>NC_056667.1:107032343-111832343 GCF_018350195.1 Panthera tigris | reverse complement strand
GTTATGGTAGTTATCACTATATTATGTATGAGATACAAGTCTAATATGAGATAATATGGTTTTCCAATATTGTCTCCAGTTCAGAAGATTGGTCTTCTCAACTTTCCTGATGGTATCCTTTAAAGCACAAAGACTTACTTTTATTTTTTTTTTAATTTTTTTTTCAACGTTTAATTATTTTTGAGACAGAGAGAGACAGAGCATGAACAGGGGAGGGGCAGAGAGAGAGGGAGACACAGAATCCGAAACAGGCTGCAGGCTCTGAGCAGTCAGCACAGAGCCCGACGCGGGGCTCGAACTCACGGGCGGTGAGATCTTGACCTGAGCCAAAGTCAGACGCTTAACCGACCAAGCCACCCAGGCACCCCCAAAGACTTACTTTTAAAGAACAAAAGCTTTTCATTTTAAGTCCAATTTATCTATTTATGTTTTGACTGCCATAAACTTCTGGCGTCATATTTAAGAACCATTACAAAATCAAAGGTATTGAAAATGTATCTCTATATTTCTTCTAAGAATTTGATAATTTGCATCTTTCACCCTTGGATGTCCAATTCTGAGTTAATGTTTGTGGAGGCCCAACCCAATTCTTTCACATGAAGATATTCAGTTGTGATCTACCATTTGTTGAAAAGCCTATTCTTTCCCTGTTTAACTGTTTTGGCACCTTGTAAAAATCAATTCGTCATGAATGTGAGGAATTATTTTTGTATTTCCAATTCTATTCTATTCATCTGTCCATGCTCTTCAGTAATACACTGTTTTGATTACAGGAGATTTGTAGTACATTTTGAAAATGGGATGTATACATTCACAGAATTATTCTTTTTTCCCCCAAGTGTAGTTTGGTCATGCTGCCATCCTTGGGATTTCCAAACTTTTACGATCAGCTTGTCAATGACTGCGAAGCCAGCTGGGATTTTAATAGTTATTGTGGGGAATCTCTTGATCAGTTTGGGGAATATTGCCATATCAATATATTACATGTTTCAATCCATGAACAATAGATAGCTTTCTATTTATTTACATTCCTTTCAATTTCTTTCAACAATGTTTTGTAGTTTTCAGAGTGTAAGTTTTGTATATTTTATTAAATTTATTCTGAAGTATTTTGTTTAATTTCCATTATAAAATGATGTGTTTTCTTAATTTCATTTTTCAAATTGCTTTTGTAGGGAAAAAAAAAACTTAGATGTAGATCTTGTATTTTTTAAAAATGTTTATTGGGGCACCTGGGTGGCTCAGTTAGTTAAGGGTCTGACTCTTGATTTTGGCTTAGTTCATGATCTCATGGGTTCAACCTCCACATCAGGCTTTGCTCTGACATCATAGAGCCTACTTGGGATTCTCCCTCTCCCTCTCTCTCTCTGCCACTCCCATGCTCACACACGTGCTCTCTGTCTCTCAGAAATAAATAAATTTAAAATAAATGTTTATTTATGGGGGAGAGAGAGAGAGCAAGGGAGGGACAGAGAGAGGGAGAGGGAGATTTCTAAGTAGGCTCTGCACTGAGTGAGGAGACCAAAGCTGTGTTCGATTTTACAACAGCAAGATCACAATCTGAGTGGATATGAAAAGTCAGACACTTCACCCACTGAGATTCCAGGTGCCCCAGGATCTTGTATTTTCATCTCCCTTCATCTTAAAGCATTTTAAAATTTTTCTGTCATCTCTTTTACACATTGCTTACATAGAAGTGCACTAGTTTCTGCATATTTATTAATTTCCCTAAAATCTTTCTGATACTGATTTCTGATTTCATTCCATTGTTAGAAGCTTACTTTACATTATTTCAATCTTTTTAAATGTAGTGAAGTTCACTTTATGGTTTATCATATGGTCTATCCTTGAGAATAATTCATATTCACTTTAAAGGAATTATATTCTGCTATTAAATGGGGTGTCCTAGAGATGTCTCAGGTCTACTGGGTTTTAATGTCTTTATGTCTTTTACTTCCTTGTTTATCTTCTAACTAGTTGGATTATTGATTATTGAAAAGTGGGGTATCTAAGCCTCCAACTGTTGTTGAATTATCTGTTTCTTCTTACAATCTGTCATAGGTACATTGATAATTTTTCTTGAATGATTGGCTTTTGTCACTTAAAATGTCCCCCTTCCTGTCTAGTAACAATTTTGTTTTAAAATTTATTATTTTGATGAGTGTAGTTACTCTACCTTTGTTATGAGTGCTTTTTGTGATATCTCTTTTTCCATCCTTTTACTTTCAACCTATTTTTCATATTTTAGTGTAAAATGTCTCCTTTAGACAATGTATACTTGGACTGAGGTTTGTTTAACCCAAACTGACAACCTCTACCTTTTAATTGGATTATTTTATCCAATCATAATATGATGTGATTATTGATATCCCTAGATTTATGTCTGAGATTTTACTTTTATTTTTTTAATTTTTTTAGCATATTTTTATCATTGAGAGACAGAGAGAAACAGAGCACGAGCAGGGGAGCAACAAAGAGAGAGGAAGACACAGAATCTGAAGCAGGCTCCACTCTCTGAGCTGTCAGCCTCTGAGCTGAGCCCACATGGGGCTCGAACCACGAACTGTGAGATCATGACCTGAGCCAGAGTTGGACACTCAACCAAATGAGCCACCCAGGCAAGCCCAAAATTTTACTTTTTTTTTGTTTTATCAATGTCTTTTGATTACTCTATTTTTCCTTTACTCCTTTCTTTTAAGTCAAGTGCATATTTTTATATTAATATTAATTCTTTTAATATTTTTTTCTCTTTTGTGAATTATTTCTTAGTAATTAATCTAGGACTTTCAAAATGCATTTTATAACAACCTACTTCACCTCTATATTATTTTTTATTTTAGTTCCAAGCATTTTATTTTTCTAAACTTTTTTTCTTTTTTTTCTTCCAAGTTTTTATTTAAATTCAAGTTAGTTAACATATAGTGTAGCATTGGCTTCAGGTGAAGTAAATAAACATTACTTCTGTAGAAATCTATTTTCTTCCCCCTTTCTGTGCTATAATTGATATGCATGTTGATATCTATATATGTTATAAGCCCCCAAATACATTATTTTAATCATTACTTTATATAATTTTACATATTTTAAAGGAGTGGAGAGAAGAAAGAAGAGCAAATAGAGATGCAGAATATTTCTTACATTTATTTTATTATTCATCACTTCTTTTTCCTTCTGTTTTTGCTATAAATTTGAGTTACCATCTAGTGTCACTTCCTTAATCTATTGCAACTTTCCTCCAACTCATCTTTTTTGTGATGTTATTCATAAATACAATCTATTACTATATCTTACAGGTTCAAAAATACCTAGATAGATAGACAAATCATAGATAGATAGATAGATAGATAGATAGATAGATTTTATGCAATTGCTTTTTGAATTAATTAAAAGAAGAACACAGAAGACATATAGATTTATATTGTTTTTTTATAATTATATAATTCTCCTTACTGCTGCCCTTTTTATTAATGTGTGTGTATTTGGATTATTGTTTGGGATTATTTGCCTTCATTTGAGGAACTCCCTTACTTCCTTTAGTATTTCTTAGAAAGTGGATCTGCTACCTATGAATTCCCTTGTTTTTTGTTTATGCTTGAACATGTTTATTTCACCTTCATTTTTGAAAAACAGTTTTGTGAGATATAGGAATCTGGGTTGATAGATGTCTTTTATATATTAGTTATTATCATTGTTTTCTATTTCAGCACTTTAAATATCATCCCACTAATTGAGGGCCTCAGTCGTTTCTGATGAGAAATCAGCTGTTAATATTTTGATTTCTCTTATATGTGACAAGTTCATTTCTCTTGCTGGTCTAAGTATTTTTTTTTTCTCTTTTTCTTTCAACATTTCCACTCCAATGTGTCTGTGTTTTAATCTCTTCAGTTCTATCTGGAGTCTGTTGAGCTATTTGAAATATATTGATTAATGTTTTTCTTCCCGTTTGGGACAATATTAACCATCATTTCTTTGACTATATATATTTCTTTTCTTTTTTTTCCCTCCCCTCACCTCCGGTACTCCCATTATGCACATGTTGATGTACTTAATGGTATCCCACATTTCTGAGTCTTGCATTTTTCTACTTTCTTTTTTCTCATTGTTCTTTGAATTGCATAATCTCTATTCAAGTATCTTCAAGTCTGCAAATTCCTTCTCCTGCCAGCTCCCATGTCTTCTGGAACCCATATAGTATTTTTTTTTATTTTATTTGTTGTGCTATTCAAAAACATAATTTCATTTTTTAATGTTTATTTAATATGAGAGATAAAGAAGGAGAGCGTGAGTGGGACGGGACAAAGAGAGAGGGAGAGAATCCCAAGCAGGCTCTGCACTGTCTGCACAGAATCAGATGCAAGACTAGATCCCATGAACAATGAGATTATGACCTGAGCTGAAATCAAAACTGGGATGCTTAACTGACTGAGCCATCTAGGTGCCCTGAGAATTTCATTTTTTAAATAAATCTTATCTCTACTGATACTTTCTCTTTATGAGTCAGTATAAATTACTTTTTACTTTTAAGCATGATTTCCATTAGTTATTGAATATATTTACAATGTTGTCTATAAAGTCTTTGCTTCTTCTGTATCTGGACCCTCTCACAGACAGTTTGTGCTTCTTCTTCTTTTTTCTGTATATGGGTCAGACTTTCCTATTTCTTTGCATAACTCATAATTATTTGTTGAAACCTGAACATTATAGATAATATATTGTATCCATTCTAATTTCTTGTCTGCCTCTTTCTGCCTTCTTATTGTTGTTTACTTTTTTATTTGTTTAGCAATTGGCCAAACTATTTTCATGATGTCTATTTCCTGCAGGTGGATGCTCTAATATTGCTTACATAAAAGTATAAGTATACAGACCGGAATATTTGCAAATTCACCGTGGGATGACAATGGTTTTAATAGGGTTCTTCTCTCCTTTTTCTGGCCACATCCAGCTATTAAATTCCACTGATTGCCAGCTGATTGCTCTATTGTTTTCAACAATACTCTGGGGTATAACTTGTTCCTTAGGCTGTCTGGTATCCCTTGCAGCGCTAGTTTCTGGGATCAATCTTTGTGCTTTGTTCATACCCCTGGAGGACTCTTCTCAGCTCTTTCCCTTGTTCTTTCTGGTAAACTAGATAGCTACCTTATCATTTAGCTTGCTTACTATCAAAGTCTCCATTGTTTTTTTTACAAATCCCATAGGCCTGAATTTCCCCTTATACTGTTTTAAGTAAGTTCAGCTTTTTAAGTGAGTACTTCAAAGCTCTGTTTTATCAGCTGCCTCTACTCTTGATCAAAATATCTGAGCCACAGCTCCGGAGCTTATGTCAGAGACAATGGATCAGTTCCTTCTGATTGACACCCTTGCTTTAGGGGCAGGTTAGGCAGAGGCAGTAGCCTTTGTTCTTTTTGATGTTTCTCTCCCTGCATAGGAAAGTGTACTACAAATGTACTAAGTGCCCCGTGAATACACTAGTGTGAGGATGATTAGGGTTCCAGTGTTCTTACCCTACCACACCTTGGGTGGAACCACTACCTGTAAGTGGAAGATGAATGGAAAGAGGCATTCCCCAACATCTCAGCCATACTAATCTCAAAGTTGTAAGAAAGAGGAATTCGGGGAGGTGCCCCTCTGGGAAGGATCCCATAGCTTTTGACTAGGAGCTGGGGTAGAAGGAGTGCTGTGTTCTTGGCTGCACCCACCTGATTTGGAGTTTCTATAATTTTGATCTGGGAGGAGGAAAATGAGGGAGTGGATCGTGGTCTGAATGTAACAGACTCTTGGTATTTCATTGAGCTTTAGCAGATTTTCTTAATAAAGGTTTCTTCACTTTCTGTATGCTATTAGGACCATTTCCATTTTCTGTATGCTGTTAGGACAATTTCCAGAGACTCAAAGTGGCTGTTTTTTTAAATACTTTTCATCAGTTATGCTCATTTCACTGGAGTGTGTATCTGTAGAGCTTTGGAAATCTGGAAATTTCTGAAGTGAAGATAATATTCTATCTTAATTGGGTTGTAATCATAAAGTTGCATGCTTTTTATCAAATGAATAAATTGTAAATAAGATTTCTGCATTTCTCTACATGTAACTTATACCTCAATTAAAAAAAATATCCAGGGTTGGGGCGCCTGGGTGGTGCAGTCGGTTGAGCGTCCGACTTCAGCCAGGTCACGATCTCGCGGTCCGTGAGTTTGAGCCCCGCGTCAGGCTCTGGGCTGATGGCTCGGAGCCTGGAGCCTGTTTCCGATTCTGTGTCTCCCTCTCTCTCTGCCCCTCCCCCGTTCATACTCTGTCTCTCTCTGTCCCAAAAATAAATAAAAAACGTTGAAAAAAAATAAAAAAAAAAAAAAAATATCCAGGGTCAAGGACACATCAGTCAGTTAAGCATCTGACTATGGCTCAGGTCATGATCTCATGGCTCATTAGTTCAAGCCCCGAATTGGGCTATGTGCTGACAGCTCAGAGCCTGGAAGCTGTTTCAGATTCTGTCTCCCTCCCTCTCTGCCCTTCCCCCACTCTCACTCTGTCTCTCTCTCCCTCTCAAAAATAAATAAACATTACAAAAATTAAAAATGTATGCAGGTTCTATATGAAGATTACCAAAATTCCAACATAAAATATATTTTTAAAAATCATGTATGTACAAATAAACAATATGATCTTGGTGGGCTTACCAGGCTCAGGCTCCAAAGAAGAAAAAGGTGCACACATAATCATAAAAAACAAAGGGATTAATATAAGGCGTTTTGTTGTAGTTGTTGTTTTGCTGGAGTGTCATAAATGCTGAGAAACTAAACAGGAAACAAGACAAATATAATAAAAATCCCTTCAATCTCTAGATTGGGGAGAGATGATCCCTAAATGGAAGCTGGGAATACAGTGGGCTTTTGACGCTGGAGGTGAAGCGAAAGAGGAGATATAATCTTTACCAGACACAGAATCTAAAGCAGAAAAAAGTAAAAGAAATACCCTGACTCCTCTCTTGCTCTCACTGCCAGTCTTACACAGGTGGATCCCAGAGAGAGGTCAATTGAAATGGAAACTTGGGACACACAGCCTGTGGGGATTGGTTCTACAGAAAACCACAAACACATTGATTAATATCCAAAATATTTAAAGATATATAAAGTTCCACAACTTAACAACAAAAAAAGGAAAAAAGCCCTATTAACAAAATGGGCAGAAGTCTTGAACAGGCATTTCTTCAAGGTGATATGAATAATATACATATGAAAAGACCCTTGCATCACTAACTATCAGAAAAATGTAAATCAAAACTACAATGAGATATCACCTCACAACCATTAGGATGATTGCTCTAAAAAAAAAAAAAAAAGAAAGAAGAAAGAAAGAAAGAAAGAAAGAAAGAAAGAAAGAAAGAAAGAAAGAGAAAATAACAAGTGTTAGTGGGAATGTGGAGAAATCATAGCTCAGTGCACTGTTTTAGAATTGTAAAATGGTATAACTGTTATAGAAAACAGAGGTTGCTCAAAAAAAATTAAAAAGAAAATTACCATATGATTCAATTTCTTAAATCCACTCCAGAGCTCTCCTGGAACTGTTTTTCTTCACGGATGGATAACTATCTACTGTTAATCTTTGCAAGGGGATCGAGGCTGGGGCGTCCCATCCTACCATCTTGGTGCTGTCATCCCTGCTTGGCAGATTAAATGAGATAGTGTTAATCAATATTTAACAATGTCTGGCAAATGGAAAGTTCTCAGAATGGTTAGCTGCTATTAGCATTCCAATTCCTAGTGCTTTATCTCTTGATTCAGCAAATATCTATGAACTATCTTAAGGAATGTTCTCCCCAGTTCCCATCAGAGCCTAAGCTATTTCCTCCCTCTGTGTTGTCTGTACAGGTGAACTACCTTCCCTCCATCAAACCTTGTTAGTCTGACCTTGATTGTTTGATTCTGTATATAAGTTCTAGAAAGGCAAGATAAAATATGCTGATATTTTGACATAAGAAAATACCAAAGTGTTCTTCTGTATGTATGAATTCCAAAAACTGCAAACTGTGTTACAAACATGGGATAATAAAAGTGGCATTTACTTTTCTAGAGTGAGAATCATGGTGATGGCTAAATTAACCTATAGTGTGGGTAATATAATGCTGCTTACAGGAACAATATCACATTTGTTCTCTGTATAATAGTGAAGGTAAATTGTGGTACAACTTATTAATTAAAGAAAAAAATTGATAATATTTCCCCAAAGTGGAGAAGCATGGGGTATGTGTAAATTTTTGTAATCAAAATTTGTGATTTTTTAAAGTGGAATGGAAAACATTGGGTTTTTTGGGGGTGGGGTTAATTTTCTTTTCAGTTTATTTATTTTGAGAGAGAAAGATAGTGTGAGCAGGGGAGGGGCAGAGAGAGAGGGAAAAAGAGAATCCCAAGTGGGCTCCACACTGTCAGCACAGAGTCAAGTGCATACAGGGCTCCATCCATCTCATGAACCATGAGGTCATGACCAGAGCCAAAATCAAGAGTCAGACACTTAGCCAACTGAGCCACCCAGGCACCCTGGAAAACATTGTTTTGAATGGAAAACATTGCCATAGTCTGGAAAATTTATTTATGAGAAGGTTTATCTCTCCATAAATAAATAAGTGCAAAATAAAGAAATGTTAGTATATCAAGCATTTTTCTTCAAAAAGTGAATAACAAAAGCTTTCTTAGAAAAGCATCTTTCTTACTTGAACAACAAATATCTCTGCTTTGCATGCTCTGAACAAGAATATTTGGCTCTTTTCAACATATCTTTTGCTCCTTTTGAATTCACAAATTGCTGAAGCAACCTAAATTCCCCAGCAGCAAGCTCTTGGCCAGCTTCCCTCCTCCTGCACATTTGTCCCCTGTTCAAGTTAAGTGCATTGCTTTCCTTTCATCATGATGTACATGGTTTTCATTTGCAATGTCTGCTCACTTAACTTTGTATCCCCTGACCTTCTTCTTTTATTTTCTCCTTTCTTTTCACTACCATCTATGCATTTGCTTGGAAGTGTCATGCTCACTTTGCATACTCCTCAGTTGGCAGTTTCCCTTAGATATATACAATTAAAATCAGCTCGGCAGACCTCCCATTTGGGGAGATTCTCCCTATATCACTTAAATCAGCTTCCCTTGGTTGGCCTTGTCTCTCACTCGCCTGTCCTTTGGACCTATTCCATCTGGAATCCATCAGTTACCCAGACTCTGCATATTTTAATAGTGTTCAATGAATCTCTCGTCTATTATTCATGAGCTTTCTTTTCATCCGCATTTGTTTATCATGTTTATGGTGCCCTAACACTGCTTTGTAGAATTCATGTTTGATCTCGTCCCTCAGTACTTGTCGATCAAATGTGCTGTCTGTCGCTGCCCATTTAGGCCATTGTGTTTATGCTAAATAACTTTCATTTAGAACATAAAAGTGAGCAGGACGCCTGTTCAGGACAAGTTTATTTTAAGTAAACCGAGGTCACTTTTAATAGTTAAAAGAAGGTGGATGATCCAGCAGACGTTTTGTCACTAACAACAAGAAGCTCTGCAATTGACAAGTTTTATTTTATCCTCTTTGGAGAAAGGGCATGGTATATGTGTGAAGTCTTCCAATTCTGAAGAGAGTTCTTCCTCAATCCAAACTAGAACATATATTATATTCAGTCTGTTCTTGCTGTTCTACAAAGTCCTATGCATTTCTCCAGTGCATGAGAATTTGATATTATTGAAATCAAATAGAAGTACCCTTCTCAAAACTTTCCATAATAGTAACTATGCGGCATATGAATACAAGAAATCCAAGACTTCTGGATGCAGAGGGAACAGAAAGCACTCTTGCTCTCCACTTTCACCTTTATTTTGTACTACTTGAGTCAGTCAAAGAGAAAAGGACATAGCAAATCTTGAAAGAATTGTCCGAGTGGGATCCTGAGATATCAACAGGTTTTAAGAGGTCTTCCTGGAGAAATGGAATTTAAAAAAATCAAACAAATAAAGACCACATTGATTTGTTTACTGCCCAACAAGCATCCACTTCCTTGAGGGAGTATTTTACATTTTGCAATGTGACTTGGACCAGGGCTCTGACTACAGAATAGAGAATAGCAGAGCTTATGGGCAGCATTTTGTGCGACAGCAGTGTGTGCTTAGCATTTTACATAGATTGGCACCTCAGTAATTTATTTCAAAAATGTATTTTTGTGTTTAAAGTGACCCTGAGTGGCCTGAAATTTTCACTTAGAATTTTGGACTTTTCTGACGCATTATTTCAACCATCTAACACCTAGCCCCACAGCACAATTCCATTTTCCATCAATTATTACTTATTACTATAATTTGCAAAGCCTACACACAGACCAATTATCTGATCCTCATAATAATCCTAGGAGTTAAGCGAGTCTACATTTAACGACAAAATAACCTGAGGCACATGGCATGGCCAAATAACATGGCCAAATAACATGGCGTGGCCAAGAGGACATGGTAAGTGCAAAGCTGTGGCAAGAGCCTGAGACTGACACTTTGCAGCCTAGGTCACCCACTTTTCCCTCTGGCACTTTTTTCATATCACCCACTGTAGCATCCAGGCCCCTTCCTCCATGAAAGCTGCCACATTTCCTCTGCTGTTCTATTTATTCTGTGCATACAAATCATATCAGCTCATCTAGACGCTAAGCTGATATTTCTTTCCTTTATGCCTGGCACAGAACAGAACAAAGTGGACAGATTTATAAGTAGAATCGCTCAACCCTCTGAGCGAAATTAGATCTAACACCAAGTAGGTCTTCTGGTAGGTGGCTTCATTTGCCCATCTCTACTGCCTACATTTGCCGCATTTCCCCCTTTTTCTGTTTGCTGAGTTAGAAGAGTGAAGTTCCAAAGCAGAAATGGAAAATTCTATCAAAATATAAGAGACTATTTTCAGTGAAATCCCCCAAATCAAGTATAACTTTAGACTTAAAGGTCTACCTTGGGTCCACAGGGATTTCCTAATATCATGGCTCATTGAACCAGGTCAGATGAAATCATTCTTGTGTAAATAGTGAAACTTGCCAATATTTCCATCATGAGTTTTGATATAAGGTATGCTATCATCAACCCGATGGTGGGCAGGTTCTGTAATTGGCCTTATCACCACATTCCAGATCTCCTCCTCAGGGCTGATGCACCCATCCCTTGGTGGCTGGAGTATCCCACTGCTGACAGCTTACAGATGCACAATGCTGGGTGGCAAAGTCCCGCCTTGCCTGAGGGTCAGCCCACAGCAGCTGACTGGCTGGTGCAGGAATGCACAGTTCCTGGCCTATGTTCCAGTTGGGAATACTTCTGTAAGACTGTCCAAAGCTTCCTGTAGAATGATGAGGCCCCATCACAATTCACCTTCTCCCTGCCTTCCCCCTTTCCTGGCAGGTGTATCTCCCAAGAGTTTCCCCTGATAAACTCTGTGCAGTCAGTGTCTGGTTTCAGAGTTTGTTTCCAAGGAAACCGATCTAAGACACCATATAAAACAGTGTCGAAGTAATAAAGCAGTATTGCTAAGATGAATTGAACAATAATCAAAACTTTTTTAAAACTTCATTAAAGCCGTTATTTTATTCCTCAATGCCAATTTCTTATGAACATTGCGTGTCTGTGGACACTCATACCCACAATCACTTTCTGGTCTAATTTAGTAAAGACGAACTTGGTTCCCAAGAGTTCATCTTATTATTTTCATTTCTTTCTCCTTACAATGTTAGTAGAACTCAAATATATGTAACAATTTACGCGAGCTATTAGCACTGGTAACACCTGAGATTTGTAGTTTTCCCGGAGGAAGCTGCCTGTTTGATCATCTTGAGGGGTTCACTTGGGATGATCAACCATGAGTCACTCAGGCACCTGTCACTGCTTTCTGTAACTCTTCAGGTGGGTTTCAGAGTGCAAAAACATGAATGCTTCTGATTTATATAAGGATGGATGGATTAGACTTAACTCTTAGCTTTTCTCTACTTTCTCCATCACAGGAGATTTTATTTTTCTGAGAGAACATGAGTATTTTTCCTTTGAGTTTTACTATTCTGAGAGACCACATTGTTTTGAGAGGACAAACAGAAGAAAAGACTGAAAAAAAGAGCCAGTATTTATTAAGAATGCACTCTCCATGTAGAAGAAGGAAGCAGAAAAATTAAACAACTAAACAATCATCCCCAGAATATAGGGTGGGGAAAAGCAGCCCCCGGAGTGAAAGTTGTGCTCATTTCCTGATGTGAGATGCCTCCCAGATTAGTCACTGCCTGGAACCTCCCTCTCTGGGCACTGTGTCTACCGTACATCTGACCCCTGTTCTGATAATGCCTGATATACTCCATGCTGCTTTCTGATCTTGGCCACTGTCCAATGTCTTCTGGATGCCTAGAAAGCCCTTCCACACATTTCTTTGTGGGATAACCTCCTACTCCATTAAGATGTGAAATAGGAGTTAAAATTACACATATCATTGACTTTTCATGCAATAAATGTAGTGACTATTACAAAGAAACACAGTGTGCTCCCCTCTGTATGACAATATAACTTTTTATTGAAAAAAGTAAAATTTGAAAAGAAACACTGAGGTGTTTACATAAATAGAAAAGAGAAAGACCCCTCATTACCCTTCTAATGCCACCTATCATAACTAGCCATTACTATAGTTAGGTATCAATCCACTTGCCTGACCACCTTCAAACCAGACTGACTGGTATCACCTTTACCAGGAAGCCTTTCCCCCACCTAAATTTCATGTTCCTCTGGGTTCCCATTTTTAGCCATGCATACTTCTGTCTTATCCTATACCATACTACATTGAGAGCATTGATTTCCAGAACATCAACAGTGAAAAATCAAAGCTGAGACCATGCATTATTCATTTTCTGTCTCATGAATCCAGCAAAGCTCTAGGCTTATAGTAGATGCTTAATAAATGTCATTTGAACTGAACTGAGTTGATGTGGAAAGTTTTATTCCATTTATACTTTGCAATTTAAGTTGAGGGGATTTGGGTTGAAATCTCCTGGAAAATATTACCAAAGTCCTTTTGAACTCCCTTCCCCATAAGCCATGTCAGAGTCCTGCCCAGCCCTCTTGCTCGCTATCATCATCAAAGGAAAGGTGCAAGAGGAAGAGACATGAGAAAGCAGGGCAATACTTCAGACCGGTCAGATGATTAAATTAAAAAAATAAAAGAGAGGAAATGCAGGACATTGGATCCCTGGGGAACAATTATATTTTCTGACATCTTGCTTTCATTAATAACAGCCAAGGTCAAACAGTCTCTAAAGGTCCTCTTTATCTCCATGATGATGTCTTTAAACTTGTCTGTCTGATCCATCCTTTTGCCTGTTTTTCCAACCTATTGACCCCTCCTTTACAGCCCCAGAGCTTCCATGGCCTTGCATACCTGCTTCTTCATTGTTTCTCCTTCTTCCCACTGTTTGCTGCAAGGCCCAATCCTTTGAAGGGTCAAACTCCTTTCAAGATGCATATCAAATTCTACTTCATTTGGGAGAGTGGATATTCTGACATTCTGTAAACATATTACACATTCCACTAACATTCATTTTGACTTTTGGCATGATTAATAATGTTTACTGTATGTGTACTTACCTATCTCTCTTTACATATGTCTGCTTTATTTTCCAATTTGATTGTAAATCTCCTAAGGACAAGAGCAGCTCTAGTTACCATGCATCCCTGAAATCTCTCAGTACAGTGCCAAGTACTAGTGTGTATTCATCACACACTCCTTGCTTGGTTGACTGACTTCCCTGGAGAGTTCACTGCAAATTAGTTAATTTTTAAATCTGGCTCATTTTGCTGGTCCTTCCTTTCTCTCTCAACCTTGATGTTCAAGTTCCCCCGGGACCATTCCTTGGTTCTTTTCCTTTCTCCATTTATAGAAGCCCTTTTTGTGTTCTCATCGAATCTCATGGTTGAAATGCCATGAAAGCGCCAATTTCTCTCTAACGTATATTTCTGTCTCATCCTTCTCCCCTGGCACTCCGACTCACATTGCCTACTATATTATTGACACTCCACATGGACACATGATAGACATTTCAAAGTTAGTTCTTGCACAATTGAATTCTTGATCCTCTCCCTTCATGGGTGGATACGGGCTTCCCATCCCAGTAAATGGTAAATTCATTCTTCCAATTCCTCAGGACAAACTCCTGACAGTCATTCTTGGCTCCTTTGTAGGTTTCATTCACATTAATGTAACCTGTTGATTTTTGTCTTCTGACATCCAAACTATGAATCCTTCATGCCATCTCTATTGCTGCCTTTGAATCTGACCCTTTCGAATCTCTCACTTAGATTCACCTACAGTCTCTAATTAACCCTTCTGTCCTCGCTTACTTACAGTCTATCCTCAACAGAGCATTCTTTAAAAGCACAAGAGAAATCATGATGGTTTCCTTTTTGAAATTCTGCAATGGATCTCCATTCTCTTAATGATTGAAGCTAAAACTTTTACAATGGCTTGCAAGACTTTACCCAACTTATCCCCCTTGGTCCTTTACCCAACTTACACACACACGCGCGCATACACACACACACACACACACACATCTATTGCCTCTCCAATATCAATTTTCTCTCACTTTTAGTCTCCTCCTGCCATACTGCCCTCTTGCTATCCCCAGAATGTCTGTTATACCTTGCTTTGGCTGCTGCCTCTACATGGAAAGATCATCTCCCAAGTATCTTTACCCTTAACTTTGTGTCTCTAAAGTGTTGGCTCTAGTGTCACAAGCTCAGTGAGGCAAGTCTTGACCAATTTATTCATAATTACAATCAATCCTCTAGAATTCTCAAACAGCTTTATGTTGCTTTATTTTTTCTTTATAGCATGCATCACCCTCTAACATACTAACCATTTCCCAACGTACTTGTTCCGTTCTTTATTGATCTCTTCTATCGCTGGGCTGAAAGCTTTACAAAGACAGAGAGCACTGATACTTTCTTCACTGATATATTCCAAGAACTTGGAACCATAGCTGGCGCAGAGTACATCCTTAGAAAATATTTTTGAATGAATGGAGTTTTCAAATAAATTGCAGGAACTTTCTCTCCCTTACCATTTCTGGTTAGTATTTCCGGCTACTACTGAAATAAATGTCTTTGAAGACTTATTATGTGTAGAAACATTTGGTCTCATTTTCAAGGAGTTTTGCTAGAACTGTCATAGTGACAAGAGAGGCAAGCAAATAGGGAACATATAGCAGAAGGAAGTGTGTTAAAAATCGACGTGAGCAAAGGCATAGAGAAAATAATGGTTAATCCAACTGATGACAACTGACTGGAAAGCATGTCAAAGTCAAGACAGCATATAAAAGCAGTCCAACTTTAACAGTGGAGAACAGAGAGAGGGGATTCCCTGGGGAGGGCATGGCATGATTACAGACCCCGTGTGGAAAGCACCTAGTGTATGATTAGCCCAGTGATTATTTGGAGGTTATGGAGATGAAACAAAATGGGGCTGATATCCTGTAGGCAGTCAAGGAAAACTGGATGTTTTCAAAATTAGGGTGAAAACAGAAGTCTTCTG
Organism: Panthera tigris; assembly: GCF_018350195.1. Lineage (NCBI taxonomy): Eukaryota > Metazoa > Chordata > Mammalia > Carnivora > Felidae > Panthera > Panthera tigris. The sequence goes on along the minus strand of NC_056667.1, from coordinate 111,816,785 downwards.
TTCAAGGAATTGTGGGATTTGAACTCACTAACCTAACCCAGGAGTACATTCCTCTCATGGCAGTCTCACTGCACTAGAGAGTTTGCCCTGTTAAATTGGGTTTATGTCCCTTGACTTTATTTCCTTCATTTGGATCTGCGAATAGGCCATGTTTGTGTGATCTTAATATAAACTGCAGTCTTAAGTTTGTTAATTAAAGAAATGAATTTGTTATGAGAAGCCACGAAGCCATTATCACATATAAACACTGTATCAAATGAGTCAGAGGTATTTTAGATTTTTTCCCACCTTACAGTTACCCACTAATTACTTTTTATCCTGATTAGAAACAACTATCCCTCAGGCTTCTAGAAATAATTCCAACTAAGTATCACATAATACCAATTTAAAAATGTGGAAACCGGTCTAGATACCCTTTGACTCATGCTGGCTTTCCCTCACTGCCTCAGGTTTATGCAGAGTTTGAGAGGAACCTTTGTGCCTTGACTGTCTGTCCCTTAGTTTCAAGGTCCTTGAAAGGAGGACAGTTTGCAGAAGGCATTAGATAGGGCCAGCTGCCAGGCACCTGTGAAAATAAGCAGTACAAGAGTTGTGGGCTGTAGAAATTTAAAGAGACTGGGTCAGTTTGAGCTTGCATACGTTTATGCCCATCAAAAAACTGGCGCACTTTTCAGTCTGTAGTGTGGAATGCTGAGGGAATATGTATGTCGTAAATACACCAGGAGTACATCATCAAAAAGAAAAGAGGTAAAAAATGGTGTGGATGTGAAGAAAAGGAAACTTCTGTGCATTGTTGGTGGCAAGTACAGCCACCATGGAAAACAGTATGGGTCTTAAAAAAATAAATATAGAACTGCCTATTAACTAGCAATTCTGCTTCTGGTAATACACCCAGAAGAAATGAAAATACTAATTCAAAAAGATACATACTCCCCATGTTCATTGCAGCATTATTTATAATAACCAAGCCAAGGAAACAACTTAAGCACCCATGGATGGACAATGGGTAAAGAGGTTGTGGTAAATACAATGGAACATTAATTAGCTGTAAAAGTGAGGAAGTCCTATCATTTGCAACAAAATGGATTGTGCTAAGTGAAATAAGTCAGACCAAAGACAGATACTGCGGGATCTTACTTACATATGAAAACTAAATTAAAAAACAAACAAGCAAACAAATAAAACAAACACCCCCTGAGATCAGACTATGGATACCAGAGGCAGAGGGTGGGGGGGAAGGGGCTAATGGAAGAAGGTGGTCAAAAAGTACAACCATCCAGTTGCAAGATAAATAAGTACTAGGGGAAGAATGCACAACTGGATGGTTACAGCTAACCCTACTGGACGATATGTAGAGAAGTTGGGAATAAATCCTAGGAGTTCTCACAAGTTTTTTTTTTTTCTTTTTATTGAATCTATTTGAGAAGGTGGATGTTAGTTGAACCAATTGTGGTAGTTATTGGTGTGGGAAATAAAGGCAGAAGGAAATGGCAGATAAAATTAAATTTCCTTATAACCTGTGACCCATTGACAAATACTTGGGTAAACAGTTTCTCCAGGAACTCCCAACTGTCTTCATGCTAATGTTTGCTAGAGGGAAAAACAACCTTAGCTTGACAATAGCTGGACCTCTAAGATCCTGTGAGTTTTCTTTAGCATAGGAAAATCTCACTGGAAACTTCCTCTTGACTTTAGCTCCCCAACTCCCAAGTATGTAACCAGTGTCTCTTCATCCCGACTCTTTCTGCTCATGGGTCCTGTCCCTGTGCTTGAATAAAATCACTTTTTGCACCAAAGACTGCTTCAAGAATTCTTTCTTGGCTGTCGGCTCTGGACCCCATGAACCCCACTATCACCCGAAAAGCTCATCATTTATTTCACATTATGTGTAAATCAAACCCATCATGCTATAGGCCTCAAACTTATACAGTGAAATATGTCAATTATGTTTCAATAAAACTGTTAAAAAGAAGTAGAAAAACTATATGTCATTCCCTCTTTTGGAGGCTGAGCTTGTGGTGTGGCAAGCAGTACGGTGATGTTCATAAAAACAGTTTAGTGTATAATATATGCAGGCTGATTTTGTAGGTTTTGGCAGCATGCTTTATTCTGGTATCTTCACAACTGCCTTTGAAATTATCCTAAAGCAAGTCATTCCCTGTAAAATCAGTTTTCTCCCCTTAGGACAGATCTAAATTTTCAACTCTCACAGAGGGGTGAAAAAAAGAGAGAGATTTTATAATCACTAGATGAGCTAGCAAGGCTAAGTACATCATACTCGGGGACCTTCTTGTGTACATTTGAACCAGGTAAAAGCAAGCATTAGAGGCATCTTAGAGGGACAGAGAGAGACAGAGAAGGGCACAATGTGACAAGAGCCCTATTTGCAACAAAAGTGAGGCCGGTAGGGGTAACTGGATCATCTGGTTGTGGAGGCAGAGTGGGTGATTTGTCAGTATATGAGCCAAATGTGAAAATAGAACTTTCTTTCTACCTGGTGACCTTGTGTCTCCAGTGAGTCATCGGTATCTGTGGTTACCTGTAAGGAATGCCTTTTTGCACATCTGCCCAAGGAAACCCATCTCTATGGCAGTGGGACCCTGCCCCTAAGGCTTCTCTGTGAACCCCTTTCTGGTGGAATTTGGCACATAGACTGGCTATGATCTGTTTACCAAACAGTCTTCCCCACTGGACAGGGATCTGTGGGAGGACAGGGAGTCACCCAGACTTCCCCCTTCCCAGACTGCATCCCCAGAACCTTAGCACACCACTCGGCACATAGGAGCTGTTCGACAATGTTCATTAAACACAAGTCTCCATAAAGGCAAGCCCCACCTTCTCTTTGCAGTCACGTAAGCATCACCACATATTGAGAACGCATTCAAGTTTGGTTTTGCCCCTTTAAATGCTTTTTGGCCTCAGCTGCTCTCTTGGCCTTTGGAAAGCCAAATAACCTGATGGCAATATCAGCAACATTTCTGGCTGGTATCCCTAAGCTTCTATGTGATCAATGCCTAGGTGATCATGCAGGTAACATTATGATTATCATGACAATGTCAGGCTTACAAACAAGTATGTGATTCTGATTTATTGTTAATATCTCAATATTCAGTTTTGAACAGAGTAAAGCTCCAGAGACATAACTTTAAATGAAATCTTCTTATGTGATTTATATGGAAAAAGAGTATCAGTCAGATGAATTATTTATCATTCCAAAAGAAAATAGTTCAACCATTAATAATTATGGTAAGAGCTGTAGGATTTATGTACTACAGTCATTATTAAGAACTTTGAAATAGTTACAAATGGGGAGAAATATTGACAGTTAAATATATTAAATCTGTTAAAACTATTAATCTATTAAAATTATTGAGAGTTTATGCTAACCTGATAACTTCAGGAAGACATTTTCTTCTTTTTGGATCAACAAATATTTCTGTAAAAAGTTCAAAAAATAATAGGGGATACAAGAATAAGAAATAATGTTATAATTTAACATGTAGAATTGAATAGTAACTTAGATTTATAACTTAACCAAAACCACCATGAAGAGCTATATTTCGATTTTGATTGTTTAACTCCATGCAAAACAGGAATTAAACAATTTTTATTTTATTTATTTTAATGTTTATGTATTTTTGAGAGAGAGAATGAGAGAGAGAGAGGAGGGGCAGAGAGAGAAGGAGACACAGAATCTGAAGCAGGTTCCAGGCTCTGAGCTGTCAGCACAGAGCCCGACGTGGGGCTCAAACCATGAACCATGAGATCCTGACCTGAGCCGTAGTCAGTCAGAAGTTTAACAGACTGAGCCACCCAGGTGCCCCTAGACAATTTTTAAAAAGCTGACAATTTTTATCATGAGCAAAATATCTACCTTAAAATTTCAGTACTTGTAAAAGCTCCACACTCATGTATAATAATGCTTATGGTAAATCATGCTTATAGGGTTGAGTCTAAATATTTAAATAAAAAGTTTGATAAAATAAGTATTAAAGAATTGTCAACCACTTTCAACAAAGACACATGATTTTTAAGTTTTTCACAGGTTATAAATCCCAGGTTACATACTCTTCCTGGAAAATATGCTAGTAAAACATGTTTTTGTTTAATGATAATATACTGTGCATAAGAAGTGATTTATTCAGTATACTTCATCCGTCTAAACAGATATTTGGGAGAAAACCAAGAAAGCCCTTCTTTCAAAAAACTTTGGAGCAAATTAATGATTGTACTTTTGATCTATGTCCTTGGCAAAACACTTTAGGATCTCAGGCTATTAGCAACATAGTAACCATGTGAAGAAATGCTTTAGAATGGCAAACTGACAGACAAATGTTAAGTACAATGACATCAACAAGGGGATAGGGTTCTGAGTAATTTAACAATCCCAAGGGTACAGTGTCTTCATCACATTTTTCACTGTGTACTTAGCGCCGCTAACATTAAAGAAATACTGACCATAAGTAAAAATAAATACATATAGTCATGTTTACTGTTCTTTAGTCAAAGATGAGCTACATAATTTTTGACCTTCCACAGCATATGCAAAATATTTAACCAATATGAAATGGAGGCTATTACATTTTAAAAAGGCTGTTTAAACAAAGGAAGCCTTAATATTGTACCGTGCAGATAACAATAATGCAGGGCTTGCAGAGAAAGAAGTTTATTTGCTGGAACCTGCTGAATAAGTAATCAAATTGCTGTGCTTCAAGAGTGCAAGTGTTTGTTACACAAAATCTGCGGTAAAGATATATACAAATCATTCCACTCCAGGGAAGAGGCTGAAATTGGTGTCATGCATCGCAACGAAAGCTGAGATGCAGAGAGAAATTCGCAAGCAGTATTTGTGTGCCAATTACATTGCTTTGTACTCATTTCTAGATATAAGAACTAAGGGCAGGAGTGCCTTGCTGTCTCAGTCCGTAGAGCGTGCAACTCTTGATCTGGGGGTTGTGAGTTCAAGCCCCACATTGGTTGTAGAGATTACTTAAAATCTTAATGGTTATGAATCTGTTCAAAATTTCTATTTCTTCCTGTTTCAGTTTTAGTAGTCTATATGTTTCTAGGATTTTGTCCATTTCTTTTAGATTTCCCAATTTGGTGGCATATAATGACTCATAATACTCTCTTATTATTGTTTGTATTTCTCTGATGTTGGTTGTGATTCTCTTCTTTTATTCATGATTCTATTTATTTGCATCCTTTCCTTGTTCTTTTTGATCAGTCTGGCTAGGGGTTTATCAATTTTGTTAACTCTTTCAAAGAACCAGCTCCTAGCTTCATTTCCCTGTTCTACTGTTTTGTTTCTATTTCATTATCATTGATTTCTGCTCTAATCTTTATTATTTCCCATCTTCTGCTGGTTTTGGGTTTTACTTCCTGTTCTTTTTTCCAACTCCTTTAGATACAAGGTCAGGTTGTATATTGGAGACCTTTCTTCCTTCTTTAGTTCCCTTATAAGACTGCCCTTGCTGTGTCCCAGAGGTTTTAGAGTGTCATGTTTTCGTTTTCATTGGGTTCCATGTACTTTTTAATTTCTTCTTTAATTTATTGGTTAATTAATCATTCATTCTTAGTAAGATGTTCTTTAATCTCCAAGTATTAGTGGTCTTTCCAGTTTTTCTTGCGATTGATTTTAAATATCATACCGTTGTCATCTGATGGCATGCATGGTATGATCTCAATCTTTTTGTACTTGTTGAAGGCTGATTTGTGACCCAGTACATGCTCTATTCTGGAGAATGTTCCATGTGCACTTGAGAAGAAGTGTATTCTGTTGCTTTAAGATGAAAATCTCTGAATATATCTGTTAAGAAAATCTCCCAACAGACAAGGGTCCAGGGCCTGATGGCTTTCAAGGGGAATTCTACCAAACATTTAAAGAAGAGTTAACACATATTCTTTGGAAGCTGTTCCAAAAAAATAGAAATAGAAGGGATACTTTCAAACTCATTCTATGAGGCAACCATTACTTTGATTCCCAAACCAGACAAAGACCCCATTAAAAAGGAGAACTACAGATCAATTTCCTGATGATGGATGCTAAAATTCTCAATAAGATACTAGCAAACCAAACCCAAACTGTTTACCACAATCAAGGGGAATTTATTACTGGGCTACAGGCTGATTCAATACCTGCAAATCAATCAATGTGATACATCACATCAATAAAAGAAAGGACAAGAACAACATGATCCTCTCAATAGATGCAGAAAAAACATTTAACAAAATACAGCATCATTTCTTAATAAAAGCACTCAAGAAAGTAGGGATAGAAGGAACATACCTCAAGATCATAAAGGCCATATATGAAAGACCCAGAGTTAATATTCTCTTCAGTGGGGAAAAACTGAGATCTTTCCCCCTGAAATCAGGAGCACAACAAGGATATCCACTCTCACCACTGTTGTTCAGCATGGTCTTGGAAATCCTAGCCTTAAGTAATTGTACAAGAAAAAGAAATAAACAGCATTCAAATCAACAAGGAAGAAGTCAAACTTTCACTCTTCACAGATGACATGATACTCTACATGGAAAACCCAGAAGCCTCCACCAAAAAACAAACAAACAAACAAACAAAAACAAAAACAAAACTGCTAGAACTGATACATGAATTCAGCAAAGTCTCAGGATACAAAATCAATATGCAGAAAACCATGGCATTTCCATACACCAATAATGAAGAAGCAGAAAGGGAAATCAAGGAATCGATCCCATTTACAACTGAACCAAAAACTACAAAATACCTATGAATAAATGTAACCAAAGAGATCAAAGATCTAAATGCTGAGAATTATAGGAAGTATCTGAAAGAAATTGAATAATACACAAAGAAATGTAAAAAAAAAAAACATGTCATGTTCTTGGATTAGAAGAACAAATACTATTAAAATGTTAATACCACCCAAAGCAAGATACATATTCAATGTAATCCCTATCAAAACCAGTATTTTTCACAGGGCTAGAACACCAGTATTAACCAGTATTCTTCACAGTATAACACCAGTATTCTTCACAGAGCTAGAACAAACAATTATAAAATTTGTATGAAACCCGAAAAGACCCTGAATAGCCAAAGTAATGTTGAAAAGACAGCCAAAGCTGGAGGCATCACAATTCCATATTTCAAGCTGTATTACAAAGCCATAATCATCAAGACAGTATGGTACTGGCACAAAAACAGACACATAGATCAATGGAACAGAATGGAGAACCCACAAATGTACCCACAAATGTATGGCCAATTATCCTTGATGAAGCAGGAAAGAACATCCAATGGAAAAAAGACAGTCTCTTCAGCAAATAGTGTTGGGAAAACTGGACAGCTACATGCAGAATAAACATGGACCACTTTCTTACACCATATGAAAAATAAACTCAAAATGGATGAAATACCTAAATGTAAGACAGGAAACCATCAAAGTCCTAGAGGAGAAAACAGGCAACAACCTCTTTGAACTCAGCTGCAGCAACTTCTTACTACACATGTCTCTGGAGGCAAGAGAAACAAAAAGCAAAAATGAACTATCGGGACCTCATCAAGATAAAAACCTTCTGTACAGTGAAGGAAACAATCAGCAAAACTAAAAGGCAACCAATAGAATGGGAGAAGGTATTTGCAAATGACATATCAGATAAAGGATTAGTATCCAAAATCTATAAGGAACTTATCAAACGCCAACACCCATAAAACAAATAATCCAGTGAAGAAATGGGCAAAAGATATGAATAGACACTTTTCCAAAGATGACATCCAGATGGCTCACAGACACGTGAAAAGATCCTCAACATCACTCATCATCAGGGAAATACAAATCAAAACCGCAATGAGATACCACCTCACATCTGTCAGAATGGCTAAAATTAACTCAGGCAACAACAAATGTTGGCGAGGATGAGGAGAAAGAGGCTCTCTTTTGCACTGCTGGTGGGAATGCAAACTGGTCAGCCACTCTGGAAAACAGTATGGAGGTTCCTCAAAAAATTAAAGATAGAACTACCCTATGACCCAGCAATTGCACTACTAAGTATTTATCCAAAGGATACAGAAGTGCTGTTTTGAAGCTTATGCTTATAAATATATATGTTAGTATAATATATATTTATAAATGAAATGTTACTCGGCAATCAAAAAGAATCATATCTTGCCATTTGCAACAACGTGGATGGAACTAGAGTGTGTTATGCTGAGAAAAATAAGTCATTCAGAGAAAGATAAATACCATATGATTTCACTCATGTGTGTAATTTCAGAAACAAACAGATGAACATAAGGTGAGGAAAAATAAGATAAAAACAGAGAGGGAGGCAAACCATAAGAGATCTTATATACAGAAAACAAACTGAGGGTTGCTGGAGGGGAGCTGGGGTGGGATGGGCTAAATGGATGGTGGACATTAAGAAGGGCACTTGGGATGAGTACTGGGTATTATATGTAAGTGACCAATCACTAAATTCCACTCTTGAAATCATGATTACAGTATATGTTAACTAACTTGGATTTAAATAAAAATTTAAAAATTAAAAAAAAAATCATTACAGGGGCGCCTGGGTGGCTCAGTCGGTTAAGCATCCGACTCTGGCTCAGGTCGTGATCTCTGAGTCCATGAGTTCGAGCCCCGCGTCAGGCTCTGTGCTGACAGCTCAGAGCTGGAGCCTGTTTCAGATTCTGTGTCTCCCTCTCTCTGACCCTCCCCCGTTCATGGTCTGTCTCTCTCTGTCTCAAAAATAAATAAACGTTAAAAAAATTTAAAAAAATCATTACAAAAAAGTCAATGAACCAGTCATAAACAGGTAGGGTTAATTTTGATAAATTTTGAACCAGATATAGAAAAAAGTAAAATCTTAAAGACTTCAAAACAAATCTGTTTCAAGTCACTGTGAAGCAGAAATTTCCAAACAAATATTAAAAATAAAAAGGACAGGTGAGTAACAATTCTAACGCTGCTTCTGTAAATATTCAGACACCATTTTTTTTCTTCAAACAGTGCACAAAGCTCTTAGTGTGGAATGGTTTCAGTGAAATCACAGGAGCCATCTAGCCAGTAACAGAGCTGAGAAGTTGTATCAAACTTTGAGGATGTAACATTTGAAATTGCAACAATAAGGGAGTAACAGTAATTTAACAGGATAAAATTTAGGATTTGCTTTCATACTACCAGATCTTAATATATGATTGTGATAATGCAACTTCAGCCTTGGTCTTGGATTTAGCTAAATATTGACTTTAACACTTAAATATGAGGCATCTGATTAAAATACATATATTGTCATGTTTTCTCTCTTTATTTCCCTTCCATTCTCTAAAAGTTGCCTGATACATGTGGAAATAGAAGCAGGCAAGGGAAGGTCTGTTCAGTTCACTTCAACTCAGCAGTACTGTCTCTGACAGTACTAGATTCTGTGATGGAAAATAAGGAACCTAATTAACAAAGGGAGCCCTACAGATATCATTTGCTCTCCTGCTTCTTCTACTTCATTCCATTTGTACCTCTTGGCTTCTTCCTTTCCTGACTGCCATCTCCTTCAGAGTTTTCTTTTTTTCAAATAAAATTATATTTGAAGACTTTTAAAATATAAAATAGGACATACCAACTAGAAATAATTTGGAAAAGAGAAAACTATAATTTTGAAGATGTAATTTTTCTATATATGGCTAACCATCTAACAACTTGAGGTACTGAAGTCCATATTACCAAGCATACAGGACCACAGATTTATATCCCAAGTGTTTTAACAATTTGGCTATTTCATTTTCTGTTTATATTAAATAATCCATATTATTCCATGTCCTTAAGTATTTCTCAAACAGTTCTTTTTAATGTCTAAAACCTATTCAAGTATTCACATACACTATAATTTAAAAAAATGATTATGTAATTTTGGATATTTGATTTATTTTTTATTACTTGTCTCAACTAGGTAATGCTGTCAAGATCTTTTTTTTTGCCAAAGACAGTTAAACTAGTAGTAACTCATGCATATATTTCTGTTTTCTGTGAGATTCAAAGATGAAAGTGAACAAAGGATATGAACTTTTGAAATTATATTTGTGGTTATTTTCATTTTATTTTCCATTTTTAACAGCACAAAAAGTATATCAGAATGCTTGGCTCCTTATCTTCCAACATTGAAAAGAAAATTGTATTTCCTGTTCCTATTCCTTCTCTTGTTTTCTGCTGTCTCTGCCTTATGTCTAATAGAAATTATTTTAGACCTTGCAAATCCCTTTCAGTTTGGTCAGGTCTATAGCAGGCACTTTGACTTTTATTTAGTGGTAACATGTATATGGCATGTTGCATTAGGGTTTGAGAGAGAGAAAGAATTTAAGGAACTAGCCATTTGATTGTGGACACTTATAAATGTAAAATCTGCAAGGTAGGCTGTCAGACTGAGGACTCAGGAAAGAATTGATGTCCAACTCAATCTGAAAGCCATCTGAAGGTAGAATTTCCTAGTCTTTAGAGGACCTCAGTCTTCTCTTAATACTTCAGCTGGTTGAATAAAGCCCACCCACATTATGGAGAGTAAGCTGATCCATCAAAGTTTCAAAGATTTAAATGCTAATTCCATTAAAAGAAAAAAAGAAAAGAAAGCCAGCTTCAAAGCAACATGTAGACTGGTATTTGACCAAATATCTGGGTAGCATGACCTAGTCAAGGAGACACACAAAATTAAGCATCATAAGTGTTCCAAAAGATCAAACTCAGTACTAAAAAAAAAAAAAAAAAAAAAGCCTAAAAAATTTAATCAAGCTACTAAAAATCTATATCTGGTATTTCTTTGAGAGAAGAATTTGCAAGCATCGCATCACTATGGGGACATGACAAATACCAGCGACCACCTAAGTAATGAAGGTCCTCTATCCCAGAAGAGTCCTTATGAACCAACATGTCCCAAAGGGCAATCTGAGGCCTTCATCTAAACAGTAATGCAGCCAAACCACATGCTAATAACAATGCCATAAAACCCATGACCTCTTCCTTCTGACACTTTGGACCAGAAATTTAACTTCTCGGGGCGCCTGGGTGGCTCAGTCGGTTAAGCGTCCGACTTCAGCTCAGGTCACGATCTCACGGTCCGTGGGTTCGAGCCCCGCGTCGGGCTCTGGGCTAATGATGGCCCAGAGCCTGGAGCCTGCTTCCGATTCTGTGTCTCCCTCTCTCTCTGACCCTCCCCCGTTCATGCTCTGCCTCTCTCTGTCTCAAAAATAAACGTTAAAAAAATATTAGAAAAAAAAAAAAAGAAATTTAACTTCTCAACTCTAAGGGACACCAATGTGGCTCAGTCAGTTAAGCATCTGACTTCAGCTCAGGTCATGATCTCACAGTTCGAGAGTTCGACACCCGCATCGGGCTCTGTGCTGACAACTCAAGAGCCTGGAGCCTGCCTCAAATTCTGTGTCTCCCTTTCTCTCTGCCCCTCCCCACTCACGCTCTCTCTCTCTCTCTCTCTCTCTCTCTCTCTCTCTCTCTCTCAAAAATAAAATAACCTTAACTTCTCAACTCCAGGATTCTCAGATTATATATTAGAGGATTCTCACATCTACCTCTCAGAATTCTTTTGACCATTGTATCACATAAGCTCTCTACCATTGTACCTGGCACACAGGAGGCATTCAACACATCACATGTCCCTGCCTGTCCATGTCACATTCTTAAAATATCTCTCCCCTAACATTGAGTTGGACAAGAATAATATGATTGTTCATTAAAACTTGGCCCAGGTAGGTGTTCCGCTGCTGTCTTTCCACCCTTGTGTGCTTGAGCCAAGTATTTGGAGGAATATATTCCCAAGAAATAGTTATTAGTCCAAAGGTTAGGATATCTCTATCACCCCTTCCAACACGGAATAGATAGGGGCTAACTGGATATTTTAAATAGATATTTTCTATTATAATTCAACAGTATTATATTTTTTCTGGAACACAGCTAACACTTGGCTACTACTTAAGCTGAGTCTACATATTTATCCAATTATATGTGAATTAAATGTGTATATATATTATACACATAGGAAAGTGATAGATACATATAACAAGCATTTTCATTATCACAGAGCCAGGTAGAATCACATGGTAGTTGTTTTAAGTCTGTCTCCATGTGTGAACTTCATTCTAGATACATGATCCTCATCTCCCATTAGAAGTCCATTATCAGGACCGACTCACAGTTTAGTAAGTGCAGTGTGAATCGGGTAAATGGCAGTTATTGATAGCGAACACTTTTCATTGAAAAGAGAATTCAGTATTTAACTTGAAGAACCAAAGACATCCTTCATTTATATCTTCTAGATTCACTAAAACATTTCACTGTTTGCTTCATGAAGCAGCTTATAAAAAGCTACCTAGCAACAGGGAATTGTGAGGCCATCCTGATATTGTCTGAATACACCTATTTTAGAATATATTTGATTCTTTAAAATCACTTGCCTGTAGGTTAGTGACAGGTAAAGGAAACTCATATGGGCCTTAGGTGTTTAGAGCTCAGATTCCTAATCTATCACATGGGGACTCTAATATTCTTTTCCTGAAGTTTACTTAACCAGGAGAAGTAGCGATGGGGTTGGAGGTCTTCATAGTGATACAGGTTTGGCTCTGGCTAGCAGACGTACAAAGGAAGAAAATAACTCTGTTTAGCTGTTGGTGGTACTGAATTTAAAAATAACTAGATAGAGATAGGTGATAGATGATAGACAGATGATGATGCTAGATAGAAAGATAGATGGATATGATTATATAGGTGATAGAGATAGGTAAATAGGTAAATAGATAATGTGCTGTTTCACAGAAACCAAGAAAGCTTATTAAATGTTGTAGAAGTAGCATATATCAGAAATGTGTAACACACTGTGCAAGAAAGTACAAGGAAAAGGGAAAGTAGTAGCGAGCATCGATAGCAATGTCAGGATCTCCGCCAGGTTAGGAAGGAACACAGATGAGTCCCCATAAAGGAAAGCTGGCTTGCTGAGTCGGGAACCAGGTGGCAAGGAAGCAAACAAACAGATGGTGCTATTGGCCGGACAACAAATTAAGTGCGAACTGATCTAAAGATCTAGAAAATGTGTGTGAATTACAAGAGCGTGTGTCCTCCATGGTTGGCCCTATGCCTTGTTTGAGTGTCTGTTTTAGGATGCTGGCATCCTGGATGCCTCGCATGCTTTCCTGATGGCCATCTACTTGTCTGCCCAGGCACTGCTATGGTAAATGGCCCCGAGGTCTGTGAGTCTCTACATCTGTAGGGAAAGACCCCAAGCTTCTTACTTCTCCTAGTACTTCACACAGAGGCCCACAATACAAAGATAGAATGTAGTTTGGTAGTTGCAGTCTGAGAAGCTGTATGACACCACCTGGAAATGTGGGTATGTGTGTGGGCAAGAAGTGTCATAGGAAACAAAAGGAAGTCAACAGATAAATTGCCTCTTCAATGCTCCCTCCACTGGGTGGGCCTCAAGCTTAGTTTTCTACACACCTGTTAGAAGGCATGCTGTGTCTCCCGGTGAGATTATGACTAGTTTTATAACATACCGTCTGGTATTTGTTTTTCAATCCTATTATGCCTCACTTACATTTTTGTCATTCTTGCTGGTCTAGGGCTGCCCTTTACAATAATGCTTTAGCACATAAGTTTTTCAGCGAGCTGTGTTTTCTAGAGAACTTGAGCTAACACAGTCATTCTACAAATAGTACTAGAAAGCAAACGCTGAGGATGAGGTTTTGGACTAGGATTGCCTACTTATTTGAGACCAATAAGATCCCTTTTTTTTAATATGAAATTTGTTGTCAAATTGGTTTTCATACAACACCCAGTGCTCATCCCAAAAGGTGCCCTCCTCAATACCCATCACCCACCCTCTCCTCCCTCCCACCCCCCATCAATCCTCAGTTTGTTCTCAGTTTTTAAGAGTCTCTTATGTTTTGGCTCCTTCCCTCTCTAACCTTTTTATTTTTTTCCTTTCCCTCCCCCATGGTCTTCTGTTAAGTTTCTCAGGATCTAATTAGGAGTGAAAACATGGTATCTGCCTTTCTCTGTACGACTTATTTCACTTAGCATAACACTCTCCAGTCCATCCACGTTGCTACAGAAGGCCAGATTTAATTCTTTCTCATTGCCACGTGCAATTCCATTGTGTATACAAACCACAATTTCTTTATCCATTCATCAGTTGATGGACATTTAAGCTCTTTCCATAATTTGGCTATTGTTGAGAGTGCTGCTATAAACATTGGGGTACAAGTGCCCCTATGCATCAGTACTCCTGTATCCCTTGGGTAAATTCCTAGCAGTGCTACTGCCGGGTCATAGGGTAGGTCTATCTTTAACTTGTTGAGGAATCCCCACACTGTTTTCCAGAGCGGCTGCACCATCCCATTTTTGATGGGCACCAGAGTAATTCTCATCCTAGCATGCTGTAGCCTCAAAATTACTAAAACTTTCACCTGTGGTTAATTGAGATGAGCAGCAGGTGAAGGTCGTTGTGAGAACAAATAGCTGTGATGTTTAATCAGCATGACATAAATATACACTTATGAATCTCCTTTTGATAGCATTGGAACCTTGTAAAAAGAAAGGCTCTGGGGGATGCACCTAGGGGAATTACTTGCCAATTTAAGGCACACTTTGAGAGTCAGAACTCCTTGATGGCAGTCTTAAAAGAGGTCCTATCTTCAGCTTCAGCAAACATTGAAGCAAAAAAAAAATCAATCCCAGACTCTTATTTTGAGGGTTGCAGGAATATAAAGGAGACAAAAATATGCACTCTCAACCTATCTCCCTTATCAAAGGCACAGCCTGGGCAGAAAAGAGGGAGATCCATAGACCTGGGATAGGGATGTTTTAGTGGGTGAGCACAGCTTTATTGAGATACAATTTAAATATAAAGCACGATATATTGTACAGTGTACAATTTTATAAATATCGGCATATGCATAGGCTTGTGAAACCATCACTAAAGTCCAGAAAATAAAGAGATATATCACCTTTGAAAGAGCAGACCTACGACAGCTGACTCCATCTTGTTCTGTGTCCTCCACCTTGAGTGACTATGTCCCCGACATGGTCCCTTTCCGGGAAAATCGCAGAAACCTCAGACCATGCCTCCTCCCCTTGAGTAACCTCCCGCTCACCCTTTAAACTTCCCTATCAAAACACGCCCTGCGACCTGCCTAACGGGACTCTGACACTTCCCCAGCCAATCGGCTGAGGCCACGACCCTTCCCCAGCCAATCGGCTAAAGCCACAGCCATTACCTCACCAACTGCCCCTAGACCCCTATAAAACCTTTGTGATTTTGAAACCCGCTGGCTCTCTCCTGCATGTCACCGTTGCGTCGGTGCAGGTAGGGGATTGAGCTGGAGCTAGCTCCAATAAAGGCTCTTTGCTTTTGCATTGGACTCGGCTCCCTGGTGGTCTTTGGGGATCGCGAATTCTGGGCATAACACCTTCAAAATTCTTTTGTGATTCCTCCCTCCTGTCCCTTCCCCATACAATTACTGATCTGTTTTCTGTCACTAGAAAGAAGATTGTATCTCCTAAAATTTTATAAAAGTGAAATGAAATCTTTTTGCGTGCTTCTTTTACTCAATGTAACTACACTGGGATTCATCCAAGTTTTTATGAGTACCAATAATTCATTCCATTTTATTGCTGAGCAATATTCTATTGTACAGATATTCCACAACTTGTTTATACATTCACTTCTTGAGTGATACTGGAGTTGTTTCCAATTTGGGGCTATTATGAACAAAATCTTGTGAAAACTTATATACAAGTCATTGGATAGACACATGCTTTTTTTGTTGTTTTTCTTGAATGGATGCCAGGGAATAGAAAGACCAGGTCATATAACCAGTTGAATCAATCATTCTTTATTCTCACTAGCAGCGTAAGGGAATTCTAATTGCTCTACACACTTGCCTACACTTGGTATAGCCAATTTTTAATGTTAGGCATTCTTTTGTTGTGCAATGGCATATCATTGTTATAATTTTTATTTCCTTAATGATGTTGAATATTTTTTCATGTGGTTATTTGATATAAGCATAGCTCTTTTTGTGAAAAGTATTTTCAAATATTTTGTCTTTTTTTTGGCTTGTTTTCTTACTATTGAGTCTTGAAAATTTTTCATATATTTTGGAAACAAGTCATTTATTAGATATGTGAAATGTTAGTATTTTCACCTAGTGTGTTGCTTATCTTTTCTTTCTCTTCACAGTGTATTTTGAAGAGAATTATATGTTTTGATAAAGCCAAAGTTTTATTTTTTTTATAGGCAGTGATATTGGTGTTGCAACTAAAAAAGTATTGCCTAAGTCAAGATTGCAAACATTTACTCATTCATTTTCTTCTAGTATTATAGTGTTTGGCTTTTATTTAGGGCTTTGATCAATTTTGAGTTAATATTTTTATACGGTCAAAATTAAGGATCATTTTTTTTTTCATGGAGTAGTTATTTATTTGGACTCTGGAAAAGAGTGTGTCTTAGCCAATAGAATGGCATTTTTTCCGTTAACAAAAATTAAGTGAATGTGTAAACATATTACTGTACTTTCCTCCTCTTCCCATGACCTATTTAAATAGCTTGAAGCGAATATCACACTGTCTTGGTTATTATAGTTTTATAACAAATGTTGAAGTTAATGTAATTCTTCCAGTTTTGTTCTTTTTTATTAAAGTATTTTATTTTTTGTTGGTCCTTTACATTTCTGTAAGAATTTTGAAATCAACTTCTCAATTTTTGTTACAAAATCCCTGCTGGTACACTGATAACATGTTGAATCTAGAAATTCATTTGAAGAGATTTGACATCTTAAAAATCTTGATTCTTACAATCCATGGAAATGGTCTCCATTCATTTAACTCTTTCATTTATTCAGCATTGTGTTTTAGTTTTCAGTGTAGAGATCTTAACTTTTATCATATTTATCCTTAGTTATTCCATTGTTTTGTTACTATTATAAATGGTATGTTCTATTTTTTTTACTTTAATTAAATCTCTGATTGTTCTATTTTGTAAAACTGCAGTTGTTTCTTGTTGGTTGAATGATCTAGGATCCTGTACATGAAGTGAAGCTCAGTTATTAAGTCTACTAGTGCCTCTTTTGGTGTATTCCATAGGATTTTCTACATAAATGATAATGCTATTTATGAGCAAGGACAGCATTATATCTTATCGGCTTGTAAGTCTTTCATTTACTTTTTTTTTTGTCTTATACAATGGCTAGCACGTTCAGCACTAGGTTAAGTTAAAGTAGTGAAAGGAGGCATTCCCACCTTTTTCCTGCAATTAGGGAGATCATATGCAAATTTTCACTATGAAGTATAATGTTAGCTTATAGGTTTGTCATAAAAGCCTTTTACAGGTTGAAGAAATTTTCTTCTTTTTGTAGTTTGCTGAAATATTTTTTTAACAAGAATGGATACTGAATTTTGACAAATGAGTTTTCTGCCTATATTGAGATAAATTTTGTTAATATTATGAGTTAAAAATCTGTGAATGCTAGATCCATCTTGCAGCTCCAGGACAAGCCTTAGTTGGTGATAGTGTATTATCTTTTTACAAATAGTTGTGTTCAACTGAATGAATTTTGTTAAGAATTTTTTTAAATTTTGGAGTGCTTGGGTGGCTCCATCGGTTAAGCATCTGACTCTTGATTTTAGCTCAGGTTATGATCTCGTGTTTTGTGAGATTGAGCCCTGTATCAGGCTCTGTGCTGATAGTGTTAAGGTGGCTTGGGATTCTCTCTCTCCGTCTCTCTCTGCCCCTCCCCTGACTGCCTGTCTCTCTCTCTCAAAATAAACACTTTTTTACAAAAATCTTGAAAAAATTAATTAAAAAAATGTTGAATTTGTGCTCTTGAGGGCTTTGAATTTATGTTTTTTATTGATATATAGTTTGTTTATTATATATATATAATTGATCATCAAGTTAGCTAACATACAGTGTATATGGTGTGCTCTTGGCTTTGGGAGTATATTCCTGTGATTCATCACTTAGATAAAACACCCAGTGCTCATCCCAACAAGTGCCCTCCTCAATGCCCATCACCCATTTTCCCTGCCCCTTGCCCCCCCCACTCCATTCTACCCTCAGTTTGTTCTCTGTATTTAAGAGTCTCTTATGGTTTGCCTCCCTCTCTATTTGTAACTATATATATATATATTTTTTTCATTCCCTTCCCCCATGGCCTTCTGTTAAGTTTCTCAATTTTCACATATGAGTGAAAACATATAATATCTGTCTTTCTATGACTGACTTATTTCACTTAGCATAATAACCTCCAGTTCCATCCATGTTGTTGCAAATGGCAAGGTTTCATTCTTTTTCATTGCTGAATAGTATTCCACATGGAAAATTTATTTGTTTTTGTATCAGAATTATGCTGGCCTCATAGAAACAACTGAGCAGCTCTCACTCATTTATTTTTTTTAAGATTTTTATGGATTAACAATTATTTATGCCTTTAAGGTTTACTAGAATTTTGTGGTAAACCTTTTTGAGTTTGGAGTTTTCTTTGTTGAAGAGGCCAACCCACAAATTCAATTTATTTAAATTCAAATTCTCTCTTTATTCCTGGGTGAGTTTTTCTAGTTAATATATTTCAAAGACCTTGTTGGTTTTATGTAAATTGTTGATTTTATTGGCATAAAAATGTTCAAAACATTCAACTAAGTGGTTATAGAAAAAATGTGCCTCAACCTAATAAAAGCCATGTATGATGAGCCCACAGATGACATCATACTCTTTGGTGAAAAGCTCAAAGTTTTTCCCCTAAGATCAGAAATAAGACAGGATGGTCATTCTCACCATTTTTATTCAACATAGTATTGGAAGTCCTGGTCAGAGCAACTAGGCAAGGGGAAAAACAAGTAAAAGGCATCCACATTGGAAAGGAAGAAATAAAAAATATCATTATTTCCAGATGGCATGATATTTTACGTGAAACCCTAAAACCTCCACCTGAATATTGTTACAACTAACAAATTCATTAAGGTCACAGGATACACAGTCTTCATAGAAAAATTTATTACATTTCGGGGCACCTGGGTGGCTTGATTGGTTAAGTGTCCAACTCTTGATTTTGACTCAGGTCATGATCTCACGTTTCCTGGGTTCAAGCCCCACATCAGGCTCTGAACTGACAGTGCTGAGCCTGCTTGGGATTCTGTCTCCCTCTCTCTCTCTGCCCCTCTCCTGCTCGCTCTGTATCTCTTTCTCAAAATAAATAAATAAACATTTTTAAAAAAAGAAAAATTTGTTGCATTTCTATCTGTTAGTAATGAACTATCAAAAAGAAAACTTAAGAAAAATAATCTCATTTACAATTGCATAAAAATAATTAGAAATAAATGTGAACAAAGAGGTAAAGACCAGTATACTGAAAACTATGACATTGGTGAAAGAAATTGAAGAAGACACAAATAAATGGAAAAAAATATATATTCAGTGTTCATGGATTGGAAGAATTAATATTGTTGAAACTTCCACACTACCAAAAGTAATCTGAAGATTCAGTGCAATTCCTATCAAAATTCTTATGGCATTTTTCACAGAAATAAAAAAAAATTCTAAATTTTGTATGAAAACCTAAAAGACCTCAAATGGCCAGCGCAATCTTGAGAAAGAACAAAGCTGGAGGCATCACGCTTCTTGGCTTCAAACTGCAGTAAAAAGCTATATTAATCAAAACAGTATGGTCCTGGCATACACACACACACACACACACACACACACACACACACACACACAGATCAATAGAACAGAATAGAAAGCCCAGAACTAAACCCATGCATATATAGTCAATTAATTTACAACGCAGGAGCCGATAACATAAAGTAAGAAAAGGACAATCTCTTCAATAAATTGTTAGTAAAGCTGGACAGCTACATACAAAAGAATGAAACTGGATGTCTATCTTACATCCTACAAAAAAGTGAACTGAAAATGAACTAAAGGCTTAAACTTAGGACTTGCAACCATACAACTTCTATAAGAAAGTGCAGGTAGTAAGCTCCTGACGTTGGTCTTGGCAATTAATTTTTGGATGTAATACCCTAAGCAAAGGCAATGAAAGCAAAAATAACCAATAGGACTAAATCAAAACAAAATGCTTCTGTACAGCAAAGGGAACTATCAACAAAATGTAAAGGCAACATACTGAATGGAAGAAAATATGTACAAATCATATATTTGCTAAATGGTTAATATCCAAAATTTGTAATGAACTCACACAACTCAGTGCAACTCAATACATACAATTCAATACGACTCAAACAATGCAATTTAAAAAAGGACAGAGGATTTAATAGACATTTTTTTCTCCAGAAAATATATAAAAGTGGCCAACCAGTAATGAAAAAAATGCTCAATATTACTGAATATCAGGGAAATGAAAATTAAAACCACCAGGAGCTATCACCTCACATCTGTAACAATGGCTTTTATCAAACAAAGAAAGAAAGAAGTAGAAAGTGTTTTGAGCACGTGGAGAAAATGGAGAAAAGAGAATTGTTCACTGTTCGTGGGAATGTAGATTGGTGCAGCCGCTAAAGAAAAAAGTATGTGGATTCCTCAAAAAATAAAGAATAGAGCTATCATATGATCCAGCAAGTTCATTTCTGTATAATTATCCACTGAAAATGAAAGCACTCACTCAAAAAATCTAGGCACACCCCATTTTCTTCAGTATTATTTACAACAGTCAAAACATGGAAGCAACCTAATTGTCCATCAGTGGATGAAAGGATAAAGAATATGTGAGATACGCACACACACACACACACACACACACACACACAATTCCTATGGCATTTTTCACAGAAATTAAAAAAAAAAAAAAAACAAAAAACTCTAGATTCTGTATGAAAACTTAAAAGACCCCAAATAGCCAGAGCAATCTTGAGAAAGAACAAAGCTGGAGGCATCACGCTTCTTGGCTTCAAACTATAGTAATAAGCTATATTAATCAAAACATCACAAAACAGTACGGTCCTGGCATACAAACACACACATAAATCAATAGAACAGAATTCCACATAGAATGGAATGTTATTCAGTCAGAAAAAAAGAAGAAAATCTTGCCATTTGTGGCAACATGGATGACATTATGCTAAATGAAAAGTCAGACAGAAAGAGACAAGCACCATGGGATCTCATTTATATGTGAATTGTTTTGTTTTGTTTTTTTAAAGTAAAAGACACACACTGAACTTATATTTACAGCATGGTGAACTAGAGCTAATAATATTGTGTTCTGTATTTGGAAATTGTTAAGAGAGTAGATCTTAAAAGTTCTCATCCCAAGAAACAAAATTGCAACTACATGTGGTGTGGGATGTTAACTAAGATTATTGTGGAGATGATTTTGCAAAATATTGAGTCATTATGTTATACAACTGAAACTATTATAATGCTATATGTTAATTGTATCTCAACTTTAAAAACTATTTATTGAGGATTTAATTTATGCCAGGCACTTCTCTCACTGTTGTGCATGTAAAAAATACCTTCTCTCAATATATCTATGCAGGAGCACATGGGTGGCTCAGTTGGTTAAGAGTCAGACTTCAGCTCAGGTCATGATCTCACAGTTTGTGAGTTTGAGCCCTGCATAGGGCTCTGTGCTGACAGCTCAAGAGCCTGGAGCCTGCTTTGGATTCTCTCTCTCTCTCTCTCTCTCTCTCTCTGCCCCTCGCCTGCTTGTGCTCTATCTCTCAAAAATAAATAAACATTAAAAAAACTTAAACATATATATATAATATATATATCATATATATATCATATATATGTGCAGAATCACTTTCGCTTTAAACATTTTTTCAAATGTTAATTATTTAAACTGGTTGTGGGGTACATGGATAGTCTGTAATATTCTTGTACCTTTTCTGTAAATCTAAAACTATTCAAACATATTGTTTATTCCATTTTTTTTAAGTTCAAACTAGGGGCACCTGGGTGGCTCAGTCAGTTAAGCATCCAACTCTTGGATTCATCGCAGGTCACGATCTCACCGTTTCTGGGATCGAGCCCCAGATCAGGCTCTGCGCTGACAGCATGGAGCATGCTTGGGATTTTCTCCCTCTCTCTCTGCCATTTCCCTGCTTGTGCTGTCTCTACCTCTCTCAAAATAAATAAATAAACATTAAAAAAAAAAAAAACAAGTTCAAGATTGTGACTACTTATTCTTTTAATACCTTTAGAACTTACTGTGATGTCAACTCTCCCATGCTTGATGTTGAAAATTCATGTTTTCTGTCTTTTTTCGGATCAGTCTGACTAGGGTTATCAATTTTGTTAATGTTACCAAGGAACTAGCTTTTGGCTTCAACAATTTGTTGACTATTTGTCTTCTATTTCATTGGTTTCTATTCTGATCTATATACCTTATCTTTTCCTTTATTGGGATTTTTATTCTTCTTTTTGTAGTTTCCTAAAGTAGAAGTGAGGGCTATTGGTTGGAGACCATTCTTTTTGCATATTGTGTCTAAGTGCCAGAAATTTCACATTTGACTAGGTAAGTGTTGCTTTACCTGCATCCCATAAATTTTGACATGGATTTCTTTCATTTTAATTTAATTCAAATACATTCTAATTTCTGTTTTGAAATTAACTTTGTACCATAGGTTATTTGGAAGTGTTTTTGATTTTGTTTTTAGTTTCCAAATATTTAAGAATTTTCCAGATATCTTTCCATTATTGATTTTTAATTTAATTCCATATTGGTCAGAAAACAAAAATTCAGTAACTTTATTCCATTTAAGTTTATTGTAACTTACTTTATGTTTCAATATATGATCAATAGATCACATTTATATGATATAATATGATGCTATATTAAAGGATAAAATATGATATTTCATAATAGGTTGTATCATTGGTAAGTAATTTGTGTGAATATGAAAAGAATATGTACTCCGGTATTCATGGATGAAGTGTTCTATAAATGTCAATTTGATTAATTTGAATAATAATATTTTCAAGTTTTCTGAATCCAAACTGATTCATAAACACTTTTTAAAAAAATTGTTGAAACCATGTGTTGAAATATTTGCTATAATTATGGATTTGATTATTTCTCCTTATAGTTTTATTAGTTTTTGCTTAATGTATTTCAAAATTCCATTATAATATGCATAAACATTTAGCGGTATATGTGCTCTTCAAAAACTGAACCTTTTATTATTATGAAATTACCTTGTTTATCCACGCTAATGTATTTTCCTTTATTATGTCTGACAACAATATAACTATATAAGCTTTTTCTTTATAATAGGGTGAGGATGGCATAGCTTTCTCCATCCTTTTACATTTTTTCTTTGTATCTTCATATTTAATTTTTTTTAATGTTTATTTTTGAGACAGAGAGAGACAGAGCATGAATGGAGGAGGGGCAGAGAGAGAGGGAGACACAGAATCTGAAGCAGGCTCCAGGCTCTGAGCTGTCAGCACAGAGCCCGACGCGGGACTCGAACTCACGGGACCGTTGGATCATGACCTGAGCCGAAGTCGGACGCTTAACTGACTGAGCCACCCAGGTGCCCCTGTATCTTCATATTTAAAGTGGATTTCACATAGACAGTATATAGACCTTATCTAATCTGACAATCTTTGCCTTTAATTACTCTGTTTATACAATTTACATTTAGCATGATTACCAATATGATTATTTCTGTCTCCCATACTGCTATTTGTTTTCTATTTGTCCCATTTGTATTTCTGTTTAATTTATTTTCTTTTTATGACTTCCTTTGGATTATTTTTTATTTTATCTTTTATCTTTTATTGTTTTAATTATTGTTTTAGAATTCATATGATACATTTTAATTTGTCACATTCTTCTTCTAGAATATATATATATACATATGGTTTATTTCTGCTGGTGATGAAGTATTTCAGCTTTTGAATGCCAAAAATATCTTTACTTTACCTTTGCTTTTGAAACACATTTTTCCTGGGTAATGAATCCTAGATTGCAATGTTCTTTTTCACCAATGCTTAAAGATATCCCTCTGTTTTCTCATTTTCATTGTTTCTATTAAATCTACCATCAATTTTATCTTTGTTCCTCTATACAAAGTAAATCTTTTTTCTCAGAATTTTTTTGAGATAATGTCTTTATCACTCATTTTTAAAAATTTGATCGCTATATTGTGGTGAGTTCTTTTTGTTCTTCTTGTTTCTTGGCTTGGGGCTCGTTTTATTGACGTCCTAGTATCTGTACATTTACAGTTACACAACATTTACATTTTTCATGCAGTATCTTTTAAGTATCCTTTCCTAGGGCTCCTGGGTGGCTCAGTCGGTTAAGCGTCTGACTTTGGCTCAGGTTATGATCTTGCGGTCTGTGAGTTAGAGCCCAGTGTTGGGCTCTGTGCTGACAGCTCAGAGCCTGGAGCCTGCTTCAGATTCTGTGTCTCCCTCTCTCTCTGCCCCTTCCCTGCTCACACTCTGTCTCTCTGTCAAAAATAATAAACGTTAAAAATATATAAAAATAAATAAATATCCTTTCCTTTATTATATGCTTTTCTTTGGACACTCGAATTATAGGGATATTAGATCAATTAAAAATTTTCTACAGCCCTACAAATCACTATTACTCTGTTCATTTTTTCTAGTTTTTCTTTTTCTTTTTAAATTCAATATAGTTTCTTTTGCTATTTCTTGAAGCTGAGCATTTCTTCTGCAATGGCTACTCTGCCATTACTCTCATCCAAAGGGGTTTTTCATATGTATGTAAATATTAATATGTAAATATCAAATATGTGATAGATATTCATATATTCCATTATTCCACGGCTCTACTAACTTGTCCAATGTTTTCTCTAGGTCCTTAAATATATGGAATATAATTTTAATGACATTAACCTTAATGTTTTAATGTCTTTGTCTTATTCTGTCAACTGTGTAATTTCTCATCTGTTTCACTTGAATAATTTTTCTCCTTATCATTTTCCTGTCATTTTACCAATCATGTTCCTATATAGCTTGCCTAGTAATTCCTTACGGCTTCCACACGGTGTGAATTTTACAGTTTGTTCTTCAATATCCAACTTCCAAAGTTAAAAAATATTGACCAATATAAGCAAAAAGCTCTCCAAATCTCAAAAATCCACCTCAAAATACATCACAGTAAAATTTCTAATTCCTCCCACTAAAAAACAAATACAAAAAGGAATATAATGGATGAGTTAAATAGAAAATAAATGATAAAAAGTTAAATAGAAACCAAATCAATCAGTAAATGCATTAAATGTATTTTGATCAAATACTTCATTAAAGGATTAGCATTATCAGACGGGATAAAAAATTAAGGAAATAAAATTCTTCTGTATACTTCTTATAAAGACAAACTTTTTAAAAGAAACGTGCCACAAAAATGTCAAAATAAAGAATAAGATGGTTTACTAAACATTAACCAGAATAAACTGGGGTAGCTATGCTAATATCAATCAAAATATATATGAATCCATTGAAAACTGTGGTTACAATATAGCATATAGGTTTTTTTTGTTACTTGTTTTAATTTCCTTTTTTTTTTTAATTTTTAATGTTTATTTATTTTTGAGAGAGAGAGAGACATAGTGTGAGCTGGGAAGGGGCTGAGAGAGAGGGAGACACAGAATCTGAAGCAGGCTCCAGGCTCCAAGCTGTCAGCACAGAGCCCAATGTGGGGCTCAAACTCACCAATCGTGAAATCATGACTTGAGCTGAAGTCGGACACTTAACCGACTGAGCCACCCAGGAGCCCCAGTTGTTTTACTTTCCTTTTTAAAGTTTTTATTCAAATTCTAGTTAGTTAATACAGCGTAATATTAGTTTCAGGTGCATGATATAGTGATTCCACACTTATACACAGCACCCTGTGCTCATCATGACAAGTACATCCTTAATCCCCATCACCTACTTCACCCACCCCCCACCCACCTCCCCTCTGGTAACCATTCGTTTGTTCTCTATAGTTAAGAGTCTGTTTCTTGGTTTGCCTCTCTCTTTCTTTTTTTTCCCCTTTGCTTATTTGTCTTGTTTCTTAAATTTCACATGAGTGAATTCAAATGGTTATCTGAGTTATTTCACTTAGCATTATACCCTCTAGCTACATCTGTGTCATTGC
Organism: Panthera tigris; assembly: GCF_018350195.1. Taxonomy (NCBI): domain Eukaryota; kingdom Metazoa; phylum Chordata; class Mammalia; order Carnivora; family Felidae; genus Panthera; species Panthera tigris. Next base: position 111,790,675 of record NC_056667.1, on the reverse strand, counting down.
AACCATATTTCATTATTTTTTATGGCTGAATAATACTCCATTGAAAATACACGTATATACCACATCTTCCTTATCCATTCATTAGTTATTGGGCACTTGGGCTGTTTCCATAATTTGGCTATTGTAGATAATGCTGCTATAAACATCAGGGTGCATGTATCTCTTTGAATTAGTATTTTTGTATTCTTTGGGTAAATACCACTAATGCAATTGCTGGATTGTAGGAGAGTTCTATTTTTAACTTTTTGAGGAACTTTCATAGTGTTTTCCAAAGTGTCTGCACCATGCACCCGTTTGTATTCCCACCAATAGTGCAAGAGAATTCCCCTTTCCCACATACTTGTCAACACTTGCCATTTCTTGTTTTATTTTATTTTTTTTTTAGTTTTTAATGTTTATTTATTTTTGAGAGAGAGAAAGAGAGAGAGCGAGCACGAGCAGGGTAGGGGCAGAGAGAGAGGGAGACACAGAGTCCAAAGCAGGCTCCAGGTTCTGAGCTGTCAGCACAGAGCCCAATGCAGGGCTCAAACTCACAAACGTGATATCATGATCTGAGCTGAAATCAGATGCCCAACTGACTGAGCCACCGAGGTGCCCCTCTTGTTTTATTTATTTATTTTTTTATAGTAGCCATTCTGAAGGTGTGATGTGACATCTCATTGTAGTTTTGATTTGTATTTCCTTGGTGATCAGGGGTGTTGAGAATTTTTTCATGTGTCTGTTGTCCATCTGTATGGCTTCTTTGGAAAAAAGTCTATCTGTGTCTTCTACCCTTTCTTAATTAGATTATTTATTTTTATGGGTGTTGAGTTTTATAAGTTTCTTATATTTTTGCATACTCATCCTTTATCAGATATATCATATATCATAAGGAACCTCATTCCCCTGGTTCCTTTTAGCTTTGTGGATTCTTTATTTCTCTGTGCAAAAGCTTTTTATTTTTATGAAGTCCCAATAATTTATTTTTGCCTTTGTTTCCCTTGTGTGAGGAGACATATCTGGAAAGCAGGTGCTATTGCTGAAGCCAAAGAAATTACTGCCTGTGTCTCATCTAAGATTTTAATGCTTTAATGTCTCACATTGAGGTCTGTAATTCATTTTGAATTTATTTTTTGTATGTCATAAGAAAGTGATCCAGTTTAACTCTTTTGCATGTTGCTGTCCAGTTCTTCTAACACCATTCCTTGAAGAAGCTGTCTTTTTCCCACTGGATATTCTTTCCTGTTTTGTTGAAGATTAATTGACAATATAGTTGTGGGCTTATTTCTGGGTTTTCTATTTTGTTCTATTGATCTATGTGTCTATTTTTGTGCCAGTAGAATACTGCTTGGTCACTACAGCTTTGCAATGCAACTTGAAATCCAGAATTGTGATGCCACCAGCAACATACAGTTTGCAATAGACAGGCTAGAATAGAAAAACTATTTCAAATCACAATCTAAATGTCATTCACAAAAAGTTACAAAAGAGCAGCAAATTAAACCTAAAGTAAGTAGAAAGACATTATAAAAATGAAACCTGCAACTACTGAAGTCAAAAATAACTTAAAATATGGCAAATTATAAATTCCAAGCGGTGGTTTTTGACGAAATTAATAAAAGTGAACAACTCCTGGCAAAACTGAGAGAAAAAAAGTGAAATACAGCTTATCAATAATAGTTAAAAAAGGCGACATCACTAAAAGTCTTATGAATAATGTTACATGATTAAATTTAGCAAATTAAATAGGCAATGTTCTTGAGACAATTTACCAAAAATTACAATGAGATGAATATATGTATGTATATAGCATGTAAATAAACTATTCCTGTGTATTTAAGAAATGAAGATACTGTAAAAAATATTCTTGCAATGAAGCTATAGGCCTAGATACCTTACCTGACAAATTCTTCCAAACTTATAGAAAATATATACATTTACATATAAGTAAATATCTAATAAAAAGTGTCATAATTATGAAACCAAGAGGAGATAAAATGAAATGATTTAACAAAATTGATTAATTGAAATAAAGACAGAAAATAAACATCAGAGGAGGGAAAGCAAAATGGGCAAATGGAAGAGAAATGGAAGAGTGTATCTTCCAACCCAAATATGTAAGTATTCATATTGAATATAAATAGATTAAGCCTTCCAATTAAAATGTAGATATTGTTCCGGGGGAGAGGGGTTAATAATATATATTTATTTAAAATGCAATTGAAATTTAAAGACAGAACTAGGTTAGAGTAAGGATATGGAAAAATTATACCATAAAAAGAGTAAGCATAAAAGGAGTCACATAGTATATTAAGTAGATGTCAAGAGTACTACAATAGTTAAAAAGAATAATTTCATAATGATAAATTAGAAAATTTAAGATGAAGACATAAAACTGTGTGCATATCATGTTTCAATATAAATAAAATGTAAAGCTACAGAGCCAAAAGAAGAAATAGACAAATACAATAATTAGGATTGATTTTCTTATTTCTGTGAAAAAAAATGCCATTAGAAATTTGATGGAAATTGCACTGAATCTATAATGGTATAAGGGGTATGAGTATCATGAACATTTTAATTATATTAATTGTTCTGATCCATGAACATGGAATATCTTTCCATTTGTTTGTGTCTTCTTCAATTTCTTTCATCAAGGTCTTTAGTTTTCATTGAATAGATCTTTCACTTCCTTAGCAAAATTAATTCCTAGGTTTTTTATTGTTTTTTACGCTATCGTAAATGAGATTTTTTTTTTAATTTCTTTTTCAGATGTTACATTGTAAGGTTTACAGAAACAATTGATTTCTATACATTGATTTTAGTTCTTGCAACTTTACTGAATTCTTTGATTTGTTCCAATAGTTCGTTGGTTGAGTCTTTAGGATTTTTTATATATATGATCATATCATCTGAAATAATGACAATTTTACTTATTCCTTTCCAATTTGGATGTCCCTTATTTCTTTATCTTAGCAAATAGCTTTAGCTAGGACTTCCAGTGCTCTGTTGAATAAAAATGGCAAGAGTGGACATCCTTGTCTTATGTCTGATGTTAGAGAAAAAGCTTTCAAATTTTCAATTTTCAGTGTAATATTAACTGTGGGTTTGTTATATTGGTTTTTATTATGGTGAAACATGTTCCTTCTATACCCAATTTGGTGAGTATGCAGAAGTATGCAAATGATACATGAATTTACCCATGAGTATACCCATTAAAAGGTATTGTATTTTGTCAAATGCTCCTTCTGCATCTACCATAATGGTTTTATAATTTTATCTTTCATTCTGTTAATTTGCTATCTCATTTACTGATTTGTATATGTTGAACCATCTTTACATCCCAAAGATAAATCCCACTTGGTCATGGCATATAATCCTTTAATGTGTTGCTGTATTCAGTTTGTTAATATTTGTTGAGAATTTTTTTTTCATGTATATTCATCAGGGATGTTGTCCTGGAGTTTTCATTCTGTAGTGTCCTTATCTGTCTTTGTTATTAGGGTAATGCTGCTAACCTCATAAAACAAGTTTGGAAATGTTCTCTCCTATTCAATTTTTTAGAAGAGTTTGAGAAGGATTGACATTAATTTATTCTTTAAATGTTCGGTACAATTTACTAGTGAAGTCATTTGATCTCGGTATTTTCTAGGTTGGAAGGTTTTTTTATTGCTGAGTCAATACCCTTGCTTGTTATTAGTATTTCAGATTTTCTATTTCTTCCTGATTCAGTCTTGATAGGTTGAATGTTTATAGGGATGTATACATTTCTTCTAGGTTATCCAATCTGTTGGTGTTACCGCTCATAGTAATCTCTTATGATCCTATTTATTTCTGTATTATCAGTAGTAATATCTCCTCTTTCATTTATGATTTTACCTAAGTCTTCTCCTCTTACTCATTAATCTAGTTAAAGATTTGTTAATTTTGTTTATCTTAAGAACACAGGCCTTACTTATATAAAAACTCGATTACTAAACAAAACAAAACAGGTCTTAGTTTTGTTAATTGTTTTCTATTGTTTTTATAGATCTCTCTTTCATCTATTTTCATGCTGATCTTCATTATCTCCTTTCTTCTGCTAACTTTGGGCCTAGTTTTCCCTCTGTTTCTAGTTCCTTGAAGTATAAAGTTCGATTTTTTTTTAATTTGGGATCTTTCAATTTTCTTAATATATGCATTTGCCACTATGATTATAATGGATTTAGCTTTTACCTGGGACCTCTGTCCTATTTCATGCATTGTTACATGTTGCATGTGGGGATAGCAAGCAGTGACTGCATTTCTGATGCATATAAAAATAGGAACTGACTTTATCTTCAAAAAAGCTATTTGTTTACATTCAAAATTTTTTAATGTTTATTTATTTTTGACAGAGAGAGACAGAGACAGAGCATGAGCAGGCAAGGGGCAGAGAGAAAGGGAGACACAGAATTCGAAGCAGGCTCCAGGCCCTGAGCTGTCAGCCCAGAGCCGAACGCAGGGCTCAAACCCACAAATCGTGAGATCATGACCTGAGACGAAGTCCGATGCTTCACTGACTGAACCAACCTATTGGTTGGCACCCCTATTTGTTTACACTTAAAAAAATGAATTAAATATGTACACAATGCTCTTCTTCATTCACAGTTAAGGAAATACTAAAAGTTAATAATTTCCTAGATTTTTTAAGATAAAAGTTATGCAGAATATTTTGTTTCTCTTTACCATCTGAATATTCTTCAATCCCTATAATTACCTGATTCTCCTTCTTTTCTCAGGACAACCTCTGAACTTTCCAATACAAATTCTAAAGAATTATTGAATACCTAGTCAGTTCTAGAACATGCTGGGATTACCCCAGCTGGGTATTACTCTTCATTCTTCTATGACAGTTTTATGCCCTTGGTTAATAAATGAGGATGTGTGAGGCGAGTGTGTGTGTATATATATATATATATATATACACACTAATATAAATAAATATACACATAATGTATACATATAATATACACAAATGTAAAAAAATTACTGAATTACATTTTTTTTTGAATTTAGAAAATACTGTTAGGTAGCAGCAGAGGATGATTTGAACTGAAAAAATAATTAGGACTGTTAGTGAATCAGGAAGAACAAGTAGTAAAACAGGAGGATAGTAAGTGAAAAAAAGTGATTTGGTGATAAATGATGGTGAAGTTTGAGAATTCTGAACTTAATTGTTGGAAGAAAAGAAAATACAACAAGCTGACTCTTCGAGCTATCAGGATTCCTAATGGAAACAGCTTATTTGAGATGTCACAGAATTGGAAACCATAAAATTAGTTCTGTCCATCAACATTAATCAGTTTTATGGAGGAACGTACTAATGATTCAATGCTGCTACTCACTGGAGGAGAGACTGGCAAGAATCTGAAATAATGTTCTAAATTCCCCAACTGCTGAATTATTTTTCTAATAAGTTCAGTAATTATTGCACATACTTCATACTTTTACCTTCACTTAAATCAGTTCTGCTCCAAATATGACATGAAGGAAGATATTGCCGAACACTGGTCATTAATGTGCTTTGATTTATAGCAAATGGTGTTTAATATCCCTATAATTACTAATAAAACTCTTTTATTTCATTTTTATATTCCTATGGAAGAGAGCTAAAAAGTCCTAATGGAATTGATTGTCAGAGTTATTTCCAAATTCAAAAATATAACCTCTCTAATATTAAAACTCTTTTTAGTTCTCTATATTTTACATCTTCACTGTAAAAAATAAAGAGCTAAAAGAAAATCTCACATTTTATAAAATTGCCTTTAATTTAATATGATGAAATAAACTTCACGATACAAATATCATATCCTCAACCTTGACCAACATTGTGTACCCATATGTTAATTTCCTTACGGGTAAAATATTTCTAGAATTTTATCATGTTTAAGATGAAATAAAGGTTTCTGGACTGTGTTTTCTTATGGGAAAACAACTATTTGAGAAAGCTGGTTCTAAGATAGCTTTATACCTTCACATTAATCAATTCAATTCACTGTGATAATAAACACCCACTTAAATTATGAGTAACACAAAACTTGGTGTAATAGTTAAAAAAAAAAATTTGATAAACTCAGAGAAAAGTAAACTTTTTGCCTAAACTTTAATTTCTATTTTGACCACCTTTATCCCACCCTCCCTCTGTAGGCTTGCCCACAATATATAAAGGATTTTCTTTTATCTCCTCAGACTTTAAGAGGTGGGGAGGCCTCTTGCAGAAGGGTGGGGCTTAGGCACCAAGGGAGGTGTGTAGATGCCATTCACTACGGTGTCTCCTGAGGTGCACAGTGTTCCTATCAAGTTTTAGTTGCTGGTTCACGAATACCATTCATGAATCCTTCCTCATTCCAATGTCAAGCCTCTTCAGGTCTGGGATTTCTTCCAGCAACGTTTTTTGCCCTTCTTGGCCCCATGGGATTATTCTGGTGCTTTCGTGCCACTTTGGAGCCACAGGAAATGCTTAGAGGCTGTCTCTGCAGATTTACCTAGACTAACCTTTCTCCATTAGGATTTCTCATCAGAACTGTAGACCAGTTAAAGACCTGAGTGAGTCTTCTCAACTTTCCAAGACTGCTACATAATCAGTACCATTCTAGATGCATGAGATATTATATGAATTCTCTAGTGGAGTTGACAATTTCTAGACTCTGCAAGGATATAGCAGTGTTTTCAGACCTGTCTGAAAATAGTATGGGGAATCTGACCAGGGTGGAGGGGAGTATACAGTGCCCCTTCTCAGTAGCCCATGAATAACCAAATCCTACTGGCTTTTCCTGTGATTTGCTCATTACCTCATCCAGGATATCATATGTAGTAGGAAAAATTTGCTCTGGTTCATTATCAATCCATTTAAATTTTTTCTTTACTTTTGAACTTGACAACCTAACAATTTGGCATGAAATGTTTCATCATCCTTTTTCTGTAATGAATGAATGAAGAATACCAAGTCAATTGAGTAGGGTTAAGGATAATCACTAAAGAAAAAACAAGGGGTGGAGTGGGGAATGTAGATTAATGTTTCAAAACTATTTGGACACCACACAAATAATACAAAGGTGAATATATAAAGTCCTCATGAAATTAACCATCCGGAATAAAACATATAATTTAGTAAGTGGCTCACATAGAGTTGTTTTTAATTGAAATATGCAAGAAATGAAAATAACTACTACCCACTGAACCTAGGTCATGAAAATTGGTGTGGTGTTTATATTTGTTAGATGTTACTTTACAAATAAGGAGGCCAATGCTCAGAGAGGTTAAATGACTGTGATAATAAATGTAATTAATGATGGAGGCCAGAATTGAGCCCATGTGGTTAGTCTCCCATTATTTTATATGTAAGGGCAGAATATACATATGTAATTAATGCTAATGAAATCAAGTTTTAAAAATAATGTTTAATTAACATTAGTATTAGATTCAAAGATCATCAAGTGAGACAGAAACTTGGCTCCCCTCCACTGCATCTACATATTTGTCCTAAAAATGGCAGGGATTGGTACAAAGACTCCGTATTTTCTATGTAAAACAATTTTTCAATTTTTTTAAATATTTATTTTTGAGACAGAGAGAAAGAGAGAGAGAGAGAGAGAGACAGAGACAGAGAGAGAGAGAGAGCATGAATGGGGGAGGGGCAGAGAAAGAGGGAGACACAGAATCAGAAGCAGGCTCCAGGCTCTGAGCTATCAGTGCAGAGCCCAACTTGGAGCTCGAACTCACAAACCATGAGATCATGAATTGAGACGAAGTCAGATGCTTAACGACTGAGCCACCCAGATGCCCCTATGTAAAAAAATTTTTTAAACAATTTCCATAGTATCATTAAAGATACTTGGGGCTCCTGGGTGGCTTGGTTGGTTGAGAGTCCAACTCTTGATTTCAGCTCAGGTCACGATCCCAGGATAGAGGGATCAAGACCCACAGTCTCTCTCCCCTCTTACACACTCTCTCTCTCTAAAAGAAAAAAAAAAAAAGAATTAAAGATATGAAAATACACACACCAGCTACAGGGAGCAGAATGTTTAGTGGCATATCCCCATGGGTGTACCCACCTCCTGAAGACACCTCTGGTGGAAGTAAGGATGCTGTTAATGGAAGACAGGATTGTCTGTGTGTCTTTGTACTCCTGGCCTCCCCCTACTCTTTTGGAGACTCAGGCTTTCTCACCAGGTGTGGACAACTAATGCTTGTTTGTGAGAGAGTACTGGCAGATGGGACGGACAGACCAGTTTCCCAGAGAAAGCAGGGCTAGTACTTAGGCCTGCTTGAAACATGTTTCTGCAGTGCCCCTACCAGTGGGTCACTAAGTCTGTCCTTAATTACTACTAAAAGACCTCCTTTTATCTCTGAACCACTCTCTATTTAAAGATGCTTCTGATATTCAACTGAAACTTATTTTTGTGCAACTTTACTACATACAGAAGCTAGAACAGAGGCTGCTGGCCATCTACGGTTTACAATCCTCCACAACAGTCTAGATGATTCCCATATGTACACAGGTTTAAGAACCACTGATCTAAAACAGTAGTTCTTAACCTTGGCTGCACGTTCTAATTACCCAAGGAGTTTAAATAAAAATGATTATGTCTGGTCCCACTCCAAGAAATTCTGATTTAATTGATTTGTGATATGATCAGGATGTCTGATTTTTTTAAAACTCCCCAGACAATTTTAATGTGCAGTCCATATGGTAAATACTGATCTAGAAGAATGGATGAACATTTGTCCTTCAGTCTAATCCTCCAAAATACTTTCTTTCTTTTTCTTTTTTTCAAAATTGATATTTTATTCACTCTTTTCTACCACCACCTTAATCCTGTGTACCAGATCAACTAGAATTAAACAAGATTCAGTATCTTGACTGGATACTGCTACTAATAAAAAAAAAGTATAATAACCATTTACCTCAATAAATGATACTGAAATGTAGACATGGTCCAACTATTTGATATAAAAAGTTCTCATATTTCAGTGTACCTCCTTATAGGCTTAGAATTACTTTCCTTGAGTTCCCCAAAGTTAAGCATGACCATAATAGTTGTTTTATTCAATGGGATGAAGGTCAAATCACATAAGTGTGTGTGTGTGTGTGCATGTGTGTGTGTGTGTGTGTGTGTGCATAATTTGGTATCTGACCCTAGTTTTTAGGACAGAGCTTCTAAAAATCTTTATAAGTTCCTGAGTGTAGAGGTCATAGGAATATTATGACCACAATATTTATAATATTTTTCATCCTAAGTTCCTTTCAACCATACCTGAATTGAGCTATGAGGGGACCCTTGGTAGAACCCTCCATAGTTTCAGAATTGGAGCAGGTTGTCAGAAGAATCAATCATGTGATTAGACTTTTAGAACTTTCAGCCCCATCCCTTGACCTTGGATTAGGGAAGACAGGCTGGACACTGAATTAATCACCAATGGCCTATGGCTAAATCAACCTTATCTATGGAATGGAACCTCCATAAAAATCTTAAATGAAAAGATTCAGGGTTCTGAGAGCTTCTAGGTTGGTGAATACATTCACATGCTGGGTGGGTAGCACTCTTCAAACTCTTGAAGACAAAAAGTTTCTGCACTTGGGATCCTTCCAGACCTTGCCAGTGTACATCTTCATCTGGCTGTTCATTTGTATCCCTTTTAATATTCCTTATAATTAACTGGTCATAATAAGTAAACTGTTTCCTTGAGTTCTGAGAGTCATGCTAGCAAATCATCATATCCAAGGAAGGGGTTGTGGGAACCCCTGATCTATAACCTGTTGGACAGGAGCACAGATTTCCTGAATTTCCAATTGGTATCTGAAGTGGAAGACAGTCTTATGAGACTGAGCCCCTAACCTGTGGTCTGCACCAACACCAGGCAGTTAGTGTCAGAATTGTTTGGTGTGGGGAAAATAAAATTTTATACATTTGGCAGCAGAAAGACAATGCTCCTTCGGGCCAGTATAAAACTTGCTATATCTCTTATCTTCTTATATCTATTATCCATGCTATATCTATTATCTATGCTATCTGTTACCTATCCATAGAGATTTCCCACATATGGGCATTCTTTCAGCCTCAGGCCCTAGTGAAAATGTTGTGAACCAGAGCCCCCAGCAAACTAACAATGGACGTGTAACAGGAAAAACAAATTAGACACTGTTTGTACTGTAATGCAACTTAAACTATGCTAACCATTTCACAGATGAAGCTTCATTCAACTTGACTTAACTATCTTCGTCACAAAGATCATCGTGAGACATCTCATTAGATATTTTCCTGAAGTACAGATCTAGGATTTGCACAGCTTTCCCTTGCTTGAGTAATCTCAGAAAAAAGAAATAAAGTTGTTTTAACAAACTTACATTAGGCCCCATTAACAAATGATTTATTTTCTATGCCAGAAGCTTATTAAACACTGGGTCTTGGAAAAGTTCCCAGCTGGCAGTGTTATAGTGACCTGAAGAATTAAATATACAGATTCCTAGTCTGTACCCAAGGGAATCTGTTTCAGTAAATCAGGGGTATACCTGAGACCCGATGCTTTATAAACTCAAGATCTGATGAGAGTCTAATGTGCATCAGATTTGGATGACTGACTTTGGTCAGTGATCCTTAATAATGTTGGCATATTGCAATCAACAGTTTACCTTTTTCAATCTAGGTAGGACTGTCACATCAGTAGAGGGTCTTGTATACCAAGTGGCATAATAGAATGCTGAACTACAATTTTGCAAAATAAAGAAGAATGGACATTCAAAACATTTTCTCAGCTAACTGAAATCATTTCTTTTTGTTCATTGAAAACAACTGTTCTTACAATCGCATTGAGAACAGAGATTGTATCATGGCAATTTTGACTTTTTGTTTTACACATCAACAATTCAGGTTTGTTGTATTATATTAACACAACATCCTGTCAAGAAGACAGATATTCTTTCCATTTAACTTATTACACTAAGTAAATTTAGAGGTTCAGTGGATGCCTGGAAATCACAGGCATTCTCTGGGTTCTGAAAGCCCATGTAATATCTTTGAAATATAAGAATCTATTCCTTTTAGGGATCTCTAAAAGAGGAGATTTAACATGTCTAACCTAACACTGCTTTTAATTTATTTTTTTTTTTATTTTTAATACATAAGGACCTGATCACTGTAATCTGAGAACTCCTCATTAATCTCTTGTATAAAGTTAAGTATTAAACTCATTTTTTTACCCAAAAAATAACCAAAAAACAAACATTCTAAGCACTGGTAAATGATACATTTAGTAGGGCAATTATACTGAAAAGGTTCTTAGGTGTAAAAGAAAAAAAAAAGATGTATGGATTGTTTAAAAGAAAGATATTTATTTTAGGGTATTTTATAGATTACAGAATTTCTAAACAGTCATAGAACCACAATTGTATACTATCTAGCCAAGAACAGTGTGACTGGCAGAAATACATAATACATTAGGGAGCCTTTAGTAGAAACTTTACCATAGCTGATTCAGAAAAGGAAAACTCTCTGTTCTGGATGTCATCACACCATTTTCAGGCATGAGGCCAAAAAAAAAAAGTCTCCTTCACCTAAGTCTCCTACATGTACATAGTAGAATCTATAAAATTTAGATACAGCAGAACCTGGGGATATGCAGGGTTTTGTTTCCCTGTATGGTCCCTACCAAAATGCTGGGCCATGACTGGAGATAGTATGTCCTGTACCAGTTTGTAGTATCAGCTTTATTAATCTATGTCAGTTTGCAACCTCTGGAGCTTCGAGTTGTAATCTGAAACCGGCCGCTGTACATCCACGGCCTGGAGAGACTCTGGAGAGAGACCATTCCAAATTGGTAGGTGGCAGGTTTAGCAAGCAGAGGGAATCTACATAGACGGCTTGTCTTGGGCAGCCACAAAGCTATTTTACTTTTGCATCTGTCTGCCAAACTGTAGAAGTTTACAAAAATGCTTTACCCGGGTTCAGACTCATATACCATCCTGGGCACTTGGGCAGCTTCTAGTGCAAGAAAGGCAAACAAAGTGCCCATTCTAAGGACAGGAGAAGGGGTGAGGAGCCTCTGATAGCCTAGGTCTAGCTCATTGGTCACCTAGTAGTCCTATCGTCTGGATGACCTCCAACAACCTGGGTCATAAGAATCTTACCCTTGACTGGAATTTTTAAAAGCACCTTTCATATGTATCTGCTTGCAAGGGCTCATCATTTCCTGAATACAGGCTTCCAGCATGGTTACTCAGTCGTCAAGATGTCTTAATATCTCTGTCTTCTAACTTCTTAGATCTCATTTTTCTTGGACTATCCAATAATCTTTGAAATTAAGGAAACTCGTGTTCATGTTGAAGAGCTAAATAAAAAGAAGATATGATGTTTGTTCACCTATGCTCATTTTTTAAATATATATTTATTTACATGTGTCAAATTACATATGTAACATATTATTGCATATACCAACCAGAATGCTAGGGGTTTTGCAGAGTTGCCTCAGTTAGGATTACCTCCAGAACTTCATTTTTTTTTTCTGATTTGCATGGTAGTTTTCTTATAATAGAAGGGTTCTGTTGTTTAATAAACTCATTAAATTTATAGAATTAAGCTTTTATGTGGGTCAAAACTTAGCTTACAACCGAATGACCAAATATTCTAATCATCTCAAAGACCATGGAAATAAAATTTTTGATAAACACATATGAAAGCAAAAATGATCATGCTCTACAAAATTAAATAAATGAATAGATACATTACTGATGATAGAGCTGCTGCTTTTTGTTCCTGACCTACTGCAAGTGGTAATAGGATGTCACAAATGAGGTGTGGGGTTTCCATGACAACCCACATTCCCTGAAACCATAGAAATTATGGTTGTTTCTTGGGGTTCCTTCTGTCAATTTATAGTAACTAATAACAGAGTCCTAGTCTTGAAATGAATGTTGGTTTCACTGCCTATTTATGAGAATAATTTGGTTCTGATGTTGAGATTGGAGTCATGTAAGTGTCTCTGGTTTACACTCCAGAAAACTTACCTACCTGTAAAGAACAATTCACTTTCCTTTCCTCCACCCCCCCCCCCCCATTTTAGTGACTGATCTCTTAGGTAGAAATTTATACAAATGCCACTTAGAGGAATAAATTACTTAGTGTGTCCATGACAGCCACTTCCTATACCAAGCATTCATTTAGTATAATAATTTACAAATAAAGAAAAGTAGAAAGGATAAATACGGTGATTTCCTTGGCTGGTGATGCAAAGCTGGAAGTTGCTGTAAAGTCACCAGTTCTTTTGATTAAAACTTAATTGTTTGATAGAGCAAGATCTAGCAGCTCAAATGTGGAGGTCTAAATTTAAGAGCCTTTATTGGAAGGTCACGCCCCCTCATAATGGCTTCTTTTGGATTCAAATGAATCTAAGGGATTTACCTTCTTCAGAAAGGAGAGAGAATTACAGGGCATTAAATCTGCCTTCCTTTTCAAAGACATCATGTTATTCTTACTTGAATGGCACACTAAGCTGGTTTGCAATTAGAGGAAGTCTTCACCAATTAAGTCCTTTTTTAAAAAAAAATTTTTTTTACCTTTATTTATTTTTGAGAGACAGAGCACAAGTCAGGGAAGGACAGAGAGAGAAGGAGACACAGAATCTGAAGCAGGTTCCAAGCCATCAGCAAAGAGCCCGACGCAGGGCTTGAACTCACAGACCTGGAGATCATGACCTGAGCCAAAGTCGGACACTTAACCAACTGAGCCACCCAGGCGCCCTGCCAAGTAAGTCCTTTCACAATACATGCCCTGCATGCACTTCCCAGCAGCCCCATTCTGGTGCCCCCTGGATGTTATTTGATATTTAAACCATCAGCAGAATGACACGTGTGGATAGTACTCATGCAACACCACCTTCTAAGTGACAGAAAATTACAAAAGATTGCATTTCAGACACTGAAAACATTGGCACTGAAAGGGGCCTGATGGAATGATATAGGAACAAGAGGCAAGAGAGACAGGGACAGGCTGAAATGGACAGAGGTAGACGTTTATAGCAGGATCTGATGAAGAAGAGAGAGAAGCAGATGTGTGAGGCAGCTGGTACAGCTTGTAAATGGAGGGGGCTGATTGGTTGATGCCAATTGTGTGCATGATTTTTAGACACTTTTTTGAATTACTCAACAATTGATCATACACACAGTCCCTGATACTTAATGAGCCATTCGTTTGCTTTCTTCGTCTTATTGTCAGCGTTTAATAACATATGGACGGTAACCTGACATGCTGTAGAAAGATGAGGTGACGTTATAATTGCCTTAGCAATTATAATAGCTGACAAAATGAAACAAACAGCAAAAGTGGGATTTTAAAAGCCAAGCTTTTATTCCTTCCTTATTTGACTTTTAATTGAAAACACTTAGCTTTTATTTACTCTAAAACGTAATGATTTTTGCCAGAGGAAGATCTCTCTCTTTAATGTCAAGAATGATTCTCTTCTTAAATGAAGAAATCAGGGGACTATAGATGCTGGAGAGGATGTGGAGAAACAGGAACCCTCTTGCACTGTTGGTGGGAATGCAAATTGGTGCAGCCGCTCTGGAAAGCAGTGTGGAGGTTCCTCAGAAAATTAAAAATAGACCTACCCTATGACCCAGCAATAGCACTGCTAGGAATTTATCCAAGGGATACAGGAGTACTGATGCATAGGGGCACTTGTACCCCAATGTTTATAGCAGCACTCTTAACAATAGCCAAATTATGGAAAGAGCCTAAATGTCCATCAACTGATGAATGGATAAAGAAATTGTGGTTTATATACACAATGGAATACTACGTGGCAATGAGAAAAAATGAAATATGGCCTTTTGTAGCAACATGGATGGAACTGGAGAGTGTGATGCTAAGTGAAATAAGCCATACAGAGAAAGACAGATACCATATGGTTTCACTCTTATGTGGATCCTGAGAAACGTAACAGAAACCCATGGGGGAGGGGAAGGAAAAAAAAAAAAAAAGAGGTTAGAGTGGGAGAGAGCCAAAGCATAAGAGACTGTTAAAAACTGAGAACAAACTGAGGGTTGATGGGGGGTGGGAGGGAGGGCAGGGTGGGTGATGGGTATTGAGGAGGGCACCTTTTGGGATGAGCACTGGGTGTTGTATGGAAACCAATTTGACAGTAAATTTCATATATTAAAAAAAAAAAGATTCTCTTCTTAAAAAGAAAGAAAAAGAAAGAAAGAAAGAAAGAAAGAAAGAAAGAAAGAAAGAAAAGAAAAGAAAAGAAAAAAGAAAAAAGAAGGCAGGAAATAATGGATCTTGGAGCATTCATTTATTTATGAGATTCAATTTGTTCAGTTCTTTAAAGTGTGCTATATTCCTCCTCTGCTCCTGGACATTTACATAAAATTCAAATGGCCACGCTAATTACATTTGTCAAATCTTCCTTAAGGAGAAAGTCTGAAACTTTTTTCAAGGTTTCAAACTCCAGACTACAGATGACCAAAAATTGTCCTTTGAAAATTGAATTGTTCCAGCATTATTGTGGTCAGACTGAAGATGACCCAACTCTGTATCTTCCCTCCACATCATTTCTTATAAGTCAGGCCCTCATCTGCATCAAAAATAATATGTTATCATTTGCTTTTCCTTTGTGGAAGGATAATTTCTAAGCTTTGGATGATAAATATGCATGTGCCTTTGCTCCCAAAGATATAGCTAGATTATGTGCCAGGATTTCTGACCCAGTGTGTTCTTCACCACTACTCCCAAGGCAGGATCTGACTCACCAAAATGGCAGCCCTGCTTCAGAGCTTCATTGCTGGTGGGTAGTGATATATCTCTTCCTGTGGATGCAGAGCACTGTTGGTCTGCTGACCTCAGGTACCTGCTCAACCTTATCATTAAGTGTATATACCTAGAATTCGAACATTCCCTAGGATACTAGGACGATGGGATTATAGCATTTAGGGTTGGAAAGCACTAGAAGTCACCAGCTCACTCTGTGTTTCCAGATGAGAGAACTGCAGACAGAGTGATGAACTGAGTCACACAGCTCCTTAGACGTATGGACTAACCTCTAAGTGGTGCTGTGCTCAATACAACGCTTCCTCTGAAAATCATGGGCTCCTTACCACTTGTTTGGGAGTGCGGGGGGTGGGGGGATAGATTCTGAAAATGTTAGTTTTTATGGAGAAAACAGTCATTTAGAAAAAAAAAAAGTATATCCTTCCCATTTAGGCATCCCTTATGTATATGACTATTTCAGTGAAATAAGAACTGTGTGTGCTCACAGGGAGTTAAATTTGAAAAGGCTTTATTTTGGAAAAAACTTTAGGAGGTGTTAATTCAAATTATCCATGAATGTGTTCATTTGGATTCCTGCAGGACTTTAAAGGAATCTTCCCTTCTTTATTTCTGCCAGTTTGTGAGAAGCAGGCAAAAGCTTGTAAACACAAGAGTCCATCAGTATTTTTGCATAACAAAGAGCTGTGTTGTTTTCTGAAGTAGGGTACTTCTACAGTGTAAAACACAGGCAGAAGGGACTCATTTTCACAAGGAGAAAAATGAAAAGGAGAAAGACTCCTGGGCTTACTAAAAACAAGACTTCTCTGTATGCCTTCTGATCTGTCAGCAGGTGTAAGTGCATAAGGGAAGCCAAAGGGATCTTCTCCCTTGCTTTTCCTCCTTTTCTGTGTTGTGTGTTGCTTTCAGTCTGTGGAAGGGGGCCGAATGATCATGCACAGGAGCCCTTAACAACTTCTATTTAGAGCCAGGACTGGATTCTCACAATATCTGACCCACTTCAAAAGCTAAGATTTTAGAAATTGATTTGGATGACAAAAGAGGCGTTGAAATAGGCACAGGTAGTTAAATGTTTAATTCATAATTGTTTAAAGTAATTGTGATAATGAGATATATATTGAGTTTTTGTCCCTGGTTCCTGGCAGATCCTTGAATTTTCTGGGTGATAAGAGTGATAATGGCTTTCCTTACTCATAATAAGGCCCTTTCAACCATACCTGAGTTTATGCACATAACGTGACTGTTGCTGGACCCCTAGACAGCATCAGAATGGGGACTTGTGCCGAAGGAAAACAACCATGTGATTGGAGGGTTGGAACTTAGAGCTCCACCCCCAACCTCTGGGGAGGAGTGAGGGGCTGAAGATTGAACCAGTGACCAGTGATCAGTGATTTAACCAATTATACCTATGTAATGAGACCTCTATAAAAACCCCTAAACAACAGGGTTTACGGGCTTCCAAACTGGTGCAAATCTTCCAGGTTGGTGAATACAAGGTGCTGGGAGGATGGTGTGCCTGGAAAGGACAGGGAAGCTCTGCTCCGGGCACCCGCACAATTGCCCTGTGCCTCTCTTCCATCTGTTCCTGAGCTGCATCCTTTACAATAAACTGGTAAATGGTAGTAAAGTGTTCCTCCGACTTCTGTGAGCCGTTCTAGTAAATTCTTGATGGGGTATGAGGACCTCCTGAGGTGCAGGTGGCTGAGAATTGTGATTGGTGCCTGGAGTAGGGGGACAGCCTTGTGGGACTGAGCCCTTAACCTGTGGGGTCTATGCTAACCCAAGACTGGAACCATCACAACTGAAGTGAGCTGTACAACGTCTATTGGCATTGGTTCCTGGAGACGGAGAATTGGTTGTGTGAGGAAAAACACCCAAACGTTGGGTGTCACAAATCTGCAGGGGAAATACAGTTTGGAAACATACTTTAAGTAAAAAAAAAAAGCTTTTGAAACATTTTGTAGATTCTTACATCTTGATTTTATATGAAGAAAATAAAAGCAGAATTGTGAGATTTGAATTGAAGTGTATAAAAGCATTTTTCTAAAATAATAAAATTCGATAACTTTGGTCTATGAAGCTTCCTATGAGCTTTATTATTTCATTCCTATAGTCTTAATCTCTATCTGTCTGTCCCTCTGTCTTTCTGTCTCTTTCTCCAGATCCGTCATAAGTAGAAAGACAGATATGTAAACAAATATTTATAATAAAATGCAAATTTTTGTATATAAAAAGGAAATTACCTTTACTTCTCCAAAGGATCATAGAATCTTTGCCATTTGGAAAAGCAGGTAACATTTAAGATGCAACTTGGCGAACGAGTGGCATTTGAACAATGCTATAATTTTAACATGAACCAACAATAGCGATTTAAAAAAAGATAAGAAAAGAATGAGTAGTTTGGAAGTTTTGGGATTTGAGTTAATCAAGGAATATTTCGGTGGCATAGGAATACATACTCTGAGACAGGCAAGACGGTTTGAAATTATATTGTGGAAGTTATGGTTGGAGTGCCAAGAATTTTGTACTAAGTTCTTTAAGGAATGGCAATCTGGTGTATAGTTTTCAAAGAGAGAGTAATCTGTCTAGGTTAAGAAATCAGTCTTTTGGTAGTAGAATGAGGGATGAAAAGGCAAGAGTTTGGGGAAAGGGAAGGAGTTGGCAAGGTATTAATTTATGCGATTTATAAAAAGTGCTCATGGCAAAGGTGATATGGTAGAGAGAGGGTAGAGGCAGAGAATGTGAGGAATAGCTAAAAATAAAAAAAAATGTATTATTCATTCATTCACTCACCTAAAAACATCTGACTAACTATTGAAGAAAAAACTTGATTTCTCTTCATTGCAAGAGAAGCTAAAAATGTGTAGACCGGAAGGCATACAAGTGCACAGGATATTTCTGAGCCATAACGCATTTACCATTTCAAGAGTTGGAGTAGACAATTAACCATAAATTGAATTTGAAGGAGTTGGTAAGTCATATTGAACAATCTTTTTCTATAATTACAATAGATATTTATTTAAAGTCATACATTTGCAGCTCAAATATTTCCAGATTGTACATTTCAGCTTTACCCAACTTCTTAAAAATATTTGAGGCAGCTGCAACCACAGATTCATAGCTTTCAACTCCACAATTCTTTCTTTGTCCATCCTTCTCTCTCTTTTCCTTCCCAAGTTTGAATTTGTTCTGAGGTTTATAGAGGACATAAATAGGTTCTTAATCACATTTGCATTCTTAGCATGATTTTTCTGGTAATAACATGGGATTAAGTTTGAAGAAGTAATGATACATTTGTTAAGTTTATTTCTGTGATTATTTTACCCTAGAGGATGAAGAATGGATAGACTATGTAAATTGTGTAACACAATTTTGTTAAAATATATTATAATAATTATGTCCTTTGTAAAGTGATAAACCTCATCCTTCATACTATTTTCAACTTAGTTAATAAAATCTGGCCATGAAGATATTTTTCTAAATATTTTAAAATATTGTTTCCCTAAATGAGATGAAGAAGGTGTACCACCACTGTGCAAACTTCCCACTCAGCAGAAGTAATATATCAATGAAAACTAAATCCCACTTGTAACAGAAGTACCTCGAAAGAAGAGTGGACTGTGACAGGCAAGACTTGCTCTGATAGGCACTTCTCTCTTTGCCTACAATATTCAACAATGTTCAATTTTTTAAAGTTTATTTATTAATTTTTTGAGAGAGAGAGAGTCGGTGGGGAAGGGACAGAAAAAGATGGAGAGAGAATCCCAAGTAGGCTCTGCACCGTCAGTACAGAACCCAATGCGAGGATCCCATGACCCTGGGATGATGAACTGAGCTGAAAGCAAGAGTTGGACATTTAACCAACTGAGCCACCTGGGCGCCCCAACAGTGTTCAGTTTTTTAAAATTCCTTTAACATGCTTTTAAAAATATGTCCAACAGTCAATATGATAGAATCATAGAGGTTAGTTTGCTAATTAACAATTAACTAACAGAATTTAGTTTAGTTAGATCATCTGTTTCTCAATGCTAATTCACCAAAATAATTCAGAGACTTTTTGGAAAAAAGACAAACCTGACATAAAATAATCTAGTTAAAAATATGTGCTAGCAATGTTGGTGAGTTACACTGTGTGTTTGAATCCTGAGTATATGAGTATTTGAGGGGCAAAGGAAGATGTTGAATGAGAGAAGTCAGGGTTGAATAGGTGGATACATTAAGTTTGTAGTGGTATGGTCACAAGATCAGGTAACTTCTACTTGAAGATCTCTAGTGTCTCAAGAGTAGAAATTGAGAGTCGTCTACTGAGATGTGAGGGATCAAAGAAGTTGAGCTACGTGGTAAAGGCTGAAAAATCAGAAATGTGAGAAGCCTCTCCTTGATTCATAGAATTTCCAAGCAACCCAAGATGTAGAGTCTTCCATTGGTGAGTCTTACCATCTTTATAGCTGTACACAGAAGCTTAGGTTGAGAAGCAATTGATTAAAGATCAAACAGTGGGATCAAATCAAGGATAGTTTTTAAAGGAATAAAAGGGGAGGAAACTAAACACATTAACAAGAGACAGCAAGATGGTGAGCTTATTGGATATACATAAACAGGTAGAACATCATCTGTAGACCAAAAAAGAACACGGTTTTCAAAGACAAGCACCTGAGACATAGAAACCAAGATGTCTCCATTTTTTTTCACATAAATTATTGAAATGCTACTTATAACATCATTTGAGATGGGGCACATGATAGGAGCATGATGTGGATAAAATTTCTAGGAAGATGTTTTGAGATGCTGTCAAGAAATCCATATAACAAGAAGATGGGTGTGGAAATAAATGATGGAGACAAATATACGTTTTGAAATAATAAGCACATGGGATATCTATGAAGTAATAGGAATAGTTAAAATCACCAAGAAAATGGGGAGTGAAAGAAAAAAAAACTTTCCAAGGAGAGTATTATAGGAAAATATTTATTGCATACAGGCAAAGCAAGGAGTGACCCGGGAGACAGAGAAGGAGAAGTTAAGGAAACATGAGAATACTCAAGATAAACAGTATTGAGAAAAAACTATACAACAAAACTGAATATGAGGTTAACATCAGTACTTTAGAGTTCAAATGGGTGGTGATAAAAATAATAGAATATTTGGTTTCTTTTCAAGCCCAGGTTCTAAGAATCTAAGACATTTTCTAAAACTCAATCCAACATAACCAAATGTAAAGAAATAATGAAACAAAAGTTTTTTTAAGAAACATTACTGGGATTCTGCATTTAAAAACAGACAAAACTTGGGGCGCCTGGGTGGCTCAGTGGGTTACATGTTTGACTTTGGCTCAGATCATGATCTCACTGTTCATGGGTTCGAGGCCCACTTCAGGCTCTGCACTGATAGCTCGAAGCCTGGAGCCTGCTTCAGATTCTGTGTCTCCCTCTCTCTCTGCCCCTCCCCCATTCATGCCTTATCTCTCTCTGTCTCAAAAATAAAATAAATATTAAAAAAAAAGTTTTAAAAAAAGAAAACAAACAAAAGGTAAAATCATACACATACACCAAACAAACAAAAACAAAAAAAACAAACCCTCAAATAAACAAAAATCATACACAAATACACACAGTAATTTAGCCATTCTATGTTTAAATATCCACATTATATTTTAATAACAATGATTTTAAGTACATGAGCTCTTAGGGTTAAGAACTTTGAGTTTGAGTTGCTGTGTGACCTTGGATAGATGGCAGAATCTTCCTGATTGGCATTTCTTCCAGTGTGAAATAATGAAGCCATTCATTCTTAACATGACTCAGGTAATTGTCACACTTGTCATCATTAATTAGGAAGAAGTTGAGACCTGAAAGGTAATGGAATGGATACGATGTTTCTTTTAGCTTCTTTTATGAATTTCGCTTTGACCAGAAGCCCTGTTCTGATGCTAACTTACTTTACAGAGCTAGTAATTTTCACATGGATTTTGATAAGTTCGTCACACAGTCCAAACCTGAAGGATGAGAATACTGTATATGAAATATATTACTCTCCACAAAGTAACACCCCAATAAAATATGGCGATTTTACACCATAAGAAACATTTTTTTAATATGAAATTTATTGTCAAATTGGTTTCCATACAACACCCAGTGCTCATCCCAACAGGTGCCCTCCTCAATACCCATCACCCACCCTCCCCTCTCTCCCACACCCCATCAACCCTCAGATTGTTCTCAGTTTTTAAGAGTCTTTTATGGTTTGGCTCCCTCCCTCTCTAACTTTTTTTTTCCTTCCCCTCCCCCATGGTCTTCTGTTAAGTTTCTCAGGATCCACATAAGAGTGAAAACATATGGTATCTGTCTTTCTCTGTATGACTTATTTCACTTAGCATAACACTCTCCAGTTCCATCCCGGTTGCTACAAAAGGCCATATTTCATTCTTTCTCATTGCCACATAGTATTCCGTTGTGCATATAAACCACAATTTTTTTATCCATTCATCAGTTGATGGACATTTAGGCTCAAGAAAGAAACATTTTATCATTATATTGAAATAGATTGGAAGACGCAAGCCATATCAGTGCAGGCAAACATCTGGAGATGTTTATCTTCCCCATACAGATCATCGGTCGCATTGATTGCGTGTTTATTATTAACATGATCAGACTACAAAGATAGAGAATATTATTTTTGAGCGAGTCCTTTTTTTCTCCCAAAGGTGTAGCCACCACATTTAGCATTACAGAATTAGATTGAAGGCTGAATTTGAGTTTCGTAAAATAAACACCAGCCCTTATTCACCGGTGTCTACTAAATCCACTTGCTAAAGAAGTCAGCAACGTGAAGAATAAGTTAACAGGGAAATGAAGTAAAATTGCCCTGGCTAATAGTTTATGAAGGAAGCAAAGGCAGTGGTTCATCTGAACCTTACCTGTGTCAATTACTTAGATGAACAGCTAACAGCTTACCTTTCAAAACACTGCAAGTGGTATTAGTGGACTAAGTAGAGGAAATGAGACACCAGATGCTGCACAAGTAGTGACTCTGCCAAGATTTTGATGAGAAGTATCCACTTGACAGCTGGAATTTTGCATGGGTAAGTGAAGTTTGCATAATAAAATTTAATTATTAATTGCATCTTTGTGGTAAGAAGCAAATAATGCAAGCAAATGATTTTAGCACAATTAAATGAATTTTAATACATTTTTCTTTCAAACTTGTTTCTTCAAAGACAGCAAATGGATTGCCAAAAAAGATCCTAAAGATATCATTCCTAACAAATTGTGTTCTGCAGATACCCCATTTTTACCAAGACTGCTAACTTCTGGTTGGATTAATTATGTAGGACTAAATATCCCAACTCTGATAATAGATACTGTTGCTCATGATATTTTGAAAAGTACCAAAATATGGACTCTAAAAATTTTACATCATTTCTGCCATGCCTTAGATGTTTGATTTGGGCAAGCTGTTTAACCATTTTTGGTCATATTTTTCTCATGCGCCTAATGAGAAGTCTGTAAAATATGTATGAGAAAACACCTTAAAAATAAATGTGTTTCTTAATTGAGACAAATTTATTTATCAAGACAACGTGATTTCCTTGTGTTTTATGACAAAAAGTCATCAAAGGATCACTAATCTGAGATCAAGGACCTAAGTTCAAACTGTTTATGCTTATGTGTTATGTGACCTTGGGCAAATCACTAAAGGTACTGATAGGCTCAGACCACTTCCTTTTTTGTTATTATTTATTTTTTAAAGCTTATTTATTTATTCTGAGAGAGAAAGAGAGCGGAAGGGTCAGAGAGAGAGGGAAAGAGAGAGAATCCTAAGCAGGCTCCGCACTGTAAGTGCAGAGCCAGATGTGGGGCTCTAACCCACGAACCGTGAGACCATGACTTGAGCTAAAACCAAGAGTAGGACTCTTAACCGACTTAGCCACCCAGGTGCCCCTTAGACTACTTCTAAGCCCATGGACAGTGAGAGTAAAAGCTCTTCCTCTCTTTGGCATACAAAAAGGCCATACTTAGAAAGGAAATTCTATTTCCCCAAAAAGTGCATTCAGGGTGAAGTTTTATGATTTTGATTTCTCTATATCCAACCACCATAACAGATTTCAAAAGCAACATTTATTGCAGTTATAAAAGTTTCTCAGAACATAATTAAGCTTTTGCAAGCTTTTGGAGTGGCGTGTCCCCTCACCTAACTGTGGTTGCTCTGTTAAGCCACCTTTCAAGAACTACTGCTCTTAGCTGCCAAGGGGCAGTTTACAAAATGTTGCAGGGAATGTGCACTTTTTGATTCCCAGCTGCAGGTTCAGCAAGGGACCCTCATCTCTCCTGCTATCAAACAAGGCATGTCCCTGAGTCCTTTCTAGTTAAAGGAAAGAGAAATAAATAAAGGGAGAGAGAAGCAAAAGTTTTCTCTCTTTTTTCCTTACCTAAGTACAGACAATGCCCATTCACCTCCTTGGCGCCATCTCTGATCTTTACTCTGTAGATATTATACAAGGGAGTACTGGGGACCGTCTCTCTCCATCAGAAGAGTCAGACTGTGTGTCCAGCAGCGTCCTGAGGTCATGCTGAAGCAGTGCTCTAAAGTCCACTCAGTTGTGAAGTACAGATAAATGCAATTAAATGTTACCCAGGGAAAGGGAGGTGTTCAATCTATTAAAATATGAAACATGATGCCTAAACAGTTATAAGCATGACCTACTATTAGCTATTTGTTTATTTATAATTCAGACTTAAGTTAGAAGTGTAAAGAAGTATGAATTGAAGGTCCTTATCCCCTGGGAGTGATGGCCTGTTGCTTCTCAATCCAGAACTCTTTTAGAGTAACTAATCCTTTGTCAAGTTATTAACATGTCAAGGGTATATGTTGTCTTATCCATCAGTATCTCCCCAACAACAAGCAAAGAGCTAGGATAGAGTAGGCTAGTGTTTGTAAATTGTGGATAATCCACTGGTCTTCAAAAATACTTGTGGTAGGTCCAGATTAACAGGGAGAGTGGGGTAAGTAAATAGAAAAAAGAGATGGATAGTTAAATGATAGATGACATAAAGGTAGATGGTAGATGATTGGTATTTAGATGAGAGACAGAGACATACATACATACATATTATAAAGCATTGACTCATACAGTCATAGAGGCTGAGAAATCCCATGATCAGCATTTGGCAAACTGAAGATCCAGGATTGGTCTAATTCTAGTCCAAGCCCAAAGCCTTATAACCAGGAGAGCTGATGGGGTAAGTTTCTGTGTGAAAGATAGGAGGCTTGAGACACAAGAGAGCCACGTTTTTAAATTTTGAGTCCAAACGCAGGAAAAGACGTATGTCTCCAACAGTCAGACACTTGCTCCTTCTTACTGAACCTTTTTGTTCTATCCAGGTCTTCAACTGAATAAGGACTACCCACATAAAGAAAGACAATCTTCTTAACTTAGTCTATCAAATCAAATGTTAATTTCATCCCAAAACACCTTCATCAAAAGACCTACAATGATGTGTTAGCAAATATCGGTCCCATGGCCTAGTCAAGTTGACACATAAAATTAGCCACCATATATGTGCTCAAACCCTCAGTTTATGACCACTTGGCTCTGAAAATCTAGTGCTAATTGGGTTAATTTTCAAATGCATCTGTTCCCACTAGGCACTGATGCTCAAGGAGTAGGCTGAGGCTGATTTACAAGCTTGTGAGTTCCAGTTATTACAGTTTCAGGAATTTTGTTGGCTAGTTATTAATCCATTGGTAGATCAAACTTGAGCATAGTCAAAGTATTGATACCACAGAATTTGGCAAACACTGTAAATCAGATCCCTTTTTTAAAAAACCCAGAGGGCTGATTATTAAACATTATAGCACCACTATGATGTCTAAGGAGCAGAGATGAAAATTTTTATGAGATATTTGAGATTTATTAAAGTTTTTAAATATCCCATTTTTGTTCAGTCTGTGATTTTATAATACATGACCTACTCATTTATACTTCTTATGAACGCATATATCATTATTATTGCTATTATTGGAAAAATTACAAAAAAGATTCATTTTACTCTGGAGACCTAAGTTAAATAAATATATTACCTAGACAGATATGGATCACAATCAGTGGATGTCATGATTTAGACTCATCTTGGTAAGATGATTTAGTTTCCCTGCTCACAACCACACTTCTTCATCCAAAAGTAATTTAAATCAAAGTCAATCTTTAATTACACCTTTGCATGAAGCAGGTACACATTAATTGGGATCCTTCAAAATGTTTTTTGTGTTTTTTTTTAACCTCCTGCTTTCAAGTAGTTGTTAGTGGGCCCCATCCTGCTTATCTAGAGAATAGAAGAAACCTATCCTAAAACCAGCATGACTGCAAGGTATTACATAAATGAACCCTGGATTAGGAGTCCGATGTTAGAAAATCTAAAACCAGATCCTCACCTCTCCACTAACTTATTGATTGATCTTCAACACATATTATTTTTAGAACATAAGGAACTGCACTTTATTGATAGATTACAAATTCAAGGTATGATCATATTTCAGAATTATCAAACAACTTTTTTGGGGGAAAAGGAATATATCCTAAAAACTAAGTCTCTCTTCTAAATTTGCCTTCCCCAGACACTTCACCCACTGCTAAAGGTTTCTTATATATACTCCAGATATTGTAGATATTGTCTGAAACTACACACACAAACACACACACACACACACACACACACACACACACACACATGGACACTCACACCTACAACATGCATGTTTGGAGAGAAAAAGAAAAAAAGAGAGAGGAAGAGAAAGAAGAATAATTTAATAAACTTAATTCAACTTTTACTCAGTTCCAATATACCCAAGCCTATTTCATCTATATCCCTAAACACTTCCCTAGGATACTTTAAATTAATTCTTAATCACATAGAATTTCTGCTATAGATATTTCAGTATGTATGTATCAAAATTAAGACTCATATAAGCATAACCATATGAGGTCTGCCCCTAGTATGACAGTGTTGGAAGTTCCACTGATGTCCCCTTTGAAACTAGTAAAAGTTGTATTTACTAATTATCATTGAAAGCCCGTGGGAAAAGTCTGAAGGATAAATAGACAAAGGAGAAAAAGCCAGTGGAGAAATATCTACAAAGTGAACAGAAGTTTGATAAGAAAGGTGAAAGTTTGTGGCATTTGAACTGACTGCCCTCTCCTTCTTCCTTCCCATCTTGGTGAGGTAGAGACTATACTCCAGGCTGTTATAACAGAGAACATAAAGATCTCTGTCCCCCTATCTCTTAAGAAGAAGACTTTATTTCCGGGAAGAACAGGAAGTCAGGGGTTTTCTCCCAGCCCCCAGCTTCTTGTTGCCAAAGTTAAGTTCTGCTGAGTGCAGTTAAGAGGTGGGGGTTCCCTTCCACCTCCCTGTGCCCACTCATGTAATGGAAACTTACATTATATGTCTCTTTGGGCACAGCACGCTGAGAAGACTGAGGGCCTGATCCCCCTAGCCCTAGTGCATGAGGCAGTGGTTTCATGGCAGACCCTCCTGTCCACCCTCCTAGAGCAGGGCTTTCACTCAGAGAGAAACTTGCCTATGTCCCAAGACTTATTCCAGAACTCTGGTCCAGAGATTTTTGCCTAGAGGAGACACAGACTGTAACTCCTAAACTCTCCCTGAAGGAACTGAATTTATCTGTGACAGAGTGAAACAAATTCAAACCTAAAGACATTCTTAATAATAGTGGAGCTTGTAGCACCTGGGTGGCTCAGTCATTTAAGCATACTTCCACTCAGGTCATGATCTCATGGTTAGTGAGTTTGAGCCTTGCATCTGGCTCTGCACTGACAGTGAGGAGCTTGCTTGGGATTCTCTGTCTCCCTCTCTTTCTCTGCCCCTCTTCCACTCACACTGTGTCTGTCTCTCTCAAAAATAAATAAATAAACTTAAAAAAAAAGTGGAGGTTGTGGTGAAGGACAGTTGGGAGGAGATTCAAGATTAGAGGCTGAAGTCTAGGCCAGTTAGTGTGCTGTAGACAACTAATGTGTAAGATTAGCTGAGAGGAACCGACCTGGTGTCAGAACAGATATCAAGAACTGACATCAGAAACTACTCCTGCAAATAAACCACCATTTTGTTTATTAGTTTGTACAGCAACTGATGCCAAAAAGCAGTGTAGAAACAAGTTGAACAATTGGCCAGCCCCTAGTGGAACCAAACACTTGGACGAGATCAGGGAAATAGTGGAAAAGAACCTCCTCAGAGCTATTGTCTTCCCTTGGTCACTGTGAGGGTACTCAAAGTTTTGCCTCCCTGAGGAACAATAAGCAAATGCTTAACACAGTGAGAGGGGAAATGGATATCACTGAAATAATGCAACCACAGACACAACAAGGAAACAAGAAAATCACAATAACAACCCCTCCCATTCGTGGCTACAATATATTTTTTTTTAATTTTTTTTTCAACGTTTTTTATTTATTTTTGGCACAGAGAGAGACAGAGCATGAACGGGGGAGGGGCAGAGAGAGAGGGAGACACAGAATCGGAAACAGGCTCCAGGCTCTGAGCCATCAGCCCAGAGCCTGACGCAGGGCTCGAACTCACGGACCGCGAGATCGTGACCTGGCTAAAGTCGGACGCTTAGCCAACTGTGCCACCCAGGCGCCCCTACAATATATTATTTAAATGTTCAATTTCTAATAAAATAGTATGAGACATGCAAAGAAGCAGAATATTATGATTCACATACTGGGGAAAAAATGTAGTCAATCCTGTAAGAGTGACGAGATGTTGGATTTATCAGAAAACAATTTCAAAATGGCCATTGTAAATATGTTCACAGAACTAAAGGAGACCACTACTGAAGAAATAAAGGTATAATGCCAGCATTACACCAAATAGAGAATATTAATACAAAGATAGAGGTTATAAAAAAAAAAAAATGGGAATTGTGGATTTGAAAAGGACAATACCTGAAATTCAAAATAAAATAATTTCAGGGGCACAACAGTGATTTGAGCTGGCAGAAGAAGGAATAAGTAAACGTGAGGTTGGATTGATAGATTTTTCAAGCCAAAGAACACAGAGAAAAAAGAATGAAGACAAACAAAGAGCCTTAGAGAAATGTGGAACAATATCAGGCACACCGACATATGTATAAGACAAGCAACGGGAAAAGAAGGAGCAGAAATATATACAAAGAAATAATGGCGTATTATTTTGACTAATCAGAATTTAAATAGAAACTTGAAACAAAACAAAAACAAACAAATTTATATTTATATTTATACTTATATTTTAAAAAAGAAAGAAAGCCTGAATGAAAAGAATGGGATTTTTGTCTAAAAGTAAATAAGTAAATAAGTAACTAATGTGAGAAAGTTTATTTATTTATTCCTACACATCCAAGAAGGTCAATAAATTCCAAGTACAATATAACCTCAAAGATATTCACAAAAGTAAGCATCATAATAAAAAGGCTGAATGTCAAAGAGGAAAATCTTGAAAGCAACAAGCAAAAACCAATTTATTACTTCCAAGGGAACCCCAATAAGATTTACAACCGAGTTCTCATCCAAAGTGCTAGAGATCACAAAGCACTGGGAAGACTTACTGAGTGCTTCAAACAAAACAAACTATAAACTAAGAATCCTGGGTCCACAAAAGCTTTCTTTTGAAAATAAAGGTAAAATACTTTCCCAGATAAACAAAAACTGAAAGAATTTGTTGCTGACAAACATACCTTACAAGGAATCATAAGCAAGGTTTTCAGGCTGGAAACATGTTACCCCAGACAGTAATTCCAACCCACATGAAGAACAAAGAACACTGGTAAATGTAATTATAAAAGATAGTTTATTTTCTGTCTTTCTTCTCTTATTTTAAAAACACTTGAATAAGATGTATATAATATACTGTTAGGTCTATAACATATAGAAGTACACATGTATAATATATTTGCCAATAACAGCACAGGAGAGGTGAGTAGGAGAAACACTGTACAGAACTAAGGAAATAACTACAGATGGTGATGTTATAATTATAGCAAAGTAGCATTGTATTATAGCAAAGTAACATTAACAGACATAATATGGATGACAATAGAACAAAGGGGGAAGGGAAGAGAACTACACAGAAGTAATGTTTATATATCTGGAATTAAGCCAGTATAAATCTGATGTTGATTTGATAAGTTAAGATGTATATTACAAATTCTAGAACAAGTACTATAAAAAAATTTAAGAGACAGTGAAAAAATTAGTAAAGATATTAAAATGCTACATTAGAAAACATTTACTAATGGGAAAGAATTTTGTAAAAGAGAACTAGAGAAACAGAAAAGATCTGAGACACATAGAGTAAAAGGGCAAATAACAATAATAGCAACGATGAGTGAAATGTACTAAACAATTTAATCAAAAGAGAGAAAGATTAGATGGTTGAATTAAAAAAAAATGGCCTGATTATTTGCTGTCTACAGGAGAAATATTTTAGATTCAAAGATATGATAGATTGAAATCACTGGTTGGAAAAGTTATGTTATGCAAACAGCAAACACTAGTAAGCTGACATGACTATACTAATACAAGACTATCTATAAGATAGATGTTAGAACAAAAACAATGGCACTAGAAACAGAGGGGGACATTTCATAATGATAAAATAACTAATCTATCAGGAAGACATAATAATTATACAAATACATGTCTTAATAATAGAGCATCAAAGTATTTCATGCAAAAACTGATGGAAAAATATAGAAAATTAAATTATAATAATTTGAGCCTATAGCACTTTCAGTAATAGAATTACTTGGCAGAAGATCAACAAGAAAACAGAAGACTTGAACAGCACTATACACCAATTAGAACTAACAGATATCTATAGAGTACTCCACACAACATCATAATATATATTCTTTTTGTGTACACATGGAGCATTTTCCAGGGTAAACCATAAGCCAGATGTAAAACAAATCTCAATAAATTTTTAAAAGGATAGAAATAATACAAAGTATATTCTCTGACTAAAATGGAATCAATTTAGAAATCAGTATCAGGAACAAATATGGGACACAAAAATATGAAGAAATTAAACAACATACTTATGAATAACCAAAGACAAAGGATGAACTGAAAGGAAAATCAGAAATTATTATTAGATGAATAAAAGGGAAAGTGTATCAAAATATTTGTTACACAACTAAAGCATTTCTTTGATGTAAATTTATCAATGCAAATGCTGATATTAAGAAAGAAGAAAGATCCTAAATCAATAACTTTTCACCTTAAGACACTAGAAAAACAGGAGAAAATTAACGTAAGATCACAGAAATGAAATAATAGAGTGGAAAATAATTAAGTAGAGAATAGAAAAAGAATAGATAACATCAATGAATCTAAAATTTAGTTTGTTGAAAGATAATTTAATAAACGTTTAGCTAGAGTGGCCAAGATAAAAAAGAACATCGACTCAAATTACTAGAATCAGACATAAAAGAAATATTATTTACCTTGCATAAATAAAAAAAGTTATAAAATATTGCTATAAAAATTATACACGAATTAGACAATTTAGATGAAATGGACACATTCCCAGAAAGACACAAAGTACTGAAACTGACCTCAGAAGAAATAGACATTTTGAATAGATCTGTATAAAGAAAGATACCAAATCAATAATTTAATAAAACACTCCCACCCAGAAAAGCAAAGTTCCAGAGGGCTTCACTGCTAAATTCTACCACACTTCTAGAAGAATTAATATCTATTTTTTATAACTCTTCCAGAAATTAGAAGAGGAAGGAGCACTTCTTAACTGATTTTATGGGACCCATATTATTCTGACATCTAAACAAACCAAATAAATCACAAGCAAAGAGAAGTATAGACCAATATCTCTTATTGGTATAGACACAAATTATTGACAACATAACACCAGCAATATAAAAAATATATATGCCATAAAACATGACCAAGTGGGAGTTAGTACAAGAATGCAACGTTGACTTTCAACATGTGAAAGTCAACTAATGTAATACATCATATGATCAAAAAAGCAAATCACATGATTATCTCAATAGATGCAGAAAAAACATTTGACAAAATCCAACACACTTGTGATTAAAACAAACAAAAAACAACACAATAGGAATAGAAGGAAACTTTTTCAACCCTTTTTCAAGCCATCTATGAAATGTCCAAACTAGTATCAGACTTAATGGTGAAAGACTGAACACTTTCTCCCTCAAGATCAGCAACAAGAGAAGGATTTCTTTTTTTTTTTTAATTTTTTTATTATATTTATTTATTTTTGAGAGATGGAGAGAGACAGAGAATAAGTGGGGAAGGAGCAGAGAGAGAAAGAGACACAGAATCTGAAGCAGGTTCCAGGCTCTGAGCTGCCAGCACAGAGCCCAACACGGGGCTTGAACTCAGGAGCCATGAGATCATGACCTGAGTTGAAGTGGACACCTAACTGACTGAGCCACCCAGGTGCCCCAAGAGAAGGATTTCTATATTGACTAATTCTGTTCAACATTGCACTGGAGGTACTAGTTTGGGCAATGAAGCAAGTCAATGAAATTTGAAAAATTCCGATTGTAAAGAAAAAGTAAAACTATCTCTCTTTGCAGATGAAATGATTTTGTATATAGATAATCATAAGATCTCCACTGTAACACTATTCATGCTAATAAATGAGTTTAGTAAGTTTGCAAGATACAATATCAGTACACAAAATCATCTGTATTTCTGTACTCAAGCAATAAATGATCCAAAACTAAAATTAAGAAAAATAATTACATTTACTACCATATAAAATTTTTAGAAAAGAACTTATCGGCAATAAGAAACATACTTTGAAACTACAAGACATTGTTTAAAGATCTACATAATTAGAAAAAATGTTCCATGATCATGGATCAGAAAACTTAACATTGATAACTGGCAATACTACTCAAACTAACCTAAAGACTCAGTGCAATCACTGTCAGACTTCCAGATGGCTTTTGTTTAATAGAAATTGAGCTGATTCTAAAAGTCATATAGGATTTCATGTGAACTGGAGGCATATATATATATATATATATATATATATTATACACACACACATATGTATGTAGTTGAATATGGAGCTTAGAAGACTATAAGGAAGAGAAATGAGAAATGAGGGAGGAATAAGGAATAATGCAAATAAGATAAAGAAGGAAGAAAAATTGCAAATCAGATATTCCTTCTTAGTGATATATAAAGAAATTCTCACATAGATAAATAAAGGGTATGTACAGGAGAGATCAGTGATTGTAAAATATTTGAAGCAAACTGAATGTCCATCAGAAGGAGAATGGATAAATTATAGTATATTTACATTAAGGAATACTACATAGCAGCTAAAGCAATCAAGTGATTAATGTTACAGACACCATTAGGAATAATTTAAGAATAGGTTGAGAAAACAGAACTACAGAATAATTTGATCAGTTTGATACAACATGACATGTTTAAATAATGTAAAATAATACATTTTCTAATATTACTTTTAGAGCTAACAGATATGTAGAAATAATATTAGCCCATGGATAGCAGTCAAATACATTTAATTCCATCTAACTGCTACATCCTGGGAGTTAGACGATTCTTTTCTTCAACACTTTAAAACAATTTTTAATGTTTATTTATTTTTGGGGGGGGGGGAGGGGCAGGGCGAGAGGGAGACACATAATCTGAAGCAGGCTCCAGGCTCCTAGCTGTCAGTACAGAGCCTGACACAGTGCTTGAACTCATGAACTGTGAGATCATGACCTGAGCTGAAGTTGGACACTTAACCAACTGAGCCACCCAGGCACCCCTGTCACACTTCAAATATATGGTTCCAATGGCTTCTTTTCTTTATGGTTTCTGATGACAAATTCATAGTTATTCAATTGTTGTTTTCCAATACTTAAGATAATGTGACTGGCTCTTGTTTGTTTATTTTCTTATTGGTGTCAAGCTTTTTGTTTTTGCTTTGGTTTGGTTTTCAGCAGTTTGTTTATGATGTATTTGTGTGTGGCTTACTTTGAGCTTAATCTCATTTTGGTTCTCACTGAGCTTCTTGAGTATATAAACTTACGACTTTCACCAAATTTGTTAGCCATTATTTCTTCAAAAATTTTTTTGGCATCATTCTCTTCTCTTTGCCTTCAGAATCCAACTCAAAAAAATGTAAGACGTTTTGATATTGCACACAGGTCCCAGAAGCTCTGTTCATTTGTTTCCAATATTTTTTCCTATGTTCCTCAGATCCTACAATTTCTATTGAAACTTTCAAGTTCACATAATTATGCCTCCGCCATCTCCATTCTACCTTGGCCAATGTTTATATAGTAGTTTAGCTGTCTGAATCTTGCTGTTGTCTACTGGGGGGTGTGTTCCACAAATGTGCAGCTGGAGAGTGGTGTCAGGATTTGCGTCAGACCAAAATCAGATGCAGGGATCTTCTTTTCCATTTCTCTCTTTTCAGGAAGCCACCGGAAGCTCCCTTTCCAGTTTTATATCCATGAAGGTGAGTTTTTCTACGAGGTTTAGTCTCCTGTGCTGTGACATAGTTCTGTGAGACAGAGACTGCCCTGGGCAAATGTCCCAAGAGAAAGAATGCCACTCAGATTCTTTTCCTGGCCCTTCCATCCAGGCAGAGAAGTGTTTTCACGGTGGTTTAGGTGTCGCTGCTTCCAATGTCCTGTTGCGGGAGTGTGGTTCTATGAATGAGGTTGTCCTTGAGTAGGACTGGGGTGAAAACCCAAATTAATCGAGAGGATTTTCCACCACTGTCTGGGAGATCACTTCTTTCTGGTCTTCTGTCTACAAAGACAACTTCTCTTGAAGATTTTGTTGATGGGTGTCCCCACTCTTTATTTCTCTGATTTGTCCTGCCCTGTGATCACAGTTGGGAGATAAAGAGAAGAGGAACAGGAAATTCACCAGTATCCTTTCGGTCATTCATCAAGTTTTGGTTTCTTTTCCCAATCTGTTATTATTCGCTTTAAGAGTCCTCAGATATTCGCCTTTTGTATTTATCCAGTTATTATTTTAGGAAATAATTCAATATTCAAGGAAATATGATACATTGGGCTTGCGCCATCTTGGCTGTTACCAAAGCTACAGTTTATTTTTTTAAATAATTTTTTTTTATTTTGGAATAATTTTGGATGTACAAAAAACTTGCAAATGTAATATAAGTATTGCTTGTATACCTCTTACTCAGCTTCTTCTAAAATATTTTCCATTTCTATAATACATTTGCCTGAACTTAGAAACTAATATGACTGTTGGTAGTATATTGATAGCAAGTAAAACTCTGGACTTTACTTGGATTTTGCTATTTTTTTTTTACTAATCTCTTTTTCTGATCCAGGATTTAATCCAGGATACCTACCACCTTGAATTTAGCATGATATATTTTGAACACACAAATTCAGAAAGGAAACTTGGCTTAATATTCTAAACAGTGCTGGAATATGCAAAGTCACTATTGGCTGAATCTGGGGAATGCACTGCTTCCTGTAGAAATGGGACTCTGTGCACATGGATTTTTTTTTTTAAGCTAGACTAAAATTGTTGTCAGTGATCCTGTGATAGTTAGAGAACCTTAAATGTGAGTCCTGATATACAAGTTCACATGGTCACTGTTGCCCCCATGGTCACTGTCTCCATGAGGTAAACTCAACCTGGTGTTACTAGAGCACAGCCCCCATCTAGATCAGGGACTAGGCTGAGAAAGATATTTATACTAAACAGAGAGCACTGGTGGATATCCGTTATGTAAAAAGATTCTATGTGAGTCCCATGAAGCCAAAGAAAAATGTTAAGAAGACAGGATCTGTGGAGGAATGGACAAAGTGAGGAATCGGTCTTGGCTCAAGCCAAGACATACAAGAATGTCTGAACAGGTTATACAGAAAAGGATCAGTATCCATTGGTCCAGGCCAGGTCAAAGGACACGGGAAAGACAGTAAAATCTACCTATATAATAATAAATACAGGTTTCCACTATACAAAAGAAATGAAAGAGTAGATAATAAATGAAATTGGAAAATAATATTAACATTTAGATGGGAATGAGGTGAGGCATGTAAAAGCACTCGAGGTTCTGACTTCTGGCGAAGAAGAATTAAGGACACATTGTTCAGGAGTCTAAATGTACACAGTGAACCATGGAGTCTAGTTCCCTTAGAGACGCCTCCTTATTGATCTGAGGTGAACATTACGTACTTATCTCACTATCCATTTTGTTCTTTTCATTTCCTTACCAGATCCACATTTTTTTTTTAACTCAGCTTATTTTTCTCTCTTAGACTTTATTTTCAAAACTTCACTTAGCTTTTTTTTTAATCTTCTGGTATCATATAGCCATGAACAGGTAAACTGATGACCCACTTTTTCTGGAAAATCTCCAAGCTCTCCTGCCATATCCCAATCACTTTGGTTGGCACCTTTGACGAGGGATTCCATCCTGAAAGGATGTTAACTGACTCCTGAGACTGACGTGCTGCTGGTCATATTTTAGTCATATATTAGTCTGACAGGACACAGTGAAGAAAACTTAGGGGTATGAGGTGGTTAAATATCTACTGTCACTGGAGGTTTACCGTACCCCAGGTACTGTTTAGTCATCTTTCTGATACTCAAAGAACCCCAAAAGCCATCGTTGTTCAACGTTAGATAAGGTAGCTGATACTTAGGTCAGGTTCCTTGCTCAGGTCATAGTTGTAAACTGAAATGACACTGTCTTGTGTCTTCTGCACTGCTTTTTCCTGAACCTTCCAAATCACTCAGAAGGCCTTTGTAATGACTCCATGTAGAAATGTCAACCATATCTGTTCTGAGTTTTTCTTTTTGAACAGACCAAAGATGCTATCATTCCCTGAATAGAAAATCCTTGCAAATTAATTCATTTTCCATGTGATTGTTTAAGAACTAATCCCCAGTTTTTCGCACCTGTATGCCATCTAGCAAACCTGCCTCGAATATAGTAGAGCAGACATTACATGCTTCAGTGGTAAGGTGAGCTGGGTCTTAAGCACAATGGGGTGACTATCCTTCGCCTCAGGTGCTGCAACAAGGCACAGTAGCTGGACTCAAGGATTTTAACTACTTGAAACATATCTTAATTTCTATAAATCTTATAGATTTATGTTTCACTGTCATGTTTTACTGAGATTTTGAAATGGAATTTGTAAATTAAAAATAAGGCATACAACACACAGTGCCACGTGACAAACGTGGATATGACTTTAACGGCAGTCAGCTGGAAACTTCCATTAGGCAACACTTGAGTTCCAAAGACAGTATCCCCAGGAGTTCTAAAAATCCTGTTTTGAAAAAGAAAATACATCTATATGTAATATTCTAGATGGAAAGGAAACCACTAGGTCTGAAATATGCTTGCTATTGTGCCCTACAACTATTAATTTGCACAATGCCTGCTTTAAAGGCCCAATAACTCTCAGATCACACCCGTTTTGTCAAATTACCCTTCCATTTAGTTGAAAATTTGGTTGACCGGAAAGCATGTGGTTTGGGTCCAAATTACATGGCCAGTTGTGTTCTTTTACAAATGTTCTTCACAAGCACTGGTCATCCCCACATCAGCAGGTTTTTACACCTTTTCTTATTGATCTCCCTCCTCCAGCTTCCAGGCATGATCACCTTCATTGTGAAATACACATCCTGCACAACATTCAAGCTGAGCCTAACTGTCAGCACTTCAGGAATATCCCATTCTCATTCTCACTTCCGTATTTTCACCTGGTTTTTTTCTCCTGCTTGAGATGTTTATTCATCTTTTAAACTACATAATAAATGAAGGAATAAATGAATAAATAAATGGTAATGCCTTACCTTTTTTGTGTCTCCTCTTTGCATATCTAAAATAGTCAATCTGTGCTTTTCTACTTCGAATGCACTCTTAAAAATTCCTTCTTGAAACACAAGTTCATTGATCTCCATTACAAATAAAGCTCTGCCAAAGGCAAACAAACAAACAAACAAACAAGAAGTTGACAATACCTCTACTTTCAAGGAGATAGAGTCTAATGGATAATCATCCTTATCCAAATATCCTCAATGTGGTAGAGCTTTAGAGTAGTGATTTGGAAGGTACAAGAAAAGTTTAGAATTAATTTGTCTACTTTAGTACTTAACTGCACACTCTCCATTGATCTGTACTCCCCTAGAAAGTAGAAATTAGATAGCAGTTCTCTATGCATCCTCATGACTATACAGAGACCATGAAGAATTGGAGAGTACCTAGATACATGTGTATATTCATTTATATTTATATTTATATTTATATTTATATTTATATTTATATTTATATTTATATTCATATAAGTACACACACACACACACACACACACATATATATATGACAAGGAAATTCACTGATTTAAAAAAAAAATTAACATTTATTTATTGTTGAGAGACAAAGTGCAAGCAGGGGAGAGGCAGAGAGAGAGGGAGACACAGAATCAGAAACAGGCTCCATGCTCTGAGCTGTCAGCACAGAACCCAAAGCAGGGCTCAAACCCATGAACTGTGAGATCATAACCTGAGCTAAAGTCGGATGCTCAACGGACCAAGCCACCCGGGCGCCCCAGAAATTCACTGATTAAATTAGAAACAGAGTTGTGTAGTTGAAGATCTGGGTTTTAAAGACAAAGAAAATAAAGGATTTGTCACTGGATCTTTGACAAATACCTCATTCTTTGATAAGAAGCGTCTCAAAGGTTGTCTGTCAGTTGGAAGAAGCCTACAATAAAAAGGTGGATACCTGAAAATGTCTAGCATCTTCTAAGGGCAATCTTTAGGGATTATTTTGGTCTGGATTAAAGTAGGCCATTCCATGTAGCTCCATATTTTTTTCACTTGGAGATCTCACTGATGTCTCAAATTTAATGCCCCAGAAATTAATGTATCATCTTCTTACTAAAATATATTTTACACATTCAGTCACCTTCTAATCATTATTTCAGGCAGTCCTAAATGATACTTCATGGCTCAGGAGTTCAAAACTTTAGTTATATTTGACTTGACCCTGGCCTTTGAGTTCCACATGGAATCAGCTACTGAGATCTATTATTCTACCTCCAGATGATTATTTTATCAGATCCTACTTTCTACTTTCATTAGCATCACCTGAGTATAGACTGATAACCTAAATATTTACAATTAATGATGAAAGAATGGATGGTTATGTGGAGGGATAGTGTCTGCATTGGTTTCTGGTGCTAGACCTCTGCCCTCTAAGTGTATAAGCAGAGGAAGGGATCAATATCTATTCTTTTTGGTAGTCCACATATTATTTCCTAAAGAGTTTGTAGATATAATCACTAAAAAAATTTTTTTGTTTGTTGCTTCTTTGGTTACCTGAGAACAGCCATCATAAATACTGTATGAAACTACAATGCTTTAAAGAAGATGTATCAGTGGTCTTTAAATGTCCTTGAACAAACAGGTGTGAGAAAAAAAAAAAACACGGGAATGTATCCGTATTTAAAATGGTAGCACTCTAAATGGGAGGGAAGCAAATTATAACCCATGAAAGTATGGCTTTAAGTGGTGATTTGTTTGCTGAAATTGTTATTACAATTGAAACGAAAATCAGCAATCTGCCTGGATTCTTTTAATAAACAAAAGTTATTTAACAAAACTATAAATTACATTTCTGTGGCAAGAAAATAGGATCAGCCATGCTGAAATGATCCAGCTGTTTTCGATTTTGTCATCTCAAAATATTTTGTTTCTATTTCTCCCCACATATCGTTGTATTTGTTTAAATAGAGTGCATTGTGGCACTGATTGAAAGAACAAATTCCAATTCTTTCAACCCTGTGATTATGCAGCTTATGTATTGAGTTCTATTTGGATGCCAAACTAGGCAGGACCTTTTGTGTTGAACTGTCTCTGTACTGGCAGACGTAGGAAGGATGACATGGATTTCATGAGCTCTGACAAAATGTCATGTATTTTGTGTCCCAGAGCTCATCAAGGTCTTCCTGTGTAGCATATCTTAACTTCCAATATATGTGTGTTACATTATCTCACTTGTTCTCCCCTAGAGTATTTCCGTTTCCTTTGTTTTTTCTAATACGTACAGAGAGTTGGCTTTAATTTAACATTTGCATAATTCCTCACAAAGGGCTAATGTGATTCAAAGATGATTAATCCATTCTGCCTGTCAGGGAAGGCAGGGTATGACCAAGAGAGACTCTTTGTAAGGGTAATTCTTGGGCCAATCAGACTTAGGGCAGTTTATTTATTAAAAAGTAGGTGTTCTACAGAGGTGTCAACAAACTTCAGAGTATCCACGGCTTCCCTCATTAAGGCATATGTAGATAATTGTGTCCCCAAATCTGCTCTTTTAACTAATGTAAAAAAATGGTGCTTAATTTAAAAACCTCAAAATTGAATTGGGGTCTTTACAAGATTCTGTCCTACTTTGTCTAAAAACAAATCCATCTCAGACACATTCTATTGTTTGGTGGGATATGGGCATCTACCTAAGGTGCCTTATTGTCAGAAAGTGGTGAACTTAATGCACTCAAATTATCAAAGGGTCCTAAGGCATCCTGGTGCAGTTTTAATAGCACTTGATATGAAGTCTTTCTATTTTAAATCTCTTTTAGGAACTCCCACCTTAATTTTCAACAAAATTATTTATCCAGGTAGTCTTATCAAGAATATTAGAGAAAATGAATCTTTAGTCTATACTTGTAAGAGCAATGAATTAGTTTACATACAGAAGCATTTGAAATAAATTGTTACTTCCACTCTCTGTAACTAGATATTCCCCTACTTCATGCTATTCATGTCCATATTACATTTAAATTCTAGAAAACAATAAAAAAGGGAGATACCAGCAAATATTTAAAGTATGCCAGTTTTTATACGTGTCTATATGTTTACCTTTACTGAAGAACTTTATGTTTTCTAGGTTTTTTTTAATTAAAGTATATTGACATACAATTTTATGTTGATTTCATGTGTACAGCCTAGCAATTCAACAATTCTATATATTACGCAATGCTTACTGCAACAAGTGTAGTTAGCATATCTCACCAAAGTAATTGCAATATTATTTTCTCTATTCTCTGTGTTATACCTTTCATTTTTGTGACTTATTTATTTTATAACTTGAAGTGCGTATCTCCTAATCTTCTTCACCTTATTATCTCCTCCTTCACCTTGCCTCTAGCAACCACCAGTTTGTTCTCTATATTTATTAATCTGTTTCTGTTTTGTTTGTTCATTTGTTTTGTTTTTAGTAGTTATCTTATTTTGTCTAGACTTCTGTCACTTCAGTGGAAGGGGGTCCCTTTAGTACTTATTGTAGGGCAAGTCTAGGGGTAATAAACTCCTTTAGCTTTTCTATACATGGGAATGTCTTAATTACTCCCTCATTTTATAAAGGGCAGTTTTAATGGATATAGTATTATTGGTTGACAGTTTTTTTTTTCTTTTTCTTTTATGGTTTAATTATAACATCCCACTGCTTTCCAGCCTTAAAGGTTTCTGCTGAGAAATTCACTAAAAATTTTGAGGATCTCCTGCACATGATGAGCCAATTTTTTCTGCTACTTTCAAGAATCTCTGTCTTTTACTTTGACAGTTTGATTATAATGGGTCTTGGTGTACATCTTTTGAATTTTTCCTTTTGGAGTTCATTAAACTTCTTGTATTTGTATCGATGTATTTCCTCAAATTTGGGAAGCTTTTGGCCATTATCTCCTCAAATAAATTGTCAGCCCATTTCTTCTCTTTCTGGAACTCCCATAATGCAAATATTATTCTAATTGTGGTACCCCATAAATTCCTTAGGTTCTGCTACTTTTATCCAACTCTTTTTTTTTCTTTTTCCTCTACAGACTCAATAATTTTAAATGATCTGTGTTCAAGTTAATTGATTATTTTTTTCTGTCTATTCAAGTCTGTTGGGTCCCTCTTGAAGATTTCAATTCAGTTACTGTATTTTTAGCTTCAGAAATGCAGTTTGATTTCTCTTTTATCTTTTATAATTTATCTTTTTTGTTTATGATTTATCTTTTTTGTTTATATTCTCATTTTGTTCATATATCTTTCTCAAGATTTCCTTAGTTCTTTTTCTATGTTTTCCTCTACCTCTTTGAGCATATTTAAGACTGATATTTTAAAATATTTGTCTAGTGAGTCTGAATCCTGATTCTTTTGGGTCAGTTTCTGGGGATTTATTTCCTTTCTTTGAATGAATCATTCTTCCCTGTTGATTTATATGCTTTGTGATTTTTTTGTTGAAAACTGGCTGTAAAAAAGTTAGAAACACACACACACACACACACACACACACACACACACACACCTTTGCAGATTGGCTCCATGCAATGGAGCATCACTCATCCGCCCATTGAGAGGAATTAACTTCTTTTCAGGTCTTTCTGGGCAGGCATCTTCTCTGGGTCTGTATGTATGCTTTTCTTTCTCAATTCACTCAGACACACAGCTCATTTTAAGTGTTTTCACTCCCAAAGGAGGCTGTCCCTGCTTCTTCTCTGCACTTAGGTGTTCTATGTGTTCCTCTGTTTGCAGTCTCTTACTCTCAGGCTCTTGTGGGTTTCCAGTCTTCCTGCATTTTTGACATGCTGCAGCACCTTCCACTGCTTTTAATGGCCTTCAACTTGATATAGAAACCATGGTTCCATTCTTGTCTCAACTCCAAGTCAGGTGAGACAGAAATCAATCCCTGGGGGCAGCCCAAAGACCAGTGAGTCAACCCCCATGCAAGCAACTTCCTTTTTGAGGGAAAAGCAGGGAATTGGATGACTTCCTCTCAACAGCATCAAGCTGCAATGCTCTGAGGAGGGGATGAGGCAAGAGTGAGAAAAACACCACACAATTT
Source organism: Panthera tigris (assembly GCF_018350195.1). Taxonomy (NCBI): domain Eukaryota; kingdom Metazoa; phylum Chordata; class Mammalia; order Carnivora; family Felidae; genus Panthera; species Panthera tigris. The sequence goes on along the minus strand of NC_056667.1, from coordinate 111,748,017 downwards.
CTTACTGCTCTCTGTTTTTTTTAATTTTTGTTTTCCTGGTTAGGAGTTCATTTGGTTGCTTCAGAACCTTGACTGTTTTCTAGAGCTCCACAAAGCTATTCACATTAGTGTGTTGTTATTTACTTCATGTTTCCATGTGTGAACAGGGTCTGTGGCTTTATAGTCTGCCATCTTGCTAATATCATTCTCCTAGTGCAAATGACTTCTGAAAGTATATAAAACCTTGGGAAATGAAAGGCCATCCTCCAAATTGGCAAAAGACAGACTCAGCTGGTTCCACTTTTTGTTGGGAACAGAGAGAACGAATTTATGATTTCCATATGGCTTATAGTGGAGGAAAATTGAAGCTGCAAACTCTCTTGGATAGAAAAAAGAAAAAAAAAGATGTGGCACTTCATGTTTTTTCAGGAACTTCAAAAAGAAAAAAACAAAACAAAACAAATGGAATGCTCCATGCTTCTGAGGTGCAATGTAGGTATAAATTGTTGCAGACATGAAAATACTTACCATAAAAATAACCTACAGATTTTAATATAAAAAAAACTGAATATCAATAGGAAGTTAAATTAATAGTGATATTTGTGTTGGTGATGGTATATGATAGAATGGGATTCTCATTCACTGAGAGAGGCAATTTAAGTTGGTACAGACTTTCCTGGGAAGCATTTTTACAATAGAGGACATAATCCAATAGCTCATCCATTCATTTATTTATTCATTCATTAAATATTTCCTTTTTTCTTGTTTTTTTAATCATTTATTAAATATTCCCTGATTTTCTGCTGTGAGTTAAGTTCTTTGCACAGCAACTAGAAATGAAAGGTGTCCATATTATCCTTGTATATCTTCGAACTACACATGGAAGAGATACATATATTTTAAGTAACTGCATAGTGTACTATTAAATTACAACTGTGATGTATAAAATTATGGAAAGATATACCAAACTGAAAAAGTGTAAAATAGGAGTTTCTTCCCAAACATGGGAGATCAAGGAAAAATTCCTTGATAAAACACTGTTTGAACTATGATCTAAAAGAGAAATTAATAATGTAGTAAGGGACAGGGAAATAATTTGGAGTAAAGGAATAATATACTCAAAAGTTCTAAGAGAAAACAAAACAGCACATTTGAATATTTTAAAGTCCAGAGTGAAGAGCATAGGATAAGGGTTGGAAGAGTTGCTCTAGATGAGACCAAATTAGTTAGAGTGTTGCATTATCTGTTAAGAATTATGGAACTTATCTTAAGAAAAATGATTAAAAGGTTTTAAACTGGGGAGGAAGATCAATGTGGACATTCGAATGGACCAAACACAATGAGATTTCTATTCTGTAAAAACTGGCAACTGGATGTAGAATGGATTTGATAAGTTGAATAGTGAATGTGTGAAAATAAAAGGAGTTTATGTCAGTCAAATGACACCAACTGATGACTTAGATAGGGTGGGAAATATAGAAATCAAAAAAGGTGGACCTACTAGGAAAATGTTAAATGGTAAAACGAAGACCTAGTGATAGGACGGATATGGGAGCTATTAAAAAAGAGATGTCATGAGTAATTCCTTGTTTTTGGTTTGCAATACTGGCTACATGATGCTGCCAATTATTTAGGTAAGGGACCTGCATGAGGCCCTGATTGGGAGGAAAAGGTTTTCATGTCTTGCATTTGGGGGACAGCAGATGAGGCAATATATTCACCACATTTCTTTTTCCTCCTGAGCAACTTTTTCTCAGTACATTGCAATGTAAGAAATGCCAGTTCTGGCCAACAAAATATGAGCAGATGTAAGATAATGAAAGTTATATTTTCAGTGCCTGTAAGGTCCTCTGTGACCTCCCGCTCTCTTTTTTCTTGTGCACAAGTTTGAGGGGCTATGATTCCAGAATAGCAGAGGGACATTGTGGAAGGAGACTGGATCCCTGAGACATTACTTGGAGAACATCTGACCAATATTTGTGAGACTTCATCTGAACAGAAATTTATAATGTTAAGTGGTTATGATGTTCCTCAGCATAGACAAAGAAGGACCTTCAAGACATTCTTATCTTATGTGCAGAAAGTATATTTACCAATGGAGAAATTAAGGTGGAAAATAATATTTGGGAGTTGTCAGTGTGTGGATGATAATTAAAATTATGAGTTCAGATGGGAAATATAGAATAAAAAGGAAATAGAGAGGAAAAAGACAAATTTGTGTTCAATAGTGTTGAAAGCTATTACAAAAGCAAGTGAGATGGAAATATAAAAATATGCATTAGCTTTATGGGAAAGGAGGCAACTGGTGATCTTTGGAAAAGCTATTACTCGCTTATGACTTGGACAAAAGCAAATTGGAGTAAGTTGAGCAATGAAATGAGATAAAATAAAGACAGTATAGACAATGTCCAATGAATTTTGACTTTAAAGACCATTCTATTTGTCATATAGGAAGATAATTAAGTAGGTTTAAATATTGAATACTTAAAGTGAATGCAAAGAACATAGAAGGGACAGTCAATATTTGAGGTTCTTGAGAAGACAGGAAACTATCATATGCAAAGGCCTTGTGAAAGAACTGACCTTGAATACAAGGAAGGACAGCTCTTTCATTGTAACTAGAAGAAAAGAGGACAATTGGCAAAGCATGAATCTGTCAGTAGGCTGGTCATTAAAAAAATGGGAGAGTATTTCTTTTCTCTGTGCTTTGGAGGTATGGACATTTGCTGAGAAGGTGATAAAAGAAACATGATGAAGACATTGAAAACAGGAATGGTAAATTGACTGGAAAATGTGGCTTATAATGTTAGGGTGTATAAAATTATTTACATAGAATTTCTCTCTTAAAAACAAATTCTAGGGAAATAATGCATACAAAACTTCATCAATAATTGCGTTTTTATCATGGTTTTATATATAATTGTAAAAATGGGAACGATCTAAATATTAAAGAGGAAGATGATTCAATGAATTATAGTACATCTGAAATATAGACATTATATACATTCATTAAAATGTGTTAGAATATTTAACAACATGGACAAATGATTTTTTATTGTTAAATGAAAATTCAGTATTAAATTTTTGTATAAATGTGTGTATGTTTTTCCATGGAAAATATAAGACTGAAATGTAATTACTAGTGTTAGTAATGATCATATGTTAGTGGTGAGATAATAGGTGTTTATTTTTCTTTTATATACTTTTTATATTTGAAGTTTCTTACAATGAGTATACACTACAAAAGTCATAAAAATATACCATATTGTTTTTCTTTTAACTTTTATTTCCATGTAATTTCATACTTGCAGAATAGTAAGAATAGTACAAATAGTTTCTTACACTGTGCATTTAAATGCCCCAACATTCTAACAGCTTACTCTATTTTCCCTTTTTTCCAAATATATGTGCATATTTTTTTTCTGAACACATAATTTTCCTTATCACTAAATATTTTAGTTTGTGCTTTATAAAACAGAAACTTTACATTACTAGAATAAAATTATCAAAATCCAAAATTAATATTGATGCAATACTATTATAAAGAGTATTTATCAAAATTTTGCTGGTTTTATAACTAGTGACCTTTATAACAAAATTAAATTCTAATTGTGTTGTATTCGAGTTTTATGTCTTTTTATTTTTCTTTAATCTAGAAGAGTCTTGAAGTCTTTCTTTATATTTAATTTATTTGGCTTTTTAAGAGTAAAAGTAAGTTATTTTGTAGAATGACCCTCAGTTTGAGAGTATTTACAGTTTCCTTATGATAAAATCAAAATTAGTTATGTTTTGGCAAAGATATTAGAGAACTGATATTGTGTTGTTCTCAGTGCATTGTATCAGGAGGCACATAATGTCATAATAACTTTGTTTGGACAGTGTCTGTCAGGCCTCTCCATTTGTAATTAATAAACATTTTATGAGGACAGACTTTGAAAATATCTTGTTACTCCTCAAACTTTGGCCCATTAGAATACACCATTGTTGATTCTTGACTCAAACAAGTCTTGCTATGGTTGTGGCCAAATGATGATTTTTAATTCCATTATACCTTCTATACTCATTAATTTCCTTTTTCCTAAAAGGAATAGTATTATTACATTAGGTATATATGTATGTCTGCCAGAAGACTCATGGATTCTTATTTTATTCAATTCATTGTCATCCATTACTATTACTGTTTTTTGATGATCAATTTACCCTATATTTGAACAGTTATAGCCCCTTCAAAAGCATCAATTTGTTCTTAAGTCCTTATAACAATTTTCCATCATTCTTTAAGAAATTCTGAATTTTCTGGAACAGGGAGACCTTCCTGATTCATCTACATTTCTTAAATATGACCTGGAACCAGCCATTTATCAATCAAAGCTCTGTTTCCTATTATTAGAGAAAGTATTTGGAAATTAAGGGCTGCCTGGGTAGCTCAGTTGGTTAAGCGACTGACTTGATTTCAGCTCAGGTCATGATCTCACAGTCATGAGATTGAGCCCGGCATCAGGCTCTGCACTGATTATGGAGCCAGCTTGGGATTCTCTTTCTCCCTCTTATTCTGCCCCTCCCTGGCTCACGCACAAGCTCTCTCTCTCTTTCTCTCTCTGTCTCTCTTTTTCAAAATAAATCAATAAACTTAAAAAAGAAAAAGAAATGAAAACGTGAGTGCTTGGTGTTCTCATTGTTACAGGGATGCCATTGTTTCTAGGCCCTCTAAGTTGAGAGAGCTAGGACATTAACTATCTATCTATCATCTATCTATTTATTTTCTATATCTATCTATCTATCTATCTATCACCTATCATCTTTCATCTATCTAGGTATCTATCTACCATCTACCTATTATTTATCTATCTATTATCTACCATCTATCTATCTTCTATCTTTTTTTTTTAATACGAAATTTATTGTCAAATTGGTTTCCATACAACACCCAGTGGTCATTCCAACAGGTGCCCTCCTCAATTCCCATCTACCACCCTCCCCTTTCTCCCACCCCCCATCAACCCTCAGTTTGTTCTCAGTTTTTAAGAGTCTCTTATGTTTTGGCTCCCTCCCTCTCTAACCTCTTTTTTTTTCTTCCCCTCCCCCATGGTCTTCTGTTAAGTTTCTCAGGATCCACATAAGAGTGAAACCATATGGTATCTGTCTTTCTCTGTATGACTTCTTTCACTTAGCATAATACTCTCCAGTTCCATCCACGTTGCTACAAAAGGCCTATTTCATTCTTTATCATTGCCATGTAGTATTCCATTGTGTCTATAAACCACAATTTCTTTATCCATTCATCAGTTGGTGGACATTTAGGCTCTTTCCGTAATTTGTCTATTGTTGAAAGTGTTGCTATAAACATTGGGGTACAAGTGCCCCTATGCATCAGCACTCCTGTGTCCCTTGGATAAATTACTAGCAGTGCTATTGCTGGGTCATAGGGTAAATCTATTTCTAATTTTCTGAGGAAACTCCACACTGTTTTCCAGAGTGGCATCTATCTTCTATCTTAAAGATCCTGAGCACATACTGATATCTCTAATTCCAATTCAACACCACAGGATTAGTTTCTCACTTTTCCCTTTTATATACTTGTAGCTCCCTTCTCTGACAATACCAGTTTTGTTTCCTTATTTAATTGGAGGAAGAGAAACAGGGGCCAAGATTCTGGTCAAGTAACTAATGAATCACACCCCTTGATGCTTAGTTCCCTGAGTTCATATCTTTTTCTGCTTTATGTGCTCTAGGATCTCCTCAGGGAAGAAGACATTGTTTCCATTATTATGAATAATATATTTTGAATATATATAAAATTCACATTTTATCAGTAAAATATTCTAATTTTGTAATACAATGATGAATTCCAGAGTAGTGTGAAAGGCAGTCCTTGGAATTATGTTTGTACATGAAGAAACAGGATCTCTAATTATGTTGCACATTGTCACACACACGTGGTAGCATAGATGTTTAAAGTTCAGGTTAAGCAATCCAAGTTGGAACAAACTATAACCAATTTATTTTCCTTTCTTCCTACCATAATAACTAATGGGATCATCTTCCATCCTCCTGATTCTAATTTCCATCTTACAGTTCCCTCATTTATAACTTTATTTCAGACCTCTTCTCTAAGTTCCAGATTTTAAAATCCTACTCAATAGCTTTACCTGAAATTTTCATAGATAATCAAACTCCACATGTTCAAAGTTGAACTCATGTGAAAAGACATGGAAGAAACTTAAATATAAATTCCTAAACGAGAAAATCCAAGTTGAAAAAAACAAAAGAAAACATCACATACTGTATGGTTCAACTATAGAACGCACTGGAAAAGTTAAAACTATGGAGATGGTAAAGGGATCATAATATCCAGAGGTCGGGGAATAAAAGGATGAATGAACAGGTGAAGGACAGAGGATGTGTAGGGCAAAGAAAATGCTCTGTATGATGCCTTAATGGCAGATACATGTCATCATACAGTTGCCCAAACCCATAGAATGTACAAATCCAAGAGTGAACTATAATATAAACTATAGACTGTGGATAATTTTGAAGGGTTAAGGTAGCTTCATCAGTTGTAACAAATGTACCATTTTGGTGAGAAATATTGATAGCAGGGGAGGTTATAGACATATGGAAGTGAGGGTATATGGAAATCTCTGGACTATCCTTTCAACTATGCTGTGAATGTAATACTGCTTTAAAAAAATAAGATCTTAATTTTCTTAAAAAAGTGTTGAACTTATGCTCTTTATCCCTAACCCCATGTGCTCTATTTCATTGGCCTTCTGTCAATCAGTTGTGCAAGCAAACAATGAGGCTATGATCCTCTTTATTGTACTTTTCTTTATTATCATATCCAATTAATGAATACTTGCTGTCAAATTTATCTTGTAATGGATTTAAATTCTATCAGTTTTTCCCATTTCCAATGCCACATCCTAGCGTAGAATAAAATACTTTCTCTTTGCACTGTAAAAATATTCTCCTCTCTTCTTATCTCAACATCAGCCTATATATCTACCAATTCATATTTATCTCCATAAACACTATATATGTATATAATTAAATTGTAAGTGTGCTTTAAAAAAAAACCAATAAATTAAATTTCATTAACATAAAATTTAATTAACCCTAACCTTGGTCTATAAATACATGTGCAATCTGGCCCCTATTTTCTTGACATGTATAAGGTTGAGTCAGCCACAGTCACACTCCAATAGCAATAGCTTCCTATAGGTTCATCAAATGGGCACTCGTGCCCTAGGATCTTATCACATATTATTCCTTCTCAACCAAGTTAAGTTCAATTTATACTTCAAAGTTCTGTTCAAAAGCTAATTTTTAAAGGCCTGTATCCCTAGCTCTTAATGGTATATCAGCATCCTCCCATTCCACTCTAATTTTCTTCATAGAACTTCTTACAGTTGGAGTCAATTGGATAGTGACATGATGTTTGAATCAACCATCAAGAAAAACAGTTTTATTAGGACCAGGACCAAGCTGTCTTGCTCATCTCTCTAATTCAAAACTCTAGTGCTGCATTTGGCACAGTATCTGAAGACCCAATCAATACTAGTTGAATGTTGAACTAGACCTTTGTGGAGCAGTGACATTTACATAAATATAGAGAAAGGTTCCCAAGTTGAACCCAAAGCATAAGAAAAAAATGTTAAGAGAGGAATGGATGTGTGTGCTATTGTCAAAAGAGTATAATTAAGTAAGGAAAGTGTATTGAGGATAGATTTAGAGGAAAATTTTTTGGTTGATCCAGTAGAGACTTTTTTTCTGAAGGATTTGTTTAAGAAAACATGTGTAAGCAATGGAATATAGCATAAATATTCGTGCACATTTTTAAATTCTGTCTTCCCTCACATGTCTGGTCCATATTTACATACATATACAATATAAAGTCTCCTTTCTTTCAGGTTATAGAATAAGTACCATCACCTCTTCCATGATTAACATTTTCAGGAAAATCCTAGGTAGGTTTCTAGGTAATGATTTAGCATTTAAATGGGCATTATAATTTAAATGCACATTTGGCATTTAAATGTAATGTATTCTTGGTTAAATGGTATTTTATGAGGTGCACTTTGTTCTGTTTTCTTGATTTAGTTTATGTGTTGATAACAACTATGTATCCTCACAGCCCCCTGTGCTTACTTTTTTTACTGCCCACATCCTAGTGACTGATATTTGATTCACTTGTCTGTACTTTTCTCGACTGTGAAGTCTTTAAAAATAGATATCTTCTGGGGCGCCTGGGTGGCTCAGTCAGTTGGGCGTCCGACTTCGGCTCAGGTCATGATCTCACGGTCCATGAGTTCGAGCCCCGCGTCAGGCTCTGTGCTGACAGCTCAGAGCCTGGAGCCTGTTTCAGATTCTGTGTCTCCCTTTCCCTCTGACCCTCCCCCGTTCATGCTCTGTCTCTCTCTGTCTCAAAAATAAATAACGTTAAAAAAAATTTTTTTTTAAATAAATAAAAAAAATAAAAATAGATATCTTCTTTTCATCTCTAGTGTCTAACTTGGTGCCTGGCTCATAATGGATGTTCAGGAAAAATATACAGGAGAAGTGGACAAATAGATTAATAAATCCAGTATAGTAAATAGTTCTGATTTCTTTGGAGTTATTGGAGCTAAGTGGTGCAAAAGGAGAAAAGAAAAAAAAAAACCTCATATTAAGGAAAACCAAAAGGTAAATCATGAGACTCTAGATTGTCATCCATATTTCATGATAGAAGGTGGGGAGGCATGGTCTCATGGTGCACTAAACAGAGCAAAAAAACTGTGCCGGCTTCATTCACATTCAAATGCCAGTTTTGCTGCTTTATAGCTTTGTGGCTGAGTATTCAAATTTCCCGACACTGTGTTTACTCATCTAGATAACACATTAAAGAAAATAATAGACATCTCACCAGATGAGTTTATTTACATTGTCAAGATGACACGTGGAAGAGGTGATACAGCTAGACATGAAGTACAAGGACAAATGTTTCACTTTAAATTAATGATTTATTTCAAATGAATATTAGTCATTCAAACAACTGACCAAATTCATTATAAAGTACACACTGAATTATGTCCTTTTTTTAAAAAATGATTTTATTTTTAAGATAGAGCGAGCAGGGGAGGGAAAGAGAGAGAAGAGGACAGAGGATTCAAAGCAGGCTTGGTGCTCACAGCACAGAGCCTGATGCAGGGCTTGAACTCAGGAACCAAACTGCGAGATCATCACCTGAGCTGAAGTTGGATACGTACCTGACTGAGCCACCCAGGTGTCCCTCAATTAAGTCCTTTTTAAAGAAGAGTAGGGGGGGCCTGAGTAGCTCAGTCAGTTAAGCATCCAACTCTTGATTTTAGTCTCAGATCCTGATCTCACAGTTTGTGGGATCGAGCGCTGCATTGGGCTCTGTGCTGACAGCGTGTAGCCTACTTGGGATTCTCTCTCTCCCTTTCTCTCTGTCCTTCCCCATGCTCTCTCTCTCTCTCTGTGTGTGTGTGTGTGTGTTTCTCTCCAGATAAATAAATAAACATTAAAAAATAGTAATACAGGAGTAAAGAATTCCTGCCATAAATTCCAATAATGGGAAACATGAATGTGTTTGGTGTTGCCCTGAATAGATCTGAGACATGATTGAGAAAGGTAATGTCTTCCTCATTTACCTTACAAAATGGGAGCAATGAAAGCAATGCCCATTTTATGGGGCAGGAGAGGGAGGGCCCCTATAACTAATGTTCTATGGACCTGAATTCTGGTTCTGAATGAAACCAAACACAAGACTTAATGCAAGTCACTTAAACTCCCCATGTTTGGTGCTTACCTATATATCAGCTTCATTGCATCATGAATCACCTTATAAGATTACATGGAATTTAGATAGGAATTTATTCAGTGTGGGTAAACTTTAGGAAGCTTAGGTAGCGCATAAATCCAGAGGCGTGGTGGTCATACCTTCAGCAGGGCTAGGACATTCTGCTAGAAGAAGATTTTGTCATCTGAGTGCATGACAGAAAGTCAAAGCCCAGAAGCAATTTGGGAATCACTCTTAAAGCCTGGTGAGACTGTGAACAAAATCATACCCTTTGCACATCTATCCATCTTAATGATTTTTTAACAAAATTGCATAGCTTATGTATCTGAAAATCAGTATCTCCCAACATAAAGATGTTCATATTAACGCAGCTATATAGAAAACATGCATCCATATAAAATGTCCTGTGCTAGAATATCCAAACAATATTCATATATATTCTCACTCACCCTACACTAACCCATAAGGTTGGCATTATAATTATTTTATACATGTTAGAGATTAGCAAAAAGGGGCTGGATGGGAATCTTTGGTTCTTTCTGCAAACCCTCACAATTTGTTACAACTAAGTGACAGAACTGAGATAAAAAGACAATTTTCCTTACTCAAATATAATTGTCGTACTGAGGTTTTGTGCTGATGTATGATAAGGCTGTGATTTTCTGTTTCCCCAAATATATCGAATACTGTAGCATTTTCATTATAGATTTTAAAAATAACATAAGAGGTTATACACTTATTTTAAAGCAACTCTATAACAAAAACTTCGGGGATTCCTCTTTACAGTTGCATTCAGAATCAACAGAATGCCTTCTTAAACCAATCAACATTGTGAAATAATTTGATTTTGGAAATATTGACATTTAGAACTAAGACTGGAGGAAAAGATCAGCTGTCAAAGTTGATGAAACAGATTTTGTCAAAAGTGAAATGTGGCTATGGAGTTATGACTGTTTCTCTTTGTGTTTCTAATTCTCTAGTTGGCCTACTGTTTCTAAAGTCCTTTAAAAAGAGTGCCCACAAGTGTTTGAATAAATCCATTTTCCCAAAGTAGCATTTTTTAGAGGAAAAATATTTAAGGAGATGCAATTGCTGATTTTTTTTTTCTTTTTTGCATGTATGGTGTAGGTGTTGGTCTCTGTGCAATGAAAAAAGCTTAGTTTTTCAGTCAAAACGGCATTTGTTCACATGCTGATTCTTTTACCTTCTACCATGAGCTCAGCCTTCATTTATGAAGTGGAGATAAGTAATGCCTATCTATAGGCTGCTGTGGAAGTAAGGGGCAGGACGTGTAAATCACTGAGCCCAGAGCCTCTCCTAAAACACTGTGCAAAAATCTGTCATTTTTTTTTTTAAAAAGTCTAATTTTACTGTTTGAAGGAAAGAAGAATATGTTACACAGTTAGGTTTGAAAGGTGACCCACCTACAGAAGCAATGAGTGATAGAAACTAGTGTTTAACATAACATTTTAATAGTGTATCTGGATGTAAAATACAGCTTTGGTCAATTCCTAAGACAAATGTGATTTGGATGTTTTTTTATTCTCTCTTCCATAAATCTGTTAGTATAATGGATAGAGATTCAAAAAATGATTGAGCTGAATACATTTGTAATTGACTATATGAAATTCTCCTGGGAATTCAAGAAAATTCACATGTAATTAGCATACATGGGGGAGTTATCTTAGCAATAGGCTCTCCTTAGATAATAAAACACTGAATTATTCTTGGTTGTTTTTAGTGTCTTCTTGATGTCCATTGTAAAATGTTATTGTAGAGCTAGTGCTAAAGTCATATCCCGTGAGATTTTCCGATGCTGAAAATACTGCTCAAGCAAAAAAGAGATAATACAGAACCAGACATCCTCAACACCCTTCGAGGATAAAAGAATGTTCTTTGGGTCAGAATATAGCACCATACTTCCAGTCTCCTTAACTTTAAATGTTGGGAGAAATACGTTATCTTTGATCTTTACTTCAGTAGAAAAGTGCATAATAATATAGACCTGAGATGTAATTGAGATATGGACACCTTTGTTAATATTTTCATTCTATACTCAGAATAAAATCTGGTATTTTCTTAAATATAATATACATTCCACTTAAGTAAACATTTATTGGGTATCTGCCATATTCCAGGCCTTCAGCTATAAATTGAAAGTAGAGAAATACAAAACCTTACGTTTGTGGTGGGTAGAGAGTGTTAAATTAGTAGTTAGAAATATTGTATTCAAGATGTAATATCCAAGGAGAGATGTTCTTAGGTGGCTGGAAGAGATTTGGGTTAAAGATACAGATTTGAAATATTTGATAGGGAAGGCTAATTAAAGCATGAAAATAGGGGAAAATGTATCCACAGGGAGCATGAGATAGGTGGAAAACCTGAGGCAAAATGAAGGAATCCAACATTCAGGGGCAGATGAGGCATGTAGAAACTCATAAAACAGATTAAAAAGAAATGGTATTAACTGAGTAGTCAGATTTAACAAGTTATTTGAAGTGGAAGGAATTTTGAAAATCCCCTCCAATTCCTTAATTCAGTTAATAAAATGACCCCAAATGTAAATAGGTTATGTGATTTTGCAATGTTCATTCACTGGAAAGGGAGGAAAGGATTAAAACATAATATCTGTGGATTATGTGTCTATTTTCACTTCGGCACAAGTTATCTCCTTTCCCTTATCTGCCATCCAAAATATATTTAAAGAAATTAATTGTTAAGAACTCCAGTATCATGAATTCAGTTTAATAATTATCACGTGCTCCAGTATGTGATAATAATAAGTAATAATAATAAGTTTATTTAATAATAATAAGTTTATTTTGAGAGAGAGAGCATGAACGGGGAGGGGCAAAGACAGAGGGAGAGAGAGAAAAACTCAACAGGCTCCACACTGTCAGTGGGAAGCCCAAAAATGGCACTCGAACTCACAAACTGGGAGATCATGACCTGAGCTGAAATCAAGGATCAGTAGCTTAACCAACTGAGCCACCCAGGCACCTATGGCAAGAATTTTGTCAAATAATTCTCCCTAATCTTTACCCAGTTTTTCAAATCAACCGTATTTTTCACTTTTCCCCAACATAAAAGTCCTTCTCTACTTAGGGTGCACTTTCCGTCATCTCTGTTTGGTTTCTGCATTTGAAACATGCCTACTTTGTTCATCTATCCAAAATATCTGCCCATTATCTCCACCCACGTATGCTCCAATTTTCTCCATGCCTTATATCCCAAGGCTTTTGCTGTCTAGACAACAAAAGTGTGTGTGTGTGTGTGTGTGTGTGTGTGCGTGTGTGTTTCCTCACCCAAATGTCATTGAGAACAACAACAAGAAACATACCGTCTGCTTCTTCACAGTGCATATGGAATGGGCATTTTTTGCATATTTTATAAACATGTCTTTTGGGACTCTGAGTTATTTATTTTCAGCAATCTAATTCCACTTCTTGACAATCTGAATGCATATCTGTATTATATACTTTGGCTTTCTTAGTCTTAGGTATTTTTTTTAACTTTTATTTTATTTAACTTTTTTTTATTTTATTTAACTTTTATTTTGAGAAAGAGACCAGACAGAGAACAAACGGAGGAGGGGCAGAGAGAGAGGGAGACACAGAATCCGAAGCAGACTCCAGGCTCTGAGCTGTCAGCACAGAGCTTGACATGAGGCTCAAACTCACTAACCACCAGATCATGACCTGAGCCAAAGTTAAACACTTAGCTGGCTGAAATACTCAGCCCCGCCCCCACTAGTGTCAGGTATTTAAATTAATATCACTTGAAATCAATTTGTGGGTGCAACATTCCCATGGATTCTTGGATAAGTTCATGTTTCCCTACTATGTTCTGCTACCACAGGCAAGATTTCCTAAGAATTATCAGGGACCTAAAACTCAGATCCTCAAATAAAACAAGACCTTGGAAAGTTGTTACTTTTTAAAGCTGAAATTGAACAGCAATATAATTTCTCTTTGTTTTCGAAGTTTTAAGCATCATGGCCAATATATCCATCGACACTATAGCCCTTAGGATTAACTGATGCAGGACTTTTCTGCAAGACTAATTGTACATTTCCATTCTCACTTCGTGACTAAAAAAGATATCAAGGCAGTTAGGAATGCATGTCAATATTTTCCATAGTTTCAAGATAACTTGGCTAATATGGAGAACAACTGAATCAAATGCAGATGTAACTTTAGATATGACTTCCAGGCTGGGTCATTGCTATTGGTTACTGGTACCAATATAGTCTGTTATGCAGGACTGCATGCTTATAGCTCCTAAAAGTCTGACTTTCATGAAAATTAGTCTTTGTTCTTTTCTTAGAATGGTGCAGTACTGTATACTCAACATGTCTTTAATAAATGTTGTAGCATAAAATTTGACTGAATCAAATTTGTGGAAATAGGTAGTTTTTTTCATAGACTAATAGTTTTTCTGTTTTGGACTGTCTGGCAACCCTTGTAATGTCTTATGTGCCTCTATGGTTCTCACCACTTTTTCCCCCCAAATATCAAGCCAAGGACCATAATGTCTATTTCCTTTACAACAATGACTGAAGATTTAGTAGAAAAAAACAATACTGATTTCTAAAATGAAATGTCACAGCTTCCTCCCTCCCTTCCTTCCTTCCTCCCTTCCTTCCTCCCTCCCTGCCTCTTTCTTTGTCTTCCTTCCTTCCTTCCTTCTTTCCTCCCTCCCTTTCTGTTTCTTTCTTTCTTTCTTTCTTTCTTTCTTTCTTTCTTTCTTTCTTTCCTTCTTTCTTTCCTCCCTTTCTCTCTCTCTCTCTTTTCTGCCTTCTTTCTTTTCTTTCTTCCCTAGAGTACTAAGTCATTTCTATGGTTAGGAAACTCTAGAACCAACATCAAAACTCCAGATGCAGATTCTTTATCTTTGATCATAATTAGTTGCATGAATTCATCTAATACCTTCCCACCTGCTTTATTTTCTCCAACATAGAGAATTTTTATTATTGTAATTTTCTGACATGAAGAACATATTACTTACGAGCTTCTGTGAGGATCAAAGATGTGAGTATATATGAAAATACAGAATATTATAAGCTTAATAAATACTAGTGTATCAAAATATGTGGCATATTATATTGGAATTAATACTGTGTACAAAAATTTATAATCCCGACTCTCGTATCATTTTGTATTTCCAGAAGTTGAAGCGCAGCAGAAAAAATAAAAACATTTGATCAATGTGATTGTTTTTTTGTTAAACTTTTTATTTTGAGAAAATGGTAGATTTACAGCAGTTGTACATAATAATATACAGGGATCCTTGTACTCATTATAGTTTCCCCTAATGGTTACATCTTGCAAAACTGTAGTAGGAAATCACAAACACGATATTGACTGATACAGTCCAGACCCAGAGCAGTCTCATCCCCACCAAGTTACCTGATAAGACTCTTTTACAGCATAACCACATCATTCCCCACCTATTGCCTTGACCCCTGCCAGCCACTTACAGGTTCTCTGTCTAAAGTTTGTTATTTTAAGAATGCTATATAAATGGAATTATGTAAAATGCAATCACTTAAGATTGTCTTTTTCTCACTCTGCATAATTGTCTGGAGGTCCATCCAAGTTGTCTTGTGTATGAATATATATATTTTCCCTGACACCTCCACCCCCCCTACTCTCTTCTACCCTCAGTTTGTTCTCTGTATTTCAAAGTCTCTTATGGTTTGCCTCCCTGTATGTTTGTAACTATATATATTTTTCTTTCCCTTCCTCCATGGTCTTCTATTAAGTTTCTCAACTTCCACATATGAGTGAAAACATATGATATCTGTGTTTCTATGACTAATATATTTCACTTAGCATAATACCTTCCAGTTCCACCCACGTTGTTGCGAATGGCAATATTTCATTCTTTTGCATTGCCAAGTAGTATTCCATTGTATATGTATATATACCACGTCTTCTTTATCCATTCATCAGTTGATGGACATTTGGGCTCTTTCCATACTTTGGCTATTGTTTACAGTGCTGCTATAACATTGGGATACATGTGCCCTTATGAATATTCCTGTATCCTTTGGATAAATTCCTAGTAGTGTTATTGCTGGGTTATAGGGTAATTTAATCTTTAATTTTTTGAGGAACCTCCACACTATTTTCCAGAGTGGCTGTACCAGTTTGCATTCCCACCAACAATTCAAGTGGGTCTCCCTTTCTCCACATCCTCGCCAACATCTGTTGTGTCCTGAGCTGTTAATTTTGGCCACTGACTGGTACGAAGTGATATCTCAATGTAGTTTTGATTTGTATTTCCCTGATGATGAGTGATGTTGAGCATATTTTCAATGTGTCTGCTAGCCATCTGGATGTCTTCTTTGGAGAAGTGTCTATTCATGTATTTTGCCCATTTCTTCACTGGATTATTTGTTTTATGGGTGGTGAGTTTGATAAGTTCTTTACAGATTTTGGATACTAACCTTTTATCTGATATGCCATTTGCAAATATCTTCTCCCATTCCATCGGTTGCCTTTTGTGTGCTTATTTCTCAGTTGGATGTCTTTTTGGGGGAATCATTTCTTTGTGTCTTTTGCTCATGGTCTAATTGAGTTGTTTGCGTTTACTGTTGAGTTTTGTCTTCTTTACCTATTTTAGATAACAGTCCTTTGTCAGATGTGTGACTAACGAATATTTTATCTCAGTTTTCAGTTTATATTTTTATCCTCTTGAAAGAGACATATAGGGAGCAAACACTGTTAACCTGATAAAGTCTAATTTATCCATGTATGCTTTTATGGATCACACTTTGGTATTAAAGAATTCTTTACCTGGTCATAGATGCCAAAAATATTCTCCTGGTTTTTTTCTTAAAAAAATGGTAACATTAAGTTTTACATTTAAGTCTGTGATTGAGTTAAATTTTGCGAAAGGAGTGAGGTTTAGATAAATGATTACTTTTGTGTGTGTGTGTCCAACTCTTCCGGCACAATTTATTGAAAAGGCTATATTTCCTCCACTGAATTGCTTTTGCATCTTTGCCAAAAATTAGTTGACTATATATATGTAGGTCTATTTCTTTGATCTTAATTCCTTTCCATTGATCTCTGTATCTATCTCTCTACTAATAACACACTATCATTTTAGCTGTATGGCATTGATATCAACTAGTGGTTCATCCCACTTTCTTTTTTGATAATTTTAGCTGTATTATGGCCTACACCTTTCCACATAAATTTTATATAAATTTGTCCATCTCATGCCCCTGGGACTCTTTCACTGGTCACAAACTGGCAGCTGACAACCCCTGCTTTAGGGGCAGAAGGAGCCTTCTCAAGCTGAACTGTCTATTTCTTCTAGGTGGAGGAAAGAAATCTCTATTCTGTGGGAATAATAGCACTCTCTGGGTGAGGAGGCTCTTTAGGTAGGATTACGGTGGGGAACAGAGAACACCTTATGAGATGGCTGCTTTTGGTAATAGGATCCCCCTTTCCTGTGTCCCCAGTCCCTGGGAGGGGAGTCTCGGGGCTGGCAGAGAAAGATATGATGGTTGGGGCACCTGGATGGCTCAGTTGGTTAAGCGCCTGACTTTGGCGCAGGTCATGATCTCGCATTTCATGAGTTTGAGCCCTGCATCAGTCTCTGTGCTGACAGCTCAGAGCCTGTAGCCTGCTTCTGTCTCTGTCTCTGTCTCTGTCTCTCTCTCTGCCCCTCCCCCACTTGCTTGCATGCACGGGCTCTCTCTGTCTCTCAAAAATAAAATAAACATTAAAAAAAAAAAAGATGTGATGGCTTTTTTGATGTGTCAATCTGTCTTGGCTCCAGTCCCCAGTTATTTAATCAAACACTAATTGTAGGTGTTGCCGCGAATGGATTTCACAGTTAATGTTAAGTAGTGGTTATTATCCTGATAATTGGGTGGGTCTGAATGGATCTGTTGAAAGGTGCCAAAACAAAGCTACATTTTTTCCTGGAAGAAAGAAGAGATCTCACCTATTTATGACAGATTTTTCTATTCTTATGCTATTCTAGTCCTGCCCACAATCTTACTTCCTTACTGTTTGTGGATAACAGTGTTAACCTGTGTCTGTGGCTGGGTAGTTTGCCTGACATCTTCCCTGCTTTACAGGTTCTGCTTCTTTGGCTGAACCATGGCTGCCATAATCAATACTTCTTTAATTTACAATGTTAGGCCAAAGAGAATCTTAACATAATCAAAAATTTTAACCAATGGCATTAAAAGGAAACTATCTCAATTAAATAAATAAAAAGCAATTGTCAAACAATGGTTTAATGCCTTTATTCCTGTCAATTCAGCCTACAAAAAGACCACTGAATAATCAGGCTGGTCATTTCGGTGTTTTAAGTGCAAATTTAGATCAGGGTACCGTCAACCTGATTGGTAATGTGACAAGCAGGCAGCCATTAGCACAGTTGAGCAAGTACATGAAGCACAATGGTTACACTGATGAAGCCATTGTTGTCCTGTGTGCAGGGCCCAGTTTCCTTTTCGAATCTAAGTGTCTACTCACTCAATAAGTAACTGACCTCCCTCTGGGAGTCTCTTCCTTAATGGATGATTCCCTAGAAATAGAAGCCAAGAAATAGATTTCTGGCTTCATGGAGATTTCCTCCTAACAGAAAAAGATTTCTAAGGTGCACAAATACAGTTCTAAATGATTTCATTATTTAGATAAAAACATTCACTGAGTACTTGCTCTGAAATAGAAATGCCACACTAAATGCATAACTACAAAAAGAGAGGTAGAAAAAAAATTACTGCATATTAGGCACAGCTAATTACTATTTTTAGTAGTACCATAATTTCTTGGATCATTCATTCATTCACTCATTCAACAAACTGTTACCTTCCTTGGCATAATCTTTTCATAGTTATAATACCTGGGGACATGTGCAGTATGGTGTTAAAAGAGACCATTCTAGGTTTCTATTAAAACAGGGTTTTAATTAGCCACATAATTTCCAGTGAAATCATGGAAACTTCATGGTTGCATTAAGCTTAACTAAAAAAATAAATAGACCAACATAATTAATTTAAAAATTGTTCCCCAACTGCAACATTATATAATTAATACTCTTACATCTCAGCAGGCTTCTACCCCTTCGCCCAATACCCTCTTATTGTGATCAAACAATTCACATCATATGACCATATCAGCAGACATGGAAGCAATAATATTGCCAATAAAGTCTTTGACCTCAGCTTAGCAACACCAATTTGATATTGCTCTCTTCTTTGGGGTTCTCAGATTACCCACTAGCATCCACCCCTAAATAGTAAAAAGTCCCACATGACTTGGCGGTACTTAATAATCACCATTAGACAAATGGAAAAATTACACAAGTTTACACAACCATTGGGGAACAGTGGCCGCATAGAGCATACCATTCTGGTTTCCCTTTGATGGGTCTAGAAGGGGACAGAGTTGTGACAGCAGTTAATCTGAAGTGGAGAAATGCTAGTCAAGAGAGACTGGAGTCCATTTATTGCCAAATGCTTGGAGAGACTGATATAGCCCCCCTAATTCTAAGTGAAGCCACACAAACATTTATACAACGCATTTTCAAAGCCAAACATTAACTTGATATGTAAGGATTACATAGACTAACGAGGCAATTCCTGTCCTCAAGAATCTCTCAGTATCACAGAGGGAAGGATAATTGAAATTCAGTAATTCCAAACCTGTGTAAGTGCTGTGACAGGTTATGTGTACAGTGGCAGAACCTAGTGTGGCTCTTGACTCTGCTTCGAGAAGCTCACAGGAATCTGCGCAGGAAAGAGCTACCAGACTGGTGTTTTGGACGTTGAGTGGGATTTTGTTGGGAGGACGGTTCAGGCAGAGAAAAGGCATGAACAAATTCACAGAGATAGAAATCAGTATAACACTGCAATAGTTTTAAAAAGTAAAACAAGCAAACAGCATACAAAACTGGAGTCTTTGCAATTAAAATTTAAGTAAGCATTTTGAGAGTCCCCTCCCCTCTTTGAATTGAAGTGTTTTGCTGATACTATAATTAGGTATGGAACTTAGACAGACTTTGTTATAAATTATTTGGTAAGTAAGCTTAATTATTTGTTCAGTAAAGTTAATAATTTATGGTGCTGTGTATAAACACACCTGCCAGGCCAATACAAGGACAAATAATACACCTAATCAAGAGTAGACATGTCTACATTTAATCTTTCTATCTGGAAGACATTTAAAAATGTCCGTGAAGTGCTGGTCAGATGACACTTCTTATTACTAGAAGGTGTGAGTGTAAAATGGAGATCAATGCTCAAATTGAATATGCACCTATTGATAATAAGAGAGCATTTGGGCAAGAATAATTCAAAAATGCATAAGGGATTTGATGACATCTATGTAACAAGCTCAATTATGAAATATTGAAATAGAATAATAAAAACAGCAACCGCATTTTCAATGATGAAGAGGTATTGATTTTAGAGAAAAAAATATTCATTCCTTGTGTGCATTTGAGTGATATTTGCTTATATGTTTTTGATGTAAGGAACTGATTGATGAACTCCAGAAAGCAAAATTTTCGTGTATTAAGATGTATAAAAAAGAGAATAACTATTGAAACTGTGATCTCACTTCAGGGAAACTCTCCTAAGGAAATAATAATCACAAATACAAGGAAAGTGAAACATAACATTTTTTTTCTTTTTTAGCCCCCTCTCCCTCCCAGATACATAAGACTTTAATGATCATTTTTAATGGTAAAGATTTGATACGATTTGGTTAACTAAATTGTTACACAGTCATAGAATGAAGTAGAATAGATGTATCAAATCATGCTATTATTTTAGCTAACTTTTACTACTCACTATGTACCCAGAATTGTGATAAGCATATTCTAGGTATTTTATCATGTGCTGATCCCAATAATCTTACAGAGAATGCATTATTCTTGCTACCATTATAAAACAAATAAATCAAATTTAAGTTAGTTAAAATGTCTTGTGCAAGGTTAGGCAATAGGTGTATGAGAAACACTCATATTCAAGCCCAAGTTCCTTATCCCCTTGGCTTCTGTCATTACAAAAGCCTATGATAATACAGAGGAAGTGGAGAAAACTAATTTTAAACCAGGGTATGTAGAATAATCATCATTCCACAGAAAATATACATTGAGAAATACTGAAAGAAAATTGCCTTAAATGTTAATAACATATTGTTTTTGGAAGGTAGAGTTACAGGTGATTCCACCCCCCCCCCCCCAACCTTTCTTTTCTCAGCATTGAAAAGGTGTTTGCTTTAATGGGAAAACATTTGGATGCATTTTTGCTGAAAGTTGAAATTGCACAATATCTTTTAAACATTTCCAACAAATATGCTGGTTCATGCTGAACCATTAAGGCTAAGGGACACGTTTTCCATTCTATATTTCCAAGTTTTTGAACGCTTCTCCCATACATTTACCCCAAGTTTCCTTTTTGTTTTACTGTCAATCAAGACTGTAAAGGCCCAGGCTCTGCCCCTCTCAAAGAAACTCGTTTCTGAGCATCTTTGGGCAGTAAGGGTCCTTTGCCTCCTCAGAGACTGAAAAGATTAATTCACTTTCAGAGCTCTGGCTTGGAATAGGAGAATCTTTCCACTCGCAAGACCTGAAACCCAGCAGCCCTTCTCCTCTTTTTCTATTATGACTGAAGCCTTTCAAGGTCATGGGATTAAATACGACTAGAGAAAAGTTGATAGTGCCACAGGATAGAAAATGTATTATGATTTTAATTATGTGTGGAACAGGAAAAAATTGCCCTGCTTCTGCTGTGTGTATATTTGTTTGTATCTCTTTCCTTTTTGCAACAAGGCCATCTCCAGAAAGTAATGAAAATAGATGAAATGGATTTTACTTGAAAAAAGTAAACAAGAAATAAACAAAAATTTTGGGCCATGGAAAGGATTTATTTCATTTTGCTCCAGAACCTAAAATGTTTTAATAATACAAAGAATATATGTGTATATATATGTGTATGTGTATACACACACATATAAATACATATGGCATGCTTATATGCTTGCATATATGCATATGTATGTATACAGGCACACACACATGCATATGTTAGGGAAATACATATGCACACATACACAACATGCACACACCAAAGGTCCTATAAACACAGTGTTGCTGTTGTTGTTGTTATAAAGAGCAATATGTTATGTAACTGTATAATTAAATTTGTGAGGCTCACTGGAGAAATGCTAAATGGTAGTCTTCCCTGAATCTAGACGACAACAATGAATTTGGATACAATTTTCCTGTTGGGGAAACACTATCTAATAGCTTGGTGCATGTGGGTACCGAGGTCAATGATGCTGACTACATGGTGTTCCTGGAGATCCTGGACCTAGACGTGCAGGACCCAATCCAGTGAGAATGACCTTGACACAGGTTACAATTTTACAAAATTATAAGGGATCAGAGGGGACTCTTTGATTGGCTTCTTAGCAGGTACTAGTGGAAGAAAGACAAGTGAAGTCATGCTCATCTTGAGACCCCTCAGGTGTTCCCATGAACTCTGAGATTCACATCTTTTCAATAGTCTTAGAATGTAGAAGATACCTTGATTCTATGGATTCTATATGGTACAGTGGCTCACAAAATTCTAGGAACTCTGTACAGTATATCAAAGGCTGGGACTATTTACATGGACAGCTCAAAGAGAAGGGGGGCAAAGTCTATAGGATTCCCCATACTTGCTCATTCATGGAAATTTCAAAACAAGCAAAAACACAAAACCCATCATTTACTTTATCTGCTATAAACACTGGACTTTTCCCCCAAAGTATAAAGTTTGATTGATCTTAATATATTTTTTTCCTAATTGCAAAAGTATGGATGTGTATTGTAATATTTAAAGCCATATAGAAATGTATAAATAATAAGAGCGAGCGTTTCCCCAATAAAACCATCAACATCAATTGACAACATAAAAAAATTAGGCTGGCATGTATCCACTTATAGAATCATATGCATGCATTTTTCCTATGTTTTCTGTCCTTTTCTTTGAATCAGAAATGGAATCACATTGTGTGGTATTACTCCAATTTGCTTTTGTTATTTATTATTATAACACAGGTATTTTCTAAATCATTACAAGTGGATTTAAGTTCTTCTGTTTTGGGCACGTGGGTGACTCAGTGGGTTGAGCGTTCAACTCAGGTCATGATCCCAGGGTCATGGGATCTCTCTTTTTCTCTCTCTCCCTCCCTCTGCCCTTCTCCTCACTCTTTCTCTCTCTTTCTCTAAAATAATAAATAAATAAATAAATAAATAAATAATCATTTTTTAATTGAACTTTATTTTGAGGTAGTTGTCTATTCATATGCAGTTGCAGAAAATATTACAGAGATATTCCACTTACCCTTTATCCAATGGAAATACAACAGCTTTGCAAAGGTATACTACATATCATAATTCCAATGGTGACATTGGTAGAATCAAGACACAGAACACCTACATCACCACAAGGTTCTCTTGTGTTTCCTTTATATCTACAGCATTTTCTTCTTGCCCTCAGCACCCCCATGTCCCCTAACATCTGGTAACTATTAATCTGTTCTCCATTCCTATAATTTTGCCATTGTAAGAATGATCAATAAGTAGAATCATGCAGTGTGTAACTTTTACCATTGGCTGTTTTACTTAGCATGTTTTCTTGAGTGTCGTTCAGGTTCTTGACTGTGTCCATCATTTGCTCCTTTTTATTGTAGAGCAGCATTCCCTGGTAAGAATGTACCCCAGTTTGTTCAGCATTTCACCTACTGAAGGGTATCAGTGTTAGTTTCAGTTTGGGACTATTGTCAGTAAAGGTGGTATGCACAGTCTTGAACAGGGTTTTGTGCGAATATAAGTTTTCATTTATTTAGGAATAATTTTCAGGAAGGCCATTGTTGGGCTTTATTGTTGTTACTTGTCCAATTGGATAAGACACTGCCAAATAGGCTTCTAGAGTCATGATACCATGTCACATTCCCATCAAAAACATGAGTCATCATCTATCATCTCTGAATCCTCTCCTGCATCTGGTGTTGCCATTAATTTTAGTTTTCCCATTCTGATAGTTGTGTTGAGATACCCGTTTGTGGTTTTAATTTGTATCCCCTAATTACTAATCTTTTCACGTGGTTGTTTGCCATCCATAGGTCCTCTTTGGGGATATGTCTCTCCATGTCTTTTGTATCTTTTCTAATTGGATTGCTTTAGTGTTGACTTTTGTTAATAGTTCTTTATTCCAGACATTAGTCCTTTGTCAGATAGGCAGTTTGTGTTGTTGTTCTTTGTCAAAAATCAGTTGAGCATATTTGTGTAGGGTGTTGCTGGGGTTCTGTAGTCCATTCTATTGATCTATGTGTCTCTTCTTGACATGATATGCTGTATTTTCATTTTCATTCAGTTCAATATATATTTTTAAACTTCCTTTGAGCCTTCCTATTTGATTCATGAATTATTTAAAAGGGTGTTGTTTAGTTTTTAAATGTTTGGGGATTTTCTTGTTTTCTTTCTGTAATTGATTTCCAGTTTAATTCTGCTGTGGTTGGAGAACTCAGTCTGTATGATTTCAGTTCTTTTAAATGTGTTGCAGCTTGTTTTATAGCTCAAGATAAAGGGTATTTTGGTTATGTCTTATGGACACTTGAAAAGAATGTATACTTTTGCTGATTTTTTCGCTAGTTCTCTTCTCAGTTGTTGAGAGATGGGTGTTGAAATCATCAAAATCATTGTGGGGATTTGTTTCTGTCTCCTTCCACTTTTATCACTGTTTGATACACATATATTTCAGCTCTGTTTTTTGTTGCATACACAGTTACAATTTCTATAATGTATCCATGGATTGCCCCTTTTTTTGTTATATAACATCCTTCTCCATCTCTTGTAATTTTCTTTGCTTTGATGTTTACTCTATTAGATATTAATATAGTCACTTCTGCATTCTTTTGATTAATATTTTTATTAGCTCTCATATAGCCCCTTCCCCTTTCATAATTACAATGTATTTTCCTTAAAATTTTAATGTACATACATTTAGAACCATATCAGACAATGTTGTAATTTTTGCTTCAACCATCAGACACAGTCTCATCAGGAAAAGGACAGCCTATTTTGTGTACTTATTTTTTTACTTACAATGTTTTTTCTTCTTTCCTGATACTCTAAGATTTCTCCTTGTATTGTGTCCCTTACAGTTTAAGAACTTACTTTAGCCATTTATTTAGGGTAGTCTTGCTGGTAACACATTATTTTAACTTTTCTTCATTTGAGAACTTCTTTATTTTCTTTCTATTACTGAATATGTGTTTGCTGGATATAGAATTATGAGTTGACAGTCTTTTTTTTTCAGCACCTGGCACTTAAAAACTTTATGGCACTTCTTTTTTACTTCTATGGTTTCTGATGAGAAACCTGTTATAACACAAATTTTGTGTTCCTTTACTGGGAATGTGTCATTTCTCACCGACCACCTTCAAATTTTTTTCTTTGATTTTCAGAAGTTTGACTATAATCTATCTACTTCTTCTTCCTCTTCTTCTCCTTCTCCTTCTCTTCTCCTCCTCCTTCTTCTTCTTCTTCTTCTTCTTCTTCTTCTTCTTCTTCTTCTTCTTTTTCTTCTTCTTCTTCTTCTTCTTCTTCTTCTTCTTCTTCGTCTTTTGAGTTGGTGAAGCATGTGGGATCTCTAGCCTAAAAAAGCTAGGTATTTTTCTTTGAGGACTTTTCAACCCTCCCTTTTTCTCTCCTCACTTTCTAGGACTCCAGTAACACAAATGGTATTTTGTAATATTCTGCAAGTAAGTCCCTGAGGCTCTGTTCATTTTTATTCAGTCTTTTTCTGTCTCTTTCTCAGATATATAATTTTTATTATTGCAACTTCCAGTGTACTGGTCTGTCTCTTCTATTCTACTTTTAAAGCTAACCAATGAGTATTTTTTAAAATTTTTTTGAGATTTATTTTTTTGAGAGAGAGAGAGACAGAGACAGAGACAGAGAGACAGAGAATGAGCATGAGCATGAGCAGGGGAGGGGCACAGAGAAAGGGAGACCCAGAATCTGAAGCAGGCTCCAGGCTCTGAGCTGTCAGTACAGAACCCAATGCGAGACTCAAACTCATGAACTGTGAGATCATGATTGGAGCCAAGGTCAACCACTTAACCGACTGAGCCACCCAGGCATCCCTATCCATTAAGTATTTTATTGCATCTATTGCATTTTTCAGTTCTAAGGTTTCTATTTGTTTTTTTTTTCTTCATACCTTTTGTTTCTTTGCCAACACTATATTTATTTTCTGACATTATTTTTCTTGTGTTTCAAGTGTATTTGTAATTGCTCATTGAAAAATGACACTGCCTATAAATCTTTTCCAGATAATTCTAATACCTCAGCCATTTTGAATATAGTGTCTCTTAATTGTCTCTCTCATTCAGTTTGAGATTTTCCTAGTTCTTCATATGACAAGTTGTTTTCAGTTGAAACCTAGACATTTTGGACATTAAATATAGAAACTCAATATTATTTAAACCATCTGTTTTATATGACTTCCTTTGGCACTGATCTGTCAAGAAAAGAGTGTGTGCTGCCTTGTTACTGCCAAGTGGTGGTAGAATTCTGGGTTCCACATTCCATAAGTGTTCCTACCAACATTTGAAAGGCAGCTTTGAATGCTCTGGCTCCTTAGCAGCTGTCCACAGACACAACTGGAAGCAATTGAACTCATGACCCCTCACTGTTTCACTGAGTCTCCTCTGACACCACTCAGGAGGGATGAAGAAGGATATCATCTTGTTGCAGCAGTAGGGGAGTGGAAATACGGGTTCCCCTAAGTATTCTCTATTGACACCAGAGGGATGTGGGTCTAGTTACTTCCTGGTAAAGATGGAAATCTAAGCTTTTCATTCAGACTTTGCTGGCATGGGGAATGGAGGGCTGATGTTTTTTTCTGAGGGTTTGCCTGCAGTGGAGTGGTTATTTTTATAAGTTTTCTGTCTGGTTAGGCTGCCCCTTTTCTGGTCTAAAGAGAGGAGGCTTCTGTTGAGAGTGTTTTTGTCTGCAGCCTTTGGTGTTACTTTGTTAACTCTTCAAATACCAAGTTGGGGATATTGAAAGCAAAAGGAAAACCCAGAAAACTCACTGTTACATCATTATTCTTCAAGTTCCAAGGTCCCTGGCTGATTTGCTTTCTTTTTCCACGTTTCAGGGTCTTGTTATAATTGTTTTATATGTAAAGTTTAGGGCTTTTAGTTGTACTTAGTGGGAGGAATAGGAATGTATGTCTTCTCCATCTTCCCAGAAGTTGAATTACAGTTATTGTTGTTTTTGGGTTTTTTTACGAGAAACATTTCATTTTAAAAATAATTTTAGAAGTTGGAAGCTTCTAGTTTGCAAAAGAGAAAAAGGATTCTTAAAATAAGCGGCTTGCTGAAGACCTTTGAGCTAGTTAGGATAACAGTCAAGATTGGAATTAACTCAATGATTCCCAATTTAATTCACTTTGTACTTTTCTGCTATAATATATGGTGACTACTCTGGGGCCTCATATTTTTCTTTCTAGTATTTTCCCCACTCCATGGGGGCTGGGGACTAAACAGTTTCCCAGTGGCACTGACTGAGAATCCCAAGAACCGCCTATTCTACATAATGGAAGCAGTGTTGTACTCATCTTTGAGAAGAAGACTGCTAATATATTATACCACTCTCATTACCTAAAAAGATGGAGTTCAAAAAAATCTGGACAATATATTTTTTAACATTTATTTTATTTTTTTTTTAGAGGCAGAGTATGAATGGTAGACGGGCAGAGAGAGAGGGACACACAGAATCTGAAGCAAGCTCCAGGCTCTGAGCTGTCAGCACAGAGCCCGACGCAGGGCTCGAACTCATGACTCGTGAGATCATGACCGGAGCTGAGGTTGGATGCTTAACCAATTGAGCCACCCAAGCACTCCAAATGTGGGTAATATTTTAAGGATTATGTCCTTGATCTTCCCCAACCTTCGTCTACTTCTAGTCATGATCATTTATTTCTTCTTGTTCAGACCATAGCTCTTGTCCTTTTCTTCTTTGTACCTCTGATACATTTCATTCTCCTCCATTTTCCCCTTAAATTATCTATTGTTTTTTTTTAGTTCAGCCATAGTCAAGTTTTCAAAATGCTGAAGTATTATTAATTTGTTTTTATTCTTCCTAAAATAAAGATAAAATACTTAAACCGGTAACAAACAAACAAACAAAAAAACATTAAAAACCAAGAACCTCAGTATGTTTCACACTTAGTTCAGCTTCCTATGGTACTACCTCCCCAGTCTTGTTGCACTTCAGCTTCACTGCCCTTCTCCTGGGCCCTTGTGCATGCTGTACTTCCTCACCCACTAAGGCCATTAGGGCTTTGCATCTGCCACTCAACCATCCAGAATCTATCTCAAGTCTTCACACTTCCACCCCTTCCTTAGTAAATTTGCTCAACTGTTAGATATCAGTTAAGCTATCATTGTCTAAGGATGTCTTCTTTAACCACACATTCTTTTCTGCTACAGCACCATATTCCTTGTTTCATGGCACTTCCCTTATGTGACATGTGACCTTCACAGATGCAACGACTTGATGTATGTTCATCTCCTCAATTTTAGAGTCACCTCCGCTGGAAGTGTTCAGGGAGGTTTTCCCTGCCCTGCTCAGTCTCCAGCGACTAACTCAGTACCCAATATATGACATATGTTCAGTAAGTATTGGTTAAGTTAATGGAGGAACACGGGAAGGGAAGGAAAGGGAGGAGAGAAGAAAGGAGGGACAGAGAAGGGCAAAGAGAGAGGCTGAGAGTAAGGGGTGAGAAAGAAAACTGCCAAAGTGGACCTCTGTTACAATCATAGCTCTGCTATTATTTAGATTCTCTGATCTTAATATCCTCAACCAAAAAGTTAAAAAATTAGCCCTTATTGAACTGTTGTGAGAATTATGTAAAGTAACACATCTAAAATACTTAATGATGAGCCTAGAACATTGAGCAGATACTCAGTTGATATTAGGTCACATCCTTTTCTACCAAACATTAGCTAATTAGCTAATGGATTTTCTCTTAGATGATTTTTTAATTCAGTGTGGGTGTTTGTTTAATCCAGGAACCTCATCCATCAAATAATATTAAATTGTTATTACTTGATGATTTACTACCACTAAAACTATTTGTCTTTCACACACATTAGGCAGTACACTAACATAACTGAGAGATTGCACTAAAATGTGCAGTGGTCCACAAAGTCTTTAATTATAAAATGATGTGCAAACTTCATTCCTAGCTCACTTTGAAAAGTTGAGAAAGCATTACCCCATTGTGTATGCATTACACTGAGTCCCATGAAATACTCCATTGATTTTATAATCCTTGCCATTAGCAGTTAAATGTTTATATTATTGTGTTCCCTGATAGTTAGAAAAACTTGTAAGGATATTATTTTCTTTGGCTTTGTTCTATCCCAAGATTTCTTGTCCCTCAGGCATGTCTGGGTTGTAGTGAATATATTCCTTATTTTCGACATTTTGCTCTTGAGGATTTTTTGAAATGGGATGCCTGTGCCTTGTAGATTGGCTCTTTTCAAACATGTAACTGTATACACAGAGTCATTTCACTGAACCCAAGTGGTGTTATGATATGCTCCAGGTTTTAAATACAGACCACTAAGGCTTGAATGTTAAATGTACCTCTTACCTGAGGTGTAATGTAGGAAAAACTATTTTACTTCCCTGACCCTCACTTTGTCCACTTCGATACTTAACTTCTAACACTGTTTTGAAGATCAAATAAGAAATGTCTAAGGCATATTATTGGCCAGCTTATTATGACATTTTTCTAGGTGGTAACTGCTTATCACATTACTTAATCTTTGCCAAACCCCTGTGAGGTTGATACTATTATTGCTCCCAGTGTACAGATGGGGAAATTGCATTCAGAAGTAACTTGCCCATGGCCACACAACTATAAGATGGGCCCATAGGACAATGAACCTAAGCACTGGGACTCCAGAGTCCGCTACGGCACCTCTCGGAGTACTGACGACTTATGTGCTTGCATGGCACAGAAATGCCATGGAGTTCTCACGGCGTCCCTCTCCTGCTACCAGCTGGCAGTGGTACAGATAACATGTGTACAGTGCTTCACGTTGTCACCGCACACCATCCAGATTTGGTAGGAGCCAAGCCATGGCACATGCCATAGTTTCCTGGAGATACTTTTCTCAGAAGGGGTAAGGATGCACTTGCACTTGGCACCACAGTGCACCTTCCTCTGGATGAAGACACATTCAGCACAGAATCAGACAACAGTAACGGGATCAGCTGTAGAGATTCACAAAAAAAAAAAAAAAAAAAAAAAAAAAAAGAATCATGGAGACTGAGAGCTGGATGGTACCGTGCAAATAGTAACTGGAAATTCTTTCAGTGTTTTTTAATTTTTTTTAATATTTATTTTTGAAAAAGAGAGAGAGAGTGTGAGTGGTGGAGGGGCAGAGAGAGAGGGAGACACAGAATCCGAAGCAGGCTCCAGGTTCTAAGCTGTTAGCACAGAGCCCATCGTGGGGCTTGAACCCACAAACTGTGAGACCATGACCTGAGATGAAGTCAGACACTTAACCAACTGAGCCACCCAGGTGCCCCTTTTAGATTTTTTTTAATGTTTATTTATTTTTGAGAGAGACACACACAGAGTGTGAGCAGAGGAGGGGTAGAGAGAGGGGGACACACAGTATCTGAAATAGGCTCCAGGCTCTGAGCTGTCAGCACCGGGCCCGACACGGGGCTCAAACTCACAAACCTTGAGATCATGACCTGAGCCAAAGTTGGACGCTTAACCCATGAGCCACCCAGGCGCCCAATTCTTTCAGTTTTAAGATGAATACCTTGCAGCTCAAAAGCTTGTTTTAGGTCTTGTCACACTTTCCAGGCTATAACGATGTTTTCATTCAGATTTCACCATCAGGGTAACTGTTTCAGGAAGGCAAGACCTACCCCTTTTTAACAGCTGACAACACTTGAGGTCCCTAGAGGTTACAATTTGACTGAGAAAACTGAGGTGTTAATGGCAAAATTTGAGTTTGAAATCTAGATGCTTCTTGTTTTCAATTAGTGTTATCTTGACAACAACATGTTTATCTCTCGTCATGCTTTTTTCCTATGTGTTCAGGACAATATATCAGAGCAAAAGAACTGGGATTGCAAAATGGACCTGAGGCCAAGGGCAGAAAGTTCTATTGACTTTTCATTTGGCTTCATTTCCTTACTTGCCTGGGTCTCAGGATCTCCATTTTATAAAGAAGAAACTACTTAAATAAATGTTTAGAGCATACAAAACCTCTGACATGCAGCTTAATTGGCAGCAATTCCACATTTATTTGCATATATTTATTGTACTTTCAGTTCCCATCTCCTGCCTTATCGCACAGAAAAGCTGCCTGTGACTTGGGACCTCAGAACTAGAGATGGGCCACCTGGCTGGCTCAGTTGGAAGAGTGTGGGACTCTTGATCTTGGGGTTGTTTGAGCCCCATGTTGGATGTGAAGTTACTTAAAAATAAAACCTTAAAAAAAAAAAAAAACTTCAGATAGAGGATGAACCACAACAAACACCATGTCAGCATGCAGGAAGGAAGGAACATGTTTTCTGCTTCCAAGGCCCAGGAAAGTCATGTCTCCCTCAAGGTGGGGAGAGTAAGGCAAAATAAATGATACCATTATAATGAATTGTAAACATATATTTAAAAAAAATGTGCACTCCTTTTCCAGGATCCTCTGCCACCTCAAAGATCTGAACACATACACGTTATTTCACACACTAGAGCTCCAAACGCAAGTACTGCTAAGTCATCAGAAAGTATGGATCAAGGATAGAAACACAAAAAGCTGCTCTAATCAAGAAAGTTCTGCCAAAGGATTGTGTTGTGGACTTATTTGTTTGCTTTTCAAAAATAGGTAAGATTATCTAAGCACTGTGAGAATACCTGAGCAGGAAACAAGTGTCCCAAACTTTACCACCTCTCCAAAAATCCCAAATATCAAGTGGAAGATTGGGTGACTGAAGAGTCAGTGAAACACGTCACTCAGAGAAAGACAAATATCACAGGATTTCACTCATGTGTGGAATTTAAGAAACAAAACGGGTGAACGTAGGGGAAGGGAAGGAAAAATAAGATAAAAACAGAGAGGGAAGCAAGCCATAAAAGACTCTTAAATACAGAGAACAAACTAAGGGATGCTGGATGGTATTGGGTGGGGGGATGGGCTAAATGGGTGATGGGCATTAAGAAGGCCATTCGTTGGGATGAGCACTGGGTGTCATATGTAAGTGATGAGTCACTAAATTCTGCTCTATTACAATATATGTTAACTAACTTGGATTTAAATAAAATTTTAAAAATAATAATTTTAAAAAGCTGTGTTGACATACACTGGAAAAATAAAGTGTCAGAGAGAGAAGAACTGGTATATAACAAAGGCAGAGTGAAGATATATCCTTTTAAAAGATCTGAGCATTTGCTTAAAGCCATTATCTTCCCTGTTATCAGGAGGAATTAGATTTTTTCAAAGCACCATATAAAGTGGTGTTTTCTCCTTTTTAAAGTAGATAAAACTTTGGGCAGAGTAGTTGAGAACTGAAGGTAGACGCAACAGAAACATTCCAAAACTGAGAAAGACAACACAATATTAAGAAATAGAGGGGCACCTGGGTGGCTCAGTCATTTAAGTGTCTGACTTCAGCTCAGGTCATGATATCATGGTTCATGAATTCAAGCCCCGAATTGGGCTCTGTGCTGACAGCTCAGAGCCCAGAGCCTGCTTCAGATTCTGTGTCTCCCATTCTCTCTGCTCCTCTGTTACACTCTGTCTGTCTCAAAAATAAATAAACATTAAAAGAAGAAGATGAAGAAGAACAAGAACAAGAACAAGAAGAACAAGAAGAAGAAATACACTACAGCCACAGTCTTAATCTTAGGAAAAAATGAAGAAAATATTTAGCTCCTTAAAAACTAACTTTGGAGAAATTTCTAGATCTACATTTTTACCCAAAACCTTCTAAGAAAGAATGTGTTGTGGGACGCACTTATATCCTTTGAGTCTGAGTGGGGAAGAAAACTGTGAAGACTGTGAACCATAAAGAAAATCCGGTGAAAGGTCCAGAGACCCAATCTCAGCTCTGGCACAAGTATCTGCATAATCTTAGCCAAGGGATAAATACACTCAACTGGGCTTCGTGTATAAAGTGTTGATTATAATACTATCTTTTCTACCTCAAAAGACTATTCAAAGGATATTACATCCAAATGCAGGTGTTTAATGATGGCAATAATAATAATAACACCTGTCATTAGTTTTAATTGCATTTGCAATAGCTTCTCAATTGGCATGCACATGAGTTTTCTGGATACAATATTGCATTTCAGGAAATGACAGAGATAAGCCTAGCTTAATATATTATAGGGAACATCAAAGCAAAGCAAGCAAACAAAACTTTAGAAAGTATTTATAATAACAGCTGAATAAATAGCACGGTAATGTGCGTTTTGATTTATATACAAAATGGTAGATATCATTTCTTTATTTTAGACTCAGAAGAAATTCAGTGCCTGAGTACTTCATAAACATAAACTTTGAGAAAGAATGCTCACTCATTCTCTTTGAAACATGATCCACGAGATTATTTGTAAAGTTAATTACAGCTGACTATGTTGGGGTAAGATTGAAAATTTCCAGAAAGCAATGTAGGCACAATTTACATTTTGTTCATATATGATTGTTCAAGTCTGGATCTGACTGTCATCAATACAACAAGTATAAAAGTGAATCAATCAGTCAAATTCCTGGTATTTTCTCCCTATTTCTTTATTGTGGTAAAATACACATAACATAAAATTTACCTTTTTAATCATTTTTAAGTATACAGTTCAATGGTATTAAATACACTCTTAATGTTGTTCAATCATCAGCAACATCTGTCTTCATAACTCTTCATCTTGCAAAAATTGAAACTCTGTATGTATTAAAAAATGGCAACACCCTATCCTCCTTCCCCTAGTTTCTGGCAACCACGATTCTATTACCCGTCTCTATGATATGATTATTTTTAGTAACTGATATAAGTGGAATCATACAGTGTCTTTTTGGTTGGCATAATGTCCTCAAGAATAATCCATATAGTAGCATATACCAGGATTTCCTTCTTTTTAAAGTCTGAATAATATTCCATTGCATGTATACACCATATTTCATTTATCCATTCACCTGTTGGTGGCCACTTGGGTTCCTTCTACATTTTAGCTCCTATGAATAATGCTGCTATCAACATGAGTGTACACATATTTCTCTGAGACACTGTTTTCAATTCTTGTGGATATATCCCCCTCAGTATAATTGCTGGATCTTGTGATAATTATAGTTTTCACTTTTTTGAAGAACAACTATGGTTTTCCACTGCAGTTGTACCATTTTGCATTCCTACCAACAGTGCAGCAGAATTCCGATTTCTCCACATCCTTGTTAATACTTGATGTTTTCTGGTTTTTGTTTTGATAGCCGTCTTAATGGATATAAGTTAGTATCTTGTAGTTTTGATATGAATAATAATAAATAGTTCATATGGAGCTTAGGATGTATCTAGGGTGCAAATAATACTAAGGTAAGCAGGGTGCATAAGAATGTCATCAAGAAAGGGTCTTGTACAGCATGCTGAGGAGTGTATCTCCTCTCTATGCCTACCTCTTCTACCAAACATGTCCCAAAGACACCAAATGTTTCCTGGGCCTGTGCCCAAAAGGAAAGCATCACTCTCTCAAAGGATAAGATACTGAGTGGGTTATGGATGGTAAG
Organism: Panthera tigris; assembly: GCF_018350195.1. NCBI lineage: Eukaryota > Metazoa > Chordata > Mammalia > Carnivora > Felidae > Panthera > Panthera tigris. The sequence continues at coordinate 111,713,400 of NC_056667.1, read as the reverse complement.
AAGGTGTAAAATATATAACTATGTGAAGACTGTTCACTGTCATCATTATTTCCATGACTTTATTTTCTATTTTCATTTTGTATATCTGTATATCTGCATTCATGAATACAGTTAATGTACATTTCAACCATACAAAAGCAATGTGGTTTAAAAACACCAGAAATTTCAGATTAAAGAGAAAATCAACCAGACACAACAAAAGACATATATTGAGTGTGTTTTCATATTAGAAGTTTGAAGTATATTGCTCTATAGAATAAATAGATGAGTAAGTCATACATTAACCAGATGACTCTCAAGTTCTGTCAGAGAAGTGTTATTACTGTTTGCTTGTTCCTTACTCTGAACCTAAGCATCCAAAGCTGTGTCTGGTGTACAGTAGGTGCCCAAAACATTTCTGTGCAATAAAATATGAGGAAAACAAAAGGAAAAGTTCATACTGACTATCAATTTATATTCGAAATACCAGGTACTCTTCATCAGAAGCCGTGGACCCAATCCATCTAGGCAATAACTCAGTAAATAATAAAATATTTAGGGAAAATATGTAAAGCCGCAAGAGAAGCTCTCAAGAGAGAACGGCAGAAAAGGAGGATTCATGGGACTCAAAAGTCTGCCAGGAACTACGTTAAAGATTATTTACATAGTGTCTCATTTAATCTTTGTAGCCATCCCACTAGATGAACATCTATATAACTCCACTTACAGAGGAGAAACCAAACAATAGGAAGGTAAAGTAATTAGTTCAAGGTCACATAATGAAGAAGTATCAGAGGGAAGATTTTATTTTTTTTTAAATCTGTTTGACTCCAAATCCAATGCTGTCTTTTGTGATACCATATTTACCTTTTGGAAGGTTTCAAAATCTTTAGGTTAAAAAAAAAGAGATAGAGAATGATTTTAAAGATGTTCATTAAAGAATATAATAAGGGCTCATCTATTTTAGAATAAGAATGCATTCTGGGGACAGGGAAGAGCAAAGAGAATTAGAAGTGTTTTTTTTTTTTTTCCATGTCTACTGACATGTTTAACCCTACAATGCCATATCATATGATCATTGTCAAGAAAAAGAAAACAAGACATCTCTATAGTCACACATCAGATGCAAGATTTGAACTACAAAATCCATACTCTTCCATTATATTGTGAGGTTTCTATGTAAATGATGGTAGAAGAGAGAACACTGAGATAAATCAGCATGCTTAAATCCTTACACAGATGATTCTATGAAAAATCCAAAAATAAACAGCATAATAAATGCCTCATTGTATTTAGATTAAAGAGAGTAACAACCAGATACAGCAAAGGACATATATTGAGCATGTTTTTGTATAAGAACTTTGAAGTATATTACTCTATAGAATAATGTATGAATAAACAAACAAACAAATAATAAAATCTGGCTGAAAAATTCACTAAGATTCTTGGGATTCCTCTAAATTATGCTGGATTTTAATTAATTTGTATTCTTTCTAATTCTCTATCAGATGTTGCAGGTCTATGAGCCAATAACAGTTAACATATTGCATTACATTCTGGTTACCACAACGAATACTAAAATTCCTAAGTAAATTCATTTAAAAAATGGTGTTTTATCTTCATAATTAGAATGCCAAATAATTGCCATTTCAAACAGGCAGATTTGAATATTTCCTCTTTTGGTGCTTTCCTCTTCCCTAAAATGTATTCAAAGTCTTATTTATTTATGCATAGATTCTTTTTTCTTTGGGCTAGATGCATAAATTTGTAACAGCTGACATACTTCTTATAAAAAAAACTGCACAAAAAATACACATAAATATGCACACAAAACTATCAAGTTCTATTTTCTATTCACTGTCTACATATACTAATCATTTTTCTGTTATCTGCTTAATATGGCAATAAAAATCTGTCAAAAGAAATACATTTTATAAAAATATAGTCATAAATTAAAGATTTTGAGTAACCCAACAAGTATAAAATAACTATCCTTTTTTCCCAAAGTAATAGTATTTTTTTAGCACTTCTGAGAGATAGTGAAATAGTTTATATATGTCTGATTGATTGATATATTAATTAGTGATAGACTGGAATTTTAGATCTTGCCTAGGAAATAAATCATAAATAATGTGAAATAAAAAATTAAGTTATTGTAAAGGCAACTTACTGAATTTGATGAGTCAAATCACTTGGGTTTACATAGAGGACCATTTGTACACTCTTCTAATTTCCTTACCAAACTAACTCAGATTTTTCCAGTAATAGTTTACAACCTAAATTGTCTCAATCCTCCTGATGAGAACAACTAAACCATAAATAAATAAATAGTAAAAGAAAATAAGGAAAATTAGACTGAAATATTACTGGATAAGATCCAGGGGGAAAAAATATCTTGGAAACATAAGCTATCATTTGGGATCCCACTAACTTCGGAAGCATCTATCAAATCTGGAAAAATCTACTGAGACTTTGAAAATATTAAAAGTTAAACAAAGCATTTGAGAGACCCATGAGATAGGAACAAAAATTAGAATTTAGGAAATACTAAGAAAGGGGGACAGGTTCTGACAAATATTTAAGATACAGGCCACAGATAATGCAAAAGCAGAACACAAATAGTAAATTATACTATCTTATAAAACTGAGATAATGAAACCCAGTTTTAAATAAATTTAGTAGTCAATAAAAATTATATTAAGACAATCATGGAATGTTATTATCTTCATGTTTTTAAATCCAGAGGTGAATTTATACAATCATGGAATATTATTACCTTAATGCTGTTAAGTCCAAAAGTGAATTTATCTCCACAGGAACATATATCATCCTGGATCTCAAATTATGTCTCTACTTTGACTACATTACAGTAAACAGCAAATGAGGAGACAAGATATAAAGTGATTTTAAACTTAGAAAATAAATACAAAGCAAAAGTAGACTCCCAGAGTATCCAGACAATGAAGTCATCATTTAAGATAGCTAGATTTCATATGTTAAGAAAAACTAAAGATTGAGAATTTTAGTAGAGGACTGAAAACGATATAAAAATTAACCCAACTCAAAATTTAAAATTAAAAAGAAAGGTAAAGTGACTAAAATTAAAAATTTGAAGAATAAGTTAAGCAGCATAAATGACACAGATTAAGTAAATTACTAAAATGAAAAGTAGGTCATATGGAAATGTATAGAATAAAGCACAGAAGAGAAAGAAAGAGATACAATGAAAAAAAAAGTAGTGTTAATTGAAGAGCAAAGAAAAATGAAGATCCCATATTTGAAAAGAAACTGGCTTAAAGTTTTACAGAATGTATGAAACACATCAAACCTGAGAAAAGAGGCATTAGTAACTCCTACTAGGATGAATTCAAAGAAAATCATATTTAAGAAAATGATGTTAAATCTGGTGGAAACTAAGAGAAAAAGAAAAATCAAACATACATAATAAGAAACACTAATTACAGAAAAGTAAACTAAGGTTCCAAGTTTCTTAAGAAGGATACTTAAAATATATTTTTAAAAGATTGTCGACTTAAAATTATATAACCAGAAGGAATTACATTCAAAATGAAAATACCATAAAAACAAAAACTGGTTATATCTGATAACAAGAGAATATTATCACATTTTATTAGATTTTAATTAGTGAAGTTTCTATGTTGTAATATCTAGGGTAGCCATTAAGTGAATTAAATAAATTATATAAATGAAACTAAGGTATTAAAGAGTGAATAGAGGAGAATTAAAAAATGATAAAATACTAATCAATAAAAAAGTAGCAAGAAAAACATAAAGAATGTAAAATAAGTGGAGCAAACAGAAAGCAAATAGTAGCAGTGGATTTCAGCCCATACATACCAATATTTTTAGCAGATTAAGCTCTAGTTAAAACATACACATTGTCTAACTGGATAAAATAACAAAATACAACTACATGGAAATACAGAAAGTTTCTAAAAGGTAGGCTTAAAAAATAAAATACAAATACTCATCAAAAGAGTTAGAATAACTATATCATTATCAGATAAAGAAGATTTCAGAGCAAGCAGCATTACTAAAGATATAGTGTACTATTTCATGATAATAAAAGTTTCAACTCAAGGCCAAAATATGACAATTTTAATTTATGCAATTATTAACATAGCCTAAAATGTATATACATACATTTTAAAATGAGAGCATTAATAAGAGATACACACCTTCAAACATTGTAAAACACACAACTGAGTAACTCAAAACAAGCAAACCATAAATACATTAGGGATTCACTACTTTATCAAAATTATACACTAGGCTGCAAAACAAGCCTTAACAAATATCAAATAACTTAAATCATACAGAATATGTTCTCTGATTACAGATAAGGAAGCAAAACAAAACAGCCAAAAAATAACTAGAAAATGTCCATTGATTATTAAGAAACAACCTTCATAATGAACTATAGGTCAAAGAGGACATGATAATGGGAAGTAGTATATGTTTTGAATATGTACATATACACCCCCCCCACACACACACACATACAGCTACATAATAAAGCTTCACTTCCAAGGAAATGTATAACCTTAAATTTGTGTGTGTGTGTGTGTGTGTGTGTGTGTGTATGTTTCTTAAAGTAAAGTTAAAAGTGAATACTCTTAACATCTACCTTAAGAAGTGAGAGAAAGAATGGCACTTGAACAGCAGGCTTGAACAAAGAAATTAGAAATAAATTAGTTACTGAGAAAGAAAATAGACAAACAAATAGATAAATAAATAATAAAATAGAGAAGATCAACAAAGCCAAAAGTTGGGTACATGGAAAAGTTAATACAATTTATGAAACCCAGGTAAGTGTGTATTAGAGACAAAGAGAAGACACAGAAAAACATCAGAAATGAAAAGTAGGGCATAACCTCATAGTCTCAGACACTACAGACAATCCAAAATCACAATAGAAATAAATATATTTCAACTCAAAAATGTAGACAAATTGGAGAAATATTAGAAATGCACAGCTTATCAAAAGCAACCTAATCAGAAAGAAAACAAAACTGAATGAGCCTACAATATTAAAAGAAATTGTAATAATTGCCAATGTCGACCAACACAACTTTCATTTCACAAAAAGAAAGTTCACAAAACCTTCATGTCCAGTTGCTTTCACTAAATTTTACTAAACTTCAAGGAAAAAAATCCTTGATACAAAATCTTGCTATAAAATTAATAAAAGGAAAACAGAATTGAAATTCTCTCATAAATCTATCAAAAATTCTATGAAATATTAGCTTATTAAAACTTGAACTGTTTAAAAATCACGTATATTGAGAAATCCAGGTTATTTCCAGAAATGCAACATTATTTTAATATTCAAAAATCAATGTATTCCATTGTTAACAGAATAAAGGATTAAAAAACACACATGATAATTTCAGTAAATGCCAAGAAAAACAATATTATACAATCCCACACCTTATTAAAAAGAAATAGGTTTTTAATAATAGGAAAACCTTAATGAACTACTAAAGGGAATCTTATTCATTCTCATAAAATGTATATAAAAAACTACAACAAACATTATTCATAGTATTTAAATATTAAAATCTTTCTCTTTAAGATGAGAACAAGAAAAGATCTTAATTACTACCACTTCTATTCAATATTGAATAGGAGGTTACAGGCGAAGAAGAAGAAGAAGAAGAAGAAGAAGAAGAAGAAGAAGAAGAAGAAGGAAGAGGAAGAGGAGGAGGAGGAAGAGAAGAGGGAGGAGGGGGAGGAGGAGGGGGGAGGAGGAGAGGACGGGAAGGAGGAGGAAGAGAAAGGGGAAGGGGAAGGGGAAGGGGAAGGAGAAGGAGAAGAAGGAGGAGGGGAAAAATAAATAATTGTTATATGGTTTGGAAAGAAAGAAAACTCTCATTATGCATAGATGATATTATTGTGTTCATAAAAAATTCAATGTAACATAAAAATTATAATTAATATATAAATTCAGTTAGTACCACAGATCAGGGTCAGTGTAATAGCACCAATTATGTTTCTTTTTTTTTAAATTTTAATTAATTTATTTTTTTAAGAGAGGGAGAGAGCATGCTCATGAGCAGGGGAGGGGCAGAGAGAGAGGGAGATACAGAATCTGAAGCAGATTCCAGACTGAGCTGTCAGTACAGAGCCCGATTCAGGTCTTGAACTTGTGAACTGGGAGATCATAACCTGAACCAAAGTCTGATGTTCAACCGACTGAATCACCCAGGTTCCACACCAATTATGCTTCTATGATTCAACAGTAAGCAACTAGAAGAGATTTTATAAAATATAGAGTAATTTCTGCAAATATTAGGCATCTAGTAATAAATCTTTAAAAATCACCAAAAGTGTATATAGAAATTTAACAAATATTTTTAATGTTTTAATGAACTAAATAAATGGACTAATTTCACCTAATTATAGATTAGGACTCAATATTATAAAAATATCAAATTTCCCCCAAATGATATACATATTAAACACTTTCCAGTAAATAATCATGCAGAGTTTATTTTGAGAAATTGGCATGATGATTGTTAAATTTTATGAAAAATCAGCGAGCTAAAGATGTTTTATTTTTTAGTCTGGACTCAATTTGATAAAACTTTTTATTACAGAAAATATTAAACACCTTTAAAAGTAGTGTTAACAGTATAATAAACCTCTATATACCCATTGTATAACTTTACCAATTATCAAATCACAGGCAATCTTTTATGTCCATAATTCCAATTTTGCCAGCAACACATAAATTAATTTGAAACAAATCTAGATTTCATATAATTTTATCTATAAATGTTTTAGAAAACATCTTTAAAAGGACCTCTTTTTAAAATATAATGTCCAGGGTCACCTGGTTGGCTCAGTCGGTTAAGCCTCTGACTTTGGCTCAGGTCATGATCTCACAGTTCACGAGTTTGAGCCCCGTGTCAGGCTCTGGGCTCACAGCTTAGAGCCTGGAACTGCTTTGGATTCTCTGTCCCTCTCTCTTTGCCCCTCACCTGCTTGTGCTTTCTCTGTATCTCAAAAATAAATAAACATTTAAATAATAATAATAATAATAATAAAATAAAATGTAATGTTGGGGCACCTGAGTGGTTCAGTTGGTTAAGCATTCAACTCTTGATAACAGCTCAGGTCAGATCTCATGGTTTGTGAGTTTGAGCCCCATGTGGGGATCTGTGCTGACAGCACAGAGTCTGCTTAGAATTTCCCTGTCTCTCCCTCCCTCTCTGTCCCTGCCCTGCTCACTCATCACTCATGCTCTCTCTCTCTCTCTCTCTCTCTCTCTCATAAGTAAATAAACATTTAATAAAAAATAAATAAAATACAATGTCAACCCTAAAATCAGCTGGGCAGTGACATGTAAAAGACTAAACCTGAACCACTTTCTTACACCATACACAAAAGTAAACTCAAAAAGGATTAAACACCTAAAGTAAGACAGGAAATGATCAAATCCTAGAGGAGAAAAGAGTCAGCAACCTCCTTAACCTCTCCTGCAGCAACTTCTTACTAGACATGTCTCTGAAGGCAAGGGAAACAAAAGCAAAAATGGACTATTGAGACCTCATCAAGATAAAAAAAAACTTCTGCACAGTGAAGGAAGCAATCAACAAAACTAAAAGGCAACCAACAGAATGGGAGAAGATATTTGCAAGTGACATATCAGATAAAAAGTTAGTATCCAAAATATATAAAGAACTTAGCAAACTCAACATCCAAAAAACAAATAATTCAGTGAAGAAATGGGTAAAACACATGAACAGTCATTCTTCCAAAGAATACATCCAGATGGCTAACAGACACATAGAAAGATGCTCAACATCACTCATCATCAGGGAAACACAAACCAAGACCACAATGAGATATCACCTCACACGTGTCCAAATGGCTAAAATTAACAACTCAAGAACAACAGATGTTGGCAAGGATGGAGAGAAAGGGGAATACTTTTGCACTGCTGGTGAAGAAGCAAAATGCAGCCACTGGAAAACAGTATGGAGGTTTCTCAAAAAATTAAAAATAGAGCTACCCTATTGTAATGCCTGAAGTCCCTAAACCTCCCACAAAAGACCTCCAGAGTCCTAAGTCAAAGCCAAGCGGCAAGGGTCGTTTATTGCAGGTTCGAACCTGATCCTCTGCGCACTCATCGCCGGTGACGCAAGAGGCCACCATCAGGGTTGGTATAGCGTTTTTATAGACAGAGACAAATAGCACAGGGGAGGTTTCAAATTATGAGGGGCCTGATTAGTTGATTTTAAAGTAAGAACATGTGTTGTTCTCTGATTGGGCGTCCTTTGTCTGTCCTTTGGCGGGAAGGCTTTACTTGTGGCGGGAGGAAGAAAGGGGGAAGGGGGTAGGTGAGGAATGTGCTAAGCAAGCAGGTTTACAGAAGCGAGAAATGCCAGTTAGTTTATGTACAATCACTCATTCCATTACATATCAGACTACATTTAGGAAGTTTTACAGCCCATTCTACTACACAGCGGGTTACAATCAGGAAAGGTCTCACAATGCTCATAGCAAACAGTAAGCAAAACAGACTTCTCAGCAATTGTATTTCTTATCAAAGATCCATAATAAGCAGAAAAGAGAACCTAGCTTTAAACTAAGGCAGGGCTGTCATTTGGATTCAAAGCTGTTCCTTTCACTATGACTCTGCAACTGAACTGCTAGGTATCTTTCCAAAAGATACAAAAATGGTGATTTGAAGGGGTATGTGTACTCCAATGTTTATAGTAGCACTGCCAATGAGAGCTAAAGTTATCTAAGACAAACTATCTAAAAAACAGAACAAACGTTGAAAAATAATACTCTCTCTATATAATAATAGCTTAATATTCAATATTATTTATAATATATGTACATAAAAATGCCATGCTTATTAAAATATACACATATGTGATTATATATAATTATCATAAAGCTATAATAGTAGTCTATTGTCTAATGATAATGTGGCATTATTTTAAGGTCAGACAAAAGTAAGTAAATAAACAACTGGAAAAATGGAGTCCAGATATAGACCGAAACGTCAATAATCACTTGATTTACTTTAAAAAGTTCATTTATAGTTAGAAAAGAAAGATGGTCTTTTTAATAAGTAATGATGGGTCAATTGGATACCTATGTAGAGAAATATAAATCTTGATCTATACCTCATAAAATATACATGAATGAATCTCAGACAGATTTAGATAAAAAGGCAAAAGGTTAAACAATATGATTCCAGATGATAGCAAAAGCAATTACACTGATTATCTTGAAATTGGCAAACATTTCTTAACCATAATGCAAAAGGAAAAGTCCAATAAATTGAACTATGCTAAAACTGAGAATGTCTTTTCATCAAGAGATATGAAGTAAAAAGGCATAGAGTGGGAGATGATATTTTTAGCACATGTATTTGATGACGAACTGATAATAAAAATGTATGAATTAAAATTTCTAATATTTTATTAGAAAAAATAGTAAATAAATCTTTACCTGTCACAAAATGAAACTCCCAGTAACCAAAGAACATACCAAAGATGATAGACTTTAACCTTTCCGGGAGTGCAAATTAAGCCACAGTGAGATTTGACTATTGTGGGAGATGCAGGAGAGAAGCATCAAAAGAAAAGACTTCAAAAGGGAAGGCCTGGAGAAGGTGCAAGGAATTAGGACATATTTACACAGCTGAATGCGGCTGCTGGTCTTAAGGAACGCCTAGAGCCATTGACATTGTCCAAGGCTGGATCCTCCTTCACACCTGACCCTTCCTAGTGTTATAGAAACCAATTAACTCTAAATTCAACCTCCAAAAGCTAAACCATTAGATTGATTAACACACTTGCTTGGCTGACTTTATGCATGTAGTCTTTAACAATTATCTTAATAAAAAGAAGCTTCATTCTGGAGTGGGGCTTCATTCTGACTCGAATATGAGTAACTTCACTTAACTGTACTTTGTTTGCGGATTCATCTTTTGCGACTCCATCCATACTCCCTGCAACAGGCTATACCTCCACCAGAATAGCTAAAGTAAAAAAGATTGAATTTGCAAACTGTTGATGAGGATATGGAAATGAAGCTCTGGTGTAAGAGCATACATTGATATACAATGTCTTTGGAAAGGTATTTGGTAATATCTACCAATTCTTTTTAGACCCTACGATCCCGTAGCTTCATTCTTTTTTTTTTTTTTTCCGTAGCTTCATTCTTAGGAATATATTTCTAATTAAAAAACCAGCACATGTGAAACAATAACTATATAAAAGAATGAAAGATTGGGTGGGTAAAATGGTGCCAAAGTAGGAGGACCCTAGGCCCACTTCATCCAATGAAGCAACTAGATCACTATCATATCATCTTAAATTACCACCCCCTCCCAATTGACCTGAAGACTGGTGGAACAAACTCCAGAACTAAAGGTAGCGAAGAGTCCACATCAAAGAACGTAGAAAGTGTGGAGATGAACACTTTGGGAGAGAAATGAATCACATACAGCCACTGAGGTTGGAAGGGAGCCATTGTTGTGGAGAAGGGTGAGAGACAGACTAATACAGAGGGGAGCACATGGGGAAAACAATTCACCTTAGTAATGAGGGAGCACGGGGCAAGTTAAGGGCAAAGTACAGACTATCACCCCCCCTCCCCAATCCCATGTGGGATGCTTGTGACATTCTTCAGACACTCCTGGCTGCCCAAGGACGAAGGAAAGGACAGAAAACAAGTGGTTAAACTGATAGAGTCTCCATCAGTTTACAAATATATTACAAATATATGTATTACAAATATATTAATAAATTACATGAAAAAGGCAGTCTTATCAATGGCCTAATCTCCAGAAACCTATAGACTCAGTTTCCTGGAGCCCCAATATCACCCCTCCATAGGGATGTGGAGGAAAAAGGCAAGAAGGAAAGGGCAGGTAAAATTCAATTTCCTTATAACCTGCAGCTCATGAACAGATACTTGAGGCAGGCAGAGTAGTTTCTCCAGGAACTCCCTTAATGTTAATGTTTTACAAGAGGGAAAAATAACCTTAGCTGGACACTAGCGAGGCCTTCAGTAATCTGTGAGTCTTCTTTAGCATATTAAAGCCTCTTTGAAAATGTCCCTTTAACTTTACCTCCTCCACGTCCATAGTACAAAACAAGCCATTCTTCACAACCCTTGGCTTCATCCGACCTGTGGGCCCTGCCACAATGTTTTAATAAAATCACGTTTTTGCACCAAAGACATCTTCAAGAATTCTCTCTTGACTTTCGGCTCTGGACCACCCCACCATCTGCCCAAAACTTCATCACTTAGCAATTGGCTTGGAGAGCAAGAGGTGCCAATTTTGTGAGTTCTTGGAAACAGCAGAGCTTAAAGATCAAATTATAAACATCAATGGGCTTTGCCCCTGGAAAGCCTGAAGGCACTGGGGCTTCTCTATGAGAGAAGGAGGGGAAAACAACTGCCGATTCAGGGCTTGGAAACAGTGATCTGAAAAGTGCCTGGGGCAAAGAGTGGGGAGGTTAGCTGCTTATCTTGGAGTCTGTTCCAGAGAGGCAGCATTCATGAAAAGACACCATATGTGGAAATTAAGAAACACAACAGATGAACATAGGAGAAGGGAAGGAAAAATAAGATAAAAACAGAAAGGGAAGCAAACCATAAAAGACTCTTAAATAGGGGCGCCTGGGTGGCTCATCCTGTTGAGCAACCAACTTCGGCTCAGGTCATGATCTCATGGTTTGTGAGTTTGAGCCCCACGTTGGGCTCTGCACTGACAGCTCAGAGCCTGGAGCCTGCTTCTGATTCTGTGTCTCCCTCTCTTTCTGCCCCTCCCCCACTCATGTTCTGTCTCTCTCTGTCTCAGAAATAAACAAACATTAAAAAAAATTAAAAAAATAAGTAAATACAGAGAACAAACTGAGGGTTGCTATAGGGGAGGTGAATGGGGTGATGGGCTAAATGGGTGATGGGCATTAAAGAGGGCACTTGTTGGGATGAGCACTGAGTGTCACATGTAAAAGATGAATCTCTGGGCTCTACTCCTGAAGCCAAGTCTACACTGTATGTTAACTAACTTGAATTTAAATACATAAATAAAAATATTTCTGTAAATAATCAGTCACGGAACTTATAAAATAAAAGAATGTAAAATATGATTCCATATACCTAAAATGTGAGGAAGAAGAAGTATAAAGAATGGGTTCAAACTTAAACAATCATCAATTTAACATAGACTGCTAAATGCAGAAGAGGTTATATGAAAACATAATTGTAGCCACAAATAAAAACACAGTAATAAATATGCAAAGAATAAAGAGAAAGATATCCAAAAATATCATTAATGAAAACCAGCAAAAACCGTGAAAGAGAAAGAGACAAAAAAGATCAAAGAAAATCTTCAGAAACAACCACAAAACAAACAATACAATGGCAATAAATACATATCTGTCAATAATTAACTTGAATGCAAGTGGACAAACTGCTCCAATCAAAAAACATAGGGTGACAGATTGATAAAAAAAAAAAAAAAAGGAAAAAGAAAAGAAGAAACAGGACTCATCTATGTGCAGCCTACAAGAGAGTCATTTTAGACCTAAAGACACTTAAAGATTGAAAGAGGGAATGGAAAGAAAAGATTGAAAGGATTGAAAGCTTCTGATTCTTGGTTTTAGCTCAGGTCATGATCTCAGTTTTATGAGTTCAAGCCCTGCATTGGGCTTCATAGAGCAGACCCTGCTTGAGATCCTCTCTCTCTCCCTCCCTCTCTCTCTCTCTCTCTCTCTGCCCCTCCCCTACTTGCACTGTCTCTGTCTCTCTTGAAATAAATAATGAATAAACTTTTAAAAAAAAAATGAAAGAAGGGATAGAGAAACATCTATCATGCAAATTGATGTTAAAAGAAAGTGGGAGTAGCAATGCTTACATCAAACAAAATACACCTTAAAACAAAGACTCTAACAGGGGTCAGAGGTCATTATATAACAATAAAGAGGACAATCCAAGAAGATAAAACAATTGAAATATTTATGCATCTAACATGAGAGCAGCCAAACACATAAAGCAGTTAATAATATATAAGAACAAATCGATACGAATACTATAATTGTAGGGAACTCTAACACTCCACTTATGTCAATGGATAGATAATCTAAGCGGGAAATCAACAAGGAAACACTGAACTAGATGGACATAACAGATATATTCAGCACATTCCATCCTTAAAAGCAGAATATGTAATGCCCCTGATTTCGAATCTGAGAGACCACCAAGGAGCTGATATCGATGCAAATGCATGAGGGTTTATTTGCAAGTTCGAGCTTGGGCCCAAGTATACCCGACACAGTGGAGCAGGGACTTGGACCCCTAGGTTAAGAGACGTAGCAGTTTTATAGGGGCCAGTGGCCAATGAGATTGTAACACACACAGAAAGTTTCATAGTCGTGTCAGTCCACACGCACGTAGCCAATTGAATTATAATTTATCCTCTAGTAACTGTTTGAACTAGCCTATCACTCTGGTCAGAATTGGTGCGCAAGTTTGGCGGACAAAAGGTGTGGTTTAAGAATTGGCGTGCAAGTTTGGCAGGCAAAAGGTGGGGTTTACATTCTTTGGTGGTTAGGGGTTCCACATTCCTATATGAGCTGGTTTCCAGTAAGGGTGTGCTCAGCGGCTTGACTAGGGTGGGGGAGTGTCTTAAGCAATAAGTAGGTCATGTAGGGGTTATACAGGAGATGGTGGGTGTAGCACAAAATGGAGTTAGTCTTGCTCTGCTTGTCCAGGGGTAGGGAATTTTTGTTAAATTCCTTGGGTCCCACAAATACACATTATTTTCAAATGCACATGGAACATTCTCCAGAATAGATCACATATATTTCCACAAAACAAGCCTCAACAAATTTGAGAAGATTCAAGTCATGCCATGCATCTTTTCTGACCACAACACTATGAAACTAGAAGTAAACCACAAAAATATATATATATGGAAATACCACAAGAACATGGAGGTTAAACAATATGCTACTAAACAAGGAATGGGTCAACAAGGAAATCAAAGAAGAAATTAAAAAAAAAAATACATGGAAACAAATGAAAATGAAAACACAGCAGTCCAAAGCCTTTGGGATGCAGCAAAAGTGGTCCTAAGAGGGTAGTATATAGCAATACAGGTCTACCTTAAGAAGTAAGAAAAATCTTAAATAAGCAATCTAACCTTATACCTAAAAGAGCTAGAAAAACAACAACAATAACAACAACAAAAAAAACCTAAAACCATCATCAGGAAGGAAAATAAAGATTAGAGCATAATATATGATATAAAAACTAGAAAACAAGCAAACAAACAATAGAACAGATGAATGAAACCAGGAGCTGGTTCTTTGAAAATATAAATAAAATTGATAAACTTCAGATTTATCAAGAAAAAAACAAGAAGTACCCAAACAAGTAAAATTACAAATGAGAGAGGGGAAATAATAAACACCACAAAAATACAAACAATTATAAGAGAATGTAATGAAAAATTATATGTCAACAAGTTGGAAAACATAGAAGAAATGAATAAATTCCTAGAAACATATAACCGACCAAAAATGAAACTGGAGGAAACTGAAAACTTGAACAGACTAATTACCAGCAAAGAAAATAAATCAGTAATCTGAAAACTGCCAACAAACAAAAGTCCAGGACCAAATGGCTTCACAGGAGAATTCTACCAAATATTTGAAGAAGAGTTAATACCTATTCTACTCAAACTATTCCAAAAAAAATACAAATGAAATGAAAACTTCCAAATTCAATCTGAGAGGCCACCATTGCCTTGATACCAAAATCAGATAAGACATGCCAATATCCCTGATGAACATGGATGCAAACATTTTCAATAAAATACTAGAAACCAAATCCAATAATACATTAAAAATATAATTCACTACAAACAAGAGGAATTCTTTCCTAGTTTTTAAGATTATTTCAATATTCACAAATCAACATGATACAACACATCAATAAGAAAAAGGAGAACTACATGATCATTTCAATAGACATACACACACACACACACACACACACACACACACACAAAACAAAAACACTGGACAAAATACAACATCCATCCATGATAAAAACCCTCAACAAAGTAGGGTTAAAGGGAACATACCTCAACATAAGAAAGCCAGTTTATAAAAAAACCTACAGTTGACATCATCCTGAATGAGGAAAAGCTTTGAGAGCCCTTCTGGAAAGTTAGCAACAAGACAACAATGTCCACTTTCACCACTTTTATTCAACCTAGTACTGGAAGCCTTAGCCACGGCTATCAGACAACAAAAATCAAATCATCAAGGAAGAAGTAAAACTTTCACTATTTGCAGATGACATGATACTCCAAATAGAAAATCCTGAAGACTCTACCAAAAAATTACTAGAACTGAGAAACAAATTCAGGAAAGTAACAGGATACAAAATCAATGTATAGAAATCTGTGGCATTTCTATACACAAATAATGAAGCAGTAGAAAAATAAATTAATAAAACAATCCCATTTTCAATTGCACCAAAAATAATAAAACACCTAGGAATAAACTAACCAAAGAGGTGAAAATAACATACTCTGAAAACTATAAAACACCAATGAAAGAGATTGGATACAAAACAAAGAAATGGAAAGACTTTCATGCTTAAAGATTAGAAGAATATTGTTAAAATGTCTATACTACCCAAAGCAATCTACATGATTAATGCAATCCCTATCAAAATACCAACAGCATTTTTTACAGAACTAGAACATCAAAAAAATCATAAAATTTGTGTGGAACCACCAAATACCCTGAATAGCCAAAGCAACCTTGAAAAACAAAAGCAAAGCTGTAGGTATCACAATTCCACATTTCAAGTTATAAAGCTATAGTAATCAAAATAGTATACTACTGGCACAAAAATAGACAAATTAATAGAACAGAATAAAAGCAAACAGAAATAAACCCACAATTATATGGTCAATTAATATTTGACAAAGCATCAAAGAATATACAATTGGAAAAAGCCTCTTCAACAAATGGTGTTGAGAAAACTAGACAGGAACATGCAAAAGAATGCAATTGGACTACTTTATTACACCATACAGACACACACACACAAATCAAAATGGATTAAAGACCTAAATGTAAACCTGAAACCATAAAAATTGTAGAAGAGAACACAAGCAGTAACTTCTTTGACATTGACTCCAGCAACTTTTTACTAGACAGGTCCCCCGGGACAATGGAAACACAGGCAAAGCTAAACTATTGGGCCTTCATCAGAATAAAAACCTTCTGCACAGTGAAGGAAACAATCAACAAAACTAAAAGGCAACCTATGGAATAGGAGAAGATATTTGCAAATAACATATCTGATAAAAGGTTAGTATCCAAAATATATAAAGAACTCATACAAGTTGACCCTCCAAAAACAAATAATCTAATTAAAAATGGGCAGAAGATATGAACAGACATTTCTCCAAAGAAGACATATAGATGTTCAACAGACATATGAAAATATGCTCATCATCACTCATCATCAGGGAAATGTAAGTCAAAACTGCAGTAAGACATCACCTCACACCTATCAGAATGGCTAAAATGAAGAACACAAGAAAGGTGTAGATGAGAATGTGGAGAAAAAGAAACCCTCTTGCACTATTGGTGGGAATGCAAACTGGTGCAGCCACTGTGGAAAACAGTACAGAGGTTCCTCAAAAAGTTAAAAACAGAACTACCATATGATATGAAATTGTACTGCTATTTGCCCAAAGAGTACACAAACACTAATTCAAAACGATACATGTACCCCTACATTTATAGCAGCATTATTTACAATAACCGCATTACTGAAGCAACCCAACTGTCTTCAATAGATGAATGGATAAAGAAGATGTGGTATATATAATAGAATGTTATTCAGCCATAAAGAAAGAATGAAATCCTGCCATTTGCAAAGACATGCATGGAGCTAGGGAGTATTATGGTAAGCAAAATAAGTCAGAAAAAGACAAATACCATATGAGTTCATTCATATGTGGAAATTTAAGAAACAAAACAAATGAGCAAAGTGAAAAAAGAGAGAGAAAGAGAAACCAAGAAACAGACTCTTAACTACAGAGAACAAACTGATGGTTACCACAGGGGAGGTGGGTGGGGGGATGGGTGAAATAGGTGATGGAGATTAAGGAGTGCACTTGTCCTGATGAGCACCAGGTGATTAAAATAAAAACTTTTTTTAAAAGATTGAAAAAATTAGTCAACTTGCACATTTATGATTTGTGTACATTTCTTTTTATTGTATATTTCAATGAAAAATTTTACTTAAAAATCATTGTAACTGGGGTGGCTGGGTGGCTCAGTGGGTTCAGGATCAGACTCTTGATTTCAGTTCAGGCCATGATCTCATGGTTCATGAGCTGTAGACCCCTATCAGGCTTCATGCTGACAGTGCACAGCCTGCTTGGGATTCTCTCTCTCTCCCTCTCTCTGCCCCTTCCTTGCTTGTGCTCTCTCTCTCTCTCTGTGTGTGTCAAAATAAATAAATAAACTAGGAAGAACAGAATTTTCTTAAATGTGATACCATGTAACACAGCAAACATCCCGATTCATGGTGAAATATTGTTAACATTTTCCTCTGAGTTTGGAAAAGACTTAGAAATACTTGCTATCTCAGTATCTATCCACTAGTATACTGTTCAAACAGTCATGGAATAATAAAACTGTCAACTTTGAAGAGCAATGGTTGTGTAAACAAAAATACAAGAATATCTACACAGGTTGTCACAATTAACAAGTGAATTCAGAAAGATTACTTGATTAAAGTTCCAGTACCTAGCTATATTTCAGCAAGGAATGGAAGCCGAAATTTAGAAAATAAAAAATACTTAAATTAGTGTGAATAACACCAAATACTGAGGAATAAATCCAATGAAAGATGTGAAAATCCTCCATATGGAAACTGTCAAAAAGTAAACAAAGAGAAATTAAAAAAAAAATAACCTAAATATGCGATCTTTTAAAAAAAAAAGTTGCTCAGTAAAAAAAAAAAAAAAAAAAAAAAAAAAAAAAAAAAGAAAGTTGCTATATCAAAAAGATAACAGGAAAAAACAATCTTACTAAAAATGGTCAGGGGATCTGGATTGAAATTTTTTCAAAGGAGATATACAGGTGGCCAACCAGGAAAGAAAAAATGCTCAATATTACTAATCATCAGGGAAATGCAAATCAAAAATCACAATGAGATATCACCTCACACCTATTAGAATGGTTAGTATTAAAAAGACAAGAAATAACAAATGCTCGAGAGGATGTGAAGAAAAGGAAACTCTGGTGCACTATTGGTGGAACATAAATTGTTCCAGCCACTATGGATGACATATGGAGGTTCCTCAAAAAAATAAAAATAAAATTACTATCGTCAAAGAAAATGAAAATGGTATGTCATTGAAATATCTGCACCCCCATGTTCATTGCAGCATTGTTTATAGAAACCAAGACATGGAAACAACCAAGCGTCCATTGATGGCTAAATGTATAAAGAAACTATGGTATGTATTATATGTGTATAACATAGGTGGTGTGTGTGTGTGTGTGTGTGTGTGTGTAGTGGAAAACTAGTGTGTATATACATACATTAGAAAACTAGTGTGCATGTGGGTGTGTATATACAAATACATATATATACATATGTATACCCACATACACAAACATATATTTATATAGTGGAAAACTAGTCAACCATAAAAAATGAAATCTTGCCATGTGTGACAACATGGATGAATCTGCAGGTCACTATGCTAAGTGAAATAAGTCAGACAAGAAAACATATAACGTAAAATCTCACTTATATGTGGAATCTCAAAAAAGAAAAAAGCTCATAGATAAAACAGATTTGTGCTTGCCAGAGGTAGGGGTCTGGGGCTGGGTGAAATGGTAAAGGCAGTCAAAAGCTACAAACTTCCAGTTATTTAATGAATAAATTATGGGGATTTAGTGTACAGCATGGTGAATGTCGCTAATCATATCGTATTGCATATTTGAAAGTTATTAAGAGATTAGATATTTAAAGTCTTCACCATAAGGAAAAAAAATTACCTATGTATGGTGACATATGTTAACTAGACTTCCTGTGGTGCTTATTTTGCAATATATACAAGTATCAAATCACTATATCGTACACCTAATCTAATCTAATGTTATATATTAATTATACCTCTATTAAAAAGAAATATAGGTATTGATAATCTACTTCATGCCCTACATGTAAACAAATTCCAGAAGGATTACAGAGTTAATTCTGACAGAAAAAAAAATACATTGTCTACAAGATGACATTGTATAATAGCTTCATAACTTCTGGGCAAAAAGGGACTTCTTTAACAAGATATAAAGAGTACTAATCCTGAAAGGAATTGATAAATTGTACTACATTAAGATAAAGAGCATTTAATGAAAATACCATTTGGAAAGTGAAATGGCAAGGCGAAATATGGGAAAATGTATTTGAAACATATATAATTGAAATAGTGTTCGTACATCATGTATATAAATAATTCCTTCAAAATAATAGGAAGAGAAACAGACGAGAATATCAAAATGACTAATAAACCTGATAAAAATGTTTTATGTCATTTAAAATCAGGGAAACAAAAATTAATTCTACAATGAGATACAACAAAGTCTCAGCAGAATGGCTAATGCTAATTATGTAATACCAACTTTGATGAGGATGTAAAGCTATAGTTATTCCCACTTACTACTGATAGGTATAGACATAAGAACCACCACCTTACAAACCTATTTGTGAAAATCTACTGTCTGTAGGTTTTGAACACATGCAATCCATTACCCACCAATTTCATTCTTTGGTGTATACCCAATCTATATCTACAAGTATGCACCAAAATCCAAAAAAAAAAAAAAAAAAGCATAATTTATTATAATAGCTCAAAACTAGAAACAACCAAAAATGTGTATCAGCATTAGAATGGATATGTAAGTCATGGTTTATTCATGCAATAAAAAACTTACAGCAATTAAAATGAACTACAGCTGGGGCGCCTGGGTGGCTCAGTCTGTTAAGGGTCCGACTTAGGCTCAGGTCATGATCTCACAGCTGGTGGGCTGGATCCCCATGTAGTGCTCTGTGCAGACATTGCAGAACTTGGGGACTGCTTCAAATTCTGCACCCCCTCTCTCTGCCCCTCCCCTGCTCACACTCTGTCTCTCTCTCTCTTAAAAACAAATAAACATTTAAAAATTAAAAAAAAAAATGAAATACAGCTGTACTCTGTTCATAAAATGGCACCATTAAAGGAGTGAAAATTCATGAAAAATAATACAATATTAGAAGTTATACTACAGATTACCTTTGGTGAGATGTGAGGGACTATTTATTGGTCGGAGTCAGGCAGATGAGTTCTTGTGGGGATGATGTTTTCTCCTTATTTTCAGAGTTGATAGTTAACAAGGTATCTTCACTTTGAGATGCTTACTGAACTATGCAAGTATGATTTATGCACTTTCTACATTCATGTTTCCTTTCATTAGATAAATGTTTAAAAACATATCCAGAGTTATTTGAAGAAAAAAATATACTGACAAGTAAGTTTGAAATATATCTCTATCTCTACACCTGTCTTTCTATCCATCTATTCAGATACAGATGCATATATTATAACCATATGCTCCAGCAAATTTGAAGCTTAGTAGAAATGGATTCATTTATAAAAAATATCACTTATCAAGACTGATATAAAATGAAATACAAAATCAGAATTATCATATTTCTATTAAAGAAATCTGTAATTAAAACTGTCCCTCAAAGGAAACCCCAGGCCCTTTTGTCTTATGAGAGAATTCTATTGAATATATAAGAAAGAAAAATATCAACCTTATGCAAATTTTTCCCAAGGATAGGAAACAAAAGAGCCTATTTTATGAGATCAGCATATTCTTAATTCTAAGACTTGACAAGAATATTACAAGAAAGAAAATTTCAAGCCAGTATCATTCAAGAACATAGACATGAAAATTTGAGCAAACAAAAGCTAGCACTATGTAGAGAGAATAATACATCATGAATAATTTGGGTTTATGACAGAGATACATCATTGACATGTATGGAAAATTTATGTAATCATTTCCATAAATGCAGTAAAAAGACTTTGATAATATATATCAACCATCATGTTTTAAAAATAGTGTTTTTCAAGCTAAAGATAAAGAGTATCTTTAATCTACAAAAACAAACAAACAAACAAAAGATATCATGCTTAGTGGTTAATGAGGAAATAAAGCTTCCCCTGTGAGATTAGGAAACTGCAAGGATTCATAACATGCCACCTATCTTCGTTGTTGTACTAAGGGTACTAGTCAGTGCAATAAACCAAAGTAAAATAAAATGAAATCAATATTTAAGACTTAAAAGGAATAAATACACATGCTACTACTTTTAATCCATTAATTTAATACAATGAATTAGCAATTTTGCTGAAGAAAAGACTAATATGCAAAATTTATTGTTTTTCTATATTAGCCACCACTAGTTAGAAATAAAAGTAACAAAGGTATTAAAGACCTGGGAAGAGACCTAACAGAGAGTGTATGAGACATCCTCCCTAAAGAATGCTGTAAAACACTCTAAATTTAATGCACAATTTTTTAGTGCAGTTTTAGGTTCACAGAAAAATTGAGTGAGAAGTACAGTGAGTTCACATTGACCTACTGCACCAATGCTTGCCAACATTCCCCATCAGCAACATCCCCTGACCTGAGTGGCATATTTGTTACAGTTCATGCTACATTGACATGTCATTACTATTCAAAGTATATAATTTACGTTAGGGTTTATTTATGGATTTGACAAACGTGTAGTGACATATATCTACCATGATAGCATCACATAGAATAGTTTCACTGTCCTGGGGCGCCTGGGTGGCTCAGTCAGTTGAGTGTCTGACTTCGGCTCAGGTTATGATCTCGTACTCTGTGAGTTTGAACCCTGCATCAGGCTCTGTGCTGTCAGCTCAGAGCCTGGAGCCTACTTAGGATTCTGTGTGTGTGTCTCTCTCTCTCTGCCCCTCCCCCACTCATGCTCTGTCTCTCTCTCTGTCAAAAATAAATAAACATTAAAAAAAGAAGTTTAAAAAAGAATAGTTTTCTGTCCTAAAAATGCTCTATGCTTCACAGATTCATCTTTCCTTTCCCCCTGATTCCTTTCAACCACTGATAATTTTACTGTTTTCCCTTTTCCCATGTCATATAATTGGACAGGATGTAACCTTTTCTGATTGGATTCTATTACTTAGTAATATGTATTTTAGTTTTCTCCATATCTTTTCATGGCTTGATAGATCATTTCTTTTTTACTGCTGAATAGTACTCCATTGCCTGGATGCACCACAGTTTATTTATTCATTGACCCACTGAAGGATGTCTTAGTTGCTTCCAAGATTTGACAATTATGAATTAAGTTGCTGTAAACATCTACGGACATAACTTTTCCCCCCTTGGGCATAGTTTTTAAATTCCTCTGGGCAAGTACGGGGGTCCGACAGTTAAGTGTTTGACTTTTGAGTTTGGTTCAGGTCATGATCTCACGGTTCATGGGATGGAACCCCACAACAGGCTCTGTGCTGACAGCCTGCTTGGGATTCTCTGTCTCCCTCTCTCTCTTTGCCCCTCCCCTATGAGGGTGCTCTTTCTCTCTCTCTCTCTCTCTCTCTCTCTCTCTCTCTCTCTCTAAGTAAATAAATACAAATTTGAAATAAAATAAAATAAAATAAATAAAATAAAATAAAATAAAATAAAATAAAATAAAAAATAAAATAAAATAAAATAAAATAAAATAAAATAAAATAAATCCATTTGGGTAAGTACTAAGTAGTGCAATTACTGGATCATATTAAGAATATGTTCTTTAGTTTTTAAGAAATCGTCAAACTATAGCAGTTTTCATTCCCATTAGCAATAAACGAGAATTCCTGTTGCTCCACACCCTTACCAGCATTTGGTATAGTTCCAAATTTGGCCATTCTAATAGATGTGTAGAAGTACCTTATTATTGTTTTAATTTGCATTCCCCTGATGACATACAATACGGAAAATCTTTTTATTTGCATATTTTTCATCTGTATACCTTCTTTGATGAGGTGTCTATTTAGGTCTTAAACCCATTTTTTTTTTTTTTACTTGGTTGTTTTCTTAATACTAAGTTCTAAGAGTCCTTCATACATTTTGGATAGCAATCTTTCCTGAGATATTTATTTTGCAAATATTTTCTTTTAGCCTGCACCTGATCTTCTCATTCTCTTAACATTGTTTTTTTTGTTTGTTTGTTTGTTTGTTTTTTTTGCTACAGAGCAGAATTTTTTAATTGTAATAAATTTCAATTTATCAATTGTTTTCTTTCCTGGATCAAGCCTTTGGTGTTGTGCCTAAGGTAATCTAGAATTCTCCTCTATTGTAGCCTAAGAGTTTTATAATTTTTCATTTTACATTTAGTCTATGATCCACTTTTGAGTTAATTTTTGTAAAGGGTATAAAGTCTGCATCTGGAATTTTTCTTGTTTATAATTCATTTTCTTTTCTTTTCTTGTCTTTCCTTTTTTTTTTTTTTTTTTTTTTTTTTTGGTGTATGGATGTCCAGTATGTAATTCTGGTATCATTTGTTGAAGAAACTAACTGTTCTCTGTTGTATTGTATTTGGTTCTTTGTTAAAGACTATTTGACTATATTTTTGGGCTCTTTGCTCTATTAATATATTTCTCTATTATTTTTTTAAATACCACACCATCTACATTATTGTGGTTTTATAGTAAATCTTGAAGTTGGGTACTGTCAGTCCTCTGACTTTGTTCTTATTTAATATTGTTGACTATTCTGTTTTTTTATGCCTCTTCATAGATATTTTAGTAGTGGTTTTTGATTACCACAAAGTAATTTGCTGAGATTTTTACTGGGACTGCATTTAATCTATAGATTAATGGGAAGAACTGATATTTTGGCAATAATGAGTCTTTGTATCCATGAACATGGAACAAGTATTTATTTTGTTCTTTTTTTAATTCCTTTTATCAGAGTTTTGTAATTTTCCTCATATAGCTTTCACTCACACATATTTTGTTAGTTTTATAACTAAGTATTTCATTTTAAAGGATGATAATTTAAATGGTATTGTGTTTTTATTTCTTTTTTTAATATTTATTTATTTTGAGAGAGACACAGAGAGAGAGAGAGAGAGAGAGAGAGCACAAGTGGGGGAGGGGTTGAGAGAGAGAGGGAGACACAGAATCTGAAACAGGCTCTAAGCTGTCAGCACAGAGCCCAATGTGGGGCTGAAATTCACGAACCATGAGATCATGACCTGAGCTGAAGTCAGAGGCTTAACCTACTGAGCCACCAAGGCACCCCTAAATGGTACTGTATTTTCAATTTTTTAATTTCAAATTCCACTGGTTCATTGTTGGTATACTGGACAATTATTGACTTTTGTATATTAAGCTTATATCCTGCTGCCTACCCATAATTTCTTATTTGTTCCTGGAGTTTTGTTGTTGTTGTTGTTTTGATTCTTTCAGATTTTCTACATAGGTAATTGTATCACCTGCTAACAAAAACAATTTTATTCATTATGTTCATAT
This sequence comes from Panthera tigris, assembly GCF_018350195.1. Classification (NCBI taxonomy): domain Eukaryota; kingdom Metazoa; phylum Chordata; class Mammalia; order Carnivora; family Felidae; genus Panthera; species Panthera tigris. Next base: position 111,688,769 of record NC_056667.1, on the reverse strand, counting down.
ATTGCAAGGACAAATATTGGAAAACTATGAATTACTTCTTTAAATGGACTTACAAATTCAGTGCAGTCCTGATTAGTATCCCAGGCTTTATTTTTGTGTACAAGAGTTTGATGATTAAAAACTAAGCAAGATTCCAAAAATCACTTTATAAAGTTACTGTAGTTAAGACTGTATAGTAATGGGACTAAAATAGATTGAAATATAGATACGCAATAACACAAGAATGATCCAGAAATAAGTCTGAGCACATATAGTGACACTGAATTAATGACACTGATGGTAACATGAACTTAGTGGTGGAAGAACTATCTGTGACAGTTCTGGGAAATTTCTATATCCATATGGAAAAGTAAATTAACATCCAATAATGGCATACAAAAATTGGTTCCACATGTATTGTAGTTGAAAATATGAAAGTAGTCAAAACAATCAGATTTTTAGAAAATAAAATGGAATAATATATTCAAGAATTTAGAATGTGGATATTTTTAAAATAAGATGAAATCAATGAAAGTTGGAATAATATTGTTAAATTGGTCCCCCAAATTAGAAAATCATATTATCTGAATGAAGATGAACACTGTAGAGTTAAAAAATAATATTTGAAACGTATAATAAAAATAAAATATACAGCAAATATAAAAGTATTCTTGCAAAAAGAGACAACCTAAACATAAAATTGGGCAAGCATCTTGAATAGTTATCTAGCAAAACAATATGTCCTCTTAGCCACTTAGCCTATGAAAAAGTGCTTATTTAATTAATAATCATGAAAGCATGAATTATCTACAATAAGACACTGATATACACTCACTAGAGTGGATAATACTTAAAAAGACTGAAAATACAAAGTGCAAGTGAGGACAAGAAGCAACAAATATATCTTTTTTTTGCCGGTGGAAGTATAAGCTGATTTATCCACTTCAGAACACTTTACTAAAAATGAACAATCATGTATTAATGATCCAGTAATTTCACTGCTGGGAAATATTCAATAAAATGTATGAGCAAGTATACCAAGTAAATGTGCAAATGTCTTCATAGTAGCATTATTTGCAATATAAAAGCTGGAAAAAAGTATACTAATGTTTGGATGAATAAATAATGGTATATTCAATGAACTATGTTTTTTTTTGTAAATAATATAGTTAAATTTTATAAAAGTATCACGAGGGCAAAATGATAAACACCAATGAATAAATAGTGTAAAATTCTATTTATATGGACCTCAAAGACAGGCACAATTACTCTATTACATTAGAAGCCAGAATGGGCATCACCTTTGGCAATATGGGAAGGAATGGCAATTAGATTGGGTGAAAGCTGTCTTCTGGACTGCTGGTATTCTATTCTGTTTCTTGATCTCTATGGTAGCTATGCTGTACATCTATGTCTTATATACTTCTCTGTATGCATTTTCCTTCAATTGAAAGAAAAGCCAACAAGTGAGTTAGTCTAATTGGGATAACTAGCTTGGTGAAATGACAATCTGAATGGTTGCTGGGAGAAATGATTTTTTAAATTACTGTAAAAATGTAATCTTTAACATATAGAAATGCAGAGGAAAATTGATATCTGGAGGTGCCACTAGCTGGGAACACTTGGATAGTACTGCTGATTTGGTTCCTTATCAAGTACAGATTTAGCATGGACTCCGTGGTCACCCATATTCTCTGGTCAGGTTTCCTAGTTGAGCAGAACTGGGTGCTATACTCAGCAGCTGGGTGGTACTGAAATTTGCTACCCTTCCTGAGTGAAACCACTGAGCAGGCTCTACAGCTGTTCTGTGAAGCTGTTACAGCTTAATTGCTGTGGATCTAAATCTGTAGACCCCCTAAGCTCTGGCCTGACAGGACCACTGGTCTGGCTCTACAGATGGACAGCCACTGGCTGAGCTCTCTGCTCAGATTCCACTGTATGCAGGGCTGTAGGATCGGCTACCTAGCTTCCTGGGTGCTGTAGTCTGGTTAGTTTTCCTGGTCAGGCAGAACTGAGAACTGTATTTAGTAGGGGCAGGTGGGGTACGCATTTGCTCATGCCTGTGTGGAGTGGCACAAGATGTCCTATGGTTGGCACAGCTCAATGTGGATTTAAATCAGACAAAAATGCACACTGAGTTTGTTGGCCAGACAGAATTACCAGATTAGTTCTGCATACAGGCAGAAATACTGGGTGAGCTCTTTGCTCAAGTGATATTGTCAGTGGAGTGGTAGGATGCTCTGTACAGCTTGCCACAAGTTCTGTTGGGGTTTCCTGATGAGGCAAGGCTGGAAACAGTATTTAGCAGTAGATGGGGGCTACAGATTACCTTTCCCGCCTGGGCAGGGTGGCAGAACAGACCCCAAACTTGGCAAGTCTTATTGTTCAGGGTCCTGAATTAAGCAGGACTGTGTGCCATATTTCCTGGCCAGACAGGGTCCCTGGCTTGGCTCCAGATGGGCAAAACCTCTGGCTGGATCTCTACTTGGGTGTCACTATGAAGAAGAACTCAGTTTGCCAAGATATGAGTACTGGTTGGTAAAAATGTGAATCCCCTAAGAGATGTGAGGCAAGACTCGAATGGAAAGTGACCCAATCACCAAAGGTGTCCCATAATGCTAGGGGAGCTAGATATCCACCTTGGACTTTTTTTTTCCACTTGAGAAACCAGAGGCTCTGGGGAGTCCTCTTGGTGCAGTTTTGGGCCAGCGTGTGGGAGGAACAATGTGGTCAAAGTGTAGCCATTCCTATTACCCTTATAATGTAGTGATTCTTGGTCTCAGTGGTCCTAGGGGGTGTTACAGTCTGTCTCCCACGTTCTGGGATTTTCACATGCCTTATTTATGGATAGTTACCAGTTGGTCTTTTTCAGAGGGGAATTGAAGTTGGGAGAAACTCAAGTTGTCATCTTAATGATGTCATCCTCCTTTTCCCTTCTTTTGAATCCAAGTTTCCATGGTATTATTTTCTACATTCTGAAAGAAGAAATAAATTGTTATTTTTTATTTAACATAAATGCAATATGACTCCCACATTTCTCTACTTGGCATGGCTGTGAAATTAAGTTTAAAATGGGATAGGGAAAGATTGTGAGAAATGATCCTGGAAGAGTAGGAAGGAAAGAAATGAAAAAAAAAAATAAGAATTTATGTCACGTCAGGGAATTTGAAGCCTACCATGTGTGTGATGGGAAGGCTGTAAATGGTTTTACTCTTGATCGATTTTGACATAGTTGAGTATTATCTTAAGAGACCACCAAAGGGTCGACTTCTGACTCCTCACCTATGGAATGTGACTTTTATTAGTTATAAATCTTCTGTAAACTTCAGTCTTTTTATTTTTGGTAAAATAGTAGTGATATATAACAAAGTCTATTGTTATACATCATACATTGGGTAATTACATATGGCACAAATCTCATATACAATTGTTCTTTTTCTCCTAAAGACAAAAAAGAAAACTGAATTGCTTCGTGCTTTTTCCAGGAAACACATTTATTTTTAAGAGCATTCTGTATGTAACTTGAAGGAAAGCTTGATTTCAAAGATGGGATTTCAGGTATCACATTTGGCCGGGAAGGGAAGCACAACTGGGAGAAACAGGACTCTAAGAGGACCATCACATGACCACATCTATATCAGTTGTCATTATTGTCTTCACATAGTTTGGGGACTATGGATGACTTTATCTAACTGCCTTCAAATTGGAGGCATGCTTATGCCTTAGTTTAGATTGGAATCTGAGTGCCATCACGTAGCTTTCCAGGGGGACACTTTGCAAATTATGAAGAGCATTTATTTGGTTAATATATGTAAAACACCTCATCCAAACACACGGCATACTATAGATACTTCATAATTTAAAAAGAATAGAGGAATAGAAACTTAAATACAAAGAACTTCCAAGGTATAACTTCTAATAATGACCTATTTGCATGTGTGTGCAGGCAGAAGGAGGTTCTATTTCAAATCACCAGCTCAATATGACAGACTCAATATATCAGAGGATGTGTTATTAAATAGATTGCTATAAAAAAGGATAAAATTAATTTTACACTACAGCGCCTCTTCTAAACGTGTGTGTTTGCTAGAAGAACTTGGTGCTGCTTTTTGAATAAAAAATGACTTTTTATTCATAGTATTGGACCAAGTTTACATCCTCGGGGAAATTAAGCAGACTGGTCACATTTTATCCATATGTAAATTCATGTCACCAAACAGCCCCATGTTCTCTCCAACAATTTAGCAGGAATATTGGCCTCTGGTAAGTTGCATCATTGGGGGTCAGTAAAGTTAACACAGTTAAGCTGATTTGGGGTTTGCTTAGTCTTACAGAAATTCTTTTTTTTATGTTTATTTATTTTTAAGACAGAGCATGAACAGGGGAGGGTCAGAGAGAGAGGGAGACACAGAATCTGAAGCAGGCTCCAGGCTCTGAGCTGTCAGCACAGAGCCCGACGCAGGGCTCGAACTCACAGACCATGAGACCACGACCTAAGCCGAAGTAGAACACTTAACCGACTGAGACACCCAGACAACCCAGTCTTACAGAAATTCTTAATGTTAACTGAAGAACACTTAAAAGTCTTCCCCTACTTGCATTTGGTATCTTTTATCTCTAGTGAGTTCTTGCCGATAAATAAACACAATTCTAAACAAAATTCTAAATGTAAATTCACCATCATATATTTCTTTGTTACATTTTGGGGGGAAGTTCATAGATCAGTGGCTTTTATTTATCTCAAAGGACAAAGACTATAATTTTAGATTTTCTGCAAATACATGCTTTATCACTGAAATGACAAATATCCTAAATGGAGATCTTTATCTTTCCTCTGGTACATTCTGACCTGGTGAAATGTTTATTATATTATTTACCATCATAATATAAACTGATAATTGTATCAAATAACTTTGCAAATTTTAAATCAAAATGCAAATATTTTCTGTAATTAATATAACATAATTTTCTCTGGAAAAACAAACTGATGGCAGTATGTCTAATCCTCAAAAACATTGTAGATTTCTATTTTAGAAGCCCTCTTCCCTTTTCTCTGTCAACCCTTTTCCTTCCTTTTCTCCCTCTACTTCCTCTTCCTCTCTTCCTGCCATTTAAAAATTTTCTCTCTCCCACCTTCCCTCCTGCTCTCTTAGTCTTTTCCCCCCCATTATTCCAGGGTTTGAGGATACACTGATAAATGAGACATAGTCCCTATCCTGAGGCAGGTCACATATTCTTAAAAAATGAAGGAAAGTAAACCAGGTTCACAACTGCAAAACCACCACTATTGGGTAGCTCTTCACCATAGGCTGCTGGAAATTTACCTGTTTCACCTTAAACAGTCTCCCTATCACGGACTCTCCACCCTAGAATCTCATCTACTGTGTGATGGCTACCATGGATATTTATTTTATTATTCTTTGTATGTTTAAGTCTACTTAATTTTTTTTCATAAAACAGGAAAAACCACCTTAGAACAGATGCACACATCACTTTCAAGTGCAATGGCTGAAAGAACTTGCCATGTTTAGCCTGGGCTAGTTCATAATCAGAGTGGCATTATAAGTGTTTTCAGGGGCGCCTTGGTGTCTCAGTCAGTTAAACTACAGAGTCCTGATTTTGGCTCCTGTCATGATCTGGTGGTTTGTAAGACTGAGCGTTGGACTCTGCGTTGACAACATGTGGCCTGCTTAGGATTCTCTCTCTCATTCTCTCTTTGTCCCTACCCCTGTTCACGTGTGCATGCACACACATACTCTGTGTCTCTCTGTCACTCTTTCAAAATAAGTAAATAAACATTAATAAAAAAGTGTTTTCAAACAGCTCATGGAAAGGGAGACAATTTGGCCAAATAAAAGTTTTAAAATGGAATGTTTCATCTGCATAAAATGACTTGATTTCTAATAGACACATTCGGAAATATAATGGACTATCTGAGGAATAAGTTCCTCAGCCTCTTGTCATAAACTCAATGACTGGAGTTGATGCTAAGTTACTGATGGCAAAGAATTTTGTAAAAATCTGTCCTGATGGGGAGGAGGGAAAGATGAGTAAGAGGCTACTTTAAGGTGCAGAAACACCATGGAATGTATATACAGACATAAATTGCCCTCCTTTGCTCAGGGAACAAGGGCAATTCAATATGCTACACCTCTTATGGACTTTTTTTAAATAGGTGATATTATCCCATATATTGATGGAGAATCTGAGGCTAGAGTAAGTGGCAAGATATAGATGTGAAATCAAGTATGGCTGATTACAAAATTAATGATGTCTCCCTGCTATATGCTCCCTGTCCCAAGGGTACAAAAGACCCTTACTAGCAGGAGGGACAAGAATGAGCAAAGGGAAGCTGTATGGATTAAAGGTAGGCCCTGCTCAATGCTTCTACTCAAAAATCAGGAACCTACTTGAGTTTGGAGACACTGCACTTAGAAGACCTGTTTTCAAAATCTGGCTCTGATACATGGTCTGGGATAATTTATTTTTATTTTATCATCTTAAACTTCAGTTTAAAAATTAAAAATAGGGTTGTTTTTAAAGTAAAAATTGTGTATAATAACTAAATAGTAACTTTTAGCTCTCCAGTTGTTATATACTATAAACATACCTGGCCTTGACCTAGCTGGGAAGTTAGACTCAGGAGCAGTGGTACATCTAACCAGTGGGTTCCATTCTGGGCTTTTACTACATTCTTACTGAAATCTCCAATCAAGTCAGCTGCTCACTAGTAATTTCTTCTGGTGTAATAAGATTCATTGGACTCTCCTGACATGTTCTTTGCAGCTGAAGAAGCCTAGAGGGAGGTGGCAGCTAGTGTCCTTACATTTTCAACAACAAAGAGAGGAGATGATTTTCTGGGGTAATTTTTTGTTTACTTATTCTGTAAGACAGTGGCAAAGGCTTCAGTAGCACATGCTTATTGACTTCATAAGAGAGAGAGAGAGAGAGAGAGAGAGAGAGAGAGAGAGAAAGAGAGAGAGAGAGCACTCCTGGCATTCTTATATCAGGTTTGACTGGAGGCTGATGTTATTGAGCTACGGATTTTCATGTGCCTGGTGGTCAGTTCCCATGGTAGGTGCCCGTGTTTCTTGCATGGATAATTACTTAAAACACATTTATGGGAATTAACCAAACTGAATACACTCCGGAGCCCACAGGCTCACGCCAGCACCCATAGGCTGTTCACAGTCAGAGCAGAGCCCATTAGAAGCTGACAAAGGACAGAAGGTGAGCTGGGAACTAGGAAAATGTCATTTAGGCATGAAAATCAGGAGGAACCAAGTAGTCAAGCCCAGGGCCCCAAATAAATTAGAGTGGGCATAATGAAAAACAGGCAAGAGAGCTCAAGGAAATTGCATCCTCCACTACCTGCCTGCCTCCGTTTATGTGCCCCTCCGGTAATTGACCATTTAGGAGCTGATTTGAGTTTTACAGCTGCCATAAGAGTCAAGTGCAGGGCAATCCATCATCCCATTTCAGTCTAAGTCAGGTTCACTTTGGATGCTCCTGATTCAATGCTGTAGCGCCATCTCTGTCCCGCCTGTTCTACTTCTCCTTGTCCTGCAGCCCACCGTTAGTCTGTTGGAAAGAAATAGAGCAAGAACTCCAAGGGAATCCACGTCCGTTAACAGCTAGTTTCTCAGGTTGCGCGCACGCGTGTGTATGTGTGTGTGTGTGTGTGTGTGTGTGTGTGTGTGTTCAGATACGGTGGGAAAGTCTAAACAGATAAAAGGATAGTGTTTCCCTTGAGCTGTGTGACTCTATACTGTATTTTATATTGGGATTAACTACTTCCACATGTCTTTTTTCACATTTCTGGTACTCATGAACCTCACATTAGGAGGGTTTTTATGTGTTCAGTGTGTCTCTGTGACTTCTCTAGCTCACAAACGATATGAAAAGAGTCAGACTCAAACATCTGTGGTTATGTTCACTTGCGGTACTTCTCATTGAAATGTGTTCCCACTGCCTTTTCTTGGCCCCGGCTTCCCCACACCTCCCACTGTCCTTAGTCCACACATCACCTCATCTGGCGAAAAGTTACCTGGTACGTCCCTCCACCTGCCCTGGTCTACACATACATGCTGGGCAATGCATCCCATAGGCTTTCCACCTAAATATGATATTGACATTTTGTATGGACTTTCTGCTCACAGCCAGCTACTTTGAGCAGCATCTCAATCTCAAACATATCCAGAATAGATGGCCCACTGCCACTCCCTCCACTCCACACATACTTTGAATCTGTCCATATTCCTTGTTATCTACTTCAGAGTTTGTCACCAGCATTCACCCAAGATAGAAACCTGACCTCATCATAACTACTTATCCATCAGGTCCTATCTATTCTAACTGTTTAACATCAACAAAATTCCTCTACTTTCCCATGAACCAATCATCAGTTCCTATACTCAAGGCACTGTGATTCCCAGGTCACACTCTGCCATAGCCTTCTTACCTTTAGGAAGGGGCTGTCCAGGGATCTTTCTGTGACACAGATGTGGCACCATCATTGCCTGGCTTTGAAAATGTTGCTTCTCTCTGTGGTTCCAAGGCTCAACCTCCAACATGGCTTATACGGCCTATCTTAATCTCAATCCTGCTTACTTGTTAGGCTTCTCTTTTACTGTATCTTTTTAATTCCCTAATATACCAATAGAGAAATTATATTTTATTTATTTATTTATTTATTTATTTATTTATTTATTTTAAAGAAAGAGTGTGTCAGCGGGGGTGAGGGGGGCAGAGGAAGAGGGAGAGAGAGAGAGAATCCCAAGCTCAACACAGAGCCTGATGTGGGGCTCCATCCCATGACCCTGGGATCATGACCTGAAATGAAATCAAGAGTCAGATGCTCAACTGACTGAGCCACCCAGGTGCCCTGAGAAATTGTATTTTTAGTTTTTCAAGTCTTTCTTCTCCTTTTTTTAAAATGTGTTCTAGACCCTTCTGCCTGAACGACATTTTGCTGACTTGCTAACTCTTTCTCATGTTCTAGGTCTTGGTTTGGAGGTCACCCCTTTGGAATCCATCCCTAGTTTTCAAAGACATTTTGTTGCTTCCGGGTTTGCTGTTTCTTTTCTTTTTCTTTTTTTTTTTTTGGATGCTACACAATCTAACCTTAACATGGCTACATCTATTCCCTGTCCTGACATGCACCAGTTCTCAGTGCTTTTGTTTATTTTAATATTTGTATCATGACGTAGTCATTGCTCTCCTTAAGGGTAAGGACAGATCTGTATTATTTACTATTGCAGGGGCTAGGACAAGGATATATTAGGTGCTTATTTAATGGATGCTGCTGTAATTATTCTTTCTTCACATTCAAGAATTCTGCAAGGCATTATTTCCACTTTACACAGTGGAAGTCCAAGGCTAATGGAGGTCAGGAAGTTCTCAAGACCAAGCGGTTATTAAATGGTGAAGTTGGGATTAAAAATGAGTTTATTTCTGATCTTAAATTATATACTTTTATACTACAATAAACTGCCTTTGCGACTTGTAAAGTAATATATAGTAAATAGTATGTATGATAAGCTGAATAATGGACTCTCAAAGATATCCATATCATGCCCCAAGCCTATCAATGTTACTTCATATGGGAAAGGAACTTTGCAGATGTGGTTATTTTAAGTACTTGGGGATATGGAGATTATTCTGGATAAGCTGGGTGGGCCCAGAGTGTAAGGACAAGTGTCCTTATCCGAAGGAAGCAGAAGGAGATTTTACTATAGAAGAAGAAGAAGGAGATGTATAGGTTGGAATGATATGAGGAAGGAGTTACAAGTCAAGGAAGATAGGTAGCCTACAGAAGCCAGGAAAGCCAGGGAGACAGATCTCCCTCGGAGCCTCCAGAAGGAACCGGCTCTGTTGATACCTTGCCTTTAGCCCAGTGAAACTGATTTTGGACTTCTGACCTCCAGAGCTGTAGAGAACGAATTGTGTAATTTTAGCCTCCATGTTTGCAGTAACTTGTTATAGCAGCAATAGGAAACTAATACAGTATGTACGAAAAATGCAAAATACATAATACATATTTGATATATATGTGAAAAGCATGTATTCTAACTAAATCCGACTTCTCGAATGGCTATCTGCTTACCTGCACAGGACGGATTTAGCTGGAATCATTAACTAAATGCAAAGCTACACAATTTCCTGAAAAGCCCGAACCAAACAAACAAAAAATTTGCTTGAAAAAATTACCTTTTTAAGGAAGGTATTTTATGACTATTTTCTTATTGTTTTCTACTAATTCTATTTCAAAGTAAGGGGAAAGAGAGTTAACCCATGGGTTTCAAAAAAACATGTAATTCTTTAATGAGATCATAGAAGTATCCCAGTTGCTTCAATAGTTGCTTAAATACAAGTGGTTTCATTAAAATTGCTGTTGGCCTTCATGCTTAATTAGGTTTCACATTACAGTATGTAAAGGACACTTAGTTGGTAAACTTCAATTAATTAAAGAGGTTGGTGCTATATGTCACTTAACCACACCCATCTGACAGGGGCTCCTGGGTGGCTCAGTTGGTTGGGCATCTGACTTTGGCTCAGGTCATGATATCATGGCTTGTGGGTTCCAGCCCTACATTAAGCTCTGTGCTGACAGCTCAGAACCTGAAGCACACTTCAGATTTTGTGTTTCCCTTTCTCTCTACCCCTCCCTTGCTTGCACTTTCACTCAAAAATAAATAAATGTTTAAAAAAAACCACCCATCTGACAAACTCCATGTTCAGGAGGGACAAGACTATCTCCTTGGCTAACACCTAGAGCTGGGACCAGTGGTCTGTCATTTCTTTCTCACTGTGGGCACTCATTTCTTGCCAACCTCCTGCATTTCCTACAGGCTCCTTCTCGCTCATTTTTGTGTGAGAAACCTCTCCCACATCTCTTCCTCTCCCAATTACCTCCTTGGCCAATGTCTTAGTTCCAGTCAGTTTCCTTCTCACTGGATTAATCTTAACAGTGTTCTACCTGATGCCAAGAGCTCCCTATGCCTTTAGAGTAAATGTCAAAGTCCCTTCAGTAACCTAAAAAGCCCTATATAAATATGTTCCTCTCACACATTCTGGGTTACATGCATGGTCTTTTGTCTGGCCTTGGAGTCTGGGGGGCACACTTATACATCAGGACATGTGCATTTACTAGTTTTCTTCCTGCATGTTCCTCTTGCAGATGTCCATGTGGCTCACTGTCCCACCTCCTTCAGGCATTTGTATAAACATGATCTTCTTAGTAATGCCTTGCCTGACACCCCAAGCTAAAACTACAATTCCTTCAGACACTTTCTATCTGCCTCCCTACATTCATTTTTCTCCTTAGCACTTACCACCAGCCAATCTACAACACGGTACCTACTCACCTCCTGTATGGTGTCTGCCTTCTCACCAGAGATAAGCTCTCTCAAAGTGGGGATTTTTGTCTGCTTTGTTCAGTGTTGTTTTCCCAGCTCCTTGAACAGAGCCTGGCACATAATGGAGACATAAGAATTGGTTGAGTAAACAATTTGGTAACCCACCTGTCTTTACTAAGTCTAATCATCATGTAGTACATTTTATCTTTGGAAAAAATTCCAGCACAATAGCAGGTCATCCATGTTCAAAATTCATTAGCAGTTCTCTATTAAGGAACAAGGTACAATACATATTTTGGTTTGGTTTGGTTTGGTTTTTAATTTATTTTACTTTTTTAAATATGAAATTTATTGTCAAATTGGTTTCCATACAGCACTCAGTGCTCATCCCAACAGGTGCCCTCCTCAATGCCCATCACCCACTTTCCCCTCCCTTCCAACCCCCATCAACCCTCAGTTTGTTCTCAGTTTTTAAGAGTCTCTTATGGTTTGGCTCCCTCCCTCTCTAACTTTTTTTTTCCTTCCCCTCCCCCATGGTCTTCTGTTAAGTTTCTCAGGATCCACATAGGAGTGAAAATATAAGGTATCTGTCTTTCTCTGTATGACTTATTTCACTTAGCATAAGACTCTCCAGTTCCATCCACGTTGCTACAAAAGGCCATCTTTCATTCTTTCTCATTGCCATGTAGTATTCCATTGTGTATATAAACCACAACTTCTTCATCCATTCATCTTATGGAAAGAGCCTAACTGTCCATCAACTGATGAATGGACAATGCATATTTTTTTTATTCAGACGTACAAGTTACTCTGTGATCAGACCTCAATTCTGCCTTCTCATCAGCCTTCCCCATCACACACACCTGAACCCATGACACATGTGCTCCAGCATGTCCCCATTTGCTGCCCCATATCCAGTGCCTGATATGCTCCAGCCCGGAGAGTTTGCTTACTGAACTCTTCCCTCATGTCACAAATCAGCGTGACCGCTACTCTCCAGAAGATGAACTGTGGTTCTCTTTATTATTAACACAGAAAGAACACTTCCAGATTGCAAGGTAACTTACCTGCGTGGGCCTGCCTCTCTCAATGGCCCAAGCTCTACTGTAAAGATTAGATTAGATCTTAGTCTGTTATCAAAATGCCTGGCATATGTTTAATAAAGAATAATTGATTGAATCGAATACACGAGGAAGGCATTACCTTGATTCCAGGGATTTAGAGTAGTTGATCCACCCTCCATCCCCAAACTTTCCATGTCCTGGCATACATAGAAATTTTGTATGCACTGTCCCAAGAATAAGTGAAGGAGGCTGTTCTTGGAGGAGGGGACTGGCCTGGGGAGGTTAGTCACCTCACTCTCAGAACACTAATGTAATCACTATATCTGCCTATTTGAAAATCACTTGAATCACCCCAGATGAGGCACTCTGGATTGAGGGACCAAAACTCCAGTGGGAACCAATTTTTATGACCTCTGTGCATCACTCTTGTTTAATAAGCTTAGGAATTTTCCTCTGCTGGATTTTAAGTCTCACAGTTAATAACTCTGCTCATTCAGCCCCAGGCTCTGTGACCCAATTCCTTTGAACAACTCCCCCTACTCTGGGAAATATATAGATATACATTAATATCACTGCAAATGCAATTTTACACATTATATACATTCAAATAACTTATAAAATATATCTGTAGTTATAGTATCCAGACGTAAACAAAAAACTCAGATAATACTGCTGTTTGTTGATGGCCATGAAAAAAAGTAGAGATTTGTAGAAATAGTGTAGACACTGAACATGAGTTATTTTGGTTCATAAAACATGTGCGTTGGTAAAGAATAAATCATAAAGCAATACAAGAGGAAAGATTGAGTTTTATCATTCTTAAAGAATGAGCCAGATGTAAATAAAAGTGTAAAATGCAAAAAAGGTACATAATTACTCAACTGTGAAGACATCTAGTCTAGACCAATTAAAAATATTACATATTTCTTGTGTGATTAAAAGTAATCACTTATTCAGACAAAATGCAACCTGATTTTTGTGTGAATCCTGCATGGGGGTTGTGGTTGCATTTAACCCTGGGTTTTATTTTCATTTACCTTTACTGCCAACCAAAGGATACTGTTTATTTTGTGTCATTCCCTCGCATTCAAATAAGATGTGTGACATTTACCAGAATGTTGGCTACCTAGACTGAAGGCTATTATGGACTTCCCCACTACATTTATAAACAAACAACATGGGGTTTTCTGTATAAAAGTATGGCTTGCTTCTCTTCATTTCCATACTCCTTGTTAGTCTAACTGTATCAGTGGAATGGAAGTCCCTACATGCTCTAATTACCCACACATGCAGTACTTTATTCCACAGCCTCTAAAGAGGTCTCAGATTTTCCTTTAAGATCTTGAAACTAATATTAGAAGGGACCAACTTTCTTCCCCTAGAGCAAGGATTTTACTTTTTAATAGTATTTCCTACATTTCAGCCAAATCATTGCAAGGAGATCTAACATAAAAACAAATTTAAAAAGCAGCAGTGCTCTGGTAGCTGCAGACGAGGGGCTCTGGGACTGGTGTGCTCAGGGCCCCCCTGTGCCTTCTCTGAGGCACCTCTGCTGTAGCTGGAGACTCCATGGAGCATGATTTGAAGACCAAAGCACTAGACTCTTGTTCACAATGGAAAGCCTACCAATATGGAAGGGTAGTGAAGACCCTACATAGCTTTCAGGGTTGCCCACCTGGAGTGACACAGCTGGTCTCAGGGGTCAAAAAATGAAAAGGAGTAAACAGGAGTTGTCAGCCTTGGACAGGCGCATATAGGCCATCGAGAGCAAGGAAAGTGCCTAAGGAAGACTGAGACACTTTCAGGAGCACACAGAAATGGTGCAAAGATAACCCAGGCGGGGAAGGGTTGAGAACCAGGAAAATGCAAAGGATCTTTCTGAAAAACCCACAGGTGAGCACAGAATAGCACCTGAGCAGACCAGAGCAGCACTGGGTTGCAGTGGGGGAACCTGAGCCTATCCAGGGGTGGGCCCTGGTATCAGGGAGAGAGGACAGGCTGAGCACACATACAAATGTCTCCTCTCCTAATTTCCTCAAGCTTCTGAAGCTCAGAGGCTGCTTGGCTCACACTGGCTGCTGTACTGGTGTAGGAATTTATGGGGGAGAGGAAGTGCACCTGAAAACTGCTTTCAGTTTTGGGGTGCCTGGGTGGTTCAGTCGGTTGAGCTTCTGACTTCGGCTCAGGTCATGATCACATAGTTTGTGGGCTTGAGCCCCGTGCCGGGCTCTGTGCTGAGAGCTCGGAGACAGGAGCCTGCTTTGGATTCTGTGTCTCCCTGTCTCTCTAGTCCTCCCCCGCTCGCACTCTTTCTCTCTCTGTCTCTCAAAAATAAATAGAACATTAAAAAAACTGTTTTAGGTTTTACAGTAAAAAATCAGAACAAACAAAAGAAGCAGATTCATAAATACAGACAACAGTGGGGGGTGAGCACACTGGATGAAAGGGAGTGGGAGGTAAAGGCTTCCAGTTATGGGAGGAGTAAGTCATCAGGATGAAAAGCAGAGCATAAGGGGCGCCTAGGTGGCCCAGTTGGTTAATGGTCTGACTCTTGATTTCTGCTCAGGTTATGATCTCACAGTTTGTGGGCTCGAATTCCGCATCAGGCTCTGCGCTCACAGCATGGAGCCAGCTGAGGATTCTGTCTCTCACCCTCTCTCTGACCCTCCCTCACTTGTGTCCCCCCCAAATAAATAAATACATAAACTTTTTAAAAAAACATAGTCTAGGGAAGATATTCAATGTTATTATAATAACATTGTGTAGTAACAGGCCACACTTGTGGTGAGCATAGCATAATGTAGAGAGCTGTTGAATTACTGTGTTGTACACCCGAAACCAATGTGACATTGTGTGTCCACTATACTTTAATAATAAATAAAGAAATATTTTTAGAAAATTTAAAAAAAATAACAAATGACTTTGTAGTCACAAAGTAAAACATCTTAATGAATATGCTGTGTTTGGGACTGGCATACTTTATCTTAGTGAGTTTAACCAGAGATTCCCAGTGTCGGACAGACTCTGTGTCCTCGGCTACATGTGAGAACAAGTATTTGGCCTGCTCCGGGGCACATGTTTACAATTTCTCCCACTATCTAAATTGTTACTTTTATAATTTAGTTATTTTATTGGAGGTAGAAATCTTGACTTGTACTCTCATAACCTATATACTGAAACACATAAAACTGTACTCTCAAACTGCAAAAGAATTGGCTTCTCAAAATTGAAAAATTTTCTAACTTTAGGACAGCCCATTAGTGTGGTCACCTGTCTTTCTCACTGTTGATCACTATGTATTACATAGTCAATTACTTATGTGAATCTGTGTGAGGCTTAGGACATCACAAACATCGCAGTCCCAAACCCTGAGAAAGTGGATCATGAGATGTTCAAAGACTAAGAGAGACTATCCCAGTCAAGGAGTGAGGATGGCATCCACCGAGAATGGAATTCAGTTATCAAGGGTGAGAACCAGGCCAGATGCGAGCAGTCTGAGACCATTAGGCCCTCGAGGCAGATACGTGTGAGAAGTGAGGTATGATTGAAAGGGTCTAAATTCAGGCCAGGTGAAGGCAGTTGAGCCAAGTAGACCAAAGATTGACATAAAAGATGCTTTGGCATAACACAAGGGGCCAGAGAGGGTATGTTAGTAAGTTCCTAGAATTCAACTTTTCTCTTACTACTGCAGTTAAAAGGCAAACACATGCGTTCATGCACACACACACACACACACACACACACACACACAGTGCAACCAATGGCCATTTACAGATTTTTATTCTTCAGTTAAAGGAAATTAAAAAGAAGAATGGTATTTTGAACGAGACAAATAGAAACAACCTACTATTAGCCTAACGGACAGTGTATTTAAACATTTAGGTTACTTACATTTAGCATCAAGAGCTTAAAAATTCTTCACTGGTGTATAGATAGAAATACATGATAGATTTGTGTTTATATATTAGCTATAGAGATATATATTAATTTTTGTGAGGTTTCAAGTCCTGCTTATTTTCTGAATGTGAACAAATTGGTTACATCCTAAGGTTATTCATCTCATCTCATGGAGCATTTTCCTCTGGGTTATGGGTGTCTCCTGGAACCGAAGTGCAGCCAGAGTCATAAAACAAATACCAGAGCTCACAAGTCTCCAAGATTTCCTTCTGTGTTGCTTTGATGCTTCTGTCAGTAAGCACTGTATGTTCCCCTCTTCCTGTGAACTAGTCTTCTCCACCACTCACCCCAAGGTGCAAGAGTGTGGTGTTCTATACTCAGGATTTTTCATGTCTTCTCCATGTGATAGAGAAGCTGAGGCTTCAACTGGACCATCTTCGTATGGATTCAGATTTCCAAGGAAGGGCTCTGACTGGTTCAGTTCAAATGAGGTTTCACTCCTGACTCTGATAAATAGTTCTGGGCATAAGTCAATTCTCCCACAATCTTTAGTTGGTGCTCTAGGTGAAGTACATAATTAGGAAAGTAGAGAAGGAAAAACAGGAGTAGGACCCACACTGCCAAAGGTACGCAGTATGAGGGGGAAGGAGGAGTTTAGAGAGCTGTAACAGAGATTGGTTTTCTTATCCACACTTCCCTTCCTCCCCCCACAGAATCTTGCCCATCCTTTCGGAAGGAAGAAGGTTAAGAATAATAGGTCAGTTTGATGCAAAAGTGAAAATGTACACATGAGAAGTGAGAAGTGTTTCCATGGCAGCATTCTTGGTAATGTGACTGTGATAACCAAAGGGGTGTGTGTGTGGGTGCACGTGCATGCACGTGTGTGTGTGTGTGTGTGTGTGCATGCGCGCGTGCGCGTGTGTGTGTGTGTATGTATTCACATATGGCATGCCGGGAGACCGCAGCCAGCTGTGCTGGTCCTCACTGAGTGACCTTAGTGTGGTAGCAGCACAATCTACCACCACGCCCTTTAGTAGGAAGTAACTATGAACCTTCACGGCTCAATGAAAGTGACTGTTTAAGCAGAGGGAGAGAAAAGTGTCAGATGCCCTATGCAACAGAGGGGACATACTCAGGAAGACCTGAGACTCTTTGAGATCACCTGGGAGTCTCGAGAGAGTCAGGGGTGTGGAGGACCTGGCTCTTCTACAACAGTGGGTCTAGTGAGGTGCAGAACACTTGGACTGGTGATTCCAGATGACTCTCTCTGTTCAGCCTGAAGCTGAGGAACTGGCTGTCATGGCACATTCCAGTTCTCTGATCATTCTTTACTTCATAAGCAACCTCCCTTGAAGTTCCCAACTTTTTGGATCTGCTAATTTGCTATCGTCAATCTCTTCTCATCTAAAGCTGAAAAGGGTGATTTTTTTTTTCTCAATGACAACAATGAAGCAGCTCCCATTTGGCAACATAGAGGGTTTGGAGCTAGGTAATCGTACCTGGCAGTAAGCAGAGGCTCTGAGCCTCATACCACATACCTTGATTCCACAGTGCTGAACTGGAAGGTTCTAGTCCAGGCATCCTTTCCCTCTGCCATTTAAGAGAAGTCATTTATTCTTCTGATCTTTAATTTCTACATCTGCTAGAGTGACAGTGTATTCACTTCCCTTGTCCTCTCCAGGAAGTACTTGTCAAAATCAAAGGAAATTCAACAAAGTGCCATTGCCCTTGGTTACTAATTGGTTGAATTTGTTCCGAGAATCAGATTTCCCAAAGCCTGAGCAAATGTTACATCACTTGCCAGATTTTCAGAGAAACAGGATTCCTAAACCAAAACCCACTGTTTTTAGGCAAGCCTGATGAAGCTAACATCTTCATTAGCTGACAGAAGAGGAGAGAGGCCAAGAAGAGAATTCTGGGCACACACAGCTCTCTAAGACTTCACTTCTGCTGATTGAATGGAAAGATTTGGAGACGTGTAGGATGGAAAAATGGGGGGTGATTAGGCCCCTGTGTGATTTAAAATAAAAGGACGAAAACATACACTAAGAGGCTAGCAGCTGAAAAACCTAAACGCGTAGGAGGTAGAATTCTTTGAAAGATAGGCTTTAGGCAGAAAAATAGAACACTACCGACTGTTATTGGTGGAGACTTTTTAATCCCATGTAGCAAAATTGCTAAACATTTTCTTGGCATTTTGGAGGATGTGAGTCTTCAGTGAGAAATATCTGTTTACTTTTCACCATGCAAAGACCAACAACAAAATAGGTGAGGAGGTTGGGTGTCATTTTATTTATGTTTGTATTCCTTATTTGATGACTCCGATAAACAGTTGGTGGCTGGATATAGACACAGATAATTTCAAAGTTGTATTGTGGACCAAGTGTTTATTTAACTAAGAATATGCAGGTTCCTTTGTCCTTTATAGAGAGAAAAAGTCAGTACTTCTATCACTGGTCATGATTTAGTAGCAACTGAGAGTCAGCACTCTTACCTTGCAGCATCCCTACTTGGACATCCGTGCTCAATTCGAAAATATTTCAGAAATGTAAACTAAAATACCAGTGAAAAAGAGCATATTCGATAAGCACTTTCATAATTAAAAAACTATATCTATAGAGATGTGCTGGTTAACTCTACAATGGATTATAAAAAATAATGATAATAATAATATTCAATGACACTTGTGGAACAACTATTTGTACTAACTTGTAATGTTTTCCATGTTTCAGCTTATTCAATTCCTCTAGAAACTTATGAGCTAGGCAGTTGATTGTTTCCCTTCCCTAGATAAAGGAATTCAGATATTAAACATTTGGCTCAAGTCAACACCACCAGGAAGTAATATGATGAAACCCCATCTCACACGTGGGTCTGTCTGACCCCACAGTGCACAAGGCTTCACTCACTGTCTGACACGGGCCAAGCATACAAGAATTCCTGCATATTGAACCCCTAGGCCTACACCCACTTCCAAGTTTCGTTTAGACTTCACTTTGGATCTACTGACTTTCTACTGTAAGGCCAACTGATTGCCATCAATGATTGCTGTTACTTTCTTCTCCCACTAAAAATCCCCCAGCTGAGGCTGAGTGCCCACCATCAAATCAGTGGGAAGCTTCGTCAGAGGATAGCTGCAATTCTTTTCAATAGTTTTGTTTTGTGAAATTAGTCATCTTCTTGGTCCTTTGAACTTGCCACACTGTAGTAAAGCTCATAGAAAATCGGGAGGTACATCTATTGGCCAAAATATACCATGCATCAATTTATCTCAGAAGCATAAACTGAAGGTTGACTTGTGATAAATACAGGTCAGAAAAAATGCATATGTGAAAGCCCTTTGTGAATTGTGGAATGCAGACCAAGTGAAGGTAAGAGCTGCCATCTTGAACATTGCCAGCAATGTGCAGGGCATGAGTTAGCAATTAAAATTGGCATTTTTGAAAGCCATCAGGGAGAAAGCACTTGACAGATACAAAGCACAGAGCTCCCAGGAGTCAACGATTATGCTTTTATATTAATTAACTAACTCATTAATTAATTCATTAATTCATTAATTTGCAGGCATACCTTGCTTGATTGTATTTAGCAGTTTAGCATTAAAAGAAAAAACACAAAACTGAAGGCTCGCAGCAACCCTGCATCAAGCAAGTTTACCAGCACCATTTTTCCAATGGCATCTGTTCATTTCATGTTTTTGTGTCAATAAAGCATTTTTAAATGTTTACTGATTTATTTTTGAGAGAGAGGATGAGAGAGAGAGAGAGAGAGCACAAGTGGGGGAGGGTCAGAGAGAGAGAGACGGAGAGAATCCCAAAAGTCCCCATTGCCAGTGCAGAGCTTCACATGGGGCTCAAACTCATGAACTGTGAGATTGTGATCTGAGCCAAAATCAAGAGTTGGACGCTTAATCTACTGAACCATCAAGGCACTCCAATAAAGCATTTTTGAATTAAGGTATGCACATTATTTTATTTAAATATAAGGTTATTGTGCACTTAGTAGACTACAGTATAGTCTGCTATATGCAAGTCTATAACTTGTACACGCACTGGTAAACCAAGAAAACCATTTGACTCTATTGTGCTATTTGCTTTATTGTAGTGGTTTGGAAGCGAACCTGCAATATATCTGAGGTGTGTCTGTGTTCATCTATCTATGCATTCAGTTTTTCAAATACTTATGGCCAGATATTGGGCTTGAATCTACGGCAGATACATATACAATGAGTAACAATGCAGCCTCAGGAGCATCATTACGGAGCATGAGCGAGTACTAGCGCATCTAAATCAAGGGATGGCAATATTGAAGAAAACTGATTCTCCACTGCTTGTGAATTACTCTGCTATCACCCTTCTGAAGAAATCAAAGACTTATCACATATACGACTCTAAAGTTATTATTATTATTTTTTTTTTATTTCTGAGCCTTATTGCAAATATTAATGTGCGGCTTTATCTTCCCGCTGGGTTGAACAGGAATGGTGGCAAATGAAGAGAAAATCACTGATGTTCCCTAGCTGGCAGGGGTTTCTCTGTAAACTGACGATTTTAGCCCATCTGCCCATTTATCTGCACCTTTTTTTTTTCTCACAACTAATAGGCGATTTACTTCTGTTAGGGAATCTAAGGGAGGAGTGAGCCAGAAACTGAGCATTTCTTAAACTATGGTTGCAAGCTGAGACTCTGTGGGAATGCCGTGTCTACACTCATAATGGATTTCAGAGAGGATTGCAGAACTGAGAAGCTTAGGAGGCACATGCCTCCCATAAGCTCACAGCTAGTCTCGTATTTGTCCTGGCAGAGGAAGGAGGAGAACTAGCCAGCTTTAGCGCAGGAGCCTCGCTAGAGGTGTGTGGCATGAGGCTTAAGAGTGCCGGCTCCCGAGTGAATCCACCTGACTTCAAATCCTGCTGCTGCCACTTGAACAACAGTAACAACAACAATAATAATAACTGTGTACCAGGACATATGCATGAGTAATTTTGAATGAAGCCTTTAGAACTGTGCCTGCCACATAATAAGCACTGCATAAGAATTTGCTGTTACTACTGCTACTACTAACTACTACTACTTCTACCTTTATCATTATTAGTAATGCTGAATGAAATAAAAAAGTAAATACAGACTTATATTTTTGTTTTCATACGGATGTGTATGTGTTTCAACCATGTTCTCTTGCAACTGTTTTTCCTGAGCCCATTGTCTCCTCTACTTATGGAAAAGTGCTTGCTTCTATTTTAGCCACTGGGACATATATCTTCATTTTAAAAGGCAATTGCTGGCAACCATGACTAGAGAAGGAAACAATAGTGTAATTCTCCAATGGGATGCGATGTGATGGAATCAGAACCTTTCATTCCAGGGACTAGAGATTGGCAGAGTCTCAGGGGCTCAGCACTAAGGATCTTCCAGTGTGGGTTCTCACACCAATCAACCCCTCACCCTTTTCAACTGCCCTGAAGTTGACTTTTGACCGAGATGGAAGAAATTTGGGCCAGTTGAGTGTTTTTTAAGCCGTGTTATGGGGTGCCACCCTACTGAATTACACAGCTCAGTATCAAGCATAGTTTATGACATGTAGGAGATACTGAGACATTTATTATGGCTGGGGGTGCCTGGGATATTCAGCTGGCTGAGCAACTGACTCTTGATTTTGGCTCAGGCCATATTCCCAGGGTTGTGGGATGGAGCCCTGTGTCAGGCTCTGGGCTGGGCATGGAGGCTGCATAAGATCCTCCCTCTCTCTCTCTCTCTCTCTCTCTCTCTCTTTCTCTCTCTCTCTCTCCCTGTCTCTGCCCATCCTCTACTCCCGCTCCTGCACACTCACTCTCTCTCTCTATTCATGGCTGAATGAATATGTGGCTGCATCATTGAAGTTTTCCTCAGTCTCTGAAGCTTAGTAATGAAGTCTTAGAGACCAAGCCCGCAGTGCTATCCCAGGATTTCAGCATCTGATGTCATCATCGGATATTTACCTGCCTACTATATTCAGAGTCCATACCTTTAAAATAGTTTTCCACTTGTGTATTTCACCGAGCAGGTGGGGTAACAGCATCCAAATTCTTACAATTTCTGAGGCACAATGCTACATTGCTAAAGAATAAATCAATATTTTGCTTTACATATCACTCTCTTTTGAGCTGGGTTAGCTCATGTGAGTTGGGTTGGCACGAATCAGCCTTCTTATATCTAGTTTATACTAGGACACATACATACACAAATAAAACAACAGCAACAACAAAAAAGTGACTTGGCAAAATTTGTGAAGGTAAAAGCCAGACTCTCAATCTTAGAGATTATACTGTGATGTGTTTTGCCAACCGTTTGTTGGCTTTCCTTCTGGCAGCACCTTCGTTTTTCCCTGGTTTTATTTTCAAAACACAGACTAGTCCCTCAATATGTTCATCACCATTGTTGGCAACTATTTTCTAAGGGTCTTCGGTAACAGGGGTATAACCTCTACCTTGCTCTGCTTCTCTTTCCTGCTTGGTAAATGGATACACTTCATGACATCTTGGCAAGAATTTATAACTTCTCAGTGATTCTTGGCTTTTGGAAAACTCTCATTTAAATATTTAGACTTGGTCATTCTCCATTTAAAGCTTTATTCTAATGTAAATGTCCTTATCCCTTTTCCCCTCTCCCCTACACCACCTCAGGCTCAGGTATCCCACAATCTCTTCTCTTGGCTTAGGTGGGGGAAAGGTTGCATGCTGAGCTCTTTACCATCCTTTTCTCCTCCCTTCCTTAGGTGTTAACTCCTTGGGTATATTGGGGCAAGGACAATGAGAGCAGGAAATGGTGCTTGTCTGCTAACTTGGAGTGAGTGTTCCCTCCTTGCTGACTGTCACTAGTTCACTGACTGATAATAAATAGCAGGCAAACAAACTGACTACCTCAAAGGGGGCAGGTAAAGGTTCTCTGGAGGGTGTGGCTGGGACCCACTCCACTGCACTGTCCTCTCTAGAATGAGATCTAGTCTTGGACTCACCTCCAGCACAAGGTTCCATCATGGACCCTCTTTTACCTGCCTTCCCCCCTCAAGATGGAAATGAACGCTCCTGATTGGGGTATATGGTCAACTAGCTTCCACACACCCCCTGAATCCCTGAGAAGCTCAGGTGGCACAGCAAAGGGCCGGACTACACTCAACCCCACTGCTGCTGCCCATTTTTGCCCTACCATCTTTCAGCAATTCTTTTGTCCTTGCCCAGATAGCACAGATGAGCAGGTCAATGACTATATGGAGCTCTATCCCAAAAGCTATCAGTCTAATCACTGTTTTATGGATAATTCCTGTGGAATTCCATTCTTTGGTTTTGAGGAGAGAAAGATGACCTTTCTGAGCCAAAAATACATTGATGTTCCCGTTTTCCTATTCCAGAGGAACTGTCTTCAGTTCCACTATGTGTGTCTTCATAAACCTAGAATGTAGAGTTCTTAGTGATCTTATCCTCAGATTTAGGTCTTGATGTAGTTTCAGGCACACAAAAAAGTGTCTCCTAAAATCCTGGTACATTTTCTTAGTCACTTTCAACTATCTCTCGGAGCGTTATACCCCCCTTGCCATTTCTGAAAAACAAATACAGGAGGTATGAGACCCTTAGATGTGCCCTGGCTACATATGACATCCTTGTAGTTAGGAAGATACAGGCTATATGGGGGATGTTTATGAATCACAAGAACTTGTTATTGGTGAAAACAATTCAAGATATGTTTTTACTCATTCATTTGCTCCAGACACACCTATAGCACTTCAGCTATCTGTTTTGGGAGGCAGGTAATTCAGATACCAAGAGGCCATGAGAAAAGGGGAATAGACCACCCCTGGACGAAAGGCATAGGCAGAAAACTTTCTTCCCCAAAGATGCAGACATCATGCTTAACTTTCAAAGAAAGAGGAGAGTAGTTTAAAGACAGGACTTCGGGTGACCAACATCTTAGAGATTTGAAAAAGAACTAAAACCAGTAGGGAGAAAGAAAAGGAAATGAATGATGGCTTTCCAAATCAGACAGCACAGTACTACAAAGTCAGTGAAGAGGAAAGTTTCAAGAACCAGAAAGAGAGTTAATAATATCAGGTGCCATAGGAAAGCCAAGGATGGTGAGAAATGAGAGGGGGGAAAGCATTTCAGAAGTAGAGGTAAACTTTGAGGGAGCAGTTTAGTAGCAGAGGACAAAGGAAGAAGCCAGAGTGCCATGGATTAAGAGCAAGGAGTGGCCAGGGAGGAAACAAAACACTCTTTTAACTTCCTTTTTTATTTCATTGTATTTTTTTTATTGAAGTATAGTGGACACACGATGTTACATCAGTTTCAGATGTACAACACAGTGATTCAACAACTCTATAAGTCATGCTGTGTTCACCACAAGTGTGGCTGCCCTCTGACACCATGTTAACCTTGTTACAATACCCTTGTCTATATTCCCTCTGCTGTACTTTTTATTCCCAGGACTCATTCATTCCATAACTGGAAACCTGTACCTCCCACTCCTCTTCTAAGGAGTTTGAGAGGACAAAGGGTTTGTCATGAGGAATTTTTTAAACCTTGAACAATGACAAAATCTAACATGTGTGAAAGCAGATGCAAAGGCGCAGGTCGAGATGAATAGATGAAAGTTGGCGCTGAAGGAATAAAGTCTTAGCAGAGACAGGAAGATGTGGGAGTCCATGGAAAAAAATAGGTTAAGAGGCAATGATTCAAACCATCCAAAAGAAAATAAACTTGCCTATTTTGGTCTTCAGAGGAGGTAATCCTTGTGCTGAAAGTTAGAATTGATTGACATAATCCTTTATTTCTCCAAGTGTAAACTGAAATACCCCTTGTGCTCCCTTGCCACTTAAGGTATTGACTCCCAGGAGGGAAATTATTCCTTATTTTGTTCCTTTAAAATAGTGCTCATTTAAAATGTGAGTGAAATGAATGAGGGCCCACACACCCCTAGAAGGAAGCATGGCTGAAGTGGCAAGTCTAAAGACCACGATGAAGAGAAGCCAAGGAAACATCCATTTATGCCCAGGTCTACCATGACACCATGCTATTTCCCAGTGCAGAAGTTCCCAGTGATAATATGGATGTAGAGATCTAAGTGTTCACTCAGGCACCAGGTGAATGATAGGATGATTACCCGAAAACATTTTGTCTTTTCCAACAGGTATGATTGAGCTTTCGGAAGGTTTCACTTCACAGAGCTTAGTAAAAGCAAACATGAGTAGGAAACAGGACCAAGGTGGCCTCTGCCACGTAAGACTTTGTGGGGAGAAAGCAAACAGGAATAGTGTTTCTACCAATAATAACAGATCAGAACTATCTTTGCAGTGTCCTCTCAACTCCATGATATATTCTGCTGTTTTGAGGGCAAGAAGCATGAGATAAGACAAATGTGTAATTACTTCTTGACCCACTCTTTCTAGTTTTCCATTTTCATGAGATGCCACAATTCATTATTTGCATTGATATATACAGAAGGATGGGGACGGTTAGTTGATATTCATTTATTCAGCAGTCTGTAATCTATATTTAATGGAGTACCAGACTGTGGCATAATAAACCGTTTAGAAAGATAGCTGCTTCATACACAGGGGTTATTGCTTGCATAACCTGTACTTATTTTTCATTACAAAACTAAAAGAGCAAAGCATAATTCATACAAGCAAATGAAGTTAACATTTAATGGCTTGAAAAATGATAGTATGAGCTTGTACTGTCAGGCACTGAGTGGCTGTAAAATAAAGGAGAGGAGTCCCCCCAAAATTGCTAAATAAAAAGCTGTTTTTTAGTTCACTGTGAAATATGGATGCCAAGGCAAACAATGAGATTCCACTTCATCAGGTGCTAAGTAGCCCCTTAATTGGCTGACTTGTGGCTAGAGGAGCTGTTTGCCCTTCAGAGAAAGCTGCTGCCCCGGAGTATGCCCTGTGCTCCAGAGTTCTGGAAGGGTCTCCCTGCCATCAGAGAGCTTCTGATGAGTCTTCCTGTGCACTCCTGTTGAATATGCACCATGCCATGTGAGCGTAGGGAACCAGGTGTGGAAGCTAACATCACCCAGAGTCAGTGATGAACAGAATGTGAATCCCCAGGGGTGCCTGGTATCTCGGTTGAACATTGGACTTCAGCCCAGATCGTGATCTCACAGCTCCTTAGTTCCAGCCCCACATTGGGCTTTGTGCTATGGCTTTGCTCTGATAGATTGGAGTCTGCTTGGGATTCTCTGTCTCCCTCCCTCTCTGTTCTTCCCCCACTTATGTGTGAGCAAGCTCTCTCTCTCTCTCTCTCTCTCTCTCTCTCTCAAAATAAACAGACATTAAAAAAAAATTAAGAACGTGAATCCCTGCTGGCCATGAAGAACTGACATTTTTAGATGCCAGCATCATGGTTCTCAAATGCTGTCCTGTGGAGCAGTGCAAATCTAGAATAAATTTTTGTGAGTCTGTAACACAATTAAAATCATAAAGACACCATTATTAGTTTATCAGGTTTTTAAATTCATTCATCTTTTTTTTTACACGTGTTTATTTATTTTGAGAGAGACAGAGAGCCAGAAACAGAACGCATGAGTGCAGGAGGGGCAGAGAGAGAGGGAGGGAAACAGAATCCTAAGCAGGCTCCATGTGGTCAGACTTGGGGCTCAAACCCAGGAATCATGAGATCATGACCTGAGCTGAAGTCAAGGGCCTGATGCTTAACCAACTGAGCCACCCGGTGCCCCAAGGTTGTTAAATGTATTCCTCTTAAAGGACTTCCAATTTTTCTAATACTGTTTTTCCAAGTTTGGCCTAAGTCATCATTTCTATTTATGAAATAATAATGATAACAAATGGTAGGTGTGAATGTCTTTTTTATGTTATGTAATCAAATAAAATTGGTCACCCAATGTCAGCTCTCAAGGAATATAGCATTATGGGAATCGTGGTTTAGATTTCTCATTCTCAAAGAGTGATACAGATTAATTTCTGTATGTAGAACCCATCTCAGGACTCATAGGAATTACTCAGAATTATACTTTCTTGAGCATATATCCAACTTCACTTATAAAGTGCCATTTTTTTCTGCCTGCTATTACCATTGGTTCTCCATTTGTGAGAATTTGGCTGATAGAATATTTATGCATTTTATTCATCTTCTGGCCCTTCATTTCTCCCACACCAGCAATTTCCTTGGATATAGTGTATCAATAAAATATATTATCACACCATATATTATAGCTTTCCTTGGGGGGGTAGGAACAGCAATAAATTATTGGTTTTATTTCTGTAATAGCATTTCTTTTTTTTTTTTTTTATCTTCTGGTCCAGGAAGCAGAAGTAAATGTTTGTGACATGGATTAGTGACATGTTGGGGGTTTGCTGTTACCAGACATCTACAATAATTGGAATGCCCTCAGCTACATATAATCAAAGACCATCAATAACACTCACAAACATGATTTCAGAGAACTTTAATTATTTGCAACCCATATTATTGGGCCTTTTGATTTATTCTTACATATAACTCCAACCCTTCATACCACTATTTGAATATGAAGGATTAATTATTTATATGAGTCCTGAAGGTAAAAGGAAGGGGTCCTAAGAGTCACAGTATGACTTTTATAAAGCTGAACACAATAAAACTTGATATAAAGATGACTGGATGGGAACAGAGATAACAGAATGTGGTCCAAAGCAGGCCAGGCCAACAAATGAACAAAAGCTCGAAAGTTCAACACAGGGATCATAAAGGAGGATTAAGCACGGTACCTTGATGTCCGCTTTGTTGGGCTAAGATGGAGGTCTTATTCCTCGACCATGCCAGGCCATATTGTAAATAATACCAATGATTTTTAGCCCTGAATCATCAAGATCACCATCATCAGCACCATCTTCACCACCAACATGACTACCACTTCCATGATCACTGTCACTGTAATTAACATCTGCTCCGTGTTCATTATGTAACAGGCACTGTGCTAGGTGCCTCACAGGCATTTCATTTAATCCTCACAAAACCTTATAAATTATTTGCTATTATTTGTTCTCATTTTACAGAGAAAAAAACCAAGACAAAGGAAGTTCACATCATGTGCCCAAGGACCCACAGAGAGTAATAGCAGAACTGGAATCAGAACTCAAATTTGCCTGACATTAGTCTATCTTATTATTGCCTATTTCTATAATTTTGAGATGAAACCTTGGTCTGAGTAGCTATGGTCAAATCTAATTCTTTTTTCTCCTATTGGAAATGCATAACAGTAGGTGAAAATATGTTACATAAATAACCCTAACAATTCTTACTCTTCCCCCTCTCCCCTGCTCAAAGGGCCAACATTCTTCTCCGAATTCCCTGCTTTGGTTCTCCTCATATATTCTTTAATTTATCCATGAAAAGAACCTTTAATTATCCTGAGGCAGTTTCAGTTCCTAGTAGTTCCTGCAGAACAATGGTCTTTTGATAGATTTCAGTATCAATAATGCTTTACGCAAAGCAATAAGTAATTGTTCATCTTTTAAAATCTGGAGCTGAAAGGAACTTAGATCGTCCAACGTACTGTAGCAAAGTACATCCCAGATAGGCTAAGTAACTTACCTTAGTTCATAAACTGGCTGGCAGGAGAGCAAGTACTGGATGTCAGTCATTCTGGTGCTTGCCATCTTCTGCCTCTGGCATCACTAGCAAAGGGAAATGCATTATTCCCCAGAAGTCTTCAGTATGAGCTATCTATGGAAAGAGGGTGACTTCTTTTGTTTCTATTTGCTACCAAAAGTAAGCTAGGTCCTTGCCACACCATGCATGGGGAGGAAGAAAGACAAAGCAACGCCTTCAGCCCCCCAAACATGCCCCTTCAGCCCCCCAAAACATGAAAATCAATCAAACAAGCAAATAGCCTTCCTATGCATCAGACTTGTCCATATAAGATCACTGAACTCTGTCCCTTTACTTTTGGTTTTCCAGCATGACACGTTTCCTCACGTCTGAGTTTCACTAGGAGTTGTGCACTCTCTATATACACAGCAAGCTCAAACCTTTAGAGTTTCACACTCTCTTTCTTTCTTTCTTTCTTTCTTTCTTTCTTTCTTTCTTTCTTCTTCTTTCTTTCTCTATTTCATTTTTTTCATGCTCCCGTTCTATAACCCTGCTGGCTTCAACAGGTTCAATGAGGTTTCACTTGAGAAATTTCTGTTTTTAAAATTGGAAGGAGTAGAGTGTATACCACAGTCTCCACCCATTCTGTTAGCAAATTGTGATCAAATGCTACCCACAAACAAGACGGTCAATGATTTTCTTTGAGCTGAAACAGAAGTTGATCACTGGAAAATGGAAACAGTGTTCCTTTTACTCCCTTCTCAGGATGTGATACAGGGTTGACTGAAGACTCTATTTAAAATTCAGCAACACAATTATCACAAACGCTGGGCAAAGCAAATCTTCAAGCCTAGAAAATGAGAAACTCAGAAAGTAATGACTAAATCAATAGTATCTATAATCTGGGATGGAGGGAATGTCTTATCTGCAGTATTGATAGTTATTTGTAATATACAGAGATTTACTTAATGTTCAGATATAGATGAGAACATAGCCACTCATCAACTGAATTGGCTTAGAAATAAAGCTGAGTGAAGGACAGAGAAAACATACTTCATTCTTCACTTGGGCAAAGGAAGTTAAAATAATTTTCAATCTTGTAATTAGTAATTAGAGACAGGGTGGGGAAAGCAGTAGAAATAGAAGATGGCTTAGCCAAACCTTCCTTGAACATGCTGGTTAAACTACTGAGAAGTGTTTTGTTTGTTTATTTGTTTGCTTGCTTGTTTGTTTTTTGTGAGTGTTGTTGTTGTTTTGTTAGAAATTGGCTCCGAACCCAGGCGGGGAGGGGTGGGGCTGCATGTGGGGAAATCTGTGGCTGTAAGTGAGCATCTGGGAAGGCAGAGGCAGGAAGAGAAATGAAAGATGTTGGCAAACAAGCTTGTTGCTTATAAATTCATCTCTTGGGAGCAGGGCAGGAAAATGGACCACTTAACCAAATTTTGCCACTTAAAGTTTGGCCAGTTAGCACTTACTGAATTATGATGTGCAGGCCCAGGTTTTTGGAAAAGAAATTAAGCAGATATAAGTATCGCTAATAAATAAAGGAAACAAAGCATTTATTGCTAGAGGGTAGAAATTGTCTATCGCAAACCTCTCAAATGACTTCAGACAGGATGAGATTTTGGTGTCCCCCAACCCCTCAATTCAGTATTATAACTCTGAATCAGAGGATGCCGATAAGGAACCTCTGTGACAGAACAAGTAACCGCAAATATGGAAGGAGCGCGAGATCTCCAGGTAGGCAGCGGGGCCAGCCAGGGTGCCCTCCACATGGTGTCCTCCATAGGGAGGGTGGCTCTGCCTGGCCCACAACCTTTGTGCACAATTTGCCTTTACTGCATGTGGGGTGCTTTTGGCTTGGCTCACTGTGGCATGAAGTGTGATTTCTCACTCAGCAGCACAAATTAAGTGAAAAATGTACAATGCCATGAGACAGTGTAAAGAGAAAAGCAACAGTGGGCATATCTTTAGCTATGAAGGCAGCAACGTCTCATGATAGAAGACATTTTGAGGATTCAGACTTCTGAGGGAGACACTGATAAAGGGTATGATGAGGGGCATGAAGGCGGGACCCCAGGAAGAAGGTGGTCATCACCAAAATGGTGTGGTCTTAACACAGTGTCAACAGGCACGGGGGCTACCTTGTGAGGGTGGACACTTGTGGGGGAGGGAAGCACACTGCCGAGCTCCTTGTAGTGGAGAAGGGCAGAAGGCAGGCAATGGGTCTGCAGATGGCTGTTGAAGGGAAAAGACTTAACAATGACTTCCTGGAAGACAGGATGGGCTACAAATGTGAACCACAGTACTTATCTTGAATTTTACAAGCATGTAAGTAAGTATACTGGTGTTAATGACAGTGAAGTCTTTCTATGCATTTGGCTACGATATAATCTCATTTTCCCTCACCTTCCCCCCCCCTCCCAGTTTTTCAATTAAGAATCCCAGTCAGAGTTAATTTATAATAAAAAAAAGGTATGGATTACAGGGCACTGAACCAACAAACAATTCAAAACTTGGGAATCACAAATAAAATGGGGCTGTGGCTACTGGAAGCAGACAGGGACAGCTGACAATTTGGGAGGAAATAGTTAAAAAGATGACAAAAATAGAGGCAAGAATTGGAAAGGCATAGCCTCCAGGGTTATTTCGCAAAGGGATAAACAACCATACCGTTCAGCTTGGGCCCTTTTCCTTATAGTATTGGTCAAATGATCCAGAGCCATTAAGAATAAGTAAGTAAATACTCAGGGGGTTTGTGTTAAGAACTCAGAGAGTATGACAAATTTTAAGGCAGATTGCAGCTCCTTTCTAGGTGCTGAGACAGAACCACTTGTCAGCCTTGTGTCCATTTATTTTCTTGCACAGCTTGCATCCAATCCATCCGCAAATCCTGTAGGCTCTGCCTTCAAATCATATTCAGCACATTCCATCATCCCTCTGCCTCCTCTCTCTTCAGCCAGAGTAAAATAGAAACTTCCCCCCTCACCACCCCACAATACTCCCTGTCTGCCTTGCCCTAGCAATCCCCCTTCCCAACACTGGGTACAGTCATTTGTCTGGGAAGTTAATTTAGGGAACCCACACTTCCAGTAGTGCTGTGTTGCTGAGCTGATGCTATAACTGGGAAACAGCAATGAGCCACAGGTTTCATATTCCTGAGGCTTAGAAACAGGGACCCCCTCCACCTTCAGTCTTCGTGTGATTTGGAAAATCAGCAATCCTTTGTCTTTCTGTCCATTTCCTTGGTCGTCCTATAAGTTGAAGGCAATGTCGTCCCTCAGCTGGGCCACAGAAATGACTTCCTACCTGGACTCTCTGTTTCTGCTTTTGCCCCCTCCTTACAGTGACAGGAACTCTAAAATGCATCAGCCCAGTCCACATTTTTGAGAGTGAAGGGTAGTGTTAATAATTACCGCAAGGCAATGGGGTTTACCAGACATCTCTGGTAAACCAGGACGTAGGGATGCTGTACTTTTAATCCATTTTTCTTCCAGCAAGCTCGGTAAATTTGAAAATAAAAAAATAAAAATAAATAAAATCTAAGGTTTCATCAGTCTCCTTAAAAATCCTCCCATGGTTTCCCATTCCATCAATAATAAATTACAAATCATACTGGGGCTTACAAGTCTCCTTCTCAGACTTTGTCACTTTGCAACATGAGCCCCAGGCCCCCTGGCCTTTGTTCTGATCTTTGAAAGTACTCAGCTCAGTTGTCTCCGGAGGCCACTCTGCCTGCCATGCTCTTTCCCTCTTTGTGCACAGCTGACTTCCTAACCATCACAGGTGCTCACAGGTAACCTCCTCCAAGAAGCCTTTGTTTATTATTCTACCAAGCATATCTCTACACCTTTTTCCTCTGTATCATGTTAATGTGATCATTTGCCTTTTTAGTACTAAGCTTCATCTAAATTTCTATCTATTTCAATTTTCATTGGTTCACTCTCTCTTAGAATACAAACCTCATGCAACCAGGAATCTTGAATCCCCGGTACTTGGACCAGCATTGGGAATTGCAGTGGAGGGAAAATAATTTTCCTTCTATCCTTCTTAGTTCTTGGCTAGGAGCCTTTAACTAAAGACAGATTAACCAGAGAAAAACACACAGGAGTTTACTTACATGCATACCTCACATATACATGGGGGACAACCTGGGGAAAATGAGTTAATTTTCACAGTGGCTTAGAATTCAGGCTTAAATACTATTCTCAGCTAAAGCCAAAAGAGAGAAAAGTGTGGGAGGGGTTAGCTATGGGGAGGTGACTAAGAAAGCGAAGAAGAGTAAGAGTTTCTTGTGATTTATAGTCATTCTTCTAGGTACAGAGAGGGACCACTTGACACATGGAGAGTTCCTCTATTAATGTAAATTTCTCTCGCAGAAGGTGTAACTTCTACTCTGTTTTCAGGACTTCTTCTGTGTTTGCTGTTTCTCCAAATAATCCGCTCAGAACAATTCTTATGCCAGAGAGGCATATTCGGGGATGGTATATTCCACTACCCTTCAGCACCTACTGAGTATTTGCACAGAGGGTGAATAAATAAAACTTTGAAT
This sequence comes from Panthera tigris, assembly GCF_018350195.1. Classification (NCBI taxonomy): domain Eukaryota; kingdom Metazoa; phylum Chordata; class Mammalia; order Carnivora; family Felidae; genus Panthera; species Panthera tigris. Next base: position 111,655,355 of record NC_056667.1, on the reverse strand, counting down.
TACGTTCAATGACACGACCATCATAATAAACAAAGGCGATAAAATGTGCTAAAATGCTTTGTAAGACAAGAAAGCGATACACAAAACAAGATGCTCTTAGGTAGGTAAATATGTCTGTTTTTAATCTCAATATATGTAAATATATATTGTAGAGAGAAGGGGCTGTTATAAGTAATAGGTCAACAGTTCTGCCATCAACAGGCAACACTCAAGAGAGTATTACACATTAAACTATCTGGTTGGCCGAGTATGGGGAGTGAAAGAGTTAAGCCTCATCAGGGAAGGGGAGAAGCTGGAAGGCAGCAGAGATGTGTAATCAGACGTCTGATCTCTGGTGGAGGGGCTCTCTACATCATATCCAGTATGAGGCATACAGATGCAGAAAACTGTGTCTTCATATCATTACACTTAGATACAGCATAATTTTCCTTCCACAAATCCTAGGCTGCATAGCCCGAAGGTATTCAATAAAACCAAGAGGAACATTGGAAGTGAATCATACCCATTTGACATTTCCAGTTCTGCTGTGACCGCCAGACCAAAATATAGTCTGCGGGCCTCTTTTTCATTAGCGTGAAACTGCCGGGTTTTAAAACAGTTTATCCGTTGAATTAATCTCCAACCTGCCTTTCACACAGGGCAGATACAACTCCCTGCCATCAGTCTTCTTATTCTGAAACACTCTTATTTTTATTTGTATGCATTCTGGGTAATGAATAACGATCTATTGTGGTTAGAGAATGCCATTCTCTGAAATAGCTCCTAGCATTTTGTAAATGTTAACTCATTAGATCTCATATGGTCCAGAGCCATCTATCACACGGAGGTAGGTCAAAAGCATCATACTTCACATTTTATAGATGGAGGAATTTTAGGACTTCAACCCAAGGTCATCTGCAAGTCAGCAGCCAAACAGAAGAAGACAAGGCACAGAAATATAACCCCAGAATCAAACAAATCTTACTCTGCCTTCTGAGTGAGCCAAGCTGGCCCTCAGGGTCACATGAGGACAGTAGTCTTTGCGTTCAACTAACTCAGGGCTTGGGATCCAGGTTGGACTAGGGGATAGGAGGCTGATCACACTGCTTGCCCACCCCCCCCACCTCACTTTGTCCTGGCAAAGAGTAATCAAAATACATATCCAAGCAGACCTCAAGTTCCATGGTATCTGAGGTAATTCATTTCTTGTCCACGCAACTCTCTGCTCCAGGCATTTTGCGGGGATTTCCACATGCTTCCTTTACTCACACTGTTTACCATCTTGGGAGGAGGTGCAGTTGCTAAAGGCATTTTCCAGCTGTGGAAAGTGAACTGCTCTCTGTTATTCCCTCTTCCATCTCCAAAGCCCTTTTAGCTTTCCTAGTGAAGCCAGTGGCCCATGCAGTCACATGGTACACGGAGTGCTCTGCGGTCGTGCTGGCCCCGTGTCCCTTTTCCTTTCCATCACAACCCCCGGGTGCACACCTCACAAAGGGAGCCAGCATGTTAATGCTTTTTTTCAGTCTGTACTTCTTACAGAATCCAGTCAAAGGGACGAGCGATGGGGAAACATCTAATGAATGATGTTTCTCAATGCCTTTCTTCTAAAACAAAGGGGGTGCAGCAGAAGTGAAAAATTCATGGCAGAATATAAAGGAACTTGGAAGTGTATTCTACGGCGGCCCCATCAGCTTACTCAGCTGCCTTAGATTCCCTACCAAGGAGGACTCACTTTTGTAACATTTCCCAAAGAATTGAAAGCAGGAGGGAAGGAAAGAAACGCAGGCAGAGGAGAATGTTCATGCCCCACTGCCTCCATTTTAAGACAATTTTCTGTGTCTGTTGTCAGGCGTGTTTCAAGTGTCAGAAATGTAATAGAACTTGAAACATGATAGAAGTTATATTAGTTATGTAACTGGTGAGCTATAAGTCACAATTATATTTATTTTGAGATGATGGCATTATCAATTTTTCCCCTTTAATCATAAACCACCACAGAACAACCAAATTCCTGTCTCTCTGATGGGAATGCACAGTTAGACATGCAAAGTACACAGGCAAACAAGTCAACAATGTAGCAACAAATGCTCCCAGCTCCAGCACCATGGGAGATGGAGGTCACTTCCTCTCTTTGTCCCCCAGACCCTAATTCCATCCTTGCCTCTTTGTAACCAACAAAAGACAGACGACTTGAACAGGAGTGAGAAGGCTTTTTGGTATCCTGCAAATATCACCCTCTTAATTTTATTTCAGGAGAAAGCTATATGAGTGATCTGGTCCTTACAGCTGCAAGACCCCCCCCCCCAACATAAGTGCAATTGAAGGAGAAACCAGGCTATAGGCAAGAAATGGGAGCCTGTATTAATTCCACCAGCATTCATCACTCTATTTAACAGAATTCACTCTATTTAACAGAATGTAAATTCTCCATTATTATTATCATTATTATAAATTCTATTAATAGAGATCTGTACAATGGACGTACAATCCTCCTACTGATGTGTTTTTAGCTCATTTCTAGTTTTCTGCTTTGGGAGAAGTTTCATATCTGATATATTTACCTGTATATCCTTATATTCAAGCCTCATTACATTTGTGGGAGAGAAGTAGATGTCCTGGCTCTTGTAAAAAAATTTGAATAGAAATCACCAATTCATTGTCTAATTAAAAGTATATAGATTATTTTTCTACCCTGCTGTCAATACTGGGCTTAAAGAATAGTTTTAGGGAGATTTTTTTCTTTGTTTTTTGTTTTGTTTTGTTTGTTCTTTGCTTGCTTGTGTTTGCTTTTGAGAGATGAAAGGTGTAATTCTTTTAAATCTTCTTTGGTTTTAGTGTTTTTGTTTTGTTTTGTTTTTAACGTTTATTTATTTTTGAAACAGAGACAGAGCATGAACAGGGGAGGGGCAGAGAGAGAGGGAGACACAGAATCCGAAACGGGCTCCAGGCTCTGAGCTGTCAGCACAGAGCCCGACACGGGGCTCAAACTCACGGACTGTGAGATCATGACCTGAGCCAAAGTCGGACACTTAACTGACTGAGCCACCCAGGGGCCCCCATTGGTTTTAGTGTTATACAACTCAGAATTTTTCTGAGGGTAACACATGGAATTTCCTTAAAACCTATGATCAGCCTGGAAGGGCAGAGATGAGTTTAGGAACGAACGAGAAAGAAAGAAAGAAAGAAAGAAAGAAAGAAAGAAAGAAAGAAAGAAAGAAAGAAAGAGAGAAAGAAAGAAAGAGAAAGAAAGAAAAAGAGAGAGAAAGAAAAAGAGAAGAAAGAAAGAAAGAAAGAAAGAGAAGGAGGGAGGGAGGAAGGAAGGAAGAAAGCAATGAGAGAGAGAAGGAAAGGAAAGGGAGGGAAAGGAAAGGAAAGGAAGAGAGGAAAGAAGGAAGAAAGAACCTGTAGAACTCCACCAATGATAAGTGTCTGAAATACAAAATAGACTTTCATGGGACTTCAAATTAACCCCAAAGCTCTGAGTCTGTTAAATATTTTAAAAGTTCACTGTGAGATTATGTGATCACCAGTCTCTCCCTGCCTGTATCAGCCAGGATTCAATCAAAAGAGCAGAATGAGAAGGAACAATATATTACGAGATTTATTGCAATTGGTTTACACAATTGTAGTGGATGGCTGTGCAAGTCCAAAATCCCTAAGGCAAGCTCTAACCGCTGGCCAGCAGGAGCTGGAGCTGCTGTCCACAGGTGGAATTTGTTCTTCAGAGAATCCTCAGTTCTGCTCTTAAGGCCCTTCAGCTGATTAAATCATGCCCACCCAGATCACTTAGAATAACCTCCCTGGTTTAAAGTCAACTGATAATGGGCTTCAATCACAACTATAAAACGCCTTCACAGAAACACCTGGAACAGCTAGAGACCATAGTCTAGTCAAGGTGACATCAGTCCACCCTATCTCATTCTATGTCTATTTAAAGTGAAGAGAAGAAAATGCCTTAACAATTTTAACCTTTGTAATTTTTATATCTCTAGCTAAACTGTATCATTCTGAAGGACAGGTGTTTTCTCATTAATTATTTTAATGCTCATAACTGCTTTATTTATAGTAGCCAAAAATGGGAAATAACCAAACTATGTGAGTGGCTAAACAAACAGTGGTACATCCATACCATGGAATACTACTCAGCACTAAATAGGAAGGAGCTTTTTTTATACTCAACAACTTGGGTGGGCTTGAAGGTCATATGCTGAGTGAAAACAGCCAATGTCAAATGTCATACACTATCTGATCCCAACTATACAACATGCTGGAGGTGACAAATTTTTAGAAATGGAGGACAGACTAGTGGTTGCCAGGGTTTAGGGATGGTGGACGTGAGGGAGGAATATGTGACTACAAAGAGGTAGCATAAGGGAGCTTTTTGTGGTGATTGAAACCTTCTGTATCTTGATTGACATAGCGCTTACCAATCTATGTGTGTGACAAAATGGCAAAGAATTACGCACGGGACCTCCCTCTACCATATTTCTAACTTCTGTGGATCTATAATTATTTAAAAAACAGATGCCTAAAAAAGAAAGGAATGTTTCCAATGTGTATGTAACATTGAGGCTGGGAAGAACTTTCTAAGAAAGACAGGAAATGTAATAAAATAGAAATGAAGACATAATTGAAAACATAATCACTTTACAAACTTTTGCACAGCAAAAGGCTGCATAAACAAAATCAAGTAAAATTATTAAATAGGAAACTGGGGATTGATCCTTGAACAATGTGGGTAGGGGTGCCAAGGGGGGTCAGTTACATTTGTAGTCTTTGGGCAAACTGGTAGGGTATGTTGATAAGATACTAAGTGTTGTTCGCCAGTTAGGAAACCCAAGTAGATGAGATGGAGACGCAAAGGAAGACACACAAGAACACTGATTCATACACACTTCTCAACACATACTTTTAAGCACTGTGTTCAGATCCTTCTGAGATAAAGAGAATAGTAACGATGATGATGATGCTGGTGATGATGTTGACAATGGCAATTATTGACTTTTCTTAAAATCCACGGAAAATCTGTTTTCAAAGAGGTTTTAAACATGAGCTAATGTTTTTAGATGTGAGTAATGACCTGTCCAGGGCTCTAAAGTTAAGCTAGCATCCAGAAGGCTGTGTAGTCCTATTATCCCTGGCACACATATTGATATAACAGTACTCAAACCAGTCTTCAGGGTTGACTTGCTTCAAGCTTATGTGCCTCTGGCTTGCTGACCTAAGTCCCTTGGTCAGTAGCAGAACTAATCTATTTTCCTAGAGATTTGCAGTCCACTGACCTTAAGGAGTGAAGGACAAAACAAGACTTTCCCGAAGATAAGGCCTGATCCCATTCAAATATAACTGCTTCTGATGCCAGCAAGTCCGTTCAGGGTCATGTCTATACACGACTAACTTCCTGGGCACCTGCTTCTCCTGCATGAAGTCCCCTCCCACTTCCCATGCCTTCCCCCTTGAAAACCTTCCAGTTTCACCTGGACTAAGAAGATGGTCTTTAGGATGTTAGCTCTATCTTCTTCCCAGGTTGCTAGCCTCCTCAATAAAGCAAACTTTCCTGTCTTGAGTATTGATTCTTGAGCAGGAAGCAGCCAAAGCTGAATTCAGAACTGTTTCTCTGTCCAGTAACATTGATGAAGTGGATGCTGGACAGTCTGGAGCCTAGCAGGCTCCTGATGCAAGAGACAAGCAAGGTAGCTGGGCTGGATGGGGGTCAGCAATGGTCCAGAACATGGTGCATTTCTCCTAATCCTTCCTCTATCTGTGTTTTCTGGAGCGGAAACCACGCGACACCGTAAGCCTAAGGAATATTAAGCTAGGAATTTTGATGAATTTCTATTAGCCAAGTGTGGGCTAGCTGGAAAGAGCAAAGCTCCTGGGGCCACAGTCATAGGGGACCTATAATTTTCCTCTAGGAAGCTTACCATGAGGATATAGGAGTGAATCCAGAGTAAGTTCCCCTACCTCCTGATAGTCCTGTTGGAGGCGGGGGAGAAGAGCCTCATATTAATTTTTGTATCCTTTTTTCCTAACATCTTACTTAGTGCAAAAATAGCTTCAGTAAACAGCTATAGAATTGAAGTACAAGGAATAGTCACATCCATCCACAATTTCAAGAGAGGAAAATGTTTACTTTTTTTTATCTCTTACCAGTGCCTGACAGGGTGACAGCATGTTGAATGTACACAGTAGTTTGCTAATAGCCTAGCTATATGGAAATACTCTGTATTTCCATAGATTTATCTCCACCAATAATCCCTTTCATCTCTTAACAATTGTTTCTACAAATATCCTGCTGACTCAAACTGCACTTTCATAGATGAACTTCAACTCTGCAAGGTGTTTACACTTGTTACAAGGTGCATCACCTTGAGAGAGATAATACTTTTTTAATTTTTTAAATGGTTTTATTTTATTTTTGAGGGAGAGAGACAGAGTGCGAGTGGAGGGGCAGAGAGAAGGAGACACAGAATCCAAAGCAGGCTCCAGGCTCCCAGCTGCCAGCACAGAGCCCAATGCGGGGCTCGAACGCACAAACCGTGGGATCGTGACCTGAGCCGAAGTCAGACGCTTAACTGACTGAGCTACCCAGGTGCCCCTGGGAGAGATAATTTTTGATGATGGAGTCTTTTACATCCTTCTTAAAGAGAGGATTGGATAAAGAGCAGAGAAACTGCTGATGACTGAGAAGTAGTTAAGATAAATTTGAAAACCTTTAGCACTGAGGTAAGATCCCATTGAGAGGTAAAAGTGATCACTTTTACTGAGTACTTCTGAATCTCAGGCTTTGATGTAAGGCTTTGAAACATGACCCACATGGCTTCTAGGACCCCCTGCCCTTGGATTTTGATGTGTAATTGGCTCAGACTCAGGCAAATCCCTTAGCCCCGTTTCTCTAGGTTTGTATGAAGGCCCAAGAACATGTACACATATCTCATTTCAGGAGTTTATTTCCTTTGTGTGTCTGGGAACCTTAATCTCACAATATCCTGGTGCATGTAACCGGGGCTCAATTTGAGTGGAAACTTGGAACCATGTTACTGGAGCTACTTCGGTTTACTTGCTGTGCAAATAAGCAAGACACTTGCCGAACCAGGAATCCAAAGACTCACATTCAAATCTTGACTTTGAAACTTACTCTATAACTCTCTTAGCCTCTATAAACCTCAATTTCATCATCTTTAAAACAGGGTAATGGCTCTACTTTAATCATTATGCAGGGAGTTATGGGAGTCAAACTAAAAAAAAATCCCTTATATAATTATAGAAATATACATGATCAGGATTTAAGGTGACCTTTTTCTAACTAAATCATGTCAGTCAACCCTCCTCTTCTTTGAAGTTCTCAATTTAAAAAAGTCAGGCCTATAAAAACAATAACAGAATGAAAAAACAAAACAAACACAAATGATAGATTTATTCATGGCAGAGAAGTGACTCTGTGGAAAGTTTGATAGGAGTTGTCCTGAAGGGTAGGATATAGGTCAGGAGAACTAGGGGAGAGCTGAGTACTTGCTCTCTCCTCCACACCTCAACCCTGTTGATCTAAATTTCAGTACAAGGGGAGTCTGGGTGGCTCAGTTGATTAAATGTCCGGCTTCGGATGAAGTCATGATTTCCCTGCTCATGAACCCTGCATCAGGCCTCTTTGCTTTCAGCACAGAGCCCGCTTCGGATCCTCTGTCCCCCTCTCTCTCTGCCCCTCCCCTGCTCCCACTGTCTCTCTCTCTCTCAAAAAATAAATAAACATTTAAAAAATAGATAAATAAATTTTAGGATTAACTAGCACAGTGAATGAGTGAATGAATGAATGGATGAATGGGTGGGAAATGGCAGGTGCCAGGAGGAACCCTGAGCCGATCACTGAGTGAATTATAAGAGAGAAGGATGGCTTGCTATCCCCAGGACGCAGGTCCGTGCCCATTACTTCCCTGTGAGCAGGAACTGCAGGGGCAACTTAACACATGAAGACAAGCAGTGGGACGGAGAATACCATAGCCAGGGCCCCTGTCCGTAAAAAGTTGAGGAGCTGCTCAAGTCACAAATATGGCCAAAGGGTAATAAAGGTATTTGCTATCAGTGGGGCAGTCCTCTTCTTGTGGCCTGGGAGGGATAGTAAAGGGGCAAAGGAAGAAATAAAAAACAAAAACAAAAAAAACCATACTCCTTGACATGTGGAGCATGCATAAAACTTACTCATTTTAGATAACCAAAATAGGAAACAACTCAGTTTGAAACACAAAACCAACTTAATTCATGTGATGAACAGGTTTTGGTTTTGACTTTGAGTTCAGCTTGGTCTAGGGGCTCAAATAATGCAACAAACAGTTCATCTCATTTCATTTTGTGTCTTTTTATTCTTTTAAAATATTTCCCCACCTTTATGGAGATATCATGGGCATATAAGATTATGTAAGTTTCTGCATCTTTGGCTCTGCCTTCTGCTGCTTGGTCTTCTTTGTTCTTGGACTCCATGTCTCGGCTTTAGGCAACTGTGGGTTCATGTCTTCATTCCCATTTTATGTGCAGATAAAAAAAAGAGAGAATGCATCTTCTCAGAAGAGTCGGACAAGTCCGGGCATTTACTCTGTCTGGGATCAACTTAGGAGGTATGCCTACCCCTGAACCAGTCATTATTACTGAAGATTATTACAAAAGAAAGTTGAAGGACTGTGGCCAGTAGGAAAGAAGAAATGCTGGAGATCCTAGAACATGTATTTTGCTATCCAGCCACAGCAGAATTTCATTCCAAAGGGCATATCTCTATGTTCAGAATACCTGAAAGGGAAAAAATAAGCATATTATTGCATTTGTGGGAAAGAAAACCACTAGATTAACATGGAAACATCATGTACATATATAGAATGAGAAGAGAAACTTCCACTGTGGGAAGGGTTTCTGAGGGAAAAAACGGCCAATTTTATTTTTTATTTTTATTTTTTAATATGAAATTTATTGTCAAATTGGTTTCCATACAACACCCAGTGCTCATTCCAACAGGTGCCCTTCTCAATGCTCATCACCCACTTTCCCCTCCCTCCCGCCCCCCTTTCAACCCTCAGTTTATTCTCAGTTTTTAAGAGTCTCTTATGGTTTGTCTCCCTCCATCTCTAACTTTTTTTTTCCTTCCCCTCCCACATGGTCTTCTGTTAAATTTCTCAGGATCCACATAAGAGTAAAAACATATGGTATCTGTCTTTCTCTGTATGACTTCTTTCACTTAGCATAACACTCTCCAGTTCCATCCACGTTGTTACAAAAGGCCATCTTTCATTCTTTCCCATTGCCATGTAGTATTCCATTGTGTCTATAAACCACAATTTCTTTATCCATTCATCCATTGATGGACATTTAGGCTCTTTCCATAATCTGGCTATTGTTGAAAGTGCTGATATAAACATTGGGGTACAAGAGGCCCTATGCATCAGCACTTCTGTATCCCTTGGGTAAATTCCTAGCAGTGTTACTGCTGGGTCATAGAGTGGATCTATTTTTAATTTTTTGAGGAATATCCACGCTGTTTTCCAGAGTGGCTGCACCAGTTTGCATTCCCACCAACAGTGCAAGAGGGTTCCCATTTCTCCACATCCTCTCCAGCATCTATAGTCTCCTGATTTGTTCATTTTAGCCACTCTGACTGGCGTGAGGTGATATCTCAGTGTGGTTTTGATTTGTATTTCCCTGATGAGGAATGACATTGAGCATCTTTTCATATGCCTATTGCCCATCTGGATGTCTTCTTTAAAGAAGTGTCTATTCATGTTTTCTGCCCATTTCTTCACTGGATTATTTGTTTTTTGGGTGTGGAGTTTGGTGGGTTCTTTGCGGATTTTGGATACTAGCCCTTTGTCCAATATGCCATTTGCAAATACCTTTTCCTATTCTGTTGGTTGCCTTTTAGTTTTGCTGATTGTTTCCTTTACAGGGCAGAACATTTTTATCTTCATGAGGTCCCAATAGTTCATTTTTGCTTTTAATTACCAAAAAGGGCCAATTTTAATCAGCATCTGTTTCCTCCTCCAACCTGCCTTTCTTCCCACCTCCATAGCAACTGCTATGCCCCCTATGTATTTCCTTTTTCTTCACTCTTACACTGTTTAGTAAATTAATTAATTAAAAATATGTACACATATATAGTCCAAATACATTTTATAAAATATTTGAATTAAAATTACAATTAATTAAAATATGTTTGCACCCTCTGCAAATTATATTTTACTTCATTTTATTTTGTTTTAATTCCAGTATAGTTCACATACAGTGTTAATTAATTAAAATATGCACATATACAGTAAAAATATATTTACGAAATATTAAGATTTTACGAATTGATATTTTACATTTAGAAAACATTGAAAAACATGTGTGCTTATATATGTTTCTATATATTGGACCACTGATGTGGGAAAACTCTAATGTAACTTCTCAACTACTATACTATAGCATTGTATCATCTAGCTTCTGCTACAACACATTTAATGTGTTCAGGGATATTGCTATTTTGTGAAACTGCTCCCTTTCTAGGTAGCTCCCTGTTGTTACATGACACAATGAGTAAACACCTTTGTACAAAATTTAACCCCCTCTTCCCACCACGGTCTTTCAGATGCCTGAGAGCAGTGCCTTTGGGGCAGTTTGGAAAAGAGACTTTGTGATTCTTTTGTCCACATCTTTTCAGGGTTTGTGCTCCTAAGAGTAATCATGGAAAAGAGAGTAAATAATCCTAGCGAGAAGTCTGGAACCAAAAGGTTACTTTTACAAAGTGTTGATTGAAATCACGCCTGGTGCCCAGCTCAGCAGCTGCAGCATTGAAGAAAGTCAGCAAAGCTGCGGCCAGGGGCTGGCTGGGGAACCAGAAGTCAGCGGCCTTTGGAGGAAGGGCGAAAGCCTCCCTGAACTCAGAGAATGTGCAGCAAGAGCACTCCTGCTTCTCAGAATTGATGTTTTATTTTATTTATTTATTTATTTATTTATTTATTTATTTATTTATTATTTTTAAGAAAATGTTTAATACTTATTTTTATTTTTGAGACAGAGAGACAGAGCAGGAACAGGTGCGAACGGGGGAGGGACAGAGAGAGAGGGAGACAGAGCGGGCTCCCTGGTGACCACAGAGATCCTGATGCAGGGCTTGAATTTATGAACCTCAAGATCATGACCTGAGCTGAAGTTGGAAGCTTAACCTACTAAGCCACCCAGGTGCCCCAGGATTGCTCTGTTTTATTAACTAAACCTTTTTTTTCCCTTTTATTTCATTATTATTATTACTATTCAGTTAGATTTTTCCTACAGATGGTTTGTTAAAATGCACATGCTTCAAGTCTCTTTTTCCACTATTTCAGTTGAAAATAGCCAATTTTCTACTCTCATATCATCTAAATGAGATGCATTTATTCTTTCCATAATGGGGAAAGGCTACTGATTAATTTTAGGTCATTTGTATATGCTTATAAGATACAGATAGTTTCTATTTATGTGGTTGACAATTCCTGTCCTGTTGTTTTTTTTTTTTAATATTTATTTATTTATTTTGAGAGAGAGGGAGAGAGAGTGTAAGTGTCAGAGGGGGAGAGAAAGAGAGAGAGAGAGAGAGAGAGAGAGAGAGAGAATCCCAAGAAGGCTTCACACTGTCAGCACAGAGACTGACTTGGGTCTTGATCCCACAAACGGTGAGATCATGACCTGAGCAGAGATCAAGGGTTGGATGCTTAACGGTCTGAGCCACCCAGGCACCCCAAAGCTTGTCCTTTTTACACCACTAGAAATGAAGGTGTGTTGCTCTGTGTTCTGAAGTTCCAGGATCAGACCCCAATTCATCAGGATGGCATTGAGCAGATCTTTAAGGCACCATAAGCAGATTATGAATGTGAAGGAGGCCCAAACTAATCCTTACTTTGTAGAAAATGGTTAAGAGGGTATAGTATTGTTTTATGAGGATTCTGAAAGAGCTGACATTTGTCGCTCAAGTATCTTACATGAAAATATTAACCCCAATTTACCGATGGCGACACTGAACCTCACAACAGCCTAATGGCAGAGCTATAATCATTGCCATCTCATAGGTTAGAAGCTTGGGCTTACAGGGAGTAAGTAATTGCCTGATGGAATGTACAGCTAAGAAACATGACAAATAGACTCAAAAGGTCAGAATGTCAGCCTTTTGAACTGGAAGTCAGCTCTAGCATGATTGTTCCATGTCTCATTGATGAAAATGAGGGACCTGGGCCCCTAGAGCATAAATGATCTGTCCAATTTTACAGAACTATTTCAAACATGGAGGGAAGGAGCTGGGATTTGGCTGAAGGCACTTCTTCTACCAAAGGGAAATGTGACAAAAGATGAGTGAGTAGATGTCACAACATTTCTACCCAGAATCAGTCCTCAATATCACATGAGCAAATTCTATCCATCAAAACTTCAAGTTCTTCCTTATTTCAGGTTGAGATAATTACCATCTCTTCTTCTAGCAAGACTATTAAAATTGAAATACTTTTTGCTTCAACAGTTTTGCAATCACTTTTGACTGATTGAATGATTTATGTATTGATTTATTCATTCATCAAACACATAGCCTTGTAAGCTATGTACCTGACATAGAGACAAATAAACCCAAAAAGTCTTGCTCCCCAGGAAGCCCTTGTCTCACCAGGAACAGAATTTGTTACAATAGCTACAAAGCAATGGGTCAAAGCGAACTGGAAGGAGAATAGAGGAGGGGAGTCCTTGGCCGAATAGATTAGCAAAAGCTTCATACAAAAGTCAGAACACAGACAATCCTGTGGGATGATTTTTACAAAGATTTAAACAATCAATTAATCAGCAACATCTTCTAATACCTTATACATGTAAGAAACTATAAGTTGGCAAAGATACAAATAAAATTAATAATGTATGACTAGTTTCATCTGTTGAGCCTTGACTCCATGCCAGGATATTTATGTGTATTTATTCTTCATCTAATATCAAACTTAGAAACAAGTAAAGATAAGCGAAGACTTCAAAGTTCCATAATTTACATGGAATCACAAAACAGTACATTTCTAGGCACTAAGACCATAATCATTCTACTTTTCCATACTGCCTTCCATGAAGTCTCTGAATTGAAAGGATTTACTACCAGTTGTATACTTACAGACAGAAAGACAATGGCTACTAATATGAGAGACAGTAGATCAAAATAAATGATAAACATAATTTACAGATGGGCATGTGTTAGCTGGTTTTTCTACTCAGGATCTCACCATGCTGATACCAAGATGTGCTCCAGGGCTGTGATCTCAGGGTCAGGGTCATCTTCTAAGCTCACTATGTGTTGGCAGAATTCAGTTCCTTGCAATTGTAGAATTTAGGGTCTCAATCCCTCGAAGTAACCCCCATTCGTTGCCATGAGCCACCTCTACAACATAGTAGCTTGCTTCCTGAAGGCCAACGGAAGAGCATCTCTGCTATTTCCTGTCTTTTACCTCAAGACCTTCTTGAGAGGACTGATCTCACTCCCAGGATAATCTCCCCCATTGAATCTCAAAATTAAAAAAATTTTTTTAACGTTTTTATTCATTTTTGAGACAGAGAGAGACAGAACATGAATGGGGGAGGGTCAGAGAGAGGGAGACACAGAATCTGAAACAGGTTCCGGGCTCTGAGCTGTCAGCACAGGGGCCCGATGCGGGGCTCGAACTCACGGACCGCGAGATCGTGACCTGAGCCGAAGTCGGCGCTCAACCGACTGAGCCACCCAGGTGCCCCGAATCTCAAAATTTTAAATTTCTATCAATTTCCATGCTGTCTTTGACACACAATACCCAGTATGGTGCCTAGTACAAAGTTGGAACTCCCTAAATATTTGTTGAATGAATGAGCAAAGACTTTATGTACCTCTAGACATGGAATTAAACTTTGGTGTATGTTTGTTTTCAAAATGCAATCACACTGAAGATGGATAGGGACTGTTCCATACTTTCTCCCACCATACACCCTGGATCACTAGTAGTAATTGCATTTTATTTGAGATTTATTTTCCCCCAACATAGTTACATTAATTTTACAATAATGACTTATGGTTTTCCTCATTAATTTAACACGCCCTGTGCTAGATATTTCCTCTGAGATTGTTTAATGATGTCCTGATTCTTCTCCCTCATTTCCTTCCACAAATATATGTATATATCACCCTAAATTCCTTTATTTTCAGACCTGTGTCTTTGACTATAAATACCACACACGCTAATGTTGAATTTTGCTGTTTCTTTTCTAAGGCCTTTGGCTGTTCTTACTTTTTTAAAGCTCAGTATCTCTGGATTCATGGATGTGGGATTCCACGTAATCCCTATTTCATTTCACTATTTAGTCTTCTTTTCAATATATTTTGACTTGGATTAGATGCTCACAGATGTGGAATTAACTATTGAGTTAGTGCAAATATGGAAGGGGGCACATGCTGTTGGTTGCCAATCCATTTCCACCTGCTTCTCTTCAGTTCCAGAGGGAAGGCTTATATATTGGTTCAAGGGAGGATTTTCTCACTTTCCCCTATTTGGAAAAAAAAATAAAGTGCAAAGCTCCACTTGCCGCTGCATCCATATTATGGGTAGAAAGAAAACCAGTCATTGGGTGATATTGATTCCAAGTAGAGTAAATGAAGGAATCTGGGCCTTTTTGACACCATTCAATGGTTTATCATGTCAGGCTAAGAGTCTGCTCTACCTTTCTACTTTTTATTATGTGAAAAAATCTAATTTTTATATTTAAACCAGAAGTGTTAGAAAAACAAAGCAATGGGAACTCAAAGGGACATAGGCCCCATATGAAAGAGCTCTGAATGACTAATGCTGGAATTATTTGAGAAACGAAATAAATAATGTAACACTGGATTATAACCCAATGAATGAAACAAATATCAGCAGGTCCATAGTGATATAAATAAATGATTACACAAATAAGCAAATGGGAGAGAAGAAACAAAAATAGAATAGAGAGGAAAACAGTAGAATTCCAAGCAATTTATATAGATACCACCCCCCTCAAGGAGGTAATTCTGTATCCCTTCAGTGCAGGGTGCACGTAGTAACTTCTTTCTGAAGGAGGATTGAGAACAGAGTAACTACCATGTAAAAACATGACAAATACCACCCCAGCCATATGATCAAGCTTAACATCAGCAGTGACAAGGTATGTAGGTAGAAGTTACCCTTAATGTGATGTGCTATCTTTGTGGTTTTCCTCCACAAAACCATTACCCTGGTCTAACCCTGACAGAAAATATCAAAGGAGCCCAAGAAGGGGAGCATTCTACAAAGTTCATGACCAGTACTGCTCCATACTGTCGAGATCATCAAAAACAAGGCAAGTTTCTCTCACAGTCTAGAGAAGCCTGAGAAGACATGACCGTTCAAAGTCTTGTTATATTCTGGGTGGGAGCCTATAACAATAAAGGGCAGAGGAAATCTGAATAAAGTATAGATTTTAGTTAATAATCATGTGTCAGTATTTTTCCATTAGAAGTGACAAATGGATCATAATAATGTAAGATGCCAACAGTAGGGAAACTGAATGCAGTGAGGGGTATAAAAGAACATACTGTACTATCTTTGCTAATTTTCTGTATATCTC
This sequence comes from Panthera tigris, assembly GCF_018350195.1. Taxonomy (NCBI): domain Eukaryota; kingdom Metazoa; phylum Chordata; class Mammalia; order Carnivora; family Felidae; genus Panthera; species Panthera tigris. The sequence goes on along the minus strand of NC_056667.1, from coordinate 111,639,767 downwards.
TAAACCTATGCAAAAAAAGATTTTTAAAAACAATTTTTGTTTACTTATTTTGAGAGAGAGAGAGAGAGGTGGGGGGAGGGACGGAGAGAGAGAGAGAGAGAGAGAGAGAGAGAGAGAGAGAGAGAGAGAATCCCAAGCAGGCTCCACACGGTTGTGGGGCTTGATCTCAGGAACCATGTGATCATGGCCTGAGCCAAAATCAAAGTCAGATGCTTGACCAACTGAGCCACCCACGTGCCCCAAAAAGATTTTTTAATAGTGCAAAGAATTTTCATATATCACTAAATATTCGTTTTTGATGAACAGTAGTTATTTTTAATGTAATCAAATTTATCAATCATTTCATTCTGTCATTAGTAGTTTTCTTCCTCTTTTAATCAACTTGTCAACTTGCCCTTCTTAATGTTGTAAACAGATTCTCCTGTCTCCTAGAAGCTTGATTCTTTTTGATTTCACATTGAAATAGATGATATGCCTAGAATTAATTTTTGTGGTATGTTACAAAGTGAAAAAATGATCTCATCATTCCTATTTTCAATATTTATTGAAATGTTTTTTGCCTACTCTATGAAGTGTCAGTCTTAAGTTTCTTCATATGGGATGGTTTTACCATTTCTAAGGGACTAGGAGACTAACTCCCAGATAGCCCCCTCAGCACACCATCCAACCAACAGACCATCCAGAAGGCCATCCATTCATTGTTAGCAAGTGAAGGTGTGATGAAGTCACTTCTTGAAGGGATTCAGACAGTGTCCAGAATGACTTATTCCATGATTGGCAGCTCCAGTTTCTGGAAAGGGACATGAGCAATGCAATTGTTTGGGCTCTTGTTTAACATCTCTATAGCCTCTTAAGAGAAAAACAAATCACGAATCTTCAAAGCTTTTCATAATATGCCTGCAATCTCTCTCTCTAGCCTTATGTATCAAGGCTCTTGCCACACTTCATACTGAATTTCTATCCATCCCTCAAAGATACCACTTCAGTGACTTCAAACATGATATTCGTCTACCAGAAAACATGTGCTAGTGTGAGTTTTCCCGTCATGGGTATTTTCTGTTCCATGTTTCACCTGGATAATTCTTATTTTTCCTTCAAATTTTAGAATAAATAAGATTTCTTCAGAAAATCTTCCCATAATCAACAGAATAAGTGGGTTCCCCTGTTATAAGTCTCATGTCACCATATTTTTCTCCTTTGTACTCTGTAAGAATTATACTTGGTTAATTACTTGCATATTGACCAGGTTAATCTATTTCTCCTAATAAATTTCAAGTTTGAGAAATATCTGATTCAACGATATCCCCACTGCTATTCTATGATGACAGAGACATTTCTGTCTTGTTCCCCCACAGTATGCCCAGAATCTGTATAAGTACCTAGTAAGTACAGGTGACCCCTGAACGATGCAGGGGTTAGGGCCACCAACTCCCATGCAGTTAAAAACCCACATATAACTTTTTTTCCCACCAATTTTGAATTAATTTTATTGAAATATAAATAACATACAATGTTATATTAGCTTCAGGTATACAATATAATTCAACATTTCTATGCATTACTTAGTACCCATCAAGATAACTGTTCTCTTAATCCCCCTTCTCTGTTTCATCCTTCCCCCACCCACTTCCTCTCTGGTAACCATCAGTTCTCTGTATTTAAGAGTCTGGGTTTTTTTGGGTTTGTCTCTTTTTTCTTTGTTCATTGGCTTTGTTTTTTAAATTTCACAAATCTCACATATGTGAGTAATTTATGTGAGTAAATTATGTGTGAGTAATTTTATTTAGCATTATACCCTTTAGATCTATCCATGTTACTGCAAATGGCAAGATTTTGTTCTTTTTTATGGCCGAATAATATTCCAATGTGTGTGTGTGTGTGTGTGTGTGTGTGTGTGTGTGTGTGTCTGTGTGTGTGTCTCCCATCATATCTTCTTTGTCCATTTATTTATGGTTGGACACTTTGGTGTCTTCCATATCTTGGCGATTATATATAATGCTACAATAAACATGGGGGAGCATATATCTTCTCATATTAGTATTTTTGTTTTCTTTGGGCAAATACCCAGTAGTAGATTCTGGATCACAAGGTAATTCTGTTTGTTTTGTTTGTTTGTTTTTTCTATTTTTTTTTTTTTTTTAAGGAATCTCCATACTGTTTTCTATTATGGCTGCACCAATTTTCATTCTCACCAACAGTGAATGAGAGTTTCTTTTCCCTCACAACCTTGCCAACATGCTATTTCTTGCTTCTTTGATTCCAGCCATTCTGACAGGTGTGAGGTGGTATCTCATAGTTTTGATTTACATTTCCCTGATGATTAACGATGACTCTGATGACCCCTCCAGAACTAAATTGCATATACCTTGCTGTCGACCAGAAGCCTTATCGATAACATAGTTAACACATATTGTGTGTATTATATGTATTATACATTGCATTCTTACAATTACATAAGCTAAATAAAAGAAAATGTTATTAAGAAAAATCATAAGGAAGTGAAAATATATTTATAGAATTGTACTGTATATATATATATATGTGTGTATATATATACATACATATATATACATATATATGTGTATATATATATATACACACATATATATATACATATATATGTGTGTATATACATACATATATATGTGTGTGTGTGTGTGTGTGTGTGTGTGTGTGTGTATATATATATATATATATATATATATATAGTCTGTGTATAGGAGGGCTGGGGCAGGGGACGCAGCAGCCCAGGGATGGTGATGTTCTTCAGCCTGGAGGCCTCAGCTCAGTGGCAGGTGGGCCTTAGGGCAGAAAAAGGGCCCCAGAGATGCACTATAGCTGGCACATCTGCCTGGATGAGCGCCCCCTGCAGTGGCCCTTGGTAGCTGCAACCACATATGGGTGTACCTGCCTTGTGGAGGTCCCAGTGATACTGGTTTTAGAGCCTTGTGGGGAGGGGGCGGGGGGGGGGGGGCGGGGGTCCGTGCCAGCCTGCAAAGCACCCTGGGCCCAAGGTCATTCCGGGGCAGCCCCAGAACTGAAGACTGGAGGATTGGGAGGCTGGAGTTATGAAGGTGTGTGTATGGGGGAGGGGGGCAGAGGAGTCCCCCACAGCGCTATCTGTGCACTCTGGGCACATTCCTTTGCTTCAGGCCAGCCTCTGCGGCTCCTGACAGCTTCCGGGGACCTCCCTGGGTACTGGGAGGGCAGCAGGGGCTACTGTGCACCAGTCATCTTTGATTTGGTTTGTGGAGACTGGGGTGGGCAAATGAATGCCTTGTGGGTTTGCTGTCAACTCAAAAAGAAAAGGAAAGAAAAGAGGAAAGGAAAGGAAAGGGAAAAGAAAAGAAAAGAAAAGAAAAGAGAAAAAAAAAAAGAAACTGTACCTACGTGGACTTGCCCAGTTCAAACTTCTGTTGTTTAGGATCAACTGTAGTGGATTATGTGTGAGTCATTGTGGAATAAATGAAACAATCTAGGTTACCAATGAATAACTGAGTACAGGAATCTTGGATAATTTGGAGTTTCTTGAAATACAAGGGAAATGGAATAAGGAAATAACGCGTTTGTTCTTCAGCCTTTCCCATCTTCCATTCTGTCTGTCTCTGCTTGCAAGCACATGTACCCAGGACTGGAGGCAAAGTAACTGCCACTCACACTGAACTGGCACCTGCAGAGTGAGGGTCCCAGGGCTTTTCAGTGGGGCATCGTTTGTATGTCTGTGCTGGGATAGTGACCTGCAATCTGTCACATTCTAGCCTGAGGCAAAGGTTGTAAATAGAAGGCATTCAGACGCCACACCCTGTCAACATTTTGGGAGACTGAAAACACGGTGTGGATGCAAACTCCTATTACTTTTAGAGTTAGAAAATGTGTAACCAGAATGTTCAATATGGACATCACTAAATTAGTAGCATTAAAGAAACCTCATATGTGTATAATTTAGTTCTCTTGGGCTGTTAAAAGGGAAATTGCATTTTATTATTATTATTATTATTTTGGTATCAGATTTTTAAAGCACGTAGCTCTATAGCCTGTGATGCACATAGAAGTTTTATTTTTTCCTTCTGTGTTAATGCATGTTTAGAACCTCCCATTTCCTTAATTAAGGAACAGGAGAGCATCAAAATGATGGAATATTATTTTGAGAGTTTTGCTATTTTATGAGAAACAAAGTTTGAACCCCAATAAAAACATACAATTAAGCATATTGTCTTAGATTTTGCATATTAATTTAGGAAAAAAGTATAGGAAAAAAACACGAGAGAAAATTGAGTCGTCAAAATTTTCATGCATTTAATTTTGCTGTATAATACTTCTACTTATAATTATTAATCAAGTAATATATTTTTAAGAAATCTACTTCTTTTAAAATTTTTTTTGTTTTGGGGGCTCCTGGGTGGCTCAGTCAGTTGAGCGTCCGACTTCAACTCAGGTCATGATCTCGCAGTTCACTAGCTCCAGCTCCCCGTCCGGCTCTCTGCTGACAGCTCAGAGGTTGGAGCCTGCTTTGGATTCTGTCTTCCTCTCTGTTCCTCTCCCATTCACACTCTGTTTGTCTCTCTTTAAAAAAATAAATGAAGATTTTAAAAGTTTTTTAAATTTATTTTTAAGTAATCACTACACCTAATGTGGAATTCAAACTCACAACCCCGATCAAGAGTTGTATGTGTTCTACCACCTGAGCCAGCCAGGTTCCCCAAGAAATGTACTTTTTTGGCCATATTCTCCTAATGTCAATATTTCTTGTACCATCAAGCAGCACCTAATTTAAAAATGATTTCAACAGTTCTATTGAACATCACAAATATATGCAATATGTATCCTTTTCCATAATAATGTTGTTCAATTTCTTTTTAAAGAATGGGAGAGCATGAGCAGGGGTAGGGGTGGAGGGAGAAAGAGAGAGAGAATCTTAAACAGGTTCCACACCCAGCATGGAGCCTGACACAGGGCTTGATCTCACAACTGTGAGATCATGACCTGAGCCAAGATTGAGAGTCCAGTGCTTCACCAACTGAGCCACCCAGGCACCCCAAATGGTTGCTCAATTTTTAAAATTCTAATTACTGAGGAAACTTGTCACGGAGTTTGCACATCCATTTGAACTTCTGAATGGGAGAAAGGAAATATTAGAAAAAAAATTAGAAAATTAAAGCAAAGAGCCCAGAAAATATAATGTCTGCAAGGTATACATAGTAGAAAAAGAGAACAGAATATAGAAGGGAAGAAATGATCAAAGAAAAAAAAAATTGAAGATATTATGCAGTCATATAGAATATGAAAGTCTAGCCCAGGGGTCAGCAAACTTTCTGTAAAGGACCAGGTGGCAAATATTATACGTTTTTTGGGCCACATTCCCTGTCTTGCAACCACTCAAATCTGCATTATCAGCTACAATCTGCAAATGAATGAGCCTGGCTGTATTCCAATAAAAATTTTTATGGACATTGAAATTTGAGTTTCATACAATTTTCACCTGTCATGAAATCTGTTTCTTTTCAACCTCCTTCTCTTCTTTCCACTTAAAAATGTAACCACATTATGGGCCATAGAAAATCAGGTGTCAGGGTAGATTTGGCCCATGTAGTTTCCTAATGCCTGGTCTAGCTGTAAGAGCTCAGTGAGAGCCCAGTACAATATTCAGAAGTATACTAACACTTGAACCTACTCTTGTGAAATATCAGATACTAGGGACAATAGGAAGGCATTAGGAACTACTGGCTACCTTTATATATAATCAGAATAGAGCATATAAAGATAAACAAGGAGAGATAAGAATTCAGTAAAAACTGTCATTAACTGCACAATCCAAGTGAAATTCTTGCTGAATTTCCTCATTATTCATAAGTTTGGTTTTTGTCTTGTTTTTAGAAATTCAACACAAAAGTGCTCTCCACCTTCTCTCTACATATGAACTTGACAAATTTATTCCAAAATTTATATGAAAGCAGCAGGCCAAGGCATAGACAATGTAATTTTAAATGAAAAGAAAAAGAAAGCATGTGCAGGGATAATAAAATAGCATGATTTCTAATAATTGAGACAATATACAAATGGATAATGTTTAGATTATGTAAAAAAATAGAACTCTGATTTATAATCTGCAACAACCATCCAGGAAGCCAACCTGTTTATAAGCCAGAGTTGCAGGAAATCAAATCACTATCCCTAGAAATCAGTCCATGAAACCTAATAACCCCTGTAACAACCAGCCCAAAATGACCAGGACTTGATTAATAACTGACAGCATCCTTAATATTTATCCCTGTCTCCTTCCAGCTGAAGCACAACCAGAGAAAGCCAAATACCATACTCCCTAGACAATCACATTGGGTGTTCTCCTTCCACATAGTTTGCCAATAGCTGCCAATCAGGACATGCCTAGAGCCTTCCTCTTGTCCACTACAAAGCTTTTCCTGTCTTCTTCCTGCTTTTGAGTCTTTACAAAAATGCAAGTGATGGCCATTGACTCACTTGTAATAGCAACTCTGATAGCCATTGTCTATTCTCATTTGATTGGTTTTTATTTATTTCCACACAATGTAAGTTTGGAAATGACACCCACTGGTAAATAAATTGTAATAAATCCATACAATGGAAATTAGCTGAGGGAGAAGGGTTCTGTGGTATTTACCATCCAATAAGACACTTGTGACTATTCTTTCACAGATTTTCCTTAGAATATTCTTGAAAAGAAAAGAAACTCAGGTATTTTCAAGATGCTTCATTGCCCCACGCCAATCATGGCCATTGTGGATATGCCAGGTAGAAAGCTGATTTTCAATGGGGAGATGCTAAGCCCAGCTATGCTCTACACTCTGTCCCTACTTCCCATTCCACGTCAGTGTTCAGAAAGTAGAGAACCTGTAGGGCAAGTTACCAGAAAGTCTGCAAAAGTATCCCTTCTGTTATACAGGCACATCTCCCACAGTGCCCAGAGTCCAAAGCTCATGGCTTGATATTTTTATATTCAAAGAAACTTCAAGCAAAGAAAATAGGTTGGTAGAGTAGGGTTTGCAGATTAAATACAGTTAAATTTGATTTTCAGGTAAATAACAAATACTTTTCAGGATAAATATGTCCCAAATATTGCACTGGATATACTTATATGAATAATTATTATTTGCATATCATAAATTCAAATATAACTGCATATCTATCTTGTTTTTATTTGTTAAATGTGGCAACTCTAAGGGAGAGGGTAACACTGACCTTTTCTTATTCCTTTTATGGAGTAAGAAATACAGCAGAATTGATGGGTTATTTAAAGGTGCACTGTTTGTTTTCCAAATATTTGTTTGTTTGAAATATATTTTATGACCATTTCATCTTTAATGAAATGTTAATGATCATTCACTTTCTTATTAAATAAAGTAGAAGTAAAACATACAAGTAAAAAGTATAAATTAAAATATAAAATTAAATCAACAAATATGTAATGCATATCTGCTATTATAGAAGATGTGTACTGGAACAGTAAAGAAACACCCATGCTGGATGTTCTGGATCCTGTAATGGCACAATAACTTATATAGGACTAAAATTCACAAAGATAGCAAAGGCTATCACTGAGGAGCTCACAAGCCAGCAGAAAACTGAGGGTAGTCCCTTAAATAAAGAGAAGTGTGCTCACCCATATTTATGGGTTTCCTCTCTACATGCACAGTGCAGTAATAATGCATGGCAAAGCTGGAACTTAAGAAAGCCACAGTCTTGATATCTTGAGGTGTCAGAAGGCAGTTCAAGGCTACTGGAGCACTGACAATTGAGGGGAGAAATCATGAAAAGAAGAAAGTCACAGAAGGCAAAAACAAGCTGACAAAACTCCAAGAAAAATGAGATTTTTCACACAAAGGAGAAAGAACTGCGAGTTTAAGTTCTGCCAAGTTAGAGAGTCTTAATAAATATTTTGAGTTTTCCATTGACCTGCCCTATCAAAGTTTAAAACCAAACCTCTACCAGTACAAAGTGTCTGAGCAGTAATAAAATGGCAACCTTAAAGTTCTAAAAAAAATCTTAGAATTTTATGTCTAGTGAAAATAACACACAAAATAAAAATATTTTTACATAAGCAAGAACTAACAAACTCTACCTCAAATTATTAATTTTCCAGAAGGCATAAAAATCATAAATACACATGCACCTAATTACAAAGCTTCAAAATTCATAAAGCAAAAGCAGACTGAAAGGAGGAAAAAACAAATTCTCTATCACAGCTAGAGATTTTAACACTTCTGTCTCAGCAAATGATTTAGTAATTGTTCAAAAATGAGTAAATATATAACAGAATTGAACAATACTACAAACCAACTAGACTTAACTGACAATTACAGAGCACTGTATTCAATGGCTTCAGAATACTCATTTATTTTTCAAGTGCACATGAAATCTTCATAAAGAAAGTCCATATTCTGGGCCATAAAACAAGCCTTGATAAATTGAAAAATATTTGGAATATTACAGAGCATGTTATTTGATCACAAGTTAAATTAAATATACCATTGTAAGATGTCTACAAATATTGGAAAATAAACAGTATACCACTAAGTAGCCCTGGTTTAAATAAGAAATCACTAGGGAATTAGAAAATATTCTAAATTAAATATTAATGAGAACACAACATATCAAAATTTGTGAAATATAACTAAAGCACACCCTAGGAAAATTTATAACCTGAAATGCTTATAATAGAAAAAAGTTTGAAAACCAATAAGTAAGTTTGCAATTCAACATTGTCACTCTTCAGGAAGATGAAATATAAAACTACAATTGGGGTACCTGAACAGCTCAGTCAGTTAAGGGTCCGACTTTGGCTCAGGTCATGATCTCGGGGTTTGTGAGTTCGAGCCCTGCATCAGGCTCTCTGATGACAGCTCAGAGCCTGGAGCCTGCTTTAGATTCTGTGTCTCCCCCTCTCTCTCTCCGTGTCTTCCCTGCTCATGTTCTGTGTCTCTGTCTCTCAGCAATAAATAAACGTTAAAATAAAAATTTTAATAAAAAAAACTACAATCAGGTGCTATTTAAAGACATTACTATGATTAAAATTAAAACAACCAACAATATCAAATGTGAGTTAGAATGTGAAGCAATCAACACTCATAACATTTCTCGTAGAAATGTATAATAGTACAGCCATTTTTGAAAAATGGTCATTTTTTTAAAAAGATAAACACCCACCCACCCTGTGACCTCACAATTCCTCTGTTAGATATTTCCTTAAGAAAAATAGCAATAAATGTCTGCAAAAGGATATGTATAAGAAGGTTAATAGCAATTCCATTTGTAATAAAAAAACCAATTATTTATCAATATAGGGTAATGGATAAACCTATGATAGTATACAATGGAATACTACTCAACAATTAAAATGAATTATATGAATTCATTAAAATTCATTAAAATTCATTAAAATTAGAATTCATATAACTCATTAAAATTCATTCAAATTCATTAAAATGAATTCATATATTATATGAATTTCTAATATAACAACATGGATGAATCTCAGAAGCATTGCACTACAATGACAATAATACAAAAAAAAAAGCTAGACATAAAAGACTGTGGTGATCAAAATCAGAAAATGGCTGGTAATGGGAGACTGAATTTTATTGAAAGTGGGAAGGAGGCAATTTGTATTTTCATGAAAATTCTCTATGTTGATCAGAGTGCTGCTACCAGTTCCCAGAAAACAAAATTGCAGTCGCAAATTTACTGACTGCAAACCATCCTTTGGAATTCCCACAAATCAGAGCTTGTATACTCTCTTCTGAATAGTCCATTCATTTAAGGTTCTACTTTGTCTTTTCTGTTCCTTTCACGTTTCATTCCCTATCTCTACCTCAACATACAACCAACAAATGCTGCTGGATTCAGCCACAACCTGCTTCATCACTTCTACAGAAATCTTTTCTTAGTTAAGAAGGAAAAGAAACAAAGTGATAGAATCATGCATCGTCTAAAGGGATCTTTTGACTGTCTATAGAACTGTATAGTTCATTATTGACATTATTATGTTGCATCGTAGACAATAATGGGAAGGAAAAAGAATAGTAAAGGTAATAATATTAATGACAAGTAAGTTTTATTGAGTATTTAGTATATGCCAAGTATTGTCTAAGCACTTTACATAAATGAAATCAATTAATCCTCATGGCAATCCTATGAAGTAGGTATAAACATTTTCCCCACATTAAAAATGATAAAATTAAGTTATGCAAAGAATAAATTGCCCAAAGATACACAGCTAGTAAATGGTAGAACTGGGACTCATGACATCTAGCTCCAGAGACTATGTTCGTAACTCACTATACTCTAAATATGTGAGTCCCCCACAACAGGCAATGGTCACAAGTTACTATTTAAATTTGGATTAAGTTGATGAAAGTTAAGTAACATTAAAAATCAATTTTCAGTTACAATGGCCACATTTCAAGTGCTCAGTAGGAACGCGTTACTAGTGGCAACCATGTTGAACTGCACAGATTTAGAATGTTACCTCAAATATAGGAAACCCCCCCCCTTCCAATTCAAAGCCTGAATTTTGCGTTGGGTATGTCTGATTTCATGGTGAAAGTAAGATCACATTAATGTACTAATTCAAAATTGACTGATTACTATTTTCCCCTGCTCATGCAAGACCTCACTTCTTCTCCTAAGTATCCCTCCACACCATGTTTCTTGGAGTGCCTCCCATATACTGCTGGTGGGTGGCCACCTCAATGTTCCATTGTTCTAATGGGAGGCACCATTAATTCCCCAGGTTCTAAGTCTTGAGAAGATCAGTGGTGAATCAAACTTAGAGAAAAAAATGCAATCAAAATCTATGGCTTGCTCATTTTTGTATCATATTCCATTCATGTCATCTTAAAACAATATTCTTAGATTGAATGTATTTCACAATAAATATCTCTTCTACTTTTTAAAATCTCTCTTTGATTTTATATTTCTCTGTCTCCCTCCCTCTAGTTTCCTCTTTTATCACACACACTCACACACACACACACACACACACACACACACACACACGTATACCAGCATGTAGTAAACCTATAATGACGTGAGAAGAAATGCACATGTTGTTTTGAGAATCCCTATGTCTGACCAGTAAGCTGAAGTCCCTGGGTCAGATGCATATATACTGTTCCAACATCCCCTATGTTCTTTCTCAGAAGGATCCTCAATTTCCATGGATCAAGACTTTTGTTGGATCTTTCCCACCAACTCACTAGAGGTGCATTGACACAGCACTGACTAGAGCTGGGATGTCCTCTTACAATTAGGCTTATTGGACTTATAATAACATAATTCCTTCCAAATTCACTTGAAGAGGGCTTATTACACTACACTCTTAGCTGGGCTGATAGTATGTCTTTAAATAAGATTCATCCATTTATACCCTACAGGTCTGATAGTCAATAGAAATGAGTGTTTACACTTCAGTGACACCCAAATGGCAATCATCCTGTTTTCCTTTTGTTTGTTTATTTGTTTTTATTTTGTACCCACACTTATTTGTTCTTTCCTCTTTCTTTTCATTTCCCCTTATTGTCAACCACATGTCTTCTGTTCCTGGAACTTGCTCTACATTGGCTCGAGAAAGATCAGAACATCTAATTTGTTTCTTAGATCTCTTAATTTTTTTTAATCTTTATTTATTTTTGAAAGAGAGAGAGAGAGAGAACATGAGCAGAGGAGGGACAGAGAGGGAGACACAGAATCTGAAGCAGGCTCCAGGCTCTGAGCTGTCAACACAGAGCCAGTTGCGGGGCTCGAACTCACGGACCGCAAGATCATGACCTGAGCTGAATCTGGAGGCTTAACCGACTGAGCCACCCAGGTGCCCCTCTTAGATCTCTTAAAAATACAGCTTATAATCTTTCTTAGTTTGATCCCTCTAATAACCCTGTGTTTCCAAAATTCAGTATACAACATCCCACTGTAGAATGATACTCCCTGCAGTATTGCCCTGATCCCTTCAACTGGGATAGTGGACAGCAGCCACCAGTTGTTGCTAATGATACTTTCTCAAGGAACATTCAGGGAAGCAGTATCACCAGGAAATAGCAAATAATATGGCATAGTGCTCTCCACATATATATGCGTGTGGTCTGGACAAATGTGAAAGACTACAGAGAAAATCAGTGATTAATAATAAAATAATAAAATAAAATAAGATAAAATTTTATTAAAAGACATCAGTGTTCTGATATCTTTTCTGCAGCAAGAAAATGAGGGAAGAGGAAAAATGCATCTCATGATGAAGATAAGGAAATGTAGTTTGCAAAAATATCAGTGAGAAAACATGGAAAATGGGGATGACAAGACTTGAAGAGGAAAGACCTAAGAAGCAATAAAAGAGATAAAATTACCAGTGGGAGTTTTTGTGTCAGACTCTTGGGAATATTTTTCCCTTTCCTTTCTTATAATCCTCACAAAAACCATTCCTGGAATAGGTAGTTCTCTTCTCATTTTATAGAAGAGAAGTTGAGATTCAAAAAAAGCAAAAGAACTCACACAAGATTTCATGGCCAATGAGTAATGGGGTTAAATTGGCATGACACCTTCCAGGCCTCAATCCTTACTGTTCACTGTTCGAACTGTAGCAAAGAGAGGTTTGTGGACACTGGAGTAGACATACCCATTCTGTTGTGTTTAAATAACAGCTTTATTTGTGCACATTTTACAGTGACTTTTAATTTCCTACAGCCATAACTATTTTTTGAGCATCCAAAGAGATGAACTTGTCTTCAGAGAAATGTGCTCACACATACACACACACACACACACACACACACACACACACAAACACACAAATATTTCTATATACAGTTTTAGAATTTCTTATCTGCCCCAAAACCCATCTGTTGACCATGTAGAAGGACATCTCCTTTCTTCTTCACAACTATTGCATTAGATGTAGTTTCATTCTTTTTTTTTTTTTTTGAGAGAGAGAGTGGGGCAGGGGAAGAGGGAGAGAAAGACAGAGAGAGAAAAAAGATCTTAAGCAGGCTCCACGCTAGCATGAGCCAGAAGTGGAGCCTGATCTCACAATGGTGAGATCACGACTTGAGCCAAAATCTAAAGTCAGATAGATACTTAACTGACTAAGTCACCCAGGTGCATCAGATGTAGCTTCATTCATTCTAAGTTGAGAAAGTGGAGACTCTGAAATGTTAACTGACCTTAAAAACTGCACAGTTCTGACTTAACTGGTAACTGACCCCATTCCTACCACCTTACATAGAAATACTATGTCTTTTTCACTTAGAATCACTTAGTGAATCACTTAGTGATTCTATTGCAATCACTAAGAGCAGGGATGCTCAACTATTTCTAGCTTGGGGAAATGTGTGTGTGTGGAATGTGTAGTGCGTGTTTTATAGGAAAACACAAAATACTGAAGATAGAGAAATTTCAGGAGTTTAAGGAAGATATGAAGACAGTAAAGTAAAATATTATATAAATTGACTTTTTTTCCTGTATGAAAAAACTCATTGCCCAATTTTTGAAGGAGAAATCCATCAATGGTTTATGAATATTAACCCAGACAATTGACATACACATAGTTTATCTTGACCATCCATGCTTTCCATATTCATTTCCATTCCTATAATATATATTTGCCATAATAATGAAGAGGACATCAATGCAAAATAAATTTTTAAGTCCTTATAAAATTATTTTAGACATATGCTACATTTATTCATCCAGATGCCCAGTTTGCATTTGTTAAGCACCTACTGTGTGCCAGCACCATAATAGATGTCGGTACAAAAGAAGCAAAAAGTGGGGCGCCTGGGTGGCTCAGTCGGTTAAGCGTCCGACTTCGGCTCAGGTCATGATCTCACGGTCCGTGAGTTCAAGCCCCGCGTCAGGCTCTGTGCTGACTGCTCAGAGCCTGGAGCCTGTTTCAGATTCTGTGTCTTCCTCTCTCTCTGACCCTCCCCCATTCATGCTCTGTCTCTCTCTGTCTCAAAAATAAATAAACGTTAAAAAAATCTTTTTAAAAACAAAAGAAGCAAAGAGGATCTTTCCTGGTCTCAAGGGTTTTGTAGTCTTGTAGAAATTCTTTAAGAAAGAGATATGAGCATATTGCCAAGAAAAAGAATATGATTAAATCCACTTGTTGAATTGATTATCATTGCTTATAGTAAAGTGGCACCCATTTGCAGGGTCATTTGCTTTCGGTACAATGTTCAGCTGAAGAAATGCCATTGCTGTGGGAGTTGCAGCACTGTGCCCACATCATGGAGATACTTGTGTAAAAGGAAGCAGCAAAAACCAAAGTGACCATTTAAATCTTGACAGCGACTCTATTCTGATACGTCCTATTATCCTCTAGTTTCTCCTTATGTATGCTGCTTATGCGGGGTTCCATAGAGAAGTTATTTAGTGGGCAACAGCAAAGACGTGTGGCCATGGAAAAATACATGGAGAAAGATCCTGAGTAGTGTTCCTGGGGCTGCGTCCTACTGAGATAATCTCTTCTCCATTCTCTTCCTCCACCCTCTTCTTCAGATTCCGCTCTGCTCCTCCTCAGCCTTTTCTTTCTCTTTCTATGCTCTTCTTTTTTCATCCTGCTTTTTTCTTCCAGCCTTGTGATCTGCAAAAATTTCAAACCTACAGGAAAGTGGGAAGGGAAATACAATAAACACCTGAAAACCAGGTGGCAAAAGCCACTTTTGCTGCTTTTTAAATCTCTCTTCTCTCTTTCTGTCTCTGTCTCTGTCTCTCTATTTCCCTGTCTCTGTCTCCCTCTCCTCTCTCTCCTCATTAATTTGGTTGTTACACCTTTCAAAATTAAATTGCAAACATGTAACTGCTGAGGTCAAAGGCATTCTCCCGAATAATGACAATACCATTATCAAATGAATTGAACACTGGTAGAGAATACTACCTAATAGACAATCTATGTTACTATTTCACTGGTTGTCTCAATAACATCTTTATAGCAGGATTTACTGGGGAGGGTTGTTCAAAATCCAATCAAGAATCTCACCTTGCATTTGCTCCCCAAACCCTTTAGCCTCATTTAATGAATGACGATTATGACATTGACATTTGCAAATAGGTCAGTTTTTAATGGAGTGTTTCATATTCCGGAGTCGTCTCATGATTAGATTCAGTTTAAACTTTTTTGTTGCCATGTTGCATGCTTCCTATACCAGAACACACCAAAAGTTATTGGTGATATTAATTTTGTGCATTAGGATAAAATAGTATCTACTGGATGTCTCCATTCAAGAGGTACCTTTTCCTTTTGTAATTAAGACACACAAAAACTGGGGTGGTGCTTTGAAATTCTGTGGAAATTATGTGGTTCTAAAATCTTTCACCCAATCATTTAGCATCAATTGATAATCTTAAATCGATTATTATAATGGAGGTTTAAAATGGTGATTATAAATTCTTTCCTTCCTTCTGTATGAATTAGCTAGTATTGTGTAAAGAGTAACCCCTCACCTTTTTTTTTCTTTTTCTTTACTATCTCTATGTACTCATATCTTTGTTTAATGTTTTTATGATTCACTTATCATTGTCCTTTTTATTAAGTTGTCTGAAATCTGATGACTCAAAGCCCCTGCCAGTGAATCTCATGATTTTTTTTTTCATGCATCCATCATATTGGGAGCATTCCCTTACTTTTAGGCACAATGATATGTTTTAAAGCCACTGTGCTTTTTCCCTGACCTAGACCTGGAATCAGCATCTTCTTCAAGGAACCTGATTCTTGTTACCATGTTATTTAAACCATGATCTGACCACAGACGGTGTCATTACAACCAAAGTTTCTTCCAGGCTCTTTTCAGTGACTTTCTACTGACACTTCCAATTCCAATCTTGTTCTGTATTTGCATCTCCTTTCATCCACCAGCAGAACAGGTGCACAGCAACATATTTGTGTCTGCCTGTCTCTCAGCCTATTGTCTCTGTCTCCCTCTCTCTCTTCAATTCTACAACACACACACACACACACACACACACACACACACACACACAAAATGAATGGTTTGAGAATTATTACATCATGACCACAACTAATCTACTAAAATAAAGTTCTTTATATCTCAGCAATTATTTGGGGTCCTTTGAAGAAATCCCACCAATGATGGACAATAGGAATTCTCTGCTCAAAATCATCACTAATTAATTCTTTTTTCAGATGTGTTTTGCTTGTTGTCAATATTAGAAATTTCCTCATTCGACTTTTTAATTTGAATTTTTAACAAAATAGTTTAACCTGAATGTGGTTCACAGGTCAAAACTATAAAAGTGTACAATGAGAGAAATTGATCTCCATTCCATCTTTGTTCACCTATCTCAGAAAACCATTTCAATATTTCCTGTTTTTTCCTTTTGTATTTATTTTTGAAAAATAAAAAAAAAAGGCTTCCTTTCCTCACACAGAATCTGAAAATGCATATGTATGCACATATGTGTGTGTATTTTGCTTTTTTAAATTGGACAATATCTCTCTCAAATCCCTACATGTCAGTTTATAGATATATTCCTTGCTCTTTAAATAGTGCCAATGTACTATCATTTTTTGTGTTTTTTTAATGTTTATTTGTTTTTGAAACAGAGAGAAAGAGAGAGAGGGAGGGAGGGAGACAGTGAGTGGGGGAGGGGGAGAGAGAGAGAGGGAGACAAGATCTGAAGTAGACTTTGTGCTGATAGCAGAGAGCCCAATGTGGGGCTCAAACTCATGGACCATGAGATCATGACCTAAGTTGAAGTCAGACACTTTAACAATGGAGCCACCCAGGTGCCCCATAGGATCATTTTTTAAGCACTTTCTTACTAATGGGAATTTTTGGGTTTTGTAATATTTTACGACTTCATATATACCACAATGAATACCTTTTGCATATGATGTTTCACCCTTCTGGAGATGTATTCTCAAGGTAAATTCACAGAAATGGCAGCGCCTGGCCAAAGGATCAATACCCTTGCAGTATTTTAGACATTGCCATATCCTTCTCCTTAGGGTGTTTTTACCTTGCACCACATCAGCAGTGTAGAATGATAATACCTACACCAAATCCCATACAGAGTGTGTTGTTAAGCCTTTGAATTTTTGCTCTCTGATGAGTAAGAGCTGGTATCTCAGTGAAGTACAATGTGCATGTGCATATATGAGTGAATTTGAACACTTTTTCATTATTTAAAGCATTTGCATATCCTTTCCTGTACTTTGACTGTTGGTACTTTCCTCCATTTTTTCCTACAGAGTTTTTTTTATCTCTTTTGCTATTTTAACAGTTCTTTACATATTTGGGAGCTAGCTTTTTTCTATTTGATATGAGTTGCAAACATTTTCTTCCTGCACATCACATGTCTTTTTGACTTTGCTTATATTTACACACACATACAGAAACTTTTCTTCATGAGCAAAATTTTAAAAAGTAATTTACAGAGATTTCATACCATTAACAGCATGCAAGTAATCTGAGTGAAGCCTTAAATCCAAGGCATTGGGCTTCCAACCAAAGAACCATAGAGACAGAAGAAGCAGACATTCAAGTTGAGTGAGTGGGGGCTTGGAGCAAACATCCATGCTGTGTTTAAAGATAGAAGGATGAACAGTTTTGTGCAAATGAGGTCTTTAGTATGTTGGAGAAGTCCTAGCCAAAGGTAGAACTCTGTGTGTGAAAACAGGTTGTGGGTGATAGTAATGGAAATTAGATCATTAAGATGGAAAACAGACCTGTGCACATCTTAAAATCAAGGGCCCAGGCGTTCATCTTTGTAGTGCCTGCATATCTAGCACCTGGAAAACACTCCATAAATATTTTTAGAAGTGAATGATTTGAATCTAAAGTGGAATAACAAGGAACAATCACAGTGATAGAGTAAAAATATTAACAGTACTAATTTAGATACATCCTTGTGCATGTACTTTTAAGTAAATCTGTTTGCTTGAACGTTCAATACAAATTTCATTAAAAAAAATCAATCACCATGTTAACTCAAACTGGCCATGCAGACAACAAGGCTTTGTTCTTTTAACAATAAACTATCTCTCAAATGTATCAGGGCATGGTAGTTGGAGAGAGCTACTATTTCTCTTTATTCTCACAGCACTGAACATTTTAAATATCTACAAGATACCATCAATACATACTCATGGATTACTAAACCAATTATCTGATCACCCAGATTTTGAGCTCTGGCTTATATCCTCCTTGTATTTCTCTTAAAAATCAGGCCAATTTCCTGAAGACAGATAATAGGCAAGCCCACTTTAGGGGAACATGGAGTCTTATGGGGAATTGACAACCAGTGCTCAAAAGGGAGCATGTCACAGGAAGTCCTTCTTCCTTTCAAAAGCCAAGGGCTTAGCTTTTGAAATGAGGAAAAGAGAAACTTTTGTTCAATTGCTATTGAGTTTCCTTTTGGTCAAGTGTATGCATTCTAGCACAGCTGTCCCCAAGACCACTTCAAAATATAGTCAGCACAAATACAAATATTTGTCAGCCCAGCTCATAGGCTAGAGAACAACAGAGAACACTTCCCTGTCAGACCATTGCTTCTGTTCCTTCTTTGGTTTGGCTTCTTCCTAATAGACAGAATTCACTGCTGTGCTGTGCCCCACTGGTTCTTATGTCCTTTTAACATGGATCACAGAGAATAAACATGTGATTAACAAATCCTGACAGCCTTCAACAAAGTGCATCATATAACTCATTGTTCCTTCGTGAGTATCAAAGAAGCAGCCTCATGCTGCTGACTCAAGGTATCACCCTTCAAGAAAGGGGAGTAGCAGGGGAAGAAAGGAAATATACAGCCTATTTATTTTACCAACCCTATCAATCCAAATGTCCCCATCTACAAACTTCAACTTTTGCAGACCAGATTCCACTTCACCAGATCTCACTGTTCCAGTGTTAAAACAGAGGGAGAGAGAAGAGAAGTGAGACATTCATCATTTGGAAACCCTTCTTCTATTAGCATTGACTGTGCTGTTAGAGAAACAAGGCTCACCTCATATTTTATTTCCTCCATGATGAAGTAGAGATTCAAAAATGCAATTGCATTATAAAGGAGCTGATTGATTTGGTATCTGTTATTTTCATCAAAGTGGGATAATGTTTTATTCAGTGCTGCAC
Organism: Panthera tigris; assembly: GCF_018350195.1. Taxonomy (NCBI): domain Eukaryota; kingdom Metazoa; phylum Chordata; class Mammalia; order Carnivora; family Felidae; genus Panthera; species Panthera tigris. The sequence continues at coordinate 111,620,652 of NC_056667.1, read as the reverse complement.
CCCCAAGATCTAGTAAGGATAGGCACATTCTTCCAGGTTCATGCTCCCCAGTGTTCACTAAGTGGACCTCAGAGCGTAGGTACTGGACTCACAGCACCACAGGCAATGCAGATTCCTAGGCCCCCTCTGGACATGCTGAATCTGTGTTTGAAAAAGTCCTCTGGGAGATGCTGATGCATGTTCTGGTGTGAGAACCACGGGTTTAACTAAAAGGAAAAGAAAGCAGGGAGGAAAGGGAGTGGGTAACTGTCAAGTGCCATTTTGAGGTGCACCAGCTTTTCTGGGAAGCTGATTCTGACTCTCTCTGCCTGCTACCAGCAGCCTAGCAAGGTTAGTGGTACCTTGCTGGATAGCTCCTTGTTATCTGACTATATCATTACCTTAATTACTGCATACTGGCTCCTCGTATACCTGCCCTGGCTTCCATAAGAAGCCATCTTGACGACTCTATCAATCTTTGTTGTCTCAACACTGGTATGGCTCACGGAGCACAATGGGCATGCACATTTGTTGAATGAATGAATGACGAATGAATGAGTCTACACAATGTTCCTTTGTCCATATGAATGTCCACAGTCATAGCCCTTATCTTTGGTGTAGGAGTGTGTATGTGAATGAGAAAATGCAGAAAGAGTTAACGTTACCACACAAAAAATATAAAAATGCATCAATACATATGTTTGGAATGTACTTTTTTCTTTCAAATGTTCATATATGAAACACACAGAATCAGGGAAAGACACCCCCTGTCAAATATGTAGAATGAGACGATAAGCTTATTGATAATGAATTGTTCATAACATACCCTTTTATTCGTTATTGGTTTTCTGGGATGTCCATAAGAAACTGCTACAAACTGGGTCACTTAAACAACAGGAATTTATTGTGTCATTGCTCTGGAGGCAAAAGTCTGACATTAAGGTGTTGTCGAGGTTACTTTGTGCTGAAGCTGGTAGGAAAGGACCTGTGCCAGGCCTCTCTCTTTGACTTGTAGGTGGTTGTCTTTGGATTCACATGGCATTTTCCCTGTATGTGTGTCTGTGTTCAAATTTCCTGTTTAAAAGGACCCCAGTCATATTCTATTAAGACGCCCCTAATGGCTTTATTTCAACTAGATTGCCTCTGTAAAGACCTCATCTCCAAATAAGGTCATATTACGAGAAATCAAGGATGGGGACATCAACAGATAAATTTTTGGAGGACACAGTTCAACCAACATATCCCAACTGTTCTCATGTTCTTGATGTGTCCATGGCCTGAGGAAGTGGCAAACTCAAAGTCTGCTTTGTGTTGGAAAATGTCAGGATTTGCATGAATATGTCTTCCTTGACAGAAAACAGAGCCATCGGGTCTGATGACCTTCACAAGTAGCTGGTATTTGCTGATCTCCTGGAACTGCTGCACCTTGCCTGCTTTATACCCTGCTGTCCTCACTTCTCCTGACCTCCTGGGCTTCCAATCTTATGGCTCGGATGCTTTCTATGTCCTTCTTTTGGACATAGTTTCTCAATCAGTTTTCTCAAATGAGGGCCATGTTTCTCAATTATGAATCAGCTTTTGTCTAGTTCTGCTCTCTTGCCCTCTGTGTCAGATCTCAGGGTGCCCTCCCTCACATGGTCTGGCTACCTTCCAGCAGACAACCCAGAGAGGGACAGTGTGGTGCTGATGTCACGGCCCTCTGAGCGAGGCTTCCTGAGTGAAATCTGGGCCCTGGCAAATTCTGGATATGGCTTAGCCAATTTGTGATTAGTGCCTCAGTTTCCTTGTCTGTAAAATGAGGATGTCAATAGGGCCAGCTTTGTGGGGGTCCTATGAGGATTAAGTGTTTTTTAAGTTTCTTTTTTAAGTTTATTAATTTATTTTGAGAGACAGAGACAGAGAGAGAGAGAGTCAGCAGGGGAAGGGGAGAGACAGAGAGGGACAGAGAGAGGGAATCCCAAGCAGGCTCTGCATTATCAAAGCAGAGCCTGACAGGAGGCTCGGACTCATGAACCATGAAATCATGACTTGAGCTGAAGTCAAGAGTCAGACGCTTAACCAACTGACCCACCCAGGTGCCCCAAGGATTATGTTTGATGACAGTGCCTGGCTTCTGGTAAGCTCCAGAGAAGCATTTGCCGCCATTCCTCTGCTTCTTTGTCTTTGTCTGTCCATGCTGGACCCTATGATATGCCACTTCACCCAGTGTGAAGCACTACTTTTTTTTTTAATTTTTTAATGTTTATTTTATTTTTAAGAGCAAAAGAGAGACAGAGCATGAGTAGGGGAGGGGCAGAGAGAGAGATAGAGGGAGATACAGAATCCGAAGCAGGCTCCAGACTCTGAGCTGTCAGCATAGAGCCCGATGTGGGACTCGAACCCGCAAACCACTGAGCCGAAGTCCGTGCTTAACCGACTGAGCCACCAGGCGCCCCACTGTGAAGCACTTCTTATTCACATTCTACAATTTCTAAACTGCAGACTCATATTACACTGAGAAGTACATTATGATGAAGGGTTTTTCTTTCCCCTACTGAAAACTTTCTATTAATTCAAGGGTGCATCTTAAAATCAATGTCATTTTAGAATCGAAGAAATAATGTTGTTAAGTCTTGCTATTTAATGAGAGCCTATTAAGCATCAGATTGCAGACACCTCTTCATAAATTTTAAAATAGTTCTGCAAGGGAGGTTTTAGCATCTCCACCTTGTAGGTGGGAGCAGGGATTGGCATCGCAGACTCTCTGAATCTGAAGGCCACGCAGTCAGTCAAGATCTAAGCAAAGCCAACTAAGTGTGTCCAACGTCTGGACCCTTTCTCTTTGTACAACGCTGAGAAGGTAGCACGCTTGTGCCCTTCATTATTTTGTTTGTTTGTTTGTTTGTTATGTGGTGTGGTGTTGTATTGTGTTGTGTTGTGCTATGCTGTGATGGTTTGTGAGAGAGTCCAGCTCTGCTTTGTGTGTGTATGAAACTATTTGCCTCCAATGCCCTTTTGATCAGTGCAGCACCTGGTATACTGTGGAATTAACATTTGCTCATCAGACTCCATAATTAAGGATTTACTCTCTTCATCATCTTTATTATATCAGGACATAATTCTGTCACAATGAATAATGCTGAGATCGTTAATTGTTGCTTGCATATATACTTTATCTCTCTAGCGAGACTGAGCCTCTTACAATCGAGAATGATGATATGTTTTCTGCATCTATGGTATTTTGTGACAGCAGAGTAAACAAAAATTAAAACCAAAACCAAAACCAAAAACAAACCTCTAGGTACTTCCCCAGTGTTTATTTTCTGTGATGGGTTTAAAAGGCCTTCTAAGACAGTGGTTACGTAGGTAACCTGATACACCCTAATATGCCAATGGAACAGCACACTCTCTCTATTATACGTGCATAGATTAATAAAGGGCATCTGAAGATTATTCTCCTTGTTAGTGGGTTATTCAAAGATGGTAAAATGTGTCCCTTTGCTACCTTTCCTCATTCTCAGCACCCATGCAGACATTATTAATTGATGATGGAGCTTTTACTGCTAGGGTCAGATGCAGACTCTGTTTTGCAGCACAGCACTCTAGACAATCACTGCAATTTCTTTGAGGTCACATGCAAAATGATGCCAAGTTAAGCATCCCTTGTCTCACTCCTCTGTGGTTTCGAAAGTGGAGAATGCAGAGCATTTAGGAAGAGGAATTATTGCACAAGAAGATGGTCAGCTGGAATATATGACCTGGGGGGTCCCCCAAGTGGCCACAATATAAACATTCCGCAGCTTCAGCTAGGGTAAGACTAGCCCTGATTTTAAAATCACATCAGTCCTGGAGCAGAGTGGATCTTGTTCAGAAGTTACCCAAGAAGAACTCTGCTCTACAGGAGTCCCATTCCTTCAGGTTTTATAAGCTGGCCATGCTCAGGCTCTGCCCCAGACCTCTCCAATCTGCCCAATTTAATCAGAAATCCCAAGGAAGGAGTCTAGACATTGGTTTGTTAAAAATTGTTCCACGATTGATTTAAAATGCCCACTTGCGGTGGAGAACCAGTGTGCTACCTAGGGCGTTTGCTGATAACAGTGCCTCTGAAAAAGATGCCTTCTAAGGGTATTTACATGGAGGCTCTTGACAAATGAAAATCCTTAGCAAACCTCCAGAGACGTATGCATGATGGGATTTCAGGCCATAAAATCCCATGGCGATCCTTGGATTGCCCACATGAACGACCTTGCAGCGCTCACCTCCCCATGCCCAACTATACTGCAGATGTTAGATGGGAATACATCACACATAGTAATGAGCTTCTAAAGGCACAGTCTGTGAGGATACAAGTTATTGACAGGTATTTCCAGTAGCATTTGGCCATTTTTTTTCCTGTCTCTATTAGAAGCTGTTTCTCCCAGAGGGAGAAAATAATCAGATGCTTCATATTCACAAATTCCCATAAAGGACTTCCTTCAAAATTGCTGCGTGCATTTCTTCTGGTGGTTTGCCCATAGCTACTCTCATAGCTAATGGTTTTGCTTGAAGAAAAGAACATCTTAAAGATTTCATGAAGAATAAGTTTTAGGAAACCGTATGGGATTTCTTTTTCTCTCTGGGGCAAAATTCACAGAGTTGCCATTCTTTTGTTTTGTTTTGTTTTATTAAATAAAAGTAAGCAGCTCACAAGATTTGTTCACCTCCTCACCATGGATGCGTTCATCATTGCATGCATTCTCCCAGCCGTGGCTTCTCCTGTGCATGAACTAACAGGGTCGAGCAGCCACTAACAGAAAGTAATACAAACTTACAAAGCAACACAAAAATAGAGGAGCAGTGTCCACTGGTGGACTCCTTCTCTACTTGTCTTGGCCTTTGTATCCCTACCCTCCCACTAATGCCCTCTCAGGATAGCCTAATTCAATCTCTTATTCCAAATGCTCATAGTTGAAGTTGTTATTTATACTTCTTCTGTAATCTTGATTCTTGCCTCTTCACATAATTTCAATCCACCATCCACTGTCTTGCCCTTGTCTTTGAAATGCTTGAGCAAATGTTTTAGCTTGGAATTGATAAGCAGTAAAAACCCAAGGGCTTCCTGCTCTCCCCTGGCCCATACTAGGTGACAAACATTTACCAGCCCATAATATTGAAAGAGAGAGAGGTGTAAATTTTGAAGTGGAATCCAGAAACAAGGCTAAGGCAGTAAGATGTGATGGTAGACCTCAGAGAAAGAAAATAGAGTAAATAATATTGAAATTAGTTTGCCTAAATATGAGATGGGATTTGTGTTAGGTTTTGATCTTTCATGACAGTAGGTGCCTGTTTCTATCCCAGGAGGATCTCAGTAAAATTTCCTAAGGCTGGATTTCTACAGCCTCTGAGAGAAGTGACTTCCTACACCCATAAATGTTTATGTAGAGGCTGTAGGTCCTCACTGATTCTTGAAACCCACGTCTCCATTAGTTTGAAGATGCACTGGACAGTCCTGGGCTCTGGAGTCTAGGGGCAAATACCAGCTCTGACACCTACCACTTGGTATTGTGGGAGTTGAAAAAGTATCTCCACACAATTTTCAAGGAAATTATTCAAGGAAAGTATCCAAGAGCTGTGTGATTCTGGGGTTCGTGGTGCCTGGTCAGGGAACTTAAGTCTAATGCAGGACTCTGATAGATAAGAAAACATGCACATGGAGTAAAGCCCCCAATATGAAAAAACACAGGATTTTCCATGGGCCCACACAAGCACTGGTCTTATGCCAGAGGCTAAGAAAAGTTTTTTAAAGACTCTTAATACTTGCCCAGAGTTAACAGAGCAAGAGACAAGGGCAGGGCCTTCTGGGAAGTCTGCACTTCAAATACCCAAAATCTGGATCTGTGGAACAAAATATAATTTTGCTCAGGGCTGGGATACTTAGCAGGCAAGAGTTGCTGAGTTAGCCTCTCAACGGGGCTGTGAAGCTTTATTCTCCTCATTGCTTAAGCACAAACTGTGGTGAAAGTATGAAGACTTCATTTCTTTGCAGAAAATGACCCTGAAAAGAAAGCCAACTGCTAATGCTTGCAGTGGCAATGAGGAGAAAGGGGTGATTCCTAGCCAGAAAATAGCTTTATAAATTACTTTGGTTCTATATTTATAGAACAATTCAGGGCCTATAGGGTTCAACTACATTTTCTAGTTATATTTACTACAACTAAGGTTGGAATTACATGCTACAGTGTATGCAAAATTGGGAAATGTACAATATTGTGCACATTTCTTGTAAATGACAAGGGTCTGCTGTAGTTCAAATCATTATAGCTGAAGTGTAAAGAAAATCATGCACTGAAACCAAGCTTCAAACAGTGCAGTATGTTCTGGTGCATTATCCAGCCCCCCACCTAATATCACAGCTTCTATGATGGTTTGAGGCTCATGGTCATTGAGGGAAAAGCATCCATCAAGATTTCAAGGTCTAATGTGTCATGTCAATTTCTGGTTGGTGTCTCAAAGCTGGATGTTTAATGGGCTAATCACTTGATCCTGAGGACTGCAACTGGCTTCCAGTCCCAGCGTTTGAGACCAATCCCACAGGATGTTGGATGTAGCAGACAGGGTCCTTGAGACTGAGATAGATTGTGGGTGAAGTTAACTTTTGAAGCTCAGTACAGAAGTAATCCACAGGACAGGGGTAAGAATATGTTAACACTGACAGACTCAGTGGTGACAGATATATGGGCACTGCATATCAATTTGGAGCGTAAAGTGAAATAGTCACCACCTCATGACTTTTGCTCCCATGTGCTCAGGGGCTGGACATCCAGTTGAGAGTTTTCTCTTGTTATGTAGGGTTGGGAGTGGGTCTAGTGTTTTTAACTCACCATCATTTCACTCTCAGAGTTCCTAGTCCAAGATGTTGAAAAATGATCTTTCAGAGGACTTGGAATGCTGGGTTACATAGCACCCTCTCCCGGTTATTAGCTGTTTATGGAATGATCCTCCTCTTTGGGGCACAAATGACTCTCCACTGCCTCGCATCCCTTGTAGTTTGTTGTGGAAATATAATCAAATTTCCCATAAAGAAATGTGAGTATGAATGATACTTGTCAATCTAGGCATGGCCCATAAGATATCTTCCACAGGTGCACTCTGGTGCCATTTTTCTTCTGATGGTAGGTTGCCAACACTGCTGATGTCCTAGGAGAAGACAGAGTCATAAACCAGAGTCTCTGAATCACTGAGTAGATTAGAGGTATCTGTCAAGCAGGAAAATCCATTCTGGACTAATAATACCTGAGGAATAAATAGACTTCTCTTGTACTTGGACAGTAACACATCGGGTTGATTTCTGGCAGCCACCCTACAGTGCTGGTGATGTTCGATTGCTCTCTGGTCCATACTCGGACTTTCTGGGCCCTGCTCTGTACCCATAGAGGCTATCTCTATAGACTGCATCCCCTGGACTCCTTTTCTCTCCAGCTTTTGGTTGACTTTAGCCAACAGGACTCATCAGCAGCAAACTAGAAGGTAAAAGTCCTAGAGAAAACAAGCAGAAAGGAGAACACAGGAGGAAGGTGTTAGCCTCATGCTCCCTATTGGTTTTTCTCAGGCAGCTACTCTAACACGGCTACGACTATGACCAAGTGCTGGTGACACGGATCCCTCCCATCCTCTATCAGATCAAGAGTATTAATGAATTCCCACTGTCACTAGATCTGGGTAACTTAGCATGTTTTATTTGTTCCATTAGCCCTGCTTAGACCTTTGTAAATAGGTCTTTCCTTAAAAATCTATTCAGTTAAATCATGTTAGTTATGATGTCTATTCTCTCTGGGACTCTGGCAGATAGAAATGCTATAATCCCCTCACTGCCTAACCATATCCATGCCTGGCTACCTCCCTCAACCCTCAATCCCTATACTGCTGTTTTCCAGAGAAATACAAAATGAGAATGTTTTCCAGCCTATTCTCATGCTCACCATAAAAACTGTGGAAATAAAGGCCAGAGAAGGACACGTTCCCAAAAACATTCAGCATTTTAGGCATAGAACCAGGACTCTGGCAGAGAAGAAGTGAGCATTAAGGGGAGAACTGCCTAAAAAAGAACAGAGCTGGAACTAGAAACATCATAGTTTCTCTCCTACAGGCACTTCTTTGTCTGGCTTCCAAGGAAGGGTCACCCAGGGGAAACATCCCCTGCCATCTGTTCTCATCTGGGTAGGAATTAGGTAGGTGTGTTGGCAAGAGTTGCATTGGGACCCCCATCCCTGACCTAGGAACCTAGGCTTCCCATTGTGAATCCACAGGGTTTCCTCAGAGCCTCTGGCCCCTATACTGGCCTCCTGTGGAAGATGTACCTTAAATCAGTGTACAGAGTTGGCCAGATTCCTTCCCAAGAGTATTCCCTCCTTCACATTGTGGCAATAGAGACATTCCCGCCACCATCACCAATAAACTTCACAGATAGAATCTGCTTTGAGAAAACGTAACAGCTAACCCACAGCTATCATGGTTAGCTGGTGGGAGATGAGGCAGGGATTTAAGGTCCCTTGCCCCGTTAGATAGCTGCAAGCAGATAGAAAAGCTTGGAATTGGGGTGGAAAACCTATTGTGTCATTCTCAAAGGAACTATGATTGCTTTTTCTCACTTGACTTTCCTCCTCACCAGCTTTGTATTCCAGGAGTTCTTGGGCAGGGGTGAGGAAATGTGGCCCCTTAGAGAGACTTGGCACACTGTATTCCTAGGGCCTTCTGTCCTGAAGACCCTATTTTCGAGTCCTGTTTCCCTGACATCTTCCAAATAGCACACAAAAGAAGTCCTGGGAGAAGGCACTGTGCATTTTCTTGGGGCAGGTCTGAAATCCACAAGGGTTTATGTCTTCGACACCCACACCAGGGCCTGGCAGGCAGTAGGTATTCACAGAATGTGCTCTTAATGATATCCAACAAATGCATTTAGAATGCCCAAAACATCCGGAGGCAGGAGTTAATTTTAGCATATGTTTTCCTCCAACTGCGAATTCTAAAGTTTGCCTATCTTGAAGACCACATTTAGAAAACTTCTTAAAAAAATCAAATACCCTTTTACAGAAGATTTAATGCTATAATAAAATATATGTTCCATTGCATTTATAGGGATCAAAATGGCAATAATTTTTGTGGTGAGCTAAATTGTAAGAAATTATATTATACTTAATATGCTAAATAATTAGCCACCAGGCCAATCATCAACTATTTATTCTTATTTATATCTTTGAGGTGTCCCAATCCTGTGAATCCCCTGCATCCTTATTATGTTTCCAAATAATTCAATTCTGTGTGCAACCCTTCCTGATCTCCCGCTTTGTCCCATAATCATCAGAATTTTTTGTTTCTGATTCTTCACCAGACTGAATCATTTCAGCTATAACAAAATTCAGCATATATAATATATATATATATATATATATATATATATATTAAGGTTGTTGGATATATATATACACATATATATATATGTGTGTGCACACACACACACACACACACACATATATAAACTCTCTTTCCTGACCTCTCAGCTCCTTCAAAACTTGAATCTAAACACCTAATCAAACAGATGTCCCCTCCATTAGCCCCGTCTTCTGCTGTGGTTTGCCGGTTTATCTTCCCTTCTCTCTGGAATAGCCCTTAAAAAGTATTCCAATCAAATCTCATCTCAAAGCTCAAATAATATTTTTCTAGCTGAATTTATAATAGATGACCTACTTTTCTAAGTAGAAGGGAGTGGGAGAATGAGAGAAAAAGAGAGAGAGGGGAGTGGTTTTGTTTTTGCTTTTGTTTTTTCTGTTTGGAAAGGATAATGAGATTTATCATATAATTTTAGAACCAAAATATAACTAAAAGATCAAAGAATCCAGGTTCCTATTAGATAAGGAAGCCAAGATTCAGAGAAGTTAAGTGGTTTACCCAAGCTCACACAGCAAGTTATTTAAAATGTAAGATTATACTAGGGTAGTGTAGCTCCCAATTGAGTCCTCATTCAGCCCTTTTGAAAGTCTATTTATCTAACACTTATTTGTTCAGGAACAACAAATTAAAATTATACTGTAGTAACTGGAGATATGAAACATTTAATATAGGATCCTGTCTTTGAAATGCATGCAGCCACCTACAACTAAATAAGGCAAAAGAGGGTGTTGCTTCAATTTATAAATGCTTTATAGTAATATCAACATTAAAATTCCCAGCAGGTATATAGTGTTTTATAGTTTTCAGAGTTCCTATAAATCCACTGGCTCCATGGTTTCATTTGACCTTGTGAGAAAATGGTTCTTTATTTAATTTCTGTCTTGGTTATATCCTTTTGTACATCATTCTCATCTAGACCTTAAAGCAGTAATACTGACCATTCTGAAACTCTCCAGAAAGAGTTGTAAATGAGGCCATGCAAGTCCTCACTCTGATGTAATTTTGATCAACTTATTTCTCCCCTGGGAAAATTTAGAGGAAATCATGCTTTCCCAGACCTGATGCTTTCGTGCACTATTCTTGCTGTCTCAAGCTATGGTTCTCAAACTTCCATATCCATTGCATGCTGGTCTCCAACCAGAGAGTGTCTGATTCAGTAGGTCTGGGGGAAGCCTGAGAATTTGCATGTCTAGCAAGTTCCCTACTGCTGCTGCTGCTGCTGTGCATCTGGGCCTGAATTTTGAAAACTACCCAGCCTGTGTTGTTCATCTCATTCAGGAGAGATGAAGGGGCCGAGGCAGATTTTGCCGATGCTGTGCCTGGGCTGGCACAGTTCCTGGCAAAGAATAGGTTTCTTTCATGCAGAGATATGTGGCAAAGTGAAGAAGAATGTATTCAACAAGTGTACATTGAGGATTTAAGTTGTGTGAGGATCTGGGCCCAGAACACATTTGTTAAGAGTCAGGAAGAGGCTGGTTGGAGGGTGAGGTTAAATTGGTAAGGGATGTTGGCATAGATAGCTGCCAAAGAATGCTGTCATTGGGTCCTTCTGTCTTTGGATGGGTATGCCACTCGACGTCATGTGCCTGGGTTTCCAATTCTCTTTGACTCTGGGTTGGCCTTGTGACTTGCCTTGGTCAGTGAAATGTGGCAGGAGTGCCACTGAGCCACTTCTGGGCTTTGGTCTGGAAGAGGCTCTGCAGCATGTGCTATCACTCTGTGTATCAGACACCATTTAGGAAATCCAACTACCCAGAACCTTCCATGTTGTGAGGAAGCCCGGGACACTCTGTGGTGAGGCTACGTGGAGAAACAAAGACTCTGGACATGGAAGTGAAGCCTTCTTTGACTTTCTAGATCAGACCAGACATCAACATCAAGAAAACAAATGAGTAACTCTATCTGACACCACATAGATCCAGCCAATACCAGTGAATCAACAGAATTCTGGAAAAACAAAACAAAACAAAAACAAAACAAACAAACAAGAAAACAAAAACAGTAAAATATTGTTGCTTTAAGCCACTAGTTTCAGGGGCAGTTTGTTAAACAGTGAAAGATAATTAAAAGATATGGGGTGTTCCATAAGCTGTAATATCATCATCGGTCTCTGTATACTAATATTACACCATAAAACAACACCGTGGAACAGAATTGAATTCACACAGAATAAATGCAGTAAAAAGATAATGTAATCTCCAATACTCACCCATTCAACAAATAGTTAATAAGATATTCTACTTATAATAAGAGATAAAGGGATATAGTGCTTAAGAGATAAAGGATATAACTCAAGAGTGAATAATATTAATACTAGTCATAGAAATAATTACCATAGTCGAAGCCTTACTAGGTACCATGCAGTGAGTTTTAAACAACAGTTTTCCCTCTTAATCCTCACAAAAAGCCATTACCCAGGAGTTTTTTTTAATATATATTTATTTTTGAGAGAGATCATGAGCAAGGGAGGGACAGAGACAGAGGGAGACACAGAATCTGAAGAAGGCTGGCTCCAGGCTCTGAGCTGTCAGCAGAGAGCCCAATGCAGAGTTTGAACCCATGAGCTGTGAGATCATGACCTGAGCTGAAGTCAGACGCTTAACTGAGTCACCCAGGCACTCCTACCTGGGAATTGTTAATCACAGTTTAATGCAAAGAAATATGAGACCATCTATTAGGTAAACTAAAATAGTGACTTCAAGCACTGAAATATATTTTTTCATCTTCTGTAACTGTAGACATAGATCTTGCCCTATATTTTAAGTCCACTATTTTGTATTTTGGGGTACATGGCACCTTACATGTGCCAACAAAAAATATTGACATGTATGTAGTGGTAAGAATGGGAGGGCAAATGTTTGACTCAAATAAGAGAAAAACGGGGTTAAAAAATGTTAAACACATTTCTCGACTCAGTAAATCTCAGAGGCTCTTTAAGGGTAATGATCTCTGTGAGTACTACATAACCTTTCTGGAAATGATTTGACCTTGAAATCCTTTCAGACCATCAATTAACATCACATTTAGATAGTGGTATTCCACAAAATACGGATTGGAAAATGCTGTTCTAGATAAAGGAATGAGGTGGTCAGTTGATTGGCTTTTAACTGAAACAACTTCACTTGGGGGAAAAACAATCTGCCAATGTGGAGACACAGCCCACTTTAACATTGTTATTTAATTTTGCATGATATTTTTGTTGGCATATATTGTGTTTTTTAATTAAAAGAAACATTAAACCTGTGCAGATATAAATATTTAAAAAATCATTTCGGGTATGGCGGCCTGGGAAAAGGAGACCATGTTCTACACACAAGCCTGTGTTCTCAGGAGAATTTACAAATCCGGATTTTATTTTTTCTGTAGCCTATGCCATGTTAATTTCGACTTCCAGAGAAGACGTTCAGTTCAATGGTGTGAAATAAGACATGGCAGGTTAAAACAAACAAACAGCATGCATACCTCTTCCTGCCCATTGATAGAATCTCTTTTTGCTTGCATTCTGTTCTAGAAGTGGTTCTTCCTATCTGAGAGAATGGAAAAAGGTCTCCACTGTAGTGTGATAGAAAGAGAACACACGTTGTCCTGAGTAACGGGACAGAAGAGAGGACTCATCCTTGCGTGACAAGTAAAGCAAATGGCTTCTGTACAGAACAAATTTGGAAGACTCTTTCAGAATCAGCTAAAAACAAAATAGTTCTGGAGCTGAGTTTTAAATAGTTGTAAGTAGTGAGAAACAGAAATGAATTTGAGTCTGCATCAGAGGCCACCCTAAACTGAGTGCTATAAGCCCAATATAATAACGGGAGATAGGAAAGAAGTTGAAAAATATTAAAAATCAGAAAGACTGCAACTGTTTCTATGGACTGCTTTTAAAGAAGAAATAAATATTTACATCAGAACACAATCTATATTATTTGGAGTACGTTCTTATATGTGATTGAGAAACCATAAATTATATAAATTTCTCATTTCCATATTATTAGCTGATTATACTCAACTAAGTCTTCTTAATGAAATCACAAAGTCCTTAATTTGCCTTTCTAAGTATTTTTATGGTCAGTGAAGACCTTTTCTAAAACTTGCAGTCAGGTTCTGGTGTCCAGTATATTCCTCTCTTTATAATGTTCTTTGCTACATTGTATTTTCACCCGAGTGTACTTGACACTACAATGGCTCTCTTTTGGGCAATTGTGTCGGTGGAATATTCAAAGTGCTCTGTTGCTAAAGGGTAGTAAGGTAATAACTGAGACTATTGTTAGGTAGTACTATGAACTCAAAGAGACTGGTATCCAGATCTACTTGGGCTGCATATTTTATCCCCCTAACAATATTCACTTGCCCATCATATACTGTCATGAAACAGTATACAAAGAACATACAAGGAGACAGAAACAAAAAACATTTGACACACATACACACACAAAGACATAAACTTGGAGTAAATAAAATACCTTCAGTTGAACATATTTATTTAAAACCCCAACTTTATTTATTAAAAACGCCAGATTGTAATTTCTATATTTCACAGTGTCCACATGGAGACTCCGTCAATGATTAGGACTCAGGAACAATGTATCCTGTGTACAGAGCATGGGCATTAGTGTCCAATGGACTCGTGTTTATAACCTGGTTTTGCCACTTTGCAAAGAAAACATTTGGGACAAAGTCAGTTGCCCCCATGCACATTTCATGTGTATCTCAATCCAAATCCCATAGGTCATGGTGATACCAATGTGCCACAACTAGCAATTCAAATTACTTTGTTTATACAGTGTTTTAGTATGCAATGATTCACAAAACATTCTTAAGAAATATTTCCCAGGGTGCCTAGGTGGCTCAGTCAGTTAAGCATCCAACCCGATTGGTTCAGGTTATGATCTGTTGGTTCATGGCATCAAGCCCATGACACCACAGAGCCTGCTTGGGATTCTCTCTTCCTTTCTCTCTGCACCTCCCCAGCTCCCACTATTTCTCTCAATATAAAGAAATAAACATTTAGGAAAAAATAAATATTTCCAATGCCATCAAAATATATTGATTTCTATTATTTGGGGTGATTTTTATAATTTAACTGTCATTCTCTAACAGTACAAAATAAGCGAAGTTTTTTTCAGTACATTATGTGCTTTCTGGTGGGGAAAATAATATGAATATACATGTAGATGGAAACTGACAGTTAAATTATTTTTAACTGAGGTATAATTTACAAATGATAAAATTCACCTTTTTGAAGTGTGCAGTTGGGGGCACCTGGGTGGCTTAGTCAGTTAAACATCCAACTTGGGCTCAGGTCATGATTTTGCAGTTCATGAGTTCAAGCTCCACATCAGACTTGCTGCTGTCAGTGCAGAGCCCATTTTAGATCCCTTGTCCCCCTCTCTCTGCCCCTTCCCCACTTGCATTCTCCCAAAAATAAATAAATATTTTTAAAAATTAAAAAAAAATAAAGTGTACAATTGGATAAGTCCTAAGTGAATGCAGTCATACAACCACCATTATGACCTAACTATAGAATAGTTTTATCATCCCCAAAAGCCCCTTCTACTTCTACTCCTGGCAACAAGTGATCTGTTTTCTGTCCCTCAGTTTTATCTTTTCTAGAGCATCATATATGAATGGAGTCATTCCATATGTAGTTGTTGCGTATGATTTGTTTCAGTTAATATAATACTTGGAAATCTATCCATGTTGTTGAAAGTATAACAGTTCATTTTTTTTTATTGTTGAGGAATATCTCATTGTATGGACCACCACAACCTGTGTATCCATTCACTAGCTAGTGCACAGTTGGGTTGTATTCAATTTGGGGCTGTGATTAATAAAACTGTGAACATTTATGTCCAGATATTTGTGTGTACATGTGTTTTTATTGCTCACAGATAAATAAGTAGGATTTGGATTGCTAGGTAGTATGGTAAGGGCATATTTAACTTTGAAAGAAATTGTCTATTTTCCAAAGTGAGAGATTCAGTTGTCCCAAATCCTCACTAGTACTTAGTATTGCCAGTTTTTGCTTTTTGTTTAGCCATTTTAGGAAGTGTATAACAGTATCTCAATTAGTTTCAGCTTGTATTGTTTAGAGTAATGATTAGCATCTTTTTATATGCTTGTTGGCCCATTATATACATTCTTTGGTGAAGGGTCCATTCATATCTTTTGACAGTTTAAAAATGTGTTAAATTAAATTAATTGATTGATTTCTGTTGAACTATAATTAACACACAATGTTAAATTAGTATACAGCATGGTGATTCAACAATTCCATGCATAAATCACCATCTGTCACCACACAACATTATCACAATATTACTATTTCTCTATGCAGACTTTTCATCTCCATGACTTATTTATTTTATAAATGGAAGTTTGTACCTCTTAATCTTCTTTATTTTTCCCATGTCCCCACCCCCCTCCCCTCTGGAAACCACCAGTTTGTTACCTGTATGAAGTGTCTGTTTGTTTTATTTGTTTGTTCATTTGTTTTGTAGATTTCACATGGAAGTGAAATCATATGGTGTCTGTCTTTCTGACTTATTTTCACTTAGCATAATACCCTCTAGGCCCATCCATATTTTCTTTTGCATTTATTAAATTGAGCCATTTGTCTTATTACTGATTTATAAAAAGTCTTTATATGATCTGGCTTCAAGTTTTTTGTCTAACTATATGTTTGGCAAATACTTTCTCTCATGTGGAGCTTGTATTTCCATTTTCTTAATTGGCTTTTGAACAGAAGAGATGTACTTTTGACAATGTGCAACTTACCCTTATTTTTCTTTATGATACATGCTTTTTGTGTCCTTTCTAGAAATCTTTGCCTAAGCCAGCCACGTTAACAAAGATTTTCTCCTCTTTTTTTATCTAAAAGCTTTGTAGTTATAGGTTTTACATTTATGTCTATGATCCATTTCATGTTAGTTTTCTATATGGTGTGAGGTAAGAGCTGAACTTTATTTACTTATTTTGAATATGGATATTCAATTGTCCCTACATCATTTGCTGGAAATATTGTTGTCAGTGTTATTTTTTCCCACATTAAAATGCCTTGGCACTTATGCTGGAAATCAATTGACCTTTTACATGTGGGTCTATCTGGACTCCGCATTGTTCTCCATTACTCCAAATATCTGATCTTAAAACAGTACCACACTGTCCTGATTACTATTAACTTTTAGAGTGAATCTTTAAACCAACCAGGTGGTATAAATTCTCTAACTTTGTTGTGCTTCTTGTTTTTGATATTAGAAGTCCTTTGCATTTCTATATAAATTTTAGAAGTATCATCAATTTCTGCAAATATCGTGCTGGCATTTTGGTTGGGATTACATTGAGTCTGTAGGCCAGTTATAGCATAATAATATTGAGTCTTCTGATTCATGATTGTACAATGTACCTTCATTCATTTAGATCATCTAAGATTTTTCCTGGCAATGTTTTGTAGTGTTCAGTATATGTTCTTGCACACTATTTAATCTATTTATCTCTAAGTACTTCAAATTTTATTTCTATTGTGAATTACCCTAATGTTTTCATTTCTTTTTCCAATTGTTCACTGCACATATGTAGAATTTCAATTTATTTTTGTATACTGGCCTTTTATTCTGCAACCTTGCTGAAGTACACTTGCTATTTCTAGTAGCTTTTAGTAGGTAACAAGATTTTCTATGTAGACTATAAGCAAAGGCAATTTTACTTTTTGCTTTCCAAACTGTATGCTGTTGTTATCATTCTTATTCTTCTTCTTATTATTCTTAGCCTTATTGCACTCAGTTACTCTAGGCAAGTGACTTTTAAATGAATTATAGACTTACTATTAGATTTTTGTACATATATAATCATGTTTTAAATTCATAATATCACACAGTAGATATTAGTATTACCCTTGTAAAGTGAAGAAATTGAGGTTCAGAAACGTTAGCATATCGGTAGTATTAATTCACATTAATCACATTTTATTTTATAAAAAGTTATTTATTCCTGGGTCAGATGTCTGGGTTAGTTGGTCTGACTCTTGGTTTCAGCTTAGGTCATGATCTCATTATTTTGTGAGTTTGAGCCTCATGTCAAGCTCTGTGCTGGCAAATCTTCTCTCCCTCTCTCTGGCCCTCCCCCATTCTCTCTCTCTCTCTCTCTCTCTCTTTTTTTCTCTCTCCCTCTCTCAAAAAAAATAAATAAAAAAAACACTTAAAAATGCATTCATGCACTTATTTAAAAATAAAGTTATTTATTCCCATTAAAGCACTATTCTATTTGACTCTATCATGACCCAAATTTAATTATCCCTCATGGTCTCTGAAATTTCCTTTCTCTCCTGTAGCATGAAAAGAGTCTCCTTTACTAGCAAACTTCCTTCTCACCTTCTTTTTTCCCCAGACACATAGACAGAGCACCTACAGTTACCACCCAGTTACCTCATAGGCACTAGGAACCAAAAAAATGCATGCTTGTTGCCCTCAAGTGTTTCAAGAACTAGTTTGGAAAGTGATTTTTGGAGGCATGAATGAAATGCAAGGAGTGCAGAGAGGTAGGTGCGTCTATAACTGCATAACCTGCTCAGAAAGAATCTCCACATAAAGGAAAAGGTGCGAAAGGTAGAAAAATCTCATTTTTTGTTGTGTTGCAAGAAAGGGCAAGGTGTTAGGCAGTGAGTGACAAGAAATATGTTTGGAAAGTGTCATGATCCCAACAGGAAAGTGCAAATGAAATGCTCTAGGTGTTTCAAATAGAAATAATTTAATGCAAAGAATTAGTTGCTGAGGGCTGGTAGGATTAGAATGCCATATAGAGAACAGTGAGGGAATCCTCAATTTAGAAACAGCAAGCATGCCCTCATAATCTAGGGTTGGAGGGGCTTAACAAGGAGATGGCACCCGGCAGGGTTAAAACCCAAGGCCATCCACAAGAGCTAAAACCATGGCAGAGACTACCTAGTGGCAGTTGGAAACTTTCCATAAATGGCTTCTAGGGATCCTGGTGGAAGCAGAGGAAAAAATCACATAGACATAGCCTCTCTCTTCACTTCTTCTCTCTTCAAATGTTCCGTTGTTATCTCCTATTGAATGAATACAGCAGGGAGCCAGAGGGCAAGAGCTGCCAGCAAATGAAGTTTCCTGTGACACAGGAACAGAAGGATGTGGAAATAATATAAGAGAAAACAGGCACATGATATCTCAGAGGGATTCACGGGGGCCAGACAAAGAAGGGCAGGAGGAGAATCTTGGAAGTCAGTGACCTGGCTGGACTGTCATCTTCTCTGCTGCCTACTGTTCTCTGTCTGCTTTTCCCAGCTGCTGAGGACACAGGTGCTCAAATTCAAGGTATCAAATAAGATTGCAAAAAAAAGTGTATTATAAGACTCATATCATTGGATAGATAGACTTTGATATATAACATTCACCAAAATATAATGCTTCCCCCAAAATACAATAAAACTTCAATTAGAATTTCAATAATTTATGGAAACACTGAATAAAAGTACTCGAAACATTATATGAAAGTAGAAAGTCTTGAGAATAGATGAGGACCTTTTGAAAGTTCCTTTGAATTTTGCATTGCTCCTACAGAAAATCAGTACTACAGAGCTACTGGAATTATATGCCTGTGGTTTGGCCTATGAGTACATGAATAGATCCGTGAGCTATAAGAGAGAATAAGGTAGCAGATTACCTTGTATGTCAGAATGTTATAAATGGCAAAGATGGCATTTTAATTCAATGACAAAGGATGGATTATTTAGTAAGTGGCACAGGCACAGCTGTCTATCCATCTGGAAGAATATAAAGCTGGACTTCCTTTTTACATCATGTTAAAAATAAAACAAAACGTATTAAAGACTTAAATGTAAAAAATGCAAGAAAATCTGAGTCTATGGACATTCTCAAGGCAGAGTATATATGAATCTACTTGAATTTATATAAAAAATAATATATGTGTAAGAGATAAGTCAAAACACAAAAGACAGCATAAATATTTGGGAAAGTATTTGCAATGAACAAAATATGTATATGCCCATTATTAATAATAGACAAATATCTTTTACAGATTTACAAGAATAAAACAAATTATGGAAGTAAAAAATGTGCATAGATTTAAAAGATTTAGATAAGACTACTTACACAGGAGCAAATCCCAATGGTCAAATGTGAATAGATGCTCAAAAACAATAGTTATAGTGAAATGCAAATTAAAGTAACAATGAATATTTCTTTATATTTATCAATCTAGCATTTTTTTTCATTTTAAAAGGTCTGATTATACTTACTGGAGGCAGATAGATGAGGAATAGGGCACCCACACATTGCTATAGTAATCCTACCACTTTTGAGGTATAGTTTGTAAGACTGTAAAAATTAAAAATGCAGATTCCCTTTGACTCAGAGAATACAGCTTTGAAAACCTGTCCTGTAGAAATAAAAACTACAGTGCAAAAAGGACTCTGTCAGCAGAGAATATTTGAATAAAATATTGTATATCTATAGCATGAAGGTTAAGAAACCATCAAAAAGGATAAATTAGAATCATACCATTTGACTTGGAAGGATTTCTAGAATATTAAGAAAAAAGTATGCATAAGATGTCATTTTTATGGAATAAATAATGATACTGGGCAGAAGAAGAATCCTGTGTGTGTATATATGTATATAAAACATTATATAAATACATAGAAAGTATGGAAGACTTATTTGATTATTTTTAGCCTATAAATTTGGTTTATTGACAAAGTAGGCCTTCTGGTGAAGACTAGAAGGAGAGTAAATAAGTAGGCAAGCATAAAGTTTGAAGAAAACAATTAAAGCTGTACTTGTCCCCCTATTACAAGATGATCATGGTACGAGATGATCATGGTAATATAGTTATGTGAAATTGTGTGTGTATGTATAAACATATACACATATATCTATGCAGATATTTACATACATATATACACACATGCAGATATATTTACATATAAGTATCTACATATATGTGCACATATATACATGCATATGTCTACATATATATGTTTGATCATTAAGACAAACAAAAATTGGTGAATAAACAGCACAGCTTGAGGGCCTTCCTCCTTGTTAAGAACTGAATTTAGCAGGTCTGCCTATCACCTTTGTCTTGGTGGTGGTACCATGGTGACTTTTTGCTGCATGTGTGATGTGTTAAGCCAGCGAGCCTACTCCTGCAGTTTATGTGGCTCTTTCTAAACAAGCGATGGGATTAATTAGGATGTATGACACTGTTTATCTTTATCATTTATTTTAGTTTGTGGTTTTCCTAAGTGATTACTCTAAAGCTTAGTCAATTACTTTTCTCTTTCCCTTGGGTTTCCCTGGAATAGAAGTTATCTGCATCCATTTCAAAAGCACCAAGAAAGTAGAAGTCAGCTTGCTTAGGCCTTAGTTTTTTTCATCTGTGAAATGAGGATAATGATACTTTCTTTGTCCCTGTCTCAAAGGGATGTGATGACAATGAATAAGATAATTGACTGGATATCAGGTCCCAGTAAAGATGTACCATGTAAATACAGCCTCTGCTCACATCATGTGCCTTTCACTTTTGTAAGAGTTTAATGGAAGGAAACCTATTTCACCAGAGCTGTTACAATTAAGCAGAAGGTGATGGAAGTAAATTCACTTATTTATAGACTGATAATCAACTATTTTGCAACAAGGCTTTGGGGTCTTGGAAAACAGATTAAATCTCAAGAGAGATTTTAGTAGTCTGTCCAAAAACAAGCAAAGCAAAGAAAACTCTAGAAACCAACTGCTCTTCATTTTAATAGCCTCAGGTTGTAACTCCAGGGCCTCATTTTCTGTTGATGCAATCATTTTCTGCCTTCCAGTTCTCTGGGATATAGCCTATTCTCTGATTTCATCAAAGCAATCCTTTAAAAACTCTAAACAATCTTCTAAAACACAAATCTCAAAGCCCATGCTGAACACCCTTAACCAGTTCTTCTTTTCCTTCCAGACAAAATCCAAGTGCATTTATATGGTATCAGGCTGTCCTCCATGACTGGAATCCTTCCCATTTTTCAAGCCATGTTTTCATGACCATTCCCCTGGCTGTTGTTCCCAGCCATCTATAGATAGGGATGGGGAAATGGCCTGTCACTCTCAGTGCCCAGACACTAACGGGACCGTCCCTATTAGACCCCCACCCATGGCTTCATCACTGATGCAACTGGGACATTGATCAGCCTCACGTGGCTTGGGGCGTTATAGACTGTCCCAAGCATACTGGGCAAGGCAATGTGTAAATGGAAGTATACTGAAAGTGCCTAATCATACAAAGTGAGAGAGGGAACATACAAGAGAGAGGGAACAAGGGATAGAGTCTGAAAATAGAGAGCTAGGAGGTTTGGAGACAAGAGGGTGTGGTGGAGGGTGTCCCTTAGGATCACTGCATAGTCTCCAGCTGGCTTAACATTTACTTTCATTTTTTTTTTTCCCTTGGAGCAAGCATTATCCCTATCAGTGCCCTCTGTTCCCAAAAGTTGTTCTTGGGACCAACAGTGCACCTCACCTGGTGTTTAGAGTCCATGAGTCTTAACAATGAATAAGCTAACGTTAGCCCCAAATCCAAATGGAAATGGATGTATGCATGTGAGGCGAAGTTATAAACCATGGCTAAACTGACCAAGAGTGAACTTAAACCAGTAGTATGCTGGCAAAGCCTTACCAGCTTTGGCTGTCAGAGGGGGAGCCCTGATTTGTAGTATCTGAAGATGGCCATGGTGTAAATTCCTTATTACAGCCAATTTTAAGATACCGATGCTTTACAAAAATGACTGTCAAAATTCCTGATCCCTACCATCAATATTACTCAGAGACAGCACACCCTACGAGAAAAGGAGCTTCCAGAACAGTCTTCTGATAATCAGAGCTGGGAACTGTGAAATTAAAGAGCCAAATCAATAAGCACAGACCAAGACTGGAGCCAAAACAACCCAAATCTGTGGGTAGCATGGGTGGAGTGTACTCTGGAAGGGAAGGACTGATGTGATCTTCGATGAGGCAAAATTGAGGCATACGAGGAGATTTCCTGAAGATGTGTCACCTGCAGTCATGAAACGGCTGCCGCTCAGGTTTCTTTGTCACTCCCACAGCCACTAAGTATTGGGGGGTTACTCTCTGATGGCTCTCTAACACAATATATTAAATATCCCCTCTTTCAGTCCTCACAAACATCCTGGAATCATTCTGCCCACTTTGCAGGCAGTAGAACTGAGGCTCAGAGAGCTCACGTAACTCTCTGCAGCACCCATGCTTACAAACACCTTCTGAGTATGTTGGGAGACCTGGATGCCTGTGTATACCTCTGGGGCTTATTTCAGTCAGTGAGCCATTTAGGATTTGCTTCACTCCCAGAACTTCAAATGAGTAACTGTTGTCCATTTTACAATAATCTGTATTCAATCAGTATTTTCTGAATGAATTGATTTTATAATTTCTGTTCCACATTTATTCATTTTTGAGAGACAGAGGATGAAGGGGGGAGGGGCAGAGAGGGAGGGAGACACAGAATTTGAAGCAGGCTCCAGGCCCTGAGCTGTCAGCACAGAGCCCTATGCAGGGCTCAAACCCACAGGCTGCGAGACCATCACCTGAGTCAAAGTTGGGTGCTTAGCCACCCAGGCCCCCCCTGAAGGAATGAATTTTAGATAACATTTTCAGTCAACCACAGAGAATAACAGCCATCTACTGTAAAAGTCACCCCCACTTCCCTGCTGAATTGAAATTAGGGAGATGAGCTAGGTGACAATCACTGTTCCTTTTGATGCTGAAATTGTAACTTTTTGTTCTTATGATGTCTGCCACTTTTTAAGCCCCTACATGTACAAGCTGCTTAGATATTTCACCTTGCTTCATCTGCAGGAATTGTTTTTAAATTTATTTATTTATTTATTTATTTATTTATTTATTTTGAGAGAGAGAGAATGCACGCACAAGCAGCATAAGGGCAGAGAGAGAGAGGGAGAGAGAGAATCCCAAGCAGGCTCCGTGCTGTCAGTGTAGAGCCAGACTGAGGGCTCAAACTCATGAACCATGAGATCATGACCTGAGTTGAAATCGAGAGTCAAATGCATTACAGACTGAACCACCCAGGCACCCCACCTGCAGGAGAATTTTGGAAGAAACAAAGTGTCATCGCCACCATAGAGCTGAGAAAGAGAAGCTCACACAGTTTAAGTGACTTGCCCAATTTCACACAATTTATAAGTGACAAAGTCGATATCCCCACCCAGGTCTGTCCCCATCTTCCTTCTTGATGACATAAGCTCCCTAATTTCTTGTCTCTGCCATTCCCCGGCCTTGAGTGAACCCCTGTGGCTTCCTCCTGCCTTACCGTGACAGGAAGCACATGTGTACAAATAACAGCACTGTGGGCAAAGCCATTTTTTTTCCACGTGAACTCTGCTGCTTTCAACACACTTAAATCCAAAATCCTGAATCCAAATATGTGACACTCAGCACAATAGTCACCTCTGGCCAACTGCACTCCAAGTACAAAGCTATTCAATAAATGCTGATCAGAAAGTTCAGGGAGTTATGACATGGCATGACCCCCCAGACCCCACGCTGCAGCTTTAATCATAATTGGAGCTTGTCTAAAATCCCTCTGTTCGTCTGTATGAACATATAGGATTTTAATCACAAATTTTCAGCGCTCCATCTTATTATGAAAGGGAAAAATCCCTGGCAATGCTGTTAATTGACCTTAATCTAATGTGATGTGTAATACACTCAGCTGGATCCTCAGGCACTCTAGAAATAGAACAGTAAAACACCTCTTAAATCTAAATTATATTTGAAATAGCAGATTAGATTATTCCCAGCGTCCTCAAACAAACTGTAGCCTGCTGAAATTTATCTTGTGCTTTCCAAACAAGGCAGAGACTCCAGCCTGACAAACTGAATGCTTTATGAGTTCATCTACCTTGAAAGTCACACCAGTGTCTTCCTAATGGACCACCTGGCTGATTCCTGCAAGGGGATGTGTGGTCTGGCATGAGGACACTGACCCATATCTGTACTGGCTCTGAGGTCAGGCTGACCTGGAAGGATCAGGTCATGTGTTTCAGACACAGACAGACTGGGACTCATTGCTAGTGTGGCATTTCCCAGCCCTGTGACCTTGGGTAAGTGGCTTAGCATCGCTGAAGCACAGGACTCTTCATTTGTAAAGTACGGACAACCCTATGTGGTGCCTTAGAGCTTTGTAATGTTTAGGGCTTGCTGTGCTGTTTAGGGAGAATGTGTGGAAACCACATAGCTCATAGCAAACCTCGATAAATTACGGAGAGGGTTAATATTGTAAGTGTTTTTACAAAATGGGACTGAGGATTTTAGAAAAGCCTACCCACAGCCATAGGAAATGGCTGAAAGTTGATGACGTGACCATGGGCAATCAACTTTTCTTCCTCTTTTGTTTTTAATTAACAGTTTATTTGGGGTTAATATAGTTGAGTATACAGGTATGAGAAATAAAATTGAGGCATCTCAGATGTCTCATTTAGCCATTACTCAGTTTTCCCCATCAGGAATGTCCTGCAAAATTCAATCAGAATGCTTCAACCAGGACATCAGCATTGTCACAGTCAAGATAAAGAACAATTCCATCAACACACCTACATTTGCACTCCCCTGTTGTTATTAACCCCTGGGAACCGCTAATCTGTTCTCAATGTCTACAATTTTGTTTTTTAAAACTTTTATATAAATGGAGCTATACAGTATGTAGGCATTTGGGATGGGCTTTTCGCGTGCATTCTCTGGAGACTGATCCAGGTTGCTCTGTGTATCATAGTTCCTTCCTTTCTATTGCTGGGTGGTATTCCATGACGTGGATGGACCATAATTTGTTTAAGTGTCTACTTATTAAAGCATAGTTGGGTTTTCTCCAGTTTTTGGCTATTTTGAGTAAAGTTACTATGAACATTTTTGCATAGGCTTTTGGGTGGATATAGTTTAATTCCTTTCGGATAAATGACCAAGTTCACAATTGCTGGGACATACGGCAGTTGTGTGTTTAGTTGTAAAAGAAACTACCAAACATTTCCAGACTGGCTGAGCCATTCCTACTCCCATTCAAAACGCATGAGTAATCTATGTTGTCCACATCCTCTCTAGCATTTGGTATTGGCACTGTTTGCTTTAGCCATTCTGGTAGGTGTGTAATGTTATCTGATTTGGGTTTTAATAAGCATTTTCCCTGATGCCCAAAGAGGTTGAACACTTCTTTATTTGCTTATTTGCCATCTGTACAGCCTTTTTTGTGAGATGTCTGTTCATGTCTTTTGCCCATTATCGGACTGGATTATTTGAATTTTTACTGTTTAGTTTAAGGTTTGTATGCTATATTCTGTATGGGCCCCTTGTCAGATATGCCATGTGTAAATATTTCCCTCCAGTGTGCAGCTTCTCTTTTCATCCCCTGGTCAGGGTTGTTCACAGAGCAAAAGCTTTTAACTTGATATTTCCAATTTTATAAATTTTCATTTAAGGATTGTGTGTTTGGTGTCAAGGCTAAGAATTCTTTGCTTCAGCCTAGATACTAAAGATTGTCTCCTGGGTTTTGTCTAAAAGTTACATAAAGTTAAATTTTATATTTAGGTCCATAATCCACCTTTAGTTAATTTTTGTATAAAGTATGATATTTAAGTTAAGGTTCACTTCTGGGCCATGGATGTCTATTGTTTCAGCACCATTTTTTGTAAAGAGAATTCTTCCATTGGTTCCTTTAGCACCTTTATCCAAAACCAGTGGGATGTATTTGTGTGGGCCTATTTCTGGTTCTTTATTCAGTTTGACTGATCTATGTGCCTGTCTCTCGACCAATACCACACTTTTGATCATTTTAGCTATAGGGTAGGCCTTAATGTTGGGTGGACCAATTCTTTCCACTTTATTGTCCTTTCGTGACTTTTTTTTAAAGCTATCTAGGGTTTTTGTTCTTACATATCAATTTTAGGATAAGCTTGTCTATGTCTACAAAATTACTTCCTGGGATTTTCAAAGGAAGTAGATTAAACATACAAATCAATTCAAAAAGAGTTGACATCTTTACTATGTTGCGTCTTCCAATCCATGAACATGTTATGTGTCTCCATTTATTTAGGTCTTCTTTGATTTTTTTCAACAGGATTTTGTCATTTTCAGTGTACTGATCATCAGCATGTTTTACTAAGTGTATATCTAGGCACTTCATTTTCATTGGAGTTATTATAAATGATACTGTGTTTTTAATTTTGGTTTCCACACATTCATTGTTAGTATATAGAAGTAAAATTGATTATTTTGTGTTGACCTTGTATTCTGTGACCTTGCTAAACTCACTTATTAGCTCTAGGCATTTTTTGTAGATTCTTTAGGATTTTCTACATGAACAGTCATATCATCTGTAAATAGGATGATGCAGCAAAAATGGTAGTTGCTGAGAAAAACACTTAATACCCATTTCTTACTTGTAGATCTATCTTTACATACTTCAGACTCTAAGATGTGCCTCTTTCCCTAGGCTCAGTCATGAGCAGCACATAGGAGCTTTCAAAACTCAACCTCATTAATCTCTGTATGTAGAAGAGAGTAGCCCAGATTTGTTTTCCCACTGATGTGTATTATGTCACACAGGACATTTCCACCACAGATAGGTAGAATTAACTACAGTCAGTTTGATATCTAAGTAGTTTTAGAAAAACATTCTGACATTTACATAATAAAAATACAAAAGAAGTCCACCTTATAGACTTACTATGAATGCCAAATGACAAAAAACGTATAAGAAATCTTTTTCCATGTTATTAAAATATTTGATAGCAATTGTGTCCAGCTCAAATTGTCTCTAGCCATGAATTTTCAAATCTACAACCTCTGCATTCTCAACAGCAGGACACAGGGAAAGGGATAAATTTCTTGTGTGACTAGAGAAGACAGAATCTGTAAGACTCTCTCAATGGCAACCAAACAAAAACATTTCTTAATATGTCAGGATCTCTGCAAAGACCTTGTTATCTTCAAATTTACATACATAGTGGTAGTGTTTGAGGATTGGGTAAATCAACATAAAGAAATTATATTGAATCAAGTAACCATATTTTTCCCACTCCCTGGGGACCTTTCAAGTAAGCATTAAACTGAATGAAGACACCATAAAGCGTATAAAATATATTTTAGGGATGCCTGAGTGGTTTAGTTGGTTAAGTGCCAGACTCTTGATTTTGGCTTTGGTAGTGATCTCACAATTCATAGGATCCATCCCTGTGTCAGCTCTGCACTGACAGCACAGACCCTGCTTGGAATTCTCTCTTCCTTTCTCTCTCTGTCCTTCCCCCACTCATGCTCTCTCTTGCTCTCTCTCTCAAAATAAACCTTTAAAAAAAGATTTTAACAAACATAAGCCTTCTAGAGACACCCTTTTTATCTAACAAATCCACTGAAATCCTGAAATCCAAAGGCAAATTATGTTATAAGCAACTGGAGGTTTTCAAAAAGCAGTTTCTGAGACCATACTTGACACGTCCTCCTCTCCCTTACATCTATTATATTCTTATTTGTTAGGTATTGAATGTTGTCATGGGATCTTCATTTTAAACTAATTCCTAGGCAACTCTGCTTCACAGGCACACAGGCACACCTGATAATGACTAGTCAAATCAACATGAGGTTCCCAGGGTGAGAATTTTACAAGATAAGTCTAGTGTTCTTCGAGGTGAGGATGAAATCCAGGGCACATAGTGGTCTGGGGACAAGTACAGGGAGGGCACCAGGTCCTGTTGGAATGCCTCAAAACAGAATATGGAGGGAACCAAACAATATTCCCCTTCTCTGTAGAATCAGAATGTTCAACAGTCTCCCAGTCTGACCCTCCATTAAAAAAAAAAAAGCCTGTCTGTGCAGTGACTTCTCTGTTTCCATTCCCAAAACTGCCTCTAAAGACAAAGCTGTAAAATGAGGGGTTTCAGGTCTGACCCTCTGTTGAAATTAATTATCTTGGACAAGTGTTCCATATAATAAGTCACAAATAATTTAAGCTCAAAAGGCAAATAACTTAAAAAGACAAAGACAGAAAGTTGAATTTATTATTATAGCCACCAAAAAAATCTCATCTCTTCTTTGTGAACACCATATTTTCTGTGTAAGAAAAAGACATATCGCATATGCATGAAAATCAATGCATCTATATTGTATCCAAACAGTGCCGATGGAACTAACAAATGCATAATCAGTCTAGCCCATTCCTTTGAAAATAAATTGATTCTTCAGCACTTTTCCCCAAACTCCAGTTGCTTTGAAAATAAAATCATTCTCTTTTTTTCTGACACCAGTGCATTTTAAATGTGGGCATTTTCTCATCAAATGATTGTTTTTGTGGTTTTCTCCTACTGATTGGACGTATCTAATTATCCAAATAGCTATTTAAATAGAATGCATTTTCAGTAATGTCTTTAAAGTGCAGTTTGAGGAGACGCAGCGTTCTATGACCTTTAGACCACAGCCACCTGCCTTGGCTCAGCCCTGAATGAAATTAGGCACCACAAACAATCTTAACATCAATACTCATGGATTGTTATTGGAATCTACGTTTTAATTTTTTAATTGCCAAACAAGGCAACTACATGGCCATAAAAGGTGATTGAAAGTGCTGGTACAAGATGTGAAACTGATGTTTTCCACTTATAATATAATACGAACACAGATTTATCACTGGAGCTTATTTTCTGTTGACATTTTTATGAAAATAAATGTAGTTTGGGAGACTTTGCCCCACTCTGTTCAACCTTGACTGGAGACCCTAGTGTAGCATGTCTCCAGATGAGTTCTCCACTTTGAAGAGCACCCTAAAGGAAAATATAATTGCTTTTCTCAACTCGTCCTGCGTGGTTTTGATATGAAGGTCTGAATTGGTTGGCTGTTTAGGTAACTTATACTTATTTATTATTTTTATTTGTAGATGTGTGTTTGCTAAAACACAAACTTTTCCTAAACACTTAAAATGTAATCATTTTTCTCTTTCCTCATGTGTAATTGATATATCTACTTCCCTTATAAGGACTGCTGTTGACCTATTATCCACATAAATGATGGAATAAGGGAATATATATATATATATATATATATATATATAGTAACATGACTGTTGGGATATTATTGTACCACCTTCATTCTGAACCAGAAGAATTGGATTGAATTTCAGTTTTTGTGTGTTTTCTTATTCCATGGGCTGAATTTATAACATCAACAATAAAATTCTGAGTTTAGAAGCAGCTTTCTTTGATGGCATTCTTTTCCTCAATTTTTGACTCCAGTCACACTTAGTTTTTCAAAAAAGCTGAACTCCCTCCTGCCACAGGATCTTTGCATATGTTGTTCCTTTTATTCACAATGCTACCATATGGCTCAGATTTCTTGACCTAGATAGATAAAGGGAGAGGAAGGAGTCCCAGACAACCTGTGGACTTCTGGCTTATGACTGGATGAATGCCAAAGCTCTGAAGCAGGAATGGATACAGATGAGAATGTATGGAAGTAGAAATGACAGTTCTGCCCAAACAGGCTGAGTCTGAAGTCCAGCAAGGCAGCCACCTGGGGTGTAGGAGCTGGATACCGGCACACAACAGGGCTCCAACACAACTACTGGTTTAAATCAGGAGAGTTTCACCTGACTAAAACAAAATGCACGCATTAAGACGGACAGTGGTTGGCTCTGCCCCCAAGTAACGCAGATCAAGACAGGAAAGGGGACTTCCAAATTATGTGTTGCCAAAGCTTTTAGAGTGAAAGATTTTCAAGAACGATCAAGATGGAGGGATGAACGGGGGTTCAGGGAGAAGAGAGTTCCTGTGAAACAAACAATGCAATCTCATCATTGAATCAGAGATGCAGTGCTGAGAATAGTCTTTGTACTGAGAGGTAGAAGGTCAATGTCCTCTTTTCTTTGTGTCCCACACACCAGGAATGCAGAGACTGTGACAAAGACTATTCACTGGACTAAACATTACAACGTCAGATTTATCTTCTCTTAGCTCATATGTGCACTTCCTTATAAAATCCTGTTTGGGCAAGAACCTTAACCAGAACCCCCACCCTCAATATTTCATCAGGTTCCTCATCCTCCACCTTCCCACAGGTAAAGTTTAACACCCTGGACTATCTTCAGCAAGAACCTTGTTAAGTCAATTTAGCCAGAACCCCTATTTACCCCTGATGTCTCCTCTTACAAATTTTCCATCCACAGCCTTCTACCCTGCTTTTTGGTTAAAATTTCCACTTGCCTGTGCTGTATTCACAGTTGAGCTCAATCTGTCCCCCACTGTAAGATCCCACTGCAGTGGTCTCTATACCTGTCATGATGGTCCTGAACAGTCTCCCTTGCCATCTCTAGCAAGTGCCATTGATTTTTCCCTAACAATTGTCCCATGGTTATCAGAAACTCTAATGGACTTTTTAATTTCTTTTTGATATATACCAGTGTTATAACAAGAATATAATAATAAAAATAGCAGTATGATGAAAATTTTTGGAGGCTTGGTCAGATAGTCATTGTGCAAATAGTGATACAGAGGCCCAGGAAATGTAGCTGGTGAGCAACAGAAGCTCAAGCTTTTCTCTGTCATGGAACTTCAATAACCTGCAGGTACTCCTTTCCTGGTTAATGATATGGCTCTTTAGTAATCCCATGGAGTTCTTAAGACTTATTTGCATTTCAGATCTCAGCAGCTTTTACTGGCTTCTTGATGGTGTTGGTACCTAGAAGGTGACTGATACAGAATCAAGTAAAAAATATAGAGAAAACCTTTCAGTGAGATTTTGTGAATATCATTACAATTTCCACTCAAGATGTTCTTCATATTGGCAAGTCTCCATCAACATTGCAACTCCTATGCTACCATAAATACCTGGTGCTATTAACCAAAGAGACAGGAAGTGAAGATTTTTCTGACTGCATTTCAGAAGATGTGTTCAAGACTTGACATCTTCATTAAAATATCTGACTTTCAAGACCATCTTCAAAAGCATTCTTCAACAACCCTGGATATTTCTTCACCCAGTATTTTCTCCATACACACTACTTTTCATGCATCCAGCATTTTATCCAGAAAGACATGATCTCACATAAATCCCTACAGGAGGGAGAGAAAAGCTAATGCAGAATGTAGATCATCACGTGATGTTAAAATCTTGGTTGGGAGAGAAGAAATTCTGAAATGGTGGGGTAAGAATTTCCAAACTCCTGATCATCCATAAAAGTAACAAAAACAGTAGAAAAATTGTCAAAATAAGCTTTTTCAGAGCTCTGGAAATTAACAAAATTATAAAATAATCTGGGTAACATTTATTTAAAAACGGTGACTGAATCTCAGTAAGAACAGCAAGATTTTTGGTGTGTTAGCTCATCATATTCCCAGACACTTCATCCCAGCTCCATGGTCTATCTGAAAACCAACAGCTTCCTAATCAGAGTAGCTCTGGAAACCAGCAGCTGGAATGAGAAGAAAGGACTTGGCACTCCAAAAGAAACACAATTCCTGACAAACTATCATTATTTAACCTATCTGGCAGCTCCCCAGAAACTCCCTACTCAAGATTTTTCTGTACATGTCCTGACTCTGAACTTGTTCAGGGAGAACAGCTATTTCCATGGGACTTTTTTTTTCAAAACACAGCTTCAAATTGTTTCATATTACAATAATCTGAGGTCATGATAAAAGTTAGGAAAAATAAAAGGATGACCAAAAAACTTAAGAGAAACCTGGGGAATGACATATCCATAGTGGAGTTTGAAAAGTTCTGAGACACTCCTGGGAGTCTAGAAAAACAGGAACATGCATAGGACTGTGAGCATGCTTAGGGCTGTGTGCATGAGTGGGGGAGAGCCCTAGCTCTCACTACTCAGTGACGTGGAGGTTCTGTGCAAACAGGGAGTGAAGACTGAAGACGGAGTTGTAAGCCACCAGCGTGTTGCAGTAGCCTTAATATGAGCACAAAGGCCCTCAGCAAAGCTAAGAGATTTGTTGGTTCAAGGCAATTTAATGAAATCTCTATCTGTTAATTTATTGACCTTAAGTTAACTGAGCAGAACCTAGAATCACACATGAAAAACAATACAAACAATACAAACAATTCAAAAGTCACTAAACAATTGGGGTGACTGGGCGGCTCAGTCGGTTAAGCATCTGACTCTTGATTTCTGCTCAGGTCATGATCTTGTAGTCCTGAGAGCAAGCCCCACACCAGGCTCTGTGCTGACAGCAGGAAGCCTGCTTGGGATTCTCTCTCTCTCTTTCTCTGCCCCTCCCCTATGCCTCCCCAAATGCACACACAGAAGCATGCATCACACACTCTCCCCTCAAAAACTAAAAATAAATAAAAACATTTTTAAAGAATCCCTAAACAGGAAACAGCAGCAACGACAACATAATCTGGAGGGAGGGAAGAAATAGGATTTTGAGATTTGCCAAATCATTTTAATTAAATGTTTATTTTTCAACAAAAGTTATGAGACATGAAATGACATAGGGAATGCTGACCCATACCTGGAATAAGGCAAGGTTGTCTACTCTCACCATTTCTGGTCAGCATTCTACTGGAAGTTCTAGTGACAGCAATTAGATAAATTGGAAAGGAGAATGTAAACTACCTTGACATGTGCATATGTCTATGTAAAAGACAAAAATTTGTATACAGAATATGTTAATAAATCCAGAAAATATATTATTAGAACAAATAAAAGAGTACATCAAGGTTGTAGGATAAAAAATCAAAATAAAAAAATCAATTGCATTTCTATACCTAAGCAATGAACAATCCGAAAAATAAATTAAGAAAACAATTACATTTAAAATATGTCCAAAAGGATAAAATACTAAGGAATATATTTAACAAAATACATACAAGATTTGTATAATTAAAATTAAAAAATATTGTTGACATATTTTAAAAAGTCTTAAATAAGTGCAAAGACATCCATGGTTTTAGAAGAGAAGTAAAAATTCTGTTGAGATGTCAGTCCTCCAACACTAATCTACAGATTCAACATATATATATTCTCTATCAAAATCTTGGCTGAGGTTTGTGCAGAAAGTAATATATTCATGTGAAAATTCATATGAAAAATTCATACGGGAATACAATGGGCCCAAAATAGCTAGAACAATCTTTAAAAAAGGACAAAGTTTGGATGATCCATACTTCCCAATTTAAAAACTTATAAAGCTATAGTAGCCAAGGCAATGTGGTACTGGCATAAGGCTAGATATGTAGATCAATAGAATATAATTGAGAGTCCAAAAATAAATAAACTCTTAAGTTTATGGCAATTGATTTGCAATAAGGGTGTCAGGAAAATGAAATGTCTTTTTAAGAAATGGTACTGAGATGACTAGATATTTGTGTATAAATGAATACAGCTCAACTCTTACTTTATATCATATGCGAAAACAACAACATGGCTCATAGAAATAAATGCAAGTGCAAAACTAAAAAAACTCTTAGAAAAAAAACAGGGCTGTTGGGATGTTGGATTAAGTTATGGACCCTTAAGATGCAACACTAAGAGTATATTTACCAAAGAAAATATAGGTAAGTTGAACCTCATTAAAATTTAAAAATTTTGTACTATACCATCAAAAAATAGTCAAATTGAAAAGTCAATTTACAGAATGCGAGGAAATATTTACAAATCATACAAGTTTTCAGAACAAAGAACTTTTGCAAATAATCCAATTTAAATATGGGCAAAGGACTTGAATAGATATTTCTTCAAAGAACGTCTACAAATGACCAATAATCTGAGGAGAAGATGCTCACTATCATTAGTCAGGGAAACGCAAATCAAAATCCCAATGAAATATTTCTTCACACCCACTATGATGACTAACATAAAAAAATGGCATAGCAGAAGGTATAAAGTTATTGAATCGATGTATGTTGTACACCTGAAACTAATGTAACATCGTGTGTCAACTACACTTAAAAAGCAAACAAACAAAAGGAATAAAATACTGATATATGCCATAAGATAGATAATCCTTGAAAACATTATGCTGCAGGGAAGAATCCAGATACAAAAGAGCCCTGTACTATATGATTCCATTTATACTAAATGGTCAGACTAGGCAAACCATAGAAACAGTATGGATTGGTGGTTTTCAGAGGATGGGGAGGGGCAAATTGAGATGGACTGCTAATGAGTTCAGGGTGTCTTTTGGGGGGAGATGAAAATTTCTGAAATTAGATAGTGGTGTTGGTTGCCCAATTCTGTGAATATACAAAACAAACAAACAAACAAAAAACCTCAGAGGGTGAATTTCAGAAGATGTGAATTATAAAGCTATTATCTGGTAAAAGTGAAGGAGAGAGAAGTATTCTGTGGGTCAGGGAAGGACTGAAGACATCAGGCCTTGCAACCTCTTGTTCTGACCCCATGAAATGGGAATGCGGTAGTGGAAGGAGTATCCTTCAGGGGCTTCACTTCAAATCTCTTTGACATTAGAAATTACCCTAATTGTTTTCAGGCTTAAAAAAAGATTTTGATCAATAAAAAGTCTTCATCCTTACCCTTTAGAATTTTCTAGATGGTAAAATGTTACCATAATCCCCAGAGCCTTCTTCTGTTGTCTGATCTCTCATATAAGCTCTCATTTTGGGGGTCTGTAAAACACAAGCATTGAACATAAAAGTTGCTCTCCAGCACATTCTTGAGATTACACTTTATATTCATAATTGAAAATTCAGCATCAACCCCCATTTTATCACACCTAATGATTATCATAATTCCCTTCTTTCAAACCCAATTATTTTTCAATTAGAAATTCAAATGGTTTTTCAAGTTTCTATCTTCACCTTAAAATGACAGAGGCACTCCACACAGACTATTTCAGCCACAATTTGAAATACTGTGTAATGAGGATATTTTTAAATGTCAATTAAAATATTGTGATAAGAAAACCAAGTCCATTAATGAAATATAAGATGATAAATATCTAATTATTTCTTGACGAAAATCTCCATTAGATGCTTTTAGCATTCCATTAATGTGTAGGAGAAACAGAATAGAGTTTTTTTTAAAAAAATCCTTTAGAGTTTTAATCTTCTCCCTCTGTTCTCCAAGATTTGTTAATTCATTTACAATCTGATTGGACCTGTTGGTAGCAGGTGAAGCAGGAGAAGGACTCAGAGACAGGAGAAGCGATATGTGTTGAGGACTGAGGACAAGGAGGCAAAGTGTGGTAACTCAAAGGAACTTGATTAGTTTAATTTGATTGGAATCCAGAGTGCATAAGGAAAAGCAACAAGAATCTTTTTCATTTCTCTCATTGAATCTTTTAAAAACAAAACCTGTAAGGCTGATATTATTTCCAGGAGGAAATTACGATTCAGCCTATGTAGGTGGCTTGCACCATTTCACAAAGTCCTGGAATAGTAGAGCTGGTCCGCATACTCATTTTCAAAATTCCAGGTCTTTGGTAAGCTTTTGCCTTTCCCATGGATGCCTTTCTCAATTTTCCTGGTGTGGAGAGAATGTCCTGGTGGAGTAAGTTGGAAAATGAATAGAAACTTAGAAAATAAGGGCATTGAAGGGATGTGTATCTCATTAATCACTGATGGTGAACAGTGTGGCCGATCCCACTGTGCTTGACTCAGAGACACCATTCCTGTGAGTCTTTACTGAGTGAAGAGGGGAATTTCAGGTTATGTTTCTATACAGAGAGATAATTCCAGAAGATAGACCCTTTAGTCAAGAACAATTCTAAACAATGATGGGTGACTATGCTGTGCTGCCTTGCTCTTTGATGAATAATCATACTATATTGTCATCCGGAGTTGAGATGGATGTTCGTGCACAGATAGCCCCAAACTTTAAAATTAAGCCATCTGTTCAGTAATAGTTTAGCATGGGAACATTTTTTATCAACACTGAAGAAGTACAGGAGTAGTATATGAATGTGCGGACATGACACCATTTCTTTCACTGATCGACCTTTCAAAGGACAAATTGAAATATCCCGTAGTCTTCTCTACAAGCATTTATTAAACATATGTTGCATGTGTAGGTGTAAATTTGATTATTTTGTTACACACATACATCAAAGATTTAGCTCCCCTCTAGAAGTCATTTATAATATGAACAGCGAGTAAAAATTAGCCCACATTTGGGGAAAGCATAAAAGTACCAATTCCAAGTAAGTCATTAAGGGGGCTGTGAAGTTTTGACAATATTGGCCCAGGGCTTCATCACCTATTACTCACGAGATTTCAAACATGCTACTTAGCATCTCTTTCTCAGTTTTATTTTCTATAAAATGGAGACAATGTACTTTATTACCTATGTTATTATTATGATAGATGATATGCATGCAAAGTGTCTAACACAACTCTCAACAAATATTAAATACTCAATAAAAGCCAACTATGTATTCATAATCATTTATTATGTTTTAATTACTAATTATTTACCAAATAATTAAATATTTACTAAATAACTAGTAATTAATAAATTGTTTGTAATTATAGCTAAATTTTTTTTATGATCTCAGACAAGTAGTTACTTTTTGGGTAACCAATGTTGATGCGGAATCAATCTCAACAGAGGATCCTGAAGATTCCCTTCAGGCAGAAATCTTCTGGCCCCAGTTGAAAAGATCCAAAAGATCACATAATATCATGTGCCACTTTGCTTCTCTGGTTATCCATACATACCTCATCAGGGCTTCAAGTACTTTTTCTTCTTCTCATTTCCTTTAGTATACTACATTTGTCAAACACCTGCCCTTGTGTGCTGATGAGTGTAACTTGAACTAGGACACAAATTACCTTGACGCCCTGTTACAGAGATTGGAAATGCTATTTTCATGTATCTGCTAATAGCCATCCTCCCCAATAGCGCCCATGTGACCTTTAAATATCACAGAAGCTAAGTGGCAGAGGAGAATAATAATGGCATTTTAATTGATTGGTAAATTATTGAGCAGCATTAGCTAATCCACCGTAACACTTCTTCTCTCTGCCCCACTCCATCTCGCTGGAACAAATCATTATGCTCTCTGGAGGGTTCCTGTTTTTCTTACATGTGAGTCTATGATCCATTTGACCCTGTCTTCTGTGGTGTAACATATAGGCTAGCTAAAAGAAAGTGCAGATAAATGTTGGAGAAAATAACTGTGTGGAAATCATATGCTAAAAAGCAAATGTCATTGTAGACTAGGTCTCACTGAAGTTCTAACTATTCTGAGTAAGTGATAATAGTACTCTGAATTTATTCTTGCTATTTTTAAAATGATTTTTAAATGAGTTTAACAATTAATTTCAAGTCCCTTTGGACATTATTTTCTGGGGTTCCTATATTTCTGACCCTGGTAATAATTACCAAGCTTTGATATTAATCTCAAGTGAGTGACTATGTGACCCTTGTCCCATAATATGGCATTACTATCTTTGGAAGCATTTTATTTAAAGACAGCCAGATGTATTCCTCCCTGCCCAATAAAATTCTGACCTCATGAAAATTTCCAAATCATCTTAACCCATGCTGAGTTTACTCCTTCCTGGAAATATTTAGAATTTTGTAATCCATTATCAGGAAAACCTTACAAGTCTTTGATATGTTTCGGAAGCAGTGGGAAGTGTGGTAGAAGTGGGGAAACACAAAGTCATCAAGAGCAGTCTGACCATAAGCACTGGATTCTCATGAACCTCAGTTTCTTACTCTCAACAGTTCCATGGAGTCATGAGAAAGAAATAAGAAACCTGCAGCTCCCTGTACTAGGAGTTTGGGGTGGCCCCTGGCCTATGCAGCACAGACACTCTTGATGGCCCAGGCACTCAGAGTGTGGTCAGCAGATAGTCCCTACCCCCAGCAGCAAGAGCGGTCATCTGTCCAGGCAACCCACATCCAATGACTGATTATCAACCAAGTTAGTCCAAAGTAGTAAAGCTCTAATTATCCTTCTATGTTCCCATATGGACCCCAAAGCTCCTACTGGGTTTGGCAAAGGCTTTGTCAGGCTTGTGTCACAGTTGACCTTCTCCTGCCTGGTCCTGGTTTCTCACCCGCTCTCTTATAAATGGTGATCCCTAAAGTATATCCCCACCCACCATTGTGTCTTATCATCTGATTCCAGAGAATGAAACCTGAAATGGTACTGACACACACTAATCTTACAGTTGAATTTTTATGTCCTCCCCCAAGGACAGGAAACCAAGCCTTCTGCATTTTCCTCTTCCTCTCCTTTGATGAGACCTTTCAAGCTAATATCACTCTCTAGTCTTATCACTCTCCATTCCCAACTACACCACCCCCCAACAATATAAGCATTGAACTCTGGGCTCCTTCAGCAGTCTCTCACATTTATTTGCCCTATGTGGCATGTCCTTCTCCTAAAAATGCCATAATTCCTTTACCTCCTAGAACATTTAGTTCTGCTTTCAATCCTCTGAGAAAATTTCTTGGGCCCTTTGGTTTGTATTTGGTGTTTCCATGACCATCTGGGCTTCCTTGTGCAAGTAATGATTGTGCTGTGATATACATGTTTATGTTTATCTCCCCTATTCATCTGTGAACTCACAGTAGGGGGTGATGAGACAGTGAAAATCATACTCTTCTCCATAGCAACAGTTCCTAGCACAGGGCTGGGGTGTGTTAGGCATTTAGAATCATTTGTGGAAAAGACTGGAGGGATAAGCAACTGAATTAATTAACAGTTGATACTTTTTCAGTGTCATATTATTAATCTTCCCAGATTGCTCCCCTCTTACTGTTACCATTAGTGTTTTTGAGGTGAAGATACTTCTATATGATTCCAAACCAAAGGACTGGACTATGTGTCTATCTATCTGTCTCAAGAAACGTTCAGAGGAAGAGATTGGCTATGTGCTATTTCTGCCTGCAGAGTTTTCAAAAAACCATGTGTCACAACTAAAGCTTCTGTACCCACAGATACACTTATGCTGGCAGTGTGTGGTGTGTATGTAACCTTCTCTCTCATTTGATACTAAAATTAGCTCATTAAACAAATAACTTATACAGCTTACACAAGTTCAGTATCAAGATGGCTGTTGGGATTTAGAAAGCTCTGGGGAACAACAACTTGCAATGACTTCAATGGGTGGGATGGGAGGGGAAGCATGTACTGAGAAGTGAGTTATAAAGCCAGAGAGAGAGGCAGCATCAGTGCAGTGGAGTAGATATGGCAATTCAGGAGCAGAGGAGGAAGAGAGAGAAAGACTTATACTTCAGAGTCAGGTGACTGAGGTCTGAGGCTCATTAGGCTCATCTGGAAATGGGGATAATACTTAATTCATAGAAATGTGATGAGTATGTTTTATCCTCATTGGTGAGGGTTTTAAATATGTTTGGAATGTTGGCATAAGCAATATGAACATCAATGAGTACTTTCTATCGGTCTGACGACAAGATGGTTGACGACTTCACTTACTTCCCAATTCTACTTAGGAACAGGCCTATCACATGACCAGTCATGTTTAGACCAGTGTTCTTGGCCATGAGGAGTGTAAATTCTTGTAGAGCAGGCTTCCTTCAACAAGCCTGCACGCCTTCCTACAAAACGGGCAGGGGTTCTCGGAGGACCTTATCCAACTGAAATCACCAACATTTAAGAAATGGTGTTTTCTGGGGCACCTGTGTGGCTCAGTCGGTTGAGCATTTGACTTCAGTTCAGGTCATGATCTCGAGGGTTCATGAGTTCGAGCCCCGGGTCAGGCTCTGTGCTGACAGCTCAAAGCCTGGAGCCTGTTTCAGATTCTGTGCCTCCCTCTCTTTCTGCCCCTCCCCCCCCTTACACTCTGTCTCTCTCTCTCTCTCTCAAGAATAAACATTAAAAACGATTAAAAAAAAAAAGAAATGGTGCTTTCCCTTTGAAAACAGACTGACTTTATTTGTCTTGGATTTTGTGGTTTCCCTGAGTATTTATAATGAATGTACAGCACCAAGCTCTTAGCCTCTGGAGGGATGAGGCTTCTCTCTCAGTGTCAAGTCCCAGTTGTAAGAGATCTGGGCTCCACTCACCTTCTTGGGCCATTCATAGAGTGCAGATAGTCTTTTCAATACATCCTTAAGAAACACAAATGGAAGAGTTATGATTCCTGCCCTCCTTGCCAAGGCCATCGGGACTCAATCAGATGCAAAGGGAATAAAAGTAAAGGAATGATAAAAGGAATCTCATTCAGCACTGAATTCTCTTTTTCAGCCCACATTCACCATTTAGAGCAATGAGAGTGAACTCACTTAATCCATGAGCTGTACAGTAACCTATCTACACTGCCTTTGGCAATTGCCTCACAGGCTGGCAATCTAGATGGCACTGGACTATGTTCCCATCCCTGATTTATATTACAACAAGTTGGGAGGTTGGGGGAGAAGAGGTGTGGACAGTGATTGGAGATGGGTCTTG
The DNA here is from genome assembly GCF_018350195.1 of Panthera tigris. Classification (NCBI taxonomy): domain Eukaryota; kingdom Metazoa; phylum Chordata; class Mammalia; order Carnivora; family Felidae; genus Panthera; species Panthera tigris. The sequence goes on along the minus strand of NC_056667.1, from coordinate 111,579,863 downwards.
AGTACGTTGTGAAATTTCCAGAATCACAGAAGCTAAGTCCTGGCACATTCTGATGTCAGATACAACAGCTCCTAAATGTTTATTACATGCCAGATACCCATTCTGGCAATGGGATACAGAGAGGCAACACAGTGATTCAGTTAAGGGTTGGGATTCTGTAGTTAGTATGCCTGGGGATGAGACCTGTCTGATCTCCTGACATGCTGTAAGGCTTGGGAAACTGTCTCCTAGTCTGTGCCTCAGATTCTTCCTCTGTACAAGGAAGATAAGAAAAATACTTGCCATAGGGTTGTTGCAAGGATAAATGAGTTAATACAAATTAGGGACTTAGAACAATGCTTCAGTAACTTCTCAATAAGTGGTAGCTACTATAAATATTAATGAGGAGAAAGATAGGCCAAGTACCTCTGCTTCCTCTAGCTGCAGCTGAACTCCAGATTCTACCCCCACTGCTTCCCTCCCCAGATGTGGCATTTGGTTCCCTTGTCAATCTTTGCCATTATCAGTGACCTTGAATTTTATAGCTGGCCCTGTTTCCTGAATCTGCACATTCCTCAATACTTAGTCTTGGGGAAGTCTTCCGAAGACTTCCTACCTTCTCACCTCCACCTTCTTGCCCTCAATCCAGTCATATGCAGCATTTCCAAGTTCTAATTCTGACAAAGTTGGACTTCCTGTCTATGATCTCAGAGACACATCATTTAACATAATTTAACCTCAGTTTTCCATCCATGATAGAGGAGCTAGACATTAATTAGATAATTAATGAATTATTTAAGGTCTTTTTCAACTTTAATTTCCTGTAATTTATGACTATAGCCTGTTAGTCATTTAAAAAATAACCCCATTCTACCTTTTGAATCTAAGGCAAACATACTAGATGTTCCCCCAATATGGAAGTGAAGTTCAGCATTATCAAGGTTAAGAGCTCTGGACCCAGGTCATAACGGAACAGGTGTTTGTCCATGGTGAACTGAGAAACCACTATCATGGGCTGAGCCTGACTCCGTGTCAAAGGAAAGCCAAGGATATACTGGGGCAAGTGGATTGACAAGAAGTGCTTGTCCTGATGTGTTTCTTGGAGGCCAAAGTTAACAATGAATCTGAGGCCCAGACAGTGGGCAACGGAAGAATAACCTGGAAGCGAGTGCTCCAAGCAAAGGCCAGAACATCAGAAAAGACAGAAACTCTGGGGACTCTTTGTGTTAGGGGTTGCTCTTAGGCGGATTTTATTTTCAAAATGCTCAACAGAGCTGAGCAATGCTATTTCCTCTCCCAGAACAAGAAACACAATTCAGTCAGTAACCTGAAAGGAGCAAATACCTCAGTATCTCCTCCTAGATTTCAATAGCACAAAAATCCGTGTGTGTGTGTGTGTGCGTGCGTGCATGTGTGTGTGTGTTTGTGTATGCGTATATGTGCAGGCACAATCCCCTAAACTGGAGTCAAATGAGATATAAAAAGTATTCAAGATGAAAACCATTTGGAGCACATTAAACAAAGTGGAGTCCGAATCAGGAATCCTGATGTTTTGTTGTTTCTCTCTCCTTTTAACCTCAATGTGGTCATTTTACAGATCTCCACAGTGTTCGATGCTTTAATTTTCTTCCCTGTGTATAATTTGTTTTCAGTTGAAGTAACATCTGTTTCTGTAGATAATTAAGTTATTAGATGCCGATCAATTTAATAAAGCCACAAGGCTTTCCTGACCTCTTTATGCATAATCAATGAATTTAGATGCAAAATGTGAAAACTTTACTTTTTTAAAAATGATCTAAATCTTCCATTAACACAGTCATTTTGCAATTATGTGGTGCTTGCAATCAGAGAGCTATGCAAACATGACATTATGGAAACAAAGATTATTTAGTCATTATGGGGTAGCAAGAGAGACTGGGAAAGTAGCTGATCTTCTTTGTCCTTGAACAACAGTTTCTATCTTTATTACCTGAAGTTCTTTTATTTTATACCTCCGATAGTTAATGTTCCTATCCCACCTGTTATAATAGGTGTCATTTCTAGAGTGTTCTAGGCACTTTGCATATATTTTCCACATTTAATTTTTCCTGGCAATCCTGCAAATAATTATTAATATTTTCCATTTTGCAGATGGCTGAGACAGGCAGGCAATTCATCAGGGCTTCCCAAGTGGAGTCAGAATTTAAACCTTCAGCCTCTGGACTCTGGAGTCCACCTCCTCATTGCACCACTAATTGGTGGCCGTTAGCCATTAGCACTGTACCCTGCTTCTTGTGTACTTATCTGTGTTAATTGGGAGGGGGGTTGGGGAGGCAAGCAGCTTTGACTCCCATAGATTCCCAAAGTCATAATGTATCCAAGATTCAGAATTCTGTTTCTGGGGTTCCAACAATTCATAGGTAGACCACCTTCACTATAAGAAGTGGAAGTAAACTTTCAAGTTGATGGGAGAGCAGTGAAAGAATGAATCAGGGATGAAATTAAATATTTTTTAATGTTTATTTAATTTTGAAAGAGAGAGAGCATGCAAGCATGATTGGGGGAGGGGCAGGAAGAGGAAGACAGAGGATCCCAAGCAGGCTCTGTGCTGTGAGCCCAAAGCTTGAAGCGGGGCTCAAACTCAAGACTGTGAGACCATGATCTAAACCAAAATCAAGAGTCAGCCACTTAACTGGCTGAGCCACCCAGACATCCTGTGAATCAGGAATGAAATTAGACACTACAGGTCACCATGATAACCTTCCAGTCACTACAGAATGCAGAAGATTCCTTTTTTTAAAGCCAAAATATATCTTGTGACTTTCACCTTAACTTTATGTGCCAAATACACATGGGAATATAAATTAGCAAAAGACTCTATTTATGTTTTTTCTGCTAAATGTAATAATTTTTATTTCCCTTAAGACATTTTTTTTATGTCGGGTTTCCTGAGTGGCTCAGTCAGTTAGGCAACTGATTCTTGATTTCAGCTCAGGTCATGATCTCACAGTTCAGTTCATGAGATTGAGTCCCACCTCAGGCTCCATGCTGACAGAACAGAGCCTGCTTGTTCTCTCTCCCTCTCTCTCTGCCCCTTCCCCACTTGTGCACATGCACACTCCCTCTCTCAAATAAATACATAAACATTATTTTTTAAAAAGAAATTTTTATGTCATTAATAAAGACAGTAACACAAAAACAGCAAAAACAGTTGTGAAGTGTAATTGACAAGACAGAAATCACCAAGGATGTGAACCTCCTTATAGTCCTTCCAGGCTCAACACATCAGCCTTAGTTTTCTCAAACATGTGGAGAAGAGATTACATCTGTTCTCTGTACATCTATCTGTTACATGGTCTTATTATGAAGATCAGTGAGGGAGTGTAAAATGCAGAAATTCTGAAAAGTGTAAAGAGCCAGATATGTATAAAGTTTTATTTGGTAATACATTCTTGTTAATTTCCATGTGGTGAGAGATTTCCATCTGATGGGAGTCATCATTTCCGTTGTGCTCATTCCAAAATAAACTAATGATTTTATCTGCGAAAGTTAAATGAAGTTGAAGTGGTACTGTTTCTAATAAATTCTTCTCTTTCCTACAGAAATATAAATGAAACAATCAATTCATAAGATTACTAACTGTTCTTCCCTGATCTGTCACCATGCCACATCTTTGAGAGGCAAGATGACTGAGTATGACCATAGCACAAGGCTGTGTTTTTCTAACTTTCCAACAACTGTAGAATTAGAATATACAGGTCTTTGGGATTAGCAAGTGGTATTTCAAATGTGACTTGCAAATGTATCTTAGTTTAGGCACTAACTATACAATAATAATTTCATGTATAATTTTAATACTAAACATTGAACAACTGTTTCGATTTTGAACAACCAACGATTTTGCCTGTCAATTCTTATGACCATGTAATGCTGCAGGTAAATCTCTAATTGCCCCTGACATTCTTGCTTTGTAAATTTGTTATCTTATTTTTGGGGTTTCCAGGTTTTCTATTGTGAAACACACCTGTATATATAAAGTTTATTGCTGTGTGTTTGATTATAATGACCTTAATCACCTTTTTTTGGCATGTAAGATCACAGAAATTTCTTTTTGGGGGGACAAGTAGTGAAAAATTAAAAGAGGCCATGAAGGAAAAACAAAGTCCTTTCAGAACTCTCTGACTCTTAGCATACAGAAAAGATGAGTATAAACTCTGGTTTAGCCTTTGGTTGACGCAATCTGGATTTCTGCCTATTGTCTTGGTGGTCCATTTGGTTTAGTGTTTTTCCATTGACTTCCCATATTCCCCCTCCCCCCCACCAATAACTATGTTTTAAAATTAAAGTATAAATTATACACGGGAAAGTCTAAAACCCTTAAATGTACTATGCTTTGCGTATGTATGCACCTGTGTAACTACTGCCCAAATGAAGATACTGGAAACCTACCAACTATTGTAGGTTTCCAGCTACTTACAGACTCCTCAAGAGCATTCCAGCTGACATCTCCCCAGAGGGATTCAGTATGTCAACCTCTAACACCATAGATTCGTTTTACCTGATTTTGAGCTAGATATAAATGGAATCATAACAAAGTATCATTGTTATGGTTACACTAAAATAAGCCAAGGGAGGCTCTAAGGCCTCCACTTTGTACTTACTTTAAGCTTCTTTCACAGTCTTCCATAGTCATGTATGAAATGTGTGCAGAAAACAGTTCTTGCTTTATGCATGATTAGATCTGAAAGATGATTACACAGGATGTATCTTTCTTTTCCATATCCTTCCAGACACAAGGTTACTAGTGACTCCCTTCCAAGGAGCACATGCAGGGGACACACATTAAAACAAAGTGCCTTTAGGCAGGAGCAGCTGGCCACATCTAATTCTTTTGGCTCTTGGGATGTGGGTGAAGAAGTATTCATCACAGTTCTCCATGATGGCCACTTGATGACCTCCCATGGTCCGTGTCATAATCAATAAGATTCACAAAGCCACTAGGATCGCAGTCGGTTGTGTCAGTGGGAAGTGAAGGGAAACCATAACTTAGGTGTACTCTAAATGTGGTGGAAAAATAAAAAGCTGAGCAATCCTGCTGTGGAGATGTATTGCGATTAATCTGAGCAGACTTGCTGCAAAGGCTTGGTCATTTATTATAAGGTGCACAACTATTTGTTGTGTGGTAACACCTTTTTTCTTCTCTTATAATAAATGTTTTCAGTAGTAATGAGCTCAAAAGAATGAGAGTGTGTTTGATGAAAAATTAAATGCTAAATTTTCATTTTTCAAAAATGTTGATGATGAGCATGTAAGGCACTAAGTATGTGTCAACATTTACTATCAACTGTGAGACATCGCAGTGTTATCACAAAGACATGAAAATCAAAACACAAAGATTAGCGGACTAAGCTTCATCATCTACTGCAACAAATAGTAATTATTTTAAGATGATGCCTGGAAATAATTTAATATTTGTATCTAGAGAAGGTGTGTTTAAATATTATTCTAATGCAATATTACCTTTTTTCCCCCTAGATCAAATGAACATGTGTTGTAGTGAACCTCCAGAGTGACTCCCAATGGTTCCTACTTCTTGGTATTCAAACCCTTGTGTAGTTCCTCCTACAGTCCCAGGTTAAGTTACATAAGACTGTATTTTCTACCATGAGTTGTCACTCTATTTTTCTCTCTCATATTCTTAGTTCTGCAAGGGGTCCAGGTGCCATGTCATAAGAACACCAACGCACCTGGTGTATCTTTTCTGAAGAAGCGTATCATCTTATGGTAAAAAACGCAAGTCTGACCGACAGCCAGAAAAAAACAAAAAGAAAAAATTGTAAGAGTAACCTTAATAATGTTTTTTAAAAGTCTCCTGGAATGTACACCACGGTGATGCTCCACTTTGCAAGCAGCCCATCTCCCTTCTCTAACTATATGATGTGATGCTGGACTTAAGAGGGAAAAAAAAAAAAATATATATATATATATATATATATATCAGCAAAAAGAGTATCTAGATCCCACTGGACCATATAAAGTATTTCATCTGTAGTACTCATTTAACATCTTTTCCCTTAAATTAATTTTTTCCTGAAGTGTTGAGATTGTTAATTTTGTATACGCCAGTTATAAAATACAGATGTCAAACATTTTAGGTGGAGAACATGAGTAAGAACAGGGAAGAGAAAGAATGATTATTTTAAACATAAGCCTTTTAAATAACCAATAGATTAAGACTGAAGGTGTTCACAACTACCAATAACTCCCTTATCCAATGAGGTCCCTAATGAGGGCTCACCCATTGGACACAACTCAGCACATCTCTGTCTCAGCCTGGCCTGTTTTTGCTTCCTCCAATAGAAACAATCAATCTCTCCCCAGGGCATGTTTTTTGTGGTTTTGATTTCTGCTTAATCATGTCTTCTTACTCGTCTTTATCTATTGCTGTGTAACAACACCAAAATTCAGTGACATAAAACAACAACCATTATTTTTCATGGTTTTGGGGGTTGACTGGGCTCTGGTGTATGGTTCTCCTGCACCATGTGGTATTGTCTTACCTGCCTTCAGTTGGGTTAGGTCGTGAGGTCTAAGAAGTTCGCACTTGCATGTCTGGTATCACACTACTCCTTCCTATGAGCTCTTCTACCTCAGTAGTTTGGTCTTCCTCACATCATGGTGATCTCTGCATCAGTCAGAATTCTTCCTTGGCAAATCACTTGAAGAACAAAAGCAGAGGCAACCAGGCTTCATGGAATTCTATTTATCAAAGGAACTTATGAGGCAAACCTAGATACAAGAAGACAGTAGGAAGAGATTCCATTTCTTAATGGGTAAGGCAGGTATCCATACACAATGAAAGAAATGTTGCTGACATCATCTTTGGAGAGTTTAACCTATTCATGGCTCCCCCTAACTCCACCTTACTCCTCATCTGCACTTTTTGACTATATGTTCTTTAGCTTTTAGCTCCCTGAGTCCCCCATCACATACCAAGCGTAACATCTCTGGTTCAAATTTCTAAGAGAAATAGCTAATCAATTAATTATAATTGTCCTTAGACAGAATAAACTTTCAAAGAGAAACATCTCACATGTCATTGATCAGTTTATACAAATTATTCTTGAACTTGGTGCTGGTTTTTCAACCAAAAAGCTTGGCTACGAAGGGCAAGAACAGGTGTTATAGTGAGTGACAGGCATGGGCTGCTTTATCAGAACAGGGCTGGGAGGTGTGGTCTTTTCCTTCAGAAGAGTGCAGTGACTGTGAAGAATGTACCTTGACCAGCAAGCTATCTCTTAACTAATGAACCAAAATGAGGTATTGATTTTATAGTTACCTGGTTATTTATTTTTCTCCATCTAAAAGTGTCCCTTTGCTAATCTGAAGCCCCTCTGCCCATGGGGTGAGGCAAAACAATCCATCACAGAAAAATCAAGACCGAGTTACGTTATTTATCAGCCTCTAGCATACTGGGATGCTTTTTCTTAACTTTCCACATTCTAAACAATGGAAGCATGAGGTCTTTCTGGAACATTATAGGTCTCTTTAGAATACATTTGAAATATAAAATTTACATAATGAAATAATCTCTTCATTGTAGTATGTTCCTCAAACTCCTTTCTCCCACACATTTATTTTCATTGCTTTAAACTTTAATTGTATTGGTTTGATTTATTTTCTTTATTTCTTTTTTATGACAGAAAACTTGATAATAAATTTGTACAAGTTTCCCTGTGATGCAGCCCTCTCATATATATACCTAGAAGTTCTTGCCTATCTGATGTCCAGAAAGAATAATAGTATAAGACAGCAAAGAATAATAGAAAGAATCCATAGTTCTATCAGAAGCCTGGTACCTAAGAAAACTGAGATTTTGTTACAAAGGACTTGCAACTCTTTTTTCATCTTTCTTTTTCTTTTTTTTTTATTTTTTTTTATTTATTTTTTATTTTTTATTTTTTATTTTTTAATATATGAAATTTACTGTCAAATTGGTTTCCATACAACACCCAGTGCTCATCCCAAAAGGTGCCCTCCTCAATACCCATCACCCACCCTGCCCTCCCTCCCACCCCCCATCAACCCTCAGTTTGTTCTCAGTTTTTAACAGTCTCTTATGCTTTGGCTCTCTCCCACTCTAACCTCTTTTTTTTTTTTTTCTCCTTCCCCTCCCCCATGGGTTTCTGTTACGTTTCTCAGGATCCACATAAGAGTGAAACCATATGGTATCTGTCTTTCTCTGTATGGCTTATTTCACTTAGCATCACACTCTCCAGTTCCATCCACGTTGCTACAAAAGGCCATATTTCATTTTTTCTCATTGCCACGTAGTATTCCATTGTGTATATAAACCACAATTTCTTTATCCATTCATCAGTTGATGGACATTTAGGCTCTTTCCATAATTTGGCTATTGTTAAGAGTGCTGCTATAAACATTGGGGTACAAGTGCCCCTATGCATCAGTACTCCTGTATCCCTTGGGTAAATTCCTAGCAGTGCTATTGCTGGGTCATAGGGTAGGTCTATTTTTAATTTTCTGAGGAACCTCCACACTGCTTTCCAGAGTGGCTACACCAATTTGCATTCCCACCAGCAGTGCAAGAGGGTTCCTGTTTCTCCACATCCTCTCCAGCATCTATAGTCTCCTGATTTCTTCATTTTGGCCACTCTGACTGGTGTGAGGTGGTATCTGAGTGTGGTTTTGATTTGTATTTCCCTGATAAGGAGTGACGTTGAACATCTTTTCATGTGCCTGTTGGCCATCCGGATGTCTTCTTTAGAGAAGTGTCTATTCATGTTTTCTGCCCATTTCTTCACTGGGTTATTTGTTTTTCGGGTGTGGAGTTTGGTGAGCTCTTTATAGATTTTGGATACTAGCCCTTTGTCCGATGTGTCATTTGCAAATATCTTTTCCCATTCCGTTGGTTGCCTTTTAGTTTTGTTGGTTGTTTCCTTTGCTGTGCAGAAGCTTTTTATCTTCATAAGGTCCCAGTAATTCACTTTTGCTTTTAATTCCCTTGCCTTTGGGGATGTGCCGAGTAAGAGATTGCTACAGCTGAGGTCAGAGAGGTCTTTTCCTGCTTTCTCCTCTAAGGTTTTGATGGTTTCCTGTCTCACATTCAGGTCCTTTATCCATTTTGAGTTTATTTTTGTGAATGGTGTGAGAAAGTGGTCTAGTTTCAACCTTCTGCATGTTGCTGTCCAGTTCTCCCAGCACCATTTGTTAAAGAGACTGTCTTTTTTCCATTGGATGTTCTTTCCTGCTTTGTCAAAGATGAGTTGGCCATACGTTTGTGGGTCTAGTTCTGGGGTTTCTATTCTATTCCATTGGTCTATGTGTCTGTTTTTATGCCAATACCATGCTGTCTTGATGATGACAGCTTTGTAGTAGAGGCTAAAGTCTGGGATTGTGATGTCTCCTGCTTTGGTCTTCTTCAAAATTACTTTGGCTATTCGGGGCCTTTTGTGGTTCCATATGAATTTTAGGATTGCTTGTTCTAGTTTTGAGAAGAATGCTGGTGCAATTTTGATTGGGATTGCATTGAATGTGTAGATAGCTTTGGGTAGTATTGACATTTTGACAATATTTATTCTTCCAATCCATGAGCAGGGAATGTCTTTCCATTTCTTTATATCTTCTTCAATTACCTGCATAAGCTTTCTATAGTTTTCAGCATACAGATCTTTTACATCTTTGGTTAGATTTATTCCTAGGTATTTTATGCTTCTTGGTGCAACTGTGAATGGGATCAGTTTCTTTATTTGTCTTTCTGTTGCTTCATTGTTAGTGTATAAGAATGCGACTGCTTTCTGTACATTGATTTTGTATCCTGCAACTTTGCTGAATTCATGTATCAGTTCTAGCAGACTTTTGGTGGAGTCTGTCGGATTTTCCATGTATAATATCATGTCATCTGCAAAAAGCGAAAGCTTGACTTCATCTTTGCCAATTTTGATGCCTTTGATTTCCTTTTGTTGTCTGATTGCTGATGCTAGAATTTCCAGCACTATGTTAAACAACAGCGGTGAGAGTGGGCATCCCTGTCGTGTTCCTGATCTCAGGGAAAAAGCTCTCAGTTTTTCCCCGTTGAGGATGATGTTAGCTGTGGGCTTTTCATAAATGGCTTTTATGATCTTTAAGTATGTTCCTTCTATCCCGACTTTCTCAAGGGTTTTTATTAAGAAAGGGTGCTGGATTTTGTCAAAGGCCTTTTCTGCATCGATTGACAGGATCATATGGTTCTTCTCTTTTTTTTTGTTAATGTGATGTATCACGTTGATCGATTTGCGAATGTTGAACCAGCCCTGCATCCCAGGAATGAATCCCAATTGATCATGGTGAATAATTCTTTTTATATGCTGTTGAATTCGATTTGCTAGTATCTTATTGAGAATTTTTGCATCCATATTCATCAGAGATATTGGCCTGTAGTTCTCTTTTTTTACTGGGTCTCTGTCTGGTTTAGGAATCAAAGTAATACTGCCTTCATAGAATGAGTCTGGAAGTTTTCCTTCCCTTTCTATTTCTTGGAATAGCTTGAGAAGGATAGGTATTATCTCTGCTTTAAACGTCTGGTAGAACTCCCCTGGGAAGCCATCTGGTCCTGGACTCTTATTTGTTGGGAGATTTTTGATAACCGATTCAATTTCTTCGCTGGTTATGGGTCTGTTCAAGCTTTCTATTTCCTCCTGATTGAGTTTTGGAAGAGTGTGGGTGTTTAGGAATTTGTCCATTTCTTCCAGGTTGTCCAATTTGTTGGCATATAATTTTTCATAGTATTCCCTGATAATTGCTTGTATCTCTGAGGGATTGGTTGTAATAATTCCATTTTCATTCATGATTTTATCTATTTGGGTCATCTCCCTTTTCTTTTTGAGAAGCCTGGCTAGAGGTTTGTCAATTTTGTTTATTTTTTCAAAAAACCAACTCTTGGTTTTGTTGATCTGCTCTACAGTTTTTTTAGATTCTATATTGTTTATTTCTGCTCTGATCTTTATTATTTCTCTTCTTCTGCTGGGTTTAGGCTGTCTTTGCTGTTCTGCTTCTATTTCCTTGAGGTGTGCTGTTAGATTTTGTATTTGGGATTTTTCTTGTTTCTTGAGATAGGCCTGGATTGCAATGTATTTTCCTCTCAGGACTGCCTTCGCTGCGTCCCAAAGCGTTTGGATTGTTGTATTTTCATTTTCGTTTGTTTCCATATATTTTTTAATTTCTTCTCTAATTGCCTGGTTGACCCACTCATTCGTTAGTAGGGTGTTCTTTAACCTCCATGCTTTTGGAGGTTTTCCAGACTTTTTCCTGTGGTTGATTTCAAGCTTCATACCATTGTGGTCTGAAAGTATGCATGGTATAATTTCAATTCTTGTAAACTTATGAAGGGCTGTTTTGTGACCCAGTATGTGATCTATCTTGGAGAATGTTCCATGTGCACTCGAGAAGAAAGTATATTCTGTTGCTTTGGGATGCAGAGTTCTAAATATATCTGTCAAGTCCATCTGATCCAATGTATCATTCAGGGCCCTTGTTTCTTTATTGACTGTGTGTCTAGATGATCTATCTATTTCTGTAAGTGGGGTGTTAAAGTCCCCTGCAATGACCACATTCTTATCAATAAGGTTGCTTATGTTTATGAGTAATTGTTTTATATATTTGGGGGCTCCGGTATTCGGCGCATAGACATTTATAATTGTTAGCTCTTCCTGATGGATAGACCCTGTAATTATTATATAATGCCCTTCTTCATCTCTTGTTACAGCCTTTAATTTAAAGTCTAGTTTGTCTGATATAAGTATGGCTACTCCAGCTTTCTTTTGGCTTCCAGTAGCATGATAAATAGTTCTCCATCCCCTCACTCTCAATCTAAAGGTGTCCTCAGATCTAAAATGAGTCTCTTGTAGACAGCAAATAGATGGGTCTTGTTTTTTTATCCATTCTGATACCCTATATCTTTTGGTTGGCGCATTTAATCCATTTACATTCAGTGTTATTATAGAAAGATACGGGTTTAGAGTCATTGTGATGTCTGTATGTTTTATGCTTGTAGTGATGTCTCTGGTACTTTGTCTCACAGGATCCCCCTTAGGATCTCTTGTAGGGCTGGTTTAGTGGTGACGAATTCCTTCAGTTTTTGTTTGTTTGGGAAGACCTTTATCTCTCCTTCTATTCTAAATGACAGACTTGCTTGATAAAGGATTCTCGGCTGCATATTTTTCCTGTTTAGCACACTGAAGATATCGTGCCAAGCCTTTCTGGCCTGCCAAGTTTCAAAGGAGAGATCAGTCACGAGTCTTATAGGTCTCCCTTTATATGTGAGGGCACGTTTATCCCTTGCTGCTTTCAGAATTTTCTCTTTATCCTTGTATTTTGCCAGTTTCACTATGATATGTCGTGCAGAACATCGATTCAAGTTACGTCTAAAGGGAGTTCTCTGTGCCTCTTGGATCTCAATGCCTTTTTCCTTCCCCAGTTCAGGGAAGTTCTCAGCTATAATTTCTTCAAGTACCCCTTCAGCACATTTCCCTCTCTCTTCCTCCTCTGGGATACCAATTATGCGTATATTATTTCTTTTTAGTGTATCACTTAGTTCTCTAATTTTCCCCTCATACTCCTGGATTTTTTTATCTCTCTTTCTTTCAGCTTCCTCTTTCTCCATAACTTTATCTTCTAGTTCACCTATTCTCTCCTCTGCCTCTTCAATCCGAGCCGTCGTGGTTTCCATTTTGTTTTGCATTTCGTTTAAAGCGTTTTTCAGCTCCTCATGACTGTTCCTTAGTCCCTTGATCTCTGTGGCAAGAGATTCTCTGCTGTCCTGTATACTGTTTTCAAGCCCAGCGATTAATTTTATGACTATTATTCTAAATTCACTTTCTGTTATATTATTTAAATCCTTTTTGATCAGTTCATTAGCTGTTGTTATTTCCTGGAGATTCTTCTGATGGGAATTCTTCCTTTTGGTCATTTTGGATAGTCCCTGGAGTGGTGAGGACCTGCAGGGCACTTCCCCTGTGCTGTGGTGTATACCTGGAGTTGGTGGGCGGGGCCGCAGTCCGACCTGATGTCTGCCCCCAGCCCACCGCTGGGGTACACAGTCAGACTGGTGTGTGCCTTCTCTTCCCCTCTCCTAGGGGCGGGATTCACTGTGGGGTGGCGTGGCCCATCTGGGCTACCTGCACACTGCCAGGCTTGTGGTGCTGGGGATCTGGTGTGTTAGCTGGGGTGGGTAGGCAAGGTGCACGGGGGGCAGGAGGGGCAGGCTTAGCTCGCTTCTCCTTAGGTGATCCACTTCAGGAGGGGCCCTGTGGCAGCGGGAGGGAGTCAGTTCCGCTGCCGGAGGTTTGGCTCCGCAGAAGCACAGAGTTGGGTGTTTGCGCGGAGCGAGCAAGTTCCCTGGCAGGAACTGGTTCCCTTCGGGATTTTGGCTGGGGGATGGGCGGGGGAGATGGCGCTGGCGAGCGCCTTTGTTCCCCGCCAAGCTGAGCTCTGCCGTCCGGGGACTCAGCAGCTCTCCCTCCCTTTGTCCTCCAGCCTTCCCGCTTTCCGAGCAGAGCTGTTAACTTATGACCTCCCAGACGCTAAGTCGCGCTTGCTGTCGGAACACAGTCCATCTGGCCCCTCCGCTTTTGCCAGCCAGACTCGGGGGCTCTGCTTGGCCGGCGAGCCGCCCCTCCGCCCTGGCTCCCTCCCGCCAGTCCGTGGAGCGTGCACCGCCTCGCCGCCCTTCCTACCCTTTTCCGTGGGCCTCTTGTCTGCGCTTGGCTCCGGAGACTCCGTTCTGCTAATCCTCTGGCGGTTTTCTGGGTTTTTTAGGCAGGTGTAGGTGGAATCTAAGTGATCAGCAGGACGCGTGGTGAGCCCAGCGTCCTCCTACGCCGCCATCTTCCCTCCCCTCCCTTATCTTTCTTTTTCTAAACAGGTGCTATATATACGTCTCTGGTCCACTCTGACGCTGTGTACTTTGAAGCCGTTGATCCTAAACTGAGAATAAATAGAGGAAAAGAGTTTTCATCCACCACATTAATCCTTTGTTTTATTACTATTACCCATTGGGACTTTACTAAATATTTGAGATATCTGCCTTCATGAAGCTCAGATAAGAGAAAGAGACATATATGAAAATGAATATGCTTTGTAGGACACAGGCCACAAAGAAAAAAGTACTCATTCTGCTGAGGAAGGAAAGAGCAGAAAAGTCTTCACGGAGGAGACAAATTGAAATGTGGAGTTATATATTTTTAATGGACATCCTGTTAATCTTCATTGTTGTCAGGACTTGATACTGTCTTTCTTTTCATTTATAGCCTTAAAGTGGACTTTTTTTGTGGGATATGATTTCCATTGAGATATTTTCTGGGACTTAATTTTTAAGTATGTTAATTCATTTTTCTTATTGATTTCTAGCTTAATTCCACTCTGGTCAGAAAACATATTCTATATTATTTCAAGGATAAGTGATTTTTGAAAATTTTCTATGGGTGTTTATATACATATATATACACATATATATAATTAATATATACACTATAATACTATATTATTATGTATATACTATACATAATAATAATACATAATAATACTACTATATTATTAATGTATATACTATACACCTATATATATATGTATATATATGTGTTTATATATTCTTAGGAATGTTCAAATTATCTATATCTTCATTAATTTTTGTTTACTTATCTTACAAGTTACTGAGATAGTTATATGAAAACATCTTCACTATTATTTTGGATAAGCTCTAATATTTCCCATAATTATGTCTATGTTTTCTTTCTATGCATTGTCTGTGGAATTTACATCAGTAGTTGTTCTGGAAATCTGTAAAGTGTGAATGCTCATATGCTATATGACTGAGCCATTCCACAATTAGGTATAGTTGACAAAGAAACGCTTGCTCGTGTGCACTAAGAGACATGTAAAAATAATTCAGAACAGTAGTATTCATAGCCTCAAATTGGAGATAATACAAATGTCCCTTAACAGTAGAATAAGTAAATAAATTGTGGCATATTCATCCATTCAAAGGCATACCATAGAGCAATGAAAAATAACAATTGATAGCTATACTATATACAAGTACCACAGACAAGGCTAAGGAACAGAAGGCAAGTGTGTACCATATGACAGCTTTTATATAAATCAAAACCAGGCCATAGAACCTAGTGTTAGAGCTCTGAAAAATTATTACTTGAGAGAGGATGGTCGGAAAGTAAGTGAGAAGGGACATGAGAGTGACATTTGGGTGATACTTTAATTTTATTAAATTGGTGTCGATTCAAAAGGATTTAGCTTTCTGTTCATTGAATGGGATATTTATGATCTGTGCTTATCTCTGCATATTTGATATATCAATTCAAATATACATATATATTTAGTTTATATACTAGCAGATGTGTATATAATGAATGTGTATATATGAATATAAGAGCATGAAGGGTATTCCAGACACAGAGAGAATCACAATCCAAGGAACAGACAATAAACAGCAAGGTCCTTCCTGGCAAATTCAAAGACTTCAGCACCAACAGACAAGAGAAGGAGAACCACAGTAGGAAATGGCTGACTAACCGTTCACTTAGCGCACCATTGGTTTGTATGTTTCCTTCATGTTTGCTTCCCTCAGATGAAGAAAAACAGCCCAAATCTCAAAACACCACTTTGTTTTCTTTAAGAACATGGATCCCAAGACAAATGAATCTCAAATGAAGTCAACAGCACCAAGGAATGAACATCAGTGTTCTCCCAAATTTGTATAAGAAATACTCTGTGCTGGGGAGCCTGGGTGGCTCAGTCTGTTAAGCATCTGACTTCAGCTCGGGTCACGATCTCGCGGTTTGTGAGTTCAAGCCCCACATCAGGCTCTGTGCTGACTGCTCAGAGCCTGGAGCCTGCTTTGGATTCTGTGTCTCCCTTTCTGCTCTGCCTCTGCTTGCTCTCTCTCTCTCTCTCATAAGTAAATAAACATTAAAAAAAAATGTTTTAAAGAAATACTCTGTGCTTGTGTCCTCTACATATTGATTTTGTAATTCATAAATCTTCTAAATAGCACTGTTAACCCACAATATAAAATGTACATTATATATGAAAACTAGAAAGTTATAAAATTTTATATGAATAGAAATTTTGCCATTTTCTTTCAGCGTCTCGGTAGATCACCTTGAGAACCCCTTTGGAGAGTCAACTGTGAATTCTTTCTGAAATAGGCACTGCTTTATTACTAAGGAGTCTCCAGAAAAGCTGATAATAATGTGCTGTAATTCAGGATAAGGAGGTAACCTGTGCGCTTTGTCCCTAAGACAAGGTTTTCATGGTTTTAGAAATTAATTCGAGAGTAGAATCCTGGTTAGAAGAACTGACCTTCAGCACTAGTGGGAGGAAAACAGCAGGCATCTTTGACATCTATTAATTTACATTCTGGGAAACTCATCCTCCTTTAGGATTACTTTTTGGTAGAGAGTTCATGGAGGAAAAGGATTCTTGAATTGAATCTTGAAAGAATCATTACACTTTTAAAGGAAGAAAGTAATGAACATTTCAGGGGCAATGGAAACTTGGGATTTAAAGGGGAATTTTAAGTAACGATTTAATTTTCTTTCTTTTTCTTGTAATTTTTTTAATTGTTTTAAATGTTTATTTATATTTGAGAGAAAACATAAACTCACAAACTGTGAGATCAGGACCTGAGCTGAAGTTGGATGCTTAACCGACTGAGTCACCCAGGTGCTACATTTTTTAAATTTTTTAAAAAATGTTTTATTCATTTTTGAGAGAGAAAGAGAGAGATTGGCAGAGTGAGAGGGAGACACGGAATCCAAAGCAGGCTTCAGGCTCTGAGCTGTCAGCACAGAGCACGATGTGGGGCTCGAACTCATGAACTGTGAGATCATGACCTAAGCCGAAGTCAGTTGCTTAACCAACTGAGCCACCCAGGGACCCTGATTTAATGTTATTTCTTAACTTGGGTTACAATTAACAAGTTCAGATTTATGTCATTTTATTGGATGAAATATTTATGTTTTATGCACTTGTCTTTTCAAACATCAAAAAGAGTAATTTAATAACGGAAAGGTTTAGAACATATGAAGTAATAGCCTCTAGGGGGCATCTCTGTTGAGAACATTGAGAAGGAAAACAAAACAACAAAAACTTCCAGGTGTTTTCCTAGAAAGGTCAGCAGGGCAGGAAAATTATCTCTTGAATTGTTGGTAGTGAAGCAAATAATGGAGCTTTCAAGTTAAGATTCCTGTTTATCTAAAACAAACAGGAGGCTCACCTGATGCTACTACTATATAAATTAGTTTCTCAGAGAATGTGCAAGAAACTAAATAAATCTCTTGAATTAGTTGCCATCTCTGTATTCACAGAGGCTGAATTATGCATGAAAGTAATGCTAACTGAAATTAAGACTTCTCAGCTTGCTCAAAGTGAGGAAAACTGGAGTCCCAAGGACATGCAGACAGATAACAGACCCTCACTCCCTTAAATGACACTGATAATATGCACATTCACACTTGAGTAATTCAATTATATATGAGTCAGAAAGTTAAAAAAGAAAGAAAAAAAGTGCAACATTTCTGGTTTCAGTACTGACTAAAGAACTTAGAAGAACTTCAAAGTCATTATTCACATCCTTATAATAAATACAAGCTGGGGTGCCTGGGTGGCTCAGACGGTTGAGCGACCAACTTCGGCTCACGTCATGATCTCACAGTCTGTGAGTTTGAGCCCTGCATCAGGCTCTGTACTGGTGGCTCAGAACCTGGAGCCTGCTTCGTATTCTGTGTCTCCCTCTCTCTCTGCCCCTCCCCCACTCATGCTCTCTTTGTCTCAAAAATAAATAAAAACATTAAGTAAATAAATCAATAAATACAAGCTGAACAAACTGAAAATTAACGACTCTTCTTACACTCATCAGAGAATGAAGATTTCAGTAAAAACTGCCACCGCAAAATCTAGAAACTGGTGAATCCAGAGAGTCACAGTTGAAATATGCTTACCTCCAACAGAAGCTGTTGGAGCCATCCACCAGTAGGAACACTTAAATGATAACTTTGACAAATTGCCAGAGGTGGAGTGTGAACCACTGTGACACAGAGAATCTACTGGAGGCTTCTGATCTGTAACACCCTTACACTTCTGTGGTTTTATGCCCAGTAATCCTCTCCAGTTCTCATATTGACAATCGGAGAAAGATCCACCCGCCCGCCATGGTTCTGACATGGGGAGGAATAGGGTAATCACTGTGAAATATACCTGAAGTGGTCGATATACCCTCCAGGGGAAAAGATTTTTTCCACAGCCTTATCCTAGCTGGAAGAAGAGCATTCTGCCCCCCTCAACCTCCTCCAGCCTTCTTGTCTCATCTAAGGTATAAAAGAATATTACTGGGGGGAGGGGGGCATGTTAAAATTCTGAGGCAGGCTAAGAAACAGAAAAACATGATCTCTGTATAAGGGTAAAAACCAGCAATAGAAACTGTATGTAAGAGTGAACAGATGTCAGATTAAAAGACATAGACTTCAAGGTGACCATGTTCAGAGAATGAAAGCAAAACGTGCTTAAATAAATAAAGTATGATGAAACTGTCTCATCAAAGAGAGAATGTATATAAAGCCATAGTTAGTAGTTCTTTATACTAACTTTAGAAGAAGAAAAGTATAATTATAAATTAAAAATTCCTGGAGAGGCTCAAAGTAGATTTGAACTGGCTGAAGAATTAGAGAACTTGAAGAGAGACCAATGCAGATTATGCAGTCTGAAAACCAGAAAGAAAAAGGAATGGGAAAAAAATTAACAAAGCCTCAAAAAAAGATGGGACACTATTAAATGCACCAGCATATACATAATGGGGGAAGTAGCTTGAGGGGAGAGAGAGAAAGGAGCAGAAAAAAAAGTATATTCAAAGAAATGATGGCTGAAATTTTCTCAAATTTGAAAAAAAAATCTATATATTAAACAAGATTGATAGACTGCTATTAGGATAAATGCAAAGATATCCATGTGCCTATCATATATAGATGATGAAAACAAAAGACAAAAAAACATTTTGGAAACATCAAGTGAAAACAAATCATCACATAAAAGGGAACCCCAATAAGATTGGACTACTGAAATTTCATCTGAAATAATGGAGGCCAGGAGGCAGTGAAATTACATATTCAACGTCCTCAAATTAAAAATACCAAGCAAGCATACCACATCCAGTAAAGCAAAGTGCAAAAATAATAGCAAAATAGACTTCAAAGTTTTACAAAATCAAACAAACACGGAATTCATTTTTAGAGGATCCATCTTATAAGAAATACTAAACAAAGTTATTCCTACTGAAAGCAAGTGATTCCAGGAAATAATATGAACTGACAGAAAAAAAACATAGAACACTAGTACAGGGAACTATGTAATTATAAAAAATAGTTTAAATGCATATTTTATTTTATTCCTTTAACTGACTTTAAAAAATAATTGGATAAAATAATACGTATAGGATCATACTGATGGGCATAATGCAATATATTTGCCAGAACATTGCAAAGGAAGACAGTGGGAACAAAGCTGTGCTGAGCTAAAAAGTGAATCTAGACAGTAACTTGAAAACATAGGACAAATGAACAGAACAGGAAACATGAAATAAAAAAGCAAATATAACAAAAAGCTATAAATACATGCTTTTTTTTATACTCATAAAGTTAAAACTATAGCAATATATTGTTGAAGTTTGTCAAATATATAGATGTAATATATATAATAATAATACTTCAAAAAACAAGAGGAAGATCAAGTAATATTTTTATATATAATTGAAATTGTTTTATGAATCTGAAATATATTCTGACAAGTTCAAGTGTATATAGTAAGCCATATAGCAGCCATTAAAGAAATAAATCAAAAACTATATATAGAAAACATTATCAAAGAAATGAAAATGTATTTATATAATGCAGGAAATATGAGTGAAGTAAGAACAGAGAAACAAAAAAACATGACACATATAGAAAATAAAATAGCAGAAGCAAATTCAATTATATTAATAGTAACATTAAATGTAAATGGATTACACAATCTAATTGAAAGGCAATAATTGTCTGACCAGATAAAAACCAAGCTATGATCATATTCTGCCTACAAGAAGCACACTATATATTCTAAGATACATAGACTGAAAGTAAATGGATGGAAAAATATACACCATGCAAACAGTAACCACAAGAAAGAAAGAATGGGTATACAAATACAAGAGAAGTAGATTGTAAAGTAAAAAAAAATACTAGAGATGAGATACATCTTATAATAATAAAAGGGTCGATCCATCAGGAAGATATATCAATTATAAACATACATACACCTAACAATGAAGAACCAAAATTCATGTAGCAAAAACTGACAGAACGGAGGACAGTTCAACAATAATAGTTGAAATTTTCAATAAAACCCGTTTCAATAATGTAAAGAACATGTAGGCAAAAAATCAGCATGTAATTAGATTTCAACCATAATATAACCAATTAGACGTAGCACACATGTGTCAATAGTCCGTCTCACAAACAAAGAATATAAAGTCTTCTCATGTGCGCATGGAGCATTGTGTAGGACACACCATATGCTGGGCAATAAAACAAACTTCAATAAATTTCACATGGAAATTATATAAAGTTTGTTTTCTGACGTCAGTGGAATGAAATTATAAATAAATAACAGAAAGAAACTTGAGACAGTCATAAATGTGTGGAAATTAAACAATACATCCTAACTAACAGATCAACGAAGAAATCTAAAGGGAAAATAGGAAGTGCTTTGAGATGAATTAAAATAGAAACACAACTAACAATGGAATACAGCTAAAGCAGTGTTTAGAAATGTGTAACTGTAATTGGCTGAGTCAAAAAGAAAAGAAATATTCTTAATAACTTAAATCTTAAATCACTGAAAAAAAATAAAAAGAACACTAAACCTAAAGCAAACAAAATCAAGGAAATAAAATTTAGGGCAAGATTTGACAAAACAGAAAACAGGAAATAGAGAAAATTAATATAAGAAAACTTTGGGGTTTTTTTGAAAGTTTTAATAAATTTGATAAATCTTTAGCTAGATTGACAATAAAAAACAAAGGCACTCAAATAAAGAAGTAAAAATGAAATGGTACATTACTATTGACCTTACAGAAATAAAAAAGATTATGAAAGAATTTTTGAAAAATTGCATGCCAATAATTACATAAATTAGATAAAATGGACATGTTTCTATAAAGACATGATCTATTCAATTTGATTCAAGAAAAATAGAAAATTTTGAATAAATGTATATCAAGTAAAGAGATTGAATTAATAATAATAACAGCAACAACTACTGAGAAGAAAAAGCCCAGTCCCAATGACTGCTCTGGTAGATTCTACCAAATATTTAAAGAATAATTAACACAATTTTTCAAAAAGCCTTTCAAAAATAGAAGAGAAAAAAACACTAGTCAACTTATTTCTTGGAGCCAATATTATACTGGTACCAAAGCCAAACAAGGAATGACAATAAAAGAAAACTATAGACGAATAGCACTTTTGAATATAGACATAAAAATTCTAAACAGAATACTAGCAAACATAACTCAATTAAGTTAGAACAATTATAAGTAGAATTTATCCAGGAATGTAGGATTGGCTTAATATCCAAATATCTATTTTTAATTTTTTTTTTAATTTGAGTAGAGTTAACACACAATGTTACATTGGTTTCAGGTATACAACATAGTGATTCAATTTCTCTATACATTATGCTATGCCCCCAAGTGTTGTTAACATCTGTCACCATACAACACTATTACATGATCATTGACTGTATCTCCTAATCTGTGCTTTTTATTCCTGTGACTAATTCAATCTATAACATGAAGCCTGTATCTCTCATTCTCCTTTACCATTTTGCCCACTCCCCCACCTCCCTCCCTTCTGGAAATGATCTTTCTTTTTTTTTTCTCTCTGCATTTACATAGAAATATGTAATCTTATTCTGTTTTTGTTTATTTGTTCATTTGTTTTGTTTTTAGATCCCATATATGAGTGAAATAATATCAGTCATTGTTATATACCATATAACATAAGATATATGTTATAAAACCAAATAAATAGGGGCACTAGGGTGGTTCAGTCAGTTGGGCAGCCAACATTAGCTCAGGTCACGATCTTGAGGTTTGTGAGTTGTGAGTTCAAGCCCCATATGGGGCTCTGTGCTGACAGCTAGAGCCTGGAGCCTGCCTTGGATTCTGTGCTTCCCTCTCTCTCTACCCCTCCCCTGCTCGCACCGGGTCTTTCTCTTTCTCTCTATCTCTCTCTCAAAAATAAATAAACATTAAAAAAATTTTAGTAAAAAAATACACCAAATAAATAAATAAAATAATTAAGTATTGTCAGTGAATGAAAGACAAAAAATCCAATGAGAAACAAAGGTCACATGATTATCTTAACAGACATGGAAAAAGCATTTGACCTTTTCATAATGAAAATGTTCATTGAACCAGGTTAGAAGGGAATTTCTAAAACCCGATAAAAAGAAATTTACAAAAAACCCTGCAGCTAACATCATACCTAATGGTAAATGACTGGATGCTTTTATTGTAAGAATAAAAACAAGACAAGATGTACTTTCCTTGCCTTCATTTAACATTGTATTAAAGGTTCTAGCCAAGGCAATTAGATAAGAAAGTGAAATCAAAGGCATCCAAATTGCAGAAGGAGGGAAAGAGAGATAATTACCTCCATTTACAAAAGGCATGATATTGTATATAGAAGTCCTAAGGAATCCACTAAAACAGCTATTGTAAAGAGTTCAGAAATGTAGAATATAAGATTGATATACAAAAGTCAATTGTATTTTTAATATACTAGCAATGAACAATCTGAAAATGAAAGTAAGAAAATAATTCCATTTACAATAGCATCAAAAACAAAAAGTTTAGAATTCAATTTAACAGAATAAGTTCAAACATTATACTATGAAAACTACAGAACATTGCTGAAAGAAATTATAGAAGATCTAAATAAATGGTAACATATTCCATGCACATGTACCTGAAGACTTAATAATACAAACATTAATAATACAAAGACTTAATAATGCAAATATTATTAAGGTAGCAATACTCCTCAAATTGATATAGAAATTCAACACAATCCATTTATTTGCTTTTTAAATTTTTTTTAGCTTTTATTTATTTTTGAGATAGAGGCAGAGCATGAGTGAGGGGGAAGGGCAGAGAGAGAGGGAGATACAGAATCTGAAGCAGGCTCCAGGCTCTGAACTGTCAGCACAGAGCCGTATGTGGGGCTAGAACTCATGAACCGTGAGATCACGACCTGAGCCAAAGTCAGAGGCTTAACTGACTAAGCCATCCAGGCACCACCCCCCCATTTATCTTTAAATTTTTTTTAATGTTTATTTTTGAGAGAAAGAGAGAGAGCATGAACACAGGAGCAGCAAAGAGAGAGGGAGAGAGAGAATCCCAAGCAGGCTCCGTGCTCTCAGCCCAGAACCCAATGTGGGGCTTGAACTCATGAACCATGAGATCATGATGTGAAACAAAGTCAGTCACTCAACCGCCAGAGCCTCAGTCACCCCCAACACAATCCCATTTAAAATCCCAGCTGGCTTCGTTGCAGAAATTGACAAGCTGATCTTCAAACTCTATGGAAAACTCAAAGGAACAGAAAAGCCAAAAAGTTAGTAGACTCACCCTTCCCACTTAGAAAATTTATTATAAAGCAACGTTAATCACGACAGGGTGGTACTGACATAAGGATAGACATACAAATCAGTAGAATAGAAATGAAAAATCCTCACATTATGGTCAATTGACTTTCTGTAAGGATTCGAAAGTAATTCAATGAGAAAAGAATAGTCCTTTCAACAAATGTTGCTAGGACAAATGGCCAACCACACACAAGTAAATGAAGTTAGAATCCTATCTCACCCCATTATAAAAACAAACTCAAATCAAAGACCTAAATGTGAGAACTAAAACTATAAAACTTTTAGAAGAAAATACAGATATTAATCTTAATGACTTTGTATTAGGCAATGTTTTCTTAGATATGAAAGCAAAAACAGAATAAATTAAAGAAAAAATACATAAATTATGTATGGCACTTTCCCCTCACTGATCTTCCTCCCCAAAACCCATAATCCCAAGGTAGTCAGGCAAATTGCAGTCTGGAAGATTTTACAAAATAACTAATTGTACTATAATTTCTCAAAACTATCAAAGTCATCAAAAAACAAGGAAAAAATGAAAAACTGTCCCAGCCTAAGGAACCATGGCAACGAATTGTGATATGATACAACCCTTTATGGGGCCCTGAAACAGGAAAGACACAATAGGTGAAAACTAAGGAAATCTGAATACAGTAAAGGCTTCAGTTAATAATAAGATACCAATATTATTTCAAATTAGTTATTTCAAATTCTTTAGTAAATATTCAGTAGCACAATTTCTGGATCATAAGCCAGTTCTATTTTTAATTTTTTGAGGAGCTTTCAAACTGTTTTCCACAGTGGATGCACCAGTTTTCATTCCTACCAACAGTGCATAAATGTTCCCTTATCTGCACATCCTTGCCAACACTTGTTTCTGTTGATTTTAGTGATTCGACAGGTGTGCAGTGGTATCTCATTGTAGTTTTGATTTGATTTTCCCTGATGATGAGTCATGTTGAGCATCTTTTCATGTGTCTGTTGGTCATCTGTATGTCTCCTTTGGAGAAATGTCTATTCACGTCTTCTGTCATTTTTTAATTGGATTATTTGGTTTGGGGATGCAAATTACTCAGGTTTGGGTGCATTCAGTTTCATAAGTTCTTTATATATTTTGGATACTAACCCTTTATCAGATATGTTATCTGCAAATATCTTCTCCCATTCTGTAGGTTGCTTTTTAGTTTTGTTTATTGTTTACTTCACTGTGCAGAAGCTTTTTATTTTGACGTAGTCCCAATAGTTTATTTTTGCTTTTGTTTCCCTTGCTTCAGGAGATACACCTAGCAAAAGGTTGCTGTGGCCGATCTCAGAGAAATTACTAGCTGTGTTCTTTTCTAAGATTTTTATGGCTTCAGGTCTCACATTTAAGTCTTTAATCCATTGTGAGGTTTGTGTATGTGTGTGTGTGTGTGTGTGTGTGCGCGCGCACATAGTGTAAGACAGTGTTTCAATTTCATTCTTTTTCATGTTGCTGTCCAGTTTTCTCAACATCATTTGTTGAAGAGACTTTTTTCCCATTGTATATTCTTTCCTCCTTTGTCAAAGGTTAACTGGCCATATAATCATTGGTTTGTTTTTGATATTTTTATCCTGTTCCATTGATCTATCCCCTATGTTTATTGCAGTATGACTTACAATAGAAAAACCTCCGAGAGATTATTTTTTGGGTCTGGGAACACTCAAATTTCCATATAAATTAACTGTAATTGCTTCTTTGCTTTATGCCATTTCTGTTCATGAAAGATTTTATGGAAACACTCTACCTTTAGCATGGAAACCTGTTTACCTGTTTTGGTTTATTAGTTTTAACATATGTACCATACGAATGTAAGATGTTACTAATAGGGGAAACTAGTTGCAAGATATCTAGGGACTCTGTCACTACCTTTGTGATTTCTTTGTACTACCTTTGTGCCATCTTTGCAAAAATTGTTCTAAAATGAAAATTTTATTAACACATAGGAAGGAAAGAAGGGAGGAAGGAAAGAAGTAAGAGAAGAAGGAAGGAAGGGAGGAAAGACAGAAGGGAAGGAGGGACAAAAACAAGGAAAGAAGAATAAAAGGAGAAAACAATTTTAACCATGGGAAGACTTACATCTTAGACTGTGGAAATTTTAGTGTAAAGGGATTTTAATGTCTTTGGCAGGTCACTATTGAAGCTTACTAATGAGTGGTTTGTGGAATAAACCTCCTTCTTTTTAAATACTGATAGAATTTGCCCATCTCCAGTCTTTCAGAAGCTTTTGTCCTTACATGAACATGAGCAATCAATGACAGTTATCTCATTTAGAGAGTCTCTTGAGACTCTGGTGTGTAATTTAGACAGGTCAGAGGTTTGAACTCATGCAAAGCAAGCATGTGTACTCTTAGAATCGTTTTATCCATCATGAATTTATCCATCCAGCAGAAATGCTCGCTGTTCCCTTTTCGATCCAAAGATAATTCTTCTTGACAGAGAATAAAAGGAACCCAGAAGGAGTTGAGGAACTTTGCTGCACCAACATTGTCTCTTTTAATGTTTATTTGTTTCCCTAAAACTACTTGTAAGATGACTCTGCTGCATGTGTATGCATGTATGTGTATTTTCATGTGTGTATAAATTTATAATATATATATTCCATATAAATTATAATAGATTTATTTATGAAAGTATACATAAACTTTTATATAAATGTATTTATAAAATTAGGTTTTTTTCTGGAACATTAACTTACCTTGAGCCTAAATTATCTGACATTTTGTAAATGTACTTATCACTCACCTGCATTTAACATTGCACATTCTACCATTTCTACAGTGGAGAAAGTTGTTTCTCTTACCTAGTAAGTTGTTTCTAGAGTCCAATAATGCAGAGTATTTTTGTATTCACTGTTTCTTAATAAATCTGGAAAAGCCAATTTCCTTCTCCAGGAAGGCAAAGGATAGAAATTGCCACATATAAAGTTGTTGACTTGTAAGGAAGAACTGAGTTTTTACTCAAACAAGCTCTTTGATGACCTCTGTGGTGTATGAAGTGGTCAGGTTTAAATTAAATATAATACCATGAGATTTCTAACCCCATTTGCAAATGATGCAACTGACACTTGGAGATATTGCAGAACCTCAAAGAGCTAAATAAGATCATATAACCATACGTGTGTGCGTGCACTTGTGCAACCTTATTTGACCTTATTTATATAACCTTAATGAGCCCTTTCTGTAACTTCTCATATTGTCAGTGTATTTGCGTGTCTGAGTGTAGATATGATCGCAGGCTGCCACCCTCCCCCTGGGAAATAGCAAACATGTCAAAAATGATCTGGTGTGTATGTGAATGAGGGAGGGACTATGATGGAATTAGCAGTGAATGGTTCTTAATGAAGACTAGGGAAGTGGGAAATCTGGATTCTGGTCACATGGAGGGGCTGGCTTTGTCCTCAGGGATTCTGATCTGAGAGCTCTTCTGGCCTCCAGAAATCTGTACTCTTTGAACACCCATCACTACAAGTACCTCTTTGTTTATAAACCCCTTGGGAGGGGAAAGATCCCTGCTTACCCACACTTGAAGACATTATTCCTAGTCACCTCACCACTAAGATCTGTAGGGCCTTGGGCAAATCGTTTATTTTCTTGACTCTATATTTTTCTTTGTCTGTAGAATGAGAGTAGGAGGGGATATTGAAAGGATCAGTGCCCCAGGCTGATTTGCATGAAGTCTGCAAGTCTTTGCATGAAGTCCAAGAAAGTGTTAGAAGGGGACAATAGAGAACCCCAGCTATGAAGACTCTGAGGAGAGAAAGAGGCTACAGGAAGTTGGGGCAGGCAGGAAGGCTTCCCAGAGGAGACAAAACAGGAGATGAGAATTTTGAGGCATCTAGCCCATGTGTGAGTGCTTTGGGGAATGCAAAGAGAACAGGCTGGGATCAGAAAAAAATGAGACCCTGCAAATCAAGTCATGGTGTAGACTTTCTGCTCAGAAGTGTGTCCTGTGTGCATCTTTCCACGTGTGGAAAGTTGAGAAAGGAATTCTGCGAAGAATGCTGACCCTGATTACACACCACCATGAGGAGAGGACAAGTGTGCTATGGAGCCACTCCAAGATGGTGGCACCACGTGCACGGGCCCCAGGTCAGGGCCAAGGGATCAATAACTCTGGGGTACAGAGTTTCAAGAAAGTCAAAACACTAACTGTAAGGGAAAAGACAAAAGGAAAGAGGCCAGTCATAAGGGAGATTGGTTAGAGAGGGAAGCTGCTAATGAGAGAAAAGCTACAGAAAACAGGGAAGACAGGCCCTGAGGCAACTGCACAGACAGGAAACGTGGTGCAAGGGTCTGTAGTCCTAGATGCAAGTGGACATCTTGGGGAGGGGTTCTGAATCTGATAATTAGTATCCAATAACTTTAGTTCCTGGGTCTACAATGGGGGCAGTCAACACAGCAGAACACAGACATGTGGTATCTCACAGCTGCAGAGCTGTTATCCTAATCACATATGCTAGAAGCTTCTTGGGTGGCCACAGTGACCTGGAAGCTGAAGGACTCAAACCATAGGACTCAGACAGCCCTTCAGGAGTCCCCTTTAGGGAACAGCAATATTTTTGTTATTCTACCTGCAGAAGTATCCATAAACTATAGCTATGAGGATGTCAACACTTCTCTATGGTGAGTCTAAGAAGTCACTGTAACAGTTCTGGGACACGAGCTTGTATAGGTCCAGCACTTTTGTGTTAAAAACCTACTATGTATTAGCTATCAAGCTAATCTTTCCTACCTTAAAGAGCCCCAAATTTCTTACTTTTACTAACAGACACCAGCACCTACATCTCAGGGTTATTACAAGAATTAAGTAAGATGTAAATCAGGAGAGGCAGTGTGGCTGTTAACCATTAAATTATCAATGAATGGTAATAAGTTTTAGTATAACTATTAATATTAGAATTAAGGCTAGTATTATTTATTGTTGCTCATATTTGTCTGTTGTTTTCTATATATTTAGAAAAATAGGGGTGCCTGCATGTTTCAGTTAGCTGAGCGACCAACTCTTGATTTTGGCTCAGGTCATGATACCAGGGTTGTGGGATCGAGCCCCCAGTTGGGCTCTGCACTGAGCATGAAGCCTGCTTAAGATTCTCTCTCTGTCTCCCTCTGCCCCTCCCCCTCACTCACATGTTCTTTCACTCTCTCAAATAAAATAAAATAAAATAAAATAAAATAAAATAAAATAATAATATTAAATAAAAAATTAAAAATTAAAATAAATAAAATAAAATAAAATAAAATAAAATAAAATAAAATAAAATGAAATAGCATTCCCTTGAAAAGTCATCCATTTTCCTCTAGGAAAAATGATACAAAACATCTGAATTCAAGGTCACCAATTCTATCAGTGTCCATTTTATTTGCATTATTTTTATTTATATTATCCCTATATCTTTCGTTTATCTCTCTTCCTCTCTGCTTCCTGCCTTCTTCCCTTCCTTCCTTCCTTCCTTCCTTCCTTCCTTCCTTCCTTCCTTCCTTCCTCTCTCTCCCCTCCCTGCCTCTTTCCCTCTGTCTCTCTCCTTCCTTGACTCTCTCTCTGTCTTTCTCTTTCTCTCTCCTTTCCTCTCTTTTCAGTGGTGAGCATACTGAGAGCAAGGCAGAGGAATCAGGGCATTCAGGCAAGGAAAACCAGGTTTGGACCAGAAACAAAGCATCTTCCAAACAAGGTGACTTTGTTAAAACACAACTCTTTGAATCATTCTCATAGGGAATTTTTTAAAAGAATTTATTCCTATGTTCTTGCCCCTAGATCTGAATTTTCTATCACAGTCGCATTGCCATTTTATTATAGAGCTCTGACACCAAAATATGGGATCATTTCTGAGGCTGCAGGAACATAGCATAAAATGGCTAAAAAAAATTAATCACTCATTTTGATTTAGTCTTCTCTTCTGCCCAGTAATGACTTTGGATGCCATCCTATTGACCTTCTCTGCTTTTGTTCCCATCAAAATCGATACAGTATGCAATGTCATAAATTTGCTTTGGCTACCTTACAGTTCATTGTGGACCAAATGCTCCCCCTGCAAACTGGGTGATAATGAAGTTGTGGGCGATGGGCCTCCTGTAATCAGCCATCATTACAGTGGTGCCTGGCTTTAAAGTAAATGACAGAGCCAGTTAGGTTGGGAAGATATTGATCAATAACCAGCCTTGGGAGGCTCAAACTTTACCTGAAGTTCTATAGCCAATGAGTGTTAGCTACGAAGTACCAGGTTCAAACCATTTGCTTAATAAGGTTCTTTGAAGCTGGACCCGAGAACACCAATAGTTTATGTGAATTCAACATAATGTTTCCTCATGAAAGTGACCCCTATCCAGTTACAAAATATACTGTATACATAAAAGATCATACAGAGCACACATGTAAATTTTAAAGAGTAGGCCTGAACATCCATTTATCCTTAAGAAATAGACATTTCTAATATCTCAAAGCATCCATCATCTGCCCTCTTATGACTGGCCTCCTCTCTCACTCTCAGATATGACTCCAAAAATGATTTTTGTGGCAATAATTCCATTTACTTCCATAATATTTTATCACTTGTAGATGACTCCTTTAAGAATGTATTGACTTAAATGTTGTGTTTTCCAATGTTTTACAAGTGAGATTGATATCATTTGTCTGGGATGACTTTCCCCTTTGCTTTGAAATAATTTTTCTTCTTTTGAGACTCACTCACATTATGCACATGACTGTGGCCCACTCATGGTTACTGTTTTATAGCACTGTTTAAATGCACTGCAATCCATGTATTCTTTCTACTGTTGAAAGACATTTGAAGGTTTTGTGTTTATTTATTTCATTTTTATTTAAAAGCTATCATGAAACTACTTCCATATTTTTTTTTTGCTCATTTTACCAAAATTTAGAATCAACTTATCAAGTTCCAAGGAAAACTGCATTGGAAATTGAATTGGAATTCCAGTAAGTCTGAGTCAATTTAGAATTGATATTTTATGGTAGTATGGTTTTCCATTTATTTATGACTCCCTTAATATCTTTTAATAGAGTATTATATTTTTTGCACAGAGACTGTGCATAAGTTTTTCTACATTTTCTTGAGTAACTTTTTAATGATGAGTGTAAATGGTATCTGTAGTAGTTTCCTAATTTATTCACAGTCTTGGAGAATAGAAATCTAAATCCAAAATGTCAGCATTGGCCATACTTCCTGGTAGCTTCTGAGTAGAATCCTTTCTTGCCTCTTCCTAGCTTCCTAAGGTGGCTATAGACCGTTTGCTTTCCTTGACTTGTAGCTACCTCACTCCAATGTCTGTGTATGTCTCTGTGTTTCTGTCTGTCTCTGTGTTTCTTCTCTTCTTCTTTTTTTTTAATGTTTTTATTTATTTTTGAGAGACAGAGCATGAGCGGGGGAGGGACAGAGAGAGAAGGAGACACAGAATCTGAAGCAGGTTCCAGGCTCTGAGCTGTCAGCAGAGCCGCATACAGAGCTCGAACTCACAAAATGTGAGATCATGACCTGAGTTGAAATCAGATGCGGGGGCGCCTGGGTGGCTCAGTCGGTTGAACAGCCGACTTCGGCTCAGGTCACGATCTCGTGGTCCGTGAGTTCAAGCCCCGTGTTGGGCTCTGTGCTGAGAGCTCAGAGCCTGGAGCCTGTTTCAGATTCTGTGTCTCCCTCTCTCTGACCCTCCCCCATTCATGCTCTGTCTCTCTCTGTCTCAAAAATAAATAAAAAAAAAAAACTTAAAAAAAAATTAAAAAAAAAAAGAGAAAAGAAAAAAAAAAGAAATCAGATGCTCAACCAACTGAGCCACCCAGGTGCCTCTTTTCTCTTCTTATAAGGGCACCAGTCATATTGGATTAGAGTCCATTCTAATGAATTCCTCTTAGTTGATTACATTTGGAAAGACCCTTTTTCCAAATAAGGTCAGGCGCACCAGTACCAGGGAATGGGATTTCATCATGTCTCTTGTGTGACACAATTCAGCCTATAACAGTGTCTTAGTGCTTTTTATATTACATTTTTCTAACAGCGTTGTTGCTAGCATATAGAAAGGCAAGTGACTTCTGCATATTGATTTTAAATTCAGTAAACATAAATTCCTTATTAATAGATTTCTTAGGTTTTCTACATAGAAAATATTATATACAAATAATAGAAATTTTGTTTCCTCCTTTATTAAACAGAGTTTTTCAGAAAATCAGAACCAGTAGAATATATATATTTAATATTTTTTTTTCAATATATGAAATTTATTGTCAAATTGGTTTCCATACAACACCCAGTGCTCATCCCAAAAGGTGCCCTCCTCAATACCCATCACCCACCCTCTCCTCCTTCCCACCCCCCATCAACCCTCAGTTTGTTCTCAGTTTTTTTTTAACGTTTATTTATTTTTGAGACAGAGAGAGAACAGAGCATGAACGGGGGAGGGTCAGAGAGAGAGGGAGACACAGAATCTGAAACAGGCTCCAGGCTCTGAGCTGTCAGCACAGAGCACGACGCGGGGCTCGAACTCACGGACCGCGAATCAGGACCTGAGCTGAAGATGGACACCCAACCGACTGAGCCACCCAGGCGCCCCTGTTCTCAGTTTTTAAGAGTCTCTTATGCTTTGGCTCTCTCCCACTCTAACCTCTTTTTTTTTTTTCCTTCCCCTCCCCCATGGGTTTGTGTTAAGTTTCTCAGAATCCACATAAGAGTGAAAACATACGGTATCTGTCTTTCTCTGTATGGCTTATTTCACTTAGCATCACACTCTCCAGTTCCATCGACATTGCTACCAAGGGCCATACTTCATTCTTTCTCATTGCCACGCAGTACTCCATTGTGTATATAAACCACAATTTCTTTATCCATTCATCAGTTGATGGACATTTAGGCTCTTTCCATAATTTGGCTATTGTTGAGAGTGCTGCTATAAACACTGGGGTACAAGTGCCCCTATGCATCAGTACTCCTGTATCCCTTGGGTAAATTCCTAGCAGTGCTATTGCTGGGTCATAGGGTAGGTCTATTTTTAATTTTTTGAGGAACCTCCACAGTGTTTTCCAGAGTGGCTGCACCAATTCCCTTGCCTTTGGGGATGTGTCGAGTAAAAGATTGCTACGGCTGAGGTCAGAGAGGTCTTTTCCTGCTTTCTCCTCTAAGGTTTTGATGGTTTCCTGTCTCACATTCAGGTCCTTTATCCATTTTGAGTTTATTTTTGTGAATGGTGTCAGAAAGTGGTCTAGTTTCAATCTTCTGCATGTTGCTGTCCAGTTCTCCCAGCACCATTTGTTAAAGAGACTGTCTTTTTTCCATTGGATGTTCTTTCCTGCTTTGTCAAAGATAAGTTGGCCATACGTTTGTGGGTCTAGTTCTGGGGTTTCTATTCTATTCCATTGGTCTATGTGTCTGTTTTTGTGCCAATACCATGCTGTCTTGATGATGACAGCTTTGTAGTAGAGGCTAAAGTCTGGGATTGTGATGCCTCCTGCTTTGGTCTTCTTCTTCAAAATTACTTTGGCTATTCGGGGCCTTTTGTGGTTCCATATGAATTTTAGGATTGCTTGTTCTAGTTTTGAGAAGAATGCTGGTGCAATTTGGATTGGGATTGCATTGAATGTGTAGATAGGTTTGGGTAGTATTGACATTTTAACAATATTTATTCTTCCAACCCTTGAGCAGGGAATGTCTTTCCATTTCTTTATATCTTTTTCAATTTCCTTCATAAGCTTTGTATAGTTTTCAGCATACAGATCTTTTACATCTTTGGTTAGATTTATCCCTACGTATTTTATGCTTCTTGGTGCAATTGTGAATGGGATCAGTTTCTTCATTTGTCTTTCTGTTGTTTCATTATTAGTATATAAGAATGCGACTGATTTCTATACATTGATTTTGTATCCTGCAACTTTGCTGAATTCATGTATCAGTTCTAGCAGACTTTTGGTGGAGTCTATCGGATTTTCCATGTATAATATCATGTCATCTGCAAAAAGCGAAAGCTTGACTTCGTCTTTGCCAATTTGGATGCCTTTGATTTCCTTTTGTTGTCTGATTGCTGATGCTAGCACTTCCAACACTATGTTAAACAACAGCGGTGAGAGTGGGCATCCCTGTCATGTTCCTGATCTCAGGGAAAAAGCTCTCAGTTTTCCCCATTGAGGATGATGTTAGCTGTGGGCTTTTCATAAATGACTTTTATGATGTTTAAGTTTTCCTTCTATCCCGACTTTCTGAAGGATTTTTATTAAGAAAGTGTGCTGAATTTTGTCAAATGCCTTTTCTGCATCGATTGACAGGATCATATGGTTCTTATCTTTTCTTTTATTAATGTGATGTATCACATTGATTGATTTGTGAATGTTGAACCAGCCCTGCATCCCAGGAATGAATCCCACTTGATCATGGTGAATAATTCTTTTTATACGCTGTTGAATTTGATTTGCTAGTATCTTATTGAGAATTTTTGCATCCATATTCATCAGGGATTTTGGCCTGTAGTTCTCTTTTTTTACTGGGTCTCTGTCTGGTTTAGGAATCAAAGTAATACTGGCTTCATAGAGTGAGTCTGGAAGTTTTCCTTCCCTTTCTATTTTTTGGAATAGCTTGAGAAGGATAGGTATTATCTCTGCTTTAAACGTCTGGTAGAACTCCCCTGGGAAGCCATCTGGTTCTGGACTCTTATTTGTTGGGAGGTTTTTGATGACTGATTCAATTTCTTCGCTGGTTATAGGTCTGTTCAAGCTTTGTATTTCCTCCTGATTGAGTTTTGGAAGAGTGTGGGTGCTTAGGAATTTTTCCATTTCTTCCAGGTTGTCCAGTTCGTTGGCATATAATTTTTCATAGTATTCCCTGATAATTGCTTGTATCTCTGAGGGATTGGTTGTAGTAATTCCATTTTCATTCATGATTTTATCTATTTGGGTCATCTCCTTTTTCTTTCTGAGAAGCCTGGCTAGAGGTTTGTCAATTTTGTTTATTTTTTCAAAAAACCAACTCTTGGTTTTGTTGATCTGCTCTACAGTTTTTTTAGATTCTATATTGTTTATTTCTGCTCTGATCTTTATTATTTCTCTTCTTCTGCTGGGTTTAGGCTGTCTTTGCTGTTCTGCTTCTATTTTCTTTAGGTGTGCTGTTAGATTTTATATTTGGGATTTCTCTTGTTTCTTGAGATAGGCCTGGATTGCAATGTATTTTCCTTTCAGGACTGCCTTCACTGCATCCCAAAGCGTTTGGATTGTTGTATTTTCATTTTCGTTTGTCTCCATATATTTTTAAATTTCTTCTCTAATTGCCTGGTTGACCCATTCATTCTTTACTAGGGTGTTCTTTAACCTCCATTCCTTTGGAGGTTTTCCAGACTTTTTCCTGTGGTTGATTTCAAGCTTCATAGCATTGTGGTCTGAAAGTATGCATGGTATGATTTCAATTCGTGTATACTTATTAAGGGCTGTTTTATGACTCAGTATGTGATCTATCTTGGAGAATGTTCCATGTGCACTCGAGAAGAAAGTATATTCTGTTGCTTTGGGATGCAGGGTTCTAAATATATCTGTCAAGTCCATCTGATCCAATGTATCATTCAGGAGCCTTGTTTCTTTATTGACCGTGTGTCTAGATGATCTATCCATTTCTGTAAGTGGAGTGTTAAAGTCCCCTGCAATGACCACATTCTTACCAATAAGGTTGCTTATGTTTATGAGTAATTGTTTTATATATTTGGGGGCTCCGGTATTCGGCGCATAAACATTTATAATTGTTAGCTCTTCCTGATGGATACACCCTGTGATTATTATATAATGCCCTTCTTCATCTCTTGTTACAGCCTTTAATTTAAAGTCTAGTTTGTCTGATATAAGTATGGCTACTCCAGCTTTCTTTTGGCTTCCAGTAGCATGATAAATAGTTCTCCATCCCCTCACTCTCAATCTGAAGGTGTCCTCAGGTCTAAAATGAGTCTCTTGTAGACAGCAAATAGATGGGTCTTGTTTTTTTATCCATTTTGATACCCTATGTCTTTTAGTTGGTGCATTTAGTCCATTTACATTCAGTGTTATTACAGAAAAATATGGGTTTAGAATCATTGTGATGTCTGTATGTTTCATGCTTGTAGTGATGTCTCTGGTACTTTGTCTCCCAGAATCCCCCTTAGGATCTCTTGTAAGGCTGGTTTAGTGGTGACGAATTCCTTCAGTTTTTGTTTGTTTGGGAAGACCTTTATCTCTCCTTCTATTCTAAATGACAGACTTGCTGGATAAAGGATTCTCGGCTGCATTTTTTTTTCTGTTCATCACATTGAAGATCTCCTGCCATTCCTTTCCTGCCTGCCAAGTTTCAGAAGAGAGATTGGTCACAAGTCTTGTAGGTCTCCCTTTATATGTTAGGGCACGTTTACCTCTAGCTGCTTTCAGAATTTTCTCTTTATCCTTGTATTTTGCCAGTTTCACTATGATATGTCGTGCAGAAGATCGATTCAAGTTACGTCTGAAGGGAGTTCTCTGTGCCTCTTGGATATCAATGCCTTTTTCCTTCTCCAGTTCAGGGAAGTTCTCAGCTATTATTTCTTCAAGTACACCTTCAGCACCTTTCCCTCTCTCTTCCTCCTCTGGAATACCAATTATGCGTATATTATTTCTCTTTAGTGCATCACTTAGTTCTCTAATTTTCCCCTCATACTCCTGGATTTTTTTATCTCTCTTTTTCTCAGCTTCCTCTTTTTCCATAATTTTATTTTCTAGTTCACCTATTCTCTCCTCTGCCTCTTCAATCCGAGCCGTGGTCGTTTCCATTTTATTTTGCATCTCGTTTATAGATTTTTTTAGCTCCTCCCGATTATTCCTTAGTCCCTTGATCTCTGTAGCAGTAGATTCTCTGCTGTCCTCTATACTGTTTTCAAGCCCAGCGATTAGTTTTATGACTATTATTCTAAATTCACTTTCAGTTATATTTTTTAAATCCTTTTTGATCAGTTCATTAGCTGTTGTTATTTCCTGGAGATTGTTTTGAGGGGAATTCTTCTGTTCGGTCATTTTGGATAGTCCTTGGAGTGGTGCGGACCTGCAGGGCACTTCCCCTGTGCTGTCTTGAACAACTGGAGTTGGTGGGCGAGGCCACAGTCAGACCTGATGTCTGCCCCCAGCCCACCACTGGGGCCACAGTCATACTGGAGTGTACCTTCTCTTCCCCTTTCCTAGGGGCAGGATTCACTGTGTGATGGTGTGGCCCATCTGGGCTACTTGCACACTGCCAGGCTTATGGTGCTTGGGATCCAGCGTATTAGCTGGGGTGGATGGGCAAGGTGCACGGGGGCAAGAGGGACAGGCTTAGCTCGCTTCTCCTTCAGTGGTCTGCTTCAGGAGGGGCCCTGTGGCAGCGGGAGGGAATCAGACTCGCCGCTGGAGGGATGGATCCACAGAAGCACAGCGTTCAGTGTTTGCGGGGTGCAAGCAAGTTCTCTGGCAGGAACTGGTTCCCTTTGGGATTTTGGCTGGGGGGTGGGAGAGGGAGATGGCACTGGCGAGCACCTTTGTTCCCTGCCAAACTGAGCAATGTCGTCCGGGGCTCAACAACTCTCCCTCCCATTGTCCTCCAGCCTTCCCGCTCTCCGAGCAGAGCTGTTAACTTATAACCTTCCAGATGTTAAGTCCCGCTCACTGTCCGAACACACTCCGTCTGGCCGCTCCGCTTTTGCCGGCCAGACTCAAGGTCTCTGCTTGGCCGGCGGGCTGCCCCTCCACCCCAGCTCCCTCCCACCAGTCAGTGTAGCAAGCACCGCCTCTCCGCCCTTCCTACCCTCTTCCGTAGGCCTCTACGCTTGTAGTCTGCGCTTGGCTCCAGGGACTCCGTTCTGCTAGTCTTCTGGCGGTTTTCTGGCTTATTTAGGCAGGTGTAGGGGGAATCTAAGTGACCAGCAGGACGCAGTGAGCCCAGCGTCCTCCTACGCCACCATCTTCTCCTGGTATCTATATTTAATATTTTTTTAATTTATATTTTATTATATATATATATTATATATATATATATTTTATTATATAATTATATATATATACAGTTGACCCTTGAACAATGTGGGTTAGGGCAACTTTGACTCCCTCAAACCTACTAATAGCCTACTGTTGACCTCACCAATAACATAAACAGTTGGTGATCACATATTTTGTATATTATGTAATTTATACTTTATTCTTCCAATAATTTAAGGTTGAGAAAAGGAAATGTTATTGAGAACATCATAAGGAAAAGAAAATACATTTATAGAACTGGACTTACTTATCAAAACAATTGGCACATAAGTGGACCTGCATAATTTAACCCTATGTTGCTCAAGGGTCAATTGCATAGATAGATAGATATGGATAAGGATATAGATAGATGATATAGTTAGAAATATATAGATGATTTATAGAGAGAGAGAGATAAAAATAGAGATAGAGAGAGACAGAGATAAAAATAGAAATAGAGATAGAGAGAGATAGAAAGAGAGGATGATAAAGAGAGAGATAGAGAGATAGAGAGAGATAGAGATAAAAATAGAGATAGAGAGACAGAGACAGAGATAACATAGAGATAGAGAGATAGAGATAGTAAAAAATAGAGATAGAAAGAGAAATAGAGATGATAGAGATAGAGACAGAGATAGATAGAAATAGAGATA
The DNA here is from genome assembly GCF_018350195.1 of Panthera tigris. NCBI lineage: Eukaryota > Metazoa > Chordata > Mammalia > Carnivora > Felidae > Panthera > Panthera tigris. The sequence goes on along the minus strand of NC_056667.1, from coordinate 111,541,523 downwards.
GAGAGAGATAGAGATAGGGATAGAGATAGAGGTAGATAAAAATAGAGATAGAGAGAGACAGAGATAGAGATAGATAGAGATAGAAATAGAGATAGAGAGATAGAGATGGAGAAAGAGAGAGACAGTAGAGATAGATGATACAGGTAGAGATAGAAATGGAGATAGAGATAGAGATAGGGATAGAGAGAGAGATAGAAACAGAGAGAGAGAGAGAGAGATTTATTTTAAGGACTTGGCTTACAGAATTATGGAGGCTGAGAAATCCCCAGATCTGTAGTCAGCAAGCTGAGGATCCAGGAGATTCGAAGTGTAGTTCCAGCCTGAGTCTGAAGGCCTGAGAAGTAGGAGAGCTGATGGTGTGAGTTTCAGCCTAGGAACAGGAGAATAGCAGCTCTCATCTTACTGGCAGAAGTTCCCTCTTACTGGAGTTTGTGTTCTATTCAGGTATTCAGTTGATTGGAGGAGGCCCACTTACATCGGAAGAGATATTCTGCTTTACTCAGTCTATACCGTTTCAAATGTGGCTCTCATCCAAAAACACCCTCACAAGACACACTGTGATGAGAAACCAGCCATGGTCACTGCCCCAACCACCTTATAAGCAGCAGATGCTTTCTCCCTCTTCTCTGTCTCCTGCTTGCTTGTGACCTGGGAGGGAGGACTGCCCTTCTGCTGGTTCAGGGCACTTGGGTTCTGGGATTTGTAAATAATAAACCTTATGACCTTACTTCCTTTGTGTGAGTGTCTTCAAACCCTGCCTTTGCTCATAACAGCACTCGTATGTGGAATTTAAGAAACCAAACAGAGGAACATATGGGAAGGGAGGAAAAAAAAAGAGAAGAGAGGGAAACAAACCACAAGAGATTCTTAGAGAATGAACCGAGGGTTGAGGGAGGGAGGGAGATCGGGGATGGGCTAGATGGGGGATGGGTATTAAGGAGGCCACTTGCTGTGAAGAGCACTGGCTATTGTATGTAAGGGATGAATCACTGGGTTTTACTCCTGAAACCAATATTGCACTGTATGTTAACTAACTAAAATTTAAATTAAAAAAAAAAAAGAAACAAAGCAAAACTGGGGTTTTTCACTGCTGGCCCCATGTGGGTGCATGTGCCTCCTCATTCTGCAGGTCAAAATCTGCATTTTCTTGGGCACCTGAGTGGCTCAGTTGTTTAAGCATCAGATATTGATTTGAGCTCAGGTCATTATCCCATTGTCCTGAGATTGAGCTCCGCACTGAGAACGGAGACTGCTTAAGATTCCCATCTTCTCCCTCTGCAGCCTTCCCTGCTCATGCGCTCTCTCTCGCGCGCTCTCTCTCTCTCTCTCTCAAAAACAGAAACAAGCAAACATAACCCTGCATATTCTTAACTCACCAGCTCGTGGTTTGCCAACCCACAAACCCAAGAAGTGCAAGCAAATGTTCAAGCACCCTGTAGTCCAGTCAAGTTGACACACAAAAGTAACCATCATGCCTCCTTTCCAATTTGTATGGCTTTGTTTTTCTTTGACTAACTGTACTGTCTGAGAATTCTATTTTAAAAAAAAAATGAAAACAATAATCTGTGACTTTATCTTGTCCCTCTTCATCAGGAAACTATTTCCAACATTTCACCATTAATATATGAGTTGCTATAATGTGGTAGGGGCCCCTCACTAAGGAGAAAAAAGAACAAAAAAACCTCAAGGCAACATGGCTATAGCGAAGGTGACAACATCCCTCACGACCTTGTAACATGAGACAACTTAATCAGATTGCATGTTTGTGTGTTACCATATATGGGAGACTAAGAAATAGAAATGTATAAAAACCTACTCCACGTGATGTTCGGGGCTCAGTTTTCCGGTACTAACCCAAATGAGCAGTGCCAACACGAATAAAGTTGTTTCCTGGAAGGAGAAGCCTCGGTGTGGTGACTCTGTGCAAGAATCCTGCTACAATAATTTTTTGTTGTTGTTTAGATACTACTGATGGGTAACTATTTAAGAAATTGTTTTTTCTATTCTTAGTTTGTTGAGGATTATTTTTTTGAATATCATGAGGCACCGTTTCTATATTTGTTGAAATGAACATGCAGTTTTCTCCTATTGGTTAACATGATAAATTACAACAATCACTTTGCTAATAGTAATCCCAGCTTTTCTGGGTAAATTCAGCTTGGCAGAGCTACCTGCCAATATTTTACATGATATTTTTAATTGCATATGTACCCCTAAGTTTGGCTTTAATTTTCTTCCTGGTTTTGGGATCAACATAATGTACAACCCATAAAATGAGCTGGAAATGTTTTTTTTTTTCTTTTTCCATTTTTCAGATGAATTTATATAAGATTGGCAACATTCTTTCTTAAATATTTTCTAGAATTTACCAGGGAATCTCAGAAGTCTGGTCCTAGAACTTCTTTGTGGAAAGAAAGGTCTTCGCTCATTCATTCCATTTTTTAATAGTTTTTAAAATAGATTTTCTATTACTTTGGTATAACTTCTGATGAATTGTAGGAGTTTATTGAATAAAATTTTCAGATTGATTGCAGTGTCTTCTGACATTCTTTGTCATATCTGATCTGTAGTAATGTCCCTCTTTGCATTCTCTTGCTCTTTGTGCCTTTTGTGCCTGTAGTCTTTTCTTCCTTATTCAATCTTGCCAGAGATTTCTTCCTTTCTCTAGCCTTTTCAAAAGACCTGTTTTGCCTTTGTTAACCTCCTTGTAATTTCTCCCATATCAATTTTACTCTCATCTTTTAACATTTACTTCTATTTTGTCAGAGTCTATTTGTCTTAACTTTTGATTTTCAATATTTCGCCCTTTTATGGGAAAAGCTTCTAATTCCCTGTAACAGGGCTTCTCACTGTTTTCACCAGTTTTGATGACAGTATTTTTCATTTTCATTTAGTTCCAAATGGTTTCTAATTTCCCTTTTGATCTATGAGTGTTTTTTTTTTAGAATTTTACTTTTAAATTTCTAAACACATGGCTTTTCTTTTTCCAGTTTTCTTTTAATCGCTTTTTCACAGAGAATGTGATTCATATGACACCAGTCTTTAAAATGTGTAGTTACTAAATTTTATCTCACATGTGGAAATTTTTAAAAACTGGTTACCACGTGTTTATAAAGAAGTGTGTTTTCCAAAGTTGTGTGGGCTATTTTATATATGTTTGCCCAAAGTTATTGTCCTTTTCAAAAACCTCAAAATTCTTCTGTTGGTTTTTTCCACTTCCTTTATTCTCTCTTTCCCTGTCTTCCTCTCTCTCTCTCTCTCTTGCTCTCTTCCTCTCCCTCTTTCTCTCTCTCTTCTCCCTCTTCTATCTCTCTCTCTCTGTCTCCTTGAGGAATAATTTACTAAAGAATATGAATTTTAAAATCTGCCCACTGAGTTTGTGATTTTTTAAATTGTTTCTTGTAGTTCAACCAATTATTACTCTTTATATCCCAATCCTTCAATTATATCAAGGTTAGAATTGTTATATCTTCCTCATGAACTGAATACATATTGTTAATGGAATTATTCTTTCTAATATTATTAAGTTTTAAAAATCTATTTTGTCTGGTCACACCAGTTTCCTTCAGGTTAGTATTTCTGGGGATAAGCTTTTCCATTCTTTAACTCTTTAGCTACTCCTTTTTGCTTTGTTTCTTAAAAACAACAAAAACCTTGTTTTGTTTTTATTGTTTTTAATCTTTAAATTTTTGTCTTAAACTTTTTCATTTTACCAGTTGTCCTTGCATTTATCTCTAACATCTCACTAAGTGCTTTATGCCCACTTGGTTTACAGACTTTCTATACACATATTCTCTTTTTTAGAAAGATTACAAGCTTCTTTTTTTTAACCTTATTCTTACTCTCTTTATCTTTAATTATTGAACAGTTGATGTATAATCTTATGTCAGTTGCAGGTACACAATACAGTGACTCGACAATTCCCAACATTATTCAGTGCTCACCATAAGCGTAGTGCCTGTCACCATACAGTGTAATTGCAACATGACTGTTGGCGTGCCCTGCACTGTACTTATTTCATAGCTGGAAGCTTGTACCTCTTAATCCCCTTCACCTATTGCATCCACCCCCCCCACTTCCCTCCTTTCTAGAGGCTATAATGCTAAGTGACATAAGTCAGGGAAAGACAAACACCATACAGTTTCACTTATATGTGGAATCTACAAAGTGAAACAAAGCAAACTAAAAAACAGAAACAGACTCATAAATATAGAGAAACAACCGGTATCTTCATTATTTTTTATTCCTCCTACTGGTTTGGAAGTTACATGTTCTTATTCTTTTAGCAGAGAGCCTGAGCTTTTAAAAATACATATATAATACAGCATAAAGTTAATCGAAGTTCTTATTCTCCTCTAAAAGAACCATGACATATTTTAACTTTCATTATCCCTTTCACCTGAAATTATATTGATTTCCAGGGTTGCTTTTTTTTGTTGTTCGTATTTGTTTTTGTTGTTTGTTTGTTTACTTCTCCCTTGTCATGCTCCCCCACCCACCACACACAAATTAGGCATTACTGTTTCTAATATATCCGTACACACTTACGTATATATTAAGTACATGTAAACGTATTTTAACAACATACTTATATAAATGGTCATAATTCATTACAAATTCCAGCTCTTACTTGATATTATTTATTTCTGCCTTATATGTGTCATTTAGAATTTCCTTATAAAAAAAAAATCTGTTGATAGTACAGATCCCACCCCCCCACCCCCCGCCATTATCTTCTCTTGTTCTCATTCTCGAAAAGTGTTCAGAGTATAGTATTCTGGGGAAAGATTTATGTAATCTCAGCACATTAGAGATAATATTTCACTGTACTCTGGCTTTACTAGTTGTTTTTAATAAATCAGGCCATGCTAAGTAATATTTGTCTGTGGTGGATCCATCTTTTGGTCTGTAGCTGCTTTTAAATGTTTACTTTTTTGGGTGTCCTGCAGTTTCAACATGATATGTCTGGGAGTAAATTTTTTAAATGTTCTTTTCCTGCTTTTGTTATTCATTGAACTTCCTCATGTGAATTTAGTGGAATCAATAAGATAGGATATAGGTCACAATGGAACACTATGAATACAAAAAGGTTAATTTTACATAGAGAAACATGGATGGAACTGAAGCCCACCCACATAGCTGAAAGGGAAAAAAAAATCAAAACAAAAAGGAATCTAAAATGTATAATATAATAGTATTTAAACAAAGTTTTAAGAATTTATACAAAACTATATAAAATCAGGGACAGTTAAACAAACAAAAACCAATCCACCCACATGTTAGAATGGTTGTTTATGAAGACAGGAGAGAGGGATATGAGTGCAGAATGAAGATAAAGGGTAGAAAATAAGCAAACAAATAAGCAAATAAATAAATACATGAATAAGTGGGTTCTTAAATTGACCGATATGATAACTTATATGGAGCCAAGAAATATTTATTCAAATGTTTACATTTGAGCCCAAAATACATGTGTCTATACTTGTGCATGTGTGTCTATTCAGTTAGTACATTTGTTAATTAAAGTTTTAATTTGCAATGTAATTAAATTTGCAAGTTTTTACTTATATTTTGTGTTTTCGAAGCTTTCTCCAAAACGTCAAAATGATGTTCTCTTGTGTTTTTTTTCCATTAAAGAAGAAAATGTGTGTGTGTGTGTGTGTGTGTATGTACTTTTCATAATTAGGTCTTTAATACAGCTGGTGTACAACTTTGCATGTGGCATGAAGTGAGATTTCCTTCCAGCTTTCTACTGGCACTAACAGTAAGTATTTCATGGTCAGTCTCCATTTCAGGCCCCACGGAGCCCTCATATACTTCTCCCTGACGATGATTCAGATTTGCGTCCCAGTAAGAAGCTCAACTCTAGCAGGTTACAATGCATTGAATGATGTTTCATTAGCCTGAATTATTTTTATTATGGCCACAATTGGAATGCAAACATTGCAAAAAAATAACCATATATTAGCCTACAGCAACTCTATAGCCAGGGTGTAGGACTTAAGCATAATCGGGTCTTTGAAATTTCACTAGTGACCAGATAAAAGTTGTAATTAAAAGGGTAGGCATAATGAAAAACCAGCAAGTTCTCCACTATAGCCAGAACTTCGACCTCTGCTCCAATCATCATTTCTATATCTTCAGTTAATCGGCTTCTTCTGTAAATCCAGATGATTCCTATTAGTTCCAGTATAGTGGCAATCAAAATCCCTCAGGAAGCACTGAAGGGGACAATCAGGGCAATCCAGTAAGTTTCAGCCTGAGTCACACAGGGTCCTTTCTTCTCTCTTGCTTTTACACTCTCACTCCTTCTGTCTGCCTGTCTCATTCTCCATCTCTCTCTTCACTCCCTCTCCCTCCACACAGTCCCTCTCTTTGTCTTAGGACAGTCTTACTTTTCTTCACATGCCTGACGTACTCATCTGTGTGGTCTCAGTTTCAAATGCCACTTTCTTCATGAAGCTTCTCTGAGTAATCAATAAGCACCCTGCATTTGCCCCATGAGAACACTCACCAACTGTAAGGCACTATTCCACAGGACTTGGGGGACTATTGTTTTAAATATGACAACCTTTTCCCTTCTACTTCTGATATTAGATCCCTCCACTTTGATACTTGGCATAGCCCATGCCCCTGGGAACAACAAGGGCCTCAGATTGTAAGTACTTTAATACACTGATTAGAGCTTTTCACTGGGGCTGATATGGATGTCTCTATTGGAGCTTTTAAATGAGAAGATGAAAATCCAGAGTCACCAGAGGCCATATTCACCTGGTAATTGAAAAGTCTTCTCTGCCGAACACAGTCAAACAGAACCTAGGAGAAGTGGGAGAAGCAAAAAGAAGCTTCTGGAAAGATATATGTTATTTGATTGAAAACTCTAAGATTCCACTTCAGGAAGTTCTTCCTTGATCTTTCTGAATCCTAGAACCACTAATTTTCTTTTTTGTTTATGTTCTTTAATGGATCTGTATCTCTTGTAATAGAGTTCTAACTAATATTCTTGACCATTCATTTGTATGTCCCTCAGAATGTAGTCAGCAGACCAACACAGCAGCAATATCACCTGGGAGCTTATTAGGCATCTCAATCCTAGGTCCAACCACACATCTTCATCTGCATGGTTCTGGGAGTCTAATCTCGATGCATCCTTCAGGGTTCTTACACACACGCTAAACTTTGAGAAGATCTCATCTAGATTATAAGCTGTACAAGGACAGAGAATAGGGATCTCCTGCTCAGTCATATGCTCACCACCTAGAAAGTACTTGATACACAAATTACTATTGTGGCATATTGGGCAAGCCACAAATAGGCAGCAATAACACTGTAGCCCAGTAAAGTTATTGCACGGAGAAGTGAACCAGAAGTAAGCAAGGTACTTGGAGGACATGGAGCTGGGGAAAGAAGATGTGAAGCTGAAACTTTTGAGTTGAAGAATAGGAAATGGAGCTGGGTATGAACCTCTGGGAAGTTAACAGGTGCTAAGACCCAGGAGTGTGGAATCCAGCCCAACCTATCACCGCTTATATGTGTGTAACATTTGTTCCTCATTAAAAGGTAGATAGACAATAGAAACCCTCCCCTATCCAGCAAAACTTCCATACAACACCTGCATTGGGAGCATCCAACATACACATAGTAGCTAAGTACCTCACATCAAATTTTCTTTCCCAGATAGACAAGACTTTGAGCAGGTAATGAACATTTGAGTAAAGGTTGAGGTGTGATAGATGTCAGGTGTCATTTCCCTGGGGGCTGCCTGGCATAGAAGGTGAGAGCCAGGAATCCTACCAAAACAAGAGGGCTGGCAGTTCACTTACTTGAATCATAGAACCAAGATTAGAGCACAAGGGACAAGACTGATATGAAACATACTAACATATTATAAACTCTACTTATTTGTTTACTTATTCCCTCTTTGGAATGGTAGCATGAGGAGGGCAGGAATTTTGTTTCTGTTGTTCATTCTGCATTCCTAGATCAGTGCCTGAACGTAGAAGGTGCTCAAAAATATTGAATGAAGGAAAGAATAAAACACAGATATGACAGAGAAGAAGACATTTTAAATAAAAGACAAGAAGCACATCCTGAAACCATACATAAATCAGTAATGACTTGTCAGAAGCTTGCAACCTTGAAAAACAGGTTGGAGGGTGTAGCTAATGTGCCAAACTAGCAAACACTCACTTTCATTGTAGACTATACGTGAACCTAATATATTGGGGCCAACTCCAAAAATATCTTTCCTCCTTCTTTGGTCTTGTCCCTTTCCTATAACTCATTCCACTATAGTAACCATGCCCCTGTCTGTGGGCTTCCATTAACTTCATTGAATTGACCCCTGGCTTCACAGCACCTCCAATCCAGGCCTTCTAAAACCTCTTATCCAGGTCTGTCTTCTTTTGACACAGCATCACATTCATAACTTATCCATCTTGTACTCCCTATAAAAAATATCCTCAATCCTTCTATGCCTTGCCCTCAAAGCCCAGGGAAGTGCTTCAGAGCCAAGGACATTGAAGAGGAAAAAGGGCACAGCATGGTTTAAGAAGCATTCCCAGCTCATAAAAAATTAACATCTAATTGATGATTTATCTAAGGTCGTTTGTTTCCAGGGTTATTTTGAAGAATTATACTTAAGAGAACAGTAATTTAACCCAAAATGAGTGTCTCACCAATGGCATTTCAAGCAAGTCACAGACTGTTAAGACACATGTTTTGGAGTGGCGTTAAGAGATGGGATGAGGCAGGTGGTGGCCTGAAAATCACATCTGAGAAATGTCAGTCCTTGACCACAGCCCCTCAAAAATGTGATTTCCATAAAAAAAAAATGAAATGGTGCTATTTGTAGCAACATGGATGGAGCTAGAGAGTATAATATTAAGTCAAAGAAATACATACCGTATGATTTCAGTCATATATGGAATTTAAGACATGAAACAAGCAAAGAAAAAAGAGACAAACCAAAAACCAGACTCTTAACCATAGAGAAAAAACTGATGGTTGGTTCCTAGAGGGGAGCTGGGGTGGGGATGGGTGAAATAGGTGAAGGGAATTAAAGGTTCACTTAACTTGATGAGTACTTAGAAATGTTTAGAATTGTCAAATCATTCGCATTGTACACCTGAAACTAGTATAACACTATATGTTAATTATACTGAAATTTTAAGATATTTTAATGTGATTTCCTTTTTGCTACAGTTGTGGTTAGAACTGCATGATAAGCCTAGTCCCAGAAGACTGAAGTAACTTCAGTTGGCATTTTCTCTCCTCTCCTGGAGCACTGATCCACATAATGTTTAATGAACACTAGCACTTACCTTTCCATTCTGAGTAATTAAGGGACGTACAAAGCAAGAAACATGAAATAAACTGGAACTGAATCACCTCTTTCTACTATTTTGTAGCTCTTTATATTTTCATAATTTGTATTAGGCACATGCCATCACTTCCACAATTTGGTTTCATTAATGCATTCGTGTTGATGTTATTGTGTGATTAAATGTGCAACACTGAATTTTTTCTATCTGAAATGTACCTCTTTCTCTGCCTTCTTACAGACTCAAATTTTCCCATCTCTGATAGTTGCTTGATTGAGTGGGTATAAAGATAATAGATAGTCAGGGTGCCTGGGTGGCTCAGTCAGTAGAGCACCCGACTCTTGATTTTGGCTCAGGTCATGATCCCAGCGTTGTGGGATTGAGCCCCATGTCAGGCTCCATGCTGAGCGTGGGGTCTGCTTAAGATTGATTCTCTCCCTCTCTCTCTCTCTCTCTCCTTCTGCTCCCCTCTCCTGAATAAAATAAATTATTTTTTATAAAGATAATCAGTAGATAATAGAGACGGAACCATTCATGGAGTCTGAGTCTGCCAAGGCCTTGAAACCAACACATGGGTATATTGTTTGGTGAATTATGTCAACTTTTTTGACATGTGACTGTTTGCTTTGGTAAGGGCTAGAGTGTCATGATTACAGACTATTTGAATTTAATCATGGAAAGATATGCTGTTAATGGTTCCCTTTCCTGTATTCCAAGAAGGTTTTTATATGCCCAAAAGAATGGCCCACTAGCATAATCTAATGAGCAAAATATTCTTCTCTTTTCCCTTTTATCTATTGAAACATAAAACTGTCAGTGTATTAATTTGACATTAATTGAGTGCCTACCACATACTTTCCAGGCACAATCTAAGTCCCTGGAGACATACAGATATACAAAATCCCCATACCTTTGCTAAGGAATTCATAGTAAGAGGGGGAAGACATATAAGTAAACAAAAAAAGTGCATGAATGTGTGACAGGACAAAATGACATAGATGCATTTCTCTTTCTGCCCACCAAACACAATGGTGATCCATAGAAATAACAAAAGAAATAACCAAAGGAGAAGAGGGAGATGTGGAAGAGGAGAGCAAAATGGTTTGAGACTCCAGGAACAGCACAGCAGGAGGGTGCCTCAGCCTCCCTCACCTAGTGGAACATGCCACCTTGTGTTTCCTGACCCTCAGCCTAGCAACAGAAGGCAATCCCTCCCAGGGATCTAAGGGAAGCCCAAACATCAGAAGAGCTTTACACCACAAGCAAGGGGGGATCAATTGGAAACCCCACTAACAATAAGTGGCTAGAAGAAGTGCCTCTACTTCCCACTATGCCTGAGATGTCCATTCTCTTCCAAGACATACAAACATAAGCAGATGGGATCAGCAGGAGGGACCCAGCCATGACAAACAGTCTGCCCAGAAATTCTCTCTTTCTCCATATGTCTGAGACCCTTTTCCCTTCTAGGTGATTCCAGGCCAGGTAGGCAGAACTAGAGTCACACTAATTTTATGCAATTCCTTCCAGAAAATACAAGGAGATGGAACATTTCCCAATTATTTTATGAGGCTAGTATTGTCATGATATCAAAGGACTGAAAAATATAGTACAAAAAATGACTACAAAACATTGTTTCTCATGAACATAGACACAATAGTCCCCCCAAAAATATTAGCAAATGAATCTATTACTGTGTATAAAGAATTACACTCCGTGACCAAGAGGTGGTTATTCTAGGTATCCAAGGCTGACATTCAAAAATAAATAAATGTAATGCAACATATCAAATATAAAGTTAAAGATATATTAAAATAAAAAGATAGGAAAAGATACACAAAGCAAATTATAACAAAAATAAATCTAGCGTGACTATATTACAAGCAGACAAAGTAGAATTCTGGGCAAGGTATAATATAATGGATAGAGATTTTACATAATTCCTTATAATTATTCCTCAAGAAGACATACCCATTGTAAATTTATATGCCCTTTAAGCACAGTTTTAAAATACTTGCAGCAGAAATTGATCAAACTAAAAGAAAAAAAATAGAACAATTCACAATTATAGTTATAGACATAAGTAATCCCCCTTAAGTGATGAAACAAGTGTACTGAAATGAGTAAACATATTTAATACCTGGACATTATCTACCCACGTGACCTAAATAACATCTATAGAACACTTCAACCGACAACAACAGAATACACATACTTTCCAAGTGCACGTGGAGAGTTCACTATGATAGACCATATCCTTAGTCATAAAAAAATATATATATTTTTTAAAGAATTGATATCATACAAAGTACATTCTTGGACCAAAATAAAATTAAAGTAGAAACCAATTAAAAAATAATATTCAGGAAACTTGCCAATATTTATAAATTAAGCAACATTTTTCTAAATAATCCAGTGATCAAAGAGGAAATCACATTATATATTTTATATATAATTATATAAGGCATTATATATTTTATATTAAATTAAAATAAAAATACAACATATAAATGCCTTTATATAAAAGGCATTATATATTTTATATTAAATTAAAATAAAAATACAACATATAAAAATTCCTTGGATACATCTAAAGCAGTGCATAAGGGGAAATGTATGATATAAAATGCTTATATTAGAAAAGAAAAATGGCTTGAATCAATTATTTAGCCTTCAGCCTCAGGGAACTTGGAAAGGTAGAGCAAATTAAACACCAAGCAAGCCAATGAAAGGGAATAATGAAGATCAGAGAAGAAATTAGTAATATAGGAAACATAAAAACAGTAGAGGAAGTAAATGAGACAAAACAAAACAAAACAAAACAAAAAAAAAAAACCTTGTTCTTGTAAAGATAAACCAAAACCATAAATGACACAAATTTTCAAAATACAAGTTGAAGACATCCTACAAGGATAAAAGCCACAAACCATCAAAAGTCACAAGAAGCATTACACATAATGAACAGTTCTGTATCTATTCAAGACATTGAATTCTTATTCACGACCCATTCCACAAAGAGAAATGCAGACATACATAAGTTCACTGGTGAAATATTCCTAATATTTAAGAAAAAAGTTACATGAAAGCACAAAATTTCTTCTAGAAAAATATAATAAGAAGAAAGTCATCCCAATTTACCTTGTGAGGCCAGCACCATACTGATACCAATATCAGACAAAGGCAGCACAAGAAATGAAAAGTAGAGACCAAAACATTTATGACCATATACCTAAAAATCCTTAACAAAGTATTAGCAAATGGAATCCAACAATAGACAATAAGGACAATATTAGCAAATGAGATTTATCATAGGAATGCAAGGTTGGCCAAATATGAAGAAGCCAATCAAGGTGGCCTCAAATAAACAGTCTAAGTTTTTATCTTAAAGAAAACTAGGGAAGGAAAAGTAATATAAGCCCAGATCAAGCAAAGATAAAATATTTCTTTTTTTAAAACTATCTTATTTGAAATTATATAATTTTTATTTGAAAATAAGAGCAGAAATAAAGGAAATTGAAACTTGGTAAGCTATAGAGAAAGTCAATGAAACAAGAGCTGATTTGTTTTTTTAAAAAATAATAAAATTGGTAAACCACTGAAAAGACAGGAAAACAAAAAGAGAAGGCAATATTAAGAATGAAATGAGACAGCACCACAGATCCTGGAGCAATAAAGATAATTAGGGAACACTGCACACCACTTTATACTCATAAATTTGACAGCTTATGAGAAATAAATGAATTCCTCAAAAACCAAGATGACATAAATAATTAATCTGAACAGTCTTATAACCATTAAGGAAATTGAATTCATAATTAAATGCTCCAGAAAAAGAAATCTCCTAGTATTTATAGTTTAACTGGAAAATTCCTCAAAATATTTAAAGAAAATTTTCACAAAGTCTCTTCCAGAAAAATATTAAGACAAAGTGTTTTCCAATTCATTTCATAAGTCCAACATTACCCTGATACCAAAAGCCTAAAAAGTCAAAATTTCCTTAAGAAGGGAAACTACAGACCAATATCTCTAATGAACTTAGACTCCAAAACCCTCAACAAAATATTAGCAAATGAATCCATCACTGTATAAAAGGAATTATAACTTAGGTCTAAGTGGGATTTTTTTCCAGGTATGCAAGAGTTCAACATTTGACAATAAATCAGTGTAATCCACCATATTAGCAAGCTAAAGAAGAAAAATTGTGTCATCTCATCAATTGACACAGAATAACATTTAGCAAAATCCAACTCTCATTTATGTTAAAAACTCATGAGAATAGAGGGGAATTTCCTCAACTTGATGAAGGGTTTTCCTGGTTGGTCCAGTCAGGCCAGTCAGCAAGATGTTGTTCCCATTAGTGCTATAATATTTCCTTTCCTTCTTGACACTATTAAAGTCCTTACTCAAACACAACCTTCTCCAGGAGGAGGAGCCTTCCCCAACTGATACAATCCTCATTTATTAGCCAGTTCTGTCTATCAATCAATCAATCAATCTATTGATAGCTGGATATTTGTGCCACAAAAGAAAACCTTGTAATATTGTTTATTGTTATTACATGTTATGTTAGCTTTGTTCCATTAAGGACATCAGAAATTTCTTAAAAGCAGGAATTGAGAATATAGTTCTTACATTATTTATGGGCCTCCTATTTTAATAAGCTCTTTGTAGGTTCTGTGTAAATATAATTAAAGGAACAGGAAAAGAAAGATGGTAAATTGAGTAAAAATGACAAAAAAAAAAAAAAAAAAAAAAGAGAAAGAGCCCTGGTCTGTAAAAAAAAAAAAAAAAAAAAAAAAATCTGTGTTTTACTTTACATTGCATAATATTTAGTAAGTCAAATAATTTGCACAGCTTTGTTTGCTTCATGTAAACTTGAGAGAAACATATCTGTCTTAATTGCAGTAAAAGCTATTAGACTGGACTAGGAATGTTATGGTTAATAGAGAAGGAGCCCTGAGATGGACATGAGAAGCGTCTTGTAGGTGTGTTGGTGTGGGGGGAAGGCGTGAGGAGACAGCAGGCACCGGTGCTGGTGTCTAGGAGCAGAAAGACTGAGCAGGGATGAGTAGGTGGAGGAAGTTGGCATAGAGGGCTTTCTCAAGAGGTGAGACAATAGAGGTTAATGCAATGGGATTGAGGTGGAGACATAAGTCCATAGGCAGGAAGGTCAAAGACCCTCTGTGAGGAATCTACTTTATGAATGAAGTGGAAAGGGGTGCAGTGCTTGGAGAGTGTCCACAGAAGGCAAGAAACAGTAAAACTGAGTATCTAGATCTGGTTTGGGGGTCAGAGAAAACTTTACTGAGGAAGCAAAGCACATTGTGAGTCAATATACTTTAGTTGCAAGTGACAAAGACCCTACTAAAACTAGCATAGGTGAAAATAGGAATTGATTGATTCAGGTAGCCAAAAGGCTGAGGAGACAGCTATTCTCACAATCTTTTGGAGTGCCATTGTTCTCTTCTCATCACTTGTCCAGACACTGTCTCTCTCTGCTTCTGCCTCTCTTGCTGGTGTCATTTCTCCTACTGTAAGCAGTTTTCTCCAGTTGGTGGTGGGAGTGGTGGAGGCATGGATGGTGGACAGGGCTGTCAGCAACTCCAAGCTTACATCATTTTAGCTGGAGACCACTGAAGAAAGCCCTCTTCCACAGGGTCCCTATACAAATTTCAGGAAAAAAAAAAAAAACATAAAAACAAAAAATCTCTGATTAGCTCAGTTTAGTAGACATGTTTATTCCTGGGAATAAACCCTGTGACTAAAAACATAGAGTATTAAGTTGGAGAATGGCCAAGGGAAGGTCCTATGCCTACCAGGGAGAAAAGAGTGAGATCCTAATGTCAGCAGATCCATCAGAACCATGTGAATTAGAGGAACCACAGTTTTCCAAAGTCTTTCATTTGTACGGAAAGAGGAAAGTCTGCTGGGAAGAAAACAATGGTCCATTCCATAGACAAACACAAATATAGAATCCTAAATGAGTAGTAAATCACTACTTTGAGCTATATACTCTCAGGATGTGTGGTAAACGTCTCCATGACTTTGAACTCTGATGACAGCTCCCTTACTATTAAAATACACTCCTCCCTTGGATTCTAAGACACATGTAACTTAAGGTCCTCCTTCTCTTTCTCAGTTGTCCCTGGAGGTCTCCTTCCCTTCTGTCCATCCTTGGCTTAACCTTTATGGGCTATTCCCCTGGATTTCCACTCAATACCTTCTTGTTGAACAGTTCCCATCACTTCTGTGAAAGTTTCAAATTTCACCTCCTACAACATGAATTCCAGAACTACTATTGCCCAATGCCCAACTGCTACTGAATATCTCTTGCAATTCACCCCAGAGACAGCTCAAATCCAGGTGCCCCATACCAAATTAATGACCTTCCCCTTTGAAAGCGTATCCTTTTTGTTATATTCTATATCTCAGTTAATGGTACCCATTGTCCAAGCATACATTACAAAATATTTTTTTTCTTTTTCTGACCTCGAACAACGTTACCAAAATAAATTCACTTTACCTCCTAAATAGATTCTTGAATCTTTTGTATTTTCTCCAACTTCACCTCACTTTTTAGTTCAGGCTTTCAACATCACTTCCTGTTACTTAGAGCCACTATTTATTGAGCATTTACTATGTGTTAGACTGATACTAAGGACTTCATATATACTTTAACAAGTAATCTTTAGGCCAACCCTAGACATTGTGTTGGTGTTCATTCCTTTTCTTTCTCCTCTGCAAGGTGGAGGTAGATGCTAATGTGATTTAGATGGTAATTCTCAAGAGACAGCAGCATTACTCATCACAAGCATATGGACATGTTTGGGACTATTTAAAAATGGTTAGAGGAAAGGTGCTGCTGGGATTTTGTGGGTCAAGACCAAGAATGTTAAAATTCCTACATCAAACAAAGTAGTACTACATGATGAAGAATGGCCTCAAATAAAATAACAGTTGTGTCTCTATTGGGAAACCACCAGACTAGAATGTTGGTTGAAATGTATCCCCAAGCCAGAACTCACTCATCAGGTGCTTGAAAGAAATGCATCAATGCGTGGCCCTCTCTTCCACTCCATATGGGTGTGTATTTTCCCCCCTATACACAGACCCATGCATTCTGACCATCGCTTTGGGTCACTTCATTCATTCACTTGCTCAGTGGCTAATTGTTGGCCAATTACTGTGTGTCAGCTACTCCGCTAAGTGCCGGGTAATGAACAACACTGACTGTGTCCCCACAAGGAGCTTAGGGTAAGGATGGACAGATAAAAACCAACCAATAAATATAATTTCAATTGGCATAAAAGCAATGAAGGGAAAGTACATGGAGTTACAAGCAAATGAATTAAAGTGATTGGAACTTGGGACCTGGGATGAGCAAGAGGGCAGTAGGCACAGAGGTTTTTTTTGAAATCTGATAGTCATGCTGAGATAATAAGAATAGGTAGGAGGAGCAGTCTAAGTAAAATGGGCAGAGGGTGGACAGAAAGGAGAAACTTTTTCCAAAAAGAATTAGCAGCAACTGCAATTCTCCTGTGGCCGAAAGAACACATTACAGCTAAGGACTGGAGGGGCAGAGTGGTTGGTACTGAGTCAAATCCAGTGTGTGGAATGCATGATCCTGAAGGGCCAGGCAGGACCCAAATCATTCATGGGTTCACAGCTCATATTGAGAATGTGAAACCACAGCCCAAATATCATGGGAGCCAATTAAATCTTTCCAAAAGGGTTCATGTGATCGTATTTGCATTTTGGTATAGATCACTCTGATTGCATCATGAAAAATAGATTAGAATACAGCAAGATGGATAGAGTACTCAAATAAGCTGCAGTAGCATCAATCCTGTGAGCAAGGCGAGGGCTTTGGTCCATGCTGGTTCAGAACAGATAAGAAAAAAAAAAAATGAAGAATCTGAAAGCAACTTACGAAGGACACATGGAAGCCTTCCTTTAAGCCTGATCTGAGAACCTCTGCTTCAACTCTGATTTCCAGAATTCTTAAGGAGGGTATCAGGCTCCTACTTAGGTCTTGAGAATGGTATTTTCCTGCTTAACTAATGTGATGTGTCTGATGCCCTTAACAGTGTTATGTTTGTTTTGAACTGGTCTGTTAGTTTAAGGACCTTGCACGGTGGCAAAATATTAATAAAAAATGGAGCCGAGTTGAAATCTAGCTCTGTCTTTTTTTTTTAATGTTTATTTATTTTTGAAGGAGAGAGAAACAGAGCATGAGCAGGGGAGGGGCAGAGAAAGAGGGAGACACAGAATCCAAAACGGCCTCCAGGATCTGAGCTGTCAGCACAAAGCCCAACACAGGGCTTGAACTCACAAACCGCAAGATCGTGACCTGAGCCAAAGTCGGATGCTTAACTGACTGAGCCACCCAGGTGCCCCGTGAAATATAGCTCTGTTTTAATCAAGTCTTGGCTCTACTTAAATAATATTTTACTGTGTGTCTTTATGCAATGGCCTTCTAAGGGGGACTCTTGCCTCAAGTTCTATCATCCCATTCAATGACTCTCAAATAGTGGACCTCAGACCAGCAGCATCAACATCGCCTGTGAATTTGTTAAAGACACAACTTCTCCAACCCCTTCGCAGTCCGACTGAAGCAGAAATGCTAACATTGGACCCAGCAATTGGTGATTTCACAAGACTTCTGGGTGAATCTGATTCATGAACACATTTGAAATCCAGTGATTTAACTCATTTCCACACAGCCTTGAAGGCTTTTTCAGGCGAGAGTCATAAATAGTGAATGAACTCTGACAAACAGATCCCCTCCCCACATTTTATCCAGCCCTCTCAAGGATAGTCATAGCCATGAAGGTTAGTAACTCAACATTTCTCTCTTCACAGTTGTGCTTCTAGCTTTTAGGACAGAACACAGAACACAGAAGCGGTCAGTATTTGCTGATTGAATGCGTACGTTACCTATCTCTTTTGACTGTCATTTTCCTACTTTGCCTTTGCCTGTCATAATCAGTCTTCCAATTTATTTTCCACTGAGCCTGTTTTCTTACAATTCTTGTAAGGGTAGATCACTAGTACCAAAAAGAGGATAAACATCATAGTTTCCACTGCTCCGTGGGAAGCGTCCTCCTTAGGGGGAAAGAGCCATCAAGGTAAAAGTGAGTTATTCCCAGTGCATTTTTTAAAACCTCATCATTTCCCTCTGCAAAATGTCAAGAGCTATTTGGCTAAGAACTCATAACTTGGTAGGTAATAAAATAAGCATGGATTTGATAATCATATCTTAGGACGAAAGGACTCAAAGGAATTTTAAATAAATTATTTCTCTAAATGAGTGATTGTGTTAATTGCCATATCTAGAACTTAGCTTATCTGTTAATATGCCCTGGTGAATTCAGTGATATGGCTTCTTCCCAAGGTGCTTGCGGCTATCAGGATACCATTCAGACAGGACGGAATGCCCACCCCAAGGCTAAGTGAGAAACATTATCTCAGCAAAGCTGTACACTGGTCAGGAAACATATGGGCAGAGGAGAAATTAACAATGGAAGCTGAAGGGGCAATAGACATCTGACATTATCACTAAGAAAATCCATTTAGATATTCAAATTAAACACTCTCATGTCTAGCTATTTAAATGGACCTATTGATCTTTCTGTTTCAATAAAATTACCCTCATCTTGATTACATGTTTAACCTTGTAGATTTTGAGAAAACATTTCCCTGCCAGAATTTTCTCTTTCTCCTTATATATTACATTATAATCCTTCCTTCCTTTTTCTCTTTCTTTCTCTTTGTCCTTCTTCCCACTACTCAGTCCCAAAATTTGTAGTACTTTTTAAGGAATCTTATAGATCTACTATATGATGTGAGTACAAAAATAATGTGATCTATATGATGTGAGTACAATATTCTTCCTTTCCTCCAGGAACTTACTATCTTGCCTAAGAGATTAGACTATTTCTCAACTTTTACACCAGCTGTGAGAAGTCAGGCACAGAGGCTGCAGTTACTACACTACCTGGATTCAAACTCACCATAATCTGATTGTATGATTTTACCCCATTCTTCAATTTCCTCATGTGTAAAATGAGGGTAAAAAATATTTTATTATATGTATGATTATTAGGAAGAACAAATGAGCTAGTATATAAAAAGTTCTAAGGACACCTGGGTGGCTCAGTTGGTTAAGCATCCGACTTGATTTCACCTCAGGTCATTATGTCCCACTTTGTGAGTTTGAGCCCTACGACAGGCTCTGCACTGACAGCATGGATCTTGCTTGGTATTTTCTCTCTCTCTCTCTCTCTCTCTCTTTGTCTTTCTCTTTCACTACCCTTCCCCAGCTTGTGCTCTCTCTCTCTCTCAAAATAAATAAATAAACTTTAAAAAATTCTAAAAAATTTAGAACACTTAGCATACTCTTTGTAAACATCAGTTGTTACTTAAGTGCAGTAATAGAAAGAAGTGATATGAGACAGATATCACCCTTAAGTTCGAGAAATGATGTGCCAAAGAGAACATTCCTGAAGTGACAATATTTAAGATGGCAATTTAATAATTTAAGTACCAGTGTATTCATAGATATATACTGATTTTTCTTTTAATATACCAAGACCTGGATGAGACACATGAAATAAAGAATGTGTGTGTGTGTGTGTGTGTGTGTGTGTGTGTGCATGTGCGTGTGTGTGGTCTAGGCCTTGGGTGTAAAGACCAGAACTTTTCAACTCATTATAAGGATAACTGATGGTCATTTTACAATAGAGCTCTCCATGGAGTTTGCTGGGGCTGTCTTCAGGCATTCTACCTCAAATTTGACTTGTACCAAATCTTGCTTTCTTTCCCTCCACAAGGATATTCCCCAACAAATATCCTGCAAATTCCATCTCAGGACCTGATTCTCAGAAAGCTCACTCTAGAGCAACTGGTCACACAGGTCTATGGAGGTTACTTTTCTAAGGAAGGGGGCAAATATGTCTTATAGTACCTTTGACTTTACACAAAGAGAAACTTGGGCTGAGACATGAGAGGAGGCTCCCCTCCATTAACAAAGCCTAAAGTAGTCAATCCAGGGTCCAAATTGTAATCCCTTAACTACAAGCCCCATATTCATTCTGGTATTCATGGAGAATATTCTAGATCTTCCAAGACAATTTGGGCTTAATAAGATTTGGATTTCTACAATAACTGAATGGAAATTTTATGTTTGCACACATGTAAGTGTGTAGATTTAAGTCCATTTTCAAGTCAGAGAAAACAATTTTATATTCTAGGTGTCTGAAAGTTTCCTTCAGAAAAAGCAATAAATGCCATTCACATATAGAATCCAATATTTATATTTTCAATCAACTCTATATTTCTGCTTATTTTGTTCTATTTGCAATTCCCTACCAAAATTTCATAACTAGGGTGCGTGGGTGGCTTAGTCGGTTAAGCATTCAACTCTGTATTTCAGCGTGGGTCATGATCTCATGGTTCATGGGAGCAAGCCCCATTTCAGACTCTGTGCTGACAGTATTCTCTCTCTCCCTCTCTCTCTCTTTGCCCCTCTCCTGCTCAAGCTCTTTCTCACTCTCTCTCAAAATAAATAAAGAAACATTTGAAAAAAATTAAAAATTGCATACTGTGCCTTTTCTCCCCATGTTCATTATTGTTGTTTCTTAAATTCCACATATGAATGAAATGATATGGTATTCACTTATTTCACTTAGCGTAATGTTCTCTAGCTCCATCCATGTCATTGCAAATGTCAAGATTTCATTCTTATTTTTATGGCTGAGTAATATTCCATTGTATATATACACCAAAACTTCTGTATCCATTTATCTATCAGTGGATGGATAATTCATATTTTTCCATAATTCGGCTATTGTTGATAATGCTGCTGTAAACATCGGGATGCATGTGTCCCTTCAAATCAGTATTTTTGTATCCTTTGAGTAAATACCTATTAGTGCAATTGCTGGATCATAGGGTAGTTCTATTTTTAACTTTTTGAGGCAAACCAGAAAATAGACTCTTAACTATGGACAACAAACAGGGTTGTTGGAGGGAATGTGGGTGGGCATTTGGGTGAAATAGATTATGGGGATTAAGGAAGGCACTTGTGATGAGCCCTGGGTGTTATATATTAAGTCATAAATCACTACATTGTATACCTGAAACTAATATAACACTGTATGGTAACTAACTGGAATTTAAATAAAAACTCGAAAAAAAATCAAGACATATGTTAATCAACCATAACTGTCTAGGATTCCTTACTGGGGGTGAAGGATTTAATAGAATGCTTCTTTTTTTTTTTTTTTTAACATTTTTTTTTTTACATTTTATTTATTTTTGAGAAACAGAGTGAGACAAAGCGTGAGCCGGGGAGGGGCAGAGAGAGAAGGAGACAGAATCTGAAGCAGGCTCCAGGCTCTGAGCAAGCAGTCAGCACAGAGCCTGATGCGGGGCTTGAACCCACAAACTGTGAGATCATGACCTGAGCCGAAGTCAGATGCTCAACCGACTGAGCCACCCAGGCGCCCCAATTTAATAGAATGCTTCTAAAACATGACAATACTTGTAATCTCCTAGGAAGCTTTTAAAACATTCAATTTCCAGAACTCACTCTTCCCAAGCCAAGTAAACAAGAATCTCTGGCAAGAGCTCTAGACATTTTATATTTTAAATGTTCCCCAAAAGATTCTAAAGTGCAGGCAGCATTAGAAACCACTAGTTTAGTCCAATTTGCTCCATGTGCAATAGATCAACTTATTTTAAAGCTATATAGCAGTGGATAAGACTGTAGCATTCAACCACTGGTGGGAATGCAAGCTGGTGCAGCCACTCTGGAAAACACTATGGAAGTTCCTCAAAAAATTAAAAAGAGAACTACCCTATGACCCAGCAATTGCAATACTAGGTATTTATCCAAGGGATCCAGGTGTGCTGTTTCGAAGGGGCACAGGCACCTCAATGTTTATAGTAGCACTATTGACAATAGCCAAAGTATGTAAAGAGCCCAAATGTCCATCGATGTATGAATGGATAAAGAAGATGTGATATATATATATATAGATATAGATAGATAGATAGATATAGATAGATAGATATAGATCTATATCTATATATAGATCTATATCTATCTATCTATATCTATATATAAATAGATATATAGATAGATATAGATAGATAGATAGATATAGATATAGATCTATATCTATCTATATATATAGATCTATATATCTATATCTATCTATCTATCTATATCTATATATCTATATCTATCTATCTATCTATATCTATCTATATATCTATTTATATATATATATAGATATATATATATACACACACAATGGAGTATTACTCAGCAATCAAAAAGAAAGAAATCTTGCCATTTGCAACTACATGGATGGAACTGGAGGATATTATGCTAAGTGAAATTAGTCAGAGAAAGACAAAATCATATGACTTCACTCATATGAGGAATTTAAGATACAAGACAGATGAACATAAGGGAAGGGAAACAAAAATAGTATAAAAACAGGGACGGGGACAAAACATGAGACTCTTAAATATGGAGAACAAACAGAGTGTTACTGGAAGAGCTATGGCAGGGGGATGGGCTAAATGAGTAAAGGGCATAAAGGAATCTACTTCTGAAATCATTGTTGCACTATATGCTAACTTGGATGTAAATTTAAAAATAAATAAATTATAAAAAAAAGAAAACAAAAGCAAAAACAAGACCACACACACACACACACACACACACACAAAAAGACTAGCATTCATTGATTCATTCATTCTTTTTAAACTGTGTTCCTGAGGGGCACCTGGGTGGCTCAGTCAGATGACTGACTTCAACTCTTCAAATCAGGTCATGATCTCACTGTTCATGGGTTCAAGCCCCATTTCAGGCTCTGTGCTGATAGCTCAGAGCCTGAAGCCTGCTTCAGATTCTTTGTCTCCCTCTCTTTATGTCCCTCCCCTACTAGCACTCTGTCTCTCTCTTTCTCACTCTCTCAAAAATAAATAAGCATTAAAAAATAAAATAAAGTAAAATAAAATAAAATTTATTCTTGAAACAAATATTTCCAGAGCATTTGCCATGCGTCAAGCATTGAGCTAAGCCTTGGAAATTCAGAAATGAAAAATATACCGTCTGTCATTTTGAGGAGTAGTTTTTCTGGTGGGGAGTGAGCCAGAATAGAGACATTTAAGAAAGCAATTCAACTTCAATGCTTGACATAAGTTTGTGCAGTTAATTAAGAATGGGAGGTTTTCTAGATCATGCTATTGCATTGGAGAGAACTTTCTTGATCTGGTTATAGTTAAAATTAGAAGGAATTACAGGAATCATTCAGAAAGGTAAAAGGATGAGATAATTTCAGCCAGAGGGAATGAATTCAGAGGACAAAATACCATGTTTGTTGAAGTACTTCAAGTAGAACCAATTCATGTTCAAAAATCACATCACACAAATGAAAAGCAAAGTATTAGTTTATCATTAGTATGAACTTATTTCGACAAGTTGCATGGAATTCTAGGTGGAAAATACTTGCTGTTCTATGTCAATTCAAATGCTTATGAAAATATTTATATAAAATCAAATGCTATGCATTGACAGCAATTTTGAATGACAACTATGTCTAAAGCATTATGGTAGGGGGCTTTACATACATTATCTTACTTCAATAATCATGTTAAAAAGGCAGTATCAGCTCTATTCTTCAGGTGAGATAAATTAGTTTCAGAGAGGATAAAGTGCTTAAACAAGGTCTCATCTCTTAAGAATTCAAAATCCCAACAAGAATCCAAAAAAGCAGAACGTGAAAATATACATATTCTTTTCTACTGAGACTTATTTTTACAATAATGAGTTTAGAGTCCTAAAAATACCCCAAAAAAATAAATTTTAAAAAGAAAGGTTAGATTCAATGGTGTCTTGCAAAGAAAATATAAATAACTGAATTATACATTTATTGTGATGATTGTCACAAACAATGCAAATAAAAATCATTATAGTATATTTGCTATGTAGCAGGTTGTATTCAGTTGGTATCACATCAGTTTATTATTATTATTACAAGTAATGTTATAAACAAATAATATTATACATAACTTGTGACCATGTTTTACAGAAAAATTTAGCTTATGGTGTTTTCAAGAAAATTATCTTACATTATATTTACATCAGCTCTATAAAGTAGGATGTCTCTACTTTAAAGGTAAGGAAACAAAAATGTCTTCAGGTTAAGTGACTTTTATTTATTTTTATTTTTATTTATTTTTTAATGTTTTTTTTTTTGAGAGAGAGACAGAGAGACAGAGTACAAGCAGGGGAGGGGCAGAGAGAGAGAGAAAGATACAGAATCTGAAGCAGGTTCCAGGCTCTGAGATGCCAGAACAGAGCCTGACACAGCGCTCATACCCCATACAATGGGATCATGACCTAAACGGAAGTCCAAAGCTTAACCAGCTGAGCCACCCAGGCACCCCTGGTTAAAAGACTTTTAAAGATCATAGACTTAAAAAGACAATAAAAATGAAATTCAAAACAGTACCATGGCCCTCCACTTGCATATATTAATTAAGAGTTTTTATCAACACAATTCTCCTACCAAAAACAAATAAGACAACTGTGCAAACACACGCACGCACACACACACACACACACACACAGAGGTACACACAAATACAACTATTTCATGACATTAAGGAAAAACAAAGAAGTGAGGACAATAAACTGCTTCATGTTTCCCTTGAAAGCATTTGATACAGATTTTTAAACAAAGTAAGATGACAGTCTAAATATCAAGAATAAAGCAGTGCCTAAGAACCTGAGAAGATAAACAGAGCTTTTGAAAGCCTTACACTACGATGTGCACAAAGAAATACTTGTCTAAACGAGAAATAGAGACCTTATATAAACACCCAGGCTCAGAGTTGGGACTCTGAAGGAATTCACACTGAGAGTAGGGACAACTCAGAAATAGAGCATGCATTAAAACATAAAAACCCAGACTGTATTCACCTAGATCCCAATAGAAGTTTGTGATCTGCCCCTTTTCTAACTGGCTAGAAAACATTAAATTAAATCACCATAAAGTATATAGCATCAAGCAGCATCTCTATAACTTACCTATACACAATGTCTAGGGTTTGATTATAAATTTTCATTCCAACACCAAAACAGTACCAAGAGAAGGAAGGAAGGAAAGAAAGAAAGAAAGAAAGAAAGAAAGAAAGAAAGAAAGAAAGAAAGAAAAGGAGAAAGAAAGAAAGAAAGAAAGAAAGAAAGAAAGAGAGAAAGAAAAGAAATAAACTCATAGATGGTCCAGATATCTAAGTTACCTGAAATGGACTCAAATTTTGTTTTGATTTATATGTTTAAGAAAGTAGATGACAAGATATAAAAATTTACCAGAAGGCAAAATCAATAAAAAAGAAGCAAAGAGCAATTATAGAATGCATAGCTTCTACTTCAGACCAAATTAGAGTAAAATGAATCAGACATGACCTCCCACCAGAAAAAAAAATAATAAAATAATGAATAAAATATAAAAGATAGTTTCCAAGACACTGAACATCAATAAATGAAAACAGTGATTCCTATGAGTTGAAAATAAAATGAGAGCCCTATAATTGCCCATATTGTTTCCATGACAGAGTTTCTAGGCTGCAACTCAAGAAAAAGAAACCTGGGAAGAAATCAGAAGACACCCTGAGTTGAAAAGATAGGACTGAGCATCAGAAGAGGTCAAGGAGGTTAGAGTTTTCAGGGTGGAGTACCAGAGAAGGAAGAGCTACACAGACAGAGGATTGCACATGGGATTCTAGACATCTGCAGATGCCGCTCTTTTAAGTACTCCACAGAGTATTGATTGATACATACTTGTAAGAAAACTACCTAAAGTCTGGAAAGAAATGCCTGTAAGGATTGGAGAGAAGAATACTTGGGGTTTCTCATTTCTAATAATGCACATGAGGGCTTTGGGAGTCAGTCCATCCTAACAGAAAATAAAAAGCTGAAAAATTTGAAAAATCTGAAGTTCTTCTTAGATGCATACAAGAAATGAGCTTACAGGGAAAACTGCTGTCCCCCAAACTGGAAAGACCTACAAGCAAATATAGAGAATCATAGCCCACAAGAGCAGAAGCCTCCATGGGAACCAGAGCTGGAGCAGGAAAACCTGAGCTGTAATTGACTTATTGCTGGAAGCTCAGTGTGAGCAAGTATGAGAAATAAAAACTCCAAGGGATTCAGTTATCAGGAGGCCCCGCATTTATGTTATATTTTTATATCCTGAAGCTCTGACAGATACTCAAAGTCAATATCAGAAAAAAAAATTTTCTGTCAAGGAGAGGGAAAAAATGAAGCATGTTTAAGTATACCAGAGCACTGTGTTTTTCTTAACAAGGTTTCTCTTATAAAGGTTTGACTTCAGGAAAAACTATTTAATGAGAGCCTTCCAGGACTTAACAGAACCTATATAACCTGGGATCAGGAAAGTTTTCAGCTTCATTCAATTCTAACCTTCCATGTAGAGGAAGGGAAATACCTCCCTCTCCAGACCCTTCTAGATATCCTGTTCCACCTAAGTGGGGAGAGTGATGGTAGGGGCTGATAAACACTTGTGAAGTTCACATCAAAAAACAAATGCTCTAAAAAACTGAGAACTAATTAATTGACTATAGAATGCTTATCATCAAATTACTATTAGCCTACTGAGAGTAGTCCTTTTTACTCCGTACATGTCCATCTATCAAATATATATATATATATATATATATATATATATATATATATATAAAGTACCAAAATGTAATAGCAAAACCAACCAAACAAAAACCATGGTTTGAAGAAACAGAACAAGCTTCAGAACCAGGCTCAGGTATGACAAGAATGTTGCAATTATCATAACAGGGATTTAAAACAACTATGATTAAGGTAAGGGCTCTAATAGATATAGGAAGTAGCATGCAAACATAGATAAACATTATAAGTAGAGGTGAGAATCTTAAGAAAGAAACAAAATAAATGCTAAAAAATCAAGAATACTGTAAGAGAAATGAGGAATGCTCTTGTAGGGCTTATTAGTAGATTGGACATAGCTGAGGAAAGAATCTCTGAGCTGGAGAATATCACAAAAGAAAACTCCAAAAATAAAAGCAAGAAGTAAAACAGACAAAACAAAACAAAATATAATACCCCAAAACTATAGGACAACTACAAAATATGTAACATAAGTGTAATAGGAATACCTCAAGGAGAAGATAGAAAGGGTCAGAAGAAATATTTGTAACAATAGCGACTGAGAATTCCCCCCAAATTAATGTCAGAAGTCAAATCATAGATCTGGAAAGCTCAGAGACCACCCACTAGGATAAATTCCAAATGTACAACACTTAGGCATATCATTTTCAAAATATAGAATATCAAATATAAAGTTCTACAAGAAGTCACAAGAAAAATAACACTTTAAGGGCACCTGGGTGGCTCAGTCAGTTAAGTGTCAACTCTTGATCTTGGCTCAGAACATGATCTCATGGTTCTTGAGATCAAGCCCCACATTGGGCTCTGTGATGGCAGCACGAAGACTGCTTGGGATTCTCTCTCTCCCTCTCTCTGCCCCTTCCTAGCTCTCTTTCTCTCTCTCTTTCAAAATAAATAAATAAACAAACAAAAAAAAGAAAATAACACCTTACTTACAAAGTAGTAAAAATAAGTATTACATCTAATTTCCCTTAAGAAATTATGCAACCAAGAAGA
The DNA here is from genome assembly GCF_018350195.1 of Panthera tigris. Taxonomy (NCBI): domain Eukaryota; kingdom Metazoa; phylum Chordata; class Mammalia; order Carnivora; family Felidae; genus Panthera; species Panthera tigris. The sequence goes on along the minus strand of NC_056667.1, from coordinate 111,513,464 downwards.
CAGTGGAGTGAAATAAAGTGTTAAAGAGAAAACAAGTAAAAATAATAAAACAACCCTCAAACCTAGAATATTATACCCTACAAAATTATCCCTCAAAAAGGAAGAAGAAATACAGGCTTTCTCAGATAAACATAAATTGAGGTTATTTGTTATCAGAAGACCTATACCTGTATTTCAAGAAATGTTAAAAGAAGTTCCTTAGAGAAGGAAAATAATATAGGTAAGAAACTTGATCTAGAAAGAAAGAAAGAAACAAAGAAAGAAACAAAGAACAAACTAAAGATGGAATAGTAAAGGTATAATAAATTATTTTAGTATTAGTTGATCTAAAAGGAAACAGTGTTCAAAATAATAATAGTAATAACGTATTCAGTTATGTATGCATATATAGATATATGCATACATATATGCTTATATATGCTTATGTATACACAAAACAACATTAGGGATGAGAGAAAATATTGTTATAAGACACAATACCTGTAAAGCACTATAGTGTTATTCAAAAATGAATTTGGGTTAGTTTTAATGTATATTGCAAACTTTAAGGTAACTTCTAAGAAAAGTAAAAAAAAAATGTATAAAATATGCTAAGAAATAGAATCATATAGAATACAAAAAGCTCAATTAGAACCTATATTGAAAAACAAGTTCTTTTCTTCTTTTGTAGGGAAAAACCCAGTTCTTCCCTCTTTGTCTTTCTTTTCTGTGAGCCTTTTTTACTGCTCACAATTTGACACTTCTGATTACCAAATGTATGGAGGTTTTACCCTACACCAAGAAATTATCTGTGACACCAGCTAGCATCCTACAAGTTAAATCAATTCTGACACTATATACCCAGAGATAACATCAGAACCAACAGATTAAGGGCTCATTCCCACAAGACTGCTCCCACCCTATTTCAGATGCCAATCTCAAGTAGTAGGTCCCCAGGGTACCCATAACTTCTGTCCAGGGTGGCTACAAATCAGGGGTTCCCATGACCCTCTTCTCAGTTTTGATTTATTTCCCAGAGCAGCTCACAGAATTCAGGGGGAAAAATACTACTTGTTTACTTTATTTATTTATGCATTTATGCATGTATGTATGTATTATTTGTTTATTTATTTATTTATTTATTTATTTAAATAATGTCATAAAGAACAGATGAAGAGCTGGATGAAGAAATACATAGGGAAAGGTCTTGGAGGGTCCTGATCTCAGGAGCTTCTGACCTCATGGAGTTGTGATGCATCACCTTTTCACTGTGCAGGTTTTCACCAGCTTGGAAGTTCCTCAAACCCCCTAGTATTAGAATTTTTTGGAGGCTTCCCCACATAAGCATGACCAATTATTTAACCCCATTTCTGGCCCCTCTCTCCTCGTTGGAGGATAGGAGGTAGAGCTGAAAATTCCAAGCCTTTAATCATGGCTTAGTTTTTTGGTGACCAGTTCCCATCCAGAAATCATCCAAGAGCCCAGTAGGAGTCACCTCAATAGAACCAAAGATGGCCCTAGTCCTCTTATCACTTAGGAATTTACAAGGGTTTCAAGAGCTCTGTGTCAGGATACATATTTTTTTTATTACACAAAACAACAAAATGGAGAAAAATAGTGGAAGACAAAGATAGTAACAAAAAGCAAGAGCAATAAGTAAAAAACAGAAACAAATAAGGTTGATATTAATCACTCTATATTAATAATCACATTGAACATCAGTGGTCTAAATGCACCAATTAAAAGATAGGGTTTGTCAGAGTGGATTGGAAATAATACCCAACTATATGTTGTCCATAAGAAATCCACTTTAAATATAAATTAAAAGTAAAAATATGGAGACAATATACCATTCTAACATTAATCAAAAGAAACCAGAAAAATTATACTAATTTCAGAAAGAGTAGACCTCAGAGCTAGGAAAGTTATCAGAGGCATTACATAATAAAGGAGTCAATTTTCCAAAAAGACATAACAATCCTCAATATCCACACATGTAACAAGAGAGCATAAAAATGCATTGAGACAAAAACAATTAGAACTACAAGGAGAAATGGATGAATCCATTATTATACTTGATGACTTCAACAACCTTCCATCAGAAATGTACAGATCCTCTGACAAAAAATCAGTAGGGACATAATTAAATTCAACAACACCATCAATCAACTGGATATAATGGGCATTTATAGACTATAAAACAACAACAGAATACCCAGTTTTCTCAAGTTCACATGGAACATTCACCAAGATGCACCACATTCTAGGCTGTAAAACATACCTTGAAAAATTTAAAAGAATAAAAATTCTATCATGCCTGCTATGAGACCACAATGGAATTAAACTAGCGATGTTAAAGACAAAATTATCAGAAGGGGCAATTTCTTACAAACTAAACATATTTTTACCATATAATACAGTAATTGTGCTTTTGAAAATTTTCCCAAAGGAGTTAAAAACTTGTGCACGCATTAAAAACACCTTCATGCATAAGTTTATAGCAGCTTGATTCATTAATTGCCAAAACTTGAAACTAATCAAGATATGCTTATGTGAATAGATAAATAAACTCTGGTACATCCAGACAATGCAATATATTCAGTATTTTAAAAAATGTTATATTAAACCATGAAAAGACATGGACAAAGCTTAAATGAAAGTTATTAAGTTTACGAAGTCATCTGAAAAGGCTGCATCCTGTATGATTCCAATTACATGACAGCTTTGAAAAGGAAAAAACTATGGAGAGAGTAAAAACATCAATTGTTTCCAGGGATTAGGTAGGGAGTGAGAAGTAAATAAGCAGATCACAGAGGATATTCAGGATATAAAATTATGATCTCCCAATAGCAAATATGTGTCATTATACTTTTATCCAAACCCATATGATATACAACACCAAGAATAAAACTGAAGGTAAACTATGGACTCTAAGTGATAATGATGTGTCAGTGTATGTTTATCAATTATAATAAACGTTATCACTCTGGTGTGAGATAACTGGAAGTTATACATCTGTAGGAGGAGGTAAATATGAAAAATCTTAGTACTTTCTACTAATTTTTTCTATGAATCTAAAACTGCCCTCAAAAATAAAATATATTAATAAAATAAAACAACACACACACACACACACACACACACACACACACACGATAGTATTTAAAGCTCACAGAGGACTGGCGATAGTGCCTGTTCTTACCCAACTGATTGTAAAGTCTAATGAGTCACAAGGCATTGGGTAGGGTACTCACCTGGGTCTTATCAAAGTAGTGGAAGATAATTTGCCTTAAAATAATGGCTGTTCTGACTTCATTTAACAAATACTGAAAGCAATATGCAAAGAATCAAACTATTCCTGAATATTGTAACTGTATTCCAGGGAAAAGTTCAAAAACAAAATTAGAAACATAAAAATATCCAACACCAGGTAAAATTCACTATATTTTAAGCCAACTAAAAACTACTAGCATGAAAAGAAGCAGGAAAGTATGATCCAAAAGGAGGAATAAAGTCAGTAAATCCAAACATCCAGAATTGACACAGATGTTAGAATTAGCAAGGAAAAAAATCACAAATAGTTTTACAACTGTCTTCCATATGTTCAAAAAGCTGGGAGTCAAATTGAATATGTTAAATAGACAGAAAGATACTAAAACCCACATTATACATGTAGAAATGAAAAATATTATGTCTGAGATAAAATATAATACACTGAATAAGATTAGTGACAAGTTAGACAGTTTAGATGTTACAGAAGAAATAATTAGTAGTCTGAGAACACACCAATAGAAATTTCCCAAATTAAAAATAAAACGAAGACTAAAAGATTCAAAACAAACAAACAAAACAACAACAACAACAACAACAAAACAAGGATAGCCTTATCATTAGTAATGAGGAATACAGCTTCCATTAGCCTAAATTATGTATAACCGGAGTGTCTGAAAAAGAAAAAAAATATTTGAGTATGTAATGGTCATTTTTTCTAAACTTAACAAAATGCAAATCAAAACTATAATAGGGTACCAGTACACCTATCATAATGACTAATATTGATGATTAACCAAATCATGTGCTGATAAAGACTTAGAGGAAATGACATTCTCACACACTGCTGGTGAGATGAGTTTCTCTATAACTGTAGTTTTGAATATATAATTACAATATGAATCAGTCATTCTACTTCTATATATTTACACATACTTGTAGAAATGGAAATATGTACACACAAAGACTTGCATGCAAATGTTCATGGTGGCTTTATTTCTAAGCTAAAAACTGAAAAGAGCCTGTGTGCATGTCAAGAAGTGAATGTATAGACAAACTATGGTACATCTACACAGTGAAATACTGTTCACTATTAAAGCTAATGAACTATTGATCATGCAATTAACAAACAAATTACCCTAAGTGAAAGAAGCCAGTCAAAAAAGGGTACATATCAACAACAAAATAAACAGCCCAATTAAAAATGGGCAAAAGAATTGAATAGACATTTCTCCAAAGACATACAAAAAGCAAATAAACACATGAAAAGATACTCAACATTAGTAACCATTAGGGAGATGAAGTAAAATCCACAATGTTGTACCACTTTATACCCATTAGTATAGCTATCATGAAACAAACAAACACAACCAAAGTAAGTGTTGGCCAAAACGTGAAAAATTTGGAGACCTTGTGCATCACTGATGGGAATATAAAATGATATAGCCACTCTGGAAAACAGTGTGATGGGTCCTCAAAAAAGTTAAATAATTACCAAATGATCCAGAAATTCCACTTCTGGGTATATATCTAAATGTTGGAAGGAGGTCCTAAAACATATTTGCACAACAGTGTTCATAAAAGCAGTATTCACAATAGCTAAAGGTGGAAACAACCCAAAGGTTCCATCAAGAGATGAACAGTTAAACAAAATATGGTATAAATGCACAATTAAATATTATTCAGCATTAAAAATCAATGGACTTTTGATTCATGTTACAGTACATGTTAACCTTGAAGACATTATACTACGTAAAATACCAGACCCAAAGGGACAAATATATGAAGTACTTTATATAAGTTATCTAAGAATAGTCGAATTTGTAGAAATGAAGTAGAATGGTAGTTACCAGGAGTCTGGGAAGGAAGTAATGGAAAGTTACTGCTTACCAGGTACAGAGTTTTTAATTCAGAATGATGAAAAATGCTCTGGGCTGGATGGTGGTGATGGTTGCACAACAATGTGAATGTAATTAATGCCAGCTAACTGTGCACTTAAAAATAGCTTTAACAGTAAGTTTTATGTCATGTTTATTTAGCACAATAAAAAATGAACAGAAAAGAAAGTAATATTATATAGCTAAATTTACATAAAATTCTAGAAGTTGAAAACTGATTTATTATGACATAAATCAGCAATTACTTGATGGCAGGGAAAACAAGGGGTACTCTTATGCCCCTTGTTTTATGATTATAAAGATGCACAGAAACTTAAGGAAAGAATATGTTCATTTTCATGATTTTGGCACCACTATCTCCGTGTACATGTACAGTGAAACAAATCAAATTATACATTTTCAACATGGGCAAATTATTGTAGGTCAACTGGGCCTCAGTAAAGCTTTAAAAATAAACTTAAATTTTTTTTAATGTTTATTTATTTTAAAAGAGAGAGACAGAGAGAGAGAGAGACAATGAGTAGGGGAAAGGCAGAGAGAGAGCGAGACAGAGAATCCCAAGCAGGCCCCACGTTGTCAGCACAGAGCCCAATTCAGGGCTCGATCTCACAGATGCAAGATCATGACCTGAGCCAAAATCAGGAGCCAGGAGTGAAACTGACTGACCCACCCAGGTGACCCTAAAAATACATTTTAAAGAAGTAATTATGGAATTAGTAGATATGACAACTGAAATTAGAAACAACAGATGGGTTTAACCTCAGACACAGATGAATACAGCATTAGCTAAAAGAAGTCAGAAGAAAAAAAAATATGGTATTAACCATTAAAAGCATGGAAATTTTTTTAAAGTGATTAAGAAGACTATGATACAAGGTGAAAAGTTTTAACTTGTCAGTAATTATGTATATATAATTAAAGTCCAAAAAGTGTAGGAAGCAAAAGATTGGGTTTAAAAGAGATAATTCCTAAAAATTCTCAAAAATTGATAGGGCACCTGGGTGGCTCAGTTGGTTAGGTGTCTGACTCTTGATTTCAGTTCAGGTCATGATCTCATGATACATGTGATCAAGCACCACACCAGGCTCTGCACTGACAGCACAGAACCTGCTTGGGATTCTCTCTCTCTTTCTCTGTCTCTTTCCACCCTTGAAAAAAAAATACACTTTAATTTTTTTAACATTTATTTATTATTGAGAGACAGAGAGAGACAGAGCATGAGCATGGGAAGGGCAGAGAAAGGGGGAGACACAGAATCGAAAGCAGGCTCCAGGCTCCAAGCTGTAATCACAGAGCCCAACGCGGGGCTCAAACTCACAAACTGTGAAATCATGACCTGAGCCGAAGTTGGATGCTCAACCAACTGAGCCACCCAGCCACCCCAAAAATAAATACACTTTAAAAACTTTTAATTAAAAAAATTAACATTTTTTTAAATTGAAAAAAAATTATCTCACAAATTCAAAACATGATACAAACTCTAAGCAGAGGCATCTAAAGACAATAAAATTAAGCACATCAGAACACTAACAGAACATGTGAAAAAGGTTTTAAAAGAAGCCAGAGGAAAAAAGACCTATCACACTGAAAGGAAAAATAACACAGCTAAAATAAGACTTTCCAGAAGGAATGATGGAAACCAGGTAATTGGAATATATTCACTAAAATTCTAAAGGAAAAGAACTGCAAATATAAAAACAGGAAAAGTAAGTGTGTGTATGTAAAATTGGAATATCTGAAAAAGAAAAAAAATATTTGAGGATGTAATGGTCTTTTTTTTTCTAAACTTAATAAAATGCATATATATATATATATATATATATTAGTACATTTACATTAACAAATTAAAATGTGTATAATACTATAGGTATTAATATGTATAAGTGATTAAAAACTGACAGAAAACAGTGCACACAGACATCAGAATTTATATTTGTTCTTAGAATATTCACCAAAATTGGTCATAAATTGAGTTGTAAAGTAATTCCCAACAGGGGTGCCTGGTGGCTCAGTTGGTTAAGCGTCTGACTCTTGACTGCAGCTCAGGTCATGATCTCACAGTTGGTGAGTTTGAGCCCCTCATAGAGCTCCACAGCTGACAACCTGGAGCCTGCTTGGGATTCTCTCTCTCTCTCTCTCTCTCTCTCTCTCTCTGCCCCTCCCCAACTTGTAGACACACACACACACACACACACACACACACACTAGAAACAATCTTTCTATTAACTATAGATTACATAAACAAATTGTGGTCTACTAATGGTAAGTAAGCCACTTTTGCTAAGTGCAACAGCATGCAAAAACATAAATAAACCCCATAAACATAATGCTATATGAAAAAAAAATTGTAAAATCATCTGTATTATAAGATCCAATTTATAGGAAGTTCAGAGTAAAACTACTCAATGTTGACAGAGGATAGCATAGTGGTTACATTTGGGGGGGACAGGTTAGTGACTGGAGGGCCCATGGCAGGCTTCTGAGTGACAAGTAATATTCTATTTTTCAACCCAGAGTATGTTCACTTTGTGAGAATGCACTGAGCTGAACACTTAGGATGGTGTACTTTACTGTATGCATGTTATACTTTATTAAAATGTTAAGAAAAAAAAAACAAACATAACTTTCTGGCTCTGTGTCTTACAGTCTTTCCCTTAAAGGGCTGTGTTGGTGCCTTGAAATTCATATGTAGATGTTGCAGAAATGCAGAAATGATGGTCATGGTTAACAAATATTGACCAAGGGCATACTCTCTGTGCTGTGTTTTCTTTAGGGCCAGTGACAATGATGAAATTCTATATACAATACAGTTCCTGTTCTCTTGGGGCTTATAGTCCACTTGGGGAGAATTTTATAAAATAATACTAAAAGCAAAGATATGCATGTCAGATAATGACATTTAGTAATAGAAGAGTGATAGAACATAAGCATTTGGAACATAAGCAATTTAGTGATGGAACAGTGAGATCACTAAAAAGTCAATAATCACTTACATGGAGTACAATAAAAGAAGAATTTAATGAGAAGGCCATATGTTTGTGGAGGCAAAGTTGATAGCCTAAAATTTTTTTCTTTTAAATTAGCTACCACTGCCATACACAAATATAATTGCAGCTCTTTGTAAAATTTTCACGTGCACCAGAAAATAATTTATTAGTTAAATGCCGGATTATTTCTTATTTACTAAAGATCCTTTCAAACTAAACTGATTATATAGAAACCAATAATATATAAATGCCAAGTGATTAGAACTACTAATGTTTTTCTTAATATTAAGATAAAGGGAAATTGCCCTTTAAATCAAAAAGTAAACATCTAATTGCAATGGCAATTGCATTTTAATTAATTTCATGCAAACGGATTATTAAAACATAGATTGATGTACTATTATATGGAGTAAGAGCATATCAAAACCTTGAGTTTTGGATGCTGGAAATTTAAATTTATGAGATGCCTATGCTAAATTAGGTAAAGCAATATCAAGTTTAAAACTGCAGCAACTTTAGAGTGAACAATAATCAGAAATATAGCAGTGGGCTGGAACCTTGGGCTTTGTATGTAACATAGAAAGATGAGAAGTATCAGGAGTGGATGGGCTTTCCAGGAACCTTGAAATTCATGAAAGAGTTCTCTGATGCCTTTGGAAAGTCTGTTCCTCCAAGGAAGAGCATTAGAGCCAGAACTTTGGGCATTAAAGGTTTGAAAACTTGCAGAAATGGACACACATTTTACAGCGATGTTTTTAGCCTTGTGACTCTTCCTAGCAGCCATGCTTTAAGGTGGCCAAAGGGTTTGAAATCACAAAGCAATGGTTTCTCTAACAATCTATATCCAGGTCAATAAAATTATTACCTAAAATTATAATTAGAAAATGATCAGCAGGGGAACCTGGGTGTCTCAGTCAGTTGAGTGGCCCACTTCAGCTCAGGTCAGGATCTCATGGTTTGTGAGTTCAAGTCCCACATCAGGATCACTGCTGTTAGTGCAGAGCCCACATCAGATGCTCTGACACCTTCTCTCTCTGCTCCTCCCCCACTCATGCTCCCTCTCGCGCTATCTTTCTCTCTCAAAGAAAGAAAGAAGGAAGGAAGGAAGGAAGGAAGGAAGGAAGGAAGGAAAGAGAGAAAGAAAGAAGGAAAGAAAGAGAGAGAGGGAAAGAAAGAAAGAAAGAAAGAAAGAAAGAAAGAAAGAAAGAAAGAAAGAAAGAAAGAAAATAAAATGATGAGCATAAATGTGTTCTAGTTTTCTAGGAATTACTAATACTATATATGCTTGTGTGTGTCCTTTTTTCAAAAATGAAATGTACTAGAAAAGAAAAAAAACTCCCTCAACCCAGCATCCTAGACAGAATGTTGACTTGAAAATCAAATAAGACAATGTATCTCAAAGACATTCATTCATAAACTTGGATGAGCACTGGGTGTTGTATGGAAACCAATTTGACAATAAATTTCATATATTGAAAAAAAAAGACATTTATAAACTTGAAGTCCTATATATTGTGTAAAAGGCATTAAAAATCTATATCTTTTTCATAATTAGTAACATAACATCTGAGAGTGGGAAGGCATTTGAGAAATTTCCTTGTTCAATGGCAAACTTTACAAATGGGGAAAACAGTGCCCAGATTGGGGATTTACCTGTGCTAGCCTGAGTTTAAAGAACATTGTACAGATCAAGAATTTTAAATATGATAAAACAGTAGTATCTAACACTGAACACTTTCAAAATTTATTAATTGTTGATGTTTCAGTAATTAAAACTGTTAATGGTGATAAATAAACTTACCCATTCCGCAAGCAATCTGTAGTGATAGAGAGTAATTAATAATGTATTTCATTGCTCGAAATTGGTGTTAATTAATTCACTTGCCAGGTAATTTGTTCATCCTGATAAGGATTTTTCCTTATAACTCTGTTATTGACTTTGTTCAATATTTTAAACAAAATGCAATTACATGATAACCCAAACTATCACAAATCACATTCAGTAAGTACAGTGATAGGCCATCACTTTTTTGTGTGTCCGTGAAATAATGAAACACATTATATATGTGGTATGGTGAGCTAGGCAGGACATACCGCTGTTGGTTTTGTCTGTTTTAAGCTGCTAGTTTGTACAGGTTTGTGTGTGTGTGTGTGTGTGTGTGTGTGTGTGTGTGTGTGTTTTGGTTTAGGGTTTTTGTTGTTTTTTGGTTTGTTTGTTTGTTTGTTTGTTTTTTGGTCACCAAAATAGTGACTCCAAGAGAGACATTTATCTTTCTCTTATGCCCCAGCATTTAAGCTCATTCTGGTCTTCTACTGATTACTGATTTCTCATCACCTCCTCTTCACTATCTCTATTTTAGCACTGCATTTCATTCTTCTTCTGAAGCACCCCATTGGGGTGGGTGCACCCCCACTTCTCTTGGTCGTCTTTCAGATGGTAGTGAGGTCCTCCTCTCTGAGCCGCCTCAAGCCTCTGCTCGCCTACCACCATAGTAGTCTTTATCCTACATATGAATCACTTGCCTTCTGCACATAAACAAGTAGCAGTTGCTATTTGTTCCATCGGGTTCCAAAAGCCCTGCTGGTGAACACCACCAACAAACCCGTTGGCCTCATGTAACTTAAAGTAAAAACAGGCGGGGAGTCTTGCCATTCTAACTCAGCAGTAAAAAACATACAAAATACTATGAAATAGAAATACCAGGGATCTCTGTAGCAATACCAAGGAAAATGGCTACTATCCTTTTTCAGTATCCTGATTATATCTGAAATATAAACAAACACACCAAAAAAAAAAAAAGGAAAATGGTTTATTTCTGCAAACAGTGTTCATGCACAAAAGCAAAGAATTCTTAGGCAGTGTGGCACATAAATGGCTATTACCCCAGATTCTTCCCTAGACCCAGATGGAAAATCCTAAACAGTGTTCACCTACTTTGTACTAATCTTAAAATTCCATCACTTTCTCAGACTTTCATTAAAGCTGATGAATTTGGTTCTCATTTAAGATCACTCCAAATGTGTCTTCATTGGAATATGAAGCCCTCTTCCTCCCCAAGGCTTTTCCTTGCTTCTGGCTTACATTTTGCCTTAAGAGATGGACAAGAAAAACCTTTCAGGGTCTTCTGACTTAACTATTCTTTTTCATTGGCTAATGAAGTTTCTCACCCACCTCATCATGACTGGATGTCAGAACCATCTCCCTACTGAGTACCTATGGCCCCTTGGAATGCTGTGGTAATATAGATCATTGTTTGCCAAATGTGTATCCAATGACTAGGAGATCATTTGAGAATGCAATTTCAGATACAGTAAGTCTACAGTAAAGTTTGAGAGTCTACCTTTCTAACAAATGTGTGAGAGATTACAACAATGCCGGTTCAGAAACCACATGTTGAGCAGCAAGGATGTAGAGAACACAGAAATTAATCTGGATGACAGATATTTCAGAATATTTTTTTTGGTGTTATAATATCAATGAAACCAGGGCAAGGATAGAGAGGTCTGCAACTCAACTTAAAGGCACACGTGTTTGACCAAGGCTTTCAGAAGTTCCAAAAACTCCTCGTATTACAAGGTCTCATTAGAATCTCCCAGTATGAGTCTTGTGTCGTTCTCCATAATATAATATTTTTTTCCAAAGGAGTGAGCGGGGCATAATCCAGAAAGAAGTCTGACTTCTGCCCCAGTTTAACCAGCGAGATCTATCCCATCATCCATTTTTCATATGGGTTCTTAGCAGCCTATGCCTGTTGCTTCCACCATAATGAGAACATGTTCTGTGTTAGGGTGAGTTTTTTTCTGCATCCTGTACTGGGGTAACCATTGGATTATACCGTAAATCCACCATCAGTAAGTCAGGCAGGAATCCCAAAGGTCCATAAATGCTGCAAACAACCTGGGTGAAAAGAGAAGTTAAAAGTTTCAAAACAGAGTTATTATCAGATGCCTTTTTTTAAGTAACTAACTAAATGAATAATCATACAGGGTTGTATTTTTGCCTATTTCTAGATATCAGAGTAGAAAATATGCTTTCTTAATTTATTTGTTTATTTTGAAAGTGAGAGAGAACAAGCAAGGGGAGGGCAGAGAGAAAGAGAGGGGGAAAGAGAGAATCCTAAGCAGGCTCTGCACTAATGGCACACGGCCCAGTGCAAGGCTTGATCTCACAAACCTTGAGATCATGATCTGAACTGAAATTAAGAGTCGATTGCTTAACTAAGTCACCCAGGCACCCCAAAGGAGAGAATATTGATCAATAAGCTTTGACTCCAAAGTCCCAACAATTAAATGGGGAATCCCTAATGGCTGCTTCAATGCTTACTGAAGTAGACTCAATGAAATCCCTCTCTGACCCTTCTTTCCTCTATTATCTTTTATCATGATTTTTTTCTTATCACCCTGGATTCTGCAAAGACAATGAGATGGTGAGCTTTATGTGCACCAGCACAGATTCAAAGTGCAACCATCCCCTTGTGACAGACCCAATGCACCCCATCTCATATCTCCTGAATTATGTTGTTTGTTTTTTTACCTGTTTGCCTCTTGTTCTTTCCCCCATCGATCCTTCTTTTGCTTTGAAATCATGAAACTCCATGCAACACACGTACAGGATCCTTTAGATGAGCAGCAATCATGATGCTACCTCTTTAAAATCTTAATTATGATGCTAAGTCATCTTTCCTTAACTATAAGGCAGGAAAGCTGGACTTTTCTCCCCTCAAGCTCAAGTAGTTGGCTATTGTTCTATGGTCTTTATATTTGTTAAATAGAGCGATTAGAAAATTTAATCCCTTTCAAAGTGTTATGACGAACAGAGATAATGGTCGAGAAAAACATTTGAAATGTTGAAAATCTTGAAGCAATACTGGACAGTTAAGTCATAGTTTATTAAGTAATAAAATAACAATGTAGTAAGTTTATGAAAATAGTAGTTTTATTTCCCTAAAAAAAGTTTATATACACTTTTTTTTTTCTTCAAGAAAAGTGTATAGCATTTATTACTCTTTGGAATCTTCTAACCCAAAACTTTTTCAAAGAAATTTGACTTAATAGCTTTGGGCTTTACAGGAGGCTACCATAATCACAGCTTCTTTTATTTTTCAGAAGATAGTTGGGGGAGGGTTCCATGTTATTACAACCTCCTCTGAGAGCTTGGTTCCTAGCAAAGCCAAGGTCCATCTTTCACTGTGCAATTCTAGCCTAATAGGAAAGTTATATCACTGTTGACAGCCTTGTCCTTTCTTCATAAATCCTGGGAGTTATCCCATAAGGAATATTCATTTTCCTTCAGACATGAAGTGACCATTAAGATGCACCAGTAAAGAGTCCATGGCTTTTAGTGTCTCACTGTATGTCTTCTAGTTTAAGGATTTTAAGGAAAAAAATGTTGCAGTGAAAATGTATACTTTTATTAGAAAAGAAGTAAATACATTCCTTGTTTCTTAATAAATGAGAGTTATAAAAAGCCAAGAGTGATATTTTCTTAAATTTAATGAAATCTAGGGCTGTCTGGGTGGCTCAGAGAGTTAAGGATCCAACTCTTGATTTTGGCTCATGTCGTGGTCTCACAGTTTGTGAGTGCAAGCCTTGTATCTGGCTCTGTGCTGACAGCAAGGAGTCTGCTTGAGATTCTCTGTCCCCCGCTCTCTCTCCCCCTCTCTCCACCCACCTCCCTCAAAATAAATAAACATTTTTTTAAAAAATTAACAAAATTGTGCCGTTTGCAACAACATGGATGGAATTAGAGAATATTACGCTAAGTGAAGTAAGTCAGACTAAGAAAGACAAATACCATATGATTTCATTCACATGTGAAATTTAAGAAATGAATCAAATGATCATAGGAGGAAGAAAAAAGAGAGAGGCAAACTAAGAATCAGATGCCTAACTATAGAGAACAAACTGCTGGTTACCAGAGAGGAGGTAAGTGGGGGGATGGGTGAAATAGGTGATGGGGATTAAGGATGCACTTGTGATGAGCACTGGGTGATGTATGGAAGTGTTGAATCACTAAACTGTACACCAAAAACTGACATTTGGCTTTATGTTACCTAACAGAAATTTAGAAAATTTTTTTTAAATTGAAATTTTCAATAAAAGCTTCATGCTTAACTATAAAAGAGAAAATATTATTTACTTACAGAAAAATGTCTCTGTAAGTGGAAACAGGTTTACAGACCATATGCTGAGACTAGCTGAGAGTGGTGAGGTTTACTTATAAGGAGAGGGTAGTGCCACAGAATGGAGAGTGGTCCAAACCAAAGGTGGATCTGGCTCCTCAAAGGGCTTGGTTTGTCCTGTTTTATGGTTCTTTCTAGAACCATAATGAATAAAAATAACAGAGGGCTTCCACTTTGAGATCCAGTCTTCCCCCCACATATAAATAAATAGACCTCTAATGAAGGTAACCTCCTCTCTGTCCCTGAAGGTTGTTGACTCCATGATATTTTCTTCCACTACCTAAAAGTACCTGCTCACATGAAGAAAGAGAGACTAATATTCCATGTTATCAGGAAAGAAGACAGTTCATTTGGCAAGTATTTCAAGAGAAAGTAAAAGTGAAAATATATGGGCATAGGAGAGGAATAGCAACATGTATTGAATACTACCACATGCTGGAATCTGAGTTAAGATGCTTTCACATGTGTTCTCTTGATTCAATAATTGCATTCCCTACTGCTTCAAGATCCCTCGTACTTAGAAATTAAGTCACTTGTTTCAGATGAGACAACTAATAAATATTAAAGCCAATCTCAATCTCATAATCTGATGTTCAAATCATATCACGATTCTTTATAGACACACTAGACCAGCACTTTCCAGTAGAACATTTATCAATTATGGAAATATTATAAATTTGTACTGTTTAAAATGTTAGTCACTAGCTCCATGTGACTATTGAACTCTTCAAATTTTGCTACTGTGAATGAGAAATTGAATATTAAATTTCATTTAATTTCAGTAATTTGAATTTAAACAGATATATGTGGCTGGTGGCTACTGTATAGACAACAAAGGCCTAAACAATAGTTTTATTAGAAAGAATTTTCTTTAACTCAAATTTTTTTCCTCAGTCTAGCATCACTGTTTCTCTTCAACTCTTTTTTCATTTTTCAAAATGCAATCCCTAGACTTAGCACAAATGATGGAATAAAGACCTCTGAATTTTTGTTTCCATAAAAGAAGTTAGAAAACTAGCAAAAATTGTGAGAACCAAGTTTTTTTCAAGACTCTGGAAATTAACCAGAGTTTCCACAAAGCAATTTATTAGAGAAAACAGCTGAATTCAATAATAACAGTAAACTTCGTGGTACTTTCATTAGTCTCATTTTCATCCATACCACTCCAGCTCCATAGTAACCTTGGAAAACTGTAGGCTGAAATTACACTGTAAACTAGTAACCTGGCAGGAACACGAAGAGTCAGATAGTGTTGAACCTCCTTCAAACCAGAGAACTGTCATTCCCAGAGAAATGTCATTACTTTAACCTGTCTGATAGTCATTGGAAGATCCTACTTGCAAGACTGTCTTTACTTGACATGGCTCAGAGCACACCCAGTGCTGCAAAAGCTTCCCCAGAGCATTTGTCAAAAAACACTGAGAAGAAATTTTTGACTTTGCAGCTGCCTGAGGCAGTGGACAACAGTTGGTGAAAACTATATAATAATTGTTTTAAAAAACTTAAAAAACGTATCTGGAGAAGAAGATATCCAGAGTGTCTTTGAAAGTCTCTGGCATATTTCTGGAATTACAGAAATTCCCTAATAATGGGAGGTTAACTTACTCCAGATGAGACACCTCATAAAAATTAAAACTAATCTCACTGTTATGTCTTGATGTTCAAACCACATATCATGTTTCACACGCGCACTGAGCCAGCACCATCCAATATGGTTATTTGCATGCTCTGGGCTGTGCACATACTAAGAAAAGAAGACTGAGAAAGCCCTAAGATCTGACCTTGCACTAACTTTGAGGCTCTGTACAACCATGAAATGGAGGTTAAATCAGAGTTCTCAAATGTCAGGCTGAGTGTTGACTTCCTGCCTCAATATGCACGTGGAGTTCTTTGGAAAATACTTAGAAAACCATTGGTTCAATCCATTTTAGAATATTTATAGAATTATTAGCTGACCACAAATCTGATAGAGCAGAGACTTCTGTGAACACACACAACAAACATCACAGACTTTATACAGAATTTTTTCAGAGAAGTCATTAAACAAACAAATAACAATAAAACAACAAAATGCAGCAAAAACAAGCCCTGGGCAGGGAAAGTAATCTGATCTCCAGAAATGCCAAATAATATGATTTTAAATATTCAATTTTCAACAACAAAAATACAAGACATGCAAAGAAACAGGAAATGTTGGCTCATAGACAGCAAAGTTTAATAGTCAATGGAAACTATCCCTGAAGAAGCCCAGACACCGGATTTAGTAGAAAATAAATAAATAAATAAATAAATAAATAATAAATCATCTATTATAAATATGCTTAAGGGACTAAAATCCACATATAAAGAACTAAAAGAAAGTATTAAAACTATATTTCTCACAATGAAGAATATCAACAAAGAGAAAGCAAAATTATAAAATAAAGGGGTGCCTGGGCAGCTCAGTCCATTAAGCATCCGACTTCAGCTCAGTTCATGATCTCATGGTTTGTGAGTTTGAGCCCCATGTTGGGCTCTTTGCTGACAGTTTGGAACCTGGAGCCTGCTTCAGATTCTGTTTCCCTCTCTCTGCCCTGCCCCCACTTGCACGTCTCTCTCTCACTTTCTCTCTCTCAAATATAAATATTTAAAATTTGTTTAAATTATAAAAATTATAATTTTTATAAAATTTTATAATTTTCTAAAAATTATAAAAAGAATCACATTCTTTATTATACACTGCTGTCAGTTTATAATAACTGAAATGAAAATTTCACTAGAGTTTGACATGAGACTTGAGCAAGGAGGGAGAATCAGTGAACTAGAAGACAGATCAATTATCTAGTCTGAGAAACAGAAAGAAGAAAAGAATGAAGAAAAATGGCAGAGCTGCAGAGATCAATGGCACACCATCTAAAATAAGGACACATGTATAATGGGGGTCACAGAAGAAAAGTTAAAGAAGGAGGCACAAAGATATTTGAATAAATAATACCAAAAATTTTCCAAATTTGATTTTGAAATATTAATCTTTATAGCCCCAAATCTCAGTTAAGTGCATGTTGGATCAATTCAAAGAGACTCACACCTAGACATCATAACTAAAGTGGTAAAACTCAAAGACAAGGATATTCTTGACAGCATCAAGAAATAAGACTCGTCATATAGAAGGGATCCTCATGAAGTTTTTCATTAGAAACATTAGAGACCAAGGTACAGTTGGGTGACATATTCAAAGTGCTAAAAGAAAGGTTGTCAACTAGTAATTTTATAGCTTATAAAACTATCCTTCAGAAATTAAGGAGAAATTAAGACATCCCTAAATAAACAAGAACAGGGAGAATTTATTGCCAGCAGACTTGCCCTGCAAGGAATACTGAAGGGAGTTCTTCAGGTTGAAGCAAAAGATCACTAGATCGTAACTCAAATCCACCTGAAGAATGAAAAGAATTAAAATATATAGGTAATATAAAACATAGTATAAATATATTTTTGTATGTAACTTTTTGTCTTGTCATCTTTTTTTTTTTATGTTTATTGGTCAGAGGAGGAGCAGAGAGAGAGGGAGACACAGAATCTGGAGCAGGCTCCAGGCTCTGAGCTGTCAGCACAGAGCCTGATATGAGGTTTGAACTCACAGACCGCGAGATCATGACCTGAGCTGAAGTCAGAAGCTTAACCAACTGAGCCACACAGGCTCTCCTGTCTTATCATATTTTTAAAACAACTTTATAAAGCAATGATTATAAATCTTTGTTGATGGGTGCACGATGTATAAGATGTGATACATATAATAACACTACAGAGAGAAGATTGAATGAAGCTAAACAAGTGCCAGAGCTATTATATACTAAAAATTAGGTTGATGTTAGTATGAACTAGACAGTTATATATTAAAACATGAATGGTAACCCCCAGGGAAGTTACCAAGAAAATAACTAAAAAATACCTATTAAAAGAAATGACAAGAGTGTAAAAGGCTACTCTATAAAATATTTACTGAACTCATAAAAGACAATAATGGAAGAATTAGGAGAAAAAAGACATAAGATATACAGAAAAGAAACAGGAAAAAGTAGATATAAATCTTACATTATCAATAATTAGATTGATCAGGTAAATTAATGAAACATTATTAAAAGGCAGAAAATGGCAAAAGAACTTAAAAAATTATCCAACTATAGGCTGTCTACAAGAGACATACGTTAATTCAAAAATACAAATAGGTTGAAAATAAAATCATGGAAAAAGCGATACATGGAAATAGTGACAAGTAGATTGACTATATTAATATCAGACAAGATATATTTTATGGTAGGTAGGATGATGGCCATCACCCAAGTGCACATATTAATCCGCGGAAGTCATAAATATGTTACAATATGTGTCGACAGAGACTTTGCAGGTGTGATTGTGTTATGGATCTTGAGGAATGAGAATCAAAGTCAGAAAGAAGAAATATGATGTAAGAAGTAATTGACTGGAATGATGTGCATCCAAAATGGAGGAAGGGATCATAGGCCAAGGAAAGCAAATCGCCTCTAGAAATTAAAAAACTCAGAAAAAAGTATTTTCTCCTAAAACCTCCAAAATGACTTTGGCTCAGTTGATGGCTTAAATTTATCCTATAAGACTCATAATGAACTTCTGATTTCCAGAATTGAAATATAATAACTTTGAGATTTATGCAATTAAGTTTGAGGTCATTTTTTACAGTAACAATAGAAAACCTAATAGAGATTAAAAGATAAATAATGTTGCTAAAGACTTTTTTATGATAAAAGTTGATTATAAACATATATGCATGAAAGAAAAGAATCCTAAAATATAAGAAGTAAAAACTGACAGAATTGAAGGGAAAAGAAAGAAATTTCATAGTAATACTTGGAACTTCAATACATTACCTTCAGTAACAGCTACAACAACTACACAGAAAATAAAAGCAAAAAATAGAAGACTTGAAAAATGCTTTAAAGCAAGCGACCTTCACAGATATCTACAGAACTGTCCACCTAATAGCAGCAGAATATGCATTCTTCTTAAGTACACTGGAACATTGTCTACATAGGCCATAAAACATGTTTGAATAAATTTAAAAGGTTTTAAATCATACAAAATCATGTTCTCTAAAGTCATGAAATGAAACTAAAAATCAATAACAGAAGCCAACTTGGGAAATTCAGTAAATATATGGAAATTTCACTACAGATGTTCCAACAACTGATGGGTCAAAGAATAAGCCACAAGGAAATTTAGAAGAAAGTTTGGTAGAGTGGTTCCAGTCCAAGTGGCAACATAGAAGCCCATGAGTTCACCTCTCCCCGTGGGCATACTTAATCTACTGCTACACAAGAAATTTATACAGCTCAATAGCAAAAACAACCAAACAAAACAAAGAAGAAGAAGAACAACAACAAAAAAAACTTAATTAAAAATGGCCAGAGGACCAGAACACCGATTTTACCAAAGAGGACACCCAAAGGCCAAAAAGTACATGAAAATATACCCAAGATCACTAATATCAGAGAAATGCAAATCAAAACCACAGTGTTATACTACCTTGCACCCTAGAATTGCTATTTCAAAAAGACAACAGGGATGCCTGGGTGGCTCAGTCAATTTAGTGTCCGAATATTGATACTGACTCAGGTTGTGATCTCACAGTCATGAGATCTGAGATCGAGCCTCCCATCAGGTTCTGCATTGAGCATGGGGACTACTTGGGATTCTCTCTCTCCCTCTTTCTGTTCCCCTCCTCCCTTCATGTGTGTTCTCTCTCTCTCAAAATAAATAAATAAACTTAAAAAAAAGACAACTGATAATAAGCACTGGCAAGGACATGGAGAAGAAATAACCCTTGTGCACTGTTGAAGGGAATGTGAATTGGAAGTATGGAAATGGAATATGGAAAACAGTATGGAAGCTCTTAAAAAAATTAAAAATAGAAATACCATATGATCCAGCAACCCCATTTCTAGGTATGTATCCAAAGGGATTGAAAGCAGGATATCACAGAGATATTTGCCCTCCCTTGTTCATTGCAGCATTATTTACAATACCCAAGATATAGAATAACCTAAGTGCCCATCAATGGATGAATGGATAAAGAAGATGTGAGATATATTACAACATGGATAAGCTGTGAGGGCATTATGCTCAGAAAGACAAATACTAAATGGAATCACTTATATTTGGAACTTAAAGAAAAGTCGAACACATAGAAACAAGGAGTAGAAAAGTGGCTGTTAGGTGCTAGGAAGTGTAATAAATAGGGAGAGTTTTACAAAAGGATGCAAAGTGTCAGCTCTAAAATGAGTAAGATTTGAATATCGAATATAGAACATGGTGACTATAGTAAATAAGACTGTAGTGTATAATTGACACTTGTTAAGAGAGTAGAACTGAAATGTTCTCTCTCTCTCTCTCTCTTTCACACACACACACACACACACACACAAAGACAAGTATGTGAGGTGATAGATGTGTTAATTTTATAGGAGGAATCTTTCCACAATATACATATAACAGATCATTGCAAGTTATTCTTTAAATATCTTACAATTCTGTTGTTCAATTATACCTCAGTAAAGTTGGAAAATAAAGTACTTTGACAGAAATGGAAAAGTAAAAAACAATATATCCAAACATAGAAGATTCAGCTGAAGCAGTGCCCACAAGAAAATATATAGCTGTAAGCACCTGTATTGAAATGAGATGAAGTCTGAGATGAAGTGGCTCAGTCAGTTAAGTTTCTGACTCTTGGTCTTAGCACAGGTCATGATCTCATGGTTTGTGCGATCAAGTCCAATGTTGGGCTTTGAGCTGATGACACAGAGCTTGCTTGGGATTCTCTCTCTCCCTGTCTCTCTCTCTCTTTCTCTCTCTCTGCCCCTCCCCACTTGCTCTCACTCTCTCAAAATAAATAAACTTACAAAGATGAGGTAAAATATGACATCAATAATCTATCCTGTAACCTTAAGAAACTCAGAGAAAAAAGGAAACTAAACCTGAAGAAGTTTAATACAGGAAATAATGATTAGAGCAAAAATTAATTAAAGGATATAATCATAACAGAGAGCACCAACAAAACCCAAATCCAGTTATTTGAAAAGATCATCAAAATTGACAAAACTGTAGCTAGGCTCATTAATAGAGATAAAACTCAAATTACTAGAATCAGAAAAAAAGGGGGGGCATTACTATTTACTTTACAGAGATAAAAAAGAATTATAAGAGAATACTATGAAAAACTGGATGCCAACAAATTAGATAACCTAGATGAAATAGACAAAAATCTTGAAATATACAAACTATTAAAATAGATCTATAATGACTATATTATTAATTAAGAACTTCCCACAAAGAAAAGACCAGGATCAGAAGGCTTCAACTGGTAAATTCTTTTCTTTTAGAAAAGAATTAATACCAGTTATCAACATTCTCTATCAAAAAATAGAAGAGTAAACACTTTCCAATTAATTTTATGAAGTCAGTATTATCCTCACATGAAAATCAAAGAAATCACAAGAGAAGCAAATTAAAGACTAATTTAACTCATATGTTTTGATGCAAAATCCTCTTAAAAAATACTACACCATATAAAGCAACATACAAAAAGAATTATACAACCATAACCTGATGGGATTCATTTTAGTAATGCAAGAAAAGAAATTTAAAAAAAAGAAAGAAACAGTCCTTCTAACATGAATGTGGCTAACTGGCAAGTTTCTACTGAAGACAATGTAAATAGTTTGCCACATTAAAATCTACCTCAGCAAGTCCACTGGAACTTAATGACTCCTGGAGAAATAGTCCAAGAGTCAGACATCATCAATGCCAAATGGAGACAAAACCATGCTGTACAAAACCTAAAGGGAATTTTACATTTAACTATTCTCTATGTAAAACCTACCAGAAGCTATTAGAACACCAGTTCCCATTTTTCAGTTTTAAGCAAGTGGGTACACAAATAGACCCTGACAACAGGTGATGAAACAGGGAGAATCTCAGAGTGGATATTCATCACACAAACAACCGTGAGTGGATATCCATTCAAATAGCTCTCTAGTTAGGCTGTAGTGGTAATTGAGTAAAGGGAGATGGATAGACAGTCCAGTTTGTTTCAGCAAAGCCCCAGAAAATAAATATAAATCTTCTCCAAAACTCTGGATCCTATGTTGTTCTCTGACCATAGAACTTTGTGTTAACACGTGATTATTGATCTTGGATTATGGGTGCTCCTTGTGAACAGAGCCTCTGATTTAATGTTGCAGCTCCAGATCTTATCATATTTTTCCAACACAGATCAGAACTCTGAAATTGTTTATGGGGTTTATTGTCTAAATTAATTTAGTATCACCAATGTGAAGCAATTACTTTTCAAACTGGGTTCTGTGATTGCTATGACAATTCCGACGGAAACCAGAGTAGTTTTAATTGCTTTGTTTTTATTTCATTGGTAATATAAAAAAATTATAATTCTGTATTCAGGATCATTTTATGACCATCTTATGATCTAATTCAGACCCAAGATTCTAAGGTCTGCATCAGTTTTTAAGATACATTTACTTCCCAACTCCTGGGATGCATGTGTATGCTTAGCTCTGTGATGAAAGGTCCAGGCTTCTGAAGAATACCCATAGCTCCAAAGTCAGAGACAATGAGAACTGATGAAGATATTGGTCCTTCCTTTTGGGATTTTAGCTCCTGATGTAGGTTCAGTTTACCCTTGACAGCTCCCACTTTGATTCCGTCTTTTCTTTCTGCATGTCTGTCAGGTGGACTTCAAGCTCTAGTTTCAGAAGCAAAGACAATAGTCTTCTGGAGGTGATTCAACCACCTCTTACAATTATGTCAGCTAATCCTCTGCAATAAATCCCATTATGTTGTAAACTAGTCTTTCTGCTTCTCTGGTTGAACTGATAGAGTTGAGGCATTACTTTGCTTTTATCACTGTTCTACTCTTGCCAAAGTTTTACTAGTAGCACATACAGAAATAACTAAGCAAGAAGGAGTCGTGTTCCTATTCCATAAACAATTGCATTGAGACAGATTTTAATAACAGTATAATCATAATTTGATCTTCAACTAGACCAAACAACTTAACAGAGTTATTAAGTGATGTACGTAGTAACTGTAAGACCTTATCAAATCCTTGGTACACACACTAACATAATCACAGTAGCACAGGATTTGCTATTGGCAGGTAAACTTGGACATCTTTATTGTCTGATGTCCAATAAGGTCACCATCTTTGCTAGTCCTTTGCCTGACAAGACAATGGTTGTGTGACTAGGGGCCATTTGGAGCAAGAGACTCCCAGTTTTTCAGAAACTATAAATGTGACTCAACAATGACATTTTGCAGTGTCAGGGGTCAATGAACACAGATATGAGTGTCATCTCACCTCCAAGCAACAGCCTCAAAATTTCTTTTTTGGACAGTATTCTGGAAATTTTAGGCAGGTTCTACAATGATCAGGCATTTAATGGCAAAGGGAAGGATCAATGGGTAGCAGAGAGCTGAATCCACCACAAATGGGGAACAGTTCTTTCAATATATATGGTGTTTTTGCTTTTTATTAAGAATACTTTTGTTTTTCTACAAATGAATAAAAGTAAAATTCTGTCATAATATAGAAAAAATATCAAATATTAAGATACCGTTCATTAATATTAGCCTTCAAGAATTGCTTGCTGGCAAAATTTTGGTTAAGGACAGAAAATGATCATTTTTTTTAACCAGATAATAATGCTGTTATCGATACAATTTAGTACAACATAGTTATAGGAAATATCTCTGCATAAGTATTATTGAATTCAAAATGTAAAAGGAAATTGAATATAGAACAAAATCTGAAGCCACATCTTTCCACTATTAAAGCCAACACTGGCAATGTTGTTTTAGCAAAACACAATCCATAAGACATTAAATTAATTTTGTTAATTTGAATATTGGTTTTGTGCCTTTTATGTAATTCTTATATTTATCTTGTTTTTACAGTTCTATACTATAAGTAAGGTATAATCAAAGTTTAAATATCTATTTTGTACACATTTAAGCAACATAATTATAAAAGGCATTTTTGTCAACAAATATAGCATCAATAAGAATTTCATTTTTTCTAAATTGGTAGTTTTCAACCCTGCTGACACATTATAATTACTTGAGGTCGAGGGTGCATTTCCAGTGATTCTGATTTAATTGGTGTAAGGTGAGCACTGACCTCCAGGTAATTTTAATCTCTCAGTAACCAATAAAAACAATAGGAAAATAATAACAATATACATTTGAAGAACACTATTAATCAAACTGACATTATTAGACTTTATAGAACATGACATCTGACAGATGTAAATTGTTTTTCAATTACACCTGAAATCCTCACTAACATAGACTACAGGGGTGCCTGGGTGGCTCAGTTGGTTAAACAACCAACTTTGGCCCAAGTCTTGATCTCATATTTGTGAGTTCGAGCCCCACATCTAGCTCTCTGCTATCAGCGCAGAGCCTGTTTCAGATCCTCTGTCTCCCTCTCTCTGCCCTCCCCTGCTTGTGCTCTGTCTCTCAAAAATAAAAATACATTTAAAAAAACTAGGATAGATTACATATTGGGACATTAAAATAAATCTCAACAAATTATTAAATGTTTGGAATATTTCATAATACAACTTCTGACCAGAACATAATTATTTTATAATTCAGTTACAATAGCACACTTAGAAAAGTTCCCAAATATTTGGGAATTAAACAAGACACTTCACAATTATAATTGTGTAATAAGTTAATTGCAAGACATATAAGGAAATATTTTTAACTAACTTTAACTCATGTTATAACAGAAATACAGCATAACAGAACTTGTAGAATGCAGCCAAAGTAGCAATTGAGGGAATTTTATATTTTTAAATACTTATTTTAGAAAAGAAAAGGATGGTTTAAAATCAGTTGTCTTAAGAAGCTAAAAATGAAAAGGAAGTTAAACCCAAAGTAAGATGAAAAAAAGAAGATAATAAAAATAAGAACATAATTCATTTTATCTTAAAAACAAAAATAGAAAAAGTCATGGATAAAGATGGTTCTTTTAAAATATTAATAAAATGAAAACTCTCAAGCAAGACTAATGAGTTTTTTTTTTAAAAGATAAAAAAATTATCACAATTAGAAATAAAATAAACATTATCTCTATACATCTTACAGACATTAAAAGTAAAATAAATAACAGTTTTGAACAACTGTTTGTAATTAAATTTGACAATTCAGAGAATGGACCAATTACTCAAGAAACAGAAATTACCAAACTGACTCATAAGAAATAAAAATCTAAGTGAAAGAAAGAAAGAAAAGAAAAGAAAAGAAGAGAAAGAGAAAGAGAAAGAGAAAGAGAAAGAGAGAAAGAGAAAGAATTCATAATTAAAAACCTCATCAGAAAGAAAACACAAAATAATTATGCTGGGTAATACTATTAAATATTTAAGAGTGAAATAATACTGAACCTAAGGAAATTTTAGACATTCTCTTTTCTGAAAAGGATATCAAGCTAGGAAATTTTGATACCAAAACCTGAGAAAGTCCTCACAAAGAAAATTACAGACTAAGTCTCTTCTGAATGTAAACAGCGATAGCAAAAAAAAAAATTACTAAATATTATCAAACAGATTTAGCAATATATAAAAAAGAATAGTACATTATATAACCACATAGTGTTTATCCCACGTGGTCGGGTGGATTTAACATTCAAAAATGTACTGATTTATCACATTGACTGAGTAAAGGAGGAAAGAATTATCTCAACAGATGTAGGAAAACCATTGGATAAAAATCGCTATCCATCCATGATAAAAATAGAAAACTAGGAATAGAAGGGAAATTTCTTGATAGGATAAGGCATATCTACAATATCCTTACAGCTAGTATATATTTATGGTGAAATTTTGAACATTTTCTCAAAAAAACAGAAATAAGACAAGGGTATCTGCTCCTACTACTTCAAATCAATATTCCCTAAGGAACCTAAAAACAAAAAAGAAATTTCTCAACTAATAAGTAAATTTCTCAAGATTGCGAGATACAGTATTTTTATACTAGCAGGAAATAACTGGAAACCTCAGTGAAAAAATTATTCCATTTAAATAGAGTCATAAAACATGTAACACACTTCCACCTTGTGCCTACAATATGGCTCCAACTTCTTGGTTGATAGAAATATTTTATACCTTGATTGTTGTGTGTTAGTTACATGGTTGTACTTATTACTAAACCTTGTTGAACTGTATACTTACAGCCTGTGCATTTCATTGTATGCAAATTTTACCTCAATTAAAACAAAAATATGTTTGGGGTGCCTGGGTGGCTCACTGGTTAACTGGCTGGCTCTTGGTTTTGGCTCAGGTCATGTTCTCATGATTCGTGGGATCAAGTCCTGTCTCAGGCTCTGTGCAGACAGCACAGAGCCTGCTTGGGATTCTCTCTCTCTTTATGCCCCTTGCTCACTCACTCACTCACTCTCTCTCTCTCAGAGTAGATAAATAAACTTTAAAAAATATGTGTTTAAATCTTTTGTGTGTTTACTGTTTATTATTGACACTGACCAACACCCTCCCTGACTCCCACTGGGCACCAGAGGGAGAGAGCCTTACTCATCTTTGTTTACCCAATACTGAAGTGGAGGAATACATTTTTTAAATTAGTAGAGTCCATGCCCAATGTGGGGTTCAAATCACAACCCTGACACTAAAAGTTGCATGCTCTACTGACCGAGCACCAAAGAAATACATGTTTATAATGAAGCGCTAAGAAGAGTCCAATAAATCAAAGCAGAAAAAATATAATTCAGGCAGACCTCAAAAACTAAATTTTGTCCTAAACATTGTTTCATTGCCCTCATTGCTGCGGAGACAGAGCTTTTACAAGCCAACAAGTGTTTTGCCTACAATTCAAGTCAAAATCTAGTGGTAATTTTTTTGTCTTTTTAAATAAGTTTAAAAAACAACAACTAGTGAGTGGCAAGTATAGAAATACACTATTTATTTATAATAATAACTGGCACACACAATAACAAATGCAGTATTGCTATAAAAACTGACATTTTTTCCCCTAAACTATTGTTTTCACTCAAGAGGTATATGAAAAGGAAAGTAAATTACTTGAATCCTGTATCCACGCAACAGGTCATTCATTCATTCATTCATTCACTTAGCATTGGTTTGTTGAGCACCTACTCTATGCTAGATACTAAACTAGAAGTGGGAATATACAGATTAATATGAAACCTTTTCTAAAAATAAACTGACACTCTAGTTGGGAAAAAAATGAATAAGCAGACCAATATAAGAATGGCTAATTGAACTATGGTAGAGATAGGTACAGACTAACATGGGTTTCTGCTATTTTTTATGGAAAAAAAATATGTATATGTATATATATGTATGCATATGTGTGTAGATATCTATAGATAGATACAAATATAGATATATAGATAGGTATAGATATAGATATATATATAGATATAGATATAGATATAGATGATAGATATAGATATAGATATAGATATAGATATAGATATAGATATAGATATATAGATATAGATACACACACCATGGCTGGCCAACTCCTCCAGACTTCTCTGCCAGAAGCAAGTCTTTCCATTGCCCACCTCTTGCCTTCATTCCTCAATCTCAGATTTTTGCTCAAGTCGTACTCTGCCTAGAAGGTTCTGTCACCATTTTTCCCTACCATATCCTGATCTGTACTTTCATTTTCTTTTTATTTTGTGAAAATATTTTTAATTTATTTTGAGACAGAGAGAGAACATGAGCAGAGGAGGGGCAGAGAAAGGGAATCCCAAGCAGGCTCCATGATGTCAGTGCAGGGCCCCACACGGGGTTCAATCCCACACACCCAAGATCATGACCTGAGCTGAAATCAAGAGTCTGATGTTCAACCAAATGAACCACCCAGATGCCCCCACAACCTGCACTTTTAAAAACATGGACTTAGTCCAATTTATTCCAACCATCATTCGCTGGTGTTTTCCTATCCCTGTGGCTCCCACATGCTAGCATATCCTTTCTCAACTTATTTTACATGAACCTGTGTATGGTGCATTGTGTGCTGTATGTTCTTATGAGAATAGAGACCCAACTCATACTCAGAGGTTACTCACAGCATTTGTCCATGATTGTCACATAGAAGATGCTCAAAAGTAGGAGCTGATGTTATTAATGCACAATTGTTGAGCACATGACATGCACAAATTACTGATCATTTTTCTTGCTGAACGTGGGATAGGTGTGACCCAGGCACCTTTGATCCACTCTCCTTACCTGTGTACAAACACATACTCTTTAAACACAGTCACTGCAAATGTAATACAAGCAGAGGCCACTGCATGCAATTTCTCCATTCAGCAAGTGTGCTGATGTGGAAAACCTATGAAATACCATTTAGAAACAATGACTGTCATTCCTGAATTTCTCTGGAGCAGCAATTTGCTAGTGTGTCAGTGTCATTGGCAACTCATAAAGTATTGGCTTAAAGGACAAAGATGAACATTTTCCTTCTCTCTGTGCAAAAGGGAAATAGGTCTGAAATCCCTTGGGGGAAGAGCTTTCTCCTTGCAATGGGATGGAGATAGCCAAAATATATGTCAGGACTGTCCTTGTATGAGTCTAAAAGCTGTGGGTATAATTTGATCCCTGGCTACTTCTCAGTATGGAGTGAGCAGTGACACACCATCTGAGAGGGCCAGAATGACCACAATCCCTGGCCGTGGCACACCATCCGAGAGGGGCAGGAAGACCACAATGCCTGGTAGCTAGGAACAGAGGGCCACCAGCTTCATTTCAGAACAATGGCTATAACCTTAGTCTCAGGCTTGACTACACATTAAAATCATATTAATTAAAGAAGAATTCCTAGGGATGGGAACAAAGGCATAAGTCACTATTGAAGCCCTTCAAGTAATTTCAATGGACAAATTTAAGACCTAATGAATACAATGGTAGGGATATCCCAGGGGGTTCAGGCCCTTATGAATATAAATAACCTAGGGAGATTTCCAAAATGGCATGTGATGATTAATCTTATGTGGAAACTTGACTGGAACAAGCGGTGACCAGATACTTGGGCAAACATTGTTTTGTGTGTTTCTGTCAGGATATTTCTAGGTGAGATACACATTCGAATCTATAGACTGAGTAAAGCAAATTGTCCTCCCCAATGTGAGTGGCCTTCATCCAATCAGTTAAAGGCCTAAATAGAACAAAAAGGCTGACCCACCCTTGAGCAGGAGGAACTTCTGTCTGGCTATTGAGCCAGGACAGGAGTCCTTTCCTGCCTTCTTACACAGATGTTAACATTGGCTTTTGGGTCTTGAAGCTGCTGGTTTTCAGACTGGAGGTTTACACCACAGGTTCTCTGGGTCTCTGGATTGCTGAATGCAAATCTTGGGACCTGTTAGCCTCCATAATTGTGTGACATAATTCCTGATAATAAATCTGTGTGTGTGTGTGTGTGTGTGTGCGCGCGTGCTTGCATATACATATACATCCTGTTGGTTCTGTCTCTCTGGAGAACTCTAATTCACTATAGGTGGCTTATCTCACTGCCATAGATTGTGTTTCTACTGGAAAGGCATGGCCCCAGAATTTTGCTGTTTTTGTAATTATTACTGGTATTGTTATTGTTATTCCCAGATTGTTCTAATAAAGACAGACTTTGTAATTTGGACATAACTGGATAATCTCGGGCAAGTTACTTAACCTTGTCTAAGTTATTACCATCTTTTTATGTAACATGAGGATAACCATACTACATTTTGTGGTAATAGTATATTACATTGCATTGTCATGTATATGGTACAGCCTGGCACATGCATCTTAGGAACATTTATCTTTCCACATATGTGTGCAATTGGCAAAATATTTTTCCATAGTAAATGCTCAATATTGATTTTAAATACAACTAGAAAATATTTCAAACATCAGTGACTTAATTTCCTTCAGAGTACAATTTGGGACTTATATGTGTCTCAGATATATCATTCTTGTAATTTGCCTCATAACAATATATAACTACTTTTTTGCTGGTCTGTCTATTTGTGACCCAAGCATCAACCCAGTACAGATGGGCACTGGTCCAACAAACAAAAGTTGTTTCATGCATTTTTGCCTCTTCCTAATCTCTTCCAGTTACTCACATGACTTTCTTCAGGCACTGAGTACCATCCAGTGTCAGCTCGTGTCATTTCAGAGAAGCAAGTGATAATAACAAACCATTCCTACATGACACGGAATTTTACTGAGCACCACTCGTTGGATAATACTTGGTCTGATTTTTAAACCTATGTTTCTCATTCATGCCACTGTACAGTTGTTTGAAATTTGAAATTCCTTAATACATCCAACCCTAAAACACTGCAATATTTTAGGGTCCCTCATTGGCTATACAGTCTGCCCTTTTACCCACCCCATCTTTGTCACCTTTAAAGGATTTGCAAATGAGCCTTTGTGTAGAAAGATGCTAACACGTTTATAGCCATAAATTAGTGAATGTTTAAGAGAGGTTTTCCATAACGATTAGTTCAGGTTATTTAAATATCATTTTTACTTTAAAAGATTGCCTTACTTGAATCTGAAACTCCAGTAAAGGCAAATAACTCAAGCAGTCTAAGCAGCAAGTATGATGCAGTTATAATTATCTGAATATGTTAACATTTAGGGAACAGTCAGGCGCATTACTGGCCTTTGGAAAATAGAATGCTTCATGTAGACACTAATTAATCAATAAAATCCTAATTGGATTCTATTAAGTATTGGAAACGACATTTCAACTTAAATATTCCATGTACAACCCTGACCCATTCCCAAGAAGCAATAAAAGCCAATTAGGGTGGTATTCAAATTATAATTATGAATGCTATCACCACCCTCATCTACATTAATATTACAACAATTAAAGAGAACACAGTAAGGAATGAATCAGGCAAGTCCTCCTGCACAGATGCCTCATTTTGGGGCTATTGTTGAGAAATTCAATATAACACAAAAGTGGCTATTAAAGAGCATGAGCTTTGGAATTAGGAAGCCTGAGATAATATCCACCACTCTACTCATTGTGTATGTATCTGAGACCAATGTCTCCCTCCGTGAAATGGGAATGACAGCAGGCTTTTTCAGACCTATGTTGAAGATTAGAACTGATGCATATGAATGTTTCAGTGGAAGGCTGTGTATATGGAATCCTGCAGAAAATGCCAGATCTAGTCCAGAATACTGAGGTCCACATTCATAGAATCTTCGGAAGAAACCCAAGATTTACCAAACTCACCTGCCATTTTTAGTGCAGGAACACTTTTTACTGCAGTCCCCAAAGATTATGTTCCAATCTCTGCTTGCACACCTTTACTGCTTCAGAATTTATTTCTTCCTGGGTGTACCACAGTTTCATTGTTAGCATTTTTAGAACATGCAGAAACTGCCTTCCTTATTGACTCCCATTGGACCCAGCTTTACCATAACCAATAACATAAACCATATTGAAATTTTGTTCTAGATGAATTGTTCAGGAAATACAACCAAATTTCTGATATCACAGGCTCTGGAACTAAACTGCCTTGGTTCAAATCCTAGACCTATGACTCACCAGCTGTTGACCTTGGACCTATTAACCTCTTTATGCTTTAGTTTTCTCACTGTTAAATGTGGATTATAGTTTCTGTATCTTGCATGTGCTGTGAACACTAGCTATCATTTCATTCAGAGCATTTCCCTTTTTCATATTTGCAACCTCCCCTTGAAGTTATTATGTACAATCTTGCCTGAATGCCAGTTTAAACACAAAACTTCTATTAAATTAATCATGTTGATGCACATCTTGGTAAAATGAGTTACACCTTCTCAGAGATGTGTGTCAACAAAATTTCCTTCTTTTTCCACTGTACAAGTGAGAAACAGAGTCTTACTGAGGTGAACCAAGGCAACTTGCTCACAGACACTTACCTTGTACGTGGAAGGCCAGAGATGAAGGAACACACTGCAGGTGTCACAGTCCAGGCTCTTAAGGGATTTGCTATACTCTCTCCAGCATCCATCACAGTAAAAAATTAAAGGAAATCAGAAGGGATGAGATCAGAGTTGTGGGAAGCTGAGACCTTTGCTTTCACACTGGCCACAGTAACAGTGCAAACCAGGCCTAATTGACATGACAAAATGACTTGATCTGGTACCAACCAGGGTGTTCAGATGTTCAGGCAGAGATGCTCAGAAGTCAGGCAGCAGAGTCATGCTATTTCTCCTAGGAGAGGCAGAACTTGATTGTAGTTATGGTGTTACGTTACAAACGCTTGGCTGAAAATGGTCTATTCACAGGACACAAAGTGTAAAAGCATATTAATTAGCAACTAGACAACACAAGCACAGTCTAACCATGACTCTGTGGAAAAAATGCCTCTATTCAGTGGATTCAGAGGATGAGTTTAATAGGTAAATTTTTGGCTACAGAGGACAATCTGACTGTGAATATATTTGGGGTGGCACAGGTCTTATGATGACCCTCAAATCATGTTATATAATTAGTCATCTCTTTATTTATTTTTAATATTATTGGTAGAACTAGTCCTGATTCTCAGGACAAAGAAGGATGGTGCTACCCAGGGGCTGCTACCAGAGTTAAGCCTTGTTTTAGAACATAGACTACTAGGGAGAAGCATTCTAAGACTAGACTTCAAAATGATATAGACTGACTGCTCTGTAGCCCCTAGAATCTTATCTTGAATTATTTCCCTGGCATCACAAAGTCAGCAGATAATTGAAATAGATCCTAGATTCAAACCCCTTTGTTCCAAATCTCATGCTTTTTTTGGCAGCTTTTCTCATGTTGTAAATTAAGTTAAGTACTCAAGATCAAAATTATTTTACTACGATATCTACAAAATTCTCTATTACAGTAAGACATTTCAATGATTTGATCTTATATAGACTTTCTATATTTCAAATAAGTTCTAATTGAAAAGGCCATTAAATAATTGTATGATTCAATGTATATGAAATATCCAGAATAGGAGCACTCATAGTAACAGAAGGAAGATCAGTGGCTATCAGTGATAGTGGGGAGGGGGAACCAAGAGTGGTTCATAATGAGTGGCAGTTTTCCTTTAATGGTAATGCAAAAGATCTTGAACTGGATGTGTTGATAATTGCACAAGAGTGTAAATTTACTAAATGTCTCTAATGGTAGATTTTATGTTGTGTGTATTTTACCAAAAATCAACCATAAAAAAATATTTTGGTAAGATTTCACGGGGAAAAAACTGGGGACAAAAACACTTTGCTCTATTCCTGGCTCTACAACTTACTGGCTACAACTGGCTGGATTCCCCTGAACCACATGTACCACATAAGCTTCTTATAGAATCGGCTAATGCAGGTCAAACACTTTGCATAGTATTTGATGTACAGTAGGTGCTTGGTTATAGTAATGGTCATGTAGTCTTGGGCTCTCTAAGGTGACATAACAGGTAAAAAGACAGTGATTTAGAGGTTGGTTTTATTGTAAGGAAATTTGCTATAAATGTGCAGCAGTGATTCCCAGAAGCCTGGTTTTGGTGTACTCATATTAGTCTACCAAGTTTTAGTCTTTTATCTCTCCCTGAGCTGGAATTCAGTGCAAAGAATATTTTGACATTTAAATAAAACCAATAAGGGAAAACATTATCTATCGAAATTATTGAACTTCTGAGGCTGACACCAATACCCCTGCTTGAAAAAATTAAACTGTGAAGTAGAAGATCAAGTTGACATGGACCATATATAAAGGATTAAACTTATAAAGAAAGCTATAATTCTTAAACATATATATATATATATATATATATTTTTTTTTTAACCAGCATTTCTTGAAGGGTCTTATCTTGTGTGATGAGTAGGGCAAAAAACAGATGAATAGCAGGTAAAAATATAGCTGATAATTATAATAGCTAATACATTCAGCACTTACTAAGCTTCTAGCGGTGTCTTAAGGAAATTTATATATACAAGTACTATATATACTATATGTATATTGGTTGTGTGTGTGTGTGTGTGTGTGTGTGTGTGTGGACATACGTAGAGTATATATAAATATATAGTACTATATGTCATCATTCCATTTCAAAATGTAAAAGAACAACTAAGACAATCTGAGTTCTTTCCCCATTATTTTACACATAGAAAGATGCTAAACCAGGATTATAAATTGAAATCATCTATCTCCAGGGACTCTGGTTTTAACCACCACAAAAATCTACCTCTTCAATCTATACTTCTAAGTTTAGTGTTGCTAGAGGCATTTTTAACATATAAATTTATAAAGTTTATTTCTTATACTTGTTAAAACAAAAGATATAAAGAGCACTTTATATAGTAGTTAACTCATTCATAGCCATCTATAATAAACCATATTCATTTCTTCGTTCTGTATAAATTTCTAATTCTTCCTAAGTTAAAAGCTTACAAGAAGTTTTGTTATGGATGATGGAAATATTTCATGAGGAGTTTCACTTTTTCATAGATTTTTTTTCTTCTAGAGATTCTGTTATTCTTTTCAGGCAAAAAAAAGCACATTGGAAGCCAATTGAGAAATCAAGTACCATGTTAATTATCTTGAAGAAAACCCTATAATCTTCTAAAAAGCAGATTGTAGCATTTAGGATGTCATTGGTTAGAAATTGCAGAAGATGCTATAAAAAATTGGCTTACAATGTGAGCATTTGGGGCACCTGGGTGACTTAGTTAAGCATCTGACTTCAGCTCAGGTCATGATCTCACGGTTCATGAGTTTGAGCCCTACGTCAGGCTCTGTGCTGACAGCTCAGCTGTTCAATACTGTCTTCTGAGACTTAGGCACTTTCCTTCCTGCCTCTGCCATAATCCTCAATGGGTTGATTTTCATTTTGAGATATGTTGCTCCTTGATTGCAAGACGACAATTCACATTAAGACATCACATCCTAAGACAATTGTGTTCGGTCCATACACTAAAGAGAATAATTTTGTCCCCAGCATCTCTTAATTTTATTTAGTAGAAATAACATTTCCAGATGCCTCGTAAAAGCAGTCTTCTTTTACTTCTTTGTCCCATTCACCAGAACTGGATCCCATGGCTACCTCTAACGAGGAAAGTGAGAAGGAGAATAGCATTACAACCTTCTACATAGGAGGAATTCTGCTAGTAAAAAGAAGTGTGAGGTTGTTTTAAAATGTGGTTTTTATTATTGTTTAGGTGTGATGAAACCAAAAGATCAAAGGATGACTATAATTGAAAAGACAGTATTGTTACTCACAGTAACTAAGAGTTACTGTCATGCTATCTACACCATGCAAGACTACATGGAGAAACACCAGAATTGGTCAGCAATCAAGGGCAGTGAGGGGAAAATGTGGGTGAGAGGTTTTATTGTCGTTTCCTGAGAAAAGAAGTGCAAGGCAAGCCAACAAAATTTAGGATTGGCTAGGTTGAATAATTTCAACATGCTCTTGGGCACAGAGGCTCTCTCTAGTTGTGTGTTACCTCGCCCTGGGGTGATAAAGGGAACATTGTCTTGGAGTGTAAGAACCCAATAAAGAAGATGGGGTGGGAAGCTTATAGGCTCTGTATTGGTTCATCTGTATATGAAAGGTACATTCCTTAGGCACATTGCTTGCCATCTTTAGGAATTGACCTAACCCAGGGAGGGACAGTCCCTCTTTAGTCACTGAAGCCCCAGATAGAAAAATATTAAGAATGCAGAAAATAAAACATCCTAAAATCCAAGGACCAGAGGGTCTCAGTGGTGATTTCTACCAAACATTTAAAGAAAAAATAATGCAAATCCTTTTCATGCTCTTCTGAAAATAAAGCACTCTCAAACTCACTTTGCCAAAGTGATGCCAGCATTACTTTAATACCAAAGCCAGATAAGGACACCACAAGAAAAGAAATGTACAGGACAATATTCCTGATAAATATAGATGTAAAAGTTCTCAAAAAAAAATTCTAGCAAAAGTAAGTCAAACTAAAAGGATTATATACCATAATGGAGTGGTATTTATCCCTGAGATACAAGGGTAGTTCAACATACACAAATCAAATGTGATACACTACATTAATAGAATAAAGGATAAAAATCTTATCATCCTTTTAATAGATACAAAAAAAAACCATTTGACAAAAATCAACACCCTTACATGAAAAAGATCTCAACAAATTGGGCATAGATAGAACATGAAAAAATAAAGGCCATATTTGTAAAACCCACAACTAATATACCAATGATGAAAAGATGAAATCTTTTCCTCTAAAATCAAGAGTAAGACAATAGTACTTTCTCTCACTACTACTATTCAACATTATCCTAGAAGTCCTAGCCACAAAAATTACAGAAGAAAAAAATGCAGTCAAATTGGAAAGGAAGCTGTAAAATTGTCTCTATTTTTGGATAACATGATCTTATATGTGAAAATCCCTAAAATGTCCATCCAAAAACTGTTAAAGCTAATAATTAAGTTCAGTAAAGTTGCAGGACACCAAATGATGATGCAAAAATCAGTTCTGCTTTTTATACACTAATGAAATATCTGAAAAAGAAAGGAAATAATCTTAGTTACAAGAACATCAAAAGGAAGAAAACACTTTGGAATAAATTTAACCATGGGGGTGAAAGATTAGTTCATGGAAAGCTATAAGAATTTGATGAAAGAAATTTAAGAAGACACAAATAAATGGAAATGTATCCTGCATTCATTGATCAGAAGAATTAATATCATTAAAATGTCCATTCTATCCCAAGAATCTTTAAATTCAATAAAAGTCGTATCATAATTCCTGTGGCATTTTTCACAAAAATAGAAAAAAACTATTCTAAGAGTTGTCTGGAACCTCCAAAGAACCCAGTAGCCAATGAAATTCTCATAAGGAAAAACAAAGCTGGAGGCATCATACTTTTTTATTTCAAACTATACAACAAAGCTATAGTAACCAAAACCATAATATACTGGCATAAAACATACACAAATAAAAGAGAGCCCAGAAATAAATCCATGTATGTACAATCACCTAATATTTGACAAGGGAGCTGAAAAAAACACTCAGTAGGGGAAACATTCTCTTTTCAATAAATGGTAGTGGGGAAACTGGATACACACATGCAAAAGAATACAAGTGGACCCCTATCTTACATCACTCACAAAAAATTAACTTGAAATGGATTAAAGACTTAAACGTAAGACCTGACACTGTAAAACTCTTCAAAGAAAACACAGAGAAACATCTCCTCGACATTGCTCTTGGCAACAGTTTTTTAGACATGACACCAAAAGCACATCCAACTAAAGCAAGAATAAACAAGTAGGACTACATCCACCTGAAAGGCTTATCTGCAGAAAAGAAACAACAGAACAAAGGGGCTATGAAAGGGGAGAAAATATTTGCAAGCCATCTATCAGATAAGGGGTTAGTATTCAAAATATCTCAGGAACTTATACAACTCAATGGGAAAAAAATTAAAAAATTAAAAATTAAAATTAAAAGATAAAAACAGACAAAATTAAAACTTAAAAGATAGACAAGTGAACAATGGGCACAAGTAAAGGCACTCAACATCACTAATTAGCAGCAAAACCACAAGGAGATATCATAGTATACCTGCTAGAATGTTATTATTAAAAGGAAAAGAGGTAACAAGTCCTGGCAAGGACGTGGAGTAAATGGAACTCTTACGTACTTTGGTGTGAATATAAATTGGTGCAGCCACATGTAAAGATTCCTCAAAAAATTAAAAATAGAGCTACCATATGATCCAACAATCCTATTTTGTAGCATAAGGAAATGAAATCACTAACTAACTAGAAAAACTATCTAGGGGCACCTGGGTGGCC
This sequence comes from Panthera tigris, assembly GCF_018350195.1. Taxonomy (NCBI): domain Eukaryota; kingdom Metazoa; phylum Chordata; class Mammalia; order Carnivora; family Felidae; genus Panthera; species Panthera tigris. Next base: position 111,475,279 of record NC_056667.1, on the reverse strand, counting down.
CAGTCGGTTAAGCATCTGACTCTTGATTTCAGCTCAGGTCATGATTTCATGGTTTGTGAGTTCAAGCCCTGCATAGGGCTTCATGCTGGGCATGGAACCTACTTAATATTCTCTCCCTCCCTCTCCCTCTGCCCTTCCCCACTCATGCTGTCTCATGAAAGAAAGAAAGGAAAGAAAGAAAGAAAGAAAGAGAGAAGAAAGAAAGAAAGAAAGAAAGAAAGAAAGAAAGAAGAAAGAAGAAAGAAAGGAGAAAAATTAACGGTATCCCCATGTTGTCAATATCACAATATCCATGACATGGAAACGACCTAAGTGTCTGTTGACAGATAACTGGATAAAGAAAATGTGAGACAAAGAAAAATATATACATATACAGAATATTATTCAGCCATAAAAAAGAAAGAAATCTTACCATTTGCAGCAACGTGGATGAACATTGAGGGCATTATGCTAACTAAGTGTAATAAGTCAGACAGAGAAAGGTAAATATTGCATGATATCCCTTATATGTGGGATCTAAAAAAAAATCAAACACAGAAAACCAGAGGTAGAACAATAGTTGCCAAGGGGCTGGAGTATGGGGTGTGGCGAGGAAATGAGATGTTGGATATAAACTTATAGTTATGAATAAGTTCTGGTGATCTATTATTCAGTAAGTAACTATAGTTAACAATATTTATTATATATTTGAAATTTGCCAAAAGAATAGGTTTTAAATTCTCACCACACACACACACAAATGTAATTGTGTAAGGTTACAGATTAACTAACCTAGTTATGCTAATAATTGTGCATTATATACATACATCAAATCATCATGTTGTACATTAAATGTATAGAATGTTATGTCAATTATTATCTCAATAAGGCCGGGGCATAAAGGAATGCAGAAAATTAAGAAAATATAGTTAATTCAGAGGAAAATGGCCTTCGGCAGTCTACTAATCTGTGCTAAATATTGTAGGTTTTAGGCTTACGTGAGGTTTTCTGCTTCCTCCTTGAGTTTAACCCAGAAGGCAGAAAGCCTATGAATACCAGAGGCAGACTGTGAGAACACTAACAAATTAACAAGTTGCTGCCTACAGACAGGTCCTAGCTGGTTTGGTTTACCTACAAATAGCACAGAGATCAAAGATATAGCAGGAGGGTCTCTCCCATCAATTTGGAAACCCTTCCCTGATAGTCTTTTTTTTAAAGCAACAGAATGCACAAAAACGTCCTGTATAGCTGAGCACCAGATGTGAAAAGAGGAAGTACAGAGCTCAATTCTTGTGATAAGGGCATGGACTCTCAATAGGGTCCAAAGAATAGTCAGAAAAGAATTTGGTTAAGGGATGAAGGAAGTCTGGGAGGTTGTCAGAAGAAAGTAGCATTCTCCCCACAGAGTTGGGCACTGGACTGGAATTGCTCTTTTTGATTGATTGGTGTCAGGTGTTGGTGAGTTCTGAGGAGCCTCTGCTGTGAGCACCTTTCTGTTTTGCTTCATTTCCATTAGAAAAAGTGCCATCCAGGAAGTAGAACAGTTACTTCTTTCTAAAGAAATGACCTGGCCTTTGCATATGCAAATGCACCAGGTTCATTTTCAAACCAAGTCTCCATCCCTTGATTCCCAAGAGGGCCTTGCATCTTTCATTGTTCTCTGAAAGTTGATGGCTTGCATTTTTGAAGGTCCTAACAGTGTTTTATGATTGCTTACTTGGCCCTTGAGTCTCTGTATCAATTAGAGATATTTGAGGTAGGGATGTGAATTACAAGGAACTTTCTCTTTTTTTGAAAAAAAAAAATATTTCTTCTCATGTCTGAGAAGAAAATGAACCCATATTCAACTTGAGTAGCGCCATTACACATCCTGCTTGCTACCAGTAAGCATCATCTGTCAGGCCCCCAAAAGTGAATGGGGGCATTAACAATTAATCATCATAGGCCCTCTCTGGCATCTAACTAATGATAATACAAAGTTGGAAATGAATTGTAATTGCTTTTCTAAGATCTTAGTCTAAGGAGAGTTACACATAATTAAGTGAGCATGATGTAGAATGACTTGATGAGAGAAAAACTCTCTTACAGCCTGATCTACAAGGGAAGCCATTTAGATTTATTTCTAAGTCAGCATCACCATACATAAACTTTGTTCAAACCAAAAGACTGATTGATAGCCTGCCAAATATGCATTGTACATCTGCTTTGTGAATAAGTAGCCTAAAGGAAAACCATCTTGTTCTTAAGATATTGATCAATGTTTCTACTCCCTGTGTTCCTTGATGTTAAAACTCATGATTCTTGCCTATATGCTAATTTATAATCTTTTGAGCTTTTACAAGATGTAAAAAAGTATATACCCCTGTGGAAACTGTTCATTCTCTGGAGCACTTTCTTCCCTGTGAAGAGCCTATCTCCCAGGCAGCTGTCCTAATTTGAGCCAAAATAAAACTCTCTATTTTCTTTTTATATTAGAGTTATTTCTCTGGTAAATTTGCAGGAACAGAGTTAGAGATTTGAACAAAGTAGAGCAGAGGCTTGCAGGAGTGTTAGATCCTGTCTGAGAATTCAGAACAGCCATAAGTTTCTTTATTTCCTGTACTTCAGGTTGACAGTGGTGACTGGTGTTGAAAAAGAAAAGCACAAGCCCCAAATGCAGTCATTTGCACCCCCCTCCCCCAGGATTACAAATTAAAATTTCAACCTATCCCAGGAATGTGAGATTTTAGCAATCTGAAATGTCTTAATCAGCACCAGTGAGGTCATCTGCACAATAAAAAACCCTGCCCTCAGCAAGATTCCCTGCAAAAAGAAGGTATTGTGGCTCGAAACAATCCTTTCTTTTCCTTTGCTCATAACTTCTTGCCCTACCTACCTTCCTGTAAAAAAATTTCCTTTTGGTACAAAGCCTCAGAGCATCTCACTACTTGCTAGATGGGATGCTGCATGAATTGCTTAATAAAGCCTGTTGGATACTCAAATTTACTCGAATATTATTTGTAAGCACTGGCCATCTACCCAGCCCTTCCAATATGGTAGAAAAGATACAAAATTACTTAAAGCCAAATTATAAGCCTCCAATCTAAATTTCTCCAAAGCAGTTTCTCAATAAAAAAAAAAATAGACTGTGGATCCTGGGGATGTCACCAGCTAGACTGCAAGACCTGAGCTTTACCACCTGCCTCCTTGGACCATTGACCTTTGTCCCCATTTTTCCTTAAGCTCTTTCCAGGTTACCTCATAACTCAGGCAAAAGACCCAATGGGCACAGCATCCTGTGATAGGAACCAAAACTACCCCTCAAGCAATAATGACTGCCTAGATGAAGAGCTCTGGGGCCAAGACAACCCAGGCCAATTTGAGCCCAACCCCTGACTCACACATGCACTGTGATGGGCCATGGAGTGACCCATGGAATGACTGACAGTAACCCTTACCTCATTATATTGCTGACATCTCGACTCAAGGAGGAACACAAGCCTCAATAACATAACATGCAATGTATGTACAGGCTTGTTTCCTTCTGGAACATACACTGGCTTATGCCCACCTCTACATACTATGACGAGGCCCCTCCTTTCTAAATATTCATCCTAACCTTAAATAAAAGGACCCCATTCACCCTTGCTCAGGGAATCACAGTTTTCAAAGTTATTCCCTGTGACCGCCTTATTTGCTGCAAATCCTTGATTAGATTTCAAGCCTGGAATAATCCTCCATGGTCCTCAACTTTGTCCTCTGGGCTCTTGGTTTTGTCTGCCCTCTGAGTCATCCTTTCTTTTTCATGATGACACATTATTTGCAGCTGACTAGTTTTATTAGCCTGCTTCCCACCACCGTGCTCAGCCCTATTCCATAGGCATTCTTCAATAGCAGACTGACAAAAAATAGAGAAGGAATAAGGTAGAGAGGCTGGAATCCAGACTGTTGTTGGAATCAAACAGACCCAAAGCTTCTGTTGTTGTTGCTTACTGAGCTCTACCTCTTGTGAGTTGTGATCTTGATGAACTTATTTATCTCTTGGATTCTCAGTTTCCTCATCTCTAAAATGAGTATACTAGGGGCTCCTGGATGGCTCAGTTAAGCATCCAACTCTTGGTTTTGGCTCATGTCATGATCTCATGGTTCTTGAGGTCAAGCCCCACATCGGGCTCTGTGCTGACAGCATGGAGCTTGCTTGGGATTCTCTCTCTCTCTCTCTCTCTCTCTCTCTCTCTGTCTGTCTCTCTCCTTCTTTCTCAAACTAAAAAACTTTAAAAAATAAATAAAAATAAATAAATAAATAAATAAATAAATAAATAAATAAAATGAGGATTCTATTACCAATCCCAAAGCATTATTAGAAATGTTAAATAAATTAATGCCTTATAATCTTACAACGTGCTTAGCACAGGCCCCAGGATTTTATCAGGTGATAGAAATAACCTCATTGCTATTTTCACAAATCTTCTTTCTCTTTCTTTAATGTTATTGTGAATTTCAAATTTCCTGTCTTGGCCACACGTTGTAATCACCTTGGAATCCTTTGAAACTACTGATACAGTAGTCCTGCCCTTAACCACAGTTCCACTTTGTGCTATTTCAGTCACACGTGGTCAACCGTAGTCCAGAAACAGATGGTCCTTCTTCTGACATATGGTCATAGGGTGAATAATAGCCTAACATTACATCACAACTCCTACATCATTCACCTACTTCATTTCATCATGTAGGCATCTAATCATCTCTCCTTATCACAAGAAGGGTAGGTACTGTACAATAAGATATTTTTAGAGAAAGAAAGCACACTCACATAAGCTTTTATTACAGCATATTTTCTTAATTTATTTATTTCATTATTAGTCAGTGCTGATAATCCCTTACTGTGCTGAATCTATAAATTAAACATTATCATAAGAAAACGTGTAGTATACAAAGCATTCAGCACTCTCTATGGTCTCAGGCATCCACTGGGGGCTTTGGAATCTATCTCCTGCAGATAAGGGGGTAACTGTCCTTGGGTTCCACCTCCCGAGTTTCCGATTTAACTGACCTGGGATAAGGCCTGGGCTTTGGTATTTGTTAAATCCTCCAGCACATTCTAATGTGCAGCTACCCTTGAGAATCAGTGTAAGACTTTGTAAATGACCACCACCTTCACCTTCTCACAGCTTTTCCTTTGCAGTCTCATAGGGGGTCATGCATATGCAGAGTAGGGCTGACTTAGAGTGAGTTCTATGGAGCTCTTCAATGCCTTTCTCCAGAACAGCCTTTCCCAAGCCCTCTCAGATTCCTCAAATACCTCTAATCTAGTAAAGGGTTTTCGAAGCTCCTGTCAAGATTTTTGTTGGCTTTGTGTTTTGCTAGGGCAGAGTACTTACTCCCATAATATCAGGGGCACTGTCCATACACACTCATGCCCAACAGTTTGTGAGGGGAGTGAGAGATCCAGAGAGCAGAGGGCAGGCTAACTGACCCGGGCAGGGAGGACAGGCTGGAAGGAACTACATTCAGAAATGAGGGTTCAGAGGGGTCTACCTTATCTGAGTGGACCTCTGTGAAACCTGGTGCAGCCAGGAGATATTTTGAGGCACCAACATTGAAAGGGAGGTAGAAAGGATTCTTTCCTTAAAGAAGGTGGGAAGAAGGGAGCTGAGAAAAAAATAAGAGTTCCAAATGGAAGGATTAAAGGACCCAAAGGCAAAAGAACAGCTTTCTGCTGTAGTCACATATATGTGACCTGTTGCAGGACAAACACTATATTTGTACAGTGGCTACATTTTCTAATGTTTTCTAGAGTATAGTGGTCAGCATTCTTTTTTTTTTTTTTTAATTTTTTTTTTTTAACGTTTATTTATTTTTGAGACAGAGAGAGACAAAGCATGAACGGGGGAGGGTCAGAGAGAGGGAGACACAGAATCTGAAACAGGCTCCAGGCTCTGAGCTGTCAGCACAGAGCCCGACGCGGGGCTCGAACTCACGGACCACGAGATCGTGACCTGAGCCGAAGTCGGCCGCCCAACCGACTGAGCCACCCAGGCGCCCCGACATTCTTCATATTATTAAGGGATACTGGAGCCCTGGGAAGGGGGAAGAATTCTGATAACACCCTCATAATTAATTATGTTACTTAGTCACTCAAGAATGTTTAATTAGGGGACTTAGTGACTCAGTAGATCTGCAGGCCAATCCTGAGCACTTATGCAATGCAAGGTGCCCTGCGAAGGCACTGAGGCATCTGAATACATCCAGTGTTCAGGATTTGTGCCTGGAGGAAGCAGCTGCTGGTCCCATTTCCCACTGGTGACTGTGAATTACACTCACTGGGGGCAAGGTGTTGTGGGCAGTGGAGGGAGAAACAGCTGGGAGTCAGGGAGTCTGCCTTTTGTGCAGTCTCAGCAATCTGCAGGCCATGTGGCTTGAATTAAGTTCCTGTCTCTGATGACCAGTCTGGTATATACAGTATATACATAAATCTGGATACACATCAAGCTAGATCTTTCCCTCCCAGTGCTGACGTTCCCAGATTCTGTGGTACTATGCTTAGAAAGTCAACAATATGAAGAGAACATTGATCCACATTGTTTGGAGAATCTTCAGGAAAAATCACAAGTTCCCTGAAAACTTCAAGAGCCTTGGAATGAATGACATTCCCCCCCAACCCCTGCCCCAACACGATTTAGAATCCTAGATACAATTGTTTGGGACAAGAAATTACCAAAGCTTTCTGAACTTCTACCTATAACAAAGACATAGAGGGGAACATATAACAGAAGTCCCTTACAAGCTCTTTTTGTTTATAAATTGTCCTTTTGTGTCCCAAATGCAGCCAAAGAAAGCTGGAATTGGATTGCAGACGTGGGCAACTGTTTGTAACTGAATGTGACCTGGAAATCTTGCCCTGAGGGAAGTTGATTGAAGGATCTCTTCACCCATGGCTTCTTCAGGAAATTTCCTGGGGCTTGACTAAGAGTCAGAGGCTGGTCTTAGCTTCTGCCCCTCTCCAGGCAAGTGGTCCCATTCTGGTGTCATGAACTAATTAGGTGATTGACACCACCTCTCTTCAGGATGTGGCAAGAGCCGCACTAGCAATTTTTAGCTTTTTTTTAGGTCCAATGTTTTTGATGTACTTGTCCCCACTTCATTATGGTGTACCATACAAATAATCAGTACATATGTTGTCCCAGAAAATATAGGTCTCCTGACTGTTGGCCAGATCCAGGGCCGATAGCAAAAGGCCTCATTTGTTTCATGGCAGCAGACCCACAAAGCAGTCTACACTGCTCCAGTCTGCCTTCCTTTATGTGTCTCTGTACCCTGATTATCCCCTTGAGTGAAATCATCACCCCTTTCCCTTATCTGTCCCTCTAGTCCCTGGGTTTAGAATAGTGGCATTCATGTAGCTGACCAAGAATAATTTGTCCCACTTGATTATCCCAGAGATGAGATCATTTATACCCTTCTTTAAGAAACAAAAGCCTTCAAAACTTAATACAAGTGCACAGTAATCAAAACAGCATGGTACTGGCATAAAGATAGACATATAAACCAATAGAATAGAAAAAAACAACCCAGAAGTAAAGCCTTGTGTGCATGGTCAAATAATTTTCTACAAGTGTTGAGACCATTCAATAGGGAACGGTCTTTTCTACAAATGGTGCTAGGAAGACTGGATATTCACATGCAAAAGAGTGAAGTTGGGCCCTTACTTTATACTATAAATAAAAAATAACTCAAAATGGGCTAAGACCAAAATGTAATAGTTAAAACTATAAAACTCTGAGAAGAAAACATAAAGGAAAAGCTTTATAATATTGGGTTTTGATACTAAAAGCAGAGGCAATAAAAGAAAAGAACTACATAAATTGAACTTAATCAAAATTAAAAACTTCTGTGCATCATAGGGCACTGTCAACAGAGTGAATGGCAACCAATAGAATAGGAGAAAATATTTCAAAGCATGTATCTGATAAGGGATTGATACCAAAATATATTAAAAACTCTTATATATCAACAGCAACAATAAAAACACACAATCCAATTTAAAAATTGCAATTGTACAATATGAAAATTTTAAAAAGAAAATGTAGGGGCACCTGCATGGATCAATTGGTTAAATGTCTGACTCTTGATTTCAGCTCAGGTCATGATCTCACAGTTCGTAGGATCTAGCTCATGTCAGGCTCTGTGCAGACAGTGAGAAGCCTGCTTGGGATTTTCTCTCCCCACCTCTCTCTCTGCCTGTACCCCATTCGCGTTCTCTCTCTCTCTCAAAAATAAATAGAAAAACATTAAAAAAGGAAAATGTAAAAAGCATACTGTATGTCATTCCATTACTCAATACTTTTTTAAATTCTTCATTTCATACTGAATAAAATTCAAACTTCAAGATGACCTTTCCTCCTTCATCTGCCACTTCTCTCAGTATATAATCATCCACAGGCAGTTAGTAAATGTTTGTGTGATTTATGTCTCAGACTTTACATTTCCTTTTTTAAAAATAAAAACAATTTTTTCCCACTGCTGTGTTAAGAAATTCACTTATAGGGGCGCCTGGGTGGCTCAGTTGGTTAAGTGTCCAACTTCAGCTCAGGTCATGATCTCACAGTCCATGAGTTCGAGCCCCGCATCAGGCTCTGTGCTGACAGCTCAGAGCCTGGAGCCTGCTTCAGATTCTGTGTCTCCCTCTCTCTCTGCCCCTCCCCTGCTCATGGTCTGTCTCTCTCTGACTCAAAAATAAATAAAGACATAAAAAAAAAAGAAAAGAAATTCACTTATATATGCCTTAAAAAATTCCCTAACTTCTCCCTAGAGAAGCAGCATCTGTAAGTATCTTTCCAGAATAAAATTTATGTGTATTGAGGCAATTCTTCATCTCTCTTTTTCTTTGTTTCTTTTCTTTCTTTCTTTCTTTCTTTCCTTCTTTCTTTCTTCTTCCCTCCCTTCCCTTCCCCTCCCCTCCCCTCTCCTTCCCTCTCCTTTCTTTCCCTTTCCTTCCCTTCCATTTCCTTCCTTTCTTAGAAAGAAGACTTGTATGTTTTAAGAATCTGTACCCAGGTTAGATGGGGTGAGGGATTGAAAGACTGTTAGTGTTCATCTCTAATAACTGATGCAGGCAAGCCGGTTCAAGGACCCAGAGCGGGGTTGGGGCAGGGCAGAGGAGGGGGATCCCACAGGACCAGGCAACAGGGTCCTTGGCTTCATACCAGATGGAAATCAAATAGAACCAGAAAGACATGAAGACAGAGTCTATTGAAAATAGAGAGAGAGAGACCAGACACAGACAGACCATCTGGAAGATTTGTAAAAGAAAGGAGCATGAGTCTCACCTTTGTTCAGGGTCTGGGGGTTTTTACTGAGGACAATGGCTTGGTGTACATGTCTTCTCAAGCACCCAGGAACTGGTTAGAACAAGGACAAGTTCAAGTGTCCATCATAAGTCACTTATTCCTTGAAGCCAGGAGTCTGGGCAACAAGTTGTCTAGTGCCAATGGTTTAGATATTATCTATTTTTCTGGAAGACTCCAAAGATAGCATTAACTCTTTGTCCCTTTCAAGGAGGACATACATTAAGGCAATTGTAGAGTCAGTGGGGGGTGTAGGCCCTAGCAAGAATAGAAGCAGGAAAAGAAGCAAAACGAAAATTTTGTTTTTCTTTCATGGGATCCCTTTGGTTTCACTGTCTCATGACTAGGAACTCAATTCAAGATGAGAGAGAGATAGAAAAGAGGAAGGTCATTCAAAGCAAGAAGAGAGTGTGCAAAACCACAGGAATGTACTAGCAGTTCAGCATTGCTGGAAATGCACACTGCTGTCTGCTGTTGGGGTAGGGTGGGAGTGAGGAAGCTGGGAGAGGGATGGAACTGGGGGTGAGCCTTGCCAGAAAGTGGACAGCAAAGTGCCCGTGAAGTACAACCAGGAATTCTTGTGTGTACTTACAGACGGCAAGCGCACAAGCAAATGCCCCCATGAAATGGCTCCAGCAAAAGTTGGGAAGATGGAGGAAAGAGGTGAAACTCAGGAAGGGAAATCAGCAGCCATCCAGACAAGAAGCAAGTGCCTGGGAGGGAGGCAACAATGTGGCTGACTCAAAGGCAGGTGGACTCAGTGTAGGTGGTCGAATGGACAGGCCTAGAAACTGACCACATACGGGAGACTGAAGCACAGGCTGGGTGGTAGGGAGTTAGATAGTTGTGTGAGGCCTGGGTCCCACAGAAACGGGGGCAGGGAGGGTGAATGTGTTAGGAGAGACATCTGTGAACTGCAATTAGGCATGTCTTGCCCCGAGGGCCAAGGGGAATTCTAATACAGAAACCACAGGATGCACAGGCACAAAAAGAAAAAAAAATGCAATTATCATCGTGGTTTGCCCATCCTCACCTTCATCCGACCTTCTTAGAGGATGCTAGGTAATAAAACTAAAGAATTTTGGGCAGGTGCACCACGATAAGAAAGGGTATGGGGAAAGTCAGAGACCTGTCCTGGCAGCTCTCCACAAAAACCCAGATCAAACCAGATGGACCCAAGATGGCGGATGCTATGACAGGAAACCTCTAACCAAATTAGGAAGAAAAGGAGGGAAACCCTGCCTCTCCCCACCCAACAAGTAATGACTATTCCACCCCCTAGTAATATTCTACCCCCTAGTTAATAAAAACCCTGGTACCAATTCTGTTCTGGGCAATTGAGTCTCTCTCAAGCTGCCTGCTCACCTCTCTTGTGACTGTACTCAATAAACTCTGCTTGCTTGTGCCTTCCAGGTCTGTCACCTGAATTCTTTCTGATGAGAAGACAAAGGATGCAGTCCCTGTCATTCCAGGTGGTAATATCTGCTGGAGTGTTTCCTAGATCTGCAGCTTAATAATCATCCTGCACTCAGATGGGGAAACAGGGTAGAGTTTTGGGGGGTTGACTGGGAAGATATATTTAGGCAATGAAGTCCCATCTCTTGGCTTATTCTACCAAACTCACCTGGATAAAACTTACTCTGAAGCAATATCATTCTGCCCCATCCCCCCATAAGTACTTTTATTACAGTGCTATAGAAAAAAAAAAAGGCTAACATCTCTAATCTCTGGATAGCTTATGCAGATTATATATTTTTTTCTAAGAAAGCACCAGTCTCTTAAAATTACATTAGCATTACTTATGGCAATCACCAGTGAAAGAAAACCTGATTCCAGTCTTCAAAGACCCAGGAGTCACTTCTCTGGACACATACTGACCAAGTCCTGGCCGTGTTTCTCTATAAGGCCAATTGTCAGTGGACAACACCTCTAAATTTAGTATCTCTAGATATCTTTAGTATCACCCCTAAATTTAGCTTCTTCCATTGGTATCACTATTGTGTCTTTATTTTTCTTTCTAATAGCACCTTTGTTGAATGTCACATTTTTCCTGTCTTTGCAGCTCACCTCTTTCCCCTGGGCCAGTTTTCCATTTTTACATAACTAAACTGCCTTCCTCATCAGGATTTGGATCAGCAATATATTATTGTTTAATGGAGCAGTCTTTCTCTCCTCAGGGCTCCCTGACACTTTTCACTTCACCCCTTACCCTTGGAGACATTCTTGTTGGCTGCTGAATGAAGGAGTCTTCCTCCTCATACAGATGTTTCATAGGATTTGCTACAGATTAATTCTTCCCTTTCAGCTGCAACTTGTCAGAGATCAAGAATGAACAAAGAGAAACACCAAGGAATAAGAGATAGACCCTCATTGGCTTTGTCTGGCATTCACTCCTTTCACTAGGCCAAATTCCCTGACACCGTTGTGACATTGGCATTGTAGTAGGTGGAAAGCTGAGAGCTGTAACATACGCTGAGGCCACACACAGCTAGTGATGTCTGCTTGGAGCTGGAATGGAGTGAGCCCTCCTGTTAATTTGTGAATGAGGGAATACATGCTAATTCTTCCTTTGCAAGCTTGTTGCAAGCTTCATGTGTACAAGGGAACCTAGTAAGGTTTGGCCATCTGGCATTCCAGAGAATACATTCTCATTAGAAAGGACAATTTCCTCTTGTTCAGTGGAACAAGTACATGGGCTCCAGTCCCAGCCTCTCATTCTCTCCCTATTTAATAATTTTATTGTTATCATTATTATTGTTATTCGTTGAGTCCTTATTAAGACCACTGATGTGAAATATCATCCAGTCACCCACCCAGGCCTAGAAAATGTGCTGGGGAGTCATTGTCTAACAATGGATGTGTTCCCCATTTCTGAAGTTTTCCCAAACCACTTGCCATCTACCTATCGAAACATAATGATTGCTTTTCTAATATCCCGTGGCCTTCTGGTCTCTCTCTGGATCTTTACTGCAGTTCCTGGGACCACTAATTATTCTCTTCTTCAACTCTATTCCAGCACACTGTATCTGACATAGTCCTGGGACCATGAACATTTGCACTTGTAATAATATGTCCACCTCCAGCTTATAATTATGATGAGATTTAAATTTAATTCCATTTATATTATTATTAATAAATTTATGTGGAATTAAATTTATACTCAATTATCATCATTACCATATTACATATTATAAATAAACTTTTTAATAAATTTAATTATAACTAAATCGTTTCAAAACAAAGGTGGTGCATACTCAAAAGTCATCTTTTTCTCATGATTTCACTGCATCTGACTATTTTCTCTGCTCTGTGGAAATACATATAATGGTGTTTTGTATGCCTGTCTTCCTAACTCTTGGTTCATTGACATCACTTTAACAGCTTAAAATCAGTCATGGGATTCTTTATACCAGTGAAATAGACAAATCACACAAAGTAAGTCTTGGTTTATTGTTTCATTGTCTGTTTAAACGAGGGATCACCAAACTAAGACAGTGGTTTAAATCTGGCTTGCAAGCTAAGGATATGTTTTGCGTTTTTAAAAGGTTATAAACTAAAAACAGAGAACATGCTACCCAGACTCACTCTCAATAGATTAGATAGATAGATAGAGAGATGAGAGATAATTTCTCTGTTTTTGTAAATAAAATTTAATTGGAGCACAGCCAGGCCATTTAACTATGTATTGTCTGTGGCTACTTTCAATGCCAGAGCCACATGGCAAAGCTAAGTAATTAGAACAAAGACTGCCTGAGCTGCAAAGCCTAAAATATTATGCTTTAATACTTTATGGTAAAAGTTTGCTGACTCTTGTCTAGACAAAAAAAAAAATAGAGAAAGGTTAATAATGCAGATTAAATTTCAAAATACGTTGAGTCCATAGCTGTTCCATTACAAATAGCACAAAAATCTAGAAAACGTTCTTTCACTACCAAAAAAAAATCATTATCTGAATCAGCAGATAATTCTGACTCACTCAGGTCATTGACAAATGAGCAAGGTGCTGACATGTTTTCATTTTTTACTTTTGCATCCTTCTTGTTAATGTAAACACAAATAACCCACACCGCAGGAGAGCTACGTTTGTCTGTCCGTTGCAACCATAAGTTGGCTGTGCCTACGAGTTTGGCAAAAACCAACAATGCATTCTGTGCGAATCAATTTGCTGTATGGAATTCATAGTACAGAGTACTGTATTTTTTATTATTTGTAAATTTTGTGGCAGCTTGGCTTCAGTAAAATATATAATAAACATATGTACATTGTGTGTATTTATGGGCGTACAGACACACATACATGCGCAGATGCACACACACAGCTGGGCTCCTCTCAAGATGACCTGTGAAAAAATGAGAGGTTTCTTCAGGAAGAATGCACACAAAGTCAAAGAAGATGCAAGTATCCCAAACAGACCTGGTAACAACACCTCCACCATTAAAAGGGAAGAAGTGGTTACTTAAATTAAATGCTTGTTTTCTTTTGAGATAATGAAAGTGCAAACATACCTGTAGGAAATAATGTAGAAAAAGCTTAGATACCCTTTATTCTATTTCCTCTAGTGGTAATATCTTGCAAAACTGTAGTACAATATCAACCAGAATATGAGCATTGATATAGTCAAGATATAGAGCCTTTCTATCAAGACAAAGATCCACTTTGTTCCCCTTTATAACTATACCCACTTATCTGTGATCCCCATTCCCTCCTCTAACCCCTGGCACCCACTAGTTCTACATTTCTACAATGTTTTCATTTCAAAAATGTTCTGTAGACAGACTCATACAATGGGTAACTTTTGAGGGCTGGCTTTTATGACTTGGTAGAATTCTCTGGAGTTTCATCAAGGTTGCTGTGTGTATCAGTTCTTTTTCTATTACTGAGCAGCATTCTACAGTGTCCTTAACCATCCACCCACAAAAGGACCTCTGGGTTGTTTTTAGATATTATGAGTAAGATAACTATGACCATTTGTGTACATAATTTTGTGTGAATATAAGTTTTCATTTTTCTGGCTTGACGGACAAAAAGTACAACTGCTGGGTCATGTGGTGGTTGCCTGACTGGATTTACTAAGAAACCGCCACACTGTGTTGCAGAGTGGCTGTGACATTGTACTCACTGGCAAAGTATGAGCAGTCCAATTTGCCTACCATCCTTGGAGCCTTCCGTGTAGTCATTATTTATTTATTTATTTCATTTTAGCCACTCTGGTCAGCGTGCCATAGTATCTCATTTGTGGCTAATGAGTAATGATGTTCAGTCATATTTAACATCTGTATAACTCCTTTTGGTAAAATGTGTCTTCATGCATTTGTCCGTATTCTAGATGGACTGGTTTATTTTTGTCATACGTTTTGTTTGTTTTTGTTTTGTTTTGTTTTTAATTTTTTTAATGTTTATTTATTTTTGAGAGAGAGAGAGAGAAACAGAGCATGAGCAAGGGAGGGACAGAGAGAGAGTGAGACACAGAATACAAAGCAGGCTCCAGACTCTGAGCTGTCAGCACAGAGGCCGACGTGGGGCTCAAGCCCACAAACTGTGATATCCTGACCTGAACCGAAGTTGGATGCTTAACTGACTGAGCCAGCCAGGCCCTCCATATGTTTTGTTTTTATGGCAGAGGTATGAGAATGTTAGATATTCAAGATATTAGTACTTAGTCAGATCTATAAGGCTGCAAATTTTTTCGGCCAGTTTAAAGCTTGTCTTTTCATTCTCTTCACAGAATTTTTCTCAGGGAAAATATTTTTAATTTTTATGATATCATATTTATCAATTTCTGTTTGTTTTCCATGTTTTTGGACATCATTCTAAGAAGACTTTTTCCTAGACATGCTTCTATTTGTTTTATGTTTTTTAAAGTTTATTTATTTATTTTTGAGAGTGAGAGAAGGGGAAGAGACAGAGAGAGAGAGAGGGAGAATCCCAACAAGGCTCCACACTGTCAGCACAGAGTCCAACATAGGGCTTAATTTCACGATCTGTGAGATCATGACCTGAGCCAAAACCAAGAGTTGGACACTTACCTAACTGAACTACCCAGATACCCCTATGTTTTACATTTCAATTTTGACTCATTTTGAGTTAATTTTTAGATAAAGTAAGAATTGCTAACATTTTGCTGATGATTTTATGTAAAAATTCATGAGAGATATTGGTCTGTAGTTATCTTTTTTTTTGTAATCTTTATCTGGTTTTGTTTTCAGGGTAATGCTAGTTTCATAAAATAAATGGGAAATTGTCCCCTTCTCTATTTTCTGGAAAAGATAGTAATGAAATTAGTGTTAATTCTTTAAATGTTGGGTAAAATTTGACAATGAAACCACCTGGGTCTAGAGATTTTTTGGGGGAGGCTTTAAATTACAAATTCAGGACATCTGGATGTCCTGACTCGATTAAGTGCCCAATTCTTGATTTCAGCTCAGGTCATGATCTCATGGTTCATGGGATCGAGCCCCGTGTCAGGCTTTGTGCTCACAGCACCATGGAGCCTTCTTGGGATTCTCTCTCTCCCTGTCTCTCTGTTTCTCTCTCTCTCTCAAAATAAGTAAATAAACCAAAAAATTTTCTTCTAAAAAATTACAAATTCAAATCCTTTAATGAATAAAATACTACTAGAGATCTCACCTTCATTTTGTTTGATTTTTGGTCTATGTCTTCTAAGTTGTCAAATTTATGAGTGTAAAGTGGTTCACAGTGTTTCCTAATTACCTCCTTGCAGACTGAGGGATTTATCGTGATATCCCCCGGGTCCCTTATTTCATCCCTGATATTGGTGAATTGTGTCTTCCTTTTTTTTTTTTTTTTTTTACTTTTGCCAGTCTTGTTAGGGTTTTATCAATTTTATTGATTTTTTTGAAGAAGAACCAACTTGATTTATTTACACTGTTTTTTAGTCTATCACTTTGTACAGTTTTCTTAGTGGTTACCCAAGGTAATACAATATATTCACATAACTTATCAGAGACCTGGCATTGATGTCTTTCCACTTCAAGTGAACTGTAGAAAACTTACTTTCTGTGAAGTTTCTTTACCCTCTTCAGTTACTGAAATATAATTTTCTCAAGTATTCCCTCTTCATTTACTGCACGCCACATGGTTTTATGAGTTTGCTCCAACCATCAAATATAATTTAATAAAATCATGATAAAGATAGTCTATTATATTTACTCCACATGCATCTATTATAAAGTTCTTTCCAAAGTTCCAAGTGGCCTACTGTTAGTGCTTTCCTTTTGTTTAGGGAACTTCCCCTAACATTTCTTTCCAGGCAGGTATGCTAACAACTTATTTTCCTAGTCTTCCCTCATTTAAGAATGTGCTTATTTTCCATTTATTCCTGAAAGATACTTTTGGATCTCATGATTGCCAATTATTTTCCTTTAGTGCCTGAAAAATGTCCCATTTCCTACTGGCCTCCCGTGTGGGGTGAGAAATCCACTGTTATTCAAATCGGCATTCCCCGCCCACCCCATAAGGATGTGTCTTTCTGTTCTTGGTACTCTCAAGCTTTTGTCTTCGGCTTTAGATTACCCAAGTTTAATTATGATGTCCTTTGGGCAGAAATTCTTTGAATTTATCCTTTTTGGTAGTGTGTTCAGCTTCTTGAATCTGTAGGTTTTTTGTCTTTTACCATTTTTGAAATTTTCTGCCCCTATGTTTTTGAATATTTTTTCAGCCCTAATCTTTCCTCACCTTCTTGAAATCCAATGATACAGATGTTGGATATTTTGATATTCTCCCACAGGTCCCAGAGGCTCTGTTCAATTTTGTCAGTCTGTTTTCTCCATATCACCTAGTTTAGGGAGATTCTATTGATTTGTCCTAAAGTTTGCTGATTCTATCCTGTATTACCTCCACTCTACCATTGAGCCCACCCCCTGAGGGGTGTTTGTATGCTTGTTTGTATCTTTGTTTTGTGAGTGAGAGGTTATTTATTTTTTGGATCTATAATTTCTATTGGTCTATTTTTATAACTTTTTCTTTGCTGAGACTTTCTAATTTTTCATGTGTTTCAAGGAAATTCATAATTACTTGTCCATGCAGTTTTATGATGGCTGCTTTAAAATACTTGTCAAGGGGCACCTGGGTGGCTCAGTCAGTTGAGTGTCCAACTTTGGCTCAGGTCATGATCTCATGGTTCATGAGTTTGAGCCCTGTGTTGGGCTCTGTGCTTACAGCTCAGAGCCTGGAACCTGCTTCCGATTCTGTGTCTCCCCCTAGCTTTCTGCCCCTCCCCCGCACGCGCTGTCTCTTTCTGCCTCTCAAAAATAAAGAAAACTAATAAAAAAATTAAAATACTTGTCAAGAAATTCCAACCTCTGATTCATCTCAGTACTTGTCTGTGGATGATTTTTCTGGCTCTTGGTATGAATTACTTATGGTTATGGTCTGGACATTTTGGATATTATGTTACAAAACTCTGTATTCTATTGAATCTTCTGTATTCAATAGGCAGTCTTCCTGTTGCTGTTGAATGATGTCTGCATGGTTGTATATTCTTAGCTGCCCAAGGGGTCCTTGTGGCATGGGGGGGGGGGTGGGCAAGAACAGCGAGAGTGAAGACTAGTGATTACCAGCCTCACATCACATCATCTGGTTAAGTCTCATGGCTGCTGAGTGGGAGAGCCATTTCTGCTCACTGATGGACCCCACTAGAATTGTCATTGTCATAGAATATAGAACAGAGAACAATCAGAACTCTACCTCCTCCGATTGTGTGGGGAATGAATCACCACTCAGCCTCACCAGCACTTCTCTGTATGGAAATCAAATCACAGCCACTGCTTTTGCCAGAAAAGGGATAAAAGACCAGCAATCTGCTCAACCTCACTGGCAATATCCAGAGCGAACACTGGAGCAAGTCCCCTGCTTCCAGGAGTGATGGCAAGGTGATATGGAGGATCAACTTTCTACTCATCCCCGATGAGTCTTCCAGGGCTGAAAAGTATGATTTTCTCATTAGTGTTTGGTGTAAAGTATTTTCAAAAAACTTTTCTGGTGGTAGGCCATCCTGTCTTGTTCTTTGGCTGAGGGAAACAGACTTTTTTTCGCAGCTACATTTTTTTTTTTTGTGCTTATTGGTGGTTCTAGATCTGAGGCTTCTGCCAGCACTCTGTGGTATACAGGAGACAATAAAAAGACCCAAGGAACTCACCACTATGTTGTCCCTCAGGTTCTAAGGAAAGTCCCAAAGTAACCTACTTTATTCTTTCTACATTTTAGGGACTCTCCATGCTGAATTATTGTGTTATGTCTAGGGTTTGTTTTTGTTTATGTTCTTTTAGTTATAAGGGAGAGTAACTTGGAGATATGGATGATGCCATCTTGGTATAACCAAAAGACCGTAAGACATAACTTTTTAAAGTAATCTCTACACCCCACATGGGGCTTGAACTAATGGCCCCAAGATCAAGGTCACATGCTCTTCTGACTGAGCTAGTCAAGTGTCCTGAGATGTAATCTTTCAGAAAAATACTTTTACTCTCAGGTGACTATACCTTTCACACAGTTCCATGGATAAATGCCTAAGGAATTGCTGCTTTGCTAAACACTCTATCAAAACTTGAGACCATTCCAACAACAGAGCACAACAAAAAAAGAACAGATACATTTTTCCCTCCAGCTATTCCAACAAGCTCCAAAAGAGTTCATGTCCAGGGCAGCCCTTGATGTCCAGCAGGGCACTGCTGGCTCCCAGCAATGTGGAGTATAGATTGATGGAGAGTGAAACCTCACCCAAACCCTGGATTTAACCAGTAAAATCAAGAGTTTGGGGGAGCATATATCTCCCCTGTAACATTAAGACATCCATAATACAGAAGTTCTTAAAAGTTGAAGGGTCTATGTTAACCATGACTATTTATTCTAAAAGGTTGCTGAAGACTGGAGAAGTTTATAACATGTAATTTGTATTTTAATATTCAATATCCTTCATTAAATATAATACTTGTTATCATTCTCTTCATAACTCAGCATATAGGCACAGATCCAATTTCCCATCTATATCACAGTCATTAGCTGAATGTAAGTTTCTGACTAGTGCCTCAAAGTGACATTTTTTGAATTCTGAGTGAAACATAATACAGTGAAACATCCTTATGTAGAGATTGTAGAAGATATTTTCATTTATCTGACTTCATAACTCCCAAATGCTGGGCTGCTTCATTGTGGCAATATAATATGCTGGTGTCAAGTATTTCATGATGGTTTATATGGACCAGTTAGAATATTGTGTTTTCTAATCTCCATTTATAAACTTATCTTCCCTACTTACCTATCTAAATTCTCTGTTCTTATTAAGCTCATATACTTACAGCCTTCCACACATAATTAGTATGGAATATTGTGTTTGTTTGTTTTAAGTCATATCAATATTTCTAGCCCCATATGTTGTCCTAGAGCCTTGCCACCATCCATCAATCCCTCCCCCCCCACCCCTTGAACCACAGCAGATTGTGAACACCTTGATGAATAGAATGTAACAGAAGTGACACTACAAGACTTCCAAGGCTAGGTCATAAAAGTTGACATGGCTTACCCCTGGCTCTCTCAGGATGCCTTCTTTTGGAAGTCAGTCACTATGTGGTGAGAAGGTACAGATTATATGGAAAGACCATGAGTAGGTATTCTGGGCAGAAGCACTAACTGAAATTTTAGCCTATAAACAATATTAATCATTAGACATTTGAGTAAGTGAGTTTTACGATGATTCAAGCCCCCAGGCTCTGAGACTTTCAACTGAGATCCTAGATATCATGAAGCAGAAGCAAGCCATTGTTGATATGCTGTCTGAAATCCTGACCTAGAAAGTCTGTGAGCATGGTAAATGGTTGTCATACCACTAAATTTTGGAGTAATTTGTTAGGTATCAATGGGAATTCTATCATTTCCTTACATCCTCTGAAAACTGGAACATCATTTTCTAAAATATGTTTCAAAGGAAATGCATAGATTCTACCTTACTTTTCAGTGGTGAACTAGCATGCAAATAGCAGGCAATACTAACCTCCATGACGTAGATATATAATTAGAAGCATGTCTCAAAGTGTCCCAAAGATTTGATTTGATTTGATTTGATTTATTTTATTTTTATTTATTTATTTTTTTAATATTTGGCTAGAAATGTTTTTTTGTGTGTTTTGTTTTTTGTTTTTCATTTTTGTTTTTTTTCTTACTTTTATTTTGAGAGATACAGAGACACCTTGAGTAGGGGAGGGGAAAAAGGAGGGAGAGAGAGAGAGCGAACCCCAAGCAGGCTCTGTACTGCCAGCTCAGAGACAGGGTGGGGCTTGAACTCCCCAAACTGTGAGATCATGACCTGAGCCAAAATCAAGAGTCGAACTCAGCTGACTGAGCCACCCCGGTGCCCCAAAGTGTCCCAAAGATTTTAGAACATGGAAACTTCATCCCCACATCTAATCCTAATACATAATATAATATAATATAATATAATATAATATAATATTATTATATATACTTAAATATATGATACTGATATATTATATTTAATAAAATGTACTTTGGGAAACTCTTTTGAGAATAGCTGCAGTCCAGCCTCTCTCCTCTTCCAAGGAGAGGAAACTGGTGAAGGGCAAAATGGAGTCCTTAGAGATGACAGCTTGGCAGTAGATATTTGTTTGAGAGAATTTTAATAGGTTGTAAATTGACCTTGACTGAGACGTATTGGCTTTTAAGCCTGTATTTGACTGCTGTCTCTTACTTGTTTCCATCTTCCATGTTTCCAGTGTGCTCCTTCTTGGGATTTGTCCCTACACACTGGTCTTAAGAGCCATAGAGAGGAGAGTGAAGCAGGAAGACACTTAGAAAATAAGACATTTTCATGAGGTACATTAACCCTCAAATTTCATACCTACTCAGCCGAGTTAATCTTTGGAGAGAGAAGACAGAATTAGTGGTAAATATCTATGTAGTAATCAAAGGGAGCCTGGGTGACTTAGTCAGTTGGGCGTCCGACTTCAGCTCAGGTCATGATCTCCTGGCTCATGGGTTCGAGCTCTGCATGAGGCTCTGTGCTGACAGCTCTGAGCCTGGAACCTGCTTCAGATTCTGTGTCTCCCTCTCTCTCTGTCCCTCCCCCACTTGCACTCTGTCTCTTGTTCTCCTTCAAAAACAAATAAACATTAAAAACATTTTTTTAAGATCTATGTAGTAATTAAGAGAGTGCCTTTACCAGGAGTATCCTCTGAGCTATATTTCCCTCATCAGAAATATCTTTGTGTGTGTGTTGGGTTGGGGGGGGGGAGTTGTGGGGGGAGGTGTCAATGAAGGAGAAGATACATGGAATATATGGGAGAAGAGGAAAATGATATGATTACTAACTTCCCAGGTTTGTCCTGGTAGCAGAAAAATCAGAAGTCTTCCTTCATGGCAAATGTTTTCCATGGTGACAACCAACATACTTGTTCTACTTTCCCATCTTGTCTTGCCTGGAGCATCTTCAATATTTTCCACTCATCAGCATCTGCAATAAAACAAAGCCCTGTCATATCATAAAGCCTTAATTTCTGGTGGGTTCTGGACATAGATAAATGAGTAAATCTTAGTTCCCATCTTTGCTGATGAGGACGATTTCAAGGAGTGTGCTAGATCATTTACAGAAATGGCCTCAATTGTCACCTCTTTGCAATACGATTTGCACCAAATCTTGAGTTTTGAGCAAAAGCAATGTAGCAGCAGTGGCACCATGGCATTACTAAACCTGCACCTCAAGAGGTCTCATAAGCTTTTGCTCTTGCTCTTGGAACTCTGCCAATTGCCATAGTTATAAGCCCAGGCTAGCAGGTCGAATTTGAGGGAGACATGTGGCCCACTTCTTCTGTCCCCCAACCAACAGCCATGTAAGAAAGGCCATCCTGAATCAGTCAGACCCCAAGTTGCACACAAACTGACTGCAGACACATGAGGGAGCCCAGCTGAAGTCAGCCAAACCTAGCTCAGCGCAGCAGAATGATTCAGCTGACTCTTAGATTCATGGTCAATAATAAATGATTGTTGTTTTGAGCCACTGAGTTTTGAGATGGTGTTTTAAGCAGCAAAAGCTAACTGATCCAGGGAGATAGAAGTGTAAACAAATCAGGTAAGTGAAGTTTTAGAGGTAAGCCCAGGATTCTCGAATAGTACAAAGGAGCATGACCGAGCAGTCCTATGGGGATTATGCATGGCTTAAAGGATAACTCGTGAGGAAACATTAGGAACTAACTAGACAGTGAGTATATCATCTATAGGCTGAATGTAGGAACAAAAACACACAGGTAAGCAAGAAGTGCCAAATGTGTGTAAAAATTGCAAGCAATATGGCGCTTTAAATATGCTGAGTTGTCAAGAAATACGTTAGAAAAGAAAGCAGGGTCTCACCTTGTTAAGAAGCTTATACTTCTAGTCCAATCACCCTTCAAAACCCGAATCAGTCTCTCCACTTCTTGAGATTGTTCTGACTGCTCTCTACGCATAGCTGGTATGTCCTGGCTTTCTGTAACATTCCTTGTCTTTGTCTTTCACTGGGCACCCACTCAGCCCAGGGGAAGTATTTAGTGCCCATACTTATAAATATGTCAGCTGTGAGACAGCTCTCTTGTCCCAAGATTCCAGACTTGTTTTCATCTAATATCTCTGTTTCATGTCTGTAACAATGTCAGTTAATGAAAAGGATGATAATTTACCTCAACAAACATTTGTTGATCATCAATTATTTGTAAGACAGTGTGTTCTCTGCTTTCCATTCACATGACATGGGATAAATTAGATAAGAAGACTAATCCCTAGGGCTTTCAAGTCTGGAGCTTCAGCTGCTCATCTGAATAAAGCTGAGTGCCAAAAACAAACTGAAGCAACCATATATCCCAGGAAGAGGGAAGCCACAATACTATGGAGACCGACCTGTACCACCAGCTTTACATCAACAGTCCTAGGTTTCGATTCTGGTTTTGTCACTTGCTGGTACTTTAACCTTGGAAAGATTTTTGGTGCCCATGGCCTTTATTGAAGAGTAATATTATTGATTTTATTTAATTTTAATTAATTTCAATCAAAATAGCCACATATGACTAATGGCTACCATATTGGACAGTACAACTCTAGAATCTTACTGTCCTGGATTCAAATCCAGTCTATCAAACTTAGTAACTTTGTGATTTGGGGAAAATTAAACTTGCTGAGTCTTGGTTTCTCAATCTGTAAAATAATTAGAAAAATATTTAATGAGCCTATAATGATAGGCTGAAATGAGATTTGTGGATTTAGCAGTTGATACAAGGAGCATTCGATAATGTGAATTATTATCTTATGACTTCATGATTTAAAACATTCATAAATTTACAAGGACATTGTGAGGTCATCGTCCTCCAAGAAAAAAAAAACAGTGAGATGAGTAAAATGGGTTTTATTTATCAATTCTGTGTTAGGGACAAGGTGCAGGAACCTAAAGGCCTTACCTGAAGGGAAGGGGTAAATGTCCATCAATCACTGGGTGCTAGGTACTTTGCAACAATCAGGGTTACAAAATATACATGCAATGCACACCCTGTTCTCAAGCTGCTTAGTGTCCAATGGCAAGGTGAAAATGACACTTGGAAAAAAGAAGAAATCAATTTTCTGTTAGGTAGTGTGGCTCTGATTGCACTGTAGTAATGGTACAGCGACAACCACACAGCTTGGAGGTCTTGGATAGGATCCAACCACTCAACAGATGCTTAGGAACTGGACCAGGCCCTTAACATTTAACAACATTTAAATGCTCACACCAATCCTTTAAGAGTACTACTATTGTGGGTATTCTACAAATGAGCAAACCAAGAATTTGAGAGATAAAATAATTTGATCTAGGACATTATGAAGTCTGGGATTTGATTTTGTCCAACTTACTAGCTTGTAAGTAAGCCTACTACTGTTTAATGAATCCTGACAGGAGGCACAAGACTCCTGGATCAGAGACCAAGAACATAATTATGCACAGCATAGCAAGCGCCACAGTTTACTTTGGTTCCCCTCACCACCACCCTCAAGTTCTACCAAGGGCTCAGATGGATTCTGTTCATGCAGTGGGTTTGTATCACAGTTGAAAAACGTTGGGACTCGAAAATCTGCGATTTTACAGCAAGCAGTAAGTAAACCTGCTCTTTGTCTCCAAAATAGACATAAACTTGTCCCTCAAGGCTGTTCACTGTAAACAACCCTGGGAACTGCTTCGGTGGAGAGCGGTGAGAGTTTTGAATCTTTGTCTTGCCCAGATAGGAGGTTTTAGAGAGACTCAGGACCTCTGGCTGACTGCTTCTCCCAAAGATCCCAAGAAGTGATGGATGTTCTTTGGCTTTAAATTCCCATTCGTTCCATAACATGATACTGTTAGCCATATAGACAAGCTCAACAACCCTGCCCTCTGATCCTCATTGGAGGGCTATTGACATCGTTCAGTGCTGGTGAAATGTACATTGTCATGATTAGTTTAAAGGAAGCTTTATCTTTTCCCCGTTCTGTAAGCAACCTACGGGTATTATTTCTAATACTCATAAAAACATTTTAATAAATTATTGCCCTTATTTTTATATCAGATACAGATGAAATAGCTTAAGTGTCTTGCCTGAGCTGACCCAGAAGCTGTACGTTCAGCGTAGCATATGTCAGTTTATTTTTCTCTCCTTCCTTCTTCTATCTCTTTCCCTTCCTTATTATAGTAACCCCCAGCTTTCTCTCAAAGAAGAAGGTAGTCCTTCATTGTTGTTAATGTTCACAACTTAAACCTTGACCTGACTCATATCCTATCTTGAGGATATCCTAGCACTGAACCTGATGATGCTGAGCCCAGAAACAGCTGACATCTCTCAGCTTCCCTTTTTTATCTTTTTGTGGGTGCAAGACAAGTTGTGTGGCAGACCAGCAGTTTAAAACAAAAATGTCTGCTAAAAGAACAAGGAAAATAAATCATTCTAGGTGAAACTCAGCTAAAATTGAGCAATTTTTATAGCATTTAGAGGATTCTTCATTCCCGTTAAACAGAGTGTAAATGATCAAACAGGTGATGGATTTCTTGGAGAGAAAAGTCATTATATGGTTCTAAAAACATAAAAAAATCGTATTATGTGCCATAAAGTACAAAAGGATATCTTTCTCAGTCCTCACTCTCTGCAAATAGCATTTTCAGATGCCTTCTACTGGGGCTTCCAAGTTATTTTACCAAATCCAGGTAGAACTCTTCTCTTCCGCTTCCCACATGAGTCACAAATTAGCACCCAGGCCATTATAGCATATGGTGTGGGGGGCAGGGTGCCGAGGCAGGTCCTTTTGAGAACCAGGGTATAACTGGACAGAACCATAACACATGGTTCTATCTGCTTTAAATATTTTACAGAAAATAACACACAGGGTGTATGGAAGAGCTGGATATTAATTAGAACTCTTTAGAATAATTTTCTAATTGCTTTTGAAATGAGGAGAGGGAGCACCTGGGTGGCTCAATCGGTTAAGCGTCCGACTTCTGCTCAGGTGATGATCTCACGGTCTGTGAGTACGAGCCCCACGTCGGGCTCTGTGCTGACAGCTCAGAGCCTGGAGCTTGCTTCAGATTCTGTGTCTCCCTCTCTCTCTGACCCTCCACCGTTCATGCTCTGTCTCTCTCTGTCTCAAAAATAAAAATAAACAATAAAAAAAATTGAAATGAGGAGATATGTCAGGAACTTTCTAAAAAAATACAAAGCTTTCCTGATTCAGATTTCACTAGTAAGTTGAGTCATTAAACCTCTCCATCAATGAGGGAGAACACTTGTCTGCCTTCTATTTAGGTTGAGTCTTTAAAGCAAAGACATTATACTCTTTTTTTTTTAAATACTTAATCTGAATTTATAAGATTTAGGGTATTGCTTTGTCTCAGCTGTTAGATTATAAATTCCTATAAATGCCTGGAAAGGGAGTCATGGTATTAATGGAGTATCCTCTATGTGCTGGGTGTTATATGTCCATTGCTTCTAATCCTCACAATATGAGAAGCTGTGTATGACTGTCCTCATTTTTAGACAGAAGATCAGAGGCTAAAAGAGTTATAATCCTTGCCTAAGTTCATACAGCTGGAAGGGGAGAGGCTGGACCCGGCCCGGGGATGTACCCAACCCCGTGTTTTTCTGATTGCACACTGCTGTCTTGTCCTCTCTGCAGGTAAACCTGAGTCACCTGCCACAATGCCATAACTAGAGCAGTAGCCTGTGGTCTAATGCTCACTCCATATTGTTGACCATGTTGTATTTTAACCTATTCATTACTGATAGATTATCACTGCAGAAATTTTATCCTAGATGCAGATTCTGTGATTGAGAGTCTGGCCCAGTGAAGGAACTGGCAGGCTCCACCTTCAGACATCATTTTACATTCAACAAAGAGGCCTCAAGCAGAGGGGCCTTGAGTATGTGAGCACCTGAGAGACCGATGGAGCCATGGAAGAGACTCCATGGCCTCTATCTCACCAGCTCAACCCATTCACAAAGCCTGAGATCTGAGATGGAGGTCCATTAGTAAACACCAAAGGAGTCTTTTTTCATGAGGAAATGTGTAGGACACAGAAAACATGCAGTGTTGTTCCAGGACCCAAGGGACCAACTGTGACACAGCTAGACAGAAACAAGGAGCTTCCTAACTCTGGGGAGACAGCAGAAGCTGGGCACCGAGAAGTCTGCAGAGATTACAAGAGATTATTGTGCAACTGGGGGCCACAAGCCAGGGATTTCCAAAACTCAATGTTATTTTAAAAACACTTGATCCTAAAGCCAGAAGAGTCCGATTCCTGCACCTGAAGACATACATGATATTAAATGGGAACATATGTTAATTTTTATTTACTCGGAAAAAGCTAGAATGGGTAGGATGATAATAATGCCCCTTCTGGGAGCCTCATAAATTGTAGGCTCAAGGAAAATGGCCTGGAAAGGTGGAAAGTGGGGAGCAGTGCTTTACAGGGCCCCCTATATCCATGCTTGGTCTCCTCCACCGGCCCAGTGTGGGGAGAGAGATGGTGATTTGGTGGGCACCCACACAGCTCACTAAGTGCCAAAGCACCCAGTGCAGTGCCTAGGCACCAGGTCGTGTGTCGGAAAGGAACGAACATAGCAGAACTTTGTACCAAGGTTTGTGCAAGTAAGAGGGAGGCAAAGCCCACCATTTATTCCAGAGTCAGGAAGACTTTCAGGGAAGAAGTGAATTCTGAGATTATTCTTCAGGACAAGTCAGAGCTGATCAGGCAAGCAGAGAGGAAGGCTGGATGCCAGACAGCTTACACATGAATCCAGAGCAAAGTGTATTTACCGGTACTGGTTTCAGCAGTTATGTCAAAATAGTACTTACAGAGGCCAAGGTAAGCAGTCATTCATTCATTCATTCATTCACTCATTCATCCTACATTCACTGACGATCCACAAAACACCTGGCACGGTGTTGAGTGTGGAAGTGGTAGGGATGAGTCAGAACAGCCCCACCCCCCAACCTTCAACGTGCTCACGCTAAAGTGTGGGAACAGCGCACCCCGCCATGTCAGCAAATGGAAGTGGTAACTCGTGTCAAATGTGGGGCTGCAAGGGAACAATAAAAATCATTTACTCTGTATCCAGCATAGAACCAAACCTTACAGGGAACCCTAAAGAAATGGAAGATATAGTGCCTGCCCTCCAGGGAGCTACTGTCTATTCCAGCGGATGGAAGGAAACACATAGAATTAAGTGCTAAGTAGGGCGCTGGGGTGGCTCAGTCAGTTGAGCAGCTGACTTCAGCTCAGGTCATGATCTCATGGTTCCTGAGTTCAAGCCCTACATTGATTGGGCTCTCTACTGCCAGCACAGAGCCCCTCCCCAACTGGTTCTCTAAATAAATAAACAAACAAAAGAAATTAAGTGCTAAGTGACTTGGCATTTTCCTTCTCCACAAAAGCAGTATAGAAATGGGAGTTCTCAGTGGGGACTGTTCCAAACATTTTAAAGGCATTTCATTTTTCAAATTAGAAAAGTCTTATTTAAAAACAATGAAACGCTTTCAATCCACTAAATGTTATCTAGCCATACTGCCACAACACCTGGTAGCTACTAATATAACTTTGTAGTCCTAGCTCTATTGTACACAGATAAAGAGCAAGTGACAAAGGCTATAGATTCCTGGTCAGAGTCAAAAGAAACTTGCAGTCAAGGACAAAAGGAAAATGTTCTCCTGAAAAAAACACATTCTTAACTGAGAAAGTTCTCCAAATGTTACTGACGTAAGCACATTGCCATTGGGACAGCACAAACCAGGTGAACACAATTGGACACATCCTTGCCATCACACTCATATGGCACACCCATGTGGGTTTCAGCTTGAAGGACTTTTCCCACCAAGAAGGTGTCATATCTTATATGGAAAGTTACTAGAACAGGAAGTCAAGTTTCACTCTATAAACAAATTTTCAGGGACAAATTTATTCCTTAAAGGGTACATTGCTGAGTAAAACAAATGGCCCTTTTATCTATGATAAGCTTCAGTCCATGGACCACTACAAAATAATCCAGACAACTTAAATTTTCTGCAGAAATTATGGCATCACTAATAATAAATAACATTTCTTTGCTTAACTCCCTGAGGGCAGGCAGAGAATCTTTCAGTTTTGTCCCCAGAATCTAGGTCAGTACCTAAAACATAATTGCTAAACGAATGGATGAATAAATCGTGGCAGTTGAGAGCGTTTTCTGCTTGGAGGTAAAGCACTGAAAACAGAGACACAGACCTGTGAATCTGCTTTCTACTATCCTGGGGTCCTCTGGCTCTCCTATTGCCTTAGATTCATAAACTGTCCTTACAAATCTAAAAATAGAGACCAATGGAAGTCCACAGCAGATACCTGGCAGTGCAGGAAAGGCTTTCCATACTCCAGAAAGCTTAGCTACTACCCACCAAGTCCATGCCATGGTGACTCTTCAGAAAGGACACAACACAGCACATTGACCCAGGGCCTCTCCCAGTTTATCTGGAGAAATAGCACAACAAAGGTAGGACAACACAGCAGACAAATTTGTTATGTAAAAACCAAAGGCCTCAAAAAGTGCCCTGCGAGATCCAAAGGGACACATTGATATTGCTTTGGCCTTGGGAAGACTTCAGGCCATTGCTCACCTGAGCCCTTCAAGGCAATGGCATTGCCAGCATCTGATAGGCAGAAAGGACACCAGTCCCCACTCTTCCATTGTCTGGGGCAAGTTCAATAACTCAGGGTTGGAGACAGGTTTTGTGGGCTTAAGGTGTGTACATTTTGGTGGGCCATCTTTAAGTAAAATGAAAGCAAATATAAAAATTGGGGCACCTGGGTGGCTCAGTCCGCTGAGTATCTGACTTCAGCTCAGACCATGATCCATGGTTCGTGAGTTCGAGCCCCATGTCAGGCTCTGTGCTAACAGTGCACAGCCCACCTCTGACCCTCTGTTACTCTCTCTCTCTCTCTCTTTCCTCCTCCCCTGCTCACTCTGACACACACACACTCTCAAAAATAAGTAAAAACATATATATATATATACACACACACACACACACACACACACATATATATACACACACACATATATATATACACATACATACATATATATGTATGTATGTGTATATATATATGTGTGTATATATAAATGTTTTTATATAGATAAATGTATATGTATGTATATATATGTGTGTATATATATGTATGTATATATAATATAAATGTGGTTATTAAGAATGAGTAAGGAAATCACAACGTATTACTGAAGTTTTGGATGATTTGATCCCTTTTTTTGGTCTTGAGACACCAGAAATGATCATAAGAAGTGCTTCCTGGTGGTTGTCTGGCTTCCCCTCCTTATCTGGAACAAGCTATAGCTCCCACAAGCCTCCAGCGTTCACAAGACCTTGTACAAGTGAAGAGCCCTAAAGCTTAAGCTTCCAGGTGAATTTGCCTTTTCAAGCCTTTTCAGTCCTTCACAGTCTTATATGTAAAATAAGTAATAGTAATTCTCGTAGCACTGGGTTCTATAAGAATTAAATGAAAGAACACATGTGAATTGCTTTGGAGAGCTAATAGCTTTTTAAACGGCTGAATGTATGTATGCAGTACTCTGTGTAGGGTACAGCCACATGCAGGGCACAGAGAGCAGAACTAACACAGTGACGGAAGGGGCAGTGAACACAGCCAAGCAGTATGTGCTGGCAGAAAAAAAAAATTAGTGTGAGAAGAAGTCAGAAACGTAAAGTCTAACCTAAGAGCTAAGGAAGTAAGGGGAGGGGGAAAAAATCAACAGTTAAAACATAATGGTGTAACGAAAAGGTTTTTAAAAAGTGAATTTAGGATAGGATTATGATATATTGTTACCAGACAATGGTACTTCAGCTCAGATGTGCTAATGTAAAAATCAGGGAGCACAGCCTTTTAAGAATGGAGGCTTGGACATGTAACTTTTGACAAGGGAGTGAGAAGCGACCAGAGGACATCCTGAAAAATGAAAGAACAGGCTTGTTGTAATCCTGTGCAGAACTCTTGCTGCTGGAGGTCACTGCATGGGAAAATGGCAGGGATACTATTGGCACGAGAGTCCCCAGAACCAGAAGCGCAGCCATAGACCAACAGCATGGACTGTGGAACAAAAGTCAGAGTTATATTTCAGCCCCATCGCTTATCAACTGCTCAGTCTTGGACAAGTTGTTTACCTCCCTAAGCATCAAGCATCAGTTTTTCATCTATAAAATGGATATAGAACAACACCTGCATTTAAGTTCTTTTTTTGTCTTTATTTATGTGTCACTTTCTAAGGAAATGCTGACATAATGTCCAGACCTGAAGGCTTGAGATACAAATTCAATGATTATGTATTTTGTTCCTTCTGATCTATATTTTGCTTTGCAGGTTAAGAAGATGTAAAGAAAGACAGATACCATATGTTTTCACTCTTATGTGGATCCTGAGAAACTTAACAGAAGACCATGGGGGAGGGGAAGAAAAAAAAAGAGGTTAGAGAGGAAGAGAGCCAAAGCATAAGAGACTCTTAAAAACTGAGAACAAACTGAGGGCTGATGGGGGGGTGGGAGGGAAGGGAGGGTGGGTGATGGGTATTGAGGAGGGCACCTTTTGGGATGAGCACTGGGTGTTGTATGGAAACCAATCTGACAATAAATTTCATATTTAAAAAAAAGAATAGGTAAAGATATTCTAGGTTGTTTTTGTGTTTTATGTTTTGTGTGTGTGTCTGTGTTTATGTGTGTGTGTGTGAGGTGGGGGATGTCTGTCTGATCACTCAGGGGTGATCAAGTATAGATATAGCACATGATTTCTTGCATTGATCAATTATAAGTCTTCAAAGGAATTGCCCAGATAGCATTCATGACCTTGCCCTTCCCCTCCCAGACAAGGAGATTTGTTTTCTCTGATTCTCTGCTTACTCTAGGCAAACTTTTAATTTTATTTATTTATTGTCATTTTTTTAATGCTTATGTATTTTTGGGAGAGAGAGAGAGAGAGAGAGAGAGAGAGCTAGTGGGGGAGGGGCAGAGAGAGGGAGACAGAGAATCCAAAGAAGGCTCCTCGCTATCAGCGCAAAGCCTGACATGGGGCTCGGACTCACAAACCGTGAGATTGTTATGGAACCTGGTCTGGATGACCCAGCAGAAGAACTAAGCAGCACTCGGTGGTCTTGGAAGGCAGGAGGTTTATTTTACATCGGCGGGCTCAGAGGAGATCACTCTCCAGAGGTCTGAGCCCAGAGTGTAAGCAGAGGGAACAATTTATAGTCTGTTACTTCCACATTCCACATTAGTAGGAATTTGATGTGCAAACAGGGTAGGAACAAGAACCCAGAAGGGGAGTCTTCGGTCCAGGACTGGAATTTCCCTCTCAGTCCTGTTGGCCATCTTATAACAGATTTTTCCTTATCAACATCATGACCTGAGCTGCAGCCTGTCATTCAACAAACAGAGCCACCCAGGTGCCCCAAGAAAACATTTTACTTTTAAAGGCAAACAGAGCCTCTTTCTGAAACATGTCTCTAACATCACATCTACATTCTCCCTTATTTTCTTGCATAGATATTTAATAGATGCTGGAAGACAGTATCAAAGAGCATTCAGTAAGACAATGGAACAAATGTTTAAAAATTTTTTAATTAAAAAAATCTCGGGGCGCCTGGGTGGCTCAGTCGGTTAAGCGGCCGACTTCAGCTCAGGTTATGATCTCATGGTCCGTGAGTTCGAGCCCCGCGTTGGGCTCTGGGCTGACAGCTCAGAGCCTGGAGCCTGTTTCAGATTCTGTGTCTCCCTCTCTCTGACCCTCCCCCATTCATGCTCTGTCTCTGTCTCAAAAATAAATAAAACGTTAAAAAAAAATCTTTGTGGTACCACCAGAATCCCCCCATTCTCCCCATTTTGACTCTTAGGCCCCAACAGTTTATACACCAGAGCTCCCAACACTCACATGTATTCATATGCGACCGCCACTGACATGGCATTCTCCTTTAGCAAGTCAATTGTGGCAAATTTTTCCCAAAGATTATGTGGTGAAATTTCCAGCCTTGGATGTGAAAGTGCCCCTTAGGACCACCAGCCGATCTGAGATGTTGTGCACAGGCCCCCCAGGGATGCTTGCCCTTTGCCAACTTTGCACACCCCATGTTGCCTTCTCTCAAAAGTTTGAAGCAA
This sequence comes from Panthera tigris, assembly GCF_018350195.1. Classification (NCBI taxonomy): domain Eukaryota; kingdom Metazoa; phylum Chordata; class Mammalia; order Carnivora; family Felidae; genus Panthera; species Panthera tigris. Next base: position 111,442,298 of record NC_056667.1, on the reverse strand, counting down.
ATGTGGGATGCACTTTAATTCAAGTATTTGACAGATTATTTAGGAGTTTCTATTTTGGGATGTTTTTGTCTTCTTTTTAAAAGATGTAAAAGCCAATGAAACTGAATGTACTCATAACAAGTGGGAGGTGAGCCTGATAGGAAAACTTGGTACCTTGTGCTCGATCCCAGCCCCTGGAGAGACAACACAGAACCCGAGGTGAAATTTCACAAAGATGTAAGTTTGGCTTAGTTTGGATTTTTGCATTTTCGGTTTCTATTTTTTATTTTTTGCTGCGAAGGTAAATTGCTTTGTGAAAGTATTAGAAGTGGCCTTTTGACAGCCAGATGGGACTGAAGTAAAATTTCCATTTTAGTCAAACTGGCTTCACACACTATGCGATTTTCTTTATCCCTCCAGTTTAAATTCAAGGCTCCTATAGTGATATCACACTCAATCAAAGCCGACAGGTTATTTCTATTAAAGTTTGGGGTTGAATGGAGACTAACTAGAATGGTGCTTCTATTGCTAATATTTCATTCGAGTGGCAGAATGCAATACCTCGGATGGAGTTAAGAAGATAAAATTTCGGGTGCTGCTGAAATTGAAAAACAGCTTGTTAGGGAAATTCGGTTTATTTAAATAAAATCACTGTTGATTTTGAAGTTCTCCCCTCCCCGCCCACCCCGGAATTACAGATCTCTTTAATTCCATTGTCACTCTTGCCAGCCTGCATCTTCCTGAGGGTCTTATTGTTCTCTCAGGAGATTTGGCCCTTTGGACACCAGGACGGAAGACAACGGGGATAGAGGCTGCCCGGCCTGCAATCCCTGGTTATTGTGCAGAATGAAAATCCATTTTATTGTACAATCTCTGGAGGGGAGGGGAAAAATGCTCCGTGTGCTCTCCACAGACTTCAATTACCCTTTCAAACATGGTGTGTTTGGTCCAAGCGTAATAAAAGCTAATTCCCTACAATCACATTGGCTCCTGTGAGGGCCAAGGCTATGGCCAGGTGGGTGTAATGAATTCAGAGGAAGATAAAAGAATGGTTTATTAGGCACGCATGTATGCGTGCAACTACCCCTGTTCCTTTTGAAAGAGAGACAAAATTCAACTAAATAAAAGTCCGTTAAACACAAACATTTGTCAGATGCTTTTGTAGCCTCTAAACACTACAAGACGCTTTTGTAGATGTCTGAACTTCAAACGCAAACCAAAGAGCCCCCCAAAGTGTATTTGCCAATATAAGCAAAATGAGGCCATCGTTCTTTTATGCATTCATCAATACTGAGTGGGCATTGCTAGGCGCATAACATCTGTATAAATAGCCCTACGCTTAGCCTTGTGGCCAGCGTGAATGTTGGAAGACAAAAATATTGAACTTGGACCTGTCTCCGTATAAAACTTCCACAGTTTAGATATTTAAAAAAGGGCTGGGGAGTTGGGGCACGTTCAGAGCCAAAAAGAATACTTTCCATGTCAGTTAAAGTTCACTCTATCAGAAGTTTTTTATATTGTAAGTTCAGATATCTGGATGTTTGTTCTGCTCTGTCTCTGTTTAGCTGTATGATATGAGGCAACATTTATAACTTTTCCGAGAGTTTTTCACCAATAAAAGAAAAGGAGGGGTTATGGAGAAAGACTCAATGCTGTAAGAACCTCCATGTGTGACACTTATAATTTCTTTTAGGGGTAAGCACTATGAACAACTCAAAGAAATGTGTGATTAAGAGAGGTTTTATTTTTAAAAAATGGGTGTCTGTGAAGCAGACAATAGTGAATCCCCAGAGCAGTAAAGGGGGAGGAACAAACCAGCCACCTGCAGGAGGTTCTGTAAAATATAAGAAGTCCCAAACTCCCCTGGTGTGCCATGTTGCCCCCGTGTGCCTTCTATGACCACGACCTTCTGGATACCCAACTTACACTCAACAATGAAGTTTTGGGGTGATGGGGGATTCATGGCGTCCAGAGCCGATGGCCACCAAAGAATTCTTGAAGATGTCTTTAGTGCAAAAAGGTGATTTCATTAAAGCATGGGGACAGGACCTATGGGCAGGAAGAGATTCCCTGGGGTCCCGATGGGTAACTTATTATACACCCTCCGGTTGAGAGGGGGTGAGGGAAAGAGTAAGTCTCTAAGGAATTTTGGAAGCAAGGTTTCCAGGACCTTGAGGGGCCTGCTGTTGCTAGGGAAACACCATTTATTAGCATTTAATAAAATCTCAGCCATGAGACCCTTCAGATACATATGGGGGGGGGGGGGTGACATAAGCTTGGAGCATGATTGCCAGCATATATCCTGGGGCAGTTGAGATAAAGGAATTAGATTTACAGGATCCTTGAGATTAGGACAATGTTGCTACGGTTCTCTTCTGCCCCTAGCAAAGTGTCATCATTGAGGCAGCTAAACTCCTAGAGGGAGGTTACTCTGCTGGTCTCAAGGACTTGTCAATGGGATGTAGGCAGTAAGGGAATTTAACTTTTCATTTGCCTTAGTTTCCCACATTATTATGGCAAGCACTTAAACCCCTTTCCTTTGTTCTTGGGTAGGCCAGGAGTGTTTGAGGAATATCACACATATTCCATCAGCATTGAGGGGAGAGTGGGGGTGGGGAGTGCCAGCCTGTATCTTGCCCCTCAACCTGCCTCAGGCTCCCTCAACAGACTATGGGAAAATGTTTCTGTGTTCACCAGAAATCCATGCAGCTATGTTCATCAAAACCTAAAATTCAGGGGTCACCTGGGTGGCTCAGTTAAGTGTCCAACGCTTGGTTTCAACTCAGATCATGATCACACGGTTCGTGGGTTCGAGCCCCATGTCAGTCTCTGCACCGACAGTGCAGAGCCCACTTGGGATTTCTCTCTCCCTCTCTCTCTGCCCCTCCACGGCTTGCTGTAAATAAATAAATAAATAAATAAATAAGTGGGTTTTGTTAATAATAAAAAATAAATAAATAACCTAAAATTCCTTTCTGAGGGACTAGGTCTTTGATTCCACAGTAAGAATGAGAGTAAGCATAAGAGAGACTAAAAATTGAAGTTGCCCAGAGAAGAAATAGGAGGATGCTTTGCTCTGTGCCACTGCAATTGTCAGGTAATCACAAAGGGTCAATGGGCATCTACCACTGGCAAGGCTGGCTGTGCAACAGTAGGCAAAGCAGGGGTGGTGTCTGACTGCAGGCAACTCACTTCCCAAGCAGCGACTGCGAAATTCAGCATATCAGCACACAAATAAATGCTGAGAGACAACTTGGGTGAGGCCCTAAGAAGAATATTAACGTGGCACAAGGACAGTCACAAAAGATTTACTTAAGAAATATAGCTATTCTCAATGTAACAATACTAATAAAATTTAGGATTTATTGAGTGCTTTATATAATACTCATTAGTAAATATTTTATGTTCATAATTTCACTTGGTTTTTAAATGTTTTTAATGTTTATTATTTATTTTTTGAGAGAGACTGAAAGAGAATGAGAGAGAGACAGCATGAGCAGAGGAAGGGCAGAGAGAGAAGGAGACACAATCCGAAGCTGGCTCCAGGCTCCGCACTGTCAGCACAGAGTCAAACAAGGGACTTGAACTCATGAACAATGAGATCATGATCTGAGGCCAAGGAAGACACTTAACCGACTGAGCCACCCAGGCATCCCCCGTTTGGTTTTTAAGTCAATATCTTGAGATAAGTGTAATTAGTAAACCCATAGAAGCAGATGAGGAAACTGAATTGGATGTGTTACATAATTTCTCCATATTAGGAAGTGGTAAACAATGATTTAACTTTATATACCAATGGAGAGGAAAAGGAAAAACAAGTAAAACAATGATTTGGGGCACCTGCGTAGTTAAGCTTTGGATTTTGACTCAGGTCATGATCTCACATGTGGTTCATGAGTTGGAGCCCCACATTCTGTGCTAACAGCACAGAGCCAGGCTCAGATCCTCTGACCCCTCTCTCTGCCCTTCTCCTGCTCTCTGCCTCAAAAATAAATAAACATTAACAAAACTAAATGATTTAAATAGAGGGTATTAAAAACAATTATTATAAGAATCCAGTTTGGATTTAGATAGTGATTGCATCATCTTACTATCTATTAGGAATGTAAGAGAGTCAGTTGCTCTGTAAGTTTGACAACATTTACTCTTTTCAAACTTTTTAGTTTTAGCTATTCTGGAGTGTGTGTAGTGGTATCCTAGTGCAGTTTTAATTTGCATCTGCCTGATGACCAATCATGGTGGCTGACTTTTTAGGAGTATATTGAATATTCATATATTTTCCTTTCTGCAAAAACTGTCCACGTCTTTTGATGATGATTCTAATTGCCTAGTTTCCTCATTATTGCATGATGAAAGATCTCTGTATACAAATATTTGGCAGATATATGCATTAAGAATATTTTATCAGAGCTCCTGGTGGCTCAGTTGGTTAAGCATCTGACATTGGCTCAGGTCATGATCTCACAGTTCGTGGGTTCAAGCTCTGCATCGTGCTCTGTGTTGACAGCTCAGAACCTGGAGCCTGCTTCAGATTCTGTGTCTCCCTCTCTCTCTGCCCTTCCTCTGCTCATGCTCTATCTATCTCTCAAAAATAAATTAACATTTAAAAAAAAAAACAAAAAAAGAATATTTTCTCCAATTCTGGGCCATGTATTTTTTTCTTAACTGTATCTTCAGAAGAGAAAATATTAATTTTTTTATTCACACTATTTATGTGTCATTGTTTATCCTTCTGCCAATACTACACTTTGCTAAACTCTATAAGCTACAGTGTGGGAGAAAGTAAGTTCTCCCACTTGAATTTTCCTTCTCAGACTGTTTTATCTGGTCTGTAGACTATACATTCCCAAATAAGTGTTAGAATAAATTTCTCTGTGTTTGTCAACAAAAACTTGTTGGGATTTCAATAGAAATAGTGCTAAACAATGAAGATCCATTTGGAGAGAACTGATACCTTTATTATGCTGATATCCTTACCATGGAGACTTCTGGTTTGAGAATGTGGTACATCTCCTGTATGTAGATCTTTCATTTCCCTTATCACACTTTGTATTTTGCAAAATAAAGATCTTTTACATTTCTTTTAATGTATGTCTAGATATTTCCTTTCCTTTACAGGAACTATAAATAGTATTGTGTTACTGATTTCATTTCCCACATTTGTTATTAGAAATCTGATCGATTTTGCATGTTGAGCTTGTATCCTATGATCTTACTAAATTCACTTATTTGTACTAGTGAATCTTAAAAATATTTTATGACGATTTTGTCATCTGTAAGTCGAAAATTTTATTCCTTTTTAATCTGTGCCTTTTATTCATTTCTCTTACCTACTTGTAGTGAGTAGATGTTCTAGTACAGTGTTAGATGTGGTTAGTTCTGTGGCTCAAGATACAGTCTACCTCTAACTATTCCATGGAACTTGAAAACACAGTAGGGTCTATTGTGATTGAGACCAGTGTTAATATATGTAAATTAGATCCTGTTGGTTGACTGTATTGTAGAACTCATCTATATCCTTGTTGATTTTCTGCCTTGCAGTTGTATTAGTTCCTGGGACAGCAGGTAGTGAGGATGGGAGGCAGGAGGTTGAAGTTCTCAACCATAAATGTGGATTTCTTGTTTCAGCTTTTTTAGTTTTTGCTTTATAGATTTTGAAACTCTGTTGTTTGGTGTGTATGTATATAGTTAAAATTGTTATATCTTCCTGGATAACTCATCCTTTAATTTTTTAAGTTTATTTATTTTGTGAGAGGGAGAGAGAGAGACAGCAGAGAGGAGCCAGAGAGAGAGAGAGAGAGAGAGCATCCCAAGCAGGTTCCACACTGTCAGCACAAAGGCTAACATGGAGCTTGATCCCAGGAACTGTGAGATCATGATCTGAGCTGAAATCAAAAGTAAGATGCTTAATTGAGCCACCAGGCACCCCACTCTTTTCATCATTATGTAATGTTCCTCTTTGTATCTAGTAATTCTCTTTGCTCTGAAGTACACTTCTCCAGATATTAATATATCACCCCTGCTTTTCTTAGATTACTGTTTACATGACATATTATTTTCCATCCTCTTATATTCAATCTACTTATGTCATTGAATTTGAAATTAGATTTTTGTAAGTAGCATCTAGTTGAGTTATGTTGAAAATCAAATGATCTAAATTTTGGTGAAGTTCCATTTAATACTTTATGATCCACATTTTAGTGCTCCTGTCTAAGGAAATTTCTCATTTCTTCAAGTTCAAAGAGTTTCCTGTATGATTTCAAAAATATATTTATAGCTCTTTTACATTTAGATCTAGAACCCATTTCAAGCTAATTATTGTGGATAGGATATGGAAAAGATCAAACCTCACTGTTTCTTTTAATTTTTTACATATGGATGTCAATTGTTTGAAAAGTCCATTAACTCTTATTGAAATGTTGGCACTTTGTTAAACTACATATGTGTGCCTATATATCTCTATGCTCTTGATTTTTGTTCCATTTATCTATGTCAATGATAAACATCCAATGGCATTTATCTGTGTCAATTCTTATGTAAATTCTACACTGTCTTGATTACTAGACATTTGTAGTAAGCCATAAAATATGTCAGGATTACTCTTCTAATATTTTTCACTCAAATTGTTTGGCTACTCTAGATCCTTTGGACTTTCACATATATTTTAGAATCAACTAGTTAACCATAACAAAATAGTTAACTACATCAACTATGTAGATTTTGATTAGGATTGTGTTGAAACCTCAGATCAATTCAGGAAAAAACTGACACAATTACAATTTTGAATCTTTCAAATTATTAACATGATATATCTTTCCACAAGCTTAGGTCTTCTACAGTGTTTTAAAAATATTCTTCAGTGCTTGGCTCTTATCTTTTTTTACAGTTATTCCTACATATTTATGTTTCTCATGCTCTTGTGAACTATTTTGATTTTGCTAACTTCATTTCTAATTATTTGTCGCTAATAAATATGTGAAGTCCTACCCTCCAGCTCCTATGAATTTGTCTTTATTTGGAAATAGGATCTTCACAGATGATTAAGCTATTTTGAGGTCACTAGGGCAGGTCCTAATCCAATTTGATTGGTGTTCTTTTTTTTTTTTAATGTTTTTATTTATTTTTGAGACAGAGAGAAACAGAGCATGAACAGGGAAGGGGCAAAGAGAGAGGGAGACACAGAATCCAAAGCAGGCTCCAGGTTCTGAGCTGTCAGCACAGAGCTGGAACTCACAGACTGTGAGATCATGACCCGAACTGAAGTTAGACGCTTAACCAACTAAGCCACCCAGGTGCCCCTGGTTTTCTTATAAAAAGGGGAGATTTGGCCACAGAGGGATGATGATGTGAAAATGACTATGTGATGAAAGAGGCAGAGACTGATAACGGCTATAAGGCCAGACACTAAGGATTGTTGGCCACCACCAGAAGCTCTGAAGAGGCATGGCAGTCTTCTACCAAGAGTCCCAGAAGAGACATGGAGCTTCAAACACCTTGATCTCAGAATTCCAACCCCTAGAACTGAAGAGCATAAATTTGTGTGGTTTTAAGTAACCCTGGTTGTGGACTTATGGCAGCCCTAGGAAACCAATATAATATGTAAGGATTTTTGTATCTACTTTAGGGCAGTCAAATTTTAACAACAACAAAACTGGATTATGATTAGCATTCTGTTGGAAACATAGTTCAACTTGACAGTAATTGATGTCTTAAAACCATTTGCCTTCCCAGTCTAGGGAATACAATATATCTGTCTGTATAATAGCTCTTCTATAATTTATCTTCTAATGTCTTTGTCTAGTTTTTGGCATTAAAGTAATACTGACCTATAAAAGGCCTTGCTCGGGAAATTTTCTTCCCTGCTCCACCACTCTATCTTCTAAAATCTCTCTGTGGTATTTTTTTTAAAGATGTCTGACAGACTTGACCTGCAAACCATCTGAGACTGGGTATTCTTTGTGGAAAGGTCTTTAGTTACCAAATCAATTTTTTAATATATGCTGTACTGCTCATATATTCTATTTCTTCCTGGGCTAATTTTCATAATTTTGCCTTTCATAACACTTTCCTATTGCATTGTTATAATACTTACTGAAATTTAATTGTTTACAAGATCCTCTTATTGTCCTTTAATGTTTGTACCATGTGATATGATGATTCCTCTTTTATTCCTGATGTTAATAAAGATTTGTCTCTCTCCTTTCCCTCATGAATGTAGCTAAAGGCTCATCATTTTTATTGATCTTTTTAAAACTAGACTTGGTATGGACTTTGTCCATTTTCAGTTCCATCGATTTCTTCTCTTATCTTTAGCATCTAATTACTTCTACCCACATTTGGCTTATGTGTTTTTCTTTTTCTAGTTCTTTGAGACTGAAATTTTACTCATTGATCCCAGATTTACCTTATTTTATGAAATATAATTTATTGTCAAATTGGTTTCCATACAACACCCAGTGCTCATCCCAACAGGTGCCCTCCTCGATGCCCATCATATTTACCTCTTTTAATATAATCATTTAGAACTATACATTTCTCTCTACACCCTACTTTACCTGCATCCTACCAGTATGGATATGCTTTGTTTTTATTTTCATTCAGTTCATAATATTTGCTAATTCTCCATGTGTTTTTTCTTTCAGTCTTGAATTACTTAGGATTGCATCGTTTAATGCCCACCTACTGGAGGATTTTCTAGATGCGTTTCTGTTATTCATTTATCTTTTAATTTTTCCTGTAATCAGAATGCTTATTTTGTGTGACTTCGATTATTTTAAATTTGTTTGACTTCTTTTGTGCCTCATCCATCTTGGTGAATTTCCCATATTCACTTGAAAAGGTTTCTTTCTGTGTTTTTTGTGTTAGGTTCTATAAACGTCAAGTACATTGGGTTGATTTATTGTGTTATTGAAGTATTCCATTTTCTTAAGTTTTTTTTTTTTTGGTCTGTTCTACCAATATCTGTTTTTTATTATTTTTCCATTCTATGTTACATTTTTCATAAAATGCATTCTTATGTCTCCGAATTCACTGGCATTCTTATTTGCAGCATTTAATATACTTTTTCCCTATAATTTGTCATTTGGATTTCAGAAAAACATTGTATTATTTTTTTTTTATTTCCAGATATCTTCTATGTTGTTTCTCTTTATTATCATGTTGGTTTTTAAATCTCTAAGCACAAGGTTATGCATGCAAGAAACTTGGAGCTCACCACATCATTCTAACAAACAAAAAGCTGAACTAACTGCAAAATCAATGCATTTATTGAATCTGCAAGGGAAGGGAAGACACAGAAGAGAACTGCTGTCCCCAAGACTGGAGAGACAGACAGGTGAACACAAGGAGCCAAGGCTTACCCACAAGTGGAAACCACTTGGGAACTTGTGCCTGGATTGGAAAAAATGAAGCTATAATTGGCAAATTGCTAGAGACCAAGATGTGGACAAGATTGAGAGTTAAAAAAACTCCAGGGGGACCCAAACATAAAGGGATCCCCACAATATTGTGAGACTTCAGTCCAGCATCTCAACTAGGTTCCTATAGTAAATACTATAGAAATATATTTTTGTCCTCCCAGCAGAGGGAGGGGAAAAGGCAAGCCAAAGAACTCTGTTCTAGAGGCACCTGGGTGGCTTGGTCGGTTAAGTTTCCAACTTCAGCTCAGATCATGATCTTGCGGTTCGTGAGCCCACATTGGGCTCTGGGCTGATAGCTTGGAGCCTGGAGCTGATTGGGATTCTGTGTCTCCCTCTCTCCCTCTGCTCCTCCTCTGATCACACTCTGTCTCTCTCTCTCAAAAATAAATAATAAACATTAAAAAAATTTTTTTTCAAAGAACTCTGTTCTCAGTGAGGCCCGCACTCAAGGGAAATTGGTTAGCTAGAGCCTAACAGACCTGGAAAAGGGAAACACCGAATTCCAGTCCACCCTAGCCATCCTGTCCCAATAAAGAAGGACAAAAAAAAAAAAAAACTGAGAAACTCTGTGAATTATAGACTCACTAAAAGACTAAGACCTAATCATAGCCAATAGAACATTTCCCCTCAGGCACACCTCACCACACCATTAGTAAAAGACTATTTATAGAGTTCTTTTACCCAGCACAGCATGTACATGTATCAGGGAAAAAATGGCAAACCATACCAAAAGGGAAAAAAAAATACAATTTGAAGAGACAAAACATTAGAAAAAAGAATTCTAAACTGTTGAAATGATCAGACTAGGCACTTAAAATAATTATAATTAATATGCTGAGAACTGTAATGGATAAAGTAGACAGCATGCCAGAACAGATGAGAAATGCAAGTTGAGCTTTGTTAGGAAATCCTAACAAAGAAGTGAAAAAAAATGCTAGAGATCAAAAACACCACACAAGAAATGAAGAATGCTTTTGGTGGGCTTATTAGTAAAGTAAATATGACTCAGTACAGAATATTTTAACTGGAAGATACACCAGTAGAAACCTCTAAAACCAAAGAGCAAAGGGTTTCCTGGGTGGTTGAACTCTATGAACCCTGGGTGGGTTCAGTTGGTTGAGCATGCAACTTCAGCTCGGGTCATGATCTCACAGTTCATGAGTTTGAGCCCTACAGCTGATGCTGCTATCAGCACAGAGCCCACTTTGGATCTTCTGTCTCCCTCTTTCTCTGCCCTTCCCCTACTTGTGTGCTTTAAAAAATAAATAAAACATTAAATTTTTTATGTTTTTATTGTTAATTAATTAGTTTTTAATTTACATCCAAGTTAGTTAGCATATAGTAGTATAATGATTTCAAGAATAGATTCCAGTGATTCATCCCAACAAGTGTCCTCTCCAATGTCTCTTAACCATTTAGCCCATCTCCCCACCCACCACCCTTCTAGCAACCCTCAGTTCTCTGTATTTAAGAGTCTCTTATCTTTTGTCCCTTTCTTTGTTTTTATATTATTTTTTCTTCCCTTTCCTTATGTTCATCTGTTTTGTATCTTAAAGTCCTCATATGAGTGAAGTCATATGATAGTTGTCTTTCTCTGACCAACTAATTTCACTTAGCTTAATACCCTCTAGTTCTATCCATGTAGTTGCAAATGGCAAGATTTTGTTATTTTTGATTGCTAAGTAATATTCCATTGTGTGTGTGTGTGTGTGTGTGTGTGTGTGTGTATGTGTGTATACCACTTCTTGTGTGTACATATACATATATATATACCACTTCTTCTTTATCCATTCATTTGTCGATGGACATTTGGGCTCTTTCCATACTTTGGTTATTGTAGATAGAGCTGCTATAAACATTGGGGTGCATATACCCCTTCGAAACAGCACACCAAGTGAGCAGCCCTCACTTGGATAAATACCTAGTAGTGCAATTTCTGGGTCATAGGGTAGTTCTATTTAAAAAAAATGTTTATTTAATGTTTATTTATTTGAAGAGAGAGACACAGAGCATGAGCAGGAGAGGGGTAGAGAGAGAGGGAGACACAGAATCTGAAGCAGGCTCCAGGCTCTGAGCTGTCAGCACAGAACCAGACATGAGGCTCAAACCCACAAACCATGAGATCATGGCCTGATCCAAAGTCAGACACCCAACCAACTGAGCCACCCAGGCACCCCAAGTAGTTCTATTTTTAATTTTCTGAGGAAACTCCATGCTGTTTTCCAGAATGGCTGAACCCATTTGCATTCCCAATTTTTTTTTTTAATAAAACCAAAGAGCAAAGAGAACAAAGACAAAAAAAGAAAGAAAGAAAGAAAGAAAGAAAGAAAGAAAGAAAGAGAAAAGAGAGGAAAAGAAAAGAAAAGAAAAAAAGATAAAAGATAAAAGAAAATAAAGAAAAGAAAAAGGAAAAGGGAAAAAAATATCTGAAGAGTGTGGGACAACAACAAAAAGATATAGCATATACATAATAGGAATGCCAGAAAGAGAAGAGAGAAAGAAACAGAAGAAAAATTTGAAACATTAATTACTGATAATTTTCCCAAAGTAATGTCAGACACAAAACCACAGATCCAAGAAGTTCAGAAAACCCCAAGTAGAATATGTTGAAAAATTACACTTAGGCATACCACTTTCACTACAGAAATCAAAGATAAAGAAAAAATCCTGAAAGAAGCCAGAGGGAAAAAACACCCTATATGTAGAAGAACAAAGATAAGATCTACATCTGACTTCTGAGAAATGATGAAGAACAGAGTGACATCATCAAGATGGCAAAGTAGGAGACCTCAACCTTCACCCCTACTACAAAGAGCAATTGGACTGCTATCTGAGCAAAAATAGCTCAGAGTCCACTTAAGAAGCATCATGACACACTGGAATATAAAAACAAAATAACAGCGCAATAAGGGCAGGAGAACAGTTTTATTTTGCCTAAATCCTCCCATTCCCTAAATCGACACTGCTCAGAGCCAAGAGGGAACTTCTCAGCCTGAGAGAGTTTCAGTCACCTGGAAGAAGAGAGAAGAATGACTGACTTCCCCAGCCTTTTGGGAAAGGACCTGCTTCAGTTTGACTCCACCCAGAGCCCAGCAGAGCTGAGAGGTCTAGAAATGGATAGAAACAAGGAAGAAATTCAGAACTTACCAGTCCTAACTTTGTGGAAGAAGCAACCACAGTTCCCAGTGGCTTGTACTGTAGAAGATCCTAGTAGCCCTCATTACTAGGGACTTCAACAACCTTTTCAGACACTGAAAAGCCCAATAGATAACATCACTGAGCCCATCATGAACCCCAGGAGACTGCTCCACAGAGGACCCTAGCAAAATCCACTGAGGAGACCAACATCCATCATGGCTAGCTGCTACAGACCCTGTGTGGTTTACCACTGAGGGCCCCATGGTATATGGCACTGTCGGATTCCATCTGCCTGAATCCTCTTGACTCCCACCCTCCCACACTGGAGACACTTCAGCCAGCACTGCTATGGATTTGTTGGGCCCCAGGATCCACATTACTAGCAAGCTCCAGCCTAAAGTCCTGCGTGTGTGTATAATGACAGCACAATGCTCTATGTCTGACCCTGACCACTTGGTGTGTGCTTGTGGTTGTCCCAACAACCAAAAAAGGGCACATCAACAGCTTACGCACCCACCACTGCTCAGATCCCAGGGCCAGCCCAGCTCTGTTACTGATGGGCACTACTGTACATGCCCAAAGTTAGCTTCTATAGCTGTGCACTTAACATGCCAGCAGCCCTCACTTCTGTCGCTGACCTCCAATGCCATGTACATACTCACAGCTAGCCCCTACAGCCATACATGTGCATTTTTACAGCAAAGGTCACTGGAGCTGCTTATGAGCCTATCTAGCCCCAACTCCTGCCACTGGCCCTTTGGATATCCATAGCAAGATACTATAGCTGTCATCTGAACCCAGCTTGCCTCAACTCTTATCATGACCTTCCACTGGCATGTACACTTTCACAGCTAACCTCTGTAGCCATCTGCTGTCCTGACTCCGATAGACCTCCACTACCATGCTTGTACCTGTGAGTAGAGACTGCAGCTGCATGAGTACATGGCCAAAAGCCCAGGCCCACTTAGCTGCTCAAGCACCCATCCCCAACCTGATTCCCATTACCAGTCCCCATTGCCATGACATGACTGTGACTAGTCCCCATAGCCATGCAACTGAAGGCTGACAACCCAGACTAAAATAGCTGTCCATGTGCCTGCAGTTGACCCCAGCAACTAGTCCAGACCCCTGCCACAGTATTATGTGCCTGCAAGCAGCCGCTGCCACCACAATAAAAAAAAAAAAAAAAAAAAAAAAACCCTGCAGCCAGCCCTTTCAAGTGCACATATGCATGCTACAGTTCTGGACACCACCACACCTACCTTGTTGGACTTAGAGGGACAGCTGAGGACCCCAGAATCTCTTGCAGCCACCAAAGACCCCCCGCAGCTCTTTCCACCACAGATCATCCATTGTTGAGGTCATAGATACCAGCTGCCTGACCTAATGAGACACTATTCCTCACTGGTCTGGAATCCTCCACCACCTGCACTTGGCTCCCCAGACCAATAGGTCCAAGGTCATGACACACTCTAGCATCTCCCCACTGCCGGTAAAATTCTTTCCTTTATCAAAATAAGTAAATAAAATCTGGACTGTCTTTAAAATCATAGACACATACACAAAGCCACAGAGATCACAAAGAATTGGGAAAACATCACCAGCAAAGGAACACGATAAAATTTCAGCAACCAACCCCAATATATAGAGATACAAAATATACCTAACAAAGAATTCAAAATAATTATTCTAAAGAACTTCAAAGGACAAGAGATTGCAGTTAACAACTTAACAAAATCAGGAAAACAATACAAGAATAAAATGAGAAGTTCAACAAAGAGGCAAAAAACAGAAAAAAATTAAGAAGTAACCAAACAGAAATTTTGGAGTTGAAGAATATGACTGAATAAAAAGTGCAACAGAGAGTTCCAAAAGCAAACTGTTCAATCAGAGGAACAGTGAACTCAGTCATTTGAGGGTATCCACTTAAAGACAAAAAAAGAAGTGATGAAAGCTTACAGGACTTATAAGACATTATCAAGCAAAACAATATACACATCATGAACATACTAGAAGGAGAGAGAGAGAAAGGAGCAGGAAGCTTATTTATAAATTAATGACTGAAAATTTCCCAGCTCTTGAGAAAGATGTGGACATTCAATTGCATAAAGCACAAAAATCCCCAATCAGGTTTAATCCAAAGAAGATTAAACCAAGACATATTATTAAAAAAAAAAAACTGTTAAAAATCAAACAGATGCATTGATTTCTCTTTCTTCTCATTTTTTTTAACGTTTATTTATTTTTGAGACAGAGAGAGACAGAGCATGAACGGGGGAGGGTCAGAGAGAGGGAGACACAGAATCCGAAACAGACTCCAGGCTCTGAGCTGTCAGCACAGAGTCCGACGTGGGGCTCGAACTCACGGACCGTGAGATCATGACCTGAGCCGAAGTCGGCAGCTTTTACCTACTGAGCCACCCAGGTGCCCCTCTTTCTTTTCATTTTTTATTGGTGTATAGAAATGCAACAGATTTCTGTGTATTAATTTTGTACCCTACAAATTTACTGAATTCATTTGTTAGTACTGATAGTTTTTGGTAGAGTGTTTATGCTTTTTTTTTAAATCATAATATCATGTTTGTTTGTTTTTTTAATCATAGTATCATGTCTTCTGAAAATGGTGACAGTTTTACTTCTTTTTTAGAAATCTGGATGAATTATTTTATTTGTCTGAATGCTGTGGCTTGGACCTCCAGTACTATGTCAAATAAAAGTCATGAGAGTGGACATCCTCGTATTTTTTCTGATCTTGTGTGAAATGCTTTCAACTTTTCACCATTAAGTGTAATGTTAGCTGTGAATTTTTCATATATGGCCTTTATTATGATAAGGCATTTTTTCTCTATACCTATGTTATTGAGAGTTTTTATCACACATCCAAGCTGAAATTTGTCAAATGTTTTTTCTGCATCTATGGAGATAATCATGATTTTTAACCTTCATTTTGTTAATATGGTGTATGATGATTGATTTGCAAGTGTTGAACCATTCTTGCATCCTGGAATAAATCCCACTGGATCATGATGAATGATCATTATAGTGTATTTTTTAAATCAGTTCTATTATTTTGTTGAGAATTTTTGTATCTATGTTGATCAGGAATATTGATCTATAATTTTCTTTTTTGTAGTTCAACCACCATGGAAAACAGTATGAAGGTTCCTCAAAAAAATAAAAATAGAAACACCATGTGACCCAGTAATTCTACTTCTGGGTGTTACCCAAAGGGGAAAAAATTAGTAAAGATAGTGCACTCCAATGTTTATTACATTATTTACAATAACTAAGATATGGAACAACTTAAGTACCCAGCTACATTACTCAGCTATAAAAAGAATGAAGTTTTTCCATTTGCAACAAAATGGATGGACCTAGAGCGTATTATGCTAAGTGAAATAAATCAGATTGAGAAAGGAAAACATCATATGATTTCACTTATATCTAGAATCTAAAAAAAAAATGAACAAACAAACAGAAATAGACTTACAAATAAAGAGAACAAACTTCTAAATTCCAGAGAAGAGGGATGTGTTGATAGTCAATTAGGTAAAGGAGATTAAGATGTAGAAACTTCCAATTATAAATAAATAAGTCATAGGAATAAAAAGTACAGCATAGGAAGTATAGTCAATACTGTTGCAATAACTTTATATAGTGACAGATGATAACCACACTTTGTGGTTAGTGTGGTTAATGTAGTTAATGTAGTAAGCATTATGTAATGTATACATTCTTGTATACAAGAATTGTAATATATACAATTCTTGAATCACTGTGTTGTACACATGAAACTAATACATACTCTATGTCAACTATATTTCAGTTAAAAATAAAATTAAAAAGACAAAATTAAAATTTTGAAAGTATTGAGAAAAAAACCTCATCACATGCAAGGTAACCACATAAGGCCATTTCCTAGCAGAAACCCTTGAGATGATATACTCAAATTACTAGAGAAAAACATGCCAACGAAAAATACTATACCTGACAATTATCTTTCAGAATTAAAAGGGAAATAAAACATTCCCAGACAAGCAAAAGCTAAAGGAATTTATCACCGCTGGAACTGACTTACAAAAAATGATAAAAGGAGTTATTCAAGCTGAGAAGAAAATACATTAAGTAGTAACGAGAAATCATATGAAAGTATAAAACTCAATAGTAAAGGTAAATATATGGTCAACTTCAGAGTAACTGATACTGTAATGATGATGTGTAAATGACATAACTCTAGCATAAAAGTTAAAAGACAAAAGATTAAAAATAACTATAGCAACATTAATCTGTTAATGGATATACAATATAAATAGACATAAGTTGTGACATCAAACACATTTATGTGTACACATTATGTACATGCGTATGGTGGAGTGAAAACGTTGAGCTTTTGTATGCAAAAAGTTAAGTTGTTCTCAGCTTAAAATAGACTATTATAAATATGTCATTTGTAAGCCTTGTGGAAACCACAAAGCAAAAACCTATGCAAGATAATACACAAAAGAGAAAAAGAAAAAAATGAAAACATATCACTATAGAAAATGATCAAATTAGGAAGGAAAACAGCAAGAGACAATGAAAGAAACAAAGAATCTAGAAAATACTTAGAAAAAAATAAGCAAAATGGCAGAGTAAGTCTTTACTTATCAATAATTACTTTAACTGTAAATGGACTACATTCCTTAATTAAAAGACATAGAGTGGTTAAATGTAAAATAAGATAATAAAATTAAATTAAATAACCCAACTATATGCTGCCTGCAAGACACTCACTTCAGCTTTAGGATACACAAAGATTCAAAGTAAAGTGTTAGAAAAAAGATATCCCATGCAAATGGAAACCTAAGGAGAGCAAAGATAGCTATATTTATCAGACTAAATAGACTTTAAGTCAAAACTATAATAAGAGATAAAAAAGGTCATTATATAACCATACAAGGATTGATTCAACAATAGGAAATAACAATAGAAAATGTATATTTACCCAGCAATGAAGCACCAAAGTATATTAATCTACCAATGACAGATCTGAAGGGAAAAAAGAAAGTACTATAAAAATAGTAGAGGACTTCAACACCCCACTTTAAACAATGGATACATCCAGACAGAAAGTCTATAAGGAAGTATTAGAACATAACCTTTAGACCAAATGAACCTAACATATACAGAATATTTCATTCAACAAAAGCAGGATATAGTTCTTTGCAAACACAAAAAACAAGACTTAAGAAGATTGAGACTTCATCAAATATCTCTTCCATGACAATGGTATAAAACTAGAACTCAGTAACAAAAGGAAACCTGGAAATTCACAGGTAGGTGGAGGTTGAACAATCTGAACAAGTAATTGGTGAAAGAAATAACATATATATATATATATATATATATATAGAGAGAGAGAGAGAGAGAGAGAGAGAGAGAGAGAAAGAGAGAGAGAGAGAAACAAAAATGGAAACACAATGTATCAAAACTTAATACATCACAATAACAGGTCTGAGAGGGAAATGACAATCAATGTCAACATTAAAAAAAAAGGGGGATCTAAAATAAGCAACCTAACTTTACATCTCAAGGGTCTAAAAGAAGGACAAAAAAGCTCAAAGTTAATAGGAGAAAGAAAATAAAGATCAGAAAAGAATTAAATGAATAGGGATTAGAAAGACAACAAGAAACAATCAACTGAGTAATTTTTTAAAGACAAAATTAACAAAATTTCAGCTAGACTAAGAAAGAAGAAGAGAAAACTCAAATAAATGAAAGTAGAAATGTAAAAGGAGATATTATGACAGATATGACAGAAATGCAGAGGATCAGGAGACAAACAGCAACAAATCCAATAACAAAATAATATCTGCACTCTCATCTTTAGGGAAGCATTATTCACCTCAGCCAAGTGTATGTGTGAGTGTGTGTGTATACAGTATAATATAAATAGATATATGTAACATAGGATATATATGTAATAAAATATTTAGCTTTTAAAAAGGAAAACTTACCACTTGCAATATTGATAAACCTAGAGGACATTATGTTAAGAGAAATTAGCTATACACACAAACTCATAGTAAAAAAAGTAGAATAGTGATTATCAGATGATGAGACTTAGGAGCAAAGGGAAAATATTCATCAAAAGACACAACTTTTCAGTTATAAAATGAATAAGTGTTGAGCACTTAAGGTACATAATACAGTCACAGTTAATACTAACTTGAAAATGTTAGGACTAGATCTTAAGTGTTCACACTACCAACAAAACAAAACAAAACAAAAAACTATTGTAAATGAATATATCATTTATTTTGATTTTGGTAACATTCCACAATGTATGCATAAATTAAAAAATCATGTTGTACATCTTAAATATGCATCAATTTTATTTGTCAAGAATAAATAAACACAAATAAACAACAAAGTGAAGGAGAAAGTCTTTCTCAGTCAAATAAAAATTGGGGGAATTTGTTGCAGTGTATCTCTTTCAAGATATGTCAAAAAAAGTTCTTCTAGAGAGAAGGAAAATAAAATATGATTCAGAAATTTGGGTAAAGGAAGAGTATTAAAAAGGAATAAGTAATGGTAAAATAATTACATATATCTTGTTAATTTATATAACAGATAACAGTATGTTCAACATAATAAAAGCAATGGGGTGCCTGGGTGGCTCAGTCAGTTAAGTGTCCGACTTCAGGTCAGGTCATGATCTCACCGTCCGTGAGTTCGAGCCCCACATCAGGCTTAGGCTCTGTGCTGACAGCTCAGAGCCTGGAGCCTGTTTTGGATTCTGTGTCTCCCTCTCTCTCTGCCCCTCCCCTGCTCATACTCTGTCTCTCTCTATCTCAAAAATAAATAAAAACATTAAGAAAATGAAATATAATAAAAAAATAAAAGCATCAATATATTAAATGAAAAATAACAATGATGAAAGGGACAAAAGGGGGGAATATAAATTATTTTGTTTTTATAAGGTACTCATAATACCTGAGAAGTGGTATACTATTATTTGAAAGTGAATTTATATTAGTTCTAAAAGTATATTGCCAATTCTAGGAAAATTGCTTAAAATAAAAAGTTAAATAAATGAATAAATAAAATGCTAAGAAATGAGGGAAAATGGACAATAAAATGCACAATTACTGTATAAAAAACACAAAAGGCAGGAAAAGCATGAGAGACAAAAGTTAGAGAACAAGAGCAACAAAAGAAAAACTGAAAAAAGTATGATAGACATTCATCTAACTTTATCAATCATTTTAAACATCAGTGCTCTAAAAATACCAATTTAAAAGACAAAGGTTATCAGAGTGGACCAAAAACTAAAACTCAGCTATGTGCTGTCTACAAGAAACCTACTTTACATATAAAGACACATGCGGATTAAAAGTAAATGGATGGAGAAAATATATTATGCTAACACTATTCCAAAGAAAGTAGAAATAATTTTAATTAGCTAATAATAATAAATTTCAGACTGAGCTTACTTCAAAGCAAGGAAAATTATTAGAGTTAAAGAGAGGCATTACATAGTAAAAAATATCAATTCTCCAAGACGACACAATGATCTTAAAAAGGTATGCACCTAACAACAGAGCCTTAAACTATGTGAAGCAAAAGCTGATAGAATGACAAAGAGAAAAACATGAATCCACTATCATAGTTGGAGCTTTCGACCCTCTTCTATGAGAAATAGATTCAACAGAAAGAAAATCAGTAAAGGCAGAATTGATCTCAACAGCACTATCAATCGCCTGGTTAAAATCAACATCAAGGAGTATTTCACCCAACAAAAATAGAATACACATTTTTCTCAAGCTCATATGGAACATTCCCCATGATAGAACACATTCCAGGGCATTAAACATACCTTAAATTTAAAATAATAGAAATCATACAATGTCTGCTCCCAGACCATAATGGAATTACACTAGACATCAGAAACAGAAAGGTAACCAGAAAACTCCCAAGTATGTGGAGATTAAACAGCCAACTTCTGAATAACACATGGGTCAAAGATGAAATCTAAAAATAAATTAAAAAGTATTTTGAACTAAATAAAAATAAAAACTCAACTTACCAAATTTGTGAAATGCAGCAAAAGCAGTGCTTAAAGGTAAATTTATACCATTGAATGCATATATTAGAAACAAAAAAAAAGCACATTAGATCAATAAACTAAGTTTCCACTTTTGGAAACTAGAAAAAGGGAAAATTAAAGTCTAGGTAAGTAATAAAAAAATAATTACAAAAGAAATAAGTTACTGGAAACATAAAATAAATAGAAAAAAAAATCAACAAAACCAAAAGTCAGTCTTGGAAAAGATCCACATAACCAAAAAATCTCTAGCCAAGCTACTTAAGAAAAACAGAAGACACAAATTGCTAATATCAGAAATGAAAGACATTACATCACTACAGTTCTTCTGGGCATTAGAAGGATAATAAAGGAGGGGCACCTAGGTGTCTTAGTCAGTTAAGTGTCTGACTCTTGATTTCAGCTCAGGTCATGAACTCATCTCACAGTTCGTGATTCAACTCCCACCATCAGGCTCTGTGCTGAGGGTGCAGAGCTTGGTTGGGATTTTCCTTTTTTGCCTCCCTTTGCCTTTGCCTCTCTCCTGCACGTGCTCTCTCTCCCCCCCTCTATCTCTCTCTCTCTCTCTGTCTCTCAAAAATAAATATGTAAATACAATTCTTTAAAAAAAAAGGATAATAAAGGAATATTATGAACAACTTTATGGCAGTGTATTTGATTACCTAGATGAAATTAAATTCTCTGAAAGACACCATCTGCCAAACCTCACATAAGAAAAACTCACATAAGAAACAAGCCAACTGGACCTATATGTACTAAATAAAATGAACCCATAATTCTCCAAAAAAGAAATATACTGGATGGTACACTGGTGAATTCTACCAAACATTTAAGGAAGAGATTATGCCAATTCTCCATAATGTATTTCAGAGGATAAAAGCAGAGGGAACAGAGGGAATCCTAACTCATTCTATGAAACCAGCACTACTCTAAAACAAAACTAGACAAATATAAGAAAAGAAAACTACAGACCAATATCTCTCATGAATAATAATATAAAACTTCTCAACAAAATATTAGCAAGTTTAATCTAAAAATCCAAAAAATAATTATACACCATGACCAAGTAGGTTTTGTCTCAGGTATGTATGCAAGGCTAGTTCAATATTTGAAACTCAATTACATCACATCAGTAAGCTAAATTAGAAAAGATAATATGATCATGTCAATACCTATAGAAAAAGCATTTGACAAAATCCAACACCCTTTCATGATAAAACTTCTTAGCAAACTAAGAATGGAAGGAACTTCTTTTTTTTTTAATTTTTAAAGTTTATTTATTTATTTTGAGAGAGTGAGAGAGTGGGGGAAGGGCAGAGAGAAAGATAGAGATAGAGAGAGAGAGAGAATCCCATGCAGACCCCATTATGTCATCATGGAGCCTGATGTGGGGCTCGAACTCATGAACCATGAGATCATGACCTGAGACAAAATCAAGAGTCAGATGCTAACTGATTGAGCCACCCAGGCGCCCCTAGAAGGAACTTTTTCAACCTGTTAAAAAAAGTCTACAAGTAATATTATACCTAATGGTGCAAAAGTAAAAACTTTCTCACTAAGATCAAATATAAGGCAAGGATGTCTCTTCTCATCATTCCTTTCCAACATTATACTGGAAGTTGTAGCTAATAAAATAAGACAAGAAAAGGAAATTTAAGGTATACACATTTGGAAGAAAGAAATAAAACTGTCTTTATTCACAGATTACATGATTGTCTATAGAGAAAATCTGAAAGAATAGAATTTTTAACCTCCTGGAACTGATCGTAGCAAAACTACAAGATATAAGGATAATATACAAAAGTCAATCACTTTTCTATATACCACCAATAAACAAATGGAATTTGAAATTAAAAACATAATACCATCTACATTAATACCCCAAAATAAAATACTTAGGTATAAATCTAACAAAATACATTTAAAAAATCTACATAATGAAAACTACAAAACTCTGATGAAAAAAGTGGAAAAAATGTAGAGCTACTCCATGTTCATAGAAAGGAAGATTCCGTAAGGTCAAGATACTAGTTCTTTCATGGGCACCTGGGTGGCTCAGTCAATTAAGTGGCCAACTTCAGCTCAGGTCATGATCTCATGGTTCATAAGTTCAAGCCCCACATTGGGATCGGTGCTGACAGCTCAGATTCTGTGTTGCCCCCTCTTTCTATCCCTACCTCACTCATGCTCTGCCTCTCCGTCTCTCAAAAATAAGCGTTAAGAATTTTTTTTAATATATTAGTTTTTCCCACTTGATTACAGATTCAGTACAATCCCAACCAAAATTCCAGCAAGATATTTTGTGGATATTGACAAACTAATTCAATATTTATATAGAAGAGCAAAAGACCCAGAGCAGTCAACACATTAAAAGAGAATAGTATTAAAGGACTACCACTGTCTGACTTCAAGATTTATCACCAAATTATAATAATTGAGACAGTGTGCTATTGATGGGGAAAAAATGGACACATATCAATGTAACAGAATAGAGAGCATAGAAGTAAATAAATTAAACTAATAAATATAGTCAACCTCATAAAAACTGATCTTTGACAAAGGAAAAAGGCCAATACAATGAGTTTCTGTTCAGAAAAGTGCTTTCAATATAAAGCTGGGACATTCTAATGGCAGGCTCCATTTGTTTTCCTATCCCCTGGGTTCATGCACCATTTGACAGGTTTCTGATTTTGTTTATTTGTTTATGTTTTTGTTCTGTTATTAATGCAGGATAGTAAGTCTGTTCCTGGTTACTGCTTCATAGCCCAAACCAAAAAACTATACTGAATATTTATGGAATTAATTAATGTATAAAAATTTAAAATGTAAAAAAAAATGTATAAATTCAACATATTAATGTTGAATTTGAAGGGTTTATGAGATATCAACTTGAAAGCAATCATCAAGCGATCAAATATTTGACAACCTGTGACAGTGATTTTGAAGGATGAATATTATAGATTTATTTTCATGGACCTGAAAATTTAGGGCAGAAGAGCAGAAGAATGGGAACAATTATAGTTAAGTGATAGACACATAAATAAATAATTAGGTGTTAATGAGTGTTTGGAAGTAAAGAAGTAGTGACTACAGCTTATGAATTAAAATTTTATAAATTTTGCTATAAAAATATGGATATGGTGATAGAGGAAAATAGCTATGCTGTTATAAATTATTTAAGTTAGTAATTACCTGTGCTTCCCATCTCACATTAGAATCTTTATTTACATTCTGGAGTTCATTCCGCTTCCTGTGGATATGTTGTTCAGGAGTTTAACCGAAATGGAAACTACATCAACAAACTGATGTAAGCTAAAACTGTATTTAGACTCTATAGAACTCAAATAATATGGACATATCCTATAATATATAGGGAGATTTGAAATGCTTTGGGTAGGTATAAAGTATAATCTAAGATCAGGTTTTTTTTAAATATAAAATACAATAGTAACAAACAACTAAAAACAACGGCCTTTTTCTGGGCATTGATCTTCCTTTCTTTTTCTTAATTATTAATATAAGTTTACAGCCTATTATCACCAGAAGTTTTCTTAGGGACCAGATATTATAGTTTATTATCAGTATGAAAATCAACATTGGGGACATTAACCAAATAGAAAGATAAGGTATTACGTTACTGGCAGAGCCAGAACTAGGTAGAGTTCAATCCTTCTGACTTCCAGACCAGATCTTTTTTCCTTCAGTAGGCATGTGCCAATAACTGACCAGTTATTTACTAATTTGCTTCTCATTCTTCTTGAGTACACAATTCAGATAAAAACTTGATAAAGTTGAAGTTAGGCAACTTCATCTGTCATTTTGGCCTGCATACTAAACCATCCTACAACATACACTACTCTTTTCTTCCCCTATCTGCTAGTTTATATCAAAGACCAAGGTAATCCCTAATAAGCCTTATGTTGAAAAGGCAGAGCTTCTGTTAGTGTGGATCCTACATAACTGTGAGGATCATCCTCTCTCCTCTATCACCTCTTTTGGACTCTAAGCGAATGAGAAATAAACTTCTATTGTGTTGTCACTGAATTTATTGAATCATCTTTCATAGCAACAAGTTCTGCCTTAATTAATAAAGCTCTATAACTTCATGTGTAATAATAATCTGGGAGCATGTTTTAATAGTCTAAAAATAGAGGTCACTGGGAAAATGGGGACAGAGAATGATACACTTAAAGGAACACCTTCTATGCATTCCCTCTGTCTTGTATGAATCTATTTCAATCATAAGGAAGAAGACTGGCTCAGGTAGGGATGGTTTCTATACAACCCTGAGTTGAACCTGTAATCTTTATTCACTGCATAGAAGGTGCTAAAACTAGAATAGAAAGCTAAGCCAAAAGCTGTGTAGGAAAGCATAATTTTGTACTTGAGTGGAAGAGTCCTAGGAACAATAGTCAAGAGCAAATACATGTGAATGTGATAAGTGGGGTGAAAAAAAACAGCTTCCTTATAAGAAAAGAAAGAAGACATCAGGGTCTTAAATTTCTCTTTATGAATCATCTGGGGTATGGTATACAGGTGGATTTTGTTTTCTTCACCCAATTTTAGAAAAAAAAACATTCATAACACATTTCTTGATGTTCACTGCCCTAACAGCATCCTCCCTTCTTCTGAAAATCACCTCTGAAATCAAGTATTCATCATCCTTTCCTATCAGAAACTTGGTCATCCATTCCCATTAGCAACCAGTCCTAGTCACTCAACATCACACAAGGAAGGCACTTAAGACAAACTACAGAACTGGTTGGTGTGGACTGGACTACCACATCAATTTCTCCTTGTGTTAGAATTTGCTCACCGAATTTCATCGTCTCCCTTAACACAGTCATCTATCTGGGCTCATTGGCTGGTCTGGATTTACACAGGTTATTTGAAAGATAAAGGTCAGATACACACCAGACTGCTATAACCACATTTATTAACCACAGTCCCCCCCCCATCCCCTACCCCCACCTGCCTCACTGACTTTCAACATCATCAGTGTCATCTGGAGCAAGAGAGCAGTAAATTAAATGTGGCAGATCATGAAACAGGAGCCAAGAATAAAGCCACAGATTAGTGATAAATGATGCCAAGTTCAACCTTATTAGCCTTTGAAAAACCACACTGTTCTGCCAAGCCAGTATCTAAACCTTGTTATAGACAGAACATCTAGATGGTCCAATTGCTGCTGGTTTTAATCAGAGGATGACAAAGAGGCAATTAGATATGGCTTGGAGATGAAAATGAAGTCCTTCCTCAAGGGGATTTGCTGCTGGCTGAGAGTTCGGGCAATGAAGTTTGGAAAATTCTATCTTCACTCTCTTCCCTAGAGTCTTGCTAATTTTATACCACTAGCCTTCAGACTTTGATTTTCTTTTAAGATTCACATGTATGCATTCATAAAGCAGGGCATCCTCAAGAAAGAAAATATCAAAAGTAGCTTCAGTGCAAGAAAGGAACTAGCTTGTACTCACTAGTTCCATCCAACTATAACTTTGATGCTGTCCTGTGGGGACAGGATCTTTCTTGGAGGCCAAGAACAGATAGAATTGGAACACATCACAGGGTATAGATTCTGTAAGATATGGTTGGTACTCATCTATTACTTCTCATCAAGGCCTACATTCGTCTGTTTTTCTTTTCTCTCAATTAATATTGTGAGAAATAGCAAGTTATTCAAGGGGCCAGGGTGAGGATGTTGGGATGTCCTAAAAACTGACTCAATATCACAAGGACCTAAAAGCTAGAAAGAAACATGATTAACCTAAGATGTCAAAAGGCAACTTAATTAAGGGTGATTATGAGAACAGTTCTTGGGAAGACCAGAGCATGCCTTAGCTGGCAACACTATAGCATGTATAAGATCTATAGAGTGAAGAGAACCTAGAAATGGAAATTTTATTTAGAAGTTAAAATTCATTGTACCTAGCACTTGGGTCTATTCCATCTCCTATCCAATGTATATTCTAATACTAGTTTTAAAAAGAGTACTGGGAGAACAAGAAAGTTTCATTCACTTATCATATTGGAGATTGTGGGAAAAACTGAAGAGAGAGAGAGGAAAAGACTTCATGTCAAAAAGAATAGAAGAAACCCGAGCTCAGGATGCCTGGGTGGCTCAGTCTGCTAAGTGTCTGACTCTTGATCTCAGCTCAGGTAATGAGCTCAAGGTTGGTGAGATTGAGCCCTGCAGTGAGAAGCCTGCTTGGGATCTTCTCTCTCTCCCTCTCTCTCTGCCCCTCCCCCACTCACATGTGTTCTCTCTCTCTCTCTCAAAACAAATAAGTGTTAAATTAAAAAAGAAAGAAAGAAAGAAAGAAAGAAAGAAAGAAAGAAAGAAAGAAAGAAAGAAAGAAAGAAAGAAACCCAAGCTCAATGCATACATGGAAAAAAAATTGAGTGCTTGGTTGTTAGGAACAGAACCAGAGGAGCTAGAAGCTTAGAATGAAGGAATTCAAGGAATAGAATAATTCAGGGTATTGAATTAAAGTCTTGTTACTGAAAGGGGGGGTTCATGGACTAGTAGCATCTATATCACCTGGGAACTTTTTTAAGATACAGAAACTTAGGCCCCACCTACTGAATCAGACTTCACATTTTAACACAAGGATTTGAAGGTCTCTAAGGTTTGGAAAGCACTGTATTCAAGATCTGCATCAGACAGAGCAGAACCACCCTGACTCAATAGCAGCCCCATAAGTATTTGAAGAAGGGGAAGTAGCAACCTCGCCTTTTGGCTAAAACTCTAAACTTTCTGTAAAGCAAGTGAACTGTCTGGCTGGATAGGGCTTGGGAACTGGGAGGGAAGCTGAGCAGTGTTCTGGTAATTGTGGCCTTCTGTGATAGGGAAGGGGAAACCAAGAAAGACTGTCCTGCTCAGGAGGAATTATAATCCAACTCTGCCAGCACCTGGTCATCTGGAAATTAATCCTGGTTATCCACATGCCCCAATCTCTTTTACAGAATCCACATTTAGCTCTACATGCCCCAGTCCCTGATAAAGGACCAGTTAGCCATTGGGAAAAACAAACCAATGCAACTTCAAGGAAGTTGCCTTCACCAGTGCTCTGTATTTACAATTATTAAAAGACAACCAAGTCACCAGATATCTGAGTAAAATAAATGTTGTAAAGATAATTAAAATGAAAGTATTTAATAGTTAAGATGGCATGAACTTCAATGACTTAAAAAATGAACTAGCCAGAAATATCTGGAAACACTACAGTGGAGCCAAA
Organism: Panthera tigris; assembly: GCF_018350195.1. Classification (NCBI taxonomy): domain Eukaryota; kingdom Metazoa; phylum Chordata; class Mammalia; order Carnivora; family Felidae; genus Panthera; species Panthera tigris. The sequence continues at coordinate 111,414,441 of NC_056667.1, read as the reverse complement.
TAGCAGAGTGTCATTTACAACCTTGAAAGAAAACAGTCAAAATCAGTGGTTCTCAGCCACTGATTAGAGTCATCCAGAAGGCTTGTGAAAGAAAACCCTAGAATTTGGGGTTCCACCCAGAGTTTCTATTTCAACAGTTCTGGGGCAGAGCGGGGAAATTTTCATGTCTAATAAGGTCCCAGTTGATGCTGATGATGCTATTCCAGTGACCATACTTTGAGAACCACTGGCCAAGAAAATCAAGCATGGCAATCAATCAACCTGGGGATAAAAAGAGGAATTATTAAGGAAACAGATGAACAATTCTAGGTCTGAGAGTGAGACAAATATGTCTCCAGATACTGCCAAAGGTCCCCATGGAGTGAGGGGAGCACACTGTCCCCAGATGAGACCCACTGACTTCATCCAATCACTTGTGAGAATATTGGGGCCAACATCATCAGTGTAGACCAGTGATTCCCACACATTAGCATGTGTCAGAAACACCTGAAGTGCTTGCTAAAACATTGGTTACGGGCTCTTCCCAGAGTTTCTGGTTCTCAGTTGATGTGAATGCAGCTGGTCTACACACTACAATTTGAGAAACACTGATGTAGTCCATCAAGGGTTTAACCAATCAGTGTTTACTCCCTGAAACTGGAGACAGGGCTTCCTTCCTTGGAAGCATGTGGACTTAAGGTGGAGGGTAATTCTCTGCATATCTGTGTCCTGTTTGAAAATAAGAAGATGGAGAGAACATGAGGTAAGAAAACAACAGGCTTTGTTACTGCTCAGATTTGTAGAACTGGTCTGGCTAATGGACCTTAATGGCAAGTGGTAGGCTGGAGCACAAGAAGAAGATATCAGAGATCAGAGCAACAATTTTGATTGTGTGAGGTAGGAGCATTACCAGGAAACCCTGATGCAGAGATCTGTGAGGGAGGGATCAGAGAACCAAGTTTAGGGCTAAGACCTCTACTGTCCCTTTTCTCTGTTTCTGGTACTGAACTCCAATCCCATACATTAACATCCTTACATCTCAGGCTCTTCTTACCTTTTGCCAGCCACAAGTAAAAAGAAGTTGGGAACAGACAGAGCCTGCTAAGGGTGATGGCAAGTCCATTATCCCACAATAGGATCTCCTCCTATTTCCAAGCCAGATCTCACCTTCCTTAATGGCCCTGCTTAAGTTCTACCTGCTTAATGTCTGGACCCATTCAAATATTATCTTACTCTTCCCTAACTTTTGTATATTTAATTCTGTGCAGTTTTTCACTGTCCCATTATTTTTTAGGTGGAAAGTCTAATTTCTCTGGCAAAACTCTATACCACTTAAGGAGTAAATTGCGTCTATTTTTCTTTTTGTTTCCTTTGTTCCAGGACAATGCACTATGTTCAAGTAGCCACATCCATCCCTATAGTGAAAGAGAGGCACCACATAAAACTCATGGAAATCAAGGACAAAGTTATGGAGCAACTATGCATTGAAGCTTTCATTCATTCACTTACCCACACAAGCTTGGGCATTTTAATCTTCTGCTCTGTATTTTACTATTCTCTTCTTCTGGAAAGAGGATAATGATTATTTTTCAGAATCAGACATAGTTCATGCAAAAAGCCTGGTACCAAGCCTTACAAAAAATAGGACAAAGCAAATTCAACAATTATCATTATTAAAAAGATCAACATAAGTTTACACCCTTTGTTTACAAACTGGCTCCTCAATGACACAAGCCAGTGTATTCTTTACATCCTTTTTTGTTTGTTTATTTATTTTGAGAGAGAGAAAGAGAAAGAGAGAGAGAGAGAGAGAGAGAGAGAGAATTCCAAGCAGGCTCAGTACTGTCAGCTCAGAGCCCAATGTGGGGCTCAAACCCATGAACTGTGAGATCATGATCTGAGCCAAAATCAAGAATCAGAGGCTTAACTGACTGAACCACCCAGGCTCCCTGTGTTCACATTTTATCCTAACTCATTATGTTCATGATAAATTTGCCTGACCCACCACACATACCTCTGTCTCTTTCTTGCGTATTTTTTTAAAATGTTTATTTATTTTTGAAAGAGACAAAGACAGAATGAGAGTGGGTTAGGGGCAGAGAGAGAGGGAGACACAGAATCTGAAGCAGACTCCAGACTCCGAGCTCTGAGCTGTCAAAACACAGCCCGATGTGCAGCTCTAACTCACGTCCTGTGAAATCATGACCTGAGCCAAAGTCGGATGCTCAACCGACTGAGCCACCCAGGTGCCCCTCTTTCTTGATATTTCCAATGCAGTTTTCCTCTTTATTCTGGAAATGGATCATTCTGTGGGCCTTCCCTGATATCGCACCTTCTAGTTATATTCAGTCCACGTGCCCCCACTGGGACCCTTGTACCTGAATATCCCTGAGGAGAGATCTCACAAAGACATCAGTACACATTGAAAATGGGACCTCAAGTCTCTATGTATCCTTAGGTTAATTCTGACATCATAACAAAACTTTTCTACCAACTCTTCAGTTAAAGACATTGAAGCTCAGTAAGCAAGACAGAAACACGTGAACTAAGGCAATGGTTTTGCGTTCTGAAAAGTCAGCTTTCTCTCAAATACACACCTCTTTTACTTCTGCCTCTCCTATTATTCCCCTATTCTGTACTGAAAACCATTGCTAGAATGCCTTTGGACTAGGTAGATAAGCTCCCATTTTTGTCCATGGCTATTTTTTATCATTATACTTGGGCTTCTGCTTGGTGGGTTCTTAATCGGGTCTTGCACCACACGTAGTGAATCAACCCATGTGGTTTCACAGGAAGTGAGACATCTGTAGTGGGCCTAGAACATGATGTTGCCAAGCCTGCTCCTGTTCAATGGCCAGAACTGAAGAAATGTATTTATTCTCTGTATAAGATTCCCAACCTTTACAATCTCTCAGCCTTCCAATTTATCCACATAAAATTTCTCTATCTGAAATATTCAGACCTCCAAGAACTTAAAAGTTAGCTCAAACGTATATCTCTGGAGATTTAAAAGGGATTCCAGGGGCGCCTGGGTGGCTCAGTTGGTTAAGCGTCTGACTTCAGTTCAGGTCATGATCTCACAGTTTGTGGGTTTGAGCCCTGCATCGGGTTCTGTGCTGACAGCTCAGAGCCTGGAACCTGCTTCAGATTCCATGTTTCCCTCTCTCTCCGCTCCTCTCCTGCTCACACTCTGTCTCTCTCTCTCTCAAAAATAAAATAAACATTAAAAAAATTTTTTAAGGGATTCCAATGTTCCCATACACTCCAGCTCATGGATTTTGTTTATGAGAGTTGTTCTGACTTTCATTCACATACTCCATTTATTCATTCTGGCTACTCTTGCAATAAACTTGAGTATCTGATAATCTAGTCCATGCCCAGTTAGAAATAACAAATTAGCGAAGGTAGTAATCTTCCTAGAAGTTTGGTCTCTAACAAGAAAAGATAGCTGATAGGAAAGTAAGAAGAACAGAAGATCTGTAAAAATAAGATACGAGAATGCAAAATTTATCCTAGTGACTGATTACATTCAGAAGCACTTCCAGCTTCGCCACCATCCCCTTCAGCCCTCCTTATTGTTCTGTTTGATGATTACAACTACCTCCTACTGGTTATCCTGCCTGAGACTTCCTTCATGCTATCTGATTCTGCCAAGTGTTATTAGAGCTACCTTCCTGTGAAAGAAGCTATACTTACTTTAATGCCTCTGTTGCACTGTGTTTGCCTTCAGGACACTGTTTTAAAATGTGCCCAGAATTTTGTTCTTGTTTGCAGGTACGGTGAGGTTAGCAGCTCGGGAATTGACTGCCACTGAGACAATAGTTTGCTACTCACAGTTCCTAAAAAGAGGGGTCATGCCACACCATGCAGGGCTGCACAGAGAAGCACCAGGGTCAGTCAGGACACAGAAGGAACAAGAAGGGAACATGGGCAAGAGGCTTTGTTGTGGTTTTCATAAGAAGGAATGGGTGAGGCAGGTTCAAGCTGCTGACCAGGTATAGAATTGGATAGTTTGAGTAATTTCAGCATGCTTTGGGCTCTGGGGCTGCCCCTAGTTTTCCCATCTGGGAGCTGGCCCTGGAGTGGTTTAGGGAAGAGGAATAGCATTCTGGACTGCAGGAGCCCATAAAAGGTTGCAAGTAGGAGTGTGAACTTGGCGTTGATTGATTGCATCTCAAAGACATGCTCATAGGCAAGTAGTTTACTATTTCTAGGAATTAGCTGTACCTGGGAGGGCAGTGTCTCCCCTGTCAGCAAGGCCCTAAGATGTCAAAGCATTATAAAATACATGATATAAAGCAATAACCCACATGTTCATACAGACACATCCTTCTTCATTAGGACCTGAGGTCAGTCACACTCTGCTCATCTCTCCTAACTTCATCCCCAGCCAATCTGCAGTACCCTCCAGGTCCCAGGCACACCATCATCCTCCACTGGGAGCAAGCCACTCATGCTCTCCCTCAAGCCACTCCTGTGGCTTTTCCCATGTTGTTCCATGTGTTGAGAACTTCTTTCCTCACATTCTTCACCTAGTAACTTGTCTGGAGCCTTCAGAAACCCTGCTCATGTTCCCTGAGTCCCTCTGGTACATGCACATGTTCTTTCCTGTCATCTGCTATTCAATTTTGTTTATATCTCTGTTGTGTTTAACATTTAATTAGTTGTGTTATTTATCTGTTAGCGAGTGTGTCTCTTCCACCAGAGTAGGCATCCTATGAGTAGAGACCATCTTATCTGTCCTTGCCTCCTCCTCGTTGATAGCATGTATATTAGATGTCATGGGCACACACCTAATATCTGTTGGGTCCATGGTACTCTTGGGCCCTGTTGTGTAGAAGCAAGCAGCCATATGAAGTTAAATAACTCCAAATGTATTATCGTGTTAAAGTAAAGCTGCTTGGCCTCACATTAGGACTTAAACTTGGAGGCAAGTAATCTGATGAAAATAGGATTTATTAGTAAAGCCAAAAAGCATCCTTAATCTTAGGAATTTGATTAGCTTGGATTATGGAAAGCTGATTTTTTTTTTTTAATGAAAAATAGTTCCTCCCCATATCTCAGAGCTCTACTCAAATGTGTGTGCCTGGCTTAAAGGTGAGAAGCGGAGAGGTTTAACTTAAGTGTCTGTTGGAGATTTTGGAACCAATGCTGCTTCATTCAAATTGTGAGGTTAGAGAAGTTTAGCTTTTCATTGGATGGAGAATTCTAGGGATAACCCTGCAGAGGAGAGAGGAAGATTTGGCACAGCAGTGGGCTTTCTCCAGTCACCACTGAAATCTTACTCTGTGGAGAGTCTGACTTTGCCTTTGAATTATTGAGCATAAAGTAATTGTTCATTTAGCCCTCCTTAGCTCCTCAAGACATCTATTAATGGAGTGTGGATGACACATGAGATTGTCACAAATGCATTATACCACTCTTGTGTTTGCTCAAATGATGGCATCCTTTTTGTTTAGCCCAGTTTATATGAGATTCTCCACAAAGCAGTTTACAAACTCTTCTTTACCTAAGGAGCAAATGCTGATCCTGAAGGCCCAGAGTGCTTATTCCTATTAAAGTGTCAATGAACTTTACACACACACACACACACACACACACACACACACACGTGTATGTATGCATGTATTAATAGGTATATATACATGCATATGAGAGAGAAAGAGATAGAGATAAAGCTGGGATATAAAGATATATCTATTTTAGGTTCTTATTCAAATTATTCAAAATAATTTAAGAGATTTTTAAACAAACTTTTTTTCTGTATATTTTTTTAAATTGTAAATGGATTTTTATTTTTTGTTTATTTCAAATTTTTATTTAAATTTTAGCTGGTTAGCGTACAGTGTAATATTTGTTTCAGGAGTTGAATTTAGTGATTCATCACTTACATATAACACCCAGTGCTCACCATAACAAGTGTCCCCCTTAGTACTCATCACCCATTTAGTCCATTCACCACCCATCCCCCTCTATCAACCCTCAGTTTGTTCTATATAGTCACGAGTCTCTTATGGTTTGCTTCTCTCTCTCTCTCTCCCCCAATCTTTGCTTTTTCCTTCCCATATGTTCATCTGTTTTGTTTCTTAAATTCCACATGAATGAAATAATATGGCATTTCTCTTTCTCTGAATGACTTATTTTACTTAACATAATACATTCTAGCTCCATCCACATAGTTGCAAATGGCAAGATTTCATTCTTCTTGATGGCTGAGTGAAATTCATATATACATATATGAATATTATATATATACATATATATAATATTATTTGTCCATTCATATACATATATGTGTATATATGTGTGTGTATATATATATATACTATATCTTCTTTATCCATTCATCAGTAGATGGACATTTGGGCTCTTTCATAGTTGGACTATTGTTGATAGCACTGCTATCATTGAGGGGCATGTACCCCTTTGAATCTGTATTTTTGTATCCCTTGGATAAATATCTAGTAGTGCAATTACTGGGTCACAGGGTAGTTCTATTTTTAATTTTTTGAGAAAACTCCATACCATTTTCCAGAGATCCTGCACCAGTTTGCATTACCACTGACAGTGTAAGAGGGTTCCCTTTTCTCTGCATCCTCACCAACATCTGTTGTTTCCTGATTTGTTAATTTTAGCCATTCTGACAGGTGTGAGGTGGTATCTCATCGTGGTTTTGATTTGTATTTCCTTGATGATGAGTGATGTTGAGTGTATTTTCATGTGCCTGTTAACTATCTATCCTCTTTGGGAAAATGTCTATTCATGTCTTCTGCCCATTTCCTAACTGGATTACTTGGTTTTTGGGTCATGAATTTGATAAGTTCTTTATAGATGTTGGATACTAACCCTTTATCAGATATTTCATCTGCAAATATCTTCTCCCATTCTGTAGGCTGCCTTTTAATTTTGTTTATTGTTTCCTTTGCTGTGCGGAAGCTTTTTGTCTTGATGAGGTCCCAGTAGTTCATTTTTGCTTTTGTTTCCACTGCCTCCGGCAACATGTCTAGTAAGAAGTTGCTGGGGTTGAGGTCAAAGAAATTGCTGCCTGTGTTCTCTTCTAGGATTTTTACAATTTCCTGTCTCACATTTACGTCTTTCATTCATTTTGAATTTATTTTTGTTTATGGTGTAAGAAAATGGTCCAGTTTTATTCTCCATGTAGTTTGTCCAGTTTTATTCTCCATGTAGTTTGTCCAGTTTTCCCAGCACCATTGGTTAGAGAGACTGTCTTTTTTCCATTGGGTATTCTTTCCTACTTTGTCAAAGATTAGTTGACCATACAGTTGTGAGTCCATTTCTGGTTTTTCCTTTCCATTTCATTGATCTATGTGACTGTTTTGTGCCAGACAGATCATCTAAGCAGAAAATCAACATGGAAACAATGGCTTTGAATAACACACTGGACTGGATGGACTTAATGGATCTATTCAAAATATTTCACCCTAACGCAGCAAAATACACATTCTTTTTGAGTACACATGGAACATTATCCAGATTTTATCACATACTGGGTCACAAATCAGCCCTCAAAAAGTACAAAAATATTGAGTTCATATAATTTATATTTTAAGACCACAACATTATGAAATTTGAAGTCAACCACAAGAAAAAATTTGGAAAGACCACAAATACATGGAGGTTAAAGAACATCCTACTAAAAAAATGAATAGGTTAACCAGAAAATTAAAGAAGAAATTAGAAAATACATGGAAACTCTTCTATAACTTAAAATGAATGTGACTTGATATGTTTGAAATAGAGTGTAAAAGAAATTTTAAAACATTCCAAATGACATAGTCTGAGGAATTCTCTTTATTAATGAGATTCTTGTAGATAAAGTGGATAATCATGGGGATGGAGAACATTCTACTGGCAAGAATGACCTTGACTGCAAAAGGAAGACCCCAGCTTTTTGTCCTGAAGCTCACTCTGGGACTTGTGGCATTAGATACCTTACCTCCAGCTTCCTCCAATGCCACACTCCTCACTGGTGAGGGCCCCATTTGTTCTGACACTACGCTTAAGAGCAAATGGCCAATTGTTTCATGGTTGCTCTGCCCTAAAGTATTTCTAACCACAAGTGATTTGTGAAAACAAAAGGATATAATTAAGTGCTGGAATAGATTTGATTTATTAAGCATGGGATTATTTCTGACATTTATAGTGTGACTCAAAAAGAGTCCTGAGCTGGAAAATATGTACTCATTACTTTGCATGATGTTTATTTAAGAGAGGGAGATGTGACCTGAGGCAAATGTGAAAAGCTGGAAGTTTTTCTCCAGTTCTCCTTTCCCTGAGGGTTCTTGTCAGGTCTATTCCATTTCATCATGAGCTCTTTACAAGAGCCAAGGTGCTCATTTGCTTTCTCCACACAGACCAAATCAGAAACATCATTTTTACTTTAACTGAAAAGAATTTTAAATTTAAAGAAAAATTGCAAAAGTAAAAGCAGTGTGAAGAATACCTATGTGTCATTTATCCAGATTGAACTGTTGTTAACATTTTACCTTATTTGCTTTATCATCTGCTTAAATCTGTTTACCTATTATCTATCTATTATCTATCTATCATCTATCTACCTATTTATCTATTATTTATTATCTATCTATCTATCTATCTATCTTCTATCATCTATCTACCTATTTATCTATCATCTACCAATCTGTCTAATCCATCTTCTATAATCTATTATCTATCTGTCTATCTATTTATCTATCATCTGTCTATCCATCCATCCGTGCATCCAACCATCTATATTCTCTTTTTTTAAAGTTTATCTATTTTTTTGAATGAGAGACAGAAAGAAAGAGAGAGACAAAGCACATGAGGGGAGGAGGGGCAGAGGGAGAGAATCCCAAGCAGGCTGTGCATCGTCAGTAAAGAGCCCAACGTGGGGCTCAAACCCATGAACTGTGAGATCATGACCTGAGTCTAAGTCAAGAGCCAGATGCTTAGCCAACTGAGTCACTCGGGGACCCCTAACCATCTATATTATCTATCTATCTATCTATCTAATCTATTTATCTATATCCTTCTAGCTATCATATATATATACATATATATACACACATATATATAATATACAAATATGTGCATATGCATGTACACATAAGCATGCATGTTCACATGTTTATACATGTTTTAGACAATGTGAGAGTAAGTTAAATACACCAGTCTTTGTCTCCTAAACACTTGAATGTGCATTTCCTAATAACAGGGATATGCTCTTATGTAAGCACAGTACCATGATCAACTTCAGTAAATTTATGGGTGTTGTGCTTTTACTTAGCCTACCGTTCTGTTCCAACTTTTTTAGTTGGCCTAATAATGTCCTTTATAGCATTTCCCCCCTCTTGTTCAAGGGTCCAGGAGAGAGTCAGGTACTCCATTTAGTTGTCATATCTGTTTGCCTTCCTTTAACCTCAAACATTTCCATAGCTTTTCCTTGACTTTTATGACATTGTCATTTTTGAAGAATACAAACTCACTTTTTCCCCCTCCTTTTTGATTAAATGCAACTATTCTCATTCTGGATCTGTCTGATGTTCTTTCATGATAAGATTAATATTATGTATTCTTGCAATGCAGCAAAGTTGATGTTGTGTTCTTCTCTGGGTTTTGTGCCTGCATGTCCGTCTGTCTTTCATAGATGATGTGACTATTGGTCACCCAGACAGGGAGTTTCCCAATTTCTCCACCACATAAGAACTGTTTTTCCCCTCCTCAAAACTACTAAGCAGACAGTAGAGAGACATTGTAAGACCATGCAAATATCCTTCTCCTTATCAAAATGTTCCTACATTTGGCATCCACTGATGATTCTTGTTTGGTGCAATCTTTACCATCCCAGTTGCCAAATTCTAGACACTATCTCCACCTTTAACAGATGACCTTCAGTATTCTACTGTAATAATGCTTTACCAGTTACCTATCTATCCATCAGTCTTTCAGTCTATTATCAACACCAACTCATACATTTCTATTTTAAATGGTTTACAATTCATTACTGTATTTAACTATTTTATTCTTAAGTTGTGCTATATTTGGCTTGCTGAAATCCCCTCTATGCCCTTGCAACATGCTTGTATTTTTTTTTTAACATTTCTTACTTTCTGGCATACAAGGTGCTCCAAACTCTTTATGTAACCTGACCAAACTTGATCACTGATTTCTCTGTTTGGCCCAGGTGCGTTTAAAAAAAAATTTTTTTTACATTTATTTATTTTTAAAAGACACAGAGAGAGATGCAGCACAAGTGGGGGAGGGGCAGAGAATGAGACACAGAATCCGAAGCAGGCTTCAGGCTCTGAGCTGTCAGCTAAGAGCCCAATGCAGGGCTCAAACTCACAAACCATGAGATCATGACCTGAGGCGAAGTCGGACCCTTAACCAACTGAGTCACCCAGGTGCCCCATGCCCAGGTGCTTTTTAGTGTGGATGGTATTAGAGACCCAGATCCCAACATCAGGTGTGATAACTTCTCCTAGGATGGCTTTGCTTCTTGGCTTTCTCAGCAGACAGGGATAGGAAACACTACATACTTTTCACATAAAGATGCACATACATACAAATATGCATGCATACGCACAGATGTATGCATATACCTGTGCATATAAACACACCTGTGCACATGTATTATATGTATTTTGGAAACCCTGAGTTCACACCAATACCTTCAAGCTTAATCAACCTCCTATCCGTATTTGAATGTTGCTTCTTCCACAAGGAGTATCTTGGCTCCCAACAGCTTCAACATGTTTATTATTTGCTCAACCCTGTATTACACCTACAATAACTCAAGAATTATGCCAATAAAACTAAAATAAGCAAACTAACTCAAAAGTTTATGTCTGTGTGTTGCACCCCCACACAGAGTCGAACACTGTGGCCATTAGCTACTAGAATTAGTTCTTTTCTTGTTTTTTTTTAGCTCCCCCCTCAGTGTGTTTATTTAAACAAAATTCATTTAAAACATAATTACATTCATTTGTTTCAGTTTTCTTTCAGTTTTAGATATATTCTTCTCATTTTTATTGACTTGACTTGAATTTTTTAATATGTAAGTTACAGAGAGACTTTTAAAAAGTCAACCATGATGAAAGTTATATTCAGAACAGTGATCCTCTGTGTCATAAGCCTTCAGCCCAGCCCTCTCCTTACTGTCTTCCTATAAGTAACCAACTTGATTTTTAAACATATACTCTCCCAATGTTCTTTTTAACCTAAATCAACCTCTTTAACTAACCCTTCCCTTATCCTGAGTGGCAGAAGTAGAAGAAAAGCACCCACATTCCTCAAGTGTCTGGAACCATCAGCCCTCACAGCATCCCTAGGGAAAAAGTATCATCTCAGCCTGAGATAACGGGGGGATCTTCACCTGGAAAAATGCTACTCATTCTGCAACAAGAAAGGGGAATGGATTTGGCATATCTTCAACATTAGGGGTTAGGAGGTCAGGAAACAGTAATGGTTCAGGGCCTTGGGTGTCTCTGTGACCAACAACCTTCCAGACCCAGCCATTCTGAAACTATGGCCATGGTCTACACAGATGGCTACATAGAAGGGTAAAAATTATAAAATTGGGCTACTAAAGAGCTGTAATCAGAGTCAATACCTATAGTGTGATCTTATAAGTCACAGGTACATACCCTAACACTGTGGAAGGGAGATTCCTTCTTCAGATCCAAAGTCCAACAGCAGTCATAGACTCCTAAGCCCCATCTGTAGGGGATGGGGATACACCTGGCTTCCCAGCCATCAGGCTCCAGTGGTGATCCAACAGGGACAAACAAGATGATGTGAGGACCAACTGACTTATAGCAATGACACTGTGTGGTCATCACAATTGGCAAAAGGGCTGTATATGCCCTGCTACCTATGGTCCCTCCCTTGGAGGTGATGATACCCAGAACTGATTTCTTGGATGAATAAACACTTGGATTCCTTCCCAGCAGGAAGGACCATAAGGACAGAAAACAACATTCTCATGATCGCTTGAGAGGGGGAAACCTTGAATCATTTGAGTATTCCAAAGAAAGTAATTGTAATTCATACCCAATCAAGAGAAGGCTATGCCAAGTTTATACATGCTTGGGAAAACAGGCTCAGGGATACCAAGCAGTTGGCAAACATCACACGCTTAGTAAATGGCATAGCTAGGCTTAGAATCTTCAACCTTCTGAATACAAAGTCCATGCTCTGAGGACAATGCAGAGGAAGTCAGGGACCTGGGTTCCCTCTCTGCATATCTCTCAGCAGCTCACATCTCTTCTCTATGCCTCATTTTCCCCACTTGTCTACTGCGGGGGTGGGTGTGACTACTTCTAATGACCTTCCAGTTCCAAAATGAACATTTCACCCTGGTGTATGTTTGGGGCAGGGGGCATTTTCCAGTGACAAGGGAAATAAATAAAAGAAACAAATCAATTTAAGTAATGAAAGTTCAGAAAAGATGGAGGAAAGACATGGGTTGGCTGAGGTGTGGATACTGGAGTTTTCTAGTTCCTAATGTCATGAGTGTGGTGGAAAGGCACCAGCAGGGCACTGGGTGACGATGCATGGGATCCACAGGCCTCAGGCTGAAACCAGCATGGCAGGACAGGAACCACTGAAAACCTCCGTGGTGTCCCTCTGGCTAGGAGCATTTTGTATATGTGTCCACATTTAATTCTTATAGGAACTTTATGAAGTAGGTGGTAATACCCATCTATGCTACAGATGGCCATATTGAATCTCAAAGAGGTGAGGATCTTGCCTTTGGCATGTAGCTGGATAAGGAGGGAGGCAGAATGTCAGACCAGCCAGTCTGAAGGACTCATTCCTTGCTGCAGGCTCCAGGCCCCAGGGGAAAAAGGCCATCACAGTCAGCAGCAGGAAAAAAGCCACACGGTGTGCCAGTTCTTTCTGGCTTTTAAGATATTACTGTGTAAAAGGGGCCCCTGGCTCTCACATTCTGCTGCTTCCTTTTCTCTACCTAGTTTTGTAAAGTATGTCATTTGGTAATTAATTTTTCAGATCTACAAGGCTGGTGTAAGAACAGCTGTAAATTAAACAATCTCATTTTCATAACATTACAGACCAAAGGGCATCACTTGGTGACACATCCCTGAAGCAGTGATGGATAGTTTTTACTAACCAATGACCCAGAATCCAAAAGCCCCTTGCCCCTGCTTTGTGATGGAGTTAGGCATGCGAAACAGAAAAATAATTGGATATGTTTATCTCCAGATTTGTTTTTTTTATCTGAATGTACTCAACAGGACTGTCAGGGACTGTTTCCTAAAACAGGTCTAGTGTATGAAACAGGATAAAAGAAAAAAAAAGGGTATTTCCTGTGTAATTTCTACTTCATTCCAAGATTTGAAGTGGGTCCCACAATGTATCAGTAGAACATGCTAGAAAGAGATGAGGAGATCAGGGAGAAAGAAGATCCCAGTATAGCAAATTAAGAAGCTGACAGTATCAAAGTGGAGAGAGATACGAAAGTGGTCTCTTGACAGTTCAAAGGATGAGGGGACAAAGTGAGAGCCACAGACACAGAGGACAGAGTCAGAACTGGAGGATCCATGAAAGGAATTAATTTCTGGGTGGTTTATTGTGTTTGGCAAGACTGGTCACAGCTGACTGGGGTTTGGTGGTGGGATAAGAAGACAATCCAGAGAAATGTGTCTCCTGAGGCCAGAGGAACAGAGATCAGCTACAGATCAAGATGTCAGGCAAGTATGTGGCAGGGTCAGCCCTTTGACCTTTGGCAAAGGTTGGAGTTGATGCTTTAGCCATTCCTCATCAGGGCCAAAAGAGGCCAGGACGAATGAAGTCAGGAATACACCAGGAACCTCATAAGGAAGACTCAAGTCAAACAAGGAGCGGGAAGGTGGGGAGAAGGGGGCCAGGCCAGGCCAGGCAGAGCCAGGGGAGAAGGAGGGTGGCCATCTTGCTGGTCCAGCCACCAGAACGCAGTGTCTGCCTTGCTGCCCACATCTGGCCTCCCTGGACCCTCACAGAGCCTGGAATGGACACTGGAAGGGCAAGGAGCAGGACAAGTCCTGATATTAAAAAGAAACCAGAATTTTAAAAAGCCAAACTCATAGAAGCAGAGAGTAGAATGGCAGATGCCAGGGTCTGGGAGCAGGGAGACTGGGTAAATGTTGGTCAAAAGAGTCTGGAAACTCCCAATTATAAGGCAAATAAAATCTGGGGATCTAATGCTCAGCATGGTGATGTTAATTGTCACTACTTGGTTGCATGAGTGGCTCAGTCGGTGCAGTGTCTGACTTTAGCTCAGGTCATGATCTTGTGGTTCATGAGTTCAAGGCCCACATCAGGTTCTGTGCTGACAGCTCAGAAACTGCTATGTCTCCCTTTCTCTCTGCCACCCCCCCCCACTTTCGCTGTCTCTCGAAAATAAATAAATATTTAAAAAATTATATTGTCACTACTGTATTATATATGTGAAAGTTTTTAAGAGAGCAGATCTTAAATGTTACACACACACACACACACACACACACAAATCATAATTATCTGCAGGAAAAGCAGTGTTGGCTCACCTTATTGTGGTAATCATTTTGCAATATATACATGTATCTAGTCATCACACTGTCCATTAAACAAATATGTTCTATGTCACATATGACATATGTTATATGTCAGTATCTCAATAAAGTTGTAAGAAAAAACGACCCTAGCTGAGTGCCCCTCATTAATGGGATGTATGCAGTGAGTGGGGGACACCTAGTATATGCCTGAAGCTGTGCCAGTTTCTGGGAATATAGAGAGAGATAAGACTGGGCCCCTAACCTGTGTTAAGAACATTAAACATGTGCATAGGTAATTATAGTGACTATTTTGTATACACAGAGAACTTTATTTCTGCCATGAGGAGTCTGGGAGAGTCTGAGTAAATGTGATGTTTACACTGGGTCTTGAAAAATAATAAGGAATTTTTCTAAGAGCAGAGGGAAAAGAGAGGAAGGCCATTTTAGATAGAAGAAACAGTGTGTTTTAGGCATAGATTCCTGGAAGGATCGAAGTATGTTCACTAGACTTTCCTATTGCAGGAAAATTGAACTAGATATTTCAGGAGAAAAAAATATATAGATATTGACCAGTGTTGAACTAGAACCCCCAGTTGTTCAAAATATGTCTATTAAATAGAGCTCACATTCTATTTTTTAAAGTTCTTTATTTTGAGAGAGAGAGATCAGGAATAGGAGAGGGGCAGAGAGAGTGAGGGAGGGAGAGAATTCCAAGCAGGTTCAGCACTGTCAGCATAGAGCCCATCATGTAGCTCGATCCCATGAACCATGAGATCGTGACCTGAGCTGAAATTGACTCAGATCCTTAACTGACTGAGCCACCCAGGTGCCCCAAGAGCTTACATTCTTTAAGCAGGCTTTTTCCAAAGTGTTTCTCATAGCTATTTATAATTATCAAAAAATATGTGGATATGTCAATAACTGTGAGGAAGTGTTGGGGTGGGCATACTGAAGGTCATTTCTTTTCTGCAGGGCTTCTCAGACCTTTTTAAATATTTTTTAATGTTTATTTATTTTTAAGAGAGAAAGACAGAGTGTGAGCAGGGGAGGGGCAGAGAGAGAGAGAGGGAGACACAGAATCCAAAGCAGGCTCCAGGTTTTGAACTGTCAGCACAGAGCCAGACACGGGGCTCGAACTCACAAACCATGACATCATGACCCAAGCTGAAGTTGCACTCTCAACCCTTCTCAGACCTTCTAATATATAAATGTGCCTTTTGAATTTCAAAGACAAGGTGTAGCATGAAGCATTTCTCATGTTTATTAAAAGATGAACTAATCTTTTTTTTTTCCTCCAGCCCAGACAGTCTAGGAAACTGTTGCTAACAACGTGGGTAATCTAGGAGTTTAAAAGCCATGCCTCCATTCATTGTACCTTGTGAAATTTTTGTCCTAGCAGTTTTCAAGTTGTATGATAATTGTTTATGTCCTTGTGCCCACCCAAATCTGTGCTGTCCAGTTTGGCGGCCACAAGCCCTGGAAATGTGACTACTTTGAACTGAGAGGAGCTGTGAGTTACTGGAAAGTTGCCAGAAAGTACATTATGTGCCTCGCATCACATTTCCACTAGACAGCCCTGCCCTTGGCCATGAGCTATGTTGGTGTGAAGATCTTAGTCATCCATACATTCTTGATGCTTCAGAAATTTCTTGTCCTACAACAGGCATTTGACATTCACTGGATGAATAAAATAACAAGTAAATAAGCGAGGCCCTATGCATAAAGTACTTGCTGCACTTACAGTCTGGTGCAAAATGCATGTTCCTATTATCACACTTTCATCTTAAAAGGCTGTTTCTGCTTATACACAAATGACCCCTTTACTGATGTAAATATCTCATTTGCATGTGTGAAATCTATCTCCTAATTGTTTTAACATAGTCAAGAAGCTAGCCCTCCAAGACATAACATTTTCTTTTGACAGAATCCAGAATTCTGAGCTATGAAACCATTTGTTGGGGTTGGGAAACTGCATGTGAGCATCCAGCAGCTCTGTCTTCTACCTTCTCACTTCTGGCCTCATCTCTGTCCCCTTGCCCCCAAAGAAGTTTACGTCTGACAAAAACAACAACTTCCTGTTCTCTAAAGCCCTGTCTTGAGCTCATGGTTCGAGACCTTCTGAAGCATTAATTCTCTCAAACAAGCTTCTGACTGTTGTAATGCCCACCCTCTGGCCAACGCTCATCTCTTTCTGCTCTACCTCCTCCAATCATGGCCCCTTATGTCTCTCTTCTCTCTTGACACTGATTTTTTGGGCAAGCCTCGGCCATCTTTGAAATGGCAATAACACTGTGTGTCATGATTATCAGGCACTTTGAAAGTTAAGTGAATGAATGAAAATAGGGAGCTGTGTAGATTGCCAAGTGTGAATCAAGTGTGAAATGCTATGCTTACTAATTTGGCATGGAATGAAGTAAGACACCTTGCTACATTTCCCTGGATCTATGAGCCTTCCTACTCCTTTAAAAGACTTCAAACCTATCTCTGTGTGCCTAGAGATGAGCCATCTATTCTTTCCACCAAATTGACACTTTTAGTCACCATTCCAATTCCTTTTTTTTCTCAACATCTGAATTAGAGAAGAATATGACCATATTCTATAGTAATGTGTGACCTTTCTTCTCCCTCTGTCCAAAATATCTTACTGTCCTCATCATTATGCAGTTATAATGATCTATGGCAGAGAATTACATTTTACTTTAATTAGCTATAAACATTAGTTTGTATTTGAAATTTAATGTAATTTTTTCTAGAAGATTCATTGGCCATGTGGATTTTAGTGAGATGTTTAACCTGAGGCCGTGTGGAAGGGGTCAGATAAGGTTTCGTTGTAAACTGAAAAACTGGTCGTATTTCATCTCATTCCATCAGAAGGTGGATCCTGTTTCTCCTGCACTTGAATTTGGGTGGGCCACATGGCTGGCTCTGGCCAATGGAGCGTTACCCATCAGGAGATAGGCAGAGGCATGCAAAATAATTGCTTGGTGAGGTTTGTCCTCTTGCTATTTTGGGAATACTTCAACTACCACCGTGTAAGGAAGCTTGAGGAAGCCTACTAGAGAGTGATACATGTGTTTCCTTGTCTCCCTTATTGTTTCAGCCAACTGCCAGATACGTGAGACCACCCTAGAACATCCATACACTGGCCAACCCACTATCTCAGCCCAGACACATGAAAGAACCAAATAACTGCCCAGGTAGCTAACAAAACCTGTAAATTAAATATATCACTATTATTTTAAGCCACTGTGCTTTGGGGTGGTTTGTAATGCAGCAAAAGGAAACTAATAAGGAAGCACTTACTTAAAAGTGGGGTGCTACTGCTGAAAACAAACCTTCAAACACTTGCGTTGACTTTGCAACTGGGCAGTGGATGGAACCAGGAAAAGCCGTGGGGATACCTTAGCAAGGGAAGCAAACTTTTAGTAGAAGCCAGTATACCGATGAGGAAACTGCTAGAGCAGCTAGAAAAATAATGATACATTTTGAACAATAAGGCCACTTGCAAAGCTGTTTCCTGAAGGTGAGGGATAGAGCACATAGCTTATAACTTTTGATCTGGCTAAGGATATCTACATAGAGAATGCTGTAGGGTCAGTTGGATGTAGCAATGGTAATAAAGTATTGCAAGAGGAGTAAGCTAAAGAAAAATCTGTTTCGACTGAATGAATGAGTAGAGGATATACAGAGAAACCCATAGTTGTTGAGTTAGAAAATAATACTGTACTCATTCTTAATCCTCAAGTGGGAAAAATTCTAAGTCATGTGAAGTCTAAGGCCAACAATAAAAACAAATGTGGCTTTACATTCCTTTGTCAAGGCTTGTGAAAGATTCACCATGGTGCCTATTAGATCATTTCAACAAAACAAAGAAGCTGTAAACATCTTAAGGGCTATTCTTATAGAAAGCTACTCCCAAGATAACTATTTTATTTTATGCTGTTATGTTATGTTATGTTATGTTATGTTATGTTATGTTATTTCCAGTATGGTTAACATACAGTGTTATATTAGTTTCAGGTGTACAATATATAGTGATTCCACACTTCCATACATCACTTAGTGCTCATCATGGCAAGTGCACTCCTTAATCGCCATCACCTATTTCGGCCATCCCCCCACCCACAGCCCCTCTGGTAACCATAGGTTTGTTCTCAATAGTTGAGACTCTGCTTCTTGGTTTATCTCTACCTTTTTCTCCCAGTTGTTCATTTGTTTTGTTTCTTAAATTCCACATATGAGAAAAATCATATGGTATTTGTCTTTCCCTGACTGACTTATTTCACTTAGCATTTTAATCTCTAGCTCTGTTCATGGAGCTTGCAAATTGCAAGATTTCATTCTTATTTATGGCTGAGTAATATTCCATTATATATATTCCATTATAATATTCCATTATATACATTCCATTATAATATTCGATATATATATATATATATATACACACATCACAGCTTCTTTATCCATTTATCAATCGATGGACATTGGGCTGCTTCTGTATCTTGGCTATTGCAAATAAGTAAACATACAGATGCATGCATCCTTTGCATTCATGTTTTGTATTTTCTGAGTAGCGTCATTACTGGATTTTTTGAGTAATGTGATTACTGGAATAGTGTGGTAACTGGATCATCAGGTAGTTCTATTTTTAATTTAGATGCAAAAATCCTCAACAAAATACTAGCAAACCAAATCTTACAATACATTAAGTAAATCATTCACCATGATCAAGTGGGATTTATTCCCAGTATGCAAGGATGGCCCAATATTTGCAAATAAATCAATATGATACCTCACATCTATAAGATAAAGGATAATAACCATATGATCATTTCACTAGATGCAGGAAATGTATTTGACAAAGTACAAATCCATTCATAATAAAAATCCCCAACAGAGTAGGTTTAGAGGGAATATATCCCAACGTAAAAAAGGCCATATATGAAAAACCCATAGTGAATATCATACTCAATGGAAAAATAAAAACTGAAAGCTTTTCCCTTAAGGTCAGGAATAAGATAAGGATGTCCCCTCTCACCACTTTTCTTCAACATGTACTAGAAATCCTAGCCACAGTGGTCAGACAACAATAGGAAATGAAAGGCATCCACATCAGTAAGGAAGCAGTGAAACTTTCGCTATTTGTAGATGACATGATACTCTATATAGAAATCTGTGAGGGGCGCCTGGGTGGCTCAGTCGGTTAAGCGTCCGACTTCAGCTCAGGTCACGATCTCACGGTCCGTGAGTTCGAGCCCCGCGTCTGGCCCTGGGCTGATGGCTCAGAGCCTGGAGCCTGCTTCCAATTCTGTGTCTCCCTCTCTCTCTGCCCCTCCCCCGTTCATGTTCTGTCTCTCTCTGTCTCAAAAATAAATAAACGTTAAAAAAAATTAAGAAATCTGTGAAGACTCCACCAAAAAACTATGAGAACTGATAAATGAATTAAGTAAAGTCACAGGATACAAAATCAACATGCAGAAATCCGTTGCGTTCTTATACACTAATAATGAAGCACCAGAAAGAGAAATTAAGAAAACAATCCCATTTACAATCACATCAAAAATAATAAGATATCTGGGAATAAGCCAGGATAACTATTTGTAAGGTATAAGAGAGAAGCATGCCTCAAACAAGTGTGGGTGTGGCTTTCACCAAATGAATTGGAGTACAATCTGATGACTAGAAAGTCCACAAGGTTTTTTAAGGAGTTCTAACAGTAAAAGGGCCAATAGCTTGGACAAAATGGAACTGAGATTCTTCAAAATGTCAGAAAACCCCCAGTCCCTAATTTTCCATAGAGGGCTTAGGCTGACAAAGTTTACCTCGCTGTGGCATGGACCATTTTTTATAGCGAAGAAATGATTTCTGAGAAATCAAAGCTGAGTCCAGAGTAGGAATCTACTCAAGGAAGCAGAACCAGGCTGTAATCTGGACCAAGGACTTTTCAGCTCATACACACAGTTGCGAGCTAAATAAATTGTTGTTTTATTACATGTTCAGGTGGTCTGTCACATGGCAAAATCGAACTACCTGATAGAGTTTTCAGTTCCAGTTCCTCAATATTCTGAGATAACCTCCACCACTGTGTGACTCAGACAGAAAAATAATTCCCTTTTTAAAAATATTTTAATTTTCAGAAATATAAAATAAGTCTACTATACATGCCTCATAAGCGTGTTGCATCCTGATGAGATAGTACATGCTGTGGACTGTACCAAAAAATTTGGTTTCTATAAAAATTGCAATTTTTGCTATTTCAGGAGGCTTCATTTTCTCATGTGTGCATGGTGATAATAATCACAATCTCTTAATTTTGTTTTGAAAACCAAATTACAGAAAGACAAATGACACATCTGAATATCAGAGATCAATACATCAGATTGTGATCAAGTGTGTGGTTGTGAACCTTAAATCATGTCACCCTCCCTGACATGGAAAATAATATTATATAAATATAATTAGATATATATTATATGTTATATATTTATATTATATACAAAGGTATATATATTATATTTTGACATTTATATTTTAATATTTATATTATATTATATATAAAGGTATATATATATATATATACATATATACATAAAGGTCTATAAAGGTATCCTTCTGAATTTCAGATACGGTCTCCTAATTTGAATGGATGCATCCTGCATTAAGAATATCTAAGTCTTTACAAAATATGATTCTTCTGGTCCCAGACTCTGCTCTTTCTAGACTGACAAGATCTCAGGATTCTGTTCAGTCCTCCTGTGAACCCATACTCCTTCTCCAGCATCGCCCTCTTCTCTGGAATTATCTCAGTGCCCCTTCTCCATTGGTCTTTGGCAGTCTCCAATCACTTCCCTTGCAAACTGATATGTCCCTTCCCCTCCATCACTAGCATCATCGAGAAGCAGCCTCATCAAGAAGCAGCCTTCAAGTGAATGGACATTCCAACCCAAGAGAAACACAGGAGGTGGGAACACCTCAGTGGGAAAATGACAATTAGTAGACCACACTTAAGAGACAAGAAAGCACAGAGGGAAAGCTCCTTACCGCTGCCTGGAAATCAGACATGGGATACATGCAATGATGCTAACAAAACAATGTAGTGGCCACAGATACACATAGGAAGCACCAAGAAAATCTGTGAGGGCTTCCTAGAGGAGAGAAATGAACAGGGCTTTAAAAACAAGTATTATAGAAAGGGACATCCATACTAATTTAATAATTATGTAATGAGTATCTGCTATGAGCCATGTGCTATGCTACATAATGAGGGAAAATAAATAATAATATTAATAATAATGTCATGTTTTTGTATAGCATTTTAGAATTAATAATCTAGTCAGGAATGATGGTGTGAACATTAGGTAAAGAAAGAAAAGGGTTAGGGGCACCTGGGTGGCTCAGTAGGTGGACTGCGGTTCAGGTCATGATCTCACGGCTCATGGGTTCAAGCCCTATATCGGGCTCTGTGCTGACAGCTCAGAGCCTGGAGCCTGCTTCAGATTTTGTGTCTCCCTCTCCCTCTGCCCCTCCCCTGCTCACACTCTGTCTCTCTCTCTCTCAGAATAAATAAACATTAAAAAAATTTTTTTAATGAAAGGGAAGGGTTAAATGGGAATTGGAATCGATTAAACATATCTGTATTCTTAGAACTGTGCTGCATTTTACAGTGCTCAGTAAACCATTCTCTGAGATCAGATCAATTATCACCCCAGTTTGGGGTTGAGGAAAATTAAATCAATAGAATAGTAGGTGACCTGACCAAGTCACAAAGCTTGTGCTGGTAGAGCTGGAAACTGAAGCAAGATTGGAGTTTCTCCTAAGCAGAAGCTCAGGCTGGAGGAGTCAGAAGGTGTAGTCAGCATTTGATTTGACCAGAGCCCTGGGGAGGACAGAGAGAGATTTGGGGACAGAGAGCAGGAAAAGGAGACAGAGAGAAACAGGCAGGAAGGAAAAGGGATCCAGACCGTTTTCTATGGAAGCCAAGTACATTCACCCGCAGAGAATCTCCCTCCCAGGGGAAGCCTGTCATTACAACTAGTTAGCACCTGGTGCATTTCTTGTAGGTCCAAAGATATTCTTTCCTATAATCACCAATTAGCACCTGCCACAGCCGTTTTCCTGGACAGTTGATGAGGATTGAGATTGGGCAGGTTGGTGATTTCACTAAAGCCCTGCAGTTAATAACGGCATGATATTCAGAGCAGAACTAATAGCTCACACTTGGAATGGATTCCCTCTTTCAGATGACCAGATTCTCCCAGGACCTGTACAGTTTGATTTTCCTGTGCCCAAGCACTTGAACAAGCTTTGTTAGCCAGTAATAACTTGTGGCGCCCCCCTGGCCAGAGAGCAGAGCACTCCATCACTGAATAATCTAGCTGATTTATTTTATTATTTGGGGAGTTTGTAAAAGGGCTATTCATTTTTCCCCTGCTCTCAGGTGATTCTCTGAGCCATCCTTCTCAATATTGCCACACTGACTACCGTTGCCAAGCAAAGTCCTGTGTGCAAAGGACCCAGACCGGAGAGACAGTTGCCAGACTGTTGGCTCTGCAGTGAAGGTGGTGCACCTGGCTCTCTATGCAAGAAATTAATACGTCATCGCTGTGGAGGGATGTCCCCCCTCAGGCCACCAGACCCTTTCCTCTTTGTGTGTATGCAGTGAAGGTGGTGCACATGGCTCTCTATGCAAGAAATTAATATGTCATCGCTGTGGAGGGATGTCCCCCCTCAGGCCACCAGACCCTTTCCTCTTTGTGTGTATGCAGTGAAGGTGGTGCACATGGCTCTCTATGCAAGAAATTAATACGTCATCGCTGTGGAGGGATGTCCCCCCTCAGGCCACCAGACCCTTTCCTCTTTGTGTGTATGCACCACAACACCTGCAAGCCTGTTAAGCTGGTTTGTTTTCTTGTGCGTCTTCTCCACACAACCGTGTGTCTCGAAAGACTGTGTGATTTAACTCTTGACCAAACCCAAACCTAGGCCCAACCCTGAGTAATAATGACTGGAGGTAGCCTGTTCATTCACCTGCCTTCCCAACATCTGCTGTCCATTTTCCTGATGAGAATTACACGTCAATTTCCCTTGCCAGAACCAGCCTGTCCCCATCTCAATTCCTGTTGCTGGGTGGGGTTGAAATTTTCTCAGGCAGTGGAGTGGGAGCAGGACACAGGAGAGGACTGGCCAGGCCACCATCATTGGTTGGGCCTGGGCACGTTACCCAGTTGGTGTCAAGGAGAGCAAAGGGCAGGGTTTTTCAGGAATTACTGAGAAAGAAGTCTCTCTCTGCAGGAGCTCCTAACTTGGCAGGAAACAAGGCTGAACTATTTGTGGACATTTTTGTCATCATACTCAGAGAATCTATCTAATGATGAAGAACAATGGAGGAAGAAACTCTTGGAGATAGAGAGTGACAGAATCTTAATGACGTTGTCTGAGCTTCTAGATCCACCCCTTCCTGAAGCCCTTGCCCCTTGACTGAAATGCACTCGTCAGGTCTTCCCTTATAGTATAGGTCCATTATCCATTGCTGCAGAACAAACCATCCTAAAACTTAGTGATGTTAAAAAGTCATCCTGTTCTATGCTCAAAATAACCCAAATGAGCTAGATACTGTACAAATAGGGGAAAAGAAGCTTAACTAGGTTCAAGAACTTGCCCCCAAACAGTCAGCACATGGCATAATTGGTGGTCACTTACTATCCTTTAAGTCAGCAGGTTGCTAATATCATCCCTGGAGAGAACACATCTCATTTACTCTCATTCAATTCTCAGCTTCCTGAGAAGAAGTTTCCTCGTGTATCTGGCTCCCCCCTGCCTGATGGATTTGCAATGCTCAGTGTTTCCGCTGCCTATCAACTTCATGCTGAAATGTGGGCTCTGGAAAGCATCTGTCCTGCTCAGCACCAGACTTTGCTAAAATGCACGTTCATCTGCCACCGTGCATCCCACTAGCTCACAGGCTCTGGCACCACAAGGCCAACACCTAGTAAGCAAGTCCCTTTTCCAGGCCCATCTCCAGGGTCTGTCCATGCATGCCCTCACAGTCTTTTTCTGCCATCCCTGTGTCGGGAGTCAGGGCAATTCTGACGGGAATTAGCTGAGTGGAGAAGCAGAGACAATTTCCATGGGGCTGCAGGGGGACCGTGGTTCATCCCATCCATGAAAGCACGGCAGCCAAGTGCCCAAAGAGACAGAAGAACAAGCATCCACAGGGAGAGCCAAGCTTCGGTGACTGGGGAACTCATATAAGACACCACACCCAGAGGAGCAGCGCCAGTGCCATGACTTGGTGAGGGAGAACTGAGCTCCAGGTAGCAGCACCCTCATTGCAAATGACTTTAGGGATGTGGGAAGGATTAGGGCATCATGAGCAGGGGCACTGGAGCCAGGCTACCTGACTTTGAAAACAAGCTCCACCATCTGCTGTGTGGCCTTGAACTAACTAATCAACCACTCTATGCCTCAGTTTCCTCACCTGTAAAATGTGACTAATGATGGTGTCCACCAATTGTCCCCATTGAGGTTGCTGGGAGACTAAAAAAAGAGCGAATGTATGGAAAGGGCTTACCCATAGCAATGTTCCACGAGGGTAACCACGAGTTGTCACCAGTGTTGTGACTGTTTCCCATAGCTCTGTGTCTGGCATCTGGGTGTGCCCCACTGGTATACATAGCTGGCCTCCTTCTGTGTCTCCTGATTCCACAACTTCTGCCCTCTTGCCTTTTAGCCTTGCTTAAAACGAACGCTCCTCCACTGTAAGTCACCTACTACTCCTCTAGAACAGCCTGGACTTGCCTCCATCAGATAGAGCAAATCACTTCTCAGATCCATCCAGGCTATGGGACCCTACCCGGCATGGGACCATCCAAGTAGGTAGCTTTTCCACAGAATGGAAATCCACTCAGAAGTATGGCCCACCAACATGTGCCCTATCCCAGTGAAATCTGCACCATAACGTCATCAGAGACTTGACATAAAAGCCATTTCTACTGTTACTTTCAGAGACCATGGTAGGATTTTAGTTTTCAGCAGCCAGGTATTTCCTGGTTTTCATACTATGCACACAAGTGCTTTATCCCCATCTGTGGGAGAACAGTTTTGTATAACTAAAGGACCTAGCTTCAGCTCCTCTGGAATTGTAGGAAGGGGGAGCTACTGAGTCAGGACTTAAGTAATGGTCCCCTATGGCTGTGAGTATGCATCCGTAACTGTAGATTCTGTCAGGTCCCGTCTTTATAGAAACACATGCTGCATAATGGATTCATACTGTGTGTGTGATATAATAAAGTATATAAACTGGTAGATAGGAGCGTGTCTATATAAGCACAGATATATTTAGCATTATGCTATTAAAGTGGAATTAGTTAAATATCCATGCAAGCATGATGTCATGCTGGAACCATAGAATGACTAGTTGGTTGTCAAAAAATACAAAAAGGAAGGAAGGGGGGTGGGAGAGAGGGGAAGAAGGAAGGAAGAAAGGGAAGGTGGAAGGGAGGGAAGGAAGGAAGGAAGGGAGGAAGGAAAGAAGGGAGGAAGGGATGGAGGGAGGGAGGAAGGGAGGGAGAAAGGGAGGGAAGAGAGAAGGAGTGGGGAGGGAGGGTAGGTGGGCAAGTGTGGGGCCAGTACTGAATCGTTATGAGCACCAGCCCCCAGTCTTTCAGCTGGTATGAACTACACCATGCTACCTGCTACGGAGGATGCTACTAAGGAAGTTCCTTAGGACACCTGCCTGTAAGTGTCGCAGATCTGCTTCTGAGGGCCCTGAGTGAGCATTCATTTCCAAATATTGGCTACCTCTTGTTAGTTCAAAGTTTCCTCAGGAGCTTCCTAGATGAAATCTGAACCTGGCCCCTGCACTCGGAGGACGAGGAGAGACTGAAGACAGGTGGACCCTCCAGATTGGTAGGTTGTGGGCTTATTAAGCAAGAGAATTTATGTATGAGACGTGTCTTGGGTGGCAAGTCAGTCCCCATACCTGCCAAATCCCCAAGATTTAAACTAAATCTTAATGTTTATGAAGAGGCCCTAACTGGGTTCAGTCTGTATAGCCTGCGGGTGTTCTCAGCCCCACATCACCATCTCAAGGTCATGTCCTTGGAGCAGCCTCTGGAATCAGGGAAGCAAGCGGAACCTGAGTTCCTAGACAGGGGAGGGGGTGAGGAACCTCCAAGTGCCCGGGTCCAGCTCACCAGTCAGCTGGTGGCCATGTCCTCTGGATGACGTCCCCCAGAACCCCTCCCAGGGTGATCCAAAGGGGGCGGTTTGAGGTTGACAAACGTGTAATCCTACGTGTAACCCACGGAGAACTACGCTGGCCCCAGCCACGTCTCTCAGACATGAAAAGATTTCCTGATGCACGCTATACCTGGAGTGGGAATTAAAACACTCCTGTACCAGTTTCCTACTGCCGATGTAACAAATTACTACAAATTTAGTGGCGCAAAACAACACAAATGTATCCTATCCAGTTTCTGGAGGTCAGAAGTCCAGCAGGTCTAACTTCGCTAAAATCAAACTGTTGGTTGAGCTGTGTCCTTCCTGGAGGCTCAAAGAGAGAATCTGTTTCCCTGCCTTTTTTAGCTTCTAGAGACTGCCTGCATTCCTTGGCTGCTGGCCCTTCCCTCCCTCCTCAAAGCCAGTGGTTTCACTTCTTCAAATCTCTCTTACTCTGACCTCTGCTTCTGTCATCACATCTCTGTCTCTGACTCTGAGCCTCCTGCTTCCCTCCTACAAGGATCTTTGTGATTTCTCTTGGGTGTACCTTTTAATCCAGGATAATCTCCTTATCTCAAGATCCTTAACCACATCTGCAAAGTCCCTTTTGCCATGCAAGGTGACACAGTCCCAGGTTTCTGGGATTAGGACCTGGACACCTATAGGGAGCCATTAACCTACCGACCACAGCCCGCTGTCATTCAAGGGGCCAGTTGTGTATCTCCAGCCAACCAAGCCACAGTACCCACCATATGCCAGAAACTGATCATCACATCACATTTTTCACAGCGCCAATCTCATTTTCATTTTCACAAGAGCAATGTGAAGCTGGCACTGTCATTCTCTGTGAAACTAGGGCACTGAGGCTCAGGAAAGTCGTCATTTCTCCTTCAGCTTCAGCCAACATTGCTGTGACCTCCAAATCCCACCTTCTCTCTTGACACAACTCCAAAAAAAAGTTCCCAAATACGTGCCAGAAGGGAGTGTTTCCACTCTCCCTGTGGCTCTGTGTCCACTGAAAGTTTGGGAGCAGGGCCCCGCATGCTCATCAATGCCTTTGTCCCTTACTGCAGGCACAGCGTCTGTCCATGGCAGGTGCTTCAGAGATACTCACTCTCCAAATAAACACTCGAATAAGCCCCCTCCAAATATGTGGGTCAGAGCCTCCCAGCATCACTTTTCCCTAAACCTCCAATGTCGTAAGCATCAACACCCCTCTCTGAGTCCCCGCCACTTGACACATGGTGCCTTGGGCCGGCAAGAGACACCGAGGCATATAAACACATTGAGGCTCACGTCGAGTTGGGATCCCACCACAGGAGCCCATGGATCGTGTGCAGCCTTGCTGGTGCAGGCGAAGTGAGCAGGTACAGCAGCCTGGCAATGAATGAGAGAGCGCTCTGAGCCCTGGATGGTCACGACTACCCACAACTCCAACACTGTCTGGACACGTGGCTCTGCTCCCGGGATGTCTCGCAGGCTTCTGATGAGGGTAGTTGGACAACCACATCTCGAGAAATGCTCTTCTGCATATTTAAACAGATCTTGTCCCTGAGTTAGGGAGGGGCACTGTGGCTTTTCCTAGAGTACCTCTCTCATTTACTGTGGATGGGAGGGGCTTCTCAGAATCTGGGAAAAAGCAAGAAACAACCAAATGCCACGTTAATTAGCAGAAATATACTGAGCCCATGACAGCGGCCCTGACTTACCTCAGTACCTGCACGAGGCATCCTCTGCTCAGACACTAAGCAAGTGCAAGTTGAATGAAAGAACAGAAAAAAAAGGAATGGTTGAATGGATGTTCTAGCTAGCTCACTTCCAGGGCTATGTGTTATCTCCTATGCAAGGAAGAAGCATTCTACCCTAGAAAATCTTTCCCCCCTCCTCCCAAACACACACACACACACACACACACACACACACACATGCAGCACACACACAGACTTACACGCACACATGAATGGATGCACATGAGCACACGTGAACACAGGCACACATGCACGTGCATACACATACATATATACATGTGCAATCCTTTACATCATTAGACCTTCCTCCTCAAGTTCTTCTCAGGCAATTAACTTCATGAAGAGCCTCAGCCAAAATGTTAGCCCCCACCCCCATCACTACAAAACATCAGAATGTGGGGGTTACCCTTGAAGTTCTCACAAGATACCTGTAACCTCATGTAACACACCACCAGAGCATTCAGAGAGCTACGTCAGTGGTGTTGTAAGAAGGGAGAGCCAGGAACCCATATTCATCAAATTACAAGGTATGTTTCTTGCTGACATATGCATGTGCTTAATATTGAGGCAAATGCTAAAAGCCTGGAAATGTGAAATGACCTCAGAAAACACAAAGCACTGTGTTTTATTTTGTATATTGTATATTTTTAAAAGCCAACAACTCTTCATTTTCTCCACAAAACATTTTTTTAATGTAATGTCTTAGTTTTTTTTTTCTTTTTTCACTTTGCAGGAACTGTCTAATTCTACCTACTCCACTGATCTTGGTTTATTGTTAAAAATAAATGCCTTCCTTTAAAGTAACCTCCCACCTTTTGTACTGTGCTTAGGAAAGAAAGAAGAAAGTTAGCTATAAAGAAAACAATGACTGTGGCTGGCGTAGGTGGGAATGATTTAAAGTGCTTCCGTTCCATTGAGAAGAACACCCATGGCCCTTTAAAGTTGAACTCTTGGAAGCTGCATTGCACATAATTGGAATCAGTGTGAATATCACATGCAGCAAAATGAGAAAATGTCACTAACTCGTCCTTCTTCAGTGAAGAAATGCTTGCCTTTCTGTTTTAAGGGCTTGAAAAGGATCAGCTCAGATGAGAGCAATTTTTTTTTCCATGTTCTCTTATTTGTGAGTTCCATTTTCCTGTGCCCCTGTGGAAAGGAAGCCTCGAATCAGAAAAAAAAAAAAGGAGATGGAATAATATTACCTCTCCATTTTCTTTATAAATGTCCATTCACGATGGAGCAGAGGATTTGCCTGCATTAGCAAGAGTGTTCCCCAGCACGGAGCCACACAGTACGGGTACTAGAGAGAGCAAATTGTGGTGGGGGTGGTGCTGGGACTGAGATTCCTTTGGACCAATGAAAAGCATGCTGGCAGTTCCCTGAGTGAGAATTAAAACTTTTAAAGCCACAAGTGCCTCAGGGTTTAGATGGGGATATAAGATGGGTGGCTTGGGAACCAGACTGCCTGGGTTCCATTCTGTTTTGCTTAGGATTGCCAGATAAAATACAAGATGCCCAGGTAAATGTGGACTGCAGATAACAGTGAAGATGGTATGGGATGTACTTATACCAAAATATTGTATGTTGCCGGGGCGCCTGGGTGGCTCAGTCACTTAAGCGTCTGACTCTTGATTTCAGCTCAGGTCATGATCTCATAGTTCATGGGATCAAGCCCTGCATTGGACTCTGCACGGACAGCACGGAGCCTGCTTGGGATTCTCTCTCTCTCCCTCTCTGTGAGCCTCCCCCACTTGTGTGCTCTCTCTCTCTCAAAATAAATAATCAACTTAAAAAAAACACATTATATGTTGTCATAAAAGTTATGTGGCTAAATCTGGCAACTCTAGTTTTGCCACTTACTCACTGTCTGATCTTAGCCTTTCCAGGCTTTGATTTTCTCTCAGGGATAATAACATCCCTAAATAGAGATAATAATAATAATGATGCCCATTTATAGGATTGCTAGGAAGATTAAACAAATGAATATTTCTAAAGAATTGGAATAGTACCTGACACATAAGCACTGTGTTGATGTTTGCCAAATAAAATGGTAAATGTATTTGCAAAAAAAAAAAAAAAAAAAAAAAGAATTGACACCAGACCAGCTTTACAAAGTGATGCACCAGTTATTTTTATCTCAGAGTTCTATAGACTGACTGACATGAGGTGAATGGAGTGTCAGTGAACAGGCGTCGCTTCACACCAGCAGGTGCTGGAAGTGAACACCTTGCTAGAGCCATGAGGATTATGGAAATAGTTGGCAAGCCAGCTAGATCCACTCACGGCTCTATCAGAGTGGTGTGTCCTGGATGAGAGAAAGCCCCTCAACTTTGTTCCGAGGGAGGAAATGGCAGAAAGTTCATCTAGAAAGTTGAATCTGTTTGAGGTTTTCACTTCTCATGTTAAAAGTGGAAGGAGGAGAGAAAGTAGAAATACTGTGGATTAAGATGGTTCCCATGGGGGTGCCCAGGTAGCTCAGTCGGTTAAGGGTCCAACTCGATTTTAGCTCAGGTTATGATCTCACAGTTCATGGGATTGAACCAGGCATGGGGGCTCTGTGCTGACATCGCAGAGCCTGCTTGGGATTTTCTCTCTCTCTCAGGCCCTCCTCCTCTCTCTCTCTCTCTCTCTCTCTCTCCTTCAAAATAAATAAATAACCTTTAAGATAGTGCACAGAGCTCATGTGAATGGCTGCAGAGCTTAAAATGGTTGGGGCTTTGAGGACCAGGGTGAACAGGGAAGAGGGAAGCATCATTCCAGACCCTCTAATCCACTGTGCCGGCCACTCCTGCACCACTAATGCATTACTTTCCTGAGTAATGGCTTCAAATCAGTTACATGGCTTGGTGCTCTCCTTGGAAGTAGGTGAGATAAGAGTGGACACTTGGGGTGTCAATGCTGGGCCACTGTTGAGGGAGGTTGTAGTTTCGTAGCCAAGAAGCTATACCACATGTAATGAGCCTGAGGGGGCAAGAGGACAGAAACAGGAGAGCGGGCAGCCTCCTCACTAGCTGGGAGGACCACAGGCAAGGTGAGTTGAAGCCAGCAGCCAACAGACACAGCGAGCATTTGCGGCCACAGTCTTGCATGGTGGTCCTGAAGTGGACAGGGGCACTGGGCTTGGCTCCTGCTCACAGGACAGAGAAAGCCATGGCCTTTCCTGACCAAATATCTCACTCCTGGACTTGTATCTCTCATCTCGTTTTTAATCTTTCCATTGCCTTCTGCCTTGGACGGTGCTTTTCTTGGGTCTTCCCCTTTATACTCATGTCAACTTCTATCAGTTCTGAGAGGAAGGGATGTCCTCAGACATATCCTCGCTCTGGCATCTGGTCTCACCCTCACTCCATCTCTGGGTGTAGGATGAGTCCATGGAAATTCCCCAATGACTAGATATTAGGCCCTTGCCAAGGCAGTGAGTGCCTCCCACCAAGTGGCTCTCTCTGGGCCTCACAGGATTGGTGGTCCTCTGTTCAGTTTTTCTGAGCTCAGCAAGCATTTAATGAGTGTCTACCACCTGCCAGGCCCACTGTCTAACCTGCAGACTCAGTAATACAAAACTTATTATTTATTGAACACTGACTATATGCCAAGCCTATAAACTATTTTATAAACATCATTTCATTTTCTTACAACACATTTCTGCAGTAGATATAATGATTAATCCTATTTTACTGAACCTTATCTAATAGGAGCTCATGAATGAGCAGGAAGCATCTAATTACAATATAGTATGAATATTATACTAGTCAAAAGAGCGCTTTATCCCACTTACCTGACAGGCACTTTCTGCTAGGTACCAAGGCACAACAACAGACAAGACAGGCCTGATCTCCACCCCCACTGCACACACAGGTCACAGAGCAAAATAGGTAAGTCAGGACAGCAAAGAATGCTTTGTGAGAGGACAGCATAGGGCAGGGACATCCCACCTAACCTGAGGGAGAGCTTTCTAGAGAACGTAAGTGATCCAGTTTTCTATTCCAGACTCTAACATTTTGAAGCTTAAAACAACCATGTATCACTATTTCATACCACTTGATGGATTCTCTAGGCTCAGTGGGGCAGTTCTCACTTGGAATCTCTCTGATGCCTGCTGTCAGATGTTGGACAAAGTTGTAAATACCTGAGATCTTGACAAGGTTGGATGTTGAGATGGCTTCCTCACTCACAGATCTGTCCCCCAGGCTGGGATGGCCTAACATCTCCACCTTGATGTGACCTCTCCTCGTGGCTAACTTTCAGCATGGTGGACTCAGGGACTCAAACATCATACATGGTGTCTGACTTCCTCCAGAACCAATGTTCCAAGAAATTGCTGTAGAAAGCACAAGGTTTCCTCTAGCCTAGCCTTGGAGTCATGCCAAGATACTTAGGACACATCCCGTTGGTTATAAATGAATCCCAGACCAACCCAAATTAAAACAACAGTCCTATATTCAAAAGGTATGACTGCAGAGGGCTGGTTCATGAGAGAACTATGGAAACTAGCTACAACAGTAAGAGATGGGGGCCATGATCCATGCAATGATAGGAGAAACCATGAGTTCCTAAAATAATTGTGAAACTGTTATTGTAAAAAAAACAAACAAAAGTTATCACTGCATGAAAGTAAAAGTTGTTATTAAGGATCTACTTGCTAGGCAACAGATACTTCATATATGTTATATATGAATATGTTGTGTATACATAATTAAATATAATATCTTTCTAATTTATAAGCATCTGATAAAGTGGGAACTCACATTCAGAGAACTTAAGTAACTGTGGGCAAGGTCACATTTCTTTGAAGCGGCTACTTTGGGATTTGAAATGAAGTGAGGTTGATTCTTGAGACACACTCAGGGGTCACTTCTGTTTAGACAATTAGCAAAGACTTCATAAAGGAGGTGATGCCTTAACACTGTTTTTAAAAATAAATTAGGAGCCTCTCAGACAAATGAGAAGAGAAATAATTACAAATAAAAAAATGAAAACAGGGCGACTGGGTGGCTCAGTCCTTTAAGCAGCCAACTCGACTCTTGATTTTGGCTCAGGTCATGATCTCACAGTTTGTGAGATTGAACCCTGCATCAGGCTCTGCACCAACAGTGTAGAACCTGCTTGGGATTCTCTTTCTTTCTTTCTCTCTTGACCCTTACCCAGCTCTCTCTCTCTCTCCCTCCCTCTCTCTCTCTCTCTCTCTCAAAATAAAAAAAAAAAATAGACATTAAAAAAATGACAACAGTATTTCTTGGGCTGAAATTTGTGTTCTGTTCAATATTGCTAAAATGTGAAATGTATAGCACAGAGATAGAAGCTTAGGATGCACAGGAAGGCAAGGGAAGATCATGGAGGATCATGTGTACCAAGCCAAGTCACTTTATTCCATAGCAAAGAGTCACAGAATCATTTTAAGCAGATGAGTAGCCTACCCTAGTCCTCTTGGCCTTCCTAGACGTATTTGAAGACCTGGTTCTTAGAAGGATCCATGTCCCTTCCTTGGCAGACAGAGGGAGAGATTTCTGCAGCTGATTGCAGAGACTGCACTCCTAGATCACAGGAAATATACCTGGTCAGCACTATTTCTCTGATTATTAGCACTAAGCTTGCCACACATTGGGTGGCCAGTGAATGATGGAAGGATGGATGGATAGATGCATGGATAGATGGATGGGTGGATACTTTTAATAAGCAAAAAATGACAGAACTTATAGCTCCTAAGAAAGAAATCTGAAGACAAAATTCAGCATTGTCCTTTCCTATGAAGCTAATCAGAGCAATCACTCCCTCTGCTAAAAGTAGGATCTGAGCTCCTGGCCCGAACTTTATGTCTCTCTCTCACTTTCTGCTTGCATTGAGTCCTCTGGTCTGGCCATAACTGCTTCCTACCAGCAGTCTGCCTTGATGGCCTGCAGGCTTTTCCTTCCTTCCCTCTCTCCTCAGGATGCACAGCACCAGTGGATTACCACATTAGCTACTGCTATGTGTGATATGGAAGTTGGTCACTACTAAGTTGATAGCCACAGTCCTGAACACTCTCTTCATCACCACCTAGTGGAGGTCTCAAGGTCAACACTCGGATCAGAAATTGTCTCCAAATCCCTGCCTTCCACCCACAATGAGTTCTTCCTAGCTGAGTCAATGGTACCACCATCAGTAAGTAAGAAGTCTGAAAGCTCACTAGGGCTCTTCCTTTTTATTCACCATAACATAAAATTGGTCGATGAGTTGGGCAGTTTTGCCTTCTGAGTAGCTTCTAAGTATGTCCTCTCCTTGCCAATGATGCTGCTAGGCCCCATGGCAGACTCTCATCTCTTTATAGCAATTCTTCAACCACTTTCCCTGCCTCCAGTTTGACTCCTCTGGCTTATCTCCACACTATATCCCGCCACAATTCTAAAGGGAAGACTCCCTGAAATTCAATGCCTTACTACTGTCGAGAAGTTTAAACTCCAGGACCCACCATTCTGTTTTCCAGAGTGGCTGCACCAGTTTGCATTCCCACCAACAGTGCACATCCTCACCAACATTTGTTGTTTCCTGAGTTGTTAATTTTAGCCACTCTGACAGGTATAAGGTAGTATCTCATTGTGGTTTTGATTTGTATTTCCCTGATGATGAGTAATATTAGGAATCTTTTCATGTATCTATTGAACATCTGTTTATCTTCTTTGGAAAAGTGTCTATTCACATCTTCTGCCCATTTCTTCATTCGATTATTTGTTTCTTGAATGTTGTTTGGTAAGTTTTTTTTAGATTTTGGATACTAACCCTTTATCTTACATGTTATTAGCGAATATATTTTCCCATTCCATCGGTTGTCTTTTAGTTTTGTTGATTGTTTCCTTCACTGTGCATAAGCTTTTTATCTTGATGAGATCCCAATAGTTCATTTTTGCTTTTGTTTCCCTTGCTTCTGGAGACATGTCAGGTAAGAAGTTGCTGCAGCCGAGGTCAAAGAGGTTGCTGCCTATTTTCTCCTGTAGGATTCTGATGGTTTCCTGTCTCACATTTAGGTCCCTTATCCATTTTGAATTTAGTTTTGTGTATGGTATAAGAAAGTGGTTCAGATTTATTCTTTTGCATGTCCCAGTTCTCCCAACAATTCTCCCAACACCATTTGCTGAAGAGATTGTCTTTTTCCCATTGGATACTCTTTCCTGCTTTGTTGAAGATTAGTTGGCCATATATTTGTGGATCCATTTCTGGGTTCTCTATTCCATTGATCTATGTGTCTGTTTTTGTGCCAATACCATACTGTCTTGATGATTACAGCTTTGTAGTATACCTTAAAGTCTGGAATTGTGATGCTTCCAGCTTTGGTTTTCTTCCTCAATATTACTCTGCTACTTTGGGATATTTTCTGATTCCATACAAATTTTAGGATTGTTTGTTCTAGCCTTCTGAAGAATGTTGGTGTTATTTTGATAGGGCTTGCATTGAATGTGTAGATTGCTTTGGGTAGTTTTGACATTTTAACAATATTTGTTCTTCTAATCCATGAGCATAGAATGTTTTTCCATTTTTTTGTGTCTTCTTCAATTTCTTTGATAGCCTTTCTGTAATTAAAAATAGAACTACCCTATGACCTGACAATTGCAGTACTAGGTATTTATCCAAAGGATACAAAAATGCTGATTCGAAGGGGCACATGCACCCCAATGTGTAGCACTACCAGCAATAGCCAAATTATGGAAAAATCCCAAACATCCATAAACTGATGAATGGATAAAGATGTCACATGTATTTATATTGGAATACTACCTGGCAATAAGAAAAGAATGAAATCTTGCCATTTGCAGCAATGTGGATGGAACTAGAGGATATTATGGTAAGTGAAATAAGTCAGTCAGAGAAAGACAGATATTACATGGTTTACTCATATGTAGAATTTTAGAAACACAACAGATGAACATAGTGGAAGGGAAGGAAAAAGAAGATAAAAACAGAGAGGGAGGCAAACCATTAAGAGACTCTTAAATACAGACAAACTGGGGGTTGCTGGAGGGGACATGGATGGGAGGATGGGCTAAATGGGTAATGAGCATTAAGGAGGGCACTTGTTGGGATGAGCACTGCATGTCATGTGTAAGTGATGAATCACTGGATTCTATTCCCGAAGCCAAGACTACATTATATATTAACTAACTTGAATTTAAATTAAAAAAAAAAGAAGTTCAAACTCCATAACATAATTTTGTGAAAGGTGTTTTGCTTATTACTTGTGTCCCATCACCCACCACCCTTCCTACTCACATACCTGTTTACTTGGGTCACCTGTGAGTCCCCAGACAGACCCCACCTTCATTCTTCATTCCTGCGTGCCTTGCCTTTGAGCTTCTGTATACACTCTTCTCTCATTCTTTCTACCTGGAATATCCCTCCATCTCTTAAATTCTGGGTGAATTCCAACTCCTTCAAGCATCAGCTTACACTGTGGAAATCAACATTGTCCCACCCTTGCTGCCACCTTCTATAATATACCTCCAAATCAATTGAAGGCAACTTCTACTATGTGCTTGCTTTTCAGAGACACTCTGAGGGGTAAAGAAAAACGTGTTTGAGAGGAATTGCTTTCCTCACCTGTTCCTTAATTCCTAAAATAACTTGAGCATCCACGCACCTGCCCTTATAGGATGTCTGGGACTTGCACTCATGTCCATGGGCATAAACTAACCTTTCCTTTGGGCAATTTTAGTGGATGCAGGTAATGAGGGCACTAGAGATGCCTGGACATGGATATAAAAACCCAAGTTTTGATAATATCACAGGTTTGCTCAAAGCCACACCCGGAGCTTTGTCACCTTCAAAATCCGTTGTACCTCAGTCCACGACTGGGTTTCCTTTTGAGTGATCAGCTGCTCTATAAACAAAACTGTTCTACTCCAAACCACACTTTTTGTGCCCAAGGTAGAATGCTTCAATCACAAAAGTTTGTCTGTAAAGAGATCTTGTCAAGCTGTTGTCCATGCCCAGAATGCTTCATTCCTTGCCCCTACATTCAAGGTATTTTCTGGTCCAAATGTTCCAGAAGAAAGGGAGACCTTGGGGAACTGAAATTTGGTAAACATAGATTACATTTCTCTGGAACTTCCCTAGGCACTATTTCAAGTACTATCTCATTTAAACCTCTCTGAATTTGAAATCGTTTTATCTGCCATTATTCAGGTGATCCCAAGACCCAGAAAGGTTGTAACTTGCTTCCAGTCACATGACCAGTGGCTGAGGCAGATGCCAGCTCAGGTCTCTTGGACTCTCTGCTCTACCAGCCATGCTTCTTTGGCTTGTTACCTGAATTCACAGAATATCCATACCAATTCCCCATGTCCTTTTTCACATTACCTTTCTCCCAGCTTCAACAATGATGCTATTATTGGTTTTTATTATTTACAGAGAGTGAACGATTTCTTTAGGGGAACACCCCATCACGCCATGGTAGGGTACGTGTACCTAAAGCTTGCTATTGACTTTTCCACCTTCTTTGTCTTTGGACAGTGGATACTTTTCAGAGCCCCACATTACTGCTGGTATTAACAACATCCAATTTTTAGGAAATTATTTTTTTTAGGATTCTTCTAATGCACCAGAAGCTGCTCCTTTCATGATGCACTTTCCATTATAAAGTCCTAGTAGCAGATGTAAGAGGGCAGGAGATTAGTAGTTTGAAGAGCCACTGAGGAGGTTTTAATTGAGCAATGAAAGAGGAGGTCAGGATGCACTCCTCCAATTCAGCATCCAGAACACAAGAAGCTGTATGTAGCATTTACAAAGCAAAAAATGCTAAATCGGTCACCCACAGCCAGTCACCAAGGAGAAAAATCTCAACTTTACAGAAGGATGAGAAGTAGACAGGTATGCTAGGAAAACACTTGGGAAAAGGTGGTGGGGACCCAGATAAGCTGGCATTTCCAATCCTCAAAATAAGTTAAGAAAAGCACAAATTCACAAAATTGCTTTAATTAGGAGGTGGGACAATAGAAATATTAGTAGGTATTTCATTGAGCTATTTTTAAGCAGTTTTTCTTGTTTTTATATCTCACTTTCAAAATCGGAGATTGCCTGTGAGGAAACACACTCTAAAATCATAAAATATAAATTTTAAAAAAGACTGAGCAGTATTTGTGTCACACATGGATGCTTAATAAATATTAATTTGAGCGAATGAATAAATGAAGAATGAGGATTAACTAGACTAGGAGATTAGGTGGTCTGTATGGAGGGGAATAAACCACAGAGAAGTAGGGTGTAAGATATACATTTGGGGATTGTTCAAGGACCAATTTGCCTACCACTTTCTGGAAGCTCTATGTGGAAAGGGAAGCAGGACCCTGGATTCTAGCCCCATCTCTGCTACCAACCAATTTGGAGTTTTGATTGTGTCCTTTCTGGAAGCCTCCTTCTTCACAAGTGGCAAGACACTTATGTGATCTGCTAGCAGGCAGGAAACTTTCCATTAGGGGCCACCCAGAGGAAGCTTGGTAAACATTTGTGGAATGAATAATCTGCATCTGTTTTATGGACTAACCTCCTGACTGATAATTTTCTCTTGTTTTACCTTTCCCTTCCCCAGCACAATACTGCACAGAGTCTAGACTGGACTTCACTGCACGCCAGGCAGGAAAATGACCCACATGGCTGTCTCCAGAGCTTGCCTTTAAGAGACAACCCCTGATGTCCTGTGTGTTGCCGCTCTTCTCTATGAGCTGACATTTCCAAGGGGATGTGGTAAAAGGGCACTAGAACACAGACTCTAGAAAGCACAAAGTACTTTTCTAGGATGCTGGAAAGAAAACTAAACTTTTATTTGATCACCTGTGTTCTTGAACCTTTTATGAATATTCTTGGGGGTGCCTGGGTGGCTCCAGTCGGTTAAGCATCAGACTTTGGCTCAGGTCATGATCTCATGGTTTGTGAGTTCAAGCCCCACATCAGTCTCTGTGCTGACAGCTCAGAGCCTAGAGCCTGCTTCAGTTTTTGTGCCTCCCTCTCTCTCTGCTCCTCCCCTACTTGTGCTCTGCCTCTTTCTCTTTCAAAAATAAGTAAACATTAAATAAAAAAATAATAATAATAATAAATAATATTCTCAGTGACCACCAGTCGAATAGCTTGCTAGGATTGAGGCTGAATGGAATTTCAGGGACATCTAATGCCCACTTGTACTATTGCCATTTTTTTTTTGAGTATAAGCAAAAGCTATTCTTTAGAGGAGTACCTCATTCTATACAATAGATGAATGTATATAAAAAAATCATCTAACTATGACACCCCCTCTCCTCCCACCACCACCACATACTCTGATCACAAATTCTAAACTCAGAGATATGTTCTGGGAAACCTTTTGGTCTGGTGGCCACATTTATGCATACAAACAACTTCTTGATATATACATATCGGAGGAGAAAAGCATTTTCTAATAAATAATTAACAATGCTCAAAGCTAACTGTTCAACATGAATGCAAAAAAGCTAAGCTTTTTAAAAAAATTTTTAAACATTTGCCAGAAATGCTTAGCAATCTAAAAGGAGTAAAAACAAACAAGGTTGTCAGTTCAACTAAGCAAAATATTTGGGATGATCTATTTTCTCCAGAGTGTTCCCAGCTCCCTCTCTGGAGCAAAGAACACAGTCATGTATTTAGTGGTAGACTAGCACTCCACCAAGACCCGACTGAGATGAGCTGCTTTTGGAAATGTGTATACAGTCATAGCCAGAGCAAAACACACACACATCAAATGCACATCCTCTCACATGCATATCCATGTTGTCAACTTGACAGAGTATGCAGAGAATCTAGGTTTTGTGTTCATTAAAATGTAACAAAAGCCTTCAGGGAACGTAAAAAATATCAGTTCACTTATAAAGGTTATAGGAATTATTTTTCAGCCACCCTCTATGGGCAATGCTACATGTGTGAAGACAGACATGTCAATGGTGGCAAAACTATTAAACTCTGGCAGAACCAACAGAAAATGTTAGAAGGCAGCAGGGAGGAAAGGGAAAGAAGCTGTGCGTTTAGAGGACCGAGGGAAAGGATGGCCCAGTGTCACGGTCCTCAGCCTGATGCCACACAGATGGAGGTTCAGGAGCTTCAGTTTCAATGAGCAGGGGTTGCAAATATGCTTAAACTTCAAGGAGGAGGCATTTGGGTGGCTCAGTTGGTTAAGCGTCCGACTCTTGGTTTCAGCTCAGGGTTCCTGAGATCGAGCCCCACATAGGGTTCCATGCTGACAGCAGGGAGCCCGTTTGGAATTTTCTTCCTGTCTCTCTCTAACCCTCCCCTACCTGTGCGCTCTCTCTCTCTCTCTCTCTCTCTCTCTCTCAAAAATAAATAAATAAATAAGCATTTAAAAAAAAAACTTCAAGGAAAATATTTGACATTCAAGAGGCTACAATGCACTTGAAATTATTTAGTAGGGTCATACATGACAAATGTATTTTTTTATACTCACTACTAGTAAACACATACATAGATACAAGGATATATAAATTTATGTATATAATTAAGGCATGCTGCCTATAGAAAATATTTACGCTGAGCAATAAAATAATTAAAAAATAGAATTCCCTGGCATGCCTCCATTCCAAGTGATTTCTC
The DNA here is from genome assembly GCF_018350195.1 of Panthera tigris. Taxonomy (NCBI): domain Eukaryota; kingdom Metazoa; phylum Chordata; class Mammalia; order Carnivora; family Felidae; genus Panthera; species Panthera tigris. The sequence goes on along the minus strand of NC_056667.1, from coordinate 111,373,382 downwards.
TGTAGTACTTTGGTGTATTCTGGGGAGGCTACCTTTTCTGTGTAGTTAGATAATAGGAAAACAGAATAAAAATATGGATCTAGTACATAGATCAACAGAAATAAATAATTAAAAGGTTGAAAATATAGATTATTTAATATGTTATAAATACATACACATACACATATATATTAACATATATGTTATAAATCATGCTGTATCCACAATTCTACATTTTGTTTTTTTTCACATATTATGTACCTTCTTATGACATTTTTTGAATCTTAGTTTTTGAAAACAGAATTGTTAAGGGATGATTGTATTCCTACATATGGATGTAATTTATTTAACTAGTATATTATTATAGATCATCGTTCCTGTTCCTATTTTTCTGCTGTGATAAATAATATATAGTTAACATCCTTTTTTGAAGTTTATTTATTTATTTTGAGAGAGAGATAAATCATGAGCAAGTAGGGGAGGGGCAGAGAGAGAGAATCCCAAGCAGGCTCCACACTGTCAGCATAGACCCTGAGGCAGGGCTCGATCTCATGAACCATGAGATCATGACCTGAGCCAAATGATGAGTCAGACATTTAATCAACTGAGCCACCCAGGTGCCCCAAAATATTTAATTAACATTCTTGTACAAAAATAACTTATTGAGTATTTACCATCTGAAAGCTATTTACATGAATAATGTCATTTCAATCACGTCCCTTAAAGCATTGTGTGATATTACTTAATATATCTTGCTGAATGCCTCTAATAACTTCCTTAGGACATACTCTCAGAATCTGCAACACTCAATAAAATTATAAAACCGTTTTAAGTATTTTGAAGCATAAGGCAAATTTCCCTCCAGAAAGACTACATGCATACACACATCCTCCAATGAGTGAAATATCTATGTAGTTAAAATATCACCAATACAGTATCCAATTTTTTAGCATTTCAAACTTGATTGGACAAATAGGATTTTCATAAGCTTAATGGCCACTTGTGTTTTTTCTCCGTAAGTTCACGGTCTCTGTTGTAACAAGAGCTCCAGTTCTACACCACATTGGTTGACTTCTGGCACCTCTGATACTAGCTCTGTGACTTTTAGCAATTTAATTAAATAATCTGTGCCACAGATTCCATATTATTAATATTTATAATGTCTGTGAAGAGTAATGCATAAGCACTCATAAGTTACATAGACCACGGCCTGACACACAGTAGGAGTTCAGTAAATGTTAGCACAATTACCTGTTATTTTGGGGAGTAGATTGTCTATGTACTGAATGTGGTTTCATGTTTGAACATCTTTTTACCTATTGCATCATATGATCTTCTCAATTCCCCATGAGGTGGGTATGGCAGATAAAGTCTCCCACTGGAAAAAGTGAGGAAAGTAAAACTCAGAAAGTCAAAATATTTTGCAGTTTAGTGATAGTCTTGAGATTGAAACATAGGCCCCTTGGGGTGGTGCTTCCCATAGTGATGGAGTAGATGATTTGGGACCAATATGTGAAAAGAAAACAAATAAAAAAATAATTTGAATATGTCAGAGGGCTACAAAGTTACAGAGAATATTTACCACTAATATTTAGGAAAACGGTGTCAAGAGAAGCAAGCTCAGTGATATGGCTGGTTTCAAAAACAGCTTCAGAGATGTGGAGAACCTGAAAGGGTCATGGGGCTGAGGGAACCTGAACTGCCAAGGACAAGAGTATCTGGCAAACAGAAAAGGGTTTTAACTGGGAGTTGTAAAAGCTACATCTTCGAAGTCAAAAAGACTTTGAAATAGACAAGCCCTCACAGAAAATGGATACCAACTTTGAATCATCTTAATCCCTAATTATGTTAAGACGTTTGTCCTCAGCCTAGTTATTTGCCAGGACAAACACAGATACTCTATGAGTAAAGATAGCATTATTAAGAGCCTCAAATTATCTCCAAATATTTTGAAGTGCAAAGTCCAGCCTTAAAACAAAAATCATGCAGGGGCTCCTGGGTAGCTCAGTTAGCTAAGCATCTGACTTTGGCTCAGATCATGATCTCATGGTTCGTGGGTTTGAGTCCCATGTTGGGCTCTGTGCTGACAGCTCGGAGCCTGGAGCGTGATTTCGGATTCTGTGTCTCCCTCTCTTTCTGTCCCTCCCCTGCTCACACTCTGCCTCTCTCTCTCTCTCTCTCTCTCTCTCTCAAAAATAAATAAACATAAACAATTAAAATAAAATCGTGCATATAAAAATACAAAATTTGATTTTAAAAATACACAATAGAAACAGGGACACGAGACATCCAGTATACTGGAGGGGTACTTGAGGAGATAGTAGTTGACAGTGTTAGAAAACTGACAAAACACACCAAGCCTCAGACTGATAAGTATAAATGCTATGGACTGAATTTTGTATTGCTCCCCCAAATTTATGTGCTAATGCTCTACCCTGCAGTGTGACAATATCTAGTGAGGGGGCCTTTGGGAGGGCATTGTGTGTAGAGTAGATCACGAGGATAGAGTCCTCATGATGTGATTATTAATTTTATAAGAGGAAGAGACACCTGAGCTTCCTCTGTCTCCCATGTGAGGACAGTGAGAAGGCAGCTGTCTGTAAGCCAGGGAGGGAGCTCTCCACAGGAACTCAGTCACCAGCACCTTGATCTTGGGCCTCCCAGGCTCCAGAATTGTGATAAACAAATGTCTGCTGTTTGAGCCACTCAGCCTGTGGTATTTAGTTACAGCAGCGCCAATATACTAAGACAATAAAGAAAGCCCAAATCCAGGAATATCATAATAATAATAATGAAAACCAAAGAGCAAAAGACATATGACCTTCACAGAGTCATAATAAAACTGAGAAATAATTTCCTCAACGAAAGTAAAAAAGCCAGAAGACAATGAGACACAAAATGATATGCTTAAATTCATGATGATAGAAAAGAAATGGCCAAATAGGAATTCTATATCAAGCAAAATGTCCTTGGAAAAAAAAAGGTGAAATAAAGATGTTTTTACCAAACATTAAAAAAAGAGAGAGAATTTATTATGAGTACACATGCACCAAAGGAAATACTAAAGCAAGTTCTTCAGGCCAAATGAAAATAATGTCTGTTTGAAGTTCACATATGCAAAAAAGATGAAAAATAGTAAATAGATAGATAAATATAAGTAATTCATAAGACCATAACACAGTAACGATAGTGACAAATATAGAGAATATTAAAAGACACTAAAAGAATAGCACAAAAGGTGAAAGAGGGTAAATGGAGTTACCATGTCCCAAGATTATGACCTTATCAAGAAAATGATAAAAAACAAAAACAAAAACAAAAACAAAAAACAACTAATAAGTAGTATATTTCCGTGGGTTAAATTTTTCATGTTATAATATCTACAGTAGCCACTGAAAGGGCCAAGTATCTCTATGATGGGGGTTTCCACTTCCAGGTAATATCTGTGGGTTTCAGAGTCTGTGTCAGAGACAGACCAGAGGCGACTGGGGAGCCTGAGCCTCCAAGAGATAGAAGATAGCTCATTTCTTAATAACTTAGCACGAGGCTCCCCTACTTTTTCTAGCAACAAGTCTGAATGCCAATCCCAGAACTACAGCCCACCTTTCACCCCTCTACAAACTACATGGACACAGGAGATGGCCAATGAGAGTATCAACTCCAGAGATGAGTCCAACAGCAGGAATCATCCAGTATTTGCAGAAAGTCAAAAGTTTGGATAAATGAATGCACAAAATGCACAAAAAAACTCAATCGTGTCAGCAAAGTAAATAGAGAAAAATTGAACAGGCCGGTATTCTCAGACAATAAGAAAAATAATCACAACCAAAAAGTCTACTAGAGATCATGAAAATTTAAATGATATTTACTAAACAAAAATAATAACTCAGACAAAGGGTAGAATAAACACAGCTGAAACCAATAATGAACTGGATGCCTAAGGAATACTCCCTCAGCACAGCAAACATGGTAGAAATATTTTTTAAAAAATGTAAAGAAACACAACAAAAATGAAAATAAGCCAGAAGTTTCACTGTCCATCTAAAAGAAGACTGAAAGAGAAGAATTGAAATAAACCACTAATAAATGAAATACTGGTAGGGATCTCAATTTCTGACAATAACTTGAAAAAAATCTTGCCCATTAAAAACCATGCAAAAGTCTCAAATGAAATATAATTTTAAAAAATTAAAATGGCTCTATATCTTTGCACAGATGAAAGGAAAAGGCTCTTGCCAAACCAAGCAGGAAGCTATAAATCCTCTAAAGTTGAGGCTGCCCTCGGTTCGTGCATTCTCTGTAATACAGATAGTAGGCCACAGAAAAAGGCCACAGAGAAAGACATTGAAGACATAAGAGATGGAGTATAAGGACTGGGTCTCCAGCGTCAATACAGGCCCTGCAAATAACTTTAAACACAATGAATGGTGGACAGCAGAAATTCCATTATTTGAAAATGGGAACATCTAAACAAACCTAGTTTTAAAAAAGATGAATCTATCTCAAACTGGACTGTAGGTGGGAAAGAAAATGTCTCCTCTGAGCTTTTCAAATCACAAGTTTGGGAGAGGAGGTGCAATTTCATATTCCTACATGATTGATTCAATGTCACCACTAATGAGAACTTAATTTAAAGCACTCCTTGATTAGCGCCACGTCTGGGGCAACTGGCAGGACACAAAGCAATGAGCCTCTGTGGGTGGGGCAGTCAGGCTTCGCTAAATTTACACAATTTACACAAAGATACCTATAATCTGAAATGTGTATCTGTGTGTCTAAGAAAGTCACTATGGATATACATTAGCAGAAACAAGGGGTCAAAGTTTCAAATAATAGAATTATCATATATAAAACATAAAAAAGCATGTTTAAAATAACTAAAGAAATTTAATATTTATTTATTTATTTATTTATTTAAAACGTCTATTTGTTTTTGAAAGAGAGAAACAGAGACAGAGTATGAGCAGACAAGGGGCAGAGAGAGAAGGAGACACAGAATCCGAAACAGGCTCCAGGCTCCCAGCCACCAGCACAGAACCTGACGCGGGGCTCGAACTCACAAACAACGAGATCATGACCTGAGCCAAAATCGGATGCTTAACCAACAGAACCACCTAGGCTCCCCTAAAATAACTAAAGAAATTTTAAGAATAAAATTCAAAAAATGAAAAAAATGCCCAAACAGTTGCACACCAACCAGAATAGTTTAGATTACAAAGAATGCCAAAATCAAGTTTGCTGAGAGTGTGGCACAGTTAGAACTCCTATACATTGTTGGTGGCATTTTAATTAGCATAATAACTTTGAAATACATACTAAGTCTAAATGTACACCAATTCTACAATTCAGTGTAACTCTGTCTTGTTCCCACTTATATGCCCCCTTTAGAAATGTACAGAATATTCACCAGATGAAAGGATTAGAATCTTTATACCATCACTATTCAGAATATCCCCCATCTGGAAACTAAATGCCCTTTACCAGCAAAAGAAATAAATACATTGTGGTGTAATTACACCTAACAATTTGCGACTGCAATGAAAAATAATGGAGTATTGCTAAGTGCAGTGACATGATAAATCTCATAAAGATAATATTGAAGGAAAGAAGACAGACTCAAAAGAGTGAACACTGTATTGGCTCCCAATTTTTTTTTTTGAAATTGAGAAAGGCAAACACAATAGATTATGTTAGGAGAACAGTGATTACCTACAGGGAAAAGGGCAGGTAATTCTTGGAAGGAACTACAAGGAGTTATCTGTTAATGCCGTATATTTAGGAGTGCCGGGGTGGCTCAGTAAGTTAAGCATCCAACTTTGGCTCAGATCATGATCAGGTCAGTGAGTTTGAGCCCTGCATCGGTCTCTGTGCTGACAGCTCAGAGCCCGGAGCCTGTTGGATTCTGTGTCTCCCTCTTTCTCTGTCTCTCTGTCTCTCTCAAAAATAAATATTAAAAATTTAAATACAATTACATAGAATTATTATTGATGTACTACTGTATGATGAAGACTAAGAATACATAATAATAGTTCTGGAAATTCTATTTGGTGTGCAGCACAAAGAGGCAAGGGGATGAAAACATATGAGAGGTTAAGAGAGAATATAGAAAAAGAACAGACAACATACACATCATAACAGACTTCCAAAAGAAGAAAGTCAAGAATGCACCATATTCAAAAAGACAATTGACCATCCAAACCATCAGATTCAGGAAAAACAACAAATTCCAAGCGATGTATGTAATAAGAAACCTATATCAGTACAAGTAGAGAGAAAGTACACAGCACCCAGAGAAAAGAGATGAGCTCTAAAGTAACAAGACAGGAAAAACAGATTCATATGAAAGGCTGACAGAATTATATCATCAAAAGATTTCTCATAAACAACAAAAGCCAAAAGATAATTGATTCCATCAAAGTCTTTGGTGAAAATAATCATAAATACAGAATGTCATACCCAGAGAAAGTACTGAGAAAAAAAGTAAATAAAAGCTACTCCAGAAAAACAAAAACCCAAAGCAAAAATCTAGGGATGTGTTATGGAAAAAGGAAGGAAAATGATCATGCAGACATTAGTAACTGCTAAGATAATACAAAGACAGATTCTTTTCTGATTCAGGAGACAATTCTGAAAACAATTATAATTTCCTAAAAAGCATGATTTTAAAAAAGCAATTGAAAATTAAAATACTCAATAAATCTGTAATAAAGGTGATCAAAAATAAAGGTCATCAGTTTGCTGATGTAGGTTCTAATCTGTTATTATTGTCCCAGTGCAAACATTAACAGTGACTTTCTTCACTCTTAAAAGTACACTGGTTTGATGTTTATTCCGCGGTATTACCAGACCTAGCCACAGCAATCAGATGAGAAAAAGAAATAAAAGGCACCCAAACTGGTAAAGAAGAAGTAAAATTTTCACTATTTGTAGATACTATAGATTAGAAAATCCTAAAGACTCCACCAAAAAACCACTAGAACTGAGAAATGAATTCAGTAAGGTTGCAGGATACAAAATCAATTACAGAAATTCATTGTATTTCTATACTTTAATAATGAAATATCAGGAAGAGAAATTAAGAAAACAATCCCATTTATAGTTGTACCAAAAACAATAAAATGCCCCAGAATAAACTTAAACCAAGGAGGTGTACTCCAAACACTATAAAACATTGATGAGACAAACTGATGATGATACAAGCAAATGTAAAGCTATCCCATGATCATGGATAGGAAGAACAAATATTGTTGTTGGATTTAAAAAAATAAAATAAATAAATAGTTAAAATGTCCATGCTATCCAAAGCAATCTAGATTTCTTTTGTTACATTTTTTTAAGTTTATTTGAGAGAGAGAGAGAGAATGCACAAACAAGTAGAGGAGGGACAGAGAGAGAGGGAGAGAGAATCCCAAGCAGGCCCTGTACTCCCCAGAGCCGGAGTCAGGGCTTGATCCCACGAACACTGAGATCATGACCTGAGCCCAAACTAAGAGTTGGACAACTTAACCAACTGAACCACACATGCACCCCAGCAATCTAGAGTTTTAATGCAGTCCCTGCCAAAATACCAGCAGCATTTTTCACAAAACCAGAACAAAAAATTCCTCAAATTTGTATGGAACCACAAAAGACCCCAAATAGCCAAAGCAGTGTTGAGAAAGAACAAAGCTGGAGGTATCACAAATTCAATTTTCAAGACACACTGCAAAACTGTAGTAATCAAAACAGTATGATACTGGCACAAAAATAAACATGAAGATCAATGGAACAAAATAGAGAGTCAGAAACGAACTCTCCATTATACGGTCAATTAATCTTTGACAAAGGAGGTAAGACTATGCAATGGGAAAAAAGTCACAAACTGTGTTGGGAAAATCGGACAGCTCTATGGAAAAGAATGAAACTGAGCCACTTTTTCACAACATACACAAAAATAAACTCAAAATGGATTAACAACCTAAATATGAGACTCAAAACATAAAAATCCTAGAAGAGAGCACAGGCAGTCATTTCTCTGACATCGGCAGTAGAGTATTTTTCTAGGTGTCTCCTGAGGCAAGGGAAACAAAATAAAAAATAAACTTTTGGGACTACATCAAAATTTTTGCACAGCAAAAGAAACAATCAACAAAACTAAAAGACAGTCTACTGAATAGGAGAGGATATTTGCAAATGACATATCCAATAAAGTGTTAATATATCCAAAATATATAAAGAACTTCCACAACTCGACGTGCCTGGGTGGCTCAGTCATTTAAGCCTCTGTCTCTTGATTTTGGCTCTGGTCTGTGAGATCAAGTCCCGCATTGGACTCTGTGCTGATAGCATGGAGCCTGCTTAGGATTCTCTCTCTCCCTCTCTCTCTTTCCCTCTCCGGCTTGCTCTCTATCTCTCTCTCTCTCTCTCTCTCAAAGTATAAATAAACATTTAAAAATATAACACCAAAAACAAATAAATAAATAAATAAATAACCCAATTAAAAGGGCAGAAGGAAGACATAAAGAGACATTTCTCCAAAGACACGAGATGACCAACAGTCACATGAAAAGACTCAACATTACTTATCACCAGGGAAATGTAAATCAAAACCACAATGAAATATCATCTCACACCTGTCAAAATGGCTAAAATCAACAACATAAGAAACAGTAAGTGCTGATGACATTATGGGAGGAAAAGAACCCTCTTGCACAATTGGAGGGAATGCAAACTGGTGAAGCCACTCTGGAAAACAAGTATGGAGGCACTGCAAAAAATAAAAAATATAATAACCATATGACCCAGCAATTCCATTACTGCTTGTTTACCCAAAAACAATATAAAAACAAAAAGTCAAAAAGATACATGCACTCCTAAGTTTATTGAAGCATTATCTACAATAGCCAAATTATGGAAACAACCCAAATGTCCATCAATAGATGAATGGATAAAGAAGATGTGGTATATACACAAAGGAATATTACACAGTCATAAAAAAGAATGAAATCTTGGGAATGCAAACTGGTGCAGCCATTCTGGAAAACAGTATGGAGGTTCCTCAAAAAACTAAAAATAGAACTACCTTACAACCCAGCAATTGCACTACTAGGCATTTATCCACGGGATACAGGTATGCTGTTTTGAAGGGACACATGCACCCCCATGTTTATAGCAGCACTATCAACAATAGCCAAAGTATGGAAAGAGCCCAAATGGCCATCGATGGATGAATGGATAAAGAAGATGTGGTATATAAATACAATGGAGTATTACTTGGCAATCAAAAAGTATGAAAACTTGCCATTTGCAACTATGTGGATGGGACTGGAGGGTATTATGCTAAGTGAAATTAGTCAGTCAAAGAAAGACAAAAGTCATATGACTTCACTCATATGTGGACTTTAAGAGACAAAACAGATGAAGGGAAACAAAAATAACATAAAAACAGGGAGGGGGACAAAACAGAAGAGACTCATAAATATGGAGAACAAACTGAGGGTTACGGGAGGGATTGTGGGAAGGGGGCATGGGCTAAATGGGGAAGGGGCACTAAGGAATCAACTCCTGAAATCATTGTTTCAATATGCTAACTAATTTGGATGTAAGTTTTTTAAAATAATAAATAAATAAAGAAAGAAAGAAAGAAAGAAAGAAGATAAAAAATAAATAAATAAAAAATCGGGAGAGAGGCTAACTCAACCAAATTTTGAAGGCCAGACCCAGGCTATATCACTTATTAGCTGTATGGTGGTGAGTCAATGGCTTACATTCGTGGTGCCTCTGTTTACTCATTTGTTCACTAGTTCATTCATTCCTTCATTCTACAGAATAAGTATTATCTTTCAGACATGCTCCTAGGTATTGTTGTCTTACTGGCAAAATGGGAATAATGAATATCATTTTCAGAGTGGTTGGGGAGATTTGAGATAAACATGAAGTATAGTGTCTAGCATGTCATATAGTAATGGTTTGTGACCAAAGTAATGGTCCCTCCTCCTGTGAATGTAAGCCTGTATGGATAGGAAGTTGGTCTATGTTTGTTTACTTCTGAATCCCAACACCTGGAAAGAGGCTTGTACTCAATGGATATGTGGGGAAGGAAGAAAGATGGAAGAGAGGAAGGGAAGAAGCAAGCATGGTACGTTGGTCATTGCCATTATTGCTACCACTTAGGATGGCCCAGATCCTGGGCCCAGATCCTCAGCAAAGCCCCTGGGAACAGAAGACTATAGTTATTTGAGAGACTCCAGGTAAACTCTAGACTGACCCATGAGGCAACTGAAATTTCTCTGACACTCTTCCAACTTCACCCCTGCTTTAGGTTTCCCCTCATTCCTGATGCCAGGACCTTCTTGTTAGTCACAGATGACTCGGACCCCTCACCCTGAAGGAAAGTGAAGGTGGGAGAGGCCAGACCTCTGAACTCTGCTGCACTGTGCCTCCAACACTTCACAAGGCTGGTCTCCTTCCTGATAATCCTAGACATCACGTGTGTGGAATCGTCTGACAAACGATTCTCACTGTGGTGTGAATAAACATGCAGCATGTTGTTACCCCAGCCAAGGGCACCTGTCCTACAGCAGGGCCCATGCTTTACCAAGGACAATTGTTATAGCAAACTAGTATAGGGAGAGACCTTACAGGCCAACCAGTGTGACCCCTTTACCTTCAATGACAAATTCGCAGTCCCATGAAAACAAAAACTAATACTGAGCCCCTAAACAGAATGTCGCATGTGACTTTTGACTACCTGAACCCAAATTTCGCTATAAGTCAGGCTATTGGTGCTGACCTACATTTTTGGCTTGGCAAAGACAAGAGAAGAAATTCTCTCTTCTGTCTTACTGCTTTCTCAATACCCTCAAACACTGCCAGGTATTGCCTATTATCACCTCTAATTTGACAAACAGTAATTTCTGACATGTGGAGCTCTCCCAAGAAACCACTCACACAGAGCTGTCAAACTGGAACACCAAAACACCAGCCACACAAGACATTAGACTTCAGCACCCCTCCTTCTGCACACTCTTCCTTTGGACCATAAGAGGAACAGAATTTGCCTCCCTTCTCCTTGGGGCAGAAATCACCAGAATGGGGACACAAGTGGTTCCAACACTGTTTTTAGAACAAGAAAATGGAGGGCCTGCATTTCCTGCATTTTAGCAAAGGAGCTAGCGAGTTCCAAGCAGGTCTGGCCTGCTCTGTCCTGGGCCCATGGCTACACCGACAGCAGTCCCAGTGCAGAGGAAGCCATATGGAGGCCAGTTCCCGTCACACAGGAATCTGACACAGTGGCTAACCCCAGAGCCGGGACCAGAAGAGGCTCTGCTTCATACCCACAAACTGGGCAGGTGCGGAGGGGGATTTACACTGAGGGTGATGAGCCTTCAGTGCCAGGATGCTCCCCATCAAGGCTTCTGGGAAGGGTCCTGGCAATGCCCTCACACATTGTATGTTTTTTTTGTAAACATTGTAGATGTGAAATATTTTAACCTTAGTCAATGAAGATGCCTTCCCTTCTGATATCCCCTCGGTCACACTTGTGTAGAGTGGTGCAAGGCACTCCGGGCATCAGTGGACAAGGAATTGAGTGAGGGGTCCATTTAATTTGGGTTTCACTGGATATTTTATGTGCGGTTCCTTCCAGGTGTTGTTAGACTATTGCTGGCCACCCTGAGGAATGACCTTCAGGAAATCTCCTGCTGCCCACTGGGTGTTCTCATTTCTCCTCCCGACACAAAGGAGCAAAGCCAAGTGCTGTGTAGCAGTGTCAGCACATTCTGAAAGTGTGGGGTAGTGAAGGAGAACCAAGATCTGGAATGTATGAAGCCAGAAGCAAGTCTGGAAAGTTCATCCAGTTCTTACAGGTCACATATAAAAGAAACTGGATAGCAGTTTTCAAACATTGATGACAAGTCTAAAAATGTAAATGAAGATGCTAACTAACTAGATTAAAATTAAAAACAAAGTACCCTTGTTTGAATAACAAATTTTACTGTCACTATGTCCATATAGAGTACATATACATAATAAAGCTTTAGTGTCAATTATTAGGAAGCATTCAAATTAAATTATATCAAATACAGTTGTCCCATGAACAATGCAGAATTTAGGGGCACTGATCCATCATGCAGTCAGATATCCATGTATAACTTTTGACTGTCCTAAAATCTAACTACTAGTAGCCTATTGTTGGCTGGAGGTCTTAATGGTAACAGAAACAGTTGATTAATGCATACTTTGTATGGTATATGGATTATATACACTGTATTCTTATGATAAAGTAAGCTAGAGGAAAGAAAAGGTTATTAAGAGAACCATAAGGAAAAGAAATTACATTTGTACTACTGTATCAAAACAAAATCCCTGAGTCAGTGGGTCTACATAGGTCAAACCCATGTTGTTCAAGGTTTCAACTGTATTTAAAAGATTTTACAAGAAAAAGCACACATGACACACAGTTAATGTGAGGTGATAACACATTGGAAGACAATGCCTGCATAATAAAGGGTAATTACGAGTCACTTATATTTCTGAATATGAATAAAATTGCTACACAAAATGTAGCAAGTAAAATCCAGCAGGTTATAGTAAAAAAAAAAAAAAAAAAAAAAAAAAAAAAAAGGAAGGGACAAAGAATGATTTAACATTGGAAAATATATTGATATATTTAACGGATTAAAAAATAAATAATATGATGGATTATTTGGTACGGATAAATTATATTTGAACGGATAAAAAAATAATAATACGATAATAAATAATATGATATTTATACAATATCATATAATGTATAAATACATTATATGAAATTTGAAACATACTCCTAATTAAAAAGCAAATGACTTTTAGTAAGTTAGGCATACAAGGACCACCCTTAAAGATATCTATCCAACACCGATACTCTAGCATTTTATATGCAACATCTTATCAGCAGTGCTAGCCAATACTATGAGATATCTTTATATTAATTAATATAAAAGATAAAATTATAAAAGATAATTTTATACATATAACATAAGTATATAGTTATATTTAGCTATATATAAAAAATAAAAATATTGGGGCGCCTGGGTGGCGCAGTCGGTTAAGCGTCCGACTTCAGCCAGGTCACGATCTCGCGGTCCGTGAGTTCGAGCCCCGCGTCAGGCTCTGGGCTGATGGCTCGGAGCCTGGAGCCTGTTTCCGATTCTGTGTCTCCCTCTCTCTCTGCCCCTCCCCCGTTCATGCTCTGTCTCTCTCTGTCCCAAAAATAAATAAAAAAAAAAAAACGTTGAAAAAAAAAAATTTAAAAAAATAAAAATAAAAAAATAAAAATATTGTCCAATTCTAAGTTAATCTATGTGTAAAATACAAGAGAATCTAAATAAAAATTATTGGAATTTTTTTTTAAGTTCAAAAGGAATATTGGCAGCAAAATGGCAAACTAGGCAACTCTAAACACCTGGCCCTCCACAGAAAAGTTGAAAAACAAACAGAAATCACCCAAATCAACTTTGTCAGAACTCTGGAAAATAGGGAAAGGCTTACAGCAACCATATGAACACTGAATCAAGAAAAAGGTACATTAAAAATAGTATGAAAACTTTGTGGTGTTTTCATTGCCTCTGCCCCACCTTCTCCCAGCTTGGTGGCAATAGAGTGGATGGCGGACCACATTCCCAGTGTGGGACCCTAGGTCCTGGTTCCACAGGGAGCAGAGCAGACCTTATTCACTGTTTATTCTGTTAGTCTGTTGCAACCTGGCTGAAGGCTACCTGAAGGACTGACACAAAGCACATGTCCCCATTGCACCTACCTTAGAATGCAGTCAGGATGGAAAAGCAGTGGACATTGCTTGAAAACACTGTAATGTGAACAAAATCCCACAACTTCCTGGGACAAAAAATATACATACAATAGACTACAAAACTAGGGATGAAAACCCAGGAAGTGTTTGGTCATGCAGTATTGCCTGTGTGTACTAGGGATTTAGAAAGTCACCTAGATGTCCAGAGCAGGATAGATGTTGGAAATTACCTGAAAGGACCCTAATCTTTTACCTCTGATTTATTACTAGACTTGGTGTAATAGGAACTAAGTGTAGGCTACAGCAGAATTGGAAACATCCTGCCTAAGTATTGAAAAAGTGTCACAGTAGAGAACCAATCTGAAAGACTAGGGAAGGTGGGGGTGGTAGTGTTGATATATTCTTTTAGTTATTTTAGCTGTAGGTATTCAAGGAAATTTCTGTTAAACATTACTGAACACAAGCTGCAGGAACAGAGACTTTGTGACTACACACATTGAGGAATATAATCTTTGCAGAGATCGTTTGGAAGGATCACTAGATGAGTGGCCAACTTCAGCCTTCATCAACCAAAACCAGCAAAACCAAGGGCGCCTGGGGACTTAGTGTCCCACTCTTCATTTCGGCTCAGGTCATGATCTCACAGCCATGAAATTCAGCCCCATGTCAGACTCCGTGCTGGGCTTGGAGTCTATTTGAGATTTCTCTCTCTTGGCCTACCTGTGCCCTTCCTCCCACCTCAAGAAAAACAAAAACAAACAAACAAACAAAAAATATTCATTTAAAACTCAGGGAAAGGGAAAGAATATAATTTCCTGAGCTACCATATCGTAGCCTTCAATGTACAGTTTTCAACAATAACAAAAAATGACAAATCATAAAAAAAAGGAAATGTTGTCCACTCAAAGGAAATAAAATAACTTGACAAAATATCCTGAGGAAGCTCAGATAATAGACTTACTAGAAAAATTTTTTTTTTACTTTTTATTTTGAAATAAACTTTGACTTGCAGAAAAGTTGCCAAAAAAGTACCCATCTCTCAGCTTCCCTGCATGTTAATGGTAACATCTTACATAATTCAGTGACCAAAACCATGAAATTAACATTAGCAGTATTAATGTTACTATTTGCGCTATTATTATTAATTAAATTATAGGCCTAATTTGAATTTCACCATGTCTTCCCTCTTATGTGGATCTCACATTGTATTAGTTGTTATGCCTCCTTAGTCTTCTCCAATCTGTGACACTTCCTCAGTCTTTCCTTGTCTTTGGTAACCTTGCCACTTAAAAAAAAATTCCGGTCAGTTCTATTGTAGAATATCTTAGACAAATATTTTAAACCAATGGCCATAATTATGTTCAAAGACTGAAAGAAACTCATAGACAAGGAATTAAAAGAAAATAGAAAAACCAAGTACAAACAAAATTATAAAATTAATAATGATACAGCAATTATAAAAAGGAAACAAACAGAAATTCTGGATCTGGAAAGTGCAGTATAACTGAAATGAAAAATTCACACGAGGGTTTCAACAGCAGATCTGAGCAGAAAAACCCATGAATTTGAATGCAGAACAATTTGGTATCCAGTCTGAGGAGCAAAAAGGAAAAAAAAATCATTGTTTTCTATAGTTAATATAAATTTACATTGATCTGCCTTCTCCATGTGTACTATTTATTCATTTCTGTACTTCCATACTTCCATCTAAGGTTATTTTTCTTCTGCCCAAATAACTTCCTGTGGAATTTCTTTTCACAGAGATGTGGTTATGAATTAATTGTCTGAAGTGAAATTTTGTTTGTCTGAAGTGTATTTATATTTTCTTCTTTTTTGAAGAATATTTTTGTTGGAAATAAAATTATATGTTGGCACATATTTGCTCAATCTGATACTATCTTCCTTCCACAATCTATTTTGGGTAGCTGGCCTCAGTTTGGTCTGTTTGGAGCTTATTTGAAGGTGGGTTTCAGAGTTTTCTGAGATCTGGATCATATCTTTACTTCTACCACTCGATATTGGCCTTACTCCTACCACTGGAAGTTGGGGTGTTTAGGTGGACCACTTCTCTTTGGTGGGTTTAGAGCTTCTGTTTATCTCCGCAGTGCAGCAAGGCTGCTGAAAGCTCCACCATCTCCCTGTACTCTTATCTATCGCTCTCCTCTTGCTTCTTAAGCCCTCTGCCCAAGGATGAGCAAACTACTGAAGGGCAGGGGTGGCAAGATGGCTGTGCACATCTGGACTCACTTTCCTTTCCTCTTGTGTCTTGGTCTATCCTTAACTGATAGGACTGACTTGGGTCCAAGTTTAATTTCCCAGCCTCATGAGACTGCTCAGTGTTCATGTCAATTTCCCAACTAGTAGTCACTGATTTCTGTTAGGTTTCGGAGCCTCTGAGCCCCAACCCACCTATGAACTGTCAAATGCCTCAGTGGTAAAATCCCTTTGCAACATTGGACCCATCCCAGTGTATCTTCCTTCTCTCTCAGAATTTGGCCTTTCAAATACTGGCTGGTTTAGTAGTCCTCTAATAGTTTCAAAGAAACTTGGTTTTGTATTTTATTTATAATTTGAAGTTATCCTTAATAACAAACACTCTGCTCTTATTAGAAGAAGAGTCCACAGGTTACTTATAGACCCCAGCTTTTATGATCAATATTCTGATAGTAGTTGGATTCTCCCAAGTGTTCTGTGAAATGTCAGCTTCCTGCTTTACTTTAATGCCCCAAAAAAGACAAAAATATTTTTCTCCCTCTCTTTGTTCCGTGTAATTTCCATCCCTGCCCATTTACTCAAGTAATTATTGTTCTACCTTCCATTATCCTTTAGTCTGTGATGATAATACAAAGGGTTGTAGTTCATACTTTCTTATGGGAAGAGTCATTGCCTATTTGGGGTCTGGGCTGAAAACCACCTTTTTGAAGAAACATGGATGCTTTACCCCATTAAATCTTCTTTCATGGCCATAAAAGCTTAGCGGTGCTATTGCTTAATCATTGCCCTTCTAGTAACATAAAAAGTACACTGTGTACCGCCTAACACTATGCCTGCCTAATTTACTGATAGTGGAGTCTCTGGAGCTCCAAGCAGATCGCTTCTTTGAGGCCAAAAACACATATCCCAGCTGTCAGGACTTTGAGATCCTATATCTATCCTATATCTATCACTGGGTACTACCTTCAAGTTCGGGTACCGCACATCCAAGTTCATGTCACCACCAATGAAGTTGATGCAGGGAAATAAAGGCATCGTCCCTATGAAGACTTGTGCCAGCTTGAGAGCTTCCCATGGCATGGCTGTAGCTTTGGTTGAGACCGCATTACAGGTCAGCTTTCCCCTCTGCTCAATTCTGACTTCTCACTGCATTAGAGGTTTATCTTTGGTTAATACACCCCAAAAACTTACGCATGCCACTCTCAGCTATTTTCAGGAAAGTTACTCTATGACATTTGACCTAATCTTTGCTACAGTCTGTGGCTACAGCACTTTCTGGTCCCCATATCAGCTTGGGCATCTCTTTCTATGTCATCTTTAGCTCTAGGCAGGTGGCATCCAACTTCCCAGATTTGGCCTGACTGCTCAGGCAATTCGGGTCAAAGCAGGAAAAAAAAAAAAAGTTGGTAGGGAAATCGTCGTGACATGCCCACCTAAGCTAATTTTTAATCAGCTCAGCTCTGGAGTTTACAAGATAAACACTGTAGACTGAACAACAGGGATTAATTGAAGCTAAATGTCTATTTACCAGCTTTGATAATGAGCCTATTATAAAAACAGGCACACAAGAGAATGTGGACTGAGCAGATAGACTGTTCAGAATAGACTGGTAAAAGTTTCCTTCTTGCTCTCTCTAATGATTTCTGAGCTCAAAAGAGCACTAATTATAATTGGTTTTATTTACTCTTACCTTCCAGAAACCATGAGGTTAAGGCACACCACTAGAGGAAAACACAGAGCAAGATTTCACTGCAGAGAAAATTTAAAATTAAAAAGTAACCAAAACAGTAATAATTAACCAGTTGACTGAAGATATCTACAACTCTCAGTTATTTGGTATCTTACAATTCTGACAAAGAGTAATTGGTTTTCATTGATTCTGTGCAAGCAATTTGAACAGAAGGAAAGTTAAACTCATTGCAAACTTTGTTGGAAATCTCTGGACTTAACGATTAACAGTTGATTTGGGAAGAAACCAATATTTCTATAGGTACAGGATTTATCTTCAATCAGGTTGTAAAATGTTCTTTTGAGCTAAATGCCAAGTGGCCTATATTATACAACTTGCTTCATTCTCTTTGTTATTTCTTCAAAAAAAAAAAAGACTTGCATTCGGTATAAATACTTTTAAATCTATATTCTGATATAAGTTTAAATTATGTTACCTGAGAGCGCTGACACATTCAATCTGTTTCTGAGAGCTGCTTTATAAAATGTTCAGCATTATTTATAATCAATCAGGAAAACTGGTATCTTTGTAAATAAAACCCTCGTAAGACTAAAGTTCGAAGACGGAATAATAGATTTTGCAAGTAGGGAATGTGGGCAGTTTAAGAAGCCTTTACCAGTGGAGCTGTGGAAATCATGTAGGTTTATCTGGATAGTTTTAATCCCTCACTAGAATGAAGGTCCATGAAGATAAGGACTTTCTTGTCAGTCACTTAGACTAGTGCTTTGTACCTATAAGGTCTCAATATGTGATTGAATTAATAAAAGAAAAGCTGGATTAAATCTAGAAGACTAGTTTTCTTTAGCAGTGAAAGAGAAAAAAAATGCATCGAATTTATTTCAAAAAGTAGAAAGAAATTCATAGAAAGGGCATACAGATCTTATATGTTCACTATTCTATCCATGGCAATAAAAACCACCACAGGAAAAAAAAATCCTAAGGATTCTTACACCTGCTAAAGCCAACATTAGTGTTGACAGTGAAACATTATTTGTGGAACATGTTCAGAAAAGCCTGGTTCAAGATGGCAGAATAAAGATATCTTCTTAGAAACACACTTGGAAGCAAGAAAAGCAGCAATTAAAGGTAATTACAATTAAAATAAGAAGTACCTAAAATGCAATGTATAATATGTGAAGAAAGCGTGCCAAATACTGTAAATATTTGTCCAGGATGATACAGGTGATCTAATGAAAATATTGTGTCTTCAAGTACATAAAAGGATTAGAAGTCTAGGGGTTCCTGGCTGGCTCACTCGGTTGAGCATGTGACTTTTGATGTCCTGGTGGTGAGTGCAAGCCCTACACTGGGAGTAGAGATTACTTTAAAAAAAGGATTAGAAATTTTGAAAATATATTTCATACCCCAAGGAACAAAATAATAATTCCCCTTTGAGTTGAAACTATAAAAACAAAAAAGATTAAGTAACCCAACAAACTAGAGGAACATCCCTGAACTCTGTTTGACACTATGGAATGGCAAATTATGTGATGCTAGAAAAGAAGGTACCAGATATTTGGGGGGTGGGGGGAATCACTATTGACATGGAATGATGGAGGAAGCATTGTGGGTGGTAAAAAGCTCTGTAGCTATTGGATCTTTGTTAAGTCAAGAGACGTCTGGATTAAACTGCATACACAGTCAAACACACACACACACACACACACACACAATCCCTTTTCTTAGCACTTTATAATTATTCCACAGAAGAAGCACGCTTGAAGGCAGATGAACTTTAGGAATAAGCAAGTGTCCCTCAAATTGCTGAATTTTTGTAATAAATATTTCTAGTATTTTCTTAACTTTTCAAAATGTTAATCCATTAAGACTTACTTGTCTTACTTGTCTCCTTTCTCCACAGCCTTTAAGATATTAGTGAGAATTTAAATTTAAAAGAAAACATCAGCACACCAATTTAAAATATCCAAAGTAAAAAAAAAAAAGAAAAAGAGAAGGAAACACTACCTGGACAATTAATGAATTTACCCAATATATTACACAATCTACATGATTCAAACTGTGATCACTAGCTCTCTACGAAATCAAAGAAATATTATGTGGTCTCTATGAAGCACGAACTCAAAAAAAAAAAAGATACAAGATCTCTGATAAAAAAAAAACTATAAAACATCAAAATAATACAAAGAGTGGATTGTAAAATATAATTATATTAAGGTTCCAGGAAGATGTTGGGAATGGCAATAGAGTTTTATAATTTCTTTGATTCCTCTAACACACACACACACAAACACAGTAGCCAAAACAAGCTAAATAAAAATATACAGACAACGTATAGGATAAAATCTGGCGAGAAGTTATCCTACAGTTCCGAAAATAAGAGCAAGGAAAAACCACCAATGCCTCTAAGATCTATATGCAGAAAGACAACAGGGCTTATCATGACCATGAGAACAAGCAAACTCCCAAACTGACAAAAATATTCAGTGTCAAAGATGACAACCCTACTGAGAAAAGCAGCCAAACTTGGAGGAAACCCTGAAGTGTCAAGTCAGATTGCTGACAGAGAGCCTTGATGCTGCTCAATATCAGTCCTACAGAAAACCAAAACCATATCGGGATCAATCTCGCCCATTAGGAGAAACTACTGGGGACAGAGCCTACATTTAAAATGGAAACAAATAGGGGCGTTTGGGTGGCTCAGTCAATTAAGCGTCCAACTTCAGCTCAGGTCATGATCTCACGGTTTATGAGTGCAAGCCCCACATTGGGCTCTGTGCTGACAGCTCTGAGCCTGGAGCCTGCTTCAGATTCTGTGTCTCCCCCTCTCTCGGTCCCTCCCCTGCTCATGCTCCGTCTCCCTCTGTCTCAAAAATAAATAAAAACATTACAAAAAAATTTTTTAAAGAAACAAATAAAAAAATATTCAAATATAATTAGGAATAGAAGCAGAGAACAGCATGGAACTATCTCAAACAGCATGGAACTATACCTTTTTCTCTTTGCGAAACTACAGAAATGGGATTTCCAGAGAAATAAAGCTGTAAAAGTTATCCTGATGCATTTCTCTCTCCAAAAGTATAGGAAATTTAATGTAATGAAAACAACCCCAGGAAGATGTGTCTACAAAATGAACCAAGAGAAATTAAGAGGGAGGTAGATAGCAAGCAAAGGCAGCATAAATTACAATTAGAAAATGCTAAAAGAAAAAAAAAAAGTAAGTGATTCAACAAAGGCTGATTTAAAAACAGAGGTGATATAATTTAAAGTTATAAAAAAGAGAAACACATAATTTAATAAATGAATAAGTCACAAAAAGAATATAAGAACAAGATAAACAAGCATTACAGATCATGATTTGTGATACAGGAAATTAAAGTTTTTTCAAAAATGAAATAGAGACAAAAGGAATTCAAGACAAAATAATAGATATTGAGAAGAGGCTAGAGAAATCCAGCATACCTGAATGTGGCATTCCCAAAGGAGAAAAAAGGAGCAATGTATAGAACAAATACTAAAAATATGATTCAAGAAAACTTTTCTAAATTAAAATATTATTTGAATCTACAAAGTAGAAGAGCACAGCTCATACTCGTGGAAATATGCCCAGAACAATAAACACTAAGACATATTGAATTAAATTTATTGTAACCAAAAAAAGAGAGCATCTTTTGGCAAATGGCCAAATAATTTACAAGGGAAAGAAACTTGTGTGGCATTTAGATTTTTTGATAGCAACATTTTGTATCACAGGATATTTAAGGAAATAGAATATAAGTGAACATGTTGATATTCATTCAAACTGTTATTCAAGCACAAAAGTCACAGTTTTGTTTTTATACAAGAACATAGGAAATATTGCTTTCATGATTCTTTCCTGAAGAATCTAAAGAATGAGCTTCAGACAAGATAAGTGACTGAAATTACGACATTAAGACAGGTTTTGAATATAAAATACATGTTTTCAGGGTGCCTGGGTGGCTTAGTCTGTTGAGCAACCAACACTTGATTTCGGCTCAGGTCATGATCCCAGGGTTGTGAGATCAAGCCTCTTGTAGGGCTCCGTGCTGAGCATAGAGGCTGCTTGAAATTCTCTCTCTCTCTCTCTCTCTCTCTCTCTTTCCCTCTGCCCCTCTTCCCCACTTGTGCTCTTTTTCTCTCTAAAATAAATAATACTACTAATAAAATAAAAAAATAATAAAAAAATAAAATAAAATAAATAAAATAAAATAAAATACATGTTTTCCCAAGGATGTAACTCATGATCATAAGGAATACATATGGGAGTGTAAGGAATATGTATAAGGAGTCTGTACTAACAATATGCTTTGAAAATGAGTATTTAATTTAAATATCAAAAATAAGTGGGAGTGGGAAAAAATAAGTGGGTGCGATTGACAAGAATAGTGGAGTGATGACCTCAGTGAACTGCTTTCACACACACACACACACACACACACACACACACACACAATGAAAATAATTTGGTAAAGCAAAATTAACCATTAGCCATTTTAGAACTCTGGAAATTAACCAAAGCTGTTTGAAAATCGTTGAAAATCATTTATCTAGGAGAAACTACTGAACCCCAGTAACATAGTGGGATATGTGGCCTTTTAACTTGGGGTTATACCATATCTCTTCATACCAGTATTCTTGCGGCCAACCTAGACAACTGACTTCTTAAATTCCATTAAAAGCACCATCTTCAGAGCACAAAGAATGTGTTGTCTGAACTTCCAGCTGCCGGGAAAACCTTTATTCCCAGGCGGAGTGGCTATTCAATTCAACTCAGAGCTCAGCTCAACAGGGGACAAAGCCTAACCTTTAGGTTATTACCAAAGTGACATCAATCTCTGGACAGCATTGCAACCACCTAAGACCATGATTTGGTTTTCTCGTGGCAGGCAAGAGCCTAGCCAGGAAAATAACAGGAAATGGCATAGAATAAAATAACCATAGGAAGCTTGAAAAGCTCTGACATATTCCTGGAGATCAGCCTGTTTTCATGCACCAGGCTGTGCACATGTCCAGGAAAAAGCTGGTGAGAGATCGACTCTCTTCTGGCTGAACACGAAGCCCTGAACATGGAGGAGGTGAGAGCCAAGTCTGTTCTGTAAACTTCCTAAAGTCTGAAGGTGTGCCTTCTTACACAGAGCCCCTCGGCAAACGGGAGAAGACAAATAGGTATTTAAGGAAATAGAATTCTAAGGCAATACCACAAACAACTGTATACCAACAAGTAAACTTAAATAACATGAACAACTTCCTAAAAAGTAAACAAACTAGGGGCGCCTGGGTGGCTCAGTCGGTTAAGCGTCCGACTTCAGCTCAGGTCACCATCTCGCGGTCTGTGAGTTCGAGCCACGCGTCGGGCTCTGGGCTGATGGCTCAGAGCCTGGAGCCTGCTTCCGATTCTGTGTCTCCCTCTCTCTCTGCCCCTCCCCCGTTCATGCTCTGTCTCTCTCTGTCTCAAATATAAATAAACGTTAAAAAAAAAAAGTAAAAAAAAAAAAAAGTAAGCAAACTAGTGAAACTGACTCGAGTAAATAAAAACTATGAACACTAAGCAGTAGAGAGATTGAATTAGTAACTTAATAACTTCCTGCAGGAAAAGCACAAGCCCATATGGTGAACAAGCGACTTTTAATGAATTTTACCTAACATTTAAACAATTATGAAAACTAATAGTTCACTAACTCTTCATAAAGTAAAAGAAGGGAGAGCCCTTTCTAATTTTTTTATGAAGTCAGTATTATTCTCCTATAAAAGCCAGATAAAGACATCACAAGAGAACCACAGACTAATATTTTTTAGCTATAGATACAAAACTACAAATTACTAGCAAACTGAATCCAGCAACATAAAAGAGAATTTCACATGATAACCATCTCAGATTTATCTCAAGAATTCAAAGTTGGATTAACACCCCAAAATATGAGGTGTCTGGGTGGTTCAGTCAGTTGAGTGTCCAACTCTTGATTTCAGTTCAAGTCATGATCCCAGGGTGGTGGGATCGAGCTCCACAACAGGCTTTGTGCTGAGTGTGGAGCCTGGTTGGGGATCTCTCTTTCTCTCCTTCTGCCCCTCTCCCCTGTTCACAAACACTCTTCCTCTCTCTAACTTTTTTTTAATTAAAAAAATTTTAAAAACACCCCAAAATACACAATATTAATAAAGGACTAAAACCCAATGATCATCTCAATTGATACATAAAAAAGGCATTTGAAAAAATAGAAAAACATTTTATTGATAAAAACATGTAAGAAGCTAGAATAGAAGGAAACTTCCTCAACCTAATACAGTGTCTAGTAAAGTCCACAGCTAACATCATATTTAATGGACAAAGACTGAATGCTTTCCCACTAAGATCAGGAAAAAAAGAGGGATATCCACTTCTGCCACTTCTTTCAGCAATGCACTGAGACTCTATCCAAGACACTTAAAGCAAGAAAAATAAACTTTAAAAAAAACAAGTTGGAAAAAAAGAACAAAGGGTAATTTCTTTACAGAAACCATGATCCTATGCATAAAAAATCCTAAGACAGTTACTAAAACGCTATTGGAATTAACAAACAAGTTCATTAAGGTTAAAGGATATAAGATCAATATATAAAAATCACTTATACTTCTATATATTAGCAATGAACAATCTAAAAGTAAAATGAATAAACCAATTCCATTTGCAATAACATCCAAAAGAATAAAATACCTAGGAATAATTCTTTAAAAGTAAGTGCAAGACTTGTATATTGAATGTCACAGAACATTGAAAGAAATTTAAAAGATCTAAAGAAAGAGAATGGCTTCTTATGTTCATGGAGCAGAAGACAGTAATATTGTTAAGATGGTAATATTCCACAGATTCATCTACAGATTCAGTACAATTCCTATCAAAACCCCAATCAGTCATTTTGAAGAAATTGACAAACTGATCTTAAAATTTATATGGAAATTCAAGGGACTAAGACAGTCAAAAACAATCCTGAAAAAAAGAGTAATAAATTTGGAAGATTCACATTGCCTGTTTTCAAAGCTACAGTAGTCAAGACAGTATGATACTTGCATAAGGACAAATATATAGATCAATGAATGCAATAGAATGGAGAGTCCAAAAATAAACCCTTTTATTTATGGTCAATTGATTTTTTACATACATGCCAAGACAATTCAATGTGGACATTGGAGTCTTTTCAATAAATGGTGAGAGGACAACTGAATATCCACATGCAAAAGAACAAAAATGGACCCCTTCCTCATGTCACTTACTTGTGTGTGATTTAAAATGAGCCACAGACTTAAATGTAAAAGCTAAAACTTTTTAAGTTGCTGGTAGAAAACACAAGGTTGTCATGGTGCTGGGTTAGACAATGACTTCTTAGATGTGACACCAAAAATAAGCATCCAAGGAAAAGAGATAATTAGACTTCATTAAAACTAAAAACTATTGTGATTCTGGGGCGCATGGGTGGCTCAGCTGGTTAAGCATCTGACTTCGGCTCAGGTCATGATCTCATGGTTCCTGGGTTTGAGCCCCAGATCAGGCTCTGTGCAGACAGCTCAGAGCCTGGAATCTGTTTTGGATTCTGTGTCTCCCTCTATCTCTGCTCCTCCCCCACTCATGCTCTCTCTCTCTCTCTCTCTCTCTCTCTCTCTCAAATAACGAATTATAATCAAAAATAAAAATAAACATTAAAAAATTAGAAAAAAAACTTTTGTGACTCAAGAACCTTAAAAGTATGTCACACAAAATAGGAGCAAATATTTTAAATCATATGTGTATATGTATATGAAATTACTTGTCTCTAAAGAACTCTTATAACTCAATAACAAAAAACAGATAGCCCAACTAACAATCATTTCAACTGAAGTATCTTCAAAGATGATAATACATAAAGCCAATACACCCATGAAAATATGGCTGACATCATTAGTCATTAGGGAATTCAAATGGAAACCACAATGAGATACCACTTCAGACCTAAGGTGACTTAATTTTTTTTTTAAAAAAGCAGCCTAGAATTAAACATCCCTCCTCCCTTTACTATATGAACTACATCTCAAAATAATCAAATATTGATAAAATACATTTTCTGTTTATACAAATATCCCATCAAATAAGAAATGATAGAGTAGGGATATCAACAACTGGAATCCCCAATTAATCAACGGATCTAGACAATTATTACCAATGGCTACCAATATCATGAAAAGAGAGAAAACCAGACATTACTAAAGGAAGTAGCTTGCAACTCTAACGAAGTAGTGTTGTAAAAATAAAATTAAATGTAAATTTAATAACGTCTCTAGATTTGAGCATAAATTTATAGGAAAGACAGGGTACAAAGGAGTGTGATAAATGACACCAGATGTCACAGGTTCCAGATGAATTCTATCCATGCTTTACCTAATAGATCATCTAAGTGCTTTCAGTTTTTTTTTCCCAGAAATGAAGGCAGAAAGTTCCCAAATAATATTTACAAAACCATCATACTATGGATATGAACATGTGACAAAAAATAGCACAGTGACAGAATGATATATGACATAGACAAAACTCACTAATAAATGTCATCGTAAATGCCCCAAATAATGTATTAACAAACAATCCTGCAGGACATTAATACAGGAATATATAGCCACCAAATGCTTTGCACAATATATATCTTAGTAGCAGAAAAGGTATACATACTTCTGTAGCTACTGGACAAAAGAAAATTCAATAAAATTCAATACCCATTCTGGATTTTAAAGTGAAAATAAAGCTCTTAACAAAGTACCAATAGATTAAGCCAAAAGCCAGCATTAAGCTTTGTGATGAAACACTAAAAGCACCCCTATTAAAATGAGGAGTAAAACAAGATTGGCCATTCTCCTCACTATTTCTATTATCATTCCAGAGGTCCTGGCCAGTACAAGTAGGCAAGAGAAAGAAATAGGAAACATAAAACTGGAAAAGAGTCAAAATTATTGTCATTTGCCAAAAATAATAGAGCATATCTAGAAAACCCAAGAGAGCTAGCTGAAGGCAATTAAGAACTAAAAAAGAACCCAGTAAAGTGGTTGGTTATAAAATCAACATATAAAATTCAATAGCTCACCACTATAAAAAATATCAACCACTTAGAAAACATAATGAGAAAAATACTGTAGTTACAATAGCAACAAAGAATAAAAAATATAAGCATTAACGAGGAATATCTAGGGCTCTATGAAGAAAAATTATAATTGCTAGTGAGACTTATAGCAAAAAATGTCTTAATAAATGGAAAAACATTCTCTATTTTTGAGGGGAAAAGTCAATACTAAAAGGCTTTCAAGAGGCTATAAATAAATCTATACTAATCTATAAAACTATCAAAACTCTATAAATCTGCAATGTATCTTACGATGATATTGACATTTTCAAAGGGAAGGAGAGGTAGTAGAAGGAGACAAGCTAATTCAACAGTTTATAGGGAAAAGTAAACACAAAAGTATACCCAGAATAATTCAGAAAAAGATGATTATTACAAGGTGTAGTAACTGTAAGTTTAATATTGGCACAAGAACAGAAGACAGACATCCATGAAACGGAAATGGAGAGTTCAAAATAAGTTAAAATTTAGTATGAGGTATAGTGCTAGGTCAAAGTAGTTGGGAAAAGAGGAATAACTCAATAAGTCACGTTTGGACAAATAGTTCACCTTCTGGAAAGTAATGGAAGATGGGTCCTTCAGTCTTTGTATCAAAATTATTTTTATATGAATTAGAGTTTAACAAAAGAAACTGTAAAATATTAAAACAAATGAGAGATTTTGAAAATAATATCATCCAAATTAATCTATAAGTCCAAGGCTAATTTAAAAAGCCCAACAAAATTTTCTGTGAAATTTGATTCCTGACATTCTTACAAAACAAACATGCTTAAGAGCAGCATGAAACTTTTAAATAAAGAAAAAGGTAGATCAGCCTGCCCTACCAGGTAGTAAAAATAAAGTTTATGTCTTCTACTCACTTGTTTCCCTTTCTTTAAAAACAAATACTCATTCTGTGAGTACTGGATCTATCCTCTTAGACCTTAAACTTTCTGTAAAATAAGATCAGTAACAAATTTCCTAGCATAATTCACAGGTTATTTTTTTTCCAATTATGTATGAGACAAAAATATATATAACGCCTTTGAAAATACGTGTTTTCTATACTTGTTGTGGTATTTGTGTAAGAGTAATGGAAGTGTAACCATTTATTATCACTAGAAAGAGCCTACTAATGAGTTGTTAGCTTCGTGATATCTCAAGCAGGGTCTGAGCACATGTCCTATTGAATTCCCATTGACAGGGAGTGATAAACACACCCACCACTAAACCAGAGTCTTCCTTCTGTAAACACAATCCTTCCCCTGGTTAAAAAGTGAGCCCATTGCATGGTGCCTGCCTAGTTTTGTTTATTTTTCCCAGTGCTTTGTTGACAAATGAGATCATGTTTGACACTAACTAGCCATGAAATATGCCTCCCAGTGTTGAGGTGACATGTTTGACCCTCTCTGTTTTAGTGATGCATATTACTGACGGCCCTTCAGGACATTTTACCTCAAAATGAATTTTTTTGTTGTTAAAGAGGGAGAGAATGTGTTGAGCAGATTTATGAGCCTTGCCTCTCCGCCTAGGAAACTAGGTGTTTTGACATAATCGCCAGGAGATGCCTCGGGTATTGAATTAACTCAACTGCAAGAGGCAATCACATTGGACAGTGGAGCTTTATTCGTTTTACCAGCCCAAGCTGCGTTAGCATCGGAGAGAACTGCTAGGATTGGGTGATGACTGTCCAGGCACTCATTCGTTTTTGATCATTCATTCATTTAATGTTTACTAAATACCTAAAAAGTCAGACATTGTTCTAAGTGCTGGGGACACATTGGTAAACCCATCAGGCAAAAATTACTACTCTCAAGGAGCTTACCTTCTAATATGACCAACAGTGTCATATTAGTAACTATATGTGTGTGACCAAGTAACAGTAACTATATGTGTGTGACCAATGCCAGGAGGTAAGAAGACAAGCAAGCCTAGATCTTCGCAGACGAATTGTATAGCATGGAAACAAGAAGCAGGTGAAAACTCAGTGGACAGTTACCCGTGTGATCCCTTCTTTGATAGGGACCTTTGTTAGGTACATTCTTGGATGTATAATGCACCCAGTTGTGGTGGATAAATACAGAAACGGTGATGCTGAGGAAGTTATGAGTAGAAAGTGACAAATTCAAAATAGGACACCAGTTTGCGTGGTTGTGGAGTTAACATTTCTTGTCCATTCCCCATCACTATCTCACCTCATCCCTAGAGATTCTTGACTATTTGCCACTAGGAAATCATGACTTTAGGCTGAACATAGTTGGATCAATAATTAAGCTCCATATGTTAACTCATTCACTTCTCATCGTGTCATTTCATCCTGATGATAAGGCCTGATGCTATAATGTAGCTATCTGGTATCCTCACTTTCTCAATAAGTGTGCACAACTTCCCATTTCTGCGAGGGGATAAAACCAGAGGAAGATGCAGATCTCTCTGCCTCACATCTGTGTTCTGGTCCATGCGGTTAGATGCTGTGCTTCTACATGATGCTTTCAGAAGCTGTGAGGGGTAGCAAAAATTAATACGCCATGATCCTTGTCTTGGTGCAGGTTATAGTCTAGTATGGAAACAAAGCATCCACGCAAATAATTGCAAGGCAAGACCATATATATATGTTTACAACAATATATATATATATTACTAGTATATAATACATATTATATATGTATATATTTTTAATAATGAAAACACTTATGTCTAGATAACCAAGAAAACACGATCTACAAAGTTCATGTTACAAGAGAAGGCACGTGAGAGCATATGCCATGTCTCAAGTCATTGTGATTGGCCACGAGGGCTACAGACTGTAGTTCATACACCTCTTAAGCCACTGAGAAGTCTGGCTGTTAGGCGGAATATATCTAGAACTTTTCTTTGTCCACGTTGGAGTTGTCATAAGCCTAACTCAAGCAGAAAGCGGAAGCCCTGGTCTTCCTCCCTCTTTCACAGCACACGTTCTTCCAGAAAATCCTTGTCACCTCTCGTCCACCCTGTTGTAACCATCACATTCAAGACTGTGCAAAATCAGCTTCCCCTCAGCAGCTGGTCTGCCCCGGGCCTGAGACGGGCTGTGGTGGGGAAGGCTCACCGCTGTGAGAATCAAAGCAGCAGGACAGGGTACCGTGTGGTATGCACGAGGGGCCTGGGTGGATGCATGCTGTGGTCAACATGTGGCCAGAGAAGCCGAGCAGCCTCTGGGCTCAGTGAGAGAAATTTCCATTCTCATCCTGAGAATAGGAATTAATTTTATTTTTGACCACCTCAAGAGAATTTTTGTTTTATCCCCTTCTCTTATAACTGTTACAAAATAGCTTGCGGGGAGAGGGGTCTCTCTTGAGGAGGAAATAATTCATGGGATTCTTGTTTCCTTTTGCTATGAAATCCTTAGGGCCTCAGGAGTGAAGCTAACAATTTGGATTTTGTTCTGCAAGGTCTGTTTTGATCATGGAATTATAGAGTCAAGTCCAAACCCTCATAGTAATGATTATTCCGTAAGGCATTTGTGTTTCATGTCCAGCGGCTAATGGACTGTAGGAGAGAAAGAATACCCTCATGCTGGTGGCTCGAGGGATGATTCAGAATCTGGGAGAAGTTTGCAGCGATGAGACACCCCTATGCCATCCTCATGTCACACATGTGTCTCAGACACACAGACCAGGTGGCCTTCACATTGGCTCAGGGCCATTCCCATTGCCATGCCCCATTCCAGCCCCCCATGGCTTCATGAATGGATTGTGTCAAGAGCTCCTCACTGATCCTCTGTCTCCAGCCTCAAATCCATCAGTCATCCCCGAACCTCATTGCCTCACTAACCCCCTTCTAATGCTTAATATAGACTTAAGAACAGAAAAGTCCTGGGGGATCTTGATCTGGATTGCTTCCCTGTCCCAACACCCTTCATCCCTCATCCCACCAGGATGCAGTGCAGAGCCCTGCGCTGTGAGGCTGCCACCTCCCGCCTGTATAGTCCCAATGAAGCCAAGTATCTCTCAGTTCTCCAGACTCTCCCTACTCGCCAGGGACCACAGGTTAAAGGCAGGGCCATCCATACCTGGCTCCGAGCCCTCTTCCCTCGCCACCCTCTCCCCCAGCTCAGAGATTCCCTTGTCTCAGTGTAGATGAACACATGGCATGAATTATCTTTAAAATTCCATCTTATGTCTTATCACCCTGGCCTTTGTCCCCTAAATAATGGCCTGAATACTTTGTAACTTTATGGTAAGGTTTGCTTTGGACCAGTCCCTCCTGGGCATAATGGCTCCAAAGAGAGCAGCCATGGAAGAAAACGAAAGGGCTGATGAATGTCCAGATTCCCCAAATTATTGGGAATATGTTTTCCTCCTAATAGGAGGAAGGGGGTATCCCTCATATGAGACACTTTGGACCGGAATATGTCACTCAACAAAAGAAAAAAATCTGATCACGCAAGTAAGTGTGAATATGTGAAGTCATTAATATCAGCTTCCATGCAGCAAATTGCTTGTCATGCTTCATTTATACTCGTTTATGACTAAACAGGAGTATTTGCAGAGACACCCATAAATATATTTTACACAGCTCTCTGGAAGTTTTCATCTCCTGGTTTGCAAAGTGTCTGACAGAGTTGCAGAACCCAGGCCAATTCCAAAGGCAGAGCAGAGTGGGAGGGGGAGCTAGAAGGGCTGAGGAAGGAAAGAAAAGGAGAAAAAAAAAGATCCTGGCCCAGCAGGAGTGATAAAAATGTGAGCTCAAGGCAAGCTTGGATTTATGCATTTAGACAATTCTGTTAAACTAAATGGGAGTTAATCTGTTGTAAATCTTTCCGCTGCTCGGTGATTCTGCAGAAATTCACTTACAGTAATTGGGAATAAAAAGAAACATAATGGCCACACTGATCAGTATATAGCCACGGTCACTGTGGACATAAGAAAGTGGTTGGCCAGCACTTGAAAGGAGACATACCCATGGACATGTGCCCTGTCACAGATAGGTACGTCCTGACAATGAGGTGGACAGAGCAAGTATGTCTGCCCCCACCAATCATTGAGTGCCAGCATTGCCTGCTTACACTGTTTTTCTGTGTCTTTTTTTGCTTATTGCCTCAGGCCTCAGAAATCCCACCTGGGTGAGGTCAGCTGCCTGTCTCTGGCCATTGTCTGTGAACTCCACTGCTGTTTCTTCAGCTGCTGATGGGCAAATGCCTGTGATTATAGGCACCCAGCTGGGGCGATGTGCCCCAGGCTTTCTGTGGCTGTTCTCACTCCCCTCACTGCCAGCCCTCTTTGTCTGACCCCGAACCAGGTTCAGCCACTCAGATAAGTCCTTCATATTGTCATGAATCATGTTCGATCTTGTGTAACCAGTATATTAGGCCATCTGTAGCCACTGGAGCCCAAACATGTAAACACTCTATTTTTTTCTAATACTGCTTTCAACCAGGCTCCATCAAACTCTCTTCTGGTCCTTTCATGGCATCTTGTGCAGAACGTATAAGTCTCAGTCATTTCTGGTTGTTGTAAGCTAACACAGTTTAAAACTTTAATCTTACTTTGAGTCTCTTGAGCCAAGCATCAGGCTCCCAAAATGCAGAATGGTATGGAGGCATGGTTGACTTTTTCAGGTGTGCTTCCCTTCTCTGCTTGAGGCTGAGAGCCATCAGGAGTCATCCAATGTCCCTGCTGGGGATGAGGAATAACCAGGTCTGTCTCTGGTTCATCTAGCTCTATCCACCGGAGGCTGCTGCTCTACAGAGGACCCCAAGAATGACATCCATGGTCTTGAGTCTGTGCTCATCTATGCCCCAGCTCCTTCCCTTGCCGACAATCCCCTTTTGGTTCCTGTGGTCTGTATCCTCAATATCCATGGATTTAGGACTTTCACCTGCTTGGTGGCTGCGTAGGCTGCCCCATGGATCTTGCCCTCCCATTCCCCATGCTTCTTCATGTGTAACTGTTGCTGTCAATGCCCCCTCCATAACCCTTTGCTCATCCCCTTCCAAGCACACTGGCTTGTTCCTCTGCATATGCAATAGTACCTCTTGTCTTTCACAATCTGTTCTTCCCTAGCTTGGAACAGTCTGCCTTTCTTCTCCCCCAGTCTTAGTCCTAATTGTCTTTTAGGCCAAGTACAAACCTGCTTCTCTGGAAAGGCCAATAGTCCCCCTTCACCATCCTGCCCTCCCTTATGGGATCAGCTGTCCCCTGAATCCATAATGCACTTCATTAAATTAGGTATCATGCTGGACTGTGTTTTTCAACTTGTCCATCCTCCCAACTAAACAGTGTTTTCCTTGAAGGCATGGACCAATAATACTTAAATGTTCTCTTTAAGTATGTCCACAGAATAGTTCTGTGCATGTAGGCATTTAGTGTTTACTCATTGAATGAATGAACAAATAAATGACTGTGCTGGACTAAGAAGAAATTAATGAAGCTACCTGGTCAGCTTGCACTCAGCATTCTGGTCAGATAAGGTGGAGGGTAACTTTGAGTCAGGGCAAGAATGGAGCCAGGCAGTGAGTATGAACAGGTAAGATGAGCTGAGTGTAAGCACTGAGGAGTGGGGCGGGGGGGGGGGGGGGGGGGGAAGGGGGCAGTGGACACAGGGAAGTGAGAGCTGCTTACAGAGGCAGCTACTACTTACCTCTGGTCAAGTGTTGCTTCAAGAAAATGTTGCCAGATCTCATGGTTCCACGAGCAGATATACAAGGAAACCATAGGTAAATTTTCTAGATTTTAAAAACAAATGCCCACATGGGAACTAAATCTAACCTCTGCACACTTAGTCTGTGACAGTGACTTTTAAAAAATCGGATAACCTAGCAGATTAAAAATAGTGGCCTGTAGTGAGACTAGCTTCACATGGTGGTGGAGATGGCTGGCAGTTCTCCATGAACGTACTTTAGGGTGTTCCTACCTCCCAGCAGCGTATGTGACATCTAAACCCGAAAGCTCTGGGTTCTCGATTTGGGGTCTACACAATAATATCTTATATTATATACATGGGGATCTGTGTTTTCAAATCATGCTTCCTTTCATTTCTCATGAGATTCCAGATAACTGACATTGAGGAAAGGATTTTCACCATAGCTCACAAAGGGCTGTTGGCTCCTTCTGAGGAGTGTGTCCATCAGTATCTCTTCCCAATGGAAGGTCAGCAAGGTTTTTCTCTCTGCATATGACTGGTTGGACCAGAAATGGTAAATAGTTTGGGACAAAGGAGGCCACATGAGCTGAGTATGATGTGGGGCTCACCCAGCCAGGCCCCCAACCCAGTCAAATACTCTATCTTAGAAAATGTGAAAGTGATGTCCATCCAGATAAGCCAGCAGGACCCAGTCCCCATCCAGTTCCAAAGGCAGGTTAAATGGCAGTTCTCTAGAGTTGCTGCAGAATCCTAACCCAGGGTGATCCAGGGTGTTCTAGACATTCACCATATCTCAGAGTCTGTCAGGCTTGAAAACATCACAACCCAGTGGTACAGACCATGTGGGGGCTGAGACAGTTTCCATCTCTTCTCATTTTCCAGGCTCCCCACAACTAGAATTGCCAGATAAAACACAAGATGCTCAGGTACATTTGAATTTCAGATAAACAACAAATAATCGGCTGGTAAATCTATGCTCCATGCAGCTGGGACTTGTATTTAGCTCTTGAGACCTTAACTTCAACTCTTTCTCTTCACCTCACCATCGTCCCTAAACACAGCTGCCAATCTGCCTGGAAGGGGTGGTGCCAGCAGGTCCAATATGCAGATCTGTGGGGCCTGAGAGCAGAGACCGTATGTGCTGGAAAACCAATGAAAGGTAACACCACCCTGGGCTTACATTCTCATTCACAATCCCTTAGAAAACATGACAGGAAATACCAATGGAAGCAGTAAAATTGAAGGTCACAAGGCTGGTAAGATCACAAGGTGACAAGTCTGATGGCTGGCCCCCTGGCCTGTGCATGGTGCCTTGAATGGTCATGCTGGCCTTTTAGGTCCTGTACAAAGTCCAATAGAGCAGACAAAAACATATTGTAGACTTCTTATGTGGCTGGGCAAGTCTCATAACCTCCCTAATCAGTTTTATTTTCTGAAAACAAGGCAATTGAATCTCTGGTCTCTGAAACCCTTCGCTGCTCTAACGTTCTGTGCTAGAGCCCCCTGGGTTCTTGTTCCCACTCTGCCACCTCCTAATGGTTTAAGCTCAGGAAAGGAGCTAAGTTCTTCCCCTTCAGAGGCACTAAAAAGGAGACATTTTTGGACAATGGGCCTCAAGATGTTGGATCAAAAAAGTAGCAGAGGGCCTCTGAGCACACTTCAGTGCCAGTAGGATTGCACTGACCTTGCTTCCAGTTGCATATATGGAGTTGACACAGAGGAACTCCCAGCCCCCTTCCTCAGTGCTCTCCACCCAGACTTGAGCAGTAGGGCAGAGTGTAGTAGGAGATATTCTCAACATTTCTGAAATGAGGTGATTTTCTGGGTGCAGAACTCTAACTAAGGTATCTCCTTCTTCTCTTTTGGAAGTCAGAGAGGAAAGTGCTCATGTAAAACAATGAGGATCAACCCAGAATCCAAGCTTCCAGAGTAAAAAACCTCCCTCAGTGTAAGTCTCCCAACAGAGACCAGCACGGAAAATCCCAGGCCACCTCCAGAGAGAAGAGTAATCATGGACTTTCTGGGATATAACTGGGTGGTGACAAAATAGATGGCAGGAGAGGGTGTGTCAGTCACTAATAATCCAGCAACCTCCAGTGCACTTAAATTGTACCAGAAGAACATACATTCTTGCCTCTGTGGGGATAGAGCAAGAATGCAAATTAATATTTATCAGAATCCAGGAATAAGCCACACTTCATGTATGTTTTCTTATTTCGTCCTTAACAGCTCTGGAAAATAGATGTCAGTATCTCACTTTTGCTGATGGTATAAAAATGAGAAGAATAAACAGAAACCTCATGGCCACACATTGTATGAGGCTCCGTGAAAAAGAAAGAAAGAAAGAAAGAAAGAAAGAAAGAAAGAAAGAAAGAGAAAGAAGATGCAAAAACTTTAGCGTTCAGATGGAGAGTCTAGGAGGTGTTGGAATGGACATTCTGGTGGCAGGGAGCTGCATTCATTTGGGAAGGGAAGGAACAAAAGATTGTAGTGCACGGGAAAGGAAATCAGGACTAATTGCCTAGAAAAACAGACAGATGTTGGTGCCCATGAGCACTGAGTTTACAGGTAATCAGTCCCTATCTGCACAGAGCTGTGGCTACCTGCCTGGGGCTGGATGGACATAATGCATTAGGGAGGGAAACACTCAAGGATCACTGCAGGAGCATCTGAGGACATAAGTACCTTAGAAATCTTCTTCACCAGAGAGACCTGTTCACCAGAGAGACCTCTTGAAGGAGGGGGAGTTCCAGGGGTCACTGGACGACCCTGGAATTGACACAGACTGAATTCAAGGCTTCAGTGTACCTCTGTGATTAGGACACCGGACCCATCTATTAGATTGTCCCAAGAGCTCTTGAAATGGGATGGATGGTATGCTGAGTCAGCTGTTTCTTGAAAATAATTACATGATGAAGTTTATTAAAACTTAACTACCATCAGTGGATGTGGATGGGAGGACACTGAGGCCCAGAAAGGTTAACTGAATGGGAGTTCAGTTCATAGAACTAGTAAGTGGAAGGTCCAGCACTGGCTCAGGTCTATTCCATTCCAAAGTCTCTGCTCTTCGCTTGGTGCCTACATAGTCAGAGTTCACTGGCCCCGGCAAGACCTTCCTTCCCCAAAGGATAACTTAATAATGTCCTGATGTCTAACATAATGCAATTTTATGTGGTAATTTATTCTGTGAAAGGTGTGGTTTTCAGGATTTAAGTCCCATTAATCATTAGTACTTCTTTAAAATGAGCTTCTCAGTGGATGGTGTGTATTAATAATACCACGAGAGGACTTCAAGCACAGAGATCCCTATGGATTCCCATAAGTGTTCTGACAATTCTCTAACACCTACAGGGTGTCCTACAATTCAGTTCAATTCTGACATTAACTATCCAGCATTGCCAGGGACCCCACAGTTAAGGGCAAAGTCTTTCACAAGACTGGGCCCACTTCAGACACCAGCCTCAAGTTCAGGTATCCCTAGCTACCCACACCCCTTCCTGGCAAGGTATAAATCCCAAAATGCTCCTTTTCTACCCCAACAGGGTAATCTGCAATTCAGCTCTGCCACCCAGAGTTAGTGTCAGATACCACAAGGGCTCAGTCCTTCACAGGATTGCCTTGTTCAGACACCCACTGTTCTTGGGGGGGCCAGGGGCACATACTCTTCTGACTGTCCATAAATTCAGGGGTTCCCATAAGCAAATTTATATAAGCTTTGATAATTCACTAGAATGACTCACAGAACACACTTCAAGTGCTTATTTATGATTATAGGGATTATTATTATAAGGTATTTAGATCAGGTTTAGCCAAATGAAGGTATGCATAAGGCAAGGTCTTGGGGAGGGTGAAGACGTTCTGTTCCCCTTCCTCATAGAATCAGTGCATGATACCCAACTAGCACACCAATGTGCTCAACCAGGAAATTCCACCGAATGTGGTGTCCAGAGTTGTTGTTTTTTTTCATGTTTCTTTTTAAGAGATAGAGAGACAGAGCATGAGCAGGGGGAGGGGCAAAGGGAGAGGAAGACACAGAATCTGAAGCAAGCTCCAGGCTCTGAGCTGTCAGCATAGAGCCTGATGCGGGGCTTGAACTCACAAACCTTGAGATCATGACCTAAGAAAAAGTCGGAGGCTTAACTGACTGAGTCACCCAGATGCCCCCAGTTTTTATTAGAGTTCTTATTAGAGTTTCATCATATATCAACTCATTTGCCACCTGTTTGAACTCAATCTCTAAGCCCCTGAACCCCCACTCAGAGGTTGAGTGGATAAAATTACAACCCTCTAATTACAAAGTAGGTGTTTCTGATGACCACATCCTATCCTAAAGCTACCTAAGGATCTACCATTTGTCACCTGATTGGCACAGCAAGCACTCTGACTCAGGAGATTCCAAGAGTTTTTAAAGCTCTGTGCAAGGAACTGGGCACAAAGATCAGATATATTCTTCATTATACCACACTGTGAGATGGGGAGATGATTTCACTAAAAGGGGGAAAGAGCCTAGCAGAGGAATTAGGGGTTCTCAAACCAGGCGATAAAACAATGAGTAAAAACAGATGTGGTCTTTGCCTAAGACCAGGGACTCTAGGAGAATCAACATGGTGTTGTGGTTGAGAACACGGCTCTGGGCACAGATTCTAACTCTCTACCTCTCACCAGCTATCATATTTTAGATAAAACGACTGTGTAATCTCTCTGGTCTCATTTTCCACATCTGCTTGATGGGGCTAATACTAAGCCTAACCTCAAAGTCTTGTCATGAAGATTTAACAAGACAATCCATGATATGCACTTAGTGTTTGATAAATGGTAAGATATTAGGAATAATAGTATCATAATCACCATAGTATCATAATAACCATCATTATCATAGTGGGGAAGATAGACATGGAATGTCTGTAAAATAATTATTACACAATTCTTTATGCAATGAAGGAAAGCAACTAAGTTGTATTATAGTTGTGTTTTTTACATCATGGGTTGTAACCCATTGATGAATCATAAAATTAGTTTAGGGAGTTACCACCAGCACATTTGAAAAGTGTAAAAGAATAGACAATATCAGAGAGCATTGTTTACTAAAAAATTGTTTCCATTGCATCTATGTGTATGCATTTTGAATATGTTGTACTGAGTCACCATGGAAAATGCACTGTTATTTCAATTTACTGAACTAAGCTCTTTGAAGGCAGAATGACATTAAAATCATCTTTCAATTCCTAAAAGTCAAACATAAGGCTCAGTACAAAATAGACACTAGTAAATCTGTTTTCAATAAAAGGAGATTGATGGATAGATGAATATAATTGAATTCTAAATGTCTTCATTGAGTATGGGATATGAACCAATGTTTTTGCTGTGTACTGAACAGGACACAGAAACTCTTAAGTCCAGGGCTCCATCCTATAGACTTGAATGTAAAAAAACAAAACAAACAAACAAAAAAGCAAAAACCATAAAAACCGTGAGAGTACAATCCAAGAAAATATCGTTACGTTTATTTGACAATTATTTGATGGGCCCCTATTATATATCTAGCACTATTCTAGGAAAGGAGAGTAAAATACTGACCAGAGAACCCATCCTCATGTAACTTAAATTCTGGTGAATGAGATAGAAAATAAGCAATCAGATACATAATATAATGTCAGCAGTGATAAGTGCCATGAGGAAAAACGAAGGAGGAGAAGAGGAAGGGCAGCATCAGCTGCCCTTTTGGATGGCAAGGTGAAAATTTGGTGCGCGAGCACAGACCCAAATGAAGCAAAGTGCTGAGTCATATGGCCATCTTAGGAAAGAGTGTACAAGCAAAAAATAATCCAAGGGCAAATGTCTGAAAGTGGGCCACATTTGATTCACTTGAAAAAGAGCAAGAAGGTAGGAGCGTCTGGGTGGCTCAGTAGGTTGGGCGTCTGACTTTGGCTCAGGTCATGATCTTGCTGCTTGTGGGTTCGAGCCCCACGTCGGGCTCTATGCAGACAGCTCGGAGCCTAGAGCCTGCTTCGGATTCTGTGTCTCCCTTTGTTCTGTCCCTCGGATTCTGTCCCTCCCCTGTTCACACTCCCTCTCTCAAAAATACATAAACATTAAGAAATTAAGAAAAAGAAGAAGAAGAAAGAGCAAGAACTGCTGTAGGTGGAGACCAGGGAGTGAAGAGATTGTGTGTGTGTGTGTGTGTGTGTGTGTGTGTGTTTAGCTACCAAAATGCTATGCATGATAAGCTCGACAAAGAGGACAATGAAGACCTCTTTGTGAGGCAAGAAAGGAAAATGTGCAATGAGCAACGGCTATGTACTAATGACAGTGTATTCCCTTCTTTAATCCTCACAATAGCCACCATGACAATCATAATACCTAATAATATATTGATTACTGCCTTCAGCACTGTGTGTACAAACTCATTGATAAGAAGCCTGTGACACTTTATAGAGGAGGAAACAAGCTCAGATATTTGAAATGATTTGCCCAAGTGGCTGAAGCCAGCAACAGGCAGACTTGGGTTTTTAATTGACTACTGTGTGACCCTTCATCCCAATTGACCCACCCCACAGACTCTTGGGGGGGATATTTCAGATTAGGTCATGCCTGGGTAGATCTGGGAGGAGAGAGCAGGGGTGAAAAAAAGGGCCATTTCAGGTACACTAGTTCAGGCTAGAGTGATGTGGGTGGATGAGGCCCTAACATGGAGACTGCATAGCTGTAGTAGGAAAAGGGACCCAACTCAGGTGGCTCCACAGGCAGTGCTGTTCCCACCCTCTCTTTGTCAGATGCCAGCTGTCATCACAATGGAAAGGCAGCAGCCTGAACTGTCATGGCCCAGAGGAAATTCACAAGCAATGCAGGTACCCTCCAACAAAGCTAACAACTTTTTGGTCAGAAGCAATGCGGAATCCGAAGGATCCAGGGTATTGAAGTAAAGTAGTTACCTTTGTGATGGTGTAAGAATATTTGGGGTGACTGGGTGGCTGATTTCGTTAAGCAGCCAACTCTTGGTTTTGGCTCAGGCCATGGTCTCATGGTTTTGTGGGTTAGAGCCCTGCATCAGGCTCCGCGCTGCCAGTGAGCCTACTTGGGATTCTCTCTCTGCCCTTCCCCACTTGTGCTGTCTCTGTCTCTCTCAAAAAATAAACTTAAAAAAAACCGTAAAACAAAAAAAGAATATTATTTGTTGCCTCCCTACCACTTTGACCTTTCCGAATAGAGTGCTGTGTGAGGGCAGCCTGTCAAGGATGTTTTCTATCATGCTCCCAGATTGACTCCCATGCAACCGCCCACCAGCATCTTCTCTGGAGTCCGAAAACTTGGCAAGGCAAGAAAAGGTTCCATCTGAGGTGAAGAGAGGTGCTTATGCCCTTGTGCTCCTCCCACTGCAGGGAAACACCTGTTCATTACAGCCTAGCCACACACCACCCACACTGCCACCCAACACATCCTATAGGACTAAGAGAAGGGCAGTTGTGTGTGCCAGAAGCAATGTCCAGTGGAAATGTATAGCTCCATGTACAATCAAGACTTTAACCTTCCCAAAAAAGAGGTCTGGCCTTTGCCCTTGGCTACTAGAAAATGATCTATGGACCCTTGGAATGTTTGTTTGCCTAGGGATCTTGGGTCACACCAAGGTCACATTGGATAGCCTAACAATGTGATTGAGGGTAGGGACAGGATGCGCTGGATAGTAACAATGTGATTGAGGTGAGGGCTTTGAGTCATGTAATATCAGTCAGTCTTTGGAGGGGCTGGAGACAACGGTTACCTGCATGTCCAATTGATGAATCATGCCTAACCTAATGGAGCCGTAGTAGAAATTCCAAATACTAAGGCTCAGGTGAGCTTTCCTGATTGGTAATAGTCCATGTTGATTGTCACAAGTCATCATCAGGAGAGAGACATCATCCTGACTCCACAGGGAGAACCACTGAAAATTCCACATTTTGGACCCTCCTAGACTCTGCCCTCTATGCTTCTTGCCTTGGCTAACTTTCATATGCATCCTTTCCCTCTAATAAACTGTGACCATGAGTGTAACAGCCTTCAGTGAGCTCTGAGTTTTTTCTAGCAAATTATTGAACCTAAGGTTGGTTTTGGGAACCCCCAAACTTGCAATGGGTTTCAGAAGTAAAGATAGTCTTGCATGGACTGCTCCCTCTCATACTTACCTGCAAATGGATGAGGCATGGGCGTCTTTCCTCTTCCCTTGGCTAGCTACATCATCTCAAGTAATTCACTTACTCTGGAATCTGGCTTGTGCATCTGCAAAGTGTGCATAATGTATATCAGATATGGCTGCTAGATAATTAAATCATGAGTTAGAGTCAGGCTGACCCACAGAATAAAGGGCAGGAATCCAGAGACCATCCACTACTCTTCTCTTACTCCTTCTGGCCTTTCTGAACAAACCAGGATAACTATTTACTTCCAAACTTTAATTTTCCTGCCCTTTACTGGAAAGAACTACCCCATACCTCCCTGTGGCTGAGTCCTTCCCAACACGTAGGTCTCTACTCAAATGTCTTCTCTTCCATGCTATCCAACTTAGTGCCTCACTCTGGGCATTTCCTACAACATCTTTCTGCTTTACTTTCTTCATAGCAATTATCTCCAGCTGTAATTCTCTTGATCACATCTTGATTCATGGGTTTAATCTCCATCTTTCCCTCTGAAATTAAACTCTAAAAAAGCAGGTCCAAATAGGTCTTGTCCACGGCTATGTCTCTAGATTCTATAGTCGTACCTGACCTGTGGTACAATGGCTATTTGTTGAATTAGTGAACTTCTTCCTTTAATTGGAGAGAAAATAACAAAAGACTGGAATAGAAAAGGAGTCTGCCACATAGCACACATCATCAGGATAAGCATATTTAGCTAAAGCTTTTCCCTGTTGTGTCCAAGTTTCCTCACCTTTTAAACAGATTTGAATTTTGTTAGAATTAAGTGAGATGAATATAAAATTGTTCCAGACAAAGTCCAAGTTTTGAACTCATGCTAGTTGCTCCTATTGTGAAACCAGTAGTTGGTGGTGGTGGTAGTGGTGGCAGTGGTGGTTTGGTTTGATTTTGTGTCTTTTGGGTTTTGTTTTTGCAGGAGAGAGGTTATTTGTTTGGTTGATCATGTTTGGTTTTTGTTTGTGTTTTTGTGATGAAGCGAAAAAGAAATGCCACAGTTATAAGAGAAGTGTGTCAAAAGAAAACTTTAGCATGTAAGTGGAGGAGGCAGATGAAGAGGGTGGATTGGGTGTGTCTGTGCTATGCTTGGCTTACCAGGCAAAGTGCCTTCCCTGTAAGCCCCTTTTGGGTCTCTTTTAGTGTGACTCCTGGGAGGGTTAAGGGTAGCAGTGTGCATAAATCATTGGCACATCATGAGGATCCACAATATTGGACCTCCCTAGGTTTTGTCCTGGCAAGTGAATCAAGAATTCAAACACTGGCATTTCCCTGCTTTGGATAGGAGTTTGGCACTTATAATTTTTTTTTTTTTACAGAGTGGGAAAGAAGGCATTAGACAGTGACAAATGTGTCTCCTGAAGGTAACTTAATGCAGATTCCAAAAGCAGCAAATTGGCTTCTCTGGAGAGTTGGTCCCTTTCTGCAGACTGACAGAGACACAAGCAGATGTTGGTACTTTCACTTTTACCTTGATGGCAGGTTATGAACAGAAGGTCAGATTAAACTTGGAGATGTGTGTGTGTGTGTGTGTGTGTGTGTGTGTGTGTATGTGTGTATGTATACTGTTACTTTATTTTCATAAGGAAAAAGACAATGAGAAAGAACCTCGAATTCAAACAGAGCCAGGAATAAAAATCCAGAGTCAACACAGCCACATGAGCGACTTTTGGGCATGTCCCTTCCATTTCGTTGTAGTCACCATGTT
Organism: Panthera tigris; assembly: GCF_018350195.1. Taxonomy (NCBI): domain Eukaryota; kingdom Metazoa; phylum Chordata; class Mammalia; order Carnivora; family Felidae; genus Panthera; species Panthera tigris. The sequence goes on along the minus strand of NC_056667.1, from coordinate 111,330,121 downwards.
TACCCCCAATTCCCATCCTCCCCTATTTAAAATAGCCCTACTTGCTTGGGCATTCACATCTCCTCCTGTGTTTTCCTCCAAGTCAATTCCACACAGCTTTAAGCCAGAGCACGTGACTCCTCAGCAAATCTCACCTCACCCACATAAGTTACGTTCCCCACGTTCAGGAGGGGCCACTCAATCCAATTTGGGTAATAAAACTGGAAAATGTTTACCTAGTGGCTTCCAGGGAAAATAATCCTCTCTCTTAAGAGAGATTTCAGAAGAGAAACATCCTCTCTCTTGATATGGACCCAGAAACCTCCCTCACTGAAGCTTTGGGCAGCCACCTTGCAACCACAAAGGGGAGCCAGGAGATGACAGAGTAGAGGGAAAGAACCCAGGTCCTGCCATTACCTAGCTGTTTAACTATGCAAGCCTGGGCCTCAAATGCCCAGAGAAACTTTCCAGGAAAGTTGAGCTAATAGAGTTGATTTGTCTATTTTTTGAATCGAAACACATTTACATCCTACCTAATGCAACTGGTTGGCTCCTGAACTCATCAATTTATTCATCCCACATCTTTTATTCCTTCTTTTATCCATTTATTCGTTCAACAAACAGATCACGATTACTTAACTGGGGACTTGCAATAGACTCTTTAAGCTCACAGTTTAGAGATAAATACAAAACCAAGTTTTATTAAAATAAAAAAGGATTCAGTCCAGTAAGATAAGTGCCATAAGGAAGGTGATATTAGATACAGAGTGGCACAAAGAGAACATCAATCAACTGTAACTTGGACGGAAAAAGAAGAGTCGTCAGGGTCTTGAGCAGTGAGGAGACATTCTTTCCAGGCAGAAGGAGGGCAATGTTACATCAGGCAGAAAAATAAACATGTTTAAGGATTCAGAGGTGCAAAATAGCAAGAAAGAGCTCAAGGAAGAACAAGCAATTCAGTATGACTGGAGTGTGTGGACATGAAAGGGAAATGTTGGGAGACAAAACTGACAGCTAGAAAAGGGAGGATTTGAAGGACTTTGCATGCCACCATTAGGGAGACACTAATGGGTTTTAGGCAGTAGTTTTCCATTCTGTAGGTTCTCCCAAAGTCACCCTTCCTCCAGAAGCCTTCCATGACTACATACATATTTCAGTGAGCCTTGAAATGCATTCTATCCAACTATCCAATTTGGTAGCACACAACACTAAGGCATGACATGTGTCCAAGACCCAGAGAAGCCAGTAACCAGTGTCTCACTTCTCTCTCTGGAGTAAGTGAGTACTCCATTAAGGCAAGTCAAACTAAATGGAGGACCCCTAGTGACTTCAAAGTTACCCAATGACATTTGCCTTTGAAATAAATTAAATCTCTTGGATCCATTATTGCCAAGAAAGTTTTTTGTGATATATTTCCAAGGAGTCATTGGCAAAATAAAAGCATTTATTTTATTTTATGTGTTCGATCATACATTCATTTATATGACAAACTCTTAGAGTTTGGTACTAGATAAGTTGCTAAATGATTAAAACCTGTATTATTATCTTTGACAGCTTCTTGATTTCTTTTTCTCAGAACTGTAAAAGCTTAGCAAGTCCCATAAAAATGTATGTGCCTTCCATGGCAGCCAGGCTGCCAAGGCAAAAGGAGCCCTGAATATGCAATCCCCATTCATCCCCAGTGCCTTTGCTCAAGATGTTCTCCTGCCAGGAAGGCCCTTCCTTCTGTTTACTTTTGCTTTTGCTCATCAAGGCCAAATTCAAGACCTACCTCTTTCCTGAGATCAGATTACAAAGAAAGCACTAGACTGGCAATGAGGCGATTTAGTTGCATTAGGTTTGCAGAGTCACTTGAAAAGCTGAGCATGTTTCTCCAATAGTAAAATAAGAGATTTCAACAGATCAGTTCAAGATACAGGTATTGAGCAATTAGCTTATAGATTAGACTTTAATAGAGGCTGACATATAAAGATAAGTATGATACTATCTCTTTTTTTGAGGATTTCTCAAACTGCATGGGGAAAGACATACAGAGGTACATACAAAAATAATTACAATAGCTAAATATTATTACACAGTATGGGAGACTGTGTCAATGTTTTCCAAAAATGCACCAAGCTGGTATTCTGTAATCCCATCCTCTGATAGTTTTTTCAACATTTTATACTTAATTCATCACACTGTTTATATGAATTAAACTTTTTTTTCAACTCAACTAAACCATAAATGTATTTTTTAAAGAAACACATTTGCAATATGGTTTAGAGTTAGCAAAAATATTTCATTTGTGATAGCTAATTAAATCATCACATTAAATTATTAAGCTATATTATTTGTCTTCTATAGAAGAAGAGGATCCAAGAAGATAAGCATCTTATTCAATCTCATACAAATAAGTGGCAGACCCATGGTACAAGATTAACTGGTTTCCTTTCTGTGCCATGATGCTCAGTCCTCATGCCCTTAGGTCAGAGTTCTCCCTCTCTCTTTCTCTCTCCTTCTCTTTCTCCCTCTCTCTTTCTCTCTCTTTCTTTCACACACATGCGCATCTTTTATTTAAAATTTTGTTAAGAGGGGCACCTGGGTGCCTCAGCTGGTTAAGTGTCCAACTCTTGGTTTGGCCTCAGGTCATGACCTCACGGTTTGTGTGTTTGAGTCCCATGGTGGGCTCTACACTCTCAGTGCAGAGCTTACTTGGAATTCTGTCTCCCTCTCTCTCTCTACCTCTCCTCCACTCGTTCTCTCTCCTCTCTCTCTCTCTCTGTCTCATTCTCTCTCTCAAAAATAAATAAATAAGCTTTAAAAAACTGTTAAGAAGCAACATTATAGAGATGTGGAAGCCTATACAAATTACCTCCCCTTTTACACCACTCTTATCCTAAAATGCCTCTGCTTCTTCCACTTCACCTACTTCATCAGAACAGATATCCTTCTCTTCTCTATGTCTAACCCCTTGTCACACACCTGAGCAATCCCTCCCACCCACATCAAGACTTTTCTCTTGGAGCGCCTGGGTGGCTCAGTCAATTAAGCATCCGACTTCAGCTCAGGTCATGATCTCATGGTTCCTGGGTTCGAGCCCATGTTGGATTCTGTGCTGACAGCTCAGAGCCTGGAATGTGCTTCAGATTTAGTGTCTCCCTCTTTTTCTACCCGTTCCCTCCTCCTGCTCTGTCCCTCTCAAACATTAAAAAACAATTAAGACTTTTCTCTATTGAATCTTCCCTCTTAGTGTCTCTTCCTTTCTTTCACTGAAAAATGTTTACACCCTCATCCCAAATCAACATCATTAATTAAGGCTATTCTATACCAAGCCTTGAGTTGAATATTGGGGTAACAAACATGAATAAAATGTGAGTTTTGTCATTGAAGAACTTGTCCTCAAGGCGTAGGAGACAAGCAAAGTCATGGCATTACTTCATGCAAGGAACTCTTGTTCTCACTGAAGTTCAGACATAGATCAAGAGAAGATTGTAGTTTACCAAACCAAGAACCATGACATTCCTGTCCAAACACCCAATCACACATTCAAAACTAGTCAACTTACCACTACCTATAAAAGTCCCAGTTATTGTTTAATCCCAAAGCCTGACCGCATGGTGTTCTCTACATCATAAATGCCTCTTCAAAGATCTTAGGCTGGCAATCGCATCCTGTTCCTCAAAGTGCTCTAGTTTTCTTATAATCATAAGTTTGCTTCCTACATTTTGCAAAATTAAGCAGCTTTTGAGGTTTGGCTCACATTCATTGGCATTCTTCTGCTTGACCCCACATGCTTTTGAAGAAGGAGGACTCTGCATTCATGAACAAGAAAGAGACAGGCCCCAGGACAGGGAAGAACTCATCGCACAAGGACTCACAGGTGGCCAATGGGTCTGGAATGAAGGCAGCAGAAGGCAGTGATGTGTGCAGAAGCTGAAGCAGTAGGAAGAAACAGGTTGATACCTTAGAAGCCAAGCTATCAGTTTTTGACTTGATCTTTAAAAGACTGAAAGTCATTTAAGGATTTGGGGTTGGGGATGCTGTGTCAGATTTCCTTTCTGAGGAGATTATTTAGTTTGTTGTACAGAGAACAGGTGCAATGGGGAGTAGCTGGAGGGCAGCTGGTCAGGAAGACATTATAGATGTTGAGGAGAGGCGAAGGTGGCCCGGACTCTACCCTGAGAAGAGTATGAAAGAAGTGCAGCCCGATGCCACCTGCAAGCAGAGCCATATGGCTCCCTTCTGTCTCACATCTGGCCCATCACTCTTTCCCGTCTGTCGCCACCAAGTGGGTCCACAGAGAATAGCTAATGACAAATACATTCACACAGGGACTGGGCAAGGCCAGACAGACAGTTGGGGACTAGAAGAATGTATGAAACTCTGAGGCACACACTTTTTGTGAGGATTAGATGAGAAGGGACATATCAACTTTTCGGTGCAGGATGTAGAATACCAAATGTTTGGTAAGCCATCCAGGATTCTGAAGAACAGAACCACTTGAACACAACCAAGTTTACGTTAGGCTGAGGCTGCTTAAGGCAATGTTGCTGGTATGGGAAGAGCCACAAAGAACCAGAAAGGCAGGGCACGGCATTGAGCCTGAAGGTCTAGCCCACGATAGAGTCAGGTGAATGAGTAATGAGGCTGGAATCTCAACAACCTGAAAACAGTGTAGAATAAGAGATGAGGGATGGGATAGACAAGGGGTTCAGACCTGAGGCCGTCAGCCAACAGCAGAGCGGAGCTGCCATAGTTGAGCGGCAACCATCGTATGGGGCCGAGCAGGCTTGCAGGCTGAGGAAATTGTGCAGAGCAGATCTCCAGAGCAGAATCCTGGGTGCAGCACCTAAAAAGGACAGGGAACATGCTGCTTCCAGAAGAAGGACACCACTCCCACCACTGGGCTCCAGACCTCATGGACCTCGTGTGCTCACTTACACGATTCTCCCTAGCAGCAAGGTGGAAGGAGTAGCTTGTTAACCTTCTCAGTAGCTCACCTGTGCTGTTTGTACACGGGGATCCAGGAAGCTGCCACTCTCCCAAAGAAGAAAACAAATACTGGTGATACAAAAAAAAAAAAAGCCTTAATATTCGATTCCTTTGAGATTCGGTGGAGCTCTCTAAGTGAAATCCCTGAATCACGGATAAAAACAGAGTAAGTACAGATGAAGAGGTGCCATCTCTCAGAATGCTCTGAGAAAAGCAGGAAGCCAACCAGGAGGACCACTGCTATGAGAAGTGTCCAACCAGAGATGTGTTCAGAAAGAGGGCCCAAGAAACTCTTACCTACCTAGAAAGTGTTCAAAGGCTGCAACTGAAAGTCTTTGCTGTCACAGGCTGAGGACCAGAAGAGGAAGAGGGGGAAGACTCATGGTCTTCAGTGCTCAGAAGGCAGCAGATTTTGGTGGATGCAGGCTCTGGGGTTAACATGCCAGAGATCAAGACCCTGTGAAAGAACCCAGGTGTCCCTAACACCATGGGGCAGCAGTCACCTTATCTGTAAAGTGTGCACACCCATAAACAATTTTCAGCAAGATGGCTTGAATTTGAAATAAGATAAAATTATGTAAAGCACCCAGCATGGTGCCTGGCACACTTGGGATGTCCCCTGGGTTCATACATTTAATGAATGCTTAATGAGCTCCTACTATTCACTAGATAGTTCCCTGAGTACTGGGGATGTGGTAGTTAGAAGAAGAAAAAAAATTCCTGTCCATATGAAGCTTATATTTGAGGGAGGATGAAAAAAAAAATAGGTCAGCAAAGATTCTAACATGGGATGTGTGTGACGTGTTCAAGCAATTGTGGTGACAGTTTCTTTTCCTTCTCCTCCTGTCCCTTCAAGACCACTCAACACACGTCCTCTGTGGGCCTTCCTGTCTTCGGTCTTCAAGCTGTATCATCTCTTGGGGAGATGTCTTCCAAACCTGTGCCTGTTCTGTGAAAAGTTCCTCTATGGAAGTAGAGCAGGTGCTTCCTTCAGAGAAGAAGATTTCCCTCAGAGAACTAACCTGTCTCCAAGCCTGACAACTGGCAGTGGGCAGGTGGTCCTACCCCCAAGGCCTTGCAGATTTCTGCTTATCACAGCTTCTCAGAATGCCTTCGGATGCCTGTGGCAGCCTGGGCACATGCCTCGGAAGGGAAGCAGATTATTCACAAGAAGGAAGTGTGAGATAGAAGATGTAGTGAGAGCGGGGAAGGGGGGGCAAAGAGACCCACAGCCACTCCCCCTTCTGATTTCTGACCAAAAAAAAAAAGAAAAAAAACCCAAAGGCTTAGATTGTGTTCCTCAGAGGCTCTCCCCCCACTGGTTAATGGAAAAGGCAGGTGGGAAGTGAAAAGGCAGAAAGGAAATGTGGAATGTTTTCTTTTGCTTTGTTGGCTTTGGAAAGCTAAAAAAGAATCCACCACCTGTGATTCTAGCCCTGATTGCAAAACACTCTGTTCTTTTAACTCTGAGTCTGTAGTTAGCAGATTGTCAGTTTAGCCTCACAGCAGCATCGCGGCCAAAAAAGATTAGACATTTTAATTTCCTGAGCAGGTGCAGGCATCGGGACTGGTTTCAGAATACCAGTAAAAAGTGGAATAGAGGTGGAGAAGAAAAGCAAGGACTAGGGTTATATGCTTTTGTGTGGTGGAGCAGGGTGGGGTGGGCAGAGGAGGAACAAATGAGGCAAAAACAAGACGAATGTAAGCATGTGGAAGAAGAACTACAAGAAATAGAAGAGGGTGGCAACCAGAAGGGGACTGAGGGTACCTCAGGGAAATTACTATAAATTTGGAGATCAAAGGGAAGGGGGCATTCCGTACATCTGCTCCCATGTTAAGCTCAACCTCACATATGATCAGGGTCATAATTAATCCACTGTGGTTGGTGAAAGTGTGAAAAGATTCTGTTGCCCCAGCAGACATGGCAGCTGTTCTCACGGCCTGTCTTAGTGAGCAGAGCTGCATTTCACCGCCATACATGCACCATTGTGCAGATCACAAACGTACACCTCTGCCTGATGGCCCCTTTCATACTATAAAATTGATTTTAAGGAAGACAGCAGGACTTTGGAATGTTGAGACAAAGATGTTCTATCATGAGATAAAAGAAAGCAAAGTGGCAAGTGGGGAGAAGAAAAAGGTGAAAGAATGCAGCTCTGAAAACTTGGCTGTGAGAATCTCAAATAGTCAAAGGCCATATCTCCAAAGGAGGAGCACATTTCCTAGAATAGAGCCAATGATGTGGGAGGATGAGAGTCAAAGCACCTGCCCAGGCCCCACACTCTGGGATTCTTTCCCACCACCGTCTCAATCTCACTCAGCCAATGAACGAAGAAATGCATTTTTGATTCCATAGATCTTATCCCATCCCAGTCTTTCAGTGATGTGGGAAAGGGAGGGAACATGGAGATGATGTAATTATTACCTTATATGTGCCTGAGGTCTGTGTTTACACGAATTTATTTAATAAGCATTTATTGTGCACTCACTATGTGCTAACCATTCCGCTAGGTACTGGCCGTATAACTGCACCAAGGTAATCACCATCTCTTTGCTCATATGACCATTGTGATTATGACACAAGATAAAGTGAAAGCAGTACACAAAATTATTAACATGAACAGGTATGGTAATAATAATAATAATGGTTCCTGTCTCATAGAATTGTTTAATGGCTAAATTAGATGATATGAGTGATTGAACACAATGCATGGTTCAAAGCAGGTTATCCATAGCATTACTTACCTTCCCATATTTCTTCTTCCTTTCCAACTTTAGAAATGAGAAGAAATACTCAGTTTCAGATGGACAAAGCTAGAAGAATGTTGCTGTGACCATTACAATATAAACAATTTCAGGAAAAACCTCAATTACTTTTCTTGCACTCGTTAGGGAATTCAGGTCACAGGACAAAAATCTGAGAATCTAGAGAGTCACCACAGAGAGAAACAAGGCCCACCAAGACACCCAACAGGACTCAATAATGCCAGTAGGAAGATTCAGCGAGAAAATTTTAATGAATTTCTAAAATCTGAATGTGGTCTAGTTTGAGAGTGTGAAACCCCTTTGACCACAGACACAGAGAAGTCCACACTTTCTTTTTTAATTTATTTAGTTAAATTAATTAATTAAATTTTATTTCTAATTTTAAGTTTTCACTTTAATTCTAGTTAGTTAACACACACTATTATATTAGTTTCAGGTGTACAGTCAAGAAACAGACTCTTGGGGCACCTGGGTGGCTCAGTTGGTTAAGCGACTGACTTTAGCTCAGGTCATGATCTCGTGGTTTGTGAGTTCAAGCCCCGTGTCGGGCTGGGAGCCTGGCGCCTGCTTCGGATTCTGTGTACCCTCTCTCTCTGCCCCTTCCCAACTCATGCTTTGTCTCTTTCTGTCTCTGAAAAATGAATAAACCTTAAAAAAAATTTTTTTAAGAAACAGACTCTTAATTATAGGTCCACACCCGCTTGAAAGCATTTCCTCCAGGACCCCATCAGGCATTCACAAGGAAAATCAGAGAACCCTGAGAAGGCTCCCCCACAGAGCTGGCTGGGGAATGTGGGGCAGTAGGTATTGCTGAGATCCATCCACAACCATTTTTCTATCTTCCTTACAGAACAGAAACATTAATCTACGGAGAAAAGGTAACAAAAACAGTAGCCCAAGGGCACTTGAGAATACCTCCTACAACTGGTGGAAGGGAATAGGGGGAAAAAAATCTACCCATGGAAGAAGGGTGCACATACATGCTATGCCCACTATGATTTTTGGGAGAACGGGTAGAAAAACTTGTGAAAGCCATAGCCGCAAGACACAGATTCAATGACTGTCTAGAAGGAAGGTTGAATTATAACTTCAGAGAATACCCTCACTCTTACTTCCCACATTGCACTAACAAGCTCTGAGTAAAAATGAAGGGATAGGGCTAGGAGCACCATGAGAGAAAGATTTTATCTGACATGCAGTACAAAGTAAAGATACAGAGCTTAGTAAGTAGAACTAGAGCCAAAATAGGAGCAGGTTTTGAGGAAAATGCTGTGGTTTATTAGCTCATGCACTAAACACAACATTGCACTGGTAGAAGCAGAAGTCTCTGATGCATGAGGACAGTAAAAGTAACAACAAACTTCAAAAAAACTTCATTTTCAACTGGATAACACAAACCTTCCCACACTGAAATCAACAGGAGACAAAAGCCTGCTTTTCTTCCAGCACAAAAATATTTACTTAAGTATACAACATGTCTGACTTTTAACAACAGCAAAAAATATGGGACATGCCAAAAGGCAAGAAAAAAACATAGCCTGAAGAGACAAAGCAATAATAAGTATCAAAAATGGATATGATCCAGATTTGTGTAGGTTTTTCCTCCATTAATCTCATCAGGTGCTCTTAGGAAAGGAAGTATCAGGCTCTGTTAGAAAAGGTAGAAAAAATAGATGACATGAATAATCAGATAGGCAATTTCATCAAAGAAATGTAAACCATTAGAAATAATATGAAAATGTCAGCAATCTAAAATACAGTAACAGAGATTATATATTAAAAGAAGATCTCAACAGGCCTATTAGTGTTGTCAGCATAGCCAAAAAAGTATGAGAGAACTTAAAGACAGGTCACTAGAAATTACTCAGCTGAAACACAAATGAGCAAAAAGTAAAACAACAACAACAAAAATAGAGCACACAAAATATACAATTAGATCCCAAAAAGAGAAGAGAAAATCAGAAAGAAGAAATAAGTGCCAAGATTTTTCTAAAATTTGTGGCAGACAGCAAAACAAAAATCTAAATAGCTCAAAGACAGTAGGCAGCATAAATATCAAATAAACCACAACTAGGAATATTATATTCAAACTGCTGTAACCAATGACAAAAAGAAAATCTTGAGTACAGGCAGAGAAAACAAAGAACATTGCCTACAGGAGACCAAGGACATTAATTACATAAGATTTATCATTGATAATAATGCAAGCAAGAAGACAATGAAGTGACACCTTCAAAGTTTGGGGGGGGACATCAATCCAAAATTCTGTACCCAGTAAAAATGTACTTCAAAAGTGAAGGAGAAATGAGATTATCTCAGACAAACAAAAACTGAGGTAGCTCACTGTAGACTAACATACTTTATAAGAAATGATTTTTAAAAAAGTTATTCAGACAGAAGGAATATGATATTTGACAGAAACTTGGCACTACATAAAGAAATGAAAAGCATTGGAGATAGAGTAAGTAGAGGTAAAATAAAAATCATTTTCTTTATTTTTAATTTCTTTAATTTCTTTAAATTCTTAAAAATAAGTGACTCTTTAAGGCAAAAATAGTAAAAAAAAAAAAACAAAAAAACAAAAAAAAAAAACCATCTTCTGTGTTTAAGGTATATATGTAGGGGCACCTGGGTGGCTCAGTCAGTTAAGCGTCTGACTTCAGTTCAGGTCACGATCTCACAGCTGGTGGGTTTGAGCCCCTTCTTGGGCTCTGTGCTGATAGCTCAGAGCCTGGAGCCTGCTTCAGATTCTGTGTCTCCCTCTTTCTCTGCCCCTCCCCTGCTTGCTCTCTATCTGTCAAAAATAAATAAACATTTAAAAAAATTAAAGTATATATAACAGTCATATTATGCTAAGCAAAATAAGTCAGAGACACAAATGCCATATGATTTCACTCATGGGTGGGATTTAGGAAAAAAAAATAAATGAACAAAAGGGAAAAAGGGGAGCCAGAGACAGAGAGGGAAAGAGGCAAACTAAGAAACAGACTCTTAATCATAGAGAACAATCTAATGGTTACAGAGGGGGAGGTAGGCAGAAGGACACATTAAATAGGTGATGGGGATTAAGGAGTGCACTCGTGATGAGCACCAGGTATTATATGGAAATATTCAATCACTATATGGTACACCTGAAACTAATAATATGCTGTATGTTAACTATACTGGAATTTAAATAAAAACTTAAAAAGTAAAGTGTATATAAAAGTGACATATATGACAAAAATGGCATAAGTTGTGGATGGGAGGATTTAGGGAAATACTATTAGAAGATTCTGATGAGTGACATCAGCATAATGGTGGCACCAGACATTCCTCCTTTTGCCTTTCTCCTTTAACAATTAGACAATTATCCATGAGCAAAAGAGCCACTGTGGAAGTTGTGAGATCCAGAACCATATGCCAAGGGGCCCAAGAGGAGTCTTGCCCACCAGTGCATCTACTAGTAAGCTCAGAGATCTCAGTATGGGTGGTCAAACAAGTAGGGACAGTGAATCTGTCCCAATGCCTGTCACTCCAGTCAGAAAGAAACATGGAGAGTGTCAACCTAGGAAATTATTCAAGCACAAGAGAGAATTTGTTTCAGTCATGTCTTCCCAAGAGGAGATTCTAGCACACCATTGGAGCAAACATAAATATGAATTTGGACAGCAGAACATGGCTGAAGAAATATACTTCTCTACAGCAGCACCCAGAGTACTGAGGTGGGACATTGTCCTACGCATTATAATGAATATGTCAAAAATCAAAGATAAACAGAGAATTCTAAAGAGGCCAAGGAAAAAAAGTATTATAACACACAAAGGAACCCCCACTAGGCTACTAGCAGATTTCTCAGCAGAAACTATAGGCCAGGAAAGACTGGAATCACATATTCAAAGTGTTGAAAGAAAAAAACTCCAGACAAGAATACTGTATTCAGCAGTTATCTTTCAGATATGATGGAAAATAAGATTTCTCAGAAAGAAGAGGAAGAGGAAGAAGAGGAAAAAGAAGAAGAAGAAGGGGAAGGGGGAGGGGAAGAGCTGCTATAAGACTGCATCACCACTAAACCTGGCATGCAAGAAATGCTGAAAGGAATCCTTCAAACTGACATGAAAGTCTGTCAATCAGCAACATGAGAACATACAAAAGTATACAACACACCTGATAAAGGTAAATATACAGCCCGACTTAAAAAATTCTAACGCTGTAATAGGATGATGTGTAACCACTTAACTATAATTTAAGGTCAGAGTAAAGGAGTATTAATGATAACTATAGTTTCTATAATTTGTTAACAAATACACAAAATAAAAAGGTAAATTGTGACTAAAAAATATAAAAATGGTGGTAAAATGATGAAGCTTTTGTAGGTGATGAAAGTTAAGTTCCTATCAGCTTAATTATTTTTTTAATGTTTATTTACTTTTGAGAGAGAGAGAAAGACAGAGAGAGAGAGAGAGAGAGAGAGAGAGCATGGGGCGGGGGAGGGGAACAGAAAGAGGGAGACAGAATCTAAAGTAAGCTCCAGGCTCTGAATTGTCAGCAGAGCCTGATGTGAGCTGTAAGATCATGACCTGAGATAAAGTCAGACATTTAACCGACTGAGCTACCCAGGTGCTCCAAGTTCCTATTAACTTAAACTGGCCTGTTTTATCTATGAGATATTTTTTGTAAGTTTCATGGACACCCAAAGCAAAAACCTAGAATAGATTCACAAGAGATAAGAAAGGGGAAATAGAGCATACTACCATGGAAATCCACTAATTTATAAGGATAGAAACAAAGGGAAAAGAAACAATAGAAATGCAAAAAAAAACCAGAAAGAAATTAAATTAATAATATCACATTAGTAAGTCTTACATGTCAATAATTACACTAATATAAATAGATTGAATTAACCAATAAAAATAGCACAAAATGGATGAATGGATTAAAATAAAAAACAAGACCCAACTATGTGCTACCTATAAGAACTTCACTTCAGCTTTAATTAAGAGCACACATAGGATCAATGTGAAAGAATGGAAAATGATATTCCATGCAAGTAGAAACCAAAAGAAAGGGAAGCTAATTATACTTACGTCAGAGAAAACAGACTTTAATCCAAAAAACAGTAACAAGATACAAAGAAAGCCATTATATAATGATAAAAGGATCAATTCATCAAGGAGATATAACAATCATAAATATATACACACCCAACATCCGGACACTATAAATATATATATATATATATATATATATATATATATATATATATATGTATATATATATATATATATATATATATATATATATATTTAAATCCTAACAAATTTAAAGGAGAAATAGACAGTAATACAAAATTGTAGGGGAATTCACTACTCCACTTTCAACAATGAATAGGTCATCCAGACAGAAAATCAACAAGGAAAAACTGTACTTAACCCATACATTAGACCAAATGGACCTAACAGACTTTTATAGAACATTCCATCCAACAGCAACAGAATACACATTCCTCTCAAATGCACATGAAACATTCTCCAAGATACATCATATGATAGAACACAAAACAAGTCTTAGAAAATTCAGGAAGAGTAAAATCATACCAACTATCTTTTCTAACCACAGTGGTATAAAACTAGAAATCAACCAACAAAAAAAAAAAAAAAAAAAAAGGAAAGCTGTAAAATCTACAAATATGTGGAAATTAAAAAACACACTCCTGATCAACCAGTGTGCCAAAAAAGAAATCAAATGAAATTTTTAAAAAGCTCGAAACAAATGAAAGTGGAAACACAATATATCCAAATCTATAGGATGTTGCAAAAGCAATCTGAAAAGGAAGCCGATAGTGATAAATCCATATATTAAGAAAATAGAAATATTTCAAATAAGCAATCTTACTTTACAACTCAAGAAATTAGAAAAAGAACAAAGACCAAATATAACAGAAGAAAAATAACAAAGATTACAGTGTAAATAAAATGAAATAGAAACCAGAAAACAATAGAAAAAAATTAATAAAACTAACAGTTGTTATTATCAAAAAGACAAACAAAATTGACAAACATTTGGCGAGACTAAGAAAAGGCAGATAAGATTCAATATATAAAATCATAAATTAAAAAGGAGACATTGCAACTAATATTACAAAAATGCATAAAATCATGAGACCACTATGAACAATTATACACCAACAAATTAGATAATGCATAAGAAATAAATAAGTTCCAGAAATCTACAACCTACCAAGGCTGAATCAGAAAGAAAAAGAAAATCCAAACAGACCAGTAATGAGAAAAAAGATGAAATCGGTAATCAAAAACCTCCCAACACAGAAAACCCCGGGACCAGGTAGCTTCTCTGAAAAATTCCATAAAATATTTAAATAAAAATTAGTGCCAATATTTTTCAAATTCTTTTAAAAAAATTGAAGAGAGAGAACACTTCCAAATTTGTTTTATGAAGTCAGAATTACTCTGATATCAAAGCCAGATAAAAACTCTACTAGAAAAGAAAACTGTAGACCAATATCCCTGATGAATATAGATGCAAAAATTCTCAACAAAACATTAACAAACTGAATTTACCAACATATTAAAAGACTTATACAAATGATCAAGTGGGATTTATGATTGGGATACAAGGATGTTTCAATATATGCAAATCAATAAATGTGATATACCACATTAATAGAATGAAAGATAGAAATCATATAAGAAAACAATATAAAAAAATCTCAATACATACAGGAAAAGCATTTGACAAAATACAATATTCTTTTATGACAAGATCCTTCAACCAACTAGGTACAGAAGGAACATGCCTCAATATAATAAAGGTCATATATGACAAATGCACAACAAGCGTTATACTTGGCTGTAAAAAAATGAAAACTTTTCTTCTAAAATAAGGAACTAAACAAGGGTCAACATAGTAATAAAAGTTATAGCTATAGCAATTAGGCAAGATAAACAAATAAATACATTCAAATTAGAAAGAGAAAAGTGAACTCGTCATTACGTGAAGATGATATGATCTTATATACAGAAAACCCTAAAGATTCAACCAAAAAACTGTTTGAACTGATCAACAAATTCAATAAACTTGCAGAATATAAAATCAACGTATAGAACTCAGTTGCATTTCTTTACAGTAATAATGAAACAACTGAAAAAGGAGTAAAGGAAACTCCCCAATTCACAATCACATCAAGAACAATAAAATACTTAGGAATAAATTTTACCAAGAAAATTAAATATGTATACAATAAAAAATATAAGACCTTGATAAAATAAATTGAAGAAGAGACAAACAAATGGACAGATATCTTGTGTTCATGGATCAGAAAAATTAGTACTATTAAAATGACCATATACTACTCAAAGCCATATATAAATCAATGCATCTCAGTCAAAATCCCAATGACATTTTTCCACACAAATAGAAAATATAATCCTGAAATTTGTATGAAACTACAAGAGACCCTGAATAGCCAAAATAATCCTGAGGAAAAAAAAAAAGAACAAAGTGTGAGGCATCACATTTCCTGATTTCAAACTATATTTCAAAACTATAGTAATCAAAACAGTATAGTACTGGTATAAAAATAGTCACATAAACCCATAGAACAGAAAAGAGAGACCAGAAACAAATGCCTACATGCATGGTCAACTAATATTTGACAAACGAACTCAGCGAGGAAAGAATAGTCTGGTTAATAAATGGTGTTGGGAAAACTGGCTAACACATGCAGAAAAATGAAACTGGACCCCTACTTTACACAACTCACAAAAAAAAATTAACAAAATCAATTAAAGACTTATAACCCCATACCAAAAAACTTATAACCTAGACTTATAACCTTAATACCATAAAACTTCTAAAAGAAAACATAAGAAAAAACTTCTTGACATTAGTCCTGGCAATATTTTTGGATATTAAACTAAAAGCATAAGCAAAAAATAAAATATAAAATAAACTACATCAAGCTAAAAAGTTCCTGCACAGGGGCGCCTGGGTGGCGCAGTTGGTTAAGCGTCCGACTTCAGCCAGGTCACGATCTCGCGGTCCGTGAGTTCGAGCCCCGCGTCAGGCTCTGGGCTGATGGCTCGGAGCCTGGAGCCTGTTTCCGATTCTGTGTCTCCCTCTCTCTCTGCCCCTCCCCCGTTCATGCTCTGTCTCTCTCTGTCCCAAAAATAAATAAAAAAAAAAAAAAAAAAAAGTTCCTGCACAGCAAAAGAAACAATAAAAAAAAATTAAAAGCAACCTTATGGAATGGGAGAAAATATTTGCAAACTATATATCAGATAAGAGGTTAATATCCAAAATATACAAAGAATTCATACAATTCAATAAGAACAAACCCTGATTAAAAATTGGGCAGAGGAACTAAGTAGACATTTTTCCCAAAGAAGACATCCAAATGGATATGAAAAGATGTTCAGCATCGCTTAATCACCAAGGAAATGCAAGTCAAAACCATTATCAACTCACACCTGTTAGGGTAGCCATCATCAAGAAGTCGAGATAAAAAGTGTTGGCAAGGGTTTGTAGAAAAAGGAATCCTAGTACACTGTTGGTGGGAAGGTAAATTGTACAGGCACCATGGAAAGGTTTCCAAGATAATTAAAAATAGAATTACCATACAAACCTGCAATTTCACTTCTGGATATACACTCAAAGGAAATAAAAACAGGATATTAAAAAGATTTATGCACTTCTATGTTTATTGCAGCATTATTCACAATAGTTGATGAGAGTAAACAACCTAAGCATCTGTCAGTGGATGGATGGATAAAGAAGGTACGGCATATAGGGGTGCCTGGGTGGCTCAGTCGGTTGAGCAACCACCTTCGGCTCAGGTCATGACCTCATGGTTCGTGAGTTCGAGCCCCGCATCAGGCTCTGTGCTGACCACTCAGAGCCTGGAGCCTGCTTTGGATTCTGTGTCTCCCTCTCTCTGTGTCCCTCCCCAGCTCATGCTCTGTCTCTCTCTGTCTCTCAAAAATAAATAAATGCGAAGAAGAAGAAGAAGAAGAAGAAGAAGAAGAAGAAGTTATGGCATATAAACACAATGGAATATTATTCAGCCATTCTAAAGTGAAATTCTGCCATTTACAACTCTGCCATTTACAACGACATGGATTGATCTTGAGGACATTGTACTAAGTGAGATTAGTCAGAGAGAGAGATAAATTCTGTATGATATTACTTATATGTGGAATCTAAAAAAGCCTAACTTGTAAAAATGGAAAATAGAATAGTAATAACCAGGGACTAGTTGGGTGGGGGATTTGGGGAAATTTGGTTAAGGCTACAAACTCACAACTAGTAGATAAGGAAGTCCTGGAGACCTAACTGCAACATAGTGATTCTAGACAACAATACTGTGCTATAAACTTCAAAGTTACTAAAAGACTAGATCTTAATTTTTCCCACTACAAAAAAGAAATGATAACGTGACATGATAGAGATGTTAACTAATCATATTACAACATATATAAGATGTATCAAATGAACACATTGTATGCATAACACTTAGTTTTATATGTCAATTATATTTTAATAAAAATAATAAAGATAGGTAGATGATATATGATGATAGATGATAGATAGATAGATAGATAGATAGATATTGGCACATAAAAAGAAGAGATCTATGCCACATAAGCAATTGTATCATTTTACTTAGGAGTAGAATTAGAGTATTTAAAATATGTAAGACAATTTTTTAAAAGAGGAATAAGTCAATTAAGGATATAAAAAATGTTTTAATGTTCAAATAAGCCCCAGGAAGGCAGCGATAGAAGAAAATACAGGACAAATGGAACAAATAGAAAACAATTAGAAAGATAATAGATTTCTATTGGCTATCAATATTAGTATCAATAATCACTTTAAATGTAATAATCTCAAATTAGCATTTGAAAAACAAATTATAAGATTAGATTTAAAAATCAAATACCAGCCTTACATATATTGACTATAAAGAGCACACTTTAAATATAAAAAGTGGGAGACATAAATGGACAGTGGCAGTGAGGGGTCATAAATTAGAAGGAAAATTGCTCATAAAGCTTAGAAAGAAGTGGAAACAAGACTGTGGTGTATCCTAATTCCCTGAAAATGTCTGGGATGTCTCTAAGGCTGTGTAGAGGCCCTGATTAATTTGATAATTTAAGTATATTGACTTTGATTTGTATTTCTTTACAACAATTGGCAGGTTATTAGAATGCCTATAATTGGCTGAAAATGGAGGCAAAAATAACATTGGGTCACTCTTTGCTAAAATTCTTCCATGAAAAGCTAGAAAGAGTATCACTCTCACCTTTTCAAGAAGAAAAATAAACTGAAAAATCTGAATATTTGCAACTCTTCTTTAACCTACCATAGAGCCAACATCACAGGGCACTGGGTTATCTCAAAAGCTAATAAAAGACAGGCACCTTCAAGGAGATACAGGAGGTGAGCACCTGCTTACCTGGGACAGATGCTGGTCGACACTGAAAAGAAGAATACAGATAAAAATTTTAGCTAATTGTTCAATGAGGAGTATGGCCTAGTGAGAGAATATAGAACCTCAGGTTCCATAAAAAGAAGAGGTATTTATATTCACTTTAAGGCCCTTCTCCATGGTTCTCATTGTATGCCCACGATAGGTAGATGATAGATTAGATAGATGATAGATAGATAGATAGATAGATAGATAGATAGATAGATAGATTATAGATAGATTTAGAGAAGGAGGATAGTGATAAAATGCCCCCTCACAGCACAGATTTTAGGGAAGGAAAAGAAGTAGCTGCAGGAAGGGCATGAAAACCCACCTATATTCTTCCCTATTCCTCTTATGGCACAAAGATTAAACAACATTAGAAGGGCAAAAGCCAAAACAAAATGACATTCTCAGTTATAGAGAACTGAAGAAAACCTATTGTGGGCAGGAAAAGGGATTTAAAAAACTAGCCTGATCCATCCATGTAGTTGCAAATGGCAAGATTTCATTCTTTTTGATCGCCGAGTAATGCTCCATTGTATATATATACCACATATTCTCTATCCATTCATCCATCAATGGACATTTGGGCTCTTTCCATACTTTAACTATTTTGATAGTGCTGCTATAAACATGGGGGTGCATGTGTCCCTTCGAAAGAGCACACCTTTATCCTTTGGATAAATACCTAAATATTGCTGGGTCATCAGAGAAAGACAAAAATCATATGACTTCACTCATATGAGGATTTTAAGAGACAAAAAAGATGAACATAAGGGAAGGGAAACAAAAATAATATAAAAACAGGGAGAGGGACAAAACATAAGAGACTCATAAATATGGAGAACAAACTGAGGGTTATGGGAGGGGTTGTGGGAGAGGGGATAGGCTAAATGGGTAAGGGAACTAAGGAATCTACTCCTGAAATCATTGTTGCACTATATGCTAACTAATTTGGATGTAAACTTAAAAAAATAAAAAATAAAACAAGTTAATAATAATAATAAACTAGCCCGAGAGATGTGCAAAAATAAATACTGGCTCAGACATAAAGCTAGGGGCAGGAAAGGATTGCTGACAAGGCATAGGCCCCAAGAATGAGGGAAACGACAGTGAATTAATAAAAACACATAATATACCCATGCTACCTCCATACAAAATTAACAAAAATGAAGCAACAGTTACCACTGTTCTATTGCTGGGACAGAGTCAAGAGCATGGAGAAAGTCTCTTTCTGAAACACAGCACAAAATTAATACCTACAACTGAGAGTGGAATAGATTTAATGAAAAATCATCTAGCAAACCAGAACTTGCCCCCACACAAGAAATTGCTAAAGGAGTTTCCAGTCTGTGGTACATTGAAAGTAACCATAGTAACACTAAATCCCAACCCAGATTAACTCCTGAAGAGACAGACTCAACCCCCATACTAAAGGTTTAACATAAGGAAAACATGCTAATTTCCAGATTAAGAAAAGGATTTATCTCAGTCTCTATTGCACTCTGCAAATATTTCCAACTTTCAATAAGAAATTATGAGGCATAATAATAAGCACGGGAAAAAGATACAATGTTAGGAAATAAAGCAACCAACACAACCAGACTCAGATAAGATACTAATTTTGAAAATATGAGAAACAGGATTTAATAGCTATGATTTATTTCTTAAATGCTCTAAAAGAAAAAGTATTAAACATCCAAGAACAGAAGGGTAATGTTGGAAGAAACTCTAATAAAAAAAAAACAAAAGAAAATGTTAGAATCACCAAACACTACAACAGAGGTGAATAATGAATTTGACAGTCTTTTTTTTTTAAGTTTTTTTAAAGTTTTTTATTTATTATTTATCTTTGAGAAAGACAGAGAGAGTGAAAGGAGGGAAGGGGCAGAGAGAGAGGGAGAATCTTAAGCAGGCTCTGCACTGTCAGCACAGAGCCCAACATGGGGCTTGAACTCATGAAACCATGAGATCATGACCTGAGCTGAAATCAAGAGTCAGATGTTTAACTGACTGAGCCACCCAGACGCCCCTGCATTTGACAGATAGTCTCTCATCAGTCTAGAGCTAGAGCAGATAGGAAAGAAATAGGAAAACTGGAGATAGTCAATAGAAATACACAAACAGAAACACAAAGAAATGATAGAGGAAAAATAAAAGGACAAATCATACAGAGGTGGTAGGACAATAACAAATGGCAGAACATAGCTGTAATTGGAATCCCAGAAGAAAATAAAAATAATAGGGTAGAAGATAATATTTGAGGAAATAATCTTCAAAAAAAATTTTTAAACTATGGCCAAACCATAGCTCCAAAAACCTCACAGAACACCAAGAAAATAAGCAACAAAACAAAAACCGAAAACGCCTAGACATATATCCAGCATGCTGAAAATTCAATACAGAGAAAATGAAGATAAGCACATTATCTACACAGGCAGAGAGATAAGAATCACAGCAGATCATGGGGAGCCTGGGTGGCTCAGTGGGTTAAGCATCCGACTTCACCTCAGCTCATGCTCTCGCAGTCAGTGAGTTCGAGCCCCGCATGGGGCTCTGTGCTGACAGCTCAGAGCCTGGAGCCTGCTTCAGATTCTATGTCTCCCTCTCTCTCTGCTCCTCCCCCACTTATGCTCTGTCTTTCTCTGTCTCTCAAAGATGAATAAATGTTAAAAAAAAAAAAAATTAAAAAAAAAAAGAATCAAAGCAGATTTGTAATCAGAAACTATACAATGCAGATGAAGAGGGAATGGCATCTTTAAAGTGTTAAAAGGAAAAATAAAAGCTATTAATTCAAAATTATATATCCAGCCAACATATATTTTTAAACAGAAAGACAAATAAAGAGACATAAATCATTTTCTCAGAAAAAGATTTACACCACAGGAATATGCAATATGTTCTTTAATCAGCCATAATTGCACTGCAGAGAATTTAAATCTACACAAAGTGATTTTTGTGCTATAAATAAAATCAATGAAGGTAACTACAACATTCATTTATTTCTTATTTTAATAGCTTTAAAAAGCAACTGTCTAAAGCCAAAATAGTAGCAATGTATTATATGATTGTAACATCTGTAAAAGTAAAATGTATGAGAAAAATAGCACAAATGATGAGAATTAATAATTGTAAGGTACAATGTACAGCTTATAAGAGATAAGGTATACAATGTTATTTGAAGATATATGCTGATTAGTTAAAAATTAAACACAAAGGTTATCACTAA
The DNA here is from genome assembly GCF_018350195.1 of Panthera tigris. Lineage (NCBI taxonomy): Eukaryota > Metazoa > Chordata > Mammalia > Carnivora > Felidae > Panthera > Panthera tigris. Next base: position 111,308,705 of record NC_056667.1, on the reverse strand, counting down.
AACAATTTTGAAAAAAAGTGTAAACATTAAGCCAATAGTAGAGATAAAATGGAATCCTAAAAATGAACATTTAATCTGAATAAAGAGAAGAAAGGGAAAATAAAATGAAGTGCAATGAAACTATAGAAGATAGCTCACAGATATTAACTTATGATATAGCTTACTAAGATATAAAAAGATAAAAGATTTTCATCTAATATTATCAATAATTACATTAAATAGCAATGGCATAAGCACAGCATAAAGACAAATATTGATGAGTTGAATTAAGAAAAGAGCATCTGTTTACAATAAACACACTTCAAATATAAATACAAAACTAAGTTAAAAGTGAAAGAACATGGGGCGCCTGGGTGGCTCAGTCGGTTGAGCGTCCTACTTCAGCTCAGGTCACGATCTCACAGTTCGTGAGTTCGAGCCCCGCGTCAGGCTCTGGGCTGATGGCTCAGAGCCTGGAGCCTGCTTCTGATTCTGTGTCTCCCTCTCTCTCTGCCCCTCCCCCATTCATGCTCTGTCTCTCTCTGCCTCAAAAATAAATAAACATTAAAAAAAATTTTAAAAAAAAGTGAAAGTACGAAAACACGGATACCATATAAACAGTAACCAGGAGAAAGTTGGATAAGGTATATTAATATTTATAAAAGTGCACTTAAAAAAGAATACCAACAAAAATAAAAAGGAACATCATATAATGATAGAAAGGTCAATTGTCAAAGAGGACACAAAAATCCTAAATGCTTACACACTTAAAAAGAGATTCCAATATAAATTAAGCAAAAAATGATATATCTGAAAGAAGACACAAACAATCCTCAAATATTAGCAAATATCCAATACTTACCTCTCAGAAAGTTACAGAAAAAGTACATAGAATGTAAGAATACAGATGACCTGAGTAGTGTCACTAATTAACTGGAACTGATATTTATAGAACATTTTACCCCAAAACAACAGAATTCACATTTTTTTCAAATGCATATGGAAAAAAAAAATTTACAATACAAAATGTATTCTCTAATTTTGTCTCAAAAAAATAAACCTTAAATTTTTGAATTTACAAGAAATTCAGATTGTGTAGAGTATGTTCCTGGATGACAACAGAATTAGAGAAGAAATCAAGATATCTGGAAAATCCCTAAATATTTGTAAATTAAATAACACATTTCTAAATAGCTAATGGGTAAAGAAGAAATCTCAAGGAAAATGAGAAAATCATTTGAAATGAAAAGTTTATGAAAAGGAAAATGCAAGACATATCAAAAATTTTACCCTGTTGAATGTAGCTAAACAGTGTTTACAGGAAAATTTATAACATTAAGTTATAAAGAAGTAAAATCTCAAACCAATAATCAAAGTACCTTAGAAAATGTTTTTCTAAAACTCAAATTAAACCCAAAGTAAACAGAAGAAATTAAATAATAACATTAGCAGAGGGGCACCTGGGTGGCCCAGGGGTTGAGTGTCCAACACTTGGTTTTTGCTCAGGTCATGATCTCATGGCTCTTGGGATGGAGCCACTCCTCAGGTTCCATGCTGACAATGCAGAGCCTGCTTGGGATTCTCTCTCTCTGTCTCTCTCTCTCTCTCTCTCTCCGTCTCTACCCCTCCCCTGCTAATGCACACATGTGCACGTACTCTCCCCCTCTCTCTTAGATTAAATAAACTTAAAAAATAATATTAGTAGAAATCAATAAGTTGAGACCTCCCCTCCAAAAAAATAGATAATAAAATGAGAAATTGGAGCTTTAAAAAAATGAATAAAAAATGATAAATCACTAGCCAGACTAGCCAATTAAACACACACACACACACACACACACACACACACACACACACAAATTTCAAACGTGAATGAAAAGAACACATCCCTCACTGCATCATTGCACATTCTACAGACTTTTAAAAGGATAATTAGGAAATACTCGAATTCTGTGCTCATAAATTTGACTCATTAGATGAATCTGAAAAGTGCCCTCAAATATTGTAGTTACTCAGGAAAGCATAGATGAATTGGATAGCAAAATATATATTAAAGAAATTAAGCTTGTCATAAAAACATTCCAGAAAGAAAACTCCAGGCCCAGATGGTTTCACCATTGAATTTTACCACATTCTTAAGAAGGCAATAATACCAATTTTATGCAACTATTTTTAGAACATAAAAAATGAATACCACTTCTTAGTATATTTTATTAGTGCAAGTGTTACTGTGACACAACATAATGGAATTGTAAGAAAAAACTAAAAAGCAATATCCCACATGAACATAGATGCAAAATCCTCAACAATATACTAGCAAATCAATTCCAACATTTCATTAAACAGATGATACATTGTTACCAAATGTGATTTATTCCAAAAATTTAAGGGTGGTTCAACATGCAAAGTTCAATCAATATAATTCATTCTATCAATAGACAAAGAAGCCTTTTATGTGAAAAAGAAGACTTTGACAACATTCAATATCCATTTAGAAAAAAGCAAAACAAACAAACAAAAATCTTCCAGAAGACTGGGATTTAGGAATAGAAGAAAACTTTCTCAAGCTAATGACACAGGCAAAAAAAAAAAAATTAACACTACAGTTAATTTCATATTTAATAGTGGAGGATTGACTTCTTTCCTTATAAAATTGAGAACAGCCCAAGGATGTATTTTTTTATTTAATATTGCATCAAAGGTATTGTTTGGTCCAATAAATCAACAAAAAGAAATGAAAGATGCAAAGAAAGAAGCAAAACTGTTTCTATGCATATATTGCATAATTGTCTATGTAGAAATTTCCCAAGAATCTAAAACTTTACTGGAACTAAGGTCCCAGGAAACAGAGTCAAAATATCAACATTCTATATATGATTCAGTACATGACTGAAAAGTTGAATCTATGATTCTTATTGACAAGAAAAGAAAGTAGAATAGCCAAAAGTATTCTAAAAAAGAAAGTTGGAATATTCATGTTACCTAATAAGGTAAAACTACAGTAAAAAACATATTATTGGGGAAAAATAGAATGGAATAGACTGCTCAAAAACTGACTCACATTTCTATTGTGAATTGATTTTTGACAGAGATGAAGATGACTTAATGAAGAAAGAAAAATTTTTGTTTAAATTTTTTTAACATTTATTTATTTTTGAGAGATAGAGAGAGATAGAGCGTGAGCAGGGGAGGGGCAGAGAAAGAGGGAGACAAAGAATCTGAAGTAGGCTCCAGGCTCTGAGCTGTCAGCACAGAGCCAGATGCCTGGCTCTAACTCACGAACCTGTGAGGTCATGACCTGACCCTAAGTCTGACGCTCAGCCGACTGAGCCACCCAGGCGCCCCTAAAACTGTGAAACTTCTAAAATAAAACATCACATTTTCCTTTCCTTTGCTTCCCCGATGTTCATCTGTTCTGCTTCTTAAATTCTACATATGAGTGAAATTATATATTTGTCTTTCTCTGACTGACATATTTCACTTCACATAATACATTCTAGTTCCATCCACATTGTTGGAAATGGCAAGATTTCATTCTTTTGGATCACTGAGTAATATTCCGTTATATATATATATATATATATATATATATATATATACCACATCTTCTTTATCCATTCATCAGTCGATGGACATTTGGGCTCTTTCCATAATTTGGCTATTGTCAATAGTGCTGCTATAAATATCAGGGTTCATGTGCCCCTTCAAATCAGTGTTTTTGTATCCTTTGGATAAATACCTAGTAGTACAATTGCTGGGTCATAGGGTAGCTCCATTTTTAACTTTTTGAGGAACCACCATACCATTCTCCCCAGGGGCTATCAGTTTGTATTCCCACCAATAGTGCAAAAGTGTTCCCTTTTCTCCACATCCTCACCAACATCTGTTGTTTCCTGAGTTGTTCATTTTAGCCATTCTGACAGGTGTGTGTGAGGTGGTATCTCATCGTGGTTCTGATTTGTATTTCCCTGCTAATGAGTGATGTTGAACATTTTTTCATGTGTCTGTTAGCCATCTGGATGTCTTTTTTGGAAAGATGTTCACATCTTTTGCTCATTTCTTCACTGGATTATTTACTTATTCACTGTTGAGTTTGATAAGTTCCTTATAGATTTTGGATGCTAACCCCAAAGAATCCAATATATTCTTTGCAAATATCTTCTCCCATTCCATTGGTTGCCTTTTAGCTTTGTTGATTATTTCCTTCTCTGTGGGGAAGGGAAGGAAAAATAATAAAAACAGAGAGAGAGGCAAGCCATAAGAGACTCTTAAATACAGATAACAAACTGAGAGTTGCTGGAAGGGTGTTGGGTGGGTGTGGTCTAAATGGGTGATGGGCATTAAGGAAAGCACTTGTTTGGATGAGCACTGGGTGTTATATGTAAGTGATGAATCACCAAATTCTACCTCTGAAACCATTATTACACTATATGTTAACTAGCTTGGATTTAAATAAAATAAATAAATAGATAAAAATAAATAAAAATATATTATGGAAGGAAAACCTAGAAGTGAGAAAATCTTCTCCATTCATTAAATTTGTTTCTTCCAGTTGGGAGAAAAAAAATCAAACTACTCCATATAGAAGAATGTGTTTACTTTATGTAGCTCATGTTGCAAAATAGTTTAAAAACCATTGCCCTTTTCCCATCTATACCACTTCCTTCAAGAAGTCTTTCCTGATACTCCAGACAAGGCTTTTCTTCTGAATCTATGCAATTCTATCTTCACAGTGCCTATCATACCTGTAATAACATAATTGTGTGTGTAATTATTTCTTTGGTATCTATCTTCATCACTAGCATATGAACACTATATTCACGTGCATTCTTTTTTCAAGGAGTTCCACATTATGCCCAGGTATTAAATAAATATTTATAAATACATGAGGAAAAACAAACAAAGAACATCAGAGACAACTTTCATGAACTTGAGTTGGGCAAAAGTTTGTTAATACTATGCTGAAAGCATGATTAAAAATTCATCAATTGCATGTCATTGAAATTAAGAATTTCTGATGTTTGAAAGATATCCTTAAGAGAATGAAAATAGCAGGCCACATAGCTGAAAAAATATTTTCACTTCATACATCCAACAAATGACTTGTATCCACACTATATAAATACTTCTCAAAACTCAATAATAAGGAAAGTGTAGACCTAATATATGTAATTGGCAAAAGTTTAAACAGATACTTCACCAGAGAAAATCTATATATTCCAAATAACACACACAAAGATGATCAACATAATTAATGATTAGGGAGATACAATTAAAACCACAGTGAAATACCACTAAACACCTATTAGAATGTCATATATATGGCACACTGTGGCAGAATGAAGACCCCAAGGATGTTCACATCCTAGTCCCCCAAACCTGTGAACATACTGTACTGCAGGACATGTGGCTTTCTAGTTCTTTCTATTATTAAAGCAGAGTATAACCTCCTGTTCCTTGGCTCTGGGTTTGGCTATGTGACTTGCTTCAGCCAATAGAATGTTATTGAACATGAAGTGATCAAAGCTTGTAAAGCATATTTGTGATTTTCTTACTTTCTTGGATCTCTGCCATTACCATAAAAAGAATTTGCCCCAGCTAGTCTGCTGGCCTTTTCAAAGGGCAATAGACTCACAGAGCAAAGTGCAAGCTAGATTAGCCAATTTATCTATGAGGATAATTGTTTCTTTTAAATTACTTAGTGTTTGCGTAGTTTGTTGCACAGCATGTTTGTATTTACCCAATAAAGGTGAGCAGATATGGTTTTCTAAAAGGATATGGTGTGGAGTGGAAAATAGTATATTACGATTGGGTCAGAAATATGTACATTTGAATTATGGCTCTACTTGCTATTTGAGAATAAATAAGCTTTGAAAACCCTCTTAGCCTTTGTTTCTTTGTCTGTTAAATTGGATACTACCATAGAATTATGTGAGCATTATATGTGAGGCAATATACTTAGAAAAGAGTGGGATCTTATAGATAAGATGTACAACTTTATATTGTCAGGATTTGAAAAGAACAAGAAAGGCTTTTGGATCCCATTAATACTATTAATAAATAAGAGATAGTGAGGAACCAGGAGTTTATTGACTTAACTTCAAATTGGATTTCTGATTGACTCCCAGTGGAATGTCAGAACAAATCTTTGCTAATGCAGGGTAATGTGAAATCATTTCATGCATCAATCATCTTAAAGAGCAAGATATCAAAGCAGTCTAGATCAACAGTGACAGATCCTTCCATGAAGCTGAAAGTATTGGCTAGTGACAGTCACTACCCAAAGCACAACTCCTTGCTTTCTGACTCTAATGCTGCCAGTGAACATATTGAAAACATTAGCTTTATTTAGTGATGCATTTCCCAAAATGTGATCCATGGAACAATGCGTCCTTAGAATGTTACTAGATATTTCATGGAGGAAAATTAGCTCTATATTCGAAGTCGTTTTAAAACTTTTGGACGAAGCAAAGTTTTGTCTTTAATATATTTACATGTTCAGAGCCTCTGCAGAAGAGCAGGATAAAGGAAAGTGTCATATACGGCATACAAATTATTCATACCCATTGACCATGAAGATAATTTTTCTAAGGTCTATCATGTGGGACTGCATTTTGGAGAATACAGTTAGGTAAACACTGGATTTTGAAAGTACCAGACTGGAACACTCAATAAAACTTGAGCCAAAAAAAAAAAAAATGGCTGGCTTTCTTACTAACAATAAAGCACAAGAACATTCCTATAGAAAGATAAATTTAACCTATTACCATCATTGTGGAAAGAGATGATAGTCTATGTCCTTAGTACTTAAAGAGAAATCAGAATAAATCTGATGAAGATTAAGCAGGGTATTTAAAACTAAGAACTTTTAGTATAATAATGTCTATAATTTATTGATCATCTCTCAAGTTCCAGACAGGCTATAAGAAACACAATATATATTATTCCACGTATTATTCCCATGACAACCCTGAGAAGTAGAAATCATTATTCCTATTTTATGCACAAGGAAATTCAGACAGAGTGCTTATGAAACTGTCCTGTGGTTACACTTAGTAAATGGCACAGAGTAGGCAATAGAATTTGCATTAACAATTCCCTCACTCATTGGGTTCTAAGCTTGGGTCTACAAGCCCACCCAAGTGAAGTTGTTCAGCAGCTTCTCCTAAATTTCATAAGTCAACTGTGATGCTCCAAAATACACACACACAGACACACACAGACACACACATCCCACTTGGGTCTGGCAGCAAAGGGAGGTACCATTTCCCCCAGGTAGTCGTGGATGAGGTCGTTGGTGTTGACGAAGTAAACATATGGTGCCAAAGAAAGAATGGTCCAGGTCCCTAAGTAGAGGTGATGGGAAGACATCACACAGGACAAAGTTTGGCAGATTATGAGAAATAATTCAGCCACCACATGGCTTCTTGGAATAATGCCTTTAACAGTAACCCTTCCAACCATGAAACCTTCCTGGGTAGAGGGCCTTCTCTCATCTGCAACAACTGTCTCAGGAAAGACTTCAAGGCCCTTGCTGGTACTGCCCTCCATCCCTCCCTTAGCTCCACTCCTTGCCTCTCGCCTTCTTATAGTCTAAGGAAAACATTTTCTCCTTCTACCTGCATAGTTTTTACTTCTTTTTCAAATCTTATCTTCTACTTACCAAATTATTTCTCCCCTGCCAAGAGGCAGAGAAGTTTAGTGTTCAAACTCTACCAGTTTACGAAGAGTTTTGGGAAGCAGTTTCGATTCAAAACGCCCATATGAGAAAACCCTAATTATAATTTATACTTCTTTAACTTTCTTAATGGGTATATGGAAATCCTTCACAATAATTATTGTATGTTGATCAATATCTCTTTAGATTTTCAAAACAAATTGGTGAAAGTTTATCTATGAACTCTTTAGCACACAAAAAGTTATGATAATTCCTTTACATAACATAAAATAGCATAATATAACAATATAACATAACAACATAACATAACATTATAACATAAGAATACTGAGCACACTAGGCTCTGTTCTAAACAGTCTATGTATGTTATCCTATTGTGTGATATTGCTCTTTACCCTGTTTAGTGTTAAAAGCTTAAAATATAGCCCACATAAAATGTATAGTACCACGTGTACTTTCTTCTAATTTGTATTTGTTTGTTAACTCTTCCACCTTTCCATTTTCAAATGTTCTTTTTCATTTTTATTTATAATTATAAACAGCACATAGATGTTATTTAACCCAATATTTGCTCTTTTTCTTTTAGGGGAAAAATTCAATCCACTTACACCAGGCATGATGAGTAACACACTTGATTTTATATCTTCTATATGATATTTTCATATGATAAAGAGATATTTGAGGGGGGCGTGCCTGGGTGGCTCAGTCGGTTAAGCAACCGACTTCGGCTCAGGTCATGATCTTATGGTTCATGAGTTCAGAGTTGGGCTCTGTGCTGAGAGCTCAAGGCCTGGAGCCTGCTTTAGATTCTGTGTCTCCCTCTCTCTCTACCCCTCCCCCACTCATGCTCTGTCTCTCTGTATCAAAAATAAATAAGCATTAGGGGCGCCTGGGTGGCTCAGCCAGTTAGGCGTCCAACTTCGGCTCAGGTCATGATCTTGCAGTCCATGAGTTCGAGCCCCGTGTGGGCTTATGTGCTGACAGCTCAGAGCCTGGAGCCTGTTTCAGATTCTGTGTCTCCCTCTCTCTCTGACCCTCCTCTGTTCATGCTCTGTCCCTCTCTGTCTCAAAAATAAATTAACGTTAAAAAATTTTTTTAAATAAAAATTTAAAAACCTTAATTTTATTCTTTTAAACAAAAGGATATTTGTGGACAGCTTACAATGTGAGGGAAAGACATGGTGGTAAAGACAGGGACAACAGCCCTAAAGGAAACAGAGTAATCATGAAACAAAAGTAAATGAGTAAATGAATAAATAACAAAATACACCTTCTAATCAGTATTTTTTAGGGAAAAATCCAAATACAACAACAAAATGAATATCAGAGAACTGAAAGATTTTTACAAACTATGATTGTTAGATATTAGGAATAATTTGAAAATAAAGTCAAGGATATCTAGCTTTTTGCAAAAAGAAAAAAAAGAAAATATTAGACAAAATACAAAGGCAAGGACAATCAACCCAGGAATTCCAACTTCTGAGTAACAGAGGTGAACAAGGTCATGAGACTTCCCATTAAAAAGTTTATTTATAGAGTTCCCAAAAAAGAACTATTTTTTTTTTAATTTAGACATATCATTACAAATTTCTCAAACACAATGAACAAAGCTCCTGGAAGAAGGGAAAAAAAATTCCTATCAAGGAGAAACAATCCTACTGGCATCAGACTTATTATCAGAAATACTGGATGTTATAAGATAGCAGTGATTTAAGTGATCAGAGTAAAAATAATTTTTATCATAGCTTTCTATACTTAGCTAAATAATCAGTATAGCATACTTGGTGAATACAGCATATACATACATTCAAAAATTCAGAAATTTTATTCCTATTCTTGATTGGAAAGTTACTTGAGGAAGTACTCCAGCAAAACAAGAGACTACAGAAATAATCAGATACATGTGTAATCCATGAAAGGATGGATTTAACCCAGAAGAGCTAGTAAAGGAAGTTTCAGGAAGGCCATTATGAAGCAGACTCAGAAATAATGAATGTAAATTAAAACAGGAATATGGAAGTCTGTGAGAGAGAGAAAGGTCTCTGGCAGAAAGATAGCAGAATATGATAAAATAGCTAGAGCTCATTAGAACTTGATAAACTTTGTAATATACTAATGACAGATGATGGGGTTAGAAAACAAGAAAAAAAACTCCACTCTACTAAATGCACTAGAGATGACAGAGAATGCCTACGTATTGAACTCCCTCACAAATCAGAATAATAAAATAATAGTAAACCGTCATATTATAGCCACATCTGCATTTTAAAATAGTTACTTGGAACAAAAACCTAGTACCTAAATTAATGTTAGAAATAAAACTCAAAATGTTATCAACATTTTCTTAAAAATGAATGAGCCAAGAAACACTTTCCATATGATTGGTGGGAAGAATTAGATGCCTGGGGATGTAGCTTGAAGCTGCAGAGGGGAAGTGGGGGAACTAAGAAGGACCTAATTATAATAAAAGAAAAGAAACAGGAAGATATGGGGGGAGGGCAGTGAGAGGGGCATGAGCAAAATAGGATAAAAATCAGTGGACTTGTATTCATTCAAAATAACTTAAGTAGCCATACGAACATATGATTTGTACATGTGTAAAGAATCATCAGAAGATATTCAGGCAAACATATTTAAAAGTTATTGCCCCTAGAGAATCAGACAGGGGATAAAAATTAGGAGCACTCGAGAAAGTAACAGCTTATCCATGTTATGAGATTTTACAAATCCATTTTAGCATCATGTGGATGTATTGCCTTTAATTTAAAAAATTAGAGCAAGATTATGTAGAAATAAAATTGTGTGATTATTAGCTAATGATGTAATGGGGAAACTTAGTATACTATCAACACAGTTGCTCAACCCATTAATCAATTTCTTCAGTCCCTCATCTTATACCCCCAGTTACCAAGTTCAATAAGATCCGCATCCTTGGATTCTCTCAAATCTCTCTCTCTAACCAATCTCTCTATCTTGGTTCAAGAACTCTCTATCTTGGTTCAAGAATTCCCCATCAGCTTCCTAATTGATTTCCTGCTCACAATTTTTGGCCACGCAAATCCTATCATCCAAAACTCAATAATAACCTAATTATTTTGCCATTCTAGTCATTTTGTGACAATTACAGTTAAAAACTGCCTAGTTTAAGCATTTTGACATCATCTCTATCTGAAAACATTAAAAAGAGTAAAAAAAAAAACCCAAAAAGAAGAAAACCATTTCATTTTTCTTGAATACCCAGCTAAATACTGATCAACACATACATGGAAGGCAACTACTCAAGGACATGTAAAATAACTAGTATAAAAGACCTGAGGAGTAATCCCCAGGGTTCATAAGGGCCAACAATTTGAAAAACTAACAGCCAGAGAGAGGGAAAAAGCCTCACAAGTCATGTAGAGTCATGTAGAGATGGGTATTGTTTCAGAAGTGGTACCAAATTATCCCTAAACAAAAGGTTACTCCCAACCTGTATTGCAAAGCTCAAAAGTGAGCTTTGAAAGGATTAACTTCCTTTCAAGTTGCATAACTGCATCTCAGAGCAAAGCTCTATAGTATTTACACAAAACAAAAGTATCCAGCCACCAATGATGTAAAATTCACAATGTCTGTAATCCAATAAAAATTACCAGGCATGCAAAGAAGCAGGAAATAATGAAGAGAAAATTCAATCAATAGAAATAGATGTGAAAATTAGATGATAGAATTAGTAGACAATGATATCAAACCAGTTATATAAAACTATATTATATATGCTCAAGAAAGTAGAGAAATGCTTAAATATATAAAAACTTGAAAATATAAAACAATCCAAATCAAATTTCTTGGAATGAAAATGTAATATCTAAAATTAAAAGTACACTGGATGAAATGAAAACATTAGACACTTTAGAAGAAAAGAATATTGGTCTTAAATATAAATAAAAACTATCCAAAGGGAAACACTGAGAGTAAAGATACTGAAAATAAATCTTTCAGGAGAAATTATAAACAACTTCAAATAGGACAAAAAAAAATGTATAACTAGAATTTCTGAGAAAAGGAGAATATTTAAAAAATAATGTTTAAAAATTTTCCAAAATGACAAACATTTTAACTTTGTAAATTCAAGATATTCAACAAGCCCAAACCCAAGAACATGAAGAAAACTATAGGAAAACACATAATAATCAAATTTCTTATAGCCAGCAGGAAAAAAATATAAAGCTTAAAAGCAACCAGAAAAAAAAAGATACCCTACATACAGGAGAACAAATATGAGAATGATACACACTTCTCTAGAAATATACATGCCAGAAGATAGTAAAATAACATTCTTAAAAGACTAGTAGAAAAAAAGTCAACCTAGAATTTTATACTCAATGAAATATACTCTTTCAAAAATAAAGAATTTTTCAGATATACAAAACCTGAAGAAATTTGCTACCATCAGACCTGCACTTAAGGAAGTCTTTTAGACAGAAGGCAAATGGGTAGGCATCTCCAAGAAGGAATGAAGAACAATAAAAATGTTAAACACATGGACAAAAAGACTACTTTCCTTAAATATTGTCTCTTTGAAAGATAATTTAGGTGTTTAAAAATATAATAAAAATGAATACACTGGCAATATAGCAACAACATATTTGTGTCTCAAAAGAAGGCTGACCATTCTTCCAAAACATGTGCATTTATATGAAATTTCCATTTATATGAAAGTCTTATGAACATACTTGCAAAAATCCTCAACAAAATATTGCCAAATCAAATCTGGCAAAGTATAAACAAAATTATATACCACAACCAAGTGAAACTTATTCTAGGTATGGAAGGATGAGTAAACATTAAAAAATAATAATAATGCAATCCATTGTATCAACAGGCTAAATAAGAAAAATGATATATATATTTTTTTCTTTTTTAAGTAAATGGAACTATTCCAGGGGGAAGAAAGATGAAAAGGAAATTCCCAGTAGAATCAACAATATGAAGTTAAGAAACAAAAAGATGAGTATAAGCACCTATGAGTAATTCAGTATGGTATAATCTGACATTTCCAAGCCAGAATTTGTAGGTCAAGAGATTGGCTAGGCAGACAGTTAACAATAATGTGTATCATGCCAAAGGACTTAATACATGGGGTGATAGGGAACCACTGGAAGCCTCTGAACAGGAGAAGAACATGGTCAAATATAGGTTATATATTTGGTGGATCTAGCCATTAAATAGATGGTGGAAGCCTGAAATTAGAGGCCAGTAATTAGGAAGTCTTGTGGAGGAAATCCAGCCAAGAGGTGGTAAGGGTCTGTGTACTTTAGCAGTAGTAATAGGCATAGAAATAAGAAGAATATTTAAGAAATATTTGGGTGATAAAATGGGAAGGACCAGATGGCTAATTGACTTCCATATTTTCAAGCTGGGTGTTTATGTGAATGCTAGCACCCCCATCTGAGACCAAGAGGGAATCCCATTCAAAACAAGTTCTGTCTAAATCCTTGAAAATTTTGGAATATTATGGTGGGCTTTCCTGAGATAGCAACTTTCATGTATCACACCAAAAATATATCTCAAGCATATAGTACAATTCACCAGGTTGCTACTACTCTTCAGGAGCTGAATTCACCCCAGTCCTAACTCACCAGTGCCCTTTTCCTGGGAGGAGCCATTATTCCAGAATTTACTAACAAAGAGGCCTGTCCACTTCACCTATCACTTAAATACTTGTGGTTGATTGCCAACACACATAGCTTTATAACCTTTCAATTGGATGAAATGCCATCTGCTTTACACTGTGCTTAACATCTGGCTATTCTAACAAAGCATATAATTATATTTAATGGATGAAAAGCTTCTGATGGATTGTAGCCAAGTGTCTGAATAAGACAGGAAAGCATAAAGGCAATTTTGCAGGGATTTGCTTGATAGGATTCCAAAGCAAGGGGACAAGGTGCTCTTTTGTCCAGGTATACTTCTTTGTGTTCACACCATCTCTAGTGAAACCATTTCTTAAGCCTCCACCCTGGAGTACACACCATGTTAGGTCTTACTACACACTGCTGTCTACCTTCTAAGAACTCCTAATCCAGAGGGGAAGGCAGATAAATCAATAGTACTAAGAACATGAGAAAAAATAGAGACACAAACTACAGACTGAAAGAGCATCCAGTAATGTCACTCAGATAAGTATGAGAAAGTAGACATCAGATGAAATTGAAATGAAGAGAAAAAATTCAAAGAGTAAGCAGCACTTAATAAAACAAAGAAGTAGACAGAAATAGGCAGAGGCAGCAACACATGTGAAGTTATGGAGACCTGAAGCAGCACAGTACTTTAGGGAACTATACCTAGTTCCTTAAAGCGGGAGGAAAGGCTGCTTCTGGGGCCAGAGAAGGAGCCAGAAGGTTATCCAGTTCCAGGTCATTGAAGGCCAAATGGTCTGAGGGAAGCCTTTTGAGTGATATCCGGCAAGACTACTGAAAGATGCTCAGCAGAGGCATGATGTGGATAAATTTTCTTTTCAAAAAGCCCGTTTGGCTCTGTGGAGGAGAGGTGAGAGAGGTCTGTTTCAGAAGCAGGTAGACCAAGGAAACATCAGGAGAGGACTTGGAAGAGCCAAGGGAATGGTGGTGGTAAGATGAGAAGGAGTCAGATCTGTGTGAGAGGCATCTACAGGACTGGTGTGACCTTGGGAAAGATACTGTTCTGAGACTCAGTTTCCTTTTCAGCAATGTAGAAAAATAGGATCTAACTCATAGGTTTTTTTTTATATTAGGCCCACTAAACAGTAGCCATGTTTGATGGTTTTTTTGTTTACTATTACATAAAAGGAAAACTCCTTAAAAGGCATCATACGCAGATTGACTTTAGGTGTTCGCCAGTCATGGAAAAGAACAAGAAACAAGGTGATTCGAATCAAGCATCTGCGATGTCTGTGATGTATGTTCAGATGGTAGAGTAGACCCTCATCTGGAGATCTTGAGGCAGCAAAACAGTGTGGGGAAGGATGTTGGGGGCCTTGGAGCCTGGACCCTATCACGTCAAGGCTGTGCCACCTGTTCTGAGTTACAACCCCTTGAGTATCAGTTTCCTATTTTTAAATGAGGATATTGTCCTTGGAATTAAATAACGTGGGACAAATATGACTCTTATCACGTAACAAAGGCTAAGAGACCAACCGATTTAGAATTTGCTCCCACTGCCTCCCACACTCTAATGCCCCTTTCTCTACCTGCTCTATTCTGCTTTTTACTGTTCCATCCGGTAGCCATTCACCAATATTTATATTACACTGTACAACATACTGAATAGTACATTTAATTATGAGTTTTTGCTTATAATTTTTCTCTTCTCTCTACCCTCCCCCCAACACACACTGCATATAAGCTCCATAAGGGCATGGATTTAGTTTTGTTCACAGGGCAGTGCTTAGCATAGTCTAGATGCCTAGTAAATATTTGCCGAAAAGTGGGTATTTTTATTAGCATTAGTATTAGATTTATATAAGTGTTAACATTATTTACTACTAATATTTGAACATCTTTTCTCTCTGAGTTGAGCCTAAAACTCACTTGATTGGGGCCTGCTGTTGGGGTGACAGCCCGTGCCCCTGCATGTTCAGTGGTGCTCCCCGCTCAGATATTTCTACCAGTGGCACCAGCTGCATTTCACCCAGTCCCCAACCTGACTTCGTTTTCCTGTCTTCCCTCAAAGCTATTTAAACAAGGCAATCACATCTTTCCAAGGGAATCAGGGGATACCCACCCTGTTATTGCTACAAAGCCTGCCTCCCATAGACCCTGTTTATTCACTTTATTTTCTAGTATAACCCTTATGCGACCCTGCTTCTCAGGTGCTGTCTTCCTTCTCCTTGCTGTAAACACATGTGAGTCTTAAACTGCTATAAACCTCACCGGTCCAAGGTCAGGTGTCTTGTGTTCAGCCATCTTGTGCTATTTAGGGCAGGGAATCCCACTTTCCCCAGTGGAGTGAATATAAGGGAAGCAGAATACAGGGCCTGTGGCTTCTGGTTGAATTCAGCAGTGAATAAAATAATCAGCAATCATAGGGAGAAAGGGGAGAGATCAGGATATTTCTTTGAGCTCCCTCGTTTCGCCTCCCTCTGACCGCAACACATGCCAGGAGCTACTCCATTCACAGATCTACACCACCCCTCAGCCAGTGGCTCTCCTGCTTACTCCCTGTCTCCCTCCAGCCTCAGGAGTAATGTGGCCCATCGTGACCAATCCCCGCTGCCACAGCATCCTGTTCCTCTAACCCCCACATCTCTTCAAAGAGCCCCCATACTAAAAATTATCTTCAAAATCTCAGCTGTTTTCCGCCAGCCCCTGTCTTTAAAAAAGTGGGTTATTAGCACTTATATGATATTTTGAGCCCCAATACAAGGTGAAGCCACATAGGCAGTAAGTGTACAAAAAGAACAGCTCCACATACTGAGCCCTGGAGTTGACTGACATTCAGAAATCAGGAACCTGAGGAGGAATGAGCAAAGGAGACAAAGAGGAGGAAAACATTTCAAACAAGAGGAGCTCAGGAACCGAAGGCCCCAGGTGAGAACCAGCCCTTTCCATCTGCAAACCTCCAAGATGTCCATGTGGGTGTGGCTGGTGTGTAAATAGGAGTGTAGCAGGGAGGGGCTAAAGAGTCAAGCAAGAACCATTTCAGGATGGCCTTGTGCACAGGGAGGGAAACCAAAAGACCAGTACCTTCCCTTTGTAATGTCCTCATATTTCCTATAATTCATGAAGTTACTTAAACTTCACCTTTTATTTTAGTCACGACAACAGGGCAATCATTTGAAATGATCATTCAGGACTGACCATACTCTTCCACAAACTGATCATCTTTTCAAAAAATTTTATTATGCTCATGCATCTGTGGGTTAAGAATCAGACATGGCATAGAGATAATGACTTATTGTTACCCAACATGTGGGCTTTTCGCATGGATCAATGAACAGATGGAGCTTGAATAATCGAGAGGCATCTTTACTCAGGTATCTGGCAGTTGCTATGCATTGGCTGGGACCTCAACTGGGATTGTGATTTAAAACAAAACAAAACATTGCTTCTCCCCCGGCCCCTGCTGAATTTGCAGCATTCCAGAGGCTGGGGGGCATGCCACTGAGGCACAGCTCCTCCTGTAGGGCCTGGGTGGGTGCCATCCCTTTGTCTTTCCTCTCACAAGATGAGTTAATTCTAAGATGGAAACAATATGAAGCACTCGTCCAAGCTTTGGAGGGCAAATACACAGATCTTAATTCTAATGATGTAACTGGGTTAAGGGAATCTGAAGAAAAACTAAAGCAACAAGAGTCTGCCCATTGGGAAAACATCCTTGTAATGTGACTAGCCACCAAGGAGCAAGAGATGCCAGAGTCTACTACTCAAATCCAGTACCTCAAGCAAGTCCAGCGGCCTAGCGTCACCCAACTGAGATCAACGATGGTAGACCCAGCGGTCAACTTGTTTTTCCTAAAAATGAAAGGTGAACTGGAACAGACTAAAGACAAACTGGAACAAGCCCAAAATGAACTGAGCGCATGGAAGTACACACCTGATGGGTAAACAAATCATACTCCCCAGTCAAGACTTCCCGGACAGTCCCACTGCAAGAAAGCTGTGGGACAGCCTAGTACTCATTTCCACACCAAGACTCAGACTTTCTGAGCCAAAAAAAGCCACATTCTTATACTATCCAGCTTGTAATAGTTAGCATAAAACTTACCAGATGAACCTTGTGTTTCAGCTTTTTTCTCTTCCCTCTCCCCTTGCTTCAGAGGCCTGATGGCGTCAGACTATTCTGAAGAAGTGGTCACCGCCAAAAAATTCCCCTTCTAGAACATGTAGACACTTGAGAAAAGTTTCTGTTTGAAGAAAATAGAGGGAGAAACAGAAGTCTAAAGTGTGTGGCACACTGTGTCTTCAAACAGTTTGGAGGAATGAAAATCTAGAGATTTAAAATCATGAACTGAACATGTAAAATTCCAGTAAAATGTAAAAATGGAATATGCATCACTCTTAACCTTGAGCATAGTGACTTAGAGACACTGCATATCAGTTTTGCCAATAAGACTGTGGACTTTGTGATTGTTGTTGAACTTCTGGGTCAAAACTCAAATGAGGTGAATTTTGCCTTTAAAGAGTTTCATTTGCTAAGAACCAACTTAATAGTTGTGAGAGAATCAAATAATAGATGTCAGTACAAGTAGTTCATATATTTAACCATTTAGTTTGGGGCTCTATATTACTTGATTGAGCCTTAAATCAATGTGGGTTTAATCAATGGTTTGTTCTTTGAATGGTTGCTAATGCTGTAGATAATCTTATTGAGGACTGTACAAACACAAAGGTGTGGTATCAAACTTCAGGTTGAAAATGTTTGAAGCCTTATGAACATTCATTTCACTACTAGATTATATAAGGATATTGCCTGTGATGAGACTCACCATGTTATTTTTTTCAGTAGTTAAATTAAATCCCCATTCCATTCAACAGGCACATGTTGAAAGAGCATTGTTGTTGTTGTTAATGGGGCAATGTGTTGCCTTCATTGTATTTGGGCCTTTTGTATTGCACTTTTGATATTAAATTAAATGTACCTTGAAAAAAGAGAAAAACACCTGCAATACGCTTTTCCATGTGCCCTCTGTTTTCTTACATCATAGTGTCCTCAGAGAAGTAGTATTTCTTCTAAGAAAGGTCTCTACTCCAATCACTACTGTTCTAACTAAGAAGGTAGACTCCTCAAGAGTTGTACAACATCACATTTTATGGGTTACAAGGGAGCCACAAACCCACTCAGATTCAAAAGGAGGAGAAATAGATTCCACCTCTTGATCGGGGTGTGGGAAGTTCTATAAACGCATATGGAAAAAGAAAATTATTATAAGCTGTTTTGAAAAATGCAATCTACCATGTTTAGGATTGTTGGGATTTTTCCAAACTTCTTATTCTCTTAATCTATTTGTTCTCACTGTTTCTAGGCCATGCTAAGTATTAAACCTAATAGTGAAATGTTTATGACGACCATGTACTTATTATCTAGAAAATTAGAAAACAAAACAACACCCCATTCACAATTGCACCAAGAAGCATAAAATACCTAGGAATAAATCTAACCAAAGATGTAAAACATCTGTATGCTGAAAACTATAGAAAGCTTATGAAGGTAATTGAAGAAGATTTAAAGAAATGGAAAGACATTCCCTGCTCATGGATTGGAAGAATAAATATTGTCAAAATGTCAATACTACCCAAAGCTATCTACACATTCAATGCAATCCCAATCAAAATTGCACCAGCATTCTTCTCAAAACTAGAACAAGCAATCCTAAAATTCATATGGAACCACAAAAGGCCCCGAATAGCCAAAGTAATTTTGAAGAAGAAGACCAAAGCAGGAGGCATCACAATCCCAGACTTTAGCCTCTACTACAAAGCTGTCATCATCAAGACAGCATGGTATTGGCACAAAAACAGACACATAGACCAATGGAATAGAACAGAAACCCCAGAAATAGACCCACAAACGTATGGCCAACTCATCTTTGACAAAGCAGGAAAGAACATCCAATGGAAAAAAGACAGTCTCTTTAACAAATGGTGCTGGGAGAACTGGACAGCAACATGCAGAAGGTTGAAACTAGACCACTTTCTCACACCATTCACAAAAATAAACTCAAAATGGATAAAGGACCTGAATGTGAGACAGGAAACCATCAAAACCTTAGAGGAGAAAGCAGGAAAAGACCTCTCTGACCTCAGCCGTAGCAATCTCTTACTCGACACATCCCCAAAGGCAAGGGAATTAAAAGCAAAAGTGAATTACTGGTACCTTATGAAGATAAAAAGCTTCTGCACAGCAAAGGAAACAACCAACAAAACTAAAAGGCAACCAACGGAATGGGAAAAGATATTTGCAAATGACATATCGGACAAAGGGCTAGTATCCAAAATCTATAAAGAGCTCACCAAACTCCACACCCGAAAAACAACCCAGTGAAGAAATGGGCAGAAAACATGAATAGACACTTCTGTAAAGAAGACATCCAGATGGCCAACAGGCACATGAAAAGATGTTCAACGTCGCTCCTTATGAGGGAAATACAAATCAAAACCACACTCAGATATCACCTCACGCCAGTCAGAGTGGCTAAAATGAACAAATCAGGAGACTATAGATGCTGGAGAGGATGTGGAGAAACGGGAACCCTCTTGCACTGTTGGTGGGAATGCAAATTGGTGCAGCCGTTCTGGAAAGCAGTGTGGAGGTTCCTCAGAAAATTAAAAATAGACCTACCCTATGACCCAGCAATAGCACTGCTAGGAATTTATCCAAGGGATACAGGAGTACTGATGCATAGGGGCACTTGTACCCCAACGTTTATAGCAGCACTCTCAACAATAGCCAAATTATGGAAAGAGCCTAAATGTCCATCAACTGATGAATGGATAAAGAAATTGTGGTTTATATACACAACGGAATACTATGTGGCAATGAGAAAAAATGAAATATGGCCTTTTGTAGCAACGTGGATGGAACTGGAGAGTGTGATGCTAAGTGAAATAAGCCATACAGAGAAAGACAGATACCATATGGTTTCACTCTTATGTGGATCCTGAGAAACGTAACAGAAACCCATGGGGGAGGGGAAGGAAAAAAAAAAAAAAAGAGGTTAGAGTGGGAGAGAGCCAAAGCATAAGAGACTGTTAAAAACTGAGAACAAACTGAGGGTTGATGGGGGGTGGGTGATGGGTATTGAGGAGAGCACCTTTTGGGATGAGCACTGGGTGTTGTATGGAAACCAATTTGACAATAAATTTCATGAAAAAAAAAAAAACAAAAAACAAAACAACACCAACAGGGTATATGACTTAGGTCAAATAGACAAATTCCCAGAAAGACATAAACTATTGAAATTGACAAGGAGAAGTAGAAAATTTGAATAGATTTAGGAATTAGAAAGATTAAATGAACAATTTAAAAAGTACCTACGAAAAAATTCCAGGCCCAGAATGATTCACCGGTGAATTCTACCCAACATTTAATAATCAATTCAAATTCTCACAAACTTTTCTAAAATAAAAGAAGAGTGGGAAAGAAGTTCCCAACTCATTTTTGGAGACTAGAATGACCCTGGTATGAAACCACAAAAATATATTACAAGAAAAGAAACCTTTAGATCAATATCTCTTATGAATATAGACACAAAAATTCTCAACAAAATACTAGCAAACTGAATCCACCAACATATGAAAGGGATCATATACCATGATCAAGTGGGAATTATCCCAGGAATGCAAAGTTGGTCCAACATCTAAGAATCAATTAATGTAATCTATCCTATCAATGAAATAAAAGACAAAAATTATGAGATCATCTCCATATATATGGAAAAACCATTTGATCACAATGAACACCAAATTATGATAAAAAAGAACACTCAACTAAGATTAGAACTTCCTCAAACTAATAAAGGGCATGTATGAAAATCCACAGCTAACATCATACTTAATGATGAATGATGAATGATTACACAAATGTTAGGAATAAAACAAGGATGTTTGCTTTTACCAATCCTTTGCAATATTGTGCTGAGGTTCCAGTCAGGGAAATTAGTCAAATATATGTATGGAATCCAGATTGAAAAGAAGGAAGTAAACCTGTACTTGTAAGTACCTGTTCATGTTATAGAAAATCCTAAGAGATACACTAATATATGTATATATATTATTCAGCAATCTTGCTGAATTTATTATTTGTTCTAATATATATATTTTATAATATACATATAATATATATACGATATAAAATTGAGAGTCCAGAAATAAACTCATTTTCAAAAGGTAAACTTGTTTTTCCAAAAAGGTATTGAAACTGGGAAAAGAGCAGTCTTTTCAAGAAAAGGTGTTAATATAATTGTATACCTGCAGGCAAAAGAAGAAAGTTAAACTGTTTGCAGCATACCCAAAAATTAACTTGGAATGGATCATAAGGCTACACATGAGAGCGAAAACTATATAACAGGATCTTAATGACCTTGACTTAGACAACTTCTACTTAGATTGGGCACTTTAAGCTCACATGACAAAAGACAAATGAGACTTCATAAAAATGTAAAACCTTGTGTCTTAAAGGACACCATCAAGGACTGAAAAGACAACACACAGAATGGGAGAAAATATTTGGAAATGCTACCTGTAATAAGGGACTTGTATCTAGAATATATAAAGAATTCTTACAACTCAATAATAAGACAAATATCTCAATTTAAAAATAGCCAAAGGGTGCAAATGGTCATTTCTTCAAAGAAGACACATATATGCCCAATAAGAACATGAAAAGATGCTCAATATTACTAACTATCAGGATAATGGAAATTAAATCACAATGAAATACCATGTTACACCCACGAGGATGGTTATAATAAAAAAAGATAATAACGTATGTTGGCGGGATGTAAAGAGATTGGAACCCTGAGACATTACAGGTGAGGATATAAAATGGTGCAGCTGCTTTGGAAAAAAAGTTTGGTAGTTCCTTAAGAAGTTAAACAAGGCATTGTTATTTCATCTGACAAATCTACTCCTAGGCATTAGCCAAAAGAAATGAAGAGTATTATTCATAAGAGTATTATTCATAATAACCAAAAAGTGAAAACAACTGATGAATGGATAAATAAAATGTGACAGGGACGCCTGGGTGGCTCAGTCAGTTAAGTGTCTGACTTTGCTTCAGGTCATGATCTCAAGGTTCAAGAGTTTGAGCCCTGCATCAGGCTCTGTGCTGAAACTCAGAGCCCAGAGCCTGCTTCCGATTCTGTGTCTCCTTCTCTCTCTGTCCTCCCCCACTCGCACTCTGTCTCTCTCAAAAATAAATAAACATTTAAATAAATAAATAAATAAATAAGGCATGCCATATGACCAAATATTGTTTGGCAATAAAAAAAGTACCAATACATGCACCTTGAAACTATTTTGCTAAGTAAAAGAAGCTAGTTACAAAAGACGCCATATTATACGATTCCATTTATCTGAAATGTCCAGAATATGCAAATAGAGAGACAGAAATTAGATTAGTAATTGCCTAGGTTGGTGAGGGGGAGGGAGTTTGAA
This sequence comes from Panthera tigris, assembly GCF_018350195.1. Taxonomy (NCBI): domain Eukaryota; kingdom Metazoa; phylum Chordata; class Mammalia; order Carnivora; family Felidae; genus Panthera; species Panthera tigris. The sequence goes on along the minus strand of NC_056667.1, from coordinate 111,285,935 downwards.
GGGCATGGAAGTGATTGAGAGTGCTTACTGGGTATCATTTAGGGAGTGATGAAGTGTTCTAAATTTGTGGTGATATCTGTACAACTCTGAATACAGTAAAAGCCATGCAATTATACATTTTAAGTGCGCCCATCAAATGATATATGAATTATATTTGAATAATATAACAGGTCGCCTGGGTGGCTGGGTCAGTTAAGCATCCAACTTCAGCTCAGGTCATGATCTTGCAGTTTGTGAGTTCCAGCCCCACGTGGGGCTCTGTGCTGATAGCTAGGAGCCTGGAGCCTACTTCAGATTCTGTCTTCCTCTCTCTCTGCCCCTCCCCAACTCATGCTTGCACTCTCTCTCTCTCTCTCTCTCCTAAAAACTACGTAAACATTAAAAAAATAATGTTTTATTTTTAATAAATAAATATTAAAATATTTAATATTAAAATATTAAAATAAATAAACAATATAATTATTGCAAAAATAATAATATAATTATATTAATTAATAATTAATAATAATATAGTAATTATTATTGAAAACAGTAACAGATGCCTGTTAACAATAAGGTGCCTGGGTGGCTCAGTCAGTTAAGCACCTAGACTCTTGAGTTTGACTCAGGTCATGATCTCACAGTTTGTGAGTTTGGGCCTCACATCGGGCTCCACACTGTAGGATTCTTTCTCTTCCTCTCTCTCTGCCCCTCCCTCTTGCGCACACATACTCTCTCTCTCTCAAAATAAATAAACTTAAAAAAAAAAAAAACAGAAAAACCCAAAGTTGTTAACTAAATGATTTTTATTTTTGAAATTTTGTCTCACTTCACAGAAAAAAGATGACTGACATCTGACCTACAGAAGCTGTCTTGCTCCCCCCAAGCCAGAAGACACCTGATAAGTTCCTAATCCTAGTGATGTCCACTGTCTGAGATGCTTTTCCCCACACCTGCACTCCTAGCAATGTCTAAGGGACAAGCTGTAGAGTAGTAAGTTTTTAGTACCCTATTAAAATGGTCCTTTTTCACCACTTCCAGGACAGGGAAGCATCTTGCTATTAAAAAGTTTTAAGAATTTGTCTCTAAATTGTTAACTTCTGATACAAAAAGAGCTGAATGTATCCTACTGCCGTAAATAATAATCCCTCTTTTTTATAAAAGATTTTATTCTTAAGTAAACTCTACACTCCATGTGGGGTTTGAACTTACAACCCCAAGATCAAGAGTCACATGCTCTACCGACTGAGCCAGCCATGATCACTTTTTTTTATAATGTCAGCTTTTTCCCCGAAGGCATACAGAGGGACAATCAGTGTGTACAGGATGTGAGTCATAGCCAAACGGCCATGTGAACCTCCCATGGGCTTCACACTGGAAATAAAGACACATTTTAAACTGACACTAATTCACCAATTCCATCCGTGGTATTCTTTAGGATTCCCAGAGAGGCAAAAATAGCACATAAACCGTAATTGTTTTGACTACGTGAGCCCCTCCCCCACCAGAAGCAAAAGTTTGCCTCTGAAGCATGAACATCTGGTCATTCTCACCACCGCCTTTCTCTAGGCTCGCCTTAACTTCCTTTTGGCCCTGTTTTAGGTGGGCCTGCTCTACACCATTGGGTCAAGAGGCTAAGCAGACACCTGCTTCCACTCGGAACGTCCCTCCGGAACAGCATCAGGTTGTCTCCAGAGCTCCGGATGGCAGCGCCTACTCCTGGAAGCCCCGAGACCCTGCTGGGGCCATGCAGCTCTGGGCATGCCTCTGAACTTCTCTGGACCTCCCACAACTTTTTATTGTGTTGTCACAAATGCTAAATCCTAGTCTAGTTTCTTTATAGGGCCACTGCAGAAAATAGAGCCGAAGTGTGTGAAAGCGATTAGAACACTTTTAAACTGCTTTACAAATGCCTACCAAGCTGCGGGCAATAGTGCCAAAGTGCTCATCTCACAGATGAGGCACCCGGGACCAGGGCTGAGTTCCTGGACCACACAGTGGCAGCGTCAGGCCTAGAATCGGAGTCTTCACGGCATCCCTTTTCCTCCAGATGGGACTCCCGCTCACCCACAGGCTGTTCTCAGAAGACCAAACCCGTCTCCTTGCAAATTATAGGAATCGATTTCCTTGGTAATCCTTCCATGTGGTTTTATAAATCGATTAGCTTTTAAAATATACTGTAAATTTCTGCATCTGCTACTTTAGAATATTGATTGTATCTGTCAAAGATTTATTGTGGGTCAGAAATTTCTGTTTGATGAGGCTCACTGAAAAAGATTAGGGAAGTATCTTAAGTAACCATCAAATGGACTGCTCAATTATCAATAGGCAGATTGTCTGAAATGCTTTTTCTCTTTTTGTGCATTGCCCCCAGGGAGAGAACAAATAAAGAGGTCAGGATCAAAGAAGATAATTTCTATCAAAAGCAGTCCGTGACCGTCAAACTTGTGAGGATCAATATGTTATTTAAAAGAGTTCATGATAACATAATAATATGTACATTATGTTATGTTAAAAAGCAGGATCCAAAAGTGTCTGTTAACTACATGCAAAGATATATACATACACGGAACAACAAAGAAAACTGTAAAGGGTCCCCCCGCTGCCCCTAAGTAGCCCTCATGCATCTATCTGGTAAGCTACCTCCCTGCAAAAGCAGGCCTGGCTTTCGGGGATGCTGGAGGGTCTGAGTGGAGCAAGGAAAAAGGCTGATCTTTGTGTCCCACATGAGCAAACCTCCCCCGTTTCCCTGGATGGTTCAAAAGGAAGACTCTCATTTCTTTGCTGTCCTTGCACATACCTGATGTCCACGTGGCTGTGCTGACCTTCTCAGGGACACAGATACACAAACAAGTCGGCTTTTGTGGGGGCCCCTGTAGTTCCAGAACTTTACAAACATTCGCACATGTGTAGACTGCGAGCAGTCGGACATGCAGCGGAATCCGCACTTTGCTTTCCTCTCTTGACATCAAGTCTTGATGCTTTCATCCAGAATAAAGGTGGGGCCTTCTGATGCTCTACAACTGCCCAGGACTCCAGGACTCCAGGACTCCAGTGCGTCTTTATTTTACCAGTCCATAACAGAGGGGATTTGGGTCCATTCCAGTCTTTTGACATTACAAACGAGGCTCCCCTTGTATGCAGCAGGCATATTTTTTATTTCAATACATCATACCGGATTGTTTTCCAGAAATATGAAACTCACACTTCCATCAGGAAGATTAAGCATACCTATTTTTCCAACATTACCAGCCCCATGCCATGTTCTTTGGTGACAGGAAAGGTGCTTTGCTTTGCATTCCTATAGCTACTGGAGAGGTTGAGCATCTTTTCGCATAATTTTTAGGCTTTGGTGTTTTCTCTGTGAAATCTGTAAATGTTCCATTCATCGTACTTTCCCATTATTCTCTTGGAGTTATCAGTTTTGCAATTTGTTAGAGCTTTGAGTACAGAGTTTGTCAAATGGTATGCAGTAATATTGATACACATGGATTAGAAGCACGCTGAAATGTAGGTCCTCAGGCAGCCCTGTTGCTCAGGCTGCACACAGCCCCATTCACTCACCCCAGGACACTGAACTCACACCATCCACTTTTATATGTGCTATGATATGAAATAAGTTGGCAGATGTGCATTACACAGAAATCTATGGCATATGAATGGCAATTTGTGTTTACTCGGTCTTGGTGTTTAGTGTTTGCCTTTGTCCGTGGCATCACTTAATATAAACTCTTTGGGTCATTTTATATAATGATTTATATCTACCTTCCCTCTGAACATTTGATATTCCTGTATAATTATTTAAATATAGTTTCCCAAGGGCAGGGGTTTTTGTTTGTTTCATTCACTGCAATATCCTTAGTGCCTAGAACAGTGTCTGGCATGGAGTAGATGCTCAATAAACAGTAGTTAAACTAATTAATTAATGACAATGCAGTATGGGAAGTGGAATGTAATGGATAAATGTATACATATACATATATGTATATGTGTATTGTGTGTGTGTTTCTCTCAAAAAGTAAGGCTCACCAATGGGGATGATGAGTGGTATAGGTCTTTCACAATCATTGTAATACATCTCTCCTCTCTCTTTATGTTCCACATGTTTGCCTGCTCAATGCCTCCTTTCTCTGTGCTGAAGGATCAAGGGTGAGGCCACAGGCCACTCTGGAGCTTACTGGAACTCTAAGAGCCAGTTCCCAGTGGATACTTTCTCCAGATCCCTTTGTGGCACTGAAGGGACCCTGTTTGCCATGGTGAGGCTCTTCCGTACCTAGCTGTCCCCAGTTGCCACAATACTGGAGCAATCAGCTAAACCCTAATGTCCTCAGCTACTTCCAGTATCAGGATGCCTAATGCTACAGAGAAAATGAGCATAGGTAATCAGGACTCAAAGAGCACTATTCTTATTGACCACTATAGGACCACTCAGGACTGGTGTGAGTGGTTGTACAGAACATCCAGAGAGACAGTGAAAAGCAGTCAGGCAGGCGTTACATTCAAATCCCGTCTCTGTCCATTACTGGTGCACAATCTCAGGCTTGAATTTCGTTGAACTCGGGTGTCTGGTATGTAAAAAGGTAACAACAATACCTACCACCACGTTGTGCTAATTACATGCTGTAAATTCTGTAAAACTTTGGGGTAATCAATAATCACCGTTACTGCTACAGCAGCATTTCCAGAGAAACTTTCTGCTACTTCTGCACGAGGCATCCTTTGACAAGACTTTACGTATCTGCAAACAGCCTCCCACTGTGTTTCCATCGCAGGTGCAGAGCTACTGATAACACCAGATGTGTTATCACAAATTATCATTGGATTTCCTCACTGTGTTTAGAGCATGCTTTATCATTTCTGCTGACAGGGCGTTTGCAGGGTGAGGGGGCTGCAGTCCAAGAGGCCCTTCAGGCAGCAAACTGCACTGGGACTCACCATCCAGGACCCTGCTCCAGACTCAGGGCTGTGCCTACCCCCAGGAAGAAGCTAAATCAGTATCAAATCATAGAATCAAGTCAAAATGCTGGAGAGGGAACAGTATGTGGGGAACAAGATCACTACTCCCCATTCCTTTCCTGTTCCATCCGCCTCTGATGTGGCTGTTGCCCTACCACCCACAGAGCGCCAGAAGTCCCCATCTCACCCTTGTCTCAAACACTCCATGCCCTTCATAACACTGGTTTCCCTTCAAACCCCAGTCCTCACACCACTTTTCAACCCCTTCCATACTCCATCACAGACGTCCGTCTCCCTTATATTTTTACAACGCTGCTAGCAAGTCAACTGACAACGAGACTTGTATTCCAGATGCCTAAGTACATACATTGGTTTTGTTTTCTCTCCTAAGACCCTCAAAGGATGGCAGATGCATAAATGGGAATAAATCTATACTAAAACATGGAACCATGAGAAGGTGCTCATCAGTAAGCAAAAGACCCAACACACTTCTGGAAGGTGGGGCTAAGGCTTCTACCATGGCTGCTAGAGCCATGGGAAAAGCCCACCTGATCCTGGCAGTGGGACAGGGGTTAAGGTGGGCAAGAGGAGGTAATGAATGGCTCTTTCCATTCACCTTGAATCACACCCTGCCAGTCACAGGCACAATAATGTACAAACCACCTGCCTCCCTAGAAAACAAACCTGTCATTGTAGGTGATTCAAGGGACAAAAGGGAATTTGGAGATTCCAATATTCACCCTAAAATTTGTAAATTAAATATCAGATTTCATTTTTGAAAGAATTGGATGCTATTGAAAAAAGGAAGAAAGTATAAACATGCTATGGGCTAAAGAAGAAGAAAAAACTAGGTTTCCCAAAGTGTTTCCTTAGAATGCCGGAAAAATCATGTTGAGAAAAGTGTCCACGCCATGAAGGTAAAGAAGATGAGAGCACAGAGACAGGGAATTTCAAAACAAGTGCCCTAAAGAAAATAGCATAAACTGGAGGTGACATAATTTTAAAGAAATAATAGAATAACTTCCCAGAGCTAGAGAGAGGCATAAGCCACCAGATAGAAAACATGCATCAGGAACTGAGCAAAATGTATGGAAAATAATTCCCACCTTCACACATTTTATAAAACTCCAGAATACCAAAATGATAGAAGATCATAGAACTTCAAGAGAATGTGAAAGTTCCTTAGAAACCCATGAGAATCAGTATTCCATACTTCAGCAATATCATACGTCTCTTTAGCAAAAGATACAATAGCATAGCAGTGTAAGATCCTAAGAGAAATGATTCCAATCCTAGAGTTCATACCAAACCCAAAGCCAAACTAAGAAGGCAAAATAAATGTGTTCAAGCATAGAGAGATTCAGAACATTTACCTCACATATATCCTTCCTGAACACATTACCTAAATTCCTCCAACAAAATAAGAAATGAGACCCAAAATAAAGGAAAACATAGGTGTACCCCAAAAGTCCAACGGGGATAAATGGGAACAAGTCTGCATCAGGATACAGTGAGATGGGCACTCAGGAGGAAATCACCAAGAAACAGAAACTGCTCCTTACTCAGTAAATAAATGCATAAGAAGCTAGAGATTTCTCACAATGTGATAAAGGAAGTACCATTTTCTCCTTTATAAGCACATGTATATGCTCTGAGAAAAAAAAAGTCTACAACAAAATATAATGGCAAACTACCCCCGGGAGTGTGGATCCCTGTAAGGACGAGGGAGGGAAATTCAGGTGGAGGAGGTAAAACTGGGACCTCAGCCAAATATATACATTTTCTTTCTTAAAAATAAATCCAAAGCAAAAGAAAAGGTACAATTGCTTCTGAGAAATATGGTGGGATGTGATAAAGGATGAGGCAGGATAAGAAGGGGTATTGTTCTTTTTTGCTATAAGACCTGTGTCCCAATGGTTTCCTTCCTAGGTACACATGGTATCCAGATAAGGGACTTAAAATTAAACAAATTTATTTTAATTAAGAGTCTAGATATTCCAACTATGTTGCTCTAGGTAGAGTTTAGGAATCTTTCTTTTCAAAAGACCCGCTGGTGATTCTAATGGCAGGAAGTCCCGGAGCTGGCATCGAGGAAACTGCACCAATAATTTCTCTGTTGGGGGTACCTCTTGAGTCAATCCCTTGCATGTGGACAGATAGCTGGTGTCCCCCACCCCTCCTTCCACAGTGGTTTTATGGGTAAGAATCACAGCTTCCAAAACGGACAAAAAGGTCCTCTGAGAGGACCAAGATTGGGCCTAGATTTCTCTTTTTCCATAGCACTTTGAGCTAAACACACAAGGACATTTGAGAATCAATCATCTCACTCTTGAGGTTAGCAAGTTGTTAAAAGATCATAAAGTTCTTAAATTCCCACTCTGATCAACAGTGAATTAGTAAAAGATATGAAAGTAGGGCTTGAAATAATTTCCCTGGTGACTACTAATCTGCAAGACAAGTTCACTATCCTCCAACTATCTACCCAGGAAAACCAACTTCCCAGGGAGGCTCTGGATCCAGAGGACCATGGTACATCGATGCCCATTTCTTCTCCCTCCCAGAACTCCTATTCATTCTTCAAAATCCAATATATCAGTGTCTTTTAATGTACCCAATTCTCATTCCATTTAACGTATTTTTGTATGTAAGTCAGGCTGCAATAAAACTTACACACTCAAATACATTATGCACAAGAGAGTCTACAGTATTCTCACATGGGCAGCTGGGTAACAATCCTCTCTTACCATCCCCAACCATATATTTAAACTTCTTGAAATTTCATCACCAACCAGGAAGAGATCCATTCTGTAGTGATATTCGTTTGAAGTCTGAGCTGCACATCTGCTTACATAATTTGTGGAGCTGAGGACACTTCTCAGCACTCCTTGTGCCATGCTCAGCCGCCTGCTGGGCACTGCTCCATCATGGCGTGTTGGTCATGCATGCGATAGCAACTGAAAAGGGGCAACACTGCACTCTACAGGCTAAAAATGCAACGTCACCGCATCACTACACCCATGGCAGCAAATAAAGTGATGAATGAACTTGAAAATCAAAGTTTCTACAGAAACTTTGAAACTTTGAAACTTTGAAAATCAAAGTTTCATATAGAAAATAGAAAAAAAGAATTGACCATTTTCACATTGGAGTCGCTATTTAGGAGAGAAGCAATGAGGAATCACAGGTTCCAAATACCTGCACTATTTAACTTTACTTGATATTTAAATTATTTCCTACGAGTAATGAAAAATTAGATTAGCTGAGAAATCATTAGGAGTAGATGTTTTCAGTCGTAAATGCTGTTAAGACATCAACTTTGAAACAAGACATTCCTGTTGCCTTTCGTCCCCTTCCAAGCTTTGAGATTGACTTCAATGACCTAAGACCAAAAAAGGAGTTACTATAAAAGAACCTAGAATTTTCGACTGGTTATATTTAAAAAATTGAGACTTTCAAATAACATGAAACTGAAAAATAAATTGGATGCTGAAGCTAATAAAAATCTATTAATTATATTTAGTTTTTTCCAGTGTTTGTGATTATCTGAATACCTTAATTGTTCTCATTGATTAATTTTACCAGTTAATGATATAATATATATTTATAAAATGAGTATATACTAATGCTGCTTTATCCATTTTTTTTTTTTACATATTGATGTTTCCTGACAGATTTCTCCTAAGGACAAAGTTTGCTTTACTTGGCATCGGTCAGAACTAGGTGAAATCCAAGCCTTGCCATTTACTAGTAGAAGATGGCAGAAAAAGAAATAAACTTGGTGACACTTTATTAACTCCTGTAACCCTGCTGTAGAAATGAAACAGAGAGGCTTTCCTGAGTGTTGCTGTGATCGCTGCCTCAAAGGACCAAGAGAGACCAGGACTCTGTCATTCACTGTCCGCCTAACCCTGGACTGTGATTTCACTTGTCCCGAGCTTTGGTCCTCCCCACCATTGTGGGATCCACCATGGCCCTTCAGCTTCACAGCACTGTTGTGAGCATCAAAGGACATAGGACCCATTACACTTGATGCCATTGCCTTTTTCTCAGTGTGCCATGAGTGTTACTTCATGTTACCCTTTCTCTTATTCCTTTCTCAGAATGTTGCTGTGAACAGAAATGTCAGACCTGTTATCACAGCTGTTGGAGCATGAGTTGTCTTCAGGGGCCTCTGACTGCATGTGTTTAGATTCCAGCTCTTCCACCCAGGCACACAGTGTATCCGGAAGTAAGGTTTCAGTATGCATGTCCCTCCACCTTTTGGCACCACTTAGGCTGAGAGTTCAGAGTGACAGATTATAATAATAATAATAATAATTATTATTATTATTATTATTACTCGCCCTCAGCAATAATGATTAATGAAACGCAAATAAACCTCACTGATCTCCAAATAGCGGTACTTTGAGAACCAAAAGAGTAGCTTCCACTTTGCTATGCAGAAAAATTCTTCTGATCCATACTGAGAAATTATAAGCTTTCTGAGACATATTTGACAACTACGAAAAAAATAGAACTCCATATTTTAAAAACCAGATGAACAATATGTAATTTAAGGCATACTTATGTCAGGGGAAAAACGTCTTCCACTCACTCATTATGTAATTCACTTTTCGGCGCCAGCCCCTTGACATATGATACGTGAGTGACAGATTAAAAGGAGCTGGAAATTCACATACTTGCTTTATTCCAAAAGGAATAAAAAATTTACGTGACCCCATTGGATAAAAAGGCCTTTATTATTTTTAGAATCTCTTTGGTTGAAAGGAGTTTTGCTGGCTTCTCTCAATAAACTTTAACAAAACGTGTCAGGTCCCCAACCTCTTTTAACCCATGCCCCTCCTGAAACAAACGTTCCCAAGAAAGCTTTTTATTCTCTACCCCTTTTCCCTGGTCACTCCAGAAGTACCATACAGGGTTGGAAGAAACCACAATTTCATACCATCTTGTGCAAGCATGCAGAAACCAGGTCCCAATGAGGTTGGTTAACTTATGGGGTGAAGAATTACCAAGGGGAGTCGCGGACAGATCTCAGGAGTACACATGGCCCTGCGGAGTGCAGAGTTCAGACCGCCCACCTTGACCATCCTGTGAGGAAAATAACCTGAACTCACCAGCCAAGCAGCAGTAAGTTCCCACAATAAAGTCAGTGACCAAAAGGGCAAGGGACAGTTAGCACAAAGACAACAGCACAAGAGCTCCAGACAAATACATGCCTCCCTCCCATCACCCTGAGGACACAGGCACAAACCCCCATCGTGGGTAGGCAAGGAGCAGAATGATTCTGAGAGTCACAGCATTGACCTAAAGGAATACATGTAAACCAAAAGGATGCTACCCAAAAGAAATTTAGATAAGCTTTGTAACTGACAAGCGTCAGTTTCCCCATTAGCAGGCCAGGTCAGAGCTCCTGGGGAAACTGAGCTAGGTTTTAGGGAAAGGATGAGCATTGTTTTGTCTGTCAGGGCAGCAGCGTGTGAGAATATCCATGTAATATGCATGTATCCATTTACAGGCATATGTACACATGCATTTGCTGTCTAGTCATTGATCAATAATCTGTGGGCTAGAAGATCACCATCCATTCATTTGTGAACCAGCCACTTGTACTAGAGACTATGCTGCCTTTATACACGGCCTTACCTGCAGCAAGGGAGATGTAACTTCCTGCATTTATAGATGTGGACACTGAGTCTGGAGAACTGAAGACACACATGCAAGGTCACTTGCATGTAAGTGGAAAAGTCAAGTTTCCAATCTAGATCTCTGACTCCAAAGTGTGGACTCTTTCCCTGTGCCATGCAGGATTCAAATGCAAAGCCACACAATGGGAAGACAATGTGACAATGGCAGTGGCAAAAAGGTGAAAAGAGGATCACACTTCAGGATGAGCAAAATCGACATGCCAGGGCAGTGACTGGGTGAAATTAGGGAAAGGAGGAGACAGGTATGGGATGGGCTGGTAGTTCTAGTGTGACAAAGCATGGAGGAGGGGAATTTGCCACGTACAAGGCTACAGAAGGAGGAAGCATCTTGTAGGCCTGCTTAGGAGTTGAACATGTAGGCTGTAGGGATCCCAGGAGGCCCTTCTTCCCCAGGTTAGTGAAAGTTTGCTGCTTCAAATGGTAACTGTAGGGTCAAACAGCCATCAACTTAAGAGGTAGAAGTTTGTGTCACCACCGGTGGCCACCCCTACAACATAATTCCCCTAACACGTACCTACAAAGGATGCACTGATACAGAAGAAGGGGTCTCCATCTGTCAAAAATGACCACCGAGGGGATTTTAGCCCAGGCCTCACTCTATGTCTATGCCTGCCAGACCTGTAAGACCAGCCCACATGTTACGCCAATCACAGGTACCCATTAGTGTTGACATAGGAAATGGATCTCAACAGCTAATGTGCTGAAAATGCACAATATGGCTGAATTGTCTGAGGTTGTATGATCAGGTCAGGGGTCATCTACCTGGCCTCAAAGCCCTGCTCCACCTCCCCTAGTTGTGTGGCCTTGACAAAAGTACTTGCTTATCTATAGAGTTTAGAGTTTCCCACTATAAAATGAAAATAATAGCATCTACTCCACAGAGTTGTTAACAAGGAAAAAGTAAGCTAATTTCTGTAAGACAGCTGCACACGTTAGCTATTGTTAGTAAGTTACTCCTGCCTATAAAACTTCACATTCATGGGAGATAATAATGATTCCCTCACAGCCAGGAATGAGACTTCCAGTGATTGATGGCAGCATGTGATGGGTGGGGGAGTGGGGGGCATGGGGGGTGGACTCTGATGTCAAGCAGACAAGAGTTACATGTGCACATGATCTTCTCTTGAGTACAGTGTGACCCTAGGCAAGTGTCAACCTCACTGCAACCTAGTTCACTCATTCATAAACTAGTGAGAGTAATATACCTCTGGGTTCACAAGACAGCTTGTTTGACTTACGTCAGCATCTTGATGCCTTGGTTTCTCACCTGGAGAATGGAATAATAGTACCTATTTCACTTTCAAGCAGAACCTTTCAGAGGAGATGGTGTAGTTCACCACATTCCCTCTCACAGGTGATGTGATAGTGGGAGATTCTATCAAGATAATGACTCCAAAATGAATTTAGATCTGTAGCATGAGCAAGAAATAAACTTCAGTTCTATTAATCTAATGATATTTGAAATTGTCTGTCAGTACTGAGGAATCTAGGCTACCTTAATTGGTTAAGGTCTTATAAGTGTGTGGATGGTATTTGAAGCCATGAACATTGATTGATTAGATCACCTAGGACATGAATACAGGTAGAAAGAGGAAAATAAATAAATAGAGGGAAGAGAAGAAAGCAGAAAAGAAGAGAATGGAAAGAAGGGGAGTAATGGAGAGAAATGGAGAGGAGAGAGCTTGGAACATGAACAAATGACTTCTTTCCACTTGTTTCTTGGAACTCTGAGATCAAAAGCTGCTCTGAGCTTTGCTTTTCTATTTTATGTAGATCGTATTGGTGTGGAGAAAGTGTGAAAAAAAGACAACTGTGGTCCCAATGGAGTGTTTTGCTACCTTTACTGCCTTCCATTTCTGCTATGTAATCAGCACTGCCTATAAAGAGACCACAGGGCTAGAACATTTGACTTGATGAGTTTCCCTTAGACATGCATCTTGGGTGTCTTTGGTTTTAATTTTAATTTGCCCTCTCCTGAATGAGAATGTAGAGAGGAATGCAGCATGGTCCAACCTTAAACTATCCTCTAGCTTTGGCAATGACCCTCTCACATCTGGTCAAGGTCATGAGCACTGGGTGTCACTATCACTAGCTCACTCTACTTCCCTCTAAGCAAGTTAACACACTTCCATGGGCTATTGAAAGGCTCCTTCATTTGTGTTTTTGCCCCCAGTCTTGCCCTTTCCACCCATCCTTCATTCAGCAGCCAGAGTGATACCTAAAAACCTGGTAATGTCCCTGTTGATCACGTGCTTAAAACCTTACAAAGTTGAAACAAGATAAGGATGAACACTTTTGCCATCACTGTTCAGTATAGCATTTAAAAACTCTAGGTAGAGAAAATAGGCGCAAAAAGGAATAAAAGCAGCCAAACTGGAAAAGAAAGAGCAAAGCTATCACTTTTCAAACACCACACAACCTTAGATGTAGGAAGCCGTACAGATTACACATGCGCACACAGACACACACACATACACACAAACACAACAACAACAGCAACAGCAACAAAACTGTTAGAACTGAAAAAAGAATCAGCAAAGTTGCAGGATATAAAACAGACACACAAAAATTCTTACACTAACAAAACAATCAAAAAAGAAAATTAAGAAAATAATTCCATTATAAAAAAGCATCAAAAAGAATAAAATATGTAGAAATAAACTTAAACAAGGAAGTAAGATATTTGTACACGAAACTACAAAACATTGTTGAAAGAAATTAAAGAATACACTAACAAATGGAAAGAAATCCTATGTTCATGGATTACATGATTTAGTATTTTCAGATGTCAATACCACACAAAACCACCTACAGGTTCAATGCAATACCTCAAAAATCTCAATGAGAGTTTTTCAGAAATAGAAAATCCATCCAAAAATTCATATACAAACTCAAAGGACCTGGAATAGCCTAAATAATCTTGAAAAAGAACAAGTTTGGAGGACTCAGATTTCCTGATTTCAGAACTTACTACAAAGCCACAAAGAGATATTTCCTTGGGTACCAGCCAAAGGATGGGCATATGAAATATGGGCATATGGCCAATGGAATAGAATAGAAATCTTAGAAACCAGCCCTCACATATATGGTCAAATGACTTTTGTCAAGGGTACCAATACCATTCAATAAGGGAAAGGACAGTCTTTTCAACAAATGGTGGGAAAACTGGTTAACCACATGAAAAAGAATAAAATTAAATCATTATCTTGCACCACATACAAAAATTAACTCAAAACGGATCAAAGATCTAAATGTAACACAGAAAACATAGGGGAAAAGCTTCATGGCATTGCATTTGGCAATGATTTCTTGGATATGACACCAAAAGCATAAGAAACAAAAGAAAAAAGTAGGTAAATTGTGTCTAAATTAAAAATTCTTTAACATCAAGGGATGCTAGTAACAGAGTGAAAAGGCAATACATAGAGTGGGAGAAAATATTTGCAAATATCTGGTAAGAGATTAATAGCCAGAATATATAAAGAACTCCTAGAATTCAATAACAATAATAAAAACAATCTGATTTAATAATGAGAAAAGGAAGGAAAACTGGGTGGCTAAATTGTTTAAGTGTCTGACTCTTGATTTTTTTCTCAGGTCGTGATCCCTGGATTGTGGGATCGAGCCCTGTGTAGGGCTGTACGCTGAGTGTGGATCCTGTTTAAGACTTTCCCTCTGACCCTCCCCCCTTTCTCTAAAATTAAAAAGAAATGAGAAAAAGACTTGAATAGATAGTTCTGGAGATAAGATATACAACAGTCAATAAGCACATGAAAAGATGTTCAATTTTGCTAATCATTAGGGAAGTGCATATCAAAACTACAGTGAGATACCACTTGACGCACATTGGGGTTACTATTATATTTTAAAAATTAAATTATTTTAAATTAAAAGTTAAAAAACAGAAAATGACAAGTTTGGGCAAGGATGTGAAGAACTCAAAACCCTCTGAATCACTGGTGGGAAGGATGCAGTCACTGTAGAAAGCGGTATGGCAGTTCTTCAAAAAATTTAAACATAAAATGACCACATAATCCAGCAATTCCACTTCTGGGAATACACGCAAAAGAATCACAATCAGGGGTTCCAAGCACACCATTTGTACACCCATGTTCATAACATTATTCACAATAATCACAAGCTGAAAGCAACTCAATGTCCATCAATGTATGAATAGATAAACTTGTGATATACATACAATGGAATATTATTCTAAGTTAAAAAAGAGGGAAGGGCGCCTGGGTGTCTCAGCTGATTAAGTGTATGACTCTTGATTTCCGTTCAGGTCATGATCTCGTGGTTTGTGAGCTGAGTCCTGGATCAGACTCCACACTGACAGTGTGGAGCCCGCTTTGGATTCTCTCTCTCCTCTCTCTCTCTCTCTCTCTCTCTCTCTCAAAATTAATAAACTGTAAAAGGGGGGGGGGGTGTTCTGACACATGCTACAATGTGGGTGAATCTTAAAGACATTACACTAAGTGAAATAAGTCAATCACAAAAAGGCAAACAGCACATGAAGCACATGAACCCGCTTATATAAGGTACCTACAGTAGCCAAATTCATAGAGACAGGAACTAGAATGGTGTTTTCCAGGGCTGAAGGGGTGGGTAAATGAGTTGGTATTTAATGGGTGCAGAGTTTCAGTCTGAGAAAATGAAAAAATTCTGAAGTTGGATGTTAGTGATGGTTGCACAATGAACGGTACTTAATGTCTCTGAACTGTTCGCCTAGAACTGAAAAATGGTTAAGATGATAGCTTTTAAGTAATTTATATTTTAGCATAATCTTCAAAACTTCCCAAAGTCTTGCCATGCGAATAAAGGTTATGCTCTTCAGCCAAGTGTGGGTCCCATCACAAGTCCAAGTGCGGGTCCCATCACAAGTTGGTCCTATGTACTAGCCTGCTGTTATCTCTCCATTCCCTGTCTGTAACTCGGCCACAGGGAGTTCCCTGATAGTCCTTTAGTGTATTCGTCCCTCATTCATGTGCCTTTACATATGCTTTGTCCACTGGAAAATCATTTTCCTCCTTTTTTTTTTTTTTTTTTGTCAGTACTTACCTTTAGTTGGTAAATGAGTTCAGGTGTTATTCTACTCAGCTAAAAATCCATTTTGAGTTCCATTTTGTTATGATAGTTTCTGTCCCCAGTGTCTCCCCTTCCATGTCTATCTTCCTTTCTCAACCACAAGCCCTGCGTACCTGAAGCCCTTGTACCAGGCACAGAGGTGACAGCTCAACAGACTGCTTAACAACTTCCTATAATTGCATAAAAATCCAATACCTGCAATCAATCCCTAATTCTACATTTCTTTTGATTCTGCTCCTCTGATTGAGCCCTGGCTGTTACATACTGTCACATGATGCAAAGTGAAATCTTAAAATATGTCATTTACATTTGCACTGAAATCACAAAATACTTAGGAATGAATTTAGTGAAAGTACAAGAGCCATACACTGCCAAGCACACAACTTCACTGAAGCATATTAAAGAAGAACTGACTAGCTGGAGAGGCATGATATGGTCATGGGTGACGAGACTGGATATTGTTAATATGTCAATTGTCCACAAATTGATACAGATTCAATGCAATCCTAATTGAAATCTTTATAGGCTATTCCATAGAAATGCTGACTCTAAAATTATATGGGAAGCTAAAAGATTTACAAGAGATAAAACAATCTTGGAAAGGGGACAAAGTAGAACACATACTTTCTGAATTCAAAACTTCCTTTAATAAGATGATAGAGTGGTAATGTCACAAGACTAGCCAATATCATCAATGGAATTGAGTCCAGAGTTCCAACAGAAGAGAGTCCTTGAATAAAATCACACACTTATGATTAATCAATTTTCAACAAAGGTGCCAAGGTATTGGAACAGCTATATACCCATAAAAAGAAGAATTAATCTTGACCTTACATCCCACTGTGCACAAAATTTATTCAAGAAAGATCATAGCCTTGGGGCCCTTGGGCAGCTCAGCCGGTTAAGCCTTTGACTCTTGATTTTGGCTCAGGTCATGATCTCACAGGTTCATAAGTGTAAGCCCTGAGTCCGGATCTGCAATGACAGCACAGACCCTCTCTCTCTGTCTCTCTCTCTCTCTCTCTCTCTCTCTCTCTCTGTTTCTCTCTCTCTCTCTCTCTCTCTGTCTCTCTCTTTCTCAAAACTAAATAAATAAACATTAAAAAAGAGAGAGAGAAAGGGGGCTCCTGGGTGGCTCAGTCTGTTAGGCGAACAAGTCTTGATTTCAGCTCAAATCATGATCTTGCAGTTTGTGGATTTGAGCCCCGTGTCAGTCTCGGTGCTGACAGTGCTGACCTGCTTGGGATTCTTTCTCTCTCTCCTTCTCTCTCTGCCCCTCCCCTGCCCATACTCTCTCTCTCTCTCTCTCTAAAAATAAATAAATATTTTAAGAGAGAGAGAGAGAGAGAGAGAGAGATCATAGCCTTAAATGCAAATGTTAAAAGACTGAAGCTTCTGAAAAAAAATACAGCAGAATGTCTTCATAACCTTGAAGTAAAGATGGAATTTTTAGAAAACACACAAAAATGAAAACCATAAAAGAAAAAAAGATACATTAAATTCCATAAAAACGGAAAATTTTGTTGTTCGAGAGACGTAGTTAAGAAAATGAAAAGACGGAAGAGCCTGGGTGGCTCAGTCGTTAAGCGTCCGACTTTGGCTCAGGTCCGATCTCCCCGTTTGTGAGTTCTAGTCCCGCATCAGGCTCTGTGCTGACAGCTCAGAGCCTGGAGCCTGCTTCAGATTCTCTGTCTCCCTCTCTCTCTGACCCTCTCCCACTCGCACTCTCTCTCTCTCTCTCTCTCTCTCAAATAAATAAATAAACATTTAAAAGAAAAGAAAAAGGAAAAGAAAAGACAAACCAGAAAATGGGAGGACGTGTTCACAAAACACATTACTGACAAGGACTATATATGGAATATATAAAGTCTCTTAATACTCAGTAATAGGAAGAGAAACAACACTATAAAACTGAGCAAAAGATTTGAACATATGCTTAAGAAAATAAGATATTAATATCCAATTAGCACATGTCTTTAGTCATTGGGGAAATGCAAACTAAAACTGGAAGGAGTTATCAAGCAAGCAAAACTGCAAAACTTAAAGTTTGGCAACACCAAATCCTTATAAGTACTTTTAGAAGTTTCAGACTTTTAACAAAATTGTTGTAAAACTTAAAAGAAATAGGGGCGCCTGGGTGGCTCAGTCCGTTAAGCATCCAACTTGGGCTCAGGTTGGGATCTCACGGTTCATGGGTTAGAGTCCCGCATTGGGCTCTATGTTGACAGCTCAGAGCCTGGAGCCTGCTTCGGATTCTGTGTCTCTGTCTCTCTCTGCCCCTCCCCCGCTTGTGCTCTGTCTCTCTCTCTCTTTCAAAAAAATGAATAAACATTAAAAAAGAATTTTTTTAACTTTAAAGAAATTAATATTGTGCAGTGCTCTGTGTTCTGGGCAGTGATTTCCAATCAGTAGGGACCCAAAAGATGCACACTCCCCGCCTCCTGCTAGTCTTTACCAGCTAAGACTGAGAGTGACCAGTCCCAGTGATCAGATGGACAGTTCTCCATGAACATATGGAATAGAGAAAGAATGCAACATCCCAAAGTAGGAAAGAACAAACAAATGAATTCACTAGACGGCTGAGCCTCCGGAAGAAGGAATCTTCTTTTGGGATTCATCTCTCATTCCACAAAATAAATACACATGCAAACACGAGGTGGCAATCTCGCTTCCTTAGATTTCCGGGAACTGCCACTAACAGAGCATGTTTATTGCAAACAGCTAATTATGGACTCCGTTAACATTCACACTCCTAATTAAAGACATTTGTTCTTTGTGAAATGTGTCCCGTAAACTTGCAGGAGCCCAGTCATGAAGCTTTCCCTGGGCTCCTGAATAACACATTCATAAATCAGGGGAGTCTCCAAGTAAAAAAAAAAAAAAAAAAAAAAAAAAAACACCAATTAAAAGATTAGTTTCTTATTAAATATAGTTCATTTTCAGTTATGCCTTTCACTCTCTCTGTCTCTCTACCCTTTCTTGCAAGGACAGTCTTCTAAAAAGTAAATATCCATGTTCAATGTGTACCGCATGGCTTCAAGAAAAACTGCATTTAAAACATGAGAGGAGAGGGCAATTTATTTTACCAGTTTGGGCCATTCTCCCACAGTGAAACAATTGACTCAATCAGGCCTCACAAGCAAGTCACAGTGTCTAACGACTTTTCAAACCATGAGTTTGGTCTGTAGAGCCCTTGTTAGGCAGGATTGGGATGGGAAAGTGGATGGATTTGGGGTCGGAGAGGTCCCATCTAGGTGGGTTGTGTGTGCAGAGTCCTGCCCTGTCCTGCCTTGTCTGTGCAAAGGAATGACAGCCATAGCCACTGCCAGGGCTGTGCAACAGATTAAATGGAGCATGTGGCACTCAAGAAATGAATGCTCCCTTCCTGTCCTTCCCTGTGGAAAACCTGTGTCTTGCAAACACCAATCATTTCCGGCATTCCTTTTGGGATCAAGGGTAACCTCTCTGTGCATATTTAATTTCAAAATAATATTATGGGAAGTTTGCAAGTGGCGGAAACACCTCACCCTAACTCCACTCTCCTAATTGAGTCCCACATCCAGCCTTGTGACACCTTCCTGAGAGTTGCAACTTGTAACTGTGTACTTTGGGGGTGGGGGAATCATCCCCACAGCAGTACCCAGAATCTCTTCCTTTCCCAGGTTTCCCCCCTTCTCCAATGTGGATGGCCCTTTTGTCAGCTGTCCTAAGAAGTCCGTGGGGGTGAGGCAGAGGGAGGCTCCAGAGTGGAAGTCTGGCTCTGGGCAGGCCCCCACCATCTCTGGGCTGCATACCTGGAGGTAATCCCCCACAGCCGATGGGCCCTGTGAGGTGGAAATCCCCATAGGGACAATTTCACCCCATCTACTGGGGAATTGTCATTGGTGTACATCTATCACTAGTATCTCTGTCTTGCCTTCAAGGATAGACATCGTTCTTTTTTTTTTTTTAAGTTTATTTATTTATTTTGAGAGAGAGAGAGAGTATGAGCTGGAGAAGGGCAGAGAGAGAGAGAGAGAGACAGACAGAGAATCTGTGTGCTGTCAGCACAGAGCCCAACCCAAGGCTCAAACTCACAAACCGTGAGATCATGACCTGAACCAGCACCAAGGGTCAGACGCTTAACTGACTGAGCCACCCAGGTGCCCCAAGGATAGACATTGTTCTTACGTGGCTCTGACAGGCCACATACAAGTGACTGACTCCATCTGGTTTTGCTGCACTGTTTCCAGTTCCTCACCATCTCATCCAGGAAGAACAAAGGAGTCAGAGTAACAAATTATGCAGACTGTATTTTAAGAGGGGATCTTTCGATATAGATACTTTTTGTTTGTAAGTGGGAATGGTCTTCCCTTGGGTAAGGGAGTATCTTCTCTCCTACTTTTCTGGAGATGTGGATCTCTCAGTCTGTCTTTCATTGTCACACTGTTCATAGAGACATGCAAACAAGGAATATCTTACAATTCCAGATTTATTAGAAGAACGAGAACCACGGAAATGCCTGGAAGCTAACACATGCTGGATAATAGGGAAAGTGGGAAGTAGGGAGACAAGAACCCCTGCCAGACTCCAAGAGCAAGTGCTGCTCTGCTCAGCTAGGCACCGCCCACAGGAATGCAAGCTGTGGGTCCAATAATTCAAGAAAATATGCCTCTGGATTTCTAATGTGGAACCTGCCGAGTGTTAAATGGCAAAGTAATCAAATGATCACAGAAGACTACGTTTGCAGGACACCTGCTGGCTGGATTTGACACAGGGACCACCAGAGTGTTCCCTCGACACTGGTCCATCTTTCCTGTGGCTTTCCAACTCAGAACCCTCCCAACAGCCCATAAAATAGACCCAGAACTCTTCACCCTGGGCATCAATTATACCTGCATTCACACACTCGTCTCATGTCCAACCTTATGTCCAACAGCAATCACACTCAGCATCTACCATTCAGCCTCCTACTGAAGCCAGGCTGTCATATGAATTCTTCCTCCCTAATGCTTTCCACATTGTCTTTGCCCAAACAAGTGATATTCTATCTTCTTGCCATTCTGCCTAGAGAGGCATGCCCCACGCTTCAAGCTCATATTCTCCAGCTTAGTCGATAGAAGAGATTTCTGCCTCTCTTCTGAACTCTGAGAGTGTTCACATTCACTTGTGCAGACCTCAGAAATTAATTCCAACCTGTTTAATGCTGTTCCTTAACTACTTGCTGCAGGTAATGTTTCTTACTGCTTAGAGCTAGATTATAAACTCTCTGAGATCTGGTATCAAACTTATTCATTATGATTTTCATGGTGTCTTGCTCAACTCAGACCTATTTCAAAACTTGTAGCTCAGATACTGTGACAGAATAGAACCACTTCTTAACCCTCCAGATGAGGAGGAAAAGAAAAGAATAGAAATGTTAAAAAAAAATATTGAAATTTTATTTTTAATATATTAATTATAATATTATATATTATATATATTATACTTATATATATAATATAATTAATATTTTTAGTGTGTTGACTATTTTTCACAGAAGTAAAAGTAATTCATATGCCAAAAGCCAAAGGAAATCCAGAACCTAGAGGGTTAAGTCAAACACAGAAGCAACATTTCTCCTTGAGGACATTGAGCATCCATTAATGACATTGTAGGATTCAGGGATCAAGATATAAAGCCTGGAGTCTGCCAAGGGGAGAAGTCTAGTTTCATGAAGCTGGAACCCAAAGTGCCACACCTTCAGTGTAAGAGTGAACAAGAAATAAACCCACATTCCACACTCACAGTCACTTACTCAGGCCCATATGCACAGAAAGGAAAACAATGAAACACACTTGTCTGAGTCATGGCACTGAGTGAAGGAAAAAAAATCTATCCTGAGAACTGTTAACAAAATCTTGTCCTCACTCCAATTGCAACATGAATCAACACGACCTGAAAGGTCCAAGAAAACTCAGAATGAAAGGGTGGGTAATGGGCATTGAGGAGGGCACCTGTTGGGATGACCACTGGGTGTTGTATGGAAACCAATTTGACAATAAATTTCATATTAAAAAAAAAATTTCTATTCCAGGGGCTCCTGGGTGGCTCAATTGGTTAAGCGTCTGACTTCAGCTCAGATCATGATCTTGTGGTCCATGAATTTGAGCCCCACGACAAGCTCTGTGCTTTCAGCTCAGAGCCTGGAACCTGCTTTGGAGTCTGTGTCTCCCTCTCTCTCTGCCCCTCCCATGCTCCTGCTCTGTCTCTCAAAAATGAATAAATGTTAATTTTTTTAAATAAATAATATCAATTATTTATCAATTGCAGATAACAAGTAGCAACAAATATTCGACAAAAGCTTGATAGATCCCCCCCATATGAACTGCCAAGGATTCTGATTTCACAGTCAAAAACTTTAAAAATTCACAAGGAAAACAGGCATTCTGAGTAATAAGTGGCAACACATTTTCACCAACTTCATATCCAGAATTACCAGCCACAATATAAAATATGTATATTTAATAGGATTAAAGGAAAAAAATAGGAATTGATAAGATGAAAATATGAGAGATTATTAACATGTCCAAACCATTTGAAAAAAAAAAAAAAACTAGAGTGGCAAAGAATGTACAACAATATAAAGAGCATGATGGATGGTTTTAACAGAAAAAAATTTAAGTTGAAGAGATATTTAATATTAATAAAAAGCTAAATCTAAAGACACTTTCTATAATGCAGTATAGAATCACAGAGTCAGGGGGTGCCGGGGTGGCTCCGTCAGTTGAGCGTTGGACCCTGATATCAGTGCAGGTCACAATCTCATGATTTGTGGGATTGAGCCCCATGTCAGGCTCTGTGCTCAGCATGGGGTCTGCTTGGGAGTCTCAATCCCTCTTTCTGCCCCTCCCCCGTTCACACACAATCACGTGTGCTCTCTCTCTTTCAAAAATAAATAAACTTTAAAAAAAAAAATCACAGAATCAGGAACTAACAAAGGAGGATGAAAAGACATGGGACATAGAGTAAAGTAGCCTAATATTTGTCTAATTGGAGGCCCAGAAGGTGATGTGAGACATGGGGGTCAATCTTTGAAAAAACTGTGAGTGAAAAACTTCAGAACTGATAAAAGACATTACTACTTACATCATAAAAGCAAGTGTATCTCAAGCAGAAAAAAAAATTTTTTTAAAAAGAATAAAATCCACACTTGGAAATGTAACTCTGAAACTGCACAGTACCAAAGGGAGAAAGAGACTATCATAAAAATCTTCAAAGAGAAAGGACAGATAATCAGTAAAGGAATGACAAAGAGCAAATGGGAGTCAGAAGACAATGGAATAATACCTTGAACATGCTGAGAGAAAAATAGGTTTTTACCCAATGAAAATATGTTCCTGAAAGGAGATGAAGTTGAAAGAAAAGAAAGAAAGAAAGAAAGAAAGAAAGAAAGAAAGAAAGAAAGAAGAAAGAAAAAAGAAAGCGAGAGAAAGAACATTCAGACTAACAAGGTACTTGAAAGACCTTCACATATGATGTTGCAAAGGTTATTCAACTGACAAAATTAAAGCAATCAGATGGAAAATCTGAGATGTAAGAATAAATGAAGAGCAAAGAAAATGGTAAATATGAAGATGAATCTATTCATACATTGACTAAATAAGACAATAATAATATTGTCTATTAAGAGTAAGGGAGATAATAAAATAGATCTAAAACACTAACCCACAATAATATATCATAAAGAGTAAGATTACTGTTAATTTATTACTCAGTTATTGTATTATCCAGTAGAAAAGAAAAGGTAGTAAGCATTTTAAATTTTCTAAAGTAACCATTAACAGAACAAGAAATAGACTTAATCAGTTACAAAATAGTAGAGAGGTAATGGTACAATGAGAAAATGTGCTAAAAATAAAAAATAAGAGGGGAAAGGAGAAAGAAAAAAAGCATAGGAAATGTATAATACACAAAAAGATAATAGGTATACATGTAATTATAATAATAATTAGAACAAATACAACATTTAAATTAAAAAATTAAAAAAGATTTCCAAACCAAACAAATAAAAGCTAGCCTGATGCTATTTGTGAGAAACATTTCTAAGTCATAAATATTAGAAAGAATAATAGTAAAAGAATGCAGAAAATTATACCAGGAAAGTACTAACCAAAACAAATATGTAGTGACAATAATAGCACAGAAAGAAAAAAAAAAAAAAAAAAAAGACTTCAAGGTATAAAGCACTAACAGAAAATCACTATGAAACAATTAAAGGTTTAATTCTCAAGGCAGATATAATAATTGTAAAAGTGTATGCACACAACATAGCCTAAAATAAAATAAGCAGAAATTGAGAGATGCCTGAGTTAGCTGGTTGGGTGTCTAACTTCAGCTCAGGT
This sequence comes from Panthera tigris, assembly GCF_018350195.1. Classification (NCBI taxonomy): domain Eukaryota; kingdom Metazoa; phylum Chordata; class Mammalia; order Carnivora; family Felidae; genus Panthera; species Panthera tigris. The sequence continues at coordinate 111,261,844 of NC_056667.1, read as the reverse complement.
CATGATCTCACGGTTTGTGAGCTTGAGCCCCACATCAGGCTGTGTGTTGACAGCTCAGAGCCTGGAGCTTGTTTCAGATTCTGTGTCTCCCTCTCCTTCTCTGCCCCTCCCTCATTTTCACTCTATCTCTGTCTCTTTCAAAAATAAATAAACATTAACAACAAATTTTTTTAAATAAGCAGAAATTGAAAGGACGAGAAGGAAGAAAACCACCACCACCATCATCATCATCATCAACAGCATCATAGTGAGTGATTTTAACACAAGTTTCACAGTTCATGATGGAAAGTCTTAACAAATTTTCACAGTTAATAATAGATCAGGAAAAATACTCAGTATTCATACACAAAACTTGAGTAATGCAACAAGTAAACTTAAACACACTTAGCTAGCACATTACAACAACCAGCTGAGAATATAAATCTTAATTAAGCAACTATGTAACACATAAAAGTTGATTAATAGTACCATAATTCAATTATCAAAAAAATTAATGCAATTAGTTAGATACGAATAACAAAAAGATAAACTCAAAAATTCTTGATATTCTTAGAAGTAGAATCTTTCATATATTTTTATCTGTTAGAAATTAGAAATCAATAACAAAAGATAAGGAAAATTATTTTTAAAATACAGTTTAAGTAATTTACAGATAAAATAAGTCATAATTATGCTAAAAATACATACTGTTGACCATTAATGAATGTTACTGCTTAACAAAACTGGAATTCAGCTAGAATAGTATTTAGAAGGAAATGTGTAACCTAATAATTTGTATTAGAAAACTAAAAAAAAAATGAAATTTAATGAGCAAAGGATCCAAATTGACAGCTGATAGCATAAGTGGAAAGAAGAAAATGTGGAGCAGAGAGCAATCCAATTAAAAACTGACACTTTGTAACATTAATCAGTTGGGAGGAAATAATCAGTGTTAGAAATAACAAATGTGTATAACTACAGATTTGCACAAAGTAAAAACATTTTATGAATAACTTTATGCTGATAAATTTGAAGACGGATCATACAGACAAATTAAAAATATAAAAATCAACACCAGAAGAAATAGAAAATGTAAATAATCCTATAAATATTTGATAAACTAAATCAGCATTTAGGAGTCTTTCTACAAAGAAAATATAGGTTTCTGATAGTTCTTCCCAATTAGTTCCAACTGTCAAGGGACAAATAATCTTAAACCAATATTACTGAGGATAAACAGTGAAAATACTTTACAATTCACCTTATGAGAAAACAAAATTATAGATTCAATTCATGAACCTATGCAAAAGAGCCAAATAAATGTTAGCAAACTGAATCCAAAATGTATGGACAAGGTAATGCAATATGCTGATAGAGATGCAGGGTAATGTAACATAGAAATCAGTTTAGGTAAGTTCTATGTTAATAGTTCAAAAGAGAACAAAGAATTTTGGCAAAAAGAAATTCCATCTATATTTTAAAAATTTATATTTCACAAACTGAAAATGAGGTGAATTCTCTGAAACTGGCAAAATACATCCACAAACACCTTCAAGCAAACATTATACTAAATAGAAAAATACCAAAACTATTTTCTTTATGAACAGGAAAAGAAAGAGTACCTGTTATTACCACTTCTGCTGAACATATACTGAAGATTTACCATGCAATACAATAAGAAATACAAAGAATAAAAAAAGCAAGGAAGGAAGGAGAGAAAGAAGGAAGGAAGTGGAGAGGAAACTATAGCTAATGTGATTGTTAAAGTAGACAGATAAATTGATAGAATTAAAAAATATATTTAGCACCGTAGGTTGATTTAAATACACACACACACACACACACACACACACACACACATATATAACAGCAGCAAACATTTTATTTATTTTTTTTAATTTGTTTAATGTTTGTTTTTGAGAGATAGAGCATCAGTGGGGGAGGGGCAGATAGAGAGGGAGACACAGAATCTGAAGCAGGCTCCAGGCTCTGAGCTGTCAGCACAGAGCCCAATGCGGAGCTCGAACATGAGACAAGCAAGATCATGACCTGAGCAGAAGTTGGACACTTAACTTATGACTGAGCCACTCAGTCACCCCTGGCAGCAAACATTTTAAAAGTGCAATTAAATAAAAATACTTTTTAAATACCTTGAAATTATAAATTTCCTATGAATAAATCTAGTGCAAGATCTTAAGCTTTTTATAAACTAAATTATAAAACTATGATAAAAGATATAAAGGAAGATCCAAATAAATGAAGGAATAGACTATTTTCATGGCTCAGAAAACTACACAGTCTAAAGATGACAATTAGTGGGGCACCTGGGTGACTCAGTCGGTTAAGCATCTGACTTCAGCTCAGGTCATGATCTCACCATTCACGGGTTCAAGCCCCGTGTCAGGCTCTGTGCTGGTGGTGCAGAGTCTGCTTGGGATTCTCTCTCTCTGCTTCTCCCCTGCTTATGCTCTCTCTCCCTCTCTCTAAAAATAAATAAATAAACTTCAAAAAATTTTAAAAAAATAAAGTTGCCAATTATTTCCAAAACGATAACAATTCAGTAAAAATCCAATTCAAATCCTCCGCTATTTTGTGGTTCTTGACAAGCAATTTCTAAAATGTATATGGAAGAGCTAAGGAGGAAGCATCAGCATAATACCGCTAAAGAAAAAACGAGGTAGGGAGTCCCACCCTCACCCGACTTATCAAAAAGCCATAACTTAGCAAGTGTGGCATTGGTTTAGTGATGCCTTAGTAAACAGACGAAGCAGGAGGGAAAGCCCATACACAGATGTTTGCATGGGAAAAATGTGATGTATAACAAGAGGGGGAACACATGAGCTTCTCAATAATCTGTCCTGAGACAATCAGTTATCCACATAAGCAGAAAAAAAAAGAAAAAGAAAGAAAGAAATTGGAGTATTCCCTCCTACCATACATAAAAATTAATTCCAGATGCTTTAAAGATGTAAATGTATAGCATGAAGCTGCAAACATCCTATAGTACCATATGGAAGTCTATCTTTATGACAGCAGGATAGGAATGGATTTCTTATGATTCAGAGAAGGCAAATCATAAAGAAAAAATAAACATAAACATATTAAAAATAACTTCTCCCTGTCATAAGAAACCATTGTAAAAATGAACATAAGCCACAAATTGGGAAAACATATTTGCAACATATATAACTGACAAAGAATTAGAATGCAAATTACTTAAAGAGCTGCTATAAATCAACAGGAAAAAGATCATCCAAAAAAGAAATGTGCAGAAGACTTGAAAGAATACTTTGCAAAATAAAAAAAGAAACAACATAAAAAAAAACCCTCCAGTGGCTAATGAAAATATGAAAAGATGCTCAACTCATGATTAATCAGGAAAATTCAAATGAAAACCACAGTTAGATGCCATTTTACACCCATCGGATTGGCAGAAGTTTCCAAGTCTGACAAAATCAGGTTTTGGCAGGGAGGTTCAGAAAAACCCATCTACGGCTGTGGGGTAACAATCTGGCATCATCTCGTAAAATTGGAGTTGTGCGCTCTCAAGATACAGGCATTCCTTTCCCAGGGTTGAATGGAAGCCCTGGCTGCAGATGCTCTGGGGAATATCTGCAAAATGCTCACAGCAGCACTCCGTAATAGCAAAACCGCAGAATCGAGCGGAACGCCCCAAAACAGGAGGATGCATAGAGACTGGCACGTTCGTGCCACACGGTCCTGCACAGAGTAAAACTAAATGAGCTGCAGCCAGGAGCATCTGGTGGCTCGCTCCCAGAGAGTACGCTGAGCCGCACAAAGCAAGCTGCAGATGAGCACAGATGGTTCGATGCCATTTAAATAAAGTTTAAGATTTGCAGCACTAAGCACTATTTTGTTTTGGAGGCTTCAAGTCAGAGCTGAGCCAGCCCCCTGGGGCGCCTCGGCTCCAAAGCATTAGGTGGCATCACTGCTATAGACGCAGCCGTAGTTGTTACAACTATGAAGAGGTGCACGAAAAAATCACACATTCTGTAGAGCGACTCCCTGTGGGGAAAGAGAAGACAGGGTTAGAAAGAGATACTCACTGGGCTTCGAAGATCATGGTATAACGTTCTGTGCAGGGTTATGTTGGCATTCGCCGTATTATTATTTTATATTTATTATGCATATTTCATAAATATTTTGTATCTAATACATAATACAAGAAAAAGGCTCGGCCAGTTGTGGCCTTACGTGGACCCTAGGATGTTATTTTTCCGATCCTTCTGTGTGTTCTCCGGACCCTCCACTGCCTTCTCTCACTCCATCATGAGTGAAACTTTACTTTCCAGAGGTCATGAAAACCTGTGACCCGGAGAGAAGCCGTACAGCGTGGACAGTGAAGCAAACAGAAGCTGACCTCTGTCAAATCCCAGTTGGAGAGTTTGGCACCTGGTGGCCTTTGGAAACTTACTTAACCTCTCTGACTCCAGCTCCCTTCATCTTTAAGATGGACGTGACAGCATAGAGCTTGCAATGCTGTGGGGAACTGAACTATACAGGCAGATATATACTTTATAGATAAGGTGTAAATTAGATACAGCATTGTTTGTGAACAATTTATAGAAACTTATTAAAATATAAAATGCCCCTGTCACTGAACCAGCAAGCCAAGTAATTCAAATCTATTCTAGAAAAATGTCCTCCAAACTTTCCATACATTTATAGATAAGCTAGTTCACTGGAGCATTGTTTTGGGTAGAAAAGAAAATGAAAGGTAGCTACCAATAAGAAAAGAGTTAAATAAATTATGGTACATCGATACATATTCCAAATATAATGTATTTGGAAATATATCAACAGTCACTAACATGAATAAGGTAGACAGTGTCTTGACATAGGAAAGTCTCTGTGATAGATGGTTGTGTGAAAAATATCCTCATTCATATGTGAAGAGTGTCCCCGAAAAGTTCAAAGATGTTCAGTTTCCCCAGCCAGTAAGGAGGCGGGACAGGGATGGCCATCCATATAACAGTTCTCAAGTAAGAATTATTCCTGCTCCAACACACAACCATCCTTAAGAAACCTACAGATAGCTCTGTAGGTTTGATAGCTCTTATTCCATCCCCCTAGGTTTCCCCCCACTAAGTTATTCATAGTTACAAGTGCAGCGATGAAAACCTAATAATTTTACGGACTTTCTGAAACCTAAAAAAGCCGCTTGTGAAAGACAGGTTTTGTGAGGTGAGGGCACCTGTGTTAGGAAAAAAAAAAATGGGAAGGAGTTTCTACATTTGGGGCATACAGTTTGTTCTCATTCACATGTTCACCGCCTGTGGGACTATTTTTTTGCCTGAAAAACTGGGTCAGAATGTCACATAAGGCATGTCCAAGGCACTCAATTGAATGATTTTGTAATTCGCTGGGTGTTTCAGTGGTGCTGAGACTTTCTCTGAAGTCTGGTCGTAGAAGCGAACTGGGAGGTTACCCCGACCCAGTGCCTTGCTCTGTCACAGCTCAGTCCACCTACCTGTCTCTCTTGACCACCAAACCCTCAAAGGCAGGTTCAAGGAATAATTAAAAGAATTGCTGGAGAGAAAATAGACGTTCACAGAAGGGGTTTCTTGGACTCCAAGGAGAGGTCACTGAAGGCCAGGGAACCATCCATCCTGGGTCCCCACGGCAAAGAAGATGCCTTCAAAATTAAGAGGTGATTAGGTTTGTGTGTTTTGGCTTTAAGCTTTTTTAAAAGTTCTTGCCATGGAGTGGCCTAACCATTTTCAAAGCTAATTGTGATATTTCCAGAAAATTCCCTTTTAACAGGTGCCTTTCCGTTGCAAGAGACTGGCAAAGCCTGGAGGTGTTGATGTGTGTTTGTGCAAGTCTGGGCAGGCAGGAGCATATGCCACATCCAGGTCACGGGAGCATGGAGGAGGCTGACAGGGACTCCAAAGCCAGGCTGGCAGACTCCCTGCCCAGTGCTCTGTCTCAACCCAGAGCCCTGGATCAGAGCACATCTGAGACATGAGAGAAAAGGCCTGGTTCAAGACTGGGCTCCGGGAGGATCCTCCGTTAGCCAGCCTGTGGAGGGACTGATGGTTAGTGGTGTAAGGAAATGACAAGCTTCATGAGTGAGGACACAGGAAGTGGGGCCATGGGTATTGTGAGCTGAGTACACATGTCATCTCATACAATCCACACAGTGATTGCACAGTCAGTGTTTATACCCTGCTTTTGTAGATGAGGAGTCTGAGACTCAGAACTTAAGGAATTGACGGGATTTTTCTATCTCTGTGTGGTGAGGTTAGAATTTGAATCCACCCCATGCAATTCTAAAATCCATGCTTTTCCCATGACTTCTTCCGTGGACATTGATGTGGTCAGAGCTGTTCCGGGCCATCATGAATTAAATCCCATGCACAGCATTTTCTGAAAATTCCAGCTAAGTTTGAGAGATCGCTGGATTGAAGTCTCACCTTATGTCCCCCAAACCAGAAAGCTCCGTGGAGGTTAACTGCACCTGGTCTCACAGCAGGATTTCATTGCCTGGAGACAGAGGCTTCACTCCCCGGCAATGAGTGCTAACAAGGATATCCCGTGCAGACAGCTTCTCCCCATGAAGTTCCCATTAGTCCAGGACAGCTTTGTGACAGGGTTCCAGACTTGCTATTTCTTACAAGAAAAATAAAAACGTTGTTTCAGCTAACCCTGTCCTGAAACATGGGGTTGGCCAAGTAACTAACAGGATATCTACCTGCCATGAAATGAAGTTAGGTTACAGCAGTGCCCCAGGACTCAAAAAACACTTAGCTTCTCTATGCCAAGAACTATTCTAGGAGCTTCATAGGATCTAAGTTCCCATGACCCTCCAGCGTAAGCTTGGTCAGCTCCATTTGACATGCGATGAGACTTTGGCCCAAGCCCATGTTCTACTTCCTGATGCATCATTGATCCATCATCCATTTTGTGCACCTAAAGGTTTATGAACCTGAACTGTGAGCTGATGAAGACCCAAAAACGTATAAGGAAAGGTCTTGTCCTCAAGATGCTGACAATCATACCAAGGACAGAAGTGATACACCATGCAGAAAAATGAGCTATCCATGCCACACCAGGCTAGAACGCTTTCCTGGTCAGACAACACCGTGGTAGGGTCCCCTCCCTAAGGAAAACACACACACTCACACACACACAAAACTCAAGACAACCTGGCTATACACGTTTGTGACAACATCTCTCACGACCTTGTAACATGAGACCATTTAATCAGACTACATGTTTGTGTGTTACCATATATTAGAGACAAAAAAGTAAAAACTATATTTAAAAAACTACACCACATAGCATTTGGGGACTCAGTTCTTTGGGTACAAACCCAGCTGAGCCGTGCCGGCACGAATAAAGTTGCTTCCTGGAAAAAAAAAAAAAAAAGCCTCAGTGTCATGACTCCCTGTGAGAGAATCATGCTATGACACCCCTTCCGAGAGGCTTTCCCAGATAGCCCCAGATAACAACTACTCTTGTGAACATTTGTGCCTCCCCATTTCTCTGCACGTTTCTGTCTCTACACATGGCAATTTATTTGGGAGAGAATTTGCTTACTTGCCTCTTTCCCCCAGTGGACTCAGAACTCACTGAGGGCAGGCATTGCGACTTATGCTTTCTGTTGTCCTAAGATCCAGGAAAAAAAAAATTGGCATCAGAAGAAAAATCACTTATTGGTGTGGGATTTGGAGAGTGAGAGCGGGTTTTCGAGGTCTGGCTCAGGCTAGGTTCCTTGCAGAGGGAGAGAATGTGTCACTGTGAACATGGCTGACACCCTGACCTCACCGTAGCCCTGTTCTCCTTACCGTCTCACTCCTGTCACGTAGCTCTGTGTTTAGATACTAATTCACAGTGGTGCGTGAATACAATTCCTTTATATTAAAAAATGCTCCAAAATGACAAGGAAGGGCACACTAGATTTGGAGCCAAGGGATCCAAGCTTGAATATTGTTTCTGTCGCTCACACATTCTGGGACAGCGAGGCGACCTCAATACCTCTTGAGCCCCAGCTCCTCCATCATACAATGAGAGGATTGAGCTAGTCGAAACAGAGACCCTTCCAAGGTTCAAATTCTATCAACCTGAGAAGAACGTTCTGCAGAGGCCAGCTAGGCCCCCTGTAGCTGGCAAGGGACGGTATTAAGCCTGGACATCAGGGAAAATGGGAGCCTTTTGAATAATGACTTCGCAGATAGGCATTGGGGCATCGTAAAGCTCCCTCGCCATTCTCCAAGTTATAATTCCACCTCGTTTTCACTAACATCCTAGTTTCTGCAGTAATTTCATTTAGTTTTATGGCCTGGCTCCTCCAGCCTTCCTAGTCAGATAAGCAGGTCTGACAGCGCCTGAGGACGACCCCAAGCAATGATTTGCAAGGTTGGGAGCACTGAACAAACCAGCCAAGCCAACAGCATAGGTGGGTGGAGGGAAGCGCTTTACCTCTGGAAGCAAGAGCCAGACCGCCTTCCAGCAAAGTGGCTGGGCCAGTGCGGTCGAAGCTGGCTGGCGAGGGGCAGATGGTGCGCTCCCTTGGACAGGCATAAGGAAGGGCTCGTAAGTGACCATCAGGTACAGAGAAGTACTGGGGTGGGAGAGCCCCAAGATGCCTGAGCACAAGAGCAGGAAGAGGTAGGCAGTGAGGTGGGGCCCACTTATCACTGTCATGTGTGGAAAGGCAGGCAACTCCCATGTCCTGCTCCCTTGGGCAAGTTACTTAACCTCTCTGGGTTTCCGTTTCTCAGTGGTGAAGGGGGGACAATAACAACTGTCACCAGAGCTGTTGTGAGTGTGATATTTATGAGGAAGATCAGTGGTCTACCCAATACAGTAGCGGTGCAAAGGAACTGGCCTCCTCTTGTCCATCCAGACCTTCAGCTCCAGAATTTCAGGCCCAGATTCTGGAAGTTTGATCGGCTGAGAAGGCCTCGTGTTGTGAACACTGACACCTATTCCATATGTTCAGCTTGTCTGCAAGTTTCCTGTGGAAAGACATTGGGCACATCTTATTTTGCCTTGTATCTCCAAGGTAGAGCAAAGGGCCTGACCAGGAAGACCTCAGGGCACATTTGAAGTGGGCTGGAAGCCCCCATAGCACCCAGGGGAGTGGTCAGAGAACAAAAGGTCAAGGTTAAACCTACCAAAAGCCAACTGTAAATGGCCAGGTGGGTTTGAAATGTAAATGAGGGACAGAGGAAAGGGATCGTCACAGGGTGGGACAGGCCAGTGAGGCCAGGAAACCAGGAGGCCAGGCAGCATGACTAGAGCCCAGCAGAGTGGATGTTGCATGGAGTGTGGTCAGAGGGACAATGACTCCCCAGGTGTCCTAAACTCCACCAGGAATCGTACCATGTGTCCAGGAAACAGTCACCGATCTGTTCTAAGCACTTTCCATGTACTAACCGATTTCACCCTCCTGTAGCTGTGAGACAGGTGCTCTCAGTGAACCCGTGTTACAGATGAAGGGGCCAGCCACAGAGAAGGTAAGAAACCTGCGTGGGGTGCACGGCTAGGAAACAGAGGGAAGGGGTGTGATAGTAAAGCTTCTCCACTGCAGCACTACTGACATTCAGGAACAGATCATTCTTCCCCTGTAGCGCTTCCCTGTGCATTATCGGCACCCCTTTTTGTAACAACCTTGTAAAAATGTCTCCAGACACTGTCAAATGTCCCATGGGGGACAGAATCACCCCCATGGAGAATCATTCTCCTGGAAAGGAGCAGAGATCGACGAGGAAACATGATTTCAACATCCAGTTTGCCACCTGTTCAGATGGAAGCTGGAATTTGGGAGGGGGGGGTGCGGCTGAGAACACAGGGAGGGGCTCTGAGCTCAACCTGCTGCATCAGCTGGAGGAATGAGCTGAGCTGAGAATGAGGAGGACTCAGCAGGGGTGAGAGGGGGGACGAGAGGTGTCCCACACCAAGGGACAAGGAGCTAATGGCACATCCAATCCTTCTGGGAATTTTTCATAGATCTAGCAGTTGTCCAGAGGTGCGCTGTCCCCATGCCCACTGGGTCAGATCCCAGTGTAGATCCTGGGATCTCCATTTGAACAGGTGCCCTAGGCAGTTTGTGTGCAGCCAGCCGGTGCTGAGGTTAGGGAATCACAGGAGCTTTTCATGGCTGATGCCTTAAAGTGTAAGCAGAGGTCTCCAGAGCCTCAGAGGACCCTGTGAGGGACTCTAGGCAGCTCAGGTTGGAGAGGCACTAGGTGTACAGGCGTGGCTATGTCCTACTTCTGTTACCCCGTGACACAAGCTGCTCCCTGCCTGAGATCTAGTTGTACCTGGGCTTTCTCACCCTGGGTGGCTCAGGTTGGAGAGGCACTAGGCTGTTTCCTCCTTCTGTTACCCCATGACACAAGCCGCTCCCTACCTGAGATCTAGTTGTACCTGGGGTTTCTCACCCAACCAGACAGCCTCAGCACAGCCTGTGTGTGGTGTAAGGGAAACAGCATAAATCTGGTAGTCAAACAGAACTGAGTTTGAATCTACTTTTTATGGCGTATCATTATTGGCTTTTTTGAGACTCAGTTTTCTTATCTGTACTATGAGTACAAAAATATATACCTCCTAGGCATTTTAAGGCTTGAATTATATATTTGAAGCATGATAATGTAGTTATGGTCAAGACTTTTTGCTGGCTGAATCCAGCACTAAGTAGCTATTCAATACACAGCCCTCCCAGTGTTAATGATGCTTCTGAAATTTACACAAAACACACCATCAGAGTCTCTGGGAAGATTTATTAAAAACCAATGTCCCGGTGTGCCTGGGTGGCTCAGTTGGTTGCGTGTCCAACTTCAGCTCAGGTCATAATCTCGTGGTCTGTGATTTCGAGCCCCGCATCAAGCTCTGTGCTGACAGCTCAGAGCCTGGAGCCTTGCCTCAGATTCTATGTCTCCCTTTCTCTCTTCCCCTCCCCAACTTGCTCTCTCTCTCTCTCTCTCTCTCTCAAAAATAAATAAACATTAAAAAATTAAAAATAAATAACACTAAAACAGAGTTGTCCAGATTAGAACCAGGTCCCCACTGCCTGAGGCTTTTCCTCCAAACCGATTTCTAGTTTTATCATCACAACTGTATTTCTAAATCACGTTCCAGATCTGTTCCTGCCTGGGTAGAATGTGATGGATGAACCCAGACTTATACCTCTGCTTTGATGACCAGAGCCAGATGCCCACTCAAGACCCAAACCCATCTTCCAGGCAGGCTGACCTTCAGAGCTTCTCTCTGAGCCTTGAGAGCTCTGACCATCACACCATTCACTTCTCAGGGTACTCTTCATTCAATCTCTCCTGGGTATGGGTCTTTCTTCCACCACCATTGAAAATCAAAACCAGTTCCTTTATGTGGACATTTATCTTTCACTTTCCCTGCTTCTTGAGGACTGCATTTTTATCAGGAGCTTTGAAATCCTTCCACAGTAGGCCTTTGGTTCTAAACTCAGCAATCAGTGGCCCTAACTGGCTTAGTTTTCTCTGTCATATATCCCAAATCTGCTGGTTGCACCCAAAACCCACATTGTAACCATGCATTCACTTCTGGGTTAAAAAAAATTCACTTCCTTCCCCCACAAATAAAATCACAGCTATCAAGCATAATACATGTTATTTTTTAGCCATACTTGCAATTTGTGAATGAGTCCATTAAATTGTGAAAGGAAATGCAGTATTTGAGGCAGCTTTGAAAATGATATCATCAGGTTTGCTTTCAGTTTTCATCCATTTCAGTGACTAAGTAGTAAAATCAAGAACCGATCCGTTGTCTGTTCCAAACCCAGCAAATGTCTCCTCCCACAGACATGAGTACAGGGTCTCAACGTAGAGGAGTGATGGGACATGGAATTGATCGACGGTGAAGGGTGTGGGGGTCAGGGGAGATGTCCTAACACTAATACCACCGAATGGTTGAACTGAGCTAGGCACTGTGTGAACACTTCCAGCATATGTTAGTTGAATGCTTGTTGTGTTGTTCTCAGAGAACGGTAGGCAGTACCTGGAGCTATTTGGTGTTGTCACAATTTGTGGGTATTGTGGGCATTTAGTGGATAGAGACCAGGGATGCTGCTAAACATTTACACACAATGTTTAGTACAGCACAGCCTCCCCCACAACAAAGAATAATCCAGTCCAAACTGTCAATGATGTCAAGATTCAGAAAACCTGGCTCACGAAGTATCCTGTTGTCTAGATGGGGAAATTGAGGCTCAGAAATACTAAGTCACTTCCCAAAGACCAGTAAGTGAAGGAAGTGGGATGAAACTTGAGGTCTGTCTGACCTCACAGCTCCAGAATAAAATTGAGGAGGGTACTGGGACACCTGGGTGGCTCAGTTGGTTAAGCACCTGACTTCAGCTCAGGTCATGATCTCACAGTTTGTGAGTTCAAACCTCAGCTCAGAGCCTAGAGTCCACTTCAGATTCTGTGCCACCCTCTCTCTCTACCACTCTTCTGCTCATGCTCTCTCTCTCTCTCAAAAATGAATAAGTGTTTAAAAAAATTTTTTAATATATATTTTTTTTTAATTGAGGAGTCCACTGTCTCATTCACGGCAATGCCCTGCATCCAGCAAAGAGGTGTTTGCATGGCCTGTTTTTAGTACTTTCTCAAGCTATGACTCCAGCCACACACCTAAAGGAAAGCACAAATGAACAAATGTGCACACACAGGCACAGTATTTAAAGTGCAGGAGCACTACTTGCACAGCTGTGTTATCAAATTGCTGAGTGGCATTAGTCAAATCTCTTAACGTCTCTAAACTTCATTTTAGGGAAAATGAATCGCTCTGAGGTTATAATGACTGAGAATTCCCTAATATCACCATGCTTGTCTGCAATCCCTCCAGCTAATTAATCAATGTGAACATTTATTAGTCCTATCTAAACTTGGTTTGCATGTTGGAAGGAGCCATGCCTCACCACAGAGGAATGAAGAGTGAATGATGACAGTTCAGGAAACATAGCAAACGGGCAAAAGAGATACTGTCGAGTGGAGGGTGTCTTTTCTGTTTTTCCTGGGGCTACTGCATCTATGTTAGGATCAAGTGGAAGCCAGCTTGAAGAGAAAGCTGATGTAATTGAAGAAGACAGAACCTGCCAGGACAGGTGTAAACCTTGGGAGCTGGACCTTGATCGGTAGCATACTTGACTGCTGCCTTCAGAGGTCTCTGTGCCTACTCTTGGGATAGCAGGAAGTCGCAGGGTGCTTGGCTCTGTACATTCCCCGCCCCTACCCCTCACACACCCCCACCCCCTGTGCACTGCACACCACTGCCACCACGCCCAAGGGTTTGGGCTAACCTAAGTAGGGAACTGAAGGCTCTTGAGGTCCTGTAAGTGGTGGACTAACATCATCACGTGTTTTAGAACAAAATGATTTAGAACCTAATTGATGTAAATAACATCTTGATGTAAAATTAGAAAGAATTGGGGGAGGCTATACACAGGCAGATTCGGGCCTACTCAAAGGGCAAACTTCATTTCAGAATTTTGTAAGGATGAAGTTGGCTGCTGCGGTCATTAGTGACTTCCCCATCGCTGGAGAGATTCAGACAGAAGTTAGATGGTTTCTTGCCTCTTACCCACCAGCATCTGTGTATTAATTGAACTATGGGTGAGGATATGGGACCACTTTTCCCAGGCCCCCTGGTAGCTAGGTGTGGTCATCTGATAAGGGATCACCAATAGGAAACAAACCTTTGCTATTTCATTGCAAGTGTTTTCCCCTGTATTAGTTTCACCTCATCTGAGCTGGAACCTGGAGGTGCCTGACCCAGATAGCCACAAGGATGAGAGTAACAGAGGGAAATCCTCAGGATTCTTTCAACAGATGCAGGAAAAAAAGAAATCACCCAAACCCAACTTCCATTGCTGAGACAAACTCAGAAAACTGAATAGAAGAGAACTTCTAAACCTAATTAAGAGCCTCTAAACACCTACAGTTAACATCATACCCAATTGTGAAAGGTTCAATGCTTTCTACATAACACTAGGAGCAAAGCTTAATGTTAGCTCTCATCACCTCATTCAACACTTTACTGGAGATCCTAGCCGGTGAGATAAGAAAAAAAGAAGAAATAAAAGCCACATAATCAGAAAGGAAAAAATAAAACTGCCCTTAGTTACAGACAGCATGATTGCTTATGTAGAAAACCCCAATGGAACCACAAAACAAAAACTATAAAAAACTTACACATCTAGGAAATGAATTTAGCAATAAGGTAAGAGAAAAGATCATACACAGAAATAATCTGATTTCTGTAGTTAGCAATAAACAATCAGAGAAGGAGATTTGTTAAACTCCATTTACAATAGCATTTAAAGTAATTAAGTACTTAAAAATAAAGTTAATGAAAAGTGCTTAATGCCTCCACACTGAAAACTATAAAGCAGACCTAAGAGATCTTAAAGACTAAATAAATGGAGAGATGTACCATGTTAATGGATTAAAACTATTTGTTTTTAAGATTTGATGTCTTTAATTTAATTCCTCTCAAATTGACTTATAGATTTAAAGAAATCCAAATGAGGGGCACCTGGGTGGCTCAGTTGGTTAAGGGTCTAACTCTTCATCTTGGCTCAGGTCATGATCTCACAGTTTGTGAGTTTGACTCCCATGGGCTCTACACTGACAGCACAGAGAACACTTGGGATGCTCTCCTTCTCTCTCTGCCACTTCCTCGCTCTCTCTCTCAAAGTAAATAAATGTAAAAAAAATTAAAAGAAATCCAAATGAAAATCTTAAAAGGCTTTTTGGAGACAATGATAAATTAATTCTAAAATATAAATGCAAAGATCATACAGTACCCAAGCCATATTGAAAAAGAAGAAGAAATTCAGAGGACTAAAATTCCCAAATGTCAAGATTTTCTCTTAAAAAGCACTAAAAGTGTGGTATCTGCATAAGAAATGACAAATAAATCAATGGACAGAATAGAGAACCAGAAATAAACCCACATTTCTAAGGATATCTGATTTCTACAACAGTGCCAAAAAGATGGAACTTTATAATATACTATTAGTGGATTTATGAAATGTACAACCAATTTAGGGAAAAAATTCCAATAATTTCTTACAAAATTAAACATTTTCCTGCCTTATGAGCCACCAAATTCTGATTCTAGCTATACCGATTCTAATGAATTATAAAGGATCTTCAGACTGGCTTTATTCATAACTTTCAAAAGCTAGAACTACTCTGTTTATCCATTGATAGGACAGTAGAAACATAAAATGTGGTAGATTCATGCAATGTATCATTATTCATGAGTAACAATGAATGAACTACTACTACACAAAAATGACAGATGAATCTCAAAAGCATTACACTGCTTGAAAGAAGCTTTACCCAAAAGAGGAAATATTCTAGTATTTTGTCGTACGAAGTTCTAGAATAGAAAAATCTAATCTATGTAGGAAAAAGTCAGAACAGTGGTTACCTCTGAGGGACTGGAGGTGGGGGTAGACCGAAAGGATCTCAAGGGAATGTTCGTGTGATGTTAATGGTCTGTATTTTAATAGGTGCTTGGATTAATGGGTTATGCTAGTATGCATTTACCAAAACACAGCGAATATACACCGAAAATATGTACAGCTCACTGTGTACAAACTGTATACCAAAAGAAAGATAACAGAAACAAAAGATTGAATTTTAAGGCTATGCATGCTGAAGTATTTAGGATAAAGTTCAGGATAAATTAGGATTATTGTCTACAGTTTACTTTGAAATGTACCAAAAACTAAAATGAAGTGATGATGGATAAAGAAATGGATAAAGCAAGGATAGTAAAATGTTAAAGGTAGATTCTATGTGATGAATACACGGGTGTTTACTGTAGAGTATTTGTGATGTTTGGATATTTTCATTAAAAGAACACATCAGGCCTGTGCTACTTCAATGCCCTTCCTTGTTCAATATCTAGGGTAAGGAAAGTTTTCTATGGCAGAATTTATTTTTGCCTATTTCTCTCCTTTTTCCTTTCACTAACAGATGGCCATATACTCCAGAGAAGGTGAAGTCCCTTTTCACCCGTGGGGAGTGATATTTTATTTGTCCAATCTAATCCTTATAATTCTATTTCTCTTATTAGTGGTCGATTAAGAATGTCTAGCGAACAATATATAAAGAGAAGCCCTGTGCAGGGCTTCTAAGGAAGTGTTGCATATTCTGAAAGGGGAATTAGGGAAGGAACATTCTTTACTCTGGCCTTTCAACATTGATGTCTGACCTTGAGTCTTAGAGCTGCTGCAGCCATCTTTCAACCACAAAGGGACAGGCGCCGAGGCAGAGCAGAGAGAGCAGAACATGGGTTCAGGACGGCATCGAATGAGCTGGAACCATACTTCTTCTGAACTTCTTATGAGAGAAATATGGGAGTTCACTGGACTTCCAGTTGTCCTCTTGCCATGAGGCAATAGGCATGAGAACAAAAAGCAAATGTGCAAAGGATAGTAGAGCAAAAAGAAAACAAAAAGAGTTTGGCTTTTAATATCATTATTGAGATGCTTATACTCTCCAGACTGCCTGTTAACCAAACACTAAACCTCTGTTTGAGTTAGTTGTGTCTTGTGTTACTTGCAGCTGAGAGCATTTTGGGGGTACATTGCCTTGGAAACAGAAAATACATGCACACAACCATGAGAAAATGATGTCTACGTTTATTTCTTTAACTTTTTAATGTTTATTTTTGAGAGAGAGAGAGAGGGAAGGGCGGAGAGAGAGGGAGACACAGAATCCGAAGGAGTCTCCAGGCTCCCAGCTGTCAGCACAGAGCCCGACGCGGGGCTCGAGCCCACGAACTATGAGGTCATGACCTGAGCCCAAGTAGGACGCTTAACCAACTGAGCCACCCAGGCGTCCCTGGTGTCTAAGTTTATTAACTGAGGTCATTTTATTGACTGTAATTCTGCCAGTGGCTTCATAAAAATAATTTGTTTTCACTTGGAGTCACAAGGAAAAATCTTTACAAGGAGGAGGGAGCTGACTGAGGCTCTGAGGGAGGAGTGAAATTTCACAGGATGGAGAAGTCAGAGTGAGAAAGTCCCAAGTAAGGGACGTAAGATCCAGGACTTAAAGCTCAAGTGGCCAGCTGAAGTCCCCCGCCTTACCTTTAGTTCAGAGACAACCCAAAGTGCTTTCTCAGGATACAAGAAATCACCCCACCAACTATCTATGGGAGAAAATGCTTTCACTCAATAAAATGGTCACATAGAATGAAAACTAGTCCCTTTGAATAGAATCAGTGGTGGTGCTATATCCTAAGTAATGGGAAAACCGAACTAAAATAGTTTATTGAAGAAAGAAACTTATTAGCTTACAAAACAGGAAGTCTGTTGCTAGAAGAATAAGCTTCAGGATTAATTGGCCATCTTGGAGATGTCTCGGAGCCAATCTTTTTTCACTTTTGTGTTCTCTGTTGTGGGTGCATTGATTTTGTCACCAGGCTGGATCCCCCTCATGATGGTAAGATGGCTACAGTGGGTGGTCCTGGTATTTTATGATTTCCCTTCCTTCTCCTCATCTTGAGTTTCATAACTGCTTTAGTCTCCCTTTCTACATACAAGTTCCCTCTGCACCTAGTTTGCACAGTCAAATGTGCTAGTGTGGCATTTCTGGTCTCCATGTTACCAGTTCAGCACTGCCCATTCTCATTCATGGTCCCAACACAGCATTTCCTGAAAAGGAACTCCAATTGGGACAGTTTGAATGCCATGTACAGTAGACTGCACAGGGCTGAGGAAAGAACCCCTGAGTTTGAAAATGTGTCAGAGGAACTTCTCGAGCTGATACACAAAGAGAAATAAAGAATGGGGAGAAAAAAAAAGGATCATAACATCCAAGAACTGTGAGATAATCACAAAAGGTGTGACATTTGTATAATAGGGATACCAGAAACAGAAAGAAAGAAAGAAAGAAAGAAAGAAAGAAAGAAAGAAAGAAAGAAAAAAAAGAAAGAAAGAAAAAGAAGAAATGTTTTTAGTAATATTGGCAGGGAATTCTCCAAAATTAATGACAGGCAACAAACTACAAACCCAGGAAGCTCAGAGAATACCAGCCAAGAAAAATCCCAGGAATAAACAAATAACATACCTAGTCTATCCTATTCCAACTGCAAAAAAAAAAACAAAAACAAAAACAAAAACAAAAACAAAAAAAACAAAAACAAACAAACAAACAAAACAGCAGCAACAACAACAAAACAACCCACAAAGAGAAGATCTTGAAAGAAGTCAGGAGGAGGTGAATTGGGGGAAAACACATTACCTTCAGAGAACCAATGATAAGAATTACATTAGACCATTCTCCAAAAACCAGGCAAGCAAGAAGAGGATGCAATGAAATATTGTTATTGAAAGAAAAAACCCACCAGCCCCAAACTCTAAACCCGGTGAAATTTTCCTCCAAATGTGAAGAAGAAATAAACATACCTTCAGAAAAACAAAAACTGAAATAATATGTCACTAGTAGTCCTGCCTTGCAAGAAATATTAAAAAAAGTTCTTCGAGAGAAGAAAATTATATGTCAGAAAAATGTGTTTATATGTAGAAATAAAAAAATTTTAGAGAAGAAATAAAATAAGGTAGATAAAAATAAAATCCTTTATTTTTCTTATTCTTAACTGATCTAATAGATAACGGTGTTTGAGGCAATAATAGCAACGATGTGTTGGGTGATTATAGCTTATGGGTCAGTGAGATGAAAGACAGCGATGTCAGGGGAAGGGAGAGAGGCATTGAAGTTACCTATACTGCCCAGGAAGCATTTCGATGTTATTTGTAAATCAACTCGGATTAATTACAAATCTAATTTAAAACATTAGGGGGCGCCTGGGTGGCTTAGTTGGTTAAACATCTGACTTGGCTCAGGTCATGATCTCACAGTGTGTGGATTCAAGCCCAGAGTTGGGCTCTGCACTGACATCTCAGAGCCTGGAGTTCAGATTCTGTATCTCCCTCTCTCTCTGCTCCTCTCCAGCTTGTGCTTGCTCTCTCTCTCTCTCTCTCTCTCAAAAATGAATAACTAGACATTTAAAAAATAAAATAAAATAATACCTTAGAGAAACCACTAAAATGAAATTTAAGAAGAATAATTGATATGGCAAAAGAAAAAATAAACGGAACAATATAAAATTCTCAATTAAAATCTGAGAAGGCAGAAAAAGAAGTGAACACAAAAATAGAAACAGAACAAGGGCAACAAACAAAAAGTTATAAATATGGTAGATATTAATCAAACTATGTCAATAATCACTTTAAATATGAATGTTCTAAACATACAAATTAAAAGTCTTGTTTCAAAGTGAATTCTTTTTTAAAACTCAGCTATATGTTGTCCATTAGAAACATAACTGAAATAGGGGTGCCTGGGTGGCTCAGTCCATTAAGCATTCAACTTCGACTCAGGTCACAATCTCAAGGCTCCTGAGTTCGAGCCACGCGTCAGGCTCTGTGCTGACAGCTCAAAGCCTGGAACCTGCTTCAGATTCTGTGTATCCCTCTCTCTCTGCCCCTCCCCTGCTTGTGTTCTCTCTCTCTCTCTCTCTCTCTCTCTCTCTCTCAAATAAATAAATAAATAAACATTTAAAAGTTTTTTAAAAAGAAACATAACTGAGGGGCACCTGGGTGTTTCCTTTGGTTAAGCATCTGACTTCGGCTCAGGTCATAATTTCACAGAGTTTGAGCCCCTCATCGGGCTCTGCACTGACAGCTCAGAGCCTGGAGCTTCCTTCGGATTCTGTGTCTCCCTCCTTCTCTGTCCACCCCGTCCTCACCTTGCACTCTGTCTTTCTCTCTCTCAAAAATAAATAAAAACATTTTTAAAAATTAAAAAAAAAACATAACAAATATGAAGACACAAATACATTAAAAGTAAAGGGGTAGAGATAGATATGCCAGGGTAACACTAACAAAAGAATGCTAGAGCAGCTATATTTATTTCATGCAAAGCTGACTTCTGGAGGGAAAATTGTCATGAATAAAGAGAAGCATCACATAATGATAAAATGGTTAATCCTCCAAGAATATATAACAATTCTTAACAGGTATACACTTGACCATAGAACATCAAAATATATGGCTCAAGAGCTGATAGAACTGCAAACAGTAACAAAGTGTGCTGTTAGAGTTTAAGACCCCATCCTTAATTGACAGATCTAGCAGACAGAAAATCAGGAAGGACATAACTGAACTGAACAACAATATTGGCCTACTGGATCTCACTGACATTTATACAACATTTCATCCAACAGGAGAACGTACATTCTTCTACAGCTCAAGTGGAACATTCACCAAGATAGATCACATTTTGAGGCACAAAGCACTCACCTTAACAAATTCAAAAGAATTAGAATCACACAACCTCTGCCCTTCAGATCATAATGGAACGAAATTAGAAATCAATAATGAACAGAGAGCTGGAAAATCTCAAAATACTGGAGATTAAACAACACACTCCTAAATGTATGAGCTAAAGATGTTTCAAAAGAAATTTTAACGTATTCTGAACTAAATGAAAATGAAAATACAGCTCATTAAAACTTGTGGAAAGCGGTTTTTAAAAGGAAATGTATAGCACCCAAGGCATATATTAGGAGAGAAGAAAATACGAAATTCTATAATCTAATTTTCCACATTAGGAAACTAGGACAAAAGAGATATAAGCCTAAAGCAAGCAAAAGAAAAATAATAATAAAATTAGGACAGAAATTAAGGAATTGAAAACAGGAAATAATAGAGAAAAATAAATAAAATCAAAAAATGTTTTTTTCAGTAAAACTGACAAGCCTCTAACTAGGCTACCTAAGAGGGTGGGGAAAAGAGAATACATAAACTATGAGATATGAGATATGAAAGAAATATAAGATATGAAAGAAAGACTATCACTATTGATACTGTGAATACTAAAAGGATAATAAAGGAATATTATGAAAAACTATATGCCCATAAATTTGATAACATGAATTAAATGAGACAATTCCCTGAAAAGTACAATCTATCCATATTCAATAAAGAAATATATATATATAATGTGAATAAGCCCTATATATTAAAGAAATTGAACCAATAATTACTAAACTTCCAAAAAAGAAGGTGTCAGGCCCAGATAGTTTACTCTGTCAAACTCTACCAAACATTTGAAGAAGAAATGATACAAATTCCCTATATTATCTTCCAAAAATGTATAAGTTATGAGGTCATCATTACTCTAATAGTGAAACCAGATAGAGACCTTACAAGAAAATTCTCATAAAATTTGAGATTTCTTGAGATTCAAGAAAAATCTCAACAAAACACTGACAAATCAAATTTGACAGTGTATAAACAAAATTATACACCACAACAAAGTAAGATTTATTCTATGTATAGAAGGATGGTTCAATGTTCCAAAAAAAATCAATTAATTCAATCCATCATATCAATAGGCTAAAGAAGAAAATCATATGATCATAACCAGGAAAGGCTTTCTTCTAAATTGAACACCCTTTTGTGATAAAAACAAAACAAAACAAAAAAAAACACACAAAACAACAACAAGGGGCCCCTGGGCAACTCAGTCAGGTAAGTGTTAGTCTCATGATTTTGGCTCAGGTCATGATCTCCTGCTTACTGACTTTGTGCCCCACATTGGGCTCTGCCCTGATAGTGCAGAGCCTGCTTGGAATTCTCTCTCTCTCTGCCCCTCCCCAGCATGTGCTCTCTTTCTCTCAAAATAAATAAATAAACTTTAAACAACAACAACAACAACAACAACAACAACAACCAACCTCTTAGCATACTAAGAATAGAGATTGAAGGGAACCCTTCAATCTGATAATGAACATCTACAAAAACAACCTACTCATAACATCATACTTAATATTGAGAAACTACAGCCTTCCCTCTAAGACTGGGAAGAAGACAAGCATATCCCCTTTCACCGTTCCTATTAAGTATTGTATTGGCAGCTAATGCAATAAGACAAGAAAAGGAAATAAAAGGCATACAGATTGAGAAGAAATAAAACTGTTTTGCTTTTTTTTTTTTTGCAGATGACATGAGTGGCCTATGCAGAAAATCCTAAAAACATCACCCAAAAATTTCTGAAACTAAGTAAATATAGAAAGTCTGTAGAATGTATGGTTAATATGCAAAAGTAAATTATTTTCTTATATATCAGCACTGAACAATTGGAATTTGACATTAAAAATGCAATACCATTTATATTAGCCCCTAAAAAATATTTAGTTACAAATGTAAAAATATGTATGTAAAGAATCTATATGAGGAAAACTACAAAACTCTGATGAAAGAAATAAAAACAAATCTCCATAAGTGGAAAGTTATTCTATGTTCATGGGAAGAAAGACTTGATATTGATAAGATTCTAATTCTTCCCAACTTGATCCATTTACTCAATACAATCCTAATATAAGTCCCAACAAGTTATATAGTATATATTGACAAACTGGTTCTAAAGTTTATATGGAGAGACAAAAGATTCAGAATGGCTGACACAATACTGGCAGAGAAGAGCAAAGTTGGGAAACAGATACGACCAAACTTTAAAACTTAGTATAAAGCTCCAGTAAATGACACCATGTTTATTGGTGAAAAAATAGACACACAGATCAATGGAACAAATTAGGGAGTCCAGAAATAGAGCCACACAAAGATAATCAACAGATCTTTGATAAAGCAAAGACAATTCAAGGAAGAAAAAATAGGCTGTTAAACAAATGGTGTTGGAGAAATTAAACATCCATGTTCTACATAAATAAATAGTCATCCATGTGCTACACAAATAAATTTAATAAATAAATAAATAAGTCAGCCATGTGTTACATGGCTACATGTTACATGGTTACATAAATAAATTGAATAATTCAGTAAATAAGTCATCCATGTGTTACATTAATTAATTAATTAATTAATTAATTAACTAAGTTTAGCTCTACGCCTTACACCTTTCACAAAAAAGTTAACCCTAAATGGATCCTAGACCTAATATAAAATACAAAAAAAGTATAAAACTTCTAGAAGATACCATAGGAGAAATTCAAAGCTCCCTGGTTTGGAGATGAGTTTTTAGATATGATACCAAAGTCATGACTTAAAAAGAAAAAATGCTAAGTTGGACCTTTTTAAAATTAAAAACTTCTACTCTATGCAAGGCAGTATTTTAAAAACGAAAAATATAAGCCACAGACTGGGGGAAAATCTTTGAAAACCATGTCTGATAAAGGACTCTTACCCCAAATACAAAGAGCTCTAAAAACTCAACAACAACAACAAAACAAACAACCCAGTTAAAAATGGGCAAACAAGTCTAGACAGACATCTCACTAATGGAAGCATACAGATGAAAACATGTATATGAAACAATGCTCAGCATTAAAACAATGAAATACTGCTACACACCTATTAAGATTGCTAAAATTCAAAAAATCAACAGTACCAAATGCTGGTAAAAACGTGAAGTAAAGGGACTCTCATTCCCTGCCACTGGGAATGCAAAATTATACAACAGTTTGAAAGGCAGTTTAACAGTTTCTTACCAAACTAAACATACCCTTACCATATAATCCAGCTCTCCTACATATTTACCATTTGAGTTGAACACTCATATCTACACAAACTCTGCACACAAATGTTTACAGAAACTTTATTCATAATTGTCACAAACTATAGGAAACTTAGATATTCTTTAATATGTGAATAGATATCCTGGTACATCCATACAATGGAATATCATTTAACAATTAAAAGAAATGAGTTACCAAGCTACGAAATGGCATGATGGAAGCTTAAATGCATGTTTGCTAAATGAAAGAAAATAATCTGAAAAGATGGCTTATACTGTATGCTTCCAACAATATGACATTCTGGAAAAGGCAAAATCACAGAGACAAAAATGATCAGGGGTTGTCAGGTGTTCGGGGATGATGAATAGGTAGACCACAAGGAATTTTTATGGCAGTGAAACTATTCTCTACGGCAATGTAATGGTAGTGCATAATATTATTTGTTTGTCAAAACCCGTAGAAGTGCCCAACACAAAGAGTGAAACTTTATGTAAACTATGGACTTTATTTAAAAATAACATATCAGTTAAGTTTCTCAGGATCCACATAAGAGTGAAAACATATGGTATCTGTCTGTCTCTGTATGACTTATTTCACTTAGCATGACACTGTCCAGTTCCATCCACGTTGCTACAAAAGGCCATATTTCATTCTTTCTCATTGCCAAGTAGTATTCCATTGTGGTATATAAACCACAATTTCTTTATCCATTCATCCCATGGGGGGAGGGGAAGGAAAAAAAAAAAGTTAGAGAGGGAGAGAGCCAAACCATAAGAGACTCTTAAAAACTGAAAATAAACTGAGGGTTGGTAGGGGGTGGGAGGGAGGGGAGGATAGGTGATGGGCATTGAGGAGGGCACCTGTTGGGATGAGCACTGGGTGTTGTATGGAAACCAATTTGACAATAAATTTCATATTAAAAACAAATAAATGAAAGTAAATAAAATGAAAACATTCACTAAAAAAAATTTACAACTGGCTACTACATCATTTACCACCCCTTCTAAATTTGCATGTAAATAAAAGCATAGACTAGAAAAAAAACATATATAATGTAATGGGGGTAAACAGTAAAACTGGTATTTAGGTCACATATAAAAAAATGAGAATAAAATAAAAATAAAAATAATGTATCAATATTGGTTCATCAATTGTAACAAATGTGACTCACTCATACAAGACTTTGATAATAAGGGAAGCAGTGTGTGTAGGGAGGGATGTATATAGAACTCTCTGTACTATATGCTCAGTTTTTCTGTTAATCCATAACTGCTCTAAAAGCTAGAGTCTATTAATCCTTAAAGTCACTTTTTTCATATCACACTTTCTAATATTTTTGTCCGAGGATGCACTTTTTTCCTTCAAAATAGTTGCCTCTGAAGCCTGGCAGTTATTCCAGTGTTCACGTGAGCTGCTGTCAGACTTACAGGGTGTTCTTTTCTACCTCCTGCATTGGTATGTCTCCTGGGAAGTTTTGACTTGAAGAGCAGTCACCAGTTTTTCTGAACTGAAACTGACGAACAGCATAGCTGATTGGATATATTTGTTTTTCTTTTTGTAAGGCCTGATTTTCTTAGTTGGCATGTAAAGTAAATCTGCAATTTGCCAAGTTGAGATGAGACAGAAGACCATTTCAAAGATGGGCTACATCACTGGAATATGGTTGTCGCCTCTACATCTGGATTTTCCCCTAAATACAAATACCTTCATATTATATTTCTGCCTATCATTTTAAAACTATACAGACAAAAGGAACATCCATTTAAATATTTAAATCCATTTAAATGTGCTTCCTCTTTGCCAATAGGGGGAAAAAAGTCAATTTTCAGTCTAAGTATTATTCTTTTGAAGGTAAGATGCCCTTTTTCTCTAGCTGCCTTTAGGATTCTCTCTGCCTTTTTCTCACCAGTTTTCCTGTGATGTGTTTAAACATAGGTTTATTTATGGCATTTATTTTGCTTAAGGTTTAAAACACTTGTGGAAATTGTGACTTGATGTCTTTTGTCATTTGGGGAAATTATTGGCCATGATGTTTTCAAGTATAGCTTCTACTCCGTTTCATTCTCTTCTACCTCTGGGACCCCAGTAACTCTGTGTCATATATTTTCACCATGTTCCATCTGTCTCGTATTCTTTTCCTGTATTTTGTGTTTTTTCTCTCCGTGCTTCAGTCTATTTATTTTCTACTGACCAGATTTCCAGCTTACTAATTCTGTTGTAAGTCTATCCAATCTGTTATGAAATTCATCTATTGAGCTCTAAATTAATATAGGTTCTTGTATTTTTTTTTATTTCTAGACTGTTCATATAAACTTTTTTATAGTTTCCTTATCAAAGTCTTCATTTTGTCAGCTAACTCCTTGAATATATGAGTATAGAGTTCACGTCTAATAAATCCAATACCTGAATTTTCTGTGGGTCTGTTTCTATTGTCTGATTTTCTATTTTTAAAATATTTCCCTGGATTATAATTAATATGCAGTAAAGTGTACAAATCTTAAACGGACATGTCATTGGTGCATATATATATATCTATATATATAGATATATATATATAGATATATATATATTCTGTAACCCCCACCAGATTGAGATACAATAGTGATTAACAATATATAAAGAGTTCTAACAAATCAATAAGATTAGAGAAAATCACCACAAGGAAAAATGGACAAAAGTTCTAAACGGGCAATTCACAAGAATACACAAATAAGCTATAAAAGAATAAATCTGACAGATGTGCAGGCTCACTTTTAATCAAAAATTGCAAGTTAAAATAGCAATCAGATGCTATTTTTCATACATTTCATTGAAAGTAATACAATACATCATTGATCTATGGTGGTAAAGCTGGAACTTTCATGTCTTAGGGAAGTGGAAATGACAAGTTTTGGTTACCAAGTACCTCTCTGTGTTTTAAGTTTATTGCTCTTTCAGCATTTCCATTGTTAAGGCTCTATCATTTCAGAAATTTTCATAGAAGCACACGAAGATATATTAGCTAATAATAATGTCAACATTTTTTCAGAGCTCACTATTTGCTAGACTCTTAGTGCTTTTTGAGTATTAAGATATAATTCTCAAAATGACATAGAGGCAATAGATATTTCCCGGTGTGAATGGTAAGTTGAATAGGACACTAAAGCTGAAAAGGGAATGTAGGGCTTGCTTTTGCCTCACTCACTAGGTAGAAGAAGCGAATGTCTTAAAAGGAATGGATGAGTGGTGGCTATTAGGCACAGATCAGAATGTCTCCCAGGTGGGTCACAGGGCAATGGCATGGAACCACGTAAATAAAGCCATAGGACTGGGCTAGCCAGGTCCCTAAATTTTGATAACTGTGGGAGAAGATTTCACTACCTCCACATCAAATAATGTCCATCACCTGCCGTCTCTGTGTGCTCCACTGTGCCAACTGCTGTGGGACTTATGAAAGAATGACAGGGCTTAATCTGTGTCTAAAAGTCTGGACGTGATGTAAGAATAGCGTGTACTCTGCTCCAGACTCTCAGAGAAGGAGCCCTGCCCAGATATCTAGCAGCATCGACAGCACACTGTGGGGACGTTCTGACACGTGTTTCTCTCCAGTGCTTGTCTATGTTCTTCCTGATGGTAACTCTCTATTGGATTCATCTCTGTTATCTTCTACACCTAGTACAGTGTCTGGCAGACAGTGGGCAATCAGTTCAATAAATGAATGATTGGATCCAGGGATAGGCAGATGAAAAGCTGAGTGGATGGGTGGAGGGGAGGGTAAGCGAATACCTCCTACCAAGTATCAACCCTTTCCTCATGACAAGAAGATGAGAGGGTCACCCTAGATAATGTCTAAAGTCTACTATAAATAGTTCTATATTCTGATCTAACTTGTGTCCATACTTCAGGATTCCAGTTTTGTGGAATTTATTTCCACCCTGTAAGTTTCATCATCAGCACAGAGAAAACTATAATTAAATCGGTGCTGTTTCCTTTAGCTGTTTTTTTTTTCTCTTTTCCAAGCAGAAAGCTCTTTGTATTTATTGTTTCCTGTTTCTGAGAAAACAAGCACTAACAGCTTCAGGGATGAATATGAGAGTATCTGTCCACTGTCATATTAATTCCTTTCTGCAAAGAAAGTCTATTTCATGTTTATTATTTTTTATTGTTGCCATATACAATGAAATTCTGATATGTTTCAGACTGTCATCATTGTGAGCAAATCTCAACACAGGCATTCACAGCTGAATCAAGGCATCAAAATGGCATAGTAAGAGCCAGTGGGGCTTCCAAAGCGTGACTCAGGCTGAAGAGTCATCAGCTACCAGGGGCACGCTCTTCCCATGGTGGAGGGCTCGAGGACAAGAGGTCAGGCCAAACCATGCAAACTTATTCCAAGCCTCCACTGGGATGCGGCTTAGGTCATGTCCACTCACATTCCATTGGCCAAAATAAATCTCAGGACCAATCCCAATATCCATAGGGCAGGACAGCATACTGGGCTCTTGCTGGGGAAGGGAAGAGTAAATATTTGCTGAATAGTAATACAAGCTATCACAGGGGGTCATTCAAAAGTTAACTCTCAAACTCCCTGCTGCTTCCTTACAGTATCCTGGAGCTCTGCCCACTTTTTATGCTTTGGTGACTTTTAATTCAATGAGTAAAAATAACAACATAAAGAGTCATTATTTCTGGAGTACCCACTATGCTTCAGCCACTTCACATGTATCATTTGTAATTCTCACCACAGATCTACAAAGAAAGAGTTGTTATGCGTATGCTATGTGTATCGCATATGAGAAACCTACAGATCCAAGAGAGAAAGTATCACATCCAATGTCACGAAGTGCATGCCAGAGATAGACACCAAGACCATTCTAGCAGCCCAACTCACGGACCATGGGCCCTTTAAAATTTCTTGGGACGCTCAGCCTCACTGATCATCTTATCTGATTTATTTATTTGTGTCATTTAAGACCACAATGAAATACTCCTACACACCCAACTGAGTAAGTAAATTTAAAGGACTGAAAATACCAAGTGTTTGGAAGACAGAGTATCAACAGCTCCCTACACTGTTGGCGGCAATGGAAATTGGCACTTTAGGGATCAATTTGACATTATCTATTAGAGTCAAATGCATATTGTGTTAATACCCAGCAAGCCCGCTCCTCCTAAATATACTATGTAATATGTAGACATATAGATGTAGGCGTATAGATATAAATATAGAAGTAGGTATTGATGTATGTGTATGTGTGTGCAAGCAAACAATAATTAAAGAAAAGAATCCTCACTTAAAAGGACAAAAGAGGAAGAAATGCCCTTAAAGAAAGCCACGCTCCTGAAAGAGCAAGAACAGAAAAGTAACATCTGACAAAAAGTTGCAGAATACAAGGAAATCTGCTGCTAGGAATGTGAGTGTTGGAGCACCAGTAGAAGGGCTGGGAGAGTCAGAGGAATGGGCAATGGGCTCCCAGTAAGGATTTAAGAGCTGGGTAGGTGAAGAGCCTGGGAAGCTTGAACTTGAGGAAACAAGAATGCACAATGATACTGATCTGGGTGATCCACTGGGAGGAGGAAAAGGTTTCTGCTTTAGAGCCTCAGCTGGAATTGATTGGTGGTGGGGCAGCGGGGAGGGGGGGCGTTGAGGGGCTCAGGGCCAGTCCTTTAAGGAGACCACAGAGATTGAGACACCGCCCTTAGCACACACCCTGTAAATCATGCCGCGAGCAGAATTGAGGCTGAGGACTGAGCTAAATTATGTTTCCGTGGTACCATCCATGTGCATGATTTTGAAGCAAGGTCAGGGACTTAAATTAATTTGCTGTTAAATTTCATCTTTCCAGGTTAAGCCCATTTTCTAAGCCGCCTGAAGGATTTTTGGTTTTGGGTGGGTTTTGTTTTGTTTTGTTTTGATGTTTTAGGTTTTTCCTGTGGTTTACAAGTGTTTTTCAAAATTTAATAAATAAATAAATAAATAAATAAATAAATAAATACATGATTCAAATAGCACAGAGGGCTTTTGTCTTAAAAGCAACCGCCTCCCACCCCATGCCCCTACCCACAGGCCTGTTCTCCAAACGCTCTTTTTACCATCACAGATAGCGGGTCTCCAGTTGGCCACATCATTTTTCTAGATAATATGCTCATTATCCTGGTTTGTGACTTGCCAACTTCAGACAATGCATTGACTTCTTGTAATGGTTACTGTCCATTTACCCATCTCCCAGATCCATTCTCCCCTACTCACACCCAGAGGAGGGACTTGGGGTGTAAAGGAGTAATCTTTTCTTGTCCTCCATCAACAGTCCCCCAAAATGCCATATTTTAGCAAGCTTTGTATTTGGCTTACTTGTACAGCTTTTTGTTTGTTATTCTGGGTTTTTAGCCAACATTTTTTTTTCCTCTGTGGAAAAGCAAAGTATGCATTCTTAGTTCATTTTCAGTTATATCCAGCTGCTCAATCATCTCATCTCCTACAGCATTCTTCCTCCTGAATGTCACCATTTTCCAGAACTCAGCAAAAGCCCTGGAACCTCACTGTCCTCCCTCCAGCCACACCTACTGTCCTCTGCATCCTGGGACTCCTCTGCCTGGTCATTCTCCCTTGGTCTGACAGATCTTATTTTCCAACAGCTTTCTTCTGCATAAGAACTAAACTTGTTGAGCCTTTAGATATCCAAAGACCTCTTATTCTTCTCTCATGATAATTTATTTATTTCTTTTTACTTAAACAAAATTTTAATGTTTGTTTTTGGGAGAGAGAGAGAGAGAGAGAGAGAGAGAGCAGGCCAGGGTAGGGTAGAGAGAGGGAGACACAGAAGCAGAAGCAGGCTCCAGGCTCTGAGCGTCAGCACAGAGCCCAACACAGGGCTCGAACCCATGAACAGTGAGATCATGACCTGAGCCCAAGTTGGATGTTTACCTGACTGAGCCACCCAGGTGCCCAGGCATGACAGTTGATTTTTTGACCAGGTGTAAGATATAAGGTGTGAAGTCATCTTTGCCTCTTAACTTCTACATTCTGTATTTTTGATAGGCGTCCTGATGCCAGTCTGACTTGAATCTTCTGCAGAAGATGCCAGCTACCCTCCCCCACCCACCTGTCTGTGGAAGCTTTTAAATCTCTTCTCCATATCATTGCTGTTCTGAAATTATATAACACATAGTTATATATAATTTTTTAAATGCAGTCCTTTCTATTTGAAAACCTGTATACTCCTTTAGCTCCTCATGATTTCCTCCTCCTTTCCCCGCTCATTCTTCTCTGTCTTCCTTATACATATTTACATGTGAATTCCTCTCTTTCATTTTCTCTGCTGTTCTTTGAGAAATTCATATAAGTTGGACCTCCTGATCTCATCACTCATTTTTTCTCCAATTTTCTCTTGTTTTGTTCTTAGTCTAAAATTACAATTGCACCAAGAAGAATAGAATACCCAGAAGTAAACTTAGCCAAGGAGGTAAAAGATCTGTACTCTGAAAACTATAAAACATTGATGAAAGAAATGGAAGATGATGCAAACAAATAGATATTCCATGCTGATGGAATATAAGCATATATTTAACAATATCAGTATTGTGAAAATGTCCACACTACCCAAAACGATCTACACATTCAGTACAATCTCTATCAAAATACCAACAGCATCTTCACAGAGCTAGAACAAATAATACTAAAATTAGTGTACAAGGGCAAAACACCCCAAATAGCCAACGCAATCTTGAAAAACAAACTAGAGGTATCATAATTTCAGATTTCAAACTAAACTGCAAAGTTGTAATAATCAAAATAGTATGGTATAAGCACAAAAGTAGACACATAGATCCAACAGAACAGAATTAGAGAGTCCAGAAATAAATAACTCCACACTTACATGGCAAATTAATCTTTGACAAGGAGGCAAGAATATCAAATGAACAAAAAAAAAAAAAAAAGACAATCTCTTCAACAAATAGTGCTGGGCAAACAGGATAGCAACATGCAAAAGAATAAAACTGGATCCTTTCTCACAATATATCCAAAAATAAAATCAAAATGGATGAAAGACCTCATTGTGAGACCTAAAATCATAAAAATCCCAGAAGGGAGCACAGATAGTAATTTCTCTCACACCAGCCATCACAACATTTTTAAGGCCAGAGAAACAAAAGCAAACACAAACTATCAGTTATTCCTTCAGCTTTCACCTTCTTGATTGGATTTTCATTTTAGCCATTACCAATGGTCTCCAACCCATCATGGTTCAACCTAGGATTTTTGGACTTTATGATGGTGCAAGTAATACACATTCAGTATTCAGAATTTTGAATTTTGATCTCTTCCCAGGGTGATGCTGTCTCATGATTCTGGGCAGTGATAGCTCCTAGTCAGTCACATGATCACAAGGCCAAACAACCCCTACACTTACCACCATTCCGTTTTTCGCCTTCTGTACAGTAGTCAATGAATTATATGAGATATTCAATATTTTATGAAAAAATAGGCTTTGTGTGAGATGATTTCACCCAACCATAGGCCGGGTAAGTGTTCTGAGCATGTGTAAGGTAGACTAGGCTGAGTTATGATGCTCAGGAAGTTAAGTGGATTAAATGCATTGACAACTTATATTTTCATCTTACCATGGGTTTAGGGGGATGTAGCCCCATTAAGTGGAGGAAGATCTATACATCGTTAATTGTATAATTAATCTATATGTTGTTACTGCTAATTGTCAAAAATTCCTTTCTCATTATTTGCTTTTTATTTTACATAGAACACCTCTCTTATTTTATGGTTTTATTATTTTCCCAAATTTCTGAGTATTAAAGTTCTGCCTTGTCCCTTGGTTTTCTTTAGATCCTCGTCTTATTTATTTCTGTTTCTTTATTGAAGTTAGCTTTTTTCTTTTGTTTGGCTCGGCCATGTTCTGGCTCTTGTATGTGACTTGGTTGTCATATACAGCTGTCTATCGATGCTTAAAAAGCAAAGGCCAGGTCGATCATTCTAAAGCGTTGTTAAGGATTCTCTCTTCCATTGTCTGAATATGTTTCCTGATTAGTCTTCCTTCTGGGAGGGAGAAATCTGGCTGGGAGATCTGTGTTTCTGGACTAAATGGTCTCTGCTTTAGGGTGTGTGGAAAAGACCTTCTTGACAAATCCCAGAAAGAGGAGGGTTTCACCAAAAGAGGCTCCTTCCCACACTAGTAGCCTTAACTCACTTACACAGTTTCTTAATTTTCTTAGGGACATTCACACGCTTTTGTCCCCAGGGGCAAACCTTTGTGGTTGGCCTGACATTTTGTACCCAAAGGTAGGGAAGCAGGGAGGAGTTGCTTCCACAAGGAATAAACTTTAACCAATGTCCTTGTCTGTATTCTCACTTCCAAACCCCATGCTCCAACCTGCCACTCTGAGCCCCGGCCCCTGCGGCTCTGACAGGCTGAGCCCAACCCCCCTGCCCGCACGCACCATTGCGCATGCACACACACACACACACACACACACACACACACCGGCCACCCTGCAGCCTCCCCTGGGCTTCCCCTGTGCTGGAACCTCTATCTCTCTATTTCCTTCCTTGACATACTCCATACCCCATCTTCCTGGAATTCTGGAAATCTCATACACTCTGAAGGATCCCCTTAGAGCCCCTTCACTTTATGAGCTTATTTCTTTACTATACCTATAATGTAATTGTCATGTGCTGTAAAAAGAGTACAAAATACACTAATTCAGTTGTCTCGAGCCTTACACTTGAAGGGACTTAAGATGAGAGAAATAGGTATACAGTCACCTGCGTCCCTGTGGCCTGGACAGAAGACATGGTTATGCCTAGTTGTGTTCATGGCGTACTATGTCTCTCTGTGTATTACACATGATTTATTTTAATTTTTTTTTCTACAGTGCTACAACACTGTACATACATTTACATCTTGGTAAATGTGTGAGCTTCTGGGGGGAATCTGCACCAACCCCTTCAGAGCACATCGGATGTAGGGGTCATTAACCCCCTTTTGCACGTGAGAAATTTTGGAGGCAAAGTCACTGAGCAAAGTTGCACATGGTGAGCCAAGAATGAGAAGCCATTTCTGCCACATTCCAAACGCTGTTCTTTCTTTGTTCATGAGATTGTTTGGGGTATTACAAGAGATAAAATATGCAGAGCTCGTAGCAAAAGTTTGGCAAATGTAATTACCATTCTGGTTCCCTCTTCTTAGTCACAGCTACATACCCCAAATCCCTCTGTCTTCTTGGCCAAAGGGAATAAAAGCCACAGCAAAGACTCTAAGGAGGAAACTGCCTCCTCTCTTAGTGGGCCCCAGACCTCAGCTGGAAGCAGCTAGAGTACAATTTTTTAGTTCAGGTTCACACCAACAACTTACTCACAAAGGGAAAGGGCTGTGACCCAAACAGGACTCTCTGAAAGTTAGTAATTCATTCTCTACCTCCTGGGAGATAATAATTTCCTTATGTGCTGGTGGGAACCGTTGGAGACTCATTTAGCAACTCCTTGCCTCCTTCCCTTGTGTCTCAGGGTTGCCAGCATGAAAAGTGCCATCAAGCTGGGCAGTAACACCAGGGAGTCCACCAGGGGCACTTGGATCCTCCAGGGACACTTGGATCCTCTAGGGACACTGGGATTCTCCAAGGACATTGGGATCCACCAGGGACACTTGGATCCTCCAGGGACACTTGGATCCTCCAGGGACACTTGGATTCTCCAGGGACATTGGGATCCACCAGGGACACTTGGATCCTCCAGGGACAGTGGGGTCCTCCAGGGGCACTGGGGTCCACCAGGGACACTGGATACAGGGATACAGGAGGGGTGCCAAGGAGACTGAACTGGTAGAATTTCCCCCACAGCAGAGCTTTAGGGTTGGACAGTCCTTGTTCCAATTCTAGCTGTCACTGAGTAGCTGTGTGAGCATGAGTAGTTACCTCTCCTCTCTGGTCAGTTTCCTTTTCTGCAAAAGGAAGAAAAGGGAAAAGGAAGAAAAAAAAAGTCAGAAACAAATGCCACCTACCCTGTAAGGATACTGTGACATATCAGTAACTTCACATGGGAGGGCCCAACACAGCACCAGGCCTGGCACATTCTAGGTCCTCAGGAAATTGTTACTATCTGTATATTCCTATGTCTGCTGGGATGTGTTTTTCTGGAAAAATCACACTTGCTTAAGTGTTAGAACCACCCAGACTGACTTATGTGCTGGCTGTGTCCTTTTCACTGATTCTTCCCTGCCTGAGATTCAAACCAACCCCATCCTGACATTTCTCTATGTGGTTTTTCTTTCTTTCTTTCTTTCTTTCTTTCTTTCTTTCTTTCTTCTTTCTTCTTTCTTTTCTTCTTTCCTTCTTTCTTCCCTCCCTCTTTCCTTCCCTCCCTCCTTCCTTCACTGCCTCCTTTCTTCCTTTCTTTCTTCCTTTTTTTCTTCCTTTCTTCCTTTCTTTCTTCCTCTTCTTTTCTTCCCCCACTACCAGTCTGAAGCCTCTTCATGTGTCTCAATCCTAGTCTGTACTAGGTGGACTCTCAGAGCTGTCACCAATGCATAAGATTTTGCTTATGGTCACTTCCAACTACCCCAGCCCACCTAGTGTTCCTGCCGGGTTTCTGTGCTACTCTTCCGCTCTTAAAGATACTGTTAGAAAGTTACCAGAGTCAGACCATTCTGGATGCTTACGACCTATCTACTCCCAGATGAGGTGCTGCTATAAGCTAGGGGCCTAGGCTGCAGCTCTGGGTCTAGCATGAGTCCCACAGCCTCACTGACCTTGGGCACCCTCTGTTCTGCCTGGCATGGCCAGAGCCAGCCTTTAGTAAAGTCTAGACAGAAGAGAGCCTAGCAGCTCAATCGTAGCAGACAACCTTAGACCTTCTTTCTCTCAGCCTTCAAACATCCTCATTCATGGATTCTTCTCAGAAAGATGTGTGTCCTGAGGGGAAAAGGGAGAGGCTCTTGGCCAAGGCTGCAGCCATTGATGTCTCTGTGTTCCTCTAGACCCCACCTCCCACCTCCCAGCCCATGTTCCTCATTACTCACAGCTCCCCCTGCTTCTTCTCTCCACGCCTCTTAAAATATGCAGAGCCACAGTGTGGTTTTCTTAAAAGCTGCCAACTTGCCAATCAGATAAGTCAAGCTATGTTTCTGTGCTAATCAGAAAGAACCAGAAAAGGGCCCAAGGAGAAAATGTTCGCAATACACATGAAAAGACGTTGTTGTCTTTTGTGTATAAAGAGTTCAAGGAAATCAATAAAAAAAAAAAAAAAACATAAAACACCTTTCTGAATGAGAAACAGCATGAACAAAACATTCAGCCAAAAGAACATGCACTTTGTAAATAAGCATGACAGTATATTCAGCCTCACTAGTAATCAAGAAAATGCAAAGTCGAATAATTACATATTTCCTGTCCACAGAATTATCAATGATTTAAAATCTAATGCTTGATTCTGTCAAGAGGCTTTGAGAGGAACGCTTGACTGGGGAGAAGGTAAATTGTCACAGCCACAACTCATGAATGTATCAAAACCCTAAAACATAGTCCTAGCCTTTGATCCAGCCATTCCACTTGCTGGAATACAAGCTAAGGAGAAATATATGAAAAGTAGATATTTATGTTCATATGGTTTATCCCAGCAAAGAAAAGGAAACAACTTAGTAATTAAATCAAAGAGCTTTTATACTTGTATATGGGAAAATGGTCATGGCATAATGTTTGGTAGTGAAAACACAGCACTTAAAATCACACATTCAGTAAAATCTCAGTAATATAAAGCAAATGCCCACAAATGTGTAAAAGAGATTAGCACTTAATGTGCTAGACATTATGAGCAATTGTTAGAGTTTTTTTTTTTTAACCTCTCCATTACATTTTTTTTAAACAAAGAACATCTTTTAGTTTGATACAGGGCAAAAATTTTAATTAGAAATTTTAAAGGACCCAAGTAAAATCCGCCTGCCTCTACCTGTAAGAGCTCACAGACAAGGACTGCAGTAGGTCCCCTCCAAGAGGAAACCAGCACTATGCGTGTGTGTGCATGTGTGTGTGTGCATTTGGGTGTACGTGTGTGTGCATGTATGTGTGTGTTTGGGTATATGTGTGTGTGTGTGCATGTGTGTATGTGTGTGTGCGTGTGTGTATGCGTGTGTGTGTGTGCGTGTGTATGCGTGTATTCGGGTGTGTTTGGGTGGGGATAAGTCAGGCAGGAATCCCCCTCACATGCACAACTCCCACCCTATGTAGTTCTGGGAAGGAAGTGAAAGTTCCCCTCTGGGGCCCCATCACACCCTCTCTGACTGTGGTGAGCTCAGCATGGTATCCCAACCACGTCCTGCACACATTACAGAAGCTGCCAGAGCTGAGTCCCAATCCTGGCTGCACTCCGTCAAACAAGTTCTTGTCACTGCTGCCAACCTCAATTTTCTCACTTTCAAATGGGCCGTTGGCAATATTCTCTTCGATGGTGCTTATGTGAATTAGATAACTGTTTTATTGTTATAAGATATAGCTGAGTTCTTGCTACTCCATTAATAAGCACCCAACACATCAAGATACACTGCATTTCTGTGACTTAGTATCAGACCCTTACCATAGAATCTAATTTTTCATGTTATGATTTTACCTTCTCAAAATACTCCTCATTTCTTTAAAATTAGACACTTTTAGGATTAAACCTTCTAAACTATATCAAATGTTTCTCTGCTAGCTAAATGACTACTCACTATTAAACATTATTTATCTTCTTTTCAGAATGGCCTGAAGTCCTTACTATAAAGTGTGTCCATCAGGGGACAGGACCAATGTCTTCGATAACTTACACTTAATGTCTTTAACTTATTTGTTGAGTAAGATATTGTATTATTACATTATTATCTAATGCATCAGTCACAGCGACCTCACTTTGCAGATTGTTCCAGTTTCACAGATGAGAAAACTGAGGCTCAGAGGATTTGAGTAAAATGTTGAAGGTCAGCCACATAGAAGGCAATGAGGACTCAAACCCAGATGGAGTCCCAAAGCCTCGGTTCCTTGACGGTCCATGGTGCAGTCACATCCTCCACTTATGGCTGGATCCAAGAAGCTTTCGTTGTATAATAAATGCTACTCTGTTTTTGTATCCGACCTTAGAGTTTGTGGAGCTACCTTTCTTTAGTTTTTTGGCTTCCTCTCTGTAAAGGATTCTTGTTACATTTTCGTGCTTTAAATTTTTTTTTAACATTTATTCGCTTTTGAGAGTGAGAGAGACGGAGCATGAGTGGGGGAGGGGAAGAGAGAGTGGGAGACACAGAATCCGAAGCAGGCTCTAGGCTCTGAGCTGTCAGCACAGAGCCTGATGCGGGGCTCGCACTCACAGAAGGGGAGATCATGACCTGAGCCAAAGTCAGACGCATAACCAACTGAGCCCCCCAGGTGCCCCATTTTGGTGCTTTTAACCTGTCCTACTTTGGGAAATGACATAAGCAAATGTCTTATGATTATATCTAAAGGCCAGTTGGCTGTCAGTGAGGATCTAAAAGTCTCCCCACAGGTGTTCTCACAAGTGAGATGCAATGACCTGGGGACTTGTTCTTTGGTTACCTAGTGGCTCTTTCGGCCTCCTTTGGGCTCCCCAGCTGCATTTCAGATCATTGAAGTTCTTTAAATTATGAACTCTGAATACAGGGGATTCTATCATCTAACAAGGACTTATATGCTAAATTGTTGCTAGTTTCTAGTAAATGCCTTTTCTGTCCCACTGTTATTTATAGACATTGCTTCTGCAACTTTGAAATGCAAGTGCTCCTGTCTGCATTTTCTAGGCGAAGAAATGGAGACTCCAAAGTTTCCACACCTGGCCCAAAGCATTCCGTTGAATAGTTCCCTTCACATCAACATGTATATGTAGCATGGGAGTCTCACTAAGGATTTATAAGCAGTGTGAGTTTCTTCATCATCTAACTAATGAGAATTATGAACATTTGCCCACTGTGTCAAACAGGCCGTCCTCATCTTAATGCCTGGAGTTGGTCTAGCCCACATAGAGCTGGGCAAGGAGTCTGCTCTGCACACCTCCAGAGGGCAGCCTTACATTGTGTTCAACCTGGTTGGTACTCCCAAGGGCATATACATCGTGCAGACATCTGAAATGGTGCCCCGGGACTGCAGCAGAGCATCCTTACCTGGGAGAAGGGGAGAAGGTGTCACAGCTGGTGCATTGGAGGACCATCAAGTAAACAACATGAAAAGCCCCACAGGAAGGACCATCAGACATGAGGACAGGATGTGTCTTGGATCTGAGATTTAAAACCAGGCTGACATGGTCTCAAACTCCCTTGCCCTTCTCCCTGGTGGGGAGAGGGGAGAGATCAAATTTTGCATATAACATAGCATTCCTTCTCCGTGAGGTAGGCAGACTCCATTTAACTAACCAGAGTGTCAAAATCCATCTCCAAGTTTTTAACTGTCCAAGTAAAGTGAATTCTTTACAAACTCAACTATGTCTGGAAGCCTCAGACAAAAGTGATCCAAATAAATCATACGACCTTTGTCCAAGCAATCCCTTTTTCTAAGAATCTTTTCCAAACATCAGCCCACGGATGGGGACAGCGCCCTTGAGGAGAGCCAGCCAGGCAGGGACTTCCCAGGCCAACGGTGCCCCTCAGCCCTGAGTGGCCACACAGCCATCGAGTGGCCAAGCAGCCTGTCAAGATTCAAACACAGGTCTGTCCCTATTTGGTCACTGGCCCTAACAGTGCCCTGCAGGCCATCCTGTCACATCTGGGAGTTTTTCAGTCCTCACCCGGGGGAATTCTCCACCACAACCTCTGAGTCTGATAGCTGCAGATGGAAACAGAAACACAGAAAATGTGATTCTTGCGCAGGAAAGTTGGAACAGAGAAGAGTTCAGACGTGGGCGGGTGTGTGTGTGTTTAAAAAAAAAAAAAAAAAAAAAAAAAAAAAAAAAAAAAAGGGTGGAAACCCCACCAGCCAAGTCTGCAGAAAAAAAATAAATGCAGTCTGCCTATCTGGGGCCGGAGCCCCTCCCCTCGGGCCGCCGGAGACCGTGACACAGGTGCCGCTTCCTCCAGGCTGCTGAGGGTCAGAAGCAGGCCCGCGCGCCCCTCGCCACCGCTCGGCTTCTCCGTGCCCCTGGCCCGACCGGCGCCCCGCACCCGCTGGCGATGAGCAGTCTCAACAGCACGTCGCCGCCCGACCAAGGTGAGTGCCCGCCGACGCCCCGCGGGGTTGCGCCCCAAGCCCCCGGGTCCTGCCGCTCCGTTCGTGCCTCTGTGCGATGGCCGCGCGTATCCGCCGCGGGAACTTGCCCCAGGCCGGGAAGTAAGGAACCCCTGCGCGGAGGGAGGGGACAACGCCCGCCATGTGGCTCGGCCGCCCCGGGACGTGGGGGCAGATTCCGAGTAAACTTCAGGAAACTCAGCCGGTGCCCTGACTCCTCTCTGGGGCGGCAGGAGGGACGTGCACGCGGCGGGGGCATCTCTGGCCTTGACCCCCAGGGCGTTGTAATTCCTTTTTCTTGTTAAGAAGGCACATGCTTTCCTGCTGACGGGAAAGAGAAATCGGATACCCCGAGCTTCTCTGTAAGGGTGTTGGGGGACCTGGCCTGGCCTCCCCCACCCCTCCTCTGCCAATGGGCTTTTGCAGTAACAATATCAACAACAACAAAAACTTAAAATTTTCTTCTTAAAAAAGTGAATGTTTATTTCTCTTATCCCCAACTCTGCCCAGGTCTGCTCATTAGAAACTGTCAGAGGAGAGACATTCTGAGTCAGTGGTGTCATCCTGTTAAATAATTAATGTGATAATAGGGGTACTGGGGACACCCGCTCCTTTACAAGTCTTTAACATCCAGGTGGTTCTGTGGCCTCACCAGCGGAACTGGAGCATAGTCTACTGTGGCTAGGTCTGTGGTTGTGCACTATGTGCCTGTGTGTGTGTGGCCACTGGCATGCTTGTTTGGGGGTGAGTGGGGACAGGAGTCTTGGGGGGAGGGCCCCTCCGCCTACATTGGCATCAGGCGTGCCACTGATTAGCCAGGGGCCTGAGGCAAGCCAGCCTCTGTCTTAGCTCCAGCACCGTCCTCATCATCCGTGAAATGGGAACATAGGATATTCTTCTTTGGGTCCTGGGAAGGAAGCTCTGTGTAAAGGTCCCAGCATGGAGATGGACCGCTAAGGGCCCCATAAATGTCAGTCATCTTCATTTTTCATTTTACAGGAGACTGGATCTGGGAGCTCATGTTGGCTCCTGTTTACGTGTGTCCGTGAGTGTGAGAGTCAGACACTAGTGTGTGTGTGTGTGTGTGTGTGTGTGTGTGTGTGTGTGTGTTGGGGCCAGGGGTGAAGGGCAAAGCCACTGAGGAAGTGCAGGCAGGCTGCCACTCCCCCTTCTGGAGAGGCTGGCTCCCTCCCCAGGAGCCCTGCCCCGCCCCCTCCCTTAAGCAGTTCTCTAGGCTTCAAGTTTCAGACCATGACCAATGGCTGCAAACACTTCCCTTCTGGAGCTCAGAAGGATGCAGCCATCACTTGCATGCCATTCTAGATTACCCTTAGGACTCCATTTATGGCAGGCTCTTTGCCGTGAGAGAACTGTGGGGCCCTCTCTCTTGCTGCTAACTCAGGCAGGATGTGTCTATATCCTGTGTCAGTTTACATCACTGCTTCTCAGAACCAGAGGTTAG
The DNA here is from genome assembly GCF_018350195.1 of Panthera tigris. Lineage (NCBI taxonomy): Eukaryota > Metazoa > Chordata > Mammalia > Carnivora > Felidae > Panthera > Panthera tigris. The sequence goes on along the minus strand of NC_056667.1, from coordinate 111,220,656 downwards.
GAGAGGACCGCTTGGGCTCCGCCAGGCCTGTCCCCTACCCTCTGGCCTCAGCCAACTCCCGTAAGCCAGAGTGCCACAGTTACTGCGTAGGAGTCATGTGCAGAAATCCATTGCCTTGCCCTTGGATGGAAGGGGTGATTGCTCAGTGAGGAGATGGTCAGGTTTGTCGACTTTATTCAGAATTCACTGCCTCCGGCAGAAGCGGAAAGGGTTGCGTTAAGTGCCAAGTGAAATTCCATCTCAGACGTTGCCCAACGGCTCCAGATATATCCATGGCAGGAGGAGTCACAAGGCATTGGCACAATCAGCAGCTGGACCTTTCCAAGGGTGTCTGGGGTTGGGCAATTATTCCTGGGTGTTTGGGCAACAGAGGGGTGTGGGGTAAGAGGCATTCTGTGTTTGCAATGGAAACACGTGAGCCCATCGATAACGAGGAGGAAGAGGCAGTGCAGGGAGGTTGGCACCCCAGATCAGTTTCCCTCTTTGCATGGCAGATATTCATATATCAAATGGCCTTCTGCAGCCCCAACCAAAACACCTTCCAGAGACTGTGTGGCCACAGTGAGCCCAGCAAGCTCAAACTGAGAACAAATTTGAACAATAAATCAAGAGTAAATAATAGGAAAGAGAAAGATACCATCCCACCTCCAGAGCAATTTATCAATTTGTGAGAATCCTTCTAAAGTGTTATGTGTATACACAGCTACTTTCTGTTTTACAAAATAAAACTCACTTTATATATTCTCCTTCATCTTGCTTTTTTCTCATAAGAATATATGTTGAAGATTATACTTCATCGTCAAATATAGACTAACTCATTCTTCACAGGGCGTTGTATGAATATATAAATAAATTGGTTATTTTATTTAACCAGTTCCTACACCAATGGGCATTTAGGTTATGGACAATCTTTATTTGATTAAAAAAAAAAAACAGACACAGTGCAGCCATGACAACCCTTGTAAGCAGGCTTTATGTATTTACACCAATAGGTATAAATACATGTGTTTGTATAAATTTCGGGCAAATGCCCTCACACACAGATTTGATTTCTGGGACAAAGAGTGTGAACATTCAAAATGTTGTAGATACTAAAAAAAAAATGCCCTCTAAAAAGTCACATGAATTTCTAATACTCACCAGTAGCCCATGAAAGTCATTATTCCCCGCCCCCCATTCACCCTGTGTGGTTTACCTCTTAGCCAATCTAGTAAGTGAAACAGGTTGCCATTTTTGAACGTGCCTCTGTAATTCTAAGTGAGGTTCTGCATGTTTTCATATCTCCATACTGGATTTGATCCCGCCTCCAATACCTGTGGGCTTTGAGGAGGTACACACTATAGCAGAGCCTCAGTTTTCTCATCTGTGAGTGGGAATAATAACAGTGGCTTCGCAGGGGTCACGTGATGAATGAGAGAATAAGGGTTTGGCATCATGCCCAAGAATGGTGGTGACTGTGGCTGCTGTTGTGAACAGAATTTATCACAGTAGACCTGACCTGCGAGTGCTGGTAATCTCCAAAGTCTCCTTTACAGACAGTTGCTGTTTTGGCTTCTGATAACATAACAAGGATATCAGTACCCACGTGCTGAGCCTTGTGGTAGGGCCTTGCGTGGGTCACCTTTCCATAGCCTGGTCTCATGGGCATTTTCTTACCTGTTTTGCAGATGAAACACTGCAGGCTTGGGGGACGATGTACCCCAGGCCCCCCAGGCACTGAGGAGGGCACAGCCAGGCTATGGACACAGGCTTTCAGACCCGAGAGCCAGCAGGGTCCAGCCTGAGGGGTGTGTGCAGGCAGGGCACTGTGGGGGCTGTGCCTGGGAAGTCACCACTGTAGCTTTGCACACAGAGGAACTGCGTGTGGCACGGGCGCTGAGAACCTGCCAACCAGGCACAGTTCCTCGGCCGAGCCTGTGTTCTAACCACAGTCTATGACCTCAGTCTACCACTGCCTACTGTAGTTCCCTGTTCTGTGGTTGGGCCCGACCCACACCAGGCCAGCTGCTGCCCTTCACCCTGCCTTCCACAGCCTGCTGAGGCTGTCCCCTGGAGCCTTTTCCTGTGGACTCTCCTGATGCCCAGACTGCCCTGCCTCTCTAGCTTCATTTCCAGGGCTCTCTGGGTATCCCCACCACACATGTACCCATGCCCATGCACACGCACATTCACACCCACATACACACACACAGCCTGCCTGCCTCACTCCTGTTCATCCCATAAAGCCAAGTTTATGACCCCCAACCTCCCTGGGCCTTCCCTGAACACTAGAAGACCACCCACCGTGGCCCTGGGGACACTGTAGCCACCCCCCAGATTCCTGGATCTGTCTGTTTCCTGGAAATTCTGACCTCCTAAGGGGCTCCATGACCTTACCCACTCCCTCCTTGAGGCCTGGTCCAGAGAGGTGAATGCTCCCAGGTCTGCATCCATTCCACACGCTGAAATTGCCTTTTAAAAATCATAGGGGCTCCTGGGTGGCTCAATCAGTTATGTGACAGACTTTGGCTCAGGTCATGATCTCACCTTCTGTGAGTTCAAGCCCCGCGTTGGGCTCTGTGCTGACGGCTCTGAGGCTGGAGCCTGCTTCTGATTCTCTGTCTCCCTCTCTCTCTTCCCCTCCCCCACTCATGTTCTGTCTCTCTCAAAAATGAATAAACATTAAAAAAAAAATCATTCACTCAATAGCTCCTAGTCCAGCACTTGGCATATACATGGAGGTCAGTGACTAATAAGTTAAAATGGACAGAAAGTCAAAACGAAACAAACTCTAAGAACAGGACTGCTGGGCCCTGGCACTCACCGCCTGGCTCTTTCGCACTCCTGCACTGATTCTCACCTCCTGTTCTCCCCCGACACCCCAACACCTTGCCTAGGGTTTTCTCCACATCTCTCTGTCATCTGAACTTCCGAGGCAGTGCTGGCTCCTGCCTTTAGTTAGTACGCATTTTCACTCTTGCACATTCTTCCAGAACAAATAGCGTGCAAAAGTGTAGCCAATGGCAGATGCTGACAAGAGCGGTTTTCCTCTCGTGCCAGCAGGCGCTGAGCCCAGGACACTGGATTCCATCACAGGTCAGGCGGGCGTGGCAGGCTCTTTGCATGACTCCCTCAGAGAGCCTGCAAGGTTGTCACCACTGCACACACAGCCCCTGTGGCCCCAGCCACAGTGGCCCAGCGGCCCGGCACAGCGGTCTGAGCCCTTCCTCCCCGCCAGGCATCTTTACCCCTCTTGTTGGTAACTCTGACACTGACCGGTTGCTGGAGGCTCAGTGTGGACCACTCTGAGAAGTAGAAACTCCAGGGGACCCGGTCAGAGGGAGCCCCCACAATTACCTCTGAGAGCGCGACCTGGTTCCCACAGGAAAGAGAGGAAACTTCCCTCAAGCGTCTAGCCGGGGAAGGGAAAGGTTCACATTTTGATATCGACCAGAGCACCTGTTGTTAACAAGGCCTCCCTCAGCAGAAGCTACGGCTAACTCTTGAACACCAGGGCTTTGAACTGCGTGGGGCCACTGTTACGTGGATTTTTTTCGATAAATACAGTACACGCTGTAAATGCATTTTCTCCTACTTATGATTCTCTTAATAACCTTTTCCTTCCTCTAACTTTCTTTGTTGTGAGGAAACACTACATAAGCCATATAACATAACAAAATCTGTGTCAATGGACTGTTGAGGTTATTGGTAAGGCCTCTGGTGAACAGTTAAGTTTTGGGGGGAGTCCAGAGTTACATATGGATTTTCACCTGTGTGCGGGGTCAGCACCTCTCACCCCCTACGTTGTTCAAAGGTCAGCTAACCCCCCAGAGGTATCATTAGAACCTATCTGACCTGGAGGAAGGGACATAACCAACACCAGCCCACCCCACCCATCCTGTCCCACCTGAAGGGTGAAAAAAGAATGAGAAACACTTGTGAAGTTCACGGTCCAGAGGCACAGGCTCCTACTCACAGAACCGTGGGCCACTTCCTCTGCCCCACCCCACCACGCTGTCACTGCGGTTCCTTCTACCCAATAGGTCATGCCCGACTGTCAACAAAATTACAAGACCCACTAAAAGGCAAATAATACAAATTGAAGAGACAGAGCAAGCCTCAGAACCAGACGTGGCAGGGATGTTGGAAGCTGACCCGCACGTCACTTGCAGAGCCCGTGTCCCCTTTACCTGCACACAAGGCATGTTTTTAAGAGGGGTACAAGCATACAGCCGCCCAGCTGACCCCAGGCCGAGCCCTGCCATTTCTTCCCCTTGGAAAAATTTTCTCCTGGAATGGAGAAGCTTTGCGTTTTAGCCGTGGGCACATATATTCTCACCAGAGTCTTAGAGTGAAGGACATTACGGTTTGCTAAATCAAACCCAGGTAATGCAGTCATGCCTGCCTGCCTTTTGTGTTGGGCCCCAGTCTGTGATTTCTGCATTCACGAGGCAGCATGGCCCACTGGCTATGACATGGTACTTGCTCCTGAGAGGCTCACCAGACTCCAGGACCTTGCACGCCACCTTCAGCCAGCGGAGGCTTCGCGTTCAGGTCCCCCTTCTGCACTTTTGAAAACCGTTTGACTAAATTCACTTTGTACCAATTTGCTGGTGATGAAGAGGTCAGACTGAAGAGGTCAGAGGTTTGAATCTGAACCCGTTCTGACCTGCCTGTGGCCTTGAACGTGTCGCTGGGCTCCCTGCGTCCAAGTTCTTCCTCCAGGACAGTGCTGGCTTTGTCCTAGACAGTCGCACAGGACCCCCACCTTCAGAGGTTCCCACACTCTCAATGCTCTGCAGTCACTCCCTTGAAATTCTTCGCTTTTGTAAAGGGGCCCCTGTTTTCAATTCGCACTGGGCCCCACAAATTCTATAGCCAGTCTTGAGCCACTAAATGGGGATAATAATAATTTCTACCTCAGGCGTTTGTTCTGAGGATTAAATGTATTAGCCTAGATAAAATTCCTCCCGTAGCACCTGGTGTATGTTAATCACTGCCACTTACTGAGTGCTTGAGTGTGTTGTAAATGAATGCTGGTTCACTCCCCCTGCCCAGCTCCCTCCACGCTCCTCAGTCTCTGTCCAGGTTTGCCCATTTGCTGTTGAAAATAGTACCTGAGGCCAAGATGGCAGAGTCTGCCCAGGTCTGTAGGGCCTGGTCGAGGACCTCTCCAATAGCTCTGGCAAGCTGCTCCCTCCCGAGCTGTGAGTGAATCAGAGGGGGTGCAGTAGGGGGAAGGTAGCCCAGAGAGGGTGTGCAGACCACTGTGACCTCAACACCAGCTGTGGCCTCAGCAATGGGTTTCCTTACATGGTGCCTGGTGGACCCTCCTTGTTCCATTAGCCTCATCTGAACACCAGCCCCTGAACAGTAGGGGCTCAGCTGTCCTGTTCTCCATGGGGAAGAGTAGACTCCTAAAAACACTGAATGAATGAATGAATGAATGAATGAATGAAAAGGTCTAGCCCATGCAGGCCAAGCCTGATGTACACAAAGTGCAGTGGGTCCCAGTACTCACCTCCCCACCCCCATCCCCTAAAGTGGCCTCCGAGCTCCTCTTGGTTGAGCCCACCAGCTTGTCCCAGCCCTGCACTCCTTACGCACCCTAACCTGTGTTACCCCCCTACCCATCTCACCCACCACCTCTCAGTGCCTTCTCTCCTGGCTCCCTTCTCTTTTTCTTCAATGCTACCAATTGTGTGGGTTCACAGCCAGGACTCTGCCAGGTGCTCCTTAATGCCCGGGCTCCCCTCTCTCCTGGAAGGGCTCCCCTTGTCCAGCCTACAGCCCACCCCTGAACTCCTGCAGGGGACCTGAGCCTTGTTTCCTCTGAGACTGGCTTGTCATTTGAATTGCCATCCTTCCACTTCTACCAAAATTCTCGTTTTAGTGAATTAATTTCAGCTATGGCTGACAATCCCGAGTGATCTTTTTTTTTTTTTTTTAATTTCACAATCTCTTTTTTTTTCCCTCTTGTTACAAACTCTAAATTATCCTTACTCACTGTCCTCTTATGGTGATGGTCTCCCTGACTCAAAGGACAGAAAGTAGACTTCACTTCCCATATGCTATCTCATTTTGCCTTGTAGCCACCCTAACTAAGGGAGGTATTTTTATCTCCATCTTGCATATGATGGCACTGAAACCTAAGAGGCAACCAGCGTGGCTTGCGGAGAGAGCCACAGCCAACCCCTCACACTCAGGCTCACATACGGTGGATTCAGGCTCACGTTCAGCGAGTTTTTCTAGGAAGGCTCAGCCAGGATTAACCCACATAGCAGGCAAGTGCTTAGAACCCAGGGTGCTTTTAGATATCCACAAAAATGTACATTTCTTTTACAATGAAAAGGAAGAAAGGGGTGCCTGGGTGGTTCAGTCAGTTAAGCATCTGACTCTTGATTTTGGCTCTGATCATGCATGATCTCCCAGTTCATGAGTTTGAACCCTGCATCAGGCTCTGGGCTGACAGAGCTGAGCCTGCTTGGGATTCTGTCTCCCTTTCTCTTTTCCCCTCCCCTACTTGCTCTCTCTCTCTCTCTCTCTCTCTCTCTCTCAAAATAAATAAACATTTAAGAAATTTTAAAAAGAAAAGGAAAAAATGAACTTTTGAGACTAAACATTACATTTGTCTTTATACCTATGCCACTGTAAAATACAGCTTTTGGTATTTTGGGGGAGAAGGGACCCATAAACATAAAGCACCGAGGTCCAAAACGGTCACCCTGCAGCCCTGCCTGGCTCAGCACAGCTGAGGCCAAGGGACCGACTGGGTGCCTGCCTGCTGCTCCCTGCACTGCCCTTCTCCCCGCCGGACTCTGCCCTGCTCCCAGCACTGTGACCCCTGCTCCCAGCACTGTGACCCCTCTGCGCATCTGTCCTGCCTCAAATCCTCACACTTTTTTCCCCTGGCAGTCCTGCCTAACCCAGCAGAGCCCTGGGGGCTGCGCAGCGGTAGTGGCTGCTTCTGGGCCTGCCCTGTACCCCAGCCTTCAGGAGATTTAGAGTCAAAAGTAAATGCTTGAGGGAACCTAGGTCTCTCTCTCTCTGTCTCTCTTTCCCACCCCACCCCCCATCTCTCTATCTTTCTCTTACTCTCTTGGCTATTTAAGCCATGAAATTAGGTTGTTCTCCACTTTAAAAAGTTTTGAAAAGAATAAGTTTTCTTTGCCCTGTTTCACTATAACAGAAACAATCACGTTCGCTGGAGAACTATGTGTATGACCAAGAGGAAAGGTATAGGACGACTGTTTCTAGAGCGGAGGTGACTTGGAGATGCATGTGTGTCAGGCAGGTGACAGCTGGAAGGCAGTTTCAGAGAGAGATCTGGGCAAAGATAAAGACGGCCTGGGGGCCCCAGTGAGGAGCTGGGGGCTGTGAAGAGCCTGCTGGGGCTGCACGGATCACCCCAGACAACGTGGGTCTTCACACAGGCACAAAGGGGCCGGGGGCGGGGGGGGGCGGGGGGGAGGGGGGCGGAGAGCACTTTGCTCCATGCTGTCTCTGTTCCCCTCCAGACCCAGTGACCATATACGGGATACCTTGTTTCATCCTGAAGGCGTTGCACACACGTAGATGTTGTTTGTTCCAGTTTAGGAATACGGAAACTGAGTTTTAAAAAGTCGTGTCCCCAGGCCCTCGCCATGCACCACAGGCACTGTCCAGCCTTGAGCTCCGTGTGTCTCCCTCTGCCTCTTGGATGTGGCTCCCCGCCAGGGCAGAAGGGGGGCTGCCCGTGACCCCGTGCCCTTCTGCTCAGCTCTATGCAGCTCCAAGGTCACTATCAGAAAAAAAAAGGCCTTTTTTTTTTTTATCCACCCACCCCAGGCCACTTGTGCTCAGCTCTAACCTCCTCTGCCGGCCCACACCTGCCAGCCCAGCAGCTGCTAATGAAATGCCCGCAGTGGCACACAAGGGCCGGGCTGTGGCTGTGAGTGCCTTGCCAGCCAAGGCCAGCCCACACATAGGTCTCGCTTTCCCCCAGGGAAGCAGTGGGCAGCTGCCTCTCAGGTTCACCGCAAGGACACTGGGAGAGAATGAAGCCCCCACCAATTCCTCACCAATTCCTGGGATGCCTCCACCACAGAACCACCCCTGGGCTGGCAGCTTTGTCTTCTGTTAAGATACTGTTAAGATACTAGCAGCCGCAGGACCTTTCCTGCATTGTGCGGTACTTTGCCAGGCACTTTCAAATCTGTTCCCCTTCTTCATTCAAGAGAGACTGTTCTCCCTCTCTATGAGGAAACAAAGTAAACCTCGGAGAAGTCAAGTGACTTTTAAGAGTTCCCACAGCCAGGGGTAGTAGATGCAACAAGGCTGTGACGCAGGCTGAATCTTCTGGGGGTGTGTTGTTTGTGCCACAGAAACTCATTCATCAGGTTCTGAAGGGGGTGATAGGATGCAAGGACTGCAGGGTCACCGAAAGGGAGACACTTTGACACTGACCCTACATTCTCCTGTATATCCACATGTACACACATGCACAAGCACACACACACACACACACACACACACACACACGCATACTCACGTACACACGTGCATGAACAGGTGCACACACATACACACACACACACAGTCCTTACCACTTCCTTACAGTCATCAGCAACAGACTGGTGTCACCCCCAGGTTCAAGGTGGGGAGGAGCTCTTTTGGGTTCTAGTTTGGCCTGGGGCAGCGTGGACAGGCGTTTAGTCTATGGGTCCTATGACCTCACAGAGACAGCTGGAGACAAATGTGAGAAGTGCTGTCTACAAGCATCTTTGGCCTTAGGCATGCTTTTGAAACTATTTCCTCTTCCACTAGTTTTCAGACAGCATCCCATTTCTCTGCCTTGGTCTGGTATCCCTGCAGTACATCTGACTATCAGCGGTCTGTTCTGTCTGTGATCTCTTTTGAGGTCAGTGTGATGTCCAGGCCAGATCCCCTTTACCACCACCCACCCCCCATTGTGGCAGACAGGGACACATAGGTCTGAAGAAGGCAGCAAGGTTGTTTTGGTTATTTGGGATTTGGACTCAGTATTGCCTCTCCCCATTGAACCCATCCCAAGTCTATTAACAAAGGCAACAGTCTATTAGTAAGTCCATTAATAAAGACAGCCTTCTCTCTGGTGGGTTATCTATGCAGCCCATACATGTACCAGTAGTTAAATTTAGGGCTGGTTTCCAGATTTGATCCTTACACACACCCTCTTCACCCCCAGTCTATCACATGATCTGGATCATGTCTTCAGGGATCCCTTGGGTAGCCGGTGACACAAGCCATGAGCCTTCTGGTGAATCCAGTCCAGAGCACAATCTTCAGATCACCATAATCAAATCTGATGCACTTTGATTCTGATCCAATGAGCACCACCGTGCAAGGGGCCACACAGGAGACACAGGGGACCCTGTCTTCAAACGGTCTTCAGCCTCACTGGGGAAGCAAGACCCAGGAATATCAGAGGGCAAAGGAATTCAGAACACCCTTCAGGTTCATGCAACTGTGCAAGTCCCCTCTGGAATAAAGGCTATGTATCCCTGAAATTCCAAAAGAAGTAGCTTCTCACCTTGGGTCTCCACTCCAAACACACACACACACACACACACACACACACACAAAATGGTGTCACAACTATAAATCTCCATTGCAGTTATTTTCAGCAGAAAGGACATTCCCCCAAAATAAATTATCGGATAAAGTCTAGAAATACAAAAGAGATAAAAGTTTATTTGATGTCTGTTGACTTGAGAAGAAGTGAGTGACCACACTCCAGGGGCCCCTTGTAATGGTTCACTCTCAAGTTATCACTGGACACCGAGGGCTTTGTGAAACCCAGTCTGCAAATTCCTCCTGCCTGGTGCCAAAGCCATAATGGTTCACTGATGTCCAGTCACTGTTGGTTGTCAGTGATGATACCTGGGAGCTTGGATCTCAGAGGATCTTTCCATCGTGGATGTTTCCATCACATAAAGCCAGAAAATGCTCTCACTGTGGTTAAATGTTTGCCTATGGCCAGATTGTAATGGATGCCTAGCTGTCAATCACTTTACCAATGAATTCCATGGGGACAGTTCTTACCAACTTCAGGACCACTATGCTCAGACTCCATGAAGAAAACCTGAAAAGTGGGAAGGGAAATTGGATGGAAGAGTCCATTATGAAAGCGATTTATGCACAAATTTTTACCAACCACCATATACATTCTTGGTTCTTCAATAGAAACACACATCTTGTCATCTGTCCTAGGGATTAAGGAGGAAACAGATAAAGTATAAGACAATATCCCTGCCCTCAAAGTATTTTTGTGTTTGTTGGAGCAAACAGACACACATCATAATAGGAATAAAAAGTGACCCATCCTCCTAGGGGGAAATTTCTTATCACATAAATTCAGGTTGCAAACCAAATTGCCTATATCTTGTGATTATTCACTGAAATAGCTAAATATATATCGAGATATTTAAAGAGTAACTTAAAGTAATATAGCCCTCAGATGTAAATTATGACCTAATATTAGCTAATATTGGTAGGTAATATTAAATTATGATGAATTTCTACTTAACCAGATAGAGTTTTATCTCGGGTTAAGATTTTGTGCTTGAAAAAACAAGTTGTCAATGATCAACATTGATTCTTGAGAATGTTCTAACTTCGGGGAATGACTTCGGGAAAGATACATTGCAAGGATGTAAAAAGGAAAACTGGTGCAAATGTATGCGGTCCCCACGATGTGCAGGGATGATCTGACCTGTCAGAAGAGCTGAGAAAATGTTCACTGGTCATACTCACCAGTAGCCATCATCCTCACCATCACTGTGAGGTGGGTGCTGTGGGTGACACCCCCATCTTCAGGATGCAAGACATTGCCGTGAGTGGTAGGGCTGTGATTTGAACGCGAGGGGTGGACCCCTGGGCTGTCTTTTAACCCATGTGCACTGCCACCATCGGTGGGTGCAGAAAATGGGGAGTTTGCAAGGAGAACAAAGTTTTCTTTCATAGGAGGAGGGAAAGAAAGTTGGTTCCAAAGGATTTTTTAATTACATTTCTGGATGTGGGTCTCTGGTAATTACCCCAGGTCATCTCCTATTTAAGAATCATGGAGCTTCCGAAAAGACCTTTCAGAATGTGCTATTTTTAAACAACTCATTTGAGCTAAGTGACGTTTGTCACTCACTGAAAAAGCAAACAACTCTGGGAAAAGTCAAAATATGTCTTGGAGGACAGGGCAGTCAAAGGGGGAGGAATCCACAGTTTTCCTTCAAATTTCAGAGCTCTGAGGCTGTGTTTCCCATTCTTGAGCCCTTCTGGGCCATTTGTTTCCTGAGGCTTTGGTCTCGCCTATTTTCCCTGTTCTTCCTTTTGTTTCCAGGGTGGTGCTTCTGGGGCAAGCCAACTCTGAGATTCCACTGCCTTGGAGGCACAATTATCTGAGTTCCTGGCTTTATCTTGCCCTCCTTGTCCAGGGGCTGTGGAAACAGAAGGCTGACTGTCTAGGCAGATAAAAGGCTGACCTCCCACTGCCCTGCCTCCTGCCCACCCCCACCCCCACCGGGGTCCCTCATGGTTTTCCTTTGAGCTCCTATGAGAGGGCCCTCCCCAAGGGGGAATGAGTGCTTGGCAGCATTCTCCTCTGCTCAGTTCATGATGTTTCTTTCTGAGCCGACAACCCCCTACTCAGGGATGTTCGGACTGCAGCAGGCCACTGCCTGGGCCTCCTCTGGCCTCCCTCGACCCAGCCCTTAGAATGTAGCCAGGCTGTGGCCATTTCTCTTCTTCTGGGACCCAACACCCTGGGGGCTCAGGACTCCCTGGAGAGTCCCTATGTGACAGGGCTGGGACAATCAGTGCAGTTGACCAGAGAAGGTACACAGGGCCAAATCAGAGAGGCCCAGGCCACTGCCCTCACCAGCAATGATGGCTTCAACCCCATGCAAGGTTTAACTCAGAGGCAGGACCCCACCCCACCCATGCCACCTTGTCAGCTACTGTCGGCTCCACCACTAAGCAGTGAGGATGACTTTGGGTTAGTCACCTCGCCCCCTTTGGCTTCCGTGTCCCTGATGCTTATGTCCTCACAACTTCATGGGATGTCCAGGATGCAATGAGCCCCAGGTGCCACCAAACTCTGCAATCTGTGGTAGCAGCCATGGCAGTGGACAGAGGGCCTGCATTCGAACACCTGAGCATTGCACAGGTTAAAGTTCACGCCTCAGGTGTGACAGACCTGGGTTCAAGGTGGAACTGGGTCACTCGATAGCTTCCTCCCTGCGGGCACCTTAAATGAGAAGATGTGGGTAAAGGCCAGGCCAAGGGTGGGACAAATTCTTGATAAATATTAGCCTGAGTGGAAAGAGAGAGACTTAGTGACACAGACTTTAAACCAAGGGTCTGCAAATTAAGGCCTATGGCGCAAATCCAGCCTGCCACCTGCTTTTATAATTAAAGTTTTATTGGAACACAGCTGCACCCATTCATTGATATAGTGTCCATAGCTGCTTTGTTGTAACAGAGACCATATGGCCCTCAAAGCCTGAACTGTTTACTACCTGGCCCTTTATCAAAAAAAAGTTTGCTGACTCCTGACTTAAACTAACAGGAAAATCTCTAATGGCTCAGCTTCCAAGCCTAGAGCCCACCTGGGCCCCATTGCCCCTCTTTCTGGAGATACCACCCCCATGACAAGAAGCCATGGAAGAAAGACCAGTGCTGAAGGTCAGGGACCAGACATCAGCCAGGAAGGCTCAAATGGGCCAGGCTGGGGACACACAAAGTGCCTTGGTTCCCATCACTTGATCTACCAATGCCCAGGCCACCAAGGAGAGGGCCTTTGTTATAGTCTTTACTTTCTCTTGTCCTCCAATCATCTACCTGTCAGTACAGGCACTCAGAGCTCTGCTGCTGCCCTGCAGAAAATCCTCACCTTACCTTGACAGGGGTGAGAGGAAAGGCAATATATCAGACAGGGCCCCCTGGACCTACAGCGAAGGAGGGCCAGCCAGCTCACCTCCTGAGTTCAGAAAACAGTGCTTCTCACCCAGGGCCCAGGCAAGGGAGAGGGACACCTCTCAATTTGGGCAGGAGTTGGGCCAAGTACATTGCCTCCTGACCTTACTGAAACCTCCTACCCCTTTGGGGGGTTATCCTGTCACCCCTCTTTTCAGATTTGGAGCTGGATGCTCAGAAGCGTGTCCACATTTGACCAGTTATAAAATGGTGGATCCCTGAGTCTTCACCCATCTTCTCCTGTGCCACCTACACTAGTTAGCTAGTAGGCCAGGAGTCACATTCCATGACCATGTAGTGAGGACCAACTGTGTGCCAGGCCCTACTTGAGGTTCTGGGAAATGACAGTGAACAAACCAGAGTAATCCCAAAAGGGAGTTCATATTCTATTGGCGTTGGACAGGTAGACACCAGACACATGGGGATAATGCCCAGTACATCAGATAGTGCTGAGTGCTAGAGAGGACAACCAAGCCAAGAAGGGATATAAGGAAGACCAAGGGATGAGGGAGGTACCATTTTAAAGACCATGGCCAGAGAAGTCTTCACTGGGAAAGATGATGTTTGAGAAAGACCTAAAGGAAAGCCAGTGAGTCAAACAGGAATATCTGAGAGAGGACATAATAGGCAGAGAGCACAGCAAGTGCAAAGGCCCTGAGGTAGGAGGAGGGCTGGTCTGATCAAGGAATAGCCAGGAGACAGTGTGACTGGGTAGGGGGAGGGGAGGGCAGGAAGTGGTCAGAAGGAGATGAAGTCAGACAGGTGAGGTGGCAGAGAGACAGTGGGACCATCTGTCAGCACCTGTTGTAGCAGCTGGAAGCCCACCATCCTCCTGAGTCTTGGGGCCTGAAAACCTCCTGATAGAATGCTCCAGACCCTAGGAAAGGAGCCATTGAGCACCTCAGCTAATGCTCCAGCAAAAGACTAAGGAGCAAGGCCCTGGGCGAGCCCTGGCAAGTGGTGAGAGTGAGCAGGAGGGAAGAAGGAGGTAAGGAACTTCTAAGGGGTGCCTGAAATACAAGAAAGTGGGAGACAGGAGGGACTGTACCAAGAGCTGCATTTGTCCTCAGCCGTCCTGAGAGGTGCCTTAGTGGAGTGCACAGGCACACGCACACCCAGGCCAGCTTCCAGAAGCCTCTCTGAAATTGCTAGTTGCGTCTGCTGGGTCTGAAGGTTTTTCTGCTGGATTGTGCTGGGCCCTACAGGGACTGAGTGTGAGTGCGGGGTGGCAGCGGGAGGGCAGGCCCCATGCACCTGCAGTTCCCAGGGCACTAGGACCCCGGAGGAGCAGCTCAGAGCAGAAGGATGTGGATCAGCCCCACACCTGCAGCTCTGGGTCCACAGAAGCCCTGGGGGCAGCCACCCAGCAGAGAGCACAGAGCAGCAACCTTCTCCCCTGGGGTGGAGGGTCTGGCCTGGAAGGGGGTAGAGAAGACGACCCTGAAGGGGTGTGGACAAGGGTTGTCTGCCCTGCTGCTCCTGGGGTCCAGGCTGCCACCTTGCTGGGGAAGGACGTCGCTGCACCCTGTTCAGCCTCATCCAGTCTTTCCTGGCAGAATGAGAGCACAGCCCAGAATACAGGCTCCTTCTCCCTGAAATCAGAGAACTGAAGAGACAGCTCAGGCTCAGACAGCTCAGGTTAGAGCCCAGGATTCCACCACCTCAGGTTCTCCCAAGCACACCCCCACCACCCATGTGCAAGGTGCAAATTCATACAACTCCCTGCACCCCCGGAGGTCCAGTTCATAAGACCAGGAAAGATGTTGAGAGGCTATTTACACCTGCTTTATATTTGCATGCTTTTCTGTTGAGTCTGATGAGCAGTCCAGACAGCAGTTCAGTTAAGTGACCAAAGCCACTTGAACACGGACACAGGAGCTCATCCTGTGTGCCTCCTCTCCTCAGATAATATGATCCCAGTGCGAGAATCCAGTTTCTTTCTTTTTTTCTTTTTTTTAAGTTTATTTCTGAGACAGAGAGAGACAGAGCATGAGTCGAGGGAGGGGGATAAGAGAGGGAGACACAGAATCCAAATCAGGCTCCAGGCTCTGAGCTGTCAGCACAGAGCCCCAGGCAGGGCTCAAACTCATAGACTGTGAGATCATGATCTGAGCCGAAGCCAGATGCTCAACTGACTGAGCCACCCAGGCGCCCCTGAGAATCCAGTTTCTACTGGAGTGACTGACTTCTCACTTGCTCCACCCGAGGGCCTGCTGGAAGTCGGGCCACCTGGGCTGTACCTGGGCTGTACTCGGGGTGGCTGGCACACACCAAAGCCATTCACATTTCCTACCTCACTCTGTCCTCACCCAACCTGGAACAGCGGAGCGGGGAGGGCCAGAGAGGCTGTTGGCATTTACCGAGCTCTCTGTATGCCAGGGTGCCAGGGCGGACCATCCACGTGCCCACCGGGAAGGACAGTGCTGTTACACACTGCTCAGAAGAGAAGCCCGGGGTCCCCATACAAGTTGGTATCCTGAGTGTTCCTGGAAAAGATATAAAGTCTGTCCCAAGGGCACACGGATAGCACAGGGCACAGCCAGCACTGTGATTCAGGTGTTACCTGATCCGCTAACCTCCTCCCTGGCCAGGCTCATGGGCGGGCAGGCAGTGTGCCGTCCTTATGACACCATGCACTTTATGTGCTACAGTTTCAAAGGGATAAATGCTTCGTGCTTAAGCACTGTCTGCTCCCCCAACACACACACACACACACACACACACACACACACACACACACAAGTCCAGGAGACCTGAAAGGCAGCACACACACCAGTACTGAGCTCAGGTCTCTGTGAGCTTGAGACCCGGTGTGCAGGAGGGTCCCCACTCACTCCAGCATGGGGAAGCCTGTGGTGCCTTGTCCTGAGTCCCCCTCCACCTGCACTTGACTGCATCTGAGTGCGAGCACATTATATTTCT
Organism: Panthera tigris; assembly: GCF_018350195.1. NCBI lineage: Eukaryota > Metazoa > Chordata > Mammalia > Carnivora > Felidae > Panthera > Panthera tigris. The sequence goes on along the minus strand of NC_056667.1, from coordinate 111,204,768 downwards.
TCCAGGGGCCTTTTTCTCTCCCCTTCACTCTCATGGCATGGAGGAGAATGGGGCCTCCACCCAGGCCTGCCTCAGATAGGACTCTGGGCTGGAAGAAAGCAGAGTTGAGCCTCTTATCAGGCAGCTGCAGCGAGAGGAGATCCGGTGCCCCGCCTGGCAGGCCTGGGGCTGATAAAGTGCATCTGGGCCCAGGCACTCACCAGCTGCTCTCTCAGACCTGTCCCCAGGGCCTAACCGCTCAGAAACAGGGCCAGTGAGACCCAGGAAGCTTCTTTCCGTTCTTCCCCAAAGCAGACTTCTGGTGGCCACAGGCAACAGGACCCGATAGGAAGCAATTGGGGGCAAAGGTTTGGCAAGGAGGGTCAATGGAGAAGGGGATGCTGGAGAGTTCTTGGGGACTTGGACATGGCAGCGGGAGTGGACACCTCTCCTGGACATACTCAGAGGACTTCTGTGGTTTGAGCCCCCTCAGGACCCCCTGGGAGGCACACAAGGGTTCCCATTTCTTTAATGTTTTGTTTATTTTTGAGAGAGAGAGAGAATGCGCAGGGGAGGGACAGAGAGGAGGACACAGGATCTGAAGCAGGCTCCATGCTGACAGCAGAGAGCCTGAGACGGGGCTCGAACTCACAAACCATGAGTTCATGACCTGAGCCAAAGTCGGACACTCAACCAACTGAGCCACCCAGGCACTCTCTGTTCCCATTTTTTGGATCAGACACTGAACCTAGGAGAGGGAAGGTGTTCAGGTACTTCGTTGACTGTGGTGTGGTCAGGTTGAAAGCCGGTTGGCTGACCCCAAAACCTCAGGTAGCCTCCCTCTTTCCTGGAAGCTCTGGTTTGAAGGAGATCAAAGACTCATCCCACCACCCCTCACACACACACACACACGCACACGCGCACACACACACACACACACACGTGCGCACGCACACACATACACACACCTTCTGGATGACAGCCAATTTTACCTTCAAAAGTTAACTACTTTTCCTTTAGACTGTTAAACTTCTCATCGTTGGGATAGGGCAGACTGGGTTAGCAGACTGTGATGTTCACCAAATTGTCTCTCTGGCCTTAGTTGTCCTGTCTGTAAAATGGGCTGGTCACCCCTGCCTCACAGAGCCGCTGTGTCCAGTGCCCTGCCAGGAGCACACAGGCTCCAGAGATGAAGGGCATATTGTGTCACTGGCTGCCAGGGTCCCATCCCCAGACTCAACACTACACTGGGAGACAGGGCCAGGGGCTTTCAGGGGTGGACAGCAGTAGACCTTTGGGCTTTGAATCCTGGTTCTGACTTCGGCAACTGAAAATGTCTCTGAGCCTCAGTCTTTTCATATATAAAGCAGGGATGGAATATAAAAATATATATTTTGGGGGCACCTGGGTGGTTCAGCCGGTTAAGAGTCCAACTTTGGCTCATGGTTTTCATGGTTTCGTGATTTCATGGTTCAAGAGTTCGAGCCCCGCATCAGGCTCTGTGCTGACAGCTCAGAGCCTGGAGCCTGCTTCGGATTCTGTGTCTCCCTCTCTCTGCCCCTCCCCCTCCTCCCTCTCTCAAAACTAAACATTAAAAAATGCTTTAATAATAAAAAAATTAAAAATTAAAAAATATATTTCATATGTAAAGCAGGTTGTTTGGGGGAGTTCAGCTAATGAGAGGTGCTCATGATTTATGTCTGTCCCATGACACAGTATTTTGAATGAGAGAAGCATCATGAGTGGCTGGAGGTACAGTTGAATTCCCAGCATGGAACAGACCATACAAAGCAGTGGCATGGGCCCGGCTGACTTCTAGCTGCCCTTTGCCCCAGGCTCTGATGCACACGGATACAAACAGAGTCTGAAGGACCCTCCAAGACAAGGCAGACACAGCGGCCTCTGTGCAGGCGGGTCAGGCAGGGCCTCCTGGCACCCTGGCCCAGTGACTAGAGGCTTCCCTGGAGGGGGCGGCCACCCAGAGGGGGCGGGCGGAATGAGAGCCTTCAGACCACCTGCCAGGACGGTTCATCACAGCAGACCTGATAGGAAAAGTGCGTCTCCTGACTCAAATCCCCAAATTGGGACCATACAGGTGGTATGCCCTGACATGGAGACTGAGCTCAAGGCCTGGGATTATAGCTGGACTGTGGAGAAATGAGCAAGTTTCAGACCCCAAGGCTGACAAAGCCTGACGAGCTAGAGAAAGGGCAGATCAAGGGCAAGGGCAGAAGGACTGACAGCATAAGGGAGGAACAAGGCGGGGACTCCTCTGATCTCTACCCTGGAACGAGCCAAACCATCACCAGACATCACTAGTGCTGAAGGATTAGCGTATGTAAAAAGTTCTCGGGGCGCCTGGGTGGCTCAGTCGGTTAAGCGTCTGACTTTGGCTCAGGTCATGATCTCGCGGTCTATGAGTTCGAGCCCCGTGTCAGGCTCTGTGCTGACAGCTCAGAGCCTGGAGCCTGTTTCGGATTCTGTGTCTCCCTCTCTCTCTGCCCCTCCCCTGCTTGTGCTCTGTCTCTCTCTGTCTCAAAAATAAATAAAAACATTAAAAAAAATTAAAAAAAAAAAAAGTTCTCTGCACTGTGGGGCGCCTGGGTAGTTAAGCGTCCCACTCTTGATTTCAGCTCAGGTCATGATCCGAGGGTGGTGGGATTGAGCTCACGGGATCTTGGTTGGGATTCTGTCTCTCCATCTCTCTCTGCCCCTCCCATGCTCGTTCTCTCCCTCTCTTTCTCTCTCTCTCTCTCAAAATAAATTAAAAAAAAAACATTTTAAGAAAGTTCTCTACAGTGTGGAAAGATAGATGCAAGAGATGGTTTTACCACCTGGTACCTAGTAGGTGCTCAGTTAAGTTGGTTTAGCACACTCCTGCTTCCATTGCCTGCTGCATTTCGATGTGGTCTGCTGAAAGGAGCTTGCTCTCAGTAAGCTTTTGATGACCACCTACTTACGATGTGCAAGCCACCTTGCAAAATGCCAGGATACCGAGATGAAGTGGCATGGCCCTTCCTGCACCCCCAGAGTTATTTTGACATGCTTTGCGAGTCTGTCTGTAGTAACAGGAGGTCACTTCCACTGGGAGGTCAGGACAGACATCCTCCTTGATGGGTAGACATCCATTCACCAGGTAAGCTGGGTGGAGTGGACATTTCAGGCAGAGGGAACAGCATGAGCCAAAGTCTGGAGGTGTGGAATAGAATTAGAATCCGTGTTATGTACAGTAGGCTCACCTGGGACAAGTAGGAGGGATGTGAGCGTGTGAGATAATAATGTAGGAATTCAGACTGGCTTGTGCCTGTTGTTTTGGGCTCAGGCCCAGGAGATCCCAGGGCTCTCCTCTGGGTGTCTCCACCGTAGGAGACCCCCAGTCTACCTGGTAAGCTGACAAAGAACTAAACAGTCTGTGGAGCTGGCGTGCAATATTTGGGCCATACTTATTATACTAAAAAAATTGTTGCTTATCTAAAATTCAAATTTAACTGGTGCCCTGTATTTTGTCTGGCAACCCTAGGAGGGTGGGACCTGGACAAGAGAGTTTTTTAAAGGGTGTTGTGTGGTTCTAATGTGCAGCCAGAGTTTAGAACCACCAACACACACTCAGTGCCCCAACTCCCAGGCCAGGTTGCCTGGGTGCAAAACCTTCTATGTGGATGGAGCCATCGTAATCTTCAAAAGCATCCTCATTTCAAGCAGTGTCAAGATCCCCTTGTCATTCATTCTTCCCATCCATACATGGATGCTTCGCGCAATAGTCAAAAACGTACTTTTTATGTAAATTTGAAAATCCGAAACACAGCCTAATATTTAATACTTTAAATGGTATATTTATTTGATAATAAGTTATGTTATGTAACTACAATATAATTATTGTGTGATTATGGAAGTTAGTCATTAAATGGATATATTTTAATACAAAATAATAAATCATTGTTCATAACCCTCCAACCTCTTCAATTACACTGTCTCCTTCATTTAACTTCTAATCATACTCCTGTCAGAATCTCAAACTCTCCAACCCTCAAGACTCCTAGCCTTGTCGACTGGGCCTTGCTAGCCCCTCATTTCACCTCCGTACCTCTCCGCTCATGTCCACTTCTCTCAGCCTTGTTGGTCTCTCATTGTGTCATGCTGATTCTTTCTTTTCTTCCAACTGCTCTTCTAAACTTGGAAGAGAGAATGCTCTCCCTCTCTCCATCCCTGTACTACTTCAGGATTTCTAGAGAATCCCTTTTTTTCATAATCTCTCATTTGCTCATGGCCTACAGTAGTAGACACAGCTTCTTTAGCCTGATACTTAGGACTCTCTACTTCCCATAATGAGTTGAATAATGAATAATGAAGTTTATTAACAATACTAAATGTGGTAGTGATGGTGGAAGAAGTAATAAGACACGGAAAAGGAAGAGAGGAAAATAAACCCAAGATATATACTGGATTTAGCCATTCATCTCTCTCCTTCCTTCCTAAATCATAGCTTTTATATTTCCCCCTCAAAAGTTAAAAGTAGATATTTGGAAGGCACAGAATTACAATTTGACAATTTGCATTGGTTTACATATGAAACCATCACTGCTAAAAAAAAAGGATAAAATTATTTGAAATCTGCGCTTGGACCATCTGGCATATCTGGGAGCCCTAATCCTAACCACTCAAACAGATCCAAGTCTATAAGTGGCTGATGTCTCTTTTGGTAACTCCATTTTCACTCTGTTACTTGGTTTGCTTAAGAAAGTAGTACATCAGTTTGACGGAATAGTAATTTGTGTCTGTACCTACCCTTTTCCCCTAAGGTTACATGTTAGATTTCAACCCCACATTTTGAAATGCTAAAAACCTTGATAAGGAAAGATGCACAAAGTCTGCTTTCCATCTCAGCTGTATTAAAACATCGAATTCACCAGTCCTGTTGGTCATGCGATGTAACCAGTTGTTGGACTTTAACCACACCACCTGCAAAATTCCGAAGTGAAACAAAGTCTAACTTTGTTGGCTTTCTTGATTGGTCTCCAGGGCATTTATCACTTTCTGTGAAAGAAACATTTAATTTAGATGGCAGTTGATTTGTGTCATGGGATTTCAACTGACGGGAGGAAGAATTATGTATGTGTTTATAGCTTCTTTGCTTTTAAAAGATTAATGTTGGAGAAATATAAATCACAAGACCTTAACGGGGGGCTGGGAAGATAGAACAGGAGTGTGCCCGCGTGATGGATTGAGACATATTATAAAGTGTCTCCATCAGTCAGAAACACAGTGGGAGGATGGGGTGGTGGGGTGGTGGGGAGTGTGCAGTGAAGAGAAATGTTTTTTCCTCCCCAAGCACAAAAACAGTGCAGTGGCCTGACTGGGGGCAGTCAGCCTCCTGGCTCTGGTGCTGGATACAAAATGAGGTGAATTGGTGCCTTCCTAAAGTTCCTTTCCTGCCCTGATACCCAGAGGACAAAGGAGGAGTAAAAGCAAAGTGGGAAGCATTGGGAAGCCCAATTATCCCAGGAGATAAGCAAGCACTCCCTGCCCCCCAAGTCACAGGAACTGGGCCCCTCTGCTTCCCCACAGGGGCCCTGCATCCAGGGGCCATGTGGGCCTGTACACACATGCAGGAACCATGCTCAAATAAATGGGGATTATGAGAAGAGCTTGCATGTGTTGGAGACCGCCTCTCTTGGAGCCATGCAGGTGCATCGTTCTGTTCTGGCAAGTGAGCTGAGGGTTAGAGAGGGTCACATGCCAGTGGGACTCAGAAGCCAGGACCCACAGCTCTGGCATCGCTACCCACATGACAGTGCCCCCGTCAAGGGCTGTAAGATGGTTTCTATAGATGGCGTATTGATATGCATTTGCCCTTTTCTTCATTACCACCCCAGGATTACGCTTCCTATATATATATGTCAAAATGCACCTTCCCTTTCAAACACTGGTCCAGCCTAAAAAACAAACCACAGAAGTATCACTCACAATACTAGCTAACAGGTATCGTGTGGCAAATCATACCTCACATCGACATGCATCATCTCATGCCATCCTCACAGCTGCCCTCCGAGGCAGGTTCTCTTATGGTCCCATTGCACATGGAAGAACAGTGAGTATCAGCACACCTCCATCCAGTGTGGAAAGAAAGCAGCATCCCTCAGTGTGGGTGCCCTCACTGGCTTAGGAGGAGGAGAAATATTCCAGGGAATGGGGGAGGAACTACTCATGCCTCCTACTCCTGTGGCTTGCCTTCTTTCCAAAATCCTTACCACATCTCTACCCTTCTGGTCCATAACCTGGAGGTCCAGCTGTCTCTGGATCACTTTGGCTTCCCTTAGCACATCCTGGGGGGAAGTGACCTTGTCTGGCTTTAAAATGTGGGTACTTTGACAGGCTCTACCTGAGGCTTTGAACCAAGATCCCCAGGCAACAGGAATCCCCCCAGCTCCCATTCCCCTCTCCACCCTGCTCCCCTCCTGCCACTCCTGCCTGTCAAACCTGGGGAGGGAAGGAGAAAAACATTCTCCACATCCTGTTCACCAACTGATGAGCCTTCTGGAAAGCCAATAACAAAGCACAGCTAACTAAATCATCATTATTTACACATGCAGCCTGATCGAGGACATTTAGTCATGTAATTAGGTACCTAATTATGCTGAAAATGCAATTATATGATTTTTTAAGTGAATTAAGTCCTCCAGAGAAGTGGGAAGGATTAGCACACGTGATCCAGCTGGAGTGCAGGGAGCATGGAGGGCATGTCAGCGCGACCCTGAGCTGCACAGCGACCCAGTGATCTGTACCTAAGTCACATGCGTGAGCACATGCACGTACATGCACACACACACACGCACGCACGCACACACATGCACACGCACAGTATGGTGGCTTCACTTTTGTGCCCATAGGACTCTACATTGGCCTGCTGCATACCGGGGACTTAATAAATGACATCCATTAATATCACTGAAAGCTTGGTATGCATCTGTGGAGGGACTGTTTAATGGCTGACTTGGAGACTCTTAGGGAGGTTGTTTATTTAACATGTGAGAGGCAGGTGTGCAGAAAAATGATAAAAGAGTCAGCTGGGACACGTCAGAGGATATTTTATGCAACATCAGTTATTCATTCACGTAGCATTGTGTCAAATGTGGAGGTATATAAAATACAGTCCTTGCCCTCTAGTAGTTAAAAGTCAGTGCAGAGACAGACAACTGCAAAGCATTTTAATGGCGATTTGAACGAGTTGTTCAGCAAACTGCAGCCTTCAGGCTAAACCCAGCCTGTGGCCTGCTTTGGTAGAGTCAACCAGCTAAGGATGTTTTTTACATTTTTAAAGTATTAAAAAAAAGCATACAAACCAACCAACCAATAAAATAAAGAAGAATATGTAATAGAGACCATATGTGGTCTGTAAAGCCTAAAATATTTATGAGGAAGTTTGCAGCCTTCTGCAGGGGTAGAGGAAAGGAGCGCACAAGCCATTTGCAGAAGTCAGGGAAGGTTCCCGGAGGTGACGTGGTCTAAACTTGATGGCAGAGAGGAGTCTGCAAAGGCCCGCAATCACTGTGGCATAGTGCAGCACCTTGGCCTCCCAGAGCCTCCTGCCAGCTAGGCGGCCAGCAGCACGTGAGAAAAAAGAAGAGGCAAATTTAGAAGACTTGCCCCTGAAATAAGAGCTGTAGGCACCCAGAGGTTCTGAAATGTCAGGCAGTGGAACTTGGACTGGATCTTCAGCAGAAGGAGCACGAGGCATCCGGCCAGACACAGCTGGCCTGCCCCCAATGCCAGTCAGAGGGGAGGGACAGACGACTCAGCTTCTTAGGCCCCTTGTGGCCCAGATGCCACTGATTTAGCCCTTGAATCATCCGAGGGTCCCTTCTGGGGATGGAATGACAGGGAAGAGAAGAGCGGCTGAGTGGAAGAGACAGGCACACACAGATAACTCTGTGTGAGGGTCCCCGGCCCTCTCCCTGTGGCTCAGTGCTCCCCCCACAGGGCCCCGGACTGCATCACCAAGCTCCACCTTTCAACCTCTTTGAGCACAGCCTCACCTCCTCCCCCAGGGGAGGAAGCCTGGCTCCCCGAGGACACTGCGTTTCTGTCCCACACTCTTGTGCGCTGGGTGCAGGATAGAGACAGAGGCCTTTCCCAGGCACTGTTACCCTTCCTTCCCAAGTGCTCCTTCCTTCCACGAAGCACACCTCCTTCCACGAAGCACACCTTCCACGAAGCACACCACGAAGCACACGGGCACCTCTGCCGTCCCTTGCACACATCGCCACTGCCATCCTTAGAGCCGTGTGCACACACAGGTGACTTACTTCAACTCCTGCCTCTGGCACCCTGCTCCTGCACTCCCTCGTTGCCATGGGGGCAGTGCCAGGGACCCCAGTCTCCATTTTGGCCACCCCGCCCCCCGACGGCCCACAGCACTGCTAGCTCATGCTGCTGTCCGTTCCACGTCTCCCTTCCCTCAGTTCCTCAGCCCAGGAACACCTCCCCTCTGCGGCCTGGCTGCCTCCCTTCCTTCCTCACCTCCTCCCTCTCACAGCTCAGATTCCATAGCCCACCATTGTGGTCCCTTGTTGTATGTCCTCAACTCCTGCCAGCACCACCTAGAAGGTATATTCAAGCCCACCACCTCTCACCTTTTCTGCTGGAGTCCAAGCCACCATCCTCTCTACCCTGGGTTTTACCACAGCCACCCCCCCCCACCCCACGTGGGTCCCTTCCCCTGCATAGTATAATTCTACCAACATGTCGGTCAGTTTGTGTCCCTCTTCTGCTCAGAATCCTCCCATGGCTCCCGTCTACCTCAGGGTGAGAGCTGACGCCCACACAGTGCTCTAAAGGCCCTATGTGGTCTGGCCTCCATTCATGCTCTGACTGTCTTCTACAACTCACTTCACTACGGCCACCCTTCTGGCTGTTCCTGAAATATGCAGAGCTGTTCCCACCTCCGTGCCTTTGCACTTGCTGCACCTCTGTGTGCAACACTGTTCCCCAGATACCCACATCTTCCCGCCATCACCTGGCTCAGGCCTTAGCCATATGCCGCCTTCTTCCTGACGCCCTCCCGGCCACATTTTTAAAATTGCAGCTCCCACCCAGAGCCCCATCCTTTTCTCTAGTTCATTTTTCCTCTTAGCACCATCTAGCACACTGCACACCTCATTATTTCTCCTTTGCATCATCTGTATCCCTTCCCTAGAATGTGCACTCCAGGAGGACAAGACCTCTGAGTTGGTTTTTCACTGCTGTAACCCAGCTGGATTTGGTTGAATACACTCTTAGCCTTTTTTATTCTCTCTGTCTTGGCTCAGTCTAGATTCATCCAGCTCCTCCCTCCTGCATGCCTGCACCCAAACATGGCCATGGCTGGAAACTCACACACACACTTGCACACTCACACACATTCACACTGACCGGCCTCACCTCAGCGCCACAACCACAGCCCAAGTGCGCTGTCCAGCAAACCACCACCTTTCTCTGGCCAAGGCCTCCCCCTGCCTCCACTCTCTCCAAGCCTCCCACATTCTGTAGAAGGCTCTGTTTCAGTTTATGTCACCAGAAGACAAAGAAAAAGAAGCACTTGAAACACCAAAAGTATGTAGAGAAGGCCTTTTGCAGAGCTTTGCTGTGAAGGGAACAGGAAAGAGGCCAGGAGCAGGAGGGAGACAGGCCATGGTGGGGGGCAGGGGGGTCCCTTTCCTAAGTTCGGGAACAGACATGCTGCCAGAGGTGATCTGGTGGAGGGGGAAGATTCCGTGATACATGGGAGAGGGCAGGATCTTAGCAGAGTTTGGGCAAAGTGAGAGGAAATGGGGCTAGTATAGACATGGAGGCTTGGAGCACAGGAAGCTCTGGGCAGCAGCAGAGGGAAGGCTGGGATCTTCCTGACATGGTGCTCCCTGCTTTCCTCCTGGCCCTCTGCCTGCTTCCCCCCGGGATGCCCTATGCAAGACCCCCGGCTCCTTTTCTTGTCCCTTCCCATGGCTGTCTGTGCCTTTGAGATGCTGGAGGTGCCAGCTGGGGCTCCAGCCCTCACCTGTCCCCTGAGCCCTAGACTCTGTGCCAGTGGCCTACCCTGCACCTGTGCTGCACATCTGACGGGATCCCTGGGCATAGTAGAGGTCACCCTACATCTTTGCTTGCCCTACAGCTAATTCAATAGCAACTCCTGTCAGCCTCAATTCCAGACATGTCCAAAATACCTCTGTTCCTCGTCACCAGTGCCACCACTGTGCAGGCCTAAGCACTTGCCTGGACCGTGGCCAGAGTGGCTCCCAGCACAACAGCCATGGAGATGCTTCTCAAATAGACACAACCCAAAAGGCTCCTATGATGGACCCTCCCTGGCCTCTCAGATGGAGGCCACACTTCTTTCTATGGTTGAATGCTGCACCTTCTAGCCCCACGGTCTCTGGCTCACCATGGAGCTCACCCAGCCTGCCTGCCCCAGCCTTCACACTGGCCCATGTCTTCCTGGAACACTCCTCTTTCAGACTCAGAATGAGCAGGCCTCTTTCTGTCCCTGCTTCACCCTGTATGAGTCAGGCTGCTTCCACAGAGTACTGGTAGACTTCAATGACAGACATTTACCCAAGAGCAAGGCACTGACAGCACCTGCATCTGATGAGAGTCTGCTTCCTGGTCCATAGACGATTGTCTTCTCTGTGGGCCCTCACAGGGCAGAAGGGGTGAGGGAGCTCTTGGAGTCTTTCTCTAAAGGCACTAATCCGAGGGCTCCACTGCCCAAAGGCCCCATATCCTAATACCATCCAGTGAGGGCTTTCAACCTAGGAGTTTTGGGAGGACACAAACATTCATTCAGTCTCTACCACAGCCCAAAAACACCTCTTCTGAGAGGCCTCCCTGATCACTCCCTCTCTTCTCCTTTCTTTATGTCTTATAGCATCTATCACCACCTGGCCTAACAACATGGTTCCACATTTTTTATGAGCTGTTGACTGTTCCCTCCCCTAGAATAGAAGGCTCTGTACTGTGCACTGTTGGATCCTTGGGCTCCAAAACAGGAACACAGTAGCTTCTCAGAGACTTTTGTTAGACAGATGATTCTGGAAGGAGTTTTGGAATCAACAGACCTGGGTTTCAGTCCCACTCTTACCCATTATGTAACCTCGGGCAAGTGACCCAACCTCTCTGAGCCTCAGTTTCCTCAACTCTAAAGTGATAGGCATTATAACACCCTCCTCAATGACTTTGGTGAGAAATTGGAACAATACAGGCAATTATAAAGTGAGCCCACAAAATGATGGCAATGGCATCATTATCCATATCAGGAAAGGAGGGTTTCAAGTAGAAAAAGAGAGACTCGGGCAATCTGGATCAGTAGGCAATCGGGATCCCAGGGGAAGTAGAGGGTGTGGAGGCCAGAGGGGTGGTCCAGGCTTCAGGGCATGAAGGGGAGAGCAAACAGAGGCCAAATAGACCTCTGGAGGTCTGGGCAAGTCTGGAGAAGGTGACATCCTCTTCAGAAAAGCTTCAGATGTAGCCAGATGCCCTGGGTTGCTGTAGAGAGAAGCTTTATAACACCGACCTCTGTTGTGTCCTAAGCTGGAGACGTCAGGCGCTCCCTAGGTCCCCTTGCCTGAAATCAGGATTGGGGAGAGTCTCACTGGCCCACTTCCTTGGTGAGCACTGTCATTCTGAGCCTCACACCTCACTGAGAGGCACAACTGCTCCTTACAGAATTATCTTCCCCATGCGTGGCTCTCGCTCATCATCCATGCACTTGACCTTGGGCTGGGACAGTCACATAGTTGGGAAGCTGACAACCTGCCAACCAGTGCCAGAGCCTGTGCCTCAGAGAAGCAGCTGCATCAGCCAAAGGGGGGGCCAGACAAGGCTGCAGGTCCCGGAAGGCTGTGTGTGTGTGTGTGTGTGTGTGTGTGTGTGCGCGCGCGCGCGTGTGTGTACATGTGTGTCTGTGCCTGTGCACCTGCGTGTGTGATGTAATGCAGGAATTTCCATGAAGACTCAAAACTGAGGATGGGGAGCAGTAAGCACACTCACATGCCAAATGCGCACTAGGCATAGCCTGAGTGGAGTCCACACTGGTGCAAGCACGATTACCCACAAGCCATGCTCGCAGAGTGGATAGATAGCCACCCGGAGCATCCCTGAGGGCTGTTGCGGGAGAATCCCACATCATCCTCATCTGTCTGCATGGTGCTCAGCTTCTCTCTGCCTTGAGCCAAGTGAGGAGGGCCCAAGAGAGCCCCAGAGCAAGCAGGGCTGGCGCCACAGGGGAGCCAGCTCCCCGTCCGTCTGTCCATGCAGCATTGGAAGCAGCAGCACATCCTCGACACCCCCGCCTGTGCAGGACTAGGCCCAGAGGGGCTGGGTGTGAACCATCTTCAAAGCAGCCCACTCCCAAGAGACCTGTCCAGGCCGCACAGGGGGTTGCTGAAGGGTCAGTCAGCTTGAGGCCCCCCAGGGTCAGGGGCAGTGCAGTGTGGACACACCTGCCTCAGTTCTCCCCAGAGGCTATCACTCTGTCCTCAGAAAGAGCCTGCCCAGCCTAGGGCTCCCCCCACCAAGACCAAGTAACCAGTGTCACCCATGAGGGTGAAAAATGGTTTCCCTTAGCCTCACATCCCTTTCCCACTGCAGCTCTGAGGGGCTGAGCTCAGAACTGGTGGGGAGAGAGGAATTAAGGAGAGCAGGCCAGGCCCCCTATCTCACTGTGGCATGAACACTTACCACGAGATCTACTCCCTTAACAAATGGTCCAGTGTACCATGCATTATAACTGACCATGGGCACAATGTCCGAGGACACATCTCTAGAGCATCCTGCCTTCCTGTTCCGAAACTGTGCTCACTGATCCACAAGCCCCCATTTCCCCCCAGGCCCTGGCACCCGCCATTCCCTGCTTGGATTCTATGAATTGGACTCTTTCAGATTCCTCACATAAGTGGAATCATGTAGCATCTGTGTTTCTATGACTTGCTTATTTCACTTAGGAGCTTTAAAATAGATGTGAGACCCTAACTTTTGTTTCCGACTGGTTTTTTTCCCAGAAGGGACTGGAAAGTTATAGAATCTGCCCACAATGCAGTCCCAGGTTAAGAGCAGCCACATAGAGCCTGTTCTGACAACTCACAGGAAGGACATAAGCTGCGTCCCCATTGTAGGGCCCCATTCCTCTTCCTGCCTGCCTCTCCTGCACCACAGAACCCTCCTTCTCCCGAGGTCCCTGCTCAACTCAGGGCCTCCCTGCTGCAGCCATGACCTGGAGACCAGAAAAAAAATTACATTGTGAATGAGTGGTTGCTTTGAATACCCATGTGCTTAACAGGGCGAGAGAATGTGTAAACTTGCTAACAAAGCATTGCCGTAGCCCATATGTATCTCATTTTCTACCCAAAACAATGGGAAGTGGTGGTGACAGCCCCATGCCAGCTCATGAAACTCTCCCGGACACATCAGGCCACAAGACAAATGCCAGATGGAGGGTTGTGTCCTGAGGCCAAGGAGCCACCCAGCTCAGGTGGAAAGAGGAGGAATCCAGGACTGAGTTGATAACCCCAAGAAGTTGTGGACACAGTGTAAGCGTTGTGGTCAAGGAGGCTGTAGAGTGATGGAAGAACAAGACAGTCATAGCCGGAATGAGCATTCAAGGTCATTTCCAACCCATAGCTACTGTGATCCCAGCAACTGATGAGTACATGCTCACTGCATGCCCACAATAGATGATTTTAACTCCTCCAACACCCTCCCCACAGGCACTTTGAAAGACAAGACATTCTGTGACCTTGAGGCCCAGTCCTAACAATCCTGAGGTTCTAATGTTTGGCTTTCAGGGACTACAAAGATCTTTCCAGATTGAGCTCTCTGACACCCACACAGCTAAGTGCACCTCTCTGCAAGGCAAGCTAGAAGTCATTATTCCAGATGCTAAACTCTACTACTTCTTTATAAGTAGGAGAATAGCCACAGCCTGCAAAAGTATAGGGGCAAAATCATTGATGGAAGATTCATTGTGCTTGAGAAAAAGAAGCAAGAGATATGGATGAGTGTGAAGTGACTGACAATGGCCACAAGGATAAGAAAAAAGGAAGAGATGCAGGAAAGAGGAGGCCAAGAGGGGAAACTGAGTCTGTGCATTTCCATTATAAGGTCCCTTCCCCTGAGACTGAAATTAAAGGGACAACTGAGGCCTCCCTTCAGAGAATCCTGTCCAGAGGGCTCTAACCAGTCCAGGAGGTGAGAGGGACCCTTCCAGGGTCTTTAAGAAGATACTCAAATCTGAGGATCCTTGGGAGCCCAGCTGAGTAGGACACCCACAATGACTCAAGGAGCTCCAGAAAAGCAAAACCTGGGCTCGAGCAGCCACAGGTTGCTAAAATCCAGGCTCTGACCCATTTCCTGAGAGGGCCAGAGCTTGCTCCATTTCCATCTGCAGAAACAAGGGTGTCTGTGAGCACTTTGGGACTCAAGCCACATCTGGAACTCCCCCATCCACAACTGCAGCCCAGGGAAAAGGCAGGGTGACTATGGGTGTCGAATGCACTTGCACTTGTCCCCGGCATGCACCTCTTTATTGGAAGGGAAAGTGTCTACACGGAGCTGTCCCTGACCAGGTCAGGCAAAAGGTATGTGAGAACAAGACTCAGATATTCGGGAAAGTGCAACCATAGTTGCACTGGGGTGGGGCGGGGGAGACCATAGCGGGAGATTCAGGGGGAACTTCATGGACTTTCCAGTCTGAGGCTTTGAAGACTCTGTGACGAGAGCCAGTTCTGAAGATCCACTCCCATTTCTTGACCTGAAAAGTAACATGTTTGTTGGAGATGATTTGGAAAGTACAGAAACTACATGTTAGAAGAAAGCAACACCACCCCAACCCCCACCCACCACCCAAAAGCCACCACCTCAACATGTTATTTCCTTTCATTCTTTTATCCAAGAATTTTTTTTTATATTTAACAAAATTTATATTTACAGGGTCCTGGGTTTTTTTTTTTCCTTTAAATCACACTGTAAGCATTTCCTCCTGTCACTGAGAATTTCCACACATCACTTCAATAACTGCATACTATTCTATCACATAAGTGTATTGGAATTTACATAACCAATTCCCTAATGTGGAACATTTAGATGGTTCTCTCTCTTTTATTTTCCATTTTACACCAAGTTGCAGTATACATTTCTGAGCATGAATTTTTGTTTCCTTTTCAGGTTATGTCTCTAGGGCCCATTGCTAGAAATGAGGTTTTTGATGCTCAGGGTGACACATTTGCCAAATAGCATATGAGAGAATTAAAGGTGCTGTTTTTGGAAATCACACTTGGAGGCCATTTTTGCATTGCTGACAACAGTCAGAATGGTGACAATGGTGTTACCAACAGTGAGAATCACACTGCTGCCCTGTGCTGGCCACTGCACTCTCCAGGATGGTCCCGTGTGGTCTAAGTGGGAGTTCAGTCATGCTGCGGGATGGCCCATTGCTCTGGACCTCACTCCCTCACCTGTTCACTCTCGCACCTGGCTGACTCAGCCAGTGTAGGCAGGCGGGCAGGCCCCCACCCCGAGCCCAGCAGGTGGAGGCTTCCTGCACCCTCACTCTCCCCCAGTCTGGACAGAGCTGGGGCTGGAAATAGGTGGATCTAGGGCCTTCTGTGCTCCAGTCACTTCTGCTGACTGGAGCTGGAAAGCCAAGCGAATGCTGATTGGGATACACTGTCCCCTCTTGACTCCCCAAAATGTCCCCAAGCACCCATTTCCTTTGCCACTCTGGTGCCCCAGACACCTTTCTTTGGAGAAGCGCTTCCCTGGTGTGTCATCAGAGCCCAGGGATACTGAAAGAAATCAGCAGAGGTTACTTTTCCTTTCAGGGGATAGCTGAGACTTTTGGAGTTTCCAAAGAACGAGGCAAAAGAGACTACAGTCTCCTGATCAGGCATTCATCGGAGGCCAGTGCACCTACCAGACGCTGGCACAGGGCCTTCTGTCCTGTCTCCCAGCTCCAGTCGCTGGGGGCAGGCAAAGGAGCCAGCGCAGGGGACAAGTCCGCAGAGTAACCACTGTACCAGGTCTCAAACTACATCCACTGGTCCTCAAAGAAAGCACACAAAGCTCAGAGTTGTGGCCTGGGCAGCTGTGACTGTGTC
The DNA here is from genome assembly GCF_018350195.1 of Panthera tigris. Classification (NCBI taxonomy): domain Eukaryota; kingdom Metazoa; phylum Chordata; class Mammalia; order Carnivora; family Felidae; genus Panthera; species Panthera tigris. Next base: position 111,188,668 of record NC_056667.1, on the reverse strand, counting down.
TTCTTGTCTTCATCACTAAGAAAGTACGACCCACCCCCCGTACTTTCATTTACTGGAGCCTGCTATCACCTCCTTGCAAACAAGAGCTGTGTGATAGCACTGGAACTGGGCACGTGACCTATAAGCCAGTCTCACCGTCATGAGCTCAGGGGTCCTCACAGGGCCAGCGGCATCAACAGCACATGGGAACATGTTGAGAAATGCAGATTCTGGGGCCCACACTAGGTGTCAAAATCTGGGGTGAGTGCAGGGATCTGTGGTGTCACAAAGCCCCCAGGAAATCGCGAGGCACACTCAGATTGAGACCCCACACCTTGCCGGCAACCCCCACTAACCCTATCAGGAGCAGGTTTCACTCCCTACTTTACAGAAATGGCAAGGAGGCTCCAAGAGGTGAGCTAACTTGCCTGAGAAGTTCTGCCTCCCGCAAAAGCACAGGAAGAGGGCCCTGCATCTCACATACGATGACCAGGTACCACAGCAGTTATGCCCACACAGAAGTCCTGGCCACGCCACTGCGAAGTTCCCTTCCGTGCTCTTCTCTCACCACTGCACGCAGGTCCCCCTGCTGGCCTGTCCATCCCACCATCTGAGCAGGCCAGTCTTGGGGGGGGTCTCCTCCTCCAGGAAGCCCTTCCTTAAACTACCCTTTCTGAACTTACCCACAGATGCATTTCTCTCAGTCTGTCACACAGCAAGCTCCCTAAAGGCAAGGGCCTGGACTCAAGTAGAGAGCTTGCTGCTGTAAAAGTAGGTGCTAGAGACATTTTGCTGAGGAAAGAAAGAACAAATAAAAGCATGAGCAAAATCAAAACCACTGTCACAGAATCTGGGAGTCCTGCAGCCCAGGGTCTGATGGGTGAGTGCCCTCTGTGACACCCCCAGGCATATCTTTATTGCTTGTTTTGACACCTTACGACAAAGACAGTGTCGGCAGTCCCTTTTCACATAAATATGTCACGTGTCCTCAACCAAGTCCTGAGCTCCCTGTGGGCACGTGCCATTGGGGCTGGGTGAATGCCACCTACACAGCCAACATGGCTGCCGTGCGAGAGACATGGACAGACAATATGTAATTGTTGCTTTGTCACACTTCCATCCTGAGACCAACTCTTCCCCAGTTGTAGCTTCAGTGTTACAACCTTTCAGGCTGTGATAACAACAAACCATCCAAGAAAAGGAAATATGATTGACCTGTTTCTCACCAAAAAAAAAAAAGGCAGTTCATAAACTTCAGCCGTCAACTGCTTTCTGCTTGACTGGCATGAGGACTTGGAGGCATGAATCTAGTGCAGGAAGAAGAAACCCCAGTGGGAGCCAAGGAGAACTTTCTGCAGCCACAAAGTTTCCTGTCCCTCCCCCAGTCGCTGGCCTCATCCTGAACCCAAATCAGACTCACACAAAGTCACGGCCAGGGGAGAGCAGCTCTTCTAACCAGATCCATAGTTTCCTTGAAATAGAAGTCTGGGTGAGTGGCACGGAACTTGGCAAACCCTAGGCGGTGGTGTGGCAGCCTCTGCACTGCTGTCCTTGACACGGTTGTCATGGGAGGAACTCTCCAAGGACTCTATGACTTCCCCTTCATGGTTTTAAAGCTGAAACAATCTCCTCTTCCCGGAACATGTAGGCCGCCTAGTCTGAAGGCATTCTCCCCCTTGACTCGAAGGAACTCACTCTCCCAGAGTCCTCTGCCCCAGTTGGGCAAGAGAAGCAGGGAGCAGGCATTTCCTCCATAACCTTGGGCGCCAGGAAAACCATCCGAGGTGGGCGGGAGGTGGGAAGATAACACCTCTAGGGGAAGAAGATTGCCCTTGGCACAGCTTCATCAGAAAACACCAAAGAAGGGAGATTCTGGACCTGTGTCCCTGGGGCCGGCACCTGACCTCTGCTCTCTGTCAACATCTGGGAAGCACCCCCAGCCCCCAGCCCCCAGGGTCCAGCTGCGGCTAAAGTCCTGTGTCCTGTTGGCCGTGCCCAAGCTGCCAGCCAGAACCGGGAACATCACCTTCAGTGAGGGGCAGCACCTGTGTGCCCTGCTGCCTTTGACCAGAAGACAGGCGGCCAGCCACCCTGTGAACCGTATGGAGGGTCGACAGCCTTTGGCTGCAGCCAGATTGCAGACTGCACAGGAGAAAGCCATTCCCAGCACTTCGGAGGGTGCACACTCTGGTTCTGGAGAATCCTCTGATTGAACACAGGCTCTGCCCTTGGTTGGCTGTGAGTTTCGCCCCATTATTTGACCTCTTTGGCACGCATGTCATTTTCTGTAACTTAGAGAAAGGGAAGGAAGTTCCCTTTTGCAGGCTTGCTGCAGGATGAAATGCGGGGACTTCCGTGGAGACCGTGCCCAGTGCCCAGTGCCTATGCCGGCCGAGTGGCCTTCCTCCTCCACACCCTCTCGAGGCTAGACCCCCAGGACACGTGGCCTCATCCCCATCATGAGGGAATGTTCCTCCCACTCACCACCCCACCCCTGCCCCCACAGGAGGGCAACTTCCCTGAACAGTTTAGGGCAGTAACAGCTCTTCCCTTTCCTCTCTCCGCAGAGACCCACCAGTTCAGCTCACAGGAAGCATCTGTTATCCCTGCACTTGGCTCATGGCCCAGGCCCTGGCCTTGTGGCGAGGACTCTGGCTGGCCACACTGGGGTTCAGAAGCCTGGAGCTGTCACACCCGTGGCCACCTTCCCACCTTGGCCCACGTCAGCTTTTGTCAGAGTGAAGCTGTGTTTTCTTCACCATCTGCCTGCTCAGAGTTGGGCTCCCTTGAGCCCAATGCTGCAGGACTAGGGATTTGTTTTTTTCCCTTTTATGGTGCTGTGGTCTAAGTCACGGCCTCCAAACAGTATGGTGAATGCATTTGGTGTGTGTGCCCAAATGAAACCAAAGCCCCACCAAACAGTATTTACCCTGGCTGAATGATAGAGCCTAATGCTTTCTGAGCTCTCCTCTCTCTCTCCCTCTCTCTCTCTTCCTCTCTCTCTCTCTCTCCCTCTCCCCTCTCTATTTCTCTCTCTCTAGTTAGGACCCACCAGTGGGTTGGGATTTACTGTTTGACAAACCCTGCCTTAAATAAGTTCTATGTCACAGTCGTATCTTCCAGAGAGAGACTCATTCTCTGTTTCCTGGAACTTCCTCTGTGCCGACGGGATCCCAGGAACACAGAGATACTCAGCACCTAGATGTTGATTTACTGTCCACCAGGCCCGTCCTAGGAATCCATGACCAGTGCCCATCCTCTGCATGGACTCCAAACATTTGCGAGTGGGTCACTTAGGTGATTGGCACTGAATTATGTGCAAACCAGAGTAGTAATGAGGATGAGATCAAAAGAGTGGAGACAGGATATGAGTACCATCTGGCTGCCACCTCTGTGACAGCAACCCATTGATGGCCCGGGTTGATTCAGCAAAACTGCCTGGCTAGGCGGGCATCCCCTTCCTCCCTCACTGCTCCCTGTGCGTCCCTCCGAAAGCTGCACACTCTGTTGAAGACGATGACCTTCCCCGATAGAGGAGGACTGCTCTTCAGTCAAGGGCATATGAGTGGCTGCACTGTCTTGCTAGAATCTCCAAACAAGGTCTCAAGGTCCATTTGTAGGAGAACATAGGCTCATCAAGCTTCCAAGAGCAGATACACCCAAATGAGGTGCTGCACATGGCAGTCTGCTTTTCTTTAAAAAAAAAAAATGATGACAACTTAGTAAATACCTATTCTGAGCTATGTGCCACGTAGGTCTTGTCTACACAACATACATAAAATATCATTATCATGCATATCTTTTCTAATCCCAACCACAGGGTGGGTATGGTTAATCTTGTTTTACATACACAGAAACTAAAGCCAGTCAATGTTAAATATTTTGCTGGATGCACTACTGTGAAACTGGTCGAGCCAAGACTTGAACCCAAAGCTTGTCTTCACAATGATGTGGACAGCTCAAAGGGCAGTTTGATTCTCAGTTCCTCCAAAGGGGCCAGGTTTCAAATAATATTCAACAACCGTTCTTGGGTGCCAGGTACACAGCCCGATGCTGGGCATAGAACTGTGAGCAGGGCTAATGTGGTTCTGGGGTTTGTAGAGCTTTCTCTCTGGCGAGGGCATTGCAGTCTTGAAGGGAGCCAAGAAAGAAAACCACAGGGTACCTGGGATCTCTGTGAAAAGGTTGAGGTCTCCAGTGCCTGTCCAATCTGAGGGCTACACAGTTACTTTTTTTCTGATCTCGGACCCCCACCTAGCCATAAATAACACCTACCTCTGCCATAAATGCACTCCCTAAGGCTTCCCATTAAATCCCTCTGCCCCAAGTCCTGAACTCAGAATGATGCCATCTCCAATCACATACTCACCCTTCAACCCCAGCCGGGGGGGTGGGGGGGGGCAGCTTTTATTCCAGGGTCCTTATCTGCTTGCACACTAGCCCATCAACTTCCTTGGGCAGGATGGAGCTGGTTCCAGCTACTCTTCCAAATATCCCTTATCATCACCACCGGCTACAGGGACCCAGGACAAGAGAGCATAGCCAATAAGCATTCTAACTCCATCTCCAGAGGCAAGAGATGAAAACGTAGGCTTCACAAGCCTCAGTGTCATGGATGGCGAACAGACATTTAGAGGGAAAGTGAGAGCTACAGAGAGGTGAGCATTGTTGTGGGTGCTGAGCTCTCTGCCTACAACACTTATGCTCCTGTCTGTGCAGCAAACTCCTATTCATCCTTCAAAGGCCAATCCTAACGACTTCCCTCGGGGAAGCCTTCTCATACACCAATAGTTCTCAGCACAGAGCATGCATCAGAACCACCTAGAGGCCTATCACCACAGATTGTGAGATCCGGGTCCTTGTTTCTGATACAGCAGGTCTGAGATGGGGCCCAACAATTTGCGTTTCTAGCAGGCTCGTAGGAAATGCTGTTTGTCCCAGGACCACGCTTTGAGGACCACTTCTCACACCATCTCCATCCTCCCAGACATGCCTGAGCTTCCTCTGCTGTGCCAGTTCTGAGTTCTATAGCAGTTCTGGTCATGCTGAAGGGTCACCTCCCTGGGATCAATCACATTGTGCAAATTCAGTTCCACACACCCAGAGGGGTAGGGCATGGAGATGAGGCATGCCTGCCCACCTTGCTCCCGGGCACACATGAGCTCAGAGGGAGCCCTGTTGACCCCTCAGAGACCTTAGATCCCTCCTGTTCCCACCCCACTGGCCTGCAGGGAGAGCTTCCAGTGTTCCAGTATATAGGTTTGGGTGCAAGGTCCCTAAACACAAGCTAAGAAATTCACCCCAAGTGGTTCAAGCCAAATACCTCATCTAGCACTTAAGCAGTACTGGGCAGTGCCAGGCAGGGTTCAGCACACTGACCCAGAGCAGCCTGGGCTTGACTTGGTTGACCTCTGACTCTCTTTCAGCTATAAGATCCAGGGAATACAGTAACACTTTTCTGGCACTCCGATTCCAAATCTGTAAGATGGGAATAATAGTAACTTCTACCAAATGGGATGGCCATGGGGGCCAAGCCCGGTAAATGCTGAGGATGGCGCCTGTCACAGGCTAAGCCATTGCTAAGTGTTTTTCAAAGAGGAAGAACCAGCAATCCCTTCTAACCCTGACTGGGTTGGACACACTGGCTTAAGAAATGCTGGTCTTCAACCTGGAAAATCCCAAGTGGCAATTCTAGGTATTTGAACTTCTATGGCCATCCGTGCCAACTTCAGGAGGGGACCATTCTTTATTCTTCCTGAACTCTGAAGTTCTTGGTGATTGAATAAGGTCTGCAGTGCCAGCATCTGAATCCATTCACTCATATATGCCTGCATTTATGGATGCAGTCATGCATTCAGCAGATGGTTATTGAGGACCTACTATGTGCTACATGCTGAAATCCAGGCTGTTGTTGTCCACCCTGAATCTCAGAGTCAGATGCCACTTGCACTTCCTGCCCCTCCTGCCTCAGTTCTCAGTACTATGAAGCACTTAGAAGGCTGAACTGAGCTCTCCTCCTGCCTCCCCCTCCCTCCCCTGCCCTGACTCCTGCTGTGTGCTTGCTCTGTCTCTTTGCTGACTTGAGGGACCACTTTTACCCTCTTCACCACCTCCAAACTCTAGGCGGGCTCTCCTCCTCCTCTGCCTCCAGCCTGGAGCCTTCCCTTTACTCACCACACTCTCCTTTCTCGCACCACGGCCAGTCCCTTCTCAGAAAGAGGCGTCTGGAAGCTGGGGAGAATGACCTCATCCCACTATAATTAAAGTGATTATCTGAGCGGAAAGGACTATTACGAAGTAGCCTTCTCTGCTTTAATATGCATAGCCATTATAATGGGAACATGAGATTTCCATGTTAACACTGAGATTTCTGTGGTCTAATAAATCCTTCTCCTCACTCATCTCCCAGAGGAGAGAGGAGACACTCTGTGAAGCAGCTGGAGGTGATGTACAGCTTCCTATTCCAATTGAGATGCTATCCCTGTGGCCAGACCAACCGGTCAGTAACTCTGAGAGTGCCCCAGTGCGGCCCTTCCCACAAGAGAGCCAATCGGAGACCACAGAGGGGACTCGGGGAGGAGCCACCAGACAGGAGCCCTCCTGGGAGGGCGGCTTCAACAGAGAAAGGAGAAAGTTGCCCCCCAGATGCAGGAGTGTGGGCTGACCGTCCTGCCAGTGTGACCTGGGCACGTTACTCCCTCACTCTCAGGGTCCCACCTGTGAAATAGGCTAGTAATACCATCCACCTCATGGGACTGCTGGGAAGACCACATGATATGATGGGTGAGAGGCAACTGAACCAACACCTGGCATGTTTGGACCCTCCACGTGTGGGGACACTTCACAAATGGTCTGTTTTTACCATTATTGTGAGAAAGCTGAGGCCCAAAGGCAGATGCTGCTGGTACCGGGCACATGACTGCCTACTTTCATGCGCACTACTGAGCTAGCCTACCTAACGTGTCTACCAAGCACCTGCCCGATGCAAGGAGTCCGCCCCTCACCCCACTCAGAGACGTGGGAACCAGGTCAGCCTCCACTGTGGTTCCCACATCCTCTCCAGGCTGGTCAGTGGCCAGGCAGAGCCAGAAGCCTGTCCACACACACACTGCCCTCTGTCCACTTGGCCCATTCACAGTGCTGTGCACCTGTGAGCGGGGGGGTGCAGATGCGCTGCTGAGCATGGGAAGATTTCCTCTCCCCACTTAGGCTCTTCTCTTCTGTTCACAGAAATGGTCGACTCTGACCACATTTTCATGACGTTGGGTGTGAACATCGCCATCATTGCAGGTGAGCTGTCCTGGGCTTCCAAGCAGGAGAATCAGAGGGAGTGCCCAGGGGAGAATCCACCCAAGGCTTCAGAGCAAATGCCTGAATGAGGGTGAGGCTACACAAGCCCATCTAAAACTCACTGGTGTCCCCTCACCCCATCACTCCCAGACCCTGACACTCAGAGACCCTGAGTGACCTGGCCCTTACTGCCCAGCCTCCAAGCTTCACCTCCCAACCGCTCCTGAGTCCAAACAGAAATGAGGGGCTGACTGCTGTTCACACTCCACGCCTTTACTGGGTGTCCTGCAGAACCCCCTCCCTCTCCAGTCCTCTGCTTGGCTGCCCCTGCTCCTCTGGCAAACCCATGCAGCCTTCACCTCCGGAGAGCGTGCCAGAGCTAAGGTAGGGTGATGAACAGTGAGCCACACTCCCCCCAACCTGTCCCAAGTGCTTCCCATGGCCCTGTCTTGTTCCTCCTAACAGTGCACAAGGGGGGGCGGCCACGAGGGCCCAGCCTTCGGGGCACTTTCCTAGATTTAGTACCAAGTCTCACGCCCTGGGGAACTTCTCAGTTGAGATCGTTCTGGATTTAAAACTGCAAGTCCTGAGGCCATAAACCTCTCAGTTTTAGGTAAACTCATGTAGTTGATTCTGCAGGGTATGCACAGAAGTCTGTCTTCCTCAGTAGACTGAGTGACCCTGAGCAAGGGTCAGTGCTGGAATCCTATCCCAGCCTCAGTCTGCACCAGTCTGAGTGGAAGGAGGGGGAAAGAGGAAGGGAGATCAGAGTAACTCAGATGGGTGCGGATAAGGGTGAGCACATGCCAGGCAGGAAGGAGAAGGGCAGGAATGAGCCAGCCTGTCTGGGGTTGGTGCTGACTGTAGCAGTGTCTGTCCTGGCACAAGCCCTATGAGTCCTGACCCCAGTCCCAGGTGCCTGCCCCAGACAGAGCCATGCGTTTGTTTCCTCTGCAGGCGTGATCACCGCGATAGCCATCATCCTGATCTGCCTGCTTGTCATCACTCTACGCTACTTGTACGGGCACAAGGGCACCTACCACACCAATGAGGCCAAGGGCACAGAGTTTGCTGAAAGTGCAGACGCAGCCCTGCAGGATGACCTCTCCCTCCAGGACACAGGTGGGGACAGCAGCAGAAAGGAGTACTTTATCTGAGGGGCACCGGGTCCCCTCTCCCCCAATGCCTTCTTCACAAGAAAAGATACACCCCACAGCCCACTCTGCTACCTGGACCACCAGGCAGACCATGAGAGCACCCATCTCATCCCAAGATATGCACCTGACCTGAGAACTCTGGGTGCCGGCCTGGGAACAGGAAAGAAAGAAGGAGAAACTGAGCCAGGAGAAGCCTGTCCCAGGCACCCAGGGATGCAGTGGTCACCCAGGAGGCCCACCTTTGCTCTGCCAGAGGGAGAAAATCTGGGTCCTCCTGGTCAGTGTGGTTTGTCATCAGCATGGTGTGAAAGTCCTTGCTGGGTGGGTGGGCCTGAGGGCTGGGGAAGCAAGGAAGTGAGTCATCTGTAAGCTGACTGGGGATAATGGCATCAAATGTCAGTCCTTGACATTTGGGGGGAACAGCAGGTGCCAGCGCTAAAAGGCACCTTTGTCTCCCATCGATCCAGTTCTAAATGATTGGAAATAAATTTGAAATGTAACCAAGCATTCAGAGTCAAACAGCATTACTGTAATTGGGGAAAGATAACTACCACCCAGGCCTTGCTTTTCACCAGTGTGACATTGTGTTCTCCACTACAGTCTGCGTGTGTGAGGCTGGGACCGTCCACTTCTGGCCCCATTGGCCTGTCCTCAGCATAGACAGTGCAGAGGGCTTCTGGGCCTCCCAGGAGAGGAGGGCCCAGTGACCAGCCTTCTTTTCCCCACAAAAGTACCAGCTTCATGAAACAAATGTAAACATGGAATGTTCCTCAAGATAGGTTGCCCTGGCTGTGAGGACACTGGCTGAAGTGATGGTTTTCTAAGGCACAGTTTTAGAGAAATCGGTCCCATTAAATAACTATGAGTGAACCCATCCTTCCCCTAATGACCATGGCTGGAGCACAGACTGCAGAGTGTCATTGTCTTGGGTTTGGGCCCTGGATCCTCCTTTCCTGATCCTAGGTCCTCAGTCAACTTGCTTGACCTTTCTGGCTTCAATGTTCTCATCCCTCAAGTGGACATGGCTCCATGGTAGTGTTGAGGAGGAAAAAATTTTCTTCTATGTTTCAAGGTCCTTCTGGCTGGTCTAAGGATCAAGTTGGCATGAGACAGATTGGCCACAAAAATCACATTTAATTTTGTATGTCCTGGGAATCCACAGAAACGTGGGATTCCAAAGACAGGCAAAATGAGATATATATGTCATCCTGAACTAAGAGGAAGGAGGTAGGGGTCTGGGACTTCAAAGGGAAGGAAGGCGATTCACTGGAAGGTGAAAAGGGTAATTATTTGGTAAACAAATGTGTACTGGGCCCCTCAGAAACAATGGGACAGGGAGAGGAATTTTAACAAAGATACTTTGCTAAACTCCTCCTTTTACTTCCTCTGGATAATGTAATTGTGATGATAGCTCCATTCCTGGAGTAGGTCCTCTATCTAAATTCTTAGAGATAGTTGGGGGAAGGTCAGAGTTTCTTCCTTGGTGTTTTGGGCACCAATTACTTTCAGCTCAAAATAATCTGCATGGCGAAGTGGCCCATCCTGAGGGACTCCTTCTGAAACCCTCTAGTACCAAGCGTCAGGGTTGATGGTGGGAACAGATGCATCAGGTGCTCAGTGCTGTCTTCTGATGTCAATTACTAGTGCTGCATAGGTAGTGCATATGTATTGGTTAATGAAACTTCCTCATTGTACCACTTCTAAACATTTCCTGAGGAGGAGTAACTGTCACTTAAACTGATGGGGACATCTGGGTGGTTCAGTCAGTTGAGCATCCGATTTCAGCTCAGGTCAGGATCTCATAGCTCATGAGTTCGAGCCCCATGTCAGGCTCACTGCTGTAGGTGTGGACCTGCTTCAGAACTTTTGTCCCTTTGTCTCTCTGCCCCCACTCCTCTCTTTCTCTCTCTCTCTCTCTCTCTCCCTCAAAAATAAATAAACATTTTATGGGGCACTTGGATGGCTCAGTTAAGCATCCAACTTCGGCTCAGGTCATGATCTCACAGTTTGTGAGTTCAAGCCCCACATTGGGCTCTGTGCTGACAGCTCAGAGCCTGGAGTCTGCTTCAGATGCTGTGTCTCTCTCTCTGCCCCTTTTCTGCTCATGCTCTGTCTCTCTCTGTTTCAAGAATAAATAAATAAATAAATAAATAAACAAACATTTTTAAAAGATAAAATGAACAACAGGGAGAGAAGATGAACTTACTAACCATCCTCTTTCATAAGTGTCTTTCTAGACTCCCCGCAACTCAGCAGTCACTCAGAGACCAGCAGGTCCAAGTTTAAGCCTGCAGCCTGAGCTTCCCTGAACTCCCTACAACTCAGGTTTCTTGAGGCTGCACCATCTATGCCCAGTAGTCAGCAAAAAGGTCCCCCATCACTCTCCCTAGGGGATAACAGGATCCAAGCCCTGCCAGGAGTGGCCACCAAGCAAAAGAGCTGGAAGTTATAGGGTTGATATGGGAACAGGGGGAGAAATAGAAGGAAAGGAACTGGTATCTTCAAACGGTGAGACCTTCCATGGAGTAACCCAAGTTCACTGCCCCACCACTTTTTCATCTGTAAAACCAAGGGTTTGACTACACCCATGTGTCCCAAAGTGTGATCTATAAAATACCAGCCTGGGAAAATGGTGATAAACAGCCCAAACAAAAAGGGTGTTCCATGTGCAAATAGATGTGTAAAATGACATGTGAAGCAAATCTAAAGCCATGTGAGGCCTCTTGCCATCCTGTGTTCCAATGTGTGCCATGACTCTTGGGGTGTGGGCATAGGGGGATGAATTCAGCATTTCCCAAATGTATTTTTCCAGACACCCCATTGCTTCCCAGAATACCTGTTACAAACCTGGGGGCCAAGAGTCCCCGGAACACATTTGGGAAACAACTGTACCAACCAGCTACCCAACATCCCTTCCTGTTGTGACATCACTTCAGGATTTTGAGAACATACGGGCATATGTCCTCATGTTCAAGGATGATGAGCACTCATCACTGCCCAATGGGCACAGAGGAGGCACCCAGAATCCACATGCAGGCATGCCTTGCTTTACAAAAGTCTCCAGGGAGAGGGTCAGCCCAGAGGACCTGGGCCCCCTGATGCTGCCACTGGTGTCTGTGCTGGAAAAAGATGCTGATGGCTCTTCCCCACTCTTTCTGCAGCAGCCCCAGGGACCCCCTACTCACTGCTCTCTGAGAACTGGTCCCTCCCTCCCCTGGTGCTTGCCCTCCATGTCCACTGAATGTCCTGGAAAACCGTACTGAAGCATAGCCCACTCCCAGCCCTCAGTCCCAACCAGAATCAGATGCAGAGGTGACATGGATGTTGCCAGGCTGGGTCATCCAAGGTGGCCTATCCAAATGTCCCCAGAAGGGAGCTGTCACAGGCTAACTGTAGAGGTGAGCGAGAGCATCCTACCAATGAGCATGCACATGCTCACCCCCCATGGGCATCCAGTGCACACTGGTGTGCAAATAATGGTGCTCCCTCTGGTAAGGGACTGCGCTTTCCTTATCTTTTATCCCTCCCCCAGCGATGTGTAGAGTCACCATGTAGCATGTCTGCAACAAATGTGGATTGGGGCGAGTGTGCACTCCTATGCATGCGCCCATTCTCCAAAAGCCATTAAGGAGGAAGGAAGTGGAGAGGAAAGGCCGAAAGGGCAGATAAAACAGGAGAGGTGGAGAGAAGGAGGGCTGGAAGAAGAAGGAAGGGGAGCTAGCACACTCTGTATGCAATGCCCCCTTCCCCACGCATGTTCCTCTTAGCCTCACCACAATCCTCGCAAGCGAGTGGCCTCATTCACCCTTCACACCTGCAGAAACTGAGCCTCAGGAAGCTTGGAGGGCTTGCTGGAGATGACACAGCGCCTAATGGCCATGGGAGCATTTGAGCCCAGGCCTGTCTGACCAGAAGGCTAGAGAGAGGAGACTCTTTCCTTCTGTAGGCTGAGGTGAATCAGCGAGGACTCTTTCTGGGAACAGAGCAGGTGGCACCAGGACTCAGGGACCCTGGAATGACCCAGTGCTGGGGTCAGAGCACTCCAGGCCGGGGCTCTGTGCCAGCAATGACCTGGGCTCTTACACTAACATCCCCATCCCTGTCAAGGGCCAGCCTGGGACAGAGGCAGCCCTAGAGTCCTGGGCTGTTGGCGCTCTGCAGGATGATTAGCAAGATAAAGACAGCAAGTGTTTTCAGGTTGATCACACTTGATTCATGTGCTAGGACCCAAGAATCTTGCCATCCAGGTCACTCTTATCAAAGAGGAAAATGATTGGGTAGATTACATCTTGTCAGAATATCCATAAAACATCTGTACTAATCCTTCTTGGATGTTTTGTGCTTTTAAAAAGTGCTTAACCCCAAAATAAGAGTAATGGTAAAATTTCAGATAGAGAGATAGATCGTGTGTGTGTGTGTGTGTGTGTGTGTGTGTGTGAGTGTTTCTGAGTCTTTAACTGCAAGCCACAAATATGAGCAGCCCTGTTTCAAGAGCTCATGGCTTGGTGGGAAAGATAAACATATCAGTGTAGATAGCTCCAAAGTGTCACAGATTCTGTGAGAGAAGGGAAACAGACAAATGTGGAACACAAAGGAAGGACAGGCTGGTTCCACCTGAGGCATGGGATGGATTAGGAAGCCTTCAGAGGAGAAGGGAAGGTTGTGTTGGCCACGCAGTAGACTAGGGCTGGACCATGGAGGGTCTTAAGCCCCAGCTAAGAAATGGGGCTTTGTGTCACAGGCCACAGGAAGCCACCGGAAAAACAGGTCACTCTCTATCATAAAGATAAGGCAATGATCAAATTAAACAGGATGAAAATGCATTGTGGAAATGTACAAGGTCATTCTGTCATCCTGGAGTAGTAGCCCATTACTCCGGCCACCCCATTGCCCCATCTGAAATTCACGTGACTCAGCCCATCCTGCTCATTGGGAAATGGATCCAATCCACTCACCAGAAGAAAGGACAGTAGGTCGGAGCTGCAAGCCAACTGTTACATAAATATCAGAGAAAAACTTCTTCAATGGAAGCAACTCCTGATGGTTTTATCTTGTTTATGTTCTTTTGGAAGAGATGCTGTTTAATTGTTTTCCATTTCTCACCTGAGCTTTCTTATCATCATAGCAACAGAGATGCCTCAGAGGTCAAGGGGTTTGGGGGAGGGGGAAGGAGCTGTGCCACAAATAGAACTACAGGCACTTGAACATCTGCGATCATGTCAACATGTTATGGAAAGTTGTGGTTCTGGAATTGGACAGAGTTGAACAAAAACCTCCCCACTAGCACTAACCACCTCTGTGACCTAGGAAGAGTTAACTTCTCTGATTCAGTTCTAATCCACAAAATGAAGATTAAACTATTTTAATTTATGGTGTTTTGAATGTGAAATTCAATAAGGATATAAGCTTGTCAGGAACTGTGAGGGCACTGAGATTTTACCTGCTTGTGAGGTAAGCCAAGGTTGTAACAGTTCCATGGGTGCTGACAGAAGACACAGGGCAGAGGGCTTTCTTACTCACAGCAAGGGCATAGACATTGGCATATTTGTGTGGGCACTTCCTGTTCCGTAGCCCCAGGTGGACAATGTGGGTGGTCCCCAATGGATACTTGTCCACATGGTAGGTTGAATTCCAGAAGAAGAACCCTGAACTAAGAGAACCAGAGTCTCTTCTGATGGGCAGTAAGCATGTCTGCCCCTCTGATCTGGAGGAATGTACTAGCTCAGTCTTCCAAAGCTGTTTGCTATGCAAACTTCCTTGAAAAGATAGTCCAAAACAGCCAGGTCATACCTCACAAGATGTAAGAAATTTGAGAGACCCACAGAACATTTTTACCCCAACAAGGTAGGCACTGCCTAACAGTACCTGGTGGCCCATGAGTGTTCGGTACTTACTGAATAAGCGTGTACATACATTAAACTCTAGCAATGTGCTAAGTAGCTGGGCTCAGAGCCCATTGAAATATCCCCACCTTGTCACCAGCCAACCAAAAAGCATATTCTGCTTCCTAAGGCACGTGGGGGAGTTTCAAGGGGAAAACTTTTCTCCATCCTTCTGCTAATCCCTGAGAGATGTAGCTTCAAGTTTTGTGGGTTTTATTAGTTTGCTGTCACAGGAACAGAGGTATACACCGTGGGAATGTCTCAGTTCATGGGTGAACTCATAAATCCAGAGCCCTGACAATGAGACTCAATAGAATTCTCCAGCTTCTATTTCTAAGGTCACCCAGTGATCAAGAGGTCTCTCTTACCAACATTATAGATCTCAGAGGATGCTTAAGATAGGCAAACCCCCCACCCAATCTTTAACTTTAAACCAAACACTTTGGCCACCTTTTATTTTTCAGATAGCTGAAATCGTTCTTCTTTTCCCCCCAAGTCAAAGAGTAGGAAAGTGTTCTACATTCAGCTCTCCAAAGATACAACACTCTGGGGGCTCCCTTGGCTGCCCCAAGGGCAGGCCGCCCCTTCCTCTGGAGCAGGACCATTTAGGTCACAGCCGCTGCTTGTCAGACATTGTCCTCTAAGGGTGACAAGTGGAGACATTAGGACAAAATGATGGTGAGCATCCAGAACTCAGCATCCAGGCAGTGACATACCTTCATTCAGTCCCCAAATGTCCCCTGAGTTTATACCACACAGTAGGCACCATGCCAGGGACTTAGGGCAAGCAAGGCACTGCCACTGCCTGGAGGACACTCATCACAACAGGAAATATGTTAAAACTGCTCAGGTTGCATGGGGTCCACACTGGAAGAAAACTGAAGAGCCTAATGGAGACCAGGGAAGCCTTCTTGGAGGAGGAACTCTAAGCCTAGTTCTGAAGGAGTCAGCCAGTCACAGGGGTCAGAAATGCAAAGAAATAAAGGTGAGTCCAGAAACTGCCAGTGCCATGTTCTTCTGGAGCATGTGGTTTGAGCAGAAGTGAAGGATGAGGCTGGACCCAGAGACTGCAAAGAACCAAGTAATGAGGGGTCTGGCCATCATACTGTGGAGCCTGGATGTCATCTTGTAGGTGATGGAGAGCCCTTGGAGGGGCTTACAGGAGGAAATGGGGTGTAGATGTGGTCCGATTTGCACATTACATTGGTAGCCAGAGGTGAAGATGAATTAGAGGCCTGGGGAGAAAGATGGCTTAGAAATTGTTGAGGTCTGGATAAGGAAAAGCACCTTGTAACAGATCCCTTGGGATCAAAGTAAAATTCTCTTTTGACACAGTTGTGAATTCACCTGACTCTGTATTGGTTATGGCATGCCATGCACACAGAAAACTACAGCCCCTGGAGCGGAAGTTCATACCAGATTTATTGGGTTTGTAGATGCAGACTGTTCATCAGCCATTGTCATTAAAATCTACAAAGAATGAATCAACGTCTTCTGGCATCTTACAGTCACATCTGCAACTCCTCTGGGACAAAAGATACTTGACTAGAACCCCAGAGGGGAAAGAAAAACAAAGGATTCAGAAGGGCTACCTCTTAAAGCCTGCCCATAGAGCACTTGAGATGCCCAGGGAAGGCATTCTACCCAAACTTCCCACCCCAAGGAAGTCAGAAATTCTGCTACTCAAGTTTTATTCTTTAGGATGAAAAGTTGCAAAGCCTTCTGCCACACACATCCTTCCAGGCACAGGAGAAATGGTGGGTAAGCCTCTGCACATCCTGTCTCTGACCAGAGGTATAGGGCATGAGAGCCTGGAGGTGGGAGAGCAGAATGGGGAGCTGAGGCGTGTTTGCGCGGTGCATGGTGGGATAGAGATGGGAGGGCAGAGAAGGAAGACATTTCTGACTTAATTACTTTGCAAAGGTTCAGCTCTAAAGCCTTTCTCGGGTCAGAACCTTGTCCTGGCCCACAGAGGACTATGATACAGAAAAGAGGCTGTGCCTTGAAGTCCAGCAAAATAGCTGCACATGTGCCAGACAAGGCCACAGAAACCAATCTGCATACTTATGTCCAACCTTCTAATTTCCCTTGGAGAGGAGAAATGGGGTATTGGAGCCTCCAAAGGGGGCAGGCTCCACATATTTTGTAAATACCAGCACCTGTGCCATACTAGCAGCTATGCATATACCAGCCTCTGGGCAATGCCCGGCACCTGTGCAATACTAGAATATATGCAATACTGATATCTGAGCAAAACTTGCAGCTGGGCACCACTGGGTACCTGGGCAGAAGTGGGCACCTGTGAAGCCTTCCCACTCCTTATGTCCCTGGCAGTCATTGTTGACTGATTGTGTTGTTCTTCCACTGGAACCAGGCTGGGCTTCACCATCTTCCCCACACCTCACTCTCGGCAGCCTGAGCCAGACTGGAAGTGACCTTGCTGTCATCTTGCCACCATCTAAAGAAGATAAGCTGGTTCCTGGGAGTTGACGTGGAGCCGAATCAGGAGGCTCCCCTCTTTGAGTCTTCATTTTCTCATCAGTAAAAAGGGAATAAAAAGCCCTAGCTTCCCTGCTTCATGAAACTATTAGGAGTAGGCATAGCCAGTGCTGAGACAGCGTTGCTAATGTGTGACAGGTGGAAAGCCTCCACCACCGGTCCTCCTGTCCTTGCCAATACCCTGTTGAAACGTACCATGCAAAACATATGGAGGGTCCCCCCACCTACACACAGACATGTTCGATTTTCAAAATAACAAAGCTGGAGAGTTTCAACAGCCAAGCTGAACTGGAATTCTTGGCAGCCAACAGCAGCTCCCCGCCAAGGGAGGTAGAAGGAAGTTCTCTAACTTGTTTATCCCACTTATTATTAATCACCTGCCATTGAAAAATGATTCTAAGAGGAAAAAATGTGCCGCTGAGTTGCAAATCAAAGAAATATGTATATGCATTTTATTTTATTAATTAAGGCAGAGATTATCTAAAAGAAGCTTACTCAAAGCCACTAAGGGTACAAAGGGCCCACACTGGAAGGAGTAGACTTGGCAGTCCCTTTGGCAGTGTGCCAAGAATCTCATAAATGTTCACATTCTTTGACCCTGAAATTCTCTCTAGAAGTCTATCCTGAGAAACTATCTTGAAATGCAGACCAAGATTTCAGTTAAAAAGCATCTTTAATCGCTCTATTTACAGTAAGGGAAATATAAAACTGCTTAAGTGTTTATCATTAGGAGAATGTTAAGAAAATTATGATGTGAACTTGAAATTAGATATTCTGAAGCAATAAGATGATGTTACAGAGAATTGTTAATAAGTTCAAGAAATGCTTGTGATATAATGCTAAGAGGAACACATTAAAATACATGATACACCCCCCACCCTGCCCTGTGCAAACTCAGGCGTGCTAAAAAGGCACAGAAAAGAGAGGAAAGCCCACCTGCATGCTAACAGTAACCACTCCGGGTGCTAAGACCATTGAGAGAAGTTTCCACAAGAATCAAGGAAGCTTTTCTGAGACTCCTCGTCCTTTGGAGGTGGAGACCAGAGCTTCACTGCCGCCTGTTCAGTCTTCGCCCTCGGGGTTCGGTACCTTCGTGGGCTCCCTCACCCTGCTGTGTGTCTCTTGTCAAGGGCTCCACACTGTCACATCATGAGTCCACACAGAAAGACTGCAAACTGGAAGTCTGCCTCTCTGTCTCAGTGACTGCAGAGGACTTTGGCTCCTCTGGACAAGCAGAGGTTCTGCTGCAGGCAGTTACAGGTATGAGTCATCATTTTCGGCTATTTCTTTCCTATCAAGTACATTTCCAAGTCTTCTACGAAAATTATATAATCAGGATAAAAAAAAGTAGTATAAATTAAATGAGCCTCAGCCAAGAATCGGCTCTGCTATAAAATGCAGAGTATTCTACAGCCCACCTTCCTCCCTGAGCCCCGGGCAAATCCCTATGTGAATTCCCTCAGTGAAGGTTATCTACCCAGGAGAGGTGGTCTGTAGAGCCAAACAGAGAAACAGGGCAGGAGTATTGCCCAAACCACAAACAAGACCTTGTGAAAATTGATTTAGACCTATGCCCAGCCACACTATTCCACGAACACACCATCCATGTTTGGAAGTACTGTGCACCGAGGTGGCAAGACAGAAGACAATGGGGGCCCCTGCTGCTAGAAGGCACAGATGAGGTTATACAGCCCAGCTCTCTCACTGAACAGATGGGGACACCAAGGAGACGTAGGGTACAGGCTTGTCGGATACAACACAATGCCTTGGAACTGAGCTATGACTAACATTTATAAGCTTACTAATCACTGACTGTGTACCCATTGTGATCTACTGACTCACTTAACTCTCACAGCAGTTCTTTGAGGTAGGAACCCCTTTTACAGATGAGGAAACTGAGACACAGGGACATTCGGAAGGTCATCCAGATTGCATGACAAGACATGGCAGAGAGCCAGGATTTGAACCCAGCCTTCAGCCCATGAACTTAATCAGCACACAGTTTCTCAGAAAGGGCTGATTCTGAAATGAAAGGGCTGCACTGAGTTTCTGGGAGCCTGATGTTTGTGGGCCTGCAGGAGAATTGATCTAAGAGTGTCTAAATACTCTTTTTGTCTGTCATGAGGAGAGTGGGCTCATCTGCAACCCTGACCCAACCAAGCCAGCATCTCTAGCCCCTGAACTAGCATTTATTCTGACTGATGTAAGTGTTTTCCCAAGCAGACTCCCAGAGGCTAGGCAAATAGATTCTCAGAGACACCCCACAAGGTATATGTTCCTTCAGGGTAGCCCTGCTTCCCCCAGGATGTCTGCATGGGATGGGGCACTAGAAGAGGGAAAGGTACTGCCTTCCAGAAATATCCTACCTGGATGCAGACACTCAGTTCTTCGAATAACGGAAAACCCTGATGATGGTGTTGAGCAAGAGGCAAGCTGAGGAGCTTTGTTCATCAGCCATGGCAAAGCAAACCTGAGACCCTGAGAGAACACAGCAGCACTTGTACACCATAGTAGAACAGGCCTTCATTTTGAGTCACAGAGCATGTACAGAGAACCTTCTGTGGCCTGCTCTTATGTGGACATTTGGTCTACAGAGATGAATGAGGGAGGTCACAAAGACCAATAGTGATAGAAAGGAACTCAAAAACTTCAATACATCTTGCTAAATACAGAGACAGAGGAGACCACAGGATGTTTCCGTATGTGACCCAGGAGACAGTGGGATGTGGGAGAGAAGCAAGGGGAAGGAAGGAGAAGGGATAGAAGAGAAGAGAGGGATCGGTCAAGCAAAGGTCCCTGGGAGAAGAACTCTGCTTGTCAGTCTGAAAAAAAAAGTAGGAATTACTGAGTTACCATCATTTGAATTAACAAAAGAGAATCTTGAAAAGAGGTGGGTGACAGACAGAAATGGGTCTGGTATGCCTAAAGTGCTAGAAGAATGTTCAATAACAGCCTTGAGGGCCAAGCTATGAAGTATGCATTTCACTCAATAATCATTGGGACACCCTGGAAGATTCTGGACAGGAGGAGGCTTAATCAGTCTTGAAATTTAAAAACATCACTTTTAGTGTCATGACAGATGGGCTAGAAGGACTCTTCTCCTTCCACAGGCCAAAGTCATGGAAATTGCCACTACTTCTTAAAATCCCTAATTGAGAAGAATATGTTCTCTTCAGAAAAGAACTTAATAGCACACAAATATGTTCCCTGGGTGCCTCACCATATTTCCCTAGGTATTTCTTAATATTCAGTGATTAATACATTAGCATCCACCAATACAAAAACACCTATAGCATATTAGCCTGTATCCCATTTTCAGGTTAAATGACAAAGCAAATGAAGGCCCTAAAACCATGAAGCAACGAAAGTACATTTAATGTATTTTTAATTTTATTTTTATGTACTTTTAGTACATAATGGCTGACTGAATGGCTCCAGTCAAGATGGTGTAAATAAATTCCCTCTTTAGGTGCATCATATCGTAGTTTGAATAAAGCCCAAAAGAGAGAAAGCAGCCGCAAAAGTAAGGAAGGTATTTATTTCTGTGGAGTCAGAAAGGAATAGATATGCAGAGAGGCACCAGCTTGCTGGCTCAGAGATGGTTCTGGCTGGGTGGTAAGAAGTAAAAGTATTCACCTGGAAAGGGAGATCCAGAGTTTAGAAAGTCTGACTTTCAGAGAAAACTGGCCCTCGGAGAACCAAGAAGCATGAACAAAAGTAAGCTCACACCTTGACACATCCTAGTAAAACCACAGAGAACATGGGGATAGAGAACCCCTCCAACATAATAACAATCGACCTAATGGAAAGTGTCTTAACAACAAAGAAAATCAGAAAGCAATGAATTACCTACAATGTACTGAGTAGAAATTATCCAGGAAATGAAAAATGTGAACAATAATATGGGAAAAGAAGTTTTAAGAGATGAAATATATATAAAGCATTCAGGAAGGATATCTAATATACATCTAGTCAGATTTCTAGAAAGAGAAGAGAGAAACTGAAGGAGACAAATTTTTAGAATTATTAAAAGACACCAATCTTCAGAATATAGAAATCTTAAAGATTCTCAAGTAGGAAAATACAAGGAGCCCACAACTAGGCAAATCAGCAAAATGGCTAAACAGTGAAGACAACAAGACTATATTTGAAATAATGATAGAAAAAATAAAGATTAAATTCAAAAGTATCAGCAATTATTTTGACAGATAACTTCTCAACAGAAAAAAAAGCATCCTTGAAAACTGAAATAATACTTTCAAAGAGAAAGTAGAGAAAACTGTCAAAATTGGATACTTATCAAAACTACCCTTCAAGAACATGATGAAAGAAAGACATTTTCAGATGAACAAGAAACTCTCACTAAAGGACATTCTAAAATAATTCAGGCAGAGAACAGAATCCCAGATGGAAAGTATAAGATGCAAAATAAAATAATAAGCAAAATATGTGGCAAATATATAAGTAAATCTAAACAAATTCAGACTTTATAAAACAATAATAATAATGTCTTGTGAGATTAGAAATATGGTATGACTAAAATATTGAACACCAACCCCATATTTAGAAAGGGAAGTTAAAATTAAATGTTCTTGAGGTTTTATTGTTTAGGAAAATTACAATGATATTAATTAAATTTTGACTCATAAGTTAAATATGCATATTAAATAACATTACATAAAAATGTATAAATTCCAAATTGTAAGCAAAATATGGAATGAGAAAAAATAAGCAATCAATTCAAAAGAAGGCAAGAAAAACACAGAAAAGATTAGACAGAAAGCAAAAAGGAGGTTACTGGAAGTCAATCTTATTCTGTCAGAAATATAAAAATGTAAATTTATTAAGGTCTCCATTAAAAAAAAAAGATTGTCAAAATAGAAAAGTAAAAACAGCTATAAACAACACACAAGATGAAAGTAAAACAGGACAAAAAAACCTAACCATTTAAATAACTGATTTCCCCCAAAACTAATAAAATACTTAGAAACTTGTATGCATCTAAAAATATGGTCTCTAAATATATAAAACAAAAGTTGACAGAACTGCAAGAAAACATAGACAAATCCAGCACTATTTTAGGAGATATTGACACAACTGTCTTGGGAATAGCTAGACTAAGCAAGCAAAAAATAAAACAAAAAAAACAAAAAATAGAGACATAAAAGATCTGAAAAGCACAGCAATCTTGACATAACCAAGATTAGATAGATGATAGATAGATAGATAGATAGATAAATAGATAGACAATTAATATTCATAGCATTCAACAGTTTTGAAATGCACATTCTATTCAAGTGTACATGGAATATTTACAAACTTGTCCCAGTATTAAGACCAAAAACAAACAAACAAAAATGTCTCAAATACTTGTAAAGAATTGGTATCCTGGTATCTTCAAACTACATTCTCTGACCACAATGTAATTAAATTAGAAATGAATAATAAAGACAATTATTGGATGTAAATTCAACAACATACTTCTGAATAACAAGGGTCAAATAAGAAATCATAGTGGATACTAGAAAACACTTCAAACTGGAAGAATGTAGAAGAATGCACATCAACATGTAATGGAATGCTAATTTGATATATAGATGGAAATCTATCACCTTAAATACTCATATTAAGAACAAGAAAGGTTAATGAGCTAAATATATGACTTAAAAAAAACAATAAAACATACCTAAAGAAAATGAAAGGAAGAGTATACTAAAGATGAAAGCAAAAATAACTGAAAAATAATCAAAACAGTACGGTACTGGCACAAAAATAGATACATAGATCAAAGGAACGGAGTAGAAACCCAGAAATGAACCCACAACTTAATCTTCAACAAAGCAGGAAAGGATATTCAATGGGAAAAAGACAGTCTCTTCAACCACGGTGTTAGGAAAACTGGACAGAAACATACAAAAGAATGAAACCGGACCACTTTCTTACACCATACACAAAAATAAATTCAGAATGAATTAAAGATCTAAGTGTGAGACAGGAAACTATAAAAATCCTGGAAGAGAAAAAGGCCATAACTTCTTAGACATCAACAGTAACAACTTCTTTCTAGACGTGTCTCCTGAGGCAAAGGAAACACAAGCAAAAATAAATATAGGGACTTCACCAAAATAAAAATCTTCTGTACAGCGAAGGAAACAATCAACATAACTAAAAGGCAAACCACAGAATGGGAGAAGATATTTACAAATGACACCTGAGAGAAGGTTAGTATCCAAAATATACAAAGAACTTACAAAACTCCACACCCAAAAAATGAATAATCCAATTCTTCTGGGCAAAATAGGCAGAAGACATGAATAGACATTTTTCCAAAGAACACATGTGTCCAACAGACACACGGAAAGATGCTCAAATCACTGATCACTAGGGAAATGCAAATCAAATCTATAATGAGATATCATTTCACTCCTGTCAAAATGGCTAAAATCAACATGTGTTGGAGAGGATATGGAGAAAGGGAACCCCTCTTGCACTATTGGTGGGAATGCAAACTGGTGCATCCACTGTAGAAAACAGTATGGAAATTCCTCAAAACATGGAAAATAGAACTACCCTAAGATTCAGTAATCACACTGCTGGGTATTTACCCCAAAAAATACAAAAACACTAATTCAAAGGGATACATGCACCACATTGTTTATAGCAGCATTATCTATAATAGCCAAATTTTGGGAACAGCACAAGTGTTCTTTGACTGATGAATGGATAAGGAAGATTATATAATATATACAATGGAATATTATTCAGCCATAAAAAAGAATGAAATCTTACTATTTGCAATGACATGGACAGAGCTATGGAGTATAAGGCTAAGCAAAATAAATTGGTCAGAGAATGCCAAATACCATATGATTTCATGTATGTGTGGAATTTAACAAACAAAACAAGTGAGCAAAGAGAAAAAAGAGAGAGAGAGAGGCAAACCAAGAAACAGACTCACTATAGTGAGAAAACTGCTGGTTACCAGAGGGGAGGTGGGAGGGGTGGTATGGGTGAAATAGGTGATGGGGATTAAGGGCACTTGTGATGACGAACACCGGGTGATGGATGTTAAGTGTTGAATCACCATATTATACCTCTGAAACTAATGTTACACTGCATGTTAACTGGAATTTTTTCAAAAAGCTTAAAAAAGAATAAGTAAATAAAAACACTCCCTTCTTATTGAAGAAAAATTAATGAAAGATAAGCACATACAATGAGGAGAAAAATAATGCCAAAGACTGGTTCTTGGAAAAGGCCAATTTTAAAACTTCAGGCAAAAGTAATCAAGGAAAAACATGAGAGAAGGCATGAATAAATAATTTAAGAATAAAACAGAAAATGTAACTTTAAATGTTGCAGATATTAAAAAGGCAATACAAGGACATTATGAGGAATATTACACCAATAAAGCTGAAAACTTAGATGAAATGTAAAAATTCATGAAAAATATAACTTACTAATATAGGAAAAATTTTTTTAGAAAACACAGAAATTCTGAATAGTCCTATAATCATTTTAAAAACCTGACCAGGGGTGCCTGGGTGGCTCAGTCAGTTAAGCGTTCCACTCTTGATGTTGTCTCAGGTCATAATCTCAGAGTTTGTGGTTTTGAGTCCCATGTTCAACTCTGCTGACAGTGCAGAGCCTGCTTGGGATTCCCTCTCCTTCCTTCTCTGTCCCTCCGCTGCTCATGCTCTCTCTCTCTCTCTCTTTCTCTCTCTCTCTGTCTCTCTCTCTCTCAAAATAAATAAATAAACAGAAAAAAATTTTTAAATAATAAACCTAATAGTTAAAACTTCCCCACACAGAGACCACCTGGTCCATAGAGTTGCACCAAGAGCTATATCAAATATCTAAAAGACACAAAATTCTAATTTTACCCAGACTCTTCCAGAGAAAAGGCAATGGGCTCGTTTTATGAGGTTGGCATGAGCTACACACCAATATCCCACCACAACAGTATAACAAAATAAAATTACAGGTTATTTTTTTATGAATATAGATGTGAGAAATCCTTGAAAATGTATTAGAAACCTGAATCCAGCAATATATAAAAAAACTTACATATCACAACCACACTGGCTTGAATATAAGAGTGTACGATTAATTTAACTTCAAAAATCAATGAATAGAAATCATCTGTAAACATACCAAAGGGAAAACATCATAGTCTTATCTATTAGATGCAGAAAAAGCATTTGATATAATTTAGCATATATTCATTATAAAAATCTTCAGCATGTTAGAAATAAAATGAAATTCCTCAATCTAATATGCAATCATACATAACAGTGTCAAGTTAAAAGCGTTTCCTTAAGACTAGGAATAGTTAAAGGGCCTGCTAGCATCACTTACAGTGAACACCATCCCAGGTGCCACAGAAAGACAAGGAGGCAAATGTTTAAAGACTGGACACGAAGAATCAAGACAGTCATTACTTGCAGGTAATATTACCATCCATATAGAAATCCCAAATTATTGCATTAATAAGAGAGTTTAGCACAATTACTGAATACACAGTTTTTAAAATTGCATTTCTGTATACTACCAACAAGTGTTTTAAAATGTCACTTTTGTGTGATTTTAGGTGTCATTCAAAATTATCTCATGAATATAAAGTCCACAGGAATAAATCTAACACAGAATGTAGATGACCTATATGGACAAAATTAGAAACTTTATTAAAAGACATTAAAGAATCCTAGTTATATATATTGTGCTCATGGATTGAAAGAACTAATGTTGCTAAAATGCCCATACTACCAAAAGCAATCAACAGATTCAGTGCAATCTCTATCAAAATACCAATGGCACTTTTCAGAGAACTAGAACAAATAATACTAAAATTTGTATGTAACCAAAAAAGATCCCCAATAGCCAAAGCAATCTCGCAAAGAAAGAACAGTGCTGGACGTATCACATTTCCAGACTTCAAACTATACTACAAAACCATATGGTATTATATGGCACTATAGATCTCTGATCTATAGATCAATAGAACAGAATAGAGAGCCCAGAAATAAAGCCATACTTACATGGTCATTTGACCTGTGTCGAAGGAGGCAAGAATATACAATGAGGAAAAGACAGTCTCTTCAATAAATGGTGCTGGGCAAACAAGACAACTACATGACAAAAAAAAAAAAAAAATGAAACTGGACTACTTTCTTACATCATATACAAGAAAGTGAAAATGAATTAAAGACTAAAATGTAAAACCTGAAACCATAAAACACCTAGAAGAGAAACATAAGCGGTAAGCTCTTTGGCATTGATCTTAGTGATATGTTTCAGATCTGTCTCTTCAGGCCAGGGCAACAATGGCAAAAATAAACAGGTAGGACCACACCAAACTAAAAGTTCTTTGCATAGCAAAGGAAACCATCAACAAAACAAAAAGGCAACATACTGAATGGGAGAAGATATTTTCAAGTGATATGTTCGATAAGGGGTTAACATCCAAAATATATAAATAATTCATAAAACAATATTAAAAACCAAACTATCCTATTAAAAACTAGACGACCAGGGCATCTAGGTGGTTCAGTCAGTTAAGCGTCCGACTCCAGCTCAGGTCATGATCTCACAGTTCGTAGATTCAAGCCCTGCATCAGGCTCTGTGCTGACAGCTCAGAGCCTGGAGCCTGCTTCGGATTCTGTGTCTCCCTCACTCTCTGCCCCTCCCCCACTCGTGCTCTGTCTCTCAAAAATGAATAAATGTTTTTAAAATTTTTTTAAAAAATAGAGGACCTGAATAGACATTTTTCCAAAGAACACAATCAGATGGCCAACAGACACATGAAAGTATGCTCAACATCACTCATCATCAGGAAAATAGAAATTTCTTGATTCTTATTCAGGAAACTGAGATATCACCTCACAGTTGTCAGAACAGCTATTATCAAAATGGTGAAAAATAACTAGTTTTGGTGAGGATGTGGAGAAAAGGAACCCTCAGGCACTATTGGTGGGAATGCAAATTGGTGCAGCCACTATGGAAAATGGTATGGAGGTTTCTCAAAAACTTAAAAATAAAACTACCCTATGTCCCAACAATTCCACTTCTAGGAGTTTATTGAAAGAAAACAAAAACACTAATTTAAAAAGGCATATGTACCCCTATGTTCATCAGAGCATTATTTACAATAGCCATGATATGGAAGCAACCTAAATGCCTATAGACAGATGAATGAATAAAGAAGATGTGGTGTGTACACACACACACACACACACACACACACACACAATGGAGTATTACTTAGCCATAAAAAATAATGAAGTCTTGCCATTTGTAACAAACATGGATGAGCCCAGAGGGCATTATGCTAAGTGAAATAAATCAGACAAAGAAGACATCATATATACCAGTGACAAGTTGAAAGTGTTTCCTTAAGATTAGGAATACGTAAGGGTCACTAGCATCACTTACATTGGTATAACCTTCCAGTTGTAAAATACATAAAACACAGGGATGTAATATACAGCATAGAGAATAGTTGATAATATTGTAACAACTGTGTATGGTGACAGATCATAACTAGACTTGATTGAGGCGACCATCGTGTAATGTATATAAATATCAAATCACTATGGTGTACACCTGACCTAATTGTATGTCAATTGTGCTTCAATTAAAAAAGAATCCCAGTTATGTATGTCTTCAATGCATTCAGATCAAAATACACAGAAGTGGTGACAATTTGTGTTTGTTGTGTTGTATTGTGATTTTGTGACTTGATCTGCTATTTCTGATATTTAGAAAGAAAAGCAAAGAGTAAGAATAACCAAATATTCATGAAGAAGCAAAATGAAGTGAGAAGATCTATCCTACCAGATACTAAGAATCATTACATATCTCAAGTAATTATGCAGCCAGGTATTGGTGCAGGAGTGGGGAAAGGAAAAATGGAAATGAACTGAGAGCCAAGAAGCAGCCCCACTCATAAATGAAACCTAATTTGTGACAGAGCTAACACTGCCCTCCACGAGAAAAGCTGTATTGTGAGGAAATAAAGAACACAGAGTTTCCATACATCTTGATCTGTATCCGAACTCCCTGATCTCCAGTGTCTGGTTCTCATGTCTCTGAGCCTGCAGTACAGCCCTGGGCACCTGCTGCCCAGGAGAGGTGCTGTTTGGTGGTGTAGCAAATCTACGAGAATAGTGAGGATGAGTCTGCAGTGGTGGGAAGCTGTACATTGGCCGTGGCCACCACCCAGGAAGGAACTGCCACTGCTCTGTGCCCAAAAGCACTGCTGGGAGATGTTCTCAAGAAAGGGGAGCAGAGGGGCACCTGGGTGGCTCAGTCTCTTGGTTTTGGCTCAGGTCATGATCTGAGTTCGAGCCCCACATCGGGCTCCACACTGACAAAACAGAGCCTGCTTGGGATTCTCTCTCTCTCTCTCTCTCTCTCTCTCTCAAAATAAATAAGTAAACTTTAAAAAAATTTTAAAAAAAGAAAGAAAAAGGAGCTGTGTCTGCTCAAGGGACTGATGGGAAGCAAGTAGCGAGCCCTTTCTCCCTGCTCCAGCCCCACAGTCACCCCACAGTGACCCTGATTGGCAGATCCAAACAAGCAGGAGCCAGCAAAGCAGAAGCAAGATCTTCAGAGTCCCAACCTCAGCATCACAAAATATATTACTGATGGACCGTTTGGGGCTGAGACACAAGAGCATGGTATTAAACTGACACAGGCCCAAGACTAAAGAGCCCCAGTGACTTGGTGCCTTGAGCTCCTCTCGCTTACTCCCCCTCACTGTCCGGCTCATATTTTAAGGTAAAAGCCAAATTGTCACTCCCTTCCCAGGTGTGGCCTCAGACTGCTTGGAATTCCTTCCCCAGACATCTCTGGTGCTCGGCTCTGGACACTCCACATCTGTCAGCTTTTGCCTTCTCAAGGCATGAAGAGGGCCCTGGGACACCAGCAGGCTGAGGGTACACTACCAGGACTCAGAGGTTTAGGTGAGAGGCTGTAGTCTTGACGTGTGACCAAGAAACATCATCTCTTCCCACTTGATGTTAAGATGGGCCCCAGCCACCCAGGGCTGCATGACAGCATGAGCTCTGCTCTGACAGTGCAGGTGAACAAGGCTTCTCCCGACACTAGTCAATCAAAGCACCCCATCATTGTCCAATATGGTTCCACCAACTTGTACATACCCTGCTGTCCATTTCCCCAAAGTGCCATGGGACCACTGGCACAATGACCAGTACCAACTACTTTTGTTCCAGAGTAGCACTGAGTTAGCAAAAGAGGCAAAATAAGTGGATTACAGTGGTCGTTGATGCCATTTATAGAACGCAAACCCCAGTTCTCTGGCATCATCCCCCAAGACATGAGGCCAGAAGAAAGAAAATATTAACAAAAGCCATAGCAGTAGTAATTATAACAGGAGCAGGGGTGAGCTATTATTTAATGTGCTAAAGGCTATACTGGACAGTCCATAAGCATTACCTCATTTAATTCTCCAGAAGAATTAAAAGTGAAGAGGAAGGAGATAAATACAATTACCCTCACTAGAGAAATTAAACCTCTGACCCTCAGAAAGTAAAGAATAAAACAAAACAAAACCCACCTGAGGTGACAGAGCCAGTATGTGGCAAGACCTCACACCAGGAAAGAGTGTTTTCACAGTTAGTTCCTGTCCAAGGACGTAAATGACAGGCCTGCATGTCTTAGGCGAGCCTAGTTTGTCTGGGGTAGTACATTCGTCACCTTGGGCTGGTCCAACAGAAAACCACAGACTGGGTGGCTTAAATAGCCTTTATTCTTCACAGTTCTGGAAACTGGGAAGCCCAAGATCAGGGTTCCTGCAGGGTCAGGTTCTGGTAAAGATGGGCTTGCTGGTTTAAAGATGACTGGGTTCGGGGCACCTGGGTGGCTCAGTCAGTTAAGCAGCCGACTTCGGCTCAGGTCATGATCTCGCGGTCCGTGAGTTCGAGCCCTGCTTCAGGCTCTGTGCTGACAGCTCAGAGCCTGGAGCCTGTTTCAGTTCTGTGTCTCCCTCTCTCTGACCCTCCCCGATTCATGCTCTGTCTCTCTCTGTCTCAAAAATAAATAAACGTTAAAAAAAATTTTTTTTTAAAAAATAAATATGACTGGGTTCCGGCCACGTCCTCACCTGGTGGACACAGGGACAGGGAGAGGGAGAAAGGGAAAGAGAGCGAGCTTTGGTCTCTTCTTGTAAGGGCACTAACTCCATCATAAGGGTCCCACCCTCGTGATCTTGAAGGAGTTCAGGACATGCCACCCCAAAATAGGTTATGTTACTATATACATTATTTTGAGCTGAAGGCACTTGAAAAAGAGTGAATGCAGGGAGAGGCTTTCTGTGAACTCTATCTATGTAAGCACAGAGCCTTCTCCAAAAGGAACTCAGCTATCATAAATCTCCTGGGGGAGGGGGTGATATCAACCAGGGAAACATTGTGACTTCTGTCACAGGAGACTAGAAGTCTACACCTCAGTCAGCGAGGCTTTGACACAGGCTATCACACCTCCCATCTCTTCCTCTAAGGGCCGTTCATCCTTCCTCAAAATCATTTATTCTCCTATAAGTGGCTTCCAGCCTCCCCCACCTGACCCTATGGCGATGCTACATAAGCCCTCACACTCTCACCAACTTTTTGGGCATTTGCTTTCTTTCCTGTCAATCTCCCATGCACATAGTAATATATTTGTATACCTTTTCCCTTATTAATCTACCTGTTGTAAGTTTACTTTATAGACCCAGCTATTGAACCTAGGAGGACAGAGGGGAAACGCCTTCTTCCCCTGCAAGCTCATCTAACCCTAATTGCCTCCCATCTCCAAATACCACCCCACTGGGACTTACAGCTTCAACATATGAATCTGGGGAAGACACAAACATCCAGGCCATGACAGGAGGGTCTCTCTGTCTCTCACTATCAGGAATATCCCAGACCCTGCCTACCTACCACCTCTCCCTTCTTCAAGGATAGGCGCCTGCCCACCCCGACCCCTGTAATTTACATAGAGCCCTCCATGTACATGGGACTCACCTTCTGGCCACAGTTGATTGGTCCAGAAGAAGCACCTGACCCAAATGGAGCCAATCAGAAGACTTCACCCCCCCACACACACACACACACTCTCACACACATGCATACTTTATAGATGAGGACTTTGGCTCTAGTTGAGTGGACTCTAAGCCTTTCTGTAGTATTTTTTTTTTATTTTTTAATGTCTTTATTTACTTTTGAGAGAGAAAGACAGAGCATGAGCAAGTGGGAAGGGCAGAGAGAAGGTGAGGAGATACAGAAACCAAAGCAGGCTCCAGGCTCTGAGCTGTCAGCATAGAGCCCAATGCAGGGGCCCCAACTCCTGAACGGGGAGATCATGACCTGAGCCCAAGTCAGACACTTAACTGACTGAGCCAGTTTGCCCAGGTGCCCCATGAGCCCTTTGTGGGATTTTTAACTAGTCCCAGAGAACATATGCTTCAGTCCTCCTGTGCTGGTGAACAAGGCAGGGTGATGTAGGCAACACATGCAAAGGCAGGCACGTCCCCCACCTTGGACCAAGTGGAGAAAATCTGTTTTGTAAATGAAACTCTATGGAGGACCAGGGTATTCTGGTCCATGTATGCAGGCATCACACTGTATGCTGTCATGGACAGCAGCTGGAGAAGCTTGGAGAGTGAGTTGGCAAGGCCTCTGTTTTGACCCTTCAAGAAAGAGTGTACATTTCACTGCGGAACTCACAGTGCAGCCCTGCATAGCGCTTTTTAAAAACATTGAGTTACTTGCCCAATTTCAGAAATCGGGAGACATCCCATAAATATCTAGGCATCTGGGTTCTCTTGAAAAATCAGGGCAGCCAGAAACATTGGGCTTTTGTCCCTCCTGGCTTTCTGGAAGCAAATGATGGCTGTTCCCTGCAGGTAGTACATTCTCCTGTCTGACCCCAGCCTTCCTTCTTCCCATCACTTCTCTACCCAATGCCCTGTGTCAACGACCATTTATCATGGCTTCTCCACTGCTTCTTTATGGAATCTAAAGAGCTACACCAGCAAGCCCATGCATTTCAAGAAGTTTGGGAGAGAGCACGTTACTCCGTGGAAGAAAAGTGTGCTTTTACTTGATTATCGGGCAAGCAAAATTGGTGCCCAAAGAATACAGCTGAAGATGCTGTCATGAAGTAAACGGTTGTGAGTTCCCACACTCTTCCCAGTGCACTCTATGGACCCTTCTGTTATTTGGTCCTACAAGAACTGCTCTAAAATGTAAATCATTCTTGGCACCAGTAATTCAAATGTAAGGTCAGCAGTTAGTACCCAAAGGGCAGGATTCTGTGTTTCTTGCAGGGAAACTCTGGGATCTGTATGCTACCTAGGAAGAATTAAAAAAAAAAAAAAAAACACTCTGAGAGGCAGAAATATAAATTTTCAAGAAATAGTTAGTGAATATCCAAGAGGTGGTGTGTTTTCATCAGTAGGATCTGGGAGGGCCTGAGTACAAACTTATATATCCTGTTTATCTAGCAAGGTTGGCCTCGCCACCTCAACCTGACTCCTCCTCACTGTGTCTCATAAAAGTTGGAATTCACTAATCTGGTTTTCACCTGCCATCCTGTGCTTTTCCAGTCCCTCTCAGCTACTTCAGAAAACCACTACATCCCACCTCCCCACCACAAACTGCCAGAGGAGGTGGAGGAGGCAGAGAGGTAAAGATTTCTAAAAAGCAAAATGCCAGAGCAGCTCTGTATTCAATGCTTACTATGTGCAAAATATGTGTTCAAAATGATGGCATGTTGCTAAGGACACATTATCAAATCTAACCCTAAAAATAACTACGTGTGGGATGTATTGTTTTACTCTTTAGGAAACAAGGAAGCAGTGACCCACAGAGGCACATTGCTTCCTCTCCATTCCTCAAGTAAGACAAACTTTCCTACCAGAGGGCCTTTGAATCTGCTAAGTCCTCTCCCGGGAGCATTCCTCTCCCTAATCTTCAAATGACTGGTTCCTTCTCACCCAAACATCACCTCCTCACCAGTCCTTTCTTCCATGGTGTCTGCCTTTCCCTGCCCAGACCTCCATCAGATCACATGTTATTCCTTCCTAGGCATCTAATGCTCATGGGCTGAATGACCGTTGACTCTCAATCTCCTGTGGTTCTTGGGGTTTTCCTGTAACTTTCTGCTCAGAAAATTTCTGCTCTGGACTCAAAACCATCAAGTGGACATCAAGTTCACACTGACAAGTACAAAATTCAAGGTACCCATTGTCTAGGACCAATATACCCTCTCAGTATCATCACCCCCACCAGCAACCTTCACCCCCCCACACTGCACAAATAAGATGGGCTTTAAATACACCTCAGGGGCAGTTTAGAAAGGAGAATGGATCCTAAGCAGGTAGGTGGTGTAGGAAAAGGGTCTTTAGCCAAGTGCTGGTCATGGGGACGTGGTAAGGACAGCTGATGGCGTAGGGACATGGGGTGGGGTGGCAGTCATGCTGGTACTGAGGCAGTGACTTGCCAGACTTGAAGCTGGGATGGGCTATGGATGATAGTGGTAGCAGCGTTGGTGGTGGGAATGTGATGGGTACTGATGGGGTGACGGTGATGGCAGTGTTCAGTGGCAGCAGAGCGGCAGAGGGGACAGGGATGAGAGGGACAAAGATGGTGGGCATCACATTTGAACTGTTAGCATCTAACCTCAGGTCACTGAGCTGACACAGCCACCTGGTTCTCCCCACTGCCAGGTTTTCACCTAGCTCACTACCCATTCAGGAAAACCCAGGGGTACCCCAATTCCAAGGTCTCTGTAATCACCCCCAGTGAAACGACTCAGGATGTGTCTGTCAAGGAACGCACAGAATTCAGGTGGAAAACCTGACTTCCTGGAGAGTGAGGGGCTGACACGGCCACAGCATCACAGATCCAGGCGCTAGCCCCTGTCAACCCCTCCTCCTCTCAGACTCCCTTCCAGCACCCAGCACGTGGAGAAGTCAGCCAGGAGATGAAACTGCTTACTGAGTATGGCTCCAAGCAGCTGACCGACAGAGTATAAATAGCCAGCGAGGGCTGGCAACAGCCGGCCGGAAAAAGCAGGCAGGGACTGATGATCCGGCTATGGAGACTCAGGCCTGAGAATGTCACCCCAACTGCCCCGGGAGCAGGAAGTGCCCTGGTATGGAAGAGGGACACCTGCTGAGGAACAGAGGGGGGTAAACATGGCAAAATGGGCAGCTTCAAGAGGCCTCTGTGAGCTGGCGACAATCAGGAAGCACCGAGCAGGGATCAAATAAATCAAAGCCAGCGACCCCACTTGCACATGAAGTCTCAGCCACTTTGCAAAGAGGGAAGGGGCTCCAGAAGACAGATGCGAGCGTGGCTCTTTCCAGGGCGGCTTGCAGTCATTTATTCCTGCTTTAATGTGTTCCTTCTTTCTGTCTGCATGCATTCATATTCATTTTTTTTCTTTTTTTAATATTTATTTACTTTTGAGAGAAAGAGAGAGACAGAGAGCAGGGGAGGGGCAAAGAGAGATAAAGACACAGAATATGAAGCAGGCTCCAAGCTCCGAGCTGTCAGCACAGAGCCCCACGCCGGGCTCGAACTTACAAACTGTGAGATCATGATCTGAGATGAAGTCGGACGCTTAACCGACTGAGCCACCCAGGCGTCCCAATCTTCATTTTTTTCTTATTTCATTTGCTCAATAAATATAACACCAGGCTAGGTGTTCTACGAGATGGAAAGCAGGACCTTTTAAGAGGCGAGAGTCACCTGACTTAACTGGGAAGCAGAACGTGGCAAACGTCCACCCCGGGGGTATAGTTTGTGGAAATAGCCAGAAGTCAGAGGCTTGGAGGAAGTAACTGGGGAGGCTTCCTGAGGATGAAAAGCGTCAGGCTTCGCAGCCGGAACAATGTCACGGGCAAAGGGGCCCCAGAGGGACCTTAGAGAAGCCGAGCTCTGGCAGGAGGTGTGGGGATGAAGACAGAGCTGCCTCCTGCACCCTGAGCTCGTGCTCAGCCCCCCACCCCGGGCCGCTCATGGTTGTGGAGGAGACAGATTTTGAGGATCATCATGTCATGCGCCCGAGTCACCCAGGGAGAATTTCAAAGTTGGCACCTCAGATTCCAGAATCAGAAGGCCTGAGGTGGTCATCGCCCTTGATTCTTAGACCGTCGTCCAGACTTAGATGATGTAGTATCTCAGCCTTCGTACCGACCACCAGCATGCCTTCCGGACTCCCGGGCTGAGCCGGGTCTCTTGGGCGCCGCAGGCTCCTTCTGAGCGCTGCTGCCCACAAGGCCGTGGGTCCAGCCCTCAGCTCCAGCCTCCCACTTCCAAGGGCCCTTGCTTCTGCACCTGCAGGGTGGGGGCCCACCACGAACACCAATACACTTTCCTTGTGGAGGGACTCCTGCCCTCTTTCCTGCAGCCCTTGTCTTCAGGCCTGCAGTACCTTCCAACTGTCACATCTCAGCCCCGGTCGGACTTTGATCTTGTCCTCTCCCCACCTGCCCTAAGAATGGCCTGCAGTGACTGGTGCTGAGGGGAGTCCACTCCAGGCTCAGCTGAAGGCACCAGGAGAGCCTGGGGACAGAGCCAGAGGGCAGGGAGAACAGAGTCAGAGCCCCACCCACTCCCCCAGGGCTCTCTGCATGGAGTGGAAGGCAAGTTCAAGTCCTTTCCCCTCTCTGACCCTCAGTGTCTGCATCAGTAAAATGAGCTGGTTGTGATCTCAGGTCTCCAGCGCCCACTTACCTCCTGAACCCCTTGGAGCTGCCAGCACTATCTTCAGTTGGCTGTTGGCCATGGGCCTCTCCAAGCAGAAGCAAACTCTTCAATGGGACTTGTGGTTATGCAGGTAAAGCCTAACTCCTCTTCTAAAAAAGAAGAGATGGACAAACGACAGGTATGCATGCTTGCGTAGTGGCGCAAGCCACCAGCCCAGCAGTCGAGGAAAGCTTAGGGGACAACCAGGAGATGTATGAGAGGAGCCAGGGCCTAGAGGACAGGACGGGGTGTCTGGGCTTTCTCTTGCTGCCAGAACACTGTAGGAGGGTTCTGGGGACTCAGGTAGGAAACTCGGGGACGTGGGGACTCTCTGTGACAGCCAAGCCAGGGACATGACAACATGCCCCCCATGAAGGGCTTCTAGATTATACAAATAGTAGTGTCTGTTTGTTGTTTGTTTGCTTGTTTGGTTCATTGGTTGAGTTGGCAAAAAGACACATGCTCATGGTCCAAAATCCTAAGTGCACAATTCAAACAGTGTAGACCAAAAAACAAGTCTCCCTTTCCTCCTTATTGCCCCCAGGCTACACAGGACCGTGCATGCTTCCTTGGATGCTGTGCCCATGTGCGGGAGACACAGCGTTGCACTTTCCTTTGTTGTGTCATCGTCTCCCAGGGAGGCCCAGGAAGTCTTGTAAAGTGTTCATCACAGTGTTGGTTACACTTTGGGGACACAAATGAGGGGCTTGTTTCCATGCTTCGGGAGGAGAAGTGAAGGCAGGGTCAGGATGGTGGCCAAAGTGGTCAGAGGACAACAAGCGTGACCAACAGAAAGGTCACAGCTCCAGAAAGAGGGGACAAGGGCCCTGTGTGTTCAGTGTAAGTACGACACAGCAACTGCCCTTGTGCTGTGGAAT
Source organism: Panthera tigris (assembly GCF_018350195.1). Lineage (NCBI taxonomy): Eukaryota > Metazoa > Chordata > Mammalia > Carnivora > Felidae > Panthera > Panthera tigris. The sequence goes on along the minus strand of NC_056667.1, from coordinate 111,152,227 downwards.
AGTGCCCAGCTCTGGCCAGCAGGGAAGTACCCCCCCCAGGCCCTGAGGGGCTCTGCACAGTGTACACTTGTCCTCCTTCCTCCAGGGAGGGGCCCCATGGTCAGGGCATGCCAGGTGGTGTCCTGCATTCAGCCAAGCCCAATCCCGCGGCCACGAATGGACATGACCCTGGTAGCCTGGATGGGGAGAAGGCCTCTGCTGTGTGACGTGATGACAGGAAAGCACCAATTCATGAAAGTAATAGAGATACGGGGGCATCCTTTTAATAAAAGAAATATACACATTCAAACTACAGAAGGAGGGGTGTCTGGGGGGCTCAGTCAGTTGAACTCCCGACTTGGGCTCAGGTCATGATCTCACAATTCTTGAGCTCGAGCCCTGCGTCGGGCTCCCTGCTGTCAGCTCAGAGCCCGCCTCGGATCCTCTGTCTCCCTCTCTCTCTGCCCCTCCCCCACTCATGCTCTCTCTCAAAAAGAGAATAAACATTTTAAAAATGGAGGAGATGGAGGCAAGTCTTGCTTTAATTTCAAAAAGCATTAAGTAGAGGGTGCACAAATCACCTCTCAGCTGGCGTGCTGGGCTCCTGGGTCCAGCACCCTGCAAGTTCACAGCATGGAAAGTCCCTTGGGATAGGCAGTCCTGCACCCTCGGACCTGTACCCATGTTCTCATTTCTTCCTCAGCAAAGCCCCAGGGCCCGAGGTGCGTTACCAGACTTGGAGATGAGTAACTGACTAAAGGTTAGAGACCTGCCCCAGGTGGCTCAGACAGTGTTGGTAAGGTGGTCCTAGTGACCCAGGCTGTGAGGACCCTGTACCCCTCTGCAGAAACCAGAGCCAGCCCTGCCCAGACCACACCCTGGGTCCCAGGTGCTCTGGGAGGCAGGATCACACTCTCCAGCCCTATCCTGCCCCCTCCTCACCACGCCTTCCCGACAGCTTAGCTCCTTTGCCAAGGAATGGGCTACTGTGAACGGCTCGCATCAGGAGCTGGGGCCAGGGCCTTAATGGTGGAGTTTCAGGCAGAAGAACCCTTTATTCTACAGTCAGAGCTTGGTTCAACTGAGTGACTCTTCTGCTAAATGTGTGCCAGCTGAGGTCATTTATGTGGCTTGACTCACTTGGGAGCCCAGCCGGGCTGGAACATTCTAGAAGGCTTCATTCACATGTCTGCTGCCTCTGCTGAGATGGCTGGAGCATTTGTAGGTGTCTGGGTCTCTCTCCCCATGGGGTCTCAGCATGAACATACTGGCCCAAGATTCCCTACATGGCAACTGAGTCCCAAGAAAGAAAAAGCAAAAGTTACAAGGCCTGTTAAACCTAGCTGTGGACATTACCCAGTGTCACTTCTACCACGTTCTGCTGTCAAAGCAGGTCACAAGGCCAGCCCAGATTGGAGGGATGGGGAATGGACCCCACCCTCCTGGGACATGGGTGGGACCAGTCTGTGGAAACGGAAGGATGGAGTGTCTCCCTGGCCAGATAACAGATAATGGCAGGCTTATGGTCCCTATGTTTAAAAACAAAATGTCCTTATCAGTAAATGATGCACATCCACATATTTACAAATGAAATGACATAATGTCTGGGATCTGCTTTACAATGATTCAGGACAAAAGTGGAAGGAAATAGATGAAACAACATGGGTGAATTATCAAGAGTCATTAAAAGGTTGTTGAGGAACATATAGGGATCCATTATGCTTGCTCTCTACTTATGTAAATGTTGAAAACTTTCCTTACTACAAAGTGAAAAAAAATCTGATCAGTAGGTAGAACTGTGGCTTCTCCATCTCTAACGGGAGCAACTTGCCCCCCACCCCTGCTGAAATCCAGAGTTCAGGAAGAAGAGGAAGGAGTTCTAAGCAAAGAGTGCCTTCAGCAAGGGTGGGGATGTGAGAAGGGCCTGCCAGCTCTCTTCTCTCTGTCTTCCTTGGCATCAGCCTGCCCGGCCTGACCCCACACACACACACGTGACCTGCCTGACCCTTTGCTTCCGGGCTGACAGCAGCCTGTGTGAGACTGAACTTGGGCCTTTACCAGCTCATTTCAGGAGAGCCTTGTGGTCATGCCCAGTGGGTCTCCAGGACCCAATTCCCCAACATGGTCCCTGCAGGTAGCTATGGTCATTTAAAAACATTTGTTTTAAATGTTTTTTAAACACCTGGGTGGCTCAGTCAGTTAAGCATCTGACTTCAGCTCAGGTCATGATCTCACAGCTTTTGAGTTCAAGCCCCGCCTCAGGCTCTGTGCTGACAGCTCAGAGCCTGGAGCCTGCTTCAGATTCTGTGTCTCCCCCTCTCTCTCTGCCCCTCCCCACTCACACTCTGTCTCTTTCTCAAGAAATAAATAAACATTAAAAAAAAATTAAAAAACATTTGTTTATTAAAAAAAAAAATGCCACATGGGGTCAAGCCCTCTCCTGGGCCCTGAAAATGCAACACTGAATAGGAGATATTTGCTCTCGTGGATCTTACACTTAGGGACATGGGATGAGTGCTATGGGAGAAGCAATGTTTGGTATGAAGCAAGATGTCCTGAATCAGAGCCTCCAGGTAATTCTGAGGCAGCGCCAGCATGAGAAGCACTGCCTGCATCAGGCTGGCACACTAGAGATGGGCTCATGGCCAGGGCAGGAAAACACAACACATCTAAAGACCCAGGCTCCAAGCCGTGAGGCCTGGGAGCTCCCTTAGGTGCACATGGGCCAAATGTGCAGGCTCAGAGCCGAGAGGGTGGGGGACCGGGGGGTTCTGAAAGACACGCAGTGAAGGTGTTACTCCCGCTCAGGCTCCATGGTCCTTCCCAGCAGCAGGACAAGAACAGGGGCACTGAGTGGCGTACATCAGCTGAACTGAGGCCTGGCCAGGGTGGGCCGTTTCTTGGATCCAGCCCTGATTCTCCCTCGTGCTCCTGGGTAGAGATCACTTCTCCTCTTTAGGAGGGAAGGTAGCAGGCAGTGTTATCAAGGCTAATGTCACAAATCAGCCATCAGCAGCCACTGGACCTGAAATGAGACACCATCAAGTTTTCAAATGAGCATCACACTGGTGACCCAGTGACCTGCTGGGTTGAGGGCTTGGAATGTGAGCACTCCATCCCATGCTAGCAGGTGTCAGGGGACTGCACCCCACACCCAGAGGTGGCCACAGGAACTGCCATGTAGAATGGCAAGCAAGCCATTGGCAAAGATTTTGCTAGAAAAGCTGTAGCTAAGTCTGCCCTCAATGTGCAGTGGGTCTTGGGCTCCTCCAGCTGCCCCATGCATGGTCCACACCTACAGGCTGACTGCTCTGTGCTGGCTCAAATCAATTTTATTTCCCCAGAAAAGCTATGGTGACATCAGAGCTACTTAGTGGGTGCCATTATGTGCCAGATTAGAATCACTGTGACTCAGCCCCTGCCTCAAAGAGCTGCCGTCATGACATGGAGATACACATGAATCATCCATCTCAAAATGTCAATCTAAAAAAAGCTACCGAGCAGTGGTCTACTATGTGCCGGGCCCAGCGCTGGGGGTCCAGGACATGACTGTCATAGGTTCACAAAGAATAGAATTGCGTGTGATATGCTCCACAATCACTGTGCATGAGGAATATAGCGATGGAGTGGGGGTCTCCAGTGGCAGATGCACTGGGCCTGGGCGCCCCCACCCTGCCCCCTTCTGGGGCCCATTTTCACATCTATGAACGTGGGGTGGATTCGGGTGTTGGGTCAAAAGGCCTAGCAGCCATTCTGTCCACCAGCTCACTCCAGATCCCCTCCCCTCCATGCCACGGGCCTTCTGTGCAAGTGGCATTAACACATGCCAAAGACTACAGCAAGCTCTCCACTTGGAGCAGAAGCTCTAACAGTGAGCCACTGATGTTCAGTAAACACTTAATTACACACTTTTTTCTTTCTACCATTAAATAAGTAACTACAATTAAGTTGTCCCACTTCACTGGTAGGTTCCTGTTTTTACCCTGTTCAAGGCTGTCTCTCCACTAATTAGTTGTCATTTCATAATGTCGTCTTAATAGTTCAATGAGAGCTAAAGATAGGGGCATTTGGACCAGGCAGGAGCATGGTGGTCCTCTTTATAATCCCCTACTCACCAGCAGTGAGTTGCCTCTCAGCCAGCAGCGTGGATCTTCAAGGGGAAAGGCTGTCCCGGTAGGGAGGAAGCACAGTGCTGGTCTGGAAGGGCACTGGGAATAGGACGGGAGATTCTTAGGGTAACACCGAGCCAAGCACAGTGAAGGGTAATGTGAGGGTGTGAACCATGAGGCACTGTGAGAGGTCAGGCCTCTGCCCACTGTGAGGAAGCAAAGGCCATACTCATGCTGAGGGAGCAAGGCTCCACATAAGCATGCCAGGAGGACCATGGGCTGCATGAACACTCTCAGAGAAGAGCCAGGAGGCAAGGTGGCCATAGCTGTGGGCAGAGGAGTGGGGAAAGTCAGGGACTGGGCCCCAAGATCTCAGGCTGCTCTCAGGTCACAGAAACCCTATTACCCCCCCTCACCTCCCACCATGAAGACTCTGCCTCCACCCCGAGGGAGGCAACACCACACGAGAAAAACATCTGTTATTCACAGTGCCACCTTCCCAACCCAACCTCACCCAACCGGAAAGCTCTGCCCCATCCTTGGTGTGCATGTGGGGGGCAAGCTACAGATGCACCTGGACCAGGCACCCAGGTTCCTCTTCACACCAGTGGGGGCAGGTGGGGGTTGAGCATTTTGGGGGGCATGGTTAGCAGTGGGAACAGGCTTTCCTTGAGCATCTTCTGTGCCAAGGCCTGTGCCAGACACTTTGAGTAGTCAATAACCCATGTATTCCTAATAGTGATTTCACTGAATGACAGGAAGGACTCTGAGGTTCAAGGAGGTGAAGCAATGCGCCCAAAGTCCCAGAGGATTCACTTTGTCCAAACCCACAGACATTTTCTTTTTTTGTCACAGCATGCTCAGCAAGACAGCAAGGACCAGGTGGGAAGGGAGGGGAGAGGATTGCCTTAAACATGAGGCTGCTTGTCCCCAGATGGAGGGGGAGGGGTGGACAGTGGGAACTTGCTGACATTTAGGGCTCTAAGAGAGAGCAACTGAGAGAAGTGATGCCATCTGCTCCCCATCTTCCCAGTGAGATGTGGAGACTTGGTGAAGATGGAGAAAAGGTTCATAGCACTGTGGTTCCAGTGAAAGAAACCAGGTGGGAAGCAGAAGTCTTGGTAAAGCAGGAGGCCATGTTGTTGGCCCACACCAAGAAGCTGTCTTGCATCGTGAAGAGGTACTTGGAGTTCTGGGGATCAGGGGAAGTTCCCCTGAGATGAATCAGGATGCCATGCCTCCATGCAGCCCAGAGCAGACAAACCTGAGTAGCTCCACAGGAGTCTGGATGAGACTTGGAAGTCAGGTGGCTACAGAAAGTCAGGAAGGACTGATACCTGGTGTCCCTATGGGAGGCCTACAGAGGAGAATCTGACTGCTCAGAACACGGAGGAGGAGTCCAGCTTGCCAGTGGCGAGGGCAGGAGTAGGCACAGATGGGCTGGTACAAAGAAGAGTCTAGCTCTTGTAAAGTCCCGGATGGAGTCCCAAAATTCCTCCTACAGTCCCCTCACCCATCCAGTTCTTCAGCCACTCCCCACACACTGACTGAGCACCAGGGTCTGTTCTGGCATGGGTGGCAGAAACGAGTGGGGCATCTGGTGGAAAAGCCGGGCTGGTCCCACAGCACAAGGCAGTCATGGGCTTGCTGAGGTCCCCATGGGCCAGACCTCTGGGAGCGCTTATGGGGAGGAAGACACAATCTTACCCCGCAGAGCTTGGAGTCCAGTGACTGTCTGCAGAGATTCAGGGGGTCTGGAGGAGGGATAGCATATGCAGCCAGGCCTCGGAGGCCAGGGCAGGCTTCCTGGGGCAGTCTTTGTGTGCCATTTTATCAAGTCTTATTAACCAGTCTATATGGAAAGGATTATTATTTCCATTTTTAAGTTAAGAAAACTGAAAACTGAGCTCAGTGTGATGGAATGCTGTGTGTCAACTTGGCTAGGCCACAGCGCCCAGATGTTTGATCAAACATTATCCTAAGTGTTTCTGTGAAGGTGTTTTTTCGCTGCAGTTAACATTTAAATTGGTGGGCTTTGAGTAAAGCACATTGTCCTCCATGATATGGATGGGCCTTATCAAATCAGTTGAAGGCCTTATCAGAGCAAAGATAGAATTAATTCCAAGCAAGACAGAATTCTGCCAGCAGACTGTCTCTGGAACATATGTGCACATGTGCATGCACACATGTAGGAGCTCACACATACACACACACACACACACATCCTATTGCTTCTGTTTCTCTAAACAACCCTCAAACACTCAGAGAGGTTAAGCACTGTGCCCAGAGACAAATAAATTTTCTGAGGCCAGGACATTTGAATCCAGGACAGCCTGAAATCCTCTTAGCTGGCCTGGTCCACAATGAACTGTCCAGGGATCTTTGGAGGAAATTTTTAAAAAGGAAAAAAAATCAGAAATTTGGTCTGTGTAGTCCACAAAAAAGACTATCTTTTTTTCAACCTTGTAAGTGTTTATTTATTTGTTGAGAGAGACAGACAGACAGAGTTTGAGCAGGGGAGGGGCAGAGAGAGAGGGAGACACAGAATCCAAAGCAGGCTCCAGGCTCCGAGCTGTCAGCACAGAGCCCAAAGAGGACCTCAAACTCATGTGAAATCATGACCTGAGCAGAAGTTGGATGACTGAGCCACCGACGCACCCAAAAAAAGTCTATCCTTTTTTCTGAGATATTGTTTTCCTGGTTTCAAAATGCTCTTTCTCTGAAGAAATGATTAGCTATAGTTAGCAATAGTTGTTTTTTTTTAATGACCTACTTTAGTAAAATTAATAGTTGGAAGTCCTTTCCATCCACCCATTTTTCACTGGCCTACTCAAAAAACACAAAGTCTAGGACACACACACCCCTGTCACCCCAGCCGAAGCACCTCCTTTTATGGGTGCACTGGCTCTGGGTTGTATTTCAGCCATGGAGACAGGCTGGGCTCTGGCATGTGTACAAACATTGGTCACAGAAGAGGAGCAGAACGCCTGTATCCAGGTAGGGTGCAGCCAGCAGAAGCCTAAAGGCTTCCTAGCTGGGCTCCCTGGGAATGCTCAGCTACCTCCATCATTCTCCCTGTCTCCTCCAGGCAGTGCTGTTTACCCTGGCACAGTGTCTTGCTTGCTACAAAAGAGCAGAACTCAATTGCTTTGATTAACTTGTTCACCTCTTTGAAAATGCACTTCACCTCCAGCCCATGGATATTGAACACAGCTAATGATGGAGCTTCGGGCTTCTGTATTTTCTACAGCACGTCTGCCCCCAGCTCATGCTCTGAGATTTTCTCATAAAGGACTCTTTGCCAACCCGTCCCCAGCCCCGTCTTCATACCCGTCATCTTGTGTTGCATCTCCTGGTATATCCGGACCTTGTACCTTCAGGGCCTGAGGGCCCCAAACATCAGATGTCTCAAGCCTGGGCATATCTGATCCAGGCTCCAGGGGCATTATGCTCAGGAGTCAGCTGCATGACCTCCTGCAGGTGCCAGACCACAAAGAAGTCCACAGGTTCTAAAATTGCGAATGGAGATATGATATCTCTGTAAGGTCAAATATGGCAGGTAGAAGCCAAATAACAGAAAGTTATTTCTTTATGATTCAAAACTTCTTTCCCTTTTCTACTTTTATTTAGTAGAAGTAGTCCCTGCCTTCTAGCATCCTGTCTTAAACATGACTGCTTGCCTCACTGTGACCAGGAGTTACCATGATGTGTTGCTCCTGACTATTTCTGGCAATGAGGTCCCCACCACCATCCCTTATATAGACTTAGACTGTCTGATGACCTGGCCTGCCTGGAGAACCAGGGCAGCCAGGAGATGACCTTGCACCAGGAGATTATTACTGTGAGAATCTTACTGTGATTCTTGTTGTGAGAGGAGACAAAGGGCAAACCCCAAAGTGTTGTACACATGGGTCCTGAGTTCAGAGTCTGGCACAAGCACAAGATGTGTGAAATAAAGTATCAGGCGAGACATGGAGTCTGATGGGCAAAACACCAGGAAAACCATAGACACAGGCAAACAGCCAGCCTGAGGCCTGAGGCCAAGGGGCTACATGGCTTTTTAAGATTTTCTACCCAACTGACATGGGTGTGCTGGATGTATTTAAAGGAGCAGGTGCATGGCCATGATCATGAGCATGCATCTTATCTTTTCTTCTTTTATTTCCTTTTCTTTCTTTCTTTCTTTCTTTCTTTCTTTTCTTTCTTTCTTTCATCTTTTTCCTTTTTCCAACTTTCAGCTGAAGTTGCCCACTGTTGTCTAAACGGCATGGGTGGCAGATCCCTCCCTACCATCACCACCACCATCATCACCATGCCTTCTAGGAAACTTTTATGAACTGCAAAGAACACAAATAGAAACTTCTTAGAACTCAGTGTAGGGGCGCCTGGGTGGCTCAGTCGGTTAAGCGGCCGACTTCGGCTCAGGTCATGATCTCGCGGTCAGTGAGTTCAAGCCCCGCATCGGGCTCTGTGCTGACAGCTCGGAGCCTGGAGCCTGTTTCAGATTCTGTGTCTCCCTCTCTCTGACCCTCCCCCATTCATGCTCTGTCTCTCTCTGTCTCAAAAATAAATAAATGTTAAAAAAAAAAAAAAAAGAACTCAGTGTAAAACAAGGACTGGGCATCAAAGGAAAACTTCAGAGCCTTTCCAAACTCAAGTATCTGAGTTATAGTGCATGGCATTTATTACTTCTGGGCAGCCTGTGACTTTAACTTGAAGCCCTTTGCACCTCCTCTCCTATCATCACCTTCAGAAACATTTTCAACATTGAGGCCATTCATTGCACCCTTGGCATGTGATAGGTGCTCTGCTATGCCCCCGGTACACATGTCTTCTTAATTCCTTTCAAGAGCCTGATGAGGCTGGTAATGGTTAACCCCAACTTCATCATGAGGAAGCAGTCTGGGCACAGTGACATGACTTGCTCAGGGGCCCACATCTGGTCAATGACAGAAGCAGCATGCAATACCAGATCCTCCTGGCTCCAAAACCCTTTTGTGTGCCTTTCCACCCTTCTCGTGGCCTGCACATGTTCACCAAGCTGATTTTGGAGCTGGGGGAAAGCTCTCTAAGACTGTTGGAGGACTGAGGCCCTTGCCACAATTCCAGCTGAAGTACTGAGGGAATTGGATTGATTCTTCACAAAATAAATACAATGGAGTATTACTCATCAGTCAAAAAAATGAAATGTTGCCATTTGCAACAACATGGATGGAACTACAGTGTATTATGCTAAGCGAAATAAGTCAGACAGGGAAAGACAAACACCATATGATTTCACTCATATATGGAATTTAAGATACAAAACAGATGAGCAGAAGGGAAGGGAAGCAAAAATAATATAAAAACAGAGAGGGAGACAAACCATAAGAGACTCTTAAATACAGAGAACAACCTAGAAAACTGATTTGAAGATTAACACAACAATCTGCACAACCTGAACCACAGAACTCAGCAGGTACATGACACAGAGAGGTGAACCGGGGGAGAGAGAAGCCGCAGAGGGCAGGGAGCCGCTTTTGTGTGAAGAGAGAGGACGGAGACAGGGGCAGGAGGAGAATACAGGAAAGCACCCCTCCCTAAATGAAACAGCCACAAGGGACTGAACAAAAAAGGGATAAAGGAGAAAGGAGAAAGCTTAAATTTTATTAAGACTCTATAAACGGGGAGCCCAGAGTTTGAAACTCTGCAGCTCGATTCCTGGCAGTGCTCTGGTGGGAAGGACGAAACCTCAGGAGCAGAGAGTGAAGTCCAAGGGGTCCTTGGGCCACATGGGGAGAGACAGTTCCCCTGCTGGGGCGACATTCAGTAAAGGCTGTTGGCCTCCCCACAGGCAAAGGTCCCAGCAGACCCCAGAGAACAACCACATTTGCTGGTGCTGAAACAAGGTCCTTAAGGGTGAAACCTGGTGCCAGATGTGTGTTGTTATTTTCCATAATCCCTGAAATGCTGCTGCTGCTACACAGTTCATGCTACACATGAACTTTTTCTGGGGTGGGCTGGCACCCAGCCGCAGTCTCTGGGCATAGGCAGCAGCACGGTCCCAGAAACGTTCCTGGGTGTGGCCTGCACCTGGCCTGCACTGGCCATTGCTCGGTGAGACCCTCCCCCAGAGGGTCAGAATGGGTCAAAGCCGCTGTCCCTCAGAAGTGAGTGGTCAGGAAACACAGCTGCATCTGAGATAAAACTCAGGAGGGAGGTGCCGCCTGGCAACATGACGTCTTGGTCACAGACAGTGTAAAAGCAGGGAGTAGATGGAAGCCAGAGACAAAGGATGGGTTTGCAATTGCTGGTCAGGGAGAGCACAGAGTTCTGATACTAGAGACTGGGTAGTTGGGTAACGTCATTTTCACCCCTCCCACGCATGCGCATACACTCCCACGCGCACCACAACCATCCACCCCAGTAAGCCCAACAGCACCATCTAATGGAAAACAGAGCCGTTACACTAAGCCATACCCAACTGGGCTAACCGAGCTCTTGATGAACACTCCACCCGCTTAGTTTACAGACAATAAAGTGCTTCATAGTTTGATTTCTAGGGGAAAACGATGTCATTTCAATCATATTTAGGTCTGTTCGCTGGTCCATCTATTCAATGTTTTTTTTCTTTTCTTACTCTTGAATACAGAAAGAGAAAAAAGAATTATTTTTATTTTCCATTTTTATTAAAATGATTTTTCTTTAATTTTATTCTACTATATTTTTTAATTTTTTGTAAATTTTTTAAATTCTATTTTACTTTCATCATTTCATTTTATTCTATTTTATTGTATTCATATTTTCAAATTTTCAAGCACTTTCCTTTTTTTCCTTTTTTCTTTTTTCCTTTTTCTTATCTTTCCCTTTTTTCTCTAATCTATCAAGCTTCTTTCAACAGTCAGACCAAACACACCTAGCATCTAGCATCCTTTATTTGATTTCTTTGTGTTGTTTTTAATATTTAATTTTTATTGTTTTTACCTTATTAATTCCTTGTCTTCCTTCAAAATAATGAAACAAAAGAATTCACCATAAAATAAAGAACAGGAAGAAATGACAGCCAAGGACTTAATCAACACAGATACAAGCAAGATGTCTGAACAAGAATTTAGAATCACAATAATAAGAATACTATCTGGGGCTAAAAATAGATTAGAATCCCTTTCTGCAGACATAAAAGAAAGCTAGTCAGGATGAAATCAAAATGCTGCAATCTCAAACTGATGCCACGGTGGCAGGATGGATGAAGCAGAGAAATGAATCAGTGATATAAAGGACAAATTTATGGAGAATAATGAAGCAGAAAAAAAGAGGGACACTAAGGCAAAAGAGCACAAAATAAAAATTAGAGAACTCAGTGACTCATTAAAAAGGAATAACATAGGGGTCCCAGAAGACAAAGAGAGAGAAGGGGTAGAAGGTTTATGTGAGCAAATCCTAGCAGAAAACTTTCCTAACCTGAGGAAAGACACAGACATGAAAATCCAGGAAGCACAGAGAACTCCCCATTAGATTCAACAAAAACTACCATCAACAAGGTATATCATAGTCCAAGTCACAAAATACTCAGGCAAGGAAAGAATCATGAAAGTAGCAAGAGAAAAAAAGTCTAACCTATAAGGGAAGACAAATCAGGTTCACAGGAGACCTAACCACAGAAACTTGGCAGGCCAGAAAGGAGTGGCAGGATATATTCAGTGTGCTGTATTGGAAAAATACGCAGCCAAGAATTCTTTATCCAGCAAGGTTGTCATTAAAATAGAAGGAGAGATAAAGACTTTCCAAGACAAACAAAAATTAAAGAAGTTCATGACCACTAAACCAGCTTTGCAAGAAATTTTAAGGGGGACTCTCTGAGAAGGAAAAGACAAAACACAAACAAACAAACAAACAAAAAGACCAAAAGCAACAAAGACTAGAACGGACCAGAGAACACCATCAGAAACTCCAACTTTACAGGCAACGTAACGGCAATGAAATCATATCTTTCAGTACTCACTCTAAATGTCAATGGACTAAACACTTCAATCAAAAGGCATAGGGTAACAGAATGGATAAGAAAACAAGATCCACCTATATGCTGTTTACAAGAGACCCATTTTAGACCTAAAGACACCTTCCAACTGAAAGTAAAGGAATGGAGAACCATCTGTCATGCTAATGGTCGCCAAAAGAAAGCCAGAGTAGCCATACTTATATCAGACGATCTAGATTTTAAAATAAAGACTGTATCAAGAGATGCAGAAGGGCATTATATCATAATCAAGGGGTCTATCCACTAAGAAGATCTAACAATTGTAAACATTTATGCTCCAAATGTGAGAGCACCCAAATATGTAAACCAATTAATCACAAACATAAAGAAACTCATTGATAATAATACCATAATATTATTATGGGGGGGGGGCTTCAATACCCCACTTACAGTAATGGACAGATCATATAAACAGAAAATCAACAAGGAAACAATGGCTTTGAATGACACACTGGACTGGATGGACTTAACAGATATAGTCAGAATATTTCATCCTAAAGCAACAGAATACACATTCTTCTCCAGTGCATATGGAACGTTCTCCAGAATAGATCACATAATGGAACACAGATCAGCCTTCAACAAGCACAAAAAGATCAAGATCATACCATGCATATTTTCAGACCACAACACTATGAAACTCGAAATCAACCACAAGAAAAAATTTGGAAAAATAACAAATACTTGGATACTAAAGAACATCCTACTAAAGAATGAATGGGATAACCAAGAGTTAAAGAAGAAATTAAAAAGTACATGGAAGCCAACAAAAATAATAACACCCAGCCCAAAACCTCTGGGATGCAGCAAAGACAAGTGTAAGAGGGAAGTATATAGCAATCCAGGCCTTCTTGAATACACAACCTAAACTTACACCTTAAAGAGCTGGAGAAAGAACAGCAAATAAAACCTAAAACCAGCAGAAGACAGGAAATAATAAAGATTAGAGCAGAAATCAATGCTATCAAAACCAAAAACAAACAAACAAAAAAAGAAAAGAAAAGAAACAAACAAACAAAAAACAAACCATAGAACAGATAACTGAAAGCAGGAGCTGGTTCTTTGAAAGAATTAACAAAATAGATGAACCTCTAGCCAGTTTGATTAAATACAAAGAACACACTGAGGGTTGTTGGAAAGATGTTAGGTGGGGGGATGGGCTAAATGGCAAGGGACATTAAGGAAGAAATTAAGTCTTTTATCTTTGTGATGTTTGGCCACAGGGACTGAGCCTAGGGAGGAGCTCAATAGTTATTTGTTGAATGAATGGTGAGTAAAGAAATCAGTCCAACTCCTAGAAGGGGAGTATAGGAACTATAAGAATATTTATAAAGTAAGAGGATATAATCAATAAGAAAGGCTTTATGACCTTTCTTCAAGGAAAGAAGTTGAAGTTGATTGACCAGACTCTGTGTAGTCTGCTGGACTCTCTCCCTCTGGTCCCACTGCCACTCCGCACTAACTCTAATGGACCTTTGACACATGGGGACTAGAAAGTTCACAAGCTGATGTTTTAGAAGTTGGACTCAACTGGTACAGTAAGAAACTCTGCAGTCTTTACTAAATCATAAGGGAAAATAGGAAGATGATGAAATGAATTTTTTAAATAAAAATACAGCTCAGCTTCCATAGCACAAGCCAACTAGTGATATCCAAGTGAACACATCCTCCAAAACTCCCCAAATCCATACTATGCCATGTGTAATGGTGAGGATAAAAAACTTTCCTTGCATTCCCATATTTCAATTATTTTGTGCTGCATAACAAGCCACTCCAAAACTTAGTGTTTATTACAAAAACTATTTCATTTGCTCAATTCTGTGAGTCAGCCATGTGGCCTGGGCTCAGCTGGGAAGTTCTTCTATTTGCCTTGCCTGGGGTCACATTTGACTGCAGTCATCAAGAAACTCTACTAGGGCTAGAGGGTGAAAGATGCCTTCAATCACGTGTCTAGAATTTGTTCAATTTAGGGGTTCTTGGCTGGGAAGGCTCATCTCTATTCCATGTCTTACTCTCCAGTAAGCTAGACCAGGCATTTTCACATGATTCTTCCAGAGAAGTAGTTCAAGATAATGAAGCCAGAAGCTGCAAAGCCTCTTGAGGCTTGGGCTCAGAATTTATACAACACCACATTCCACTGGCCACAGCAAGTCACATGATCAAGTCTGAAGTCAGTAGGGGAAGAGACTACTCAAGAGCATGTTTAGAGGAAAGGGAATAATGGCAGCCATTTGGCAAATCATTTACCACAGAAAGCAACTACAGGAGATAGTGCTTATTTCCCCTACGTACCAGTCCCTATTTCCATAAAATGGCTACTATCTTTAATTTCAATCCAGGAAAATACTGATCCCTGGGCAATTTCACACACTTAAATGAGAAGACTCTAGGAGATGCAAGAATGGGGGTAGAAATGAAGAATTTGGATTAAAGCCAACTAGGTTCCAGAAGAAATCAATGTAGAGGTTCAATCAGTTATAGGTGAATCTGTAATTAAGAGAAGAGGTCTAGAAGGATATAAACATTTGTTAGTCAATATTAAATAGATGGTGTTTAGGACACAGGACTGGATAAAGTCATTAAGAATGTGGATATATATAGAAAAGTGAAGTGATCTTAGAACTGAGCTCTGGAGCACTCCTGCCTTAAGAGATCAAAGAGATAAGAAGAAAGCAGCAAGAAGACTGAGAAAGAGTGGCTAATGGTATAGGAGGAAAAAAGGAAAGGGTGGTGTCCTAGAATTGAAGTACAGAAAATATACCAAAGAGGAGTAATCCACTTCATCGAATGCTACTTGTAAATCAAACAACACAAGGACCAGAAATTTCAATTTTTTGCATGGCAAATATCTGTCCCCAAATCTAGGTGACTTTGGATTTGGTGATGAATTTCAAACACAACACCAAAGCATAATATATAGAATTTTTAAGTGATAATTTGAACCCTATTAAGATGAAAAACTTCTCGTCAGTGAAAGGCGCTGTTAAGAACACCAAAAAATAAGCCATGAACTGGTAGAAAATAGTTGCAAAATACATAGTAGATACTTGTGTCCAAAATATACAAAAACAAACCCCCCCCAAAAAAAACCGCTTAAAATGCGACCCAATTAAAACAAAATGCAATAAAAAAATAGACAAAATCTGGACAGACATTTCACCAAAGAAGATACACAGATGGAAAATAAGCATAAGAAAAGATTATCAATATCATTTTGTCATTAAGGAATTATAAATTAATACAACAATGAGATACTACTACACACCTATTAGAATGGCTGAAACAAACAAACAACAAAAAAACAAAACCTAAAAATTCTCATTCTTGGCTGGCAGAAATGAAGAATGATAAAGCCACTTCAGAAGATAATTTGTCAGTTTCTTGGAAGTTAAACAGTCTTACCACAATATAGAAATTACCCTCCTCGGCATTTACCTATTGAACCAAAAACTTATGACAATATCAAAACCTACATGTCTATGTTGACAGCAGCTTTATTCATAATGACCCAAAGCTAGAAGAAACCAAGATGAGCTTTTTTTTTAATTTTTTTTACATTTATTTATTTTTTAGAGACAGAGACAGAGCACAAGTGGGGAAGGGGCAGAGAGGAGACACAGAATCCAAAGCAGTCTCCAGGCTCTGAGCTGTCAGCACAGAGCCCAACGTGGGGCTCAAACTCACAAACCATGAGATCATGACCTGAGCCACAGTCAGATGCTTAACCGACTGAGCCACCCAGGCACCCCCCAAGATGGTATTTAATAAATGAATAGATTAGCAAACAATGGTAACTCTATACAGTGGAGTACTATACAGCAATAAAAAGAAATATCAAGCCATGAAAGACATGGACGAATCTTAAATACATATTGATAAGTGAAAGAAACCAGTTGAAAAAGCTGCATACTATATGATTCCAATTATATGTCATTGTGAAAAATTCAAAAGTATAATGATACCATAAATATCAGTGGTTGCTAGGGGTCTTGGAGGAGAGGAGAGAGTTGAACAGATAAGCACAAGAGATTTTTTAGAGCAGTGAAATATTCTGTGTGATACTGAAATGGCTGATACATAACATAATGCATTTGTCAAAACCGACAGAACTTTAGAGAACAAAGACTGAAACTTAATGTATGAATTTTTTTTAATAGTTATTTAGGAGGTTGGAGATCCCAAGATGCAATGCAGACTGTGACAAAAAAAAAAATCTAATTGTATTGCAAATGTATGAAACAGCCTCACTGAATAGGGTAAGGAAAATTGCACTGACCTCTGGAAGTGAGCGGAATCTATAAAGTTAAAGGCAAAAGAAATTGTAGATAGTTTTTTAAAGTTTTTTTTTTCTTACAGAGGTACTCAATAACAATTCTGACATCACTATATGTGTATACTGGAATTGAATCATTAAGAAAAAAGGTGGGGGAGGTGGTGGGATCCAAGTTTCTTGCTATTGGAGAAGGAGGTAGCTGATAAGCAAAAGGAAGAAGACTAGAATGATCAATATGGTAATGGATTAGAGTTGGAAAATCAGAATAAACTCATGTTTGGCTTAATATAGATATAGATGGGTTACATATAGAAATATGTTATGCATGTGCATATATATAAGTTAACACACTGATGTATTTCCTTGCTCTGTCACCTGAGAAGACCTATAAACAATGACACCTATGAGCATACCCAGTGTCCAGATCTTACTTTCTAATATTCCTCTCCAAAAGTATAGGAAAACACTTAGGGACAGGACTGATTCTAGAAATGGGACAGGAACATCATGTAGTACCAGAAAGTAAAAACATGCTCAAAAAACCCTATAGTGATAGGAGTATGCCAAAAAGTTGGAAGAACCAACTGAAAGAACTCCTACTGAACAAAGTTAGAATAATTTAAACAGGGGTGCCTGGGTGGCTCAGTCAGTTAAGCATCCGACTTCGGGCTCAGGTCATGATCTCAAGGTTTGTGGGTACCTTCCCCATGTTGGGCTCTGTGCTGACAACTCAGAGCCTGGAGCCTGCTTCAGGTTCTGTGTCTCCCTCTTTCTCTGCCCCTCCCCCACTCTCTCTCTCTCTCTCTCTCTCTCTCTCTCTCAAAACTAAATAAACATTTTTTAAAAACCTAAAAAAAGAACAATTTAAACAACAAACTACAATAATATTTGATTACAACCCAAAGTATAAAGTAAATAGAATATTGTTACAAATAAGTGATTGAATATATCAATAAATAAATAGTGACAAAAGAGAAATCTCCCAAGATTTCCAAATCATTTTTGTAGATACTCAGCTCTCAAGGAGTTGGAGCTTAATTCTCCACCCTTTAGTGCAGGTTGTACCTAGTGACTTTCTTCCGATAGGTACTTTATATAAAGGGGAGAGGAGTAGGGAAGAATCACTTTTACAGTGGAGACACTTGACAAACACTACCTTAGCTTTGATGTTGATTAATGTTAACATCAACAGTGATAACTCATGTTGATAGTATATACCCTTGATGTGATGTGTGCAATTGCACTTTACCTCTGTGTCCTTCCCCTCTGAAAGCCAGAACCACAGTTTAATTATGAGGAAAACATCTGACAAATTCCAATTGAGAGATAGTCCACAAAATACATAAGTGGTACTCTTCAAAACTGTCAAGAGAATCTAAAACAAAGACTAAGATATTGTCACAGACAAGAGGAGCTAAGGAGATAGGTATCTGGATGTTACATGGAATCCTGGATAAGATCCTGGGACAGAGAAAGAAATCAAGTAAAAACCAAGAAACTCTGAACCAAGTAAATAATCTCTGAACCAAGTAACCAAGTAAATAATCAATAAAAAAGCAATTTGAAAGTAGTAGAAAAGTTCTGTGACATTTTAATTTACCCATGTCCCACGCCCTTACAGTTTGATAGTGACCTTAAATACAGCAGACCACACCCCCAGTGTGGGGTCCAGGTCCTTGGTTCAGAGAGAGCAGAGTGGACCTTATTTTAAAATTATTGTGTTTGTCCATTCCGACTGAGTCTAGAGGCTATCTGACAAACTGACACAAGGTCATTGTCTCTATTTCTCTTAACTCAGAAATCACTTGGGTCAGAAAAGAGACAAGCATTGCTAGAAAACAGAAGTCAAATTAAAACCCTGTATCTTCCTGGGGCAAAAGATTATAGTTGATGTATTCAATAAAATGTCTAAAGCCAGGGAGGTTAAGCTGGACAAAGTTTCATTGAGAAATTGTGGCATTCTAAAAGCACTCACGTATACTGGAGAATTCAGAAAGTCACATGCATATCTGGAGCAGGATGCATGATTAAAACAGGCCTGAGAATACCCTCACCTTTCACCTCTAGCTAACCTCTGATGCAAGCAGGAAATGAAGGCTAAAGTAGAGTAGCAAGGGCCCTGGCTAAGTGATGAAGGAGCGCCACACCACAGAGCCAGTCTGAAAAAAATGGAAGTGGTGATTTTTATTGTTGCTGCTGCTATTGTCTTTTATTTGCTTTTGTTTCGAAATTGGGGGAAGGGGCTGTTTGTATTTTTAATTTTTTTAACTCCTGGCATTCGAGGAAATAGCTTTCAAAACCCTACCTAAATATAAACTAAGGGAAGAGTGTCTTCAGAGACCACACATGAAAAGGAATGGTCTTGGCAAAAGAATTTTTTTTGAAGAGGTACATAAACAAATGGTCAACTTGAGGCTTCAACGATCAAAACCAGAAACCCCAGGTGCCTGGTTGGCTCAGTCAGTAAGCATCTGACTCTTGACTTGTGCTCAGGTATTGATCTCACAGTTTGTGAGACTGAGCCCCACATTGGGCTCTATACTGACAGGGTGGAGCCTGCTTGGGATTCTCTCTCCCTCTCTTCTGCCCCTCCCCTGCGTGTGCTCCCTAAATAAACAAAAAAACAAATAAATAAGTAAATAACAAAACAGAAATCGCTAGGGAAGGGAAGAATCTGAGTTCCAAAGTTACCATGGTATAATATTTAAACTTCAATTTTCAACAACAAAAAAATCATAAGAAATAATAATGCATCATTAATATACAGGACCAAAAAAATTAATGGAAACCATCCCTGGAAAAGCCCAGACATGGGATTTACTACATAAATATTTTTAAATATGCTCAAAGAGCTGAAGGAAACAGGAAAAAAGAACTAAAACAAACCAGGATATGGGGCACCTGGGTGGCTCAGTCAGTTAAGTGTCCAACTTCTCAGGTCATAGTCTCACAATCCGTGAAGTTCAAGCCCCATGAGGTTCAAGCTGTGCTGACAGCTCAGAGCCTGGACCCTGCTTTGGATTCTGTGTGTGTCTCTCTCTCTGCCCCTCCCCCACTCACACTCTGTCTCTCTCTCAAAAAAAAATAAAATAAAAACATTAAAAAAAATTTAAGAAACCAGGATATCAGTAAAAAGATAAGGATTATAAAATGAGCCAAACAAAAATTCAAAACAGAAAAGTGTAATAACTGAAATGAAAAAAAATCACTAAAGGAGATGAACAGTCAATTTGAGTAAGCAGAAGAAAGAATCAGCATACTTGAGGGTAGGACAATTCAAAGCATCCAATTTGAGGAGCAGAAAAAAAAAAAAAAAAGAATAAAAGTTAGCAAAGCCTGAGGGACCCATAGGACATAACCAAGCAGAACAACATATATAGCTATGGAAGACATAGACAAGGAAGAGAGAGAAATAGTCAGAAAAAACATTTGAAGAAACCATGGCTACAAACTTCCTAAATTTTATGAAAGACATGAGCATAAAATCCAGGAAGCTCACTGAATTTCAAGGCAGATAAAGTCAGAGTTCCACACTGAGATGGCTTATAATCAAAATATCAAAAGACGTAGACAAAAAGAGAATCTTGAGAATAGCAGGAGAGTAGTGATCTAACAGACATATACAAAGCACTCCACCCAACAATATTAGAATACATATTTCCCTCAAGAGTACATGGAACATTTTTCCAGGGCATACCATGTATGTTAAACCACAAAAGAAGTCTTAATAAGCTTAAAAATATTGATATCATAAAAAGTATCTTCCTTCTCTGAACAAAATAGAATATAGCTAGAAATCAATAACAAAGAGCAAACTGGCAATTTCACAAATATGTGGAAAATAAACAACATACTCTTAAACTAACACAAGAAATCACAAGAAAATGAGAAAATACACATGAAAACAGAAACACAACATAGCATGTATAGAATTGTTGAATCACTGCAGTGTATACGTGAAACTAATATAACACTATATGTTAACTATACTGGGATTAAATTTTTAAAGCTTAATTTAAAAAATAAAAAATAAATAAAAGTTCATTTGAGTATTAAAAAACCCACACGATATACCAAATCTTATGGAATGCACTCAAGGCAGGACTCAGAAGGAAACATTAAAAAGATCACAAATCAATAAACTAACTTCACATCTTTTTTTTTTTTTTTCAAAATTTTTAACGTTTATTTATTTTTGAGACAGAGAGAGACAGAGCATGAATGGGGGAGGGTCACAGAGAGAGGGAGACACAGAATCTGAAACAGGCTCCAGGCTCTGAGCCGTCAGCACAGAGCCCGACACGGGGCTCAAACTCACGGACCGCGAGATCATGACCTGAGCCGAAGTCGGACGCTTAACCGACCGAGCCACCCAGGCGCCCCGTCACATCTTAAGGAAGTAGAAAAAAAGAATAAATTAAACACAGAGCTAGCAGAAGGGGAAAAAATAATAATTAGAGCAGAAATATACAAAATAAAGCCTAAAAGTCAATAGCATAAGTGAAACCAAAAGTTGGTTCTTTGAAAAGATCAGCAAAATTGGCAAATATTTAGTTAAAGTGACAAATGAAAAAGAAGACATAAATAACTAAAATAAAAAATTAAAGTGGGGCCATTAACCTCAAACTTATGAAAATTAAAAGGATTATATGAACAGTTACATACCAACAGGTTAGATAACTTGGAAGAAATGGACAAATCCTAGAAAAACACAAATTACCAAAAGTGACTCAGTAAAAAATAGAAAATCTGAATACACCTGTATTGTGGACTGCATTGTGTCCCACCAAAATTCATATGTTGAAGTGATAACCACAAATGTGACTGTATTTGGAGATGGGGCTTTTAAGAGGTAATTATGGGTAAATGAGCTCCTAAGAGTGGAGCCATAATCCAGTATGACTGGTGTCCTTATAAGAAGAAGAAGATACACCAGGGATGAGCAAATACAGAAAACAAGGTCATGTGAAGACACAACAAGAAGGCAGCCCATCTACTAGCCGGGAAGAGACACTTCAGAAAAAACAAAACTGCTACTACCTTGATTTTGCACTTCTAACCACCAGAACTGTGAGAATTTTTTTGTTTTTGTTTTTGTCTCTCGGTCTGGGGTATTTTGGGTAGCAGCCCTAGGAGACTAACACAACCTCTAATAGGTAAAGAGACTGAATCAATAATAGAAAATAGTCTCCCAAAGTGTTTCCAAGAATGTGGAAAAATTCTAACCTTCATACATTGCTGACGGCAATATAAAATGATTTAGCCACTGTGGAAAATGGTTTGTCTTCTCTTGAAAAAGTTAAGCATTAAATGACTATATGATACCACAATTCCATTGCTAAGTACATACCTCCCCAAATTAAAAGCAGATACTCAAACTAATATATATGTATATATACACATATACACACATATATATACACACACATATATACACACTCACATATATACATATATATACACATACATATATATACATATACACACATATATACACACATATATACATATATATACACACACACGTATATATAAACACATACATATATTCACACATACACTTATATACACACACATGTATATACACACACACATATATATACACACACATATATATACACACATACATATATATGTGGATATATATATGTATATATATGCATGTTCATAGCAGCATTATTCATATAACCAAAAGATGGAAACACCTCATATGTCTGTGAACAGATGAATGGGTAAACAAAACATGGTCTACACATACAAAGGGATATTATTTAGTCATAAAAGTGGGGTAATGCTACAATGGTACAGTAATGACAAACCTTGTAAACATAGTGGTAAGTAAAAGAAGCCAGACATTAGACATCACATATTTTGTGATACTATTTATATAAAATACCCAGAACAGATATATCCACAGAGACAGAAAGCATACTTATGTTTGCCAAATTCTAGGGAGAGGATATAATGAGGAGAAATTGTTGATGGGCAAGGAATTTTACTTTGGGTTGATGGAGTTGTTATGGAACTATAAAGAGACTGTAATTGCACAACATTGTGAATGTACTAAACGCCACTGATTTGTCCATTTTAAGATGGCTAATTTCTTTTATGTGAATTTTGCCTCAAAATTTTAAATTTAATTTTAATTTTTAATTTAATTATTTAAAGGGCAACACAAGAGATTGTTGTATTGATGGAATTTTTTCTGTATTTTCACCGGTTGTGACTACATGAACCTACATAGGATAACACTGTAAAGAATAAACACACACACACACACACACACACACACACAAGTGCAAGTAAAATGGTAAATCTAAATAAGATATGTGGATTACATCAATGTCAATGTCCTGGTTATGACATTGTACTATTGTTTTCCAAGATATTATCTTAGAATAAACTGCATGGGATTTTTCTATATTATTTCTAGAGCTACATGTGAATTTACAATTATCTTAAAATTTAAAACTTCATTAAAAAAAGTCCTCTTCCAAGCTTTCATGACCTGCATCCCAGGGGGCCTCTGGGAACCTCACAGAGATGGCCTAGCCACCATCTCTCTCACCATCACAGGCTAAACAGATCTCCTGTGGAAAAGGTCTCCAGAAATTTTAAAAGATCTGTGATTTACCAGCCAGCAGGCCAGTGCCTGTTCACTCCATGCTGCCACAGTTTTCCCCAAATTGCCTGATTTCACATTTTTATATATGCCTAGGGATTTGCCTAACTGAAGACATTACTTTCTCTTTCAAAATCAGTATTTTAATACAGTTCAATACTATAGCTTAATGCTGCCCATCTCGGCTTGAGTGACAACTCATCTATCATAGTACACTTTGAGTTGGGAGAGGGGAAGAGGAATATCATTTTCTTGTGTTATCTCAATTCCCCACCCAGGGAAAAATAAAATAATGAGGGGCATCCATTTTTAGAAATAAATCTTTTTTAGAAAAAGACAAGCAAAGGAAGGCTAGTTATTCAGTAGCTGGTTCAGCCAGCCTGGCTTCAACTCTGGGATGGAAAGACCACCCATGGGGGAGTCAGGAGGTCGGTAATTTAACTTGCACTGAGCCCCTGGGAAGCTGCTTCCTCTTTCCTGACCTTGCTTTTCTCATTTCTACTCTGTGGAAGTTAAATTAGTTCCTTTAAAAATTCTCTTCCAGTTCTAAAATTCTCTGATTCTTCTTGTCTGCTGTTATAAATCCTAGCTCTGTCACTCAATAGTTTAGCAATTTAACCCCTGTGAGCCCCAACAACACTGTGTCCATTTCTATAAAATAATACAAAATAAGTGAATAAATAAATAAATAAATAAAGTCTGTGTAATTTTGACAGTGGTTTATTGAATCTATAGACAAATTTGAAAAGAATTGATATCAGATTATTCAGTCTTCAACCCATGCACAGCATTTCTTCAGATCTTTTATCTGTATAGATTTATTTAGATATTTTTAAATTTATCTGGGTAATGTTTACTTTCAGGGTGCATGTCTTTGCTATTCAAAGCTATTTTTATTTCAATTTCTGTTTGTTCATTGACAGTATATGGAAATGCAATTAAATGTTGTATATTGATCTTGTTTCCCGCAAATTCGCTAAACTCACTCATTAGTTCTAGTGTTCATTTGAAGATTCTATAGGATTTTCTAGGTGGATGATATGTTATCCTCAAATAAAGTACCTTTACTTCTCCCTTTCCAAACTAGATGCCATTTATTTCATTTCATTTTCTTGCCTTATTGCACTAGATAGCACTAGCTACATCCAAGTTTTCTCCTATGGTCTTAGGCCTCCTTCCAATTAGAATCTGTGGATATTACCTTGAGAGGAGAAGTTAAAGAGGATCTTTTCAAGTCAATGAGAATTTCTTAAGAGCTTCCTGCACAGGTGAAATGGTGATTCTGGCAGTTTCTTCCTCTCATGGACAATCTTACAGAGCACTGATGATAATAGGAAAGATAGAATTTAAGGCACAGGTAACTAGGCCAACTCAAATCTTGTGAAGACAGTTACTGAGATTCTGCAGTTTAATTCAAGAAGCAAGGTAGGTCCAAGAAACTCAGGTTATCAATCTAACAATACCCACATGTGTTCTTTAATTCAGAATTGTATTAAGATAGCAAAAAAAATTGAATATAAATAATTAATCCCACAATTTAAAAAGAAAAGCAAAAAAATTGAGTGTAAATAATTAATCCCACACTTTAAAAAGAAAAGTATATGGAAGAATTTATTCTACACAATTAATTTATGCTGCTTTCCAAGACTGGGTTCAACTACATGGCTTTCCACAGAATGAAACCACGGCATACCCAGATTAGGAGGTAGCCCAGACCTATATGGGTGCCCTCCACTACCACTACCTCAAGATCTCCTTCTTTGATACCTGAAAATACCAGAGCGGATTCCTCACATACACACACACCACACTTCTTTATCCATTCATCCATTGATAAATACTTAAGGTTGTTCCCATGTCTTGGCTATTGTAAATAATGCTCCTATGAACATAAGGGTGCATGTATTTTTGTGAGTTAGTGTTTTCAATTTCTTTGGATGCATTCCCAAAAGTGGAATTCCCATAAGTGTATCATATGGTATTTCTACTGTCAATTTTTTGAGGAGTCTCCATCCTGTTTTCCATAGTGGCTGCACCTGTTTATAATTCCATCAGTGGTGTTGCCCTTTTTACCACATCCATGCCACCATTTGTTCTCTTGCTTTTTGATGATGGCCATTCTAATAAGCATGAGGTAATAGCTCATCATGGTTTTAACTTGCATTTCCTAAATGACTTGTGATTTTGAGCAGCTTTTCATGTACCTGTTGGCTGTTTGTATATCTTCTTTGGAAAAATGTCTATTCAGGTCTTTTGCCCATTTTTAAATGGATTATTTGTGGGTTTTGTTTTTTTTTTTTTTTTTTTTTTTTTTTTGCTATTGAGTTGTATGAGTTCTTTATATATTTGGGGCATTACCCTTTATTGAATATATGGTTTACAAATAAATTCTCCCCATTTCATGGGTTGTCTTTTCACTTTGTTGATGGTTTCTTTTGCTGTACAGAAGTTTTTCAGTTTGACATAATCCCACTTGTTTATTTTTTCATTTTGTCACTCATGCTTTAGGTATGATTTTCAAAAAGTTGTTACAAACACCCATGTCAAAGAGTTTTTCTCTTGTTTTCTTCTAGGAGTTTCATGGTTTTAGGTCGTGGTCTTATATTTAAGTCTTTGATCAATTTCAACTTAATTTTTCTGGGTTGTGTCAAGTTTCATTCTTTTATATGTGAATATCCAGTTTTCCCAGAGCCTTTTTATTGATGAGACTGTCTTTTCACTGTCGAATATTCTTGGATCCCTTATCAAATATTAGTTGACCAGATCTGCTTGGATTTATTCAGGGCTTTCAATTCTGTTTCACTCTTCTTGTTCAATAGGTCCATTGGTCTGTTTTCATGTGAGCACCAAACTATTTTAATTACTATCACTTTGTAGTATCCCTTGCAATCAGGAAGTATGGTGCCTTCTGCTTTGTTCTTCTTTCTTAGACAGTTTGGTTATTCAGGCTCTTTTATGGTCCCATTATATTTTAGGAGTGTTTTTTTATATTACTGTAGAAAATTCCATTAGAATCTTGATAGGGATTTCACCGAATCTATAGATGGCTTTTTGTAGCATTGATATTTTAACAATATTAACTTTCTGACCTGATAACATGGGATATCTTTCCACTCATTTGTGTCTTATTTGATTTATTTCATCTTGTAGTTTTCAAAATAGAGATCATTCATGTTCTTGGCTAAATTCATTTGTAAGTATTTCATTGTTTTTGATGGAATTGATGTAAATCTGATTAGAACTGTAAATAGTTTATTTCTTTTCCAAAACTTCATTGCTGGTATATAAAAATAATACTGATTTTTTTGTATGTTAATTTTGTATCCTGAAAACTTACTGAATTTGTTGATTAGTTCTAACAGTTTTTTGGTTGAGTCTTTAGGATTATCTCTATATAAAATCATGTTATCTGCAATAAACAATTTTACTTCTTTCTTTCCCATCCTGGTGTCTTTTATTTCTTTTTCTTGCCTGATTACTCTAGCCAGGACTTCCAGTTACATGTTGAATGGAAGTGTTAAGAGTAGGTACTCTTGTCTTGCTTCTGATCTAAGAGGAAACACCTTCAATCTCCCACCATTATGTATGATGTTGGCTGTGTGCTTGTCATATATGCCCTTTATTGTGTGGAGATATGTTCCTTCCATGGCTAATTTGTTAAGTATTTCTATCCTGAACAGATGTTGAATTTTGTCAAATTCTTTTTCTGTATCTATTGAGATAATCATGTTTTTTTTTTCTTTCTACTAATGTAATGTATCACACTGATTGATTTGTGTGTGTTCAACCATCCTAGCATTTATGATGCATAATCCTTTTAATGTGCTGCTGGATTCAATCTGCCAGTATTTTGTTGAGAATTTTTCATCTACATTCCTCAGGAATATAGGCCTTTAGTTCTCTTTTCTAGCAAATGTCCTTTTCTAGCTTTGGTACCAGGATAATGCTTGCCTCCTAAAATTAGTTTGGGAATCTTCCCTCTTCATCAATGTTTTGTTAGAGTTTGAAAAGGGTTGGTGTTAATTCTTTAAATGTTTGGTAAAATTCACTCATGACACTATCTGGTCCTGGGCTTTTCTTTGTTGGGAGGATTTTGTTGTTGTTGTTGTTGTTACTGATTTAATCTCCTTACTAGTAATTGATCTGTTCAGATTTTCCATTTCCTCCTGATTTAGTCTTGGTAGTTTGTATTTTTCTATTTCTTCTAGGTTACCTAGTATATTGGTGTATATAGTTCTTCAAAATAGCCCCTTATGATCCTTTATTATACTGTGGTATGATATATGGTATCGGTTGTAATGTCTCTTTTTTCATTTATAATTTTCTTTATTTGGGTCTTTTTTCTTTTTTCCTTGGTTAGTCTAGCTAAGAGTATGTCAATATTGTTTGTCTTTTCAGAGAACTAACTGTTTGTTTGGATAATCTTTCTATTGTTTTTCCTTTCTCTATTTCATATATTTCAACTGTAATATTTCTCATGTTCTTCTACTAACTTTGTTCATTCTTCTTTTTCTAGGTTCTTAGTATATAAACTTAGGTTGCTTATTTGGAACATTTCTTGTTTCTTAATGTAGGTCTTTGGTGATACAAATTTTCCTCTTAGAGCTACGTTTGACGCATCCTAAAGTTCTGGTGTACCATGTTTCCATTTTCACTTGTCTCAAGCAACTTTTTAATTTCCCCTTTACTTTCTTTTTTGAGCCATTGTTTGTTCAGAGAGTGTTGTTTAATTTCCATGTATTTGTGAATTTTTCAGTTTTATTCTTGCTACTGATTTCTAATTTCATGTCACTAGGGTCAGAGAAGATACTTGGTATGATTTCAATCTTCTAGAATTTTCTAAGACTTATTTTCTTGTCTAACATATGGTCTATCTTCTAACATAATAATTAGAGAGATTTACTCTCTAGCTATTTCATGCTAAATATAAATTAATCTACACTAAAACTTTACACTGAAATAAAAAACATGCATATCCTCTATTTTTGTATCTCCTTTATTGAAAATACTTGGCAGTTGTTTTCCTTTTTTTGATACAGCAAAAAGGTAAAGAATTAAGAACTTAAGCTAGTTGCCCAATATCAGATCTCTGTCTCCACCATTAAAATGAGAATAATAACAGTTCAGGAGGTTGATGTGGATTATTCATGTAAGTAGAGCAGCTACCAAAATGGCCCACAAGCAATGAGAGCTCAGAATCCTATCATTGCTATTACAGGCATGGTTGTCTCATAGCCTATGGGACAAAGCCAGAGGCAGAGGCAAAACCCTGACTCGGCACCATTTTCTTTCCACACAGACATCCAACTCTTTCCATTAGTGATTCTACACATGAGGGATACAAACCTCTAGGCATGTTTTGGAACTTTGTGGGTGTGCATGGGATTATCAGTATGACAGATGGCAATTCTGCAGCCCATGGAAGGGTCCCAAACTCACTTTTGAACATGGTGCTAGACATACATATAAGTTCTATACCTGTTTATATTTGAATATTACATCATTTTATATATAAACACAAAGTATATTTACCCAATTTTAGATACACTGATCTTTCAAATGCAACAATCACATGAATCAAGGGAAGAAATACTTCTTTACCAAGAACTGCTCTACTTTAAGGAAAATCCCATCACAATGGCAGTCCTCTTCAAGATGTTTGTCATCTTCAGCACACAACACCTGGATATAGCTGCATCTGTGGCCATCACAGTGACCCCATGAATAAGTACATTCCATATATAAGTACTCCTCTGTAGCCCTTCCTCCAAAATGTCCAACATAAAGTCTTCAACAAAGTTATTGCCTCTTTTCTCTTCATCCACCTTTCTTCATTTTAAGTAGGAAGAAATATCTGGGGGCGTCTGGGTGGCTCAGTCAGTTAAGCATCTGACGTCAGCTCAGGTCATGATATCACGGTCCATGAGTTGGAGCCCCACGTCAGGCTCTGTGCTGACAGCTCAGAGCCTGGAGCCTGCTTCTGATTCTGTGTCTCTCTCTCTCTCTGACCCTCCCCATTCATGCTTTGTCTCTCTCTGTCTCAAAAATAAATAAACATTTAAAAAATTTTTAAAAAGAAATATATGAAAACTTCATTATATTATCTAATAGAGTCCATTCAGGCCTGACCACTTATGTATTATAACACATGGCATTTTATTATAGATTGCTTTCCTTTTATTTCTCCTTTTTATTATAGTTATTATGGAAAAGGCTTTATTGACTTTTTAAAAAATGATGTGTACAAGTACTCCTATGTTTGAATGTCATTCTGGTATAGTAAAGGCAGTATTCCCAAATATTTTCTGTGAAGCAGGTACTGGGTCTGACAGTGTTGAGAAGCACTGCTCCATACTTACTAACTCACCCAAGTGCCCAGCCCCTTCAATAAAGGGAGGTTGGGATTCGATTGTGATGGGGATAAACCAACTTAGAGCTGAGAAGATAAAGTGAACTAGACACACATTAAATATTTAGCTGGATTAGAAGAGCTGAGTCAGCAGAAGCCTTGGGTTTTAGCACAGGTAACTGATGAGATCACATTTCCATCAACCACATGTTGGACTGTCAGCTCTCAAGCAGAAGGAAGAGAATTTAGCAAGATTTGGGGTTTCTTGTTGTGACTGAATATTAAACCATCTTCAGAAAGGTTAACCTATCATTTTATTCTTGCAAAGAAATAATAATATTTATCCAAATTAATATTATTTAGTAAGACGTTGTCTCAACGAACATAAGGGCCTTATAACTGATGTTCAAGAAGGACTGAAATAATGAAAGCCAAACAAACGAATGAGTGCATGATTACACAAATATTTGAGACTTTGAGGATCAGAGTGAACAGTCATTGAAATGCCAGTAAACACCTCTCATAGGTGAGACCCACAGCCACTTACACTGTGCAGACCCTGGAGTATGCTTGCTGGGCCCCTGGGTCTGGGCCCACTCCCTTTTACCTGTAACTACATTCCAACAGGTCACAAATCCCTACACTGAAGACAGGTAAGAGTTGTTTCCAAGGGAGGAAACTCCTTCCAAGGGAGAAGGTGTCTAGGTGAGGGGCTTCCCTGTGACAGAACCCTTCTGCCATCCCTGGTTGCCAGGAACTGACCTGACACACCCTGACAGGCTTCCTGTCAGCAAGGACAGGCTAGCCCTTCCTTTTCTCAAAATCC
The DNA here is from genome assembly GCF_018350195.1 of Panthera tigris. Taxonomy (NCBI): domain Eukaryota; kingdom Metazoa; phylum Chordata; class Mammalia; order Carnivora; family Felidae; genus Panthera; species Panthera tigris. The sequence continues at coordinate 111,122,052 of NC_056667.1, read as the reverse complement.
TCTCTCTGGGGTCCCATTGGTTCAAGAACTTGCCAGTAAATTTATGTAGTAGGTATATCTGGGGTATCTTTTGCCAGTTGCTAGGAGATGGGTGGTGAGCCAAGCAAACTTGGTGTCTACTCTCATGGAGCTCACAACCTGACAGAGAGAAGATACTCGAGGGAGAAATAGTCACATAAACAATGTGCAATTACAATAGGACATGAGCACTATGGGATGGAATGTAGAGCAAGGACCATCGAGAAAGATTTCTACAGAAAGTGGTACCTGAGCTGAAAGTTGAAGGTTGGGTAAAGTTAGCTGGTAGAAATTGAAGGGAAGCAGTTGGTAGAGAGTGATGGGTGGGGGGGAAGTAGCCTGTGCAAAGGCCCTGTGGTGGAACACCACCAGAATCAACTGTCCCACAAGCCAATGTGGAGGAATGAGAAATATGGAGGAGAGCTGAGGTGAGGCTGGGCAGACATGCAGACCATGTGGGTCTGTAATCAGGGCAGGAGACTTTAAGAGCATCAGAAAGCCATGCAATCAGGTTGTGCATGGTGGCAAGATGATGGTAGGGGACATGACAGTTTCACATTTTGAAGCAATCAAGCTGGCTGCAGACTGGAGAAAGGTGGATAAGGGGCCAAAAAGAAGACTAGGAGATCAATAGGGAAGCCATAGCTACAGCAGGCTGGCACTCAGAGCATGTGATTTCAATGATGGGGAAGAGTGGATACAGTCAAGAGATACTGAGGGGAGGGACACTTGGGTGACTCAGTTGGTGAGCATCCAACTTCGCCTCAGGTCATGATCTCCCCGTTCGTGGGTTCAAGCCCCACATCAGGCTCTGTGTTGACAGCTCAGAGCCTGGAGCCTGCTTCTGATTCTGTGTCTTCCTCTCTCTCTGCCTTTTGCCCCACTCCTGCTATGTCTCTCTCTTTCTCTCAAAAAATAAACATTTAAAAATTTTTAATAAAAAAAGAGATGGGGAGAAAACCAGCAGGACTTCCCAGCTGATAAGTGAATTCTCACTAAAATGTAAAGGGCCGAGTGCCTAGCATGCTAACTCTCAGGCCAATGGACTCTTAAAGTCCAGCTTCTAGTTAATGCCGCTCCTTACAGATCCCCCTCAACTGACCAGCCAGCCTCTGGCCAGGTAAATCTGGTGGGGAGAGGCTGAGCTCTCCTACCCATCTCTTAGGCCCCCCTACTGCCTTCAGATCTTGAGCATAACTGGTGTGAACCACTAGCCTGAGCGCCCTCCTGCCACTCAAACCCAGAAAGTCTGATTGTGGGAAAAGCACAAGTTTCGGGGTCCCCTCCTAATGGATGGCCTCGGGCAGACCTCAGATCTCAGATCTCATGCCTGAGATCCAGTTCCCTCAGGTGTAAAACTAGAGGAGGAGGCAGCACCCAGAGGGTGAGCTGGCATCAACGAAAGGGCCCAGCAGGTAACAGCTCTCAAGGAGCAGAAATGTCTGCTTTTCCCTGAACACTGCTCGCCTGGCTCAATGGCTGGGCTCTGGGTCTAAGTCACCCTCACCCTTAAGGAACATCTTCAAAGCCTCCAAATAAAGGGGAAAACTCCCCAGAGGGCTTAAGAATGTTCCTCCCCTGCCCCTGTCCCAGCATGAGACAGCTCTTAGGAAGAGCAGCAGGGAGACAGGGAAGCCAGCAGAACACAGGGAAGTAGAGGGAGGTGGGGGGGGGGGGCAGTGGGAGGGGGCCAGGCACTGAGAGGGGCACTGGTTGGGCAAACAGAAGTGGAGCCCTCCAAGTAGCCACTGCTCCAGGATACGGCCGGGACCAGGCTGGGCCATACAGCTGCCTGACTCCACCAGCTGCCCTGGCCAGTGGGTGGGCAGACTTTGGGATGCTACCCTATGCCCCCCACAGAAGCTACGAGGAAGCTGACCTCACAGAAGAATGACTGACCCTGCTCCCAGGCCAGACTGAAAAGTAGGAAGGTGCCGCTTTGCAGGAAGCGTCTGTGGTGGGTGTTGGCTGTGTGTGAGGAAGGGGAGGGGAACTTGTCTGTGAGCGGGGAACTCATGTGCCCTACCAGCCACACGACCCAGCTCCCTGACCTCAGGGCTGCTCTACGTCACAAGGGTATCAAGGGCTTCCCAAATTGAGCCAATATCCTTCCCTGGTCTGTCCAACTCCAGGAGGGGCACCTGCCCAGCTCTGCTTAAGCTACTTGTGTAGATCGGGAGGTCAAAGAACAAGGGTCCACAATGCCCTGCAAAGGAGTTGGCAAACTCCCAGCCACCCTGCCCTCAGGTCCTCACCTGGAACCCCAGGAGAAGCTGCACCTTACTGAGAGCCCTCTCCCTGGCAAACAGGCAGCTTTGTTATGTGTCTCCAACCTGCCACCTACCTAGCAGGGGTGAAGCCACATGAGATGGACCACTGGGGAAACTGAACCACTGGGCAGATGTCCTGGCCAGGTCAGAGGACACTTCCCTGACTCATGCAGCATTAGCCAGGCCAAGGTTGAGATACAGGTGCTGAGCAACTCACAGGCTCTGTGACTTTGAAGAAGTTAATTTAACCTCTGTGGTAACTTTTCCAAAAGAAGGAAAGGGAAGGGAAGGGAAGGGGGAAAAAAGAAAAGAGAAAAAAGAGAAAACAAAGGTAAAGAAAGAAGGAAGGAAGGAAGAGGGAAGAAAGAAGAAAGAGAAAGGAAGAAAGGAAGGAGAAAGAAAGAAAGAAAGAAAGAAAGAAAGAAGAAAGGAGAAAGAAAGAAAAGAAATAAATAAAGAAACAAGAAAGAAAGAAAGAAAGAAAGAAAGAAAGAAAGAAGAAAGAAAAAGAAATAAATAAAAGAAAAAGAAGAAAGAGAAAGAAAGAGATGGAGGGAGGAAGGAAGAGGAAAGAGAAAGAAAGAAAGAAAGAAAGAAAGAAAGAAAGAAAGAAAGAAAGAAGAAAGAAAAAGAAATAAATAAAAGAAAAAGAAGAAAGAGAAAGAAAGAGATGGAGGGAGGAAGGAAGAGGAAAGAGAAAGAAAGAAAGAAAGAAAGAAAGAAAGAAAGAAAGAAGAAAGAAAGAAGAGGGAAGAAAAAGGAAAGAAAGAAAAAGAAAGAAACAAGGAAGAAAGAAAGAAAGAAAGAAAGAAAGAAAGAAAGAAAAAGAAAGAAAGAAACAAGGAAGAAAAAAGAAATAAAGAAACAAGAAAGAAAGAAAAAAAGAAAGAAAGAAAAGAAAGGGAGGAACAGAGAAAGAGAAAAAGAGAGAGAAGAATAGAGTGAGGAAGGACGGGGCTAAGAAATATCAGAAGCAAGGAAAGGGTTATTACCAATAATAAGAGCGAGTGGTTACCCCCACAGGTGGCTACCCCCAGAGGCCTGGTTGATCTTTATCACCACTTATTAGCTGTGTGCCCTTAAGCAATCTAATTAACATCTCTAAGCCTTGATGGCTGATCTCTAAAACTGAAGTGATGATGGGACCTACCTCAGAAGTTTGTTTGGAGGATTAAATGATAATCCACCCAAAATGCTTGGTACATTCCACATGTCCAGCAAATATTACCCGTATATCATTTGCTACAGTGGATAGCTGGAGGTGGGTGTTAATAATCCTTAGTTTGAAACTGAAGCCTGGAGGAGTCAGGGAAGCTGGCTGAAGGTCATCGGCTGGACAGTGAGGGCAGGATGGGCAGTGAGGGCCTTTGCACCGCCTGGGATAAGCAGCCAGCCCAGCATCTGGTGGTGTCACTGGCGCCCTTGGGCACCAAATGCGTCAGCTGCGGCTCAGGCACGGCCAAGGGGCCCATGCCAGGGGCACCGCACGCTGTTTTCCCCAGCTGCGCGGGAGGAGTGGCATCCCGGGACAGCGCATCGCCAGCTGGCCCGCCACCCTTCCCGGTCCTCCAGAAAGACACTGGCTCTTGTCAGAATAACAGGAAGTGGGCAGGGTCCTGCTCCAATCCCCCCTCCCACCTCCCATCCCAGAAAGAGCCTAGGGCGGCTCCAGGGCCTGGGCTGAGGGGCAAAAGGTGCTGTCCCCAGCACTGCTTACCTCCTCACACACGTCCTCGCTCTGAGGCTCTGGGAGAAATCCCCATCTCAGGCTCCTGGTAGCCGTGATTTCATCTGTAGCCACAAACACCAGCAACCACAGCTATCCAGCATGTGCCATGGGCCAGACACTCTTTTAAATGCTTTACATGGATTAACTCTATAATCTCATCGCAACTCTGAGAGGGGCACTGTTTTCTCATGTCACAAATAGAGAAGCTGGAGCCCAGAGCTTGGATTCAGATACAGGCAATCTGGCACCAAAGCCCAGGATGTTTGGGGTTTTTTCCATTAATTCCAAGTTTACAGAAAAATTGAAAGAACATGACAAGAAACCTCTATAAACCAGTTATTGACATTTCACCCTTTTCTTGCTTTATCATGCTTTCTGTCTCGCTCTCTCGGTTATTTGAATAACTGATGATGCCGACATATCCCTTTACTCCTAAATGCTTCACCATGGAAATCCTAAGAATAATAACATTCACTTGCATATTCAAAATATGATTATATAAATTGGGAAATTTAACATTGATGCAATGCTATCTGTTACCCTACAGGCCTCATTAAAATTTCACCAATTTCCCAAGAGTATTCTTCTTGGCTACTATTTTTTTATGGTGCAGAATTTTCATGTCTTTTTAACCTCTTTTAATATTTAATGATTCTTTGGCCTTTCTTTCTATTTTATTATACTGAAATTTGTGAATAGTGCAGAGTGGGGATCCCCCCTGCCAAACTTCCCTTACTTGGGTTTGTCCGATGTTATCTCAGAATTAAATTCAGGTTGCCCATTTCTGGCCGGAATCCCCAGAAGTGACAGTATGTTCTCAGTGCATGATATCAGGAGGTACATGATGTGATTTGGCCCAGTTCTGATGATGTTAACTTCCATCATTTGGTGAGGGTGATAAATATCACCCTCCAGGTTTCTCCACCACAATGTTCCTCATTTTCTTTTTGTAATCAGGAAGCAATCTGTGGGGAGACACTCTGAAAAAGTATGTAAATGGCCACTTGCCATCAAACTCACCTGTGACTTGAGTGTCCCCCAATTCTTCCCTGAATCGAGGGGCACTCTGACGTGGTAGGGGCCAGTTACCCAACTCTGTCACTCCTTCTACATTTATTACTCTTCTCTTGTCCCCCATTTCATTATTTATTGTCAGTATAGCCTCATGGATTCTTTCTTCTTTTTTTTTTCACTTTGGTTAGTCCATTACCATCATTTATTTTGATGTTCACACTGTCCTGGATGTGGCCAGTAGGCACCTGTTCGAGGCGGCTTCTGTTCCCTTGCAGCATCCCTACTGTTCCTTGCACACTCTCTTTCTAACACAAGATGCTCCAGGCTCGTCTTGTATTTTCTCTGCCCCAGGCTTGCAACCTCATTTCACCAAGGGGCCCTGGTTCCTTACAGAGAATAGTATAGAAGCCAATGTTGAGGCACAGCTGTGCTCATGGATACTGGTGTGACATTGGTTCAGTGCTTCTAACCACTGCACATCCAGCCCCTAGAGTTGTGCACCTGCTCAGGTCCTGCCTCACAGGGACATCTAGACCATAGGCAGTCAAATCTGAATTCCAAGCACAGGGTGTGTTCATCACGATGGCTTGCAGTTTGGGGTCCTACTCCTCCCCTGGTTTATCCTGGCCCTTACCTTTCTTGTTTGTTCCTCTTTCAACATGGTCTACTCTGTTCTTTTAACCAGCCCACCAGTCCATCCCTCTCCAAAGGCACCAAAGCTATCTATACCTCAGAGCTCCCGTTGGCCCTGCTGTGGCCAGTGGAAAGGTCATTAAGAGGTATCAGGTCATTAGTAAAACAGATTCACATTTTCCAAAGGGACCTAGTGAGCCCGGAGTGAAGGTAGAAGAGAGAAGGAAGAGTTGACTTCTCAGTGCCGGCTCCACCATGGACCTGGCAGCCCACCCACCCTCTTGGGGGCACAGACTGAAATCTCTGAAAATCAGTGTTTGTCGAGAGGGACATGCATACACATGAAGGTGTGCGTGTGAGTTAGGCACTTAGAACATGTTAGCTGGTGAGGAGCCCTTGACAGGGATGAGACGGGGAGTTGCAAATCTCACCCCAGACCAGCATGCCAAAACACCACCCCTAATCTTGCAGGGACTTATTCCAGACCTCGCTCTCCAATATACAGCGGCCACCAGCCTCCTGTGGCTGTTTACCTTTTTAAGTCATTAAACTTAAGCTGGATTATAATTTAGACCCCCAGTCACACTAACTACATTTCCAGCATGCTTGGCAGATTCAGAACCCCTCTTTTATCACAGAATGTCCGATCAGATAGTACTGTGGGGGCTGAGGAACTCGGTGTGTGCAGCATCGTGGAGATGTTAAGGACACCCTCCTGTGGAGGCCATGACCTGAGGCCTAGAGGATCAGGACCCTTCAGACAGCAACTGGAAGCCAGCAACTGGAAAAGCCAAATCCCTCTGATTTCCCTCTCTGCCTGTGTCTGTCACACACAGAGAAGCTAGCTGTTAGCACTGAAGAAGCAGGCCCTCAGGGGCTGGAGCCCATGTCATTTTCACATCAAAGAACAGAGAACCAGGGGCATCTTCCCCACAGCATCTCTCCTTCTGCTCTTTTTTTAAGTTTATTTATTTATTTTTGAGCGAGAGCATGCATGTGCAAACAGGGAAGGGGTGGAGAGAGAGGGAGAGAGAGCATCCCAAGCAGGCTCCGCACTGTCAGCAGCAGAGCCCCACATGGGGCTGGAACCCATGAAACAGGAGATCATGACCTGAACTGAAATCAAGAGCCAGAGGCTTTACCCGGCTGAGCCCCCCAGGCACCCCCCGCCCTTCTCTCTGCTCTTGACACCAGCGTCACCCAGGTGAGCCTTCCCTGGCCACCCGCTTCAAAGTAGCGACCTCAGCATCCCTCACACCTTACGTCCTTTCCTGCTTGGTGTTTCTTAGCACGTGGCACTCTCTGAGCCTGTGCAGATTCCACGGACCTGCGTATTGTTTATCATCTGCCTTCCCTATGAAATGTAGGCCCACGTAGGCAGGCATGTGTTTTGTCCAATTCTGCATCCTCAGCCCCCAGAACTGTGCCTTGCTTTCAGCAGCCACGTGATAATTGTGTGCTGGGTGGCTGAGTGTAACTACAGTTGATGCATCTTTGTAAGCCTCAACAATCCCTTCTGGAACCATATGGATAAGTGAGTCCTCTCTGAGGATAAAATATTGTGCGTATCGTCCTCCAACCAAGCTAAACTACCCCTAAGTCATCAAATAAACCATGTTCTCTCTCCCTACCTCCTCTGCCTCCCCATGCATGTGGACACACACTCACACATGCACACCTGTGCACACACACAGACACTTTCTGACTTAGCCTGAACTGGTCCCTCTTCCCAAGCGTCTTTGTCCAGCAAACACTAATATTCCCAGCAAATTCTTACTTCCCCTTTGATTCTCAGCACAAATGTTGCCTCCTCTGGAAAGTCAGCCTTGACTCCTGCAGGCCGACCAGGGGACCCGTGACAGCCAGGACACAGTGCACTTCCTGCAGTCATCTAGCCACCAGAATTCCCTGTTAACAGCCCTTCCTGGGCTGAGCTCCCCTGGACCCGATTGGACTTTATTCGTGAGGTCTTCGTTACATCCATTCTAATTCTGAATCAATTGTGTATTTCCATAGCAACCCCAGTAGTACCCCCAACACCTTAGAAATGTCCTTGGTGCATACAGTTTAGGTGCGCCTTTGCTCACACGTGAAGCCTATGACTGAGGTCCATACAGGAAGCTCTGGTTGTCTGACCTCACACCCTTTTCTTGGCACAGAAGTCCCTAAATGTTCTGTGACTAGCTTCACACAGAGTCAAACTGTTTCTTGGCCACGTCTCAACATAATGTTTTCTTTATACATTCCACTGATGGCAATCTGACCTCTTTTCATGTTATAGCAATGTTGTTTATTCTTGACAAAAGTAATAAATATGCCTGTGTCTGCTTCTTTGCCCCAAGCTAATTGTTAGGTTAAAAATAAACATGCAACACATAGCATTTTTTTACAGAGTATTAAGATCTGAAATTGCATGCATTCATTTATTCAGTCACTCATTAAACATATATAGGCCATGTATTTATTATTATTAGCAATAATTATACAAAGACAACTCAATCACAATTCCTGCATTCAGATAGCTTGTAGTCTGTCAGGAGAGATAAAGTATGCACACAAAATATAAATACAGTTGAGAGGACCTGTTTGCTAAAGGACGACCAGCAGCGAGAGCAACAGCTTGATGTTAAAGGAAAGAGTGAGACATTTATTTTAACTGATGGGGAATTCGAGAGAGAAATTTAATTCGAGAGAGAAATTTAATATGCCTGAAGAGTTTGTCCACTGCCTTTCCCTTGAGCAGGAACACAGTGTCTCCCTCTTGTCTGCTGCCCTGGGCCACACCACTCACCTCCACCGTGGCTCTGCGCTGCTCACACTCAGTCAGTGTGGCTCTGAATTTCAGGGGGTGGCAGGATACGCGCATCTGGGCAGGGCACAGGATGGAGGCAGAAGGTGTGGTTTGAAAACAGACCCCATTCTCAGTATTCTGATGTACTTCCTTACTGAAATGGTACCAGAAGCAAATTCTCTGCCTTTTTATTTAAACCCTATAGTGAGAATATCATCAAATCATCCCCAAAAAGGCCCAAGAGAACTGATTTGTGCAACCTTGAGAGAACTTTTAAATATTGAAAACAACTTCTTCCTAAGATAAACGCATTTTAGAAGTTTCATCTCTGGGCAAACACATAAGTAAAACCACATGTGTTTCTCTGGCATGACATTTGATATATCACCATAAAAATAACAATGAATCATAAAATCTCAAATAAATTAATAAATTAATAAATAAAGCGTGCTACATAACCAATCCCTAATGAGGATAGATAAATAAATCAAGAGACTAACAAAAAGCATGCTCTGATTTTTTGCTTCTGGTTAGACACGTCTGGTTAAAAATCATTTGCATTGTAAATGTTCTTGTCTCTACGCTAAGTATATGTTTCTCACCACTATGGAGTCTCTTCACTTACCTCCACACACTGGAACTAAGGTGAACACCTCCACCTCTTTGTTTACTTGCCTTGTCCTGTTGAATAATTCACTGTTTGATACAGGAATTTCCAGGGGCTGCAGAGCAGAGCTGGGAGCTGGGGAAAGTAGTGAAGCCCAGAAGTGCCAACTTTTTGCCTTTAATTAAAATTCCTGCCCAGCACCAATCTCATACTCTAGCCAGGGGAGCAGCCCCTCCACAACATTCTACATGAACCCAAACAGCTTTACAAGCCTCAGAGCTGGCTTCCCCTACTGTATCCCACCCCCGTGCTCCTGCCAGCCTCATGTAGTGTGAAATGCCTTATAAATTAGAACACTTTATAGAGAATCATGTTGACAGACAGCAAAGGCTGTCAAAAGCAACAACAACAAGAAATCGTGCAGGGTATGCCAAGTCCCCAGCATCACTGACTGGATATGCAGAATGGAGAGTTTTAAGTGAAACTTACATGTCACTTGCACCTGTGAGAATGGCCCTGAATGTCCACACCCCACACCTCGACAGGTCAATCTGAGAGGGATCCAATGCATCCTTCAGACACTTTCAGGACCAGGGTTGAAAGATCACACACTGAATAAGCATTCACTGCATGTTGGCCAAGTACAAAGCCCCATACTGGGGGTGCAAAGGTAAGTCACGTATGACCCTCTCCTTGAGAACTTTACAACCTACTGGGGAAGGAACAAGTCAGTAGGCAAGTACGAAAGGCTGGGATAAAATTGTAAGGGCAGAGAAAGGGTAAGAACTTATGTTTACTTTATGCAACTTTAGTGATCAAAATCTGACTTGAATTATCAAAACGGAAAGTCCCCCAATCAGTTCCCAGACAAGCCAAGTTATGGACCTGGCACCCCTTAAATGAAGGGGAGATGGTCCTCTTGTGGAAAGACTCCACTATAGTGTCAAGATTTATGCTGTAAATCTTTATCTCAACCTTCCCTAAAGCAACCCTATGGCCATCTTACCAAGGTGACTGTGAACAGGGGGAAGTGAAAAAACAGACTTTGAGGGATTACAGGACACTGGCTCTGATCTAACCCTAATTCCAGGGGATCCAAAACATCATGGTGGCTCACCAGTCAGAATTAGCACATATGGGGTCAGGTGATCAATGGAGTGTTAACTTGGGTGTGTTTCACAGTGGACCCCATCCTGTGGCTATTTCTCTGGTTCAATAATGCATAATTGGAATAGACATACCCAGGAACTGGCAGAACTCCCCACAATGGTTCCCTGACCTATGGTAGGAAAGAGCAAGTGGAAGCCACTAGAATTGCCTGCACCTAAGAAAATAGTAAACCAGAGCAATACCTAATTCCTGAAGAGACTGCAGAAATTGTGCTGCTACCAAGCACTTGAGGAATGCAGGACTGGTGATCCCCACCACATCACCTTTCAACTCCCTCTATGTGGCTCATGCAGAAGACAGATGGGTTTTGCAGGATGACAGTGGATTATCACAAGCCAAACCAGGTGGTGACTCCAGTTACAGCTGTTGTACCAGATGTGGCTTCATTGCTTGAGCAAATTAACATGCCCTGGTGCCTGGTATGCAGCTACTGATTCTGGCAAATGCTTTTTGCCCCACACCTGTCCATAAAGCACCAGAAGCAGTCTTCCTTCAGCTGGCAAGTCCAGCAGTACATTTCACTGTCCCACCTGAGGGGGTTATCAACTCTGTAGCCCCATGCTATAATTTAGTCTGCAGGAATATCGATCCCCTCTCTCTTCCACAGGCCATCATCCTGGGCCATTACACTGATGACATTATGCATAGTGAACTCAGTGAACAAGAAGTAGCAACTATTCTAGACACATTGGTAAAACATCTCTATTGTAAAGGGTGAGAAATAAATCCCACAAAAATTCAGCATCCTTCCACCATAGTAAAAGTTGTAGGGATCTACTGATGTAGGGCATAGTGAGATATCCCTTCTCAGTGAAGGGACACATTACTGCATCTGGTATACCCCTACTACCAAAGAAGAGGCACCGCACCTCCTGGGGCCTCTTTGGATTTTGGAGGCAACATATCTTGTGTTATACTGGTTCATTTACTGAATGACCGAAAATGTTGCTAGTGTTTAGTGAGGATCAAATCCAAACCTTCTGCAGCCTGAGTGTAAAAGACTGAGTTATTAGGGAAGATAGTGGTGGAGTAGGAGGATCCTAGGTTCACCTCCTCCCATGAATACAACTAGATAACTATCAAATCATCCTAAATACCCCAGAAATCAGCCTGAAGACTGGCAGACCAAACTCCACAATTAAAGGGAGAGAAGAGGCTACATCAAATAAGATAGGAAGGGTACAGGCATGGGTTGGGAGAGAAATGGATCCAGGCTGCTGCCATGGGAAGGGGGCTGCAGTTATAGAGAAGAGCAAGAGACAGACAAGCACACAGGAGAAACCACGTGAGGAAAATTAATCCCCATATCACCTGGCTTAGAAAATGAGTGAGTCTGGATTTTTCCAGTTATGTAGCCAGCTGGGCTTAAAGCTTGGAGTGGCATTTTACTGCCTTTGGAGAGAAGGCAGGGCAAAGAGCTCATGGACATATAGCATCTGAAGTGATCTGAACTTCAAACAGTGATCTGAAGAACACCTGGGACACACAGTGGAGAGGTTATTTGCTCATCTCAGAGCATGTCCTAGAAAGGCTGCATTTATGGAGAGACCCCTGTCCATAGACATGTCCTAGAAAGGCAGCATTTATGGAGAGACCTCTGTGGGAACAAAAGAACTGGTAGGTACCATTTTCCTCACTGCTGCTCAGCATAAGCAAAGGACTACATATGGGATCCAGTTTGCTTACACCAAGCTTTGTGCATGCCCCCATGCTCTGGCGGAACTTCTCCTCCTAGTCACACTTACCTCAGTCCCAGAACAGCAAGCCTCCTGCCTCAGAAGGCCAGACCAAACCCCTTCCAATACCATGCCTCCTGATTTGGGAGTTTTGCAGAGCCTCAGTTCCAGTGGCAGTGGTGACAGGTCTTGTTTCACAAGCAAACCAGACCACACCTAGTTAAAACTTGTCACATTCAGGCCAGGGACCAAACACTGCCCACAACAGGCAAACAAAGCCTCTGTAGATGACTGGCCTAAAGGATAAAGTGTCCAGGACACAACAGGAGAATGCATACAGCACACATTGGAGACACTCTCCAGGAAGTGCCAGACCCTAGGAAACAGGGGACACTACACTGCAGGGTACTACAGGACCTCTTCTGCATAAAGCCATTACCCTCAAGAACAAGAGATGTAGCTGACTTTCCAAACACATAGGAACAAGCAAAGAGACTTAGACAAAATGAGAAGACAGAAGAATTTGTATCAAATGAATCAACGGAACAAAGCCATAGCCAGAGATTGAGGTGAAACAGATATAAGTAATATACCTGACAGAAAATTTAAAGTAATGATTATGAAGACACTGACTGGACTTGAGAAAAAAGTGGAAGAACCAGCGAGACCTTTAACACAGAGGCAAGGAATAACATTCAGAGATAAAGGGCTCAATGAACAAGATTGGAAACATGCTTGATGGAATGAATAACAGGCTGGAAGAAGCAGAGGAATGAATGAGTGACCTAGAAGACAGAGTAATGGAAAGTAATCAAGCTGAACAAAAGAGAGAAAAAAGAAGTATGCAAAATGAGAATAGACTTAGTCAATTCAGTGACTCTACCAGGTATATTAGCATTCATATTATAGGAGTCCCAGAGGAAGAAAAGAGAGAGAAGGGGGCAGAAAATTTATTTGAAGAAATAAAAGCTGAAAACTTTCCTATCTGGTGAGGTAAATAGATATCCAGATCCAGGAGGCACAGAGAATCTCCAAGAAAATCAACAAAAGTAGGCCCACATCAGACATATTGTAATTAAAAAGACAAAATGTAGTGATAAAGAAAAAAAAAAACTAAAGCAGTAATGCAAAGAAGACAGTTACATACAGGGGAAAACCCATAAGATTATCAATGGATATTTCAGCAGAAACATTGAAAGCCAGAAAAGAGTGGCAGGCAAAGTGCTGAATGGGAAAAATCTGCAGCCAAGAATACTCTATCCAGAAAAGCTATCATTCAGAATAGGAGGCGAGATAAAGCATTTCCCAGACAAAAACAAAAAAAGTTCACTAAACCAGCCCTGCAAGAAATATTAAAGAGACTCTTTGAGTGGAAAGGAAAAACCAAAAGTGACAATATAAAGGTAGGAAACACAAAAGGAGTAAAAGCAAATATTTCTGTAAAAAAATCACTCAATTAACTCATGAAATAAAAGGATATAAAATACAGCAACATATACCTAAAACGTTGGGGGGGAGAGAAGTATGAGTCCAAACAACCATCAACTTAATATAGACTGCTATATGCAGAAGAGGTTATATACAAACTTAATGGTAACCAAAAATCAAAAACCACTAATAGATATGCAAAGAATATAGATAAAGAACTCCAAATATATCACTGAAGAAAACCAGAAAATCAAGAAAGAGAGAAAGATAAGAAAGGATCAGAAAAAATCTTCAGAAACAACCACAAAACAAATAATAAAATGGCAGTAAATACATACCTATCAATAATTACTCTGAATGTAAATGGCTAAATGCTCCAATCAAAAGACACAGGGTGACAGAACAGATTCAAAAACAAGACCCATCTATATGCTGCCTACAAGAGACTCATTTCAGACCTGAAGACACATGCAGATTGAAAGTGAGACGATGGAGAAACATCTATCATGCAAATGGATGGCAAAAGAAAGCCAAAGTAGCATTACTTTTATCAGACAAAATAGACTGTAGTAAACCAAAGATTGTAATAAGAGATGAAAAAGGGCACTATATCATAATAAAGGGGTCTGCCCAACAAGAAAATCTAATAATTGTAAATATTTATGCCCCCAAATTGGAACAGCCAAATATATAAAGTACTAACAAACTTAAAGAAAAGTCGCTAATAATAAGATGACAATAGTAGGGAACTTTAACACCCCACTTACATTAATGGACACAATATCCAAACAGAAAAATCAACAAGGCAACAATGGATTTGAATGACACACTGGACCAGAGGATCTTAATATATTCAGAACATTCCATCCTAAAGCAGCAGAACACACATTCTTTTTGGGTACACACAGAACATTTTCCAGAATAGATCATATATTATGCCACAAAATGTGTCTCAACAAATTCAAAAATATCAAAGTCATACCATATATCTTTTCTGACCACAGTGTTATGAAACAAGAAATCAACTCCAAGGAAAAATTTGGAAAGACCCGCAAATACATAAAGGTTAGATAATATGCTATACTAAACAAGGAATAAGTCAATCAAGAAATCAATCAGTAGATATGAAAGTATATGGAAACAAGTGGAAATGGAAAACACAACTGCCCAAAACCTTTGGGATACAGCAAAAGCATTTCTAAGAGGGAAGTATATAGCAATACAGGCCTAGGTCAAAAGCAAGAAAAATCTCACACAACCTAACCTTACATCTAAAGGAGCTAGAAAAAGAACAACAAACAAAACATGAAACAACCAGAAGGAAGAAAATAATAAATGATATAGATTAGAGCAGAAATAAATGAAATAGAAATTTTTAAAAAATAAGAAAAACAGTAGAACAGATCAACGAAACCAGGAGCTGGTTTTTTGAAAAGAAACAAAATTCATAAACCTCTAATGAGATTCATTAAAAAAAGAGAGAGAGAAATTACCCAAATAAGTAAAATTATAAATGAAAGAGAAGAAATTTTAACCAATACCACAGAAATACAATTATAAGAGAATATTATGAAATACATATGAAATATATATACCAAAAAATTGGACTACCTAGAAGAAATGGATAAATTCTTAGAAACATATAACCTGCCAAAACTGAAGCAGGAAGAAATAGAATATTTAAATAGAATGATTATCAGCATGGAGATTGAATCAGCAATCAAAAATTTTCCAACAAACAAAAGTTCAGGACCAGACAGCTTCACAGGCAAATTCTAACAAACATTTAAAGAAGAGTTAATACCTATTCTTCTCAAACTATTTGAAAAAATATCCTGATACCAAAACCAGAATAAAGACACTACAGGAGAGAGACAAAGACAGAGACAGAGATAGAGATAACTACAGGCCAATCTCTCTGATGAACCCAGATGCAAAAATCTTCAACAAAATACAGGCAAACAGAATCCAACAATCCATTAAAAAAAATCATTCACCATGATCAAGTGGGATTTATTCCCAGTATGCAGTGTGGTTCAATATTCACAAATCAATCAACATGCTACATCACATCAACAAGAGAAAGGATAAAAACCATATGAATATCTCAATAGATGCAAAAAAAAGCATTTGACAAAGTATGACATCCATTCATGATAAGAACACTTAACAAAGTAGGTTTGGAGGGAACATACCTCAACATAATAAAGACCATATATGAAAAACCCACAGCAAACATCATGCTCAAAGGGGAAAAACTGAGAATCTTTCCCAAGGTCAGAAACAAGACAGGAATGTCCACTCTTACCACTTTTATTCAACATAGTACTGGAATTCCTAGCCACAGCAATTAGAAAACAAAAAGAAATAAAAGGCATCCAAACAGGTAAGGAAGAAATAAAACTTCTGCTATTTGCAGAAGCCATGATACTCTTATAGAAAACCGTAAGGACTCTACCAAAAAATTACTAGAACTGATAAATGAATTCAGTCAAGTTGCATGATACAAAATTAGTGTGCAGAAATCTGTTGCATATCTATACACTAATAATAAGACTGCAGAAATTAAAATTAAGAAAACAATCCCATTTACAATTGTGCCAAAAATAGTAAGATACCTAGGAATAAACCTAACCAAAGAGATGACCTTCATGCTGAAAACTATAAAACACTGATGAAAAAAATCAAAGATGACACAAAGAAATGGAAAGGAAAGGCACTCCATGCTCGTGGATTAGAAGAACAAATATTGTTAAAATGTCTATATTGCCCAAGTCAATCTACACATTTAACGCAATCCCTATAAAAGACCAACAGCATTTTTCACAGAACTAGAACAAAAAAAAATCCTAAAATGTATATGCAACCACAAAAGATCCTAAGTTGCCAAAGCTATTTTGAAAAAGAAAAGCAAAGCTGGTGTCACAATTCCAGACTTCAAATTATGTTACAAAGCTGTAATGATCAAAACAGTGTGGCACTGGCACAAAAACAGACACATAGGTCAATAGAACGGAATAGAAAGCCCAGAAATAAACCCATAATCATATGGTCAATTAATCTTCCACAAATCAGGAAAGAATACCCCATGGGAAAAAGACAGTCGCTTCAACAAATGGTGTCAGGAAAACTGGACAGCAACATGCAAAAAGAATGAAACTGGACGCTTTTTTACACCACACACAAAAATAAATTAAAATGGATTAAATACCTAAATGTGAGACCTAAACCATAAAAATTCTTGAGGAGAGCACATGCATTAATTTCTCTGACATCACTCATAGCAACATTTCTCTAGATAAGTCTCCTGAGGTAAGGGAAACAAAGTCAAAAATAAACTATTGGGACTACATCAAAATTAAAAATTTCTGCACAGCAAAGGAAACAATCAACAAAATAAAAGGCAACCTACTGAACAGTAGAGGATATTTGCAAATGACACATTCAGGCTAATACAAATCAACACCCAAAAAACAAATAATCCAATTAAAAATGGGCAGAAGAAGTTAACAGATATTTCTCCAAAGAAGACATTCAGATGGCCAAAAGACTTGAAAAGGTGTTCAGCATCACTCATCATCAGAGAAATGCAAAGCAAAACTACAATGAGATATGACCTTACCCCTGTCAGAATGGCTAAAATCAAAAACACAAGAAACTACAGATGTTGAGAAGAATGTAGAGCAAAAGGAATCCTTTTGCACTGTTGGTGGGAATGCAAACTGGTGCAGCCACTCTCGAAAACAGTATGGGGGTTCCTCAAAAAGTTAAAAATAGAACTACTCTAATCTCTTAGTGATCCAGTAATCACGCCACTGGGTATTTAACCAAAAAAAATACAAAAACTCTAATTCAAAGGGTTATATGTATCCCTATGTTGACAGCGGCATTATTTACAATAGCCAAATTATGGAAACAGCCCAAGTGTCCATTGATAGTTGAATGGATAAAGAAGATGTAGTGTGTGTGTGTGTGTGTGTGTGTGTGTGTGTGTGTGTGTGTTATAATGGAATATTACTCAGCCATAAAAAAGAATAAGATTTTGCCATTTGAAGTGACATGAATGTAGCTAGAGAATATAATGCTAAATGAAATAAGTCAGAGAAAGACAAATACCATAAGATTTCACACTTATGTGGAATTTAAGGAACAAAACAAATGAGCAAAGTAGGGGGGGGGAATGAAAGAGAGAGAGGCAATCCAAGAAACAGAGTCTTAACAATAGAGAACAGTGATGGTCAGCAGAAGGGAGGAGGGTGAGGGGATGGGTGAAAGAAGGGATGGGGATTATAGAGTGCACCTGCTGTGATGAGCACCAGGTGAGGTATGGAAATGTTGAGTCACTCTATTGCACACCTGAAACTAATATAATACCATATGTTAACTGTACTGGAATTTTTTTTTTAATGCTGAGATTTGAAAGCCTTTTTGATGTCAATGGCCAGGGCCAGAGGTACCTAAATTCAGCCTAACTACTGCATTCCTGTGCTAAAAGAACCACCCCTTGCCTGAAGCCACCAGGCTCATTGGCACAGAAGACTTGGCACCCATCTTGGAGGCTTTGGGGATAGACAGCTGTGCAGAAGCCAAGAGCACAGTAGGCTGAATTACTACGCAGAAAATTACTATTTCTCACAGTCACACACGCGAACTGGGACTTGAGGGCCCCTTTAATGACAGATTAATACAGTGAAATTGAAACGCTAGTGCTTCTGGGAGTTTGCCCTATTCTACGTGGCACTCCCTGTGCAGCTGATTTAATGCTGTGGCTGGGAGGCCTTCAGCATGATATATTAATTTATTGGCATTTAGATTTATGAGCTTCAAGACATGCTAACTGAATATAATTAAAATTAGCCAACCTGACCCTTGCTGTCCTCAAGCCTATAAGACAGTTGAGAGAATTTATATTTCTCTGCAATTATGGGAGTGCTTTGGAATCAACCCAGTTTCAGGGTGACTATTTTGTTCCATTCAGTCGGCAGGGGGAGGGGGGAGAAGAGAAGAGAACATATTGGCCACATTTTTAGGCCTTTATTCAAGTTCAGAGGCACTTCCCTGACATACTCTGTAGATTTGATAATGTAGTGGTCTTTTAAAGATTCCGGGAGAGACAGTGACAAAAAAGGAGAAAGATTAATCAAAAGGCAGTCAGGGGTTCCAGTTGGACTGGTGATAGAAATGGACCACAGAATGGCCCTGCCCAGTACCTACCAACATAAGCAAAAGCCAGTGAAAATGTACATCTCTACTCTTCCTCAGAAAGTTTCTCCAACAGCAACCAAAGGAGGAGTGCACAGAGCCTCACGCACTGCAGGTCCCAAGGGGAAGTCACCGCAAGTGACAGAGGAGGTGTGGACTTCACTGCACCCTGTCCAAACTGCCCCACCCCAGAGAACGTATCAGGAAGGCTGCAAAATTCTGAGAATTCCTACTAATGCCTTCCAACCCACAATGAAGAAAACTGGGGGGGTAAAGGTAGGTACAGGGTCTTACCTTTCTTTACTGAGGCAAGGTGGAAACGGTTGCTGGCTACTGGGAAAAAAATGAATGTGGATGGATGTAAGGATGGGCCCTCCCTGCGAAAAATAGACACACCTTAACGAGAGAAAAGCTCTGAAGTCAAGGTCAAGGTAATGGTAATTCTCTCCAAGGTTAATACCTCAACGATCTGAGGCCAGCACTGGCCCTGATGTTCTCAGAGAGACTGAACTCCAGGTTGGCCTCTCCATCACATCCCCAGGATACAGAAACTCAGTGAGACACTAAATACATAGAAGCTAGAGACGGGGGGCAAGGGAGTGAACGGGCCTAATATAACAGAGGAAAGTCAGCACAGTGTTGAAAGAGCATGGACACTGTCAGAGCAGGAGCCCCAATGAAATGATTGAATCACACAAGCAACAACAGACTGGCACATTCCTTATGTGCACGCAAATAATAACAATGAGCAAAGGGGCATAGCATGCGAGAACAAAGAACCCAGGCCAGGGAAAAACATGGCTCAAGGAGTGACAATAAATGCCCCACATTTGTTTTGAACTAGAGAGCAACTTAAAAGGCTTGACGTGTATGGCAGGAACACTCAGAGATGGGACGATAAAACAGAATGAAATAAAAAAAGACAGTGCAGACATAAGTAAGCAAATTAATAACAAAACAACATCATTACAGAACTAATAATACATTAGAAACAGCAAGAAAGAGAATATAAACTACTGAAAATAATTGCTCATCTTCAAGGAAAAGCTTGAGAAGATATTTAACAATATGCGCAGCACTTATATGGACCCAGACTATTCTAAGCACCTTACTAACATTAATCATGAAGCTTCATTATAATCAAATAAAGTAAGGATAATTATTATCTTGATTTTACAGAGAAAGGAAATAAGGCACAGAGATGGTTAGTATCTTGTCCAAAGTCACACAGCTAATATGCTGCAGACTGGTTTCAGAATCTTTGCAATTAACCACTAACCTATGACTCATAATAATTACAATAAAAACCCATAAAAGTAATAATCACTACCACCTGCATATGGCTGGTTCTGGGCTGAGCATTGTTTTAAGAGCTTAACATACATTGAGTCTTTTAATTCTGGGAACTGCCCTATGGGGTAGGTGTGTTTATGTTTATGGTGAGGAAACTGAGTCTCGCTGAGGTTACATGACTGGATAATGAACACAGATGAAAAAGAGAAAAATTACAAAAGAAATAATCGTGAAGCAAAACAGACAAAAGAATTAAAACATGTCCCAAAACATGGATCAGATAATAACTCAAAAAGTCTCTAAATTAGGAGGAAAATAATCTGCGGATTTAAAAAGCACATTTTAACCTAGGAACTATATATAAAGTACATAATTTTGAAATATCTTCTTTTCTAGTTAACTATTATAATTGAAGGATAAAGAAATAATTCTCTAGGCATCCCGACCAGCAATAAATAACCAAGAAAGGTGAAAAATACCAATCTGGCTTCAAATTTCTCCATAGCAACAGCAACATCAAAAAACAACAGAGCAACATCTACAAGTCCTGAGAGAGAAAAACTACAATACCCAGCCAAGAGATCATCTAGGTATAAAAGTCAATAAATCTTATAAGATCATTTAAGCAATAGGTTAACATATGCAAACATGAAAAAACTTAGAAATTACTAAATCCCTAAGTCTTTCCTTTAAAAAAAAAAAAAACACTACAAAAAATCTAGACCATTAAGAGATTAATTAAAATAAAGCATTGGTGGCGGGGGCGGGGGGGAGGGGGCGGAGGGTCTCCTGGGTGGTTCAGTCAGTTAAGCGTCTGTTGATTTCAGCTCAGTTCATGGTCTCATGGTTTGTGCAATCCAGCCCTGTGTCGGGCTCTTGGCTAAGAACGAGGAGACTACTTAGGATTCTCTCCCCCTCTCTCTGCCCCTCCCATGCTCACTCACACGCTCTCTCTCTCTGTCTCTCTCAAAATAAATAAACTTTAAAATAAATAAATACATAAATAAAAATAAAGCATTCAGAGATGGGAAAATCATTAAAACACTGGTGGTAAGCAATGAATCTGTTTACATCTATAACTAATACTAAACAACTACAGGAATTCTGCTTATAGAATAGAATAAGAATTTTGTATATTCAGATAAAATAAAAAACAAATCACCAAGGGACAGTGATAAGATACCATATAGAAAACAAATGTAAACAAATGCTGATATTCTTATCTTTCCTAGCCGAGAGACAATCAATACTGTATATAATAGAGAAATATAGCCAAAATCTATTTTACCCTCTTAATGGTTTTCATAATCTCTCTTAAACTTGAAGGGATTTGGGGGCACACGGCTGGCCTGATCGGTGAAGTGTGTGACTCTGAATCTCGGGGTCATGAGTTCAAGCCCCATGCCAGGTGTCGAGATTATTGAAATAAGCAAAACTTAAAAAAAAAAAATTGAAGGAGTTTTGCTTATTTTGTTTCCTCTGACGGCATTCATTTATTCCTGATTAGCAGTAAAATAATAAAACTTGGTACCATTTACTGAGCACTCATTTTGCACCAGGCACATCCTGTACTAGCTCCGAATACTTTTTTTGGTCTGCAAATTTGAATGTGCAAAAAAAAACTACATATTTTCCAATATTTTCTATAATTAAATATAACTTCTCTTTCAAGATCTCATCCTGCTGATTCCAGAAAAATTAACCCTATGCATTTCATGTGTGCAAGGATTTCCCCACAGTCCACTCAGAACTTTCTTCCTCCGTTCCTCACCAGGGTGGTACCTGAGCTCTGCAGGGCTGTAAGTACCACCCAGGTCTGAGTGCATAGGGTGTTGGGCTGCAGGAAGGGACCTCAGTGCCTGTGGTAGCTACTCAGTGACTATCTCCTGGCCTGTCCACCCTCCAAGCTGCACCAACTGAGAAGGTGCTCCCCCACCTAACTGCAGGCTCTCCTCTCCAGCAATTGTCTTTCTCACTGCCAGTACCCCTGTCAGACGCCCAACAGCCTGTGGATGCCCTCCTGCCCCATTCTGGAACATTCCAGGGTTTTCTCAAGCCTAGACCTCAGCCTTAACCTATCTCCCAGTCAGATCCATTGTACTGGATCCAACTAAGGGGTGGTGGGAAGGTAGGGGGCTTGGAGGGCCTTGATGACTCCTTGAGCCTCCCCTTGCCATCGCCCTAGGAAGGAGGACCAAGCCCTTCTCTACCCTGAGATTGATTCCACATCCACCTGACATGGCTGCTGTTCCTTCACCCTGGAAGCCAGCCGCCAAGCATCACTTCCTTTGGTCTACAGTGTCTTCCTTTTTCCCCAGGGAGTGAGTCCGACATATTTCAGCTTCAAGATGTAGTTTTAATTGGATGAGGTTAGTATTCTAAATTTAAAGCAGTAGGGTTAAAAGAGGCATCATTGAGAATGAAAACTACACTTGTTACTATGTCAAAATATTGCCAGTCCCTTCCATACAATGTAAGTGATTGCAGGCACCCACACAGCTAAACACAGATAGGCAGACACAAGAGCATCTCTGTGCTCAGAGGGATAAGCTTCCATTTCTGGAAAATCTCTCTGCCCTCCACACTCCTTCATGCACGATATGCAAGTCTCCATTGTCTTTGCTGTCCTGGCCCACCCAACTCTCTGCAAAGCTCAGCTCCCTGCAGATCTGGGTTTTGTGATGCAACAGCCTCCAGAGACAGTCGAGACACTGAGTGCCCAGTGCTGTGCTAGGCATCAGGGACCCTGTCCCTGTCCCCGGGAGAGAGACAGCAGGCAGTATGAACTCTGTGAGGGGCACCAGGCAGCGGGGCCATGAGCAGCCCCTGGATACAGAATCATCCACACAGATGGAGCCAGACAGACCCTGAAGTCTGAAATTGCATCTGAGTCAACCAGCCAATGTGTTCAACATCTACTAAGAGATCGCAGGGCCCAGGATTCCACAGCCACCATATGATGCTTGCTTCAGCCATGGCCCACCTTTCCTGGATTACTTCTGCACAGCCAATGACTCTTCTATGGAAGATTAAATGAAAACATTTCACTTCACAGCACTTGTTACTCCTGTATTTCTTTCTCTCTCTCTCTCTCTCTCTCTCTCTCTCTCTCTCTCTCTCTCTCTCTCTCTTTCCTGGTTGGATCTCAATAATTAGTGCTCTTCTCTTTCTCTTCTAAATAGGGGTTGCAGGAGCCCTGCCTGGAAGTGAAGCCCCCTCCCCAGGACCATTAGACCCAAAGACACACAGAAGGAGGCCGCTCCTGGAGGCCCCCAGCACCTTTTCTCCAGGACAGCAGCACATGGTAGCATTCAGACAAAGCACAGAGACTTGACATCAGACATGGGCTCAGATCTGGCCCACCTAGTAATTTTCTCTCTCTCCTTAGGGAGCTGCACTTGGCAAAGCCTCGGCCTGCATCTAACCATATCCTCCTTGCAGAGTCATCAAAGTCAGATGAGAACTGGCCCAGGACCACTCGGGAGACATGGCTGACAGAACGGTGGCCCTCCCTGCCTTTCCCTTCTCTCCCTTCCCCAGCCCTGAGCCTGGTCAGCTCTAACTTGTGCATCTTTATTTTACCAAGCTTCCAAGGATGGGGAATTTGAAAAGCATGATTATTTCTGGAACAGTTATTATTCTATGTCAAGAACTCAGATATTTCTAGAAAATGAATTAAACAGACAAATTTCCTTGAAAATTTCCTCAACAGCCATTTCAGAGCTTGGGCTATTGGCCTTTAATGGGCAGGTATCTGTCTGAAAAAGCGGCATCTCCTAGGGAGGTGGGGACTCATGGTTGAACAACCCCACATGGCAGTCTCCTTCCCTACACTCAAGGACAGCAAAGTTCCCAAGGTAGGATGCTCGGGTGGCCACATGACCTGTGTTACTTCATTTAATACTTGCACAGGTATCTTGAGATGAGATGTTACCCATGTTTCACAGATGGAAAACTGAGGTCAGGGGGAAAAGGGATTAGCCAAGGTCCTGGGATAGTAAGTTGAAGGGACAGGACCAGGAGGCAGGTCAGCCTGACCCCAGGGCCCCTGCATGAGACACACTGTCTTGGGGTCAGGTCAAGGATGGAGATGGAACCAGACGTGGAGGTGAATGTTTCATGGGCATTATCTTGAACTACCCTCACAGCATCTACCTGTGGTGGGAAGGAACACCTCCAGTTCATACACCAGGGGATTGAAATACAGTTAAGTGAAAAGGCAGGAGTCACACAGATGCCCCTTCCCTGCCTCTAGGTCCAGGGGAAGGAGCCAGATGAAACAGAAATGTCTCCCCCAGCAGCTGCCCTGGTACAGCTCAGCGAGAGGTAGCCTCTCCTTGGTGCCAATACCCAGCAACTTTCCAAACCTGCACAGAGCACCCTCTGCCTGTGCCTGCACATCAGACCCAGCATGCACTGCGGCCGTGTGGGCAGCAAGAAGGCTCACGTTTGCCCTGTCACAGGCCTCGCCTCCCTCCTATACCTCTGAGCCATACCCCATGACAAAGCGTTCAGCTCTCGTGGGACCCCTCTCCCTTTCCTGATCAGTTCACCCCTTGGACCCCTGGTCTGCCTTCACCCCACCATCCAGGGCTCTGGCCAGGTGTCCCACAACTCCTGATGCCTGCATCCTACACAGCCACAAGCCTGGGATCCTCTCACTGTCCTGAACCATGCCTTCAGTTGCTGGTAAGATTGTCCAAGTACGGTGGCTTTAACAATACGGAGGACTAGCCCTCTCACAGACATGAAGTCCCAGAACTGGGCTGTCCAAAGCTGTGTGGTGGCTCCAATGATCATGGAGCCACACGTTGTTTCTACCTTTCTGCTCCATTCTCCTTAGCATATGGCTTCGTTTCTCTAGTAACCAAATGGTCAAATACGGTTGAAGGAGCTCCAGACATCATATCCAAGTTCCAGGTGGCAGCAAGAAGGAAGAAGGGAGAGGGAAAAGGCTTTCTCAGAAGCCCTACCTAATGATTTGTTTACACCTTTTTGGCCACTCCAATGTGCTAGGAAGCTGGGAAATGTGGTTTTCCAACTGGGGCTGTTGGGTGGTTAACTACTGGGCACACTTCTTCTCTCCCTTGGCTTCATGAAAACTTGTCTCCTGCTGTCACTGTACCTGTGGCTGTCCTGCCTCTGTCTCTTTCTATGCTGGGAACTCATGGACCTATTCTGTCCTCTGTGGTCAGCCTTTCCTGAGACAATCTCATCCACAGTTTTTCTGGGTAGGACTTCTTCCAGTCCTTCCCAGAGCTCATCATGGTAGCCCTCAGTCCCCTGGTGTCTGTGTGCCTTGGACTGCTGGCCCGTTAGGGATCTCCCTCTCATGACCTATCCACCTTTGTGTCTTCATGAATTCTTCTAGCTCTACTTTTCCTTGTATTATCTACCCTGTGGACCATCAAGTTTCTTGGCAAGCAGAGCCTTTTGCTTGGATGATTTTCCAGCCATGCCGTGTTTTCCCTCCCTGTGACAAATGTGTCACCTTCTGCTACCATCCTCTGTTTTGTCTGTTGTGTCTGTTTTGTCTGTTTTGTCTGTTTGTCAAGGTCAAGAAATAGCTGGAGGACCAAGAGTGATAGATGGTGAAGACTAGTGAAGTCTAGTGAAGACTAGTACGGCCGGCACAATTAGACTCACTGGCCTGGTGTGGGGCCCCCACCAGTGGCCAGTGATTTGAATTCCCCTGTCCCACCATGTGCCTCTTTCCAATAGTGCTAGGTGATGCAGGCACAGGTGGGCAGAAAACAGAATGGAAGTAGGGCTCCCTCAGGAGTGAGGCTTTACCAGACTGGCTTGTAAAGCTGAGGAAGTTCGGATAGGGAAGCACGCATTGAAAGGATGTACTGAGAACTCCAAGCTGGGTCAACAGGAACAAGAAGGCAGAAAGGGAAAAAGTGGAGAGGCCTGGACTGAGGTCCCAAAGTGGCTGAGGGACAGTGAGTGGGCAGAGAGGTGGCTTGCAGAGAGCTGAGGAGGGGTGGTGGGTTCTCAGTAACTTGGAGATTCCACAGAGGTGTGGAGCGCGAGTGGCTAACCGGAAGCCCAGGCAGTCTCCAGAGACGAGGAGGTCAAGAAAGCCCAAGGCTGGCATGTATCAGGTGCGTCATCCACCAGAGAGTCAACACCACTGACAAGGCAGAGAGCAGGTCTTGAGAGCGGTGCATGATTCTGGTGTCAACAAACAGCAGTGACTGGACAGCAGGAACAGCACCAGAAGAGCAGCAGGAGGTAGGACAAGGACCTCAGAGGGGCAGAGCTCTGACACGAGGGTTCCTGGGGCTAGGAGGCAGCAGTGGAGAACAGACACCCACTCCCTCTTCACTAGAGATGAGGAAATCAACCATCCCCTGGCAGGAGGGGAGGGGCATTTCCACCAGGGGGAACAGGGTAAGAGGTGTGCATGTGTGTGTTAGGGCTGGACCACACAGAAGGGACTGGCCAGAGTGGCTGGGGTGGGTAGGCAGGGGTCCCAGCATGCTGGGACGCTAAGAGCTGGGGCCTGGTCTGGTAGGTGATACCCCAGGGCTGGCATAAGAGAAGCCCTTAATTAGTTTTCTAAATGAAGCAACTGGCTTTAAACAAGGGAACAACAAAAAAAATCACGAACTGAGAATGATACTCTTGATGGGTATGTGTACGGGCTGTCTGAAGGTGGCCAGAGTGGCCAGAGGAGACCAGTTAGGTGGCACAGTACAGCAGGAAGCCAAGGACGGGAGAGGCCGAGGTGATGAGCTGGAAGGCATCTATGGTACTCGGTCACTGAACATGCGGTGAAGGACATGGATAAGCAAGGGTGTCCCATCTGGCCTCCACAGTCTTACAAGAAGACACAGAGCCGGACTCTTACTGGAGCTCTAGCCTGACTGAGAGGAGAGCGTGAGTGTGTGCACACCTGCCCAGCACGCGGCCAGGCCACGCCCACGCAGTGACCACGCCCATACCGTAGCCACGGCCTTGCCGCAGCCACGCCCATGCCCTGTCAGGCCCCAGCGGTTCTCACCTACGCATCCTGATCCTGCATGCCAGCTGGGCTCTAGCAGCGCCATATGAGTCCTAGTCCGGGAGTCCAGGTTCCCATCTGATGATGCAGGGCTTTCCCGTCAGAACCCAGGAACTCCTTATGCCACGAAGGGACACTCGCTGGGACAGAAGGCTTAACCAGGCAGAGAAGCTGATTAAATGAGGACAAAAGCTGAGCAAATGGGGAAGAGGAGCCAATAGGTGTCCTTGGGCAGGAGAGACAAAGGTGAAAACAGTACTCCGGGCCTCAGCTCTAAGAGGTGATAAAAATAGAGACGATCCTTGAGCCTATCCCTGGAAACAAGACAACCGGCTCACAGCAAAATGCTCCATGGGATACTGTGCTGAGATCTGTGCCTGGGGAGCCCCAAGTGGTCGGGCAGCACCAAGCGCTCTGGATCCAAGATTGACTGGGGTTCGAACCTCAGCTTCTCTTCTTGGTGCTGTGGGACCTCCCTTTACATACTATTGCGCACCATGTAAAGACGGTCGGGAATCGCTACCCCTTGGTTGTCCCAGGACTAAATCAATGCTGTCTGTAAAGGTGAGTGATGGCGGCACTCTCAGGCCTCCAGTTTCCCCGACCAGGGAAAAGGCAGGAGTGGAGGTGGTGACGATGCTCAGGGAAGCCCACCAGGAGGCAGTAGGATACCAAGGGCCCAGGCCCTAATTGCGGTGGGGGGAGGGGTGTTGGAGAGTCTGGGGGTTGGGGGCGTGCACGGAACTGCAGGAACAAAGGGATAGAATTACAGTGGCTTGTCCCTGGAGTGGGTCAAACAGGGGGTTTACACAGGCCCATCTAGTGTCTCTCCTCTGGCCCTCCGGCCCTGTTGTGGGTGCTCCTCTGGGTCCCTCACAGGCAGCAGAGGTGAAGGTAACTTTCCTCACTCTGGCCTTTGCTTCTTCTTCCTCCATGATCCCTGCTTGGGCCTTACGGACAAATTACAGACCCCCAAGTGCCAGAGCAGGGCAGAATGCGGTAGAGAGGTCACCCCATGGGGCTAGGTTGGTGCCACGGGAATGGGGCTCTGGGTCTCACAAAGAAGATGCAGCCAAGAGAAGGGTAGGGCTAGGGGAGACATGGTGAGTTCCCACGTTCAACAGCACCCCCTTCAGCACGTGGAGAACCCGCTCCAGGGCCACCTGGTCTAGCTCCGTCCCAGCCCCACACAGAGTTTCCTGGAAACAAGTACAGGTGGTGGGCCCCTTCGAATCCCCAAAGCATGTCACCCTGTAGTTTCTCTGGAGTCTGGACAAAGCCTTCAGGAGTAGGCAGAAAAAGCGGACAGGAGGTCACTCCCCAGCCCTGCCCCGGGGCCCTCCCCGGCCCCCCCAGCCTCACACTCCGAAGTCCCAGCAGGCAGCGCCAGCTCTCCCAGACTTAGGGATTCCTGGGAGGTACAGGCCCGAGGGAAACTCAGGACAACCCTCTCTGCTTTGCGTCACTGCTCCCCCGACCCCGGGACACGACCCAGGCCCTGACCCGTCCCCCTGCTGAGTTCTAGCTGCGTGGCTGAGATGACTCCGCCACTTGTGCTTTAGTCCTGCGCAGCCTCCGGCAAATGGCCTGACCTCTCTGGTTCTCTGGCGCCGCCACAGCACTGTTCACTGGCGAGAAAACGCAGCGGCTCCGCACTCTGGATCACACGGGGTGGGAGGTGAGGGGCCGGGAATGCGGGCGGCGCAGACCCCTCCAGCCCTCCCCACGGTGGGTGGGCCTCCCGCACAGCCTGTCCCATGGTTCTGTGTGGAGGGCGCGGCCGGGCCTCGGAAGCCTCCCCACCTCGCGTCCCTGCCCAGAGGAGTCCGCCCCTGCCGCAACAGCCGCCGTGGGCGCCTCAGGTCCCACCCGGCTCGCGCCCGCCGCGGGGCTTCGGGGACCTGCCTGGCTGCGTCTGCTCCGAGCCTCCCAGCGCCCACCCGCGGCCACCTGCGCACCAGCCCCCACCCTTCGTCCTCGCCTGCTCTTCGGGCCTCGGTTTCCCCATCCGTGCAGCGAGGTGTGGAAGCACTGGGATGGCTGGGAGCCCTTATGGCCGTAGTGTTCGACTGCTCCGGGTCTGTTCTCTCAGTCGCCGGAGCAAGGACGCGCCGGCCGAGATGCGCGTGCTGCGCGCGCCCTCTAGTGCCCAGTCCTTGCAGCTGCACGGTCCTCATGCGGAGGCCCCGCTCCCCTCTTGGGAGCTGATTAATCACATTCAATAGGGAAGGGGATGGGATAAATAAACCTCAGAATGCATAAATAATAGGTGAGTGATAATGAGTGAGTGAACACTTGAATGGATGGACATCAAAATGAAAGCATGCACAGAGTAAGTGAGCAGCAGAACCAAGTCAATTAATGGCCTTGTTTGTGACTGCTTTGAAACATGTCGTTTAGAATAAAAACATCAGACAGCTTATCCTGCCTACAAGGCCATGTGCATGGCATGCAACCTGCCCGTTCTCACCCTACCTGCCTCAGACTCCCAGATGCTCCCCGTTCTCAGTCCTTCTGCACTTACCTTTTTCCCCTGCCTGACCTCCCCAACTGCCACTCCTCATCCCTGGGTTTGGCCCACAGGCAGCTGCTCCAATCCAGCCGCTTCATTCTCTTCCTGGCACTCCATACTGGGCAGCTTCCCCCCAACTTGGTCACCTCCAGGGTCTGTCTCTTCCTCCGACCTGTAGGCTATGAGCCCCAGACATATCCAATGGGCACATTCCCAAGGTCTGCTGGGTGTCAGCATATAGCAGGTGCTTAGGACGAACAAAGCAAAGCAAGCAGTTTGCTAGTGACCTGATTCCACACAGAAGCTGCCTGTTCCCAAGAATGGGCATCCTTTCCAGCACCATCCACCTGCTCTGGAGCTGACTGTCCCAGGTGAAAGGAGGGAGAGGTGGAAGGAGCCAGGGGCATAGGATCCAGGCTAGGAGAGTCCAGGCTGGGGCTCACAGAGGCTGGCACCCTTGCCCCCCTCAGTCCTGGGGGTGGGGAGGGGAGCTGGAGGAGGCAGTGAGTTATTCAATGCACCCCATTCCTCCCACTGGCCTGGCCCCCTCCAGGCTGGGCCTCATCTGGGACAGAGTGGTTCAAGGAGCTGTGTTAATTAGCTTTGATGATAATCAGAGAGAAGCAGCACAGGACAGCTTCGTTCAGCCTCCAGTGATAACGGCACGACCTCCTTCCTCCCCAAGTCCTCACAATCTACATCCCCACTCCCTTAATTCCAGGGAGCCTAGCAGGCTTCAATGCAGCCCAATTAAAGGGGCACCAGCAGATAAAAATAGTGTCTGATTCCAGAAGGGCTCCTACCCTGAGACCCCCAGTGTCTCCGATGATCAGAGCTAGGCAGGGATGTTCCCGAATTCATTTTCATTTCATTTTCCAGTCTGTGCTGTCAGATCCACTTCCTCTCTGCTGTCTTGTGAGCTCCACCTGTCACCTTAATGTCCCCGTTAGTTTGCCCTTTCTGAATTTGCACACAGGAAGGGAAGGACTTGCGTGCACCTCCTCCCTTCATCCAAGGGGGAGAGGCAGTGCCTGGGGTGGGGCAGCTCCTTCAGGGGGGCCCCCAGGGGCGCCATCTAGCAGGAAGCAGGCATGCTGGCTGGGAGGGTGGGAGATCTGGGTCCCCACCCTGGATCAGATACTCAGGATGTCACCTTGCCAGGCCCAGGAAGCCCAAGAGTAGATCCCTGCCGTGCAGCAGGACCACAAAGGAGGCAGTGGCAGCATTGGCCAGTGGCACTGCCTCTGCGTACCTGCAGCTGACCCTCCATTCGCCACCTTACTGAGCATCTCCTGTGTCCCAGACCCCCGGGGAATCCAAGTCCCAAGAAAGTACACCCCTCTCTGTTAAGGGTGAGGTATCTACAGCTGGACTGGGACTCAAACCCAGGGCCACCTGACCTCAGAGCCTTTCTCGTCTGAATACCTCCATTTCCTCCTGCCCCCAAGCGGCCCACAACTACAGCCCCTCAGATGTCACCACGCCTTCCTTGAACCCCTCCAGTGACTGGGAGCAGGGGGAGGGTGATGGGGAGGAGTTTCTTCCAATGGCGATTCAATGGGTAAGACTCCATTGTAGCAAATGTTTATGTGGAGCTGAGAACTGTTTACAACAGCAGCTCAGAGAGCCGGTTTCACCCTGAGACCTTGCGGCATGTCTGCCCCTGTCACACACAGTGACCCTGTACATAGCGCATAGCCTCTGCTCCACCTCCCCTCCCCTGTCCTCTCCACACTTGGCAACCCTGGGTCCCTTCGTGGAGCCTCGGTGTGAAGTTTCCTCCTCTGCACCCACTTTCTCCCACAATATTGATGTCTTTAAAAGCAGGCAGTCAGCACGGCTGGGCTCACGCTGAGAAAGCCAGCGCTCCCCTGTGATGGAAGGTCATGAAATCGCTATGGGGCTCTTTTAGCCTCAGCTGGACCCCTTGTGGGGTCTGATGCAGGCAGCTGATGCACAGAATTTCCCCCCTCCCCTCCCCAGGCTCCCTCCTCTCTGAGACTTCTCCCCTGGCCTTCCTGCAGCTTTCCTGTTGCTCTGGTCTGTGTCCTGGTTCTTCAACCCAGGGACACCCTGAGCTTCCTCTTCCACATTGGCCAGGGAGGGAAAGCTAGAGCCTGACCCCTGCCTCCCTTCCCCTAGACCCCACCGCAGTGCCCACCTGCTCCAGTCACTCTCCCGTGCCTTCTCATTCTATTTATTTTTGAAAGAGAGAAAGAGTGCAAGCAGGGAAGGGGCAGAGAGAGGGAGACACAGAACCGGAAGCAGGCTCCAGGCTCCGAGCTGTCAGCACAGAGCCCCATGCGGGGCTCGAACTCAAGAACCACCAGATCATGACCTGGGCTGAAGTCGGATGCTTAACTGACTGAGCCACCCAGGTGCCCCTCACTTTTCTTCCTATAATCTAGCCTGGGTCTGAACATCTCAACTGATTAGGCCCTGTTCCAACAGCTCCCCAGGTGATTGGTTCCAAAGAGTAATCATGGGTGGCATGCTCCCTCCCCCTCACCCCCCCCCATGATGGAAATAGGAACCAAGCACCTTTCCTGTCGTTTTATTTTAGTATTTGGCCATCAGAAATTCCACCATAGCCCCTATACCGGCCCAAAGCGTCTCAACTGGGGATACCCAGAGTGGCCTCAGTCTGCACAAACCTGTCCTCTATCCACACCCTGTATAGGAATTTGGGGGTGCCTGCTTTCCCTTCCAACCCTACCATCCAGCACCCAGGAGACAGCCCCAGCCCACAGACTCCAGTCACCTCCTGCAACAGGGACTCTGGCGTGGGGCGAGGACCGACCCTAAGTTTCCACCTCTCTGCCTCTGGGCAGCCTCTGGGTTCTTGCCCAGCCTTCCCTCCATGCTCAGCAGACCTGTCTTCAGAACCTTCTTAGGCCCTGGACAGAGGTATAGGGGGCAGGGATGCTTCCTCTCTTTGGGGTCAATAAACCTCACTTTCTATTGTAGCCGACACGATGATGCACCACTCAGACTCCCTAGAAGAAAGGACTGGGCACCAGGAGAGGGGTTTGCCCGCGGCCCCGATGCTAATTCCTGCAGGTCTGCCCAGCTTTCAAGCAAAGTCACTCTCCTTTCTGCTGTCAGCCAATACCTCTGTGTGGCACATGTGTGAGGGCCTAGCCACTCCCCCAACACAGGGCTTTGGGAACAGGCAGAGCCCAAGACAGACCCAGTTGCTCTAGAACCCTTCCCTGCTCCTGTGGGCTGGCAGAGACTTGGTTGGATCTCACCATGGTCTGGGGTCTCCCCTGGCCCAGTTCTTCTCTGCTCTTTTCCTTCCGTGGGGGCTACTCCCCCATGTATCTTTTGTTTCCCCAACTTCATCCAGGTGCCACAACTACCCTGAGAATCCTTTTCCCAGCTGTCCCTCTGTGCCTCTCCATGCCCTGCCCGCAAGCCACCAGCCTCCTCCCTGCACCTGGGTCTCTGCAGATGGATGGCATGGCTCTCCCTGTTTTGCTACCGGCCAATATGCATAACAGCTGAGCTCTGAATGGGCCTCGTTGTCACCGTCCCCACTCCTGTGAAATGGGGTATCCGTGGAGGCTGTAGATGTGTCCTTATCTCTCCACAAATGAATGAATGAGCGAGTGCTGCCAGGCCACCCCCACAGAGGAAGGGGAGAGGGGCCCAATGGGGGACGCCCAGGGAGTGTACCCAGCTGCCCCACAGAGGCCTCCGGAAGGGAGGTGATTTTAATCACAATAAGAGAGGGGCAGCAGGCCTCAGGAGTGACAGGTTTTAATTTGTAATTGTTTCCATTCTCATTTCCCGCCTCTGCTCCACTGACAGGATCCTCACACTTAAATCAGCTTTGTCCTTTCTGCCCAAGGAGAAATGTAGAAATCCAAGAGTGAGTGGATGATTTGTGTGGAAGGCCTGGAGGGGAAAGACAGATGTGGGTGACAGGAGACGGGAGGAGCTGGGGTCACCCAGACGCCTGCATTTCTCAGCGACGGCAGCCGCACCACTGGGGTATAGGACCTGGCTGGGCACCCCCCTGCACCATGCCACTCTGTGAGCAAGATCTTTCTGCATCCTCTGCCAAGGCAGGAAGGGGCTGCCTCATGTGAGGCTGAACAGCTGAGCTGGGCTGGAGGTGAGATGCAGGCACACGGTAGACAGAACAACCCCAGGGCTCCAGCCCCATGAGGACAGCAAGTGTGGGACCAGATGTTTGCCAAGGCCCTTATCCCCAGGACTCCTTACGTGCTGAGAGCTGCCTGCACATCCCGACGTCTGTGCTGTGCTCCCCTGGGCACTGACTCAGGTGAACTTTGGCGAACGTCCCCTCCATGCCAGATAGTGGACGTGAAGAAGTGTGTGGCTGCTTCTGGAAACCATGCCAGGAGCTCTCTGGGGAGAAGGGGCAAGGCCAAGCTTCCTGCAGGGATGGTCTATGAAAGCTGGTTCTAATATTGGCATCATCTGACCATGTACCATGAGGAAGTGTGTATGCACAGCCAGGTAGTGCACAGAGGCAGAGAGGGGGCATTTGGAGCTGACAGTGAGCAAAGCCTCGGGGACAAGCTTACAGGGGAGGAAGGGACCAGTGAACAGAAGTTTCAAAGAAGGAGCTTGAGGTAGCTGGGGTGTCACATGGCGTGGACGTGCCTTGCAAGGACTAAGTCAAGTCCCTGAGGCAGATGATGTGTGGGTAGGAAGTCCTTGCAGGTTTCCCTCCACTGCTTGCACCCTATCTTCCTTGCCCCTTCCCATGTGGGCTGCAAAGTGTTTACGTTTAAGAATAGAACAATCTAGGAGCACGTGGGTGGCTCAGTCTGTTATCCAACTCTGTTTCAGCTCAGATTCTGATCTGACTGGCCTGAGACTGAGCCCCGTCTCAGGCTTGGCACTGGGTGTGAATCCTCCTTAAGATTCTCTCTCTCCCTCTCCCTCTGCCCTTCCCCCCAACCTCCACTCACTTGCATGCATGTACGCATGCTCTCGCTCTCTCTGTCTGTCTCTCTCTTTCTCAAAAGAAAATGTTAAAAAAAGAAAGAATACAGGGGTACCTGGGTGGTTCAGTAAGTTAAGTGTCCAACTCTTGATTTCGACTGAGGTCATGATGTCAGGGTTTGATGTCAGGGTTTGTGAGGTCATGTGTCAGGCTCTGTGCTGACAGGGCAGAGCCTGCTTGGGATTCCCTCTCTCCTTCCTTCTCTGTCCCTCCCCCACTCATACTCACTCGCTCACTCTCTCTCTCGAAAATATATAAATATTTGGAAAGAATTTGAAATTCTACCATGGTTGTAGCCTCTCACTACCTATAGCCAACCACACTGAGAAGCCAAGAAGGGGCCCACATTGGAAATGGTGTATCAAAAGGTGTCTGTGTTGGGCACTGCACTTTTCCCACCACCCAACACAGTGCCAGGCACATAGCGGGGACTCAACTAATATTGCATGGGTCAGGGGGCGGGGGGGAGGTGGTGAATGAGCAGATGGATGGATGGATGGATGGATGAAAGAAAAGGTATCACACTTATTCTACTGTGGGGGAAACACTAACCACAACTCATCAGTTAACACACAAACACACATGTTCACCAGCACACACTCACTTGAGACAATCACACACCCCTACACACTCACAGATCCATACCCAGGCACACATAAAGGAAGGCCGCACACACGTGAGCCACACTGGTTCCAGAGGTGACTTAGCCACAAAACGCCAATGCAGAGATTCTATACAGAGGTGAGAGGTCAGGCTGGCAGTTAGTGAGGGTCACCCATTAGCAGCCTTGACATTGATTCAGTGGATCTTGCCCCGCGTTCTTTGAAAAAGGACAAAGAAGAAAATAGAGAATCGAAGTCGTCTGGAGGTATGAGAGTAAACGCCAGCTGGCAATGCTTTTCATCGTCCACAGGGGACCTGGCTCGCCATGTAATGCTAGTTTCTTACGGTGCAGCTGGGATCAAAACCTCAGAGCCACTGACCAGGGAGCAGCACCACTTGCTGTCCCGGGACCTTGGGTGCCTCTCAAAACAGAAAGCCAAGGTGTTCCCTCAGTGGCTGCAGGTGTTGAAGCCAGGTTTCCGTGAGAACCTCTGACCATGGGTCTGTTGGCCCCGAGGTGGCTGTGGGGTGTGGAGAAGGCCTCTTGCTCAGCCGTGTACACACCGCACGCCTCTTCAGCTCCAGGGAGTAATAGCCCCGTCTTCCCAATGGTAGCAGTCAAAAAAATCAAATAATGGGGCGACTATAATACAGTGTGATAAGAGCTACTGTAAACATATATGAAAGGCTTCCTGGGGATCCTGGGGACAGTCTGGGGTCCAAGGACACGCTCAGTATGGATGCGACGTGAACATAAGCCCTGAAAAAGATGGGGAATTGACTGCATGGAAGAGGAGGAGGTGAGGGAGAGGAACGAGAAGGGATAATGGGGAGGGCACTGCACAAAGTATGGAAGCTTAGGGAACATGGTGCTTTCTGGAAGCAGAAGGTGAGCTTGTGTTACCTGAGCATGAGGTCCCCTGAGTGTGTGATGTGAGACAGCAGCTGGAAACATCAGTGATTCACATACACCCTGGGTCCCGGCCCAGCTTCGCCTGTCTGGCTCCAAGTGACCCAGGGCAGGCAAAGGGAGAGACAAGTCCATGGCCACCCAGATCATGGGATAGTCCCCAGCGTGTGGAGCGCCTCTTTCCCTCCCAGCTCCTCACTTTCCCCATCCTTGTCTGGTGGTCTCTGCTTTGTTTTATGACACCTGTCTTCTAAGGAAGCTCCAGAGGCTCCGGGGCCCTGTCAAGCCCTGCAGACCCCATCTGTACATCAGTCCCCATTGCCAACCTTGGGGAAACAAGAGAGGGTTGACCCCCAGCAGTCTGAGCCCCCCAGTGATCACGGCCTCATTTCTCAGGACACCACACCAGTAATTCATCATGCCATCTTGGAATAATGCAAGCCAGAACTTTCCATATTCCCATGTAGTAAGTTCTCTGTGCCTCGAGAAATGATCCTGTGTGCTCCTGCATGTCCCGTTTTGCAGGTAAACAAACAACAGGAAAAGACCCACGTCTTGGCTCTCTTAAAGCAAATGCAATGCAGCCAGGCCACATGGGGCATGAGCCAGTTGACCATTATGTGAGGTGTAGCTTTGCCAGCTCCCAGCTCTTGACACGCATGAGGGTAAGTTGGCCCCTCCCTCACAGCCCTGCCCACCAGCCCCCCTCCTTCACCTGCTACCCAAATGGATTTTCCTCAAAAAGATAGTTTCTTCCTTGGATTCGTCAAGGTTTTCCAAAGAAACAAAACCAATAAAAGATGATAGGTAAGATAGAAAGACAAGTAGAATAGAAGATGATAGACTGATAGGCTTTAGATAGATAGATGGATAGATAGATAGATAGATAGATAGATAATAGGTGGATGGACAGATGGATACATACATACATACATACATACATACATACGTGATAGATAGATGCTAGAGATAGATAGACAGATGACTGATAGATAGATGATAGGTGGATGGATGGATAGATAGGTAGATTTGTTGTAAGGAATTGGATCGTGTGACCATAGAGGCTGGGAAGCCCCAAGCCCTGTAGTTGGAAGGCCTGAAAACCAGGAGAGCCAATGACGTAAGTGTCACTCCAAGTCTGAGTCCAAAGGTGAAAGAAGACCAATGTCTCAGTTGGAAAACAAGCAGAAGCATACATTCTGTCTTGCTCCAGATTTTGTTCTGCTCAAGCAAGCTTCATGCCCTGGCTCAGGCCCACCC
This sequence comes from Panthera tigris, assembly GCF_018350195.1. Classification (NCBI taxonomy): domain Eukaryota; kingdom Metazoa; phylum Chordata; class Mammalia; order Carnivora; family Felidae; genus Panthera; species Panthera tigris. The sequence goes on along the minus strand of NC_056667.1, from coordinate 111,084,946 downwards.
ACACTGGGAAGGGCAATCTACTTGACCTCGTCTCCAGCGTCAAATGCTAATCTCATCCAGAAACACCCTCTCAGACACACACAGACATGATGTTTGACCAATTACCCAGGCACCCAGTGGTCCAGACAAGTTGGATTAACTTAAAGTTAAAATTAACCCTCACTCTCCCTAAAGGCAGGCTTTACCCCAGTGCAAAGCATTTAGAAGGCAGAGCACTATTTCTTCGTTGACCTGTCTGTGGCCTGTCGTTTTCCCACCCAGAACCCATGTCCTGTGGTAACAGGCAATTTTTGTGTCTCACTCATGCTGAACTGTCCAGCTGAAAACAGGACCAGCACACAATAGGGCCAAAAACAGGACCAGCACACGGGGGATACTCCGAAGAGACTTGTGGAGTGAGTCGGTGGCTGAAGGGGCCAGGGTGGTGAATCCCCAGGTACTTTATAAAAATATTCTTCTTAGTATTTTTCAGTATTGTCTAAAATGTTTAAAATGGATCGTATCGTGGAGCACCTGGGTGGCTCAGTTGGTTGAGTGTCCGGCTTCGGCTCAGGTCATGATCTCACAGTTTGTGGGTTCAAGCCCCGCGTTGGGCTCTGTGCCGACAGCTTAGAGCCTGGAGCCTGCTTCTGATTCTGTGTCTCCCTCTCTCTCTGCTCCTCCCCCACTCATGCTCTGTATCTTTCTCTCTCTCCTTCAAAAATAAATAAAAACATTTAAAAATTTTTAAAAAATACTAAAAAAATTGATTGTATCCTACCTATAAAATAAAAATCATAATAAATGATGCCATTTTATTTTTTTAGTGTCAATTTGTGAAAATAGCTGGGTTCCTTTTCCTGTCAATATTTTCTAGCCTAGGACCCACAAAAGCATCTTTCTTTGCTAACTGACCACCTTGGGGGCCTCCTGATCATTTCTGAATAGTAAGTCTCATTGTTCAGGGATGGAAGGTCTATTTCTTATGAACCCAACATTGTGGCTTTTGTTCTCTCATCTAATCCTCATACCAACCCTTGAGCAAGGCAGGCTGACCACACTTTGCAGACAGGGAAACTGAGGCCAGTAGAGTTCCTGCCACAGCCAATGTGATTTGACAGCCCAGCCACATGGTATGTGACAGACCCAGGTGGCAGGAGGAATCAAAAGTCTCCTGACCCCGATTCTAAAGGCAGCCATTAATCCTGCTACCTGCCAAAAATCCCTTTTGCAATTTTCTTTTCTTATCACTGTCTGTGTGCTTGGGGAGTGAATGTAAGTAAGCATGCTTTTATGTGGTCTGTGGGCAGATGTCACTCACACACAGCCTTGCTTATGGATTCAGACATGTATATGCAGCATGTGGTTGTGTGTTCATGTGTATATTATGTGTCTTGTGTGTGTCCTTCTGTGGGTGTGCTTTTCGTGTGTGTGTGTGTGTGTGTGTGTGTTCTACCTTCTGTATCTGTGTGTGTTTGTGTTTCATAGTTTCATACTTGGGGGAAAGCACAAGGGAAAGAAAAATGATACCTACTCCCAAGAAGCTTCTGGTGTAATTAGAGGAAAGACCAAACACACAGAGGCATTCGGGTAAGGTGTGGCCTCTGAAAAGTCTGGGCATGTGAGCCAGTGCAGCCCGGGTGCAAGCTTTGGACCAGACATGCCATAGAGCTCATCGGGCTCCATCACGTACCAACTAGAGGATCGTACCCCACCCCATCCCACCCCCGCCTGGACCTCAGCTTCCTCACCTCTACTATGAGGCAAATAGTGCAACCTCCAATGAGAACATCCTGAACTGTAGAGGCTGGCGCATGAGAAAGAGCCAGGAGGGTTAGGAGAGTCGGCCTTGGATGTCGTTCTGGGAAAAGGAGATGGCTATAGACAATCAGAAAGGCCATGTGGAACAGGCCAGGGCTGAGCTGGGTCCTGGAGAATTCACTGGAAGCAAGATATGGCTGGGGAAAGCCAGGAGAAGACACCGGCTGACATCGTCCTTCCATCAGGCCAAGTCCGGTGGTGTCACACCTGGTCAGAAAGCAGCCCTCCAGGAAGATACGGAGCACCCTGCGGCACCATGGGGAAGCCGGCCCCAGCCAGCCACACAGCCGCACCTGCTCCCAAGGAGCACGGGCTCGTCCTGCTTCCGCATGGCTGGGCGCCCCGAGCCAGCCACTTCATCCCTCTGGTGTCCACACTTTCCCCGCAAAAGCCCCGTTCCCCCCGAGCAGGGCTGCAGGGCTGCAGGGCCAGGACTGAGTTGGGCTGGAACACGTACTTCTCTCAAGGAAAGGAGGAAATAAATGTCATAGTAAAGAGAGGAGCCGTGCTCTCATTTGTCTGTGAAGTCTCATGTACAGAGAGTTTTATCAGCCATGAAATTAGCCCTTCATGCTCTCCTACGCCAGCAGCCCAGTGAGGACCGGGAGGGCACTGCCTCAGCGCCTCCCGTGAGCCACAGGGGACCTGCTCCCGGCCCACCCGCCTCCCCGCTGCCTGTGCAGGATCTAAAACGCAGCCTGTCTGGTGGCAGTCACTCCCGTGGGCCAGGCCACACACAGCCATCAGGGCACACAGCAGAGCAAGGACGCAAAGTCCCTTCCCCGCGCTCCACTGGCCCTGGGTCAGTCCAAGGCAAGGGAAACCCACTGCATCTAAACAAAGAGACTCTCCACGTCCGAGGCTTCCTGTGTTACACAGACACAGCTTGGAGTCTTGGCTTCTTGGGCTTTGAGATGACAGTGGGAGGCAGTAGGACACACACAGGCTTTCCAGTAAAATCTGGGTGCAAACCCTGGCTGCCCTACCAAATAAATGTGACCCTGGATTAATTCCTTTGCCCCTCTGAGTCTTGGTTTGTCTCTTACTAAGGGATCACAACCCAGCTTTGCAGGTGGAGGACAGGACCGGATGGGGCAGTGCGGGGACTCAGCAGGTTGTCTGTCTGTGCATTGGGCATGGCATTTGCTCCAGGAGGTTGCCTGCATTTGGGATGGCTGAGAGTGGGCCTGACCCCATAGCTGTCATGCTGCTGAGGGGGTTCACACACATGCACACACACGCACACACACACGCACATGCACATGCACATGCACACATGGACGCACAAGCATACACACAAATGTATCAACACACATGCACACATATGCACACCCACACATGCACATGCACATGCACACAGGGAGACATGCATGCACACAGGCACATTGGAGCCCTGACCTGTGGAGTGTACTTCCCAATGTCTGCACTCGGCTGCAGTATGACTCTGCACCTGCCTCCCTGAGATGCATCCTGGCAGCATCCACAGAGTCAACCATCTGACCTAGGCATTTCAGGATGGACGAACATCAGAAATGTTTTCCTCCATTTCTGCCCTCGCCTGGCCCAAGTATTGTTCAGGTGATTGCCCCTTTAAAGGAAGAAAAAATCATTCTTATTCTCCTGTTTTCTCTCTCTCTTCTTCCCTCCCTGCCTCCTTTCTTCTTCTGAGAGGCTTCGGCTGTGGTGGGGAGGGGGCGACCAGAGAGACTCCACACACAGGGCCCTCTCTGGTGTGACCAGTGACACTACAGCACAGGAGCTGGCCTGCCCTGGTGTGGGGGCAGGGTCCCGCATCTCTTAGTGCCCCAAAGTTTCTTGGACCACCAAGACCCCCAGTTTCACTGGATGAGCTTTCAGCCCAGCCCAGAAAAGCCTGAGCCCTACTTTGCTTGGGCTGCATAGCCAAAACTTATCTCTATTAAATGATAATGGCTGAAAACAAGGTTTAACCTCAGCCACCCCAGGGTGTCTCCCAGTCCAAAAGAGTGGGCAGGGCCTCTGAGCTCCCCACATGCCTCTTAGAACCCAGGGAGCACTCCTCTGGCCATTTGCTTCTGCACACCCAGCCCCCCTGCTGGCTGTCCCAAGGTGAGCCCGGCTCACTGTGGCCTTTGACTCTTGTTCTGTGGGGTCCCCCAGGCTCATCCCAGCCTTCCATCTGCAGTCAGGGGCACGTCGCACTCTGGGACACCCCGAGCCCATCCAGACTTCTGTCTACCCGTGGGTCCTGGGTTTGCAACCTGCCAATTTCATCTCTATCCTGGGAGAGGGGCCCTTGATGCCGCTTGGCACTCTTCCCACTGCCATGTCTTCTCCACCTTTTAAGCTCTAGATGTAGCATCTTTGGAGCTGTCATCTCTAGCTCTTGAAACTCTTTTTAGATATCCAAAGCCAGGAACGGCATAATACATTTCTCCCTCAAAATTCCAAGCACTTGTACTTCAGCCAGAAAAAGGATTATCTTTATATATGATTGATTGATTGATTGATTGATTGGATAGGAGGCTTACAGAGGAAGCCAGTTTGCCAAGTTCCAGATTCCAGTTCCTCCACTTACCTTCTGTGTGACTTCAGATGAACTGGTGAACCTCTCTGTGTCTACATCTGTAGAAAGAGAATAATTATAGTGAAGTAATACAGTTGAAAGTGCTCAGTAGTATCAGGCCCTGAAGAATCACTCAAAAAATATAGCTATTAATATTTAGAAATGCAGTTGACTTCTCTGTTCTCTCTAAGTGATTTGTGGGCTCTTTTCTCCGGGTCAATAGACACCCCTGAGGGCAACAAGGGGCCCATGGAGGAAGCATATGGGACAGCAATACCTACAACAAAAATATGGCAGAGGAAAACATTAGTGATTATCTCAAATATTACCGTGGGACACTTACTGCTGCTTCACTGCTCCCAACAAGTCAGTGGGTGACACTACCAGGTCCCTTAGATCCCGGAGAGTGGAGGCATAGACAGTAAAGTCCCCATCATAAACAGAAATCTAGGGTCCGGCCCTCTGGACCCACACTGTCCCTGCAGTGGCCACCGGCTCACAAGCCTTGGAGTGTCACATCAAGAACTGGGCTGTCCTGTGAGTGTAAGATGCATGTTGAATTTGGGTAACTTAGTGCAAAATATGCATGCATAAAATATCTCAATATCTTTTATATTTATTGAACTTCAAAATAATGTTTTTGATATATTGCATTTAATAAAACATAATATTGTAATGATTCTGCCTGGTTCTTTACATGTAGCTATGAGAAAAATATTTATCGCTTTTGTGGCTGGCGCCCTATTTCCATCAGATACGCTGCATTCCTTGCCATCAGTGGCTGAGTCCATGGCTGTGTTCCCTCTCTAACAAGGGCACCTTCGGAAAGCCTGGCATCTCACCTCAGCCCCTCTCACACCAGTGCAGGCCACTGGCTGCTGGCTGACGAGGGTGAAAGAACTCTGCCTCCTATAGAACTCTAGGGTGCAGGGAAGACTGTTCCGCAGTGACAGGCCACCCCACGACCTTCTAGCTCCACCCTTCTGTGCATCGCTCTCTCAAGAAGGGGTAACCACAAATAAACTGCCCACCACTCACCTCAAGGTAGGTACACTAGGGAGGCCCAGGGGATAGGGCAAGAGAGACGGAAGAGATTTAGGAGATTTATCTAAAGAAAGGCTAGTTTTTCTTGTGCTTTCACCTGAAGCCAAGTGAAAGGAGCGTCACGAGAGCCCCTCGGAGAGTTTGGTGTGTACCCCCAGGCAATACAGGGACCAGAACTGACTCCCATCCAACACGAACATCTAAAGACCGGAGGCCTTCTCTGTGGGCCAGATGGGGGTCTGCCCTGGGGAGTCAGAGCAGGGCCATCAGGAGGCTTCTTCACCCAGAGGACAGCCAAGGGGAAGGAGCCAGCTCTCACTGGACCTGGGAAGTGGGTCGGGGACATCAGTGAGAAACTGCCACGTCCCCCATCCTGGGACGAGACCCTAGTCACCTGAACAGGCCTTATAGACCAGTCCCAGAGCACCCCACTGCTCACCCTTCCACTCGTACATGCGAACCTGGCAGGCGCCGTGGCACGTGTGTGTGCAATGCTGACACCTCCAGTACCCGCACCCCTTCAACCTCAATAAAGACCAACTTCTAGCTGGTACACGGTCACCCTTCCTCACTCCCCTGGCAACTAGAAGTGAGCCTGTCAGGGAGTCCCACGGGGGTGTGCAAACAGTGTGTGGGGCTTCCAGGAAGTCTCCTTAAAAGGGAGCCAATGTAAGCGCCATCTCTGAGTCAACGTTCTTCAGTTGGCTCTCTGCTGAGTCTGCTTTTTTCCCTGCAGATCTGAGTCATATTTCCAACGACAAAATATACTCAAGTGGCTGCAAATAGTTCAATATGGGTATGCCCAGAGCAAGTGTGAGCAACAAATGGAGAAGCCAGGGACTGGAGAAGCCGTGGGTAGCAGGGTCACAAGGAGAGAACTTCAGAGAACGCTGTTGCCTCTCAGGAACAGCAGGCGTGTAGGCGCCACCGTAAAGTGCATGTAGCACACTGACACTTACACGTGTCTCTTTCCAGAAGGCCACTCCACAACATGGATTCAAAAATCAAGAGGCAGCTCAGGACACACTGGCAGTGTGCTCTCAGGTACTGGCAGTGACGATGAAGAACAGTAGCAAGAGTTGACAACTATTAAGAAAGTTCTAGAAGCAGATTTGGTCATTGCCAGACCCAGCCTTCTGACTTTGACAGACTTTCATCCAATAGATCCATTCATAGAGAGAGAACGATGGAGAAGATGATGAGCTCAGAGTTAATGGGTGAAGATTGGGATCAAGAGAAGTCCAGTAGACAACTGTATGCACAGGTATGGAGTTGAGGAGGGAGTCATCAATAATCATAGTACGTACCACTTACAGAGTGCTTATGTGATGCTAGATAGTATTTTGAGCACTTTCCTGTATCCTATTATTATCCCCTTTTTAGACATGAGAAAACTGAGGCACACAGAGGTTTTGACCCCAAGCTGTTAACCACAGTGCTCCCCCCTAAAAAGGACAAAGGCTAAAGCATCAATAAGAAGAGAAATGAGAATGTTCTGTCCAACAATCAGAAGGCCATGGGGAACACTGGCCAGAGTAGCTTTAGAGGAAGGGCGAGGTCAGATGTAAACACTGAAAAGAGAACAGAAATACCAGAGCTGTGAAACAAAGGCCAGATGGAGGGCAGTAGCTGGAGAAAGATGAGTCAAAGTAGAATTTTCTTCCTTTCTTTTATTTTTTTTTTTAGTTTTTATTTACATTCCAGTTTGCTAACATACACTGTAATATTAGTTTCAGGTGTAGAATTTAGTGATTCATCACTTCCATACAACACCCACTGTTCCCAACAAGTGCCCTCCTTAGGCCCCATCACCTATTTCATCCATCCCCCACCCCTGCCCACCTCCCCTCTGGTAACCATCAGTTTGTTCTCTATAGTTAAGAGTGTTTCTTGACTTGCCTCTTTTTTTCCTCCTTTGTTCATTTGTTTTGTTTCTTAAAGTTAAAAATAGAACTATCCTGCCATCCAGAAATTGCACTACTAGGCATTTACTACCCCCCCCACATGATGTTTATAGCAGCACTATTTACAATAACCAAAAAATGGAAACAGCCCATTAACTGATGAATGGATTAAGAAGAGGTGGTGTGTGTGTGTGTGTGTATATATATATATATATATATATATATATATGCATGCAGTGGAATATTACTCAGCCATCAAAAGGAATGAAATCTTGCCATTTGCAGCAACCTGCATGGAGCTGGAGAGTATTGTGCTAAGGGAAAGAATGTTCAGAGAAAGAATGTTCTTAATATTAGTGGACTTGAGAAGATTTAAATAACATCAGGAAGGAACCAACACAAAGAGGTCTAATGATACAGGATGGAGAAGGGTTGGCCAATGAAGTCAACTTTCCAAGGATACAGGAAGGGCTGGAACCCAGAACAATGTGGAGGGATTGGCCCTGAGCAGTGGGGCATCCCCACTGATGGAGGAAAGAAGGGAGGGATGGAGGGAGGAAGGGTGGGAAGGAAGAAGGATGGAAGAGAGGAGGGGAGGGCAAGATGCAGGGAGGGACAAAGGAGGGGGCAATTTGTTAATTTGTGGTGGGAGAAGGGACTTCCTGTCTGTTAAAGTCTTCCAATTATTCAGCAAAAGAAGAGGGAGTCACATAAGGAAGCTGGAAGCACAAGGCTGGAGAAGGTTCAAGATGGTCACAGAGGTGGTGACAGAGGAACACTTGCTGGCCAAAGCCTCACCCCTCACTCCTCCTCTGCTGAGCAACATTCCGGGGCTCATTGGTCTGGGGTGCGACCAGAACCTGCAGGCAGGTTCTTTTCTGTCCTGCTTTTAACAAGGCCGGGCCCCTTGGGGGAGGGCTCCTGTGGTTCAGGCAGGTACTCTCTGATTTGGGGATAAAGTACTAGACCCCTGCTGAGCTGAGTACAAAAGCCTTACTTTTCCCACAGCTGGAAACTAATAATTAAATTATGTAATAAAACCACAATAAATTATAACATGGCAAGAAAGAAGACATTATATTGACCTCCCTCTACTTGACCCCTGCGTTGATCTCTGGGGAAGAGAAGGGCCGGACCCGTTTGAGGACAAGGTGAGAATCCCCAAACTGTCTCCCCAGAGGACTGACCATCTGGCCTCCAGCCTCAGGGTCGGTGTCCACCTCTGCAACGTGGCACCTCAGCTCATGCCCAGCCTTGCCTGTCATTGGAGCTGGCACTCAGCGAGATCTCTGCAGTGCTAATTACCAGGCAGAGCACTGATATTCCGTAATTAAATTAATTCAATATGGTCTATAAAATAAAACTAGCATGACCACTCACCAAGCCCCCCAAGCAAGGTCATGATCATCTCATTTCAGGAATATTTATTCACTCCCAGTCCCCGGCACTTTCCAGCAACGCGGACTGTTCGTTCCTATAATTTAGGTCTTTATTTTTTTTTCCCTTCCTAGAAAAATAAATTACCTAAACAAATTGAATAGAATAAACAGCTTGAATTGCAAATTATAAAGTTGCCTAGTCCAGCAGTACAGAAGGTTGTTATTCACAATATGTCACTTTAAGATAAGTTAATAAAGAAATATAGAAGAGAATCCATTTTTGGTCATCATTAGCATATACAGTACAAAAAGCTACAGGGTATTCAATTAATTCTAGACCATAATTATGGAGCAGGAGTCTTGCATATAAATCAATTTTGTTTTTCTTTCTTGCCTTCCATGTAATGGGAAATGCCATTTCCAAGCAGAGTTCAGAGGCAGAGAATGGTTGTTGCCCAGCCACAGGGCTCAGGACCCCCAAGAACTTACGTGGGAGCTTCAACCCTGGAGGTATTTCATAAACTTATCACCTCCAAAAAATCATAATTACCGTCTCTGCAATCATTTCCCATTTCTCTCCAGCTGCCATCTGTCAAGCGGCACCGGCCACCTAAACCTCATGCAAGTTGCGCGGTTCCTAATTAATCCCAGAAGACCACACAGGCTAAGTGGAAATGCGTTATTTTTTAAAAATGGAAGCAAACCAGCCACCATATGATAGATACCACGTAAGGAGGGCAACCCCATGGGTCACTGCAGAAAAACAAAATGATGGAGGAAATGATTTGCAAAATGAGAGCTCACACTCTGTTCTTCACGTGAGGTGCTGGAAGTCACAGTTCCAGAGCGGAGAGTTTTCCATCATGGTCTCAGGGCTGCTGGGCCCTGGGGACGTTTCTCAGGGTTGTGTGGGGTGTTTTTACGCAGGGTTCACTTCTGGATGTTTTTGGAAAATCCTGAGTTCCTTTTTCAACTCTTTCTCTTCGCCTCCCAAATCAGAAGTTCCTCTTCTCCCTGAGCATGGCTAGATCGGACACCTCCACCTCACCAAGCTTCTCTGCTTGCCTTTAGATAAATGTTTCCCAGGTCCTGAACACATGGAAATGTCCCTGAGCCACTTGTTCCCTTTTCTGAAGATGTGGCTGTGGTGGTAAGGTTCCTGTCCCAGAGTGTGGGACCCACCTACTGTTCCTGTTGGCCTGACAGCTTCTCCTCTCTGAGCTGCTCCTTCCCCAGCTACCTTCCCTGCTGCCAAGCAGCCTTGTGACCCCGACCTGGGCAACCTGAGGCAGGGCTGACAAGTGGCCAATCAGAACCTTCTGGGTGGATATCTATGGAGGATGGGGTGAGGAAGCTCCAGGTGCTAAGGACTCATTATGCCTGGTGCTGGGGACCCACCTAGGCCACTTGCCTGAGTAAAGTATTCCCAGGGCAAAGCTAAGCCTCCAATATGGACAGCCTCTGGGGGATATCCTCTGAGCCTTGGACCTGGCCATATCTGAGCCATCTTGCCCTGGACTTCAGTTCTGGGAGCTAATTCATTCCTTTTTGTTAAGACGATTTGAGTGGTTTTCTGTCCACTGTGAATTAAAAACTCCTCTATAGACACTGCTCCTGGCCCCTGATGTCCCAACACTCTCTCCTTGTTCAGGAAGGTGAGCCTTCAACAAGACCCTGGCTCTTCCTCCCAGTGCCTAGGAGGCTTGCAGATGAGCCAAGGCATGGGCTGAGGGAAAGTGGCTTCTGGGAGAGTGGGGGTTGTTTTCATGCTCCCGACTGCAGCCTAGGGGATCTCCTATAGCTGCCCAAAGTCTGGGAAACACCCACTGCCCCCATTCATCCATCCAACAGACATTGCTGAGCCTGTGGGGCATGGGGGACATGTCCAAAAATAAGACATACAAGGCCCCTGCCCACCAGCCCTGGCCCCTGCCCAACGCCGGAGCTTCCCCTTCACCAGCCTCTCCTTCTCCTGCCCCAAGCTTTCTTTCGCACACATGTGCACATGCATGTGCACACACAGATTCACCTACATCCATAGATACACATGTATGCACAGCTGCACCCATACTCGGCAGCTCCACGTCCGGACACACCTCCATTTCTCTGCCAGGACCCTCCTTACCTCTCCTCCTCCTTTACCGTCCCCAGGCTCATCCTTCTGAAATCTTTGTGACTCAAGCTCAGCTGTCACCTCCCCAGGAAGGCTGCATGTGGAACCCCACCTCCTGTGCCCACAGCCCAGGGCTCCCCATCTCCTATTCCCACCTGTGGAGAGCCCCCTCTTCCCTTTGACACTGTGGGCACCTGGCTCATGGCACAGCCCCCGCCCAGATGAGCTTGTCAACCTCTGCAAATGAGTGAGTCCTTGAACCTCTGCAGGTGCCCAGGTGAGCTCTGGGATCTCCTAGTTGTGGATGATAAACTTAAGGAACTTGAGTTTTGCAGACTGGAAGCGGAGGGTGGAGCCCTTTCTAGAAAAGTTCTAGAGGAACCCATTCTCATCTGATTCCTGGTAAGTTATCACATAGTTGGGAGTTTGAGTACAGCCCCTAGACCAATGCCATTCACTCATCAGTGAACGTTCATAGAACCTGCGAGGGGCCAGGATCTCTCCCAGGCCCTGAGAGGGGGTGAAGGAGCCAGGACCACCACCATCAGGGTGTTCCAAAGGAGGCAGTCCTGCCGGCCTCTATGTGTTTTTCAGGGTCCTCATCAGAACCTGGAGACCCTGAGCTGGAGGCCAAGGGCTGTGGTTTGGAGGCTGCAACCTCGGAACCACAAAGCTTTGGAGCTCCAGAGGCTCCTGGTACTGCTTTCACAACACCCCGTGTGCACACAGGCACTTGGCCCAGGGCTCCAGGGCACTGGTGACAAGCCAGGCTCAAGGCCCAAGTCCCTAATTCCTAGAACAGGGCCCTTACTTCCTCCTCTTGGTCCTCTTCCCCAGGGCATTTACTGAGTATCTGTTCTGCATCCAGCACTCTACATGTAATCCTCCCAGAGACTTGTAATTTACAGATGGGGAAAACGAGGGCCAGAGGGCCTAAGCGACCTCGCAGGGCCTCTGCCCAGCTGGACAAGGGGCATTCAGAACCATGAGCCCAGGCCTGTCTGACTGCACAATTCAGCCCAGTACTGCCTGACCCTGATCCGTTCTGGAGAATGGGGACTTACTGGGGCTGAGCCATAGGACCAGGTGATGGGGCTTCTCTGACTCCCAGGGGGCAGGTGTCCTGAGTGGGGGAGATGAGATGAGTCCCTGGGTGGAAAGAAGGCTGTGGCTTCAGCACCTGGTGGTGGCTCTCCATCCCAGGAGCTTCCCAGGAGATCCTGCCTCTGGAGTGCTCAGTCGTAAATCATCACAAAGCCTCCCACTGAAAATATTCTGTACCCGCTTGCGGAGGCCTGTGGCTTGGGAACATTAGCCTGGATTTCTTGTCCTGCCTGGGTTTTAATTCAAGCAGATATGTTAGGTCCAGACAATGCTTTTCACAAAGCTCCTTACTCTGTCATTCATGCCAGGACAAGAAGAAAACAAAGTGGGACATCCCAAACCATCTAGGATGTGGTCTGGTGCCCTGACCAGGTGAGCTCACCCAGCCTGGGAGTGGCGGCCACCAAGTCCACCACTGAGCTTAAAACCAGAAAAGACCACATACCACATCGTACAAATTCTTCTCAAAAAGAGCCTGGGTTAGTGACCCCCTTGTATGAGTCACCATGCTCTGAGTCACCCCACGTGTGAGTCTGTGTGAGTCACCTTGGTGTGAATCAGCTGGTATGGGAATCACCCAGTATGTACCACTCTGGCATGAGTCATCCCGTGGGACAGATGGGTTTCACACACAAGTCAGCAAGATGGGTCTGTAAACCACAGGCAGAGTCACAGCTTTGCCCTAAAGAGCATCACTGGGAGCCTTACCCACTCCTGCAGCCCTCAGTCTTACCCCTCCACTTGTCACATACCTGTGGCTGGGAAGCCACCCCTACTCCTTGTTGGATTGTTGCTGGGGGCTTTTGAAGAAGCCAGTACTGCAGTGAAGGAACGACGCTTGCCCCAAAAGCCATGCTTGAGGACCCCCGGGCTGCCTTCTCAGGACAATGCAAACCAGCACCCACCCCACCACATGCCCCGCTCAGACCCACTCCTCCAGTCTCTGTGCTCTCAGAGTTTGTCCACCCCCTTTCCTCCTCTGATGGAAGTCCTTCCTGGGATCCCTGTACGGGGCACGGACCTCCTCATCCATCTTGTGTTCTCAAGGCCTTGGAGCTTCAATAAAACCCAATCATTAATTGATGGTTTACTCAGCGCTTCATTCACTTATTCAGGGCTCCATATAGACCGCCTACTGCAAGGCTCAAAGTACAGGTTCCAGGGGTCTGTACACCAGGTGATAATCCTGGGCTGTCTGTGCATTGAGTCCAGAAGCAGCTACTCTTCATCTGAGACCCACGAACACAAAATAAAAGCTGTCCTCCCTCCCCTACTGCACACACAGTTGAGGAACATGGGTGGGACCATCAAAACCCATGCTTCCGCTAGGAAAGGGGGAGCATGGGAGACACAGCCACACTGGGCCACTGGAATTCTGAAATCCTGCTTAAGTGGACTTAAGTGGAATCTTCTTCCCAGGAAGGGTAGTGTTTCCTAATTAGATCCTAAATCTGAGGGGCTTCACGGGCAGGGCTCATGGGGCTCCTTGGCTCTGCCCTTGGGGGAGGACCCTCTTCTTCTGTTATTCTCATTGGCTACACCTAAAGAGGGTGTCAGACAATGTATCCTTTTCTGTCATTCTACCTAAAGTAGAAGGCTGGAGGGCCAAAGATCATTTTTAACTCTCATTACAAACCATTTTGGTCCAGACTTTGAGTTTATTTGGCAATAGATCTCTCTCAAAAAGCTGAAAACATAGTCGTCTTCTTACCAATTTAATTCTCACCCACCCCATATGCCATCGTCACACCAGAGTTCTTGAGAAGTGCCTCCTTCTCTCCCTCCCTCCCTGCCTTCTCTCTCTCTCTCTCTCTCTCTCTCTCTCTCTCTCTCTCTCTCTCTTTCTCTGTATCTCTCTTGGGATAAGCAAACCCTCAGTCCTGTCCTTGCTACAAGTCTGACTCTTAACTGTCTTTTTTGCTCAAGTATTTCTCAACATTAATTTTTACCATTTGGAATTGAAAAGCACTTGCCTCATCCGACTGTACAAGTACCCAGATTTCTCAACTCTATTCTTTTTTTTAAACATTAATTCATTTTTGAGAGACAGAGCATAAGTGGGGGAAAGAGAGAGAGGGAGACACAGAATCCAAAGCAGGCTCCAGGCTCCGAGCTGTCAGCACAGAGCCTGATGCAGGGCTCAAACTCACGGACTGCTAGATTGTGACCTGAGCCGAACTCAGATGCTTAACTGACTGAGCCACCCAGGTGCCCCAACAACTCTATTCTTTTTTATTTTCAGCCAACAGCAGCCAACACATACTATTAACATTCTGCTTAACAAACTCTTCTCTTTAAATTAGGAGTTTTAATTATTTGGACCATTATCTATTTTTTTTGGTAACAGCATAGGTGGTGCCATTATTAAATATTTCACTAGCACCTGGCACATGGACAACCATCCTTCCAGCCTCCAGTACAGACTGTGGTATCCTTCCCTGCAGGGGTGAGAACTCACAGAGGAGTGGACTGGATGAGGGGAGAGAATAAATCAAGAGCCCTATTTCAGCCAAAATAATTTTTGAGACACCCATTAGACATACACTATGAATTTAATGATGAAAACCTCAAAGAGGGAGTCATTGGCCTCTTGCTTGTTTATGTCGTAAGAAACATAAACACACAAAATAAATGATGGGTTTACTCTGAATGAAAAATTTTGAGTTAGGATCTCCTAAATGAGGCATTTTTGCAACTCTACACGACGCTGGAAGACTTTGTTACTTTTAGGCATTCAACCCCTTCCCCCTATTCCACTCCCACCTTTCAGCCACAAGAATCATTGCCTTCAAGAGCACTGCTGTCAAGAGAAACCAGGGTGTCCCTAAGGCATCCTGGAGAATGCAAAAGCTTGTGAACTTCCCATCAAGAGATAACTTAAGTCCTTTTCAGGGCTAACAATCTCTGACGGCATGACTATAAATTAAATGCACCATGCTTCTTTTATTATAGACACTCTGAAATATTAAAGAAGGTTAATAATTAAGGCTAATCTTGAACCAGTTCAAAGCTCCAGCACTAATGATCTGAGCTGCTTGGCTGCTTCTGAGACTTCCCTATCATGCACACATCTCTCTGTCAGTCCTGACACCTCAGACAGGTGGGCTTGGTGAAGAGGCAGTATGACCTGCATCACCTCAATGCACCTATACGGACATTCACAGAAGCTCACAGAGGTTTCGCGCAACTGTCTTCACTCTTCTAGGCTCAAGTAAACAATCAATTTAAAGTGGTTTGGGTCTTTTTTTTTTTTTTATGGACGTGAATAAGAATGTCATCCATGTATACCAGCAGCTTAACAACACGGCATTAAATATTTCACTGCCTGGGTAAATACATTTGACGCCAGTGTCCCAGCCTGAATTAAGTATTTATTGTGCGTCTTTGTCCAAAGCCCATTTTAAATCTGGGCATTTGTCAACATGTTCAAAGAATGGCACCAAATCCCTGGAAACAGCTGGAGTTCAGTCATAGGCCCTGGCTGCTCCAAGGTGACCTACAAGCATCATAAAACTGAAAATAAAAACGAGGCTGCCACTTTGATTATGTGTATGCTAACAGAGAGCTACTTTGTGGCACACTGAGAACTGGAAGGGACACTAGATCTATTGCCCAGAACAAGCTTCCAAACTAAAAATGCGTCCACAGCTAAAGGATAGCAATTTGGAAAAGTCACAAAAATATCGTGGGAAAAATATACGTTCATGTAGACAGGTGCCTGCCATGAAATTGCACGTTCTGCCAAGACTCCCAGCCGGTGCATGCTCTGGGACCCAAGGGGGGACTTCTGTCCCTTGAGACACTGGACCATTCCATCCCTGGGCAAATGGGATTGGTACCCCAGGAGAAGCCATGAGGCTCAGAGGATTTCCAGAGAAGAAAGTAATAGCACAGATGCAATCCAGGCACCTTTCAGTCCTTCCTTCAATCCTAATCTTCTTGAAATTGTCTTGTTCCTTCACTTTCTTGACATTGTTTTCATGCTAGCCATGGGATGAGTCATGGTATCCCTCCTGCCTCATCAACCTGTTCTTCTCAATTGCCTTCTGTACCTTTTCCTCCCTCAGTGTATCCCTCTTGACCCTTCCCCCGGGGCCATTCTGTTCCGTCCCACAACCTCACTGCAACATCAATCAGGAGTCCTCACCTTTGTGAGGTCCTTTGAAATTTCCTGCTTAATTTTTATTATTGAAGTATAGTTAACATGCAATGTTATATTAGTTTCAGGTTTGCAACATAGTGATTGGAGAAATCTATACGTTATGCGGCACTCACCACCATTGTAAGCATAGTCACCATCTGTCGCCATATATTATTACAACATAGACTCTGTTCCCTGTGCTGTACTTTCTATCCCTGTGACTTACTGATTTTACAACTGGAAGTTTGTACCTCTTAATCTCTTTCACCTCACTTGCCCATTCCCGACCCTCCTCCTGTCTGGCAACCACTAGGTCCTTCTCTGTATTGATGAGTCTGTTTGTGTTTGTGTTTGTTTGTTTGTTTGTTTGTTTTGCTTTCCTTTAGATTCCACCTGTAAGTGAAATCATATGCTTTTGTCTTTTTCTTTCTGACTTATTTCAGTTAGCAAAATACCCACTAGGTTCCTCCCTGTTGCCATGAAAATTTAATGAGAGCTGTGAGGGCTCTATTCAGAAAAAAATACACTTGCTCATACACAGTCACAATTTTGCATTCCCTTCAGAGGAGACATTGACTTGGGAGAAGCCTCCCCCACCTGTGGGGTGGTGCCCCCCCCCGGTTGTTTCCCCCGGATTCAGGACTGTAAGCCACTATAAGGACATGGGACCTACTGTTCTCCTCTGAACCCCCCAGAGCCTGCACTGTAAGAACCCAATGAACATTTGTTACATGGTAAAAGAAGTTTAACTTGTAAAAATGCATATATTTTTTAAATACAGAGAAAAATTCACAAAAGTGCATATAAAATATGATCTTAATGATAGAAATATATGCTTAGAAAAAAAATGGAAAGGAAACTCACTAAAATGTTACCAAGTAGATTATTTCCAGGTGGTGAAATTATGGGAGATTTTTCATTTATTCTTTAAACCTTGCTTTATGTTACAAATATTTTTAAGCACATGTAGCCCTATACTTTAGTCCAATTTTCTCTCATGAGGTGTTTTGAAGAATGAAAGTGTGAATCCTGGACCTCACTGCACCCCACTCCCTTCTCTTACACAGGACAAATTCTGATGCTCCAAGGTCTGGGGTCTCTCCCTGTCAGGGTCATGAAAGATTTATATATTTGGGGTCCAAAAGTGAAGTTTCTAGACACCCTGATCAATCTGTACCTTGCCTTATTTAAGAAACCCAGGGGGCACCTCGATGGCTCAGTCAGTTAAGCGTCCAACTCTTGATCTTGGCAGGTCATGATCTCACTGTTCATGAGTTTGAGCCCTGCATTGGGATCTGTGCTAACAGTGCAGAGCCTGCTTGGGATTCTCTCTCTCCCTCTTTTTGCCCCCCACCCTGCTCGTGCTCTCTCTCTCAAAATAAATAAAGAAACATTAAAAACAACAACAACAAAGAAAGAAATCTAGGCCCAATAGACCAGGTGGTTAAGCTAGGGGGGGTACAGAGAGAGGCAGAAGGGAAGGAGGTGGGTGATTGAGGGGAGGGGATGGGTTAGATTTCCCCCAAGAATTTGGGAGCTTCTGAAAGAGCAGAGACTCACATTCCACTTGACTGCAGGATCCCCAGAGGGTCAAACGTCTGAGAAATGCAGCTTCTCAAGCAAGTGTGCACTGGGCACTGACTGTGAGGCTTGTGCTTGGTATGCCCTGGATGGTGGAGGCAAGGAACAGTGTGCATGGTGGAGGTAGCTCAGAAGAGGGAGGTTCTTCACCTGCAGAAAGGCTGAGGTGCTCATAGGAGTTCCTAGACAAAAACAGGGACCTCCAGTAGTGACGAAGGGTACACATCTCCAACAGCCTGATTTAGTTCAATGTACAAAAATAAAACAAAATAATGGTTTCTGTATCAGAAGGTCTGCCGCATACGTGGAACTGGGTGCTATTTGGAGTGTTGATTGCTTGCGGGTTGTTTTCTGCTGCTTTCTCTGGTGGAATCGGCCTCAGGAATCTTAGCTGCAAAAGACATAGAAACAATACCTTAGGGGGGCGCCTGGGTGGCTCAGTCGGTTGAGTGGCCGACTTCGGCTCAGGTCACGATCTCGCGGTCCGTGAGTTCGAGCCCCGCTTTGGGCTCTGTGCTGACAGCTCGGAGCCTGGAGCCTGGAGCCTGTTTCCGATTCTGTGTCTCCCTCTCTCTGACCCTCCCCCGTTCACGCTCTGTCTCTCTCTGTCTCAAAACTAAATAAACGTTAAAAAAATTAAAAAAGAAAAAAAAGAAACAATACCTTAGGCCTGAAAGTCACCTTGGAAAGTGGCCAGTCACTTGGCTTTCAACCTTTCTCTGCAGAGCTTCTTCAAGCCCACTGCCAAAGCCAGGAGCCAGAGGACTGGGAAGCCAGGGCTCCCCTCCATACACCATGTTCCCCTCAATTCGACCAGAGTAATCCTGTTTTTATTTTCACTTAATACATTTCCTGGAGTCCATTCACCACAAGTCTGAGTGTCTTTCCCATGCAGGGGAAACACTGGTCCCAGCCTCCCATCTCACTGAGACCCAGAAGGGAAAATTTATCTCTTGCCTTGGGGAAATACAGCAGAAGCTGAACTAGAACCCAAGGGCAGGAGACATAGGCATGTGCTTCCGTGCAAAGGGATCACCTTGGCTGTTTCTGCAATGCTACAATTCAAACCTCTCTATCTCTCCAGGCTCAGGAGCAAGCACAGAAAGTCACTAGCAAAGAGAAATGCATTTGGACAGATATCTGCAAACAAAGTTATGTTCAAAGAAGAGTAAAGCTCTGCGTTTGTGACAGAGTGATCAGAAGAAACACATTAGGCCCTTCAAGTACCCAAGCCCACTGGTTCCTTGCAGACTAGCGAGGGCAGCCTCCCCCAGAGATGCTTGAGAGAGCCAGTGGTGGATCCATTCACTGGCTTTTCACCCTCTATTCCTGACCCCCAGTACGCCAAGGATGGGGAGCTAAAAATGCCACCCTCCAGATACCTTAGCATCTAGGGCTCCAGACATGGCCAAGTTCCACCAGTCAGATGTACTACCACAAGACGGGTTTGAACCTGAAGCCTGTGAGCAGAGAGGGAAAAACATGAGGCGCCCATTTGGCTGGGGTATTAGAGCCAGCAGCTGTAGTGGTAGCTTCTTTCTTTTCTATCGAAATGTAGTTAACATGCCATATTATATTAGTTTCAAGGGTACAGCATTGTGATTCAAAATTTATATACATTACAAAGTGGTGGCCACAATAAACCCAGCTACAGTTAGTCACCACGCAAAGGTGTTAGTTTCGTGAACTGTATTGCCTGTGTTATACATTGCATCCTTGTGTCATTGATTTTATAACCGGAAGTTTGTACCTTTCAATGCCCTTCTATTTCACCTTCTGGCAACCACTAGGCTGTTCTCTGTATCTAGGAGTCTGTCTCTGTTTGGTTTTGTTTGCTTTGTTTTTTATATTCCACCATGAAATCACATACCATGAAATCTTATGGTATTTGTCTTTCTCTGTCTGAGCTATTTCACTTAGTATAATACCCTGTAGGTCTATCTGTGTTGCTGCCAATGGCAAGATTTCGTTCCGTTTTGTGGCTAATATTCCAGTGTGTGTGTGTGTGTGTGTGTGTGTGTGTGTGTAAAACCTCTTCCTTTTCCATTCATCCACCAATGGACACTTGATCTCCTTCCATAGGCTGGCTATTGTTTTAATGATACAATAAACATAGGGGCGCATGTATCTCTTTGAATCAGTGTCTTTGTATTCTTCGGGTGAATACCCAGTAGTGTGATTGCTGGGTCATAGGGCAGTTCTATTTCTAACTTTTTGAGGAACTTCCATACTGTTTTCCAGAGTGGCTGCACCAGTCAACGCTACGCAATGGCAGCTTCTTAGTTCACTGAGTGGTCTCCCAATTGAACAACGTTTGCAGCAGCGGGGTGGTGGGGCCTCACAGCATTCTGCAGCAGCCACAGCCTTTTCCATCTTGATGGAGTGACCCTGGACATGGGAATTTTTCCTAGGACATGACTTAGAGTCTTAACTATTTTGTAAGCACCCAAACGCCTTCTCAAAAACCATTTCTGCTAATGCCAGCTAGGTGGATTCCACTGTCTGTGGCTTAATGCTTATCGAACTTTGGCATATTTACCAATCCAATAAGTGAAAACAAAATGTATTCATTATAGTTTTAATTTAATCTTCTCTTAACTTGAGTGAAGTTAAAAGTCTTTTTCTGGAGGCGCCTGGCTGGCTCAGTTGGTAGATCGTGTGACTCAGGGTCATGAGTTCAAGCCCCACATTGGGTGTGGAGCCTACTCAAAATTCTTAAAAAATAGTAATAAAACATAAAGTAAACAAATACCTTTAAAAGAAGTATCTTTCTGTGTTTAAGAGGCATTTGTATTTCCCTTTCTGAGAACAATCTGCTCTTTTTTGAGAGGTATGACCCCATTTGTCATACTTATTCTCCCATACTTATTTCTTCCATTAGTTTTATAGTTTTACTTTTCATATTTAGGCATTTACCACATCTGAATTGCCCTACCATATATGGGTCAAGGTAGGTACCCAGTTTTCCCAATACTATCTGCCTGTTGATTTATGTGTATCTTTCATCACATATCCTATATGCATGGATTTGTTGCTGAACCATCTCTACTCTGTCCCGGGTCTATTTGCCTGTTTGTATGCCAATGATTACGTGATATGTGATTATAATAATGTTGCTACCTCTTCATAAATAGTAGGATAAATCCCCCTCCTTGCTTTTTTCCCCAAAATCCTCTTAAACATTTATGAATATTCATTCTTCTCTATAAATTTAAGAATAATTCTTGAAGTCCTCAGAATATCAAGCTAGATTTTGTGTTGGAATTGTATTAAATTAACAGAATAATAGGATAGTAACACCTTCATGAAGTTATTCAATCATGATATTTATTCAGATGTTTTATGTCCTTTAATTAACTTTTACATTTTTCTCCATTAATATTTTGTGTAATTTCTGTCAATTTCTAAATAATTTATAGTCTTTATAATATTTTGAATATATTATTTTATATTGTATATTTTATGGTTATTGATGTTGAAGGTAAATTCTATTGATTTTTGTAAACTGACCTTGTATCTAGAAACCCCAATGACTATTCATAATAGATTTAATTTTTCTCTGTTGACGGTGTTGTGTTTCCTATGTAGAAAATTATCTATACAGAGAGTTTTACCCTCTCCTTCCAGTTCTTATAACTTTTGTTCTTTTTCCATTTGGATAGTATTTTTGAGAACTTTAATACTGTGTAAAATCTGGCATCAAGAGAGGGCATCCATAATTTCTTCTTGATTCTAAAGAGAATGTATCTAAAATTTTTGCTTTAAGCAAATTTTGATGTTTGCTGTTGGTTTTGGTTTGTAAACTCTATCAAGTTAAGGAAACCTCTTTGTAAGTCTTCTTTTCTAAAACATTTTCCATTGTTAAATTGTTGCTGACTTTCCAGAATGGCTAAATTGAACAACACAACAAGGCACAGCAAGTATTGACAAGGATGTGGCTGGCTGATGCCGGGAGCATAGACTGTGGTTGGCTGATGCTGGGAGTGTAGATTGGTACAAACATGTATCAGACACTGTCAGTGCTCCTCCCAGATCCCCTCCATCCCTTGTCTGTGCTTTCCAAGCTTCACTGTTTTGCCCCCAATTGCCCACACCTGCAACTCTTTGTAAGAGGATGGGTCTTATGTTACTGAGATCACTTAGCTCACATGGACAGAGAGCCAGAAATGCTCCCATGGCAGCCATTAGGCCAACAAATGGTACAGGAGTGTGAAAGTCCAGCAAACCTGCCTCAGGTTGGGACAACTCAGAGGCATATTTTATACTCACAAGGTCTTTTGTGGAGTCAGTGACACTCTGTTCCACAGAACTTTGCTTTAAATCATGCCCTTGCTTGGGCTCTTCCCCTTTTCTGTCCTACCTACTCCACTACTTTCCTCATTTCTCCTGAGAGCACATCCTTAATAAATCATACATACATAAATACTCATCCCAGGGTCTGCTTCTGACCCTTACCTTACTTCCAACCTAAGACAATCACCTTAGAAAACTGTTTAGCCAAGCTGAATATATACATTTCCTATGATTACAATCCCACTCCAAGGTACATACAGAAGGAGTACATACATAAGGGGGCATCTGTGTGGCTTAGTCAGTTAAGCATCCAACTTTGGCTCAAGTCATGATCTTGAAGTTCATGAGTTCCAGCCCCACGACGGGCTGTCTGCTGTCAGCACAGAGGCTGCTTAAGATCCTCTGCCCCCCTCTCTCTCTCCCTCTCTCTCTCTCTAAAAATAAATAAAAATCAAAAAGAAATACATACATAACTTTAACAATAATCATGTATGAAAATATTCATGGCACCATTATTATTAATAACCCCAAAATGAACACAACCCACATGTTTATCAAATTATTTGACTGGATAAATAAAATGCCTCATATTCACATAATGAAATACTACACATCAGTAAGAATGAATAAACTACAACTGAATTCAACAATATGGATGGAACTTACAGCCCTCAAATTGGGAAAGAAGTCCAACACAAAGGAGGACAGAAACTGTGATTTCATACTGGGCAACCAGACAAAACTAATCTGTGAAGCCAACTTTGTTTTGTTTTGTTTTGTTTTGTTTTGTTTTCACATGGCTACTGAGTTGTCTCAATACCATTTACTGAATAATATGTCTTTGACGATTTGAAGTCAGGACAGTGGTTGCCCTTGTCCAGAGTGTAGGGGTCACACTGAGGGTTATGGGTGCTGGTTGCATGGGTGGTTTCAGTTTATGAACATTAATTGAGCTATCCACTTGTGATTTGTATACTTTTCTGTAAGTATATTATTCATCCTTACATTTAAAAAATTAGATAATAATGAAGTGTTAAATTTTATGAAACTTTTGTCTGCATATATTGACATAATTAAATTGAAAGATTTTCTTTTAACGTTGGACCATTTTCACCACACTCTGGAGATAAACCTTTGAGCATATTGAATGAACTTGTTAATTCAAGTTGGATTTGGTTAAGATTTCTCTCTATTCTAAAAGGTGAAATAAATCTACATTTTTTTTTGTTCTGTTCTCATACAGTTTGGGAACTGTGGCTAAACTATGAGCTTGGCAACTCGATATTATTTTCTACTTTCTGGGATAACTGGAATAAGATAAGAAACATCTCTTCATTGATAGTTTATGGGAATTCACAAATTATCTGGATTTGGGTCTTTTTGGGGGTAGGGACCATTTAACTATCCTGTCTATTTATTTAGTGTCTATTGAAATGTTACAGCTTTCTATCCCTTCTTCTTTCAATTATAATATTTTGTAACTTTTTAAAAATGGGTCCATTTTTTTCAGGATGTTCAAGTTTATTAGCATAGTTTCTTTTAATTTCATGGTTTTATTTTACTTTTTTGTTTAAAACTCTCACCCACCTGGAATCTATTTTGAGGTAAAGTGAAATTGTGCTTCAAAAAAAGAAAAAAAGAAAGAAAATGAAATTGTGGTTCTAGTTTTGGGTGTTTTTTTTCCACATGGCTACCCAGTGGTCCCCACATCATTTATCAATAGCACCTCTTCTCCTCAGGGAAGCTGAGTGATGTCAGCGGGATGGCTGTGAGTGGCAGCTCCATTGTTCACTGGTAACATCAATGAAGTAAGAAGTACTGGAACAGACAGTGAAGAGGTGAACCCCCTTGCCATTTCCTCCACTGAGAAGATAAAACAAAAGAAGAAACAAATATCCAGATAAGCATGCCCAGACAGACCCCTGCTAGTCTGTCTCCAATGGCAGGGACCCAGTGGGGAACTAGTCAGATAGAATCAATCACACAGCAGGGAGCTCAAATGGGGCCTATATTGTGGTACTTAGAATATGACGTTGTCAGAATAGAGCCAGAATCTCTCTGCTTTCTCCCTCTATATTTTACTCTGCAATGTCATAGTAAATGATCAATTTCCCCCAAGTCTGAAAGTGTTTGTGACTTATTTTGCAGGGTCTCTGTCTTTCAGCTATGTCAGAGAGAATCTCCAAAGCTCCAGATAGGAGGGGGCTCACCTTCCACAGCAGCAGAGAAATAATAGATCCCATCTTCAAGGATCTCCCTGACTCCCTGACAGGAGCCTCAGTAATACCCCCAGCCACCACCTGCAACTTGGACATACAGTGGAACCTATATAATACAAATCCCAAACATAAATGCCTCAATTGTTTTTTTAGAATATTCATAGTAAGATAAGGAATAGAAGGTAAAAGGTCATTAACCCTTCATAAAGCTACTTTCACCCCACCCCACATACATGTCTCCATTTATGAAGTACTTAGCTAGGAAGTATACTCCTTCCAGTGTTCATCAAGAGGAAAGAAGAGAGAAAGTAAACCTCTCATAATGTGATGAATATTCTTTCTCTTTAGTCTGACTAAACCATTTTAGGCTACATGAGCAGCCCCACTAGACCAATAACAGTCCTCAAAGAATCCCATGTATGATTGGCTTAGTCCTCGCTTCCTAAGCCAATCGCTAGCAATCAGGATGGGACCATCATGATTGGGCCACTCTTACCTGGGTCCAGTTTTGGGTGCTGGTTACTGAGAGAAACCAAGGAAACTTAGGTTCCTCAACCAAAAGGTATGTCAGAATGACTGAATATATGTTGAGAAAACAACTGATAGTGTTCATGACAGAATTTTCTTTTACTCTCTAATTTTTTAACTCATAGTAAGATATACATAACATAAACATTTTCATTTTAACCATTTTTAAGTGTAGAGTTCAAAGGCATTAATTACATTCACAATGTTGTGCAACCATCTGCAGTATATATTTCCAAGCCTTTTTCCTCATCCCAAACATAAACTCTGTGACCATTAAGCAATAACTTAATTTCCCATTTTCCCCTACCTCCAGCCCCTGGTAACTTCTAATCTACTTTCTGTCTCTATGGATTTTCCTTTACAAGATATTTCACATAAATGGAATCATACAGTATCTGTCCTTTTTTTTTTTTTTTTTTTTTTTTGGTCTGGCTTATTTTACTCAGCATAATGTTTTCAAGATTCATCTGTGTTATACCATGCATTAAAACTTCCTTTTCATGGCTAAAAATTATTCCACTATATGTATATACAACATTTAACTTATCCATTCATCTTTTGATGGGCACTTGCATTGTTTCTACATTTTGGCTATTGTGAATAATGCTGCAATAAACACTGGCATACAAAAACTGTAGGAGTTCCTGTTTTCAATTCTTGGGGTATATATCTAGAACCAGAAATATTGGGTCATAGAGTAATTCTATGTTTAGTTTTTTGGGGAACTTCCAAACTATTTTCCACAGAGACTGCACCATCTTATAGTCCCACCAGCAGTGTATAAGGGTTCCAGTTTTTTCCATATCCTCACCAACACTTGTTATTTTCCCTTTTTAAAAAAAATTATAGTCAGCCTAATGGATATGAAGTGGTCCCTCTCTGTGGTTTGATTTGCATTCCTCTAGAGACTAATGATGTTGAGCAGCGTTTCCTATAATAAGATATACCTATTGACCACGTGTATATCTTCTTTGAAGAAATGTCTAAGTCCTTTATCCATTTTCCCAACTGCTCTTCCAAATAACTAGAATCATTTGTCTTGCTGTTCAGACCTTTATCAGATAAAGGATTTGCAAATATTTTCTCCTATTTTTGTGGGGTTTTGCTTCACTTTCTTGATAAATATCCCTTGATGTACTGTCACAGACTTTGAGTCTGGAGTTCTGTCTTGTCCAGTGAGAGAATGGATGCAGAATTGAATATGAGAGAGGCTAATGTCTGGGAGGAGACAAGAGCCCTGAGTAAGGGTCCTTGCTCCATATTTATTAGGATCAGAAGGCTTTCAAACGTGATGGATGTGCAGAAAGAGATAATAAAACAGTGATCATTGATTCATGTGTGTGAGAGAAAGGGGGTTTCAAAGGCATGAGGTGTTAGGGGTTAGGGTCAAGACAAATCAAAGACCCAACGCCAAGCAAACGGCTGTTTATTGCAGGCACCAGACACTGTGTCTGTTTATCTTAACTTTTCTAGGGGCTGAGACAAATAGAGAATGATACTTCAGGATTAACACGGTATTTTTCTTGCTAATTAACTCTGGACGTGTTTGCCCTGCTGCAAGGGCTTTCGGCTTCTACCTGTTCTCAGACGTTTTCATCCTGTGGAAGCGGCTTTCTGCTCTATGCTTTGTTCTATGCTGGGGGTGTTTTCACCCTATGGTTCTGCCTCTACTTGTTCTCCAACGCTTTCATCCTGTGGAAGCAACTTTCCACTCTATGCTTTGTTCTACACTGGGGGCGCTTTCACCCTGAGGTGGCTTTCTGCCCTAAGCCTTGTTAACCCATTGGTGCAAGCTCAGGGAATTCTTAAACTTATTCCCCACAATGCACAAATATTTTTAATTGTTACAAAGGTCAATTTTTTTTTCTCTTGTTACCCATGCTGTCTTAGTGTCCTTTCATTTCAACCTGAAGGATTCCCTTTGGCATTTTCTGTAGGATGGGTCCAGTGGTAACAAACTTCTTCAGTTGTTATTTCTCTGGGAATATCTTAATTTCTCCCTCATTGTTCAAGGACAGTTTTGTTGGGTATAGAATTCTCAAATAACAGGTTGTTTTCTTTCAGCACCTTAAATATGTCATCCCACTCCTTTTGGTTTCAATGATTTTTCATGAGAAATTGGTTGTTAGTCTTATAGAAGATCCTTGTGTATAATGAGTCACTTCTTTCTCACTGCTTTCATGATTGTCTCTTTGACTTTCAATAGTTCGATTACAATGTGTCTCAGTGTTGGTCTCTTTCTTATTTTTATCCTATTTGGAGTTTGTTGAGCTTCTTGGATGTGTAGCTTTATGTCTTTCATAAAACTTGGGAAGATTTTTGGTCATTACTTCTTCAACTATTTTTTGTTTCTTTCTCTATGTCTTTTCCTTCTGGGACTTTCAAGATACCTATATTGGTCCCCCTAATAGAGTTGCATATATCACTTAAGTTCTGTCATGTTTCTTTCTGCTCCTTAGACTTGATAATTGCAAATTTCCTATATTCAAGTTCATAGATACTTTTTTCCTATTGTTGAACCCCTTAGTTTATTTTTCTTTTCAGTTGTACTTTTAACCTCCAGAAATTATGTTTCTTTAATCATTCTTACCTCTTTATTGATATTATCATTTTTCATACTTTATTTCTTAATGCCCTTTTTCTTTGTCCATGTTCTTCTTTTGTTTTTTAAGTATATTTAAGATTGTTGTTTTAAAGTTTTTGTCTAATAAGTCCAATGCTAGTTCCTCAGGGAATGTTTCTTTCTACTCATTTTATTTCTTTGTAGGGCCCTTTGTTACTATGTCTTTGTAGGCCTTGTAACTTTGTTGTTGTTGTTGACAACTGGACATTTGAGTATTATAAAATGGTAACTCTGGAAATGAGATTCTCTCTCTACCTCAAAATGTGTTTATTTTTCTTGATTGTTGAAGCCTATAGTCATTTATTTAATGATTTAACAATTTTTTTCATAGACTGTTTTCTTTGTTGTGTGTGGTTACTGAAGTCCTTGTTTCCTAGCTTGTGGTCACCTAATGTTGACATATATTTTCTTGAATTCCACTTGATTGATGTAAGTTTTTTACTGTTTTTCCAGAGTTTTTACATTAGTTCTGACAATTTTTGCTTGTTTTTCAGTGTTTGTGTGGGGAGACAAGGGCTTGGAGCTGGCTACTCCTCCATTTTTATGATGTCCAACTCAAAAGAATTATTTTGAAGATCAACTCCAGAGTTACTTTTGAGTAGTGTCCTAGTAGAACCAAGAGTGAGTAAGTACTAAAGAACCAGTAATTTAACTGAACTCAAATTGAGGGCAGTAAGAGCAGTGGGGATTGTTTAATTTGCTTTGTGCAAGACACTCTCCTGAGTGACTCAGATTTTGTTTCTGAATGTGTTGAGGGAAATAAGGATGTGTAGAAGGTCCTGAGAGTTCCTGGAACATAAGACATTTCTAATGATATGAGTATTTAATATATTTAATTGCCATCATTTATTATTACTATTGTTATCATCTGACTCCTGAAGTTGTCATTGACTCAACAACCACATTTTTCTCCTGCAAAGGCAGGGTAGTTGAGACTCGGGGTTAGAAGGAGGTAGAACTGCAAATAAGTCCTAGTCTTTCATTTATTAACTCTGTGATCCTGGTTAGGACAAAAATCTCTCTGTTCTCAATTTCCTCATCAAAAATAGCGGGAATAATTATACACAGTACCTCAATGGGCTATAGTAAGGACTAAATGAGCAGGACTGAGCACCCCCATAAACGTTATGATTGATATTATTGCTCTTTTCAAGGACTTGGACTCAATCCTCAAAATGATAACAGGCTTCCCTCTCACTTTTTCAAGTACAGGTCTCACTGTTCCCTGCCTCTACCTATCATAGCCTCTCTAAGCAGCTCTCAGTCTTAACCAATCCTGACCTGGGACTTCATTCCTGGTGGATGTTTCTGTGTCCAGTCCTCTTTGCCCCTCAATATACCTGAACACCAAAAGACAAGCCCTCCATCTCCTCAAGGGGCCCCTCTCCAACCTCCCTTCCGCATGTCCACCATGGATTTTTCTTCTTTGCTGTGGAGGATTCAACCAACTATTGCTCACCATTTATCAGAACTTCTCCTTCATGTTGCCCAAGAGGACACAGTTGAGGGTAAAGTGGGAGAAAGATAGAATTTTTTTAAGTTATTTATTTTCCGTATGGCTCTTGGTTTTCTTAATCCCTCCAAATTCCTTCCTGGCACATCCAGTCCCTTTCTGGATTTTGAATTTCAAAAATCTATAGGCTCTGAAGGGAGGAGAAAGTGTTCAGGTTGTATTCAATATATTTAGGAATACCCAGGAGGACGTGGAACAGGGTTTTCTACCCCTTACTCCTCAAACTGAGGAAACATTTCCTACTGTAGGGGAAGGGTTAATAATTGACATTTTGGAAGTCTCTATGAAAGGAGACCTGCTTCCTCTGGGTGGAAAATAACAAACCCCTTAGCTAGGATTTATATCATCAAGAGTTAGGCAGATAATCTGTCTCTTTTCCTAAGCATAGCCCCAAGATAAGTCAGAGAAAAAAGGTCATGTGTTTGTTTAGAGTAACAAAGCAGGTCTGAAATGATTCTGGAAACCACAAAGGATGACTTAGCAGTGGCCTCTGTGGACTGACCACTGAGGGCGAAATGGAACGAAAGGCATATCAATAGGAGCTGCCATGAGAATTTAGCACTGAGACCTTTAACTCCCAAACTTATAACACAACAAAGTAAGTCCAAACCCAAGGAAAATGGAGGAAGACCAATTTGACTGAAATCAAATATGTACATTCCTGGCAAAATGGAGACATGAAATGAAAATTAAGTCACAAAAACAATGTGGAATTTCTGTCTTTCTTGAGGTTGAGCTGCTACATGAGCATCTACAGAAAGACTTGTGCCTATGACTTTGTTTTCATGATGAAAACAGTTACATGGCTAGCTGGCAAGAAGAAGGAGCAGCTTCCAGAACCAGAAATACTAGCTGAAAGGTTGGCCTGACAGAAACTCCCGTACTTTCACTCACCTACAGAGCCCCCATTGGGCAATTTCCAACTGGAAGCAGAGGGTAAGAGAAACTGTATAATACAATCCATTCAGGTCAGCCACTTAGCACTGAAAGCATGGTGAAGAAAGGTAAAGAATGCATCTGGAGAGCAAAGGCAAGATGTCCAGAACACTATGTGATAATACTGTTATCAGAATCAACAACTGGGAAGATTGTTTTCTTGATCTGGCCTTCTTCCGGGCGCTGGAGAGAGATAAGCACAAGAGGAGGAAGAATATGGAGGCTACTTTGGTCAATAAAGTTACCACTCAAAGGATCATTTTTAGAATCCTTCATCCAAGGTGGAGAGATTAAGGATAGAGCAAGGAAATGGACTCAAATCTTAGAAAATATATTGTGGATCACACCAAAGGAGTGAGATTGATAACAGTGGCAGGTGAGAAGATGAAGTAAAGGAGTCAGGTATCAGAACAGCAAAAAAAAAATAATAATAACTCTGAAAAGTCTTGGATTCCCATTGATTTCACCATCTCTGTGAGGGTAGGTTTGAATAGGTGCCAACCATATCCAGATCATTATGTTTCTCATAGAAGCTACACCCATGTGAAAAAAAAAACTAGAGAACTGCACTGGGGGTATCTTCAGGGACTTCTTAGGATCCATCCAAGTATGCACCCCAGATCAGAGTTGGAGAGCCATGTCAAGGAATGTTGAGTTGAGTTGAGTTGCAATCGACTAGTTGACATGATATTATGCAATTTAGTTAAATGTTTGTTTATTTCTAACTTGTGATTTTATTTTTGGAGACAATATTTTTTTTCCAAATCTCAAATGTTTTCTTAGGACTTTGAAAAGCTCAGACAAGGATAGTGAATGGAAATCCCTGAGCAACAGCTGTGTGGGTGGCCTGAAGCAACTTGTCCAGCTGGAAATTTAAGGGTGGTGGGTTCCAAGAGAGAAGCTGCCAAGAGCTAATAGAGCACCTAATGGCCAGACCAGATTGAGAGAGACTTTTAGGTAGCTCATAGATATGGGAAGAGTTATTCACAGGTAGAAGAAAACTAATCAGTTTCTTAAAGTCAATAATCAACTAGTAGAAAAGTCAAACACTACACAAGAAATGGAATGTATAGCACGCAAGTAACATCAGCTATGAACAACACGTACATCATCATGGTAATGTAAACGTTGAATACTGATTTAACCAAAAATTATCATTTAACTGATTGAATGGTGGGAGAAGGGAGGTTATATAGGCCCTGATGTTTGAGTACTAAAAGCTTATCTTCCATAGTGGGGAATAAATAGATACTAGATAAATTAAATAAGGAACCACAGGGTCAGGCATATTATTTTAAAATATGGAGGTTAATATCAGAAGAAACTCAGCAGCTGCATCTGCCAAGCACATGCTAATACTTAGCTTGTGAATAACAGGAGGCAAAAAGAGGTGTCCATGTGTGGGTCCCCAAACCTGGCCAGGTGGGAAGAAGCCATAAGGTGGCAAGCCCTAGACACTGTAAGTTTCCCGTTCT
Organism: Panthera tigris; assembly: GCF_018350195.1. Lineage (NCBI taxonomy): Eukaryota > Metazoa > Chordata > Mammalia > Carnivora > Felidae > Panthera > Panthera tigris. Next base: position 111,053,748 of record NC_056667.1, on the reverse strand, counting down.
TTCAGCAGCCTCCTCCTTGACTAGCTTTACAGAATATTTATTGCAGTTGCTTTTCTTTCTGGCAAACATATTTTCAATGGACGTCTAGAAAGTTAAAGTGGAAATCTCAACATAAACCAGAATAGTATACGCTTTCTCTCACATCTTCATTCTCTATCCCACCTTCCGTGGAAGGAAAGAGACAGTCACTCACGGACCCTGAACAACAGAGCTCTGCCACCTTCAACTCAGACTTTCGATGTCACCGTGGTGAGTGCTGAGGTATACTTTCCAGGTACCTCCAGGCCTAGGTGCTGAGGAGCATTTTCTCTTGAGGGGCTCACGGCTGAGATCCTCTTGAGGTATAGGCAAAGGATGCTGCCTTACCTGAGGTTATCGACACCCCCCCCCCAGGAGAGAGCCCACATCCAGTGACTTTGGATACAAAGCCCCAGCCTCCTTTTCCCAATTGAGGGCATCTCTAAAGGACCAGCCCAACTTCGGAGCAGCCCTTGGGATCAGCTAAGGCCTCTGCTGGGACTGAATTCAGATGAACTCTCCGTCCAGTCATGCTCTCCTGCACATGTGTTGTTCCCGAGAGCACCATGCAATAAACCTACATGCGGATCTCCTTCTCAAAGTCTGTTTCCATGGAACCCAGCCTAAGGAGACACCTTCAGAATCTCTTTCATTCCACCTGCCAGAAGGGAAAAGGGCATGAAGGGATACAGGGGGAAGTCTTGGATGCCGAATCTAGAGGCAATAGGCATGACTTCCATTGCTTAGAACCCAATCACATGGCCATACTTAATATCTGTGGAGGTGGGAAAATGCAGTCCAGCAGTGTCTCCCAAGAATTAGTGAGCACTTATCTGTCTCTGCCATTTGTACCTCCCTTCTCTCTCTCTCTCTCTCTCTCTCTCTCTCTCTCTCAGGAAAAACTCATCTGCAGCATCTGAAGAATTAAAATTTGAGGCACTTAGGCATGAGTCTTCATGGGAGAAGAGACACATGTTGTCGGCATCAGGATCCCTGGACTTTTTTCTCTTATTAAGAACTCCTTCTGTCTTCTACTAAGGACCATTATATTCAGCCTGTAATTAAATCTTGAGTGCTTCTTCTGCCTTCAGAAGAATTTTTTTTTTCAGAAGGAGCAAAGTGAACTTGGAAGACTGTAGAAAAGATTAATATAAAGTTAATCTCTATTCCAAAGGTCATAAATTCCAATGTTTTGAAGAACTAAAGGGAACCGTGTGACCTGGTCCTTTCTACCTAGAGTTGGCAGAGCCCAGCGGGATCAATAAAGTAAAGAAGACATTACCAGCAGCCACCCGATCCCTCAAGGCACAGGGCCAGTTCAGAGAGAAGACTGTATACGTGCTGAGGGGTCCTCAACATGAGCCACAGAAAAGAGACCAGGCACTGAGCAAGTTCATCTCCCCAGAACTGGGACCCAGCAAGTTTTGTTACATAATGAGAGACTGTTTTGTTTTGCCTATAACTAAAAGCATTTTCCAAAACATAAGAGAGCTGGGACCCTTTCATGGAGATCCTCCAAGCCCTGGGGAAGAGTCTAAGACCAGAGGAGAATTCAGGTGGATCTAGGTGCCCTGGGCACCCCCCTCCCCTGTCCAGGGACAGTCCACCACCTGTCAGCCAAGAAGACTCAGTGCCAATGAACAGCAAGTGTTCACTGTCTACCCACTAGTGCTGAAGGTAAGCATAACTGGCCAGCCTCTGAGAAGTGGCTATAATCCCAGGTAAAGATGCTACTTGCCTCTTTAAAGCCCCAGTGCATGTAGGTGGAGAAGTGGCTTCTGGGACACAAACCTAACATCATTTTGGGTAGCAGTGCCAGTGAGGGTGTTTCTTTTCTTCTTTCTTCCTTTGCTCCTGGCCCCATGCCCTCATTCACCTGCCCTTGTCCCACAGTGGCTAGAGGCAGAGGGTTCCTGTTCTGTGTCTGCCTCCCTCTTGCTCTCTCCCATTGTGCTCACCTTCTCTCCTTCTGCCCAGCTCTCCCTGGCTACTCAGTGCCCTACCATGTGCCTCCTGCCTGTGCACAAGCTGGCCTTTCTTCAGTCACCCTGATACCCTGATGGGAGTGGCGATAGCTCATCTTCTTAAAAGTCTGACACTATGTAGCTTTTCCCTCTTTCGTTAGTTTCCTCTGGAATTTTTTTCTCCGTGTTCTGACACTTCTTCTCTTCTCTTCTTCTCCTTGGATCTTTGTTTTTCTTCTCTTTTTGTCACACAGACCCACTGCTGTGTGTCCATGTCTGTGTTTCCTCCCTGTAACCCATACTCAAAGAAGGAAAGTGGGGCAAATCCTCCTCTGGAGGTAACAAGATTCAAAAACAAAACAAAACAAAAAAGAGAGAGCTTCCATACACACACCACATGACAAGACTAGAACTCACACTTGGACACTTAACCACTCTTTGGAAGCAACTATATTAAATTTTTGCTGTCTTTGTACATTTTAGGCATTTGAAAGATTTCCCAAGACTTTGAAGGATAAGCACACAATTTGACCTTGAAATGGGACACCCAACTGATGTGTTACCTTCCACTCAACTCAGAATACCTTTTGAAATGAGCTATGGCTCCAACCTAGCATGTCCTGAGAGAAGAAGGAGCTCACGCACACCCCAGAGCATGCTACATTCTCCAAACGAATCAGACCATTCCTCACCTCAGTCCCATGGAATGAGAAGAAAATATGCTTTCACTTTGTTTTGTTTATGACATGATGTCCAATCTATTGAGTTCCAATTTCTAACTCCCCCTCCCTATCACTGGAGAGAGAGTTATCATCCAAGCTGATATGAGGAAATGGAAGCCCACTGGTTCCAACCTGCTGTCAAATCTCAAGTGATTGAAAGAGAGGACACCTGGCATTTTTAAGATGCATTTCTATCCATCTCTCTTTTGATCCTACAACAACACTGTCCTATGAGTACAGGAAGCTGAGCTGTCTCTGATTATCCAGTGAGGCCACACCCAGGGGGTTATGCAGACTTGACTGGCTTCTTCAGGGATTATATTCTGCTCAAGGCTGCAGCCATCCACCAACCCTGGAAAAGAAGCCAGTCATGGGACAAGTCATGATTTTACCTGGCAGGTGAAGCCCCCATAAGTCTGAGAAGCCAAGCTGGCCACCCCAGAGCTAACAAGTAGACTGAGGTTCCTCCATGGCCTGGGCCACCTGCCCCTCCAGCCCTTTTCTCTCATGTTCCTTTGATCCTAACCAATCCCAAAGTGATCTGATGGGGAAAAAATGCATTTACATCCGTAAGTAAAAATAATCTCTATTTTACAGAAGAGGAAACTGAGACTCAGAGTAGTAAGGTGTCTTTCCCAAGGTTACACAGCAGTTAGCACAGAGCCAGGTTTAGTGCTTATTCTTCTTTAGCCCTCCCCTCAGCTCTCTCCACACCAACTGCAATAAATGATAATATTATCCCTAAAGACGTACAGCATGCAAATAAGTCCTTGAGATTAAGCTTTGTGATTTAGGGATGAGGTGATACAGAAAATAGTGATTTTCTTTCCCAATAATGCTTAGTCTAGAGGTTTTTTGGAAGATATTCTTGTTTTATGAATGAGGGGGCATGGTGTTACAAAGGTGACATAGAAAACGATACTTAAATACTTAAATGGAATATCTACTATGTGCTCGTTACTAGAACGTATATTTATCTACGTTGTCTTAATAATCACGAGGACACTATGAAGTAAGGGTATACATTTATTACATGGAAAACCAAGGTTCTGAACATTTAATGTACTTCCCAAGGTCCAATCACTTACACCAATGCCCTTTCCATGGCACAGCCACTATCACTCCACTAGAAAGCACAGGGCATATAGCAGGTACAGTGCGGGGGTTTCCCAGACCTGCAGATGGACCTTGGCTCCCCCACAGAGCCCCATCGCCACCCAGCCATGGAAGATTCCTTGCGGCTACACCTCCCTGGTCCGAATGCATCCCACTTGCCTTTACATCTGCCTCTATCAGCCTGCTCCTTATGACCTCCAATGCCAGAAAGTCTTCCACTGGATTGTAAGGACCACAAGGCAGGGTCATATATGCTTCAATTACTAATACAGCCCATAATAAGCACAGGCCCTGCCCAGAGGAGGCACTCAATATGCATTTGATGAGAGGAGGAAAGAGCAGAGTGTGAGCAGAACAGCAACCCTGCTTATCCCTTCCATCTAGACTTTGAGAGATCAAGATTTCCCAGAAGGGATAGACCAGTTCACCAAATCCTAGTTCCATGAGTTATTCCTTGGATTTATAAGAGAAGCCACCTAAGAACCTGTTTTTAAAAGCATTGTTTGTCCATCAAGAAGTGAATTTATAGGAATTTGACACCCAAAAGGCAGGCTGAGGTGTCAACGAACCCAGGAATGATCATGACCAATTGGTGGAGGGGGGAACCAAAGGGTTGTTATGTTAATGGGAACCAAAGGCTATTGGGTTCATACCCCAGTTCTGTCACCGGTGTGTTGTGTGATCTTGACCAAGACACCTAAATTGACTAAGAGATTTTTGGTCTCAAATAATAGAAAATTCATATTGGCCTACTAAGAGGAATTTATGATTCACGTGTATGAAGAAATATAGAGTTAATTGGGGCACTTTGGTCAGGAATATAGCTACTCTTCTCTGCCTGTCTGGTTCTTCTGGGTCAAACTTATTCCTGAGGTCCCTTTGCTTATGGAAGCAAAATGGTTGTGGCAATCTCAAGCCTCACCTTGCCTACAACACAGTCTATGGAAAGACACTGAAAATGTGTCCAAGAATTCATGGTGACACACTGGGAAATTCATTCTGACCAGACTCTTGGGTCACAAGTTCATGCACGAACCAGAGCAGTCACTGAGACAGAATGTGCTGATCAGCCTTAGCTAGGTTGCAGTCTCCTCCCACACCACAGAAAACACATGGATCACCACTGGAAATCTGGAGCCCTTGTGAAGGGAAAAAGAGAAGGACGCTGGAGAAGCTACCCACAGAAGTCCAACAGTCCTAGGTCTCTGGGAATGTTATTTCAATTGTTGAATATAAAACATAATAATGACTCTCAACGTATCACATGGGAATCATGTGATCTCAAGTGAGATAATGAGCAAATACACTTTTTAAAGTCTAAAGCTCTGTACCTTTATCTTTCACAATTTACAGACTCTTGAGATTCTGATAAATATATAAAACATTTATTCCAGCAAAAAAGAAAAGAACAAATACAAAAACTTGTAAATGTAATTCCAGAAGCCCACTTCTGGGCCATGCCGGGGATGCTCAATGAAGGCCTGTTTGCTCCATGCCCATTCTTTCCCATGGACTTAACATAAAACCTGGGTGCCAGGATTTATCAATGTAATCCCATTTAATCCTGATGACAACCCTATGAGGGTGGTGCCATCATGCCCATTGTATGAATAAACTGAGACTCAGAGACACTAAGTGACTTGACCATGGTCATAAAACTAATGAGTTGTGGAACTAAGACTAGAACCAGGTCTCCTGATTCAACTCTAATGCATTATCATGGCACTCACTTGGAATGCCTTTCCTCTCTGCTTCCTCTATACAAATTCTACCTGTCCCTGAGGCAGCTCAGAGCTCTCTCTTCTAAGAAGCCTTAATCACATTACAATTCATCTTACATGAATTATCTTCAACTGGTTGTGTCCTGCTTCACCAGAAATTTGGGAAGGACCCTAAAGGCAAAGCCTTGGCTCACCCCACCTCCCGCCCAGGCCCTCTTCACAAGATAGTTCTGTTGGATCATTAATGGGTCAGCCTCAGGTGCTGGGTGAGCTTCTGCCTGACAAGGAAAGGCCACCCAAGGATGCCCCTTCCTTTTGGCATCACAATTGTCAACTGTGGCATAAGAGCCACAGTTCCTAGACATATGTGGGAGCACTAAACACCCGAAGCTGGAGAGAAGAGCCCTGCAGCACTAGGAACTCACATTGGCCTTCAGTGCAGACCCTTCTCCTCTTCCCCCGTGGTCTCCCAGGGACTTGAGCTGTATGCTGAGACTCGCCATACATCTCTATTGTCACGGTGACCGTGGCTATCCCACCCCAACACATTTCCCTTAAAGGGAACTGGCAGTGACTCTCATCATCACTCTTGGGTGTGTTTAGTAAGCCTCTACTTGTGTCAGCCACTGCTACTGAGCACCTGCTCTGAACAGGCTCAAGCATGCTCTCATTGTTTTCTCACAATGACCCGGAGAGAGAAGATGACATTTCATCTGATGGTGAGGACTTGGAGAGCCGCCCACAGTCACACAAGAAGTCTGTCAGGTCCCAGAGCCTTTGCTGACCTTTATACCTCCTTGCTCTGTGCACACAAACATCTAAGCACTCTCTCTAACTCATGGCTTCTGCCACAGCGAGTCTCCATGAGCGTCATCACTGGTGGTTCTGGGCAGAGACGGGGACCCTAGAGGTGCCTTCCTAGCCAGCCCAGCATGGATGCACACCACCACCTGACAAAGAGTTGTGATGAGATGCCACTTCCATCTCCAGCCTCCTACCATAAATATTCCACATGTTCCCATGGCACAGTCCAGCTCTAGCAGGATTTCTGGTCCTGTCCTATTAACCACTCATAGACAGCCTGCCATTGCAGCTAACCTTCCTTGTAAGTTCCTTGAGGACAAGAAAGGTGCCGTTCCCACCTCTTATCCCAAAGCATCCATCTTTAGCCACACAGAACACGTGCAAGTTTCTATGGTGAGAATCGAAGTAGAAAGCAGTTGCACAATTGCAGCCCAAAGCCTGTTCCTGGGCAGGCACCTCTTCTGTGTTGGTCCTCTGGCCTGTTTCCCCTCCACACATGAGGCAATCTCAGGTTTATCCATCTCCCCCACACCTTCCCTGGCTGCTGGATGCATGTAGGGAACAGCAACAGCACTTGCCAACTGAATAGAGAATCCTAGTGCCCCGCAGCACTTTCTAATCATTCCCAGGGCCTGAGGCTGATGAGCTCTGAGAGAGGCTGGCAGTGGGCCTGCTTAATGACCATGGGCAGAGCATCCCAGCAGGCCCTGGTTCCCCATGGCCCCAGGGTACGAGGCCAGCCTGCATTTGTTAATAAGGACACAATCTCCTCCCAGTGGGAGTCATGCTGGCAGAGTTCAAACTTCTAGAGCATCTTGTACAAAATGCCATTTTCCCTATAAATCGAATTAGCATCTTATTTTTGTCTTACTACTCTAAAGTCTTTCCCTTCCTGCCCTCAACTGTCCTTCCCCACCCAAACCACACATACTTCCTAATCAACAGCTGCCTCTGGGTGTTATCCCCAACACTGGTTTTCTTCATTAGGTCCATAAATATGTCAGTCAAAAAGGACACACTTGAATGGGCTCCCACCAGCCAAAGATGAGGCAATCCAAACACCATAAAAGATAAATTCTGTAATGGATTAAAATCTATTAAATACAGAAAATTCATGAGTGTAAAAACATCTATAACTGAATGTAGGGTATATGGGAACTCTGCACCGTCTTTGTAACTGTTTTATAAATCTAAAATTATTCTAAAATAAAACATTTATTTAAAAAGGGACAAGTCAGACACAAAAGGCCACATGTTATATGCTTCTATTTCTATGAAATGTACAGAATAGACAGATCACACTGTGGGAAAGCAGATTAGTGGATGCCTGGGGCTGGCAGAAGTGGGGAACAGGGAGGGAGTGCTTACTAAGGATGGGGTTTCCATTTGGAATGAAGGAGCTCTGGAACTAAATAGTAATGAGGGTTTCACAACATTGTGAATTTACTAAATGTTGCTGGATTGTACTTTACAATGGTTAAAATGGTACATTTTATGTCATGCATATTACCACAATAAAAACAGAAGAATGTTTGAATGCATTCTGAATGTACAACAGAAGGTAAAAATATGTATTAGAATAATAGTAGTTATTTAATTTCAAGATGGCAGATATTCCTGGGAAGGAATACAGAAAAAACAAGATGAAGCCATGGAACTTAAGCTATACATATTCATTCATTCATACATGCAAAAAATGTTTACTGAATGTCTGCCATGTGTCAGTCACTGTTATTTTTTTTTTAATTTTTTTAATATTTATTTATTTTTGAGACAGAGAGAGACAGTGTGAGTGGGGGAGGGGCAGAGAGAGAGAGGGAGACACAGAATCCGAAGCAGGCTCCAGGCTCTGAGTTGTCAGCACAGAGCCCGATGCGGCACTTGAACTCCCCAGCCTCGAACTCACCAGCCATGAGATCATGACCTGAGCCGAAGTCTGACAACATTTAACCCACTGAGCCACCCAGGCACCCTGTCGTCACTATTCTCAGGGATGGGATACATCTGTGAAAAGGAAACATAACTAGCCTTGTGTTGTATCTATAAATTTATTATGTGTGTCCTGGAACCAATATGGCTACATATTATCAAATATGTGTCTTCATGGCTGGCACTTACATCTTTTATGTTTTTATGAAGGCACTGTAATAAATTATATGACAAGATTGCCCCATTTAATCATCATCAACCTTATGAAGTAGATTTTAATCCCCCTCCACAGATGAGTCATAGATGATGCTTTCAGAGGGGTTGCAACTTGCACAGTCACACAGCTAACAAGTGGCAGAGCCTGGCTCACAGACAAATAAGGAAGTCCTTATATAAGAATGTTTCTAGCAGGATATATTTGGTCTGTATAGGTTGCTCTTTACAAATAAACTTGGGATTATGGATTTATGGGATGCAGCTGACTGAACAAGACATAGTCATAAAGGCTCTCAGCCTAAGAGAATAATGAAGAATAAACATGAAGAAGTCCAAATTCTAAGTGGCTTTCTTTGTGCTAACTTGTACTGCACACATCATTAGATCTCATCTGTTACTTGGAAACATGTTCCAGTTCAGAAAAAGGGACTTTTTTTCTTTTTTCTTTCTTTCTGAAGCTGCACTTGATGGCTCAGATCTCAGATCTCTGGAAGATATCAGTTCTATAGTGCTATGTCTGTATCTACTGTTTCCTTGTATCCTACCTAAAAATTAGAAAATTTCAGTGTTATTAAGATTTTTTAAATCTGACTTTATGATATTTAGCAAACAAATAAGCAAAAACTCCTCATTGGTCCTTGTAGGAGGTTGCTAGGGAATCAACTCATTTTTCTAAAAATTTATAAAGGGCAAAAATCGAGCATTTTTCTGTCCCTTCTGCACAAACGGTATTTCAGAGTAAATAATATTTCATAAGGAAAATCTCTCTTTATTAAAGAACTCCAGCTAGTAAAAGCAAAACGATCGAGAGAATTTTAAAAGCACCATTTTGCAAGCCCTAATAAAATAATGGATCTGAGTAATGACAGTGGATGGGTGCTAAAATCATTAGGTAGAAAACAGACAAGGGGCATTATCAAAGATGAATAAGGCTGAAAACACAGATCCATCCAGCAGGAAACATAGGACAACAAGATACCTTGAGCCACCTGACATGGCAAGAAGTCCCTAGCACCCCAAGAGTACCCTGCAAAGAGAGCAAACATGAGCCAAATCAGGCATCTAGATCGCCTGCCAGTTTACGAGGAATATGGAGGGAATAACAACCCAGAGAAAACCAGGATGCAGCAAGGAGCCACCATATCCTAAGTCCTATAAGACAAATGATGGGATTTCTTAAACAAAAAAGGGAGGGTCATGTAAAAGGAGCAGGGGAGATTAAAAGAGACATAAGATATAAAGCAACCAAATGTTGTTTGAATTCAGATTCAAATGAGTCAGAGATAAAAAAGACATTTTTGAGTCAATTAGGGAAATCAGAACATATTCTGATATTAAAGAATAAATACTTATTTTGATAGGTTCCTTTTGGTATTGTGACTATGCCTAAACTATAAGCTGGAAATACATGTGGAAGTGGTTACTGCTGAAATAATATGACATATAGAATTTGGATCAAAATACTCAAGGAGAGAATGGATGAAATGAGATTTGTCACATGCCATGAGTACACGAGGATTGCTATTCTTTTCTTGGAATGTTTGAAATTTTCCACAATAAAAGATGAAGTCATTGTTAAATGAAGGAATAGTGAGCAAAGGAATTTTTTAATGTTAATTATTTTCCTGTGCATCTGATGACACCCCAGTGGCTCTCACCTCTCCTAGGAGCACACACTCACACGACCTGAGCCCCCACAATTAGTTCCAGCATCCACAATGCCCTGTGGTCAGATGGGCCATTCACCCCTAGGATGGCTACCATCACATGGTGGGCTTATATTGTATTTCCTGTGGTGATCACTACCTTGCAGGCCCTTAGTAGGGACACTGTGGGTGATAAACTGGACCCAGTGAACAGCATGGTGGGTTGGGTAGTTTGTAATGAATCCAAGAATGAGCTAATGTGGACTAGCATGGGAAAGATTAAAAGTTTGAGGCAGATGGTGTGGAATGGAAAGATAATGGATGTGCTGAACTTGGCTGGCTGGAAAACATGTGTGGAATGGGATGATTTGGATGGGATGGGATGGGATGGAATGAAGTGATAATTTAGGTTTTGCTTATGAAAGTAGCAAAAAAAAATGGAATGGCAGTGAAGTAACAGAAACTTCAGAAAACAAATATACACCAGGACCGACAGACTCAAACAAGTTTATTATAAAGTGACTGGCAATATCACAGGACCCAAAACACTAAACACCTGTTGTATTGATTTGATTGATACCAAATCATCTTAATTTTTTGCAGTTGAATCCAAAATATCAAGTACAACTTCCTAAAAGCCATAATGAGAAATGTACATGTCTGTGCTCCCCAGACTCCCAACCCCCACTGAGATGTTGGTTCACATGGATTTGATTATCTTATTCCTCATATCTTAATAAAGAAACTTCCCTCTGACCAGGTGCCTGGGAAGAGTGGCTTCTGCCATGAGGCAAGGTGGGGCAGGAGAGGCAAGACCCTGGGAGGGGTGTGTCTAATATACCTTTCCATTGTTGTGGTAGATCTAAGATGGCCACAAATCCTCTGACACTCCCATCAGGAGATGTGTTTGCTCCCTTTGAACTGGACAGGTTCTGTGTCTGTTTTCATCAATGGAAGATGTCGGAAGTGATGTGGTGCCAGTTTCCAGGCCCCAGGATTCAAGACTGGCAACTTCAACAGCTCATCTCTTGGACTACTCACTTTTGGAGCCCTGGGTTGCCACGTAAGAAGTCCTGCTACCTAGTTAGGGGGACCACCTGGACAGAGAGGAGGTGCCCACCTAAGCCCTGTCAGCCCTCTACCTTACACCCCACCCCAGGACACCAGGCATGTAAGAGAAGCCTCCTTGGAATCTTGAGCTGCCAGCTGAATGTCACTAATCAGTGCTGCATGGAGCAGAAGAACAACGCTGCTGAACCCTGTCCAAATTCCCAACCCTCAGATCATGAGCATAACAAAATGAGTGATGTTTTAAGCCACTGAACTGGAGAAGTTTCTACTGCAACGACAGATCATTGGAACAAGCGGTGTTCTCTAAGTATGTGATAGAGAGTAGCTCCCCACTCCCATCCCCAGGTGGTGGAGCTGTGTGCCGAGAGCCACATTTGTTTCCTGTCTGACTCAACCTTGTCACCTGGGAGGGGCAGTCAGGGGCAGGAACCAGGGCAAGGGCAACGAGCCCACCTTGCTACTGACCCACAGTCCTGAGCCCTGATATAAGAAGCCACAGATGTCAGGCAGGGTCTCTGCCAGGTCTGTATGTTTGCTAGGACACTGACAGACAAAGGAAAATCCCAAAGAAAGGATAAACAGAGGAAAATACATGGAGGTGGTAGACTGAGACCTGCTGAGTTGCCTTGTGCAAATGCCTGATTGTTTCAGCAAATGCTCTCCTTCCCAGCGGCAACAGTGGCTGCCATTGCTGAGCTCCCACTGTGCAGGGAAGCCTGCCAGACCTTACAAGGCAGAAGGGGTTGTGGGCCTCCCTCTCTGGAGCAGCACAGCAAAGGGATGAAACACACAGCCACTGGAATCACAAGCACTGATTCGAAAGCCCACTCTGCCACTTACTACACCTCCCACTTTGCTCACTGATAAGACAGGGGTGAAAAGGCTGACTCTTGAGGCCTGACCTGAGGCTGACATGTCATGGTGTACAAAAAGTGCCCAGCACAATATGGGCTTTTGGCAAGTGTCACTCCCCCTCCCTAAACTCTCAGACAAAACCCCCAACACTTCCAGAGTAGTGTTTATACTTTAAAAAGGAACAAAATGTTTTTCATGTGTTGTTTTAATTCTATCTTTGATCTAGGAAATCCTAAGAGCATCAGGAAAACTCAGGTTGCTTTAAGCAACCTTTACTCCCTGGGCTGTAAACTTGGAATACCTGATGTGTGGAGCCCGGGCTTCTGTGGTCTCTGGAAGTGAAGATCCAGGGGGGGCTTAAGACTCTGAGAGAGCTGGTTTGGATGCCTACTCTAACACTTATTAACTCTGAGGCTAAGGCAACACCCTGTACCCCTTTGAGCCTCAGTTTCCACACCTGTAAAGTGCTGCTACTAGGGTCTCTCTTGCCAAGTTGCTGTGGGAGTAAATGCAATAAAATGTCAGGATGAAGCAGGTGATAATTAAGTAGTGAGCATCATCATTATCACTGTCATTATCACATCTTCTGCAAAGAGGACCCGCAAGGCTTGAGAGATGAGGGAGACATGTGTGGCATCTCCATGAAGGCAAAGTAAGTGATAGCTGATAGCTTCCATTCACCTCTTGACTCCAGAAACCGCCACCGCAGGGACGATTCAGCAGGGAGTAACTTAGGGTACAGGGTATGTTTGTGCTCAGAGAGACGTCCTCCTCTGGTATACAGGCTCATGGGAAGAGACATGCGAGTCTTCTGTGTATGTCTACTAAATGAGTTGGGAAAGGACCACAGTACTGGGACTCAGCAGCCGACGGGTGTCTGTCTGGTGGAGCACTGCTGGGACCCATCCATTCCCCAGGCCCTTGTTACTAACAGTCTTTACCCCAAGTCATACCTGGCAAGCTTCTGACTCTCTCCCTGAAGTCCAAACTCTTCTGGAGTGGAAAGTGTCCCAGCAGATGTCGTCCTAGGAACCAGATGGCTCAGTGAGGCCTGGGATGATGGCAGGAAGGGAGGGATGAAAGAGGGCAAGGTTGAACATAACTCTTGTCCTCTAAGAGAGAGGTCTCAGCCAACTCCTAGTCTAGGTGTAATCAAAAGGGGGAAATATCTTATTTATAACATGGCTGTGTTCTACAGAACAGAGTTACTCCATGGTGGGCCCTGCTGAGTGGAGGACAGAGGAAGCTGGGGAGTTGACAGCTCTACAAGTTGGGTGAGAGGGATGGGAGGAAGGGCAGGTTCTGCAGGAGTCCTTGTGATTAGAGATGGATTGAAGCAGCCAAAGGGTGCTGAAGAAAGAAATGACCAAGAAGGATATTTAGGTAATTTGCTGAAGGCGCTATGATGAAAGCTCCCTCCTGCATCCTCTAAGTCAACCTTCCCTGAGGGCTTCTTTGCTCCCCAGTGCTATTGTAGCAGTGGATCCTCTGTGGAACTCAGAGAAGGCAACTTTTCTTGTCTGGCCAAGGCAGTGCCACACAGAGGTGGCCTATAAAGATCAGGGACCCAAATCAGAGGAAACCAGGAGAGAATAAGACCCAGGGAAATCACAGAAGTCCTGGGGGAATCATGCCAGGTCATGGGGTTGAGAGATTGAAGTAATCCAAATTGACCTCGAGTGGAGAGACCTCAGCTGATATTTGGACTGGACATGCCATTGCACCATTTTCTGTCGGGGACATGGGTGACCTTAGGCATCACATCCTAAGATAATCTCTTGTGATAATAATAGTAGCCAAGGTCACAGAGAATATGACTGTCAAACTCCTGGCCAAAGGGCTAAAGGCCTCCTGCTAGTGATGATGTCAGCTCTCACCTAGAGGACACTGACACTGGCCAGGTTCCCACAGCCAGAAAGAAGGAGAAGGAGCCCTGGGACTTTGGATGAAGTGGGTGGGACACACACACACTTTCTTTCATCCTCATGACATTGTGTGAGGTATCATTATTCTCACTTTACAGATGAGGACACACAGGTGCAGAGACACTAAGTAATTCACTGGAGCCAATACTGGACAACAGGTCTATCTAACTCCAGGGATTCTTTTCTTTCTACTATATTTTCCTGTTTTAGATGCCCAGGCCCCATCACTACTACCACAACCACCATCAACAGCAATATCACCACCTCCATTATCACCAACACTATCATGATCACCACCACCACCACCCTCATAACTGTCATCAGTAACAACAGTAATATCACCACCTCCATTACACCAACACTATCATGACCACCATCATCACTGTTACCTCCACCACCAGCAGCAACACCAAAGCAATGCACATACCACCAACACTAACATCACCCCCAACTGCACCAACACCAACATTAGAAGCATTGCTACCCCTTCAACCACCACAACCAACAATAGCACAAACACCAGCATTAATACCATATGAACAACAAAAAGACCAAGATTTGTCTCAACCAGCCATACCACTTTGAAGGAAAGGGTAAAGGGACCCTAAGGGAAAATTTAAAAGTAAGAGAAGAATGGATAAACAAGACAAAAAGAAGAACATGATTATAAAATCCCAGCATCAGACTGATGCCTCGGTGTTAGGAGTGTCCCAAGTTAGTCCAAGCCCAGGCAAAGATCAAGCTAGTACTAGGTGGCCCTGGTTCTATGTGTGGGAAGTCCTGAGCCTACTTTCTCCTCCATCTACTTCTAACAACATGGTTCATATTTTGCTCTTCTGACCCCCTTCCGCATCTGCCCTCTTAGGCCTGCACACACCCACTCCAAACCTGGCTCAGCAGAGCTGGTTTGAAACCAGGTCGGTTGGGTCCCAGTCCTGTCTCATTTCACACAGTGAAGCCCAGACGGGGCTCCAGAGAGTCTGCCATGAACCTAGGGGCCCCAGCCTTGATTCAACACTGTGCTGTGTGATGATCACAAGTGAGATGAGTGACACACAGAGACCAGAAATGCCTGAAGACAGACTAGAATGTGAGTTCCAGGGGAGAGTGAGACCTTTCTTACCAGCTGACAGCAGTTCCTTGAACTAAAGATGGCACACCACAAGAAGTCTGACCAAGAAAATGCAAGATGGAACCAGTTCCTTTTTATTCCTTCACTGGCTCCCTCACTATTAGCTATGTGAGCTCTGGCAAGGCACTGAGACCCAATGAGCCTCATTCAGCTTCTTCTATAAAACAGAAAGAACACCTACCTCACAGGACTATGAGTGCACCAATGTCTAAAACTCAGCCAACAGCACCAATGAATGTTGTAGAATATATGAATGAGTGAATGTTTGCATAACTCTGCACTCAGGACAGGCTGTCCCCCTCTTAAGTGGCCTGCCACCTTGGGCATTCGGCCCTGGGAACTACTAAGGTGCCATCACTCATGGCTGTCACAGCCCTGTGGCACTCTTGGCCCCCACAGCCTGCCTGAGGAATCAATTGCACAGCCTGGGGTTGGGATTTATGTCTCCAGCAACCCAGAGGAGTCTCCTGTAGAGGGGAGCTTCTGTTCACTTCAGCCAGACACTGCCTTAAATGTATGCTGCCAGACTTCATTAGGGCTCAGGTTTGCCAGAACCATTAAAGGTGGGGGGAGAGGAAAGGGTGCTTTGGAAATGGAGTGTGAAATAAGGTAAAGAAAAATTTAATGGGGCTAGAATCAAGTTGGCAAAGTACCTTATTAATAGTTATTTTATTCCTTGTCACACCACTTATTAAATACCTCCTGACGCCAAAGTCTCCATGTTCCTGCCTGCAGCCCAGCAGCTCCTATCCTACAGTGGGGACCCTGTCAGCCAATTGATGCTAATTCTTGGGTCCTCTCATGGGCCTTTCCCTTTTGATCTTGGGCCTCTGGTTCACTGGGAAATTGAGGACAGTGAGCTCTTAATCAGGCCCTCACCACAATGGGTGATACAGGGACTGCCACCTGCCCCCTCACCCACTGAGCATGCAGGAAAAAAACCTCACAAACCAAACCCCATCCCCCAAAACCATCAACCCTGGGGAGTGAGGTTAAGTAACGGTACAATGAGTTGTCAGTAAGTAGAAGGCATTAGCAGAGGCACCAGGATCCTGATGGAGTCTACGGACAAGTAGTACAAGAAGGAGATACCTTGCTTTCCTTGCAGGAGAGAGGTCTGGGGTGCCTGGCACATAGTACATGCCTTCCCAATGGCTTTCCAGGTCCCTCCTAGGGGGAGCAGGATCATGGGCCTCCATGGCCAAATGCACTGCTAAGAAGATAACACTACCAGATCATTTTCACATCCAAAAAATGTTTATTGAATCCCCATATTCTGGGTCCTAGCTAGATCCAAACCCTCTCCTGCCCAGGAGGTGTTCACAGTGACCCATCCAAACCCTCTAGCCCACCTCTTGCTTACAGCACTGGCATGAGGGTTCTGTCCCACAGTGGGAGAGTTGGCAACTGCATTCACGTCCACAAACTGGCAAGTTTGGCAAGTGGGGACCAACCTTCCTGAACAGCCACCTTGTCCATTCTCACTAAATACAGGCTTGAGATCTTTAGGGTGAGGACCAGATGTGGCACTGCTCACTCCAGACAACCAGATGGGGCTACAAATGGCTCTGGGCTACAGAAAGATATGAGCTCTGGCAAGTCACTGAGACCCAATGAGCTTCATTCAACTTCTGTAAAACAGAGAGAACGCCTACCTCACAGGGCTATGATAAGTATCATGATGACAGGTATTATGAGATACAAGGGAGCTGTAAAGAAGGTGTCCGGGGGTTGGGGGCAGATGGGCAGAAAAAAAAAACAAAGCTCCCTGGGGTTTATGGGCAGCTCGGAGCCACAAAGACCACTTGCCACCAGAGCTCTAGGTGGCCCAGCTTTGCCACTGAGCCACCTGAATCAAGTATTGCCTTTCTACTCTGCACAGTGCTGTGCTTGCCTATGCTGGCTCAGGACAAGACAGTAGCAGCACCTACAACTTGGAGCACATTGTTAAGACCTAGGTTAGCCATGAGGAAATACAGTAACTGCAGACCTTGGGGCCAGCCCTGGCTTATCATCTATGAGCCAGTCGCCTCAGGCACTGAGAACTTTTGTGACCTTCTGATGTCCACTGATAAGGTAAAGATAAAGGAAGAGGTGTCAGTCCTTATCACAGAATAGCAAAGCTAAAAGACTCCATAATGATCCTAAGGCCAGAAATGACGTCCTTCTAGCAACCTCCCACCTCCCACCATAGCAATAATAATAATACTGAAAGACTTACATTGCTTCTTATGCCACCTGTGTCTTACATACATTAACCCATGAGGTAGGTTCCATTATTGTGCCCACATTACAGATTAGTAAGTTGAGGCACAGAGATGTTAAATAACTTCACCCAGTATCACATGGCTATTATGTGGCAGAGCTAGGATTTGAATCCAGGTGTAATGGCTCAGTCTACTCTCAATTCTAGCCTGTACCACTCTAATGTTTTGGCTGCCAACTGGTTGTCCATAGATATTAGGCAACATACTGGGGACCATAGTTGGGATGGGCCAGATGTAGAGGGTGTGGGGATACCCAAAACTAATGTCTTTGAGGGCCTTTTCTGCCTGGGGGCTTTGGCCCAGCCCCTCTTAGCTCAAAGACTTCATATGGACACCTCTGTGCTAGAAGCAAGATGGCTATTGATGCACCACAGCCCTGACAGTGACCTTCCATGTGCTAAAGGCACCCAGAGTTCTTCAGACAACACACATTCCTTCTAAAATATAGGAGAGACATAAAATTGCTACCAGCACACTTACATTCTTATCCTGGTTTGACCCCTTGTTAGCTGTGTCATAAAACAATTGTCATAGACTGAACACCTACAGTGTGAGGTGCTATACTGAGGACTTCACACACATCCATTCTTTCTCTTACCTTTACAGAAACCTTGTGACTCAGACTCATGTTCCTGTTCTTATGTGAGGTCCAGGAGACATAAATGACAAGCTTAGGTTCATGCATCTACTGCAGGAGAATCTGGGATTGAAAATGAGAACTGCATGACTCCAAAGCTTGTGCCTTTTAAGCTCTACAAAGCTGCATTAGTACTGTGTTATGGTTGGTATTATATTTTGCTTGTTAATTTTAACCTTCCAGAATATTCTCACATTCATATACCACTTGGCTGTGCCACTCACTCTGAGTAACTTGCCCTCTTTGAATCACAGCTCTCTCAAAACTAAGAAAGTGAGATCCGACCTCAGCACCCCTTGATCTATTATTGTATAATCATTATGACACCTGAGAAAAAAGCAAGCCAGCAATTATAGTCTCCATTTTGTGAATGAAGAAACTAAAGTGTGGAGAGCTTACTCAATGGATTGACCAATATATTGTGGTGACAATAGCAATAAAAATAGTAACAAAAATAATAACATCAGCTGTTTGAATATCTGAACACTTACCATATGCCAAGGAGTGCCCTAAGCACATTACATACTATCTCATTTAATCCTTAAAGCAGCTGTATAAGGTAACTATTAGGACTACCCTTGATTTATAGATAAGGAAACTAAGGCCAGGACTGTAATGGGATTCCTAATTACTATTTGATGGTGTCTAGTTACATTTTTTCACCCCACTTTGTGTTCTTTTACTTATTGATTGATTCCATACCTCTCTGAGAGCCTACTATATGCCCGGCACAGTACTCAGCCTGGGAATACAGTGCCCAAAGTAGCTTAGAGACCAGTGTTTCATACATTGATATAGTCCCTAAAATCTTGACAATCAGTGTCAGGGGCAGTGTCAGGGCTCATGTGGGAATGGGTAGAAATCCAAGTTCACCATCACTAACCTTTTCCAAGTCTCCAGCAGAAGGTACTGTTTAGCAAGGCTCACTAAAAGAGCCACTTGACCTCAAGACATGAACTTTTTCCTGCCGTGACTGTGTCCTTTTCATTTTAACTCAAACCAGCTTCATTTTAATCTGCACTCAAAGACGAGGGGAAAATAGTATACTTTTAATGAAGAAAAAGAAGAAGATGGGGATGAAGAAGCTGCAAAGTAGCTTACTAAATTTCAGGCTGGCATTAAACTTACTCATGTGATTCAAGCTCATTTACTTCTCCTGAAGTTGGATGACAAGAACATATATTTCCCTGGAAATGTAGCACACTAAAGCCACTGTAAATAAGGGCCTGAAAAACCACACTTTTATCTACATGATGATTTATGAGATTCCCCGTTTTCTCCAGCTGACTGAATCCACAACTCTGGACAGAGCAAGCCATGTTTCCTTTCCAAACTCTAACTATATGATGTGAATTCCAAACTTCAGATCTCTGAATTCAAGCCCTGTGAGTCTGTCTGCCCTCTGGGCTTCTTAAACTGGTTGGGGTCCAGCACCCAGTTCAACATGATGACAAGGGAAGTATCTTTTCTTTCCCCAAAACCTTACCCTTCCTGGATCCACATTTTTAGTGAATGATACTAACATCCACTGAGGCCCGACACAGAGGCCCAGGAGTCATCTGAGACATCTTGCGCTCATGAACCCCTGCCATCTTCCTATCAACCATTTGATCCTTAAATTATACTTGCTCAGATTCTCTCAAATGCATTCCTCCTCTCCATCCCAGGAGCAGAATCCCTCCAACCTCTTCACTGATCTCCCTGCTTCCACTAATTTTTTTCTACTGTGATTATTGCAAACTCACAATCTGATTAGAAAGGTCAGGTTTCTCAGCCCACTTCATCAGTCTCAAATATCTGCACATTGTCCATTCACATTTGTGCGTGGCCCCCACACTTTTTGCTCCCTCTTGCCTCTGTGCAATTCATATACCACGCCCTCTTTGTAACACATACTTTCCCTATCTTCTATGCCTAATATTAACTTGTGTAAGACTGAACGCTTGTGTTCCCTCAAAATTCATATGGTGAGAAAGCCTAATCCTCAGTGTGGTATTAGAAAGTGGGACATCCAGCCTCCAGAACTGCGAGAAATAACTTTCTGTTGTTTAAGCCACACAGTCTATGAGGTCTTGTTATAGCATCCCAAACTGAGTAAGACACACACATTCAACCTACAAGGCTTAGTGATGTCTACACATCACCTCTTGGAAGTTTTCGGACTCCCATCCATGATTGGTTAGACACACTGAATTGCAACTGCAACCTCCCTACCATGGGATTCATCACACTGTCATGTAAATATCTGTCTACTTCCTCTCTGCCATCTGAACTGTGAGTTTCCAGAGAGTATGATCCACTTGTTTTTCAGTATCCTTAAAGGTTAAAGGTCTGCATGATCAATGGTAGAATTCAATAAGTACTTATCAGATGGATCAATAGATGGATGAAGGAGGGAATGAATAAATGGATCACTTGCACGCATTCTTCGCTCCACATTCCTCTCATCTCTTCCAGAGGCCACTTCTGGAGTACAGTATAGGTAGATTTAATCCCCTATCACCTTGGTTTGCTCCTGACCATTCATTCGATGGCATGGAAGCCTCCATAGTGCTACAACACAGTGTAATGTTTTCCAGGCTTTTATACATCAGTCTAAAAAATATACATTTTAAATCATAGTTCAAAACACTTTACACACACACCAAAACAAACAAAATATCATAAATAATATTTATCCTTATAGCATTCAAAGCACCTAATATTTTCTATTGTATTCTATTTCATTCTTTTCTATGCCATCTTTTTATGTGCTGGTTAAGGTCCACTAAATCGATTTTTATTGCCCACTCTTTATGAACCACAGTTGGAAAAACATTGTTGAAGAGTAAATTTTTAAAGATGTTGACTTTAAACTTCTTTGAAGTAGAAGCTTACAGCCAACCATTCAAGTTTTGGCAACATTTCAAATAAATTCATAAAATGTATGATTCTGAATAGCACCGCTTCTTAATGAATTTCAAGGAATAAATTAGTTGCATGATGTACCATAAATCATTAAATACATTTTTCACTCTGTAAGGTAGGGGTGAGTAAGGAAAAAAAGAAGAAATGGTAGGCTAAAACCCAATCACACCAATAATTGCATTAAATTTAAATGGCTAAACACTCCAATTAAATAGCACAAACTATCAGACTGGATCAATAACAGCAATATCCAACTGCATTCTATGTACTTCAACATTAAAAAGCAGGTTAAAGTGGGGCACCTGGCTAGCTCAGTCAGTAGAGCATGCAACTCATGATCTCAGGGTTGTAAGTTTGAGCCCAACAATGGGTGTAAAAGTTACTTAAAAAATAAATAAACAAAATATTAAATAAATAAAGCAGGTTAAAATTTCAAGTGCTTATATTAGAAAAGAAGAAAAGTATAATTTCAGTGATCTAGGTTTCCAACATAAGAAACTCAAGAAAAAGAAGCAAATTAGAAGCAAAATAAGTAGAGAAAATTATAAAGATAAAAACAGAAATCAATAAAAATAGAAAATAAACAAAACAAAATAACAATAAAACTAAAAGCTAATTCTTTAAAAAAATAACTAAAATTGATAACAGTCTACAACATTGATCAAAAGAGAGAACACAAACTTTAAAATGTCAAAAAGGAAAGTGAATATCAGTACAGATGCTATAGACATTAAAAGGAAAATAACAACATATTAACAATTATATGCCAACAAATTTGGCAACTCTGATGAGACAAAGTCCTTGAAAGACACAAATTAGCAAAACTGACACAAGAAAAAATTAAAAATCTAAATATATTTATTGTATCAGTTATTTCTTTCTTTTCTTTTCTTTCTTTCTTTCTTCTTTCTTTCCTTCTTTCTTTCCTTCTTTCTTTCTTTCTTCTTTCTTTCTTTTCTTTCTTTCTTTCTTCTTTCTTTCCTTCTTTCTTTCTTTCTTCTTTCTTTCTTTCTTTCTTTCTTTCTTCTTTCTTTCTTTCTTTCATTCTTTCTTCTTTTAGAGAGAAAGAACAGGAGTTGGGGAGGGGCTGAGGATGAGAGAGAATCTTAAGCAGTCTCCATTCCCAGCACAGAGCCCGACACAGAGCTCAATCCCACGACCTTGGGAGCATGACCTGAGCTGAAATCAAGAGTTGGACACTCAACCAACTGAGCCACCAAGATGGCCCATCTTTTTGCGTATAATAAAAGTTATCCCAAAATTTAGAAGCTTAGAACAGCAAACATTTATGTCACAAATTTCTCCAGGAAAGATCCCAGGAGTATTATATATAAACTATATCTCAATAAATCTGGGGAAAAATGAGATTAAAGCCACATTTAAAATAAAGTATAAAGAACAAGCTGATGTTTACCAGAAGGGAGAAGGAAGGGATGGATGAAACAGGTAATGGGAATTAAAGAGTATATACTTATCATGTTGAGCAACAGGTGATGTGTGAAAGTGTTGAAATATTAACCTGCACACCTAAAAGTAATATTACACTGTATGTTAACTAACTGGAATTTAAATAAAAACTTAAAAAAATAAAAATACAAATTAAACTTTCTAAAAAGTGAAGGGAAAGAAAAAAAGAGAGAGAACCCAGGGGTAGCTTAACTGGGTGGTTCTCTTTCACAAGATTGAAGCCAAGTTGTTAGCCAGGATTTCAGCATCTAAAGGCTTGACTAGCCTGAAGAATTTACTTCTATGCTCACTCACATCATGGTTGGCAGGCCTCAGTTTCTCAATGGCTGTTGACAGAAGTCTTTTATTACTTGTCACATGGGCCTCTCCACAACTGCCTGAGTGTCCTCACAGTTCAGCTCCTGGCTTTCCCTATAGTGAATGATCCAAGAAAGATACATAGACAAAAGCTGTAGTCCTTTATAATCTTTTCACAAATGGCATTCCATCAAATCTGCAGTGTGCTATTGGTCACACAGATCAACTCTGGTACAATGTTGGAGGACACTACACAAAGCTGTCAATACCAGGAAGTAAGGATCACTGCTGGCCATCTTGGAGGCTATCTACCACACCTGTATCTATTAAAGTAATGTAATTCATAATCAAAAGTCATTTCAAAAAGATAACCTCAGATTCACATAATTTTACCAATTACTTTTTCCAAATATTAACAAAAATATTTCAGAAATATAGCTGCTAAGAATATTTGTCGACTCATTTTATCATGCCATATTAAGTCTGACACCAAAACCTGACAAAAACATTACAAGAAAAGAAAACTAAAGACATTTCCTTCCTGAACATATACACAAAATCTTTAACAAAATATTAGCAATATATTAAATTAATTCACCAAGTGTCATTTATCTCAGGAATGTCAGTTTAGTTCAACCTTCAAAAATCATTAAATGTAACTTAGTACATTAATAGAATAAATAAGAAACCCCAGCTGGATCATCACCATAGTTACAGAAGAAGCATTTGAAACAATTCAACACTTATTCAAGAAAAAACTCTCTGCAAACTAGGGATTGAAAGAAACCCTCTCAATCTTATAAAGATATCAACTGAAATCATACAGCTAAAATCAGACTTAGTGGTGAAATACTAAATGTTTTCTCCACTCCCATCTCTTTCAAGTATATCCACTCCCATCTCTTTTAATCTTTTCCCATTATTCTAGAGGTTCTAGACAATGAAATAGGCAAGGAAAATAAATTATAAAGAATAAATATTGAAAAAGAAGAAACAAAGCCATCTGTTTTCATATGACATAATTGTTACAAGGAAATCCTGAGGAATGTAAAAAAATACTGAAACATAATTAAATTAATCAAGGTCACAAATAAAATGTCAGTATTCAAAATCAATGGCATTCCATATATTGGAAGCAAACAATTGAGAAACATAGCATTTGTAAGAAGCATTTGTAAAATATTGAGGAATAAATATATAACAAAAGACATGCAAAACATCTATATTTAAAACCATAATACAATGCTGGGAGAAATTAAACACCTAAATAAATGACATAACATATTATGCTCATGACTTGGAAAAGTCAATATTGTTAAGATGTTAATTCCTTTAAGTTGGTCAATAGATTCAATGTAATTCAAATGAAAATTTCAATAGGTTTTTTGGTATAAATTGATGTCTTTATTTTAAAATTCATTTGGAAATGCAAGGGTCTAGAGTAACCAAATCAATCTAGAAACAAAGAAACAAGTTGAGTGATTCATACCACCTGATTTTAAGACTTACTATAAAGCCATAGTAATTAGGAAAACATGGTATTTACATAGCTCAGTGGAACATAATAGAGTATCTAGATATAGAATTACATATATAGTCAATTGCTTTTTGTCAAACATGCCAAGAGTTTAATGAAAAATACTTTTCAAAAATTAGTGTTGAGACCAGATAAATGTATGGGGGAAAATTAACCTCAACTTCTACCTCACACCACACACACGCACCCACTCACACACCCACTCACACACAAATTAATTCAAGATGGAACACAGACCTAAACAAATAGTTTAAACTATAACAATTTTAGGGAAAAAATAGGAAAATATCATCTGAGCTTTAGGGTAGGCAAAAATTTCTTAGGAAAGACACAAAAATTACTAGCCAAGAAAGAAGAAAAATGATAAATTGGAACTTCATCAAATTTCTAAAATTTCATTCATCTAATGATACCTTCAGAAAACGAAAATGCAAGCCATCGACTGTGAAAAATATTCAGAATACATTTAAATTATTAAGAGTTTGTTTCCAGAATACATTTTTTAATCTCTCCAAATCAGTAATAAAAAACAGAACTCAATCAAAAAATACCCAAAACACTTGGATAGTTCAGAGAGGATAAAGAAATGGCCAATAAACACATTTTAATGGTCAAGATCATTAGTATTCAAGGAAATGAAAATTGAAACCCCACTGAGATATCACTTCATACCTATTAGAATGGCCAAAATCACAAAGAGTGACAACATCCTACGTTGGAGAGGAAGTGGACAACCAGAATTCTCACACACGGCGGGTAGGAATATACAATGACACAATCACTTTGTAAATCAGTCTGTAAGTTTCTCTACATCTACACATCCTCTATGAAGCCACAATTCCACTACTAGGTATTTACCAAAGAGAAAAAATATACATCTGCAAGAAGACCTGTAAAAGATTGTTGGTGGAAATTTTAATCATAGTACTCAAAAACTGGAAATAACTCATATATCTGCCAACCACAAAAGAGATTTAAGAGTGATACAGTCACATATACAACAATATGGGTAAATCTCAAACATTTTATTTAATGAAGGAAGCAAGACACAAAAGAATATATACTGTAAGCTTCCATTTATATGAAGTTCAACGACAAGCAAAACTAATGTATGGTGATAGAGGTCAGAGGAGTGGTTGTCTATTGCAAGTGAAGATTGATGTGAAGGGGTCATGAGGGAACTTTCTGGGATGATGGAATTTTCTATATCTTGAAGTGTATGCATTTGTCACAACTCAGTGGGTTATACAATTATGATCTATGCAGTTCACAGGATATAAATTTCATCTCAATAAAAAAAAGGTGCAGTGAGACTTCATTGTATTTATGCTGAAGAGGCAGTCATTTTCTCTGGAGCATAATATTCAAAATGACATAATAAGAGCCCCTAGATCCAGCCATGCCTAAAACCAATGCTACCTCTGGACATGAACCAATAAACTTCCCTCTTTCCTTAAGCTACTTTGTGTTGAATTTCTGTCACTTACAATCAGATTCTAACATGGAAACTGGTTCCTAAAAGTGAAGTGCTACAAGTGACAGGCCTTAAGAATGAGGAACTGGGTGAATCTATGCAAGACGAGAGACCATGGGAATTCTTCCTTGTCCATATAGGAAGTTGAACAGTTCTTCTTGTTAGTCACAAAGCAGCAGATTAAACTTTTGCAGAATGTATCTTAGGACTTAGATCACTTGCCTAACACACATGGAGCTTTGGAGGACCTGGCTCAAGAATATCAGAATTTTAGAGTCTGTTGACTACTACTTGCTGCTTTCAGTGAGGTCTCCCCTGTCCCCTTCCTACACATACATGTGCAAAGACAAGATTTGATCAATCTAGCCCAGCTGAAAGCAGAAAGGAAATGTCAGAGGGCTTTCTGAAAGGTCCTTTTTGCTCACAATGACCCCAGATGGCTGACAATCATGTAATCATGTGCCTAGTAGATCTGCAAAAGGCAAATCCTCCATCCATAAATAATTTCAGGAAAAATCAAAGGCAGGAGGTAGAAAAGATCTGGGAATGAAGCCATCTGAGACCCAGGGAAAGTGAGGAACTGGGATAGAGATGACTTCTGGGTCCCCTGCACCCACTTGTAGCCTCCTTCCACTTCCCATCCCACCTTGCCATTTCCACAGACTCTCACCATGGAGAGCCAGACAGTGGAGCAAGCCTAAGATCCAGAAAGGGGTCTATCCAGCAAAGTATTTTGGAGGGACTGGACTTTGTACCACCAGGTTTCTGTAAGAGACAAAAGCACTAAGGCTGAGTCCAGGTTCAAGAAGCACAGCAATAAGGATCTCTGTGCTGGTAACCAGGCCACTGAGTTTGCAGAGTTGTAATACACTGGCAGCCAATGAAAGTCATCTAACAGAGTCATATTGCCAAGGAAACTCCAGTTCCCACAAATATAAGCCTGTGACTACTCAATCCTTAGAGCAAACTGGAGGTTGTGGGTCACATGACAGTAAGAACCAGGGGCTCAAGACAGTATCCTAGGGAGAGTCCCTAAAGCACTTAAGAGAGAAGTCTTTCCCAAGTGCCCAATAGTAAATTGAAATGTGGCCCCCAAAAGATATGTCCACGTCCTAATTCCTGGAACCTGTGAGTATTAACATTATTTGGAAGAAAGGCCTTTGCATATGTGGTTAAGAATCTTGAGATGAAGAGACCATCCTGGAGTATCTGGGTAGACCCTAAATCCAATGACAGATATCCTTATAAGAGACACACAAGGAGATAGACACAGAACCACAAGAAATGTAGAGACTGAGAGATAGGAGTGATGTGGCCACAAGACAAAGAAACCAAGAAATACTGACAGCCACCAGGAGCTGGAAGAGGCCAGGAAGGCTTCTCTTCTCCAGCCTCCAGAGGGAGTGATGCCCTCCTTATACCTTGATTTTGGATTTCTGGGCTCCAGAATTGTGAGAGAATAGATTTCTATCATGTTAAGCCACCTGGTTTATGGTAATTTGTTACAGTGCCCTGGGAAACTGATTAGTTCTCCAGCAGATATGGACAAGGAAGAGTCTCCTGAAAAGCAGGTTGAAACAACTAACTGGCTGGCCAAGGCACTCCCTCCATGACCAAGGTCAGGAGGTCTTGCTGGAACTATCCTGCTACCCTCAGTGTTCCCCTGATGAGCCAAGAATGTCCAGGGATACCAGAGTCTGTCACCCAGACTAAAGTTCTTCCGTTCCTAGGGACAAACTCGGTGAGTCCAGCCCTAACCTCACCATCACCTCAAAGAGCTGGCCAGAGCTCTTGAGTCAGAGCCACAGGCACTAGTGGCCTGTGATTAAGTACAAATTACTGAGTAAGTAATCTATACGAGATACTTTTTTAAATGTGTAAAATATCCTAGAAATATTCATATACAATCCTTGCAGGGTCTGCCTTGATTTTGTTGTGAGCACACTTGCTATGACATCTGAGTTAAATTCTTCCTTCACGGGAAGAGCTCTGGAGAGAAAGCCAGGAGACCCGGTATCCAGCATCTCTGTCAGTTCTCACTGTGCCCTCTCTATGCCTCAGTCTCACCAGGTGTGAAACCAAGAGTGCAAATTAGATGTCCTCCATGCACTGGCTCCGCAGCATTCTGCAGCAACATTTCTGAGTGATCTCCTCACATCTGTGAACTCCACCTCCACACCTCACACAGGTGAGAATGACAACCCAAGCTCCAAAGGGATGAGAAAGAACCTAATTAGACATGCAAATAAAAGAGCCTGGACAATGGGGAGTTCTAATCAGAAGTCATCACTATTGCTGAGGACAGGAGACAGGAAAGGACAGTAGGAATCTTGCTCCCCTCAGTGGAAATGGGAAGAGGGAGAGGACCTTTGCTTTTGCTAAGCAACATGGAAGCCTTGGAGATTATAGCTGGCTTATATGCAGCTTTTGCTTAGTGAGGAAGCAGATACAGGTGGGGCTGTGTGGTAGGACAGGCACTGGGCATGCATGAGTCACTTGAACGGCTTTTAAAAACATGGATTTCTAGGGCTCCCAGGTGGTTCAGTCAGTTAAGCATCTAACTTCAGCTCTGGTCATGATCTCATGGTTTGTGAGTTTGAGCCCCATGTCGGGCTCTGTGCTGACAGCTCAGAGCCTGGAGCCTGCTTCAGATTCTGTGTCTCCTTCTCTCTTTGTTCCTCTTCCACTTATGCTCTGTCTCTTTCTCTCAAAAAAAAAAAAAATAAATAAATAAATGTAAAAAAATTTAAAAAAAAAAAACGAAAATGAAAATGCAGATTGCTGAGTCCTACCCTAGAGTTTTTGACCCAGTAGATCTAGGATGAGGACCAGGAAAATGCATTTTTAACAGGTTCCCAAGGGATGATAATGTTGGTGGTCCAGAGATCACACCTTAAGTATCACTGCCTGGATTATTACAGTCATTCAACCAGCATCTATTAGACACCTGTGAGGTAGGTGCCTGCCAGTTCTGTGGAATCAGAGTCGGGGTGCCTGCTCTGTGACCCAACTGTGCCGTTAATTAATTGTGTGTGACTCCTGAACCCGTTTCTCATCTGTAAAATGGGTACATTTGAGATTTTTATGACAAAATCTCTGAAGACACAAAAGTAGCATGCAAGGGAAACATCCAACTTAGTGTGTCCTTTCTACCGATTTTCCAGTGGAACCTCCAGGAGCAACATTTTAGAAAACACATGAGGAAGACAGGGAATGCACACCTGTCTGCCCTGTGCCTGGGAC
Source organism: Panthera tigris (assembly GCF_018350195.1). NCBI lineage: Eukaryota > Metazoa > Chordata > Mammalia > Carnivora > Felidae > Panthera > Panthera tigris. Next base: position 111,024,800 of record NC_056667.1, on the reverse strand, counting down.
TTCATATCCAGATACCACTACCCTGGGCACTTTCATTCATCCCACTGCATCCTCCAAAATTCTGTGAAGTCTGTATTGTGATACCATCTAACAGATAGGGAAAGTAAGACTTGGAGAGGTTGATTTTCTTGCTTCCTAGCTCAGAAATGACAAGATTGAGGTTTCAAAAGCTTGTCAAGCTCCAAACCCCAAGTTCGTTCAGCTTCTCCATGCTTTATTTCATCTGTATAATGTGGACAGTGTTGTCATCAGGCTTAAATGACATAGGGTATAAAACCTCCAGGGCTCTTCAGGATTCCTTGTGAGTACTCACCACCCCACTTCTCTCTCTCTCCAACATTCTGTGGCCATAGCAGGTGATCCCTACAACACATCAATGCCATCATGGCATTCTAGAGCAGAAGCTGACAAAAAGTGCTTCTGCTCAACAGATGGCTCTGGAGCCTCAGTGCCCAAGCCCAGTGAGTATTCTAGTGCATCATGTATTCAGTGGGCAGGGAAGACCATGAGAATGTGTTCCAGGCACTCAGAAGGGACTAATTCCTGGAGGGTGAGTGTGGCTGGACTCTGTCAGAGAGGTGGAAATTAAGCAGTCCTAGAAAAGAGAGAAGGATGGTTCACAAGGGGACTAGAGAAGAAAGAGACAGAGGCAGGGGCCAGGAAGTGAGGATGGCAAAGCCATGGCATAGAGAAGTTATGAACTTGCTTAGCAGAAGGAACATCGGATGGACAAGGGATAGGATGTGAGAAGTCATAATTTAGGCAGTGATGCAGATTGAAGCTAATTTCATTGAAAATCTCAAGCTAGACATCATGGATACCGCTTCCTGATTTCCTTTGGTGGTGTTTGATTTTTAGTACCAGGGCAAAGCTGTAACCCCTGGCAGAGAGAGCCCTAGGGACGCAGGAGCAGAGGCCATGTTTGCAGACTCCAGGGTGAGACAGAGAGGAGCTTCACCCTGCAGCTGCCTGCAGGTTGACTTAGTGCACTGGGTCATAGGGGAATCTGTTGCACTCTGGGCTTTCAAAGATCCTTCAAAGGTAAGAAAACCCATTTGGTATAAATAGATTTCAGGGAACAGAAGCAAACGGTGACAGCAGGACCAAGGTAGGTACAACAGACAAAATGGCTCCAAGCTGCACTCCCCTTTCTGCTACTTTCCTGATGAGTCCCTCAAAGCTGTGGCTAAGAAAGGAGATGACACTCACTAGTAGTGGAGAGTGGAGGGGGAGGTGATGCTTTAGAGGACTGGGCCCCTGCTGTATCCCACAGTCAGATCTAGCTGATCCCCCTCTTTGCCTCAAGAGCCCAAAAGACAGATCTGAGACTGATTCACCTCTGGGCCCCCTAAACCCCTTCCAATTGCCTACTGTGATATGTCTTATTGTAGAGGAGAGAGAGGTGCAGGAGGATCCACAAGAAAAGGACAAAACCATCTTTCCAGGTCTTGGCCTGATGCCATCTATCTCAGTCAGCTAGGGCTGCTATAACAAAAATACCACAGACAAGGTAGCTTATATTACAAACATTTACATCTCACAGTCTAGAGGCTGGGAAGTCTGAGATCAAGGTGCCAATAGCTTCACTGTGTGGTAAGGGCTCACTTGATGGTTACAGACAGCTGCCTGCTTACTGTGTCCTCACATGGTGGAAAAAGGTAGCTCTAGTCCCTTTCTCTTCTTAAAAAGGCACTAATTCCATCATGACTTCATCTAGACCCAATTATCTCCCAAAGTCTCCTCCTCCTAATACCCCACATTGGGGGCTAGGGCTTCAACACATTAATTTGAGGGGGATTTAAACACCATAACACCAACTCTGATGGTGTTCCAAAAACAAGTGAGCCTGAATGACTTCTGAAATCACTCACACCTCTTAGGAAATGCCAAAAGAGCAATGAAAAGAGAATTCCTGACTCAAAGGATCTCGTCCTTTTAATGCTCTGTGGCCATGAAGACTGACAAGTCAGGGGCTGGAGACATGGGGCAGAGAGGGGCTACAAAGTCTCCAAGACATCACTAGGCTTTGCAAAGCACTCTCATTGGCTCCCTAGGGGGCAAGATGAAATACGGTTCCTTCCCTCACAGCAAACTGCAATCTGGCTGGAAGGACAAGTCCAACTCACCCAACACTAGGAGAACCAGACAGGAGCGGGTTCTGGGAACACAGACACCCAAGTGGTCCCATCCTGTTCAAGAACCAGAGCTCAAAAGCTACAAGTAACTGAAAGGGAATTTATTTTAATTGCTACCCTTAAAGAGGAGACTCTGAATGCAGCACATGTCACCCTTTCACTCTTAGTCCTCTCCTTCAGCCCCATCCCCAATCTCCTTCTCCCTTCCCTACTTCATCCCTTCTACTCCCATCTTCAACATTGTTTTGCATGAATAAGACCTGCCCTTGCCCATGAGCCCATATTTTAGGATCTTCTCCCCACTCTCATGGTTCTGCATCACTGAAGCCACAATACCTGATGGGAAGGAAAACCTGTACCTACAGAGCAGGGGAGGGAGCCGCTGAGCAGGTGGCAGCCAGAGACCAGATTCTAAATTGCCTCCGAGGGCAGGAAAGAGCTGTAAGCCTAGGAATACCTGCAAGTTAATCAATTTTCCCCCAGCACAGATGGAGCTGTGGTTGTGCTGTTTGATTTCAAGGGCCTCAGACCCTAGACAATGAGGAAGTTGGCCTGGAGTGGCCTTGGAAGACAAGAAGCAGGGCAGTGAGGGAGGGAGAGAAAGAGTATTCCAGAAGGGGGGTGGCAAATGCAGCACACAGCTGTCCTCAAGATGGATGGAGCATGATGGCCTATTTATACACCCAGTGACAGGCAGCCTCCAGGGAAGGGCTATGTTTTGTGCAGTGATCAGTGCTTTGCTGAGGCAGCAGACATCATGCTTGCCTCCCTGGGCAGCCATTGCTAGGATCTCCCTGAGTGTGTAGCCAACAGGACTGCTGGGTGAGGTCAATATAAGCCCTAGTCCCTTCTGGGAGAATCAGCAGAGGGCAAGGATCCAACCCCAGGCCTGATGCTCTGGGGCTTCTCCTTGGACAGCAGGGAGTAGGTGAGTTATTCAGAGCACACCTTCAACTCAGGCATCTGGACTCTTCAGATGGAGCCCCTCCTGTATTCTGGGCCAAGGCATTTGTGCAAGGTGCCAAATCTCCATGAAGGTTCAGGAGCATGTCCCTGCCTGTGTGTGAGCCACTGAGGAAGGACCCAGCTGGGTCCCCAGGCACACCCTCTTACAGTTTTCATAGGTGCTAATGAGAACGTCACCTTATCTACCACACAGTGTTCCACCCACACATGATTCAAGCTGAAACCTCAGCCCTCCACTCTGGGACAAACACTGTGGCCCTCGACTAGAGGTCACTGATGTTTTGCTGGACAAATACCATGACTCTTTTCAAATATAAGTTGCAGCACCTCTTTCTAACTACTTATTTGAAGTTTGATCACTTATGACCACAGCCCTGTAATTTTTTCTGTGTTGAGAACAGAGGCAATGGTCCCTGGGGCTAGCTGAAAACATCTCCTCCTCTTCCCTGCAGTAAGATTTCATAGCATCAAAGTCTTGATTTTAAATAAGTCTTTTCCCCATCATTCTCCAGCTGGCTCTCAGAGCCCTTCTGGCCATTATGTCCATCCTCTAAATAAGAATCCCTCCAGCTGGCAGCTCTTGATTCACTGCAGGACCCCCTCACCCTTCCTTGGCACTTAATTCTTCTATCCATCCTGCTCTGTTCAATCTATCATGTCCTTGGACCTCAACCCAACCAGCCCATCCAGCCTCAAGCCTTTATACTAGCAGATGAGCCCCATGTTGCAAAGTAACAGCCAGGAAAAACAGCCTTCTTCCCACTCCTACCCAACCCCAATCCTGATATATGCCCTGAACCTGCTCACATCCTCCATATTTGCTTTTTCCCTAAAGGTCTTATTCTATCAAGCTCTAGACCCTAGACTCAAACTCTAGGCCATTGCCTATAACTCGGTTCATCACCTGACCCTGCTCCTAGGACACTGGAAATCACTTAGCTCTTTATCAACATTTATCCCTTTGACTGTGTCTGCTTGTGGCCACACCAGGGAACACTCTGGGCCCACATGCACATCCCAGCCTGCTCTTCCACATGGCTGGTGTCCCCATCACATCAGATCCCAGACATTCTGCCTTTGCTTGCAACAGCCTCCCATCATCCACTCACCACCTCCACTCCTAGCCATACCCCCTTCCTGAGCCCTTATCAGCCCTCCCCTTCCTCAGTGATCATCTCAGGAATGATTTGGAAAACAGATGGCAGGAGACAGACTGAGTGTCATGGCAGTGTCTGCACATTAACTGTCTTATATACACCAAACCAGTGCACTTTGGTAAGGGAAGCTGAATTGGGCAAACCCAGGATTGCCTGGATTGGCTGTGTTCACAGCACAAAGTGTTCCCATAATCTGGGTTAGTAGCAGTGGTTGGCATTTATTGAGCATGGATCCTATGCCAGAATAGCACAATATGCTTTATACACAACATTTCATTTCATCCTCACCACCATCATATGAGGTTCATTTCCCATGAGCCTCATAGAAAATAGAAGCTTATGCCAATTGGATAGTTAGCTGGCATCACACAGCCAGAGCTTATTTCTAGCTCAGTTCTGTACAGGCCAAGGCCTGGGCTCTTGATCATTAATGTATAGGGTCTCATTTGATATTTATAACATCCTCCCGAAGGGTAGGTGGTTTACTTATTTCTTTTTTCAACAAGTACTTGTTTAGCACCTACAATGTGTGTGTCACTGTGCTTGTGTTAAATGTTAGGAATGGAACAAATCAACCTCCCACCTTCCATGCTGTCCGGATTGCTTAGTCCAGAGGAGCTTGTATGTCAAGGTACAACTAAGAAACAAGTAAACAGGTAGATGATACAACCTCCAGAGTCATGAAGAAAATAAAATCTGATGGAGATGGAATTAATGATGGGAAGAAGAGAGGAACTCTTTAAGAAGGGTGGTGAGTGAAGGCCTGTCCAAGCAAAAGATACTTCAGCTGACATACACATATTTCTGGGGGAAGATATTCAGTCATTCTTATGTGCAGAATCTTATGTGCATTCCCCTTGTGCAAAATCCCCAAGGCAGGGAGTCTTAGCACATTAGGGAAAAGAAATGAATCCCCTTAATGTGGGGATTAAGGGTGGAATTGTAAAAGATGATGGCCGAGAAGTAGACAGGGCGGGACATTGGAGGTCTGGTAGAATTTAGTAATGTTCGATTTTCCAGTGGAGTAAACAGGACACTGGTACTAACTGCTTTCTATTTTTAAAGATCCCTCTGATCATCTTGTAAGATGTAAATCAGTTTGCAGACAGGGGTAAATAACAGGGACCCTGTAAGTAAGATTGGAGATCTGGTTTGCAGAAAAGGCCCACAGACCTGTAGTTCCTTAGATATGGAAAGCGAGGAGAGAGAAATGGAGGGAAACAAAAGGTAACCCCCCAGACTGAGGGTTTGAGACACGAAAGGATGGAGTTAACAGAGACAGGTAAAAATAGAAAATCAGCAAGTTGTAGGAGGGGGTATGGGGTTAAAATCAGAAGTCACATTTGCGAGCATGTTAAGTTTGGAGTGCCTATCAAACAATGAATGGAAAGAAAGTACAGGTCCATGCAGCCTTTTCTGCAATTCAGAAATCTACAACACTCAGAAAACAAAAGGTGCTTCATAACTCATTCTGTGAATTCTGTCAGTGAATGTCAGCGAATTCTTACATGATATGAAATGAGGCAACTTACACATTTTTTCATCCTTTTTAGGTTGATTATTCACATTTTTCACGGCAGAAATATCAATGTTTGATTATGGGATACAGCAATCCATCCTACTGGATGTAATGCCTTTCTACAATTTAAAAATTCTGGATTCCAAAACATACCTGGTGCCGAGTTTGGGGTAAGGCATTGTATACCTGAATGTAGCTAGAAATATGAGCCTAGAGCTCAAGAGAGAGACTAGCAACTTGGGACTCAAGATACAGATTTGAGGACCATCAGCACAAAGATGGTATTTAGAGCTTGGAGACCAGACCTCACCTTGGGAGAGACCATACACAGAGAAAAGGCAGAGGGTGAGACCTGGGGTCATGTAAAAGAAGTACAGATTCTTATCTGAGATTTACAAAAATGGACCCTGAGGCTCACGGAGGGGAAGTGTTTTGCTGAAGGCAGCATAGCTGTGAAACAGCTAACGCTCACCAGCAGGCTCCAAGTTCTGGGTTCTACACCTGCTTGGGAGATGTTGAGAGATTGGAACTGATATACAGTCTGTGGCACTAAAACCAGGTGAAATGAACTGTCCCCTGTGGGATGATCCCATTTTATCTGAGCATAGCAGCTCCAAGTTCTAAATTCTGAAATGATTCAGCCGCTGCACAAGCCTAGGTACAGCAGCCCCTGCCGCCCAAACATTGCTCATTCCCTCCTTTTTGGGCATCATGCATCTCAAGGAGTTGTAATTAGCTACTTAAGGCTTGTTACCCCCACCCATTGTGAGCTAAATGAAGGCTGGAATTGTATCTTAATTATTTTTGCATTTCTTCATTCCAGGCACATAGTAGGAACTCAGTAAATATAGGTTGAAGTGTCCTGAAATCCAACAGGTATTAAACTAAATATAGGGACTCCCTGGACCATATCAGAGAAGTTTGATAGACAGGAACAAGCACAAATGAAGCTGACCCCTGCCAAGCCTTTCCCTCCCCAAGTGTTATTAAATGAGCCAAAGACAGCTTCTGTATCTTGGCCCCTATGTTGTTTACTTCCTCACAGCATGCTGAGACCTGTTGTCTCAAAAGCCCACCAGAGCCAAACTCAATTTTTTATACATCCAGTTGTTTTAAACATGATCCAAGTAAGCAGATTGTTAGCACTTCAGAGCCTGCCTGTTTTGCACACTCTACAAAATGGTACCCAACCTCTGCTAGTCAGAGATAAGATAAACTCCACAGCTATAAAAACCCCAAGTTGTTGCTGCCCTTTGCAGCCCTCTGATTTACCAGACTGCTAAGCAGCACCACCAAGACACACATGCCTGTCTCTGACCTCTCTCTCTCCCCAAGAGTTCCCATGCCCTCTTGCTATTCCAGATGGTGGCCTTGAACCATAGCCTCTGGTCTCACGCTACCAGGGACTTTCTCAAAGTCAAAGAACACTGTCAGTGTCTTCCAATCAAGCTTGTGTATGCTACTGCCACCTCGTGGTCATACCTTTCTCCTTGATCAGTCCCCAAATCCCTCAGAACCCCTATATTAAGGCTGCCAGTTGCCTCACCCTCCTTTGGAACTGCTGGGATCAGAAGCTAACCCTGCAGCAGGGAGAAGATCTCACAGCATCTATTTTCTAAGAGCTCTCATGACTCTTCAATACCTCCCAAAATGTTATGCTTTCTCTATAGATGAGAATTATATATATATATATATAGAGAGAGAGAGAGAGAGAGAGAGAGAGAGAGAGAGAAACTGCCACATGCCAAGCTCTGACCTAAGACCTTGAGGAGCCCCAGTCCAGTAGGAGAGACTGACATTTAAAAAAATTCTTTCAATGCATGATGCTTGGATCCTAATGGGTGAAATATTCAAAGAATAGGATGCCTGGACAGAGCTTTGGAGTAGAAGCAAGTATGTGTCAGACAGATATGACAGGGAAAGGTGGTCCAACATGCAGGACCCAGGTGCAGCCTGACAGGTTTAGAAAGCTCTAGGTGGTTTGTATTAGCTAGAGTAGGACACAGGATGGGAGTGTGTGGTGAGAATGCCATGCATGAGAGTCCCCAAGTCATGGAGAACAGCATCATCCAGGTCTGGAACTGGAGCTTCTGAAGGTCTCCAGCAAGGGAAACAGTGACAATATGCGTGTTGAAGGCTGGGGAATGGTGTGGTTGGTCAGTACTTCATAAGGCTCACTGTGGGACCCCATTTGCATGGTGATGTCATGTCCACCATCTCTCCAAGATTGGGGCCTCTGTGACTTTCCAAGTCCCTGAGAAAGGGACAGGTCTGACCTCTACGGCCCTAGGATGCCCTGCAGGGCCCACCATCTGGCTCTCTCGCAACACATGACCAGCCTGTGGGGTGGCTTAAAATAATCCAGGCTTGGACACTCTCGCTGCTACTGGGAAAGGAAGGGCAGGCTAGAGTAGATGAGCTTGGGGAGCCCCCAGGTCCCAGCTGTGCAAGCATGACCCAATTTTCAAGGCAGGTAATTTCCATGAAAGGTGGCTTCCTGGTGTTCAGGGACCAATGCTTGACCTACTTCTCCCTCAACCCCTCCCACAAAATGGGGATATTTCAGTAGAGAGTGTTCCACTCTTCCCATGATTTTATTAAAACAATTAGTTGCATATTTTATTCTTGTCTGTTCTCTCAGGTCCTTGGCCTTTGGGCCACTTCTGTGCCCTGTCCTGATGGAAAACAAAGGCCAAGTCACCCAACCAGTCATGGGTCACTTTTGTGGGCTAGCCTTTTCATGGATGACAGTCACCCTACCCTGGTCTAAGTAAGGATATGATTGAAGGAAGTAAAGGAGAAAGTTGTGTGTTGTAGTAATCAAGATAGACAGAGGTCATGGAGGGACATTATCTTCCACTGCCCACCTCCCCAGCAAACCTCCAAGAGAAACTCTCAAAGCCTGGGAGCACCCCTAGAGATAAAGCCTGGCACCTGACTACCTGGCCAGAGACCCAGTGGGATGGAAGCTTCAGGGTAATTCTAGGGCTACCCTCAGAAGAACCCTATCATAGGGAATCAGTTCTGAGAGGGCTTGATGAGGGCCCCAAGTTTGGGGGCTGAATGTGGACATGGAAACTAGCACTAACTTCTTATTTGAAGATTTCTGAAGGCAAATATTTATTGATGCATATAATGATGGTGGGATTGAGGGATCTGAAGAGGACACACAAAGCACACACACCACCCCAGGTCTCTGTCTTCCTTGGGAGGTGGAGAAGAGAACCTGGAAGCTCCCAGAGTTCACGTGGGGGAATCTCAGGGGATAGGGGAGGAGGAGACAAGAGCCATGAGGAATTCCAGGTGACTGATGGCCCAGGCAGGTGAGATCCCACCCAGGAGGTGTTTGGGATTCAGACCTTGGCAGGACTGAAAGGAAGTGTGGCTTTCCCTCTTAAGGGATCCCCAAGATGGAGAGGACTAAAGAAAAGCAGATACCCTCCCTAGGAAATCCTACACACCATACATGCAAAATCCACCACAGCTCTGGAGTCCACAAGTAAAAGATGAAACCAGAACAACCAGAGTCAGCCTGGAATTAGTCCCCACCAACAGGTACCCCACCCCATGAGAGTACTCTGGCCATCTCTCCTGTTGCAACATATGGATCACTCATGTTTCAGCATGGCTGAGAAGTAAGGCACTGTCTAGCCCTTTGTTCTGGACTATCTTTCCAAAAATGTTTAGACAGGACACAGCCTTGAAAGATAGAAAACCCCCAAAGCAAAAGGCAGGCATGCTTACTTGATTTCATTACAATGAAATCAAGAGAATATCTTATTCTAGAGCAGAAGGCAGTCGCACTTACTACCCATTATAGATTTGGATTCCTTAAGCTCAGGATTCCTCTCCTATATGGCAGCCCATGGTGTACACAGGTGTTATCTGGTCCTCTTGCCCATGTCCCATGAGAACTGAGACTCAGAGAACAGGCACACAGTGCTGATACTCTGGTTATTGCCATTGTGGTCAGTGATAAACTGTCCTTTGTCTCCGAACCAGGAATCTCATACTGACATCCACAAAACTCTCAAACTAGTATGTGAACTTGTAATCAGGACAAAATCTCAAACCTTCAGCATTCTTAACACTGGCCCCTTCCCCAACACCAAAGATGTTATTGATAAGAGGCGCCATCTCAGAATCAGACACCTCCATGCAGTAGACGGAGAAGAGAAACAAGTGAGCGGAACTCCCCTGCCCACCCCATCCCTGCACTCAGGCCTGGTGACTCTGGGAGGATCAGGGAGGTGGGCACTGAGATAGAGCTCAGACTGGACTTGTAAATTGTTCTCATTATTGTAAACCATGGTAGGGACCAGAAATCTAAAAGACCCACTTGAACTGTCACTAGGGGCTAGAAGAAAGGTGTCTGACGGTGCTTGGCTGAAGTGAGTGATGCAAAGGGGAAGAATCTGCTCCTGTAGATACTTGGCTGAGCTGAGCTGAGGTGTCACATTCACAGACTTGCTGTCAGGACCCAGACCACATCTTTCACTTCTAAAGAAGTCCTGAAGATCTACTAGGTTTCCGTGTGCCCTCTTCACAGCCATGTTCTAGAACAACCCCTGATACTCAGCCTCAGCTATTTTCTTTGCCCCTTTTCCTCCACCATGGAAACCCCTCCATTCTGCCCTGTTTCTCCATGAAGCCCCCTGCACAATTATGAAGCCCTTAAGCCTCCCTCCCTGAGGAGTTAATGCCCCCCTAGAAGGCAGCCCTCATCCAGCACCAGGAGTTGCTGACTCTATACCCCAGCTCCCTGGGCTCCAGTATGGGATAATTCCGAGGGTTGTCTTCTGCACTAGCTCCCAAGTTTCCCAAATGGGAACAAATCCAAATGCTCACAGTACTAACTTACTCAATAACCAAGGCTTCCTTCTTTTCCTGGTCTCACCTCCCCACTTCCTACTAGTGTTGCTTGGGCTCACTTCTCAAAGAAACCAATGGTTGCCTCAGGGTCTGCTTCTTTGGAACCCAAACAAAGGCAATCTGTCCCCCCCCACTCCCACTCAAATGCAGCATGAGACATGCTGCCTTACCTACCTTCCCTCTGAACCCCTACATCCCTGCCTTCCTCAATTCGAAGGAGTTTCCACTGGCAGTCCATACTAATCACCCCCACCCCCGCACCACAGCTTCTGTGAACAGATGAGGAAACTGAGGCACAGAAAGATTTAATGACCATGTGAAGTCAGAACCAAGCTCTGTGTGTTAGTCAGAGCCACCCCCACTGCACCACCATCTGCCCTTCCCTCACTACAAGGGTAGAAAGATTAGTTGGGATTTCTAGGACATGACTATATTTCGCTTTCCTTGGACAATGCCCTCTCCACCAGCACCTTTTGGTTCCTGAATAAAATGCTCAATACTCCTCCCACCTTCTCCCCCTGCCTGTTCCATCCTCCCAGGCCCTAGACAGTGTATTGAGGATCTCCAGGTGGACATCCCTGTGGAGGCACCTTCACGTGCAATGTGCCAAGGGTTTCAATGGCATCCACCCTTCCTGCCCACTATGTCAACCGTAATTATGCCTGGCTGGCATTTATGGACACAAATCAAGACTGGAGCAGGATCTTTCTCCCCTCCTATCACCCCTGGCACCTTATAAATCTCTCATCTAGTTTGTTTTTAACTTGAATTTCACTTTGTTGTTTTCAGCCCTTTTGCGTAACCTCTGAGATTCCACCAAATTCCTTCCTTTATTCTCACTGGTGTTCATGCTCCCTCCCAATTTAATATTCTCTTTGAATTTAATTAGCATGCTATTTATCCAAATCATTACAAAGGCTGACAGGAGAGCCCAAGGTGAAGGCTGATGGCTCCCACATCTCCCCCTGCCCAACACACACACACACACACACACACACACCCCAGATGCATGACTGCCTCACGTGCATTGCACTGCTGACTGCTCCAGGCAAGATAATCAGACTGTTTGCACTGCATTCCTGCTCCACTTCAGCACATAAGGTTTAACCTCTCTGAACCTCAGGCTTTTTATCAGTGAAATAAGGACAATGGCAGCTACACCTCAGCTTCATGTGTGCATAGGGGAAATGGGGGGATGGGATGAAAAAACAATTAGCCTGCAGCCTGGCACAGAGTGGATACTCACAAAATTTTACTCTTTCTCCCCACCCCTCTGAATCAAGAACAAAATTTCACTGTGGGCCTGGGCATGTCTTTTCACATCTCTATGGCAAACGTGGTGAAGGAGATTATTGTAAAGATATGATTTTGTCACACCCCTTCCAAAAATGTAGCCTTCAAGCATTCATTTCTGGGCACCAGGTATGAAGCAAACCCTGAGCAGGCACACATAGAGTTTTAAATTGGGGAAGGAGCTAGACCAGTCATCTTGGACTATACAATGGAAGCTGCCTATTGAAGGTATTAGAGCAGAAAGGAAGGAGCCTGGATCCAACATTGTGAGGGTGCATCCCAGCCTAGTCCGTATCTCCAGATATGGCCAAATGTCCCCTGGAGGACATAATAACCCAGCTAAGAACCACAGAGTTAATGAATCAAATTATGAGAAAATGAAGAGCTCTTGGCCATCCTAAGGGAGAAGCAGGCCTTGTGTGATGCTGAGCGGACCCAGATGGGAGTCAGCTAGCAGTCAGAAGACCCTGGAACATCTTTGTTAGGAGGCAGAAATGAAGGCACTGTCACTGCTTTTCCCCACTCGTCAAACGACGTATCCATAGCAAATTTGCAAAGTGTGACACTTTGAGCAGCAACAAATGGCTGATCAGGGATCCAGCCCAGTGCTGCGAGCTCTGTCACTGTTCCAAGCCACTGCCTGACTTACACCCAGGCCAGAAACAATTCACTACTTCTCCTTAAAAGAGCAATTTCCTCTCAGAGTGATGGATGGCCTGCCACTCACCAGCCACAAACCAACCCTATTTCTCACCCTTCACGCAGCTGCACCACTCCAGGGCTTTACGGTAAATTAATCAACAATCGAGAGCAGGTTGTGGAAGGACGCAGGGTGGGCAGAACAAATCTCCAAATTCAAAGAGACAAGGCCCATCGAATTATGTCTCCAGCCTCTGCCCTGCCCCCATCGCCTGGCTAGCTGCTGTCTAATTAAAAAAGGTAGAGACAAACAAGCCTTGTGAACTGGGGACTTGGGAGTCACAAGGACATATCCCCAACTAGAGTTGGCCTTTATGCTGGCCCTCAAAGATTCTTGTAAAGACGAGTATGGAAACCACAATAAGATACCATTTAACACCTTTCAGGCTGGCAAAAATTAATAAGTCTGCCAAAACAAAGTTGATGAGAATTTGGAAGCAATGTAAGCTGGTAGAAGCTCTGTGGAAAACAATGTGTTACTGCCCTGTGACCTGGATGCCATTCCTGGATACAGAACAGTAACCCACAGAAACGTGTATACAGGTGCACCAGGAGACATACGCAGAAATGCCCATAGCAACACAAAAAGAGGAAAATAAACATAGTAAAGATGCAAGGGGAACAACTCAAATATCCATCAAAAATAGAATGAAGAAAGAGAATATCTATAAATAGATAAATTTCATAAATGCAATATTAAATGCAAAAAAAGCAGGTCAAAGGAAATACACAAAGAATGATTCCACCTGAGATACATCTCAAAAATTGACAAAGGAGATATATTCACATGCGGTAAAACTATTAAAATAAAAGAGTAAAGGATTAATAAACTCAATTTCAAAAGAGTGAGTGCAGTCAAGAAAGATGTACCCAGGGGGCTGCAGGGTTAGTGGTAACATTGTATTTTTTAAATTGAGTGGTGGATACACAGGTGTTCGCTGTATTATTGTCACTACTCAAATCATATGTGCAGGTATTACTATATATCTACTCATATGATTGAAACATATTTCCTAATGAAAAGATTAAGGAGCATGAGATATTCTATCTCTGCAGGATAGAGTTTCACACTTAAGAATGGAATGGCTGGGTCATACAGCATGTGGCATCCAAGTCACCAAACAGTAACACATCCTTTTCCACAGAGCTCCTACCAACTCCTACCAGCACACCCCCCAGCAGTAAACAAGAGCTCTTGTGGCTCCATATTCACATCAACTTTTGCATTGTCAGCCTTCTTTAAACAGTAAGGAGGAACGTTTAACTTATTCAGTCAATTTCTAGATGAGGTCAGAACTCCCCCAAAAGAAGCATGCCCTGTAAAAGTCAGGCATGCCCTCCGTATAACCAAGGCCCAACGACTGCTCTTGTACTTGATCATCCAGTCAGCTAGGGGGCACCCTCAGGAGGCAAAAAATATCTGAAACCAAATGAAATGGGGAGGGGACTCCTCTAAGTCACTGTGCCGCCTCTTAACCTCCTTCACAGAAGGTTTAGGGCTTCATAGCCCCAAAGAGCACGAACTACTTGTCGGGCAAGAACCCTGCAAAGGAAGCTTTATTATTCCCATTTTACAGATGATGAAATGGAGGCTCAGAAAGTTAATCTTACTTGCTCAAGTTTACATAACAACCAAAAAGTTTAGACAGATCTCAAGCTCTGTCTGATGCTAAATCTTGACCTCTTTCTCATAAAACAGGCTGCCTTTTGAGTATCTACCCCCACCCCTCTCCCACTGCAGAAGTGCCTTTGGAGAAACAAACACAAACACCCTTTCCTCAAAGACTGTTTCACAGAAGGTGCCAGGCCAGCAACATAACTAGGCAGTCTCCAGTTTGTCATCAGTAAGAAATGATAGCAGAGGAAGGATACAAGGGAATTGTACCTGTTTCTACTCAGCAAACAAAACAAAATCTTTTACTTTACAAGCAAGAGAAATGAAAGGGGGCAAACATCCCAGGGGCTACAGCAGCCACCTGGGAGTGACACTGGTGGGTGCTTCTCATGGGGCAGAGTACTGTCATAATCGACTGGTGAGCAGTAAGCACCCAAAGGAGACCCACGCCAGAGTTGCTATGCTCATTGGCCTCCTTGATCATGCTCTCCACCTTTCCACATCAATAATCCCAGACACAGCCAACCACAGCACTGCTTTCACCAAATGGGAGGTGAGATTGCATCTTCTTTGGCTTCATATGAGATTCTCACTATGGTGTATAAGGTCCTCCTCAATCTCTCTCATCTCAGTTCCTGCCACATGGATGCCCAGGGAAAGGGCTGTAGGCAGAATAAACAGGTGCCACTCTCCAGCACATCTGAGAAATGGAAAGGGAGCACTGTGGCTGGAGTGAGTGTGTGGATGAAGACAGAGGTAAAGAAGGCAAGACTGGCAGGTTTTGTTTTTTAATCTGAATAAAATGGAGAGCCATGCCATCAGGCAATCATGCAATCATGGTTTGAGCAAAAGAATCAGATGGTCTGGCTTCCATTTTCAAAGATCCCTCTGCTACTGTGTGAAGAATGCACTGCAGAGGGACAAGGGTAGAGGCAGAGATAAGCTTGTTCAGCAAACAAGGTGGGAGCTGACAATAGGAGGGACCTGGTCATAGAAGCAGATGCTGCATTTATTTTGGAAGGTGGAGTCAGTAAGTTTCCCAGATAGACTGGATGAGAAGTGTAAAAGAAAGAATAGGGTCAGGATGATTCCAGAACTTTTGACCTGAACAACTGAGAAAAAGTAGTTGTTGGTCACTGAATGGGAAGGTAAGTCAAGCAGGTCATTTGGATTTTTTAGGACAGGCAAAGATTGGAGTTAAAGTATAGGTATGTGGAATTTCAGATGCCAATCAACCATTCAAGAAGAGATATAGAGTCTGCAGTTGCTGACTACAGAGAAATAAACTTTAAGAGACAAGTCAAGACTGAGTTATAAATTTGGGAGTTGTCAGAATGTGTATAGTATCTACATTCAGGAGACTGAGAACAATCACCAAGGAAGAAAATACTAACAGAGCATAAGAGAAGGCCAAGAACTGAACACTGAGACCCTCCGACTTTAAGAGTTCTGAAGAGGAGGAAACAACAAAAGATGGAGGCGATCCAACAGTAATTTAATGGCTACATACCTATGTGCATGCATGCACACATGTGTGCATACACATGTACATATGCTTACACATGCACATGTGTGCATGCATGCATATACTTACATACATATGCAGGCACACACATAGTTTCACAATCTCTAGAAAGATATAACATAATCCAAAGTCTTTGAAAAATATCACCCACAATATCCATCATGTTAAAAAAAATTACTGGATGTTCAAAGAAACAAGAAAATGTACCCATAATCAAGTAGAAACAAGTCAATAATGTCAACTCACACATCACTCAAATTCTGCAATTAGAAGACAGTGACAGTTTTAAAAAAAAAACTATTTTAAGTGAAACGCCTGGGTGGCTCAGTGGGTTAAGCATCCAACTTTAGCTAAGGTCATGATCTCATGATTCACAAATTCAAACCTCACATCAGGCTCTCTGCTGTCAGCACAGAACTGGCTTTGGATCTTCTGTCCCCATCTCTCTCTCTCTGCCTCTCCCTACCCTGTGCTATCTCTCTCTCTCTCTCTCTCTCTCTCCCTCTCTCTTTCTCAAAATTACCAAATAAACATTTTAAAAAACTATTTTAAATAAAGAAATGAGAAGAAAAAATGGATAGAATGGGTAAAGAGATGAAGAATCTCAGGAGAGAAATTTCAACCATAAAAAGAGAACCAAATTGGAATTCTAAAAACGAAAAACACAGCATCTAAGTGAAAAAATGTATTAGATGAGTCAATCTTGGACTACACTCAATGGAGAATGATTTGTGGATTCAAGGCATATTAAAAGAAGTTATCCAAGCTAAAACACACAGAGAAAATTAAAAAAATTTAAAAAACAAAAAACAGTGTCTGAGAGATTTGAGGGGCCAAGAAGGCAGAACAGCATGGAAAGTTTTTTTGTGTCTCTCATCCCTGAAATGCAGCCAGATCAACACTAAACCATCTTGCGCAACCTAGAAACTGATTTGAGGATAACACAACAATCTGCACAAAATGAACTATAGAACTCGGCAGGTACACAGCGCAGAGAGATGAATGGGGGAGAGAGAAGTTGCGGAGGACAGGGAGCTGGTTTTGCTTGTAGAGAGAGGACAGAGATGGGGAGAGTATGGGAAAAGCACCCCTCCAAAAGCAGGTGGAGAGAAAAGAAAGAGAGGAGACAGCCACAAGGACTGAAGTAAAAAGGGAGAAAGGAGAAAGGGGAGGGAGTGCAGAGTCTGAAATTCCACAACTCCATACTTGGTGGTGCTCTGGTGGGAAGGGCAAATCCCCAAGAGCAGAGAGCAATGTCCAAGGGGTCCGCAGGCCACATGGGGAGAGGCATTGGTAGGACATTTGCTAGAGGTTTTGTGGCCGCCCCACAGGCAAAGGTCTCAGCGGACCCCAGAGAATAGCCAGATTCACTGGTGTTGGAGTGAGGACATTAAGGGTGAAGACTGGTGCCAGATGTATGTTGTGATTTTCCGTAGTCCCTGAGATGCGGCTGCTACACGATCGTGCGAACTTTTTCTGGGGCAGGCTGGCACCCAGCCTCAGTCTCTGGGCATTAGCAGCAGCACGGTCCTGCAAATGTTCCTGGGGCTGGGCCGGCACCTGGCCATTACTCGGTGAGACCCTCCACCAGAGGATCTGAGCTGATCAAAGCCACAGTCCCTCAGAAGTGAGGGGTCGGGAAACACAGCCCCATTTGAGATAAAATTCAGGAGGGAGGTGCCACCTGGCAGCCTGACGGCTTGGTCACAGGCAGTGTAGAAGCAGGGAGTGGATGGAAGCTGGAGACAAAGAAGGTGTGCTTGATTGCTGGTCAGGGAGAGCCACAGAGTTATGATACCAGAGACTGGGTAGATGGGAAGTCTTAGCCTCAGCAATCAGACAACAGAAAGAAATAAAAGACATCCAAATTGGCCAGGAGGAAGACAAACTTTCACTTTTCACAGATGAAATGATACTCCATATGAAAAATCCAAAAGATTCCACCAAAAAAACTCCTAGAACTCATCCATGAATTCGGCAAAGTGGCAGGATATAAAATCAATGCACAGAAATCGGTTGCATTTCTATACACCAACAATGAAGCAACAGAAAGAGAAATCAAGGAATCAATCCCATTTACAATTGCACCAAAAACCATAGAATACCTAGGAATAAATCTAACCAAAGAGGTGAAAAATCTATACACTGAAAACTACAGAAAGCTTATGGAAGAAATTGAAGAAGACAAAAAAAATGGAAAAATACTCCATGCTCCTGGATTGGAAGAAGAAACAATGTTAAAAGGTCGATACTACCCAAAGCAGTCTACATATTCAATGCAATCCCTATCAAAATAACACAAGCATTCTTAGCAGAGCTGGAACAAACAATCCTAAAATTTGTATGGAACCACAAAAGACTTCGAATAGCCAAAGCAATCTTGATAAAGAAAACCGAACCTGGAAGCAACACATTCCTGGACTTCAAGATGTATTACAAAGCTGTAATCATCAAGGCAGTGTAGTACTGGCACAAAAGCAGACACTCAGATCCATGGACAGAATAGAGAACCCAGAAATGGATCCACAAACGTAGGGCCAACTAATCTTTGATAGAGCAGGAAAGAATATCCAATGGAATAAAGACAGTCTCTTCAGCAAATGGTCCTGGGAAAACTGGACAGTGACATGCAGAAAAATGAACCTGGACCACTTTCTTACACCATACACAAAAATAAACTCAAAATGGATGAAAGACCTAAATGTAAGACAGGAAGCCATAAAAATCCTCAAGGAGAAAGCAGGCAAAAACCTTTTTGACCTCAGCAGCATCAACTTCTTACTCAACGCATCTCCAGAGGCAAGGGAAACAAAAGCAAAAATGAACTATTGGGACCTCATCAAGATAAAAATCTTCTGCACGGCGAAGGAAACAATTAGCCAAACTGAAAGACAACTGACAGAATGGGAGAACATATTTGCAAATGACATATCAGATAAAGGGTTAGTATCCAAAATCTATAAAGAACTTACCAAACTCCACACCCAAAATACAAATAATCCAGTGAAGAAATGGGCAAAAGACATGAATAGACACTTCTCCAAAGAAGACATCCAAATGGCAAACAGACACATGAAAAAATACTCAACATCATTCATCATCAGGGGAATACAAATCAAAACCACACTGAGATACCACCTCACACTTGTCAGAATGGCTAACATTAGCAACTCAGGCAACGACAGATGTTGGCAAGGATGCAGAGAAAGTGGATCTCTTTTGCACTCCTGGTGGGAATGCAAGCTGGTGCAGCCACTCTGGAAAACAGTACAGAGGTTCCTCAAAAAACTAAAAATAGAACTACCCTATGACCCAGAAATTGCACTACTAGGTATTTATCCAAGGGATAAGGTGTGCTGTTTTGAATAGGCACATGCACCCCAATGTTTATAGCAGCACTATAGACAATAGCCAAAGTATGGAGGGACCCCAGATTTCCATCGACGGATGAATGGATAAAGATGTGGTGTGTATATATATATATATATATATATATATATATATACACACACACACACGCACACACACACACTGGAGTATTACTTGGCAATCAAAAAGAATGAAATCTTGCCATTTGCAATCATGTGTATGGAACTAGAGGATATTATGCTAAGCGAAATTAGTCAGTGAAAGACAAATATTATATGAGTTCACTCATAAGAGGACTTTAAGATACAAAACAGATGAACATAAGGGAAGAGAAGCAAAAAGAATATAAAAACAGGGAGGAGCACAAAACATTAGGGACTCTTAAATATAGAGAACAAATGGAGTGTTGCTAGAGGGGTTGTGGGAGGGGGGATGGTCTAAATGGGTAAGGGGCATTAAGGAATCTACTCCTGAAATCATTGTTGCACTATATGCTAACTAGCTTGGATGTAAATTAAACAACAACAACAAAAAGAGTGTCTGACCCATGTGGGACAATATCACATGGTCTAACTGGAGTCCCAGAAATAAACAAGAGAGAGATAAATGGGGCAGAAGAAATATTAAGGAAGAAATAGCCAACATTTTTCTGAATAAAAATTGATGAAAGACCTAAACCAGATATCCAAGAAAGCTGGTGGGAGTGTAAGCCAACAGAAGAAATAAAATGGAAAAAAAATTAAATCATTTAAATGCCTGATTACCAAAAGAGGTCAGGAAAGGAGAAACAAAATAACAATAACAAAAACAACCAAAATGGATGTTTTATATATAAAACAAATAGCAAGTGATAGACTGAAACCCAACAATTTCAATAATTTTGTTACATGTAAATTGACTAGGCAAGCACTCAACTAAAAAGGCAAATATTGTCAAAATGAATTCTTTTTTTAATGTTATGCTATTAATAAAAGACAAAGTTTAAATTTAATGGTCAACATGGGTTAAAAGTAAAAAGTTGGAGAAATATATACCTTGCAGATACTGATAACAAAAAGGTGATGTGGTCACAGTAATAGAGTACACTTCAAGATATTGCAGAGATACAGAGGACATGTCGCAATGTTCAGAGGATTAATTCCCCAGGAGGACATGACAATCCTAATGTGTGTCCACATAATAACAAAGCTCCAAAACACACGAAACAACAATTAACAAATCAAATAGAAATACATGAATTTACAACTAGAGTTGGAGATCTTAACATTCCTGTCTCAGTGACTGATAGAAAAAGGCAATTTTAAAAATCAGTACAATATAAATAAGTGAATGGAAAATGACACAATTAACCACTTTGATCAAATTGGCATCTATAGAACACTATATCCTGGAAGTTCAAGAATTCTTTTTTGTTTGTTCTGTTTTTTTTTGTTTGTTTGTTTGTTTTTGTGGGGTTTTTTTTGTCTTAGAAACTTTCAAAGATGTACAGAAAGAGTGTGTAAGAGGAAAGCCTACCTCCCAGAGGCCGGTGTACTGACCAGCTGCCCTTCCTCCTCCCCACCATTTTCAAAATTCTATCTAAATAAGAGGCCAGGTTTGGGTTTGTTTCTTTTGGTGCCCAGAAGCATGCTCTATGTATTGTTCTTTGGTGTCCTTGTTGGCGATGTTCCCAGCCCGGCACACTCTTATCCATTAGATAGTCTACCTAATTAGTGTCCCCATTTGGACTGCTGCTTCCTTCTGCAGTTATAATTGTGCCTGCTTTTGCACACCAACTTGAGTACAGGGGCTGGAATTTGAGAGGGAGAGTATCCGTCTGAGTCCCTGTCTAGCTGAGGTGAAGGTGTTGACCTGGTGTGGTTACTTGGCGGTGAGCAGGTGACAACCCACACAGACTCAGGCAGGAAGGTTGCTGGATTGAGGATTTGGGACACACAGCCCAGTGGCATTGTGTGTGACGAGGAAGTGGCTGGTTTTCCTCCCCACCATGAATTCCTTTAACTTTTGTTAGTTTGGGAAACTATCTCTCCTTCTATTTTGAAGGATAGCCTTGCTGGTTAGAGTGTTCTTGGCTGCAGATTTTTCCCTTTTAGCACCTTGAATGCTTCTCATCTGAGAAGTTTCTGCTGAAAAATCCAGATAGCCTTATGGGGTTTTCCTTGGATGTAACTGCTTTCTTTCCTCTTTATGCTTTTAAAATTCTCTCTGTATCTTAGTGCCATTTTATTTACTGGGTGGCTTGGTGTGGAGCTCTGTGTGTCGGTTTTGTCAGGGGCTCTCTATGCCTCCTGGATCTGGATTTCTGTTTCCTTCCCCAGATTCAGGAAGTTTTCAGCTTTTATCCCATCAAATAAGTGTTCTGCCCCCTTTTCTCTCTCTTCTCCTGCTGGGACCCCTGTAACGTGACTGTTACGCTTGATGGTGTCGCTGAGTTCCCTAGGTCTATTCTCATCTTGCACAACTTTTTTCATTCTCACCAGCTCTGCTTGATGACTTTCCATTACTCTGTCTGGGCTGCTATTCCGCCCTTGTCCTCTCTCTTGTTTCCGATTTATTCCAGATGCTCTATTGTTCATTTCTTTTAGTGAGTTTATCATCTCTTCCTGGTCCTTTTAGGGGGGTTTTATGTCTTTCTGGGTGTTCTCCAGTCTTTCCTCAACTGAAGCCAACATCTTTAGGAGTGTTAAATTCTATCAGGGGGCGCCTGGGTGGCTCAGTCGGTTAAGCGTCCGACTTCAGCTCAGGTCATGATCTCACAGTCTGTGAGTCCGAGCCCCGCATTGGGTTCTGTGCTGACAGCTTGGAGCCTGGAACCTGCTTCAGATTCTGTGTCTCCCTCTCTCTCTGCCCCTCCTCTGCTCATGCTCTGTCTCAAAAATAAAAACATTAAAAAAAATTAATTCTATCAGATATAGGACCTGTCTCCGTTTTGCTTAAGTCTCTTGCTGTGGTTTTGTTCTGTTCTTTCATTTGGGACTTATTCCTCCATCTCCTCATTTTGTCTACTGCTGTGTCTGTTTCCCTGTTAGGAAAGTCAGCTATGTCTCCCACACTTGAAAGCAGTAGCCTTATGAAAAAGAGGTCCTGTAGTGTCCTCTGGTACAGTGTCCCCTGTTCACCAGAAAATGGTGCTTCAAGGGTGTCCCCTATGTGCATTGCTACAGGGGCGTCCTACTGTTGTGGCTGAACTGTGTTCTCCTTCCGTCCAGTCAACTGCAGTGGCTCTCTCTGCCTGTTGTGGTCAGGGTCCGGTCCCTGTGTTGTTATTGGGCCAGGCTGGGGCTGCAGTAGACCAGACCAGGAATTTGCCAGAGATGCGGTAGCTCCAAAGTGCAGGGCACTTCCCCTGTGCTGTCCAGAGAAACTTTTATTGGTTGGCTGGGGCCACAGTCAGACTGGTGTGTACTTTATCTTCCCCTTTCCCAGGGGAAGGACTCACTGTGGTGTGGTGTGGCCCCTGTCTGGGCTGCTTGCACACTGCCAGGATTGTGGTGTTGCTTCGATGGGATCTGGCCAAGGGCGTATTAGCCAGGGTGGATCCACATGGTGCACAGGGGTGGGAGGAGAAGGCTTAGCTCACTTTGCCCTTGGTGGTCCCCTGTGGGAGGGGCCCTGCAACACCGGGAGGGAGGCAGACCCCTCACAGTGATGGATCCACAGAAGCACAGCATTGGGCCTTTGTGTGGTGCAAGTTTGGTGGCAGGAACTGGTTCCCTTTGGAATTTTGGCTGGGGAATAGGAGAGGGAAATGGCGCTTGCCAGCGCCTTTGTTCCCCCATGAGCTCTGTCCTTCTGGGGCTCAACAATCTCCCTCCTGTAGGCAGGCATTTTTCAAACTGTGGTTCCAGCTGGTATCCCCAGGGGCTCTTTGTCCCACAGTCTCTTTAGAGGGAGTACTCAATGTCCTCTCACCCTTCCCACTGTCAGAGAGCAGAGCTGCTGACTTTTAACATTCCAGATGTTAAGTCCTGCTGGCTGTCAGAACTCACACAGCCCAGCCCCTCTGCTTTTGCAAGCCAGACTTTGGGGGCTCTGCCTTGCCTAGTGGGCTGCCCCTCCACCGCCCTGGCTCCCTCCCACCAGTCCATGTAGCGCACACCGCCTCTCTGCCCTTCCTACCCTCTTCTGTGGGCCTCTTGTCTACACTTGGCTCCAGAGAGTCTGTTCTGCTAGTCTTCTGGTGGTTTTCTGGGTTATTTAGGCAGATGTGGGTGGAATCTAAGTGATCAACAGGATGAGGTGAGCCCAGCGTCCTCCTCTGCCACCATCTTCCCAGCAATCTCAAGAATTCTTTTTAAAGAATATGCTCGTGGAGCAGGGCTGCTGGGTGGCTCAGTTGGTTAAGCATCCGACTTCTACTCAGGTGGTGATCTCACAGTTTGTGAGTTCAAGCCCCGATTCAGGCTCTCTGCTGACAGTTCAGAACCTGGAGCCTGCTTCAGATTCTGTGTCTCCCTCTCTCTCTGCCCCTCTCCCACTCATGCTCTGTCTCATTCTGTCTCTCAAAAAAGAAAAAAGAAATATAATTAAAAAAATTTTTAAAAACAATATGCTCATGGACCATGTGCCAAATTAGACATAAAAATATGTCCCAAAGGATGAAATGTTACACAGAGGCCACCCTTACTTACTCTGGAATTAAATTATAA
Organism: Panthera tigris; assembly: GCF_018350195.1. Taxonomy (NCBI): domain Eukaryota; kingdom Metazoa; phylum Chordata; class Mammalia; order Carnivora; family Felidae; genus Panthera; species Panthera tigris. Next base: position 111,001,001 of record NC_056667.1, on the reverse strand, counting down.
ATAAATAAATAAACAGTTATTTTACAAATTAAATAGAAAATTCCCCCCAATCTCTTGAAATTAAGCAATAGACTTCTATATAGCCCATGAGTCAAAGAAAAACTCAGAGGAAATTAGACAATTTTTAATCAAAAAGATAATGAACACAATATCTCAAAATGCATGAAAGGCAGCTAAAGCACTACTTAGATGTAAATTTATGATATTAATTCCACATATTAGAAAACAAGAGTTTTAAATCAGCTTCCACCTCAGAAGTTAGCAAAAGCAGTTTAAGGCCAAAGCAAATAGAAAAGTAAAGAAATCATAAAGATGAGAGAGTAACAAAAATCAATGGAATAGAAAAAAGGAGCAGCCATGAAAAAAATCAGCAAAACCAAAAATTGTTTCTTCGAACAAAAATTAATAAAATAACAAGAATGTCAAGAAAACAAAAGAAAATAAAATGCAAATTATCAGGAATGAAATGAAAGTCCGGAATGTCCTACAGATGTTAAAATAATAATATTAAAATATTGTGAACAACTCCATGTCAACAGTTTCAATTAATTTATATGATAAAAAAGTACCTTACAAAATACAACTTCCCACAATTACTACAAGAAGAAATTAAAAAATCAAAATAACCTTCTATTTTTTGTAATGGAGTCCATCATTTAAAATCTTCCCACTTTAAACACACACATACAGAAAAAAGCAAACAAACAAGACTCCAGACCCAAATGGCTTCACTAGTGAATTCTACTAAACATTTCAGAAAGAAATAGCAATCTTACACAAACTCTTTCAGAGCACCAAGGAGAAAACATTCTCAACTCATTTTATGAGACTAGTATAACTGTAATACAAAAACCTGACAATAATATTACAGGAAGAGAATTACAGACCAATACCCTCATGAAAAGACACAAAAATCCTTCACAAATATTAGCAATTCAAATCCAGAAATATATGAAATAAGAGAATATATTTGTGACCAAATGGGGTTTATCATAAGGATGCAAGGTTGGCTCGGCACTCGAAAATCAATCAATGTAATTCAATACTTAACACAATAAAGGAGCAAAATCATGTAATATTCTCAATAGATTCAGAGAAAGTACTTGATAAAATTTAACAGATGTTCATAATTTTAAAAAGATCCTTAGCAAACAGAGGATAGAAGAGATTGCTTCAACTAAAAAGGAGTATCCATGAGACACACAACTATCATATATGTGATGAAATATTAATCCTTTGAGCCCTAATACTGGGAACAAGGCAGATATCCTGTCATGTTGTTTCTATATTCTATACTCAAGGTTTAGTAATCCACTAAAGCAATAAATAAATAAATAAATAAATAAATAAATAATGGATGGATTTGCAAGGCCATCTTTATGTGCAGATGATATGATTATTTTTTTAAAAAATCCAAAGAAATCCAAAAACTATTTGAATAATTAGTGGATTTAACAAGGTTGCATGATAAAAATTCAATTTAAAATAATCAATAGTTTCTAAGAAGTAGCAATAAACAAGTGGAAAATGAAATATAACCAAAAGTATACCATTTACAATAGCATTGAAAAAATCAAATATGTGGGAATAAATTTAACAAAAAATGTACGAGACTTCTATACAGAAAAGTATGTAATATTTATAAAAGAAATAAAAGAAGAGCTAAATAAATGGAAAAACATCTTCTGTTCATGAATTAGAAGACTACTACAGATGTTGATCCTCACCCCAGTTGATCTATGGATTCACTGAAGTCCCGGTCAAAATCCTAACAGGATTTGCTATAGAAACTGACAACTTGATTCTAAAATTTATATGGAAGGAACTGGACTAGCCCAGCCAATCTAAAAAGAAAACAAAAAGACTTATGGTACCCGATTTCAAGACTTGATATAAAGCTTCCATTATGACAATGAGAGAGGGAGCCAAGATGACAGAAGAGCATGGAAATTTTTTGTGTGTCTCGTGTCCATGAAATACAGCCAGACCAACACTAAACAATTCTGCACACCTAGAAAACTGATATGAGGATTAACACAACAATCTGCACAACCTGAACCACGGAATTCAGCGGGTACCTGGCTCAGAGAGGTCAACTGGGGGAGAGAGAAGCCGTGGAGTGCAGGGAGGTGCTTTTGCGTGCAGAGAGGACAGAGACAGGGTGGGGAGAGAGTATGGGAAAAGCACCTCTCCCCAAAAGCAACTGGAGAGAAAGTGGAAAATTGGAAACAGCCACAGGGACTGAACTAAAAAGAGAGAAAGGAGAAAGGAGAGGGTTTAAATTCCATTAAGACTGTAAACAAGGGGAGTGCAAAGTCTGCAACTCTGCAGCTCAACACCTGGCAGCCCTCTGGTGGGAAGTGGGAATCCCCAGAAGCACAGTGGGGTCCGGGAGGTTCTTGGGCCACACGGGGAAAAGCAATTCCACTGCTGGAAGGACATTTGGTAGAGGCTGTGAGGCCATCTGGTCCTGGCAGACCCCAGAGAACGGCCACATTCGCTGGTGCTGGAACAAGGTCGTTAAGGATGAAGCCTGGTGCCAGATGTGTGTTGTGATTTTCCATAACCCCTGAGGCACTGCTGCTACACTATCTCATGAAATTTTTCTGGGGCAGGCTGGCACCTGGTCTCAGTCTTGGGGCACTGGCAGCAGCAGGGTCCGTGAATGTCCCTGGGTGCAGCCAGCATTGCTCAGTGAGACCCACCACAGAGGGTTGGAGCAGGTCAAAGCCAGTACCTCAGAAGGAAGGGGCCGGGGAAAACAGTCGCATCTGAGACAAAGCTCGGGAGAAAGGTATTGCCTGGGGCTTGGTCACAGACAGTGAAAAAGTGGGGAGTGGATGAAAGCTGAAGACAGAGGACAGGTGCACAATTGCTGATCAGGGAGAACAGAGTTCCGATACTAGGGACTGGGTAGCTGGGTGACACCATTTTCACCACTCTCGTGCATGCATATACACCTATAAGTACCACAACAATCCACCTTGATAGGCTAGCAGCACTATCTAGTGGAGAATGGAGCCATTACACTGAGCCCCGCCCAACTTGTCCAACTTAAGGATAACTTAACTTAAGGTTAAGGGGGGAAAAGTCCTTAACCTACAAGGGAAGACAGATCCAGTTTGCAGCAGACCTATCCACAGAAACTTGGCAGGCCAGAAAGGAATGGCAGGATATATTCAATGTGCTGAATAGGAAAACTATGCAGCCAAGAATTGTTTATCCAGCAAGGCTGTCATTCAAAATAGAAGGAGAGATAAAAAGTTTACCAGGCAAGCAAAAGTTAAAGGAGTTTGTGACCACTAAACCAGACCTGCAAGAAATTTTAAGAGGGACTCCCTGAGGGGAGAAAAGATTAAAATATAAATACATACATACATACATACATACCAAAAGCAACAAAGATTATAAAGGACCAGAGAACACCACCAGAAACTCCCACTCTACAGCAACATAATGGCAATAAATTCATATCTTTCAGTACTCACTCTAAATGTCAATGGACTCAATGCTCCAATCAAAAGACATAGGGTAACAAAATGCATAAGAAAACAAGATCCATCTATATGCTGTTTACAAGAGACTCACTTTAGACCTAACGACACCTTTAGATTGAAAGTAAAGGAATGGAGAAACATCTATCATGCTAATGGTCAACAAAAGAAAGCCAGAGTAGCCATACTTATATCAGACAATCTAGACTTTAAAATAAAGACTGTACCAAGAGATGCAGAAGGGCATTATATCATAATCAAGGGGTCTGTCCACCAAGAAGACCTAACAATTGTAAACATTTATGTGCCAAATGTGAGAGCACCCAAATGTATAAATCAATTAATCACAAACATAAAGAAACTCATCAATAGTAATACCATAATAGTAGGAGACTTCAACACCCCACTCACAACAATGGACTGATCATCTAATCAAAAAATCAACAAGGAAACAATGGCTTTGAATGACACACTGGACCAGATGGATTTAATAGATATATTCAGAACATTTCATCCTAAAGCAGCAGAATATACATTCTTCTCCAGTGCATATGGAATGTTCTCCAGAATAGACGACATACTGGGACACAAATCATCCCTCAGCAAGTACAAAAAGTCAAGATCATACTGTGCATAATTTCAGACCACAATGCTATGAAACTTAAAATAAACCACAAGAAAAAATTTAGAAAGGTAACAAATACTTGGAGACTGAAGAAGATCCTACTAAAGAACGAATGGGCTAACCAAGAAGTTAAAGAGGAAATTAAAAATTATATGGAATCCAATGAAAATGATAACACCACAACCGAAAACCTCTGGGACTCAGCAAAGGTGGTCATAAGAGGAAAGAATATAGCAATCCAGGCCTTCCTAAAGAAGGAAGAAAGATCTCAGATACACAACCTAACCTTATGCCTTAAAGAGCTGGAAAAAGAACAACAAATAAAACCCCAAAACAGCAGAAGACTGGAAATAATAAAGATTAGAGCAGAAATTAATGCTATCAAAACCGAAAAAAAAAAAAAAACAAACAGTAGAACAGATCATGAAACCAGAAGCTAGTTCTTTGAAAGAATTAACAAAATTGATAAACTACTAGCCAGTTTGATCAAAAAGAAAAAGGAAAAGACCCCAAATAAATAAAATCAAGAATGAAAGAGGAAAGATCACAACCAACACAACAGAAATAAAAACAATAATAAGAGAATATTATGAGCAATTATATGCCAATATAATGGGCAATCTGGAAGAAATGAACCAATTCCTAGAAACATACACACTACCGAAACTGAAATAGGAAGAAATAGAAAATTTGAACAGACCCATAACCAGTAAGGAAATTGAATTCATAATCAAAAATCTGCCAAAAAACAAGAGTTCAGGGCCAGATGGCTTTCCAGGGGAATTCTACCAAACATTTAAGGAAGAGTTAACACCTATTCTCTTGAAGCTGGTCCGAAAAATAGAAATGGAAGGAAAACTTCCAAACTCGTACTATGAAGCCAGCATTACCTTGATTCCAAAACAAGACAGAGACCCCCCCTAAAAAGGAGAACTATAGACAAATTTCCCTGATGAACATGGATGAAAAAATCTTCAATGAAATATCAGCCAACCGGATCCAACAATACATTAGAAAAATTATTCACGATGACCAAGTGGGATTTATACCTGGGATGCAGGGCTGGTTCAATATCCGCAAAACAATTAACGTGATTCATCACATCAATAAAAGAAAGGACAAGAACCATATGATCCTCTCAATAGATGCAGAGAAAGCATTTGACAAAATACAGCATCCTTTCTTGATAAAAACCTTCAAGAAGGTAGGGATAGAAGGAACATACCTCAAGATCATAAGAACCATATATGAACAACCCAATGCTAATATCATCCTCAATGGGGAAACACAGAGAGCTTTCCCCCTAAGGTCAAGAACAAGACAGGGATGTCCACTCTCGCCACAGTTATTCAGCATAGTATTGGAAGTCTTAGCCTCTGCAATCAGACAACACAAAGAAATAAAAAGCATCCAAATTGGCCAGGAGGAAGTCAAACTTTCACTCTTCACAGATGACATGATACTCTATATGGAAAACCCTAAAGATTCCACCAAAAACCTGCTAGAAACTGATTCATGAATTCAGCAAAGTGGCAGGATATGAAATCAATGCACAGAAATCGGTTGCACTTCTATACACCAACAATGAAGCAACAGAAAGAGAAATCAAGGAATCAATCCCATTTACAATTGCACCAAAAACCATAAAATACCTAGGAATAAATCTAACCAAAGAGGTGAAAAATCTATACACTGAAAACTACAGAAAGCTTATGAAAGAAATTGAAGAAGACACAAAGAAATGGAAAAAGATTCCATGCTCCTGGATAGGAAGAACAAATATTGTTAAAATGTCGATACTACCCAAAGCAATCTACATATTCAATGCAATCCCTATGAAAATAACACCAGCATTCTTCACAGAGCTAGAATAAACAATCCTAAAATTTGTACGGAACCGGAAAATAATGGAACCTGAATAGCCAAAGCAATATTAAAATTTGTATGGAACCAGAAAATAATGGAACCCGAATAGCCAAAGCAATATTAAAAAAGGAAAACAAAGAAGGAGGCATCATAATCCCGGACTTCAAGCTATACTACAAAGCTGTAATCATCAAGACAGTATGGTACTGACACAAGAACAGACACTCAGATCAATGGAACAGAATAGAGAACCCAGAAATGGACCCACAAACGTATGACCAACTAATCTTTGACAAAGCAGGAAAGAATATCCAATGGAATAAAGATAGTCTCTTCAGCAAGTGGTGCTGGGAAAACTGGACAGTGACATGCAGAAGAATAAACCTGGATCACTTTCTTACACCATACACAAAAATAAACTCAAAATGGATGAAAGACATAAATGTAAGATAGGAATCCATCAAAATCCTCAAGGAGAAAGCAGGCAAAAACCTCTTTGATCTCAGCTGCAGCAACCTCTCACTCAACATGTCTCTGGAGGCAGGGGAAATAAAAACAAAAATGAACTACTGGGACCACATCAAAATAAAATCTTCTGCACAGCGAAGGAAACAATCAGAAAAACTAAAAGGCAACTGACAGAAAGGGAGAAGATATTTGCAAACAACATATCAGATAAATGATTAATATCCAAAATCTATAAAGAACTTATCTAACTCAACACCCAAAAAGCAAATACTCCAGTGAAGAAATGGGCAAAAGACATAAATAGACACTTCTACAAAGAAGACATCCAGATGGCCAGCCGACACATGAAAAAATGCTCAACATCACTCATCATCAGGGAAATACAAATCAAAACCACAATGAGATACCACCTCACGCCTGTCAGAATGGCTAACATTAACAACTCAGGCTACAACAGATGTTGGCAAGGATGTGGAGAAAGAGGATCTCTTTTGCATTGTTGGTGGCAATGCAAACCGGTGCAGCCACTCTGGAAGACAGTATGGAGGTTCCTCAAAAAACTAAAAATAGAACCACCCTATGACCCAGCAATTGCACTACTAGGTATTTATCCAAGGAATACAGGTGTGCTGTTTTTAATGGGCACATGCATCCCAATGTTTATAGCAGTGCTATTGACAATAGCCAAAGTATGGAAAGAGCCCAAATGTCCATCAATGGAAGAACGGATAAAGAAGATGTGATACACACACACACACACATACACACACACACACACAATGGAGTACTACTCAGCAATCAAAAAGAATGAAATCTTGCCATTTGTGCAACTATGTGGATGGAACTGGAGAGTATCTTGCTAAGTGAAATTAGTCAGAGAAAGACAAACATCATATGACGTCACTCATATGAGGACTTTAAGACACAGAACATATGAACAAAAGGGAAGGAAAGCAAAAATAATATAAAAACAGGGAGGGGGACAAAACAGAAGAGACTCTTAAATATGGAGAACAAACAGAGGGTTACTGGAGTGGGTGTGGGGGGGATGGGCTAAATGGGTAAGGGGCATTAAGGAATCTATTCCTGAAATCATTGTTGCACTATATGCTAACTAATTTGGATGTAAATTTAAACACACACACACACACACACACACACACACACACACACAGATATCACTACACATGTACTAGACGCAGCTAAAATGACAAAGATTGACAACACCAAGTTTTGGCAAGGATGTGTAATCCCAGGAGGTCTATAGATTTCAGATTGGTGCAAAGAATTTGAAAATCTATTTGCCACTATCTACCAAAGTTAAAGGTAAATACCTAGCAATTTATCTTCCTAGGTATACACCCAATACGAATGTGTGCATTTGTGCACAACATATGTACAGGAATTTCTACAGCAGAATTATTTGTAAAAGCCCCAAACTGGAAATAAACCAAATGCCCATCAATATGTAAACTGTACATTCCTTCAAAGGCATACTCCATTGCAATGAAAATGAGTAAGCTACAACTCAAGAAACATGGATGAACCAAACAAATATAATACTGAACATAAGAAGTCATACCAAAGGACTATATGCAGTATAATTTGGTTTATACAAAATTCAAAGCAAGCAAAGCAAAACTCAAGTATTTAGGGATGAACACTTAGGAGACTACAGCTGGCAAAAAGCCAAGGGAGTTTCTAGGGTGCTAGTACTACTCTCTTCTTGACCTAAGTGGTGGTTACATATTAAAATGATTCATTAAGTTGTATCTATATCTTATGCATTTCACTGTACTCATGTTATAGTTTACAATTAAGAAGACTAGAAGGAAGAGCCACCATTTCCCTTCAAAAAAAAAAAGCTCCCATTATGAAGACTGTGTGATATTCACCTAAGAATAGAAAATAGGGGCAACTGGATGCCTCAGTCAGCTAAGCATCCGACTTCAGCTCAGATCAAGATCTTACGGTTCATGAGTTTGAGCCCCACATTGGGCTCTGGGATGACAGCTCAGAGCCTGGAGCCTGCTTTGGATTCTGTGTCTCCATCTGTCTCTGTTCCTCTCTCTCTCTCTCTCTCTCTCTGTCTCAAAAATAAATAAACATTAAAAAAAACTTTAAATAAAAAAAAGAAAAGAAAATAGATCAACAAAACATAAAAAAAGAAGTTCAGAAATACACCCATACAAAATAGCTACAAAAATTAACTCTGGCTTTTACTTCACATTATTTTTAAAAATTTATTCAAGACGGATCATAAACTAAAAGCTAAAACTAAAAATATTCTAGAAGGAAAAGCAGGATAATATTTTTCACAAACTTAGGATTAGACAAGTCACAAAAGCATCAAACATAAAAGAAAAAAATGATGTTAGACCCCATCAAAATTAAAATCCTCTTATTCATCAAAAGACACGATCCCAAAGAAAGAAAGAAAGAAAGAAAGAAAGAAGATAAGCCACAGACTGAGAGATGATAATTGGGCTATGTATTAGACAAAAAAAAAAAAAAAAACTTATCTCCAAAATATATAAAGAGCTCTTACAAATCAATAAGAAAAGACAAGCAACCAATTATTTTAAATGAGTGAAAGAGTCCATATAAATTGCCAGTAAGTGTATGAAGAGGTGATCAACACCAGGGAAATGCAGTGATGCCACCTTACACCTACTGCAGGGGCTACCACTAAGAAGATCAACAAATACAAATGCTGATGAAGACGTGGAGCAACTGAAACTCTTATACGTTAGTGGTCAGAGGGCACATGGCACAGAAGGCTTGGGTAAACTGATTGGCATTTTCTTTTGAAGTTAAAACTCCTATCTGCCCACACCTGAGAATTTAACTAGGAGAAACTAAAAGTAGCCTCACAAGAAAACTTCCATAAGAATGTTCACAGCAATTTTATTGATAATAGCCCAGAGCTGAAAATAAAAATGTGCATTCACAGGAGAATAGATAAATACATTTGATATATTTAAACAAGGGAATTCCCAGAAAAACTGAAGGGAAAACCACTGATTCATGTATGAAAAAACAGGGCTTAAACAAACGAAACCAACTCCTGAAATGAGTATTACACTGTATGTTGGCTGACTAAAACTTAAATATATATATATATATATATATATATATATATATATATATATATAGTATACAGCAAGTGCCATGGCAATATATATATACATATATATTATATACATATATATTAAGCATATATATTTTTAAACGTATATAAACACATACATATATATATATATATATATATACATATATTTAAACAAAAGAAACCAGACTTTCAAGAGCAGGCACAATAGAGATCAAAACTGGCTCCCTTGACTGCAGAGGGTTGGAGGCGACTTTCAGCACCGATGGAAACAGTCCATATCCTGTTTGGGTGGTCGTTAGCGGGAGTACTCATTTGGGAAAACTACTGAACTTCACGCTGAAACTCTGTTTATTTCACTCTACATGAAGTCTGCCTCAATTTTAAAATAAATAATTAAAAACATTTTAAAGAGAGAGAATGTGACAGAAGCGCTGGAGGCAGGGTATACAGAAAAGTCAGAGTGCTTTGCTGTAAGTAGGACCAGAGAAATAGGAAGGTAACTGATGAAGACAGGGTGAGGAAGACACCTTTGTTGTTTTTAAGGTGACAGAAATGACAGCACAGTCAAATGGAGGGTAAGAGTGTGGGGCCCGGTGACAGGTAGGGCCCGTGGGTGCTCTTTTCTGATTGTTTCCCGTGTCTCAGTGAAGTAGGAAGCAAGGCTGTCATCTGAGAGTGAAGACACTGTAGGAGGTGGGGGAAGTTTGCAAGGAAAGGTTATGAAATGGTCACACAGGGTATGGACAGGGAATGGTCTACAGCAAGAGTCAACAAAAAAAGGTCGCTCTGGCCAAATATGCACACCTCCCCCACCCAGAGCTAAGAATGGTTTTTACATTTTTCATTGATTGGCGGGGGGGGAAGAAAAAGAAAATTTTGTAGCATGAAAATATATGAAATTTATATTTCAGTTGCCACACATAAAGTTTTATTGGAACACAGCCATGCTTATTCATGCCTGTGTTGTCTGTGACTGCTTCTAGACTACAGTGGCAAAATTGAATAATTACAGCAGAGACCACACGGCCCACAAAGCCTAAAATATTCACCATCTGGTTTTTCACAGCAAAAGTTTGCCTACTAATATGATTGCTGGGCAGAATTAAGCATTCACTTGAGAATTGTGATCTGAACTTGAAATGAAACACATCACCATAATTATAAGTTTTTCTCTGTAATGTAGCAGTAATTAGGCCCCTAATTAGGTCACAGTTTGGTTGTTGACTGAATTAAATGAGATCATACATGTACAGTGTCTAGCACAAAGTGTGTACTTACTCAACAGGAAACCCCCAGCCGCCTGCTATCATGACCTCCTCCTGGGGCTAACAAGTGTGGATGATGTCAGGTACAGGCATTACAGTGGGATTCTGGGCAAAAGGGCTGACTCATGAGTCACAGCTTTCAAACAAACTCTCCTTATCAACAGGGTTTATGCACCCACAACCCCCAAGAGTGATTTTCCGTGGCACCTTCAGTAACTAGTTAGCTTTTCTCCTACACTTATCCCAACTCAAAACTGTTCTGACCAAATGCTTCTAATCTGTGCTGTTAGGCATAGCATCCATGCATTCCAGACCTGAAAGGTCAGGACCTTGCAAGGAACATTCTGGAAAAGCGCTCTCCACCTTGACACTTAAGCCACCCCACCACAGATATTCTCTCACCAATGCAGCTGCCTAAAACAAACATGAGAAAGAGTTGGGGGCAGAGGGTGGGGGGAGAGTTGTTGGCGTAACCAGAATTTCTCATGAATGAGAATTGCCGTTGCCTTTTAAGATATTTTAGAAATTTTAATCTAGTGGCAAAAAATTTTTCATTATTTTCTAAATTTAATTAATTTACTAAACTCCTCATGGTTCGTTGGATTCAATCCTGTATCTGTGATCTTTCTGGGCCCATTACACTCATGGGATTCAACTTCATCTCTTCTAACTCATAAAAATCTCATCAAAATGGAAATAAAATGCAGTTTTGAACTTTCTAATGAAGGTACCCGTCCTGGATTCCCAGCTTTAAAATTAATGGCCTCTGTCCCCCACCCTCTTTGTTGAGAACTCTAGTTCTGTGCCAACCAGAGGGAAAAAGAAGATGCCATTGTTGTGAAGGGCCCACTCCACCTCTGTCATTCCAGCTGGGGCATCACCCAGGAGGGACACTGAAAAGAAGGGTGTGCCTGTTCATGAAGACACTGCAGTTACAGTTGGCTCCTGGGGAGATTTTTTTTAAATAGAAGTACTGTCCCAATTAAGGAAAAGTATAAACCAATTTCTGAGTTGGCACCTGCACAGATGTGGGAATAAGGGGAGGCGACCCTGAGGCTGCCCCACCCCTACTCCTGCTTGTGCTCTGCCCACATGCCACACACTTTCCTTAGACCCACTGAGCATCTGGACAGGCCTCAGAAACTTATAACTCAGGGGTGCAGGTAACATCCTCTTCACTGTGCAGTGAGAAAGTTGCACACTGGAAAAGCATTTAGCACCATCCACACTCACACAGCCAGCAAAGGATAGAGCAGGGCTGGTTACGACCTAACAGGACCAGCTATGATGACAGTGAGCAGCAAGTGCCGTGGCAAGCATCTGCTCTGGGCCAGGACTCCTGCTGAGGGCTGTGGATTGCATTCAGTTCCCACAGCTATTCAGAAGGTGGGCATGGCCATCAGTCCCAGTTTATAGATGAGCATACAACTTGGACTAGCTTCCCAAGGCCATGGAGCTAGAAAGTGGCTGATTGTCCAGCCCTGAAGACGGGGGGCTCCCTGCGCCTGCAGCCCCTGCTGCATCCCATTGTCCCTCCCACCTCTGCCCCATGGAGATGTCCCCAAGACTAACTTGTGAAATGGACTCTCTTCTCTTGGTAAATACAAAATTATTGGTATTTTGGAATTGGCATTTTATCTAACTCAGGCCCCTTGGAGCATACCAAGGAGGAGAGGTTGATGGCATGTCCAAGATTCATAGAATGTTCTGCCTTTCCAACCTGTGCTTCCCAGCCTGGATATCTGAATCTTGGATCCTGTCACTGTTCCCTGATGTTGAGGGAGAAGACCCTTTCACCTGGTCCCAGTGACTCATGTCCCCAGTGGTAGCTGCTCACAGTAGTCCATTCACCATTCTTTCTGGAAGGACTGTGTTACCCTCCCTGCTTTGAATTAGGTGAGGCTACAAGACTTGCTCTGAACAATAAAAAATGAGATAAAATAACACATGTCACTTCTGGGCAGAAATGTTAGAGGAATGTACAATTTATCACATTTCTTTCCATTTGTCTCTGTGATGAAGGAAGTCATGTCAAAGTGGGGTTTCCATTAGCCTAGGTCTTGAGTGACTATGAAGAGTGGAGAACCTTACCAGCCTTTGTTGTGAGGACCCTGAAGTTCTTGCTGTGTAAGTAAGGCCACGGAGACATGGGAGGTTGTCCATGCAGCTTAACCCAAACACACATATACAACATGTACTCCTATAACCCCACACACATACACATACGCACTCCAACAAACCACACACACTCTCTTATAAACCCACTCCAGGTTAAGGGCTCAGTTCTACAAGACTGTCCCATTTCAGACATCAATAGCAAGTAGTGGGTCCCCAGCTTACTCCCACCTCTGTCTCACTTGGCTTCAAATCAGTAGTTTGCATGACTTTTCAGATTCGATAATTTGCCATAACAGCTCACAGAAGTCAGGGATAACACTTTACTGACTATTATTGATGTATTGTAAAGGATAAAAATGAACAGCAGGTGAAGAGGGACATAGAGCAAGGTCCAGAAGGATCCTGAGAACAGGAGCTTCTGTAACCTTGGAGTGTGAGATGTGCCACCCTCCCAGCACATGGGTGCATTCACCAATCTAGAATCTCTCCAAAGCCTGTTGGTTAGGGTTTTTATGGAGGTTTCATTACATATTCATGATTTGATCAAATCATTGGCCATCAGTTATTAACTCAATCTCCAGCCCCTTTCCCCTCACTGGGAGCCAGACTGTGGGGTTGAAAATTCCAACCCTCCAATAACACAGTTGGTCCTCCGCCCATCAGCCTCCATTCTCCAGCATCATCTCATTAGCATTAAATCAGGTGTGGTGGAAAGAGGATCATTATGAAAACAAAAGATGCTCCTCTCACCTGTATCTCTCAGGAAATTATAAGCATTTGGGGGGCTCTTGTGCCCACAGTGGGGGATAAAGACCAAATGTATATGTCTTATTATATCACAATACCACACCCACACCCAGGCACACACATTATTGCTTCCCTTTACCGCCACTGGGAAGGGAAGGAATATCTTTAAACATCAGCAAATTCCTGATTCTGCACTAGGCTGCAGGGAACAAAGAGGAATAGACATGGCCTCTGCATTAACAAAACACACAACATGGAGACAGATATATAATCATATCAATGTACTTCAACTCCTTCCATGAGACAGAAACCACTGGGGGACCGTTTGCTTTTGTTTTTTTCAGACTCTTTTTTATTAAAGTTGTATAGAACTACCTCATCTATGTATTAATATGACAGATTAATAATTCCACAATTCCACCACTCATTCACTCTGTCATCTCTCTCCATTCTTTTTCTCTCCTATCCCATCAACTTTTATAGGTATGCCATCTGCCAGGCACTGTGTGTACTCAGGTCCCACCCTTCAGGGTGCTCTCTGTCCAGGAGCAAGGCAGCGCAGTGTGGTGGGTGCCCACAGATGAGAAATGGGGTTGGGACCATCCAGGTGTAGGAACAGTAAAAGCAAAGGGAAGTTAAAGCTGGTTTCCTCTGCATGTTAGGTGCTGATCAGGGCATGTGGCTGGAGGGAAGGCCAGCAGGTGAATAAGGCTTGACAGGGGCTACTATTCTCATGTGATCCACAGAGGCCATGAACCTTGGGGATTTTAAACAAATTTGTCTTGAGGCAGCAGGGAGCTAGTTAAAGGCTTTGAGCAGGAGAGTTCTGTAATCAGGTTACACTGGGAAGGTTGATGGGTCACTGTCAAGAGGGTGGCTGGGAGCCAAGACAGGTGAGGAATGTGGAGTGCCACCATCTCAGCTATGGCAGGAAGAGGAGACCAGCAAGAGGGGCAAGCAAGACACAACCAACATTTCAGAGCTCAGGCATGGGAGAGCTGCCTCCTTGCTGTTCTGTCTTCAAAGAACTTCCACTCTGACCTCCCTCAGTCCTCAGGATGAGACAGGTATTTTTTCTAATCCAATTTCATGTCTGAGGAACTAAGTCTGAAATAGTCTGAGAGTACATCTGGGGTGGCCCAGAGAGCAGGTGAATCAGAGCTATCCCTAGCCCCATAGTGGCCACCACCTCCCTGCGCAGGGAGTTGCCTCAGGAGCACAGTGATATCATTACTCCTCTGTGCAGTGCACATTAGGGACAAGGTGATTGAGTGCCCACAAGGCAATGAGGGAAGTAAACAAGAGGGTCCATTCAATCACCAGCACATCTAAGCACACCAGTACTGAGCGCCACTCTGGCTCAGACCCTTCACACCAACCCACCCTGCAGCACATGCACAGCTCACCCACAACATGGGAACTCCAAGAGAACGACATTTGTCTGTGTTTTCTTTCCATGCTTCCAAGTGTGTATCATCAGGGAAATGCAAATCAAACCCACAATGAGATACCTCCTCATACCCATTAGAAGAGTAGGATGGCTACTATAAAAACAAAAACAGAAAACAACAAGTGTTGGCAAGGATGTGGAGCAATTAGAACCCTGTTGGGAATGTTAAATGGTGCCACTGCTGTGGAAAACAGTATGGAGATTCCTCGGACAACTAGAGATAGAATTATCATATAATCCAGCAATTCCACTTTTGATTATATGTCCAAAAAGAACCAAAAGCAGACTCTCAAAGAGATACATGCACTCCCACGTTTGTAGCAACATTATTCACAATAGCCAAAGGGAAGTAACCCAAGTGTCCACTGACATATGAACAAATAAATGTGGTGATCACATACAAGGGAATATCATTCAGCCATAAAAAAGAAGGACATCCTGTCACATGCCACAACACGGATGAGCTGTGAGGATATTATGCTAAGTGAAAGAAGCTGGCCACAAGAAGATAAATCCTGAATGACTCCACTTACATGAGGTACCTAGAATAGTCCAATTTATAGAGATGGAAAGTGGAGTGATGGTTTCCAGGAGCTGGCGGGGAGGGGAACGGAGAGTTGCTTAATGGGCATAGAGTTTCAACTTGGGAAGACGAAAAAGTTCTGGAGATGGGTAACAATGGCAGTGTACTTACTGCCACTGAACTGTATACTTAAAAATGGTCAACATGGTAAATTTTGTGTGGTGAGTTCTACCACAATCTTTTAAATCTAAAATTTAAAAAGCAAAAAAAATCCGGATCTGCCACTTCCTACCTGTGAAAATATGGGGAAATTAATTTAATCTCTCTGAGTTTCTATTTACTCATTGTAACGCAGGGGCACACCCTCTATTATAATTTTGAGGATTCATGTTAATATACACAAAAGGCCCAGTACAGCACACCGCCTGGCACACAGGGGGCATTTATGAACAGTTAGTACAGTAAACTGCCTCCTCTGTGCCTCTGATGTGTGTTGGGTACTGAGGAGGTCTCAGCAGGAAGAAGGGACCTCAAGGGCACTGTGTAGAACCCAGACTGGATCTAGAAGCCTGTCGGTTTCAACTTAGGTCCCCAGGCAAGGCTTTTTGGTTCAGAATTGCCCTGAGGGAGAAAAATCTGCTAAAAATGTCTCCCAGTGGGCAGAAAGAGGGACATCTACAGCAGACACCCCATCCTGACACCTTCTGTTTCCACTTACCCCATGTGCCAGGGGAACATTGCCATGCTCTGTGTGCTCTTTAACAGGGGAAAGCTTGGGTAATGCAGGTCTGACTCACTGAGCAGCTACTTGCATTGGTATAACAGAAGTAAACTAGCTGTTACTGGGAGCCCACCATGTGCTAGAATTGTTTTCTGTGAAATATGTCATCAGTTCTTTATAGAAACCTCCTAGGTATATGTGGCCATTTCCAGTTTAACAGATGAGGAAACTGAGGTCCAGAGAGGTTAAGTGATATGCCCCAAGTTACACTACATGGCATTGGCAGAAGTGGGTTACTAGCCAGGTGTGTCTGGCTACAAAGCTTCTATTCTTTTCTTCATGACCCAAGATTCCATACCTAAGGGCCACTGGAGCAGAGGGGGTCCTCCTTGTGCATCTATTCACAAAAGCCACTCAATTCAGCCTTGTCCCCTTCTCATCACCAGAACAAGTGACCTTGGCTGGCTGAGATTTGGCCCTTCACATCCCATGACGCTGGGGAGAGGGAAGGAGGGGCACCCAGCCCACCATGTGACCACTGTGTGAGAGATCCAGAGTCTCTCAGTTCTCATTGACAGTTCCCTTCCAGGGAATCTCACACTTCAGCAGCCTACTCTCTTCTGGATCTCATAGGGAATGAGACAGTTCTAGGAGGCAATTCCTGGCCTGTAAGCAGAGTCCAAAATGCAACACCTCCATGAGTTTATTCCCCTGCACTGTCTCCAGCTTCTTACACCGAGTTTGAAGATCTTCCCCCCATCCTATGTTGCACTCACTGGAAACGGGAGACCCCATGCTCAGCAGGGCTAGGATATAGGGCTTCCAGTTTATTTGTCAATAAATTGAACTCCGGGGAGCCTGGGTGACTCAGTCGGTTGAGCATCTGACTTTGGCTCAGGTCATGATCTCACAGTTTGTGGGTTCGAGCCCCATGTCAGGCTCTGTGCTGACAGCTCGGAGCCTGGATCCTACTTCGGATTCTGTGTCTCCCTCTCTCTCTTCCCCTCCCCTGCTCATGCTCTGTCTCTCTCTCTGTCAAAAATAAATAAAAAACATGAAAAAAATAAAAATAAATTGAACTCCACGGTATGAAAGGGACCTGTTCTAAATTTCTCAGCAGCCCCCAGCCCCATGCAACCAGGAATTTGCCTGACCTCAGCCTTTCAGAGATAGAGAACAAAGGATACCCAGGACCAGACAAGCCCTAGAGGAGAGAGCCTCCACCCTACAGAAGGAAAGTCACACTCAGAGCTCTCTACAGTCACTGACATGGCACCACCCACCTGTCTATCCATCCAGCACCCACCCACTCACCCACTCACCTATCAATCTACCCATCCATTCACCTACCCATGCGTCCATGCATCTATCCATCCATCCACCCACCCACACACCCACCCATCCATCCATCCATCTATTCAACAATGTTATTTCCCATCTACCCTGAACAAGGATCTGGTGCTAGAGGCCCAGAGAGAAAGCAAGGTCAGCAGGTGGTACACAACTATATTGAAAGTGGGTAAATAAATATACGCACTTACTTATAAGTGGCCTCTGGCTGCCTGTGGTTGGAATTCTGCTCTGTGCACAGGGCTTTGTCTCCTAGAACTGCCTCCTATGTACATGTCCCAACTCCCAACAGGACCCCTGGGGGAGGAATATGGCTTGGAGACATTTGTGGCCCACCTAGTGAGAAAACTGCAGTCTGGAGATGGTTGTGTGGACAAGAAGCCTCCTGTCCAGGATGGCAGTGTCCAGCACATTCGTGGGGCCCCGAAACCCATCTAATTCCCCAACATGTCATTTACCTTGTTGGCAAACATGAACATGAGCAAAGGATGCCATGAAACTGATCCCAATTAGTTGTTTCTTTTCCCGGTTTGACATCTATTCCCCTCTGACAGCTTCACGTAGTTGGTTTCCAAATTGCTTTATATCTTGCCACATAATTAAGTAAAGGCCTGGTGTTCTTCCACTTAATTTGGTTTTAGGAGCACATTAGGACATGAGACATGGGGCCAGTGTCCCACTGGAATCATGTCCCTGACCAGCTCAGAGGCCTGGAGCCTGGATACTGAGTCCAGACAGGGACATGTCAAAATAAAAAGGAGGGAAGCACTCCCAGCTCTCTCTCCACACAACAAATGCCAGTGCTTTGGCCCCCGCTTATAACTGTCACTGGGCTCCTCTGCCCTTAGATAGCCTCTGAGGAACTGAATAATGCTAGAGGTCACAGAGACCTCATAGAATCCACCAAGACTTATGGCTTGGTGACCCCCAAGGAGCATCACAGTGTATCATTCTCAGCTCTGCAGACACCAGCTACTGGCAGGTGTGCAGCAATCATGGCCAAGGAGAAGGGACTGAGGATTAAGAACATCACTACCACCACCTGGGTAGGTCCCTTCTGGGAGGGATAGCATGAGTCTGACAGAGATGCCATGGGCTAAGCATGTCACAAGGTCATGGGTACCACCAACCTGGTAACTTCTCATGCTCACAGCAAGCCTTATGCAGATGAGAAAACTGAGGCTCAGAGACACTGAGCCTCATGACCAGGCATCTGCAGTGGCTCTACCACTGCTCTCCACCCCCTCCAAAATGTACTCCATCCATTGATGGTTCATTTTATGTGTCAACTTGACTGGGCCACAGAGTGCCTAAATATTTGGTCAAACATTATTCTGGGTGTGTCTTTGAGGGTGTTTCTGGATGAGATTAACATTTAAATATGTACACTGAGGAAAACAGATGGCTCTCCCTAATGTGGGTGGGCCTTGTCCAATCAGTTGGTGGCCTGAAGAGAACAAAGCGCTGACCCTCCCTGAGTTAAAAAAGAATCCTTCGTGCCCACAGATATTCAAATTGCAACATCAGCTCTCCCTAGTTCTCCAGTAGCTTCTGACCTTCGAGCTCAGACTGGGATATTTGCTCTGCTGATTTGGGACTTGCCAGCCTCCACAACCATGTGAGTTAATTCCTTGCAATAAATGTAGATATCCTACTGGTTCTGGTTCGCTAGAAAATTTTAATACACCGTCTCTCTAGGAAGCCCTCTGACCTCACACCCCCAGCCTCCAAGTTGGATAGAGGCTAGACAGAGAAGGTAGGAAGGGGTCGAGGAGGCAGTGTATACAGACAAGACAGAAAGTCTGGCAGATCCATCCTGCCCTCCCCCGATGGCTGTCATGAGTTTCTGTTGGTTCTCAGACTCCTCATATGGAAACTGGGACACATAAATCCCAGAGCTGACATGGCCCAAGCTTCTGGTGCCTAGAAGGCCTTCAACAAACACTTGCTCCTTGGCCTAAAGCACATGTTTTTCCTGCTACTGACTTTCCAGGCAGTGGCTATTCTATGCTCCCCAGAAGAGCAGACAGCACCTTCCAGGGGGGCCTAGGCTAGGATTTGTTTGGGGCTGTGAACCCCACTCCCCACCTGGGTCCTCAAGCCTGGAACTTTCACCCCTGCCCTTTGTGCCCCTCTTAAGCCTAACCCCTTCATATCCTGCACTATCAGATTGGCCCATGGGACTCACACATTATTCTTCTCTTAGAAATGTTTCTGCCTGGGCAGCTTTCCCTGTGCTAAGTCAGCAGGGAAGGCAGCTGTCTGGGCCTTGGAGTAGAAGCTCATTCATCAGTCCACTATCATTGCTGCTTTTCCAAGGATGGCTTCATGGGGCAGGGGCTACTCCACAAGACCCCAAACACTGCCTGTCTCGGCCACAGTGTCTATGCTGAAATCTACTTCTGTGGTCTTGCAATTCATGGACTCCTTGTAAGAACCAAGGAGAAAATGCCACATTCAGAGAGGCTGAATGGCCTCCCAACGTCCCAGACTAGCCTGTCCTGGTTTCAGCCGCCCTGACCCAGCCCAGAGGCAAGTAGGTGGGCACCAGGAGAGGGCATACACCCAGGCTTCACAGGACCTGTCCTACCATATGCTACTGACCCTCCCTAGCTCCATCCACTATGCTGGACCTGCCAGGTTCACACGGGAGCCCCTCCCGTCCCGCTAACTCTAGCACAGTGCTTGTGGCCTGACAGACCAGGTGGTTCCACCCACAGCTCCTCCAATACTCCCGCCCAGCTGAGTCTCATTCAGTTCCTCCACCCTTGGCTGGGCCATGGGGTGCAGGACGCTGCTGCTGGCCCCCATCACAGCAGGCACTGAGCCTCTCCCCTGAGCTCCCCTTTTGGTGACTCTCCCATCAGCAGTAGACGACACCTGAATTCCAACATCTGACTCTGACAGTCCCCCCTTCCTCACCTCCCTCTCTGCTCCTTTCCTTCCAGAACCCCCCAGCCGCTGTGACCCCTGCAGGCAGGCTTCTGCTCCTCCCCATTCTGCCTCCCCCCTCCTCCCCCTCCCTCCCTTGCCTACCTCCTCCATGGCCAAGGGACATGGCTCATCTCCCCTTGGGCAAAATAGCACAGGGATGTGGCCATGGTAGGCATATGCTAAATCTGTATTATTTTTTTTCTTTTTTTGCTCCTGATATCTGGCCCTTGGTTTCTATTTAAGTTCCCAGTCATCTCCAGATCTACAGAGGAACCACTTCAGGCCCAAACTCCAACAGCCATGCAATGTTCTTTAGACCTGAGCAACCTCCCCGGGGTCTTTTAGCTCCTGCCTCACAGGGGAGGCCAGCTCCTGAGACTGACTCCAAAGCATGCTTTCTTCCTGAGTAGCTCACAGCCCAACTAAGTCCTTACCTTCAGGGTCTACCCCATGTGCACAGGGCTTGGGGAACCCAGCATTACCCTGCATAATGATGCTTTAATGGAGACACCCAGGCCTGAACTAGATGGGAGCAGGGGATTGTGAGTGGGAGATGATGCATGAGTGTGAGCATGTGTGTGTGCATGTGTGGTGTGTGTGTTTGCAGTACATGTGGTGGCATATGCATGTGTGTGGGAGTGGTGGCTGTTGCAGTGTGGATGGTGTGGGCAGTGTGCAGTGTGTGGCGGTGTTGGTGGTGTATGTGTGTAGTATGTGGGTGGAATGTGATGGTGGTGATAGTGTGTGTGTACAGTGTATGTGGTGGTGGTGTGTGGTGGCGATGTGTGTGTGTGTGTGTGCAGTGTGTGTGTGGAGGTGGTGTGCGTGTGTGTGCAGCGAGTGGTGTGTGGTGGTGCTGGTGGTGTATGTGTGTACTGTGCAGGGGGGGTGTAGGGAGGTGGTGTGTGATGGTGATGTGTAGTGGTGGTGATGGTGTGTGTGTGTAGTATGTGGGTGGGGATGGTTGGTGGTGGTGTGTGGTGGTGGTGTGTGTGTACAAGGTGGTGTGTGGTATGTGTGTGTGTGTGCAGTGGGGGGGTGGTGTGTGGTGTGTGTGTGTGTTCAGTGTGTGTGGTGGTATTGGTGGTGTGTGGTGGTGTGGTGTGTGTGTGTGTGTGTGTGTGCAGTGTGGGGGGTTGGTGTGTGTGTGTGCTCAGTGTATAAGGGGTGGTGTGTGGTGGTGTGTGTGTGTGTGCTCAGTGTGTGTGGTGGTACTGGTGGTGTGTGGTTTGTGTATGTGCAGTGGGGGGTGGTGTGTGGTGATGTGTGTGTGTGTGCAGTGTGCAGGGGGTGGTGTGTGGTGGTGTGTGTGTGTGTGCATGCTTTCTGGGGCTATGTGGGGGAGGGGGAAAGGGATGGTGCCTTAGACGAGGACACAATTTCCTCTCATCACTGCCTCCTGAAACCGCAGAAGCTGCACTGGGCAGGTGAGGTTGAAGGGCAGAGGGAGGCATCGCCCAGTGGAAGGCAGAAGAGGAGCTTTCCTTCTTGCAGCCACCATTTCTTAACTGTGTGCTTTAAGCAAGTTACTTAGCCTCTCTGAGCCTGTTTTCTCATCTGTAAAATGACGATAGCATACAGGCCTCACTGGGTCACACTAAGGGTTCAGTAAGATGCTGGGTGTGAAGAATCTGGGTGGCACCCGCACCAGGAGGGCTCAGTCGGCCCGAGAACCCAGCCCTGAGCCCATGGCCCGCCAAGACAAGGGGCAGTAAAGAAACACCCAGGGAGGGGAAACAAGGAAATGTGGCCTGAAGAAGGTGTCCCCCACCCCAGAGATGGAGAGCCCTGCCAGGCTTGGCTCAGAGCTGGGAAATGGTACATGCAGCTGTATTATGTAAAGCGTATAAGTGATTTTCAGTGTAATTAATATGGATGGCTCTAATAATCCTGCAGGGCCTGGTTCTGAGCCACATTACCAGGCATTTACAAGGAGTTTTTGTGCACTTTGCTTCAGTGAGCACCAGGGCCCATTAAAGGAATGCGTGGAACCCAGGGCTTTCAAGCCAACTGCCCTGGGTGGGAGCCTGCAGAGGGGTTTTAGCCCAAAGCCCCAGAGCAACCGTGCGGAAGCACCGAGCCCTGGGAAAGCCATCCTTAGCCCTTAGCTCTGCAGACGGAGCCATGTCTCATTGTCACACTCAGACGCAGTGCTTCATCACCCGCAGAAGCCTGTGTTGGGTTGAAATGTTCTCCCACCACTCAGATAGGAGAGAAGAGCCTATGAAAGAACCAACTGAGGTCCCGTGAGGGCGTGTACCCTGTCCAAGATCACTCAACTCATCAAAGCCAGAATCAAACTCAGGTGGAGGGACCTACACGTGGCAGGTTCCGTCTCCCTCCACCACAGAGATCTCCTCTGTAGCAGCCAGCCCAACTCCCACCGGGTCATGGTTTGGCAAGTGGTGGTGCCAGGAACTCACAAAGCATCGCTTCGTGCAATAATATTAACCATGCTAGCAGCTGGCATCGTGATTATTCTTATTATTACCATCATTATTATTTACGGTACTTACTATGTGCTGGGCTCTTTAATGATTTTAAATAATTCCCGTGACAACTTTATGAAATAGGCATCATTATTTTCACCCCTAGGGGGTAAATGACTTGCCCAATATGTGGCTGGTTTCGGGACTGTGCTCAGATTCTGCAGGAAGCTCTCTGACCCTGGAGCCCTAACAGAGCAGGGGATTGCCCATGTCAGAAAGTTATTCCTTATAAAGATATGAGTGCTCCAAAATCTACCTATCAGAGTGTTCCCTCAGACCTAGGGGAACCCTTCTCCTCCCCTGCTATGTCTCTGCTCATGCTTTCCACTTTGGGGACCTCCCAGCCCCTCCCAGAGCCTAGCCCTATATCCCCACCGCCCCTCCCAAAGGCAGGCTTTCAGACCTCCCACCTCTACTTGTAAAGGCCTTGGTTCCTCACTGGGCTTCACTGTCCCCACAGCTGCACCAGCAAGAGGGTCATCCAGGATCTGGGCAGATGGCCTGTACCCCATGCAGCCCCCACACCTCTTAGCCCTCTCCTCTCAGTGGTGGGTGTGCAGGCAGCGTGTCATGCTCAGAGGCCTGGGTCAATGCCTTGCTCTGCCCATCACTAACCAGACAGTCTCAGAGGAGCCATCTCCTAAGCCTTGGTCCCTCCATCCTTAAAATGGACATAGAAGTGCCTACCATACAGGGAGGACTGAGGGCCAGGTTGTCTGCAAAGCTTGATCAGTGTCCAGTGCCAATCTCTCCTCCAGATGAAATGCCAGGGAAGAGGGAAAATGGAGGAAGGAAAAGTTCAGCTGCAGATGCTTGTTTCCTTGGAGGCTGGCTGATAGATGTGGCTCCCTTGCTGCTGGGGGGTGGGGGAGTGGCCTTCCAGGATGGCTGCCCCAACCCTGAGTGGGCCTGGGGGTTCCAGCCTCCAGCTCCCGAGAGCCACACAGCCCACAGAGAGGGACATGGAGGGGCCAGGCTCCCACAATATCCTGCACCCTGACCCTGGGCCGTGGCCCACAGTGCTTGTGGAACCTACAGTCTTCCTCTTTGTCCTGGCTTCTGCCTCCCCTGGCCCCAGGGAGACACCCAGCCCCACAGCTCTTGGACCAGAAACTGCCAGACACAGCCAGCAGTCCTCACTGGCACCTAGTGCCTCCTATGGCCTTAAATATCTTCAGATGTCCCCAGCCAGGATCACTGACTCAACCTAACACTCCTGGGGCAAGTGGAGTGTCATAAGGGGCTGTATGTGGCTGTGCTCAGAGGGTTCAGGACAGGGTTCAAATGGCCTCACCTTGCAGTTTCTTGCTGTGTGGCACCAGCACGCCCCTTACCCTCTCTGAGCCCTGCTTTCAGCATGTGTAAAATCAGGATAGCCACACCTCTTTGCAGGAATTCACTGGTGCAATGAAGCTCCATTTACAGAGCACACACTCAGACACTCTTTCTTTTCCCGCCTCAGTGCCTTCTGATTGAGCTACAGAGCCCCACTGGAGAAATAGCAGGAACAGTCAATATCATTGACTGTCCCCAAACACTTCCTCTTTGGGTTTCCTAAGGACTTCATCATTTTCTTGTTTGTTTTTTCGTTTTGGGTTTTTTTTTTTAATTTTATTTAAATCCAAGTTAGTTAACATACAGTGTAATAACAGTTTCAAGAGTAGAACTTAGTGATTCATCTCTTACATATAACACTCAGTGTTCATCCCAACAAGGGCCCCCCTTAAAACCCATCAACAATTTGCTTTTTATCTGAAGAACAATTGAGTTGACATACAATATTCTGTTAGTTCCAAGTGCACAACATAGTGATTCAATATTTACATAGATTATAGAACGGTCACCACAATAAGTCTAGTTACCATCTGTCACCATACAAAGTTGTTGCAATATTGTGGACTGTATTCCCCATACTGTACATTACATCGCCGTGACTTATTTATTTTATAACTGGAAAATGGCACCCCTGCACCAATTTGCATTCTCACTAGCAGTGAGCAGTGAATGACGGTTCCCTTTTCTCCACAACCTCTTGTCCTTTTGAAACTAGCCATTTCTTGTCTTTTTGAAACTAGCCATTCTGACAGGTGGGAGATAATATCTCAGTGTGGTTTTGATTTGTATTGGCTGGATGGTAAGTGATAACAAGCATCTTTCCATGTGTCTGTTGGCCAGCTGGATGTCTTCTTTGAAAAAATATCTATTCGGTTCCTCTGCCTAGTTTTAAACTATATTTTTTAAAGACTGAGCTGTTTGAATTCCTTATATATTTTGCATATTAATCCCTTACCAGATATATCATTTGCAAATATCTTCTCCCATTCATTAGGTTGCCTTTTCGTTTTGTTTCTTTCATTGTGCAAAAGCCGTTTATGGTGATGTAGTTCCATTTGTTTATTTTTGCTTTTGTCACCCTCGCTTGAGAAGACAGATGCCCCCCAAAAATCTCTAAGACCAGTGTCAAATAGCTTACTGACAATGTGTTCTTCTAAGAGTTTTATTGAAACCGTAAAGTCTTTATTTAATTTTGAATTGATTTTTGTGTATGGTGTCAGATAGTGGCCCCAATTCATTCTTTTGCATGTGACAATTTCCTAGGCTGGAGCTCTGCATGAGCATTCTGTAAATGACTCCTGATAATAAATATTAACAAGCTGGAAAAGTAAAACTGTTCACATAGGGCATGGATCGTCGAGTCAGAGAGATCTCGATTTTTATTTGCTGTTTCATCACAGGTGCACCTCACAGCAGGTGTGTATCCCACGAGAATGCTCACTTTTGCCCCATGGGCTGGTGTGGCAATCATCCTTGCTGGCCACCAAGCATTGCCCCTTCTCCTCTGGGCAGCGGGCAGGAGAAGGAGGAGGTTTTGGCAAAAAGGCTCTCTCTAGCCTCTTTGTAAAATGGCACGTCTGTAAGCTGACCATAACTTTGTAAGTGACCACATCACTGAGGTTGGAAAAGGCCATTTGACTAGATCTACCCTATGACTCATGAATGGAAGCAACCTCTACTGCTTGCATACTAGAGCCTTTAAGTGCCTACATACGACCTCCCATGCTCTTTCTCTTCTTGTGTGGTATGGTGCCCCACAAGGTCCAAAAGAGGGGCTGCTTTATCTGTCCGATCTCTGAGTGGCTCTGATGAGCAGAGCCCCAGTCAACCCATATGGATAAGTACCATAAAGAACAAATAAGTCTTTGTTTTTGTTTGTTTGTTTTTTAGCCCACTGAAAGGTGAGGGTATGTGATTAGAGCCCGACCTTGCCTACCTGGACTGATATAGTTATTGTAAAGATTAAATGTGATTATGTGGATAAAGCACTTGGCTCACAGCAGGTTCTGAAACGATAGCTGTGTCCCCCTGAAGCTTAAAATACAGAGGACAAAGCCCCTCCTTCCACAGCAAGGAAGTCAAATTCCCCCAACAGAAAGGACACCCTGGTACATACTGAAACGTAAGTGAGGGGGAGCAGATTGTTTTTCCCAAAACGCAGCTGTGGCTAGGAAGGCAGTCAGAACATGCAGGCTCCAGGTGTAGAAGCCAGGAAAGGGGTAGGAAGGAGCAAGCTGCACACACATCCCCGCCCCCTCCATGGAGACACCCAGAGCAGAGTCATCTGGTCCACGGCCCTGTGGACCCTTACCATCAGAAGACAAATCCCAAGGCTCTGGGGAATCCTTGGCTATGCTGTGGCTGGAAAGGATGATGAATGAGAGGAGGAGCTTACTGGAAGCATGGGAGCACAGAGCAGGACCTGGCAGGCCTCCCACAGCACAGCCAAGCTCCCAGCAAGGGAAGGCAGACCCTTCCAGGCCTCTCCTATGCCCTCCAGCTGGCTGCTGAGCCAGGTCCAGACCTGCACCCCAACAACCAGCCCTACCGAGCATCCACTCCAGGCTGGACGCAGTGCCCCATAGTCCACAGCCACTACCACCCACCCTTTAGCATCCCAGCAATGTAAATAGCCCAGAGGGAGCAATCACCCGCCTCCTCCCAGGCATGGTGGAAGGCTGTTCATTCCTTCATCTCTCTGGAGCCACTAGCACAGCCCTCAGAAAGCTGCAGGCACAGTAAATGATGTTTCCTAGATGTGTGGGAAAGGCCCACAGCACCTGACACAGGAGGAGACTGGGAAAGCTCACCCAGCAGCCAGGAGCTTTGGCTTCTCTGTTGCAAGTCTCTCCCTGGCCACCAGAGAAGTCTTGTTCAGCTCCCACCCACAGTGGCCTCACCACTCACAGTCTTCAGTGCTGACTAGGTCCCCATCCCATTTGCTCTGGCCCCAAAGGAATCGATTTCCAGCATCCTACAGGCATAAGTGCTTAAATGACTATGTCCCAGATGCAAATGTCAACAGCAGTCAGCTATTGATCTGTACTGGCTAGCCCTTGGGTAAGAAGCTTACCTTAGCATGTACACATGCTTGTGGGTTTGTGTGTGTGTGTGTGTGTGTGTGTGTGTGTGCGCGCGCGCACGTGCACACGCGCCCCTGCACATGTATCTGGGCTGCCAGCCACATGGCTATGCAGCTCCCAACAGCACAAAGCCCACTGCCTGGTACCCGAGCACGCTGGTCTCTAGCAGGAGGACACCCATTGATTGTGCATGTCTAAAGGTATCTGTTGTGGTTGACTACCATGCCTTCACAGTACACACTTCACAATTCTTATTGTTATTTGGCAACAGAGTCCATTTGCATTCAGGTCCATCCAAGGGGAAGGGTAAGGACCTAAGAGAAATTGAGCACTGCATTATGTGAAGTACTTGACACACATATTCACAAAACCCCCCAGGAGATGGTGCTTTAATTATCCCCATTTTGAAGATGAGGATACTGAGGCTTTGGGACATGAAGAAACGGGTCCAAAATCATACAACAGGGAAATATCAGAGCAAGATTTCAAACCCAGTTCCAGCTCAGGGAAGACTGCGTGAACATCTATTTCCCCCATTTCCTCATTTCCACAAGGAGGAAATACCACAGTGAGTCCAGTCTACCCCTTCACCGCATCTCCACTGCTTCTTGGTTGGTGGTGGTGGATGGCAGTGGCCATGGATTCCATTCACCTGGGGCCTAAGACTCTGACCCTCAGTTTGGCTGACAAGGTTTATGTAATTGGAGTCCACAGAGACACAAAACTTCTCTGTGTTCAAGTCCCTAGGACTGAGGGCCTTCAGGCAGGAGCAGGCCACTACGACTTTGGCTTCCTCCTCTGAATGAGCCCCCTAATTCCTCCTTGCAGATCCCTTAGCTATGTGCACCCATCATTGGCCTTAAGGCTGTGTCCTTCCCCTACTGATGAAAAAGTCTGTGCTTAATGCTCTTTGCACAGATGTGTGTTCCCAGTATCTCTTGTTGCATAAAAGGACAGGGAGTCCCCTATGTCCTTCAAAGATGTCCAATGTTCTTGGCAGTGGCACATGTTCCTGACTACTGGTATACACCATAACAGCTTTTATGGCTAGCTCATCAGAGAAAAGGTGTCCTAGTCCCCAGTATAGCCATGGCCTTCTAACTTCCAAAGGCCCTGTTCTGCTCTACACAAGTACCAACAACCAAGGAGTATGGAGGGTGGAGTCATCCCATACCTGAGGATCTTCTTCTTCTCCTGCTTCTCCAGGGAAAACAAATAGCTCATTTGGTAACTGGAGACTTGTCCCCTCAAGACCACTTCTGACCAGTATAAATTTAGCCATTGTCTCTATGTGACACATTTACTTTAGAATTCAGACTTGTCTTCAAGACTTCTGGAAAGGCTCCATCCTTTTTTTCAAGGAGCCTTATGAGAAAGAACTTACTGTAAAGAACAAAGAGACATAAGCAAGCTTGCATCAAGGGCTACTGCATATCACCATTGGAAGAAAGCAAGTAATATCAGAATTACCCCCAGAGCCTTAGAACACAGACATTCTGCTTTAGACTTACGTATATATAGGAGGAGCCATTTGCCCCTTCTTCTCTTGGGCAGTAGAGGAGGTCCAGGGTAAATCAGGAGAGTCCTAGGCACTCGGCAAGGAGCCAGAACACGCCGCATCCAAATTAGGGAAGAAGAGGCTGAGAATATAGTATGTGGAGAGTGACAATGGGGAGCTCACCTCCAGAGACAGGAGCAGATACTTCAGGCCAGCTGCATGAACTGTGCTCATAGCCATGAGGGGACATGCCCTGAGGACTGCCCAAACTACTGACAGCAGGAGAGCCATAAGAGCTGAGACCTTGCAAAAAGATGACCTGGAGAGGGGCGCCTGGGTGGCTCAATCAGTTGAGCATCCGACTTCGGCTCAGGTCATGATTTTGCAGTTTGTGAGTTTGAGCCCCGCATTGGGCTCTGTGCTGACAGCTCAGAGCCTGGAACCTGCTTCCGATTCTGTGTCTCCCCCTGTCTCTGCCCTTCCCCTGTTCATGCTCTGTCTCTCAATAATAAATAAATGTAGAAAAAAAAATATGACCTGGAGAAATGTTATTGTGATTGTGACCCTATATAATACTTTTGGGAGAGAGAGAGAGAATGAGTGGAGTACAGGTTAAGGGAGGGGGAGAGAGAAAGAGACCCCAAGAAGGCTCCATGCTCAGTGGGGAGCCCAACATGTGGCTCGATCCCACAAACCATGAGATCATGACCTGAGCTGAAACCAGGAGTCATATGCTCAACCAACTGAGCCACGTAGGTGCCCTGTGACCCTATACTTTAAAAGCAGGCTGGTAAAGGTCTGGGGGAAGCATGGCTTACACTGGATCTTAATTACATTTTAAATCAGTGGCAAAAAATGTGTCCCAAATCAGCACACAGCTAATTGCCTAATGAAAAACTTAGACATGGCCATCAGAGGGATCAGAAGATATGGAAATCACTGTGAGATGGAGAAAGCTTAGTAGGCTTTATGAATGCCACTGTTCAGTGAGAATAAAATGGAAAACTTGAGCAATAGATGGTGTGAGTGTAGGGTGGTAAGCATTGGTCTGGAAGGCACAAGGTTGAACTTAAACCTTTATCGGTTCCCATCCTGAGCCTCAGCTCTCTCCTCCTGGGAGGAACACATAGGTCACCAAGTCCCCTTAAGGCCATGCCCATCTCAAGCCCTGAATGATTCTCTAGGAGCAGCAAGAAGATGGCCAGGATCTCCTTGTCTTGCAGACCCTCTTTCCTTGACCCTTGATTGTGGAAAGAACGTCTCTGACCAGAAGTAGGGGCGGATGGGGAAATGTCCTATAGATGCTTGACCTTGCCTCCTTGAATACCAAAGGACTATGGCCTCAGCCTTTCCCAGAAGAAGCATCTCACTTTAAATTCCTCCCAATTCTAGTCAAAATTCTTTTGATGGTCATTAAAATTACATGAATGGCTTCATGCAATTTTAATGTTCTCTACCAACAAGTTCTGCAGGAGAAATCCCCCCAGGCACACCCATTGATCATTCTAAGTAGATACAACAAAGCATTTCAAGACATGAGTTTTAACCAGAAAGAAAATGAAATGAATATTTCATTTATGATGGGTCATCTGGTAAGGAATTTTTTCTAATTTTTTCATTAAAAAATCAAACAACTAAATCCAACCTCTTGTAAAGGCATTGACCAAGCAGATACCAACCTCATGGATTTATCAAACACCATCTCAACCAAGCTTCCTTATAACAACTGCACTGGATTTACAAGCCAATAACCTCTAAAATAGTTTTGCCAACCAACTGAGCTAATCTGGTTTTGCGCTTCATAAAAATAGATGCCTGTGTAATGTTCCACTTGTCCCTGGATCTCTCACTGATACTACCCTAACATCCCCACAACTCAGCATCTGTGAATCAAAAGCTTGGGCCTGGGCAGCATTCCATGATGATCCCGAATATTCTCGTTCCCTGGTGTCCACACCCAGTATAATCCTCTGGCCTTGAACATACAGTCCTCTGGCCTGTCAATATAAAGGATTTCAGTCCTGTGATTAGACTATGATATGCAGTTGATCCTTGAACAATGTAGGGGTTAGGAGCACCAACCCCTTGACACAATGGAAAATCCACACATAACTTTTGATGCCCCAAAAACTTAACTACTAATAGACTACTGGTTTTTGTTTTGTTTTGTTCCATATGATGTTTATTTATTTTTGAGGGAGAGAGACAGAGACAGAGACAGAGACAGAAACAGAGACAGAGTGCGAGCAGGGGAGGAGCAGAGAGAGAGGGAGACACAGAAACGGAAGCAGGCTCCAAGCTCCAAGCTGTCAGCACAGAACCCGATGCAAGACTTGAACCCAGGAGCCATGAGATCATGACCTGAGCCAAAGTCAGACGCTTAATGTACTGAGCCACCCAGACACTCCCTAATAGCCTACTGTTGACCTGAAACCTTACCAATAACATAAATAGTTGATTAATCCATATTTTGTAGGTTATATACTTTTTTTCTTACAATAAGCTAGAGAAAAGAAAATGTTAAGAAAGTCATAAGGAAGAGAAAATGCACTTATAGTACTCTACTGTATGTACTG
The DNA here is from genome assembly GCF_018350195.1 of Panthera tigris. Lineage (NCBI taxonomy): Eukaryota > Metazoa > Chordata > Mammalia > Carnivora > Felidae > Panthera > Panthera tigris. The sequence continues at coordinate 110,969,347 of NC_056667.1, read as the reverse complement.
AAAAAAAAGATTGTGCTTATAAATGAACCCAAACAGTTCAAACCCACGTTTTTCAAGGTCAACTTTATAACATCACAATTTCAACCTTGTGAGACCCTGAATAGAGAACCCAGGTCAGCCGTGCACAAACTTAATGACCTATAATACAGCATAAGATGATTAATGGGCATTGTTTTAGGCCACTAAGTTTGTGGAAATTCGTTATGAAACAATATGTGGGGAAATCCATACTGGTGATGGAGATAGGAGGGTATCAAACAAACTATGCCAATTTCAAAGATGATCCAGTTGCAAATTCTGTCCTGCCAATGGCAGAGAGAGATGATTTGAAAGGAGAGAAATCAGAATGTGGAGGAGACATGAAACCATATTCTAAGATGGGAACCTAAAAAATCTCTTGGGCCAGAGAGACGATGTTTGGCCTCAAAAGAGGAAGCTTGATTTGTGTCTTCAAAGACTTGATGGGCTGTCCTGTGTCAGAGTTATTAGACATGCCCAAATTGCGGGAAGCACAAGATGGATGTAATCTCAACATACCAAAGGAGGCTTTAATACCCCAAGATTCCTAGCGATGGAAAGGGCTACCTTTATTATCTACACTTCTAATTCAGTCCAGATTCCTAACTCATTCCAAGTACAAAACATACTATTGAATTACGTTAAAAACAAGAGGACGGGGAGCCTAGGTGACTCAGTCAGTTAAGCACCCAATTCTTGATTTTGGTTCAGGTCATGACCTTATGGTTTTGAGATCAAGCCCTGCATTGGGCTCTATGCTGACAGCACGAAGCCTGCTTGGGATTCTCTCTCTCCTTCTCTCTCTCTGCCCTTCCCAGATGTGAGGGTGAACTGACATGGCATCATGCCAAGGACAAAGCAACTCCTGAATCCTGCCCTCACAAGTTTCCAAGAGGATAAGCATAAACTAAGGGAAAGGAAGATGTAGCACACTCTAAGGCTTTAGCCTCAAATCTCAGGGTAAAATTCTATGAAGTATGACTGCATCTATTAGAATATTCCCTTTTCTTAAGCAGGAGTTTCCCAATAGCCTGATGCCAAAGCACTCTGAAGATCTATTCCGATTATTTCACCCCTAAAACAAAAGCCTGTGTTGAGCGTCACAACCTCTAATTTGAGAAAAGATTATTTCTTCCAGGGAAAAACAGAAGAGAGCAAATGAGACCTAAGAAAGTCAGGAAAAGAACCCGGTACCCAGAGAAGGCTGATCTGGGCTACCCACTCCAAGCCTTTTTTCACCCAAGGAAAACCAAACCGTTGGGACTGCTTGTCATTCAGTCCTTGATGGTCCCTATAGAAATTCTCCTGTCCTCTCTGCAATGTTAGATTCTCCATTTCCTGACTTCCACTTCACTTCATCATATTGCTTGCCTGCTTTGTTCATTTACTTGGAGCACATCCTCCAATAGCTTTCTGAGAAAAGGTAATAGAGGCTAATTTTAAACCTTGTCTAGCTGAAATAGCATTAGTCTTTCTTCCTCCTTTGCTGATGTTTTCCTCAGTCTAAATTCCAAATTTAGAAATTCTAAAATGGATATATTTTTCTCAGAATATGGAAGGATTGCCCCATTGTCTACTACTTTCCCATACTGCTCTTGAGAAACCAGAAGTCATTCTGATTATTGTACATGGTCTGTTTTTTTCTCTGTGCTTTGGTGTGGTTTTTCTTATTCCTAGCCCTGGATACCTTTTCAGTGGGCCCCTGCAATATGGAAATTCATGTCTTTCTAAAATTTCTTCCTTATATCATTTTTGTCAATACTCTGTTCTCACACAGGCTGGGGAGAGCCCCCTCACGAGTGATGGCAAACATTATAAGCTACTGGTCTGCATAATTGCATCGTTCTGAATGCTAACTAGGGCATCAGGGGAGGGAGCATTGCTTTTCCCACCTTCCATTCCAGAGCATTGCCTGAGTAGAAAAAAAGTAGACTAATTCCTTCACCCCAAAACTGTCCAAGGCCATTGGGAGAGCAACAGCTCTGCAGGATTCACAACCGTTGTCTCATCTCAGAGCCCATCTGACAGAATTTACCAATTCAGCTGCTATTTCTTCTGGCAAATCTGGATGCCTGTCCTCCAAATCCCTCTCCCTATTAGATAAAATTCATCTTCATATATACTTTCTACCCCATTTCCATCATAAATAATTTTTCCCTCCATTTTCTCTGTTCTTTCTTTCTGAAACTTGTATTAGCTGGATGTTGGGACTTCATGGATTGATTATTTAACATTATTTATTCTTCCCTATTTCTTATCTCTGTCTTTCTGTACTTCTGCCTGGGAGATTTCTGAAACTTTATATCCTAACACTTCTATGGAATTTTTTAAATTCCTGCTATCATATTTTTAATCTTCAATAACTCTTTCTTATTCTATTTTTCCTTTACATGGCAGCCTCTTCCTGTCTGGAGAAAACAATATTTTAATTTAAATAGTGGGTTTCTAAGTTTTCTTGTGCTTCTCACCATATCTTTGTGCCCTTTCTTTATCCTGTGGTTTTTGTTTGCTTTTGTTTTGAGTTCTTGCCATTGTTTTTGTCTCTAGTTCCTGTAAGAAACATTCTTCAAATGCCTAATGGCTTTCAGCCGCTCATAATCCAGCCTGAGGCACTCAGAAGCTGATTGGAAGCATGGCATGGAAAGGCAAAACTTACCAGCTGAGCAGTGACAAATATCCAAATGGCTTTTTCTTTACTGAAGAGTAAGGTGCTTTGCTTTTCTTCAACACATTACACATAAGAACTGCTGGCCCAAAGAGGAATTCTCTGTCTGTACATCCAAGAATAGGCTGTAACTCTGTCTATGATCTGTCTATACTATGATGGGAATAGCTGTCTAAGTCACTCTGGCTTGGCCAGGCACACGACAACTACTAGTTTATATATTGCATAAGCTTCCCTGTGAGTGACCACCTCTATGTGCAAAAGTGATTCAGGTTCTTTACACAACTAATCTCTTTATGACGCTCCCTCCTGACCTCTCAAATTTCAGCCTGTTGAACTATTTCATATGTGGTAAATGCCATTAGGAGAGCTGACCATCAGCCATAAGACTGCATAGCCATTTCTTGGTCCTCACAAGAATCCTCCCCAAGAGCATCAGTGACTCCATCTTCAGAGGAAGATATTGAGGTGATGACTTGAGTCTGACACCAAAGCTCAGGTTTGGACCATAGCTGACCCTCACCTTACCCTACGGAATTTACTTTTGTTCTGCAAAGAGAATGTGGTTTCCAGGGAGAAGGGGGTATCATCATTCCATATGGAACTTCCAGGAAGGGTGGTAAGGGGACAGAGGAGAGACCCCCAGAAGATGCTGCTTCTCCTGCTCGGCTGTCTCCTACCTGCTGCCAATGGGAAGAGCTGTCTCCTCTGCTGGCCAGGACTGCCTGCATTGTTAGACTATGATCTGCAGATTCTTTGGGGCACCCCAGGGCCACCCACAGAGCTCTCCCAAAGCCTCCACACCTTATTCCTGAAGGATCATGTCTTCATCGAACCCTGGTATCTTGGTGAGGCACAGCCTAAAGACCAGGGATCCCTTTACCTGGCCTGGGCTCTTATATCCCCAACTGCCCTTCATCCCATGTCCTGTTCTCAGATCAGAACCGTATGGAAGAAGCAGCAGCCAAATTATTCAATCACATAGATGAAGCCATCAAGAAGTTCCGAGATAGTGAGGAAGCCCCAAGCTTGGGTTGACAAAACCCAGTCCCCCAAGGCACTCCCAGAAGGCCCACAGGCCTGGGGTGGGGATATGTGGGGAAGAGTGGTGACAGACACAACATCTGTGTGCTCTGTGCAGTTTTTGTTTGAAAAAATGACTTGAATTCCGAACCTTGAAAGAGTTATGCAATTGATTCCAACTATAAAATGTGGGTGATGAAAGCACCATCTCCTCCTCTTCGTCCCAGATAAACCATCACTTTTGGAAGAGATTCATATCCAGCAGAAGGTGTTTACTGAGAAGCTGGATGAGATATCTGAGGAGCTGAAGGAGAAGGGTGAGAGGTGGAGCTGGCCCCCACCCACCACCCAGTCCTTCACCTCCCCAGGACTGTGGAGAGCAGAGCCCAGTCACCTCCCCAAGACTGAGAAGAGCAGAGCCCAATCTGCAGCCCCTCCTGCATGCCTTCCCAGGAGCCCCCTCCCCTGCCCACATACTGGGTGCCTATCCACACTTCCTCCCAGCTCCCTTTCCTGCTCACACCCCAACCCTTCCTGGCTCTGTCTGCCTCCCCAGCACCTCAGTTTCTCTACCATCTCACCCTCCTGGGCAGCCTGCAGCAAGTCCTGTGGTGAGCATGTGTGGGGACCTAGGTGGGGGGATGAGGGGTGAGGGGCACATGGCTCTGGCTAAGGCTCCTGCCCATCTCCTCTCACAGACCTACACTCCACACTGGAGGTCATGAACTGTGCCAACTGCAAGACACACTTCCTCACCTGCAAAGACCCCACTCTTTGCCCAGGTCAGTGGCAGCAGGCCATCCTGCCTCCAGCCTGCCCCCACTCCATCCCAGATCGCTGTTGTCTCTGTCTGGATTGTCTTCCTCCTCTGCCCAGCCCCGAGCTCTTCTTTCACTCCATCCTCACCAGAGATGATAGCACCTGCTTGGATTTCTTGATGTCATATGTCCAGCTTCAGAGCCATAGAGCCACCTGCTTCTAGGACATCTCCCCCAGAGGCCCCTCAGGACCTCAAAGCCAGCATGCCTGGAGATTTGTTCAAACTCATCCCCACTGCCCAAATCTACTCTTCTCTCAGGGCCCCTCTCAGCAAATGACCCCATTTAAGTCCTTAGCCTCCTAAATCGGGAACCTCCCTCTCCCATACTCGGTACATGCAATCATCAAATCTTACTAAATAATTCTTAAATGAGTTGCCATATTTTCATTTCTATATCTACCATGGTTCTTCAGGCATCCTCACTTCTCACCTGGATTATGTCAGCATCTCTCAACTGGCCTCCCTGCCCCTCTTGGCCACATCTTAACAACCAAAGAACTCCTTCTCAAGGAGAAAATCTACCTATGACACTCCTTGTTTATAGCCCAATTGCCCCACAGATAAAGTCCATCTCCTTGGAGGGTCCTGTGCAAACAGCCTCTGCTTATCTCCCACCAGCACTGACTCCCCAGTCACACTGAGCTGCTGACATGCTGGACATACAGATAGATTCGTGCTTCTGCCCTTGAGCTGTCTGTTTCCTCTGCCTGGAACACAGTTCAGTCCTTAATTGTGGGACTGAAACTGAAATCCAACTTATCTTTCAAAGTCCAACTAAAAGTCCTGTTTCCTAAGAATGTTTCCCTGACCAGCTCCCACCCCCTGAGGCTCATCAGCCCTCCTAGTGGCTACTTCTCGTCTGTTCTGTCCTGCTCTGCTTCCTCTGTCTCCCTCCTAGAGCACAGGGACTGTGTCTCACTCCTCTATAGAAATATGCAGGGCACACAGTGGGTGCTCAGTAAGTGTATGCAAACAAATGACTGAGTAGGCAAATAAAAGGAAGAAAGAAGAGGCTGAGTGGGCAAATAAAAGGAGGAAAAAAGAGGCCCAGATTCCTCACTATTCCCAAACACCTGGCTCCCTCTTTTATATCCTCAGCCAGTACTGGGAGTACCTTTGCATGGTTTGTGAGCCTTGGCATTATTCTGTTCCTGGCATCTGTAGCTGGAAGTGGGTGAGTTACTTTCCAAGCCCCAGCATCCCCAGGGAGGACACACTGACTTATCCTTCCCTGACTTATCTCCACCCTGTTTCCTAGCCCAGATGCTACATTTTCTGGCGTGAGAAGAGGAAGAAGGAAATAGAAAAGGTGCTGGAAAGGGAGACCCCTGCCAGAATATAGGGGTCCCAAGAGGGTAAAGCTGGGGATAGCAAGGCTGGAGGCCCCAACTCTGGCTCCAACAGTCTGACATCCAGAGCACAGTAAGACCAAGGCTGGGGCTTGGAAAACCCCATCTCCCCTTAGTGTAAGCACACACCCAGGGCTGGGGGCCCAGGACACAGTGGCAACAAAGCTCCACAAAGTGTCCTCTGCCTATAGCTATCCTTGTCCCTCTGCAGACCTTCTCCCCACCCTGGGCCACCATGCTCCCCGACCTGGACAGATGATCAACATGGCCCTCCTGCCCTCTGCTCCTAGCTGGCCTCAGCAAGCAGGAGTTCAGAGGGACAGAGGCAAGGGCATGTGACAGGTCAGGGTTTTTCTTTCTCAGCAGGAACCCAGCAGTCCACTGGTCTTCCACAGCTGAGCAGAGATAGTGCAGTTGCTGTCAGGAAGCCCTTTCATCACTGGGTTCCTGTAACCATCCCTTCCCTGACCCGCTCAGACCTGGTGTGGTCGCAGCTCTGTGACCCAAGAGACCACCCTCTGTCTTGTGGCTTCCCTATGCACATACTTTATAAACACCTTTTATTAAAATACTTTCCTACTATTGGAAGTGATGGACTGTAGTATCTGCTTCTTGCGGGGCCTGAACAGACAAAGCTGGCACTGTGATCCTCCCCATGCAGTCCTCACAGGGCTTGTTCCCTTTCCTCACCCTCCCTCTGCTGGCCCACCACCCTCCCCCCTCCTGAAATGCCCCTCTCCTGCTGTCCTGGCCCCAGCAGTGGTAGCTCCACAGTTTCAGTCTAGCCTCACCTAATTCCAGCACCAGAGGTGAAAGCAGAGGTGGCCTGGATCCCTCAGGGGCCACTGTCAGATGTTGAACAAAGGCAGTGAGAGGCCAGCTGATGGCCCAAGGACTAGCAGAAGAACAGGCTCTAGAAAACAGATTCCAGATCACATTGACAACAGACCTCATCCGCATCCTAGCCAAGATGTACACCCTGGGGACATCCAGGTCCCCAGTGGATCTGGTGCTACTAGCAAAGATGTTTCGGCTCTGCCTTTTGAGGGTAGGGAGGGCTTTGCCTCCTCCTGCCCCATCCCCGTGTCATTTTCCTTGTCTGTCTCCAAGGCCACCAGATTAAATGGAACCGCTGAGTCCTCCAAGCACAGTTCTGCCCATTCTCCTTCAACCTCAAGCCCTTCCTCACAGGTGCTCCCAGCCTTGTCCTTGACTCAGGCTCTGCTCTGAGACTCAATGTGACCTATCCAGCAGCTTTGAAGCCACTGACAGGTCCAGAGCCCTGGTCATCAGGTCAACCCCTGATTGCTGAACGGAAGCAGGTCTGAGACCAGAGCTAAGGGCAAGTAGCAGAGAACCTGGACTCAAATCCTGACTCTGATACTGTTCCCCCATCTGAGCATGCAGAGAGGTATCATGCTTCAGCCAGGTTGGTGTGCCCTGTCCCAGGAGCCCACTGCATTCATATTTGTTGTCATCCTACATGTGCTCATGCTGTGGATCAAAATGTAACACCCTCACCCTTTCCCCTCATCCTCAGTCCATTGAAATACTGTGAGGACCCACATCCCAGCTCCTGAAACAAGACTTCTTGTCTCTATAGGCCTTGCTGGTGTCCTCCACTTCCAGAGCTAGCAGCCAGGCTAAAAGGGATCTGACTTCATCAGCACCACCCCCACTGTAAGGGCTGCTCCTTTGGCAGGGGTGGAAGGGACTACAAGAGACTGAGTCAAGATGTATATATGCCATAAAAGGCAACCAGGGCAGGGAGCACAACGGCCAAGGGTAGCTGTGGGTCCGCAACCGTAGGCATCCCCAGCCCCCAGCCAGGGGGATCCAGGAAGGCCCCTTTACAGTAGTATCTTCAACTGTGAGAGGCCAGAGAAGCTGGGAAGCGAGGGAGGAGTGTTTTCATTGAAGGTTCAGTGTTGCAAAGAAGTGGAAATATGAGAGGCTTGGGTTCAGGCAACTCCAAGAAATGTGATATGGCTGGAGGACCCAGGTAAGAAGGTGGCAAGAGGTGGGACCCACAGAGGCACCTAGGCCCAAAGGGAGCTGAAGCAAGTGGGCAGGGAGGGCTGGGGGAGGCAGTGGAGGCTTTCCCAGGGAGAAGACAGGACTCCAGAGAGGGATAGGATGGGTATGCCCAGGCAGATGAGGCTCCACATGCTTGAAGCTGAGGTGTTCCCTCCATCCAGCTCCACAGACCCTTCCTGCCTCACAAAACTGAGGAAGGTCCATAGATGGAAGGGTTTTGGAGAAAGCACAAAGACATAGCTACAACAATATGGTGACAATGTCCTCGTAACCACTCTGGATGACTGAGCCAGAGTCCCCCAGGCAGTGGTCATGGACCTCCAGGAAACTGTGGTTCTCTCTGTGTGTCTGTGAAAGCTGGTTTCCATCTAGGACAAAAGAAAAGCCAGGCTTTCATGGTGGTGATGTTGTTTTCCTATTTGTATTTAAATTGGGACTTAGACCATCACTTCAAAGTATCCAGAGCAACTGTTTTCTGATGCATTCAGTGAAATCCTGAGTATAATTTATGAGTGTGTGTGTTTGTATGTGCACATGTCTTATCAACAGATTTTTTTTTATTATTTGAGGGCATATTTGCATGAAAAGTAGATATTGAGTAGATATTCTGCTACAGTAGAAAGATTAAGGAATTTTGAGTCAGGTAAATCTTGGTCAAAATATAGGCTCAAGGATTTTATGCTTCCAGCTATGACAGAGCAGTTTATAGGACACCAACACTCCCACCGAGGGCAACTAAATACAAAATATATTAAAAGAACAAAATAAAGCAAAAAAGTTTCTTTAAGAACCCAGGTCCCTATGTGTCTAAGGTCCTGGAAGGAAGTAGAGCTCTCTGTGGTGAGCCCTGTGTCCTCCAATGAGCTTCCCCTTGACACTGGCAGGCTTCAGCGGTGCAGGCTGAGGGGCTTGGGGGGTGCTGGCCTACAGATGCCTGCAAAGTGTGGAGAAGCCAACAGAGCTTTCAGCAATATTATGGGCTAGAGAAACAAACTGTGGAGTTCTACCTGGCCAAGACAGAACGTGAATGATCCAGATCCCTGAAAGTGCAAAGGTACAGAAAAGGCAAATAAAAGCATGCACCATCCCCCTGAAGCATTCCTATTCCTAATTTTCATAGGCCCAAAGACAAAGAAATCAAGCAGAAAGGATCTGAAATGCATTTTATCAGAGATTTGCATGATAGGGAAATAAAAAGTAGAGTTGGTGATCCACACAGGAAGACAAGTTTTGGTAAACACTCCAAGGTATTGGTTGGAGAGGCAACAGCCTAAAAGAAGGGGTACACCAGAGGCAAAACAATCCTTACAAAGTATGGAGCTAAGCCTCAAGGCATTGCAGTCTCTGACAAAATTAAAGAGACTATTCTTATTCTATATCACTACTGGGGGATAGAGTGAATACTTTCAGAAGGAAAATAACATCATCTAAAGCCACTACCCTGTTTGATTTGCAATATCTGGTATTCAAACAAATATTAGCAAGCATACCAAAAAGAGAAGCAAGGGAAAAATTAGATGATAGAAACAAACCTACAGGTGATCCAGACATCAGCGTTATCTGATATGAATTTTAAAATACATGTGACTAATGCATCCAAAACTATTCTTTGCAGCTTTACTGTGATAAAATTTACATTTAATATTGTGTCAGTTTAGGGGGTCCAATGTGCTAATTTGATATACTTACAAAATAGCAAAACATGGGACACCTGGGGGACTCAGATAAGTGTCTGACTCTTGATTTTGGCTTAGGTCATGACCTCACTGTTCCTGAGTTCAGGCCCTGCATTGGGCTCTATGCTGATGGTGTGGAGGCTGCTTGGGATTTTCTCTCTCTCTCTCTCTCTCTCTCTCTCTCTCTCTGCCCCTCCTCGACTCATGCTTTCTCTCTCTCTCAAAATAAATAAATAAAATTATTTTTTAAAAAATTAATTCAAAAAGAAAGAAAAATGCAAAACAATTACTACCATAGCATTAACTACCATCTCCCTCACATCACATAATTACCATCTTTTTTTCTGGTGAGAATATTTAAGATTTGTTCTCTTAGGAACTGTCAAGTATATAATACAATATTACTAACTATCACTATGCTGCTGTACATTAGATCTCCAGAACTATATTTGTCTTATACCTAGAAGTTTGTACCCTTTGACCAATATCTCCCTATTTTCCCCACCCTACCCCCAGTTCCTGGCAACCACCATTCTATTCTGTTTCTATGAGTTTGGCTTTTTTAGATTCCACAGGTAAGTAATATCATACAGTATTTGTCTTTCTCTTCCTGACTTATTTCCCTTAGCATAAGGCCCTCAAAACTCATCCATATTGTTGGAAATGTCAGGAGTTTCTTTTCTCATGGCTGAATAATATTAATATATTCATATATATGTCATGTGTATATATTCATGTATATATATGTATATATTCATATATATAATTTTATTTATCCATTTATCTGCTAATGGGCACTTAGATTGATACCATATATTGGCTGCTATGAATAATGCTGCAATAAACAGGGAGGATAGATATCTCCTCAAGAGCCTGTCTCCATTCCCTTTGGACATATACTCAGCTCCAAAAATTTCTCTTTGGTTCTTTTATACATTTTTCTATCTCTTTATTGAGCTTCTTGTTTTGTTCCTGTATTATCTTCCTGATTTCATTACATTATTTATCTATGTTCTCTTATAGTTCTCTGACTACCTTCAGAATAATTATTTTAAATTCTGTCAGGTAATTCAAGGATCTCCATTTCTCTGGAGTCATTACTGGACTTTTACTTTGTTCCTTTGGTGATGTGATGTTTCCTGATTCTTCATGATCCTTGTAGCCTGGGGTAGGTGTCTACTTATTAGAAGAAGCAGTCACCTCTTCCAGATTTATGAACTGGCTTTGTAAGGAAAAACCTTCACCTGCTGAAAGGGGCATCTTGGAGGCTCCAGTTCAAGGGTGTTGGGGTGGGAGGAACTGGGTTGGTGTGGGGGATGGGGTGCAGGAGTGACTTCATCAGCTCAGGCTGTGAGTCCACAGCACCAACTGTTTGATCCTTGGTGAATACAACAGGAAGTCCACAGAGGCTGCATGTACTTTGACATCTTCAGTGGACCTCCACACCCAGTGCCTCCAGGTCCAGATAATGTTACTTGCTTACTAATATTTCATACTCGGCCATAAAAAAGAATGAAATCTTGCCATTTGCAACAACGTGGATGGAACTAGAGTATTATGCTAAGCAAAATGTCAGCCAGAAGAAGATAAATACCATGATTTCACTCATATGTGGAATTTGAAAAACAAAACAAATGAGCAAAGAGATAAAATGAAAAAAAGACAAACCAAGAATAGACTCTTAAGTATAGAGAACAAACTGATGGTTACCTGACGGGAGGTGGGCAGGGGGATGGGTGAAATAGGTGATGGGGATTAAGGGGGGGCACTCATCCTGATGAGCAGTAATATACAGAATTCCTGAATCACTATGGTGTATACCTGAAACTAATAGAATATGGTATGTTAACTGCACTGGAGTTAAAATAAAATTTAATTTAACTATTTAAACATAAGTAAATAAAGAAATAGGTGCCAGAAGTTGTGAGTGTGTGTGTGTGTGTGTGTGTGTGTGTGTGTTATGTATTTTTCAACAAATGGTGTGAGTAATTGGTCATCCATAGGCAAATATGAGCCTGGCCTCTAGTCTCACACATTATTAAGAACATGAACTCAAAATGTATCATAGGGTTGAATGTAAAATATAAAACTGTAAAACTTTAGTGTAACACATAGGGGGAAATCCTCAGAATCTGGGATTGGACGAAGAATTCTTAGATAACACCAAAAGCACAATCCATGAGAAGAAAAACTGATAAATTGAACTTTGTCAAAATGAAAACTGTCGCCTGTTAAAGACCCTGTGAAGAAGACAAAAAGACAAGCTACAAACTGGAAGGAAAGATGTGCAAACCACACATCTGACAAAAGGTGAGTGTCTAGAATATATAAACTCGCAATAAAAGTCAAACAATCCAATTAGAAAATGTGCAAAAGACATAAGAAGACATTTCACTGTGGAAGATATACAAGTGCCAAATAAGTACATGAAAAGATATTCAACATCATTACACATGAAGAAAGCACCAGCAAAAGCCACAATGAGATATCAGAGGGCACACTGGCCTCTAAGACTGACAATGCCAGGTGCTGGTGGGGACATGGGGCAAGTGGGTCTCATATGACCCGGGAGGGAAAGTAGGACAGTGTTGCTACTCCACAACACTGTTGCAGGGTTGGGGGCCTGTGCACATGCCCCCAGGATCCACAGGTTTCTGAGATGTTTCACTGGCAGGGCTCCAGGGTGGCATTCCTCTTGACCAGTTTACAGAGTATACCACTGTTCCTGCTGATGAGTATGAGAATCATGGTACATAGCCTTTTCCAGAATCTGGCAGTGCTCTTAGGTACTTCGGAGCCTGACTGGTCAGTCTGGAGCAGCCTAGACAAGAGTCCACGCTCCCAGCAAGGCTGCCCTCCACTCTCCCCTCCCAGTCACCAGCCACCCCTCCCATCACAGTCCTGGCTGAATCTTCTAGTCGTTGTTTTCCAAATCTGACACGTGCTTCCTTCCCTTCCACCTGGGGTTGTACTGAGCCTCTCCCTCAAGAAAACACATCTCCTGTATGCCCTCGCTCCACCACACACCTGCCAGAGACTCTGATAGGAGGAAAGCATCTGACACTTTTCTCATTTCTATTCTACACACATGCTTGTCACTTTATCTCATTTTACTATACCAACACAGAGTAAGCCTTACAATTGTCTCTTCCCAGATGAAGAAATTGAGACTCAACGAAGTTGTGACTTACTCAGGCACATCTTTTTCCCAAAGAGCATTCCAAACTTTTCCAAAGAGCATTCCAAACTCTTCCATGCAGTCTGGAAGCTGAAAAGAAAATCTGGAAGCTGAGGACTAAGGAGAAATCTTGCCCTTCACCCTCACATTCCCACCGCAGAAGTCTTAGTGCCTCTGTAGGTGGTCGTTTTTATCAACACTCTTGTAAGAATGAAATCTGGCCCTATCTCCTATGTTTCCTTTCTTCTGCCCCTGCTTGGTCTGCAATGGAAAATTCCACTTGAACATGTCATTTCCTCTTCTAAATCAACTGTCCCACTTCTTTTAAAATCACTTATTGAGCACCTTCAATAGCCAGGAACCGTGCTAGCTGCATTATCTAAATCGTTCCCGGCCTTCAACATAACCCTATAGAAAAGGCTATTCTCCCATCAAATGCCATGCCCCAGCTTTGTTCCCATCATCTGGTACACTACACAGTGTTCACATGTGTGGGTGGCATGCACTGGCATACACCCTCAGAAGGCACAAGATACAGAGAATGCCATATTTCAGGTCAAGGTCCGAAGGTTACAAAACCAAAGGTGTCCCAGTTTGTTCACGAGCCAAGATTTGAACCCAGGTCTATCCACCTTCAAAAACCCCGTACCAATTTCCCCCCTCCTCTCCTGACTTTGGGATAAAACAGTTGCACACAGGGAGGTCAGGAGGGGGCACCAAAAAGACCATTTGAAGGAAGAGAATCTTGACAGAAAGGCGGCAGGTTATTGAGAAATGAAAATGTAGGGCCCATCCCGGCAGAAATAAGCCATTAGCACCCTATGGTATCAACTGATACCAAGTGTTTGGTAGGGATCCCATCTCCTTCATGAAAGAGACACCTAAACAGAAAAGAGTATATCCTCACATCTGTTTGAAGTTAGGGATCAATAGTCTCTACCTCAGGAAATCCACAAAGCCTTTAAAATTCTTGTGTGGCAATGAAGACCACCAGACACTCCTGGAGACTGAGCCCATGCTCTACAAATACATAACATCTGCTAGAAGAGACGAGCCTCCTGGGCCACTCCCCAGAAGGAGAGGCTGTGGCACTCAGGAGAGATGTGTCACTGCTTCCCCTCCCTGCTGCTGGCTGCGGGAACAGTGTCCTGCACATTGCCCACTGCTTTACATCACTATCATCCTCATGACCTTATTTTGTTTTCAAAATTCCCCCCAAAAAGAAACCAAGAAGTAGAGGAGGGGTCAGCACACAGCTGGGTGGTAACAAATAAGACAAGACCCCTGGCTCTTTGTCCAGTGCTCTTTTCACTGAGCCACACGCCCTTCTTCCGGAGTGTCCATTTCCATCTCTAAGCTACAAAAAGAGTCCGAGGTCTAGAAGGGCTCAGATGGTGCTTCTCTCCAGAGTTACTGCCCCAATCTCACCGACTTTAGGACAAAAGAGAAAGGAATGAAATGACTCCAGGAAGGGCGATTTGCTTAAAGTCCTAGAACTTTCTAATTTCAGGGGACTAGTCCATGCTTGTTGAAACAGCAAGCTGAATGGCAGGAGAGGGAGGAGGCAATCTGGGAAGCAAACATCAACTCCATATACATAAGTGGTACTGAATATGTCGTTTATTGGGCAGCTACCATGCGCCAGGCACTTGACCAAAATTAGCCCCTTTGCATCTTCACCATGATCCTGTGAGCTGTGGCCCATTACCTCCATTTTGATGATGGGAAATTCGAAGTTCAAAGAGGTCCGGTCACCTGCTCAAAGTCACACAGCTGGCCAATGAATGGGTTGGGTCTGTGCTAACCCAGAGCACTTGTTCCTTCTACTGTACCACAGCACCTCCAACCATGGCTCCCCAACAATGGGGCAGCTGCCTCCAAGAGGCTGCCTGCCCTCCCAGGAAGAGTCCCAGATGGACTCAAAGACTGTAAATTCCCTCTGACTCTGACCCTCAGGCACTGCAGTTAGGAGCACAGATGCTGCAGCCAGATTACAAGGGTCCCAGCCTGGTCCATAACACACATGATCTGTGACAAGTTACTTAACTCTTGCTGACTGTCATTTCCCCAGAGAGATGATCAAAATAACCTGTTGGTCGAGCAAGCCAGGCTTGCTGTTCCCTACAATAAGGAGAGCCACAGCCTCACAGACAAGTGTCAGAAGGGGAAAAGCAAGGGTAGGATATTTATGAGGTCTGGATGGCCTGGTTCAAAGTAGATCTTTCTATGCAGGGGCCCTAATTGGCACTGGGCAAAATTCACACTTCAGTAGGATTGGTGGACTGAGCGAGAGGGGATGTGGAACAATCCTTGACATGTATACAGTTGATGAGGCCAAACAATCGATGTTTTTAGAAGAGGTCACTTACCCTTCTGAGAGAAAGTCAAGGAGTCTATTACCCAGATAAATGGGTTTTTAGAAAGTTTCTGAAATAAACCATAAAGTTATTTGCAACTTCATCTTCCTGGGCAAGAAGGTCCTATAGTTGGGGGTGCCTGTGTGGCTTATTCAGTTAAGCGTCCAACTTCAGCTCAGGTCGTGATCTCATGGTTCACAAGTTCAAGCCCTATATCAGGCTCTGTGCTGACAGCTCAGAGCCTGGAGCCTGCTTCAGATTCTGTGCCTCCCTCTCTCTCTTCCCCTCCCCCACTCGCACTTTGTGTGTCTCTCTCAAAAATAAATTTTAAAAATTTAAATTTTTTTAAGAAAAGAAGGTGCTACAGTTGAAAAGTCATGTCAGTGGTGAATGTCCAACAGGAAGGTCACATTCATGCAGTCAGTAAGCTCTGGGGTGTGGATGACTTCAGCTCTGACCCCTGTTCCTCAACATCCTCATCAGCACAATGCAGAGAGTGATGACCTCCTTTCTAGGACTGGCATGAGATAGAAGTGCCTGTGTATAAAGGACTTAGACTAACACCTGGGACTTAGTAAGCATATTAGTCTACCCGGCCTGTCATAACAAAGTACCACTGCATGACTCAAACAACCATTTATTTCCTCACTGTTCCGGATATTGGAAGTCCAAGATCAAGGTGCTGCCAGGGCTGGTTCTTTCTGAGGCCTCTCTCCTTGACATGTAGGTGGTCATCTTCTCTCTGCGTCTACACAGTCTTACATCTATATGTGTCTGTGTCCCAATCCCTCTTTTTTTTTTAGTATAAATTTATTATCAAGTTAGCTTACATACAGTGTATACAGTGTGCTCTTGGTTTCAGAGATAGATTACCATGATTCATCGTTTACATGCAATAGCCAGTGCTCATCCCAACAAGAGCCCTCGTCAATGCCCATTACCCATTTTCCCCTCTCCTAATCCCTCTTTTTTGGACTCTTTTTTTTAATGTTTATTTATTTTTGAGAGAGAGAGAGAGAGAGCACAAGAGCAGGGGAGGGGCAGAGAGAGAGAGAGACAGGGAAAGAGGATCTGAAGCAGGCTCTGAGCCGATAGCAGTGAGCCCAATGTGGGGCTCTAGCTCACTGTGAAATCACGACCTGAGCTGGAAGTAGGACATTCAACTGACTAAGTCACCCAGGTGCCGCCCTAATCTCTCTTTTTATAAGGACACCAGTCAATTGGATTAAGACCCACTCTAGTGATATCATTTTAATTACATTTTTAAAAACCCTATCTCCATATTACAGTTGCATTCTGAGATACTAGGAGTTAGGGCTTCAACATATGCATTTTTCAGGGATGGGATATGGCTCAGCCCATAACAGTAAGAATTTGTTGATATTATCTTGATAATTGATATATTATTGGATGCCTCAGCCAAAGAGCTACACTAGGCTCTGAATATGCTGGGCTATTTTTAATTCCTCAGATGTGCCATTTGCCTCACCACACATTTCTTCTCTGCCCCCTTCAGCTGGGCAGTTCCTACCCAACACTGAGAACTCCATTCAACCCCTCTTTTCTCCAGGAATCCCTCCCCTGGGCGCCCAGAGCAGGGCAGCCTCCTGCAATACAGTCTTTCTCAGCTCCCTTCCGCTCCAGCACTTATCACCCCTGAAATGCATCAAGGTGGGTCGGTGGGGTTTTGTCTGTTTGCCCTGTGGAGTGTGGATGCAGTCTCTGTGCCACAAGAACTTTCCTCCTGCCCCAACCTTGCATCCCAAGCCCCCCAACCAAGCCTCACAGATGTTCAATTAACAACTTTTGACTAAATGAATAATATAAATGAATCAATTTCACTGACTGTTTTCTACTGATTTAATGAGTTATTTGAATTCTTTGGTCTATTCATACAAATGGATGTCATCGTTCATACAGAAGGGTCAGAGAAGAAACAGCGAGCACAGATACCTGAATACAGAAACTTGAACCCCTGGTTTGGGGTGGACAGAAACTGCTACACATCAATTATGTCCCGCGGTGATTGGGACATCCAGCTGTGAGCAAGGGGCAGGGTGTTGAGTGGCCAGACCCAACCTGTGCCTCACAGTCAAGTTAGGGATGAGGCTAGGGAAAGCTTTCCATCTGCTGTGTTAACTAAGCCCTTGGCCTGAGACATAGCTGAAGTATGGCATTGCTCTTTATTTGTGTCACAGGCATTTTGTCTTTGCCTGCTCAATGCCTCATTGTATTGCCTCAAATCCTGCCCCTCAATTCCTGCTGCCCCATCCACCCTGTCCCCAGAGTTCTAAAGGAATAGACACTATACCCAGCCAGTCTGGGACTCCAGGGCTTGGAGTGGCTCCTGCATAAAGGTGCCCACTCTTACCGTAATCTCTTGGGCTACACACTAACCTGGGTCTGCTAAATGCCATTGGGCCCTTTGATTGCCCTGCTGGCTGCCAGTCCCTCCTCCCCACCTTTACCTCACACCTCCTTCTTTGTACTCAGAGCCCTCAAAATGAACCAAAATGTTTGAGTTGGCCACTGCACAGCCTCAAGCAGGATGGATCTCAGCTTGCTGGTCTGTGTGTATAAAATCTGCTTCTTTCCATCTTAGTGGCCTCAGGCTGCTATCACAGAGTACCATGGTCTGGGCCTTAAATGGCAAACATTTATTTCTCAGTTCTGGGAGCTGGAAGTCCCAGCGGAAGTGCCTGGTGACAGCCCCTTCCTGGTGTGCAGGTGGCTGTCTTCTCATGTATTCTGACCCTGGAAGAGACAGAGAAAGTCCTCCCATGTCTCTTGTGAGGTCACTAATCACTGCTTCAACCTGTGACCAGACGGTGGGGGTTGCAAGCCAAAGGAAAAAAATAGAGCAGAGACCCCCCAGGTCAAGGACACAATGTGCAGGAGCCCTGAGGTGGGAGAAGAGGTACAAACGTGGCTGGTGCATAGTGAGGAGAGGAAGATGGAGATGGGGGTGGTGAGCAGCGGTAGGGGGGATCCAGGACCCAGATCATGAGAAGCTGTGTGGTTTGTGGTGGAACACTTGGATTTTTGAGTGAGATGGGAAGGCACTGGAGGGTTTCAAGCAGGGGAGCAACATGATCTGATTCACAGCTGATGGTAAAGAATGGAAATGGGGGGGTAAGGGTGGGGAGGAGAATTTGGCAGGACTTCCTGAGGACCAGTAAGAAGGGACCATGACCTGGGGTTCCAGGAGATCCCTCCCCCCAATAAACCACCTCCCCACTCCCTGCCTGTCTAGTGAGCACATCACTCAGGATTCTAGATGATAGATCATCAACTTAACCTGCTGTAAATTAAAAATCTTCATGTTCTGGATTCCTTGTGGCTTAGGTCCTGTGGCTCTAGAATACACTGGAGAAGAATTAGAGATATGAGCATATTTACAAGAAATCATTCCTACAGGGTCTCCTGGCTTCTGGTGGAAGATTAAATGCATTTATCTAAGTTTCCTCCTTCCTGAAACTCCATTAAAACTACACTGAAGAGGTGGCTCAGTCGGTTGAGTGTACGACTTTGGCTCAAGTCATGATCTCACAGCTTGTGAGTTCAAGCCCCACATAGGGCTCTGTGCTGACAGCTCAGAGCTTGGAGCCTGCTTCGGATTCTGTCTCTCTCTCTCTCTCTCTCTCTCTCTCTCTCTCTACCCCTCCCTCACTCATGCTCTATCTCTCTCAAAAATAAATAAACATTAAAAAAAATTTTTTAAACTACACTGAAGATTTTTTTTTAATCATAAACCTATAGGGATGGGAAAAAGAGTACAGAAGACAATAGCAATTAAGCTTTGGTAGCTGGAGAGCAGAGGTACAGAGGCAACTGAACTAGCATACCTGAGACACCGGGTCTGAAGCCAGCAATGGAGAAAAAGGACACCCAGCCCTGAGCGCCATAGACTTCTGAGATGCCCCAAAGGAGGGCTTGCAGGGGGAGCCATCGGCCTCTGCTGCACACAGGGAGAGAGTGCACTGTGTGTGGAACACTACAGCTGACTCAAAGTCGACCTGATGTTATTATATTACCTACCTGCATGGGTGATTGTAAACAATATCACTGATAAGGGCTCTTCCTTGCATGGCTGACCATGTTCCCAACCCCATTTGCCAGGGCTCAGATGTCTCAGGCACTAGCAGCGCTGGAGCCCTCTGCATTTGGGACGAGGGTGCAGCTCAGTGAGAGTGTTAAGAAGCTCCCCTCACTGACTGCTCCTGGGGACTGCCCCTCCTCCACTTCCTAGAAGCCTGAAAACAGGGTGCTGGGCTCAGGTGACAGTGTGAATATGGGGCCAAACAGATTAGGTGGCTGTATGCACTTGAAACACTTAATAGAGAGGCCCCTATATGTATCCACAGCTGCCAGTCGGACTCTGTCCCTGGTATTACCCATGTCTTTCCTTTTCTGTGTTTCTAGTTTTTCAACATGCAAGGCCTTGCTGACTTCTGGAGGAACGGTCCCTCCCTGGGCCAGCTAATTCTTAGAGCAAGCAAACAACACACCTGTAGTGCACCTTTCAAATGCCAACCAAGCCATCCAGAGCCCACACCCCCAGCCACCTCCTTTGTGGGGTTCTCACACCCAGACCACTATCTACCTGCCCTAATCACCTTAGGGTCAGATGCCAGAAGTGGATTCAGCCCCAGTGCCCCAGAGCCAACTGAGATCTTTAAAATACCCAGTATTAAGACTGCTTACCCTCCTCACCTGTTCTTTCCCACAGAAACCACAGTAAAGGCTCTTGCTCACATTTTCCCCTTGCTACCTCTAGAGGTCTTCTGACTGACCCAGCCCATCCCCATGTGGACTTGCAGACTGTGCTGTGCCTCTTGTTCCCAGGGATCTGTGAGTATGACCATCACTTCCATGTCCGTGTGTCTTACCATCCACTGGCAACTTGCTATTTCTCACCATGGATGGTGGCAACGTGGGTGTGCATTTCATTATTATTTTTTACTGCGATGTCATTCAAATAACACTAAAAAGAATTCCCTGTTTAAGCATACACTCACCCCCCCGTTACCCAGCCCATCTCAGCCCTGGGCAGCCATTAATGTGCTTTCTGTCCCTATGGATTTGCCCATTCTGGAAATTGCAAACAAATGGAATTACACAATGTGTAGACTTTTATGTCTGGCTGCTTTCATTTAGCATAATGCTTTCAAGGATCATCTCTGAATGCATCTATGTTGTAGCAAGTATGGAATATTCCTTTCATGACTGAGTGACTCCATGTGGGGGATAGACCACATTTGTCTATCCACCTACCAGTTGATGGACATTTGGATTGTTTCCACCTTTTTGGCTACTATGAACAATGTTGCTATGAACATTTATGTAAAAGTCTTTGTGTAGACATATGTTCTCATTTGTCTTGAGTTTATACCTAGGAGTGGCATTATGGGGTCATAGGGTAACTCAATGTTCAGCTTTGTGAGGAACAGACAAATTGTTTGCCAAGGTGGCTGTGCCATTCTCCCCACCATCAGTGTACAGGTTCCAATTTCTCTACGTTTGTCAACACTTGTTATAATTTTAAAAATTAGAATTATTTTCTCCCTTAATTGTTCTTTCTCATGGGGACCATTTACTTTTCCTTGGTAATATTTACCTCAACTTGTAATTATGTATTCCTTTGTTCCTTAGCTTGTGTGAAATCTGTATCCCCTGATTAGACTGGAGGTTTCATGAAAGCTATTGGCTACTGCATGCTCAGTGCTCAGCATAGTGCCTGGAACACAGCTGTGCTTAGTAAATAGCTGAACAACTTTATGGGTAGATGGTTAACTCATGGAAAGGAAGGGCATAGCATTGTACTTGCCCCACCACCGGGCAGGATCAGCAGGTGGGCAGACATCCCACTCCCTCCCGCTCTGTGCCAGTCCCTGGGTAAGTATTGGCATCACAGAGTGACTAGGACAGGGCTTTGACCTGGGGAGATGGTGACATTATGAAGCCTGAGACAGGTCCATAAGCTGACATTTCCCAATATGTGATCCCTCCATGATGAAGACCAACACAAGATGACTTCAGAGCACAGAATAGATGCACCTGCTCAACACAGAGATCAAAAAGCCATCTTAAAGGAGGTAACACTAGTATGACAATTAGTTTTATGTGTCAGCGTGACAAGGCTAATGGATACCCAGATATCTAGTAATTATTTCTAGGTATGTCTGTGAGGGTATTTCTAGAAAGGAGTAACATTTGATTCAGTAGACTTAGTAAAGAGATACACCCTCACCAATGTGGGCAGCCATCATCCAACCCACTGGGGGCCCAAGTGGAACAAAAACCAGAGAAGGGAGTATTCTCTCTCTCATTTTCTCTCTCTCTCTCTCTCTCTCTCTCTCTCTCTCTCTCTCTCTCTCTCCTGGAACTGGAGTGTCCATATTTCTTGCCCTCAGACATCAGAGATCCTGGCTCTCAGAACTTTGGACTTAGACAAAACTATACCACATTCTCCTGATTCTCCAGGTTGCAGATGGTAGCTTGTGGGGCTTCTCAGCCTCCATAACCATGTGAGTCCATTCCTACAATAAATCAATCTCTATATGGATATATTGATTGATGGATGGATAGTTATATTGGTATATATATCTTCTATTAATTCTGTCTCTCTGGAGAACCTGAAAAATACAACCAGGGTTGAGCCAGGGGAAGGGAAGGGTAGCAGGAGAATAATATTGAAAATCACGGTGAGATCTCACTTGACCAAAATTATCTTGTCCACTAATTTACCATGGTTATCCTTTGTGCCTTATGCAGCCTAAAATTCTCATTATTAGTGACAGACCTTTGGCTCAGGCCACAGAGGCAAGTGGTATACTCCAGAATGTTCTACCAGGATGCAGCATTAATTTGTGCTGGGAGAGAAGAGGCCCAATCTGGTCAACGAGGGACAGGGCAGGAAAGGGTGGGAGCCCCTTGCCCACACACCCTCTGAGCCAATCCAATCTCTTTGTTGGGTGGACAGTGGCCTCACTCTGAGGACCCAAAGAGACTCTGTCAATGGGCCTTCCCTGAAATCAACAAAGTCCTCCCATGCACTTGGCAACCAGCCTACATCTTTGGCAATAAATGGATCCCCTGCAGCAGAGGGAGGGCGGTACCCAAGGCCCCCATCAGTCTCTTTATTTTAAAATGAATGTAAATGTTTAGGAGAAAAGCAAGTGGTAAATACTCTGGTTGGCAAGTTTGTAGCTGAATTCATAAAAGGGAATGTAAGCACCTCAAGCCAGTGTCCAGCAGTGTAGCCCTTTTGCTCCACCCACCACCTGCTGATATTGGCAGATGCTGTGGGACACTGCTCACAAGCCTCACTGCTGTGACCCAGCATGGGCCCAGGGCCCTGCAAGCTCAGGGGGCAGAGCCCAGCCCAGGTTTACAAAGGGCAAGGGACCCACACATGCTGTCAGGGAACTTAAGCTTAACCAACCAAGAAATCTGCATCCTTCCTCCAAGA
Organism: Panthera tigris; assembly: GCF_018350195.1. NCBI lineage: Eukaryota > Metazoa > Chordata > Mammalia > Carnivora > Felidae > Panthera > Panthera tigris. Next base: position 110,946,753 of record NC_056667.1, on the reverse strand, counting down.
AGTCTTGGGCTGCCAGCCACACTCACCCCCTCTGATGTGAAGGGTGCTCTACCCTGATGCATGCATGTTTGGGTGGTTCTTCTTCTGTCCCTGTGCCCATCTCCTGAACAATTGTGTACAAAGGGGAAAGGGGCAGATCCAGGAAGCAGACAACTGTGCCACCCAAAGCGGGTGACTTGGGAGGGAATAATCACTAGCAATAGTGGCACCAATGACAACAGCTGACTCCTCGCAGGCACTTTCCTAGAACCTGCACTCTACGTGCATGATCCCAGCTCACCCACCTGACCCTGGGAGACCAGAGTTACTATATCTTCTTGGTAGAGGAGGAAACTGGGACCCAGAGGGATTTGGTATCTTGCCCAAGGTGACACAGCTAGTAAGGACAGGATGGATCTGTGTGACCCTGAAAGCCACACTCTTGACCACCATGCCCAACACCCACCCCCTCACCATGGATGGTCCTCCTCTTAAGATGTGCTCTTTCCCTGGCTGGGAGGGGCAGGGATGTGAACTAGTGGTGATGGGCTGTGGTGGCCACGTGACACGGTGTCATGGCCATGTGGTGGATGGACATGACAGATAGGCAGCTGTGGGCAGCAGGCTGAGACTGTCTCATCACACTGTCAGTGAGCTGCCCATGCTGAGATGGTGGCCGCTTACACCAGAGGCTGCAGGCAACCATGCACATGCTCCTCCCTGCCCTAACCGTGTCCTGCCCCTGGTCAAAGAATGGCACTGGCTGTGCTGCACACTCTACAGCTGCATGTCTTACTGAAGACCAGACATCACTGAGGGGTGAGCACTCCCATACGGCAAGGTTAGCTTGACAATGCTCCATTCCCAAGGTAAGTGCACATCAGGAGATCGTCCTCTCCAAACTGAGCCTAGATGGGGGTGGGGGTGGGGGGGTCCTGGAGGTCCGCTCCATATCCCAGCCCCCGCCCAGAGCCTGGTGGATGGTCCAGCAGGTGGACCAAGGGGGACACTCTCACCTGCCTCATCACACTTACTCCTCACAACAACCCTGAGATGGATCTTATACTCCCAGGTCTGATTGTCCAGCCCTTTTAAGGATCACCTCCCTTAGGGAAGCCAGGGGTGGGAGCAGTTTCTCACATACTACTGTCCTCTTGTCTAAGGAAGCCCTTCCCTGGGGTCTCCTCCTGCCTGCTGCAGGCCCCAGCACGCATACTTGGGGAAACTGCAGCCCCTGTCCACAGAGCCCCACCTCCCACTCCAACTGTCCACACCCCAAGTCTGAGATACACACTAGGGACTCTGGCTGGAGAGGCCAGGGTGGATCTTGGCACTCAAAGCCGATCTTCTAAGCTCCCTCTACCAAGGCCAGTTTGAGATATGCCTCTACTCCCCTGTATTCTTCTGAGTATGAGTAAATAATCATTCTCTCTCTCTCTCTCTCTCTCTCTCTCTCTCTCTGTTTCTGTCTCTGTCTCTCTCTCTCTGTCTCTCTCCCTCACACACACACACACACACACACACACCCTCCCCCAAGAGCAACAGTCTGTACAGAATACACCAGCAGACCTAAAGTCAAATCCAACTGACAGGTTTTGATTAGACCACAGACACAGACTATTTTTTAATTGATCGTCAAATTTTAAAATTCTGCTTTCACATTAAAATCTTGATTTTCCATTTTTTGTTCAAAACACTGAATACAAGGCCCTCCTGAGCCCACATTTGAGGGTGCACTGGCAGCCAGAGCTAAGGAGCTATGTTAGCTTTCTCGGGCAGTCCCACCCACCTGTTCATATACCTGCCAGACCCCAGGCAGGCCCCGAGTTCTTAGTCCTAACCTAAGGCAATAAGAAGACAAAGATACTTCCTTAATTCCCCCAAACATACAAGGCTGCTAATTGTGGAGTTAGGGCATTGAATTATTACACAAAGTATTTTCTTTCCTTTTATACACTCTCTCATCTTCCCCACTTTCAAACTGTGTTAGCAGGCAGGAGGCCAGGAGGCCAGAGGCTCTTCCTGTCTCCTGTGGGCTACACAAACACCCAGCCAGGCTCTGAGGGATGTGCTCAGAGGGCCAGCTCAACTCCGAAAGGGAGCATCATCTCCTGTCCTAGTTGCTGGCAGGGAAGGGGGGATGGCCATTGTGTCAATCACAGCCACCTCCTAGAAGAGGCTACCGGGGCCCTGAGAAGTACACAGTGGAGCCTCACCTGACCACCATTTTGGCACTGGGCACAGGGATGATGGAGTCAAGCTCAGGCAACATTTGGGGATTTCTTGCTTACCACTTCCCACCCCTCACCACCCTCACCCTATTGGTTTACTCCCAGAGACCCACCTGAGATAAGGAAGCAGTGGGTGGATGGGCTGGGAGTTCACAGAGAGCACTCCATTTGTCGGATGGGCAGGCATGGCTCCACGGCAACCTGCTTTGCGCACCAGCCTCAGTGTGTATAGGAACACTCACCCATGAGCCACATCACTGGGCCCCAAGGCTCCTGCAGTGCCAGCATTTGGGCAACCTCACCTTGTGTGGGCTGCCCCAGACCCACGGATTGTCTGCCTGTCTGACTCAGGACCTTCCCATAATGTCCCAGCTGCCAAGCACTTAGCCGCCATGGAGAGCCAAGTAGGTGGCAGGATTGAGGGCAAACACCTCTTGTCCAATCCCAAGGCCCATGCCTACCCCACTTCCCCAGACAACTGACAGAAGATACAGGGAAATTCCCAGAAACAGTTCCTATAGTGTATTTGGATCAGAAGAAGGTGGATACGAAGCCAGCATTTAAATGACTTTTAAAACAGTGTTTAATCAAGACCTAACTTGAGTTCTATAAAGACTCAGGGAAGGACTAGGTTGGGGGGTTGAGAAAATTGGGAACCTACTCAGCTCAGTGCAGGGACCTGAGTTGGACGGCATAGAGTGGAAAGGTGAGCAGGCCAGTGGACATTGTGAGGACATTCGGGGCACAGGAAAAGCTGGCTCTTACAGTCTATCCTGCCTTGAGTTGGCAGGCCCAGAACACGATCTTTCTATCCACCATCCACGGCTTCACCAGACAGTTTACTCGGTCTCTGCTTGCGTTTCCATGGCCAAGGCTTGCCACGTGTGCATTTCACCCCAATGCTCACCCTCATTGGGACAAACGAGAATCAGTAATAACTGTGCTTGAATTTGCACCAATTTGATGAAATTATCCATCAGGGCCTTTCTTTCATCAAAGGCCATGGGAGGTTAACCACTGTGATTCAATTCTATTCAGAAACCACTGAGTGACCATCGGTCCGAGTAGCATCTGAGGTGCCACGTGCAGACACAAACATGTGATCTGTCTCCTGGAGGGGCTCAAGTCTAGTAGGGCACACACATGAGAGCAAATTATACTGCAGTGAGATCAGTGATGTTGTAAAAAGTCTCCCTTAAAAAAAACTAACTTTTAGCTGAGCAAACTTTTTCATGACCCCACAAGAACCTCATTGGAGAAGCCAAAGGCACACAGGGACAGACAGATTGGGGGAAGAAATGAAAAATATATCTTTTTCAAGGCAATTGGTAAACTCCGTTTTACAGATCAGCTTTCATCTGAATAATTATCTAAGACAACAGAAAACAATAGACTCACTTAACTGGAATTTTGCTTAAATATATGGACTGGCATAAGACTTAATGAAGCCACTTTTTGAGGAGTATTTAAAATTATAATTTTTGTTAAAAGAACATTAGTTGAGGTCCAACAAATCTGTTGGATGTGCATGGGATTTTTTTAAATAAATTAAATCTCCCTTCAGCAGCTCAAAACTACCACTGGCAATAACTGTCTGATTGCAGCTTTAATGGTACTGTAATAGGGCCAGTCCATAGAGACTGTGTGAGGCAGTTTACAGTTAACAACATCGCCTGTAGTTGAGAAAGCTGATCAAGAAAGGAGAATGTTTATTATTCCTATAATTGAAAAAGAACAAGTCACATTCCATGTTCATTTAAGGAAAATGATTCTGTTAGGATATGTATGTGAACCCACGGCCCCTTCATAGTTTTTCTTTCTCATTATTCTGCAGGAACATCTTGCAGGGTCTCAGACTGGAACCTCAAGATGCCACATGAAAACCCCAAAGAGAAAGATGCTTGCTGAAGGTACAAAGGCCTTGGTTCTTTCTGACATCCTACTCTGTGAGCCTGTCCAACTATTGTTCTCACCCAGCCAAGAAAACAGGCCAGTGCCTTGGCTATTATTTACCACCTGTTCTCTTATGAAAGGAGGTGTATGTATCAGTTAGCCATTTCTGCATAACAAACCACTCCAAAACAACACTCATTTATTATTGCTCACATGTCTGCTGGGTAGTTGGGAAAGGTGGCTGATCTGGGATAGATTTGGTTGGGTTTGACTTCTCCATGTGGTTGGGCTCAGGTCTGCTCCAAGAAGGCACAGGAGCTACCAAGTGGAAGCTCCTGCATGAAGGTGACAAAAGGACATATACCCCACACCACAAGCACATCTCAAGACTTTGCTCATCTGTCTTCTGCTGACATTCCATTGGTCAATGCTTGCCCCATGGCCAAGCTCAGCATACATCCATGGAGCTGGAAAATATACTCTAGCAAAAGAGGGTGGGGAGGAAACATTTGCTGAATAATAACTGAAACTGACACGGTCTGCCCTATCACTTCCTTTGCACATACTAACTGGACCCATGCCTTTGCCAAGACATACCAAAAACCTCCCCTAATCATAGCGTGAGGCTGGAGGCCCAGGATCTCATGACTACAACTTTCCACATGTCTCCTCTCCCTCCAGAGACGAACTCAGAAATTTAAAATTCTACTAGGTAAATAATGCCAGCCCTTCTACCCTGAGAGTAGGGACTATCTTTTGATTAGGCCCTGGGTTTGTTCCCTGGGAATAGCTTTCCATTCACCATTTTTTTATGACTCTTGGATCCACACTGGATCCAAGGCGCTTCCTTGGAGAAGGCACTTCCTTTTCCATCATCCTCCATGCTCTCACAGGCTGACAGCTTTGGAAAAGATGCCTCTCTACATCCTTCAACCGTTTCTCAGCCTGCTTCCTGCCTGGGGAAAGCTGAGAACCCAGAGGACCTTCACATCTTGAATAATCTCCACCTCTTTTAGTCCAGGTTGGCCATACTTTTGTCAACACAGCTCTTTCAAGCATGTAGATTTTCCATGTGTTTGATTCCAGTTACCTCCATATGGCTTACCAGCAACCTATCTACAACTCTTTTCTGAGGCATGCCTTGCTTTCTAGACTTTGGAAGCATCAGGCTTCTGTGAGACCATGCTCTTAATCATTCTAGGGTCCGTTGTCCAGGTAAGTTCCATCTTAATAACTTTGGAAATGTTACCAAGGCTATAGCTTACTTTGAGAACCTGTTCTTAACTGGAGAGTCTGAGGATAAGCAATAGTTTTATTTTCAAACCCAGAAAGCCCAAGAGTTTCTGGCATTTCTATATTCCCTTTCGCTCATTGACAGACCAGCCAGTCTTTCCTGAGTTTACCCCTTCCCTGTGGCAGCCTATCAACGGCAGCTCACAACAGCTGGATATGCAAATCCCTGGAGACTGAACTCTGTCCTGTGGGCCAACAAGGATGTATTCAGGACCTCATTAGGAAGTGTGTCCCCAGGGGTGCCGGAGTGACTCAGTTGGTTAAGCATCTGACTCGACTTCAGCTCAAGTCATGATCCCACAGTTCATGAGTTTGAGCCCCATGTTGGGCTCTGTGCTGATAGCATGGAGCCTGCTTGGGATTCTCTCTCTCCCATTCTCTCTGCTCTTCCCCTGCTCACTCTCTCTTTGTCTCTCTTTCTCTCCCCCTCTGTCTCTGTCTCACAAAATAAATAAACTTAAAAAAAAAAGAAGTGTGTTCCCTTCATACTCACAAGCCAGCAGGAGAAAAGAACCAGGACAGACAGTAGGAGGCTCCAGCTGGAATCATTAGATACCACCCCCAGATGCTAAGATACTGGCAGATATGTTTCTTAAATCACAAGCTTACTGAAGAAAAAAAATGCCCTTTCCCAGGAAAGTATGAGTAGCCCTGCCTGAGCCCTCAGCTATGAATACAAAGCAACTGGAGTTTACTTTCCCATCAAACTTTAGAGCTCTTGGGTCTAGTGTAAAATAACCACATCACTGATTGCACTGCAAAGAGGCAATCAAATCTTTCTGTTAGAAAAAGAAAGGGAAGGATCTCACAAAGATGAGGACTACTGGGCCAACCATAAAAGGCGCCTGGCCTCCCTTTTGTGGGGTCTCAGGTTCCAGTTTTCACCAGCACTGGCACCCCTTCCATGGAAGATTCCATCCTTCTTTCACACCAAGCTGGGCTTGGCTTCCCAGAGCACAGCTAGGAGATGCTGGATGCTTGAGAAGTTGCTAAATCCTGAGGGTCAGTGGGGAAATAAGCAGACAGAGCAAAGCTCACAGAAAGAGATTCACTCTCAAACACGGGCTAGGATTCTGGTGATGCAGCAAAGCTTCTGCTGACAGCACCTCACAACCCACGCCAATTCCCCCTATAAGCCTGCGGGGTAACCCTCCCCACACAGGAGTGAGCAGGACTTCCGCCATGCTGACTATGCCCCTTTTAAGTCTCAGGTCCAAGAATAGGCTCCAAAGACAGACATCATCCCATTGCCCCATCATCACTAGGATTCACTCCTGTAAGAGGCAGCAGTCAGGGAAAGAGGGTGGGGGATACATGAAGCCATTGAGCACAGGGCTTTCTCTTGGCATTTCAAAAGGAGATTGAAGATGATGGCTCAGCTCCACCAGTGATGACGGGTGAGGTTAGAAGAATCCATGGAGACAGGAGGCTGGGCGCTCAGGAAACCCTGACATGAGGGCGGACTGATGCAACGGACTTCAGGAAGGCTTCCCTGAAAGATCCCACAGACCTGTCTCCATTTGAGCTCCATCACTTACCAGCGGTTCACCTTGAGCAAATCATTCAATTCCTCTGCAACTCATTTTCAAATAAGAACATCAGGATTATTTTATCCAGCTCATGGAGCTGTTGTCAGGAGTAAATGAGAGAATTCTGTGAACTTTTCTAATAGAGGCACCCGCACACAGTGGGTCAGGCTGACAAGTAGGTTGTACCCTTTGTACAAACTCCATTCGTTGTCAGACTGGGAAACACTTTATAGATGGTCATATGATCCACCCTGGGTCACCTGGTTAATAAATGGCAAAGATGGGATTTGAAGGCAGGTACATCTTCCCCCAAAGTGCATCTTCTTTCCTGCCTCTAGAACAAACTTCAGCACAGTATGCAAGATTTACCAACTCTTTCCTCATTCCACCTGATTCCCAGGGGAAACAAAAACCACCATATGGTGTCAGGAAATCTCAGTCCTAGATAGAGGATTTCCCCAGAGGCCCCCCTAACTCCATGGACTGTTACAAAGACTAAATGAGATAATGTATAAAAATGTCTGCCATGGAGTAGGAAGGTCTAAATAAATGGCAGCTACTATTATGTTCCAATGACTTAAGGTTGCTTCTCTTGTCCCATATGAATTTTCAATGGTGCACAAACTAGATGGCTTAAAACAACACAAATTTGTTTTCTCACAGTTTCTGTGGTTCCTAAGCTGAGGCATGGATTAGGTGGATCCTGTGCTCAAGGTTTTACAAAGCTGTACTCAAGGTGTCTGGGGCTGCCTCTCATCTGAGGCTAGGGGTCTTCTTCCAGCTCATTGGCAGAATTCCATTCTTTGCTGCTATAGGGCTGAGGTTACTGGGTCCTAGAAGCTGTCTGCCATTCCCTGCCACATGGCCCACTCCACACATAGCAGCTTGCTTCTTCAAGAACAATAGGAGAGTCCTACCCCTTCCGTCCCTACCTTCTGGACTCTCTTTTGAAGGACTCACCTAACTGAGCCAGGCCCACCTGAAATAATCTTCTTTTTGATTACCTCTGTGAAATACTTTAACCTTTGTCTTATCATATAATCTGATAATGGGAGTGAAACCATATCCACAGGCCCCACACATAGTCAAAAGGAGGGGCTTATACATGGACATGACTCATCAGGGATCATCTTAGAATTCTGTCACTCCTGCAGTCCTTATCTGAACAGAACACAGAACCCCCCACCAGATGAATGAAACTCTAATAGTGTGCTTTGGTCAAGGTCCCTAGAACAACTTCTTTTTAGGATTTCAAAAAAAAAAAAATGGCATTTTATATCCAGAATAGATTTCTTTGGTAAATGGGCTTTCTCTGAAACATGAAGCTGGCTAACACAAATTAATCATAATACAACATTGTGAATTTGGGCAAAATGGCACATTCGGGACATAAGAATGTTGATTGGCTTTTAGCTCTATCTTCTAAATATGCTCCTTGTGTTGGGGCAGTCCTACCCTGGAAATCCTGGCCATTCACTGTAGGAGTCCAGATGTCCCCAGGTTGGCCTGATGGATAGAAAGAGTCCAGACCTCACTGATCCAGGAGAACAGCAGATTTTCAGAGCTAGGAATATTTCTGGAGACTCCTCCCACCTCACCACAGGAGCAGCAGCTCCTGATAGGGCTGCCCCTGCCTCCACCATCCCCCTACCTCCTATTCTCATTTATCATTCTGGACTGTGACTCACAGTGGGCATCATTAATACCCATTACAGTGAGGAGCTCTCTGACAAGTGGAATAGACTTAATTTTTAGCTTTAGTGTGAGAAAGAAAGAAAATCATTGTTAAAAGTTCTTAATGAGGTAGAACATACATTTTACATCCACTCCCAGTCACCCTCAGTAATGCACTCATGAATATTTACACAGATAAATATTTTCTTTCCTGCATCATCTTGAATACATACTTCACCAGGGCTGATGAGCCAGCATACACTTAGAGAGCTCTGGCCAAGGCCCTGAGTAAGTGAGGATTTACCAGGTTCCCATCTATCTGCTCTAGGCCTTCATCCACAATCTCACTGCATGCTCACATTTGCCCTGTTGAGGATCATTAGCCCACATCTTCAGATGTGTTACCAAGTTCATAGAGACCAAGGCAGTAACACAGTGTATCACCATTGGGATTCCAACACAGGTCTATCGAGTTTCCACACCTACTACTCTGCTGTAAAGAAACACATATCTCAGTTCATGAATCTGGTTAAGCTCTGTTTAAGTGGAGTTTTGCAATGACAAATTTCATGAAAAATACTCATGGCCCAGCTGCAAACTTGCCTGCAGAGAGCTTGGGCTGGTGGTTAATAAATGGACTTGAGCCTTGTATGTTAATGCCAGGAAAGGAAGATGTGAATTTGCACAAGCAGGAAAAGAGACGTATGCATCTCAAACTCTTTCAGATGTCCCCAAGAGCCATCAAAATGTTGTTCTTCAAGGAGATTTGGATCTTTAGGTACAGATGCTGCCCCACTGGTGGACACTGCTACTGGCCGAGCCAGCATCAAGAGTGACCAACCCTCCATGTTTGCATAATCAGAAAGAAAAGTACATGAAATTCTAATATATACTGGTGATACCTGTCAGCATCATAAGTTGATATTTGTAACAATTTCTCATATAAATATGTGACTTAATGAAAATTGCAATTAGATGTACATAACTTTATAAGTCTTTGATTTTTATTTAATGAAATGAGCATACCACTTTGTCATCTTATTTGCTAAATAATATTCCATTTTAGAATGATGCCAAAAATGTGCATCAGCTGGGCTGTTGGATGCATCCCTGTTCTGCTCCCACCTGGGGGGAGGAACATGATCATGGCTCCTGGAGTTGCACCCCAGGGTTTCCTGCATCACAGTCGAGTTCCCTGAGCCACCAGCTAAACATTTGGGTTTCTGGATCTCCAACTTTATCAGGTATCAGAATCGTGGAGAGGGTTTGTTAAAACCAGATGGCTGGGCTGTATCCTTAGAGTTTGTTTTTCAGGTCTGGGTGCTGTGGTGCTGCCAGTCAGGAGCTGCACTTGAAGGACCACTGCTTAGGATGCTTTCAGTTACAAGAAAGAGGAATCCTAAGCAAAACAAGCTTAAAGTAAAGAGGATTTAAGATCCTTACAAGGAGAGAGTCTGGGGTAGGGTAGGTTCAAGGTTGAGTGAGGCTCCAGGTCATCAGGGACCCAGTTCCTATGGATCTCTCCACTTATGCTTATGACCTCAGCTTCATGGTAGCACTATATCTGCCTCTGCTTCAGACATCACGTCCTTATTCCACAAGGTCCAGTGGGTAGAAAGCACTGCTGGTCTGGTATTGTATGTCTCAGGTCTCAGATTCCCTCCAGTCAAACCTGATGAAGTCACATGCTCCCCTCTGAACTAATGACTCAGGCTCAGCCCAAGAGCTGTCTGTGGGAGAGGCGGATACCAGTGGAACTCTGGGTGCTGTTGGGGAGAGTTGAGGGAAAAAGATGTTGGCAGGGTGAGCAACTCGTCCCAATCTTCCAGGACCTTCTTTGGTTTAACATTGAAATTCCTGTGTTCTTGGGACTGGTCTGAGCAGAACAGGGATGCATCCAACAGCCCAGGTGTTTGGCATTCCTGAACCTTCCAGGTAGTCTCAGAGCAGCTAAGTAAATAGCCAGATGGAATATATATTAGAATATATAATTTCATGTACTTTTCTTTCTGTTATGCATTTTTCCCCTTCACTAGCTATGTATTATATATGGGGAGTAATTCTTAAAATAGAGAGTAGTTCTTAAAAGTGCACACTCTACAGTTGAACTCTTGGGGTTCCACATACCATCTGTGTGACCTGGGAAAGTAGATGATACTCTGTGCTTTGGCTTCCTCGTCTGGGAACAGGTCTATAACAGTATCTACTCCACAAGGGAATGGAAAGAGGAAGTGCTTCAAGCCCTCAGCACAGTGCCTGGGGCACAAAAGTGCTCAATAGTGTTATTTTTGTAATTAGTACTCAAAGCTGGGGGCAAATGGTGTTGTTCTCTTTGGATATGTCTCACTTATAATCACAAGAATGGTATTTAACTACAGGCATCCAATAAATATACAAAAAAAATGACTGACAAAGCCATCCAGCTGGGGCTTGGCCTCAGCTGCATCCTACTCTGCCCTCTCACCCCTCTAACCACCCCCCACTTCCCCACAAGCCCTCAGGTCCCACATCTGACTATGGGTTTCCTTTTTGTTTGTTTTTCTTTTTCAAGTTTTTATTTAAATTCCAGTTAGTTAGCATACAATCTAATAATAGTTTCAGGAGTAGAATTCAGTGATTCATCACTTACATACAACACCTGGTACTCATCACAAGTGCCCTCCTAAATCACCCATTTAACCCATACCTCTACCCACCTCCCTCCAGCAACTGTCAGCTTGTTCTCTATAGGAAAGAGTATGTTTTCTGGTTTGCCTCTCTTTCCCCCACCCCCTATGTTCATCTGTTTTGTTCTTAAATTTCACATAAAAGTGAAATTGTATGGTATTTGTCTTTCTCTGACTGACTTATTTCCCTTAGAATAATATTCTCTAGCATGCCATTGCAAATGGCAAGATTTCATCCTTCTTGATGGCTGAATAATATTCCTGTGTGTGTGTGTGTGTGTGTGTGTGTGTGTGTGTGTGTGTCTTTTATCTTTATCCATTCACCTGACTGTGGGTTTGTAATACAAATTAACACATCTTTATCCATTCACCTGACTGTGGGTTTGTAATACAAATTAACACTGTCATTTATTAAGCACCTGCCACATGCCAGGCCAGGACTGGATTCTTTACATATACTATGGAATTCTAGTTCACACAAGAAATTTGTAAGGTAAAGAGGGTATTTAAATAGAAATTACATGTTACATGTCAATTCTGAACCCAATTTCCTAAGATGCACCTAAATCAGTAATGCAAAAAAATAACATGTTAGGATGTAAAATACTTAAAATATTAAACAATATGACTATTAACAAATAATTGTCTTTGTCAGTAATAAGGCCTCTCAGCTAAAAGACACATTTAGTTTTTTGACATTCATAGATCTTCAAAAGTTTACATGACATGTGGATCATGAATCAATTGTTTTTGGAGTGTCATTCAAGACTTTTTCCTCACATGGTTTTGCTTTAATCAAGCTATAATTTACATAAAAGTAAGAGCAAAAATGTTAAGCTTTTCACATGGTATATACCCTCCAGAACAAGATAGAGAACATCCCAGCCCCTCAGTAAGTTCTCTGTTCTTCTCAGTCAGTAACCCCAACCCCAGGAGGAACCTGCTGTAGACTGAATTATGTTCCCCTATAATTCATGTATTAAAGCTCTAATTCCTATTGGGACTGTATTTGGAGATAGGGCCTTGACAGCAGTAGAGTTAGAAGAGGTCATAAGGGTGGGAGCCTCCTGATGGGCTTCATGCCCTTGCAGGAGACACCAGAGGGCTTGCTCACTCTCTCCCTTGCTCTCTGCCATGGGAGGGCACAGTGAGGAGGTGGGCAACCACCTACATGCTTGGAAGAGAGCCCTCGCCAGAACCTGACCATGCCAGCACCCTGAACTCAGACTTCCAGCCTCCAGAACAGTGAGCAATAAATTTCTGTTGTTGAAACTACCAAGTCTAGAGCACTTCATTGTGGCAGTCCAAACTAAGACAGAAGCTCTACCATAACACCAATTACCATAGGCCAGCTTGAACTCTCTGACCCTTGTGGAGATTTGGCCTTAGCTGATGAGGTGGAGGAGCAGCAGAGATGTGGCCACTCAACAGATTGTCTCTTCCCTGTCGGGTGGGGGCCCATGACCCCTGATGATGAGAGGTTGGAACCAGTGGAGAATCCAGATGGCTTTGGGAAAGAACACTTGAGGGAGCTCTGCTTCCCCTGCATCACTTGAAGCTCCTGTCTCCACATTCCATCTGTTCCAATTCAAGTCCAAAGGGATGCCTACAGCTTTCTTAAGTATGGTCTTGCAGATTTGCTTTATTTTTAGACAATTTCTCACTTTCCTTCTCCTTGTGGCCAGTCCTGTCAACAAGAGAGGGGTGTGTGGGAGGAGGGCAGCTATAATAAATCCTTAATTAGTTGTGAAATCGGTCCCGGAAATATGACAGAATTTATTTGGCCAAGAAACAGGATTCTAAGTCTCCACACTAGAAGCTTGTTATTTTTAATGTGAAGTTGAGAGAGGAAACTCTCTCAAGGTAAGGACCACAGTAAATTCAAACGCACTTTATTCCCCAATTTCATAGCAGTGGAAGCTTGGAAAACTCAGGAACAGCCCACCTGAAAGGGAAAAAAATAGACCATAAAAAACCTGATAAAGTACTTTTATCAAGTATTTCTACTCCCTTGTATGCTGTGAGTCACAAAACAAAGCCCATCCTACAGGATATGGGCTGGGTTTGTGATGCAAGGTCTAACTCAAGCTCCTCGTCAGCTTACTGTGTTGTCTTGGGGGCCCCTTTCCCTGCAGACCTTGGTCTCTTCCCAAGGATAGGGATCATTTGCTTCATTCACTTAAATATGTTGAGAAGTATCTGGTGTCCAGCACACTATTGGGCTCTGAGGACTCAGAAATGAACTCATCATGCATCCTGCCAATGACCCACGGGGTGGCCAATGCTGTGCAGAGGTATGTGGCAGTAGGGGGTCACGTGGAAGGGGCAGTAATGCAGATAGGAGATCATGAAGTATCCACAGAGGTGTGGTTTCTGAGCTGAGTATTTGAAGGTGAGTAGGAGCCAGCAGTTTGGGTGGGAACTCAAGCAGAAGGAGTACAGGTAATGGAGGGGCAGGTGTCAGAGATGGAGTGAGAGACACAGGCGAGGGCAGGTTTCAGGGTCTTACACAAAATGCTAAGTTGCTTGGAATATGTCCCACAGGCAAGAGAGCTCCAGAACAGCTCAAGGCAGAGGTGTGACACAGTCTGCTTTGCAGTTTAGTAAAATGAAGCTGAGGTGCTAGAGAATGAGGAGTCAGTAATGACCCCTCCATTTCTGACCATTACCAAAAAAGAACATGAGCTGAGGAGCAGATGAGGCAAGGTGAGGTAGAGAAGAGGATGATCTCAGTTCAAGGCATGTTGACATTGCAGCTTCTGTGAAACATCCACACAGAGCCATCCTATACATGACTGGATGTATAATTACAAAGCCCAGGAGAGAGAGCTCCTGGACTGCATATACAGCTCTGGCAGCCACCAGCACAAAGGGTGTACAAATTGTTCCACAATGCTAATGGCCAGATCATCAAGATGTCCAGTTTCACACCCTTGGGCCCTCTTCTCCCCACTTCCTCAACCATCCAAGAACACCAGTGATTCATTCAGATGAAAAGAGAGAAGATCCACTTCATGATCTATGTAGCAAGAGCCCTGGGAGTCTGGGTCTGCTGCAGAAAGGACTGCTCTCCCCATATTCACAGACCAGACATGGTTCTGGGCTACAGGGCTGCCACAGCAGCACATAAAAAACCTGTGCATGCCAAGGTCAGCACAATCCTCTGAGGGAGGGAGTGCACCTGACCATCCCTTGCTCCCATGCCAAGCACTGTCTCAGCAGCCCCTGATCTGGACCCTCACCTACTCTTTCAGCCAGCTCTTCCAAAGCTCCCCTATGTCAGAGCTTGCTCAGACACCCACAGTTCTCAATAGCACACCAGCATACCTCCCAGCAGCTGCAAGCAACTAGAAACACTCATTCCCTGCCATTCTCAAAAACAGCTTAATTGCCTCTGTGGTTTATTATGGGTGGGTTAGATTTATTTCTTGAACAAGCTAATAAACCACATAGTAAAAGTCCACATATTCAAAATTCAAAGGTAATTACAAAGAGAACTCATAGAAGTGTTCCTTCCCACCACTGTACCCCAGACCTCCCAGTTCCCACCCCACAGGCAGCCAGTTATCCCTTGCTAATGCAGAGCTTTAGATGTGTTTTAGTTATACAAGTACATGCACATATTCCTACAAAAACAGCAATAGACTGCATACTCTGGTCTGCACCTTGACTTTTTTCATCTAACAATCAAATGATCTTGGTGATCATTTGAAATTAGTACTTCAAGAGCATTCTCATTGCTTTTAGAGATGTGTTGTAAACATGTATCAATATCATAATTTGTGTAGAGTCTTCTCTATTGGTGAACATTTTACTCATATCCCTTGTTTTGCTATTGCCAACAATGTGGCTAATAACTACACTCAGGTGTCATCTCACACGCATGTGAAAAAGTCTGCAAGATAACACCCTAGAAATGAAAACATTGGGTGAGTGTTACCATCTCTCAGAAACTGCCCAAGGGACTTACCAACACCTTTTTCCTAATAACAGAAAAAATAAAGTATAAGGTTAAGTGTTATTAGACAAGGGAAGACAAGTGGCAGGAGATAAGATTGAATTTGGATACAGATTTTCTAAAATAAGGAGTCAGATGGTGGGGTGGGGGGACGGACAGCAAGCAGCGGATGAACATGGCAGTTTGGGTTCCCCAGGAAGCCAACTCTGAGGTAGAGTCTAAGGTTCAGAATGTTTACTAGAGGGTTGCCTTTGGAATCTACTCCTGTGGAAGGGTGGAGGTAAAAGCAGGTGGGGCAGGGGATAAGGCAGGAGGCAGTGCAGGTCAACACTGTGAAGCTCTCAGAGCTGAAGTGATCCACCAGAAGTGTTCTGCATGAAGCCAAATACATGGGACTTAATCCCCCTGCCTCAGTCAGTCATTGGCAAAGTGATCCTGCAACTGAGGGCATCCTTAAAGACAGCTGAAGGCTTTATGACAATAATACTTATAGCGGCTTGGGCAACAAGCCTTCCTTGGAGCATCTGAGTGCCACATCTTCATGTGCATCTCAAGAGAGTCTGGGATCTCGGGAAATAGCAGATATAGAAAGGCAGATTACAAAGAGCCCAAGAGACATTCTTTTGAGGTAGAGATGCAGGACATCAAGGAAGCTCCTGGCTCAGTGAAACTGGAGTAACATGCAGGATCCTAATCCTGACTTAACCAGGTGTGGTGTGGACAAGTAAGGAGTTACTCTGACAAGTAACTGCATAAGTTCCTCCCACCCACCACTTCTAGGCAAAGGAAGCTTACTCCTCCCCACAGCTGAGAGCAGCTGTCCTTGGTGCTGCCCATCAGTCCTCACTTGCCCTCTGGGTTAGAGCGCAGGTGTGGGTGAGAGGTGGGAGGGAAAATGCACATGGTCAAGGGTAACAACAGGGTAATCCAAAGTTTAACCCTCTGAGCTTCAGTTTCCTCATCCATAAAATTGCAGGCAATAAAGACTACTTTGCAGGGTTGTATGAGACTTTAATGAAGAAAAGATATAAAATCCTCGAACATAGCAGGAAATAGCCACTATTTTAATTTGTTTTAAATTGAAGTGGTTATGAAAAGCAGGGATTCAGACCTGGTACAAACATGGCTGCAATGGGCCAAGACCTGAGCTTTCTCTTCCCCTTTAACCTCTCTCTGCCTTTCTCCTTTTCCTTTCTTCCTCTTCATCTTCCCCTTCTCCTTGGCCTCCCCTTCTTGCTAAATCCATGTCCTCCTTTTCTTCCTACCTCCCTATATTCCTCCCATTCCCTTCCCTTCTCACCCCATCCATCACTCCTCAGGGACTTAATCTTAGGAATTTGTAACAAGTCAGAAAAAGCAGTCCTTAATAGCATGGTTCTTCCCCCTCAACACCCTCTCTCTTCATACTATCACTATTTCTCAATACCTAACCATATCACCTTCTCAGAGGCTGTGCTACCTACTGGCTCTTGGCCTACCCAAAAGCAGGTTACTTGTACTTCTGTCTGAATTGAAAAGCCTGGGAGACCCAGAGCAATGGAACACCACGGAGTTGCTTCAGGCCCCCCAAAATTTTCTGTTCAGGGCACTCTACCATGTGGCCACCCCTGAATACACAAATGTGTGCATAAATGTGCATTGTGCAAATAACCAGACTTAGTACCTCATCTCCTGTGATACCGAAAGAAGTTTGCAAAGAGTCTTTAGGTTCTCAGCAAAGCTGATTTTTTTCCCAATGGTTCTCAAAATATGTCTCTGAACCAACAACATCATTATCACCTGGGAACATATTATAAATACAAACTTTCAGCCCCTATCCCAGATCTCTGAATCAGAAACTCTGAGAGTAGGATCCAGAAATTTGAGTTTAGCCATCAGCTATCCAGCTGATTCAGGCATATACTCAAGTGTGTGGACCACTACCCTCACTGAGTCTTTAAGGGGTGGGGTTGCATGATGGGCTATAGAGGAAGGTTTGGTCCTTGGTCTGGCATTCAGCTTCTGAGCCTCATTCCACCCACAGCATCAACTAGAGTTAACTTCCCAATGACTCATTGAACCACTGTGGTGACACTGTCCTTACCAGGTATAGCTCTGATTGCTCACTCTGCTGCTGGAACTTTCCCCCATCATACAGCCAAGTCCAATATCCTCAATAAGGCTACAGATGATCTCTCTGTGACCAAGAGGCATTTCCTGTTACTCTCAGGACCATTGCTGAGTACACTGTGCCCACTCAGCAGAATCCCTCTGACCCTTGATTCCTATTTCAAATGTCACCTCCTCCATGAAACTTCATTCTCTCAGGCTCCTTCTCTATTTCCAAATCTCAGACCCTCCTTCTCATGTTCATCAAACAAAACTCTATGGGAAGTTTGAGTGAGTTTCAGCCTCTTTTTCCAAGACCCCTAAACTCATATCCCTTTGTCCTGACTAGACAACACCAAGTCTACAGAGAAAAGGATAATCTTCTAAATCGAGGCACTTGTAAGATATAAACCCAATAAACCAATAAACCCAGCTTTGATTTTTGGTTTACCTACAATGAGATTGTTGTTACTATGGGGTTGAGTCATCATTCATTCATGAATTCATTCATTCATATATTGAGTCTGAAAATACATATTAGAGTGCCTACTATAAGTGCAACACAATGTCTTGTTGAGCATACAAAGTGAAAATATTCACCATATATGGTATTCCAAAATCCTTTATTTTCGTCCTGGGAACACAGTGTAACTACATTTCTGAGCCCCTTGAGAGCTAGACTGGGGCATGTGATTGAAGTAAGATAAAGGGAGTGAGGGTTGAAGTGGTATAAACCACTGCCAGGCCTGGCCCATTGAAAACCTCCACTCCATTCTATTCTTCTGTGGTAACGTTGGTGACTACATTTTAAAGATGGTAGCACCATGAGGAACATGGCCCCTGAAAGACTGCATCAAACCGATCATTTATCAACCACCCAACAACCACATCATAACTGACCAATTAATACTGTTTTGAGTCACAAGCTATTGAGATTCGAAGGCGTTTTGTTACAATAGCTACCATTACTTCCCTAATAAATATAATAGGTCTTTGAGATTTGGGGTGACTGATGTTCAATTTTTTATGTCAGCATCTCTGCTGTATTCCTTATAAACTGTATGTCTTCGAAGCAAATTATTTAACCTATATCAACTGTGATTTATAAATATGGCACAATGGGACTAGTAAAATTTAAAATATAGGGTTGTGGGGGCACCTGGGTGGATCAGTCAGTTAAGTGTCTGACTTCAGCTCAGGTCATGATCTCATGGTTCATAAGTTCAAGCCCCACATTGGGATCGGTGCTGACAGCTCAGAGCCTGGAGCCTGCTTCAGATTCTGTGTCTCCCTCTCTCTCTGCCCCTCCCCTACCTGTGTTCCATCTCTCTCTGTCTCTCAAAAGTAATTAAATGTAAAAAAAAATTTTAATAAATAAAATATAGGGTTGTGAGGATATTTACATATAATTACACCAAACACTGTCACTGGTTTATAGTAGGTGCTCAATTAACTGTGGTTAGTTATCTCCCCTGCAGTCCTTCAAGCTCAAAATTTTCACAAAAATAAATGATACTGGATAAAGAAGGAAAATAATTGTATTTTCCTTCTTTCCTTGGGATGGACTGAATCCAGGATTTTCACAGTTTGCCCCAGTTTGGCTTCACACTTCTGTGTTCACCAGGGGATGCTTTATTTACCTGGATGTAGAGTGAATAGGTGTGAACACCAAGGTAACAGCTGTATAGGACTGACATTAGCATTTCAAAAAAAAGTCGTCAAATGGCTGATGGGAAGTGTTTTCACACACTGCCTAATCTCTTTTCACACATCTTTGCTCCAGGCTGGATGCTTTTTATCACCTGTAGAAGGAATTGAATAGATGTGAGTTCCAAAGCCAAGAGGCTTACATCATATTTTAACATTTCAAAGAGAAATCAAAGGAGCCTTTAGAAAGTACTTTCATTTTTCTCAAAGTTATACCTGAGTTTTTCAGGCTTCTAGGAAGTAAGTTTTTATTTAACTCCAAAAACAACAACAACAACGACAAAAACCTGAACCTAGAAATATTGACAAACCACAGTTTCACAGTTGGAAGGGACCTCAGAGTCCAGCAGAGCCCCTTCTGTCACATACTGATGAGATGGCCCCTCAGTGTCTGGTGCATCCCTAGGGTGATGACGAATTCATTCTTCAGGAGGCAGCTGCCCCATTGTTGGATGACTGTGGATTTTCTTTCTCCTTAGCAAACATCTGCTTCCCTGAATATCTGCCCATCCATTCTAGTTATATGCTTTACAGTAAGACAGAATGATCTAGGCTCCCTGTTATGGGTAAACCCTTCAGATATCTCAGGGCAGCTGTCACAGATTCCCTTCACCTTCACTTCTACTATCCAGCATTCTCATTTCTTTCCTCTGTCCCTGACATGCCTTGATTGGGTCCCCTCCCAGATATCCTGGTCAATCTCTTGTGGTTTTTGAATGACCCAGCTCCTCCGATTAGGATGCATCCATAATAGACTACATGATACCAGTGCCAACCTCCTCCAGCAATCCTAAAATTGTCCACATGATCTCCACTAGATCCTGTCAACCTAAAGTTGTGCCTCTGGTCTCAAAAACCCAAATGGCACACCTTTTACTCAAAACTGTTGAATTTTATTTGAGGTCCTCATTCCATATTACTTGAAATCTTAATTCTGTAGGGTATTTCCCTCTACACTTTTGAGTTCTTGGCTGAGACTTCTTGTAGTAAAAGACAGGTTAACAAGAGAAAAACAAACATAAGTTTATTAACTTGGATATTTCATGTATGCATGGGAGCTAAGCAGGAGAACTGAGTGATTCCCTGAGATGGCCCAAGTCACCACCTTAAAAATCATATTCAGCCAGGGGCACCTAGGTGGCTCAGTTGGTTAAGCATCTGACTCTTGATTTTGGCTCAGGTCATGATCTCACGGTTCGTGAGCTCAAGCCCTAAAATGGACTCTGCGCTGGCAGTGGGGATCCTGCTTGGGATTCTCAATCTCTCTCTCTCTCTCTCTCTCTCTCTCTCTCTCTCTCTCAAATAAAATAAATAATCTTAAAAAGAATCTTCAGCTAAAGACCAAAGAAAGTGTTGGGGTATGGAGGGGAGGTGAAGGTGGAGGGAGGGGAGGTGGGGGTGGGGGGAGGGAAGGCCAGTTATAGGAAGTTTCCAAAAAAAAGTATGCAAACAAAAGTAAGGTTTGTTATGCAGATTCAAGTCAGTGCCTTCTTGTTGATGAGAGTTTCTTTTTTTAAGGGGGGAGGGGCACAGGAAGAGGGAGAGAGAATCTTTAAGCAGGTTCCATGCCCATTGTAGAGTCCAATGAAGGGCTTGATCTCAGAACCCTGAGATCATGACTCTGAGATCATGACCTGAGCCAAAATCAAGAGCCAGAGGCTTAACCGACTGAGCCACCAGGCACCTCAATAAGAGTTCCTTATGATTTAGTCATCCTTCCCTTCCCCAATATAAAGAAGGAGACACCCTTACAAATGGAAAACTGTAAGTGTTAATTTACAAACATATCAACTACCCTACCCAGATTTTGGTCTCTCCTGCATGGGATCAATTCCCTCCACGTGGTGAGAGGAGAAACACTCCACACCACTTTTTGTCCACATTAACATGTCTTTACTATTCCATTCCTTCATTTCCATAACTTTGTTGTTCCAGGAAACTCTTTTCCAGAAAGATAAAAGATCGATTCTTCAATAGAAAGCAGAAAATGGTATTATGTGATAACACTCTTTGAAGGCTTTGTCCCCAACGTCTTCTCCATACAGTGCACACCAATTCTAATTATTATATCATGATCCTTGTTATATCATGATGCAGGCAGGCCAGGTCTGAGGACCCAGAGGGGGATCCCATAGGACCAACCAAGAGGATCCTTGACTTCTTGCAGGATGGAAATCAAACGTGAGCCAGTAAGAAGTGAAAGCAGAGTTTATTGAAGGTATAGAAAGAGATATAGATGGACAGTCCAGGAGACTCATAAAGGAAAAGAGTGTGAGCCTCATCTTTATTCGGAGTCTAGGGGTTTCTGACTAGATTTCTGACATCATCTATGGATGATTGTGCTCTGGTGCACATGTCCTGTCAGACATCCAGGAACTGGTCAGAAGAAGAACAGGTCCAGGTATTCATCATAAGTTACTTATTCCATGAAGTCAAGGGTCTTGGTGTTGAGATGTCTAGCACTGGTGGTCTGCAATATACCTATGATAGCTTCATCCATTCATTCTTGATGAGGAGAACGAAGGCAAAAGGAAATGCACATAAAATTAAATTTCCTTAAAACTTGTAGCTTATTGACAAGTACTTGAGACAGGCAGAGTATGACATTCCTCCAGGAATTACCAACTGTCTTAATGTTTTGCTAAAGGCAAAAGCAACCTTAGTGTGATAATAGACCTCCAGGATCCTGTAAGTCTTCTTTAACATATGAAAATCTTTTTGGAAACTTCTTTGTCTCTACACTCTCCCCCAACTTAAAAGTATATGACCAGTTGCTCCTCACAATCCCAGTGCAGTTCTTTCTGCCCATGAGTCCTGTCCCTGTGCTTTAACAAATCATCTTTCTGGAGGCACCTGGGTGGCTCAGTCCACTAAGCAACCAACTTGGGCTCAGGCCATGATCTCAGGGCTTGTGGATTTGAGCCTCACATCAGGCTCTGTGCTGACAGCTCAGAGCCTGGAGCCTGCCTCAGATCCTGTGTCTCCCTCTCTCTCTGCCTTCCCTCACTCATTCTCTCTCTCTCTCTCTCTCTCAAAAATGAATAAACATTCAAAAAATTAACATAAAATAAAACCACCTTTTTGCACTGAAAACATCTCAAGAATTCTTTCTTGAACATTCACTCTTGCACCTCCCATCGAAAGCACATCAATTCTCACCCAGTCTTTCCTTAGATGTTATCTCTTCTAGAGAAATCATTAACTCCTGTCTCTTACAAGGAAGACATACACTATTTGTATTTGGGGGCATGTGTAGAGTGGGGTGGGGGGTACAAGTCCAAGCAAGAATAGAAGCTGGAAAAGAAGCAAAGAAAAAACAAAAACAAAACAGCTTTTCTCTCCTAAGGTCCTTTTGACTTCCCTGTCTCACTTACACAAACCTAACCAAGTCCCTGATTAAGACCCTCCTTAAACCAGATTTCAAATCTCAGTAAGTATCACCCTTTCTCCTCTGAGACATCAAGCCTCAACTGTCAAGGCAGGATTTCCCTTACCCCAGCAAGCAATAAACTCATTTGTCTTATAAATAAGTTATGTTGGTGACATTTTAGGGAGCCTGTACTCAACAGTAGAATGAAGAAAATAATGCCCACCTTACAGGACCATTGGGACAATTCCATTTTTACAAAAAAAAGAATGTTATTAAGTGCTCTGTTTGTACTACAGGCTCAATAAACACAGTACCTACTACACAGCAGGTACTTTTAATATAATTAATTGATAGAACTGATTAATAACAAGCAAGGCATTAAGACTTTCCCTTCCTTGAGCATGAGGTCTGAGAAGCAAAGGGAGGAAGCTGGAGGGGTAGGTGTGAGAGGAGGGAAATGAAGTGAAAAAGTGAGAAAAACAGAGCTTCCACACCTTTCAGCAATGTGTCAGCGTGCAAATGCACTGACACCACAACATGGGTATCTGAGGCAGCAAAGGGGCAACAGTCCCTTCCACAGAAACTGAGACACAGCTGGAAAGAGTCACCCAGATAGAACTGCATAACTCAGACTCATGCATCTAGCTGGAGCATGTGTCTTCCTCTCACTGTAGGGGTGGAAAATAATTTTCCCTCTACCCTTCTAAGTTCTCTCAGCTGGGGCCTGTGGAGGAGGGAAAATATTTCTCTTCTTCCCTTATAGGTTTGTCAGCTGGTCTAATAATTAAATTGATATGAGACAGATTAATGGAAGGGCAAATAAATTTCATATGTATGGGAGCCCCATAAAAACATGAGACCCAAAAGATGGGCAGGTGATTGAGGTTATATAACAACCTAAGCTAAGGAGAGGGGTAAGGGCCTGGGGGGTCCACAGGAAGGAAGGCCATTCAGAAAGTCAGGGGAGATGTTTAGAAAACAAATGTTTGCCCTATTATGCAGATAAATTCCTTAGGTTAAAAAGTATCTCTGGCAATAGCTCTCTTCCTGGTACAGACTCCCTTTCCAAAGCAGATTTAGGTAGTTGAGTAGATAAAAGGCTTTTCCTGAATCTGTTGGGTTTGATTGCCTTGAGCTCAAAATAATCCTTATGCCAAAAAGCTTATCTTGGGGGTAGCAAAACCTGCTCCCATTCAGGCTCTTATAAGAAAAGACAAATCAATGAGAAAAAAAAACACAGAAGTTTAATCTCTCATACATGGGAAATACTCAAGGAAAAATTAATACTCTCTAAGAGGTGGCTCAGAATTCAGGCTTAAATACCATCTTCAGCTAAAATCAAACAAGAAAAAGTGTTGAGGGTAGAAGGCAAATAATTGGAAGACCAGGAAAATCAGGGTAACCAAGAGTAAGGTTTGTTTTCACAGATTTTTGTCACTGCCTTCTACATTGGTAAGATTCTCTGGTGATTTGTAGTCAAACTTCTCCTCCCAGTACAGAGAGGGAGACACCCTTCCAAATGGAGATTTCCTGCATAAATGTAAACTTCCCTTACAAAAGGGTAACTTCTACTCTTGTTTGCAGAGCTTCTATATCTACAATTTCTCAAAAGAATCAGCTCAAAAGAATCATGGTACCATAAAGTTACATTCTGGGGTGGCATATTCTGATCTCCTACACCACCAATGGAATGAGACAAGAAGTGATATGCTGCTTAGAAAGGGGTCTCCCTTCTTTGTTTTTCCTTCTTCCTTTTGCCAGATAAATGCCAATAAGCAGAACGGATAGGTCCCACTCTCCCCAAAGCAGCAGGCTCTCTGACCCCAGGATTACACATTCTTGAGGGTTAGGATACACACAGCTTTCCTCTGCAGTCCCTGTGTGAGTGACACTAGCCTAAGTGCTTTTCTGCCCATCTGACTTCAATCACTGGCTGATGATTTTTCCAGTGGGCCTGGAGCAAACAGCCCCACACCTGTATATGCCATGGCCACTTGCACACAATCCCCACAGGTACACCCAAGCCCGAGTCACCATCTTACCCATCATTATACACCACACTCAGGGAAGGGCATCATCATCCACATGAACTCAGAAACCAGAAATGCTGGGAGTCCCTCCGCCTCATCACCAGAACCCAGGTTCTATCACCCAATTTGTTAACTGATATAGGGAACAAAGGCAAAAGAAAAAATTACATTTTCTTACAACTTACAACCCATTGATAAGTCCTTGAGACAAATAGAGTGACCTTCCTGTAGGAACTCAACTGTCTCAATGTTAATACTTTGCTAAGAGCAAAAGACAATCTTAACTTAACATTATCTGGACCTCCAGGATCCTGTAAGTCTTCTTTAGCATATAAAAATTCCTTTGGAAACTTCCTTTTTCTTTATCCCCCAAGATATATGTCAGCAATCATCCTCCTAGCTTATAGCCTACTGATATACATCTGCAGGGTCACATGACTAAGATTTTATTAGACAGTAGTAAATGACCTTTTCATAACAATAGCTAGTCCCCTCAAGGTCCTAGAAACCTTGCTTCCAAATTCCTTAGAGATTTAACACTATCCCTAACCCCCTCCCAACCTGAAGGTATATAATCAGCACCCACACACAATCCCAGAGTAGCTCTTTCTACCCATGGGTTATGTTCCCATCCTTTAATAAAACTCCCTTTTTGCACCAAAAATGTCTCAAAAGTTCTTTCTTGATAGTTTGCTTTGAACCCCACCATTTCCATGTCATTAACTACTGCAATCAGACCTAGGTCATTCCCGCCTCACTTCTACTTATCCCCCATGGCTCCTCCTCTGGTGCCCACTTGCTCTGAAACTCTATTATATGTAATTCTGATACTATGCATAGCCCCCTACAGAATGGGTACTTGATTATAGGCAGCATGAACAGTCATCATAAATGTCGCAATCCAAGGACACAAAAGCATCTCATCCTTTCTTCTCCTTAGATCCCCTGGGTTCCCTTGACCCACCTGTGGCTGTTGGTCAAGGTTGCCCCTCTGGAATCACCACCTCTCCTGTTTCCACCTGCCGTCTTTAGACTGAGCCATCTGGGCACTCTAGAGCAAGGACACAGCCCACCCTAGACAGGAAGCTCACCCTATCAGCAAACACAGTCATCCTTGCAGGGACCCTTGTTCCCTGTACATACCCACTCCCCACACTCAACATCCAAGAAGGATGAACCACCCTCCGGATGGACTCCAATCTGCATCTACACCTAGCCCCTGCTTCTGCCACTGTCCATTTTGGACTATCATGTGTAGGATCAACTCTAGGCTATCATGACAGTCACGTCCCCCTACTGGGTTGGCGTCTCACTGCTTCTGGCCACCAAGGCATCCTGTGCTTCTTGAGGGTCCTGACAGAGCAAGTTTCTTCCCTAAATTGTACCTCAAATTCCCTGTCTATAAAATGGAAATGTTGCATGAAAAGATCTCTAATGTCCCTGACATGCCACATCTGAGACTCTGCCTGGGGACTTATATAGACTTTAATCCTGTTTTATGTCCCTGGAGAACTTCATCCTGCTTTCGGACTTGGGCAGAATACAATGTCATCCACCACCCCTGGTGGCCTGCTGTCAGGCTTCCCTTATTTGGAACCAGCCCTCACCTACTCGGTGTCATTATCACAGTAAATCACCCAGTGTTGACAGTGCCAGGTGACAAATACAGTCTCAACACAAACATTGATCCCGAAACACAATCAAATCCAGACCCCCCCCCTTAAAAAGGAGCAAACACCTCAAAACTGAAAAGATTGGCAACATGTTCATTGTTTCCATATTCCGGGTCAGCCTCAGCCTGGCCATAGTGATGCTATCAGCCGGGAATGTCTAGGGCACTTGTCTGCACCCTTGCTACCTGTGGTGAGCCCTGACAGGCATATCCTGGACTGGAGCCCATGTTGACGCTGGACCAGCACTTGTAACTCTTATTATGATTTCAAAATGCAAGGAGCTTTGAAAAAACAAGGTTTTTTATTCGCAGGTCCTGGAGGGTTTAAAGCACACAGCAGGGCCACACAGCAAGGTTTTGGTTTTGGGTAGAGAGGAGGGAGGGGGCATGGAGTATGGACCTGATGTTGATGGTGTGCTGCCTAGGGACCCAGGGGTTCACTTTTATTGGTGAATTTAAAACATAACAGTGGGAATTATGGTGTAGGAAAGGAAAAGCAGGGTCACTCACGGGGTCAGTTATCACTGTAAGCCAGAGCTTACTAAAAAGGGAACTTTGTGGGGTAGCCTGAAGTCATATAGCTGGCAATATGTTTATTCAAGATGAAGGTCTTTGACATGGATGTTTCGGCAATCAAAAGTTTAATGTCAGGCACTCACGTTACAATATAAAAAGGTAATTCTCAGGCATTTACACTACAACAGGTTTTAGCCTCATCTTTAAGATTATTCTATAAGCAAAGACCTTGGTGTGGAGCCAACCATCTACTGGCTGGTCCAGCACTCTAAACATCTGGATCTGGATCTGCTACATGGGAGATAGCAGGCCCCACCCCCTTCCCAGGGTTATTAAATGGTTGTTTCCAGCTTTATTGAGATATAATTGACATATAACACAGTGTAAGTTTGAGATGTATACTGCAGTGAGTTGATACATGTGTATTGTGAAATGATCACCACAAAAGTTAGTTAACACACACTTTTTTGGTGAGAACTTTTACGATTTGCTCTCAGCAACTTTCAAATATACAATACAGTGTTTTTAACTATAGTCACCATGCTGTATGTATATTACATCCCCAAATCTAATCCAGCATGAAACTGTAAATTTGTACCCTTTGACCACCTTCACTCATTACCTTCTCCTCCAACCACCACCCCGGCAACCACCAATCTGCCTGACTTATTTCACTTAGCATAATGCCCCTAATGCCCATGTTCCAAATGGCAACATTTCCTTCTTTTTAAGGTTAAGTGATATTCCATTATATGTATGTATGTACAATGGAATATCACTTAACCTTAAAAAGAAGGTTTTTTAAGGCTGTATATATATATATATATATATATAGAGAGAGAGAGAGAGAGAGAGAGAGAGAGAGAGAGATGACAGAGAGATGACAGAGAGACAGAGAGAGAGACCATGTCTCCTTTATCCATTCATCCATCAATGGGCACTTAACATGTTTCCTTGTCTTGGCTATTGTAAATAATGCTGCTATGAATACAAGGGTGCAGATATCTCTTCAAGATAGTGATTTCATTTCCTTCAAATATATATACCCAGATGTGGAATTGTTGTATCATATGGTAATTCTATTTTTAATTTTTTTAGGAACCACCATTCTGTTTTCCACAGTGGTTTCACCAATTCACAGTCCCACCCACAGCGCATGAGGCTTCACTTTTCTCCACATCCTTGCCCACACTTAGTATCTCTTGTCTTTTTGATAATAGCCATTCTGACAGGTGTAAGATGGTATCTTACTGTGGTTTTGACTCTCCTTTCCCTGATGATTATTTATGTTAAGTGTGTTTTCTTCTACCTCTTGACCATTTGAATATTTTCTTTAGAAAAATGTCCATTCAGGTCTTTTGTGCATTTTTAAATTGGATTGTTTGTTTATTTACTTTTGAGTTGTGTGAATTCCTTACATATTTTGGATATTAGCCACTTATCAGATATGTGAGTTGCAAATACTTTCTCCCATACCATATATTTCCTTTTTATCTTGTTGATCATTTCTTTTGTGGTGCATAAGTCTTTCAGTTTGACATAGTTCCACTTGTTTATTTTTGCTTCTGTTGCTTGTGCTTTGGGGATCATATCCATAAAATTATTGCCAAGATGAATGTCAAGGAGGTTTTACTCTATATTTTCTTCTAGGAGTTTTAAAGACTTATACTTAAGTCTTTAATCCATTTTGAGTTTATTTTTATGAGTGGTGTAAGATAAGGGTCCATTTTCATTCTTTTGTATGTGAATAGCTAGTTTTCCCAACACCACATATTGACAAGACTGTCCTTTTTCCATTGAGTATTCTTAGCTATCTTGTGAAATATTAGCTGACCATATATGTATGGCTTTATTTCTTGGACCTGGATTCTGTTTCATTGGCCTAAGTGTCTGTTTTCATGCCAGTACCATACTGTTTTGATTAATATGGCTTTGTAATATCATTTAAAATCAGGAAATTTGCTGCCTCCAACTTTGCTGTTCTTTCTCAAGATTGCTGTAGCTATTCAGGATCTTTTTGTGGTTCTATGGAAATTTTAGGATTTTTAGGAATTTAGGATTAGGAATTTTAGGATTTTTTTTTTCTATTTCTGTGAGAATGTCATTAGAACCTTGATAAGGAGTATATTAAATCTATAAATGACTTTGAATAGTATAGACATTTTAACAATATTAATTCTTCTAATCCACGAACATGGAATATTTTTCCATTTATTTGTGCTTTCTTTAGTTTCTTTCATGTATGTCTTACATTTTTCAGGGTATAGATCTTTCACTTCCTGGATTAAATTTATTCGTAAGTATTTTACTGTTTTGATGCTATTGTAAATGTGATTATTTTCTTTATTTCTTTTTCAACTAATTTGTTCTTAGTATATAGAAATGCAGTTTAAGGAGACAGTACATGTAGTCCTGCTCTGAAAAGGTTCAGGATTAGTAGAATGGATTCAGCAATTTAGCAAAGTGAGCTTACCCTCATAGTGTAGAGTGCTTTGTTGTTTGAGGTGTGTTGAGCATTGGTTTTGATTTTTTAGTGGCAAGTGGATTTTTTAAAATAAAAATAATTGGGTGATTAAAATTAGATGTTGCAGTGTTTGGGGTGGTTGTGCTCAAAATGATCCCTAAGGACTTTCTGACTGCCAAACATCACTCACAATGCTCCTGATTCCCCTCCATCAGGCCCTCCTTTACTATGGATGGAGGATGTTCTTCCTGGGTTGGTTTCCTCAGAATACACCTGAATTCCCTGTAGAGATTGGTAAGGAACCTCCCTGCCAGGAGCCACTCAACTGGGGTTTGCCCAAGGTCATCATCCTCATGGGCATAAGCCAGTGAGATTGTCCCTGGTGGACTTTTTTATGCTAATATTTTATGGAGGTATAATTGACATCAGTAAAGGAACAAATCTTAATAAGTGTTCAGCCAGATAAATTTTGAGAAATGCATACACTCATGTGAACATCATCAGATTAAGACTGAGAACACTTCCATCAACATAGGCAATCCCTCTGAGTCTTTTCTAACCACCCTTCCTCCATCCCCTTCTCAGGTAGTTGCTGCTCTGATTTTGTCACTCTAGATACATTTTGCCATTTTCAAATGCCAGTGGAATCATACAGTACATTGTCCCCTTTGTCTTCATTCATTCACTCCAAACAAAATTTTGGATATTTATCCATTATTGCACGTATGAGTAATTTCATTGATGAATGGTATTCCACCAGATGAATATACACCACAGTTCGTATGACCTGTAGGCAGAAATTTTTATTTCCTGCTTGGGGTTACTGTGAAAAGCTACTACAAAAGTTCTTGTACATGTTTTTTTGCGGACATAGACACTCATTTCTCCCAGCTATAAATTTAATATTGGCAGCACCTGGGTGGCTCGGTCTGTTGAGCGTCCAGCCGTGGCTCAGGTCATGATCTCTCGGTTCATAATTTCAAGCCCCGCCTCGGGCTTGCTTCTGTCAGTGCAGAGCCCACTTCAGATCCTCTATCCCCCCCACACTCCTCCCCCATCTGTGCTCTCTCAAAAATAAATAAAACATTTAGAAAAAAAATCTAATATTAGAAATGCTGAATCATAGAGTAGATGCATGTTTAACATTATCAAAAACAACCAAACAATGGTGATTGTAATTATTTTATATCCCTTCAGTGCTGCATGAGAATTTCAGCTGTTATACATCTTTATTTTAGCCAGGAAAGTAGATTATGATAGTATTTCACTGTGGGCTTGTTTTTTTCTGTTGTTTTGTTTTATATTTCCCATGACTAATGAGAATGAGCACTTTTTCATATACTATTGACCATTCTAATACCTTCTTTTCTGAGGTGCCTGGTGGAGACTTTTCCCCATTTCAACTTACATTATATTACATTTTTCTTATTTATTTATAAGAGTTGATTATATATATTATATATGAGTCCTTCATCATATATATGTATTGCAAACATTTCCCCCAGGTCTGTGGCTTACATTTTCACTCTCTTAATGGTATCTTTTAATGAGAAGACATCATTAATTTTTATGGAATTCAATTTACCCATTTTTCTTTCATGGTTAGTGCCTCCGTGTTCTGTTTAAAAAAAAAATGTTTGCTTGCCCCACGTTTATGAATATATTTTTCTAGGTTTTGTTCTAGAAGTCTTATAGTTTTACCTTTCACATTGAGGTTTTTATTAATTTTGTGTATGGTTTGAGAAAGGGATTAAGGCTCACTTAGGTTTTTCCTCATGCATATTCAGTTGTACTATCACTATTTATTGAAAAAAATCTTTCCTTGCCTGCACTGAATTGCTTTGGTGGCTTTGCTGAATATCAATTTATTGTATATTTGTGTATCTATTTCTGGTCTCTATTCTGTTGCACTGATTTTATTTTATTTTTTTAATATGAAATTTATTGTCAAATTGGTTTCCATACAACACCCAGTGTTCATCCCAACAGATGCCCTCCTCCATACCCATCACCCACCCTCCCCTCCCTCCCACCCCCCATCAACCCTCAGTTTGTTCTCAGTTTTTAAGAGTCTCATGTTTTGGCTCCCTCCCTTTCTAACCTCTTTTTTTTTCCTTCCCCTCCCCCATTATTTTAAGATTTAGGACTAAAATGTCCTAATTTCTGCAGCTTCCTTGTAAGTCTAAAATTCAGGTAGCTTAAGAACACCAATTTTGTTCTTCATTAAAATTTTCTTGGCGATTCTAAGTCCTTAATGTAAATTTTAGATTCAGCTTGTCAAATATAATTTTGTTTCCTGGGATTTTGACCGAGATTGCACTTAACCTACAGATCCATTTGTAAAGAATTGCCATCTTAATAATATTGAGTCTTTTATAATTAAACATATTACAATTCTCTAGGTCAACTTTTTCAGTAATGTTTTATAGTTTTTAGTGAAGACATCTTGCATATCTTTTATTAAATTTATTCCTAGTTGTCTGCTGTTTTTTAATGCTATTATAAGTGGCATTTTTCTGTTTCATTTTCCAGTTGCTTGTGCTAGTATACAAGAACTTGTGCTAGTATACAAGAAACAACTGATTTTTGACATGTCATCTGAGAAAAAAGGCAGCTTTACTTTTTCCCTTTCCAGTTTGTATGTACTTTATTTCTTACTTTGTTTCACTGTCTAGAACCTCCAGTATGATATTGAATAAAAGTTATAAGACTAGGCATACTTACATAGCTTCTAATCTAAAAGAAAAATCATTCAATGTTTTACCATTAAGAATTATGTTAGCTGTAGATATGTCATAGATACTCCATCAAATTCAGAAAGTTCTTTTCTATTCATACTTTGCTGAGAGGACTTATCATAAATAGGTGTTGACTTTTATAAACTGTGTTTGCTAAATCTTTTAAAATGATCATATGGTTTATTTCCTATGTTTCATTAATGTAGTGAAGTATATAGAATTAGAGATGTTAAACCAACCTGACATTCCTAGAATAAACCTCACTTGGTCATGTTTTATTACCCATCTTAAATATTGGTCAATCTGATTTGCTCATATTTTGTTAGGATTTTTGCATTTTTATCCATTACTCTATAATTTCTTCCTTTTTTCTTTCTTTACCTGTTCTCATTTTCTCTTTTTTCTCTTCCTTCCTGTCTCTCTCTCTCTCTCTCTCTCTCTCTCTCTCTCTCTCTCCCCCTCCTAAAGTCCTTGCCAGATTTTGGCATTAAGCTTATGCTGACCCCATAAAAGAAATTGGGAGTTGTTTCCCTTTATTTTATCTCTGGGGAAAAAACAACTGGGTTTTTTTTTTTCTTCCTAGAATGTTAGGAAAGATTCACCAATAAAACCATCTGGGCCTGGAGTTTTAAAAACTGTAAAGGTATTAAAGTATGACTTTTGTTGACATTTACTGTACAATTCAGATTTTCTATTTTTTCTTGTGTTAGTTTAAAAAAAATGTATCTTTCAAGAAATCTATTTCCTTTAAATTGTCAAATTATTAGCATGAAGTTGTTAATAGTAATAGTACATCTCATATGATTTTAGTCATATGTGGAATTTAAGAACAAACAAATAAACAAAGAAAACAAAAGACAAATGAAAAAACAGAGTCTTAAATATAGAGAAGAAACTGGTAGTTGCCAGAGGGGAGGTTGGTGGGGAGATGAGTGAAATAAAGGGGCCTCAGTGATAAGCACTGAGAAACACATAAAATTGTTGAATCATTATGTTGCACACCTGAAACTAATATAACATTATGTTACCTATTAAAAATCACTTAAAAATTAAATTAAAAATTAAATTAAAAATCATTTTAAAAGATAAAAGGATATACATCTATGCATTTAAAAAACATAAATTAGAATCAAAGAAAAAAATCCCTAAAAGTCTGTAGGTATCTGTAGTGATACCCTCTTTTTTATTCTTGATGTTGTAAACCCCTTTACTCTGTTTTTACTTGATCAACATTCCTATAAATTGATGATGCTAAATTTAACCTGAGTTTTGTGCTCTTAGAAAGCAGCGACCATTAAGAAATCCGCCAACCCTGGGGCGCCTGGGTGGCTCAGTCGGTTGGGCTTCTAACTTCAGCTCAGGTCATGATCTCACGGTCTGTGAGTTCAAGCACCCGCGTCGGGCTCTGTGCTGATAGCTCAAAGCCTGGAGCCTGCTTCGGATTCTGTGCCTCCCTCTCTCTCTGCCCCTCCCCCGCTCGTGCTCTCTCTCTCTCTCTCTCTCTCTGTCAAAAATAAATAAACATCAAAAAAAATTAAAATAAAATTAAGAAATCTCCCAACCCTTTTTTGGGAAGCTTACTGCAAAGAAGCATTTTTCCCCATATGACTCAGATAAAATTTACAGATGCTTCTCACATATCCTTCAAATCTCCAATCTTTGCTTTACAAATGACTAAGCAATCTTGCCCGCATTGATTAACTGAACAAAATGCTTGTTAAATTTCAGTTAAGCTTCTCTCCTTCCCTGAATCCCCTGCATTTTAATCCTCACCCTGAGCCATCATACAACTTCTCCTTAATGGCCCTTTGCAAGAGTAGGTTGACCTTAAGGTAAAACATCCTCTGAACTATTGTCCAATTACTCCACCTTTCATCCTGTTCACTCTTACACACCAGTTCTTTCTAGCCTTGTTTACTCCTCACTATAAAAGAAAAGTCTTCTCTGCTTAACCTCTGAGACACTTGCAAATTTCATGGTCATTCTTCCTATTGCAATATTCCATTTCCCCTTTTGCAATAATCTTTTCAAATAAAGTCTTTCCTTATCTAAGCCTGGAGTTGTTTTTTATGGCAGATTTTATCAGTTTTATTAATCTTGTCAAAGAATCAACTTTGGCCTTGTTGATTTTATCTATTTACCTATTTTCTATTCTTCTCTTAAATTCATTATTTTCTTCTAACTTCTTTGTGTTTCATTATTTCTTCTGCTTTATAACTTCGTGAGGTGAAACCTCAGATCATTGAATTTAAAGCTGTCTTCCATTCTTATATATACACTTAGAGCAATAAACATACATCTTTATAACCCCACCAATATATTGTATACTGCATTTCCTTTTTTTAAGTTTATTTTGAAAGACAGACTGAAAGCAGGGGGGAGCTGAGATAGAGGGAGAAAGAAAATCCTCTCCCTGCTTGGGAGCAGGCTCCACACTGAGTGGAGCCCCATGTGGAGCTCTATCTCATGGCCATGAGATCAAGACCTAAGCCCCTATCAAGAGTTGGATCCTTAACTAACTAAGCCACCCAGGTTACTACTTCTTTTTGTTCAAAGAAGTATCTAATTCCCATGTGATTTCTTCTTTGATTGACAATTTATTTAGAAGTGTGTTGATTTCACTCATATGTGGAATTTAAGCAAAACATATGAACATATGGGAAGGAGGGAAAAAAGAAGGAAACAAACTTTAAGAGACTCTTAAAGATAGAAAACAAAATGAGCATTGATGGAAGAGGTGGGTGAGGTGTGGGCTAAATGAGTGTGTGTATTAAAGAGGGCACTTGTTCTGATGAGCACTGGGTGTTGTATGTATGTATGTGATGTAAGTAATGAATCACTGGGTTCTACTCCTGAAACCAATATTACACTATATGTTAACTAACTAGAATTTAAATAAAAATTTGAAAAAAATAACACACACACACACACAAAAGAAGTGTGCTGCCTAATTTCCAAATATTTTGTGATTTTTCTAAGTGTTTTACTTTTTATTTTGATTTTAATATCATTGTGGTCAGAGAAAAAAGTCTGTATGGTTTCAGTCCTTTAGGCTTTATTCAGACTTGCAATGGCCCAGCGTATGATCTATTTCAGTAAGTGTTTCATGTGCACTTAAACAGAGTGTTTATTGATAGGAGACAATATTCCATGGATCACTCATGTTCTGTGTGTCTTGTGAGCAGAAATACTGATGGCCTTTTTTAATCTTTTTAAGGATGCTTAAATAGGAAACAGCCTTTGAAGATGGAGATAATGTGCCTATCTGGAGCAAAGGGCAGGTTAGTTTGCTGCCCACTATAATAAAGATAATGTCTCCCTCTGGGGCAAAAGTTGGGCATGTTTGCTTTCACCCTGTGAATAAAGACTTTTCAAGGCTTCTCAGCTGTAATGCAAACCCACTACATGTATGACATTCACCTGGGCCAGACTGCATCACCCCAGTAGGAGTTGGGAAGCAAAAGAAACTGATGCCAACCTGAAGCTCTGGATGTCTGTGGTACTGTGAGTAATAAAGTTCCTTGTCTCAGACCCAGGAGTCTCTTGCCTTCACTAGCAACCATGAAATGGTGCAAAACAATCTTGTTAGCATACAAGTAGGACAAAATCTAAAAACCTTCATATTTGACACAGTTCTTGAAATTTATTCTACAGTTGTTGGATGAAATGCTTTATACATGTTAATTAGACCAAATTTGTTACTCAGGTTATTTGTATCATATGTACTTATGCCTAGTGTCTGCTTTATCAGTTATTGAGAGAGGGGTGTGTGTGACTTTCATTATGATAGTGTATTTGCATATTTCTTCTTTTGGTTCTGTCAATTTGTGCTTCATATATTTTGAAAATATATTATTGTTTCCATATATTTAGGATTATTGTGTCATCTTAAAGAACTGGCCCTTTTATCATTTATAATATCCCACCTTAAATTTGGTAATATTCTTGTCATTAATGTATTTTGATATTAATATAGCCATTCCAACTTTCTTAATGTTTACGTAGTATGTATTTTGTCATCTTTTTACTTTAAACATCTCATTTGTTATGTTTAAAGTGTGTCTCTTTAAAAAGCATACAGTTAATTCTTATTTCAACAGTCTTTTTTTAAGTTTATTCATTTATCTTGAGAGATAAAGAAAGTGCAAGCAGGGGAGAGGTCAAAAGAAAGGGAGAGAGAGAGAATCCTAAACAGTCTCCACGCTGTCAGCAGGGAGCCTGACACAGGGCTTGATCTCACAAACCGTGAGTGAGATCATGACCTGGGCCTAAATCAAGAGCTGGATGCTTAACTGACTGAGCCACCCAGGTCCCCCTCAACAGTCTTTCAATCACAGAATTTTAATTATTTTAAAATATGTTCACAGGTGGGACATCAGCAAAGTGGCAGACTCAGAAGCCCCAAGCTCTCATAGCTCCAAGAGGAACATCAAAAGAAAGAAAAAATAAATTTGAAACCATCTGATCCAACTTCATCTGAACTCTGTAGAACAGTAAAAGGTTTAGAGAAACTAAGCAAATTCCCAATTGGATGAGTCAGGAAATGTTTTCAAAATGGTAGAAAAGTTTTGTGATTTTTTTTTTATTCAACTTTACCCTACTCCCTCCCTGGATTGAAAGCAGTCTTGGTCTTCATTAGCAGGACCCAGCTTCCCCTCACCTACCTCAGACCAGAAGAAGCAAAGAAAAGCTTATTTATAAATTACTGTTTATCTGTTGCACCAGGACTACAGGATACCTAAAAGACTGATATGCGGTGCTCATCTCTGTCCTGCAGAATTCAGAATGCTGGTAGAAAAAGCAGTAAGGGAATTACAAATACACACTCCTTGGGCAAAAGATTATAGATAGAGACATACAAGAGACCATCAAAGGCCGAGAGACAAAGCTGGGTAAGACTCTTTAGGAAATTAGGACATTCAAAAACAGCAAGGTATATAGACACATATGAGAAAAGAGGGATACTCAGAAAAGACCTGAGAAAGCCTTAAGCTTTCACCTGGGGCTGATCTCTAGGCTCAGAGAAGGCTTATCTAAAGGGGAAAAAGCGCTTAGCAGAGAGCCTATCTGCAAATACTGAGAGATGTAGTTGTTCTCTCTTTCAAGGATTTACCATGTTTTTGTTTGCTTATTTCAGCTCATAGTGTTCAAGGAAATCTCTGTCAAAACATCACTGGAACCAAGCTAAAGAAGGAAGATTTCAGTTATCACACTTGAAAAGGAATAGTCTACAAAGGTAGTTTGGAAAAGACTCAAAACAAATGGACTATTACAGCCTTTGACAATTGAGAAAAAAAAAAGAACAAATGATAGGAAAGGAAAAGACACAAAAGCTTTAAAACAACTATTACATATGCCTAAGGAGCTTAACAAAAACAGAAATAATGGAAGGAAATCATGAAAATAATATATAAACAAATTACAATATCAACTGAAAGAGATTATAAGAAGAAACCAAGTAGAAATTCTGGAGATGATGAAAAGTGCAATAGTTGAAATAAAAAAATCACTAGAGGGCTTCAATGGCAGATTTAAGGAGGCAAATAGAGAATCAGCAAATTTGAAGATACAGTAATTGAAATTATCAAGAATGAGGAGCAGACAGAAAAGAGAATGTTTTAAAAAGTGAGCAGAAATTAAGGATTTATGGAACACCATTAAGCAGATCAACATATACATAAAAAGAACCCCAGAAAGGGAAAAAAGCAAGAAGGGGGCATAAATATTATTCTTTAAAAAACAAAAGCCAAAACTTCCAAAATTTGATGAAAGACATGATTCTACAAATCTAAGAAGCTGACCAAATTCAAAGTAATCTGAAGTTGCCCACATTGAGACACATAATCAAACTGTCAAAAGACACAGAGAATTTTGCAAACAGGAAAAGAGAAATGACTCATGATATACAATGTATTCTCAATGTTATATCAATTTTCCATTACAAATTTTCAAGGCCAGAGGGTAGTAGGATGATATATTTAAAGAGCTGGGAAAAGATAAATAAACAAACCTGTGAGCCAAGAATTCTATATCCACCAAAACTTTCCTTCAGACATGAGGGAGAAATTAAGGCATGCCCAAATAAACAAGTGTTGAGAAAGGTCATAATCACTAGACCTTCTCTTCAAGAAAAGCCAAAGGGAGTCCTTTACATTGAAATAAATACAACACACTAAATAGTAACTTGTCATATTATTGTAATTTTGGTTTGTAGCTCCACTTTTTATTTTCTACAGGATTTAAAAGACAAATTAAAGAAGAGAGGCATCATGGCATCATGGTGGAGTGAATCCTTTGATTCACAGTGGTGGCACCAGCAGTGGCAATGGCATCAGTGACACTGATGACCCCTCTGGCAAAGGAATGAAGGGTGAAAGTGATGAGTGGGAGTCTGCCTGGCCCCACAGACTATAGCTAGAGGGTTCCACTCAGCTGCACCCAGATTCCTGGGGAGAAACCTCTATTGGGGGCGGGGGACTGAGGAAAGAAGGATGACAAAGATCTGAAAGAACACATTTCCTGCTATCTGCTCGGTAAGTTCAGCAAGAGGTCCATTCAGGACCTCCCCAGGATCCTCTTACTAAGCTTTGGGCATACCCAAAGCCCCAGATGCTTGGCACACTGCCCCAGGTCTGCCGCCAGCTTTTTTTGTTTGTTTTACCCGCTCTCTCCTAAATATAAGGCTCAGTTCCTGTAAAAGAAACCAAAAATTTATTCTGTAGCGCCACCTGCTGGAGAACAAAACAAAGACTTCTAATTGCCAACCTGTTCAACTAGAATCAAAGCAAACAAAACTTTACCTCAATAATGAAAGGTACTTGCTATTTCACATGTGGAGGCAGAGGCACATTTCATCAGAAACTATTAAAAAATCATTATAATACAGTATCATGAAAAGAAAATGACAATTATCCAGCAACTGAACTCAGAGATACAGAATATCACAACCTGATAGAGGATTCAAAATAGCTATTGTGAAGACATTCAGTAAGCTACAAGAAAACTCAAAAAAACAATTCAATGAACTCAGGAGTAAAATTGATGTACAGAAGGAATACTTTACCAAGAAGCTTAAAATCATTTAAAAAATTCTGGAGCTGAAGAAATCAATAAATGACATAATAATGCATTAGAAAGCATTGAAAATAGGTAAGATCAGGGGCTCCTGGGTGGCTCAGTTAATTGAGCATCCAGCTCTTGATTTTGGCTCAGGTCATGACCCCAGGGTCATAGGGTGGAGCCCCACATCCGGTTCCATGCTGACAGCCCTCTTCATCTCAGGGTTCTTTAAAAGAAAGAAAAGAAAGTGTGTGATGGGCATTGAGGAGGGCACATTTTTGGATGAGCACTGGGTATGGAAACCAATTTGACAATAAATTTCATATGAAAGAAAGAAAGAAAGAAAGAAAGAAAGAAAGAAAGAAAGAAAGAAAGAGAAAGAAAGAAAGAAAGAAAATAGACAAGATCAGATTAAAGGCAGAATAAGTTATCTGAAAGAAAGGAAACTTCAGGACCAGATGTTTCACTGGTGAATTCTACCAAACACTTAAAGAAGAATTAACACTAATACTCTTTAAACTCTTCCAAAATATAGGAAACACTTGCAAATTAATATTATAAGGCCAGCATTATCTTGATACCAAAACCAGATAAGGATAGACAGTATCCTGATGAATACAGATGCAAGAATTCTCAACAAACTATTAGCAAATAAAAGTCAAGAACACATTGAAAAGATTATACACCTACCAAGTGAGATTTGTCCCTGGAATGCAAGGATGGTTCAACATATGCAAATCAATTAAGTGTAATACATCACATCAATTAAATAAAAGATTAAAATGTCATGATCATCTCAATAGATGTAGAAAAAACATTTGACAAAATAAAACATTGTTTCATAATAAAATCCCTTGACAGATTAGATATGGAAGGAACACACTTCAGCATCATAAAGGCCATATACAAGAAACCCACAGCTAACATTATACTCAATGGAAAAAAATTAAGATCATCTCACAAAAATTAACTCAAAGTAGATCAAGACTTAAACATAAGACTGGATGCCATAAAACTCCTGGAAGAAAACTTAGAGATGAGGTTCCTCAATATTGATCTTGACAATGGTAATTTTGGCATGATGCCAGAAGCAAAATCAACAAAAGCAAAAATCAGCAAATGGGACTATCAAAAGCTTCCGCACCTCAAAAGGAACAATTAATCAAGTGAAAAGGCAACCTAAAGAATGGGAAAAAAAAGTTTGTAAATCATATATCTGATAAGAAGTTAATATTTAAAATATACAAAGAACTGATACACCTTAAAAACAGACCCAAAAATCCAGTTAAAAATGGGTAGCAGAACTAAGTAGATATTTTTCTGAATAAGATATCAAAATGGCCAACAGGCATATGAAAAGATAGTCAACATTATTAGTCATTAGGGAAATGCAAATCAAAACCACAATGAGATATCATCTCACACCCATTAGAATGTCTCTCATCAACATCACAAGAAGTGGCAATAGGTGCTGGTGAGGATGTGGTGAAAAGGGAACACTTATACACTGTTAATGACATGTCAATGGTCCAACCACTATGGAAAACACCATAGACTTCCCTTAAAACTTAAAAATAGATCTACCATATGACCCAGAAATTCCACCACTAAGTATATGCCCAAAGGAAATGAGAACAGTATTTCAACAAGATATATGCACTCCCATGTTTATTGCAGCATTATTCATAATAGCCAAGATATGAAAACAACCTAAATTCCCATCAACAGAAGAATGGATAAAAAAAGATGTGATATATACACAATGGAACATTATTCAGCCATGAGAAAGAAAAATATCCTATTTGAAACATGGATGGACCTTGAACACATTACGCTAAGTGAGATAAGACAGGCAGACAAAGATAAGTATTATATGATATCACTTATATGTAGAATCTAAAAATTTTAACTTAAAAAAAAAAGTAAAATGGTGGCTACAAAATGATGGGAGATAAAAATTTATGTTGTTTAATGGTACAAATTTGCAATGAGCAGTAAGTAAGCCATAGCCATCTAATGCACAATATAATGAATATAGAAAACAATATTGTATTATAATTATGTAATATAATAAATGTTGCTACAATAGCAATCAAGTGACAATATATATCAAAGCAACACATTGTACACCTTAAATTTACACAATATATAAAATGCATTCAGTAAAAAAGATAAATATGTAAAAATATAATAAACCAGATATTAGGCACATAATCTTTAAAGATGTAATTTGTAACATTAATAACATAAAGAAAACAGATGGAATCATAGAGTTTTTATATTCAATTGAAGTTGAGTTATAAGTTTATAAGTTAGTTATAAAGTTAGATATTATATGTAATCACCATGGTATCCACAAAGAAAGTATCAATAAAATATATACAAAAGGAAATGAAAAAGGAATCAAAATATGTCACTACAAAAAAATTAACTAAACACACCAAAAATAAGGCGGTAAAGAGGGAAATGAGGGACAAAATCACCAATAGACATACAGAAAACAAATTAATGAAAGGACCCAAGTAAGTTTTTCCTTATCAGTACTTATTTTAAATGCAAATGGATTAAATCTCCAATCAAAAGGCAGAAATTGGCAGAAAAGATTTTATTATGTGATATGCCTAAATGCTATCTACAAGAGACTCACTTTAGACTTCCAGATACAAGTACATTGAAAGTGAAAGAATGGAAAAAGATATTCCATGCAAATAGTAACCTGAAGAGAGTAAGGTGGCTATACTAACATCAGACAAAATAGACATTAAGTCAAACAATGTTGCAAGAGACAAAGAAAGACATTACATATTGATAAATATATATACATATATATTCATGAAGAATATATAACAATGATAAACATATGCACAAACATCAGAGCCCCCAAAATATGAAGCAAACACTGACAGAATTGAAGGGGAAAATAGTTCTGCAATAATAGTTGGAGACTTCAATACCGACTTAAAGAATGGATAGAACAATAAACCATATCAATAAAGAATAGTCATCAAGGAAATGCAACAACTTGAACAATGCCATAAACCAATTAGACCTAAAAGACATCTATAGAACATTCCACACAAAAAGAGCAGAATACAAATTTTTCTCAAGTGCATATAGCACACTCTCCAGACTAGACCATATATTAGGCCACAAAACAATTTTTTTAATTTATTTAAATTCAAGTTAGTTAACATATAGTGTAGTCTTAGCTTCAGGAGTAGAACCCAGTGATTCATCTCTTACATATGACACCCAGTGCTCATCCCAAAAAGTGCCCTCCTTAGTGCCCACCACAAAATAATTGTCAATAAATTTTAAAGATTAAAATTATAGAAAATATCTCTTTAATCACAATGAAATGAAACTAGAAAGCAATAACAAAGAAAAAATTGAAAAACTCACAATTATGTGGAAATTTTTAAACATCTTCTGAAAAAAAACAATGAGTGGAATGAGAAATCACAAAGAAAATTAGAAAATACCTTAATATATATGAAAATTAAAACATAATATGTCAAAGCATGTGGGATGCAGTGAAAGCAGTGTTAAAAATGAAATTTATATCTGTAAATAAACAATTCAAAATAGAAATAACAAATTCCACTTACAAAGCATCAAAAATAATAAAATTATTATTTAAACAAGAAAGCAAAGACTGGTGTAGTAAAACTACAAAATATTGCTGAACAAACTTAAAGAAGAGATAAATAAATGAAAAGTCATCCTTTGTTTACATCCTTTGTTATGATTTCAAAACTACCAAAAGTGATATAAAGATTCGATGAAATACCTGCAAACACTCCAACGGTATTTCTTTTTTTCTTTTTTTTTTTTTTTTTTTTGCCAAGATAGGAAAACCCATGTAAACATTCATGTGTAAATCTCCAGAGACTATGAATCACCAAAATGATCTTGAAAAAGAACAAAATTGGAGAACTCATACTTCCTGATTTCAAAACATACTATAAACCTAGAGTAATCAAAACAGCATAATACTAGCATAAGGACAGACATAAAGACCGATGGAATAGAATACAGAGCCCAGAAATCAGCCTTTACATATGTGATCATTTGATTTTTGACTAGAGCGCAAAGGCCACTTAAGAGGGAGTGAGCAATCTTTTCAACAAATGGTGCTGGGGAAACTGGATATCTGCAAGCAAATGAATGAAGTTTGTCTTTTACCTTAGACCATACACAAAAGTTAATTCAAAATGGGTCAAAAACCTAAACATATAATAGCTAAACCTATGAAATGTTTAGAACACAGCATAGGGCAAAATCTTCATGTTGAATTTGGCAATGATTTCTTGAATATGACACCAAAGGCACAGACAACAAAACTAAAACTAGACTAAGAGGACCTCACAAAAATTAAAATCTTTTGTACATCAAAAGAGACTATCAACTGAAAAAATAGCAACCTACAGGATTGAAGAAAATATTTGAAAACCATATATTGCTTAAGGGATTGCCATCCAGAATATATAAACAATGTGTACAATTCAACAATACAAACAACCCAATTCCAAAATGGGCAAAGGACTTGAATAGATATTTCTCCAAAGAATATACAAATATTCATGAGCATATGAAAAAATGTTCAACCTCACTAGTTATTATTGAAATTTAAATCAAAACCATAACGGGACACACTTCACGCCCACTAGGATGTCTACTACCACAAAGAACAAAAAATAACAAATGTTGGCAAACGTATGGAGAAATTACAACCCTTGTTCACTGTTAGTGGGAATATAAAATGGTGCTGCTTCTGTGACAACAGTTTGTTCCTGAAAAAGTTAAAAATAGAATTATCACATGAGCCAGGAATTCCACTTTCAGATATAGACCCAGAAGAACAAAAAATAGGCATTCAAACAGAAACTTGTACATCAATGTTCACAGCTGCATTATTCAGAATAGCTAAAAGGTGAAAACAATGCAAGTGTCCATTGTGAATGACTGAATTACCAAAAATGTACTATATACAAATAGTGTAGTATTTCAGCCTTAAAAGGAATAAAATTCTGATGCTCGCTACAACATGGATGAACCTTAAACATCATGCTAAGCGAGATAAGCCCGACACAAAATAACATTCATAGAGACATAAGTAGCATAGAGGTAACCAGGGCCTCAGTGGGGAGAGGGATGAGGGATTATTGTTTACTGGACACATA
Organism: Panthera tigris; assembly: GCF_018350195.1. Lineage (NCBI taxonomy): Eukaryota > Metazoa > Chordata > Mammalia > Carnivora > Felidae > Panthera > Panthera tigris. The sequence goes on along the minus strand of NC_056667.1, from coordinate 110,902,703 downwards.
ACATCTGTTTGGAATGATGGAAAAAATCTGGAAATGGATATTGATGATGGCTGCACTACATTGTGAAAGTATCTAATGCCACTGAATTGTACGCTTAAAAATGATGAAAATGGTAAACATCATGTTGAATATATTTTACTACAGTAAACAATGACCAAAAACACATGTCCACAAGTGTTTTGATATTTCTCCCTTTAGGAGGTGTAGGGAAATTCCCTTCAATTGAGTGTAGGCTAGATGTAGTGACTCATTTCTAACATGCAGAGTAACACAGAAGCGAGTTTACAATTTACAAGACTAGGTCCTAAAGAGCACAGCAGCATTTTCCTTGCTCTCTCACATGAATTTCTTCTCCCTCTGGGGGAAGTTAGATGCCATATCATAAGGGCACCCAAGCAGCATATAAAGCCCATGTGAGGGAAAGGTCTCCTGCCAACTGCCACGTGAGTGAACAATCTTGGAACAGATCCCCCACCCCAATCAAGTTTTCAGATCTCTGCAGTCACTGCCAACATTATGATTGTCATTTCATGAGAGATCCTGAGCCATGATCACCCAGCCAAGAGTCTCCTGAATTCTTAATCTGCTGAAAGTGTGAAAAAAATAAATATTTATTTTAAGCCTTGGTGTTTAGGGGTAATTTGTTTTTTCAGCAACAGAGAACACATGCAAATTTATAGGTCATTTTCATATAATGTAATTACTGACATGGCTAGGTTTAATTCCACAATCTTGTTTTTGTTTTCTATTTTTTCCATCTGTTCTTTAATACTTAATTTCTGTGTTCTACTTTCCCCGCTTTCTTTTAGATTATTCAAGTAATTTTATATCTTTCATTTTATCTGCTCTGTTGGATTCTAGCTATAATTCTTTGTAATTTCAAGTGGCTTCTCCAGAGATTACAATAGGCATCCTCAATTTATAGCAGTCCATCTTGAATTAACATTATTACATTCATACAAAATATTAAAACTTTATAACAGTACAGTTCCAGTTATTCTCCCATTCTGCCCTTTGTGCTTTTATTGTCATGTTTTAATTCTAAATATATTATTAAGCCCATCAAATATTTTCATTATCGTTTTAAACAGTCAATAATCCTTTACAAGAAAATCATTTATTTTTTTCAATTTTTTTGTTTATTTTTGTGAGAGAGAGAGAGAGGCAGAGTGCAAGTGGGGGAGGGACAGAGAAGGAGACACAGAATCCGAAGCAGGCTCCAGGCTCTGAGCTGTCAGCACAGAGCCTGACCTGGGGCTTGAACTCATGAACCGTGAGATCATGACCTAAGCCAAAGTTGGACGCTTAACCGACTGAGCCACTCAGGCGCTCTACAAAAAAATTTAAAGCATTCTTTTATATTTAGCCACATATTACAATTTTCAGTGTTCTTTCTTCTTTCTTGTTAATCTGACCTTATATTTGGGATCCTATATATTTAACAACAACAACAAAAAAAAAAAACTCACAACTTTCTCTGATATTTTTGGTGGCATAATTATGATGGCCACAAATGGTCTCACTTATATGACTGACAAGGATGGGGTGGAAACAGGGTAGCTGGCATTCCACACAACTGCAAATCATGTCCTTAGTAAGCTCTCTTGACATCTCCTGGCCCTCTATTTAAGCTTCCTCTCCAACAAATGAGCTTCCTCCATAAGATGGGAAGATGCTTCTGGCAGCCCAGAGTCCCATTCTTCCAGCACTGTGACTCCAAAGGCACTGTGACCCTAAGGTAAAAGACAGTCTTTCCGCTGTCAACAGAAGAAAAATCCTGGGGAAAGACTCTAATTGGTCAAATGGACTACTTTAATATTCTTGAACAAATCAATAAAGCCAAGGAAATTGGGGTGCTCTGATTGGCCAGGTATGGGGCACACACCAATCTCTGTGTTCTGGAGAAGGCTAGAGAACCAGGTATGTTAACCAAACACGGAGGCAAAAAAAGAATCCTGCTGGGCAGCCTAGGTGTAATGGCTACCACATTCCCAAGCTAAGTTGGAACCACAGGAACAGCACCCCATTTACCATGAATCACTTAAAATACACAGGGAATCAATCAATATCTGGTCCCTTGCAACCCCAGGATATGAGCACAGCAAGAGTCCCTGAGGGTTCAAACCTCTATCCATCTGCCTCCAAATACCAGACCAATGAAAGTGTCTCAATTCCTACACAAAGCAGCTCAGCAAACAGAAAGAGTTCAGGCTTAGCATCAGAGACCTGAATTTGAGTCTCAATTCTGCGATTCACTGGATCTTGGACAGATTATGTAACCTTTTTGAGACTTAATTTTTCCTCAATAGAATGGAGGAAATATTATCAACATCACAAAGTGAACACAAGGATTACATGATGACAAAAAAAAAAAAAAAAACTTACAATGTTAAACAAAGAGAAAAGAGCAAGAGGAGATATTACACATCCAGGTAGACAGTCCTATGAAAAATACCTACACACGGAAAACATCCAGAACCATGAAATTGACAGCACAGGTTGTCTTTTGGCAATGGGACTTGGGAAGAAAATGTGTCTGTCTGATCAAATTTCTTCCTATTTCTTCCAAAACCTCATACCTGGGAATTGAATTTTTGGTTCTCCACTTCTGCTATGACAATGCCCCTCCCCCTTGCTCCGGGCAATGGTCCTATGCAAGGTTCACTTGCCCAAATAAAGAACAATTTTAGTGTAAAGGGCAAGGATAAACCAGTTCTATTGCAAGATCAAAACAGTCTGCTATGTCTGTATCATAGATGCTCCCAACATAATAAAAGTATCTTCCTTTCACATCAAGAGGAGAAAACCTTCTCTTTCAACTTATGTCTTAAGATGAACTGAAATCCCTGATGTGGCAAATTCGGTGCTGTCTTCCTCATGTCCAGTCCCCCCTGGAGGGAGGGAAGTCAGACAGCCTCCTCTGGGATGTCACAGGCTCTGGGATCTCAGTCACTATGCATCCCAGTCACTATGAGGAAACACACCCCCTCTTCAAATACAGCTGCTCTCTCAGTCTCAGAAGCTGAGCTCCTGGGCCTGGGGTCCACCCTCTTCACAATCAGGCCCAGATCAGATACACCTTGGTTCCCCTGCCTTCCACACTGGGCCTCTGGTTTGCAAAGTCTTCTGTCCTTCCTCTGGTCTCCCATAACTGCTCCTCTGTGCACCTCATCCCAGTATCAACACAGTAATGCCATTCCCTAGTGATAAGTCTGCCAGCCCCAGGGTAACCTGAGCTTCCCAAGAGCTGGGACTGCGTCTTAATTATATAAACAAAAGAGAGCCAGACACATAATAGAGACTCAGATGTTGAAAGCAGTAATGAATTTATGAGTGGATAAATGGATGGATGGATGGATGGATGGTTCGCTTTTATCTCCAAGTTCCCAGGTTCTATCCTACTGCCTACAAGTTCCTTCAGTTTGTTCTCAGCACCCTCTTTCTGCCTCCTAACTAATGATAAAACATCCATCTTCCTCCATTGCCTGGTAGGACCCAGAGTTGCTCATGGCTTCAGGTTCTCCCTTCTGACTCTCAGGAGCTTCGCCCCCGCTGAGGCTGCTCTAGCCAGGACACACTGTCAACTTGGCTTCCTTCCTTCCTGAAGCTCCCTGGACAGCCAGCTCCCTGCTCACTTCCACTCCCTGCCATAAATGGCTCTGAAAATCCCCTTGGACATCAGAGTCATCCTGTCCTTCTTGTCTGAACATTTTTGAGCTGCAAACAAAGCATGATTTTGTTGTCTGGGGAGCATGGTACAGTTCCAGAGACAAAGACACCTTTGGGTTCAGAGACTACCTTTCTGCCTCGCTAGCAGGCTGAATCCTACAACTCACTAGCAAAATCTCAGTTTTATCATCTACCAAATGATACCAATTTTATCCTCTCACAGGGCTATTTTGAGGATTAGAGAAAATGATGGTAGAGTACACGACCTGGTATATAGTAAGCTTTCGATAATGTGTTCCCTTCTCTGGCAAAAGTAAGTCTCCTCTAGCCAACTACTAGCCCACTGAACAACAGCCCCCCAGCCTTCTCTGCCCTTGGTGCCTCAGCTGCTCCATCAGCCTGCTGTCTGCTCCTAAGACTCTCTGTGGACTTTAAAGGTTTGTTAAAGTCTTAAAGCAAGTGGTAATTCTTACTACAGTATATGGCTCCATTTGACAAGAGTAGACTGAGGCCTAGGGTCATCAAGTACTAAGGCCAGGTATTCTTCCTCATTCTCATTGGTCTTCCTCCCCTTGAACCCAGACTGGCCCTGAGACTATGCAACTGGAAGTCAGCAGCAGTAAGGCTGTGCCTGCCCAGGAAGTGGAGAGAAAGCAGGAACTTCTTCATTCTCAGAACACTGGTCTGCAGAGGCTCCCTCTGGGAGGGCAGCCACCTGGACTGGCCACATAGGGACGCGAACTCCAGTCAACAGCCGCACTTGCACTCCCAGCGGACAGCCGGCACCAACTGCAGGCCAAAGGATGTGCCACATCTTAAATGTCCCGGCCGGCCGGCCGAGCCAGCCGACGCCAGGTGAACCAGACGAACTCACAAAACTGTGAAATAATACAAGGGCTGTTTTAAGCCACTGCGTATCAGGGTGGTTTGTTACAGAGCAAACAGGTGCCCAAAACAAAAGCATGGATGACAAAGGTCACATACAGCTCACGTCTGGACCGCCCCCACGTCTGGACCGCCCCCTCTCCGAAGCCGTGTCCAAGCCCAAGCCGTGTGGGGAATTTGGCAGCGCTGACAAGCCTCCCTCCCCCACAGCTTGCCAGCACTTGGCTGCCTTGCCCTCCACGGGCCACAGAGCCAAAAGTGGGGTTCTATCGCCCCCTTGCTGAGCAGAGCCGGCACTGCGCAGAGCTCCCTGCCCAGCCCGCCTCCAGGCTGCCATCTGCCTTCCCTCGTGCTGGACGGGCAGCCCACCCCAGAGGCCTCCCCCTGCCAGGAACACTTCGCTGGGAGGCAGGGGCCTGCGGCTGTAGCAGTCCCAGCTGCCAGACCAGCAAGCTCCTTGTGCTCACTAGGGCTGCCAGTGGGATTTGAGAGAACAGCGGGAAGCCTTTTCCTGATAAACTGGGGAGATGGAAAGCGCGACTGGCGGTGGAGGGACCGCCATCAATCTGAAAGCCTGTCAATTGGGGTTTGGCCAACAGACAGTGGCCTTTCCCATGCCAGGATGATACCCCACACGGCCCGGTGGGGACAGTCAGGGAAAAAGAGTGGGACTCAGGAGGCTGAGGGCTCAGTCAGCCCCTGCCCTTCTTCCCACAGGGAATGCTGCCCCCCAGCGAAAATTCTGGATTTCTTTTACTGTGATAAAGTATACCTAACGTACAATTTACCATGTGAACCCTTTTCAGTAGCACATTTGAGTGGTACCTAGTATATTCATAATGCTGTGCAACCATCACCATCATTCATCTCCAGAACTCTTCATCTGCCCACACTGAAACTCCCCTCCCATTAAAACAGTAACTCCCCAGCCCCTCCCCCAGCCCCCTGGCACCCACCTTTCCACTCTCTGTCTCTATGCAGTGCCTGTATGAGGCACTCTAGATGCCTCATAAGTGGAATCCTACAGTATTTGTCCTTTTGTGACTGGCTTATTCCACTTAGCATAACGTCTTCAAAGTTCATCCATATTGTACACGTGTGAAAGCTTCCCTCCTTTCTCAGGCTGAATGGGTTCACCACATTTTGTTTATCTATTTATCCACTGATGGACATCTGGCTTGCTTCAAGCTTTTGGCTATTATATATAATCTGTTAGGAACATGGGTACACATATATCTGAATCCCAGCTTTCGCTTCCTTCCAGATGCTTTTTAAAGTACTCTCTTTCCCTCTGTTGACTATAACATTTAGAGATGTAAGTACTCCTACCTGCCTACCTGGCTGACTTGAGATTAAGAGGCCTCACTCCTAAACCTTTTGTCCTGACCCATCAAGTAATAATAACAGACATTTATAGAGCAGTTATCCACATGTCACTGCTTTACAAATACTTTAATTCCTACAACAACCCTGCGAAGTAGGCATGGCCTTCCTACTAAGTCCCAGAGAGGGCACAAGCTTTGCTAAGGTCACCAGCAGCTAGCTGTGAGTAGCAGAGTTAAGACTTACAGTCAGGGCCGTGTGAACCCCAATTCCACAGCTTACAGCTGCTGAATCTACTTAATGTAAAGAAGCCCATTTTCTGGGGTACACTCTTGTCCCCCAAGCCAGAACCTCAGTACTCCTTCTCCACCACATTTGATCTTACTCCCTCCCTTCTGGACCCAAACTCAAGCAGTTTTTCCCCCGGAGGGGGGCTATGTGGTTCACGAGTGTCCCTCCCAGGTAAGCGCCAGTCCTGAGCCGGCCCAAGGCACCCTTGTAGCTAAAGCTGTGTCCCACACAGCTTTCTCTGGTTCAATCTCTTGACAATAGTAGGGGTAATGGCCCTGGAAGTAGCTTCCAGGGATGTTATGGGAAATGAGAAAAGAAAGCCTCTCCCAATCAGCTCTACTTGTTCCCACCTCTCCAGCAGGACAGTGTCTCCTGATGGGTGACTTTTACCAAGAGGCAGAACCCCTGCAATTACCTGTGGGCAGCCCAGGCCCCCAGCCCTGCCCCGTGCTTTCAGAGAGGGCAGGACAGGGTCAGATGGGTCCCAAGACCTAGCTCCAAAGAGTCAGAAGGAAGAACCATCATAGTCTTCTGTGACACGGGCACTTTGCTCGACCTGACTCAGCTCTTGGTGTTCAGCTTATCTTGGCCAGAACCCTGGTGGGAAGAGAATGGGAGGTGGAGGGGAAGATGCAGGCACCCAGTCTCTGAATCTCCACTAGGGAGGAGAAAATTCACCTGAGAGAATGGCTGAACCCTGTGCTACAGTGGCGGGACAGCTCAATAACTTGAGGTGGACTCCAGACACCACCATCAGGTCACCTAACAAAGCCCCACAGCAAAGAGCCAGAATTCCCACTCCAAAGAAGGTATTTAGTGCTGAGAGAGTGGGATAACTGGAGGTGAGGGCAGATCCCTGCAGGGTCTTAATGAGATGGATGTGAACGCTATCTGCCCTGTCTCAGGCAATCTGAAAACCACAGAAGTTCAGAACCATCAACCTTCAAGTCATAGATCTTTCACTGGATAATTTCAGGGAGTCCATGAACCCTTAAACCCAAACAAAATGAGGTGCTGTAGGGTTTTTTTTTAGGAGAGTCTACAGAGAATTGCTTCATGAATGAGCAAAGTGAGTCATGATGCAGGAAATGTCCAGAGGTGCTGGTTGGTCTAGTCCAACACCCCTAGTCCAACACCCCTTCCATGCTAGCAATAAAAAAGCTGGGTTCCAGAGAGGGAAAAGAAGGGTTTGTCCACAGACACACAACACACTGCACAATAGAGGTGAATCTGCCCCCGCCCCACCCAGTCTGTCCTTGGGGCAGCTCTGTGACCTCTCCACAGCCCAGACAGGAGAGGAAGTTGAAGAGGAAACATGGGGGTTCTGGAGAGAAGGGCCCAGCAACCCCCATCTCCAACAAGGATGCAGTAAGAGGGAAAGAAGCCGCTGCACCATTTAAAGTGCAAGAGAAAACCTGAAACATGGTTTTCAGCATGTTTCCTGTCATCAACCCTGTCATCAAAAAAATAGTCTGTTATTCCCAAATGGGAGAGGCACTGCTCTATCTCCACTGAGAGCAAAGGAGAAAGGATGGGACTTTAGCCAGAGGACAGCAGAAGGAAGGTCAGGAGGCGTCCAGGAGCGAGAGTCCTGCTTTGCCCTTGACTTCTGAGACCAGCCAGAAGTCAGGCCTGCTCTGGCCTCAATATCTCCCCCTGTATATGAAAGACGTACCCAAGGTCACTCTCAAGTAACTGCTTCTGTTTCCAACAGCCTGTGGCTCCTGGTGAGTATGTGAAATCACTCCTGCTGCTGAGAATGGAAGGAGCTGGGGGCAGCTCTTCTCAGCCCTAGCCAGCCTCCAGGAGCTTATCGACATGCCTTTCAAAGGCAGGTCTCTCCTCATCCCCTCCCTTCCACCTCCACCATACACATGACTTTGTCTGCTTTAAAGGAGCTTTTGGGTGATCTGCCCAGAGCCCAAGCCTTGCTAGCTAAAAGTCTAGGGAGAAGAGGGAGAGAGGGGCTCCCAGGATCTCCCTCTGGGGAGCTGATCAAAAACTAACTGGCTTTCCCATGCCTGCACCACCTCATTTTCTTGGGGAAATGGCTGGTGGAGAGAGCATCCCCAACTGGCTGAGTGTTCTGACATCAGTAGCCATTTTAATTTAATTCTCAGGGTCAGGGGAGCTTTGAGCTACTGTCGCTGTGTTTGTGTGGCTCCAAATGACCTTTGGAGGCCAGCTGGGCCTACTGAGTAAGGACACTGGCTCCAGACAGTCCTGAGGGAGGCCAAGGGGTGGGAAGCTCGGACCACTCAGGATTGAGGCAAACTCACATCTAGAGGAGGAGGAGCCACTGTCCGCCTCCCTGCCCTCCCCCTCGCAGCACTGTGCCACGTTTGACTGAAATTTAATTAGATTGTAATGTAAGCAGGAATGAGCAAGGACTCTTAATTGAAAATTACATTTCCCTCTCCATCACAGCTCACAGACTTGATGCTATCAGAGCTTCTGTAAACATGGCTAGCACCCTGTAGAGCAGGCCCCCAAGTCCCATCCCTGGCCAGAGGCCAGCACCCCTTCCTGTACTGCAAGGCTGCAGGCAGGCCCAGTGGGGAAATCACTTGCTAGGGAAAGCCTTAGCTGGGACTCTTCAGCTTTCCTCTGCTCCTCCCATGTCACCCTGCCTCCTCATCGCTACAGACATGCTGAGTACCAGAAGCAGGAAGAAATAAAACCATGGGGAGCCCCCTACATGCATTTTCACATTTGATCCTCAGATGGTTTCTATTCTTTCATATCCATTTTACAGGTAAGAATATTGAGGCTCAGAAGCTAGACCACTCTTCTGTCTGCCTTGGTCACTGAAGAAGCTAGGATTTGAACATAGAAATAACTACCTCCAAAGCAGATAACAACCTTCCTTCCACTGCTCTGATGCCCCCCATACTGTGTCCTTGGTAAGACACACTTCTTGGAGCCAGGTGAGGGCAGAGCACTATCTAGTAAAACAGCTTCCCAACCACGGCAGATTGATCCAGAAGACATCTGACCCAAGAAAGGCTGTGCAAGGCTCTGTCCCTAGTGTATGAATTTTGAGAGGACAAATACAGAAGCTGGGTGTTGTTACTGGCAGTGGCTCGGGTTCTACCACCATCAGCTGCCAAAACCTAGGAGCTGGCCTCTAGTGCCCCCTTTACTTCTCCAGAATGCTCCTTCACTCTTCCAATCTATTTTGGGATTTGGGAAGGGTTTGTTTGCTTCCTTGTTTCGTTCAAAGTAGATTTCTGTTGTTTGCAACCAAAGAACTTTATTATGCATCTGAAGAGATCTGAAAAGGTATATAGACAAAAGGCCTCTGGAATTTTTGCTCCACCCAGTTGCTCAAAGCTTACTCTTCCCCATCCTCAATACTCACTTCCTCCAGCTAGGCCCGTCTCCTCTGCTCAAGCTGAGCCCATTCAGGCCCAAGCCACTTTTCTGCATACAGCGCCCTCCCTACTTCAAACTCCACTTTTCCTCGAAGCAAAGAAATTCTACCCACTTTTCCAAGATACAACTCAACCACCTCAGCATACTCTGAACAATTACAATATTGACAATCCAGAATAATAATCAAACCCAACATATGATGCCTTGTATTGCTACTGACTTAGTTCATAAGGCTTTTGATCATAGAAATCTCATATTGTCCTGATGTTATAGAACAGAAAGGGCTTAGCACAGGCTGGAAGCAGAAAAAAATGCACTAAACTGCTTGCAAGGATGGCCTGGCAGAGACTGCTTCCACTTGCTCAAAAACTGCTGCATTTTGCAGCTATACTGCACATCCCAGTCTCGTGGTGCTCAGGCACAGCCATATGACGGTGTTCCAGTCAATGAAATGTGAGCAGGACTGAAGTATGCATTTTCCAGCCCAAGGCTTTAAAGGAGCAGGTATGGCCACCCACATCCTTCCCCTTCCTTTGGCTACATGCAGAAATCGAGTCCCTCTGTTCTAAATCATTGTGTGGAAGAAGTCTCCTGCCAATAAGAACACCTGCTCCAGAAAATTATATAAATGAAAAATAAACTTCTATTGTGTTTGATCGATCATACACTTTGTGGTCTATTTGTTAGAGTAGCTAGCACTACTACCTGTTACAGATGGTGATCAAAATGACACTGGAGAAAATAATGGTGTTTGTAGTGGTGATGATTGTGAAGATGGCCACGGTTATGGGGCTGTGGTAATAGTGGGAATGTCAGTGGTGGTGGTAGTGACAGTAACAGTGACAATTTTAATGACTATAAAGATGGGGCTGATATCATTAATGACTGTGATACTACTATGGCAATAATAATTTAATAGGCTGCTGATAAAGACTTTCCCTGTTACCACAGAACTAGGTCCTAAAGCTAAAGAAAAAGAATCACTAAGTTCACCCTACTTAAATCAATATTCTCTATTTGGAGAAAATATAACCTTTTTATATTGATACCCCATCAAGTTGTGTCTTCAATATTCCAGTTACATCAGGAATGGGAACAGAGGTGATTCCTTAACTTTTTACAAAATGTTTACCAAGTGCCTACAAAATTCCAAGTCACATATTGAGGGGAATAACATTGACAGTGACCACCATGGTGAAAATGATAATAGTTCTTGAGGGTCTCCCTTAGATGCCTGGGAGAGTCTGAGTTCCCTCTGCCCTCACTGTACCCCAGGCCATCTTCCCCTGTGATCAGGCATATCTGCTAGGATACTGGAGTGCTCACCAGTTAATAGAGACCCATTTTAATAAATATTAAGCAAAGTAGATGTTCATTGCTCACTCACAAAAACATCCAGGTCAGTCACCTAGGGGTGGGAAGGGTTGGTGAGGTTGGTGAGGTACCTCACCTCATTAGTCTGTCCACCTCTGGTTCTGCTATCTTCATCACATAGCTTCCATTTCAAGGGCAGCTCCCAGGCTCAGGTCCACATCCAATCCCTTGGAAGGAAGAAGAGGAAAGGGAAGCCATGAACCTTCCTTTAAACAGAAACACCCCCCAAAGCTGCAGGTGCTATTTCCACTCAGATTCCATTGCATAGAACCTGGTCACTTGGCAACACCCATTACCAGGGAGGCTGGAATGTCATCTTTAGTTGGGTGGCCACACAACCGGTGAGAAATTCCTTTACTGTGTAAAAATGAGAGATGACTACTGGGGAATAGTTAGCAGTCTCTGCCACACAGTGGTGGCTCCATTAGTCAATGGGATCTTTTAAAATATATAAATTGGATCTTGTCACCCTCCCCCAAATTAAAATCTTGTTATTTCCTTAGAACAAACTCCAATTCCCCCACCATTGCCCACAATGCCCTATAAGATCTGAGGACACCTTCCCTCATTCAAACCTCATTTTATATGTCACTCTTCCTTACTCATAATCCTGTGCCCACATTGGCCACATTCTGTGAGATTACTGTAACATCTAAATTCCTTGCCATGTTGCAGATTTTGGATTTTCTGTTCTCTCTGCCAAGAATGTTTTTCTCTCAACTGTGCTCATGGCTGGCTCTTCCTAATGTTGTGAGTCCAGAATAAATGGAAGCTCCCTACATAGGCCTTCCCTTGTCATCCTGTGTAAGCTAGACCCCCACCCACCTGCCAAAGTACTCTCTACTATGTCACTTCATACGTTTTTCAGGACTCATCACCAATTGTAATATCTTGCTTATTTATTTGTTTATTTATTTATTTATTTATTTACTGTAAATATATAAATTTACAGCTTTTCCCCACTGGAAGATTAGCTCCCTGAGGTCTGGAACCCTGTCTTGTGTTTTCACTATAGAATCCCTATAACTAACATGTGTACGGACTCAATAAATATTTGTTAAGTAACACTTATTTTCCAGGGCCTCCTCCTTCCTTTCCAAGACTAACTGTCAATCCGTATTCATAATCATCCCTGAAAAGAGTTAGGTAGGCAATTGGCCCCTGAATGTACCTACCTAACCACCTGCTTGGTAGAGAATGTCTGGCTTACTGGTAGCTCCTACCCTATGAAAGCAACACACAGAGCAAAAGAGAGAAATTGGACATGATTCCTGATATTAAGGCCTGGAGACCACATTGCTAACAAAATATGGCCCAGTGAATGTGTCAGGCTCTTCCCCTGAGTAAGAACGTTAAGGGGACAAAAGAGAGGGAGTCTGCCGTGATGAGGAACAGAGGCACTACTCCCTAAAGCTAATGATTTGAGTAGATTACTAAACATGAAAATAAAAGACCAAAGTGAAGAAGTGACGAAGAAAGCAATTAGCCATGGTTGCCAGAAGATGGAGCTGCTGGTCTTAGACACCCCTTCACTCTCTGCCTAAATAAGGATAAGTCATGCCACGTCTCTGGACAGTAGTCTCCTCATCTGTTAATAAGAGCATTGGACTAAGTCATTTCAACAGTGTCTTACAGCTACGATGGGCTATAGGGAAGAAGGGCTTTCTTCACTAGTCTTAAAGCCCACCAAGCTGCAGAATTGAATGCGTTCTGCTCCTAGCACCTCCCTGCTCCATGACTACATGGCTCCTTTTCTTCTCTTTTCTTTTCTTTTCTTTCTTTCTTTCTTTCTTTCTTTCTTTGTCTTGTTTTGTTTTTTTGTTTGTTTTTTGCCAAAGCAGTACTTTTGTTGCAGTTATTCAGTGATATTTTATACTTTAATTGTTATTTTTTTAGGTATTTGTTGTCTTCCTGTTTGTTTCTCCAAGTTTTTATTTAAATTCCAATTAGTTAACATACAATGTAATATTAGCTTCAGGTGTAGAATTTATTGATTCATCGCTTACATACATGGCTCCTTTTCTAATCAAACTCTTGTTCAGCACATCCTGAGTCCACAAACATTGGCAAAAGGGACTGGAGAGGGTCCTATTGCTGGTCTAGCAAGCTGGTATCTGTGAAGTCGCCAAGAGTGGCTTCTTGCCTTCTTTGGATTCTTTGCTATAAGGAGGCAAGCACACCGCCACTCTGTTTCCTGAGCATCATGCCAGCAAGGAGACAAGTCTTGCTTGTTCAATAGCCACGAAATTCCTAACATGTATGGAGACCTTAGATATCAAGCATTCACAAGTTAACGCTAACTTAACATCATGGGTAGCAACTTTTCTGAACTGGAGGAAAACAAAACTCCAAACTGTCTGTAGGCATTCCTCATAAAAGTCTACTTATAGAAAAAAGAGAGGGACAGAAAAATTCCAGAGTTTGGAACAAAAAAGAAAATACAAAACCAATAACCAAATATATTGCTTATCTATTTTAAATCTATCTCTAGACTAGCAGCTGTGAGTGATGATGCCCACGATAGATGACAGCTTTAAGGTAATGTCTTTACATCACCTAACTTCTAGGAAATGGCAAAATGATGCAGGATGACAGGAAGCTTGTGGGAATAACATAAAGGTAATTTTCTCTTAGAATTAGACTATTAAAAATTAATAAATTGCTAGAAAAAAACACAAGAAATAAAAAATCTGAATAATTCTATAATGATTAAAGAAACTAAAACTGTAAATTAAACAAAACTATTTCCAAAAGGTAAGCCAAGATAACTATGCCAGAAAACTCTAAAAAAAAACATTTAAAAAAAGAAATAAAGCCAGTATTATACACAGCCTTCCATAGATACAAAAAGAAGAAACATTGCCATCAGACTAGCATAACCCTATTAGTTCCAATATCTGACAAGGACAATACAAAAGAAGAAAAATACTGGACAAAATAATGTATAAATAGGGTGCAAAAGTTATTTCAAAATGAGCGTGATTGGGGAAAAAAAAGTGATAGGGGAAGAGGTTCAAGATGGTAGCACAGAAAGATTCTGACCTCAGCTTTTCTGATAGACACAACAAATCAACAGCTATCACCTCCACATCACCTCCACAACAAAGGATAAAAAGGCCACATCAATAGGGTAGGAGATGCAGAAGCACACTCTCATCAAAAATCCCACGCCAAGCACAGTGACTCTCAGTTGGGAGGGACCTTGAAAAAGTAGAATTTTTTCCTGAGGGGTGAGGGGCTTGTACTCCACATCAGGCACCCAGAACCTTGGATCCTGAACCGGAGAGATAAGCTCCCAAAATGTAAAACTAACAAGGATTACACCCAGGAGGACCAAAGAAGAGAGCCCACCCTTAAAGTGCTCATATGCAGATTCATTTGCCCCAGGACCCAATGCAAAAGAAGGAACTTTGAAAATTACCTAGACCATATGTGAAGGAGACACACTTACTAATCTTAAAGAACATGCTGAAGAAGCAGGAACCTGTTAGAACTCCCTCACAAGGGAAAAGCACTGGTAAGTACCATTTTTGTAATCTCACTCTATCTTGCTAATGCTGGCACTGGCAGACACCATTTTGGCAATCTCATTCTAACTTGCTAGTGCAGTTAGGTCTTTCCCATCCCCCTGAATCACACCCACAACACAGCCAGCTGGGTGAGCACTCAGCTACCCATGTGCTGAAGCCATGCCACAACCAGCCAGATAAGCATCCTGCCCCCACACCTTCACCAGAGCCACACTATATTCAGCCAAGCAACAACCCCACCCCCATTCCCACACATCCTGCAATCACAACACAGTCAGCTGCATCACAGCCAACCCTCCCCCCCATACCTCATCTGCATCACAGACAACCTGTAGAGCATCTGGCACCCCCACATGGCAGTTGGATCACAGCTGGTGAGGCAAATGTCCTGCCCTTCCCCTACACTGCAACCCTGCCACAGCCAGTGGACTCATGCAGGCCACAAAGCGGATGCCCCTGGAGTGCCAAGCTCTGATGACCAGGGAGATTGAGTTTCTGGACCCCACAGTTCATCTCTTACACAAGACCATGACTTCAACACTGGGAGAGATAGTTGTACCACCTCATACATTGACACAAACACAGAGAATTGGGTAAAGTGAGGAGATTGAGGATATGTTCCAAACAAAAGAACAAGACATAACCTTAGAAAAAAGACCTTAATGAAACAGAGATAAGGAATCTACCTGGTAAGGAGTTCAAAGTAATGGTCATAAAGATGTTTACAAAACTAGGGATAAGAATGAAAAAACACAATGAGAAATTCAACAAGGAAATAGAAAATATAAGAAAGTACCAAACAGAGGTCATGAAGCTGAAGAATACAATGGTTGAACTGAAAAAATATGCTGATGGGTTTAACAGCAGACTGAAGGAAGCAGAAGAAAGGATCAGCAAGCTGGGAGAGAAAGCAATGGAACTCACCCAAACAGAGCAGAAAAAGGGAAAAAGAATTTTAAAAAGTGAAGATACCTTAAGGGACCTATATGACAACATCAAGCAGAACAACATCCATATTACAGTTTCCAGAAGGGGAAGAGAGCGGGAAAGGGGCAGAAAATTTATTTAAATAAATAATGGCTGAAAACTAACCTAATCTAGAGAAGAAAACAGACATCTTGGTCTAGGAAGCACAGAGAGTTCCAAATAAGGTGAACCCAAATAGATCCACACCAAGACACATTACAATTAAAGATAAGAGAATCTTAAAAGCAGCAAAAAAAAAATACAACATGTTATGTACTTAGGAAACTTCATAAAGCTATCAACTGATTTCTCAGCAGACACTTTGCAGGTCAGAAGGGAGTGCCATGAGATATTCAAAGTATTGAAAGAAAACAAAAATCCAACCAAGAAAACTTTATCTGGCAAACTTATTACTCAGAATAGAAAAAAGAGATAGTTTTTCAGATAAGCAAAAGCTAAAGTTAATCACCATTAAACTGGTCTTACAAGAAATGTTAAAGGGAGTTTTTTAAGCTGAAAAGATAACACTAAGTAATGACAAGACAATGTACAAAAGTAAAAATATCACTGGAAAAGGTAAATATTTTTAAAGGCAGTAGATTAATCACTTATAAAGACTTTGAAGGTCAAAAGACATAAGTAGTAAAATTAGCTAAAACTACAATAATTAGTTAATGAATACATAAAATAAAAATATGTGAAAAGTGACATCAAAAATAAAACACGAAGGAGGAGTAAAAATATAGATTTTGGACTGTATTCAAATTTAAGTTGCTATCAACTTAAAATATATATATATATATATATATATATATATATATATATATACATACACACACACACACACACATAGATATCTATGTGTGTGTGTATGTGAAGCTCACAGTAACCACAAAGCAAAAATTTATAATAAATACACAAAAGAAATGCAAAAGGACTTTAACATAACACTAAGGAAAGCTGATGAGGGACCATAAGGCAAACTGAGGGCCAAGCACAAGCTAGTCACAACCCCTCACCCCACCAGGTGGGATATGTGTGATATTCCTCAAGCATTCCTGGCTGCTCAAGAGCAAAAAAAAAAAAAGGACAGAAAACAAATGGTTAAACTGATAGTCTCCATCAGTTTACAAATATTTTAGTAATATTACAAGAAAAAAGCAATCTTATCAATAGCCTAATCTCCGGGAACTCCCTACTATCTTAATGGTAATGCTTTGCTAGAGGGAAAAACAACTTTAGCTTGACAATAGTTAGGTCTCCAGTAATCTGTAAATCCTCTATAGCATATGGAAATCCCTTTAAGAAACTTCCCCTTGACTTTCCCTGCCCCAACTCCACAGTATTTAAGCAGTCACTCTGCACAACCCCTGTGCAGCTTTCTGCCCATGGGTCCTGTCCCTATGCTTTAACTTTTTCACCAAAGGTATCTTCAAGAATTCTTCCTTGGCCATCAGGTCCAAACCCCAAGAACCCCACCAATACCCCCAAACCCCATCAAAATCTATAAAACCACAAAGGAAGACAAAGAGAAGAAAGGAACAGAGAGGAACTATAGAAATAGGCAGAAAACAATTAACAAAATGGCAATAAGCACATATCCTTCAATAATCACCTTAAATGTAAATAGACTAAATTGTCCAATTAAAAGACATACAGCAGCTGAATAAATAAATAAAAAAAAACAAGGTTCATCTATATGCTGCTGACAAGACACTCACTTTAGAAGAACACATTCAGAATGAAATTGAACAGATAAAGATATTCCATGCAAATAGAAATGAAAAGAAAGTTGGTGTAACTATACTTATATCAGACAAAATAGACTTTAAATAAAGACTAAAAAAGACAAAGAAAAACATTACATAATGATAAAAGGGTCAATCAGCAAGAAGATATAACATTTATAAATATATATGCATCCAACATAGGAACTACAAAGTATATAAAGCAAATATTAACAGACACAAAGGGAGAAAATGACAGCAATATAATAATAGTAGGAAATTTTAAACCCCACTTACATCAATGGATAGATCAGACAGACAGAAATTCAATAGGGAAATATCAACCTTAAATGACACATAAGAGCAGATGGGTTTCTCAGTGACACCATCAAGTGTAATAATATTTGCATTATAGAGATCCCGGAAGGAGAAGAGAGAAAGAAAGGGTTAGAAAACTTACCTGAACAAATAATAGCTGAAAACATACCTAATCTGGGGGAGAAAACAGAAATCCAGGTCCAGGAAGCGTAGAAAACCCCTAACAAGGTTAACTCAAGAGGTCCACACCAAGACACATAATAATTAAAATGGCAAAAAGTAGTAACAGAGAATTTTTTAAGTGGCAGGAGAAAACAGTTACATACAAGGAAAACCCCATAAAGCTATCAGTTGATTTTTCAGCAGAAACTTTGCTGGCCAGAAGGAGTGGCATGACATATCAAGTGCTGAAAGGAGAAAACCTGCAAGCAAGAATACTCTCCCCAGCAAGATTATCATTCAGAATAGAAGGAGAAATAAAGAGTTTTCCAGACAAACAAGTTAAAGGAGTTGATCACCTTTAAATCAGTTCCACAAGAAATGTTAAAGAGAAGACTTTAAGTGGAAAGAAAAGGCCAAAACTAGAAGTAAGAAAATTTGAAAGGAAAAAACACTTTACAGGTAAATGCAAACATATACTTAAGGTAGTAGGTTAATCACTTTTAAGCCAATATAAAGGCAAAAACACAAAAGTAGTAGAATCAATTATATCTACAAAGATTAATCAAGGATATACAAAATTAAAAGATGTGAAGTATGACATCTTATACATAAAATATGGAAGGAATAAAAGTTTCGTGCTTTTAGAATGTGTTCAAACTTAAGCAAACATCAACTTACTACAAACTCCTATACACATAAGATATTATATATGAACGTAATGACAACCACAAATCAAAAACCTATAGCAGATACACAAAAAAATAACAAGCAACATTAAAGAAAGATATCAAACTACAAGGGAAGGAACCAAAGAAGAAGAAAGAAAAGAGAAGAACTACAAAACAACCAGAAAACAATTAACAAAATGACAGGACATATATAATATCAATAATTACTTTAAATGTAAATGGACTAAATACTTCACTCAAAAGACATAGAGTGGCTAAATGAATAAAAAATTTTTAAAAAGACCCATCTATATGCTCTCTTCGAGAGACTTACTTCAGACCTAAAGACACATACAGACTGAAAGTGAAGGGCTATAAAAATATAAATCATGCAAATGGAAACAAACAAACAAACAAACAAAAAACTGGGGTAGTGATACTTATACCAAACAAAATAGATCTTAAAACAAAGACTGTGGCAACAGACAAAGAAAGACACTACATAATGATAAAGGGATCAATACAAAAAGAGGATATAATTATTAAAAATATTTATGCACCTGGGGTGTCTGGCTGGCTAGGTCAGAAAAGTATGCAACTCTTGATCTTGGAGTCATGAAATCAAGCCCCACATTTGGTGTAGAGATTACTAAAATAAATAAAACTTTTAAAAAAATATATCTATGCACCCAAAAAAGGAGCATCTAAATACATAAAGCAAATATTATCAGACATAAAAGGAGAAATTGACAGTAATATAATAATAGTAGGGGACTTTAATACCCCACCTACTTCAATGGATAAATCATCCAAACAGAAAATCAACCAGAAAACAGTGGCTTTGAACAGCACATTAAGCCAGATGGACCTAACAGATATATACAGAACATTCCATTCAAAAACAGCAGATTACACATTCTTTTCAAGGGTACATGGGACATTCTCCACATATATCACATGTTAGGCCACAAAACAAATCTCAGTAAATTTAAGAAGATTGAAATTATATCAAGCATCTTTTCTGACCACAACAGTATGAATCTACAAATCAATTACAAGAAAATATCTGGAAAGAAAACAAATTCATGGAGGCTAAACAAAATCCTACTAAATTCCACTAAATCCTACTAAAACTCAATCAAGAAACCAAAGAGGAAATTTTTAAAAAATTCATGGAGATAAGTGAAAGTGAAAATATAATGGTCCAAAATTTTTGAGACACAGCAAAAGCAATTCAAAGAGGGAAGTTTATAGCAATACAGGTCTTACCTCAAGAAATAAGAAAAAATTGCAAATAAACAACCTAACCTTACATCAGAAGGAGCTAGGAAAAGAACAAAGTTCAAAGCTAGCAGAAGGAAATAAATAATAAAGATTATAGCAAAAGCAAATTAAATAGAAACCAAAAAAATTATTATTATTATTATTATCATTATTAACAATAATATTATTGTTAACAACAATACATTGTAACAATATATTATAAAAATATATAATAAAGAATAATAATATACAATAATTTTGTATACAATAATATAATATACAATAATAATAAAACAAAAAGCTGGCTCTTTGAAAAGATAAACAAAATTTATAAACTTTTAGCCAGACTCATCATGAAAAAGAGAGAAGACTCAAATCAACAAAATCAGAAATGAAGAATAACAAACCCACAGAAATACAAAAGATCATAAGAGACTACTATGAACAATTTTATGCCAACAAATTGGACAACCTAGAAGAAATGGATAAATTCCTAGAAACACATAATCTTCCAAAATCAAGTCAGGAAGAAATAGAAAATGTGAACAGACTGATTACTAGCGATGAAATTAAATCAGTAATCAAAAAACTCCCAGCAAACAAAAAAGCTTAGGACCACATGGCTTTACAGATGAGTTCTACCAAACATTTAAAGAACAGTTAATACCTATTCTTCTCAAACTGTTCCAAAATAATACAAGAAGGATAAGTTCCAAATTCATTCTATGAGGCCAGCATTACCCTGATAACCAAACCAGATAAAAACACCACAAGAAAAGGAAACTATAGGCCAACATATCTGATGAACATAAATATAAAAATCTACAACAAAATATTAGGAAACTGAAATCAACAGTAAATTTTAAAGATTATTTACCACAATCAAGTAAGATTTATCCCAGAGATGCAAGGTTAAATAATCACAAATCAATAAATGTAATACACCACATTAACCAAAAAAAGTGATAAAAATCATTTGACCATATAAATAGATACAGAAAAAGCATTTGACAAAATAAACATCCACTTATAATAAAAACTCTCAATAAGCTGGGTTTAGAGGGAACATACCTCAACATAATAAAGACCATATATAACAAACCCGCAACTAACATCATCCTTAACAGGGAAAAACTGGAAGCTTTCCCTCTAAGATCAGGAAAAAGACAAAGATGTCAACTCTCACCACTTTTATTCAACATAGTACTAAAAGTCCTAGCTGCAGGAACGAAGGAAAGAAATTGGTTAGGAAGAAGTAAAACTGTCACTATTTGTCATATGACATGATATTATATGTAGAAAACCTTAAAGACTCCACCAAGAAAGTATTAGAACTGATAAATGAGTTTAGTAAAGTTTCAGGATACAAAATTAATATATATCTAGAAATCGATAGCATTTCTATACTAATAAAAAAGTAGCAGAAATAGAAATTAAGAAAACAATCCCATTTACTATTGCACAGAAAATAATAAAATACCTAGGGATAAATTAAACCAAGAAGATGAAAGGCCTCTACTCTGAAAAACTATGACATTGATTAAAGAAACTGAAGACAACCAAACAAATGGAAAGGTATCCCATACTCACGGATTGGAAGAATTAATATCATTAAAATCTCCATACTACCCAAAGCAATCTACAGATTCAATACAATCCCTATCAAAATATCAATAGCATTTTTCACAGAACTAGAGCAAATAATCCTAAAACTTGTATAGAACCACAAAAGACCTCAAACAGCCAAAGCAATCTTGAGAAAGAAGAACAAAGCTGGAGGTAACACAATCCCAGATTTCAAGCTATACTACAAAGCTATAGTAATCAAAATAGTATGGAACTGACAAATAGATTCATATATGAATAGAACAGAACAAAGAGCCCAGAAATAAACTCACATGTATATGGTCAATTAATCTACAACAAAAAAGGCAAGAATATACAATGAGGAAAAGATAGTCTTTTCAATAAATGGTGTTGGGAAAACTAGATAGCTACATGCACATAATGAAACTAGATCATTCTCTTACACCACACACAAAAGTAAGCTCAAAAGGCATTAAATAACTGTGACAGCTGAATGTGACACTTCAATGTGACACTTGAAACTCCCAAAAGAAAACATAAGCAACAATCTCTTGGACATCAGTCATAGCAACACTTTTCTGGATCTGTCTCCTCAGTTAAAGGAAACAAAAGCAAAAATAAGCTATTGGGACTACACCAAAATAAAAAGCTTTTGCACCATGAAGGAAATCATCAACAAAATGAAAAGGCAACCTACTGAATGGAAGAAGGCATTTGCAATTGACATATCTGATAAGGAGTTATTATCTAGAATATATAAAGAATTCATATAGCTTAATACTAAAAAAAAATTCAATTTAAAAATGGGCAGAGGACCTGAATAGACATTTTTCCATAGAAGACATACAGATGGCTAACACACATGAAAAGATGCTCTACATCACTAATCATCAGGGAGATGCAAATCAGAACCACAATGAGATACCACCTCACACCAGGCAGATTTATGGAATCATAAATGGCATTATCTCTTAAATTTCATTTATGTGTCTATTGCTAGTCTGTAGAAATACAATTGATTTTTGTGTTTGTATATTGACCTGTATTCCTGCAAAATTCAACTATTTTTTCAGCTTTTTTCTTTTGTACTGTCAACGCTTATGCTTATGCAATTTATGAATAAAGAGAGTTTTATTTTGTCCTTTCTAGTCTTCTTCTTTGCCTGGCTAGGGCCTCCAGCACGATGTTGGACAGAAGTGCTGAGAGTGGCTGGGAAGGAAAAAAGAGGTAATGCCATTTATGATGGCATCAAAAAATATCAAGTATGTAGGAAGAAATCCAGTGCCATCTTGGAGTCAACTTCTACCTGCTCGTGACAGCCAACTGAACACATTTACATTCATTTTCTACTGTAGCATAACAAATTAGCACATACACAACACCTGTGTATTACACCTCACATTCTGAAGGTCAGAACTTTGCACAGTGTGGCTGGGTTCTCTGCTCAGGGTCTCTCAGGGCCAAAACCAAGTTGTCAATGGGCTGAGTTCTCATCTGGAGGCCCTGGAGAAAAATGTACTTCCAGCCTCATTTCGTTGTTGGCAGAATTCAGTTCCTTGCAGTTGCAGGACTGAAGTTCCCATTTTCTTGCTGGCTGTCAGTCAGGGGCACTCTAAGCACTCAAGGTCACATGCATTCCTTGTCATATGGCCCCCTCCAGCAACAGAGAATTTCTTGCACCTCAAATTTCTCTAGTGCTTCAAATCTCTATATTTCTTTCTAGTGACCACACACAAAAAACTTTCTACTTTTAAAGTGCTCATGTGACTATGTCACATTCATCCAGATAATGTCCCAATCTAAGGTCAGATGTGCAACATAACTTAATCACAGAAAAATCCATCATCTTCATGGTCCTGGGACTTTGCACGGCATGTAAACAAGAAAAAGGGTAATCTTGGGAAATATTTTAGAATCCCACCCAACACAGTCTGCTCTCTGGACCTTAAATATTTACATCCTCTCAAACGCAAAAACATACTTACTTCTTCCAAGATTGGCATTATTCTCACCTCATTACAGTACCAACTCAAAATCCAAGTTCTCACATAAATCTTTTCAGCTCAAAAGCCAAAATCTCATCATATAAAATATCTAGTCAGGTGTGGATGAGGCTCCTAGGTGAAATCCATCAGTATAGCTCCAAGGCATATTTATTCTCCATCTGTGGGCCTGTGAAACTAGAAACTGTTATCTGCCCTAACATTCCCATCATACAATTGTGGGACAACTGTACGGTAATGGTTACACGCATTCTGGTTCAACAAAGGGAAAAGTGGAAAGTAAAAAGTAGTCACCAGTCCAGAACAGTTTTGTAATCAAGCCAGCCAAACACCAGCCAGAGGTCCTTGATTAGGCTTCCTGGCCTGAGAATTACCCTCTGTGGCTCCTGGCTCCACCTCCCGAGTTATCCTTATGAAAGATAGCATGTGTTTGCAAAAAAGTGTTGTGTGTTTTAGACAAAAGCCACATTCACACATCATTTCAAAATAATCCCTTCTCTATCTTGGACTTCCTATGAGAAGGCTGACGGACAAACCTTCTAAGCTTCCCAGAAGCCCTCTGGCTTGAGAAGACCTATAGGAGCTCCCTTAACCCCTTAGATTCTGTGTGGCTGAATACTCTGACTCTCTTTATCTTCCCAGGGCTTCAGCAAAGGGCTTTCCAATCACACACAGCCCTTTCTCTGAGCCACACTTACAACAGTCATTGTGACTTAACATCTTTTGCCATCTGGAGAAGGTGAAAATTTGCAAAATCACCCAGTCCTGGTTCCTTTTTGTTTACAGTTCTTCCCTCAATTTTGCTTTCTCTTTCATTTTACCATAAGCAACAAGAAGAAACCAGGGAGCACCTTCAGCACTTTGTTTTGAAATCTCCTTAGCCATATAGGTAAATTCACCTCTAATAGATTCTGCTTTCTACATAACTGCAGACCCAATTTTGTTAAGATTTTGTAAGAAGGCTAACTCTCCCTCCAATCTCCAGTAATATATTCCTTACTTAATTCTGATCCCTCACCCAGAGTGTTCTCAAATTCCAGATTTCTATTAGTAGTCTGTTCACAGCTAATTTAGGTTTTCTCTAAGGCAATTTAGGATATCTCTATAATGCTCACTTCCTTCTGAGCTTTCACTAGCAGAACTTTTAATGTCCATATTTCTAGTATCAGTTTGTTCAAGGCAATTAAGGGTTGTTTTTTTTTATATATTACTCCCCAAAATTCTTTCAGCTTCTGCCAATGGACTGATTCCAAAGTTACTTCAACATTTATATTCAAACTTTCCAATCAGTAAATGTTCACAGATAAGGCGTAGTACAAAGAGATCCCATGTGTCTATTGCCCAGTTTCCCCTGATGGTTACATGTTGCAAAACAATCACAACTGGATATTGATATAGATATAGTCAAAATGCAGAACAGTTCCAACACCGAGTACTCTCAATGTCACCATTTTATACCCACCCCCAGCTCCTTCCTCTCTGATCCCTTGGAACTACTAATCTGTTCTCAGTTTCTATAATACTGACATTTCAAGAATGCTGTAAAAATGCAGTCATACAATATCGAACACTTTGAGATAAACTATTTTTCACATGGCATGACTCCCTGAGAGTTCGTCCAAGTTGTGGCATGTATCATAGCTCATTCCTTTAATTGCACAGTAATATTCCACAGGATGGATGTACCACAGTTTGTTTGACCATTCACCCATTGAACAACATCTTTGTTGTTTCCATTTGGGGGCTTTTAAAGCTGCTATGAATATCTGTGTAGTTTTTGTGTGAATATTTTTCATTTCTCTGAAACAAACACCAGAGTGCAACACTGGGTTGTATAGCATGTATGATCAGGTTTTAAGGCACTGCCAGACTATTTTTCAGAGTGGCCATACCATTTTACCTTCCCATATGCACGTATGAGTGATCTAATTTTCCTTCATCCTTGCCAGCATTTGGTATTATCATTATTTTTTTAATTTTAGCCATTCCGACAAGTGTGTAATAAACCTCTTTGTGTTATGATTTACACTGACTAATGCATGTTGAACATTTTTACATATGCTAGCTTTCCATTTGCATATCTGACTGGTGAAAAGTCTGTTCTTTCATGGCATTTGTCCATTTTCTAACTAGATTGTTCACTGTTGAGTTTTGAAAATCCATTATACATTCTAGATACTAGTCCTTTGTCAGATATGTGGTTTGCAAATATTTTCTCTTCACATTATCATTTTCACAGGATCCTTCACAGAGGAAACTTTTTATTTTGATGAAGTTCAATATATCAATTTTTCCTTTTTGGTGGTTTTAAAAATTTTTTTTAAGATTTTATTTTTAAGTAATCTCTACACCCAATGTGGGGCTTGAACTCACAACCTTATGATCAAGAGTCACATATTCTACTGACTAAACCAGCCTGGTGCCCTGTTTTTGGTGTTTTTGATGCCAGGTCTAAAAACTTTTATCTAACTTTAGATTAAAAACACAAAAGAAGGGAGGAAGATGGCGGCGTAGGAGGACGCTGGGCTCACTGCGCGTCCTGCTGATCACTTAGATTCCACCTACACCTGCCTAAATAACCCAGAAAACTGCCAGAGGATTAGCAGTACGGAGTCTCCGGAGCCAAGCGCAGAGAGGCCCACGGAAGAGGGTAGGAAAGGCGGCGAGGCGGTGCGTGCTCCACAGAAAGCTGGAGTAGCCATACTTATATCAGACAAACTAGACTTTAAATTAAAGGCTGTAACAAGAGATGAAAAAGGGCATTATATAATAATTACAGGGTCTATCCATCAGGAAGAGCTAACAATTATAAATGTCTATGCGCCGAATACCGGAGCCCCCAAATATATAAAACAATTACTCATAAACATAAGCAACCTTATTGATAAGAATGTGGTCATTGCAGGGGACTTTAACACCCCACTTACAGAAATAGATAGATCATCTAGACACACAGTCAATAAAGAAACAAGGGCCCTGAATGATACATTGGATCAGAAGGACTTGACAGATATATTTAGAACTCTGCATCCCAAAGCAACAGAATATACTTTCTTCTCGAGTGCACATGGAACATTCTCCAAGATAGATCATATGCTGGGTCACAAAACAGCCCTTCATAAGTTTACAAGAATTGAAATTATACCATGCATACTTTCAGACCACAATGCTATGAAGCTTGAAATCAACCACAGGAAAAAGTCTGGAAAACCTCCAAAAGCATGGAGGTTAAAGAACACCCTACTAAAGAATGAGTGGGTCAACCAGGCAATTAGAGAAGAAATTAAAAAATATATGGAAACAAACGAAAATGAAAATACAACAATCCAAACGCTTTGGGATGCAGCGAAAGCAGTCCTGAGAGGAAAATACATTGCAATCCAGGCCTATCTCAAGAAACAAGAAAAATCCCAAACACAAAATCTAACAGCACACCTAAAGGAAACAGAAGCAGAACAGCAAAGGCAGCCTAAACCCAGCAGAAGAAGAGAAATAATAAAGATCACAGCAGAAATAAACAATATAGAATCTAAAAAAACTGTAGAGCAGATCAACGAAACCAAGAGTTGGTTTTTTGAAAAAATAAACAAAATTGACCAACCTCTAGCCAGGCTTCTCAAAAAGAAAAGGGAGATGACCCAAATAGATAAAATCATGAATGAAAATGGAATTATTACAACCAATCCCTCAGAGATACAAACAATTATCAGGGAATACTATGAAAAATTATATGCCAACAAATTGGACAACCTGGAAGAAATGGACAAATTCCTAAACACCCACACTCTTCCAAAACTCAATCAAGAGGAAATAGAAAGCTTGAACAGACCCATAACCAGCGAAGAAACTGAATTGGTTATCAAAAATCTCCCAACAAATAAGAGTCCAGGACCAGATGGCTTCCCAGGGGAGTTCTACCAGACGTTTAAAGCAGAGATAATACCTATCCTTCTCAAGCTATTCCAAGAAATAGAAAGGGAAGGAAAACTTCCAGACTCATTCTATGAAGCCAGTATTACTTTGGTTCCTAAACCAGACAGAGACCCAGTAAAAAAAGAGAACTACAAGCCAATATCCCTGATGAATATGGATGCAAAAATTCTCAATAAGATACTAGCAAATTGAATTCAACAACATATAAAAAGAATTATTCACCATGATCAAGTGAGATTCATTCCTGGGCTGCAGGGCTGGTTCAACATTTGCAAATCAATCAATGTGATACATCACATTAACAAAAAAAAAGAGAAGAACCACATGATCCTGTCAATCGATGCAGAAAAGGTCTTTGACAAAATCCAGCACCCTTTCTTAATAAAAACCCTTGAGAAAGTCGGGATAGAAGGAACATACTTAAACATCATAAAAGCCATTTATGAAAAGCCCACAGCTAACATCATCCTCAATGGGGAAAAACTGAGAGCTTTTTCCCTGAGATCAGGAACACGACAGGGATGCCCACTCTCACCGCTGTTGTTTAACATAGTGCTGGAAGTTCTAGCATCAGCAATCAGACAACAAAAGGAAATCAAAGGCATCAAAATTGGCAAAGATGAAGTCAAGCTTTCGCTTTTTGCAGATGACATGATATTATACATGGAAAATCCGACAGACTCCACCAAAAGTCTGCTAGAACTGATACATGAATTCAGCAAAGTTGCAGGATACAAAATCAATGTACAGAAATCAGTTGCATTCTTATACACTAACAATGAAGCAACAGAAAGACAAATAAAGAAACTGATCCCATTCACAATTGCACCAAGAAGCATAAAATACCTAGGAATAAATCTAACCAAAGATGTAAAACATCTGTATGCTGAAAACTATAGAAAGCTTATGAAGGAAATTGAAGAAGATATAAAGAAATGGAAAGACATTCCCTGCTCATGGATTGGAAGAATAAATATTGTCAAAATGTCAATACTACCCAAAGCTATCTACACATTCAATGCAATCCCAATCAAAATTGCACCAGCATTCTTCTCGAAACTAGAACAAGCAATCCTAAAATTCATATAGAACCACAAAAGGCCCCAAATAGCCAAAGTAATTTTGAAAAAGAAGACCAAAGCAGGAGGCATCACAATCCCAGACTTTAGCCTCTACTACAAAGCTGTCATCATCAAGACAGCATGGTATTGGCACAAAAACAGACACATAGACCAATGGAATAGAATAGAAACCCCAGAACTAGACCCACAAACGTATGGCCAACTCATCTTTGACAAAGCAGGAAAGAACATCCAATGGAAAAAAGACAGTCTCTTTAACAAATGGTGCTGGGAGAACTGGACAGCAACATGCAGAAGGTTGAAACTAGACCACTTTCTCACACCATTCACAAAAATAAACTCAAAATGGATAAAGGACCTGAATGTGAGACAGGAAACCATCAAAACCCTAGAGGAGAAAGCAGGAAAAGACCTCTCTGACCTCAGCCGTAGCAATCTCTTACTCGACACATCCCCAAAGGCAAGGGAATTAAAAGCAAAAGTGAATTACTGGGACCTTATGAAGATAAAAAGCTTCTGCACAGCAAAGGAAACAACCAAATGCATTATTTTTTAAGACAGTCAGCCTCATAGAAACATAAGCGAAAGACTTGTACTTTCTAAAAAAATAGATCTGAATGACCAATAGGTATATGAAAAGGTGTCAACATCTTTACTCCTCAGAAGAACTATCACAAGATACCACTATATTCCTAGAAAAGCTAAAATTCAATATACTGGCAAGGAGATGTGTTACTGAAACTCCC
Source organism: Panthera tigris (assembly GCF_018350195.1). NCBI lineage: Eukaryota > Metazoa > Chordata > Mammalia > Carnivora > Felidae > Panthera > Panthera tigris. The sequence continues at coordinate 110,873,801 of NC_056667.1, read as the reverse complement.
ATACATTGCTGGTGGCAATACAATTAGACAACCACATATATGCTATCACTTGGCAATTCCACTCTTGAGTGTGTTCACTAATAAGAATATAATAGAATTTTTTAATGGCATTTTATTTTTTGTTGTTAATGAATAACTTTTGAGTCTACTAGAAGAGTGTAATAATTATAGCAGATGAAAAACTGTACATTATAGGATAAAAATATTAGGTTATACAAAGTTAACCTGTACAGTTGTCATTCTGTACAGAAGTTTGTATATATGATAGCTCTTAGAAGTTAAGTTTTAATTTTTTGGTCCTTCCATTTATTGTAGTAGGCACTTACAAATGATTCTCAACATATGTTCTTAATTTTTAACTGCTGGAAGTGTAGAAAAACACAAATTAAGTTTATTGATTGTTTTTTTCTAAGCTCCAAAGTCCTGAAAATGTTAATGGACAATGATTTAAAAAGATAGTAATAGAATCTTCTTTGTGGCTTTACGTACAAATGGAAGCCAACTCAATTATCCACCAGCAGTAGACTGGATATATAATTTATAGTGTGTTCATACAATGAAATACTTCTTGGCAATGAACAAAAATAAACTACAGCCACACACAAGTGAATTATTCACATATAATGATGAGTGAAAGCAAACACAAAAGAGTATATAAAGTCTAATCCCATTTATATGAAATTCAAGAAGAGGCAAAGTAATCCTTTTACATATATCAAAGGCATTTGGGGGATAATTAGGGAAACATAAATAAGTACTGGATATCTGGCAGCATTAGATATTTATTTTTTCTTAAGAATGACGAAGGTATTGTTACCTTTCATCTGAAATAATTTCAAGTATCATGATATTTGCAACCTGCTCTTAAATAGCTCTTGTGAGTGTGTGTGTGAGTGTGCGCAAAGCAAATACTCGGGTCATCTATTATTTTCACTATCAGAAAAAAATAAAGCTATTTTATTTTGAAAAAAAATATGGGAAAGAACTACAATTTTTTATAAAAATACAATATAAACACTTCATTTTAGAATAAATTTTTAATCAGGGCATAAAGGGAAAGATTGATCATATTTGACTGTATTAGAGTTAAGAATTTCTTTCATCAAAAGACATTGCAAAGAAAGAGAAAGGATGAAAGAAAGCCACAAAAATGGGAGAAGATATCCAAGAGTGCTTGTTTTGTAATAACTCATTTGCCTGCATATTTATATTTTTTATGTACTTCTACATATGGTTTTTGTATTCCACAAAAGCAAATAAGGTAAGAAAAGAAATCGGGCTGTAGAGGACCAGGTGGGTTTGACTCGTCAGTAGTGGCCCTAAGGGGGTTTTTATCATGATTGTTAAATGGGTCATTTAGCTGCAAGGAGGGGTAGCATTGTGGTCTGTGGAGGCATTGAAAATAAACAAATAAATAATAAAACAAACAAGCAATCTTCTCCAAAGTGCTGGGGAAGAAAGAGCCCGAGGCTCCAGGCTCAGAAGAGGTGGGAGCCAAGCCTGGGGAGCCCCACCTGGAAAATTTGACACATCATGAAGCCAATTAATTTTCCCTGATTGGCATGAAAATTAATTTGCCTAGAATTATTCACGCTAGAGGGTTCTAATTATTCATCTCCATCAAGATGCAAATTGAGTTTTGCGCAAAAAGAGAACAAGAGGGAGGCCAGAGGGAAATGGTGGGGTGTGGTGGGCAGGCCTCCATTGAGGGAAAAGCTGGGACCTGGTGGTGCTGGAGCCATAGGACTGCTGAGCTACAGCTTTGGTAGGGGAGACTCAGGGCCAGCTAGCTTGCCTTCTACCAGAAATCTTCTCCCCTGGGAGGAGAAACAGACCCAAACCGCACATTGTGCACCAGCCCTATTACATCATGCTCCTTATGCTGGGAACAGAGAGATGCCTGGTGCTGGGGAGACCCTAGAGATGCTCTCTCAGCTGGTGCTGGTGCTGGAGACAGTTACATAACAAAATAAAAGGGATGTGCTTTCTATGCACCGTGGCCTGATATGGTGTCCAATAAGTGTTTGATTACTCACTGCTACATTATTAATCTTTTGGCAGACCGCTAAAAAAAGTCACGCTCTGTGTGAATAATAAAATGTATTAAATTATGCAAGAAATATTTGTTACACAGCTACTCCAGGCCAGCCTGTGTTAGGTGCCAGGGATGCAGAGGGAGGAAGTCAGCATCTACACCCTCAGGGAACCCACTGTCTGGTACTGAGACCTCAAAGGACACGTCAAGTGCCTGGGGATGCCCTTAGGGAGGAAAGGTGTGCAAGTCCTCTTACTTCTGGTGAAAAACAAAGCACTGTTGAGGAAAAATGAAGAAGGCCTACATTTATGGAAATTCAAAGGACCCAGATTAACCAGGGCATCCTTTAAAAGAAAATAATAAATACAAGTTTACAACGGAACATGACTCAGACAAAGAAATGAGATGTCATTTGTAGCAACATGGATGGGTCTAGAGGGTATTATGCTAAGTGAAATAAGTCAGAGGAAGACATACACCATGTAATTTCACTTACGTGTGGAATTTAAAAAACAAATGAACAAAGCAAAAAGAGACAAACAAAAAACAGACTCTTAAATACAGAGAACAAACTGGTGGTTGCCAGAGGACAGGTGGGTGGGGGGATGGATAAATAGGTAAAGGGGATTAAAGGGATTAAGAGTACACTTATCTTGGTGAGCTCTGAGAAATGTATAGAACTGTGGATTCATTAAATTTTACACTTGAAACTAATATAACACCATATGTTAATTACACTTCAATTTAAAAAAAAAAGAATTTAAAAAGTGGGTCAACTTCCTGTACTGGTTATCAAAACATTATATGATGGTGTATTAGTCAGATTTCTTAAGACAGAATCAACAGGATGTGTACTTGTACAGACTTGTTTCAAGGAATTGCCCCACATGATTATGAATTTGGTAAGTCCTCAATCTACAGGGTAGACTGGCAGACTGGAGACCCAGAGAAGAGTTGTAGTTTGAATCCAAAGATGGTTTGTTGTCATGATGTATGAAAGTGTTGAATCACTATATTGTACACCTGAAACTAATATAACACTGCATTTTTAATTATACTGGAACTAAAGTTTTTTTTAAAAGTCTGACGGCAGAATTCCTTCTTGCTTAGAGAAGGCCAGTCTTTGCTCTATTAAAGCCTTAACTTATTGGATAAGATTCACCCACATTATGGAGGGCAATCTGCTTTATTCAAAGTCCCTCAATTTAAATGTCAATCTCATCCCAAAAGCATCTTCATAGAAACACCCAGAATAATGTTTGAGCAAATATTTGGGCACCATGACTCAGCCAAGTTAAATCAGCCATCACATGGGAATTAAGAAAGCATAGTATGGCACAAGGACAGACTAATAGGCCAATGGAAAATATTAGAAATTCCAAGAAAAAATCCATAAATATATAAACACTTGATTTATCACAAGTGTGATACTGCAGAGCATTAAAGACAGGTTGGCTTTGCATCAAATGGTGCTAGGACAATTGGAAATCCATATGAAAAAAATAAACTTGGATCTTTACATAGCCCATTCCCAAAAATCAGGTAGATCATAGATATAAAGTGAAAAGTGAAACAATATATATTTGAGAAGAAAATCCAGGACAATATCTTCCATGACTTCAAGGCAGAGAAAGACATCTTAAATAGGACACAGTAAGCCTTAGACAGAGTAGAAAGATTCATAAGTTTACATTAAAATTAAAAACATTCTTTTATAAAAAGACAGTATAATAGTACCAAAAGCAAGCCACTGAGTGAAAGTGATGAATGACAAAAAGCCTGTTACTTAGCAAATGTAAAGAATTACCCCAAACCATATGGTATTGGTCTTTCTCTAACTGACTTATTTCATTTAGCATTACACTCCCTAGATCTACCCATGTCTTTGCAAAAACCAAGAAAGAGACACTTAACCATAGAGAACAAATTGATGGTTACCAGAGGGGAGGGGAGAGGGAAATGGGTGAGGGATATTGTGGCTGCTAACTGCCAGAGCCTGGCAAAGCTCTTATTTTCTCCCTTGGTGCAATTACACAGGTGTTTGCCACAGTTAACTAAGCTGTTAGGTTTGTGTTTTACAGACTTTTCTGTGTTTATTATTATTAAACAATATAAAATGTAAACACATTTAAACTTTTATATTGTGCCATAAAAAACAAAACACTCACTGGATGGGTTCAACAGCATATCATACACAACTGGAAAATTGATACACTAGAAGAAAGATTTGAAAAATAAATAAATAAATAAATAAATTAGAACACAATTCTGAAAGCCCAAGTCAAGGTCAATCAGAGAACAGAAGTTAAGATTGAGATTAGTGTGGAAGGGACTGGCTTACACGTAATCGCGTTTCCAGAGTGAGACAAGAGAGAAAAAGTTTAAGAAAGGATATTCAAAAAGATAATGGCATAGAGTTTTTTTCCAGAATTGATGAAAGGCACACATCCTCAGATTCAGTAGTCAAATAAATCCCAAACAAAATAAATGTAACAAAATCCAAACCCAGGCATTTCATAGTAAAAGTGCAGGTAGCTGGAGACAAAGAAGACCTTAAAACGAATGAAGAAGAAAAGAGAGATTGGTTACAAAGGAACAACAGATCAACAGTGAACTTCAAACAAAGGCAATCAGAAAGACTAGAATAACATTCTTCTTAGGTTCAGAACAAAATAGCTGTTGACATGGACTTGTATACTCAGTGCACTCATTTCCTAGGGCTGCTAGACAAATTAGTACAAACTGGGTTGTTGAATATAACAGAAACCCATTCTTCTAACAGTTCTGGAAGTCAAACATCAAGGTGTCAACAGGGCCATGTTCCCTCTAAGGCTCTAGGGAGGAATCCTTCTTTGCCTTGTCCTAGCTTCTAGCAGTTGCCAGCAGCCCTTGGCATTCCTTAGCGGAGCCTACTTGAGATTATCTCTCTCTCCCTCTCCCTCTGGCCCTCCCCCACTCATGTTCTCTCTCTAAAATAAATAAACTTAAAAGAAAAAAAAAAGGAATGAAGTACTGACACATGCTACAACATGGATAAACTTTGTAAACATTATGTTAAGTGAAACAAACCAGTCACAAAGATCACACATGTGATTCCATTTACATGAAATGTCCCTAATAGGCAGTGAATGATTGCCAGGAACTAGGAGAACAGAAAACAAGGAGTGACAGCTAATGGGTATGGGGTTTCTTTGGGAGTTGATAGAAACACTGTAAAATCCGATTGCATTGATGGTTGCACAACTATAAATACTTTATGTATTTATACATAAATACATAAAGGAAATAGATATTTTAAATGAGCGAACTTTACAGAATGCAAATTTAATCCCGATACAGCTGTTTTTTAAAGGGCAAGAGAGATCAAGATACTGCCAAGCAATGGCAGCTAGCAGCTAGAGCTTCAGCCATCACATATGTGTTCCCAAAAGCAAGACAGAGCAAAGGGAAGAAAACAAGCATGGCCACACTTTTAGAGATTTCCTGAGAGGACCGCAAAATGTTCTTGTACGTCTCATCATCCAGAATTTTCCCCACATTTATAGAGAGATTTCTTGAAAAGACCACAAAACATCCTTGTACGTCTCATCATCCAGAACTTTCCCCACACTTATAGAGAGATTTCTTGAAAGAACCACAAAACGTCCTTGTATGTCTCATCATCCAGAACTTTCCCCACACTTATAGAGAGATTTCTTGAAAGGACCACAAAACATCCTTGTATGTCTCATCATCCAGAACTTTCCCAAGATGTCACACAGTGAGCAAGGAAAATTGAGAAATTTAGTTTATAACTGGGCACCTTACACCCCAAATTCCTCTGTTACAAAAGAGAAAGAGTAGAATGGATGTCAGGGAAGATGAACAGCAGCGCGTTCACATCCTCTTACCTTTGAAGCCACCCAACAGACAGCTCTCAGAGGGAGCTGCCTCTAATTTGTTTTGACTGAGTGCTCAGAATCTGAGCTGTGGGAGAAAGTCTGGGGCCCACGGTCCTCGGTCTGCTAAGGCTGCCACTCACAGCCATGTCTGTTTGAAGCTTTCAACCTTGCAACGCTCCAACTCGCAAGACACTTAGCCAATTTACCCTTCAGGCTGCAAGCAGAGAACGTTCTCTCAGTACAACACAGTCCCTCACATCTGCTTGCAGCTTGGCTCCCTCCAGTCTGTTTATCCTTTTTCCAGTCATTACTGAAAGCCTCATACGCCAACATTTCATAGGCGGCGCATGCGGCCTGCACATGAAGGCTGTAACAGACAGTCTGCTCCCATGCTCCCACTGCTGCGGAAAGGGCAGTCCGCTCTCCCGCCCACCACGTCTGTGCGCCCAGTGACAGAAGACAGACCTCCTCCACTCTTCGATTCTGTTTCTTACAGCCTTCACAGTCAGTGAAGAATAGATTTGGAAGGTCATTTCAAAATATTTCGCCCTAGGAGATAACAACTTTACTTAACAACATAGCTAAATCATACAAAGCAAAAGTTGGCAGAATTACGATAACAAAATGAAGAGTCACAGTCCTAATGGGAGGCTACCTACCTTGGGTAAGTCAAGCTAATGCGGGGAGAGAAAGGAAGGATATGGAATCATTAACAATATAATAACGATTTTGATTTAGTGAATATAGTCATATAAATCCTGTTACTCAAAAATTACAGATTACATATTCTTTTCAAAACCTGATCATTGAAGAGACCGAAAAAAAAAAAAAAAAATAGAAAAATCCCTGACAAGAACGACTAAGGGAGAAAAAGAGCAAGTGCAGAATAAACAATACTGGGTTGGAAAGGGGGAAGGGACCTAATTACAAGTATGATAAAAACAATCTTTAAATCCTAAGAGATTACATGCAATTTTATATCAAAAATTTGAAATTTAGGTGTAGGGGGCAGTTCTCCAGAAATAATATAAATCACCAAACATGGCTCAAGAAGAAAATTAAAACCTTGAACGTGTTCTAGCAATCCTACTTCTGGGTATATACCCAAAGGACACAAAAATAGGATATCAAAGAGATAAGTGCACACCCACATTCACTGCAGCATTAATCACCATAGCCAAGATATGGAAACAACCTAGTGGCTGTGAATGAATAGATAAGGAAGATATGGTACACACACACACTGGAATATTACTCCACCACAAGGAAAAAGGAAGTCCCACCATTTGCAACATGGATGGACCTTGAGGACAGTCTACTAAGTGAGCTAAGTCTGAGAGAGATCTAATGCATAGTATAGTGAACATAGACAACAATATTGTATTGTAATCATCAAACTTGTTAAGAAAATAGATCGTCATTATTCTCACCACAAAAAAGAAACAATAGTTATGTGCCATGACAGAGGGGTCCGTCATCACTATAATGGCTATCATATTATACCAATGTATTAATTCAACATGTTGTACACCTTAGATTTACACAATATTATGTGTCAAATACATTTCAATTTAAAAAAATGAATGAGTTTCTCATTGTTAAAGAGTCAGTTGAGCGTCCAACTTCATCTCAACTCATGATTTCATGAGTTTGAGTTTGATTCCAGCATCAGGAGTTTGAGTTCATGAGTTTGAGCCCAGCATCTGGCTCACTGCTGTCACCCTGTCACCGCAGAGCCTGCTTCGGATCCTCTGTCCCTCTCTCTCTCTGCCCTTCACATACTCATGCTCTCTCTCTCAAAAAATAAATAAAACATTTTTTAAATAGACGTTGAATTTGTATTTAAAATTTAATTCACAAACTAAACTAAGTCCAGAAAGTTTTTACTAGTGAGTTCTGTCCAATTCATTTTACAGACTAGTAAAATCTTCAATACAAGACAGGAAAATAACAGTATAAGGAAGGAAAATTATAGCCAATCTTACCTTTGAATATACAATCTTACCTTTGAATATAATTTGAGAAAAATACAAAAAAAAAACAGATCCAGGAATAAATATTATAAGTATTCAAATTCAGACACACACATGTGTGCACATACATGATAAAGGAGAAAAGCAGCAAAATAATATCAGTAAGTACAGAAGAATCATTTTATGAAATTTGACACTCTTGTGATTTAAGAAAAAAATGTGTAGGAAACTAGAAATAAAAACAAACTTCTTTGACATGAAAAAGTGCGTTTCAAAAGCCTACTGCAGCAAATGTTGTCAATAGTGCAGCAGGGGGGGTCATCCCTTTGGAAACCTAGAACAAGACCAGGATGGCTGGCTATCCTATCTGTGGGCTCAATGCCACCATCGCTTCCATTTACCCTCGTCCTGGAGTTCCTGACTATCGAAATAACATAAGAAGGATAAATGTAAGGATTACAAAGGAAGTTTTTAAAAAATCACCATTTGCCAATGATGATTTGCAAACGTCTCAGAGATCGACAGAAAGAATATGTAACAAATGACAGCACTCAGCAGGTTGCCAGAGCAACCCTTCCCAACAGCATCGATGCATTACAACACCAAATCCTTAAAAGGACAGATTTCACCTTAGCAACACAACAGTCAGGTACCTGGGAGTTCATCTAACAAAACATATGCAAGGCCTTTACCGGTAAGAATTTCAAAAACTTTATTAAAAGGGAAAGATTTAAATGAATGGAGAGAGAAAGGACATTTGTGTATGGCAAGACTCAAAATCAAAAAGATGGTAAATCTCTAAATTAGTCTATCACTTCCCTGCAGTCCCAGCTAAAATTCCAAATGATTATAGATGTGCGGTGTAATGACATTTATTTAATTATCCTGTGCCTTCACATTTCTTTCCCATTTTGCAAGTTGCAGGCCCCTGTCCTCTCTTTCCCTCCTCTGTGCTAAACAAAGAGTTCTAGTACTTAGCCTTAGAATGATGGCATCTTATAAAATGCTGATTAAAAAAATCTCAATGAGATAAGAAGCGAATTTTGCCTCTTTCCCAACAGGTGCAGAAAAGTGTCATTAAATACCCTTACTTTTTCTTCTTTTTAGCATAGTATAACTGGACTTCAGAAATTATCGCTATAATCTATGAAACTAACTTTGCCTCCCAAATATGTGATTATGATCCCTTGTCTTTTTTAATAATTTATTTTCCCTGGTAATAATATTTAAATATTCAAAATCTTTATTTCTAAAAGATAAATATTTGTTTTTTTTTAATTAAGGCAGAAAATGACCATTTCTACTTTCTCCTTCTTTTGCTTACATAAATTTTTTAAAATAAAATCTTTAAGTCCACAGAATTTCTTATCTATACATAAAAAAATGTGAAAGTTTTGCCTCATTTAAACTAGTAGAGTGAGTCATGGAATCTGACACAAAAAGCCCTAAAATTCACACGGAAAAGTAAGGGAACAACATAGCCAAAACAAGTGTAAATAAGAAGAAAGGAGTGGTCTCTGCCTATCACCCATGAAGGCTTCCTAAGCCACACAAATTATGACGACGGGGTATTTGGATGGTACGACAGGCTAGAAACAGAGCAGGCTGTACCTGCCCAGATGCTTCCATACCTGAGAACACCCTGAATTGATGCCTTCCTTTCCCTACCTCTCCATCTCCCTATTTTGCTTCAAGGTACAATCTCACCTCACTTATTAAATACTTACATGTTTATATAGGGTTTTTTTTTATATCTTTCCGTTGGGTATAAGAATTACCAGAAATAAAGATTATTCATAATAATAAAAGAGACAACTTATCAAGAAAGCATAATAATCATAAACTTGTCTACACTTAGTAACAGAGCATCAAAATACAGGACGCAAAAATGGACAGAATAAATGGAGAAATAGACGAATCTACAATGGTAGTTGTAGATCTTAACACTTCTCACAATTGATAAAACTATTAGACAAAATAGCAAAAAAAGCATGTAGAGATTTAAACAGTACTTCAACAATGTAACCCAGAGTTTCTCAACCTCAGCACTATTAACATTGTGGACCAGGTAATTCTTTGTTGTGGGGGCTGTCCTGTACATGATAGGATGTTTAGTAACATTCCTGGCTTCTACCCACTAAATACCAGCAGGACTCTTTCTCAGGTATGACACCAAAAATGTCTCCTGACATCACCAAATGTCCCCTGCTGAGAATGACTTTCTTACCTAGTTGACCTTTATAGAACACTACAACCAACACACTACATTGTCAAGTATACTTGGAACTTTTGCCAGAATAGACCATATGTCCCAAGAGATTTCAAAAAGATCGAAATCATACAAAGTATGTATGCTGACAGAAATTTTGTTCCTCTTTTCCAAGATTGTTTTGGTTATTCATGGTACCTTGAGGTTCCATTTGAATTTTATTTTTTTTATTTTTTTAATCAATAAAATATTTTCTGGAAAATCTCTAATTAAATAAGCCAATTAATAATAAAAATATGAAATATCAATATTTATGGAACACAGCTTATGACCTTATCCTAGAAAAGAAAAAATACTTAAAATCAATGAGCTAAGATTCCATTCTTAAAACTAAAAAGGAAGTATAAATTAAACTCAAAATAAGTGGACACAACAAAATAACAAATGTAAACATAAAACCAATAGGAACAGAAAAATGAACAACCAAAAGAGAAAATAAATACAACTATAAGTTGATTCTTCGAAAAGATTAAGAAAATCAGTAAGCCCTTGGCTAGGCTAATCAAGATGAAGAAAGGAAAGAAAACACAATATATGGACATCAGTAATAGAAGAGTAGATACCACTACTGATGCTACAGACATAGAGAGGATAGTAAAGAAATACTATAGTGGCACCTGGATGACTCAGGTTAAGTGTCCAACTATTGGTTTCAGCTCAGGTCATGATCTCACAGTTTGTGAGTCCAAGCTCTGCGTCAGGCTCTGCACTGACATCGTGGAGTCTGCTTGGGATTCTCTGTCTCCCCCTCTCTCTCTGCCCCTCCCCTGCTCACTCTCTATCTCTCTCAAAAAATAAATAAACTTTAACAAAATATTTTTAAAAAAGAAATACTAAAAAAACCTCCATGACAATAAATTTGACAACTTAGATTAAGTGTTGAATTCCTAGAAAGATACAAACCATCATAACCAACTAAGAAAGAAAAAAAAAAGAAAATCTGAATAGATTTATTTCTGTTTTTAACAATGTTTTGTCATTAAAAACCTTTCCAAAAAGAAAACTCCAGACCTAGATGGCTTCCCTGGTGAATTCTATCAAATCTTACAAAAGCTATTTCAGAAAAGAGAAGAAATACTTTCCAACCCATTTCACAAAGTCAGCATAATTCACAGACATATTTTAACAACCACAAACAAGTACAGTTTAGCACAGGAATACAAATTTGGGTTAACATTAAAAAATAAATCACCATAGGGGTGCCTGGGTGGCTCAGTCGGTTAAGTTTCCAACTTCGGCTCAGGTCATGATCTCATGGTTTGTGAGTTTGAGCCCCACGTTGGGCTCTGTGCTGGCAGCTTGGAGACTGGAGCCTGCTTCAGATTCTATGTCTCCCTCTCTCTCTGCCCCTCCCACACTCATGCTCTGTCTCTCTCTCTCAATAATAAATAAACGTTAAAAATTTTTTTTTAAATAAATCACCATATTAACACAACAAAGGAGGAAAAAACACACTGTCAAAAATCATTTGATCATATGCAAGGATTTATTTCTGGGCTCTCTATTCCATTGGTCTGTATATATCTGTCTTTTATGTCAGTACTGCACAGTTTTGATTATTGTAGCTTTGTAATAGGTTTTCAAATCAAAAAGTGTGAGTATTCCAAATTTGTTCCTCTTTTTCAAGATTGTTTTCGCTATTCATGGTCCCTTGAGATGCCACTTGAATTTTTTTTTTAATTTTTTAGAAAGAGAGCCCATGAGCTGGGGAGAGGGGCAGAGGGAGAGAGAGAGAGAGAGAGAGAGAGAAAGAGAGAGAGAGAGAATCTTAAGTGGACTCCATGCTCAGCATGGAACCAATGTAGGGCTTGACCCCACAACCCTGGGATCATGACCTGAGCCAAAATCAAAGAGTCAGATGCTCACATGACTGAACCACCCAGATGCCCCCCATTTGAAGTCTAAGATGCATTTTTTTTATTTCCGCCAAAAACATCATTGAGAATTTGATAGAGATTACATTGAGTCTATATATCGCTTTGGAAAGTATTGACACCTTAGCAATATTAAGTCTTCCAATCCATGAACATATGATGTTTTTCCATTTATTCAAGCCTTCTTTAATTTCTGTCAGCAATATTTTGTGATGTACATTGTACAAGTTTTTCACTTCCTTGAGTATTTTATTATTTTTGATGCTATTGTAAATGGAACTGACTTAATTTTCTTTTAAAATTGTTCACGTCAGTGTATAACAATGCCACTGATTTTTGCATGTTCATTTTGTACCTCTTACTTTGTTGGATTTGTGTGTTTTTTCTAATCATTTTTTATAAGGTCTTTGGAGTTTTCCACTACCTAATTACATACTCTGGAGACAGAAATAATTTTATTTCTTCCTTTCCATGTGGATGTCCTTTAGTTCTTCTTCTTGCCTAATTTCTCTGGCTAGAACTTTCAGTACTATGTTGAATAAAAGTGGTAATAGTGGACTTCCTTGTCTTGACTCCTGATCTTAGAGGAAAAGCTTTCTGTCTTTCACCATTGAATATGATGTTAGCGAAGGGGTTTTCATATATGGATTTTATTATGTTCAGATAGTTTCTTTCTATTCCTGGTTTTTTGAGTGTTTTATCATGAAAGAATGTTGGATTTCGTCAAGTGCTTTTTCTGATTCAGTTGAGGTGGTCATGTGTTTCTCTTTGCTTCATTCTGTTAATGTGGCATATTATATTGATCAAGCTAATCCGCTAAAGCATCTTTGAATAAATCCCATTTAATCATGGTGTGTATTCCTTTCAATATGCAACTAAATTCAATTTGCTAGTATTTTGTTGAGGATTTTTGCATCAGTGCTCATAGGGATATTGGTCTGTACTTTTCTTTCTCGTGGTGTCTTTGTCAACTTTGTCATCAGCAAAATTCTGGCCTAGAATAAATTAGGAAGTGTTTTCTCCTTTACAATTTGTTGAGAAATTGGAGAAGTGTTGCTACTATTTATTCTTTAAATGTTTGGTAGAATTTGCCAATAAAGCCATCAGATCCAAAGACTTTTCTTTGCTAGGAGGCTTTTGATTATAATATAATGTTCTTATGAGTTATAGGTTTATTCAGATATTCTGTTTCTTCATAATTCCATCTAGGTAGGTTCTGTGTTTCTAGAAATCTGTCCATTTCATCTAGGTGATCCAATATTTTGGCTTACCATTGTTCATAACACACTCTCACAATCCTTTTTATATCTATAGAATTGGCAATAGTAGTCCTATTTTCATTTCTGATTTTAGTAATTTGAGTCCTCTATCTTTTTTTTCTTATTTAATAAGCTTATTTAATAAGCTTATAAGCTTATTTTCAAAGTGTCAGTTTGCTTAAATTCAGCTCCGACAGTAGGTGAGCGAATGTATCACATAATTCCCCTCTTAATGTCCCAGTGCCCCCCACCCACCATGTATGGACATTGAAAAAAAAGAACGAGGCTCAGAAAAGAATAAGGTTCTGAATAAGGTTCTGAAAGCCAGTTTTTCTTAGAGACTCATTCAGAAAATCCACACCAAGCTCTGGACCTAGACTCTCAGCCTTATCGTCTTCTTTCTAGCTCTTTGAAAAGTTGCTCACAATTCTGAGCCAGTTTCCCATGGGTAGTGGAAAAGCAAGCACCTCCAATTCAGCACAGACTGGACAGCTGACTTGAGAAGAAAGTAACTTGCCTCCACACCCCTGGGGCCCATTCTTGCCTTGGCATGGCCAGGGTCCTTTTCTACCTGGTGCAGCCTCACACTGTAGTCTTCCCTTCTCTCCTCCAAGCATAAGTTTCTGTGTCCCAGGCTGGGGTACTGCTTCAGGGACTGACTAATCCAATGAAGTTATCCAGGCTAACACTCTAATGAGCCATAACAGCTTAATGGACTCTGTCTTCCATAAAACACTTGAATTTTAATTCAGTCTGAGTGCATTAAACCAAAGGAGGAAATAATCGAGTTTCATGTGCCATGGCAGGTCAGAGGAAGGAGAGGCTTGGGATGTAGGAAACACCTACTTAGTAATGGCCATGATATTGAGCAACAGCTAAGAAACTGGGAGCATTGGAAAATCTAAGGGACATCAGTGGCCAGCAAGGGGCAGGGCTGGAAAGTGGGAAGGCAGAGGGATGATGAAAGCAAACTTTGGGAGCAATCCAGACAAATCACAAAATATTTCCAAAACTGCCTCATCTATCTTTTCAGAAGAGCATCTCCAAAGATTTCGGAAGAGGGTCTCAACACATATCATGCTGGGTACATTGCCCCCACCTGAGAGTCACTGAAATCAGTTCTGACTTATAGGATGACCAACCTTCCTGGTCTGCTTAGGACCTTTGTAATTTTAGCACTGAAAGTCTCATTTCCCAGAAAACCACTCAATTCCAGGCAAATGGGGATGGGTGGTCACCCTAGATTTGAGAGAAACCTTTAGAATGCCCATCAAGACACTCCTGTTTTCCAGAGGTCCACCTGTCTTCCTTGCCCCTTCCCATCCTCATTGATGGCACCCCAGCACAGGCTTTTGCACAGCCAATTGGACCAATTATACCAAATATACAGGCCAACATAAGTTGGGCCAGTCAAAGTCTGGTTCCCAGAAACTCTCACTGGAATTCAGAGAGAGCAACAATGGCAAGAAGTGGAAGGAGATTCATTAACACTACTCAAATACTTGCCATGTGCCAGGTTCTAAAGTGTTCTGAATGGAGTAACTTGTTTACTCCTCACAATGACCCTGTGAGTGAATGCTGCCATCTTCATCATTTTGTCAGAGAAGTGACATAACATGCTCAAGTGGTACAGCTAGTAAATGGTAGCCCTGAGTTTCAAATCCAAGTAAAGTGGTTCCAGAATTCTCTAACTCAAATATTTTATTTAGTACACAGCTTAACCTCTCTACTCGGTTTCCACGAGGAGCATTCCTAGGAGAAGAGTCAAATTTGGGCTCAGCAGCCATGTTTTTCTGTGTCTGGAGGAGTAGAGAAAGCCGGGGGGGGGGGCGGTGCGCAAGGTGGGGGTAGAAGGAGGAAAGCCATGTGCTGCTCCAGGGTTGGCAGGTGGGGCCCTGGTGCCTGACTACATCCAGACTCAGTTCCAGGTGTACTGAGGCTTGGGTACACTTCCTGCCCCATAGCTCTGTGGAGCATCCCTGAACCCTTACATTTGTGGGGAAGTTGGTTGGACTTGGTTTCTGGTTCTAAAAAACAAACAGCCCCAATCCAATGAGACTAGGGGTTGGTGAGGCATGGTAATTAAGAGCAGGCTAAAAAAAAAAAAAAAAACACTGTCTGTGCTCACATCCCAGCTTCCCACTGCCTAGCTGAATGTCCCTGGACAAGTATTGTGACTGCTTGAAACTTCACTTTACCCCTCTGTAAAGAGAAGCCCAATTCCACCCTCACACTGGTCCTTAAGAAGACTGAATGAGATAAAGTCTGCAGAAGAGATATTCGCCTCTTTGTGAGCCCACTCCTTTCTCCCCTCAGGAGTGGGGAGTTGTCCCTCTCTATCTTGCATGGGGGACAGCGGGGAGAGGCCAAGCTTTTCCATGCAGCACTCTCTGAATAAGGGATTCACGTGGGGTTGGTCATCATCTCTGCCAGACATCTCTTAGGAAAGCAGTTGCCCAGGGGCAGCACAGGACCAGAGTTCTCTAATTTGAAGCCTGCAGGACTGCAAAAGATGAATTCTTTGTCTCAGGTGGAAATGGAGAAAGGCTTATTCACACAAGACAAAGGAGAAAGGCTTATTCGCAGGAGACAAAGCTGGGGCAAAGACCATCCTGTGCCCTGCCCCTTGGTGCACCCCCAATGAGCATTTCCAGCCAGATCACAGGAACTTTCACTGGAAAGTTGTCTCTGGGATGCAGCAGGGGAGTACAGGACACACACACACACACACACACACACACACACACAAAACCTAGAGACCACGACGAAGGTACAAGCCTTCAAAGTTAGATCCAACTTGGTTCTCAAAGTATGTCCCTGGACCATCAGCATCAACAGCTCTAAGAAATTCTCAGGTTCCTACTCCACACCTACTGGATCTGAAACCTGTGTTCTAATAAGCTCTCCAGACAACTGTGATACAGGCTCAAGTCTAAAAAGCTCTGGGCCAAGGACAATGGCTTGTCATGAGGAGGCAGAAACTGCCAGACTCAAAGATTATAACCAGACAAGATCTCTGACTGTGAGAACAGCCCAAAGCAAATAGATGAGAGACTGCACCTGGCTGACCACAACCTGTGACCACTTATGCCCCATGTAATCTCCAAGCCAGCAGGAAGTGGGCAGCATTGCAGCCTGCTGATGGAGTCCCACAGAGCCTGGACCCCGGACTTCACAGAAGTTAGTGGCCACAGAGACCCTCAGGGGGCACTGAACAGGAGCCTTACCATCCCTCTCCATTCCTGTGTATACTGTGGACCCGTGACAGCTGTGAGCACATTCCTATGCTCCCCTTCACCAACAGGTGGTTTTTGTTCTTAACAGACATCCTGTCCTTACTCTGCCATTGCACACCAGGTGTTCCAGGGCTGGAAGACATAGTGGCTGCACCAGAAGGCATTCCATTTAAACCCAGTGGATGAGTGTCCAGATACTGAAGTTCTGGCACAGGGTGCCAGAGGTGACATCTCAGCCTTGACTCCCTTTGGGGAGTCTCCCCTGGGTATGAATGTATTTGAAGGCATAGGTGTGAGGGGTGTTGGTAGCAGAGAAACAGATCCCGGTGGACACTAACAGCTCCCTCCTCTGTATCCATCTTACCCTTCTTGACTGGCTTTCATTCAGATATCCACCATCCAACCCCCATGATTCAAGGGAAGCTGACCTGCTCCCTGGTTCCAGGAGTGGAGCCTCAAGTGGTGTAAAGGTACCCCAACCACCTTCTTCAATAACTGGCTCAGGAATATGGTCCTAAACAAATATAGCCTCCACACCACAAAGCATAGACGTATGGCCCAACTGTGAGAGGCTACTAGAGCTTTCTGGGCTAGTTTTCTTATTCTTAAGAAAGAGCCACCATAATTCTTTCTCTCTTACACCAAAAATTTCCCTCTTCTGGATTAATCCCATCAGCTAAGAATCTCTCATCCCAGCTCTCTCTTTTCCCCTCCCTCTTACACCCATTCATTAGGGTTTCTGAGCCCACCACCCCACTCACGCTGCCTTTGTCAATGTCACAACACCTGATGTGCTAAATCTGACTTCCATCCTCCCCCTCCCTGTCTGCTGGGCAGCACCAGACACATCAGGTAATTCCTCCTTTGTATTTTCTCTTCACTGGCTTCCAGAACATCCTTCTTCCTTCTGAAAACTTCTCAATGAAGCCTAATTACCCTGCAGAGTCCCACACCTTGTCATCCCTTTCTCTTGTCTTCTTCTTATCACTTTCTGACACCCACATAATAGATTGACTTACCCCAGTTACTGCCATCTGCCCCACCCCTGCCAGCTAGAATAAGAGCTTCATGGGCAAGCCTTCCTTACCTGTTTTGTTCACTGATTTAACTCCAACACCTAGAATAGTATAGTTCATGCAGTAGGTACCCAATAAATACCTGTTGGAGGAAGGAAGGAAGGAAGGAAGGAAGGAAGGAAGGAAGGAAGGAAGGAAGGAAGGAAAACGGTCTCTCTTCCTCTAGACACTGTGAGCACAGACACAAAGGCTGAAATGTGCTCCCAGCCTGAGGGCGGTCCCCACACGAAGAAGTCAGAGCCGAGAGAATAGCACAGGATGGATGTGGGGCTGAGGATCTGAGCCTATGCCTGAGCCAATCAGCCCCCCATGCTAGGTAAGCTGCTTGACCAGACATTTTTGCTACTAGCAGCAAAACACCTTCCTCCAGCAGTTGTTCATGAAGACCTCAAGAAGTCACTCCACACCGGTAGAATATTAAAGCTGGGATGGACAGATTCTCCAGGGTTGGGGGGTGGGCTCAGGGTTGGTGGGGCTCAGATTTGCCCACCACATCAGCCTGTGGACCCCCAAACTTTGTTATCCTTTCAGCTGATTCCTCCTCTGGGCCACACTGCAAGCCCCGTGTGGGATTTATTCTAATATCATCCCATGTGAACAGTGGCCTGTCTAGCATTCATCGCAGTTAACAACTAGGCAGGCAGCTGAAAGTAAACCCATGCTTGCAGTTCAGAAGTACCAGCTGTCAGAGGACTCAGCTCCCTCATGAGAAAGGGCACAGGCGGGCAGGCACTTGGGGACTAACTGGCATGTTTGCGGGACGGTATGAAAACATTAGGGTCTTTGTGAAAGCCCTCATTAGAGCCTCTCTCCTCTTCGTCCCACGTTCTGAGCAGTGCTTTCAGCATGCCTGTCCACCTTCAGCCTCTACAGTGCCTCTGCTCTGCCCTGATAGGCCTCCTGGGCTTCCTCCAGTTCTCTGGCTCTCTCCTGACCGTGCACCCTGCCATAAGGCGGGTCTTCCCACACTCACACAGGGACTAGGGAGGCAGCTCACATAGCAGTTAAGGCACAGCTCTGTGCCCAGAGATCTGACCCCCAGTTTGGGCTCCTTCATCTCCTCCTGGATGACCTGAGGTGAACCCAAGCATTTCTCTGAGCTTCAGTTTCTCCCCTGGGAAATGGGCATAAACCAAGACTTTTGTCTGCAATCTATAAGCCCCTTATCTGAGCAGGACAGCCCCCAGGAATGGTTAGACTGTTCCGCTGTCCTGCTCTGCAGCTTTCTGTGGCCTTCTACAGCTCATGCTTCTGGTCTAAGCCCCTCTACCACCTTCAGGCCACCACTGACCTGGTCCTCCCTGGCACCCATGTGATTCTTTACTTACCCCAGGCTGGCCCTCTTCCAGAATGCTCATCCCCTACTCTCTTCCTATCCAAACACCAACCACCTTTCCCCTTCCAGGGTTCTCCTCATGCTCTGCTTCCTCCAGGAAGCCCTCTCTGATAACCAGCTCAGCCTGAGCTCTTCTTTCTCTTGGCCCCTGTAGGGCTTGGGTCTATCTCCTCATATTTAGAACACTGTGTATGACAGAGTAACCCTCCACTTATGCTCCTTAGACTGTTGACCAGTCTCATGCCTGTAGCTTGCAGAAGTTTGCCAGTAAGACCAATCAGTGATGTGACCAGAATATAGACTGCATAACCATGTGGCCTTAGGGAAGCTACTCAATGTCTCTCTGAGTCTCAGATTGGTTGTCAAGCGAAACGGGAATAAAAAAAAAAAAAAAAACAAAACAGTGCTTATGTACAATGGAATATTACTCTCCCATGAAAAAGAATGAGATTGTGCCACTTGCAACAATGTGGATGGACCTACAGGTTATTATGCTAAGTGAAATAAGTCAGACAAAGACAAATACCATATGATTCCACTTTTATGTGGAATCTAAAAAACAAAACAAACAAAAGGCAGAAATAGACCCATAAATAGAACAAACTGATTGCCAGAGGGGAAAGAGGTAGGGAGATGGACAAAATGGGTGAGGGGGAGTGGAAGGCACAGGCTTCCAGTTATGGAATGAATGTCACAGGAATAAAGGGCACAGCATTGGGAATACAGTCAATGTATTGTAATAGTGTTGTATGGTGACAGGTGATAGCTACACTTGTAGGGAGCACAGCATGACATATAGACTTGTCCAATCACTATATTGCATACCTGAAACGAATAAACATAGTGTGCCAACTATAAATTAATTTTTTAAAAAAGATGTTTACAGGGACACTATGAGGATTAAATGAGAGAACATATATAAGGCACCTATCAGTTTCTGGAACCTAAAAGGCGCTTAAAAGATGGAAACCAACATTGTTGTCACCATTGAAAAGGGCTTCTCTCCTCTCTGTTGCAAAACTCTACATCCAAGTGTTTCCTCCAGTCTGTATTAACCAACTATTTAGATAAATTATAAAGTATTTCAGTGTCTACAAAACTGCCTCTCTTTCTGAAAACGCTAACTATGCAGGGATGTCAAAGAGAGGATATAAGTGCTCCCACTGTCTTCATCCACCGTGCCACTCTCCTCTACTGAACCTGAATCTAACCTCAGAATCTTTCTTAACACAATTCTCAGTGCAGTTACCACTAACAAATCAGAATTGGCATATGTGGAATAATAAAGAATTTGACTGGTCTTTGTCTTTGGTTCTTGGGAGGTAACCTCTAAATCCTTGGGATTTCCTGAGCACTAGTTGTATCTTGACTATTCGTGGTAGGCCCTGATAGTTTATGCTGACAAGTTAACTCCTGGTGGCCACAAGATAGTTTTGGGATGGGGGCTAGCCACCCCGAAAGACCAATCATGATAAGAGAGATGGATGCTTTGAGCCACATGATATCATGTCTTTGAAGGTATGGTGCTAAGTGAAATAAGTCAGAAAGAAAAACAAAAACTATGATTTCACTCATATGTGGACTCTAACAACACAAATGAACAAACTAAACAATATGAAAACAAACTCATAGATACAGAGAACAGATGGACAGTTACCAGAAAGGAAAAGGATTGGAGATGAGCAGAATGAGTGAAGGGGGTGATGAAAATGACTGAAGTATGGTGACAGACGGTAACTGGACTTTTGGTGGCAATCACTTAATAATGTATACAGATGGATGTCAAATTATGTCGTATACTTGAAACATATAATTTTTATACCAGTTTTACTTCAATTAAAAGAGAAAAGAAAAAGTGAGCAGGAGCCACTCTGTGTCTGTCCACCTTTGCAAAAATCCATTATTAATGCCCCTGGGGACCCCAACCAGTGGGGGACAGAAGTAGCAAATGTCCTTTCCAGCTCCTAATCTTCCAGTGGATAATCCTTAGAAGGGACCCAATTACATCCAATGGCAACCCCCAGATCATACCTGATATTAGTTTTGTCTCTTTCCCTGTCTCACTCTGCCCTATCCCCTCTCTCCTGCTTCCCTTTGGGACCTGTTCCCAAATAAATGTCCTGTACCGGCATACTTTCTCAGAGTCTGTTTCCAGTGGAACAGGAGCTACAGCTGAAGGCTGGGCTCTGCAGTGCTGTGCTCTGTAGTATGGCTGGGGAGGTCCAGAGTTCTCTGCCGGCCTCCAGGTATGAGAGTCTGGAGGGAAAGACAATGGTGGGGTGGCCTTCCCAGGGACAACAAAGGAACTCCGAGGACCTGTGGGGACAGAGTCTTTGAGTGGGTCACAAGCACAGGGGGAGCTGCCTCAGTCCCTCCCAGCACAAAGCCAGGGCCGGACAAGAGGACCCCATAGGAGCAGACCCCACTTAGACTCAGGGCAGGCTGCTCTGTCCTGAGCCCATTGGACACCACTCCCGACTGTACCGACCTACTGACCTGGGGACCTTTGTCAACCCATCTGCAGGCAGTCTCCAACCCATGTCAGGGCCGTTTTCCTGTGTGTGCAGATCACACTCTGTCCAAAAGTAGCTTCCAAGGCGTGAGAGGTGGGCATCCGCCCTGCTCAACATCAGCCACAGTGATAGGGGGCTCTCCCGAGCCCTCCACCTGAGGACTTCCTGTCGTAATTCACAGACCCACCCTGCACATGCCAGCAAAGGCTCTGACTATTTATCCGAGAGGGCTCCAGAGGGAAAGACCCCCAGAAGAGGCCTCCAGGAGCAAGCACACCACCATCGACTTCATTCTCTGTGCCCTCTCCAGGGTTCGCTGCCAGTCTCAGACAGGAAGAAAATCCCAGCAGAGATTTTAGTGGTTGAGGGAGAGTGTGGGAGAGGACAGCTCTCTAGCCTCCCAAAAGAGGGCTGTGGAGTGGATGCTTCCCCAGACCCTACCTCCCCAGCTACCTTGTGGGCTCCTGATAGACCAGAGGGTCCTGTCCTCTGGATGCAGGGTCCCCAGGGGGCTTGGCACAGAGCAGGTGCTCCCAAAACGATGACAGCCAAACACCTCGAGACATTCACTCTCCACTGTCACGAAGTGAAAGCCAAGTTTGTCCACACATGGTCTGCACCTCTCAGCCCTGAGCAAATGCCGAGCACCACCCACCCCCCAACACACACACGGGGAGGATGCCCACCTTCAGCTCCCCTTCTCACCGCCCATCTTTAAAGGCCAGGCTTCTCTTGCCTCCACCACCCCAGCAGCCCTTGTGTCTTGACCTTGTTCTCCCTCTGCCATTGTAGCGTGAAATGCATGGTTTATTCTGGGATCCAGCTCTTTTACCGAAACACATCCAATAGTAATGGGATGGGAGTCCTCATGGAATTTCAGCTCTAGCTCCTCCCTGTGGCAGATTTAATGCAAAAAGAAAGAAAAAAACACAAAAATCATGATAGACAAAATACCAAAATTTTCATTAGAAACAACAGATCAATAATACTGATTTTTTTTTTTTTTTTTTTTTTTTTGCCTT
The DNA here is from genome assembly GCF_018350195.1 of Panthera tigris. NCBI lineage: Eukaryota > Metazoa > Chordata > Mammalia > Carnivora > Felidae > Panthera > Panthera tigris. The sequence continues at coordinate 110,851,327 of NC_056667.1, read as the reverse complement.
AGAGGCCAATATGATTCGGCCCCAATCCTGTCTTTATTTAAAATTTATTATTTAAAATTATTTAAAGTGATATTTTGCTCATGATGGAAATTTTGCCCCTGTTTTCTTTTTTTAAATATTGCATTAAAATATTCTGTATCTTGATTTCTCGGGGTTTCTTGGGGGCGCCCTTCTAAATTTTGCAGCCAAGGCAATGCCCTCACTCCCCTCACCTGAGTGCCAGATAAGCATTTCCTGCTGAGTTGTATTGTGCAAATCAACCGGAACCCAAAGAAATTAAGTCAGCCTTGGGAGAGCAGACAGGACGGGAGAGAAAGGGAGAAAAGAAACAATGACTTAAAAGCTGAGAGAGAGAAGTAGAAAACACAAAAGATTAAAGATAAGAGAAAGGACCAGTCCAAGCCAGTGACTGTGGGATTTATGCAAATGACTCCACCCACTGGTGCAGGCTTCCTCCCAGCTCAAAGCCTTTCCCTTCAAAGAACTAGTATTTGTAATCGGCCAGACACAGTAGCAGGACTAACGTGTGTAATTTAGTGGCTTCCTAAAACAAATCTACTTTCATCTTGAACTCTCTAAAGAGTGGATATAATTTCTACAGGGACCTAATACACGTATCAATTTACAAACCCACGTCTCCCTCCAGCCCCCACATGGCACAGCCCTGCCCACCTTGGCTCTTCCCTGCTGGGTTATCTGTAAAAGCAAAAGCCACAGTGTAGAGGAAGATGTCCCTCTACACGCAGAGGGGCCAGGCATCCCAGCTTGCTCCTGTTGTCCCTCTGTAATTATGAATGGCACACAAAAGGAGGCAACTTCGCAGCTAAAATAAGCCAGTTTGGTTTCTCAAAACCCACTGTTCCCACTAATTGCAGATGCCCTGTTTCCAAGCTGTAAATTTGAGATAATCAACAGGACAGACTCTCTTCTGAGGTCTATGCTCCACAAGGCTGGTACCAAACAACCCATTCTTGGCCAAGCCCATTTTCCTCAGTGGAACTAGAGTCAGAGCAGAGAGTGGGACAAGAGAAGGCAGGAGAGGTGGGTAAGGGTTAGACGTGATTGGTCTTGAAGGCCCTATTACTGAATACAGTTTTTAATCCCAAGGGCAAAGGACAGCTACTGCAGAATTGTAAGTGGAGGCATGCTATCAGGACATCCATGTCTTTGAAAGATTTCAGGGGACCAAAATTGTCACCTGCTAGACCCCAAGTCCCGAAATTTATGGCCCACCTGCTTGTACTCACCGACCTTTGTCTCACATTTTCCTTTTCCACCTTATCTCTTAATTCAGGCCACTGGAAAGAAAAACCAGCCTTCCAGTGATAGCAGCTGCCCTGACAAGAACTCCCTCCAGCCCAGACCACCCAAATCAGTTCTAGTGTAACCCCCCCAATTCACACCTGTGCAGATGGACTATAGAGTGACCTCTAGAATGACCCACAACTGCTTTACCACAACACCTGCCTTCTTTATCTCTGCCCAAGGAGGACACGAACCCCATTTACATAACATGCAATGTATATATAAGCGTGTTTCCTTAAGGGGCATGTGTGACCTTGTGCCCCTCTTTACATACCATGACAAGGATCTCCTTTTCAAATATTCATCCTGATGGTACATAAAAGGAACCTATCCACCCTTGCCCAGGGAGTCATGGCTTCGGAAATTATTCCCTGTGATCTCATTTGCTGCAAATAAAATTTCCTTTGTGCGCCCACTCACCTGGTATAGTTTCTATGACTCACCAAGGAGTGAGCTCATGTTAGCTCCCGTTACAAAATTGGGCCAGTGCATGCCATCTGGCAATAGAGGTGAAACTGATCAGGCTTGGTTAGGATGGCTCTGAGAGGGAAAAAGAGGAGGAGGAAGGAGGTCCAAACAACTCCCAGCTTCTGGGTGGAAAAGGATGCTTCTCGTTGAAGGGGAACCAGCTTTGGGGGGCGGAGGGGGGCCTCAAGCCAGGCATTTTGTCTTATGTGGTGGGTCAGATCCAGGGTGCCTTTGAGAAATCTGATAACAGCCAGGTAAGCAACTGGGTATTCCTAGTCAAAGCTGAGGAGAGGGTCAAGTTAGAGATTGAAAGCAATGTGAAATCTGCATATATACACGGTAACTACACCAAATAGCTCCCGGGCAGTGGGTTCACTGGAGCCTCCAGTGGAGGTTGGAGTGAGGCGACAATCGGTTCGTTCCTTTGCCCAAAATACAGCTGGCCCAAGGCCTTGAAGCCAATAAATTGCTTGGAAGTTAAACTATTCACTCACCAAAACAGCTTCTTCAAACTCACATGCCATCCTCTTTGCTCAGACCATTTAGTCTTTCTGGGCTACGCTGACCACCGCTTTGGCCGCTCCCGGAGCCATCCAGAATCCTCCAGCCCCTTAATCTCCTCTTGTGCATTCCTTCAGTGGGCTTCGTTTCCGAAGCGCTCCCAGAGAACCGGGAGGTGCAGGAAGCTTTGGAGATACCGCAGGCACACCCAGTATTTCTCCTGCTCCAGGGCCTCTCAAATACAGCCTCGCCTGCTTTGGGGTCCACAACTTCAGCTGCCTTACTCCTGACCACCTCCTGGGAGACCTGGGAGCCCCCGTGTGACAAACAGGAAGTCCCGGAACCCCGCGCACTGCACAGCGGTAGGGAGATCAGCCTGGAACCCGGCATCTCCAGAAGAGAGGGCACGTGTGAGGCCTGGAGGAAATGGCCTGGATCGGCCAGTTGGCAGTGACTAAGAAATGCCCAAATTTAGACCTTCAGCTCTGGCTTTGATTTCAAATGAAATTCTTCCACTTTCATTTTCAAAGGGACATTTTTTTTTTTTAGAATTCTTGTAAAGGTTGTAAGCAACTTCATCCAGGTTACCAAAGATACTGGCAGCAAAAAAAAAAAAAAAAAAAAAAAAAAAAAAAAGTCCACTAAAGGTGAATCTGCTTAAAGCAGAAACTAAAATTCATAGGAAATAATAGGGAGAAAAGCTTATATTTAGAAGTTATTTTAAAAAATAAACTAAAAATTATCAAAACAATACTATTTCACCATATCTTTAAAGAAAAAAAAAAACCTGGTTTATAAGTATAATGGCCCCTTACTTCTGTGGATTATTTTTACTTTATATTATAAAAAATTTCAAGCAAAGCAGGAAAGAGAATGGTGTAACAAAACTCGATATATCCATTGCCTAGATTTAATAATTAACTCTCTCTCTCTCTATATATATGTGTGTGTGTGTGTGTGTGTGTGTGTGTGTATTGGCTAAAGTATTTTAACAGGTATTGTGACATTTCAACGTGAATCTTTTTTAAATGACATTAACCTATATAGACACAATGCTATTATCACACCTAAGAAAATCAACAAAAATTTCCTAATGTTATAAGAGACTCTTAAATACTGAGAACAAACTGAGGGTTGATAGGGGGTGGGGGAGAGGGGAAAGTGGGTGATAGTCATTGAGCAGGGCACCTGTTGGGATGAGCACTGGGTGTTGTATGGAAACCCATTTGACAATAAATTATATTTAATATAAAAATAAATAAACATTAAAAAATTTTCCTAATGTTATCTAATACCCAGAACACATTTAAATTTCCCCTCAAATATCCCCTCAAAACTGTTTTATGGTTGGTTTGTTCAAATAAATATCCAATCATATATCCAATCATATATACAATTAGTCATAGAAAAAGAATGATATTTTGTTATTTGTGACAGTATGGACGGACCTGGAAGGCATTAGCTAAGTGAAATAAGTCAGTCAGAGAAAAACAAATATCGTATAATTTCACTCATATGTGGAACCAAAACAAACAAAAACAAAAACAGAATCATAAATACAAAGAACAAAATGGCAGTTGTCAGGCCAGGGGCAGAGAGAACTGTGATAGGCAAAAGAGGTAAAAAGGATTAAGAGGCATAAACTTTCAGTTATATAAAATAAATAAGTCACGGGGTGCCTGGGTGGCTCAGTCTGTTAAGGGCTCAGTCATGATCTCACAGTTGCTGAGTTTGAGCCCCAAATCAGGCTCTGCGGACAGTGCAGAGTTTGCTTCGAATTTTCTATCCATCCCCTCTCTCTGCCCCTCCCCTGCTTGCATGTGCTCTCTCTCTCTCTCTCTCAAAAATAAATAAACATTAAAAAAATAAAAAATAAAATAAGCCACAGAGATGAAAACCACAGCACAGGAAATATAGTCAATAATATTGTAATAACATTGGATGGTGACAGATGGTGACTACACTTATGGTGGTGAGCATTGCATGGTGCACAGAATTGTCAAGTCACTATGTTGTACACCTGAAACTAATATAACATTTATGTCAACTACACTTTAATAATAAAAAAGAAAAGATCCAGGGTGCCTGGGTGGCTGGGTTGGTTAGGCGTCCAACTTTGGCTCAGGTCATGATCTCACAGTTCATGGGTTCCAGCCTCATGTTGGGCTCTGTGCTGACAGCTCAGAGCCTGGAGCCTGCTTCACCCCTGCTTGAGCTCCGTATCTCTCTCTCTCTCACTCTCTCTCTCTCTCGAAAATTAATAAATGTTAAAAAATTTAAAAAAAAAAAGAAAAGATCCAATCAAGAAGCACTCCTTGCATGCAGCTGCTATGACTTCAAGGTATCTTTTACTCTGGATATCGCACTTTCCAAAATAGTGGACACTGGCCACGTGAAGCTATCTAGATTAATCAAAAATAAATAAGTAATAAAGATGAGGTAATATGAAAAACGCAGCTCCTCAGTCTCAGCAGCCAAACTTGTGGTGCCCAATGATCACACCTATGTGATAGAACATGTTCATCATCACAGAAAATTCTACTTCACAGGGCTAATTGAGAACATTCCCCTTGCTCTTGGTACCCTGACTGTGTCTTCTTTTTATCTATAACATTGACCTGTTGAAGAGATCCAGCCGGTTGTTATGTAGACTGTCCCACCTTCTGGACTCATCTGATTGTTTCTTTGTGCTATCATTTCATTTGTTCCTTTACCCCTTATATTGCCTATAAACTCCAGCTTAGAGCTAAAGACTTGATTAATTTTAATCATCAGAGCAGAGAAAGTAGCAAGTATTGTTTGGGGTGGAGGGGTGGTTTTTCCTTAAAAAAAAAAAAAAGGGTCCTGGCCGTATTGTAGGATGGTCAGGAGCTCTGCCTTCACACTGAACTTGTCCAGTACAATCACACCCCATCCTGGCCTTATGGTTTTAACATTCAAGTTGCTTATTCTGTTGCACATAGCATTTTGCCAGTCACGTTTGACTGCTTCATAAAACTTTGTGCCTTCTACAAGTCCCTAATTTGGCTCAGCAGTATGTTTTCACTGTATCCATCCAGCAGTGGAAGGCAGGATAGTAAAAGACTCCACCACCAGGAGACAGGCTCCCCATAGCAGTGAGAGATGCTTGCATGAGGGCTAGGGTCACACGTGACAACCCCAGCAGGGGCATTCTCCTGTGATGGCAACAGGAAATGCCTCGTGCACCCTCAGAGTCTTTTAAATATTGCATTTAAGGAACTCTGACAAATGAAAATCGAAAATTTTAAGATACTCATTTGTTTTGTCTCTTAAATTCCACATAACAGTGAAGTCATATGGTGTTTGTCTTTCTCGGACTGACTTATTTCACTTAGCATAATACCCTCTAGCTCCATCCATGTTGTTGCAAATGGCAAGATTTAATTCTTTTTATGGCTGAATAATATTCCATTGTATGTGTGATATAATATACTATATATTATATATGTTATATAATATATACTATATACATACACACCACATCTTCTTTATCCTTTCATTAGTCAATGGACACTTGGGCTATTTCCATAATTTGGTGCTATAAACATCAGGGTACATGTAGCCCTTTGAATTAGTATTTTTGTATTCTTTGGGTCAATACCTAGTAGCATAATTGCTGGATCGTAGAATAGTAAACAAACAAAACAAACGAACGTAGGGGGAAAAAAAGAGAGAGAGACAAACCAAGAAACAGACTCTTGACTGTAGAGAATAAACCCATGGTTATCAGAGGGGAGGTGGGTGGGGCATGGGTGAAATAGGTGATTCGGATTAAGGAACTCACTTGGGATGAGCACTGGGTGTTGTATGGAAATGTTGAATCACTATACTGTACACCGGAAACTAATATTACACTATATGTGAACTAACTGGAATTTAAATAAAAATTTTTTAAAAAAAGACTTTGAGGTAAACCATGGAGGAATTTTTTTTATTTGAATTCTTCACTTCAAAAAAATTATTAAAACAGCTTGAAAGGTAGAAATTATAAGGGATAAATCACTGTAAGTCTTAAACCAGTGCAGGGATCTGGCTGAATAAACTGTTTCAGCCACACAATGGAGGACTGAGCCCCCTAGAATTAGCAATGAGAAATCTATGTGCCAATATGGAGAAGAAATAAGGTGAAGGTAGTAAGCGAGAGGGTAACGGTTATAATACAATACCTTTTATGTAACAAAAGGGGGAAACTGGATAGAGAGACACATAGATAGACCATTTATTTATAGTATCATAAGACACAATGGAAGGATAAACCAAAAACCAATATTTTTAAATGGTTATTGAAAGAAAAAAGAAAGAGTGATCGCTATAAAAACCAGACTTCTGTGGATGTAACTTGTTAAATGCTTTTTATTTTGGACTGTAAATGTCTTACATAAATTTTTAAAGTTTAGTCACAAAAGAAAAACAAACAATCCCTTAAAATGTGAAAGCACACCTAAATGAAGGAGCCTTAACTGCGTATAAAGCATGTGGCATAACCACATAAAGAAAACAATTACTTGAAGTGGCTTTAAAACACAGTGCTTTGACTCTACTTCCCAAGGAGGAGATATTCTATGGACAATAAAAAAGGAAAGAAATCATAAACTGCATTCAGTAGCTATGTTATTAGTATTGATATTTTTATTAAATGACTGTATTGCCATCATTAGGTACCATAATTTTCAGCACAAAAATGATAACAGTATAAAATCAAGGAAGTTAAGTAAAAATCCTGCAATCTTGAAAATGAATCAGAAATAGCAGTTTGAACTCATGTGGTATTTTTCTCTTTAAAAATACATGGATCCTGGCTCTGTCCACTGAAAGGCCTAGAAGCAATGACCATCAAGTAACGAGTAACACTAAAAGCTAGGCTGTGCTCTCTAGATACCCTTTACTAGGGAAATGGGCTAATACCAGGTCTAGGGCTAAAAATGTACAAAATGAGACTGGGTCGTCTTGCACTGGAAAGCAAGGGAGCCACCAAAGACTGATGGGACCACATTAAGATGATATAGGACAACACAGGGCACACACTCAGCAGCTGCTGCTCAGTGATGAGGGGGTCCATTACTCCATGGTTGCAAGACTCATCAGAGAGAGGGGTGAGGACTGCAGGGCAGAGATGAGAGGAGGGTCCCAGCACCAGCAGGGATGGAGGGATTTAAACCCAGCCCTAATGGGCAGCTCCTCTGAGGGAGGAACAGAACAAGAATGAGGATACAAGAACCTGAGTATCTCAGGGGCCCCCATCAACCCCAGGTCCTGGGCAAGGAAAAGCAGCAGGCACTGGAGACATTTTGAAAAAGAGAGCTCCCTTAGCCCAGGAGGAGCTAGGGTGGGGGTGGAGGGATCCTGGGCACCAGATCAACCAGCAGGAACACCAAGAGCAGGTTTCGTTCAAGAACTGCAGGACCAAATGCTCTTAAAAGCAGAGGCCGTCAGGACAGCCAGGCCAGTAGCCTGTAACCCAGGGGTGCACACACATTGTCTGAGTGCCGGCCTCTGCAGACCCCTATTCCCCAGGGTCCTACGTGTCTGCGGGACCCCCCCCCCACCACCACCACCTCGCCCCCTTCCTTTCCACTCCAGGGCCAGCCCTTCGGGAATCTTCCCAGCATCAGAACCCACTGCCTCCAGCCCCAGCTTGGACTCAGAACCCCTCTTCCTGTAACCCATGCCAGACTCACTGTCATTCCTTGACCTGGCGGGCTCCTCCAACCCAAGACCCCTGGGGGGGGGGGGGGGCTCCTTGTCCCCAGGTTATCTGGATACTTCGGGGAAGCTGGCTTGGTGGATGGAAGGATTCCCCCGCAGGAGGGTTACTAAATTTCTGGGGGAGTCTCCTTGCACCGCCCTGCAGCTGCCGCGGGAGGCCCAGGGTACCCGGTGCGCGCCCCCTGCGAGCCTCGCAGGGAGGGGGGGGGCGGTTGAAGCTGTGGCTGCTGGTCGTCCCCGTTATCACTCTTGTACAGGTGAAAGCACCTCCCTTTATCCGTTGGACCTGCGGGAGGGGAGCTTTGCTTGTGTGCACTAGGCAGCCTAAATGGGCGCAGCCGGACGCATCCCACCTAGTCACGTGGGGTTATGTGGGTCTCGCAGGAGCGTTCGCGAGGGCGCCCACGACTACCGTTCTGGGGCGATCGATGGGAGCGTGCGGACATTTAGATGCCCGGAGTGGGGGGGTGCTCTCCCCGCCGCGGGGTTTTCGGAGGGTGCCTGCCTCCACCCCCACCCGAGCTCCTCTAGGGTTGTGGGACTTTTCAGCGTTTGCTGATCTGCTGACCGGGCCCTCCTGGTGATTTTAGCGTTCATGTCCCCGAAGACCGAGAGGCTGACCGGTTCTCACGTGTCGATGTGGCATGAGAAATCCTCACGTAAAGTGTTTACGGTTTTCTGCCCACCTTTGTTGATTTATTTGAATTGATTCCTATAGCCTCTTCGCACCTGATTTGTTGTAACCATTTTTTCCATCTACAAGTCCTTTCCCGTTAGTGGAATTTCTTGATTTCTTGATTTTCGTGTTACCTATTTCAGTGCTTTCAAATGGTCTGTGGTGATAGATCAGTTGCTGTTTCTTGTTTTTATTTTCAACAGCGGCAGACCAATAAAAAATAAAATAATACAGTTAATACAAATTTTAAAATGACATCCAGTCTAAGATAGAGAGGGAGGTCTAGCTATGAAGTCAATAAAATGATACAAAATAGAATCACCTAAAATATGAAAATATTTTAAGAGAAAATAGAAATAAATTTTTAATTATAGATTATGCAGATATAAAATACATTGTCAAAATAACATAAATGTTTCTAAAAGCAGACTTGCAATGTGTCAACTTACCCAGTCACAAACTAGAACCAGAATTTACAGATGCCAGCAGTATGAAGCTTTCCACCTACTATGTTGAAAATAGCACAGTTTATCTTATTTTTCCCTTCTAGCATTAATGCTTCTTTCTTATTTAAGAAATCTTTCACAATCTCAAGGTCATGAAGATATTCTACTTGAGTTTCTAAAATTTTTATAGTTTTACCCTGCATCTAGAAGAGATTGTGTATTGTGCAAGATAGAGACTCCATTTTATTTTATTTTTTCCTCGTGGATTTCCATTTGTCACTGTATTAAAAAGCTTGTAATTTATATTATCATAAATCAAAGGTCTATTAGTGTATAGGTCTGTACCTAAAGCCTATATTTTAGATCAATGGCCTATATGTCTCTCTTTGCACCAATAACATGCTGCCTCAATTACTATAGCTAATTACTATTATATTACTAATTAGATTAGGTCTTGGTATCGGATAGCTGAAGTCCTTCTACCCTGTTCTTTTTAAATAGTGTCTTTGGCCATTGTATTTCTATATATATTTTTTAATTAATTTGACCAATTCTCCAAAGAAGCTTATTGGAATTTTAATTAAAATTGCATTAAATCTGTAAATGTATTTGAAGAAAATGACACATTTAACACTACTGAGTCTTCCAATCCATGAACATGGTTTATCTCTTCATTCATTTAGGTCTTTTGAATGTTTCGACATAAGATGTTATAATCTGAAAAAAAGCAGGGTGGTGGAGGGGGGAAGATACAGGATTCAATTTGAAAAGTCTACACTGGCTGAAGATGGGACCATTTGAGCCAGAAAAATTGAATGATTGAAATGAAATGAAACATGACAAGTATATAAAAGTTCATGAATTCATTAAACAGTTTTTTTAAAATCTTCAGTCATAATGGGAATTTGTTAAGACATCAACTCATTACTCTGAGAATTGATAAATTGATAAAGGGACAAAATCAAGCATTCATTCCACCTTTCCCTTATAAACTATATTTCAGAGGAACCAAAGAATCTATTAGGTGAAATTTTGCTGGAGAGCTTTATAACAGAGGAAACAGGTTGACCCAACCTGAACCTATGATCAATCTTATCGTCATTAAAAGTCCAAGAGATATGATGAGTCTCTCCCCAACACCACCACAGTGGGCTGCAATAGGAAGCCACTGCACCATCTATGAAGGGTTTTTGCCTTAAAAAGGAAACCTGAATCTAATCAAATCGCTGGGATCCAACCACCACTTTATAAGAAATATAGGAGACAGAGGAAGAAGTTAAAGAGGCCCTCTGTGCAACAGCCAAATTTAGGGTACAGGACATTCTAGAAATCCGATGAGCTAGCTTCTGTGAGCAACCAATGGCATTTTCCATAGTAATAGTAATAGTAATAGTAATAGTAATAGTAATAGTAATAATAATGATAAAATAATAATAATAAGTGAAAAGAACAAAGGATATTTAAGATATATCCCAAAACGATGTGCCAGTCTTCTTTGCATCCTGATCCAGACAAATAAACTTTAAGAGACAATTTTGGGTAATTTGACCATGAACTATGTACTGCATGATATTAAGGAACTATGGTTTATTTAATTTGGTGGGTGAGATAATACACGATGTTTGTGTTTTTTAAATGTTCCTGTTAGTCCCAGATGCATAGTGTAGTGTAGTATTTATAGGTAAAATTACATGCTGTCTGGGATTTGCTTTAAAGGACTCCAGCTTTGAAAAAATAATGTGAGAGAAGTTGTAGCTCAAATAGAGATGGTAAAATACTGACAGTTATTGAAATTGAGGAATGGATACATAAGAACACTTCATTACATCCTCTTTAACTTTTGTATATGTTTAAAATTTCCAAGTAAGCATCTATGGTTTGTGTAAGTTAAAGACGGTCAATAAATTCAAAAGGCGGATAAGAAACCAGGGCAAATATTTGCAATTTATATGATAGTCAAAAGCTTAATATACATTCTAGGTAAACAGTTCTTATAACATGGTAAGATAAAAGTGAGCACTCTAACAAAAGGATAGGTTGAGGACAATGAAAAGGTAACTTACCTAATTACAAATGGCTAGTAAACTTACAAAAATTAAAGAAAGTCACTAATTACCAAAGGAATCAAATTAAAAGTGATTAAAAGTATTTTTAAATATTTTTTAAAAATTTTAATGTTTATTTTTGAGAGAGAGAGAGAAAGACAGAATGTGAGCTGCGGGGGTGGGGGGCAGAGAGAGAGAGGGAGACACAAAATCTGAAGCAGGGTCTAGGCTCTGAGCTGTCAGCACAGAGCCCAATGTGGGGATCGAACTCATGAGCTGTGAGATCATGACCTGAACCAAAGTCAGCCACCCAACCGACTGAGTCACCTAGACACCCCTGTTTTTAAGTATTTTTTTTAAATCATTGCAGTGTGATGAGCAATAGACACACATATACTGATGGCTAGATTATAAATTGTGTAAACTTTCTGGCAGGTAATTTAGCAACTTGTATTAAAGACCCTTAAAAACGAGTGCCCTGGGCATCTTGGAGAAATGGCTGCTTCTTGGACTGGGAAGGGAAAAATTCAAGATGAGCCTGGAGCATCTTGTAGTGCCAGAAAGTAATGAAGGAAAAAACAAAAGAACACACAATAATGGGGTTATGTCAAAGGGACCCAGGAGTCAATTGAAAGAGCTCCAAATGACCAAAACTGGAACCATTTGAGCAGACAAAATAAAGTAGCATTGGATAATAACCCAGAGTATAAAATCAATAGCCATGAGTCCATTCTGATATAAATGAACAATTGAATGAATAAGTAATTAAATAAATGAGGAGAACAGGCAAATCACCCATGCATTCCAAATAATTTGTATAACACTCCTCCCTCAAGGAAGTAGAGCATAATTTCTCATCTCTTAAGTGTAGATTGTGCATAATGACTTCCAGGGACATGAAAAGAAGGGGGAAAAGAGAGCAACTTTACAGTGGAGAAACCTAACAAACACCACCTTACCTCAGCCAAGTGATCAAGGTCAATCCCTACAGTGAAGGTATATCAATAATATGTGCCCCTGATACAGCATAATGAAAATGGCACCTTACCTCTGTGGTCTTCAACCCCAAAACACATAACCCCAATCTAATCATGAGGAAAACATCAGACATATCCCAACTGAGGGACATTCTACAAAATACTTGAACACTTCAACACTGTCATGGTCCTCAAAACCAAGGAAAACCTGAGTACCTGTCACAGCCAAGAGGAGGCTAAGGAGACATGACAAATATAATGTGGGATCCTACATGGGATTCTGGAACAGAAAAGGGACATTAGGGAAAAATTGAGGAAATGTGAATAAAGTATGAATATCAGTTAATAATAATGGGCTCGTGCATCATAACAAATACATCACACTCAAGCAAGATGTTAATAAGGGGAAACTGGGTGCAGGTTAGATAGGAAATCTATACTATCTTTACAACTTCTCTGTAAATCTATAACTGCTAAAATAAAGAGTGTTTTTTTTTTTTTTAATGCATGACCTTTGACCCAGAAATTCCATTTGGGGAAATGTATCCTGAGGAAATAAATAAGGATGTAAACAGAGAACAAGTTATGCATGTGAAGTCTGTAATACTAACATTAGAAATAGCGTAAGAATTCAGCAGAAGATATTGGTCAACAGTATATCCACATGGCCTAGAGACAGTTATCAGACTTACAAAGCGTGTTTCAGATATAGCCAATTTTCTCCATATTTCATTTTAATTGCAAAATAGCAGATAGTGTTAATCCATATTTGAAAGTAGAGATGTAGTGAAACACAGATAAATAGAAAACCTCAAAATATAGGCACAAAATATTAATTGAGGCTGTATTCCTTTAAAGCATTTTCCAATTTTTCTGGGATGAGCAAGCTGAAATTTCCAGGAAGGAACCAGATGACCAAAATGAATTAGTGCGTCTGCAGCCCACATCCATTCTCATTGGTCAGTATGGGGACTTAATTGTCACTGTCTGTACCATTTTGGTTGTTAAAAACTTTTTAAGTCACTTCTGTAATAAGAAAAATGTTGTATTTATTTTTTAACTATTATACTGTTCACTTCTGTGTAAATTCCAGTGCATTCAAAATAAATGTTTGTTTGTGAAGAATGTGCAACTTTCCAGAGAAACTGGGGGAATAGGGAAACAACTCTATGTTCCCACAGGAAGCCAGCAAACCCACGTCCTTAGCAGGTGTCTCCCTATTTGACCCTACCCTCAGGAGTTCTCTTTCTCTCCCCTATTTGACCCTACCCTCAGGAGTTCTTCTCTTTCCCAGGAAAACAGAAGTCGACTCAGAGAAGTCAGGGCACGAGCCAGGTCTGGACAATGCCCTGGAGCTATGGTTCCTTCCTGCCTGAAAAAATTGTTGACCACCTGATGACTGCTAGTCACTGGACTTGACCAAGCGGTTGCCATTTACCTGGGCTATCCTCTGTGACAGGTGAACTTGGGTAAAAAGATTACAGGGTATCCTTTCAGCAGAATTCTGGCTAGCAGACCTTCCAGGAACTATCTGATTTTATGAGGACGTGGGCCTTTGGTTGTTTTTAGTCGGGCTATTTGGCAAGCCTGGAGAGAGAGAAATTTTCAGAAGGCTGGTGGTGATAAAGATTTTTTTTTGTCCTTAGCAATGCAAATGGATTGTATCCAGTGGAGAATACAATCTCAGTAAGCCCAATTGTCATCTGAACTGGCCCCCTTGTTCACTAGTAGTTAAATACACTCTTCAAAGTATTTACATTTGTATGAGAGTCATAATTAAAATTAAACCTCTTTGAAAATGATTCTTTAGTAGTTTCCAAGGTCCCATGAGATACCCAGTAGACTCACTGGCCAGACCCGGGTAAATGAGCTGCCGGAGAGGGCACTTCCTGGGTTGCTGAGCTCAGACCTAGCCCTTCTAGGCCCCCAGAGTGAGTCCTAACCAGCAACAGAACTTTGCTTTTGCTCACCCTCTGTTTCTCTGGTTCTGTTTTTCTAATCTTTACTGAATTTGTGTTTGTGTTTTTCTTCTGGTTCTTGCATGACAGCTAATGTAGTCTCCATTCTTGGCAATAGTGGTTGGAAATTTGGTTTTCAGTCTGACCATTTGATGATCGCTGTAGACAGATGATAGTGATCTAGCCACTTTTGGGTGAGAAACAACAGAAAATCCAGCTTGTTAGTCTTTGTTTGTCTGTTTGGGGCTCAAGTCCATTAAGAATTTCATGCCCCCTGAGAAGAATATCTCTTTGAGATCTAGGATTGGTCAAATTTTGTGTTCATTTTTGGCCTGTGGCTGAAACTATGGAACAAAAGCCAAAATCTCTTGATGAGTCTGTCCATCCATGTGTCTAGGAGCCTACTGTGAAAAAGGCCTTAATCTCGTGGTGTATGAGTGTAAAATACATTAGGTTCTTATGTTTCTTAAGTCAAAGGAGCCCTATTCTGATTCATTTATAGGAAAGAAGTAAGCACTTATTAAATCTTAATATTCCTGACTTAACAATACTTTTGAGTGTTAATCTTTGAAAAATATCCTTCATAAAGAAATTGCTAACTTAGAAATGTTTTGTAAATCCATATTCACATAAAGTAAATCACATTAGCTTAACAACTTTGGTTTTAAAGGAAAAGGCATGTCTTTTCTTCGATTTATTATTGTTAAGTATAATGCAAGTACCTGTTTGCTTTCCATTGCTTTATCATGAAGAGAATAGTTCATCTGAACTTCCTAAATATTTACTGGTGAATGATCAAAAAGTTGGCCTTCTTTTACACTATACAATGATGAAAACCGTAAATTGATGATCCTCTAAATGGAATCATTCTTTACACAAATTTATCATATATTTTCTGGTATATCTGATTAAGTAAATTTCCAATATCTTCAGATAACTTAAAACCCTAAACTGATATTGAATGGAGCTAATTAATGGATGATCATTAGCTACCTAGGTAATTTCTAAGATACGATACTAAAACATAATTATTAAGCATAATTTTGTTTATATTATTTTGCTTCTTATTTTCATATGCTACACAAAGACTATATATTCAGTTACATTGATAAATGTATTCATGTTTCCCACTTTAAGAAGTAATATGGGGGCACCTGAGTGGCTCAGTCAGTTAAGCATCTGACTTCGGCTAAGGTCATGATCTCGCAATTCGTGAGTTCGAGCCCCACATCGGGCTCTGAGCTGACAGCTCAGAGCCTGAAGCCTCCTTCGAATTCTCTGTCTCCCTCTTTCTCTGCCCCTTCCCGGCTCAAACTCTGTCTCTCTGTCTATCAAAAAGAATAGACGTTAAAAAATTAAAAAAAAAAAAAAGAAGTAAAATGGATGCACGCGGCTGCAGAAATATGTGCATGTGTGTTCGCGCACGCTGCACATCTGCTCACAGACTGGCCAGAGGTAGTTCTCAATTTTCCCCCACCTCCAGGTTTTTTTCCGTAAAACTGAAGTTGGTTACTTTGGATAAAAGTCATCATTAGTGTGGATGGTTGATGCTATACACAAGCAATACCAACAAAGAAGTACAATTGTGTATGAGCTTTTGTTTTGTGAGGCCGTAGAGAGTGATTTCATTCAGGAATGTGGAAGAGAGCAGTGAAGGACAAAAGTGAAAAAGTACATTGTGTTTGCCTTTGTTTATAGCACATGAGTCTGAAATAAAACAATGAAGTACGTTTAAAAATTTGGCAAAACTCAGCCACTGTTGATGGGTTTGCTGCCTTGGTTTATTGGTAAGCGCCTTTGTCTACAATGCAGAAGGTGATTTTTTACCTGTGTGTAATCTGCCCAAATAGCAGATAGCTTGAGTGCTACCATAAAAACAGATGTGCTTTATGTTGACTTTATTATGTCCCTGGTTATTAAAAAACGAAATACATACAAAACCTCACTTGTGAAATAGATGTAGGTCTTCAAAATGACATCACCTAGTTGTATGTTCACTTTACAATACATTCCTTTCTTTCTTTCTTTCTTTCTTTCTTTCTTTCTTTCTTTCTTTCTGTTTTTATTTAAATTTCAGTTAGTTGACATACAGTGTAATATTAGCTGCAGGTGTATAATATAGTGATTCAACACTACCATACATCACTCTGTGCTCATCACAGCAAGTGCACTCCTAAATCCCCATCACCTATTTCACCCATCCCCCCCCCCCACTCACCTCCCCTCTGATAACCATCAGTTTGTTCACTGTAGTTAAGAGTCTGTTTCTGGGGTGCCTGGGCGGCTCAGTCAGTTAAGTGCTTGACTTCATCTCAGTTTATGATCTCACAGCTTGTGGGTTCAAGCCCCACATCCAGCTCTGTGCTGACAGCTCAGAGCCAAGAGCCTACTTCAGATTCTGTGTCTCCCTCTCTCTCTACCTGTACCCCCACTCACACTCTCTCTCTCTCTCAAAAATAAAAGTAAACATTAAAAAGAGTCTGTTTCTTGGTTTCCCTCTCTCTTTTTTTCCCCTTTGTTCATTTGTTTTCTTAAACTCTGCATATAAGTGAAATCATATGGTATTTGTCTTTTCCTGACTGACTTATTTCACTTAGTATTATTCTCTCTAGCTCCATCCATCCATTTTGTTGCAAATGACAAGACTTCATTCTTTTTTATGCCTGAATAATATTCCATTGTATGTGTATATATATATATATATATATATATATATATGTATGTATATATATCTATATATATATGTATGTATGTATATACCATATATACATGTATACCACATCTTCTTTATCCATTCATCAGTCAGTGGACACTTGGGCTGTTTCCATAATTTTGCTATTGTCAGTAATGCTGCTATAACTTTGGGGCATGTGTATCCCTTTGAATTAGTGCTCTTGCATTCTTTGGGTAAATATCCAGTAGTACAATTGCTAGATTGTAGAGTAGTTCTATTTTTAACTTTTTGAGGAGCCTTTATACTTACTTCCAGAGCGGCTGCACCAGTTTGCTTTCCCATCAACAGTGCACAAGGGCTCCTTTTTCTCCACATCCTTGCCAACACTCGTTTCTTGTGTTGTTGATTTTGGCCACTCTGACAGGTGTGAGGTGGTATCTCATTGTTTTGATTTGCATTTCCCTGATGATGAGTGATGTTGAGCATCTTCTCATGTGTCTGTTGGCCATCTGCATACCTTCTTTGGATAAATGTCTGCTCATGTCTTCTGCCCATTTTTAACTGGATTATTTGGGTTTGGGGTGTTGAGTTTTATAAGTTCTTTATATATTCGGAATACTAACCCTTTATCAGATATGTCATTTGTAAATATCTCTTCCCATTCCATAGGTTGCCTTTTAGTTTTGTTGATTGTTTCCTTCACTGTGCAGAAGCTTTCTATTTTGATGCAATCCCAATAGTTAATTTTTGGTTTTATTTCTCTTGTCTCAGGAACATACCTAGAAAAGAAGTTGCTGTGGCTGATGTTAAAGAGGTTACTGCCTATGTCCTCCTCTAGGACTTTTACGGTTTCAGGTCTGACATTTAGGTCTTTCATCCATTTTGAGTTTACTTTTGTGGATGGTGTAAGAAAACGGTCCAGTTTTATTCTTTTGCATGTTGCTGTCCAGTTTTCCCAACACGTTTTTTGAAAAGACTGTCTTTTTCCCATTGGATATTCTTTACTGCTTTGTCAAAGATTAATTGGCCATATAAATGTGGGTTTGTTTCTGGGTTTTCTATTCTGTTTTATGGATCTATGTGTCTATTCTTGTGCCAGTACCATACTGTTTTGATGACTACAGCTTTGTAACATAACTTGAAGTCCAGAATTTTGATGCCTCTGGCTTTGCTTTGCTTTTTCTTTTTGCCTACCGCTTTGCCTTGGCAGGGCACCTGGGTGGCTCAGTCAGTTAAGGATCGGACTCTTGATCTCAGCTCAGATGTTGATCTCAGGTTGTGACTTCAAGTCCCTCATTGGATTCTGTGCTGAGTGTGGAGTCTTCCTAAAAATATATATGTATATTGCTTTGTCTTTGGTGGTTGCATACAAATTTTAGGATGGTTTTATCTAGCTCTGTGAAAAATGCTGTTTGTGTTTTGATAGGGATTGCGTTGAATGTGTAGATTGCTTTGGGTAGTGTTGACATTTTAACAATCTTTGTTCTTCTAGTCCATGAGAATGGAATGTCTTTCCATTTGTTTGTGTCATCTTCAGTTTCTTTCATCAGTGTTTTATAGTTTTCAGAGTATAAGTCTTTTACTCTTTGATTAGGTTTATTCCTAGGTATCTTATTATTTTTGGTGAATTTGTAAATGGTATTGTTTTCTTAATTTCTCTTTCTGTTACTTCATTATTACTGTATAGAACAGATTTCTCTACATTGATTTTGTATCCTGCAACTTTACTGAATTTATCAGTTCGGGCAGTTTTTCAGTGGATTCTTTCAGGTTTCCTACAGACAGTAACGTGTAATCTGCAATAGTGAAAGTTTCACTTCTACCTTACCAATTTGGATGCCTTTTTTTTTCTTTTTGTTGTCTGATTACTGTGGCTAAGCCTTCCAGTACTATGTGAAATATAAGTGGTAAGAATGAACATCCTCGTCTTGTTCCTGACCTTCAGGGAAAAGCTCTCAGTTTTTCCCCATTGAGAATGCTGTTTTCAGTGTGTTTGTCATATATGGGTTTCATTATGTGGAGGTATGTTCCCTCTTGACCTACCCTGTTGAGGGCTTTTATCATGAATGGATGTTGTACTTGGTCAAATGATTTTTCTGCATCTACTGAGAGAATCATACGGTTCTTATCCTTTATTTTATTAATGTAATGTATCACATTGATTGATTTGTAAATATTGAACGACTCTGGCACCCCACAGTTTTCTATTAATACTAAACAGATGAGCAAGGATTCTTTCTGGGTGCCCATGGTACTCTTTTAATCAAGCACCCAAATATTCCCTGACAACTCTTTTGGTTCCTCCTTCTTAAGACCAAATCCTAAATACAGAAACAGTAAAACAAAACTTTCAGATATCTTCAGTGAAAACGTTCTTTGAAACGTCCCAGAAATCCCCTGGAAACTCACAAAGATTTGTTCCTTCATCTTATGAGATGAGGACAAGAGATGCTAAGTAATTATGTTTGTTTAATGGGTTCCATATTCCCGTATCAGAGCTGCATTGGAAGGGTTATCACATCAGAAGAGACCCTCAGCCTTCCCTAGGTTAAGTTTGTCTCCGTAAACGTCATCAGTATGAATATTCCAGATGTCGCCTGCTTTACAGGAAGGCCCTGAAGCCTTGCCAGTGCCCTTGCTGTCCATCATGTCTTTTATTGTCAGGGAAACACTCATCAGAACTCTTGTGAAATAGTTACTTCCAATATAGTATTTTACTCTCTTCTGTCTTTGTGTTACTGGCTACTGTACAAAATTAACCACAGTTTTTCCACCAGTCGCTCTTAGTTTCTCTGCTGTTTGTCTGGGAGCTCTGCTATCCTCCGCAGGCTGTGTCCAGCACAGAAGGCAGCCTGAGGTCGTCATGAAGGGACTGTACCAGTGGCTCCGACTGCCGACACCTGATGAGTCACCTCTGGGACAGGCTGCTCAGCTGACCTTGCCTGCACAAACTTCAGCCCACACGAACAGATGGATCAGGAGTTCTAGGACTTGGTTCAGAGCAGAAGCTTTCAGCAGGGTGCCTGGGTGGCTCAGCTGGTTAAGCGTCCAACTTCAGCTCAGGTCATGATCTTGCCTCAAGTCGTGATCTCACAGTTGGTGAGTTCGAGCCCCCACACTGGGCTCTCTGCTGTCGGCTCAGAGCCCCAGCTTTGGGTCCTCTATCCCCACCCTCTCTCGGCCCCTCCCACTCTCTCTCTCTCAAAAGTAAAAAATAAACATTTGAAAAAAAAAGAAGCTTTCTGAAAGCCAACAGCAAACAAGAATTATTTTTTATTGAATGAGGCTATTTTACTGTGATTATTTTTTGGAGCATTGTTGATGTTGCTTTAGTTATCTTCATTTACAGATCTGTCAGGAAGCCCTTTCTCTTCCTTCTTAGCCTACAATTTAATAGACTTTGCTTTTGTAAATTGAAAAGAAACATTTTTTTCCCCTAGAAATGGCCAAAGTCCCTGGGTGCCTTTTCTCCCATGTACCTCCCTCCTCAGAAGCTGCTATTCATCTGAATTGAATATATATTCTCCCCATGTATTTTTAAACACTTTGTTATGTATAGATATCCATCAGTGATATATAGTGCAGTTTTCAAGCTTTTAATCTTCATAAAATCGGGAGCAGATTGTACCTCTCCATCTGCAGCTTTCTCTTTTGGGGAAAAGGTGATGAACACTGATTTTTGAGATGTGTCCATGTTGATATATACACTCCTGCTCATTCATTTCCCCCTCGCATGACTATACTTTATCCATTTCCTGTTGGTGGACATTTAGGCCCCTGCCATTGTTGGTCAGTGCCAGTGGTGCTCACTAGACATCTTGTACAGGTCTCATGACCTGCTTACTGAGTAGAAGCACCTCCCATGGAAAACGGACACTGTGTTTAGCTGTTAAAACAGCTCACAGCTGAGCATGAAAAGAAACATTTTCCTCTGATTCCCACTGACAGCCCCCTTCCCCTCAGAATTCAGAAGCTCTTACTTCATTCTTTCAACTTTTCATGGAAGTGTAGTTAATGTCATACGTTCAATGAGAAACTGTCCTCCTTTTTACCAAAGTATAATTGGATTGTGCATTTGGGATGCCATACCTGGGGATAACTCTCATTTATCCAGGTACAATGAGCCATTTTACGTACAGAATCAATGCCACAAGGCCCTCCCGGGAGAGCGTGGCAGGGCCAGCCTCACAGGTGGGAAATAAGGTGGTTTCCTGCAGGCCAAGAGCATTCCCCAGTCTCGGGAACTTTGAACAGAGAGGAAATCATCCAATTATGTGATGTCAACGGTTCCTTGGGCTCCATTTCCTGGGAAATAATAGAAGCTTCTAGATATCAAGGCTGAGAATGAAACTTCTAGACACACAGGAATTCCAGGGCCTTTGCCGTCGCACAATGTTGTACAGCTCCCTGGATTTGAAAGCCCAGTCAAGGAGGCCTGTAACTTAATGAACATTTTTACTGCACCTGTGTAAATAATCAGGCCAAGCCTGATGAGACCCATTGTTTTAGGATCAAGAATAATTTTCTGAGATTATTATGACCCTGGGGGAGAAGGAGGAAGACTTTTTTAAAAATATGAAACACTTTAAATAGGCAAAAGAATTACTGTGTGTCTCTTCACTGGAAATCTGGGCATGACCTAGTGGGCCTTGGGGTTGTCTGACTCTATGGGGCGCACAGCGTTGAGTGTCTGGGGCTGGGCTGTTTTGCAGCTCTGTAGAGATAGAGTTTGTTAATACAGGCTGACTGAGATGCACATAATGCAGTTGTGCGGGAGAAACTATAAATCTCTGTAAATCCAGTTCTCATGTAAACTGCCTGTAGCAGGTCACTGGCTCCTCATTAGTTAAATAAAATGTGTTGTGTTTCTATTTGCTTAAGACGTGTATATATAAATGCATGGTTTTACTTTTTAAAATTATTCTGTAATGCTTCTTTATTCTAAGTTTATTTATTTTGAGAAAGAGAGAGAGAACATGAGCTGGGGAGGGGCAGAGAGACAGAAAGAATTCCAAGCAGGCTCCATGCCACCAGCACAGAGTCCAATGCGGGGCTAGAACTCATGAACTGCGAGATCATGTCCTGAGTCGAAATCAAGAGTCAGACGCTCAACCGACTGAGCCACCCAGGCACCCCTGCAAAGCTTCTTAATTCCCACTACCTCTATGTGAACTAAGTGTTGTCACCACTATTTGATAGGAAACAGAGACCCAAGGTGGGGTCACACCATCAAGCCTATATGCCTCCAGTGCCAGAACCCAGTTCTCAAGCACCCTCACGCCTGCTTGCAGGGGCCTGGATATAACCCACACGTCAGCCTTTTTAGTGCCTTGAGCCCTTGTTCCCTCTGGAATCACCCTTCCCTGTGTTCCTGAGTCAAACAGCTCACTGTCCTTTCCCTTTGTATTTTGAAAATTTCAGTTCCTGCCCCACCATCTCCTAGGGCTTCCTCCTCAAGGCAGAGGGCTGGGGGGATGTGGCTTTTTTCCCAAGCACTGCTCTGTCCCCACTCTGCTCCCAGCACGACCTCCGTCCCCGGCAGCTCCCCTCTCTGCCCTGGGTCAGCTTCTGCATGCAACTGGGTCCTGTTCCTTGGTTTCCTCAAAGCAACATTGACACACTAAAGGTGTAGGATCAAAAGGTGGGGTTTTCAACCCAGCACAGAATTAGAAGCAAGTTAAATTGAATGTTAAGAAGTCTCCACTGTCTCACGAACACCAGGTGTTTGTCACCGAAGATATTTCTTGCCCTTGGTCCTTCCTCAGGCCTGGCTCACTGCCACTTCCTCAGGCTCCTGTCTTCTTCCAGACTCTTCCTTTCCCTCCACCCTTCCCCTTGCGGGGTCCTCACCTCCCTCATCTCCCACAGGCACAAGTAAAATCACTTTATCATGAAGAACAACTCACCTTTTGGCTTCTGCTACTCAGGCCATGTGGGAGAGTGTAGAGGAATCATGTTTCAGAACTAAATACGATCTTAAGCTTCCCCCCCCCCCCCAACAAATGACCTTTTGACTCTGTTAGAGGAATTTTTTTGTTTCTTGCTAGCCCAATCCATTTCAGCTTCAAACTCTAGGCAACTTTTCTAATAGAAATTGTTTTCTTCCTATGACACAAAAAAACGAATTCCCCGTCAGAAGGTGATAATCTGTCAGCATGGAATGCATCCAAACAGTGTTGCCGCTAGCCTGAAGATGCTTCCCAGAGAGGAAATTCTAGAATGTGCTGAGCAACTGCAGTCTTTTGTTCAAAAAAGGACACATACACACAGCATACTATTTTGGAAGATCATATTCATTTGCATGAATTGATGGCTCAAGAAATTACCGACACTCATCTTGCCTGTGGTCTCTCGGAAAACTTTTTGAGCAAAAAAGAGAAAGATTCACGGCTCACAGGACAGTGGGGCAGGGGGACGGGTGTCAAAGTGGGGAAACCAACATTTCAAAAGAGAATATCTGAGCAAGTGTGAGTCTGTAGTGGTGTGCCTCAGGGCTCTGCAGGGGGTGGCTCTGTGGAGTTCAGCGATTTTGTTACACCTGATCTTGTCATCAACCTCCTTACATACGGAGAACCTGGGTTCAAGGCCTCTAACCAAACTGCTGGAGGTCCCACAGAGGGCTCTGAGCAGAGTCAGGACGGGTTTCCTTGTCCATCCTGGGTGCCGGGCTTCACCCACATTAGGACACAGGCTGAGCCAGAAGTCGGCTGTGGCAGACTCAGAGCCCACAGAGGGCTGATAAGACTATCATTGGGTCAAATGAACCAGGTGAAAGGCAGCCAGGAGAAGCACCAGTCTGCCCTCAAGTATTTAAAAACCCCACTCCAGGGCACCTGGGTGGCTCAGGCAGTTAAACATCAGACTTCAGCCCAAGTCATGATCTCATGGTTCCATGGTTCATGAGTTTGAGTCCCACGTCAGCCTGTCAGCACAGAGCCTGCTTCAGATCCTCTGCCCCCCTCTCTCTGGGCCCCTTCCTTGCTTGTTCTCTCTCTAAATAAATAAATAAACTTAAAAAAAAAACTAACGATTAAAAATTTTTTAAATAAAAACTACACTCCAAAACAGGCAAAAATGAAATAGGTCACTGGATTGGGGTGATGGGATTGGCACTCACCTGTTCTCATTTTTAGTAGATGATGCCCTGTGGCTTCTGCAATACTCTGGTGGCCATGGGGCAGGGTCCAAGCAGAGAGCATGGTGGAGCACCACACTCTGAGCACCTGGAGCCAAGGGCCACAGAGGGCTCCTGCAGGTAGGGGGAGGGAGCAGCAGCTAAGCTCAGCCCACTACATGCAGCATGACAAATGCCGGGACAGACAGACTCATGAGGGTGATCCCGGAGGAAATGGCTGACCTCCGGGGCTGGACACCCAGGTCTAAAGGGGAGTGGGTTTCAGAAGGAGAGGAGAAAGCCTGTCTCCGAGGGCACTGGGCCACAGCATGGCAGCCAAAATTGGGACGGTGGGAAGAGGCCATGTGGCTCAGCCATGTCAAGGCAGGGAATAGTGGAAGACAGAGTGGAGAGATGGTCAGGGGCCAGATCCTGAAGGGTCTGGGTGAGGGACCTGGACTTGTGTGGGAAAACACAGAGCCATGTGGTCAGGAATGAGTCTCTGAAAAATTGTCCCGGCAGCCATGGTGTGCTCCTGGGATGGGCCAGAGGGAGAGGCTGAGGTGGCAGTGAGACCACCAGAACAGTGTCACATTAGTGCAGGAAGAGGTGACAAGCCTCGACCAGGAGGAAGGGGAGATGGACAGAGAGAAACTGGTTTCAAAACTCTTTAAGAGACCAGTCAGAGGACCCGGTGACAGACACAGGAGCATGGCACTGTCAGGAACACTTCAAGTAACAAAAACCCCCCACAAATGTGAGGGGCTTGTTTGTTTCACACTCAAAGTCGGAAGATGGAAGGTGGGTTGGAATGAGCACAGCCCTGGGATGCCATCCCTCTACCTGGAAATCCTCAGCGAGTGGTTCTTTGTCCTCAGGCATGTGGCCTCTGGGTCACAAGATGGCTGCTATACCTCCAGCCTTCATTCTAGGCAGGGAAGGAAGCAAGGACCTTTGTCTTGAGGAAGTTTTGGCTTTTTATTTGGGAAGGGATGTCCTTCTTTATCTTATTGGCCAGGACTGTATCATAAGGCCCCCACCTATAGCTGCAAGGAAGGCCCAGTGACCTTAGTGGAGTTCTTCAGTAACCTGAAAACAAATCTGTTTGGTTAGAGAAGAGAAACAGTTGAGTATTGGCTGAGTACCCAGCAGTGTCTGCCCCAGGGGGATGTGGGATGCAGGAGATGTCTAGGGGGTACCCCAGGTTTGACAAGCCTGGCTTAGAGGCACATACACAGGTGCCCATGCACATCCAGAGAAGATGGGCAATAGATGCACCTACCCAAAGCTTGAGTGAGCACACTCATCTGAAGCCATAGATTTGGAGTTGCTGGCTCCTAATGAGGATGACCATAGAGAAGTTCCAGGCCATTTGTGACTCCACCCTATAGAAACTACCCACCCTCCAGAACTGCCAAAGTAAGAATGGCAGTGTTGCACGAGGCTTCCAGAGGAAAGAATCCCTATTTCCTTAGTTCTGGGTGGTTCTGTGTATGAGCCCTGGCCTACCCTCAGCTTCTCATCTCCCTGGGAAGGGAGCTGTGCCTCCTTCCTGGTGGCCATCTGCAGTTCACACAGAGCAAGCTACCTCGGAGACGTGAGATGAACACTGGGGGTTGACAGGCTGTGGGGCCAGGGATGGTCCGCCCTGGGACTCCAACAAAGCCTTTCCTTTAGCAAGACTCGATGTCCCTCTTTGCGGTGACCTTGGCTGACTGGGAGAGAGGATCGTCTCCCCATCTCCTGCCTCAGCCGGGGTCCTCATCTGTAATCAGGGGCTGTCAGGAAGGCATTCCTTGCTTGTTAATTATCCTTTTTAATTACACTGAGAAGCACCTTTCCTCAGCGATTTGCTCTTCCGCAGCCAGAGCGGGGCCTGGGATGCCACTGGTGGCAGCCTGCCGTGTCCACCAGGCCCACGGCAGCCCCTCCTGGGAGCCCCGGCCAGGTAGGTTGTCTTGACTGCCTTCCCCTGTCCAGCCTCACAGACCGTAAGTGGCTGCTGAAGAAGGAGCTTCTCTTTAAAATTTTTTAAAATGTTTTTATTTATTTTTGAGACAGAGACAGAGCATGAGCGAGGGAGGGGCAGAGAGAGAGGGAGACACAGAATCCAAAGCAGGCTCCAGGCTCCGAGCTGTCAGCACAGAGCCCAAAGAGGGGCTCAAACCCACGAACTTTGAGATCATGACCTGAGCTGAAGTCAGAAGCCCAACCGACTGAGTCACCCAGGCACCCCAGGAGCTTTTCTTACAGGAGAGCATTTCTCAGCTCCTCAGCAGTCCCGCCTGGAAACCTCTTCCTCCCTCCTGACATTGGTGATCAGCCCCCCACCCCAGCCCCACCCCTGCCGGGGCCCTCTACCTGCCTCCTCTACACACATCCCCCCCCCAACCCCCGCCTATACCCTAGTGCTCTCATCTCTTCCCTGGTCCCAGTCTCCACCTCAGTGCCCCTCAGTCTTGACCTCTCTCCTGAGCTCCGGGCCCCCCAGTGAGAGCCTGAACCCCCACACGCCTCTGCAACCACCCCCCTCCTCTTGCCCAGACTTGCCTCCTCTTCTACTTGCTTCTCCCTGCCTGAGAAGAGCCTCCCTCGCATCAGCTCCTGGGGACACCCATCACCTTGACAGGCTCAGGGGAGACTCCTCCTCCCATGTGCCTCCAGGGTGCTAGCTGCTTTTTGTCTCCAGAGCCTTGAACTCACAACCATGACAGCCCCTGCTGTGGTCCTACCTGTTCTTGCCTGCTTCCCCCCCCCACCCTGCCCCCACTCCCCAACTGCTGCGAACTGTGAGGGCATCAGGGTGGGAATAACACCTGAATCTTCTCTGTAATCTCAGTGACTGTGTGGGAACTGGCTGAGTGAATGAATGAATGAATGAGCAAGTGAATGAATGTTCAGGAGACTGGATCTGTACACTTCTCTCCTGTATAGATACAACCACATATGCTGAAGAATGTTGCACACTGTCTACACCATCTCCCATGGTGGGACAAGTTCTGGGCTGGGGGTGAGATGACTTCCTCCTGGACCATGGAAGAACATCCCCACATGGGTTATGTTCCCTGGTCACACCTGACCCTTTTGAGGTAGCCCTAGTTAGGCTGCATGGAGTGAGTAAAGTAAGGGTCTCCCAAGTCTCTCTCTCTCTCTCTCTCTCTCTCTCTCACACACACACACACACACACACACTCACACTCACAAACACACACATGTAGCCTCTATCCATTCACATTCCCTGATCTCGTGGCCTTTTCTGGAAGACACCATGCAGTGCACATTCACTGGTTTGGGCTCTTACAACCCATCCCCCTTCTCCTTGGAAGCCACGCCCCAAATTTGCATTCAGGTGTCCACCCTCCTCCACTCAGCCCAGTCCCACCTCCCACCTGTAATTTTGAGGCCAATTAGAGGCCTGCCCCCAGCCACAGAAACTGGCTCAGCACTGGGGACCCAGGCCAATGAGACAAAGGAGATTTGCTGAGGGGCTCCCGGGAAGGAAGACTCATGCCTCTCTACGGAAGTCTCTTCTGCACACTGCAGTGCACAGACATCACACCCGGAACTCTTGGGGAACCTGTCCAAAGATAAGCCAGCGCCCAGGGAACAGGGGACCCCAAAGCTTCGTGGAGGGCTGAGCTGTAGCCTGGGTACCCACCTACTTTGGATGCTAAGAACGCCCGGCCGAGGCTTTGTGAGCAAATGAACCCAATGTTCTGTCACAGTGTCCCAGTTCAGACCTGGTGTTTGGGACTGAGTGACACTAGGAGAGCGAATATGTAAATTCCCAGAGGCAGAACCAAGGGTGTCAGGGGGAGTGGACCAAGAAAAGCAATGCCAGTGTGGTTACCAAACCCAACCAAGAATGAGAAGCAAGAGACCAGCCAGAGCTGGCCAGTATCTGAGTCACTGGGAAGGGCTTGGGAGCTGGCAGAAGGGAGAGGAATACAGAAGGGTTTCCCTGAGATGGGCCAGGGCCTTCTGAGACAGCCTGGTGACTGTGTGTGCACAGTCTGTGGCCTTGGGCATAGAAAGGGAGGGACCATTAGCACCGACAAGGTGTGCGCTGCTCGGCTCTGAATTTCCAATTTCTCTCAGGTGGACATAAACCTGGTAGCGTCCCAGCTCCCACTTAGCCCCACTCAGTCTTCAGGCCAACTGCCCACCCACTTGGACAGGCGCACTGCACCCAGGCTCCCGGCCTCTGGGAGCTCTCTCTGCAGGTTCAGTTTCCTCCCACTGCCCGCAGGGAGCTCCCTGCAGACCCCACCCCTGTGATACAGAGGAGGGCTTTTCCTGACAAATTTAGCCCAGGTGCAGGGGGCAGGACCCCCTTGAGGGTCAGGGGGTGTTGCTTAAAGCTACCATTTGAGACATCCATGAATCTCATGTTGTGATAAACCTAAGACAAACGCTTTCTCCTGCATAATGTTTCCGTGTTTCATCATGAAATAAAAATGAAGATTCTCGTGGCACACCCCCAGGCCCCAGGGACCACACCCCAGGTTCTCAAGCACAGTGGAGCTGACCAAGTCTGGGCTTCGGGCCCGGCTCCACTAGCAATTGCTGTCAATGTGGAAGGGACGAACAAATGAAAAGGTAAAGCTTTGGAAGCGGGGGTAACTGACAGGAAATGAGCTCTGTGCCTCCCTGTGCTCATAGAAACTGTGGTTGGCAGGGCCCACACTGCGAACCACAGACAGGGCAGGGCCACAGCAGCGACGATGCCACCACCTGAAGCACAGCTCAAGGGTGTTACCCAAAAATAAATCTAAGACTCTGACGTTCGTCTCCTTCACTGGCTTTTTACCACCATACAGATTTCTGCAGAGACAAGTCCCTTGCACCTGGAGGTCCAGCTGGTCCCTAGGCCCATGAGCACAGCTCCGGTGGCTGCTGGGAGGGACCCAGGCCACCACAGGCATGTGTCACAGGCTTCTCAGCAGCCCAAGTCTACTGAGGAGCTGAAGAACGGGGCTGCATGCAATGGGGACCTTCCTATTGGAAAGGGAAGCAGGTGGCACGAAGGAGCAGTTGGGTGGGCTGACTTGTCTTTACTGCCACCAGGCTCAGACCTTCCCATGCACCCGGGGCCAAATGTTCGGGTTCAGAACCTAGTCCCGCTGCTGATCAGCAAGCAACTGAACCTCCCTGGGCCTCAGTTTCCTCATCTGGGAAATGGAGTCTCTGGCACCTGACCTCCAAGTTCTCACATGTATTAAATTAATAAATAAGGCGGCAGGCAACTGAGTCTTCAAGCCCCTGATCTCCTGTATCCCAACCAACCACCACTAAAAACGCTAGGGGGCAGGGGCTGAAGGGCTCCGCAGGGTCCAGACCCAGAAGAGCTCTAAAGGAAGTGTTGTCGGGCACACCATAGCTGCTGGGGGCACAGCCAGAATGCAGCCTCCGGCCCAGCAGCACCTGCCCTGGCAGCAGGTTAAGGGGGGGTGGACTGTCCCAGTAGAAAAAGCCACCGATAATCACGGTTCCACTGCACTGCAGACAGAAACGGAGGGAGAACAAATACAACAAACACACATTTTCTGAGGGTTTTTGTTCAGTTTGTTTCATTTCGTTTTGAACACTAAGGTTTATTTTCAAACAGCACACAGACGGTCTGCGGGGCAGGGCCAGGCCAGCCTGATGTCTGGGCCCCCAGGTCTCTGGAGAGACCCGACCCCACCCACAGCAGCTGCCAGGAGAAAGAGGACACTTGCCCAGACTGCTTGGCCCGAAGCTTCAGGCAAGCGAGGCGGCTCAGCGGCCCCCAGGCCCCGGCCCTGCGGCCAGGCACACATGCGGGCGCGGTGGGAGGTGGGGGCGGCCAGGAACTCAACTAGGGGACACGGCAGCTTCAAGAACACTGGTGATGCCACTGGAATCGCCGAAACCAGACTCTTTGGAACACAACCCAATCCCTGGGAGAACACCTCTTGGCTTAGGTCTCTCTCTCGATTTCCCTTCGCTTTTCAAAAGTTCAAAAACAAAATCAGGAAAAAAAAAAGAGAGAGAGAAAGAAAGAAAGAAAGAGAAAGAAAGAAAGAAAGAAAGAAAGAAAGAAAGAAAGAAAGGGAAAGAAAGAGAGAAAGAAAGAAAGAAAGAAAGAAAGAAAGAAAGAAAGAAAGAAAGAAAGACACACACATTTTTCGGGAAAAGGTGTTCTCCACATGCCCAGACAGCTGCAGCAGCTGCTGCCCTCACTGAACCCGCTCGGTGAAGTTCTCGGGGAAGACGCCCCGACATTTCTCCAGCTCTAGGTGCTGGTTCCAGTCACTCTCCTTCACGCCCATGAGCCAGCCTTCATCCTGAGAGCAAAACAGGGCACCCACGTCACGCAGGGATGGGGACGGAGGGCACTCAAACCCTACAGGACATGGGGCTCACTTAAGATCTGCTGGGAGGATGTCCCCTCCTCTGCCTGATCGTTTCCTCTAGCCTGTCACACCCAAACTGAAAGAATGCCTCCTCCAGGCAGCATTCCTTGCTATCCCAGACCCAAACCTGCCCAAGCCAGGAGACATCCGCCCTTCAGCATGTGGATTTAACTGTCATTGGGTGAGTTCTCCTCTCTCTACAAAGGCAACCTAACTGCTATGCTGGTCTGAATGTGTCTAAAATCTCTCAATCCCAGGCCAAGGAGTTTCTCACTGTCTGGTGCTCACAGAGCACATTGGCTGTCCTTCCAGACTTCTACAAACAATACCAGAAGTTTCTGGTGAGCACTGACCAGTTAAACGCACCTCAAGTGACCCAAGGCCACCCCATCAAGCCCTCAGACTCAAACCTGGCCTTTGCTTTCATATTGACCCCTCACAGGGACCATCTACCCAAGTTCTGGCAGTGTTCCCAGCCCCAGACCCCGATCCCTAGGTCCACAGGGGCCATACACCTCTGGCTGTGGCAGATGCCATCACTGACCTTGCTCTGCCTGGGACCTCCCTAGGCCTTTGTTACGTCATTACCTGCCTGTCACAGAGCCTATGTATGTCCTTTTTGAGCCTCGTCCACCCACCCACATGACCCCCACTGTGGGTTGGGGGACAGGACTCCACTTAAAATCCCGCCTAGCCCAGGGCTGGCCCCCAGAAGACCAGTGGAGACCCAAGGGTTGAAGGAAGCTGTTAGATTTAGTACTGGGCCCAGGAAACCCTCGGCACTCAAACCTCCCGGCCCGAACCAGCAGCCTGTCAGAATTTAGAGGGCAGTCCCCGCTCTGCACCAGCCCCAGTCTCGGCTGGAGCTCACTGTGACATTAACTAACCAGGAGAAGCCACAGCAGGGGGAGGGTCTGGGAGTTATCTGGCCTGGGAAACAGCTGGGGACACAGTTGAGGGTGTTCAAGGGGGCCTGCTGGAACCCACACACTGAGCCTGTGGGCAGAGGGCAAGGCCAGCCTGGAGGAGGCGGCCCAATGTGACGCTGCAGAGTGGGCACCTCGCCAGCTCACTGCCGGGCAGGAGGGCTCACAGAGGGGTGGACAGGGATCCTGTCCCAGGAGAGAGGAGGCCGTGGAGGACAGGGGCAGGGGAAGGAGGAGGGGAGAAAGAAAGCCACTTGGATGCAAAAAAACTGAGAGAAAGGCAGAGCCCAGGAAGAAGGAGAGCTGACTGAGGAAACAGAGAAAGGAGACCGGGGTAGGGGATGTGATGGCCCAGGAAAGGGGCCAAAGGGAAGGGAGAGAGTGGGGGAGGTGAAGGGAGAGGAAAACGAGTCAGGGGAGAAGGGCACAGAGACAGAGAGAAGGAGCTAACAGGAGGAAGGAAGAGCAGCTGGCGCTGTGCCTGCAGGTCTGTAGCTGGCAGGTCTCTGCTGCCCCCTGCTGGCCACTCCCGCCTCAGCCAGCCAGGGCCCTCACCTGCTCCTCAGGGTTCTGGAAGGGGATCACCAGTACCACATCACCAGCCTTGAGCTGCAGCTCATCCGTGTCGGTGGCCACGTAGTCGTGCTGGGCCTGTACCTGCAGAGGTTGGGGAAGAGCTCAACACCCCTTCCCACAGACCCCTTTGGTCCCCCCCTGCAACCTAGCACAGTGCACCAGGCCTTGTGGGGGCTTCAGCGTGCTGACAGGAGATCCTAAAAGCTCAAGACGCCACCCCGCCCACTGGGTAGCAGCGGGAGTGGGGGCAGGGGAACTCTGGGCAAACCCACATAGCCTCCCAGCTCAGGGTCTTCATCTGTAAAAGGGGGTGACCACACCGCCAGGGCACCGTCGGCTCAGATGGCAGCAGAGGCTGTGGAGTCAAGCTGGCCCGGGCGTACCTTGAACATGAACCCCGGGGGCAGATCCAAGCGTCCTGCCCCACCGCTGCCCTCCACGGTGCCATTCACGGTCGCTGAGAAGGTCTCTACCACCACGGCAGGGAGAGAGCTCTGAGGGGAGGAAGCACAGTCAGCGTGGTAAGGGAGTGGGTCCCAGAGGGCAGAGGCCACAGGGGCAAGGGAAGGGGAGGGTCTCTGTGACTGATGCCAGACTGGTCTGCCTCCGGGTTCCTCAACGGGAACTATGACCTGGACCAGCACAGAGCAAGGAGCACAGGGAACACACAGGGCTAGGGAGCCACAAGCGGGAGGGCGGGCAGACAGCAGGAAAGAAAAGACAGGGTCTTGGTCCCTGTCGTCTTACGGAGGCTGCTTCACTTGCTGCTGTCTCCCCGGGCTCCTGGGCTCCAGCCGCAGGTCGGGTCCCACCCGCCACCTCGGAGGCCTCTGCTGGCTGCAACACAAATGCCGGCATGGGGTCAGACACGGGACGGACGCTGTGACCAGGACAAGGAAAGGGCCATGGACAGCAGCAGTGTCTAGAGCTGGGCAGTACAGGGAGCTCCTGGAGGAGAGGCTGGGTGCCTGTCACGGGAAGCTGCTGGAGAAGGTGCTGGCAGCACAGAGATGCCAAGTGACGTGCCACACGGGCCCCTGGATGCCACCCCGACCTTCCCTCACAGGTCCTGTCCTCTAAGCCCAAGGCCTGGCCAGGCCTCAGCTTCTTCCCACCTGCCTGGCCTGCTGGCTGAGCCATGAGACCCCCACGCTTGGGGACAGCAACAAGTGCCTGTCCCTGGCCAAACAACTCAGGGCAGGCTGGAGCAGCCTTTGCCCAGCCCTGGACACCTGTTCCCCAAGGAGGGGGGCAGCACAGTGATGGGCACCATGGGGGGAGGGGCCTGGCCAAGGCAGAGTGGACACTGTCCAGCCTCAGTCAGGCTGACCTGGGCCAACACTCACACTCGGCCACTTCCGAGCTCTGGGCACAATCAATCACTCAAGCTTTCTAGCCCCCACTTCCTCATCTGTAAAAGGAGGAAATGTCTAGGTTAGGGTGAAAGTTAAATGAGAAAATTCTGGAAAGTACCTGCCACAAACAGAGAGATGCTCTGAACGCTCCTCCCTCCCACTTCAGGAGGCCTAAGCTGGGAGGCTGGGGTGGGGCTGGCAAGGGGGAGAGGGGCCAATCTGGCCTAAATCACAGCGAGCAGGAGTGGTAAGCCCCATCCTAGGGGCCTCCTGGTTCACCGCCTTGACCTCACCCTCAGGCCCACAGTGGCCTTGTCCATCCTGTGCCTCCTCCTCCAGGCTCTTCCTCACTGCTACACCCCCAGGGACTGGGGACAACTGGGAGCTGGCAGATGGGCACTTACTTGGGCAGGCCCCGGCTCGGCCGTCTGGCTGGGCCAGGCCACAGCAAAGGTGCCCTCGGCAGCACTGGGCTCCCCGGAAGGCAGGCTGCCAGCTGGACTCTCTGTGGGCTAGTGATGGGCCACCAGGGAGAGCAGGGTGGGAGGGGTGGAAGACCAGGGAGGAGGGGGTGTTGGGCAAGGGCACAAGACAAGAGAAGAGAGTCATGAGCGGCCCAGCGTTGGCAGAGGGGAGACTAGGTGCCTGTGGCGGGCAGCCTGGCCCATCAAGGGACACACGTGGACCCTCTGAAGGGAAAACCACTCCCACCTCCTTGCTCCTACTCCTGACAAAGGGATGAGCAGGCGCAAACGAGCCACACGCGGCTCAGCACCCACCAAAGGCCCCTCGCTAAAATGGCTGCCCGTGCCAGGCTTTCCTCTGGCCTCCTCCACAGCAAGGCTATTCGGAGCCTTCAAGCTCCTGGGAGAAGTGCTCCCAGCACTCGCACACAGCGGCTCCTGCTCCTTCAGAAGCTGTATAGTGGTAGTGCGGCCCCACGCCCTCCCTGAGCCTCGTGCCTGAGCCCCCAGGTGATGAGGACAACTGCCCAGCAGGCCTGCTCGCATAAGGGCACCTGGCCTCACCCTGCTTCTCCTGTCCCTCGAGCCACCCTCCTCCTGTCCTCTATCCCAACATCTCCCCGATGCCGCTGCCCTGTAGGATCCCCACAGACACAAACCTTCTCAAGGACGAAGACCCTCCACCCCAAGGCCGCCCTGCCTCGCAGGCCGCAGCCCAGCAGGAGGACACCACATCCATCCTACGGGGCCACTCACAGACCCCACGACTGAGCCAAACCACGACCTTCTCTGGCTAAACCGAAGAGCCCCTTCCCCGCAGGGCCTGGCAGAGGGGAAGCAGTGGGACACCTGGAGACAGGCAGTGACGGCCAGCTCCTGCGCACACAAGCACCAGCCCGGGCGTGCGTGTGTGTGCACCTGTGAGCAGGCCAGGTGCAGGACCAGGCAGGGTGGGCCAGGGAGGAGCAGCTCCCCCTGGGGGTGGGCACAGAGCAAACACAGCTTACCTCCCAGAGGTCCCATGGAATTGACTAGGCGCAGCAGAAGGGGAGAAGGACAGAGTTAGTGCAAAGGTTAGTGACAGGGGGCAGACGAGCAGTCCCCAGGGACCCCCACCCCAAGGCCCTGGAGCCCAACGGGCTCAGGGCAGCACGGAGCCAGGCTCCAGGGTCTCCAGGGGGCCAAGTCCTGGACACCTGCCAGGGAGTGCCCAGACACAGAGCCACTGCGAGGAGAGGGGCAGGAGGCTGACCGAGGCTGCAAGTTACCAAGTGAGTGTTCAGCTGACCTTCCTCCCGAGGGCCCTCTCCCTGACACGTGTCTGCTCTTCCCCTCCTCTTGCGCAGGGCCAGGGGGCGGTAGGGGCCAGGGCACCAGGGGAAGGGCAGTGAGTGGGAGGAAAGCCTGTTGACCCCAGGACCCTAAAGGCCTGGTGGCTTAGATGGGCACCCATGGCCAGACATGAGCCCATGGCCCGGCGCCCCAGAGACCCGCAGGTCCGCAGGTGGTGGTGGTGGTGGGCTCAGACCAACCTGACCAGAGGGTGTGGGCGCCTTCACGGGGCTCGCCACAGGCGGGAGGGGGTCAAAGTCCAGGTCCAGCAGACTGGCCTGCTCCGAGAAAGGCCCCGGGGCCTCAAACTTGGCAGCAGTGGCAGAGGAGGAAGGCAGTTAGTGACAGGCTGGGAGCACTCCACGGGGAGCTCACGGCAGGCACACATGCTCACGTCTGCCTCACACGTGGGAGCACTGCCCCCACCACGACCCTGGCACGGGCTCCACGCACACAAGGACCGCACCCGCCACCCCCCTCAGACATCAGCAGCAGGCCCACTGGGGTAGCCACCTGCCAGCCCAGCCCAGCCAGAGGTCTGTCTTGTCCTGCAGACCGTGGTGGGCTCCCGGTGCATGCTCCTCTCTGCTCCCCACACCCACAGGTTCTCCCAGCCTCACCCTTGCCCCCCCAGAAGCAGCACAGTCCACCGCCCTCCCTAGGACAGGCCCCCCTCGCTGCCCCACACAGCTCACCTGTGGTGACACCCACCCACCCGCCAGCTCCACAGAGTGAGGACAGGGTTGAGCCAACACACACCGCCTGGGAGCCAAATCTTAGGTGTGGGTTCCCCGACACTGGGGGCACCTGTACTCAAACCGCAGGTCCCACCCCCAGAGACTCCCATTCAGCGGGCCTGAGTGCAGCCCAGGAATGTGCTGGTAACAGGCATGGCCCCAGGAGACTGTCCACGTCCACCTAAAGCCTTGCGTCTAGAAGGACCCAAGACCTGGGTCCTGGGGAAATGGGCTCCCCAGATGAGACTTCACAGCGGAGCTGCGGCCTGTCAGCAGAGACCTGAGACTCTCAGTTCTGAGAACACTAGGTGCCAGCTGTCCCACAGCTCAGGGGACAAGGCACAGACCTCGGAGAGCCCGGGCTGAGTGGTCTCACTTCCTGGACACGGGGCCCCAAGTCCCAAGCCCCTGCCCCAAGCCCACCCCCAACTAGTGACTTTCCCTGGGTTGATCCCTGTCTAATGAGGCTGGGGTTGGGGCCACTGCTCTGTCCCCATGACCCTGCCCTCTCTAAGTGAGTGAGTGCTCAAGACACCGTGGGTGCATGGCCTGTAGGTGCCCCACCACCCCTGCCAGCTGGTAGCAGTGTTTCTCTCCCCCAAGTAGCCCCACCACCAGCTCCTTCTCAGAGGTCACTCAAGCCCAGACAGCTGCCCTTTTGTGCTCCAAGGGGACAGGGGCACCAAAGGGCAGACCACATCCTCCCTCCCTGCCTCCCAGCGAGCCAGCTACCCACCATGCAGGACCACAACTGTCCTCCGGTGCAAGGATGCAGGCTATTCACCTCAGCCCTGCCCAGCAGCCCTGTGAGCACAGCATCACAGACAGCCCACCCCAGCCCCCAGCAACAGCACCCACGGTGTAGGCTTCCCACCCCCGGGCAGAGACCTGGGTCCCTGGAGTGGGCAGAGGGGGTAGCAAGGAGGCATGCGGTGAGCACAGAGAGGCCAACACGCTCGGTGAGGGCGGTGTGGCTGCCGGGCAGGCCCACGGGGTCCTCGCCTGCTGAACGGGGGCAAGAACCCCCTCCTAACAGCTCAGGTGAAAACCCAACAAGGTCGTGTCAATAAGGGGCTGGCACCATCCCCTACTGAGCGTTTCTTAGCGCTCTGTGTGACCCCGTGTCCCTCATGTGCACCTCTAGGGCGGAGGCCTACTCAGGCTGGTGAGTGCTCCAGCAGCGAGCTGTCCCGGAGGTCATGCCACCCGGTGTCCTCCCCTCTCAGGGGCCCCTGAACCGGCCTTGGTCACCTTCTAGACAGGGGCTCCCAGGCCTGCCGGGCCCGAGCCAGCAAATCGCCCACCTGCCCACCCAGCCACCCCATACCGGAAGTTCCTACTTCTAACTCAGAGAACTCTGTCCCGGCTTGAAGCCCACTCAGCCTTAGGCCACTCTTAGCAGATACCACCATCCTCAGTTCCCAACTGCCTCTCCTTCCACACTCACCCTCTGCCCTGCACCGCCTCTCCCCACCCCCCAACCCCAGGCCTCTGAGCTTGTGCAAAGGAGCAGGCAGGAGGCAGCAACCAGAGGCCCTGGGCAGAGTAGTTCTAGGGCAGCCCTCCAGCACGGGCCAGCCACAGCCTGGGATCAGCAAGCCTGCACCACAGGCGAGGCCGTAGTGGGAAGGGCCCTGGCTTCGAGGCCTGGAGGGCAGGCTTGGAGGGCTGAGCACACAGTGGCCTCTGCGAACCCATCTGACCTTGTACAGCCCACGTCCGTGCCTCCGCAGTAACCTTCCTGCTCAGCCCTCCTTCTGTCCACTTATGGATGAGCATTACATGCCTTCTCAGGACACTTCCGAGCAGCAGCCTTGCTCCGTGGCCCAAGCACTGTCCCACTCCTAAGGCCAGTCGGCATGTCTGGGAGCTACAGTCTATGTGCCTTGGCCAGACTTTCCAGGGCCTTCCCAACTGTGTTCCCCCCTGCCTCCTCTCACTGCCCCACTGCTGCACTCTGCACACACTGAACTCTGACCTCCTGAGCCCATGTCCTACCCCTCCTGACATACACACACACTGTTGACTCTGGCTAAAGCAATGTGTCTACTTGCAGCCACCTGGCAAATGTCACCTGCTCCAGGAGGCCTTTCCTGGACTGGCCGGGATCCTCCCTGCTGATGCCTCTTCACCCATCGCACCAGTGGAAGCATGAGGCCACTACCAAGCTGACCGGCTGCCCGAGGACCACCCGCCTGTGTCCCTGCATCTAGCCACAGTCCATGCTCAGAAATGGATGGGGGAGGATGAATGGAGGGGTGGATGAATGAGCAAGGGGGAGGCTCTGGGCCAACCTCTCAGGCCAGATTCTGGCTCTTGAGGCAGAGGCACAGGGCGTGGGATGAAGGAAGAAGGCCATGCATGTCCCAAGAGAGTAAGAGAGAGCTGGGCCGCGGTGGCCGCGGCTGACCTGGGAGGGGGTGGTCACGCTGATCTCAGGGACAAACGTGTCATCAAACAGGCTGAGGATCTGCTCCTGCTTGACCTCCTTGGACGGGGTGTGTTTGGGAGGTGGAGGGACTGGTGGCCCTTTCCGGAGCTGTGGGTCGGCAGCAGGTGAGGGGCCGCACAGCGAGGCACAGCAGAGCGTGGGGGTGGGGGAGGGGGGACAGACAGAGACAAAGCCACGGTTAGTCACACCCCAGGCCCTGGCCCCACCCAGGTAACTGAGGAAGACAAGAAGAGTCACGGCTGCCTGAGGTGCAGGACCACAGCGCCACCCCTAGAGGGAGACTGAAGCAGGAGGTCCAGAAATGCTGTGCAGAGACAGAGTGGATGACAGAGAAGGGGACAGGAGGGGGAGGAAGTGAAAGGAGAGAGACAGGGAGGGAACAGAAAAGAAGAGGAGAAAGAAGGGAGAGCCCGGGGGGCAGGGCGGCGGGGGAGGGGCTGCAGTTCTGGGCTGTCACCCACCTGGGTGAGACACTGAGAAGAGAAGCTGTCGCTGAGAAATAGCTATGACCTGGGCTCTCTGCCCTTCCAGGACCCTCTCTGCATCTCCTGCGGGAGGGGCCCAGGCTCTCTTGTCTGTCACCCGTGGAGGCCAGCATGGAGCAGGAGCCAGGGCCCAGCAGAGGGCCAGGCAGGATGGCCACACACCTGCCCATGGAGGGCCTCCAGCAAGTCAGGAACCATGCCCCGCCCCCCAGCCTTGGTTTCCTCACTTGTTGAGATGGGGTGGGCATCTGCCTCACAGGGTGGCTGTGACGGTTTAATGAATGAAAATGTGGGAAGTGGTGGCATAGTGCTGGGCCCAGAGCAAGTACTATTCAAGTGTGGGCTCTTGTCACACTCTTCACATCTAATCAGCTGTGGGGAGGGTCATGGCCAACCACCAAGAGGGCTGCTGCCAGGAGCTGACAGCTGGGAAAGCCTATCAGTTCAGACGGGGCCGCAGGCCAGCTCCTGGGGACATGGCAGAAAGCTGGAGGAACCCGGTGGGGGTAGGAGTGGGGGCCAAGCTTCTTGGGGGAGGCTTCTGGAAGCCCAGGGCCTGTGCCCCTTGGCTACCTCATGCTCCCCTCCCCGAGCCCTTTCCCTCACTGACCCTGTGGAGGTCCTGCATGGCATCATGCCAAGAGAGAAGATGAGGAGGACAGAAAGCAACGGCCTCTGCAGATCTGGATGCCCTGGGGCTGAGGGCCCCAAGCCCCTTGTAGGGGGGGGAAGGAAGATGAGGAGGTCAGCAGCCCCAAGGGTCAGGGAGAGAGGGAAGGAGAGGGTGCTGGGGGGGAGCAGAGGGAGACACACGGTCACAGGCGTTCCCAGGAGAAGGCAGGGCCGCTGAGGGGAGCCCAGGCCGGTGTTGGGGAGAGGACTGGGAAGGAGAGAGAAGCAGGAAGAAGAGGAAGCAGGGGAGGGGGCACGGTGCCTACCTGAGACGGGGACTTGGGGAGGGCGGCCCCTGCTGCTGCTGAGCTAGGCGGCTCAGGCTCGTGGTTGACTCTGATCTCCGGGGCGGCCGGGGAGCCATCTGGAGGAGGCGAAGGGCTCTTGTCCCCTTTTGCAGAGGCGTTGTCACTGTGGAGGCGAGACGGGGGAGAAAGCTCAATGGAGGGAAGTCACTGCGTACAAAAGGGAATGTGCAAATGCACAGGTGTGCCTGTGATGGGATGTGTGCACGGATCCGTGTGGAAATGCATGTGCATGCGCGTATGAGCATGTGTCTGTTAACATGTGAATTGGAGAGCGTGTATGTGTGTGTGTTCACATAAATTCACCGTGAAAATGCGATGTCCACATGTGTATGAGTGTGTCCCCGTGCTTACAGGTGAGAAGTTCGTGTACGCGTGATTCAGAATGGGTGGAAACGAAGGGTGTGGGCACAGGGCCTGCCTTGGAGACAGTGACGGCCCGGGAGGAACTCCAAGCTGGAGGTCTTCGGTCCTCAGGGAAGCCACCCACAGGCCACCGCTGGGCTCCACCAGGGAGCCGAGCTCCACAGCACGAGAAAGCCAAACATCCTAGAGGCGAATGAGTCTCATCCCACACGTCTGCAGCGGCCCCTGTGCCTAGCTGGGCCCCCCTCCTCAGCCAGCCCCCAAAGGCCTCGGCTGGCCTCCCCGCCAGTCCACCCACTCACACCGGGACACTGACCACTGCCCGACTCACAGGGCCCATGCTCCCACCCACACCGCGGTCACCATCCACACCTTTGCACCTACAGGCCCTTTGGGGCAGAGGGCCACAGAGTGGCATCCGGGGGTGAGAGGCTGCAGTCTCTCACATGAGCACCACTTGGGGGCAAGGGGGCAGAAAATGAAAATGTACGTTTGTTCTTGCATAAGGAAACCATGGGACGGTACCGATAAAGACTAGCCACCGGCCGCAGATGGCTGTTGAAGGTTATATTTACATTAAGTGAAACCAGAAGTTCAACTGCTCAGTCACACTGGCCACATTTCAAGTGCTCACCAGCCTCCCGGGGCAAGTGTTGGACAGGGCAGTTCTAGAAGGATCCAAAGAAGCTACTGACCACACAGCCTGGGGGGTGGGGTGGGGCTGGGGGGTGGTGTTGAGATGATGGGACAGGCGTGTGAGAGACATCGTGGTCCCTTCTCATCTCTACTGAATTTGTGTTTCGTGGGAATGTATTTGCCTCCTTAAAGCATACATATAAACATAGTATACACACACACACACACACACACACACACACACACACACACA
This sequence comes from Panthera tigris, assembly GCF_018350195.1. Lineage (NCBI taxonomy): Eukaryota > Metazoa > Chordata > Mammalia > Carnivora > Felidae > Panthera > Panthera tigris. Next base: position 110,810,500 of record NC_056667.1, on the reverse strand, counting down.
CACACAGATTTTAAAACCCACCACTGTGCTACAAGACCCCCTTCCCCTTCCCCTCTCGCCGAGGCTCCTTTCTGGCTACATTCCTCCCGTCTGGGGACGCATGTTCCCATCTGGAACCTCCTGGTCTGGGCCACAGCCAGGTGGACGTGCTGTGGCACACAGAGGAACCCACTCAACCGAGTTCAGGCTGTCTGCCCTCCTCATTCCCACCGGATAGCCCCTGAGCCCTCCGACCCCACGACACACACACACAGGCCACAGCATAGCCCTGCCACCCTGCCAGCTCCCTCCCACAACAGCCCTGCCCGCAGCACCAAACAGGGGACACAGGTTAGGGGTTAGTGGCACCCTCGGAGCAGGATGCTAGGCGCATGCACAGGGGTCGGCCGGCCAGGTGCCGGCCCCAGACACCCCCACAATGCAGCACTCGGTGCCGGTACCTGTTCTTCTTTCTGAGCAGCCGGGAGAGCAGTTTAGTTTTCTTTCTGTGGGAACGGACGGGACGCAGAGGCCTTCATTTTGGGGAAACGCCCAATTTGAGGTTGGCCTGCTCCCTTTCCTCATCAGCAACCCCTCTGCTCAGAGGGGTGCCAAGGGGCAAAGCCTCCCCTAAAGCTCAAAGGCCATGAAGAGGTCCTGACCCTGCCCTAACCCTAACCCCCATCGCCCAGTCCCAGGAACCCCACTGACCTGGGCATGCAGCCAGGCGCCTTGGAACAGAGCTGACAAAGTGAGAGGGTGCAGCCCCAAACCAGGGCTGACCAGCTGAGGGAGACTGCTGGCCACCCACCCTGCCTGTGGTTCAGCACACAGGGGCTCTGGGGGCCCACAGTGCCTGGAGGGGGGTGCAGCTGGCCGCTGGGAGGCCTCTGAAAGGAAGCAACCAGGCTGCAAAATGGGCCACCTTGCAGTGAAGGAGGTTCATAGAGCTCCACTCCCCCCATCCCCTCCATTCCCCTCCCCATCTGCTCACACCAGCCTTCTCCCACAGGAAGCCTGAGTCCAGCCGCTGCACTGCCCAGGTGGCCTCCATTCACCACCCTCCCATCTTACCTGTAGGCCCAGCACAGGGAGAGACCCTTCCTCCCTGCAGGGACCTGGCCTTGATTCCCCACCCCTACCCTGCCCCCTGCTCACCCCTTGGCCTCAGGGCCCCCTGGGGGCTCCTTTCTCTCAGTCACACACATTCTGGTTCATTTTCAGGGAGAAGAACAACATTCCCTGAATAACTCCTTAGTCCTCCGTGGCCCCCCAGTTGCCCCAAGACGCAGATAAACGTTCCCCGTTTCACAGAGAGGAAGCTGAGGTCCATCCATACCCTGTGGGCTGTGCTGTCACAGGTGCAAGCCAAAACGGAAGGGAAATCCCAGACCGGCTATCATTTCCCTTGACCCGCAGCCAGAGGGCAAGGCACTTCCCTCCTCCCTCATGGTTTCCCCTCAGGAAGCAGGAATCTCCTCGCAGCTGGAGGGGGCCCTGAGAGGCCAGACCAGGCCAAGGACAGGAACAAGGATGATTTTGTGCGTGCGCAGGATGCCACCATCCAGGGACTTGGGCTTTCCCAGGAGCAAGGAAAGGAAAAGGTGGCACTATGCCCCTGCTGGGGGAGGAAGGCTCCCCTTCCAGGTGGCTCCACATCAGCACGGAAGCTTGGAGTCCCCGGGCCCCACCTCCAAGGCTTTGCAGGCACCCTGGCTGCGGGGCTCCACAGGAGGGGAAGCCAGGCCCAGGCCCAGCTCAGGTGTCAGGTGACGCTCAGACTGTCCAGGAGTGCTCCTTCTCTGATGCCACACACCAGAGGAATGTGGGGTACCCTAACCTGTCCCCCTGAGCAAAGAGGCCAAACCCCCAGGGCGGGGCAGACACAGCCCTGCCCTGGTCTTTCAGGAATGAGCAAGCTCTGCCCCAGGACCCTGCCCCAGACCACACCTCCCTCCACCCCACCCTCAGCCAGACGGCCAGACAGTGCTGGGCTACACGCACCTGGGCTGGGCCTTGACTGTGAACGTGTTGCTCCCGTGCTGCTTCTCCAGGCTAACCAGCACATCGTTGAGGTTCTGGTTGAGCTGCAAGGGGACAGCAAGCAGGTGGGGAGAGCCTCTGGGGCCACCAAACACCTCTGTCTCCCCAGTAACATCCCTGCTCCTCCCCATACCTAACCCCTTCTTGCTCCCCGTCCCTTACCAGGAGTAGGGAGCTGGGAATTGCACACCAAACCCAGAAAAACGAAGGGGAAGAATGAAGGGAGTGGGCTACATTACTAATCGTTACTGCTTCTGAGGACCATCCTCTCTCTTCTTTCTACTTGTAGAAATTTCCTAAAATGCCTCATGCAGCTTGTATGGTTTTTAAATGTTTTTAAATTGTTTTTGCAAACTAACTGTTGATTCTAATTGTTAAGGTCATTGTGCCAAGATGTTTTCAGGCCACCCTACAACTGCCAAAGATTTCACTAAAACCACAGACAGGATAGAAGAGGTTTATCCCATGTACACAGTGATTCTCACTGTTGAAAAAAATTTCCCTCTTTCGCTTTGGCTACTAGGAAGCTCAGAACTGAATTTTCCTCCTACTTTACATAAATGTTTTCTTCCCCCAAACACCTCTTCCCTTTTTAAACTTTTCATAAGTTGTCTCAAATGTTTAAAGGCAGGAAGGAAAAGAATGGGAAGACCTAAAAGGCAGGAAATCATAGTCAGGGTGGTGGCTCAGGAAGAGGCCCCAAGCTGCTGCTTCTCCTCCTGCCCTGGGCCTGGACTCCACTGCCATCACTTGGTTCCTTTGGGCCCAAGAGACAGAGTCAGCGACCCCTCGAGTGATCAGAGGGAGGGGCTGCCAACACTGGGTCTCTCCAACTCTGCTGTGTAGTTTAACTGCCAGTTAAAATGAAAATAATACAACATAGGAATTCAAGCTAGTCAGACCCCTTCTTACCCCGGATTCTGGCAGATAAAGCAGATGCGTTTCAATGTCTTAAGAAACATGAGAAAAAAATTGAGAAATTCTAGGAACTTACTGACTATTTGCCTACGAACGGGGAAAGGGCCAGCATTCTCAGAGCTCCCTGAGCCAGTGTCACCTGAGAACACACTGAAACCTCAGGAGGGGCTGGTTCCATCCAGGCAGGGAGGATAGGACGGGGCGAGGAGGGCGCAGGGGCCAGGCATGTGGGCCCTGCTCACAGCCTCCCCAGCACTCCCACTGGGCCTGGACGCTCTAGAGCAGGGAGCTCCTGGAGGCCAGGACCAGGCGGCTCTCCCCAAGGCCCAGAGGCAGCACTGTGGTCACTAGTGTGCACCAAGCCCCAGCAGGAAAAGAGGGAGCTTGGCCGGCCCCGTCCTTGCCTCTGACCCTGGCCCTTGGCAGCAGAGAGTGGCCCAAAGGGGTCACCGGGACCTACCTTACTCATCTCCTTGTGGAAGTTCTCCTCCAGGCCTGCAATGCTCTGGAACGTGTTGACATAGAAGCCTACACGGCTGTGGGAAGGAGGGAGGGAAGGGCAAAGAGAACACACAGGTCAGCGGGCGGTCCAGGAGACACACACACACTGACACACCTCCACCTTCGCCAGAGACACCAACCGTGGGAGGGCACAGGGCACAGCGGACAGACATCCTCAGGAGGGAAGCCAAGGCTCAGCGCCACCACCTCTGGGGACTCACCCCTGGGGACTCACCTGTTCCACAGGGACGGCAGCTCTTCCTGTAGGTCCACATTCATCTCCTCAAACACCTTCTGGGCTTTGATGAGCTCCTCCTCTGCCTGAGGGGCAAGACCCGTCACTCCCCTCCCCTCCGCCAGGCCTCTGTCCCAGCCAGCTGGGACCGGGCCAGGCCCACCCGCCCCCCAAGACCTGCTTCCCCCAACCTCCCACCCCCGAGATCTGTTCCCCCAACCTCCTACCCACCCGCTCAGATCTGTTCCCCCAACCTCCCACCTCCCGAGACCTGCTCCCCCTAACCTCCCAGCCCCAAGATCTGCTCCCCCTAACCTCCCACCCCCATGGTAAAAGGGACACCCCACCCACCCCCATCCCCGTCAGGCCAAGGTGGGCCAGGAGGGAGAGGAGGAATGAGCAGAGCACAACAAGAAGGCTCCAGACAAGGGGTCCAGAGGCTGGGGCACAGGAAGGTCACAGACCCAGCCCAGCAGGGACCCTGACCACTTACACATGAACCCCTCTCAGACTAAGTGTCAGCCTGCTGCCCAGCTCCCTTGGCCTTGTCCTTGCTGTCCCTGCCTGAGTACCCCTTTCTCAGAGTAGGCTCCTACTCAGCCCCAGCCCCCAGCCTGCATTTCACCTCCCTATAGGAGGTGGTAGCAGCATTTCCTCTGTGACTTGTCCCCACCACACAGAGCCCAGAGGCAGCTGCTCAGGCATCCAAGAAGCACAGGGGAAAGATGGGGGTGAGGGCAGGGCCAGGGGAGGAGGGAGCTAGGTTGCCGGGCAGGGTTCCAGGGCTCACCCCCAAAGCCCTCACCCTGGCAGGCCCAGTGCCCTCCAGACCCGCTGACACCCACCAGGTGGCACTAAGGCCCCATCCCAGAGCCGAAGGCGGAGACTGGTGAGGGTGGCAGTGAGTCACAGACCCCAGGCAGAGAAGGGGCTCTGCTAGCTCATTGGGAGGACACTGCTGGAAACAGTGACTCAGGGGGGTGACTTGGATTCAGAGTCTGAGTCACATCCCAGGAACGCAGCAGGCCCCTCCCCGGGGGAACACTCCCCGCCAGCAGCCTTACATTCTCAGGCCTCTGGCAAAGGCAGCCACCTGACCAGAGCGACAGACCAGAGCCACAAAGCACACGATTTCTGCAGCCCACCCAGCTGTCCCATCCAGCTCCGGGCCCACTATCCCTGCTGTTCCCTGCCAGCCCAGCCTCGGGGATGGGCGTGGGGCTGGAGGAGTGAGGGACCACCCTGCTCCTGATGACAATTATCTTCAGGTTGCTGGAGCTTGCTAGAATAAGCTCCTTGCCTAACTGTTTAAAATCTAACTTAAAAATTAAAGGTGGAATAGGGAAAGAAAGAAAGAAAGAAAGAAAGAAAGAAAGAAAGAAAGACAAAAGAAAGACAGACAGAAAGACAGAAACACGAAAGAAAGAAAAACAGAAAGAAAGAAAGAAAGAAAGAAAGAAAGACAGAAAAAGAAAGACAGAAAGACAAAAGAAAGACAGACCAAAAGAGACAGAAAGACAGAAAAACAAAAGACAGAAAAGAGAGAAAGAAAGAAAGAAAGAAAGATGAAAGAAAGACAGAAAGAAAGAAAGACAAAAGACAGAAAGACAAAAGAAAGAAAGAAAGACGAAAGACAGAAAGAAAGAAAGACAGAAAGACAAAAGAAAGAAAGAAAAACAGAAAGACAGAAAGAAAGAGAGAGAGGGAGGGAGGGAGGGAGAGAAAGAAAGAAAGAAAGAAACAGAAAGAAAGACAGAAAAACAAAAGACAGAAAGATGAAAGAAAGACAGAAAGAAAGACAGAAAGAAAGAGACAGAAAGAAAGACAGAAAGACAAAAGACAGAAAGATGAAAGAAAAGACAGAAAGAAAGAGACAGAAAAACAAAAGACAGAAAAAGAAAGAAAGAAAGAAAGAAAAGAAAGAAAGAAAGAAAGAAAAGAAATAAAGAGGAAAGAAAAGAAAGAAAGAAAGAAAGAAAGAAAGAAAGGAAGGAAGGAAGGAAGGAAGGAAGAAAGAAAGAAAGAAAGAAAGAAAGAAAGAAAGAAAGAAAGAAAAGAAAGAGAAAGAGAGAAAGAAAGGAAGAAAAGAAATGTCTGCCTGAGCATGCACTCCTCCGGCAGCTCTTGGAGAGGACCAGACCCAGCAGGCCCACCCTGCCATACTCCACTGTCGGCCACTCAGGTAGGTACTGTGGGTCTGTAGAACCCACAGAATGAGTTCTGGCACTGTCACATACCCCTCCCACCCAACTGCCACGGGTCTGGCTGAAGACCCACGTTCCCCAGGAGCTCTGGCACAGCTCCCGTACCCCCAGAGACCACCTCTCCATGGCGATTCGGCCACTACCCCACGACACTGGTCCTGACTCCCCAGACGAACAGTGGTGACAATGACACTGAGGATGGCCTAGCAGCTCATTGCTGTAGGCCAAACTCTGTTCGCACACCCAGCAATCCTGTGAAGAACAGGGTGGCTCTGTTTTAGCGTTCCTGGAAGTCAGGGCCTGTGTCTGTCATTCCCTTTGGGTCACATTCTTCATATTCTGGCTGTTTCTGAAGCACTGGAGGGGGCAGGGGGTCGGGGAAGAGCTTTCCGTTGCTGGAGAGATCTTGAAGCCCCGGTGGCTTGGCTACACGCCAACGGACACGTGGAACAGATGGAAACAGGCCCGCTCACCATGCCACGGGGCACTGGGGTCCCGCAGGCAGGTTTTAGGGGACTGTGGCCAGTACGGAGAGCAGCTCAGAACTGGCCCAGGGAATATGTGGCACTGGTCAGCTTAAAGAACACAGCCTCACCAGGTCACACTATCTCCCCAAAGTCAAGTCAGCCAGCAAGGCAGCCCCGGGACCACAGTGCCCCAGCTCACAGCCAGACAGCTGCCCGTGGGAACTCAGAAGACTCCCCAGCTTCCAGCCAGGCGTGAGGCAGGGTGGGGGCAGAAAGAGGATCTGCTCAAATAAAAATTGGGTCCAAATGGGAAAGCCAATTGGGCTGAAAGGCCAAACATCTGCAGTCCAACATCCAAAGATGAGATCATATGCCTTAGCCTCCCTAGTGGCTCCCCTGAGGCGGGGGGATGGGGCCCTCCCAGCAGGATCCCCTATCCACACCCCACCCGGGAGTTCAAAAGCAGCCACAGGCACCACCCCAAGCTCCACAGACTCCCAGAGGCAACAAAAATCTTCACCTGGTCTCCTGCCAAACCCATCTCAGGGAAAATTATGCAGAAAGCCTGGGTCTGGGTCAGTGGCCCCAACCCCCTCCAGCCAGGAGTCCTGAACTCTACAGGCAGGGATGGTGCCCCAACCTCTAGCTCCTCCTTCACCTCCTGAGGGCCATCTCCCCCAGACTTTGGAGATCCAGGGTCAAGCCACCCTCAGGGTAGGACTGTCAACAACTCAGTGCCTCCAAAGTCACCCCATAACTCTAGTCTAAAAGAAATCAGGCAGCAGGTCAGATAAGAAATTGGGCCGCGAGCCCATGCTGAGCCCAGAACACTCCACATTACAAGCGTTCAACACGTGCAGGTTGAAGATGATGAAATCAGGAGGTGGCCCAGAAAAAATGGGGCCACTGCCCAAAGAGAAACCCAACCTGCTGGGTCAGGGCTCTGTTGCGCACCCCCACCTCAGGACCACGAAGGGGTGCTGGAGTCCTGCCAGTTTCCCTGGAGAGAAACCATGAGGCCACCTCTCCCAGGGTGTATCTAGCTGTCCCTGGCCACACTGCGCTCACCAGGCACCCAGTCCATCCCAACGGCAGAGGTCTGCGAAGAGCGAAGTGTTACCAGGGTATTAAGATCAGTCAGGAGTTCTGTACAAAGGCCTCCTCCAAGAAGCCCTCCAGAACCACTGTGGTGCACAGTTTGCCCTTCGAGAAACTCCCAAAGAGCCAACCCTCCAGGCCCCAGGTCTCAGATCCCAAACACACTTGCAGAGCCTTCCCAAGGTTTCCCCTCTAGGGGCACCATGAGGGCCCACAGTTCCCAAGGGTCCCTTCGAGCTGGAGATTTCGCCTCTCTGGGCAGGTGTGTCTCCTCAGTAAATTCTGGATAACCTCACAACTTTTACTAGGCTTGAAGGACAACACATGTTCGGACAGGAGCCCTCAGAGAGGGCAAATGGCTCGGAGGCTTTCCTGCATTCCCAGAGGCTAGGATTTCATAGATTCTCAGGACTACCAGAGACCCAGGCATGAAGCAACAGACTGCGGTCCACCCCAGGTTAACCGGAGCCCCAGGCCCCTCTGAGTCGCCCACATTTGACCTCAGGTCTCCTCTGAAGCAGGAGCTCTCCCAGCAGAGGCATTTGAAAACAGCCCTGCCCCCCACCAACCCAGGAAAGAGACTGAGCCCTCCCCCCGCGCCGGGCAGTGCAAGACGGGCGCCCAGCGCCAAGGACAGGACAACAGACCGGAAGGCGCCAGCACGTGCAAGGTTAGAAGCCAGTGTCACCTGATTTCGGAGCAGGTTAGTTTGAGCTACGAGATGAGCCTGCAGTTTGCCTTGGCACCACTGGGGGGCGGCTTTCTCAAGCAGCGAGACAGGCTGGGGTTGGGGAAGGGAGGTCAAGGCGAAGGAGAGTGGAGAAACAGGAGGGAGATGGGGAGAGAGAAACAGAGACACAGATATTAAACACCAAGTCCAAACGTCCCAAACACAGTGACAGACAAGCTGGCCGCCCCTCCAGGGGGCCAGCCCCCCAGCAGGTAAAGGCCCCTCAAGGTCAAGAGAATTAAGGGGAGCCCCAGGCAAGGGGCAGAGAAGGGGGTGCAAAGCAAACTGTGCAAGCAAACTTGCACTCCAACTGCAAAGCAAAATGTGAGAATCGTTAGCAGGGGCAGAGGGGCTCAGCAAGCTTGGTCCTGCTCCAGGGTGGGGGTGGGCTGGGGAGGGGAGGGGGACCCACCCTCGGCCCCTCACTTGTGGACAGTGTGGCCAGCTCAAGCCCTGTGCCCCCAGGCTTGTTCCAGCTGAGATAGGGTACATCGGATCCCATGACAGAATTCCACTCAGAGCACGCCAGGTCGGGCAGGGCCGTTCCAGTGAAACCCAAGCCAGGCCTGTTCTCATCCTGGAAAGTGGCCTCAGAGTGGGGTGGAGGAACCAAGGGCCAGAGCAAGCACCAGAGGATGGGCAGGAAGTGGACCCTCACCCAAGTGCCCGCAAGGGCCTTTCACTCGCCGCCGTGGGTCCAGCACCATCCTCCACCCGCCTCTGCTACCTGGGACTAGTCACCTGCTATAAAGCCATCTGCAAGCGAGATTGATGGTTCCTGCCCCTGGGGAGCAGAGACAGTCAACAGTGCAAAGGGGTGCAGGGAGGGCAGCACAGAGGAAGGCCCCTCCAAGGGACGTGGGTACCCAGCCTGAAAACTCTCCCCCGCAGCCCTGCCATCCAGCCCTTACCTTGGCAATTTTGGTTTCATCCTTCTTTTTGGCGGTTTGGAGGGACTCGTAATGGTGCCGGGCGCTGTCATAGTCCACCAATTTCCGCCCTCGCTTGGCAATGCGTGACTGGAGGACAGACGGGGTGGGGGAGCGGTGCTGAACAGGGCCTCACCCATGCTGAGATGCTGACCAGGCTGGGCCCAAAGAAACTGGGGGAAGACGAAGGGCCCAGGGCAGTCGACCCCGGGCTCAAGAAGGGCATCTCATACATGCTTGAAACACGTACTCCAACATTTCCGGTGGCAAAGAGCTCACACCTTCGAGGCAGTCCCTGCCCTCTGGGGTCCTTTCTCATACAGAGGCGAAACCATGTCCTTCAGTATCCACCCATTGTTGTCAGTACCCTCCAGCCAGTACTGTGGGACAAACCTCCACCCTGGCCTGGCCCTCAGCTCCTTAAAGACGCCTCCTGGACCCCAGGCTTCTCTTCTCCCAGGCCACCACCATTAGCCTCCCTTCCATACTCTTCATAAGGCCTCTTCAGGAGCCTGAGCCATCTGCATTGGGCGGCCATGGGGGCCAGCATGGAGCCTGACTCCCCGGGGATCAGGTCTAGCACAGCAGTCAGCATCTGGGCTCAACATCTCTGCTTCCACGTCTGAAGCATCTGGGGCTCATTGGCCTCAGTGGGGACCCTGGCACACTGACAGTTCCCAGTACCTGGGGGCCGGCTCTCGGAACACACACAATAACACATATACACCCAGATAAGAGGGAATACACACAACAATACATACATTCCCTTCTAAGCACACATAGGCTAATGCAGGACACCTATAGGCACACAGGCCCAGGCCTTACATGCCCTCAATACACCTTATACAACCCTATAGTCGTTCCACAGTGACATGGCCACACACGCATACATGCACCACGGGGTCTCTTCCCCTAGTCCGGAGACCCAAAGGTTCAGGGCCCAAAAGCTGTCAGCTCTGAAAGGCCCAGGGCTGGGGGCTGGTGGGCTGGCCTCAGAGGGAGCAGCCCTGGAGGGATGAATTGCTGGGTGAGGGAGATGCCTGCCTTCGGGGCATGGCCACCTCAGTGCCTGAGCGGGGCAGAGGCTGACCCTTCCCCCCACCCCTCTGTCCCCTCTCCCACTCCCCTGCACAGGCTACCAGGCCAGAGCAGGACCGATCTATAGAGAGTGCCTCTCACCTTGATGTCAGGGAACTGACCCAGGTATGTGTCCATGGTCAGCAGTGCCTGGTCCACCAGCTTCTGGTGATAATCCAGCCAGAGGAGGTCATTGTTCTGAAGGACGTAAGAGTCCCTGAGTATACGGCCGGGCGAGCTGGGCCGCACCCAGTCTCCCGCCCTCTCCTCCCAGCGACCTGGGGTCAGATTCAGCCCCATCACTTCGCAGCTCAGAGGCTTCTCAGAAGCTTGGGTTCCTTGGGTGTGGAATGGGTGTACTATAAAATCACTCCTGCCCTGTGGCCTCTCATGGGGCAACTCTAAGGGAACGGATAAGCCCAGGGTCAGGGAGCCGAAGTGATTTGCCCAAGGGCACATGGCATGTGGATGCCTGAAAACCAGAAGGGCTTGTCCCCGTGGGCGAGGAACAGGCTGGGAGCTGAGACAAGGAGGGCCTTCCGGGAAGGACTGAGGCCACCTGCCTCACGCTCACCTCAGCTATCTTGTTTGCTTCATCCCTGCCAGGCCAGTCGGGCTCGTACACCTCCTGCAGACATTCGTTCAGTTTCTTGGAGGCCTCGTGCATGGCTGTGGGGCAGAAGGGCCATGCTGCAGCCAGGGCCACGGTCACTCTTGCCCCCACCTCCAAAGGCCCTGGAGGTGGGTGGGTCCCCACTACCAGCCCTTACCCCTCCACCACAAACCCTGCTCCCCTTCCCAGCTCTGCACCCATCAGCAGCACATGGCAAAGGTCCTTCAGTGTCCCATGAAGCCCCCCTCCCCAGGCCGGGTGTGCCCCAAGAGCCCCACCTGCCCCTTACCTTTGACGGAGGCCAGGTAGGTCCGGAGATCCTTCTGCAGTCGAGTGCCCTCGGTCTACAGAGAGAATGACAAGGACAGCATGAGGGCCCGGGGCACACCCCATACCTGTCCCCATCCTTCCTGCACCCCAGCGTGGACAAATGCAGGCTGCTCCTGACAGCTGGCACAGATCAGCTGTCCTCATCAGGGCACCAGCGGGATGAGAGGAGACGAGACATGCGGAACAGCCCCCGAGCACAACCCAGCCTGGAGCACCACTCGGAGCACAGCAGCTATTGCCTCTCTGGCGACAGAATGTACTGGGCCTCCAGCGTTCCTCAGCACCACCCCTGCCTCAGGGGCCCTGACCCCAAAGGATATCTGTCCTGAGCCCGTCAGCACCTGCCTCTTGCAGGCACTCTTCAGAGCCCTGTAAGGAAGGCAGGAAAATGGAGACCTTTCCACCCTGAATAAGACACGGGGGCACGGGCTGAATGGCACACACATACAATGGGGTCGGCAGCCCCCAGGCATGCTCTCACACGACCGGGGACCAGGTAACCAATGAGCACAGAACACAGGAGTGGAACACCCAGCACCTTGTCCTGAAAGCTCAGGCCGGCAGGCTCCCACTGCATCGTGCCAGAGACAGAGGATGGCACTGGAAGGGGTGGGCAGGTGGGCTGCAGAGGTGGAAGGGAATGGCTTAGCCAGGCTTCAGAGAAGTGCAGGGTCACGCCCGGGACTCTCAGGACACTGGCCCAGCCAAGAGGGAGGAGGCAGGAGGTAGGAAAAGGCTGGCCAGGGGACTGGGCCAGGCAGGGAAGACCCTGAGCTGGGGAGGCAGCCCCAGCAGCTTCCTGAGGCAGCAGGACCGGTACAGAGGATGGCCCCTGGGCAAAGCCTCCAGTCCCTCTGGATAATCAATACCACACAAGGCAGGAGCAGGAAAGCGGAGTCCCAGGGGAGAGAGGGGGCCAACAGGCTGAGGCAACAGGTGACGTACGAGACCACCAACAGTGAGATGCTGAAGTGTCCAGAGGCCATGTGTAAAGTGGGAGAGCACACACACAGGCTTTAGAGTTATGAAGGCCCAAGTCAGGCCCTTACTAGACATGAAACCTCAAGCAAGTTACCGAACCTCTCTGAGCCTCGGTCTCCTCATCTGCCAGCTGGGGTGACCGAGCCCCGCCTGGCAGACCACAAGCTCACATGTGCTCAGGGAACAGCGTAAGTGAGCCAGGCCAGGCCCCCAGCTTCAGGAGATGGGCTTTATGCGGACGATGGTGATGCGGGGCAGGGGGGAAGCATGAGGAGGGCAGGGCCTCTGGAGAGCCAAGGGTGGCAGTGCCAGAAGCTGACTTCTGCAGGGAAGGAGCACCGTCCTGGCGCCTCCCTGCCCTCCCTGCTCACGTGTCAGCAACACCCCTGGATCCCCCTGCCCTGGTGGAGGGCGAGATAGACACGGACCCGGCAAGCAGCCACAGCCCCACTCCTGGCCTGCCTGGCGCTTCTGCAGATGACAGGTGGTCTCTACTCCAGCTGAGGGCAAGCAGGGACACAACCAACCTCCTAGGCTCACCCAGGCGCCCTCAAACCTCTCCTGTCCCCGCCCCCCAAACAGGCCCTCCCTCCTCACAGCCAGGGCCTCCTCTTCCTCCCGCAGTGTCCCCAGAGCATCACGCACCAGCTGGTTCTTTCCCTGCACCATCTTCGTGGTATCATTTGTCCCCACCTGACCGACGAGGAAGCTGAGTGGTTCAGTGGCTTGCCCAGTGTTCACGGACTGGAAGACCCGGTGAGGACCCCCACAGCCTGGACACTCGGGTCCCACCGCAGCTGCCTACTTATTACAATTAATGCTTCCAGAAAACAGCAGAGGTGTCATGCAGGAAGGGTTTCAGGGCAGTGCATAAGATGTACAGTTAGGGAAGAAAAAAAAAACCCTCTCCAAAATTCCTTCAGTCCCCCCAGAGTAGCCTATAGAACCGTGGCCACACCTAATTCTGAGAACTTTAGAGTTTGAGGCTTGTTAATTAGAGATCAAAGGAAGAAATCAGAGATCAAAGGAGGCCAGGCCACAGCATCCAAAGCTCTCTGGAATTCTATCTCGGGCCAGATGTGGACCGTGCGGGACCGGGAATGAAGAAGGGCCATTCCCACTCTTGACGCTTTGGCGGCTGAGGTGAAGATTCAAGTGTGTTCATGATGTGATGCCATTGCATTCATCTGAGCCGGCAGAATCTTCCAGACTCAGCTTCTCTTCCTGCCAAGCTCTGTCATCCCACTCCCCTCCCCAGCATCATACACATCACCCCGAGGAAGGGGTCTCCGTGGGGTGGCTTGCCGTGGTTGCCCGGGCCTCAGGCCGTACCAGGGCTCCTTGTGTTTCCCAAACAAGGCCTCGCTGTGAGCAGGCACACTGGGCACAGATGTGCGAGGGGCCGCCCAGAGCTCTGCCTCGCATGTGCCAGCCGCAGCTGGGCCCCTAAGCCACACTCCCCAGTCAGTCCCCGGGACCAGACACAGCCCTCCCCCATGCAGGCCAGCGCTCAGGCCAACACAGAACCTGTGTGTTTGCTCCCAAACTGGTTCCCTCACCCCCCCACCCCCCAATAGAGCATCCAAGAAACAACTCTCTGGAGGTTCCCAGGGCTCTAACACCCCTTGCAGAGCAGCTGGGGGAAGAATAAAGCTCAAAAGCACAGTCCCTCCAGCCTGGCTCTGTGGGCTCTGGACTCAGAGGATTCTGGAAGGACACAACTACCCAGTACCAAAACCCAGGGCAGTTGCACGGGGGGTGGCTTGGCCAGCACCCCATATCCCTGCTAGACCTCCCTTCAAAGGGTGCTCCCTGCCTTCCCTGACATCAGCCCCGACCAGTGGTCTGAAGACCTAAGCTCCTATCTTCCCAGGGAGTGCGGGGGGCTCCCACATGGACCCTCTCTGGCTCCGGCTGACTCTTGCTGCTTGCAGTCAGTTTCAGAGGATCATCACTCAATAGCCAGAGATGCCCTCTCTGAGCCAAGCAGGCCCTAAGAATGAGAAGGAATCAGGCCTGTGCCCCCTCAGCGAGAAAAGCAAACAGCAGGAATGAGCCCTGGGGTGCAAGCTACAGGTGGCCCCAGGACAAAGAGCATGGCCCACCCGGAGGACCCAGGATGGCTTCCAGAAAGGCCTGAGCTGGACCTGAGCTGCGGGGAGGTAGTGGAGGAGGTGAATGGGCCCTTTGGGGTTCCCCAGTGCAGGGACAGAGGGCAGAAGGGCTAGACTGGCACTAAGTGGGGCCAGGAAGGGGTCTGATGTGCCCCTGTGAGAGCCGGCGACAGCCAGGTGACCTACACCCTCACCTAGGGCACCCAGAGGGAGGGGTAGATTTGCTGCCTTGAAACCCATATTCCCAGCCATCCTAGTCCCCGACTAGCGCTGGGCCCACTCTGCTTGGTATTCCCAGATAAAGAGCAGGAGAACACTCAGCTTCCAGACTTTCCACACTCAGCCTCCACCCCGCCTTTCCTGGGGTCACTCAAGCCCAGGGCCCCAGTTACCCCCACACACCAATCAAATCCAGAACTGCATGGCTGCCTTAAACCCCAAGAGAGGGTCACCCCAAGCTTCAAATGAGACCTCAAATCCACCCCCTCCTGCTCGGCCCCTGAAAAGCCAGCCACCCTCCCCAATCTGAGGACAGACAGAGCCCCAGCTCAAGTGACCACTCCATGCCCGCCACCCGCACCAGCTATCTTTAACTCTGGCCTCACTGCCTGGTCCCTGAGCCCAAGGATCACTGAGTGACTCCCTGTCCAGAGCTGGGGCCCAGAGAGGGTGACTGTGAGGGATGAAAGTGGAAAGCAATGCTGTGGTCATAGCACTGGGGCCAGACCACAGGGAACCTCAGATCCCAAACCTGTGCTTTTTCTCCTTCCACCAGACAGCCCAGCCTGCTCTGAGGCAGCCCCATCACCCCCTGCCCAGCTCAGGAGCCCTAACCCTTCTCCCCAGCCCAGCCAGCTGTCCTCAGGCCTGGGACTCAGCTCCAGAAGGGGTGCCTGAGAGTGGACAGATCTGGACACCACACCACTGTGTGCCCTTGGAAGAGTCGCTTAACCCCTCTGAGCTTCAAGTGCCCATCTGTAAAATGGAAGATATCAGCATCCGCCTCAAGAATGCAAGGTTAGTGTCTGTAAAATACAAGCAGTACCTAGTCTATAGTCAAGAACGCAAGGTTAATATCTAGTGCCTAGTCTATAGTAGGTACTCTAGCAACACTGATTCCCCCAAGGGCTTTCAGAGCATCCCACAACCTGAGGAAGCCAGCTGAGTAGGGGACAGACCCCTGGAGCTTTCAGGTGACAGAATCAGAAGCAAAGACTTCAGGGTTCTTAGCCAAACCTCCATTTTGCAGGTGAGAGAACTGAGGCCCAAGGAGCAGGGGCTCACCCAGGGCCACAGAGGCAGTAGATGGCTCTGTCATGGCACCTACTGGGGCCTTGAAACACTTCCCATTAGCAGCCTGGGGGACAATCAGCCATGAGGGCTCCTATCCCTGCCCTAAGGAACCTTTCAACAGAGCTCCTCTGACAGGCAAGGATAAACTTGGTCCTGGGGACTTTCCAAGCTGCTCTCTGCATCCCCTTCTCCCACCATGCCCCCGGCCCTCTCCCAGCATCCTCCCTGGGACTCTCCCAACATGTCCCCAGCCCTCTCCCAGCCTCCTCCCCAGCCGTCTCCCAGCATCCTCCCTGGGACTCTCCCAGCATGTCCCCAGCCCTCTCCCAGCACGCCCCCGGCCCTCTCCCATCATGCTCCCTGGGACTCTTTTAGCATGCCCCCAACTCTGACCCAGCATGCCTCCAGACCCTCTCCCAACATGTTCCCCAACCTCTCCCAGCTGCCTTCTGACCTTCTCCTTAGCTGCTCTTTAACTCTCCTAATATGCTCCCTGGCCCTCCCCTGTCACCCCAGCCATCTCCCAGCATGGTCCCCAGCCCCCAGCCAGTGAATTGTCAAAGTTCTCCAAAGAGGACCCCCTCCCCCAGGTTGCATTCCAGCTGCAGAGGCATTGGTGGGCACCTTCAGTGCTTTCAGTGGCCTCAGACATGAACAAGGAGGAGGAAGAAGACTGGTCTGGGCCTATTTGGCCCCTTTCCCAGGACAGCTTAGGCCCTAACCCCACCCCCATGCCGATTCTTACTCCTTGTGGCCTCTCCTGGCCTCCACCCCCATCTGTCACTCACTGAGCCTGGCCTGCAGAAGCCATGGGGCCACGGCCCACTTCTCCCTCACTTCCTACTACCTCAGCCCTTCCCCAGGAAGGGAGAGTCACCAAGGTCATCTCATTCCCCACTTCTATGTCCTCAGACACAGCCACAGAAGTGGCTTATTCTAGACTCAGCAGATTCATGTGAGGAAAAAGTTTCAGGGACGTCCCAGTTGAGGCATTCAGGGTCCTTCAGTCAAGAAGATAGAAGAAGTCCTCTCTTGTATCGAACCACTGCCCCCAGGCTGCCAATGTGATTAAGCCCCTTCTGTCACTGGTCTCTGACCTATGCAAAGGGACCTGATAACAGTGCCACTGTAGTCTTTGGGACCAAACAAGTATGGATCTAAATCCACTCCCAAAACAAGATGGCTTTGGACAAATTACTCAGCTTCTCTGAGCCTTTCTGCTTCATCTATAAAAAGGGAACGATGACACCAGATACCTTACAGGGATGTTGGGAGGCACACCGGGCCATGCTTAGCAACTGCTCACACCAGATCCTGTCTGCTCTGCTCCCACAGTACACTCTGCAAATGCCACTCTCCTCCCAAGAAGCTTCTTCAGCTCCCACTTGCCTCGACGTCCAAGGTTTTCTAGAGTGTGGCCAAAACCCCTTACCTGCTCCCACCCGAACGCCACCCCCCTCCCCCAGGCCTCCTTCTTCTTTCCCATGGACTACGCCCAGAACCACTGCTCCCTCCTCCAAGAAGTCCTCTGTAACCTCATCAGCCTGCACGGGCCCCTGCTCCACGCTCTCTTACTCCATAAATTCAGCTCTTGACATTTTCTACCTGGAAGCCACAATTCCATTTTGCACAAGCTCCCTAAGGCCAAAGGCCACCCACACTTACCAGCTGTTTGTTGAAATTCTGGACACACTGTTCAAACTGCTCATCCTTTGTCTCGTCCGCCTTCCCTAGTTTCTGGAGGACCTGCCAAGGCAGACAGAGAAGGGAGTGTTACCATGAGAAAGTGAGTGCGAAACCAAGAATGCCCGATCGCCAATACCACAGACAGCCCCCCCACCCCGACCAGGGTCCTGGAGGCCCACCGCCAGTATCACCCAGCCCAGGGCACTAAGACCATCAGAAGGTCTCGTGGCTGCTGGGATCCCCAAAGGCAACCCTGAGTCCATCAAGTCTTGAGACCTCCCCATCCTCTATCCAGGGCTCGCCCATTGGCCAAGAGGAGCAACTTGGGTCAGGTTTGCTGTAGTGACTGAAACCAGGAGGAGGGGAGCTCCAAAGGCAGCTTGTGGGGTCAGGGCCCCCTCTTTGCTGATCTCACACTGTGACCCTGGGGGCTCCGCCCCAACCCTGGCAGCTAAAATGTGAGCTGAGCACAAGAGGGGCCAGGTAAGGGCAGCCCCACTTCTCCCACATAACTCCATTTCCTGGGCCGAGAGTTTGTGAATACCAGAGGGAGGAGCAGAACAGCCCCAGGACAAGGAAGGCAGCAAAGGGTGGCTGGGGGTCAGGCTCTTTGTGTCCCAATCTGACTAGACTTTCAGAAGTGACCTGCCCCAGCTGCCCTGCTCCCTTCTCTACAGCCCAGCAGGCCGTGCCAGGCCCACTGCTGGCACCACACACTCACGCTCACGCACATGCATTCACACACACACACACACACACACACACACACACACACACACACAGGCTTGCAGCCACCCGCTCTACTCCCAGCTAGACATCTCAGAGGTGGACTCTCCCCGTGGTGAGTCACACTGTGCTTTCTCAGCTGTGTGGGGGGAGCCGAGACGGATGGGTTAGGGCAGAGAGACCCAAGGCCAGAAGAGGGGGAAAGACCTAAAGAGGGAGGAGCAGGAGCCAGAGAGGAAGTATGACGAGAGAGATAGGGAGGTGGAAGCTAGGAGGGGTGAAGACAACAGGGGAGGAGAGGGCCAGGAAAGAGAAGGATGAAAGATGGGTGCCGAAAGGGGAAGCTATAGCAGAGACAAGGTGGGTTTATGGGAAGACAGGGAAGGCAGAGAACCCACCCCCCGCCGCCACTTACAGCACCCCCACAGGAAACAGGAGGACCCCGCTGAGACATTCAGCAGAAGCAGTGGCCACAACCCCACAAGAATGAGAAGGAAAGGTGGCAGTGGGTGGGGGTGGCAGGTAGAGGGAGAAAAGGTGGCCTGAACCAAGGGAGGCCCTGTCCCAGAACAGAGTCTGGACCTTCCCAGCCCTGACTGGACCTGGGATGGCCCGTGCTGTCCTGCTGCACCCTGTCCAGCTGGCTCGGGGACCACGGCAAGGTCTGTTAGCTCTCAGACCCACTCTCCGCATGGAGAACGTTTAGCCATCTCGTCAAGTGCCTGCTATGTACAACAGCCATGGGCATCTCTGCTGGGGCAACAGACATCAATCAGACATGGATCCAGCCAGACAGAGGGAAGCACATGGGACTATGGGAGCCCGGGGTAGGGATCCCACGCAGCCTGCGCAATCAGGGAAGACTTCCTGGGGGAAGTGGCAGCTCAGACGGCCGGGGAGAGCATGCAGCAAAGCGAGGAGACCAGAGAGATGAGGAACATTACCAGGAAATTCAGAATAGCTCAAGGTGACCAGAAGTCACAGAGGATGCTGGGGGAGGACGTGGGCAGTGGGAGGAGCAGGGTGGGCATGGGAGGGCGGCCCACCAACAACTTTGTGCTATAATGGTCACAACACGGTTTATCAGGCCATGGCAGCTGCAGGCTGATATTGAGGTGAGAGGAAAAGAGCAAAACTAAACCCCCGTGAGCAAGAAACTTGGCACTTCCCACCGTCCACGGGCTCCCCCACTCCTCCCTTGGCAGCAATACCCAGCTGGTCCTGGGGAAACAGGGAGGAGCTGTGGAGGCACCTGGCCTGCTCTGCACTGAGCCTGAGTAGGTGACTCACCCCCTATCAGACACCGGCCCCTTGGCCCCACCACCTCCAAAGACAGAAATGGAACACCAGGTGGGAAAGAACTTCCAGAAGTCAAGAGAGGCCACAAGAGACAGTAAGAGGCTCCCAGGGAACAGGGTCCAGGCCTGGTTGGCCCTCGAGACAGGAAGACTGGGAAGGTGGCCCTGTCCACCCCCCTGTCTCCCTTCTCCCCGAGGAGATGTACTCTGTCAGCAAAAGGTCCCCAGTGCCCATCCTGCCACCAGAGCTCCTGAGGGCTCCAAGCCCCCAGATTTACACAGACACGCACACGCGGCCCCCACTTCCCCAACCGGCAATGCACTCCACCCAGACGGCTCCCCACCAGGGACACCTGCAGGCCTGAGGACGGCCAGCCACAGTGAGCTATGCCAGGCAGTGAGAAGACCGTTTAGAAAAGGCACTTCCTCTCTGAACTTCAAGTGCGTTGTCTGATGGATAAACAGAACACCAGCACCCACCTTAAGGCTCATATCTATAAAACGTGTGTCTGTACCTGGCATACTCGAGTAACAACAATCTCCTAAAAGGCCTTCAGAGCAACCTTCACACAATTAGGGGCCAAGCCTAACACCCACCAACCCCCACACTGGGCCCAGACTGATAGCATCCCAAGACACGAGACATAATTCAGGCGCACACACACTGAACATACATGCATGCGCACACAGTAAACTCCTATCCACACTTCAAAACTTTGCTCATATGATACCTCTGCAAAGCTGCCCCTGCCCTCTCTCTCCCCAACAACACGCTGTACCACTGAAGGCCCGGGATCCACTCTCCTCACTGCTGTGGGATGTGCCCAAGTGTCTGCCTCTGGCTCTCTGTCCCAGCCATGCAAACCGTCTGAGGTCAGAGACAGTGTCCAGCCTTTTACATGTTCCCAGTTCCTGCAAAGGGCTGGGCACAGGGCAGACGCACAATTTGTTCTTGGTGTCTGATGGCTAATCTAAGCCATGACCTTCAACAGAACATCCCATCTCTCAGGCTAAGTATCCTCTTATGCAAAATGGGAGGGTTGCATACAGAAAGTACTCAGCCAGACACACAGACAGAAAGCTGACCGTGAAAGGTCAACATTAGGATGAGGGTTAGGATTGGCACTCACATGACCTGAGGACCGGTCTTGAATAACCCAGGCCCACTCCAGCGGGTCCCAAGCCTGAAGGGGCCGTGTGCAGGGGAGTGACCAGCACGGGAAGGTGGGGTAGGCTCCTGGCTCCACGTGACCTCAGGCTAACTGCTTAACCTGTCCACACCACGAACGGTAACCACAACCTGTCCACACTGTGAACGGTAACCACGGCATGGCTGCAGGGCTGTGTTTCAGGAAAACGCCCAGTGAGTGAATGCTGGCCTTGGCCTCGTTAATCTCCCCCCTGCACCTACCCCATTTTATAGGTGACAGAAGGTCACACAGCCTGGGTTCCCGCTCTCAAGGTGCTGCTGGTGTGGCTACTAGAGGGAAAAGCAAGCCGAGCACTGCCTGCCTCGGAGCAAGGACAAAGACAAAATTCGGTCCGGTAAAAATCCCACAGCTTCCCGCTACCAGCTTCCTTTTTTCCAACCTCTGTAACTGGAACTCCTGCCATGGCCCAGCCACTGGCTTACAGACCTTTATGACCGGCTGCTGGGGAGCCCAGACCACGACCCACCCCCTCCCTGCCACCTGAAGCTGTTCTGCCATGCTGAGATCTGTCCCCGTCCCCAGGGGAGGCCTCAGGGCTGCTCTGTCCAGCCCCCTTCATTAGGGCCTTCATTAGGACACACATGCACACACTCAGCCCTCTGCTCACCAGGAGGCAAGCGTGGCCAAGGCCACAGGCCTTAGGGACACAGGTGCTCCCCCCATTCAATACGTGGTTAGTGGGGCCTCCCTGTGCCCAGCTCACACACAGACTACTGAGAGTGGCTGGGGGACTCTGGGCATCTAGAGGGGCCTGGCCCCCAGGGGCCCAGAGAATGCAGGACAATGAAGATGGCCTTATAGGATGAGCAGGAGGTGGGGACAGAGGCAGGATTCCCATGGTCTGTCCAGGGTCATGTAGGGGGAGAGCCCCAGACACACCAGTGTCACACTTACGCACTTGTCACGTGTGTCTCCCTTTGTAATAAACACAGAGAGCCTTTCTCACGATGGGGCAGAGGACAGGTGCACAGACCCTGCCACACCTTGGTGTTAGCCCGGGGGAGGGAGGGAGGGCAGTTCAGCAGCCCGGAAAGCCTCATCAGTGCCACTGTTTCTTCTCAACACATCCTCAGCCCAGCCCGAGAGCAGTGGAGCTGATGTCCTCAGAAGGAACAGTCCAGGGCAGGGTAGAGAGGAGCAGCTGGTGGCAGAAACAAACCTCCTTGTGACAACATCCACACACAGTTCGGCCTCACTGAGCCTGTGCTGTGAACCAGGGCCAGCAGCCCCTCCTTGCGCAGGGCAGGAGGCTCACCAGGGCTCAGTGGGGGGAGCTTCGGAAGAGGGAGGGGCCCCTTCCCAGCCTCTCTGCTGTGGCCTTTCTCACAGCCCAGAGCACCCCACTCCCACCGCCCAGTATGGGGAGTCCTGCCAAACCTTCACCTCTCTTCCTGGGGCCTCCTGGGGACAGGCCCATGTGCCTCTACACGGCCATGCTTGCGTGACCACCAAACCCAGAGGAACAGGAAGGTCCCCCCAGGGCCAGTCTTGTTTGAACTAGGAGCAGTTCATCACTGACTGTTCACCGGCACTGAGCAAAGCACTTTACAGACACCAAGTGCTCCCTCCTGTAGGTAAGAGTCTTCACCGCCGTGTGACAAGGTGGCAGGTGAGTGTGGGTAAATCAGGCCCCGTAGCCTAAGGTCTTACAGCCAGGAGCAAGCTCTGAGCTGCTCTGCCACTCCTAACCTCCGAAACTGGAGGAGGGGAACCCAGTAGACCCCACCCAGCACAGGACACTCCAGCCCCACAGATACAGTGTGGATAAGAGGTCTGCAGGCACTCACCCACTGGGCTACAGCGGGTGGCCCTGCTTGGAGCCCTGAATCCGGGACAACACCCTATGGGGAGGAGGGGGGGACTCTAACGTCTCCTTCCTCCAGAGAGGGGCTGGCTTCCCCTGCACTGCGGGGACACATGCTCACATCTGAATGGCATGGCAGATGGCAGGAGTAAGTGCTTTCTAGAACCCAAGGCTGAGGAGAAGAGCCAAGTCCAGGGCCCCAGGAGGGAAGCCCAAAGGGAGACAAGGTCCATGTTCCCAATCAGCCCTGGTCCCCAGCCTCTGGGCCAAGCAGGAAAGCCGGGGGCTCCTCCAGCAGCTACGGCACCCCTTGTCATGGCTACTGCAAAGGCGTCTCACACAGCCAGCTGAGATGGGGACCCACCCACACTTCACCCAGAGCGTCCCCCAAACCCCAACCCCCCACACACATTCACAACACGAGAGGTAGTGGGGAGACTCATCCAGCTCCCCCAGCAAGAACCCACCACCCAGCTGAGACCCTGTCTCAGCTCCCCCACCATCCAGCTCCCCCAGCAAGAACCCACCACCCAGAGCAAGACTCATCTTGCTCTCTCCAGCAAGAACCCACCACCCAGCTGAGACCCTGTCAGGCCTTCACCTTCCTCATCATCTCCTCTCGGCACCTGCCCGGTCGCTGCCTCTGTCAGGGTCGGCGGAGAAGTGAGCTGCACCAGGGGGGCTGAGCACTGCCACCTCACAGCTTCCTCCCAGGAGAGCTTGCGGTCAGGGGACCACAGCGACAGGATGCGCGTCTTTGCACCTCACACACAGGTTCCCAAACAGGCAGGACAGGCAGACAGACAGACAGATGGGCAGGCAGAAAGAAGGCCAGGTTTTCCCACAGGTCGCTCAGCACACACAACTGGGCTCTGTTCTGAGGGAGACACCTCAAGGGTGGAAAGGCCAGAGCTGCCCCCTCCCCCAGGGTAGACATGCCAATCTGGCATATTCTGCCCACTCTGCCCGTGGGCCTCCGGGTTTCTGGTTCACCGCCCTCCCACCCCCAACACCTTGGGGCTTTCTTTCTGTGATGGGGCCTGGATGCCTCCTTCTCCACCCTCTCTCCCACACACAGCTGGGGTGGGCCAGGCTAGGGAGCTGCACAGCTGGCCTCCCGGTCCCCCGCGCTGATGCTGCGAGCCCTTAGACCCGTGTGATGGGCTCTGACACTAGTGGCCTGAACCTGACCCCATGCTTGTCTCAGACCCTCCAGCAACCCAGGAGCTGGGCAGGACCCCAGCAGCACCCACGAGAGAGCAAGGAAGGAGAGGACAGAGGTAGGCCCCAAGCCCAGCACTCACTGCCACCTGCATATGCCCTTAAAGCCCACCATTTCTCCAAGGAGCCTAGCTGTCTTCAGGGGGAGGTGTGTTCATTGCTATTGAGTATCCTTCCTCCTGAGTATCTCACTTAATCTTTAGGCCATGTTCTGAGCTGCACACTCATACCCCCAATTTAGAGATAAGAAAAGTAAGGCTGTGACATTAAGTAATTTGGCTGGCCACCCAGGACTCTGTGGCTTTGCTGTGGCTGTAAACAAGCGTGGCTCAGATCTCATCTGCTGTGGCAAATGAACTAGACCTCTGGGCCCATCACTGCGCTCCAGCCAAGGCCACACCACCCATGGGCCTACTCTAGCCAGTGACTGAGTGTGCTGGGGTTGCAGAGACAATTGGCCCCTCCAACAGGTGAGTCTGGCCCAGGGATGCCCCACCAGCCTTGCTGAACCCTTCCCAGCGCTGTGCTGCAGGCTGAGCTCCTTCTTTGGCCTCTTCTTCTAACGTGGCCATAAGGCACTCCCACTTAATGAGAAAGAAGACAGAAGGACAGAGTGCTGAGGTGGCCTGTGGCCTGGCCAAGGCTAGACCCAAGGGCTCCTGACTCCTGGGTCCTTTCCACGGGGTGCCACCCCTGAAGTGTGGCTCTTGACCCTGGGCACAAGGAAATAGCTCCATCTTCTCATGTAGCATCCAGCCCCAGCAAAGTCTGCCCCTCCCTCCAGGGAGCCTCACAAGCTCCCTGATGAGCAGTCAGGTGGCTCTGCTTTCAGAGCAAGCAGCAACACTTCCCCCAGAGGCTGGTGGTCTCCCAGTGACTAGTCTGACATGGTTAGCAGCCTCAGAGCTCCTGCCGTGCCTTAGGGTTAGGCAGGGACCAAGAGGAAAGGGATGGAAGGAGGGGCCTGACCTCTCTTGGAAGGAGTTGGGCCCCACTCCAGCCCAGCTGTGGCCAGCAAGAGGGAGAAGCCACTCAGGTCCCTGCTTGGGAGCAGAGCCCAGGGTCCCAGAAAGCAAGTCTGGAACACGTGGCAGAGTTGCCCTGGCCAGTGAAACTCCTAGGCCTTCCTGCAGAGCCAGGCTGGCCGCACATCAGGCTTTCCCTTACAACTTCCCGGAGGCTCCAAGACTTTTTAAGAAAGATAAATGTGGAAACACTGGCCTTGGGCAAGAGCCAAGAACAGCATTCCATCTCCAGGAGGCAAGAACGCTCCCTGGCACTCAGGCCCCCCACGCAGCTCCCATGTGCACACTCACAGGCTCCCATGCACAGGCGGCAGGTACACCCAGCACCCACACGTTCACCTGCTGATGCTCACCCCCATGTCTGTGCATATACACTCGCACACACTTCCTGATGGGGCTCCCTCCCACGGCCCTTTGGTCGCCCCCCAGCATGGTGGGAAGGCAGCGGGAACCACAAGGAGGCCACAGAGCCAGGCAAGAAGCAGAGCTGAGGTCAGGAGACACTGTGCAAGGAGAACCCAGAATGAGGAAGGGGAAATGGAGAGAAAACCAGAGAAAGGGAAACCGACAGTAGCTGAGGGTGGCAAGATGGGCTCCAGACCAGGAACGGGCCCGGCAGCCCCAGGCAGGTGGGTCTCAGGGACGAGAGGGAGCCTCTAGACTCCAGTTCCCTCTCTCTACCCCCAAACACACACACACACACACACACACACACACACACACACACGCACACACACATGTACATGTTGCAGCCCCCAAAAGACAAGCCCGGCCAGGGGCCTGCGTCCCTTCTCTCGGTCTCTCTACACCGCTGTCTTAGGACCTCCATTTCCCCAGGCTGGCTGCAAGGTGGTAGCAGGAGAGACTGGCTCTGAGGACAGGCGTCTCATATCCTGCCTTCCTCCCGGGGGAAAAAATGCTGTCGGCTCACCTCACATTCTGAAGGGCTCTCCTCCCCAGCCGGGCTCCTGGCAGCCTCCAGCCGAGGGCACCACAACCACCCCTCCTTCTAAGCTCCACAAAGATCACATTGCAAAGCATGACCCCAGGGTGCAGGGTCCAAGGACCCCCCCTTGAGAGAAGCCCACCACCCTAACCCCCGCTTTCAGCTGGGCTCAGATCAGCAGGACATCCTGAGGTGGGGGCTATTGTCCCATTTTATAAATGAAAAAACTGAGGTTCAGAGAGATCCCCCCAAACCTGATGGTTTTCCAAGGCCCAGACTGCACTTGTCATTCTCAAGTGGGAGGCACCCAGATGCCCGGTAGTAACAGGCAGCACGTGCAGGGTTTACTGCAAAAGATTCATCCTGCTGCTGCATACTTGCCGCCTTCCAGAGATGTAACGGAAGCACTTTTGTGACATAACCAACATAGACAGATTGCGTAGCAGAATGCAAAGCTGTCGAGACTTTTGCAAGGAAATACAACACTAGAAAAACGTTTCCAGGTTCCTCCTGGCCAACCTGACAGAGGCTGGGCTGCACCCGCCCACCCCTCCCCCATCCCAGAAAGCTCCTTGCCTCACACACACAGGTCCTGGTGTTTTGGAAGTCACTGGCCCCTGACACCAGGCCACAAAGACTCATCATCCTTTTCTGTGGGCCCCTGGCTGAGGAAGTCAACTGGCCTTGCTTGGGAGACGGTCAGTCTAAAATCATCTCCTTCCTCTTTCAGCAATTTTCCCTTTCCCTTACAAAACACTGGTGAGAGTAAAGAGTGATGTTTGGTTTTCTTTTTTACGTCCTTAACTGGATACATAAAAAACTCGGCCCGCTAACTCTATCAGCCCCACCACACTGCCTTGAGATCTGATTGGTTGGTCAAAAGCCAGAATGCAGAGTCCTGAGGACGCGGTCCATCCTGGGGCTGGAGGCCTAACCCCTGAGATGGCAGGGAGCCTGGAGGGGGTGTCTCCTACTCCTCCACACCCATCTGTCCAGGTGGACCGGAAGGCCCTCACCCCAGGCAACTGTGGACCAGAATGCCCCTCCCCCTCTCCCTTCTCCCCTCCCCTCCCAGGGGGCCTGAAATTCCAGCCTGTTCAGCAGATAAGCCTGTGGCCAGCGGCCAGGGTAGGGCCACCCAGAGCCCAGAGGAAGCTAGGGTGGGCTGGGATAGGGAGATGGGAACAGCCCAGAACAGAACACAGGGGAGCAGAGGCAGCAGGAGCCCACGTCCGGAGGGGGAAGAGGTCGTGTAGAGCCCGGAAGGGCCCAGCTGAGCTTGCCAGAGTGGAGGTGGAAACCACAAATCAGCAGCAGTCACTCAGCCAAAGGCATCCAAGAGGCTTACAAGTGTTCTCTGAATCCTGTGAGAAGAGGGAGGTGTTCCACAGGGGAGGAAACTGAGGCTCAAAGCCTGTGATCTCAGGGCTAAGAAAGAAAAGTCAGCCAAGAGGAGGTCTAGGCCAAAAGAAGCACTACAGCCCCAAGGGGGCCAGAGGGGCCCAGGCTTGGGATGACTCCCCTCCCCTCAGGGGTCACCCACCAGGCAGAGCCCATCCCTAGTCAACAGCAGAAGGAGGCTTCCACAGTGGGTCGGAGGGCTTCTGGAAGGGCTAGAACCACCCAGACCGAGGCTGGCCACCCCCTTCCACAATCAGAAGCCACCCAACTATCCAGACCTCCCCACACAGCACTCCACCTCACCCAGGCCACATTCCCATGGGAGAAAGGAACTTTTCACCAACTTTTCCAGGACAGCCCAAGCTGCTCCCTCCTCAAAAGGCTCTCACTTGATTTTGACCCTCCCAGACTTTCCACAGTGAGGAGTCCCTACCCCCATGGACTCTGGGACTTGGCCCCCTGGGTTGGGGCTCATCTTGGACACCCTCCCCCAGCCTGCCTGGCTCTGTTCTGCAGGGGGCAAAGCAAGGTCCCTGAGCCAACACTCCAAAGAGGAGGCATGTCTGGTGGTAATACAAGAGTCTCTGAGCAAAAACACAGCAATGCACAGAAAGAGTGAGGCCAGATAAGTGCTGTTCTTAGGAAGCAGCTCAGGGAAGTGACACCTGAGACCTGATGAAGGGGAGAGAACTTGCCAAGCAGAGGGCAAGCAAGTGCAAAGGCCCTGAGGTGGGAAGAGCAAGGCCAGAGCAAGAAACCAAGGCACTGCTTTAAAATCTCTCCGGGGTCACACAGCCAGCCAGAAGGGTGGCTGGGATCCAAACCCCAAGACTGCCTCCAGAGGCCATTGCTCTAACCACTGCACACACGGCCTTAGCAGCCAGGGCCAGACCTCAGGGCCTTAGCTGCAGGCTCCTGGAAGATTCTGGCTTTGACGCTCTCCATGGAATAGGAAGCCCGGGGAGCTGTGATCTGACTCACAGAGCAGGAAGCCCATTTCAGAGGTGTCTGCAGTGACCCAGGTAGAGCCAAAGCTGGTTTGGCAAGGGCAGGAAATGGTGAGAAGTGGCCGAATGTGGGGTGACTAAGAGAAGTGAAGAAGACTCCAGGGCTTGAATGACAAGAGGGAAGGAGCTGTCATCACTAGAGATGGTGAGTCTGAGATGCCCAGAGATGTCAAGGAGGGAGGTGGGGACACAACAGCCAGGAAGCCCAGGGCAGCCAGGGCAGACCCCGCATCAGGCTTCTGCACTCATTCCCTGCCCACCTCCCTGCTCCGTCACTCCTACTCCAGAGGGCCAGCTCAGAGTATCTGTCTGGTCTGGACAGCTGCCAAGGGGAGGGAGAGAGGGAGGAGCATCTCCGGCTAAGGACCTCTTCCATGGGGAGAGGACTCAGGGCAGAAGGTTCAGGGAGCAGGCCCAGGCTGTGCAACCCTACGCAGGGAGTACACCTTTCTGAGCCCTGAGCCCCATCAGTAAAATGGAGCCAAGACCTCTCCCTCATGGGAGGATTAAGGATGCGGTGTGCTTGAGTAGGTGACTTCCTTTCTGTCCCCTTCCCCTCATCTTAACCTGGCACTCCTCACACCCAGGCCAGAAAGTTCAGGCGGCCTCTCCCACCTCGGCCCCACCCCGCCCTCCCACCCTCAGACCACACGTGACTTTCTCGGTGCCTGCCGCCCAGCGCACCTGTTCCCCATGACTCACGCAGGCTTATGCACAACGCTCCTGGTGGACAGCAAATACCAATCCACCCCACCTCCCCCCAGCAGCACCCTCCGCCCCCCAGCTCTGCTAGGATCCTGCAAGCCACCTCCTTACCCTGGACCCCTCTGGTGGTAAGAAGGCAAAATGGTAAAGGCCCCAAGGAAACCGAACAGCACTAAGAGTACTGGCCTCTTGTGACCAGCGGCAGCCCCCATGAGCAGCCCTGATGCACCTTGACTTTGCTGGCCCCGAGCCTGGGATGCAGTCCACCCCAGGAAGAGGTCCAGAGAAGGCTCACAGCCAGGGCATGTGAGTGACACAGGGCTGCCTGCTGGCCTCCTGTCATTCTGGGTGGGGCCTGCAGAGGACAGGAACGACCCCACCCTTGGCCCAGCACCCCACACCACCTGTTCAGAGATGTCAGCACAACCACCCCCAGAGCCACCACCCCGCCCCACCTGTCCCCTCCATGCAAGTGTGGGTGCTATTCTCAGCCCCAGGCTCTAGGACACTGGCCATCAACAGAGGGGGTGGAATCTGTCCCTCCAGTGCACGGCCTCCCACAAACCCCTCATCAGCTGCTTGCTTAGCTCGGTGGGGGAACAGCCTGTGCAAAAAAAGCCCACAGCTCAGCACAGCACGAAGCCAGGGCCGGGGGAAGGGAGGATGAAGTCCCTGCCAGCACCCACCTGCATCAGGGCCAAGCAAAGGCCAGCCCTGGGGCCCCCAAATCTCCATCAGGAAACCCTACTTCCTTACTGATACCAGCCCATGCTGCTATTTCACATCACCTCTTCCAGGCAGCCTTCCCTGACTCCACCTCCACCACAGAGGCTCACTTGCCCCACTGGATGTCCTTAGCCCTTTACTTACATCTATTCCTATCAGAGAAGTTCAACCTAAGTACGCAAACAGGTCATTCATTTATTTCACCAGTTGGAATGCTCTGTGTCCACATCTGTGAAACTGTAACTATTGAATAGTACCTACCGGCGCCTGGGGGGCTCAGTTGGTTGAGTGT
This sequence comes from Panthera tigris, assembly GCF_018350195.1. Taxonomy (NCBI): domain Eukaryota; kingdom Metazoa; phylum Chordata; class Mammalia; order Carnivora; family Felidae; genus Panthera; species Panthera tigris. The sequence continues at coordinate 110,780,940 of NC_056667.1, read as the reverse complement.
CCGACTTCAGCTCAGGTCATGATCTCATGGTTCATGAGTTCAAGCCCCCTATCAGTCTCTCTGCTGTAAGCACAGAGCCTGCTTTGGATCCTCTGCCCCCTCTCTCCCTGCACCTCCCCCGCTCATCCCCTCTCTCTCTCTCTCTCTCTCTCTCTCTCTCACTCAAAAATAAATACTTAAAAAATAAATAAATAGCACCTAAAGGAGACAAGACAGTGGTATTTTTTTCAAACACATTATTGCTACTATTTTGGCTATTGTTGTTATTTTTGTTATTCAAGGGAGTGGATGCCTGGAATCACCTTTAAATAGCTCCCACCCAGTGCAGCCACCAAAGTGCTGACAAGCACCCCTGGCCCAGTAGTCAGGGGAAGGGGGGGCCCTAACCCCAGCCCCTGTGCTGACTCCCAGGCCCTCATCTGCCCGGAAGCTCCCCTGCCACAGCCCTGAACTGTCCACAAGTCCCTAGTACCCATGAGGGCACCACACGGACCCCCAACTTCACAGTTGGGAATCAAGGGGTGGGGACTGGCTAGTTCATGGTTCCCCAGAGGAGCAAGTCTAGTCCGGCTGCATTCCACCAGTGGAGGCAGGAGGAGAAGTGGGAATGGACTAGAGGGGAGGGAGGGGCTGACCACCAGGTAATCCGGTCAAGGGTGAATCCTGGGGTGGGGGAAGAAAGTGGGACCACCGACAGACCAGGGGGTGCCAAATGGCCGCCCCTGCACCTGGCAGGCGGAATGAATATTCAGGGGCCAGGGCAGGCTTTTCTAGGCTTCCTTCTCTGTTTTTTTTTTTTTGTTTATTTACTTATTTTGAGAGTGAGAATGTGTGTGTGCACATAGGGGAGGGGCAGAGAGAGGGGGAGAGAGAGAATCCCAAGCGAGCTCCGTGCACGAACAGCAGAATCATGACCTGGGCCAAAATCAAGAGTCACTCACCCGACTGAGCCATCCAGGCGCCCCTTCAGGTTTCCTTCTGACAACCTTGCACCTGCTTTTCTGTGCTTCTGTGGGGGAGGGGAGGCTAGAGAGATAGGGTGGGCAAGGGGCATACCGAAGGGGAAGGTGCTATCTTCCCCAGCCCCAGCAGACGCAGTGGGCAGGAACAGGGGCCTAGAGCCTCACTGGCTCAGTGGGCAGCTCAGGGGGATCATTCAGGGGCCGCCAGAGGCCTGGACAGGTTGTCACGCTCCAGGTCTCGGTGTCCCACCTCTATAGTCAAAGGAGGAAGGTGAGGACCAGGTGACCGTGAGACGCCCATCCATTTCGGCTTCCCAGGGCTTGTTCAGACCATCAGCACAGGAGTCCCTGTCTCACCGAGTACGGAGGGACCCTAGGGATCTGACCCACATCCCTTCACTCAACACATCCGGGCTCCCAGTCAAGTCTCCAAGAAGGCTGAGGCAGTGAGGACAGGGAGGGGTGGCAGAGACCCCCAGAAATCATAGCAAACACCAGCACACCCTCTATGCCTGCTGGGTTCATGCCTACTGCCCCTTCCTCCCCCTGGGGCCCTCTTTGCCAGGAGAAACACAATTCAACACCAAGGGGAAGTTGAACAGTGAGGCAGAGTTACCAATTCTCAAAAAAAAAAAGAAAAAAAATCACAGGAATGTGCCAAAGGAGGCAACTTTGCGTACTGACGGGGAAGGTTGTCCAGAGAGGGGCAAGTTGGACGGACGCCCAACCCCAGATTCTGAAGGTCGGTCCCTGACCATCCCTTGCTACAGCTCTGGACACTTGTAGATCTTCTAAAAGCTGGAAGGGATTCTGTTGCCTACAAGAAGAAGGAGTCAGGGTGGGAGGGATGAAAGTCACCTGGCCCCCATGAGGCCCTCTCCAAGCAATGCCTCCTTCCATCCTCCCCGGAGCCCTTGGATCCACCATCTGGATTCCAAGCTGGGCTTGGACTCCTGCACTACTGGTGGGCCAAGCATGCCCTGGACTCAGCCAGGATGGCCCAACAGGACACACACAGAGTGCCAAGGCACAGTCGAACACCCCACACCCACCTAAGGTGCCTCAGCCACCCCCGCCCCAGTGTAGAGCTGAGCCCGTGAGCTGGCACGCCAACTTCCAGTACCCTTGGTGTGAAATGGAGACACTATTCTCCATTTAATCCTCACAAATAGGAAAACTGAGGCTCTGGGGGGTAACTTGCCCAAAGTCTAGGGCTTGAGAGGAGGACAGCTAGAATTTGAACCCAAGCCTGCCACCTTGACACACTAGAGAAGGTGCTTTGCAAAACCTTTCCCGTTGCTTCTGCACTGGAGCCTTACACTCCAACTCATTTAGCATTAAGTGTCTACTAGGTGCAGATGCCAGGATCACACACTCACCACGGGACCAGCCTTCACCCTCCAAGACTCTGGGTGAAACAGGGAAGATGGTTACCACATTCTATGAAGGAGCAAACCATACCGGAAGGGGTTAAGTGCCTGGCCCAAGGCCCAGGTAAGGGGAAGGAGAGGCACCTGGGTGGCTCAGTGGGTTGAGCTTTCAGCTCAGGTCATGATCTCACGGTTCGTGAGTTCAAGCCCCATGTCAGGCTCTGTGCAGTGAGGAGCCTGCCTGGGATTCTCTCTCTTTCTCTCTGCCCCTCCCCGGCTTGTGCTACATAAGTAGATAAATTATTTTTCTTAAAAAAGCGGGGGAGGGAGAGCACAAGCTAGAATCCCAGGTCTCGGGGTGTGCTGAGAGCACATGGCTGTGCAGAGGCCTCTCTCCCCACCGCGTGGCTCGGGGGTAGCACTGCACCAGCTGGAGAACATGGTGGCAGCCTCCCCAGGTGTCCTGGGGTGCATAGCGGACAGGGTGACCTGTGAGTGCAGTGGCACCAGTGGGGGTGCAGCCGCCGAGTCCCGTCCTGCTGCTGCCCATGGGTTTCCCACAGTGCTGACTCAGCCCTCCCGCCCCGCCCTCCAGGTAGTTTCTGCAGTGCACTAGGCCAGCAGTGCCAGGACCAGACACGAGGAGGAAGCCCCCACTGGTCCACCAGAGCAGGCCTCCCTCAAATCCACAGCCTGGGCCCCGGGCCCCCCTTTGGTTGTAGCCTCCTCCAGACCCACAGTCCACCCAGCCAGGAGGGGGAGGCAGTCAACTTGGGGAGGGCAGTGACATTCTAGCTGAGCCAAGCCCACTGCCAGGACAGACTGTTAGACTGAATCCTTGAGAGGTGGAGAGAGGATACAAATAAATAAACCCCTGGCTTGGTTTACTATTTCAGAAAAACAACAGTATTTGGGTCCTGTCCCAGGTTCAGCAAATGCATCCAATGAATTGTGGATTTTGTTTCTCATTTTAGATCACGACTCACTCAGCTCACACTTGCAGCAATTAGCTCATCCTCAAGTCTCCCCTGCCCCAGGGTCCCCCAGCTCTTTCTTCATGGGAGATGGGAGCGATGGTGCCTGTGCTCAGCTCCCCCTCTACCTTTGGGCTCCCCAGGGAGTGCGGATCAGACCCGCTCTCTCCAAACCTGACCCTCTGAGGTCCCTTGGTTTCTGGGGACAGCCACACTCCCACCTCTTGTAAAGTTGGTTGGCGAATGCCAGGCAATGAGGAAACCCCCCAACTCAAGGAAGGGCTAGTTCTGCAGCTTTACCTTCTCCTCTGGTGTGCCAGCCTCCTGGGGCGACCAGGGGCCGCCTTCCCCACCACACACACACACACACACGCACGCGCGTGCACCCCATGCCTAGACATGCACCTGTGCACTTCAGCAGTCTCTCCCTAGCCCTGGATTTAGGGAGGGGGGTGGCAGCACCTGGGAAAGACCAACCTGGGGCCAAGTCTGATGAACGGAAGGGAGGAAATCCCAGGGTTTGCCTGAGCATCAGTGTTCTCACCTGCCAAATGGAACCATAATCCAGTCCTGCCTACCTCACAGGTCAGCAAGACAATGCATAAAATGAAAATTGGCGGGTATGAGTGTTCTTCATAAATCACAAAATTCCACAGAGACAGGAAGACTGTGCTCCCTCCTAAACTCTCTAGAGCCAGCTGGAGCCAGCAGGGACACAGCTCTGCCACTAGCACTTACAGGAGTCCCCGGGTCCACCTTGTCTCATGGAAAGGACAGTCTCATGCTTCCCAACTCCCAGATGGGCACACTGAGGCTTGGAGGCCGAGCTAGGGTTCAGCCCAGGTCTCTCAAGCCTGGAGTCTTCCATTGCACATCAGGCTCCTCGAATGAACGAATGATGGGTGACCCCTCACCTCTGACCCCAGCTTTGTGCCCCTCGCCCGGTCCCTGAAAGCACAGCCCACCTGAACCAGTTGCCTCCCCCCACCACCACCTCCTTCAATCGGGCTCTGGCTCGGGGGCTCTGACTTCCCTCCTCCAGGAGGTGATACCACCACCTCCCAAATTAGCTTTTTCAACCAATACAGGAAAAAAAAGGGGAAAAAAGTACACCATAGTTCAATGTCAAGAATCCTGTCATAAGCAAAACAGCTCAAAACACCAAAGCCAGAATGGTCCATACGTGTGGGTTCTCAGGTGCTTCCCCAAGATGCTCCCTGGGAAAAAACCCATGTGTCAGCTCCCACCAGGGACCAGGCATTGATTGCATTCACTTCCTCCTGGACCCTCTACACAAGCCCGTGGGGCAGGAACTCTTGTTCCCATTTACAGAGGAGGAAACGGAGCTGCAGAGAGGCCCAGGCCCGCAGAGTAGGCGAGCGGTCACTGGGGCCACACTCCATCCTCTCTTTTAGGGTCTGTCTTCCTCCCCGCACACACCTCTTAACCCCAGTTCAATCTCTGCCCTTGCTCCACTGCCAGTGCCCGGGCCCCAGGTTAGCACCTGCATCACCCCCACCTGTATCTGACCCCCAAGATAGTTATCATGTCCTGGCAGAGTGATGATGCCCCCTCAGAGCAGAGAAATAGGGGCTCTATAGTGGATGGGGGTAGGGAGTGGGGGGCCCCTTGAGGGGTTTCTTCCAGCCCAGATTGCCTGTGCCAGGTCTGTCCCTGGTGCCCAATGGTGGGCCCAGTCTTGTCCAGGGCTCAGGCATGTTGGCCACAGTCCTGGGGAGAGGCTGAGCTGAGCAGAGGGTCCAAAGAAAGTAGCAGCAGCTGTTGGAAAAGCAGCCAGTCTGACAAAGGCTCTCCCGTTACCCAATCCACCTTCCGGCCTCACAGCCTCTGAGAGCCCCTCAAGCCACAGGCCGGAGCAGAAGGCCAACCGCCTCGCCAGCCAGAGCCGCCCCTGGGCCTCCATCCGTACAACAGTACTATTCCTTTGTCCACTCCTCTCCCTGCAGTCTGCGCTGACAGCCAGAGACCCCACCCGCTGGCATGACCCCTCCTCCCTTGAGAACCCCCCTGGTTGGGTTCCCCAACCCAGGAACTAGGGGACCCCCACGTGGCCATCTGACCAGTGGCCTGGCCACGAAGGGTGGAGCCCACAGGGCTGCCTGGAGAGGGTGAATTGATGCCATGATGGCCCCTCCGGGCTGTTAAGCTCTCCAAACCTAGAGGTGTCACTCACCCTCAGTGTCACTTTGGGGACCCAAAACCCAGAAGCAGGGACACATGTGAGGCAGGGAGTATAAGACGTTGTGCGGTTTCCGGCAAGCTTGGGGAACAGACATCACCTGACAGGGTGGACTCCAGGATGGCAGCCCTACCCCAGGCCCCCTTCCCGGGCACACCTGGATCCCAGCCCGGCCAAGCTAGAGGCCATTCCCTCAGGGGATGCAGGACTTACCCTGGGGCTCCTTTTCCTCAGAGCCGGGGGCTCCCTGGGCCCTGGCCAGTGAGACACTGGGTCCTCAGCTAAGCCCAGACTGGACAACAGACCCATGGCTCAGGCAACACGTGAGGAAGAAAGGTAAGCAGGTTGAGGTGCATAGGGGTCTGGGGTCCCTCCCAGCCCTCCAGGGCCTGCTCCCCCCCACCCCCCACCACCTATCCTTTCAGTCTCGGGCCACACCCCCCACCACCACCCTTACTCACACACATTCCAGCCACCCTCAACAGGCTGCCAGAAACATCCTTGCGCACCCCACAACCCACCTCCTCTGCCTTTCAAACCCAGCTCAAGTGCCACCTCCTCTGAGGAGACTTCCTTGATTGCCCCAGGTGGATGAGAAGAGGCTCTCATGTCCAGGGCACCAGTGCCCTTGCCCTCAGTCTCCCCGAGTGCCGTGATGGGCACTGGGAGCCCCTTGAGGGCAGGGCAGGTTCTCTCTCAGCACCCACCGCACCTCAGCATCCTGGCCCTCAGTGGGCAAGCCACAGACAGGGGAAGGACAGCCGGAAAAATAAGCTGAGGGAGCTAGTTCAGTGTGGGTAGAGGCATCTAAAACACGGAGCCAGCAGGGAGGTCCCTACGAAGGTGCCCTGGGAGCCAGGAACAGGGAGCCTTCAGGGGCCCAGAAGGCCTCGGAGCGCTGGCCCAGCACCAGCCGCAAGGAGTCCCTCCCTACGGCCCTGTGGCGCTGTGGCTGGCAGCCGCCCACTCACTCCCAGCCTGTGGGGCGCAACCCAGAGACACTGCGGCCCTAGTGCTGCAGAGGCGGAGGCGGCCGCAGCTCACTGCCCTTGGGGGGGACGGGAGGGGGGGGCCAGTGCATCGCCTCAGGCTTGGACACAGCAGGGGGTGGGGCACAAATGCCCACCCACAGGGCACCAAGTGGCTCTCAGTGCCCTGAGGCCATCCCCGCAGCCAGGCTCCAACCCCCCCCACCCATGCTGGGCCCCCAATCCCACCCCATCTGTGCTGCAGTGTGGTTGAAGGTGAGTCCAGGAAGCAGAGGGAGAAGGTCCAGCAAAGAGTACAGCGGGGCTGGGGCTGAGGACAGCAGTTCACCGGCCCTAACAGCGAGGTCGCGGGTTCAGCAAACCACACAGACCCCCAGGTCAGCGATCCCCAGAGCCTGTGTCACCTAAAAGCTTTCTCAGGTTGGAAGAAGACTCTGGCAGGAGGCCCAGGCCACGTCCTCTCTGGCATCTGGCCTAAAGCCAGGCAGGGCTCCCGAGCAGGGCGCCAGCCCACTCCCGGTTTCTGGGCCCAAGCTCTGCAGCCTCTGGCTCAGGTTCGCCCCGCCATGGTCCTGGGCCATTTTACTGGGGGAGACGGTACTGTGATGCCTGGGTCCCTTGGAATGGCCTGCACGGTGCGGGAGGTGCCCCTCCATCTGACTCCAAGCCCTGAGCTCTAACTCTGGCCTTCTCTGCTCTCTGAAGGCCTGAAATCCTGCAGTCCTGGCTTTCCTACGCCACCCACCCTGCACCCTGAACACTCAGGGCATCTCCCAGGCCTTGGCCAGCCCTGCCTGAGGAATCCACGCACCCATGCAGAAGTTATGCACTGAGCACGTGCCATGTGCTGAGCTGGAGGTGCCACAGCTACCATAGGAGGCGGGACCCACCCTCGTGGAGCAGATATTCTAGGGAGCTTGCCTCAGGCTGCCCTGGGCCAGCCTCAAGCCTGCACCCAAGAGACCTGCCTCCCCACCAGAGCAATTGCTTGAGGCTGGGCAGCAAGGTCCTCCTCCCCCCTCCCACCCCCAGGGGTGGGTAGTAGGTCCCAGACTTTCAGATTCCACTCCAGGAAAAGACCAGCATGTGTGTATGGTCAATTGCATGACTATATCCTCCTCTGTAACATTAAAAAACAACTCTATTAACATCATTTCATAAAAGAAACACTGTTACAATAATACAAACAAAAGTAGACTGAATCTCAGAATAGAGAGTGTCTCTTTATACTGAATGAACTGGATACAGCTTTTATATTTGGGAAAACACACACGCTCACATAAATACACACCACATTGCCTCGTTAGTCCTTATTTGCATGCAGAAACTCTTGCTTTGGGCTACATCAGGAAACCTCCGGCAGTTTCCACACCCCAGAGCCCACCACACGTCCCAAAAGAGTGAAGGTCACACCCCAAGTGTATGGCTAGACAGAGGGGACAAGAGCCCCCAAACCTCATTTAATGGGAAAGGAAGAAGGTCTTGGGGATCCAAATCTGTCAGATGATCCACCTGATAGACAAGGCCTTCCTGGTCAGGAGGGGTCAGGAGGGGTCACTAGAGATGCACTTCTCATTTCACATCTCTGCCAGAGACCTGGTAACCCAGATAGTTGACCAGGAGAGCCCATGGGCAAGTCATACGACTGCTGGGCCTCAGTGTTTTGATCTGCTGAATGGGAATCATAATGACCTCACCTGGTTGCAGTGGAGATGAGAGTTTTCACCAAGCACCTGGCACTCAGCAGGTACACAGTAAACCATGGCTGTTATTATCAAGTTAATATTTGACCAACTCTTCCCTCGGAGCAAGAAGAGGCCTGCCTTTCCCTTTTCAACTGCCCATCCCTGACCCCTGTCAGCCCTTAGCATGGAGTCCGTTTTGCCTGAAGTGAGTGACCTCTTTGGGAGGTGACAGCCCCTTTGGGGAGGCACCAACACCCCCAGGTGTCAGCCAGTTCCCACGAGGGTGTCCCATCCACAGCACAAGACCAGCTCCTTTGGGGAATGGCGAGCCCAGTGCATTTAATCTGCACAGCACCCCGCAAGGCACACACCCCGATACCAAGGGAGGGAACAGACTCCGAGAGGTCAATGAGTCTTGCCCACGGGCAGTAATGCTAGGGAGAGATTCAGACTCAGCTTTCTAAAAAGTCTTACAAGCACCCACCCCCAAGTCTGGGTCATCTTTGGTGCCTCCCTCCTCCTCTTTCAGTGGCCCCTCTGACCCCCTCATTCTACATTCCAAACCCAGAGCCCCTGCCCCGCTTCCAAGCTGCCGGGCCTGTCCTCCGTCAGTGCCCTGCTGAGCAGTTTTAGCATGGGCATCCTTTCCTTTGCACTTTTAGTCCCAAAAAGAAACTCTTCCCAAAGAGTCTTTAGAGAAACACAACATCCAAGGGTGACATCTAACAGAAAGACTTCCTCCTCCAGGTGCCCTCTTACCTGGAGCCCAGAAGCTTCCAGTCAGCCTCTCCCTGGTCAATCCCTTGCACTGTGTGAGAGCCCATGTTCACATCCACACCTGAGTCCTCAGCAGTGGTAACTAGGGGATGTTCGGGAAACGCTGAGCCCAGTTCTCAGAACCCACTCCACCTGCCAGTACATGTTTGTTTCTTTACCGTCTCCCCAAGCTAGAATGTCAGCTCCCTGAGGGTGGGGCTTGGTTTTGCTCAGCCCTGTACCCTCTGTCCCTAGAACAGTGCCCAACACATAGTGGGTGCTCAATGTTCCTTCCATGAATTAAAGAACGGATGAGCAACCCCCCTCACTTTACTGATGGCCAAAGTGAAGAAGCCCAGAGAGGGGGAATAACTTACCCAGGGCCACCGAGTTTATCTGTAGGAGAGTTGATATTCACTACAGAGCTGATTCCCTCCCCTGCCGCCGGCTGCCCCTCTAAACACACACACACACACACACACACACACACACACACACACACAGGCATGCACACACACGCACACCGCACACCATCATAAGCCCTGATCATCTAAGGGCTCAGCAGGGATTAGCTGTCTGTAGAGGCCTGTAATGGACACTCACAGGGAGAAGGTTGGGAAGCAGGCCTAGGCAGGGACGGCAGGCTCCAGGGTGGCCTCACTGTACTGCCCTGCCCCACAGAGCTGGCATTTAGTGAGCACTTGCTATGTGCTGGGCACCGTCCAAGGCTTTACTCTCCAACACAAATAAGCGCAGAGGAACCATTATTACCACACTTTATAGATGAAGGTCCTGCCGCTTGCCCAAGGTCCTATAGGGAAACCAAGGATTGCCTGCCTGCCAAGCCCATGCAGGCTGCCTTTTTGACATGCTCCTGTAGTCTCTTCTCCTGTAGTAAGAAAGAGGCCTAACACTGAGAGGCGGACCCAGGGATTCTAGAAACTCATGGAAAAAGAACAATGCAAGGCCTGGCCTTAGGTTCCGGCAGGATGGAGGGACAGAAACATTCTCTTCACATCGTGAAAGTCACACAGCTTGTAAGGGACAAGCTGAATCCAAACTGCCTGGTCCAGGGAAAGGGACGTGGTCAGCGAGCTGCTGGCCTCCTGTGCTCACTCTCACCCCATACCTCAGCCCACAAGGACCCTCCCAGAACACCCTCCGTGCCCCACGTAGCCCAGTGAGCACATCCTTGTCTGCAGGCCCCTGGGCAAAACGGCCTTTGCCTCATTCTGAGTCCTGCCATGAGCCAGCAGGGCTCTGCTGAGTGGGGACCCAGCTCACCCCCAGGCCCCAGCCCAGCCAGGACCACCAGAGCTCAGGGAAGTCTGGAGGCCATGCTTCCAATCTTTCCGTGCCCACGTTCCCTAGCCAAATGTCCTGAGCCCCTATAGACATGCTCCCAGAGATGATGCCTGGTTCAGGAGCCTTCCATCCAGTGGGTGAACCATCTCCATCAATAATTCAGGTTCAGGGACAAGCTGCTCCAAGGGTAGGCGGGTACAAAAGCCTTGTGCAAACTCAGAGGAAAGAGACACAGAGCAGGCAGATAGGGAGAGGCCAAGGAACAGGCAACATGGGGCAGGGTGTGGGCACAGACAAAAGAGAGGGGAGGAAGAGTCCTCAGATACCCAGGGACAGAGCAATGGACACCAAGATGAGGAAAGAGAAATGCAGAATGTGAAGGGAGGGGAGCAATGGGTGGCTGGGGCCTGGGGAAGGGGGGAGGTGAGAGGGGGCTGGGAGGCACCCGGGTAGGCCCCACTCCCAGGGCACCTGCTCCTCCCTATGGCACGGCTCTTCTTATGGCTGCCGTGAGGATAAAGACTGGTCATACAGGCCTGGCTCCAGCTGAGGCTAACACAGCCACTTTGTTGGGAGACCTTGACCACCAGGCAAGTGTGGTGCCATCGGGGCCATGTGTCAGGGTCCTATAAATAACTGCCGCACCTTCCACTCTGACTTGCCAGCCCTGGGCCCTGCCCTCTCCCAGCTGGGCCTCCCCATTCCCAGCAGGCTCTAGGCGGCCTAGGGGGACAGAGTGCATACTCCCACCCCCTGCCGGAGCCTCCTTCCTTGTGCTCATCAGCAGCCCCAGCTCTGCCAGCACACAGCCTCCCTCAAGCACACCGCTCTGCTCTGTGAGGACGCCTGAGCAGTAGGCCTCAGGGGCAAGCAGGCCAGGTTCCACCCCCACCCCAGCTGTCCCTTCTCCCCCACCATCCCTTCCCCCAAGGGGCCCAGCCCGCCAACCTCTAATCCTCTGTCATCTGACCCGGGCTCCACCCTACCTTTGGCTCTGTCCAGCCACCCTACTGAGGCCCAAAAATGGAGGCAATGGGAAGGTGACCTCATGACACCCCCAGGCTGAGCTCCAGGCACACGGTCTGCACCCCAGCCCTCTGGGGGCAGCCGGCGGCTGGGAGGTGAGCAGTGTCACTGCCAAGCTCAGACCCTGCTGGCCCCTCCGATATACGCTTACGCCATCCTCATGACCAGAGGCCACAGGACCTTACAACAGTAAGCTCCACGGCAGTCAAAGCCAGCACAGCCCACTCCCCACGGCACCCTCGGCGGGGCCCAGGGCCAGGCACACAGCACATGCCCAAGGCAGAATTTGCTGAACGAGGAGCACACAGCACAAGTCAGCCCACCCACAAGCCTGCATCAGGACTCCCAGGCCAAGCCCTCAAATGCCCTTGTTTGTTCATACATAGTCACTGTACCTCCGCCAGGGCCAGGTGAACATTTGGGTGCACACGCAGGTCTGCTCTCCCCTCAAGGACAGCACCCAGACCAGCGACCCAGGGATGGGGGAGGGTGAGATGGGTAACGCCAAGCCAAGACCCATGCAGAGACCCACTAGGCTGGGGGCACAGGAGAGCTGGCTCCGTAGGCACCAGAGGGCAAGCAAGGAAACTTGAGCACACTGTCACCCTCGGAGTCCTGCTGGATGTTTGGGCTGGGAGTGGATGTGGGGAAATCGGGAAAGAAGAAAAGGAGAGATGGGGCCCTTGAATCTATGCGGATACAATCTAGGCCCTCCACCCCAGCTACTGCTTGTCCCTGACCAGGAGATGCCCTCCTAGGGCAACCGGACAGCTGGAACTGTCCCCATCATTCACTGATATGGCAGAGTCCAGGTGGGGGAAGGGCGGGGGGGGGGGTGCCTGTGAGACCACTGACACTGTGAATTAGACATGGTCCTGAAGACCACCAGCAGATGACACACTCTGAACCACAGGAGGGCAAAGGGGAGATGCATCAGGCTTCTGGGAAGGGGGTACCTCGGCAGGGCCCACAAGGGAGGGGACTGAAGGAAGGCTACTCTCTGGCTTCCGATGGGGGGAGGGTCTCCTCACCAGTGCCTGAGGGCCAGAACACAGGCAGCACTCAACAACTCTGGTCGCTTAGAGCCCAGGCTTGGGCAGTGCCAGCCCTTGGCCAAGGCCAGCACCCATGGCTGACCAGCTGTCAGCCAACTGCCCATGCCACAAAACAGGAGCCGAAGAGGGAGGGGTGGCAGCTCAGTGGGGTCAGTAATGACATACTGCCACTTACAAGGAGGGGACACAGGTCATGCCTGCTGTCCCTGAAGTTACTGAAAGACACTGCTGCAGAGACAAGGCAAACCAGGACAAAGGGGACACCAAAAGAGCCAAGGGGAGCTAGGGAGGAATAGGACGTCAGTGGAGTGGGGGCGGGGACCTGGTCTCAGCTAACCTTCTGCTTCCCATTCATCTTTCCCAGCCCCTCAGCAGCAGGAAGTAGGCTTAGCCCAGAGCTGCCGGCTCCAGGCACCTAGATGGATTACCCAGTCTAGGGCGAGAGAGGGGGGAGGGGGAGGAAGCAAGGGCAGAAGCATCTGCCCCTCCACCCCCACCGACGCTCATAGAAGCCTTCCCAGCTTCCCCCCCGCCCCACACACACACCAGCTATCTGCGGTGCTCTAATCCCTCCCCCGCCCGGGGCCCGGAGGGGGGGTGGTACAGCTGCTGGGGCCAGGCCAGATCTGGAGACTGGCTGAGGGCCCTAACCTCCACACACACCCACCTATCTCCTTAGCCTGGGACCTTAAGGATGAGCGACGGGACTTAGGGAGGCGCCCGGGAAGCTCTAGCCGCCGTCCCCCCCACCCCCACCCCCCCCCCCCGGCCCCAATCACGTGGCCGCATCCTTAGGGAGCCCCGCAGGTCTTAGCTGCAAAAGTCATTGTTTATAAACAGCCACAGCCAGGCAGGGGAAGGCCGACCGGTCCCCAGATTCCTCCTCTCGGCTGAGCGTCGGGCGGGAGAGAGGGCTGACTCCGCTGGGGGGCACTGGGGGACCACCCCGGCTGGACCACGGATTCTACAATCCTAGATTTCAGAGTCCGAGGCGGCAGGGGAAGTGGCGTCAGCAGCTGGCGTGATCCAATTCAATGAACCAGAGGTGGCTTGGGAGGGAAAAGTGAGCGCGCGCGGACCCCTGCCCCCGGGTCCCGCACGTCCGGCACGGTCAGGGAGCCGCGGGAAGCCCCAGCTCCGTCCCCCCTCGCCTGCTGCCCGCTGCCCTGGGCGCCGAGGGGTCGGGTTTCCTGAGGCGCCCTCCACGCCCCCCGGCTTAGCCCCAGCTCCTTCGAGCCAGCTCCCCACCCAGGTGGTGGGCTCCCAAAACCGGAGCCACCACCCCCTCCCCAGCCGCCGGAAACGCCAAGCCGGGGCTGGAGCGCGAGCACCTCCCCGAGGGGCGCGCAGCGCCGTGCTCCCTGAGGGCCGGGCGGGAGCGGCCAGGCCGCGGGCACCTCTCGGCAAAGGAAACTCGATCCCTCCTGCGGCCGGCGGGGACAGAAGGTGGAGAGGCGGGCGGGGAGGAGGGAACGGAGGGCGTAGGAAGCGCCCAGAGGCCTGGAGAGCGAGTGCTCCAGCACCCGCGGGCCTCGGGGCAGCCTCGGGATTCCCGGAGCACGGCGGCCCTGGGGGACGGGTAACAGGCTCCCTCCTTCCCCCTGGAGCCGGCCCCGCCCGCGTGGCTCGCGTGGGGCTGAGGGGCTAGGGGCGCCACCCAGCCTCCCAGCCTCCCGGCCCTCGGTCTCCAACGTTGGGTTTACTGGACCTCGCGCCCCGAGAAGAGCGTGGGCCGCCTCTTCTCTGCAGACAGGCGGAGGAGATACAAAGCGGGTTGGGGGGGGGGGGGAAACGAGGGCGGGGGGGGGGTTGAGGGGACAGCTGCGCCCTCTCCTGCCCCTGCCGGGGGTGGGGAGACAAGACGCGGACCGGAGGGGGCGCCCAGACCGCTGGGGGCTGCAGCCCGTGGATCCCCGAAGACTCCCAGCAGCGGTCGTCCGGAGGTGACAGGGCCTGATCCCGGGTGAGGACCAGCCCCTGGGGGTGAGGGGTTAGGGGGAGGGAGGGGACAGGTGGCCCGGACCGCGCGGAGGCCGGGGATCTGGCTCCCTCACCTTCTCCTGCGCGCGCGTGAGCTTCTTCTGCACGTTGCTGGCGATCTTCCCTGCGGTCACCCCCTTGCTGCCCATCTCGGCCATCGTGGCTCAGGCCTCGCCAGGCGGCGGGCGCCGATCTCCCAGCCCCCAGCCCCCGGCCGCGCGTCCGGCCCCGGCTCCGGCTCCACGCCGCTCTCTCGACAGCCGAGCCGACTGACGGAGGCGGAGCGTTAGCCCGGCGAGCGAGCGAGCGACGCGGGGACCCGGGGAGGGACGGACCGAGGGAGGGGCGGGGAGGAGGGGCCGGGCCTCGGGCGGCGGTCAGCGCCCCCCGCCCGCCCCCTGCGGACCAGACTCTGCCTTTTAAAGGGCCTCCGCGGGCGCCGGAACCCTCGGCAGACCCGGAGCGAGGGGAGGTGCGCGAGGGCGCCCGGTGCTGCGGCGAGCGGGTCTCCCGGGGCACTCCGAAGACACCGCCCCGGGGCGGAGACGAAGACGCCGTCCTCCCGGGACAAGAGACCAGCCTGAGAAAGGGTGCGTTCCAAAACCAGAGGTTAAGGGCGGCGATCGGGGCGCGTCCCCGGGATCGGGGAGCCCCGGCCTGGAGCGCGCGGCGGGAACCCGCTCTCCAGCTCTGGGTTTGGCTCTGGCCTCGCGCAGGACGCTCGGCCTCGTCCTGGCCTATAGACTCACCAGTTTTCACCTGGGTTCTGGTGGGGGGGGCCCTCTAGGACATCTTCACATCTCTGTCCTTGGCACCTAGTCCCATGCCTACAAAGCGCGCTGTTTTCCCATTTGCCAATAATTATTACTGTAATAACAACTGACCATTAACTGAGCACTTACTGTGTGCCTGGCACTCGGCTGTCTCCTGAACAGGCGGTATAGCTTCCAGTCTCCACAACAGCCCTATGAGGTAGGTGCTGTTATCATTCCCATTTGACAAATGGGCGCAGAGAGGCCTGGAACCAAATCTCTGGTTCTGCCTTCCAGGCTCTCTACCACTATATACTACTGGGCTGCCTTCTCTTCTGTGAGGCGGGGAGGGGGATGATTAATGATCGTTATTCAAAGAGAAGATAAGGTTATTGCTAACTAGCTTTGCCAACAAATCAATGACACTTGTTCGAGATTTATAAATATGTGTTGAATCTACAGATCCCACTCACACCCCTTCCCCAAATTATGTCAGAGGCTATAAAGGATGCCACAGCCCTATGCTGCCCTGGAGGCCAGGGCACCGCCCTGCAAGGTTTCTCAGGCACCGAAGGCTGAGCTGAGTGGAGAGAGGAGTCCTGGACGCCCTGTTGAGGCGGGTGGACAGGTGCCAGGGCAGAGGTCCCTGGGAGGCTCCCAGAAGCAGGAAAGGCTTTGGAGACCATACACCAAGCCCCGCCCCCATATAAATGGAGAAACTGAGGCCCAGGAATAAAAGGTTTTCACTTCCCTCTGCATGGAAGGCCTCCTGTACTCTGGCCACTCCTCCTCCTTCTTCTTCCCATTACTGCTCAGTGCCCATAAGGGATGATCTTAACCAGTCCTCCCTCCTGGCTTATTACCACTCCTATTTTGCAGAAAGACAGACTGGGGATTGCAGCAACTGAAGATCACAAGAGAGAAGCAGATATCCAAACCCTGGTCTTCCTGCACTAAAGCCCTCAGCTGATACACCGAACTGCGTCCCAGAAAAAGCACCAAGCACTGCACAAATGGAAAGCATTTTGTCAAAATTATGATTATAAACTCATGCCCGATTCATGAGTTACAAAAACAAAACGTAAACAGCACAGCCTGAGTTGTTAAAGCGACTTTTTTCTAAAAGCTCAACGTGCTTTCACTTCATGGTCTCTCTTCTCCTAATTTTATGATTGTCGTTTTTCTAACCGTTCTCTAAGAGCGCTGTCTCCCAACACTCCTCGGAGGAAAGGAGGAAATAAGCAGAAGTCAAACCATATTACAATCAGTTCCCAGGGAACAGTGGGAGATTGTGCTTCGCTGGGCTTTGGTGTTGCAAAATATCACTTGACAAAAAAATTGGAAGCAACTTAGATGGTTATCAGCAGGATGGAGTCAGCTAGGGGATCATTCTAAACAACCATCTAGAGATGTAGCAACATGAAAATAATGCTTACAGTATAGTTGTGAGCAAAAAGGAGAAGACAAAAAACACTGTGCATGCACTCTGTCCTTGCAACCACTAAAAATAAATATAAGTGCTCGTGATCCAAGATTCAAAAGGACCATAAACAAAGGAAACAGGCTTTGTTTAAGGTCGAGAGATTATGGCTGATTTTTTCCTCTTAATTTCCTAAATATTCCACAATATACTATATGGCCTTAATAACTAAACACACGCATAGCTGTATCTTTAAACGTGATAATCCTTTTTTTTTAATGTCTATTTATTTTTGAAAGACAGAGACAGAGTGTGAGTGGGAGAGGGGCAGAGAGAAAGGAAGAGACAGAATCGGAAGCAGGCTCCAGGATCTGAGCTGTCAGCACAGAGCCTCACGTGGGGCTAGAACTCACCAACTGTGAGATTGTGACCTGAGCCGAAGTTGGAAGCTTAGCGGACAGTGCCACGGAGGCACTGAGACACCCCTAAACATGGCAACTCTTAATGTGATATCTACGTTGGAAAAACTTTTTTAAACACAGAGGCATTGGAAGATCTATTGAAATAAACAATGCTAGTTTGAGAGTACATAGAAATTTAAATGTTTTAAACTTCAAAAACTACTATTAACACATAAGGTTAAAAGTTTGGAAGGACATACTCCAAAAATGTTAGTCACGAGTCCAAGGGGTAGGAATGTAGGAGATTTTTACTTTCTTCTTTATGATTTGCTATAATGTCTGATTTTCTTTACCATGATAGCCCATTGTTTTCACGATCACAAACAAAACACTAAGATCCAGTATAACTGGGCAAATGGCACAGATGGACAATTCACAAAATCGGAGTTCCAAATGATCAATTAACAGGTTTAAAAAAAAAAAAAAAGCATTTATTAAATCAACGAATTATATCATTCCTGCCCCTACTTTCATCAAATCGGCGAATCATTTTTTAAACTACATTACCTACAGCCAGAGAGACAGGCACTCACACATACTGCTTCTGAGATTATGACAGATACTGGAATTTCCAGAAAGCAGTCTTGTAATATGTATTAAGAACCATCAAAATGTCTATATTCTTTAGGGCGTCTGGGTGGCTCAGTCGGTTCAGCGTCAGACTTTTTTTTTTTAACTTTTTTTAATGTTTATTTGTTTTTGAGACCGAGAGAAACAGAACATGAACAGGGGAGGGGGAGAGAGAGAGGGAGACACAGAGTCCAAAGCAGGCTCCAAGCTCTGAGCTGTCAGCACAGAGCCCGATGTGGGGCTCGAACTCACGGAGTGTGAGATCATGACCTGAGCTTAAGTAGGACGCTTAACCGACTGAGCCACCCAGGCACCCCAAGCATCAGACTCTTGATCTCTGCTCAGGTCACGATCTCATGGCTAGGTGCCTGAGATCAAGACTCACAGTTTGTGAGGTTGAGGCCCACACGTCGGGCTCTGCGCTGGCTCCAGGCACCCCAGAGACTGCTTGGGATTCTCTCTGCCTGTATGTCTGCCCCTCCCCCACTTGCTCTCGCTCTCACTCTCAAAATAAATAAATAAACTTTTAAAAATGCCTGCATCCTTCAATCTTTGAATTTCAAGTCTAGGAAATAACTTGAAATTTTAGCAAAGCTTTAATCATGCAGATGTTCGTCACCTTAATTGTAATAATGCAAAATTACTATTTTGGCATGTTCACTGTTTATTGTTTGCTCCCTCTCTCACTCTCCAAACGTTGTCAGCACCTACTAAATGCCAGTGCTGGGCTGGGCTCTGCAGAAACAGTGGTGGGTGCAATGGAGCCCCTCTTCCAGGAGTGTGCCACACCAGGGACAGGAGGGGTTCTGGGAACGGCCTGGGAGGCTCTTTGAGGGAGGGATGTTACAGACCTGAAGTGGGCATTGGCCCGAGAACGAGGAGGGCACCTGATGCCTAGCAGAGCCCTCAAACATCCAGGCAGGAACAAATCAACAGACAAGCAAATAAGCAACATATTATGGGCTGCCTTTCCCTCTGCCCCTTCAGGGCCCAGGTCTCCCGCCCCCTGTGTCTCCCCAGCTCTGTGCAGAAGACCCTGGGGGCCCAGCTGTCCAGCTCACTCCCAGACCTCTGCACAAAGGCCTATTACCAGCTGCAATGAACTAAACTCTGGTGTAGCCATGCATGCAATGTCTGCGGAAACAGTGATTCCCAAGTTTTTTTGTGATGGGGAAATGCTGCTAATGTGTTGCTAACAGAGTAAGGCAGGATATTACATTGTATAACAGCAACGGCTAACTGCTGGGTGTTGATATCTCTGGGTAGAGCGATTTCGGGGTGAGGATTTTTTTCTCCCTTTTTTATTTTCCCAATTTTGTGCACGTACTATTTTTGTCATCAGAAAGAAAAGCTATGGAAAATACAAATTGAAACGAGGAAGCTGTCCCTGGGGCGCTGGTTGGGAAACCACAATATGGCAGAGTAGAAAGACTAAACACAAACGCAGACTGTGTGTCCTGTGCCTGCACCTCTGAACCGTAAGGTCTGGGGAAGTGATTTTGCGAATTAGGAAAGATGCAGGCAAGCAAAGTGCCTTCTCTCCCTTCCCTTGGAGAGAAAATAACACCGCCCTCATGTTTTCCTTCTGTTCTTCAAGAATTGAATAGGGGGCCCTGCTCTAGCACCATGACAACTATCATCATCCATCATCATTATCATCCTATCTTACGAAGCAAGATTTTTTGCTTATATTCTTATGACTGTCAGAAGAATCCTGTGTTCTACAGCAGTAGGACATTTTTGCCCTTGTTATATAACAATCAGGACTCAGAGAAGACAGGATGCATTTACCCAAAGGCCCGGGGCACAATGTAGGTCCTATACTGAGATCAGTCAGCACCCAGCCATCCCCAGTGACTGGAATGGACCAGCTTCCTACCTCTCTCCTGGGACAGCAGGCTTCATCTCCTAGAGAAACAGGAAGAATCCAGAAGAATCTACAGGCAGAACAAGAAGGGGATTTGTCTGTCCAGAAACATTATTTCAGGCAGCACATGTGTGATGCACATCCAAGAAAGGCTCCTTGACAGATTACCCTCACTCCCTCTCACATGTAAAACGCCACCAGGACATTGTGGGAGGGGCAGGTAGTCCTGGAGTCAGAGGTCAGGTTCTCCATTGACCACTTTTCCATCCTTGGCTATAGGATTTAAACTATTCAAGCCGCCTCTGTAATACAGGGGTAAATTATACTCTTTAAGTAATTGTGAAAATGATGAACATTATCCATAAAGCCCCTGGGATATCAGAAGTGACAACATAGACAGTGGCTGTATACAGTGGATGGCAGACGCAGTCAATGTGGTCTGCTCAGATAATTGACCTACTTCTTTAGGGACTCCGTCCTTGTTTGGTGTGAACTGATGCAACCTTGCCCCTTGCGCCATGATGTGTACATAGCCCAGGTGAGCTGCCTACTCACCCCAAAGCCATAGCAATTGGCTCAAGGATGTGCACATGACCCAAGCAGAGCCACTCAGACTTCCCTGGACATGAAGGGATATATGCCCATAGGAAAGGAAAGTTCCTCTTTCCGGGAGAGTTGCTAAGATTGGGGGAGTGTGAGTCTAGAGTCTCCAGGGGCCAGCTTGCCCATCAGGTGGATGATCCTGCCTATAAGGTGAAATCAACAGGAGTTGAGAGTTGGAGAGATAGGGACAGAGGAACAGAGACAGAGGGACAGAAGTAACAAAATTGTTTGAGAACTTGGTTCCAGTCAGGCTTGAGCCCTCCAGCTGTCTAGCTATGCCAACCAATACATCTTTTTCTTATTAAAGTCAATTTGAGGTCATTTACAATCAAGAGTCATGGCTAGTGTATGTTATCATAATAATGCCCTTCTGAGAGGCAACTCTAATGACTCCCTGATGTGTATTCAAGTGAGAGTTTCTCTGAAGTGCCTCTAACTGGTCTGTCTGAATTAATATAGACCAAAGGGGGTTGGAGAGGCAGATTACATTGACAGTAGACATAAACCAGGGCTGTCCTGGGCAAATCGGGACATATGAGTACTAGTGATAGGATAGGAATCAAGAATAAAGGTGGAAAAGGAGATTAAACACATATAGTTCACAATCTGTGCTCAATCTGGTGCTGAACACTGACATCTATCCACTGTCCAGGCCTATGAGCCATAATTGAAAAGATCCTTGCAGAAATGGGAGAGTGATATTCCAGAGGACCTTCTGAGAGAAGACCTGTCCCAGGCTTTGCCTCCTCGCCCCCAAACCTACCACCCTAGATGTTGAGCTCCATTCTTGATCGTATTTAACCAGGCCCTGCAGGAAGGAGTCCGGAGAGTAGGCCCGTCACTGGGCCACCAACTGGCTGCAGGATATTGCCAAGGCTTCTGGAAACAAGAAAGAACCAGCAAGAACCAGCTACTCCCTTTTGCCACCAGCAAATGAAGTCTCCAAAAGCAAAACAAAACTTTTAAGATAATCAACTTGCTTGGGGTACCTGGGTAGCTCAGTCGGTTAAGCTTCCAACTCTTGATTTCAGCTCAGGTCATGATCTCTAGGTTCATGGGTTCAAGTCCTGGGTAGGGCTCTACACTGACAGTGGGGAGCCTGCCTGGGATCTATGCCTCTCCCGCATATGTGTGCGTGCGCTCTCTCTCTCTCTCTCTCTCTTTCTCAAAAATAAATAAACACATATTTAAACAACAAAAAGATAATCACCTGTGTTTCGCCTCCATATCTTTAAACGTTTTTTGTCCTGTGTGCTGTCTATGATGTGGCCCGAATGCAGTACAGCAAGAAAATGACACCATCGTAAGCTCAGAGCCAGAAGGCCAGGCTCTGCCACCATTAGTCATGTGACCTTGGGCCAGTCACTGCCTGCAGCTTCTAAGTGGGGCAATAATACGCGCCAAGCAAGGCTGTTGTTGAGAATTAGAGGTAACAGGCCCCCTGGCCCAGGGCTCAGTGTCCTCGATAAATGGCAGTTACTATTATGACATGCCGGCCCACAGGCTAGGGACAGTGCCTCTCAGTTCATCTGGTCTGTGGCCCTCCCCGTGGTGAGAAGCAGCAGGCTGACCTTTGCCAGCTTTACAGCCGGGCAAATAGAGGCGCCAAAAAGCAAACAGCCCTTTGCCCAGCCTTCCTTCAATAAATCACTGCTGACTTCCTTTAGGAATAAGATTCCAGCCTTTGGAAATGCTCACTGGAAATTTACTAGCATTTCCTTTGTATTATCTGTGGAAAAAATGGTTTCCCCCACAAAGTGCAGGGACGAAATGGCATATGTATGTTTCTAGGCATAACTATGATATAGCAAACTAACAAGCTAGGGGACTCTTAGGAGGACTGGACAGTCCCTTGAAACCAGGCTTCCCATACACATCACCAGGTGACCTTTGAGACAAGCCTTTTCAGGGCATGTACAAAAGCCTTGCAAGTGTTGGCATCCTGAAATGCTTGTGAAACTATCCTCAGAGCACGGTTTTCAGTACAGTGATGTTCCTCAAGATAGGTGAAACAGTGAAAAGTGGGAAGCAGCCTGAATGTCCAAGCATGGCTTGGTTAAATAAGTACCTATCTAAATTTTGGCACCTCGATATTTTGAATATTAAACTCCCATTAAAAATTGATAAATGGGACTTCCTCACAATTAAAAAAATCCGCTTTTCCAAAGATACTATTATGAAAGTGAAGAAGTCACCCAGTCGGATAAAAACTCCTCGTGACACATACGAGCAAAGGACTCGTACTGCAAATATAGAAACAACTGCTGTAGCTCAGTGACAAGAGGGTGAACAGCCCATGTTAACAAATAACAAGAAAGAGCCAGGCAAATGATTTGAAGAGACGTTTCACCAAAGATGGCAAAACACACATGAGAAAATGCTATACTTCATTGGTTTTTAGGGAAATGCAAATTAGAAAACCACGTATACACACACACTCACATATACACACACACACAAATGGCTAAAATGGAAATGACTGACAATGCCAAATGTTGGTGAAGAAGCAGAACAACTAGAACACCATCGGCCGCTTCGCCCCGTATGCCAGATTCCTCCTTTCTTGACGACAAATTTTCCCCTATCGTCTTTTGCTCCTGTCCACTCTACTCAAGTTCATCATGTGTACCTGAAACCTAACTGTGCCTTGCTGAGTGTTTTGCCCCTGAGCATCCCTGTGGCTGTGAGCAGACACCTGGGTGGGGCAGAGCTGCCCGACTGGTGTCACCCTTGTCCAGACAGGCCGTCATGTGTGCCGGGGCCTTGAATGTACTCTTCCCAAAGACACACATGCACATGCCACCAGACCAGCTCTTCTCCCCTGTGTCTTCACCTGACCACCTGGCTGCCCCTCATCACTCTTCAGACCCAGCTCACAGGTCATCTCCTCCAGAAAGTCATCCTTGACTCATCTGACTCAGGCAGGGATCAGTGACCCTCCTCTGTGCCTCCCTGCACCTGCCTTTCTCCACACCCGGCACCTCCCAAACGTCATTCTGTTATTGTGGGGGGAAGTCACATTAGTACCCAATTCTTGACTCTGACAGTGAGTAGGGATGCACACACTGTGTCCCTCCTGGCCTGGTGGTGGAGGAGGTTATGCTTGTTTGTGGGGAAGAATCTTTTTTTTCTCAGACTGTAAGTCAAGAAATGACAACCTCCTGCACAGAACTGGGGTTGCCTTTGAGTGGAGGCTATGCTCTGTTTGAGAACCACAACCCTCAACAGGTGCCCTGGGGGGGCGAGGACTGGGTCTAGGTAACTCTGACCTCTGCTACTCTCCATGAAGCATAGATAAGACTCTCAGCACATAGCTGCTAGAATGTTGCCACTGCTCCTGGCTCTGGACATAGTCCACCCAAGGCATGGTCAGCAAAGGCATTTGGCACCAATGGGTGGAGACCTACCTGCAGCTGGTGTCTTGTAAGTGGGCAAGCGGCATTCAATCACAGTCACCGCCTTTCTGCCTTCACATATGTCCCACCCATGTCACTTCCTCTCTCTCTTTTACTGACATTTGCTGCATTAAGTATGCTGCATTTGCCTATGGTTTTATAAGTCACTGGTCATGCTTAATTCACTTATTTCCTGCTGACCTGCATTGCTTCTAAAGCCAGCTTCTACCAGCCCAGCCTAGTTCCTGGCCCCAGGAGCTGGTAGCAGAACCAAGGGCATGGCCGAGCCCTGATTGGTGGCCCTGCGGGTGACGGGTGCCGCAGGGCAGACAGTGATGCACATTCACAGAGTGCAGGTGGCCAACATCACTCCTGCCATGAAATCATGTTTCTTGCATTTTATATTTTACGGAGTGGAACACAGAACATAATAATAGTTTTTTGTTCATTCTAAGTAAACATCTGACAATGTCCAATTCAATGGCTCCTGCTCCCAAAACACAATGCCTTCTTAAATCAAAAATGACTGAGGGGAGTCTGGGTGGCTCAGTTGTTAAGCATCTCACTTGATTTCGACTCATCATGACCTCCCAGTTTGTGAGATCGAGCCCCACATGGGGCTCTGTGCTCAGCATGGATTGTTTCTCTCTCTTCTCTCTCTCTCTCTCTCTCTCTCTCTCTCTCTCTCTCTCTCCCTGTCCCCTGCTCATGCTCGCTCATGCTCTCTCACTCTCTCTCTCAATAAATAAACTTTTAAAAAATGGCTAAACGTATGGGCATTCATAGCAGTAGGGACAGAGCTCAATCCACAGTCCTGACTGTACATGAACTAATTGACTTCCTTTACTCTTCTCTCTCAAAGCCTTATTTCTCCAGAAGGTCATTCCTACCCCTTTCCCATTTCTCCAGACTTAGAAAGCTCCGGTCCTCACACCTACCTTCTGACCACTTCTACACCATAGTGTGCCTTTCCCTTCTTTCTCCAGCCTGGGGTCCGCCATATCAGCCACACAGCTGCATCCCAGGTCTGGGCCAGGTCTTGGGAGGAACATCCCACATCCCTCACAACTGCAGGTTTAGGATACCTAACATCGTGGGGACCTCTCAGACAGGGGGACAAATGTAAGAAATCTCTTTTGCTTCTCCCTGCATGTTGAGGCCGTGGGTAACCTTCTGAGGCTTCCTTAGTCCACCGCCCAGACAAGACAGCAGAGTTTCTCCTACCTTGTGCATGGCTGCTCAGGGACCCCTGGGAAAAATATACTCTGCTCTCAGGTTCTTTCAGACCGGGCTAGGGTTTCTGTCTCCACCCCCACCCCCTGACCTTGTCCCCAAGGATTGGTCTGGAGAGCAAAGCCAGGGCCTCTATGAGAACCTAGCACATCCAAGCTGTGTTCACTTCCTCTCTGACTCTCCACAATCCCACCCTAAGGGTAGCTTTCTGATCTGAAAGAAGGAAGACCTGATCTAGGCTAACTTGCAAGGCACTGCCCCTAGTCTGCTGGCTTATGAATAGGTCTCTGCTTTCCAAAGTCAGAAGCCAAGAATTTGACCCATTCCCTGAAGCAATGAAAGCAGAGAGCTCATCTGTTTGAACAAGGGAAGTTTGTAGGCAACAGAAATGCCGAGGGACAAAGCAGTCCCTCGCAAAGCAGTGGTTAGCATTCCCAATACTATCCTGTGTATGTCATATATAGTTCATGTACATATATAGTTTATGCAAACTATGTATATAGTATATATAGTTTATGTAAACCCCACCATCCACATGAAGCAAGGAGGTGTTTTTTGCTGTCTAATTAGACCCACATCACATCTGCCTGTAAATACAGAAACAAGACTGGCCCCCCGAGGAGGCAGTGAAATCTCCAGATCAGTGATCAGTGAGCGCTGAGCTGGCTGGCCCGGACACTGCGGACACACACAGAGGAGAATAAAGCAGGTCCCTGCCCACAAGGAGTCCTCAGTCTGGAAGCATACGGACAATACTCTATAAACCACCCTTGGTAGATAACAACCCGTAACATACTAAATTGTTGCCTGTTGCCTGTTGCCCAAAATTCCATGAGTGGGGAAAAAACCTGAACAAGGTAGATATTTTGAACTGATTCACTTTTACAGACACCCAAACATATACACCATTGGAGGAAACCTTCGGCCTCGTGTGGGACCCATGCCTGAAGTCTTCACCAACCGCAGCTGCAGCACCCTGGCAAGCGGGAGGCCCCTGCAACGAACACCTTGACATAGCCATTCTAAAATTCTGACACTGGTGCAAGCCATCTACAGAAACGAAGACATTCCCAAGCCATGACCAGGCTCCTGGCTCAGCATCTCAGAGAATGCTATGAGGTAGCCTGGAGCTGGACCCACCCTACCCCTGGGTCCAGGCGGGGACAGTTTGGCTACCAGAAGGAAGCTGTGTTCCAGAGATTCTTGGAGGAGCCCTGGCCTGGGCTCTGAAACCCTTATAGCCTCATTATGTCCACACAGCCCTGGTTAACTGCCCCCACCCCCAGACTGCTTCCTCTGTGCCCATAGCCTGTCCCCCTTAAGACCTCCCACCTCTCATCTGCCTTGCCCTCCCACTTGCCCTCTCCACGGCCCAGGGAGACTTTTCTAAAATGTTATTATGGGGCCCCTGGGGGACTCAGTCAGTTAAGTATCCGTTGATCTTGACTCAGGTCTTGATCTTGAGGTTCATGAGTTCGAGCCCTATGACAGGCTCTGGGCTGACAGTGCGGAGCCTGCTTAGGATTCTGTCTCTCTCTCTCTCTCTCTCTCTCTCTCTCTCTGCCCCACCCCCTGCATAAAAAATAAATAAGTAAACATTTAAAATAAAATAAAACTGGGACACCTGGGGGGCTCTGCTGCTTAAGCATCTGGCTCTTGATTTCAGCTCAAGTCATGATCTCATGGTTTGTGAGTTGGAGCCCTGCATCGGGCTCTGTGCTGACAGTGTGGAACCTGCTTGGGATTATGTCTCCCTCTCTCTCTCTGCCCCTCCCCTGCTTGCTCTCTATCTCTCTCTCAAAATAAATTTAAAAATAAACATACAAAAAATAAAATAAAATATTATTCTGACCATGCCACTCTCCTGCCCTTCACTGCCTCCTGAGATTCCAGAGTAAATTCCAAATGCAATAATACCTTGGTTTGCAAGCATAATTTGCTCCAGAAATATGCTTGTAATCCGAAGCACTTGTATATCAAAGCAAATTTCCCTTAATAATGGAAACTCAGATGATTCATTACACAACCCAAAAATATTCATATAAAAATGATAACAATACTGGAATATAATACAAAATAATAAAGAAAATACAAAATATAAGAAAAATAAGCAAATTAACCTGCATTTACCTTTGTGGCTGCTGTGAGGGAGACAAGAGAGGAGGGTGATTGTGTAGGACGACTTTCACTATCATTAACATAATCACTGCTACCTATTGGCTCAGTGGAATCTTTTTATTTTCATGCAACTTTAACAAGGAACCTGTCCAATGACACCTGCTTTTGCCTCCTTTTGAGGATTGTGAAAATGTGACATTGCATTGTCGTTAAACAGATTCACACTCGCACTGCTACAGCCTTATTCGGTAGTGCTTCTCTACAAAATTCTGCTCTGTTTCCCACATTTTACACATCTCCCTTATCTCATATGAAGTGAGGGATTCCACCGCCTTTTTCTCCTCCTCCTCTGCAGACGAGATGAGGACATAGACTTCACACAGAATCTCGGAATTCTAACCACTCCCATACCTTGTTTGTACTTTTCGATGATTTCCTTCTTAACTTCCACTGTAATCATCTCCTTCTTACCACCTTTCTTTTCAGCCTTTTTCTGCATGGGGGCCATTGTGTACGCTCGCACGGATGTTGACTATAGTACAGTATTAATAAACTCTTGTCATATATGTATTTAATGTAACTGGCAATACAGCAACAGAGGAAAGGGTCTGCCAGACCTAGAATGAAGCAAAGCGTTCCTAAGCTTAGTCTTGGATGGAAGAGCAAAGGACTGTCCGTAGGTGCTTTGAAGTGACAAAAAATACAGTAGTGCCAGTTGTGGGCACCTTCCAATGTTCTGAAAAATCACTGATTTCTGCCAAACACCACAGCCTGAGACCAAGCATCCAAGTATGGGAGATGATCACCCACAATCCTGCAGTGAGAGAGAGAGAGAGAGAGAGGAGAGAGGAGAGAGAGAGAGAGAAGAACCATCGGCTCAGTCGGGATCACGGGACATTTGACATCATGTACTACTCGTATTGCAAGACATCACTCATTTATCAAGTTAAAATTTACTAGAAATGTTTGCCCATCTTGCAGAACACTTGCAGAACAGGTTACTTGCAATCCAAGGTTTTACTGTATATTAATGTGCAGGTTCCTGGTGGCTCTGGGCACTCCCACCTGCTTCCGTACCTTCCTGGCCCCGAATTCCTAGGCTCAAGCCCAGCCCAGGCCCTCCTGCCAGCTTCCCTCCAAGCTTGGCAGAAGCTGTTCTACATCTCACCAGCCTCTTCCACTTTACCTCACTGTTTCCAGCTCACCTCTAGACTCAATTCAAGAATCCCCCCCCCCCATCCGGAAAGCTTCCCCAGGTCTGCCAGGCAGCCCCAGTGCCTTTGCTTTGAGATCTCACAGCATTAGGGAAACATTTGGTCTTTCACCATTAAGTATGATGTTGGTTTTAGGGTTTTTTTAAGATGTTCTTTATCAAATTGAGAAAGCTCTCTCTATTCCTAGTTATCTGAGTTTATCATAATGGGTATTGAATTTTGTCAAATGATTTTTCTTCATCATATAATTTTTATTCTTTAGATTCTGATAGATTACATTGATTTTTTTGTTTATTTATTTATTTTTGAGAGAGAGAGAAAGAGAGAGTAGGGGAGGGGCAGAGAGAGGAGAGAGAGAATCCCAAGGAGACTCTGTGCTGATAGCGCAGGGCTCAACCAGGGGCCCAACGTGGGACTCAGTCTCATGAGCCACCATATCATGACCCGAGCCAAATCAAGAGTCAGATGTTTAACCTACTAAGCCACTCAGGTGCCCCTACATTGATTGGTTTTTGAATATGGAGCCAGCGTTGCATCCCTGGAATAAATCCCACTTGGTCATGGTGTTTAATTCTTTTTATATATTGCTAAATTCTATTTGCTAATATTTTGTTAAGAATTTTTGTATCTAGGGGCACCTGGGCGGCTCAGGCAGTTAAGCGTTCAACTTCAGCTCAGGTCACGATCCCGCAGTTTGTGGGTTCGGGCCCTGCATCAGGCTCTGGGCTGACAGCTCGGAGCCTGGAGCGTGCTTCAGATTCTGTGACTCCCTCTCCTCTGTTACTCTCTGTCTCTCTGTCTCTCTGTCTCTCTCTCTCTCTCTCTCAGGCACGTGCACACTCTGCCCCTCCCCCACTCGCTCATGCTCTCTCTGTCTCTTAAAATAAATAAACATTTTTTAAAAACCACAGTGTTTGACAATAAATTTCATATTAAAAAAAACAACTTGAATTCAAATAAATAAATTTTTAAGAGTTAAAAAAAAAACCCCACCGTGAGATATCACCTCACACCTGTCAGAATGACTAGTATCAAAAAGACAAGAAATAACAAGTGTTGGTGAGGATGTGCAGAAACGGAACCCTCATGTAGTGTTGATGGGAATGTAACTTGGTGCAACCTCTATGGAAAACAGGATGGAGATTCCTCAAAAAATTACAACTAGTAATTCCACTGCTGGATACTTACCCAAAGAAAAGGAAAACACTAATTTGAAAAGATGTATGCACTCCTATGTTTACAGCAGTGTTTATAAAAGCCAAGATATGAAAGGAACCTAAATGTCCATTGATGATGATGAATGGATAAAGATGTCGCATACATACACAATGGGATATTACTCAGGCATAAAAAATAATGGACTCTTGTCATTCAAAACAACATGGACAGACCTTGAGAGTATTATGCTAAGTGAAATAAATCAGCCAGGGAAAGACAGATACCATATGATTTCACTTACAGGTGGAATCTAAAAAATACATCAAACACACACACACACACAGAAACAGCCCCATAAATACAGAGAACAAACTGGTGATTGCCAGAGGGAGGGAGTAGGGGGAAGGGCAAAATAGATACAGGGGACTAAGAGGTAAAAACTTCCAGTTGTAAAATAAATAAGTCACAGGGGAAAAAATACAGCATAGAGAATATTGTAATAACTTTTACAGTGCCAGATGGTGATTACACTTATCATGGTGAGTACTGCATAAAGTATACAGTTGTCAATCACTATGTTGTACACCTGAAACTAATACAACTTTTCTCAATTATACTTCAATCTTAAATGTGTTTCATTAGCATTAATCTTACATTTTTTAAATATTTTTAATATTTATTTATTTTTGAGAGAGAGACAGAGTGTGAGCAGGGGAGGGGCAGGGAGAGAGGGAGACACAGAATCTGAAGCAGGCTCCAGGCTCCCAGCTGTTAGCACAGAGCCTGACTCAGGGCTCTAACACAAAAGCTGTGAGATCATGACCTGAGCCGAAGTCTGACACTTAACCAGCTGAGCCACCCAGGCAACACTGCATTAATCTTACATTTATCAATAAATACTAGAATTTCTTTTGGAAAAAATAACACAACAAACAGTCCTATAGCCATCACCTCAATGCAACAGTTGTGAAACTTGGCCATATATTATACATGTGGTAAAACATTACATATACAAGATATACATATAATATATTATATATAAAATTTATATGCAATATATGTAACATACACATAATTTGTATATTATATATAATGTATATACAATTTATATATTATGTATTTTTAAATATGTATATATAATATATATGACCCATTTGAAATTTAGCTGCAGGTACCATGACACTTCTTTACTCATGGAGACATCAGTGCGCATCTCATAAATTACACTGTCATTATCACACCTAAGAAATTTAACAATGATGTATCTATACCATCTAATATCCATTCCATATGAAATTAAATTTTACCAGTTTTACCAGTTTAATTTTACCCTTATAGGGTTTTCTTTTCTTTTCTTTTCTTTCCTTTTTTGAAACAGGTTAAGGTTCACATGTTTCATTTGTTGCTGGGACATTTTAGTCCACCTTGAACAGCCCTCCACCTTTTGGTTGGGGAGGCAGGGGTATGATATCCATTTGAAGAATCCAGGTCAGTTGTCCTATAGAATGTCCCATATTCTGAATTGTGTTTCCTCGAAGTTTGGTTTGACTTGTTCCCCTGGACTTACTTACTACCATCTGGAAGCTGAGTCTAACCACCAGTCAGCAGGCTCACTTGACCCCTAAGGCCCTGTACCTCACACTGCATCACAACAGAGAGATGACCTGAGATGAGATCATGATCTGAGCTGAAGTCAGACGCTTAACTGACTGAGCCACCAGGGCACCGCTTGTTTAAGACTTTTTTCAATTTTTTGAATTGAAGTATAGATGTACTGAATGAAGAAAAAAACAAAAAAACAAAAAAGAAGTAAAGCGTTATGCCTTCCAGACATATGTTAAGTCATTCATTTTCAGTAAAACATGAACATCCCTCATGTTAAATTAATATAATTTGGAAGCTTAGTGGTCTTGTCATGTTGGTTATATACGGTTTCTAAATTTTCTTTGGTTTAACAGTAACGTAAGAGCCATCAGCATAAGAAGTTTATGCTTGATTTTCTATTTGTATATGTATGAGAAACATCATAGTTTCAAGTAAAGATCTCACAAGGAAGCCAGCATACGCCCTTCTTTCTTGAGCAGCAAAAAATATGTACAAAGTTAGTAAACAAGAAAAAAACAACAAAAATACACAAATTGAGTTTTTGTATTTTTCTGTGGTGAGTAACTTCTTTATAATAAGCCTAGATCATTCTCACAAACTAAAAAATAATGATTAAAAAAACAAAACTACTTTTAAAATGGAATTTAAACCCACAGACGCAGACACTGGCTTTTAGAAAAAGTGGGGGGTGGGGGGGGTTGTGGGCAGGGCGCCTAGTGGCTCAGTCCATTAAGCCTCTGACTCTCGGTTTCAGCTCAGGTCATGGTCTCGCAGTTTGTGAGTTGGAGTCCCACTGGGGATTCCGTGCTGGTAGTGTGGAGCCTGCTTGGGATGCTCTCTCCTTCTCTCTCTGCCCCTTCCCTGCTCATGCACTCTAAGTAAATAAATAAACTTTAGAAAAAGTGGAAAACACAGACAAGCTCAAGGAAGAGTAGACACCCTGACTGCTGTTGGAGCTGGTGGCAATAAATAGGCACCTGCTAGGAAGAAGAGGCAGGAGAAAGGAGTCCAAGATTTGACTCATTCTTTTATGACGAGGGCCCATGCTGCCCTCTGTTCCTCACCAGCCTGGGTCTGGGTGGCTGGAACTGTCTCAGAGGCCCGGAGCTGCACACGGGGTTGACGCTGTCACGCGCAGTTGCGTGTGACAGCTTTCTCACTCTTGCCTCAGTTGACAGGGTGTGGGGGATGCTTTAATCTAGCATTTTTGCTACTATTGCCTACAAATGTATCTATAGCCATGTGCACATAATCATACATGTTGCTTTCAACTCTTTGCCTTCTGTCCTACCCTTTCCTCTTTTCTGGTCTTCACATAGTGGTTCCATGAAGCTAGCATGACAGCTGTTTTGTCCAGTTAGGCTCATTCAGGAGCCTAGAAGCCAAAGTACAGAGGCAGGGATGGACTAGCTGATGGACACACATCTAGTGATACAAACCTCTGCCCCTCTCCCAGTCCCGAATCCTACACTTGACTTTCTCTCTCGTGTACTCTAAGCACAATCCTGATAAGCTCACAAAAGCTGTATCCCACAATTCCCTCAGAAAGGGGTGGGTACAGGCACCTCGATCTGGGGCAGACTGCAGTTGGCTAAACGGATGGGATTTCTCCCTTGTCCCTTGCCACTTCCCTTAAAGAGCTTGGGGAAGTTAAATACTTTGCCAGCCTCCCCTGAAACCGGGTGGACATTTGACATAGCTCTGGGAAATGAAACTTGAGTGAACATTTTCTAGGATTGGAGGAGGTTTCTGCTTTTCTTGATTAAAAGGAAATTGCAGTCCTCCCTCCTTCATGCTGCCTTGAACACAAATAAACTGTCTGGAGCCTTAGCAGCTATTTTGTGATCACAAGGCAACAAGCAAAAAATTCGCACATAAGCTTGCACTGATGCCATGAGTTTCTGAACCAATGCGAGCAACATGACTTAGAGAATCTTGTTGTATGACTAGGCCTCTGTAAAGAAGAGTTTCTGTTTCTTGTAGCAAAAACATTCTTGTATGTGTGTGTGTGTGTGTGTGTGTGTGTGTGTGTTTGAATATTTTATGCAGAAATCCCAGGTTACAGTGATACTTATGTGAAGCAAAATTGGTAAATACATTTAAATATTATTATTTCAATCAATACCTTTTTATGTTTTATTTTTATTTACTTTTTAAATTTTATTGAAGTGTATTGACATACAATCTTATATTAGTTTCAGGTGTGCAACATAATGATTCAACATTTATATACATTGTGAAGTGATTACCATGATAAATCTAGCCACCATCTGTCACCATACAAAGTCTTTACATGTTATTAATTATATTCCCTATGCTATACTTTGAATCCCCAAGTCTTATTTCTATGATAACCAAGGGGCACCTGGGTGGCTCAGTCAGTTAAGCGTCTGACTTCAGCTCAGGTCATGATCTCACAGTTCATGAGTTCGAGCCCCACATCAGGCTCTGTGCTGACAGCTCGGAGCCTGGAGCCTGCTTCGGATTCTCTGTCTCCCTCTCACTCTGCCCCTCCCCCACTCACGCGCTGTCTCTCTCTGTCTCTTAAAAATAAATAAATGTTAAAAAAAAAACAACTTTATTTCTATTATAACTGAAAGTTTGTATCTTTTAATCCCCTTCTCCTATTTTGCCCATTCCCCAACCCACCAAATATTCTTAACTGATACCTACATACACCATTTAGAAACAAGTTGACTCAATAGACATGTATTGAGCACTTACCATGAACCTGAATCTAAGGATCCATACATAAATAATACATTGTCCCTGACCTCAAGGAATTCCTGGCACTTGGATTATATTTGTGTTCTTCACACAATTCTGTAAGATGAATATTATTGCCCATTTGCAGATGGGGTAAATGGAAGCTCAGAGAAGTGAAGGAATTTGCTTAATGTCACACAGTACTTAGAATTGACACTTGACTTATATAGCACAATCAATCCGTGAGCAGGCCAGCAACAAAAGACAGGAACCTACTCAACCAGAAACTTCCTCAGACCCCACCCCCCATGGTGTCTTTCTTTAAATTGGGAACATGGGGAAGATCATGTTGGGCTGGTCAGTGAGGGGTGCCAAAGAGAGAGAGAGAGAGAGAGAGAGAGAAGAGAAGAGGAAGGAGGAAGGAAGGTGGGGAGAGGAGGGAGGTAGGGAGAGGGAAAGAAAGGAGGAGAGGGCAGGGGAGAGAGGGAGGGGGAGAGGGGAGCATACTAACAGGAGCAAGATCAGTGCCAAGGACCCAGGCATGCCCAGGTTCCACCCCTGCCCATTGGCCCCAGCGAGAGGGAGTTGGAACTCGACCTACAGCTGTCTCAGGAGAGGCAGAAGCTGAAGCAACACCACAGGAAGCAAGAAGAGCCCCTGGGGTGCCCAGCACCACCCCCAGGAGAGCTGCTGGGGACCTACAGTGAGCCCCTCCTCAGTCCATAAGAATGGTGACTAGCCACTGCTCCCTGGAACCAAAACCTCTCTGTCTGGGATTCAAATAGCAGAAACTAACTGAGCTCAACTCAAGCAACCAGGGAGATGGTTGACGTGGACACAGATGGAAATCAAGGACCTTCTGCCTCTGTGCTCACTATGCATCGGGGGACAGCCCTTGCCTCCTCACCGCAGCCCCTCTTCCCCACAACACTCGCTGAGCAGATGTCTGGAGGAGGAAAGGCTTCCTGGCACCCCGGGCTCTGACCTCCATGAAGATTACCTCTTTCTATTCCCTGCACTTACCCTGTGACCTATGCTGACTTTTCTGGGAACCGGGATTTCAAATAAGCTTAAAAAGCAAGCAAACAAACAACAATAACAACAACAAAAACCTCTTCTGCTTTTCAGAAATGCCTTTTTCCCCTTTTCATTTTCAGCAGAAGTAACCAAAGAAACCTGGGGGCAGATGCCAAGGGAAGGTGGAAGGAGAGAAGGGGAAGTCTAGGTACTGACTGGGAGGCCCCCCCCCATCCTTGTCCTCATCCTTGGGGCTTGCTGGGGGCCAGCCCCACTGAAGTCAGCACCTCCAGGCCTGCAAGGGTCCTCACTGCCCACGCCTGCCACCGTGCCAGGCCCAGAGCAGACAATGCTATTGATAACAACAGCTCCCATGTGAGCATGTGTTCTAAGTAGGCACTGTGTGCAGAGCGTTTCATGCATTATCCACTTTAGCCCTCACATCAACCCTGTGAGGTGGGTAGATGTTACCCCATCTTACAGAAGAGGAAACTGAGGTCCACAGTGGTTGAATTACTTGCCCCACCTCTCTCAGCTGCTCTAGATCTAACTGCAAAGGCTGTGTTTTGGATCCCATGTCAGAGGGGGTCCCAGCGCTGACTCCAGCCCATATACATATTTTGCTTGACTTGCACAACTGGAGCCTGCCCGGTGTTTTAGATTTGATTAAACACATTGACATTTAACAATTGAGAGAGTTTACATAAAAGCTCACATTTCAGGATATCAGGCCCCATTAGGCCCACATTTCCTCTTGGCAATAATTGGCTGAGCTGACCCTTTGTATGAGACCCTTCTCCCTACTTTCTTCCCAGACCTCACTATTCCCTGTTGCGCCAGTGTAAAAGGCTCTGATCATCTTCCTCCTTGTCTGCTCCACTCAGTCATGGTACCCACATGGCCCTGTACACAACAGAGTTTGAAAATTTGCACTAAGTTACACCACTTTATGGATGGATGGATGGACGGACGGATGGACAGACAGATGGATGGATGGATGGATGGATGGATGAACGGATGGGTGGATGGATGGATGGACGGGTGGACAGACGGGTGGATGGATGGATGGATGGACGGATGGGTGGATGAATGGAAGGATAGGAAGGGCTCAGAAGATATCAACTGCCTGTCCAGGAAGTATCTGTGGAAAATGGCCCAGCATCCTGTCAGCCAACTTACAAACTCCAGGGTATCTATCCTAACATGTCAGCCTGGCTACGCATCCCCTTTGGCCCTGAGGTCCAAGCCCTGAGTCCCTAGTACCAGGAGATGACTCAGCCCTACTGTCAGAGCATCACTCTGTGAAAGCCTGGGGCAGGCAGGCCCTGGAGAAGCCCTCACCTATAAGAAGAACAGACATTCACATGCTCACCCCCACTGTGCAGGCCCACAGTGGTGCTTCATCATGAGTCAGCTGTGAGAAGGCAGTAAGGTGAGGGGGGAAAGGCCTGGCCCCTGCCAGTGCCCACTACTAATCAGCCATAATAAGAGGTGGGAAGTCAGGAAATGGTGGGGCTGTTTAGAGGGGCCATGGGAGCATGTGCCCCATCGGCCCCAATGCTAGCAGGAGTTGAAATGGGAGGGACACGGCATCAGTGAAAGGATGGGAGTTTACACAAAGTTTATGGTGTAGGTACATCTTAGGACAGGAACCCCAGGTGGCGGGAGGGAGAAGGAACAGGATGGGCAGACTGGTCCCTCGCAGGGCTGCACATTGCTCAGGCAGTACGGATGGGGGGTGGGGGGGTGGGAGGCAGAGGGTTGAGAGATCTCTCCAGCAGGAACTGGCCATAACTAACTCCGAGGATGAGCCTGGAAGGGTCCTGGTCCGACAGCCATGACAGTGTTTGTGGTGTCTGAAAGCCTTAGTCCTGTGTCTTCCAAATGCCACATCTCCCACAGGTCTAATTTGGAGTGGAAGTCGGTCATGAGAGTCGTGGCAATTTTCCCTTCAGTCTTTGAAGTCACTGACACGCTAATAATCTCTTCCTGGGGAATCTGACTGAAGCTGCTCTCCATCTAGAAAGACAGGAAGCAGTTTAGGGAGGGACGTGCCTCTCCATTCAATGGCCAAAGCATCCTATTTTCTCAGAGCCCCTGCAGAACTAATGCCTGAGCCTGCAGTGATGCTGCCCAGTAGAGCTGGAAGAGACCGAGTGGCCTCTGGGAACTGGTGGACGCTGTGCTGAGGCGGTCCCAGCCAGGCAGGCTCAGAGGCCATGTGATATCACCCAGTCCCAGGGACTAGAGGAGGAAGATCTTCTAAAACTGTTAATATTGACCCCTGACCCAAATAGCCTTAAACCGTAAGGGTATTTATCATCACCTGTAACAAGATGCCTGGAAGTACAACAGACCCCAGGACACATGGATTCAGCAGCCCAGCCCTGTCATCTGTGACCAGATTTGCCCTGTTTTTCTGCTCCACGTTTCTTGCGATTGGCTTCTTCCTCTGGCTGCTCTTCTCACCCTGACACAAAGGAGACATGTATTTAGTAACATACACATAATGGAATTTACCATTAATGGCATGTAGTACATTCACAATGTTGGGCAACTATCACCACTGTCTAGTTCCAGAACATTTTCATCACCCCAGAAGGAGCCCTCACAGCCAGTAAGCAGTAACTCCCCATCTCATGCATTCATGTTGTAGTATGTATCAGTATTTCATTCCTTTTCATGACTGAATAATCTTCCAGAACTGCTAGATTTTCAAAAGCTTCCCCCACAAGACTTCTCTTCAAGTCTCATAGGGCAGAATCGGGCCACATGCCCATTTCTGAATCCCTCCCTCTCAACACCAGTGGGATCACCCATAACTAATGGCTGTCTCGGCTGCATATTAGATCACTCAGGGGCCTTCAAAAAACCATGACCTTGGGGGCCTACCCAAGAGATTTTTATTTAATTGGTCTGGGGCACTGGCATGGATATTGGGATTTTTTTAAATTGGTTATTCCCATCATTAATGGTGGAGATGAAGAGAAGGTCATGAAAAAATGAACTAAGTCAGGAGACAGGTGGAGAGAGCAGGTGATGGGGCCCCAGGACTGAGATGTCAAGGAGAGGACAAACCACATGCTTCCTAGTCTCCAACTCAAGCAGCTGGACCTGCCTGTGGGTGGATGTAGCAGGAGAGGTCCCAAAACCTGCTGGTGCCTGAGTTTGGTGACTGGGCCACTCCACTTTGCTGTGTACTGAGCCCCTTCAGGACTCCCAGATGTCGGCTCCTGAGAGTGGGATACCATGGCACCTGCCTTCTGCTGTGCCTCCCTGCCCAGTGGTTTGGGGGGTACCAAAGGTTGAGAAGCACTGGCTTAAGCATTAACCCTTCTGTTGGAACACATCTTCCATTTCTTGGACTTTGCCTCATTCTCCGAGGCCCCTGATGAGCTCCTGCCAGGGAAGAGAGGGGGGCCCTTTCCCACTGGAGATCTGGTCCAGTGAGGCCTGTGACCACAGCTGCAGTCCCATCGGTCATTATTTAACCTCTTCCCTCTCCCTCCTCTGCCACCTTCCAGCGCTCTCACCGCTGGCCAAGTGCTCCTCGCTGCCAGCTTCGTCCTGCTTGAACCAGCAACCCTTCCGGGGTGAGGAGGATTCAAAGGAGCTGCCTGTATCCTTTGTCCCCACCTGTCCTCCCTGCGTCCACCCTGGGTGGACCTCTCCCCAGCTGCTCCCTCTACTCCGGAGAAGACCCATCTCATCTGGGATGTTAGGGGATTAAAGATGGCTTTTCTGGAAATTTAACTTTAAAAAGGCAGTCTGGAAGAAAAAAAACACTGATGGTGGACTGTTGCTGCTGTGGCATTTTTCAACCTGATTGTCGCTGGGGCCTAAGAAAGGGCTGTGTGCACCTGATGATACTATAACCTGACCAGCATGCTAAATTGTCATTCACTTTAACCATTGCCAAATAACGCTATTGATTAGCCATGCAGAATGTTGTACCAACCGCCAACAAGAACGCTTTTGTTCTTCCTTTCCAGTACTTTCACGTTGCATTTCCTTTTTGGGTCACAGGAATGTGTATCACAAGAGATACCTAAGTGGAAGAAGGACAGTCTCTCTCCTTCCCATCCCTAATCACTTTCCTCCCTGGGAAGTAGCCAGTGTGGCCAATTTTGTGGGAGCCCTTCTAGACATAGTTCATGGGTGTGCAAACAATGCCATGCATTCCTGCCTTCCTCCCTACAAAAGCAATCTTCCAGGTATTTTATTGCTGGGTAACGAAACACTCCAAATTTAGCAGCACAAAATAATGACCATTGTGTTAAGCCACAGATTCTGGGAGAGGAGTTTTTCAGGGTTCTAGGGGAATGGTTTTCCTCTGCTCTGACCACGTCTAGGATCCCAACTGGAAAGACCCAAAAGGTTGGGAGTTGGAATTGCTTGGAGGTTTCTTCCCTCGCTAGCCCCTGTGCTCACTCGGGACTCTTGACCAGGTGTCCCATGTGTGGTCTCTCCTCACAGCATGGAGGCCTCAGGTCTCCAAAAGCAGATTGAGGAAAGCAGAAGAAATTGCATGACTCTTTATGACAGAAATCACCTAAAATCACTATGGTCAAGATGGTCAAAAATTGCTGCCCTGTTTCACAAAGTGGGACATAGATTTCACCTTTTAATGGGAGGAATGTTCAAAAATCTGTAGCTATGGGTTTAAACCACCAAAGGTATAATGCTATCTCATTATTATTCACTTCATTTTTTAAATTTTTTAAATGTTTATTTATTTTTGAGAGACAGAGCATGAGTGGGGGAGGGACAGAGAGAGAGGGAGACACAGAATCTGAAGCTCCAGGCTCTGAGCTGTCAACACAGAGCCCAACCTGGGGCTCAAACCCATGAACTGTGAGATCATGACCTGAGCCGAAGTCAGACATTTAACTGACTGAGCCACCCAGACACCCCTGGGTTCTTGTTCTTACCAATATGGTAGATGAAAAAGTTCTTCATTCTCATTTATTTTTTCTATTTTTACTTGTAAGAAAATGCACATGACATACCATTTACCATCTTAACCATTTTTAATTGCACAGTTCAGTAAGTGGTAAGTACACTCATGCTGTTGTATAACAGATCTCCAGAACTCTTTTTGTTTTGCAAAATTGAAACTCTGTACCCATTAAAGAATTATTCCCATTCACTCCTCCTCCAGCCCCTGGCAACCACCCTTCTACTTTCTGTCCCTATGAATTTGTCTACTCTAGGTACCTCATATGAGTGAAATCATACACTATTTGTCTTTTTGTAACTGGCTTATTTCACACAGAATAATGTACTCAATGTACAACATCCATGTTGTAGATTTTATCAGAATTTCCATTCTTTTTAATGTTGAATAATATTCCACTGTGTGTAGATGCCACATTTTGTTTATACATTCATCCATGGACAACTGAGTTGCTTCCAACTTTTGGCTATTGTGAATAATGCTACTCTAAACATGAGTGTACAAATAACTCTTTGAGACTCTCCATTCAGTTCTTTTGGGTGTATATCCAGATGTGGAATTGCTGGATGAAATGGTAAGTCTACTTTTCAAAGTTTTGGAGAAACCACTGTAGCATAGTTTCAGCTGCTGCATCGTTTCACATTCTCACCAACACTTGTTATTTTCTGTTTGCTTTTTTATATAGTAGCCATCTAATAGGTATGAGAAGGTACCTCATTGTGGTTTTGACTTGCCTTTCTCTCACCATTTAGTGACGTGGAGCATCTTTACGTGCGCTTATTGGCCATTTGTATATCTTCTTTGGAGAAATGTCTATGCAAGACTTTGCCCATTTTTAAAAAATATTTATTTATTGTAGGGAGAGCGCAAGCAGGGCAGGGGCAAAGAGAGGGGGGTACAGAAGATTCAAGCAGACTCTGCACTGGCAGTCTAACAGCAGCAAGCCTGATGTGGGGCTGGAAATCACAAACCACGAGATCATGACCTGAGCCAAAGTCAGATGCTCAACTGACTGAGCCACCCAGGTGCCCTGCCCATTTTAAAAATCAGGTTGTTTGTTTTGTTTTTGTTGAGTTGTATGAGGTTTATATATATATTCTGGATGTTAACCTCTTATCAGATATATAATTTGCAAATATTTTCTCCTGTTCTGTAGGTCACCTTTCCACTCTGTTGACTGTGAACTTTGATTCACAAAAGTTTTATTTTTATGGTTCATGTAATCCAACTTAATCTGTTTTTGCATTTTTTGCCTGTGCTCTCAGTGTCATATTAAGAAATCATTGCCAAATTCGATGTCAAGAGGCTTTTTTCCTTAGGCTTTCTTCTAAAATATGTTATAGTTTTAGCACTTACATTTAAGTTTTTACTCATTTTGAGTTAATTTTGGTGTGTAGTATAAGTAAGGTAAGGGTCCACCATCAATTGTTTGCATGTGGATATCCAGTTTTTGCAGCACTTTTGTTAAAAAGACTGTCTTTTGCCCTACACAACAGTCTTGGCAACTTTGTCCAAATCAATTGGCCATAATGCAAGGGTTTATTTCTAGGCTTTCTATTCTATTCTATTGAGCTATATGTCTGTCTTTGTACCAGCACCACACTGTTTTGATTACTGTAGTTTTGTAGTAAGTTTTGAAATCAAAATGTATGAGTCATCCAACTTTGTTCATTTTCAACATTGTTTTGGCTACTCAGGGTCCCTTGAGATTCCATATGAATTTTAGCATGGAATTTTCTGTTTTTGCAGAAGCCATTGTTAGGATTTTGATAGGGACTGCATTAAATCTGTAGATTCCTTTGGGTAACAGTCATTATCTTAATATTAAGTCTTCCAGTCCATGACTCAGGGGTAATTTATGTGTTTGCTTGTTTGTTTGCTTATCTGTGTCTTCTTTAATTCTTTCAGCAATGTTTTGTAACTTTCAGGGTACAAGTGTTTTGTTTTATTTTTTTGGTTCTGGAATTGGAATTGTTTTCTTAATTTCCTCTTTGGATTACTCATTAGTGTATAGAAACACAACTGGGTTTTGTGTGTTTCCTTTTATCCTGCAACTTCGTTGAATTTATTAGTTCCAACCAGAGTTTTAATGGAATATTTTGTTTTCCACCCGAAAAACAAAACAAAGCAAAAACTTACTTCTCTTGTATGTCTCCTCTACCCTTAATCTGCTACAACTACACTACCTCACTTCAGACACAAGATGTGTGAGTTTTCCACACACAAAGCAATCCTGTAACACCAGCTGTGTGTCCAAATTTAACTCAATTCTGACACTATCTACCTTAGCATTTCATCTCTTTTATTGCTCTTGTATGTAAAATAGTTTCTTCCATTATAACTTTTAATTGTTATAATGTTTGTTATAATGTTATAATTGTTTGTATATTTGTAGTTTATTGGGCTCCACGTATTAATTTTGTACAGACCCAAACTTACTGAACTCTCTATCATGTGTTATAACTTTCCAATAAATTATCTTGAGTTTCCCCAGTAATCAACCATAATATTTACAAGTAAGAATAATATTACTTTTTTCCCATTTTTAGAGCTCTTGTTTCAGTCTCCAGTTCAATTATGTTGACTGATATATCTAGAACAATGTTAAACAATACTGGTGATAAGGACCAGCCTCTCTTCTTCTTGATCTTAGCAGGAACATATCTAGTGCTTTCTCTTCTTGGTGGTGATATTATATATTTATATATAATATATAAATATATATATATTTATTATATATATATACTATAAATATATAATATATATATTATATATTTTATATTAAGTAGGAATCCATCAACTCTTATTTCATTACATTATTCTATTAATAACACTGAATTTTGTCGAATACCTTTCCAAGAATCTACAAGAAATGTCTTGTAATCTTCTGAACTTTTGATCTATTAACATATAT
This sequence comes from Panthera tigris, assembly GCF_018350195.1. Lineage (NCBI taxonomy): Eukaryota > Metazoa > Chordata > Mammalia > Carnivora > Felidae > Panthera > Panthera tigris. Next base: position 110,738,648 of record NC_056667.1, on the reverse strand, counting down.
TTATTAAATAAACCCTATTTGGATATGGCTTGTTTTTTTTTTTAATGTGTACTTTCTATATTTTAATGTTAGGTTGTTAGGTGAATAAAAGTTCACAATTGTTATATCATTATGAATTTTTTTCCTTATTCCTTATAACATTTGTTTTGCCCCATCTTCTACTTTTTTTCTGATGTCAAATTCATTAGTCATTCTTTCTTTTTTTATTAAGTATTTTAATGTCTATTTATTTTAGAGAGAGAGAGACAGAGCACAAGTGGGGGAGGGGTAAGAGAGAGGGAGACACAGAATCTGAAGTGGGCTCCAGGTCTGAGCTGTCAGCACAGGGCCAGATGCAGGGCTCAAATCCATGAACCATGAGATCATGACTTGAGCCGAAGTCGGACACTCAACTGACTGACCCACCCAGGCACCCCAACATTCTTCTTTTTTTATCAGCATATATTCACCATAATTTTTTCTGTTCCTTCATTTTCAATGTTTCTGTCATTGTTTTAGCTATGTCTCTTAGAAATAGCATGTAGCTACATGTTCGAGATTTCTTTTCCTCCTGATTTGTTTTTTTCACAAATTAATTTAAGCTACTCACATTTATTGTGATTACTGATATGTGAAGGCTTGTTATTGCCATCTTATCTTGTGTTTGTATTTACTAGGCTTTCTTTTTTTCCCCCACTTTTTTTCCTTTTTGTGGATAGATTAGATCTTCTTGATTTAATTTCCTTTTTTTTTTAATTTTTAAATATTTATTTATTTTTGAGAGAGAGACAGATTGTGAGCAGGGGTGGGGGGGGTGGAGGTGGTAGCAGAGAGAGAGGGGGAGACACAGAATCTGAAGCAGGCTCCAGACTCTGAGCTGTCAGCACAGAGCCCAATGTGGGGCTCGAACCCACTGACTGTGAGATCATGACCTGAGCCAAAGTCAGACATTTAACCAACTGAGCCACCCAGGCGCCCCTTCTTGATTTAATTTATGATGTTCAAGTGCTTACTTTTAAATTTTAACTCCAATATATGATCATTATTGTTTTTCCTTTCATGGTCCATATAAGTGTAGTGCCTGTCATGATCAGCCACTGCACACCACATAGAACTTGTTCCACTCACGCTTCCTTCCTCTCCCTCTCTCCTCACCTACAATGGTTCTTTTTAGGCTTTCAGTTTCAGATGGCAAGGTTGTTGTTCTGTTCTGTTTTGTTTTGTTTTTTCAGTTAACACTTATTTAGACATCAACAATTTCTACTGATTTCTTTATTCATCCCTGCTTCTCTTGGATTCTTTTCATCGTATTGGAGTACCTCTTACAAGTAAAACTGAAGGTGATTTATTTTATCATCCTTGGAAGTCTGAAATTTAGCCCTTATACTTGAATGATAGCTAAGCTGGTTCAAATCCTTTTTTCCTGGATCTCTGACAATATTCCAGCATGCAGTGTTGTAACTGAATCTGACATTTATCTGCTTTCCTTTATGAGTAATCTGTTTTCCTTTTCTCTATCCTTCATGTTCCAAATTTCACCATCGCATGTCTATTTGTCATGTTGATTTCTGTTCTGCTTGTCATGTGGTGGACCCCTTCAGTATGAGAACTTTGCCTTTCATCAACTTGAGAAATTTCCTTTTGTGCTTAATTTAGTCTTCCTCACTTCCCTTCTCCGTTTCTCTTTCTGGAACCTCTATTTGATGGTTATTGAAACTTCTGAATCTACTCTTCACATATTCTAACTTTTATTTTATGCTTTTTTTGCAACGTATTATAAAAGAATTCATCAATTTGATCTCCCAGCTCACTTATATGCTATTGTTCATCTCTGTCCAACCTGTTTGTAGCCCATTTACTGAGGATGCCTTTGAGAATCTTATTTTTTATTTCTGAGATCTCAGACTATTTTCTCTAATAACTTTCTGAGGATGTTTATGCTCATTCTAAATGTTTAATATGTCTTCTCTGCTGGTTCTATTTCTTTGGGTGTCAGGGTTTCTGTTTATTGTACTCTGTGCCTATTTCATCATAATGGTCTTTCTCAGTGTCCAATGGCTCTTGGTTGTGTGCTTATCTTGAATTTGAGAGTCTTTGTTACCCAATCTATGGATGATGTCTCCAGTCATTGTATGGGAGGGATGATAGAGGGTAAGAAACAAACTGATGGAAAAGGTGTGCCAGTCTCTAATGCCCTTTCTTCCTGGGTATTGCCTTGCCTCTCCAGCCTGAGTGTCCACATGTACATGATGAAGGCAGATATCTCTGCTGCTGCTGCTGCTGCTGCTGCTGCTGTTTGGCTAAGCAGGGAAGGTGGAGTGAGAGGAGTAAGTAGCTGGTTGTCTCGAATTGTTCCTACTGCAACATCCCAGCCCATTACCCCGTCAGTTACTACCACCCCCACATCCACTGTCTTCAAGCTCGAAGCACCTCCAAAGCCACTCCCACTTTTCATAGAGTTATCTCCTGCACATGTTTTAGACAGTTCTTTCATTCTTCCAACTCCACTATCTTTTTTGCTTTCATCAATTCCTCACAATTTCAAATCCACTGAGGTTGCCTCCTCTTGTTTGCCAGGACATTTATGGATTATATATATTTATCTTTTCTGGTGTTTCCAAGGATTGGGGATAGGAAAAATGACTGAGATTCAGTCTACCATTTTGAACTAATTTCTAAACACACTGTTTAAATGCTCAGACCAACCCTATGAGCTAAGTGTTAATTATTACTCTCATTTTACAGATGAGAAAACAAGCTCAGGAAAAGATATATAATTTCCTCAAGATTTCACAGCTGGCAAAGAGCAGTATTGACACTGGAACCCAAGTTCGTTCAACACTAAGCCAAGAGCTCTGAACCAACTTCCCACGCTCGTGAATTGAATGTAACAGGGACCAGTCTCACTATTATTCATGGTGTGCACAAAAAGTCCCACAACCTCCAGGACTTCTGCCTCTGGACTGCATTTGAGGACTGTATGTCATGTCTCTGAAACTCTTCCAGCCACCACAGCCCCTTAGTCTTGAATCTCATATCATTCATTCATTTATTCATTAATTCCCTATTTACTGAATACAGCCTCTGTTACAAACACTTCTGGGACAAAATAGACATGGTTCCTACTCTTTCTGTCTACTAAGCAATCACTCATGTTACAGGTGAAGCTGCCAAAACCCAGAAGGAAAAGGACTTCCTTAAAATAAGTCAGAGGCAGAGCTGGCATCAGAACACAGAATTTCCTTATTTCCAGACCAGTATTCCCTTTTCTTCTGTCTTTTTCAAATAAGTAATACATGGGTATTTTGGAAAATTAGAAAATAGATGTGAACAATGAAGAAGAAAGTAAAGATCACCCATAATCTCACCTTGCAAAGGTCTAAGACTAACATTTTGGCATTTATCCTTCTAGATATCTTTCTTCACATACACAATTTTTTTTTTTTTACCTAACAATATTTGTAAGGTCTTAGAACATTTGTTTTAGCTTTCAAAAATGGAATCCCACCATATATTCCTCTTTAAAAATATACCGTGCAAACATCCCCACATCAATAAATACCACACTGTCATTCTTAATTACTATGCAATACTCCATTGTATGGGTGTATTACATGTTATGTAGTCAATACCCTATTGTTAGAAATTAAGGCTGATTTCCAATTTTTCATGGTTATACAACAACCTTTCAAATAATATTTTCACATCTCATAATACTCATCTCCAAGTCAGACAAATGGTGGCCAATATTAGCTTTGCCTCCTGTGTGAACTTGAACAAATTTCATCCTCTTTGGGTCTAGTTTCCTCATCTGCAAAATGAGATAAATGACATCCATTGCACATGATATTTCTCACTATTAAATGAGATAAGGTACATAAAAGACCTGGTATGGCTCTTGATTCGTTGTAGGTGCTAAATTAACAGCTGGTGTGATGGTGATGATTAGATTTGCCACTTTATCTCCTCAGAGCCCTGCCTAGTGTAAATGGGAACCCCAGGTCTATTTCAAGTCATCCTAAAGGAATTAGCTTATTTGAGCCTCGTGCCCAGGGATGATACAAGTTGAGCCAGCTCTAGGCTAAGGAGAATCCACTGTCACTAGCTTTCCCCTGCCACCATCTCCTGTTCCCTCTCACAGCCAAGGAGCAACCTGGCAGATTTCCAGGAGTGGGCAGTCTGGGCATGGCAGGGAGGTGGGCAGTCAGACCCCTCCACTCCAGAATGAGTAAGGCATGTCAGGACCAGAATCTTACAAGAGCTAGTTCAAGCCTTAAGCATACTCTCCAGGTAATTCTACACGGAACACAGGAAGGCCTGTTAGCTGTCCTCAAAGAGCCCAAATCCAAGATCAGGATGGATGGGAGCCCATTGAATCAGGAGACATCTTTACCCACAAAAAAAAAAAAAAAAAAGTGCTTTTCTTATTTGTCTTTTATTGCTTATGCTTCCTGTTCCTCTTTGGAGTGAAAAACAGAATGGTGGCAGATGATGTAGAAAGGGAGACAGGGAGGAGAAGAGGAGGAGCAGAGGGAACAGAAGGAGTTGGCCCACCGCTGGGCGAGGCAGGGGCGGGAGGAGAGATACGCGCTCCTAGGCACCCCAGCTCACAACGTGCCCACCAGCGCCCTCTCCCATTCTTACTCTGAACTACATGTTCAAAACGTGGTTCTAAGAGATTAGCCACTAATATTAATAACTAATATTTATCGAATGCTAATCAAATGTCAGGATGCTGTCAAACTCATTTAATTCTCACTATGAGAATAGATATAATCATTATTCCTGTTGGCTATTGACTTAGCTGAACCGGTGAGGGAGAATCTGACTGAAATCGTGTAGACTTCTAAGTTGTTAGGCCACAAATCCTTAAGTTGCTTGGGCCTAAGTATTTAATAAGTGGGCCTATGACGCATTTCTTTTGGCCTAGGAGGAGCTGTGAAAACATTGCTGAGACACTGAAGGCACCAAGAACCAAGACAGCTTGGGAAGCTCTGCATAAATTCCTACAATTCATGTGCTGTGTCAAGGACTGTTTTTTTAAATATATAAGCCTAATTGCCTTCAGAAGGTTCTCATTTATAATTAACCAACAGACTATGAAAGTGAAAGTTTAAATGTAACATTGATGTAGGGTCTCTACATATCTGATTTCTTCCCTCTAGGAGACTGTCTTGAACAAAGAATCCAAGGATTTTGTTGGGCTTACTATTTATGCAAATTATGTATTTTTATTTTTTTTAATTTGTGGAATTTAAGGATTTGTTAAAAAGCATTATGCCAGCAATCATTTATCTCTGGATGCTGAATTTTCAATAACTATTGCTTTCTTCTTTAGAACTTTCTGTGATATCTGAATTTTTTACAATGTTTATATCCAACGTTTTTAATTAAAAAAAAAACTCTGAATATTTTGGCTTAAATTTGTACCTTAATTCCATTAACAAGAACGAAGGACGCAATACTAAAATATCTGCTGCCCGTCATCCTCCTTTTGAGAAATGAAACCCCTGACCATAAAAATAGCCTTTGCTTGCAATTGGAAGGGAAAGAATTTTAAAAGAAAAAGAAAAGAAAAAGCAGAAGGAAAACTGTCTGTTAGCAAGTCTAAATTCAGACAAATGTCTGAGGGGCTGAAAGATAGAGATGGTCCCGTCTCAGCCCCACCCCCAGGTTCCCAAATCCTGCATGGGGCAAGGAGGGAGCTGGTGACTTTATACAAGGTGCTGATTTTAGATGTGGCTGCAGATTAATTTTAGAAGGTCTTGACATTCAAACTGAGTCATCCTGAAGTGGCCTGATTGGAACTAAACCAGCAAGCCCATTTCAAGCTGGCTGTCTTCTCAAGTGTCCCAGACCTCGGGGGCTCTGCCAGCTCCTGGAATTGGGAGGCCTTGTTCCCATCGGCAAGTGGCATGTCACAAACAAGGAGGGCCTGGATCACCAACCAAAAGTAGCAGGACCACCTCAAAATGCACACGGAGAGTCCTGGAAGCTCTATTTCCATGGGAAACTCAACGATAGCTAGTATGATCACATCTGGGAAGCTGACTCCACCCTTGCCATTACACCAACAGCTATAAAGCACCTACTGTATACAAACATGGAGGGGCAATGATATCCAAACCCAATCATCCATAATCACTAGAGAACTTATTAAAAATATAGATGCTCAGGGGCGTCTGGATGGCTCAGTTGGTTGAGCGTCCGACTTCAGTTTGTGTCGTGATCTCATGGTTTGTCAGTTTGAGCTCCGCGTCGGGCTCTGTGCTGGCAGCTCAGAGCCTGGAGGCTGCTTCAGATACTATGCCTCCCTCTCCCTCTGCCCCTCCCCCTCTCTCTTTCTCTCAAAAATAAATAAACATTTAAAAAGTAAAACCTTGCATTGTGAGTAACCTGTTCTCTGAGTGTTCTGCAAGATGAGCAAACATTTCTAATAAATTTTAACTTGATAAAAGAGCAATGTCTTGCAATACGAGTAGTAGGTGACACCGAATGTCACGTGATCACGACTGAGCCAATGGTTCTTGAAATTTGCCTTGATATACAAGTCCTTTGGATTACAAGGATGTTTCCAGAACAAATTATGCTCACAACCCAAGGTTTTATTGTACCTCCTTCGTTGGAGGATTTGCCCCTCCCTTTATCCGTGTAGTCTGACCCATCTCCCAGCCACAGTATTTGGTTCACTGGTGACACCTGACTCAGCTTGGGCCAATCAGAGCCCTTCTTAGTGATTTTCTGAACTGGGAGCCAGAAAGAAAGAGCACTCCTGCCAGCTGGCAGATACGTGAGGCAGCAATGGAGGTTTCTAGGGCCATGCTTTGAAAGAACAGCAGTGTGCCATGGAAGAGAATGAAGGCAACCCTAAAAGAGAAGCAGAAGTCACAAAGGAGAGTAGCACGGCACTGTAGCTACTTCTCTAGTTTGGGTTGGGTTTTTGTCACTTGCAACCAAAGAGTGATAACTAATATTCATGTCATATATCAGTTTATCCAAAAAGAGGATAAATAGGCTAAAAAAGAAATGTTGGGGCCAGAGTTCTCCCTCATAGCCCAGCAGACCTACTTTTCAAGCAGCACTGATCTATTCATCAGCCAGATTTAGGTTTCATCATTCCAGAAATTCAATTAGAGAGGTTTGGTGAAATCAAGATATGTTTCCTGGAGGAGGGGGATTTAAGGCTGGATTTTGAAGAGAAAGATCACAGGGCACTCTCAAAGCAGTACTGCAGGCTGAGGATCTCTTTATTCCAGGAAAAGCTGAAACACTCATGACTCCCTGGGAAGATCTTCACAGGCACATATACTGTACTCTCACTATTCTTAGCAGCATGCCATGGTCCAGGAAGGGATCAGGATCCCTGTGGCTGCACGGCCTGGGGGAAAGATGAGCTGGCCCCTCAGCTGTGCTGCCCTGCTTAAGCTCATGAGCTTAGCAGAATGAACTTGACTCACATTGCAACTGAGGATTAAAGCCGAGGGGCTACAGGAGACGTTTCTTGAGCATGCCTGAGCTGGAAATATGTCCAATGGAGAGAACTCTTAAAGCCCAAAGGATGGAGCTGATCTAAGGATGGAGCATCCTGACAACTTGGAAGGAACCCTGCCCCAACGGACTACACAACGCTAGCAAGTTAATCTTTATCACAGTAACTTTGCCTGGGACCCCGGACTTACCTAACTTCCAACATGGGTTACAGGATTCTTTGCCCATTGTTAATTGGGTTATTTGTCTTTTTACTACTGAGTCATAAGAGTTATTTTTATATTCTAATTACAAGTCTCTTGTTACATATCTGACTTACAAATATTTCTTCTCATTCTGTGGGTTGGCTTTTTCTTTCTTTCTTTCTTTCTTTCTTTCTTTCTTTCTTTCTCTCTTTCTTTCTTTCTTCTCTCCTTCCTTCCTTTCTTTCCTTCTTTCCTTCTTTCTTCTTTTTTTTAAGTAATCTCTACAACTGACATGGAGCTTGAGCTCACAACCCTGAGATCAAGAGTTACAAACTCTACCAACTGAGCCAGCCAGGCGCCCTGGATTTTACTTTCTTTGATGGTGCTCTTTGAAGCACAGAAGTATTTAATTTTGATGAAGTTAAATGTATTTACTTTTTATTTTGTTTCATGTGCTTTCAACATCATATTAAAAAACCATTACCAAATCAAAAGCTATAAATATTACCCTTATGCTTTCTCCTAAAAATTTTTATAGCCTTTGTTTTTACATTAGGTCTTCAATCCATTTTGACTTAATTTTGTATGTGATGTGAGGTAGCTGTCCAATTTCTTTCTTTTGCATGTGGATATCCAGTTGTCTTAGCACCATTTGTGGAAAGGATTGTTTTTTGCCCATTGAATTAGTTTGATACTTTTGTCAATAATCAGCTAATTGTAAATGTGAGAGTTTATTTCCAGATTCTCATTTATTCTGATTATATGTCTATTCTTATACCCATACTACATTGTCTTGATTACTGCAGCTTTGTAGTAAGTTTTGAAATTGGGAAATGTCAGTAGTCTGATCTTTTTTTCTTTAAAGATTATTTTGGAGGGGCACCTGGGTGGCTCAGTCAGTTAAACATCTGACTCTTGATCTCAGCTCAGGTCTTGATCTCAGGGTCATGAGTTCAAGCCCTGCATTGGATCTTACTTAAAATACATACATACATATATACATACACTTTAAAAAAAATTTTTAAGATTATTTTGGCTATTCTGGGTCCCTTGGACTTCCACATGAGTTTTAGGATCAGCTTGTTAATTTCTACAAAAAATCCAGTTCAGATTCTGATAAGGATTGTGTTGAATCTGTGAATCTATTTGGGGAACACTGTCATCTTAACAGTATTAAGTCTTCTGATCCAGGAACATGGAATGTCTTTCCATTTAAGTTTTATGTAATTTCTTTCAATGATATTTTGTAGTTTTCCATGTGCAAGGCTTTACTTCTTTTGTTAAATTTATTCTGGGGTATTTTATTCCCCTTAATGCTATAGTAAGTGGACTGTTTTCTTAATTTTGTTTTTGTATTTTTCACTCCTAAGGTATGGAAATACACCTGTTTGGTTTTTGTTTGTATATTGTGCTGGTATCCTGCAACCTTGATGAGCTCATGTATTAGCTCTAACAATTTTTTTTGGTGGATTACTTAGGATTTGCTACTTATAATGTTATGTTATCTGTGAACTGAGAAACTTTTACTTCTTCCTTTCCAACCTGGATTCCACTTATTTCCCTTTCTTGCCTAATTTCCCTGGCTAGAATCTCCATTACAATATTCAGTAGAAATAGTGGGGTTCCTGGGTATCTTAATCAATTCAGCATCTGACTCTTGATTTCAGCTCAGGTCATGATCCCAGGTTGGTAGGATTGGGCCCCACAGCAGCATGAAGCCTGCTTGGGAGTCTCTCTCTCTCTCTCTCTCTCTCTCTCTCTATATATATATATATATATACACACACTATAAATGTTACATATATATGTAAATATGTATAAATATATGTGTGCATATATATATATCTAAATATGTATGTATATATATATGTGTGTGTGTGTATATATATATATATATTTTTTTTTTTAATAGAAATAGTGAAGACAGACATCTTTGTCTTGTTCCTGATCCTAGGGAAAATGCATCCAATCTTTCACTATGAAGTATGATGTTAACTATAGATTTGGGTTTGTTCGTTTTGTAGATCCCTTTATTAGGTTGAGGAAGTTCCTTTCTATTCCTAGTTTGTTAAATATCTTATAATTAAAGGCTGTTGGATTTTGTTAAATGCTTTTTCTGCTGTCTGGTCTATTAACAGCAGATAAACATGTGGTTGTTGTTTTCAATCTATTGATACAATGCATTACATTAATTGGTGTTTTGCATATTAAACCAATCATGCATTCTGGGGATAAATCTCACTTGGTTAAATTGTATAAATCTTTTCATGTGTTGCTCAATTTGGTTTCTTAGTATTTTGTTGAGGAATTTTGCATTTATCATCATAAGAGATAATGTCTGTAGTTTTTTTCTTGTGATGTCCTTGTCTTGTATTAATATCATAATAATATTGAACTTACAGAATGATTTGTGAAGAGTTCCTTCCTATTCTATTTTTTTGGAAGGGTTTGTGAAGAATTGATATTAATTCTTCTTTAAACGTTTGCTGGGATTTACCAATAAAGCCATCTGGGCCTGTGTTTTTCTGTGTGGACAGTTGGGTGGGTTTTGTTGTTGTTGTTTATTCTTTTTTATTTTCTTTCTTTCTTTTTTTTTTAATTATTGCAGTCTTTTCTTGTTTTAAGTTTATTTAGATTTTCTATTTCTTGTTTAGTCAGTTTTGGTGATTTGTATCTTTCCAAAAATTTACCCATTTCATCTGTTAACTAATTGATTAACATGTAATTGTTCATAATATTTCTCTATAGTCCTTTTTATTTCTGTAGAGTCAGCAATAATATCCCCTATTTCATTTATGATTTTAGTTATTTGAATTTTCTCTTTTTTTTCCCCCTTGGCCAAAATAGGTAGATGTTTCCATTTTGATGATCTTTCTAAAGCACTAACTTTTGGTTGTATTGATTTTTCTCTATTGTTTTCCTGTACCCTGCAGTATTTATGTTCACTCTATCCTTTATCACCTTCCTGTGCTTTCTTTAGGTTTAGTTTGTTCTTTTTCTAGCATCTTAAAGTAGACGTTAGGTTATTGATTTTAGAGAGTTCTTGTTTTTCTAACATAGGTGTTTGCAGCTATAAATTTCCCCCTCAGCTCTGCTTTAGCTGCATCTCTTAGGTTTGGTATGTTGCATCTTAACTTCATTTATCTCAAAGTATTTTCTAATTTCCCTTGTGATTTCTTCTTAGATCCATTGAGTGTATAGAAGTATATTGTTAATTTCTACACATCTGTGAATTTCTCAACTTTCTTTCAGTTACTGATTTGCAATTGTATACCATTGTGGTGAGAGGATATACTTTGTGTTATTTAAATCTTTAAAAATTTAGGGGCTCCTGGGTGGCTCAGTTGGTTATGTGGCCGACTTCGGCTCATTTCATGATCTCACAGTTCGTGGGTTCGAGCCCTGCGTCGGGCTGTGTGCTGACAGCTCGGATCCTGGAGCCTGCTTCGGATTCTGTGTCTCCCTCCCTCTCTGCCACTTCCCTGCTCACGCTCTGTCTCTCTCTCTTTCTAAAAAATAAAGCTTAGGGGCGCCTGGGTGGCTCAGCGGTTAAAGGGCCGACTTCGGCTCAGGTCATGATCTTGCGGTCCGTGAGTTCGAGCCCCGCGTCAGGCTCTGTGCTGACAGCTCAGAGCCTGGAGCCTGTTTCAGATTCTGTGTCTCCCTCTCTCTGACCATCCCCCGTTCATGCTCTGTCTCTCTGTCTCAAAAATAAATAAACGTTAAAAAAAAAATTTAAAAAGAAAAAAAATAATAAAGCTTAAAGAATTAAAAAAAATCTTTAAAAATTTATTTAGGTTTGTTTAATGGCCTAGCATGTGGTCTATTCTTCAGAATGCCACATGTGTTCTTGAAAAGAATGTGTATTCTACTGTTGTCAGATGGAAAGTTCTGTAGATGCCCATTCTTTGGTTTATAGTGATATTTGTCTTTCATTTGTTGACTTTTTGCATAGTCCTATCTATTTTTGAGTATGGCATATGAATTGTTGAATTGTTCATTTCTCCCTTCAATTTTGTCTTGCTTCATGTATTTAGGGGCTTTACAGTTAGTTACATATATGTTTATAATTGTTACATCTTATGAATGAATTGACCTTACCTTCATTATAAAATGTCCCTCCTTAACTCCATTAAAATTTTTAAAATTTATTTTGTCCAGTGAATAGCTACTCCATCTTTCTAATCTTTGCTGTTTTCATCACATATCTTTTTTTCCATTTCTTTACTTTTAATCAATCTGTATTGTTGGATCTAAAGTATGTCTCCTGTAGACAGCATATGTTGAATCTTGTTTTTTGGTTTTTTGGGGTTTTTTTCAATCCAGTCTGACAATCTCTGCCTTTTGATTGGATTGCTTGATCCATTTACATTCAATGTTATCATTGATATGTTTGGAATTATGTCTGCCCTTTTTTGTTTCCTCTATTTCTTATATATTTTTTGTTCCTTCATTTCTCTGCTACTGCCTCCTTTTGTATTAAATAGATACTACCAAGTGTACCATTTCTATTTTCTTAGTGTTTCTTTTACTATATATTTTCCAAGTTTTTTCTCAATGGTTACTCAGGGGATTACAATTAACATCTTAATTTATATCTATCTAGGTCAAATTAATACCAAGTTAGTTTCAATAATATATAAAATTTTGCTCCTAGAAAGCTCCATTCCCTTCCTTCTGCTTTGTGATTTTATTTTCATACTAATTACATCTTTATACATTTTTGTGACCATTGACACAGATTTCTAATTAGTGCTTTATGCAGTTGTCTTTTAGGTCGGATGATAAAAAAGAGTTACTAAAAATATATATTAAAATGTCTTTCTTATGTGGCTATGTAGTTACTTTACCAGTGCTTTTTATTTCTTCATACAGATTCAAGTTACTGCTGGTGTTTTATTTTAGCCTAAAGCAACCCCATTAGTATTTCTTGTAAGGCATACTTCCTAGTGACGAATTCTCCCTGTGTTTGTTTATATGGGAATATCTTAATTTCTTCTTCATCTTTGAAGGACAATTTTGCTGGATATAGAATCTTTGACTTTTTTTTTCTTTCTTAGTTTTGAATATATCATCCCACTGTTTCCTGGTCTCCATTGTTTCTAATGAGAAATAAACTTTGAATCTTATTAAGGATCACTTGTACATAATGAGTTGCTTCTCTCTTATTGCTCTCAAGATTTCCTTTTTTGTCTTTTTCTTTTGACAGTTTGATGATCATATGTATAGGTGTGGATCTCTTTGAATTCGCCATACTTGAAGTTTGTTGACCCCTTGGAAGTTTGTTGAGCACTCATAAATCTAAGTGTGTGTGTGTGTGTGTGTGTGTATTATAATTTATTATTTATATATTTTAAGCATTTATTTTGGGAGAGAGAGAGAGAGAGCAGAGGAGGGGCAGAGAGAGAGAGGGAGAGAGAATCCTAAACAGGCTCTGTGATGTTAGCACAGATCCTGACATGGGGCTTGATCCCACAAACTATGTGATCATGACCTGGGCCAAAACCAAGAGTCAGATAATTAACCAATTGAGCCACCCAGGAGCCCCTATACATATTTCATGTAAAATATCAAATTATGTTTTTCACCAAATTTTGGGGTTTTCATCCAATAGATCTTCAACTATTTTGTCTGCCCCTTTTTCTCTCTTCTTTCCTTCTGAGACTCCCATTATGCATATTTTGGTATGTTTGATGGTACCCAAAGGTTCTTTCTGTTTCTCAGACTGGATAATCTCAGTTAAGTTGTCTTCAAATTCATTGACTTTTTTCTTCTCTGCTCAAGTATGGTGTTGAGCACTTCTGGTGAAGATTTCATTTTAGTTATTGCACTTTTCTTTTTTTATGTTTATTTTATTTTTGAGAGAGAGAGACAGAGTGTGAGTGGGGGAGAGGTGGAGAGAGAAGGAGACAAAGAATCTGAAGCAGGGTCTAGGCTGAGCCATCCGCACAGAGCCCGATGTGGGGCTCAAAGTCAGGAACTGCAAGATCATGACCTGAGCTGAAATCAGACACTTAACCAACTGAGCCACTCAGACACTCCTTTTATTGCACCTTTCTTCCTTTTTTTAAAAAGTTTATTTATTTTGGGGAGACAAAGAGAGACAGAGCATGAGCAGGGGAGGGGCAGAGAAAGGGGGACACAGAATCTGAAGCAGGCTCCAGGCTCTGAGCCATCAGCACAGAGCCCGACCTGGGGTTCGAACTCACAAACCGCGAGATCATGACCTGAGCTGAATTCCGATGCTTAACCAACTGATCCACCCAGGTGCCCCACTATAAAAGTGCACTTTTCAACTGCAGAATTTATATATATATATATATGTGTGTGTGTGTGTGTGTGTGTGTGTGTGTGTGTGTGTATGGGTGGCCATGTCGTATTAAAATGAAATATGAGGATGATGATGGCACTACAAATATAGGGCACCAATAAAGAGATGGAAATTATATATTAGTAATATATATGTTTTCTTTCAGTATGATATGGTGTTTTTAGTTCTTTGAACGTATTTAAAATAGCTGATTTAAAGTTTTGACTAGTAAGTCCAATATCTGGGCATCCTCGGGGACAGTTTTTATAATTTGTTTTTTTGTTTTTGTTTTTGTTTTTTCCTGTGACTGGGTCATGCTTTCTTATTTCTTTCCATGTCTCACAAATTTTTTGTTGAAAACTGAACACTTCAGGGGCGCCTGGGTGGCTCAGTCAGTTAAGTGTCCAACTTTCGCTTGGGTCATGATCTCACAGCTTGTGAGTTCGAGCCCCACATCAGGTTCTGTGTTGATAGCTCAGAGCCTGGAGCCTTCTTCAGATTCTGTGTCTCCCTCTCTCTGCCCCTACCCTGCTTGTGCTCTCTGTCTCTCATAAATGAATAAATGTTAAAATAAATTAAAAAAAAAGAAAACTGAACACTTCAAATAATATTCTATGGCAACTCTGAAAATCAGATTCTCCCTCTCTCCAGAGTTTATTTTTCCTGTTTGTTATACTTGGTTTTTGTTTTGTTTTAGTGCCTTTTTTGAACCAATTCTGGAGAGTAGGTATTCTTTGTCTTATATGACCAATGAAGTTTCTGTCTAGTCTAGTGGTCAGTTAATGGTTGCAGAGAAATCTCCCTAAAGACCTGGAACCAATGAGCCTCACAGCCTTTGCTGAGGGGCTCTGTGTGTGCTGGGCATGCCTTCAAAACTCAGTTTACAACTCTTCTAACTTTTACTTCCTGATTGCACAGAGCCTCAAGATCAGCCAGAAGTGAGGGCTTAGAGCCTTTTCAGGTCTTTCTGGAGGGTGCATACAGCCCTTAGCATGCTTACAGCCCTATTCATGAGCATGGCCTTCTAGATTCCCAGGAACATTTTAGAGCTTTTCAATATCCTATGGAGATTGCATTCCCCAGCTTTTCCTCTTAAGCTTATTGATTAGTCTGTTATTTGACCCAACTGTTATCAATTGCCTGTAATTATTTTTAACAAATGCTCCCTGGGAAAAGGCTTTTCACACTGTGTGTGCTCAGAGTGGTCACAGTCAAGTCAAATACAGACAGCTTAGCCAATAGGGTCTTCCAAGAAACCACCAGCAGGGCAAATCATGACAGTTTTCTGGTAACAGGGCTTTGGAAGTGCTCCAAGCCAGTTCTGCTCCATTCGGTGGCTGCCAGGCTGCTGAATTTCACACCAAATGCGGGTGTTATTTTTCAAGGCCTTCATGTGGGGGTGGGGAGGGAATAGGACATAGGACAAAATAAAATGCCACTAAACTTACCATTCTTTCCAAGATTCAGGCATTTGTTTTAATAAATGCTCCCCAAATTTCTGCAAGCTTGTAGTTAATTTCCAGGGTTCTAAAAAAAAAACTGATTCTGACCATTTTTGCCAATTTTCTCATTGCTTTTATAGAGAGAAATGTCAGAGGTCTTTACTCCATTTTTACCAACATTCACTTCATATTTTGCATTCAACTCCACAATATAGCCAAGTGTTTTTTCCAAGTGTTTTAATAAAACAGCATTTGATTTTAAATTATTTAACATGAAATGAAACCAAATCTCTAAAAAGATACACTGAGTAGTCTATTCTGGGACTTCACACCCACCAGCATACTGCTAACAAGTATCGCTCATTATAACATTCTAATTATGTGTGGTCTGCTGTACCAGACTGTAACCTCCCTGCTGCAGAGCCAAGTAGCCTTCATTTCTGTCAACCATTCCTACCACAAAACTTGAAATAAGGCGATTATAAATGTGGATCCAAAATTAATAGTCCGTGTTATTTATCTGAATGTCCCAACATTGGACAGGATAACCCAATAACCCCTGGGGAGAATGCCCAGATGACCCGAACAGACTTAGTTCAGTACTTACTCCAAGCTCAGACATAAACCTTGGTCATTCCCAAACTGTATGTTCTCTGCCATGGGCTCTAAAAGGTTTCCTGGTGGGAATCACGGTCTTGAAATTCTAGGTTAGAAGCCTCTGATGCCACCAAAAGAGAGAAATTTCTTTCAAAGTGAATAAAATCAAGTAGTATAGTGTTATATATTGTTATCTATAATTACAGCATATATAGTATATATAAATTACATATATACATGTAATATTCAACAGCATATATACATACAGAATTCGTTTACCAGTCATTTCAAATGCCTGACTAAAGTACCACAATTTCTTGGCCACTGTAGTGGACATCTGATATTTGGGGATACCCAGCCAGGGGAGTAGTCTTCTTATCTGTCTGGTGGAAGCCAGGCTTTGCCTCCCACTGTGTGGCTGAAGGAGGCCAGGCCCTCTCCCTCCTCCCTCCCTGGTAGCCAGGGAAGGTTACGAGACGCAGGCTCAGCTGACTGGCTGTGTCTGCCAGGGTCACTGAGCCAGCGACACCATACATTCCAGTAGAGGAGCTGAGGACCCAGGGAGGGTGGCACCATCCCCAGATGGCTTCTGGGTCAAAGCCTGGGTGGTGACCAGGCCACCCTAACAGTCTTGTACATTTTCTTAACAATTAAGAACCAAGAACCCACTGGTCCCGAATCTAAGCAGTAGCATTTTGATCTCTGGAGAAGATGGGCTCATGACTCATTTCTGTTTATAAACTCCTATGTACACAGGTATCCTCTGGATCCCAGAAGCTTTTCCAGGACCCCAAATGCTGGCGTCATCAGTCTCTGCAGGTCCTTATTCCTTCTGACCCTCTCCCACAGCTTCCCCACTGACTTGTAAGTCAACCTCGTCGAGGCCTCAAAGACACAACTACACTTGTGCACATGTGATACTCGTGCTGCTAAGGTGGCAGTATGCAAGGGGGGCCTTGGGGGAACCACGCTGTTTTCCTGCATGCATTAAGAAGCATCTCCCTAAGGGCTGGGCATGGCGCTCCCCAAAGGGGAAAGGAGCCGATGATGGGAAAATGAGCTCATTCATGGTCCCGCCCCCACTGCCCACTGGGGTCTAGGTCAGGGGCAGGTCAGCCCAGCCAGCAATGGGGAGGGAGGCCAGGAGCTGTGAGTCCCTCAAGGCCTTGCTGGGAACTTGGAGCCGCTCCCAAGGGCTTCTCCTGTGGGTGGAGGTCAGAAGGCCTTGGTCTCTGGAGAGGGAGGTGAGGCACGGAGGCTGGGAGAGCTCCGGTCACCAAGATTTCAGGTAAAGGGCACTGCCTCTGCGTAGTTAGCATCTGTGTTTCCTGACAGCGGCTTTCCTGTTTCATGTGCATCTTTGGCCTTACCACAAAGTACCGTCCCCCCACTCACGTAATCATGCCTGATTATGCAGATCGCCAATGAAGACACGCGCTGCCAACATATTATGTAACTGCTTCTCCAGCTACTACTGTGACTGATTCCAAACACACAACAAACTCTGCCAGGAAGGCCAGGCGCTGCCACACCAGCCTCCAACGCCCATGAGAGCTGTGTTAGCACAAGCGCGTCTAGGCAGCAGGGCCCAAGCTAGGAGGCCTTGGGAAGGGAGGGGTAGCACAGTCACAATGACACATTCTAGAAATCTTATACGAAACCCCAAAATAGAAGAACAGGAAAAAACAGCAAGGCCCTCAAACATAGTTCATGATTTAATATAATGTTCTTTACAAGTTCAATATTGACATATCTACCTACTGTGCTGCTAAGGGGGTTGGGCCTAGAATGGAGCTGCCAGGGGACTTGGTTCAGCCAGGCCCAGATCCTGACCACAGGCCCTGTGGGATGATTAAGGTGGGTTGCTTTAAGCTGCCAGGGCGTTATTTTTTTTTTTAAACAACGCAATTTTTTTTTAACATTTATTTATATTTGAGAGAAAGAGAGAGACAGAGTGTGAGCAGGGAAGGGGCAGAGGGAGAGAGGGAGACAGAGAATCCGAAGCTGGCTCCAGGCTCCACACTGTCTGCACAGAGCCCGATGTGGGGCTCGAACTCACAAACTGAGAGATCATGACCTGAGCAGAAGTCGGACACTTAACCAACTGAGCCACCCAGGCACCCCCAAGCTGCTAAGTTTTGACTTAATTTGTAATGCACCAATAGATGGCTAATACAGAGGTACTCTCTATTATGACCATCTTGCAAAAGAAAATTTTTTTTAATTCTTTCCGCTGTCAAATTAATATATACTCTGTAAGACAATTTTAGGAGGAAAGACAAATTAAAATCACCACATTTGTCACCATGCAACTGCCATCATATTAATCATTTGATTCTATTTCTTTCTTTTTTCTACTTAGAAGGTATTTTGCCTAGTTGCCAACATTCAGTATATTTCACTTAACACTTTGGGGTTTTAACATTCATCTGTATTAATTTTATTCTAAACGCATGTATGAGGTGTCCTGGATCTGAGACAGATTTCTTATGATCTTACAGTAAATAAGAAGCCTGGGGCCCCTCCTGGCTCTAGCCAGGAGACATGAAGAGAGCCAGATGGAAGAACCCCAAAGAGCAGACAATATTCTTTGGCCGAGGGATGGAGAATGATGTATTCGAGGCCCTCTTCTCCTAGAAGAAGCAGAACACCCTTGCTCCTTAGACAGTATGTCAGGGATACTGGATCCTTACTCTTACTTTCTGGAGTGTAAATACAGCTGAACTTTACACAAAGCCAGAGTTAAGGATGCTCACCCCCACACCATTAACAATTACCATATAACTTTTGACTTCCCCAAAATTTAACTACTAACAGCCTATGGTCGACTGGAAGCCTTATGAATAACATAAACAGTTGATTACTACCTACGTTGCATGTCAGAGGTGTTACACACTGTATACAACATATACTAAATATACAGTAAATACACTATATACATTATATAGTAGATACACAGTAATTACACTATATGCAGTATATAGTAAACAAAATAAACTACAGAATAGATGTTATTAAGAAAATCATATGGTGGGGGGGGGGCACCTGGGCAGCTCAGTTGGTTAAGCGTCCGACTTCAGCTCAGGCCATGATCTCACAGTCTGTGAGTTCAAGCCCCGCATAGGGCTCTGGGCTGACAGCTCAGAGCCTAGAGCCTGCTTTGGATTCTGTGTCTCCCTCTCTCTCTGCCCCTCCTCCACTCGCACTCTGTGCCTCTCTCTCAAAAGTAAATAAACATTTTAAAAAAATTAAAAAAGAAAAGAAAATCATATGGAAGAGAAAATATGTTTATAGAACTGTACTGTAGTTCTGGGGGAAAAAATCCACATATTAGTGGATCTACACAGTTCCCACCAGTATTGTTCAAGGGCCAACTGCTTACACCTCCAGGATAGGTAACTTATGTTGGCTTATGTCCAAGCCCCAGGCCTCACTGCAGGCTGAAGTGTAAACACATACCCCCAGCTTAGGTAAACTTCTCTAGAGTTCTCTCACTACCTTCACACTAAATTAACTTCTAAAACTTGCTTTTAGCCCAGTATTATGGACTGCTTGCCTACCCCCAAAATTCCTGTGTTAACCTCCTAACTCACAATGTGATGATATTTAGAGATGGGACCTTGGGAAGGTTGTTAGGGCTGGATGAGCTCATTCAGGTGGGGCCCCATGATGGCATTAGTGCCTGTGGAAGAAGAGACACCAGCAAGTTCGCTTCTGTGCTATGAGGACACAGCAAGATGGCGGCCGTCTACAAGAAGGGAGGGAGCCCTCACCAGAGACCGAGTTGGATCTCAGACTCCCAGCCTCCAGAACTGTGAGAAGTACATTTCTGTTGTTTAAATCACCCAGCCTGTGGTATTCCGTTACGGCAGCCTGAGCCAACTAAGACAACCAAATTCCAAGTTTCAGCAAAATTTGTCTAGAAAGCCTGCAGAAACACAAAAATGTTTCCTCTACATTCCACAATGTTACAAAATAATACTACTTCTCTTATAAGCCTACAGTGCTGTTGAGAAACTTGGTCCTCAAGATTTCATACACTTATCTGGTATTGATCACAGAGAGACAAACATAATCAATGAAAGGGTTAACCAAACTTCAACTACAGTTCTGGCTTAATAATCTATATATGTAAACTCCACAGAAACATACTGCTTTCTTTTTTTTTCCAATTGCATAACCACCCTTGGGGTACATATCTCTGGTTTCCACCTGGATCTCAAAATATCTTCCCTGGTTTCCTTACTGAATAATCAATATTAAAGAATAAACAAATGAACAAAACCAGGCTCTCCCCCTGGCTGTACATTAGAACCACCTGGGAAGGTTTTTAGACACGCAACCCTGAGTTGTTTTCTGGAGGGCATAAGACACTTGCAAAACAAGAGGAGCACCTGGGTGGCTCAGTCAGTTGAGCATCCAACTTTGGCTCAGACCGCGAACTCATAGTTCACAAGTTCAAGCCCCACATCAGGCTCACTGCCGTCAGCACAGAGTCCGCTTTGGATCCTCTGTCCCCCTCTCTCTGCCCCTGCTCCATTTGCACTCTCTCTCTCAAAAATAAATAAACATTTAAAATATTTTTTAAAAAAGACACTTGCAAAAAAAGAAATTATAAGCACCACCAGGAACCAGAATAGCCTTGCTCTCACTGGCCCCTCCTGCCAGATTTGGAGGATTTCAAATCCTCCTGCCTCCTCACAGCCACAGAAATGTGCACAGGAGGGATGTTCACACAGAGAAGTGGTCGAGCCTACGGGGATCCAGGCCTTAAGCCCTGTGGCTGGACAGAGGGTGCCCAGGGCTGGAGAGTAAGGAGGCTGCCCCAAGGTGGGACGTGGGCACAAAATTAGTATCACTTCCAATTGGGAACAGTAGTGACTTGCTAAGAGTCCCTCGGGAAGGAGCAGGGCTAGCGAGGACTCCTGGACATTCAGGAGATGCTCTCAGAGTGAGAAAAGCAGACAGACCCCCAGTGGAAGGCAGGAGGGCAGAGCTGTACAAACAGCACCTTGCCCAGCGTGGCTCCAAAACTCTGTAGCAGAACCAAAGCATCAGCCCGGGGGCCCCATCCCTTCCTGGTTCAAAAACCCATTCCCCTGTGATTCTGATAGCACCCCAGCCCCTCCAGTGCCTGTGAGAGCCCACTTCTCCCCTTACCACTTTCAACCCATTCTGCAGGAAGGCCCTGGAAACCACCTGACAGTGTCCAAGCCTGCATGGTCCAAGGTCAAGGTGTTCTGTCTTGATTGCTTTCAGCAGAAGCCAAGGAAAGGAAGACATGCCTGTGGGTTTCTGCCCCTTATAGTTGGGTTGCCTTTCTGCTGTTGGCCTGATGGTCCTATGGCTAGTTCTCTTGTTGCAGGATTTCCAAATACTTTAAATATTTTAAAAATACCAATTCCCCAGGCACTGCCCCAAACCAACCAGTCTCCAGGGGGTATCTCTCAGGCTTTGGGCATTAATGACACATACCCTATGACAAGTACTTTTACAGACTCTATTTCCCGAATTTACATCCCAGAGATGCCAAGCATTCAGCCAGCAAACATTTATGAACTTCTGCTGGGTGCCCAGCCCCCACGGGAACCTGAAGCCATGCTAAGAGAAATTGAGGGAACATACTGGCTTGAAGATGCTTCCATTTACAGGTGTTCAGAGTATAGTTCAGGCAGGCTGGAAATCCTATGAGACCTTTATAGGTGTGCACAAGGTCAGAATTATTTTCATAATAATAATATTGGAGTGTAACCTGCCTCTTTCATGTTATCATCACTTGCACTGGAGGTCACACACATTGGTGGGTAAAGATGCTGAGGCTTTGCACAACTCGGGCAACAGCTCCAAATCATAGTGCTTTGCTTCTCCACCACGCACACTCGCAAATTTTTATGAGTCCCCATTCTCCTTGAGATTGCCCTTGAGGAAGCAGTAAAATATATTCATTGCATTAAATTTTAGTTGGCATAGAACATTTATTGCATGCCCAAGCGTGGCAGTTGTCGCCAAGAAATCACCTGTGGGACTATTTGCACTGCAAGTCGATCTGGCCACTTTTGTTTTTGTTTTTGTTTTGTTTTGTTTTTTGTGTAGAATACCATTTTTACTTGAGAGAACGAAATCTCACAAACAATGATTATTTGGACTTGGGTATTTGACAGACATTTCTTGGAAAATGAACAAAGTGAGCCTGTCATTTCGACGGAAACCATGACGGTGTTTGTTGCCAACAATAAAATTTGAGCATTCAGGCAAAAATTAGAATCTTGTGAAAACTGTACCTGCCATCCTAGGCTTGGCAAGCCTCTGGATATTTGGAGACTTTTCTGACATTGGTGGCCTTGTTAGCAAATTTGATTTGTGATACTGTGTGATGAAGAGGAGAGCCAGAAGCGGGAAAACACTGGGTAACTCTGTGAATCTTCCTAAGGACCCGTGCACGACAGCACACGTCGGGGGAAAAGATATTGTTCAAAAGGCAAGTTAGACCAGTGGCTTCAGGACAAACAGGATGAATGGTTTCAGATTCCACGTGGAAATTAACCTTTAAGAAGCCACCACATGTCACATTTCAGTGCAGTAACAAAGAAGCCAATCTCCAAGTACCTGAAAGGCTATGAAAGAAAATCTACCCCCTACTCCAGCAGCATATTTTCCCCAACACTTCAACCAGCACAACCTCCAACGATGTATTGCCAGCAGAGGCAGAAGGAGGGCCCAACTGTTTCCCATTAAGCCGGATAGTTTTTGTGTGTTTATGTTTATTTATTTATTTTGAGAGAGAGAGAGTACAAGCAGGGGAGGGGCAGAGAGGAGAGACAGAATCCCAAGCAGGCTCCACACCAGCAGCGCAGAGCCCCATGTGGGGCTCGAACTCAAGAACTGCGAGATCATCACCTGAACAGAGATCACGAGTCGGGGCTTAACCGACTGAGCCACCCAGGCACCCCAGATATTAAACCAAATATTAACTGTAAAAAATGACACTAAATTTATTTTGGAGACATGGTTATTTTTCATAAAAAAATATGCTTTTTATGTTGTATGCAATGTATGTTGTATGCAATGGCTTTATTTTTTTTAATGAATAAATAAATAAATATTTAAAACGTTCTCAGGTTTGAAGAGGAAAAATATCGATAGATATAGTCCACACAAACAAAAGCTCCTTGGGGTCCTGAGTCATTCTGAACATTGAAAAGGAAGCCAAGGGGCGCCTGGGTGGCTCAGTCTGTTAAGCGGCCGACTTGGGCTCAGGTCATGCTCTCGCCGTCCGTGAGTTCGAGCCCCGCATCGGGCTCTGTGCTGACAGCTCAGAGCCTGGAGCCTGCTTCAGATTCTGTGTTTCCCTCTCTCTGACCCTCCCCTGTTCATGCTCTGTCTCTCCCTGTCTCAAAAATAAATAAACATTAAAAAAAATTTTTTTTTAAAAAAAGAAAAGAAAAGGAAGCCGAGACCAAAAAGTTTGAGACCTGCAGCTTTAATGCAAACCAAACTCCGTTAGGCTAGATGTGAAGCCCAGCTGTGCCCTCATGGACGTCCTGATGCGCGGCAGGCAGTTTGCTCATTCGCTCAAGGGCTCAGGTGTTGGGTGCCGACCTTGTGCCAAGCATGGTGCCCATGGCTGCACATGCATTCACGAGCAGACACCGTGCAGGACTCCAAGGCAGGGAAATCATTTGGAAGGGCTTAAAGTGGAAGAGCAGGGGCAGCTCTGCAGAGCAGACAGGGCCTAGGAAATTGGAGGCTAAAGACTCCCACACAGATGGGTAGAATGTTCATTCTATTGTCATGTTGCTGGAAAAGCCAAAGAGGGAGGGGATTATTTGTATTAATCTGACTCCTCTTCTGATGAGGTTTTTCCTAGACGAGATGAGGCTAGCAGTCATGTACACCTTAGTAAGACATACTGAGATCACCTATTACTTTTCCTCCCTGAGACCAGCTGCACTGGCTGAGACTTCTGCTGCCGGGGCACCTGCAAAGAAGGGGTAGATCATACGAAAGCCTGCAGCTTCTGAGCAGAGAGCAGAGGTGACAGATGGCAGAGGGCACATTTTGAAGCAGCTGAGGATACTAAGGGCCAGAGAATAAAAGTACTCAATGAAAAGATTAAGTTTTCTAGTTATTTTTCATTTTAATTTCTAATATCCTAAATATCTATAAATATGATCAACATGAGCTAAAGCTCTTTAGGACTTTTAGCACTTTCAAGAGTTTAATGAGCTCCGAAGACCAAACAGTGGGAGAAACCACTCCCCCGTGGCGGTGGCCGGGCATCCCTAGGTCTCACTTTGGAGCCATGATTACCCACCAGCTTCACATCCAGCATCTGAAGCGGGAGGTCGGCTGTTCCCACGGTAGGAGTGGTCGGTCCTCCATTGGCCCTGAAGTTCCATCACTGTTGGGCCCGCCAACACACGGACGCAGAAAAGTTTGTGTGCAAGCTCCCTGCTGGTGTGTCCATCCCATGAGGAGGGCAAAAGGGAACAGTAGCGTGTTTCCAAAGAAGCTAGGGATGGGCTGCAAAGAGAAGGGGAGACACCAGCTGCTTTGAGTCCCCAGGGAGATTTCTTAGAAAAAAGACTCCAGAAACAGCCTTGCCCTCAGAACACGGGTGCCTCTGCTGAAATAGCACACACCAAGAGACGTGGCCTCTGTCCAGACATGGCATCTGCCAGGAGAACACCAGGTGGAAAGCAGACCACCAAAGGCAGGCCGGGACATCAAAGCACATGGACCATGTGCCCCAGGGCACTGAGAGCCCAGCAAGCCCAGGCCCCTGCTGCCTGTGCGTGCTGGGGAACAGACACCACCTAGGCCCCTTCCCACCTCTGCGGTGTGGGACCTTTGCCGAATATCAATGCCCAATTAGTCTGGATTGATTCCTGGCTGAGTATATCTATGTACATATTTATTTTAAGAACAATTTGAATGTGTGTCCTCCTTCCCTGATCTGCATTCAAATGTCAAGAGGCCTGAAAACCAAGCTTGATCTCATGGCGTGCAATCAAGACAGACTGCCCAGGACAGGTTGAAGGGTGTGGACAGAAACTCAGAGATACTTCCAGAGGTCACAGAACATGCAAGCAGCAACCTAGAGAGGGTCCCTGACCTCCCAAAGGTCCACCTGTCTTCCAATAAGGCCCAGCTATTATAACACAGAGCCTTCTTGGCCAGGGCAGTGATTAGGGTAGTAGTCCCTAGAACCTTCCACTCAGGCTGGGGCTACATGTCTCAATGGAAGTTTCCTTCCCAGAAAGCAAATGGCAGCTCCTCACTGCCCCTCATGTGCCGACCAGCTCAAGCTGGGTCTGGAACAGTGGGCCTTCGGCCCAGCTCTGTGCTCTGCCTTCTCCCCTATCCTGTCCAAGAGGAAATGTGGTGTCAAACTCCCTCTCCAAAGCTCCCACTCCCTGCTTCCTTTAAGCAAGGGCAATGTTAGCACCCCATGCTGATCACTAGCCCCTACCCCAGTTCTCTGCTTTGGAAAAAGACATTTCTTCAGTGTTCTGCCCCAGCCAATGTTTCTCTGAGAATCACTCCCCCAGGCCCTTTTTGGGGGCAGCTGAGCCTCTTCCTGCTCCTGGACCCCACAGTGGGCTATGTCCTTGCATTCAGAACCTTGTGAGCCCTGCCTCTGGGCCCACTGGCCTGGTGCTGGGCCAAAGCAGGGTGGCCGCCATGCTGTGTCTTCCGCCATGCCTGTGTTATCCGCCATGCACAGAGCCCCTGCCTGCCAAGGCCCCAGGAGCTCTATCTTTTGTAAATCCACCTCTTGGCGGGTGGTGGTCAGACACAACCCTATCCTCAGGGGCACCCAGCCGAATCTGCTGCCAAGCCTAAAATTTCTCTCAAAACACGTGAGGGAGGGATGAATCTTTTAAACTGGCTTCCTAATGTTTTCATTCTTGGCAACCAGATCTCACTGGGGATTTTTCAAGTTCTTAAGCCAAGTACATTTTCCCTTCTTAAAAAGCAATACCACCAAGAACAGCATCAGGGCTGTGTCAGGGAATGTCCTTGTCTTTAGGAGAGGCATGTTGATATGTGGAATTTAAGAAAAAAAACAAATGAACATAGGGGAAGGGGAGGAAAAATAAAAACAGAGAGGGAGGCAAACCATAAGAGAATCTTAAATAAAGAACAAACTGAGGGTTGCTGGAAGGCAGTGTGGTGTGGGGATGGGCTAAATGGGTGATGGGCATTAAGGAGGGCACTTGTGGATGAGCACTGGGTGTTATATGTAGGTGATGAATCACTGGGTCCTCCTCCTGAAACTATATATATATATATATATATATAGTAAAATAGAGTTCTTATTAAAAAAAAGAGGGAGACACGATGAAATGTTCAGAAGAGAAGTACCATGTAGAGAAGAGAATAACCATGCAACTGTTATGTTTTATACACACACACACACACACACAGAGTGTGAGAAAGAGACCAGTCAGGCATGACCACATGTTAACTAGTGAATCTTGGTGAGACAGAAATAGGTGTTCCCTGTACTATTCTTTCAATTTTTCTATAGGCTTGAAATTTTTCAAAATTAAGTTTGCAGGGAAAAGAAGAAACTCTAAAAATTAATTCCACAGTTCCAGGATCATCTCCATCGACCTCCTGCCAGTAGAAGTGGGGCTAAAGGTCTATCCGCCAACATCTTCTTCTTGGCCCCACCCGCCTTCTGGAGTCTTCTGGAGCTTCCTGGACACTTCTAGAGCTGCAACTTGTGAGAAATCAAAGTGCACGTCTTGAGACTGGGATCTCCAAGTCCCCTCAGGCTCCAGATTTCTGTGATGCAGTAACTCTCTTGGTGGCTTCCTGGCCGCTTGAAAGTACTCTCCTGGCATGACTGGAGCTCCCCCTCTTCCAGGAACAACGTGGGCCCCGAGAGGGGCTGAGTGGGGATTGGCAGTTTATCCCGCGCAGGCCTGGGACGGTCGGGCCAGCAGCTCCACCTAGTGGTGGGACTGGGGCAGTGCCTCCCTTGCCGGCCTGGCCCCCGCCCCAGGCCTCTCCTTCCGTCGAGTCCTACTTCGCAGTTTGAGAGGCAGCTCACTACATACAAAACACATGCACTTTGGAAGCAGACAGCTTGCAGTAGGTGCCCAGTTAATATCTGCTGACTGCGTGGGCAACTTGGATTCAAACCTAGACCTGCGATTTACCGTCATTATAATTTTTGAGCAAGCTATTTAATCTCTGAGCTTCTGTTTTCTTATCTGAAATCTGGGGATAATAAACGCATTCCAGGAGGCAGGTGGTGAAGACTAAGAGAAAGAAGAAGAAAGCCCGTGGGAAAAGGCAACAATTCTCCAGCCATGATTGTCCCAAACTAAACGCAGCCAGAGGAACCCCCCCAGGCAGGTAAGGAGAAAGTTTTGCACAGAGTCCCTGGGGGGGACATGAGCCCCACGTCTGTGCCCCATCTGCAAAGACTCAGAGTGAGGGGCCAAGAGAGGCTCAGAGTGGGGGAGAGGTGGCTTCTCCCTTGTCCACACTGCACCTGGCAGAGCTCCACAGAAAGGGAGAGCGGGAATGTCAGGCAGGGTCTTGAAGCTCAGGCAGCAAGAGAGGGGGTGTATGAGGCAGAGAGGGGGTTTGCCATGCAGGCCACAGCAGCCAGGGCCTGGTGAGCGTCCGGAGGGGGTTCGAGAGGAGCAGTAACCCCAGAGAACTGCTACGGTGGCGGGGAGGGGGAGCCGACCTGGGAGACAGAGGAGAGGGGCAGACGCCCTCAGTCACAGGGACTCCGAGAGGTGAAGAGTGGAGAGCAATGCAACAGGACCCAGTACCCACGCAGAGGCTGGAGAGCCTATGGCCATCAGTTCCATATGTTTCTGTCAAGGACTTGCATGGACATAGGGGTTGTGGTTGCCAAAACTGTGACCCACACAGTGCCCGGCAGAGCCATGCAGCGCTTGAGTTAACAAAACCAGGATATAAAAGTGATCCCATCGGCCCAACAGGCTGAAGCCAACAAAGGTAAAATCTGGCAGGGACAGAATGTGGGGGGAGGACCCAGGGTGAAGGGTGGTTCGTGTGGGAGGAAAGATGGGGCTAAGCCTTTGCCAGGTTTCCAGAGGGCTGACCACATCTTGGTTGCCTCAGTAGGTGGACAACACCTTGAACAAAGGAGGCATTGGCCAAGCCCACCTCAGCATTTCCCTTGGGTCCTGGACCCAGCTCTGAGGATCATGCTTTAAGAACACATCAGATGGAGCACATCCAAAGGAAGAAGGAAGGGGCCACGGTGGCAAGGGAGTTGAAAGCCACAGCATGAGTCATGGCTGAGAGAAGACCTGGAAAAGACAAGACTTCACGGAGACAGAAGCAGCATCCACACATGTTGAATGAGGGGCTGCCATGTGGAAAGGATGGGACATGCTCCAAGATACACACCTGGCCTGGGTAAGGAAAGACTATCAACAGTTGGTCCCCAGTGAAGGAGCTGGTTTCTCTGCACAACCACGGGTCATGGGAAGGAGGTAGTCAAGCCATGTGCCTAAGCTCAGGAGGGCCGGAAGAGGAGAGGTGGAACCAGGCATCCCCTCTGGGTCTTCTAGCCCTAATACAGCATCATTCTACAAATTTGGGATATTTAATCTAACGTACCTTAAGACTCATATTCATAGGCAATCTTTCTTTTTGTTGTTGTTTTTTTAATGTTTATTTATTTTTGAGAGAGAGTGTGCATGTGAGCAGGGGAGGGGCAGAGAGAGAGGGAGACACAGAACTCAAAGCAGGCTCCAGGCTCCGCACTGTCAGTACAGAGCCTGTCATGGGGCTCATACTCACAGACTGCGAGATCATGACTTGAGCCAAAGTCAGATGATTAATCAACTGAGCCACCCAGCTGCCCCCACAGACAATCTTTTCATTTGAGCATAAACTGCTTTTAACTTGTTAAACCCAAACCAGTGTGACCAGGGAAATAAAGACAAGCCAAGGCATGCTTATGATTCTTAAATAACTAATATAAATCACAGGAGACTACATCAAAATAAAAAGTTTCTGCACAGGAAAGGAAACAATCAACAAAATTAAAAGGCAACCTACTGAATGAGAGAAGATATTTGCAAATGACATATCTGATAAAGGGTTAGTACCCAAAATATATAAAGAACTGGTATGATTCAACACTCAAAAAACAACAACAACAATCCAATGAAAAAATGGGTAGAAGACATGAACAGACATTTCTCCAAAGAAAACATCCAGATGGCCAACAGACATGAAAAGATGCTCAACATCACTCATCAGCAGGGAAATGCAAATCAAAACTACAATGAGATATCATCTCACACCTGTCAGAATGGCTAAAATCAACAACACAAGAGACAACCAGCGTTGACGACAATGTGGATAAAGGGGAACCCCCTTGCCCTGTTGGTGAGAATGCAAACTGGTACAGCCACTGTGGGAAACAGTATGGAGCTTCTTCAAAAAATTAAAACTAAGAATACCTTATGATCCAATAATTGCAGCTACTGGGTATTTACCCTAAAAATATAAAATCATTAATTCAAAGGGATACATGCACCCCTATATTTATTGCAGCATTATGAATAATAACTATGGAAGCAGCCCAAGTGCCCATAAATAGATGCATGGATAAGAAAGATGTATAGGTGTATACATGAAAGGTGTATAGATGAAAGGAATATTAATATATTAGTATATTATTCCATACTAATGGAATATTAGTCATAAAGAGTGAAATCTTTGCCATTTGCAGCAATGTGGTTGGATCTAGAGAGTATAATGCTAAATGAAATAAGTCAGTCAGAGAAAGACAAATACCATATGATTTCATTCATATGTGGAATTTAAGAAACAAAACATAGTAGCATGGGTGAAAAGAGAGAGAGAGGTAAACCAAGAAATAGACTCTTAACCATAGAAAACAATGATGGTTACCAGAGGGGAGGTGGGTGGGGGGGTGGGTTAAACAGGCGGTGGGGATTAAGGAGTGCACTTACTATAAAGGAAAAAAAAATTCCCAGATATGCTGGTGCTGATGGTCTATGAGACCCCACCCTTGGTAAACATGGCTCCACTGTGGAGTGCTAAATAAATATTTAATGAATAAAGTAAGAAAGAAAGGGAAAGAAAGAAAGAAGAAAGAAAGAAAGAAAGAAAGAAAGAAAGAGAAAGAAAGAAAATGAAAATGTGGAGAAATTGGAACTCTCATACTTTGCTGGTGCAGCCATTCTGGAAGACAGTCTGGTAGTCTCTTATAAAGTTAAAATTGTAATTACCATAAGACCTTGAAATCCCTCTTTTAACCATTCATCTAAGAGAAATTAAATTTTTGTTGGGGCGCGTGGGTGATTCAGTCCAACTTCAACTCAGGTCTTGATCTCACAGTTTGTGAGTTTGAGCCCTGCATCCAGCTCTTTGCTGTCAGAGCAGAGCCTACTTTGGATCCTCTGTCTCCCTCTCTCTCTGCCCCTTCCCTAATCACTTGTTTTCTCTCTCTCTCTCTTTCTCAAAAATAAACATTTAAAAAATAAAAATAAATTTCTTTTAACATACACAAAGTATATATGTGTGTGTGTACACATATATGTCTGTATATAAATATATTATATGTATATTATATATACACATAAAATATATATGGCGGGAAGCTTAAAAAGATGTTGCCCATCTCTCCTTGAGATGTTCTATAAAAAAAAAGACTACATGGTCAAATACATCTGGACATATCTCACTTTTAGAGATTCACAAAGCCTACTAATATGCTAACATATTCAGGCCTTGAGAAGTCCTGCAGGAAAGAAACCTGATTGTTCCCCAAATGTAATTGATCATAGATAACTCTGATACATTAACAAGGTTATACAGACAGCCTGTGAAACTAGCCTTCTAGCTGCTACACACTTGGAAACCTTAGCCCACACAACAGACACTGGTCTTTGTTGACTGGATGTGACCTTGTGATTTGATTAGAATTCTGGTTAAAGTGGTGATTCCAAAATCAGACAAAGACCCCACTAAAAAGGAGAACTACAGACCAATTTCCCTGATGAATATGGATGCAAAAATCCTCAGCAAGACACTAGCCAACTAGATCAAAAATACATTAAAATAATTATTCACCACTACCAAGTGGGATTTATACCTGGGATGCAGGGATGGTTCAATATCCACAAAACAATCAATGTGATACATCATATCAATAAAAGAAAGGACAAGAAGCACATGATCCTCTCAATAGATGCAGAGAAGCATTTGACAAAATAAAGCAAACTTTCTTGATAAAAACCCTCAAGAAAGTAGAAGTAGAAGAATCATACCTCAAGATCATAAAAGCCATATAAAAAGACCCACCACTAATATCGTCCTTAATGGGGGAAAACTGAGAGCTTTCCCCCTAAGGTCAGGAACACAACAGTGATGTCCACTCTCATCACTGTTATTCAACATAGTATTGGAAGTCCTAGCCTCAGCAATTGGACAACACAAAGGAATAAAAGTCACCCAAATCAGCCAGGAGGAAGTCAAACTTTCACTCTTCACAGATGACATGATACTCTATATGGAAAACCCAAAAGATTCCACCAAAAAGCTGCTAGAACTGATCCATGAATTCAACCAAGTCGCAGGATACAAAATCAATGCACAGAAATCAGTTGCATTCCTATTCACCAATAATGAAGCAACAGAAAGAGAAATCAAAGAATCAATCCCATTTACAATTGCACCAAAAGTCATAAAATACCTAGGAATAAATCTAACCAAAGAGGGGAAAAATCTATACACTGAAAACTATAGAAAGAAATCGAAGAAGACACACACAAAAAAGGAAAAAGATTCCATGCTCCTGGATAGGAAGAACAAATATTGTTAAAATGTTGATACTACCCAAAGCAATCTACATATTCAATGCAATCCCTATCAAAGTAACACCAGCATTCTTCACAGAGCTAGAACAAATAATCCTAAAATTTTTATGGAACCAGAAAAGACCCCAAATAGCCAAAGCAATCTTGAGGAAAAAAAAAACAAAAACAAAAAAAAAAAACAAAAAAAAAACAAACAAAAAAAAAAAAAAAAAACAAAGTAGGAGGCATCACAATCCCGGACTTCAAGCTGTAGTACAAAGCTGTAATCATCAAGACAGTATGGTACTCGCACGAAAACACTCAGATCAATGGAACAGAATAAAGAACCCAGAAATGGACCCACAAATGTGAGGCCAGCTAAACTTTCACAAAGCAGGAAAGAATATCCAATGGAATAAAAACAGTCTCTTCAGCAAGTGGTGTTGGAAAAACTGGACAGCGACAGGCAGAAAAATGAACCTGGACCACTTTCTTACACCACACACAAAAATAAACTCAAAATGGATGAAAGACCTAAATGTAAGACAGAAAGCCATTAAAA
Source organism: Panthera tigris (assembly GCF_018350195.1). Taxonomy (NCBI): domain Eukaryota; kingdom Metazoa; phylum Chordata; class Mammalia; order Carnivora; family Felidae; genus Panthera; species Panthera tigris. Next base: position 110,706,252 of record NC_056667.1, on the reverse strand, counting down.
TCCCTAGGAGAAAGCAGGCAAAACCTCTTTGATCTTGGCCGCAGCAATTTCTTACTCAACACGTCTCTGGAGGCAAGAGAAACAAAAGCAAAAATGAACTATTGGGACCTCATCAAAATAAAAAGCTTCTGCACAGCAAAGGAAACAATCAGCAAAACTAAAAGGAAACTGATGGAATGGGAGAAGATATTTGCAAATGACATAGCAGATAAAGGGTTAGTATCCAAAATCTATAGAGCACTTACCAAACTCAACACCCATAAAACAAATAATCCAGTGAAGAAATGGGCAAAAGCCATTAATAGACATTTCTCCAAAGAAGACATCCAAATGTCTCACAGATACCTGAAACAATGCTCAACATCATTCATTATCAGGGAAATACAAATCAAAACCACAGTGATACCACACTTCACGCCAGTCAGAATGGCTAAAATTAACTCAGGCAACAACAGATGTTGGCGAGGATGAGGAGAAAGAGGCTCTCTTTTGCACTGCTGGTGGGAATGCAAACTGGTGCATCCATTCTGGAAAACAGTATAGAAGTTCCTCAAAAAATTAAAAATGGAACTACCCTGTAACCCAGCAATTGCACTACTAGGTATTTATCCAAAGGATACTGATGTGCTGTTTCAAAGGGACACATGCACCCCAATGTTTATAGCAGCACTATTGACAATAGCCAAAGTATGGAAAGAACCCAAATGTCCATCAACAGATGAATGGATAAAGATGTGGTACACACACACACACACACACACACACGCACACACGGTGTATATATATATTGTATATACAATGTGTGTGTGTATACACACACACACACACATTGTATACATATATATATATACACAATGTATATTGTTTATATACACATTGTATACATATATATATATATATATATATATACACACAATGGAGTATTACTTGGCAATCAAAAAGAATGAAATCTTGCCATTTGCAACTACATGGATAGAACTAGAGTGTATTATGCTAAGTGAAATTAGTCAGAGAAAAACAAATATGTCTTAACTTATATGTGGAATTTAAGATACAAAACAGATGAACATATGGGAAGGGAAGCAAAAATAATATAAAAACAAGGAGGAGGACAAAACATAAAAGACTCAAATACAGAGAACAAACTGAGAGCTGCGGGGGATGTGGGTGGGAGGATGAGCTAAATGGGTAAGGAGCATTAAGGAAGACACTTGTTGGGATGAGCACTGGGATTATACATAGGGGTTGAATTACTGGAACCTACTCCTGAAATTATTAGTGCACTATATGCCAACTAACTTGGATATAAGTTTTAAAAAAATTTTTTAAAGATATAATAAAAAAATAAAAATAAACACCTATCAGAACTAATGTTTAAAAAGTAATATTTAGCTAAAAAGACAAATTAAACACATTTTTCAGACATTAAAACACATTTTTATTAGAGATTTAATCAATATAAGGTAGCTAAGTTAAGACAAAGAATTATTCACAGAATTAAGGATCCTTTGTACGTTTGTTCGTTATTCTTCTGTCTTCCCAGCTGAGTTTTGAAGGGAGGTGGGATGTTGAACTGTTAAGTGTGTGAGCTCTGGCATGAGACAGACCAGAGTTTGAATCTAGCTTCCAGCATGCATTAGCTGGAACTTCAAGGTCGGGAGTAAGTATAGTACCTACTGTTAATAACATTGTTAAAATAATACTTTTTCCTAGTGAAGAAGAAGAAGAAGAAGAAGAGGAAGAGGAAGAAGAAGAAGGGGAGTAATTCTGGTCAAGGTGGGTCAGGAGCCAACTTACCATCCTTATCCGTGTCCCTACTTCAAGTCTCTGAGAACAGGGGAATAAGCTATTTATTAATCACCTGCCCCGTGCCATATAGAGTCTCATTTACCCCTCCCAACCATTCTGTGTAGGTATTATTACCCGTGTGACACAGGGGAAGAAAGCAGTGGCTTGGGAAGACTAGTAACTTGCCAGGAAGCAGTGGAACCAGGATATAGGCTCGGGGCCTCCTGAGGATGCTTTTCTCCAATGTTGTTACTCTACGAGAGAAAACAGATCATATATGTACATACATATATATACACACATATGCATACATATATACATGTGTTTATATACACACATACTATATATATGTTATAACATTAAATATATTAAATTATGTTATATATATATATATATATATATATACAATAAACATGTAGTTGTGTATCTAATACAGCAGCCACTGACCCCAGAAGGCTGTTGAGCACTTGAGTTGGGGCTCATTCACACTGAGCTGTGCTGTGAGCATAAAGTACACAGCAGATCTTGAACACATTGAAAAACAAGTTGTAAAATATCTCATTAGTAATTTTTACATCAATTACATATTGAAAAGATATTTTGGGTTTATTGGGTTAAGAGGCAAGGTAGGTGGGGGGGATGGGCTAAATGGGTGATGGGCATTAGGAGGGCACTTGTTGGGATGAGCACTAGGTGTCATATGTAAGAGATGAATCACTGGGCTCTACTCCTGAAGCCAAGACTACCCTGTTAACTCACTTGAATTAAAAATTTTTTTAAAACACATGATTAAGGGGCACCTGGGTGGCTCAGTAGGTTGAGTGTCCGACTTCGGCTCAGGTCATGATCTCAAGGTCTGTGAGTTTGAGCCCTGTGTCAGGCTCTGTGCTGACAGCTCGGAGCCTGGAGCCTCCTTTGGATTCTGTGTCTCCCTCTCTCTCTGACCCTCCCCCATTCATGCTCTGTCTCTCTCTGTCTCAAAAATAAATAAACATTTAAAAAAAATTAAAAACACATGATTAAAGTTAATTTGGCCTGTCTCTTCTTACATTTTTAGTGTGGCTGTAGAATTGCATATGTGGCTCACATTTTCTTTCCATCAGACAGCCATTCTGGAGCTTTATACACTTCTTCCTCCTCGTAACCTACTACAAAGTAGATGCTTCATAGTATTTGTTGTTTTTGAGACAATTGTCTTTTTTTAAATGTTTATTTATTTTTGAGAGACAGAGAGAGGGACAGAGCATGAGTGGGGAGAGGCAGAGAGAGAGGGAGGCACTGAATCCGAAGTAGGCTCCAGGCTCCCAGCTGTCAGCACAGAGCCGGATGTGGGGCTTGAACTCACGAACCGCGAGATCGTGACCTGAGTCGAAGTCAGAGGCTTAACCAAATGAGCCACCCAGGCGCCCCAAGAAGAATGTTGATTGATGTCTTGATTTCTGAAAACACATTCAATCCACCTCCTTGGTCTTAACCTCAGAATAGTGAACCGCAGGTGGGAAGGAGACCCCACAGGGCAGGCTGTGTGCGTGGGCCACAAGACTGAGAACACTGGTGAAGAAATTTTTTTAAGAACGAGAGAGAGAGAGACAAGATGAGCCTCCCCTGGAGAAAAGTGTGATGTCAAAGCACCTTAAGAAGCCAAAATGAAAACCACCCCACCTGATTGCATATCTGACATTTCTTCCCTAACACAGCAAATATACCAATCAGGGTACCCTCTGCTCCCGGAGCCCTAGTGACAGGAAATTGGCCACTTCGTGGCTATAGTTGAAGACAAAGACTAGATGTCCCATCTCCTGTCCCCCTTGATTGAACCAGCAACACTTGATCAGAGGTTTACTCCCAAATTGGGACATTGCCTGGTGGGGAAAGATGAATCTGGTCTGTCCAGTGTTTGCTCTTAGAAACAGGGGTGGGAAACCATGGAAAGGAGCAGTGGTTGGAGAGACAATGGGCACTTACTTGGAGTTTATTATATATAATAGAGAAACAGTCTGGCCTTTGCCCCTGGTTCCTGGGAGGCAGCCCCTAAACCCCTGGAATGTCCCCAGTGTTATCTATGGCAGATCCCTTGGACCACACCTGATGGTTTATGCTAGCAAGGTGACTCAGGAAGGAGGCTGGTGATGCCAGAGAAACCAACCATGTGATTACAGGGCTGGGATTTTGAGTGATATGACATCAGCCTGACCCTGGGGGAAAAGGGGGCAGGAAATGGAGTCACATGGCCCCCAGTTCGATCGATCATGACCACATAATGAAATCCCAATAAAAACTCTGACACCAAAGCTCAGGTGAGCTTCCTTGGCTGGCAACATCGATGTGCCAAGAAGATAATGTATCCCTGGGGGCATCTCCCCTTGATGCATCTCTCACCTTGACTGGTTCTGATTAGCATCCCTGCATCATAATAAAACTGCAGTCATAAGTGCAGCAATCTCTTGAGTTCTGTGAGTCTTCTAGTAATTATTGAATCTGAGGGGGTGGTGAGAACCCCTAAATCTGTAGCCAGGTGGTCAGATGTGAGGGTGGCCTGGGGACCCTTGAACTGGTGCCAGGTGTCTGAAGTGAGGGCAGTCTTGCGAAGGACAGCGTCCTTAACCCGTAAAACTTGGCCCAACTCCGGGAAGCTGGCATCAGAGGCCACTGGAGTCGTGTTTGCCATGACCGATTCTGAACATAGCTTAAAACACAACGGTCAGCTCCCATGAGCCAGCACGGGACCAGGTGGCAGCCAGGGCCGAGCCGGCTCCAGCATGAGCTGAGATGGGGAACAGAAGGCATGGGGAGCATCAGGGCCACACAGGAAAGTGAAGAAGCTGTGTCCTCAGGAGCCGCAGGTCAGCAGGGACTCTGGTAAGACAGAATGTGCCAGCAGAAGGGAAGGGAGGGAAGAAACAGACTCAGAGAGAATCATGATAATAGACCTTCTTCCCAGGGCCAGACAGCCTCCCAAGAAGTTCTGAGAGGTCAGCACTGCCACCAGAGGCGGGTCAGTGAGGATCCGGGCACAGGGAGGCCTGGTCACTTCCCAAGTCCTGCAGTGTGTCAACAGGGAGGCCAGGACTCGGGCCCAGCTGCAGCCCACACACCATGCTGTGCGCTTCCTCTCTGCCAGTGGCCTCTGAGGCCACCTGGACTTCACCCCAGTCTCTTTTGCCCTTTTCCCATCTGAGCCATGACTTTGGAATGGCTCAATCCCCCAGGACCAGCCCACAAGTGGTTCCTGTCCTCAGAACCACACTTACCCGTGACTCAGAAATCAGCGTGGCCCCCCTCAGATTTACTGGACTGCAGTTAGTGCTGACTGGTTACCCATGCCACCTGCTTCATTAATTACTGCAGGGAAAGGCCCACAGCACCCTTTCTACCTAACCCTGACCCAGCAAGATAGCTATTCCATCTGTCTTGTTTACATGAAGACCTCAAGGTCCTGGAGTGCTTGCCAGAGTCAAGTGCTGGACCGAACTGAGGTCTAGACAGACCCAAACCTCCATGTGTCTGCATCAAAGCCCAGAGGTGTGTCCAGCGGCCTGCAACTCATCTCAAGAGCTTCAGGGCAGGGTGAGGATAGCAAGTGTTTGGGGAAGCCTCACCTGGCAGTGGTGCTCGGGATTATAGTGAGACACAACTTTGGTGCCCACCTGCTGCCCGGATGGATCACAGTTATGGCCCCTGTCCCCTGGTCTCCCTTGAGGCAGGGCTAGCAGGGAGCAGGGGGTCATTTGCTCACAGAGTCCCATGCTGCTCTTCTGGAATAATCTATTTATGGAAATTGCTTCCACACCCTGGAGGAGGGTGTAACTTGTCTCTCTTTGACTCCACCAAAAGCCAAAACAGTTTGTATGTTTTCTTTTTAAAAATTTAGTTTTAGGGGTGCCTGGGTAGATCAGTCGGCTAAGGGTCCAACACTCAGGTCATGATCTCACAGCTTATGAGTTCGAGCCCCATGTCAGGCTCTGTGCTGGCAGCGTGGAGCCTGGAGCCCTGCTTTGAATTCTGTGTCTCCCTCTCTCTCTGCCCCTCCCCAACCCTCTCTCTCTCTGTCAAAAATAAATAAACATTTAAAAAAATTTTAGTTTTGAGTGAAATATGTTCTGTCACACAGAAGGCACTTTCAAACATCCTTGGGGGTCCCTTGGGGTTGTCTTGACATCACGTTGTAGGAACAGCCCACTCGTGGTTGCCTCTCGGATCCCACTCAGGCTCTGGGGGATCCAGGAAGGCCTCTGCAAGCCACGCTGTAATCCTCGGTTTTCATTGAGGCTATAATTTAAAATCCATATGGGTGGTAATATTAACACAACCACCTACCACATGCCTGACATTTAAAAACCCACTCTGGGTACCCGGGGAGTCCTCGTGGTTTTACCACTCCGGCAAATGCAGACCTGCCCTGGAGGCCAGCACTTACTCATGACAGCGGGTTCACTCTCTATAGGGCCTTCTGCTCCCACTGCTCTCCTGCCCACCCAGTGGCTGACACAGGGTTGGCTCCTCAGCATGAAATGAGCCAGGAGAGTTCTAGAGAGGGTTTTTCTTATCCAAGAGCTAAATTAGAGCCGTTAGAGAAAACAAAGCATTTGGCAGTGACTAAAATCTTCTGCCTCTTCTAGATGGCCTCCCAAGAAATGCACAGGATGGGGTGTTTGGCCACTGCCATCGTGTGTGATGCCACCGACCCTGGAACCCATCAAGATCATTCATATTCAAGACCTCACTTCCTGCACTTGTGTTTGTTCCAAAACGTGCCCCACATGGGGCACCGGAGCCATCCTTCTCTTTGCTCTTATGCTCCAGGAACATATACAAGACATGCTGGATTGAGAGGGAAGAATACAAAGAAGAGAGCCCACCTGCCGTGAGGGCAGGAGACATGCCCTGAGCACTGAGTTAGAACTGAGCCTCCCATAAAACCAGAGACTCTAAAGGGCTGACTTCAGAGATAAATAAAAATCTTTCCGGTGGCAAAATGACAAAGGAGTTTGTCCGGACTGTCTCATAACGTTCCCATGAGAATAACACAGCCACAGAGGTGCTCTCATTCATCGTCCAAGAAACCAACTGCCAAAAAATAAGAAAATAGCTGTCTCAAGCATTAATACCCTGGATCCATCTGGAAAATGCAAATATAAAGTTCCTTTGGATGAACACACCCTCAATCTGGGCTGCATGTGCTCTACAGATGAGGCACCACCGATAGGGATGCATAATCCAAAACCACAAAGCAAGTGAAGAAACTAGCCATTGTGAGCAAGAGTCAAAGGAAACAGTGAGCCATTGAACTGGACTCCTAAGAACTCTCAATAACAGAACAAGTTGATCAGATTATAAAATAAGTATCTTTAAATTTAGTAAAGAATAAAAGAAGGAATCGCAGGTGCCTGGGTGGCTCAGTCAGTTAAGTGTCTGACCCTTGATTTAGGCTCAGGTCATGATCTCAGGGTTCCTGTGTTTGAGCCCCATATCAGCCTCTGTGCTGACAGTGGGAACCTGCTTGGGATTCTCTCTCTCCCTCTCTCTGTCCTTCCTCTGTGCACACGCTTCTCTCTCTCTCTCTCAAAATGAATAAACATTTTTTTAAACAAGAATAAAGGAAGGAATCAAAGTGTAGCAAAGGAGCAAGATATTATTAAAATATGTTACCAGCCATGCAGGAAAATGAACTAAATAGCATTTATGGAATGGAAAACAATGGTTATTGAAATGGAACTCTCAATGGATGTGTTCAGTAGCATATAAAACACAGCTGAAAGAACAATAATAAACTGGAAAATAAGTCTGAAGACATTCCTAAGAATACCACTCAGGAGAGACAGAGATGGGAGTCCTGAAAGAAAAGATAAGAGACATGGAAGGCAAAATGAGAAGAGCCAACTTACATTTAATAGAAGTTCCTGTAGGAGAGTATGGAGAGAAAAGGAAAAAGAATTTTTTTCAAAAAGTAATGGCTGAGAATTTTCCAGATTTGATGAAGGACATGAATCTTCCAATTCAGGGATTATAATGAGCTCTATGTAAGATAAATAAAAATAATTTAATCGTAGGACTCCAAGGCCAAGGACAGTTGGACAGAAAAGATAAATTGCCTACACTGACCTCAGACTTCTCAACAACAATAACCAAAGCATCATGACAATGCAATAATATCTTCAAAGTGTTGAGAGAGAATAATTACCAATGTGGAGTTTCTTACTCAACTCAATTACTCAATGGCGAGGGTGGCCTCTAGATCCAGCCACAGAAATGCAGGGAAAATAGAGAATAGAAGAACATGCTAAATGATACAAGAAGGATGACATCAGCAGCATTCAGACTGTGGAGGATTTCACAGGACAAATGACTTGGTTTCCTCAACAAACAAATCACAAGGAAATTTTAAGAAGAGAAAAAAAAGAAGAGAAGGAAAACCCTAAAAAAAACTTAAGAGACAAATCAGCCAATCTTAGCGAATAGATCTTATTTGAACTGATTCAAACCATGTTAAAAATTATATTCAAGAGACAATTGGATGTTCGAACACTGACTGGATAGTTCATAATAATAATGAATCATTGTTAACTTTTTTAGGTGTTATTGTGATATTACAGTTATCTGTTTTAAATATTCCTTATGTTTGAGAGATGTACATTGAACTATTAAGACATTCAATGATATAATGTATAGTGTTTACCTCAGAAAAATCTAGTAAGTAGAGATAAACGTAAAGCTACAACTATGAGTTGATTGTTGAGGCTGGATACATGAGGCTCATTATTCTATATGTGTGGTGTTTGAATTTTTTCACAAAAAAAAGCATAGTAGTAACTCTCATTTTAAAATAAACCATTAGTTGAAAAAGCATCTTTCATGGTATATATATATATACACAATGGAGTATTACCCGGTCATCAAAAAGAATGAAATCTTGCCATTTGCAACAACGTGGATGGAACTAGAGGGTATTATGCTAAGCGAAATTAGTCAGAGAAAAACAAATATCATATGACTTCACTCATATGTGGAATTTAAGATACAAAACAGATGAGCATAGGGGAAGGGAAGCACAAATAATATAAAAACAGGGAGGGGGACAAACATAAAAGACTCTTAAATATGGAGAACAAACAGGTTGCTGGAGAGGTTGTGGGTGGGGGGGATGGGCTAAATGGGAAAGGGGCATTAAGGAGGACACTTGTTGGGATGAGGTGTTATACCTAGGGGATGAATCACTGGAATCTACTCCTAAAAACATTATTGTCCCATATGCTAACTAACTTGGATATAAATTTTTAAAAAAAGAGAGAAAGCATCTTGCAAGTCTATGGGTAAATACACTGTGCTATATTACTATAATTAATACTATGGAGAGTTCAAATGAAAGAAATAGAGCTACATGTAACAACATGAATACATAACTTAATGTTGGCAGAATAAAGCAGGTTGTGGAGTATGGTACTATTTATATAAAATTTAAAACCATAAAAAAAAAGGAGCATGAAACAGACATTTCCAGGCAAAACTGAGTCTCCTACCAATAGATTTGTTTTGTTTTGTTTCATATAGGGTTTTTCTTAGAACTTTTTTCCAGTTTTACTGTGATAAAACTGACAGATAGCATTGTATAAGTTTAAAGTGTACAGCATAGGAGTGCCTGAGTGGCTCAGTTGGTTAAGCATCAACCTTGATCTCAGCTCAGATCTTGATCTCAGGGTCGTGAGTTTGAGCCCTGCATTGGGCTCTGTGTTGACAGCGTAGAGCCTGCTTGGGGTTCTCTCTTTCCCACTCTCTCTGCCCCTCCCCTGCTCATGCTCACTCTCTCTCTCTCTCTCTCTCTCTCTGTCTTTCAAAATTAACTTCAAAATAAATGTCTCTCAAATAAAACAATCTCTCCAAATAAACTTTAAAATTAAAAAAGTGTATGATGTAATAATTTGACTTATATATACTGTGACGTGATTACCACGATAAGTTTAGTTAACATCCTCGTCTCCTATAGATACAAAAAAAGAAAAAAAAGAAAGAAAAAAAGAGTTTTCTCCTTGTGATGAGGACTCTTAGCATCTACTCTCTTGACAACCTTCAAATATGCCAGACAGCAGGGTTAACTGCAGTCATGTCGACTAACATCCCTAGTATACCACTAACAGATTTTGACAGCTACAACTTCTAAATGATTACTTCAGAAGGAAGAAATTAAAACCAGAAAGAGGATCTGAATGCAGGAAATAAATGCGTGACAAAGAACCAGGTGAATATATAAATCTAAATGAGTACTTACACTATAAAACCATAATTATGATAGTAAATAATGTGGATGTAAAAAGGTGAAACTAAAACATGGGGCAAGGGAAACAGGTAAGACAGAAACATGGGGTCAGAATTAAACCCTGCCGATGTCCCTGCATTTCAAGGAGAAGGTGGAGATGCAGATTAATTGCAGACTTTGTAAAGTATGAACGTTAAAAGTTTAGGGGAAAGGGAGCCTGGGTGGCTCCATCGGTGGAGCATGTGACTCTTGATCTCGGGGTTGTGAGTTTGAGCCCCATGTGGGGTGTAGAGATTACTTAAAAATAAAATCTTAAAAAAAAAAAGTTTAGGGACAATCATTAAAAGAGTAGGAAGAGAATGCATCGTTGGCAAGCCAGGGGAGAGGGGAAAGGGAACGAAAACTCAAATCAAAAAAGACATCAGGAAAGGAAAATCAAGAAGAGGGAGGGAGAGAAGAAGTTAAGCACAAAGCACAAAATAAAACGTAAGGTAAATCCAAATGTATCTGTGATCACAAGAAATGTTAAGAGTTAAATGATGGGGGATGCCTGGGTGGCTCAGTCAGTGAAGCATCCGAGTCTTGATTTCAGCTGAGGTCTTGATCTCAGGGTTGTGAGTTAAAGCCCTGCATTGGGCTCCGTGATGGGCATGAAACCTACTCAAAAAGAGTCAAATGACAGAGGTAACCAAATGGGACTGTTTTTCAATCCAGCTATGTTGCACTTACAAGAGATACATTCAGGACATAAGACCATGGCGAGACTGAAAATAAAAGAACTGCGGGGGCAGGGGCGGTAGAAGGGAAATGACAAGGAACAGAAATGCCAGGCAGTAAAATAAAGCTGCAGTAGCTACGCAAATGGCAGATGAAAATGCACTTTGAGGCAAAAGTGCCTGGAGGCGATCAGTGATAACAATAATGGTAATGACATATGGATGGTTCACCAGGAAAATAAAACACTTTACTTGAATGCACTTAATAACATGACCTCAAAATATATTGGGCAAAAACTGATAAACCCACAATTGTACTGGGAATTTTGAACACAACATTTCCAATAATTGGCATTCAGACATTAGTAGGCAGACAGCTGTTCTCAACAACACAACACCAAGCCGGGCCTAATAAGACATATGTTGAGCCCTGCACCCAAAAAGCACACATGCAACATTTAAAAAAATTAACCCTGTCTGAGACCACAGAGCAAGTCTCAACAACATCATACAGATCATGGTATAATTAAATTAGCAATTTAAATCAAGAGAGGGTCATAGAGGGGCTCCTGGCTGGCTCAGTACAGCATGCGACACTCGATCTCGGGGTTACAAGTCCAAGGCCCACTTTGGGTGTAGGGATTACTTAAAAATAAAATCTTAAAAAAAAAAGATCATAGAATCAGAAGACATGACAACAGGCAGGCTGTAAGTGGCCCCCTTTCCACTCCAGACAGGGCTCAGAGGGCCTGTTCCAGGTAACAGCTCTGACCCTTATCCACAAAAGTAAGAAAGCGCTGTAGCAGACAGCCACGCCTGCCACTTTGTCCAGTATGGGCCTGTCCTGTCCCCGGTGTCAGCTAGGACCAGTCCGAGTGGCTTCCTGGAGTCCTGTGGAAGGCGCATAACAAGGTCTCTGTGAGAGCAGCTGTGACCAAGGCAACAGGACTGTGTCTCTCTGAGCTGAGGCAGCAGGTGACAAGTAGCCCGCACGCCGGCTCACCCAGCCCCTGCCTGGGGTTACCTCCTCACCCCAGCCTGAGTGAGCCACTCAGAGGGAGCTGACGCTCGTTGCCTGCAGGCTGTGGGGTACCAGCACTGGTGCCCAGCTCACCCCCAAAAGACTCCCCACACAAGCCTGGACACACAGAGAAGCAACTGTGTCCATCAAGAGCAGAGACAACAGAGTCAGGCAGGGGGCTTAGATTCTGACCAAGGGGAGACTTTGGAGGGGCCACGGGACCCAGGCAGAAGTGGACCCCATGTGCCCCAGGGCCGGGGGGCACTTGTAAGAAGCCACCTGGAGGAGGGGCACTGCCTGCTTCTTGGAGAGACAGTTGGAGGTTCCTCATCAGGAAAGCCCGAGGAGTGAGAGTCAGCTTTGCATGTCTGCTCAGGCCCAAAGGGCCTAAAGGCAGAAGCCACCCTTCCCCTTCCCGCCACCTCCTGTTCCTCTGCCAGCTCCAGACTCAGGACATGGCAGGAGAGACAGACACCGACCTGTCCGTCCTTCCATGGGCTTCCCTGATCTGCCCAGAGCTGAGGGTGCAGAGGGCTCGGCTGTGAGTGACGTTCAGGGACGTTTTCTTCACATGGGACTGGATATTTTCAGTACTAAACGAGAGCCATATGGTGGCTAAAAGTAACTGGAGACTTTTTTCTTTTCCAGCAGTGACCTTGGGTCAGGGCGCCTGTCACCGGCCAAGCCCATCACATACCTCATGGAACAGGAACCCCAGGCTGGGAGGGGGTTGCCCACAGGTCCTGCAGCCCGGGGCCCTTGGTCCTTCCTGGTGTTTGGCTGCTCAGCTTTCCTTCGATTTGGAGGACGGCCAGCCTCCTCCCGTCAACTGTCCGTGCTGGGGGCCCTGCTTGCTCGCTGGAGAAGGGAAATGGGGCAGCTTCGAGCTGATTCTCCCTGGGTACCAGGCAGCTCAGTCGTCTTGCAGCCCTGCCAGGTACAGAGGTACAGACCCCTTCTACTTGACTGGCACATGTTTAGAAATGGAGTTTAGGGGGCACCTGGGTGGCTCAGTCAGTTAAGCATACAACTTCAGCTCAGGTCATGATCTGACAGTTGGGGAGTTCGAGCCCTGCGTGGGGCTCTGTGCTGACAGCTCAGAGCCTGGAGCCTGCTTCGGATTCTGTGTCTCCTTCTCTCTCTGCCCCTCCCCTGCTCGCACTCTGTCTCCTTCTGTCTCTCAAAAATAAATAACGTTTAAAAAAAAATTTTTTTTTTAAAAAGAAAAGAAATGGAGTTTGGAGCTGGAGAACGTTGAGGCAGGGGACGCACTCTGCAGGCGCTCCCGCTCTGTAGTCTCACACCCAGAGCTCTCACCCACTTGTGTCCCCTGCTCAGCTCCAGATCTGTCCCCAGCTCTCAAAGCTGGCTGACCCCAGGCCGCCAGGTCCCCCGAATCCCAGCACAGCGGCTGTCCCATAGTGAGTTAAATTGATCATTTCTGACACTCATTGAAAGAAGAGGTGTGGCTCCCTGAAGAAGCTAGTTTATAGTCAGTTTGGCTGGTGAGTGAATAGTCATGAAAAAGAAATGAACTATAAGGTTATTAATCAATCCAGTCGTTGGCCTCTGAAGACAGGTTTTTATTATGGAAATGCTCACACACATACACAAAGCGGAGGGAATAGTGTCACCAATCCTCCACCCACCTTCACCGGCTCCAACAGTTATCGACACTGGGCCAGCCTTGGTTCACCTCACCCTCCCCGCACCCTCCACCCCTGCCCCCACATCACCGGCCCTCCACAACGGTGCTGTTTTACTGCAAACCCAAGACATCACAGCAGCTCATCCACAAATGAGATACCATTGGTATCTCTCTCCCTCGTTTTAATGTAAGAACTACCACTATCACACCACAACACCCCAGTAATTCCTTAATATCATCAAATACAGTGTTCAAATTTCCGTAATCGTCTCTTAAGTGTCTGTGTACAAGCAGTTTACTCGAATCTGGATCCAAACCAAATCCGGCATCACGTGTGGTCAATAGGTTGCTTAAATCTCTCGGAATCTACAACAGGCCCCGTCCTCTTTTTCTTTTTTCCTTGTCACTTATTTGCTGAAAAAAATGGACTTATTGGTCGTAGACTTCACTATATTCTGGATTCTACTGACTGCATCTGCTTGGAGTTGTTTTTTCCGGGGGTTGTTTTTGTTTTTTTAAGTTGTTGTGTATTTTATTTATTAATTTTTCCATTTAAGGACCACTTTATTTTTTTTCATTTCAAAACCATTTTTTTTATTTGAGTCTAGTCGACACACAATGTTACCTTAGTTTCCGGTGCACCACACAGTGACTGGACAAGTTGATACATTATGCTGTGCTCCCCACAAGCATAGCTACCGTCTGCCAGCATACACTATCACCAGACCAGACTATATTCCCTAGGCTGTGCCCTCTGTCCCCGTGACTTATTCACGCCATGATGGGAAGCCTGGACCTCCCACACCCCCTCACCCATTGTTTGCCCCTCCCCCACCCCTTCCCTGTGGCAACCACCGGTTTGTTCTCTGTATTTCTAGGTCCAATTCTGCTTTTGGTCTGTTTATTCATTTGGGTTCTGTTTTTAGATTCCACTTATGAGTGAAACCATATGGTAACTGTCTTGGAGTTTGAACTTGTTCCTCTGTGTTTCCTATGAGCTGGTAGTAAACCTATAGGCTTCCCCAGTTCAGTTTCCATTTCTTTGGTAAGAACGCTTGATAGTCCCTGCCATCTGCTTCCTGTTGCATCACCTCAGGAGGCTCCTAAGGTCGGTCTGTCCCTCTGTTCATGAGACGGAGAGCTGAGCAGCGGTTACCCACCTGACCTGCACTCCAGCTCTTCAGCATGTGCCGATTGCCAGGCAGGGCCAGAGTTCACGGGGCGGGGGGCGGGGGAAGAGGGGAAGGGGGGGTGCCTTGTAGAATAAGAGGTCCCTTCAGGTTGCTTAGTCTCAATTCTTTTTAATTTCAGTCACAAACAGAATAGAATCATAGCTGGTTTATAAAAGCTTACATACCTCAAAGTAATCCAACATTTTGTCAGTTATTAGGACATCATTTCATATTTAACTGTACATATTTTTACAGCTCTCATACTACAGTTATTCTGTCTTCTCACACAGACTTAATATTGTTACATACTTTAACAAAAACAGTATGTGAAATGAACATGATTTCTACTTTACTGGAGGGTTATTTTGCAGCCCGACTAACTAAAGGCAGGGGAGACGTACGGTATGTATTCGTAGGGAAGTGATTTGGGGGGAAGCGTTATGGGCAAAGATTTATGGGATTGAGAACAAGCAGTTTCAAGCACGACCATGCAGAGAGAATGTTATCAAATGGTGTTTTTTCTTATTAGCGACCAGCAAGTAGCAGGAGAGGCAGCAGAACTTGGCACGAGCGAACAGTGCCGAGGCCCAAGGCATCCACTTGGAGCCTTACATAAGCACCAGCCGCTGGATCACGTTTCCAGTCCAGATCTTTAAACTAACACCATGAAGATAAAAATATTATTTTATCTACAGCAGGTCCATTTACATGTTTATTTTTCCTCGCAATAAAAATGTACTAAAGTTACGCTGTTTTCCACGATGCTTCTGTAATTCATTTTTCTCAGCTGAGACCATGACATTCCACCCTGTCAGGTTTTCTTTGTTATACATCTGCTCAGTGTTTACACTCGGTTAGAAAACCCAATTATTCTTGGTTTCACCAGGAGTTCTCTATTTTATTGATTATTTCTTTTAAACAAAAACTAACATTCAACTTCTTCAGGAGCCGTCACTGGAAAAGGAAGCACTAGTTTGGAGAGAAAAGTAAGAATATGGTTCTTTTAACTTTGAGCCCTGCTCAGGATAAAATGTTGACTCTGGCGCTTTCTTCCCATAAGTTCAATTCATTGTTCTTTCAATTGTTCATTCAATTGTCAATTCAATTGTTCCCATAATTGTGGTCTTACAGAGACACATTTCCTCGTCACATTAGAAACAATAAGTTGAGCTCGCCTCCTGACAGGGTCCTGGTGCAGCATTACAGAACATATATTCAAGCACTGAATTTATAAGCAAGCCAACATTTCCTTGCATAAATGCATAGGAGACTACGCCTAACTGAATATCAAGTAAGACCACATAGGAGACGTGAGAATTCAGTGCCACTGGTTTTTAAACAGCCATTTCCCCAAAAAAGGCAGCTCTGGTTTGCAAAAGCCAAACAATCTTTTCACATTACTTTGCCTAAAGATTTATGAGTCTTGCAAAACACGGAGGGAGGCCAGCTTATCCCCAAGACAGCCTCTGAAAGTGACGGTTTCCTTCCTCCACCATCATCAGTTGACACTGGCTTGTGGCAGGCAGCTGGTTGGGTTTAAAAATCCAGGATCACTTTCTGTTAACAAAACGCACGTGGATGGGCCCCCCTGGTGTCAGAAGCCCGTGGGTTTTGGCAGGAACTGCTTTAGTCCAAGAAGATGTCTTGATCTCAAAATGCTGAAGCAACTAAGAAGAGAAAGAGAGAAGGGGGATTCAAAATTGGGATAGTACAGGACTCGCAGTGCTCCCAATGAGGGCCCCTCACCTGCCCGCGATGGCCGCGGGCTGCAGGGAGCCCAGGAAGTAGGCAGGACGCCAATCCCCGTCAGGACGGTGCAAGGGAGATGCCGTGCTTCTGGGAGCGCCTGGGTCATGAGGTAATCTCCGTGTTCTTCCAATGCAACATCAATGACAATAGCTCCCAAAACTTGGGCCAAGGCCTTCCATGGCTAAGCTAGGTTCATCACAGTCTTCCTAAATTTGCAAGAAAACCTAATTAAACCTAGGTTTAATTTTCTCTATCAAAGTCTTTTCTTTTATGAAATTTCCTTCAGACATTACTTAGTATAGTATAGGCCAAAAAGCATCTATTTTAGTATTAAGAGATTAAATGTAAGGTATTCTCCAACAAGAACAAAGCCTTCCTGATGTTTTGCAGCCTAAACAAGTGTGAGAACCACTGCGCTGTGTGAGTGGCTGGTTCACACATCTCTTGGAGTGCAGCCCAGTGGTCACTGGAGTCCGAATCGCCCAGCGGGCCCACCCCAGACCCACCAAATTACTCTCTCTGCAGTGGGGTCCTGGAACCTACATTTTAAGGAGCCCCCTAGTGCCTTTTCTCTCCATAACGTTTGAGGACCACTGATTTAACACCTTCCCATTCACATGTGCCCAGAGCTCCTAGTGTGACAAGAGTTGAGCTCTCGGGCCCCTATACACCCTACAACACCCACATGTACACACCCCGGTCCTTCAGGCCTCCAAGGGCCTGAACTGCTGCCCTACAAGTCCAAGGAGGCAAGAGGCTCAGCAGGTGGTCAGGGGACTAAGGAAGGTGGCTACTGTGGGGGGTGGCATTTTAAAATATAAAAGGGACTTAACATGAAGCTCTTGCTTTTGAGTTTTCCAAATCACATCTCCTCTCCCACCCAAGCCTTGGTCCGGCAGAGCCCCGTAAACCAGGCCAAGGTAGAAGGCCAACGTCCGGACCCACACACCTACCTGGATCACGACGAGGTGGATCTCCAGTTCTGCAATTCTCCGCCCGATGCAGCTCCGAACCCCGAACCCAAAGGGGATGGACCCAAAGTTGTCCACTCGGTCCAGGCTTCCTTTCCGCAGCCAGCGCTCCGGCCGGAACTCCTTGGCCCGAGGGAAGTTCTCATCCTCGTAGGAAGTGGCATAGTGGCAGAGGGCCAGCTGGGTCTGAGGACACCATTTGCAACCGAAAAGGAATAAAGAACAGGATGGCGTGAAGGCAGAGCAGAGGCCAGAGCCCCGGGTGGACAGTCCCTCCAGAGGCACTTCTGGCCAGGAGGAGCCACGAAGGACCCCCAGGATGGCAATCCTCCCTCAGGAGCTGAGCAGGAGATTCAGGTCCTTCAAACCCCCCCAACCCACCAACCCCCACAACTGCTGTGTCCACAGGCCTCTCAGGGAGGGAGGGAGAAGCTTGCGAGCTACAAAAATCTCTGGCTTTGCTTCTGCTCCTCGCTTCCGAAGCCCCGTCTTCATCGTGCAATACGTGCAGAAGGAAAGGAACCTACTGATATTTGCTCGGGCGCAAGGGCTTCCTCAACATACCAGCACATTTCCCATTCAGCCACACGGCAGAGCCCAAGTGCCCACACGCTGGCAGCCAAACTTACGCCTTTGGGAATCAGGTACCCGCCAACAACCAGGTCTTCCTGGGTGACTCGGCCATTCCCTGGAAGCACTGGAAACAGCCTGGAAAAGAACCAGTGGAAGCAGGAATGGAACAGCCACTTTTAAAATATTGTACTAAATTTTCGAAAAGTCTGGCTATTTTGCCATTTTCGTTTTCTACAACGTAACACATGGTCCGATTTCAACCAAGAAATCTTGCAAGGACCTTTGTGGCTCCTTAGCTGTGGCCAGCGAGTATTCTGAGGGATGCAAAGGAAAGTCCCACAGTCAAAAATGTGCACAAAACACAAAGCAGAGCCTTGAACGTACTACTGTGTTCCTAGGAGGGAGAGTGTGGAAGAAATTCTGAAACTTACATGCACCCAGGACCCCTTTATCAAGGAATAGTCCACAGGACTTGGGGGTCCAGGAAACACATTTTGAGAAATGCACATCCGTGTTTGGATTGTCTTAGAGAGGCAATCCGGAGAAAACTCTGAGTAAAACTTTAATTGACAAATACCAGTAAACATACAGCTAGTTATTTTTCTCCGCCCCAAGGTTAAACAACATGCTGTAGACTGAGAATCCAATTATTGTAGTGGGTACTATATAAATAACTTCTGCTCTTTGTCAAGGCATTTCCTCCACAGAGGAACGCTGTGTTCAGGATCCTTGAACCTCAAAGGAGGAAGAAGGTTCACTGGCCACCTAATCCCACCACCTCCCACCCAAGTCCACCCATGGCCACCCAGAGCCCTCACATCCCGGCTTTTCCGAGTGTCGATGAAGCCCTGTCAGGGACTAAATGAGCCTCGCTGTTTGGTGTCTCCAGTCCAACTAGCATATCCACACGAGAACCACAGTCTTTTGTAAGCAGGCCTGATAATTAGCCAAACAGCCCAAAAATATTTTCCTGATAAATCAGTCTTGTTCTGGTTTACCCTCAGAGGAACAGACACCTAGGAGTACTGATCCAGGAGCACCCTGGGGAGCGTGATGAACCAAATCACTAAAGCAGAGGGCTCCAAAGGGCTTTATGAAGAAAAATTAATATTTCAAACTGTAAAACAGAATAGCCTTTCTACTATTCTGACAAGGGCAGAGAGGGAACAAAGATAGCCATAAATAACTCCTTCCTCAACATTTCGGCCACTGAAGGATGTTGGCACATTTGTTTTGGACCCGGTTTTTAGTCAAAAGCATGAGTCGTTACAATAAAAAATCAGAGACTTAAAAGGCACAGTTTTGGCAAGGCTTTTACCTCAAGGTTTCCTTCAGCAGAGCTCTGACCAATGGGACTTTGGGGACATCAGCTGCCGTTGGGACATGTCTTTCCCCCAAATTCTTAACTATCTCCCGATACACGGTCTGCTGCACTTCTGGGTGCCTCGCAAGGAGATACACTGCCCAGGATAATGTGAACGATGTCTAATAAAGAAACCGGCAGACATGGGCACAGGAGTGAGCAACACCAAAGATTTAAGCAGCAGGCAACATCAGGCATGAAATCACGTGAACATAAGCATATGTGAAAAGTCACATTCGTAAAACTCCATTGGAGTATGTTAGGTCTTACCAAAACAAAGGTGAGTTTCATAATTCACTCCAGAAAAAAAAAAGTACTTTGGAAAGTCACATCAGTTGTGTGATTCAATTGCTCTTTCGATAAAAGGCCAAAGGAAAAATTATGTTAGAACTTCTTTGGATCACTTAAAAGCAATCTGGCTCCTCTTCAGTGGAGTCTGAGAGGACTTGGGGATGCTGGTCAAGTCTCGAAGTTGTGCCTGGAACTTCCTGGGACCTTCTTTGCAAGGGTCATCTGGCTTTTGCTAGAAAGGGCCTGAGACTGCCCATCAGCCTGGGGAACTTGTTCAACCTTCTGGCATTCCATAGACCACAATGGCTGGGCGAGGCCTGCTCTGGCTGCCTCATCTGTGGCGGGATTACTCATTAGCTCTTGTTTCCATGCACTTATCAAGTAAAGCAACTTATAAGGATTTAATAACTCATTTATGCAAAACAGTGTCTTTTTTTTTTTTAAGTAGGCGTTCACACCCAGCACGGAGCCCAACTCAGCTTGAACTCTCGACCTTGAGATCAAGACCTGAGCTGAAATCAAGAGTCAGACACTTAACCAACTGAGCCACCCAGGCACCCCAAGCAGTGTCATTTTTTATACCACTCAGACTGAAGAATTACATTTCTGGTTATTGAGAATAATTCTATTTTATCCTCCAAGACTTTCACCACATTTTCACTATTATCTATGTGACTGTGTTTCATTCTCTTTTTTTTTTTTCAACGTTTTTTATTTATTTTTGGGACAGAGAGAGACAGAGCATGAACGGGGGAGGGTCAGAGAGAGAGGGAGACACAGAATCGGAAACAGGCTCCAGGCTCCGAGCCATCAGCCCAGAGCCTGGCCCAGAGCCTGACGCGGGGCTCGAACTCACGGACCGCGAGATCGTGACCTGGCTGAAGTCGGACGCTTAACCGACTGCGCCACCCAGGCGCCCCTGTTTCATTCTCTTATAAGCAAGGAAATTCCACAGTATAAATGCCCTTTCTTTTGCCTACAAAAAATTTAAAGTAAGTCGGCCATACTGATATCATTTCCCTGTAATAAATATTATATGTGTTTAGAGGACAAGCTCTTCTGTAATATATATAATGTACAAGTTCTTCTTTATAAATGGTAAGGGAATCACTTAGAAATGTCTATTAAAATTACATTTATGTGGAAAAACCAAATGCGGTATATCCAGACAATGGAATATGACAGGCATATCTTGGAGACATTGAGTGTTGGGCTCTAGACCGCCATAATAAAATGAATATCACAACAAAGCAAGTCAAATGAATTTTTTGGTTTCCTGGTGCATATAAAAGTTATATTTACACTATACTGTAATCAATTAAGCATGAAATAGCATTATGTCTTTAAAAAAACCCAATGTACATACCTTAAAAAGTACTTCATTGCTAATGGGTAAGGGGCAGTAAGGAATATACTCCTGAAATCATTGTTGCACTATAAGCTAACTAACTTGGATGTAAACTTAAAAAAATAAGTTAAAAAAATAATAATTATTAAAAAAAAAAAAAAGAAAATTAAAAAAAGAAAAAAAATACTTTATTGCTAAAAAATGCTAACCATCACCTGAGCTTTCAGCAAGTCGTAATCACTGATCACAGACCAGTGATTTTTTATTATATATATTTATATATTGTATGTTACAACAAATATAATATGTATTATGTTATAACAAATATAACAATAATGAAAAAGTTAGAAATGTTGCAAGATTTGTCAAAATATGACACAGAGACACAAAGTGAGCAGGTGCTGTTGGAAAAATGGCCCCACCAGACTTGCTCAACGCAGGGTGGCCACAAACTTCTATTAGTAAACACACAAACAAACAAACAAAAACATTATCTGGGAAGCACAATAAAGCAAGGGATGTCTTTCCTTGGTAATAAAAAAGAATAAACTGCTTTGAAGTCATTTTGCTGAGTGAAGGAAGCTGGGTGCAAAATACACACTGTATGTATGATTCTATTTCTATAAATTTCTAGAAAAGTGCGAACTGATGCTCAGTGTCAGAGAGCAGATTGGCGGTTGCCTGGGGCAGGGGTGTGGGGAGAGATGGACTGAAATAAGAGTGAGGAAACTGCAGGGGTGGTAGGAATGTTCAGGATCTTGATTGTGGTGGTGGTTTCATGAATGACTGCATTGTGCTTTATCCTGTATCTGCCAGCAATTTGTATCAAATTGTACCGTTTCGGTGGATGCAGTTTCTGGTGCATATATTACACTGTAATAAAGGGTTTGTTTGTTTGTTTTTAAATGTTTATTTTTGAGAGAGAGAGCACAAGTTGGAGAGGGGCAGGGAAGGAGGGAAACACAGAATCTGAAGTAGGCTCCAGGCTCCAAGCTGTCAGCACAGAGCCTGAACGGGGCTCGAATTCACAAACCGTGAGATCATGACCTGAGTCGAAGTCGGATGTTCAACCGACTGAGCCACCCAGGTGCCCCTAAAGGTTTTGTAAAGTAATAAGTTAGGAAATGAATATGAAGTTGTGAGACCGTCCCTTCCTTTCTGTGCTCCACCTCATGTGATGCTCTTAGCTACCACCAGGTGGCAGGAGGCACAATGCACCCAAATCTGCTTAGAGGCAAGGCCATCCACTCACTCATGGTTTCCGCATTCAAAGAAACCCACACCACCCACCACATTCCCACAGCTGATTAGAGTTTTCATTGATCGCCTTGATTTCATTGGTTAGTTTGTATTTGATTGAAATTGTTTTTGTTTTATGTTGTGGAAGATCCATAAGAATAAGGAGTTTATGCTAATTGTTTTGCTTTTACTTGTTTATGTCCCATTATAATAAAAATATGTCAACTTGGAGGGGAGGGGTGCTCCCTTTAAACAGGAGGTCTGTGCCTTATTAAAGTCCAGGAAGCACTCATGTAAAGGAAAAGCTTTGAGGTGATGAGCTTACTAAAAGCTTGGCCCTGCTTTTTCCTGTTTCACTACTTCCTTTTAGCAAATTTAAAAATGTCTCTGTAACTATACCCACATGTGTATCATTTTCCATACATGAATAATGGTATCCTATTATACATTATTATAATGATTTTGGAGAAAACATGGTTCCCACTCCCAGCCAGTAACCCATGTTAACAATCCAGTGTGCACCCTCCGTACCTCCTCCACATGCACACAGACGGGCCAGTGCCAGGCCACCGTTTGCTTTACCAACATGAGCACAGCACACACACTTTTCTGCACCTTCATTTGTCACTTAACAGGAGGGTATAGAATTCCCACCCAGTCACTTGGCAGTGCTGTTTCACTCTGACGGCCACCCTTCCTTGGTCACAGTACATTATGCATCTGCCACAATAAATCTATTCATTAGGATTTTAAGACTGATACGCACACATGTTCATAAGTCAAACTGTTCATTAAACTTCTCTTTCTCTTTTTAAATTTTAGAGAGAGAAAGCGCACGTGTGCAAATAAGGGAGAGGGGCAGGCGGGGGGGGGAGGGAGAGAGAGAGAGAGAGAGAGAGAGAGAGAGAGAGAGAGAGAGAGAGAGAATCTCAAGCAGGCTCCACACTCAGCACGGAGCTGGACATGGGGATCGTTCCCATAAGCCTGGGATCATGACCTGAGCCTAAATCAAGAGTCAGATGCTCAATCGACTGAGCCACCCAGGCGCTCCTACACTTTTCCTTCTTTCTGCCCTCTTTAGTAAGTTTTGGTTTAAAAGTTACATGGCTTTATGAGATGAACCGTGGAGCTCTCCATGACCTTCAA
Organism: Panthera tigris; assembly: GCF_018350195.1. NCBI lineage: Eukaryota > Metazoa > Chordata > Mammalia > Carnivora > Felidae > Panthera > Panthera tigris. Next base: position 110,682,976 of record NC_056667.1, on the reverse strand, counting down.
TACTTTAAATGATAAACAATAAGGTTTTTAATGTCTGTCCCTTCTTCATTTCTGATATCATGACGGAATGGTTCAATGTTTGCAAATCAGGAATGATTTTTCAGGCATTAAAACATAATTGTTACTTTGCGTGCGTGATAAGTGAATGGGGATTACCTTTTTTGCAGAATTACGGTTTTATGTTTGAAATACGTATATATTATTTAAACGTTAGAGTTTTCTCCTGGAGCCTTTCAGCAGTGAGGCAGGCATCCAGCTGGTACAAACGCGTATGAGATTACTGGGAAAGGCCACCGGCTTTCACCACGCTCTGCTAATGGAGAAGACAGAAAAGCCAAGCTGCTCACCGTGTCAACGCCCGCCAGCAGCATCTCGGTCATGTTGGCGTAGATCTCCTCCAGTGTCAGCTCCTGACTGAGGAAAAGGCAAGAGAGCAGCCCGCCCCTCACTGTCTCCCCTCGGTCCATGTGGCACTGTATGTCCCTCAGCTTATTGTCCACGTGGATCTGGCCTGTTTGAAAAGAGTATTCCTCTTGAAAGACATTCTGGTTGAGAACAATCTCTTCGTCCTCCCGATAACTTAATCTGTGGCAGGTTCCAAAGCTAATTTACCATCAATCTGGGAACCTCATCAGTGGGCCTGTCTGTATAAATGAATGAAAAATTAAAGACAAGCTAAGCATCTTTTTTTTTCCTCTGAAAATAATCTAGAAGATATTTGCAAATGTTCGCTTTATTCATCAAATAGCCAAAAAAGGTTTGGAGTAACAAGAATACAGATCCTTCCCCCCCACTTTTTTTTTATCCCACCATGTTTCCAGAAGGGGCAATGGATTGACTATAAAGGCCATGTTACCATAAAAAAGATAGTGGCATAGTAAGTCCATCAGGACACATATATTCAAATGAACGTTGGCCTCTTCGAAAGGCACCGTAGGATACTTCTTTCAAAGTTAGTATTGTTCTAGAAACACTGTTCTAATAAACATTTTGGAAATCTTTTGTTTTGGGAAATTCTTTTCTTTTTTTTATGTATTTAAATTCAAGTTAGTCAACATATAGCATAGGAAACTTTTTTAGTGAAATTTTGGGCCATGTAGGAAAATGGATCTTGCTTTGTTGAGTTGGAACAAAGTATTGTTTCTTAGTTTGTTTCACCCAGTAAGAAAACAGGAATTTGTCTCTTCCAAACAGCTGCAAAGAAGAATGTTCAAATGAGTGTGCCCAGGCCCACTCATTTTCAGCAATGACAGAATTACTGGACTAAAGACATCGTCTCCCTTAGGCAACATTTACTTGCCTATATCACTGCTAGCAAGTTTGCCAAAGTGAGAAGAATCTAAAAATGAGAAATCGGTCAGGTTGCTTGTAGTAGCCACCCACACGCTTTTTTTCATCCAAGAAATCTGTCCAAATAAGCGGTCCAAATAACAACATGTGTCAGCTCATCCCCCGCGGAGCTCCCCTCTGTCTGCACAAGCGTTAGATACACCACGAGTAAAGGCAGTCAGGTCGGCTGGCTGGACAACAGGTGCCCCTGAATTCTTCACTTACTGAATTTGAAGAGTCCGTCCCAGGACCTGCAGAATTCCCTCCAGGGTTTCGGGACGAAGGGGCGGAGCCACCGGGGGATGGCGCCCGCGTACATGGAGGTCTTGAACATGCTGAACATGAGCCCCAGCGCCTCGATGTAGTCCACGGTCAGCTGCGGGACGCTGTTTTCCAGGCAGCCCAGGCGGCTCTCATACAGGATGGTGGCCACTCCTGCCCGGGAAAGAGAATTTAAACCTGCTTCTAGGTTACTTGCAGTATCAACAGGCCATATCTAGCCACAAAAGTCACTTTCAAAAGCGATGGAGCTGCCCTTCGGAAGGGAGGCTCTGTTCCACCACCGCTCGTCTTCTCCACCACGTCCCGGGTTACAGGCCGCTGCACACTCAGTGCTGACAGCCGGCAGGTCCTTCCTTCCACCTGGCGGGGCTTTACCTCATCACACCCCCCTCCCCACGGTTTGTTCTACACCCAGGACCCAAAGCACCCAACCTTTTGGCCCCTTGCCCAACCTTGGGGAATTGAAAGGTGGCTCCTCTGGGCCACAGAGGGGGGAGCCCCTGGCCAACAGAGCCATAGGAAGAGAGGGAACAGCCTCAATGCATCAGGATTTTCCAGTGTTTACAACTCCACCCTGTTGATTGCGTTACTAGATTTGACAAGCATTACTAGGACTTTAAAAAGTTAACTTAAAAATTAAATTTGAAGTAAGGTAAGCATGCTTTAAAAAAGAGAGAGAGAGAGAGAGAGAGAGAGAGAGAGACAGGGCACCTGGGTGGCTCAGTCAGTTAAGCATGGACATTTGATTTCACCTCAGGTCATGATCTCAGTTTGTGAGACCAAGCCCCACTTCAGGCTCTGCATTGACAGCACGGAGCCTGCTTAGGACTCTCCTTCTGCCTCTCCGTCTCTCCCCCACCCTCTCTAGTGCACACGTGTGAACTCTCTCTCTCTCTCTCTCTCAAATAAATTTTTTTAAAAAATCTTTTAAAAAAGGAGAGGGGCGCCTGGGTGGCTCAGTTGGTTAAGCGTCCAACTTCAGCTCAGGTCACGATCTCACAGTTTGTGAGTTCGAGCCCCGCGTCGGGCTCTGTGCTGACAGCTCAGAGCCTGGAGCCTGCTTCCTATTCTGTGTCTCCCTCTCTCTGCCCCTCCCCTGCTTGTGCACTGTCTTGCTCTCTCTCTCTCTCAAAACTAAATAAATAAACAATTTTAAGTAAGTAAGTGAGTAAATAAATAAATAAATAAAGGAGAAAACTGACAGAAGTTCCTTAGGAAAAAGCAAAGTACAGAATAAAGTGGTATGCTACTGTTTTGTTTCGTTTTAGGTAAAAAGACTATTCACATGTATCCCCTTGTATGTGCATAAAATATCCCTTGAAGACACTGGTGACCTCACCAGGTCAGGAGAGAGGGAGAATGAGGGGACTTTTCAGTGAATACCTTTGAGATTTGATTTTTGATTTTAGGATATGGCAATGTCCTACCCGTCCCACACAAATTTTAAAAGCTACAATGACTGTAGTAAAGGCCCTCTGAACTTCTACTGGTTTTTACAAATTGTGCTAAAGCAAGATGTACGGTAATTTAGGAGCATGATTCTTGAGTTAAAAAGACCCGGATTTGAGACTAAGTTTCTGCCAGTAAAAATGGAGATGGTTTGTCAGTTTGCCCACGTGCAAACCAGTGGCGGTACACCGGGCTCAGTTAGCAGGTGAGGGTCACATGTGTGGGTACAGGGCTCAGCACAATGCCTGTGGGGACACAGGACATGCCCAGTGAATGAGAACTCCTATGTTTGGCACGTGTCCATTCTTCCATCTCCCTCCTGACTTCACCTCACCTTCCATTGAATATTTGAAGAAAAGGTCATTGATACTGGTCACAGTCTCTCCATCTTCGGCCTGGCTCCTGAGGATGTAGATTCTTTTAATTAAATCTGCAATAACTTGGTTGATTTCTCCTGAAAAAATGGCCACGTCTCTCGGTTTCAGAATTCTTTGTCTCAATACACGTCTCATCTTGAGCCATTGTTCACCCTCCCTAGAAGAGTAAAGTGAATTTCAAATAATCTTACTTCCATTGACATTCTGGAAAAGAACTCAGAGAACCTCTGAGAGCTCCCCCAGCCATAAAAAAGCCAGCCAGATCTGCCGATCCTAATGGAATTAAGACACTGTGCAGGGGGAGGGGAGTAACTTCAGTCTTGCAGCTGGTCAGAGCTTTAATGGGAAGCAAACTTTAAGGGGAAAGATTGCCACTGGGAATCGTCTTTATAAAAGGAATATGATTTCCTTTGAAAAACCTTGCAATAATATTATAATAAAGAGACATGAAGCTGTTGTGATTAGCAAAAGAGAGAAAAGTTTATGTGTATGAACTGCTGAGCCCTGAACTGAGCTCCGGGGCCCACAGCGATGCAAGCCGCAGGTGATAGGGCAGAGAACAAAGAGCTTTTCTAGCATTTGGCCACTCCCCATCTGGGGCCGGACCCACAGGGAGGAGGTGTTTGATTATTTCCCTCAGAGCAGAAGTTGAGGGATCCTGGTGACATCCAGTCACAGCTTTTATTTACCTCATTTGAGAAACCGATGGTTGTATTTCTCCCTAGTTCATGTATAAGGGCATATATACCAAAGAACCACAGATGGAATTTCTAAACCAAAAGGATTTGGACCAGGGGATCCACAGAGGCTCGTGTTCTCCTCCCTGCCTGAGACTGTGCTGATTAGCTCTTTCTTAGAGGGCACAGAGGTCTCCGTGAGGCTTGTTTACAAGTAATAATCAAAGCCTGTTGTGAGTTGGGAACATCATCACATGGTGATCCACGGAGGAAGGCTCTCGGCCCTTCCCCAGGGTCTCCTAGAGTAGCTGTCTGCCTCCTCTCCTGCCCACAGAGAGGCTCTGTGAGCACCCGCTCCCCCTTGGTTGTCACTGAATGGACACCTACAGCCTCAGAGCACTGCTTAAGAAACAGCTCTCCCCCTTTACCAGGCTAGTGTGACCCAGCCTTGTCCCTGCCATCTAACTTCTTCCCAGAGGAGAAGGGACAGGGCCCTCCACACCAGTATTTAGGAAATCACACAAGGAGGCTGTTTTGACACTATTCCACTGGGAGTTCTACAATTTATTAAGGCTGGTTTTCAGAGCCCAGCATCCAGGCAGGGGTCTCCCTGGGCTCCCCACTCCCACCCATGGCCTGACCAGGCCACATACTCACGCCGAGATGAGCCCGGTGGATCTCCCTCGTAAATGTCGGTACTCCTGCCAGGACCCCATGTTGGCTCTCTGGGGCGCAGCCCCCTCTGCCCGGAGCACCTGAGCCACCATGTCTCGGTCTGCAATAGATACTACAAACTGAGGACCAAAGTGAGACTTGAAGATTTTTCCATATTCCCGTGTGTGCTTCTGCTGCAATACCATGGAGAAACCAAAAAAGGAAAAAATGCACAGATATGATATACCTTTGACATGAACATTTCTGTGTTTTAGGGGAGCAAAAAACTGGGGCAGAGGAAAGCTCTACATTATACAGAGCTGAATCAGAGTTGTGACTTTAAATATTCCTGAGATAAACGTACTTTCACATCATTAATCATATTCACTAAGTTTTCTTATTCTTTAGAGCTATGTTTTTAACAATACTTAGCTGTGTGCAGCAACAAGAGAGAAATGTCGTTATGGGTGGAGATGAGTTGCAGAGCCTTCAATGGCGTTAGCCAAAAAGACCGTGCCAACCCCCTGTTCCAGGCCCTCAGCTGCTCTGTCTCCCTACTCTGCAGAGGGAGAACCCTCTGCAGACAACCTGTAATGAACCTGTAAAAATAGCCCCCAGTGCGAAAATGAAAGAAAAGTCATCCAGATTAGAAAGAGAGAAGTAAAGCTATCTCTAATCACAGATGACATGATCTCACATACAGAAAATTCTAAAGAATTCACTAAAAAACTGTCAGAATTAATAAACAAGTTCAGCAAGCTTGCATGACATAAGATCAAAATACAAAAGTCAGTTGTATTTCCATACACTAGCAATGAACAATCCAAAAGTAAGATTATGAAAACAATTCCATTAATAATAGCATCAAAAAGAATAAAATGCTTAGAAATAAATTTGAGAAAAGAAGTGCAAAACTAACACTCTGAAAACTATAAAAGATCATTGAAAGAAATTAAAGAAGAGCTAAAAAATGGAAAGATATCCCATGTTCATGGATTGGAAGATTTAATATTATTAAGATGGCAATACTCCCCAAACTGACCCATAGATTCAACATAATCTCTATCAGAATTTCAGTTGGCTTCTTTGTAGAAATTGACAAGCTTAAAATTCATAGTGACATGAAAGGGACCCAGAATAGCAAAAATGACCTTGAAAAAAAAAAAGAGTGAAGTTTAAGGGTTTCCTGATCCTTATTACAAAACTTGCTACAAAAACAATAATCAAAACAGTGTAGTACTGACATAAGAATAAACATCTAAACCACTGGAGTAGAATTGAGAGTTCAGAAATAAACCATACAGGCTCACTTGAGTAACTCAGTTGGTTAAGCATCCGACTCTTGATTTCAGCTCAGGGTCATGATCTCATGGTTCATGAGATTGAGCCCCACATTGGGCTTTGCACTGACAGCACAGAGCCTGTGTGGGATTCTCTCTCTCCTTCTCTCTCTGCCCCTCCTCTGCTCTCTTTCTCTCTCTCTTTCTCTCTCAAAATAAACAAATGAACTTGAAAAAAGAAAGAAAGAAACCCATACATTTGTGGTCAAATGATTTTCAACAAGGATGCCAGTGCCAAGACAATTAAACAGGTAAATAGGAAAAGAATAGTTTCTTCAACAAATGGTACTGGGACAACTGGATATCTATAGGCAAAGAATGAATTTATATCCTTCTCTCATGCCAAACATAAAAATTACCTCAAAATTGTTCAAGCCCTAAATGTAAGAACCAAAACCATAAAATTCTTAGAGGAAATGATAGGGGTAAATCTTCAGGATCTTGAATTTGGCAATGGTGTCTTATGATACAACACCAAAACCACAAACAACAAAAGAAAAAACAGATGATTGGATTTCATCAAAATTTAAAAACTTTTGTGTTTCAAAGAAAGTAAAGACAACCCCCAGAATTGAAAAAATATTTGCAAAGCACATATATGATAAGGGATTTGTATGTAAAATATATAAAAAACAACTCAATAAAACAATGAACTTATTAAAAACTGGGCAATTATTTGAATGGACATTTCTCCAAAGAAGAAATACAAATGGAGAATGAGCAGATGTAAAGAAGCTCAACATCATTAGTCATCAGGGAACTGCAAATCAAAATCACAATAAGACACCACTTCCCACCCACTAGGATGGTTATACTCAAACAGACAGGTAACAACAAGCCCTGGCAAGGATGTGGAGAAATCACAATGCTCTTACACTGCTGGTAGGAATGTACATAGTGCAGCCACTTTCAGAAACATTCCAGCAGTTCCTCAAATGATTAAATAGACAGTTACTACTTGGCCCAGCAATTCCACTCCTAGACATAAATCCAAAGAAATGAAAGCATATGTCAAAAATAAACTTATACCAAATATTCAGAGCAGCATTATTCATAATTAGCAAAAAGGTGGAAACAATCCAAATGTTTCTCAACTGATGGATAAGCAAAATGTAGTATATCCTTACACTGGGATATTATTTGTCCATAAAAAGAAATGAGGTACTGGTACACGCCACAACATAGATGAACCTTGAAAACATGATGCTCAGTGAAAGAACCCAGACGCAAAAGACCACATATTATGATTCCAGTTATATGAAATGTCCAGAATAGGCCAGTCTATAGAGACATAAAGTAAATTAGTGGTTGCTGAAGGCTGGGGGATTGGAGAGTTGGAGAGTGATAGCTAAAAGAAACAATATGGGGTTTCTTTGTAAGGTTATGAACATGTTCTAGGATTGACTGGGGTGACTACTGCATGGTATGTAAATTATACATCTCAATAGTGCTGTTACCAAAAAACAATGAGAAATTACAATAAACGTAAATGGGTTAAACAAATAAATAAGAGAGAGATAGAGAGAGAGAAAGTACCCTCTAGCCTGGGTCAGTGTGGCATAGCCAAGGCTGAGCATGGGGAAAATGACTAAGTCTCTCTTTGGCATCTGCCAACATTTCTTATCACCCCAACTCTTTGCCTCAGAAATGGCAGGCCAGAGGGTCTGTTGTCTTTCCATTCTTCCTTCTACTCCTTAGGTAGAAGATGTTCACTTCCTTATCAACCTGGATGACATTCTCCCACCCATAGATAAAGACACTAAGAATTAACTGGAATGTTCCTCTGGGTCTCTGAAAAGGAGCCACTGATGAGATGAGTGTTCATAGCAACTACTGGGAAATGGGTCACTTCTCAGGCGAATCTAGCTACTGAATGGGCACCATCAGCACAAGGGAGCAACTGACCAGGCGGGAGAAAGAACAAGATGCATGACCTGGATAATGTATGGCACTTTTTGCTAGTGGACTGCAGAACAGTATAGTCAGTCCTAGCACTTAGAATTTGCATAGACATTAAGAGCACAGACTCTGGAATTTGAATCTTAGCTCACAGTTTACGAGCTGAGCACCGTTGGGAAGTTAAGGTCCACCGTACTTCAGTTTCCTCACCTGCAAAACGGGCAAATAATAGAACTTGCCTCACACAGAGGACTTGGAACTGTGCCTGGCACATGAAAAGAGCTCTAGAAATGTTCATTATTAGTATTTACTTGTTATTATTACAGTTTACAAATTTCACCTGACCTCACAATAGGTTGTGAGATGGGTGAGGATGGTCAGACTTCTGCGCAGATGAAGCAACTGGAGTTCAGGGAGAATAAGTGATTAGCCAAGACTCCACAGGTGCTTGTGGAGGGCTAGCATGAGAACACAGGGCCCTCCTGTTCTGTCCCATCTGAAATGGCTGCTGGTGACATGGGTCAGGGTGTATGCTCTGCCACTAACTAGCTATGTGACCTCAGGCAAGTGACTCAGCCAACACTTTGGGCCTTTTCCACCTGTACATGAAAGACTTGATTGGGGCGCCTGGGTGGCTCAGTTGGTTAAGCGGCCGACTTCAGCTCAGGTCATGATCTTGTGGTTTGTGAGTTCGAGCCCTGCGTCGGGCTCTGTGCTGACAGCTCGGAGCCTGGAGCCTGTTTCGGATTCTGTGTCTCCTTCTCTCTGACCCTCCCCCATTCATGCTCTGTCTCTCTCTGTCTCAAAAATAAATAAACCTTAAAAAAAAATGTATAAGCCTTGATAGAACTCTCTGTGATCACGAGTCGAGTACAGTAAGCTGGAGGTATGGTAACAGAATAACCCTCTTCCTCCTACAAGTGCCTCAGGAGCCTGGAGAGCAGGGCAGAGGGCTTTCCTAGAACCTTATTCAGTCTGGAACAACCTGAGCACACCTCAAGTGGGGAAACCCAAGGCCATAAAGCACTCCTGTGGGGTCCTCAGAGGAGTCACAAGGGGATTCGTGCTCTTGCAAATGAGCACTATTTGGAAATAAAGGAAAAGGGGAGCCCAGAAGGACAACCAAGCTGGAAACCCTTGGGGCCCATCTACCATGTTGCAAGAAAGCACAGATGAGTCAGTTCTATGACTGTCCTCTGACAGGTGTGTACCACCACTCATGATGGACCATGGTAAAAGGTATCATCTGAGCCTCAGGCAGGAGGGCAGGGTTTAGGGTGATGGCCAGAAGCATGGCAGATGCAGGGAAAATACCCATCTGAACTGAGACACTTTCTGGTTGTGGAGAGGTGGCCTTCTAGGTGGCTCCTCCCAGAGATGTAGGTTTTAACAGTGGTCTGCTTCTCAAAGAACCCTGGGGGGGAGGAGCGGGGCAGGGGGGGGGGGAGGAACAAACAGGGGAGGGGGGTGCTTAGACTGTGAGGATAAAATCAGATAGAAGCAGAGGTAGATAGAAGTAGATAAACAAAAACAAAAAAAATCAAGCCGTATTGACTTGTCCACAGTAAATAACAAAACATTTTAAATCCCATTTTAAAAGTATCATCCTGATATCTTACAGATTCCACATGGAAAAGAAAATCATTTTTCACCTCTAAGAAGCATGTCCAGGAAAAACTGTGTAGGGGATGGAGAGAAGGGGCAGGAATTTCAGCCAAATTAAACTTGTTCCTGGGGCACCTGGGTGGCTTAGTTGGTTAAGCCTCTGACTCTTGATTTCAGCTCAGGTCATGATATCATGGTTTGTGCGATCAAGCCCTGAATCTGGCTCTGTACTGACAGCATGGAGCCTGCTTGGAATTCTCTCTCTCCCTCTCTCTCTCTGCCCCTCCCCTGCTCTCTCTCTCTCTTTCTCTGTCGCTCAAAAATCAATAAACATTAAAAAAAATTTTTTTTAATTGCTCCGGAGTTCTACTGTTTTTTCTCCTAATGAAGTTTCTGCTTCTCCAACCCAATCAGGGCCTCTGCACCATCAGGTATGTTTATTGGTTGAGGGAATGACCTTGACCACACCCGGGGTGAGTGGTTACAAAAGGATGGAGAATAAGCTTTGAACAAAAGCAAATGGGGGGTGGAGAAGGGGGTGGGAATGGGGAAGGGGTCTTGGGAGAAGTCAGAAGGCCCAGAGCCCAGAAGTAAGTGTGCCCTGGGGTGCGAGTCCTGAAAAAATGAAGTCAAGTGGAAGAAGCAGATGCCACAGTCAGTGAGAGGAAAGGGGATCCGACGACCCTTGATGGGGAGGATCACCTTGCAATGGAAGACAGATTGCAAATTGCGGTGGGGAGAGGAAAGGCAAAACTCGGGTCAAGATGGGAAACTGCACTCTGGGCCGGTCCCAACACTCCCCCTGTAGTTGGAACGACTAGGTCCCTGCCCCAGTCCTGGCAGCCTGCCCAGGTTCATTGACATTCGTGTGGTGACCCTATCATTTAAGAGGCTAAGCTACCTGTGGCCTCTGAACCTCAGGTTTTGGAGGGTGGGAGGTGCTTGTTTTCCATTCATAAAACACAACCCAAAAGGCCTAGAAACGGACGCCACATGACCTCGGTCTGTTAGACACGGTGCCCTGGAGAGCTCCGAGCTGCTCTCTGCGCTCCCGCTCCCGGGGCTGGACCGCGACCCCCTCTCCTGGGCGCGCCAAGTCCCGCTCCCGCTCGCGCCTCCGCCCGCCGGTGCCTCCTACCTGGGGACCGCTCCCCGGCACCCCTCCCCGGGCTCCCTCCCCAAAGCCCTCTCCCCCGCGCGCCCGGTCCGGGGACCTCGCCCTCTCCCTCTTTGAGGCCTCTTTCTTGGCGCCACTTGCTCGGCGTCCCTCCCCAGCATCCGCTGCCCGGTACACCCTCCTTGGGGTCCCTCCTGGGCGCCACTCCTTGGCATCCCTTTCCCCGCTGGGCCTTGTGCCTCCTCCCCAGAGCGCCCTCCCCTGCGTCCCTGTCTGAGCCCCCCTCCTGGGTGCCTCCTGCCCGGAGTCCCCTGCCCGATGCCTCCTCCCTGAGCTCCCCTCCAGGGCGCCTCCTCCTCGGCGCCCCTGCCGGGTGCCCCCACTTGAACGCCCCTCCTGGGCGCCTCCTCCCCGGCGCCCCTGCCCGGTGCCCCCCCAGTCCCCTCCTAGGCGCCTCCTCCCCGGCGCCCTTGCCCGGTGCCCCCCCCCCCGTGAGACCCCTCCGAGGCGCCTCCTCCCTGGCGCCCCTGCCCGGCGTCCCCTCCCTGAGCCCCCCTCTTGGGCGCCTCCTCCCTGGCTCCCCTGCCCGGCGCCCCCTCCCTGAGCCCGGCTCCTGCCAGGCGCCCCTGCCCGGTGATCCCTCTCTAGAGTCCCTCCCGTGCGCCTCTCCTAGGCGTCCCTTTCCGGGCCTGGCCCGGCGCCCCCTCCCCGAAGTCCCTCCTGGGCGCCTCCTCCCGGGCGTCCTCCTGGGCGCCCCCCCCCGACCCCTCCCGCTCCGCTACCTGGATCTCGTGGATGCGGCCGAAGCCGTCCTTCCAGAAGAACTCCACCAGGTTGGCGAGGGGGTGGGGGCCCGGCATAGCGGCGAGGCTCCTGGGCCCCTCGGTCCGGCCCGCGGCCCGCGGCGCCCCCCGCCGGCCAGCTCCTTTGTCCTCGGCCCGCGCCCCCGCCGACAGCCGAGCGCCCTCGGGCCGCCACCGCCGCGGGGCCCCGGCGTCCAGGAGCCCCCAGCGCCCGGGCGCCGGGCTCCCACGGGCTTTCAGGACTCGCGCCAGCAGGGCCATCGAGGCCGCCCAGGTCGGTGGGTCGACTGAAGCAACTTTTTTGTGTAGGGAGCTGCCCTTTGGGGCGGCTCCTGGCTTCGCTTTAACTGGTGCGCGCGGCGCTTCTTCGAGCTCATTCCGCCTGGGCATCAGTTTACACAGACCGGTATTAAAGACTCCCTCCCCTAAGGCTGGGGGAAAGGGGGTGGTCTGTGGTTAGACTGCCGGAGAACCAGGCGGTTAGCTTCTCTTCACATCACACTAATTCACCCCTTAAGCCTTCTTTAAAACCACAAAATTTTAAATTCAACCCTATTTCTGTCCATGGCCAAAAAAAAAAAAAAAAAAAGGAAAGAAAAGTCTACTGGGATTTGAAAAAAACATTTCTTCTTTAAAAATTACTATGGAGAGTATACGCAAAAAAACGAATTCACCTTTTTTTTTCATATTTTGGAAACCGCGCTTTATGATTTCAAGCCTTGCAGTTATAATTCAACATGCAGAAATGTTCGTTTTTGCACATAGCTCGTGATACTACTGTAAAATGGCCACATGATCATTTTACCACAAGTTCCCGTGGATAATTGCGCGGTCTCCGTTTGGCCTCCAAAGGCCTCCCGGCTTTTACCCCAGCGCACCCCTTCAAGAAGTGAGGAAGTGGGGTGCCTGGACATTGGCTTGAACGTTTGGCCTGTTTCCGGTCTCTCAGCAAGACCGGTCCTGTTGCACAGGCTGGGAGAAAGGAACGCAACTCCCAGGGAAGGTGAGAAGAGAGCGCGGTTCGCCAGCAGGGGCTCAGACCCCAGGGCCTGGCTGCAGAAAGGAAGCGGCCGCCGAGGGAGGGACTTGGCGTGGGACGGACTAGGAGTGTGTCCTCAGGTTTCAGGAAGGGAGCCCAGATTCTGAATGAGCCGCTCAACCACTTACTCCGAAAACGGAGAGCATTACTTAAGACCTCATGCAGGGCGTCCTAGTGCAGCTGGAGGTGAAACAGCAGCGATAACCGAAACCGAAAACTACAAACGCCAAGTGTTGTTACCACGCAAAACATAACCCACTCTTTGACTAGTAGTTTACACCTTTAATGCTCTGTTGAATCTCCACCAGTTTTATAATTATAGTAAGTATGAAAGTGAAGCAAAGGGGCGCCTGGGTGGCTCAGTGGGTTAAGCGTCGGACTTCGGCTCAGGTCACGATCTCACGGTTTGTGGGTTCGAGCCCCGCGTTGGGCTCTGTGCTGACAGCTCGGAGCCTGGAGCCAGCTTCCGATTCTGTGTCTCCCTCTCTCTGTCTCTGTCTCTGTCTCTGTCTCTCTCTCTCTCTCTCTCTCTCTGCCCTTTCCCCAATTGTGCTCTCTCTCAAAAATAAATAAATGTAAAAAAAAAATTTAAAAAAGAAAGTGAAGCAAAGGTCAGTTATTCAACTTCTAGAATTTACTAGTAAGTACTCCGCAACTCTTATTTCTAAAGATAGGTGCAAGAGATTCAAAGAGTGAGACACTGAATCTGCCTTTGAGGGCTCATAACCCGTGAGAGGAATACAACAGGTACACAAATCCAAGCCGGATTACCATCAGTGTCATAAGACCGGTACAATATGATGGGGATGTGTGGGAAAGAGCCATCACACCTAGTTGAAGGGCGCTGGTGCAAAGACCTCCGGATTTAAGTAGCATTTTTTTACAAATATACTTTATTGTCAAACTGGTTTCCATACAACACTAGGTAGCATTTTCCGCAGGGTTTGAAGACAGGGCTCAATTTCAGCAGGCAGAAATGGGGCAGCAATTGTGCTAGGAAAGTATCAATGGGGCGCCTAGGTGGTTCAGTCCGTTGAGTGACTGACTCTTGATTTAGGCTCAGGGCGTGATCTCATGGTGAGCGCCAGCCCCACATCGGGCTCTGCGCTGACACCAAAGAGTCTGATGGGGATTCTGTTTCTCCTTCTCTCTCTGCCCTTACCACACTCTTTCTCTCTCTCTCAAACTAAACAGACTTCAAAAAAAAAAAAAAAAAGGGGGGGGGGGGGAGTATGAAGAATGGCACAATGACTTTGTTCCTAGAGACTTTTAAAAATATTTCTGAGGGTAACTGGTCCTACGGAACAAAGACACCCCTAAGCAATTCAGTCCATTCTAGACAAGCTGTTAAATACAGATTTATATGTAAAGTGATTAAAAACACAGCTAGTTCTTTATTAGGGCTAACTAAGAAAAAGCCTGCAGTAAAGATAGGAAGGTAGAAGAGAGTAAAAGCAGATAGAGAAAGACCAGGAGGAAGAAAGATTTAATCATCCACAGAAATAGGTTTTCAGGGAGTACCCTTGCTCTCTCTGTCTCAGGGTATCATCTCTGGTAACTTGTAAAGCTAACTCCATAATCGTGGATCCAAATAAAATTAGTTCTTCATATTTGCCTGACACTCTAATGAAACTAAGCCGAAGACAACTTCAGAGTCTCAGTACAGTGGTATAAATTATCAATCTGTAATTCTGCGATAGAACAGTTTACTGTTTTCTTATTACTGTTCTATAGCTAATTATTTTTAATGGAAAGCACAAATGAACCCAGAAATAGAATAAATCATTCTGATTGGGAAAATTTCTTTCAATCGAACAACAACAAATTATAAAGTAACTTACTTTGGTCTTTGTGCTAGTTTTTTCTTTTCTTTTCTTTTCTTTTTTTTAGTTTAAATCCTAGTTAGTTAACATATAGTGTAATAATGATTTCAGGAATAGAATTTAGTGATTCATCACTTACCCAGGACTCATCCCAACGGTTGTCTTCCTTAGAATGCCCCTCACCCCGTTAGCCCATCCCCCTACCCAACACCCCACCAGCAATCATCAGTTTGTTATCTGTATTTAAGAGTCTCTTATGGTTTGCCTGCCTGTTTTTATATAATTTTTGTGTGGATATTTTTCCTGATGAATATCACTTTTATAATTAAAAAAGTAGTTGATGTAAAATAAAGGATTCTCATAGTTGTGGGGAAGTTTAATGGGAGAAAATAAAGGGTAGAATGTTGTAAGAATCTGAAACACAACTAAAAAAATGATGAAAAAAAATCGTTTCTGAATAGGAAAATACTGTCCATGTGTCTGTTCCTTTCTCTCTGAGTGAGCAGGAGAAACAAACATGAGACTCTGATTTCAAGTAGACAGGACAGCATTATTTGTCCCCATCTGACCTGAAACCAGGAGATTTTGCACAGCTGTTTTCCCTCAAGAAAACCAGTTTGTTGGCAGCACAGAGGGAAACAATGAGGTGCCCTTACCCAAGAGGAAATAAAGGAAATAAAGTTGCCCTCTAGAAGTTGGACGAATAAATTCTACACACAGTAACTAGCCATCTGTGGAAGTAAAACCAAGATACAGTCTTTAAAAATCTCCCAGAACTCAAATCAAGGTGACCTCGGATGAATCCCTGGGATGTGAAACTGGAATCTGGGGGCTGTTGGTAAGCAAAGCTTCACGAAGTATATTCTTGGGATAGAACAGGGATAATCAAATAATCTCAGAAAAGAGGACTCTTGTACAAGACGTTCTAGGAAGCAAGGCTTTCCTTTCCAAAACCTGAATTTGCCGGTCAAGGTGGGGCAGGAACAATATGCCAAGCTTCTCCTGGTCTCTCACCCACACTGGCTTCCTGTGCTCTGATTCCAGGCCACTGATTGGTTTCTTTTTCCATCTGGAGAATTAATGATGTTTCAAAAAAAAAATGAATGGTGTGATCTTGCTACTTGCCCACGCTAGTCAAGAAAAAGACAAAACCAAAAGAAAATGAAACAAAAGTATTCCGGAAGACAGAACTGGGAGGTCTCAGATGGTCTTTCTGTGAGCCCTGTTGCCACGTAGCCCCAACAAGAGGCAAAGAGAAAAACTTCCCTCTTCCTGAAAGGTATGTGGGAATTCTCCAGTGGGGTTCATTAACCAGCAAAGCTTTAGAAGGAGTTGTCTGGCTGCCAAAATAGCTTTAACTTCCCATAATGAAAAACTGTTGCTTCCACGAACTGGCCTTGTGAAGTATTGGTTTGCATTTTAATAAGCACATATTGAGCAACCCTTTCATCCAGCTAATTGCCACAGCTACCCTATGACCTGGGCACACGGTTCCCATTTCTATGAGGACGCAGGCTTCAGCTCCAAAGAGCTGAGTCAGGAGGAGTCCAGTTAACCCTGAATCTGAATCTGCTTCTGCGTTTGCTTTCCCTACACCTGCTCTAATGTAAGTGAAGAGAATTCAGACTAGGCCAGTTCTCTGTGCATTAGCAAGGGAGACAGGCTTCACAGAACTCCCCATTTCTTAGATACTGGTGATGTGATAGATTAACAAAGAATGGCTCTGGTGAATTCGGAAAAGAAAGGCTGCATGAGGCAGAAGGCCCCTCCATTGTCTCCAGAAGACTTCGGTAGGAGATGAGAATTGTTTGCTCACTCTCCCTTTCTTGGAGAGCCACCCCCTCCTCCTTTCAAAGATGCCCTGCTTGGTCCAAGTGGTTGGGAGGGGGCCGGCTGCCCTGGGCCCCTCACTCCAGGGTGCTCAGAGTCTTCAAGGGACTTTGCTAGAGCATCAGTACAGGTGCTCTCTTGTCTGGGGACTGCAATTTGGAAGTCCCTGGGAGCGTCTGTCCCCTCACACATAAAGAGCACCTGATTGAGAGCTTTGCAAACAAAGGAGAGAGAACCCTGACACCCTCATTTGAGACACTGGACCCATCTGTGCCCAGAAGAGGCCTTCCACCCTTTCCCTGATTTCTTGGTTAGGTGAGTCAGCACATTATTTTGTTTTCATGAGGGGGTGAGTTAATCATGGCCCAGGGTGAGGTCTTCACTCTTGTAGACAGAGGCTGCGAGTGTCTCATTAATGAGCATATCTGCCCAGAGGAACGGGAACTTTCAATTATATGATTAATTCACAATAAGAGAGAGAACTCACAGTGTACCAAACATTTCCACTGATCTTACCAGGACACTGGAAACTAAACTATCAGAAGGTTGCCTGGTGAGCACGGCCCAGTCTTCCTGGCTGTCACAGATCTGTAACCCTTGAGCCCCGGCTGAACTTGTTTATGTAAGTTACCCAGCCTGAGTCTAGAACTGTAAATGTCCTAAGGGCTGGGATTGTGTCTGACTCATGGCTGGATTTCTCCAAGCCTAACACAGAGCTGGCACACAGTGACACTTACAAATGTCAAAACAAATTTCAGTTTCAGTTAGCAAAATAAAGAAACCAGTCCCTACCACTAAGAGATATAAGCCACAAAGCACCTACTTGCTAAATGGAAACTTTCCCTACAATGGCAAGACATGACTTTGACATTAGCCACATGACCCCCCAGTAGCTAAACAAATTGCTGACCCAGCTGTCCATTGAAGGAGGCTGGTGTAGACCAGAAAGCCCACACATTTCCCTCTACAGTCCTCTGGAACGTTGTGCTGTTGCCCTAACCCAGGAGCTCTGTGGAACAATTGTTTCCGTCCTGCATGGGTGCCAACACCCCACAGCAGCCGTGGCACCCAGGACACAGGGGCTTCATATATTAACATATTTTTGTTGAGTGAATGAATTCCCTTGTAACAAATAAGAAACAGAGGCGAATGGGTTAAGTAGCTTGTAATATCATATTAAATTATTGCTTCTAAGTTGCCTAAAATAGCTCATTCAAAGCTTGCTTTTCATTTTGTTTTGTGAGCACCAATTTCTCATATAACTTGAGAAGGGTTTAAGATGGAGTTTCACTTTAGAATTTTTTTTTTAAGTAAGCACTATGCCCAACGTGGGGTTTGAACTCAGGACCCTGAGATCAAGAGTCACATGCTCTACTGACTGAGCCAGTCAGGCACCCCTTACTTAGGAGTCTTATCTTGTATATGTCCCTTAAATCCTTTTACTTATGTTCCTTATTTGAAAATACAATAACAATACTAATATCTGAACACACGAATTTTCATTCAACCCTCTCTACACCTTTGTCTAGACAGCTCAGTGGCTGGTCATCAGAGAAAAGTTGAGTGGCACATCCAGAGCCCTGTGGCCAGCCAGTGGCCTGGAGAATTCTGTTTTTTCCGACTTGCAGGCCAACTCTCTCTCTCTGCCTACCTGCCTGTCCTTTTCCCACACACGCTCTGATAGCAGCCATAGTGTAGGTTTGGAAATATCATACTCATGTATTTCATCAACTCCAGAATTTGATGAGGCTGCAATTCATTTGTGGTGACCCACGATTGTTGAATTCCTCTCTGTGGAAACCAGCAGGCTAGAAGCTAGGGCGGGGGGGAGGGGGGCACCAAGACAAGTTGACCAAAATGTGAGCCTTTCTGCCTGGATGCCAATTCCCATGTCCTTTGTCCACTGAGGTACAATTCCAAGTGGATTCTTTTTGGAGTACAGCTTGATAAACACGTACAGTTGTGTAACTACCACCACAGTGGAGGTACCCGTCTTATCACCTCAAAAAAAAAATCTTCATGTTCCTCTACAGTCAACCCACTAGGTTGGGGTCGAGCCCCTACAGTTCTGTCTTTTCCAAGATACCTTATAAATGGAATCCTACAGACGATAGCCTGCTGAGTCAGGCTTCTATCACTTCACCCATGTTGGTCCATCACCAGGCATTTGTTCCTTCTTATTGCTAAGCAGTATTCCTTTATAGGACTGTACCATAGCCTGGTAACCACTCTGCTCAACTAAAGACACTTGGGTTGTTTCTAGATTCGGGGATTATGAACCAACTCACCCTAAACATTTATGAACAGGTTTTTGTGTGAACAAATACATAGGAATGAGAATGTGGGATCCACAATGTCTTTTTCTGCCCTCAAAGGTCTTCTGCCCTCTTTAGGACTGACTGTATCATGTTTTGTCTCTTCTTGGTCAAGTAATCAGTCAGCATGGGGCCCACAATAGATGAGATGGTTTTCTAGCAAAGGGAGGTATGCCTGGAAGATCCCAGTATTTTCCCACAAAATTACCCCAACTCCTGAGGCCCTTGTCAGTCTAGTGAGAAGAGTGCCCAGGTTTCCAATGTCCATGAAAGCCTTCTCAGCATGTAAAAGAGGCCCTGAAATATGAGGAGCCCAGGCACCAAAATATACCCTGACAAAAGCAGGCCACCAGCAAGGCTTTCTGTGTGAGACAGACCTACTCAAAATCAAACCGTCCTCCCTTCAACAGTGGAAGGAAAAGCGTTAATAATAACTATAAAGTATCGAACATTCACTATATGCCAGGCATTACACAGAGCAGACACTCACTTCAATAAGCCCATGGCCACCCAGAAGTAAGCAGTTCAATCAAGGTTCAAGCCAGGCCTGGGGCTCCAAGCCCACAAATGTAGCCAAGCACCGTGTGCTCTCCTAAGCTTCACCACAGCATCAGAGGGCAAAGCATGAGCAGTAAATGATCTCTGAAAAATGGCCTAGTGTGTGTGAAGCAACATTGTGTGGAAAAACAGTACTGTAGACATCTTCTAATGTCCCAGATCCTAGACCCTGATCTGAGTTGGGGCCAAGCCTATACCTTACTACTTGACCGTGAGGAACTCACCCAAACTTCTTACCCCTGTATCAGATATGTCTATCTCATTTTTTAGGTGAGGGCAAAGGATGGTTTGAAGAAATAGTCAAATTCTAAACTGAAATCTTAATATACTTCCGAAGACCCTCTTTAAGATGAGAAATTTGTCAGGGAGCAATAGTACGTATTTCTAGTGAAGATCTACTATGGAAATCTTTTAAGAAAAGACAAAAATTCCAGAAAAGAGACTGGAAGAAGAAAAAGCAAAAAGCAAAAGATCGTTTGTTTGCAACCAACACATTACTTACTTTCCTAGCCAGCGTTTTTACCCTGGGACTCCCCAGCCTCAGGAGACGAGACAGAGACAGTGGACAGGACCCACTTCACATGGAGCTGATGTTGCCAGTGTTCACAGCAGAGAGACAGGCCACGGAGAAAACTGGCTTCTGTCTCAATCTAGGAGGGCCCCGTGGGATGTAGGCAAGTTATGTGAATGAAGGATTTCCAGAGAGAGAAAATCCACTCTTAGCCACTGAACCTTCCTTGCCTCCCCTCTCTTCTTGGGCTCTCCCTTTGCTGGCCACTCCCAGGCAAAGGAGGAAAGTACTGACAGCCTTTGGAGACCACTGACGAGGTTCCAATCCTGAAGTTTTCCAGTTGCCTACCCTGTGGTCCAGCAACTCAGTCAACCTCTCTGAGCCCCAGTGTTTTCATCTGAAAAACGGAGATGATAATAACTGGGCACTTGGTAAGAGCATCCATAAGAAAATCCATAATCTCATATTTACTAAAGAAAGACTAAAGCTTTCTCCTTAGTATCAAAAACAAGACAAAAATATCTGTTCTTGCCAATTCTATTCAACATTGTACTAGAGGTTCTAGCCAGGGCAATTAGATAAGAAAAATTAAAAAGAGGAATCCATATTGGAAAGGAAGAGGTAAAACCATGTCTGTTTGCAAGTGACATTATCTTTTTTTATTATTATTTATTTATTTATTTATTTATTTATTTATTTATTTATGAGAGAAAGAGCAGGGAGAGGGCAGAGAGACAAAGAGAGAATCCCAAGCAGGCTGCACATTCAGTGCAGAACCCAATGTAGCGCTTGATCTCACAACCCTGGGATCATGACCTGAGCCAAAATCAAGAGTTGGACGCTCAACTGACTGAGTCACTCAGGTGCCTAACATGATCTTATATATAGCAAATTGTGAATACACACACACACACACACACACACCTCAAATATTTAAGCTAATAAATGAATTCATCAAAGTTTCCAGGACACAAGGTCAATATACAATATTGGTTATACTTCTACACACTAGCAATGAACAATCCAAAAATAACATTAAGAAAACAATTCCACTTAAAATGGCATCAAAAAGATTAAAATACTTAAAAATAAACTTAACAAAAGAAGTACAAGATTTGGACAGTTAAAAACTACAAAATATTACTGAAAGAAATTTTAAAAGACTTAAATAAATAGAAAGTCATCCATATACATGAATTGGGAAACCTGACTTAATAACATTAAGATGGTAATACTCCCCCAAATGATCTACTGATTCAGTGAAATCCGTATCAAAATCGCAGCTGCCTTTTACACAGAATTGACAACCTGATCCTAAAATCTGTACGGAAATGCAAGGGCCCCAGAATAACCCAGAAAAAGAAAAACAAAGTTGGAGGACTCATACTTCCTCATTTCAAAGCTTATTATATAATCAAGATTACTGCATAATCAAGATGATATGGTATTGGCATAATGATAGATACTACATCAGTGAGATAGAATTGGAAGTCAAGAAATAAACCCATACATCTGTGGTCAATTATTTTCAACAAATATGGCAACATGATTAAATGGGGAAAAGAACAGTCTTTTCAATTCATGGTGCTGGGACGACTGGACATTCACTTGCAAAAGAATAAAGTTGGACTCCTACCTCATGCCATCTGCAAAAAGTAACCCAAAATAGGCCAAAGATCTAAATGTAAGAGCCAAAACTATAAAACGCTTAGAAGGAAAAATAGGTGAAAATGTTTATGACCTTTGATTAGTCAATGGTTTCTTAGATAAGATGCCTAAAGCACAAGCACAAACAACAAAATAAAAATAAGGGGCGCCTGGCTGGTTCAGTTGCCAAAATATGTGACTCTTGATCTCGGGGTTTTGAGTTCAAGCCCCACATTGGGTGTAGAGCCTACTAAAAAAAAGTAAGTTGCAGTTCCTCAAAATTTTAAACTTTGCGCCTCAAAGAAATGGAAGAAAAGTGAAATGGTGACCCAGACCTCCAGGTTTTGTTCTGATGTGTAAGGAGCTTGCACTCATCACTCTTGTACTAACCCCACGAAACTGAAAACTAACAACTTTCTTAGATCCAGCAGAGAACTGAGGTCACAGGGCAAGCTGCTACCCCATGTATTGGTGAGATCAATAGGTGGGTACAGAGAATCACAGCCGACCAGAGATGAAGCCCAAGGGCAGAAGTTCTGCAGGAAGCAGCACCAAAGTAGGGAAACTGAAACCGTAGTGGTGAATTGCTGGAAACTCAGGGTGGACAAGTTTGAGACTAAAACGCCAGGTGTCCGTTCTTAGGGAAGCTCTCACACTTTTGTGAGTTTTACTTCCAGGAGCCCGCCAGGTTCTGACAATGCAGATCAGAGATAAATCCCACCATACGTCCAGAATGGGGAGGGGTGTTGGGGGAAGTTGTTGAGATGTGACCACCGGTTGACCCACAAGCTGGACCTGGGCAATTGGAGGCTCCCCGCCCCTCCTCTATCCTTTGAAATGTGTGTTCCACTTGCCTTCCCTATTCCCAGAAGCTGCCTCAAGGATACGGCCTTGAGACAGAAATGTGGTGTTGAGACTATCTGGATGGTATGCATGACTGGATCCAGTTATGGACCTGTATGAACTTTAAGTGTGGAAATCTACTCATTTCGCAGCTGCCCCAGACAAACCTCTCATAAGTTCCCTTGCTTATGAAACCTGCCACCTACCAATCCAGAGGGCTCTGCCTCTCACTTTGGTCTCTCCCTGCCCTCTGTGAACTGGGAGCTTGTTTCAGACTTCACCCAGGAAGCGCCCAAAGAATTTGCAAACTAACAAGGGGAAATACATCAGAGTACTCTGTTCTTAATTAGTCTAGCTTTCAAAAAGCTATTTTACCTAACTGACAGATTTTACTGGAGCCTAGCCAACCTGGGGAAAAGGAAATACCCACCTAGGGGGCTGGGGGATCTGACAAGCACTTGAGATGGTCACAGCACAGGCCCACTAAAAGACTGAGACCTAATCATGAGATCAGAGAATGTTCCCCTTCCCACACATCTTACTGGGATGTCAGTGGAGCTCCTATGCAACAAGGGGAGACAAAACCAAGAAAACCAGAGGAAGTTTAGCCTCTGACATTTACAGCTACAGCTAACAGTAAATATAGCCTAACTCTCAGACAGGAAAACATAAAGCTTCACAATAATGGTTCTATTTACCTCAGTTCCTTTTACACAGTGCATCATGTCAGGCTATCAACAGAAAATTATGAGGAAATCCTAAAAGACAAAAAACACTTTGAAGAGACAGAGCCAACATCAGAACCAGACTCAGGTATGGTAGAGATGTAGAAATTATCAGACTATGAATATAAAATAACTATGATTAATATGCTAAGGGCTGTAATGGAAAAAAGTAGACAACATGAAAGAAGAGATATGCAATGTAAACAGAGAGATGGAAACTCTAAGAAAAAATTGGAAGTTAATGCTAGGAATCAAAATCACTGTAAAGAAATGAAGAATGCCAGGTTTACCAATAGACTGGTCACAGCCCAGGAAAGAATCCGTGAGCTTGAAGAAATGTCAATCGATACTTCTAAAACTGAAATATAAACAGAAATAAGAATGACAAAGAACAGAATAAGAACTATGGGACGATTTTAAAAGGTGTAACATATGCATAATGAAAATGCAGGGGAAAAGAAAAGAAGAAATATTTGAAGCGATAATGACAGAGAACTTTCCAAAATTAATGACAGACACAAAACTACTGATCCGGAGGCTCAGAAAACATCAAGCAGGATAAACACCAAAAAAAAAATCTATACCTAGACATATCTTATTCAAACTGCAAAAAATCAAAGACAAAAAGAAAATCTTGAAAGAGACAGAGGGGGAAAAACACTTTACCTATAGAGAAGCAAAGATAAGAATTATATCAGACCTCTCTTGAGAAACCATGCAAGCAAGAGGAGTGGTGTGAAACATTTATGGCATTGAAGAAAAAAAAAAAGAAACAAAAAACAAGACAACCCACCAACCTGGCTGGCACAGTCAGAGAAGTGTGGGTCATGAGTTCTCACGGGTTGTGAGTGTGAGCCCCACATGGGGTGTAGAGATTACTTACATAAATAAAACCTTTAAAAAAAAAAAGTGAAAGAGAAATAAAGACTTTCTCAGAAAAAAAAAAAAATAGAGAATTTGTCACCAGTTGATCTACTTTGCAAAAATCAGTAAACAAAATTCTTCTTCAGAAAGAAAATGATGTAGGTCAGGAACTTGTATCTACATAAAGGAAGAACATTAGAAAAGGGATAAATGAAGATAGAATAAAATATTTTATTTGTATTATTCTGAATTGATCTAATAGATAAATTCATTCAAAAAAATAGCAGCAAAATATCCAGTGATCACAATTTATAGAGAAGTGAAATAAATGACCGCAATGCTATAAGGGGCAGGAGGGATGATTTAGGAATCCACAATTATAAAGTACTCTCACTGCCTGTGAATTGGCAGTGTTATTTGAAAAAGACTTGAATTACTTGTAAATGTATATTGCAAATTAAAGGGCAACCACTACAAAAAGTAAATAAAGAAGTATGATGATATGCTAAGAAAAGGGAGAAAATGGAATTCTATAAAATGCTCAGTTAAAACCAGAGACATTAGAAAAAAAGTAGAAAAGAAAGAAAGAAAGAAAGAAAGAAGAAAGAAAGGAAGAAAGAAACTAGGAAGAAAGAAAGAAACTAGGAGGGAAGAAAAAGAGAAAGAAAGAAAAGAAAGAAAGAAAGAAAGAAAGAAAGAAAGAAAGAAAGAAAGAAAGAAAAGAAGGAAAAGAAGGAAGGAAGGAAGGAAGGAAGGAAGGAAGGAAGGAAGGAAGAACAGGGCAAAGAATAGAAAATGGCAGCACACTCAGTAAGACAATACCCCAACCGTAGTTGCTAAATGATGATCACTTAAACATCTATGGTCTAACACATCAGGTAAAAGACAGATACATGAGAGTGGATAAAAAGCCACTGCATGTTGTACACAGAAAACTCACATTTAGTGAGTTATCTATCACAATATAGATAGATTGAACTAAAGGGGATGGAGAAAGATATACCATGCTAACACTCAAAAAAGAAAAAAAAAGAGCTGGAGTTATCATATTAATTTCAGACAAAACAGTTCAGAGCAAGAAAAAACTATCAGGAATAAAGAGGAGCATTACATAAGAATAAAGGGATCAATTCTCTAAGAAGACAATGATCCTTACTGTGTATGTGCCTAACAACAGAACATTAAAATACACAAGGTGAAAACTGATAGAACTGCAAGCAGCGACAAATGAACTATTATAGTTGGAGATTTCAACACCCCTCTATCAGTAATTGACAGATCCAGCATACAGAAAGTCAGTAGGGACAGAGTTGAAGTTAAACAGCACCATCAATCAAATTGCAATCTAATTGACATCTTTGGGTGACTTCATCCAACAAGAGAATAATACACGTTTTTCTCAAACTTACATGGAATATTTACAAAGATAGATATATTCTGGGCTATAAAACACACCTTAATAAATGCAAAAGAATGGAAATAATACAAAGTATACCATCAGACCACAACAGGATTAAATTAGAATCAGTACTAGAAAACCCCCCAAATACTCGGAGATTAAACAACACACTTCTAAATAATTCATGGACCAAAATAGTCTCAAGATAAATTTAAAGCTAAATGAAAATAAACATACAACTCATCAAAAGTTGTGGGACACTGTGAAAGTACGGCATAGAAGGAAATGTATAGCATTGGATTCACATATCAGAAAAGAAAGATTTAAAATCAATACTCTAAGTTTCCACCTCAGGAAACTAGAAAAGCACATTAAATACAAAGCAAGCAGAAGAAAAGAAATAATAAAAATTAGAGCAGAGGGGTGCCTGGCTGGCTTAGTCAGTAGAACATCCAATTGTTATCTCAGGGTCATGAGTTTGAGCCCCATGTTGAGTGTAGAGATTAGAGCAGAAATTAATGCAATTGAAACTAGGAAATCAATAGAGAAAAGAAACAAAACCAAGAGCTTTGGAAATATCAATAAAATTAATAAACCTCTGGCCATGTTGACTGATAAGCAGAAAGAAGACACAAATTACTAATATCAGGAATAAGGGGGGCCTGGGTGGCTCAATCAGTTAAGCCAGCGACTCTTGATTTCAACAGCTCAGGTCAAGATGTCATAGTTCCTGAGATCAAGCCCCGTGTCAGGCTCTGTGCTAACAGCATAGATTCTCTCTCCCTCCCTCCCTCCCTCCCTCCCTCCGTCCCTCCCTCCCTCTCTCTCTCTCTCTCTTTCGGCCCCTCCCCTGCTCACACTCTCTCTCCATCTACACTTAAAAAAAAGAAGAAGAAACAAAAGAGGAGCCATGGACATGAACAGGACAATAAAGGACTCTTATGAACAATTCTATGCCCATAAACTTGATAACCTGGATGAAATGGACCAGTTCCTTGAAAGACACAACCTACCAAATTCACATGAGGAGAAATAGATAATCTAAAGAGGACTATATCTATTAAATAAATTGAATCAATAATTAATAACCTTCAAAAACAGAAAGCACCAGGCCCAGATGGGTCCACTGGTGAATTCTACCAAACATTAAGGAAGAAATCATACCAATATTTTGTAAACTCTGCCAGAAAATAGAAGCAAAGAGAATACATTCTAACTCATTCTCTGAAACAGCATTACCCTAATATAAAAACCAGAAAAACTCATTACAAGAAAAGAAAACTAGAGACCAGTATTTTTCATGAACATAGAAGCAAAAATTCTTAACAAAATATTAATAAATTGATTCTAACCAATCAAAGAATTATATACCGTAATCAAGAGAGAATGATTCCAGGTATATAAGGCTGGTTCAAGATTTGAAAATCAATTAATGTAATCCATCACATCAACAGGCTAAAGAAGAAAACTCATTATCAAATCAATAGGAACATAAAAATCAGTAGACAATATCCAACACCCATTCATGATAAAAACTTTCAACACTGGAATAGAGGGGGAAACTCCTCAGTTTGATAAAGGACATCCACAGCCAACATCATACTTAATAGTGAGAAACTAAATGTTTTGCTGCTAAGATCAGGAATAAGGGAAGGATGCCTGCTCTCGCCACTCCTATTCAACATCATACTAGAAATCCAAGCTAATGCAATATGGTAAGAAAAGGAAATAAAAGGCATAGGGATTGGGAAAGAAGAAATAAACCTGTCTTTGTTTGTAGAGGTCATGACTGTCCATATAGAAAATACCAAAGGATCAACAGAAACAAACTCCTGGAATGAATAAGAAATTATAGTGGGGTTGCAAGATACAAGGTTAATATATAAGTCTGTTTCTTATATACTGTTTTCTTATGTATACTATAATATTTCTTATATACTAGCAATGAAGAGTTGGATCTTGAAATTAAAACTCAATACCATTTACATTAGCAAATGAAATATTAATTATACATCTAATAAAATATGTACAAGATCTACATGAAAAAAACTTACAAAACTCTGATGAAAGCAATCAAAGATCTAAATAAATGGAGAGATATTCCATTACATGGATAGGAAGACCCAATATTGTCAATATGTCAGTTCCTCCCAACTTGATCTATAGATTCAGTTCCAATAAAAATCATAGCAAGTTATTTTGTGGCTATTGACAAACTGATTCTAAAGTTTACATGGTGATGCAAAAGACCTGGAATAGCCAATGAAATAGTGAAGAAGAACAAAATTAGAGGAATGGCGCTACCCAACTTCAATACCTATGTAAAGCTACAATAATCAAAACAGTAGGATATTGGTGAAAGAGTAGACAAGTATTTTGATGAAACAGAATGGAGTGCCCAGAAATGGATCCTTACAAAATCCATTGACCTTTGACAGAAGAGCAAAAGCAATACTGGAGAAAGTCTTTCCACAAATGGTGCTGGAACATAAGAACAAGAAATTATTACCAGCAACTTTTTAAAAGGCCCTTCTGCCTGGAAATTAAATAACGTATCAAACTCCTTGAGCAAAGGGGAAAATACAAACCAAAATTCTGAAATTTCTTTTTTTTTTAATGTTTAATATTTTTGAGACAGAGAGAGACAGAGCATGAGCAAGGGAGGGACAGAGAGAGAGGGAGACACAGAATCCAAAGCAGGCTCCAGGCTCTTAACTGTCAGCACAGAGCCTGATGCGGGGCTCAAACTCACGAACTGTGAGATCATGACCTGATCTGAAGTCGGATGCTTAACCGACTGAGCCACCCAGGCACCCCCAAAATTCTGAAATTTCTAAAAAAAAAAATTGATCATGAAAACTAACAGCATACTCCATCAAATTCATTTAAAGCAGTGAGCAGAGGAAAATTTGTAGCCCTGAACATTTTTGTCAATAAAAATGAAAGAATTTGAGTTTGCAGCTCAGAAAGCTGAGAAAGAAGGGAAATAATAAAAGTGAAAGCAGAAATTAATGAGGCAAAGATCCAAGAAACAATAGATCCAATTATAAAATCCAAAGCCTAGTTTCTTGGGAAAAAATTAACAAAACAGACCAACTGTTATTTATATTTACATAAGAAAAAAAGAAGAAAGAGCAAATACACAAAAATAAGAAATATTAAGTGGGGAATTAGCCATTGAGACAAAAGATATTTTTAAAATACTAAAAGACCATTTATCAGAATCTCTATGAAAATATTGAAAACCTGTATGAAATGGATAACTTCCTATGAAAATACAATTAATCAAAATTGACCCCATTACAGGCAGACAGTTTAAACAGACTAATTTCCCTAGAAGTACAAAAAATTATCAAGGAACTTCCACATTAAGAAAGAATCAAGGGGGTGCCTGGGTGGCTCAGTCGGTTAAACATCTGACTTCAACTCAGGTCATGATCTCACAGCTCGTGAGTTCAAGCCCCACGTCAGGTTCTGTGCCGACAGCTCAGAGCCTGGAGCCTGCTTCGGATTCTGTGTCTCCCCCTCTCTCTGACCTCCCATGCTCATGCTCTGTCTCTTTCTATCTCTCAATAATAAATAAACATTAAAAAAAAGAACAAAGAACAAAGTTTCACAGGGTTATTCTACCAAATCTTCAGCTAGTCCCAGTGCTTTACCAACTTTTCCAGAGCATTGAAAATGAAGGGAAATTTCTTAGCTCTTTATATAAAAGAGGAATACTGTAAAAA
Source organism: Panthera tigris (assembly GCF_018350195.1). Taxonomy (NCBI): domain Eukaryota; kingdom Metazoa; phylum Chordata; class Mammalia; order Carnivora; family Felidae; genus Panthera; species Panthera tigris. The sequence continues at coordinate 110,654,159 of NC_056667.1, read as the reverse complement.
CCCAATTAAGATAGTATAAAAAGATTATAAATATCATTCATGAATATTCATGAAAACATTCTAAATAAAATGCTAGTGAATAGAATTCAACATCACATTATGAAAATAATAATACAACATAACCAAGCGGGATTTATTTCAGGAATACAAGGTTGATTAAATATTAATAAATGAACACACCATATTTATAGATTGATCTAAGGAGATAAATTGCATTTATTTCCACAGCTGCTGAAAAAGTCTTTTACAAAATTCATCACCCAAAATTCATTAAAAAGACTTAAGAAAATAGAAACTTATGGGTACTTTCTTAAGATGTAAGTTGACACATGTGCATGGACACACACACAACTTTTGTGCTACAACCAGGATCTCATTTAGCGGGGAAATGCTAGGAACTTTCCATGAAGATCAGGAACAAGGCAACTTTGCCCACGGTCTCCACTGCCACTCAACATTTTACTAGTGATGTTAGCCAGTAAGACAAGACACTCAATTACAGACATGAGATTTGGAAAAGAAAAATAAAACTATCTCTATTTTGCAGATGATATAAATGTACACAGAAAACCCTGGGGAATCAGCGATAAAACTACCATTTTGATAATTTAGCACGCCATCAAATTATCATATAGAAATCAATAGACTTCAACTATACAAATAATAAGTGGTATCGATATATAATACAGAAAAATCTAATGTATGTGTCAAGAAAATTAACAATTCAGGAATAAATATAATAAGAAATATTTAAAAACTACATGAGGAAAAATTTTAAAACAAGTAGACTTGAACAAATGTAAAGACATTTCTGGTTCTTGAACAAAATGACTCGGTATTATAAAAATGTCAGGTCTCCCAAATAAATAAACATTGAAAAAAATTAAAATAAAAAAAAGGGGGCACCTGGGTGGCTCAATCGGTTAAGCCTCTGACATCGGCTGAGGTCATGATCTCATAGTTTGTGAGTTCGAGCCCCACGTTGGGCTTTGCGCTGACAGCTTGGAGCCTGGAGTCTGCTTTGGATTCTGTGGTCTCCTTCTCTTTCTCTGCCCCTCCCATGCTCACACTCTGTCTCTATCTCTCTCAAAAATAAATAAACATTAAAAAAAATTTATAAAAATATCAGGTCTCCCTAAATTAATTTATAAATTTAATGCAATCCCAAGAAAGATACTAATAAGTTTTTTTTGAATTTTTTAAAATGTTTTTATTTATTGTTGAGACAGAGAGAGACACAGCATGAGCAGGGGAGGGGCACAGAGAGAGGGAGACACAGAATGTGAAGCAGTCTCCAGGCTCTGAGCTGTCAGCACAGAGCCTGACGCGGGGCTCAAACTCACAGACTGTGAGATCATGACCTGATCTGAAGTTGGATGCTTAAGCAACTGAGCCACCCAGGCGCCCCAATAAGTTTTTTTGTAATGGAACTGTACAAGTTGATGCTAAATTTCATATGGAAAAATATATACATAATTTAAGAATAGCAAGGAAAACACTAAAAGGAAAAAATATAAGGTGACTAGCCCTATAAGTCATTAAAACATGCTGTAAAATTTTTATAATTAGAAAAGTGTAGTGCTAACACATGAATAGACAGGCAAGTCTATCAAAGTTTATCAAGTCTATCATGGAAAAACCAGAAATAATGTCAAGTACATATGGAGCTTTAGTATGTGATAAAGGTAGCAACTCAAATCTCTATGGCAAAACCAGGCTTTTTAATAAATGATGTTGGCACAAATAGTTAGCCATTTGGAGAAAAAGAGAAGATTGAGTTTTACCCCACATCATATTCAAGAATAAACTCCAGATGGTCAGGATCTAAATGTAAACTAAATCCATACAAGTATTAGAAGAAAAATAAGTGAATTTCTCTTTAGCCTGCATATGGGGAAAGGCTTCTAACTATGACTCGAAATCCAAATACACTAAATCCACTAAAAGATTGATAAATTTGATTAAAACAAAAAACTGGTTTTGTATGGCAATGTCACCATAAACAAAGTCATAAGACCATCAATACCCTGGGGGAAAATATTTGCAACATATATTACAGAGTAAGGACCAATATGCCAATATATATAAGTAACTTAAAAATTGAGGAGACAGAAAGGGGAGGGGGGGCCAAGGAAAAACTGGCAGAAGACGAGAACAGACCATTAAAAATTTTATATGTGAAAATGAAAAGATTTTCAACCTCATTCCTAAAACTAATTTAAAACTACACTAAAATACTGCTTCTCACCTATCATATTGACAAAATTTTAAAATTACAATACATTCTGATAGTGAGGCTGTGGATAAAGAAGCATCTCATAGACTGCTGGAGGGAATGTGAATTAGAACAACCATCATAGAGAGTAATTTGGCAGTCTCTAGCAAAACTACACTTGCATTTACCTTTTGAATTAGCAATCCCATTTCTAAGAATTTACCACGTTGATATACTTCCAACGATAAGAAAATACATTGCACAATGTTTATTAGAAGCAATGTTTGCAGCTGTAGAATATTTTCAATAATCTAAATGCCACACATAAGACTGTTGTCTTAGTCTGCTCTGGCTGTTATAAGGAAATACCGTACACTGGTGGCTCACAGTTCTGGAAGTTGAGAGGGCCAAGATCATGGCGCCGGTGGATTTGATGTCTAGTGAGGACCCACTTGCTGGCTTGCAGATGGCAGCTTCCTGTCTGTATACTCACACTGCCTTTCCTCTGTGCAAGCTTGTGGAGAGAGGGAGAAAGCGCCTGTGTCTTGCTCTTCTAATAGGGCACTGATCCCATTAGGGGACTCCACCCCCATCTAAATCTAATCACCTCCTCAAGGCCCCACCTTCTAATACCATCACAATGGGGGTTAGGACTTCAAAATGAGCATTTTGAGAGGATACAAACATTCAGTCCATAGTATCAGTGGTTAAAAGAACATGGTACCTTCACAAAATAGATTACTGTCAGTTGTTTAAAAGAGAGAGAGAGAGAGGGAGATCTCTATGAATTGATATGGTTTTCCAGAATTTATTAAGTTAAAAAAAAACAAAAAAGCAGGGGCACCTGGTTGGCTCAGTCGATAGAGAATGTGACTCTTAATCTCAGGGTCATGAGTTCAAGCCCCATGTTGGGTATAGAAATTACTAAAATAAAAACTGTAAAAAGCAAAGGGCAGAAGATGATCTACAGTATACTACCTATTGTATAAGAAAGAACAAATAATAATAAAGAAGGAAAAAATAAGAAAATATACATGTATTTACTCATTTGAGCATAAGGAAACACAGCCAAGCTAAAAAGAAAGCTTAGATCAGATGCCTGCTGGACATAGAATGCCTGCATAGGATGCCTGCATTTTTATATCTGCAGAATTTGTAGCAATGTCCCCTCTCTCATTCCTGATATTGGTAATTTGTGTCTTCTACATTGTTTTTTTTTTTTTTATCAGTCTAACGGTTTATCAATTTTGCTGATTTTTTCAAGGAACATGTTTTCAGTTTTGTTGCCTTTCTGCATTGCTTTGTTTCCCATTGCATGGATTTTCTGCTTTAAAAAAAATCTTTGTTTTCCTTAGTCTTTTGCTCTTCCTTTTCTAGTTTCTTAAACTGAAAGCTGAGGTCACTGAGTTAAGATCTTTCTTCTTTTCTCTTATAGGTTAATACTATACATTTCCCTCTAAGGACAGGACAGGCTGCATGTCCCAATTTTTGATAGGCTGGCTTCTGTTCTATGTTCTTTTATGTTATGGTCAGTCAGGTGTAGCTACAAGAGAAGACACAGGAGAAGTTCAGGAAGACAAGTTTATGATACTCACAGGTCCTAGACACCTGAGGCACAACATAGCACGCCACACAGGGCCACAGGGGGACGTCTTGGTGTGCTCAGCAGGCAGAAAGCAGGGGTGGAGGGGGAAGGCTGGGGCTAGAACCTTTACTGGAGTTTCTGTGGGACAGGCAAAGAAGGGCAGGATGAACACTTTAGGAGTGTCCAGTTTGAATAATTTCAGTGGGCTCTGAACTAGCAGGATGGTCCCTAGTTGCCCACACCTCTACTAAGGTGGCAGAATCTTGCTTCTTGGGGAGTATGAACCAGATAGAGGAGGCCTGGTTCTGGATTGGTTAGTTTGCAAATCAGAGACAGGCTCCTAGCTGGACCTCTTCTGCCTCCAGAACTGGCTAGCCCTAGGAGGGTCAGTCTCTCCCCAGCCAGAAAGGTTTTTAAGACACCAAAACACTGTAATTTAGAGAAATAAAAAATATATAAACAACATGGTTTTCATTTTCACTCAATTCAAAAATACTAAATTCCCTTTTGAGGTTTTAGATTTAGAATTGTTTTACTTGGTTTTCAAATAGCCCAGGGGCGGGGAGGTTTCCCAGAGATCTTTCTTTTATCGATTTTTAATTTAATTCCACTGTGGTCACAGAACATAGTTGGTATGACTTGAATCGTTTTAAATTAATGGGGACCTGCTGTATGGCCCAGAATTGAATCTGTCCTGGCAAACGGTCTGTCTGACCTGGAGAAGAATGTGTATTCTGCTCTTAGTGGGTGGCATTCCAGAAGCGTCAATTAAGTCAACCAGGTGGATGGCATTGTCTTCTGTCTTAACTGATTTTTGGTCTACTTACTCTATTAATTATTGAGAGAAAGGTATTAAAATTTCTGAATACGAGTGTCTTATTCCTGCTTGCGGGTGTATCAGTTTTTGCTCTGTGTATTTAAAAAAAATTTTTTTAATGTTTATTTTTAAGAGAGAGAGAGACACAGGGTATGAGCAGAAGAGGGTCAGAGAGAGAGGGAGTCCGAAGCAGGCACCAGGCTCTGAGCTGTCAGCACAGAGCCCAACGTGGGGCTCGAACTCATGAACGGTGAGATCATGACCTGAGCTAAAGTAGGACGCTCAACTGACTAAGCCACCCAGGCGTCCCACCCCATATATTTTTAAACTGTTACTGGGGACCTAAATGTTTAGAGTTATTCCCACTTTATCATTATAGAATGACACTCTTTATCCCGGGTCATAGTCTACGCTCTGAAATCTACTTCACCCAATAGTATAGCTACTCCAGCTTTCTTTTGCTTAGTGTTAAGACAATATATTTTTTTTTCTCCTTCTTTTGCTTTTACCTATTTGCATCCTAATATTTCAACTTGTAGGCAGCATAGTTGGGTCCTTGTTCTCAGAATCTGACAATGTCTACCTTTTAATTGAGGGCGTTCAGATCATTTTCTGTTTACTCTAGATTTTCCCATCTGCCTCTTATTCCCTTTATCCACTTTTCTTAGGGTGTAGTATTTTTCATGATTCCGTTTTATCTCCTGTGTTGGATTAGAAGCCATAATCCTTTGCCGTGCTATTTTCATGGTTGCTTAAGAGGTTTTTTAACTAATCACAGACTACTTTCAAGTCGTATTGTACCACGTTATATATAATACAGAAACCTTACAATAGCATATTTCCATCTCTACTCTCCTGGCTTTTGTGCTGTTGTTACACATTTTACTTTTGTAAACTCCACGATACATTAGCCTTGCTTTAAACAGTTATTTTTTTATTGTGGTGATAGATAACAAAATTTACCACCTTAACCATATTTAAGTATACAGTTCAATGGCATTAATCACAGTCATGTTGTTGTGCAAGAATGACCATGATCCATCTTTCCAGAACTCGGCAATAAATTCTTTACAAAAAGAGATGTGAATAATAAGAAAATCTTTTCTATTTACCAATGTCGTTTGCAGTCATGACCTTGCGATTTCATGAGTTCAAGCCCCGCATTGGGCTCTGTGCTGACAGTGTGGAGCCTGCTGGGGATTCTCTCTCTCCCTCCCCCACTCACGCTGTCCCGGTCTCTCTCAAAATAAATAAATAAACTTAAAAAAAGAAAGAACTTCCTTAAACCTGACTCAGAGGCAGGTCAGCTAGTGATGAATTCTTTCTGCTGATACCTTTATCCATGTTCCCTGTACACAAAATGTATTCTGGTTCCTTTTTGATTTTCTCTTTATCGCTGGTTTTAAGCAATTTGCTTTTGATGTATCCTTGGTGTTATTTCCTGTGCTTGGAGTTCATTTTGTTTCTTGGAACTGGGGGCTTACAGTTTTCATCAAGCTTAGAAAAATTTCAGCCATTTTTTTTCCAACCCTTTTTTTTTTTTCCTATCTTCCCTTCTTCCTCTTCTGCTTCAAGGATTCCAAACACACGCATATCCGGCCACCTGAAGTTGCCCCACAGCTCACTAATGGCTCTGCTCATTTTGTTTCAGTCTTTTTTTTTTGTTTCATTTCATTTAAATTAATGTGTTTTCAAGTGCACCAATCTTTCCTTCCACAACATCTGATCTCCAATAATCGCACTGTTTTAGTTGTCAGTTGCAGTTGGGAGAGGCTGAGAATTTTTTAAACCATCAAGAAATGGCTCCTTCTTAAAAACAGTTCTGCCCTCCATTTGCATTTTACTACTTCAGCAGCAAGAAAAAATCAGGCGGCACCTTGAACACTGCTTGCAAATCTTGCAAGCCTAGATCACAAAGTTCGTTAGAACGTCCTGCTCTCCACAAAACCTGTTGATAGTGCCACTAAGTTTTGCCACCATGTAAGAGACCGCCCAATACCTAGTTTCAGGTCACGATCTCGCGGTCAGTGGGTCCAAGCCCCCGTGTCAGGCTCTGTGCTGACAACACGGAGCCTGGAACCTGCTTTGGATTCTGTCTCCCTCTCTCTCTGCCTGTCCTCTGCTCGCACTCTGTGTCTCTCTCTCTCAAAAATAAACATTAAAAAAAGATATGTAACCAATAGGAAATTTTTTAAATTTAAAATTCAGCAGCTTCAAATGACATTTACTATCTCATAGTTTCTGTACCTCAGGAATCCAGGGCCTTAGCTGGGTCCTCTGGCTCGGGGTCTCTCACGGGCTGCCATCAGGGGTAGGTTAGGGCTGTGGTCATCTCAAGGCTCGACTGGTGGAGGATCCATTTCCAAGCTCACTCATATGGTGGTTGGTAGGATTCAGTCCCTCATGGCCTACTGGACCGAGTCCCTCCACTGACCTCCCCACTCAGTTCCATGCCATGTGGAACTCTCCAAGGAGCAGCTCGCTTGGTCAGAGCAAACAACCAAGAGGTGCCAGAGACAGTACGTGAACAAGAAAAAGTCAAAGTCTTTTGTCACCTGATCTTGGAAGCAACAGCCATCTCTTTTGATGGATTTTTTCCATTAGAAGCAAGTCTACTTCCAGCTCACATTTAAGGGAGGGGATTGATTACATCCATAGTTTTTTGTTTTTTGTTTTTTCATTTTAGACACTGTAGTTTTAATCTCTAGAAGTTTTCCATGGGATTTTGTTTTATTTTTGAGAGAGAAAGAGAGATGGCGTGAGTGGAGGAGGGGCAGAGAGAGGGAGACACAGAATCCAAAGCAGGCTCCAGGCTCTGAGCTGTCAGCACAGAGCCCGATGTGGGGCTTGAACTCACAAACCGTGAGATCATGACCTGACCCAAAGTCGGGCGCCTAACCAACTGAGCCACCCTAGCGCCCTGCTATTGGATTTTTATATCTTGTGTTAACACATTCCATCTTTCTTCTGGCTTTGCCAGCATCTGGAGTACAGTTACAACTTTTAATGGCCTGTGTCCTAATTGTATCATCTGGGTCATTTCTGGATCCATTTTATTTTCCTTTTCATTAGGGATGCTATTTTATTTGCTCTTTGCTTGCCTGGTAGGTTCTGATTGGATGTCAGACATCATGAGTTTTATCAGTTGCAAGGTATTTTTGTATTGCAACAATTAGCTTTGTTCTCGGATTGCCGTTAAGTATGTGCACTTTGATCATTTTGGGTCTCGGTTTTAAACTTTGTTAGGATGGAGGAAGTGTGAATTTGGGTGTAACTTCACACACTACTGAGGCAGAGCCTGGCTGAATGTTCTACTACATGCCCTGTGATTATAAGGTTTCTCACCCTGGCTGATGGGAACAGGAACAACCGGGTCCTGGGTAAAGCTCCCCCAACCCATTCATGTGGTTCCTTATACGCGTATGCTGACCAGTGGTCAGTGGAAGGTCAGGGAACCCTAAGCAAACCTCTCTAGTTCTTTGTGCAGCTGCCCTCTCCAGTTTTGTCCTGCGAATCCCATTTCCTGGGGCTGTGAGAGCTGGCTCAGGGCAAAGGCAGGAGGAAGGCACAGCAGCATAGGTAGTTGCCAGTAGGTAGTTCACTCACAACTCCCCTCAGGGCACAAGCAGGCAGGGTCACAGTGTTACTTTTAAGTCCACGAACATGAACCCTTTTTTAAAGTTCTCAAGGATTTTTTTTTTTTTTTAACTTTTCTAAAGTCCATAAACACTTTTCAGAATCCCATTCAGTACTCCCTGGGCACCTGCCATACACCAGTTACGGAGGAACAGACAGAGTTCAGACACGTAAAAAACCAAGAAAAACACCACCATAAATTAGGACATAGCACAGCGGAGGCAAAAAATGGGAGTGTGGAAGATGTGTCTGGCCTTGTCACAGGTAAACAAAGGGTAAACAAGACAAGTCTTGTCTATATCATGTGTGGAAGGGTGGTTCTCTGCTGTAAGCAGTTTTCCAGAACATAAAGGATGGATTCCTTTTAACAGTCCCCGTTTTCCAGGATCACAGGGCTTGGGGTCAAGGTCCACATTACCAGTAGACATGTTACAGAACAAGAAAACAGTGAGCACCAAGGACAGAAATGTGCAAATACAAGAAGTGCTTGGTATCAGTCGAGTATCTCAAGCATAAAGGTGTGACCAGAGAGAAGAATTTGGAAATAATAGGCATTCAGGTTTGATGATCAGGTTTGAGACATCTGGGTGCCAGCCCATCAGGGTGAGTAATTAGTAGGTGTACAGGCCTCGGCACACACAGGCCTGAGCCCAGGCCTCATGTCTGGCTGCTATGGGCCATTTCTGGGGTTTGCGCAGAGCAGTTGGCTGCTGACCAGACTATGAGTGTTTGTCCCCAAAAGGTCAGCTCAGAAAAGCGGAAATCCGGAAAGGTGGCTCTCGCTTCAAAGCACTCCTGACCAAAGACGTACGGTCTTCCCAGGCCCGGCCTGCAGCCGCTTCACAGAGCAGCCACAGCAAAGAGCGCTGCTGCTGAGCCGGAGGCCGGACAGGGACTCCTAATTTAGAGGCCTTTTGTAGCACAGGATTTCAACACTTCCCAGAGGTGAGCACTGTCACCTATTAGGATGAACCTCCTTCTCAAATTAACAAGTTTTTCTTCATGACCTATGCATGCCTTGTGTGTGTGTCTTTTTAATGGAACAATCCTGCTTTTTTTGTCCTTCCTGCTTTTCTTTCATACCAGGAACAAGAGAGAAGACATTTCTCAGAAGAAAGGAACTAGCAATTAAAGACCCAAGGGGATTAAACTGCTATAAGAAGAGGTATAAAAATAAGGAGGGGGACAAACCATAAGACACTCTTAAAATGCAAAACTGAGGACTACTGGAGGGGGTGTGGGTGGGGGGATGAGCTAAATGGACAAGGGGCATTAAGGAGGGCACTTGTTGGGATGAGCACCGGGTGTTATACATAGGGAATGAATCACTGGAACTACTCCTGAAATTGTTATTGTACTATATATGCTAACCTGGATGTAAATTAAAAATAGCAACATAACATAAAAATAAAAATAAAATAAAATAAATTACATTACATTAAAATTAAAATAAAAACTGCTATTAGAAGAGGAATCCAGCCTACCAACAATATCAAAAGTGGATCTGGGAGAGAAATAAGAGACCCACCAGAGAAGCCATGTGCACGGTGGCTCCCTAAACATGTGATGGCCCCCGAGTGACCTACAGGACCTGCACACAGGGGCGCCGAGCGTGGAAGGCACAGAGGCCAAACAGTGACCAGGCAGCACTGCAGCCCACGTGAGCTCCTCCCTCTCTCTGGGCCTCTCCCCTGTCAACACCTCAACACCAAGTAGCAAGTCTTCTGTATCTTGGGATGTGTCTCCCAGTAGCTCCTCAGGGATGTGCCCCATTTTACTCCCTGGTGCCTACTACAAAGGGGGCCTTGATGGAGGTTTGTCACCTAGACGTAGCCCCTGCCTGTGACAAGGCATAAGAACACCTGTAATAAAGAGTGCTTGAGACGCCTGAGTGGCTGAGTCGGCCAAGCATCTGACTCCTGATTTCGGCTCAGGCTGTGAGCATGGAGCCTGCTTGGGATTCTCTCTCTCCTCTTCCTCTCTCTCTCTCTCTTTCTCTCTCTTTGCCCCTCCCCTGCTCTCGCTCATGCACTCTCTCAAAATAAATAAACGTCAAAAAAAAAAAAAAGAGTTGTTAAATGTTCCATTTATACACCTTAAACATTACAAAGATTTATATACAGGAATGACCACTCCCCAAGATTGGAAAATGGTCTAGGAACCCCCAAAAATATAGTCTCCCAACTTTTTCAAAAAGACCTGGATGATTCACAAAGACAGAGCCAAGCTCTCAATGCATTTTCCTCAACACAGTTAACAAACACTGCATCTAGATCATGTTGGCCAATGCCAGAGGAAAGATTATGATACGGAAAATCCCTCTCCAGCGGTGGTGCTGAGCACCCTGGCTTGACCTGGGTGACCGTGTGGCCATCATTTCCTGAATCGCTTGAAGAGTGGGTGCACGTGCTTCGTGGAAGTCTTGCCCCGTGACGAGTGGTACTCCATGTACACGGTGTCGTCGGCCCCAGACATAGAACTCATTGTGCCAAAGCGCCGAGACACCTGCAGGAGAACCCAGCCCAAGGTTAGTTTACAAGGGGAAAGACACTCCTTTTAGAACATTTATAATTGTAGTAAGTTTTTCAAAGTTTTTAATATTTTTTTTAGAACATTTATTGACTACTTACTATGTCTCAGGCATTATACTAAACAGTTCACATGCATTTACATGTTATTAACTCATCTAATCCTCCCAATCATTATAATCCTCATTTTACAGATGAAGAAACTGAGGCACAGAGAGATTAAGTAACTTGTCCAAGATTACACAGCTCTTAAAGAGACGGGATTTCAACTCTGGCAGCCAGCTTCAGATTCCCTATTCTTAACCATAATGCTATTCTGCCTCTCTTACTAACAATTTATGAACAGAATTTTTCAACAGTGAGAACAGTGGTCCCCCAACAGCTCAAGACTCCACCATAAGGTTTTGAATCAAATGGAAAGCCAGAAAGCCCTGGGCTTGAATCTTGGATCTACCTCTCACTGTGGACAAATACTGAATGTCTGCACCTCAATGAACTCATCTATAAAATGGGGACAGCCACATCTGTCTTGACATACATGGTGTGAACAGAAATCACACAGGCAGGGTTTGACCCAGAGCCTTGCACACCACTTGCACCAGATTACAAGCCTAGGGACATACAGGCACCAAGCAATGCCAACCTGACCTTAGGTGACTCCCTGGTTGGTGGCATTGACCAGGCATTCCAAGGACACAGTGAGAGGCAAGCATCCATGAGGGAAGGCTCAGACACCTCCGAGCTGGTCTGGTCCCCCAGTCTCAGGCTAGAGGAAGGGCAGCACCTCCCCGGGGGACAGTGTATTTCTTCCTTCACCCCAACCACTGCTCACTTCTTAGCTCTAACATCAATATAGTTTCCAATGTACCTGACTACACCGTACTTTTCTCTTGGAAGAGCCGGATAAGAATGCCCCATAATGGTACTTTCATTAGTTATACCATATTATATAGGACTGGGCACAGGCAGGCATTCAGTAACTATTTGTAGAATAAATGGAAAGTTCACTATTTTCAGAGAACTCTACATATTTTAATTAATTTTATTTTAGAGGCAGAGACAGAGCACTAGCTGAGGAGAGGGGCGGGGGGGACAGAGAATCTCAAGCAGGCTCCAAGCTCAGCGTGAAGCCTCTATGGGGCTTTGACTTGAGCTAAAATAAAAAGTCAGACGCTCAACCAACCCAGCCACCCAGGTGCTCCTTTTTAATTTTTTTTAATTTAAATTTTCTTTTTGTAATGTGAGAGAGAGAGACAGAGAGACAGAGAGAACTCTACATTTTTCAAGATAAATACTGAAACTAGCTGGGAGAGGATCCTTAGACCCACCTTACTGGACAGCTTACTGGACTAGACCCACCTAAGCTGGACGGCTTAGCTCTATTACTGAGGAGGAAGCCAGAGTTGAATTGGCCTGTGCAAGGCCCTGGACGGCGGGCCCAGGCCTGCAACACCCCCTCCTGCAGCCACCTGGGAGCCGGCCTGGGGCCACATTTGCCATCCTGGGCTCCCCCATTCTGTGCACAGAGCAGGGGGCCAGCCACAGACTATGGGCGTGGCCACATGAAACAGCGTGTCCAGAAGGAAGGATGCACCGAAAGGTTAACGGGGGCAATTTCTGTTATTCTCTTCTCCACAGCTTCCTGGTCTTTCCAAGTCTTTATGGAGGTCGCACAGGTGCACACGCACACATGCACAAGGGACGCAGTGCATGCGGGCGCATAAGAACTCTGTCTTTTGGGAGAACTGGCAGGTGGGGCGTCACCCACTCACTCACCTGGCTGGACCTGGAGCCAAATTCTCCTGCCACCACCTCTTCCTCTGCATCCAGGTCAGTGGCTGCCAGGACCTTCTGTAGGAGCTGTTGTTGCTCTTCCCTCGTGGAAAATGCCAGCTCTTCTTCCTCCATACCAGCCAGCTTTGTGATCACCTATAAAGCCGAAATCAGCAGGCCACATGGCCCCTTCTGTTTTGCCTCCCTCGGACCCAGCTGAGCAGGTGGCTAAAAACGGAGAGCTCCTCTCTGGCATTGCAGAGACCATCTTCAGAGCCATCTGTAACAGGGAGCTTAACTGATGACTGCGGGGCAAGAGATGGGAAGGAAATTCCAGAGAAACCTACTCCCAGAACAGCAAATCCATAATCACTTACAGACAACCAACGGGACCTTGACAACTCTAATGCGCCCCCATGGCAGTATTCCACCTTGCACCAGGTAAAGGAAGGGACCAAAGATGGAGGGCACAGCCTGCCGCCCTCAGGAAGGGTCTTCAGCCCCCTGGGCTTGGCCCATAGGACTTCCAGCAGGACGGCACTTAGAAATGAGAGCATGTCGGGGTGCCTGGATGGCTTAGTCGGTTGAGCCTCTGACTTCGGCTCAGGTCATGATCTCAGTCTGTGAGTTCGAGTTCCGTGTCAGGCTCTGTGCTGACAGCTCAGAGCCTGGAGCCTGCTTCAGATTCTGTGTCTCCCTCTCTCTCTGCCCCTCCCCTGCTCATGCTCTGTCTCTGTCTCAAAAATAAGTAAAAACATTAAAAAAAAAAAAAAAAAAAAAAGAAATGAGAGCATGTCAAGGTGGGTTTGCAGCACTTTCTTCTAAGACAGCAAGAGAACAGCATGTAGAGATGTGGTTTTCCCTTCTTTGGAGGTGACTCACTATGAGGCCTACCAATCCCTGAAGAAAGCCAGGACTGATGACGTAGAAAAATCTCCCCGCCCCACCCCACCCCCCGCTAAATCTTCTCATAATTTTAATGAGAAGAAAAGGCCTAGAAGTAGGGATCTGGCTGAGCCCGTCAGGGGGCCACAGGCCCAGAGCATAAACATCGGGCGTTTCTGCCCTGGCCTGACCACCCCTCTGGGAAGTCCAGGGTCATGATGGCAGGAGCTCTAACCGGGCTGCTCTCAGCAGGCAGCTCTGAAGGCAAGTGGGGCAAAGGCCCCTCCGACCAGCAGACAATCGCAGGTCCAGGTGCCTTTCTGCCAAGGGCACCTTCCAAAAAGCCCAGGACATGACCTGATTTGGCACATGTTCTCTCACTGGACTCTCCAGGGATCAGGACGTATGAATGTTACTATCACCACCTACTTTTCACAGACACATAAAAAGGTCATAATGCAAATCCTTCAAAATACGGTCAAGCATCCTATCCTCTAGCCCAGCATGAGAAATCTGAAACTGTCACTGCTTCCAGCTAAAAAAGGAGGGGTCAGACGACCCTGACCTCTTATCTACGGTTAATGACAGAAGCTGGCCAACCTGAAAAAGACACAAGCGAAAGGATCTGAAAAGGCAGCCTGCAGTCTTCTGAGAACCAAGAATCTGGGAACCTACATGTTCTAGGGGTGTCCTTTTAGTCCCCAGCTTCCAGCACCCTCCATCCACCCCCACAAACAAAAACCTTTAGGGGTACAAAATCGTGACATAACCTTTCCACCTGTGTCAACAGAAGAGAACACAAACATGGCAGCCGGTGGAAGTCAGCCAAAACGTTAGCACCTCCCAAACTGCACAACCGTGGGTTCATAGCGCATGGACACCTGTGCCGTGAGGCCCCTGAGGCTGACTGACAGCACAGCTCGCCCAGCACCCGGTGGGGCGCCCCATTGGAGCCGACCTTGTATCACAAATCAGGTGTGTGAACAACTTGGGAAACCCTGAGCTCCAGTGGACAGCCACTGCTGATGCAGGAAAGTAATCCCAAGGGGCTCAGAGTGGCACAGTGACGGCCGTAGCTCTGAGGTGTCCCGAGTCCTGCCAGGAAGCACATCTTCCTGCTGACAGCTAACATTCTTCTTCCAAGACAACTGTAAAATCTGAACAAGTAGACACTCCAGACCCCCCACTTCGGAGGCCCCATTCTTTAACCATTCACTGTGGGAAGGCCGGGCAGGAAGGGATCCTGCACGATATTTTCCCTCAAAGTCCCTGGCAATTCATGCAGAGATACAGGGAACGTGAGGCGGGGTTTCCAATGCCCTCATGCTCTGTGCCTGCCTAGGCTGTCCCCCAGTGGTGCTGATGGCGGCTCCCCCTTCTCCTGGAGGTGCGGGCACAAAGCAAGCCTCGGTTCTATTCTCACCACGCATTTAATGAATACATACCTTAAAGCTATAACCCTGGTCTACCAAGAACCTCTGCCGCTTGGTTGAGTAAGCCATTTCCTGTGTGTCCTGGGACACCAACGAGTAGAAGAAGGCATTGTACTCCTCTGCCACCATTCCTTAAGGGAGGCAAGGAAAAGACAAACATCATATGACTTCACTCATGTGGAATTTAAGATACAAAACAGGTGAACATAAGGGAAGGGAAGCAAAAATAAAAACAGGGAGGGGGACAAAATGTAAAAGATTATTAAATATACAGAACACACAGAAGGTTGCTGGAGGGGCTGTGGGAGGGGCGATGGGCTAAATGGACAAGGGGCATTAAGGAGGACACTTGTTGGGATAAGCACTGGGGTTATACATAGGGGATGAATCACTGGAATCTACTCCTGAAATCATTGTTGCACTATATGCTAGCTAACTTGGATGTAATTAATAAAATATATACATATAATAATTAATATTATATATGTAATATATAAACATAAATAAAATATATTTTTTATAATTAATACTATTTACATATATTATTATTTCATACACACACACACACACACACACACGCGCACATATGTAACATATATAAAAAGAGAGAGGGAAGGAAAAAGGACAACATTAGCTGTTACGATGCCTGGAAGCAAGGCTCCAGGGCTCAAAAGTATGCTGACCCCGCACAATGTGAGAGTTAGGGCGCTGAACCCCTAACCCTGCAGAGCTGAAAACCCACATAACATCTAATTCCCCCAAAACTTAACTACTAATAGCCTACTGCTGACCAGAAGGCTTACCAGTAATATGGAATACTTGATGAATACGTATTTTGCATGTTATACATATTACATACTATTTTTAGTATAAAGTAAACCAGAAAAAGAACACATTATTAAGAAAATCGTGAACAAAAGTACACTCCCAGTACTGGAGTTATCCAAAAAAACCCCCACAGCTCAAACTACAGTTCAAGGGTCAACAACAATGCAGTGGGAGAGCTTTGCAGTCAAGGGGCTAATGGCCTGGACTCTGTGTGGGCACTTACTTCATCAAAATTAAAAATGTTTGGTTAAAGAACACCATTAAGAAAGTGAAAAAACAACCCACAGAATGGGAGAAAATATTTACAGAGCATGTATCTGATAAGGAATTTATATCTGGACTATATAAAGAACTATTACAAGCCAATAATGAAAAGACAAATGACCCAATTATAAGAAGAGCAAAGGATCTGAACTGACATTTCTTTTTAAAGAAATTTTAATTGTTTGTTTATTTATTTATTTTGAGAGAGAGAGAGAGAGAAAGAGTTCAAGCAGGGGAGGGGCAGAGAGAGAGGGAGAGAGAATCCTAAGCAGACTCCACACTGATAGCAGAAAGCCCAATGTGGGGCTTGAACCCATGAACCACAAGATCATTACCTGAGATGAAATTAAGAGTTGGAGGCTTAACTAAGCCACCCACGTGCCCCTGAACAGACCTTTCTCCAAAGAAAATATACAAATGACCAATGAGCCCATGAAAAGCATTGAACATATTAGTCATCAGGAAAATGCAAACCACAACCACAATGAGGTACCACCTGCCACTCCCTAGGATGGCTAGAATCAAAAAAGATCAGGGTGCCTGTGTGGCTCAGAAGGTTTAAGCGTCTGACGTGGCTCAGGTCATGATCTCATGGTTCATGAGTTCGAGCCCCACGGTGGGCTCTGTGCTGACAGCTTGGAGCCTGGGGCCTGCTTGGGATTCTGTCTCCCTCTCTCTGCCCCTCCCCAACTTGCACATGCTCTCTCTCTCCCTCTCTCTCTCAAAAATAAACAAACATTTAAATAAAAAAAAGTTTTAAAGAAAGGTTATTACAGCTATTGTCAAGGATGTAGAGAAACTGGATTCCTCACACATTGCTGCTAAGAGTATCAAATGGTGCAGCCGTTCTGGAGGATAGTCTGGTAGTTTATTAAGATGTTCAACAGAGTTACCACATGACTCAACAATCTACTCCTAGTTATACCCAACAGACCTGAAAACATACACCCACACAAATTTGCACATGACTTTCATAGCAGCAGTATTCCTAAGAGCCAAAAGTGGAAACAACCCAAGTGTTTGTCAATAGAAGAACGAATAAATAAGACACACAATGGAATATTATTCAGCATTAAAAAGGAAGGAAATACTGATACATACTACAATAAAGATGATTCTTGTGAAAACATCATGCTAGTGAAAAAGGCAGTCACAGAAGACCCAGACTGCATGATTCCATACATATGAAATGTCTAGAATGAGCACAATTATCAAGGTAAAAATAGTCATGATTGCCTGCAGGTGAGGCTGGGAGGCAAGAAGAAAGGAAGAGTTACTGCCAATGGGAAAGGGTTTCTTTCCTGGAGAGATGAGAATATTCTAAACACAGACTGTGGTGATGGTTATACACTTTGCAATTATATTAAGAACCAATGGGGGCGCCTGGGTGGCTCAGTTGGTTAAGCGTACAACTTCAGCTCAGGTCGTGATCTCAAGGTTCATGGCCTCAAGCCCCGTGTCAGGCTCTGTGCTGACAGCTCGGAACCTGGAACCTGCTTCAGATTCTGTGTCTCCCTCTCTCTCTGCCCCTTGCCCACTCACACCCTGTCTCTTCCTCAAAAATAAACGTTTTAAAAAAAAAAAAAAGAACCAATGAACTGGGGCACCTGGGTGGCTCAGTCAAAGTGTCTGACTTCAGCTCAGGTCATGACCTCACAGTTTGTGAGTTCGAGTCCCACGTTGGACTCTCTGCTGTTAGCTCAGAGCCCACTTCGGATCCTCTGTCCCCTTCTCTCTCTACCCCTTCCCTGCTCTCATTCACTCTCTGTATCTCTCTCTCAAGAATAAACATTAAGAAACAACAAATTAATGAACTATACACTTCCAGTGGACCGACTATATATATGGTTTGTGAATTCTGTCTCAATAAAGTTGCTTGAAAAAAAAAAAGAAAAAAAAACCCAAAAAAACAAAATCCCAGGTCAGAAACAAAACCTAGAGCAGAAGAATGATCACAGAAACTAGGACAGAAAATACTGAAGCCTGTAAAACCTGATCCTTCTGGAAAATCTGCACATTTTGCTTCACAGTCCAAATGTCAGCAGGTTCAATATCTGTGTACTGCCTCTGAATTCAATTGTTTCTTAGTCTTACAAGAGCTCACAGATGCAAAGGTAGCAGCCAAATACGTTGCATCAAATAGTATTTTTAAAAAAACAAATTCTACTCAAATTCAAAGGGGCTTTAAAATTAGATTTGTTTCTTTTGGGGGGAGGTAATGGGTAAGGCATTAAGTTAATGAGATACATTCACATATACTAGCCAGATGATATTCCTGTCAATTTATAAAAGCTATCGTTTCTCCAGCAGCCTTTTACACTGTTCTATTATATATGGCTCCCTCCTCACAAGAGTCCTTCAAGAGTCCTTCAAGAGGACTGTCACTCCCACTCTGGATGGGAAAGCAAGGCTCAGACCGGCAAACTACCTGCCCAAGGTCACCAGGGTGGTCTGGTGCTCAAGTTCATGCTATTTCTACTAACATGCCCTGTCTCCAGTTTAAATACAATCAGCCGCCTCTTAAACACATTCTACAACAGTATGATTCCAACATATGCCCCTACCCTTGTTTCCAGTCACCCTAGCAGTCCAGCTGCCCCTAAGGAAAGCAAATTCCCTGAGGACAGGGCCTATATCCTGGTCTTAGGGCATGCCTGGTCCCAGGAGGAGAGACGCAGCCACTCTAAGTGTCAGTCCCTGCCACACCCACCGTTAGGGTCAGGACCCTCTCACCACAGGTAACAAGCAGAGACTCCGGCCTTGCACCCTCATTCACTAAGCACGACACCCCTGCTGCGAGCTGCCGCCCAAGGCAGGACTCTTCACAGGGTGCGCGTGAAGTATCCCCGTGTGGCTGCCCGAGCTGCTCTTTCCAAAGCCCTCCCCAACTCCTGACTCAAGGCCCAGGGTTCAGTTCTAGCTCCCACACGGCACTGGCGGCCCAGCTCTGCTTCCTGCCTTTTATGTCCACAGCACTGCACACTCACACTGCTTCCCTGGCCCCCGATGGCCTACCAATGCGACAGCTCGGCTTAGAGGACACCCAACGCGGAGCAGGCAGCTGCCACGGAGAACGCCCACGTAGGAACTCCGAGGCCAGAGAAAGAACACAAGCCACGCTGATCTTGGTCGTTGCTTTGGGACCCCTCCCTGCGGCATCTACTTAGCCGGGGTCCCGGGGTCCCGGGGTGCCTGCTCACCACCACGGGCACGCAGGCAGCGCAGCCCTACCCTCTTCCGAGTCCAAGTGGCTCAAAAGGAAAGACTTGCTGGAGCAGAAGGCGTAAGGCCGCCTTTACCTTTTTTGGCTCGGAGCACTCGCCCCAGCCTCTGGGCCTCCTGCCGCCGGGAGCCACCATGAGATGAGATCTGAATGAGAACATTTGCTTCTGGCAGATCAAACGATGTGTCACCCACCTACAGAAATGAAACAGCGTTGAGTGTGACAAATTTTTTTTTGTTTTTTATCTGGGACAAAAAGAAAACAATCAATTGGCCTGGAATTTAAATAAGCTCTAAAGATAATTGAGAGAGACAAACCCATCCTCTTCCCTCTGTACCGGGGTCCTGTGGATGCAGGCAGGCCTCTAGGACCTTCTGTGAACTCTCCTGAGAGCTGTCCTAAAGAAGCGGGTCAGGACTCCCAGTCCCCACCGGCCATCTCATTTATGCTCCCAGGCCAGGCTGCTAGGGACCAGAGACAAGAGGGCCTATCGACAGAGATTCTTTGTAAAGGATTACTCTTCTTTTTTGCTACAGAAACACGTCTGCACAAAACCATCTACACTCGTGACTGGAGGCCAATGAAACCATCAGCACATGTGGGACACAGGACCTGTCAGGGCCCACTGCCCACACCAGGCTGGATCTGGTCTGGGTAGCGGCCTTGGCTTGAGGGTTCCAACCATGGAGGTTCCCAGCACACATCTAAGTGTGGTACTTACTAACCCAGCTGTGATCAACTTCATTGGCAAACCGCATTTATTTTGAGCTTTGGGCCTGTTCTAATCTGAATGCCTGCTCTACACTGTTGGGCCACAGCTTCTAACAGTATCACCGAGCTGAGCCTTTGTGCATTCGCACCGTGCCTACATCCACCGCCCACCACACCACGGCACAAGAACAGCCAGGATGAAGGTTGCCCACAGCCCACAGGAAGCAAAAACTCCACAAAGAGAACCTCATCTAAATGTCCACTTCTGCCAGAATAGGTAATGAAAATTTTCCCCTGGGATAGAGAAAATACAATTTAAAATTCCTATATCCCCAAAAGAAGTGGGGAAAACCTCAGTCAAGCAAAGAGACTTTATAAATTGTCCACAACACATTCAACCCCACAACTTCTCCTTCTGCTACCCATCAGAAAGCATTCCTGTCACCAGACACTGGAAACATGGGAATGAGAAGTGACACATGACGTCCCTTCAACAAACATGAATTCATGGCCCTCGCAATCACCCAGTGTCCCCTCTAGCCCTGGGGGTGCTGAGGCCTCACCACCACCCTGCAGGGCACACAGACCTTGGATATGAAGATGGTGTTGATTTTGGGGTTGTGCTTGAAATTCTGGAGAATCTGCATCCTCTCTCCCTGGGATGTAGGACCATAGATATAGGGTCTAAAGAAGAATGAGGTGTGTTAGGAGGACCACAGAATCACCCCCCAATTAACATCAGTGGGAAAAGGAATTCTTGCAAGGTTGCTCCCTCCCGGGAAGCCCTCCACCATGCAAGAATTATCAGAGGGAGGCCCATAAAAATGAGGGGCTATAGACCCTCAGCCAAGGTTCTGGTCACCACTCTCTTCAGGATTTCCTCCTTCACATTTTTCCTTGTTTCTGGACTGTGCTTTTTCCTGAATCCACGTCCCTCAATCTAAGCTTAGTGTCTACACGAGCAGTGCTAACACAGCATCCAGGTGGGACTAGGGGCCACTGAGGATGCCGCTGGTGTTTCCTGAGAAGCTCTGTCTAGATGCAGGGCTGGCTGGGATGCTGGCCCAGCCAGCCTTGCCTTCCTGGCCCCTGTACAGTCTGAACTCAGCTCCACCAGAGTGCTCACTCGGCCTGCCATTCCAGATACCAACTTGTGCCCACCTTCGGAGCCCAGCTCATAGATGGAGCCCCACCAAAGCAGCATGACTCTGGCCCCTGACCCCTGGGCTGAGGGTGACCAGGCTGCTGCAGAACCAGACCTTCAGACCCTAAGAGAACTTTGAGAGGCAAAGAAGGAAAACCAGGCACCTTCTGTACTCGTGTTTGGGGGAAGATTAAGCTGCCTTGGGGCAACTCCAACTCTTCACTTCTTACTTGTTCAGCCTAATGGCATATTCTTTCAGGGCAAACACATTGTCGGCAAAGACAATAATCTTGTCATTCCTCCTTTCATGAAACTTGATAAGAAACTGGCAAGCTCTGAATTTGTTGGGGTTCATGGTATACAGCAAGATTCGTTTCTTGGTTTTGATTGCCACATACTCCCGGTAAAACTCAGGAGACATCGGGCACCAAACCTGCGACACAGTAAGAATCAAGGGTCAGTTTGCAAATTTAAACATCACACAACTGGAAACTTTTAAAGACCATTAATTTAGCAGAACTAGCTTTAAAACAAATCAAAACAAAATCAAGTACCTAATGTTGAACCAGGACACTTTCATATTTATCTCTTAACACATAGATATAATAATAATTATTATTATTACTATTATTATTAATGTTTTATTTATTTTCGAGAGAGCACAGCAGGGCAGGGGCAGAGAGAGAGAGGGACAGAGGATCTGAAGCAGGCTGTGCACTGACAGCAGCAAGTCCAATGTGAGGCTTGAACTCACGAACCTCGAGACCATGACCTGAGCTGGTCAGATGTTCAACCGACTGAGCCACTGAGGCACCCCAAACACATAGATTTTTAAATGCATCGATATCTGGGGAATTACTTTCACACCAGCTCCAAGTAAGTAAAGGAAACCAGATTCTCAACCAGTGGTCCAAGTAATCCCTCCCGTTTAGACCACACCTCCACACACAAGTCTACACACAGCACTGCTATGGAGAAGCGCACACATACCTCCTAGCTCTGTCTGTTGAATTAGCCTAGCAATGACATCCTAGGAGTAATGAACACACCTAGCACCTAGATCTTGGTTTGTAAATTCCACTCTTTGCTAAAAGGGCACCTTGGAGAAATGGCTGATTTCCAGGGCCAGAATAGGTAGGGAAAGTACCAGATAAACCTAAAATACCTTGCTGTGCCAGAAAGCAAGGAAGTGCTCAAAGAATGGGGACATGTCAAATACATACAGGAGCCAGGCTGAAGGGGTCCCACTGGTCACATCTGAGACAATTTGATCCTTCAAATAAGAATGACAGGAACACTCTTTGGGGCCTCCTCTGTGCTGGGCCCTTGTGCATGGGCTGCTGGCAAGCTTAAGGAAACTCAGACAAATATACTCAAGTGCCATGGGTTTTAAAGGTCTCAAGGCTGTGAACACACAAAAATGACCCTCTGGAAACTTTGCACTGAACAGGCCACAAAGCCTATCCTGACAGGCTCTGAATTCTGGGGTGTGACCAGTGCCACTTCTGTGTGATCACCACAGACCATTTCTTCATGCTGCAACCACTGTGGACTCAGCTGCTGTCGCTCCATGCCTACCACTGGCCTGAACTCGAATTCTTAGGTTTTGCTGCCACTGTTTTCTGGTTCCCCCTGGGCTGTGTCCTGTTATGACTCCGTTAGGATTTCTAGTTCTTTATAGCCAAAGCAATTCTTTTTCCACAGTAAAATCTTTAAAATCGTGCATTTCACAGAACACGAATGGTCCACAGACATAGGAAGCAATACTCAAGGTCATTAGTAAACAGGAAAATACAAATTAAGATCATAAGGAATACCATTTTCATACTTAGTATGTCAGCAAACAATTAAAAGAAAATAAAACTCAGTATTATGTACTCAGTATGATGTACTCCACATCACTCAGAAGATGTGGAGTAATCTCACTCACCCGTGATGAGAGTGTCAGCCGGTCCAATACTTTGGAAAACAGTGTTTTCTAGGACACAACTAGTGAAGAGAACAGCCACACAGCCTTTGACCTAGATATGCTACCTCTGGGTGTATCTGCCAGAGCAGTGGCCTTCAGAGTTGAATCATTTTAGGCCACAAACTAAACATTCATATGCATGAACACAGTTGTATTAAACAACATATACTCAAGAACAAAAACAAAAAACAACATCTACCCTTAATGTACTTATGCATTTTGGTAGATTCTATTCTTTCCTGATAATGACCCAATAAAGTAATGTCACCGCCTACTATGGGACCACAGTCCACAGTACAAACAACACTGCTTTAGAAAAAAATGACCCAAGGCTCCAGAAAACAGGTATAAAAATATTTGCGGCAACACTATCACAACAGCAAAAAAAACAGAAACAAAAACAAAACACTAAGCTCCAAATTTATGAAGAATAAATCAGTGGCTTCCTAGGGCTGGGAGCAGAAGCAGGGATTCATGGCAAATGGGCATGAGGGAAATTTCTGGGGTGGTGACGGGGTGGTGGGAAATGCAATTCAAAACTGGAGGGTGAGGACAGCTACATAATTCTTTACACTGACTAAAATCACAGAATTTACTTACTTACAACAGGTGGATGTTATGAAACATCAACTTAACACCTCAATAAAGCTGTTACAAAGACAAACTTAGCAACCCAAGTGTCTGTCAACATTATTTTTAGTGCTGTGTAGTATTTCATCATATATCCTGTTGTGGTATATTTGTACAATGGAATACTGCAGAGCACAGCTACCTGCATCATCAAAAAAGTAATACATTACGCAAGGGATAAAAGTACCAAGCAAGGGACAGAAGTCATACGAGAACACACAAAACTAGGTTCTATTTTCATATACAGGAAGACTTTTTTTGAAGGCAACGCTAAACAAAGTAGGTGATGGAAATATACACAAGAGGTTAAATAATAAAGGGAGAGGATGACAAGTTCTGTCGTGGGACAGTGAATCCCCTCTTGGAGGAGGGGAGACACAACTGGAGAGGAATAGGCCCTCAGAGATTCCGGCAATGCTCTGTTTCGTAGGATGCGTGTTGATTATGAAGAGGCAACTACAGGGTAAGGAAGTTTTCAGCAGAGTAAGTCTACCTGCACAGGTTCCTCACACTCACCGTTACCCAAGAGGCCCCCTTCTGCCCTTGTGGGACAGAGGCCACCTGATCCTAGCCAGTGAGTGACAGTCATTTCAAGTTGCCAGGAAGGATGTTTGCAATTGTTCCTTCTGAGAAGACTTACCTTTGAATGCGTATTTTCAACATTTACCTGTGCAGGTATTCACTGTGGAACAAGACTGGGACAATGTATTTCCCAATGTGTTTAGAAATGATGTAGGCCACAGGTGCCTTCTGGGGACACCAAAACCAAGAGGCTTTGACCCTGGGGTGGCCTGGATGGTGGCCCACACAGGAGCACCCAGGAACTCCTCAAAGGTGAGGGTGGGCAGGACCATCCAGAGATGCTCACTCCCAGGGAAAAGGAGGAGTGGATTTGGAGGTCAAACTAGCCTGGATTACCATCCCGACTTGAGCACTTACTGACTGTGTGCCCCTGGAAAGGGGTTTTGTTTCACAAGTCTTTGGAGTGGGTAGAACACTGCCCACCTCACAGGGGGACTGAGGGAACAGTACAAAGTGGCAACACTTCTGCTCAAGTCCTGACTGTGTATCTGCCCATGGGGAGGGGACCTGAACCATTTCTCCTTAACCATGGGTGGAATCCCTCTCTCGAGACCATACCAGGAAGGGGAAAGCTACCTCGGCACACTGGACTTTGGCGATGTAGCCATTGTTCTGCAGCTCCATCCAATTGGCTTCGTAGAGCTTGGGGCCAATCAGAAAATTTAAGTCGACAATTTTGTCATCTTCCCGGACGAGGGTGGCGGTCAAACCCAGCTTGCAGTGGGCCTGCACGATGGTAAGCACCCGTCGGAACATCCTGGCTAGGGAAACAATCAATGCATTCACACTGTCACTTTTTTTAACATTTTTTTAAATGTTTACTTATTTACTTTGAAAAAGAGCACAAGCAGAGGAGAAGTAGAGAGAGACGGAGAGAGAGAAACCCAAGCAGGCTCTGCACTGTCAGCACAAAGTCCAATGTGGGGCTCCATCTCACAAATCATGAGATCATGACTTGGGCCAAAATCAACAGCCAGAGGCTTAACCGACTGAGCCACCCAGGTGCCTCAACACTGTCGCTTTTTTAAATGCTCAAGTACCACACACAGCCTTGCGACTTTACACGGGCCTGTGACACTAAGTGGGCTAACCCCGGGTTTCTAAATCATAGGAACCTGACTCTAGACCAGAATGACTAGGCAAGAACACTTAATCATCACTTTCAGACCTGTCCAAAAGAAGGAAGAAAAAGAGAACAAAAGGGAGAAATGGCTTTAGGGAAGCTCCAAATCAGTGAGCCCCAGGATCCTCCTTGTAACAGCTAAGCTACCAACAGGAGTGCAAATGGCGATCTGAAACACGATGTAACACTTAAACACCAGTGAGCTCCAAATGATGCAAGGAATGTATTCATCCTAAAACTTGTACCCAGGATACCAGGAAGATGGCTGGGTGACCATGGGATCAGAGAAACAAAAGGAGCCGGGTCTGCTGGACTTCCTACCATCTTCCCAGAAAGCAGGAGACAACAGGGAGACATGAAACCCCAGGCAACTCCCTTCTCCTTAGGAAACTCCTTTCTCTGAGCTTTCCAATTAGATTCATCTGGTCCACCAGCAACCTCCTGTCTCTGTTTGGAATGTTCTAATTCTGGTTTATCAAATTAAATAAACACATAAATGGGATTAAGATACTAATTTCAAAAAGAACCAATTAATGGGTTTTGATGGGCTCATCCTTTAAAAATACTAATACTCCGGGGGTGCCTGGGTGGCTCAGTCAGTTAAGCATCTGACTTTGGCTAAGGTCATGATCTCACGGTTCCTGAGTTCGAGCCCCAAGGTCAGGCTCTGTGCTGACAGCTCAGAGCCTGGAGCTTGCTTCAGATTCTGTGTCTCCCTCTCTCTCTGACCCTCCTCTGCTTGCAATTAATTTCTCTCTCTCTCTCTCAAAAATAAGTCATAAAACATTAAAAATTTTTAAAAAATACTAATATTCCAAAAAAAGGTTAAAATGTTTGTGTTTCGTTTATCTTACAATACAATTAAAAGTGAGGTTAGTGATACTGCAGAAACAGAGGTTAACAATCTGAGGAAGGAAGGGTCAGACTGCACCAGAACACAAACCAAAAACATAAGAACAGTGAGACAGCAGAGGACTGTCTGGACCCCCAGTAAGTGTCCAGGTCTTCCAAGCCTAAGGTGGTTTGCACATACACTTGAAGACAAAGACCAGCAGCATAGTTATCTCCAAGGACTGTGCCACTCCAAAAAAAGGGGAGCCAAGGACCGCAGACCAGGCTCCTCGTGTCAGAAGGGCATGGCAGCCAAGACAATGGAGACAGCAACCTCATGCGGGTGCCAGGGAGGCAGCGCCGGGGACAGCCCAGAGATGCTATCAACCCAAGGGAAGCATGAGTCTGCTCCCTGCCTGGAAACTCTGCAGCCAGAAAGAAGCCCCCACTGTGGCATCTGCCCTACAGACCAGCCACGTCCCACTACCACATTCTCCAACAGCCATAGGGCTGTCAGGAGGAGGAACCCACATATGACACAGTGTACAGATGGTTAAGTTTTTACACAGCTATGTCCCTGTGAAATCACCCAGGTCAAGACAAGTGTTCCTAGCACCTAGAAGCCTCTCCTCTGACCCTGCCTGTCAATACCAACACTCCCCCCTCAAAGGAATCACCATCTCACTTGTCATCCAAACTTTGTATTAATAGAATCACAATACATATTCTGTGGGTGTGATTTGTTTTGCTGTACATGTCACAGGTGTCAGTTGTCTCCCACTTCGTCCCTAGTCCAAGCACAGTGCTTGATACATAGTGGGTTCTTAATAAATACTTCCTAAAATAATGAAAGTGGCACAGTGCAGTAAACACTTAATACATGCAAGTCTGCAGTTACCGATATTTTATCAATACAGTGAGTGACATAATAGGACTCTTTTTGGATGATGTCTAAAAGAAAACAGCCATCTTTACCTCTTGAGATAAATCTCAAAGATTTATCATTCTACCTCATCCAACGTGGTATACTTGTTTAACAATCAAGAATCTTGCTGTGATTTGTTAGGATTCCCTAATTTAACATTGGCTCTCTGGCCCAGTGAGCATGGCCAAGCCAAGAAGCTCACAAGAACACGACTGAACTCAGAATTCTATTTAGAGCTGTTTGGTTTTACTCTCCTACCCAGCCAGAGACAAACTGACCCAGTGAATCAGGAAGAGAAAACACACAGATGGCAAGCATGAAATTTTGTGGGGTACACCCTGTATCCTCATCACCAGACAACCAATCTCAAGCCTGGCTGCCGCCCTCTGAAACCTGGGACCTAGGCTAAAAACGAACATCAACATAAACTAAGTACATACGCAGGTTTCCCAAGTTTCAAACACAGACTCCTAAAGAACCACTGCACAGCACTTCCAAACTCATTTGTAGGATGTGATTCTCTAGGTCATCGATTTCCAATCCAATCAGAGCCAGTAACCTCCTGCTCCTTAAATTTTTTTTTTTGGAGTTTAGTTTTTAAATTAGCACACAGTAAAAAGTGACCTTTTGCTGGGGGTGGATGGGATTGGTTCTATAAATTTTAACACATGTGAAGATCTGTGTAACCACCACCACAATCAGGATACAGACAAACCCATTACCCCCAAAACATGCCCTCCTGTTCTCCCTTTACAGCCACACCCTGGCACCCACTGATCTGTTCTCCATCACTAGTTTTGTCTTTTCAAAGGCACTATACACCATATAACCTTCCAAGATGGGCTGATTTCGCTCAGCAAGTACCTCTGAGATTTCTCCAAGTTGTTGCATGTAGCAACAGTGTGTTGTTTTGTGGCTGAATAGAGTTCCAGGGGAGGGACCTTCCCATTTGTCTATCCAGTCACGTGCTGTTGGGCATTTTGGTTGTTTCCAGGTTTTGGAGACTCTGACTAAAGCCCCTACGAACATTCATGTACAGGTTTTTGTGTAAACCTGAGTTTTCATTCTCTAGGACAGATGCCCAGGGGTGGGCCTGATGAGTCACATGGCAATTTTCTAAGAAACTGCCCAACTTTCCACAGTGTCTGTACATTTTGTGATTCCTCTGGCGGTGCATGCCAGCTGCTCTGTACTCTCGTCAGTTATTGTCAGTATTTTCCATTGTGGCCACTGTGATGGGTGTGTGGCAGCATCTCATCGCATGGTAGTAATATGCACTTCCCTCAGGGCTAATGATGCGGAATATCTTTTCAAAGGCTCCTAGGCATCTGTATATTCTCTTTGGTGAAATGTCTACTCTTGTCTTTTGCCGATTTTCTAACATCTCTGCCACCGCCAGAATGTCTAACTGGCAATCAAATGAACGTGCCTAAAGCCGAACCCCTGCACTCTGCAAACCTGTTCCTTCTACAGCTTTCCCCAGTTCTGTAGCTTTCCTTCCAGTTGCTCAAGCCAAAACCCATATGGTCATCCTTGATTTCTTTCTTTCAGGTCTCATGGCCAGCCTGTCAACTCTGCCCTCACAACACATCCAGAAGTAGATTACCTTTATTCTTACTGTTCAAGCCTCTTGGTTGGGCCCATCCAGCTGCTTCCACCCTTGCCTCCTTCCGTTTATTCTCAGCACAGCAGCCAGGGTGGTACTTTCATAGTACATGACAATCAGATCATGTCACCCTTTGCTCAAATCCCTCAAATGGCTTCCCACCCACTCATATAGTACAAGCCCAACACCCTACAGTGACCTACGTATAGGATTTGGCCCACACTCTATCCTGCCTGGCCCTCTCTAACCTTGGCTTTGACTGCTCTCCTCTATGTCCCTCCTGCCGCATAGTCATCTTGGTGCTGTCGGACCGTGTCAAGTACTCTCCCACCTTGGGACTAATGCTGCCCTGTTCCTTCAACCTGAATGACCCCCAATCCCTAGGTGGCTTGCTGTGAACATCAATAGGTACCCTCAGACATGCAGGAGGGCTGGAGGGGTTCTCATTAACTGAAAAGAATGATGCTAGGGCCACTTAGGCAGTATTTTGAACACTACGTGAAAATGCCTCTGATTTCATTTCATGCAGAGAAATCCCTAATTTACATTTAACTTAGCAGAGCTTCCCCTTCATTTGTTTTATCAATGAGTACTAGAATACTATGTGGCAATAAAAGGGCAGATACTACCAATACAATGTTATATGGGTCAACCATCATGCAAAGTAAAAACAGCCACATCTAAGAAAATATATATTATATGAGTCTGGAAAATATATGAAATATTTACTATTATATATAACATATATTCCTTAAAACATATATGAATTATATATCATATGATTCACATTATGGTATTTCCCGAAAAGGCAGGTCAACTATAGAGACAGGAAGCACTTCCATGGTTCTCTGGGGCTGGAGCTGAAAACACTGACTGTAAATGAGTATGAGGGTGAGGTTCTAAACCTGGATCACAGTCACGGCTGCACAACTCCATAAACCTGTGAAAAATCTTGAATTGTACATTTATAATAGGTAGTTTTTACTGGTGGAAATTGTATCAATATAGCTATTTCTTTTTTAAAAAAATGACTGCCTGCAACACTTGGAGAAGTTGGGCTTCTGTAACGTATCAAGGATCAATACTTCAATTCAGCCTTCAAATAAAACAAACACCATTACGGCAAGGACTTCAGTGCTGCTGGTCCAGTTTTCACAGCACCATAAGCCAACCGGTTAAGGGTAAACTGAACTACAACAGTAAGATTGAGGAAGAAGGGAAAAGCCATTTTCTGAATGACTACTGTGGGCCTGTGATTCACGAAGCTGTCTGCCACCCACCCTCATGCCCACCCCCCACATGCTTCGGACTTACTTTAAAACTTTACCCAGCAGACCTTTCTAGCAAGACAGATGAGCTACACAGCAGTCTTCCCTCCACCCAACGAACAGAAATCAATTTTTGTCTCTGCAATGAGCAGGTAGCTCGGCTCTCAGCCTGCTTACCTGGTATGGTATGTACTTCATCCAGGATCATGAGGCCCCACTCCTGAGTTTTGAGCCACTCCATGACTCGCTCAGCCTCCCAGGACCTTTTGGTGGTGTGGCCCAGCATGGAGTAGGTGCTAATGGCAATGGAGCAGCCGATGGGCTTGTCCTTGGCATCGGAGGTGAAGCGGCAGATCTGGCTGTCGTCAATGGTGGACCACATCTTGAACTGGGCTTTCCACTGCTCCACAGACACAGCTGAGTTGCCCAGTACCAGACAGCGCTTTCTCACGGTGCAGGCAGCTGTCACACCAACCAGGGACTTGCCGGCACCTATGCGAAACCAAAGGGCAATGCCACCCAAGGCCAGGATGCAATGAAAGACAAAGACAGGGGTGCCTGAATGGCTCAGTCGATTAAGCATCCAACTTTGGCTCAGGTCATGATCTCACGATTCGTGAGTTTGAGCCCTGCATCGGCCTCTGTGCTGACAGCTCAGAGCCTGGAGCCTGCTTCAGATTCTGTGCCTCCCTCTCTCTCTGCCCCTCCCCTGCTCATGCTGGTCTCTCTCTCTCTCTCTCAAAAGTCAACATTTAAAAAAATTTTTTTGAAGGACACAGACAGAATCCACACACAAATCTGGGTGAATTACTTGCAATAACCCTCAGAGCCGATACCATGAGGCACTTCTTGTTCCAAGGTCTCTTTTCTTCTCTATAGAAAGGAGACACGTCTGGCTCACGCACAAATGTGACAATTAAGAGAGACAGGCACCAGGCCCTCCTGTGGCATTTTCCATGAATTTTGTTCTAATGTTGAAATCTCAAAACTCACCAGAGATAAGAGACCCTCTTATTGCTGAAATTGTGAACATGAGGAAACGAAAGCGGAGGTACACGTGGCCCCTGCCACGGGAAGGTGGTGCCTCGGAGGAAAAGTGTGCCCGGCACACAGACCACACCAAGGGCCCAGTACAAGGCAGCTCTTAGACTGCACAACGTGCTGGGCTGAGAATTTAGGCATACAGGAGATGTGTACACTACTGGCAAAGACAGAGGCGAAATTCCAGGGTTTCCAAGTTTACTATCTTCCACCATTTGAAGATCAAGATAAAAATCAAGCTATTCCTTTAAACAGCATTTCCTCCTTCACCAGGCATGTGTATCAAAATCACCCAGGGAGATTAAAAAAGAAAAAAAAAATGTGGAGGCACAGGCCTCTCCCCTGGAGATTCTAACCTCCTCAAGTCTGAGGTAGGGCCCCCAGGTGAATGTGCTGTGACCTCTGGCCAAGAACCTCAGCCAGGACCTGACATGACTTAGGACAAATGATATCAGACAGGTGCCAAGGAGGCTATACTCTCCTTTCTTGGATGTGCACACTGTAATAAGCCATCCAGGAACGAGCAAAGCTTCTCTGCTATGAAGTCTCCAAATACACACACTTACAAGCAGATTGCAAAGGATGAGACCCTAACTCCAGTGTATAAGATATCACCTGCCCCGGCAAGTGCAAGCTGGTGCAGCCACTCTGGAAAACAGTATGGAGGTTCCTCAAAAAACTAAAAATAGAACTACCCTATGACCCAGCAATTGCACTACTAGGCATTTATCCATGGGATACAAGTGTGCTGTTTCAAAGGGACACATGCACCCCCACGTTTATAGCAGCACTTTCAACAATAGCCAAAGTATGGAAAGAGCCCAAATGTCCATCGATGGATGAATGGATAAAGAAAATGTGGTGTATATATACAATGGAGTATTACTCGGCAATCAAAAACAATGAAATCTTGCCATTTGCAACTACGTGGATGAAACTGGAGGGTATTATGCTAAGCGAAAATAGTTAAGAGAAAGACAAAAATCATATGACTTCACTCATATGAGGACATTAAGAGACAAAACAGATGAACATAAGGAAAGGGAAACAAAAATAACATAAAAACAGAAGAGACTCATAAATATGGAGAACAAACTGAGGGTTACCAGAGGGGTTGTGGGAGGGGGGATGGGCTAAATGGGGAAAGGGCACTAAGGAATCTACTCCTGAAATCATTGTTGCACTATATGCTAACTAATTTGGATGTAAATTTTTAAAAATAAAAAATAAAATGAAAAAAAAAAGACAGCACCTGCCCCACATCACTGTCACTGCCCAAGATCTTACACATTGCTTAGTTGATGTGTTTACCATCTGTCTCTCTACAACCAAAATGAGCTCCCTGAGGTCGGAAGTGTTGTTCTATCCACCACTGTATCCCCACTGCTGAGGTCAAAGCCCTGCACACAGCAGGCACTCAAATATCTGTTAGGTCACAGATCAGGGCGTCATCTGACCTCAGCTGCTCCCTGGCCAGGTATGATTTAGAGAAGGGCACACAAAGGAGAGCAAGAGAAAGCTGGCAGACCATGACAGAAGAGTCTGGCCACCTTCTTCTTTCAGGTGTCACTTACCACAAGGAAGAACGATGACCCCTGAGCGGGCACGTCCATTCCCAAACATCTTCCGCAAGCTCTTTTCCTGATAAGGTCTAAGGACGGCTGTGGGTTTCAGGTCAATGTTGATATCAGGGTTAACAGAATCATTCCGGAAGTCATACTCTGCCAACAGGGGGTACTCCAGGTGGATACAACGTTTCTGGAGCTCTTCAATCATTTCCTGGGGAGTGAGCATGGAAGACATTTATAATCTTGTTAAATCCAAAGCATGCTCATAAACTATGCATAATCCAAGGGGGTTAATGGTCAAGAAGACAGCATTTTATGTAGGCTTTTACAATTTCAGATCTTGATCTGCTTGATATCAAGTAGATATCTGCTTGATAACAGCTGGGTTAAAGCACAGAAAAGCAACTCAAGTTAAGGACACAGACAAAATTAAATCCAGTCACCAAAATGCCACCAAAACCACCAAAATGCCCCTCAGACACTTCCCACATCTCCCAGGAACTTGTGAAGACTGACCCAGCAGCCAGAGTCACAGGACACTCAGATCTAACCCCATCAGGAGGAATGATGCCACAGCTCACAGACACCATAAAGGAGAAAGCAATTTCAGGAAGACACGGGGATCCCTTCCTCTCACACAGACCGCAGAGTCCATGCAGGGCTGGGCCGCTTGGAGAGGGGTACATTCACTAACCTGCTTGACTTCAAAAGATACTGTCTGGGTCTCTTCTTCTTCTTCCTCATCCTTGTCCATTTGTTCGTAGAAGTCAAACAGGTCTGTGGGGATATCAGATTTTCCCTGTGGGTCTGTCACCCGGGAAGTGGAAGGTCCACCACTGCCCTCAGCAGTCTTGGCGATCTGTAAAAAAGGCAGGATCTGAACCTCTGTGCAACAATGAAACTTCATGCCACCAAGCAAGAGCCAAAGTTGAACAAGCAACTGCAGCTGTAAGAAGACAGGAGGGGTGCCTGGGTGGCTCAGTTCGTTGAGCATCCGACTTCGGCTCAGGTCATGATCTCGTGGTCTGTGAGTTCGAGCCCCGCATCGGGCCCTGTGCTGACAGCTCAGAGCCTGGAGCCTGCTTCGGATTCTGTGTCTCCCTCTCTCTGCCCCTCCCCCACTCATGCTCTGTCTCTCTTTCTGTCAAAAATAAATAAACATTAAAAAAAAAATAGTAAGACAGCAGGGTCCCAAGATGCAAATGCTGAACTGAATGTCCCAATGCTCCCACTACCAAGGGTGACCCAGGAGCCCACGTACAGCCGACTTGCTCGTGAACGTCTCTGTGATGAGCTCCGTGGCCTCCCCGTCAGAGTTCCGCAGGCGGCACTCCCGGATCACCGGATCCTGGAGAAGATGCTGGATGACATCAGGGTGGGAGCTTTCAACGAAGTACCTAAAAGAGGGGAGGGAAGGAGGTGACTACTGAGCAGTACACCATTTCCAGAAGGTTCTGTGGCTCATTTGATCAGATGGGCTGGAAATCGTGGCTCTGTGCTTCTCTCAATCTCTTAGTCTCCCATACCCTTGGCCAGATCTGAGCTGCGAGCTACTGGCCAAGATATAACAAATGAGGTTGTGGACAGAATCTGGCTTTGAGGTCAAATAAGGAGTGGCCGGAGCCTCAGCGTCACTGCTCGGGAGCGGGGAACACGGTGGCCAGTAAATGAATTCCCAGTTTTGGTCACTTCCCTTCGCTCATCCCTTCTATCCCCTTACTCAGGGGAGCAGGTGCTGGTGCAGACAGACAGCCCACAGACATCAGCCCCTTGCCACCTGCTCTGCACAGGGCACAAGTGCCTTGGGGGGCTTGTCACAGGATCCCTTACCTGTTGTGCTTCAGGACCAGCTTGACTTTTCCGTAGCTGACAGTACATAGCTGCAAAGAGTGACAACATCCAACAGGCACAATTAGCATTACTCGGCTCACTCAGGACACATTCATTAGTGGGCATGTCTTACTACCTACCAAGTGAAGACTTCAGTTTACCCAATGTGCAATCCTAAAGAAGTCAGGTCTGCCAAAGGCGAGCTTTTTCTTATTAAACTCTACTCTTGAAAGTAAAACCTTGCTTTTGCCTGGCTCTTTCTGATGCACATCCCTTAATTTATAAAATGCTACATAAAATCTTTCTTTTATTTTCCCTTCCCTTTTCTTCTCCATTCCCACAGGCCCCAACCTAATCCAATGGTTCATCCAGCCACACCAGCATTATTACAGGTCCCAGCACAAAACTGGCACAGAGCATGTATTTAGTAATTGCTGTGTAAATTAAATGCAAAACCCCCTGGCCTCCTCACCAATGTTCCTATTTCTCCCAACTAGAATGTAAGCTTTGGAGTGCCTGGGTGGCTCATTCAGTTAAGCGTCCGACTCTCGATCTTAGCTCAGGTCTTGATCTCACGGTCATGAGTTCAAGTCTCACACTGGGCTCTGCGCTGGGCATGAAGCCTACTTAAAAATAACAATTAAAAAAACAGAATGGAAGCTTCTTGACAGAAGAGACTAGGGCTGAAATCTTCTAGGTTCCCAACAATCTTCAGGACGGAAAGCAGCAGAGGTTGTGTGGTGGCCATGGAGATCTGCCGCTCAGCTCTCAGGCTGTGACCAGCCCCTGCTGCTGCCCTTCTGGATCCCCTGCTGCATTATACCAACACCTACATTCCTGCAGGCAGCTCCAGGCCAAGACTGAGCACAGCCAGCGTGCTAATGCAGGGTTCATTCCAGCAAGGTGAGGCCCTTCTCCCTGGGCACCTTTCCATATCACAAGAAGACAGAACTCCTACCAGGGCTCCTGTCAGCTTCCCTGAGATCGGATGCATCACTGTACTGATGGTCTGTGGCACTCACCAGATCTGGGGGTCTGAACCCAACTCCCTTAGATCAGCTGAAGGTGACAAAAGCCACTGTCATCTATTCTGAATGGCACTGACCTGTCTCTCAGGACAAACCCAAGCATGTCCAATGCTCTTCATATGGAACCCTATCCACTTCAACACTTGCAAGTTCTTTTTGATTTTCCCTAATGGAAAGTGTTGACTATTGGTCCCGTGCAGGAATTCAGCCTTAGACAGAGTTTACCACTTATATTAGTCTGCTCAGCTGCTGTTCAAAACACCACAGACTGGGTGATTTAACAACAGAAACATTTCTAGAAGTCCTCCATCAAGGTGCCAGTGATTAGTTTTTAGTTAAGGCTCTCTTCCTGACTACCTTTTCACTATGTGCCCATATGACCTCTTCCTTGTGCACGTGCAAAGAGAGCACCTGAGCTTTCTGGATGACTATTCTTAAAAGGATGCTAATCCTATTGGATCTGGGCCCCACTCTTATGACCCCATTTAATCTTAATTACTTCCTCATTACAAATATAATCACATTAGGGGTTACAGCCTCATATGAATTTTGGAGGGGACACAATTCAGTCCAAAACACCATTCACTTCTGGCTGCATTCCCAAATAACCCTGGCCAGAATGGGCCTGAATTAGTATCCCCAATGTGTTAGTGTTCATTGTATCAGAGCGCTCATGAGAAGTGTGGCCTCAGCAAGAAGAGATCCAGAAGAGAAGCAGCTGCGGGAATCAGTTATGTCTCTCCACACGAGATCTGAATGGCATCTTCATGATGGCCACAGGTTGACAATGGGTAGCACCTGTCCACTATTAACACATTCACAAGGAAGGCAAAAGAGCTGGCCTTAGCTCCCCACTTGCCTTAATAAACTGAATAATTCCATCAGGGACTCCCGTCTTGCTGAGCTTCCTGAGGTATTCAGTGATGTCACTAGTTTGTAGCCCAACACTGACAGCTGCATACAGGGAGTAGGCAGTTAGTTTGTACTCATGCACGTGGGTTGGTCGGCACACTGGCTCTGCAATAGCCACCAGGAAGTCTTGAGCATATTTGTAAACCGGAGAGAAGGCTTCTAAGAAGATGTGGCCATCAGGAGCCTAAGAAACACCAAATGGACATGACAGACAAAACAAAAAACAAGAAAAAACAAATGAAGTGTAGAGACTATTAGACTCTTTCCCACACCATTACCCAGAAAAGATAAGCTGCCCAAAAAGGGATCTTTAACACCACGGATATTTTTGTAAGCCCTCCTTCAGCCAACTGTGGGCCTGTTACTTTAATCAGATGCAAGGAATGGAGAGATTAGAAGAGCAGGTTTCCGAAGTCGGTTTCCACTCTTCTTCACAGGGAAAGCCCACCTTATTGGCTATCTTCAAGGTACCTTTAGGTTAGGTTTCAAACGAACGTAGACTATCACCTACTTCGAGCTGAGCAACAGAGTGGCCTAGCAAATATATAGCTTCCATTACTTTTTGTAGATGGGTAGTTAAAATGTTACACAATAAACGGCATTTGCTCAGTAAATAAAAAAGTATTTCCACGCATGTGGTAGAACTGAAGGGAAGGGGAGACGGAGGGGCTAGAAACAAAGGCTAGTGTGCCCTGGGTACCTGCTCCTTCTCAGGCTGCTCAAACAGCATGTGTGAAAGCCGTCTCCCAGCCAGCTCTGGAGGGCAGTACCCTGCATTTCCATTTGGGGTCCAAAAACCGAACCAGCTTGGCTCTGCCCTGGCGGAGGGTATGCTTACCACCCAGAGGGGCCTCGAGGTGTGGTCGTCCTTCAGCGGCATCTGCAGCCTGTAGTCCTTGGCTCCATATTCATCAACTTTGGTGCCGGACTCATCCACCTGCTTCCCAGCCGCCGAGGGGACCGCCTCCTGAGAGTCGTTCCCGGGGACGTCGTCGTCATCTTCTTCTTCATCCTCGTAGTGCCGCTTCTTGGACTTCTTCTTATCTGCAGATACGGACACAGAAGTGAGCGCAGCAGGAGCCTAAGGTTCCCTCCGCACTGCTGAGCGACATTTCGAGGGAACCTGGCAGCAGCCGTACTTCATTCACCAACGCCATGCACCCCTAGCCAAGAGCCACCTGCGTGCCGCTGGCGTCCTCTCCCTCCAACGCTTCCCACCCGGCCCACGACGCAAGGCGGCCCAAAGGTCAGGGATCGCCCCCTGCCCAGCAGCTTGTCGCGACAGCATGAACAGGCCGCGAGACACTGCGGGGCCGGCAGCCGCTGAGAAGCCCGGAGCGGCTACGACACAGGACGACGGGGAAGGCGAGCGCAGGCAGGCCCCAGAGCGCCCGCGCCACGTCTCACCGCGGTCTCCCCGGTCTCTTTTGCCCATGGCAGCACCAGCACCACACGGCCTGTGCCGCCGGGTCTCCGCGGCGGCTGCTCCCAACGGGGCTTCCGGTTCACACCGGACGCTCTTCCGGCAAACGCACAGGAAGTCCCGCCTCTGGGCGCCGGGTCGTTGGGTGGGCGAGCTAGCCGGCAGACTAAGGGGCGTCTGTTGTGTTCCCGTGTTGCAGGCCCTTTTTCCCCAGCCGTTCTTTCCTGTAGTCAGTCAATGAAATATTTATTGAGCATGTTTATGCGTCCAGGCGCATAAAGCGTCCAGCCACTGTTTTAGTCTTGGGGTAGGATAGTGAACAAAGTAAAGGTCCTAAATTCTGACAGGGATGTGGGCAGTAAACGCACACGGCGTTCTGTACTCTAAGAAGAAATAAAACAGGGCCTACAGTAACAGCGCCATTCCAAACAGAGAGACCCCCCCCCCCCCCGCCAATGCCCCTCTGAAGTGTCATTACTTGAGCAAAAGATCTGGAAAAGCCAGACGCTATCCTCCAAGAGAGGAGCAGTCCGAGCCTAGGACTCGGCCACACAAGTTTGGCGTCTAACAGGAAGACGAGAGGGGAGTAGTGTGGCTGGAAGAAGGAGAGAGGACCCACTACTGTACATGTAGGTAGTGGTTCTCAAAGTGGGGTCCCCTGGCTGCATCGCCGTCAGATGAAAATTGGTTCAAACTGATGAGAAAGGCACAGATGCAAAGTATCCGGCCCCACCCCAGACCTATTGAATGGTAAAACTCTAGGGGCACAGCAGTCTTGTCATCCACAAGATGAGAACCACTGATATAGAGCCTTATAGGCCATTGCAAAAACTTACAGATTTTATTACAAAATAGGAAACTACTGGAGAGTTTTGAGCAGAGAAATGACAATCTGATTTAATATTAAAAAGTCAGTCTACACTAGCTGCTGTGTTGAAGATAGCCTTTACGAGGTCAAGGGCAATGACTGCAGCACTCCAGTTGAGAAATTGCTGGCTTTACTAGGGTGGTGGGGATAAAGATGAGAAACAGTTGTTCCAGTCTGAATGTATTTTGAAGATAGAGCAGGATTTGCTGACAGACTGGGTATTGAAAGTGACAGAGGAGTAAAGGATAACTCCAAGATTTTTGGCTGCAGCAACTTCAAAATTGAGGAACCTTAAAGAAGGTACAGGTTTGGAGTGGCTGGATGGCTCAGTCAGTTGAGTGACTTTTGATTTCGGCTCAGGTCATGGTCCCAGGGTCATGGGATCAAGCCCCGTGGGGCTCTGCGCTGAGCATGAAGCCTACTTAGGATTCTCTGTTTCCCTTTGCTCCTCTCTCCACCCCACTCCCCCACCCCCGCTCTCAGAAGAAAGAAGGTACATGTTTGAAAGGGGGGGGGGGGGTGGACAGATTCTCTGTTTCCCTTTGCTCCTCTCTCCACCCCACTCCCCCACCCCCGCTCTCTCAGAAGAAAGAAGGTACAGGTTTGAAGGGAGGGGAGGGGTTTGGACATATTGAATGTGTCTGTTTTGAGTGCCATAATAAAATACCCCAGGCTGTGTGACTTAAACAACAGAAATTTATTTTCTCACAATTCTGGAGGTTGGCAGTCCAAGATCATAGTTCTGCTCTCTTCCTGGCTTGCAGATTACCACCTTCCTCCTTTCTCACTGTGACCTCACCGTGGGGTTGAGGGAAGGGCAAAAACTCTGATGCCTCTTCCTCTTCACATAAGAACAACAGCTTTTCCAGATTAGAGCCCCACGTGTATGACTTCATTTAATTTTATCACTTCCCTACAGGTTCTCTGAATACAGTTCACATTAGCAGTTAGGGCTGCGACATACAGATTTTAAGGAGAACACAATTCAGTCTATGGCAGTGTTCTAATAGACAATTGAAGGCAGTTGGATGTAAGCCTGAAGTTCAGGGACCTAGAAACAGAAGTTGGGGAATTGCCAGCATACGGTACTGAAGCTATAGAACTGATTGTGGCTGCCTAGGGAATGAATGTAGGTAAAGAAAAGCTCTAGGAACATTTCACAGCGAAGAGGCTGGAAGGTAGAGAACCAGGGCAATGCCAATCAAGGAGCGCTCAGAGAAGTAGGGAAATGGGGAGTCCTGGAAGTCCTGCTTTCATTTCATGGCATTTCAAGGTGGAGCAAGTGATCAGCTGTGTTAGACGCTGCCAATCAGTTGAGCAAATTGAAGACTGAGATTCAGCCACCGGATTTGTAATGGAGAGATCAGTTCTCAGCTAAATGGCTTTCAGTAAATTGAAGATTTTTTTGGTCCCTGCTCTAAAAGAGTTTCACTCAAGAAGTGGAGGAACCACACCCTACACTGGATTTTCTGCTTCTCTAGTTTTCATCTGATTACAGTACTACATGCCATGTAAAAATCTTGAAAAAAAGGAAAAGCATAGTGAAAGCTATTTAAATCATATACAATGCCACTCGTAGCTATTTACATTTTGGTTTATTTTCTTCCAGGCATTTTTTTTCTATGAGTAGGTGTTTTTATACTATGAAGATGTTACATGGACATATGATTGTATATCCTCCTAAAAACTAAGCCTTTTCACCCTTTGTTAGAATGAATGTTTAATGACTATTTAATTTTTCATGTTATCACTTTATCATGATTTATTTAACAAAACCATAATTTGGGAGCATTAGAGTAGTTACAATTTATCCTATTATATAAATAGTCCTGTAATGAACATCATCAGATATAAATCTTTAACTCTATCTGGGATTGTTTTCCTAAGTCAAATTCAGAGAAATAGAAATATTGGGTTAAACATATGGACTTTTTAAAAGCTCTTACTGCCAAACCTGCTTAATTTTACTGAAGGAGGTGATGGGGAAGAATGGCCAATCTAACATTTTCATAATTAAGAAAATATTTTGTGAACTAATATTTGACAAAAATATTCAATGGGGGAAGCTTAATCTCTCCAAGAAATGGTGTTGGGGAAACTGGATAACCACGTGCAGAGGAACACTACTCATAAAAATCAGCTCTAAGTGAATTAAAGACTTAAATGTAAAATCTGAGACCTTATAACTCCTAAAAGAAAACATAGAGGGAAAACTCCTTGACATTGCTCTTGGCAACAATTTTTTGGATGTGACACCAAAAGCACAAGTAACAAAAGCAAAAAGAAATAAGTGGGACTACAATAAACTAAAAAGTTTCTGCATGGCAAAAGAAATAACCAAATGAAAAGGCAACTTACAAAATGGGAGAAAATAATTTCAAACTATTTATCTGATAAAGGGTTAATATTCCAAAAAATATAAAGAACTCAATAGCTCAAAAATAAATAATCCAATTTAAAAATGGGCAGTCGAGGAGCACCTGGGTGGTGTGTTAAGTCGGTTAAGCGTCCAACTTCAGCTCAAGTCATGATCTTGTGGTTTTTGAGTTCCAGCCCTACGTTGGGTTCTGTGCTGACAGCTCGGAGCCTGGAGCCTGCTTCAGATTCTGTGTCTCCCTCTTTCTCTGGCCTTCCCTGCTCATGTTCTGTCTGGCTGTCTCTCTCTCTCTCTCTCTCTCCCCCCCTCTCTCTCTCTCAGAAATAAACATTAAAAAATAAATAAATAAAAATGGGCAGACGAACTGAGTATTCTTCCAAAGAAGACATACAAGTGGCCAACAGACACATGAAAAGATGCTCAACATCACTAATCATCAGGGAAATACAAATCAAAACCACAATGAGCTATCACCTCCACACCTGTTCGAACACTATAAGATATAACAGATGTTAGGGCGCCTGGGTGGCTCAGTTGGTTAAGCGTCTGACTCTTGATATTGGCTCATGTCACAATATCATGGTTCATGCGATGGAGCCTTGAATCAGGCTCAGCACTGACAGCATGGAGCCTGCTTAGGATTCTATCTCTCCCTCTCTCTCTGCCCCTACCCCGCTCTCAAAATAAATAAACTTTAAAAAAAAAGGGACAACAGATGTTGGCAAACATGTGGAGAAAAGGGAACGCTGGTGTACTGTTGGTGGGACTATAAATTGGTACTGCCAGTATTAAAACAGTATGGAGGTTCCTCAAAAATTAAAAATAGAACTCCCATATGATCCAGGAATCTCACTTCTGGGTATCCATCCTAAGGAAATGAAAACAGGGTCTCAAAGAAGTATCTGCACTCCCATGTTCATTGCAGCAGTATTCACTGTAGCCAAGATATGGAAACAACCTAAGCGTCTGGCAATGTATAAATGAAGAAGATGTGGTGCATATATATACAAAATGAAATATTCAGTCATGAGAAAAAGGGAAATCCTCACATTTGCAATAATATGGATGGACTTTGAGGGCATTATGCTAAGTGAAGTAAGTCAGACAGAGAAAGACAAATACTGTATGGTATCACTTATAAGTAAAATCTAAAAAAAAAAAAAAAAAAAAATTCTGAACTCATAGAAACAGAGTAGAGCAGTGGTTACCAGGGACTGAAGGGTAGAGGAAATGGGGAGGTGTTGGTCAAGGAGTAAAATTTTCAGCTAGAGATAAGTAAGTTCTAGGGAGTTAATGTGTAAGATGGCAATTATAGTTGATAATACTGTATTATATGCTTAAAAGTTGCTAGACATTAGATCTTAATGTTCTCACCACACACAAAAGAATAGAAATCATGTGACATGATAGATACTGCTGTGGTGTAATCATATTGCAATATATAAGTATATCAAGTCAACGGATTGTATACCTCAAATTTACACAATGTTGTATGTAAATTATATCTCAATAAAGCTGGGGGAAAATATTTGGTAATAGGCAAAAACACCTACATTTATCATAAAAGTTTAAAAAATTATGTGGAAGCAAAAATAATAACCACTCATAACTCACCCACCACTTGAGTAACATATATATCCTCCCGATATTTTTTCTGTTTTTAAGTGAAAAGTGGGATCATACTATATATCTCATGTAACTTGCTTTCTTTCAGTCAGTAATACATGGTGGAGAGTTCCATCGTATGAATATACTAGTTTATCTGCTCAATATCTGTGATGGTTCATTATGTGTGTCAACTTGGCTGGGTTATGGTGTCCAGTTGTTTGGTCAAACACCAGCCTAGATGTTGCTACTAAGGTATTTTTTAGATATAATTAACATTTACAAGCAGTAGACTTTAAGTAAAGCAGAATATCCTCAATAACACAGGTGGGCTGCATCCATTCAGTCGAAGACCCCAAGAGCAAAGACAGGTTTCCCAAGGAAAAAGGAATTCTGCCTCCAGACAGCAAAACAGTTTTGTCTCTCTGGAGGACCCTAATACAGATTTTGCTAAAGGGAAATGGGGTGCTGCTGTAACAACCCAAATATGGGACCTGGAGGGTGTTGTGCTAAGTGAAATAAGTCAGACAGAAAAAGACAAATCCCTTATTTTACTTATATGCAGAGTCTAAAAAACAAAACAATTGAACCAACCAAAATAGAAACAGACTCATAAATGCAAAGAACAAACTAGTGATTGCCAAAGCGGGGGTGGGGTGGGGGGGGCAACATAGTGAAGGGCATTAAGAGGTACAAATTTCCACTTATAAAATAAATAAGCCACAAGGATGAAAAGTCAATAGGGAATACAGTCAACATCGTAATAACTTTGTATGTTGACAGATGGTAACTACGCTTATCATGTGAGCATTTTGTAATGTACAGAATTGTTGAATCACTATGTTGTACACCTGAAACTAATATAAATATATTATGTCGGGGTGCCTCGCTGGCTTGGTTGGTAGAGCATGTGACTCTTGATCTCAGAGTTGTGAGTTCAAGCCTCACATTGGGCATGGAGCCTACTTTAAAATTTTTTTAATTTAAAAAAAATATATTTTGTCAACTATACTCCAATTAAATTTTTTTAACAAAAATATGGGGGTAGCTTTAGAATTAGGTAATGGGTAGAGAATGGGGGAATCTTGAGATGCAGGATAGAAAAAAACTAGAATGCCTTGAAGAGATTGTTGATAGAAACATAGACATTACATGTGACTCTAGTGAGGCTCAGAGGGAAATGAGGATTATGTTATTGGAAATTATAGGAAAGGTGATCCCTGCTATAAAGTGGCAGAGGATTTGGCTGGATTGTGTTCTGTTGGGTGGAAAATAGAACTTGGAAACTATGAATGAAGTTGGATGAAAAGGTCGAAGGTGTGTCCTGGTTTCTCCTTGCTGCTAATAGTAAAACGTGAGAGAAAAAGATAAGTTGAAGAAAGAATTGTGAAGCAGAAAGAAAGAGGGAAGAATGACTGGAGGGCAGCGTAGAGGGCCCCCAGAACGGGCAGGCCAGGGTGCAAATCTGAGTCTATGGACCACCTCATTGGTTGTGAGGTGGCAGTGTCACCAGCCACTGGGCTCCTCAGGACAGAGCACGGAGATA
The DNA here is from genome assembly GCF_018350195.1 of Panthera tigris. Lineage (NCBI taxonomy): Eukaryota > Metazoa > Chordata > Mammalia > Carnivora > Felidae > Panthera > Panthera tigris. The sequence continues at coordinate 110,609,985 of NC_056667.1, read as the reverse complement.
GCGACGATTATTCTCCAGTCTTAAAATCTAGTGGAACTTGCTCTGCTAGGTTTCATACTTGCTTGGGACCCATGTCCCCTTTTCCCTTTTGACCTCTCTCTTCTGGAATGGCGATGTCCCTCCTCTGCCTGTGCCACCATTGTGCTCTGAAAGCAGATCACTAGTCTGGTTTCAGAGAGGTTCACACATGGAAGGGAATCTTGCTCCAGCATGAACCCTTACCTGGGGTCTTCTCCATAACTGATCCGGGTGATTTAGATGATGAGATTTGAGTTGGTGGTGTTTAGATGAAATGCTGGGCTTAGAGGTAATGCTAGAATGATGAAGACTTTGGGGGATGTTGGGATTGGCTGGATGTATTTTGCATGTGGGGCAGGTATACATTTTTAGGGGCCACAGGGCAGACTATAACGGGTTTGCATCCACACCCCCTGCCCCCGCCCAACAAAAAGATATGTTGAAGTCCTAATCTCCAGTACCTCCAAATGTGACCTTATACAGAAACAGATCTTTACAAAAGGTAGTCAAGTTAAAATAAGGGCATTAGGGTGGACCCTAAACCAACAGGACCAGTGTCCTTCTAAAAGAGGGAAACATACATACACCCAGGGAGGACATCACATGAAGATACTAGTTACGTTGCCATAGCCAAGGAATGCCTGGGGCTACCAGAAGCTAGGGAGAAGCAAGGAAAGATTCCCCTACAGGTTTCAGAGGGAGAACGGTCCTGCTGACACCCTGATTCCAGGCTTCTAGCCTCCAGAGCTGAAACAATACATCTGTTATAAGTCACCCACTCTGTGATACTTTGTTACAATAGCCTCTATTGTTGGGACATGTAAAGCCTCAGTTTTGGGCTTTTATAGACAAATCTTGGCCCATCTGCAACCATTTCCACAGGATTAATTCTTAGAAAATTGCTGGGTGAGAGGATATACAAGATTCTGAGGTTTTTGACTTGCATCACTAAGTTGCCTCTATATGAAGGTATTAATGTAAATGATCTTTAGTACTGTGGGAGTGTCCATTCCTTACACTCTGGTAGTAAGCTTTGTTTTTGTTTTTAATCACTGTTAATTTCTGATTTCGAGAATTGAAGTGTCCATTAAAAGACATGCCAGAGCATGTTAGGTAGGACATTACAGATCTATCCAGGGGAAGATTAATTGCAATGTTTTCCAGGTCAGTCTGTGGTTGGTGTCCTAGAGAGTGATCAACTCAGGCAAAGGAGGGACAATTGAGAACACACTGTGTCAAGAACAGATCTGGACAATCAATCACAGTGGAAATAAATATCAGCTTTATTAACACTCAAAGTGCCATTCATTTATATTCATTCCAAAGTCCAGAAGGTTACTCAGAGTAAGCCTTTGCACCACAATCTTTCAAAAAAATGAACTAACATGTAAGAAAAAGCAATTTTCATTGTGCTAATTATTGCAGGCCTTCATGCACAAGAAATCTAAACAAAGATGTGAGCCAACAATATACAAATTTCCATATAAACAAAGTCATTGATCACTAACAAAATATAAACATGGTTTCCTTTCACATTAGATTTCAAAAAAAAGCTATTTACCAGCAAGAAAAAATAAGTACATAAAAATTGTAAAACTCAGAAATTTTATACATTTTTACAAGCACAATTTCGAATGAACAACACAAAGTCAAAATGTGCATGAAATGTGGCACATACCACACTGTATCTGGCTTCTGGTAGGTTTTTCTAATCATACCGGCTCCTTGTAACATAATACGTTTAGTGACATTCAACTTCAACAGTGGACTTTATTCCTAATACAAATAATTTTTACGTGGTACCGCATATTAAAAACAAGGCTTTCCTTAAGTACAATAACATTGTCAGATTGGAAATTTAATTTCCAATTCTTTTTCTGCCAGTTACTTAAAATACACAGTACACTAAAGACACAACAATGTATGTTCAAACTTTTCTAAACCAATTTATAGTCAATTACAGAGGATCACAATATGTCAATGTACTGTTTTATAAATGCGGTCTGATTTTGCCCAGTAAGAGAAAAACTAAAAGTTTAAATCTTTAGGGTAGAATATAGGAAAATACCCAAAAACAACAGGACAGGCCAACAGCAACTGCAGCTATAAAAAATCTCGACATCTCTTCAAGACAATTTAGTTTCTCACATTTTTTCATAGCTTTGAGGATTCAAAGGCCATTTTGTGGACAGTGTTCTTGCTACTGCTTTAAAACCTAGTTTTCCTCTTAATTTGCATTTCACAGAATTCTCACAGGAGAATTCAATTCCCTTCCTTGCAAGAGTATTTTAATTGATATCTAAGTAAATTTGCATCCAATTCTGGAAATACAAATACATTTTAAATGGTTAAAAACAAAATTAAAAAAATATTTTTGATCAGCCAGCTGAAAATATATTCATATAGTAAATAATCTCTCAGAAAGCTTTTATATATATTTAATTATTCTAACTAAACAGTACGCATATAAAACAAGTTCATAAAAATGTAGAAATAAAATGAAAATAAGAAATTACTGGGATATATACATGTGCCTACAGACAGAAAAAGACATCTCCACACACACATCCCCTGATACACAGAGTTACAAGCATACTTTCAACTTAGTCATGATTTTAGAATACATATAAAATCAGAAAGCGATGTTGAACTCCTGAGTTCTCCAACAAAGATAGAACCATAGATAAGTATACTTTGTAAAAGCAAGAAAGTCCATTTAAGTCAGTAATAGCAGTGCAGTTACTGATGGCTACATCTTGAAAGAAGTTAAAACATAAAGACACAGACAGTAGTTCAATGCACGCATTCATGATACTCATACACCCATCAACAATTATTGGTCAGAGTAGTAAATCAGTGTACAAATTAAACATTTCCAAAAATGTGCAAAAGTCAACTTTGATAGGAAAAAAACACCTTTGTACATAATTATAAACTGCCCAGCATTCAACTGAGATTAAAAACGTTTACAGAGATCAACTAATAGATTAAATATAGACAATTTAATGGCTACATTAAAAAATGTACATTAGGTCAAAGGGTAAATTTACAAATTGATAATCATAGTTTGCAACAATTAAAAGTTTATTCTCAAATTTATCCAAGTTTACTTTTATTTACAATGATACTTGAATAAAAAGAACCATGTGAAATGTAAGAGATGTCAGACATTAAAAGTATTTTTGGTATTAACTCTTATAATATTTCAGAATGCAGGCTAGCAAATTTTAAAACCAATAGCAATAGAAAAAATGTAAACCTTTTACTTACTAATTAAGATTGTATTACAAACAACTGTTTGTTTTTAAAGAATTATTCTTATCTGTAGACACTGTACTTGCACTTGAACAGGGTATATTGCAAGGGTTTGGCCCACTTTCCTTTGCCCATAAGCCTTTCCAGCTCAAATGTTTCCACTAGCTCTCTCTTCCTATTCCAGGTGGAAAAGTCTTTGGAAAAATTAGAATATGTCAAATCCATTTTGGAGCCTAAGTATCTAATAGAGCTTAAGATGGGACTCTGTTACTTCTCTCTCCCCTCCAAGTAATACATACGCTAAAATCACCACTAGTTACATGTTTTCTTTTCTTTTTTTTTAATTCTAAAAAAATATAAAGGAACACAAAAGTGCTTTTCAGTTTAGTCACAAACTTTACCATTCTCAACTGGCATAAAGGGACTAAGAAATCCTTATCTGGGGACGAATTCTGCACGTATACTGAAGAGCAGGCTCTTCCTTATGTTCCAAAATGTCTATGGCACAAAGCAGACGTCAGCCCATAACCTACTTTTCTTCACAGCTTTCTTAAAAGCCCCTCAAGTCAAACACAAGTTCATAAATGTTAAGACACAAGGAAGAAAGTATGCCACCAACCTGAGGCATCACATGTCAACGTATACGTATATGCATCTATGGTCAAATGACAATAAGATTGGCACATGTACAAGCTCAAGTTTGTAATGTTTATATAGTTCCATAATAGTTGAAGTAAGTTCTGTATGTCTAAATGCAAATACTGAGCACCTGTCTTTTTACTTGAAGGATAGATTGAGATACAAATTCTACAAGTACCTGCTTTATCACAATTATACTATTAGCTTACAGGTGGGCAGAAGTAACAGTGATCATCATTTTGGCTATGTGTGCAGGGAATATAAAAGCTTTGGTTTAAAGTGATTCTGATAATACAGATTGTGAATACAAACAAGGAGTCATCAGGCATAGGGAATAACAGTACTCACTGACTAGATGCCTTTGCCATTATAAACTAAAGTATCATACTACTATCAATTAAAATGCATAATTATGAAAAATATGAAGACTTACATGAGACTGTATACAGGCAACAAATAAAAATGTATTCTTTTCTTTACTCTAGCTATGACTCCTCCCTCAACTTTCTGAGACTGAACCATGTCTGCTCTATCACCAAGAGAAGATTCTCTAGACTCCCCTGAGAGCTCATCACTATCTACAGCTCTGACAGGTGAGTATGGAGAGATGGTTGGCCCTGATACTTTCCACCTCTACTATGGCATACCGTCCAGACCATGGCAGAAGTCAAAGCAAAGCTAAAGCAACTACGAAGTAGGAACAGTGGCTTCACAGCACGCCTTCTCAGCCAACCAAAAAGAGGTATAAGACAATTTCCTTTTGAATACTTGGTAAGCTAAGGAAGCTTGTTTTCATAATGTCTGGAAGAATTTCTATTCCAAAGAGCTCATGAAGAACTATGCAAAATCAATTATTTTCTATTTCAGAATTATATATAAGCTATTATACACACACACAAATTCAATTTTAATCTACTTTTACCAACCAAAAGCTTGGCAATTTACAATAAATATCTTTATTAAACAATCACTTGTACTAGCTACTTGTGGAAAATATGCTGGCGTTCCTACCTGAAGACAATTACACTCACCCACATCAGTAGGTCATACACTTTTCAGTTCTTCTAAGAACGGAGACTAATCTAGTTGAACATTCATACCTTTCCCTCCTTCCCAGCCCTGCCCCAACTCCCACGTGCACACAGACACACACACAGACACACACACACACACACACACACACACACACAGTCTCTCTCTTCACAGAAAAGTAAGAGTTTTTAGTCAAAATGTTAATTAAAAGTAAGGATCAGAACTGCTATCCCTGGATTCCTTGCGCATTGCCCTAAGTCTCATTGCCTTAACATTTGTAAACCATTTAAATCACCTCTTTAGGGCAAAATTAACCATTCTAGCCCTGCTATGAAAATCATCATTGAACCATGATATACAAAGAATTTGGACAGTGCCAATGTGACTGACAGTCAAGTTACCAACCTGCAAAAAAATCTGCTATGTCTCTTTAGAATTAGAATACCTCTTTCTATCCTTATCGTAGGCATTCAGGTCTAGTGGAGACTGCACTTTGTCTATCATAGACTAACGCTAATGTTTCTCTTCTAACATATATAGATGTAAAATATGTACATATATATATGTAAAATAAAAAGAGGTAGAAAAGGGTAGGAGGAAGCAGGCATTAAGAAAGATTTAAGGGTCAATATACAGTCCCAAGGCCAAATGAACTCTTGAAGCCTACTGATTTTGGAAAAACCTTCATTTCGGTGGGTAACTTGAATTATTATTGATATAAAATAAAATTAAGGCATACAGAGAAAAAGGCACTACCAAAAATGAACAATTAAATTGCTTTTCGTTAACAGTTAATCAATCTTAAAATTCAAATAAATACGAACATTACATCTGTAAAAAGGCCAAACTTAGTATAAAATAATGAGGTCTCAAGACACTGTCCTGATCCTGGCATATGTAACACTGTTGACAGGATTCAATTTCTATCAAATGTTTTGGGCATTTTAATAGTTTAGACTAAAAAAAAAAATTTATTTTCTCTTTGAAAGAAAAAGCAGGGAAAAAAACCTATGGAATTTATGCCCCTCATCACGGGAATTGAGTAGGTACTGAACTTTTATATAAGAGGGAGTTCTGAGAAAGAGGCCGCCTGACCCCAGAGGGTCCCTCCAATTTGGGGATACTTTTAATCTCTGTTAATGACATTTTAGTTTGTAACAGCCAGATTACCCAAAATTGCTTTCCCCTCATTTCATAAAAAACAACAGCATTTTAAAACATCACTGCTGGGGGCACCTGGGTAGGTTGACTGGTAAAGTGTCCAACTCTTGATTTCCGATTCGATTTCAACTCAGGCCGTGATCTCATAGTTTGTGAGTTCCAGCCCCACGATGGGCTACGCACTGACAGTGCGGAGCCCGCTTGGGAAGCTTGCTCTCTCCTCTCTTTGCCCCTCTCCCACTCCCTCTCTCTCAAAATAAATAAGTAAACATTTAAAGAAAAAAGAATTTTAAAAAATCAGTGCTAAACTTTCAGAGTTAGGGTATGCCATAAAATAAGAATCCATTTGCCCATGTTTCCTCCTAGACTGTGACCTACTTAAGGGATAAGTTAATCTAGTACCTGACATAATAAACCACAATTATTGAATAAGCAAGTGAAAAAGACTCACCCTCTTTAAAAGAAATTGATAGATTCCTATATTTGATTGACACCAGGTGACTGTGTATCCAGCTACTGGTCTCTAGACCCCAAATGAAACCATTGGCACAGAGCTCTTCTGTGGGTCAATCTGCATCTGACGAACATCTTGGCTTTTGCACCCAAGCTTGGTCATCCCTATAAACTATTCAGATTTGATTTTCTTAGTGTCTTCACATATCTTATAACAATTCCATCTCAGAAGTACTACAGACCACACCTGACATATATAAAAGCTAAAGCAGCAGAGAGCTATTAACGAAATAATTCCACCTTCTTCATGTACTTTCTATTGGTAATAAAATAAAGCCTCCCTCATGTGAAAGCCAATTCAAGTTTTCATTTTCTTTTATATTTCTGTCTATGCATTAACATTCCAATCTCATAGAAATTATGTAAGGTTGACTGCCTTTGAGAACTTTCTAAGGCATTTTCAAGTTAGAAACATGTTTTATAAATGAGAAAAATTGAAAAATTTTCAAGATATTCATACTGAAAATTTCAAAGTCTGTATACTTTTAAATACATTTTAAAGAATTACCATCAAAATTTCCATTAGTCATTGTGATGTTTTTTAACCCTTTTATTCAGTACAGTTTGTTTGCAATGTAAAAGATCTTGTATTTGGTCCAAGCCTAAGTCATGCCATTTTGAATCTCTCAAGGCCTACGTAGAAAGGTATTTCCTGAAAAGCACATATAAGACTGCTAGTGAATCTTCTCCAGCACCAAAAAGTCTGCCACTATCAAAGCAGAACACATTTTAAAGGCACAAAGTCAGCAGTCTGGCCATTTTCCAGCCTCAGCAAAGAAATATTACAGTATAGAAGAATCAGTTGTGCATTTAAAAAACAAAATACATTGAGTCATCTTTAAAAGTTCAAATTTCATTTGTTGATCCATACCATTATTAGAAAGAAAAAATTGGAGTGTTATATTTAACTGCCCCTAATGGGGGGGGGGGGGGCGAGGTTCTTTTAAATTTTTTTTTTTTTTTAATTTACTTTTGGTCTTTCACACCTCATCCCACTTCAAGCTTTTTTGTTCTAGTAGTTTTTGTATAATATATTAACTTTTATTGTGGTTTTGGTACCTTTACAACTTGTTTGAAATAAATTCACATCACATTTTATATAGCAATTCTGTAAACTATTAGTCTATTTTAAAGTCTTTACATAAAGAACGATACTTTCCCACATTTTCCTTATAAAACAAAGGTCTTCTGCAGCAGTGTTAAAGCAGTAATTCTTTTCAGGTGAATTTATTTTCTATGGCACTTAGAGAAGAAAAAAGAGACTGAAGAAAGCAAATGATTTTGCTTTGGGTTTCACAGTCCCCCAAGATTTCTCTCTAAAGAGCATCTGTCTCATATTCTACACTGCTGGTTACCCTGACAGACCAAAAATGAGCCCAAAGGAAATCAAGACTACACAAGACAAAGGAATGAAGGAAAAGCCCACTGGTCCAGATACCATCTTGCTCAAGCAGAAGAGATGCCTTCACTCATAAAAGATAAAGAAATTATAATAGATCCACATCCTTGGTTACTATGTTTATAGCACAAGATTTGGCAGTTGATTTTCCAGGGGAAGGGCCACTAATTCATATTCTTCTTTGTAAGCTGCTTCCTTTGATTATGAGGGTATGGGAGAAACTTTGACAAGCATATTTGTGCTTTGACTTTTTTCTCAGCCTAGCTAGTGGTATTTCAAATATTCCTACAGAAAAGGCCAGATAGGACCTTGATATAGGAAACCAAGATCTACCTATCTTCAGAAACAAAGTAATTTAAAAGAGTCCCTAGAAGAGCATACCTTTAAGCAGAAAATAAAATACCAGAGCTCCTTATGAACCCTATAAAAGGCAACACATTTAGGGCCTCCAGAAAGACTATTTTCTAACCTTTAAAAATAAAGCACTTAGCACTTGCTTTAATATGCTGAAAAAATCGCAAGTAGCCAAATTACTGATGTTATTGATATTTTTCAGTAGCATAAGTCCATTAGAGCTAGTGGGAGTTTCCCAGCTGCCTCTTTCCACTGGATGCCCTTGCTCTTAAGGTTTAGAAATACCTTAAACCTTCCCATAAAATAGTTAATACTCTTTTCTGATATGCTTTGCTTTTCTCACAATTATGAACTGACTTTTGAGGAAAGAATACATACAGGGTTTAACAGGTTCTGTGTTTAAATTCATTTTGTTTCTACAATGGAAGGTACTGGTTTTGGTGTAATATGCAGCTGGTAAGGAAAGAATTGCTATCTGATGTTTGTTGAGATTGCTCACCCTTGACTTAAAGTAGTGGTATCTGCTCTTGTAAAACCCTCATCATGCACTGCGCATCACTTTCTCTCTGAAACTTACTTTTTGCAAGGACCCTGCTCTGCAAATGGCTGTTTTCAGTTTATAACTGGGGCTGGTCTTTGCATCCGGGTTCTCAACTTCAGCACTTTTAACATTTTGGGCAGGATAGTTCTTTACTTGGGGAACAGGGTTGCTGTACTTGTATTGTACAGTGTAGTTTGTTTGGCAGCATCCCTGGCTTTGGGACACCAGATGCCACTAACATCCTTCTAGTTGTGACAGGAAAAATCATCTCTGGGCACTGCCAAATGCAAAGCAAAAGTAACCTCATCTGACACGTGGGAACCACTATTTTACATGGTAACTATTTTTTGGTGCTTTAGTATTCTGTGATCCCAAGAACAAGGATTTTATCTCATGACACTAGCTGTAACACATGATACTCCAAGTTAAATTCTTAGTTCCCAAAGAATGTTATCCATGGGGAATCAGGAGCTAGAAACAGGGAAATACAGTATACATGATTTTGATTATTTCTTTTTTCCCTTAATTTTGGGACTATCTACCTCTGATAAAGAACACAGTTGCAAATATACTAAACAATATTTAGTTCTTCTTTTCCTTATTTCTTTTGACTGGCAAATGTGGTTTCATCCGCTCGCATGCTGATATAGAGCAATCTTTTTTTGCCGTTTAATTTGGATTTGCTCACTGACTTCCCATATCTGCTTTAAACTAAAATAGTACCGGTTTTTTTTTTTGTTGTTTTTTTTTGTTTTTTTTGTTTTTTTTTTTTAAGCAGAAAGCTATCCCTCAAGGTTTACAGATTCCAGTAACATGGATCTATTATAGTGTATTTGCTTATTATACTGGTTAGAATTAACAAATAAACATACCTCTTAGAGATTCATATTTTCTATCGAGATTCCTACTGAGCAAAAAGCTTGGTAGACAGAGGTTAGGATCTAAAGAATACAGATATAAGAAGGAACCTATATTCTTTAAGTTGAGTACCTACCCTAAACTCAAGTTTAGGGCTCAACCCCAAAAATGAGGATCTATTTTAAATACTATCACTAAAAACTACAAATCATACATCATTTTCTTCTCCTTGTTTTTCATGTCTTCCCAATCACCACAAATCAATCGGTCAGTGACGCAGGGAAAGACTCTACAATCTTTAGGTATTTTAAATGATTTGTTTGTACTAAAAAGAGTGACTATGTACTAAAGTGCTTTTATCTCTCTGAACCACATCAGTACATTATAAAAAATTAAAAAAAAAAAAAAGGAGTTTCAAGTTCTTGAAAGGGAAAAAAAAGATTAAATATAAAAAATTTAGGTTACTATTATTAAACAAACTTAACCAAGAATCAAGAGAAATACTTTCCCTCTTGTCTTTTTCTCCCCATCTCTCTTTTTTATAAAAAAGAAAAGTGCAGTCAGAGAGAAGGTGAATGAATTGATGGGAGCTGGGTAGAGGCACAGTAGAGGTACCGGCTGCTAGTGATAATGCACAAACATGTGCCTTAATAGTTCATCAGCTGAAGGTCTCAGTTTGGCCTCTATAAAGATCCGTTTGAGGAAATCTCGAGTATAGTCTGAGACATGAGGTGGCAGCTTTGGGTTTGTTGGCTGAGTGGCAATTTTAAAGATGGCAGCCATAGCTTCAAATTCTGCCCAAGGAGGCTTTTCAGTTAGCATTTCCACCACAGTACAGCCCACACTCCTAGAAAAAAAAAATTACACAAACAGTATCACCATGAAGGAAAGTCACTTAATGACACGAGAAACAGGACTGAAGTCCATATACATTTAAATACAACTTGACTTCAAGTTTAAAGTTTCATTGAAGGATTATGATTATATAAAACTAAAATTTAAAGGTAAAATCAATGAAAATAAACCACAATAAGGGCTAATTCAAATGGTTAGGCAGAGAACATTATTAATTTTATAATTTTTGCTTGATATTATATAATTCTCTAACCTGATTATTAAATATTACTTTTGTCTTACAAAGGACACAAACATTAGAAATTCTGTTTGCCTTGGGGCACCTGGGTGGCTCAGTTGGTTAAGCGCTGGACTTCAGGTCATGATCTCACAGTTCATGAGTTTGAGCACCACATCAGACTCTGTGCTGACAGCTCAGAGCCTGGAGCCTGTTTTGGATTCCATGCCTCCCTCTCTCTCTGCCCCTCCCTCACTTGTGCTCTGTCTCTCAAAAATAAACATACATTAAAAAAAATCTTTTTAATAAAAATAAAAAGAATAAAAAAAAAAAGAAACTATTTGCCTTTAGGTGCCTAAAATGATTAATCTATTAAACACTTTTCTCAGTGAGAAATAGAAAATAACCATTTTATGTTCTCACTTAAAATTATTAAAAAACTAAAGATTAACTGAATTACAAGATACTAGCAAAAAAGGTTAATAACTTTCAAAGATCTTCAGGGAAATAAAATGAAGATAGTTTTCTAATGCTGAAATCTGCTTTAGATGAAATCCTGTCTAAAGAAAGGAAAACAGGTTCAAAAACTCCTTTTGTTTAATTATTAAGCCACAAAGAAGCAAAATGAAGGGGCACCTGGGTGGCTCAGTCAGTTGGGCGTCCAGCTTCAGCTCAGGTCATGATCTCATAGCTTGTGAGTTTGAGCCCCCGCATTGGGCTCTGTGCTGACAGCCCAGAGCCTGGAGCCTGCTTCAGATTCTGTGTCTCCCTCTCTCTCTCTGCCCCTCCCCCGCTCACACTCTGTCTCTCTCTCCTTCAAAAATAAATAAACATTAAAAAAAAAAAAAGCAAAATGAAAATGATAGTAATCCTTGTAATCCTGACATCTGATTTTTAAAAAAAATTGTTAACGTTTCTTTATTATTGAGAGACAGAGACAGAGCATAAGCATGGGAGGGGCCAAGAGAGAGGGAGACACAGAATCCAAAGCAGGTTCCAGGCTCTGAGCTGTGAGCACAGAGCCCGATGTGGGGCTTGAACCCACAAACAGTGCGATCATGACCTGAGCCGAAGTCTAGCACTTAACAACTGAGTCACCCAGGCACCCTTCCTGACATCTGATTTAAAAGTACAAAAGATTATCTAAGTCTGGCTCAGTAATTTCCATTTTAGGTGGAATTATGTAAGAAGGTAAGTGTTTTCAGGCAAAACTAGCATCAAAACCTACCAGATGTCTGCTTTTCTGCCATAGCCTTCTCCACTAATTACTTCAGGGCTCATCCAGTATGGTGTGCCTGTGACAGACTTCATCCCTGTCCCCGAAAGACAAATGGTTTGAAGTCGTTTGCTGGCCCCAAAATCTCCCAGTTTGACGTTGCCTGTTGAATCTCGCAGAATATTTGCACCTAAAAATACAAAAACATCCTCAATTCATTATTTTTATTGGCTGTTTAAAAATTTTTTTTCATTTTTTTTTTAATGTTTATTTATTTTTGAGACAATGCGAGAGACAGAGTGCAAGCAGCAGAGGGGCAGACAGAGGGAGACATAGAATCCGAAACGGGCTCCAGGCCCTGAGCTGTCAGCCCAGAGCTGGACACGGGGCTCAAACTCACAAACCGTGAGATCATAACCCGAGGCGAAGTCGGACACTTAACCAACTGAGCCACTTAGGCGCCCCTAAAATTTTTAAAAAAACAATGGTAGAGAATTACTTAGTAGACTCTTCAGTCTGTCTCCAAATGCTTTTCGTCTTCCGAGCAGTACCTGGCATGATGCCAGTCACACAGCCAGGGCTCATTAAGGACTTACTGCACAAACACTGAATTTTTAGAGTCAGCTCTGTACACTTCAGGAACTAAAAAGCTTCGCCCACTGAAAAGGACTGGAGTGTATGGGAGGCAAGGATGACAAAGAAAAAGGGGGAAAGAGTTAAGAATGTGAAGCTCAGAGAAGGATGCAGAAAGCAACAGCAGGCTTTTGGCCCCAGTTTCTCTGAAACAAAGCGAGAAGCCCATGCTACAGCTTCTCTCCCTGAGGAGCTAGCTCCTCCTCAGGGACTTCCTGGGGGGACCTTCATAATCAACAATTTCTAGCACTTTCCCCACTACTATAATTTAATGTTAGTTGTCTGACATTTTACAGTTTTTCTTAGTACTTACTGGGTTTTGTTTTATACTAATTTTATTTCTCAGTTTCTCTAAGTTAGCTTTGAGCTGTTTTAAAATTTCACTTTTATAATAAACTTCTAATTGTATTTACTATAAATTGCTCTTGCTCGAGGGGCATGAGATAGTGTTTGCTGAGTTCCACACTGAAAGTTACTCTTCCCCCGTTTCCATACCGCACTCTTTGGAAGAAGCTCACTATGCACAATCCCCAGTTAAGGTGCTCAAGGCTGACCAGCTACATAAATTATTTGTAATTATTCTGCAAGGGACATTTGTCTCCTCTCTCCCATTTATTCATTCAACCCTTCATTTATATAAATACACATATTTTCTTTTGTGTATAAATACACATATTTATTTTATACTCTGAGTTATACTCAAATATGGCATCATGTTTTTGCTCAAGTTGTTCCAGCTCTGACCATTGGGAGCTCTTTGTATTGGCTCCTGTGTCCCTTGGCCATACCCTGAATCACTTGTTCTTGTTTGTTTTGGGTTTTGTGGGTATTTAAAAGCATTTTCTTACTTTCTGGCACTAAAAGGTGCTCCCGGCTCAACTTGTGTATTTCCTGCACCAGTCCTAGAATCAGTCATTCCTCCAAGGAACCCTGGTTCCTTTTAGTGGAGAATGGTATCAGAAATCAAGATCTAGGTGCTATGTTAATTTATTCTTATTCTTTATTCTTCCCTTTATCATTTTAAAATTCAATCTTTCTTCGGGGATTGTAGATCTGGTTTCTGTCTTATATAAATTATTTCTATTCTCATTTTTAGCTTCTTCAATACACATGTTCTTTTTTTGTTGTTAATTTTTTTTTTTAATGTTCGTTTATTTTTGAGAGAGAAAGAGAGACAAAGCATGAGCAGAGAAGGGGCAGAGAGAGAGGGAGACACAGAATCTGAAGAAGGCTCTAGGATCTGAGCTGTCAGCACAGGGTCTGATGCGGGGCTCAAACTAACAAACCGTGAGATCATGACCTGAGCTGAAGTCAGACACTTAACCGACTGAGCCACCCAGGCACCCCCATAACATGTTCTTAAATAAGCAATTTATTGTATTAACATATCAGTTCTAATCTTTAAGCTTTACTTCAATTTTCATTTTTTAAGTCTTCCATTACCTTAACTATATTTTATATTAAAAAAAAACTCCTTATTTGTCCTTTTATCCTTTTTTTTTAATGGCCTCTAAGAAGGAGAGTGAACAGTAGAGAAAATACGCATTATAGAAGAGAGAGAATGTAAACTGTGCATTCCCCACCATGGACTTCTGTACTTGTCTTTCTGTTCTTCCAGAAAACTCCCCAGCTAGTCAGCAATGACTCCCCAGAGCCTCTCTCCAGGGGAGGGTCCAGGATCCATTCTCTATATGCCATGAGACTAAGCGTGCTATAAGGACACCAGTGATCCTCAAAAACAGCACACTGCCTATTTAACATCTCCCACCACTCAAAACTTGCAGAGACATTCTGTCAAAAAAGCCACTCCCTATAAAATGATTAGCCAGAGGAAGGACAACAAACCAGCCAGCTTTTACTGTCAATGAGATGGGAAGAACAATCCCAGGCAGGTCACAGACTGGGGGAGCCATGGACACAGACTGGGAAAGCCATGGAGTAATCACCAATGACGAACCAATGTCCATTCTTATGAACGCTGAGGAGAAACTGTGTAGCCAAGCTACCCAAATAACTTTGCAACTTTTTAAAGCTAATTTTAAGTACATTAGAAGTAGGCTTTTAAGGAGACTTTTCAAACACACAAAAGCATACACAAGAATATAGTACCCACAATCTTTCCCCACCAGTACGTATACTGCTAGCTACTCCCCCTCATATTATCTGAAGCAAATTCAACACACCAGGATCAACAAATAGTTTAGTACCTATCTTTAAAATATAAACTCTCATCACACCTAAGAGGATGGACAGTAACTCTTTAATATTATTAAATATATGCTATTTTTAACATTAAAAAAAAATCAATCCAAATAAGGTCCATACATTGAGACTCACTGATCTTTTAAGTCTTTCCTAATCTAAAGTTCCCTCTAATCCCTTTTTTTCTTTGTAATTTATGAACAATCTGAACTGTTTGCCTATAGCTTCCTTATGGTCCAGATCTTGCTGTCTCCATCCCAAGGAGTCATTCTACATATGCATCTGTGCTATATGTGTTCTATAATTCGTAGCTGAATCTAAGAGGCTTGATCAGATTCAGGTTCAGTTTTGCTTTTTGTTTTGCAGAACCACCTACATGGATGATGATGTATTATTCTACAAATAGGAAGTACATAATGCTGGACTGGCTTTGTTTTAGTGATGTCAGCAACTGTTCATATTTAGTGCTTACATCTATTAATTCCTAAGTGGTTGCAAAATGATACTATTCTATTATTCTTTTCTCATTTGTTAGCCAACACACTTCTATAAAGATGTTTCCTTTCATCCACTATTTGGTCCTCTGTAGCACAGTTTGTAACAGAAAAGCAGAATAAAGGAGCCCGATTATAAAATAATGAGCTGGTTCCTAGCAACAATGATCAATTCGTTTTTATCCTAAGTTTCATTATGAACTCATGGATTTAAACTTTAAAAGCAACCAACTATCTTTCCTTTTCCCTCATCATTTAAAAATTGCACAATTAAAAAAAATAAAAGTAAAAATAAAAACTGCACATTATAAAAACTTGGGAAATACAGAAAGTAAAACGTATGAAAAGAAAACAACTATCACTCATCCTGCCATTTTGAAATAATCACTGTTAATTATATGGAAATTGTTCTCCTGGGTTGTACTTTAATCTTGCAAACTTAAGATGACATTGCATATCCAGTTTTATATCTTGCTTTTCTCTTATCAACCTATTTGCCCTGTAATGCTTTTAAATCTGCTTGCTTCCAGCCTCCTCATTTACCGGAATGGCAAGGTTAGAAGAGGACCCACTGAGGGGTAGCTGCCCTCAGGTCCTCTACCTTTCCTCATTATGAAAACTAAAGAGAAACTGGCTTGAATAGAAGTGATTCCTAATAGAATAATTTGCAATCAAAGAATCTCCCTACGTGGTTCTTGAAGCTATCAGGTTTTGTACTTGACAACTGAGGTGAAAGACTATTTCTTTTTAGATCAGTAGGCAGGTACTCGTCCTCCCAGACACACTAGCAAGCTCCACTCCATACCAGCGATCTGGCTCGGGCATTCTGAAGCAGATTCTACTCTGTCACCAGAAACGTATTAGGAATGTTCCGTTTGGCCTGAATATGGCCATATTTATGATGTAACATATACCAGAAAGAAACTAAATACCCGATAGCTCAAAAATGTCCCCAGAAAAACCAATAAAAATGTGTTTTTATTATTCACAGTTGACCTTTGAACTACACAAGGGTTAGGGGCACCCCTTGCCCCGGCACAGTTGAAAATCCACGTATAATTTTTGATTCCTCCAAAATTTAACTACTAACAGCCTACTGTTGACTGGAAACCTTACTGATAACATGAAGAGTTAACACATATTCTGCATATTAAATGTATTATATACTGTATTCTTACAATAAAGTAAACTACAGAAAAGAAAATGTTAAGAAAATCATAAGTAAAATACATTCACAGTACCACAGTTTATAAAAAGAAATTCAGGAATAGGTGGACCCACACAGTTCAAACCTGTGTTGTTCAAGGATCAACTGCACATGTGTGTGTGTTTCTTACTGACCGATTAAATAAAGTGATCTTTAAATGTGGGCCACAACCCAGTGTTTACAGAATCAGACCTCTGGATACGCTATGCAGTACAAAGTTGTAGGCACTCTCATAATTTGAAACATCTCTGCCAACTGCTTTTGTCTCACGTCATGCACTTCCTTTACGTACCTGCTCCCTGAAAACAGTTGGGTTTCTGAGTTTTAAAAAGAGAGTTTAACAGAGTTACAGATTATCAAAGCTCATCTTGGGCTCTCTTCTTCCCTCTTCTTACGCTCTCCCTAGATAGTGACACCTACCCCGATGGCTTTAAATATGATCTCAACATAAAGCATATCACCATCACACCTAATTTGAGTGTTTCCTAAATATACGTCTTAAGCATATTATATAAAGTAACTCATTTATAATTCTTACAAAATTCCTGAGTTGGACACTATTATTATCCTCCTTAAAAATGAGGAACTAAGGCACAGAGAGATTATATGTCTTGACCAAGGTCACAATGATGCCCAAATTTGCACCAGGCCATCTGGTGTCAGAGCCCCTACTCTCAACTGCTATACTCTAATGCCTATGTTCTATATATGTATGTTCCTCTGTATGAAAGGTCTCATTTTTATGATCATTTGAACTTTATTGATTCTGGAACCATGACAGATGAGCTACCCACTTGTGAAGACCTGAACATCGGTCAGAATATCGACAGAGTCAGTGAAAAAGCAGAATTGCTTTCCTAAGATATTTTAAAGGTAGACGTATTAATTTAAATGTTAAATTTCTTAAATCATATCACCTGTTTCATTTAGATTCACAAAAAAAAATAACTGTATGCTTAAAAAATACTTCATCACTTACCTTTGATATCTCTATGAACAATCATATTACTGTGCAAATAGTGTACACCCTCCAGAATCTGACGGGTGTATTTCCTAGTCACATTCTCAGTAAGAGCTCCATATGCTTTTAGTTGGTCCTTAATTGAACCCTAAAAGGGGAAAAAACAAAAAAACAAAAAAAACTATGGTATGGTTTGAAATGAAAACCACTATTAAATATTTTTAAAAGGATCTTTAGTTCATGACTAGGAGGCCTTAGTTGGAGAGTACATTAAGGACATTATATGCCATCTAATTAACATAAATTCTACTACATTTCCTGACTCAAACCCTGGAAGAGTATGGTCACAGCTGAAAGAAGCCTTTTAACAGTATTTTTTGACTGATGCCCTTGTTTCCATGACTATGTTGGTTCTAACGATCTACTGTTCTTGCAATTGTGTTTTTTAGAATCTTCCTTTTTTGGGAGGGCAGGGTGCCTGGCTAACTCAGTTGGTCAAGCTTCTGACTCTTGATTTCAGCTCAGGTCATGATCTCACAGTCTGCTGGATTGAGCCCTGCATTGGGCTCTGCACTCACTGTGCAGAACCTCTCGGGATTCTCTCTCTCCCTTTCTCTCTGTTCCTCCCCCAATCATGCTCTAAATTAAAAACAATCAATCAATCAATCAATCTTGCACTCTTTGCCCTGAATATACTTTTGTTTTTCTTACTTGCTCTTTTCTATATGCTCTACTTGAATCTTATTTGTTTGATAGCTGCTAATTTACTTCTCAGGAGAAAGAATGGGTAAGTTTTTCTTTTGTATACATACTCAACATTCTAGTTCAAAATATGTGAAAATATACTAAAGAAGAATTTCAAATTTTCTTATATGTTTTTTAAAGCAAGATGAGGTGCCATTTCTGAGAATGCTGAATCACTGAGGTGAGACACTGGCACTTGAATTCTGAAAAAGCTTCCCTACTGATTGATTCCAATGTGCAAATTTGATGACTAATCACCACTTTAAAAGATAGGAATAAAATGTTTCTTGAAGGATAAAATCTATTCTATATCCAAATGTTTCTGCCTTTCCTTGAGTTTTGGCCAATGGTATACTTTGCCATAGGAAAATAGATTCTTAGACTTTACAGGTTTAACCATTTGCTTGTTTCCACTATTCATCAACAACATCTGGGGGGACCGCAAGATGCAATTCTGCTGACCCAAATTTGCAAACACATTTGTGGAAAGCCTTAGGCAGCCAAGTACCTATACCTACAAGTCAACGTGGCTTTTTGTTCAGTCTACTTATTGTGTCTCTACTTGTAGTAATACCCAAAATAACATAGCTAGAACTGAGCTGTCCAAATAATAAGCCCCCAAATTACTTGTAGGCTGCAAACAAGTGACGGACTTAAGGCTCTTCTGGGCCTTGGGCAGCTGGGCCAGTAGCCTATAGCTGCTAACAGCTCCATCAGTGTAGTCTATTTACTTCTGTGTACCAAAAACACAGTTATCTTCTTCTATGTGTACAAGTGGAATGAGTTGCAAAGTACTGTGAGTTAAAAACTGTGTGTGTGTGTGTGTGTGTGTGTGTGTGTGTGTGCGCACGCACGTGTGTGTAACAGAGAAATCAACTGCTAGCTGCTAGTCCAGATACTGAGAATAAAGTTATGGTTCTATTCCAAAAGCAGTTCTAGATCAACTAAGAAACAGAAGGCTACATTTGGGAAAACTGAAAAATGGGATGACAATCTTGGCAAAGTGTGAATTGAGGACACAAAGAGATCATCATGGCAAATTTGATGAGAGAATTATATAGCATCTTTCACAAACTTGGAGATTCAGTTAAGTCTAATAAAATCATATATGTCGAGCCCATTATATGCCATGGGCTTGGCATATGTGTAATTCATTTAAGATTGCTGATGAACTATGATTAATTTGGTAACATGATTTCACTGACAACCTATACTTTGAAGAGACAGCTGCCCTTACAAAACCAAGTGAAGTTAATGAGAAGCAGAATCTAACACCTCTTCCTGAATGGTCCTGGTTTAGTCTTAAGATTGCTAAACATATAAGGATCACCTGTCTCCACTTGCGATGTAAATCAGTCCCAGCCAATTAAATGGTTAATTTAAAGTTTATCTATTCTGAGAGAGTGCTCACAAACACATGTGTTGGGGAGGGGCAGAGAGTCTGCACTGTCGTGCAGAGCCGGACTTGGAGCTCAAGCTCAGGAACCATAAGATCATGACCTAAGCCGAATCAAGAGTCGGACGCTCAACCAGCTGAGCCACCCAAGAGCCCCAACCATTTAATCTTATCTTCAACAATCAGGACCTCTATTCATGCTTATTCAGAATTATTTTCTATTTCCAATTTAAATACTTATTATACAAACAGCAATCAAAATGTGAATAAAAGAGAAAAATCTATCACAATTCCAACATGACACATTTTCATTTTTTAAGTTTCTCCTATCCTTGTCCAAATACAGGTACTTTTAAAACACCATCATCATTATTAAAAAGTATTTTATATTCTTTTTCTCTCTCTTACTGTAAGTACTTCCTCCAACTTTGCAACATAGCCTTCACAATTTTAACATATTCTCTTGACAGCACCATAGTAATTTCATTCTACCGTGGGCACTCATTTTCCATCACAGACAATACTAAAATAAATATACACAACTTTTTCCTTCTTTTGGATTACTTCTGTAGAATGAATTTCTGTGAAATTACCAGTCCAAAAGTCTTCAAAGTCTTGAAGATTTCTATGGCATTTAAATACATCCCACCAATTTGTTTTCCAAAGGAACTAAAAAAAAACCCAACTAATTTATACTATCAACAGAATCTTTGAAAATACAAAGTAGCAATGAGTAACAACAGTGTCTCTATAAACAATTATTCATGATGATAAGAAAGTAAAGTTTACTGCTGCTCTTGTGAAACAGGATGATTAAAACCATTACTATCAGATACTGGTCAACAGTTTTACTGATCCATAAGCTCAAACTGTAAATTTGTACATTAAACATATACACTTTTAATAAACAATCCACTTAGAGACCCATAAATCAAATGTTTTTCCTAATATATATTACCTGTTAAAGTACACGAAAGCATGTGTTTAAAAAAACTTTTAAAATGTTTATTCATTTTTGAGAGAGACAGAGACAGAACACAAGCAGGGGAGGGGCAAAGAGAGAAGGAGATACAGAATCCAAAGCAGGTTCCAGGCTCTGAGCTGTCAGCCCAGAGCCCAACACGGGGCTCAAACCCATGAACTCTGAGATCATTACCTGAGCCAAAGTCAGACGCTGAACTAACTGAGCCACCCAGGCGCCCTGAATGCATGTATTTTTAAAAGAGTAAATGTACCACCATTTTGAAAGACATTAATATTAAAATGTGCCCTACAACCCTACAAATATTAAAAATTACATACAAGGAATAACAGTTTGCAAGTCACATTTTGCAATTTCTATTGAAACTACTGACTCAGGCAATGATTACCAATCCATGTTAAAAACATTAGGTAGATGACTGAAAAGGAACTGGATGTTATTTTTATTTTTATTTTTTAGTTTATTTATCTTGAGAGAGCACATGAGCACGAGTGGGGTAGGGACAGAGAAAGGGAGAGAGAGAGAGAATCCCCAAGCAGGCTCTGCACAGGCACTGAGGAGCCCCACATGAGACTTGCACTCACCAATTGTGAGATCATGACCTGAGCTGAAACCAAGAGTTGGACAGTCAACTGACTGAACCACCCAGGCACCCCAGGAACTGGATATTCTTATGCACCATTGCTAATAGCTCAGGTTACTTTCTGGTCTTCAGGAATAAACAAAATCTTACACCAGAGAAATATGGATGTCAATCATCCTAATCTAACACTCAATCTTAGCGTCATTAATAGAGGAACAACCAGAAATTGTAGGTCTCCTAATGGGATGCAACATGAAATGCACAGTATCATCTATGATGCATTCTAATAAAAAATGCCACATCTTAAACCTAATTTAGATATTAAATCTAACTTACAGGAAATAAGAAGATAAAGGAACAAATTAAACACCACTATGCGGATGCTGTCAACAGAGCACCTAGTCTCTTTGTCAAACCTATGCCATGTAAAAATGTTCTAGATTAAAAAAGAAGTAAGGGGCATAACAGTTCAATGTAATGTGCAGTCCTGGGCTGGATCCTGGTTTGTATAAACCAGCTATTATGGTTATTTTAAGATCATTTAGGGAAATCTGAGTGTGGACTGCTATGGCATGTAAACCTATTTTAGTATACCTCAACACTGTCTAAAAAAATGAGTTAATAAATGAAAACAAAATAAAATTACATTACCCAGCAATAATTTAAAACTTTCAAAATTTTCTAAAGTAGTTTAACATATTATAATCAAAGTTTTAGTTTTTCTTTCCTCATTGAAGACTTGAAAGAGAATATGTTTATTTTCAAAAGACGTACTAACTTACCCCTGGCATATATTCCATAAATATGGAAAGGGTTTTTTCCTGGGGATCCCTCAAACAGCCATAATACTGAACAATTCGCTCATGCAGCAAGTTTTTCAACAACTGAATTTCACACTCAAGTGCATTTACTTCCTGAAAGACAAAACTCACTGTTAAGTCTTTACAGCATTGCTAGTGAAAGCAAAACATTCGAACTTCATGGACCATCAAGGTGATTTCATTCTGAAATTTTTACTTCCCAAGGAATAAACATTTTAAAGTCTCTAAACAGTAATAGACCTTGAAGGTATACTAAAGCAACACTAAATCCGATCGGGAATATAACTGAGTACTAAAGAGAAAAAAAATTCACACTACAAAGCAGATAAATTATTGATTTGTTTCACAAATAATTTGTATTAAGGGAAAACAAAATATTCTATTGCGTTACATTTACTTAGTAAAAATGCTTCTTATAAATGTGACAAAGTAGCTTGCAGTGATTCTTACCTTGCTGGTCTCAGGGCTATCAGGGTCAAACTGAACTTGCTTAACAGCCAATTCTCTTCCTGTATCGACATCATAACAGAGGTAGACCCTGCCAAATGCTCCCTGGCCAAGAAGTTTGCCCAATCTCCAGTTGGTTGGAGCACGAGGTGCTAAAAAAGAATATTTTCTTAAAATGGAATACCCAGATGGCACACAAATGGTTAAGGACTAAATGAGTAAACTGCATTAGTGACATCCTTAATTGAGTATGTGTGGATATAAGGGAAAATCATTATCATCCAAATTCATAATGATCATCTTTGAAAATTTTTCTCCTCAATTTTCTAAGATTGTAAACCCAAACAAGGTTCATATATCCCCATGCCTTATGTTTTCCAAACAGATTATTTTTCCCTCAATTAAAAATATAATAGTATCTTTCACTCAATCTAAGGTACTGTGGACTGTCAAATGCACCATTCCTAAGCTTTATTGCAGCAATTTTTGTAATTAGTCTTCCACCTGCTTACGATGTAGAAAGCTGGAGACAGTATCACTCTCATTCTAACAAGAGAAAATCCTGAGAGCAGCAAGCAGCTGGAGCAGGAGCAAGGGTGGGAATACTACAGAAGATTAAAGATAAGAAGGACAGCAGACCTTCCTTCAATAAGTATACAAGTCAGAAGACAATGGAAAAAAATAGCTTTAAAGTGCTAAAAGGAAAAAAACTGTCCAGCATCCTGTATCAAAAAAAAAAAAGAAAAAGAAAAAGAAATATATATATATATATATATATATATATATATATATATATATCAGAAATAAAGGAGAGAAAAGACCTTTTTCAAACAAACTCTGAAAGAATTCATTGCCAGCAGACTTACATTACAAGAATGGTTTAAAGCAATTCTTCAGGCAGAAGGAATATGATATCCAACAGAATCTGGAATCTATATAACCTACAGTCTACAAAATCCTGGATTTACAGAAATAAAGTGATGGATATATGAAAGATATTCTTCTCTTATTTTTTATCAATTCAAAAACAATAGCTGTCTAAAGGACAAATAGCAACAATGTAGTGTAAAGTCACAGATGTAAAAGTAAAATATGACAACACTAGAACAAAAGGGATGAATGTGAAATATTCAAATGCTGCTGCAATAAATACCTTTGAGCACAAATCTTGGTATGCACTGCTTATGTGATAAAGTCCAAATATTCCACAATCTGGCCTTAGTTACCATTCTAGTCCTCTTCCTACTGTTTCAAGTAAGATACCCTTCACTTTAGCCAAAAATGAACTATTCCCCATTCTCAGAGCATGCCATGACCTCCTACACATATCACCTTCCGAGCTAGTGAATTCCTACTCACATTCAAGATCTAGATTAAGTACTATACAATAATCATTTCTCCACACAACATTCTCCCCATTAGACTACATTTTAGAGATCATATTTGGAATCTCAGTTGGGTACTCAACAAGGATATGTGGAATGAACGAATAAATGACAGACTGGTAACAATCTTACTAACTAGAGAGAAGGAAAGAATCAACTAAAGTAATTAGCAGTAACACTGTAGTTACACCTTATATTCCAACCACTTTTAGAAATACCCTTTATACCTTTTTTTGGGAAGTTGGGTCTCACCCTGAGGACTCGTTTGGTATTTATTCCTTTTAATATTGTAAAGTTCTGCAAAGGTTCTGCTAAACATTCACTGTGCCAATTTCTTTTACTTACAACGGCTGGGTGGGCTGATGTCCATTACAGTCAAAGTAGGATTGTCTATGTCACTTCCCCTTCTTCTTACTCGACTATCATCATATTCTGGGGTAAAGATACTGCTTCCACTACTAGTGCTTAAAGAGTGATCAGTAGGACTGAAACTCACAGGAGACCGGAAGCTGGTCCCCTGGGTCCTTCTAGCTCTTGGAAAAGTTTTACGACCTACAAAATCAAAACAGGATTACCTTACAACTTTTATTCATATGCTGTAATTCAAAGTATTTAAAATTTGTAACATGAGGAATAGAAGTCTGTCCTGTGAGTAGGCTAAGAAACTAAAATAGCAATGATTATTTGATTACATTTTTAACTTTTGTTTTTAATGTTTATTTTTGGGGGGGAGAGAGGGAGAGAGAGACAGAGAGAGAGAGAGAGAGAGCGAGCACGCGCGCACAAGCAGGGGAGGGGCAGAGAGAGAGGGAGACACAGAATCCAAAGCAGACTCCAGGCTCTGAAGGCTCTAAGCAGTCAGCACAGAGCCCAATGTGGAGCTCGAACCCATGAACTGGGAGATCATGACCTCAGCTGAAGTCAGATGCTTAACTGACTGAGCCACCCAGGTGCCCCTTGTTTACATGTTTGAAACTTAAGAGTAGTATTTTTTTTTTTAAGTTCAAGGAAATAGCCTTTTGAACAATGAATCATTAAGTAAAAAATGAAAATCAAGAGAAAAGGGGGGGAAAAAAGCAGAAATGAGAAAAGTGGGGCAAAAACAGGATCTGAATACAAATTCAATGTCTTTTGTAAAAACACACCCCCCCCCCCACATTCATAAAATCACTGCACTCTCTCATTTCTGGATAAAAAGAAAAAAAAACGTACTTTATTCTCATTTCCAATTATAAGAACAAAAGTTAGAAAATTTAGAAGTAGTATTTTTTTTCTTTGAAAAGGACAATGCAAGTATGAATTCCATCATCAAGGAATAATTTTCTAGTTAATATCAATTTTTTCTAAGTTTATTTATTTTGACATAGTATGTGTGCATGTATGAGTGGGGGAGGGGCAGAGAGAGGGAGAGACAATCCCAAGCAGGCTCTGTGCTGTCAGCATGCAGCCTGACACAGGGCTTGATCCCACAAACCATGAGATCATGACCTGAGCCGAAACTAAGAGAGTCAGACGCTTAACCAACTGAGCCACCCAGGCACCCCCAATATCATTTTTTAATTACAGTTTTTCTTTTAAGGGAAAGATAAGCACTATGTGGTAAGCTGGCATAAACCTGTTATTGTTTTAGTTACCTAATTTCTTTCAAAAATTGGGTTTTTTTTGTTGATGGGGGGTGGGAGGGAGGGGAGGGTAGGTGATGGGTATTGAGGAGGGCACCTTTTGGGATGAGCACTGGGTGTTGTATGGAAACCAATTTGACAATAAATTTCATATATTGGGGGGAAAAAAACCAAAAATTGGGTTTTTTTAATGTTTATTTTGAGAGAGACAGAGAAAGAGAGACAGAGAGACAGAGAGACAGAATGGGGGAGGGGCAGAGACAGAGGGAGACACAGAATCCAAAGCAGGATCCAGTCTCTAGGCTCTGAGCTGTCAGCACAGAGCCTGAGGCGGGGCTCAAACTCATGAACCATGAGATCGTGACCTGAGCCAGTCAGCTGCTCAACTGAGTCACCCAGGTGCCCTTCAAAAATGGTTTTAAGCAGAAAAACTAAGTGATTCAGGAAAAAAATTATCTCTAATGGTTTAAATATGAGATTTTAAAAATGTGATTTTGATTTTGATTATTTTTGAGATTTTTAACAAGCTGTTCTTGTAGTCTAGTTACAGAAGCTTACCATCATTATAGTCTTGATGGTGATATGAAACATGATACCTTCTTGGGTATGTGCCTCCTTTTCCAAATTTCTCAAAGATAGGGTTGTCATAGTCTATTGAGACATAAGAAAGTTATGTGTTATAAAAAAGTCAAATATCTCTAATAATAAAAAACACATTTACACATTTTTATTCATTTAAAAAAAAAAAACAACTCCCCTCTCCCTCCCAGCCAAAGCATTGTTTAATGACACAAATATTTAAACATTTAGAATACGGAGAGTCTAACCTGAAAATTCCTGATGATTATCTGGGTAGCTCTGTGCCCTAGGCATTCGTGATTTTGGATAGCTCTCTCTAAAAACAGAAAATGTCATGTTAAATGAAGAGAAAGTATGTAAATAAGACATTTAAAATATCTTTATGCAATATCAGTATCTGTAAGTATGTGTGCAAATTATACATATATATGAGGTGTATATATATATATATATATAAATGTATGAATAAAGGAGCTCACTCTGAAATGTCAACATAACTGAAAAAGAGAGACTTCTTTTTAAACACTTACTTGGTGCAGGGAGGCAAAAGCCTAGCTTTAAAAATTAACCGATAGGGGAGCCTGGGTGGCTCAGTCAGTTGAGCGACCAACTTCGGCTCAGGTCATGATCTCATGGTTTGTGAGTTTGAGCCCCGCATCAGGCTCTGTGCTGACAGCTCAGAGCCTGGAGCCTGATTCGGATTCTGTCTCTCTCTCTCTCTCTCTCTCTCTCTCTCTCTCTCTCTCTGCCCCTCCCCCATTCATGCTCTGTCTCTGTCTCAGAAATAAATAAACATAAAAAAATTTAAAAAATATATTAACCTATAGGGTATGGCAGTAAAAATGGTAAGTTTTGGAATTACAGATGTTGGCAAACACCTGTGTTTTAATCGTAGCTCTACCATTTAATCAGCAATTGCAATCTTGGCAAATCACCTTTCTGAGATTTTCCACATCCATAAAAATGAGATAATTTCCAACTCATCAATGGTGTGTACATATATTGCTTAGGACAGTGTCTTTCAAATATTAAATGCTCAATATATAGCTTCCACATTACTATTTTCCTGAATTTCTTAAATGTTTCAGATATCTATCTTGAGGTAGACATAGGCACAAAGGTTTTATTTATACAGGTAAAAGAAAATTAAATGTGCATTTCCATACAGTATTCATTATTATTTTCAGAATTTGCTTCTAAAAAGAAATCCCAGAGGAGATCAAATAGGTAAAGATTTTACAGACTGTGTGCTACAGGATGACTTTGCCTGCTACATATGAACACTCTTATTGAGACCAGAAGAGAAGGAGCACTTGTAACTAAAAATCCACAGTTGCAACTTCACCCAGCTTGTATTTCTGAACAGCCATTTCACACAAAAGAAATGTACACTACTTAAATTTTAAATGACAGCCAACATTCTGGGCCACAATTACCAAAAAAGTAAGTTATCTATAACCTGGTGCCAGAATGAACATAATCCTAAACAGGTGAAAACAACTCAAGAAACCTCCAAAACCAAAGGTATTAATGAGAAATTTGATAGAAGTTTCACCAACATAGTTTTGTAAGTAAATGTACATTCTAAGTTTGCATTTAGCTTCAAACACAGTTTTGGCAAGCAGAAATACTGATAATATTATAATCAGGTATCATTTTACCCAATAAAGATACTGAGCCCCATGAGGTTAAGGGATTTGTTTAAACTGAAAAAATTCATTTGGCCTAAGTATGGACGAGTATCAATTACATTCCTCTGACATGCTATATATATGCATATGTACCCACATACATTAAAAAATAAAAACTACAATCCATATTACCCATCCAGAGGACTATCAAGTGATGGACAACTTCCAGAGCCAGAATTTTCAGGGCTGCTTAAAGACAATGGGTCCAGCATCTAGAAAAATAAAGAGTTCCTCCATGATTCAATGTGTACAACCAGAAGTTACTGGGTTTTTAAACAGTTTTATTGAGATATAATTCATGTAACATAAAATTCACCTATTAAAAGTGTACAATTTAATGGTTTTCAGTATACTGAGAGTTGTGCAACCCTCACCACTGTCTCAGAACACTTTCAGTACCCACAAGAAGATCCCATATCCAACAGCAGTCACCTCTCCCCAGAGTTACTAACTTTTTAATATTTTAAATGTAGTGGTCCCTTGTAGGTAGGCTACAACTTCAAAATATCCTAAGGGAAAAATATTTTCTCTATAAGATTATTAGCTAAATAAATAAAAAAGCTAAAAGATTTCACATAATTTTGCTTACTGAACACTGACTAAAGCCCCACTCAAATTGAGAATAATGACATTGTGGCTGCTACATTATTAAAACATTTACAATGTTTTAAAAAGTTGACAAACCTCAGCTTCACAAAGTTAAATATCTTTAGTTTCACTATATCTTTCTTTTCTTCTTTTTAAATTTTTTTTATGTTTGTTTATTTTTGAGAGAGACAGAGCATGAGCAGGGGAGGAACAGAGAGAGAAGGAGACACAGAATCTGAAACAGGCTCCATCCAGGCTCTGAGCTGTCAGCACAGAGCCTGACACAGGGTTTGAACTCATGAACTGTGAGATTGTGACCTGAGCTGGAAGTCAGACACTTAACTAACTGAGCCACCCAGGCACCCTTCACTATATGTTTCAAATGTTAATTAAAAATCTGAATGTCAATCCCAGGATTACAAACAAATGCATTCATTTATTTATGGATGGGCAAAATAAGAAAACCAGCTTTATTCCAGCTTTGTTTATACATGAATGCACACAGGCACATGTAAGTTAGTGGGCATTATCCTATATTCTTTTACTATTTTGTTCACTTAAGGAAGACATGGGAGAAGAGGTCTCTCCCTCCCTCTCTCTCTCTCCCTCTCTCTCTGTCTCTCTCTCTCTCTTTCACACACACACACACACACACACACACACACACACACACACACACAGAGGATACCTGCCAAACCACACAAATCCTGACAACATCCCTTTAAGTGAAATGACAAACCACATCCAACTTTTGCTTACTTGGTCCATGCTCTCTGGAATGAATTCTCCTTCACTGTTGATACTGGTGAATGACCCATTCCGGGCAACCTGGTGTAATTCATCTGGAATGTATCCTGGGGGAGGGGAGCTTCTATCCCTACTAGTGGGACCTCAAAGGAAAAAAAGTTACATGATTTTATAAATATCAACTGGGAACTAATTTTTGTTTCAATTAAATATAAATACAGGATTTCAGTAACTACTGAAATCCAGTTTTTAAAACTTACAAGAACATTCATTTCTATAAATCTTCAAATGTTTTATACCTTTCTAAACTCCCACCCTATTATAATTATTAACCTCACTGTAATATTCATTTATTCTTATTAGATGGTATGTTCTTCTAACTGCTGACAACTGCGCTATGGGGCTGATAATAAAGATTTTTAGATGCCATTGCTTCTGAACTTCCAAGGGTCACTTGTACCTAGATATATGTTACCCTTTAACATAACTTATGGAAGGCATCATAATGTCGTGGAAAGAATGTGGACTTTATACCTCAGTTTAAAATCTCAGTTCTAGTTATTTACCAACTGTATTGTCTTTGGTAAAATTATCCAACCCCCACAAACCTGGTTCCTCATCTGTCAACATAAGACCAAATCCCTCCTCTCTTAGGGAACAGACTGGTGGTTGCCATAGGGGAGGTGGGCAGAGGGATGGGTGAAATAGGTGAAGAGGGTCAAGAGTACACTTATCTTCATGAGCACTAAGAAACACAGAGAACTGCTGAATCATTCTATCATACACCTGAAACTAACCTAACACTGTATGTTAATTATACTTGAATTTTAAAAATAGGTTAAAGAACTGAATAAAGCCAGCACTTAAGGTAAACAAAGAAAAAAAAAAAAAGACAAAATCCCTCCTCTGCAAGGGTGTTGTAATAAAATTATTCACACTGAGTATGTGCTAGGCACATCTGGTTCCATAATGTTCTTTCCATTCCCTCTCCTTAATCTTTAAAACCCTAAAGTGAGATTACTTCTTAAGTCACTTAGGCCATATTAGAGTATTTTCAAATTAGAATCCTGAATTTTATTCTCAGGTACTTTAAAATTAGGTTTTATCACAAGCCATATTCCTGGCATTTAAATTTCTTCATAATTCAGAAAAGCAGAAAATCTAATATAGTTCACCTAGTTAATCACATCATTTCTTATGAGACAATAATCCATTTTATTTTTACCTGGTTTTATAGAAATAATGCTATGTTTATTAACACAGCTCTCTTTTCCTCCAAATATTCTGAAATTAAACTATTAAAAAAAAAGATATTGGGAGGTCATGTGGGCATTTAAGTTTTGGTCAGATTGAAAGCAAAAGGCTTTGCCTTATAAAAAGGGGTCACTGTAAGTATATGCTAGCATTTGTGAGCAAGGAGATAGGGAGAAAAAGAACAAAGTGATTACCAAAAGATTGAACAGAACAGATAACTCTCTGCTTGACTCTAAAATAATCAGTAACTGAACTTTGAGCCAAGGGTTATTTAGGCTTTGTAATAGGTACAATGACATTATCCCTAATATTTTTACTCCTTCCATATACTCTTGTTTATAAAAGATCAATATACTCATTACTAAAAGGAGATAGGGAAGAAAAAAATGCTATGAAAGTCTCTTCATCTCCTTACTAGATAATTCATTTTTCTTTTTATTTATTTATTTTTATTAAAGTCTACTTGACACACAATGTTGTAACAGTTTCAGGTGTACAACATAATGATCTGACAGTTCTCATGCTCACCACTCTAAGTATAGTCAGTATCTGTCACCATATATTATTACAATATTATTGACTATATTCTCCATACTGGGCTTTTCATCTCCATGACTTATCTATTTTATAACTGCAAGTTTGTGCCTCTTAATCCCCTTCACCTATTTGGCCACCCTCCCAATCCCCTGACAATCACCAGTTTGTTCTCTGTATTTAAGAGTCTGGTTTTTTGTTTATTCATTTGCTCTGCTTTTCAGATTCTACATATAAATGAAATCATATGGTATCTTTCTCTAAGTTATTTCACTTAACGTAACACCCTCTAGGTCCACTGTGTTCTCACAAATGGCGTGATCTCATTCTTTTTGGTGGCTGAGTAATACAGCACTCTATATATACATATCCACATCTTCTTTATCCTTTATCTATCCATGGACACTTAGGTTGCAGCCATATCTTGGCTTTGTAAATACTAGTATAATAAACATAGGGATGCATATATTGTTTTGAATTAGCTTTTCTTCAAATTTCTTTGAATTTCATTTTACCAGCAGACACTGAAAAGATGCTCAACATCACTCATGACCAGGGAAACGAAAATCAAACCATGATGACATACTACCTTATACCTGTCAGAATGGCTAAATCAACAACCTAAGAAACAAGAGGTATTGATGAGGATGTGGAGAAAAAGGAACCCTCATCAACTGTCAGTGGAAATGTAAATTGATACCTTGGAAACAGTATGGAGGTCCAGCAAAAAAATTAAAAACAGAACTACCATATGACCCAGTAATTCCACTACTGGGTATTTATACCCAAAGAAAACCCTTTTTTCTTAACTTTTATTGGTAATGGGTATGCCAACGCACTCCTGGTTGAGACCTCCACACTAGAATATACTCATCCCAAAGGTAGTTTTTCCTCTAGCTATCTTTTATGAAAATAATTAAAGAGAATAATTATCAATAAATAAGGAAAAAAGATGGTGGTCATATCTATCAAAGCTATTCTAGGTTTAAAGAGGTACCAATAAAAACCAACAATTTTCTACATTATAATTTCCAGCTTCTTCTTATGCTAGCACTGAACTCAAATAAGAATATTTACTAGTAGGACAAGATTGAGGTACTCAGTAGAGTTTTAATTCAAAATGAACTTAAAATGTTAATTTAAGTAGAGCATTCAGCTTGTTCTAATGCAACTACAGTGACTGGCAATTTTTACTTTAAAATGATACATACTGTAATGTGATAAGAAAAGGGAATGAAGAAAGAAATGTAGGTTTAATAACAGTCATGTTTTCTAGTTTGAAAAGCAAAATGTTCTTTAAAAGTGTTTTCTCAACCTATTGCCACAAGAATCCCATGATTTAAAGATGAGAAGAACATTATTGGTCTCAAGTTAGAGAGATGGAATCTGAATTCAGGTATTCCTAATGTTCCTTCACCCAAATTCTAAACCATATAAAAATATATCTGAATAAAGATAAACAATTTCTATTTTGCTTGTATATCATCGCTGCTGCTCACATTTCCAGCATTTCTGAAACCAAAAGTAGGACTTATGTAAGACAGATACTTAGAAGGAAGTAGTTAAGTAGCTTCTTCTGGGGGGCCAAAACAAAAAATCACTAACGGATATATGGGGGTTGGCCCATATGCCAATTTAATCTCTTCTTGTGTTATTAACAATCCTTTTCTGTTACCAGTCTTGGAGTCCCAACCATATCTCTCATTTTGTCCCACCCTCCTGCTTCCTCCCTCTCCATTCATCTGTTTCACTTCCTCCTCTACTTTTCCCTTTCAAGTCCATACCTCACATATGTTTTCATGTTGTCACATTCACTGCCCTGTTAAAATATATTTATACCAGTGGTTTTTGAGCAATGTAATGCTTTTATCATATAAAAATGCAGATTATTAATGTTTTATGCTACCTGAAGGAGATCCACAGAACTGGGGAGTTCAGAGCACCTCTGCCTCACCCTTGCCTCTCTAATAGGCCTCCTTCAAACAGCACACGGGATCCATTCTGCTTTGTACCACAAGCTTAATTTTAATAGTCTATTATTAATGATGAATAATGAATACTAAAAAAAAAAACAATCTGGAAACTCTTAGCACTGCATTTGATAGTACTGCAATAACTAAAACTTAGAGAAAGGCTTATGAACTTAGTCCATCCATTAATTTTAATATATTGGAATTACTTCTTTTAATTTCTTCTCTCTGGTTATTTTTATAATTAAAATAACTAGAGGTTTTATTTAAATTTGTTAAATATTAAAATATCCTAAGTATATAAAGAAAAAATATTTAAGCTTGAGATTGCTAATCTTACAACACTTGATGTAACTTTTGAAGGGACATAAGAAACTAGAACACAGGTACCTGGGAAAAATTACAGAGTACAGGGACAGGCTGCTATTTATCAGGGTTATGTTTAGGTGCTGGCCTACATTAAAGGATGAAGAAGAAACTGAGAAATTGTCCATTTTATGGTTCGGACACTATCATTCTTACCTATTATAGAAAGCCGTTTTTTTCTCTCTGCTCCAAATACTGTGTTATCCAAATCTTCTAGTGATGGCAATGGTTCTAAATTAGCAGCCTATAAGGAAAGGGGATAATTAATACTATTCTTCCCCTTTTGGGGCTTTAAACAGAATCCTTCCCCCCACCAAATACAACCTAGATATTCTACACTGTTTGTAGGTCTTATCAAATCTATTCTTTGAAACTTTATTTCCAGCATAAATTTTCCCAAGTTCTCAGTACTTCTATTAGTTCCATATGTACAGTATATTATACTTACTTATAATTTTGGCTACATGGTTTTGAGGAGCAAGGATATAAAACTATAGCAATTACATTATGTAAGTTTACATTTCATTATATTGAAAATATATCAATGATTATAGAATGTAACTATGTTTCATATTTCACAGGCACAAATCCTATAATCCTTACTGAAAGATGTCTCGATGCGTACCTGTGTACTTCCGTTTATTACAAGTAATATCTTGAGGCTCTTCATATGAATACTACGATCCAGCAGCTCCACAGCTTTGTCCAAGTCATCTTGGGTAGTTAATGGAATTACCAACTGAACAGAAGGGAACATAATGAATCATGCAACCATCTCACCGGGTGAAGTCCTTTCAGGACCATCTTCATTACTATGGAATTATAAATTTCAAAATACCCTGGCTCTTTGTCAGTATAATGAAATTCTGAATGAATAGATGTATCTAAATTGTTTCACTCTTCCCATCCTGCCACCACTAAAATCATAAGACTGAATATGGACAAAAAATTTTTTTGCTTTAATCATCATTAAATTCTTCTAAAAAACACATTTAAAGGTTAAAGATTAATTTTCTAGGATATTTCCATAATGTTGCAAAATGTAAAGTATAGTATCTTTACCCCAAAACAGCATTAAGGAGCACACACAAAAACTACATACAATACTATCCTTCATCTGCATTGATGAAACTCTCAGGTTTTTCTCTATAGTCATACTACCACGGATTTGCATTCTCCAGATTTGCATACCTACAGTGAGTATCACCATCCCAAACACAATGAGCATCTGTAGCAGCTGCCATGGAGGGACCACTAACAATGTACCTGCAATCTACAGTCCACCTCGGGCTCCCTCTGATCCTGGTGACTACACCAGCAATAAATCAGCTAAATGGGTCAGCCATCCATAGTAAACTCTAAATGTGGAAATCTGCTTTCATTAGCAGATTGGATCCTCTTATGGATCAGACATTATAAAGGACAAAAAGCCTCTGAAAGGTCTATGAGAAAGCATGATTCACACAACTTAAGAAAATCAAATACTCTTTTCTTTTTTAAAAAAAATGTAAACTGGGGCGCCTGGGTGGCTCAGTCGGTTGAGCGGCCGACTTCGGCTCAGGTCACGATCTCACGGTCCGTGAGTTCGAGCCCCGTGTCGGGCTCTGGGCTGATGGCTCAGAGCCTGGAGCCTGCTTCCGATTCTGTGTCTCCCTCTCTCTCTGACCCTCCCCCGTTCATGCTCTGTCTCTCTCTGTCTCAAAAATAAATAAATGTTTAAAAAAAAAAATTAAAAAAAAAATGTAAACTTAATCACTTAGGACAACTGTCAATAATCTTCAAAGTATATTCCATTTCACTGAAAGGACAGAATAAAAATAAATGAACCTATTGCACACTTGTTACCTTGCTCTAATTAAGTACAGTATAGAAGCCATTCAAATGTAAAGGCCTAGTTAGTTTGGGGTCCTCTACAGTATGAATGCCTTGAGGACAGAGGCACTAATAACTGACACAGAGAATGCATGGCAACTACTTGGTAAATACTGTTTAATGCATATCATATGGCAAAAGCATCATCTGTACCCAAACCCACAAGCTGACATGGTGTGCACTCTCTGCAGATTTCTTTATGGAAAAAAGCCATTGTTTTAATAAAGGCTTCCAAACACAAATAATGTGGATTCCAGACTAACGTGATTTCCACTGTACAATCCGCTTAAATTTACTTAATAGGTACTTGAAATTATATTCCCAATATCTGTTTGTAGCTACTTTAGTAGTTTTGTACTATTCCAACTTACCTACTATAACCAGGCCTTTTTTTCCTCTATGAGAATTTTTTTTTCTAATAAAAAAAGAATATTAACTGTTTGGTATCACAGAATAAGCATAAATGAAAAAGAATATCCTTTTATTTTCCTATTGATTATGAACCATATTGGTACATCTTGTTCCTATCTTTTGTATTCTTTTTAATTATATTTTAAGCACTAGAAAACATTTTAAAGCAAAGATGATTTTTTTTTCCAGTTTTTCATTTGAGGGGAAAACCTGAATATTTACTTTTACTATACATTTATTGATAATTGGATTGCTTACTTCTCCAAGACACTGTTGCTTCTGGGGAGAAAAGACACTATTTTAAATCACAATAACAAAATATTAACATAAATGATTTTGTTGTTCTTCAGTTTACTAATGTGAAATCTGGGCATTGTGGAGGAGTATATATATTGGCAGCTTGGGCTACTGCCTATGGTTCTCATGTGATCCCTTGTATGTTCTAAAGTCACCTATTACCAATTTTAAAATGAGGACTAAGAGTTAATAACAAATCCCAGCTTATCTAAATTATATTAAATACATTACACAATGTTTTCCTGCTTAGTGAATTCATTTCAGCCTCAGTCATGAAATCTACTTCCCTCTGTCTTAATACTGATACATCAGTTGTGGGTTAATGTAAATCCTTCCCAAAAACTCAAAATTAGGTCCTGAAGCCCATGCAATAGAACCTAAATTTAAAAGAAGTGATTTATTTGCCTGACTTTGCACAGTGACACATGATAATAGTCCATAGAAAGGTTTTCTTCCTCTAACCATCTAAAATGGGAAAGACCTGGGGCACATGGGTGGCTCAGCTGGTTAAGCTTCCGCCTCTTGATTTCAACTCAGATCATGATCTCATGGTTTGTTCAAGATCGAGCCCCTCATCAGGCTCTGCACTGGCAGCACACAGCTTGCTTGGGATTCTCTCTCTACTCTCTCTTTCTGCCCCTCCACAGCACTTTCTCAAAATAAACACTTAAAAAAGAGAGAGAGAAAGATCTTAGAAAATCCACTTTCCTTGCCTGCACACCTTCACATCTATCTCCCGTGGCAATACACACACACACACACACACACACACACACACACATGACAACACACATGCTTGACACTATTAGATAAAGAGGAGCCCAACTAACAGAGCCAACCAATCACAGCTTAAATCTCATTGTTTTGAGTCTGGCAAACTAGAAGTTTACAGAATAATGGTTCTTTTAGAACACAGGGATTTATACTAGAAAAAAAATATCTATAGAACTGGAATAACAAGCAGTATAAATGAGTTTTTTGCTTGTCCATACGTCCACAAAACTAATAGACCTTATAAGCTTTTCCCTAGTACCCTCAGTATTGAGGGGCATGCATTGGGTTTGTCATGATGTGAATCAGGACATGGTTAACTCACAGAATCACAGTCTCAAAAGAATCTCTTAGTTGTGAGAAATTTTAAACAACGTGATCTTACCCTACTTAATGTCTCTTCTACCACATTCCTGCCAAGAGGCCACCCAGATATAATGGCAGAACCACTCACAGAAATCCTCAGAAAGCATGAGGAAAAGAAACTGAAAATGGGAGAAATTTTCCAACTTTTAGAAAAAGGGAGAAGGTTCTTGAAACTACAGATTAGCTTGGTGTCAATCCTTAAGAAAACTCAGAAAAAATTATATAAACAAATTGGAGAACTCAGGGGGATGAAACAGCAATTCTAGGACCTAGAACAGGTACAATATGAGCCAATTATGTCAAACTGACCTCATTTTTCTTGATAGACCTACTAGACTGCTAGACCAAGACAATATTGTAGACTTAATGTATCTTGGCATTTGAAAGCTTTCCATCATACAATTTTAGTTCAAACAAAAACAAAGGTATATCAGGATTCCCCTAAAATCAAAAACAAAGATATATCTGGATTCCCCTAAAATCATACCACGAAATAAAGACTCAAGTTCAAGCCTTTGTATGTGGGAAAATGTACCAGGAAACACTGGTACAGAGGAATGGGGAAGACAGGAAAGGGGCCTATAAAGGATGTGTTATCCAGCAAGTTACCATTGTTATTAAGTGGAACCTACCTATCCCCACCTCCCACACCATCCTTGAGTCTCATTCTCCCATCACCCCCTGGTACCCCTATCTGTATTTCTGCCTAGACCCTATGGCTGTACCTCTAAAAAGCCCTCAGACTGGCAGGTGGAAATCAGGCTGGCACAAAGAGAGATAGTAAGTGCCAAGACAGGGCCAGGCAACAAGAGGTGTTCGTGGCTAAATGAAAACCCAAAAATTATTAAAAAATAAAATATTAAGGTATTACTATAGTATGATACTCATCACTTTGTTCAGGGATACTACTTGTTTGAATATGGATTTTTGCTTTCTCAAAATATGTTCTGCATTCAGTTGTAAGTGGTTTCTTTAGACAAACTACATTAACATAGTTTTTGTTTTAAATTAATAATGACTCATTTGAAAATCTAGTATTTTCAAATATTTTTATTTGCTCAATGTTTTAACATTTGCAAAGCACTTTTACATGTTCTCTCAAGTTAATTTTTAGTAAGCTCTCCACCATTACTAGCACTTTCCTATTCCTGAAACATAACTAGTCTTTTCCATCTTAGGATCTCTGTAGGTATGCTTCTCAATGGCTCTCTACCAAGAATGTTCTTGCCCTCAAACTTTTTGCAAGTTTGGCTTTTCATACTTCAAGTGACAGTAATTAAATATTACCACCTTAGTTCTTCCTTAGTACCATCTAAACAGAACAGGTACTGCCTGCCCTTGCCTTCATTGTTTTTCATGATATTTTATGCCTGTCCTTCAGAGAACTTAATATATTTGAACAACTCATTATTTAGTTGTCTGCTTCTACCACAAACACAAGCCTATAAACTCCATGAAGCACTGCAATTCATGAATCATGGCATTATGCCTGGCAAATTCAGCAAGTATTTTCTGAGAAAACAACAAATTAACCAATTAAATTGTCCCTGAAATTTTTAAGATTCAAGATCTTGAGATTGTATAGGGTCTTAAAGAAACCTCAGGGATTATCTAATCCAATCTGAATTTTAAGAAGGTTCAAAGGGGGATTTTCCAGGGGCGACTGGATGGTTCAGTCAGTTAAGTGTCCGACTTCGGCTCAGGTCGTGATCTCACAGTTCACGGGTTTGAGCCCTGCATCGGGCTCTGTGCTGACAGCTCAGAGCCTGGATGGAGCCTGCTTCACATTCTTTGTCTCCCTCTCTTTCTGCCTTCCCCTGCTTGTGCTCTGTCTCTCTGTCTCTCTCTCTCAAAAATAAATAAACATTAAAAAAATGGGGGTGGTCCAGAACACAGAGCTCCTCAGTGCCAGATGAAGCCCTTAAAACCACATGTACTGACACACAAACATAATGATCTAATCATGTCCTAAGCAACTTGAAAATAATCCTTTAAAGTTTTAGCTAAACTGTCTGACTACCAAAGCTCTATTGTCTATACACCCAAATGTAGAGTATGAGAAAAAAAGACAGTTGATCAAAACGTAGAGTGTACACATTTTCCAAAGAAGACATCCAGATGGCAAACAGACACATGAAAAGATACTCAACATCGCTCTTCATCAGGAAAAGGCAAACCAAAACCACAATGAGATACCACCTCAAACCTGTCAGAATGGCTAAAATTAACAACTCAGGAAACAACAAATGTTGGCGAGGATGTGGAGAAAGAGGAACCCTATTGCACTGTTGGTGGGAATGCAAATTGTTACAGCCACTCTGGAAAAGTGTGGAGGTTCCTCAAAAAATTAAAAACAGAACTACCCTACAACCCAACAAATGCACTACTAGGAATTTATCTAAAAGATACAAAAATGTTGACTTGAGGGGGCACATGTACCTCAATGTTTATAGCTATTCCACTCATTGTGGAATTTGAGAAAATTTAACAATGAACATAGGGGAAGAGAAGGAAAAAGAAGATAAAAATAGGAGAGGGACACAAACCATAAGAGACTTAAATACAGAGAACAAACTGAGCGTTGGGAGGAGTGGGTTAAATGGGTGATGGGGGCATTAAGGAAGGCACTCTTCAGGATTAAGCACTGGGTGTCATATGTAAGAGATGAATCACTGAATTCTACTACTCCTGAAGCCAACACTATACTGTATGTTAACTTGAGGATAATTAAAAAAAAAAAAGTACACAGAGTGAAAATAAAACATAAATAAGCAGCAAACTTCTAAGTAATACGTATGTTTCCTCCCTCAATATGTTCTCATTCAATTACTTGCACAGTAGTGTCTTTAAATCTTTCCACAATGGAAAACACACAGTTCAGTTAGTTAAAATTTACAAATTTACCTGTTTTGTTTCTCTAGCATACCATATCTTTATCAATTTCTAAATAAATATTCCTAAAACAATCTCTTAAATGAACATACTACTTTCCAAAATAAGAGCTATTGAAAGTTAAACTGTACATGTTTACCTCATTGTTGGTATAATGGAGATCCATAGACTGTCCAAAGGCAGTTTTAGCCTTAGATCTCAGATCTTCCAGTTTAACTGGTCTGGGGAACTGAAGGATTCTATGTGGACAGAATGTTAAGATTATTAAAGAGCAGCTGTAAAATGTTCACTGAAAAAAGTGATTAAAATTAAACTTAACTATGTGACCTCTGTATAATGGAATGCAACAAAACTATTAAAAGAATAAAGTTGTTTGTTCTTTGGAGATTCAAATTTTGATTTCTGTACCTTTATCAACTCAACATTTCTGAGGACCTATATATCATGTAAGCATATCCCCAAAATAAGTATTTTTATAAAATTAAAAATTTTTAATTCTAGTATTTTCTTCCTATGTCTCAAAAGATTAGCCTATGCTGACCCTGGGAGCAAGCACCTAAGCTTGGAAATTACTATATTAGACTGGAGTATGCGGGAGGGACCATGTTTGTTCTGCTCACTTTATTCCTTTATGGTCCAATACTTACAGTACTTAATAAATAATGCTCAATGAATGGAAAGAATTGAGAAAATATCCATAAAAGAATAATAGGAAAAAAAGCACGTTGGACAAGTGGATGGTATATGTGGTATATCCAATTTTGTTGACATCTCTGTATAAAACATTTTTACATCTTCAGGTTATATGACTCATGAGCCTGTTTAAAGCCCTTAAAATGGATGCTTTTTCACTAACTGGATTTAATGAGACACCAATAACAGAAGTGAAATCCCATCTTCTCTATCTCCTATTAGGCCTTGTTAACAATTTTGTTGTCAACCACTACCACCACCACCACCACCACCTCTACCACTGCACTAAGATACAGATACCCAATGGAAGGCTAGGCTCATCCCTCTGCTAATTAATTTACAGCCACCATTCCAATCATCTTCCTCAATGTTACTAATCAAATATACGTCATATGACTGAGGTCTCTTGAGAATAATCAAAATTATGAATGTTAAATTCATGTACATAAGCTTTATATAATATCTGAAGGGACAATACAATTATGATAAGGAGAAATATACTTGATTTCCACTGAGTAAAAATAAAAGGAAATAGTAATATTTAAAGGCTGTATTATCCAAGATTTTTTTATTTCCTAAAATAAAAACATTAATAATTGTTACTAAACTTTAGCCTAAATTTTGACACTCTATTATAAGTCTAAGTACATGTTACACATTACCAAAGGACTATTCCATTCTCAATTTGTAAGCCATCAACTTACACTAAAGTCCAGAAAAAACTTTTAATGGTTTTTATGACTTATTTGATTAAATCAATAAACTGGCATATAGTGTTTCTTTGCTTACCTTTTCTCCCCTCTGTGTTCAAATTTGACTCGCACATCATTCTGTAATGAAATGATAAATCATTTCAGAAATCAGATAAAATTTCTACAATTTCTAGATAGTTTTTTCTTAGTCACTCATTTTTTTTTCCCCTTAGTCACTCATTTAAAAAAAAAAAGCAGGGGGAAAGGAGGTTTCATTTTCAGTGTGAACTCCAATCAATTCATAATGTCTGTCAAAGAGCTGAGTTGAGAACTGTGCTGCTGACTCTGGACTGAAAGCAAAGAGCACCAAAATCTCT
Source organism: Panthera tigris (assembly GCF_018350195.1). NCBI lineage: Eukaryota > Metazoa > Chordata > Mammalia > Carnivora > Felidae > Panthera > Panthera tigris. The sequence goes on along the minus strand of NC_056667.1, from coordinate 110,568,350 downwards.
TAGTGATCATGCCTATGAGACCCTTGCTAAACCTATGAGAGGGAAATACAGAACATTGGATTCCCACTTTTCGTGTTGGACATCTCAAACAAATTTGAGTTACAAAAATCAAAATGATGCTCATTTGTAAACAGAACAGACTATTTTAAATAAAAACAATTTGTTTATCTTAAGTGCTTTAAGAATGGATGAAATATCAGTATTAGAGGGCAGTTACTACATTCAATGAAAACTCTACCATTTTTAAAAACGCACACCCATTTGGAAAAATGTATGACAAAAAATATTTGATTCAAAAATGTAAAAGACAAACACTTTAAACAAACCCTCTATAAGATTAGGATATTCAAGGCAAATAATTCATACAATAAAAATATGTGTTTATTAGAATACCTGCTTTTTTGGTGATGACGATTTTGTTTTTCTGGTTTCCTGTAAAGATAATGCTGGTCTACTGGCTTTATGAAGAACAGCCAAATCTTGCATGATTGAGTTCAAAGCTTGCTGATCATCTAGGTATTTTTAAAATAATAGATGCAAAGAATCATAATTTCAATATGTATTTATCATAGACATCAAACACAAATTTGATCATGAAATTTAATGCAAAATGTGTTAATTTAACGCAAAAATGCATCTAGAACATTTTCAATACCTATACTTCTATTATTTTGGTGAAATAAAATTTCCATTATTTAAAAACTGAATACAAGTAACATTAAAACTGCACTAGACTCAAGCACTAGCATCATACTAGATGTTTACACATGAGACATTTATAGGCAAGATAAACTCATTCTGATTCTTCTAATAATGTAACATCCTAGTGTATGGGTGAAAACAGCCCCATCATGACAAATTACTTTCTGTGATTCCTAAATAAAACATCAATAGAATAGCTAAAATTTTAATTAAAGCTAGTAGGGAAAAAATAAATGACTTGCATCATTATTTGGCATTTATGTTCAAAGTACAGAATTCCTTTTAGAGATTTTCATCAGTATTTCAAGTCAGAAACAAAAGGCTTTATTCTGTGAATAATAAATGACCTACTGATATTTGTAAGTACTTCCTCACCATAAAGTTCAACAAGACTATATTTAATAGGCTGCTTAAGGATCTCAGCCAGTAACAACTTAAAATGTAACAATGTAAGAAAAATGCATTCCTTTAAAAAAAAAAAGGGGGGGTGAATCCATAAAACTGAGTGAAAGGATCATGAACTTTTAATTTCTTCCAAATAAATCAAAAATTTCTTTCTAAGACTGTAAGTCTGAGTCTCCTAGTAATACCAATTATATGCTCTCTGGGAAAGTTTGGAGATAATTTAATTGATTTTCACTAGTAAATCACTAGAATTAAACCAATTCTACTAATGATAATCAGCAAATAATCAATAAAGGAATTGAAGGACTTTTACAGATTACATTTTAAGATGTAACCATTTTGGTGAGCAATAATTTATGTTTCAGAGTAGTAATAATTAAAACATGCTTTACCCTGTAAAGAGAAATCATTAAAAAGAATGTGGCAATTCAATGGCTTCATCAGCCTTTCAAACACACAAAATAGCTGACTTTCCTAATGTATTAATTTTTTTATAATACTCAATATATTCTGCTCTATAATGAGACTGCTTGCATATTAAATTAAAATTAAAATTAAAATTAATGCTGCCAAAGGTTTTATCAGTAAATTCAAGGTTTAGAGAAAATTTTATAATCCTTCACAAAATATTCTTTGTAAAATACAATTTCATCACGTCACCTTAGCAAACAGCAACTGAGCCAGCCAGGTATAATGTAATCACAAAGTGTGTTCTGTCCACAGGTCCAAGCCAGAACATGTCATTTATTGATAAAAATAAATCTGCCCTTAGGAAAAAAATAAGCTGAGAATGATCTCAACTGGAATAAAATATTCTCATGTAACCTTCTCGAGAAAGGTAAGCTCTTTAATCCTAACTGGATTTTTAAGTATTTAATACTTTTAAGTATTCGAGAGAGAAGAACTCGAAAAGTTAAAAGTACATATATATGTTCTAATTATTTTCTTCATTAGAGAAAACTTAAACACTTGCATTTAGATATTTTCCCATGTTTAATATCACAATACCAAAATGAACAGATGCCTGGCTTAAATCTCTTATCATATTTACATATACTAATTTCCTTGTTTAAAAAAAATGAGTATGGGGGTGCCTGAGTGGCTCAGCTGGTTAAACATCTGACTTCAGCTCACTCAGGTCATGATCTCACAGTTCATGAGTTCGAGCCCCACATCGGGCTCTGTGCTGACACCTCAGAGCTTGGGGCCTGCTTCAGATTATGTGTGTCTCTCTCTCCCCCTCTTCCGTTCGCACTGTCTCTGTCTCCCAAAAAATGAATAAACGTTAAGAAAAAAATTTTTTTTAATAAAAGAAGTAAAAAATAAAAAAACAAGTACGGCTTCCTATCATAGATGTAAAAAAGTAAGGAGGACCATTTTAATAAAAGTAACTTCTCAGTGAGATGACATGCAAATAAAGGGCAATTTAACTGAGTTCCTTCTTTTTCCGGCTTGAAGAAGAATCACATGATATACCTAAGTACCCAATAAGAAACTTACTTTGAGGACGCTGACAAGATGTAAACTAACAAATTCACAAAAGATCATGCAAAGTGGTGAACATCCACTATAAGCTAGGCTGCTTTACTCTATCAAGAATCTCTGTGGTGGTCGTTGGTACTAGGCAGATATGACAGGTTATAAATTTCTTAAAGATCATGAGTTGATCAAACAGGCAATGAGGATGCCTACAGGAGGAGGCCAGAGTCTGACCAAAGGCACACAGATGAAGCAGTGGGTGTCTGACATGCTGAAAAGACATTTACCTGAACACAAAAACAAATTATTTGGGAAATAATTTCAATAAAATCTTTTATCAGAAAGGTTTAGATTCCTTCTATGCTTATTCATTATGCTTGTAAAATAATTACAGGAGAACATCCGCAATCTAAAATTCAAATACCTATGATTCATACTTTTAAATATTCAGTTTTCTGTGAATACCTTTGTATAAGTTTTTAAGCAATGACTATTCCTTGTGTTGTTGCTTACTATAGTGAAGTATTATTTGAGAAGGATGGTACAACTGGATTTGATTAATACACAGCTCAGACTGCAAGTGAGAACAACCAAAATGAAAAGATGATAGGAGTTCAGTAAAAGATATCCAATTTGGAACTGGAGGTGAAGCTGGGCGGAGAATTTGGGCCACATGATGGCACTACACACATGGTTACAAAAAGAGAAATGAAGAGAAATTTAAAAAGCAGGAAGGTGAAGCTTCGGCTTACACACTTGCCACAAGGAGACACACTGAAAACGTACAGACCCTCCAATAAAGAACATTGACAAATTTAAGCTCTTTAGCCTGTGAATAATAACGTTCGTTAAACAAGTGATAAGAAAAATGTGACAAAGATAAACATGAACAAGTATATGTCAGAATTAAGAAAATGGGATCAGTCTAGATTTAAAAACTTAGCTTCCAACTACTCAGTCCATTTTTTCCCATTTAGGATGGGGTGGGTGCCATTTGGTCCATTTATTTCTAGTGTTTCCCTGTCCAATCCTTGCCTCACGTTGGAAACTTCAACAAGGGGAAAAGGGGGAAAAAAAAGTAAATAACCTATAACCCACTCCCATACTTTAGGAAAGCCTCCCTTGCCATTAACATTATGATACCACATTACATAGTTGGGTAGTTACAACAATTCATTCTTCAGCATTTATTCAATCTTTACAGGTCAGGTTTCCTTATCTAGTATTCTCTCTGGCCATTAGACTCTAAGCAAATCTCAATCCATTTTAGCAGTTTATTTTGAATGTCCCTACTAGGATATCCTGCATGAAATGGTCATTCCAAATATGTAAGTTAACTGAAAAAGTGCTTTAATCTAAAATCTATTAAATACAAAACATTACAGAAGTCTATTACATCATAAAACTTCTTTATAAAAATGGTCATACACACAGAGAAAAATTTTTCTTCCCCATTTTACCCTTTAATTATAGATGAAAATTGCCTTTAGTCTGAACTCACCCATCATGGCAAGCAGCTCAACAATTTGAAAATTAGGAAAATGGTTCTTCCATCAGCATTCTTTACTGCCTGAGGAGAAAAAAAGATAAACACATTTAATCATTAAAAAAAATATATATATACATGGCAAAAGGAACTCTGCAGATATGATAAATTAACAAATTTAAGATAAGAGGATAATCCTGGGTTATTTGGCTGGACCTAACATAATCACAGGGATCCTTATAAATAAACAATCAGCAGGAAAGTGTCAGAGTGGTACTGCAAAAAGAATAGCTTGACCACTCATTGTTGGCTTTAAAGACGGAATGGGACAGCCATGAGCCAATGAATACAGGCAGCTGCTAGGATGTGGGAAAGGCAAGAAAAATGCATTTTTCTCTACAGCCTCCAGAAGAACCATAGCAATGCTGACACCTTGATTTTGGCCCAGTTAGACTCATTTTAGACTTCTGACTTCCCAAACTGTAAGATGATAAGATGATTTATGTTGTTTTAAGCCACCAAATTTATGGTAATCTATTATAGCAGTATGTAATGGAACACCCAGTTTCAAGAGCTTGCTAGAGAACTCAACAGACTCAGTGACACAGTCGTACTGACAGCTATAATTTACTATAGCAAAAGGGTACAAAGCAAAATAAGCTAAAGGAAAGGGCAAACGGGGCAAAGACCAGGGAAGGTGAGGGCTAGCTCCTAAGGATCTTTTTTTAATAAAGTCATATGAGACCTTTAATTCCCCCCAACCCCAGAAATCAGTTATGACAACACCAGGAAAAACTGGAAACTCTGCACTGAGGGTTTTTATTAGGGACTGATCAATACATACCCTCTGCCTAGCATACACCAAAATTCCTAACTCCCAGAAGAAAAGCAGCTATTCAGCACAAACTATACTGTTTGTATAAGCAGTTTAGGCACAGCGAGCATTCTTATCAGTTAGGCAGGTATGGACCCTGGTAAGTTCTCAGATGCTAGCCAAGGGTGGATCTTTTAAGCAGTTCTTTCTAAGGATATGCAGTGAGGCCTACCATGTTAACTCTTCTCCACAAGCAAAACAAGAAATACACAGGTTTAAAGAAACTGCACAAAGCAATAATATGAAGTGTTTTGTTGGGCACACAAGATACAATAATATAACTTATATAACAGTAACAGCACAAAGGGGAAGAATGGTGTTATATAAAAGTGTTTGCATACCACAGTAATTAAGATGGTATCAACTCAAACTATAATGATTTTTTGGTTTTTGTTATTTTAAGTTTATTTATTTTGAGAGAGAGAAGGAGAGAGAGAAAGCATGCAAGGGCAGGGGAGGGCAGGGGGGGTGGGGAGAGAGAATCCCAAGCAGGCTCCACACTGTCAGCACACAGCCTGATATAAGGCTCAATCCCATGAACTATGAGATCCTGACCTAAACTGAGATCAAGAATAAGATGCTTAATCCACTGAGCTACCCAGGTGCCCCCAAACTACATTGTTTTAAGTTATTAATTTTAATATCCGGAGCAACTGGTAAAAATAAACTTTATAAAAGCAGCAAAAGAAATAAAATTAAATTAGCATACTAGAAAATATCTAACACAAAAGAAAGCAGTAATAGAAAAATGTGGTACAAAATGGATACAACACATAAAACACAAATATAAACAAAGTAGCAGATGTAATTCTACCCATATGTAATTACATTAAATATAAGTGGAATGAACAAACCATTTAAAGGATAGAGATTCGCACAGTAGATTAAAAAAACATGATCAGGTGCGACGCCTGGGTGGCTCAGTCAGTTGAGCATCTAACTTCAGCTCAGGTCATGATCTTACAGTTCGTGAGTTTGAGCCCTGCATCGGGCTCTGTACTGACAGCTCAGAGGCTGAAGCCTGCTTCAGATTCTGTGTCTCCCTCTCTCTCTGTCCCTCCCAGCTTGTACTCCGTCTCTCTCTCTAAAATAAACAAACATTAAAAAAATTAAAAAGGAAAGAGAAGAGAAGAGAAGAGAAGAGAAGAGAAGAGAAGAGAAGAGAAGAGAAAAAGAAAAGAAAAGAAAAGAAAAGAAAAGAGAAAAAACATGATTGGGGCGGGGCGCCTGGGTGGCTCAGTCGGTTAAGTGTCAACTCCTGGTTTCAGCTCAGGTCATGATCTCATGGTTTTGTAAGTTGGAACCCCATGTTGGGATCTGTGCTGGCAGTGCAGAGCTTGCTTGAGATTCTCTCTCTCCCTCTCTCTCTGCCCCTCCCCCATCAGCACTAACATACAAATAAACTTAAAAAAAAATAATAACATGATCCAACCATATGCTGTCCACAACTTTAGATTCAAAGACAAAACTGAAAGTAAAAAGATGGAAAAAGATATACCACGCAAGCAGTAGTCAGAAAAGATCTACAGTGCTATACTAATAGAAGACAAAAGAGAATACAAAAATCGTTAGAGACAAAGGAGAACACTTATAATGAAAACATGGCCAGCTCATCAATTATAATTACTATAATATAGTATATACTATACTATAAATATGTATGCATGTAACAATAAACTCAATATACAGGACGAAGAAAATTACAGAAATTGAAAGAAGAAATAGATCATTCAAAAATAATTGCTACAGATTTCAATGCCCAATTTTCAACAACAGATAAACAGAAAAATCAGTGAGAAAACAAGATTTGAATAACACTATAAAACTTCCACGGAACACTCAACCCAAAACACATTCTTCAGAAATGCACACAGAACATTTTCCAAAACACACCATGTTAGTCAGTAAAACTAATCTCAGTAAGTATAAATGGACTGAAGTTATATGAAGTCTGTTCCCTGACAACAATGCAATGAAATCAGAAACAGAAGGAAATTTGGGAAATTCACAAATATGTGAAAATAAAACACCACACTCCTTAAGAATCAATGGATCAAAAAAGAAATCATGAAGGAAATTAGAAAATGCTTTGAGATAAATGCAAATGAAACCAAAATATACTGACACTTACTAGATGCTCCTAAAGTACAACTTAGAGATAAATTTCTAACTGTAAATGTTCATATTGAAAATGAGAAGGATCTCAAATTAGTAACCTAAACTTCTACCTTAAGACCCTAGAGAAAGAAGAGCATTTGAAACCCAAACAAGCAGAAGGAAGGAAACAATAAGGATTAGAGTGGAAAATTAGCAAACATTTAGCTAGACTACCCAAGAAAAAAAAAGACACAAATAACTAAACTGAGGTATTAAAGATAGAGCATTATTACCAACCTTACAGAAATGAAAAGAATAAGATAATACTATGAACAACTGTATTTCCAATAAATTGGGTCACCTGGATGACACAAATTACTAGAAACTACCTAAACCAACTCAAGAAGGATCTGAATTCAATATAAAAATTAATGAGATTGAATTAGAAATGAAAACCTTTCTGCAAATAAAAGTCCAAACCACATGCCTTCAAACATTTAAGAAAAAACTACCACTATTAAAAGAGAGAGGACTAGAGAGAGAAAGAGAGAACTGAAGCTAGTATTACTGATTACTGATAAACCAGACAAAAACATTACAAGACAACTAGATCCCCAAGTGAACAGATATAAAAATCCTCAAGAAAATACTAGCAAACCTAATCCAGAACATTAAAAAAAAAGGGGGGGATTACACACTGCAAACATGTGGGATATATTCCACAAAAGGTAGGTTCAGCATACAAAAATCAATGTAATAAATAACATTAAAAAAGGACCAAAACATCATCTCAATAGACACAGAAAATGCATCTGCCAAAATCTAACTACCTTAAATACTTGAAAGACTAGAAAGATAACGGAATTTCATCAAGGTGATAAAGGTCATCCATGAAAAACCCCACAGCTAACATCATACTTAATGGCAAAAGACCAGATGCATGCCCCCTTAAGATTAGAAACGGATGGCCAGTCTTACTACTCCTTTTTAATACTGTACTGGATACAGGACTAAAAGCACTCCTGTTTTTATAGAAAAACAAATAACACATAATTTTACTCATATGTGGAAGTTAATAAGCAAAACAAATGAACAAAGGAAAAAAAGAGAGACAAACCAAAAAACAGACTACAGAGAACAAACAGATGGTTACCAGAGGGGAAGTGGGAGGGGATGGATGAAATAGGTGAAGGGAACTAAGAGTACACTTTAAATTCTTTTTTCTAATGTTTATTTATTTGTTTTTGAGAGAGAGTGTGCAAGTGGGGGAGGGACAGGGAAAGAGGGAGAGAGAGAATCCCCAGCAGGCTCTGCACTATCAGCACAGAGCCAGACATGGGGCTTGAACTCACAAACTGTGAGATCATGATCTGAGCGGAAATCAAGAGTCAGATGCTTAAGCAAATGAGCCACCAAGGCACCCCCAGAGTATACTTCTCTTGATAAGCAAAGAAATATACAGAATTGTTCAATCATTACACTGTACACCTGAAACTCATTTAACACTGCATGTTAACTATACTGGAACTTAAATAAGATTTTTTAAAAGTCACATAAAAAAATAAAATAAATTCAATTTATAGTATCAAAAAGAATAAATTACTTGGGAATATACTTAAGAAAAATAAGTCTTGTATACACTGAAAACTATAAAACATTATTGAAAAAAATTGAAGATCTAAATGTATGGAAAGGCATCCCATGTTCATGGATGAAAGACAATATTGTTAAGATGGGAATATTCCCAAAGTGATCTACAGATTCCACGCAATCTGTATCAAAATTCCAGTGGCCTTTTTTTTTTTTTTGCAGAAATAGAAAAGCTAATTCTTTTAAAAAAATTTTTTTTAATGTTTATTTATTTTTGAGAGAGAGAGACAGACAGAGGGTGAGAAGGGGAAGGGCAGAGAGAGAGGCAGACACAGAATCCAAAGCAGGCTTCAGGCTCTGAGCTGTCAGCACAGAGCCCAACATGGGACTTGAACTCACAAACTGCAAGATCGTTACCTGAGCGGAAGCCAGACACTTAACTGAGCCACCCAGGCGCCCCCAGAAAAGCTGATCCTTAAATTTGTACAATCCCCAGAAAAGCTGATCCTTAAATTTGGAAGTACAAGAGGCCCTGAAGAGCCAAAACAATATTGCAAAAGAAAAATAAAGTTAGAATATTCACACACCCTGATTTGAAGGCTTACTACAAAGCTATAGCAATCAAAACAATGGGAATACTGACGTAAGAATAGAGACTGGTGGAACAGAACTGAATCCAGAAATAAACCCCAACATCTACAGTCAAATGATTTTTGACAAGGTTGCCAAGATAACAGTGAAAGAACAGTCTTTATAAAAAAATTTTTTTAATGTTTATTTTTGACAGAAAGAGAGAGAGAGAGAGAGACAGAGCATGAGCGGGGGAGGGGCAGAGAGAGAGGGAGGCACAGAATCCGAAGCAGGCTCCAGGCTCTGAGCTGTCAGCACAGAGCCCAATGCGGGGCTCAAACTCACAGACCGCAAGATCACGACCTGAGCCAAAGTCGGGCGCTCAACTGACTGAGCCACCCGGTTCTGGCAGTTCACTGGCACTGAACAACTGGATATCCACATGCCAAAGCCTTAAGTTGGACTCCCACCTCATATAGTATGCAAAAAATTAATTCACAATCGATCAAATACATAAACGTAAAAGCTAAATCCAAAAAAAAACTCTCAGAAGGGAACAAAGGTATAAATTTTCATGACCTTGGATTAGGCAATAGTTTCTTAAATGTGACCCTACAAGCATAAGCAACAAATGGACTTCCTCAAAATTAAACATTTTTGTGCATCAAAGGACACTCTCAAGATAGTGAAAAGACAACTCACAGACTGGGAGAAAATATTTGCTAATTATATACTTGATAAGGGTCTAGGATACAAAATATATAAGGTCTCAATAATAAAACAACTAACCCAATTATAAAATGGGCAACAGATTTCAAAAGACATTTCTCCCAGATATAAAATAGCCAATAAGCACTTGAGAAGATGCTTAATATTAACAGTCATCAGGGAAATGCAAATCAAAACCACAATGGCATCCTACTAATTCACACCCAATAGTATGGCTATAACCAAAATGACAGACAATGACAAGTGTTGGTGAAAATGTGGAAACACTGAAACTATATGAATCATTATTTCAATTCTTAGGTATATATCCAAGAATACTAAAAACATATAACCACACAAAAACGTTTACACTAATATTCAATGCAGCATTACTTAGAAGAGACAAAAAGATCATATAGTTTACTCAAGATCATAAAGCTGGGCAAAGTTAGGACCCTAATACCCACTTCTTATTTCTCACTTAAACTTTCTAGAATACTATGTGTCACTCCAGTTCACCTTTCAAGAAAATGGCTAGCATAGGAAATTCTCCTACCATACATATAGACACAGAGAATGTCACAAAATGGTCGAGAAGAATTTATTCAGTATATTGTCTTTCTACAAATTTAAATTCTCAACTGCCTTTTTCAATTTTTAAATTAAAATGTTGAAGACAAATCTTGACTAACCTCCAAAATAAAGTATTCTGAACACAAAATTTTTCCATTTAAATCAATAACATCTCTTTCAGGAAAAACAGTTAATTCCCCAAACCACAAATTAAATAAAAAAGGCATCAGTCTAATGGAAAAGCAGTTCAAGGCTGCATTTATAAAAACAACTATGGGGATGCCTGGGTGGCTCAGTCTGTTAAGCATCCTACTCTTAATTTCTGCTCAAGTCATGATCTCATGGTTTGTGGGTTCAAGCCCTGCTTCAGGCTCTGCACTGACAGCGAGGAGCCTACTTGGGATTCTTTCTCTCCCTCTCTCTCTCTCTACCCCTCCCTTGCTCACACTCTCTCTCCCAAATAAATAAAACAGTCAATAAATAAACAAACAGTTCGGTACTTTTACCAATATTCTGAGGTTGAAATTGGCAAAAACATCAAAATATATAAAATTAAAGGTACAAGTTAGTAGGAAAAGCTAAACAAAGGTGAATCACATCTGTACCTGAAAGTTTTTATCTACAACCTATTTTAATTTTTGTCATTTTGACATTTATTACCATAGACTGATTTTGCCAGCTTTTCATATTAATTCACAGAAGACATACGCTTTTGTATTTATTTTCATTCAATATCTGTTACAGCTCTGAGATTCTTCCACATCATCTGTATGAGTATTTTGCTCATTTTCATTGCTGTGTAATACTCCATTATGTGACTATATCTCAATTAATTCACCTACTCTACTAGTGGACATAAAAGTTTCCAGTTTTTGACTATTACAAACATAGGCTTTACAAACCTCCTTGAACATAACTTTTAGTGAACATAAACACATATTTCTGTTGGATATATACCAACAGAAGGAATTGCTAGGTCACTAAGACACACACATAGTTAACTTTAGCATATATGGCCACTTTCTTAGAGTAGCTGTCAATCTATATCCTCCCACCAGCAACGTATGAGAGTTCCAGTTCTTCCACCTTCTCACCAACCCTATTAGTCATTCTGGTGACTATGTAATATCTCACTAGTTTTAATTTATACTTACCTCATGGCCAATAATGTTGAGTATCATTTCAGAATGGCATAATGAATTTAAAAAGCATGATCCTATTATACAGTGTCTATAAGATCTAAGGACATGATAGGCTAAAAGTAAAAGGACAGAAAGATATCCCATGCAAATAGTAACCAGGAGAGAGCTAGAGTGGCTACACTAATATCAGACAAAACAGACTAGAAGTCAAAACTGTTATAAGACACAAAAAAGACATTAAATATTGAGAAAATGGTCAATTCATTAAGAAGATATAACAATTATAAACATACATACACCAAACAGCAGAGCTCCAAAATATATGAAGCATGAACAGAATTAAAAAAGACAAATACATACCTACACAGTAACAATAGAAAACTCAATACCCCACTTTCAATAACAGAGCAACCATTCAGATCAGTAAGGAAATACAGGACTTGAACACTATAGGCCAACTGGACCTACCAGACGGATACAGAACACTCAATCCAAAAACAGTACAATACATAGTCTTCTCAAGTCCACATGGAACATTTTTCTGAATAGACCATATGTTAGGCCACACACAAAAAAAATCTTAATAATTTAATAAGATTAAAATCAGACAAAGTATTTTTCCAATCATAGTGGAATGAAACTAGAAATTAACAGCAAAAGGAAAACTGGAAAAGTCATAAAGATGTGGCAATCATACAGTAAATTCTTAACCAATGTTTCAAAGAAGAAATCACAAGGGAAATTAGAAAATATCTTGAAAAAGATGAAAATGAAAACACAACACACCAAAACTCACAGGATACGGCAAAAACAATGCTAAGAGAAATTTAGAGCTATAAATATTTATGTCAAAAAAGATTTCAAAACAACCTAACTCTATATCTTAATTAGTAAAGCAAAAACAAACTAAGCCAAAAGCTTACAGAAGGAAAGAAATAATAAAGGTTAGACCAGAGATTAAAGAGAGAAGAGAAAAACAATAAAGAAAATCAATAAGACCAAGAGCTGGTTCTTTGAAAAGATAAACCATTAGTTAGAATAAGAAAAACAGAAAAGATTCAAATAAATTAAAATCAGAAAGAGAACATTACAGGAATAAAAAGGACCATATCAGAGCAGCATGAACAACTGCATATGAAAAACTGTATAACAGAGGTGAAATGGAAAAATTTCTAGAAACATAAAACCTACCAAGAATGAATAATGATTAGGAAATCTAAACAGACCTATGATTAGTAAAGATAATGAACCAGTAATCATAAAGTTCCGGACAAGAAAAGCCCAGGACCAGATGGTTGCACTAATGAATTTTATCAACATTGACACATGGTTTCTTCTGAAACAATTCTTCCAAATTCTGAAACATTCCAAAAAAATTGAAGAGTAAGGAGCATTTCCTAACTCATTGGACGAGGACAACATTACCCTAATACCAAAGCCAAACAAAGACATTTAAAAGAAAACTATTGGACAATTATCTCTTATGAATATTGATGCAAAATTCCTCAACAAAGTACTAGCAGACCAAATTCAGCAGCATATTAAAGGGATTATACACCATAACACAGTGGGATTTACTGCTGAAAGGCAAAGATAGTTCAATATATGAAAAAATCAATGTAACAGGTCACATTAACATAATGAAGAGGGCAAAAAACACAAGATACACTCAATTGATGCAGAAAAAGCATCTGACAAAATTCAATACCCTTTCATGATAAAAAAACACTCAACAAACTACCAATAGGAGGAAACTTCCTAAACGCAATAAAGAGCATATATATAAGAAAAGCCTACACCTAACATCACACTTACTGACGAAAGACTTTTCCTCTAAGATTTACCATCTTCAGATTAGGAACAAGACATAAATGCCCACTTTGCCACCTCAGTTCAACACAATACTGGAAGTTCCAGTGAGAGCAATTAGGCAAGAAAATAAATGATAAGCATCCAGATAGGAATGAAAGAAGTAAAATATCTCTGTTTGAGATGACACGATCTTATATATAGAAATGTCTAAAGATTACACACATACAAACAAATTCACCAAAGTTGCAGGATACAAAATCAATACACAAAAATCAGTTACATCTCATTACATAATGAATAATCTGAAAATGAAATTAAGAAAATAATTCCACTTACAACAGCATCAAAAAGAGTAAGATATCTCGGAATTAACCTAACCAAAGAGGTGAAAAACCTGTACAATGATACACTGCCAGAAACGCTGCCAAAAGAAATTTAAAATATATAAATAAATGGAAACATATCCCATGCTCATGGATTAGAAGACTTAACACCATTAATAGGTCGATACTACCAAAGTGACCTACAGATTCAATGCAATCCTTATCAAAATCTCCATGACATTTTTTGCAGAAAAGAAAAATCCACCCAAAAGCTCATATAGAAATCTCAAGGGACTCCAAATAACCAAAGCAATCCTGAAAAAGAACAAACCAGAGAATGTACACTTTCTGATTTCAAAACTTACTACAAAGTTACAGTAATTAAAACAGTGTGGTACTGGTGTAAAAGACACACAGACCAATGAAAAAGAGTCCAGAATTAATCCCTTGCATATATATGGTCAAATGATTTTTGACAAGGATGACAAGACTATTTAATAGAGAAGGACAGTTTTGTAAACATATGGTGATGGGAAAACTGGATATCCTTATGCAAAAAAAATGTAGACTGAACCTTACACCAAACACAAAAATTACCTCAAAATAGATCACAAACCTAAATGTAATAGTGAAAACCATAAAACTCTTCAAAGAAAATAGAAAGGAGAAGCTTCATGACAGAATTTTTGCAACAATGCCTTAGATGTGACACCAAAAGCACTGTCAACAAAAAGATAGATTAATTGGAGTTCATCAAAATTTAAAACTTCTCATGGATGAACCTGGAAGGTATTATGTTAAGTGACATAATCCAGTCATGTAGAATACCACATGATTCTATTTTTATAAGGTATCTAAAACAGTCAAATTCATAGAAGCAGAGAATAAGCAGAGTGGAAGCAGAGTGGTTTCCAACGACTGATAGGTGGGAAAAATGGGAAGTTGTTATTTAATGAGTATAAAGTGTCAGTTATCCTACACGCGTACGTTCTAGAGATCTGTCGTACAACACAGTTCCTATAGCTAATGATATGGTATTATGTACCTAAACGTTTGTTAAGAAGGTAAATACCCTTAAATATTCCTTCCACTACCAAAGAAAGAAGAGACATACGGAATCTTTGGAAAGTGCTGGATATGTCTATCACCTTAATTGTGGTAGTAGCATGGGTACCTGTATATGTCCAAACTAATAAAATTATACAACACCAAACAGATAGTTTTTTTTATATTATACCTCATTAAAGCAGTTAAAAATTTTTAAAACTTCTGTGCATCAAAAGACACAGTCAACAATTAAAAAGCAATCCAGACAATGGGAGAAAATATTTAAAAATCATTGATCTGAGAAGAGGTTAATGTCCAGAATAAATTCTCACAATTCAACAACAAAAAACAAATAATGTGATTAAAATATGAGCACAACAGGGCGCCTGGGTGGCTCAGTCGGTTAAGTGTCTGACTTTGCTCAGGTCATGATCTTGCGGTTGTGCTGACGGCTCAGAGCCTGAAGCCTGCTTCAGATTCTGTCTCCCTCTCTCTTTGCCCCTCCCCTGCTCATGCTGTCTCTGTCTCAAAAATAAACACTAAATAAATAAATAATAAAAAATAAAAAATAAGCACAAGACTTGAATAGACATTTCTCCAAAGATGATATACAAATGGCCAATAGAATATGAAAAGATGCTTAACATCACAAATCATTAGGGAAATAAATTCCAACTAAAACCATAATGAAATACCATATCACACCCATTACAATAACTACTATCAAGGGGCACCTGGGTGGCTCAGTTAGTTCAGCATCCAACTCTTGATTTTGGTGCAGGTCATGATCCCAGAGTCATGAGGCCACAGGATCAAGTCAAGACCCGCATCTGCCTCTGGGCTGACAGTGCAGACCCTGCTTAGGATTTGCTCTCTCCCTCTCTCTCTGTCCCTCCTCTGCTTGCATGTGGATGTGGTGCACATATTCTTTCTCCTCAAAATAAATAAACTTAAAGCAAAACATAATAAAGGTTGGCAAAGATGTGAAGTAATTGAAACTCTTCTGCACTACTGGTGGGAATGTAAAATGGTGCAGTCACTTAGAAAAACATTATGGCAGTTCCTCAAAAAATAAAAAATTAAGGGGCACCTAGGTGGCTCAGTCAATTCAGCATCCAAATCTGGATTTTGGCTCAGGTCATGATCTCACAGTTCGTGACGATGAGCTCCACATTGGGCTCTGTGCTGATAGAGCAGATCCTGCTTGGGATTCATTCTCTCTCGCTCACTCACTCTCTCTCTCTCTCTCTTCCTTCCCTCTCCCTCTCCCTCTCTCCCTCCTTCACTCTCTCAAAAATAAATCAACTTCCCTATCAAAATAACACCAGCATTCTTCACAGAGCTAGAACAATCCTAAAATTTGTATGGAACCAGAAAAGACTCTGAATAGCCAAAGCAATCCTGAGAAAGAAAACTAAAGCTGGGGGCATCACCATCCTGGACCTCAAGATGTATTACAAAGCTGTAATGATCGACACAGTATGGCACTGGCACAAGAACAGACACTCACATCAATGGAACAGAATAGAGAATCCAGAAATGGACCCACAAACGTATGGGCAGCTAATCTTTCACAAAACAGGAAAGAATATCCAATGGAATAAAAACAGTCTCTTCAGCAAGTGGTGCTGGGAAAACTGGACAGCGACATACAGAAAAACGAATCTGGACCACTTTCTTACACCATACACAAAAATAAACTCAAAATGTATGAAAGACCTAAATGTAAGACAGGAAGCCATCAAAATCCCTAGGGGAAAGCAGACAAAACCTCTTTGATCTTGGCCACAGCAACTTCTTACTCAACACATCTCTGGAAGCAAGAGAAACAAAAGCAAAAATGAACTACTGGGACCTCATCAAAAATAAAAAGCTTCTGCACAGCGAAGGAAACAATCAGCAAAACTAAAAGGCAACTGACAGAATGGGAGAAGATATTTGCAAACAACATATCAGATAAAGGGTTAGTATCCAAAATCTACAAAGAACTTATCAGGGGTGCCTGGGTGGCTCAGTCAGTTGAGCCTCCAACTTTGGCTCAGGTCATGATCTCATGGTTTGTGGGTTCAAGCCCCGTGTTGGGCTCTGTGCTGACAGCTCAGAGCCTGAAGCCTGCTTCGGATTCTGTGTCTCCCTCTCTCTCTGACCCTCCCCCATTCATGTTCTGTCTGTCTCTGTCTCAAAGATAAATAAACATTAAAAAAAAAAAAGAACTTATCAAACTCAACACCCAAAAAACAAATAATCCAGTGAAGAAACGGGCAAAAGACATGAATAGACACTTCTCCAAAGAAGACATCCAGATGGCCAACAGGCATATGAAAATGCTCAACACCACTCATCATCAGGGAAATACACATCAAAACCACAATGAGATACCACCTTACACCTGTTAGAATGGCTAACATTAACAACTCAGGCAACAACAGATGTTGGCGAGGATGCAGAGAAAGAGGCTCTCTTTTGCGCTGCTGGTGGGAATGCAAACTGGTGCAATCACTCTGGACAACAGTATGGAGGTTCCTCAAAAAATTAAAAATAGAACTACCCTACGACCCAGCAACTGCACTACTAGGTTATTTATCCAAGGGATACAGGTATGCTGCTACAAAAGGACACATGCACCCCAATGTTTATAGCAGCACTATCAATAATAGCCAAAGTATGGAAAGAGCCCAAATGTCCATCGATGGATGAATGGATAAAGATGTGGTATATACATGCAATGGAGTATTACTTGGCAATCAAAAAGAATGAAATCTTGCCATTTGCAACAACATGGATGGAACTAGAGGGTATTAATGCTAAGCGAAGTCAGTCAGTCAGAGAAGGACAAATATCATATGACTTCACTCAAATGAGGACTTTAAGAGACAAAACAGATGAACATAAGGGAAGGGAAACAAAAATAATATAAAAAACAAGGAGGGGAACAAAACATAAGAGACTCTTAAATACAGAGAACAAACTGAGGGTTGCTGGAGGGGTTGTGGGTAGGGGGATGGAATAAATGGATAAGGGGCATTAAGGAAGACACTTGGAATGAGCAGTGGGTGTTATACATAGGGGATTAATCACTGGAGTCTACTCCTTAAATCATTATTGCACTATATTCTAACTAACTTGGATGTAAACTAAAATAAATAAGTAAATAAACTTAAAAGAATTTAAAAATTAAGTTACCATATTATTTAGCAATTTCACTCCCACAAATCCAGAAATTAACTTCTGGGTATATGCCCAAAAGAATTGAAAGTGGGGACTCAAACAGGTATTTGTACACCCATGTTCACATAAGAGCATTATTCACATGAGGCAAAAAGTAAAAGCAACTCAAGTGTCTAGAGGCAGATGAATGGATAAATAAAACATGGTATATACATACAAGGAATATGATTCAGCAGTTTAAAAAAAGATTTTGACATATGCTATAACTTGGATGAAATTTAAGGACATTTTGCTAAGTGAAATAATCCAGCCAACAAAAAGTATAATTCTACTTATAAAAGGTACCTAGAAAAGTCCAATTCATAGAGACAAAGTAGAAGGTGGTTGCCAGGGACTGGGGGAAAAGGAGGAGTTGTTGTTTAATGGGTATGCAGTTGTAGCTTTACAATATAAGAAGAGGTCAGGAGATGGCTAATGGTGATAACTGCATGACAATGCAAACGTACTTAATGTCACTTAACTGTGCACTTAAAAATAATTAAAATGGTAAATTTTATAACAATTCTAAAAATACAAAAAAAAAAAAAAAACCTCACTTTTTGCAAAATCCAAACAAGACAAATCTAGAATTTACCGACACTACACTGTGCTTTACTTCAAGTGCAACCATTTACTTTTAAAATATAGGTGTTCTTCACTTTGTCCTTTACGTGATCTACAGCTGACCCTTGAACAACATGGGGCTATGGGCACTGACCCCTCCGCATGCAGTCAAAAATCTGTGTTATAACTTTTGGCTCCCTAAAAACTACTAATAGCCTACTGTTGACTAGAGAAGCCTTACCAATAACATGAACAGATTAACATATATTTTGTATGTTACATACACTATATGTTATATTCTTATAATAAAGTAAGCTAAAGAAAAGAAAAAATCAGAAAGGCGGCGCCTGGGTGGTTCAGTTGGTTGAGGGTCTGACTCTTGATTTTGGCTCAGGTCATGATCCCAGGGTCATGGGATCTAGCCTGGAGTCAGGTTCCATGCTAAGCGTGAAGCTTGCTTGAGATTCATTCTCTCTCTCTCTCTCTCTCTCTCTCTCTCTCTCTCTTTCTGCCCCTCTTCCCTGCTCATCTGCTCTCGCTCTCTCTCAAGTAAAAAAAATAAACAAAAATGACAATAATAAAGAAAATCATAAGGAAAATACATTTACAGTACTGTATGGAAAAAATCCACCTATAAGTAGACTCATGTAGTTCAAACTCATGATGTTCAAGAGTCATCTACATTGTACATACTTCCACTTCATGTGCTTTAAGGACCACCACTTAACTGGGGTGCCTGGGTGACTTAGTTAAGCATCCAACTTGCTTTCAGTTCAGATCATGATCTCATGGTTTGAGTTTGAGCCCCACGTGGGGCTCTGTGCTGTCAGCACAGAGCCTACTTGGGATTCTGTCTCCCTTTCTCTGCCCCTCCCCTACTCGCACACACATGCGCACGCTTTCTTTCTTTCCCTCAAAAATAAACATTAACAATTTTTCTAAAAAGGACAGCCACTTCATAATTTCTAAAAAGAAAACTTTAGTGTCTGCCTACTATGTGTCATGTATACAGTAGTAAAGAAAACAAAGTCCTTGTACTCTTGGGCTTATACTTTAATGACAAAGATATACAAGTAACTACAAAGTATCAAATGAAGAAACAAACCCAGTGAATGAGTAAGTAAGTAAATAAAATTTTCAAAAACTGAGAAGGCACCAGCCATAAAAAGAGTCAAGGGAAAACTCTCAAGGTTAAAGAATGGCAGTTACAAATGCCCAAAAACCTTGGCATGTTCCAGGAACTATAGGAAGGATTATGTGGTTAATACACAATGACACTTTACCTATTGGTCTTCCTCCCAAAACTCATAAACCGAGTAACATGAGAAAAACATGTGCCAAAATAAAATTTAAGAGACATGAAATACCTCACCAATATTCCTTGAAACTATCAAGGTCATTAAAAACAAGGAATGTTTGAGAAACTCACAACCTAGAGGAATGAAAGGAATATGAAAACTAAATGTGATGTAGCATCCTGGATGGAATCCTGGGACACAGAAAAAAGACAATAAAATCCAAATAAAATATGGAGTTCAGTTAATAATGAGGTATCAATACTGATTCATTCATTATCACAATCATAATAAGGTTTTTTTCAAAAATATTTTTGAGAGCATGCATGTACAAACAGGGGAGGGGCAGAGGGAAAGGGAAAGAGAAAATCTCAAGCAGGCTCCATGCTTAGCACAGAGCCCAACGTGGGGCTCAATCCCACAATGCTGGGATCATGAACTGAGCTGAAATCAAGAGTTGGGATGCTGAATGAGACACCCAGGTGCCCCAATAACGTAAGATGTTAATAACAGGGAAACTGGTTCTCAGGAAACTGAGAAAGCTCTGTACTCTGTGGAAGTTTTATGTAAATCTACAACTTTTCTAAACTAAAACACTTATTTTAAAAAAAAAAAGAATGAATTGTAAGAGGGCAACAAAAGAAGCAAAATGTAGTTATAAGGTCACTTAACATCAGGAAGAGATAATGATGTATTAAAGTGTCATAAGACGGTAGCACAGAAGATGGGAGACAAGAGTTGGATTCAAGGCATATTTTGTAAGACAGAATAAAAAGAACTTTCTGGTTAGATTTCCAGCTAGTATAGAATAAAAAGGTCAGCAAATCCTCTCCTTCAAAAATAAGAACTAAACTGGACAGACTGTCAAAAATAACTATTTTAAGGATTTAGAACTTGCCAAAAGGTAAACAACAAATTGAGAATTATTTATTCATGGAAAACTACCAGAACTTCAGGGAAGGAGTGGGAGTCTACAGACTTCCTACTTGGAGATACTCCCATCACTAGCCCAGGTTGGTCTGCATAAAAACTTTATTTTTTTTAATTTTCAAAAAATGTTTGATTTATTTTTGAGACAGAGAGAGATAGAGCATGAGCATGGGAGGGGCAGAGAGAGAGGGAGACACAGAATCTGAAGCAGGCTCCAGGTTCTGAGCTGTCAGCACAGAGCCCGACGCGGGGCTCAAACTCACAAACCATGAGATCATGACCTGAGCTGAAGTTGGACACTTAACCGACTGAGCCACCCAGGCACCCCTGCATAAAAGCTTTAAACAAGACAGGCTTGAAATCCAGCAGCTCTGTTGCTAAGGTACTGACTTAATTTGGAGTGAAAGATGAAAACCTACACTGAATAACACTGTCAATAAAAAGAAAAATAGGGTAAAACAAATGGAGAAAACCAGTGGCTCTGCTAGGAAGAGAACGGTGTCTCAGATGGGGACAGGGGCAAGCCTGCCAGAAATTTAATGGGAAGACCTTGAAAATTAAAGCCATAAAAGTGCTAGATGAACTTTCTAAAAATCCCAGGCTGACTAGAAAAGTATGGGCATGTGTAGAGGAGACCCAAGAGGGCCAGGTACAAAGTAAAAATTAAGCCATACCTGGAAACTGCCTTAAATTTGTGCTCTCCAACTCATATACATCCACCAGAAGATGGTCAAAGCCTTACAGCCTTGAAGTATTTGAATGTAACCTCTACCAAACCAATAACTGACCACTAAGTTATGTGGTCACAGGGCAACCTCTAAGAAGTCTAGCTTAAAAAATACAAACAAAAAAAAAAAAAAAGAAAAATAAGCAAACACAATAGCAAGGAAACAAGCATGGGGAATAAGATATTCTACCAAATAAGGAGAAGCAAATTGGTTAAAAAAAAAAAAAAAATCTGGGGGTGCCTGGGTGGCTCAGTCGGTTAAGCGTCCAACTTCAGCTCAGGTCATGGTCTCACGGTTCGTGAGTTGAAGCCCCGCATCGGGCTCTGTGCTATCGCATTGGGCTCTGTGCTGACAGCTCGGAGCCTGGAGGCTGCTTCCCGTTCTGTCTCCCTCTCTCTCTGCCCCTCCCCAACTTGTGCACGTGTGCGCACGCGCTAAGAATAAATAAAACGCTAAAAAAAATTTTTTTTAATTTTTTAAAAATTAAAAAAAAAATCTGATTCCAGAGTTGCTACAATATATTATATGATATGTCTAGTTCTCAAAAAACAATAAAACAAACACACACACACGCACAAAATTACAAGGCATGAAAACAGAGTAAAGTGTGACCCATACTCAAGATAAAGAACAGTCAATAGAAACTGACTCATGGGGCACCTGGATGGCTTAGTCGGTTGAGCTTCCAACTTCAGCTCAGGTCATGATCTCACAGTTCATGGGTTCAAGCCCTGTGTCGGACTCTGTGCCAATAGCTCAGAGGCTGGAGCCTGCTTCAGATTATGTGTCCCCCTCTCTTTCTGCTCTCCGCCCCCACTCACGCACATGCACTCTCTCTCTCTCAAAATTAAATAAATGTTACAAAAAAATAGAAACTGACTCTGGGTAGGCCCTAATGTTGGAATTAGCCAACACTTCAAACCAGCAATTTAAATTAAATAAACAGCAGAATTAAAGGAAAATCTGATGAAAATTATTCCACAAACAGGAAATCTCAACAAAAAACAGAAACTCAAAAAAAAGAACTAAAGTGGAAATTCTAGACTTGAAAAGTACAATATCCAAATGTAAAATGTATTAGATGAACTCAATCTAAGACTGCAGAAGAACTAAACAAAAAGATCAAGTGAAAGAATCTGAAGAACACAGGGGGAAAAAAAAGACTGAAAGAAAATGAAAAAAGTCTCAGAGGCCTGTGAGATATTAAGCAAGCTAAATTTTTTAATGGGTGTCTCAAAAGGAGAGGAAAAGAAAAATGGGCCTGAAAAATATTTGAAGAAACAGGCTAAAAGCTTCCCAAATTTCACAAAAAACATCAATCTACAAATCTAAGAAGCTCAATAATCCCTAAATACAATGAATACAAGAGATCTACAACTAGACATATCATTCTCAAACTGCAGAAAGCTAAAAAAAATCTTAAAAGCAGAAAGAGAAAAGATCTCTCTTGTATAAGAGAACAATACAATTAACTGACTTCTAAGAGAAATAACAGAAGCAGAAGGTGAAGTGACTTATTAAATGACAAAAACAAAAAACAAAAAACAAAAAACAAAAACCCAAAAATGTAGAGCATGAATCAGATATTCACCAAGACTGTGCTTTACAAAATAGCAAGGTGAATTAAACACATTCTTGGGGTGGCTGAGTGACCAACTCCTGGTTTCAGCTCAGGTCATGATCTCATGGCTTGTGGGTTCGAGCCCTGTGCATTGGGCTCCACACTGACAGAATAGAGCCTGCCTGGGATTCTCTCTCTCCCTCTCTCTCTGCCCCTTCCCCTCTTGCTCTCTGTCTCTTTCTCTCTCAAAATAAATAGACTTAAAAAAAAAATTTTTAAGTTTTAAAAAAACGCATTCTGCATGCCTGGGTGGCTCAGTCGATTAAGCATCTGACTTTGGCTCAGGTCATGATCTCATGGTTCATGAGTTCAAGCCCCACATTGGGCTCTCTGCTGTCAACACAGCCCACTTTGGATTCTCTGTCCCCTTCCCTCTCTCTGCCCCTCTCAAAAGTTAAAAAAAACAAAAAACTCACATTCCTTGATAAACAAAGGCTGACAGAATATTAAGGAAAGTCTTTAGACTGAGAAGAAGTGACATCAGATGGGGTAAGGTTAAATCCAACAGACAAAATGAAAAACACTAGAAATGCTAAATAAAAAATGTTTAAAAAATTATTAACATTTTTTTCTTCTCTTAAGCTTCTTAAAAAAACATGACTATATAAAGCTAACACACACATACACACACAGCCACATGCCATTCCACCCAATAAAAAAATATATATTCTTTTAAAGCACCCACAGAACATTCACCAAGATGGACCTGCGCCATATCCTGGCCACAAAATAAGTCTCAGCACATTTGAAAGAACTGAAATTAGGGGTGCCAGGTGGCTCAGTCGGTTAAGCATCTGACTGCGGCTCAGGTCATGATCTCACGGTCCATGAGTTCGAGCCCACTCAGAGCCTGGAGCCTGCTTCAGATTCTTGTCTCCCTCTCTCTCTGACACTCCCCCGTTCATGCTCTGTCTCTCTCTGTCTCAAAAACAAATGTTAAAAAAAAATTAAAAAAAGAAAGAACTGAAATTATACAAACTATGTTTTCTCATCACAATATAAGCAATACAGAAACAAAAGAAAGGCAACAGGAAAATCTCCAAACATCTGCAAATAAAACAACATACTTCAAAATAATCAACAGCTAAGACACAAATTCTCAAATAGTTTTTTTAACATATAGAATTAAATGTAAACATGTAAAACTATGTAGGAGGAAAAATTACAGTATCATGCTGCACTGCTACTGCACCACACCCCCTTCTCCCAACAGATGCCCTACCTAACATCCTTTGGGCTCTTGCAAATATGCAAACAGGTAAAAGCAGGAATGAACCCTACGGTGCTGGGCTGGGATTGGAAGTTTCATTATGAAATAATGTTTCTGTTCTAAATATGTACAGATAAAGAAACAGATGTAAATACAGATGTATATGCATGTTTGTGTATATGTATGCACACACATGAACACAAACATGGTTGTACCTATTATACGTGTTATAGTTTTGTCTACTGCAATCTAGGAGCAGTGACATCCTACTCACAATGAGTGCACCTGCTAGATGTTGGTTTCTAATCTCCATTAAGAAGATTCTAATCTCCAGTAAGAAGTACCAAGGCTCCTTGAAAATATGAGTTATTTCCAGGTATGAATTAGGTAACTGCAAGATGAGCCTGGAACATCTTACTGTGTTAGAAAGAAAGGACACAAAAAGTCATGAAACATGTCAAAAGGACACAGGAACCAGACAGAAGGGACTCTCATTAGCCAAATATGAGACAGTTTGAGCATCAAAATAAATGACAGGTTACAACCACTGAATAAAAAAAGGAATCTATGAGTCCACAGACACATTATTTTTTTTTTTTTAATTTTTTTTTAATGTTTATTTATTTTTGAGACAGAGAGAGAGACAGAGCATGAACAGGGGAGGGGCAGAGAGAGAGGGAGACACAGAATCTGAAACAGGCTCCAGGCTCCGAGCTGTCAGCACAGAGCCCGACGCGGGGCTCGAACTCACGGACCGTGAGATCATGACCTGAGCCGAAGTCGGACGCTTAACCGACCGAGCCACCCAGGCGCCCCCAGACACATTATTTTAAAAATAAGTCAATAAATGGGAAAAGAAGGTTTTTTTAGCACTCATAAATTATAATAATTTAATAAAATTATGAAATCACCATTTGGCACCATTAATAGTAATTCAGCCAAGAAAAATCAGTAAGTGCTAAAACTCATATGTAAAAATGTGATGAAGAATGAATAAAATAGTCTCAAAATACCTTCCCCCCCAATATTCATCAACTATAAAGAAAAAAAAAACTACCTTTTTTATTAGCATAGCAACTTGTCAGAAAGCTTAGTCAACTGATCAATATTAAGATCACCAGTAATGGGGGAATTAAAATCATTCACCACCTGACAGGATGCACTGAGAAAAATATCACATCACCTTTGTGATGTTTCTGCCAAAATAAAATAAACTGAAACATGGGGAAGCATCATTAGACAAACTCCAACTGAGAAATATTCTAAAAGTTAACTGCTCTATAAACTTCAAAACTGTCAAGATCATGGGGGCGCCTGGGTGGCTCAGTCGGTTGAGTGTCCGACTTCGGCTCAGGTCATGATCTCACGGTCCATGAGTTCGAGCCCCACGTCGGGCTCTGTGCTGACAGCTCAGAGCCTGGAGCCTGCTTCGGATTCTGTGTCTCCCTCTCTCTCTGTCCCTCCCCTGTTCATGCTCTGTCTCTGTCTCAAAAATAAATAAACGTTAAAAAAAAATTATAAAAAAAAAAAAACTGTCAAGATCATGAAAGTCAAGGAATCATGGAGGAATTGTTCCAGATGAAAAAACACTAGTCACAACAACAAAATACAAATATGGCCCTAGATTGAATTATTTTGCTAAAAAGAATATTACTGAGACCACCCAACTTTGAATGGCTACGGTGGATTAGATGACGCTATTCTATCAATGTTAACTTTTGATGGTTGTATTCTGGATATGTAAGAAAATGTCCTTGTTGACAACAATTACAAATTAGTACTCTGAGGTGATGGGGCCTCATGTTGGCAACACACCCTTAATTGATCAGAAACTTCTTTAGAACCATTTTTGTAACTTCTGGAACTTAAAGTTATTTCTAAAGAAAAAAAAATTCAAAATGAGAAAAAAGTTGAAAAAACATAAACATTACCTATTCCCTCCCAGTCTTTTCCATCTCATCAAAAACAGGAAAAACAAAACTAAACTATTTTTCCAATTGCTCAAAACAAAAATTTTGGAGTATCCTTGATTCTTTTCATTCTCTCACTCTACATTCCAAATCCTGTTAGCTTTTCCTTAAAAATATATCTCTGTCACTACCACTTCATTCCAATGAATTGGCATGATCATCTCTTGCACAGACTACTGCAAAAGCTTCCTATCAACCCAAAATGTTTTCATTTGAATCATTCATACAATTTATTTTCCATACAGCAATGAGAGTTACCCTTTGTAAAAACCCAATGTAATACATTCAGACAATGGAATATTATTCAGTCCTAAAAGAAATAAGCAATCAAGCCATGAAAAGACATGAAGGAACCTTAGACTTACATTACTAAGTAAAAGAAGCCAATCTGAAAGGCTATTGCGTGAGTACAACTATATGATATTCTGAAAAATGCAGAACTCTGAAGACAGTAAAAAAAAAAAATTTTTTTTTTTGAGAAAAATTAGTGGTAGCATGGGGCGCCTGAGTGGCTCAGTTGGTTGAGCATCTGACTCTTGATCTTGGCTCAGGTCATGATCTCACGGTTCCTGGGTTTGAGCCCTGTATCAGGCTCTATGCTGATGGTGCAGGAGATTGCTTGGGATTCTGTCTTTCCTTCTCTCTGTCCCTCCCCTGCTTGTTGCCTCTCTCTCTCTCTCTCTCTCTCTCTCTCTCAAAATAAATAAACTTAAAACAATCTTTCTTTAAATTAGTGGCAGAAAAAAAAAAAAAAAAAAAAACGATGAGTGGTTGCCAGGGTTGGGCAGGGGGAGGGATAGGGATGTGTATGAAGAGCCATCATAATGGATACATGTCATTATACATTTGTGCAAATCCACAGAATGTACAATATGAGTGAAACCTAAAGTGAAGTATGAACATGGGTGATTATAATGTATCAGTCTAAGTTCATCAATTATAACAAATACACCACAGCGGTCGGAGATGTTGATAATGGAAGAGAATACGCATAGGGCAGAAAGTATGTGTGAAATCTCTGTACCTTCTCTTCAATTTGGCTATGAGGCTAAAACTGGTCTAAAAAAAAAAAAAGCCTTAATTAAAAACCAAATCATGACACAAAAACAGACATTCAGGTCAATGGAACAGAATGCAGAACCCAGAAATGGACTCACAAATGTATGGCCAGCTAACCTTTCACAAAGCAGGAAAGAATATCCAATGGAATAAAAACAGTCTCTTCAGCAAGTGGTGTTGGGAAAACTGGACAGTGACATGCAGAAAAATGAACCTGGACCACTTTCTTACACCATACACAAAAATAAACTCAAAATGGATGAAAGACCTAAATGTCAGACAGGAAGCTATCAAAATCCTCAAGGAGAAAACAGGTAAAAACCTCTTTGACTCTGGCCACAGCAACTTCTTACTCAACATGTCTCCAGACACAAGGGAAACAAAAGCAACAATGAACTATTGGGACTTCATCAAAATAAAAAGCTTCTGCACAGCAAAGGAAATAATCAGCAAAACTAAAAGGCAACTGACAGAATGGGAGAAGATATTTGCAAATGACATAGCAGATAAAGGGTTAGCATCCAAAATCTATAAAGAACTTACCAAACTCAACACCCAAAGAACAAATAATCCAGTGAGGAAATAGGCAAAAGACATGAATAGACACTTCTCTAAAGAAGACATCCAGATAGCCAACCGACACATGAAAAAATGCTCCACATCACTCATCATTAGGGAAATACAAATCAAAACCACAATGAGATACCACCTCACACCTGTCAGAATGGCTAACATTAATGACTCAGGCAACAACAGATGTTGGTGAGGATGTGGAGAAAGAGGCTCTCTTTTGCACCGCTGGTGGGAATGCAAACTGGTCAGCCACTCTGGAAAACAGTATGGAGGTTCCTCAAAAAATTAAAAATAGAACTACCCTACATCCCAGCAATTGCACTACTAGGTATTTATCCAAGGGACACAGGTGTGCTGTTTCGAAGGGGCAAGTGCACCCCAATGTTTATAGCAGCGCTACTGACAACAGCCAAAGTATGGAAAAGTCCATATAAAGTATGGTCCATTGATGGATGAATGGATAAAGAAGATGTGCTATACATATACAATGGAGTATTACTCGGCAATCAAAAAGAATGAAATCTTGCCATTTGCAACTACGTGGATGGAACTAGAGGGTATTATGCTAAGCAAAATTAGTCATAGAAAGACAAATATATGACTTCACTCATATGAGGACTTTAAGATATAAAACAGATGCACATAAGGGAAGGGAAGCAAAAGTAATATAAAAACAGGGAGAAGGACAAACATAAGAGACTCTTAAATATAGAAAACAGAGGGTTGCTGGAAGGGTTTTGGGAGGGGAGATGGGCTATGGGGCATTAAGGAATCTACCTCTGAAAGTATTGTTGCACTATATGCTAACTAATTTAAAAAAAAAACAGAGGGAAAAATAAAGTCAGACCATGTTAATTCTTTCTTTGCTCAGAACTTTCTGGTAGTTTTCCATCAAACGTTGAATAAACTCAAGGTTTGCCAAGTTTGCCAAGGCTTACATGTCCTTGCCAAGGCTTACATGTCCATATATAACCTTGTCTTCCTAATCTGCACCCCCCCACCCTGGTTTTATTGAGATATAACTAACTTCCCTACTTCTTGACATTATGTTATATTATAGTAAAGGTTATACTGGGGGTGGGGGGAGGGGATGACACTGCTGGATGATTCCTCTCCAAAAAGAAGGCTGTTTAGATGCTGGTAACTAAAACACAAACATCCACAGTAATGCACTCTCATGATCTCCATCCCCTCCCCCATCCCACACATTTCACCTATCTTCTTTAGAATCCCTTCCTCTACTATCTGGATGTTAAAAATGGTGTTTTTTGAGGTTCCATTCTTACACTACTGCTCCTATTCTATTGGCTCATTTGGAGCAAGAGCAAATTTTCCTATGATTATAACCACCACTACCTACAAGCTAATTGATAACCCTCAAATCTATACATTCAGTCTGTAGCTCACCTCCACATTTCAAATTACAGAAAATAATCTCAAATTTCCATCCAGGGCCACATGCTAAGGATCGCAAAGCAATAAGCTAAAATGGGCACATGATTACTTCCTTCAGTCTCTAGACTGATTATATGAAAAAATTAATTTGATAACCTCTCGTATTTATTACACAAAGCCAAATATATTCCCTGATATAGTGAGATACTGAGAAGATGAAGCTCTCAGCAATCATTCCCTGATTTTATCTTTTACATAGGGGATTCCCTCATAAAACTGTCAGATTGGAAAAGCTCATAATTCACACGGCATTGGACAAACCATTTTGAAGGGTTTGGCCTCAACAGTGGAAAAAGTTTTGTGATAGACTAATTGCTGCTCTGGTTCCACCTAACAAAGCTTAAAATTAAAAACAAAACACAAAAGAATCTGTTTCCAAGTAACTTACCTAAATCCCAGAACAAAGAGTATTTACAGAAACACAAAAATGCAGGGCCCAAGAATGTAAAATTCATAATATGTGGTATCAAATCCAAAAGTACCAGGTATGAAAAGGAGAAAAACATAACTCAATCAGTCAATACAAACAGACACAGAAACAACACTATGATAAACTCATTAATACAGCTGTCATAGTTACATACCATATGTTCAAGGAAGTAGAGGACAGATGTTAAGTAGACACAAGGAAGATACTTTTTTAATGGATTTTTTACAGATAAAAAATATACAATGTCTAAGACAAAAAATATACTGGATAAGATTAACAACAGTAAATCAAACAATGGAGAAAAAATTGGTAAACACATAACCAAAAGATGATTTAATTAATGAAAGAGTAAAAAGAGTGGGTAAAAAATGAACATATCATCAATCAATGATAAGAAAATTTGAAGCAGCTTAATAAACATGTAACTGATATCCTCAGATGAGAACAAGGCAAGACAGAAAGTATATTTGAAGAAATACCAAAATTGTTCCAAATTTAATAGAAACTATAAACCTACAGTTCCATAAATCCCGAAGAACTCCAAGCACAAGAAATATGAAGAGTACTATATCAAAGTAAATCACAAATTACTTAAAAGACATATTATATATATACATGGAAACAAGAAGGATGACAGCAGGCTTCTTATCAAGAACAATGTAAGCCCAGAAGACAAGGGAACAACATCTTTAAAATACAGATCATACTCAACTTACAATGGGGTTACATTCCTATAAATCCATTGTAAGTTGAAAATATTGTAAGTCAAAAATGCATTTACTGTACCTAACCTACTGAACATCAAAGCTTAGTCTGGTGTACCTTAAATATGCTCAGAATACTTACATTAGCCACAGCTGGATAAAATCATCTAACACAAAGCCTATTTTATATTAAAGTGTTCCATATCTCAGGTAATTTATTAAATAATGTACTGAAAGTAAAAACCAGATGGCTTTATGCGTACACAATGGTTGTAAGCATTTCAGTTGTTTTCTCTCATAGTCGTGTGGCTGACCAGGAGTTGTGGCTCGCTGCCTGGTATCAAGAGAGTATCGTACCGCATATAGCTAGCCTGGGAAAACATGACAATTCAAATATCAAACTACAGTTTCTACTGAATGTGTATCATTTTCAAACCACCCAAAAGCCAAAATATCCTAAGTTAGGGACGATCTGTACTGAAAGGAAAAAAAAAAACCTGTCAACTAGAATTCTAGAACCCAAAACATATCTTTCAAAAATAAAAGAGAAAAAAAGACATTTGCAGATATTAAATAAAAAAAAAAAATCAGAAGGAAATCATCCCAAGACTGCTCCAAAAGACAAAAAAAATGTTAATGGAAGTCATTCAGAGAGAAGGAAAATGCCATCGAATGTAAGTTAGGCATAACACAAAGAAATGAAGAGCACAAGAAATGGTAAATTTGTAGATATACATAAAAGAAATTTTTTTCCTTTCTCTTTAAAAAGGTAAATGTGGGAGCACCTGTGTGGCTCAGTTGGTTAAGTGTCTGACTCTTGATTTTGGCTCAGGTCATGATTCCACAGTTTGTGAGATCAAGGCCCGCATCAAGCTCTACACTGACAGCACAGAGCCTGCTTGGGATTCTCCCTCTCTTCCTCTCTCTCTCTGCCCCTCTCGTTCATTCTCTCTCTCTCAAAATAAATACATAAACTTTAAAAACAAAAACAAAAACCGTAAATGTGTGGGGTGCCTAGCTGGCTCAGTCTGTATATGTGACTCTTGATCTCAGGGTTGTTGAGTTAAGCCCCACACTGGGCATGGAGCCTACTTAAAAAACAAAAAGGTAAATTAAAGGCATCACAACAGTAGAACAAAAGCTAGAAAAGGAGGGGAGTGGACAATGAGTATACTACTATAAGTTTCTTACAGTCTACATTAAATGATATGTATTTCTTAAAGGCAGACTATGATCATTTAAATATATATACCATAAACTCCAGGTCAAACACTAGAACAGTTTTAAAAAGTTAAAGCTGATTCGTCAACAAAAAAGATAAAATGCAACAAAAAAAAAATTCATTCCAAAACAACTCAAAAAAGGAGAAAAAAAAGAACCAATAGTACACACACACACACAAACAAAAGTGCAAAATAGTGGGTTAAATCTCAACCATAGCAATAATCTCATTAAATATAGTCTAAATACCAGAATTAAAAGACAGAGGTTGTCAAATTGGCTTCTAAAGAAAGCAAGATTCAATTGTTGATGACAAGATACTGACTTCAAATATAATGATGAAAGTTGGTTAGAAGTAAAATGAAAGTAAAAAAAACACACAAACAAAATAAAGTTGAAATGGCTATGTTAATACCAAAATGGATCTTAGAGCAATGAATATTAGCAGGAATAAAGGCATTTATTATGAAGGAGTCAATTTACCAAGAGAATATAACAATACTACACAACTGTGAATTTAAAAGAGCTTCAAAATACATGAATTCAAATCCAAAAGAAATAAAAGGGAAAACAGACAATTCCATAATTATAGTGGGAAATTTTTAACATCCCTCTCTAAATATTGATAGAACAGACAAAAATTAATAAGGCTATAGAAGACCTGAAGAGCACTATTAACCAACTTGATATTTTTAGAACATTCCTTTTCAAGTTTACATGGAAGATTTAACAAGACAGACCTATGTCTGGGTCATGAAACAAGTCTCAATATAGTTAAAACATTAATAAAATAATTTTATCATGACAGATACTATAATTTACTAAATATCTTGATATAATTTCTTTAACATAGGACAAAGTATGTTCTCTGACCACAAATAAAATTAATCGAAGACCAGGAAAATGCCAAGTATCTGGACACTAACATACATTCAAATTAACCCATGGGTCAGGGAAAAAAATCAAAAAGAAAATTAGAAAGTATTCAGAACAGGAGCGCCTGGGTGGCTCAGCCGGTTAAGTGTCCAACTTTGGCTCAGGTCGTGATCTCTCGGCTTGTGAGTTCGAGCCCCTCATTGGGCTCTGTGCTGACAGCTTGGAGCCTGGAGCCTGCTTCTGATTCTGTCTCCCTATCTCACTGCTCCTCTCATGTTCACGCTGTCTCTCCCTTTCTCTCAAAAATAAACATTAAAAAGAAAGTATTTTGAGCTTTCTAAAAGAAAATTTTATAAATGAAAACTTGGAGACTGCACCTAAAGCAATTCTTAGAAGAAAACTTTTAGCACAAAAATTTCCTATATTAGAGAAAAGAAAGGTCTCAATGACCTCTGTTTATAGCTAAATAGATTTTTAAAAGAATAGTAAATTAAAGCCAAAATAAGAGAATAAATAAAAATCAGAGTGCAAATAAATGAAACAGTACAGAAAGACATAAGGGAAAGGAAATAAAACAGTTGGTTATTTGAAAAGATCAATAAAATTCTTAAACTACTGGTCAGAATGATCAGTTAAAAAAAAGAAGAGGGATGCCTGGGTGGCTCAATTGGTTAAGCATCCAACTCTTGATAACGGCTCAGGTCATGATCTTCCAGTTTGTGAGATAGAGTCCTGCATCAGGCTCCATGCTGACAGTGTGGAACCTGCTTTGGATTCTCCCTCTCTCTCCTTCTCTCTCTCTCTCTCTCTCTCTCTGCCCCTCCCCTGCTTGTATATGCTCACTCTCTCTCTTTCTCAAAATAAATAAACATTTAAAAAAGACAGAAGACACAATTCCAATTATCAGAAGAGAGGTGACTAAACTATAGATAGATTCTACAAATATTAAAATAACAAAATACTATGATATTTATATCAATAAATTAAAACAACTTAGATGAAATGGATACATTTCTTAAAAACAGCAAACAACCAAAACTCATTCAAAAAGATAACCTGAATGGTACTGTAGCCATTAAAGAGACTTAATCTGTAGTTAAAAATTTTCTAACAAAGACAACTTCAGGCCAACAAGGCTTCACTGGTGAAGTCTACAAATAATTAAGGATGAAATAATATCAATTTTACATGCACCTTTGCAGAATACTTTTTCAATCTTTTTTTTTAAGTTTATTTATTCCGAGAGACAGAGACAGAGAGAGAGGGAGAGAGAAATTCCCAAGCAGGCTCTGCACCATCAGTGCAGAGCCCAAAACGGGATTCGATCATGACCTAAGCTGAAATTAAGTCAGATGCTTAACTTACTGAGCCACCTAGGCACCCCTCCTTTGCAGGATATTAAAGAGGAGGAAGTATTTCCCAACCCATCCTGTGAAGACAGCATCTGATCTAACCTAAAATCAAAGACATAATAAAGAAACAAAACAAAAACAAAACAACCCTAACACTGATATGCCACACTATCATAGTTGCAAAAATAGATAAATCAATTTTAGCAAATTGGATCCAAGAACTTTTGAAAACAATACTATATCAAGACAAGTAGTATTTGGGGCTCCTAGATGGCTCAGTCAGAAGAGCATGAGACTCTCGATTGTGGGTTCAAGCCCCACATTGGGTGTAGACATTACTTATAAAAAAAAAAAAAGACAAGTAGTATTTATTGCAGGAATGCAGAGTTGGTTTAAACTGGAAAATAAACTAATGTAATTCATTATATTAGCAAACTAAGGGGAAAAAACATACAATCATCTCAACAGACACAGAAAAATGCATTTGACAACATTGAACATCCATTTCTGATTTAAAAAAAAAAAAAAGAGTCCTAGCAAAGAATAGAAGTAACCATCCTCAACTTGATAAAGGCATCTAGGAAAAACAGCAGTTTTTTTTCACTGATGAAAGACTGAATGCTTTCTTCAAGATCAAAAAAAAAAAAAAGGCAAATGACAAAGGTACCTAAATGACTCAATGAGAAATGAATAGTCTTTTCAACACATGGTGCTGGGACAACTGGACAGCCACATACAAAAGAATGAAGTTGAGTCCCTGCATTACCAAACACAAAAATTAACCCCAGATGGATCAAAGACATAAACATAAGAGCTAAACCAGGAAAATTCTCATTAAAAAAAACATAGCAATAAATTTTTATGACCTTGGGCTGAGTAAAGGTTTCTTAGATATGACACCAAAAGCACAATCTACAAATGAAAAACTAGATAAATAAGTTATCAAAAGTAAAAACGTTTGAGCTCCAGTGGATACCTCAGGTAAGTGAAAAGATGCACAGCAAAGGAAGCCAATAAAATGAAAAGGCAAACTACCAAATGAGAGAAAATATTTGCAAATCATATACTGGTAAGAGATTAATATCCAAAACCTGAATGGACATTTTTCCAAAGAAATACAGATTACCATCTGACACATGAAAAGATGTTCAACATTACTAATTAGCAGGAAAATGCAAATCAAAACCACAGTGAGATATCAACTCACACCTGTTACAATGGGTATCATCAAAAAGACAAGAAATAGGGGTGCCTAGGTGGTTCAGTCAGTTAAGCATCTGACTCTTGGTTTCGGCTCAGGACATGATCTTGCAGTTCATGGGTTCAAGCCCCCACTGGGCTCTGCACTGGTGGCAAAGAGCCTCCTTGGGATTCTCTCTCTCCCTCTTTCTCTCTCTCTCTCTCTGCCCCCCTTCCCCCCGCTGGAGTTTTCTTTCTCTCTCCCTCTCTTAAAATAAACTTAAAGAAAAAAAAAAGACAAGGTATAACAGTGTTGGCAAGGATGTGGAGAAAAGGGAACACTGGTGCACTGTTGATGAGAATGCAAAACTGGTGTAGCCACTATGGGAAACAATATGAAAGTTCTTTGAAAAACACAAAGTTAGAAATACCATATGATCCAGTAATTCTGCTTCTAGGAATTTACTTGAAGAAAATAAAAACCCTAATTTGAAAAGATATATGCATTCTTTTGTTTAATGCAGCATTATTTACTTGTAATAGCCAAGATACAGAAGCAACCTAAGTGCCCACAGATGAACGGATAAAGAAAATGTGATACATGCAAATGTGTGTGTGTGCGCGCGCACACACACACACACACACACACACACACACAAATTACTCATCCATTAAGAATGAAATCTTGCCATATGCAACAACATGAATGGACCTTGAGGGCATTATCCTATATTAAACAGGTCAGAGAAAGACAAATACATATGATCTTACCTATATGTGGAATCTAAAAAATCCAACAAACAAACAAACCAAACTCATAAATACAGAAAACAAATCAGTAGATGCCAGAGGTTGGAAGTTGAAGGGTAAGTGAAATGGGTAAAAATGGTCAAAAAGTATAAAATTCCAGTGGGGAATTCCCCACTTATTGGGGATCCCATCCCCAAATAAGTCTTGGGGATGTAATATATAGCATGGTGACCACAATTAATAATACTGTATTGTATATTAGGAAGTTGTTGAGAATGGACCTTAAAAGTGCTCATCACAAGGGGTGCCTAGGCGGCTCAGTCACTTAAGTGTCCAACTCTTGATTTTGACTTAGGTCATGATTCATGGTTGGTGAGATCAAGCCCCACTGTCAGTGCAGAGCCTGCTTAGAATTCTCTCTCTCCCTCTCTCTGCTCGCACTCACACTTTCTCTCTCTCTCTCTCTCTCTAAATAAACATTTTTTTTAAGTGCGCATCACAAGAAAAAAATATGTGTAACTGTGTGTTTATGGATGTTAACTAGATTTTCTGGTGATCATTCCACAATATTTACAAATATCAAATCATTAAATTAAGTTGTATATCTGAAACTAATATAATGGTATATGTCCATTATATCTCAATTAAAAATAATATAAAAAACAAGGAAAAGAAAACAGCAATGTATAAAAGTTAAGATATGTGCCTGGGGTCCTGCAGCTATCAGTGGGGAAATTGAAATCAAACTCCACAATACATCCTTATCCTTTATTACAATGCTATACCATCTCCTACAGACATATTTTGAAAATGCTTATCTAACCTATTAATAAAACTTAAACTTTTACCATAGAGTTAATGCATTTGATTAAAACTGGCATAACATTATTTTTTAAAGCTTGCTCTTCTTTTAAAAGTTTACTTATTTGAGAGAGAAACAGAGAGAAAGAGAGACAGAGAGACAGAGACAGAGACAGAGAGAGAGAGAGAGAAAGGTGTCCCCAAACTGGCCTAACATTCTAAATAAACTTCTCTTACTGAAAACGTAAATTAGGAAACTTGTAACTCTCCTCTGAAACACCTAAAATAAACAATTTTTTGTAAAGTAAAAATAAACAATTTTTTGTAAAGTAAAGTAAAAAGCCACTGGGTGGCTCAGTCAGCTAAACCTCCTACTCTTTGATTTCAGCTCAGTCATGATCTCACAGTTTGTGGGATCAAGCCCAGTGTCAGGCTCTGACAGCATAGAGCCTGCTTGGGATTCTCTCTTAGAATTCTCTCTCTCCCCCCCCCCCTGCTCCTCTCCCCTGTTTGCATACACTCTCTCTCTCAAAATAAACTTTTTAAAAATTAAAAACATAAAATAAAGTAAAAACAAAATCCAAAGAATAGGATAAAAATTTTACAAAGCACTTAACAAAATTTTTGCAAAGCACCTAGTAAATAACTTGTATTTAAAATATATAAAGAACACTTATAATTCATTAATAAAAAGACAACCCATGTTTTTAATGTGCAAAGGATCTGAATAGGTATTTCTTTAAAGAAGATACAGATATGAACAATAAATATATGAGAACATGCTCAACATCACTAAGTATCGGGGAAGTGCAAATCAAAAATGCAATGAGATGCCACTTCACATACCCTAGGATGGTTATAATAAAAATCAATACAAGTGTCGACAAGGATGTGAAAAAACTGGAACCTTCACACGCTTCTGGAAGAATTGCTAAATAGGTGCAATCACTTTGGAAAACAGACTGACAGTTGCTTGAGAGGTTAAACATAGAGCCCAGCAATTCTACTACCCAAGAGAACTGAAAACATATGTCCACACAAAAATGTGTACAGAAATGTTCCATCCCAAATGCCTATCACTGACGAGTAAACAAATATAGTATATCCACAAAATGGAGTATTATACAGCCATAAGAAGAAATGGAGTACTGATACATCAGACAACATGGATGAATCTTGAAAACATTATGCTGAGTGAAAAAACCAATCACAAAAAAACACAAATTGTATGATTTCACTTATGATGAAATGCCCAGAATAGGCAAATCTATAGAGTCACAAAGTAAACCAGTGGTTGCTGAGGGCTG
Organism: Panthera tigris; assembly: GCF_018350195.1. NCBI lineage: Eukaryota > Metazoa > Chordata > Mammalia > Carnivora > Felidae > Panthera > Panthera tigris. The sequence continues at coordinate 110,530,310 of NC_056667.1, read as the reverse complement.
AGAAGAAGGGAAGATTGGGGAAAATGGTGAAAGGGTACAGAGTATCTTTTTGTTGTGAAGAAAATGTTCTAAAATTCATTGCAATGCTGGTTGCACAGCTCTGTAAATATTACTAACGGGTGTATTGTATATGTGAATTACAGGCCAATGACAAGATGCTACACGCAAAGAAAAATCTCCATAAATGGTGGCAGAACAAATAGGGTATCTCAGCCCTTATCTCATATACAAAAATTAACTCAGAATGGATCATATATCTGAAATATAAGAGCTAAAACTACAAAACTATTAGAAAAAAAACTTTGTGACCTTGAGTTTGGCAAAGATTTCATTTTCTTAATAGTATCTTTTGAAGAGCAACAGTACAATTTTAAAGTTTTCTAACTTATTTTTAAGAAAGAGGGAAAGAGAAAGAGAGGGGGAGCATGAGCAGGGGAGGAGCAGAGAGAGAGAGGGAGACAGAGAATCCCAAGCAGGCTCTGCACTGACAGTGCAGACATGAGACTCAAACTGACAAATCATGAGATCATGACCTCAACCAAAATCAAGAGTCAGACACTTAACCAACTCAGCCACCCAGGTATCCCCAGTACAAATTTTAAAGGAAAAAATGCACTAAACTTAATCAAAATTAGAAACCCCTGATCTTCAAAAGACATGAAGAAAATGAAAGTGCAAGACACAGACTAAGAGAATATATGTGCAAAACATATCCAACAGAGGATTTGTATCTAGAATACGTAAAATACTCTTACTACTCATTAAAGAAACACAAACAACCAAATGCAGAAACATCTGGAGATCAGGACATAACATTTCACCAAAAAAGACAGAAATATGGCAAATAAACACATGAAAGACACTCCAAATCATTAGTCATTATGGAAATACAAATCAAAACCACAATGAGATTCCTAAAACTGGCCACGTGAGGTGTTGGCAAAGATGCTGTGCAACTACAATGCTCACAACACTGCTGTTGAGAACATCAAATGGTAAAATCACTTTGGAAACAGTCCGGCAGTTTCTTACAAAAGTAAACATACTCTTACCATATTATCGAGTAATCATGCTTCTTGGTGTTTACCCAAAGGAGCTGAAAATTATGTTCACACAAAAACCTGCACATGGACGTTTACAGCAACTTGATTCATAATTGCCAAAACCTGGAAGCAACCAAGATGTCCCTCAATAGGTACATGGATAAACAAACTGTGGCATCTCCAAACAATGGAATATTATTTAGTGATTTTAAAAAGAAAAAGAAAAAGTGAAAGAAAAGAAAAGAACTATCAAACCACAAAAAGACATGGAGGAACCTCAAACGCATATTGCTAAGTGAAAGAAGCCAATGAGGGTGACTGATTTCAAGAATATGACATTCTGAAAAAGGCAAAACTACAGAGACAGTAAAAAGGTCAGTGGCAGCCAGAGTTTCAGGAAGGAGGGAGGGAGGGAGGGATAAATAGGTGGACCACAGGAGATTTTCAGGGCAGTGAAACTGTTCACATTGCAACATGATATTGTATAACGGTAGATACATTATACACTTGTCAAGACTCACATAATAATCAACACAAAGAGTGAACGCTAATACAAACTACAGACTTTAGTCCCACCCATTCCACTCAAGAAATTGTATTTACTCAAGAAAAATGAATGCACTGTCTACGTAAATACTTGTATACAAACGTTCGCAGCAGCTTTATGTGTAATAGCCTGAAATTGGAACTTCAAATGTCTACCAACAAGTGACAAAAATCAGATCACTGGTTACCTAGCGACAATGGATAGAAGCAAGATAGTGATTGGATTACAAAAAGGCATGAAGAAACTTTTGGGGGTGATGGATCTTAATCTTCATAATCTTAATGAGGGTGACAATTTCACAGGTATATACATATGTCCAAATTTACCAAATTCCATTTTTAAATGTGAGTTTATGTCAATATTTCAGTCAAGCTACAAAAATTTTATTCCATAACACTACAAGCACTGTGACTATGACCATGACTAAGCCAATTTATGTCACACCACAAATCTCACTACCTTACAGACACCCCTCCTTTGATTTTTAAAAATATTACTCAGCTGGTAGCCCCTTTAATTTGCCAGACTGTAAATGAACTCGGATTCTAAAAAATAAAATTTGCCATTGTTGGTCAGATATATCCTAATTGCAAGTATTCAAAAATTCTGAAGATGATTTCAAAGAATTTTCTCTAATAATATCAGTCACCTCTGGTTAAGAAGAACTGGATGGCTGGAGAGGAAGACTTTCATTGTGTATCTTTTCATACTTTTTGAGCTTTGTACCATATTATCTACTCAAAACCATACAAAATTCAAATTTAAAGAGAATTTTAAAACTGTTCCCAAAACATTTTAATAATACAAATAAAGACAATACACAGCCTCCCAGAATGATTAAATGTTTACCTAGATGCAATAAATTTGGTTAATTCTTAATAACTTATTAGTCACAACTCATAGTTATTTCAAATTGGTTGAATGATCACACCTCATATAAACTGGTAATCATTTGTAAACAGGCCTGCACATACTTAGAAGACAAAGTCTAATGTCCATCAAGTGGTCCCTGTTGACACGATAATCATCATTATTTAGGATTTGCTGCCTTCCTCCTATTAAGTCCTAAAAGATTTTTTAGTTAAAATGTTTCATCATTTCTTGATTGATATTTCAAAAGAATATGTGCTTTATTTGGCAAACCAAATTTGAGTTTTCACATTTCCTTGGGAAGCAGAATATGATCATAGAATGTTTTAGAGTCATAGAGGGATCTGAATTCAAAATCTGACCATTCTAAATGCAGAGCATCCATTTTTATGAAATTAGTAAATTCTGATTTTTCTTTTAAAGTATTATACAGAAACCGAATGTATTTATCATCTGTAACATTACTTCACACTCACATTTTATCTCTCAGTGGGTTATGCTCCCTACAAAAATAAAAACAGCATAGATCAGGGGGCTCAGTCATTTGAGTGTCCGACTTTGGCTCAGGTCATGATCTCACAGTTTGTGGGTTCAACCCTGCATTGGGCTCCTACTCTCAGTGCAGAGCCCACTTCGGATCCTCTGTCTCCCTCTCTCTCTGTCCCTCCCTGCTTGCTCTCTCTCTCTCAAAACTAAACAAACATTTGGAAGCAAACAAACAAACAAACAAACCAGCATAGATCAATGGAATAGAATAGAAAACCCAAAAGTGGACCCACAACTATATGGTCAACTAATCTTCAACACAGCAGGAAAGAATACCCAATGGAAAAAAAGACAGTCTCTTCAACAAATGGTATTTTGAAAACTGGACAGCAATACTGTAAAAGAGTGAAATCGAACCAATGCAAAAGAATGAAATGGTTCTTACACCATACACAAAAATAAAATCAAAATGGACTAAAGACCTAAATGTGAGGCAGGAAACCATCAATATCCTAGAGAACACAGGCAATAACCTCTTTGACGCTGTCCATAGCAACTTCTTACTAGATACATCTCTGGAAATAAGAGGAACAAAAGCAAAAATGAACTGTTGGGACATCATCAAGATAAAAAGCTTCTGCACAGCAAAGGAAACAATCAACAAAACTAAAAGGCCACCTTCAGAATGGGAGAAGATATCTGCAAATGACATATCTGATAAAGGGTTAGCATCCAAAATCTATAAAGAACTTACCAAACACAATACCCAAAAAACAAATAATCCAGTTTAAAAATGGGCAGAACACATGAAAAGACATTTTTCCAAAGAAGACATATAGATGGCTAATAGACACATGAAAGATGCTCAACATCAGGGAAATACAAATCAAAACTACAATGAGATATCACCCTCACACCTGTCAGAATGGCTAAAATTAACAACACAAAAAACAAAAGATGCTAGCGAGGATGTGAAGAAAGCGGAACCCTCTTACACTGTTAGTGGGAATGCAAACTGCATTTCCAGGGTGGAAAACAGTATGAACAGTATGGAAGTTAAGAATAGAACTACTCTAGGGGCACCTGGGTGGCTCAGTAGGTTAAGTGTCCGACTTCGGCTCAGGTCACGATCTTGTGGTTCACGAGTTCAAGCCCGGTGTCGGGCTCTGTGCTGACAGCTTGGAGCCTGGAGCCTGCTTCCGATTCTGTGTCTCCCTCTCTCTCTGACCCTCCCCCCTTTCATGCTCTGTCTCTCTCTGTCTCAAAAATAAATAAACGTTAAAAAAAAAATTAAAAAAAAAAAAAAAAAAGAATAGAACTACTCTAGAGTCCAGCAATTGCACTACTAGGTATTTATCCAAAGGATACAATAATACTGATTCAAAAGGATACATGCACCCCAATGTTTATAGCAATATTATCAACAATAGCCAAATTATGGAAAGAGTCCAAATGTCCAGCAACTGACGAATGAATAAAGGAGATGTATACACACATACACACACACACACACACACACACACACACACACACACACACACAAAACACACAAATGGAGTATTACTCAGCCATAAAAAAGAATGAAATCTTGCCATTTGCAATGACATGGATGAAGCTAGAAAGTACTATGCTGAGTGAAGTCAGTCAGAGAGAAACACACACCATATGATTTCACACTTATGTGGAATTTAAGAAACAAAACAGATGAACATAGGGGGGAAAAGGAGACAAACCATGAAACAGACTCTTAACTATAGAGAACAAACAAAGATGCTAGAAGGAGGGCGGGTCAGGGGATGGGTTAAATGTTTGGTGGATATCAAGGTAGGCACTTGTGCGAGCACTGGGTGTTGTATGTAAGTGATGAATCATTAAATTCTACTCCTGAAACTAATATTACACTTTATGTTATTTATAAAAACTTGAAACTAAACAACAACAACAACAAACAGAAAAACAGCAAGCACAGTGGCTAACACTCAAACTGTGCAGCCAAACTGCCTGAGTTTGAAATCCACATCCGCCACTCACTAGTTGTGTGATGTTAGGCAAATGACGCAATCTCTCTTTGTCTTAGTTTCCTTATCTGTAATACAAAGATTTTTATTGGTGTATTAGATGTAATACCATCACTGGATTGCCATGGGAATTAAACAAGTTAATGTTTATAAAGTGCTTAGAAGGAGCCTGGCATACAATAATAATTATACAAATGTTTGTTAAAATTAATTTGATATACTTACGGGGTTTTTTTTCTTACTCTTAAACCATACTGAGAATACTAGGAAATCTATTTTAAATGTGTATGAATCTTAACTTTTTCCTGAATTAGATTATCCTGAAGAAGAGGGTAGCTCCTAAATCAATACTCTAACGAATCTAAGCTTTTCAAAAACTCTCAAATCACTGTAGGCTGGTGTAGATATGATATCTGCACCCTGGTTATCATTCCCTGGTATTTCTATCAGCCACTAGAAATAAAAGATTGTAATTGGTTTGCCAAAAACATTAGTCAATGGTTCACTGATAATAATAATAATAATGGCTCTCAGTGCCCATTTCCTTATAATGTAAAATGGGTACAGTACCCACTTCATATGATTATTATAACGTTTGAATCAAGTATTTGTAAAGCAGTTATTAGAATACTAGAGCTTAGTGAATACTCAAAAAATAGCAACTAACATTTACTAAGTTCAGCATCGGAGCCCAGACAATCCTGTTCAGCATCCACTCTTACAGTCTACATTATACTCTCATTTGTTTATCTGTTCCATCAACATGTAACACCTGCCTATTGTGTATGCTCCCCTCACTAGTCACCTGAACTTTTTAAATGATGAAATACCAAATTATATAATACTAATAATGTCTTTTAAAATTCTAAAGTCTTTCCAAAGCTTAGAAAGGCAAATACTTATACTTTAATACTGTTATAATAAAATCATGACCAGGTTTATGGTCAAAACAGGATTATATTGAATATACTCATTCTGCTGGTAGGAGCTGAACACTTTCTGTTGCTTATCACATAAATCAAAACTCCCAAATAATATCAAACACAGTACTCCTCCATCAGAATTCTGAAGTCAGTATACATTGTCAGAATCTCAAACTCCAACATAAAACCCCAAGGCTAGCCATTTTCATCAAACCAATTCCCATAAACCCTTTCATTTCATGCTTTGTAAAAAGGTTGTATATGGGCACCTGGCTGTGTCTTCATTATTGTAAGCTCCTTGAGGACAAGAAATATTACTTACATATCTTTTTTTTTTTAATGTTTGTTTTTTTGAGAGAGAGAGAGAGAGAAAGAATGGGAGTGGGAGAGGGACAGGGAGAAAGGGAGAGAATCCCAAGCAGGCTCCACGCTGTCAGCACAGAGCCAGATGTGGGACCTGAACTCACAAACCATGAGATCATGACCTGAGCTGAAGTCCGACACTTAACCGACTAGGCCACCTCGACGCCCATACTCATATATCCCACAGCACCCAATTGTACCTGGCAAGTCCATTAACAAATACCTTAAAATAAAGCCATGTCAAATCTGAGTCTCCTTACAACCACAACATTACACAGCACACATCTGTTTAGTCAATCCAACCCACCTGCCTTTCCCAAAGGACTTAACAGATCCCACCTCCTGGTCCTTGACTTCTGCCTGTCGTTTGAATGCTCATCTCTCCCTCCTCTTTAGGAATTCTTACTCTTAACATCCATATCAGAACAACTTATTCAGAAAACCTTCTCCAGTTAACTAAATTGCCACTACGAGCACTTTGCACACAATTTTCCCCATTTCTGGGTATCCAATTTGTAGATTTCTTAAGCTTTTTTGCCAAATGTGGCTTTTGACATATTTTCATTAGGTTAAGCTGACATCTAGGTATGTTTCATTCCTAGTAAATCAAAGTATTACTGCTATCGCAAATTAAATATAGCTTCAGTATTTGGATATTTACATATACTACTTATACTTTTGTAGTCAATTTTATATTACTTATAATGTGCCCATGGTACTTTGTACATATTTTACTGTAATATACTCATATGCACATAGGAAGGGTAACCATATGTCCCAGTTTACGAAGCACAGTACCAGTTTATTTTTGTTGACCCAGGATAATTATTAAGACAGTCTCCTTCCACTCTCCAAAGTAGCCCACTCTGGGTAATAAATTATACAGTCACCCTAATGTGTCTCTCTCCCTTTCACCAGAATGAAGTTTTATAATTATAGAAATAATGACCAGCTGGGGAGCCTGGATGGCTCAGTCAGTTAAGCATCCAACCAACTCTTGACTTTGGCTCAAGTCATGACCTCATGGTTTGGGAGTTCTAGCCCCGCACGGGGCTCTGTCCTGGTAGTGCAGAGCCTGCTTGTGACTCTTCTCTCCCTCGCTCTCTGCCCCTCCCCCACTCGCTCTCTCAGAATAAATAAACTTAAAAAAAAAAGAATGACCAGTTTATCTGTTTATCTTCAGTGGTAATGCAGAAAAGGTAATTAAACATTTTAGAAATATTGTGCATGTGAACAACTAAAATGTATTAGATTTTTTAAAGGCCTATTTTACTCATTCCCTCTGACATTCCTAAGGTTTTCAATAAATATTCACTGAATTTTAAAATTAAAATAAAAACCAATATGAGTATTTCCATTCAAAAGCTTAATTATATACTAACGGCACAATAAAACACATCATCATTTATAAAACATCCACATAGCCCTTTATATCTGATTATATGGCAGAAAACTGAATGGAATAATATCTTTGAAATGCTGAGGGAAAAATACTGCCAATGTAGATTTTCACTTGCAACTAAAATATCATTCAAGAACAAAAGCTAGGGGTGCCTGGATAGCTCAGTCAGTTAAGTGTCAACCCTTGATTTCAGCTTAGGTATGATCTCAGGGCTTGTCAGTTCGATTCCTGCATTAGGTTCCGCGCTGACAGCATGGAGCCTGCTTGGAATTTTCTCTCTCCTCTCTCTGCCCCTCCCTGGCATGTTGCACACTCTCTCTCTTTCAAAGTTATTTGTTTATTTATTGAGAGAGAGAGAGAGAGAGAGAGAGAATGCATACACACAAGTGGGGGAGGAACAGAGAGAGAGGGTGACAGAGGATCTGAAGTGGGCTCTGCGTGGACAGCAGAGAGCCCAATGCAGGGCTTAAACTCAAGAACCATGAGATCATGACCTGAGCCGAAGGCAGACGCTTAACCAACTAGCCACACAGGCACTCCTCTCTCTTTCAAATAAACAAATAAATAAACTTAAAAAAACAAAAACAAAAAAAACAATGAGACACCGGGGTAGCTCAGTCAGTTAAATGTCCAACTCTTGATTTCAGCTTGGGCCATGGTCTCATGGTTTATGAGTTAGAGACTGAAGCTGGCTCTGCATAGACAGTGAGAAGCCTGCTTGGGATTCTCTGTCTCTCCCTCTTTCTGCCCCTCTCTTGTTCATGCTCTCTCTCTCTCTCTCAAAATAAATAAATAAACTTAAAAAAAAAAAAAAAAAAACAAGAGCTAAAGATTTCCAACAAATAAAAATTGTAATTTATCACCAAAGACCCTTAATTGAGAAACTTCTAAAGGATATACTTAAAGAAAAAGGAAAGTGAGGAGCGCTTGCGTGGCCCCTCTGAGCTCAACTCAGGTCATGATCTCATGGTTCCTGAGTTCAAGTCCTCCCTCCCTCCTTCTCTCCCTCTCTCCTCCTCTCTCTCTGCCCTCCCCCCACCCCTTGTGGGATTCACTCTCTCTCACCACCCCTCTGCCCCTCGCTTACTTGCACACTCCTGCTCTCAAAAAAAAAAAAAGAAAGAAAAAGGAAAGTGGTTCCAGGAGAACAAATGTTAGCAAAAACCTGGCAAACATGATAAACCTAAACAAATATTAATTGTATGAAACAAGATTAAAATGCTTAATTCGAGGGGCACCTGGGTGGTTCAGTTGGCTAAGCATCTGACTTCAGCTTTTAAATTAAAAAACGTTTTAAATAAATGTTAAAAAAAATGCTTAATTCAAGGAACTGAAAAGAACAAGGTAGAATTACAAAACTGAACAACTATAACAAAGGGAGTGATTAAAGTTATTCACCCATAGTGGCCTTCTTCTGGAAATATGTCCCTTTGACCATCCCCACCTCCAACCACCCACTTGATTACCTAATATCACCAAACTAGCACAGTGTGGTCCCACATCCCTCGCCATACTGATGGCCCAGAGGTAGGCAAGTGACCCAAGCAGAAGCAAACACAGACAATCTCTAGAAATTACAAATAGATAATCAAAAGCAAAGAGGAGGAATCAATAGGTACTGAGCTGTACTAATCAAGTGCTACGTGTCTTGCTGATGCCTACCTTTTATTTCTTCTCTATGTCTGAAAGGCTTCCTCTCTTTTTGCTACTTGACCAAACCACCTTTTAAGGACCTGGCTTAGGGGCATCTGGGTGGCTCAGTCCGTTGAGCATCTGACTTTGTTCAGCTCAGGTCATGATCTCACAGTTTGTGGGTTCGAGCCCCACATCAGGCTCTGTGCTGACCGCTTGCTTAGAGCCTGGAGCCTGCTTCAGATTCTGTGTCTCCTTCTCTCTCTGTCCCTCCCTCGCTCACGCTTTGTCTCACTCTGTTTCTCAAAAATAAATAAATGTAAAATTAAAAAAAATTTTTTTTAATTAAAAAAAAAAAGGACTTGGCTTAAGCCTTCCCTATTCCCCTCACCTGGTCATGAGGGTAACTGACAGAAGTAGAAAATAACTATCCACTGTGCACTGCCAGCGTGCTAAGGCATTTCACATACACTACCACTTAACCTTAATTACACTAGAATGACAGCACATACTGTCTCTCCACTCACCATGACAAAGAATCACCTTTCTTAAAAGATATTACCTCCTACACTAGCTTCCCATTCTATGTTTACATGTGTTCCCTGCAGGTAGACCACAGCATTCTCACATATTAGGAACCATGCCTTCTACTTTGTTCCTCTCATTATCCATCTCTCTTCCGTACACTTCTCCCCTCCCCTTTCAAAATATGTACTCTTCCTTTCTCATTACTACTAATTACTACTATTAATAAAGCTACTATTTATAACAGCTTGCACTGTGCTTATACTCTGCTAAATGCTTTACAAACATTTTATTTAATCTTCAGAACACTCCCATATGGAAGATATTATCTCCCCATCTCAGAGAAGTGGGAAAAGCCTTGAATTTAAAGACATGCTCTCTCACAGAATGAACCTAGATCTATAAAATACCATTCTCATCACAATCACATCTGTAGTTCCCCACCCACCCCACGCTCACCTACTGTGCCAGTCTGTACTATGTCAACTTGATTGAGTTTAAACTACATTTCCCAGAATCCTCTTCCCATATGGTTCCAGGTTAGAGTTAGCCAAAGGAGGAAATTACTCCGAAGATCAGGGTTAGATAGACAGGTGCAGTTGCCAGCAAATTCCATGTCTCTGCTCTCCCCTTGTGCATACAGCCTTTTCCTGATTGCACCTTGCTGACAAAACAGCAACCTCAGGGCTACCACCAAATGCTTGACTAGAAACCACAGCAGAGGCTATGCAGAAGCAACAGCTTTCCATAGACCTTCTACCAGCTCTACTGTGTGATTCTACTCCAGCAGCTGGGCATACCAGACTCCTCAGATTTATCTACAAACTTCGGCCCAAAGTACCACTGTTTCAGGAAGGCTGATTACTGACTTTGATCTGCCAATTCCCCCTTACAGACTCTGATTTCTGAGTTTCTCCCACAACTGTAGAAGCTCTTACACCTTACATAAATTCCTTATCCCATAATATCACAGCACTTCTCCTTCCCTAATTGAACCCTAACTAATGTAACTACTCAAGCCTCCTCCCAATCTAATGACCAATAAATCTCTGCAAACCTTCCTTCTGAGATCTTCCTGCAAAACCAAATCTAGGCCACTTGGTCCTTTCATAGCCTCCATTCAAGCCTTCTTTTATAGTTCTGCACAGCCTATCCTTGCTTCCAAACAGGCTGAAGTGTCCCTTATTCTAAAGAAACCGTATCTCCCTAATTGATCCTCCTGTTTCCAAAAAAGGAAGATTTAAGTGACAGAAAGCACTAGATCGGGCATCAGATTAGCATGTCAATATTAATTTATTAACTAAGAACAAAGTAAGCTAAGAACGCTTCAGGCACTTCCATGTTCTGTTTTGACATGTGAAGATGGAAGAACAAAAAACAAGGATATAGAAGGATTCTGAGAAGAAAAATATTTGCTGATGTGTGGTTTGTCCACTGCGAAATAGGGTAGCTTCATTTTTTTTAAGTTTATTTATTTTGAGGGGGTGGAGGTAGAGTGAATGGGGGAAGGGGAGAGAGACAGGAGGAGAGAGAATCTCAAGCAGGCACCATGCTCAGTATGGAGTCTAATGCGGGACTCGATCTCACGACTGCAAGATTATGACCCACACTGAAATCAAGAGTTGGACGCTTAACCCACTGAGCCACCCAGGTGCCCCAGAAGCTTCATTTTTTTATGTAATCATTTTGGGCTTATCCAAGCATATCCCTACATTATTTAAAATTTTCTAGTGGACATAAAAGAGTGCATGTACAATTTTTCCAATACCTTTCACCTTTTTCCAAAAAGATCTTCCCTCTCTTTTTGGCGAAAGTATTTCCAAAAACACATTCCACTAGTATTGGTTCCTCATTCATAACATGAGAATAATTCAGTTCTGTTATTTTCTAGGGCTCAATGTTTACTGGATTTTATCACTAAACTGTCCACAGATGATTCTGGTTTCTATCACATTATTCTGAAGTTACTCTTTCAACAAGCATTTTACTGAAAGTCTACATGTCAAGCACAATGCAAAGTATCTGGTTATGAAATACCTTTAAGAGATGTCATTCTAACAAATTAGTCACACTTAAACACAGCTATTTATCTTCCAAATGCTGCCCTATAACAAATATTCCCTGGACTACTGTCATCTCAACCCCCCAAGGAAGAAAACTTCCATTTCTTTTGAGTCTTTACTATATTCTGTTATGTTGTGGGTCTCACAGAATCACAGACTAGACAGGCTAGTCCTTAAGAAATCACCTGGGGCAACTTTTTCAAATTCAGAAATGTTGAAGTCCCTCTGTCACAGTCTATTTCTAATTAATGTCAGATTTAAGACTGAACTCAGGCTTTCCTACCTACCATCAATATTAAACAAACAGAATGGAATACAGTTTGTGATACTCTCTTGAGGAAAACTCTAGGCAAGAAATCCCCCTGGCACATCCCTAAGTAAAACTCTCAACAGTAAGGAAGTATGCAATAGTTCATGGCTACGAGACATTAACTGCAATGCTGATTGATAACATGGATTACATGATCTCAGACCACATCACTAATCTACCCTTTCCCAAATCATGAGACAAGTTTATATAAGCAGAGACATGGTGGTTTGGGGGTAAAGCCATTAGAATGCGGTCATCTACTATTTACAGACTAGATGGTTAATATACCATCTCTCAAAGTAGATTTTTATCAACAGTAAGGCAGAGCTACTTCTACATCTTTTGTTTCCTTATAGTGTCTAAACAACTCAGAAATTTTATATATAGTTTGACATACTGGTCATATTACACAATATTAGTAATTTTAAAAGGGAATCAACAGGCTATGTTTAAATGCCTAAACTGATTTAAAATACATTAAAGCCATCACATAAATCATGACAATCTCTCCTTAAATTAAATCAGGGACATTAATCTCATTACCTTACTGTATTAAAACAAAAAACGAAAACATTTTGTCTTAAAACTCCACAAATACCATTAGAATGTAGCAAGTCAAACCTAATTAGAATAATCACAAACTCATCAAATAATGAGAAACAAGCACTTTTATATCAAATCTAAAATATGACTTGAAAACAATTAGAGATAGTAATAGCACAAAAACAATTACAAACTAACTTCTTTAGGCTATAGATCTGTTCCCAGTGGCTTATAAAGTATCGATTCACATTTTTCTCATTGGCTCCTATTAATTTTCAAAAAAAATTTTCAGGTTGCCTGGGTGGCTCAGTCGGTTAAGTGTCCAACTTCGGCTTAGGCCATGATCTCGCGGCTTGTGAGTTCAAGCCCCACGTCGGGCTCTGTGCTAACAGCTTGGTGCCTGGGACCTGCTTTGGATTCTGTGTCCCCTCCTCTCTGCCCCTCCCAAGCTCATGCTCTCTCTGTGTCTCTCAATAATAAATAAACATTAAAAAAAAATTTTTTTTAAATAATAATTTTCAAACAGTTTTCCACAGCATTGCTTTGGTCATAGGGCTGTTCACAAATACTTGATGTTCTTCTTCTGGTATTTGGAAATACTGAACTTCCCCACCCTGTTCAATTTAGTTACAGCCATGAGACTTCCTCCGGCCAAAACACATGGATAGAAGTGGTGAATATTTCTTCCAGGTAAAAGCTTTAAAAGTCTGAGTGTACTTTCACACATTCTATTTTCATTCTATCCTGGTGTGAGAGTATGATTTATAATAAACACATATCTGCTCTTTGTCCTCATTTCTGGCAAAGAGCTCAGAAAAACCAGGTGTCTTTTTTCTTTTTTTAATTGAAGTATAGTTGACACAGAACGTTACCTTGGTTTCAGGTGTACAATATAGTGATCCAACAAGTTTACACTTTATGATATGCTCATCACAGGTGTAGCTAGGACAAGTAAGTGTCTTTTGTTATTCATAAGGAATCTCTTTAAGCCACACCTCAGTTTATGTTAATGGATGACTTTTGAAAAGCACTGATCGAGGGAAGCTGCTTGCCACCGGAACCATGTGATTAGAGGGTTGGAACTTTGAGCTCCTTCCCATGGCTTTTAGGGAGGGGAGAAGGGCTAGAGATTAAGCTCAACCACCAATGGCCAATGATTTAATCAGTCATGCCTAGGTAAGAAACCTCCATTTAAAACCCAAGAAGATGGGTCCTGGGGAGCTTCTGGGGTGGCAGACACCTGGAGGTGCTGGAAGAGTGGTACACTGGGAGAGAGCATGGAAACTCCACAGCCACTTCCTTTCCCCAAACCTTGCCCTATGCATCTCTTCCACCTGCCTGTTCCTGGGTTATGTCCTTTTATAACAAACCAGTAATCTAGTAAGTAAAGTGTTTTCCAGAATTCTGGGAGTTGCTCTAGCAAATTAACTGAACCTAAAGATTCCCAAAGAATGGGAACCTCTGATTTACAGCCAATTGGTCTGAAGCACAGGCAACTACCTACCATGCCACTGAGCCTGAAGGGTAGACAGTCCCCTGGAACGGAGCTCTTAACCTGTGGGATATGACCTTATGTCTGGCTGCTATCACAAAATTGTTTAAGGTATGGAAATGCCTCCCACACATACATATTTGGTGATCAGAAGTGTCAAAAGTATTGAGTGTGAAGAGGTTCAGAATGAGCCTCCTTCAAATATGCCACTTTGGCTTATAGATTACTTTGAACTGAAGTCAATCAAGGTCCAAAAGACTCAGGAAGAGCTTTTTACCTCCCCTTTAACAGCCTAAAGAATTTAGATTGGGGTGAGGGGGAGGGTGCCTGGGTGGCTCAATCGCACTTAAGCATCAGCCTTCAGCTCAAGTCATGATCTCAAGGCTCCGGAGTTCAAGCCCTGCATCGATGGGGCTCTGTGCTGACAGCTCAGAGCCTGGAGCCTGCTTCAGATTCTGTGTCTCCCTCTCTCTCTGCTCCTCCCCTGCTCGCGCTCTCTCCCTCAAATATAAACATAGAAAAAAAAAAAAAAAAAGAATTTAGATAGGTCTGGTCTATCTGAACTATCACCAAAAATAACTACAAAGAATATGGGGTAAGCATGGTAAACTGGGTGGGGGAAGCTGACAGGGCCTGGAGATCAAATTCCTCAGTGTCCAACCTTCTCCACAAAACATGGCAAATATGTTTACCAAACATTTGTTCTTCCCATCTTCCCATAAACTGTCTTCCTCCCCTCCCTTTGAAGTCCCAAAAACCTACCAAAAACCTCTGCTCAGGATGGCATATAAGCCTCAATTGCCAGTCTGCCTGTGGGTCTCCCATCCTTGTGGGGCTTCTGTACATATATAATTAAATTTGTTTTTCTCCTGTTTATCAATCTTAAGTCAATCTACCAAATAACCAAGAAGGGTAAAGAAAAAAATTTTCCTTCCCAGAAAGCACAATACAAAAGAAAAACCTAGAGTGTTTTTTTTCTTTTACCTATGGCAGCCAGTAATGTTCCAGATAATGACTGCTCCCAAGGGAGGTCCCAAAGTGGGATTCAAAGTAAGAATGACAATGTTGAGCAGAAGCACGTCAACTGACCCTCAATGAACACATAGCATGAGCAAAACCTAAATCTTTGTTGTTTTAAGGCCCTGAGTTGGAGACTTATTGTTCATAGCCTATTCAGGATGATAGTCTAAATTTTAATCTTAAAAATCACACTAAAAATTCCTCATGTTCATTCTCATTTCAAGAACTGTTAATTTTTTTTTAATGTTTATTTTTGACAGAGAGAGAGAGAGACAGAGCATGAGCGGGGGAGGGGCAGAGAAAAGGGAGACACAGAATCTGAAACAGGCTCCAGGCTCTGAGCTGTCAGCACAGAGCCCGACGCGGGGCTCGAACTCACAGACTGCAAGATCATGACCTGAGCCGAAGTTGGACACTCAACAGACTGAGCCACCCAGGCGCCCCATCATTTTAAGAAATTTTATCCCTTCTCTGACCAAGTACATTAAAATCACTCCTATCACTTCTCCTAAATATCAGAAAAATTAACATACTTCCCATACCATTTACTTAAAATAGGCCAGGTTATTCTCATTCCACTGAAAAGTGTATTTACTTCCAACACAGAAATCATTCAGGTTTCCCCAAATATTTATCAGAACTCTCTGATTTAATTCTCTACAATTACGAAGAATGAGAGATAAGAATAATATCTATATTTGCGGGCACTTTTCAAAAATCACGTTGGCCCTACCCCCAAAAGATTCCAGCGCACACATTTCCAAGAAGGCTTCATGTAAACAACGTGGAGGCAGAGAGAAGGCTAAGGAACTCTTGCTCTAAAAGAGCCATTTAAAATCCCCATCTATACTATGTGACTATCAACAAGCCTCTTAATACCTCAGGGCCTCAATTTCCTAGCTCAAAACCAGGATACTATGGTCTACCACAGTCACATAAAAGTAATGTATGTAAAGCTTCTGACATGTAACACACACTCAAATATTACTTCTTCCTCCCAAGATACAATTAATGTGTGATATCCTCAACGCCAGAAGATATACCTTTATGAAACAAAAACAGAAAACTAAAGGAGAGATCTGGCTGAAATGCAAAACAAGGATAAGAGGAAAATAAGAAATGGGAAGTCAACTGCAGAATTAAAATATTCATGAGATGAAAAATATTTTTTTTAAAACACAGTAGAGGGCAAAAGAGCAGAACCGCCAATGTGGCTATGGAGATCAAACACAAGCAGCTCTCCTGGAACACAAAGTAAAATAACAGAGACGAAAACATTAAAAGATGATGACAAATATGTAAGATGGAGAATGGAAATCTAAAAACTATACACATTGCCAAAGAACCATAATACAAAGAAAAACCAAAGGATAAAAAAAAAAAAAAGAATGAACTGAAATAAAATTGAGATATTATGACTCTTAGCTTTCAATTTACATTCGCTATTTGTTTAAATATCTACATAATACCTACATCCATAAACTCAGAAGGCAAGGTATCAATAATTTCTCTTATCTAACCTCCTTAACAAACCAACTTGGCAAATTAACCAACACTCCACTCTCCCTATAAAACCTTTTGATAAGGGGCGCCTGGGTGGCTCAGTCAAACATCCGACTCTTGGTTTCAGCTCAGGTCATGATCTCACAAGGTGAGTTCGAGCCTCCATGTCGGGCTCTGCGCTGACAGTGCGGAACCTGCTTGGGATTTCTCTTTCTCTGACCCTCCCTGGCTTGCTCCCTCCGAAAATAAATAAATAAATAAAGCCTTCGGATAAAATGTTGAACATGCAATGTTAAATTTATCTTTTACCAAACCAGTACATTTCTGCACCCATCAATTTACCAAGAATCAAATGTGTTTACGCGCTCGTTATACAGTTTAAATATGATATAACCCAAGAAATTGTGAATGTGAAAAGAAAACTGTTTCTATGAGAATGAAGTTGAGTGTTTAGAAAGACTCAAAGGCTAGTTTTAAAAAAAAGAAAGTGTTGTTAAAGTGGGCATAGATGAACAAGCTGTAAGACTCGGAGAAATAACCATACAACTCCAGATGGATCACTTTAACTCAGACTAGTTTACATCTCTGTGTTCAAAAAAAAAAAATTAAAGTAATAATGTGTCACTTAATTCCCCTTATATTAATTTTTTTTTTAAATTAAACTGACCACCACCAATCTTAATCACATTAAATAGAAGGGCTTCTATAACATCAAAATAGGCATAACCTAAGTGAACTATGGGAAATTTTTACAATACCTGACAATGTTTACTGAACACTTTTTATATGCGAAGCACTGTACTAAACATATTATTTCATTAAACCTAATGACAAACCAATGAGTTACATACTATTCTCACTATTTTACAGATAAGTGAAGCATAGATAGGATGAACAGCACAGCTGGGACTCCCATTCAGGTCTGACTCCCAAATATATACTCTTAATTGATTACTAATTTTTGCTTCCTTATCTTTTATATATTTAATTTTTTTCAATATATTATAATCACAATCAGTTTACCTGTAAAGTTTACCAATTTTGTTAACTTAGTTCAAGTACTACCTCCTCTTCAAGGCCTTCTGAAGTGCCTTCCCCATCCTGATACACAGTTGGGTCTCCATGAATGGTACCGATAGTACTCTGGTAAAGCAATTCCAATTTTCTGGTTGCCCTGATAAAGCAGAGAGGCAGCATGGTGCGATTCTTAAGAGCACAGATTGTGAAGTCAGACTACCTGCATTCAAGTTCCAGCTCCACCATGCACAAAAAGTGTGAATATGGGCAGTTACTTATTGTCTCTGTGCTTCAATTTCCTAATCTGTAATATGGGCATAATAATAACTACTTCCTTAGGTTGTTAATAGGGAATAAGTAAAATCAGTGCATAGAACATAGAAATAGCTTACGTTTGCTAAATAAACAATACCACAAAAGAGAACAAAGAAAACTCAACCAATAAATAAAGAAGAAACATTCTGTAAATGATCAGTGATTTGGTAGGCACTTTTTAAGAATCTTAGGACACTGAAAAAGGAGGTCCCTTCTGTCAATTCTCTTTCAATAAATATTTGGCTCCAGGCATGGTGCTAGGTGCCCCAAAATCAACACAACACTGCCTCTGTTCTTGAAGAGCTAACTTCCCAGTGGAGGACACAGACATAATTCTAGAGCAATGTGGTGAGTATGATGGTAGAGGCAGGTGCAGTGGGCTTGAGAAGCATTCTGAAGTAGTAGTGATGAGGGGACCTAATCTGGGAATTATCCAAAGAATACAGATAAAATCATATCTTAAACAATTATTTTACTTTGTCATTATTAATTACTAAAGTCCACACAAATTACTAACTGCACAAATGGGAAAAATTACCTTTAGAAAAAACTCCCAAAGTTTATAAACTACATAGTGCTTATAAAATTTACGGTACTATGAATCTCAAACAAAACACTCTTGAGCACTTATAAGAAAGGCAGTGTGCTAGTTAGAGGAAGGACTCCCAAAGATTCTACCTGTTAGTTGGGAAGACAAAGTGTAACAAACTAACAAACAAAAAAAATTAAGGAATAATCTAAGGGTTAAGTAACTATAAAGACAACAAGATATGTTACAAAGCAAATACATGATTAACCACCTTAAAAAAACGCAGTCAACAAATGTTCCCAATAAATCCCAGAGATATAAAAGGCAAAAAAACCCACAAAATTACACAGCCACATTTCTTTCTTCTTCTTTTTTTTTTTTTTTTTAATGTTTATTTGTTTTTGAGAGAGAGCGGGGCAGAGGCAGAGAGAGAGAGAGAGGAAAACAGAATCCGAAGCAGGCTCTGGGCGGTCAGCACAAAGCCCCATATGGGGCTCAAACCCACAAACTATGAGACCATGACCTGAGCTGAAGTCGGACACTAAACCCAGCCACCCAGGCGCCCCCAGCCAAATTTCTTATAAACGTATATGTGTGTCTAGATACAGAGATATACCTCACACAACACCTTGAGAATAAGGGAAGGATTCTTTATTTCCATATATAGTTCATCCAACGTGTGGAAAAACTTCACATAAACTGTTTAATGAATTAAATCGTATTTTTAATGAGAAAATGTGTTACTTAAGTAAATCCTATTATGAAACCTTCTTTAAAACACTAACCTAAAAATAAATAAACCAATAACCCACTAAATGTCAATTAGTTGGGAAATAAATTCAATTTCATATTACATATACTTGATTTATTTCTACCTGGCTTAATTAAAATGAGGTTCACCTCTAAATGTAACCAACACTCCTTATTATCAGAAATTACAGTATTCATAAAGTAAGTCATAGAAATGTAATATACAGCATAGAGAGTACAGCCAATAATATAACTTTGTAAGGCGACAGATGGTAACTAGACTTATTGTGGGGATCATTCTGTAATGTATAAAAATATCAAATAACTATATGGTATACACCTAAAACTAATAGGATACTATGTCAATTATACTTCAATTAAAAAACAGAAATTCACAAATGTTTACTAACTTGATCATTATGAAATGAGAACACTGAGTGAAGTTTAAAAAAAACATATAATTCGGGGCGCCTGGGTGGCTCAGTCGGTTAGGTGTCCGACTTCGGCTCAGGTCACGATCTCACGGTCTGTGAGTTTGAGCCCCGCGTCGGGCTCTGGGCTGATGGCTCGGAGCCTGGAGCCTGCTTTCGATTCTGTGTCTCCCTCTCTCTCTGCCCCTCCCCCGTTCATGCTCTGTCTCTCTGTATCTCAAAAATCAATAAACGTTAAAAAAAATTTAAATAAAAAAAACATATAATTCTATTATAATTCTTGAACTTCACATAGTGGTCGTATTAGGACTAGAATTTAGATCTTCTGACAATCCAGTGCTCCTTGCCTTACACCATAAAAATAGACAGTTTTCTCAAAATGTTTTTTTAAATATTTTTCAGTGTTCTATTTTTGAGAGAGACAGAGAGAAAGACAGAGCAAGAGCAGGGGAGGGATAGAGAGAGAGAGGAGACACAGAATCCAAAGCAGACTCGAGGCTGTGAGCTGTCAGCCCAGAGCCTGACGCAGGGCTCGAACTCACAAACCATGAGACCATGACCTGAGCCAAAGTCAGATGCCCGACTGAGCCATCCAGGCACCCCTCAAAATGTTTTTTAATAAATCCATTCTTCCTTTATTATATTTCTGCTACCTCTGTGCAACAAATATTGGCTAAGAAAAGCTAAAACACAGACTGCTAACTGCAGTGTGGAAAATAGATAGACCTTACCTTCACCCCCATAACCAAGTGATCAAACTCAGCATCACAAATGATGGGACCTGACAACATATGACCTGATGGGAAGCAATATGCAGTACATGGCATCACTGAGGGGTTATTCTTGCCCAAAATATTTAATTTTAAACTAATCAAGCCTTTAAACCTAGCTTACAGTTAACTAATACAGGGAAACTGAATACACTAAATGACACCATAAGGGGGGGGGGGGAAATCAGACAAAGAAAATGTGACTCATTTTATAAGACAACTGGCTTGATCTCTTTTTAAAAAGCAACCTCATTTTAAAAGGGAGAGGTGAGACTGTTCTAGATTCGAAGAGCTCAAAGAGACTTAACAACCAAATGCAGTGAATAAACCTTGACAGGATCTTGGTTTGGTGTGGCTAGGTGTAAAACACCATAAAAGACCAGTACTATAAATAGATTTAAGTATGGATGATGTTAGATTACATTAAGGAACTACCAATAAGAAACTATCAACTAATTATTGATTAGAAAATATGAACTAAAAAAAGTGACAGTAATAGTATTTTGGCTATGTAAGGAAATGTCCATCTTTGGAAATGTATGCTGACATATTTACAGGGAAAGTGCCACAATGTTTACAGCTTAGTTTCAAATGGCTGAGCCAAAAATAATACACACATATTTATAGATAAAGCAAATACAGCAAGATGTCAACAAATATTGAATCTAAAGGGTCATGGTATGGATGTTCACAATTAGTAATTTCTCATATGCTTGAAACTTTCATAATAAAAAGTTGGGGGAGTGTGTTGAGGAGCCCGGTGAACTCCAATTCTAGAAGGGGAGAAAAGATCAACCTGAAATCAAAGCTGTGGCAACTGTCAAGAATCAAACATGACTGCAGTTTAATACAGCAACTATTAAATAGTTTACCGCTTTGGTAGCAGTAAGGTGAACTAAAAATGAAAGATTCATCTAAACCACTGCTTAAAAGATTGAGTACATAATGTAATCCAATTTTTAAAAATAAGCCTTTAACAACTAGTCTTTCAAAAGAGACACATGGATATCACAGCTAGATAACGATTCTATAATGATCTCACACTCAACATAATTCAACAGGACTCAACATAGTTTATATTTTAACCAAACAACAATTCAATCTGTGAACCAACCACTATCAACTCTATAATTTAACTTTTTCTCTACAGACAATACAAAATCATTCAACTACAAATTTTTTCAAACTGAAAATACACTGGATAAAATTACAGAGTACTGTAATTGGGCATCAGTACATTTCTCAAACATTCGCAACTGTGCGTGAAGCTTCAACTACTCAAAGGAATTTACCAATATTTGCTCTGTAAAGAGAAACGTAAAGGCTCTTTTCTTATTCACCAACCATAATCAAAGAAATAATACAGGCCAATGCTAAAATGAGAATTTTTAGTTTATAAACATTGATCAGTCACCACATACAAAGGAAAGGGGGAAAAATCACACCATTACAAGTTTCTATGATATTCTACACACTGAATTTTGACACTCAACTCAGAAATATTGCATAAGACTGCACCAATTACTAAGTATGTTCAGCCATTGCCACATAATTCAGCAACAAGTTTTGCAATAAGGAAATCTCAAGCTAATAACCCAAGTGCGAGTTCCCCGTATTTGTCAAGAACAAACTGCACAAGTAACATTGTAACTTTTCAAGAAATATGCAGTGTTACCAATTATTTTTCTTTTTTTAATTATCATCTTCTAATATGTATCAAATAGTCTTCACTATATTTCCTCTTAAGAAGAGTGAAATTTGTTTTCTGTTCAATCCTACCGCAAAAAAAGGTGAAGGTGCCCAGCGCCTTTTTAAAAGTAATTATTTAAAAGCAATAAAATGATTTGGCTAGGTTGCAGCAAAACACATCGAACAGCCTACGTTAGGGGCAAGTAAACTACATTACTCCCAGGAAGAAACTCTCCAGCTCTTCTCATTTTCCTCACAATTTTTTTTTTCAAGACACAAAAATACACTCCTACGGAAAAGACATCATAGTGGAATCAAGGCTTCCCAGATTACCAGTTGCATGACCTTGGGCAAATTCCCTAGCTCCCTGAGACTCAATTATTTTATCTGTAAAATGGAGAGACACTACCAACCTCATTGTGCTGAGAAGACCAAGTCAGACAATGCAAGACAACTGCCCGGCGCAGTTAGTGCTAGCTAAAGCGAGAAGGAAGAATCAACCCCAATCAAAAGAGAATCACAATGTGACAGTGCAAAGGCAAGCACTTTTTCGCTTACTGCATATATCTGATTCTCCCAAGGGACCAGATGCACTCTTGCTTCTAAAATCCCTGCAGAGTACATGTCTGACAGCTACCCAGCTCAGCAGTCTACTTCGCTCAGATCTGGGATCCAGGACAGGATACAGGGACCCCGAGATCTGCCCAACTGGAGCGGGACCACCACCCAGCGAAACCCCCGCCCGGGGAGCTGCGCACAGGCGGGCTGCGGCCCCCTTCCCGCGGCCCCCGCCCCACACATACACAGGCACGTACCGGCCGCTCCGCGGGGACGTAGGGAGCCGCAGGCCCGAGGAGGGGCCGCCGCTGCCTCCGAGCCCGCCCCTCCGCCCCCGCGCGGCCTGTCACCGCGCCCCCCCCCCGATCGGGGGAGGCCGCGGGCCCCCGGGGGCCGGAGGGGCGCGCGAGGAGTGTGGTGTGGACCGAGTCTCTCCTTCACATGGAGCCCGCGCCGGGCGGGGTGGCGGGCGCGTGGAACGTCGCGGCCGGCCGGGGCCTCTCGGCGCCCTTAGGTACTTCTCGCCGCCGCGGCCCCGAGGCCCGCGCGAAGCTGGGCAGGAAAGGAGGAAGCCGTGGGCCGGGCGCCGCCAGAGGCCGGAGAAGGGGCGGGAGCGGCGACTCCGCGGCTGAAGGTGCCCGGCCTCCCGATCGTCGTTCTAATCGTGGTTGTCGCCGCACGCCGCGCGACCCCTGAACGCCGCACCCAGCGACCGCACCACCTTCGTCAGGCGCCGCCGTTGAGGGCAGCCGGGCCGCCACTACACACGGACCCGTGACGTCGGGCGTAGCGCGGCGCACGTCACGGCCGGCTCGCTCCTGCGCGCACAACCCTCCGCCCGCCGGGAACGGAACCCGCCGCGGGCGCGCGCCCAGCCTACAGCGCCGCGCGGAGGCCAAGGGGAGCGTGCCCGCGCCTGCGCACTGGCTGGCTGCGCCCACGCACGCTCCGCTGCCCCCACCCGTTAGGCATTGCGGGGATTCCCAGTCCGGGTCAGCCCCGGCGCCAGCCCCGCCCCTAGATCACGGCCGCCTTCTCCGAGCGGGGTGCGCCGCGCACGCGCACGCGCGCCGCCATCCTCCGCCTCCGGGAGTCCTCGGCGCCCGAGACTTCCAAGCAAACCCGGGCGAGGGTTTCCTGCGTGGGCTTTGAGCCAGGCGCGGAGCAGCAGAGCAAGGAGAGGCTGCGACCGACTCAGTCTGTGACATGTCGTTTGCAGGCGAAAAGCCATCTGCCTCTTAATTTTCGGACTTCACTGCAGAATTGTTTTCTGAAGCACTTTAGATATTACTGTCGGCTTGTTAGCTAACTGTAAACCACCACCACCACCACCCCCTCCCCGGAGATCGGCCTTTTAAGTTTTACAGCTGTTCTCTGTTCAGTTCCTGTCACCGTTCTAGGTCGGCCCAGCAAATACTACTTCCCCAGTTTTAACAGATGTGGAAACAACCCAGAGAGATGAATTGACACTCACCCCTAGATCAAGTGGCAGAATCGGAAACCTCTCTTTCACTGAATCTTTCCCTCGTTCCCCATTGCCCACAGGATAAAACAAATTAATCGCGAGTGAATAACCTGTATGTATTCCGACTGATTTTAGCCTACGCCACCCTGAACCAGAAAGCATCTTTTGCACCCCCTCTCTTCTTTCTCAAGTACCCCTTAACAACTTCCTGTGCCTTTTTTTTTTTAACCTCGCTCTGCATCTACTTGGCTTCTGGGTACATTGTGGAGTCCACCTCCTTCCTGCCTATTCCAGACCACATTTCCACTCCCGGAGAGAGATGGGAGCTGCACCCGCCAGGCCCAGAGGTAGGCAACTGCCCCAACTCAGGAGGCCCTAGCTGCTCAAGGGAGCAGTACCAGGCCATGTTTACCACGCAGGCCATGTTTACCTGTGGATCTTCAGGGACATAGGAGAATCCTGCCCATCACACAGGGTGAGCTGAAACTTGCATCTGGGTAGCTATTTGCTGGAATGGAGGAGGGAGGAATGGGCATTCCTGGCAGAAGGACTCAAGTCTGCACAAGCTTGGAAGAACAGCCCTCTCCTGGAAAGGGCAAGAATTGCTGGCCTCAGGGTGTTTGGAGAGATGCAGCCAGTGGGTAAATCCAGAGGAGGAAGAGAGCAACCAAATGAGGAAGGAAGAGTGCTCAAGCAGGCTAACAATCCTAAGTAAGGAGATAAAGGTCTAAACTACAGCAGTGGCTGTGAAAGTGACCTGAGGAGTGTCAGTTGGGATGCATTCAGCTGCAAGGAACAAGACACCTGGCCCAAAACAGCTTCAACAGTGAAGTTTATTTTTTTATATAACAAAAACCCAATAGAGTGGTCCATAATTGGTTATGGCTGTGATTGTCATCTCTACAGTCATAAGATGACTCCCTCACCTCCAAATA
Organism: Panthera tigris; assembly: GCF_018350195.1. Taxonomy (NCBI): domain Eukaryota; kingdom Metazoa; phylum Chordata; class Mammalia; order Carnivora; family Felidae; genus Panthera; species Panthera tigris. The sequence goes on along the minus strand of NC_056667.1, from coordinate 110,505,111 downwards.
TCTTGGCCTCCTACTCAGGAAAGGGAAAGGATTCATATTCTCTCTCCCTCTTTCTCTCTCAGCTTTTAACTTTGGAAACAGGTTTAGATTTACAGACAGATTGAGCAGATAGTACAGAGAGCTCCCAGATATACCCCACCCAATTTCCCCAATTATTAATATTTGATACATTTTTCAGATTAGGGAACCAATATTATACCTTATCATTAACTAAAATCCATACTTTATTCAGATTTCCATAATTTTTACCTAATGTCCCTTTTCTGTGTCAGAATGCCATCTAGGATCCCCCATTACACTTAGTCCTCCTGTCTCCTTCGGCTCTGCTTGGTTACAATGTCCCTTGTTTTTGATGACCTTCACAGTTCTGAGAAGTAGTGGTCAGATATTTTGTAGAATATTTCTCCACTGTGGTTTGTCTTATGTGTTTCTTATGATTAAAGTAAGGTTTGAATTTGGGGATGAAGATCACAGGGGTAAAGTGCCCTTCTCATCACAGCCTGTCATCAACATGATTTATGAAGGTTGAGGTTGACCTTGATTGCCTGTTTGAAGCCTCACTTCCAGGTTTCTCTATTCTTCCCCCCCCCCCAACTTCCATGTTGTATTCTCTGAAATGAAATCACTGTGCTCCCACCTAAGGAGTGGAGAGTTATGCTTCACCTCCTAGAGTGCAGAATATCTACATAAATTCCTTGGAATTCTCCATGGAAAATGTGTCTCTTCTCCCTCAGTTATTACCTATTCAATCATTTATTTATATTAATATGGGCTCACAGATGTTTATTTTATACTTTAGGTTGTAATCCAGTATAACATTATTTATTTTTTTGCTCAAATTGTTCCAGATTTGGCCATTAGGAGCTCTTTCCACTGGTTCCTGTGACCCTCTGAGGGTCTCATCATTATGATATTTTCTTTTTTTCTTTCTTTTTTTTCCCCCTACTTTTTGAGTACTTCCTAACTTTCTGGCATTACCAGATGTGCCAGACTCGTCCTGAATGTTTCTTGCCCCAGTCCTAGAATCAGCCATTCTCCAAGGAGCCCTGTTTCCTTCTATTGGAGAATAACATTAGAAACCAAAATCTGAGGCTAGATGTGTTTGGGATTCTCTTCATCAAGGACAATCTCACATCAGCCCTCCAGCAGAGTACCCCTTTTGTTCTTGCTAACAATCTGCTAATGGTGCCCCCAAGTTCATTCTCCTCTTTCCATGGCAATTGAATTTTAGCTGAGCAATAGACGCCCCCCCCCCATAATAAAGGGTTTATTTCCCAACCTCCCTTGCAACTAAATGTGGTCATATAACTAAATACTAGTAAAAGGGAAATCAGTGGAAGTGTCCATCCAAGAACCTTCTTGAGAGACCCTTCCTCAAGAGTCTACTGCTTTGACCCCTTTGATCCCTCTGCCTTCATCCCTTTCTCCATCCTGGAATACCTTACAGATCATCTTGAAGAAGGAGAACAAGGGGGCCGTGCAAAGAACTGTGGAAGCAGAACCCCCATCCTGGTCTGAACCACAGGACTCTGTACTTTCACATAAGAAAGGGGTAAGTCATTGTCACTGGTAGCTGAACCTAGTCCTAGGAGCATCTCATTGGCCAGAACTGAGCCAGCTCCGTTTCTGTGTCTGCAAAGGAGTCAGCATTACCATAATGTGGACAGCCCACATGAGGTGTGCCCCAGGGCTGGGCACACTGCCAGACCATGTCTGGCCACAAACCCAGGCTAGAGGTTACCAGGGAGCTGAGGGATGGATGGCTGTTGCATAGCAGCTAATCATGTCTTCCCTGAGAAGCACATGAAAAGTTGGGATTTAGGGAGCCAGAGAAGGACCGTGTGCTATATAAATGATCCATGGTAAGTCTGTTATTTTTTTTTTTAATTTTTATTATTGTCATCATGATCCCCTGGGGTGAACACCCATTTTGCTCTGTCAAAAAGCAAAATGTAATATTAGTAAAGTAAATCTCCTGATAAAAAGTCCACAGTGCTTCTGCAAGCAAAGAAAAGTCATTTCTGGGATTTCAGCTGTTGGGGATTGCCCAAAAAGCTTTCCAAAAGCCTTGGAAAGAGGTCCTATGACAAGATTTCCCACAGAGGTTGGTCTTGAATTTTCTGTGATATTGGTCATCCCTAATTCTTTCCTTTATCAGTTGCTATTGGGTATATTTCTTTAAAATTATGTTTGTCATATATTTTCTCATTATGTTACACATATTAATGGAAAATGTGGAAAACACAAGGAAGAAAACCCTCTCGTTCCTTCTATAGCTCTTTCCTTCAGTCTTTCCTCCCTGCATAGATCTTTGTTGTGCTGGTATTTTTTTGTTTTTAGGTAAGTTTTTAGATAGATTTTAGGGTAGTTTTACTTTATTTTCTGCTTTAATTACAAACATAAATTTGATAGCTAGTATGTATACTTAAATTTTAACTTGTTTCTTCTAATTTTTTTAAGTTTATTTATTTCCGAGAGAGAGAGAGAGAGAGAGAGAGAGAGAGCGCGCGCGCGCGCGCGCGCATGACCGGGGGAGGGGCAGAGAGAGACGGGGGAGAGAATACCAGGCAGGCTCCGTGCCATCAGCACAGAGCTGGACATGGGGCTCAGTCTTACAAACTGTGAGATCATGACCTGAGCCAAAATCAAGAGTCAGACACTTAACTGATTGAGCCACCCAGGCACCCCTCTAATTTTTTTTTTTTTTCAGTGAAAGATGTTTATATAATGGATAGAGAGCTAAGGACAGCTTCTTGGCTGCAAGAGAACAGTTAGGGATTTCTTTTTGCCCGTGGTGTTTATGGCAGGATGAGAGATCACATGAGATACTGATGCTAAGGGAAATCTGAGAAGTGCAACTCATTCCTTTCACATTCCTTTAGCCCTTGTCCCAGCTCACTTTCCATGATATGGGGAAATTATGGGTTGCCATTGGGGGAGAACTTCCTGTTTTGGAAAAGGACCAAGAGATGTTTAAATCACATGGGTTTTCTGAATTAGGGCATTCTAAGACTGTAGTAAAAGATACACCTTTAAAATATCAAATTGTTGACAATAATCAGTTTTTTAGAAGTTGGCCTTTTGCTTGGGGCCTCCTGGTGACCTCTACCCCCTGCAGCACCCCCTAATGGTCCACCCTTGCTTCTGATCTTTGTGCCTTGTTTCTTCCCTTTATCCTGTTTATATTTTCTTCTCTTCCCATTCCTCTTTTTCCTTGTCTCTCTGCACCATGTTTTATTAGGTGTTTTTCACAAACATCCTGAGAAAGACAGGTCAGCAGAATTATTATTCTCATCTGCATATAAGGAAAAAGTAGCAGAGAAAGGTGGGGTTGCCGTCACCAGGCTGCTGGGACTCCTCACGGAGCAGTCCTGAGTGGAGGTCATGCGTCCAGCCCTGCCGAGTGCCTGGTGTCTCAGGATCCCTCCCTAATGCCAGGTCCCAGAGCCCCTCCCTGATTGCCTAATGCCACAGGGCACCACTCCCTGCCTTTCCTTCAGCTGCCCCTCCCAGCACTGGGGCTCTGCCCTCCAGGTTCAGCCTGACCAGTGGTGACACCACTGGCTTCCTTCCCTCCAGGCCTTCCCAGTCTGCTCTCAGAACTGGTTTGCAGGACCTGCCCCTCCCCCAGGTACTCACCAGCAGACACCAGTGAGGAGTTAGTCACCTTCATCCTTCTGGCTCACCACACCCATCAGTCCAGTGTGGTATAGCTCCTTCCACAGCTAGTTCCTGCAAGTCTGCTCAAACGGTTGACGTCCTTCATCTGAAGGTCTGGTTCTTCACCATAGGCCAGCCTGTCTGAAGCTACACTGGAGAAGGTTCAGCATCCTGAAAGGCAGCAGTGCCACTGACCCCTCGGCCCCTCCAGACTGCTGAGGTTGCTCAGACCGGTCTCCGTGGCGTTCCCTGTGCCCTCAGTGGCCACCCTGCTATGGCCAGGTCTGGTGGCTCTGGCCAGGCTAAACTATGAACACTAGAGTTGGCAGGGACTGATTCCTGCTCCTCGTGGCCTGGCTTGCTCAGTGTCCTCATCTAGAAGACAGAAAAAAGCATCCTGCCCCAGGATTGTGAGAGACACCAGTGGGACAAGGCATGTGGAAACCATTGGAGGGACACCTGGGTGGCTTGGTCAGTTAAGAGTCTGCCTCTTAGATTTGGTTCAGGTCATGGCCTCGTGGTTGTGAGATCGAACCCCATGTTGGTCTTGCTTAGGATTCTCTCTCCCTCTCTCTCTGACCCTCCCCAACTTGTGCTCCCCCACCCCTCTTGTGTGCCTGCGGACATGCTCCTCCTCTCTCAAAAAGAAAAGAGAAGAAAGCCACTGCAAACAGGCAGGCTTGTCCCCACCTGCTGCCCATGAGAGGCCTAGCACCGCACCTGCCCAGTAAGGCCAGCAGCCACTTCAGAATGGAGGGTACCCCAAAACAACCAGAAGGTAGTTATTTTCAGGGAGACCAATTCTGAGATGGTGGTCCCACGTTATGAGCCCCCACCTCTAATTCTGGAGTTCACTCAAGGCTCAGATTCTTGTGAGCCAGCTGGTCCATCAGCCTTGGGCATAGCACAGGGTTTGTGGCAGGAGAACTTGGGCAATTTTCTGTCGCCACTGGAGACACAATGTACCATCTGGAGTCCCTAGACTCTTCCCCTGCCATGCCTGCCCTCATTCTCCCTGACCCTCCACCACGTTCCTTAAGAACCAGCTTCTCATGTTCTCTGCCCTGGAAGTTATTCACACCAAAGGAAGAAAAGCTGAAAGGTGTTACCTCCCCCTGCCCCAGAGGTTTTTAAATTTATGAAATTTATAGACAGATTTCTGAGCAGAGAAACTGTATTGACTGGTTGACTTGGCTGGGTTTCCCCATCCTGGCACCTACTGTAGATTCCCTTGATGTTGATGCCCAGTTTTGCTGAGCTCTCACTTAAAAGTCCAGTGTCATGGCCCTGCCTTTGACCCAGCCCCACTACCTTGAAACCCTGTAGCCTGAGGAGGCCTGTAAGTGGGACAGCCCAGCAAAAACAAGTATCTCTAGCACCCCATTCTTGGTTTCTGAATGCCATTCTCCACTAAAAGGGACCGGGGCTGCCACAGAAGTACGAAAGCCTGGGACATTGTGCGTGTGTTAAAAGGACATAGGAGCCAGCTTCAAGAGACTGAATTTGGTCAAATCTGGGACATGTTAAACATTAAAACAGTGATAATTATGGATTATCTCCCATATAATAAAATAATCCATGAGGCATACTGATCTAAACATAAATGGGGAAGAAGGGAAAGCTCTCCCTAATAGGAAACTGCCAATGACAAATGTAAAAGGAATGGTGGAGTCAGGAAATTCATAATGGATATTCAGACCAGTGGATGAAAGCTTGATGAGGAGCAGGATGCTTCCTCTCAAAGTCTCCCCTCTTGAGTAATTAATTAGAAAGAGAAAATAGTAATTTTACAGTGGAGAAGCCTGGCAAACATCTTTACAAAACAAAAACCCTGCAACCCTGCCACTTAGGCTTCTGGAAGTCACCTGCTAATGCTTTCCGAGAGTGACCTACGCCCCTGTGCACTCAGCAACTTGTGCTTAGTGTCTGTCTACCTATGCCAGGAGCCTGAATACACCTGGATCCAGCCCAGATACACACTACTACAGTAATTACTGGCCAAAAAACTTTCAACTAAAAAATAAAAAATTAAAATATAAAAATTAAAAAACAAAACATATTTCCTATGGGCGACCACCTGCCGTTGTCTGTGAATTTCTGCCAAGGTGCATGAGCTCAAGCAAGTTTCTTAACCCCTCTGAGCTTCAATCTTTCATCTGTTTAATGAACCAGCAGTTCCATTCCTAGAGAAATGAACACACATGTCCACACAAAGTCTTGTACATATATGTTCATTACTGCTTTTTTCATAATAGCTCCAAAATGGAAACAGCCCAAATATTCATTAACTGGTTAGCAGAACAATGATAATGTTTCAAAAGCATTATGCTAAGTGAAAGAAGACTGTCACCAAAGGACTACATGTTCTGTTATTCCGTGTAAATGAAAGTCTAAGAGGGGAGTCTGCTGGTTCAGTTGGTTGAACATCTGACTCTTGATTTTGGCTCAGGTCATGATCTCAGGGTCCTGGGATCAAGACCTGACTCGGTCTCCATGCTGAGCATGGAGACTGCTTAAGATTCTCCCTCCCCTTCTCCCTCCCCCTTCTCCTCTCCCTCTCCCTCCCTCTCCCCCTTTTTCCCTCTCTTTCTCTACCTCTCCCTCCCTGTCCCTCCCCCCTGTTCCTCCCCCCCCCCAAATAATGAATGAATGAATGAATGAATGAATGAATGAAATAAAGTCTAGGAAAGGTAAGACTATAGTGGTCAGTGGTTGCCAGAGGTCAAGGATAGAGGATTGGCTGCAGAGTGGTGACAGAAATGTTCTGTGGTGAACACTGTGATGTTGCTTACAACATTGTTATACTTTTGTCACAACTCACCAAATTGTACAGGTAAAATTGGTGTCTTTTATTGTGTGTAAATCAAACCTAATAAAACTGATAAAAAATAATACATTACATTGTCATTGTAGGGGTTAATAGGATGATATATACACAAAGGGCAAAGGCCAAGTTCGTTGCCTGACCACAAGAGGAGTCCTAAAATTATAACTGTTACCCTGTCCACAGTCTTTGGCATAAGCAAGGCCAGTGTGTAGGCAAGAGGCCCTCCCAGGGGAGCCACCCTCTCAAGACATTCTGCAGCTAAACCGAGTAACCAGATGGAATGAAAAAAGCACAGGTTCGAGAAGAGATGCCACGAGACCCACACAGGAGGCTGTCACCACCCTGGGGCCCCTGGAACAGCTGAAGCCCCAAGGAAATGGACACGCACCCCCATCTGAGGAGCCTCCCTCTGCCATCCTCCTGGTTCGGTGTCAGGAAGTCATGTCCTGGCACCACCACCGCCCTTACCCGGCTGGAATGGTAAAAGCCCATCCTGTCTGCTGCCACCGCCCACACCTTCTGCACCTCCCTCCCTCCTGCCTTGCACAGCCTTGTCCCATTCATCGCCCAGGCAGAGCATCCGCCCCTAGGAATCCACCCTGCAGTCCACGTTCACTCTGGTCTGGAAGCTGTTAGCGTGAGGACCAAACCTACTGCCCCAGGAGACGCTGGAAGGAAGGCGGAGGGGTGAAAGGGAAAAGCAAGAAACAGGCCTCACTGTTACAGCAAGAGACCTAGTTGTATTTAGATATGTTATGTCTTGTTGCTTGGCAACCAGGGCTCAGCCCGTGTGCTGGCTAGGGAAAAGGGGGTCTCTTTGTTGGAGCTGCTTGCAGTGACTCATCGCTCCGTGCTCTGGCCCCTGGGACTAGGTTAACAGGCAATGTGGTTTCAGGCTGGGTGCAGGTGGCAGGGCTCTGCTTGCTGTGGAATCAAAGCTTGGAGCAGCACCAGCTCCTCAAAGGAATGTGGGCAGCAGCCAGACCACCACGGGGCTCCTGGTTCCGCTAGCTGGGTATGCTTGGGCAAGTCACTTAACTCTTCCCACCTCCGCCTCTTCATCTTTAAAAGGAGACTATGAGGGGCCCCTGGGTGGCTCAATTGGTTGAGCATCTGACTCTTGATTTCTGCTCAGGTCATGATCCCAGGGTCATGGGATTGAGCCCTACATTGGGCTCCACGCACTGAGCATGGAGCCTGCTTAAGATTCTCTCTCTCTCTGTGTCCCTCTGCCCCCTCTCCTGCTTGCCCTCTCTCTCCCTCTATAACAAATTTAAAAAGTAAAAGGAGACATTAAGAGTGACTTCTGGGGCACCTGGGGGGCTCAGCTGGTTGAGTGTCCAACTCTTGGTTTCAGTTCAGAGCATGATCTCACAGTTCATGAGTTCGAGCCCCGTGTTGGGGTCTGTGCTGACAGTGTGGAGCCTACTTGGGATTCTTTCTCTTGCTGTCTGCCCCTCCCCCCCGCACGCATGTATGTGTGTGTGCTCGCGCTCTCAAAATAAATAAACTTAAAAAAAAAAAAAAAGAGTGACTGCTCATTGGGGGTTTACAACAGATTTCAAACACGTTAACTCATCCACACTTATGTCCTCTCTCCATTGGACAATGAGGAAACTATATGTAGTCCAGGGCAAAGTTAACCAACTTTCCTAAAGTCACTTAATTTGTACATGGGGGAGGTGGAATTCGAACCCAGGTCTGTGCAGTTCAGTGTGCTATATGTCTTTTCACTGTGACACCTCACGTCGTGCTCAAGTGCCTTGACAGTGTCAGGGACTGAGTTCCCAGGCTCAGGCCAGTGAGATTCTCCAGGGCAGTTTCTCAGCACAGAGGGTTGGAGAACTCTCTCTGATATCAGGGCCATGTCTTTAGTTAGAAAAGCGCCCGCAGTCCCTGCACCCCAAGTGGGTGTGGGGGGGTACAAAGCCACCTTCGCACCTCGGCCCACCTGCTCTTGCCGTCAGCAGTGCAATAGAAACTGCAGCTTCCTTTTCTATACCTGGGTCACCTCACAGCGTGTCTTCCAAGCACCACAGTGTCAGATTCTGGCCACCAGTCTCCTGTGGTTACAGGAGTCAGTGTAAAGGATGCAAATCTCGCCATACAAATACCACTTCTCAGAGCACAACCCTGGCCCCTGTTGGCCATAGGATGAATTTTTGACTCCAAAGGGTGGCAGACAGAAAAAGCCTCCATCATGGGGCCCCTCCTTGTCATTCCCGTCACACCCTGCACTCCAGGGCCCATATCCTCAACCTGCCCCACCTCAGGGTCATGGCAGGTCCTCTCAGGCCTGTGGGTCCACCAAAGAGTGCCTTCTCCCCTCTTCCTACTCATTCTGCCAGCCTCCCTGCCATGCTCTGCTGAGGCCCTCCTCCTGCCCGTGCTGGGAGCTCCCAGGGCCCACTACAGCTCACCGATGCAGGTGATGCAGGTGGTGCCTTCCCCATACAGGGGAGGATGCTGAGGCCTAGGAAGGTGACTTTCCTAGGTCACAACCCCCTCCAACCAGACTGACAGCTCCCATGCTGTCCTCAGTAGCCCCACCCCCACCTGGTACACTGCTTACTGCAAGGTCCTCTCTGTCTGCTCAGCTGGGCTGTTCGTCTATCTGCCGCCCAGCGAAACTGAGAGAACCCTGAGCACAAGGCACTCACACCTTCATCTTGCATGCCCGCCTCTGCCTACTACCTTCTCAGAGCTTTTGCTGAGTCAGTGGTGAATGGACTGATGAAGGACAAAACATTTATTTTACTGCAGAGAGCCTATGGTCTCCAACATTAGGAATTTGGGGCTATTGAATAAAGGCAGGAAGTCTCTGGTTCAAGACCCTTAGTCTAATTTCATCCAGCTCTTGACACTTTTAAAAAATCTGCTCTCATTACTCAGACCTGTTTTCCTCAAATAGCTATAAAAATGTAGCGTTGTGTGACAAGTCATAAGTAAATGTCATACGTAAAAAGTTCATCTTGAAAAGCCATAGCATTTGGGGCACTCAGTTCCCTTCTTAGGGCCAAGTTTCCCCATTTACATGATAAGAGGTTGGCCTGGAGGGGTGGTTTTCAAACTGCAGGTCCCAATCCATTCTTTAGTACGTTGTGAAATCAAACTAGCAGGAAATAACCTGCAAGGAATTGAAAGCAGCTTGCGTCATCCATAACAAGGAATGGATATTGCGTCGTGAAATTTCAGGTTGCATATGTGTCTACATGTTAGGACATGTTGTAAACTGTACTTCTTATAGTGGGTAACATGCAGCAGAGTTTAAAAGCCACACTCCCACAGTGCCCGGGTGGCTCAGTCGGTTAAGCAGTTAAGCATCTGACTCTTGATTTCAGCTCAGGTCATGGCCTCACAGTTCGTAGGGTTCAAGCCCTACATTGGGCTCTGCGCTGACAGTGTGGAGCCTGCTTGTGATTCTCTCCCCCACCCCCTCTCTCTCTGTCTCTCTCTGCCCCTCCCAAACATGGGCATGCCTTTTCTCTCAAAATAAGTAAATAAACTTAAAAAAATAATCCACACTCCCTCTGAGCCCCAAGGATTTGGGACTGCCAACGCAGCTGGCCCCCACGCAAAGACCCATTTGTGGCTGGGTGAACCCCACTGCAATGGTCCAACCACATCCCCTGCATTGTTCTTCAATGTGAGAAAATAGATGCATATAGCCTCTGGTAAAGAAAAAAAAAAATGGAAAGTAGGTCTTTTCTATACTACTTTTTAAAAAATTCATAAGAGTACTGATGCAAGGGAGAAAATAAAAGTCATCCTCTCCCTCCCAACTCCAGGCCCCAGGTGTACAAGCTCTGCCTGGAACTCAGTGTTCCTTGTTTTTTTTAATTGACGTGTAGTTGATACACATGTTACTTTAGTTTCAGATGTACAACATGGTGATTCTGTAAGTCCCCATGTATGCTCACAAGTGTAGCTGCCATCCATCACCATGCACACCGTTACAGGACCATTGAGGATATTCCCTACACTGTACCTGTTATTCCCATGACTTATTCATTTCGTAAGTGGAAGTCTGTATCTCCCACTCCTCTTCACTCATTTTGCCCACCCCACCCCCAGCAACCATAAAGTTGTTCCCTGTATTTTGGTTTGTTTTTTTAGATTCCACACATAAGTAAAATCTATCATATTTGTCTTTCTCTGACTTCCTTCACTTGGCATAATACCCTTTAGATCCATCCATGTTGTTGCAAATGGCAAGATTTCATTCTTTTTTATGGCTGACTAATATTCCATTGTGTATATACCCCATCTTCTTTATCCATTCATCTATCCATGGACACTTGGGATGCTTCCATATCTTGGCTATTGTAAATAATGCTACAGTAAACATAGGGATGCATGTATCTTTTTGAATTAGTGTTTTCGTTTTCTTTGGGTAAATACCCAGTAGTGGAAATACTGGAGCATATGATAATCCTATTTTTAAAAATTTTTTTTTAAGTTTATTCATTTTGAGAGAGACAGAGTGAGCAGGGGAGGGACAGAGGAAGAGGGAGAGAGAGAATCCCAAGCAGGCTCTACACTGACAGTGCAGAGCCCGATGCAGGGCTTGAATCCACGAAATGTAAGATTATGGCCCGAGCTGAAACCAAGAATCAGACACTTAACAAACTGAGCCACCCAGACGCCCCTGGTAATCCTATTTTAGTTTTTTGAGGAAACTCCACACTGTTTTCCACAACGGCTGCACCAATTTACTTTCCTCCAACCGTGCATGAGGCTTCCTTTTTCTCCACATCTTTGCCAACACTTGTTGTTTCTTGTGTTTTTGATTTTAGCCTCAGAAAGGCGGTGATAGCTCACTGTGGTTTTGATTTGCATTTCCCTGATAATGAGTGATGTTGAACACTTTTTCATGTGTCTGTTGGTCATCTGTATTTTTCTTTGGAGAAATGTCTGTTCAGGTTCTCTGTATCTGTAAATCAGATGATTTAGGTTTTTGGTGTTGGGTTATATAAGTTCCTCATATACTTTGAATATTAATCCTTTATCAGATATATCATTTGCAGCTATCTTCTCCCATTCAGCAGGTTGCCTTTTCTTGTTTTGTTGATGGTGTCCTTCTGAATCCTTCCTTTTATTTGCATCGAGGCCATGCTTCCCACAGGTGCTCCCAGCCAAGGATTGAGCTCCCTGCCTTGGCTGACTCTGCTCTGGGCTCTCTCTCAACCTCAGTATCTGTTTGTGTCCCCCCTTCTCCCCTTGACCCTGCACGGTTTGCTCTCTCCTTCCGAAGCTGTTCCAAAGGCCAGTTCAGGTTCGCATTTTCATTTAACCAAGTTAAATCTGATTTGTGCCTAGATCCTGCTTTCTGAATACCATTCTTCAATGTAACAAACCAGGGCTCCTAGAGATTCCAGAGCTATGGCAGGAAAAGTCCCCAATGAGCCTGGAACATGTTGTGCCAAGCAGTAAGGAAGTGCTCAAAGAAGGATGGAGATACATCAAAGAACACAGGGGCCAACTCAGAGGAGCTCTCTATAGCCAAACCTGGTACAATTTGAGCGAAAAATAGTAATAATGGATTATAACCCACAGAATGAAATAAAAATTCAAGACACTATCCCTAAAGCTATAAAAATAATGGACTAGGAGATGCCAAGTGACATGTGTGCATTTTTTATTACTGTGTACTTCTGGCAACTATAGTTTGAAATACTATTTTTTACCAAGTTTTATAAAAATGCAGAATTTTGTTTACTTTTTTTTAAAGCTATGTTGTTAGCACACAGAACACATCATTGTTGTTTTGGGGGAAAGGCTTATGTCACTAATAAATACCTCCAAAATTAGATTGATACAGGAAGAAAAACACTTTTCCCTTTTAGTTTTGAGAAACTTCCTCTTGGTTCCCGGGAGGAGGGATTCCTTGATGTTGACACATGTAAGCCACCTTGGCACAGACGCCTTGTGGTGTGGAAAAACTAAAATTCATTTTTTATGCCCTCTTCCCCCCTCTCCACCTTCAACTTCAATGTAGACTTGACTCCCTTAAACCCACAGACTTGTTGGAACCGGACCCCAAGCAATGGTTCCCAGTGTGTCAGGCAATCTGGACTTTCCAGTGTTACCATGGAGATGGTATCCGTTAAAAGAGTTCCTTTTTTAGCTTGTGGGTCTTAAGATTGATAATTCTGTCATTTTCATTTCATTTCCTGAAAGTCGGGGTCGGCTTGTGAAAAGTTGTTAAACAACATGCTAGATGTGAAATGTCAGCCCTCACTCTGATGTTCAGAGCACCAGATGAAGACTTCACAGGGTTGCAGAGAGGCGTTCTGATTTGGGTAGTCCATTGAAGAAGGGAGTCTGAATGTTGTTGTATGCTGTTAATGACTGTCTCCCCACGTCCTGCCTGAAATACCATGATTGTTTATGAAAAGTGTCTTTAATAAAGCTGGATACAGTTTGGCTTGCAATTAAAAAAATAATAATAATGGACTACATAAATGGGGGAAAGCTACAGTTCCTTTTTACAGCAGAATTCCCATTAATAAATGTAGAAAGAACAGTGGAACTAGAAAAATCACTATTTGGTAAAAACCACAGTAATAACCACTGCAAACAAGAATCAAGGGATACTAAAGTTAGTGGGAAAAAGGATGAAGTGGGGCACCTGGGTGGCTCAGTCGGTTAAGCGGCCAACTTCGGCTCAGGTCATGATCTCACGGTCTGTGAGTTCGAGCCCCGCGTCGGGCTCTGTGCTGACCGCTCAGAGCCTGGAGCCTGTTTCAGATTCTGTGTCTCCCTCTCTCTGACCCTCCCCCCTTCATGCTCTGTCTCTCTCTGTCTCAAAAATAAACGTTAAAAAAAATTTATAAAAAAAGAAAAAGGATGAAGAGAACAGGGTATTTATATACTCATAGAGTATCTCCCCACAGGATGTTGATTAATTACCAAGGAAAACAGTAACTTTGTAGCAGAGAAACCTCAGGAAGACACCAGTTTTACCAAATGATCAAAATTATTATGACCAGTAATTAGACACATCAACACCAGCTGATATGGCATCCTGAGAAGGGTACATCACTTCTGCGGTATTTTTGCCTAGTAAGGAGAAAACAGTGAGGTTTGTCCTACAAAATAACCCGCCAGAGTGTTGCAGTGGCAAGGAAAGACTGAGGAACTATTCCAGATTGAAGATGAAGGTGACAGGACTGCTATATGCCATGTGGGATTCTGAATGGGATCCTGGACCAGAAACGGGATGCTCATGGGACACTTGGCAAAATTCAAGTCAGATTAGTAGATGAATTCCTAGTATTAGATCATTGTTAACCCCCTGGCTCTGGTCCTTCCACTGTGGTTAGATGAGACGTTAACATGAGGGCAGTCTGAGCAAAGGGTGCTATACTGGCAACTTTTTTTTGTAAGTCTAAATTTTCAAAATAGAAAAGACTGCATGCTGGTAGCTAGTGTCAAGAGGGGACAGACTACAAGGATGGCAAATAACTTCCAACTAAACTTCTGACATGATCAGTTGTCAGCACTGCCCACTGCTGGGAATGTTAAGTATTCTGAGGCTTCCTTCACTGGGAGGGTGTGGGGGGTGGAATGCTGAGGGTGACTGAGGAGGTCTGTGGGGAGGACGGAGTGAGAGGAAGATAGAATGCATGAACTTGGTGGTGAGTACAGCACTGTTACATGTGTTCCGGACACCTTTTTGTAGGCTTGAAATGTTTTTATTTTTATTTTTTTAATGTAGTTTTATTTTCTTTTTAAGTTTGTTTATTTTGAGAGAGAGAGAAAGAGCCCACTTGTTCAAGGGCCCTTGGTCAAGAGTAGGGGAGGGACAGAGAGAATCCCAAGCAGGCTCCCCTATCAGCACACAAGGGGCTTGATCTGAAAACGTGAGATTTCTAAGCCAAAATCAAGAGCTGCGGCTTAACTGACTGAGCCACCCAAGGTGCCCCGACTTGAAATGATTTTAAATAAAAAATTTAAATTAATACGTATGTGACAGAATTCAAACAGCACTTAGGTAGAGTGAAGAGTAAGTCCTTGTCCCCAATTCCTCCCCTCCTCTCCCACCCCCAGGTAAATGCACGTCAGGTAGAAACAAACAGATATGTGTATTTATTGTTCAATAAATGGAAGTTGAGGGCTCTCTCTTAGGTCAAGGGCATCTAGGGGAGTCATGAAGACTGAGAGCCAGGAAGCCTCTGCCAACAGGTGAAGGAGGCCTTTTCTGCTGCTGTGCTTTGTGCTGAAAAAGAGAAAAGACAGCTATGTCTGGATACCATCAAACACGTCTTTCGTATTGCAGCTTGCACCCTATGAGTGAGTCATAAAATCAGTTTAGTGTTTCATGCTCATTTTTATTTTTTAATTTATTATTTAAATGTTTATTTATTTTTGAGAGAGAAAGAGAGAAAGCAGGGGAGGGGCAGAGAGAGAGAGAGGGAGACAGGAGACAGAATCCCAAGCAGGTTTGCTCTGTCAGCACAGAGCCTGATGTGGGGCTTGAACCCTCCAACAGCATGATCATGACCTGAGCCGAGATCAAGAGTTGGACACTTGGCTGACTGTGCCACCCAGGCACCCCGTGGTGATCGTCATTTGTAAAAAAACAGAAGAGTAACAGACGATGGTAGGAGTAATCACCTGTAATGGGAGGGTAGGTGAAACTTAACCTTTTTGTGAAACTTTGCTGCAATGTAAAATGTATTTCTTACTGAGGATGGAGGTTTAAAAAAAAAAAAAAATTGCAAAAATACTGCCTTAAGCCACAACTGGCCTAAAGCCAGAACCTGGATCACCAAGACAGTCAGCCCCAGGCTGAAGGTGATGGGGCTTGTCAAAGTTCCTGGGAGCAACAAGGCAATAAATGTGCAGGCCTGACTTCCCTGAAACTTTGTGTAAGGACTAAGCTGGTTAATGGGTAACCAGGAGCACAAGGCTTAGCTCCAAGCAAGCATGTGGTCCCAGGGGACCCCATCACACCACATAGGGTAGAGCTCTGAAAGACTGTAGGGAAGAATCCTGGGTCCCCAGGTTGCAGGGAGGAGGCCCCTGCCCCAGGGCACAGCAAGTTTAGCGCCAACAGAAGGTGGCCTGAGGCCGGTGAAAGGCTCTCCTGCTGGGTGGACAAACACTGGGGTAAGGCTTAGAGGGCTGGAATGGCTCCCCAGGGTGGGAATCCCCCACCCCCGCCCCAGAATGTGCTCTCCAAGGACAGTGTTGCCTTAATTAAGAGCCAGGGCCTTGAGCACCCCTGGAATGTGGACCGCAAGCGTGTAAAGGTAGACCTAGTAAACACTTAAGGCTTTGGGGGCCATACAGTCTGTCATAATTGCCCAGTACCAATGTCCTGAAAGCAGTCATGGACAGATGTAACACATGAGCGTTGCTGTTCCAGTACAACTTTTCATGGACGCTGAAATTTGACATTTGAATTTTATATAATTTTCACTTGTTACAAAATACTTCTCGTCGTATTTTTCAACAATAACAAAATGTACAATCCATTCTTGGTTCCTGAGCTGAACGAGAACAAGGCAGGCCAGATTTGGCCGGCAGGCCAAAGGTGGCGAACCCTTGCTTTGGACATTGCCCTTCCTCCCTTCCCTCTCTCCCTCCTTTCCTCCTTCCCTCCACCCTTTCCCCCTCCTTCCTCCTCCCCATCCTCTTTTCCCTTCCCCTCCCTCCCTCTCCCCCCTTCCCCTCCCGCCACCTTCCTCCCCCCTCCCTCCCTCCCCGCCGCCCTCCTCCCCGCCTCCTCTCTACCTCCCTCCCCCTCCCCGCCCCCGCCCCGCGGCCCTCATCCCGGCCCAGACGCGGCGCGGTCAGGGGGCGCTGACTCACCGGCTGACTCAGCGGGAGGGCGGCGGGGCCCCGGGCTTGCTGGCGACGAGGTCGGCGGCCGCGCTGGCGACGGGAGAGGACGCCCCGCCGCAGGACCGGCCCTTCCGGCTTTGGCTTCCGACCCGCGCGGAGCCTGGCATAGGATGGCCCGGGGGACGCGGGGCGCCCGGGGATGGCAGGGGCGGGGAGGGAGACCCGGCCGCGCGAGTCCGTTCGGGCCGCCCTCCCGCCCGGAGAGGCCGGCGTGCCGCGCTCCTCCGCTCTTCCCAAGCCCGCGACCCGAGGTCCGGCCCCGCCGCCTCCAGGCAGCCTTCCCAGAGGGCCTCTTTGGGGCCGAGTTACCTGGGCCACCTCCGGCCTGGCTCTCGGCCGGCCTGTTATGGGTCTGGCTTCCTCGCCACTGTGAGCCTCTTGGGGATGGCGGCCGGGTCTTAGTAGGCTCTGCATCCCTAGCGTTAAACGGAACTCAGGCGAGGAGGTGGGACGTGTGTTCGCGTGAACAGTTTTAGAGAGCCACGTTGGGGCCCAGCCGTACCAGACTCCCCAACCCGTGATAATCTGTAAAAAATAATTATACGTGTGTATGTATTACTTTAACATAGAAATATGAAAAATAGCTTATTTGAAATCATTTATTAGAATCATAAATATGAAATATGAAAAATCGGTATTTACTGGAAATGATATATCCTATATTATTTACTTTTGTGTTACATAAATGCTATTATTTAGACAGAACAATACGATTATTAATGGCAATTAATAGTAGTAGGACTACTTTGTGAGAAATACAAAAATAGTTATATAATGTTTTTATTCTCTGATACAGCAATTTATTTTAACTCATTATTGGATAGTTAAAATTTGTATTAAGATACATACATGTAAAAGGCTGCATATGGTATGATTCCATGGCATTCTTCTACGATAATTTACAAAAGGCAGAAGTATGGAGACAGTAAGAAACCCCTGCCAGGAGTTGGGGGTGGGGTGGGGGGCGGGGCAGGGAGAAATAGATGAAGCAGAGATGATTTTTAGGCAGTGGAAATACCACGTGTGATACTATAACGATGGACACATGTCATTATGCATTTGTCCAAACCCCTAGAATGTACCACATCAAGAGGAAACACAAATGTAAACTAAGGACTTTGGCTGATTATGATGTGTTAAGGTAGGTTCGTTAGTTTAACAAATGTACACTCTGGTGGAGATGGTGATGGGGGGGCAGGAAGGCTATGCAGTGGGGGTGGAGACTTGGGGGGGATATATGGGAAATCTCTGTACTTTCCCTTCAATTTTGCTATGAACCTAAAACTACTCAACAAAAATAAAGTATTAAAAAAAAAGATACATACATGTAAGACTTTTTAAGAGGAGAATGTAAGTACAGTAGGACTAATTAAACATATTACCAATATTTAACTAAAAATAGCAATGATATTTCTGTCCTATGATGCAGTGGATATTTTTACCTCTTTCTGTTTTCTTGCGGCAGCCTTTAGGAAACCCTTCTTTTATGTAGTGGTCTAACTAGGTATGGCCAAACATCATATGCTTTGACTTGTAGTGCTGCGTTTATTAAGCCCACATTACACTAATGCGTGCTGTCAGTCCAGTGTGATGGCATCAAGGTACCGATCCTCTCAACGAAATCATTTGAGCATGGAATACTTTAGATCTTACTAACAACAGCAGGTTTTTAGACTTGTAGGGATTAGCTTCCAGCTCTCCAAAAATGACCATCCTCTTTGTATCTGTAGGCTGGTTTTGTAGACCAGCTGTTCTGTCAGCCCCTTTGCATCAATAAATTCAACACCTAAAGTTGCATCCTTTTTAAACATTTTGAAGCACCCTGCGTGTCATACAATTACAAAATGTAATTTTGTAATCTCTCTCTCCTTCTCTGTGTGTGAAAATGGTTTTAAAGCAGAGATATTTGAGCTTATGATATTAAAGTTGGATTACAAATTCCAGTCTTAGTAAAGAAGTGAGAAAGTCCTGTTTAAATTGGTTGTCCTGGGGCGCCTGGGTGGCTTGGTCAGTTAAGCGTCCGACTTCGGCTCAGGTCATGATCTCACGGTCTGTGAGCTCGAGCCCCGCGTTGGGCTGTGTGCTGACAGCTCAGAGCCTGGAGCCTGTTTCAGATTCTGTGTCTCCCTCTCTCTCTGCTCCTCCCCTGTTCATGCTCTGTCTCTCTCTGTCTCAAAAATAAATAAACGTTAAAAAAAAAAAATTTAAATTGGTTGTCCTCTTCCAGTGACATTTTGTTTTACTTCCCCGAAACTGAGTCATTTTTTATTACATGAGTTTTTGTTATTTCCTACACAGAACATTGAACACCTCAGGTGCTGTCAGTTCATCCTTTTTCAGGATCCTTCTGGCCTCTTCAAAGATCGTCAGTTTTGGAAAGAACCATTTGTAAATTTCCACTTGAATGCAATCCTTTTCTCCATTCTCATTCTCAATATGTTTTCAAATTAGAGGACATTCTTCTTGTCCTACACTTTGAAAATATGATTTGATGGTAGCCTAACTTTTTAAGATCTCTTCCATGACTGGCGGCGATGACAGCCCTCTCATAGGCACATATGTGTAAAGGAGACTGTCTCCTTCCACTGCTAGAACATCAAATAGCTCATTAAGTGCTTTTGCATATTTTGAAGAAACTGAGAAATAACCAAACCTTTCATTGGGAAAGCCTCAATATCACAGGAAGCAAACCACACTCCATTACCCATGTATGCAGGACATTCGACAGGTAAGACCTTTTCATTTTATTTGGTAATGGTTCATAGCCTGAACAGAATTTGCAAAAATTGACATTCGCACTGTCAAATGTGCAGGGAAGCAGTGCTTCCTTTGTATATGATCAACATTTAAAACTTTTTTCCTGAAGTTTCATTAAAATCTTCCCGGAAATCAAAAAGACCATTTGAAACTCCACTTTTCAAATCAAAGTGCTTAAGAGGTAGGAGAACCTTTCTTTATTGCCATGGTTGGACTCAGTCCTCTGTATACTATGGTAAGCATGATTGTTGCCCTGTAAAGGGGCAACACATCTGTTATCAAAATTTTATCTGTGGTTCACCCACAGGATATTTCAGGTACAGCCTCTGAATGAGGAAATGTAACTTTACTCGGTGTCATAGAACAATCAAAGGAGCAATATATTCATTCATATGGTACGCCCATGCTAATTCAGCAGCCACTATTTTTTTTTTTTTTTTTTAATTTGAGGGGGAGAGGGGACAGAGGGAGAGAAAGAGAGAATCCCAAGCAGGCTCCACACTCAGCTCGGAGCCTGATCCAGGGCTCCATCCCACAACCCTGGGATCATGACCTAAGCTGAAACCATGAGTTGGATGCTCAACCGACTGAGCCACCCAGGTGCCCCAAGCAGCCACTATTTTCAATTGAGAATTGAGGTCTTCGGGGGAGACCAAAAAAAAAAAAAAAAACCCAAAAAACCTCTTTTGATTAATTTAGAAGTACTTGCCTGTTTCCTTGAGGGCCTGTGAGAATCGTCTTTTACATTCCTTTGTCCACCATGCTCAATCCCAAAATCTTCTCTCCATTTGGTGCAGTATGCCCTTTTTGATGATTTACCTCCCTTATCCAGCTGCCATTAAAATAACACAATCTCTCAGCTTTCCAAATGACCGTGACGTCTGGTTCATGCTGGCATTGATATTGTAATCATTCTCATTTTCATTATCTGAACTCTTAAAAAAATTATGGTCACGATATTCACCACGTCAAAAATCAAACTAGCACTGTCTAGATACACAGCATGATAGTTAACTCACAGGCAGAGCGGATGTCTGTGCTCCCAGTTAGAGTGCACTTAGGTCATCACCAGGGTGGTGTGATAATAGGCGATGCATGATCATTAACCGCAGGTCGCAGAGGTCAAAGTTGTCCTCGTCAGCAGCAGATACTGGGGGAGTCCTGGGTCCATTTGGTACAACAACCAGTATCACCTTCAGCCCCTCTTTTTTGTGGTCACCTTTGCATTTTGTACCTTTTCCCTAACCTTCTATATCTGTCACTGAACACTGGGACTTTTCTCATCCCAGGGAAGAGTTTACCAGATGTAGGACTTCTGGTGCTAAAATCGGGACAGTCCCAGACAAACTGGGATGGCTGGTCACCCCAGCACATGCTTGTCGAATCAGGAAATAAGTCTAAGATAAATACTGTATGATCTCACTTACATGTGGAATCTAAAAAAACTGAACTCAAAGATTAAAAAAACAGATTATTGGTTACCAGAGGTGGGGGTGAGGGGTACGGTGGTCAAATGGTACAAACTTCCAGCTATAAATAACTTCTGGGGATGTAATGTGCAACATGGTAACCATAGCTAATCATTCTGTATTGTATTTATGAAAGTCACGAAGGCAGTAGGTTTAAAAAATTCTCATCACAAGAAAAAAAATTATATCCATGTGAGGTGATGGACGTCAACTAAACTTACTGTGGTGATCATTTTGCAATGTATACATATATTAAATCATATTGTATGCCTTTATCTACTATAATGTTATATGTTAGTTTTATCTCAATAGAACTGAACAAAGTCTCAATAAAAAAAATCAATTGTATTTCTATATGCCAGTAGCACACAGTTTTAAATTGAAATATGTAAAATGCCATTTATGATAGCATTTTTAAGAACACAAAATAAGTAGTGATAAATTTAACGAAATATGTTCAGGGTCTATATGCTAAAAGCTACCAAACACTGGTGAGAGAAATTAACAAAGACCTAAGTAAATGGGGACAAATACCACACTAATAGATCAGAAGAACATTCTTAAGATGTCTCTTCTCCCCGGATTGTTCTATAGAATCAACTCAATCCATTCAAAATCCCAGCAAGCTATTTTTTTAAATTATTTTTTTTAATGCTTAGCATCATTAGTGATCGGGGAAATGAAATGAAATACTACCACACACCAGTAGAATGACTAAAAATAACAAAATTAAACCAAAAGCTGACCACGCCAAGTGCTGGGAAGGATGCAGAACAACTAGAACACTCATATTTTGCTTGTGGGAACACGAAATGGTATGGCCACTTTACTTAACAGTATTTTTTTAATTTATTTATTTATTCTTGAGAGAGATGGGAGGGAGGGGCAGAGGGAGAGAGACAGAGAGAGAAAATCCCAAGCAGGCTCTGTGGAGCCCAACGCGGGGCTTGAACTCACAAACTAGGAGATCCTGACCTGAGCGGAAATCAAGAGTCAAACGTAACCAACTGAGCCGCCCAGGTGCTCCTGTTTTTGTTTTTTAGTAAAAGTAAACATGTACTTACACATAACTCAGCAGTCCCATTTATACATATTTGCCCAAGAAAAATGCAAACAACTTAGCAGTCCCATTTATACATATTTGCCCAAGAAAAACACAGACATAGCCACACTAAGTCCTCTACATGAATGTTCTAGAAGTTTTATTAATAATAGCTAAGAACTCACTAAGGAATCTACTCCTGAAATCATTGTTGCACTATATGCTAACGAATTTGGATGTAAATTAAGAGAAATAAATAATAGCCAAGAAGTGGTGAATGGGTAACCAACTGTGGTATATCCATATAATGGAAACTACTCAGCTACAGAAACTAGTAATACCCATATCCATATGGAAGAGTCTCAAAAGCTTTATTTTATGTTGAGTGATAGAAGCCAGTCGTAAAGTCTATATACTGTAGGACTCCATTTATATGCCATTCTAGAAAAAACAACAGAGTCTAGATCAGGGGTTGCCAGAGGCTGCTGGTGGGGCACAGCGGAATTTTCAGGGTGACAGAAATGTCCCATATCATAATTGTGGTGGTTACACTATTACATACATTTGTCAAAACAAATAGAACGGGGGTGCCTGGGAGGTTCAGTCGGTTAAGCGACTGACTTCGGCTCAGGTCATGATCTTGCGATTTGTGAGGTCAAGGCCTTTGCCAGGATCTGTGCAGACAGCTCAGAGCCTGGAGCGTGCTTCGGATTCTGTGTCTCCCCATCTCCTTGCCCCTTCCCCATTTGCACTGTCTGTCTCTCTCTCAAAAATAAATAAATGTTTAAAAAAATTATAAAAATCTAACTTTATTGTATGAAAATTATTCCTCAAACTTTTTTTTTTTTTAAAGAATCTGTGTCATTGTGCCATTGACATCAGGCTGCATCCGTCCATCTCCACTTGTTAAAGGGGAGCTCCCCAGGGCCTGTCCAGTTTCTCTCTTCCCTGCCTGACCTGGGCTGAGCCCTGAGCAGCTCCAAGGCTTTCCTGCAGGAGGGAAGGGATAAGATGCCGGGGAGCTGGCGAGAGCCTACAGCAGTCCTATGAGCCTCCATCCCGCCTCTCTGGTCAGGAGGGGTAGCTCAGGTTGGGTTCTGCCACCCATGCAGGTCAGAGAGTCAGAGCCAGTGCTCTGGAAGAGTACACCCCAGCCCCGGGGAGATTGGGGGCTCTGGATGCTCAGCCCATTGCTGCTGAGCTGCCCCACACAGGGCAGCTGTCCCTGCCTCTCCCTGTCCTGCCTCTCCTGCCCCACCTCCTGCACACCTTCACAGGCACTTATCAACGGGGACACCCACTTTCCCCAGGGCTCTGATCCTCACAAGCTTCACCTGACACCTCGCTGTCTCTCTAGGATACAAGGGGGAGCCAAGAGAGGACATTGGTGTTGACTGATCACCAAAGTCTCTGTCCACCTTGTAGAAAATATTTAATTCAATCCTCATACCAACCACCTGAGGTGCACACTAGTCTTGGCCTCAGTTTAAGGATGTGGAAATTGAGGCTGAGGGAGCCAAGATGAACCTTAAACCCATGTGCGCCTGACCTCGAGGATGACCATGCTGGAGGCCATCTCATGGTTTTGCGCCACACACCACCCCCCCCCCGGCCCCGCCCCGCCCCACACACCTTTGCTTCTTATGTCTCTGCCTGTGTCCTCACAAATGCAGCGAATACCCTGCCAACGGAGGTCCTTCCTCGCTGTTCAAGGCTGTGATGCTGTGGCATCTGGAGTCAGCCTGACTTCGGGCCAACAGGGGTGACTCACACCTGGGAAGGAACACCCCGGCGGCAACAAGGCAAATCGGCAGTGCCCCCCAAGCCAGGCCAGGCGGCCCCTTGGAACAGCGGCCTGGACCCTCCCTTGGGACCAGAGGAGCGGCCCGGATGGAAACCGGTTTCCTGGAGCACTGACCCCTGGCTTCGAGGCAGCACTCCTCAAGTGATGGCGGCCTTTCAGCCAGCACAACTCAGGGACTAGCTGATGGTGGGGACCCTCCCCCCTCCAGGGAGGTCGTCCGGGTCCCCTGCGCTGCCAGCCAGCGAGGAGCCCAGGAGGCAGGCTCCCCCACCGCAGTGCCCCAGCAGGCAGACAACCGTGAAGAACCTCCTGCCCTTCTCTGGGCAGCCTTCGGGGCCTCCGCAGGTCCTTGCATCCTTCACTTGTCCCACCGCAGCTGCCTTGACTCTCCTGGGAGCCAGGGCTTTGGGCCTCCGGGTGGGTGGGGCTGTGAGCACAGCAGGCAGAGGCCCTTATCCACGTTCAGGACCAGCGTGGGCGCCCTAGGTAGGCTTCACCCGGCAATGACCGTCTGGGCTAGCTGGGGAGGGGGGGTGGGGGGGGGGACAAGTGGCAGGTGAGGAGTCTGGTGGGACAGGGAAGGAGGGGGGGGGTCTCAGTGAACACCCACTGTGCCTGGCGCTGGGGGGCAGCAGGAAGCGGAGTGGAGGAGAGGCGAGCCTAGAACAGTGTGCACTTAGAAGGGCAACACCAGAGCAAGGACAGGGCGCGCTCCACCGTCTCATGTGGTCAAGCATATGGTCTCCGTGCTTCCTGCTGAGTCCTGAGGACCGCGTGTCCCCTTCTCAAAGCAGCTGCCACAGACCCTCCCACATGGCCACTGGCTCTCCACTCCCACAGGTTCCCTTCCAAGTTCTACTCCCTCCTCCTCTTCCCCCTCCCTTCCACCCCTCCCCATGCCAGCACCTCCCCTGCTGTTTGTCTCCTTGCCCCCTCTCCCTCTCCTCCTGAGGGCCCTTCCTCCATTACCAGGGTCCTGCCAGTCCTGTGACCTCCAGCTGAAGCCCCACCTCTTCCAGCAGCCTTCCCTGGCCACCCCAGCTTGTGCCGGTTTCCCCTCACCCTGTTCTTTGCCTTCTCAAGTGCCTGTGTGGGCAGCACGAGGGCTTGTAGCCCCACAGCCCAGGCATGGTGCTGCACTCGCCTAGGTGGCCTCCCATGGTAGGATCCAGAGCTGCCCCAGTCAATTTAAGGGAAGTTAAGGAAAGAGGGGGGTTTCCTAGGAGAGGAGAGGACCCTCAAGAGCTTAAAGCCAGGATGTGCCCACTCAGGAGGTAGGGGCCTCGCCTTGCTGCTCCCTCAGCTTCCTGGGTGTCTAAGGTCTCCTGTCTCTGCCTCTCTCACTCATCTGTATCTTCCTCCTCCTCAGCTTCCTCTGCTTTAGGCCCAGACACGGACGCCCAGGCCAGTGCTCACAGTGGAATGAGAGTTCGGAGGCCCTACTCCTGGGACCGAGGTAGAGAATCTGATCGACCCCCGGGTCAGGTGACTTTCCTGTGCAGTCCCAGAGGTCAATGGGGGCAGGGTCACATGCCCCCTGCAGGGGCTCCAGCTTTGAGGGGTGTGGTCAAGTCCTCCGGTAGCCAGTTGGATATGGGAGAAATGGGTGCATGTCCCATATGGTGCATGCAGGGAAGCAAGATGCCTAATAAATGTTGGCAGACTTAAGGACCAGCGCCAGGGCTCTTTCCCAGCGTCCTAACAGCCTTTCTGGGACCCAGTCTGTTTTTCTCACTTGTTTACAAAAGTGGCCAAGAGGTGCCAGGAAGACCTGAGTCTACTCCAGGTCTGCCACTTAGCAGCTTGGTGAATTTGGGCAACGAATAAGAGATTTCTGAGTGTCCTCATCTGCAAAGGAGAGATTATAAGAGTAGCCATGTGCCATTGTAGGGGGCAGCTATAGGGGTGACTGGAGCTGAGGGTCTAGCCCAGTGCCTGGCACTCACGTGGCAGGGACCCTGAGAAGCTTATCTTTTCAGCACAAAAATCAGAAATCGGGATAGTGTATCACTATGTAATTGACAGTGTTTTTTCCTCCTTTTATACTAGCACATAAAATAGGTGCATCTTACAGTTAATGGCATCCTAGATTTGGTGAAATATGGGATCATTACCAATTGCGCTGGTCTGGGGAAAACTGCAATATATCTGGGTAAAAATGTCCCCATCTGCAACATAAGGACAAGGTCCCTCCTTTAGGCAGCCACTGTGAGGCCAAAATGAGACCACATCTGGAGACAGCTTGACAAGTTCTCCCTCCCTCCTGGTTGGCACCAATTGGTGGACAAAGGTGGGCTTTGGGCAAACCAGGCCATCCTGAGCTGGGAGCCTGTTTGTTTATCTGTGGAGGGGGCGGCCTCAGCACTGAGGGCCAAGCAAATATTTGCGGTTATGGATTAACTCGAGGTCCAGACTGTCATGGCGGCAGGACGGCGACCTTGCAATTTCTCCCTGGCCCACCCCAGTAAGTCCCCTTCGAGGCAGGTCTGTGAGGGGGGTGGAGGAGGGATGGGCAGATGTGAAGGCTGAATCCTCCAGCCAGGGTTCGAGAGGCTGGCTAGAGCTTGGGCTAATGGGAAATCAGGGCCCTGCCACAAGGCCGGCCTGGGCGCTTGCTGGCATTCCTCAGGCCTGGGTGCCACAGTTCCAAGGGGCCTTCTTCCCAGACTCTGAGGCAAGGAGAAGTTGTCAGAGCTCCTCCAGGGACGAAGGACATCGTCAGGGGCAGCTTGGAGCCCAGGAGCTGTCCTCCCCCACCTCACCTCTAAACCTGGGGAGTGGGGGAGGTTGCAGATGGGGCAGGCAGGCCTACCCCTGGGGCTTGGAGGCAGCGGAGGGCTCCCTCCTAGGTTTCCAGCTGGCAGGGCTACTTCTGGGGCTTTGTAGGGCAGCCGGTAGTTTGGGGCAGGGGCTAGGATTCTAGGCCTGGGGCCAGGTCCTAGCTCTGCTGTGTCCTGGCTGTGGGTTTTTAGTAAGCTACTTCACTCGTCTAAGCCGATATTTACTGAGCGTTTGCTGTGTACAAACCCTGTCTTTAGAGCATTGTATTTTATTCTCACAGTAACCCCAATAAGGCAGAAATGACAGCTTTTCTAACCATTTTACAAATGAGGAAACTGAGACAAGGAGCAGTTAGGTATCCTGCCCAGTATTGCTGTCCCGGAGCTGGGATTTGCACCAAATGGTCTGACTTGGTGGCCTGGCTTCTGAACCATGTACCAATTGCTGGGAAAACACCACGAATGTCCAATAAATGTTAGCCTGGCCATCAGATCAGCAATGGCACCACCCTCTAACCCTCACCAAAGAACAGGACAAAGAAGGGCAGGAACATTCTGGGCTCAGCTGCCATGGCCCTTTTGTGCTGAGTCACCTTTGATCTTCCCCAGGACTCCATGCCCTTTCTTCCTTTTCTCTTCATCCCTCAGACTCTGGGGAAATGCTGTGACCTTAGCCCCACATAGGCAAGGACACTGAGGTGCCAGTGGTTCTCTGTCTAGGGAACAGGGACCACCCCCCCAGCCTCAGTCCTTGCATTCAGCTGCCATTCGGGGGGCCGGCCAGCAGGCAGAGCAGGGCTGGTGGGGCTTCTGGAAGCTCAGGAGTCCTCCTCAGACAGGTGTCAGCAACTTCAGAATGTGGCAACTCTCAAGCCTCTTCCTGTTGGTGACCATCTGGGGAACTTCCGCCACACCAGCTCCTCCTGGTAAGGCCACGCTACTCCCTCCCTGGGACCCTCCCGGTCTTCACAGGCCCTCTCAGGCCACACAAGGCCCTCACACCGCACAGCATCTCCTCTGGGCCTCATGGGGAGGTGAGAGGCACACATGGGGAGGAAGTGACTGACAGTCCCCTGCAGGCCAGCTGTTGGAACCCAGCAGCTACTCCCTGGTGGGTGGAGGCTGCGGGGTGTGGGGGGGAGCTGTGACAGCAGACTACTGTTGTGATGCAGTTAGCCCTGGGGGTCATGTCCCGAAGCTCCTTCCTCCAGCCTGGGAGTAGGCCACAGAGTCCCCCGGGGCCTTTCCCCTCCACCCAAGTACTTGCTCCCTCAACAGCCAAAGCCAGGCCTGGCCACCACCCCACCCAGCTGCAGGGCGGCCTCTCCTCCAAGGCAGTGACCTGAGAGGTGACAGTCCTGCCCCACCCCTCCCTCAGCCCCCACAGCCAACAGGAGGAAACCAGGGCACCTTCTGAGGCCTGAGAGGGAATGAGTTGCCAGTGTCGCCCTCGCCCCAGGCACACCAGCTACTGTTGGCATTTGTGCCTGTTCCTGAGCTGCTCATCTGCCTGGGGTGGGGGGGGGGGGCGGGGTTCACTCCCACCTGTGGTCCACTTGGCTTCTTTATCCAGACTCTGATGCCTTCCTTTCCTGGCCTTTGCATCAGCCCCTCCAGCCTCTCTTCCTCACTTCCCTGACCTGGTCCCTCCATCCCAGCTGTCCCCAACAGACACCTCTCAGAGCTCTGGAGACAGGTCTGCAGTCCTCCAGCGGTGCCTGCCTGAAGGGAAGGCTGGGAAGTGCTCCTCCCTGCTAGGGAGGTCAAGGAGGAGCTGGGAGGGAGGAGGGAGAGCATCAACACAGGGTGGCACAGGGGTACTCAGAGAAATGCCACCGACTGAACTTTGCAGTCTTGGTAATAACAGCAGCATGTAGCACTGGGTGCTCAGTTCTGTGTCAGGCCCTGTGCCATCTGACACCATTATTCCTCATGTTTGCATAAATAAACTGAGGTTTAGAGAGGCAAAGCCACCCGCTCAAGGTCACACATGGAGCTCAGGCTGGGTCCCAAGGGAGGGCTGCCTGGCTCAGCACACGAGTGGCCAAGTCCTCTGTCCTCCAAGGCCGGCCATCTGCTGTCTGTGGAGGAAGAGGGCAGAGGAGAAGGGGTCTTAAGTCTGGAGGGTCCGAGACAAAACCCCTCCTGGCTTCACTGGGCTCCCTGCAGTGCGGCCCCTACCCCAGCACCCACCCACCTCAGGCCCCTCCACCAAAGTGAGCTCCCCCTCCTCCCAAACCAGACTCAGTGTTCTCCAGCAGAGAGCTCGCCCACCGGGTGCTGCGGATCCGCAAGCGAGCCAACACCTTCCTGGAGGAGCTCCGGGCCGGCAGCCTGGAGCGGGAGTGCGTGGAGGAGATCTGTGACTTGGAGGAGGCCCAGGAGATTTTCCAAAATGTGGATGACACAGTAAGGCTGCAGCGCTGGCTGAAGAGGGCGGGTAGGCTGGTGGCCAGCGGGGGCTTGCAGGATGAGCAAGCTGGGGCTCCACTGCTGAGGCCCTCTTGGGAGTCGGGGAAGCCTTAGGCTGGGATTCCCAACAGTCCCACTGCAGGAAGTTCAGCCTGCTCTCTGCCCGCCACTGGCCACTACTGCCTCGCCTGTTCTCTGTGGCCAAAATGCCACCTTCTCTGCTTCCAGCCACGCACCTGCCCATCAGGGTGTCTGTCCTGATGTCTGTTCACATGCACTTGCTCTGTGCCTCAGTTCAAATTCTCAAGGGGCTAAATCTGATTGCTCAGGGGATCTGAGGGAAGAGCCCATGTCCTCTCTGGCTCCCAGGGCTCTGTGGTGGCCCTGAGGTGGAAGGATGGATTGGTAAGAGAGGTGGCTCTCTGATACAGGACTCAGACCCCCTCCATCCCCAAGGGCCTACTTGAACTACTAGGACAAAGAGTTGTGCTGCCACCAGGGGGCCCCTTCTGAGCTGTCTGTAGGGCCTTCCCAGGCTGAGGGGGAGCTCTGGTCTGCCCCTTTGGCTGCTACCTCGTGGCCTAGATCCCCACGGCCTCTTTTCCCAAATGGCTTCCTCGGCTGACGCCCAAAGGACTATCTGCAGCCACCATCTGAGCAGATCACATCCCTCCCATGGCTCTCCCACCTCACCCTAAGATCTCCCAGGCCCCACAGAGCACAGCCACTGCTGCAGGGGCCTGCTGGTGTTAGGCATCCAGCAGTGGATCTCAGGTGTGGTGGCCCCAGACCATCAGCAGCAGCAGGGACTTGGTTAGACCAGCAGACCTTCCGAACCAGCAATCAGCATCTAACCCACAAGGTCTCAACTTTGAGAAGCTGGCTTAGGGAAAGACCATGAGCATGAGAGGTCCAGAAAAGCCTAAAGGAGTGATGGGGGCAAGAAGGAGGCTGAGCAGCCTGGTGAGGGATTTGGGGTCCCTTCCCCTACAGAGGCTGTTGTGGTAGCAGACAGTCCAGAGAGCAGGCTTCCAGACGCAAAGGGGGTAGGGTGGGGTGAGTGGGAGGTGGGGTGGAGATGGCAAAGGAGGTGCGGGCAAGGAGGAGTGTGGCCCTACCCTGGCTGGCCACCGCCCGACAAGCCTTTCCCTCCCCTGCCCCACCTGGGTGGGACCCGGGAGGGGACCCGCGGGCTCCCCAGGCACACACGGGCTGACGGCCCCTCATGCTGCCCCTTCTCTCCACAGCTGGCCTTCTGGGCCAAGTACATCGGTGAGTGCGCTCTCCATCCCAGGCCGCTGTGCCCGTGCCCCCTCGGGTTCTTTGGGCCGCAGGAGGGACGGGGACGGGCTGGCGGCACCAGTGACACCCCTTCGCCATGTCGCAGACGAGGACCAGTGCGTGGCCCCACCCCCCGATCACCCGTGCGACAGCCCGTGTTGCGGGCACGGCAATTGCATCGACGGCATCAGCGCCTTCCGCTGTGACTGCGACCCGGGCTGGGAGGGCCGCTTCTGCCTATACGGTGAGAGAGGGCCGGCCGCGGTAGGGGGCGGGGAGGGGGGGCGGGGGTAGGGGCGAGCGGTCGGGCCCCGCGGGGCGGGGAGGGGGTGGGAGCGGGAAAAGGGAAGGGGCCCCCGCGGAGCGGGGGGGGGCCGGTCGCGCCGCGCCACCGTGCCCTCCCGGCGCCCCCTCCCTTGTCCGCGCAGAGGTGAGCTTCTCCAACTGCTCGCTGGACAACGGCGGCTGCGCGCACTACTGCCTGGAGGAGGAGGGCGGGCGCCGCTGCAGCTGCGCGCCGGGCTACAAGCTGGGGGACGACCACCTGCAGTGCGAGCCCACGGGTGAGCCCCCCAACCCGGGGAGGGGGCGGCCCGGGGAGGCTTCGGAGGAGCCAGCGAGGAAATGCGCCACCCCTGCTCCGCGTGCTCGGTCCTGGGGTCCGTCCCAGATTTGGGGGGTGCCCCCACCTGCTCTTTTCCTCACTTACCTGCCTCCCTCCAGGTGCCCCTGCTCACCTTGGGGACAATTTTCCGGAGGAGCATGAGCCCATAGGTCACTCATCTCCCAAACTGTGAGCGGATGTAGGGGACCAGACCTCTGGTATCTTCCTCCACTACTCCGGCTAGCTTTATTTTTTTTTTTTTCTTTCTTTCTTCCTTCCTTCCTTCCTCTCTTTCTTTTTTTTTTTCTTTCTTTCTTTCTTTCTTTCTTTTAATTTAATTTATTTTTTTAATTTACATCCACGTTACTTAGCATATAGTGCAACAATGATTTCAGGTAGTGCAACAATGATTTCAGGAATAGATTCCTTTAATGCCCCTTACCCATTTAGCCCATCCCCCTTCCCACAACCCCTCCAGTAACCCTCTGTTCTCCATATTTAAGAGTCTCTTATGTTTGTCCCCCTCCCTCTTTTTATATTATTTTTGCTTCCCTTCCCTTATGTTCATCTGTTTTGTATCTTAAAGTCCTCATATGAGTGAAGTCATATATTTGTCTTTCTCTGACTTATTTCGCTTAGCATAATACCCTCTAGTTCCATCCATGTTGTTGCAAATGGCAAGATTTCATTCTTTTTGATTGCTGAGTAATTCTCCTTTGTGTATATATACCACATCTTCTTTATCCATTCATCCATTGATGGATATTTGGGCTCTTTCCATACTCTGGCTATTGTCAATAGCGCTGCTATAAACATTGGGGTGCATGTGCCGCTTCAAAACAGCACTCCTGTATCCTTAGGATAAATACCTAGTAGTGCAATTGCTGCGTCATAGGGTAGTTCTAATTTTTTGAGGAACCTCCATACTGTTTTCCAGAGTGGCTGACCAGTTTGCATTCCCACCAGAAGTGCAAAAGAGTTCCCCTTTCTCCACATCCTCACGAACATCTGTCGTTTCCTGAGTTGTTAATGTTAGCATTCTGACAGGTGTGAGGTGGTAACTCATTGTGGTTTTGATTTGTATTTCCCTGATGATGAGTGATGTTGAGCATGTTTTCATGTGTCGGTTGGCCATCTGGATGTCTTCTTTGGAGAAGTGTCTATTCATGTCTTTTGCCCATTTCTTCACTGGATTATTTGTTTTTTGGGTGTTGGGTTTGATAAATTCTTTATAGATTTTGGATACTAACCCTTTATCTGATATGTTGTTTGCAAATATCTTCTCCCATTCTGTCAGTTGCCTTTTAGTTTTGCTGATTATTTCCTTTGCTGTGCAGAAGCTTTTTATTTTGATGAGGTCCCACTGGCTTTATTTTCTAAAGACACCTTGTCCAGTCTGGCATCCCATTTCCCCTTATACCTCTGGCTTCTCCTTCTTATACATTTTATCAACTTTGTATATGTACAAGGAAGTGAGAGTTTTACAACTGGTATAATGAACTCTAGCAGGTTGCTCCTCACCATGGGTCTTGTGTCATTCGACCTACAGTGCCCTAGGTGCACCCATATCTTCGGCCTCAGGGCACATTTCCTTAGTTATTTCTTTGATAATCTCCCTGCTGCTTTCTCTGTTCTCTCTTTTTGGACATCCTATTATTCAGGTCTTTTTCCTCTGGGTTGCTCTTTTCATTTTATTATCCTTCTATTTTTCATTTCTTTGACTTTGTGTTCTTTCAGGGAGCGTTCCACAACATTGTATTCCAATCCATTTACTTAGAAGAAATGTCTCACTTTTTATTTTGAAATAGAGATTCACAGGAACTTACAAGGAAATGCCTGGTGGACCTGGTGGCCTATGGGTGTTCCTGTGAGGCCATTGGAAAGCCCAGGTCACCTGGAAGAATCCCTACTGCCCAGCCCGTCAGGTGTTTAGGCCATTTCCTGAGAGGAATCCCCCAGGTTCATGTTTGGGTGGGTCCAGCCTGCTGTCCAGCCCCCTGGAGTAGAGCAGGGAAGAGTCCAGCCCCCTGGAGTGGAGCAGGGAAGCTGCAGATGTCTGGGTTACTCCCTCTGGTCAGTCTTGCACATCACTCTTTCCTGTGGCTATGCACAGTCTCTGGTTCCCCCTGTGCAGAGAATACCCCTATGGACTTCTGCATGCTTGGAGAAGAGAGTCAAGCCACTGGGGGGTTGGCACAGAGGTCTAGGGCTTTAGTAGTTTCCTTTCCAAACTCAACATTTCTGTCTGCAGTCCTACCTATACTGTGTTATTCGGAAGCACTGAGGCAGGGGGCAGTGGTGTTTGGTAATAAAAGCAGTCAGCTCCTAGAATCCCCTATTACTGGCTGAGATTTTTGCTTTCTCAGATAGCCAAGTCAGCTACCATGTCTGGCTTCTGGAATTTTGTTGCTGCTGTCTCCATTCTCTGCCACTATGCAATCCCCCTGCTGATGGTTGCCCATTGCTCCTACAAGTCTAAATCTCTCAGCCTGGCATGTATGGTCCATCATGAGCAGACTCTGGCAGCCCTCCCAGCCCTCCGTGCTCCATCACATGCTCTCTCCCCTTGGCAGAGGACCTCACGACTGTGCTCAGAGCTACTTTGGGGGCTCTCCAGGAACGCCCACCACTTCCTCCCCATAATCTCTTACCTGTGTTAGGAGCTTGGTGGCATCCCAGCATGAGACTTTACTTATGTCTCTCAGGGATTACTCCCAGTGGCCCTGGGAATTCTGAGAAGTTTAACAACCTGACCAAGGACACACGGATGGGTAGTGATGCTGCTTGGTCTGACTCTTGCCAGAGTCAAACAGAGGGGATTTTCAGGTTACTGTAACTGGGTCCCTAAGCATCACATATGCCTTTACCCCTACAATGGGGCAAACTAGGCTGCAGGCAGGAAGTTGACAAAGGTGAGGGAGCAGTCTCAGGGAGCAGTACCCGGCAGGAGCTCACCAGCTTCCCCTACTTCAGTGAAGTTCCCCTGTGGGAGGCCAGGGAGGCGAATGGAGAAGAAGCGCAAGACTGTGAAACGTGACACAAGCCAAGCTGACCAAATAGATCCAAGGCTCGTCAATGGGAAGCTATCCGGATGGGGGGAGAGCCCCTGGCAGGTGAGAGGAGAAGCAGCCTCTTGGGTGAGGAATCACAAAGCCCCTGCTGGGAGTTCCCCCACTCAGGATGCCCAGATGGGGAGGGGAAACGCTGCTTTCGCTTGGGGTGGGGGGCTGTGCTAATGGCGGAGCCATTTCAGGGAAAGCTGGGGGGAAAGCTGGAGGTACTTGATGGGGGATAGCAGCCAGGGCCGGATGGGCTGAGCACAGGGGCATGTGGTGGACGTACAGGAAGGCAAGCCATCATTTTAGTAAAGAGCCGGAAAGATAATGCACTGCCAGTGGAATTTTAGGTGGAGGCCCAGCTCATGGGAGAGGTGTTTTGCTTGGGAGAGAGGTGGGAGGGATGGTTGACCCTGAATACCGCTCCAGCCTCACCGTGGCTGCTAACACTTACTTGGTCCCAGGCATTGGATGGTACAGAAATCAATAAGCAGGGGATTGGCAGGCCTTGGGGAGCTCAAAGATTCTGGGAGGGTCAGGCTCCTAAACACAGCGACTCAATGGGACCAAAGCCAGGATGGCCAGTGGGACAGGGCCTGATGGAACCCCAAGGGATCCCTGTTCAGGCTTCAAAGGCTCCTCAGGGGACTTGAGTCCCAGCCTGAGCCCCAAGGGTGAGTAGAACTCTCTGGGTGCTGTGGAGAATAACTACAGCAACAGCATGGGCAAAGGCAGGGAGAGGCCCTACAACAGGACAACTCTGTAAAACAGGCAGAAATAGAAAATGCCAGCAAAGGGCCATGGGTCTGTGCCTGTGTGACTAGGGAACAGGAAAGATCCACTTTCGCAGCCAGCACCTCAGGCTTGAGAACCATGGCTGTGCTGCACGCCATGGGCCCTGGCCTGGAGCTGTCAGGGGTAGTTGTGGTGATGTCACTGCCCACTCCCATTCCAGGTGATCCTGCTGGACTCAAAGAAGAAGCTGGCCTGCGGGGCGGTGCTCATCCACACGTCCTGGGTGCTGACAGCGGCCCACTGCATGGAGGACTCTAAGAAGCTCATGGTCAGGCTCGGTACGGACTGGGGCTGGGCAGGAGGGGCCTCGGAGGCCTCCAGGAGGGGTGGTGCCAGCAGCCTGGCCAGGTTTGGGGACCCTGA
The DNA here is from genome assembly GCF_018350195.1 of Panthera tigris. Classification (NCBI taxonomy): domain Eukaryota; kingdom Metazoa; phylum Chordata; class Mammalia; order Carnivora; family Felidae; genus Panthera; species Panthera tigris. Next base: position 110,470,409 of record NC_056667.1, on the reverse strand, counting down.
TCCTCGGGGTGCTTGAACAAGAGGCGGCATGAGCTCCACGGAAGGTGTCTGGGGAGAAGAGACCTCAGTGCTCCCCTGACCAAGCCACTCCCCTGGTGGGATTTGAGACACAGTGACACCTGGTATATGGCAGGTGGGGATTCTCTTCAAATCTGGTGCCCAGGTGCTTACACACATGTGTTTGCAAAGTGAGGGGGGCGTCTCACACACACACACACACACACACACACACACGCCTCTTCACTCCCACTCACATGGAGCAGGCCGTGTGGACGTCCAGTGCTGTCGGGTAAAGACACCCACAAGGGATCTACATCACCTGGCTCCAGGGCCATGCTTCACACAGACTGAGAAGCTGATGGAGCTGAGTGGCAGAGACTCTGGCATCTGCCACAGCAAGGCAGCTGCAGTGGTCCCCGGGGCCCTGAGTCCAGGCCCCACTCTGTACCAGTTTCTGAAGGGGCTCTCCACTGTCCATGCGGAAAAAAGAAGGAAAAGCTGTATTGAGAATGACCAATTCACATTCCCTGCAATAATCTGCCACACAACCAATGGCCAGTGGCCTCCAGTGGCACTGGGCTTAGAATCTCCAACTCCCCCACCCCTGCCCCTCCAGGAGCCATCAGCCTTGCTGGGGAGGATCTTGTCTCTGGTGTGTGATCCGATCTTTCTTCCCCGGCAGAGCCTGTGTCCTGTTGGTTCTTCCCTCTGGGTCTTGTGTCTTGCTGTTCTTGCCCTGTCAGCTCCCCCCCAGTTGCTTGTCGCTGCGTTGCTCTCAGGCCAGCAGTGCTGGCAGGAGAGGCGTGTCTCCGCACCACAGTAGCTCCACACACCCTTTGCGGCTCCTCTCTGTGTCCCTGGCCTCCCTGCTCACTGCCCACGGCCGCCAGGCCTCCCTGCCCCATCTGTGAGTGAGGCCTCAATTCCAACCAGCCTTCCACCCCTTTAAGACGACACCTGGAAGGGATGTGAGATTTGTGGCGCCCATGGCAGTGCCTGGGATGTGTGGCGTCTGCTCCAGCTGCGGACCCTGGTGCTGCCCCCAACCACTCCGACTGCCCCCCTTGCCCCATAGGTGAGTATGACCTGCGGCGCAGGGAGAAGTGGGAGATGGACCTGGACATCAAGGAGGTCCTCATGCATCCCAACTACAGCAAAAGCACCTCAGACAATGACATTGCACTGCTCCGCCTGGCCCAGCCCGCCATCCTCTCACAGACCATCGTGCCCATCTGCCTCCCTGACAGTGGCCTTGCGGAACGTGAGCTCACCCAGGCTGGCCAGGAGACGGTGGTGACTGGCTGGGGCCATCGCAGCGAGACCAAGAGAAACCGCACCTTTGTTCTCAACTTCATCAAGGTCCCCGTGGTCCCTCAAAACGAGTGCATCAAGGCCATGCACAACATGATCTCTGAGAACATGCTGTGCGCGGGCATCCTTGGGGACTCACAGGATGCCTGTGAGGGCGACAGTGGGGGGCCTATGGTTGCATCCTTCCGCGGCACCTCGTTCCTGGTGGGCCTGGTGAGCTGGGGCGAGGGCTGTGGGCGCCTCCACAATTATGGCGTTTACACTAAAGTCAGCCGCTACCTTGACTGGATCCACAGCCACATTAGAGCTGAGGAGGCCTCGCTCGAGGGCCAGGTGCCTTAGCTTCCCTCAGGCTTGTGTCTGGAGCCCAGAGGCCACTCGTGGAACGGGGTGGGGGAGTGGGGCTGGATGGCTGAATGCAACAGTTGAGACATTAAAGGGGACATGTAACAAGCACACCAGCTATAGTTCTGTCTCTCTTTGCATCCCTTTTCTGGGCTGTTCTGAAGGGAGTAACATTTGTGGAACATCTACTGCATGTCCCACACTTTATGAACACAGTCTTTTTCAGCTCTGTGGGGTGGGGAAGAGCTGAGCCAAATTTGGTGGAGTCTGAGGCTGATAACATTTGGGGGAGGGGCTCTTTTTATGAAAAAGAATAAAAAATGTGACCATAAAACTGTGGAAGCCCCTCCCAGGGCCTTGGAAGGAGACTGCACAAAGCAGAGATCTAGAAGTCAGAGCTTTACAGTACACCCAACAATGAAGGTAGAGGTTTTAAGCTCACATTACAGAGGGGAAAACTGAAGTTTAGGAAGGGTTACATGGTGGAATCAGGATTCAGATCTAGGCCTGACTCCCAACCCCCTGTGCCCCTGTGTGTTCTCCACTGTTCTTGGAGGGCAGCTGTGTTGAGCACTTGCTGGGTATGGAGGCCATTATCAGCCCAGTGGGGGAAGTAGCCAGAGACTCAGAAGGTGTTGGTTCAGCTCAGAATGAGCTCACAGCTGGGGAAGCTGTTTAAGAACAATTTCACAAAGGGGTGCCTGGGTGGCTCAGTTGGTTGAGTGTCTGATTTTTTATTTCAGTTCAGGTCATGATCCCGGGGTTGTGGGATCCATCCCTGTATCAGGCTCTGCACTGAGTGTGGAGCCTGCTTAAGATCCATTCTCTCTCTCTCTCTCTCTCTCTCTCTCTCCCTCTGCCCCTCTACCCTACTTGTGTGCGTGCACTTTCTCTCAAAAAAAAAAAAAATTCACATGAGCATGAATAGCAGTAAGTAGGCGGCTCTGTGTTGAGCCAGCCTTATAGGCATAACTGGATGAGACAGAGAAATAAGTAAGGATGTACTTGATAAAGAGGGACAGAGGTGAGACGAAGCTGAGACAATTGGGCTAAAGTCGTACAACGAATCTCACTCTTTGTGTAGCTGTGGCCAAGCTATTCTCTTCTCTGGGCATCAGTAAAATAAAGGGATTAAATGACAGCATTAAATGGTTCTCAATCCTGGCTGTACGTTTGAGCCTCCTGGGGAATTTTTACAAACATCCAGTTGCCCCTTCAGAGATTCTGGTTTAACTGATTTAGAGTGGGGGACCCTGACATTGATAATTTAAAAACTCCCCAGCTTATTTAAAAGTGTAGCTGGGGTTGAAAGCCACCGGACCAGATGGTCTTTAAGGGCCATTTTTGCTTGGATAGTCCCTAGTTCTGAGCCTCAGTACCAATGACAATGAAGACCAGCAATCTGAAAAAGGACAGCACAAGTGAGTCAATAGTGAAGGAGGCCCTGACTTGTGGTTATACCCAGCTTGTCAGAGCCACAACTGCTTATTATAGACCAGAGACCCCAGGAGGCATGCCTGAGAAGGGGCCTGCAGGATCCATCTCCTAACAGATGCAGCAAAGGGGTAGAATGGACAGCTAGGGAGTGGGAGGAAGCCAGGCCCAGGGCTGGAACCACCTCCTGATGAGTGCATTGAGCCAGCATCCCTGACACTCACAGTGGGATGTAATGGATTGGGAGTGACAGCGTGCTGGACGTCTTTGCCCCAGGCAAGTTTCTGGTGAAGCCAGTTAACTAGCATGGTAGCTTGGGTGAGGAAGCTCTGGTATGACCCGAGGAGCTCTACTGACCTGCTCCCTAGTGAAACTCGTGAAAATTATAAAAACAAATATCTAAAATCTCTGGGAATGGTCCTAAGGGCAAACAAAACAAGAACAAAGATACAGCTTTTAAATCAATGCGAGAAAACTTGATCTGTCCAACAGAAAGCAAAGGAGAATAAAAATAAATAAGCAGCACACATAAATCCATTGCATTTCTGTGTAATAACAATGACTATGTGAAAATCAAAATTAAAACCACAATACCACTTCCAAGCACCCTAAAGAAAATGAAGTACTTAGATATAAGTTAAACATACAACTATGGCCACCTGACTTTTGACAAAGCTGCAAAAGCAATTCGATTGAGGAAGAAGAGCCTTTTCATAGGAAGCTGGTACAGTGGGGCATCCATAGGCCAAAAAATGAAACTGAATCTGAGTTTCACACCTTGTACGAAAACTAACTCAAAATGGACATGAACTATAAAGTGAGACAAGAAGAAAGTATAGTAAATGGAAACTATGGAATAAGATGGAAATAACGATAAATGTAATTAGGTTAAACTTATCAAGTAAAAGAGAGAACTCTCAAATTAAAAAAAATCAATCTGACCATATATTATTTACACACAACTTAAAAACTTAACATAAAAACATAAAACATAACATAAAAACATAAAAACTTAAAAGACTGAACGTATATAATAATAGAAAGTCCATATGATTTTGAACAAAAAGCTAAGATAGTGATTTTCATAATGGATAAAATGGAAACCAAGGGGAAAATATCTTAAACACCAATGATGGACATTAAATACTGATGAAAGAATCAATCGTGTAATCATCATAGTATGTGCCTCTAACAATATAACCTCAAAATATATAAACCAACAACTGACAGAAGTGCAGGAAGAAAGAAACAATTGTTTTGGAGATTTTTAAAACTCTCTCAGAAACCAATAAATTAAACAGATTAAAAAATAAGTGGCTATGTAGAATACCTGGCCAATAAAATTAATAAGCTTGAGTGATTCTTTTTTAGCATATGAGGAACACTTATAAAAATATACTGAGCCAGAAGGAAACCTGACTAAATTCCAAAGGCTCACTATGATCCAGAACCTCCTCTCTAGCCAAAAGGCAATGCAAATATAAATTCACAAAAAATGTTTTAAAATCTTGTACATTTTCAAACTAACATATTAGTAAAAAAAAATCATTAAAAAATGAAGAAATAGTAAGATTGAATGCCAAATTGTGGGACACAGCTAAAGCAAGGCATAGAGGGAAATTATATCTTCAAATATACTTATCAAGAAACAAAAGTTAACAGAGAGAGATTTTAACAAATTGCCTTGTGTGATTATGGAGGCCTGGCTGGTCCAAAATCTGATGGGACAGACTGCAGCCTGGAGGCTCAGGGAAAAATTGCAGATCTAAATTTTTTTTTTAATGTTTATTTATTTTTGAGACATAGTGTGAGCGGCGGAGGGGCAGAGAGAGAGAGAGAGAGAGAGAGAGAGACAGAATCTGAAGCAGGCTCCAGGCTCTGAGCTATCAGCACAGAGCCTGATGCGGGGCTTGAACTCACAAGCTTTGAGATCATAACCTGAGCTGAAGTCAGCCGCTCAACAGACTGAGCCACCCAAGCACCCCAAGAATTGCAGATCTAGTCCAAGGACCATCTGCTGGCAGAATTCCTTTTTGCACAGGGGAGGTCAGTCTTGGTCTTTTTAAGGCCTTTGACTGATTGAATGAGGCTCACCCACATTATGGAGGGTAATCTGCTTTACTCAATCTATCAATTTAAATGTTACTTGCATCTAAAAATGCCCTTCAAAGAAAATATTCAGAATGATGTTTGACTAAATATCTGAGCACTATGGTCCAGCCAGGTTGACCCATAAAATTAACCACCAACAAAAGGTTGAACTGGGCCCCTGACCCTGAAATTCAAATGTTGAAATCATAATTCCCCACAACCTCTGAACCTTATTTGAAAACAGGGTCATTGCAGATGTAATTAGTTAAGGTGAGGCAATACAGGGATAGGGTGGACCCTTGATATGACTGGTGTTCCTATAAAAAGAGAGAAATTTGAATATAGACACACCAAGAGGGAAAACAATGTGATCACACAGGGAGAATGCCAGGTGAACACAAAGTCAGACATCAGGGTGATGTGCGTACAAGCCAAGGAACCCCAAAGATTGCCAGAAAGCCACCAGAAGCTAGGGGAGAAGCACAGATTCTCCTCATAGCCAACAGAAGGAACCAACCCCACAGACACTTTGATCTGGGACTTCTAGGCTTTAAACTGTGAGACAGTGCATTTCTGTGCTTAGACGGCTTGGTTTGTGGTACTTTGTTTCAGTAGCCTTGGCAAACTAATAAATACAGCAAGTGACACAAGAATTCTACTTGAGATAGAGCTGGAAAAAGGAACACAAACCCAAAGGAATAAGAGGGAAGGAAATATAGATAAAGGAGCAGAAATCAGTGTAGTAACAAGGGGAAATGGAGAAAAGGATATGGGAAACAAAAGTGAAACTGCAGCCCTGAAAAGACTACCTCTAGCAAGGCAGATGTGGAAAGTGCACATCAAAAAGATAAGAATGAAGAGAGAGGACCAGAGGTTCCATTTCAAGATGGCATGGAGGAAGATACTGAGGTCACTCTTTTCCATGTATGCCCTGAATATATAGCTACCTACGGAAAAATTTCCTCTGGGAAAAATAAACACACACACACAAAACAAACCAAAAACTAGCTGAATGACTCTGGTGCATCACCCAAATAAGAAAAAAAAAATCCACATCAAAGTGGGTAGGAGAAGCTGAGACACAGTCTTCCCATTAATCCCACCCCTGGTGCAGCACCCACAATCGGGAGGGAACTCAAAACCCTGAGCTTCTCCCTGAGGACTGAAGGGTCTGAAATCCACACCAGGCATCCCAACATTTAGGACCAGCCCTTGAGAGATGAGCCTCCAAAACATCTAGCTTTGAAAGCCAATGATGCTTGGGTCAAGACTCACAAGGCTATAGCAAACTACAAAACCATTCTTAAAGGGCTCTCATGCACAGATTCATCCACCCCAGAGCCCAGCACAAAGGCAGCTGACTGAAAAATGCCCAGACTTTCTGTAAAAGAGGTGTATTTGCTTATTCTAAAGCACTGGCCTGAGGGGCAGACATCTAATTTAGCACATGCCTAGGGGCTTGCTGAAATACTTTCCAAAGACAGAGGCCAATGGGCACTGTCTTTGTACTCTCCCTCTGCCTTGCTCCAGCTCACCATTGTCTCCCCAAAAGGAGCCTGTACCCTCATCTGGCACCCTGATTTTTGCAGCTGCTGCCCAGAAGACACCTCTACATCACCTGGCTCTGATGGCCAGTGGGGCTTATGCTCATGGGTCCTACAGAGAGTTCTCAGCTAGTGACCTCCCCCAGGGCACAGCATAGAGACACTAGAATGAAACACATACCCAGCCTTTCTGTGAAAGAGGACCATTACAGATGTCGAAGCTTCAGCCTAAAGGTCAGGCTTCTGGTTTGGCACATATCGAGGAGCCTACTGAGGTGTTCTCTGAGGACAGAGGCTGGTGGGTATCATCTTTTTGCTTTCCTTCTGTCTCATTCTGGGCTGTTGGTATCTGTGAAAGTCCTAACTGCTTACTTTTATGGATATATCCTGATGCGTAGGCTTCTAATTAAACATATATCTAGGGGCTGAATGCAATCCTTTCCAGAGACAAAGGAAGACAACATGTCCCTTCTTTATGCTCTCCCTCTGTTCAGCCCTGGGTTGTACATGTCTTTGAGAAAGGAACTTGTGTACAAGTCAGATGTCCTGGCTTTTGTGTCTGCTACCCAGAAGATATATCCCTCGACAGCCTGGCTCTGGTGGGCAGTGGGGCTTGTGTTCATGCGTTCAATGGGATAGTAGCAAAAAAAGAAAATCTCTTAACTGGCTATCACCCCAGGGCTCAGCACAAAGGAAGCAGATAGAAATGACCATCTCCTAGTCTTCCCCTGAAAAAAGGCATATTTGCAAACATTAAAAGCTGCTTCCTGAGGGTCTGGCTTCCAACAACCTGAATCTATGTGCTGACTGAAATCCTTGCCTTTGGGACTCTGACAGTCTTGGTACACCCTCAACTACTGGGAGCCACTAAAAATAAAGTAGGCTGCTTAGATAATTACAGAGGTTTGAGAGACAACTAAGATCTAGGGCAGGGTCAAATGATAAGGTTCATCTCCCACACAAAGCCACTCCTTCAAGGCTGTGAGAGGCAGCTGTTATATTTAATGCATAAAAGCCAACAAAGAGTGAAGTAAAAAACCAACAAAGAGCAAAGTAAAATGAAGAAACAAAGAGGGGTGCCTGGGTGGCTCAGTCAGTTAAGTGCCCAACTTTGGCTCAGGTCATGATCTCACGGTTTATGAGTTTGAGCCCAGCATCAGGCTCTCTGCTGTCCCCCTCTCTCTCTGCCCCTCCCTGGCTTGTTCTCTTTCTTTCTTTCTCTCAAAATAAATAAATAAATAAACTTAAAAAAAAAGAAAAAAGAAATAGGAATATGTTCTAAATGAAAGGACAAGATAAAACCTCAGAAAAATACATTAATGAAATGGAGATAAGTGATTTATCTGATAAAGAGTTCAAAATAATGGTCATAAAGATTGTCACTGAACTTGGGACGAAAGTGGAAGAACAAAGTGAGAACTTCAAGAAAGAGAGAGAAATTTTTAAAAAGTACCAAACAGAAGTCATAGAGCTACAGAATACAATAACCGTCCTGAAAAATACACTACAGGGGCTCAACAGCAAACTGGATGATGCAGAAGACAGGGTCAGTGAATCAAAGACAAGGTAAGGAACTCAGCCAATCCAAACAGGAAAAAGAAAAAAGAGTGAAAAAGAACAAAGACAGCTTAAGGGACCTATGGGACAACATCAAGAGGAACAACATTTGCATTATAGGGGTCCCAGAAGGAGAAGAGAGACAGAGACAGAGACAGAGACAGAGAGAGAATGAAGCAGAAAACATATTTGAAGAAATAAAGGCTGAAAAGTTTCCTATTCTGGGAGAAGAAACAGACATCCAGGTCCAGGAAGCCTAGAACTTCAAAAGAAGATAAATCCAAAAAGATCCACAACAAGACATATTACAATTAGAGTGTCAAAAGTTAACAATAGAGAGAGAATCTTAAGAGCAGTAAGAGAAAAACAACTTAAGTATAATGGAACCCCTATAAAACTACAAACAGATTTTTCATCAGAAACATTGCAGGCCACATGGCAGTGACACGATATATTCAAAGAGCTGAGCGTTAAAAACTGCCAACCAACAGGGGCGCCTGGGTGGCTCAGTCAGTTAAGCATCTGACTTTGGCTCAGGTCATGATCTCATGGTTTGTTAGTTTGAGCCCCACATCAGGCTCTGCGCTGACATTGCAGAGCCTGCTTGGGATTCTCTCCCTCCCTCTCTCTCTCTGCTCCTTCCCCACACTTGCACTCTCTTTCTCTCTAAATAAGTAAATAAACTTAAAAAAAAAAAAAACACTGCCAACCAAGAATACTCTATCTGGAAAAGTTGTCCTTCACAATTGAAGGAGAGATAAAGAGTTTTCCACATATGCAAAAGCTAAAGGAATTCATCCCATTAGACTAGCCTTATAGGAACATTTTTTAGGTGAAAGGGATTTCTTTAAGCTGGAACAAAAGGGCACTAGTTAGTAACAGGAAAGTATATAAAGGTAAAAATCTCACTGGTAAAGTTAAATATATAGTAAAATTTGGAATAATGTTGTAAAAGTGGTGAGTTAATCACTTAAAGCTACTCTAAAGGTTAAAAGACAAAAGTAGTAAAAATATAATTTCAATAATTAGTTAATGGATGGATATACAAGATAAAAAAAGATGTGAATTGTGACCACCCCCCAACATAAAATGTGGTGGATGGGTGAGTAAAAAAGTAGAGCTTTAGAATGCATTCAACCTTAAGTTGTTATCAACTTAAAATATGTTGTAACAAATACAATTTGTTTTATGTAAGCCTTATGGTAACCACAAAACTCAAACCTACAGTAGATACACAAAAGGTAAAGAGAAAAGAATCTAAGCATACCACTACAGAAAATGATCAAGTTACAAAGGAAAAGAGCAAAAGAAGAAAGGAACAAAGGAATTACAAACCAGCCAGAAATCAATTAATAAAATGGAAATAAGTACATACATTAATTACTTTAAATATAAATGAACTAAATTCTCCAATAAAAAGACATAAAATGACTGAATGAATAAAAAAAACCAGACCGATATCTATGCTGTCTACAAGAAATTCATTTCAGCTTTAGGGGCACACACATAGACTGAAAGTGAAGAGATGGAAAAACATATTCTACACAAATGGAATCCAAAAGAAAGCTGGGGTAGTTTTATCCGACAAAATAGACTCTAAGGTAAAGACTGTATTAAGAGACAAAAAAAAAAAAATTACATAAAAATAAAGGAGTCAATCCAACAAGAGGATATAACATTTGTAAATATTTATTCACCAGCATCAGAGCACCTAAATATATAAAGCAAAGGGGCACCTGGGTGGCTCAGTTGGTTAAGTGTCTGACTTCAGCTCAGGTAACGATCTTACTGTTTGTGAGTTTGAGCCCCGCATCGGGCTCTGTGCTGACAGTTTAGAACCTGGAGCCTGCTTCAGATCCTGTGTCTCCTTCTCTCTCGGCCCCTCCCCAGCTCATGCTCTGTCTCTCTCTCAAAAATAAATAAACATTAAAAAAAGTATATATATGTATATATAACAGCAAACATTAATAGAAATAAAGGGAGAAATAGACAGCAATGCAATAATAGTAGAGAACTTTAATACCCCACTTTCATCGATGTGATAGATCCTCCCAACAGAATGTCAATAAGAAAACATTGGCCTTAAATGAAATGTTAAACCAGATGAATTTAACAGACATATGTAGAACATTCCATCCAAATGCAACAGAATACACATTCTTCTCAAGTGCACATGGTACATTCTCCAGGATAGATTATATGCTAGGACTCAAAATAAATCTTAATAAATTTAAGAAGATTGAAATCATATCAAGCATCTTTTTTGACCACAATGGTAGAAGACTAGGAATCAACTATAAGAAGAGGTCTGGAAAATTCACAAAAATGTGGAGATTAAACAATGTGATACTGAACAACCAAGAAGTCAAAGAAGAAATCAAGAGAAAGAAAAAAAATACCTTGATTCGAATGAAAATGGAAATACAACATACCAAAACTTATGGAATGCAGAAAAAGCAGTCTTAAGAGGGAAGTTCACAGTGATAAATACCTACCTCAACAAACAAGAAAGAGCTCAACCAACCTAACTTTACACCTTAAAAACTAAAAAAAGAACAAAGCCCAAAGTTAGTAGAAGGAAGGAAATAACAAAGATCAGAAAGGAAATAAACAAAAGGTAGTAAAAAGACTATTGAAAGGGTAAATGAAACTAAGAACTATGTCTTTGAAAAGATAAATTCAACAAATATTTAGCTAGACTGCCAAAGAAAAAGAGAGGACTCAAATAAATACAAACAGAAATGAAAGAGAAGACATTACAACCAATACCACAGAAATACAAAGGATAAGAGACTACTGTGAACAATTAGATGCCCCCAAATTGGACAGTCTAGAAGAAATGTATAAATTCCTGGAAACACACAACTTCCAAAGACTGAACCATGAAGAAATAGAAAGCCTGAACAGACCAATTTTTTTTTAAAGTTTATTTATTTATTTTGAGAGAGACAGAGAACACAAGTGGGGGAGGGGCATAGTTGGGGGGCAGGGACAGAGGATCGGAAGCAGGCTCTGTGCTGACAGCAGTGAGCCTGATGTGGGGCTCAAATCCGCGAACCGCGGGATCATGACCTGAGCCAAAGTCAGATGCTCAACTGCTGAGCCACCCAAGCACCCCAGAAAGACTGAACAGACCAATTACCCATAAGAAGATTGAGTCAGGGGGCACCCGGATGACTAGTCAGTTGAGTGTCTGACTTCAGCTCAGGTCATGACCTAATGGTTCATGAGTTTGAGCCCTGCATTGGGCTCACTGCTGTGAGCATGATGCCTGCTTCAGATCCTCTATCCAGTCTCTCTCTGCCCCTCCCCTTCTCATGCTGGCTCTCTCTCTGAAAAATAAATAAACATTAAAAAAAAAAAAGAAGGGCGACTGGGTGGTTCAGTTGGTTAAACATCCTACGTCAGCTCGGGTCATGATCTCACGGTTCCTGAGTTCTATCCCCGCGTCAGGGTCTGTGCTGACAGAGCCTGGAGTGTGCTTCAGATTCTGCGTCTCCCTCTTTCTCTGCCCCTTCCCCACTCGTGCTCTGTCTCTCTCAAAAAATAAAATAAACATTTAAAAAAGAAGAAGAAGAAGTTTGAGTCAGTACTCAAAAACCTCCCTGAGTCTGGGTGGCTCAGTCGGTTAAGCGTCTGACTCTTGATCTCAGCTGAGGTCTTAATCTCTGGGTTGTGAGTTCAATCCCTGCATTGGGCTCCATGCTGGGCAGGGAGCCTACTTAAAAAGAAAAAGAAAAACAAAACAAAACAAGTCCCAACAAGGTTTAGGACCAGATGGCTTCACCAGTGAATTCTACCAAACATTCAAAGAAGAATCAATACCAATCCTTCTCAAACTTCCAAAAACTAGAAGAGGAAAAAACACTTCCAAACTCATTTTATGAGGCCAGCATTACCCTGATACTAAAACCAGACAGGGACAAGAAGAAAATTATAGGCCAGTATCCCTGATTAATATAGATGCAAAAATATTCAAGAAAATACTAGCAAATCAAATTCAACAATACATTAAAAGGATCACATACAGTGATCAAGTAGGATTTATGCCAGAGATGTAAGGAAGTTTCGACCTCTGCAAATCAATCAATGTGATACATCACATTAGCAAAATGAAGGATCAAAATCATATGATCATCTCAACAGACACAAAAGAAAAGAACATTTGACAAAATTCAACATCCATTTATTGTAAAAATTCTCATCAAAGTGGGTATGGAGGAAATGTATCTCAATGTAATAAAGAACATATATGACAAGTCCACAGCTAACATCACACTCAGTGATAAAAATCTGAGAGCTTTTCCTCTAAGATCAGGAAAAAGACACAGATATCCACTCTCTCCACTTTTATTCAGTGTAATACTGGAAGTCCTAGCCACAGAATGAAGTAATAAAAAGAAATAAAAGTCATCCAGTTTTGCAAAGGAAGAAGTAAAACTGCCACTATATCCAGGTGACATGATATACATAGAAAATGCTGAAGACTCCACGAAAAAACTGTTAGAACTAATCAACAAATCAGTAAATTTGCACAATACGAAATCAATATACAAAAATATTTTGCATTTCTATATATTACAGTGAACTACCAGAAAGAGAAATTAAGAAAACAACCCCATTTACAATTATACCCAAAAGAATATTTCTCAGGATAAATATAACCAAGGAGCTGAAAGACCTGTACACTGAAAATGATAAGACATTGACAAAAAAAGTGAAGAAGATACAAATAAATGGAAGGCTGTTCAATGATTTAAATGAATTGATTTAAAGAATTAATATTGTTAAAATGCCCATATTACCCAAGGGAATCTCCAGATTCAATGCAATTCCTATCAAATTCCAATGGCATTTTTTCACAGAAATAGAAAAAAACAATTCTAAAATTTGTATGGAACCACAGAAGACCTCAAATTGCCAAAGCAATCTTGAGGAAGAACAAAGCTGGAGACAACATACTTTCTGATTTCAAACTACATTACAAAGCTATATAATCAAAAAAGTACATATCTGTCATAAAAAATGTCAGTGGAACAGAATAGAGAGCCCAGAAATAAAACCATGCATACATGGTTAATTTACAAGGAGGCTAGAGTATGCAGTGGAGAAAGGACAGTCTCTTCAATAAATGGTATTGAGAAAATTGGAGAGCCACAAGCACAAGAATGAAACTGGACCACTATCTTACACTATACACAGATATTAATGCACAATGGATTACAGTCTTTTTTTAATTTTAATTTTTTGAATTTACATCCAAGTTAGTTAGCATACAGTACAACAATGATTTCAGGGGTAGATTCCTTAATGCCCCTTACCCAGTTAGCCCATCCCCCCTCCCACAACCCCTCCAGTAACCCTCAGTTTGTTCTCCATATTTATGAGTCTCTTCTGTTTTGTCCCCCTCCCTCTTTTTATATTATTTTTGTTTCCCTTCCTTGTGTTCATCTGTTCTGTGTCTTAAAGTCCTCATATGAGTGAAGTCATGTGATATTTGTCTTTCTCTGACTAATTTCATTTAGCATAATACCCTCCAGTTCCATCCACATAGTTGCAAATGGTAAGATTTCATTCTTTTTGATTGCCGAGTAATACCCCATTGTGTGTGTGTGTGTGTGTGTGTGTGTGTGCATATATATATATATATATATATATATATATCTCCACATCTTCTTTATCCATTCATTCATCGATGGAAATCTGGGGTCTCTCCATACTTTGGCTATTGTTGATAGTGCTGCTATAAACATTGGGGTGCATGTGCCCCTTCGAAACAGCACACCTGTGTCCCTTGGATGAATACCTAGTAGTGCAATTGCTGGGACGTAGGGTAGTTCTATTTTTAATTTTTTGAGGAACCTCCATACTGTTTTCCAGAGTGGCTGACCAGTTTGCATTCCCACCAGCAGTGCAAAAGAGAGCCTCTTTCTCCACATCCTCACCAACATCTGTTGTTGCCTGAGTCATTAATGTTAGCCATTCTGACAGGTGTGAGGTGGTATCTCATTGTGGTTTTGATTTGTATTTTCCTAATGATGAGTGATGTGGAACATTTTTTCATGTGTCAGTTGGCCATCTGGATGTCTTCTTTAGAGAAGTGTCTATTCATGTCTTTTGCCTATTTCCTCACTGGATTATTTGTTCTTTGGGTGTTGAGTTTGATAAGTTCTTTATAGATTTTGGATACTAACCCTTTATCTGATATGTCATTTGCAGATATCTTCTCCCATTCTGTCAGTTGCCTTTTAGTTTTGCTGATTGTTTCCTTTGCTGTGCAGAAGCTTTTTATCTTGATGAGGTCCCAATAGTTCATTTTTGCTTTTGTTTCCCTTGTGTCTGGAGACATGTTGAGTAAGAAGTTGCTGTGGCCAGAGTCAAAGAGGTTTTTACTTGTTTTCTCCTTGAGGATTTTGATGGCTTCCTGTCTTATGTTTAGGTCTTTCATCCATTTTGAGTTTATTTTTGTGTGTGGCGTAAGAAAGTAGTCCAGGTTCATTTTTCCGCATGTCGCTGTCCAGTTTTCCCAACACCACTTGCTGAAGAGAGTGTCTTTATTCCATTGGATAGTCCTTCCTGCTTTGTCAAAGATTAGTTGGGCATATATTCGTGAGTCCATTTCTGGGTTCTCTATTCTGTTCCATTGATCTCAGTGTCTGTTTTTGTGCCAACAATGGATTAAAGTCTTAAATGTAAGACCTGAAACCATAAAGCTCTCAGAATAAAACATAGTAAATTACTTGACCTGAGTCTTAGTGATGATATTTCAAATTCGACACCAAAAGTAAAGGTAGCAAAACCAAAAATAAACAAGTGAGACAGACTACATAAAACTAAAAGCATGTGCACAGCAAAGGAAACCAACGAAATGAAGCGACAACCACTGAATGGGAGAAAATATTTGCTAATTACATATCTGATTAGGGATCAATGGACAAAGTATATGAACAGTTCATATAATTCAACAGCAAAAACCCCAATCTGATTAAAAATAGGCAGAGGCTCCGACAGACCTTTTCCCATAGAAGACATACTGATGGCCAACAGGTATGTGAAAAGGTGCTCAACATCCCTAATCATCAGGGAAATACAAATCAAAACCACAATGAGATAACATCTCATACCTGTTAGAATGGCCAGTATCAGAGACAAGAAATAGTGTTGGCAAACACGTGGAGAAAAGGGAACCCTCGTGTACCGTTGGTGGGAATGCAAACTGGTGCAGCCACTGTGGAAGACAGCATGGAGGTTCCTCAAAAAATTAAAAACAGAAATGCCATATGCTCCAATAATTTCACTTATGGGTATTTATCTGAAGGAAAGAAAACACATCTTGAAAAGATGTCTACACCACCATGTTTTTTGCAGCATTATTTATAACAGCCAAGACCCAGAAGCAATCTTAATGTCCCTCAATGGATGAATGGATAAAGAAGACATGATACACACACACACACACACACACACACACACACACACACACACTGGGATATTATTCAGCTATAAAAAGAAGGAAATCTTGCCATTTGTGCAACCTGAGTGAACTCTGAGGTTACTATGCTAAGTGAAATAAGTCAGACAGAGAAATATAAATACCATAGTTTCTCAATTATATGTGGAATCTAAAAAAACTAATTAACTAACAAACCAAAACACCAAACTCATAGATCCAGAGAAAAGATTGGTGACTGCCAGAGAAGATTTGGGAGTGGGAAAAATGGGTGAAGGGGTTCAAAAGGCACAAACTTCCAGTTATAAAATAAGTAAGTCTTGAGGATGTAATGTTCAATATGGTGACTATAGTTAATAATACTGTATTGTATATTTGAAAGCTGCTAAGAAAGTAAATCTTGAATGTTCTCATCACACAAAAAAACAACATTTGTAACTAAGTGTGGTGATGGATGTTAACTAGACTTATTGGGGTGATTAAAATATATACAAATATTAAATTGTTATCTTGTATATCTGAAACAAATATAATATTAAATGTCAATTATATCTCAAAAAATAAAATCACATAATAAAACAGAAAGGAGAGGGAATTAGGAACTGTTTTGTCATAAGCTAATAAATTTGAAAACATAAATGAAATAGATACATTCCTGGGGCACCTGGGTGGCTCAGCATCTGACTTTGGCTCAGGTCACGATCTCACAGTTCGTGAGTTTGAGCCCTGTGTCAGGCTCTGTGCCGACAGTTCAGAGCCTGGAGACTGTTTCAAATTCTGTGTCTCCCTCTGTTTCTGCACGCTCCCATCCTGGCTAGCGTTCTGTCTCTCTTTGAATAAAAATGTAAAAACAATAAAAAAAAAACATTCCTGAAAACACAGCAGAAAACTGAAGTGGTACTGAAAACCATCCCTTGCCCCTTCCAAAGCCTCAGCCACATGTTGTTTGTGTGAGTTCTACCAAACTCGTAAAGAACAGGCAGTTCCCATCTTAAACAAGTTTCTCCTACAAAATGAACAAAAAGAACAAAACACAGCAACAGCTGCCCAGCTCATTTTATATTTATTGCCATGGATAGCTCCCAGTTGATGCCTAAGGCTTGCTGCCTGACCCTGAACTTTCATTTCCTCGTCTAAGAACTTGGGTTCATATTCACTACATCCCTAGTGGTTGTGAGGATCAAACAAAATAAAAACAGGCAGTGCCTGCAGCCTGGAAGTAAAGTCCTCAGTGAGTTCCTCCCTCTCCTTCTTTCCTTACTCCTTCACACAAAGCCCAGGACTGAGGGTCACAGTAATTAATACCTCCTCAGAGATGGGAGAGAGCTGTACAGGCTAGAGTCATCTATGAAAGTGGAAAAGTTCAGTTCTCCAGTGGAAGAAGCAGCCATGTGCACAGACTTCTGGCTCTGGGGCTGCTGGGGTGAGGGGTTGGGGTTTCTGCCTCCTGAAGAGCCCTCCACCCAGCTGACACAGGGGGCAGAGCAAGGGTGGAAGGACAGATGGGAAACTGCTAACTAAACTGAGGCCAAGAGGACCAGGGAGAGCTTGGGTGGGGGAGGTGGTGGGGTGGTGGGGCTGGTGAGCTGGTGGGCACAGGTTCAGGAGTAGCTGGGCCAAGTCCCAGGGAATGCCAGGAGAGGCTAAGCAGGGAGCTGGACTCCAGGGAAGAGATGGCTGGCCAGACCCCTCTGTCTCAGGGAGGCTGAAGGCTGAGAGCAGGGATAAGAGTGGTCGTATTGATCATCCTCACTCAGCTGACCATGTGATGGTGGTTGTCTCACAGCAACTAGAGGAGGGAGCTGCTGACTGTCTCCATATTGATGAGAAGGAAAGAGGCTCAGAGGGACTCCCTCAGTTGTCCCTAATGGAAGAGTTGGGTGGAATTTGTGGTAGGCTTCAAAGTCCCTGTTCTGTTCTCTGTGACAAGGAGTGAGGTTGCAGGTGAGGGAGAGGAGTCAGGTACAGTTGGGCAATGGCAGGACCTAGGCTCTGTCAATATTTGGATAGGTCAATCATTAGCCAACTTCAGCCTTGTCCCTTGGCAGTCTCCACAGTAGCAGGTGCAGGGCTAGGCCTGGCCCAGGCTGCAGCCCTGCTGGAAACTCCAGGGGGCTCAGCCAGGATTGGATATGGCAGGGCAGGCAGGGGGCAGCGCCTACCCTCTCTGCTCAGGATGTTTCCCATGGTAGGTGGTTCCTCACCTGTTCCCAAACGGGGCTGCAGTTCGGTCTCTGGGGCAAAACAGACACTTAGGTCACTGAAATAGTTGAAGTGAGTTTTAAAAGAATCTATCAAGAAAGAAAAAAGACTTTGAACGTAGTCATCATGGGGGCGTCTGGCTGGCTTAGTTGGTAGAGCGTGCGACTCTTGATCTCAGGGTTATAAGTTTGAGCCCCACGTTAGGTGTGGAGATCACTTAAAAAACAGACTCTGTATACCTGGACCTGTGCTAAGGACCAGGGATTTTTCTAGCCCCTTCATATGCACTGTTTGATTTAATCCTCTAAGCGCTCTTAAAAGATGCATGCTGTCCTTCTCCCACTTTACCCAGATGAGGAAAACTGAAGCTCAGAGAGATTAAACTTCTTCCCAAACACATATGGTGAGTATGGAGAGAATGAGGATCTGCCCCTAAGTTTGTTGGCCTCCAGGCAAGGATTCTTACTTAATGTCAGTCCTAGAGAGACCTCAGCAGAGCCAGGAATTAACAGGGTGAGAGAGCAAGTGAGGGTGTTCCCAGGTTCTGGCAGAGGCTGGAGCTGAATGGGGCTGGCTATGGCAACACGGGGTTCTAAAGACTGACACATCGCTGTTGTGGGGTCTCCACAGAGCCCTGCTTCTGTTACCAAGTGGGATGCAGATGGAGGGACAGCAGCTCTCCCAACACAAGGTGCAGGTGCTAGAGCTGGTTTGCAGTAACTGGATAGTAACAAGCCTAACCCGGCTCCAGAGAATCTATGCTATTTGGGGGCCAGTTACCTCAGCCCAGTAGGCCACAGTACTCATCAGCTGTCCCTCATTTGGAAGGCAAGCAAACCCAGATCACACAGCAAGCTGGTGGAAGAGCTAGGCCCGAAGCCCAGGTCCTCTGGTTTCTAGTCCTTTCCCCTGCACCCACCACCCCCCGCCCCCCCATGCAATGTGCACAAGGGTCAGAGTGTGGGCACTAAGGGTCCCACAGAACCCCTCATCAGCAGAAGAGCGTTGCACACGTTTACAAAATTCATGCATGTGGTTAAACAATCACATGGTACAGAGGACCTCATATGAGTAGTCAGTCGGCCATCTCCTCTCTCCATTTCTTTCTTGCTTTCTCTCTATGCTGATTTGAGGAGTTTCTATCAATCTGTCTTCAAGTTCATTAATGTGTCTTCTCCTGTGGCCAATCTCTGTGAAAGCTGTGAATGAGTTATTAATTTCAGATATCAAAGTTTCAGTTCCAGAGGGTCCACATGATTTGTCTTTGCATATTCCATTTCTCTGAGAAAATCTCCACCTTTCCACCCATTTGGCCCACTGTTTTCTCTGTCTTCTTTAATACATTGTGGGGGTGCAAATATTGGCTCTTTTCTTCTTGATTATTGGTTACATTTTTTTCTTTTTTGTCTTATAATTTTTATAGAATGCAGAAACTCATTTAAAAAGGAATTAGAGCAACCAAAGATTATATATTTTTTTCCTACCAGAAAATGTTTCCTCTTTCTGGTTCAATCAAGAACTAAGCTGGTAACAGCTGGTTTTTCAGCAGAAACCACAGGCTAGAAAGGAGTGGCATGATACATTAAAAGTACTGAAAGGGAAAAAAATTACAACCAAGAATACTCTATCTAGCAAGGTTATCATTCAGAATAGGAGAGATAGCTTCCCTGGCAAATGAAAGTTAAAGAAGTTGATCACCACTAAACCAGTCTCATAAAAAATGTTAAAGGGAATTCTTTAAGTGGAAGAAAAAGGCTATTACACTAGAAGTAAGAGGAAAGGAAAAAAGGAAAAAATTTCACAGGTAAAAGTAAACGTACAGTGAAGATGGAGGTTAATCACTTATAAAAGCCAGTATGGAGGTTAAAACACAAAAGTAGTAAGATTAATTATATCTATAAAAATTAGTCATGGGATACACAAAATAAAAAGATGTAAAGCATGATACCATACACATAAAATGTGTGTGTGTGTGTGTGTGTGTGTGTGTAAAAATTTAGTGATTTTAGAGTGTCCTTGAACTTAAGGGACCATCAACTTAATATAGACTGTTACACACATAAAATGTTGTATATGAAACCAATGGTAACCCCAAATAAAAAACCTACAATAGATACACAAAAAATAAAGAGAAACGAATCCAAGCAATAACACTAAAGAAAGCCATCAAGCCACAAGAGAAGAGAGCAAGAGAAGAAGAAACAGAGAAGAACTACAAACACAACCAGAAAAACAATGAACAAAATGGCAATAAATACTTTAAGTGTAAATGGACTAGGGACACCTGGGTGGTTCAGTCGGTCAAGCGGCCAGCTCTTGACTTCAGCTCAGGTCATGATCTCACGGTTCATGGGTTTGAACCGCGTCGGGCTCCATGTTGAGTGTGGAGCCTGCTTGGGATTCTCTCTCTCTCTCTCTCTCTCTCCCTCTCTCTCTGTCTCTGTCTCTCTGTCCCTATATGTCTCTCTCCTCTTACCCTCTCTTGCTCCATGCTCTTTCTCTCTCAAATAAATAAACTTAAAAAAATGTAAATCGACTAAATGCTCAAATCAAAAGACACAGGGTGACTAAATGGATTTTAAAAAGTAAACAAGACCCACATATTTGCTATCTTCAAGCGACTCACTTCAGACCTAGACAGTACAAACTACAATAGAAAAATATATACCATACAGATGGAAGCAAAAAAGAAAAAAAAAACTGGGGTAGCAATACTTACGTTGGACAAGATAGACTTTAAAATAAAGACTATAGCAAGAGATAAAGAAGGACAATACATAATGATAAAGGGGTCAATCCACCAAGAAAATAATAACTATTATAAATATCTATACACTCTTATCTATCTATAAGAGCACCTGAATACATAAAGCAAATACAAATAAATACATAAAGCAAATATTAACAGACATAAAGGAAGAAATTGACAGTAATACAGTGTACTAGGGGACTTTAACACCCCACTTGTATCAATGGATAGATTATCCAGACAGAAAATCAACAACAACAAAAAAAAACAGTGGTTTTGAATAGCATGTTACAGTTGTGAATGGGATCAGTTTCTTTATTTCTCTTTCTGTTGCTTCATTATTGGTGTATAAAAATGCAACCGATTTCTGTACATTAATTTTGTACCCTGCGACTTTTCTGAATTCGTGTATCAGTTCTAGCAGACTTTTGGTGGAGTCTGTCGGGTTTTCCATGTAGAGTATCATGTAGTCTGTGAAAAGTGAAAGTTTGACTTCCTCTTTGCCAATTTTGATGCCTTTTATTTCATTTTGTTGTCTGATTGCTGATGCTAGGACTTCCAATACTATGTTAAACAACAGTGGTGAGAGTGGACATCCCTGTCATGTTCCTAATCTCAGGGGGAAAGCTCTCAGTTTTTCCCCATTGAAAATGCTATTAGCTATGGGCTTTTCACATATGGCGTTTATGATGTTTAAGTATGTTCCTTCTATCCCAGCTTTCTTGAGAACCATAAAATACCTAGGAATAAACCTAACCAAAGATGTAAAAGATCTGTATGCTGAAAACTATAGAAATCTTATGAAGGAAATTGAAGAAGATACAAAGAAATGGAAAAACATTCTGTGCTCATGGATTGCAAGAATAAATATTGTCAAAATGTCAATGTCAATACTATCCAAATCAATCTACACATTAAATGCAATCCCAATCAAAATTGCACCAGCATTCTTCTCAAAGCTAGAAAAAACAATCCTAAAATTCGTATGGAACCACAAAAGACCCCAAATAGCCAAAGTAATATTAAAGAAGAAAACCAAAATGGGAGGCATTACAATCCCAGACTTTAGCCTCTACTACAAAGCTGTAATCATCAAGACAGTATGGTATTGGCACAAAAACAGACACATAGACCAATGGAATAGAATAGAGACCCCAGAATTGGACCCACAAAAGTATGGCCAACTAATCTTTGACAAAGCAGGAAAGAGTATCCAATGGAAAAAAGACAGTCTCTTTAACAAATGGTGTTGGGAGAACTGGACAGTAAAACGCAAAAGAATGAAACTAGACCACTTTCTTACACCACACACAAAAATAAACTCAAAATGGATGAAGGACCTGAATGTGAGACAGGAAACTATCAAAACCCTAGAGGAGAAAGCAGGAAAAAATCTCTTTGACCTCAGCTGCAGCAATTTCTTACTCAACGCATCTCCAAAGGCAAGGGAATTAAAAGCAAAAATGAACTATTGGGACCTCATCAAGATAAAAAGCTTCTGCACTGCAAAGGAAACAATCAACAAAACTAAAAGGCAACTGACGGAATGGGAGAAGATATTTGCAAATGACATATTGATAAAGGGCTAGTATCTAAAATCTATAAAGAACTCACCAAACTCCACACCTGAAAAACAAATACTCCAGTGAAGAAATGGGCAGAAGACATGAATAGACACTTTTCCAAAGAAGATATCCAGATGGTTAACAGACACATGAAAAGATGCTCAACATCACTCATCATCAGGGAAATACAAATCAAAAGTACAATGAGATATCACCTCACACCAGTCAGAGTGGCTAAAATGAACAAATCAGGAGACTATAGATGCTGGAAAGGATGTGGAGAAATGGAAACCCTCTTTCACTGTTGGTGGGAATGCAAACTGGTGCAGCCACTCTGGAAAACAGTGTAGAGGTTCCTCAAAAACTTAAAAATAGAACTACCCTATGACCCAGCAATAGTACTGCTAGCAATCTACCCAAAGGATACAGGAGTGCTGATGTATAGGGGCACATGTACCCCAATGTTTATAGCAGCACTTTCAACAATAGCTAAATTATGGAAAGAGCCTAAATGTCCATCAACTGACTAATGGATAAAGAAGATGTTGTTTATATATACAACGGAATACTACTTGGCAATGAGAAAGAATGCAATCCTGCCATTTCCAACGACATGGATGGAATTGGAGGGTATTATGCTAAGTGAAATAATCAGGCAGAGAAAGACAGCTACCATATGTTTTCACTCATATGTGGATCTTGAGAAACTTAACACAAGACCATGGGGGAGGGGAAGGGGGAAAAAAGAAGTTACAGAGAGGGAGGGAGGCAAACCATAAGAGACTCTTAAGGACTGAGGACAAACTAAGGGTAGATGGGGGGTGGGGGAGAGGGGAAAGTGGGTGATGGGCATGGAGGAGGGCACTTGTTGGGATGAGCACTGGGTGTTGTATGGAAACCAATTTGAAAATAAGTTATATTTAAAAAAAACGAACAGCATATTATACCAAATAAACCTGACAGATACATACAGAACATCCCACCCAAAACAAATAAAATACACATTATTTTCAAGCACACATGAAACATTCCCCAGGATTTACCACATTAACCCACAAAACAAGTCTCCATAAATTTGAGAAGACTGTATTTAAGAAGAAGTATCTTTTCCAACCACAACTGTATGAAACTAGAAATTGAATACCAAAAATAATCTGGAAAGAATAAAAAAACATGGGCTAAACAACATGCTAATAAATGATGAATGTGTCAACTAAGAAATCAAAGAGGAAACCAACAAATACATGGAGACAACTGAAAATAAAAACACAACAGTCCAGTATCTTTGGGACAGAGCAAAAGTAAAGTTCTAAGAGGGAAGCAATACAGGTCTACCTCAAGAAACAAGAAAAATCTCAAATAAACAACCTAATCTTACACCTAAAGGAGCTAGAAAAAGAAGAATAAACAAAGCCCAAAGCTAGTAGAAAGAAGGGAACAATAAATATTAGTCCAGAAATAATGAAATAAAGACGAAAAACACAGTAGAAAAGACCAATGAAAAACCAAGAGCTGTTTTTTTGGAAAGATAAACAGAATTGATCAACTTTTAGCTAGATTCATGAAGAAAAAGAGGGTACTCAAACAAATAAAATCAGAAATAAAAGAGGAAAAATAATACACACCACAGAAACACAAAAGATTATAAGAGAATAGTATGAAAAATTATATGCCAACAAATTGGACAAACTAGAAGAAATGGATAAATTCCTAGAAACATACCATCTTCCAAAACCGAATCAGGAAGAAATAGAAAATTTGAACAGACCAATTACTAGTAATGAAATTGAAATAGTAATAATAAAAAAAACTCCCAACAAACAAAAGTAGAGGACCAGAGGGCTTACTGATGAATTCTACCAACATTTAAAGAAGAATTTATACCTATTCTTCTCAAACTATTCTGAAAAATAGCAGAGGAAGGAAATCTTCCAAATTCATTCTGAGACCAGACTTATCCTAATATGAAAACCAGAAAAAGACACTACAGAAAAGGTAAACCACAGGCCAACATCTCTGATTAACATAGATGCAAACATCCTCAACAAAATATTAGCAAACCAAATTCAATAATACATTTAAAAAGTCATCCACTACAAACAAATGGGATTTATTCAAGGTTACAAGAGTGGTTCAATATTCACAAATCAATTAAAGTGATACATCACTTTAATAAGACAACGGGGAAGGGTGCCTGGGTGGCTCAGTCGGTTAAGCGTCTGACTTCAGCTCAGGTCATGATCTCGCAGTTCATGGGTTCGGGCTCTGTGCTGACAGCTCAGATCCTGGAGTCTGCTTCGGATTCTGTGTCTCCCTCTCTCTCTGCCCCTTTCTCTCTCTCTCTCTCTCTCTCTTTCTCCCTCCCTCCCTCAAAAATAAATGGATAAAACATTGAAAAAAATAAGAGGAGGGAGAAAACCATATGATCATCTCAATAAATTCAAAAGAAATATTTGACAAAATACAATATACATTCATGATTTAAAAAAAAAAAACCTCTCAACATAATAATAGTCGCAAAGGGGTGCCTGGGTGGCTTAGATGGTCAAGTATCCGACTCTTGATTTTGGCTCAGGTCATGATCTCATGGTTTGTGAGTTCAAGCCCCTCCTAGAGATCTGCACTCTCAGTGCTTGGGCTTGTCTCTCTCTCCCTCTCTCTCTGCCCCTCTTGTGCATGCTCCCTCTCTCTCTCAAAAAAAAAAAAAAACTTTAAAAAGATAATAAAAAATAAAAATATTTAAAAAAATTAAAATAATGGCCATATATGAAAAACCCATAGCTAACAACATACTTAATGGTGAAAAACTGAAATCTTTTCCTCTAAGGTCAGGAATAAGACAAGGATGTCCACACTCAACACTTTTATTCAGTATAGTATTAGAAGTCTTGGCTGCAGCAATTAGATGAAAAAAAAATTATAAAGGCATCCATATTGGCAAAGAAGGAGTAAAACTGTTACTATTTGCAGATTACATGATACTATATATAGAAAGCCCTAAAGACTCCACCAAAAATCTATTAGAACTGATCAACGAGTTCCGTAAAGTTTCAGGATAAAAAATTAATGTACAGAAATCTGTTCCGTTTCCATACACTAATAATGAGGTAACAGATAGAGAAATTAAGAAAACAATTCCATTTAAAATTATACCAAAAAAAAAAAACCAAAAAACCCAACCCACCTAAGAAGAAAGTAAATGAAGGAGGTGAAACACCTATACTCTGAAAACTGTAAGACATTGAGGAAAGAAACTGAAGATGACCAGAACAAATTAAAAAGGTATGCCATGACCATGGGTTGGAATAATTAATATAATTAAAATGTCCATACATTGTCCATACCCAAAGCAATCTACAGATCCGTGCAATCCCTATCAATACAAAGAGCATTTTTTTCACAGAACTAAAGCAAATAATCATAAAATTTGTATACAGAGTATTATGCTATGTGAAATAAGTCAGTCAGAGAAAGACAAATACCACATTATTTTACTCAGATGTGGAATTTAAGAAACAAAACAAATGAGAAAAAGGGAACAAAAAAGAGAGGCAACCCAAGAAATAACTATAGAGAACAAACTCATGGTTACCAGAGGAGAGGTGGGCAGGGGGATGGGTGAAATAGGTGATGGGGATTAAGAATGCACTTGTGATGAGCACCAGGGGATGTATGGAATTAACGAATCACTATATTGTACACCTGAAATTCATATAACATTGTGTGTCAACTAACAGGAATTAAAGCAAAAACTAAAAAAAAATAAAACCATTAATAGACTTTTTAAGGAGTTCAATTTTACAGAAAAATTGAATAGAAGACACAGGGAGTTCCCATATATTCCTCCCCCCTCCTCCAGTTTCCCCTCTTATTAACATCTTGCATTGGTGTGGTACATTTGTTGCAACTGATGAATCAATATTGATACAGTATTATTAACTAAAGTCCATAGTTTACCTTAAAGTTCAGTCTTTGTTGTTGTACATTGTATGGGTCTAGACAAATGTATAATGACATGTATTCAACATTACAGTATCCTAGAAAATCGTTTCACTGCCCTAAAATTCCCCCGTGGTTCACCAACTCATCCCTACCTCCTTTCCTCCAGGCCTTAGCAACCACTAATGTTTTTACTGTCTCCATATTTTTGCCTCTCCCAAAATGTCATACACTTGGAATCATACAGTATGCAACCTTTTCAAATTGGCTTCTTTCACTAAGCAATACGCATTTCTTGGTAGCTCATTTCTTTTTGTTAATGAAGGATATTCGACTATCTGGAAGTCCCATGGTTTGTTTATTCATTCACCTACTGAAGGACTTCTCGGTTGCTTCCAAGTTTTGGTAATTATAAATAAAGCTGCTAAAAAATCTGTGTGCACATTTCTGTGTGAATATAAATTAATGTTTGGGAAAATACCAAGGAACACAATTGCTGAATTATATGGTGAGATTATGTTTAGTTTACAAGGAACTGCTGAACTGTCTCACAAAGTGGCCATACCAGTTCACATTCCCACCAACCATAAATGAGAATTCCTGTTGCTGCACATCCTCATCAGTAATTGGTGTTCTCAGTGTTTTAGATTTTTGCCATTCTAATAAGTGTATAGTGGTATCTTGCTGTTATTTTAGTTTGCAATTCCCTATTTACATGTAATGTTGTGCAGCTTTCAAACGCTTATTTGCCATCTGTGTATCTTCTTTGATGGGGTGTCTGTTCAGATCTTTTGCCCATTTAAAAATTTTTTTTACATTTATTTATTTTTGATAGAGACAGAGCATGAGCAGAGGAGGGGCAGAAAGAGGGGGACACAAAATCTGAAGCAGGCTCCAGGCTGTCAGCACAGAGCCCGATATGGGGCTCGAACTCACAAACCGCGAGATCAGGACCTGAGCTGAAGTCGGACGCTTAACCGACTGAGCCACCCAGGTTGATCTTTTGCCCATTTTAAAACCTGGATTGTTGAGTTTATATACATCTATCTATCTATCTATCTATCTATCTATCTATCATCTATTATCTATCATCTATTATCTATCATCTATCTATAATCTATTGATCTATCTATATATCATCTATCATCTATTATCTATCTATCTATCTATCATCTATCTATTATCTATCTATCTATCTATCTATCATCTATCTGTCTATCAATCTATCTATGATACCTGCCTTTTATTGAATATGTGTCTTTCAAAGATTTTCTCCCAGGCCGTGGATTTCTGTTTCATTTTGTCAGCAGTGTCTCTTGTAGAGCAGTCTTTCATTTTAATGCAGTCTAAGTTATTGGTTATTTTTTTCATGGAGTATGCTTTTGGCATTGTATATTAAAATTCATCCCAAACCCAAGTTCACCCACACTGTCTCCTAAATTATCTTCTAAAAGTCTTACAGTTTTGAGTTTCTCATTTTGGTCTATGGTCCATTTTGATTAATTTTCATAAAAGATGTATGGTATATGTCTAGGTTCATTTTTTTAAAATATGGATGTCCAGTTGTTCCAGGACCATTTATTGAAAAAGATTATCCTTTATCCATCCAACTCCCTTTGCTCCTTTGTCAGCAATAAGTAGACTGTATTTGTGTGGGTCTATTTCTGGACTCTTGGCTCTCTTCCATTGCTTGTTTGTTCACTACCACACTTCATAGCTTTATAGTAATTATTAAAGCCAAATAGTGATGACCTCCAATTTTGTTTTTTTCTTTCAGTATTGTATAGGCTATTCTGAGTTTTTTGCCTCTCCATATAAATTTTAGAATCCATTTGCCAATATCCATAAAATGTCTTGCTGGGATTTTTATTAGGATTGTGCTTAAGGGACAGACCAAGTTGGTAAGAACTGACATCTTGACAATATTGAGTCTTCCTATTCATGTAATGGAATGTCTCTTCATTTCTTTCATGAGAATTTTATAGTTTTTCTCATACGGATCTTATACATATCTACATGTTAGATGTATACATAAATGTTTCATTTTGGGAGGTGTTAATGTCAATGACAACTGTGTTTTAAATTTGCGATCCCAGTTGTTCAGTGCTGGTACAAAAGAAAGCAATTGACTTTTGTATATTAACTTTGTATCCTGTGACCTTTATTCATTCAAGGAGGGTTTTTGTTGTTGTTGATTCCTTGGAATTTTCTAGAGAGAGTCACGTCATCTGTGAACAAAGAAAGTTTTACTTCTTTCTTCCCAATCTGTATTTTCTTTTCTTGTCTTATTGCAGTAACTAGGACTTCCAGTATGATGCTGAATACCAGTAGTGAGGTTAGACATCTTTGCCTTGTTTCTGATCTTAATGGGAAAGCATCATTTCCCAAAACTAAATGTAATGTTAGCTTAGGTTTTTTGTAGATATTCTTTATCAAGCTGAGTAAGTTCTCCTCTACTGCTGGTTTACTGGGAGTTTTTATCATAAGTGGGTATTGGATTTTGTAAAGTATTCCCTCATCTAGTGATATGATCATGTGATTTTTCTTCTTTAGAATGCTGATATGATGAATAGCATTAATTGATTTTGCAATGTTGAAGCTGGTTTGCATACCCAGAATCAATCCCTGTTAGTTGTGATGTGTAATTCTTTTTATGCATTGTTGGATTTGACTTACTAATATTTCGTCGAGAATTTTTGCATCTATTTCATGGGAAATATTGGTCTGTAGTTTTCTATTCTTGTAATATCTTTTATCTCATAAAACAACTTGGGAAACATTCCATCCTCTTCCATTTTTGGAATATATTATATACAAATGATGTAATTTGTTTCTTAAGTGTATGGTAGAATTCAACAGTGAACCCATGTGGGTTTGGTGCTTTCTGTTTTGGAAGGATAGTAATTACTAATTCAATTTCTTTTAAATATTGTCCTATTTGGATTGTATATTTCTCTTTGTGTGAGTTATGGCAGATTGTGTCTTAATTGGTCCATTTCATCTAGGTTGTCAAATTTGTGAGCATAGAGCTGTTCCTAACATTTCTTCATTACCCTTTTAATGACCTTGGGATCAGTAAGTATGGCTCCTCTTTCATTTATGATATTAGTTATATGTGGCTTCTCTCGGTCTTCCTATGTTAACCTGGCTAGATATTTATCAATTTTATTGATCTTCTAAGAACAAGCTTTTGATTTTGCTGATTTTCTCTATGGACTTTCTATTTCATCAGTTTCAATCAATTTCATTGATTTCTGCTCCAATTTTTATTTCTTTCCTTCTGCTTACTTTTTATTTAATTTGTTCTCCTTTTTCTAGTTTTGTAAGGTTTGGAAACATTGATTTTAGGTCTTTCTTTTTTTTTTAATTTTTATTTTATTTATTTTTGAGAGAGAGAGAGCATGAGCCAGGGAGGGGCAGAGACAGTGGAACAGAGGATCTAAAGTGACTCCCCACTGACAGCAGCAAACCTGATGCAGGGCTCGAACCCACAAACCGTGAGGTCATGACCTGAGCCAAAGTGGGTTGTCCAACCAACTGAGCCACCCAGGTGCCCCAATTTTAGGTCTTTCTTATTTTCTAATATGTGCATTCAGTGCTGTAAATTTCCCTCTAATACCATTTTTGCTGTATCCTACAAATTTTGATGAGTTGAATTTTCATTTTCATTTAATTGAAAATATTTGTAATTTCTCTTGAAATTTATGTGGTATTTAGAAGTGTGCTGTTAATATCCAAATAATTTGGGGTTTTCCAGCTATCTTTCTGTTATTAATTTCTAGTTTAATTCCCTCATGGCCTGAGAGCAGGCATTGTATGATTTCTATTCTTTCAAATTCTATTCTTAAGGGGTGTTTTATGGCCAAGAATGCGATTGATCTTAGTGAAAATCCCAGGTGAGCTTGAGGAGAATGTGTACTCTGCTGTCATTGGATAAGTATTCTATAGATGTCAATTAGGTCCAGTTAATTAATGGTACTATTCATGCCCTTACTGATTTTATGCCTGCTGGATCTGTCAATTATGAATAGAAGGAATTTGAAAAGTGAGTAAGAGTGAATTCCTCTATTTCTCTTTGCATGTATATCAGTTTTTCCTTCACATATTTTGATGCTCTGTTGTTAGGTGCAAACATGTTAACGATTGTCATGTCTTTTTAAAGAATTGACTCCTATATCATTATGTAAGCCTCTCTTTATCCCTTATAATTTTTTTTTTTTTTTGCTTTAAGGTCTGTTTTATCTAAAATTAATATAGCTACTCCAGCTTTCTTTGGATTAGTCTTGACATAGTATGTCTTTCTTTATCCCTTTACTTTTAATCTGTGTCTTTATTTGTAAAGTAGACATTGTTTTCTATTCATTGCCCTTAGTTCTCTGTTTCTTTTCCCTTTAAAATATTTTTTTGTCTTCTGTAGTTTTAATTGAACATTTTACATGATTCCCCCTTTTCCTCCTCTCTTTGCATATCAATTAGACTTTCTTGGAAAGATATATATATTTATTGTCGTTTTACTACTTGTTTTGCCCTCGAGTCTGGAGATTTTCTCTGATCCTTTCTTGTCTTTGTCACTTTTGTTTTTTCCTTTCCACTCAAAGAGTCCGCTTTAATATTTCTTGCAGGGCTGGTTTAGTGGTCACAAACAACTTTAGTTTTTATTTGTCTGGGAAAGCTTTTTTATCGTGTTTCCCTTGAGTTTGTAATATGCCTTTACATCTAATCCAAATCCTCTTTCAAATATTACTATAGCATTTCATGGAAAGTGCAATTACTTTATCAGAGTATTACCAATTCATCTCTCATCTTTTATAACATTTTAGTTATTTGTTTCACTTATCCATAAGCTTTAATCACTATTATTATTTGGAACAAACTGTTACCTGTTAGATCAGTTGAGAATAAAAAAATTAAATGATTTTAATCTTTTAATATAGATAAGAAATAACAAGTGTTGGCAAGGATGTGGAAAAAAGGGAACCTGTGTGCACTACTGTTGGGAATGTAAATTAGTACAGCCACTCTGGAAACCAGTATGGAGGTTCCTCAAAAAATTAAAAATAGAAATACCGGACGATCCAGTAATTCCACTGCTGGGTACTTACCAAGAGAACAAAAACAGTCATTTGTAAAGATACATGCACTCCTATTGCAGCAGTATTTACAACAGCCAACACGTGCAAGCAACCTAGCTGTCCACTGATAGATGAATGGATAAAGTAGATTTGGTGTATATATACAATGGAATGTTAGCCACAAAAAAGAATGAAATATTGTCATTCATAACAACATGGATGGACCTAGAGTGTATTATTCTAACGAAATAAGTCAGAGAAAGACAAATACCATATGGCTTCACTAATATGTGGAATCTAAAAAACAAAACAAACACACATACATAAAACAGAAATAGTCTCATAAATACAGGGAACAAACTGGTGGGGGTTGCTGGAGGGGAGGAGGTCAGGGATGGGCAAAATAGGTGAAGGGGATTAAGAGGCACAAATACCCAGTTATGAAATAAATAGGTCATGGGGATGAACAGTACAGCATGGGCAATATAGTCGGTGACACTGAAATGACACTGAAATGACTGTACAGTGACTGATGGTAACTACACGCATCAGGGCAAGCACTGTGCAATGAATGTATAGACTTGTCAAGTCACTATGCTAGACACCTGAAACTAATATAACACTGTATGTCAACCATACTCCAATTTTAAAAATAAAATGAAAGATTTCACTTTACCTTGATTTATCTCTTCCCTCCCTTTATGCAGATTTGAGTTTCTGACTTACATACTTTTCCTTCTTGCTGAAGAATTTCACTTAACATTTCTCGTGAGGCAAGTCTACTGGTGACAATTTCTGTCCGTTTCTTCTCTGAGGAAGTCTTTATTTCTCCTTCATCTTACAAGGACAATTTGCTGAGTACAGAGTTCTAGGTTGGCAGTGCTTCTCCTTCAACAGTTTAAATATTTCATACCACTCTCTTCCTGCTTGCATGGTTTCTGAAGAGAAGTTTGATGTAATTCCTACCCTCGTTTCTGTGTAGGCAATGTGTTTTCCCCCTCTGGCTTCTTTCAAGATTGTCTCCTTGTGTTTGACTTCTGCAGTTTGAAATGTTATGCCTAGATGTAGATTTTCTGGTATTTATCATCCTTGATGTTCTGTATCTGAGATTTGATGCCTGAGATTAATTTTAGAAAATTCTCAATCATTATTACTTCAACTATGTCTTGTTTCTTTCTTATTTTGGTATTCCCATGATGCATATTTTACCCCTTCTGGAATTTTCCCACAGCTCTTGGATATTCTGTTCCATCTTTTTCATTCTTGTTTCTCTTTGCATTTCAGTTTTGCAAGTTTCTATTGGCATATCTTTAAGCTGACTGAATCTTTTCTGGGTTAGTGTCCAGTGTATTGATGAGTTCATCAAAGGCATTCTTCATTTCTGTTACAGTGTTTTTTTTTAAAAATGTTTAATGTTTATATTTTTTTGAGAGAGAGAGAAAGAGAAAGAATGTGAGCAGGGGAGGGGCAGAGAGAGAGAGAGAGAGAGACAGAATCAGAAGCAGGCTCTAGGTTCTGAGCTGTCAGCACAGAGCCTGACGTGGGGCTCGAACTCAGGAGCCTTTGGGCAGTGAGATCATGACCTGAGCCCAAGTCGGCTGCTTAACCAACTGAACCACCCAGACACCCCATCTGTTATAGTGTATTTTGATTTCTAGTACATCCACTTGTTTCCATCTATCTGCTTGTTTTGCCCGTTTATTCTTGCATGTTGTCCACTTTTTCCTTTCAAGATCATAGTGTATGAGCCATAGTTGCCTTAAATTCCCAGTTTGGCAGTTTCAGTATCTCTGCTATAATGGAGTCTTGTTCTGATCCTTGCTCTGTCTCTTCAAAATGTGTTTCTTGTCTTTTAGTACAACTTGTAATTTTTTTGTGTGTTGGAAGCCAACATGATGTATTGGGTAAAAATGAACTGAGGTAAAAAGAAAAATGAACTGAGGTTAAGTAGGGTTTTATGTGAGGTTTTACATATATGTGGCTATAGGTTAGGCTGTATTTATTGTTTGTTATGGATATCAAAGGATAACATTTCCTCTGGTGTCTTTGCTTTTGTCCTCTGCTGTCTTTGAGCTTCTCTAGAGCCTTCCTCTTAAATTAGGTCTGAGGGGCACCTGGGTGGCTCAGTCAGTTAAGTATCTGACTCTTTGATTTTGTCTCAGGTCATGATCTCACAGTCGTGAGATTGAGCCCCACATTGGGCTCCAGGCTGAGTGCTAAGCGAGGAGCCTGCTTGGGATTCTCTCTCTCTTTCTCTCTCTCTCTCTCTCTTTCTCTCTCTGTCCTTCGCCCCCCCCCCACACACACACATAAGCTCTCTCAAATAAATAAATAAATAAATAATAAGTCTGAGACATGTAGTTCTTTTAGTTGTGTCCCCCTGTGATTATACAGGAGCCTTATTGACATGGGTGTGAGGTGTGAGGTGTGACAGGGAAGTGTTCTACAGTCCATGATTAAGTCTCAATCTTTTCATAAGCCTGAGCTCCTGGGCTATCATCTTCACAAGTGCTTTTCAGTTGTTTCCTTCTTAGGTGAGACAGCAAGGCTAGAGGAGGCGGAAGTTGGATATTTCCCTTCCCTCAGGTCGGTTAAGCTCTGGTAAAACAGAAGGCAGGCCTTAAGATGAAAAGAATGCTCTGAGTGTATTTCAGAATGGCTGTTTTCCCTCTCCCCGTGCCAGAAGCATGAAGAGATTTTTCTCTGACTCTAATTGTGAGAACTTGGTACCTCTTCTGGGGATAAAACTCATGTAAGTATGGGGGACCTTGAAAGACTGTTCTTCTTGGAGTTTTTAACTCTCAAACTTGTCCACACCAAGCTTCTAGCCTAGTTTAGGTTTCCCACCCTGGTACTATTTTCCATGGAGTCTCTTCTCCTATAGGTGTGATTGTCTTTATCTGCCTCTTTGCCTCTCAAATTTTGGGGGCAGCACTTGTGATCTTGAAACTCTGATACATCTAAGAACAGTTGTTGATTTTCAGTTGCTCATCTTTTTTTCTTGTGGTGAGGTCGGTAGTGATGACTCTTTCAAGCTCCTTACATGCCAGACTGAAACATGACAGTGTTTTTGAAGAGCAAAAGTTTTTAATTCTGATGAAGTCAAATTTATTAATTTTTTTCTTTTATAATCTTATTTTTATGTCATGTTTAAAAATCTTTGCTGGGGCACCTGGGTGGCTCAGTTTGTTAAGTATCCAACTCTTGATTTCAGCTGAGGTCATGATCTCATAGTTTGTGGGACTGGGCCCCACATCGGGCTCCGTGCTGACAGTGTGGAGCCTGCTTAGGACTCTCTCTCTCCCTCTTTCTTTCTCTGTCCTCCCCCCACTTGCTCTTTCTCTTTCTCAAAATAAATAAAATAAACATTAAAAAAAAAAAAAACCTTTGGCAGGGAACCTGGGTGGCTCAGTTTGTTAAGGGTCCAACTTCAGCTCAGGTCATGATCTCGCAACTCATGAGTTCAAGTCCTGCATCAGGCTCTGTGCTGACATGACAGCTCAGAGCCTGGAGCCTGCTTCAGATTCTCTGTTTCTCTGCCCCTCTCTCGCTCACACACACACACACTCTCTCTCTCTCAAATATAAACATTAAAAAAAATTTTTTTTAAATCTTTGCCAAACTCAAGTTCACTAAGATTTTCTCCTAGAAGTTTTAATAGTTTTAATCTGTTTTGAGTTATTTTTTGCATATGGCGTGAGGTAAGGTCAGAGGCTTCATTTTTTTGCATATCCAGTTGTTGAAAAGATTTCTTGTAAACATTTATTTTTTGAAAAGATTATCCTTTCTCACTGAAGTGTCTCAAGCATCTTTGGCAAAAGTCATGTGTGTGTGAGTCTAGAGACTGTCCCCTTGATCTCTTTGTCTCTCTTTGTGTCTGTACCATGGCTTTGATTCTGGAGCTTTATAATAAGTCCTTAAATTGTGTAATTAATGTAAGTTATCCAAAATTCAACACTCCTTTGCAAAGTCGTTTTGGCTAGTCTAGGTCCTTTTCATTTCTATATAAATTTTAGAATCCACTTGTCAAATTTTGCAAAAAAGTCTGCTGATATTTTTATTGGTATTGCAATAAATTTACAGATCAATTTGAAGAGTTTATACCTTAGAAACAGTGAGTCTTCTAAAACGTGAACATAGATCTCTCAATTTATTTAGGTCTTAGTTTCTCCTATCAATTGTAGCTTTCAATGTATAAGATTTACACATCTTTTGTCAAAGTTATTCATAAACATTCAATAATTTCAATGCTATTTTAAAAATGCATTTAAAAACTCAATTTCCAGGGGCGCCTGGGTGGTTCAGTCGGTTAAATGTCCGACTCTTGATTTTGGCTGGGGTCCTGATCTCACGCCTCATGAGGGATTCTCTCTCTCTCCCTCTCTCTCTCTCTCTGCCTTCCCCCCCCCCCGCCAGCCCTCAATTCCCAAGTGTTTGTTCCTACTATGAAGATATATGATTGAATTTTGATTTTGATATTGTGTCCTGCAACTATGCTAAACTTACTCATTAGTTGTGTTTTTTTTTTATTTTTTAGTTCTATGGTTTTATTAACTCAAATATGACATGCACATTAGCTGTCTATTCATTTTCTTCACTGCATAGCCTGACATTGGGATTGGTGACTCTGATGGCCAGCTGCACTGCTCTTTCTACAGTAGCTTTGTGATTCTTAGAGGAGATATTGTGAGAAATCCCTGCACAGTGAGATTTGCTGCACATCAGCAGCACTTCAAGCTCCTTGACGTTGTGGACTAGAAACTTCTGGAAGCCCCTGGGCAGCATGCGTTTTGTTTTTTGTTGCTCCTGTAACTCTTTTTAACTATCTTCTCCTTCATCAGAGGTCTGAGGGTGGCCATAATCCTGGTAGTAGTTGGCTGCCACCTGCACAGATGACACCAAGGAAGTGCCAAACTTACTCATTAGTTCTAAAAGCTTTTCTGTAGATTCCATGAAACGTTCTACATAAATAATCACATTGGTTTTGAATGAAGACCATTTATCCTTCTTTTCCATACCATATAAGTGACTAAAAATCTTAACTTACTACACTGACTAGGATCTCCAGCACAATGTTGAATAGAAATGGTAAGAACAAACATCCTTGCCTTGTTGTTAATCTTAGTGAAAAGTATTCAGTCTTTCACCGTTAAGTAGGGTGTCAGCTATAGGTTTTTTAATAGATGTTCTTTTTCAGGTTGAAATTTTTCCCTTCTTTTTCCTAATCTGATGAGAGGTTATTGGGAATGGATGGTGGATTTTGTCAAATGTTTTTCTGCATACATGAGAATATCATGGTTGTTCTATTTTAGTCTATTTTAATATGGTGATTTACATTGTTTTTGAAATGCCAACCATCCTTGCATTCCTGGGCTAAATTCCACTTGTTCATAATGTACTATCTTCCTACACATTGTTAGATTCAATTTACTAAAACTTTGATAGTTCATGAGAGGTGATTTTCAATTTTGTCTTCTTTTCGTGTCTTTCTTTCTGGTTTTAGTAACAGCATAATGCTATGTCACATAATAAGTTTGCAAGTGTTCCTTCCCCTTCAATTTTCTGATAAAGTATGTGTAGAATTAACATTATGTTTCTCCTTAAATGTTTACTAGATTTTGAGCCTGGAGTTTTCTCTGTGGGAAGGTTTTTAGCTATAAATTCAATTTTAAAAAACAGCTATAGGGCTATTCAGGTTGTATATTTCTTCTTGAGTTCGTTTTGGTGGTTTTTATTTTATAAGGAATTTGTCTAAGTTGTTGAATTTATTGGTATAAAGTTGTTCATAATATTCCCTTTCTATTCTTTTTTTTTTTAATTTTTTTTTCAACGTTTTTTATTTATTTTTTTTTTGGGACAGAGAGAGACAGAGCATGAACGGGGGAGGGGCAGAGAGAGAGGGAGACACAGAATCGGAAACAGGCTCCAGGCTCCGAGCCATCAGCCCAGAGCCTGACGCGGGGCTCGAACTCACGGACCGCGAGATCGTGACCTGGCTGAAGTCGGTCGCTTAACCGACTGCGCCACCCAGGCGCCCCTCTATTCTTTTAATATATATAAAATAGTGCTGTTCCCTCTGTCATTTCTGACATTATTGATCTGTGTCTTTTCTGTTTCCTGATCAGGCTGTTCTACATAAATGAGCCAAAGATAACTTCTATAGATTAACCCTATATTCTTTACTATAGCAGGCTGGGACCTGTTAGCTCAAAATTCTCCTGGTGCCAAACTCAAATTTTATACATTCGGTTGTGGTTTTTGTTTGTTTTTATTTATTGTTGAGAGAGAAACAGAAGGCAAGTGGGGGAGGGGCAGAGAGAGAGAGAGGGAAACACAGAATCTGAAGCAGGCTCCAGGCTCTGAGCTGTTAGCACAGAGCCCTATGTGGGGCTCAAACTCATGGACCTTGAGATCATGACCTGAGTGGAACTCAGATGCTTAACCAACTGAGCCACGCAGGTGCCCCTACACATCCAGTTGTTTTAAATATAGACCAAATGAACAGATTTTTACCTCTTTAGAGCCTGTCTGCTTTGCATACCCCAGGATACAGCACCCAGCATCTGCTAGCCACAGATAAAATACTCCTGAAAGTCTCTGATCCAGATACCCTCCATTGTGCTGCTGAGCAACACCCTCTAGACACCTAAATCCTCTCTTCCATCCTCTTCTTCCTCAGGAATTTTCTTGACCTCCCCCTTTCTGGGAGGTGCTCCATGTACAGAAGACTCTGGATGGCCTCATGTGGTGAGGGAATTCCCCATACACCACCCTGTCAGTTGTCCAAATAAAGCTCATTGTGTGCTATTGCTACTTCATGGTCATTTCTTTTTTCTTCTTTAACCCCCAAGTCTCTTGAACTCACTACAAGTGGCGATTTAAAAGGGGGAGGGGGGCCTGGGTGGCTCAATCAGTTGAGTGTCCAGCTCTTTGTTTTGGCTCAGGTCTGATCTCACGATTCGTGGGATCAAGTCCTGCATCAGGCTCTGCATTGCCGGTGAGAAGCCTGCTTGGAATTCTCTCCCTCTCTCTCTTTCTCTGCCCCTCCTTTGCTCATGTGCTCTGTTTCTTTCATTCTCAAAATAAATAAATAAACTTTAAAAAAATGAGGGGAGAGAATTTTGGAAATCAAAAAATTGATATGGGGTCTACCCAGTCAGTAGGACAATCAATTGGCAAAAAGATCATGGACAGCATTAGATGCTTGGGAGTCAAAATTTGGAACAGCTTCACATCAATTTGGTGTGGCATTGCTGTGTCATATTGTACTCTATATTTTTTGTACTCTCTCCCAGTGCCTCATCATCTTGGACAAATGGTACCACCGATATTTGAGTGATCTTGTGGCATTGGAACAGACTTTTGGGGCCAGAGGCCCTGAGTGGCCCCAAGAGGGAGGTCAGGCCACCCAGCTGGTCTTCCCCTAGGCAATCACTGGACAATATAAGACTTTTGGGCCTGAATAATAATTTAAAAAAAGTTGGAACACAGCCTCTGGAGAAAGGGTGGGCTAATTCTGACTCCACAACAGGCTGTAGCCAAGAGGGGCTCCCCATAGCAGGCTAGTGATTTAGGGAACTCCTGAGATGGGAGAGAGACAGGTAAAAGTGGATGAGATCAAGATGTCAGGCTGAGGCTGGTCTCCTTCGTACATGGCAGGGATACGCCTTTGTAAAGAGCTAGCGTGCATCTGCTGCTCCTGTCTGCAATGGCCAACCAGTAGGCTGGGCTGGCTACAGCATTACTTAACATGACAAAATGCAAGGAAGTTTATATTCCTGCCCCTCCCGGGACTCCAAAGTAGGTGGTTGTCCTAGGTGTTCCAAACCATGAGGCAAGACACTTGGGCTCTGCTGCTGCTTCTCATGGGTACACTGTTTCTTCAGAATGCCACTGGCCGGATAGGCAGGAGCTGGAACTCCAAGGGAGAGGACCTAAGGGAGGATTCTGGAGATGACTGGTGCCCCCTAGAGGAAAAGGCAGCACAATACCACCATGATAGTCCAAAAGGAACCAAATAAACTATCTGGGGAGGATTAGGGCAGTTAGTGGAGATGTTGGCATCTCAGAGTTAAGTAATCCTCATCCTGGTATTCCCAATGTAAAGGGATTTCCCTGGATTTAATTTTGTTATTTCTTTTTTTAAAAGTTTATTTATTTATTTTGAGAGAGAGAAAGAGAGAGAGAAAATCCCAAGCAGGCTCTGCACTGTCAGCCTTGAGCCTGACACAGGGCTTGAATCTACGAACCGTGAGATCATGACCTGAGCCAAAATCAAGAGTCCAAATGCTCAACCGACTGAGCCACTCAGGTGCTTCTCCCTGTACTTAAAAAAAAAAATTACCTCATTCTTAAACTTTAAAAGATGACTGAATACTGAACTACACTATTTATACATGCATATTTGCATGGTGTTAAAAGTATTTTTTTTATGGTGAGTTGGGATAGCGATAAGCTGGTGGAAAGGAAGAGAGCTAGAGTATTCTGATGGGCAAGAGGCATACAGAAGTCTTCTAGGGTCCTGGCAATGCTCTATTTCTTGATCTGGACAAAAATTCATTTAGCTGAACATTTGTGCTTCATACTTTTTTTTTGTACATGCGTTATTTATTTTCCACAATAAGAAAATTTAAAGGAAAAAATGTGAACTAAGACTCTCTGAGTATTTGAAGAAAACCCTTGATATGAAAGTAAAAAAACCCAAATAAAGAGAAAATCAGACTCCAGAGGAAAAAGAAATTCAGGAAATGAAGAGAACTTAAAAAGAAAAAGTTAATTCGGTCAAAGAAGTTCTTTGAAAAATTACATCCTCAAACAAGAACAAAATGTAATAAAAAATGACATAGAGACCCAAAAATAGACAAAAGATCTAAATAGACACCTCACCAAAGAAGACACACAGGTGGCAGATAAGTATATGAAGGGACTCTTAACATCATATGCCATTGGGGAATTTCAAATTCAAACAACAGTGAAGGGGCACCTGGGCGGCTCAGTTGGTTAAATGCCTGGCTCTTGACTTCAGTTCAGGTCATGATCTCATGGTGTGTGGGATGGAGCCCTGTGTCAGGCTCTGTGCTGACAGTGCGGAGACTGCTTGGGATTTTCTCTCTCCTTCTCTCTTTGCCCCTCCTTCACATGTGCTGTCTCTCTCAAAATAAGTAAATAAACTTTTTAAAAAATAAAAAAATAATAAAATGAGATGCCATTACAGTCCTATTAGAATAGCTAGAATCCAAAGCACTGACCATACCAAATGCTGTCAAGGATGTGGAGGAACAGGAAATTTCATTCACTGCTGGTTGGAATGCAAAATAGTGCAGCAGCTGTGGAAGGTAGATTGGCAGTTTTTTACAAAGCTAACCATAGCCTTATCACACGATCTAGCAACTGTGCTCCTAGATATTTACCCAACTGATTTGTTATGTCCAAACAAAACCTAGACAAAAAATGTTTATATTACCTTTATTTATAACTGCCAAAAAGTAGAAACAACTAAGACATCCTTCAATTGGTAAACAAATAAACAAATTATGCTATGTCCATAAATGGAATATTATCTGGTGTTTTAAAAATGAGCTATCAAGCCCCCAGAAGATATGGATGAATCTTAAGTGCATAGTGCTAATTGAAATCAGTCTGAAATGCTACTTAC
The DNA here is from genome assembly GCF_018350195.1 of Panthera tigris. Classification (NCBI taxonomy): domain Eukaryota; kingdom Metazoa; phylum Chordata; class Mammalia; order Carnivora; family Felidae; genus Panthera; species Panthera tigris. The sequence continues at coordinate 110,429,495 of NC_056667.1, read as the reverse complement.
TGAACGAGTCCAACTAAGGAGGTTAAATGGATGAAACACAAGGGATTTTTTAGGGCTATGAAACTAGTCTATATAATACTGAAATGATGGATACATGATATTATTCATTTGTCAAAACCCCATAGGGCTTTACAGTACAAAGAGTGGTGGGGAAAATCCTATGATGGAATGTAGAGTGTGACAAAAAAAATCTTATGTATTACTAATGTGTGAAACAACCTCACTGAAGGGGGGGTGGGGTAAAGGTGCTGATCTACATCTTTGGAAATGAGTGGAGTCTGTAAGACTAAAGGCAAAAAGGACTGCATATAAGTACCATACTCTTGTTGATAAAGTTGTTTCATATAGGTAAATTAGTTAGCAATTCTGATATGGTTCTATGTGTCTAGAATTGAATAGTAAATGGATGGCAGAGGGTAGAAGCCAGGTTTCTCACTGGTGCAGTGCGAGTTTACAGATAAGGAAGGGGAGAGGCTAGAATAATCCATATGGTAATAGAGTCAAAAACACCAGTATGAACTCATGTACAAACTTAACACAGATACAGATGGTTACATACAGAAATATTTAGAGATGTGTTTATATACACAGGCTAGTAGACACACACACACACACACACACACACACACACACATAATCCTTGCTCTGACAGCAGAGAAGACCCAGACGCAACAACACCCCAGTAGCAACAAGCATACCTAGTGCCCAGGTCTTGGTTTCTAATACCATCCTCCAATAATAAGCACCAGGAATCCTTGGAGAAATGAATGAGTCTACAATTGGGGAAGAAAATACACAGGAAGAGCCTGGAACATCTTATAGTTCCAGAAAGGAAGGAATTGTTCAACAAATAACACACACACACAGACCCACACCACACCACACCACACCACACCACACCACACCATATACTGATGCGGCTATGTCAAAGGGACACAGGAGCCAACTAAAAGAGTTCCCAATGGCCCAAACTGGATCAATATGAGCAACAAAATAAATAAAGAAGTACTGGATTACAACCCAAAATATAAAATAAATACTCTGGAGTCTACACTGACATTAATAAATGGTTAGATAAATTTAAAAATAGGGGATACAAATCTCCTGTGCAGAAAAATCACAAATAATTTCTGTACATACTCTGCCCTCAGAAAATGGAGTATAATTCCCTACTCCTTAAGGACAGGCTGGAGATGGTCTTTTCCTGCCCAAAAGTAAGTGTACTTTTAGAACAGGGGGGAAAGAATAACTTCACAATGGAGAAATCTGACAAACACTATAGCAGCCAGGTGACCAAAATGATACTATATTGCCTTGATATGATGGGATGAAAATGTGCTTTTGTTCCATGGCCTTCCTCCCCCAAACCAGTAACAACAGTCTAACCACGAAGAAAACACCAAATTCCAATACAGGAGCAGTTTACAAAACACCTGACCAGCATTCCTCAAAACTGTCAAGGTCATCAAAAACAAGGAAAGCTTGAGAAACTGTATCAGTCAAGAGGAGCCTAAGGACACATGATGACTAAAAGCCATGTGGTATCCTGGATGGGATCCTGGAGCAGGAAAGGACATTGGATAAAAACTAAGGAAATCTGAATAAAGTATGGACTTTAGTAGTTAAGGATAACGTATCAAAATTGGTTCATTAAATGTAACAAATGTGCCACACTAATGTAAGACATCAATAAACTGAGTGTGGAGTATGCAGGAACTGTCTGTACTATCTTCTCAGTTTTTCTGTAAATCTAAAATGGTTTTTGAAAATAGTTTACTTACAAAAAATAAAATAGAGAACAAGAAAAAGATATTAGAAATAAAAAGTAATTACCAAGAGTAAGAGTTGAAAAATAAAGTTGAGGAAATGTCAACATTCATAAGGAGATAAAATGCATAAACATAATGTCCAGCATCTGACTAACAGGCATACCAGAGAGAACAGAAAAAAAAAAAAATGGAAGAGTGGAAGTCACTGAAGAAATAATAGAAGAAAATGTTCCAGAAATGAGGAGATAGTCTTCAAATTGAAAGAGTCTTTCAAGTGGCAAGCAAATGAACAAAAAAGGACCCACATCTATACACACCCTTGTGAACTTTGAGATCAAAGACAAATAATCTAGAAAACTTCTAGAGAGGTTTTTTTTTTTAAAGGTCACCTTTAAAGGAATAAGCAAATTTCTTTTCAGCAGCACTGGATACTAGAAAAGATTGATATGGTCTTCAAAAATTTGAGGGAAAATAATTTTGTATCTTGAATTCTAAAACTTGCCAAATAATGAACCAAATTTGAAGGCAAACTGGGGCACCTTGGTGGCTCAGTTGGTTAAGTGCCTGCCTTCGGCTCACATCATGATTTCATGGTTCCTGTGTTCGAGCCCCGCATTGGGCTTTTTGCTGTCAGCGCAGGGCCCGCTTCAGATCCTCTGTTCTCCTCTCTGTCTCGGCAAATTAAAATGTGCAGGTCTCAAAGTTTTCTTTCCATGACCTTTTCTTAAAGAAGTTTCTATACTCTGGCAAAATAACCCAAGAACAAGAAAAATGTAGGATCCAAAATATAATGGAACTTTCAAGGGAGGAGGAGACTAGGGTATTATATAAAGCTTTAATATAAGGGAAGCAAATAGAACAATAACACAGCTTTTAGTAGTATCAAAAGAACTCCATTAATAACAGGAAATATCTGTCAAATCAATAAAGATAAGTGAATTTAATTAATTAAAAGAAAAATTTCAGATCACAAAGTAAAACTCAGTATTGTGCTGTACAGAAAGCAAAATGACACCAAAAGCACAAGAAACAAAAGAAAAAAATAAACTGGATTCCATCAAAATTAAAAACTTTTATGCTTTAAAATTAAAAGACAATACATAGGAGAACATTTTTGTAAATCACATATCTGATAAGCAACTGATATCTAGAGTGTATAAAGAACTATTATAACTCCATAGAAAGACAAACAACCCAATTAAAAATGTGCAAATGATCTGAATAGACATTTCTCCAAAGAAGATATACAAATGGTCAATGAGTCTCAAATATTGAAAAGATTTTCAATATTATTAGCTATCAGGAAAATGCAAATCAAAAGCATTAAAAAGACAGATAATAACAACTCTTGGCAAGGATATGGAAAATTTGAAGTCCTCATACATTGTTGGTGGGAATGTGAAATTGTACAGCCACTGTAGAAAACAATCTGGTAGTTCCTCAATAAATTATATGATCTAGCAATTATACTCCTATGTTATCTATCCAAGAGACATAAAAGTACAAGTCCACATAAAAACCTGTATACAAATGTTTATAACAATATTATTCATAATAGCCAAACAATGGAAACAACCAAAATATCCATACACTCTTGAATAAATAAAATGTGATATACCCATTTAACAGAGTATTTGTCAATTAAAGAAATGAAGTGTTGACACTTGTGAGTATAAAAGATTTTATTTCTTATTTTTAAGTTTCTTTAGAAGATAATGAGAGGTGCCTGGTGGCTCATTTGGTTAAGCGTCCAACTCTTGATTGCAGCTTAGATCATGATCTCATGGTTCCTGGGACTAGGCCCCACGTCGGGCTCTGTGCTGAGAGCACAGAGCTTGCTTGGGATCTTCTCCCTCTCTCTCTGCCGGCCCCCTCTCTAAAAATAAATGAATATTTTTAAAAAGATAATGAGTTATTTAAGGCAGTATAATAATAATATATTGTGTGCTGTTATGGGTTGAGAATTACATTCCTCAAACTCATATCTTGAAGTGCTAACCCCTAATACCTTCAAATCTAACCTTATCTGGAAATAAGATCATTGCAGATGCAATTAATTAAGTTAGGATGAGGACTTACTGGATGGAGTGGGTCCCTAATCCCTAGGGTGGGTCTTTAATCCAATACAACTGGCATCCCTATAAAAAGGGGAAATTTAGACAAAGACACACATACAGGGAGAAGACACGCCAGAGTGAAGGTACTACTGAAAGCTGGGGGAGAGGCCTGGACCAGATCCTTCCCTAGCGCCTTCAGAAGGAGTATGGCCCTGTCCACACTTTCATCTTGACTTCTAGCCTCCAGAACTGTGAAATGATACATTTCTGTGGTTTAAGCCACTCAGTTTGTAGTACTTTGTTATGGCAATCTTACTAAACTGATATATGGACTTAAGAACACGTAAAAATAAAATATATGACAACAATAGCACAAAGGCTGGGGGAAGAGAAATAGAAGTATATGGTTAGAGTGCCATGCATCAGCAGACTGTCACAAATTAAGGATATATACTTTAAAGCGTAAAGAAGTGCCTTAAAAAGCTTATGGCTGATAAATCAACAAAGGAGATAAAATGGAATTACAAGGGGCACCTGGGTGGCTTGGTTGAGTGTCTCACTTGGTCTCAGGTCAGGATCTTACAGTTTGTGAGCTTGAACCCCACATCAGGCTTGCTGCTGTCAGCCCAGAGTCTGCTTCAGATCCTCTGTCCCCTGCTTTCTCTGCCCCTCCCCTGCTCATGCTCTCTCTCAAAAATGAATAAACATTTTAAAAAATGGAATTACAAAAATATATTCAATTAATCTACAACAAGCTCCCCTCAAAGAGGAAAAATAATAGATGAGATAAACAGTTACATAATAAATACCCATATAGATTTAAATCTAGTCATATTAAGCATCACATTAAACATGAAGGTCTAAATATTCAAATTAAAAAGACAGAGATTGTCAGATTGGATAAAAAACAAGACTCAAATTGCCTACAAGAAGCCTACTTTATTTATTTATTTATTTATTTGTTTGTTTATTCATTCATTCATTCATTCTCAAGTTAGCCACCAGACACTCCAGGTGGCTATATTAATAACAGAACAAGTAGTTTTCTTTTTTTTTTTTTAATGTTTTATTTATTTTTGAGACAGAGCATGAACGGGGGAGGGTCAGAGAGAGGGAGACACAGAATCTGAAACAGGCTCCAGGCTCCGAGCTGTCAGCACAGAGCCTGACGCGGGGCTCGAACTCGCAGACGCGAGATCATGACCTGAGCTGAAGTCGGCCGCTTAACCGACTGAGCCACCCAGGCGCCCCCAGAACAAGTAGTTTTCAAAGCAAAGAATATAACCAGGAATAAAAAGAACCACTTCATAATGATAAAGAGAAAAGCCAATTTCTTAAGAGGACATAATAATCCTGAACATAAATTCACCTAATAATAGAGCTTCAAAATACATGAAACAAACATTTACAGAACTGAAAGGAGTAATAAACACATCCATAATTACAGTCAGATTTCAATACCCTTTCTCAATATTTGACAAAACAAGTAGAATAAAAATCAGCAGATATACAAAACTAGAATACTCCAATACTACGAATTGACCTAATTGATTTGTGGAATACTCTTCTAAATTCAGCAAAATACACATTGTATTCAAGTGCACACAAAATACTTACCATAATAGGGGCGCCTGGGTGGCCCAGTTGGTTAAGTGTCTGACTCTTGATTTTGGCTCGGGTCATGACCTCACAGTTGGTTAAGATCAAGCTCCACATTGTCAGCTGTCAGCATAGAGCCTGCTTGGATTCTCTCCCTCTCCTCTCTCTCTCTCTCTCTCTCTGCTCCTTCCCCTGCTTTCATGCACTCTCTCTTTCTCTCCATCAAAATAAATAAACACTTAAAAAAAAGAAAAAAAACACCATAATAGACCCTATTCCATGGCCACAAAGCAGCTAAAAATTGTAAAGTTATTCATCCCATACAAAGTGTGTTCTCTGACTACAATGGCATTATAAGTCAATGACAGAAATGTATAAAATTCCCAAATATTGAAAACTAAATAACACAGTTCTAAATAATATGTGAGTTAAAAAAAAAAATGAATTCAAAGGGAAAAGAGAAAGTATTTAGACTTGAATGAAAATGGAAACAAAATATACCAAATTTGTGGAATGCGTCGGAAGCAGTGTTTAGAGGGAAATTTATAACACTAAATACCACAGAGGTTTCCATCCAATAAATGGATGGAAAAGAAGATCTCAAATCTACGATTGCTGTTTCACCTGAGAAAACTAGATAAAGAAGGGCAAATGAAATACAAATTAAGAAGAATAAAGGAAATAATAAATATTAGAGCAGAAACTAAATAGAAAACAGAAAAACAATAGAGAAAAATAATAAAACCCAAAACTGGTTGATAAATGTATAAATGCCTAGGCATTTGGGGATCGATCACAGAAAACGATATGACCACTAGGTGGCAGTAGCACACAATGAGCTTTATTTGGATGACATTCTGGCTAGGTTGGCATGATGAAGGAAATCCCTCAGAGCATGAAAGTGTCCATCCAGAAGGGGAGGGAGAGCAGGGAGCAAGCTTGTGTGTCTAGAGGATGTCAGTCAGTTACAACACTGAGAGCCTCTGGGACATGAAGCTTTGAAGGGCAGCACCAGTGTGGAGTCTTTTATAGCTACTGGGTTTATTTTATCTATGGCTAGCAGATGTTAGGTGTACTTTCCTGGAGTATGCAAAGCAGACAGACTGCAAATGGCTAAAAAATCTGCTTGTCTGAGCTATTTTTAAAACTACTGTATGTGTAAAATTTGAGTTTTCTATCAGCAGGCTTTTGAGCTAACAGGTCCTAGGCCACTATGAATAAGCTAAAAACATAAGGCCAATATACAAGAGGTTATCTTTGGCTCATAATATAACAATCCATCCCTCAGACCCATGTTGCTTTATAATTTTAGTTGTATGTTAATTCATACTGCCTGAGTTTGGAGCCCATAATAAAGATTTTAAAGCCCCAGAATCCTGTGAGAGTAAAAACTAGAATTTCAAAGCCTATTTGCAGCTAGTCTGTAAGGAGAATAAGGTCAGAAAAGGAGATTTTGACTTGTTCCATTTGTTTAGTCCATAGAGTGTTATTATGGCCTCTTTGATGCATGCCTCTGGCTATCTTTAAAACACGTAGCAAGATGTGCTAAATATGCAGACCTCACTCCCCTCAGCAGCCAATAAGTCATCTAGGACTATGTGTTGATATATACCTGTCCTTGCCAGGAACTTAGGTAAGGAAAGTACACAGCAATACAGTAGGGGTTAAAGTCAGGGGTCATCTGCACCCAGCAGTAGAGGAATCTGATGGTCTTCTGGGTATTGTCCAAATGGTGTTGCCCACTCTGGCAGTAAGAGTTCCATCTGATGGGTGTCAGTTACAGATCCAGACTTGTCCTCAGTGTCTTTCGTGGAGCAAAGTACTTGAGTGGCAGATGACAGTGCCTTTCTCTCCAGATGGTGGTAGCTAAATGCTAGATGATGAGTGGGCACAGGCTCAGGACAGTCACAGAGCTGGTTCATGTCAGGTCCTCATCCCACATTTTGCTGAAGTCCTGATCAAATAGTTAGCCTTTTAGCTCCCAACCAGGAGTTGGTAAAAATAGAAATCTTAGGAAAATGTTTGTCAAGGGCATATGCTATTGCTGGAAGTATTGCACTCGGCTCGGCCCATTGGATGCTTTGGTCTCTCTCCCATACAGAATTTGGAGTGTCTGAATATGGGCCATAGGCTGAGATTGCCCACTGTTTGGCCTTTTTATGCCCTGTGCTCACTCCATTGGTAAAGAGATCATTGACTTTCTCGTTTTGTGAGTGGGGCTGCCCTACCTCTTATCCCCATTGAGCAAGGGATGAGACATCGCTGGGGACTTTGGCATGTTAATCTAGTGCCAGGGTATGTGGCCATGTCCTCATGGAGTCACGACACCCCATAGGGCCAGGTTAAGTTTGATCCCGTAGTAGCATTTCCATCTTAATAAAGTTGCAGCTTCAACTTTACAGGAAGTTTTTTCCACTGTCCAGAACATAACAAGAATCTCCCCCCATAAGTATCTGGCTCTGCTCCAGCGTGGGCTTCCGTTCTGGTGAGTACCCAGTATGCTGCCCGTGTTGCCTCTCTAGGGGCAAGCACCTGTAGGTTGAGTCTGGAAGCTGCTGGCACTAAAAGCCCATGGGTAAGCATGGACCTGTTCATTTGGTCTAGAGACTTCAGGAGGCAAATTTTGGGGTGGCCAAAGCTTCTAGTTTTAAGTCTTGCCTTCAGTTTATAGTGCTTGTTATTATGGCTCAGGTCTCCAGTGGAAAATGGAAAGCTATGGACGGCTGCATAGATGGGGGCCAGCAAATACTGAAGGCGAGGAACATGTTGGTTCTCCTTTTCTGACATGGGAGGTTTCAGGGCTGGCAGCCTGTCTCTCCCCAGGGTATTTGTTAGTCCGCGAGGGCTGCCCTAACAAAGTACATGAACTGGGCGGCTTAAACAATAGACATTTATCGTCTCACCGTTCTGGAGGCTGGAAATCCAAGATCAAGGGGTCAGCAGGGCTGGTTCTGTTCATGCTTCTCTCCTACTTCCTGAAGCTTTGCTTGCAAGTGTTGGTGTCACCCTCATTTTTGTCTTCATCTTCACAGGGTGTTCTCCCTGTGTGTGCATCTGTTTCCCAATTTCCCCTTTTTGTGAGGACACCAGTCCCACTAAAATAAGGACCCACCCTACTTTAGTATGACCTAATCTTAACTAATTACACCAGCAATAACCCTTATTTCCAAAAAAGGTCACTTTGTGGAGTCCTGGGGGTTAGAACTTCAATGTATGAATTTGGAGGGAACACAGTTCAATTCATTTTTTTTTTATTTTATATTTTATTTTTTTTAAAGTTTACATCCAAATTAGTTAGCATATAGTGCAACAATGATTTCAGGAGTAGATTCCTTAGTGCCCCTTACCCTTTTAGCCCATCCCCCCCTCCCACAACCCCTCCCGTAACCCTCAGTTTGTTCTCCATATTTATGAGTGTCTTCTGTTTTGTCCTCCTCCCTGTTTTTATATTATTTTTGTTTCCCTTCCCTTATGTTCATCAAAGTCCTCATATGAGTGAAGTCATATGATTTTTGTCTTTCTCTGACTAATTTCACTTAGCATAATGCCCTCCAGTTCCATCCACGTAGTTGCAAATGGCAAGATTTCATTCTTTTTGATTGCCAAGTAATACTCCATTGTATGTATATGCCACCTCTTCTTTATCCATTCATCCATCGATGGACATTTGGGCTCTTTCCATACTTTGGCTGTTGTTAATAGTGCTGCTATAAATATGGGGGTGCATGTGTCCCTTCGAAACAGCACACCTGTATCCCATGGATAAATGCCTAGTAGTGCAATTGCTGGGTCGTAGGGTAGTTCTATTTTTAGTTTTTTGAAGAACATCATACTGTGTTCCAGAGTGGCTGTACCAGCTTGCATTCCCGGAACACAGTTCAATTCATAACAACCAGATGGCCATGGGTGAAAGACCCTCCCTGCCCCACCTTTCCTCTCCCTCTCCTCTCTTCCCTTTCTTTCTCCCTCAATTTATCTTCTCCCTCTCTCCTTCCCTTCCTCCCTCTCTCGCCCTCCAGAAGTCCAACTATTAGCGCTGGCTAAGGAAGTGAATGGAAAATGATTTAAAGTGAGAGAACTGACAAATAGGCACGTCAGAGCGAGGAGCAGGGCCAGTTACCGGCCACCACAGTGTTTAAGAATCTGGGGAGTCCCAAAGGCCTTCCCTGGGCATTTCTTCAATAGTCTGTGCCTCTCTGTAGAGGGAAGTCCTTGAAAGCCATACCCTCAGGAGAGCTTCATGAGAGGGAAGAAAAAGGTGCAGAACAGTGTGCCTGCTGGGCCCCCATTTGCTGTTTTGAAAGGGACCATATATAGCCACATTCCACTCTCCTTGAGGAGAGTTGGAAACTGTAGACTGCCTCTGTGTGGTAGGGAGATTTTTTCACTTTTACTCTTTGAGATGTTTCTTTTTTAAGCATGGGCAGGTTTCACTTTCCAATTAAAAAATAACAGTAACGAGTGAGTGGTAATGAACCAAGTCACGCCTCTGGAGGCCTCTGCCCACACTGCTGGAAGGCCTCTTGTGCATGCATTTGCATGGGTTACAAGAAACACAATGTTTTTGACTGGAAAGATAATTATCTTAATTCACCAGCCATGTCAATCAGCAGATTTGCCTCTGAATACCTTCTCAGTCTTCCCCCAAACCTGCTCTTTCTTGAAAGTTTCTTACCATTATGGGCATTCAAAGGACTCAGAAGCTAATGTCAAGATTTGTTGAATAGTTTGAACAATGGCAAGTGCCCAATTTTGGAATAAGAATGTGCCTTCTCGGGGCGCCTGGGTGGCTCAGTCGGTTGAGCGGCCGACTTCGGCTCAGGTCATGATCTCACGGTCCGTGAGTTCAAGCCCCGCGTCGGGCTCTGTGCTGACAGCTCGGAGCCTGGAGCCTGTTTCAGATTCTGTGTCTCCCTCTCTCTGACCCTCCCCCATTCATGCTCTGTCTCTCTCTGTCTCAAAAATAAATAAACGTTAAAAAAAAGTTTAAAAAAAAAAAAAAAAAAAAAAAAGAATGTGCCTTCTCAGGGTGGCAATATTCACAAGATGAACACCGATACTTGAGCATTTCCCATGTACCAAGCAATGCCCATGCACGATCCTATTTCCTTCTAACAACCTCTCTACAAGGGGGTGGGGTGCGCCACCATCATCCCCACAGGAACCAATCGGTAGAGTTACTCAGGCAAAGTCAAACAGTGAGTGTGCTGGCGGAGCCAGGATTTGAGACTAGGTCTGGGCAAACTCCAGAGCCTGAGCACGTAATCCTCAGCTGCTAGCTGAGGTAAAGGAAATGTGAAGCCACATATCACCAAATCCAATGTTAAATTAAGCAGTGAGACTGAAACACAGAGGAAACTGAAAAATCACAATGAGGTAGCCCTACCTATTAAGCTACCTACTGTGTGCTGGGCATCCTTCTGAGCATTTGCGCCCCTATGATCTCTCTGTGCAGTGGGCATCGATGCCCTCAGGAGGAGGAAACCAAAGCTTAGTGAGCTAAAGTGACTTTTGCCCTAGACCACATAGCCCACAGGTGGCAGAAGGGGAATAGGACTTGGGGTCATATGACCCCAAAGCACCCTCTCTTGGCACATCCATCCTTGTTCCTGTTCCTCCACTGAAAGTGATCTCAACAAATTCCTGAATGAGCAGATGAATGACAATTCCTGAATGACAAGAAAACCACCATGAAGAGTCCCACCTCAATAACGCACGGCCCTACACTGCCTGAGCTGGGAGGCAGTCTGAGGCAAAGTCATTCTTCCTCTCTGCCTTCCCAACCAGAACCTGGGACACTGCTGACCAAGGAGGGGAGAACAAAGATAGTGAGTGGCTGGGGCTCTCCGTCTGACCTTGGTCCTCTCCCCTGGGTCCTCCTGTGTGCACATGGGCACTCGGCCAAGGTGCTTTGTGCTAGCTACCACTCTGAAGAGAAGGAAGGCCTCCCGCAGGGGTGATGGTAACGAGACCTGACCAGATTCACTGGGACACTTAGCGAGTGCTGTGAGCTGCAGGCACGGCTGGGCTGAAATGGGTCCATATCAAGCTTCCAGTCACATTTGATGGATAAGGGAGCTCACTGTGGCTGTGAATCCAGGTGGGGTTGTGGAAGCCACTAGAAAAAAAAAAAACAGCTGGGTTGACTGAAGGGGCTTCTAACCTGCCATCTTGCTCAGACATCTATAGAAAAAAATGCTGTAAGGAGACTCCATGCTCTCAGACACTTTTTTTTTAAGCCAAGAAAACTTCAAAAGCTTCCCTGAATGGTTTAGACATGTGTCTGATGATTTCACAAGAGAGGATCTGAAAACAATGTAGATACCCACCCAAAGATGTCAAGTACTGAGACAATGCCTAGCATTCACGGCTGGTGTTCCCAAAGGTCCCACTCCAAGTCTCCTGCCTCTCTTTCTTGGCACTTAAAGAAATACCCAGTAGCTGATGTCTGCCAGCTTTGTGACTCCACTCCACTCGGAGCACCAGCCACGTACATCCAGACCAGCATTGGGCATCTCCTTGCTCAGGGAGCCCCGGGAACTTCAGATCACCCTCACTCGCCATTTTCGCCACTCCGGTTGGGCTTGCCCGTCTACGCTCTGTCCTCATTAATGGTTCCCTACCCTCCTATCCATCCAGTCTTAGCCTCTTCCTTCTCCAACTCTAATGGCCAAACGGAACAAGTTCTAACAGTTCTCTCTCCAAAGATATTTCAATCTGTTGTGTCCTCTTTGTTCTCAGTTACTATCCAACTCAGAGACTCCGTCTCCCATCAGCGCTACTATGACCACATGGTCGATCCCCTGCTTCAACCATGCAATTCATCCTTCAGATCACAGCATATTCAGAAGACTAATACAGTAGCAAGAGCAAGTTACTCCGGAAGGAGGAAAGAGAAAGGAATCGGGAGGCCCAGGTTAGAAAACCTGTGGCCTATAAGTCCACCTTCAAACTGTGGCACACTCCTACCTCATCTTGTCTCACATTTCCTGGAATCATTGTAGTTTCATGGATACACCTGGGGGAGTTCCAATCCTTGTGATACATTGCTTCTTCTGCTCACGATGTCTTCCTTGCTTGTCTGCCCAGCACATAGTTAAAGCCTGAGATCTGGAACCAGAAAAAGCCAGATTTGAACCTCAGCTCCAACTACTAGCTCTATGACCTTCATCCTGAGCCTCTTTCTGCATCCCTAATATAAAGGTCATATCAGCATTTATGTCATAAAACTGTTAACAGCCTTAAATGATATTACTTAAATTGTTTAGTGGAGAGGCATGGCACACAGTAAGCACTCAATAAATGTTATCCATCATAATCATCCTTGCCCCTCAGAAGTCAACTCCACACCGTCTCCTGCATGAAGTTTTTCTTGATCTCTTCTAGTTGTGCCCCCAGTAAACCCACCATAATGCATTTATAATTAAGTTTGCTTTCCTGGGTCCCTCCTCACATTGTGACCTAATTAAGGGCAGAAGCTAGCTGGTTCATCTTTGGTCCTCTGCTATTGAGAGAATCTGGCACCTATAGGGCTCAGTGTTTGTTGAATGAATTGGTTAACGAATGAAGAAAAGAGGAAGTAGGGACTATTCATTAGCCAAATTTACTGTGTACTTCATGACAGACTTTGTTCTGGTTGCTGGGGATATATCAGTAAATAGAACGGATGGAGTTCCTGCCCTCATGGAGCTCCCACTCTAAGGAGGACGATATACTCAACAACAAACAAGTCAATATATAGTAAGTTGGATGGTGCAAAGCGCTCCCGGGAAAATAAAGCGAGGGGCAGGTGCTTTCTCCTATAAGAAAAGTTAGGCAAGGTGTCATCAATAAGGTGACATTTTAACAGAGATCAAAGGAAGTGAGGGAGCAAGGTTGGTGGATATTTGAGGAGACAGGGCAAGAAAGTGTGATGCAGACAGAGAACAGATGGGTGCATATGAATAAAGGGAAGCTGGCCAGAACACCATTTTATTCATCTGTAAAATAGGGACAATATCATCTCAAAGAATTAAGTACCATTGATGTCAAAATGTGAAGTGCCATATATTAGTTCAGCTCAACACACCGAATGGTGACAACAATATGGACATGGTTGTTGTCCCCTGGGACCCCATGGCCTCTTTGACTTGGTCCTCCTTCCCCCTGACATGGGTTTCAAAAGAGGTCAGCTTGGAATGGCTGTCCGTAACTACACTGGTCATCCACAGGTAAGTTCTTCGAGAGACCAGTGCTTCCTGACCTGTGCTGGTCTCACACAGAACTGGTCTGGGGAACTCTATTTCTCTGCTATCTCTAGCCAAAAAAAGTAACTTCTTGTTCAAAACATACAAGAAACGAGAGAATTACAAAGAAATCACTTCTTCTCAAAACTCAAAGGGCGGGCAAATAAACCTCTCTCCTTTTCTCTCCTGACTCTCAAACCGTGAGCACTGATTTCCCTCACCTACGGAGATCCTCACATATTGGAGACCAAACTCCATGTTCCTTTACTTTCAATCCACTTTTTAACATGTCATCATAAAACATTTATGAAGTTTTATTTAAAGCCTTACTCATTGCTCTCTAGTCAAATAAACCTAAGGAATGACTCGCTGCCCTAGGGCCTGATATGCTTTGAACCTCCCTTCGTGCATCCATCATGGAAAGAACCTTCAGCACAGGTCTTTGTAAGAACTGAGCTAGTCCTGGGGAGCACAGATCCAAACCCTCCTCCCCCAGAGTGAGTGGTGTTTTCCCTAGTTGTTCCTTCATATCCTTCTTTTAATTCAAATCCTGCTTTGAGGCAGCAAGAATGTTTTTTAAAAATCTTATAGTAAATCCTTTTACAAACGGTCATCTCCAAGTTTTGGTCAAATCTTTACATTTATGTACTGAGCTTGCTTAAAATGAGGCATACTAGTAATACTGTGATACAGCCCACCACTTTCTTTAAAAAACCAATGAACATATGAAATGCCTATCTGTAGCTCAACATACCAAAATGAGCCAACTTGAGACACATGCATTTTTGTAACATTTCTAGCCCATGTCTACACTAGGCAATTCCACCTCTCAGGACTTCTCGAACATCTCAGCAATCCTTTTATATACAGGTAACCGACCTCACTTAACTCCACACTACACGTACCTGTTCCACAGTGCATCTGAGATGGGAAAGCGGCTACCTCTATGGCAGGAGGGGAAGATCATAACAGAGACCATATGGAGCCTGGCCTGACAATCTCTAAGAGGAAGAGTAGTATGCAGGTGGGTGAGAAGTCAATTTGGAAACAATGGTTAATCTAATGCCCTCCAAAACAAAACAAAACAAAACAAAATTGCAGAGCATTTTACTAGTAAAGGGGTCCCTCTCTGGCTCCCAGGGCACAATCTTGGCAGGCCAGAAGGCAGTCGGATGATATAATTAAATGCTGCAAGAAAAAACCCCCATCAACCGAGAATTCTGTATCTGGCAAAAACTATCCTTCCAAAATGAGGGAGAAATTAACACATTCCCAGATAAACAAGCGCTGTGGAAATTCACTACCAATAGACAAGCTCCACAAGAAATGCTTAAGGTGGTCCTCCAAATTGAAAGAATACTAGTAAGTAATTCGAAGCCATACAAAAATGTAAATCTTTCCAGTAGAGCTAACTACACGGACAAATATAAAACTTAGTTTTATAATTATAACAACTTCTTTTACAGGATTTAAAATACAAAAGCATAAAAAATAACTAGAAGTCTGTTAGTGGGTACACAATATATATAAATGTGATTTATGATTTCAGTAACATAAAAAGGGCTAGACTATAAAGTAGCTTTTGTATGTGATTGAAATTACAGTTTAAAAACATTTGTAGCTTAGTATGTTATATGTAATTACCATAACTACAAAGAAAATGTCTATAAACACATCCCTACACACTGAAAACTACAAAATGTTGCTCAAAGAAATGAAAGAGAATATACAGATCCTGTGTTCATAGACTGGAAGACTTAATATTGTTAAAATGTCCAGCACTACCCAAAGTGATCTATAGAACCAGTGCAGTCCCTATGAACACCCCAATGACGTTTATTGAAGAAATAGAATAATCCGTCCTAAGTTTCATATGAAATCTCAAGGGACCCCAAATAGTCAAAACAATCTTGAAGAACAAATTTAGAAGACTCACACTTTTGGATCTGCTACAAACCTATAGTAATCACAACAGTGTCACGCTCTCTTTCCCTCAGTCACGTGGAGGCAGAGGATTGGGTGCACTCAAAATTGGGCTCCACCCATAACCCACCTCCATGACTGAGGAAGTCATTGCTGCTGGAAGTGTAATGGAGGTTAACACTGTTTTACAAGAGGTGCTGAAGACCACCCTTGTCCATGACGGCCTAGCATGTGGAATTCGTGAAGCTGCCAAAGCCTTAGACAAGGGCCAAACCCATCTTTGTGTGCTTATATCCAACTGTGATGAGCCCACGTGTGTCAAGTTGGTGGAGGCCCTTTGTGCTGAACACCAAAATCAACCTAATTAAGGTTATAAGAAATTAGGGGAATGGGTAGGCCTCTGTGAAACTGACAGAGGGAAAACCCCATTAAGTGGTTGGTTGCTGTTCTGTGGTGGTTAAGGACTATGGCAAACAGTCGCAGGCCAAGGATGTCATCAAGGGATACTTCAAATGTAAGAAAAAAACCAAAACTTGGTTCTTGTTGCAAAAAAACCCCCAAAAAAAGTGTCACTCTGGCACAAAGACAGACAGATAGCCTGATGGAATTGAGCCCAGAAATGATTTTTGACAAGGGAACCAAGGCCATTCAATGAGAATAAAGAATGATTGATGGGGGGTGGGTGATGGGTATTGAGGAGGGCACCTTTTGGGATGAGCATTGGGTGTTGTATGGAAACCAATTTGACAATAAAATTCATATATTGAAAAAAAATAAAATTAAAAAAAGAATAAAGAATGAAATGGGGATAATATTTGCAAATTAAGGAGTTATTATCCACAATATATAAGGAATTCCAACAACTCAACAGCTTATTTAAAAAATGGGCAAAATATTTGAATAAGTAGGTCTCCAAAGAAGGTATCAAAAGCACTAAAATAAGATGTTCAATATCACTAATCATCAGAATACAAATCAAAAACACAATGGGTGTACCATCTCACACCCATTAGGATGGCTACTATTAAAAAAACCACACACACACACAACAAAAAGTAAGTGTTGGTGTGGTGGTGGACAAATTGGAATCCTTTGCACTATTGGTAGGAATGTAAAATGGTGCAGCCATTATGGAAAACATAATGGCAGTTCCTTAAGATTAGAATTACCGTAAGATCCAACAATTCTACCTCTGGGTAGAATTACTTCAAACAATTGAAAGCAGAGTCTCAAAGAAATATTTGCACACCCATGTTCATGGCAGCATTATTCACAAAAGGTAAAAGCAACCCAAATGTCCATGAACAGATGATGAATGGATAAGCTAACCATGGTATCTACATACAAGAGTATTTATTATTCAGCCTTAAAATGGAAGAAAATGCTGATACATTTCAACATGAATGAACCTTGAGAACATTGTGCTAAGTGAATACACCAGTCAAAAAGGATAATGTATGATTCCATTTATGTAAGAGTCATAGTCAAAATCATAGACAAAGTAGAACAGTGATTGCCAGTGCTGGGGGGTGGGGGGTAAGGGAGAGAATGGAGTTACTATTCAATGGGTAGTTTCACTTTATTAACATGAAAAGATTTCTGGAGATGAAAGGAAGTGGTGATTGCAAACAAGAGTGAACAATGTCACTAACTGTACACTTAAGATGGCCCTTTAAGATGTCAGATTTTATGTGTATTAACTTAAAATAATTATAGTCAACAATTCTTTTAACTGGAAACAAAATGATTGTTTCACTCCATTCAAATGGTCAAGGTTACCACCACCAAACACTGGGACAAACTCAAGGTCCTGTGGAGAGAAATATGCTTAACTATTTGGGAAGCAAGAAGCAAGCTGTCAGCAAGTTACTCATATGTATAAATGTTACAAATGTTCACAATTGGTTAAATATAGGTGAAGGGCATACTGGGAGTTTATTTTGCCAATCTTGCCACATAATGGTTAATTGGAAATATTTCCAACATTAAAAAAAAAAAAAAAGCCACTGTTAGGCCAGGTTTGGCAATTTCTAAAATAACCCATTGACCAAGGCTCATTTATACAGAAACAATCTTCTTCCATATAAGACAAATTCCGCATCATTTTGAATTCCTCAGGCATGATTGTCACTTTACACCTGACACCAACAGTTTTACCCTACATGGGAGAAACCATCAGGTAACTGGAGCTTACCCCATCAAATGGCAAAATGCTATATTGGTAAACTTTAAATCTTTTTTTTTAGAAAGTATGACTCTTACCTTTCTTGTTTAGAATTTTTAATGACCAGGGTCATCAACATGGGCTTCAATAGGTGGCTGTGCTTTTTTTTTTTTGCTCTCACAAGTTTTTTTGAGGCTATTTATATGAAGCAAATGGATAGTGTAGAAAGCAATGGTTTCCATCTAGTGGTTAGCAAGCACCTAATAATATCTTTACGTACCTGCCTTTTATAGCTCACTATTCCATCTGTGCTTCTAAGCTTGTTGAAAGCAAATGTAGAGATTCTGAGATTCTTTTGAGTAAAGTGCATACACTGCATGTTATTTTGTCTGTTCAAAAGCTTTTATGGTGAGGTTTTCATGTTTTTTTGAAAATCCAGGCTGTCAGAAATCCTATTCCAATTTGTATGAGTAGAATTTCTACAACTGAATTACTGGTGGGGTGCCTGGGTGGCTCAGTCGGTTAAGTGTCCAACTTCAGCTCAGGTCACGATCTCAGGGTTTGGGAGTTCGAGGCCACGTCAGGCCCTGTGCTGATAGCTCAGAGCCTGGAGCCTGCTTTGGATTCTGTGTCTCCCTCTCTCTGCCTCTCCCCCACTTGTACTCTGTCTCTCTCTCAAAAATAAATAAAATGTAAAAAATAAAAAAGAATTACTGGTTCTTGGGTTTAGTCATTTTGACTAATTAAAGATTCTTCATAATTAAATCTAGAGACTACTAAAGTAAGTTCAAAGTATCACAAAAACAAAATACAGCCACAAACTATAATTATCTATCCCAACTGCCCAAGTGCCATCAGTAACTGGCACAGTAATTTTCAGTTATATCCACATTTCCTCTAACGGCGGTATTTCTCACCCTGTTTTTCATTATAGCACCCTTCCCAGGAGAAAACATCTATGTAAATTAATTAAAATCCAGTAATTAAAGTTTCCTTAACAAGACAAACAGTAAGAAATAAGATTTTGTTGGTATTTCCTTTCAACCCCAACTAGGGTACTGTGATTCAATTCTGACGCTAACCACTTGGGAGTTAGCACTGCACTCCCCAGGTTTAAGGGCTCAGTCTTCCACAATACTGCCCCCATTTTGGATGCCAGCAGCAAGAGGGTCCATGCCCACTTTTGACTAACTGGTTACAAATCTGGGGGTTTCCATGAACCCCTCAGGTTCAAAAATTTGCTAAAATGACCGCCAGAACTCAGGAAAGCACTATGTTTATGATCATTTTTATTACAAAGGAAGACCAACGAAATGAAGACACACAGGGCAAGTTCTGGGAGGAGACAGTTTCCACACACTCTCCTTGTGGAATGAAGGCACATCACCATCTCAGCTCAGTGTGCTCACCCATCAGGAAGCCCCAGTGAGCTTCCGGGTCAAGAGTTCTTAACTGGGGTTTCACTACACAGGCATGATCGATGACATCATTGGGCACGTGACTGAACTCAATCCCCTCACGCCAATCATGCATCAGGCCTGCCCAAAGTCTCAACCCTCAAATTACATGGTGGATCTTTCTGGTAACAGCCCCCACCCTAAAGCTATCTAGGAGCCTACCATGAGCCACCTCATTAGTGTCACAAAGACATTCCCACCACCTACACGGCTTAGAAGCTCCTTGTTAGGAACCCAAGATAGAGACCAGACAAATTCCTTAAATTCCTTATTATGCCACAGTCAGGTAGGCTGAACACGGACAGTTTACAAACCACTGTAATATTTAAGACTTTTTTCCCTCACCAAAAACCAATTTTCACCCCCGACTGAGAATGGATCCTCTAAGACAATGAAGAGACAGCCCCCCAAAACCAGAATGGAACTTTATTGTGTAAAGTTTATAGAAGTATGAGTAGTCTTCTGTACAAAGTACACAACAAACAGTTTTAAATACAAGTGAGAGAAATGCGAGTCCTATGACATTTGATACAAGCGGAAGCATTTACAGAAACACTAAAAAAAAAAAATTTAAAATATCCTCTTCTTTCTCCAAAGAGTCCATTGCGCATTTCTTAGAGATGGGTACACATCCCAGGCAAGGTCACAATGGCATTTTATTGCCCTCGATGCTGATTTTCACTGCGTGTGCAGATCTGCTTTTTTTCCTGATATCTGTGAACTTTCTCATCTGTTTATCCAGTCGACTGATACCCTTCTTGGAGGTCCCCTGAAACTAAGAGTGGGGTAAAAATTAAAGAGCAAATTATCGAAATACACAAATCCAGTTTTGCCTTTCATCTCCGTTTGTCTGAAAGTTAAAAAGGGCTCTTATCTCTGGAATAATCATAATCTGCTTTGGTGACCTCAGGAATAGAGCAAGCGTTAGCAATGTACACATGTTAAACTCTCTCAATGAAGAGTAACGAACTGTGCCTTATTTTAAAATTTTGCCTCAGTCCATAGATATCTAGATGGAAGAGGGACGATTTAAACTATGATCCTCCCCGCAATTCCATCAAATTAGATTCTGACTGTATGCTTTTCCCTTTCAAAAGTCAGCATGGAGCTGACAGCTTGCCATATTCACCTTCAAACAGTGCCGGCATGAAGAATGATCTTCTGAGGCAAGGAAAGTCACCTGAGAAAAAGCATGAAGCCTGATGAACGAGGTTAGAGGATGAGTAAAGTGAACCCGTCAGGCGGTGGAGCTCTAGTTTCAGACTTGAAGTGAATCTCTGCTTGGCCTCAGCAGGTTCTGTAGCCCTGGGCAAATGTGGCCCCTGGTCTGTACTTTCGGGACCGTCAGGAGAGGTAAATGAGGTAATACTGTCAAATACTAGCACACAGTCAGTGCTCAAAATAAGTATCAGCTGTTACCATCATTACTACTACTTTGGGATGGATCAGATTTATGATACATATACTGGATACAAGAAGAAAAGTAAATTAAGCCTTGGATCCAAGGGGCTTACCACTTCTTGCATCTGTTCCTGCTAGCCTCTTAGTTTTAAGATTTGGTTTTGGTTATTTTTTTCATAATTTGAAACAACTACACGTCTTGAAGAGATGCAGTCTCCAGAAATCGATACTGTTAGAAATGCTGAGAAGGTCTGCCACTTCTAACAAGGATCAGAGCCAATTCTTCTTGTTGACTAGTGTTACTGACAATTCTGATCTTTAAGAATGTTGAGTGGTTTATAAAGAGAGGAGTTTTTCGAATTCTTCTCCCCAGATGTTTACTACTGAACCATCTGTGCAGCTCAATCCTGAGACTGCTAAAAGAAGGGAGGGCCCAGAAGACACTCTGGGGGTGGGGCCAGTGTGGGGATGTTCCTTTGAGCTGGGGAGCCCCCCAAGTCTCACTCCACCTCTAGACTCAGTGTGTACCTCACACAGGAGCTCCTGTCAGTCTTGAACAGGAGCCATGTAGATCATCCACCCTAGATTTTCTGAAACAATCCCACATCCAAATATTATTTTATATCAATTTAATACTTGGCACTAGGACTCTGAGTTAGCATAAATATTCATTACCAGATGAGAAACAACTATGCTTCTCTCACGCTATCAAATCCCCAGATTTCCTAGACGGTCCTAGATATGTGACCTCCTTTCAGACAATGTGCCCTGATTCTTAGTAGTTAGTCCACATCAGAAGCCTTACCTGCTTATATCTGCACCAATTACTCAACTCCCAGCAGCTGTACACACCAGCCAATACTGTCTCCCAGGACCCTGACAATCTGAGCCCTCTAGCCTCCTCAAATGGGACATACCCAGATGACACGAATCCACTCCTACCTAGTCCTATAACTTTTAAGACTTGTGGCTGGCAGATGCCTAGTTTCCCCAAGTCTGGAAACACACAGGATATAGTACCTAACATGCCAAATTCAGTGATCTCTCTCCTGATTCAACTCTGTACCACTTCCTTAGGACAGTAAAAGTGTATGCTGCACTGTTTTATCAGAGAAAAACCAAAAGCAGCTTAAAAGATCAGCAAGATAGGTTTGCTTTAAAAAATTATGATACGACTGTATTTGGACACAATATTAAGTCACTGAAGAATGTTTACTCAAATGAATGTTTACCGTGTTAAGTAAAACACAAATCCAACAAAGTATAAAATAACAATTTTGCATAAAATTTGAAAACAAAAATACCAAAGCACAAAACCAGCAACGTTTATGTACAATATAAAGAGGACAAAAAGGAAATAACCCAAAATGTTAATATTAAGGTGTGGTGGAATTACAACTGACAGTAATTTTATTTGTGCTTTCTGCATTTAAAAGGTTATAAAAAAACATACATTGCTTTTTGTCATTTTAGTGTTATCTTAAAAGCACTCCATGGAATAAATTAACATATAAACATACAATGTAGTATAGGTTACTGCACTATTTAGGAGTGAAAAATCAGAAACCACAGAGGAATAAATAAACAAATTATATATTCACATGATAGACTATTAGGCATCCATTATAAGTGATAAAACTATAAGGTGGTTTAACGAGGAGAAGTGACCAAAATTATATACAGAATAATTGTAATTATATGAAAGTATCAATAGAAAAAAAGGGCAAAAATGGTATCAAACTGCTTTTGAATTGTGGGCAATTTCCCTTTCTAATCTCAAATTTTCTATAATTACAACCAGAAAAAAACCAACTTTGAAGCATTACTGGAAATACATTTAACACATCAAACTGTTAATAGTGGGGACTCTGAGGAAGAGCAGGGTTTTGGGGATGGGTTATTCTATAGTCTTTTATATTCACTTATGTAATTTCAAAGAAAAAAATGACATTTAAAACAACGAGCATTTCATTTGAAAGCCATTTACTCACTCCAATTTATTCTTGGAAAATACGTTTTCTAATAGTACTCTTCATGTCTCTGTGGTTCGTGAAAGCCCTGAGTGAATCTGTAAGGATTCATCCTGAACTGGGGAAACGGTATCAGGTAGTTCAAGGACAACATCCTAAAATGTAACATGAAACCACCAGCTTTCTGGATCATGCCGTGTATTTATTTGTTTTCTGACAGAACTCTATCAGCCAGACTCAGGCCTAGGTAAATACTGGCACATTATGACCTGGGGGGTGTGGGATGAAGGAAAGGAATTCAGCTTAAGTTTCCCTCTCCTCCTGCTGGTCACTTCTCTCTTCCCGCCTCTCCGTCACATACTGGGAGAGGAGGGCACATGCCCTTCAAAACACCGACAGGCTTCCAAAGAAGAGTGGCCACTGAGACTCTGTATTATAATTTCTTTGCCAGATTGTGGTTCTCAATTCTCAAAAGTAAGTATATTGGGGAGGAAAAACTACCAGGGAGAGGGATAAAAAGAGGGAAAGACAGTGAAAACCAGGTAAAAGAAAGAGGGGTGGCTGAGGGAGAGAAGGGAGGTCAGGGGACGTTTTTATGGGTAAAAGTACAAAAAAGGGGAGGGAAGTTACGAAAAAGTTCTTGGCTCTGAAGCAGTAGTGCTCTTCTATCTTCCAGCTATTCTCAGTAAGAAAGAAAGGGTGTGCTTTGTTTTGACTGCAGCTGAACAGCAAAAACGAACGCGCACAGAGGTGAGTGTAGTCCGTGAAAAGAGCTGCCCAAGCAGGGGTCCCAGAGAAGTCACAAGAAGGCAACACACTCAGACTCTTCAGAGCACCCTGCCACAAGGCACTGCTGTTAACCTCAGAGCACAGCTGGGAGTGAGTCTGGCTGCAGGAACGGTCCCAACTCTTTCATTTCTGACCATCAATCAAATTTATCTCCTAAGTGTTCAGTGCAAGGCTTTATGCACTGGGCCCTCAAATGCACACAGACAATGTGGGAAAAAGCCACTTCCCTTCCACTAAGAAGCTACATTCACATTCACATGCCTGTAATGCAGACCGCTATGATCCTGGATCCTAAAAAAGCATTTTCAATAAAAATGGGTAAGAGGAAGACCAAATGCTCATCAGGGACTTAACTATATATGAATTCCTGGGGTACCAATAAAGGAAGGGACTTCCATATCCATTTCTAAACATTCAGTAGGACTCGAAAGTCACAAAGTATTTGTTAAGTTCATTACTTCAGTAACTAAAAGTGGGCCAGGCCTTTTTTGGTTAAGAAAGCACACGCACACTTGTTTTCACTCTAGCTGCTGACAATTCAAGCCCATGCACAGAGCATGCTTCCTTGGGGATACCTCCCGGATACACTCTGGTAGGGCCAGGACTACAGGGGCATCCTGTTGCCTTCAATGCTGAACTTGACAGCACGGTGCACTTTGCTGAGTCGTTTCTGTTCTGCAAATCGCCTCTTATGCTTTTCCAATCGGCTTAGGCCCTTTTTAAGAATACCAGGCTAGAAAGAGTGGTTTGAATGGAGAATAAAAAGAGATTACTGAAGAGCAATGTAGATCACGGAGTAGTATTTACAATGATGACAGAGGAAGTATCTGCCCTAAATATTTCACAACAGAATTACTTAAAACAGCTGAAGAGAAAGGGCGGGGGGGTTGGGGGTGGGGGAAGACTGCAGAAGCAGGGGAGTTGTTTCTCATGGCTCTAAAAAAATGACTGCATGAAAACACTCTAGGCTTCAAGATTCAGTTGAAACAAAGGGATTAATGAGAAGAAACTTCCTGGCTGGATAATGTTGCTTTAAGTCTGAAGTAAAGCTCACAAGCAATGAATGATCTGGCTAGCTAAGAGGCCAGAAAACAGCTCTCTTTAAATGAGATAAACCTAAGAGCTGTTAAGAGTTATTACACACGGAGTAAAAAGACAAAACAGTAACGTGCACTTGAGATCCAGGTTGCCATTTCCCTGCTTGCTTACCCTGGATGACTCCATTTCCACATTCCACTTAGGTCTGACAACGTAGTCCTTGTTTGAGGGCATGGGGACCCTCGCACGGGCACAGAATCCAGGATCTCCAGGTCTGAGAGCTCTGAGGACAGGAAGAAGAGCATGCTGTCATGCAGCACCCCCCACAGCTGGGCCCAGCTGATTTAACTGCACAGGTGCCTCAAACCTCTCTGCCTCCCCAGGTCACCCAAAGTGCCCTCTTTGCTGTCTTAAGCTGGCCTCGCTATCACTCACATTTACTCTAAGAATTCTTCCACTTCCCTCCCAAAGCTGAATTCCTCTGTATTTTCAGGATTCCTTCTAGCCGCTCCTCAGCGTCACAGTCAAGCCTCACTCCTTTCCAAGGTTGCTTCCCACACCAGAACCCTAAATTCCAATTCTCTGGTCTAGTGGAGCTCCTCATAGGTTCACTTGTCACGTGAAAACTCAAACAGCCAAAATGATCCCTCAAGATGGAGTATGCCTATAAAGCAGTTTACGTGGTTTTGTATATGCAATATAGTAATTTTTGTTTCTTGTCTTTAAAAGTTGAAATAATTATAGGTTTACACGTGGTTTAAGAAATAATACAGAAAGATCTAGTGTCTCTCCCAATGATAACAACATGCAAAACTATGCTACAAGAACACAACTGGGGCACCTGGGTGGCTCAGTTGGTTGGGCATCTGACTCTTGATCTTGGCCCAGGTCAAATCTCACAGGCATGAGATCGAGCCCTGCGCTGACGGCACAGAGCCTGTTTGGGATTTTCGCCCCCTCTCCCTGCCCCTCTCTTGCTTGCGTGCTCTCTCAAAATAAATACTTAAAAAAAAAAACAAAAAACAAAAAACAAAAAAGAACACAACTAGGGTATTGATGTTGATACAGTCCACCAGTTTTTATTTACATTTTGCCATTTTTACTTACACTTATTTGTATGTTAGTGTATTTACAATTTTATCACATGTGCAGGTTCATGTATTCACCACAAGGGACTGTCCTGGTGCCCTTTTATAAAAACACATCCACCTCCCTACCCCATCTGCCCAGCCTCTAACCCCTGGTGACCACGAATCTACTCTTCATTTCTGTGATTTTTGCATTTCAACAATGTTATATAAATGGAATACACTATGTAATCTTTAGAAACTAGCTTCATCCACTAAACATAACCCCCTTGAGGACCCATCCAAGTTGTTACATCTGTCAATATTTTGTTCCTTTAAATGCTGGGTGGTATTCTATAGTATGGATGTACCACAGCTTAACCACTCACTTCCTGAAGGACATCTGGGTTGTTTCCAGTTTTGACTATTATGAATAAAGCTGTTTGCTCATCTACGGGTTTCTGTGCAAACACAAGTGTTCATTTCTCTGGGAAAATGCCCAGGAGTTTGTAAGTGCTGGGTCATACTGGGTCATACCGTGGCTGCATGTTTAACTTTATAAGAAACTGCCAAACTGTTTCCCAGAGTAGCTGTATCATTTTACCCACAGCAATGTATGAGTTGAGCTACTTTCTCAGCAGCCTTGCCAGCATCTGATGGTGTGACATACAGTTACTTTTTATGTACACATTTGAGACTAAATTAAGACTAGCATCCTTCAAAACTAAGGCCTATTTGTAAATGTCTGGGCATTCAAATCACTCAACTTTTAGGTAACCGTCCATCCCTAGGGGTAAATGGAGAATGGGTGTGGATAGGTTGGTGTGGGAGAGAAGGATAAAAAAATTCTAAATTGTTTCTATTCTCTTGTACGGAGTTTAATCTGGTTTTTTTTTTTTTTTAAGTTTAATCTATTCTTAACATCAAGCTTCTACAATCTTCAAAAACGCGAATAAATTAAGTGGCTAGCCAAAGAAAATTCTCATAACTTATTACCCCCTGAAGCTGGCATCTGTCCCATCATCAAACCTATCCCTAAACCAACAACGCCAGCACCCTCCAGCCCCTCTCGC
This sequence comes from Panthera tigris, assembly GCF_018350195.1. NCBI lineage: Eukaryota > Metazoa > Chordata > Mammalia > Carnivora > Felidae > Panthera > Panthera tigris. The sequence goes on along the minus strand of NC_056667.1, from coordinate 110,402,963 downwards.
TCTCCTCTTGCAATCTGGGTGCTGCCTCACTGCCAACACTCACTGTACAAGCCCCTCTGCAGCATCTGCCAACTTCCCATGCCCCTTGCCACTGCCCCTTTCTAGCATGGCCTCCTCCCTTCCCTAGGGTCCTCTCCAACATGTATGACAAGTGTACTCACTTGCCTTCACTGGCTACACCCCTTTCCAAAGTGGCAGAGTTTATGGTTTATTTTCTACCCTATACTTTCTTGATTCAACGAACTTGTCTGTGGAGATGACAATCAAACCTATTATGTCTCCAGCTCCAAATCCAAGTTTCAGACCCATGATATTTATAGGAATATCCATCCCATTAGGTATCTCACGTTAACTACACTCAATCCAGAACGCACCTATGTCCTCAAAATCTGTTCTTCCTCTCCGTTTGAGCAAATGGTTATATCACTGTCTCAGTTACTTGCAGTAAAATTGTGGTTGGTGTCTTCAACTCTAGCCAAACTCCCTACCCACAGAGTCACAAACTCTTGGCAATTCTGCCCCTGCTAATAATAAGTCTTCTAACCTTCTGCTTCCCCAATACCACCTTAGTTGAACTCTTTCACTGCCTTCAGTTCCTCTGCCTTCCAACCCACCCTACACCACGATGCCGGCAGCATCAGCACTCCAAATCCAATCTGACAATTTCCCATCTCTGCTCACTTTCTACGGAATAACAAAGAGAAGTAAACATTCCTTACCTTCAAAATTTGGCCCACATCTACACTTCCAACCTTATCTTCCACCATCTCAGGCACCAGACTACTACTCAACCACTTCAGTCTACTTGCCATCCCTTAAATGGGCCTTGCACAATAACCCCATATCTTCATGTAAGTTCTGCCCTTTGCCTATAATCCCTCTACAGACATTTTTATGAGCATGGACTACCTTTAATTCAATTTTGTATTCCCACAGCTTAACAGAGTCTAGCATGGACCAAGCAGCAACAAAATCTTTACTGAATGAACTATTTCTCAATCTTCTATCCTCCAGAGTACCAGTGTATTTGGGGATATTCAATAAATGCTAAACTGAAAATCATCCCCCACCAATGTGAACATAACATGGTCCCCTTTGTAATCTTTCTTAAAGCAGCAAAAGCAGAAGATTTTCTACATGAGGTCTAAGAAGAAAATACAATAAGAAAGCTTACTTTTCTTCTCCTGTCAGCACCTTTTCCAGGTCTCTTCGGGGTGTCTGGCCACCAGTGCTGTGAAAAAAGTAATCCATGAGATACCAGGAATGTCAGAATCATTTAACAAAAAAACAGCAAAGCCAACTTTTAGACCACAGGTAGTTCCCTTACACCGGATCTGGGATTACCTCTAATCTTGTGGAAGTACTACTCTTTTTAATGATCATTTGTATACTAGGTTTCATCATGGGTAAGTAGTAATTGCCATTTTTGTCACTTATAACCCTGCCATCCTGGATGCAACTATATCCGGTTTGTTGATAGAAAATGAACCAGTAACAATTTTTTTCTAAGAATTTGAAAATGGGCCTGAGAAAGGGAAAGGTTTTTTTGTACAAGCAACCTTTGAAACTGTGGCAGATGCCACATTCCACCAGATGGAACCAAAAAAGGAGGGAGTGTGGGCCTTCATGGTAGAGTACCACATTTAAACTAAAAGGGTGTGATCTACACAGACATATCAAGGTGACAGAAAAGACAAAATGCTATCATCTTGCAGGATTCTTATTGATCTTATTTACAAAACAACGGCATTACTGCAATAATATTTACTCCGCTTACTCATACCTGTTCATTCTCCGTCGTTGAGGCATTTGTTCTAGATCTCTCTGCTCTCTTTCTTCTCTTGTCATACCTTTGTAGTTTGAGGTAAGACCAAATATAGGCCGAGACCATTCATCTGTCACAAGGAAAAATCGACTGTTTAGACCACAAAACAGCATTTCTGCTACCATTCCCTGAAACAATCACACCCCAGCGTGACGTAACATTCCAGGCATTTAGAATATTCTTTCCCTAAAGATACTGTTGTTTCAAGATCATTTCAGGATATATGCAGCACATAATACCAGTATAATCACCAGCTTCAGCTGATTCAGAAAATTCAGGGTAAAAAAGTCATTCTATAACCACCACAGACGTTTACAAAAAGTAACACCTGAACTCGCTCTGATAGTCATCACTAGCAGTGCTGACATTTCATTGCCTAATTTCTAACAATTTACTGAAAATAGAAAATCTCCAAATTCTTCCATGTTCCTATTTTAACCAAAAACAAGTCAAATTGTCAAATGGTCTACATCTTCAAAAATTGCATTTTAATAGTGCAGTGTAGAGTCTAGATTTCATGAAATCTAAGAAAGCTGCTACAGGGACGTGACTATGAAGGAAACTACTACATGCCCACTGTTTAGTCATTGAAAAGTCCAGAAGTGCCAACTGACGTTTTTGTCCTCAACATAATGTTCCACTTAATACACTATCAAAACAAGCAGGAAACTTCACACACAGAAGATAGGAGTTATCAAGTAAGAAGGAAGCAGGGGGTCTCAGGGGGCCTATGTATCTTTATATACACAGACCCACCGACCCCACTACTGGATCTAGAATCACTGTTACAGTAAGTCATGGGTATCACTGGAAATACTCTGTTTCTCTAAGCAGAGGGCAAAATCAGAGTTGAGAACTAATGCATAAAAGTTCTCATACAATAGCACACTACAAATTATTAACAAGATCAAAAATGTAACATTTCTCTGATTTGTAACAAAAAATAAATTTCTCTCAAAAAGTTTTGATAATCTCAGAAGTTGAGGAGAAAAATAATTACTGTATTCACATAGAGGAGCAGTTATTTTTTGATATACCCTTGAAGTTTAAAACATTCCTTTCCAACACAGAGCACAGGAAGAGTTAAGAACGATGAAAACACACATGGTTTCATTCTTAAAACTGAATCAATTTCATAAATGATATGGTAACAGATTAGATGAATTTCATCCAGACCCCTGGATTTTTCTGGTATCATTAAATAGAACATGCAAAAGGCTTTGGAGATCATTATAAAAGTTAACAACAATAGCATTAGTGGCTAACATTTCTTGAGGACTTACTATGTGCTAAGCACCATGCTTTATATATATCCTCTCATGTAACTTTTACTTAAGTGAATACATAATTATTTTACAGAGGAGGAAACCAAGGCTTAGAGCTTAAATCACTTGCCTAAGGATATGCAGTAAGGATTTGAACCCAGGTATGACTGACTCTAGGGCCTGTACACTAACCACTCTCTATACATGCTCTTGATTCAGGCTTAAACAACTTTTCACTTGCTATCTTTAATATCGACAGCATACTTAAATCTGCTGAGAAACATTTTAAGTCTAAGAGTTAAAAAAAAAACCTGGTACCTATAAGAAATTACCAAATAATTTTCTATTCTACTTTATGAACTCATTTTAAATGAATCTTGACAAAAATATAGTTATATATACATGACTTTCTGATATACACAAACACAACAAACAAAAAGCAAAATGTACATACTGATTAATTTCCCTGCCATATCCTTGTTGGACCTTGATTCCTTGGGGTGTTTATAGAGATACATCACTGCTCGTCCAATCCCACTATGCTTCAGGGTCTCCTGGCTCACACTAGGTAGCTGGGGAACATAAACACATACATACACATTAATCACTCAGAAGCTGGGAGTCCTGCCAATCTACTCTAGAGGACCTCCAAGGTCTGGTTCATTCACAACAGAGTAACAAAAAATCCATTTTCAGGATCTGCAGACATTGAACACAAAGATACTCTGTGTTCACATCAAAAGTTGAGAGTTCCGTATTATACTGAGCCAAAGTAAAACTTAATGTGAGAAAATGTAAACTAACCACACTCAGAGGTTAGTAGTTTAAACCAAGAGTCAATACAGGCCTCTGAATCAGTCTGAACCCAAGCATAGCCATCTGCTAGTTATGTGACCTTGGACAAGTCATTTAACTTCTCCGAGTCTTAATTTCCTCATCTGTAGAATGAAGACAATACACCTACCTTGCAGGTTTGTCGTGAGGAATAAGTGAACCAAAACATGTATGAACACCTGGCACAAAGGAAGTTCCTTGGGAATTCCTTCAGAAGTTAAGTAGCCTGCCCAAGGTGTCACAGCCACATAAAGGCAGCCCAGCTCAAGACTCACATGCAAGTTTATCTGACTGAAGTTGGTGCCTGTTCTACTTCAGGTGCCTCCCCAGAACATGTCCACTACTGTATGATTACTCTCAGATAACCACGACTCCAAGATCTTTTTCTTTCAATTCTATAGTTACATGAAATTTTATAAGGCCTTCCTTTTTATGCTCATTTTATTTGGTATGTTCCTACTAAACACATATAACATGAAACCCCTGTTCCGGCAGACTATGTCAGAGAGAATGTATAAGAACATACGGTAAAACACAGAGGTTGTGATTATACAAACCACAACAGACAATTAGAGGAGCATACAGTCAAATTATCCGCCTCTAACCTCTTGTAGAATCTTCAACAGCTCCTCTCGAATCTTTAGTGCTGGCAAACTCCTATCCGGTAGAGGGGAGAGCCATTCTTTGATGGCAGACATCACACCGCTGTCAATAAATGTTTCTTTAAGGTCTTGCCTGCAGTAATTAAAAAAAAAAGTCAAGTCTATGAACCTTGGTTGCACTGTAGCTTTCTCTGGATTTTCTTATATGTTTAGTGAAATTTCCAAAACCTACTTTATTTATTTATCTATTTATTTTTAACGCTTATTTATTTTTGAGACAGAGAGAGACAGAGCATGAACAGGGGAGGGGCAGAGAGAGAGGGAGACACAGAATCCGAAGCAGGCTCTAGGCTCTGAGCTGGCAGCACAGAGCCCAACGCGGGGCTCGAACTCATGGACCGTGAGATCATGACCTGAGCCGAAGTCGGACGCTTAACCGACTGAGCCACCCAGGCGCCCCCAAAAACTACTTTTAAAGTTACTCATATACATTATTTCATCCTATTTCAAAAGCACTATGAAATGTAGTTCCTACTTTAAAAACAGATTTGACAGGCAAAGATCATTTGTTAAAAACATGAATTATACAAGATAGGTTAATGTTGATATGAATGGTACAGACAGTAAGCTCCAATTATTACAACTGAAAAAAATAATAATAATGTTTAGAGATTCTCAAACTAGTTAGGTGACAGAGAACCCAGAACTGTGCTATTCTTTGCAGGACACCAAGGAGAATATTATTCTCTTAGCAGAAAAAAAAAATCCCAAAGAAGTACAAATACTTAAATTCCATTTTATGTACAGAATCAATTACTCTATTAACATATTATGACAATATTACATATATGAAATCTGCAACAGAAAACTGCTTCTTGGGATTAAGGTAGCAATTTTCTAGTGGAAAGTTCTAGCCTATGCTGTTGGCTATGGTTAGGTTCAAGGAGAAAAACAAAGTGAGTCAGGAATATGAGTACACCAATGGAAGAGCCTCATGACAAGGATCTACCAAAAAAAGGTCCTTATTCCAGAAGGACCAGTGACATACTTCATGATAATAACTGGTCATGTAAGACTCTACAATATATGCTTCAAGTAGTCCCTCAGAATCTGCTCTGCTCTCCGCCACACCGGGAAAGGAGATGCAACTTTACCAGACTCAAGATAAGACGGTCTATAAAGAATGAAGGCAGTAGTTTATGTGCTTTTCTTTCCTTAGTATCAGTTTGCCATTTTTCTGTTTGTATCAGGGAGCAAAGGTTAAAGATCTGTGAGGAAGTAACATGATTCAGGAGATTCTATTCATTACTATTCTTCTGTGAATTGATAGAAGACAGTCATTCTTTAACATCTCTAGAACACTGGTACATAGTTTGAATATTATTCCATTAAAAGGAAAAAAATATTTCAAGAAAACACAATACTTACTTCTTAAGGTGCATGACCACAGTTGGTAATAATGTTAATTTTTTCAGTGCTGGCTTTTTTTGATTGTTCAACTGTCTGTCTTCCTATCCAAGAAGAAAAATATTTTTCAAACAGCAGTATTTATTGGCTTCACCCCTAGCATAGAGCCCAAAGCAGGGCTTGAATTCACGACCCTGAGATCAAGACCTGAGCTGAGATCAAGAGCTGGATGCTTTACCTGACTGAGCCACCCAGGTGCCCCCTAAACTTTAAAATAAGGCAGCAATTTCGCGAGGTAACAATTTTTTCTACAAGAAAGGATAATACGCTTTTTTGTAAAACTCCAAATTCTGTCAAACCTACAAAACTATCAGAGTAATTAGCTTGACCAATTACAAATTTAGGGGAACAATGTTACTGTTCTTGTTTACTTGGATGCTTTCTCCTATTTGAATTACAGAAAATTTCAAATTCTACCAACACGGAAAACAAGATAATATACTCCTATCAATACATTTATTTCAACAATTGAACACCCATGTTCAGTCTTATTTCAGCTACACGATCGCCAGCTACTTTTTCCTTCCCTTCCCTGAAAAGGCCACACAACAAATCAAGCGAGGAAAGGCAAGAGGGGGCTGGCAGCGGTCCATCTCACCTCGGCAGCTTCATTCATCTTGACGATCATGGCACTCACTACGTCATCGGCGTCACTGATGAAAGTACCGCCATCACGGTTCCGTCTGCGCTTGCCGCTCATGCTCTTCTTCCGCTGCAACATCATCTCGAAATCCGACAGAAAGTCCATACTAAGCAGCAACACAAAATCAAGTGAAATACAAACCCCCTTTATACATATTTCCTTTTGTCACAGTTAATAACCACCAACTTTCTTAATTCTAACTCCATGAAATGCTTTCTTCTAAAGCGCAAGTACTTATTAGAATTTGGCACCTTTCAAGATACCAGACTTCTCTGAACACAGATTCCAACCGTCTCACAAAAGTATGTGAAATTCAATCGACTAATATTTTGTAGCTAAAACTTTACCTTATTGCCCCTGGGATCCCAAAGTCAGCTTTTCTCTCAAAAAAAAAAAAAAAAAATGTATTCTAATTATTAGGTTATTTTTCAGTAAGTCAAGAGCTTACTTGGTGAAGGTGACACCATATAACCCCACAAATCAAGACAGCTGAGCACAGGGCAAATGAAAAAAATAACAAGAGTAAACAGATTTTCAGACAGCACTGTATATAGAGAAGTAAAAGAAAAATGGAACAGGTTCTTTCCTACACTTAATAAGGAACCAAAATAAGAAAAAACAAAGTTTGATAGGTTCTAACCTTCATTTTTTAAGTTCTCTTTAACAAATTAAAAAAATAAAATAAAACAAACTTACTGTTTTCCTCTCTTTATGTTATCATCAGAATCTGAATCTTCTGCTTCTTTTACCTGGGTTTCACTTTTTTCCTCTTCCAAATCTTCTTGGTTAAAACCCTAAAGGCCAGGTAAATTTGCCAGGGTTATCACAACTTTCTTACAGATTTTCTTCTGTATAACTGCTCTTAAATGTTTTGCCTTTTTTTTTTTTTTAATGTTTTGCCTTTTTAAGGTAATACATTCACAAAGAACAAAAATTAAACAGGTATCAAAAAGCATATAGCAAAAAAACTGACTCCCACGCTAGACGGTAGTGTTACTAGTTTTCTTAGGTCTCCTTCCAGAAATAGCCTAAGCCTACACTGATATACTTATTTGTACACATATGTATTTACTATCTCATTTTATTATATAAATGGCAGCATACTCTACACACTGGGTACAGTACAATGTTCTGCACTTTCCACATTTAACAACAGAATCTGGAGACCAATTCATATTGGCATAAAGTAGTCTCATTTTTAAGGCTTTACACTATTTCACCCTATGACTGCAACTATAATTTGTTTATACGTTTTGCCACTGACATTTAGGTATATGTATTTGAAATTTTGTGAAATACCAAACTTTCCACTTTCCACAGAAGTTACACTAATTAACTCTCCTTCCAGCAAAGCATAAATACACCTGTTTCCCCAGCTTCTCACTACCACCGGTTATCAAATATTAATAGGTGCCAATATCTGGACTGAAAACTAAAAGGCATCTTTCTTTGCATGAGTAAGGGTGAGCCCTTTTTTTTCATGTTTAAAAGCCATTTGTAATTTTTTCTCTATGGAACTCCCAATATCCTATGTCCATTTCCTGTTGGAGCTTTGTCTTATTGGTATGGAAAGGCTCTTTAAAAATTAGGGAAATTAGCGCCTGGGTGGCTCAGTCCGTTAACCATCTGACTTAGCTCAGATTATGATCTCACGGTTTGTGAGTTTGAGCCCCAGGCTGGGCTCGGTGCTGATAGCGCAGAGCCTGGAGCCTGCTTCAAAATCTCTTGTGTCCTTCTCTCTCTCTCTCTCTCTGCACCTTCCCCACTTGTGCTCTTTGTCTCTCTCTCTCTCTCAAAAATAAACATTAAAAAAAATAATAAAATAAAAATTATGGAAATTAGCCCTCTGTAAATGACAGGGACAGCACAATCCTCACATTTGCAGTTTTGTTTTGTTTATGGTAATGTTTTCCAGGCATAATATTTTATTTTATTTTTATGGTCAGTCTTTTCTTTATAGCTTCTAATTTTCACGTCATACTTAGAAAGACCTTTCCAATGGTTCACCTAGTATGCTGTTTTTCTCACTGAACTCAACCTATAACCAAGCTGATCGTTAACTCTCCAAACTAGAGAAACACATCTTATTCTTGTAAAACGCTGCTTAACTGAGTATGAGCTCCACAAGAGCAATGTCCACACAACCTGGCACACAGGTTCCCAAATATTTGTTGAATGAATTCTTCCTATTTTCCTTAGCTTCACTCTGCTATCCTGCTACCATCTTAGACTCTAAATTCATCTAGTTTCACTCTCTTGCTTTAGTAATTAATGATGTTTCAATGCAAGACCTGTTTAACAAACATGTCTTTTTTCTTTAATCTTTTTTTTTTTTGAGTGAGAGACTGCGAGTAAAGGAGAGGGGGAGTGGGAGAGAATCTTTTAAGCAGGTTCCATGCTCAGCACGGAGCCCAATGTAGGGCTCGATCCCATGACCCTAGGATCATGATCCAAGCTGAAATCCAGAGTCATATGCTCAAAACCAACTGAGCCACCCAGGCAGCCTGACAAGGACATCTTAAATTTCTGGATGGCAAGGATATTTTGTTTCATTTTGTAATGAAGTTCCAATTTCACTGCTTTGTACTCAGAAAGCATTGGCTATACTTTGTAATTTTTGCAAAAGCTTGGTTTAAAATTTATATGGGAATGGGAAAAAGTAAAAGCCAAGGCAATCTTGAGGAATAACAAGCTTAGAGGACATATCCAACCAAATATCAGCAGTTCTATATTAACAGTACAAGGATAAAGAGACCAAGAGAACAGAGAAGATACTGCTGAGACAGACTGGAAATCATAGACACTACATGTAATGACAAAGATAGCACTACAGAGGAGCAGGAAAGGATGATCTGGGTCAACTGGATATTCCAAATTGGGGGGGGGGGGTGGATATACCTTGACTTTTTTCTTTTTTAAAACATTTTATTTATTTATTTATTTAAAAAAAATTTTTTTTTAACTTTTATTTATTATTGAGAGATAGACACAGAGCATGAGCAGGAGAGGGGTAGAGAGAGGGGGAAACACAGAATCTGAAGAAGGCTCCAGGCTCTGAGCTGTCAGCACAGAGCCCAACGCGGGGCTCAAACTCACCAACTGCAAGATCATGACCCAAGCCGAAGTCAGTCGCTTAACCAACTGAGCCACCCAGGTGCCCCTAAAACATTTTATTTTTAACTAATCTCTGTATCCAACATGGGGCTCAAACTTACGACCCCGAGATTAAGAGTCACATGCTCCACAGACTGAGCCAGCCAGGGACCCCTTGACTTCTATCTCATACACACCCATTATCCATTACAGGTGAATTGTACAACTAAATGTGAAAGGTTAAAACAAGCTTCTAGAGAATAATTCAAAGAGAGTATCTTTACGACCTTAGGGATAAGCAAAACTTTCTTGGAATTCAAAAAGTTTCACCATAAAGGAAAAGACATGCAAAGTTGATTTATATTAAAATTAAAAACTTGTTCATCAAAAGACTCCATTAAGGATGTGAAAAGGCAAGACAAAGAATAGGAAATAATTTTAACTTTTACAATCATCAATCTTTTATATTTGTATTCATATCCAGATTACATAAAAAGACACTCTTCTGTGGCTTTTTGGTCTGCTTGTTCTATTGGCTACATTCCACTCAGAAACAGATTTGTGTATTTCTCTTTGCAGCTGTCAACTTTTGTTGTGTACATACATTTCAGCCGTCGTAGTATATATACACAATTTTAAAAACTTTTTATTACAAAGTGACCCTCTTTATCTCAAATGTTTTTCTGCCTTGATCAAAGTCTGTCTCTCTGATATCCATATCCTGTGCCAGTTTTCTTCTGATTAGTGTTCATAGAGTATCTTTTTCCATTCTTTTATTTTCAACTTTTATCTTCTGTTTCATATGAATCTTGAAATGCGTATATAGCTATTTTGTAAAATCCAGTCTGACCATCTCTGTGCTTTAATTGGAGCACTTGATACATTTCAACTGAATATAATCAAAGATGTTATCAAAGCTTAAATCTGTTACCTTTACCATATACTACTTTCCAATCGTCCCCTGTTCTATACCTCTTTTTTTTTTTTCTCTTGCCTTCTTTTGGATTAGCTTTTACTATTCCATCTTTTCCTCCTTAGGTTGGAGGCTACACATTCTATTAGTTGTCTTAGTGGTTGCTTCAGAGATTACAATGCAAAGTCTACTGACATCCTTTTACTTATCTGTAAAGACCATGTCCATTCCCAATTTGTTACTGCTGTCACACGTTTGAAATTTTATACATATTTTAACCTACACTAGACAGGACTTTTTTTTGTAGCATCAATACTCATTTAGATTTACCCACATACTTTTGTTGCTTTTTTCCTCCCTGAGTCCTTGACCTTCCACCTGAGATTTTCTGCCTTTCCTATCTCCTTCCATTGGTATACTGGTAAGATGAACTAGGAGGGAATCTTCATTCCTGACAAATATTTTTGCTGACTATAACAGAACACTGAGTTTGAAATTATTGGATTCTACTGTTTCTACTAAGAAGTCAGCTGTTACAGTCTAATCTTTGCCTCTCTGAATGTAGTATTTTCCCCCTCTGGCTACTTTTAATATTTCCCAGTCTTTTTTGGTTTCTTGCAATTCTACTATGATGTATTTAGGTGTAGGTTTCATCATATCATTGCATTTATCCTGCTCATAATTTGTACTTCTAGAATCTCTAGCTTTATGTATCATTTCCTTTACTGCTTCTGCCACATACATTTTTTTCCTCTCCTAAGATTCAACCTATGTTAAACCTTCTCATGTATAATTTACATTTTATTCTTTTACATATCTTAATTCTTCATTCTAAATCGCTCCTTCTAACCTATCATCCATCAGTTCACTCCTTTTCGAATAAATCTAATCTGTTGTTAAACTCATCCATGGAATTAATTTCAGTTACTGTAATTTTACAGTTTCAGAATTTCTACTCAGTTCTCATTGTTTGCTCTGACAAAATTTCTTACCTTTTACCTCCCTGAAGAGCTTTTTTTTAAGGCAACATCTAAAATTCTTATTATCTAGAGCCTCAAGGTCTATTTCTATTGTCTGATGTCACCATTGTTTCTTTTTAACTTATTGACAATTAGGTACCACACTGCATATCTGATAAACTACAGAAATAATGAGGCCTGTGATGATGCTACCTTTGTCCTGAAGGGATTTGTTTACATATGTCAGGTGCCTGAGAGCATTAGGCAAGAGTTAAGAGCATGAGGTTTTCAAGGGTCTCCTAACCTCAGCAGGCTCTGACCTCCAAATACTGTCTCTTGAGCCCAGAAACTGTCAAAAATATGACCAACCTCGGGGCACCTGGGTGGCTCAGTTGGTTGAACATCCGACTTCGGCTCAGATCATGATTTCGCGATTCGTGAGTTTGAGGACCACAATGGGCTCTTTGCTGACAGTTCAGAGCCTGGAGCCTGCTTCAGATTCTGTGTCTCCTTCTCTCTCTGACCCTTTCCATTCTCTCTCTCTCAAATATAAACAAACATTAAAAAAAAATTCTTTTTAAAATATGACTAGCCTCTCAGCATGAACAGGCAAACATCCCAGAAAAAGCATTTTAAATGCTAAGCTTATCTCTTTTCTTTTTTAACTGTTCATTTTTAAAATTATTTTGTTATTTTTTTATTCTCAAGTTAGTTAACATACAGTGTAGTCTTGGTTTCAGGAGCAGAACCCAGTGATTCATCTCTTACATAAGACACCCAGTCTGAGCTTACCTGTTTAGGTATCTGTCTTTTGCTAGCTTTGGGCTTAGTAATTCTTTGTTACCTTATTCCTCTGCTAATGAGAGTTTTAAGTATTTTGTCTAGCTTTTCTAGTTGTCCTTAGCAGAAGGGTTGGTCCAAATTACCTAGCCTACCATTGCTAGAATCACAAGTTCTATAAGTACTGTGAATCCTTCTCTTCAGCATTATAACGTACCTTCTGTCGTCTCTTAACATGTTCCTCCCAATTAAGTCAATTTTGCCTGTTACTTTCCTTCTATGCCTCTGTATACACTTTTATTCCACTTTCTGAATCCTTTCTTCTCGATTTTTCTACTGAATACACACTTTTTTTTTTTTTTTTTTTAAAAACATTTATTATTGAGAGAGCGCAAGCAGGGGAGGGGCAGAGAGGGGCACGGGGGATCTGAAGCGGGTTCTGCATTGACAGGCTGACAGCAATGATCCTGAACTCACAAACCTCAAGATCATGAGCTGAGCTGAAGTCCGATGCTCGATTGAGCTACTCAGGTGCCTTTACATACCTGTTTATTTCTACTTATTGGAATTACCTATTTGGGAACCACTGTCACAGAAATAGAAAGAGCATAGTTAAAGAAATATCTCCATCTTATACTTACTGTAAATTCTTCTTCCTCTTCATCACCAGATTCTCCAAATATGTCTGCAATAAGATTTCTAGAAGAGAAGGAAATCATTTGCTTTCTTCTCATTTACACAGGAACCACAAAATCTTTTTCTAACAAGATACAATTTACGTATCATAAAATGTGCAGATCCAAGTGTCTGTTTCAGTGGGTTTTGAGAAAAGACAACATTCACATAGCCATTACCCTAATCAAAATATAGAACAACTTGATCTCTCCAGAAAGTTCATCCCTTTACAGTCAGTCCCCTACATGAACATCTTAAAGCCAACCACCATTCTGATTGCCGTCATCACAGATTAATTTTGCCTGCTCTTGAACTTCACATAAGTGGAATCAGACATGTCCTCTTTTTCTTTCACTTAATATTCTGAGATTCATCTATGTTATAGTACATAACAATAGTTCAGGAACTGAAATCCTGAATCCCCCAAAATCATGCAATCGGGCAGGATATACTGAATCACCTCCCAATAAAATTTTAATACAAGTTTAAAAAACTTAAAAGACAAACCCCTCTCTACCACCTCATATGTACCCTTGAAAACTCACGTTATGCTGTCACTTACTCTTCTTCGTTCCCCGACTCACTATCACTCCCAAACAGATCCTTCTCTTCGTTCTTCTTATCAGACAATTCTTCTTTTCCTGCTTCTTCTTCACTGTCAGAAGCTAGAGTCTTCTCTCTCTTGCCTGGTTTATCTGATACAACATCACTGTCAGAGTCATCTGCATCAGAGACAACCCGACTCTTCTTCGCTGCTGTGAAAAAAAAGTTCAAAATATCCTTAATCTTATTTGTCACGATCATGGTATTACTAAGAATAACAGGTGCTTTTAAAATGGCAGTACTCAGCAAAAATCAAAGGGCTCCTAACACACAGCTTAGAATAATAATTAAAAAGAAAAATAACTAGGGGCACCTGGCTGGCTCAGTCAGAGGAGCAAGAGACTCTTGACCCGAGTCATGAGCTGGAGCCCCATGCTGGGTGCAGAAACTAAATAAATACATTATTTAAAAAGAACGGTACTAAAAGGTTCAGAGTCATATTACAATTATCTGTTATTGTTTAGGAAAAAGGGGCCAGAAGATGAAGAACGAAATTGTCAACATAAAAGTGGGCATCAATAGGCACCTTTCCTTTGGGGGAACAGAAAAACTGAAGACTGCAATGATATGCAGAATTAGAGTCCCTTCTATTTTGCTGAGTATTAGCAGCACTGAAAAGGTTTAGATATTCTTTTATGGAATCCCCTTACTTCCTGATCATCACTGGTCGGTTTGGAATTTCTCATCTCCCCCAGTAAACTAACTGGCACATGTGTGAGGCTCTTTTTCCTTCTCCTATAACTGCCAGGTTATAATGGAATATGTCTTCTCCCCACTCAAAAGTAAGTTTCATAAAAAAGTAATCAAGGGGTGCCCGGGTGGCTCAGTCGTTAAGTGTCTGACTCTTGATTTCGGCTCAGGTCATGATTTCACAGGTCATGATTTCTCACTCGTGAGGTCGAGTCCTACATCAGGCTCTGCGCTGACAGTGCGGAGCCTGCTTTGGATTCTCTCCCTCCCTTTCTCTCTGCCCCTCCCCTGCTCATGCTCTCTTAAAATAAATAAACATTAAAAAAAAGTAATGAAGTGAAAACTATTATCCATGAAAATAGGGGCCCAGCTAGCAAAAACTGGAAAGAGACACAGAGTCTCTAAATACAGTCCCTCACAAACTTCCTTGTATTTGGCAACTATCTGACGATGTTTAACAAGACAGGTACCCATGGGAGCTCAGTCACTATCCACATGGGATCTAACGGATTAACTGTCAGATCCACAGCCAAGTCTGCATCCAGCTGGGTTTGCACATAAACAGATTTCTTTGAAATATTACTCTTCCCCACAGAAAACTATCTTTCATATTCCCATTGAAACTCCATTAGTTTACTGTTTTGAACCAGTAAGACCTTAACCAATGCTCCTAAACAACTCAAAGCCAATTTAATACTAAGATCGGCCCCTGAAAACCAAGCAAAACTAGTGTCTTAGTGATATTTTAGAATATCAAGTTGAATGAGATAGTAGAGATCTAACATTTCAGAAACACACAGAGCTTCACAGTCACAAGCTCAGACAAGAATGAAAACTATGCACAAACAGTTCAAAAAAGGAAGCATCCTTACATGCTTTCTCTTCATCTTCACTGTCAGAAAGCACAGCAGCTTTTCGCTTTGCTACTTTCTCCTCTTCCCCGACTTTTTCTTCATCTTCGTCACTGTCAATTTTTGGCCTTTTGGGTTCCTCCTCCTCACTGTCTGAACTCTGGATCCTTTTTCTGTCTATATGGCTATCTGAACGAAATGAGTCATTCTGCATTTCTGCATCCTCTCCCTTGTTCTCCCCATCGCTGTCCTCGTCCGACTCTGGCTTCTGTTTGTGCCTGGAGGCATCCTCAGTTTCAGAATCACTGGCGGGTCCCTTCTGAGGCTCCTCGCTCTCAGAGTCACTGACTCGGGGCTTGGGAAGCTCCTCGTTTTCTGAATCACTGGCCTGGTTCCTTGGGGGGTCCTCACTTTCCGAGTCACTGACACGGGGTTTGGGGAGCTCCTCATTTTCTGAGTCGCTGGCTTGGTGCTGTGGGGGTCCCTCACTTTCCGAGTCACTGACACGGGGTTTGGGAAGCTCCTCATTTTCTGAGTCACTGGCTTGGTGCCGTGGTGGGTCCTCACTTTCTGAGTCACTGACACGGGGTTTGGGAAGCTCCTCATTTTCCGAGTCGCTGGCCTGAGTCCTCTGAGGCTCCTCATTCTCTGAGTCACTGACCCGAGGCTTAGGAAGCTCCTCACTTTCCGAATCACTAATTCTAGGCTTGGGAAGCTCCTCGTTTTCGGAATCACTGGCCTGGTGCTGTGGGGGCTCTTCACTCTCGGAGTCACTGATTTGAGGTTTTAGAACATCCTCTGTTTCAGAGTCACTAGCAGGACTTTTGGGGAGCTCTTCCATCTCTGAATCACTGGCAGGATGCTTTCTAACATCTTCATTTTCTGAATCAGTTGCGTGCCCATTAAGAAGGTCTTCATTTTCCGAATCACTGACAGGTAGCTTCCTGGTCTCCTCACTCTCAGAGTCACTCGCACGCTGATGAGTGTCCTCATTTTCAGAATCACTTGCAACAGGCTCTGCATGCTCCTCAGATTCAGAGTCACTGTCCTTTTGCCTTTGAAGCTCCTCACTTTCAGAGTCACTGGCATTAAGGTTTGAGGGGTCATCATTCTCAGAATCCGTCACATGATGTCTTTTGTTGAGGCCATCCTCTCGATCACTAGGTTCATTCTAAAATGTCAAGGGCGAAAAAATTAGTAAAGTGCAAGAAAAACGTTTAGTAGAGAAATGTTAAAATTTCTCAACATTTTTTCAAATACAGGAATATGCACACGTCAAAAAAAATTCTTGTTCCACACCTATATAGAAACACCCCACTTTAAAGAAGACCATCTACCTGTGAAATGGCTAACATGGTTTAGATCCCATAATGGGAAAAGATAACCAGTTTTCAGCAAAACAAACGTGTAAAGCATGCCACCAGATTACTATACAGGAGGCTTATATCTTGAAAAGCTAGCCCCCCCCCCCCAAAAAGCCTGACTTTTCCACATAATTCTAGCTCCTAAAAATGTATTTTTCACAGAAATACAAGCAAACATGTACCCAACTTTTTTTTTTTTTTAATATTTAATACTAAGAGAGAGAGAAAGGGGTGGGGGGAGGGAGAGAGGGAAGGGGTGAGCAGCAGAGAGAGGGAGACACAGAACCTTGAAGCAGGCTCCAGGCTCCGAGCTGTCAGCACAGAGACCAATGCAGGGCTCGGACCCACAAGCCATGAGATCAGACCTGAACTGAAGTCAGACGCTTAACCAACTGAGCCACCCAGGCGCCCCTACATGTACCCAAGTTCTTCTTAAACATTCTTGGGTTCTATAAAGTTAAAATTATTTTAAGAAAAAAAACTATGAAACTTTAAGGGCGAAATGATATGCAGGGCATACTCTCCCAGGAGAATCTGAACAAACAAGGAGAGGGGTAGTTAGTTCACACCGACTAAGCACCTAGTAAGAGCCCAACTCCCAGGCGGCTCTCTCCTGCTAGTTCATTTACTCCTCACAACAGTACTTTTCACAATAACAAAACTGAGGCTTGGAGCAGCCTGGGTCATACACCTAGTAATCCTGGTACAAAAGTTTAAGTTTTAGGAAAAATGTGATATAACTATAGCAACATAATGTTAAGAGAAATAATCTGAGAACAGAGAGTATGAACTTGATATATGTATATTAGAACTACATTTTTCCAAATGTAAAGAACAAGATATAAAATTATATATACACCAAAATACTAGTAACTGGGATCTGGGAGATTTTTTCTCATCTAGTATTTGAACTTTCCATAACATGGTGATTAATATTGTTTTAAAAAGTGAAAGTGTTTCTGTGACTTTTCCCCATTAAAAATGTTCTGAGCCAAATATTTCTCTTTAGAATATATGACTTGACATTACCTGAGATTACCAGAGATGAGTTTTCAAGGAGCAAAGAATTTTTAATAATGTTTATGCCCACCAGCATGCTATGAAATAATTCAGTGACAAGATAAATGGCAAGAAAAAGTCTTCATAAAACTTGTCCTTTAACTTGCCTCCAGCTCATTTAAAGTATGCTGTGATAGACTACAAAACATTATACAACAAGCTTTGAAGCCTAAGTTTGAGGGGTTTTTTTCTGTCCATATTTTAGGACCATCTCGACAGCATAGCATTCCAAATAAAGAATAATTGCTGAACATATTTATTCAAATAAAACATGTGCAGGAAACTTTCTAAAATCATAAACTTTTCAAGTTTCCTACAGGCACTTTTCTTTAGCACTGGGCATTCAGCACAGCACTGGATTCCTTCCCAGCCATATATCCTATTATCCCATTAAAATAGGTGTTTATAAAATGTGATATAAGGACAGGAAAAGTAACACAGACTCTTGCACTACAGTACAATACTCCATATATTGCTAAAAGTCTACTTGAAAAACTATCTTAATGGTCTTTAACTATGAAAATATAATTTAGAATGTAAGTCTTAAGAAGGCAGGCATTTTTGGCCTGTTTTCTTCATTGAGGTATCTTCAGAGCACAGAATGGATTCTGGTATATATACACCAAGTGGGAATACATCTGACCCTTGAACAACATGGGAGAGGAATGTCAGAGGTGCTGACCACCCCCCCACAGTTGAAATTTGTAACTACTGACTTCCCAAAACTTAACTAATTAGCCTACTGCTGCCTAGAAGCCTTACTCATAACTTAAACTGTCAATTACCACATATTTTTAGTATGTTATATATTTTGTATACTATTTCTTAAAATAAAGTAAGCTAGAGAAAAGTGCTATTAAAGAAAATCGTTAAGGGGGAGCTTGGGTGGCTCAGTCAGTTAAGCATCTGACTCTTGATCTCAGTCAGCTTGGGCCTTGATCTCAGGATCGTAGTTCAAACCCCACAGTGGGCTCCGCACTAGGTGTGAAGCTTACTTAAAAAAAATAATACTAAAAACTAAAAAACTAAAAAAAAAGAAAATCATAAGGAAGAAAAAATACATTTAAGCACTGTATTTATTAAAAACAAAAACATAGGGGCGCCTGGGTAGCTCAGTCAGTTAAGTGTCCGACTTCAGCTGGGGTCATGATCTCGCAGTTTGAGAGTCCGAGTCCAACATCGGGCTCTGTGCTGACAGCTGGAACCTGGAGCCTGCTTCAGACTCTGTCTCCCTCTCTCTCCACCCCTCCCATGCTCATGCT
Organism: Panthera tigris; assembly: GCF_018350195.1. Lineage (NCBI taxonomy): Eukaryota > Metazoa > Chordata > Mammalia > Carnivora > Felidae > Panthera > Panthera tigris. The sequence goes on along the minus strand of NC_056667.1, from coordinate 110,384,078 downwards.
CTATCTTTGTCTCTCAATAATAAATAAATGTTAAAAAAAAAAAATTAAAAAAAAAATAACAAAACACATATAGGGGTCCCTGGGTGACTTAGTCCGTTGAGCATCTGACTTCAGCTCAGGTCATGATCTCATGGTCCATGAGTTCAAGCCCCACAATGGGCTCTATGTTGACAGCTCAGAGCCTGGAGTCTGCTTCAGATTCTGTGTCTCCCTCTCTCTGCTCCCCGCCCCCCCTCAACTAGTGCCTCTGTCTGTGTCTCTCTCTCTAAGGTAAATAAACATTAAAAAAAATGTTAAACACACATACACCCAAGTGGTGCCACGCACTTTAAACCCATGTTGTCCAAGGGCCAACTATAATTTAAAGTGAGGAATAATTAACTATGTGCAAGGTGCTAGGAGTCAAGGATGAACATGTCTCAGTGCCTGAAGCTGCTTTCTATGAACCAGCCAAATGTATCATAACAACATAAAGTAGTATGTGCTGTCATGAAGGTATGCACAATATTGTGAAAGCCTACAGGAAGTGATCTATAGGAGACTGGGCTTTAGTAAGTATGCAGACAACAAGTATTTGCAACTAGTTTGTAATGACAGAGTTAAAAAAAAAAAATTAACGAGATTATTGAGGAGGGAAAGCGAGACATACAGGCACCAGAAGAGGCCACTAAAGCAGGAGGCAAAGGGAAAACTATAACCGGCTTTCGAAATGCTTCCCATGACACACCTATGACAGAATTCTAACAGTTTGTGTGTGACTCAATTTATTTTCGCTGTAAGCAACAGAAACCATCTCTGGCTTATCTTCAGAAAAAAAACAAAAGAACAATATTCCCAGAATGTAAGTGCAACTGACTAAAGACTCAGAAAGGGTAGGAACCAAGGCAGCTCAGAGAGCTTAGAAAAGGGAAGTTGAGGACTTTTCTGCTAGAGCACAATCAATATCATGATTCACTCTAACCATGCCAAACTTCTGGGCTCTAAATTTTAACCTCCCAGGACAGATGATCCAATTGGCCATGGCAACATCAGATGTTGTGACTCAGTGTTCACTGGGTTACAGCCACAGCAGGGACACAGTATTGGGAGCCGATCCCAGAGAGGGAAGAGATACCAAGAACTGGACAGTCATCCTCAAACTTACCTGCTGCACTCTACCCTGGATTTCTAGACACACGGTGTATACATTCTAAAACAAGCAACCATGACAAGGACATTACATACATTAAGGATTGTGAAACATGAATTCTCATCAATTTTTGAGGAGTTTCATAAAAACTGGGTGTCTATTCATTATATGTAACATGGTGAAGACAAAAAAGTGAGAAATTACTGCAGTAAGAAAGTGCTAGTCGACAGACTCAAGTTAGAGAATTCACTTAGGCAATTACATCACAGGATTTAGGAAAAGAATCCATTAGAGATGATGCAATTATGCTTAAAAGTCATCAAGACCATATTCAATATTTTTAGACTGGTTTCAACAATTAGTTTAAGTTGCAAACTTCAAAAATCCAAAATACAGTTCTTTAAAAGTCAGGTATGAATATAACAAATCAATAGTAGAAATTGCCATTTAAATGCCATGTTCTTAATAATTTAAAAAATTCCCTAATTGCTAATTGCCAGGGAAATTGACCACTCTGAGGTTTCTCAGAAGCTTTACAAACGTCTATAATACCTCATACCTCCTGCTTACAATCGTTCACACTGTAGATCCAAATAATTACCCGTAATGAATGATGTGGTTGTTTGTCTCAGCATACAAATAGTAACCACACTCCTTAGGGACCGAGGCCACAATACTCCAATACACGTGCAGAGAGATGGTTAACGTTTTAAAATTACAAAGTAAATGATAAAACTGTCATAAAGCGAAATATCAATTTGTAAATTTCAAAGTATATAAACGTTAAATAGAAATCCTTGTAAAGAACCAAACTGAGGATACTTGTTTCTTTCTTATCCATTGGAAGAGTCAAACAAAACTGTTGAACATGCATACTAAACTACCAATATAAATTGGTAAAACATTCCAACACCAAGTCACACAGTAAAATATCATGAGGAAATTTCTACAGATTTTCAAAACCATGTTTCACTGGCTCTTAGTTCCAGAAGATACATCTGAAGTCCCCATCTTGGGAGTTTGTCAATACATATCATCTTTATTAGCGTATGAAAGAAACTAAGAAATCCGGCAACAAAATTACACAATGCTGTTAATCCAGTGTAGCTCCTGGAGTGCTGCAAGGCTTTGACTTTGAGAAAACTCCAATTTTACAGCTAGCATTATAATAAAATGTAACTATATACCAGTGTCCTTTGTCTGTCAAAAGATGGTTGACCTTAGAATCAGATAATCAACAAAAGCACTCCTCATGACAAGTGGAAAAAGCAAATTGTACACAAAGCTTAAAAGTTCATAATGATGAAGCAAACTCCTACTCCTGCCTTCCTCCCCAGGCTCACTTCTGCCCTCTCTCCAACATCAACCAACTGCACCAGCAGTTCCCAAACTTTAGTGTACATAAGAATCATTTGGGGAGCTTTGGTGAAAAACATACAGATTTTTGTGCTTCTCACTTCCAGATATTAATCCAGTAAGTCTGAAGAAGAGGTCAAAGAATCTGCATTTTGACATCTAATCCCAGTGATTGTAAATGCATGTTAAAATTCTACTGCAGGCACATGGAACTACTAACTTCACTACTGCTACCTTCATGTCTTTACAAATACTGTTCCTCTTGCCTCGAATATTTCTCTCCCACCTTGTCCTTATGATACCTCAAAACCAGGCAAAAACAACCTCTTCCTGAAGCCTCTCTAGACAGAATGGGCTGTGTGCCACGTAACGAAACAGTTAAGAACACAGACTCCAGATTCAGAAAGATCTGGGGTCCAAACCCTAGCTCGTCCATTTTCTACTCCGTCCTCTAGGGAATTTTCTTAACTTCTCAAAGCCTCAGTGTTCTCAATCTGATGGAGTTAAGGATGGTATCTATACTAAGAGAGCTGTTTTGAGGATCAAAAGTATGAAAAGTGGTTAGCACAGTGCCTCTAAACTCTTGATAAATGCTACTAGCCATTCATATCAAAATACCTGATTATTTAATTACAAAATATTCACCCTTCAAGACTCAGCCCAAACAGATCATCTGAAGTGGCTGAGCTACTTAGCCATTCTTTCCTTCATACCCCCATAGCATCTTCTACCTTTACATCAACGAAAGGTGATGTTTACACAATTATCTTTATAACACACTGACCTTAAGATCGGAGACCCATTTTAAAAAAAAACTCTTACTTTCAGTATACACAAGACACTCACACTCACCAAAATGAAACAGAAACCCCATAAAATAATGCTTAACAGGAAAGAACCAACACAAAATTTGTTTCTCCTTAGCTTGGTAGACTAAATGACAAAGCCTGAAACCTGACACAAAGAAAGGAAAGGAAAGTACAGATGGAATCTAAAGAACTGGTAAGAAACAGGGTAAACAAGTACAGCAATGGCCAAAAAGAATCTTCTAGCTGCTCTGATGTACTCCCTATAGGAATGCTTTTCTCATATTAGCACAACTTCTCTGTGGAAGGATCCAAACAATAGCATTCTGCCATCTTTACTCAATTCAACATGAGACTTGGCTAATGTGGCTGTCCCCCAACTTCAACGGTAGATGGATATGGGCCCACTATGGTTTGCCTACAGTTAGAAAGCAATGAGAAGCTAGGCTCCATTTCCAAAATTCTTCAATAGTCCCACATTCTATTTCTGTGTGTGAGACCCTCTTCTACCTTTCTACACAGATGAAATCTGTAGGTTTCTGGATATTAAAATACACATTTCCTTCAATGTACTTTTCATGGAACAGAAACCAGCTGACTACAAGCCACAAAGCTAATTTCATGTTGTCCAAGAGAATATTCAAGTAAAACAACAAAAATGAGAACTAGCAACTAGTTATAACTAGGTCACATTTGTACTCATATTTCTTTATTAAAAAATTGTGATTTTGGTGTTAACTATTCAAAGAGATTTTTTTTTTTAGTTTTTTTTTTTTTAACGTTTATTTATTTTTGAGACAGAGAGAGACAGAGCATGAACGGGGGAGGGTCAGAGAGAGGGAGACACAGAATCTGAAACAGGCTCCAGGCTCTGAGCTGTCAGCACAGAGCCCGATGCGGGGCTCGAACTCACGGACCGTGAGATCCTGACCTGAGCCGAAGTCGGCTGCTCAACCGACTGAGCCACCCAGGCGCCCCGAGATTTTTTTTTTTTTAACTTTCCCCTTTCTGCTATCTGCTAGAGCACAAAAGGTGGGTGACGATTCTGAGTTTTCAAAGTGCTCTACAAAGAACAAATATTCTTGATGAAAATTCCACTGATGCTTACATTCCTCTTAGGAACCTAGTCAAAAAAGATGTTAGTAAGTCATAACTGAATTCTATCAAACACTTAAATAGGAATACATACCAATCCTTCTCAAACTCCTCTAAAAAGGAAAAGAGGAAGTTGAGGGAACACTTCCAAACTCATTTTAAGAGGCTAGCATTACCCTGATACCAAAACCAGACAAAGATACTACAAGAAAAGAAAATTACTGGCCAATATTCCTGATGAACACAGGTGCAAAGATCCTTAACAAAACACGAGTAAACCAAATTCAACAGTACACCATGACCAAATGGTTATTTATTCCAGACATGCAAGGATAGTTCAACAAATCAATCAACACACTACACCATGTTAACAAAATGAAGGCTAAAAATCATATGGCCATATCAGTAGTTGCAGAAAAACTATTTGACAAAATCCAACATCCACTTATGATAAAAACTCTCAACAAACTGGTAAAGAGGGAACATATCTCAACATAATAAAGGTCATATATGACAGGCTCACAGATGACATCCTACTCAACGAGAAAAGCTGAAAGCATTTTTTCTAAGATCAGGAACAGGACAAGAATGCTCATTCTCGACACTGTTATTCCAAAGTGGTGCAAGTCCTAGCCCCAGTAATTAGGCAAGAAAAAGAAATAAAAGCATCCAAATCAGAAACGAAGAAGCAAAACTGCCATCATTTGCAGATAACATATACAGAAGACCACCAAAAAACTGTTAGAACTAGTCAACGATTTTAGTGAAGCTGCAGGATACAAAATCAATATACAAAATCTGGTGCATGTCTGTACGCTAACAACAAAACCTCAAAAGGAGAAATAAAAAATAATCTCATTAATAATACATCAAAATGAATAAAATACCCAGGAATAAATTTAACCCAAGACATGAAAGACCCAAACACTGAGTACCATTAGACACTGATGAAAGAAACTGAAGACAAAAATGGAAAGATTTGTGCTCATGGATTTGAAAAGTTAATAGTGTTAAAATGCTCATAGTACCCAAAGCAATCTACAGACTCAATGCAATCTGTCAAAATTGCAATGGCATTTTTCACAGAAATACAACAAACAATCCTAAAATTTATATGGAACAAAAGAATAGCCAAACAGGCAAAACAATCTTGAGAAAAAACAAGGCAGGAGGAGTCACCCTCCCTGACTTCAATCTGTATTACAAGGCTACAATAATCCAAACAGTATGGTTTTGGTATAAAAACAGATACACAGATCAGCAGAACAGAAAAGAGAGCCCAACAATAAATCCACAAATACATGGTCAATTAATTTATGACAAAGACACCAAGAATACCCAATAAATGACAGTCTCTTTAATAAACGGTACTGGAAGGGGCCCCGGGGTGGCTCAGTTGGTTAAGTGTCCAACTCTTGATTTCGGCTCAGGTCATGATCTCATGGTTCAGTTCATGAGATCGAGCCCTACATCGGGCTCTGTGCTGACAGTTTGGAGCCTGTTTGGTATTCTTTCTCTCCCCCTCTCTGTGCCCCTCCCCTGCTCACACACACCTCCCCCCTTCCCCGACTCCCAAATAAAGAAATAAACATTTTTTTAAAAATTAAAATAAATGGTGCTGGGAAAACTGGACCCTTATCTTTCACCATACATAAATTTCCATTTAAAATGGATTGAAGACTTAAATTTAAGATTGTACACCATAAAACTCCTAGAAAAAAAATAGAGGATAGGCTCCTTGACATCAGCCTTTGTGATGATTTTTTGGATTTGACACCAAGAGCAACAATGAACAAGTGGGACTACATCAAACTAAGAAGCTTCTGCATAACAAAAAAAACTATCAACAAAATGAAAAGACAACCTAAGGAACTGAATAAAATACATGCAAAACATATATATATCTGAGAGGTGCCTGGTGTCAACTCTTTATCTTGGGGTCGTTGAGTTCAAGCTACCTGTTGGGTATAGAGCCTACATAAAAAACCACATATCTGATATATACAAAGAACTGACACAACTCAACAGCAAAAAATACCCAATCCAATTAAAAAATAGGCAGAAGAGCTGAATATTTTTCTAAAGAAGACATACAAATGGTCAGCAAGTTCATGAAGAGGAGCTCAATATCACTAATCATCAAGGAAATGTACATCAAAACCACAATGATATATCACCTCACACCTATTACAATGAATGTCATAAAAAGACAAGATATAACAAGTGCTGGCAAGGATGTACATTCTTGGTGGGAACATAAGTTGGTGCAGCCACTATGGGAAACAGTATGGTGGTTCCTCAAAAAATAGACCACATGATCTAGCAACCCCACCTCTGGACATATATCCAAAAGAAATGAAAGAAAAGAAGATACTGAAGAGATACCTGCACTCCTACATTTACTGCTACATTATTCACTAGAGCCAAAATATGGGAAACCATCTAAGTGTCCATTAACAGATAAATGGATACCAGAGCACCTGGTGGCTCAGTGGATTAAACATCCATCCAGACTCTTGATTTTGGCTCAGGTCTTGATATCACAGTTGTGAGACTGAGCCCTGCATTGGGGTCTGTGCTGAGTGTGGAAGATTCTCTTTGCCTCACCTTCTGCCCTCCCCAACTAACTAGTGGCTCTCAAAAAAACGAACAGAAGAACGGATAAAGAAAATATATATATATATATATATATATATATATATATATATATATATATTATATACGTATGTATATACACACCATGGGATATTCAGCCACAGGAAAGAAGGAAAAACTGCCACTCGTGACAACATAGGTGGCCCTTGAAGGTGTTATGCTAAGTAAAATAAGTTAGAGAAAGATAATCACTGCATGGTATCACTTGTATGTGGAATCTTTAAAAAAAAAAAAGTCATACTCAGAGAAACAAGGTAGGAAAGTAGTTGTCAAAGGTTCAGGGAGCAAGTGGAATGGGGAGATAAAAGAATACAAACTTTCAGCTATAAGATGAATAAGATCTGGGGATCTAACATGTACCATGGTGACTGTAACTGAGGACTCCATCCTGTAACTGAAATCTGCTATTGTAGAACTTAAATGTACTCACCAAAATAAAGATAAATATGTGAATAACAAATATGTTAAAAAAGACATGACTACAGAAAAAACACAGTAAAATGGCAGACTCCAACTCCCTTAAAAACATTAGATTGTAAACGGATTAAACAAGCCAATCAAAAGATAGAAACTGGATTTAAAAAAAGATCCAACTACATGTTGTCTACAGGAGACACACTGTAGAATCAAAGACAGATTGTACATTCTTCTCAAGTGCACATGAAACATTCTCCAGGACAAACCATACACCAGGCCACGAAACAAACCTCAATGAATTTAAAAAGATAGATATTATTATACAGAGTAGCTCTCATACCACAATGCAATCAGAGTAGGAAAAATGGTAGCAATCTGAATATGAAAATAAAACAATTCCACTTACCAAGAATTAAAGAGAATAACACACTTAGGAATAAATTTTAAAAAGAAACACAACATTTGTACACTGAAAATTACAATGCAGTGTCAAAAGAAACTGAAATTTAAAACACCCTATATTCATGGATCTACATTGTCAAGATGACAACACTACCCAAACCCATCAACTCAATGCAATCCCTAATAGGACCCCAGCTCCCTTCCCTGCAGAAATTGACAAGCTGATTATAAAATACATATGTAATGGGAAGCCTGGGTGGCTCAGTCGGTTAAGTGTCCAACTTCGGCCCAGGTCATGATCTAACAGTTCCGTTGGTTCAAGCCCCACGTTGGGCTCTGTGCTGACAGCTTAGAGCCTGGAGCTTGCTTCAGATTTGGTGTTTCCCTCTCTCTCTCTCTCTCTCAACCCCTCCCCAGCTCGCACTCTGTCTCTGTCTCTCTCTCTCAAAAATAAACATTAATAAAAAAATTTTTTTTAAATAAAATACATATGTAATTGCAAGGGACACAGAAGAAATAAAACGTTAGAAAAGAACAAAGTAGCATTCACACTCCTTGATTTCAAAACTTACTCAAGGTACTATGGTATTGGTGTAAGTACAGACACAGATATGAACGAATTAGAACTGGAGATCCAGAAATAAACCCTTATATCCACGGCCAACTGATTTTTTTTTTTAATGTTTATTTGAGAGAGAGAGAGAGAGAGAGAGAGAGAGCGCGCCTGAGTGGAGGTGGGGCAGAGAGAGAGGGAGACATAGAATTGCAAGCAGGCTACAGGCTCCAAGCTGCAAGCACAAGCCCCATATGGGGCTCAAACTCACAAACCACGAGATCATGACCTGAGCCAAAGTCAGACGCTTAACCAACTGAGCCACCCAGGAGCCCCTATAGTCAACTGATTTTTGACAAGGGCACCAAGACCATTCAATGAGGAAAGAAAATTCTCTTCAACAAATAGTGCTGAGACAACTAGACATCCACATGCAAAAGAATGGAACCTGATCCTTATCTCACAGAATATACAAAAATTAACTCAAAATCAACCAAAGATCTGTAAGAGCTAAAGCTATAAAACTCTTAAAACATAGGGGTAAATCTTCATGACCTTGGATTTGGCAAAGAATGTTTAGACATGCCACTAAAAACACAAGCAATACAAGGAAAATAAACCCATAAATTGAACTTCATTAAAATAAGAAACTTTTGTGTGTGAAAGCACACTAAAGTGAAAAGGTAACTCATGTAATGGGAAAAAATATGTGCATATCAGTCACCTAATAAGGGACTGTATCCATACTATTTAAAGAACTCTTACAGCTCAATAACAAGAAAAATTGCCCAACTAAAAAATGAATGAGGGATCTGAATGGACATTTCTCCAAGAAGATCCACCTACATAGACACTGAACATCATTACTCTTCAGAGAAATGCAAATTAAAACCACAATGAGATAATACTGCATATCCATTAAGATGTCTATTACCAAGGAGTCAGGTAATAACAAGAGTTGGTAAGGATACAGAGAAATCAGAACCTTCATACACTACTGGTGGGAATGTAAAATGGTGCAGCCAACCTGGAAAACAGCTTGAGGGGTTCTTCAACTGAGAATAAAATTACCATATGGCCCAGTAATTCCACTCCTAGGAACATACCCAAGAGAAATAACATATGTCCACACAAAAACTTCTACATAAATGTTTACAGAAGCACTTCACCTAATAGCCAAAAGGTAAAAACTTAAATGTCCACCAACTGACAAATGGATAAACAAATGTGGTTTATCTATATAAGGAATGTTATCACAAAAAGTACCAATACATGCTACAATATATATATATGGATATGCTATATACATATACCCAACATATATGGTTTACAACAAACCTTGAAAATACCATGTTTAATAAAAGAGCCAATCACAAAAGACTGCATATTATATATTTTCATTCATATGAAATGTCCAGAACAGGGAAGAATGGGGGCAGGGAGTGATAAGCAGGTAACAGCTATAGGGTTTCATTTTCAAGTGATAAAAATACTCTAAAATGGACTACGGTGATGGCTGCACTACTGTGAATATACTAAAGACCCTTGAATTGCATATTTTGAACGGGTGAACTGTATGGTATGTAAATTTATCTCAATAAGTGGTTTTTAAAAAAAGACAAGTGATAGTTTTCAAGATCAGAGGATGCAGAAAAAACCAAAATGAACAAAATACCAAGATTTTTAAAATAGGGTATTACTGATTTTTCCTTTATTTTTTTTTAATGTTTGTTTATTTTTCAGAGAGAGAGAGAAAGAGAGGACAAGTGGGAGAGGGGCAGAGAGAAAAGAGAGGGACACAGAATCCAAAGCAGGCTCCAGGCTGAGCTGTCAGTGCAGAGCCTGATGCAGGGCTCAAACCCATGAACCATGAGATCATGACCTGAGCCAAAGTCGGGTGCTTAACCAGCTGAGCCACCCAGGAACCCCCGATTTTTCCTTTTGTCTCAGGATCTTCTTTAAGCTTTAATATAGTTCCCAAATTTTTAACATGCACATTTATTTAGAATCCAGTTGATTACAAAAAAGTAGTTGAAGATGCTTAAAGGTAAGCCTACATTACATTTATAACTAAAGCACGAAGCCATGAGCCAATCTTCTCATGCTAGTTTCCAAAGTGGAAACTTTAATGAGAAGCTACACACTAAATAAACTGTAACAACATTTACGTTATCAAGTAATTTCTACGTATCAATCAATACATTATTAGAATTTAGTCTAAATGCGTAGGGGCATACAAAAAACTGAGGGGCATCATAACCACTAAAAAACTAAACATAACTAAAAGATAAGCCTTTCTCCCAGTCCATTTAGCCTCTCATCTCGAGTGCCCCCTACTTACCTACCCCGCCCCTCTGGCTCCTTGGTGTTCCTTGAAGACATCAAGCACATTCACACCTTAGGGTCTTTGCCTGGAATGCTGTGTGTATGTATATGTGTGTGTGTGTGTGTGTGTGTGTGTGTGTGTGTGTGTGTGTGTGTGTTCCTCTACACAGCCATGTGGATATTCCTTTACCACCCTTCACACCTTGATCTGAAAGTCACTTTCTTAATAAGGCTTACATGTACCTCCCTATTTAACAACAAAACCTGCCTTCTATTCTGGCACCCTTCACCTTGCTCTAACATTCTTCTTTCTCCACAGCACTTATCATCTCTTAACAAACTGCACATTTTTAAAAAATGAATACTGTTTAAAGTTTTTATTTTGAAAGAGAGAGAGCACACATGCACACCCAAGGCGAGGGGCAGAGAGAGAATTCCAAGCAGGCTCTGCACTGTCAGCACGGAGCTTTGACATAGGGCACGATCCCATGAAACGTGAGATCATGACCTGCGCCAAAATCAAGAGTCAGATTCTTAACCAACTGAGCCAGCCAGGTGCCCCCAAAATGAATACTGTTTAATGTCTTTCTCCCCCTACTAAAAAATAAATCTAAGAAGAGAAGCATTTTGGTGATGATGAGACCTCATTTAGTCCCAGGTAGGTCAAAAGAGCCTGACACATAATGGGTGCTCAATAAATATTTGTTAGATATATAAATACACTAATGACATTATTAAAGGACAGAATCAATAATACAATCTCAAAATTGGACAATTTTCCATTCTTCTGTAATCAAGCAAAATATATGCCAAATGAACTCCTTAAAAAAAAAAAAAAATTTGGTCATCTTATCATTCCCATGAGTTTCAGTTTGTGTTTAACAAAAACTTATAACAAACTTATTGTAAACTGTCTCAACTTTATTAACATTGTATAGTACAGACTGTATAACCAGGGAAGCAAATTAAATAGTTTTAAAAATATTTATTAGGCCAAATATATTGAAATGCTACATGTAAGATCCAATACTACTCTGTATTATGCAAAAACAGCTTTTTAAATTATATTTGCTTGTCAAATGCATTCTATGCTGGAAAAGTTCCGAATGAGAAAGTCAAATCCCAATAGGTGATGAAAACCCCATTTTCTTTCAACTGGCATGTCTTCAGCTTGTAAATGCTCACTGCCCCCCTAAGACATCATTTTGGGAATGGGGAGGCCTAGTCAAATATCAAAGGCCCTGGTTCATTTTCTGAATCAATATGCACATTTGAAAACTGCCTAATATCTGAAAGGGGACCCAATCAGAAATTATTTCCCTGTGATGTCCTACCAAACCAGACTATCCCTGTTTATTTTTAAAGCAGTTCTCTATTAATTTAAAACCCTTTACTCCCAGGGTTTGAAGCCTATACCACGTGACAGGAGCTCTACAACTCCTAAATAAAACATGTCTCACAGAACGCAAGGGAAAAGCCTCCCCAAAGATGTTGTTTAGCCAATACCTCTGAATGACGTTCTACACTTCCAGTGTCTGATCCAGAGTGTTGCTCATTTACATCATCCTCAACGTCTGACCCTGAATCCCGTTCATCCTGTACTGGGGTAGCGCCACCATCATCTGCTTAAAAATAAAACAAAAACCCACTTAAGGTGTAAGATGGAGAACATCTACAACCGAAATGAACACAATGCATCAAGAGTAATGTAAGAGCAAAGGTTACCACTGACAAAGCATAACTAATGAGACTAATGTTGAGAACAAAGCAAAAGTATAATGCTTACATAAACACCATCAGAACGTGTATTGTGACGCATGTGGCAGCAGAAAATACGTCATAGAAGAAACGTGAGGCTGAAGAAACATCACTAAGGACCAAATCAACAACCTCTAAATAACAGTGTGCTCTTTGACTATTTCAACTTTATATTAAAAACTGACTCTATTCTCTCCACAGCCCTTACTTACCACCTTCTAATGTACTACACGACTTACCAAGTTATTTTGTTTAATGTGGGTCTTTCCTCACTTGAATGAAAGGGCCAAAAGAGCAAGGATTTTGGTTCACTGCTGAATCCCTGGAGCCCAGAACACTGCCTGGTACAGTACAGTAAATATTTATGAATGAAGAGCACAAGGAACTCCAGTACAGAAACAGTATAAACTCCTTAAAGTAACGCATACACTGTGCTATTGCAAAATGGTAAAAATGAGTTGCTACCTACCTTTACCCAATACTTTAAAAACAAAGTAAAATTGTATTGTGAGAGGGATTTAGGGCTGTTGGAGAATATGGGAAGACTCGGTTAGAAGTTTAATAAAAATAAACAAAACTTTAAAAATGAAACAGTCAACTACAGGAAAACCAAAAAAGTTGTATAAGAATGAAATCACTATCGTACTAATGAGCTACTCTACTTGCCTAAGGAGTAAAGAATATTTACACAGTCAAATTACAAACAATAATTCTGAAATGTAACGAACAATTATGCTACACTAGTGAGAGTGTGGGGAAGAGGGCACATAAGAGGCTAAAATCCTGTCCTAGCACAATAAGAAATCATTATGGAATACCTAAAAATGATGCAACAAGAAAGAGCACAAGTTAAGAATATGGAGATAAATATTTTTTAAAGTATGAAAAATCAGGTAACTTAATTTTTTTCAAGTCTTCTATAGCACTTAGTTCATATACATGTATTACATGTACTTCCTTACTTGAAAAATAATTTAAAAGTAATTTAGAACGAACTGAAAACACCAGGCAAACATTTTAGGCAAAACAGCAGTGCATGCCTGGAAACGCGTTTGTAGTCCTACTACTATTCGCTATCATACGTATGGAATCGAAGCGAACTCGAAACAGAAAAGAGATTATTAACATTTAGATATTCAGGCACTCCTGACAGAGAATACCTAATGGAACTTGGATGCAAAGTGAAAGGAAACATAACGTTCTTCCCCACTAGATAACTGCCTTATTTGTCTTTCGATCTCCGGTGCCTAGCACAGTGTTAGCAAAGGGGGTGCCCAGTGTTTACCGAATAAACAAGACGAGGAAGGAGATCAAACTTAAGTGAGGACAAACAGGAAAGATCTCAAGTGAAGTAAAGGCACAAAATCACCAGTGAGTGCCAGTCGTACACGCCTGACCCTAAAATACTTACTTACACAACTCAAACAAAGGTCTTACGTCTTCCTTACTTCGAAACCAATGTTGCAAGCGAGATTAAGCTAGCTCTAATTCCAAGTGAGAAGTCTAGGAAAGATCCCGCACCCCCCAACGAACCGCTCCCTTCAATTCTCGCAAGACGCTCGCAACTCCCGAAAAAAAGAAAAAAAAAAAAATCCCCTAACAGGAGAGACCTTCCCTAGGATAGGCACACAGAAGCGGTTTTTGTATGAAAGTAGCTTCCCAGTTTCAGCAAAAACCTTCGCCGATTCAGAAGACGGCTCTCCGTCTAGAATCCCCTCTCCAAGGTTCTAACTTCGGGGTCGCAGCAGACCGACGGGCTCTTTGAGCTTCACCTCACTGTCCTCGGAGGGCTCCGTCGGGGAGGGAACCTCTCCAGGGCCTCCCTCCCCTACCCCACGGGGGTGAGAGATCAAGCCCCGCGGAATAACCACTTCGACCCCCAGCCTTGTCCCCCAAGTCCCTGCCCCACCTGACTGGTCGCCGCTGTAATATTCCGAATCCATGGCAGGCGGGCTCTCGGCGGGGAGTGTCCGCGCCCCGCGCCGCCCCCGTCACCTCCTTCCTGGCGGTGTGAACCCCAATGGCGCGGCCCAGTGCTCAGAGGCTCCCGCTCGACTAGAGGGTTTCGAGGATGAGGAGAATAAAACCGCAGCAGCAGCAGTCGCAAACACTAAAAGCCGCGGCACAAGAGGCCGTACCCGACAGGCCAGCAGGCGTGCGGTTCGGCGATCTACTTCCCAGAAACACCTCTGGGGCCAAAATGGCGTCTGCCCACGACCCTCAAAGGGATGCAGCGCGCAGGCGTCGTCCCCTACTATCTGGCCAATGAAAAGACGCAACGGTAATGACGCACAGCGTGGCCGGAAAGGAGACTCCTGGGTAAATTGAGCGGGCGCTCTGGCTTCAGTTAAATACCTTCCTTTAGAGGGATCGGGTCTGTCCCCCGCGGAGATGTTAATGTTACTTTATTGGTTCTCTTTTCGCGCGCCTTGGTTCAGGATCTTCTGAGTCACGCTTTTGGAAAATGAAGACACGCTACAATTACATCTGCATCCTACGGCCAAATAATCAGGGTTCCCGTCATGCAGCGAGGCGCTTGATTCCCGCCCTTAGTACGGGAAGGAAGTGGCACGTTGCTTTCTGGGACTTGTAGTTCAAAGCCTAGGGAGCTCTGGTGCGTTACTAACTGGCCGCCTTGCAAGGCATCTTTTTTTTTTTCCTTTCTTGTATCTTTAACGACTCAGTTTCCGTCTTAAGAAGCCATTTGGTCAACAATAGGAAGTACAAGTTTTTGCTTCCAGATAGGTCCCCTGATAAAAGACATTGTTAAACTTTACTTGAGTCCCATGCCCTTGGTGAATAGCAATGGTTAAGAAACTTCCTGACTTATCAGTTATCTCGCAACCGCTTACTGTGAAGAACCACTCTTCTGCCTATGACCTAGATAAAACTCACGCTCCACTCTTTCCTGACCCTTTGTTCACCTTTGACAAGGCCAGGTAAAGACCTCCCCTTGTGTCTGAGCCTGCTCATAAGGTCAGACTCAGACCCCGCAACTTCCTGTTCTCTGTTTCATGAATGTTTTGCTGAGATTAGAATTCTGCCCTCCCCCCCTGAAACTACCTAGACACAGAGATAAGCACTTTTCTGTTCACCTGACTGGAACTTCTGCTTGTAAATCAATCTCAAGTATACATCATCCCATTTTTCTTCCTATGAAAATCTAAGGCAGAAACAACCTGTGTAGACATTGTGATTTTCATATCTGGAGTGCTCTCCCTATCACAATCTGAATAAAATCCATTTCCTTGTTTGTTTTTGCCTTAGACAAAGCAGAGAATGTTCCTGCCTTTTGATTAGAAGAGGGCCAGTACAGGTAAGCAAAGATTCCCCAGAAGGTGTAGACCTGCATACATTGGATCTTTTGTTAGCAAAGCATACATCTTAGACTGGATTTCTAGGTATGCCTAGCTTGTTGTAAGGCCTCATGTGGTGCCCTGGAAAGTCTATCTCCTACCCTGGGCTTGAGAGATGTGGATTCTCCCATGCCAGCTCTGCTATAAGTGCTCAAAGTACTCTTACTCACGACACATTCCTGCTTTGATAATCCTTGAACCCTTTGTTAACCAGTAAGAGGATGCTGGAAGAACCCAGTTCTAGGCTCCAGAAATGGACATGGAAAGGGAAGGAAGAGAGAGGGGTGGTTTCTCCCTAGAAATTCTTATTTTCTTGTAAGAGTTCATCCCTTTCCCTGGGTAATAGAAACAGCTTTGAAATCTAAGTCTGCCCCCAACTGTGGGAATGACATTTTTTCAGGCTTTTATGAGAATCAGAATAAGAAATTAACAAAGGTATAAGGTATAAGATTAAACCAAAGGTATAAGATTAAAATATTAACTTTCCTTCCTTTGATAGAGGAGACCCCAGAATCTAGGCTCTCTTTGGAAGAGAGCAGGTGAGAATGGGTGAGATTGTACCTGTGTAAATAAAGCAAGATGATTAGGAAGTTTCAGTGGAAGGGAACCCAATGCAAATCCTGCTGTAAAGAGCTTATAATTTCACTGGAGGGACAAGACCAACAGCCATTAAACTGATTGGACTAAACAATGCAATTGCAGGAAAATAATTAGTGAATTTTACTTATTTTTGATATTAAATATAATTTATTTTCAAATTGGTTTCCATACAACACCCAGTGCTCATCCCAACAGGTGCCCTCCTCAGTGCCCATCACCCACTTTCCCCTTTCCCCCACCCCCCATCAACCCTCAGTTTGTTCTCAGTATTTAAGAGTCTCTTAAGGTTTGCCTCCCTCCCTCTCTGTAACTTTTTTTCCCCCTTCCCTCCCGCCCCTGGTCTTCTGTTAAGTTTCTCAGGATCCACATATGAGTGAAAACATATGGTGTCTGTCTTTCTCTGCCTGACTTATTTCACTTAGCATAATACCCTCCAGCTCCATCCACGTTGCTGCAAATGGCCAGATTTCATTCTTTCTCATTGCCAAGTGAGAGTAATTACTGAATTTTCACATAAAGATTCTAACTGCCCCAGTGGTTTGGAGAGAGACAAAAGCCGACTGAACGTGCAGCAATGTGATGAGACCCAGAAGGCTACAAAGAAGTATCAGATCTAGTTTTTGTACTCAGGAAGCCAATACCATAGTTAGTGAGACAGGACAAACCTTTTGAACTAAATAAACAGAGGTTTAGTTAAAGCTGTGTGCTTGTCAATGTAAACACAGGTCCAGGAGAGTTTCCCAGAGCCTTTTCACCAGCTGGCTGTCCCTTAGGGCCCCCTGATAGAGAAATGCTAGAGCAACACAGATGTGCCTTTCTGAGTTTTGGCTGCCTTGCCTTTTAAGGGCTGGTGTTTCTCCAATCCCCAGGCCCCACTCCAGCCCCATCATGGTTGGTCCATGCTGGTGGTGGGGGAGATGCACCCAAAAGGGAGGCTGTTTCTCCCACAAAAGATACTAAGGACAGAGAAGAGATGAAGGGAGGAAGGGCTTGCAGCAGTCCACTCTTTTCCTTGGATGATAACCTAGAGACACTAAGTACATGCAAGATTTATTCGGTCAGCCTTTTGAGACAACTGTAACTTGCCACACGTTTCCGGGAGTGAGGTCACACCATATATGAAGTGGCTTGACACTGGCAGAGCTGCGACCCGGGGCTCAGAGATCTGGGTTCTGGGCCAAGCTCTGGGCTTATTGTGCTTGCTGAGCCCCCTTTGAGTCTCAGTTTCCTCATGTGTCAGATGAGAGTGTTGAATCAGAAGATTTCAAGGCCCCTTAGTTTTATTGTTCTATGTCAGAGAAGCCAGGTCTCCATGTCTGACCATCCTCCTTGTGCTTGAGCCACTAGGGGGCCTCCACTAGTCCAAAGACCAATGGCACGAGTACATCCTAAGCCTCCACACCTGGCCCCGTGGTCCTTCTCTCACATTCCAGCCTCGCAACTCACCAGGACACACCTAAGGTTTGTCCCGCCCCTTTGTAATACTGAAAACAGAGACTCATCTCAAGAAACAAGAAAAATCCCAAATACAAAATCTAACAGCACACCTAAAGGAAATAGAAGCAGAACAGCAAAGACAGCCTAAATCCAGCAGAAGAGAAATAATAAAGATCAGAGCAGAAATAAACAATATAGAATCTAAAAAAACTATAGAGCAGATCAACGAAACCAAGAGTTGGGTGTTTTTGAAAAAATAAACAAAATTGATAAACCTCTAGCCAGGCTTCTCAAAAAGAAAAGGGAGATGACCCAAATAGATAAAATCATGAATGAAAATGGAATTATTACAACCAATCCCTCAGAGATACAAGCAATTATCATGGAATACTATGAAAAATTATATGCCAACAAACTGGACAACCTGAAAGAAATGGACAAATCCCTAAACACCCACACGCTTCCAAAACTCAATCAGGAGGAAATAGAAAGCTTGAACAGACCCATAACCAGCAAAGAAATTGAATTGGTTATCAAAAATCTTCCAACAAATAAGAGTCCAGGACCAGATGGCTTCCCAGGGGAGTTCTACCAGACGTTTAAAGCAGATATAATACCTATCCTTCTCAAGCTATTCCAAAAAATAGAAAGGGAAGGAAAACTTCCAGACTCATTCTATGAAGCCAGTATTACTTTGATACCTAAACCAGACAGAGACCCAGTAAAAAAAGAGAACTACAGGCCAATATCCCTGATGAATATGGATGCAAAAATTCTCAATAAGACACTAGCAAATCGAATTCAACAGCATATAAAAAGAATGATTCACCATGATCAAGTGGGATTCATTCCTGGGCTGCAGGGCTGGTTCAACATTCGCAAATCAATCAACGTGATACATCACATTAATAAAAGAAAAGATAAGAACCATATGATCCTGTCAATCGATGCAGAAAAGGCCTTTGACAAAATTCAGCAACATTTCTTAATAAAAACCCTCGAGAAAGTCGGGATAGAAGGAACATACTTAAAGATCATAAAAGCCATTTATGAAAAACCCACAGCTAACATCATCCTCAATGGGAAAAAACTGAGAGCTTTTTCCCTGAGATCAGGAACACGACAGGGGTGTCCACTCTCACCGCTGTTGTTTAACATAGTGTTGGAAGTTCTAGCATCAGCAATCAGACAACAAAAGGAAATCAAAGGCATCAAAATTGGCAAAGATGAAGTCAAGCTTTCACTTTTTGCAGATGACATGATATTATACATGGAAATCCGATAGACTCCACCAGAAATCTGCTAGAACTGATACATGAATTCAGCAAAGTTGCAGGATACAAAACCAATGTACAGAAATCAGTTGCATTCTTATACACTAATAATGAAGCAACAGAAAGACAAATAAAGTAACTGATCCCATTCACAATTGCACCAAGAAGCATAACATACCTAGGAATAAATCTAACCAAAGATGTAAAAGATCTGTATGCTGAAAACTATAGAAAGCTTATGAAGGAAATTGAAGAAGATAGAAAGAAATGGAAAAACATTCCATGCTCATGGATTGGAAGAATAAATATTGTCAAAATGTCAATACTACCCAAAGCTATCTACACATTCAATGCAATCCCAATCAAAATTGCACCAGCATTCTTCTCGAAACTAGAACAAGCAATCCTAAAATTCATATGGAACCACAAAAGGCCCCGAATAGCCAAAGTCATTTTGAAGAAGAAGACCAAAGCAGGAGGCATCACAATCCCAGACTTTAACCTCTACTACAAAGCTGTCATCATCAAGACAGCATGGTATTGGCCCAAAAACAGACACATAGACCAATGGAATAGAATAGAAACCCCAGAACTGGACCCACAAACGTATGGCCAACTAATCTTTGACAAAGCAGGAAAGAATATCCAATGGAAAAAAGACAGTCTCTTTAACAAATGGTGCTGGGAGAACTGGACAGCTACATGCAAAGATTGAAACTAGACCACTTTCTCACACCATTCACAAAAATAAACTCAAAATGGATAAAGGACCTGAATGTGAGACAGGAAACCATCAAAACCCTAGAGGAAAAAGCAGGAAAAGACCTCTCTGACCTCAGCCGTAGCAATTTCTTACTTGACACATCCCCAAAGGCAAGGGAATTAAAAGCAAAAATGAACTACTGGGACCTTATGAAGATAAAAAGCTTCTGCACAGCAAAGGAAGCAACCAACAAAACTAAAAGGCAACCAACGGAATGGGAAAAGATATTTGCAAATGACATATCGGACAAAGGGCTAGTATCCAAAATCTACAAAGAGCTCACCAAACTCCACACCCGAAAAACAAATAACCCAGTGAAGAAATGGGCAGAAAACATGAATAGACACTTCTCTAAAGAAGACATCCAGATGGCCAACAGGCACATGAAAAGATGCTCAACGTCGCTCCTCATCAGGGAAATACAAATCAAAACCACACTCAGATATCACCTCACGCCCATCAGAGTGGCCAAAATGAACAAATCAGGAGACTATAGATGCTGGAGAGGATGTGGAGAAACGGGAACCCTCTTGCACTGTTGGTGGGAATGCAAATTGGTGCAGCCGCTCTGGAAAGCAGTGTGGAGGTTCCTCAGAAAATTAAAAATAGACCTACCCTATGACCCAGCAATAGCACTGCTAGGAATTTACCCAAGGGATACAGGAGTACTGATGCATAGGGGCACTTGTACCCCAATGTTTATAGCAGCACTCTCAACAATAGCCAAATTATGGAAAGAGCCTAAATGTCCATCAACTGATGAATAGATAAAGAAACTGTGGTTTATATACACAATGGAGTACTATGTGGCAATGAGAAAGAATGAAATATGGCCCTTTGTAGCAACATGAATGGAACTGGAGAGTGTTATGTATGCTAAGTGAAATAAGCCATACAGAGAAAGACAGATACCATATGGTTTCACTCTTATGTGGATCCTGAGAAACTTAACAGAAACAGAAAAAAAAAAAAAAAAAAAAGAGGTTAGAGTGGGAGAGAGCCAAAGCATAAGAGACTCTTAAAAACTGAGAACAAACTGAGGGTTGATGGGAGGTGGGAGGGAGGGGAGGGTGGGTGATGGGTATTGAGGGCACCTCTTGGGATGAGCACTGGGTGTTGTATGGAAACCAATTTGACAATAAACTTCATACATTGGAAAAAATAAAAAAATTAAAATTAAAATTAAAAAATTAAAAAAAAAAGAAAACAGAGACTCACTTGAAAGCTCATTAATAGCGGATAATGAATCACTAAACACCGGTACCATGGCTTACCACATGGCCACTAATATAATTGAAGTGAATCTTTAGCTCTCACGTGGATATCCACATTATATTAAGTAAAAAAATACTCATAAAATGCTATAAATGGTATAACTTTATTTATGTGGACAACTAAAACAGCAAACAAAAACCCAACCTAACAATTCCTTAGTAAATATGAACAGAAAATGACTTTCCAACAAAGATTGAAAAGCCAAAAGCCATAAAAAAATGGAAACATTTAACTATATTAAAATAAAAACTTAAAAGAAGTTTAATTTAATAAATTTAAATTTAATAAAATTAAATTTAATAAAAATTAAAATGTGCACATGGCAAAAACAACACATCGTTAGCCCAATCAAAATATAAATGATTAAGAAAAGAATTTTTTTTTCAACTCATATTAGAGACCAAGGGCTAATCTCCCTAAGAGATTATAGAAGAAATCAATAGGAAGGCTAATAATAGACAAATGGGTAAATAATGACAATTCACAGAAGATTAGTGGCTCTAAGATACATGAAAAGATATTCACCCTAAAATAAGATAAAAGCAAAATAAGATAAAAGCAAATAAAGCATATTGAGATATTATTTTTTACTTCTCAGATTACAAAAATCTGATTAACATTCTATTGATGAGACCATAGAGAAAGAGGCCCTTTCATCAGGTGCTGTGGGAGTATATTTGTACAGCCCTCTACAGAAGGCAGTTTGGAAATGTTTATAAAAATTACAAATGCATATGCCTCAGCAAATGTATCCTACAAATATACTTAACCATGTACAAGTTACATATTTACAAAAATTGCAACACTACTTGCAAAATTTTGGAGATAACCTAAATATCCAAAAAGGAACGATCACAAAATTATGATATACTTATACAATGGAATATTATGTAGCTATAACAAAAAATGAGGAAACTCCCTTATGTACTGCTATAAAAAATTTTCTAAACTGGATTCAGTGAAAAAAATGCAAAATGCAGAACAGTGAATCCCATCTTTTGTGACAAGGGGAGGATAACATATGTTTGTTGTCGCTTCTAAGTATATTTTAAAAATTTGAAAATTCTATAAGAAACAATGTACCAGTTGTCTGTTAGGGGCCAGGAAAGAGGATGGGAAAAGGCTGTCAAGTTTTTTATAACACATAATGCTTAGTTTTGGTCCATGTGATAACTTCTAGTTGATTCTATTTAATTTTGTCATGTCATATCAAATGATACAGCCCACTCATAGGTTACAGCCCATAATTTGAAAGCTAGAAGTTCCAGTCCTCACTTGCCCATGGTGTGGCAGCTACCCAGGTCAATTTGCTATGATTGGGCTTCATTTTCAATCCCGATGATCCAAGCAAAGATGTCTTCATGGACTCACCTGGTCTCACCTTGTGTAGAAACCATACATGTGTGCCCTTCCCTGAGCAAAACCCCACTTCAATACATAATTATGCGTGTGTGACTGAAGAATTATTCAAGCTACAAAAAAATTCTTTGTTTTTGTTTTGTTTCAGTTTGGTTTGGTTTGGGTTTGGGTTTGGGGTTCTGAGACCCCACTGAGACTGCCAGTTGTCATAAAGGAATTCAGCTTTGGAACCATGGTTGAACCAAGTGACTTTCATAGCCTTCTTTTTTTTTTTTTTTTTTTTTTTTTTACTATTCTTTAAAATTGTGGTAAAATACATATAACATAAAACTTGTCTTTTCAGCCATTTTTAAGTGCACAGTTCAGTGGTATTAATTACATTCACAAAGTTATGTAACCATCACCCCTGTGTATTTCCAAATGTTTTCATCACTCCAAACAGACACTCTGTATCCATTAAGCAGTAATTCCCCATTTTCCCTCCCCCACAGGCCCTGGTAACTTCTAACCTTTCTTTCTCAGTGAATTTGGTCATTCTATATGTTCCATATAAGTAGAATCATACAGTATTTTGCCTTTTGTATCTGGCTTATTTCACTTAGCATATTTTCAAGGCTCATCAGTGTTGTCGCATGTGTCAGGACTTCATTTTTTTTTTTATGGATAAATAATATTCGACTGTATGTCTATACCACATTAAAAAAATCCATTCTTATGGAAACTAATTTGACAATAAATTTCATATAATAAAAAATTTAAAAAAATCCGTTCTTCTGCTAGTGGACACTTGAATAGTTTCCACCTTTTGGCTACTGTGAATAATGCTACTATGGATAGCAAAGTTGCAGAAGACATAAACAAAACACAAACATTAGTTTCACTTATGTACACTAGTCATGAAAAAGAAGAAAAGAAAGAAAATTAAGAAAACAACCCATTTACAATAGTGTCAAAAAGAATTAAGTACTTAGGAATAAATTTAACCAAAGATGGGCAAGACTTGTGCACTGAAAACTATAAAACATTGCCAAAAGCAATAAAAAAAGATATAAATAAATGAAAAGGTATCTAATATTCGTGGATCAGAAGACTTAATATTGTTAAGATGGTGATACTACCCAAAATGCACACTCCATGTAATCCCTATCAAATCTCAACGGCATTTTTATTTTGCAGAAATGGAAAAACCCATCCAAAAATTCATATGGAATTTCAAGGAACTCCTGAAGAGTCAAAATAATCTTGAATAAGAACAAAATTGGAGGATTCACACTTCCTAATTTCAAAATTTACTACAAAGCTACATTATCAAAACAGTATAGCATTGGCATAAAGATTGACATATAGGCCAATAGAATAAAGAGTCCAGAGATAACCTTCACATCTATGGTCAACTGATTTTTTAAAAATTTTTGTATATTTATTTATTTTTGAGAGAGAGAGAGCGAGAGAGCGAGAGAGAGAGAGAGAGAGAGAATGAGCTGGGGAGGGGCAGAGAGAGAAAAGGGAGACACAGAATCTGAAGCAGGCTCCAAACTTCACACTGTCAGAACAGAGCCCAACACGGGGCTTGAACCCACGACTTGTGAGATCATGACCTGAGCAGAAGTTGGATGCTTAACCAACTGAGCTACCCAGGTGTCCCTATGGTCAACTGATTTTTGACAAGGGCGCCAAGACCATTCAATGAGAAAAGAACAGTCTCTTTAATAAACAGTGTTGGGAAAACTGGATATCCACATACAAAAAAATGAAGCTGGACCTTTATCTTACACCTTATGCAAAAATTAAAAAGGATCAGAGACCTACACATAAGAGCTAGAGCCATAAGACTTTCAGAAAAAAAAAAAAACTTAGAAGCAAATCTACATGACCTTGAATTTAGCAATGGTTTCTTGAATATGACACCAAAAGCAAAGGTAACAAAATTAAAAATACATAAAGTGGACTTCCTTTAAACTAAAACCTTCTGTGCATCAAAGGATCACTATCGGGGGAATGAAAAGGCAACCCACAGAATGGAAGAACACTTTTGCAAATCTGATAAGGACTTTTAATATTTGGAATACATGAAGAACTTCTACAACTCAGTAAGAAGAGGGAAAACACCCAATTTTAAATATAGACAAAGGCCTTGAATAGACATTTTTCCAAAGAAGATATATGAGTGGCTAAAAAGCACACAGAAAGATGCTCAGCATCATTAGTCATTTTTAAAACATGCAAGTCAGGGGCGCCTGGGTGGCTCAGTCGGTTAAGCGGCGGACTTTGGCTCAGGTCATGATCTCGCGGTCCGTGGGTTCGAGCCCCGCGTCGGGCTCTGTGCTGACAGCTCAGAGCCTGGAGCCTGTTTCAGATTCTGTGTCTCCCTCTCTCTGACCCTCCCCTGTTCATGCTCTGTCTCTCCCTGTCTCAAAAATAAATTAAAAAACGTTAAAAATTTTTTAAAAATAAAAAATAAATAAAACATGCAAGTCAAAGCCACAATAGGATACCACTTCACACCAACTAGAATACCCATAACCAAAATAATGGAAACTAACAAGTGTTGAGGACGCAGAGAAATTGAAATCATACAGTTGTTCATGGGAATGTAAAATTGTACAGCCATTGTGAAAAGGTTTGGCTGTTCCTCAAAACGTTAAATATAAGATTACCGTATGACCCAACAATTCCACTTCTTGGCATACAACCCAAAGAATTGAAAATAGGGTCTCAACTGGAGTCTTTGGTTTTTAATACTTTTAATTTTGGAATGATTTTAGAACTAGAGAAAATTTGCCAAAGTGGCATAGATTCATATATCCCTTGCCCAGAGTCCTTGGTATTAGCATCTGACATTACTGGTTATCATCACATTTGTCAAAATCAAGAAACCAACGCTGGCACATACTATTAACAAAACCATAGATTGTATTTAGATTTCAACTGTTTCTACACATGTCCTTTTTCTGTCCCAGGACCCCTTCCAGTACACCACATTGCATTTAATTGTCATGTCTCCTTAGTCTCCTCTGGTCTGTGACAGTTTCTTGAATGTCCCTTGTCTTTCATGATCTTGGCAGTTCTGAGGCATCCTGGTCAGGTGTTTGGTAGGATGTCCCTCAGTTTGGTTTCCCTGATGTTTTTCTCATGATTAGACTGGGGTTGAGGCTTTGAGCAAGAATACCACACAGTAAAGCACCCTTCTTATCACAGCCTAGGGACGACTTAATGCAAGTGATGCTAAACTTGGTCACTTCGTGGATGAGGAAAAATTAGTCTGCTGGGGCTGCTGTGATGAATAACACACACCGGGCAGCTTAACCAACAGGGATTTGTTTCCTCACAGTTCTGGATCCAAGGTCAATGTGGCCGCAGAATTCTCTCCCTGGCTTCTAGATGGTCACCTTCTCCCTCTGTCTTCACATGGTCTTTCTTTTGTGTATTTCTGTGACCTCACCTTTTATTATAAGGACTTTGGTTAGTTTGGATTAGGACCACCCTAATGACCTCATTTCTCCTTAATTACCTCTTTTAAAGGCCATCTTTCCAAATACAGCACATTGTGAGGTATTGGGAGGATAGAGCTTCCACATGAAATCTGGGGGCACACCTTTCAGCCTATAACACTTGGAGCTAAGGTGGTATCTTCTAAGTCTCTCTAATGTTAAGTTACTATTTCTCGTTTTCCATTCTTTATTATTTGGAAGCAAATCACTAAGTCCAGCCCATAGGGGAGATGTGTGGAATTCTTTGATTAGAAACAAACAAACATGGGGCACCTTGGTGGCTCAGTCGGTTGAGCGTCTGACTTCGGCTCAGGTCATGATCTCGCGGTCTGTGACTTCAAGCCCCGAGTTGGGCTCTGTGGTGACAGCTCGGAGCCTAGAGCCTGCTTCCGATTCTGTGTCTCCCTCTCTCTCTGCCCCTCCCCTGCTCATGCTCTGTCTCTCTGTCAAAAATAAATAAACATTAAAAAAATTTTAAAAGAAACAAATAAACAAAGAGAAGATTTCTTGGCAAGTTCCTTCCATTTGTCCGGTGCAAGGACTAAGGCATAGGGACTGTGTGAAGCCCCCTACATCCTAAAACCCAGGATGATTTACTGCAGAGCAGGGCCTTAGTAAACACCCACCAAGCAAGTGACTGAGTGACTGGGTCAGTAAGAGAGTTGCACAACAGACCACCTCGAGATCCCGGCCTTCCTTTCGGCTCCAATAGTCTATTTGAAGACAGTTGATATTCTTGGGTCTTGGTTTAACAGCAAATGTAAAGCTGGAAAGATAATTATTTCAAGATCAGATTCAAGAGAAATTTTAAGTTACTAGGGGTTGGTTATAATCTCTAGTTTTAGGGACTATGCAAAAAAAGTGTTATTTTTTCAAAAGCAATCTAAAGCCACAGTGAATTTTCATGGACTGTTTGACATTTTTCCCCCCAGGGTGCTGGGTAGTACACACGTGCCAGCAACAAGAGCAAATCCTGCCCTACCCTACCTGCACAATATGTTTCCAACTTGTCTTCAGTTCCCTCAGTCAGTAGGTGTGAGTGACAGCTCCTCAGTGTCTAGCCAGCTTCAGATACTGGAACAGAGGGATCGACACCATGGCCCCCTGCCCAGAAGAGCCAGCAGGTTCAACTGGACGTACAAGCTAACATTCCTAGAACAATTATGGTTAAGATGGTATGACTATTGGAAGCTCATTCATTACTCAAGTTTATGGGTTCTAATCCTGGTTCTGTCACTTTCTAGCTGTGTGACCTTGGACAAATTACTTAACCTGTCTGTGCTTCAACTTTCTCATCTACGAGTTGAGGATAATCATAGTATTTATCTCATAGAGTTGTTATGAGGATTAAATGTGTTTATACGTAAATAATACTTCTTGGGAAATGATATAGGTGATAGTTATTATCTTTTTTAAAAATATTTATTTGGGGGGGAGCTCAAGCGAGGGAGGGGCCCAAAGAGGGGGACAGAGGATCCAAAGCAGTCTCCGTGCTGACAGGCTGACAGCAGTGAGCCCGATGTGGGGCTTGAACTCATGAACTGCAAGATCATGACCTGAGCTGAAGTCAGACACTCAACCGACTGAGCCACCCAGGTACCCCCATTATCTTTATTAGGCCCTGTGAAGATACAAAGAACCCTAACATTTGATTCTTGTCTTGAGAAATTTACAGTCCATCAGGAAGCTCTACTTTGAAAAAAATCCATGCTAAGAGGTAAATCACGTGATCTGAGTAACAAGTGCTGTAGACATTAGAGCCTAGAGTGAACTATAGTAATCAGGGCCAACTTCCTGGAAGAATATTTGAGCTGGTGTTTAAAGGACAAAGGCACATTTGGATGGGAGAGGGATCATGTTTTAATTATGGTAGCATAACAACACATAACAAATGTCAGTGGCTTGACACAAAAAAAAATGTATTTCTTGCTCTTGTAAATGGGCAGTGGGGTCAGTAGTGGGGTGGCAGTGGCACTCTGTTCCCAGCGGTCATTCAGGAACCCAGACTTCTTCCATATTGTGGCTTCACCATTCCTTAGGGCCTCAGAATCCACTGCTGGATGCTCTGCATGTTACCAGCAGAGGGAAGAGAGAGAGCACAGGGTGTCACAGGGCCTGGAAGTGGAGCGCATTACTTATCTTCATTCTGTGGCCACCCCTGTGGGCGAGGTTGGAAAGAGTATCCCAGATATGGGACCAGAGGGAAGAGAAATTAGTCTTTATACACACACAGTATTCCAGCCAGGGTTAAGAACTCTATCCTAACGCTTCTCTTCTCAGAAATGAAACTCTTCACAATGCCCCACTCCCCCTCAACCTCTTCCAAGAGATGGACAAGGTATCATTACTATCATCACAATCTGCATCATCAACATCATTACCCAGGTCCCTTGGTTTATTGCGTTGCCACATAATCAAGTTTTGCCTTCTCCTCCAATTACCTTAACCTCCCCAGGGCAATCAAATTAGTCATCAGGATGCCATTCACCCTGCGCATGGGGCAGAGGTCCCCAGAGGTTTGTGACCAGAGGCTCAGGTTTACGTACCAGGACCCAAGACTGAGATTTATCCCCTGGATTTCCTGCAGCTCTCCAGAAGGGAGAAAGTGACTCTTCTATTTTGTGCCCCTGCTTTGCCCCTTCTGCTGCTTGGACAAACCTCTGGGTGGATTCCTCACAGGGGTTGTGATAATAAAGCACGATCAGGGATGAGTCATTTTCTTCTGGACTGAGCTGGCAGATGCCCCCCTGGTTCATGGGGACTTTGGATCCAAGTTCTGCCCAGTCCAGCAATGTCTATCTCATGGTCTCTGATCCAGGGAGGATGAAATACTTGGGCTTGCCAGAAAATAGTCGTTTCCTTGGCATGTCCTCCGGAGGCACCAGTCCGATAGCCCCTTCTCTGCAGCCTCCGTATCTTATTCTGAGCATATCTTTCTGCCATTCCAGGAGGCCAAGTGCGGGGCCACCCCTTCCAAGAGGACATCCCCTTCTGGCCCTTGATGTACTCCTCTTTCAGTCTCAACTGCACCTGGACCTATGAGCTATACTTTGGTTCTCAGCTGGGAATGGTTTTGTCCCCCAGGAGTCGTCTGGCAATATTTGGACACATTTTGATAGCACGGGGCGGGGGGATGCATCTAATGGGGAGAGAGTCCAGGGTTCCTGCTAAACATCTCACAGTGCATAGGACAGCTGTTCCCAACCTGCCAACAAAGAATGTCAATAGTGCCAAGATTAAGAAACCCTGAACTGCACAGATAAAGTGAGTCATGTGGTATACACTTCTGTACTGTGCATAATTGTGTTTCCAGGGAGGCATTTAAGCCCCACACATTCCCAGATATTCCTTGCCCTTGAACCTCAGAGACCACAGAAATGAAAGTCTCTTCTGATCCTGGGCTAGGGCAAGCAAGTTGGAGAAGCACCCCTCCTGAAAATTTCTAAAAGGAATATGTCTCCTCCATCCCTGGGGGTTGGGGGAGGAGGGAGTCCAGGTTTGTTTGAGGGTTGATGTACAATGAGCACTGGCCTTGGAGTCAGGTAGATCTCGATTCAAATCTTGCCCGTGACACCTCTAGCTGTGTGATGTACACAAGTTTCTTAACCTCTTTGGTTTTAACTTCCCGACTATGAAACGAGGACAGGCACCCTAACTTGTAGGGTTGTGATGAGGCTATGTGATGGCACCTGCATAGAGCCCAGCACCTAGGAAGCACTCCATAAGTGCTAGTTCCCTGAGACTGAGAATTCTAAAACATTCTAAAGAGCAACTCAGCCACAGAGACCTATGCGGCCAACTGTGTTATTTTATAGAGTTAATGGGTAACTTGGCTGCTGTAGGCTAGAGGGGAAGATCAGGGCCACCAGGAAACAAGCAACTTCAGGTCGCTCCAGGATGTGCTGGTAGAGGTACAGTGAAATGCTCCTTATACTCTGTTTCGGTTGCTATGGCAATATTACAACGGGCTTGATCATTGAACAGAAACACAATGACGCATAAGTTGTCCTACGGAGGCATTTGGGCTCAGCTCAAAAACGTATTTTTAGAAATTCACAAAATATCTGTGTCTTGGGGAGAATTGTGGCAGTCACATCAGGCTGCCTAAGAGCCAAGTCTGGTCACAGGTGTGACAAACAGGAAGAGCCTGCCCCGACTGCCATCAGCCCCTCTTCCTGATTTCCTGGGCTTGGGGTACCTCAGCAGTGGAAACTGTGAGCCCCGCCAGCTCACACAGCAGCCAGGCCAGGTCCCTGCAGTGACATGCACACCGTTTTGCTGGGTGTGCATGCCCCTTGTTTCAATAAGTTCCCTTCTTTAGCCTTCCTGTAGCGCCATAATGCAAACAGGGCTGTGAGCACAGATTCGTTCATAGCAGTGTTGTGGGTAATAGCAAAGCATTGGGTGCCTGCCGATGTCCATCCAGGGAGGATGATTACACAAATGATGGGACATTTATAGGAGGGACTTGAATGCTGTCCTTAAAGACAGGTGATTAAAGTTTGGTACAGTGTAGGAAAATGCTTATGATATCAATGTCAAATGTGAA
Source organism: Panthera tigris (assembly GCF_018350195.1). NCBI lineage: Eukaryota > Metazoa > Chordata > Mammalia > Carnivora > Felidae > Panthera > Panthera tigris. The sequence goes on along the minus strand of NC_056667.1, from coordinate 110,353,478 downwards.
AAACAAAGTGGGAAAGAAGTTCGTAGGTATCCAAAAGGTGTTTCTGTCAAATTCTGTTTAACACAGACTCTGGCTAGAGATATAAATTGCTTTCTTCGCACAAATATTCTGTTCTGCTTTTTTTTTTTTTCATGAGTGCAGAGGAAGAGGGCCATAGAGGACCCAGCCTGGTGCAGGGGGTCCCAGAGCAAGGAACTCACCATTTCTGGGAGCTGCAGCTCACCAATCCTGCAGGAGTGAAATGGTGTCTAACCCAGAGAGGCTACGTGCCATGTGAGCCCCCACCCCACCCCCAAACCAAGTGTTGGCCCAGAAACTGGCTGAGACTTTAAGGGGGCAAGAGGCTAGCTGGTGCCAAGGTAGGACTCACAGGGAGTGGGTGGGGGGCGGCTGAAAGTCTCAGAGCACATGCTTCCTCCAAATGGCCCCTTGGTTAGTCATCCCCCAGCTCGTTCCCTACCTCTGGCATGGGCTACCTGGTTGTAAGAAAGAAACTCCTTCAAGCTGTTTCAGCAGCAGGAGCGTTCAACAGAGGAAAGCTGGGACTGCAAGGGGTCCCTGCGGGAAGCCCAGGAAGCCCTCGGGCAGTGATGACCTCCGTCTGGGACCATCTCTGCAACCAGTCTACTTTACCCTTCTCTCTCCACCAACACTTGGTTCCTGTCTCCAAAAAAGGCCGAGGTCAGGGTTGCCACCTGCCGGGGCTCAGCTCTATCTGAAAGGTGACAGGGGCTTCCCACACCTCGGCCTGCAGTTCCCAAGTGCCTCCCAAACCCTGGGCCTGGGAAGGAGCCTGCTGGCTCTAGTGGGACCAACTGTGAGCACCATCCCAAGGTCTCTCTTCACCCAAGGGAAGGGCTGCAGCTGAATAGTCCCTCCTGTGGACTCCCCTTCCACCTGCCTTCAAAGCCCCCACACTCACACTTTCAGGGATTGCCTCCCCCTACAGCATGGCCTCTCCCAGTGCACACCGCTTGAAAGGTCTGTATTAGCCTCACTGCAGAACCCCCCCTTCCCTCGAGCCCCAGCTCAAGCCAGCTGCCCCTGCTTCTGGGGACCCCACTGAAAACCTAGTTGTGCTAATGGCCTTTAGCTCTGTTATAGGCTTCCTAGCCTCTCCTGTGTGTGTGCCCCAATTAGGACACGGGATGTTTGGGAGCAGAGGTCCTGCATGGGTGTCTTTGGAGTCCCTGTGATGCCCAGGAATATGCTGAACTCCCTTGATTGATCAGCTGATTGTCACCATGGGGTTGGCTGGTGGCCAGCAACAGGTGCATGGAGTGCGGGCTCTGATGACCTGTGGGGAGTCTTCGCTGAAGAGGCCAGGGTTAAAGATCAGGCTGCTGTGAGGCTCTGCTGGCTGGGGCTGCCATGTGGGAGGGGATGGGGCCCAGGACAAAGTCCTGTAATAAATTACGTGGGGCCGGACTGCTGGGCCATTTCCTCTTGGGTCCCTTCTGCGTCTTCCTCCTCTCCCTTACTTTCTGACACGCCCAGAGCCCTGGCACTGCCTTGTTTCCCTGCTCTTTCGGAGTGCCCAGGGTGGAGGGGAAGGGAGTCAGCGAGACCCCTGTCCTGAGAAGGTAGGGGAATACGGGGGCTTCTCTGCCAGCCGGCTGCACCGGTGGGGGGGCTGGGAGGGCTATGTTCTGCCAGCTGGGAAGATGGGAGGAGGGAGTCACCCCTCGGGAGGAGGGTTGCGGGGGGGTGGGGGACTGGGGGGGCTGTGTCCTGCCAGCTGGGAGGATGGGAGGAGGGAGTCACCACTCGGGAGGAGGGTCGCGGGGGCGGGTGGGAGGTGGGCTGGGAGGCACGACTTGGCGAAGCCCGGCAGGGTGCACTTGGAAACAAGGTGGGAAAGGCCTGAGAAGTAGAGAGCTAGAGATTCCTTTCAGGAGCCTAGAAACCAGGAACACCAGCCCAGAGATTTGTTCCATCAGGATGCAGGGCCGGCCTGGGGGCCGAGGAGGAGGAGGAGGAGCAGGAGGAGGAGGAGGGAAGCCAACTGGCCCTCTTCTGTAAGAAGGTGGACTCACTGGCAGGGGGGATGGCGGGGTCGGGAGGCAGCCAGGCCAGCTACCCTAGCCGGCAGCCTTCTCATAGCAGGAGGACTCACCAAGGAGGAACCATAGAGTGTAAGGGACCGCCTGGGCACCGATCATCTGGCACCTGACAGACGTCAGCTGTGCCACATGTGCCATCGCACTGTGCCCTCACAGCACACTGGTGTTATTGCCTCCATTTTATGGACAAGGAGACTGAGGACCATGGAATGGGGCGCAGAGTCGAGACTGGACTCCAGGGCCCAGGCTCCTCTGACTCACCTGTGTATCATCTTGGACAATTGCAGGCAGTTGTGTCAATCACCTCTGAAAGGCTTGGGCCCCTGGGGAGAGGCAGGACCCTGCCAGCCTGGCCCCAAAGCCTCCTGGGTGGGAGTGTTGGGTTGTTGGGGCCCCAGGGGGCTGGGGGAGGGTTTTTTTCTCACTTGAGCTGCCGGCGTGCTGGGCATCCACCCCTATTTCACAGATGAGAAAATCTGAGATGCAGAGTAGGAGGGTCTGGCAGCCAGAGGAGTGGGGCCCCATCCTCAATCTTCTAAGTTGGGTATGTTTGTTCCCCACAGCCAGGCCTCCCCCTGAGTCCACACTCTGTAACTCTGGACTTGAATTTTGTTCTAACCCATAAAACCCCAAAACTCCATTGCAGATTTTAGTTCAAAGAAAACCAAAACTCTGCACGGGGCTGGCTCTCTAGGCCTGCAGCATGTGGCCCCAGGAAATCTGTTTTGAACCACTCAGCTCAATAGCACTTCCTGCAGGAAGCCTTCCCCACTGCCCAGGACCTGCCGGGCACCCTGCTGACTGGCCCTCAGGTGCCTCTTCCCAGAGGACCTGTGTCCGTGTCTGGCTTAGGTCCTGGGGTATTCTCACTCAGGCACGGGGCGAGGCACAGCTCTGTGGGGAAGTGACGCGGCACGATGAACACTCCCAGTTACCCAGTTGCATCTATGTCACAGCACGCTTTTCACATCTTGCACCACATCTCTTGCTTCCATGGTGTCACTCAGTCCACATGACATGCTGCAGTGAGGAAGAGCAGGAATTGCAAGTTTTTCGCAAAAGAGGGCGTTGAGATAAAGGAGGATAACATTCTTTGCCTTGAACCACTGAATATGAGTACCCGGAGGTGCACAGGCTGGATCTCCTCGGGGATCTGTCCCCTGCCCCCACCCAGGGCGTGGCAGAGGACAGGCACTGGGGAAGATACATTGAAAAAATGCAGTAGCTGGTAGCAAGCAAAGCTAGGAACAAAGTCTAGTTTTCTATCCAATGCCACTTGGGACTCCCTTGCCTACCTCCTCAATCAAACAGCATGCACTGTGTTCCTTCACTGCTGGGCTGGTGAGGTGAGACTGTGTGAAGGAAAAGTGACCCCACCAGGGGCATAGACCACACAGGCATCAAGAAGTCAGAGGAGGAGATGGCTGGGGCTGAGTCCAGGGTGGGAAGGAGAAAGAGTGACAGAGAAGGAGGCGAAGGGACACAGATGGGCTGTGTAGAGAGGATGGCTTGATGTCAGTGCTGGAGAACTGGGATGTTCCAGGCCAAGGAAGTGGCATCACAAAGATCTGGTCTGGGCACAGCCAGTTCCTACCAGGAGCCAAGTGTGGGAGGAGGGAAGCAGTAAATGCTCCTTCCATGATGACAGAACTGCGCTGTCCAACACAGTAGCCACAAGCCACATGTGGCTACTGAGCACCTGAAGTGTGGTTGGCATGACTGAGCAATTGAATTTCTAATTTCAACTACAATGAATTTAAACGTACACAGTCACATGTGGCTAGTGGCTACCATATTGGACAGTGCAGTCCTAGAGAGTGCAGCGTATCAGACCAAGGGGAGATGTGAAGTAAAATAAACAAGGACTTCACAGCCAGACGAGCAGGGGTTCAAATCCTGACTCAGCCACCTACTAAGTGTGGGACCTGAAGCCCCAGTGTCTTCATCTGTCAAATGGAACCATGTCAGTTACCATGTAGCATTGTTGTGGAGATTGAATTAATGAACTACTGTTGGAAAACTCTTAGCAACGTGCGTGAGTACAGTCTGAGCCCCTACTCTGTTCTGTGGGGAGGGACAGAGTGTAGAGGGCAGGCAAAGGAACCACAGCACAGTGGAACAGTGTATGTTAGTCTGTAAATCCCTCAGTGATCACCTGCCTTATTCAAAAAGTAAACAAAAGAGAGTCACTTGAGGCAGCTTACAGAGATACCTAGAATGCAACAAAATCAAAAATAAAATAAAGGAGAAAGCAAGAGGAAGGGAAAATTAAGGTAGGAAAGCACAATTCAGCTCTCTTAGAGGAAGGCTAGTAAATGAAGTTCCAGTATATTTGCTAGACATAGCCACCACGTTCATTGTGAGAGTCCTGGTGGGCAATGCAAAAACGAAAATGTAAGCAGTGCCGAGTTTAAACATGCCCTTGTTAAGAACAAGCTAGTCTCTGAGAAGAAGCCCGGCTTTCCTGATGGGATGTCATGAAGGGGATACCAAGCAAGGGAATACCATTGGCAAAAATAGTAAATTCAGGAGGGCTTCTCAAGGGCCCTCTCTTCCGAGGTCTCTCTGGGCAGGCTGGCAGCACTCTGCCACAGCAAAGCTCTGAGAAGGTCTTCTCTGGGCGAGTGAAAACCATGAGTTTCAACGCAGGCCAGGGTCTTCTGGAGCCAGAGAAGGTAGACATTAGCTACAATGGCTGAGTACAGAGTCAGGGAGGCTGCAAGGAAACACTCAAGCCAGGTCTGAAGGAGTGGGCCAGAGATGAGGCCGTAGAGGCGGGCACTTGACCTGTACCTGCAGGGAGCCCTAGAGGCTTGTGTGTCAGGTGTGCAGGGAGGAGGAATAAACCTAGTGTAAGGCCCCGGGAGGGTCTAGGAGCCAGGTTCTGAGAAAGCAAGGTCCCTCAGCTTGACGTGAGCACACACAGCAAGGTTTTTGGCCGTAGGGGTGGCCAGGCCCTGTGCTCACTAGGGCAGGATGGGACGGAGGCCTATAGCTTCACACCCTGAACTCTGGCCTTATCTGGGCAAAAGAGAAGGGATCCCTGGTGAGGACCCAGGAGCATCATGTCTCTGGGCCGGGGGTACCTCTTGGGGACATATACCTCCTGAACTGCCAGTCACATGGTATTCACAGGAACGCCACCCCATTGATATCACCCCACACGCCAGACAATCCTGTGTGGTGGGACTCCCTTTCAATGGAGGGTGTGTCCCTCTGGGCCCTGGGCTTTGGAGAGGGGCTGAGCCATCCTGGCTGCATCAGGGCACACGGAGAGACTCAGAGTCGGGGTTGACAGGCCCTGTAACCCAGTGTGCACTGCCAAAGCAGCACCACTATGAGCTCTCGCCTCGATGGTGCTGCTATCAGCCCGTCCCGGCCCTCCCCGTCACCGAGCTTGGTGGCTGATCAAAAAGGGAGTAGGATTTCAGGAAGCCAAACAATGCCATAGACAGCAACGCAAAGAATAAAAGCAAAATAAATAATAAAAATATACGGATATAGAAACATAACAGAAAGGAGCAAAATGTGAAGGAAAATTCTTCCCCCACCTTCCTCCCTCTCTACTCCATGCCAATCCTCAGTTCCAGAAGAAACCACTGGTAACAGTTCAATATAATTACCTCTAAAAAGGATGTATCTCCATCTTTATATATATGCATCTTCCATCTGTTTAAACAAAAATAGCATGATACTATAAAAGATAGCTCACTTTTATTTCATACTCAAATATCAACACACGTACTAGATCAAACCATCTGAAACTACCAATATTTGGTTGTCTTGAGTGTCTGCAGTGGGATGGTCTAGTCAGAGTCCCTGTCACCTGCTGGACTGTGCTGCCTTCCACTGAGTGGTGGCCTCTTTCACCTACGCCAGCCCATTTTTGTTCCCGTTTGGAGTGACAGATTCCACATCAGACACCCTTGGCTCTGGAGGAGTTGGCTGGTTGCACAGGGTAACTTCCAAGCCTCTCAATCCCTCACCCAGATCCAGACACCCTTTCTGCATCCCTTCATTGCCAGCCCTCCAGGGTAGCGTCCCCCCTCTGGACTAGCTTCCCATAGACCAGAGAGTCCGTGTGTGTTTTGCTTCTCAGACCGCAGTCTCCTGTTCGGTGCCCCAGATACCACATGGCACACAGCCCCTCCTAGTCCCAGGAACATTTTGACTCTCTCCCCAACTCCACCTCCCCACTCACCTTTCAGCATTTCTTTACCTCTTCTCCCATACTCCACTTCAGTGATACTCAGAAGCCCATGATAGTGGTGTGGCTTTAGACATCCTACAGCTCTGAAGAGGGCTTTGGTAACCAGCTCACCCTTCTCCTCTCAGGTGATGGTCACCCCCATTCTGGTTCCTTAGGTTCAGTACACCCTGGGGCCAGTGCAGGACACTGACCCTGGTGGGCTCAGCAGCACACTGACCTACTTCAGGGCTGGGCAAGGGGCCTGAGCTAAGAATAAAGCATCTCACTAACAAGAAGCAGGAACTTGCAAATACTCTGAGGGCTTTCCCTCAGGGGCAACACCATACTTACTTCCCTGGGATGGGGGGGGCATGTCTGCTCCCATCTTCCTGGTGGCCATCTATCCATCTACCCACCCACCCACTCATTTATCCATCCATACATTCAGCAAGCATATTGTGAGCCCCTACTGGAATGAGTAGGGCATAGTTCTGTTTTTAAGATTCTTGCAAGTGTGAGAGAGACACACACAGTGACACATAAAAACAGCAATAAGAGCTGAGGTAGAAAATTATAGCTGCAGCATATGAGGGTGTGTGTACCTGTGTGTGGGTACATACAGGCAAGCACATGTGTTCCTTCCAAACTCCTATCAGATGAAGTACACAGACACCAAAGTGAGAGAGAATGCGGGGGGGCTTCTGGAACTGCATGAAATTTGGTGTGGCCTGTGGGAGGAGAGGTGAGATACAAGGCTGAAATCTAGACAGGTCATGATCCCGAAGGACCTGAATGCCATAAGGGTATGACGCACATGCTCCTGGCTATGGAGAGGTATGATATGGTCAGTTTTTTGTATCTTTTAAAGATCACTTGGTTGGTAGAATGGAGAATAATTTTTTGGAGAGGCCAGGAAGCAAGTCTACCTGGGAGGCTTCCTGTCTCTCAAGTGAAGGATGACAGGGGACTAAGAGATGGGCAGGAGGCATCACAGACTGTAGTTTTTCCTTTCTTTTAGTGTCTTTTACCTGGCTTTGGTATTAGGGTAATGCTGGCTCAGAATTAGGAAGTGTTGGGAAGTGTTTTCTGTGCTTCTGTTTCCTGGGAGATGTTGTAGAGAATTGGTACCATTTCTTCCTTAGATGTTTAGTGGAATTCATTGGTGAAGCCATCTAGGCCTGATGCTTCTTTTTTGACAGGTTGTTAATTATTGATTCAATTTCTTTAATAGATATAGGCCTATTCAGATTGTCTATTTCTTCTTGTGTGAGTTTTTGACAGTTCTGTCTTTCAGGGAATTGGTCTATTTTATCTAAATTTACCAAATTTGTAGATATCTAGCTGTTTATAATATTCCTTTTTTATCCTTTTAATGTCAATGGGATCAGGTCAACTATCCTCCAGATGTCCCTCTTTCATTTCTGATATTATAAATTTGTGTCTTCTCTCTTTTTTTCTTGGTTAGCTTGGCTAGAGTTTTATCAGTTTTATTGATGTTTTCAAAGAACAAGATTTTGGTTTCATTGATTTTCCCTATTGATTTCCTATTCTCAAATTTGGGATTTCTGCTCTAATTTTTATTGTTTCTTCTTTTCTTCTTCTTGCTTTAGGATTATATTGCTCTTTTTTATCTAGTTTCCTAGGGTGGAAACTCAGATTATTAGTTTTAGATCTTTCTTCTTTTTAATTTTTTTAAAGGTTTTGTTTTTAAGTAATCTCTACCCCCAATATGGGGCTTGAACTCACAACCCCAAGATCAAGAATCACATGCTCCACTGACTGAGCCAGTCAGGCACCCCTTAGAACTTTCTTCTTTTTTAAAAAATTTTTTAAAAATGTTTTAATTTATTTTTGAGACATAGAGAGACAGAGCATGAGCAGGGGAGGGGCAGAGAGAGAGGGAGACACAGAATCTGAAGCAGGCTCCAGGCTCTGAGCTGTCAGCACAGAGCCCGACGTGGGGCTCGAACTCACGGACTGTGAGATCATGACCTGAGCTGAAGTCGGACGCTTAACCAACTGAGCCACCCAGGCACCCACCTTCTTTTTAAATATAGTCTTTCAATGTTATGTATTTCCCTCTAAGCATAGCTTTCACTACATCCCACAAATTTTGATAAGTTGTATTTTCATTTTCATTTAGTTGAAAACATTTAAAATATTTCTTAAGACTTCTTTGATTCATGTATTAATTATAAATGTGTTTCTTAATCTCCAAGTATTTTGGGATTTTTCTATTTTGATTTAATTTAATACCATCATGGTCTGAGAGCAGACATTGTATGATTTCTATTCTTTTAAATTTGTTCAGGTATGTTAATGGCTCAGAATTTGGTCTATCTTGGTGAATGTTCCACATGAACTTGAAAAACATGTATATTCTGCTGTTGTTGGCTGAAGTATTCTACCAATGTCAGTTACATTCAATTGATTGATGATGCCATTGAATTTGATGATGTCCTTACTGATTTTCTGCCTGCTAGATGTGTCATTTGTTGATAGAGGAGTATTAAAGACTCCAACTATAATAGTGGACTCATCTTTCTCTCCTTGTAGTTCTACCTATTTTTGCCTCATGTATTTTGATGCCCTGCTTTTAGGTACATACATGTTAAGTAATGTCATGTCTTCTTTGAGAATTGGCCCTCCTGGGCCAATTTATTGTTGTTTGTTTGTTTGTTTTGTTTGTTTATTCATCTATTTTTGAGAGAGAGAGAGAAAGTGCACAAATGAGCTAGGGGCCGAGAGAGAGAGAGGAAGAAAGAGAAGTGGCTCATCCAAAGTGGGGCTCACGCTCACCCAAAACGGGGATTGTGTTCATGAACTGTGAGATCATGACCTGAGCCAAAGTCAAATACTTAACTGACTGAGCTACCCAGGCACCTCTGTTGTTTATAATTATGTAATGCCCTATTTATTCCTCATAATTCTCCTTGCCCTGGAGTCTGCTCTGTCTGAAATAACCAAAGCTACTCCAGCTTTCTTTTGATTAGTGTTAGCATGGTATATCTTTCTTTATCTCTTTATTTTTAATCTGTTTTTATTTTTAAAGTGGGTTTCTTGTAGACAACATATAGCTGGGAACCTCAAGTTTTAATAGATGAAATCTTCAAATGAAAGCAATCATTTAAAGATGGGGATAATAGGATGACTCAAATGTTTAAAAAAAATTTTTTTATGTTTATTTATTTGAGAGAGAGAGAGACAGAGCACGAGCTGGGTCAGGGCAGAGAGAGAAGGAGACAGAATCTAAAACAGGCTCCAGGCTCTGAGCTGTCAGCATAGAGTCCAACGTGGGGCTCAAACCCACAAACCATGAGATCATGACCTGAGCCGAAGTCGAACACTCAACTGACTGAGCCACCCAGGCACCCCATGATTCAAATGTTTTATTCACAATTGCTAATAGCATTCACTGGGATAAAGAATGCATGGAAAAGAGCAGATGCGGAAACAGAGGAGATGAGTTGCTGTGGTCATGCTGAGTTTAATGAGTTTAATGTGTCCATAACCTATCTGCTGGACATATCCAGAAAATGGGGCTTTGGTAGACCTGGAGTTCAGGAGAAAGGTGGGGATTGGAGACATTGATTTTGGACTTGGAAGTGCATTAATCCTGGAAGTGGCCCTGGAAGAGGGTGGGAATGCACAAGGGGGATGTGCAAGCTGAAAGAGAATAGAATGGGGGGTCACCAGATCAGGGAGAATTCTTTGGTTTCAATGACTTAGCTCAAATAATCAAAGTACAAAAAGTCAGAGACAGAATTTCTGTCCTTTGTCTCCTTCCAACTCCCAACTTTACTCTCCCAAGCCAGCTGTTTTCAGGACATTAGGACAGTAACCTCTGGCAATTTTGGAATCACACTTCAAATCTTCGTGGCTAGAAAGAAAACCAACCCCCAGTTCCAATTAGAACATCTCAGGGAAAGCCTGTGGTTGGCCCTTGCTTGAGTCATAGTCTGGTTCTGGGTACCATGATTTATGTCATTGACAGTCCTTATCCGGAACACAGTTTGGACAAAGGAAGGAGAATTTCCCTGAAAAGAACAGAGGGAAGAACTTCAAGCAGAGCAGACCAAAACAATCAGCATCTCCCTCAGACAGGAAGAGGTCAAGGTGAAGGGAAAGGCCCTAGGAGGAGATTGGGGGCCATATTCTTATGGCATTCAGGTTCTTCAGGATCATGACCTGCCTGGATTTCAGCTTTGTATCTCACCTCTCCTCCCACAGGGTACAGCAAATTTCATGCAGTTACAGAGGTTGATTTAGCCTTTGGTGTCTGTGTACTTCATCTGATATGAGTTTGGAAGGAACACATGTGCATGCCTATACCCCTGGAAGGCAGCCAGGAGCTGGGGGCAGGTTTGAAAGGAGGCAGACCAGGGTTGGATTCCCAGCTGTGCTGCTAACTTACTGGGTCACCTGCCCTTTGTGAGATCCCATTTAACAAATGGGGGAACACCTGTGTTTTGGGGTGCTATGAGATTTATATAAAGTATGTCATGTGTCTTTAGCTATGCTGCCTTGCTTACCTCAGCACTCCCTATAGTGTGTGGTGGTGAATGGCTTTCACAGGTGTCCAAGCAGATAAAATTTGTGCTTCTGGATGACAGGGACTGTGTCTTAAGTACGTTTGGAACCACCTGGACTCCCCATGTCGAACCCAGTACTGAGTGCAAAACAGATGTTCAATAAAGATGAGATAGGATAGAAGAAACTGAGAAAGCATCTTCTCACACTTAGGTGGGACGGTGACTTATTCGTCCATTTATTCGAGAATCATTTCTTGAGCTGGGCCCCATGCAGGGCATTCGAGGATATGCTGAGGTGCACACGTGGCCCCTGCCCTCCAGGGGCTCCAAGGCAGGGCCATGAGGACTGATGATCTGCTTTTTCTCTGCTCACAGGTCGGGGGAGCTGCCACCCAAGATGTCGGCCTTCAGGCTGGTAAGAATTGCATCTATTGCATCCAGGGATTATCTGGGAATTACACTCAGCGAGAGGCAAGGAGAGCCCCCAAGGAAAACGTCAGAGACAAGGGAGTAGGAAGAACAAGACAGATTATATTACCTAAAGAAAACGAGTCTGGCCAACCTCTGGACCTGAGCAGGCGGCCACACTTGGCGCAGTAATCCCTCACTTCTATTTAAGGCTTAAATGCCTTGACAAGGGGATTTCTCTTTTGTTGTCTCATTGCAACAGTTGCAAGGAGCTCACTCAGAGTGGATGGGAATCAAATACTGGGTCCAATCTCAACTTTGGGCTCTTCGCCATCTTCCCTCAGCTTAATAAACATCTAAGCGCCTGCTGTGTCCCAGTGGCCAAGAGATGGCTCCATGTGGAAAGGAAGCAAATGCTGAGACACTGCCCTGCCCTGGAGTGGGGGGTGGGGGGCACAGGCCTCCAGGCAGCTGGGGTGGTGCAAGCATGATGAGAGAAGGTTGGAGGCTGGAGGAGCCCAGAGGAGAGTCCCAAACCAGCTTGGGCATTCTTCCCTGCCCTCCACTCCACCCCACCCATGAATTCCAACCCCAACCCAGGAAGGCTGGATAGAGAGAAGTCCTTTTTGATAAGAAAATGCCCCAGATATTCTTTTTCTGCATGCAAAGCCACACAGTGGCCATTGTCTCCTCCTGGCTGCTGGATCCACACTGCTGAGAGGGGACAGCATCACCCAGCAACCATGGGCTCCTGCAACCAAGCCCTCCAACTATCTGAGTCACAGAAGGGTGGCTAGGGTTGTCTTTTCCAGAATAGAGACAGGCTGTTCTAGGCTGGAAAGAGAACATACGTGGTTTCAAAATTCAGGCTGCAGGGGCTTTTGGTATCTAAATCACTTTAGAACTTGGCACCATTTTGGAGCATGAGGAGCATGAGTTGTAAGGCAAAGCCAGGTTTATTTCACAAAGGAATATACCCATGGGATGCATTAGTCCCAAGGGGCCCACTGGGAACATGACTAACTTCAAGCAGAGTTTAGAAAGCTACCTTTTGGGGGCATATTATGCTCAACTGCAATGGTACACCTGCTCTGTCTTCTAAGATTGCAAGTTCCTTGGGAAGACAGTGATGGCCTGATTCACCAATGGTCCCTTTAATGGGTCCTAGTGACTCCTGAATAAAGGGCAGAACCACACTGTGCTTATTCCTGACATACCATCCAGTGGTTCTACTCCATGCCCGGCACCACTCAGGCTCCTGACCCACATTATATTCCATCTTCACAACAGCCCTGGGAAGCTGCCCCATTCAATAGGTGAGGAAACTGATGTCAGTGAGGTTAAGTGACTTGCCCAAGGCCATCTCACTCATGGAAGGTAGAGAAGGAATGAGAACCCAGTCTGTCTGACTCCAAAGGGGCTAACCATTAGGCCGCTCTGCAAAACTGTGCCACAGCAAAATGCCATAACACATACCACAGACTGAGCAGCTTAAACAACAGAAATTTATTCTCTCACAGTTTTGGAGACTAGAAGCCCAATATCAAGGTGTCAGCAGGGTTTGTGTCTGGTGACACCTCTCTTTCTGGCTTGCAGATAGCCACCTTCTCACATGGCTTTCCTTCTTGTCACACAGAGAGAGAGAGTTCTCTGGTGTCTCTTCCTCTTATAAGGACACCAATCCCACCAGGTTAGGGCTCTACCTCTTTGACCTCATTTAACCTTAATTACTTTTTTATTTTTTTATTTTAATTTTTTAATGTTTATTTTATTTTTGAGATAGAGACAGAGCATGAGTGAGGGAGGGGAAGAGAGAGAGGGAGACACAGAATCCAAAGCAGGCTTCAGGCTCTGAGCTGTCAGAACAGAGCCTGATGCGGGGCTTGAACTCGTCAACTGAAAGATCATGGCCTGAGCCGAAGTTGAACGCTCAACCGACTGAGCCACCTAGGAGACCCCCTTAATTACTTAAAAAAAAAGATGTTTATTTATTTTTGAGAGAGAGAGAACACGTGCATGAGCAGGGGAAGGGCAGCTCTGCACTAACAGCAGAGGGCCCAACACGAGGCTCACACTCACAAGCTGTGAGATCATGACCCAAGCTGAAGTCGGATGCTTAACTGACTGAGCCACCCAGGTGCCCCAACTTTGATTACCATTTTAAAGGCTGTATCTCCAAATACAGTTACACTGGGGGATAGAGCTTTGATATATGAATTTAGTCTACAACAGGCTTTAATGTTTACTTTAACCTGTATTGTTGAGAAAACTCAAACATGTTGAATAACTACATTATGGAAAAAAGTATCTTTTTGTTTTTTTTTGTTTTGTTTTTTTTTTTCTTTTTTAATATATGAAATTTACTGTCAAATTGGTTTCCATACAACACCCAGTGCTCATCCCAAAAGGTGCCCTCCTCAATACCCATCACCCACCCTGCCCTCCCTCTCACCCTGCCCTCCCTCCCACCCCCCATCAACCCTCAGTTTGTTCTCAGTTTTTAACAGTCTCTAATGCTTTGGCTCTCTCCCACTCTAACCTCTTTTTTTTTTTTTTTTTTCCTTCCCCTCCCCCATGGGTTTCTGTTATGTTTCTCAGGATCCACATAAGAGTGAAACCATATGGTATCTGTCTTTCTCTGTATGGCTTATTTCACTTAGCATCACACTCTCCAGTTCCATCCATGTTGCTACAAAAGGCCATATTTCATTTTTTCTCATTGCCACGTAGTATTCCATTGTGTATATAAACCACAATTTCTTTATCCATTCATCAGTTGATGGACATTTAGGCTCTTTCCATAATTTGGCTATTGTTGAGAGTGCCGCTATAAACATTGGGGTACAGGTGCCCCTATGCATCAGTACTCCTGTATCCCTTGGATAAATTCCTAGCAGTGCTATTGCTGGGTCATAGGGTAGGTCTATTTTTAATTTTCTGAGGAACCTCCACACTGCTTTCCAGAGTGGCTGCACCAATTTGCATTCCCACCAACAGTGCAAGAGGGTTCCTGTTTCTCCACATCCTCTCCAGCATCTATAGTCTCCTGATTTCTTCATTTTGGCCACTCTGACTGGCGTGAGGTGGTATCTGAGTGTGGTTTTGATTTGTATTTCCCTGATAAGGAGCGACGTTGAACATCTTTTCATGTGCCTGTTGGCCATCCGGATGTCTTCTTTAGAGAAGTGTCTAATCATGTTTTCTGCCCATTTCTTCACTGGGTTATTTGTTTTTCTGGTGTGGAGTTTGATGAGCTAAAAAGTATCTTTTTGAAAACAATTAGCAGTGGACCCCGCCCCCCCCCCAGGCTAATAAAAATCTTTAAACAAATTTTTTAATGTTTATTTATTTTTGAGAGGCAGGGGTATCCGAAGCAGGCTCTGTGCTGACAGCAGAGAGCCTGATGATGGGCTTGAACTCATGAACCATAAGATCATGACCTGAGCCAAAGTCAGATGCTTAACCGACTGAGCCACCCAGGCACCCTGTAAACTCTTTTGATATAATTAAAATAGGACTCGAGTTGAGAGAAATTTGATTTTTGCACTTCAGAAGTATACTCCAGGCTGGGAGTGAGGTGGGGGTTTCTCCAGCAGCAGCTGAGGGGTCCTTCCTCAAAGAATATGGCGAACTCGCTGCTCTGCCAGTTGCTTGCTGTATGACCTTGGCCAGGCTTTCCATTCTCTAGACCTTAGTTTTACCACTAGTCAGATGAACATGGGGCTGTCTGAGACTTCTCAGGACATCAGGGGCAGTGCCCTTTCTGACCCAGTGGTCCTGCCCAGGAGTGGGGAGACACAGCTACAGCTTGTGAGGTGCAAAGACCACACGCGAACCAGCCACCTATTACCCTAGTCAGCTGATACCCACTCCTCCAGTCTTCCTCCAACCTCTTTCAACCTCCTCCTCCTGATTTCTCTGGCCACCTCTTAGAGACAGACCGGCATGGTTCATATCCCAACACTATCACTTACATCTTCGTGGTTAAATAGAATTAACGATACCATTGTCACAGGATTACATAGGGTCATTGGAAGTCATACATAATCCCAAACTTTGATAACAATATTAGGACCACTAGATGTTCTGAATGTGTACAGTGGGTGACAGTGGTCTAGACTAAGGAAACAGCACATGCAAAGGCCCAAAGGGATCCAGGTCATGGTGCATCTGGGAAAGTACTGGGAGCAGGTGGTAAGTGCCAGGGCTGAATCTGCTCTGTCCACTGTGGTGGTCATGAGCCCCAGGTGCTACAAATATGTCTGCGTTGAATCGGGATGTGCTGTAAGTCTAAAGCACATGCCAGATCCAAGGACTCAGTACAAAGAATATAAAATATCTCATTAACAATTTTTACATTTCTTAACTGTTTAAATGATAATATTTTGAATATATTGGGTTAAATAACAACATTCTGGTGCAGCCACTCTGGAAAACAGTACAGAGTTTCCTTAAAAAGTCAAAAATAGAACTACTCTATGACCCAGCAATTGCACTACTAGGTATTTACCCAAAGGATACAAAAATATAGATTTGAAGGGATACATGCACCCTGGTGTTTATAGCAGCATTATCAAAAATAGCCAAACTATGGAAACAGCCCAAATGTCTACCCACTGAAGGATAAATAAAAAGTGGTGTATATATACAATGGAATATTAATCAGCCATCAAAAAGAATGAAATCTTTCCATTTGCAATGATGTGGATGGAGCTAGAGTGCATTATACTAAGCGAAGTAAGTCAGAGAAAAACAAATACCGTATGATTTCACTCACGTGGAATTTAAAACAGATGAACATAAGGGAAGGGAAAAAAAGAGAGAGAGAGGAAAGCAAACCTTAAGAGACTCAACCATAGAGAACAAATTGAGGGTTGATGGAGGGAAGTGGGTGGCAGGATGGGCTAGATAGGTGCTGGGCAATTGTGATGAGTGCCAGGTGTTGTATGTAAGTGATGAATCACTACATTCTATACCTGGAACCAATTTTACCATATATGTTAACTAACTTGAATTCAAATAAAAACTGAAAATAAAAAAATAACAGCATTCATAACATTAATTTCACCTGTTTTTCTTTACATTTTAAAGGTGGCTGCTAGAACACTTTCATTTTTTTTTTTTTAGAACATTTTCAATTACACATGCGGTTTGAGCTGTATTTCTATTGGATAGTGCTGGCCTTGACCACACACTAAGGATTTACAAACTGTGCATTGTATACAGCCTTCCTTTCTGGCAGCTGAGGGGATAGGATGAGTGCACTGGGCTGTATCACTTGCCCCACCCCTGAGCTGGAGGGGATGGTGCTCACCAAGAACCCCATGTATTGGGGAGGGGTGAGTCCTCAAACAAAAGTTGAAGTCTTTTAAAGAAGGTGATTAGGTCTTGCATTGCCCATGTATTGTTCAACCATTAGATTGTCCCTGATTTTGGCTTTGGGGATCCCATCACAAGGATGCACACACAAGGTAGCTGACTTAAGGATGAACATGTAAATAGATCTTTCTCTTTGCCATCATCACCAGCTTCTTCACCCTCCACCCTATGGGCAAGTGAGGAAACCGAGATCCTGGTGCTGGCACACATTCTGAGCCACCCCAAGGCCCTGGGCAGAGCACAGTTTTCAGTCACATTAATGAAACCCCATCTTCCTTCCAAATGAGGACTATGAATGTTTACATATCTGTGTGCAGAGGGGCTGGGAACTATTCAATGCAGAAGACTGGTTGGAATTATTTTGAAATTCAAAGCACCTCTCTTAGATCGGCCCAGTCTCCAGTGCACAAAGTCATAAACGTTTGTTTGTTGACAAATCAATCATACCTTATCTTCAACCATACTTCATCAGATAGGGAGGGGATACAATGCCCAGGCACTGTGAGACATTCCTGAGAAAAACAAGGTCTTTGGCACCAGCAGTAACCATGCCATCTGTCCCTGCAGAGGGGACAGGCTTCTGTGGGTCTACTGATGGGCCTGCACTGGAGCTTAGACCAGGCCTGCTGCTGGAGCTCCCTTGATGACTCATCTGAGTCTTCATCTATCTGACTATATGCAGGCATAGACCATCTCTAGGTCCACCTCTTCTACTTTGGGAAGAGAAAGACGTGGCAGGTGGGCACAAGGTATCAGGGCACAGTGCCGTTTCAGTGAGGAGGCCAAAAGAGGCCACCTTTCTTGGGAGACATTAGTATGAAGGACCAGGTCTCCAGGGAGTGGGTTGTTCATGGCTTCTGGCCTTTGCAGTAGTTTCTGTCTCATGCTGGGGCACTCCCACATTCTCTCCAGCAAGAGCTCTTCCCGCACCCAGCTGTTATGTATTTCCTATCACGCAGAGCAAGGAGGACTCCCAGGACTCCTCACATCTCCCTGCTTTCTTCAACTCCTCCTCCATTTCATGAGTCTCCATAGACACTCTTACTTTCTTCACGGCTGAGAGATGCTATTTCTCTTCTCCATTCTTTTCCTGATTCAGCAGCTCTTGCAGTCTTTTCCTGCTGATGGAGGTCATGAAGAAGCTCTATTTTCTGTGATGTGGCTTCTCATTTATTTCCTAGTAGAGCTTTGGCCAAATGGAGGGAACAAAAGTCATGTTCTTTGATTTCTTCTTCCAGCCCATGTGGGACTCATGCCTCCGTAGTCTGGATTGGACATGGTGCCTCTCTTGTTCATCTCTGGTTAAGGTCAAGTTTGCTGTGAGATGCCCATCATCTGCCTTTGACTTTCAATCTTGCTTTGATGATCTGCCAGCGGCTTCAGCTGCATGCTACAATTTCATCCTCTTTGTAAGAAAGCTTCTCCGGGATCTCTGAGGTGTCTGGTATGATCTGATTCGTTCACTGGGCCCAGTATGTTGTCAAACTGTTTTTCTGTATCCTGCAGCAACTGTTCCTTGCAGTTCTTCTTTAATTTGGCTTCCATTTGTATAAAATCGTACAGACATACCGTTTAAAGAATCAGTTTCCCACTGCCTCTTCCCCAGAGGTGACCACTGTCAAGCCTGCTATTGATTCTTGGGTATTTCCCTCTGTGTCTGGAAAGAACAGGCTCACAGTGCTACTGGAGTTTTTGGGTTCAGGCATCATCGATGACTGACTTCCTGCCATGTAAGAAAGGCCCTAGCTCCATGAGCCTACCCCCCTCCAGGCACTCACAAGTATGCTACTCATGTCTCTGTCCTCCCCAAATTGTTAAACCTAGCTTTGATCAGACCTGCATATAGAGTTTACTTATTTTATCTAAGTAAATGCTACCCTGAACTGAGCTAGCATACTCTAAGCACCATGCTTTCCTTTGCTAGACTTTGTAATTGTCTTTTCCCCACCTGCTAAGGTTTCTGTGTATTTATCATGCCTTTAGCACCCCCAATTTCTCCCAGACATGTCAGTCTTCTCTCAAAATGTTCTGACTCATCAGGAGGTCAACCAGTTTCATCCTCAGAGGGAAATCTCTCCCAGAGTTGCTGACTTGTGATATCTAGACTATGTCTTGTATTTCTGAGGCACACATCTTGACATCATCTTGGGAGCTCCTTCACAGCCAGTCTGAATATACCTTTTGTCTCTCCTTTGTACTGAATCCCTACTCCTGGACCTGAGGTCTTTCTCTTGGAGTACTCCCTCATTTTGATCTAGCACATCCTGCAATAGCTTTCTGAGAAGGGGTAACAACTTGCATATCTAAAACACATTTATTCACATGTGTCAGCTGGGCATGGGATTCCGTACTGGACAGAATTTTCCCTGAGAATTGTGAAGATGTTTATTTCATGTTGTCTTCTGGCTTCCAGCATTACTGTTGAGAAATCTGACACCATTCTCATTTTTTTTAGCATAATGCAAAACAGTTGTTAATTTAATTTTTAATATTAAATTAAATTAATTTTTATTTTATTTATTTTATTTTATTTTTTAAATTTACATCCAAATTAGTTACCATATAGTGCAACAATGACTTCAGGAATAGATTCCTTAATGTCCCTTACCCATTTAGCTCATCCACCCTCCCACAACCTCTACAGTAACCCTCTGTTCTCCATATTTAAGAGTCTCTTATGTTTTGTCCCCCTCCCTCTTTTTATATTATTTTTGCCTCCCTTCCCTTGTGCACATCTGTTCTGTGTCTTAAAGTCCTCATATGAGTGAGGTCATATGATATTTGTCTTTCTCTGACCAAATAATTCTGCTTAGCATAATATCTTCTAGTTCCATCCACATATTTGCAAATGGCAAGATTTCATTCTTTTTTGATTGCAGAGTAATACTCCATTGTACATATATACCACATCTTCTTTATCCATTCATCCATCGATGGACATTTGGGCTCTTTCCATACTTTGGCTATTGTGGATAGTGCTGCTATAAACATTGGGATGCATGTGTCCCTTTGAAACAGCATACCTGTATCCCTTGGATAAATACCTAGCAGTGCAATTGGTGGGTCGTAGGGTAGTTCTGTTTTTAATTTTTTGAGGAACCTCCATACTGTTGTCCAGCGTGGCTGCACCAGCTTGCATTCCTACCAGCAGTGCAAAAGAGATCCTCTTTCTCCCTATCCTTGCCAACATCTGTTGTTGCCTGACTTGTTAATGTTAGCCATTCTGATGGGTGTGAGGTGGTATCTCATTGTGGTTTTGATTTGTATTTCCCTGATGATAAGTAATGTTGAGCATTTTTTCATGTGTCGGTTGGCCATCTGCATGTCTTCTTGGAGAAGTGTCTATTCATGTCTTTTGCCCATTTCGTCACTGGATTATTTGTTTTTTTGGGTGTTGAGTTGGATAAATTCTTTACAGATTTTGGATACTAACCCTTTATCTGATATGTCGTTTGCAAATATCTTCTCCCATTCTGTCAGTTGCCTTTTAGTTTTTCTGATTGTTTCCTTTGCTGTGCAGAAGCTTTTTACTTTGATGAGGTCCCAATAGTTCATTTTTGCTTTTGTTTCCCTTGCCTCTGAAGATGTGTTCAGTAAGAAGTTGCTGCAGCCAAGGTCAAAGAGGTTTGTGCCTTGCTTTCTCCTATAGGATTTTGTTGGTTTCTTGTCTTACATTTAGGTCTTTCATCCATTTTGAGTTTATTTTTGTGTATGGTGTAAGAAGGTTGTCCAGGTTCATTTTTCTGCATGTTGCTGTCCAGTTTTTCCAGCACCACTTGCTGAAGAGACTGTCGTTATTCCATTGGATATTCTTTCCTGCTTTGTCAAAGATTAGTTGGCCATATGTTTGTGGGTCCATTTCTGGGTTCTGTATTCTGTTCCATTGATCTGAGTGTTTGTTTTTGTGCCAACCATTCTCATTTTTGAGCCTTTGTACAAAATCTATTTTTTTCTCTCTGAAAGCTTTCATGATTTTCTCTTCGTCCCAAGTATTTTGAAACTTCATGATCATGAGTGTTGATGTGGATCTATTTTTATTCCTTGTACTATTGACTGAACTTTCTTCCCCAGTTTTTTTTTCTAGAAGGCTTATGGCAATAATATTGTATCTTCAAAAATGTTTGTTACCTTTATACAGGAAGGACGATTTGGCTAGATAAAAAGTTACTAGATTTCTTTTTTCTTTCTTTTTTCATTGTGGTAAAAAAAAAAATGCCTAACGTTAAATTTACCATTTTTAAGCACACAGTTCAGCATCAAGTATATTCACATTGTTGTGCAACAGATCTGAGAACTTTTTTTTTTAATTTTTAAAAAATGTTTATTTATTTTTGAGAGGGAGAGAGAGTGTAAGCAGGGGAGGGGCAGAGAGAAAGGGAGACACAGAATCAGAAGCAGGTTCCAGGCTCTGAGCTGTTAGCACAAAGCCAGACACAGGGCTAGAACACATGAACCGCAAGATCATGACCTGAGCTGAGGTCAGCTGCTTAACTGACTGAGCTACCCAGGCAGCCCCAGACCTAAGAACTTTTAATCTTGCAAACTTGGAATTCTGTGCTCACTAAACACTATTTTCCCTCATTCCTCCTCCAGCCCTTGGCAACCACCTTTCTATTTTTTGTTTCTGTGATTTTGATTATTTTAGATACTTCTTTTTTTTCTTAAGGCTTATTTACTTTTGAGAGAGAGAGAGAGAGAGAGAGTGAACAGGGGAGGGGCAGAGAGAAAGGGAGACACAGAATCCAAAGCAGGCTCCAGGCTTTGAGCTGTCAGCACAGAGCCCGATGTGGGGCTTGAACCCACGAACTGTGAGATCATGACCTGAGCCGAAGTCTGACGCTCAACCATCTAAGCCATCCACATGCCCCAACTCTTTTAGATACTTCTTATGAGTGGAATCATGGAGTATTTGTCTTTTTGTGACTAGCTTATCTCACTTGGCATGATGTCCTTGAGGTCCATCCATACTGTACCACATAACAGGATTTCCTTCCATTTTAAGGATATTCCTTTGTATGTATACATCACATTTTGTTTGTTTATTCATATGTTAATGGGCACTTGGATTGCTTTCACCTATGGCTATTGTGAATAATGCTGCAATGAACATAGGAGTGCACATATGTCTTTACGATCCTTCTTTGAATTTCTTTGGATGTATACTCAGAAGTGGGATTGCTGGGTCATATGGTATATACATTTTTACTTTTTTGAGGAATCTCCGTATTATTTTCCCCAGTGGCTGCACCAGTTTACAATCCCACCAGAAGTGTATAACAGTTCCAGTGCCTCTAACACTTGATGTTTTCTGTTCTTTTGGTAGTGGCCATACTAATAGGTAGGTTGCTCTTTTCTTGAGATCTTTTAGTTGTTCAGCTCTCTATAGGATTTGAATTTGTCCTGAATTTTCTCCTTAGAAGTGAACTCATCTTTATTTTCAAAGCTCAAAAACCTTTGCTAGTATATGTCCTGGAGCTGATTTTTCTTTGTCATTATTTCCTGGTACCTGATGTGCTTTCAATCTATAGATGCCAGATTTCTTTAATATCTGGAAAGTTGTCTTGAATTATATCTTTAAATAATCTTCCTGGGTTTATTTCCAGTTATCTTCTTTGGGTGCCCACGTATTTTTGTCCATCTTCCCTATCTATCCTTTTCTTCCTAATCCTCATTTAAAAAATTTCTCTGTCATTCAGCTCGCCCTCTCCTCCTGTCTTCAGTGATCTTTACTATGTTTATAGCGGTGATTGTTTTTCTGTTGTTTCCAATTCTGCTTTCATTCCTGGTCCATGTTATCTCTTCCATTTCTTTCTTGAGCTTTGCCAACTCAATTCTCATCCCTTCCACTTGTCTCAGCATCTAATTTCTGAGCTCTTGTTTCTGATCTACTCTTCAGTACATTTTTGGAAACTATGGTGAAATACTTGGCCACAACTTCCACTGTTCTCTGACAGTTTTGTTGGTTTGTTTGTTTTTCCTGGTATTAGTCACTTGCTCCTTTCCTCCTGTTGGATTTCAGTATCTTTGTATGTAGACCTGTGCTGGTTTGGGGATTACTCCTCTTTGAATGGGGTGAGCTTTCTTGGGTCAGAAGGAAGTTCATACGAGTCAATGCCATGTCACAGGCTAGCAGAAACCTATGAGATTTTAGTCTTTGCTTCTCCTCACCCAACGGGTTTCGGTCCTATAGGGCTATTCACAGGGCAAAGACTCTTTTTCCACCTCACGGTGGGACTGTTTTCCTGCAAATATGGCTTGTCTGTTTCCTAGAACCAAGGTAGGTCAGGGAATCTTCCATTGCTACCTCCCACTGCCATCCTGGCAAGAGCAAGAGAGAGTGGGAAAGGAGAGAGGGAATAAGAAGGAGAGGGAAAGAGGAGGAGGGGGTATGAAGAGAGCATTGGAAAAGACGGCCCCCGGGAGAGGTAAGTCTTGAGCAGGAAAGGGAACATGGAACAGGTGTTTGACCACTGTCTTCTATCTTCTGTCCAGGGTGACCATGTGTGGCTGAACCCCCTCCCTGCCAACAAGACCAGCGTGGCTATTGGGTGCATCATCAAGGAAACAAAGCCTGGCAAGATCTTGGTTGAAGATGATGAGGGCAAGGTCAGTGTGGCCAGGCTCTTCAGGGAGGCTGGGCCCTCTTAGCCCCACCCCAACCCCACCCCTCTAGGACCCTGAGCCCCTTTCCTCTTCTGTCACTGCTCTCCAACACCAGGGGTTTCAGAGCCCAGATGGGGGGAAACCTACCCAGTAGAACAGACCACAGTGGGGTCCTGTCATGGTGGACATCATGTGTCTGTCTTGGGGAATGTTTCTATAATGAAAGAGCAAGGACTGAGTAGGTAGATGGAAAACTAGGCCAATTAAGGGAAGTAGGAAATAGGGAAGTGAGGAAGGGGCTGTGACAGAGAGGAGAGGGTGGCAGAAAGCTGCTTTGCCAAGTAAAGGAGGGTAAGCCTGGAGACCAGGAGGAGAGAAGGAAAGGTGTTCTTTGAGGAGAGGAGGGCTCCAGAATGTGAGGAGGAAGAAGACGAGGCTCAGCTGGTACTGAAAAGAACAGCCCAGGTGAGAGAGAAGTGGAAGCTGGGGTGGCCTGCAGGGTTGCAGCTCAGCCATCTGGGGGTTGGGGGGTAGCTTCAGCCAAGTGTGGTGCCATGAGGAAGGGCATGCAGGGCTAGGGGTCCAGCTCATCCCTTCAGTCCCCCTCGGGCAAACCTCTTTGCTGAGGTGCTGCAGCATCGGGTATGTGGAGACTTGGCCTCCAGGGAGAAGTTTCTAGGCTATGACCTGTAAGCTGCATATTAGGGAAGCCAGTAAAACATGAATGATTATATCTTCCATTTGCAAAGTGATGTTTTACAGTTTACAAAGCACTTTTACTTGCATGCTTTTATTCCAGCCATCTGTGAGGCCCCCAGGTGATCCTGCTCCTGATCTCAATGACAGCCAAATCTGACTTCTGGCTACAAGCTACTCTGACCCTGGTCTGAAATTCACCATTAGCCCTGGCTTCACACTGATGCTT
The DNA here is from genome assembly GCF_018350195.1 of Panthera tigris. Taxonomy (NCBI): domain Eukaryota; kingdom Metazoa; phylum Chordata; class Mammalia; order Carnivora; family Felidae; genus Panthera; species Panthera tigris. The sequence continues at coordinate 110,329,379 of NC_056667.1, read as the reverse complement.
GGCTTCACACTGACACCTGGCTTCACACTGGCACCTGGCTTCACACTGACTCCTGGCTTCACACTGACGCCTGGCTTCACACTGACGCCTGGCTTCACACTGACGCTTGGCTTCACACTGACACCTGGCTTCACACTGGCACCTGGCTTCACACTGACTCCTGGCTTCACACAGACGCCTGGCTTCACACTGACGCCTGGCTTCACACTGACGCTTGGCTTCACACTGACCCCTGGCTTCACACTGACCCCTGGCTTCACACTGACGCTTGGCTTCACACTGACCCCTGGCTCTAGACACATCCTTTCTCCAACTGCAAACTGCCCTGATCCTCCCTCAGGTTTTCCTTGACCTCAGCCAGAGACTCAGGCCACCAGGTCAGCTGATGTGCTGAGAACTTGGAGAAGAGGTGCAGTGGGTTGGCCCATGTGGAGGCCACCCCTCAGGGGAGTCTGTGCCCTTTGTTCCAGGAACACTGGATCCGAGCAGAGGACCTTGATACCCTCAGCCCCATGCACCCCAATTCAATGCAAGGTGTGGACGACATGATCCGCCTGGGGGACCTGAGCGAGGCAGGCATGGTGCACAATCTCCTGATCCGTTACCAGCAGCACAAGATCTATGTGAGTCCCTGTTTCCACCCTCTGCTCAGGGGGCTTGGTCCATGTGCACTGACCTCCTGGCTGGGGAAGAAAAAAAAAACAGGCACCAGAGGTTTGGAGCCAGGCACACCTGGTTCAGTCCCCACCCAGCCCACCCACCCCCACCCTCACTGCGTGAGGTGGGCAAGGAGCTTAACACTTCTCCTTGGCATCATAATACCTTGCAGTCTCAGAAAGCTGACAGGCAGCATGCCAGCACAGTCCCTAGCACACAGTAGGTGCTCAGTTAGTGCTGTCCCCCCTTCATCTGTGGCTGAGTGGAAGGCCTGCTCTGATGGCCAAGTGGACCAGAGGCCAGGGGGGTGGACATAGTCTTATGTTCCTTCCTAGGCATTTGGCAGAGACAGGGTCACTAGGCAGCAGACCCCTGCTCTCTTGTGAAGTGAGTCCTGTGATGGTCAGGAGGGCTGTGCAGATTGATGTGGGTCCTTCTCCCAAAACCTGGCAGCGGATGGGAGGCTCACCCCAGCTCTAAGGCTCATATTCCCCTTCCAATGCGATTTTCCCAGGAGACTGAGCATTCAAAACTGGCTCCAGCCCCGCCCTGAGTGGGTGTGGCCTATGAAGTCACTGCCTGCCTGGGCCTCTCCTAGTTCAAGGTGGCTGGTTTGGCTCTGAGCAGCCCTTCAGGGATGAGTGAGCAGGGGACCCCGAAAAGAGGGGAGGGCTGGTCAGGAGAGTGAGGAGGCTCTGCGGTGGAAGGGGGCAATAGAATACACTGAGTGCACACTGGCTGAATGTGATTCAGAGATCCTGGGACTGATAACGCCAACAAGCTAAAGTGAATTACAGTTTATCCTTTCCAAAGAGCTTATGCTTGCATTCTTTTATCTGGCTGTCATAGTCCTTGGAGTCAGAGACATTAAACTCTCCATTCCTAAAATGAAAATTTGGATGTGGATAATCATGTGACTTGATGAGGTGGCTCTCCCTGTCCCATTCCCAGGACTAGTGGGGGCTCCAGATAACCAGGTGGTCCTGAATGGGGTCCTAGGAGGGATCAGTGGAGGCTACGCTTGTTGACCAGCCTCATGTGGTCAGGTGAGAGGCAGGTGAAGACTCACTTCATAAATTCAGCCCACTTTTATTGAGTCTTCTAAACACCAGACAGAATGCTAAACATTTAACAAAGACCTCATCTAATCTTCCTGTGAATGTACTCACCCCCAGCTTTTGTTTGCGGTGAACATCCCGATCTTTCCAGCTGAATGTCTTGTCTCCCTGGCCCAGAATCAGACCCCTCTTCCCCACCAGACTCAGCCAGTCCTGGTAGCCTCAGCAGGCCACACTCAAGGTCAAGGTCAGGGCCAGGCAGCATTGGCCTTCAGAGCAGAGAGCACTAACCACCTGTTCCCTTCCCCAGACATACACAGGCTCCATCCTGGTGGCCGTGAACCCATTCCAGGTACTGCCCCTCTACACCCTGGAGCAGGTGCAGCTGTATTACAACCACCACATGGGTGAGCTACCACCGCACGTCTTTGCCATCGCCAACAACTGCTATTTCAACATGAAGAGGAATAAGAGGGACCAGTGCTGCATTATCAGGTGGGGGGGTCAGGCTCCCCTTGTCCCTGGGGAATCACATGGGCCAGGCACTAGTTTCTAGTAAAGCAAGGAGCATCCCCTCTCCCTAAACCTCTCCAAACCAGCCTGCCTACAAGGCCTGTGTGATTTAGGGGCTCCCATTCAGCTGCACACAGCCTCCTCAAGGGCACACATCTCACCTACACCTGCTCCCTACTGCCCCTCCACCCTGACAGGTCCCTCCAGGGCTTCCTTCCTTCAGAATCAGCTCTTCTACTGCATCAGCAGGACCTGCACTGCCCCAGCCTTCATGAATATTTCCTCAGACAAGGAAGGAGAAATGGGGATGGGCACTTTTAGAAATGGGACCCAGGATGGCTTCTTGCGAACACAGGGGTCAAATAGGTGATGTCTCACACACACACACACACACAAATCTCTGGGCAGGCCTCAGGTGAGGACAGGGGTAGCAGCAGCTCCAGTGGGCAGCTCTCAGGTTTCTGGGGCCCAGGAGGGACATGTCCTCCTCCAATCCAGGTCCTGACCCTTCTTCAGAGGCCCTCTGCCTGGCCTGGCCTCCCTGCTTCCTGCACAGGCCCTCCTGAGGGAAGGCAGGGAGAGAGGGAAAGGAAGGGGGAGGGGGAATTTGGCTCAGGGCACATTGCTTGGAGCTACAGTAGAGCCATTCATTCATTCATTCATTCGAGGGTCCACTGTGCTCTGGTTGCACACCTGTTCTGTACTAACATGGGGAGACAGCAGCAAATGAAAGGGACTAAAATCCCTACCTTATGGAGTTTACATTCTAGAAGGGGAGACAGACAATAAATAAGCCAATTTGGGGGGTGGGGACAGCAGGTAATGAGAGCTTTGAAGAAAAGCATTGTAGGGAAAGAGGAAAGACAGTGATGGGCTGTTGTTCTAGAGGGAGGGCAGACCAGGCACGGCCTCTCTGAGGACGGATGTTGGAACAGAGACCAGAATGAAGTCCTATAGCAAGAGATGATCACATTTGCTGTTCTCAGCAGCCCTTTGAAGTAGATCTTCTTATTCCCATTTTACTGTTGGGTGGGAAACCTCCCACCAGAGAGGCTGAGATCCTTTCCCAGAGACACACAGCTGCTAAGTAGGGAATTCTAACCCAGGACACTGGAAAAGAAGACAGAGAGGTATCCTGGGGTGATTCCCACTTTTCCAGAAGTGAATGGAATTATGTGCCAATGAGGGCTGGTACTTTGTCTCCCTCTGGGGCTCTGCCTGTCTGCTCCGTGTGCTCCCCATCTGCCCCCTCCCCCCCAGGACTAGGCAGACCAGCCTCACTGCAAGAGTCTGCCCATGCTGCCCAAGAGCTGGGCCCCACGCTGGCCGGGAAGCTCACCAGGCCAGCCTCCACTTCCAGGACAGCAGTGCCTCAAGAAGAGGGTAGAGTACCCTGATCTGTGGCTTTTTGTACGAACAGAACCTCACTCTGAGCCAAACTTCCTTCTCCTCTTGCCCTCCCCTCCCTCAAGGCCATGAGAAAATCATCCCAGCTCTCCCCTCAGCATCCCATCTCTGCCTTGGAGGTTTGTTTGGGGAGCTGGTGTTTGCGGTGAGCAGCAGAGGTCTGCTGATCAGACTGACTCAGCAGGCAGTGATTGTGACATTTTGATCAAAACTTTTTTTTAATTAATATTTTCAGAGGAAACAATATTTGTCTGAGATTTGTTTCAAAATAGGACAGGGTGGAAAACAAAATTGGCCAGGAGTCGAAGCTGGGAATCGGACTGTGGGAGTTCCTCATGCAAACTGTAAAGTGCAGGAGTCTCCTGGGGAACTTGTGAAAGCCTGGATTCTGAGGGGACCTGGGTGGGCCTGGGAGTCTGCACTTATGATCGGGTGACAAGAAGTGCTTTCATTAGCAAGACACTATTCAGCCCCCACTTTTTTTTTTAAGTGTTTCTTTAATGTTTATTCATTTTTGAGAGAGAGAGAGAGAGCAAGCAGGGGAGGGGCGGAAAGAGAGGGAGACACAGAACTTGAAACAGGCTCCAGGCTTTGAGCTGTCAGCACAGGGCCCGATGAGGGGCTCAAACTCACGAACCACAAGATCATGACCTGAGCTGAAGTCAGACGCTTAACTGACTAAGCGATCCAGGCTCCCCAAGCCTCCATTTGTAATGTTTGACATTTTCCATAATAAAAAGTAATTGATACAAAAGTGATATTCAAGCCTCCATAACAGTAATTAACTATTAACCTGAGTGTGCTATGTGCCAGATTTGAGTATATTTTTAACTTAATTCAACTCCTTAAGAAACTTTTAAAAACAAGTTTTCAGGGGCGCCTGGGTGGCGCAGTCGGTTAAGCGTCCGACTTCAGCCAGGTCACGATCTCGCGGTCCGTGAGTTCGAGCCCCGCGTCAGGCTCTGGGCTGATGGCTCGGAGCCTGGAGCCTGTTTCCGATTCTGTGTCTCCCTCTCTCTCTGCCCCTCCCCCGTTCATGCTCTGTCTCTCTCTGTCCCAAAAATAAATAAAAAACGTTGAAAAAAAAAAAAATTAAAAAAACAAGTTTTCATATCTCACCATTATGAAATGAATATATATTCACTATGAAAATTTTACAAAATTTCAGAAAAATATTGTTGGAAAAAAATTGCTAGATACTTCTGGAAGAGATGGCTTCCCCTACCCCCTTGGTTACAATTATACTGAAGACAGTGGACATTTGTCACTTTACTGTACCTACTGGCATTGCCCACATTTACTGAAAGCCCCATATAGACTTGGTCCTAGTGTTCTCTAACTGGAGAGACCATAACTAATCGCCCCCACTTTATAGTACTTCTGATTTTCCACAATTGTTCTTTTTTAATTTTTTTTTTTTTAAGTAATGTCTACACCCAATGTGGGGCTTGAACCTACAACTCTGAGTCACAAGCTCCACTGACTGAGCCAGCCAGGTGTGCCGGATTTTCTGCAATTGTGATGATAAATGAATAATACTTTAGTGAGCAGAGAGCTTTGTGAAGAAAGCTTTTTCTGATTTTAGGATTGCTTTCTTAGGCTCAAGGCAGGGTAATTCTGAAGGTTTTTGATACCTATGCTGCATTGCTTTTCAAAAGGACTGATGCAGTCTCCCATCTGGCCAACATAAACTCACTGCTCACGCAGAGGATATTACAACAAGACATTGTGCCATCTGGTCCCGTTCATTCATCAGTAGTTACTGAGCACTGGGCCGGTGACACTGGAATGAACCAGATACAACCATGCCTGCAAGGAGCTCCCATCCAAGCAGGGCAGAAAAGACGAACTCGCCAATAACCAATACAAAGTAGACAGCTGAGACCCACAGGGCAAATGTGGTGGGATTTGTGCACAGGGGTTTGGGGGGGAGGGCATCTTTGTTCAGACCAGAAAGCAGTCCTGTGGTGGGTCTGCAGAACAGTTGGGGGTACTGAAGAAACTGCTGGTTTATTGACTGATGCCCTGTGTGCCCTCTTCGCAGTGGTGAGTCTGGGGCAGGTAAGACGGAGACCACCAAGCTCATCCTGCAGTTCCTGGCCACTGTCAGTGGCCAGCATTCATGGATTGAACAGCAGGTCCTGGAGGCCAACCCCATTCTGGAAGGTAAGTGGGCACCCTCACAACTGGCCCTCCTCCCCAGACCCTGTAGGCTGGAAGCTTCCTGACAGGAGGTGTCCATGGGGAAGGACAGGATGGGCCATACCCTTTCCATGACTCAGGTTCCCTCAGGACAGGAAAGACCAGCATGAAGTAGATGGTAGTGTGGGGGCTCCCGGGAAGCCAGAATGGGAAAGACTGATGACCTTGTAAACAAGCTTTCTTTAAGCATATTTTTCACGGGATTGAAACAAGTATTCCTTTTAAATAAAGACTGTGGGATGAAATCAGTTTGGCAAATGCTGGGTGTGTCCACTTGAGCCACCGAGGAAGCAGTTGCTAAGCCTGTGTCAAGACTGTCTGCAAGGGGTCTATGAGGGGTGACCCTGCAAGATGAAGGGGGAGGTGGCAGGAACAGACAGGAAATGTCACCCAACTGGGATGCCCATAGGACACTCAGGAAAGGGAAGGCAGAATTGGCAGGATGAGGTTCACACGGCACGCAGATCTGCCCAGGTCTTGGCCAGCCTAAGGCGGAGCCCAGAGCAAAGTGCCTATATGAGTGCCCTGCACTGGGCACTGTGCCAGGCCTCAGCATCCCCTCACTCAGTCTCTGGTGGGGGTTGCCCAGAGATGTGGACCTCAACCCCCCAGTACCCAGCCACGGTCAGTGGGTTCTCTCCTGTTTCTTTGTAACAGAGGGATGTTTTACATACAAAGTTCATCTACAGTTTTATGAGTTTTGACAAACTCAGTCAGAATGCCCATCATAGTCCTGATATGGAATGTTCCTATCACCCCAAAACTTCCCTCATGGCCTCTCTTCCCAACGCCAGTCTTTGGCAACCACCAATTTCTCTTTTCTCCCCTGTAGAGCTAACCCTTGAATAATGACGGTTTGACATGCACAAGTCCGCTGTGGATACATGTGGATTTTTTTTTTTATAAATACAGTACAATGCTATAAATATATTTTCTCTTCCTTATGATTTCAATAACATTTTCTTTTCTCTAGCTTAACTTTATTGTGAGAATACAGTATATAATACATATAACTTACAAAGTATGTGTTCATCGACTGTATTATCGGTAAGGCTTCCAGTCAACAATAGGCTATCGGTAGTTAAGTTTTGCAGGAGTCAAAAGTCATACATAGATTTTAAACTGCACGGGGAGTCAGCACTTTATCTTTTCCATAAAGTTATATAAATGAGATCAAATGGTTTTCAGCGTTTTGGGGCTGGCTACTTTTTTTTTTTTAACTTTTATTTATATTTGAGAGACAGAGCATGAATGGGGGAGGAGCAGAGAGAGAGAGGGAGACACAAAATCCAACGCAGGCTCCAGGTTCTGAGCTGTCAGCACAGAGCCTGATGCGGGGCTCAAACCCACGAACTGTGAGATCATGATGTGAGCCGAAGTTGGATGCTCAACTGACTTGAGTCACCCAGGTGACTCACATCATGGCTAATGATGTAGAGCATCTTTTCATGGGCTTATTTCCTATCTGCGTATCTTCTCTGTATGTGTTCAAATCTTTTGCCCATTTTTAAATTGTTTCCTTATTAATGAATTGGGAGCTCTCTATATATTCTGGATTCAAACCCCTTATAAGATATGCATTTTGCAGATATTTTGCCCCAGTCTGTAGTCTGTTCCTCCGTTCTGACAGTGTCTTTCAGAGGCCAGATGTTTTAGATTTCGATGAAGTTCCATTTATCTTTGTTTCTCTCCTTGACTATGCTTTCGGTGTTGTGTTTAAGCAATCTTTGCCCAACCCAGAGATTTTCTTCTACATTTTCTTCTAGATGTGGTGCAGTTTTAGGTTTTACATTTAGATCTGTATCTATTTTGTGTTCATTTTCTCTATAGTGCAAGGTCTGAGTCGAGTTTCTGCTTTTTTCTTTTTTTTCCTTCCCTTTCGTTTCTTGTTTTCTTTCATAAGGATATCCAAGAATTTCAGGCCCATTTGCCAAGAAGACTATTCTTTTTCCATTCAGTGGCCTTTGCACCTTTGTCCAAACTCAGTTGATCATACATGTGTGAGTCTGTTTCTGGATTCTCTGTTCTGTTCTATTGCTCTCTCTGACTACTCTTTCACCAATACCACACTGTCTTGAGTTCTGAGCTTAGTCAGTTTTTCAATCAGGTAGCACACATCCTCCAGTGTTGGTGGCCACATTTACTTTTCTATATACATTGTAGAATCAGCTTGCCAATTTCTACCAAAAAGGGCTGACATCAGGTTTTCTCGAAGAGAGATTGGCCACTGGGTTGAACCACACAAAGTAGGTTTCTGAAGCATAGTTAGTCCTTATCAGAGCCTCTGCTATCTGTCGGGATTCCTCAAGGGGGAGAGACCAAGGACTCTTTTTCCTTCTTCTCTTGGGACTAATGATGGATGGTGGTATTTTCAAACTGCAACCCAACCCACCAATGAGTCTTGAAATTAGTCTTTTAGGACAAATTATAAATTAAAAAAAAATTTAATGTTTATTATTTTGAGAGAGAGAGAGAGAAAGGAGGAGAGGAGAGGAGAGGAGAGGAGAGGAGAGGAGAGGAGAGGAGAGGAGAGGAGAGGAGAGACAGAGCACAAGCAGGGGATGGGCAGAGAGAGGGAGACACAGAATCCGAAGCAGGCTCCAGGCTCCGAGCTGTCAGCACAGAACCTGACTCGGGGCTCAAATTCACAGACCATGAGATCATGACCTGAGCCAAAGTCGGATGCTCAACCAGCTGAGCCACCCAGGCACCCCGGTCTTTTAGGACAAATTAAATAGCATAGAAGAGAAAATACCCCAGTGCACAGCTCTTGATCAGAACCAGTACTGAATATTTTCTTTTAATTACATGTATAGGTGGGGGTGTGTATTCACTGAGACTCATTGCAAAGGGTCTTTCTTATTGTGGGTCATGTCCGAGAAGCTCACAGAAACAGCTCTATAAAAACGCACCTTCAGTCATGCTGCAATCCAAATGCCTTCTGGTGTGACCCCCCATCTGAGCCTTGTCCCTGCCAGCTTGCCCTACCAGCCCCTGCCCTTCAGCCTGAGCAATCTTTCCAAAATGCAAATCTGTTCCCATACTCCCTCAGAAGGTTTCCTGCCTCCCCCATCACCCACAGACTAATTCCAAACATCTTAACCTGGCATTCAAGGCTCTATGCTACTAACTGGTTCCGTCTGTCTTCCACTGCTTTCCTCTATATTTTATGCTCCAGCCAAATTTCCCGCTCTGTGAGCACACCCCATGCTTACCGACACTTGCACCTTTACTTGCACTTTGTCTTCCCCTCAGCACACTCTTGGCTGCCACCACCCTCCAGTGCAATGCTACCCAATCCTTCAACTCTGGGCTTAAGAAGCTTTCCCAGATGATCCCACTAAAAGTAAATTTCCCCCTCTCTGCTCCCATCATGGGCATCACCCTCTGACCTTCAGCCTTCGGAAATGCCAAGACAATCCGAAATGATAACTCAAGCCGCTTTGGGAAGTATATCGACATCCACTTCAATCCTAGCGGGGTCATCGAGGGTGCACGCATCGAGCAGTTTCTCCTGGAGAAGTCCCGGGTCTGCCGGCAGGTGAGGACTCCCTCTGCTGCACTGGTCCTGGGGAACCTCCGCCCACCCCAGGGCTGGGAGTCGGGATGAAGAGGCTTTTATGACAGGTTCCCTTCCATCACTCTCACGCCTCTCCAGGGACACCCCCCTTCCCGCCCCTGCCACAGACCTTCAGAGGTCTTAGTTTGTTGCCACTGTACTTACCCTGAGATGGGCCAAGGACCCCTAGAATTGGGTAATGATGGTCCTTTCCCAGTATTCAAGAAGAAGAAATCATAGGATTTTCTGTTTTGAATTTTCCATCCACATCATGTTCTACATTGTTTGGTGCTTACTACTTACCTCTCCTAGAATTAATTCTAAGGCCAGGCCAGTCCTGAGCTAAGGATCTGGATCCTGGCATCACTCCCTGGCTTGCAACTTAGGAAAGCTGACCTCGGGGCTGGGAGGAGCAGTGGAGATGCAGGGAAGCCCCTGGGAGCCAGGAGTTTGTGAAGAGTGGCCTTTAGCCCAGGGCTGTGGGCAAGAGCTGACCTTGGAAGCCCAAGATGGGGACATCTGCCAAACCCAACGTCCCTCAGGTCAATGCCAGAGCCACATCTGGTTGACAGACCTTGGAGCAGAAGCTGGGACAGGGCTGGAGGCGGCTTGGTGGCCTGGGGGTGGGGGATGCTTACAGGCTCTCTGGACCGCCTTCCCCACCAGGCCCCCGAGGAGCGGAACTACCACATCTTCTACTGCATGCTCCAGGGGATGAGCGCTGAGGAGAAGCAGCTGCTGAGCCTGGGGACGCCCTCCGAGTACCACTACCTGACGATGGTGAGGCCCACCCCCCTCTCACCCCGCCCCTGCCCTCCCTGCCCACCTCTCCCACCCCAAACCTGACAGCACTGCCCCACCCAGCCTCCCAAGAGCAAAAGCAAGAAGAAGAAGGAAGGCTGGTTCCTGCTACACCTGGGGTTTGCAGCCACAGAAAAGCCCTGCGGCGGGGATTGAGGGCTCCCTTTTTCCATCCTCCACTCCAGCCTTCTGTTTTTGTGACCGTCAAGGCCTTCCTTTTGCTCGTGTGTTTCCTCATTTTCTGTTGAACTCCTAGTCCCTCTCCACGAACCTCAGCTCTCTCTGGTTCCAGAGGTCAGAGGTCCTGGTGGTGACGGAGAGTCGTAGCCGCACCTCTCCTTCCTCGATTTCATCCACCCATTTCCAGTCGTCCATCCTTGTAGGTGCCTGAGAACTTGAACTCCAGCAAAGCAGGGAGTTGCTCTTGCTTTGGGCTGCACCCTCACGCCTGGAACAGTGCGGCGCATGCGGCCATCCGGCCCGTTTGTTGAGAAGGGGATGGCAGAGTTCTGCCTCTTGAATCTCCTCTGCCTAGCCCCTCTCTCCTACGTTCACTGCCTGAAGGCCTTCCTCATTTCTTTCCCAGATCACGGTGGTAGTTTCCTCCAGCATCCTCCCGTCACCAGACTTGACCTCTAATCTATCATCCTTTCTGCAGACCTTCCTTCCACGGTGCAAGTCTGACAGATCCTGTCTCTGACTGCCATTCTGCAGGGGCCTCCCTGTGGCTCCTTGGCATGGTTTCCAAGCACCTCCAGATCCCCATCATCCCTCCACTTCTCCCCATATGACCCCCGCTTCCTTGCCAGCCCCGCCGCTGCCTCCGCAGCCTAGCTCCGGCTATTCTCTGCCTACACTGCCCTCTCCCTGTGGTGCTATGAAGTACAGCGTGTGCTTTCGCCAGGAAGCTTTTCCCCACTTCCCCATAGGGTTGTCCTAGCCCTCTTTGGTCTCAGCAGCACCTGTAACAGAGTATGACACCATCATTTGCTTCCTGCCTCCCTTATTGGATGCACGGCGTCCCACACAGGGCTAGGCCTCTCCATTTGTGAATTCCCACCAAGTAGCACAGGGCCTGGTACATGGGGAGCTTTGGAGGGTGTTTGTTAAAGCAATGAACTCGCAGGATTCCCCAGGGATGGGTGACAAGTAGGGACTCAAAGAAGATCAACGGTTTGGCTGAGGCCACACAGCTTCCAACTGCCATTGCTGGCTGCTGTGTCTATGTTACCATGATTCTGCCTCTGGAAATAATTCCGTGTATTTTCTGAGCTGGAGCCTCTCCAGCTGGCCTCTCAGAGTCCACCTAGAGCCTGTGAAGTGTCACTTCTTAGGGGCCTTTGGCTGAGTCCCTGACACATCTCTGCCTTATTAGCCCTGTGATGGAGGAGGTGGGGTGTGGGGTGGCCCCCAGAATGTTGAGGTGCCCAATCTTACAGGGAAACTGCACCTCCTGTGAGGGTCTCAACGACGCCAAGGACTATGCCCACGTGCGCTCTGCCATGAAGATTCTCATGTTCTCTGACTCGGAGAACTGGGACCTCAGCAAGCTGCTGGCAGCCATTCTCCACCTGGGCAACGTGGAGTTCATGGGTAATGCTGTGTCCGCTCAAACTGTACCCCCTGGGGAGGAAGACTGGAGGGACTGGAACAGGAGGAGGAAGAAGTCTCTGGGAGTTCTCACATAGTCTAACCCTGTCCTTGGAAAATGCATTGAAAATCGTAGCTATGATTTTGGAGGTCTCACGGTGTGACAGGGAAGATGTCAAAGCTTAGGGCCCCCTGAAGATGAAAACTCTGATCAGTCCCCCAGTTTTAGCTGGGACCCTACAGGGCTACCCCCTGAGGATAAGGGTGAACCAGAGTAAACAGAGTCATGCATGAATGTACAAGTCCATTTGTAGGCATCTGGGTGGTCTGGGCATTAGGGTGACCTGGCCTGTTAGTGCCTCCAAGCATCTGATGGATCCTTCCTTCTCGGGAGGAAACTGGCACCAATTTTGATTACAAATTATTACTTTAAACAATTTTTCAAACACAGCATCTCACATGCAGCTGGGGATAGATAGGAGTGAGGAAACAAGATATTGTGAGTGAGAATCAGCAGAGATAACAGACAATAGAAATAGAGCCACAAAGACTTCAGATGTTTGGGGTTATTGGACACAAACCATAAAGCAGCTATGCTTGCTATGTTCAAGAAAAGAAAAAGCCAAGCTTGAAAATTTAGACACGAAACTGGAAATAGAAAATGTGACATTATGTATTTTAAAAGGAACTTTGTAGAAATTGTAAAATTAAAAAAAAAAAGACCAAAATGCAGAACTCAATGGATGGTTTTAACAGCCAGTTTTATATACATGGAGAGGGAGTGTGTGAGCTAGAGGAGAAGCTGGAACACAGCATGGAGATACAGAAGGATGGAAAATATATAAGAGAGAGTAGGAGATGTGAAGGACACAGTGAGAAGTTATAACACACCTTTAATTGGTGTACTAAAGGAAAAGAGAGAAAGAATGGGGCAGAGGCAACATTGGAAGGAACTATGGTTGGTTCTAGAATTCATGAAGGACACCGATTCACAGAACAGTGAGGAAAGGACAGACTTTTCAATAAACTGTTGGATGTCCATGTGGAAAACATGAACTTGGACCCCTCTCTCACACCATATAAGGAAATCTACTCCAGGAGAGTTGTTGTTCTGCCCGTGTGATCTATCCACCACACTGGCACTTCTGCTGGTGACAGGTGGGTGCTGACACACACACAGGGGGCATCTGGACCTGGGAGAGTATTACAAATGTGGTGTCGAGGACATGGGACCAGGCACAAAAGAATGCAGGTCTTATAGATCAGACGTTCGATTAGATCACACTTAACAAAATTTAAACACAGGTGAGATTAAATGCTGTTAAGGACTCATATTTAGGTAGTGGAAAGCAAGGAAGTGGTTTCCATTAGTGAGTGGGGAGGAATGTGGTCTTAGCAAGAAAGGACCATGAGAGCTTCAGATGTTGTCCAGGCTTTGTATCTTGGCAGTAGTAGTGGATACACAGTGTTGACTTAATCATTATTTATTATAACACGCCTTGGGGTTCTATACACTTTTTTATGTGAATGCTTTATTTTATAATTTTTTCAAGTTTAAAAAAGAGAAAATATATACATACAGAAACGACACTTCCTCCCCCCCGCACCCCCAGCAGCCCTGATGTGGAGGTTGCCTCAGAGAAGGGGATTGAGGCTAGGAGGGGCCGGTCAGGAAACCTCTGCAAGGGGACTGGACCTGGCTTTTATAGTGACGCTCTGTGGATGTCCGCTTATTTGACTGAATGAATAAATGATGCCTGGATCTCCATGGACAGCAGAGTGGATTGAAGGGGGCTGATGGCTCATCTTTCTCTTTAGTAGACCCCATCCTGCCCACACCAGCACCAGCCTTCTCCCTCCAAATAAGCCCTCTTTTCTTCAAACTTCACTTTGACCCAGAGCTACGACCTCACTGAGTGGAGGGGGAAGTAGTCTGTTACACTCCTTCACAGCTAAGGGGCTGGTAATCACCAGGGACATTGGCTCCCACAGAGAGGGCCTGGGAGAGGTGGTGCCCCACATCCAGGAACAGTTGCCCCTAATAGGTGGATCTGTGGCTGCCCAGGCCAGGCCCTACTGGGACCCCTGATCCATCACTTCGGCTGCCTTGCCAGTCCGGGTTACTGCTTCTCTCCACAGCCGCAGTCTTCGAGAACCTGGACTCCTCTGATGTGATGGAGACGCCTGCCTTTCCCATCGTGCTGAAGTTGCTGGAGGTAGGCTGGCCATTGTGTCTGCCAGCTTCCATTTCTGTGAGGGGCCCCAGGGGTCTGGGCTCACAGCCACCTGACTCCTGATTGTCATAACCCTCCCCAGGCTCCCACTCCTTCCCCCCAACTCCTCTCCCAGACTCTCAGCTCAACCCCTGAACCCATCTGGCTCTGCAGACACTGGGGGTGGGAAGCAGTGTGAGCTAATCTTTAACAAAATGATCAGTCCAGCTTTAACACACGTCTCTTCCCTCTTCCCCATGTCCCCCCTGCTCTTCAGGGGCCTTCACTCAGGATCGTCACTACCCACCCCACCCAGTCCCCAAGCTCCCCCCACACGGCCACATGGCCCAGTGCCCTTACACTGGACCTTCCCTGCCTGCCTCAATAAGCCCCTGCCTTCCGGAGTTGTGCTATTCTGGGAAAGTGGAGCCTCGCTTGGAGGAAGGATGGCAGGCCCTGGCTGGAGACACATCTCTGCCCTGGGAACATTATAATTTCCTCCATGTCACACCCTGTTGACAGTTCTGGTGGGAAATTAATAGAATTGAAGCAAGCAAACAAACAAAGCAATCACATTTTGCTGCTAATATTCTTAATTTGTTCAGGGTTCTTAGAAACTTTGGGTTCTTGCTGGCTCAGTCTTCCCTGCATGGTGAGAGGACTGGCCCATCCAGAATCCTCCTGTTCCCTTAGGCCTTCAGCCCCCAGGCAGGAATGGCTTCAGTTGGGGTCCATCCAGATGCCAGTCACCTGGCCTCAGAACTCTCCCCGCCCACTGTTCTCCAAGGTCTGCTTATGGCACCAGCCCCTTCCCCGGCCCCCAGGAGACCAGCACACAGCTGGTAATCCAAGCAGCCAGCAAGCCCAGGACCCATCCAGGTTGTGTATCCTTCTGGAACACTCTAACACCCCAGTGCTCAGACTGATGCTGGGCCTGGGCCTGCCCAGGGACCCTGACTCTGGTCTCCATCTGGCCCAGCCCTCTTGCACAGCCCCATAGGCATCTCCCACCGTCAAGCCTTGGGCCTAGGGTGTTTGGTCATGGGAGAAAACAAGACTAGGTAGGTCAGAGCCAAGGAGCCAGGCCCCGCCACATCAGCCATGATGCCAGGCCTCACCTGCCTTTCCAGGTGAAGTGGCAGGCACTCCGGGACTGTCTGATCAAGCATTCCATCGTCATCCGAGGGGAGTTTGTCACCAGGCCCCTGAACATCACCCAGGCTGCAGACCGGAGGGACGCCTTTGTCAAGGTACAGAGCTGTGGGAGAAGGGGCCCCCGTGTCTGTGTGTTGAACAAGACTCCTTGCCCTGCTGGTAGAGAACAGGAAAGAGTGGCAATGGCTGGGCTGGTCCTGACTGCCAGTCACCTGCCAGGTGACTGTGGGCTTTCTAGCCTCTTTGGGCTTCGGGTTCTTGCCTATAAGTAGGGATAACACCCCTCAGCAGGTCCAGGATATCCAGTGTGGGTGCAGCCTTTGCCGGTGAACTTAGAGATAAGAGCCAGCCTTCCTCTTATGCTTCAAAGCCTGTGGGCTTTCCCCCATGTCTCCTCAGGGCATTTACGGGCACCTCTTCCTGTGGATTGTCAAGAAAATCAATGCTGCAATTTTCACTCCACCTGCCCAGGACCCCAAAAATGTGCGAAGGGCCATCGGCCTCCTGGACATATTTGGTTTTGAAAATTTCCAGAATAATAGGTATGAAGTTCTCAGTTCGCCTGCTTTCAGAGAATGGGAGATCGGCTTGGGTCCTGTCTAGCTGAGCAAGCTGGAGGGTAACCCTCCCACCCCCATGGGACTGCTCTGCAGGCCCGGATGTGTCTGCAGTGAGATGGTCTGTGTGCCTCCCCCTGACTCCCCCTGCACATCTAGAGAAGGCCACATAGCTAAAGGCCTCCCCAAGAGTCGGGCTGCAGCCCAGCATCTGTCACCCCTCTTGACCCATCTGCTCTGCTAATGAACTGAAGTGAATTATCACGTGAGGCAGGGGTGAACATGGAAATTGCTAGCCCTGATCCAACTGCTTCGTTGGTGGGATACCCTACTAGTAACGGGGAAAGGAAGGTAGGAGATTTGTGACCATCCCTGACTTTTGAGTTTGGCAAGGGTCAGGCAAGGCAGGACACCTCTGGCCCTGTGTCCCAGTGTCCCAGCAGCCCAGACTGGAGGCCCACGAGCTGGAGGCAAGAGGCAGGTCAGAAAAGCGATGCCTAGCTGGGACTGTGATGAGGACCGGGGAAGGGGGCGACAGGGCGCTGAAGGGAGTCAGGCAGCGGAGTCAAATAAGGACAAGTGATGCCCTGGGGCGCTGTTGAGTGGCAGGAGGATGTCCGAGGAGGAAAATTAGGACAAGCAAGCAGGAGCATGCTGGGATTGCTGCCTCCCGGACCAGTGGGGCGGGCAGGGCACAGGCCTGCTCAGTGCGCTGGGGGGATGGGCAAGGCTGGCTAAGCCCAGGGCAATGGCAGCTCTCAGGCACAGGAAAGTCAGGTGTGATTCAGATAATCGGTTTTTGTCCCTAGGAGCGACAGCTGAGCCGACCAAGCACCTTGGCTGCCTTAGAGGTGGTTGTGGGGGATCCGGTCATTTATGCAGGGGCCCCTCCCTGAGGGAGCCCTGAGCTGGGTCTGTGACAGGGCACCAGTCCCTTCCTGTAGGTGGCCACTGAGTGCTCTCCAGGCTGCATGCTGGGAGTGGGGCACACGGTGGACCTGTCCCCTCACCTCCCGGGTTAACAGACGTTGAACAACCAGTCTCAGGAATGGTGAGGTTTTGCATAAGTGGGCAACCCATCCGGAGGAAGAAAGGCCCAAGGGATGAACACAATGAGCTGGGTAATGAGGAAGGAGAGGAGGGAGGCAGCAAACATGTGACCACTCAGGCCGGGGAGAAGTGGGTGCCTTCACAGCACCGCAGGAAGGAGCCCGCAGCGACCCAGGCCACTCTCAGAGACGCAGCAAGGCTTTGCACTGTTCTATGTGCACTGTTCACTGTGGGGATCTGAAAAGAGGGGATTGGAAGCAGGGGGACAGCGGGGCTGCTGGCCAGAGAGCCTGCCACATAGTGTGTGAGATGGGGATGTGGGGAGAGCCCGCAGGAGGCCGCGGCTGTGCTCTGGATGGTGAGTGAGGGGCCTGGGCCCCGGCTGCAGTGTGGGAACAAAGTCAGCAGAGCAGGGTGCTGTGTTGGAGTGAGGGGGCCCGACTCTGGCAGACAGTTGGAACTGGGAAGGGAGGAGACAGAGGTGTCAGGTGTGACTCCTTGGTTTGTGAGTCCGGGGGGGGGGGGGGGGGGGGGAGTGGGGGGGGTGATGATTGGAGGCGCCGACCTGAGATGGGAAGCGGGGAGGAAGAATAGCTGGAGGCCGGAGCGGGAGTAAGGATTCTTGCTGATGCAGAGGAGCCCGGCCCTCGGCCCTCAATACTGGGGCCTTGTGCCCCTCGGGGTGGGGCTGCTACGGGTCACGTGGTCCCCCAAGGCTCGGCTCTTGACCAAGGTCTCTAGGTCTGTTTGCCAGGGGCTGGAGCGGGTGATGGTGGCGGAGACGAGAGAAGGGGGAGGGTAGAGACTGCGTGTACGTGTGTATGGGGATGAGCACCCGCAGGCTACGCAGAAGGCTGGGTGCAAGCGGCCGGCAGCTCCGCGGGTCCTGCCGGCGACGACAGGGACAGGCTGACCGGGCCCCTCCTGCGGGGGCGGCGCTCCCTCCACAGCTTCGAGCAGCTCTGCATCAATTTTGCCAATGAGCACCTGCAGCAGTTCTTTGTGCATCATGTGTTCACCGTGGAGCAGGAGGAGTACCTCTCGGAGGGCATCGCCTGGGACTACATCCAGTACAGTGACAATCGCCCCACCCTGGACCTGCTGGCCCTCAAGCCCATGAGCATCATCTCCCTCCTGGACGAAGAGAGCCACTTCCCGCAGGTGTGTCCCTGAGCCCACCCACCCTCGGGTGGAGAGCCCCACTCACAGGTCTCACCCTTGAGGTGGGGAAACTCTCCTGGGTCCCCTGGGTTGCGGAAACCTCTGTCAGGCATTAGCAGACCAGCCCCAACCCGGGCAACCTCCTCTCCTGCAAGTTTCACCTCCTACAGGAAGGCCTCCTGACTCCAGCCTCGCTCCCACTCCCCAGCAGCATGACATCGCAGTCACTGTTTATTCACATCCAAGAACTCACCCTAAGAGGGGCTTCCTAAGCACTCGTGGGCCTAGAGCTGCAGAGGGTACAAGAGATGGAAATGCTTGCTTTCTCGCCCTCAAGGTGCTCTGCCTGTCCTAGGAAAGTCCCTAGACTTTCAAAGCAATCTGAGTCCAGAGAAGGGTGAAGCCAGGGCCAGGTACCTGGACAACGGTAGGGAAGGGTGGAGCCGGAGAGCCAGCCGTGGAGGTCAGCAGACCCAGTCTCTGCTCCCAGCTCAGCCCTCATTTATAGAGACTAGTCACCAACCCCTGAGTGGCAGTTTCCCGTCTGTTAGAAGGGTCCTCAGTCATTCTGAGCTGAGCTGCTCTGCCCCTGTGAGGAAGCCCCGAAGCCCTGTGGCTGTGCCAGCTGACCTCCCGTGCATGGCTGGACTCTGGGACGTCAGCCCACAGGGCGTGTGCCTTCTTCCAGGGGACAGATACCACCATGCTGCAAAAACTGAACAGTGTCCATGCCAACAACAAGGCTTACCTGCAGCCCAAGAATATCCACGACGCCAGATTTGGCATTGCGCACTTTGCCGGTGAGGTGTACTACCAGACAGAAGGTAGGCGCAGCTCCTGTCCACTTCCCTTCCCTTCCAGATCTGGACCATTCCAGGGGGGCTGTGGGAAGGAGGCTGAGAGGACAAGGTCATTTTGCAGAGCTGGCAATGGGACAAAGGGAATGGAATGGACATGGTTTGTTGGCACCACTCATACTGGATGAGGGCCACCTAATAGGCTCATGTTAACTTAATCACCTCTGTAAAGGCCCCATCTCTACATATGGTCACATTCTGAGGTCCTGGGGTTAGGGCTGCAATGTGTGGATGGGGGCTAGGGGCAGACGATGCAACTCAGCCCATAACACCGCCCCTCCTTAATTTATGGATTCTCAGTCTTCAGGCTGGAGATGGCCCTGGTCCTAGCAGGACCTTCCAGAACCCCAGAGCAGGGCTGGTAGAGGGGCTGGGGGCTCCAGGCCCTCAGGTCTGCCTTAGCAACCACAGACATGCTTGGTTCCTAAACCTCTTCTGTCAGGGGCGCCTGGGCAGCTCAGCTGGTTAAGTGTCTGACTTCAGCTCAGGTCATGATCTCACTGTTCATGAGTTCGAGCCCCCCATTGGGCTCTGTGCTGACAGCTCAGAGCCTGGAGCCTGCTTTGGATTCTGTGTCTCCCTCTCTCTGCTCCTCCCCCACTCATGCTCTGTCTCTCAAAAATAAATAAACATTAAAAAAACAAATCTAAACCTCTTCTGTCAGAGCGCACACACAGGTTCATGCACACTCTGCCTAAAGGCACACATTCACCCCCAAGACCTGTGCAATTTAAACTCCTAATGAGGAGGGAAATATGCCCTCAGGACCTCCTAATCAGTAAGCCATGCCCCATCCTTGGAGCCAGTAAGACACAGCAGTCTGAATTCCTTTCCCTCTTCCATTTTGGGCTCTCAGGAAGAGCAGGGGCTTGGAAGCAGCCAGACTGGCCAGCTGGGGCAGGTGGACGCACAGATCCTCCCGGCGCTGTGTCAGGGCTCTGGGGCGAGGGCAGGAGAGGCCCCTGCAGACTGCAAGCTCCCTGGATGTTACCAGGCTGCCAGATTTTCAGGACTTATCGGTGGGGGCAGGAGGCTTCTTCACAATCTCCTTCTCCTGCTTTCCTTTTCTAGCTCCTTTATATGAATAAGTAGCTGCCTGAATCAGATTTGCCCAAGGTCACCCGGAACTTCAGTGGGCCAGAGCCCCGAGGGGAGCCCTCAGACATTTCACTGCAGGGAAATCTAGACTGTACCCTGAAGGGACATATGGTCCCCGGTGGCTGCTGGTCAGCTCCAGAGTACACCTGGCAGTTACAGTGACGGCGAGGGCTGGGGGTGTTGAGGGAACGGGATCACCAATCACTCCTGTCCCACTCCTGTGGTGCACCCAGCAGAGGGGGCGGGGTGGCGAAGGAAAGGGAAAGTCCTCGACCCACCCTTGAACTGAGCAGTAGAGCCCATGAGAAAGGTCACACAGAGGCCAGGGGAGCCCTGAGGAGGGCCCTGGGGAGCCTCCTGGAATAGACCATGCTTGAGCCGGTCTTGAAGAATGAGCCAGAGCTGGCGTGGGTGCCTGAGGAATGAAGAGTGTCCAGGAGTGGCCAGCGGGGGCTGGAGGTGTGGGAGGGCTGGGGCCTCTGAGGGTAACTCCGTGCCAGTGGGGTACAGGGCCACAGGGGCCCCGGGGGACGAGGAAGGAGGAGACGAGGAAGGCATGCTGTGGTGACAGGACAGCAGAGGAAGTATTTGGGCAGGCAGCACTGGGCAGGACAGTCTGGGCCACGAGCCAGGAAGGGTGGGACAGCGGGCAGAGTGGTGGGCTGTGATCAGAGGGATGGTTCGGGCAGAAGGACTGGCAGTGGATTCGATAGGAGTTGTGGAGGGGATGGCAGGTGTGGGGGTCAGAGGGTTTAGAGGTGGGTGTGACACACTGGGCAGAGATGAGTGCAGGCCTGGGTACAGGGGGGCCCTGCTGGCCAGACAGGGAGGTCAAGGGAGGGATGGAGAGGGCAGCTTCGGCAGGGACTCCTTCAGGCCTCCTGGTGTGACCAGAGTCCCCACACTGCTGCCCTCCCCTTCCCCTGTGGGTCTGTGGTGATGGCTGAACTGGGCTGGCGAGTGGGCTCTGCTTCCCCCACAGGCTTCCTGGAAAAGAATCGAGACGTGCTGAGCACAGATATCCTCACCCTGGTCTATTCCTCCGAGAACAAGTTCCTGAAGGAGATATTCAAGCTGGAGTCGGCGGGGACCAAGATGGGCCATGGGACCATCATCCGGGCAAAGGCAGGGAGCCAGCTCTTCAAGGTGGTCTCCCGTGGGTGGCCCTGCCAGTGCCTCCTGGGTCTCTCAGCCCTTAGGGCCTCAGGGGTCAGACAGGCACACACAGGAAAGACCTATCACCTGGGTCTCAGTTGCTCAGTCAGGACCCAGAAGTGAGCGAAAATCAGGAGTGAGGGGTTGCTGTGTGGGCAGTGGTAAGGGGACAGGTTCACACTGACAGGCCTGCTTCTGAGTGTGTGGTGGTCTGGTGGAGGCACATCTGCTGGTGTTAATATTATGTTTCTAGATTGGTCTCTATGTATATGTTGGGTATGTGCATGGTATATGTATTGTGTGGTGTGTGTGCATGCCGTATGCGTTTTGTGTGGTATCTCTGGGGCGTATGTGTGGTGGGTGTGGTGTGTGTGGTTATTTGGTATATGTGCGTGTGGTGTGGGGTGTGTGGAGTGCGTTTTGTGTGATGTATGTGGGGTGCGGTGTGTGTATGGTATGTATGTGGTGTGTGTGTGTGGTGTGGGGTGTGTGGTGTGGCAGGGGCAGCACTACGGGCCACCGGCCAGGGAGGTGGGCAACAGGGAGCCCTCAGTGCTCCCCAGGGCAGCCTAGGATATCCTGGCAGGGTGAGGGTCTGCCTACCCACTCCCTGCCACATCTCCACCCCTCAAGAGTGACTGTTCCAGAAAAGGCCCATGAATCGTCTAATGAGGAACTCCCCCACCAAGGGGCAGGGAGATGGGCCCAGGAGTGGCTCGGGAACTTGGGGTGTAGGCAGAGGAACCTGCCCCCTGTGCCTTGCATTCCGTTCTGGCCACACTGAGGTGCCCTTGACCTCTCATCATATCATGCCCCACCCTACCCTCTGTAGGCGGCCTCTCCTGAGACCTCAGAGCCCAGGAAGGCAGCAAGGAGCCCTGAGGTGGTGCAGGACTTGCCCACGTCCGGAACCAGCTGGGACCAGCCCATACCTTCTGCATCACTGAGTTAGGCTACACTCCCCACAGCAAGGCCAGAGTATAGGCTTGTCCCGGCCACCGTGGGGCCCCTGGAGCATGTCAGGAGGACATGGGGGAGAATGCACATTATTTCACCAACCTGGACAACAGGAAAATGCTGCCCATTGTTCCTGTAAGGTGCCAGTGGTGGCTTTCTTGTCTCAAAAGTGTTGCCACGTGTCTCCAATTGCTGCCATTTGGCAGTACCTGCCTTCGTTCAGTTGCATTTGACTCGGAGAGGGTTTGATCAGGGAGCATTGCACAAAAGATCAGGCATTGCACAAAACACACACTAGGGCTTGTTTTCTCCTGCATCCATAGTTTCAATACATTTGTTTTAAAACTATATACGTTTACTACAATGCTTACAATGTGCAGTATAAAACATGTTTTAAAAACAAAACCGACACAAGAACTGAAAATGTGGAAGGGTGAGGTAAAAAGGGAGTGTTGTCAGGTCTCACATGGTTTCTCACGCTGGTGCATGATCCTGTACACCCCACGTGGGGGACCCCACCTCTAGGCAGGACGCCTGGCCCTGTCTTGCTCACCAGAACCTATGGTGGGCCAGTAAGGGAGGGGCTGAGTGAACACAGCCCTGCCTATCTGTGGGATGTTGGCAGGAGCCCTCCTCTGGGTCAGCTGTGCCCCAGGCCGAGCCCCCCAGCGCCCCGCTTGTACCTGTGCTTCTGCTTGCAGTCTGCAGACTCTGGCAAGCAGCCCTCCACCCTGGCAGGCCAGTTCAAGAAGTCCCTAGACCAGCTGATGAAAATCCTGACCAGCTGCCAGCCCTACTTCATCCGCTGCATCAAACCCAATGAGTACAAGAAGCCACTGGTAATGAGGGGGGGCTGGGGGCACACACGAGGAGGGAGGGAGCACCTACTGGATGAGTCTAATGGCATCTAGGGTCATGTCACTCCTTTACCAGGAGTGGGGATGCCAGGGCCTGGCTAGCATTAGAGCTGTCTGTCCCCATTTTACAGATGGGGACACTGAGGCAAGGTGACCAGTCTAGGCCATTCTAAGGTCAGTGACTGGCAGGGCTTTGGATAACCAGACCTCTGCTGTCTATGGCCTGTCATTCACCAGCCGTTTGCACTTGGCCGGTGCTCTGCTTCTCTGAGCCCATTTTCTCTCCTGTAAAGTCAGAATCCTGCCAACCTATGGGGGCAGCAAGGCCTATACATGATGTTTTTGGCACATCTGCGTGTGTAAACCTGGCTCAGAAAGGCAGCAACCCATACTAGGATGTTAGAGGCTGGCTAGCTGTCACCAAGACCTGAGGCCAAGCAGCTCTTTGGAGGGTGGCTTTATCTGCATATGTGCTGGGTAGGAGCCTGCCACCCAAAAGTCCTGGATCTGTGGGCTTGGGAATCACACCCAGAGGCTCAAATACAGGACTCCCCAAAACTGGGAAATAACATCTAAAAGGAGATGAAATGACTCAAAAAAATCTTATAAGGGGAAAAAATTAATATTACATTAAATGCAGCATATTTTTGGAATAGAACAAAAGTATATGAAATTGGGACTGGCCCAGGAAATCCAGAAGGTATCCCCCTTATAGGCACAACACCTGTATGTTGGGTAATAACTGTGCTCTCAGAGGCCCTCTGCCCTCATCCCCCACCCCACTTCCAGCACTGAGGGACAGGTGGGCGGGGCCTGGGGCTGATGCTTCTGTCTCTCCAGCAGCCCCAGCTGGGACATGGCTCAGAGACAGTGGCTGCTATGTGGGTGTAGGGGGAGGCCAGGCTGAGGGGCCAGGCAGGCTCAAGGTGAACCTTGCTCAGTGTGGCCCTGAGCCTCAGGCACCTCAACTTTAAATTGGAGCTAAGTACCCCACTATGTAGGGCAGTTATAAAGATTAAATGAGAAACATGGAGCCCACTGGAAATGCTCAATAAATGGGAGCCAATTAGTTGCCCAAGACTAACTGCCATGTGGCCCTGGACCCCACGAGCAGTTGGCTCTGTGGCCCTCAGCCTTTCCAGGTGGGTAACAGCCTGCTGGTAGGCTTGCCAGATTCGAGGGTGTGCCCTTAGTCCCCAGACACTCCTGGCTGGGAGGTTGAGGGGGGCTCTCTTGCGGCTAAGCCATGCAGAGTCTGGAGCCATGGCTGAAGACCCCATTCCCCTGCTCAAAGTATCGTGTCCAAATTCCTCTCTATCAGCCATGCCCATCTCTGGGGAAGAGAAACTAAGCTGGCTACAATGCTTTCTGACTCTAGGTAGGAAATGTGTTTCTTCATTCCATTAGAGTGTGGGAGGTGGGACAGCGCCCACCCCAGCACAGGCAAGGCTGCAAGGAAACTTCTTTGAGAGCATTGTTGTGGGGCATTTAAAAACATTTTACACATGACATATGCAAATAACTTTTATATTCATAGTACTTTGCATATGCTGAGAATGAGGGAAGTATTAGTGTTCTTGTGGAAGTCACAGTTTGTATATTACCGACTTCCATCTGCTTGGAAATACTCTCGGGACCGAATTTTCAGCGACTTGGGTCCAAATTCCTCTCTGGAAAATAGGAGTCTGCAGGTTAAAGCATACACTGCGATTCAGGCAAGCATCGTGGGGTTCTCTCCTATCTGGGGACAGCCGGGTGGTTGGGAGGGCCGCCCTGGCAGGTGCACCAAGCACATGCAGCGGTTCAGAAAGCGGGCCTTTGACCTGTGCGCCCGCAGCTGTTCGACCGGGAGCTGTGCATCCGGCAGCTGCGCTACTCGGGCATGATGCAGACGGTGTACATCCGCAAGTCGGGCTTCCCCATCCGGTACACGTTTGACGCGTTCTCCCAGAGGTTTCGTGTGTTGCTGCCCAGCGCCGTGAGATTCCAGGTGCTCGCCCCGCCCCCCCCCCCCGCCGCCCCCCGCCTGCTCATGCTGGCCCTGACAGGCATTAAGTGACCTCAGGGGTGCCCCAACCCCCAGGTTCAAGGGGGTCCTCTAGCTGCCCTCCCGATGCTGAGGGCCCCTTCCTGGACCCCCTTCCTTCTCATCTCCTCCAGCCCCATCTCTCACTCCCTGGGTGCCCTGGGAGAGAGGGAGGGGTTGGCTCCCACCGTGTCACACTCCCTGGATGAGGCTAGTGGCCGAAATGTTGGTACTAGGAGCTGTCTGCCATTTAAAGCAAACACTGGCGAGATCATGCCCTGGTGGGGTTGCTGTTTGGAGCAAGATGTCCTTCCCATCCTTTCTCAAACACTCAGCTGCCTACACTTGGAGCTGTCCAAGTGCTCAACAGCCACGCTGAGGCCCCAGGCGTGGTGGCCTCGAGGCTCCTGGGTCTGGGCTCTCCCCTGGCCCCACTCTTGTTCAGAAGTGCCTTGAGCCTGTGTCCTGGCCAAGCAACACTGACACCCAGGGGAGGAGGAGGACTCGAGTCCCAGAAAGCCTTTGTGGAGGGAGCCTCAGCCTCCCACCTGGGGGCCTGCTCCAACGCCACCAAGCCACTCCTGTTTTCTCCTCGGCAGCTTCGAGACAAGGCTCGCCAGATGACCCTGCGCATTGCCGAAACGTGGCTGGGGACAGACAAAGAATGGAAAGTGGGAAAGACCAAAATTTTCCTGAAGGTGAGCCCCTGAACACGCTGGTCTTCAGCCTCCTGGAGCGTGAGGGACTGGTCTCATGCCCACCAGGTGGCATCCGCTCACCCACCCTGAGCCAGTGCCGTGGGAGCTTGCTCTGGGCATGGCCCCCACCCTGAGGCACCCCTGTTGTAGAAAGCCATGCTGGGGCGGGGCGGGGGGAAGAGAGGCAAGGGACCATGAGGAGAGCTCAGCCCCGCCTGCAGAAGTCCAGGAGGCTTCTCAGAACAGGGCATCAAAGGCAAGACCTCAGGAGAAGGGGGAGCTGCCCCAGGCCACCAGGCAGAAGCAAGCAGGAGCTCAGGGTAGGCTCCCACAGTCCCTTAGATAGGCCTCCTCCTCCATGTGGGGAGCCACAGTCTAAAGAGTCAGAACCGGGGAAGCTCCACCTCTTTAGAGCCCTGGAGAGCCAGCACTTCCGTGGAAGGAGCCAGTGTGCTGGCCCCCCTCCCCCTAGAAGAGCTTGTCCTTGAGCAGGCCTGTGCAAGCAGCACCTCCCGTCTCCATCCCCTACAACTTCCAGCGAGGCCCAAGGTCACACGGAGGCAGCTTGTGGCTGACACCCACAGCCTTTGGGCCCTCCAGGACTGCACGTTGGGTCCAAGAACCACGGAGGAGAGATCCTTGTAAACTGTGGGTGGGTGAGCAAAAAGAGAAAGAGGAGGGAGGAGAGAAGATCAGTGCCTGGACACATGCTCTGCCAGCCCGCCCAAGCGCCACCCCATCCCCCTGCCCCTTCCAAAGTCCTCCACTCCCTCCACTTTCCCCATAGAGCCTGCCCACCTGTCTTCATCTGTCCCCAGAGGGACCTCCCGACCCTGATCCTCTGGTTAGTCTGTCTGTTCCTCTGTCCATGCATTAGCCAGGCTTGTGCTGGGGCTCTGGGACTTAGACAACCGGGAAGACACAGAGGGGCTTCAGATTCCACTGGGGAGGTGAGGCCGGGGAGGATAGACATTGGGCAAGTCCCAGGGTGCTGTCCCAGAAGCTGGGACAGACCGTGAGGGCCACAGGGGTGCGGTCAGTGTAGGCAGGTGGTGGAGGAGGGGAGGAGGAGAGTGCCCACCCCTCCCTGGCTGCTCCTTGAGGCCACCGTCAGGGGTCTAGTGTATTTCTGTGTTCCCAGTGCCCACCCAGGCACATGAAGAGGCTCCATGCTTGCTGATGCAAGACTGATGGAGGCAGGAGAGGCCACCAAGCCCCTGCCTCTCCTTACCACTCACCAAAAGGCCAAGCTTCTTTCTGTTCCACAAAGATGGTCTTTGCCCTGCAGGGACTAGGATGGCAAGCCCAAGGAAATAGGGATCCAGTTGAAGCACAAAAGCAGGCCAGGGACGGTCGCAGCTCAGGGGTGAATAAGGCTCATCGACCCACTTCGAGTCCTACTCGAAGGCTGAGGAAACATGTTTATATTGAAACAAGTATGAGCCTGTAATACAAGTTGCGTGACATTTCACATGAATTTGGGGAAATAAAACACAACTTTGGGGAAACTTTTTGACCCCTTCTTGGGTTCTCCAGAGCAGAAATGAAATTTGCCAGATTGAATTCACAAGAGAAAAGAGCTAAAATGGGAAGTTCTTGGATGGGGGACTGGAGGGCTGATGTGAGCTACATCAGGATCAATTTGAGGGCCCCTTCCCCTTGCTTGCCCTCCAGGGAGCACATATGGGAAAAGTCTGGGAGACCCTTTGGGAGACAGAGCCCTGGCCCCAGGTGGGGTGTGGAGATGAGTGGGAGCAGCTACATGCTGGGGTCTCTTGTGTCGCAGGATAAACAGGACACTCTGCTGGAGTTACAGAGGAGTGAGATGCTGAACAAGGCAGCCGTCAGCATCCAGAAAGTCCTGCGAGGCTACAAATACAGGTGCTGGCCCTGCCCAAGCCCTCCCCAGCCCACACACCCACATCTTTTCATGGGCTTATCTGCCACGAGTATGTATATCCTCTTTGGTGAACCGTCTGTGTGTGCTATTTGCCCGGTTTCTAATTTAATTCTCTGTTGAATTTTGGGAATTATTTATATATACTAGATACTAGTCCTTTGCTGGATGCATGGTTTGCAAAGATCTTTTCCCAGTCCAGCATTTTTCATGAAGTCCTCTTAAGAGGGTCCTTGCAGAGCAAAATTTTTAGTTGTTTTTTTCTAAATTTCTTTAATGTTTATTTTATTTTTGAGAGAGAGACAGAGTGTGAACAGGGGAGGGGCAGAAAGAGAGGGAGACACAGAATCTGAAGCAGTCTCCAGGCTCTGAACTGTCAGCACAGAGCTGGACATGGGGCTCGAACTCACGAACCCTTAGATCATGACTGGAGCCGAAGTCAGATGCTTAAACGACGGAGCCACCCAGGCGTTCCCAAAATTTTTAGTTTTGATGGAGTCCAGTTTATCAAATTTTCCTTCATGGAGCTTGCTTTTGGTGTCACCTCTAAGATCTCTGCCCTAAGGTTTTCTCTTATCTTTTTTTTTTTTCTAGAAGATTCTATAGTTTTACAGTTTACATTTAGGTCCATTTTCATTTTGAGTGGACCTTGTGTAGGGTGTGAGACTTAGGCTAAGGTTCTTTTAAAAAAATTTTCCCCAGTGGATGTTGCTCCTGCATCACTCATTCACTGAAAAGTCCATCCTTGTTTCAATGACTTCATTTTGCACCTGTGTCAAAAATCAGTTGGGCGTATTTGTAGGTCTGTTTCTGCATTCTCTATCCTGTTGCATTAACCTGTGTGTCTGTTCCTCTGCCAATGCCACACTGTCTTGTTGACTGTAGTTCTATAATAAGTCTTGAAGCTGTATAGACAAATTCTTCCTACCTTCTTTTTTTTAATTGTTTTAGCTGTTCTGGGTCTTTTGCCTTTCCATATACATTTTAGAAACATCTTGTCCATATCTACAAAAAATCTTGCGGGGATTTTCATAGTAGTTATGTTGAATATCAATTTAAGGAGAATTGATGTCTCTATTAGGTTGTTTTCTAATCCATGAATTCCATTTACTTAGATCTTTTTTGATGTCTTTTACCAGTGTCTTATAGTTTTCAGCATACATGTTCTGCACATGTTTTGTTAGGTTTATACCTAGATTGGGTTTTTTGTGGTTTTTTTGAGAGATTATAAATGGTACTGTATTTTTAATTTTGGCATTGATGTATTCATTGGTGGTATGTTAAAATATTATTGATTTGTGTGTTGACTTTGTTTCCTGTAACCTTGCTGAAGTCACTTACTTTTTATGGATTTCTCAAAGTTTTCTATGTAGACCATCATGTTATGCGCAAATAGGAACAGTCTTATTTCCTCCTTTCCAATCTATATATCTTTTATTTACTTTTCTTGCTTAATGTACTGGCCAGAACTTCCAATATTATAAGAGTGGTGAAAGCAGATACCTTTACTTTGTTTCACAGATTAGGGGAAAGCACTCAGTCTTTAACCATTAAGTGTAATGTTAGCTGTAGGTTTCTTGTGGTTGATCCCTATCAAGTTGAGGAAGTTTCCTGTATTCCTAGTTTTCTGGGAGTGTTTCTCAGAAATGGGTGTTGAATTTTGTCATCTGTTGATTCTACATCAGTTGGTATGATCATGGGATTTTTTCTTGTTTAGCCTTTTATTTTTATTTTTATTTTATTTTACCTTAGCGAGAGAGAGAGTAGCATGTACAAGCAGGGAAGAGGGGCAGAGGGAGAGAGAGAGAGAGAGAGAGAGAGAGAGAGAGAGTCTTTTTTTTAATAATTTTTTTTAAGTTTATTTATTTGAGAGAGAGAGAGAGAGACAGTGTGAGCAGGGGAGGGGCAGAGAGAGGGGAGAGAGAGAGAGAACCCTAAGCAGGCTCTGCACTGTCAGCACAGATCCTGATGCCTGATGTGGGTCTCGAACCCATGAAATCGTGAGATCATGACCTGACTGAGAGTCAGACACTTAACCAACTGAGCCACCCAGGTGCCCTGAGAGAGAGAATCTTAAGCAGGCTCCATGCTGAGAATGGAGCCTGACCTGGGGCTCAATCCCACAACTGTGGGATCATGACCTGAGCTGAAATAGA
Source organism: Panthera tigris (assembly GCF_018350195.1). Lineage (NCBI taxonomy): Eukaryota > Metazoa > Chordata > Mammalia > Carnivora > Felidae > Panthera > Panthera tigris. The sequence goes on along the minus strand of NC_056667.1, from coordinate 110,299,755 downwards.
GAGTCAGATGCTCAACAGACTAAGCCACTCAGGCACCCCCTTGGTTGGCCTTTTAATATGGTGGATAACATTGACTGGTTTTTTAATACCGAACCAGCCCTAGAATAAACCCCACTTAGTCATAGTGTGTAGTTCTTTTTGTATATTGCTGTATACTATTTGCTAATATTTTGTTGTGAATTTTTACTTCTATATTTATGAGATCTTTAGGTTTATTCTTTTGTAATGTTTTTGTCTGGTTTTGGTATCAGAGTAACATTAGCTCCATAAAAAGAATTAGGAAGTGTTTCCCCTTCTTCTATTTTCTGGAAGAGATTGCACAGAATTGTGAATTTTTTAAATGTTTGCTAGAATTCTCCAGTGAAACCATCTGGTCCTGGAGACTTCTTTGTGGGGAGTTTTTAAATGATAAATTCCTTAGTAGTTGAGGGCAATCCAAATTATCTATTTCAGATTGAGTGACTTGTGGCATTTTGTGCTTTTTGAGAAACTGGTGCATTTCATCTAAGTTGTCAGAAAAATTTTGTATGTGCAGAGTTATTCATAGTATTCCATTATTATAATTTTGATGTCTGCAGAGTCTGTGATGATACTCTGTTTCATCCCTGATATTGACAACTTGTGTCTTTCTCTTTTCTTTGTCTGTTTTTCTAGAGAGGTCTGTCAATTTTCTTGACCTTTTCAAAGAACCAGCTTTTAGTTTCATTGATTTTTTCTAATGCTTTTCTTTCTTTCTTTTTTCAATTTCCGTGATTTCTGCTCTTTTTATTATTTCTTTTCTTCTTCCAGCCTAGAGTGTACTTTATTCTTCTTTTTGTAGATTTTTAAGGTGGGAGCTCAGATATTTGATTCAAAGCTTTTCCGCTATTCTGATGTAAAGTGCTATAAATCTCCTCAGCCCTTCTTTAGCTATGTCTCATACATTTTGATATGTTATTTTTTCATTTTTATTCAATTGGTTTTTTAAAAAATTTCCTTTGAGACTTTCTCTTTGGCTCATGGGTTATTTGGAAGTATGTTGTTTAGTTTCGAAGTGTTTGGAGCCTTTCTTGTTATCATTCTGTTATTGATTTCTAGTTTGATTCCATTGTGGTTAGAGACACAATCTGTATGGGTTAAATTTTTTTAGTGTGCTGATATTTCCTTTATGGCCCAGGATATGGACTGTCTTGTTATATGTTCTAAGGGTGCTTGAAAAGGGCATGTATTCTGCTGTTGTTTAGTGGAATGTTCTAAACATGTCAATTATATCTTGTTGGTTGATAATGATATTGAATTTTATATTCTTGCTGATTTATTGCCTAGTTGTTCTACCCATTATTGAGAAAGGAGTGTTGAAGTTTCCAACCATAATTATGGATTTTCCCATTTTTCATTTCAGTTCTATCATTTTTTGCTTCATATATTTTTTAGCTGTGTTTTTTGGTGCATACACATTTAGGATTGCTATGTCTTCTTGGTGGATTTATCCTTTTATCATCATGCAATGCCCCCCTCTGTCTCTGGCTATTTTCTTTGTTCTGAGGTCTACTTTTCTGATAATAATACAGCCACTCCTGTTTTGTTCTGGTTATTATTTGCATGATATATATTTTTCATCCTTTTACTTTCAACCTGTGTTTTAAGTGAGTTTCTCATAGACAGTCATGCTTTTAAATCTATTAAGCCAATCTCTGTCTTTTAATTGGTGTAGTTATGCTTTTTACACTTAATGTAATTATTTATGTCAGAAATTAAGTCTGTCATTTTATTTTTTGTTTTCTGTTTGTTCTCTGTTTTTCATTTCTCTGTTTTCTTTGTCCTGCCATACTGCGGATTGCCTAAATGTTTTTTAAAATTCCATTTTCATTTATTTATAGTGTTTTCAAATGTATTTCTTTTTAAAGCTTTTTTTAGTGGTCGCTCCAATATTACATTATATATACACAAATTATGACAGTCTATTAGTGTCATCATTTTACCACTTTGAGAAGTATAGAAACTTTATCTGTCTTTATGTCCATTTACCTTCTCCCATTTGTAATATAATTTTCCTTAAATGTTTCCTCTACATACATTTAGAACCACATCAGACAGTGTTACAGATTTTGCTTCTATCATCAAACAAAATTTAGAAAACTCAAGAGGAGAGGAAACTTCATTGAATTGCTTACTTACTTACACTATTACTTACTATTTATTTTTTCCTTCTTGGTATTCTACGGTTTCTTCTTTTATCATTTCCTTTCTCTTTAAAGAACTTCTTCTATTTGTTCTTTTAGGAGGCCTAGTGACAATTCTCTTAGTCTTCATCTGGGAATGTCTTGATTTCCCCTTCAGTTCTGAAAGATATTTTCACTAGCATAAAATTCTGGGTTGATGGCTCTTCTCTCTCAATCCTTGGAGAATATTGTGCCACTTCCTCCTGGGCTCCACGGTTTCTGATGAGAAGTCCAAATCATTTTCTCCCTATAAGTCATGTGTTGTTTCTCTCTTGTTACTTTCAAGATTTTTTTGCCTTTAGTTTTCAGAAGTTTAACCATGATGTATCTTGATGTGAATTAATTTGAATTTATCCTGTTTGAGGTTTGTTGAGCTTGTTTATATCTTTTGTTATGATTATGAACTTTTCAGTCGTTATTTCTTGTAATGCTTTTGCAGCACTATCTCTTTCTCCTTTCTTTCTAGGACTCCAATGACCAAAAAAAAAAAAAAGATACAGTCCCAATGGTGCCTAAGGCTCTGGTCATTTTATTTCAGTCTCTTTTCTCTCTGTTTTTCAGGTTGGGTGATTTTTACTGTTCTATCTTCAAGCTCACTAACTCTTTCCTCCTTTCTCTCTGTCTGTTGCCAAACTGAGATTTTTTGTTTTTGTTTTTGTTTTTTAATTTCAGTTATTATATTTTTCAGTTCTAAAAGTTCCATTTGGTTCTACTTTATGTCTTTTACTTCTTTACTAAGACTTTGTATTTTCTCATTTGTTTCAGGTGTGTTTATAATTGCTCTTTGAAGCATTTTTATAATGGCTAACTTTTCTGTCCATGTTGGCATATGTTGCTTGTCTTTTCTTATTCAAGTTGCTATTTTCCTTGCTCCTTGTATGATAAGTGATTTTGGACTGAAACATGGACATTTTGGGTATTATATTATAAGAACTCTGAGTCTTGCTTAAACATTCTGTTTTAGCTGGGTTCCTCTGACACTACTCTAGCAGGGAAAAGTAGCGGCGACATCTGTTTACTGTCAGATGAGGTGAGAGTCTAAGTTCTCCACCTTGCCTCCATTGACTCTCAAAGCAAGTAGAGGTTCTTTTTGCTGCTGGCTGGGAGTGGGAGTTCCAGCTTCCCAGCAGTCCTCCACTGATACCACAGGGGGAGAGTGACATTCTTCCCAAATGGGGATGGTGAAAGGCCTACCTGTGCACTAGGTCTCCTCTGATACCACTCCAGCATGGAGGGGAGGAGTACCCCATTACTGCCAAGTGGTGGTGGAAGTCCAGAATTCCCCAGGGGTCTCCACCAACACTTTAGCTCCTAGTCTGGGAAATATGAGGTAAAAAGAAAACCTAGAAAAGTTACCACTGTGTCACTCCTTGGATCTGAGATCTCTAGCTAATCTGCCTTCTCCTCTCCACATTTCAGTCTTCTCGTCTTTGTTTTATACTTTAGTTGTAGTTAGCAGGAGATATAAGAAAAAAGTATGTCTGCCCCATACATCTTCTCAGAAGTGATCATCATCGATAACTGATGGTGTTCTTGTTCTTCTACACAATGCAATTAGACAAGAATATTAAAGAAAAGATAGAAATCAGGGTTTGTCAGCTTCAACTCTGTTGACATTTTGGATTAGATAACTCTTTGTTGTGAGGGGCTGTCCTGGGCATTGGGGATGTTTAGCAGTATCCCTGACCTCTACTCACAAGACGTCAATAGCATGCTCCTTCCCCATCTCCCAGTCATAACAACTCAAAATGTCTCTAAACATTGCCAAATATGCCTTGGGGGCAGAATCATCCCCATTTGATAACCAGTAGTATAAATACCAGAAAGGAGACAAATTATCTTTATTTTTGATAATTCAATTATTTACTTTGGCCTATATTAGAATCATCTGGGGAGATATTTATACTCTGTGTGTGTATGTATACAAAAAAAATATTAGGTAGATGTATAGATAAATAGATATACAGATATATATATTTCCCAGACCCTTCAGCAAAGATTCTGATTTAATTGGACTAGGTAGGGCCTGAGCATCAATAAATATTGAAGTTCTCCAGATGATTTTTAATATGGTTGAGGTCTACTGTCTTAAACCTAAGAAAATATCCTGAAAAATTAATAGAAGTGAAAAGGAAACTCAGATAAGTGTGAGATAAAAGATACATCTATATGCACCAAGCTTGCCTCCCCAGAGGCCAAATTTCAGGTTACCCTCCCAGTGTTCAGCCCACTTTCCTCCCTGCATCAGAGAACAGTTCGATGGAGCTGCCAGGCTACCAGGGCCTAGGGGGCTGCCCTCCTGCCTTGACCTGCCTCCAGGGAGGAGTCCCAGTCCTGGGATTTCTGACCTGGTTCCTGGCAGACACCTGGGCTACTGGCCAGAGGAACAGGAAGAGTCTGACAAGGAATAAAAAATGAGACAGGGCGCCTGGATGGCTCAGTCGGTTAAGCGTCTGACTCTGGCTCAGGTCACGATCTCACAGTTCATGGGTTCAAGCCCTGCGTTGGGTTCTGTGCTGACAGCTTGGAGGCTAGAGCCTGCTTCGGATTCTGTGTTTCCCTCTCTCTCTGCCCCTCCCCTGCTTGCGCTCTGTCTCTCTCTCTCAAAAATAAAATAACCATTAAAAAAAATTTTTTTTTAAGTTGGAAATGAGTTTTATCCCTAATACAAGGAGTGAGGGAAAATGTCCTGATTGTTCTAAAAACTGCACTGTCCTAATTCACAAAGTTGCATCGTTGGCAGATCTCAGTTCCTAACACGTGTGTCTTTGGCTTATAAAGGCTTCTGAAAAAGAAGTAATATTTGTATTCATTCTCCCCAACCTTTCATTATCCCTCTTCCCTTCAAATCATTTTCCCCCCAAAGGCTGTGAAATGTGTGAAGTTGTTACATACATTTGGACTTGCATTCGCCCTTCTAGGAAGGAGTTCCTGAAGCAGAGGCAGGCAGCTGTGACCCTCCAGGCCGGGTGGAGAGGCTACTACAACAGGCGGAACTTCAAGCAGGTGAGAGAACTCACTTGGGAGGCTGCTCCAGCTGAAAGTTCATTCTTGTGAAGGTGAGAGCTCAGGCAGGAGGGATCAGATCACCAACGTGTTACAACAGACCTCAAATGACCAGCTCTCAGCACCCCACACAGTGTCTGTTTAGCATCATTCAGGTCACAGGCTTTCAGGTTTATGGGCTGCACAGTGTCCTTTTGCAGAGTTTGGAGCGTCTCCCGAGCTAGAACAAGGTGGCCTGCTCTGAAATCATATGATCGTCTTTTCTCAATTTACAGGCAACAAATAAATGGATGGATTATTCTCTGTTTCAAGGCCTTCAGATGTTTTTCATAACCACAGACACTGCTAATAAGTGTCTGCTCAAGAAATGAGCTAGAGCAACCATAACCATGCCCTACTGGGCCTCACTTGACCACTTGCCTTTGTCCTGGGACATGACTATGGTTGAGACACACAGTGGTCACATCAGCAAACCAGGCTCAGGGAACCAGGACTGGATGGGCCGTGAGAGGCTACAGTTCTGTGGAGGAGAGCAAAGGCCCCTGATTACTGGGCTGTGGAATGATGCTTTGGGGGCAGAGAAATTCCAAAAGGAGCCTTTGGGTGTCTGGGCAGAAGAGGCTGAAAGGCAGGGAGCAGGGAAGTGACACCAAGATGCACATCCCAGCATTTTGAAATTTGACCCCGGGCCTGCCTGGGTTCTGTGCTCACAGGACATAATGGCAGCTGACATGGATGGAAAGTCTACTTAGAGCCATTGCTCTGCCTGCATCATTGGATTTATTATTAAATCCACCCCATATGTCAAGAAACTGAGGCATAGAGAAGTTAAGTAATTTTCCCAGGAGCACAGTGAGTAAGCAGTAGAGCTGGGGTTTGGGTGCCAGTCTGCGTGACATCCAAGCGTGTAAGACAAAGCGTGACCCCACACACCTGGCACTCACTGCGTTGGTCTCTGAGAAGCCAACAAGACTCGCCCAGGGACTCAGGGACTGCCATCACCAGAGCATGTTTGCAGCATAGAAATGGGTATTCACCAATTTATTTCCTCTTTATGTTAAAGATCCCAGAGATTGGCTTGGTGACGCCAGCCATCGGCTTCCACCTGGGGGCGCTAGCTCTTGACAATTTGGCTGACCTGGCTTTAGGTGTGATGAGCAAGGCCTCTGGGACCCCATCACCCACATGACATCCAAGCCAGTTCTCTACCCCTGGCCACCAGGAGAGCACTATACTGCTCACGCCGTTCCACAAATGCTTATTTAGCATGTATTTACGTGGCAAGGACTGTTCTAAGTGCTTTGCAAGTAATCACTTATTTAACATGCTTCTACTCATAGGTGTGTAAAATTTTAGCGCTAGTCCTTTGCCCAAAAGCAGAGAACTGTAAAGGTAATTTGCGAGGTCTTCTGGGGCATATGACTTGCCTCTCTTTTTCTGTGTCCCTTTGGGAAGGCGTTCTCTGCACTCTGCCCTGCTGGGCCAGGCCTCACTTTGGATGTACATCCCTCTTGCTTCCGCAGATCCTCCTGGGTTTTGAGCGCCTGCAGGCCATTGCCCGGGGCCTCCTACTGGCCAAGCAGTACCAGATGATGCGGCAGAGGACGGTCCAGCTACAGGCACTCTGCAGGGGCTACCTCGTGCGCCAGCAAGTCCAAGCCAAGAAGAGGGCGGTGGTGATCATCCAGGCACACGCCAGGGGCATGGCCGCCCGGCGGAACTTCCGGCAGCAGAAAGCCAATGTAGGTGGCCGCTGTCCTTTTGGGCTGGTGGGGGATGCGTGGGACCCACGGCAGGGAGGGCAGTCAGGAGGGGTGAGCGGCAACATGAGCTTTCACGAGGCACTCCTATCCCCTCCATGTCCAAAGTTATTACTGCAACATGTGGGACACCTAGGTCCCCCCAGGAACACACAGTGGGTGGCATGGGAGAGGCATCGTGTCAACAGGATAGTCTTATGCCTGGAACCTGGAAATTGAGCTTCTTGATCCTCTCCCTTTAGCCCTGGGGATGGTTTCTCAGCAGGACTGGGCCATCCCTGGATGACGTAGGAAACCGGGGCCAAATGAGCCATGGGAGACCACAGCTCCATGGACGAGGTCGAAAGCCCCTAGTGACTGGGCTGTGGCATGACAGGGGACAGAGAAATTCCAAGAGGAATTTGAGTGGGCAGGAGAGGCTGGAGGACAGGGAGCAGGGGAGCCGTGCAAGTTGCTCATCCCTACATTTTGAAATCTCTCCCTCGTGACCCCCTCTCCTCCAGCCGGCATCTGAGACTCAACCTCTTTCCTCGGAACTGTGATAAGGCAAAGGGCTAGGATGAAGTCCACACCTGCTCTCTAGATGAAAATTAGGTCTGCTGAGTGCATTACTAGTACAGTGGCTGGGACAAGTAAGAGAACAGGGCCTCAGATGTATGAGCAGCAGGCTTCTGCTCCCGTGTGGCCCCAGACGGGCCACAAATCAGCCTCATCTGTGCGCTAGTGAGGATGGGCCCAGGGACCTGCCTTAGTGGAGCCTTGGTGCTCTTTGAGTGAAGGGACCTGGTAGATAGTTAGGTTCTGGGGGCCCCTGGGGTTTGAGGCGGTCGCTCGGGGACCATGTCAGGGTAGGGACAGGCAGGCAGCCCCCATTCTCTGGACCTCCCATTCTCCATGGGAAATGAAAAGCTAAGGGTGGTTGATCTCTAGTCACACTAGCTATTAAATTCTAGGATTTTGTTTATTTTTTATGTTTTATTATTTAATGCTTATTTATTTTTGAGAGGGAGAGAGAGAGTGTGAGCAGGGGAGGGGCAGAGAGAGAGGGAGACACAGAATCCAAAGCGGGCTCCAGGCTCCAGGCTGTCAGCACAGAGACTGACGCAGGGCTTAAACTCACGAACCTGAGTTAATGGATTGAGCCCCCCAGACGTCCCTGAATTCTAGGATCTTAGAGGAAAACTTATTGATCTGAACGAACAACGTTAGGAGGAGGTTTGGTTGAGTTCTGGAAGGTGCTTGCCTTCCCTGGGCCTGTGGTAACCTTTGCCCTGTGGGGCGTCTGTGCAGGGACTCCTGGTCCTCCCGGCTAGGGAGCAGAAGAGTCAAGATGCCGTCCCCACCAGGAAGCGCAAGTCCATCTATGACAGTGTCACCGACACCGAGATGGTGGAGCGAGTGTTCGGTTTCCTCCCCTCTGTGATCGGTGGGCAGGAGGGCCAGTCCCCGAGGGACTTCGAGGTAAGATGGGTGCTGTCATTCAGGGGTCTGGCCTGGCAGGGGATAGGAGGGCCCCGCTTAGTCCCTGACCTCAGCCAGCCTCTAGGCTCACTGAGAAGCCGGGGGTGGGGGGGGGGCGGATTTTCCACTCGTATGTGACCCCTTTCCCAGAGCACCCTGCAGCTGACGCTCTGCAGATTGTGACCTGGGGACTGAGGAACACTGAGAACTAATGAACATTGGTAGCAGTGTCTGAGGGAGGAGGAAGCAGGGTGGGAGGAGAGGGCTGGTGTAGAACAGATCCCCCGGGCTCTCACTGCACTGCTTCGGGCCCTGAGACCCAGTGACCCGGGTGCCCCCCTGACCCTGCCCCCAGGTGCTCATGCCTTTCCCCTGAGCACGTACACACACGCATGCACACACACACGCACACATAGTACACACCAGGCTGTGCAGTAGGGGCAGCTGAGACCACTTCTGCAGGAGGAATAGCCCACCAGGGGCCCAGTGAGGCTGTGAGGTGGTGGGAGAGGTCTCAGACACGAGGGGGAGTGGATCATGCTGCAGATAGCCAGACACACCTGTCTTGGGGCTCCCTGGCCCCCAGAGACGCGTGCCCTGCCAGCTAGCATCTGAGAGGATGGCTGACCCTTGACCCTCCCTCTCACTGGCACCCAGGATCTGGAAGTAAGGACCCAGAAGCTGCCTGAGGTTGACCTGGACACGGTCCCCATGGTGGAGGAGTATGAGGAGGATGTGGATGGCCTGGCCGAGTACACCTTCCCCAAGTTCGCTGCCACCTACTTCCAGAAATCAGCCAGCCACACGCACATCCGGCGGCCCCTCCGATACCCACTGCTCTACCACGAGGATGATGCCGACTGCTCGGTACACAGTGGTTCCCTGGTTTCTAGTGGCTCAGGCCTCCCCCTGGCTGAGAGGCAATGAGGAAGGGGAGGGGTCATCGTGGGCCCAGGACTGTGAGCTGCATTCTAGTGGAGACCTCTATCTTGGTTTCCCCAGGCCGCCCTGGCTGTGTGGAGCATCATCCTGAGGTTCATGGGTGACCTGCCCGAGCCAGTGCTTTTGGCCAGGAATGGCCTGCGTGGCAGCTCCATGATGCAGCACCTCCACGACACCCTGGGCGGAGAGAACAGCACCCGGTCTCCACAGCAGCGTGGATCCATACAGGTGCCTGGTGTGAGGGGGGCAGGGCAGACCCGAGGTGTCCCCCAGGCCTGAGGCCCCACAGAAGCTGGACCTGACTGCTGGCCAGCCATAGGATCCCAAGCTTTGGCTTTCTTCCCTGTGCCTGATTTCCTCCTTTGCAAATAAGGAGAGTCACAACGGTCTGCAAATAAGGCAGAGTCACTGACTGCTGCCTTTGGGTTTCAAGGTGACCAGCCAGCTGAATATTGGAGAGGAGGCATTTGATCCTGATGGCCCCATCTCAGACCGACCAATGTCCAACCTGGAGAAGGTGCACTTCATTGTGGGTTACGCCATCCTGCGGCCTAACCTCAGGTCAGTCCCCATGCAAACGACACCCCCATCTAGAACGTCAGGCCCCCTCACTGGCTCTCAGCCCATGGCCACAGCCTCCTCCTCTCCCTGCCTCCTAACACACCCTGTCCTGTCCCTGCTCCCCATCCTGGAGCCTGCAGCCTGGGTCTGAGTATAGTAGATATTAGAACCTTTAAAGGGTCCTCGACTTCCTCTGTGTCCAGACCCATGGGTAAAAGCCACTTTTAGGAGAATAGATGTATCATGGGGTCATGATTCATTTTATAACAGGCTTTAATGCAGAGCCCTGTCAATGAGCAAATTCCTCATTTATATTATATATATATTGCTTTACAGGAATTGTCTTTTCATATAAATTTTAAGAAATATGTATACTGCTCTCTCAGAGACAGACTACTATATTTTAGGGGTTCATATATTTTAGGTTATTATTTTTTACCAAATTTGGGAATTTCTTTCCATTTGTTTTTCAAATACTTTTTTCTATTTCATTCTCTCTCTTTCTTTTCCTTTGAATTGTAATTAAACATACGTAAGACTTCTTGATATTGTCCCTCAGGTCCCTGAGGATCGGTTCATCTTTCTTTCTTTTTTTTTTTTTCCTTCTCTGTTCTTTAGACTGGATAATTTCTATTGATCTATCTTTAGATTTATTGATCTTTCTCTTGTCTACCACAATTCTGCTATTATACCCACGTAACAATTTTTTAATTTCAGATGTTATATTTTTTAGTCCTAGAGTTTGCACTTGGTTCTTTTTATGGTTTCTGTTTCTCTGCCAAGATTTTCTATTCATTCATTCACTATGAGCATGGTGTCTTTTATGTGCTTAAACAGTGATAGGAGTTTTAAACCTTTTCTGCTGAATCCATTATCTAGGTCATCTTGGGGTCAGTTCCTGTTGACTGCCTTTCCTCTTTTTTTTTAACTTAAAAAAATTTTTTTAATGTTTTTATTTTGTTTTTGAGTGAGACAGAGACAGAGTACGAGTGGGAGAGGGGGCAGAGAGAGAGGGAGACACAGAATCTGAGGAAGGCTCCAGGCTCCGAGCTGTCAGCACAGAGCCTGATACAGGGCTTGAACTCACGAACTGCGAGATCATGACCTGAGCTGAAGTCAGACGCTCCACCAATTGAGCCGCCCAGGTGCTCTGACTGCCTTTCCTCTTAAGAATGGTCATGTTTTTCTGTTTCCTCACACATCTAGTATTGGACTGTTATTTCCGCATAATTCTATTACTTTTGGGTTGTATCCTGGACACTGAGGATAATATGTTTAGAGACTCTGGAACCTGTTACATTCTTTCAAAGAGCGTTGGCTTTTGTTCTGACAGGCAATTAACTTGGCCGTATTCAAATTCTGTCTCCCTGTGGTGAGTGGCAGATGGAATCTGTGTTCAGTTATTTTAGTCTTTGCTGGGATTCCTGGAGTCTGCCCCACACATGTGTGGGTCAGGAGCCAAGCTGAAATTTGGGAAGATTTTATATGCAAAATTGAGAACTCCTCTGGTTCTTTTCATTCCGGGATTTCCCTTCTCACTTTCAACTACTGTGGACACCCCAGACTCTATTCTCTGGTTGTTTAAGCCAGTAAGGCTGCACGGTTTCTACCCAAGTTTGAGCTGCCTTCGTGACACCAACCTGGCAACTCTTCTAACTTAGTTCCATTGGTAGTACTCCCACGGTTAATCCTCACTGGCCACCACACCTTCCAAGGTGGTAGACATGTATAAGCTGTGTCCAAATGAGATGCATTGTGGGTTCTTCAGATACCCCTATTAGCACTTGCACACAGTGCTGTTCTCCAGCTGGGGCTGATGCTCTCTGTGATCCATTGAGACTCCTTCTCAAATCTAGCCCCTAATTGAACATACCACAGCCTATTAGCCCTGGGATCTTCTGAAATGATGGGCTGCCTGCTTGTGTGGGATCCCATCAAGATGCTTGATTCCCAACTTCTTCCACGGCATCCTATTAGTCAACAGGAAGGCCATCCATGCTCTACCTACCAAGCGCAACTCTTAGCTCCTAACTGTTCTCTCTCCATCATGGGTGGCTTAGAATTCTCTAGGAGGAAGCAGATCCTAGTCTCTCATTCATGGAGGTCCCTAACTTGTGTCTCTGAGGCATACAAGTCAAGCAGTCTCAAGAACTCTGTCATTGGGCCCATTCCAGTATGCTGGGTTAGGCCAATGGGCTTCTGGGGCTCAGCCTACCTCAGAGAGTGAGAAGGATCTCATCTCTGGTGGAGAGCCCCAATCCTATTAATAGTTCTCTTGGGGTCCCCCCAGCTCCCTGTCACTTGGAGGGAGTGGAGATGGTCCAGAGATGTCTCGACTCCTAGGAAGTGCCTTCCAGGAATCACCTGTCAAATTTTTATGCAGCAGATGGCATGGTAACTGGACAGTTCTGCCATCTTTGATAAATTCTACAAAAATATATCTCTCTAGTATATAGAGTATTATCATCTATTTGTCCTTGGCTCTGGGGTCTTAGTCAGATTCCAAGACAAAGCAAATGCCCACTCCACATCCAGCCATGCATTCAATAAATGTTTGTTTTTTACGTTTTTATTTAAATTCCAGTTAGTTAACTGAAGTTACAGTGTAATATTAATTTCAGGTGTAGAGTTCAATGATTCATCACTTACATACAACACCCAGTGCTCATCACAAGTGCCCTCCTTAGTCCCCATGCTAGTTACCCACCCCCCACCCCACCTCCCCTCCAGCAACCCTCAGGTTGTGCTCTGTAGTTAAGAGTCTGTTTTCTGGTTTGCCTCTCTCTCTCTCTCTTTTTTTTTTTTTTTACCCCCTCCAGGTACACTTGGTTTGTTTCTTAAATTCTGCAAATGAAGGAAGTCATATGGTATTTGTCTTTGACTGACTTATTTCACTTAGCATAATACTCTCTAGCTCCATCCACATTGTGGCAAATGGCAATAAATGTTTATTAAGTACCTGCTCAGGGCCAAGCGTTGGCATGGGGGCTGGGGATGCAGAGGTGAGGGCAATATGTCACCGTCCTTTGGGAGCTTACCCTTTGGTTGGGGAGCGTGGGAGAAGCCAGAGACCCACAATAACTGCTTGTGCTAAGATAGGGGTCCAGTGACTGGTCATAATGCCCTCCAGGGCCAGGTGGAGTGGAAAGGAGGAGGCGGAGATGGGGGGGGGCGGGGCGGGGAGAGACAAGGAGACAGTGGCCAGGGAGATGGTGGCCAGGATTACAGAGTCCTGAAACAGCCTGAGGGGCTGGAACTCCAAGCGGTTTGTAACAGCTGAAGCATGGAGTTTGAATTCAGTTCTAAGAGAAGTAGGGAAAAGTTTTAAGAAAGAGAAGAACTGGGCGCCTGGGTGACTTGTCTGTTAAACATCAGACTTCATCTCAGGTCCTGAGCTTGTGGTTTGTGAGTTCAAGCCCCTCATGGGGCTCTGCTCTGACAGTGTGGAGCCTGCTTCAGATCCTCTGTCTCCCTCCCTCTGTGCCCCTCCCCTGCATGCACACCTGTGAGCTTTCTCTCTCTCTCTCTCTCAAAAATAAATAAACATTTTTTTTTAAAGATGATAGAGGCTTGAGTCAGCAGGAAGGACCCAAGAGCACCCCTTCCCCAGAGAAGGCAGAGAGGAGAGGCTCATGAGCCTGTAGTAATGAGAACTGGTCAGCAGGGGAGGAATTGAGGGATTCTCCCTAGAAGTCCAGCTCCTCTCTGTAGTGGGAGGTTGGCTGCATTGGGAGTCGGGGAGGAGGGGGCCTCAAGGTGAGGGAGAAGGTTGGAGATGACTTTGAGGTTGAGGAAAGAACAGATCTGGTTAGGCTGGGCCCCTGAGGGCAGGGCTGTGACCAGAGAGCCCTGGGCACTCCCTGCACCTACACCCCACCCCCAGCTGGAGGACCACAGTCTTCCGAGCAAGACTGGGTGAGGGAGGGGGCAAAGGCCCGAAGTATGAGGTAGGAGGTGAGGTCCAGTGGGAGTGGGCCAGTGGGAGTGCCTAGAGCCTTGGAAAGACATTGGAGGTAGCACAGTCCCAGGAGATGGCAGGGCCCAGGGTGGGCCAGGGGTGTGGCAGGGGAGCCCAGCAAATGCAGTTGGAGGTGAGGGGACTGCAGGTCACCGTGGGGACAAGACCCCACCCGGGGGCACAGAAGGACTTGTGCCCAGGCAGCTGTGTCTCCTCTCCCCACCCAGAGCCAGTGGTGTGTGTCTTTCAGGGATGAGATTTACTGCCAGATCTGCAAGCAGCTGTCGGAGAACTTCAAAATGAGCAGCCTGGCCCGGGGCTGGATCCTGCTCAGCCTTTGCCTCGGCTGCTTCCCACCCTCCGAGAGGTTCATGAAGGTGGGGAGGATGCAGGGGTTGGAGGGGGGCAGGTTGTAGCGGGAGCATAGGTTGGCTCTGGGCTCTGAAGCACATCCAGAAATCCCAGCCCCTGGCCGATTCTCTTGCTCCTGCCGGCCAGCGTGGGCAGCAGTGCCTTCTAGGCCTCAGTTTCCCCATCTGTAAAAGAGGACCCTCGACCTGGTTCCTTCCAGCCCTCCTTCAGGGTCTACAGGCCACTCCACTGGGCTCAGGAACCGGGACGGCTCTTCTGAGGAGACAGTGAGGTGGTAGAAGAAACGTGCATTGAAAAGACGAAGGTGTTCCGGGAGTGGGCGCCAGCTGGGGACCGGCTGCAGTGTTCTCCCTCTAGTCCTTAGAACTAAACGTGGAGCTGGGGGTTGACAGGTGCTCCCAGGTGTCAGAAGTCCCAGACCTCGCTATTTAATATCCTTTTTGGTTCTGATTATAAAAGTAATATGCAGGAAATGCAGAAAGTCTAAAAAGAAAAGTCCTCTCCGCATCCAGAGGTAACTTCCGTCGATTCTGGCCACTGTAACATACAGCGTCGTACTTGTGATCACACAGGATCACACAGGCATCCCGTTGGGGACAGCAGGAGGTGTGTGCACTGGGCCGCTCCTGACACCAGCAGACTCCTCCAGTCTTTTTGTGAGACAAAACGATTTCCAACGCGTTTTATCAAACGTGTTTTAAGTAACGACCCTCCTGCATTTTTCACTTATCTCCGTAAGAGTCTTCTCAGGGTGTGAACTTTTCCCAGATGCCAACTTTAATGCCATGTATCTAGAGCCATCCCAGAGAGTATTTAACATGCTGATGGACATTTAGGGCCCATCTTCCAATTTCTCATCACCATACGCACCAATTAAAACATAAATATAAAGATCGGTCTGAATTACTGGGTCAAAAAGGATGTGCATTTTTATACCATGCACTATTTAAAACATTGACAAACCGGTCCTCAGAAATGTACCAGTTTACATTCCCTCTCATGGTCTGTGAGAGTACCCAAACAGGCCTTTGCCAACACTAAATATTATTATTTTATTTTTTTCCTGATTTATTGAGGTATAATTGACATATAACCTTGTTTAAATTTAAGGCATACAATGTAGTGATTTTATGTAGGAATATGTTGCAAAATTGTTACCACAATAAGGGCAGTGAACACGTTCGTCACCTCACTTAGCTCCATTTGGGGTTATGATTTTTGGAACCTGTGTGGGTAGGAGGTGGAACTGGCCTCTGTCCTAAGTGTCTTCCTCTCCTTCCCTTCCTCGCCCACCAGTATCTGCTGAACTTCATTGGTAAAGGGCCGGCTGGCTATGGGCCCTTCTGTGCAGAGCGCCTGAGACGCACCTATGCCAACGGGGTGCGCACAGAGCCCCCCGCCTGGCTGGAGCTACAGGTAGGGGGCAGCAGGGGCGGGAGACCATCTGTGGGGGTGGTGCCAGCCCCCGTGGTTCCTCCAGCACCTGCCAGCAGGAAATGTGTCCTCTGGGCCTCTCCATCTCTCATGGTACCTTCTGTGCCTGTGGTCCCTATGCATCACGCCTGGGCTCGGCCTCCCCAGGCATGGCCCAGGCTTCAAAAGTGCCCTCCCCACATCTTTAGGGACCTACTAGCTCAAGGAAAAAGTAACTTTTAGCCCTATGGTGTGAATGACTGCTAATTGGGCAAAATATTGCCCCTCCCAAGGGCATTTGCATTTTATTAAGACAGTGATCATTCCAAGGTGGGCATCCTTGGTGGCATTGCTATTTGTGTCATCTGTGAGTTTTTGCAGTGTCCTCGGGAAGAGTCATGGAGACACAGGCAGGGTTCAGGGGGCCCATGAGTCCTGGAAGGCACTCACTCCCTGGGCCCTGTGGTACCCTATACCAGGGGTCACCTCCTGCCCCACCCTGCGACCCAAGTCCAGGGCCCGCCTCTTCTCCCTCATCTACCTGTTCGGTGCCTGGGCCCTGGAGTTGCACATGAACTTGGAGCAGCTGTGTGGATGTGGTCATACCCTGTTGTGCACAGAGAGGAACAGTGGCTTCCACGGACCCAAAATGTCTCAGAGTTCAGGACTTTGAGATTTCCAAGAGCTTTTCTGACCTTCAGTGATTCTGAGCCACTTAGCCTCACCAAAGCTCAGGGTTCTCATGTTAAAATGGGACCTTCTGCCTGCAGGCTGCACTCCATAGACCACTGAGGCAGACTTGGAGAAGCACACAAACTAGTGGACACACCGGACAACATTGCCCTTGCCCCAGCTGGGTCCATCAGTTCGGCAGCCAGCATCTGCTGGCCAGAACTTTAACTCTGTGCCAAGCCGGCTGGGGCTGCAGCAGGCCTGGTGCTCAGGAGCCCACAGGGATGGGCCAACAGGGACTTGAGGACAGGAGGGATGGTGAGTTGGCCTCCAGGACCAAGGGCCTGAGTCTTCATCTGTCCCCAGGCGGTCAAGTCCAAGAAGCACATCCCAATCCACGTCATCTTGGTGACTGGGGAGAGCCTGATTGTTATGGTCGACTCTGCCTCGACGTCTCGGGAAGTCTGCCTGCACATTGCCCACAGGCAGGGCCTCAGTGACCACGTGGGCTTTTCTCTCCAGGTTGCCGTGTACAACAAGGTACTGCCAGCTGTCCCGACCATCCCCCACCTCCCTCATACACCCAGGCCAGCTCAAGCCCTCACACCATGTCACCCTGGCCACTCCTGCCCCTACCAGATGCCAAACACACACACACACACACACACACACATTTTATAGATCCCCTGCCACACCTGAGCAGCCCACACGTAGACCAGGCACTCACACATCCTAGTCCAGCCCCCCTTGTACCAGAGAGCCAGACTCCTGTGCCCGAGAATCAGAGGGTCACACCAACACAGTCCTACCTGAACCTCGTATCATCTCCCGGCCAGAGTCTCTCACACCCATGCCCGCAGCCTCTGACTCAGACACACTCAGGCCGACCAACCAATCCAACCAACCAGCCCTAGCACGCCAGCCTTGGGCATCAATCCCTGCCTGCTTTGGGAGGGGGCCGGTAAGGAGGCGTGTTTCAGAGTGACAGGCAGGCCATGCCCCCATGTGGAAAAACCCCTCAGGCTCTCAGAGGACCAGCTGAGCACACCCTTCCACCCATGTGTCCTGAGGGTGTCCCCATGAGGCCTGGCACACAGCAGTTGCTAACCCCCACTACCCCTAATTCTGGCCTCAGTTCTGGTCCCTGGGCAGCGGGCGCGACCACGTGATGGATGCGGTGGCCCAGTGTGAGCAGCTGGCCCGGGAGAGGGGCGAGAACGAGCGCCAGTCACCCTGGCGCATCTACTTCCGGAAGGAGTTCTTCACCCCCTGGCACAACTCCCAGGAGGACTCCGTCAGTACCCAGCTCATTTACCGCCAAATCCTGCACGGGGTCTGGTCTGGCGAGTACAGCTTCGAGAAGGTGAGGGGACACCATAGCTACCAGGGCCCCGTGATGGAACCATCAGACAGCCTAGAGAAGCACCATATTCCAGGGCAGGCCTGGGCTGTGGCCTGCAGGGAGGACCCGTGGAAGAGTAAGTGGGGATATGGAGAAGCAGGAGGCAGACGCCAGGAACAGGCTCTTGGAGTGCAAGTCCCCGGGCCCCTCTGTGGGGTGTGCAGCTGTCCCCTCCCAGCCCGGCCCCCATTTCCTCCTCCCTTGGACCACAGGTTTGCTCAGGCCTCTGAGCTCCTTTGCCCCAGCAGCAGGCAGGGGAGGCCTCCCATTGGCCTCAGGCCCGCCTGGCTTCACCACGGTGGCTATTTGTGGGGCAGCAGGAAGGCAGCCTTACTGCCCTAGTGCTCAAGATCAAGGCCCACCTCTGCCTCATCCTGACAGTGGGACCTTGGAATATTATGTCACCTCTGAGGCTCAGGCCCTCTGGAAAGTGCAGAGAGGAGCGAGGGCTCTTTGTATGGTTGCAGGAACCCAGGGAGGGGAGTCGTGCGACCTTCCTGTGCCTGAGTCAGGAGGACCCTGCTCTGAGGCCTGCAGCAACCCTGGAGGCCTGCCTGCAATGGAGCAGTGGGCAAGAAGAGGCAGGGACAGGACAGAAAGGCCCCAGAGATCCTGGCAGTTGGGTGGCTCTGCAAGGTTTGGTCTCCCGGAGAGAACAGGGCTGTCCAGTTCCCGTAGAGCCCTGGGGACAGGGGACCCTGCCTGGTGCTGGGCCATGCTGGTGCCTTATACGGATTCCTGCCAAAATGAATCCTTGCAGACACCCCAGGGAGGTGGCCACTGGCCACTGGTGACAAGTGAGCACTAGCTAAGACAGGGTAGAGGCCTTGCCCACATTTACCCTACTCAGACAGCAAGGTTAGGGCTCCCCATGTTAGGGTCCCCCCCTCCCCAAGCCTCAGGCCTCCCTCCCCCCACACTCACTGTCTACCTGAGGGTTGGGAGAGTGGCATAGGGGAGGGAGGGTCACCCCTTGTTCTCAGGCAGAGGGCCTGCAGGGCTCAGGCCAAGGCTGCTGGGAAGTTACAGCTGCCAGCAGGACAGCGGCCTACTGGAGCCCAGTTGGCACACCGTGGTTCCAGTGTGTTGGGGAAGGGATAGGTCCCGCCCAACACAGGTAACAGGACGGGGCGCTCACATTCCTGGTTTTCACCCGGATGTTTGCAGCGAGAGCTGGGGCTCGGCGGGGGCATCCTGCAGGAGGCCATGCCTCCCCACTTGCAGCCACGTTTGCTCCCGGCCCGTGCAGGAGGAAGAGCTTCTGCAGCTGCTGGCCCGGCACTGCTACGTGCGGCTCGGCGCCTCTCTGCGGAGCGAGGCCGTCCAGGAGCTGCTGCCCAGCTGCGTCCCCTCCAGGCTGTACAAGACCAAGCCACCGGAGAAGTGGGCCAGCCTCGTCACCGCCGCCCACGCCAAGGTCAGCCTCGGCAGAGCCTGGGCACACGTGCGTGCGGCCTCCTTCGGAGCCAAGGGGGGTGCGGCATGTAAAGGGTTGGAGGCCCCCGCAGGACAGCTGGAGACCTTGACTCCCAGTGAGCTGGCTGCGTCTCTCGAGGGCGGAGTCATCCTCTGGAGTCCGGCTCCCGATCACAGACCCACCCCACTGGCCCTGCCCCCTTCCAGATGGCGTCTCAGGGGCGTCGGGGAAGCTCCCGCCCACGCTCCTGTCCACTGCAGCCTCCACCTCTGGCACAGGTGGGCGTCCGCAGCTGCCAAGCGCACGCTGCGCCCGCGCCCTGGGTGCAGGCCCTGCACGGCGGGGAGGGCTGCGTCTTCTACCCCCGCCCTTCAGCCTGCTCCATGTGGACGGGGCTTCTCCTGGGGGCTCACGCCTCCAACTCCCCCACAACACACAGGATCACCCACACCGGTGCGGGTTTCCGCGGCTCCCTGAACATCACCCCACGAGGGGACAGCAAAGACACACCATCTGATTCACAGTCCTCCTGCTGTCCCCTCTCTCCAGCACCAACAGGGACAGCCCTCCCCAAAACTGCCCCCCATCAAAGCCTCCTTCCTTCCAGGGTGCTGGGCTGGGCAGCGTGGCCTGAGGACACCACTCGCTGTCGCTGCTGCTGCAGGAGAGCTATGCATGGATGGCGGGGGGGGGGGGCACTGCTCTTTGGTTAATTTCTGCGTCCACCTCAAGAAAGGGCAGGACAGAGAACAGGGAAGAAGGCAGCACAATGCCTGCTTCTTAGGGGCTGACAGCCCAGCGGCAGGGACATGAGCCCCAGGTGAGGGGTTCAGGCAGCAGGGGCCCTTCAAGTTCAGAGAAGGGTGGTGAGCATGGCGAAGCCACATAATCTTGGCAGGAAAGGGGGGCGGGTCCCCCAAGTGGGCCCATGGACAAGTGTCCTGTGCACCTGTGGTCTGGGAAGTGCAGCTTGCCCTGTCTTGCTCTTTCGGGATTCACGGTGCATAGCTATTTATGAAAGGCTCTGACAAGTCCTGCCTTAGAGAAACCTGATAGTTTTACCCGACATTTCCCAGACATATTTGACCACAGAACCTAAAGGTTTAGCATCTGTTGGAAACAGTTCTTGGTGATAGGAATTTGGGGAAGCAAAGCCCACTTGGTGGTTTTTGGTGTTTCCCAGCTTGAGTGAATGTGTTTGCAGGAGAGAGGTCATGGGCTTTTAGTGCTCATATGAGGGAAGGACCAGAGGCTTACATGAACCCAAATGAACATGAGTAAGAAGTGGCTTTGTAGTTTAGGAAGGGAGAGTTGGGGTGAAGATAAAGAATTAGGAAATGTTACCCAACCACTTTTTTCCAAAGTGAACATACTGACTTTTTTCGTTATACCACTTAAAACATGTACGTTACCAAAGGCATTTAAAAATACAGACATGTACGAACAGACAAGTGAAATCACCAATAATTTATCAATGAGATCATCACTCTTAGCATTGTGGGATAGATTCTTCCAGACTATATTCATGGGTACGCCACTGAGAAATGAATATGATTAGAGAGAAGTAATACACCTTTAAAAGAATAAACATAGGCTTATATGGCAACTGCTTCTTCACTTAGCCACATAGCAAGGGGCCATATTTCCATGTCTCAAAATACTAATCTTCATACTCTTTTCCCTTTTTTTCTCTTTTCCTTCATGTTCATTTTTAATGGCTGCATAGTACTAAAATAATGCATTATAATTTACTGATTCCTGTTGATGAATGTTAAGGTCATTCCCCATTTTTCATTATTATTTTTTTTACAGAAGTCACTTTTTTAAAGTTTATTTATTTTGAGAGAGAGAGAGCACATGCACATGCGAGTGGGGGAGGGGAGAGAGAGAGAGAGAGAGAGAGAGAGAGAGAGAGAATCTGAAGCAGACTCTGTGCTGTCAGCATGGTCTGACACAGGGCTCAATCCCATGAACTATGAGATCATGACCTGAGTGGAAATCAAGAGTTGGATGCTTAATCTACTGAGTCACCCAGGCTTCCCCCCTCCAACCACTTTTCATTTTTAATAATGAACCACTTTATAGTTTTATATACTTGATGGTATATAAACTTTTATATACTTGATGGTTATTCGCCAGGGTAAGTTCTCGGCAGGAGATCTCAGAGGGTATGAACATTCTAAGGTGCTTGATACTGTGGCATTTTGCCAGATCACCCTTCAGATATGAGGCTTGGATTTACATTCCACAATCCGGGGTATGAATGGTACCCAACCACTTTTTTAAACTAGCAACAAGAGAAATAACATTTTATTCGACCAATAGTAAAAAGAAAGTTCAGCTGGACACTGTAGCCAGCTACCGACACAGAGCAGTGGAGACAGGAAGAGGAGAGGGAAAGGGTGAAGAAGTCGAGAAAGAGGGAGGAAGGAACGTGGACTGGGGGCAGGTTGACATGATCTCTGAGAGGTGGCTCCCAGATAGGCAGCAGAGCTCTAGAGAAGACAGACAGGGAGAGGTCCCAAGGGCACGGAGACACACGCCAAGACAGGCCTGCACAAAGTGAGACACAGGCCCATCAGGCACATGTTGGCGGGAGCAGGCCCACCTCAGCCTTCCATGCCTGACCTATGGCCCTCTGGCGCCCTGATGCCCAAGAGGGGCAAGCCTTTCTCCCTTCTCAAAACCACCTGTGAAATGGGGCACCTGGGTGGCTCAGTGGGATAAGCAACTGACCTTGGCTCAGGTCATGATCTCGCAGTTTGTGAGTTCAAGCCCCGTGTCGGGCTCTATGCTGACAGCTCAGAGCCTGGAACCTACTTCAGATTCTGTGTCTCCCCCTCTTTCTACCCGTGCCCTGATCACGCTCTGTGTTTCTCTGTCTCTCAATAATAAACATTAAAAAAATTTTTTTTTTAAAAACACCCTTGAGGGGCGCCTGGGTGGCTCGGTTGGTTGAGCATCCGACTTCGGCTCGGGTCACGATCTCGCAGTCCGTGGGTTCGAGCCCCGCGTCGGGCTCTGGGCTGATGGCTCAGAGCCTGGAGCCTGCTTCCGATTCTGTGTCTCCCTCTCTCTCTGCCCCTCCCCCATTCATGTTCTGTCTCTCTCTGTCTCAAAAATAAATAAACATTAAAAAAAATTTTTTTTAAATAAATAAATAAAAACACCCTTGAAAGGTCCTCTGCCAGGGCGGGTGAAGTAGGGCTGTGCCCGCCTCCCCAGCAGCCTTCACCGGCACTGGCCTTTCTTAGGTAGAGGCTTCACAGAACAATCCAGCAAATGAGCACCATGACACCGGGCCCCTGGTTCAATAAGGGGAAGCCGGGGTTGCGTGAGTAAGAGATAAGTGACGGAGGTGACCCATTGTGTCTGCCCCTGCAGGCTCAGTACACCCAGAAGCAGGCAAAGCCGCTGGCCGTGCAGGAGCAGGTGGTGGAGGCCGCCCGCCTGCAGTGGCCGCTGCTCTTCTCCAGGCTCTTTGAGCTCACCACACTGTCTGGTAAGGGGGCCTGATGGAGGGGTAGGGGGTGCAGGCAGAGCCCCCCCACCCCCTGGGGCAAGCCTAAGCTTCACGACCCTGTCCTCCCCGGCCAGGCCCCCGACTGCCCAAGACTCAGCTGATCTTGGCTGTCAACTGGAAGGGGATGTACTTCATGGACAAGAAGGAGAAGATGCTCCTAGAACTCTCTTTCCCAGAGGTCATGAGTCTGATCACCAACAGGTGGGTGTCCCAAGGGAAGATGCCCCAAATCTCTTTCCTCACAACCTTAGTTGGTCCTTGGGGGCTCCAGGAAAGAGGGAGGCACATGTCCCTGGGTGCCCGGCTAGAGCGCAGGGGTGACGATGGACATGTGCAGCGTGGTGGCCACTGGACTCAGGACCCCACCCTGTCCTGCTGCTGGGCCAGTACTGCCCGCTAAGTACTGCATCTGAGAGTGAGGCATTGTTCTCTCAGGCTTCTCTTGAAACCCAGATCCACCTGGAAGGGGGCAAAGAAGCTTATAGCCTTTTGGGTGTGCATTCACTTACAGGCTGTCCCTTCTCATGGGCGAGAACCGGTCACACGGAAGGTGCGGCCCATCCGAGAGAGGAAGTGAAGGCCAGGGGCTGGGTGTGTGGCAGGGTGGCCGTGCAGGCCAGGCTGGGCCTCAGACCCCCCCCACCCCCACGGCTCTGCATGGCTCTCATCTTCTGAGAATACCCCCAGCCCTTTGGGAAGGCCTGCCTGTGCCCTGCCAGGGCCCCTTGGTTAAAGCATACCCCAGTGTGCCGTGACCATCATTATTGTTACCCGTGTGTGGGGCGCACAGTGGCCACCACTTACTCAGGCTGACTATGCTGGGTGCCCATCCCCATGACATCACCCACTCTGCAGATGAATAAAGTAAGACACAGAAGGCTGAGTAGCTGGCCCAAGCTCACCAAGACTGGTGCCCCATTTCAACTCCAATGTTCTTTGCCATGTCCCTGTGGTGGCCCTATGCACCAACCACCTCACTGCCCACTCAGAGCTGAGCCCAGAGGCTCGCTGCCTTTGAAGCCTAAAGGACCCTGAGCTCTGGGTGTCGTTTTGCCCACTGCACACAGTGGTCCCTCGGCTTAGACCTTGGTTCTGGCCAAGTCGTCTGTAACGAGGCAGGGTCACCCCCTCTGAGGCAGCTGGGGGCTAGAATGGGAAGGGTGGAAGAGGCCAGCAGTCATGTCGTATCCTTTGTCCCCTCAGGGAGGCCCAGGGTGGGCAGAGGCTGTTACTGTCCACACTGCACCAAGAGGAGTACGAATTCATGTCCCCCAGCAGTGTGGCCATCGCTGAGCTGGTGGCCCTGTTCCTGGAGGGCTTGAAGGAGAGGTCCGTGTTCGCCATGGCTCTGCAGGACAGGAAGGCCACAGGTGCCCAGCCAGGCGGGAGCAGGGTGTGGTGAGGGGGCCAATGCTGTGGTCAGAGGGAAGGTGGCTGGCTCATCCCCATGTCTCAGCGGCCATACAGCAGGGCTCCGGGAGGGACCCGAGCAGAGAGAGAGAGACAGAGGGCTACAAAGCACGGTCGGGGACAGCTTTGGGCAAAGCCCTCCCTTGTACAAAATGAGGGGCTTAAGGAAGTGGTCTCAAACCCCCCAGAGGGGAAGCTAGTTGAGGACTGGACACTGTAGGAAGCTCAGGAAAGGGTCCACGTCCTCCACCCTGCAAAGAATGGCCCAGCCACCAGTCTGACCTTTCAACACCCCACAGCCACGCTGTTATCCCACTTACAGACCAAACCAGAGGCTCGGACAAGGGAAGCAACTTGTCCAGGGTCATAGCTCAGGGGTGGGGGACCGAGCCCTGGCAGTCTAGTTGTTGGCCCACCTTCCCTGCAAGCCAGCACTCCAGCAAGAGCAGAGCACTCCTGGGAGTTGGGAGGGAGTACGGGGGCTCCCTCGGATGGAGAGGAAGGGGCTGTGCATCCGGGTCTTACAGCAGGAAAAAGTGCCCAGAAACATTATCCCTTTTGCCCATTCTATCCCCACAACTGTCCAAGAGGGAGGGATTATTATGTCCTCCCAGAGGAGGCTCAGGGAGCGTCCCCAGGCTCAGGGGGCGTCACGGCACTCAGAGCCGGTCCCCCGAGGCTAGGGCCGCAGCTGAGCTCCCTAGCCCCTGCCTGCCCGGGCCTGGGAATCTGGCCAACTGCTCAGCCTCACAGTGGCTTTGGGCCCATCGCTCTGCCAAAGGAGACAACCCCTACAATGCCAACCCGGTCTCTGGCCTCTGTATAGCCCTTGGTAAGTGGTGGCTTTTCTGCCCCCGTGTGTGACCTGGGATTGCAGAGGATGCCACCATCCTGCCCTTCAAGAAAGGGGACCTGCTGATCCTGACAAAGAAGCAGGGGCTGTTGGCCTCTGAGAACTGGACCCTGGGCCAGAACGACAGGACGGGCAAGACGGGGCTGGTGCCCACGGCCTGTCTCTACGCCATCCCAACGGTCACCAAGCCCTCGGCACAGCTGCTGGTAACTCACACGCCCATCCGTCCTCAGCCCGGGACCCTGTGGGCACATGGGGAGGTGACCTGGTTGCTAGCCCTTACCCCACCTTGCAGAGAGCCAGGAGGGTCACCTGGGCCTCAGGTCTGCTCTGCCAGCCCTGTCATCCCTCTGCAGTGCCCATGAAGCTGGCATGGTGCTTGGCACTTCATAGATGCTCCCATGACAGTGCATCCTGGGAACAAACCCATTCCCCCAACCCCCACCAGCCTGGCTTAAACCTGACCCACCCAAGGGGGCCCAGGTCTCCCTACTGCCAGGTACCACCCACCCCAGCCCCCAAAACCAGCCCCAGCATTCGCACACTGAGTGCCAGCTGTGTGCCCCGTGCACTGCAGCACTGAACACAAGAGCGACTCCGCCCTCAAGGAGCCTTTTAGCAAACTGTTAGCTGACGGCAAGTATGCAAAGTAACTCCAAGAAGCAGCACTGGCTGTCCTAGGAGCGAATAATAGGGTAGGGGCTCACCTGTCCAGGAAGGCATCCCTGAGGAAGTGCCATATGTGCTGTGGCCTGAAGCGCTCAAGGAACCAGGCAGGCAGGGCCAGGGTGAGAGGCGCCCCTGACAGGTGCTCTGGGGAAGGGGAGCAGGGTGGGTCTGAGAAGCCCTCCCAAGGGAAAGGAACAGGCCGGGAGACGTTGAGTCACTGGTCATGGGTCACACAGCAGGTGACACAGGAGGGGTAGGCCCAGGCCTGTGCATCCCTGTGGTCAGCCCCTCCCATGGCACTGGAGCAACCAGGCCTGTGGGAAGGGCCTCGTGGGCAGTGGAACCCACAGACCTGTGCCTCCACAGAGCTTGCTGGCCATGTCACCAGAGAAGCGGAAGGTGGCAGCCCAGGAGGGGAGGCCCCCAGAGCCACTACCTGAAGAGCAGTCCAAGGAGAAGCCACACACCCTGGAGGAATTCTCCTACGAGTTTTTTAGGTGCTCACTCAGGCCTCCACCAGGCCCCTTCAGCCCCTCTGTGCTCCCTGGGGGTTACAGGGAGGCTGTGGAAGCAGGTGCAGTGTCCACCTGGCCTCCCTGGGAAAAGAGGGGACTCTGTGAGCCTCCCACAGCCACCCTGGGAGGGCAGGGAGCATGAGTCTGAGTCTGTCCCCCAGTAGTGCACACACGGTACGCAGGTGGGGAGAGGAGGGAGAAGCTTGGGCAGACAGGGCTTGAGAAGGGCTCTCACATCAGCCTCTATTCCTGACAGGGACCCAGAGAAGGAGACAGTCAGCAGGGCCATGCTCCCCCTGGCCCGGACCCGGAGCCACCTATGGGACCACTCGTCTGAGCCACTGCGGCAGCCTCTGCTCAAGCGCGTCTATGACAACACCGAGCTTCGGGACCCTGCCTGTCAGATCTTCATCGATATCCTTCCCCAGCCAGCCTGCCCCAGCTCTGGACCAACCCCACAGCCACCCTGGGAAGGGCACAGGCCCCACTGAGCACAGGGCAGAGGCAACATGCTGCTCATGGGGCCTGTCGAGAGTGGGACCAGGGCCAGGGTCAGAGGTAACAGGCAGCCATGATGGCACGTCCTCCTTGACAGCCACACCCATCCTCCGGTACATGGGGGACTACCCTTCTCGCCAGGCCTGGACGCCCGTGGATCTCACCAACCAGATCTTCTCACTGGCCCTCCAGGAGTCAGCCCTGCAGGATGAGGTCTACTGCCAGATCCTGAAGCAGCTGACACACAACACCAAGAGGTCTGCTGGGGACGGGCTGGGGCCAGAGGGCCCCAGGCTCCATGCCCAGGCCCCCTCAGTCTTTGCCCTAGCCCCCAGAGGTTGCCCATGGGTCAGAGAGGGAGGCAGTAGCTCATGGGCACTACCCAGCCTGCCCAGGCACTGACAGCAGCAGTGGGAAGGCCGGGACACCCCTCTCTCCTGCTGACTTCCTGGGGGTGGTCAAAGCTGGGAGGAAAATGGACCTGCCATGGGCCCTACCTGCCCCCACCCTTTCTTCCTTGCGACCTGGACACACCATGGGCTCTCTACACCTCCGTTGCCTCCACCAAACAAATGGGTGCAGGGAGACCCCCTCCCCATTTTGTGTGTGTGAAAGCCTTTGAGGCCTGAGGCAGCCGGGTGGCAGGCTTCCTCACCCACGGCCCCAGGTGGGCCTCATGTCCCATCTCCCTGAGACACCTGGTGGGCTGGGGCCTTCTGGGGGGCCCTTCCTGGCCTGACAGGCACTGCCACCTCCAGGTACAGCGAGGAGCGTGGCTGGCAGCTGCTGTGGCTGTGTACCGGCCTCTTCCCTCCCGGCAAGGCACTGCTGCCCCATGCTCAGAAGTTCATAGACACTCGGAGGAGGAAGCCACTGGCCCCTGACTGCAGCCGCCGCATCCAGAGGATCCTGAGGTGAGCCCACCAGCGCTCGCTCCCTCGGGAGAGTCCGCCTGTCGATGCTGAGAGGCCTGGTCCAGCCCTTCCAGAGCTCATGGGCCAGTGTGGACACTTGTCAGTGGAGCCAGACTCTGTGTCTTCTCCGGTAGCTCGTGTCCATTTAAGAGCGCAGGACCAGGCCTCCAGCAACCTGGGCAAAGGCTGGAGAGCAAGGCTCAGGGGCGACCCGAGAGGCCTGGGTGGTCAGTGGGGGCTTCTGGCAAGCTCAGTCTTGGCCATGAGCTCTCTCTACCCTAATAGCTGCCTTCCCAGGGCACAGAGGGAACTGCCTGGAGGCCAGAGCATGACCCCAATGCCCCAAGCCACCCACCTGCCTGCCCAGCCCAGCCCAGCTACGAGGCCAGTCCCTGCCAATCCATATGGCCAGCCCTCCTGTGTTTGGGCAATTCTTCCTGGGCTCTGTCTTGGTTCTCATCCACACCACCCACCCTGTCTGGCTTGGCCTCCTGTGGCTGTGGGAGAGTGTGTTGGCCATGATTGTGGAGGAGGAGGTGGGTGCCCTCAGAGAGGCCCTGTGGGGGTCCCTGACCCCTACCTGATACCCATGCTGTGTGAGAATGAGAACACAACTCGCCCTAGCCATTGGTGCTCTCCACCCAGGAAGCTCTGGGTCAGTCCAGGTCCCCTCCCCCATGTGTGTCCCAGGCCTTCCCAGACTCCTCAGAGCTACAGGTCACCTGGAAAGTGAGTCCAGGCTGGCTCTGCTGCTTCCTCTGGGCCTGGTGCTGAGCCCCCCTGATTACCCTGTCCTTCACTGGGGTGGTGGAGTTCTTTATTGTGTGTGTCTGGCACACAGTTTAGCTTGGGGGCTGGTGGCCAGGGCCCGGCCCGGGCCGGGCTGGGGGTGGCAGGGTGCCATGCTCAGTAATCACTGTCCTGCTCTAGGACAGGGCCCCGGAAACAGCCTCCACACCCGGTGGAGGTAGAGGCTGTGGAACAGAACATCACCCGCATCTGCCACAAGATCTGCTTCCCTAATGACACTAGTGAGGTAAGCCTCCCGCCCAAGGTGCTGGCTTCCCAGGCTCCTGGCCTGTAGCCCCCACCTTGTGGACAGACACTGTTTTCAGGGCTACAGTGAACCTCCTGCCCCTGCATCTGCCCCAGAAACTGTCTGCTGTGCCCTCGCTGGTGCCCCACAGACATTAACTGAGTGCCTGAGCCCTCAGGTGCTCAAGGCCAGCACAGGGAGGGGCCTCCCCGGAAGGAGTGCTGCTGGTGCTGGGGGCAGTTCTGGACTAATAGGGGGCGTTCTAGGCCAGCGTGGGGAGGGGCCGCCCCTGAGGATGGGAGGGGAGCTCCTGGTGCAGTCGGAAGTCAAGGAGGTCCCAAAGGTGTCGGGGGCACTCCTGGCCAAGGTGCACAGAGAGGAGGCCCTAAGGGAGGGCAGCAAAGCCAAGTCCCAGGGCATGGGGTCCCGACGGGCTTCTGACCCTGCCCTGGGGCATCAGGGAGCAGGTGCTGCCATTAGGCATGTGTGCAGACTGAACCCATGTGGCTGCTGGGGACAGCAAAAGATGGGGGGGGGGGACCATCAGGTGCCAGGTGTGGTAGAGAGGTCCCCAGCCAAGTGGCAGCAGTGAAGTGTGGGGCAAGGGGCCGAGGGCCACGTGCCTTTGCAGGCTTTCCCAGCAGCGGTATGGCCTTTATGGTCTTAGAGACTACGGGTCCCACAAGGGAAAGTTCCCACAGTCTGGCTACAGGGCTCTCAAAGCAAGTTCAAAAGGCTGAGCCTCCTGGGTCCCCAAGGCAGTGAACTCTGACTGAACGACATAAGCATCCAGCTGGTTTTCTAGAAGGGAAGGCTGCTCCTTCTCAGGCTGGGGCACGTCCAGCCAGTCTTAGGAAGGAGAAACAGCCCCAGGCTATGATGGGTCATCCCAGGTCGAGCCTCATCCTGAGACATTCACGCACTGCTTCTCTGCCCAGATGCTGGAGGTGGGCACCTACACGCGGGTGCGGGACGTATGCCAGAGTGTTGCCACCAGGCTGCAGCTGGCCTCCTGGGAAGGCTGCAGCCTCTTCATCAAGATCTCTGACAAGGTGCAGTCGGCTGGGTGGGCCTGGGCTAGAGGCGAAGGTGGGCAGATGTCTGGTGTCTGTGGCATTGTCCCCATGTACTGGGCCGGGCCCCTCACTGCACACAGGCTGTCAGGATGAAGGTAGGTGGGCTTATGGAGCGGCACAATCCGGTACAGTTCCCCAAGCAAGTGAGACCCAGCTCAGAGCAGCACCTGGCCTCCCAGGCCATAGACAGGCTGGCAGGGCCCAGGCCGCCAATGCCCCCCAGGCGGGCATTCCCCTGGAGGTCCTTCCACCTGCACACCTCCCTCTGCCTCCCTCCCCACCCACCCCAGGTCATCAGCCAGAAGGAGGGAGACTTCTTCTTCGACTCCTTGCGGGAAGTGTCTGATTGGGTGAGGAAGAACAAGCCCCAGAAAGAAGGTAAGGGGAGCAAGATGGGGTGGGGTGAGGAAGGAGGGGTGTGGCTAGGATGGAGGGCACAGGGAAGGGGGACAGTCTGCCTCCCTGGGCCAGGGGCAGAAGGTTCCCTTGGCACCTCTTGCATGGCCCCTGCCCGAAGTCATTCATTCATTCATTCCCCCTTAGATCCCCTGGGTCACGGGTATGGCCAGACCTGGGGCCAGCTGGGCAGGGGCAGGGCGTGGGGCCAGGCCTGGGACAGATGGCTGCACTGCAGAAGGTGAAGGCTATGTGGGGGCCCAACCCCCACAGAGAGGTGCAGGAGAATCCCTGGAGAGGGTGGCCTCCACACCAGTCCTGAGGATGAGGAAGAGTTGGGGGTCAGGAAGAGGGGGTGAGGCTTGCCAGCAAGGGGGGGCAGCAGGAGCAGACAGAGCAGTAATGAGGGGGGAAGGTATCACAGCTTACGCGCTATGGGCAGTGGTGCAGGGAGGTGGGCAGCGATGCCCCTGCCATGAGAAGGGGTGGGGGGCACGGGCCCGGGAATGTGCTGGGCCACAGGACAGACTTGGTGCTCACTGCCCGCCCTGCCCAGGGGCACCCGCAACACTCCCCTACCAGGTGTACTTCATGCGGAAACTGTGGCTCAATGTGACCCCGGGAAAGGATGTAAACGCAGACACCATTCTTCATTACCACCAGGTACCCAGTGGGCTTGGTCCACCTTCACTGCGTCCACACCCACCCTGAGACACAGTGGAGGGAGGAAGCAGGCCCACAGCTGCCTTGCTCCAGGGCCACTTGCCCTCTCCGGGGTGGGGGTGGGGGTTCTGGAGGCCCCAAGGGGTGGGCGGGCTGAGCCACTGAGGGTTCTGCAGCAGGAGCAGAGGGACAGCAGGCTTTGGGGACAGTGACTGTACCAGCACCGCAGCACGATTGCTGGGAATGGGAGGGGACAGAGTGTTCCAACCACTTAGGGGCAGGGCAGGCCGCCACCCCCGTGGGGGAAAAGCCCTGCCCCAACCTCTCGTGGTCATGCCCCACGAGAAAACCTCCCTCAAGGGCCTTAGCCTGTTGAGGGCTGTCTCCTGCCTGCGGGTGAGCTAATACCTCTGCCACTGGAGCACGAAGAATAGGGGGGCGGCAGCCTAAGGCCAACGTGTCTGTCACTCAGGAGCTGCCCAAGTACCTTCGTGGCTTCCATAAGTGTTCTCAGGAGGACGCTGTCCACCTGGCAGGCCTCATCTACAAGGCCCAGTTTGACAACGACCGGTCCCAGCTGGCTAGTATCCCCAAGATCCTGAGGCAACTTGTGCCTGAGAACCTCACACGTCTGATGTCTTCCGAGGAATGGAAAAAGGTCCTTGATGGGGCTGGGGAGGGGGTCATTGGGTGCCAGGCCCTGCCAGGGCTGGATGACCACATTCTGGTCATGGAGGGTGTGCTGGGTCTGCAAGTGTCACCCCCTCCGCACGCCATCCACAGCACTTGGGGGATTCAGGCTCCCCCACGGGGCATAGAGGTGACACTTGGCTCTGAGTACCCCCCAGGCTGGCCACGGGCACACACGTGCCACTTTGGGGCCTCCAGGACCCTGTGTGGAGGGCTTGGTCAGGCACTGGCTCCAGCCCAGGCCCTCACTGGTCCTTCCCACCACCCTCAGAACATCCTTCTGGCCTATGACAAGAACAAGAACAAGACAGTAGAGGAGGCCAAAATGGCCTTCCTCAAGTGGATCTGCCGGTGGCCCACGTTCGGGTCTGCCTTCTTCGAGGTGAAGGTAGGCCTCACCTCACGCTCAGCCGTCCCTGCCCAAGGGAACCTCACCCAGCTCTGGCCCCAGCAGCCTGTGTTCCTCTCCAAACACACGCTTAAGGGTGGGCCTGGCCACCTGGTTTGGACGGAGCATGTGTGCACGTGTAGGTGCACCTGTGTGTCTCAGGGAGGCAGCCCCTGGCCTCCCCAGCTGGGCTGTGACCACTGCGTCCCCCCCTCCCCAGCAAACCTCCGAGCCCTCCTACCCGGACATCATCCTCATCGCCATCAACCGACACGGGGTTCTGCTCATCCACCCCAAGACCAAGGTAATAGCCAGGCCCCAGCAGGGCTGGGAAAGCTGCCTGGGGGTCCCAGTCCCCGCTCTCCCCACTCCCTGCACAGGTGATACCCCCTGCTCTTCTCTCCCCCTTCACACGGCCCCATGGGTTCTGGAGGACGCAGGAGATGAGGAGCAGCAGCTCTGACTCAGGGCCTCTACGCCCCCTGGGTTTCCGCTGGACCCCGCCCACCCTGCCCACTCTCCCACAGGAACTGCTCACCACCTACCCCTTCACCAAGATCTCCAGCTGGAGCAGTGGCAGCACCTACTTCCACATGGCACTGGGGAGCCTGGCCCGGGGCAGCCGCCTACTGTGTGAGACCTCCCTGGTGAGGCCAGGACTCCCAGGTCCCTTCCCCCAACCCAGACACATGGGGCACAGAGGCAGCGGGGACTAGGTTTCCCCAACCCTGAGCCCCAACTGCCACTAGCAAGTTGCTCACTGTGAGGATCCGGGTTTCTGTGCCCAGGGAGGGCAGGGCCAGGCTGGGCCAGCAGAGTCTGGAAGGAGGGGCAGCGAGGAAAAGGCTGGGAGGGGTCGTGATAGCCAGGCCCGCTGTGGGCCCCCTGTGGGCCTGGGCCACTCTGAGGAGGGAGGGGGACTCGCCTCTTTGCCTCCCTATCCAATGTGTCCTTGAGGCAGCAGCTGGGTACTGCACAGCCCTGATCCGAGCCCCCCCGGGCCCGCACCTTGCAGCCTCCAGCCCCGCTCTCCCCTGTCCAGGGCTACAAGATGGATGACCTGCTGACCTCGTACGTGCAACAGTTCCTGAGCACCATGAAGAAGCAGCGGGGCTCCCAGGCCCCCACCGACCCTTAGCGCCAGGGACTGGCCTGCCTGCTCACTTGCCCTTCCCAACCTGGGGTCCGGGCGGCACTTCCCTAGAGCCCTCTTCCTGGCCCAGGGCCTGCCCTCTGTAAGCACCCTTTCGTGCTGCCTTCTCAAAACACACCCCACACTCCTCGGCACACCAGGTAGGCCCCCTTTGCTGAGCGGCTGATCATAGAGGCCAAAGTGGGAAGCCTAGGGTGGGGCCAACCTCCAAGCTGATGGGTGGACGGCTGAGAGGACTCCCCCAAGAATGTTCAGTAAAAATTCCTAACTCCTGGAGCGTGTGCAGTGTGTTAGTGAGGGAAGAGGTAGGGGGCCAGGTGGGCAGGAGGCCTCGGAGGCACTGGCCAGCAAAGGGTCTCTTCCAGAAAAAACGAAAAGCTTTGTGACTTCTCTGGGGACACCCGGATGACAGCTCCATTCTCAGGGAATGACTTCATTGGTTTCTCCCTCCCTCTCCCTCCCCCCCCCCCACATTCCTTTCCTCCTCCCTCCCTCCTTTCCTCCTCCCTCCCTCCCTCCCTCCTCTCCTACAAGGCCCCTTTGCACACTGCAGTACCCACAGGGCACTGGGTCACAGAACTGCTGCTGAGGGGGCCTGGTGTGGGCGCAGGCCAGGCCTGCCCGCTCTCTGGCTGCTGGCCTCACGCTCAGGGCAGCCTGTGCCCAGGCAGGAGCAGAGCTGGACACAGGGCCTTAGGGGCCTGGGTTCATCCCAACCGTGCTGGCAGGCCCCGTAGTAGTCTGCCCCCCACCATCTTACCCGCCTGGCCAGCCTTCGCAGACTGTAGGTTTCTGGATGGCCTCGTCTTCAAGTCCTGATGGCAGCCTGGCCCTTGGAACAAGAGCTGGGTCCCACCTGGACAACTCTTTCACCTGTCCTGTCTAGTGTCTGTGTCTCTAAGCATTCAACAGCCCCAGACAGTGTGTCCACAGGGGCTGCTGCCCCACCTCCTCATTCCCACGCCATAAACCACACGGGTCACATGGTCGTGTAAATAAGCCTTCATTCACTGTGCAAGCACCAGGTCCTGTGTGGCCATGGAGGAAGTGTCCTTCCTGGAAGGTCAGAATGGGCCACCCACCCACTACCAATCCCACTACCTTCTGGCCCTCAGTCAGCTGCATCCTGAGAGCCAGCCAGCATGTACCCTTGTGGGTAGAGTGGGGAGCAGGGAGCGTGAGGGGCTGCGGGGACCACAGAGGAGCTTGGGGGAACCACAGGGCCCCTGGCCCAGGACAGACTGGCCAAGGCCAGATTTCAGTAAGGAGGCCTCATGAGTGATGATGGGGGGGTGGTCCTTGTCCCTCCTGACAATTGTGGGGTGCAGTGGCAGGATTTGCTGGCCTAGTTTAAGCACAGGGATCCTACTTGGCTGAGTGAGTGCATGGCCAAGGGTGAAAGGCTGGTTCCCCAGGGGCCCCCATCCTCATGGCCAGGGTAGCTGCCTTGTTGTGGCCTCCCCAGGGCCATGTGCATATAGTAGGACCACTCTGGGGTGAAGGCTGCGCAAACTCCCACAGGAGAATGTGAGCTGGTGGGGAGTGGGGGTGGGAGGGGTGCTGCAGGAATGGGAGAGGTCAGGACAAGCAGGGCCAGGAGCAGTGGGGTCCATGACCGGGGCCAGGTGACCCCAGGCTCCCATTCCCTCATGTCCCTGGAGGACCTCAAGCTAAGGCTTGTGGGCACAGGCCTGTCACAGGCTCAAGGGCCCTGCATCTGCCGGGTGCCTGCATTGAAGGAAGGAGGAGAGAAAGGAGGCCTGGAAGGAGGGGGTGGGGGAGGGGAGGAGAGAAGGAGGGAGGGGGAGCAGAGATGAGGAGTAGAGGCAGCAGCAGGAAGGGAGCATCGAGCCGAGCGAGCACACCAGGAGCAGGGGCGCCAGCAGCAAGGGGAGACAAAAGCAGAAGGCAGGCGGGAGCCCCTCAGGCAGAGTTGAGGCCCACAGACTTGGGGTGGGCCTTGCGGGCGGCCAGCTCTGACAGCTTCTTCAGCCGCTTCTTCAGCTCCAGTGGGAACTTCTCGTAGCATCTCTTACACACGGGCTTCATGTCGAACTCCACAAACTTGTTCCTGGGGAGGAGGTCCAGCAGTCAGGAGAGCCCCAGGCCCCACCAACTCAGCCCTCAGAGGCAGGGCAGTGGGCTGCCTTTGGCCCCTGGCCCACAGCAATCCAGATCCCAGGGCAAGCTCTGGCCAGGGGTCACGGTGAACCAGGAGACAGGCCTCCGAGCCTCCTTTCCCTCCCAGAAGCTTCTCTTGGATTCTGATACTCCGGCACTGGCCATGACTCCCTGCTGTCCTCAGAAACCTGGGTTCCACCTCACCTCACAGCTCCAGCCACCCCACACCTCCGGGAGTTTCCTGGATGAGCCAGCCTTTGAAAATGCTGTTCCCTGAGCTGGAATGCCCTTCCCTCCCCAGACCCCAGAGTCTGTGTGGGTGTGTTGGGGGCTCACATCCTTCCCCCTCTCACCAGGCCTTGGGGGCCCCTCAGTCTGCCTCCGTGGGGCTGGGGCTGCCACTGCCTTCCCAGGGCCTGACCCCAGCAGACATTCAGGGAGAACCAGCTGAAGAGCACAGGGGAAGCCCACTCAAATCTGAGCTCCCGTGACAGGCTCCTGGAGAAGAGGGTGCTGTGCAGGTCCTTCTCTGCCCACCTTGTACACCCCAGAAGTCCTCACCACTTACTTCAGGGTCAGCTTGCTGTTGCAGGTGGAACAGGAGAAGCAGTTCACACACCAGGCCTTGTTGAGGGCTGACACCACTGTGAGGGGTGGAGGCAGGTGGGCTTAGCAGGCCCAGGCCAGCCCTGGGCCAGCTGGGCCCACAGCTGCAGGACCCATGTCCCAGAGGGAGAGCAGACAGACAGAGGGTGTGGGGAGTGGGGGTGGGTCACAGAGACAGAGGAGCCTTACCATCTCCCTCGATCACATGGCTGCAGTTATAGCAGACGTCCCCAAAGAGCTGTGGACAGAGTGGGTGTCAAACTCATTGCCCCAGTTCGGGGCCACCCCAAACAGCTGCTCTCGGGCACCCTCCTGAGACACCTGAGCCCTTCCCACCAGGGTGCCACCTTGGGCCTGAGGTGAAGCCACTCCTGGCCCAGCAGAATCACCACCCTGGCACTGGCGGCAGGTTGAGGCATTGCTACCAAGGGGCCCCGTTGCTCCTGCTGGTGTCCTGAGAGGGCACGGGCCAGGCCCATAGGCCCTGACTCTGGACCACAGTAGCTGGGCACCTCTGCCAAACCGGAGGATGGCGGCACATGTCGGTCCCTGAGCCCAGGACCTCACACGGCCTTGTCATTCAGTCCCCATGGCAGGTCTGGGCCGGCCTCTCAGATGGTAGGGCACGCAGCCACCACAGGCTCTGGGGGGGCCGCCATCATCTTCTACCGCTTGGATGGGGCATTCGGTTGTTCAGGCAGCATCATCTCCCTGAGGGGTCCCACAGTGCCCCCCCAGCCCTGGGCCTCTCCACCCTCTGCCCCCCCGGGCCATACCTGGTTGTAGTGGGTCTCACAGTAGGCCAGGCCCTTCTTCTCATAGTGCCGGTGCCCCAGGAATGGCTTCTCACACTTGGCGCAGACAAAGTGCTGAGGGGAGAGGAGGCAGTGGGCAGCTCAGGGCCGGAGTGTCCACTCCAGGAGACAGGAAGCAGAGGCCAGTGGGATGAGTGCCTCACTGGAGACCTCCATGGACAGCCTGTGAATCAGCAGACCCCACTCCTTCCCCGATGCCCAGTGCCGCTGGCATCACCATCCTCTCCGGGACTGCTCCCCACGTCAGCAACCGCAGCCCTAGCTGTCAGGTGCTGGTGACAGTGGGCCCTCCCAGGTGGGGCTGCTCTAAGCATGGTGCCCCCCTGGAAGGCTGCAGGTGTCTGTCCCCCCCGCCCCCAGGCATCCCCTGCAAGCCCCAGAGTCAGTGAGCAGCATCTTCTAGTTCATACGGCATGCGGGGACCCACCCTCCCCATGGGGGCTGGGGGCCAGGCCCTGCATCAGAACCTTCCCAAAGAGGTTACCCAAGACAGAGCTCCTGGGACCCAGACCTAGCCGGGCATCAGGGAACACGAGCTTCCCTTGCAACTAGTATCTGTAAGACCATTAGTGCCACAGTGAGCTCCAGGTGACTCAGGGGGACACACCTGAGGAGCTCAACCAGCCGGTGTGCCCAGCTTCTGAGTCTACATGAGGCTGTACACAATTCTGCCAACCATAATCCCTCAGGGTGCCTTGGGCAGACTATCCCCAAGGACAATGCCACCTTCTGTAGAGTTAGCAAGTATTACATGAGTCTTTAAAATTTAGAGGAGAAAAATAGAACAGTGAGAAAAATCGATTGGTAGGATTCTTAGGTGACCCAGGAAAAAAGGTCACCACTGACACCGAGAAAGAACAGAAGCCCTGTGTCCAGCTTGGGGACCCATAGTTCTCAGGAAGAGGAGTCTGGGAGAGCAGCCCTGGGGTCTGGCCCCTGCTCACCGCTGGAGAGAAGTGAGGAGGCGGAGAACCCCAGCCCCGCTCCTGGAATCCCCCATGGCTGTGCCCCCACCCAGATGGGGCACCTGTCACACTGGGGTCT
The DNA here is from genome assembly GCF_018350195.1 of Panthera tigris. NCBI lineage: Eukaryota > Metazoa > Chordata > Mammalia > Carnivora > Felidae > Panthera > Panthera tigris. Next base: position 110,262,220 of record NC_056667.1, on the reverse strand, counting down.
CACTGGCCCTGCTACAAACGCCCACCAGAGAAGCAAGTCAGTCACTCTTAGAACTCTAGATTTTATCATTTCCTTTCTATACAAGTCACCCAAAATTTTTGTTAGAAATTTAGAAAACACAGGTAAAAAGCAACAATAAAATATAAACAAATAAGTTGTAAACATCCTTCACTAATATCCCACTGCAATAAACATTTGGATCTATAGTATTTCTCATGACTTTGGAACCCTCTAGAAAGCCAGGACGGGGAGGAAAGAAGGCAGGCGCCACTGCCGAACCATGGTCTGTGTACTCAGGTCTCCTGGCTCCCATGGAGGCCAGAGCCAAAGAGGGACAGCACCCAGGACAAATATCCCTGCTAGAAGCAAGCCATGTGGCCTGGGGGTGGGAGCGTGGGGGGGGGGGGGGCTTGCAGGGCCAGACTCCAAATGTAACAGTGAGCCTGGGGCTCCCCCAACCTCCTGGCCTCGCTCACCTCCACATGCCACTGCTTGCCCAGTGCATTGACCACACGGCCCTCGATGGGCCGGCGGCAGGCCCCACAGATGGGGACGCCCATCTTGTCGTGGCAGGGCAGGCAATAGAGCTCCCCCTTCAGCTCCCGGGCCTCGGCGGTCAGCTCCTTCCTGGAAGACAGAGCAGAGCCCCCCATGACATCCCTGCCCCACTGCAGGGCCCGTGCTGGCCCTGCGGGGGTCCCACCAGCCCCTCCAACCCCAGGGAGCAGCTTCTGGAGAGGCCCCACTGGGGCCCAGCAGCGTGCCCAGGCAGGCGGCACTTTGATCTCTGGTGTCTTCGGGGACTTCCTGTGCCCCAGACAGGCCCCAGGGCACGGGTTCCCGCACAGGCCTTGCAGCAGGCAGTCTGTGTTGTGCATTGTCAGGCCCTCTGAGAAGCACATCTGTTCTCTGGCCCCTCCACGCCAGACCGGGTGTTGGGGCAGACATGAGGAGATCCTGCAGTCTCTTTCCCCTCTCCTCCCCTCTCCCACACCAGCACCCCTCCTCCTCACCCTGGTCCTCCAAGCCTTTGATTCCTTTCTCCTAGCTTCCAAGGGCCCAGCCCTCCCTCACCCTGTCTCCCTCAGGGCCTCACACAAGTACTACTGGAACAGGCTCCAGAGAGGGGTGTTTTCTGCATCGATGACTTCGACCTCCACCCTGCACCCCACTCTCCAACTGGTTGACCTCTCCGCCGAGTGGGAGTCCCACCCAGCTCACCACTTGCCCCCATCACAGCTGCTCAGCTGTACGCATACCCGCAGTGGGTGCAGCTGAAGTGGTCGGGGTGGTAGGCGTCATTCTTGAACATAAGGGGCTGCTCGTCAATGACCAGGTGGCACCGCTGACAGACATACTTGCCCAGGCCCTTGGCCTTCTCACGGTTGTGGCAAGGCCGGCACAGGTGCCTGTGGGAAGTGAGGCAGGTGTTAGGGACCAACAACCCACTCCCCCTCTTCCTCCCCAGAAAGCACGGTCCGCCTCCTGGCAGAAGAGACATCTGGACCCCGCCTGCTGCTTTAACAATGCCCATAAGCTTCCAGAGGCTCAGACAGTGGCCCAGAAAAGCAAGCTAACTAGCCCTGCAGCTGGGAAGGCCACAAACGTGCCCCCTAAAAAGGGGACTCTCACTGGAAAGTGACTAGAAAGACATACACCAGAATATTGGTGTTTGCCATCTTTAGATGGCAAAGCAAACATGAGTTTCCTTTTCTCCACTTTTCCTGAGCCTAGAACATCACATGGAATAGAGTAGACATTTCATTGACCGTTGCTAAAAAATTAATTTCCCAAATGTCTTTGAATACGCATGAGTGATTACACAGTGACTGTTAGCTTGAAACCGCTGCTGTGCCTAGCAGAGTGGCCCAGGGGGCCAGGTCTGTCGGGCCTGCACACCCCCTTCCTTTGGGGTCTGTCAGACAAAGAGGGACCCGAACATCTACAGGCTCTTTCTGTCTCCAGAGACAAGCACAGCTGTGTCAGACAGAGGCCCCCAAACCCAGGAACTGTCGTTACAGAGTCTTTTTTGTGAAGACCTCAGAGTAATTTCTGATGCTACTCCCTGCCTTGGGGAACAGCTGTGGTCTCTACTGAGAGGGAAATCAACATGGTTTCTGTTTCCTTGTGCCTCAAAGGTGGCAGGAATTTAGATTCAGGGTCCCCAAGCAAAGATGTACAAAGGCCCCAATCCATTACCCCCATTCCCCACCTGCCACCCCAATCTGTAAGTATTCCTGATGCATCCGGGCCTGCCCTCCCTCCCTTCCCAGGCACCCAACCACAGGGGGCCTCTCTACCCCTTACCAGCCACCATCAGCCTCTTTTATAGGCAGATCAAGGAATCTGGTTAAGAGATTAACTCTCAGACTCAGGATCCCCCAACCGGGTGTGATGGGCAGACCCTAGATGCCAGCGAGGACAATTCTGTGTCCATGCCCTTGACCTCAACACCTGCCACCTCATTTGGGTCTGGACCCCCTGCTGCATAACACTGCTGTCCGCTTGCCTTATTTGTGTCTTATCTCCCAAAGGTGTGTGCAGGGCAAGGGGCCCAAATGAGTGCCCAGTAGCCACTTACTAAGCCACTGACCAGCCCCAGGCTGTGCCCCCCACAGGGTAGCAGCTCAGGCTAAGTCTCTGGTATGTGAGTGAATGAATGATTGTAAAAGACAGGAAGGGAAGGACAGTGGGCATCGTCTCCCAGGACAATACAGCCAGGCCGGACTGGGAGCCGATCCCCTAGCCAGGGCCCCCTAGTTCCACCTGCCCACGGGACACAGATGTGGCCTGTGGCTGCAGTTTTCATCTCCCCATCTCCACCCCACCCACCCAGACCCCCAGGCACCTTGCCACTGCAGGTCTGAGCAGAACTGCTCCTGCCGCTCCCCATCTCCACACGACACCTGCCGCCTGCTTGTGTCTCTGTCACAGACCCAGCATTTATTCCCCATGACCCCACTCCCAATTTTGGTGACTAATCTTGGCATTAGGACAGCACTTAAGCCATATGGAATCACTTTTGTTTCAAAGCTATAGAAATTGGTATAATTCCCCAGAATTCTGTTGCAACGATTGGTGCCCTTATAGCTACTGTCAGCAATCACCCAACAACCGAAATACCCAGCTTGGGGAGGGCGGTCAGACACATTCATCTCAAACCTGTGTGAGTCAGTCCTTCCAGACCTCCACACAGGGCAGTGCAGGAGAGGGGCCGCACCCTGGCTCGCGCACCTCCGCACCCCACTGGCTCCCAGCCGAGACCCAGCTGAGGTGCTCCACCAGGAACCCCAGATGGGGAATGTCTTTTCAACAGACCCGATCCCACAAGATCTAAAGGCAATCTGCAGAATTTTTTTCTAGGTAGGATGAAGATACAGCCTAAGAATTCCAGCATGAAGGTGCAACAGAAAAGCCAGAACAAGGGCGCCTGGGTGGCTCATTAGGTTAAGCATCCAGCTTTTGATTGCAGTTCAGGTCATCATCTCATGGCTCGTGGGTTCAAGCCTGCTTTGGGTTCTGCACTGACAGCCTGGACTGGCTGGCTCTCACACTCTCTGCCCTTCCCCCACTCCCACTTTGTCTCTCTCTCTCTTTCTCTCTCTCTCTCAAACTAAACATTTGTTTAAAAAAAGAAAAGAAAAACCAGAACAAGCCCAAACAAACACACACAAATCATAAGATTTTCAGTGACACATGCTCGGGTTCAAATCCTGGCTCTGCCACTTCCTGGCAAGTTACTTCACCTCTGAGCTTTAGTTTCCTCATCTGCAAAATGGGAGACAATCCCAACTGCACAGGATTATGTGGAAAACAAATTTAAGGTCGCACACGTGGTAGTTACTTCCCAGTGATAGCTGTGGACAGTTTGTAAGGTTTTAACTAAAAGGTACAAAAGTCTTTTGAGATCAGGCATGACGCGTTGGTTCCCCATATCACCGGATGTGCCATCTGGGGGAAAGACAGGGAGAAATGGGCTTTGCCTGCCCTGTGTCAGAAGCAGCCACTGCCCACATAGGAACACCCCCAGGCTCGAGCCACCCCCCAGAGGAGTGTCGGGGCCCGCAGGCAGTGGGCAGCAGTGACCCTCTTCACAGGCCTCCTGTCCAGAGGAGGAGCTCGCACAGGTATGGGTCAGGCCTCGCGGGCTGAGCTGCGTCCCCACAGGCACAGACAGCGCCCTATTATGAGGCGGCCTGCAGCTGTGCCCCGCTCAAGATAAAGGCCATGATTTATTCCGCACGTCCGAACGGAGCCTAATTATACGGGGCAAGACACAAGGACCCTACAGCAAGTGTCCTGAAAGAGCCCCCTCTCATTCGACCAAACAAAACTCCTCAGCCTCCCACCCTCTCCATTCACAGGACCCCTCCGCTGTCCCTCGAGCAGGCTTGGGAGCCCAGGCTCGTTGCCATAGCGGCCAGCCCCTCCCTGCCCCCCATCGGTAGGAAATTATCCTGTGCTGAAACGTCCTCTTGTCTCTGTCAGTGCCAGCCAATCCCCCCACCCCACCCAGCCCGCGCCCACTCCACGGCTTCGAACATAGTCACACACTCAGCCTCTGTGACGCTCAGTGGCCAGGGTGTGGGGGACAGCGGGGGGGGGCACGCGGGCTGGGACACACTGGAATATTCACGGCCCAGTGGCAGCACAGGCAGCCGTAGGAGTGGCCCGCCACACAAGGACCCCCTCGGGAATGAAGCGGCCTTTCAGGGCCACAGACGCTGCAGCCTCCCCTCCCCTCCTTAAATAGCAGGCCTCCCTCCACAGCTGCACGGAGTCCACCGCCAGCACCACCACCCGCTGGCCACAGCCCACCTGCTGCCCCGCAGCCCTCCTGCCCTTGCACCTGGACCCGGCTGTGAGAGGTAAGGACCAGGGCCCAGCAGGGCAGGCAGGGGATTCAGGAACCAAGCAGAGGCAGGGGTGGGGTATCCCTGTCCCTGAAACACTCTCTGCGATAACGATACAACCGGTTTATTGAAGGCTGTCCTGCTCTGACTCAGAGTGGCCCCACTGGGCTGGATTCCTGTCCCACTGTCGGGGACTTAGAGAGGGTGAGTGCCTTGTGCACAGTCCCATGATCAGCACCTGTGCTCTCCAACCCTGGGCCACTGTGGCACAGGGAGGAACTAGGAAAGGGAGCAGGGAAGAAGAAGGGCCAGCCCACGCCAGGAAACAGCTGTGCCCACCCACCTTGAGCTGTACTCACCACCTTGGGCCTCTTCCTATGGCCACCTCTGCCCACTCCTCCCCCCCACGGAGGCCCAAGACCCGCCCCACGGCCCCAGACTCCTCCACTGTCCACACCCAGGCCACACTCCAGGTGCCTACGCTGCCCTGCCCCGAGCAGCAGCATGGAGCAGCCAGTGAGGCCAGACCCAGGCCTGCGTCTCTAGGGTCTGCACAGTGAAGCAGGCGCCCATTTCAGACCACACTGCAAAAATCAGTATCAAAACTTCCTAAAACAGGAGGGGTGAAGAAACCTCAAGAAATCAGAAACAAGCCTAAAAGCACTTTAAAACAGAGTCTAGATCCCAGAGAGAGCACCATACATGTGGCGCCTTCAGCAGTGATGGGAAGCCAGGGGCACCAGGCAGGAGGCAGGAAGCCAGGTGCTGGCGTGCCCACTGGGCGCCACAAGAGGCTAGCAGCCTGTGCGGCCAGGCAGGCCCCACCATCGATTTAATGCTCTGCTGTCACCATCCTGTAGCCCCTACAGGATAAGGGGCCCGACATTTTCATTTTGCACTGGGCACCAAAACTTACATCCCCAGTCCTGGGGCCAAACCCCAAGAAGGTGCCACGGGGCCTGGGAGACAATTCCAGGGTGAGCCCTGAGATGGAGCCACAGTCCCGGCTCTGGCACCAGGCACCCCCAGAGGCCAAGCTGTGTTCTGGGAGGTGCTGGGTGTCCCTGCTGGGTGTCCCTGACCTGACTTCCAACCCTGGGGCCACTGTCCCTAGCCAGATGACCTTGGGCAAATTAGCCCACTTTAAGCCTTGACCTCTTAATCTCTAATCTGTAAAGGAGGGCTGCCTGCCTCCAAGGATTGGCAAAGTGGGTAGTCGGTACCTGTGAGTAGCCCTCAGGGAGGCCCAGGTGAGAACTGCACTGTGGGTCAGAGTCCAGGTGTGAGGGGCGGCCCAGAGCAGAGGGGTTCCACCTGACTGTTTCCTCGCTTGGCCCCATCCCCTCTCCCAGCAGCCAGGGCTTCCCTGGCAACAAGCCCTCGGGTGACATGCACGTGGAAACAGCAGGAATATAACCTTCGTGTTGGATTCCAGGCATCCTGACCCACTCTGGGGCCAGGATAGATCAGTTGGGCAAGGGAACCACCCTGGATCCCTTCAGTGACTAACCTGAGATATTATTAGGAAAGCACCCCTTTACTTTAGGATAGTGACTGGCCAGATGTTCTCTGCCCCTCACCCGCGTTGCCCTGGCTCTCTCCTGCCCAGGCAGCTGGCCCTCACCCCTCCATGCATGTGTTGGGGGTTGGAAGTGGCTGCAGGACCCCAGTGGTGGTGGATGAAGCCGGATGGGGAGGGTCCAGCTGCTGCTCAGCTCGACAGCCCAGCATAGCCACCGTCTGGACCACTGCCCTGCTCCGTCTACTGAAGGAGGGCATGCCGGGCCCTCCTCTCAGGCCTCTGTTCTTCGTCCACGCCTCCAGATGGCACCCAGCCCACCCTCCTCTGGAGGCTGCCATGATAACAGCTGCCAGCATGCCTCCTGAGGGACGCCCCCTCTTCAGTTCAGCCCCTGCCAGAGCTCTTACCATGGCCATCAAAAGGACAGGGAACTGAGGCCAGGAGACACTCGCAGAGAACTTACTCCGGCTCACACTGCCAGGCTCGGCCAGGATAATGACCCCGGCCCTGCCATGGCCACAGCCTGCAGGGACGCCGCGTCTCTCCTGGGAGCCTCTCTCCTGACCGAGTGTGGGTGTCAGGAGGCAAGGCTTCCCGGGGAGCCCCAGAAGCTGCACTGCAGGTGAGGGTCGGCCAGGCTGAAACCCCAAAGCACGAGGATCAGGGGCTGGCGGCAGCTTGGGACTGCGGGATGTGCTGCTCTCGCCCTGCTGTCCTGCCCTCTCCTGCCACACTCCCCACTCCTAGGGCTGGTGAGGGAGGCAGGGTGTTTGGGGTCTTCCTCTCCTTTTTGGATCTCTTGAGTTGACCAAAATCAACCCAGGAGTGCGTTCTGTCGAGGACGGAGCCAGAGCGCCTACCCAGAACTGGGGTTCACCAAACATACTGCAGGGCTCTATGCTGGCCCCCCTCAGGTGTGGGCAAACCAGGCTGGGGAGGCCAGGCAGACACAGGCGGCTTCCCTGGGCTCCAGGCCTCTCCGGGGCTGCCGATCTTGGCTGGAAAACCAGAGCCAGTCCCACTACCTTCTGGGAAAAATAGCTTTTCCTCTCCTAGAAAAGAATCTGCCTCCTGGTGTTAAACTACTCTGGGTGGTAGAATGCCCCCCACTGGCCTAGGGCCCAAGTGTAAGGCTTTCTAAGATACAGGCCTCCACCGTTAGGATGTCCAAAATGAATTTGATAGGCTGAGTCCGGAAAGCTTGAGAGACCTTGGGATCCAGGCCTGGACAGCACCTTCAGGTGCTGGCGGAGAGCAGGCCTCTGACCTCCTGGGAAACTGCCCATCACTGGATTCCTGGTGGTGCCCTCCTGGGTGGCAGGTGCTGGGGGAGCTGTGGTCAGGGACCGGCAGGAGAGAAGCATAAGGCAACAACACTTGGCACTAGTCATGAGAATTGCCACAAGATGGGCCAGGAAGGGTCCCAGGACTCGGGGTGTACAGGGTTCATGCAGCAAAGGCGAGGCTAAAGAGGAGGTGGCCAGGCCCCACGCACCAGGATCTCAGAAACAGGTCGTCTAGGGGCACCTGGGTCACTCAGTCGGTTAAGCATCCAACTCTTGGTTTGGGCTCAGGTCACAATCTCACAGTTTGTAGGTTTGAGCCCCATGTTGGGCTCTGTGCTGATAGCATGGAGCCTGCTTGGGATATTCTTTCTCTTTCTCTCTCTCTCTCTCTCTCAAAATAAATAAATAAACTTAAAAGAAATTTTTTAAAAAAGAAAGAAATAGGTGATCTATGCACCCACCCATTGGGAGTGGAGCTCAAGTTTCCCATGCACCCCCCACCCCGCCATTCAGGAAGCCCCCCTGGGGAGCACAGCAGAAAATGTGGGGCCCCTCCCTCCATCCCAGAGCCCAAACAGGTGGGATTCACTCCCCACTCTCCCCATAGTGCTGACCCCATGCCCTGGTCTGAGAGTGGATTTCTGGGACACATGGCCCTGGTCTCAGGCTCTTGGGTGTCCGGCAGGGACACATCGTGAGGTGGGAAGCCAGCCCCAGCAGCAGCTTGGCAAGCTCCAGGCCCTGCCTTTGTTTTTGCTTTTTGCTGAGCTTCAGAAAGCCTCTGACACTCACCCACCCCAGGTGAACACAGGGGGTGCCCTCAGTAGTCCCCAAGGCGATGCTGAGCTAAGATGCTTCGCAGGTCCCAGGCTCTGGAACCTGTCTGCTTGCTCCCTCCAGGTTCGTCCTCCAGCTCTGCTTCCAGCTGAAGCATGAATGGCCTCGAGGTGGCTTCCCCAGGTCTGACTGCCAACTCCTCCCTGGCCACTGCAGAGCAATGTGGCCAGGAGACGCCGCTAGAGAACGTTCTCTTCGCCTCCTTCTACCTCCTGGATTTCATCCTGGCTTTTGTTGGCAATGCCCTGGCCCTGTGGCTTTTCATCCGGGACCACAAGTCGGGTACCCCCGCCAACGTATTCTTGATGCACCTGGCCGTGGCCGACTTGTCCTGTGTGCTGGTCCTGCCCACCCGCCTCGTCTACCACTTCTCTGGGAACCACTGGCCGTTTGGGGAAATCCCGTGCCGCCTCACCGGCTTCCTCTTCTACCTCAACATGTACGCCAGCATCTACTTCCTCACTTGCATCAGCGCTGACCGCTTCCTGGCCATCGTGCACCCTGTCAAGTCCCTCAAGCTCCGCAGGCCCCTCTACGCGCACCTGGCCTGTGCCTTCCTCTGGGTGGTGGTGGCCGTGGCCATGGCCCCACTGCTGGTGAGCCCACAGACCGTGCAAACCAACCACACGGTTGTGTGCCTGCAGCTGTACCGAGAGAAGGCCTCCCACCATGCCCTCGTGTCCCTGGCCGTGGCCTTCACCTTCCCGTTTGTCACCACTGTCACCTGCTACCTGCTTATCATCCGCAGCCTGCGGCAGGGCCCCCGCGTGGAGAAGCGCCTCAAGAACAAGGCGGTCCGCATGATCGCCATGGTGCTCACCATCTTCCTGGTGTGCTTCGTGCCCTACCACGTGCACCGCTCTGTCTACGTGCTGCACTACCGCGGCCACGGCACCTCGTGCGCCGCCCAGCGCGTCCTGGCCCTCGGAAACCGCATCACCTCCTGCCTCACCAGCCTCAACGGGGCACTCGACCCAGTCATGTACTTCTTTGTGGCCGAGAAGTTCCGTGACGCCTTGTGCAATTTGGTCTGTGGCAAAAGGCTCTCGGGGCCACCCCCCAGCTTTGAAGGGAAAACCAATGAGAGCTCGCTGAGTGCCAGGTCTGAGCTGTGAGCCCCGCAACACCAAGCCTGGGCCCAACCGCAGGCTGTCCTCAGAAGGACTCCCGCATCAGGGTGCAAGCCACCCAGACTCATGAAAGAGAGGTCCACCTACTCTCCAGTGGGTCACCCACTCTCTCCAAGGGCGAAACTCGGCATCCAGCACCCAGTTCTGCCTTATCTGATATGCAAAACCCTAATAGGGGACAGCCCTTAACAGGACCAGTCAGCCACCCCCTCTGACAGAGACTGTTTGACCCTGCTCACTTACAGTTACTAGATATTCAATGACTTCAGCCTGTGGCGATGAGACTGGAGGAACAGTTCCTGCACAATGCGTGTCTTTCTTTCCCAAGGGCTGCTTGCTCGACTCCCAACCTCCCTCCACAAGAAACATAGAGCAGCGCAGCTCTACAGAGAGAAGCCCAGAAGGCAGCTGTGAGTGACTCCAGAGAAGGGGGTGCAGAACTCTTGGGGGAGAGGAAGGAGGGGTGTGTAGATGTTTCCATTGAAGCTCAGGGCGTTCTGAGTTCCCTGGGTGTCCCCTTTGCCAGATGACCCCTATATTTAGGGGACAGGGACTCTAACTTATAACTGAGGGTTGTGTGTACATTTCAGGCTGGCCACCAGGTGACACCCAACAAATGCGGCCTGTGGGGCCCATCATCGCAGTGCAGGGTTCTTGGCCCCGCCCACTGTGAACCCACACGCAGACCTGCACGTGGCCTGACAATCCCCAAAGCTTCTCAGCAGCTGCCCGATCCCTCTTGAGTCCTGGGCGAGCACGCGGCCTAAATAGACAGATATGGGGAGCCAGGCCTTGTCACCGCCTGAGGACACAACTGGCAGAGAGCCTGGCATGTGACCCTGGCCCCCACTAACCCAGACCAGCAGGGCTGTCCTTAGCCCTGCTCCCTCCCAAGAGGCTCTCCCAGCCTCAGTGGGCCAGCCTGGGGGCCGTTTTGCTCCAGAGCATGGCACCTAGCACCCTAGCGGCTCCCCATTTATACTGATTATACTGACCATAAACACAAGTGTACTTGAAGATTTGGCTAACATAAGTTCCTTCCCAGAACTTCTCCCTTTGACCCAAGAGTGGCAACGTGGAAGTGAAGACAGGACAGGACAGGCAGCACATGCTGTTTTGCCTCTGGTTCTGAATGTCCTACGCAGGCCTGGCCCACGTGGATGCTGAAGTTCTGCAGCATGGGCCCCAGAGGGCCTGGAGGGTCTGTGGGGGGGCCATGCTTCCTCTACAGCAGTACCGTACTTCCCTGAGCGCTCCCAGCCTCTCCCGCTTTCCCCAGCAGCCAGTGCTGTAGCGCAGAAGGAGAGAGGACACGCCCAGGCCCACACCCAGCAGGCGACCCAGGTCAGGACCCCCGTGACACCATCTGCCCCCCACAGCCCTTCCTGCCAAGTGCCCTGCAGACACCAGCACCGACACCAGACAACATGGTCAGCAAGCGGGAGACATCGCTACAGGCAGCATCCAGAGCAAGCGGTGTGGCAGCAGAGGACAGAGGGGGTACAAGTACTCAGGCAGAAGGGGGGGGGGTAGTCAGAGACAGCAGGGGTGGGCGCTCATTCTTCCCTGGCGCGGGGAGGAGAGACCGGCATCCGGATGGGGCCTGTTGCGTTTGGGAGACTCGGTGGGCTCCAAGCAAAGACGGTACATGGGTAGCTGAGAACCCAAGGGAATGGTGTAGTGTGGAGGGGTGCATCCAGATTGTCCAGCATGGACATGCCAGTCGGGGCTCTGGGACTTTGGACAGACATGAGGGCTGTGCACCGAGCCCCAAAAAGGCCGACGTGGAGAGGCCGGTGGACGGAGATAAGTCGGAAGAGGTGAGGGACCTATACAGCCGTGAGGCAGAAGGAAACCATGAGAACACAGGGTCCCAGGCGCCTGGAGAGGAGGCATCCCAGCAAGAAGGAAAAGCTGTCGCGAAGCCTGCCAAGAGGCCAAGAGAGAACCATCAGTGACCCGTCGGTCTGGCCATGCGGAGGGAGGTGTCTGGGCCTGACCAGAACGGCAGTGGGGAGTCAGTGAGGGGGGCCAACAGGGGCAGTGGGGAGCCAGTGAGGGGGGCCAGCAGGGGCAGTAGGGAGCCAGTGAGGGGGGCCAGCAGGGACAGTGGGGAACCAGTGAAGGGGGCCAGCAGGGGCAGTAGGGAGCCAGTGAGGGGGGCCAGCAGAGGCAGTGGGGAGCCAGTGAGGGGGGCCAGCAAGGGCAGTGGGGAGTGACTGAGGGGGGCCAGCAAGGGCAGTGGGGAGTGAGTGAGGGGGGCCAGCAGGGACAGTGGGGAGCCAGTGAGGGGGGCCAGCAAGGGCAGTGGGGAGCCAGTGAGGGGGGGCCAGCAGGGACAGTGGGGAGTGAGTGAGGGGGGCCAGCAAGGGCAGTGGGGAGTGAGTGAGGGGGGCCAGCAGGGACAGTGGGGAGCCAGTGAGGGGGGCCAGCAAGGGCAGTGGGGAGCCAGTGAGGGGGGGCCAGCAGGGACAGTGGGGAGTGAGTGAGGGGGGCCAGCAGGGGCAGTAGGGAGCCAGTGAGGGGGGCCAGCAGAGGCATTGGGGAGCCAGTGAGGGGGGCCAGCAAGGGCAGTAGGGAGCCAGTGAGGGGGGCCAGCAGGGGTGCTGGCGCGTCCTGCAGTGGGAGGACAGCTCTGAGGGAAAGCGCAGACTGAGCCTACAGCCCCGCTGGAGAAGAGGGTGGAGGAAGGAGCAGGAACCCGGCCTCTGGCCTCCGTGGTGCCTGGTGACTGAGGCAGGGGGTGCAAGGGTGCAGGGAGCAGGGGAGCCTCCCCTCGGGGAAAGTGGGAGGGAGGTCACAGCTATGGGGGGAGGGGGTGCAGAGATAGTGCGGGGAGAACAGAGCCAGGCTTCCTGGAAGCTGGGAACTTAATCTACCAAGGACACCTGAATTTAAGAGTAAATTTGGGCCCCGTGGTTGTGTGATTTCTCTCCAGTGACATTCAGCCCTGGGTACCTTGAAGGAGGGAGACACCCAGGGTCAGCAGCTTGGGGTGGCCGGCCACAGTGATGGCCTAAAGCTCTTTATCCACCCAATGCACGTGATGGCTCCTGCTTTGGCCACCTTCCTCCTCGCTGCCTGTTGTCAGCCTGCCCCGGGGAGCGCCCCCAGGCCTGGACGAGCCCTGACTCGTGGCCCCCTACTCTCTCTAGCCCCAGCCCTCTCCTGTAAAGCAAGGGTCTCTTGTCTGCCCTGCAGGGACACAGCATGTGGGCACAGGCCACGCCACCTGGGGTGAGCCTGGCTCTCGGTAAGCAGTGCCTGGGTGAGGGCCCTCCTCACCTGCCTGCATTCTTCACGAAGCCCAGGTCAGCCAGCTCAATGTCACACAGCTCACAGCGGAAGCACCCGGGGTGCCAGTTGTTGTTCATGGCCTTGATGACACGGCCGATGATAAACTCACCTGGAAGAGACAGGTCCTTGTTTGCTGGGGCAGGCACAAGCCCCCACCCCCACCCCTGCAGCCCCCTCCCAAGCCCTGCCCTCGCTGGCACTCGCCTGAGGCTCAGCCTGGTACCAGGGCTTCCCTCCCAGAGCACGGGACGGTGACGCCTGCAGAGCACTAGTGCCCATTGAGGCAGGGTGCAGGGCGGTCAGGGAGGAGCACCTGTGCTCCCATCCACCTGCCCAACCCCAGGTGTGCTGTATCCAGCCCTTACCGCAGGACCCGCAGCATGGAGCAAACAGCATCTGGAAGTCGTGTTCACAGTACTTCCGGCCTTCGAACTGCAAACGGGCCAGCAGAGAAAGTTCAAGCAAAACCCCATCATTCTCCCCGAGCTGGCCAGTCTATGTTGGGTCAGGACCCACCCTCGGGAAGGCTGGACAAGCATCCCAACTTGTGCAACTGCTACCACCACAGGAAGCAGGGTGGGGGTGGAGGAGAAGCCTTCCTGGAGGAGGTGGTAAGGAGCCGAAAGACCACAGGGAGGTTGTGGGGGTGCTGAAAGGAGGGCAATCCAGACAGAGGGAGCAGCAGGGGCGAGGCCTGGAGACGGAGAGAACTGGCCCACTCCACGGGGCAGACAGGCTAAGTGAGGGGTCGCATAGAAGCTGGGAACTGGGCAAGGCCAGTCCTCAAAGGGCCTCTGCTGTTTTCACAAGACCTTGGTCCTGGGAGTGAGCCGAGGGCTGGAATCAAGTTTGATTTATAAATGTCACTTGGCCTTATTTCCTGTGTGTTTTCTCTGTGTGAGAAGTCCATTTCTCCCAGAGGCCACAAGAGACCCAGAGAGGAGACACAGAAGGAGGGACAAGGAAAAACATGGGGGCCTGAGGGAGAACCCGAAGTCCTGCAGCCAGCAGGAGCCACCAGCCATTGTCCCCGTCTGCCTGGGCAATGACAGCTCTCGTGCTGGCCCCAAATGTGGCCAGGCCTGTCTCTGCTTTCTTCTCTCTTGACAATTTCATTTTCTTTTTTAAAAATTTGATTTACCTTCTTTTCTGAAATGAGTGTTTTATTAGGCTGTGACTGGATATAGCCCTACCCAGGGGCCTGTAGAGGTGGCAGGCGTTAAATTCATTCAGCAACAAATATTCCCTGAGCACCTCCTGTACGCCAGGCTCTGTTCTAGGCACATGGCCACTGCTCACAGAGCTCTGCCTCCCTCCCACTGCCTCTACAGTGGGCCAGCATTTCCCAGGAGACTGGAAGGTGCCATGAGGAACAGCTCCTCCCACACTGCCAGGAGGAGCTCTCGTACCCCACAGCCATCCATCCACCAATCAGCCTCTGACCCCTGATCTCCACCTCCACTGCAACCACCAGGGGTAAATGTTTACCAACAGGACCTTCAGGAGATGCAGTCTGATCTGTAGCATTTGCCCATCTCTATGGTGTAAATATTTCCATCGTGGACAATGTCAAGCTACCAACATGGCACCAGTGTGGAGTTAAGACATGTGCAGTAGCCATCATGGCACCATGTTTCCACCACCACAATGCAATAGACAGATAACCTCAAAGGCATAGATGATAGTAAAATGTAATAAAATAACTAGGAAGTGGTGAGTTTTGAGTATGTGTTACTTTGTTTTTAATACAATTTTATCTCCTATACATTTATATAACTTAATGTTTTTAAAATTTTTTTCATGTTTTATTTACTTTTGAGACAGAGAGAGACAGAGGATGAGTGGGGAAGGGGCAGAGAGGAAGGGAGACACAGAATCCGAAGCAGGCTCCAGCCTCTGAGCTGTCAGCACAGAGCCTGATGTGGGGCTCAAACCCAAGAACCGTGAGATATGACCTGAACCGAAGTCGGACACTTAACCGACTGAGCCACCGAGGAATAAGAGTTGTGTTTAGGGGCACCTGGATGTCTCAGTCGGTTAAGCGTCTGATTCTTGATTTTGGCTCATGTCATGATCTCACGGTTCATGAGTTTGAGCCCCATGTCAGGCTTTGTGCTGACAGTGTGGAGCCTGCTTGGGATTCTGTCTCTTCCTCTCTTCCTGTCCCTCCCCTGCTCATGCGAGCGTGCTCTCCCTCTCTCAAAATAAATAAATAACATTTTTTTAAAAAGAGTTGTGTTTATCCACTAGCTTGCAAGATTACTGAAAATTTAAACAATCTGCTCTTAAGAGCCAGTGTGGCCCAACCTAGATCCCTTCCTTTGACCTGGATTCTTTCAATAATTCCAGCTTCATGTACCTGCCCCCATTAGTGTCTCCTCAGCACAGCAAGGACAGTGGTCCCATCAGACAGACTGCCTTCTTCTGCATCTCAAATACCCTGCATACTCTGACCTCAGGGCCTTTGCACTTGCTGAGCCCTCTGATGAGTGCTCTTCCTACAGATGTATACACGGCTCCCTCACCTCGTTCAGGTCTGCTCAAACATTACCTTCCCTGACCACCCACCCTCCTTACCCCAAGATTCCTTGTAACCAAAGCACTGAGCACCATCTGATCCCAAGGGAGGGTGTGTGCCAGCAGGGCAGGGTGTTTGCATGCCGTGGCCTCCCAGAGTCTACCCAGAGGACGTTGGATGAGTGGTGACCCTTCCTAAGCACCACAGCCACCAGGGGTGCACTGTTCACACCTCGCAAGTGAGAATGTGTCCACAGGGGAGCCAAGCTCAAGACCTGGCATGACTGACCAGGACCATGGCTGAGCACAACCCATAGGCTCCTGGAAGGCAGACTCTGAGCTGGTCAGGGGCTCAGGCTCCAAGAAGGCGTCCAGCCGAGGGCCCTGGGAGTGTCCTCACCTCGTAGAAGAGCCCCTCGGGGAATGGCCGGAAGCACTGCGCACACACAAAGCACTGCTCATGGTACAGCTCCCCGTTGCTGTTAACGATCCGCTCTGCAGGGGCGAAGCGGGCTTGGCAGCGCTGGCAAGCCGCATTGGCCAAGGCGTTGGACATGTTGCTGCAGGGGGGAGAGGGGATGGGAAGGTCAGGACTGGGGAGGGGCCGAGATGAGCAAGCCTGGAGGGCTGCACATGATGGACACACCTTCCCGGGGAGGAGGGTGGGGGGGAACAGCTATCCTCACACTGATGGCAGTGTTGGCACCGCAGAGGCTCAGCCTGGCTGCCTGACACTGGCTCATGTCAGCCCGCACACCTGCCCACACATCTGCTGGAGCTATTGTATCCCATGGGCCCCCTAAGTGCCAGCGCATGCCAGGGGCTATGGCACACATTCCTGGATGACAACCCTACAAGGCCTACGCCGCATCTCCATTCTATAGATGGACAAGCCAAGTCCTGAGGGGAGTGAGTGTCCTTCCCAAAGGCCACAGTGGGCGGAGGCAAAGCCCAGATTAGAAACCAGCACCCCTCCAGACTCCAAAGCCCCCATCTTTCTGCCATGCCCTGCCACCCCCACGGACTTCCATGTAGTGTCAGACACAGCTGGGCCACAGCCATGCCCACACTGGTCAGAGCAGCGAGGGCTCAGGACAAGTGCTCTCACTGTGGCCTGGGCTGTACCCCACTCTCAGAGTCCAGACTCCCAGCCATGGAAAGTCCATAAGAGGGGTTAGGGGCCAGTGAGATCAGGGACACATGGAAGCACTCAGCCGCATGCCTGGCCCATAGGAAGCCCACACAAAGGACAGTGCATGGTTCCAACGTCTCCGCTTGGTTCCCAGGCTGCTTGGTCTGCATCCTGCTGGCCCAGGTGTCAGTGGCCACCTCGGTTCCCTCCTGTGTCTCCTATCACCTCTTCTCAGGGAAACAGAGCCTCTCATAGAACTTCACCTAGGCCTAAATCAGTGGCTCTTTATGCCTCTTATTTAATCCCTGAGGCAACCCTGCCCTCCAGATGAGAGACCTAAGGTTCAGAGAGGTTAAGTAACTTGCACAAGCTCACACAGCAGATGACAGAGTCCAGATTTGAACCCAGATTGGTTGGACTGCAATGGCTCTTTCCTCCACACCAGGAGTTAGTTGCAAATCACCTGCCCCAAAAAACATGTAATCACCCTGCCACGGGGAAAGTGAAAATGTGAATGTTTGGGATACGAGCAGGTTGGGGAGCAAATGTCCTCAACCGTGGTGGCTTCCCTGGGGTAAGTGGCAGGCTTGCTTCCTTCTGGGAGGAGTAGAATCCAAACTGTATGCTGAGGGGTCCAGAGGTGTGGCCAGGAGGAACTGTGTCAGACTGACAACCTCTTCGACCTTCCAATACCTTGATGCCCATGACTTTTGCTATAAGGGTAGCAAATAGGTTTTGTTTCAAGCGTCAACTCTGACAGACTGGCGGTGGCTGTCTGGATATCTAGCCATAGCAGGACAGTCAGGCTCAGCAGGGAGAGAGATAACCAGCTGACAATGTCAAGTAGACACAGAGAGTGGTCAGACACAACCTGAATGCTCTTGAGAATATCTTTCCAGCCTGTACTGCCTCCCAGGGTACGAATCCCACCCCTGTCTTGCTGCCACAGCACTATGAGAAGAATTCTCGAGTGAGTGAAGCTCTTGCTGGGGCATTCAGGTATCGATCATAGGGAGGAAGGCTCCCTAACGGGGATGAGCCCAGGAGGTGGTGGGAGAGGGCTCTGCCTGTCAGGGGTCTGGGTGTGGGCTGTGAACAGTGGGTCTAACGGGGACTGTTGGCACACAGGCTGGAAGCTGGGCTGGGGCCCCCAGACAGGACTTCCTGCCTGCTCAGCTTGGGGACCCCACATAGCAGGGGAAGGGCCAGAGGACTCTTCCATAAGCCTTGACAGGCACCCCGGATTCTTAGGACTTAGCCTGCCCTCAGGTGTGTTTTGGGGACCAAAGCCACCTTCTTTGTCCACGTACTGGCCACAGGGGCAAGGAAACAGGACGGTGGCAGGAAGAGTCGGGCAGAGCCCACGATGCAAGAGAAGGTCTTCGTGCAGCAGCCACTCTGCCCCCAACACACACCCTGCACCCTCCCCAATCCCCTGCTGGTCTCCATGAGGTGGGCCAGACAGCAGAGGGCCGACTGCCATGGAGGGCTGGGCTGGACTTCGTCAACACAGGCATGGCTTCCCGCTAGAAAACATTGTGACCCTAGCGGCCTTGTCCTCCCACAGCACACACCCAAGGTGGCGGGGCCAGGGGGAAGTTCCAACTCCGGGCTGTGCACAAGACCTTGCTGGTCTTGGAGAAGTGAGAAACAACAGGAAATCCTGTGACTCTGGCTCTGGAATTCCCCAAAGGACCCAGAAAATGAAGCCAAAACAAGGATTCAAGTCCAGCCCCAGGCTTTGGGATTGCTGCTTAAATCCAGAGCTCTGGGCCCTAACTAAGTGAGCGCCTGCAGAGCCCCAGCGCCTCCCAAAGCCCCTTGCCCTCTGGCCTTCAGGGACCCAATCCCACCCCCAGTCGCCTGCCGCTAGACCAGACACTTTACCAGCCTTCCACCATTCTGCTCTCATAAGTAGACCCTCTGTTAAACTCTCCTCTGCCATTCTGTTTCACTGTAACTATGTTTCTGACCAGGACGCTAACAGACACCACCCCCACAGCAGCCACCACAACCTGCCTTCCTGTTCATCCTCACGAGGTCCCCTAACCAGAGCGGCTGGTCTTTAACTGGGCTACGTCTGGTTCCCTGGCTGGGTCCCTAGGTGCCTGAGGCCGAGGATTTTGCCATCTGTCCCCTACATATATACCTCGCACAAGCCCTGGCACAGGAAGGTGGGATGTGGGGGTGACCACCTCCCTCTCACACCCACTGGCTGCCCCAGCCCAAGTCTTGGGGGCAGTAGCACCCCCAAAGCACTCCTGCGACTGTGTCCCCATGCCACCCAGCTCGGGACCACAGACAACACTCCAACCCACTGGCCTAAGACAGAGGAATGAACAGACATGCAAATGTGCCCAACAACTGAACCATGTCACCATCAGAGAAATGCCAGCTGTCTCCTGCAGGAGGCGAGGACACAGGAGGGGGCTCTGGGCTCACCCCTCCACATTTGAATCCTGATAGCCCCAGACACCAGCTGGAGGGGCTGGAAAAGGGTACCAGCTTCTCTGGGCCTCATTTCCTCATCTGCAAAGAGGTGTGTCAGAGTAACAGTTACCACCCCACGGAGCTGGAGTGAAGAACTCACTGGCATACAGTGTGTGGAGCACAGGGCCGGGCAGGCCAAGTGCTGGATAAAGAGAGCTGTTGTTTCCCAGCAACTCTGGGAGCCTTCCAGAGCATCTCCTCCCCCACCCAGTCCTGGGGAAGGCCTGCAGCCTGCCTGCGCTCCCTGCAAGAGGGCAAAGGGTGGGACACACGGACATTCCATGTCCTCCTTCACACATTCCAGCCAAGAATGGGGAGCACAAAGTCTACCCAGTTACCCTCCAAGGAGACACCACCATCCTGCCCCTGTGAGTGACAACACTCACACTGCTGAGGGCATGGCCAGCATGCCATGGTGTACAAGAGCACACCATCGTGGACCTCTTCTCCAGCCCTTGCCAGCACCCCCAAAACTTTCTCAATCTTGACAGCCCAACACAAGTCAATTTGTGGGCCTGTGCAAGATGTCACTGAGTGACAAGATGTCACTGAGCCTTACAATGACTATTAGCCTGGGGTGGGGTGGGGGGAGCCCTCTCTGTGCCAGCTTCTTGTGAGGAGAGGTTGCTGGTTCCAGATAAGGTAACTGAAGTACAGAGAGGGTCAGTAACCTGCTGAGGGTCACACAGGATTAGACCATGTTCTCTCCTGTCCCCTCAGCTCCTGGTGCCATTATCTAGGCACAGCCATTCAAAACTCTGGTTTTTTAACAACCCTAGACTTTGCCCCACTCCAGCCTCCCACCCATCTGAGCCTAGAAAGACAGTGAGGGCCTGGGAACAGGCAGGGGCTGGGAGGAGAATGAGTCAGTATTACTGAGGCCACGTCAGCCTGAGCAGTCGTCAGTCGGATGCGTGTGTTGTACAGCCAGGCAGACCAGGCTGCAATCCCTGCTCAGGTGCTCCCTGGCTACGTGGTCCGCAGCAAAGTGCTCTCTGAGCCTGGGCTTCCGCATCTGTAAAATGAGCTAGCAACAGCAACCTCCGGGGGAGGTTGGGAGGGCTAAGTGAGGTGACACTTGCAGCACAGCCCATAACTGCTCCGTCATCGGCAGCTAGTAGCATCCTTCCCCCACCACCCCCTTCATCCAACAGATCCTTACTGAGCACCTGTTCTGTGCCCAGGCCCTTCTCCAGGTGCAGGGAGAGAAGGGGGATCCCACTGCAACATGATGTCTGAAGCTCGAGTGGAAGGTGCCCCCAGCACTGCCTGGACCCCCTCCCTGCCACTCCCCCGAGAGGCCAGTCAGAAACCAGCAGCTGGGGTCACCTGGCTGCACACAGTAAACAGGAATTTACACAAAGCCAGTTCCACACTCAGCCTTGGGAAGGCTGGAAAACTAACTGCTGCCTTAGGCTGCCACACACAAGGCATTTCCACCATCAGAAACACATTCCCGATATGTTTGGAGACTGCGGGAGATTACATGGCATTTCCTGAAGCCCCAGTGGTACCTCTTGGCTCTAGCAGCTTCATTTACTTTTAAGCAGATGGGTTTTAGAACTGTCACACTGACAACAGAGGTGAGGAAGAGCACGAGCCAGAAGTTCACAGAAAAGTAAAGACGAGGAGCAAATAAACATATGTGCCTGCATGCATGGAGCTTTCCCAAGGCCTGGTGTCCATGATCACGCCCATGTGCCCTCCTTGCACGTTGGCCTTGTTCTTGTGCTGCATGTGTACACTGTGGACCTCGCTCCAACAGGGCCTATGACCCACCAGTCCCCTGATCGCCATTCCCTGCACCACCTCTCACTCCACCCATGTCCAAGGACACCGGAGGCCCAGCAGTGAGGGTTCCTATTCCAGCATTGCCACACTCGGGTGAGTTTCCTGGCATCCTGAGCCTTGGGTACCCCACCGAAGCAACGGTCTTGTCCAGTCCCCATGTCCTGGCATCTAAGGGGCCCGAAATCCCAGCCGTGCAATAGGGGCCCCTCTGCAGCTATGGCCCCTCCCCCTACCCAGTGCCCCACTCCTTGCTCTGTCCTTAGCCCCAGACGTCTTTGGTGGCTCAGTCCTAATTACCCCTCAGGAGGGCTGCCCGGACTATGGGAATGCAGTGAGCTCAGAGCAATCCATGTAGCATTAGCCCCTGGACGTCCTTCCTTTCCTGGGTCCTCAGATACCCCTACCTCTGTGACTGCTGCTCCCTGTCTCTTCCCTCACTCCCCACCTCCTCCTCCCAACCTCAGGGTCCTCTCCCACTGTTCCTCCCCCACCTCTTCCTCTAAGGCTCGCACCTGCCACTTTCTTGCCAATACCCCAAGTTCACAGTCCTCATCACTCTCTCCCCAACTTTCTACTAGAAGTCTCCACCCGGATGGTCTCTGGGGCCCAGCGCCCAGCCCCTGACACCCACACTAGTGGTTCCACCACCATCTACGTGCCCCCTCAGACCCTCCCCACCCCAGGTTAACTCATACTCTGAGATGCCCTGAGGGTCCACCCTGAGCGCCACAGGCTGCCCTCCCTGCCCAAAAGGAGGCTTTCATTGTCTACACTGGCAATTCTCCATGAGAGACAGCAGCTCAGGTTTTAGAGTCGGTCCAAACTGGCTACAAATCACAGCTTAGCCATTTGGGTGGGCGAAGTCCAGCAGGTTCCTTGACCACTCCGTTCATTCATCTACAAAGTAGCAACAAAACGACCCCAGTCTGAAAGCAGTCATGGGAGCTCCGCAGGACAATTCAACACCCCATTCTCAGCGTCCCGCCCAGGCTTGTTGATCACAGATGCACCCTCCCCCAATCTTATCGCCAACGCAGGCGCTGTCCCCACGCCCTGGACTGCCAGGCTCTTGCCGTCGGGAGGGCCAAGCGGGTGTCGGGGAAAGGCCGGCAGCCGCAGCTTTCCGGCCATTGTCCCCGCCAACCCCGCCCCGGCCCCGGCCACCTACCCGAGCGCCGCGGCGGGCGGCGGGCTCTGCCGGTGTTGGCGCCGCCGGTAGAGCCCCGACGCGGCGAGCGCGCCCAGCCGGGCTGCCATGGCGCGGGCCTCCTCCTTCTGCTCCCGTCTTGGGGCGGCCCTGCTCCGACGGCCCGGAGACCACCCGGGCCTCGGGGGCGGGGGGCAGTGGCGGTGGCGGCAGCGGCAGGCCAGACACGGCGACGTCGATGGGACAGGCCAGCGTGCAGGGGGCGCCTCTCCCCCCACCCCCTCTGGACAGGAGCTCACGTTACACACTGCGATCTCCAAAGGGCAGCAGAGTCAAGTCCAAATAGAAAGGATATTGTTCGTGCAGCGGGGGCAGCACAGTGAAAGCTGAGGTGGCAGGGCTGGGTCCAGACTGGGGAGGGGACTCACTGGGAAGGTCCCAGACAGCACTAAGGTGAGGTCCATGGTGGGAAGGCAGGGTGCCTGGAGGTCCCAGGCTGCTGGGAGCCTGAGAGGGAACCCCAAGCCCCCTGATGTCCTGACGATGGCCCCTTAGCTCCGGAGGACAATATGGGACTGATCTGGCTTAGGAATCCTGGAGGAAGCCCCATACATGCCCACATTCGACCTTGTTTCCTTCCCTGAGACCCTGTGCCACAAATGCCGCCTGGAGACCCAGATCAGGGCAGCCTCAGTCCCCTGGATCTGACCAACAAATTGCCAAGCACCCAAAAGAGGTCCATGCTGTGAAAGCTCAGAGAAAAGGTTATCCCCTAACTTGCTAGGGAAAACAGAAGCAGCAGAATCTGATAGAAGACCGGTAGGAAGGCACTATATCCATGCTTTTTTACCTAAGGAGATCAGCAGGGTTATTGTGATCCAAGTGCAAACACCCAAGGTCAGCGGCAGAACTGTGGCTGCTGCTGGTGGAGCAAGCACTATGGTCAGCAGTAAAATAAGGATCCGTAGCACTCCTGGAGATCTTTAACACCGATTCCATTTCCCTGAAACACCTTTCTAAGTAAGGTCAGAAAGCACAAGCAGCATTGGCCTCCACCTTCCCAAAAAACAGTAGCTATCATTCTGAACAGCAGGGCAGGGTACTGGTCCTCCAACACTGAGGTGGAGGGAAAACTTTGGAGGGGATCCATGGCACTCAGATGCCAGGCCCACATACCGAGAAGCATACCTCATCCAGCAAATCCAAATTCATTAACCACCCTGGGGGGCAGCTCTAAAACACAGCCAGATAACTGCAGGCGTTGTGCACAGTATAACTTGTCAATGCAGGTCAATTCCAAAAGTACCAAGCCCTGATCAATTCAACAAATATGTTTTTAAAGGTGGCCACAGAGGCAAAAGGGCACAGAGAGGCTGAGCTTGGAGAATGCAACAGGTACAAAGATCACCTCCCACTCTCTTCTCTGATGGGGATAGCTGAATGCTTAGGAAATCTTATTAGAAAGTTTTGTTGTAGCACCTTTAAGTCAATGCCCAAGGGCCTAGGTACCTTGTACCAGTCCTACTCAGCCCCTCCCATGGGGAAATCCTCAACTCTGGAACCCAGAACTTACCCAGAGTCAGAGTTCCATTTAAGGAGGGATTATTTATTTATGGTTTCCACAATTGCAGATAGACCTGGGAAGGTGGCTATAGCCACAAGCGTTTTGTACATCACAATTTGTAAATAAAGTTCAAGTCCAAGGTGACCAAGCACCGATCAATTCAACAAATATTTACTGTAAAAGGAAGTACCAGGGGCTAGAAATTGAGAAAGGAAATTAGAGTCTGATTGAACCCAAATCCCAAATCTGTGCACAGCCTTGTGCCCCCACCCCACCCCCAGTTCTGCAACCTGTCTTGCAGAACTGGCTGTCTCCAGCCAGCACTCTGGCTCTAGAGGACAAAGTTGCAAAGACATAGTAAGAATGATGTCAGCATAAATGGCAGAGTAAGAGCCTTTAAAATGTTGTCCCTCCATAAAAGCAATGAAAACTAGCAAAAACTGTTAGAATCCACTTTTTCAGAACTCTGTAAATTAACCAAAGGT
Organism: Panthera tigris; assembly: GCF_018350195.1. Taxonomy (NCBI): domain Eukaryota; kingdom Metazoa; phylum Chordata; class Mammalia; order Carnivora; family Felidae; genus Panthera; species Panthera tigris. Next base: position 110,238,169 of record NC_056667.1, on the reverse strand, counting down.
TTGCAGTAACCCAGGGTACTTCATCAAGAAAAGCAGCTGGGGACTCCTGGGTGGCTCAGTCAGTTAAACGTCTGACTTCAGCCCATGTCATGATCTAATGCGCCATGGGTTCGAGCCCTGCATCAGGCTCTGTGCTGACAGCTCAGAGCCTGGAGCCTGCTTCAGATTCTGTGTCTCCCTCTCTCTCTGCCCCTCCCCTGCTCACACCCTCTCTCCCACTCTCTCAAAAAATAAACATTAAAAAAAGAAAGAAAAGAAAAACAGTTGAATCTTGGTAGGTACAGTGAGCTTTATGATATTTTCACTTATCCTAGCCTCTGACCCCTACATCCTAATTCCATTGCTGCCTTAAAAAATAACAGCCCACGTTCCCAGTAATTACGCAGCAGACAGGGCTGAAGCTCCTTCAAACCTTCATTCCCTGGAAGACTCCATTTGAAAGTTTTGTCTTTATGTGACCTCACTCACACATACCCACTGCTAAAAGCCTCTCTTGGGGAGTATTTTTCAAATGTATTACTGTTGTAACTGCCTATGGTATCATAGCTGTCATTGTCATAGGCAATGGATAATAGTGGAAGCAACAATAGACTAATTAAAAAGCTTAAAAGAAAAAACTAAAGGGGAGCCTGGGTGCCTCAGTTGGTTAAGCATCCAACTTCAGCTCAGGTCATGATCTCACAGTTCATGGATTCAAGCCCTGCATTGGGCTCTGTGCTGACAGCTCAGAGCCTGGAGCCTGCTTCGGATTGTGTCTCCCTCTCTCTCTGCCCCTCCCCCCACCTCAAAAATAAATAAACATAAAAAAAAATTTTTAAGGAAAAAATTAAGGAATGGCATGTCCTTAGGGGCTTTGAAAAGAACCAAAATAGTCCTAGGAATCTAGAAGGCCACACAAAGCCCAGGACTATGCGCATGCTCAGAGAAGACCCAAGAAGATCCTAACCTCTCACTTCTGATTGACCCTCAGGCTCTGTGTAATCAGGAAGTAAAGGCTAAGGCAGAGTTGTAAACTGCAGGGTTGAATGCTTAAGGTGTGCTGCAACATACACTTAGTGCCCTCAGCAGAGTCCATTATTGGTGACAGACATTCAAGGAAATGGTTGTCCAATCATTAGCTGGCCATTAAACTAATCAAGCAGAGACTTAAGCAGTCGCAAATGACAGAAATATAGACTTTATAGAATTATTTCTGAAAAGTCACTAAACAAACAAGTAGCAACAACATACTCTGGGGAGTGAGGGGGAATTTGATCTCAGAATCACCACATATTATTTGAAATGTCCAGTTCTCAGCAAAAAATTATGAGACATACAAAGAAACAAAAAAGTATTACCCTTACACAGAAAAAAAAAAGCAATCAATAGAAACCCTCCAAGAGGAAGCCCAAATATTACACTTATTAGATGGACTTTAAATCAGTTATTTTAATTACAAAAGAAAACCATGTCTAAAAAAACTGAAGGAAAGTATGAGAATGATATCTCACCAAATGGAGAATATCAATAATGATGTAGAAAATATACAAAATAGGACCAAATAGAAATTACGTAGTTGAAAAGAAACACTAAAAGAGTCCTCCAGGATGAAATTAAAAGACATCAGACAATAATCCGAATCCACATGAAGAAATAAAAAGCAGCAAAGTATATTTAACCTTGATATAGTAAAAGTAACTATATAGATAAAAATAAAAGACAATATAAATGTATTTTTTGTTTGTAAACCTATTTTTCCCCTCTGATTTAAAGACAACAGCATAATGAAATAATTTAACACAAAAGAAGGCAAGAGTGTAGGAACTAAGAAACAAAAAAGACATAAGATACATAAATAAATAGTAAATTGTAAATGTAAAGTAATTACATTAAAAGTAAATGGATTAAAATCTTCAATTAAAAGTCAGAAGTCAGTATATGCATTTTAAAAAATCTGCTTATATGATTTCTACAAGAAATTCACTTTAGACAAAAACAAATAGTTTGAAAGTAAAAGCATGGAAAAGATATACCATGGGAATAGCAACTAAAAGGGAAGCTAACATCAGACAGCTAGAAGCTAACATCAGACCAAACAGACTTTAAGACAAAAATTGTTATAAGAACAAAAAAGGACCTTTTATAGTGATAAAAGAGTCAATCCAGAGGTGCCTGGGTGGCTCAGTCAGTTAAGCATCTGACTCTGGCTCAGTCAGTTAAGCACCTGACTCTTGACTTCTGGTCAGGTCATGATCTCATGGTTCAAGGGTTCAAGCCCCACATCGGCCTCTGTGCTGATAGCTCAGAGCCTGGAGCCCACATCGAATTCTGTGTCTCACTCTCTCTCTGACCCTCCCTTGCTCATGCACTCTCTTGCTCTCTCTCTCTCTCTCTCTCTCTCTCTCTCAAAAATAAACAAACATTAGGGGGAAAAAAGCATATTCTCAGATCACAATAGAATAAAACCACAAATCAATAATAGAAAGAAATTTAGGAAATTTACAAATATGTGGAAATTAAACAACACACTCCTAAAGAATCACTGAGTCAAAGAAGAAAACAAAGGAATTAGGAAAAGATTGAGATGAATAAAATGAAAACACAACACACCAAAGGGGATGTAGCTCAAGCAGTGCTCAAGGAAAATTTATAGTTGTACACAGTTGAATAGTTTTCACTGTAGTTATTTATACTTGTGTAATAGGGGCACTTGGCTGGCTCAGTCAATACAGCATATGACTCTTGATGTTGGTGTCTTGAGTTCAAGGCCGATGCTGGGCATGGAACCTACTTAAAAAAATTAGTTGTATAATAATTTAAATACTTGTATAGTATAAAATAGCTTTATAGAAATCAGAAACAGAAGAATAAACTAAATTCAAAGCAAGCATTAGAGAGGAAATAATAAAGATTAGAGAAGAAATAAATGAAATAGAGATTAGGAAAAATAGAGAAAAGCAACAAAACCAAAAATGGTTTGTTGAGAAGATCAAAACTAATAAACCTTTAGCTAGACTGACCAAGAAAACAAGAGAACACCCAAAAGACTAAAATCAGGAATGAAAGAAGGGACCAAAGTTAGAGAAACTTAAAGGACTATAAGGAAAATGCTGTGAACAATTGTATGCAAACTAAATTACAGCAAATTAAATAACCTAGCAGAAATAGACAAATACCTAGAGAGATACAAACTACCAAAACTGAATCAACAAGCAGTGTAAGATCCAAATAGGCCAACAACAAGTAAAGAGACTGGATTTGTAATCAACATCTTCCTACAAAGACGAACCCAGGACCAGATGGTTTTATTGGTGAATTTTACCAAATGTTTAAGTAGCATTAACACCAACCCTTCACAAAATCTTCTCAAAAAATCTACCAGGAGGGAACACTTCTCAACTCATTCAATGAAGTCAGCATTACCCTGAATCAGAAAAATATATCACAAGAAAACTACAGATGAATATCACTTATGAATAGAGATGCAAACATCCTGAACAAAACTGAATCTAGCACCATATAAAAAGTACTACATATCATAACCAAATGGGATTTATTCCAGGATATAAAGTTGGTTTAACATCCAAAATCAATGTAATACATCATATGAATGCTGAAAATGCACTTGGCAAAATCCATGTTTTTCATGATTAAAAAACAAAAAACACCTCTCAACAAACTAGGATTAGAAGGGTATTTCTTCAACCTGATAAAAACCCAGAGCTAACATCATACTTAATGGTAAGAGACTGAGAACTTTCCCTCTAAGATCAGGAATAAGACTAGGATGTCCAGCCTCGACATTTCTTTTCAACACTGCAGTAGAGGTTCTAGCAAGGACAATTAGCAATAAAAGGAAAGAAAATGTATCCAGATTGGAAAAGAAGTAAAACTCTCTATTTGATTACCACATACTCTTATACACAGAAAACCCTAAACCCCAAGGAAAACTATTACAGCTAGTAAATGAACTCATCAAGTTTGCAGGTAAAAAACCAATATACAAAACCCACTAGCAATAAGCAATATGAATATGAAATTAATAAAACAATTCCATTTATACTAGCATCATAAAGAATAAAATACCTGGGAATAAATTTAACCAACAAAGTATAAGACTTATACAATGAAAACTATAAAACATTGTTGAAAGAAACTAGAGAAGACCTAAATAAATGGAAAGACATCCCATGTTCAGGGATTGGAAAACTTGCTATTGTTAAGATGACAATAACGTTCCCCAACAAATTAACCTACAGATACAACACAAGCCCTATAAAAATTCCAACTGCCTTTTTTACAGAAATGAGCAAGCCAATCCTAAAATTCATAAAGAACTGAAGAAACTCAGAATAACCAAAATAATTTGAAAAAGAACAAAATCAGCAGGCCAACATTTTGTAATTTCAAAACTTACTACAGAGTTACAGGAGTAATAATTAAACAGTCTGGTACCAGCATAAGGACAGACACATACATCAGTGGAATAGTATTGAGAGTCCAGAAATAATCCCATATATCCATGATCAACTGATTTTTGACAATGCTGCCATGACAATTCAATGAGAAAATAATAGTTTTGTCAACAAATGATGCTAAGACCACTGGACAGCCACATACAAAAGAATGGTTTCAAACCCCTACCTCAGGCCACATATAAAAATTGACTCACAATGGATGGAAAATCAAAATGTCAGAGTTAAAAGTATAAACTCGTAGAAGAAAACATAGGAATAAATCTCCATGATCTTAGATTAGGTAACACTTCCCTAGATATGACACCAAAAACTCAAGCAATCAAAGAATAAATAGATACATTGGACTTCATCACAATTTTAAACTTTTGTGCATCAAAAAACACTATCAAGAAAGTTAAAAGACAATCCACAGAATAGGAGAAAATATTTTGCAAATCATATAGCTGGTAAGTGTCTCACATCCAGAATACATAAAGAACTCTTAAAATCCAATAATAAAAAGACAACCCAATTTTAAAATGGGCACTGAAACCAAACAAACATTTCTCCAAAGAAGATGTACCAGCAGCCAATAAGCACATGATAAGATGCTCAACATGACAGGTTGTTAGGAAAATGAAAGTCAAAAAAGTGATACCACTTTACACCCACTAAAACAAACAATAAGTGTTAGTGAGGATGTGGAGAAAATTAGAACCCTCACACATTCCTGGTGGGAATGTAAAAGTATGCAGTTACTCTGAAAATAGCTTGGCAATTCCTCAAAAAGTTTAACATAGAATTACCAGCAATTCCACTCCTAAGTATATGCTCAAGTGAGTAGAAAATATAGATAGAAAAATTCACAGCAGCATTATTCATAAAAGCCAAAAAGTGGAAACAATTCAAATGCCCACTACAACTGAACACATAGACAAAATACGGTAAATCCATGCAATGGAATATTATTTGCACCTCTCCCCCAAAAAAGGAATGAAGTATTGATTCATACCACAACATAAATGAACCTTGAAAATATTATGCTAAATGAAAGAAGCCAGGTAAAAAAAAAAAAAAAAGCCCATATAATGTAGAGTTGTATTTATAGAAAATACACAGAACAGCCAAATCTATAGCGACAGACTGCACATTAATTGTTACCAGGAGCTGGGGGAGGGCAGAATGGGGACTGACTGCACATGGGTATGGGGTTTCTTTTGGGGGGTGATGAAAATGTTCTATAGAATTAGTGGTGATAGTTGCACAACTGGTGAATGCACTAAAACCCACTAAACCGTACACCTTAAAACAGTGAATTTTATGGTATGTGAATTATATCTCAAATGTTTAGGGGTGCCTGGTTGTCTCAATCAGTTAAGCATCTGACTCTTGATTTCCGCTCAGGTCATGATCTATCTCATGGCTCATGGGATCGAGGTCATGATCTCATGGTCCACGGGATCGAGCCCTACATCGGGGTCTGCACTGTCAGCACAGAGCCTGCTTGGGATTCTCTTTCCCTCTCTCTCTCCCTCTCTCTCTCTCTCTTTGTCCCTCTCCTGCTCATACACTCTCTCTCTCAAAATAAATAAACATTTTTTAATGTTTATTTATTTATTTTTTTTAATGTTTAAAAAGCACATGTGTAGTGAAGAATGCAGCTACGTAGCTTACTAGAGAAACAACAGAGGCCAAGGCCACCATCAAGTTGTGAGGCAGGGCTGTCACCCCCTTGTGGCTGAGCTGTGAGAGCCATCCCCAGGGCAGCCAGAGACACCACTGCAAACAGCCTCTCCACAGCCAGCTTCCCTCCCCCACCTCCTCCCTTGACCCACTGGGAGGCCAAGTCCTTGGTATGCATCAGATGAGTGATGTTTTCCAACCTTCTTACCCCACATGAAATCGGACTTTGAATGCTTTTATTTTCTTAACTGGAAACTCAGGCATCAGTGTGGACACATTGTTGGTTTTATTTACATACATACATTGGGTCGCGTCATCTTAGTGAAACACTGTCCTCTCAGGTAAGTATCCCATTAACATGTTTATCTTGTTAGGCCATATTGAGTAAATACTCACCGTCAGGAATTTAGAAGATTTGAATAAACAGAACAAGGAGGAGAGTTAGGGTTCCCCCTCTGCCCACCCTCCCTGGAAATGAAGACCTAAGGAACATTTAGTATGACTCTGCACTGACAGATGGAACAGAGAGAAGCAGTGTAGCTGGAGAGGCGGGACAGCCACTGTGCCTACAAAGCCGGGCCCCTCTGCACAGTAGGATGCCCGGGCCATCTTGTAGCAGCTCCCAAGTGCTGACTGCTGAATTTTCAGGAATTTTGGGAACCAGTTAACATCATGTTGGTAGTTTGAAGTGAGCCGAGGTGGAGGTATTTTCAGCCCGGAAATGGACACGCTACAAATCAGACCCACCACCCCCCCACCGCACCGCACTGGCAGGGTCAGAGTCAATGCCAGAAGTCCAGGGAAAGGGAGGAGTTGAGGAGTCTTGGGTGCTACCTAGCCTGGCCTGGTCTGGGGCTCAGGGTCCAGCTGCGTGGCACTCATCATCTGTTTCCCACAGCTCCACGTGCTGTGCTCAGGCCCTGGCTGCCATCTTAGCTACACGCTGGCAGGCTCTTCCGCCAAGGGGGCCACTGGGCATGCTCCTGAAGAAAGTGGGGACCGGGCATCATGGAGGGCAAGGGTGCTGGTGGATGTGGGGACCCAGATCCAGCAGCCCTGCTCTGCACTGTACAGAGGCCCAGCTCGGGAGCTGGCACCTGGTGGCCTCAGCAGACTAGGGTCGTATGGTGGGTGGGACTCCACCCTACAATAGGCCAAGCCACTGACCTCACCAGCTGTGAGCGCCCAGTCCCAGGCTGCACTTGGAGGAGGGCCAGTGACAGGCTGGGACCCTTAGCAGGGGTGTGACCTGCCTGGGCCTTCACATCCTCATTGTAGACCAGTGCTGATGTCAAAGGTCCCTCCAGCTAGGACAAAGATTCCGGTGTTTTTAAGGTCCAGAGTCTTTGGGCCCCCACCAGGGCTGAGTTTCCATCCCACAGCTTGCCCACCCCCAACCACACCTGGGCCCTCCTTACCCTTCTGCCCCAGCTCAGCCCAATCTGGGGCTTCAGACCCTCCTCTCCAACCTCCTCCCAGCACTTCCTCAAGGACTTGTCACAGCTCTTCCAATCCTTCATGGCCCAAACTAGCTTGGGGCCCACGCCTGCTCCACCATTGGGCATCGTCTTGGATTCCACCCTCTCAGTCAGGTCCTCCCATTCTACCTCCCAGACCCTGAATCCCCTCCTCTTCTCCACCCCCAAGGCTGCCAATGACAAGAAGCCTCCCTTGTGGCGGACCTCCTTCCCAATCTCTTCCTCAGCAGCCCTTTCTCTCCACAGCACCTGCAGGTGTGTTTCCAAAGTGCACGGCCGTGTACAACACTCTGGGCCACTTCACTGGCTCTCCCCTGCCCTCCCCCTGGCCTTGCTCACTCTGGTCCTGGGGCAAGCTGGCACTTTATACAGTTGGCAGGGTGCGTGAGGTGTACGAGGAGAAGGTTGTTTCCAGGTCAGCCTGGTTCTAGGTAGCGCAGGTGGATGTGCAGAGAACCAGGATGCAGCATGGGCATTGCCCTGGGGTCTCATGGGGGCAGTGGGCATGCATAGGTCAAGGTGGCACACAACAGAGTGAAAGCAAAACTCCACAGCTTCTGGGACGGGAAAAACATCGCCCACCCCAATGGCTGGGTTGGATGTCCCATCCTCAGCTGGCCTGGCCCCATGCCTGTGAGCGGCATGGGGCGGGGGGGGGGGGGGGGGCGCACAAGCCAATCCCAGCCTGGGCACTGCGTGTGGCAGGCAAACTCTGCTCCCAGACGGCTCACAGCTGCAAAAAACGAATGAGCAGGAAAAGAGCCCACAAGAAAAGAAGCAAGCCACCAAAATATTCCTAGGGGCATCTCTGAGGAGTGGAACTGTGGGTGTTTTCTTTCTCTTTTTCTGTTCCCATTATCTTTAACGTTTCTGGGGGTTTTTCTAACTCCCTGAGATGAGCAATGTTACTTTTACAAGGAAAAACTCCACCCAGTGTTTTCCAAAGTTCACTCTGGGCCCTGTTTCATTTGATGACCAGCATTTCTCAGGCTCGGGGCACCTGCCGGACCCCTGCAGCAAGCCAGGGCGGGCTGGCCCTGCTCCCAAAGCTGCCTGCCTTCCCTGGGCTGGGGGGCAGCCCTTCCCTGGAAGGCTCAAGGGACTCAGGGGCGACAGGAGCCCTGCCAAGAGAACAGAGGTGCCTCTGTCTCTGATCTGCCTCAGAGCCTGCAGGGTGTCGGGATAAAAGCTGCTGCCAAAGCTGGAGGGGTGTGGCCCTGCCTTATTAGGGTGTTTGCTGTGCCCAGGCCACCTCGCACACATCCCACTCAACGCTGGTCTGTGCTCCTGATGCTGTCCCTGTTTCACTCTGTCCCATCTTGTCCTCATAAGCTTACATGTCGGGGACCAGGAAGCGGGCAGGGAAAGCAGGGGCTCCAGAGCACATGAGGAGGGGTGAGCCCTGGAAGGCTGGCTGTGTCCACAGACTCAGGCCATGATGGAGTGGGCAGCAAAGTGCATCTGAAACAAGACATCTGCCATTTTGGGTGCCCTAGCTGCCCTAATACTGTGGGCCAGCATATCCCCACCCACTGGGTGACCACTCTGCACATCACACCATATTTGGGGTCATCACCCCACCCTCCGTAGCTGTTCCCCATTCCTGGGTACGGCTTCTCCCCAAGTCTTTTTCCTAGCAAAACCACAGGGTTTTCGCGGCCCACAAACCACAAGTCAAAGAACATCGTCCTGCCAGGGCTTGGCTGGAAGGGGGCTGCTGGGCCTTGGAGACCATCCCCTCCCACCCAGTCTGAGTCATGCACTTGTACCCAGCCATGTTCCAGAAAGGACTGCAGAGGCCAACACTGGCCAGATACTAGTGGACATGTGACTGGCCTCCTAAGTCACTCAGCCTCTAGGGCCTCAGTTACCTCATCTGTGAAATGGCACCAGGGCCTGGGAGCCCAGCCTGGGCCAGGCCTAGGGGAGTGCCTTGTCCCCACCCCCTGAGCAACCTATGCTTGGGCAGAGTTTAGCCAGACCCCCACACAGACCCCTTATCATTTTTAACATTGTCACCGTTTTCACCGTTCCGGCTTACAGAGGAGGAGACAAGGGCCCCAGAGGTAAGATCTCCTCCACAGGATCACACAGCTGGGGGTCCGGGAAGCTGATAGAGGCCACAGTCTGGGTTTTAACGCCCTGCCCTTTGGTTGTGACCTCGGGTTGGTGCCCGGCCCCTCTGAGCCCTGGTTCTCCTCTAGAGAGGGGAAACCTGTGCCCATCTTGCAAGGTAGGCGGGAGGGGGGCGGGAGGGAGCTTCATCTGCTGCGGCCGGACACCCCGGTCCCGACGCGCGCCGCTACCCGGGCCGGACACCCCGGTCCCGACGGGCACCGCTACCCCGGCAGCCAACCGAGGTCTAGGGGCCGGGCCGGAGGCGCGGCAGGTGGATCGGCCGGCTCCCCGGGGCGGGTGGGGGGGGCAGGGGTCGGGGCGGGGGTCCCGTCCCGCAGTCCCGCCCAGGCAGGCGCCCTCCTGGCGCGTGGCGCCCTCCGCCCAAGGGCGTGGGGGAGGGGAGGGCTGTTACCTTCCCGTCATTGTGGCCGCGCGCGTTGAGCCCGTGGTCGCCTCGGGACCCCCTCCGACGCCTCCGCAGCCGGCCGAGCACCCGCCCGCAGGTCCCTCCCGGGAGCCGAGCGGGGAGACGCCCAAAAAAGGCCAAGAGCGGCTCCGCCCGCCGCGCAGCCCAGCCCGCGAGGTGGGGAGGGGGGGCAGGGGTGGGGTTCGCCCCGCCCGCGAGGGGGTGGTGGGAAGCGGGGAGAGTGGGGGCGGAGGGGTGGGCCCTGCCACTCGGCGCGGCCCCTGCTCTGGGGACACCCGAGCCTGGCCTGCGGCGGGCGCGGGTCACGTCCTCCCCCGCCCGGGCTTCGCTCGCCACCTCCCCGGATTCCCGGCATAGTTTTCCTTTTAAAGGGAGTGAAGTTATAATAACCACGAAGGAGCCCCCCAAACCCGCCGGGACGCCCCCCCCCCCCGCGCTCCCGCTCCGCTGTCCCCGGCCGCCCCAGAACTCGAACGCTGGCGGGCCGACCGGGATTGGGGGACACCGAGGGACGGTGCTCGGACCACCTCCCCGCTGCCTCCAAGCCCCGAGCTCCTGCTGCGGCCCCAGGTCCAAGGGAGGGGTCACCTTCACGCTTCCGTGCTTCACACAGACCTTTCTGGGCACCAACTCCCTCCCGGGGGCCCTGGGGACCCCCCAGTCCACGTCGTCCCACCCCGGGGGAGTCCAAGGCGGAGGAGGGCGTCCCTTCAACCCGTGAGCCTAAGTCTACATACTGAGATGCCAGACCAGTGCCCTCCCTGGGAAATAACCATTTCACCCAAGCATGTGAGTAACCCCTAACCTAGCAAAAGGTACCTTACAATGGAGAAACCCAATGCCCGAGTTGGGGAGGAGAACCGAGCACTCCTTTCTATGATGAAGCACTACTGACAAGATAGGGAAGAGCCCTTTAAAGTGCCCCTGTGACACAGAATCATTTGCGGAATCTATTCTGAGAAAAATATTACATAAACAAAAAAACCCTCACTCACTCTACCTACAGGCACATATTTCCAGCTGGGCTGTGGAGTGTAGCGTATAACTGGAAGCAACCCAAATATCACACCGTGAGTCCAGGGCCGAGCCTCCTGATCTATTAACCCTACTGAACATCAAACATCCTATCACTTCTAGCTTGGCAACAGATAAAGACTATCTAGAAATGACAGTGCAAAGTAGCAACCCACAAATAAACAGTGGAATTCAGAAGGGAGAGTTGATAGTGACATGAAGAGTTACACCTGCAGAAATGAGCTCGATAAAGGCGTCTGTTCCTAAGCAGCTGGTATCTTGAAACCAGAGCAGTTTGCACTTGTTAGTTCTTTTGCAGTGGTGTCCTAGCTAATAAATAGTGTTTTACTGCAACTTGATGGTTGATTAAGCATCAAGTATGGATGACTTCTTGGTTCATCTGCCTGTTTAAAGAGAAATGCTTTCCACAATTGCTGATGCAGAGGAACAGGTGTGCCAGGGGCTGTGCTCCAGAAATGGACTGCCTGACTCGATGGTTCATTGAATGTTGGGGTCCTACAGGAACCAAAAAGGATGAAAAGTAGAAGGGAGAACACCACAGGGACCTGCTCCTTGCCCCAAGGGGATCCCACACCTACCTGAAAGCCTGAAAGCCTCCTTAGCATGGTTGCTGAGCACAGGAAGATGTGCCTGTAGCCAAACCAGAGCCCTCTGCTGCTCACCCGACCATGTAGCATGCCTCATCCTGGGGCCAAGGGCAAGCTCAACAGGAAGGAGCTTGGTGGCAGCTGTGGGCATCAGTCAGCTCTGCTGAAGATACGAAGGCTCCAAGGAGCCATGTGCCAGCCTCATGCAGATTTGCAGGAAAGAGCTGCAGTTGCCTGGCAGTGGTCACTCACATATTCACTCACTCACACCCATTCATCCCAGAGTAATGATGCTATTCAGGCACTGGGGGTAGAGCAGTGAACGAGAGGACATGCGGTGGGGGGCAAACAGTAAATAAAACATAAACGTGACTTCAGGCAGGGACAGTGCTGCAAAGAACAGAACAACATGAGGAGCTGCTTTAGGTTGGAGGCATAAGGAAGGCTTCTGAGGAGTGGCATTGGAGCTAAAACCTGAATGAGGAAAAGAGCCAGCGGGGGGGGGGGGGGGGGGGGCGGCCAGGGCAGTGGCCCTGAGGTGGGAATGGGCTTGGGAGCTCAAGGTCAGAAAGAAGGTGGTGTCTCTGGAGAACAGAGAGGCAGAGGGCATGGGAAATAAGGGAGAGGGGCCAGGGGGCCAGAGCACAAGGGCCACATTAGTGTTTGGATTCCACCCTTAGAACAGTGGGGGATTCTGGGGCGCCTGGGTGGCTCAGTCAGCTCAGTCGGCTAAGCAGCCAACTTCGGCTCAGGTCATGATCTCGTGGTCTGTGAGTTCGAACCCTGCGTCAGGCTCTGTGCTGACAGCTCAGAGCCTGGCGCCTGCTTTGGATTCTGTGTCTTCCTCTCTCTCTCTCTGCCCCTCCCCGCCAAGCTCTGTCTTCTTCTTAAAAATAAATAAATGTTAAAAAAAATTTTTTTTTAAACAGTGGGGGTTTCTAAGCAAGGACAGACACAACACTCTCTGGGACTCAGGGGGCTTCCCCCTCATGCCCCTCTCTAGCTGACAGCTACACCTGAGCCAGCCCAGTGCCCAGGGATGCTAAGGTAGGGCTCAGGGTTCATGGAGCCAAGGGAGGGGCTGGGCTTCCTCTGACCAGACCAGCCTAATTAGTAGCATGAGGACAGAGAGAAACTGGGGATCCCAAAATGCCTCAACTTGTATCTAGATTCAAAGTCCCACCCCCCTGTGATGGTGGGGCCTTGCAGCCCCGAGGAAGTCTCAGGGTCTCTCACCATGGCCCAGGTCCCAGAAGGAGCCAGGGTGCCTTCCCAGCACAAAGGACCTGTGTCATGCCTATTTAATGATGGCCCATGTGAAATGAGGCACCCTAACCATTCTTCCCAAAGGGCCTCTCCCCCAAATCTGGTTTAGGCATCTCCCCCTCGGGGCACTGGGGATAGCTAAACTGGGCTGTCATCAAGCAGGAGTGTATAACTGGAACCAAAGTGTATTCCAGAAGTGGCCTGTGACAATCCCCAGGGAAGGACAGAGAAGCACCTGGATGGCACAGAGGAGAAGCTGGAGGCTCTAGCTGGAGCCTGGCCAAAAATGAGTAGTGGGTGCACACCCGCCTCTATACGCCCACAGAAAGCAGATCATTTGCTCCTTTAACAATGAAATATTTCTATTTTAAAATGGGAGCATGCCTTCAGACAGTGATCTGCTATTATACACATCATCTGACCAGCCCAACATGACCTTCCTTCTTCCTGGCCCAAGCAGAGCTCAGTGAAAGAAGTCTGATTACCATTATGGCAGAATCATAAGCCACCAATTCTTTTAGAGCTTGCAAAACAAAAGAGACTCAGAGGTTGTCTTAGCCTATGGAGAACACAGAACCCTTCTTGAGGGTCTGGATTACCCAGGGGTATAACAGGACCACGGAGCTTCACAACTCCTTTGCAAAGACAGGCTGGCCTTGGACTCTGAAAAGAAAATGCCAGTTCTCTCTTACCTTAGCTCTGGGGCAGGCTTGATGCAACTCACAGACTTGGAACAAGTTGTTGGCCTCGCACAACCCCAAACAGCATTCAGGAATGCCACATGTTTGCACCACAAAGCATCACTGCGTGGTCCAACAAGAAATCACTTGTGCACTGTGATCACAGAGATTTTCACCTGCAGGGGCACCAGCCTCTCTCTGCTCCTAAGGACACCTCTCTTCTACACATGGGGTTCTCTTTGCCTCCTCTTTCCCATTAGGACAGCCAACCCACCAACCATCTCCAACCTCTGTCCAGAATAAAAATCAGCTGTGCCCGCACCACCATGATCCCCAACCCCAACCTGTCCACACTTGGTCTCATCCACAGAAGGCCTAGCATCCAGCCAAGGTGAGCAGGCTTTCATCATCTGCATGCCACGTAAGGGTGTGTGAGGCTAAACCAGGAGGCAGACCACCCTGGGGCTGTTTCTTCACCCCAACATTAGCAACATTGTCATGATCACTTAAAGGACATAAAGGGAATGGCAGGGACCAAGCCCCATACACATCTCAAAAGCAAACAGTACCCCTCAGGCGCCATGCAGTGTCTCTACCTCAGGGGGCTGAGTCTCCACTCCACCTCCTTCTGCTGCTTCCTTCCCTGAGCGCTGCCAGCACCTTCTCTGGCGGAAAAAGCAGCTGCCCAGCCCGCTTGGCACAGCCACTTGGAGAAGGACTGGGCAGCAGCTGCTGGGAGTGTCCAGCCGCCACGGGTACCCAGATATTCCAGCGTCACCTCTCCCCAGGCAAGAGGCTCCGCTTGAGCTGGAGGGTGGGCCGGAGGCACCTTGGGGTCAGGAGAGGGTGGAGGAAGCCAGGAAGGAAAGGCCGGCCTCCCTCGGGAGGTGGTTGCAGGGCGGGCCACTGAAAGCCCATTCCCCCCGCAGGCCCAGGAGCTGGGCCAGCAGAACAAAGGAGCCACAGCTGCCCTCCACATTCAGAGACCAGAAAAGAGGCAGCTGCCAGGGTGGCATCCATTTGGCAGCCGCTAAAAATGAGCATTTACTAAACTCCTGAGTTCATGAGTCCCCAGGGAGGCCTGATGTTTACAGCACTTACACACGCCAAAACCAAGCCCTACAAGGGCACAGAGAAAAGAAAACCCACAACTACTTTGAATAACCCAAGGACAGTTACTGAGACACCTTCTTGCCAGTTATTATTTTCCATGAAAGGAGGGAAATCTCAGGATTATTTATATGATTTTAATTATTTTCTAATCTTTTGCTATAAAAATTTCATTGTAGGGGCGCTGAGGTGGCCCAGTCGGTTGAGCGTCAGACTTCGGCTCAGGTCATGATCTCACGGTCTGTGAGTTCGAGCCCCTCACCGGGCTCTGTGCTGACAGCTCGGAGCCTGGAGCCTGGAGCTTCGGATTCTGTCTCCCTCTCTCTCTGCCCCTCTTCCACTCACGCTGTCTCTCTTCTCAAAAATAAATAAGCATTTTTTTACAAGTTTTTTTTTTTTTAATTTTCATTGTATTGGGAAATGCCCAGAAGCAGAAGCAAACTTCCTTGAGCTTCACCCCCAAAGATGGGTGCCAACAATACTCTGATTCCAGTCTTATCTGCACACAGTCACTGTGCGCACAATTGTGATCCTTTTGTGCTTGAAATTTCACATCATTTCTTCATGGCAAACGTCCACGCTGTGCAGCACTTATCAGAGCTGCCCAGTTGTACAGCTCCGGGGCATCCTTCACACTGTGCTGTACACACTGTCCCAGGGTCTCCTCGGACTCGTGCTACGTGGGGGGCAGAGGCTGGCATTCACAGGCACTATGTGCACAGTTCGTAGATCCAGCTTTCATGAGGATAACCGGGTTTTGTTTTTCAGTCAAATTTTATACCCGAGCATGAAACTATTTACTTTGTGCAACACGGCACCTAACAGAGGGCTGGCTAGATAGACAGCAGGCACTCAACTATTTGTTGGAACCAGTGATGTTATGCTCTATTGCCATGTTGTTTAAAATAACCTGCGTCCGTGTTATAAATATGCTATATACCGTGTTATAAATATGCTATGGAGAATGTAAACTCTCCAAGACAGACTCTTGCCTTGTTCGCTGCTCTTTCCGCCAGACCAGAACAGGGCTCTACTCAGAGAAGTTGCTCAGTAAATATTTGTTAGATGAACGTCGTTTTAAGCATTCTTGGTAAGTTTCATATGCTTGTGAGCTGCCTGAATGTGAATGCATTATCACTCTTGTTGATCAAAACATCTCAGATGCCATTTTACTCACCACATGCAGTCCTGAACTGAATTTGTACAAACAAAAAAGTTTATTTACACCTAGGGAATTCATAATGTGAAGAAATCTCGATGGAAAGAATTCTTTTAAAAACAGAAATTTTTGCAAAGGCACCTGGTGCTCAAACTCATGTTACACATTGCAGACTCTGGTAGCTGCACAAGAGTCCAAGGCTCGCCACAGGAGAGGCAGATGTGGCGGCCCCGAGGCACAGCGACTCTGACCAGAGTGGATGTTGTTCGTCAAATGCGCATGTGCAAAGGGAGGCCCTGGGCCTCTGACCAGCAAGCGCCACCCAGATAAGCCACAATTCCACTGGCACATCTGTCCATTAGGCTCCGGTCCATTAGTGTGAGGTCCAAGCCTGAGGGCACAGCAGAGACTCACCACACATTTTTTTTCTCCTGGGGACACCCCAAGTTGGCAATATGGACAGGCTCAGAGCCCAAGGATTATGCCCGGTGAAAAGCGGGTGGACACACGTGGGAGACCAGGGGCTGGGCCTTTATTCTGTGAAGTTCAGACATGACAAGAGTTGAAAAACCTACACTGTTCAGGGCAGTGCAGCATGCTGGTTTGAAGAGCACGGACCATCCAGTCTCACACTTACTGTCACCGAGGCAGGTGCTTCCCTACTCTGGGCCTCAGTCTGCTTATCTGTAAAATAGAGCAGATAATAATAGTACCTCCTTCATAAAGAAATTTGTGGGGATTAAATAAACTCCTCTAGGTAAGCAATTCTCAAACTTCTTGGTCTTTTTTTTACACTCCTAAAAAGTACTGAGGACACGGAAGAGAGTTGATTTATGTGGGCTGCATCTATCAATATTTACCATCTTGTAAGTGAAAATGAAACATTTTCTTAACCAGCTGTTAATTCATTTTAAAATCAAGTGAGAAAACTATTATGTACTAACATAATGTACTTTTAGGAAAACTACTTTCCAACAAGAAGTAATTACTGAGACACCTGTACCCAGCCACAATAAAGCAGCAGGAACCAGACAAAATATATGAAACAGACAAAATATAGAAAACCTAGGTGTTCAAGACACTGAACATCAGGCAACAAAGGACAATGATCAAGAGACAGGAAACAAACGAGTGAACCTGTGACTGTCCCAGCTCAGTGCTTCAAGAGTATTTCCAGGCCTTCATCCGTGGATGAGGAAGCCAGGTGGACACGAATGGACTCCCTTAGTCAAAGAGACAGAGCTGAAACCCCAGGGGACCAGGACAGCTAGACTTTGCAGGACTGGCACTGGAAAGGAGAGAGAGAGAGCTCCAAAGATCTCC
The DNA here is from genome assembly GCF_018350195.1 of Panthera tigris. Lineage (NCBI taxonomy): Eukaryota > Metazoa > Chordata > Mammalia > Carnivora > Felidae > Panthera > Panthera tigris. Next base: position 110,220,867 of record NC_056667.1, on the reverse strand, counting down.
AGAGGATCCCCCTCAAGCCTTCGACTGAGACATGCGTGTGCTCCAGGTCAGGGGATAGCACTTGGCACTCACATAACGCAAAGAATAATGCCTATTTCCACCAGCCATATGGGGAAACCCCAGCACAGAATAGAAACCACCTAAACTGAACACAGTTGGGAGACTGAAGAAAGTGAAGAAAACCTCAGGGACCTGTAATACTTTCTCAGAAGAGTAAAATGTCAACACCAGTAACTGCCTAAGCTACAAATAATATGACTTTTTAGAGTAACCACTAAAAACAAACAAACAAAAAAAGAAACAACTATGTAAAGAGGTACACCCCCAAAATACTATAGACAGATCAAAGTGGAATTCTAAAAATATTCGAGTGTTACACAAGGAGGCAAGATAAACAGGAATGATCTGTTGATACACACACAACTTGGACATATCTCAAGGTCATTATGCCCAGTGGGAAAAGCCCATCTTAAAAGATTATATACTGGATGATTCCATTCATAAAACATCCTTGAAATAACAAAATTATAGAGAATGAAAACAGATGAGTGGTTGCCAGGGATTGGGAACGATTGGGGCAGGTGGTAAGTGTGATTATAAAAGAGTTTTCTGATTCATTAATGTGGGCTGTCTTTCCATTTGTTTCGATTTTACTTTCATCAAGCAATGTTTGTAGTTTTAAGCATATAAGTCTCACACTCCTTTAGTTTATTCGTATTTTATTATGTTTGATGTGATTCTATATGGAGTTGTTTTCTCAATTCCCTTTTCAGATTTTTCACAGTGTATAGAAATATAATTAAAGTTCATAGATTCCTCTTGCACCCTACAACCCTGCTGAACTTGTTCATTGTTTCCAGTAGTTTCATAAGGGATTTCTTAAGCTTTTCTATCCACCAGATGTCACCTGCAAAAAGAGATAGTTTTACTTCTTCCCTTCCATTATTGATTTTTATTCATTTTTCTCCCTATTTTCCCTGGCTAGAATATCCAGTACATTGCTAAATAGAAGTCTTGTTCCTAATCTTAGGCTGAAAGTACAGTCTTTCACCATTAAATATATTAGCTGTGGGTTTTTCATAAATCCCTTTATCATGTTGAGGAATTTCTCCTCCCTTCCTTGTTGTTTGCATGTTTTATTTGTCAAATGCTTTTACTATATCAGAAAGATTAAAAGATCTTATCACCTTTGTCCTTCATTCTCTTAATGTAGTGAATTACATTGATGTTCATATGTTATTCCAACCTTGCAATCCTGCAATAAGTCCCACTTGGTCATGGTGTATAATCTTTGTATATGTTGCTGGATTTGGTTTGCTAATATTTAGTTGAGGATTTTTGTGTATATTCATAAGAAATGTTGGTCTGTAGTTTTCTTTTTTGTGATGTCTTTCTTTAGTTTTGGAATTAAGGCCTTGATCTCACAGTATGAGTTGGGGAGTGTTCCCTCCTCTTCTATTTTTGGAAAAGTCTGTGAAAGATTGGTGTTAATTTTTTAAACATTTGGTAGAATTCCCTAGTGAAGCCTCTGGTCCTGGGTTTACCTTTGTGGGTAGTTTTTTCTTTTTTATTATTGATTTTTATTTTTTACTTTATATCCAACTTAGCATATAATGCAATAATGATTTCAGAAGTAGAATCCAGTGTTTCATCCCCTATGTGTAACACCCAGTGTTATTCCCAACAAGTGTCTTCCTCAATGCCCATGTCCATTTAGCCCATCCCCCCTCCCACAGTCCCTCCAGCAACCCTCAGTTTCTTTTCTATATTTAAAAGTCACTTACGTTTTGTCCCCCTCCCTATTTTTATATTATTTTTGCTTCCCTTTCCCTTATGTTCATCTGTTTTGTATCTTAAATTCCACATGAGGGAAGTCACATGATACTTGTCTTTCTCTAATTTCACTTAGCCTAATACCCTCTAGTTCCATCCACGTAGTTGCAAATGGCAAGATTTCACTCTTTTTGATTGCTGAGTAATACTCCATTGTATATATATACCACATCTTCCTTATCCATTCATCCATCAATGGACATTTGGGCTCTTTTCATACTTTGGCTATTGTCTATAGCGCTGCTATAAACGTTGGGGTGGATGTGCCCCTTCAAAACAGCACTCCTGTATCCTTAGGATAAATACCTAGTAGTGCAATTGCTGTGTCATAGGGTAGTTCTAATTTTTTGAGGAACCTCCATACTGTTTTCCAGAGGGGCTGCACCAGTTTGCATTCCCACCAGAAGTGCAAAAGAGTCCTCCTTTCTCCACATCCTCACCAACATCTGTCATCGCCTGAGTCATTAATGTGAGCCATTCTGACAGGTGTGAGGTGATAACTCATTGTGGTTTTGATTTGTATTTCCCTGATGATGAGTGATGTTGAGCATTTTTTCATGTGTCTGTTAGCCATCTGGATGTCTTCTTTTGAAAAGTGTCTATTCGTATCTTTTGCCCATTTCTTCACTGGATTATTTTTTTGGGTGTTGACTTTGATAAGTTCTTTATAGATTTTGGATACTAACCCTTTATCTGATATGTCATTTACAAAGATCTTCTCCCAATCCGTAGGTTGCCTTTTAGTTTTGCTGATTGTTGTGGGTAGTTTTTAAATTACTAATTCAATCTCTTTGTTATAGTCTATTCAGATTTTCAGTTTCTTCTTGAGTCAGTTTTTATACTTTATGTGTTTCTATGAATGTGTCCATTTTGTCCAGATTATCTAGTTGGCTGGTGTAGAATTGTTCAGTTTTCTTTTACAATGTTTTTTACTTCTGTAAGATTGAAAGTAATATCCTTTCTTCCGTTTCTGATTTTAGTCATTTGAGTGTTGTTTTCTTGGTCAGGTAAGCTAAAGGTTTGTCAGTTTTGTTGATCTTTTCAAAGACCGAACCTTCGGTTTCATTGTTTTTTTCTATTTTTTTTTTTTCCTCTTCTCTATTTCATTGATTTCTACTCTAATCTGTATTGTTTCCTTTCCTTCTGCTTGCTTTGGATTTAGTTTGCTCATCTGTTTCTAATGTCTTAAGGTAAAAAGTTTATTGATTTAAGATCTTTCTTCTTTTTTAATGTAGACTTTTATAGGTATATATTGCCCTTTCAGCACTGCTTTTCCTGCATCCCTTAAGTTTCTGTATGTTTGTATTCATTTTCAATTAAAATGTTTTTTTTAATTTATTTATTCTTTGACTCATTTATTCTTTAGGAATGTGTTACTTAATTTCCACATATTTATAAATTTCCCACATTTCCTTCTGTTACTGATTTCAAACTTCATTCAATTGTGGTCAGAGAACTTACTTTGTAGAATATCAACCATCTTTGATTTTTTGAGTTTTGTTTTAATGGTCTAGCATATGATCTATTCTGGAGAATGTATAATCTGAGGTTGTTGGAAGCAGTGGTCTAGAGATGTCTCCTTCCTTTTTCTGTGTTATTATTATATCTACTACATCCATCTATATTGTAAACCCCAAAATACATTGTTTTAATTATTTTACATAATCTTATGTCTTTCTAAAAGTGAAAGTGAAGCAATTATATATTTATACAGTTTATTGTATTAACCTTCTTATTTAGCATTTCTGATTCTATTTCTTCTTGTAGACTTGAGTTACCATTTGGTGTCATCACCTTACTCCAAAACAGCTGTGTTCCCATCTACCTCCTTTGTGCTATTACAAAATGTTGACTCATATTATGTTTCTGTATGTAAAAAGCCTAGCAGTATGAGCATATACCTATGTCTTAGGTCATTACTTTTTAAATCAGTTTAGAGAAGAAGAGAAATGAAATATACAATTATACTGCCTTTTGTAATTACCTACTGTAATTACTGACACTGTTTTTCATGTGGATTTTAGTTACTATCTGGTGTCATTTGCTTTCAGTCTGAAGAACTTTTTGTGTTTTTTGTAAGTCAGGCCTGCCAGCAATAAGTTCTTTCAGTTTGCCTTTATTTTGTCTTTATTTCTTGAAAGATAGTTTTGCTGGATATAGAATTACTGGTTGACAGGTTTCTACTTTAAGCACTTTAGATATGTCTTTTGGCCTCCACTGTTTCTGATGAGACATCAGCTGTCGCTCTTAGTGCACTTTCCTTACATGTGATGAATTGTTTTCCTCTTGCTGCTTTTAAGACTTTATCTTTGTTTTTCAACCTTGTGACTATGATATGTCTAGGCATGGATCTTTTTGTGTTTATCCTACTTGAAGCTCATTCTTCTTGAACATATAAATTAATGCTTTTCATCAAACTTGGGGACTTTTCAGCTATGACTCCTTCTAATAATTCCTTTGCCCCTTTTCTCTTCTGTCCATTATGCATATGTTAATGAATTTAATGGTGTCTCACATTTCTCTGAAGCTCTGATCATTCTTCTTTTTTTCTCCCCATTTTACATGTTGAATTATCTTTATTACTATATCTTCAAACTCACTGATTCTTTCTTCTGCCAACTCAAATCTACTATTTAAACTCCCAGTAATTTTTTTTATTTTAGTTATTGTACTTTTCATCTCCAGAATTTTTATTTGGTTCTTCTTTATAATTTCTATCTCTTTGTTGCTATTCTCTATCTGATGAGATACTGTCATCAATTCTTCAATTCTTTAAGTATGGTTTCCATTAGCGCTTCAAGAATATTTACAATGGCTGGCTTTTGTTGTTGTTATTTTTTGTGAGAGAGCCTGCGAGTGCATGAGTGGGGAAAGGACAGAGGGAGAGAGAGAATCTTAAGCAGGTGATGCAGGGGCTCAGTCTCACGACCATGAGATCATTACCTGAGCTAAAATCAAGAGGCAGACTCTTGGGTGCCTGGGTGGCTCAGTCGGTTAAGCAGCTGACTTCGGCTCAGGTCATGATCTCACGGTCTGTGAGTTCGAGCCCCGCATCGGGCTCTGTGCTGACAGCTCGGAGCCTGGAGCCTGTTTCGGATTCTGGGTCTCCCTCTCTCTCTGACCCTCCCCGTTCATGCTCTGTCTCTGTCTCAAAAATAAATAAACGTTTAAAAAAAATTTTTAAAAAAAGAGGCAGACTCTTGAGCCACTGAGGTGCCTCTATAATCCTACAATGGCTGTTTTCAAGTATGTGTCTACTAAGTCCAACACCTGGGCCCCTTCAAAAGCAGTTTGTATTGGTCACTTTTTTCCTGTGTGGGGTCACAATTTCCTCTTTCATTGCATGTCTCAAAATTGTTTTTGTTGAAAACTGACATTTTAGATGATTATGCTATAGCAACTCTGGATACTAATTACCTCCATCTCCCAGGGGTTGATGTTTTTGTTTGCTTGGCTATTTATTTGTATAGTGATTTGCTGAACTAACTCTGTAAGGCCTATTTCCCTGGTAGTGTGCAGCTTCTGATGTTCCTATTCAGATTTTGTCTTGTTTTTCTCTCTTAACCTGGCTTTCTAGCAGTCATCCTTGGGGTAGCACAAGCCACTTACTGGTCAAAAATTTTTTACCCTTTACCATTGAAAGTGTGTGAGTCTTAAATGCTGCTACCACAGTCTGAGGAATTTATTTGTTGGCTGTTTGGTTGGCTAATTCGTTTTTACCCATGTGCAGCCACAGACCGGTAGTTTGGATTTTCCCCCTCTGATCACTCCTGAAATTGCCCAGCCACGGCCACGCACAGTCTTTCAGACTCCAAGGGATGTGTGTGATATTATATGAAAGCCTGGCTTCCCAGGCATTGCCCCTGTATCAGAGTAGCTTATTGTTCAACCAGTGTTTGGTCAGAAATTGCACTTAAGGCCCTTGTATCAGCAAGGTTTCTTTCCTGTGTTAATTTGTCTTTGTGCAGCCTGGGGAGTGTTTCCAAATCTGCTCCATGTCCTGATGTGATTTCTTCTCAGTGGGTGAATGTTTTATATACAAACTTACTGACACCCAGGGTTGACTGTGATCCAAGGAGCATTCTTCTTGGTTATTGCTTTCCCTGGTTCTGTTAAATGTCTGATGAGATACTAGTGCTTGTTGCCACTAGTATCATGTAGCTATAAGCACCTTCCTAATTCCTCTTGACCAAAATCTCCACTGCTTTCAACAATACCCTTAGACAGAATTTCCCACTCTCTGTTCCAAATAAAGTCAGTCCCCCTCAGACAGAGCTGGGAGTTCTTAATTCTTGTGGCCAGACTCTCCCCTGGACAGAATCTCTGCACCCTGCACAGGATCTAGACTTAGGGATAGCAACCCACTTATCCCAGAGTAACCCTTCTCTAAAAGTGATCTCTGGGGTGATGGTACTCCTGTTCTTTTAGGCTTGCCCCTCCTGGTGTGGAGCCTCCCCTATAAGCCAGCTGGGGTGGTGGCAGGGATAGAGGTCCCAGCATCCGTGGCTTGCTCAGCTACAGGAGAGCTTCTACTCTACATATGGGGTCTGGGAGGGGAAAGCCCTCCTCTTCTTGACTACCCCAAGTAGCAATGTACCTGGAGTAGCATTTCTGTAAGATGGAGCTGGCAGGGCTGTTGCCACAGATTTCTTATTGAGATTTAGTAGATTTTCTTGAATGACTGTTTCTCTACTTGCTGTATACACTTAGGATAATTTCCAGGACTTTATTTTTTTTTAATAATTTTCTCCAGTTAAATGTTTTGTTGGGGAGTGAGTCCACCATGGTGAGTCCACCATCTTTACTCCAATATTCCAAAAACAAGTTCACCTCTGTGATTTCTTTCACCGACTTTCCACCTAGTGGTGTTGACAGCATGAGTTTTATTGGTCTCCTAGTCATTATATACTTCACTAATCAAGGTTGCTCATACCTTACCCTGTAAGATGGCCCACTGGTTTTTTTCACATCTAATTTTAAAACTGTGAGAAACAAATTTTGTCTTTCAAATTAAATTATTAAATTACTTAAATCATCCAATTCCTTTTTCTTCAAATCCTCAATAAATGGTGTTAAAGTGATAATGCAACTGAACTGGAACAGTATTACTTGAAAATACTGAAAATATGCATAACAATAAGCTAAAGTAAGGGCACCTGGGTGGCTCAGTCGGTTAAGCATCTGACTTCGGCTCAGGTCATGATCTCATGGTTCATGGGTTCAAGCCCCACATCAGGCTCTGTGCTGACAGTCTGGGGCCTGGAGCCTGCTTTGGATTCTATACCTCTCTCTGTCCCCTGCTCACACTCTCTCTCTCTTTCAAAAAATAAATGAATAAACGTTAAAAAAAAAAACACCTTGTTTTAAATAAGCTATATTTTTAACATTGTGAAACACAAAACGCATGGTACAATTAAGGAGATTATTTTATTCAGCCTACTGCACTAGGGAGAAGGTTCATTAATAAGGAGCGCCTCTAAGCAAAAGGGGCCTGGACTTCACAGAGGCAGGTGAACAAGGGAGTCATGAGAAAGGGTAGAGGTGGGTCCAAGGTGCAAGCACAGGATGGTCCTTGGCAATTAGCCATTTCTCAGAACTCAAAAGGGTTGAGGGGCGCCTGGGTGACTCAGTCGGTTGAGCATCTGACTTCGGCTCAGGTCATGATCTCACAGTTGACAAGTTCGAGCCCCGCATCGGGCTCTGTGCCGACAGCTCAGAGCCTGGAGCCTGCTTCGGATTCTGTGTCTCCCTCTCTCTCTGCCCCTCCCACATTCATGCTCTGTCTCCGTCTCAAAAATAAATAAACATTAAAAAAATTTTTTTAATAAAAAAAAAAGGGTTGGGAGTTTTTCTGCCTTCCAGGAGCACAGAGCTCAAATAAAACTCAGTATGATTAATCCCTTCAAATGTCAGTTGTTGCTGAACAACTCAGAGGCAATCATGAGCCTCCTGAGTGATTGAAGCAGGGTCTAACAAATTCTATCTCAACACACTCTTAAATACAGAGAACAAACTGGTGGTTGCCAAGGGAGGTGGAAGAGAATGGGTGAAATAGATGAAGAGGCTATAAAATAAGTAAGACATGGAAATAGTCAATAATACTGTAAAAGCATTGTATGGTGACAGGTGGTGACTACACTTATTGTGGGAAGCACTGAGCAATGAGTAGAATTGCTGAATCAACTCTAACCTGACACTAACCAAATCAAACTTGAAACTAACATATAATACTGTTTGCCAATTACACTTCAATAAAGAAATATGAAAAAGAAAACTTGTATCTCATGGATTCTTGTTGGTGTGGTTCCTGTAAAACCAGCTGAACTGTCTACTGGAAGGTGGTAGCAAAGATCAGATGTCAGGATCCTGGAGATCAGACATCTTAAAAGAAGGATGCCTAACTGGGAAAGGGAAATGTTAATACGAAAGCTTTTTGTAAATAAAGTACCAGGAGTTGAACCCTGAAACAATCTAGTCCAGTAAATTCCAAGAAGTTGGTGGAGGAAAATCTTTGTAACACAGCAGCACTGCTTCCTGAGTTTCTGAAAGCTCCCACACTACCCTTGTCCAGGGAAATCCAGGTCATGAAGGGTCTGCTGCTGTGAGCAGTCCTTCCAGGTTTATAACAAGTCACCAGGCTTCAGCTTTCAGGGCTTCTCCAGATCCTGGGGAAATGGCCAGACGACCTAGAGACCCAAAAGGGATCTGGGTGATCAAGCTTTAATCTTGGTGATGCCAAGCCAGGTGGGAGTGAGAAAAACTAGAAATATTCATTGGGAGAGTTGTGGCCAGATGTTAATGGAAACTGGAGGAAGTGAAAATTTAGTAAGGATTGACAATTTGGGAAAGGTAGCAGGATCCTGTCCAAAGTGCAGGTAGGTATCAGAACCGATTCTTCCACACTGTCTAGGAGGTCAACTAAATCTCTACCAGACAAGAGAGAGTTTTATCTCCATCAGTTACCTGCAATTTACAGAAGGTGCAAAGTAGCTCAGAGACAATGAACAAGGCTAGAATCTGAATACCTGGAAGAATGCACTATGAACTGTGCACATAGTTTTCTACTGAAATAATGTTTTCCTTCATCTCCTCACTTCTGATTAAAAAATAATCTCAAAGTGACATTAGTCTTGATTACAAAATAAGGCTGGTCTCATTAGATTTGACATGGTTACTTTCACAGGGGCAGCAATAATGGTCATTTACCACAGGCCTTCCTGAGTTTGCTGTGCTGCAAGTTTTCATAAGAAACCTCAGGAGCCTGGGGGCTCAGTCGGTTAAGCGTCCAACTTCGGCTCATGATCTAACAGCTCATGAGCTCAAGCCCCGCATCGGGCTCTGTGCTGACAGCTCAGAGCCTGGAGCCTGCTTCAGATTCTGTGTCTCCCTCTCTCTCTCTTGCCTCCCCTGCTCACACTCTTGTCTCTCTCACTCTCAAAAATATATAAAAATTTTAAAAATTAAAAAAAAAAACCTCACATTGTACTTTTAAAAGCTTTCGGGGTGCTCCTTCGGTGCAGACCTGGTACCTCTTTTGAGAATCAGCAGCTGAGGAGATGCCAGCACTCACCATGGCCAACGCAAAGCCCAAGGAATCAAGACTGAGAACAAGATCATATTATTTTGAAGGTGGCGGGGCAGGATGGTTCTGTGGTGCAGCATAAGATTAAGAGGCATACACACCACTTAGTAAACTGATGAAAGCCTACTGTGAATGACCGGGTTTGTCAGTGAGGCAGATCAGATTCCGATTTGATGGGCAGCCAATCAGTGAAATCCACACGCCCGCACAGCTGGAGATGGAAGGATGAAGACACAGGTGAAGTGTTCCAGCAGCAGACCAAGGTGTCTACTACAAAGGGAACTTGCTAGCTTACTCCAGAACTCTGTTCCTCCAGACCAAGAAGACATTCTCAATGAGAAAGGCACAATTTGGTCCCACCACGTCCTGACCACCATAGTACAGTTTTCTCTATTCGTTCACATTCCCTCTCCCTACTCATTTGCTGTACATAAAGTGTGTGCACAAGCATCCTGAAAATTTTTTTAACTAAATGGTCAGTGGCATGTTTGGATCAATATCAAATGGAGATGGGATGGGGAAAAATACTGTGAAAATGAAAAAAAATCTGTGAAAATGCCCCCTTTCTCCATTAGTAGCATGCTCGTTCAGTTCCTATCTCTATATTCCGGTAACTTATTTTGCTCTCACTGTTTAACAAAAAAAGAACAACATAAAAACCCTTGCATACTGGGGCACCTGAGTGGCTTGGTCAGTTAAGTGTCCAACTCCTATTTCAGTTCAGGTCACAATCAGGGCTCTGCACTGACAGCATGAAAGGATTCTCTCCCCCCCACGCTCTCTCTGCCCCTCCCCCACTTGTTCTGTCTCTCTGTCTCTGTCTGTCTCTCTCTCTCTCTCTCACACACACACACACACACACAATAAAAATAAATTTTAAAAAAATTTTTACATCCTTGCATACCTTGTTTGATTAGAGAATTTTAATGTTTTTCATTTATCATTATAAAACCAAAGGCAATGTGATGACTTACTTGGAGATGACCCAGGTATCTATCTAGTGAACAGCCATTAATTAACTCAGTGTAGTATAACTCCAAGGGTTTAAATTACACAAACATCTTGGCAATTATCTTCAAGTGGACATACCCAGGAAACATAATTACCATTGAAATAAAGTTTGTCAGAATAATAATCTGACTTGGTTAAATCTAAACACATATGTTTCATAATCTTAAACAGGTAGTATAAATAATGCTAGCTTATTTGATCCCAAGATATGCATAAACTCAAGAAAAATATACCTAAATAGAATAAAAATATAAGCTTATGGGGTGTCTGGGTGGCTCAGTCAGTTAGGCATCCGACTTCGGCTCAGGTCATGATCTCCCGGTTTGTGAGTTCAAGCCCCGCGTCGGGCTTTGTGCTGACAGCTCAGAGTCTGGAGCCTCCTTTGGGTTCTGTGTCTCCCTCTCTCTTCCCCTCCCCCACTCATGCTGTCTCTCTCTCTCTCTCTCTCTCATAAATAAATAAAATCTTAAAAAAACTAAAAAAAAAATAAGCTTATATTATACCTAATGCTCAGAGACTACATAGCTGCTTTTATTAAACCAAAAATATTAAACTAAGTTTAAAAATATTAAACTAGTCTCATCTGGGGCTCCTGGGTGGCTCAGTCAGTTAAGTATCCGACTTTTGATTTCAACTCAGGTCATGATCTCACAGTTCGTTTGTGAGATCAAGCCCCAAATGGGGGGTGGGAAGGGGAATTCTTTCTCACCCTATCTCTCTGACCCTCCCCTGCTCTCTCTCAAAATAAATTAATTAATTAAAAAAATAGTCTCATTGGCCTAGTGTGAACTTGTTCTTAAACTATTTCTGAATTAATTTCTATATATTTCTTTCTTTTTGCTCTTTGAAACCATTAAAATTTCGGGTTCCTTAACTTCTGGAAATTTTAACAATATTCCATTTATATAAGGTGATTAATTATCTCTAAGCTAATCAGAATAGAGCTCCTTTAATTTAGGTGATTTTATAATCTAATTTGGCAATACCATCCAGAAGTAGAAAAACCCCACACTGACAATAAGAAGTAAAGCCTTTCTGAACTACAGAGACAACCATCAATGTACAGATAGACATAGACAGATTGTTTATTATAGCTCTAATTCTAAAATTTCAGTCCTGGTCAACAGTAAACACAGGTTAACAGAATTCACTGCTCCATATCAAGAGCTGTTCTCTTCCCAATGGGTTTGAATCCTTAACTGATTTCAGCTCAACGTAGACAAACAGAAAACGGTAACAGACAAGATTTGCTGTCATCTTTTACCCAACAAAGACAGGATCTCTAGAACCTAAATGGTTATAGACCATGAAGCCAAAAGAAGTCAGGTCCAGAAATCAAGTGACTACTCAAAAAGAATCAAAACAGAATCCTTGCCATGCTACTGACGGACATGAATCCAGAGTACAGGACCAGAAGTCAGACACACCTCTGGTCTCAAATCACCAGCCAAGAACAGAGAGGCTCATCATGTGGGTGGGGTAAACAGGGATCCCACCACAAGCTTGCTCCTATACAAATCATGCATCAAAACTGTCAAAAATAAAATGTACCAACAATTAAGGAAATGGTTTTACTCAGAATATTGCACTAGGGAGAATGTTCATTAAAGAAAAATATCTCAAAAAGGAAGGAGTCTGGGGTTTTATAGAGCTAGGCAAAGGGTCATGAGGGAAGAGTGGTGGAGGTGAGCCCTGTCTCAGAATATGTGAGGACAGGGGGGAGTCTTTTACCAGAAGGTGAAGTTGGGGAGAATTTCTCAATTGTCACCGCCTTCCAGAAGCACAGAGTGCAGATAAAGTTCAATGTGATACACATCGAGGTCAGCTTTATATCTTTAGCTCTTGTAGAATTTACCCAGTTCTATGGAGTTGATCCCTCTCTTTCATGAGTCAGAAAACTCTGATATATCAGTTTCATCTTTTCCAGCTTCTTTAGATGTAGACAGTGCAACTGTGAACTGAGAAAGCAAGTCCTCCATTTTTAAGACAAAAATCCATTTTAAAAGATCTTTTAAATAATATAAATTTTAGTTACGTTAGAATAAAATGTTAAATGCTAAACAGTAACAGTTTTAGATTTTAAAAAAATGTAAAATGTAGACTAGCTGCAGCAATCAGAAATAAAAAACAAATACAAGGCATCCAAATTAGCAAAGAGGAAGTAAAATTGTCTCTATTTGTTGATGATAAGATACTATATACAGAAAACTCTAAAGACTCCACCGGAAAACTATTAGAACTGATAAACGAATTCAGTAAGGTTGCAGAACACAAAATTAATATACAGAAATCTATTGAATTTCTATACTCTCATAATGAAGTAGCAGAAAGAGACATTAAGAAAACAACTACTATTTACAATTATACCCAAAAGAATAAAATACCAGGGAAGGGGGAGGGGGAGGGGGAAGGGAAGGAGGAGGGAGAAGGGGAAGGGAAGGGAGGGGAAGGGAAGGGAAGGGAAGGGAAGGGGAAAGGGAAGGGAAGGGGGAAGGGAAGGGGGAAAGGAAGAATAAAATACCTGGGAATAAATTTAAACAAATATGTGAAAGACCTGTACTCTGAAAACATATAAGACACTGATGAAAGAGATTGAAGATGACAAACACCTTCACATATGGGAAGACATTCCATGTTCATGGATTAGAAGAACAAATACTATTAGGGGCACCTGGGTGGCTCAGTTGGTTAAGTGTCCAACTTCGTCTCAGGTCATAATCTCACAGTTCATGAGTTCAAGCCCCACGTCGGGCTCTGTGCTAACAGCTCAGAGCCTGGAGGCTGTTTCGGAATCTGTATCTCCCTCTCTCTCTGCCCCTCCCCAGCTTACGTTCTGTCTCTGTCTCTCTCTCAAAAATGAATAAAATATTAAAAAAAGATTAAATTAAATAAATGTTTAAAAATAAATAAATAAAATAAACATTAAAATAAAATAAAATGTCCATAATGCCCAAAGCAATATACAGATCCAATACAATCCCTACCAAAATACCAACAGCATTTTTCACAGAACTAGAACAGTCTATAATGTGTATGGAACCACAAAAGACCCCAAATAGCAAAGCAATCCTGAGAAAGATAAAGCTGGAGGTATTACAATCCCAGATTTCAACTTACACTACAAAGTTATAGTAATCAAAACAGTATGGTACTGGAAAAAAACAGACACATAGATCAATGGAACAGATTAGAGACCAGAAATAAACCCACACTTACATGGTCAAGTAATCTATGACAAAGGAGGCAAGACTATACAATAAAGTTAATCTTTTCAATAAATGGTGCTGGGAAAACTGGAGAGCTACATGCGAAACAACAAAAGCGGACCACTTTCTTACACCATACACAAAAATAAATTTGAAATGGATTAAAGACAGGGGCACCTGTATGGCTCAGTTGGTTATGTGTCCAACTCTTGATTTCGGCTAGGTCATGGTCTCACGGTTCGTGAGTTTGAGCCCCAGGTCGGGCTCTGCACTGACAGTGGGATCTTGCTTGGGATTCTCTCTCTCCCTATTTCTCTGTCCCCCACCACCTCCCCCACCCTCACCTTGCTCTCTGTCTCTCTCTCAAAATAAATAAACTTAAAAAATGGATTAAAGATTGAAATGTGAGACCATAAAGCTCCTAAAAGAAAACAGAGGCAGTAATCTCTTGGACATCGGCCTTAACAACATATTTAGGGCTATGTCTCCTCAAGCGAAAAAAAAACAAAAGGAAAAGTAAACTACTGAACTATACCAAAATAAAAAGCTTTCTCACAGTGAAGGAAACAATCAGCAAAATGAAAAGGCAACCTACTGAATGGGAGAAGATATTTGTAAATTGTCTATCTTATAAGAGGTTAGTATTCAAAATATGTAAAGAACTTAAACACCAAAAAAAAAAAAATCTGATTAAAAAATGGACAGAGGACCTGAATAGACATTTTTCCAAAGAAGACATACAGATGGCCAACAGACACATGAAAAGATGCTCAATATCACTAAGCAGCAGGGAAACACAAATCAAAACCACCACGAGCTATCACTTCACACATGTCAGAATGGCTAGTATCAAAAAAAGAGATCAAGAAATAACAAATGTTGGCAAGAATGTGGAGAAAAGGAAGCTTCTGTACACCGTCGGGGGAAATGTAAATTGGTTGCAACTGCTGTGGAAAACAGTATGGAGGTTCCTCAAAAACTTAAAATTAGAAATACCATGGGATCCAGTAATTCCATGAATGAGTATCTACCCAAAGAAAACAAAACCACTAATTTGATAAGATATATGCACCCCTGTGTTTACTGCAGGATTATTTACAATAGCCACAATGTGGAAGCAACCCAAGTCTCCAGCAACAGATGAACAGATAAAGAATAGTGTGTATGTATATGTATATATGTATACATATATGCACACGTATATATATAGTATGAATACTATACATACTAGTATGTAGATACTAGTAGAATACTACTCAGCCATAAAAAAGTATGAAATCTTGCCATTTGCAACTTCTGGATGGACCCAGAGGGTATTATGCTAAGTGAAATAAGCCAGAAAAACAAATAGCATATGATTTCACTTACATGTGGAATCTAGAAAAGAAAACCAATGAAGCAACCAACACACAGACTCTTGAAATACAGAGAACAAACTGATGGTTGCCGGAGGGGAGGTGGATGAGGGGACAGGTGAAATAAATAAAAGGGATAAAAGGTACAAACTTTCTGTTATAAAATCAGTAAGTCATGGAGATGAACAGCACAACATAGGGAATATAGTCAATAATTTTGTGATAGCATTGTACGGTGACAGACGGTGACCACCCTTACCATGGCGAGCACTGCATAATGGATAGACTGTCAAGTCGGGCGCTTGGGGGGGGCTCAGTCATTAAGGACCTGACTTCAGCTCAGGTCGTGATCTTGCAGTTCATGAGTTCTAGTCCTGCACTGGGTGAGCTTGAGCCCCGCTTCAGGTAAAACACGAGCCCTAGGTTGAGCTCCACTTCTTTCTCACTCTCTCTCCTTCTCTCTCTGACCCTCACTCACTTGCACCCTCTCGCTCTCAAAAAAAAAAAAAAAAAAAAAAAAAACAGAACAAAACAGAAACTGTTAAATCAGTATGTTGTACACCTGAGACTAATAGAACATTGTATGTGAATTTTATTTCAATAATTTTGAAAAATGAAGAAAGGCCCAATAAACATATGGGCCTAATAAACAATAAAAGCAATGTACATAAAGATGTGTGTGGGATACCATTTTTAGTGGAAAAGGCCCATCACTAACACCATACTCCCTATTGCCTATTTCCTGTTTCATTTTTCCTTCATAGCAACAGCAACTTCAAACATACTATATGTATTATCTAATATCATAACACACATTTTCTATTTGTTTATTATCAGCTTTTCTCTACTAGAATGCAAGTTCCTTGAAGGTAGAGATTGTTTGTATGATGATTGCTAATTCTCAAACCTTAGAATAGAGACTGCACTATAGTAGGCTCTTATAAAATATTTTTTGAATGAATCTCACATTGTCAAAACTTAAAAGAATGATAATGCTTAGTATTGGTGATGTTTTAGAGAAAAAGACATTTTCATATACTATTTTGTAGATAAACAGACGAATTTTGTACAGATTTGCCATATATAAAAAATGTAAATGTAGAAGTTTTTGAGAAAAAGTTTAATAATATTGCAAAAGAAGAAGATAGTGTGTATTTTTTTTAAGTTTATTTACTTATTTTGAGAGAGGAAGAGAGAGTGAGTGGGGCAGGGGTTGGGGGGCAGAGAGAGAGGGAGAATCCCAAGCAGAGAGAGAATCCCAAGCAGGCTCCGGCACAGTCAGTGCAGGGCCCAACGCAGGGCTCAATCTCACGTACCATGAGATCATGACTTGAGCCAAAATCAAGAGTCAGATGCTCAACCGACTGACTCACCCAGACACCCCGACAATGTGTACTTTTAAAAACTCCAAGTTCAGCACACAAGATCAGCTATGTTCACTGTCTGGCCCATAGAAAGGCACCCTCAGTTTAGCTTGTGTGTTTCCCCTGAGTCCTCCTTTGGAAGTAGACAGTGCCTGCTTCTCTGCCCCCAGGTCCACCCACAAGGGCGCTGGTGCACAAGGGCAGACCCCCCACAGGCAACAGCAGGGGCGCCCTCAGGTTAAGCAAGCCAACCACCACAAGGCCTTGCTAAACAGTGAGAAATCCTGTGACGGGGCCTCCGGTTTTGCTCTGAGCCAGCTCCTGTGTGAGGTGGCCCATCTCCTTGGTTTCCCGCTGAAGCTGAAGGAGACAACCCAGGGGAAGGTCCCTGTTCAGGCAGCCCCTCTGCTGGGGCAGGCAGCAGGGTGCATGGTGCCCTCACATGGGACATTCAGCTACAGCCCTCTTGTGGGGGAACAAGCTGTCCCAGCCACACACTCTGCCTTTCACCAATGCCCACCAAAGCCAGTAGCGGCCCCCAGTCATGATGATCACCAAAATACCCCCCATTTCCAGAATGCTCCACACTGCACTGTCCAATACAGCAGCCACCGGCCACGTGTGGCTACTATAAACATGACTGGATTTATATAATTATATATGAATTGAAATACATTATGAAGTAATATATTTTATATATTACTTAGGTCCTATGTGTAAATCATAATATCATAAATAACGAATTAAAATTAAAAAGTTCAGTTCTTCAGTCTCACAAGCAACCTTCCAGGCACCCAGAGCTACATGTGCTTAGTGGCTACGAACCTGGACAGCACAGGTCCAGAGCATTTCTGCAATGACAGCAAAAGGTCTACAGGACAGCAGGTGCCTACAGGCTCTGCTGCCCCCCCCCCCCCCCCACTGCCAGCCATCAGGATGGACAGGAGTCATCTGATCGGTAAGTCCTTTGCCGCCCCTCCTGGGGAAGGTGAGCAGGGTCAGGTGATCTGGAGGTGATGGTGTAGCCTGGTGACCCTGTGGAGCCCTCTATGCAATGCAGTCTTCTGTGTCGCAAAGCGTGATGCTTACCCAACTCAAGATTAACCAGAAAATCCAACAAAACCAGGGCAGAGTGTTGGGGGCCAAGAAGGAGGGATGCAAAGAAATAAGACTTGAGAAGATCACAAGTATGTAAGCAGTTAGGTATTGCTTTTAGTAAATGAAAAAGGAAACTCCTCAAGGCCTTGGACGTGTCACAGTCAGCGCACAGGAGACCACTGTGCTGTGTGGATCATGAAGGGGTGACCCAGAGGCAAGGGGCCTCAGGAATGGAGAGGGTCAGCCCAGGGGCAGGGCCTGCATTAGCAAAGCCAGAGGAGTCACCCAGCTGCTGGGGCCCAATGGCCCCAGAAAGAGCCCCTCAGAGCAGGGTGAGAGCTGCTGGGGTCTAAAGGGGCAGGCCTAGAATGCCAGATAGGGAATCTGAAATTCAATTTTTAGAAGCAGGGGGGCTACTGAAGAATGTTAAGCACAAGAAGAAATGAGAAGGGCCCCTGGGTGGCTCAGTCGGTTAACTGTTGGACGTTGGCTCAGGTCATGATCTCAGAGTTAGTGAGTTCAAGCCCCACATCAGGCCCTGTGCTCACAGCTCAGAGCCTGGAGCCTGCTTCGGATTCTGTGTCTCCCTCTTTCTCTTCCCCTTCCCTTGCTCATGCTCTGCCTCTCTCTCTCTCTCTCTCTCAAAAATAAACATTAAAAAAAATTAAAAAGATGGGGGGCCTGGATGGCTCAGTTAGTTAAGCATCCGACTTCGGCTCAGGTCATGATCTCGCGATTCGTGGGTTTGAGCCCCATGTCAGGCTCTGTGCTGACAGTTCAGAGCCTGGAGCCTGCTTTAGATTCTGTGTCTCCCTCTCTCTCTGTCCCTCCCCTGCTTATGCTCTGTCTCTTTCTCAAAATTAAAGTAAAAACATAAAAAAAAAATTAAAAAGAAAAGAAATGAGTAGACTTCAGTTTTGCACAGAGAAGGTGGGTGCCAGCACATCGCTGTGAAGGAAGAGTGAACTGGGCATTTCAGGTGGAGGCCTGGGCGGGTACGGGAGGACATTACTGAGCAGGAATGGGCCACTGCAGACAGGGAAGGAAGGGAGATGCCACTCTGGAAACACCGCAAAGGAGCGTGGGTAACACCTGGAACTGCCTGGCTCTAGGGATGTCTCCCTTGAGGTAGAGATTGGATTTGGGGAGTAGTTTTCTGCTTCCTTAGGTCAAGTTGAAAATCCTTAGTAAAATAAAAGGCTTGCTTCAGCCCCCTTTCCCCTCTGGGTCATGGGAGCTGGGATCCAACTACAGTGGGAAGGGAAGAGCAGCCATCAAAAGAGACTGCTGGACACCCCCATCTCCAATGCTGTGAATTTTACTGTACTTGGCAACAGAAATGTCTGGTGACCTTGTTATGAACGATTTTGCTGACATAGTGGGATGAAGAGGGTTCAAGGAAGAACAGGACTAAGAGGAGATGCGGGGTTGACAGATTCTTTAAATGAATTCTGCTGCAGTAGCTGGAGTGCAGGTGGTATCCGGGGATGGTTTCATTATGTCCTTCTATCAGTGCAGGAACCAAACCTGAACATATTGTCAGCTTTCATGCAGTTCGATCTTAAGGAAGATTGCCTTGTGCATTAGGAAACCAGAACTTACAGCCCTGCTCTACCACCAACTTTGGGGGGGGGGGGTTAGGCAGGTTATTTAACTTCCTGGTATTCCAGTTTCCCCTAATCTGAGTAGACTGTCTTCTGCATCTCATAGCTGCATAAATGATTAGGAAAAAAGTCATTTGTGGACCACTATTCTTTCTGTCTCTATCAATCTGACCACTTCATAGAAGTGGAATATTACAGTACTGGCCACTTTGTGACTGGCCTATTTCACCTAGCACGATTTTCTCAAGGTTCATCCATGTAATAGTATGTGTTAGAATTTCTTTCCTTTTAAACACTGAATAGTATTTAATTGTCTGTATACACTACATTTGGCTTATCCACTCATCTTGGATGGACACTAGGCTGCTATTGTTAATAATGCTACTATTAACATGGATGTACAAGTATCTCAAGACCCTGCTTTCAATTCTTTTGGGTATATACCCAGAAGTAGAATATTGGATCACACAGTAATTCTATTTTTAATTTTTTGAGGAAGCACCATACTGTTTTCCATAGCAGCCATACCACCTTCTATTCCTACCAACAGTGCATGTTACAGTTGCTCACATCCTGGCCAACACTTGTTATTTTCGGTGTGTTTTTTAAACGTTTATTTATTTATTTTGAGAGAGTGTGTGTGCATGCACAAGTGGGAGAAGGGCAGAGAGAGAATGTCAAGCAGGCTCCTCCACACTCATCTAGACCTGACACAGGGCTCTATCTTATAACCATGAGATCATGACCTGAGACGATCTTATAATCATGAGATCATGACCTGAGCTGAAATCAAGAGTTGAACACTCAACTGACTGAGCCACTCAGGTGCCCCAGTGTTTTGTTTTTATTTCATAGTAGCCATCCTAATGGTTTTGCTCATGGTTAGTGATCCAAGATGATCACCATTATTACCAAGTGCAGAAGAATTTCAATCTAAAATGAAACCAGAGGACAGGAAATGGACATGCTCTCAGGAAAACAAAACTTAAGAACTGAAAAGCTGATTTCCTCTAAATCCTCAGTTTACAGAAGACAGAAATTTATCTCCTGACCAAGGAACATCCATCAAGGCTCTCTCCCCATCTGGGAACCAATGAACTTACCATCTGGACTCTGGCTGGATTCCCCCATCTTTGCACTCCTTGCCCATAAATACAGCCCACCACACCCCAAATACTTAGTGGGAGTCACCTGTAGCTTGCTAAAGTCTGCATTCCCCAAACTGTAATTCCTCTGCTTTTCCCAAATAAATTCAATTCTGATAATTCAAGCTTGCCTCAGTTTACCGCTTTAGGTTGAGGTAACAAATCATAATGTATGTTGAGAAAGAATAATGTATATCAGGATGCAACCAGACAGAAAATATTAAAGAGAATTTAATGGGGACAATGGTTACACAAGTAACAGGCTGAGAAGCCAGAGATGACACCAGCAGAAAGCCATGAACACCTGCCTCTTCCTAGGGTAGAGGAGGAAAGAGCATTACCTGTCCATTAGCTAGCGTCATGTTCTGTCACTGTGGGGAAGCTAGTACCAAGGTGATGAGGGGAGCTGTAGTGCAGCCAAAAGAAAATACCCCGGCTTCTCTGCATCAGTGCCTCTGAAGCCAGGTGACAGAGGATTACTGGAAACAGCTATAGAGGTAGGCACTGCCTCTCATCCCCGGTACAAAGGAGTGTAGGGTACGAATGGTCTTCTGGGGCAAGCAAGCCAAAGACCTGCCCAAAAACAGACTGCTGTACAACTTACCGGTACTGTCCTTTACATTACAAAAGGACTTCCATATCATCATATTTAAGTTTGCAAGAGCTATTTATGAAGTCTAGCAAAATAGGTGTTTCAATCGATGGCTTCAGGCCAGATCCCTCTCAAGCACCTTTACTACACCAGAATTGACAGCTTTGTGCATTTGCAGCAGCCTTTCAAGTCCTAGAAAAAGGGAGACAAAAGAGACCCTGTGCTTGAGTTGCTGGCACAGCCTTAAACAAATAAACTTTCACAACTGGGAAAGGTGAGAATGTCAGCCGTAGGCAGTTGCAAGTGTGGCTAGATCTGAACGTCCAGGAGCAGGAATTAGCCAGGTGGAAACAAGAGAGCACAGAAACCATGGAGGAGACCTGCTGGGTGTGACCTTTGTGAGTAACCCCAGACAGGCTCTGAGGAAGAGCAGGATCCCTGGGAGCCACCTCAGAACAGATCTAGGAATTGACTGAAGTATGGGCAAGCGTATCACTGATCTGCCCACAAATCAGGAGACCAGGACCCAAAGACGCCAGGAGCACAAAAAGGTGAACCAAAAATATAAGGCAGGGGGACCAACAAGTCTTGCACATAGGTCTTGAAGGAGTCAAGAAGCCTCTGATGAAATGGGGAACAGAAGATAAGCAAGTAGGTGAGGGGGGGTGGCGGGGGGTAACTCTTCATTTATCAATTCCGGAAGCCTTCCCAAAGAAACCACCTAAGTCCTGAGCTCTGGGCTTTCTTAAAAATTAATTTATGAAGAACTGCAGATTAGCATACAGTGTTAAGTAATACGGAGATTCTCCCAATGGCAACATCTTGCAAAACTACAGCACGGTACTGATACCCATAAGCTCAAGATACAGAACTGTTCCATCGCCACCCCAAGGGTCCCTCGTGTATCCTTTTATAGCCACAACCCACCCCGCCCCACAACTAACTTTTAATGACAGGACATAATCCAGACAGTAACAGCTCCCACCTGTAACAGTTAGCCTGGGCCGCTGCTAACCCAGACAGAAGTCTGCAGAGGGGCGGCCCCGCCCCTTTCACGCAAGCTGCAGGCCCCGCCCCCCCGCCGGGGCTGACCAACAGCCATCTGGAGACGAGCCGCTTCCGTCAGCGACCGAGAAAAACCGGAAGTCGGCGCCAGTCTTCCCCTCTCGCGGCTGCTCCGGCCAAAATGGCGGACCTCCACCGCCAGCTGCAGGAGTATCTGGCGCAGGGGAAAGCCGGCGGGCTGGCGGCCGCAGAGCCGCTGCTCGCTGCGGAAAAGGCGGAGGAGCCCGCGGCGGGGGGCGGGCCGGCGGGGGCGTGGCTGGGCCGCGCCGGTCTACGCTGGACGTGGGCGCGGAGCCCCGCGGAGCCAACGGCGGCAGTGACCTCAGAGTGCTTTCCCAGCGTGACGCGCGCGCAGCGGCTGGTGGCGAGCGGCGTGTGCCTGCTGCTGGCCGTGCTCTGCTTCGGCCTGGCCGCGCTCTACGCGCCGGTGCTGCTGCTGCGCGCCCGCAAGTTCGCACTGCTCTGGTCCCTGGGCTCTGCGCTGGCGCTAGCTGGCGGCACGCTATTGCGTGGCGGCGCGGCGTGCGGGCGCCTGCTGCGCGGCGAGGAGACGCCGTCGCGGCCAGCGCTGCTCTATGTGGCCGCACTGGGCGCCACGCTGTACGCGGCGCTCGGGCTGCGCAGTACGTTGTTCACGGCGCTAGGCGCCTGCGTGCAGGTGGCCGCTCTGCTGTCCGTGCTATTCGGTCTCCTGCCGCGGGGTGCGGTCACCGCGCTGCGGCTAGCGTTCGGGCGCCTGGGCCCGGGAGCCGGCCTCGCCAAGGCGCTGCCGGTGTGAGAAGCCCCGGGGCCCGTGCTGTCGAGCAAGGACGGACAGAGGTCCTGTACGGAGGCGACGCGGAGCCCGGCCCCGGGACGCGCCGTCGGAAGACCACCGGGAGCCGGTCCCTTGCGCGGCGCGGACGGAGCCAAGGACTGCGCCCGCCGTCTTCCATATCGCGCTGGGTAGAGGCTGCTCCGTTGTTGTGCCACCGAACCTGTCACCTTTGAGCAGCTATTCTAAAACTGAGACTTGAGCCGCCTCGGAAGCTCTTCGGTTTCAGCGTCTTCCGCCTTACTGTTGCATGTGCTATGAAATCGAGATGTTGTGGTTGATTTGGTGAGAGTACTGCTGTGAAACACGGTAAATTGCTTTTGCGTTAACCGTGGTCTTAGATTGAGCGCAGTAAAAAATGAATGGCTCTTCGGTTTTAATTAGCTGCCCTTGTGACTTTTCTCAGACTTTTACCTTTTGTCGTTTCAGAAATCCAGTGGTAGATTGTAGTAGCTTAGCTACAATACCCTTTTCTTTGCTCTCGAAAATTTATTCTTCCTCAGCGAGTGGATTCTTAAGCGTATCAAATTAAACACTAAATTTAGCCACCAGGTTTTTATTTAAGTACTTTAGTTAAGACCGTCTACCTCGGTTTTTCTTTTTTTTTTTTTTTAAGTGAAATTGTAAATATGGTGCCTTATAAAATTGAAGGAAAATTGGTTTTGTATTAGACATGAAAGCGACGGACCAAAAAGTAAATGCCCCAAGCATGACCTGTCGATGATGCTGTGAGAGGTCCCTGGGCAGAACTGGGTTGGGGACTCTTGCCAGACAAGAGACTTCTACATGCAAAGTTCTGTATTTGACGGAAATCATGGATTTCTACAAGTCCTAATTTATCATTCCTAGTTTTATTACCTGCTTTTTAAAGTGCAATTTATATTTTGTAGGCTGATTCTAATGCAGTGTAAGATGCTTTTCATATCTGACAAGTTGCCTCTTAGGTTCAGCATTTACTCTTGTCTTTGACTTTATTGCATACCCTAATGTATTGCCAAAAAGTTCGGACTCCGTATTCTGATGAGTCCAGAAAACAAGTTTTGTCAGTAGCTCTATATTAACTAGAAAGTAAATGTACTTAGGATTTTCAAATTCTTTATCAGTGGGTCTCAGTTCACATCAAAATTACTTGAAGAACCAGATCAATTCAGCCAGAATCTGGAGAGGGGTGGTGGGGAACCCAGGCCTCAGTAATTTTTTTAGAGCTCTCCAGATGATTCCCTGTTCAGCTAAGGTGGAGAACTACTTTTCTGTGCACTGGATTGCACAGTTTGAAAATAATTTTCTGGGGCTGGATTCCACTTTGCCTAAACAGGTGTGTCAGGCAGCAATAGAGCATTGCCTCCTTTTGCTCAATATTTATATTCCTAGATCCTGTTCAGTGTCCTAATCCCTGCCCCAACTTAATGGGGGCTCCGCACCCCAGTATTCTCTAAGAATTACTGCCTTGTTCCCCTTTCAGTAAACAGAGCTACTTACCTACCTCAAGAGGAACAGACAAGAGGGTGTTTGTAGTAAAAGCACATGTTTTTAGAGAGGGACTTTTTTTTGTAATTGGAAAAAACTTGTGCCATTGGCTGCTCCTTCTATCCCCTAGTTAAATCTCTGTCCTAGTTCTCAATTTCTCTAGAATTTGCACAGCTGAAGCTCTGACAGTGTTTAGCCCATTTTTATGTTGATGCTGTTATGGTTTTTTTAAATTGTTTTCCCAGCATTTTCTCAAGAATTCACCAAAAATGTAACATTTATAAAATTCAAAGCACAATACCTTGTATGTACTTGGTAGTGATGTTCTAAAAGTTCCTAAGTATTCAGTAAATTACAGTGTAAAGATTGCAGTTTTTTTTAAAGGAATTCTTTCTCAAAACGTGATGTGGTTATCTGTTTGCTGAGGTACTGTATTGTTTAAAGCTGAAGCCTAAAATGTTATGATGGTAAAGATCTTAGCACATGAATCTCAGAAAAAGCCTCTCAATATGGGTTTGGTCCCTGGATCCCATTTTAGCTTATCGGAATTTGATTACAACTTCTTAAGCTGTGCCAGTGGAGGACAAATAAAGAACGTCCCACAAACTTGAAGCATTCTGGAGCCTCCTAATCGTGTGTTCACATTGACATGCTGGTAAACGTCCTTATATTTCAAAACAAAGTGAAAATTATTCACTTGTAGTCTCTAGGTTCTAGCACCCTGAAGAGCAGTGTGTGTGCAGAAATAACTTACCTTTTGCCATGTTTTACATTGACAGGGAACCAATTAAGAGGGTTTTGTTATCTGTCCACCTGTGCCAGCATCCCTGTCTAGGCAAACGCTGAGACTCCCAGCACCAATGAACTGGCCAGGTCAGCTGGTCTCCAGTACCAAATTGAAGCTGGCAAAGTAATAAGATGTTAGGGCGGCCACGGGAATATCCTTTGAGTAATAGTTTTCTTATAAAAACAAAGTGTCAGTAGAGAAAACATGGGGTTATCAAAACTGAACCTTTGCTTCCAATCCAAACCGGGCCAAATGTTAACATTTATTTAAAACTAAAGGAGTTTGTTGGGGATGAGAACTTCCTGGCTTTAAGCTAGAACTATTCCCTGCCTTAAACACTGGTAGGAGAGAAAGTTTTGCAAAACTGTTTAGGAGATATTTGGTCTATTCCTTAAACAATTTGTGACATGATGTACAGTAATCAGAAGGGTACACGTAGTTAATTTCTGGCTTACATCAGGTTCCTCTCATCAGGAACAAGAGAATTCAAGTCTTAAGTGTGATTACCAGGAGATGCACCCAAGGGCAAACCCCTACTTGCACAGCCAGAAGATTTTTTTTCTTTGGAGTAGAATTTTCCACCTGCCAGAGCTGGTGGGTAGCTAAGGCTTTGGATCCACATCAGACTGTATTATAGTTTCAAAGTATTTCTCACTCTTACAAAAATAAGTGTGACAGAATGGGTAGAGGAGGATTTAAGACAAAGTTCACAGATAAAGTTAACTTCGACGGCTTAGAGGTACCCATCAAGTGTGCTCACAGATACAAGCTGTAACTATACACCCCTCAGCAGCCTGGGTGCGGTGGGAACGAAGGGTTCCTTAAGGCAAGCATTTCACAACTAGTTTTCTGTTATTTCTTGCATAAATCACATTCTGTATTCATACAAAAACAACTTAATGTTTTTCTCTGACAAACTGTACATATAGAAACATTTCCAATTGGACATGAACTTAAATTTGTGGAGGCTCCATGTCGCGTGACACCTAAAAAAAAAAAAAAAAAAAAAAAAGATTCCAGCTTTTCTCTTCACAAAACAGTGGGAGTCAGGGCAGTGAGGGTGGACAGGACAGAACGAGGCCGGCCACTCTGGGTCGCCAGCAGCAGTCTTCATCTCGACCTCATTAGGGACTCCTGGGCTTCAGCTGCCCCAGAAAAAGTTCAGGGCTACATGGTGCAGGCTTCCTTTTGTTTCTCTTGGTAAGTCCACAAGAAGTTCTTAAATACTGTCCAGAGAGGCCTTGGGATACTCAGCCCCAACTTCTACCGACCCCTTCCACCACCCCTTGAAGCTCCTCGCCGTGGCGGGCCAGAGTTCATGTTACTCCCTCTACCCCAGTTACTGCTGCTCCGGCCCCCTCTGGAAGGAGTACCGCTGCCCGGAGGGCCCCCAAAAGGTTCATCTCTGTGGTAGCCGTCGTGGTGATCCCCATCCAAGGAGCTGGAGCGCCCAGATTTTGGCACTCTCTGGGAAGGTCCTGGGCCCCCTCGGCCTGAAAGAAAACAAATTGATTTCACATGTGACTTTTTTATATCAGAGACTGTTAATCTAAGTCCTGGTGCAAACTCTTAATGGTGATAGTGGAAGGAACACTCTGAGTCTTTAAAACAGAGTTCTGAGGACATGAGCAGTGGCACTCAGAGGGTTAGAAGTCGTGCCTCCACCCTCTGGTCACCACTGTCGCAATCCCATCCAGCCTGGGGCCATGCTCCTCAACAACCACACATGCTCCCCGAGGCTGTGCGATGGACAGGACAGGAAACCCAAGGTAAACACGGAGCACCTCTGGGAGCCACAGACCACGCTGGGCCACGTCTCTAGCAAGTGTATCTTCACTCTCAAGTGCCACCAGGGGTTATTCTGTTCTGGGGAGACTTGAAAGGCAACTAAGAACTTTGGAAGCAACTAAGAAATACAAACTGTTGATGTTAATTACAATGTATTATCATTATCCCACAGCTGTGGCATTTTTGTTTTCTTTTAAATAGTAAAAGTATTTCTTTAAAAATAAGCAATTAAAAAAAGGAAAAAGAAAACTCAGCTTTCAGAATTATTTCTCCCAGGGATAGGTTTTTTTTGTTTAAATTTTTTTCAATGTTTATTTTTGAGAGACAGAGCACGAGTGGGGGAGGAGCAGAGAGAGAGGGAGACACAAAATCCCAAGCAGGCTCCAGGCTCTGAGCTGTCAGCACAGAGCCTGACACAAGGCTTGAACCACAAACCCTGAGATCATGACCTGAGCCAAAGTAAGACACTTAACCAACTGAGCCACCCAGGCGCCCCCTCTCCCAGGGATAGTTTTATCTGTTCCAGACTTGGACACAAAAACCTTTTAGGTATATTAAAATTCTGACTTAAAACATTTTTTTTCTCATGAGCTGAATTTGGTCATATTTCCCATAATGTACTATCAGAAGACAACTGCCAACTTTATTTTGTCTTAATGTTTTTTTAATTTTTAATGGTTTTTTTGTTTTGTTTTTGAGAGAGAGAGAGAGAGTACAAGCAGGGGAGAGGCAGAAAGAGAGGGAGACAGAAACCAAAGCAGACTCCAGGCTCTGATCTGTCAGCACAGAGCCCAATGTGGGGCTTAACCATGAACTGTGAGATCATGATCTGAGCTGAAGTCAGATGCTTAACCAACCAAGCCACCCAGGCACCTCTTTTTTGTCTCAAAATTTTGAATGGAATGTGAATCTAGGTAAAACAAGGAGGTTAGGAAAGCTAGCCAAAGGGGAAATGTTGGCTTCTTTCCCTACAAAGTGTAGCCCAGACCCACCTGAAGGTGACTGGGCAGAGAAGATGTCGTTAGGAAGTCATTTCCACACTAGCCCTGTGGCCTTGGCTCGGGACCCACAGGTGTCCTAAGTGCCCATACTGACCAGCAAAAAAATGTGTGCTTAGGTAGGGAGACCTACCAGTGACATGAAGTAGCTTCTGAGGGTTTTGCTTTGAGAAGAACCACCAAAAACAAAAAGCACAACTTTGTAATGAAGAGACTGTAAATATGAGGCAGGTTAACTGGGCTTACTTTCTAGCAGCCTCCAAACTACCACATATGCAGTGGCCCAGCCTAATCTGAGACCACATGGTGGCTACTGTTCCTGGCTAAAAGTGCTACATCCAAAATAAAGTTCCCAAGTTTCACGCTGTAGAAGTAATCTACTGCCCCTGAAAACACCCCTTCCGGACCATATTCCTCAAAGTCTTTGTGACTCTGAGCATCAGCAGTTCCTTCCAGACCCGGAAAACACAGAAGCTGGGAGAAGACCATTGTTCCTGCCACCGAGGAAAGCCTGGAGGGCCGGGAGCAGCCAGAAGCAGACAACACATGTGCCAACGAGAGCATGAGACATCCTGCTCTGAGGTACCCTGACAGCAGGAGTGGAAACCTGAAGGAACGAGGGAGGGGACTCTCAGAAGCAAGTGAAGGAGGCTAATGCAGAGGATGAGCCTGCAATCACTGAGTGAGGGCTCAGACTGTTGGCATGAGCCCCAACAAGCTATATCTGTAGCACATTTGGGGACATGTGCCTTTACACAGCCTAAGACCTGGAGGGGAGAATGGAGGAAGGACCCTGGGTATCCTGCCCAGAACGGATAGAACAGGAACACAGGGATGGGGCTGGCCTATGGCCCCGCAGCCTTCTTGACAGAGCTCCCACCACTGTTGATCACTGGCCTCCACTGACCTTTGCCTCCTCGATCCTCAGACGGACCCCCCGGGGCTTCCATTTCTCTGTGCTCCGAGGTCCCCGGCCCGTCGTGCCAGGGGCGCTTTCGGGGTGGCAGGGATGCCATGTCCATGCCCTGCAGAGAAGAGGAACGTTCTCTGCTAGCTGGGGAATGACCGTCGTGAGGGGGATGATCAGGGCGCGGAGCATCACGGAAATGTTCATGACCTGGCCCTGAAACGGGAGACACAAGGCTAAGCATCTGACAATCTTCTAGTGTGACCGAAAGCAGGTGGAAATCATACTATTTAGTACCAACTTGAGAACCAATGTTCATTCATGCAAGAAAGGTATGCTGAACACCCACCTAGGCCACATCACGAGTACATAAAAAAAGGTCAAGATCAGAAATCAACGTACCTCTTAAAATAAGAGACAGGCAGCGTCCAGAAAAGTGGTTCTCAGACTTTTTAGTCTCAGGATGTCTTTACACTCTTAAAAATTACTGAGATTTAATTTATGAGACTTATATTTCATAAAATTTGCCATACTAGCAATTAAAGCTGAGAAAACTTTAATGCATTTAACTATATTTTCTGAAAACAAAGCCACTTCGTGGAAAGAATGGTAATGTTTTCTATTTAGACAAACCCCTCTGACATCGGGCTCAGAAGAAGAAAGGTGGATTCTCCCAGCCATTTCTGCACTCAATCTACTGCAATAAAATGCTGCTGCCTCAAGGATCTGAAGACAATCCATCTTCCCATGGAAATGTGAGTTAGAAAAGAGAGGACCTGGGGGCACCTGGTGGACTCAGTTGGTTAAGTGTCCGACTCTTGGTTTTGGCTCGGGTCATGATCTCATGGTTTGTGAGTCTGAGCCCCGCATCTGGCTCTGTACTGACAGTGAGGAGCCTGCTTGGGATCCTCTGTCTCCCTCTCTCTCTGCCCCTCCCCCCACTTGGTCTCTATCTCTCTCTCTCTCTCTCAAAATAAATAAACAGTAAAGAAAACGGACCTGGTGGGCCCCCAGAAGTCCCCAGACCACACTCTATGAGCGGCTGGGCTCGGATCACCAGAAGCCACAGCAGCTCTCCTTCCTTACCTGGCTCTCTATTTCCATCCCAGGAGTCTGGTTTCCGTCCTCCTTCAAAGCGAGGGAACTCATCAGGAGTGGGGAGCAAACCCTTCCTTCCTCCTACACACGGGAACAACACAACACCACACTCACAGACCATTTCAGGTGTGTCCCCAGCGGCAAACTCTCCAGCCCATCCTTGCTAAGCCCAGCATCCTCAGCACACACTCACCTCGCGGGGTACCCCGACCTCGACCTCGGAGATCTCTTCCTCGGGCCGATTCATCAGAAGGATCAAAATTCTCCTCTGGACCAAAGTCTTCAGGACCAGGAAAGCCATCCCTACCTCGGGGCGGGGCACGGCCTTCATGTCTTGGGGGTGCTCCTCTTCTAAAGCTGTCAGGGAAAAGCAGCAAAATATCCACCTGATGAAACCCCTCACAGCTCTTGAGTTCATGTTTCAAAGAAACATAATGGTGTAAGAAAGTATGATATTAATGTTAAATGGGAGGAAAACAAAATAAAATTATGTATTTTTTTTTTAAGTACAGATTTTATAGTCCCAATATTAAAGGCAAAAACAGGAAGGAAAATGTAGGGTTATGTTCATTTTCTCCGAAAGCTTTTAGGAGTAACGAAAGCAGTGAATACATTTTAAGTGCTAATAATCATGCTTTCACTTTCAGATTTCATTTCATCCTCAGCACCCCATTATTAATTCCATTCTACCCATGAGTACACTGAGGCACAGAGAGGTAACGTCATTTATTTATGACACACAGTAAGTGTTGGGATTTGAACTCAGCCAGTCTTGCCTCCAGCCCATGCTCTTTTACCACTGCCTTCCCAGTATTTTTCATGATCATTTACAATCAGAAAAGGGAGGGTACAGATTTATGACTGCCAACTGTACCAGACTCATTTGGGAACATCTGCTCTCCCGTCTGCCCTAGCCCACCGCTTCTATGCAGGGCTGGCCATGAACTTCACCCACAGCTCCACTCCACAGCTGACTGCTGTACAGGCAGGCACTTGGCAGCCCCCACACTGGCTAGCTGGCAGCTTAGAGCCCTGGCTGGCGGACAGGTTCACTGTCCCTCAGGATTCTGGACTGGAGGCCAAGTTGGCCAAGAGTACTGCCAAAGCACAGCCATTACAAGAAGAGTGTCCGAGCCAGAGGAGGCCTGTGGGGAAGCAGAAAAGGGGCCTACAAGCATAAATGGGGCATGAGCACGTGGAGAGAGGCCTCGGGGCTGGAGAATGGGTCAGGAGGAGTGAGGGCACAGGGCCAGTCTATGCGAGCAGCCAGGCCTTCCACTTTTCCTGAGTCTCCATTCAGTTATCTTTTACTCCAACATTTCACTTTGCAAAATTCCAAACCAAGAACACAGTTAAAAGAACAGAACAAACACCCATGTGTCCTTCACCTAGACTGATCAGTTCTCTTCATTTTGTTTTTTTAGAGTCATCAGTTCTTAGGACACTGCCATGTGTACTTTATCTTCTCTCTCCATCTACTTACAAATCCACTTTCTAAGCCATTTCAAAATCAGTTGCCAACAACATGACCCTCATCCCTAACACCTCAGTATGTTTCTTCTAAGTACAAGGACTTTCTCCTACAGAACAATACCATTACCACTTGAATAACATGGAATATTCTTTAATACAGTCCAATTCAAATTCTCCCGTTGTCTTCAAAATGTCCTTTATAGTTGTTTTTAAATATAGATTTCAGTCCTGATCATATACTGTTATTTAGCGGCCCTGTCTCTGGTCTACTTTATCTAGGACCTTCCTATATTTGATCTTTCATGATCCCGGCACTTTTTAAGATTACATCCAGATAAAACGAGGAGCCTGGGTGGCTCAACTGGTTGAGCATCCGACTCTTGATTTCACCTCAAGTCATGATCTCACCGTTCATGAGATCCAGCCCCATGTCAGGCTCTGCACTGAGCATGGAGCTTGCTTAGGATTCTCTCTCTCTCTCTCTCTCTCTCTCTCTCTCAAAAATTAATATTTTTTAAAAAAGATTCTCTCTCTCTTTCCCTCTGCCCCTCTTGACTCACACACATGCACTCTCTAAATTAAATTTTAAAATTAAAAAAAAAAATCCATCTAGGTATTTTATAGAATGTACCACAATTTAAATTTATCTATTTCCTCATGACTAGATTCAAGTTAAACCTTTTTGGCAAAACTGCTTATACCGTCTCAGTGATGCCAGGTTGTCTGCCTGTTTATGAGGTAAAAGTGGTGTGCTGAACCAAATTTCACTGTTGCAAATGTACACTTTCTTTCCTTCACAAGTAAGGAATCTGTGGAGTGATCTATACAGGGTTTTAGTGTAAAAAGAGCTTTCCCTTTTCCACCCCAGCTATCTTTTTTAAGAACTGTCTTGGTCCTGTGGACCCTGATGACTCATGCTCCTGCAAGCAAAGAGGGTGTGCCCAGGACACTGGCTGAAATAACAACTAAAGGTAAAGGTGGAATTGGCCAAAAGGAGATGAGTGGAGCAGGAAAAGTACAGCAGAGGGCGCTGTCTCCCTGGGACAGAGTTGGGGAGAATCCCCACGCCCCCAAACACCACAGGACTGGCCAGGCAACCATTACAAGGCTGCCCTAGTTACGACAAGACAAGAGAATCTAATGTGCCCTCATTAGAAAGTAGCTCCTATCAAGGACTAAACGTGTCCTCTGTAAAACTTGTACGTGGAAGCCCAAATCCCCAATGGGATGGTATTAGGAAACAGGCCTGTGAGGGGTAATTAAGATTAGGGGAGGTCATGGGCATGGGGGCTTTGTGATGGATCAGTGTCCTGATAAGAAAGACACCAGCAAGGGCTAGCTCACTGTCTCTCTACTGTGCAAGGACACAGGGAGAAGGTGGCTGGCTGCCTGCAAGCCAGGGAGATAAGTCTCACCAAAAACCCACCCTGCTGGACCTGGACCCGTGTCTTCAAGCCTCCAGAACTGTGAGAAAACAGACTCATGTTATTTAAACTTCCCCAGTCCTTGGTATCTTGTTATGGCAGTATGAGCTGATGAGTACATCCCCGAATGAACTGACCCTTCTCAAATACCTCTCCCCATTTGACAGATTCACTAATTCAACAGTTACTGAGCACCCATGCTGTGTCACCATTACTGCTCTGGGTCCTGAGGCCACAGAGGTACATAAACAAAGCCCCTGCCCCGGGGAAGCGGTCATGTTCCTGGGAGATACACATAATAAGAAATAAACACATTGCTTAATGTCAAGCAGTGCTAAGTGCTATGTAGAAACAGGAAGCAGGGTGAAAGAACTGGGGTGAGAGGAGGAGGGCTCTGACTGCAGTGAGCCACAAACGTCTGCAGGACTGTGCTCCAGGCAGAGAAAACAGCACACACAACAGGAGCAGGAGCACCTCTGGCTTATTTGAAGAGTGATATTAAGAGCACTAGGCTGCGGTTCTGTCGTTAACAGATGAAATACAATACAAACTGAGGCACAGTAAAATCTGAAACTGAACAAGGTGCAGAGATTCAGGAAATTGGTGAAGGTTATGCTGATGCCAAAGCCACTGGAGATGCAGCTCCTGCAGACACACAGAGCCGTTTCGAAGATCCTTGAACACCACTGGTATACCTCGGATACCATTAAGACAGGCCCTCAAGAAAACTAGGAGCCCTTACGTCTTTTTAAAGAACTCCCCTCTGATGGCTGCTCCCCCACACCCCTTGGCCATCTTATCAACCATTCTTGTCTAACACATCCCGTGAGGAGGAGGGAATGCCAACCCTTGACTCTATCCTCTACTAGCAATGGTCCAAATGTGACAGGAAACACTGCGGCAGGGATGGAAAGCAGGAGTGGCACACAGCACCAGCACCGCAGTCTGCCAGCCTGGCCTGAAGCCGCTGGGACACTTCCGCCTGTCCGACGCGTCCACCTGTCCTAACGTCAAACTGCTGATTCTCAGCATGGCCACTCATCTGGACACTGCTGACAAGAACACCGATCTCACAATTCAGTGGCACACAGAAATGCTCAATTATCATCACCCCTGATTATTTTCTGTCTCATCTGCGATTCACTAATTCTTGTTTTTGCTCCTTATTTCTTTATACCTTTTTTACCCCAGGCAAGCTGAGTGCTCAAGCCTGACCTTGCCCTAATTCAGCAGCAGAATAATTTTTCAGCTTGATTCCACGGTGTTAAGCTCTTTAGGCAATTACACAAAAACAATCTCATAATTCCTTTACTCTCCACCTGGATTATCTGTATCCTACTGCATCATTCTAAGAGAAGCTGGTGCCTCCTAATCAGGCCCCAGAAACTTGATACTATCCTGATGCTCACATCTCTTTAAAAGAACCAAAAAGTAAGCAAAAACAAAAAGATTCCTAAATTGCAAAGATAAAAAAGAAGCACAAAAAGGTTAAAAAGCATAATTACTCGCTTCAAGTCTAAACGCAAAACCTAAAGAGGGTAGAACTAGCAATCAGTCCAGTGCCCCCTGCCCAGCGAAAGAGGAAAGAGACTTCTGGGGAGAGAACAGGGCCACAGCTCCAGGGAAGAGCTAGCAGACAAAGCGTCCGTCCCACCTTTCTTCTCTGCGCCCTCGAAAACGTGGGTCCTCAGGATCCCGGGGGAATCGTTCATCTCCAGGTCTGCGGCCTTCCCAAGCCCCCGGAGGGCCCCGAGCTGCGCCCCGGCCATCCCCCTCGCTGAATTCCCTGTGATCAGGCGGAAACGGAGGCCCGGGGCCCCCGCGCCTCCACTTCTCTTCTTGTGGTAAAGGTCCTCCTCGCCCCTCAAATTCACGTAATCGGTGGCCAAAGCGTTTGTCCGGGTGGAAGTCATCTGGTCTGCTGAAGTCGTCAGGGAAGTCGGGGTGAGGGCCACGCCTATCAGGGGGACCCCTGCAGTCCTGGCCGCCCCGGAAAGGCCCCCTCTCAGGCCCGTGCTCAGGGCCGCTGCTCTGCTCATGCCGCCTCTCTGACATGGGGCCCATGTGGTGGTTTGGAGGGCCGCGTGAGTCACCTAAAGGAAACAAAGCTGATTTTTACCTTGTCTTCCAGGAAACCTGCCAACACAGGTCTGATTTTCAGCATCTTAAACTCTCAGAAAGCATTCTGGCATTTAGAATGTTTTCCCTCCTTAGCTCTCAGCACACTCAGGAGACAAATCCCTCAGGCATCATCTAATGGAAGAATGCAGGTTTTGGGGTGCAGATTTCAACCTCATCACTCACTAGCTAAGCAACTCCACCTAGGGCAAATTATTAATCTCAAATGAGATTAGCAACTACTTGGCTGCTGTGAGGATTAATTCAAAAAACATGAGTCTCACAGGCATAAGGACGAGCACCCCTTCCTGTCCCCATTCCTTCAGTGACTTCCTTAGGCCTGCCTGCCCCCTACCCAGGGAGGAGATGGCAGAGGACACCCATGCAGCAGGCCAGAAAGCCAAGCATAGGGAGGCCACCTCTACACCTGAAAAGGCCCTCAAAGCCCAGGGTGCTGTACCTCCACTTCCTCCACCCCTGAGGTCGCCCTTTTATCCTCCACTTCATTTAATTGATTCGTTAACTCACACTTTCTTTTTTTTTTTTTTTTTTTTTTGACAGGGAATACTTTATTCAAGCCCATCAGAGAAATGGACAGCTTGGGTCAGTAACAAAGCACACTTTGACTCTTAACAAAATCCTCTGAAAAGCACATGGAACCACAGGCCTCCCTAATAACTGCCTGGTGACCAAACAGCCTTGCTATGCTTCAGTTTGGGGGTTTATACAAACACATTTTCCTGCCCCTTCGCATGAATGATATATATCCCTCATCTGTAAGAATTATCACCATTCTTTGCAGACAGCGTTTGGAAACCCACTAGAGATTTTTTGAAAATACTTTAATATATGTAATATATTCAACATCCTGAATAAAAATGGAAACAGGCCAATTAAACTTGTGATGGTTACCTTAGCTCACTTCTTAACCTTGGAGGGATTTGTTCTCCTGGCTACTGAACTACTGCAGCCATCGTAAATGGGTACCTGTTTTCTGTCAGCGTACAATTCAAACCAAGCATTTTTAAAGGTAGGTAGCAAAGGGCCCCTCTTGTTCCAAAACAACTAGGTTTTTAGGATGGACTTCCTCCGAATGCCTCCTCCTGCCCCGCTCGTGCCTTTCCCCGCTTCTCCCTGGCAATAAAGATGAATACCCTCTCCTCGAGCCACAGCCAGCCAGCTTTTTCCCCTCCCATGCCCTTCCTCATCCCTTTTGTTCCTTTCTCTTGGCCATTTCAATCCCGCCTCACCATTCAACATGAATAAAAAACTTGTAAATATCAGTATAAAAAAACACCACTAGAAGGGTTCTCTCTGCTCCTAAGCTCTTCCTGCCTCCCGCTCTTTCCTTCAGTAAACCAGTCCTCTCCATGCTGAGGAAAGCACCTTCTAAGTTGCCTCTTTGTTCAGTCAGTTTGCAAATCCCAGGGCCCTTTCCTACTATAAAGTGGCCCCCCCACTTCTCAGTGGGTTCCTACAGCTAATGGCTTCTTCTCTGACTTTAAGTTGCTTGAACTTGGTGTGATCTCAGACACAGCAGACTTTGACCTGAGGAAGCTGAACACATTCCATTTGGACTTACCTATGAATAATAATCCTCCCATTACCTCTATCTGTTTAAAAGTACCCTGGCTCCTCCAAGGAAAGAAACCCACCACTACAAATTAGAAGGGGTGTGGCCACCGGTGGTGGGGCGGCGGCGTTGGTTAATCCAGTAGGGGATGGCAGGGCCACTTTCTCGGCTCTCCCTTCTCCCTTTGGTCCCTGGGAGGAGAAAGAGAGGAGGAAGAGAGAGAGAGAGAGAGGTAAAGAGAAAAGGGGAAGAGCAAGGAGGAGAGGGAAATAGGTGGAGACAGACACAAGGTAGGGGAGAGGAAGAGAGGCAGGCTCTCAGTTCGTTGATAGCTGTACCTTGTGGGTAACAGACTCTTCTTTTCTCAGGGTCCCCAAATTCCAAAGATGGGTTCCTGCTTTCTCTGTTTCCCTGTTGGCCACCACTTCCATGCAATGAGACTACCATAAAGATTCTCCTAATCTCTTTACTGCTCCCTTTCCTAGGACGTGCTACTTCTCCCAAAGTCCTAGTGCTGCAAAATGCTGATGGTAATTTGATAAAGTGAGGGCAAGAAATGTAACGTCCCACAGAGTGCTGTGGGCTCCGCTCATTAAAAATTACAGGGACTGAAGTTCATTGAAGTGCAGCCTCCACAGTGCTCCTAGGTTTCGGGCCTGTGTCCTCCCTGTGAGAAGCACACTGACTCCAACGCCTGCACCTCCAACCTGCCCTCCATCCACACCCCTCATAGTCCTGCCCTTGCCCTCTGCAGCCAGCAGCCTGCGGCCCCCTAGGTCCCGCTCCAGCCCTTCTCGTGTGACAGCACAACATGTGAACGAGACTAGGGGCTGCCTCTGTGCTCTCCTTCAACTCCTGCAATGAACTCAACTTCCAAACAGCCTTACATCTTGATACTGACAGTTCTCATCTCTGTGCTTTCCATAAGATCAAGAACCCGATGCATCAGTACATCGCTTTCTTCTTTTTCTTAGTGAATCATGCAGAACAATATAAGCAGCTAAAGCATTCAATATGTGGCACAACTCAGGGGCAGAAGAGGGTGATATGAAAAACACTACTAAAACCTCTGCATTCATGACCTCATCAAAACCTGTAAGTGGAAGCAGCTGAGCTCTCCAGGATGCTAACGACATGCATGTGCACTCAGTGTGCACAGGAGTCGCTCCCACTCCCAAGAGAGGCACGCGGCCGACTGTCCGAGGCACAGGCCCTTCTCCCAGGGGTCGTCCCAGCAGTCTCACTGCCAGCTGCCACCTCCTCGGGGCGGCATTTCCAGCTAACCAAAGCAAGTCTAAGAAAACACCGTTAACAAAGCCTTTACCTGAAGTGACTGTGCTCCTAGTTTTCCTATAGGTTCAAGTGCCCATTCTATCAGTTACTTACCAATAAACTATTTACTGTGAGATTTACCCAGAGGTAGTAGAATGCAATCCCTTATTCAGCCAAGCAGATATTTACCTTTGTTAGGGCCAGGTCCTTGTCCAGGGTTAAGAGGGGGGATGCGACCTTGTGCTCCCTGCTGCCCTAGGCCTGGTATCAGGGGTGGGGGGCCTGCGTTCTGTCCTTCCTGAAAAGATGTTTTTAAAGCGGGGGTGTGAAATCATAGGCTTGTGCTTCATGAATAGCAATTTCATCATAATGTGACAAGATTAAAACACTAGGTTGCCCCAAAGCCTCCAGCAGTAAATATACAGCTAGTGACATTATAGTAAAATGGTCCTTAGATTGGGAGGAGACACTTCTCTTACCATAATAAAATGAAACACTTACATTTTAAACCTGATGACAGGTTTCATGTAAAGCTAGATCTTTACCTGTAATGCCAAGTAAGAACCACAATGGAAAGTCAGAAATCCTACATAACACTCTGCATAAAGGAGGAACTTCCAGCCAAAGTGAAGATCTGGAAATCTGCCGGGACAGGTAAACTCTGCTCTCACACTCAAGACTCCCTTCCAGCTACAGAGAATAATCAGTCCTCTCAAGAGGCTAGGGCTGGGTTTGAAGAGGCAGAAGAAAGGAGTTCGTCCACACCGGCTTTCTCCCACCACCTCCTTCCCTCCCTCTTTCTCGACCTCCTCATTTCCCATCCTCAGCACCTACTTCTCATTCCCAGCTGAATCACCTGGGACCCTACCAGACTCCTTAGGTCCCTGCAGACACAAACCTGCTGCTCTGATCCTCTGTCCCTGCGCTCGGGAACCCCAGAGTTCACTCCAGCGTGTCCCCAAGACTCTGCATTTTTACCCAGCCACGCCTAAATTCTGAGTCTCCACACTGTCCAATGACCTTGGATCAGGTCTCTTAACAAATTCCTTTATATAAAAAATGCATTTGGTGGCTGGACCTACTATGAAAACAGTAGTTGCACATTCCAAACCAGCTCCATGAAAGAGCAGCCATGACAGGACATGTGGCATGCGGCTACAAGGCCACCATTAACTCAACACCAGTAATTTCCGTCCTTTGTTTCCTCTCCCCCTGACCCAAAGACTGCTCTTATCAACATCTCTCAAGCTGTTACTTTAGCACCAGAAAGCAATTTCACTAAATTAAACCAACTGACACAATGGGTTTAAATAGTTGGCTTCATCAAAGTGAAGAAAGTCAAATTTCAGCATATAAAAAATATGACCAAAGATGTTTATCAGGCAACTCTTGAGATTTGAAATGTCCTATAATGTATCAAACCTTCACACTCATTCCTTAGGTCAACTAATGAGTCTTTAGAACCATTACGCCTTTCATGTATAAAATCTGTCACTACTTGATACGATAAAAACTCTTACTGAACTGTCCCAGAAACTCAGGCCTATCCTCTTAAATCTGACATGTTTATAATTTCAGTCATAATGTGGTAGCTAAAGTTCATCACTATTTTTGTCCTTCAAATGAAAGCAGTTAATTCATTACCATAAGGTTAGGTAACTGATACTGTAAACACACACAAATGCTCTGTGTGTTAATAAAATCTATAACACTTCCAGTTTTAGGGCAGTTAAGGACGATCAACCTAGATTTATTCCACTCATCCTAAATTCTAAAACATGCCCAACAGATTCTGGAAAGGAACTCAACTACCATCGGGTTCTTTGCTACTGTGACACCTCTAAATCCTGGGAGATCTACAGAAGGGTAACGTGTAACCTTATTTAGCTATTTTAATTCAGTAGACCCTACGGTCATCTTCATGTGACAGATTCTCAGGTGTCTGAAAAAGCAAAACGGGCCGTGTTCTGCACATGCAGCATCAGCAGCACATCCTCTCCAAGTGGATCGAGTACCTCCCAGTGAAGACCCAGGGGGTCAACATTAGCTCGCTCACTCACTCACTTTTGGTCCACAACTGACTTCAGGGACACAAACCCAGTTGTTCACACCCAAACAATGCTTCCACACTATGAAACGGAGAAAAATATAAAAACCACAGAGCCACACTGTCAAATCCATTCATGCTCATGCAGTCTTTCTCTAAGTCCCCCATGAACCCTGAGCCCTCCTCTCAAAGCACAAGCCCAGCCAAGGGGTAATAAAACTTGGCTAACAAAACAGAATCATCAAAAAAAGGGCCCAGAAAATGTCTACAGAAATATTCCCTCCAGTAAATTGACATGTGAGCTAAAACCCTGAACAGAATTTTGTCCAAAGGGTCATCATTTGAAGATGCATCATTTGAGAATGCACAATTCCGGGCTCAGAGGTCTCTAAAAGCATTCACTGAAATGAAAATAGTGAGATCAGAGTCTGCTGTAAACTTGTGAGTTACATACTCCATCCTATCTTCAAGAGTAGAGCCGGCAGGCAAACCAGCCCG
Source organism: Panthera tigris (assembly GCF_018350195.1). Classification (NCBI taxonomy): domain Eukaryota; kingdom Metazoa; phylum Chordata; class Mammalia; order Carnivora; family Felidae; genus Panthera; species Panthera tigris. The sequence goes on along the minus strand of NC_056667.1, from coordinate 110,180,748 downwards.
TGAAACACCAGGCTACAACATGAAGAGCCCAGAAAGGGGAGGCCTGACAGGCTCAAAGCCATCCACGCCTCTTCCTCAGGGTCACAGCTCTTTTAGCCCCAGGGACAATTAGGAACTGTACTAAACTAAGAGTTGATCTTTTCTGGAATAACTGCTATTGAAAAGATTCATATTACATTATGTATAATGGTCCATTTAATTATTCTCATTTGCTTCTTCAGCCATGATGCTACTCTCAAGCCACCATCACTACTTGAGAGCCCCTGATACGAACTGTGACGGCTTCCCATAGCATCTGGAAGGGCCACTTCTGTGCAGGGCATATTTTCCCAATGTGTAATGCCTAGAAGTTAGAAATAAATAATACCTGATTGAAGGGGGCCCGAGGCCCATCACCTAGCAGAGCTGTTTTCTGCTGCTGGAATGGTATTGGCCCTTGAGATGGATGTGGCCCTCTTGCCGGGTTCTGCTGTCCCTGAGGTCCAGGGGGCCCTTGCATGCCACCCTGGGGTGGAGGCCCCAAAGAGCCCTGGGGCGGCCCCTGCTGACCTTGTGAGCCTGGAGGCCCCCGCAATTCCTGGGGAGGGCCTAGCATGGACCCTTGGGCTGGAGGCCCCTGCATGCCTCGCATCTCCTGAGGGCCGTGTCCCAGCAGTCCACTTGGAGGGTGAGGTCCTCTCATCTCTTGAGGCGGGTGGCCCATCATCATCCCTTGGGGAGCAGGACCCTGGTTCTCTCGGGGGCCTGGAGGACCCTGCATTCCTCTTGGATTCAATCCCATCAGAGGTCCCTGAGACACAGGACCTTGGATCCCTTGAGACCCTGGCCCACCTTGGATCCCATGAGGGTGAGGAGGTCCTTGCATTCCTCTGGGACCAGGTGGTCCCTGCATACCTTGAGTACCAGGAGGCCCCTGAGGGCCCAAGTGACCCTGGGGACCAGGTGGGCCTTGGGGGCCTATGTGACCTTGTGGGCCAGGTGGACCCTGAGGCCCCATATGACCTTGAGGACCAGAATTACCCTGTGGTCCAGGTGGTCCTTGAGGTCCCAAAGGGCCATGAGGTCCAGGATGCCTTTGCATTCCTTGGGGCCCATGCATGTCCTGAGGCCTCGGCAACCCCTGGGGTGGGCCCTGGGGCCCTTGTGGTCCCATGAATCCTTGTGGCCCCCCACCTCCCTGATGCAGTGGAGGACCTTGTGGTCCCATTTGTCCCTGGGGTCCAGGGGGTCTAAACTGTCCCTGCGGCCCCGGAGGCCCCATTTGAGCCATGTTCATTGGCATCTGCTGAGATGGATGGGGTTGTTGAAAACCTTGAGGAATCTGAGACATTGGACCTTGTCCTGGAAAGGGCTGGGGTCCGAGGAGAGGAGTGCCAGATGAAGGAGGAGGCTGAATTTGCTCAGCCTGTTTCTGTGCAAGTCTTTCAATTTTAAGTTGCTGGAAAGAAAGGAAGAACAAACACACTGATAAATATGCCGCAGCCCTCAACGATGACAATATTGCTATCACTTACTTCACTGGGAGAGCCTCAATACAAACATAAGGCATCGACCTCCCAACACTCCACAGTAACTACAATCCATACAACATTCAGGTATTCTGGGAGCATGTAAGCACCTTCTTTTGAAATACTGGGAAACAATAGTCAGAATTATTCATATCCAATAATTTACTAGTTCTTTATCATTCTTGCTAACTTTCAAAGGTTAAAAAAAAAGGAGCAAATCACCTGCTCTAGAGCTGACAGAAAAAGAAAAATTATTTTATCTGTGGGTAAATAAATGAATTCAAGTTAAAACTATGCTGGCTTTATCTTTTCTATGAAAAAGGTACCTTTAACTTAGTTCGACTCACTGCTTGACTGATCTGGTTTCAAAGTCTAAGAAACAGAATTCTTTCACAAACTAGCTTCCTAATGTAGCAATAAGAAATGGTGGTGCTGGGTGGGGGTATGGGCAAAATAGGGGAAGAGGTTTAAGAGGTACAAACCTCCAGTTAATAAAATAATTAAGTCACAGGGACAAAACGTACAGCATTGAGAATATAGTCACTAATACTGTAATAATGTTGCATGGTGACAGATGATACACTTATCATGCTGTGCACAGCATAAGGTATAGAACTGGTGAATCACTATGTTGTACACCTGAAACTGTGACATTGTATGTAAACTATACTTCAATTAAAAAATGAGAAAAACAGAAATGGTGGCGTTCGTCAGATCCATCTGAGAGTCCCATCCCCTCTCCTTAAGAGCATGTCAATAAATGTCTTTTAAGAAAGATCTACTTTCTTAGATCATCTTGAACCCTCCGCTAAAGAGCATCACACACCTCCAGAAGCTGTGGGTTAGTATACTGTAACGTGGCCATTTCTTGTTCAATTTCCGCTTGTGTTTTCTTCTTCTCTTCCAATTTAATGTCCTCTTTTCTGTCATTCAGTACCTCATTTGGGGCAGGAATTGGAACTTTATTTTGCATCCACGCCTTGGGAAAGAAGAGAATATTAAAATATACCCTAAGTGTGTATATTATAATGAGAGAAGGTGAAAACCATTCTGTAAGGTCATTGGCTCATTCCAACCTGCTGAAAAGAAGTCAGTTCACCTGGTACACTGCCTTTATTTCTAATGCTCCTTCTTAGTGACACAAGAATGGAGTTAGGCAAGCACATTGCCAGGTAGAAATTACTAACTTAATAAAAACTATAAGATCTTATGTGTTATTAAGAATGAAAAGTCTGCCCACATCTTCAAAAGGGCACAGGCACTTTGTGTTGCAGAGACAAATAAAGTAGAAGACAGACAGACAACGCAGAGGAGAGTCAACATACTCTCTCTGTTCCATGCTTCTCTCTTCTCTTTCCTCTGATGGCTTGGACAGTAAGACATAGGTGAGAATCAAAGAGCTACAAGAGTCATGACGAACTCCACACGAATGCAGAGCAGCAGATGGGAACTCTGTCTAAGAATACTCCAAAGAAGTCTGTAGTGCAGAAAGACCTTCCACGGATGAAAACATGCAAGAAAGCCTCAGCAGGCAGAACCTCCTGGTGGAGGAGGGGGCTGCTGGTAGTTACTCACCTGCTGGAACTGAGCAGGAATAGGTTTTGCATATGGAACTTTCTTCTGAGGAACTTTTTTCTGATCCTTTTGCATCACCTCCTCCATTCCCCAGTCCAAACCTGGAATTGTCATCTCAATTTCATTTGACTCATCTTTCCCTGTAACCATAAAAAGAAGCAGTTAGCCAAGGAAATAAGAGAAGGTGGCTACTTCATCCGTGAATGCATTTTTAGAAGAGACTTTAAATAACATGTAATAGATAATTCGATGACTTTTATCAACATGTCTCAACATAAATCATTTGGGCACTTTCAAAATAATTCAGCACCATGAAGGTAAGAAACAGGTCTCCAGGGGCGCCTGGGTGGCTCAGTCGGTTAAGGGTCCAAACTCTTGGTTTCAGCTCAGGTCATGATCTCACAGTTTGTGAGTTGGAGCTCCACACTGGGCTTTGGGCTGCCAGCTCAGAGCCAGCTTGGAATCCTCTCCCTCTCTCAGACCCTCCCCTGCCTGTGCATGCTGTCTCTGTCTCTCAAACAAATAAATAAACTTAAAAAAAGAAGAAAATAGAAGAGGTCTCCAAAAATTTTATAAAAATAAAACGTATAGGTACAATGTCTCTTACCCATCTGCTCCTGTTCCATAGCCAGTTTTAGTTGTTCTGGTATTCCCATTCCTGGAATTACTGCCAGGCTATTAGGTTCAAGGTCATCTACAAATAGAAATACATCTATTGTCAATAGAGATTTTATAAACATAGTAGTCCAATAAAATGAACACTTTATAAAAATGAATTATCACTCAATAAACTGTAAAACTGAAATTAGTTTTATATAATCTTATCCATACCTAATAACACTTTTATAAAAGAATATCAGATTTCAAAGAACAATAAATGTGCAAGGGTCTCACCATATTCTACTCCATCTTCAGACATTCCAGGCAATAGGTTGAGATTATATCGATCTCGCATTTTATCACCTGGTCGGTTTCGGGTCCAAAATTTGCTGTCAAAACAAAACCATTTGGAGGGGCGAGGGGAGGAGCATAGTTTTGGTATATTTCTGGGCACTTACAAATACCAAGCAGGGTAAACGCAATAAAGTTTTAAACACCTTTCTTCTAAAAATTTAAAATGTTGAATGATTTTTTTTTTATAAGAAGGCAGAACAAAATTTGAATAACAAAGTCATACTCCATACTCTATCTCCTTATTATTATATACATATTTATAAATCACTATAAAAATGTTGAACTACAAGGGCGCCTGGGTGGCTCAGTTAGCTGAATATCTGACTTCGGCTCAGGTCACAGGTCATGGGTTCGAGCCCCATGTCGGGCTCTGTGCTAACAGCTCAGAGCCTGGAGCCTGCTTCAGATTCTGTGTCTCCCTCTCTCTCTGCCCCTCCCCCTCTCATGTTCTCTGTCTCTCTCTCTCTCTCAAAAATAAATAAAGATTTAAAAAATTCATAAAGGGGTGTCTGGGTGGCTCAGTCTGACTTTGGCTCTCAGGTCATAATCTCACAGTTTGTGGGTTCGAGCCCTGCGTTGGGCTCTGTGCTGACAGCTCAGAGCCTGGAACCTGCTTTGGATTCTCTGTCTCCTTCTCTGTCTATCCTTCCCCCTCTCATTCTCTCTCTCTCTCTCTCTCTCAAAATTAAATTTTAAAAAATTTATAAAAAAGAGGTTGGACCACGAATTAATACATCAATAAAAATAAATATATATCTTCTCTGCAGCTCTATAAACACAGTAATTCCTTGTTATTTTTGATATAAAGCTTACCTAGTATGGTCATTTGAACCTGAGCAGAGAATATGTCCAAGAGGATGCCACGCCAGACTCCAGATCATTCCTTCATGGGCCATCTCCATCCCACCCACTTCCTTCTCTACCCTGTAATAGCACCACAGAAAGAAGTCTTTTCAATAAAATCACACACACACACACACACACACACACACACACACACACAGACATTTTGTTTTACTGTAACACAAAGCTACCAAAGCCTTTTACTTTGAATCTGGTCAGTTCCACATGTTTCAGGGGTACTGATTTGTCATCAGTAATATAATCTTTGATTCAAAGAGCACTTCAGAGGGAAAAATGCTTCAAGAATGATTTCACCAATAAGAATCAAAGAAATCTGTTTTATTCTCCTTTAATGGTTTCCACATCCAAAATGAAGGTGCTAAGTTTTCTATTCCAAGCTGGGTTTACAGAATTGAAAACTGCAGGAAGACTCTGATACAGGACATAGGAATACTCAGAAAAAAAACACAAAATACCATGTTCTATACTTTTGGGAGCTCTCTTCATAAAATATACAACTGTTTTACATGGTAAGTATTACATACCCCACATGCCAGAATAACAAAGAGCCATCGGACCCGCCACTGGCAAATAGTCCTTCGTGAACAGGATGCCAGGCCACAGCTGTAAAACAAACGTGGGGGAAGGCAAAGTCGTCAGCATCTCAGCATACTAGTGGTGACAGAATGAGAAGCATGCCACAGCCACCGACCTGTGGCTTCTTTCTTGTGACCTCGGAAGACTTGAAGCTCTTCTTTCAGGTTTCGGATATCAAAAAGTTTGCAGAGGTGGTCACGTGATGCGGTGAGCAGCCAATTGCCATTGAGATTTAATTTCACTTCCATTACTGTGTTTTTATGGGCGTGACTAGAAACAAAGTACCAAGGAAATAATCTGTCAGAATTTAAAACAAGTATGAATCCATACAATGGCCATTTTGGTTAAAAAGGACATGGGTCAAGACGGCAAGAGGTCTGTAAAGCATGTAACAGCACGAGACCACAGTTAAAGTACACTTGAAAGAAATAGGTCAATGACAGAAATAACATCCATTATCTAAGCATAGTTTTCATTAACCAACTAAAATAGCAACAGAACCTCAACTGTACAGGGAAGCTGATCTGTGAAGCAGGGAAGCACCTGAGCATGTAAATTAATATTCAATAAATCTCATTAACTTTTCAAAGTTCAGTGAAGTTCCCCTCATTAAGACAAAGCATAAAAAAGGGGCACAGGCTAGTTTGAGGGTTAATTTGAACTAAAAACACCGCAACCAGTCGAGGCCTGCAAGGAGCACCGCTCACATTTCCCTTCAGCGGCTGCAGCCACTGCAGTCTGCAGCAAAGCAGCCTTGCTCCAACCCCTCACTCTGGATTTGCCTCCCTTCCCAGTCACAAGGACCAGGATCCAGCTGTTTCGTCAAAAACATGTTAGTAACATAGCCATTTAAATATGAATGTCAACAGATAATTCAAAGACAAAACTTTATTATGAGGCTGCATCAGAAATAAGCACCTCAGACAAAAAATGAGAATGGATTCAAAACTGGAGGGGAAACTTCTCTCTAAACAGATGTGGTGAGATGGAGAGGGCTGGAGCAGATGTGCCGAGATGGACAGATGTGGCGAGATGGACAGATATGGTGAGATGGGACAGATGTGGTGAGATGGAGAGGGCTGGGGCAGATGTGGTGAGGTGGGCAGATGTGGCGAGATGGAGAGGGCTGGGACAGATGTGGTGACATGGACAGATATGGCGAGATGGAGAGGGCTGGGGCAGATGTGGCAAGGTGGGCAGATGTGGCAAGATGGAGAGGGCTGGGGCAGATGTGGCGAGGTGGGCAGATGTGGAAAGATGGAGAGGGCTGGGACAGATGTGGCAAGATGGACAGATGTGGCAAGATGGAGAGGGCTGGGGCAGATGTGGCGAGATGGACAGATGTGGCAAGATGGAGAGGGCTGGGGCAGATGTGGCGAGATGGACAGATGTGGCAAGATGGAGAGGGCTGGGGCAGATGTGGCGAGGTGGGCAGATGTGGCAAGATGGAGAGGGCTGGGGCAGATGTGGTGAGATGGGCAGATGTGGAAAGATGGAGAGGGCTGGGACAGATGTGGCAAGATGGACAGATGTGGCAAGATGGAGAGGGCTGGGGCAGATGTGGCGAGATGGACAGATGTGGCGAGATGGAGAGGGCTGGGGCAGATGTGGCGAGATGGACAGATGTGGCGAGATGGAGAGGGCTGGGGCAGATGTGGCGAGGTGGGCAGATGTGGCGAGATGGAGAGGGCTGGGACAGATGTGGCGAGATGGACAGATGTGGCAAGATGGAGAGGGCTGGGGCAGATGTGGTGAGATGGACAGATGTGGCGAGATGGAGAGGGCTGGGGCAGATGTGGCGAGATGGACAGATGTGGTGAGATGGAGACGGCTGGGCAGATGTGGCGAGGTGGGCAGATGTGGCAAGATCGAGAGGGCTGCAGCAGATGTGGTGAGATGGACAGATGTGGCAAGATGGAGAGGGCTGGGACAGATGTGGCAAGATGGACAGATGTGGCAAGATGGAGAGGGCTGGGGCAGATGTGAGATGGACAGATGTGGCAAGATGGAGAGGGCTGGGGCAGATGTGGCAAGGTGGGCAGATGTGGTGAGATGGAGAGGGCTGGGGCAGATGTGGCGAGATGGACAGATGTGGCGAGATGGAGAAGGCTGGGCAGATGTGGTGAGATGGACAGATGTGGCAAGATGGAGAGGGCTGGGGCAGATGTGGCAAGGTGGGCAGATGTGGTGAGATGGAGAGGGCTGGGGCAGATGTGGCGAGATGGACAGATGTGGCGAGATGGAGAAGGCTGGGCAGATGTGGTGAGATGGACAGATGTGGCAAGATGGAGAGGGCTGGGGCAGATGTGGTGAGATGGACAGATGTGGCAAGATGGAGAGGGCTGCGGCAGATGTGGTGAGATGGACAGATGTGGCAAGATGGAGAGGGCTGCGGCAGATGTGAGATGGACAGATGTGGCAAGATGGAGAGGGCTGGGACAGATGTGGCGAGATGGACAGATGTGGCGAGATGGAGAGGGCTGGGGCAGATGTGGCGAGGTGGGCAGATGTGGCAAGATGGAGAGGCCTGGGGTATGTCTAGTAAGTGGTACAACATCAGCTCCATATACCAAATGGTACATCGTGAGACATGGCAACCTAGGGTAGCGAGAACCACCTCCTCCTCCCCACCCCCACCCCCAGGATCCCCAAATTACATTTAGATACATATAGCAGAACAGAAACCACACTTAATTAATAAGAAGACTCTAGGTACGAGTCCATCTGTTGTCTACCCTAGATTTTCAAGAATACATGGTGGGAAAGAAGGCTCAAAGTTAAGGAATACAGGCAGCCTTGTGCCCCTTCATTTAGGGACCAAGGTAGGGTTCCTATCACTTACAGTGTTGCAAGACTCTGCCCCGTCTTGGGATCCCAGAACTTGATTGGTTGTTGACTATCTTTACTTCCTGAAACAACTAACCCTTTTGTTGGATGCCAGTCTACACATTTCACATCTGCACCATGCCCTGTGGGAAACAAATTAAGATAAAACCTAATCAGTCACACATTTAAAGCAGAACTCCACTGAATTTAAACCAGAGTAGACAAAACTATTATAAGTTTTGATCCTAGTACTGTCATATTAATCTTTTTGAAAAGACTCTTTGGTCTTTCGAGTTTTGGATACAGCAACCTCTTCCAAGGTCACGATGCACAGGAACTATTCCTCTTCTCCTACAACTAAGCTCATCTTCTTGCCTACCTGCTGGAGGGCCAGTCAAAGCATTTTGGAAGCTGCATCACCCAAGCCCCATATTTAAAGCTTTTTATGTTTTTGCAGGACGATCATAATCATTGGGCACGATCCTTGCCGTTCACTCCAGGTTTTCCCACTTCACAATGATCCTTATAGATCAAAAGTCCTAAATTCAGATTCACACACCAGCATTTTCTAGATGTGGCAGTAGGAAAAGTATTCCATTTATTGAAATGAATTGATGAATTTGATTAAATCAAAATGAGAAAAACAATCCCTGTGTCATTCACACACATGCCAGCTACTCTGTTTAGTGCTTACTACAAGCATCACCTCTTGAAATCCTCACAAAATCCTGAGAAAGATATGATCATTACATCCTTTTTATAAGGGAAGTAAAGAAACAGAAGGACTGGAGGGGTTAACTAAGACGTCCTAGTTTCCAAAGCTAGTCAACGAGAACAGGAGCTGGAATGTGAACCTGGTCTACAGGATTCCAGAAATAGTTCTCTCAACCACAGTGCTAGAGCATGAGGTCACTTCACAAGTGGAACACATTAACTGATACTAAAACTCACTAAAGTCAGAATCACAATTTACAGAACTCAAAGAAACTAGTTATGGCTTTTAAAAAATCAGTGCTATCCAGAAAAAGCCTCAGGAGCAGTTTATACAGCACTACAAAGCAGGTGAAAAGGGAGGTAGAGAGTATTTCAAACAGCTCCCTCTCTAATCAAGACCAAATCCAGCTTCTATGAAGTTTGAGGTGGGAAGGAGAAAGGATATGGAAGAATATCAAGGGAGGGAGGTAGGGAAGAAGGAAGAGATGGTTCCAGAGGCAGTAGAAAGTAAATTTGCACCAATTAAGGTGAGTGATTTGGGGCACCCATGTGGCTCAGTTGGTTGAGCGTCCCACTCTTGATTTTGGCTCAGGTCATGATCTTGCAGTTCGTGAGATGGAGCCCTCTGTCGGGCTTGCGCTGACGGTGCAGAGACCACTTAGGATCCTCTCTGTCCCTCCCCTGCTCGTGCTCTCTCTCTCAAAAGTAAATGAAGAAGGAGGAGGAGAAGGAGAAGGAGGAGGAGGAGAAGGAGAAGGAGGAGGAGAAGAAGGAGAAGGAGGAGGAGGAGGAGGAGGAGAAGAAGAGGAGGAGGAGGAGGAGGAGGAGGAGGAAGGAAGGAAGGAGGAGAAAAGAAGGATTTGCATCTCAAATAAGCAGGAACTTTAAAAACAAGACCCCATGCTGGCAAGCATGTAAGAAGATGCCAACTGCCTGGGCAACAGTTTAACAATGTGTACTGAAGCCTGAAAAATGTGCGTATCCTACGACCCAATGACCTCATGTCTCAGAATTTATCCTGAGGAAATAATGGATGTACAGAAAGATTTATTTACAAGAATGTTAACTGATAGTTTATTCTGAAATGCCCTCCAGAAACATATTGCAAAATATATTTCAGTATGGCATATGGGCTCAATGGAATATGATGCACCTGTTAAATGATAATATAGTAATTTAACGATGTAATTACAATGTTCATGATACAATCTCAAAAATACCAGTGTGTGCAGTATTCCTGATGCCACGAATGTAAAAGATAAATTAAGACCATGAGTGTATGCAAGCCTATCTAGAGAAAAAATGCAGGAAGTCTAGACACCAAACTGTTTCCAGAAATATTATTAAGATGAGTAGAGGTATTAAGGTGATTCTTATTCCTGTGTGTTTTGTTTTTATATTTTCTTTTTGTAATGTTTTGTGCTGTATATATATAATGAACATACATAATTTTATATATGGGACCCGAAGGTGGGAAAGGGGAAATTTTATTGTTGTTTTGATTTTATTAAGAAAAAGAACTGAGCATGGTAATATTGAATAGAAATACACTTCAGTCCCCCAGCCCCTTGTTTGGCTTAAGAAAGTTTAATGTCATTAACAACTAAGATATGGCCAGGAAATTAAAAAAACTTTATGGGCCACTATCACCCAAAATCAAGTATTATGTATAGATACATGTGTATTTTAGCCAAATTTGGAAAATACGTTAGAAAACACTTTTAAAATACGATGCATTGTGCAAAAAAAAGTTCATACTCTAAGCAGCCCCCTCTAACCTCGCCTTTTCTGGGATACTTTTGATATTGCCTCCACTTTATATGTTTAGTCTATATAGTATATGTTTAAAGAAGTATATGCAAAAAAAAAAGAAAAAAGAAAACCCTATCAGTTCATAAAAAAGAAACAACAAAATATATTTTAGCTGCTTTGATTTTGTTTTCTGAAGTTTTCTACAATGTATTTAAGTAGAATCCAAGCCAAGTGAGGAATCCCATCTATCCTTTTCTGCTAAACAAATTTACCCATATCCAGACAAATCACTAATAAAAATTCAACTGATTGGAACTGATTCTTGGATATTATTTTATTGGTCATTGTCCTTAATAATAAAATAAAAATACTACTATTAGCAAGCATATACACTTATTATATGTATGGTATTATTCTTTTTTTTTTTTTTTTTTTTAAGAGAGTAAGAGCATGGGGTGGGGGGGGGGGCTGGTGGCGGTGGACAGAGAGAGATAGAGAGAGACAGTGTCTTAAGCAAGCTCGACGCTCAGTACGGAACCTAATGAGGGGCTCGGTCCTACAACCCTGGAATTGTGATCTGAGCCAAAAACAAGAGTCAGACGCCTGGCTGAGCCACCCAGGCACATCTGTATGGCACTATTAGTTATTCTAAGCAAAGCATGTATACTAATACTTTACATATGAAAATTACAAACAGGTTGAACAACTTGCCCATGATCACACAGCTGATATATGGCAGAGCAGACATCTTGAATGCAGGGAGCTGGCCCCTAAGCCATAGCTCTTAAATGCCTATTGCCCCATTAGATGTGGAAAGGTTCGTCTAAGAGTTACAGGAGGAAAAGAAAACATGTCCCTTTCTATTGGCTTCTATATGCACAAAGACTCACTGAAAGATAGCAGACAGGGAACAGATGGAAAGGCAAGTATCCAAGTCTTTACATTATTTTATTTTTAACTATATGCACATGTAATCTATTTTTTTTATTAAACACAAATAAAAGTTACCTAAGAAAATATGTACAAAATAATATGTGCACCATGCTAATTACATTTGTAGCTTAAAAAGACACACACACAGAGCACACACAAACATTTGCTCAAAAATGTACAAAATGTGCCTGAAAGAAAACACAAGAATCTCATCACATTAATTGCCTCCAAGAGAGGTAAATGAGTAAGGAGACTTCACTGTATATTGTTTGGTACTTTTTAAATACTGAAACACATGAATCATCTATTGAGAAAAAAATCAACTAAAATTTTTAATTTACTAAATAGCAGTAGACTGATTACCTCTGGAAAGTGGATACGAAATGGTTACAAGTAGCATGTATCATTGTTACAATTTTTTCAAATGAAAAGGAGGAAAAATAAATAGCTTAACCCTGGCGCAGAAGCACGCTGATCTGCAATCGCTTCCTTCTTCAGTAAAAAAATGTTACTAAATTTCCAATGAAGTGACAAAAATGCTTTCAAATGATAAAATTGTACCCTCTCATGTCAGTGTTGACACAATTAGATCCAGAACAAGGAGACTAATAGAAATTTATCCTAAGAAAATAATCTAAAGGTTTTTTTTAACTTTTATATTTAAGAGATGGCATTTGAAACCTTGTTGAAAGTAGTGAAAATGTGTGAACAAATTTTAGAGGTGGGATAATTAAGCGAACTGTGTCATGGCCAAAAAAAAGAACATACAACTATTAAAATAAGGATTCTAGGAACAAAGGAAAATGCTCGTGAAATAAAGTGAATTTTAAACTAGCAAGCAAAATAACATATGTATAAATGGTGCATATACCACAGGGGTGATTATGAAAATGTTCATGTGTAAGTACAGAAATATGAATAAGCAGCAAATGAAAACTATATTGAGATCACAGAAACAAAGGTGAAGTGTTCATATTTCCTCTAATGTTACAGTGTGGTTTTAACCATAAATCACATAGGTTAGATTTTTGTGTGTGGGTAACTTTCTGATGTTTTTAAAATGAGAAAAAAACCCACCACTGAATGCAAGTTACTTTGCTAGGCAGTATTTTTCTATCAGAGTAACAAAAATTAAATTTGGTGACCCCAGCAATAAGAGAATAATAGGCACTGTCATCCATTACTGGTCAGAAAGTAAACTGGTACAATTTTGGGAGAGGCCATTTGGTCAAATCTATCAAAATGTTACAGGCTTGGGAATGCAAGCTGGTGCAGCCACTCTGGAAAACAGTATGGAACTGTTTCAAAAAACTAAAAATAGAATTACCCTATGACCCAGCAATTGCACTACTAGGCATTTATCCAAGGGATACAGGTGTGCTGTTTTAAAGGGACACATGCACCCCAATATTTATAGCAGCCCTATCAACAATAGCCAAAGCATGCAAAGAGCCCAAATGTCCATTGATTGATGAATGGATAAAGAAAATGTGGTACATATATACAATGGAATATTACTCGGCAATCAAAAAGAATGAAATCTTGCCATTTGTAACTACATGCTTGGAACTAGAAAGTATTATGCTAAGTGAAATTAGTCAGAAAAAGACAAAAATCGTATGACTTCACTCATATGAGGACTTTAAGAGACAAAACAGATGAACATAAGGGAAGGGAAACAAAAATAATATAAAAACAGGGAGGGGGACAAAACAGAAGAGACTCATAAATATGGAGAACAAACTGAGGGTTACGGGAGGGGTTGTGGGAGGGGGGATGGGCTAAATGGGTAAGGGGCACTAAGGAATCTACTTCTGAAATCATTGTTGCACTATATGCTAATTTGGATGTAAATTTAAAAAAATAAAAAATTAAATTTAAAAAAATGTTATAGCCTTAATTCTCCTAGAAATTTACCTGTGTCTGTAGTTGTAAAATCACACCAAAATTTTACAAACATATTTATTGTTCCTTGTTTGATTCCCAAGACTGAAAACAACCCAAACATCAATCAATGAGGGGTTACTTAGGAAAATTAAGGTAAATCCATGTAACTGAAAACAGTACAGCTGTTAAACTGAGGCAAGATGAGGGAACGTTTTGGGGGTGAAGGAAATGTTCTATATCTTGATTATGGTGGTGGTTACAACAATGAAGCAAAGGAAAGGAACATTTTGAAGGGACTGAAATGTTACATATCTTCATTATGGTATATGTCAAAATTCATAGAACTGAATACCTAGCAAGGGTGAATGTTACCATGTGTAATTTAGACCTCAATAAGCCTGACTTTTAAAAAAATATAAGCAGAAAAGCAAAGTGTAATTTCATCCAATTTGTACAAAAGAAAACGTAGCTGATAATAGTTTTTTAGGGAAAAGAAATGCTATGGGAAAAAGTAGGCATTTACTCTTGTACTGCCTGAAGTTTTTAACATGTTCTTTTATTACTTTACTTAATGGCAACTGCCTTTGGTCTCTTTCTATTCAAATCTTAAGAAATGACTGATACTAATTAGTGCCTTTGTCACTCAATACAGAACTAACCAGTGCTTGCAGTCCCAGGAAGATGTGCTTCAGAACCTCAGTGGGGATGCACTTTTTCGGATAGCTCTCAGACTCAGTATGAATGAATGAAGTTGCATATTTCAGGTTTTGTGAGCTGGGTGCTATATATAGAAGCTTAATTTTATATAAATTATTCTCTCACAGAAAAATGATTGAAGCCCAAACACACAGCTTATCAACTGTAACCATTAACCCAAATGAATGTCTCTATACTAATTTTTATCATTTCAAAGGTCCAGAATTTCAGGATAGAACCATTCAAAATTCTTTGTGATCCCCAAATATGGAAACTTCACGAACGTAATTAGTATTTGCAATGCTGAAGCAATTAACACAGATGGAATTGAAAATTTATTCAAGTGATAACTGTTTTTACAAACCAGTGACCTAGATATTTTAGAACTAACATCTTGCTAATGGCTCAAGATCTAGGACTAAAAACTTCTTGCCAATGGAACACCAAGCAATTTTTAAAGTGGCCCTTAATTGTAACTTTTCAGAATCAAGCCTGAAAATATGAAGATAAAATTCAACATCAAACCCACTCCAGGTACTACAAAGCCTAACACAGGGCAAGGTGTAGCCTTGCAGGGATCTGACAGGGGTCTACAGGTAGACTGTGGTAAACACATACAGTCTTCCATAGGAGAAGAGCTTTAAAGAGCCAGCAATATAGGTGCATGGTTACCAAGTAAAGATTCCAGGATCCCTGGGAAAGGTCACAGTACCTCTACCCACACTTGACTGCAATTAGAAAGGGAGGATATGCTGGAAGAAAGATTAATATTCAAAGTTGGAGCTGCAATCGCTAATTCTAAAACTAAGAGATTCCAGTTGCAAATCATTACATAAAGAACAAGACTGTCATAATAAATCTATGTGTGGAATCCCTTAAATACTTACAGATACTTAAGAATTTAACCTGCACTGTCCAATACAGTAAAACTTATCAGCCACACGTGGCTACTGAAATTTGTGTTAATCAAAGTAAAAATTTACGTTCTTCAGTCACACTAGTGACTTTTCAAGTGCTTGACAGCCACATGGAACTACTGGCTAGCATACTGGACAATACAGACATGGAAAAGTTCCATCATCACAAAAATTCCTATTGGACAACACAAGTTTAGACTGTAATTAGCCATTTTAAAGAAAGTTCCTCCTTAAGTTCCCATAATGGTATCATTTTTATTCACTGTTACATAATGAACAACAAAAGAAGTATCTTCAATTGATACTAGAGCCAGGGAAGACCTGCAAAGTTATCCAGTGCTGAAATTGTTACATTAAGATAAAGCTGAGGCCTAAAAGGGGTAAGCCAGTGTCCAGAGGTGGCCTGGATTTCCTTACCATCCCTATCTTCCCTTCCACCTTACTATATAGAACATCCAAATGAAGTGGCAAAATACAGCTGACCCTTGAACAGGGGATTGAACTGCACAGGTTCACTTACATGCACATGTTTTTTTGATAAATACAGCACTGTACTGTAAATGTATTTTCTATTCCTTATGATTTTCTTGGTAACATTTTTTCCCTCTAGCTTACTTTATTCTAAGAATACAACATATAATACATATGACGTATAAAATATATATTTATCAACTGTTTATGTTATCAGTAAGGCTTTCCCATTGACAGTAGGTTATGAGCAGCTAAATTATTTTAAGGGAATCAAAAGTTACACATGGAGTTTGCAGCGGAGGTATCCAGGTCCCTAACCCCTGCATTGGACAAGGGTCAAAAAGGTTCCTCTTGTTTCACCATCAGTCACATGTAACTGAGGAGACTGCAGTAGACCAACTTCTGTACACCTTTCCATGTCTCAGAATGACAGAAGAACAGAATCGAAGGGTAAAATTTAAAAATAAATACATAAATGAGAATTGCTTCTTTTAACTACCTGAGAAGTAATCAGATGGATTCTGGAGACCAGGGAGTCTTATTAAGAATAAAGGGATGTGGGGGACAGGGAAAAGAAAAGAAAAAGAAAGGAACATGGCAACCATGACCTAACTCCACCCAAAGAAATTATAAACTAACTTAACAATACTAGGTTACCTTTAGAGATTAAGCTTTGCGGGGAACGAATTCTGCATCATTTCTTAGCTAGCTAACACTCTCTTCCGGTCCTAGCTAAATGAACAGTGACAGAATTAGCATCTTTTAGGAGACAGGTGGTACTGCTTTGTGGATGAACTGGAGTCTGACACACCACACTTGTTTAACTTACTTCTTCAAAATAATTATTTGCAAAAAATAGCCGTAAGTTGTACACCAGAATTTATGCCAAATAGGAAGAAAACAACAATTTTACTTATTATACGTGATCATTCCTTCACACGCTCATTTGTGTGCTTTCCCTTGCTCATTAATTCAAAATAAGTGTGCACAATAGCAACATTTATTGGGCTCCTACTTTGGATGCTCAATCTCTAAAATATGTATGTGATCACCAAACAAAATGAGGACTGAACACTGGGGAAATATTTGTAGAATCATATAATCCAGGTACAGTAACTTTCAACAAAGTTAATACTTAGAATAAAATGTTTGCCGAATAAAGACTGAAATCAAGCTAACAAAAACTAATGGTTCTTAAGAGACTTTTCTCCACAAATGAAAACAGAAAAATCTCTTTTAAAAAAAAAGTTACATAACTTGCCTAAAATAGCAAGATGCAGAATGCAAAACAATTTTTCCTAACTTGATGTGTTTTTCTTAGGACAGATCCTAGAAATAAAATGCAGAGACTTCTTAATAAAACCTAAAACTCGAAGAATAACAGGACAGATGGTTTAGTCATTAAATATTTGATGAACAGTCCCAGATGCACTTTTGTAGAAAGTGGAGGCTTTTCTGTTTATTTCCTATCTCAGAACCATAACATGTAGTTCAGTGACAGAAGCCAGTAGGGGAATGAGGTCTGTTTGTAGACTCTTCCTTTAGAAGAGGAGGTTCCCTGGCTTCTGTGATATTGTATGTAAACTGTGTGCCTCTGTGTATTCAAGAACCTCATCTCTCCTCCACAGCCTCACCAGATCCTAAGGCATCTGTCATCCCACACAGGTAAATAGTCCTGCCTTAAGACAATGCATATGACCCCAAGGCTCGGTGAACAGTCTGAAAACCAGTATTTTTATTTGAAGGTCAAAAATAGTGTCCATTTTCCCATTTTATTTTTCCTGGATCAGGCCAGTATATGAACAAATCTTAAGAAAAATTTCTTTTACACATAACTTACAAAAAGCACCAAGATTTTCTAATACAGGAAGAAAAAAAGCAAACAAAGAATTCAAGTACCATCTCATACATTAACAGTTGAAGAACTGTTATTCAAGAAAATGTGTCAAACAATAACAACAAACTCCATCTACTTCCAGCCACAGGAACATAAATGTGACAGATCAGTTTAAAGCAAAGGGTATTTGTTGCCAGGGTCCACAGCCAGACATTTTAGTATTCAATAGATTAGCGAACTCCATTAAAAAATTAAACATCATAAATAACTTGTACGCTGGCCAATAGGCAATTTATTAACATTTTACCTCCCTTTTTTTGCAAAATGATTTTAAAGCCAATCCAACTGTCAATGTCAACTGAAAGTGATACTATTAGTATTTCCATCACCTAAATCTAGAAAGTGACATTAGTAAAAACTGATAGAATTAAATGGAAAGTCAATCATGGAAACATTATACCTCTAGGCAGTGTTTTCAAGGAGTATGTTCCAAGCAACAACAGAGCACAAAATCTTGGATTTTGTTCTGTGGTCAAAGAGTCAGGCAATGTTGAATTTTAAAAATTAAGTTTTTTTTTTTTTTCCATGTCTGAGAGTTGCTTTCAATATAGATTACAAATCTGCAGGTGAGAATCTGACCATGTTTTTTTTTTTTTTTTCCTCAAACCACTCGCAAGTCTCCCAGAAGATGAATGTGGGAAATTATGAAATGCTAGCTTATTATATTGTGTGCAGTGATGAACTAAAATTCAGGACCGCAGACACCTCTGAGGGAAGAGGGGAAGGGCACTGGGGAAGGGCGTGTAAAGGGATTTTCACCACGTCTGTAATGTGCTCTTCTTTTAAAAAATTCAGAAATAAGCATGGCAAAATGGAAGGATTTGACACAGCTGAGTGTTAACACAAAAGTGTTTATCAGGTTGTAAAAAACTGAAATGTATGGTGTCAGAAGAGTATCCAGTATACAAGCATAAAAATTCAAATGAAACAAGGGGGTAAGATACATCATAAATTTGCCAATCTCCTACTTAAGTCACACATTTAATTTGCATATGCAAGTAAAATGGTTTCTATTTATCTGTACCATGTATTTACATGAAAGACTGACCTAAAAGAAATTGTCAGGTAGGTTAAAAACTGAAATTAAGCATACATATCATAAGATTAATGCCAGGTAGCTACTTCTGGCATCAAAGTGAAATGTTTTATGAATATATGACATATAAATGATTTCTGAGCCCAATAAAAACATATACAGGTATAAGTTTGCTAAAACTTACATGTCAGACTGCTACTGAACTTACACAATAATGTGGGGGAAGGGTGTAACAGAGGAAAAGCACAGTTTCCCTGAGTCAATTTAAAAGACTGTATTTAGAAAAATCTTGTGGATTATGTAAGGGAGAAAAACAATTAAGAAATGATTGATACAACAGGAAACTCTACACTTTCCCCCCAAAACACTGCCTGATAGTGTAAAGAATGAGTATCAACACTCTATATTCTTCAGTTCAAAAAGCAGGAACATTGCATCATGTTTTCTGCCAACCTGCAAACCCTTTGTTGGTTTTTCTTCTTTTAAAATATTCAAAAAAAATAAAATTACAAGGCTATTTTGGACAATATTCATCAAAGAAGCCTAAAGGGAAAGAATGCAACCAAATATTCTTTCAATCTCATTGCTATTTTACTGTCCCAAATATTAACAACCAGTATCACAAAGCACAGGAGCCATTAGTCTGAGATGGGAGCTACCTGGTGTCCCATACACATGGCAGAAACCAGCTACAAAGTCCTTTATAAGAAAGTGTGCACTGGTGTGTGTGTGTGTGTGTGTGTGTGTGTGTGTGTGTGTGTGTGTAAGATCAGAAGTTCTCTAGCAAACATTTCTGCACACATTCATAATTCAGTATTAATATACAGATGATGTAATAGTCTTAAAGAATCACGAAAAGAAGCATATAGTCACCACTTGAAAAACTAGAAAAGAAAGTATAAAAACCAAAAAAAAAAAAAAAAAAAAAAAAAAAAAAAAAATCTTGGAAAGAATAATGGGAAGGCCTGGCAATACCAAGACTCCCAAGACTCCCAGAAAGAGTAGCACCTATGGTGTACCACATTAACAACAGAGTCACGACCACTAGTAGACAAGACACCTTGGCCAAAAGTGAAAAGAAGCCATGCCTGAAACCCCTAATAAAGAAGAAAAGGCAGAATCACAAAAGGAAAACAAGAGTAATTTTAAATTATACTTTAAGGCATTTTTGGGGAAAGCTTTCCTTCTGAAAAAAAGATTTAAAAAGTAAACTGATTCATCACCCTCAATTGGCCAGATTAAGGTCACTGTTTTTTAAAGTTGGAGGTTTACATACACAAAAGCAATAAGGAATCCTGACCAAACTAGAAGTAATTAATTAACCCCATGATAATCATAGTTATGCCCAACATCAACTGTACTGTGAATCTCTTGAGTTTTGCCAGTATCTACTTGTGTATATTTGCACATTTTTGGCTCCCCATAAACCCTTTTCATCTACCACTAAGGAAGGTAACAATGGCAAACTTAAAAGAAATTTACCTGTATCAGAACAAGGTTACACAAACCCCTAAGTAACTGCTGGAGGCAGGTGTCTACCACATGATTCCCAGCAGACTGTAATTTCAAGCTATTATTACTAAGAACTTTTTCTATAAATACGTAATCCGAGATGGCATCAACACTCCAATTGGCTCTTAATTATCTCCCTTTCTGTTTCAAAGCAGAAATAAGAAAACAAAACCTCAGCTGGGAGCTGGTGATATTACTTAGCTTCCATCATAGTATAAACAATCAAATAAATATGAGTCCGCAATGACCTAAATAACTGAATAAACAAATAAGAGTGGGGAGAAGAGTTGAATCTCTTGTGCATGAAAATTCCAAATAACTTATGTAGTTACTGCACCCTCAAGGACATGAAATGGAACTTCCCACACCTTAACTGTGGGCTGTGCTTCATGACTCTGCCTTCCAAAGAGCACAGCAGGGGAAGGCAGAGAAAGAGTAGCCTTACACTGGACAATTCTGACAAACACTGCCTCAACCTCGTGATCGAGGTCATCAGGTCATGTTGTTAGTGTACATCCTTGCTCTGAGGTAATGAAAAGGGCACTTGACCTCTGTGATGTTCCCCCTCAAATCCCATAAAACCACAACCAATCATGAGAAAAACATCAGATAAATCCCAATTGAGGGACATTCTACAAAGTACCATAAAATTTTCTCCTAAGTCATGATCTCATGGTTCACGGGATTGAGCCCTGCATCACGCTCTGCACTAACAGTGCAGAACCTACTTGAGTTTCTCTCTCATCTCTCATCTCTCTCTGCCCCTCCTCTCTCTCAAAATAAATAAACATTAAAAAATTTTGTTTTTAAAGACAGAGTAAAACTTCTCATCAAAACACTAGCTCCAAGAAGACTGGAACAAGATCTTGACAGTGCTAAAGTTGGGGGTGCGGGGCTGGAGGGAGACTCTGAATCTAGAATTCACTACCCAGTCAATGCCTCTTTATAAAGGTAAACATGAAATGAAGACATACAATAATTTTTTTAAATTTCTCCCACAGATCTCAGAAAGAAAAAAATATTTACCATTCTAGAAATGTGGAAACCAAGTAATAAATACTTAGTAGGAAATGTGAAAATCCAAACCGCTTTAAGTTAAACTTAATATATTATAAAGAATACCAGCATTTCCTTGAGGTGATTAAAATCTGCCATCTTCTTGTATTTTACTGAATGAATAACGAAAAGCTGAGAGAGCAAAAAATACATCCATGCACATTGTATTAAAAATCAAAATTGTTTTCTTAGGGAAAAGAGATCAATGGTTAATTCTGCCCTCCTCTCTGAGCAGCATCAAGACAGAATCACAAAAATTCTCATTTCCACATAGTCTACTAGACTTCCCTCCATAGGAAGAAAAGATGAAATTAGCTTTGTCAAGTAGAAGCACAGGTACAGTGCCAAAACAGTATTATTTGAAAGCAAAGAAAGGATATATTAAATATACTTTAATTCATATTGGTACATTGTTTAGTGCTCATACATTATACAGCAGTTACTGGTAAAAAATATGGAGTAGGGGCACCTGGGTGGCTCAGTCAGTTGAGCATCCGACTCTTGATTTTGGCTCAGGTCATGATCTCCCAGTTCGTGGGATCGAGCCCTACCTCTGCACTGACAGCACAGAGCCTGCCTAGAATTACCACTCTCTCTCTCTCTCTCTCTGTCCCTCTCTTAAAATAAATAAACATTTTTTTAAAAACCTGCAGTAAACCTGACCTGTTCAAACATCAGATGTCACCAGTTACAGCCTTACGTAATTTACTTAACCCTTGCTAAGCCTTAATATTTTTAAGTGTTAATACTCAATTATTGGGTTGTTTCAGGAATTAAATGAGAGCTATATAACTTATCATCATGCCTGGCACACATTTTGAACAGTCAACAAATGCTCTTATTTTGATTCAATCTCTGCCCTGAAAAATTCCACCATGAGGACAGATATTTCCAGAGTCAGTTATCCAGCAAGAGCTCTTCCTACTAAGAACAGAATACAGGAAAGCAGAAAATGGCTCGATTTAAAACTACTTCCACAAAGTAAGACTTAAGATTTTGCTAAATTTCAGTTTTCAAATGACCTCTGAGAAAAGAACATTGAGTTCCAATGACCAACATCCAAACCAAGTTTTAGACTTGATCTCATGCCGTGTCTCTCTCAGAACTGGAAAATCGATAATGGGGGCCGTCATTGCCTGAATGACTTTGACAATGTTTTAAGTAACTAAGAAAGACAGATAATACTTTTGCTATAACTATGGATTCCACTAGACTAAGATAATGCAGTCTCCAACACAGAGACTTACTTTTATATGTATGGAGTAGATGTTTGACGATTCTCTGCAGTTTCTCTTTTTTAAAGAATATTAACTCCTTTCTAGGGAGAAAGAAACCTATAGGAAAAATACCAGGTTTAACTCAAGTGTCTTTCAGTCATTTTACTCGATCACTTACCTCTAAATCCCCCACTGCCATGTATTATCTTAAGCTTCAAATACATGATTAAAAATTTCAATACATACTATTTTTTAAGATATAGAGAAATGATGTAAGTAGGAAAAATGCCAGGAGGGAAGTACTGGAAATTGCTTTATTTCTATTTATTTTATTTCTAAAGGTCACTGGCGTGAAAAAGAAATTATGTCTTAAAATAAATCATGATTTTAGTACTAAATGAAATGGTGTATACAAGCCCCTCCTTTACTTTCAAAGGTTTACAGTGGAGGCACTTATTTCCCAAGACCACTAATTTTATTAAAATTTCAAAAAACTTCAAGCCAAGTGTGAGCATTCTCAAAAAATAAGTGGGCTTATTACTGAAGAATAAACCAGAGCAGAAACAAACGAAACCCTAAATACACAGCAGACTGTTAGAGGCCTTTAAGACACTTGGGGGCACCTGGCTGTCTCAGCTGGAAGAGCATGTGACTCTTGATCTCGGAGTCGTGAGTTGAAGCCCCACACTGGGTGTAGAGATTACTAAAAAATAAACAATAAAAGACTCTAGGCTCCAAGACAGTTCAATGACAAAGGCTGTGATGTTGTAGTGAGGATAATTACAGAAGCTTCCATAAAGTGACTTGTCCAGGCCCCTGCTGACCTCTCATTTATACAGAACAGCCACCTTCAGTTAAAGTCAGACAACAGCTTTCTAAACAAAGCAGAAGTTAAGTCTTGGGAGAAACCCAAGAACAGGATTTAAGACTGGAGGAGAAAGCAGCACATAGCTTGAGGCAATGCCGCACTGTGACCCCGAAGCAAGGACAGAAGGGAAGGAAGAGGAAGAGTGAATGGGGAAAGAGGAGACAAGAGAGGGAAGGAGGGTGGGGAGGAGGGAGAAAGGAGAAGAGGCATTCTATCTGAGTGAAGTCAACCAAGCATTTCACCTCGTAACACAATCCACTTAACCGTGGCTTGTGGCAGACGCTGCTCACTCCACACCTGTCCTTCCCACCATCACCACCCCCACCCCCACCATGCACACACAGTCAACAGTGAGGGCTGGCATCCAGGGGAGGAGACTCTGGGGTAAGTGGACTTATTTAATGGTAAAAGAAATGAAAGACAGCTACTTATGCTAACCAATACAAATCTTCATTCAAATATTTAACCAACCAAGGATCACTGAACATCTGAGAAAAGTCAAACAGGAAGAAAGAGAAAGACCAGGAAAAAAGAAAGATTAAGTTACCCCAGGGAAAACAAACAGGAACAAGACCAAGGCAAACCAAACCAAATAAGCTGATTACTATGCTAAAAACTTAAAGGGGTATATTCATTTAAAACAAACAAAAAAAGCAGGTCACTATGAAAAACAAAAATACCAGGGAACCACTAGGAGATCTTGGAAATTACACACAGTGGTAAAATTAAAATTTCATCAGAAGGGCTACAGAACAGACTGGGCATGACTAAAGACAGTATTCTGGAAGATAAAAACAGAAGAAATCTCCCAATTCTTGAGAGGAAAGGAGAGAAACAAAATATGAAAGGAACAGTTAATACAAGGCAGATAGCTCCAAGAGGCCCAACATTAATATATTAAAAGTTCTACAAGAGATAACAGAAAATGATAAAGAAAGAAGAAAAACTCTTTGAAAGAAAGATTTGAAAGTGTAGATTAAAGTGAGCCAAAAAAGATAAAAGTTTAAAATGCTAGGGGCTGGGGCACCTAAGTGGCTCAGTCGGTTAAACGACCAACTCTTGATTTTGGCTCAAGTCATGACCTCACAGTGCATTGAGTTCAAGTCCCAAGTTGGGCTTTGAGCTGACAGCTTGGAGCCTGCTTGAGATTCTCTCTATCCCCCACCGCCCCCCTCTCCCTCTCTCTCCCTCTCTCTCTGTCCCTCTTCTGCGTGCTCTCTCTTTCCTCTCTCTCTCTCTCTCTTAAAAATAAACACTTTTTAAAATTTTTAAATAAAATAAAATATATGGGGAGCCTGAGTGGCTCAGTCAGTTAAGCATCCATCTCTTGATTCTGGCTCAGGTAATGATCTCAGGATCATGAGTAAAAGCCCCACAGTGGACTCCATGCTGAGTGTGAAGCCTGCTTAAGAGTCTCTCTCTCCTTCTACCATTCAAGCTTTCTAAAAAAATAAAAAAATAAAAAATAAAATACTTACACCTTAGTGTGGGTACAGTAAGAAAAGAAGTTGACAGAGAAAGAGCAATCATTTCAAGAACATTCAGAAAGGAAATCTAGGTTATATGCATAATAATGAGAATCAGAATAACATCTGAAATTGATAGATAATAGAGGCCTTCAAAATTCTGAGGTGTATTCTAGAAGCAAGAATTCACAACCCAAACTATGAGTCAAATATGATGGCAAATTATACACCTCTCCAGGCAGTAAGAATTTTGAAATTTATCTCCGAAACACTGTCTCTGGAAAAAAAAAATTTTTTTTCTGATGTATTGTCAATTAAACTGAGAAAAAATGAGTGGACTTAACAAAGGAAGCCAAAGAAATCCCAGTATGACTACAGTCACTGGCACAGAAGACAGTTCAAATCAAAGCAGGAAGTCAGAGAGCCGGCTAAAGAGTGTCTTCAAAAATAAAAACAGGCAGCTTTCTGCCTCCAGGTCCTGTCCCCATGCTTTAATAAAATCACTTTTTTTTGCACTAAAACAAATAAACAAACCAAAATTCATGTACTGTCACTGCAAAACTAAAAGAATTTTTAAATGCTTTTGGTGACCTTACAAACAAAAAAACGAGGAAGTAGTTAGAAATTGCAAGAAAAACTAACGCAAACTAAAATCCTTGGCAGTGTCTAAAAGTAAAGGGAGGAGAGAAAGTAGAAAGACACCGAGGGGCATGTGTTTCCTCATGTAACATAAGGTGAGTGAGTCAAAGGAGGCTGCTTAAAGTTGGTGGCCTGAAAAACTAATTAACTAATAATAAGCACATCGAAAGCTATCAGAAACCACCAAAACAACTATAATTTGTAATGATAAAACCCAGGAGGCAGAAGGCAGTTGATGGTGTAAGTACATGAAACTCTTCATCTTTCATGACAGGAAGTAAAGAGACACCATATCAGACAGATATACCATATACCAGGAAATATATTATTTTAAATTCTGATGGTAACCACAGGAATAAAAACAAATTGGTTTAAAATTTTTATCTCTGGGGAGTTGTAATGGATTGGCAGATTTTTATGTTTCAAATTCCATCCTGCTATGATGCTGGAGAAAAGACTTTACCATGTGAGCAGATTGTAATTTTTAAAAATAAGATTGCATTCTTAAATGGTGGGAAAATCTTAAAATGTTAACCCTGTCATTTTTAGTTTTTGGCTAGACCACAACAACATTCTTAAACTTTATCATTAAGGACTCCAGGACTGTGAGGACAACTAAGAAGTATCTCCCAAAAGCTTAAATGTTCATAGTCTTTGATCCATCAGGTTCACGGTTAGCTGTCTATCCTAAAGGAAAACTTACATGAGTGGGAACAAATAAAAAGGTACAAGAAAGCTTAGTGTACAACTCTAAGCCTCTTGCAAATCCTAAACGTCTATCGATGAGAATGGTTATGTAAGTTATGGTAGATACATGCTATGGAATGTTATAGTTACCTAAAAAGACTGAGGTAGTAATGACACGGAAACATGACCGTGATATATTGTATTGGGAGAAAAGCAAACAGCAGAAGAATATATATGTGGTATAATCCCGTTTCACGTAGTTTTTTTAATGTATACCTTTTTGTATATGCATAAGAACTGTGGAAACATACACACCAAACTATTAACAGAATAGTGATGAACTCTGGACATGAGACTGAAAAAGGGGAGAGACAGACTTTTCACTTCTAATTGTGTGAACTTTTTATGAATGTTTATTACCTTTGTAAAGGCAGAAAACCTCAAGAAGATAACTTCCACATTAATCCCACCCAGTTCTTTCCTTACCTTTCCACCCCTCCACTCCCCCAACACTGTTGCACCACAGATCTCAGCCTTCCATCTGGCACATGGTGGGGATGTGTGAATCCAAACCTTACAATACTCTCCGAATCTTACTTCCGTGCGATACACAGAAAATACTTGCTGCCATGCATGACTGATGAAAACAATGCATCTTAATGTTGCATTTAGTCTTCGGCTTGGTTGGCTGCGGCATGGCATTGCTAATAAAGCCAAAGTTACAAGTGATATCCCCACATAAGCCAAAAACTGTTATGCAGTCTGCTTTCATACTCATCTGTCATCTTCCTGGTGACAGTACAAGGTGTGGAAAGAGCAAAGTAAATCCATTTTAACTAGTGGGAACAAACGGACAGTGGGCTTCAGTCTCATGGTTGTATTCTGAAGAACACACATGCACATTTGTGTGACCAGTTTACACATTTCTTTGCCAGTCGACTGCACACAGTCACTGAGTTGTGTCATGTTGCCCAGAGAGCGCTGGTCAGCTGAGTATCTGCAGCAACACTGCCTGTCTGTACTCTGTGGGAATAGTGTGATGCTGGGGTATGTGGGACCACGAAGTTCTCAGTTTCTGTTCTTTAATTCCCGTCTTCAGTCATCACAGTAAACAACAAAATCAAAGTAATATGACAGAATGAAGGCTACACAACCTTCACTGTGCTTGAAGTATCATTTTTCTTTCATTACTCATTTTTAGAGAAGGCAACAGTAAGAGGAGAAAATCAAGACTGACGGATAATAGAATATATGTGGACTTACAAAGGGACCACAGTGCTAGTTATATAAATATCTCTAACGATGGAGTATTGGATTCTGATCTAAACTTAAAATGTCTATTAAAGGGGCGCCTGGGTGGCTCAGTCGGTTGAGCATCCGATGTCGGCTCAGGTCATATCTCAGGGCTCATGGGTTTGAGCCCCGTGTCGGGCTCTGTGCGGACTCTGTGTGCAGGCTCAGAGCCTGGGGCCTGCTTTGGATTCTGTGTCTCCCTCTCTCTCTCTACCCTCCTCCGCTCATGCTCTGTCTCTGTCTCAAAAATAAAAAAAAATTAGAAAAAAAATTTTTTTTCAATGTCTATTAAAAATGCCCAAATAAACAACTCACACAACAAAAACGTATCATGCTTTTGGCCCTTATATTTATTTCAGGATACTATAAACCTAGTAAAAAGTAGCAATGGAAAAGGGGCACCTGGGTGGCTCAGTCAGTTATACATCTGACTTCAGCTCAGGTCATGATTTCACAGTTTGTGAGCTGGAGCCCTGCATCGGGCTCTCCACTCTCAGCGCAGAGCCCACTTTAGATCCTCTGTCTCCCTTTCTCTCTGCCCCTCTCCTGCTCACGCCCTCTCTCTCAAAAAAAAAAATTTTTTTTTTTTTTAAGTAGCAATGAAAAGAAAATTCTGCTATAAATCTGTAAGACAACTCAGTATATCTTATGCTCACCAACTATCAACTGACCTAACTAGAACTCAAAAAGAAAAAAGCTAGGAGTTATCAGGAAGACTCCAATCATTATCTGTTCAAAAAGCAAACAGACCAAAGGAAAAGAACAGAATCTGGGGGACAGTGCCTGGGGAATAATGGGGGTGCACTACCGCCTTAAGGGAATACGGTGGTTCTGAGATGACAGTTGGAAGTAAAGTATGAGGACTTGCATAAATACAATTTTAAAAAATAAGTCATAGTTCCATTTCAATGTTATTTATTTAAATGTGGCTTACAATACAATTAATTTGATTGATGACACTTCTAATCCTAAGAACCCTTACTGAAAATAGGATAACCACATATAATATCCCATCCCAAATCCCAAATCTTGATCTAGTCATATCCTTTTAAATAAATCCTTCGCAATGCCTTTCCTAATGAGCTCCAAAATCCTCTTAAATCAAATTCACTGAAATATGTGACTTTCTTTACACCATCTTTCTTTGCACATAAGTGATGTAAGCAACACACATTTACTGCATGCCTCCCACGTGAGAAGGGGATCTTCTGTGTGCTTCTCCGACCCTCACAACCACCCTGTGAGGTAGGTATCATTAGCCCTATGTGACAGAGGAGGAAACACAAACTCAGGTGGACTTGCCCAGTGGCAGAGCTGGGACTCAAAGCCAGAACTACGGACTCTCAGATGACTTATGACTGCCCCCAGGGAAAAACTATACTGTACCTAGAATTCTGGTGCAGCTGGAGAAGTGGCTCGATAATTTTAAGTTCCTTTTTCCTCATCACTTAAGCATTGTAAACAGCAATGACACTATGTTCTCCTACCATTAAGTTATTTTTTTAATTTGGAGGGTATCTTTTATTTATTCGTTTATTTTTTAAGTTATCTCTACACCCAGCATGGGACTCAAATTCGTGACCCCAAGATCAAAAGTCACATGCTCTACTGACTGAGCCTGCAGGCGCCCCTCTTATCATTAAGTTTTGAATGTTAACAACACATAAAATAAAATTTACCCCTCCCATTTTACAGGGAAAAAATAACATACTACAACTAGACTTACAGTCATCATTAATTAGGAAAAGACATAGTAAACTGTACTATTATTCTACATCAATCCATCTGGTAGATGGATACTTACAAAGACATAAATGTAAATCCACTGGTTGTAATAAATCATAGAAGAGTAAATTCTGTGGGGATCATTAAAGTGGGTTGCTGCCCAGACAGATTTAGTTTCAAAACACAAAACCTGATCCAGAAACTTTAACCAAGAGAATGTACCACAAACCTACATGCCTACATTATATGAAGACATGTCCTGGCATCAACACATAATTTAGACACTGATAAAAATGGTTATGTAATAGTTCCCTGCTAATCTTAAAATTGTGGTAACTCTAGGATCCCTTTCCCTATGCAAAATTGCGTACTGTAGTTGGCAAATAAAATCGAAATGATAGTTCATTTTAGGGTGTTTAAAACTTAAAACACACACATTTTTCTGCGTGGAATGGTCTTTAGGTCTGAAACATTATCGCCCTTAGTTGTGTCCAAAGCAACCACACTCTAATGCTACTACTGCTCTACCAAAAGCACCAAGGTGTAAAAAGTTTTGCAATCTAAATACTTTCTTAAAGGTTTCTGAGAATCTCATGAATATGCAAAGCTATCATAAAGCTATGAAGAGTTCAATGACCGAACATTATATTCTTTGTTGCCACAGGAAAATTCCACAGACCAACAACAGATCTAGTAGTACTGCAGGAGGAAGACTGGTTTGCCTAGAAGGTATCTTGCCTGATGGAACTACACACTTTGCATTCTCCCTTCTTGTGACACCACCCAAACGTGCTACTCAGCTAAGTCTTAACTACTAACCTAACTTTTCTAGTTCTAACACTTACTCATTTTTATTTTTACCACAGTTTTTATTTTTTTCAGTATTAAGGAGAATACCCTCAACTTGTTATTCAAGATGAAGATATATAAAGAAGCAACTGATACATATTGCAGTTTACTAGGACACAAAATTTTGTCCTCAAGACCTCCAATTTAGAAGTATCTCTGGACCTGCCTGAGCCGATGCTCCAGAAACATGTGATTTTTAAAAATTACTACTTTTAAAGCTACAAAAACTATAAAACTACCTTATTAATCATACATATATTCTTCTGTATACTGTAATAAAATCATGCAGTGCTTAGTCTAGAATATATGTGAAATTAAGAGACTATTAAAAGTGATGACTGTAAAGCAAAAATCAGCTACCACTAGTATTGCTCATGAAGACAGGAATGGCTATTTGACCCCTTCTTCCATACCCAGGGCCTGGCACTTAGTAAGCAGCAATTATTTGAATAAATGAATAGATATAAATTTCCCTTTCGTGCTCTTTGATGAACATGACTAAGATGGACAATGGAGCTATGAAAACATGATCCTTTTTTCTTTTTTTACCTTAAGTCAATCTGACAGTTCGTAAGGAATGTTTACAATTATTATAATTTTTTGTTTGTTTGGAGAGAGAGAGAGAGAGAGAGAGAGAGAGAGTGTGTGTGTGTGTGTGTGTGTGTGTGTGTGTGTGTGTGTGTGTGTGTGAGGGGGGAGAGGGACAGACAGAAAGATAAAGAAAATTCCAAGCATGATCCACACTCAGCACAAAGCCTGACACGGGGCTTGATCCCACAACCCTGGGATCACAACCCGAGCCGAAATCAAAAGTCAGACACTCAACTAATTGAGCCACCCAGGAACCCCAATTATTATAATTTTTACTCGTATTTGACAGAGTTCTTAAATCTTTAAAATCCCTTTGGTATTTACTGCTTTATATTAACATAGATAATATAGAAAATGAATGACTGACCCTTCCCAGATGGAAATAAACCACCCCTGAAGCACTACAAACCAATCCCTGGATACCAAATTTAGTGGGGTAAACCCTGGGATCCCCCAGAGAGATTAATGCAGAAAAACTCACACATCTCATTTCTTTTATTAAAAAGAACATGTTTGTATTTTATCCACCACTTCTAGCCAGCTGAAAACTGATGTGCTTCCCAACTGTTTTGTTTTATAAAAACATAACTATTGGTACCACTGCAGCTTGTTCCAATGACATGCCCAATGTCACGGCTACTGAATCCTGACCTCCCCCCACCCCAAGCTGGTTTCTACAGAATGAGAAGCCAGTTTGGATTTAAATGCTTTTAAGTTTAAAAAAAAAAAAAAAAAAAAGGCAGTCTCTGACCCCTGAGAAATAATCTAATACTCACAGCTAAGCCGCAATGTTATTACAAACTGATTTGACATTTACCATTTTGCTCTCCTGATCTCTCCAGACATCTCTGTCATTCTGAGACCATAATGAAGTCAGATCAAAAAAAGATCACCGTTCAACCCACAAAATATAAAATGTCTCTTATGCTAAATGAGTGACAGTCCTCCCTCCCCCAAATCACCCAAAGCCCAGATCCTATAATACAATCTTTGTAACACCCTCTCACTGAGACACCCCATAGTTCTCTATGGTCTGTATTCTTTGCTGCAGAGAGTAATAAATCCAACTTGCTCAATTACAAGTGTTCCTGGAGGTCTCTGAATGAAGGGTATTGACGTCTGTAAATACTAATGGTGGAATGAAAATAGACTACATGTTCTAGGGTTACAAAACGGTTCCAAAATATGGCTTACTAGTACACATCTCACAATTCACAGAGAGGGCAGCTTTGGATAACTTTGGTATAACACTTCTTCCATTTTGCTTTTAATGTCAAGACCATGCTAACATGTGTTGAAAGTTCAGATAAAATAAAAAGCATTAATGACAATCGTACTGAAAATTGTTAAGGCATGTAGGAAAAGCCCAGCTAGCAATGTTCATTAGGAGAATGAGCAGGGGCGCCTGGGTGGCTCAGTTGGTTAAGCGTCCAACTCCAGCTCAGGTCATGATCTTGTGGTTTGAGAGTTCGAGCCCCACGTCGGGCTCTGTTCTGACAGCTCAGAGTCTGGAGCCTGCTTTGGATTCTGTGTCTCATTCTCTCTCTGCCCCTCCCCTGCTCACACTCTGTCTCTCTCAAAATAAATAAACATTAAAAAGTTTAAAAAAAAAAAAAAAAAAAAGAATGAGCAGGCATTCGCCAGGAACCATGTCAATCGGGGACATGCTCACATATCTGGGCTATACCCAGATGCAGAAGTGTTTTAAAACAAGGACTCCAGTAAGATACCCAACAATAATAAAGCCAAAGGTATAAGGAAAAGAAAAGGTGGCAGAGGGTAACTTTTTCTTTAAATAGTGTTCACCATAACTACTAGAAAATCTGGATAACAGGCTGTGAGAGGAAAAGGAAAGCAAAATTTTTCTATGTGCTCTTCACTGAAAGACTTTCTCAATGTGCAAAATCTCCCACTTTGCAGCTAAATGTTATTTTTGTAAGTATAAATCACACCACACAGAGGTATAAAAACCAAGAATACCAACTTAGAAAAAAAACAAGTCCTTACAACACAAATAAATCTACTGAAGACACTAAAAAACTAGAAGTCCTAAAGAACCTGAGGGGAAAAATTTTTTTAAAAACCCTTCTCTGCCCCAAAGGTAAGGCAGAAAACACCTTTTAAGTGTCAATTGTATAATCAGATTTTTACAAACCTATGAAAATAAAGCTCCCATTACCTACCTTTTAGATAAAACTGAAAGATTTTCATGTCTAGGAGGTGGGGACATGGGTTGTGTGTGTGTGTGTGTGTACACACACACACACACACACACACACACACACACACACACACCCCACTTCCCCAAGTGCCTACTGTGTCCTTCCTGGACTTGGAAGACTAAGTGTGGATCATCACATAAAAGTCACGGTCTTCGAAGGCACATCATTTCTTAGCAACCTGCACTGTATGGGAATTTTGGTTCAGAGAAAAAAATACATTCATCACCACTACCCTCTCATCTGTGTAGCACATGAAGTGTTGTATATATTACAATCTGATTTCCGTTAGATAGGCATTACCACTTACTTTCTATGAATCATGAAAACCTTGTTACAAGTAGAAGGAGCAATGATTTAAACTCATCTTCTGATGCCATTATGTAGTTCAAAACTATGATTTAAGGGGCACCTGGGTGGCTCAGTCAGTGAAGCATCCAACTTCGGCTTAGGTCATGATCTTGCAGTTCGTGAGTTTGAGCCCCGCACTGGGCTCTGTGCTGACGGCTCAGAGCCTGGAGCCTGCTTCAGATTCTGTGTCTCCCTCTCCCTCTCTGCCCCTCCCCCGCTTGCACTTTGTCTCTCTCTGATAAATATTTAAAAAAAAAAAACAGAAACCAAAAACTATGATTTCAGAGCACCTGGGTGGCTCAGTCGGTTGGGTGTCCGACTTCCGCTCAGGTCATGATCTTGCAGTCTTTGAGTTCAAGCCCCATGTCGGAGCCTGGAGCCCTTCAGATTCTGTCTTCATCTCTCTCTGCCCTTCCCCTGCTGTGTGTGTCTCTCTCTCAAAAATAAAATAGAAACATTAAAAAACCCTATGATTTCAATATAAAAATGAGAACCAATTTTTAAAAAACTATTTAAAAGCTTGTTCAAAGATAATACGTATTATATGAAGTAATGCCTGTGTGACTTACAGTAGGAAAAGAGAGTTTGTGGTCTCCAAGTCCATGTGGTGAAGGAGGTATTAGGTATTTTGGAGAATAATGGGCTAAATATTCTAAGTTACATTTTATAGTACGTTTATATCCTTTCATCTGTATTTGTATTAGAGTATTAGAGATAATCCAATTAAGAAGGCTGACTTTTCCACTAACTCCCGGCCTCCTCTATAAACCTCTTCTACAATTTTTCTATGAAAAGGAGAATTACGACCCAGTGAATTTTAGCACATTTAATTCAAGTGTCATTCTACAATAACAATGAAAAAAGACACCAAACTGTTGACTACTCTCTCTTTACAGTGTAATCCTAATAGTGCCAAGTTTTATCCTTTATGATATCACAGACCTTGGTGTGCCTCCTCCAGGACTAAAACTCTCCTCTTTCAAGTACCTTTCATTTCATAAGCATCAATATCTAATATCCAATTCTTAAATCAGAACTGTCACCACCTGATTTCCCCAGTGTGGGAGGGCAGCAGTGTTTTTTTTCCCTTAAAAAAAAAAAAGGCCAAATATTAAAAAAAAACCTAAATTTCAAACAGTTCATTCAAAGAGTTAAAGTATTTTACAGTAATTGACTTAATAATTTCTCTTCTAGAACTTAATAAACCAAATAAAATGCCTAGCAAATCACTTGAAGAATTTTTTTTTTAAGAGAGAGAGAGAGAGAGAGAGCGCATAAGCAGGGGAGGGGGGGAGACAGAGAGAGACACAGAATCCGAAGCAGGCTCCAGGCCCTGAGCTGTCAGCACAGAGCCCAACGCGGAGCTCAACTCTCGAAGTGCGACATCATGACCTGAGCCAAAGTCAAGACACTTAACCAACTGAGTCACCCAGGTTGGGTGAGCCCGAATTTTTGTTTAAATAAGCATTTTATTTTTACCAAGAAGATCCTTGGTAATTTACACTTGCATGACACATTAAAACAATAAATCTGTAAAGCAATAATACACTTTTAAAAGATGTAAATGAAAGTTTCCATAAATTTCTAGAAAATGATGAAACATGTAAACTATTAATAACCAAACTTCCACAGTATTTAACATTCAGGGCCTACAGAAATAACATTAAAACTGGGCACTGTGTTGTATGACCTCAAAAAAGCAGAATTTAAGTTTGGGAATTACTAAACTTACAGTGTTCTTTAATGCCTCGTATCTCCTTTAATACCATTCTATTTGCTCTTAGAATCATTTTATCAGTAGGGCCAATATCTGCCACACCTGAGATAAGGATTTAGCCTCCCACCCTCCAACAAACTCCACCAAAGACTTTTGGGGTAGAACAGGTGACATCCCAGCTAGTCTGATGGGATGGGGTAGAGGCTGATCAGAAGGCCCCAAAAAATGACATTAGGTTTCTGTATTTAAGTCCCGTCTACTAGGACAGAAAATACATAGAATTAGCTTCCCCAAGACCCCTAACTTACCACTGACCACCTTACTCATCAAAGAGGATAAACAGAATGATATTCTACCACAGTGAGCACTAGCTCATCCAACTTCATTACTAAAAGGAGTCAGAAATTACTGTGATTAAATTTGGTCAATAGGAAAAAACCTGTTCCTCCCCCCAGAGAACAATAAATGCTGTCCCAGTGAAACAGTCTAGACACCAGTGACCAGTCTGTAGAGGTGTGATGAGTTGTGACAACTTGATTTTCAGTGTATTCAGCATTCACATTCACCATGGTGCTTGCCCAATTCACAAAATGTATTTGAAGAAATGAAAGAACTAGAGAAATGTTGGAAATGCTGCTTAAGGACGAGGCCATGCCTTGAGAATTTTTATTGACCAGAGTTGGCAATCATTAAATATTTGATTCATCTAACAATTAAAATAGAATCTTTAGGGGCACCTGGGTGGCTCAGTCAGTTGGGCATCCGACTCCAGCTCAGGTCATGGTCTCACAGTCCGGTCCATGGGTTCAAGCCCCGCATCAGGCTCTGGGCTGATAGCTATTAGAGCTATCAGTCAATAGCTATCAGCTATCAGCTGGGCTCTGGGCTGATAGCTATCAGAGCTATCAGTCAATAGCTATCAGCTATCAGCCCAGAGCCTGAAGCCTGCTTTGGATTCCGTGTCTCCCTCTCTCTGCCCCTGCCCCCCCCCCCCCCCACTCACACTCTTTCTCAAAAATAAATATTTTTTTTAAATAGTGAAATAAAATAGAATCTTTAAATGCTTCCATATGAGATCTTGTTTAAAAAGGCCAATTCTGAGTGTGGAATTTTTTTATACCTGAAAACATCGGAAAATCGTGACATTTAAGCAAGTGGCCACAGTGCTAACCCCAGCAGAACGTACACTAAAGAAGTGGTCCTATTTATGGACTACTCGTAAACAGGAACCTTTACAACTGCAATAACTAATGGCAGTGGCTGAAAAAATTTACATGAGAAACGTAAAATATACTTCTGAAATAACCATTTTTATCCTTAAGTAGGCAGAGAAATGGAAGCAGGCTCTGAAATTAGTTTTGGAAATGAGGTAATAACTGACATTGATCAAACGTTCTTTATGGCACTACATGCTTCTCATGAATTAACCTATTTTATTCTCATCACTACTCAGGAAGGTCAGTACTACTATTAATCCCCATTACACAGAAGAAAACACAGATACAGGAATGTGACTTGCCCCAATGTCTCATGGCTGGTAAGGAATAAACTGTGACTAACATCCAGGTTCCAGAGCCTGTGATGATAATACACAATACTATCTCTTTATATAATAACTTTTGTTGTGTTGCTTTTAGTATTAGGAAACTAGTAAATGAAGCTAATCAGAGAAATAATAAAACACTGTTTTCAAAAGAACACAGAGGCAGGGCTCCTGGCTGGCTCAGGTGATCCAGCATGTGACTCTTGATCTTGGGATCATGAGTATGAGCCTCACTTTGGGACTAGAGTTTACCTAAAAAACTAAAATTAAAAATAAATAAATAAACCCTTAATGTTTATTAAAAAAAAAAAAAATAGGGGCACCTGGGTGCCTCAGTCGGTTGAGCGTCCAACTTTGGCTCAGGTCATGATCTCACCATTTGTGGATTCAAGCCCCACATCATGCTCTGTGCAGACAGCTCAGAGCCTGCAGCCTGCTTCAGATTCTCACTCTCTGCACCCCCCAACTTGTGCTCTCTTTCTCTCAAAAATAAATGCTAAAAAATTGAAACAAAAAAACAAACAAACAAACAACAACAACAGGGTTGCCTGGGTGGCTCAGTCAATTAAGCATCCAACTCTTGACCTCAGCTCAGGTCGTTATCTCACGGTTCACAAGTTCAAATCCTTCATGTGCACTGTCAGTGCAGAGCCTGCTGGGGATTCTCTCTCACCCACCTTGATCTCTGCCCCTGCCCCGTGCATATGCACTCTCTCTCAAAGTAAACAAATTGAAAAATATAAGAAAGAACACAAAGGCAAATCAAGGAAATTAATACAACTCTACAAAAAGGAAAGGGAGATGATAGAAAGAAACCACAATATGACCCCAAAAAACCCCTTGAAAAACAGTAGAAAAAAAGGGAAAGTAATTTAAAGAAAATATGTTTGAAGGTCTAACCTACCTAACAAAAGGCTTGGGTGGAGTAAAAGGCATGAAGGAATCTTTAGAGTGCTGAAAACATTCTTTATCTTCACTGATAATGACCACTACACATAAAACTTTTTATAAAGGCACCACCAGTGCACACTCTTGAGAAGAAAAATCTATTTTACATAAAGTGTTCATTATAGGGTATTACTGCCTCCACCAAAAACCAGTGGTTTGGAATAAGTTATGCTAAAACAATCCTTTTTTTAATTTTCTTTTCAGAATTACTGAAGGAGTGTCAACGAAATTATAGTCAAATAATAGGCAATCTTTTGAACTAGTCTGTGGATCATGGCAGAAGATCATGGCTTTATAGCCACATGACTGAAAGGTCATTTCCAACGTTAGTTTCCACTAGATGTTTTGTTACCTGTGATGCAAGTCTGCAGAGAGGGCTGCAAGGTTCTTTACTTGGCTTCTGTCCCGTTTAACATCTTTTTTTAATAATCTAGATGGCCAGCTTTGCAAATTTACAGGTGATCCAAAGCTGGCAGTTCTCTAGGTGTTAGGATTCAAGAAGATATTGTGATGTTAAATTTAATGCCTTAATACATAAAATGTTAACTGAAGATAAATATAAGGCCCAGTATTAAGGTTTTCAACCTCAATTCTGGCTTATGAGTTTACATAAGAACAAATGTAGAGGCACCTGGGTAGCTGACTCTAGATCTCAGCTCAGGCTCTGTGCTGATAGTGCAGAGCCTGCTTGGACTCCCCAGCTCCCTCTCTCTCCCCGAAAATAAATAAACTTTAAAAAATGTGCAGGTTTTAGATGATTAGTGTGAATTTGTATGGTGTCCTGCCTTCCCCCATTTAGCAAAAATGGGTGTTCAGAATGGTGAAGCTTAATTCTGCACTAGAGATGCTCAGAATGGCAGCCGGTCCAGAAATCGAGAAAGAGTAAAGGGATTAAGTATTCAACTTGGGTAAGAGAGACTTAAATGCCATTTTCAAATATTTAAAGCATTATGTTTGAAAGTCGGGTTGGATTTATTATATACAGATCTAGAATTCAGGGGGTGGGGAGGATATATCATATATGGGTTTAATGATGGAAACTTTTTCCTATAGAAAAATGAGAGGGCTGCTGTGTGAGCTCTTAAACGTTCCCTGGCCCAAACTGGGAGGTCTGCTTGCTGGCCCCCTGTGGTGGCTGTGCCTTCCTGGAATTCCCTAGGGACCAATACAGTATTTAAAGATATCAGCAAATTGAAGCAGATGTAATTCATTGGGCTAATCATCCAAGTAAAATGTGATATGCCAAAAGAATGCTAATAATGGTAAAGTTTGCTCTTTGAGAGCAAAGAGAGTTACAGCAAAATACCTTCAAAGGGAAAAAAACAGAGGATTCAGCAGACTGGCTTTGAAAAAGTTATTAGTGCTTGTTGGGGAAACTAAGACTAGTTTATGAAATAATCCATAAAAAAGGATAAATGGGGTGGGGGGGTGGATGGGATAGGACTTAGAAAT
Source organism: Panthera tigris (assembly GCF_018350195.1). Lineage (NCBI taxonomy): Eukaryota > Metazoa > Chordata > Mammalia > Carnivora > Felidae > Panthera > Panthera tigris. Next base: position 110,142,009 of record NC_056667.1, on the reverse strand, counting down.
ACCATTTCTTGATTTCAACAGAAATTCTTAATCTGGTCTCTCTATAACTAAAGAGACCATAGCACTGTAGGTGCTTCTTATAGATTCCAGACATAGGACATAAGTCAAACTTTAAAATGGTTTTCTGACACATCATTAAAATATAAAGGGAAAAAGTAACTATTAAAACAACAGTATTGGGATGCCTGGGTGCCTCAGTCGGTTGAGCTCTCGATTTCAGCTCAAGTCAAGATCCCAGGGTCGTGGGATCGAGCCCCATGTCGGGCTGTATTGAGCACAGAGCCTGCTTAAGATTCTCTCTCTCCCTTTGCCCCTCTCCCCTGCGTCCACTTGCTCACTCTCTCATCTAAGTTAAAAACAAAAAACATAAAAAACACAGTATTTGTTTTGGTACTTAACCTCCCTCGTTGACAATTATTTTTAATGTATCATAATCATTTAAGGATCTACCCACTAAAACTGAAAAAGCCAAAAGTATATTACCTATTTATCTAATTTCATCAGCTCTTTGCAATGCTCTGAATTTTAACTTTAAAAACTACCAAAGAGGGGAGCTTGGGTGGCTCGTCCGACTTCAGCTCAGGTCATGATCTCATGGTCCGTGAGTTCCAGCCCCACATCAGGCTCTGTGCTGTCAGTTCAGAGCCTGGAGCCTGCTTGGGATTCTGTGTCTCCCTCTATCTCTGCCCCTCCCCACTCATGCTCTGTCTCTATCAAAAAATGAATAAACATTAAAAAAAAAAAAACTACCAAAGATAGGGGCACCTGGGTGACTCTTCGTTTCGGCTCAGGTCATGATCTCAAAGGTCATAAGCTTGAGCACAGCGTTGGGCTCTGCGCTGACAGCACAGACCCTGCTTGGGATTTCTCTCACCCTCTCTCTGCCCACCCCCCACCTCAAAATATGAATAACAATTTAAAACTATAACCAAGAGCTGGATGCTTAACTAAGCCATCCAGGAACCCCTAAAGAAATTTTTTTTAACTATGAAAGATCTAATTAGCTGGGAAGCTCTAACAATATAACCAGGTAACTAATTCATCACCAAATGGAAATTTCAGCCTCACTCAAAATAAACTGAAGCAGGGGCACCTGGGTGGCTTAGTTGAGTGTCCAACTTCGGCTCAGGTCACGATCTCACCATTCATGAGTTCAAGCCCTGCATCAGGCTCTGTGCTGGCAGCTGAGAGCCTAGAGCCTGCCTGGATTCCGTGTCTCCCTCTCTCTCTCTCTCTCCCTCTCCTGTTCACACTCTGTCTCTATCTCTCTCAGAAGTAAATAAACAAGCAAACAAACAAATAAATAAATAAATAGCTGAAGCAATTATAAAATAATTAATGCAAAGATGCACATTCTTTCTGGGAATCGACTGCCTAAATTATTTTTTTTTTTTAATGTTTATTTTTGAGAGAGACAGAGCACGAGCAGGGAAGGCAGAGAGGGAGACACAGAGTCGGAAGCAGGCTCCAGGCTCTGAGCTGTCAGCACAGAGCCTCATGCAGGGCTCAAACTCACGAACTCTCTAGATCATGACCTGAGCCAAAGTCAGACGCTTAAATGACTGAGCCACCCAGGTGCCCCTCAACTGCCTAAACTATTAATCATTGTGATTTGTTGCTGTCAAGAAACCAGAATCTTTTATATAAAAGTGTCTGGAAATTGCTAGACTCTTAATTAAAACACTGTTGGTGGCAACAGCATGCAACTCTGGCTTCCCAAGAAAGCCACAGATCTATTTTCAACAAGTTTTTTGTCATATTATGTGCAACATTTGAAATTAAGTACAGAAATAGAAAGAATAAAGCCCAATATAAAAATCTGAAAACAATTCCTGTAAAAATGTGAATGTACCATATAAAATCAATATTTCAGGGGCACCTGAGTGACTCGGTCGGTTAAGCATCCAACTCGATTTCAGCTCAGGTCATGATCTCCCAGTTCACAGGTTTGAGCCCCTCATCAGGCTCTATGCTAACAGTGCAGTGGGAATTCTCTCTCTCCTTCTCTCTGCCCCTCCCCCTGCTCTCGCTCTCTCCCCCTCAAAATATACATTTTTTAAATAAATAAACAAATAAACAAACAAAATGGGTATTTCAGAGCCCTACTAATTTCTCCAAATAATATGCTTTGGAAGTCTTGTTAAGACTTATTAAGTCTTTTTCCCACTCATTCTCAGATGATTCTTTACATAGAAGAACCTACCATAATCCAGTCCTTACAGGAGAGAAGGAAAAAAGCCTTAAAATAAACTTCCTCAAAATAAGGAAACACCAAGAAAATCAGTGTCCATAAGTAAAATTGGTTTACATGATTATTTGGATGATTAAGTAAGATGTCCCTGAAGAGCTTTAATATTAAAATATGCTATGTTAGTGGAAGGAGTTATTCTGATACAGTCTTTTTTGCTTTGCCTTTTTTTTTTTTTTTTTTTAATAGGATCTTTTAAAGGAAACTGGGTGTTTCTGGCTTTTGTCTGGGGGAGAACAGACAGGATCTTGAGGAATGTTTTGTAAAACATTATAGAAATAAAGTAGGTCTCTTAATCATAAACTATGTGGTTTACTTTAATAAGTAAAATTATTTCCAGTAAAGCATCAAAGATTTTTGGAATACTCAGACTTCGTAAACATGTCTTCACAAATTTCAAAACACACTGCTGAACCAAAAGATCTTTGCAGAGGGATTGATCTCATTTATTAAAGACCACAGTCAATGCAATAAGGAAGGCATACACAGGGATTTATCAAAAGTACTAATAATATTCTTCTTAAGTTGTGTGTACTCAGGGGTTCATTTTCTCTCCATGAGTGCTAGATCTGAAAACTAAAAACAGACCTTACCCCCGAATAAATCTCACGATAACTCCTTATGTCCATGTCCTTATTATATAAACCAGCATATATCTTATAACCCATTCAGTTTAAACTATTCACTATAGTTTAATTTTTCTGTTGTTAAATATATCATACATTGAAATATAATATGGACAGTTTTAAAGAATAGTAAAATGACCTTGAGTACTTAAATTACTTCCCTCTAACTACACTCCTCCTCTTCCCCCCCCCCCCACCCCCAAAAGAAACTCTACAATTCTGTCATCACAGCTTAGGAAGACATCATTATATCCATGTTGATATCACTTTTAAAACAGAAAAGAGGCAGTTTAACATAGAGATTGAGTATGAACTCTGGACCAAAAACCCTGGGTCCAAATCTTAGTCCCACTTCTTATAAGCTACCTGACCTTAAGACAGGTTTACTTAATTTTTCCATACCTTGGTTATTCGTTTGAAGTGTGGAACAAACAGTATTCAGCTCACAGGGTTACCAGAGATTAAACAAAGTTCTTAGAACATGCCCAATACATAGTTAAGTGTAATATGTCGGCTATAGTTAAAACTAAGAAGGTAAAACAAAAACTAAAGCATGTTAAAACTTGTAACCTGGGTTCTTTTTTAAGAGTATTATGCTTCTAAAATTCGTTTCAGTGTTCTTATTGATTCTGTGCTTTTACCCCTTCTCATGTGCATTCTAACTCTACACTTCTAACACTATCATGACCTCTGATAAAACTGGTAAAACTACACTTCTAACGCTATCATGACTCTTCTCCCATATTCTCCACCATCTTAAGTATGTGAAAATACCTTATCTTCCCTACTAAACTTTTTTTTTTAATGTTTATTTTGAGAGAGAGGGAGAGAGCACCCACACTGACAGTGTGGAGCCCGACGCAGGGCTCAATCCCCACAAACCATGAGATCACGACCTGAGCCAAATCAGTTAGTTGAATGAGCCACCCAGGCACCCCCACTACTAAACTTTAAGAAGGAGAGGGGTCATACCTTTTAAAAAGATTCTTCTACCAATGGTAGAAGCATATGCTCATTAATTTTAATGGCTCTGTTTCACTTGGAGTCCAATGCATAAGTATCAGTAAACCAGAGACTCATTTAGTCTCATGTACTCCTGGTGCTTAAAGGTTCTTTTAATCCCAGCCCATATACTGAGTGCTCCAAAGAAAAGAATAGAGGCACCTGGGCAGCTCAGGCAGTTAAGTGTCTGACTCTTGGTTTCGGCTCAGGTCATGAGCTCATGGTTGTGAGATAGAGACCTGCATCGGGCTCCGCACTGGGCATGGAGCCTGCTCAAAATTCTCCCTCACCCTGTCCTCCTCTCCCACTTGTGCGTGCTTGCTCTCTCAAAAACAAAACAAAACAAAAGAAGAATAACTGTGTATAAAATATGCTGACTTGCATGTGCTTTAGTAATGACTGGTATATGACACTTCTCAATTTTGCAGTATATTCAATTTCATACCTATGGACCAATCACCATCATCTTTTGAGTAGCAAATCTCGTAACGATAGGTTTGTGTTCGTTTTAACCTTAAAAATCTGATTGCTTTCTCTTGTGTAACTTCTTCCTTTTCCAAGAAGCATGAGAACGATCTCAGAAAGGACACTTAAAGGTAACCATAAATCCTGCGGTCAGTAGTACGGTATCATGGCTTCTGCCATGCGTAGGGATCCTGTATTCTTACAGCTGACGGTCTACGTTAAGAAGACATGATAACAGTCTTCAAATAAAGGGCTGCCATGAAGAAGACAGTATAGTATAGACTAATTTTTTTGTTATCCAGAGGCAGGACAAGTCATACAGAAGCAGATTTCTGATATAATGAATGAACCTTCTGAAAACTAGAGCTATCCAAAATTGGAAAAGAGAATCATCTGAGGTAGTGAATACTAGAATGCTAAAAATGTTTATGGGTAGAAGACGGGTTTTTAGGAATGATGTAGAAAAGGTTAAATATTTGATAGAGTTGAACTACATGCTCATAAACACCCCCTTCAATTAAAATGCTCTTATATTTTCCTTATAATTAAACCCAAGTTGCAGTCTAATGTACAACACTAACATGATGCAGGAGTATGCTTACCTGCCCAGTGTTTCAGAGTCTATGTGGGTTACAGGAACAGCAACCCTTCACAGAGGCCAACTGGCATTTTAGATGTTGGAAGATCCTATCCTTATTTGACTCTGTGATCCAATTTTCTATGTATAAAAGCTAAATTAAATTCACTTCAAATTTTATATGAAGAATTTCACAGCAGCCTTGAGACAACTGGAATCCCATCACCCTGGGGATCCTCAACCCACAAGCAAAGAACAGGAAAATCATAACACCAGTTTTACTGTTTTATAATCACTGCTAAATTTCAGAAAATTTAGAAAAACAGGGAATGACAGAAAATGGATACTTGGAACCTAATAACTTATCTACTATACCAGACCTGCCTGCTACTAGAACTACTACTTGGAGATACAATTAACTTGGTTTAATAGATTCATATTGGTCCCATATACTCATGGAGGTACTAAGAAAAAATATTTTTAAAAGGAAGCAAAAATCGTGAATAAGCTAGAACACATATCATAAAAGTACATGGAAGTTCATTATACTTTTGTATGTTTGAAATTTCCGTAGCAAAATTTAAAATATTTAAATTTAAAATTAAAAGAGCCCCCACATAAAGAAGAAAATTCTACTCTCAATTAATATAGACAGGATGCTGGTATATTTTTTAAGCTACAGGAGCAGATAATAACTCAGCATCCATTTACCATTATCCAAATTCACCTCAATTCAAATCTGAAGAATATCTCACATACATTCTACATTGCAGAGGAAAAGTTTTTTAAGTACTATTTAGAAACAGCTGCATCACCAAATTGGGTAACATTTCATTGGAACATGAAACTGAAAAATGTTATCATATGTCAGGTTTTCTTTTTTAATCCAAGATACATAGTGATTTTAAATCAGACTTCACAATTATTGTGGTCCTCCCTAGTCCTCTGTAAAAATAATTGTTTTGATACTTTAGAATATTGCTTTTAGTAACTACAATTATTGTGTTTCCTTTTTATTTCTTAGGATTTTCAAAGCCCAGAAAAAGTTGTCCGTCTTATTTCTGTTTAACAGCGAAGACTTCTATCAAGAGGAAAGATGCAATATTATCACAGCATTAGGCAAGGAGTCAAGTGATAAGATTCTAGTCCTGAATCTGAACTTATTTCAGATGACCCTGAACATGTCATTTACTCCTGCTGGGTTATGATGCTCATCCATAAAATAACTCCAGCTAAATAACTCCAAAGACTCCATCTAGTTCTGAAATTACACAATATTATAGCCATCATAGTGAGTACACTCTTTAATACGTACTATATCCTTATACTAGCTATCACCATACAGGAAGTACTGTGGATAAACCCACACAAAATGTGCAAAGCCAGGAATGTTTAAACAAATATGATTTCAAAAACTACTGGCTTGAAATATGAGTTAAATATCAAGGGCATTTATTTTCTTATCTAGAAAGCATCAACACTGAAGGCTTTATAAAGTTCTGGAACATTGTTAAAAGCTTATAATTTAATCAAGACTTGAAAGGAAAGGAAAATTGCTGAACAGTAATTTCTTGACACCCAATGTCTATGGTACTCATGTGTCTACCCTGCATTTATGTGTCAGAGGAAGATGTTACTTTTATGCTATACTGAAATCAAGAGATTGGAGTAGAATGTTTGTTAAATCAGTACAAATTCAAATTAAGCACTTGAGAAAACTACCTTCCTAGTTAACAATAAACCAATGAGATTACATGTTTTTATTAAATGTAAATGTTTTTGCCTCAATGTTTGTATTACATATATAAAACACAGTTAATTCCCTAACACCCACTGATTTCACATAAATGGTACTGATAAATTGTTAGCATTTTCACAGCCTTACTTTAAAACTAACCTAATCCAAGGTAAAACTATGGATTTCTTTTGTAGAAGGGAGTAATCATAAACGTTAGTTTCTAATTATGAAATCAATAAAAGTAAACAAGAAATCCCTCCAAAATTTAATAACAAGTGGGCCATGTAATGTATAAATGTGATATACTTTAAAAAAATACATTTTTTTAAACACCTGCTTGCAGAAACAGCAATAATGAGAAGTACAGCTATTGATACTTCAGGTAATCATTGTAATAGGACTACCAGGAGAATGTGAGCCATGTAAATAAAAAATATAGTGTCATTATGTTGGAGAAAGCTACCTGGGCTACAAGACAGGAAAAGGAATATAGCCCTAACAGATAAATACAGATAAGCAAGTAATTGGGGAGGGGGGTGGAATGACAGAAGGGGAACAGTTGTATTTAATTTATAGCTCAAAGAATTCAAAGATTTTAGTAGTAATAAAAATCTACAAAATGACTGTGAACCAGAAAGAGAGTTCAGGCTTCTTTAAAAAGGCTGGCGGAGACGGTGTATATGTAAAAAAATTGAATGGAGATGTAAGCTGGTATTGTGGTATTGTGATGATTTAACCACAAATGCCTTCCCTATTTAAATATTCCAATCAGGACTGTTAGTACACGTACCTCGGAGAATTCTTTCCTCATGGCAACGAAGAAAGTCCCAGATTCTAACAGTGCCGTCATCAGAGCATGTAGCAAATTTATTATCCGTGGGTGAGAAACTGTTACATGAAGACACACAGCAGGGGAAAGAAGTCAGCATTTAACAGATTATCTGTGCTTCTCAGACAGGGAAAAATAAAAACACTGTGCTGCGTTATAAACAGGAGAGGGAAGTACTCCAAGAGTGAAGAAGCCCTTAAAGAGAATGTTGTCAGCTAACAAAAGCATCTCATCAAAGGAAGAATTTAACACAGCAGTTGCGTCTTAGTTTTCAATCATTGATATTCAGAGACCTTTACCGGTGTATTATTAGCACTGATGCTTCCCACACTCCCCACAGTAGAATATTTCCTGTCATACCAACAGAAAACGTGAAGCTCATTTAAGTGTAGAAACTAAATGAAATCTGTTTTTGCAATATTCCTACAAACACGCTGTTAAATCACATTAGGAATACCGCTCCAAAAATTAGCATCAGCTTCTTCTGCCTGGGACACTTCATGACATGATGAGCTGAAAATTTTGGACAGGCTCTTTAAAACTCGTGGCTAAACATCACTACATACAATGTTTCTCGTTTATTTGCAAGGTCTGTGGAAAACTTTCACACCTTCTCCCTGGCAAGCTATTCCATGAATGTTGCTCCTTTTAGGGAAAACTTTAACACAGGGACCTTCAGACTGTGTTTGAAGCCAAAGGTAATCTCCTGCAAAGGATTTTGCCATCTTTACCTCCTTGCCATGAAAGACCATCACGTTTCTCATCTACCTCTAAGAACTTCCTTGAACTTTTGGGTCCTGTGACTAACAAAGAACCAACTGTGAAAACTCAATGTATGGGCAGGACACTACAGCACAGTCTTTGCAGAAGCATGTCAGTCCAACAATTTTTGTTAAGGCTCTGAACGTAGAAACAAGTGACTGCAGCGGATGATGTTTCTATAAAGATGTCAACCTCCTCCCACACATGGGCGGTACGACCGTAAAGAACGCTGCTTAGCTTTATTCTGAGGCTGCAGCAATTCGTCAGGCTTGTTTTTGAAACTTTGTTTTCCAGTTTTACTATGCATATCTCATTGATATGTAAAAATATACAACTCACTGAAAATACTTTAAACTCCACTTATTATTATACATTTGCATAACTGATGTTCTCAACAGTGAATCAGAAGAAAAAGTCCTAGAGTCCTCTTGACAATGGTCTGCTTACAGTTTCAAAGCTTGAAGAACCCATTCATTACTCCATTAACGTTTGCCACATCCAGGGTCACTTGTGAGTTTTTAGTCCTACTACACTTTCCTTTTGAAGTCGTGGCATAACCAAGCCAACCAGGTCTTCACTTAAGCCTTTTTTTCTTGTATTTTGTGTGAACTCTGAAGGTGTTTTCTGTAGGCTTTAGATTTTATTCAGTTGTATAATTAAAGACTGAATTCTTTATTTGGAATGAAAGATTCTTATCTTACACAGTAGGTAATAAAAAGGAATAACGTATACACATTATTAACCATAAATGAAAAGAGAAAACCAGTGCAAAATGCGGCAGACAATACATCTCTAACATATTGCAAAGGCTGATACCGGGACAACACTACTTCAGAAAAGTGCCAGCAAAATGGTGAATGTGTGAAAACAAAGAAAAATATTGTGTTTATAGGGTGCAGAAAGTATCCCAGAATCTGACAGAGCCCATGCATCTCTGCACCCAGAATACACTTAGAGAATAATTTAACCATGACAATAGGGACTACAGAAAATGGTATATTGTGTATAAACCTGGCCTCTCTAATCGCCTCCTTATGTGCCTGGAACATCTTGACGTTGTTCATGTTCGACTGCCAATATTTCACATATCCTCCATGGTCTGCTGTCAACATCCACATGTCATTATGTGACCAAGTCATGGCCCTCACTGGGCTATCATGAGCCTGTGAAAACATAAAACAGTTTAAACATTATATAAAAGAATGTATGACAGAAGGCTTTACAGGAGCAGACATCAACTCACAACAATTACTTGTCCAATTTCAAGTTTAAAACGCCAACAAAGTAACTGTATCTCCAGTTCGTTACAGGACCACAGGAGGATGCTACAGTCTGATGATTACTGTTACCTGTAATATTGTTTCAAAATTGAAGGTGAGTCCATTCCACAAAGTGAACTCTCCACTAGAAGCTCCAGTGACCAAACGTCTTCCTTCTGGAGTCCACTAGGAAAGAAAAAGAAGACAGGTTATCCAAGGTCACAATTCCTCAATCTAGTTAATTTTTAAAGCACTTAGAAAGGATTTATAAAATATCCAATAATCACCATTAAATAGACAATACTTTCACTGAATCGTAGTTCAGATTTATAAGTACTTTGTCAGAAAAAAAAAAAAATGTTAACACAGTGCAGGGAAAGCTCTAGCACTTTAGCCCATAAACTAAATTAATAATGGTAAATATATTATAAGTACCTGGTTAAGTTACATATACCTACATACATTAAAGAACCTTTAAAAACAAAATTTGCGAAGACCACATTTTTCTAGGATACAAGGCAGGCTAACAAATAAAATGGTCAGTCACCAAAAAAAAAAAAAAAGAATTACATCTGCTAGTGGACCAATTCAAGCAGAAAAGTTAGTGGTGTTTTATGAAAAAAGCTAATTTAAGGACATCAAGGCTATCAAACTTTTCCTGGCAACTAAATGTACTTTAAAAAGCTCTCCTCTGTTCACAGTATCAAGCAGTCTTATAGTGATCTACTTTCCAAAACATGTAATACAACACTCATGACTAACACTACAGCAATATTTTAATGCCATTATTTGTATACTGAAGGAAATCTGTAACATATGCTTATCAATTCAAAACACAACATTTTTTTCTCAACTTTTTATTTTCAAGTTTCCATGACAGATTACACACTAATTTTCCTTAGACAATGTAAATACATGAAATGAAAATACAACAACTGCATTTTCCAAACTAAAAATTGTAACACATACTTGAAAACTGGAAGTGTGCTTATCAGAATAGCAGGATGAGACACATAAAGACTATTTGGGGGGGTGCCTGGGTGGCTCAGTCAGTTAAGTGTTGACTCTTGGTTTCGGCTCAGGTCAACAATTTCACAGTTTGTGAGTTCAAGCCCCACATAGGGCTCCCCACTGACAGCTCAGAACCTGCTTGGGATTCTTTCTCTCTCCTTCTCTCTCTACCCCTCCCCTGCTTGCGCGCTCTCTCAAAATAAACAAAAATTTTTAAAAATAAGGGGCACCTGGGTGGCTCAGTTGGTTGAGTGTCTGACTCTTAGTTCCGGCTCAGATCATGATCTCACTGTTTCCAAGTTCAAGCCCCACAGTGGCTTCTGTGCTGACAGCACAGAGCCTGCTTGGGATTCTGTCTCCCCCCACCCTCTCTGTCCTTCCCCGACTTGCACGTGCACTCTCTCTCAAATAGAGTAAAAAAAAAATTTTTTTTTAAAGACTACTTGGTAAACCTGGCTTTTTACTGCTTACCTGCACATCACGACTTTGACTATTATGAATAAAATCTTCCTACTTTCCTAGTTCCTGTTATCTGCTATGGATTGTAACCAAGTAAATACTACAGGCAACCAACTATATAGGCACAGGACCCTGTTTTTATGTTTTAATTTCTTATAATTTGGACTCTGCCTCCACTATGTGCAAGTGTCTCCTAAGATCTTACAGTTTGATCACCATATAAGAAATTTATCTAATGAACTCCAACAAATAAAGTTTTACCCTTCTGTACTGTGATGCAAAACGCTCAGATTTTATTCATTTCAAAAGATGTTCTGGGGCGGCTGGGTGGCTCCATCAGTTAAGTGTCTGACTTTGGCTCAGGTCATGATCTCACAGTTTGTGATTTCGAGCCCTGCATCGGGGTCTGTGCTGACAGGTCAGAGCCTGCAGCCTGCTTTGGATTCTGTGTGTCCCTCCCTCTCTGCCCCTCCCCTGCTCATGTTCTGTGTGTGTGTGTGTGTGTGTGTGTGTGTGTGTGTGTGTGTGTGTGTGTGTCTGAAAAAAACTAAATAAACATTAAGAAAAAGAATGTTAAGGGGCGCCTGGGTGGCTCAGTCGGTTAAGCGTCCGACTTCGGCTCAGGTCATGATCTCACGGTCCGTGAGTTCGAGCCCTGCGTCGGGCTCTCTGCTGACAGCTCAGAGCCTGGAGCCTGTTTCAGATTCTGTGTCTCCCTCTCTCTGACCCTCCCCCATTCATGCTCTGTCTCTCTCTGTCTCAAAAATAAATAAACATTAAAAAAAAAATTTTTTTTTAAATATACATTTTTTAATTTCATGCAAAGGTATGGAGTACCTACTATGTACCTTAATGGAGCTAATATTTATGGTTGACCATTGGTCTTTAGCTCTTCTCAGGTGTTTTCCCTACTAGTGACACCTAACAGTCTTCATTAACCCTGAGATGCACTTTCTAAACAGCAGCAAAAGCATCCCTATTCAAGAGCAAGTCCGAGACCTGCTGCAATATAGATCCATGGCCTGCGCAGAGAATTCTATGGAAATTGTAACATGAAGAACAATCCAAAAGCAGTATCTTACTCAATGTCGCTATAGTGGGTAAGTGACTGGGTATTTCAAAAGATTTATTAGCAACACACTAATGTTCATACCAGATATATATTTAAAATAATTTAATTTTCTCTGTCCTGTTAAGTATATGTACAGATTAACTCAGGATTAACTTTTCCAAAAAACATCCAAAAGAATACTTACCCTAACAACAAATACGGGACACTTTACTTTATTTGTTGATGTTCGAACAAATTTTGTTGTTACTGCATTCATAGGATTATTCAACATCCCTATAGGTGGGACCAGCTACAAAAAGAGAAAATTGGGTTTTAAAGAGCTCCTGATTATGCACAGAGCATAAACCAGGGACAGAGCAAGGTAATTATTTCAACATGTAAAGACAAATTCAAGACTATACAGGACTTTCAAAAAAACTATTATTATAGATAATAATCAGTCAGTATTAATTAAATTTAAAAAACTGAGACACAGGACAGTTAAATGCCCATTATTAATAAACAAACAAAAAAATCAAGTACCAGATTTCACCAATTACCTCTCAAGGTCAACATAATAAAAACATGTTTCACAATAAGCCAAATTTAAAATTAGCTTTTGTATTCCACAGACTTTGAGGTAGTGCAGTCTTTTGTTAGACATGGCTTTAAGCCCCAAATAAAAAGTTCACCCACCATTAGAGTACAAGAAAAATTTTAATTGAGATAAAAACCAATGGAGTACATACATGTTATATTATCTCTTTAGGAATCTTTTGTTTTAATTATAAATCCGTAAAAAGAAAATTCCATGTTGCATTTGAGGTCACATAGTTTTAGGTTCAAATGTCCAAGCAAAGAGGTTTTATTAAACTAGTGTGACACATCTTAATACTCACATCATTATAATAACCTGCGTCAGGCTGAACTGCCCGCATGTCTCTCTGGTCTCTTTGCCATATTCTATTCTGTTTGAAATAAACAAATTAATTAATTAACATATGGCGCATTATACTCAGTTTCAAACTAAAGTAAGCATTAACAGAATGTAAGCTGCTATCAAATGGGGAGAAAATAGGATTAAAACCTTTTCACAGGTTCTAACACAAAGATAACAGTGGGTATCTTAAAGAGATCTTATCCTAGGGGTGCCTGAGTGGTTCAGTGGGTTAAGCACCAGAATCTTGATTTTGGCTCAGGTCATGACCTCTGTTGGTGAGGTTAAGCTACACCTTGGACTCTGCACTGACAACACAGAGCCTGCTTAGGATTTTCTCTCTCCCCCTCTCTCTGCACTTCTGCCACTCATGTGCACACAGCACTCCTTCTCTCTCTCTCAAACACAGAAAAAAATTTTTTTTCTATGTTTGTTTATTTTTGTGTGTGTGAGAGAAAGAACGAGCATGAATGGGGAAAGGGCAGAGAGAGAGGGAGAGAGAAATCCCAAGGAGACCCTGAGCTCCCAGCACAGAGCCTAACATGGGGCTCAAACCCACAACGTGTGAAATCATGACCTGAGCCAAAACCAAGAGTCGGACGCTTAACCGAGCAACCCAGGTGCCCCAGAAAAATTTTTTTTAAAAATCAGGGGCACCTGGGTGGCTCAGTCAGTTGTGTCTGACTTTAGCTCAGGTAACGACCTCACGGTTGGTGAGTTCAAGCCCCGTGTTGGGCATTGTGCTGACAGCTCAGAGCCTGCTTCAGATTCATTCATTCATTCATATTCTCTCTCTCTCTCTCTCTCTCTCTCTCTCTCTCTCTCTCTCTCTCGCCCCCTGCCCCTCCCCCCGACTCATATTCTGTCTCTCCCCTTCTCTCAAAAATAAACATTTAAAAAAATTAAAAATTAAGAGAGAGAGAGAGAGAGAGCTCTTACCCTACCTACATTGCTTAGAATCTCCCTCCTCTCTTTACTACACCTCATCCCCAACCAATCATCCAAGATATTGCTGACCATTCTCACCATACTTTAATAAAAGGAAAAAGAATAAGGGATAAATAGGCAGATGTCTTCAATTTCTTCAAAATCCTCAGCACAAAACAATTTCTGGTATCCTGCCCTTGGTTGTCTTAAGACATCTCAAGCTCTCTTAGACTAGTTTTGCAACTGAATTACCTGGAAAAAACTAAATCTGTCTTCACCTCTGAATGAATCTTTTTCTCATGTCTGCAACATACTAATTATATCCAATATGCCAACAGGTCTTTAACAGGTCTCAGGTAAGAAAAAGCAAACATTTTCTTCATTGGAGGCCAGAGAAGACCAAAACCTGATCAAAGTAATAGGGTTAGTAATCAAAAGCGAGTCACAGAGACTAATTCCTTGGTGAAGACAAGTAAATAAAGAACTCAAAGGGAGAAAGATCAGACAGAGGTTTCTGCAGACCCCTATCCTGCCTGTGAGTGCCACCCCCCAGCAGGGCCTGAAGAGTCCCTGTGCCTTGCGCCAGAGCCTCAGACATGCAGAACCGCTATTCTGAACGTGTGTTCTCACAGGAATATCCTCATATTGGTAGTGTCAACATTTCATATGTACGTGGGTTTAACAAGTGTCTTAAGGCTGGCCTAGGGATTAAAGTACCATTTTCTGAGATTTGCTATGAACTTTAGAACAAGGCATATTTCTAAATTAGAGTTTAAATTTCACAATTTTTGAGAAGACTCACACATGCAAAGAGTCAAAATGTACTGGTGACCAGCTGCACTCTGGAACTGCACTCCATCCCATTAATCCAAGGACACAGCTATGCTTATAACCCTGTATTTTAAAAACTTTCTTTTTTTAAAAAAAGACAAAGTTTGATCATCAGAAGCACATTAACTTACCTCCAAATACTTAATTACAGATGGATTATAGTCTATGGTTTTTCGGTTTACTGCTTTCCTCATCCGTTTTCCATCAAAAGTAAGCTGTTGCATTGCTTGCTGCTGGGCAAAATCAGGTCGCTTATAAAAGAGTTGTCGAGGTGCTTGGTGTTGGAACCTTGGCATATGGAAAAAACGAGGAGGAGAACCAATTTCTGTAGCCATGGTGAAGTTTTCGTTCTAGGACACTAGGGTAGGGAAAAAGTACTTTCACTACAAACATCAGCACTAAGCACTGCTTGAAAATATTTTTAAATGAGTTATTTTTTACACTTCTCTTCCTTTTTCAAATAAGTATCATTTCTAGCTTTTAGTCAACCTATTTACAAAATGAACTATTGGATTTAATGGCAGAGACCAGTTATATATTTTAAAAAGGTCAATTCACAGAATAAGTGCTAATAAGCATTTATTATAAAATTCAGGCTGACGGAAGGAAAAAACCACAGTTTTTAACAGTGTGGGGTGTGTGTGCTGAGTATTGTGCATGTGTGAGGTAGGGGGTAGGGTAGAACCACTGAGAACTGTTCACATTGTTAAAATGAAGTTTTCAGGAGGCGTCTGGGCAGCTCAGTCAGTTCAGAGTCTGACTTTGGCTCAGGTCATGACCTCACAGTTTGTGGGTTTGAGCCCCACATCAGTCTCTGTGCTGACAGTGCAGATTCTCTGCCTCTCTCTCTCTCTGCCCCTCCCCAACTTGTGTTCTCTCAAAAAAATATATAATAATTAATTTTAAAAATGTGTGTGTGTGTGTGTGTGTGTATATATATATATATATATGTATATATATATATATGAAGTTTTCAGGGCACTAGGGTGGCTCAAGTGGCTAAGCATCCGACTTCATCTCAGGTCATGATCTCACAGTTCGTGGGTTCGAGCCCCATGTTGAGCTCTCTGCTGTCAGCACAGAGCCAGCTTCAAATTCTCTGTCTGCCTCCCTTTCAGCCCCTCCCCTGCTCACACACTCTTTTCCATTAGAAAAAAAAAATTCTTTTTGTTTAATGTTTATGGGGGCACCTGAGTGGCTTAGTCGGTAGAGCATCCGACTTCGCCTCAGGTCATGATCTCACAGTCTGTGAGTTTGAGCCCCACGTCGGGCTCTGTGCTGACAGCTCAGAGCCTGGCTTCGGATTCTGTGTCTCCCCCTCTCTCTGCTCCTCCCCAGCTCTCTGTCTCAAAAATAAATAAAAACATAAAAAAAAAATTTAATGTTTATGTATTTTTGAGAAAGGAAGAGAGACAGAGTGCAAGCAGGGGAGGGGCAGAGAGAGAAGTAGACACAGAGTCAGAAGGAGGCTCTAGGCTCTGAGCTGTCAGCAGAGCACCTGACTCAGGGCTTGAACTCAGGAGCCACGAGATCATGACCTGAGCCAAAGTCAGACACTTAAGTGATTCACCCAGGTGCCCCCCAAAATAAACATTTTTTTAAAATAAATAAAAATATTAAGCTTATCATAAAACCCCATTTTATTTATGCAAGAATAACTAAAAAAATGTTTAAATCTGGGGGGCATCTGGATGGCTCAGTTGAGTGACTGACACTTGATTTCGGCTCAGGTCATGATCCTGAAGTTCATGAAATCGAGCCCCACATCAGGCTCTGTGCTGACAGCACGGAGTCTGCTTGGGATTCACTCTCCCTCTCTCTCTGCCCCTCCCTGACTTGTGGGCTCTCACTCTTACTCAAAATAAATAAATAAACATTAAAAAAAATTGTAAAAAAAAGTTTTCTTTTTCTTTCTAATTTTTAATCTTTTTTGTCCTTTCAAATTTCCTAGGAATAGTGTAAAAAGAGCAATAAACTATCCTATTTCATATGAATGTGGAAAGTATGTATATCTAATTTCAGGATCAAAACAACTACCACAAAAACGTGTTTCTCAGCATTGTGTATTTACATATTCATACAAGCAACACTAACATCTGAACAGAAAAAATATTCTCTTGATTTCGACTCAGGTCATGACATCAGGTTCATCAGATGGAGTCCTACATTGGGGCTCCGTGCTGAGCAGGGAGCCTGCTTAGGATTCTCTCTCTCGCTCCCTCTGCCCCTCTCCCCTGCTTGTGCTCTCTCTAAAAAAAAATAATAAATTGTTTTAAAAAGCTCAAAAATAAATAAAAATCAAATGAACATCTTTAGGGGTGTCTGGCTGGCTCAGTCAGTAGAGCCTCCAACTCTTGATCTCAAGATCATGAGTTCAAGCCCCAATCTAGGCATGGAACCTACCTAAATTTTTAAAAACAAATAAACAAACAAACAAACATTTTTAGGGGCTACACTTCAAGGAACTATATACCACCAAATGGAGAAAATGAAAATAAGAGCTTTATCCTTCATAATTACTGTGATTTCTACTTACTCTATTATTCACTTAAGCTACATTAACAGAACAACTTAAACTACACTCACGTTTGTCCCCAAAGCATGTTCATCTATCTAGTGTGGAGGGAAGGTGGGACAAGAAAGAAACTAAGGTACAGAGAGGACAAGTAATTTGGGTATGATTATTAAACACTACATACTAACAAGAAAACCAAATGGCTAAGGAAAAAAAATCCACATGAAACAATGAACTCATCATGTCTTTACTGTACACACAAGCCTTCAATGTTTCAAGCAATAAGCAAAATTTCATCAAGTGCCTACTTTATATTATACCCTGCACCACATATAGCATATCATTCTGATTTACTGAGTATCACTTCTAAGTTCAGAGAACAGATTTCAGACCTTGTGGTGGTTGGACCCATCTCTATTTTTGGCAAATACAAAGACTCCTGAGTTCACAAGAGTTTGCAGCATATTCTTAGCCTTCAAGCTTTCAACTACTCCCCAAAAATAAGCAAACCACTCAACTTTCTGCCTATGTGTTCTCAACCTGGACAAGGAAGTTAATGTACATAACTTCCAAGATTCTTTTTGCTCAAAGATACTATTTTAAATGAAATCTACTATTCTGTTAGCCAACACAGTGACTAGTCTGTTGAACAAAGTGGAATATCCAGACTTAGTTCTCCACTGTTTGTGCACACAAGTCTATACCAGCATTATAATTATGGTTCTTGTCGCAACTGACACAAAGTAACAGGTTTTGTAAGCTTCATCATGTGGCAATTATACCAAAATTATACCTGAAGATAGAAAAGTGAATAGAAAAAAACCGTAAGTGCTTTCCTTCAATAACAGTCATTACAAATTTCACATTGTAGAACTGTGCTAAACAAGAACTCATTTTATTAAACCTAAGCCTCCAAATAAAGTAACAAAAACTGTACATGAATGCTAACAAAGCCTCAAAAATTATGAAACAAATAGTACAATGAAGAGAAAGAACAGGAAGGTATTCATTAGTAAGGGTAAGACTTAAGTTGGAAATTAGATAGAAAAATTAATATAGGGTAATGAGCAGGCACTACCAAATGTACTGAGGCAGTTCCCAGCCATGAATACACACACATTTAGAAATTGCTGAAACAGTTGAAAAATCCCCATGGCAAAGGGAAGCATAATGAGAAATTCAATTCATTTCAACAATTTATCAGTGAGCACTAACTACCTGACAGGTTCAAAAGACACACACACACACACACACACACACACACACACACACACACTGCTATCAAAAGACTGACAGTTTGTAAGTAGGTATTGTGCCTGACTACAGTAGCTATGGCAGAATTTGGTCCAATAATCAAATCAAGTAATTCTTACCATGTCAACCAGTAATCAGAGCTTCTGATCACAAAAAAAAGCTTGTTTTCCCAAACTGAGATGAAATAATTCTAACCAAGAGCAAATTATCTATGCATTAAAGAGCTAGGATAGCAAGTACAATAAGTATGGAACTTTTAAAAATAATAAAAGGTTTTAAGATCCCCACATGATTAACACAAACCTGGATTCCACTGTCAGAACCTTAGCCTGGAAACCTCTATTTTAAGATTATTGATCTCCAGGGGCACCTGGGTGGCTCAGCTGGTTAAGCGTCTGACTCTTGATTTCAACTCAGGACATGATCTCGCAGTTTTGTGATTTTGAGCCCTATGTCAGGCTTTGTGCTGACCATGTAAGCATGCTTAGAATTCCTCTTTCTCTACCCCACTCATGCTCTCTCAAAATAAATAAACAAACTTAAAAAAATTTTTAAGACTATCGATTGCCAAACCAGTAAATATGTCCTGGGATGAATAGTCTACCCTAAATGAGATCTGATACCTACAAAGTCCCAGAACTTTGAGGGGACCTACATGAGTGGTAAACAAGGCCAGTAACAAAAGCATCATCATGATCTCTTTTTCTTCACTGCCCAATCTTTAATAAATGTGAATCCTCAACAAATTAGGAGAAATTATAATGAGACCATTCAGTTTTTTAAAGAATAAACAAGACAGCTGTTTATATAAGTAGTTTTTAAAAGTTCACATGATTCTGTATCTTGACTGTGGTAGCAGATACACGAACCTATCCAAAAGGTTATATCTGATTGTACACTGTCATTTATGTGACATTCTTGAAATAACAAAATAACAAAAATGGAGAACAGGAGTTAGGGATAGGGAAGGGGTGTGATTATAAAAGGGGAACTACTGTGGTGATGAACTGTTAAGGATCTTGACTGTGGTGGTAAATACACAAATATATACATATAATGAAATTACAGAAAATTACTCACACGAGCACCAGTAAAACTCAAGAAATCTGTATAAGATCTACAGATTAAAATCAATATTAATCTCATCTTGTGATATTGTGCTATCATTTCCAAGCTGTTACCCCTGGGAGAAATTAGACAAAGTACATGGGACCATTAGGTTTTTTTTTTAATTTTTTTAAATTTACTTTTTAAGACAGAGCATGAGTGGGGATGGGGCAGAGAAGAGAGGGAGACACAGAATCTGAAGCAAGCTCCAGGCTCCGAGCTGTCAGCACAGAGCCCAACACAGGGCTCAAACTCACAAACTGTGAGATCATGACCTGAGGCAAAGTTGGATGCTTAACCAACTGAGCCAGTCAGGCGCCCCATTTGGTATTTTTCTTCCAAATGCACTAAACATACAATCATCTCAATAAAAATTGATTAAAAATGTTAACATGAGGGGCACCTGGGTGGCTCAATCCATAAAGCATCTGACTTCAGCTCAGGTCACAATCTTGCTGTTTGTAGGTTTGAGCCCCACACTGGGATCTGCACTGTCAGCTTAGAGCCTGTTTCGGATTCTCAGTCTCCCTCTCTCTCTGCCCCTCCCCCATTTGGGTTTTCTTCCCCCCCC
Organism: Panthera tigris; assembly: GCF_018350195.1. Taxonomy (NCBI): domain Eukaryota; kingdom Metazoa; phylum Chordata; class Mammalia; order Carnivora; family Felidae; genus Panthera; species Panthera tigris. Next base: position 110,121,840 of record NC_056667.1, on the reverse strand, counting down.
CCCCCCCCCCATCGGGGGCCTGGGTGGCTCAGTCGGTTAAGTGTCAGACTTCCCCTCAGGTCATGATCTCACAGTTCAGGAGTTTCAAGCCCTGCATCAGGCTCTGCACTCACAGGGACAGCCGGCTTTGGAGTCTCTCTCTCTGCCCCTCCCCAGTTTGCACCTTCTCTCAAAATAAACTTAAAAAATAAAAAAATAAAGATTCTATCTCTCCCCCTCTGCCCCTCTCCCCTGCTCACTTGTTCGCTCTCGGGGGGGGGGGGGGGGGGGGGGGAAGGAAAGAAAAAAAAGAGCATTTTAAGACTACCATAAATTTGTTGATAACTAAATTGGACGTTAAAAAGCAAATTTTTTGAAATGTTTATTTTGAGAGAGAGAGAATATATTAGTGGGGAGGAGCAGAGAGAGAGGGAGCCAGAGGTTCCAAAGCAGGCCCTGCACTGACAACAGCAAGCCCAATCCAGGGCTCGAACTCCCAAACCATGAGATCATGACCTGAGCTGAAGTCAGACATTCAACCAACAGAGCCACCCAGGCACCCCTAAAAATCAATTTTATTTAACTCTCAGTGTAGGAGTTTTCCAACTTTTATAGCTTTCAGCCACAGTTTCAACTGCAGAACTCTTCATAACCTGGGGTAAGGAGCTTGCACTGAATACTTAGCTGTGAAGTTACTGAAACATTTTAGTGGATACTGAACTTGACCAATTTAACATGTTACTTAATACTATACTTGGGCTTTTAGATTGTTTTCTGTGCCATTTCAAGAGCTTTTACATATAATCCACACGTGAACATAATTCTGGCTGTCGACTTAATTAGAAAATGATTCAATATTCCACAAGTGTGATTCTGGGATAAAGAAATCTGTACTATCAATTGTTTCAATGGAGATAAACTCAGTGTGGTTTTTCCCCTTGTCATTAGCATACAAAACAAGAGAGCGTTTCCATTTTTATGTGTTTTTTAAACTGGATTATGTATTAACTTACCAACTATTTAAGCCAATAAAAACTGAACAAACGAAGTCTCACTGGATTACTGAATTCATCTTTGCAAAAGTAAAAATGATGCAACATTTTCTAGATAAAGTAATCTCCTAAACTAGGAATAAGGAATTCAAAGATTCAAGTATGAGCCAAAACCATCAGTTCCCAAAGCCAGGCTTTAAGTCTCTCATCTTCATTCTGACTTAACTGTATGGGATATAAACCAAGCAGCAGAGATTTTTTTTAATGTTTATTTATTTTGAGGGAGAGAGAGCAGGGAAGAGAAAGAGATAGAGGAGAGAGTGAATCCCAAGCAGGCTCCACACTGTCAGCACAGAGCCCGACGAAAGGTTAAATGAGAAAAACCACGAGATCATGACCTGAGCCAGAATCTATAATCAGGCGCTTAACCAACAGAGCCATCCAGGCACTCCGTGAGCAGCAGCGCTTTTTAAAGCGTGAATCAAAAAAAAAAAAAAAAAAAAAAAAAAAAAAAAAAAAAAAGCGTGAATCATCAAACAACCACAACCAAGATGCAGAACCCTCTGTTATCAATCTCCTATCACTACCCCTAATCCCTGGCAACAACTGATGTTTCCCATTACTGTAATTTTTCTCTTTTGTTGAATGTCAGATAAATAGAATTACACACTGTGTACCTTTTTGAGTCTGGCATTTTTCACGTAGCTTAACACTTTTGATATTCACCAATGTTGTAGCAAGTACCAATAATTCCATTTTTTTAAGTTTTATTTATTTACTGAGAGAGAGAGAGAGAGAGAGAGAGAGAGAGAGAATAAGCAGGGGAGAGGCAGAGAGTGGGAGAGAGACTCCCAAACAGACTCCACACCATCAGTACAGAGCACAACACGGGGCTCAATCCCATAAACCATGAGATCGTGACCTGAGCTGAAATCAAGAGTCAGATACTTAACCGACTAAGTCACCCAGGTGCCCCCCACCAATAATTCCTTTTTTATTATTGAATTCTATGGATATACCACATTTTGTTTATCCATTCTCCAATTCAGGAGAATGCCTGTAGCACTTGACAATTTGAACAAAATTGCTACTGACATTCACATGTAGTTTTTGTGTGAACTGTTAAGTCTTCATTTTTCCTGAGTAAATATCTAGGATTGAAACTACAATGGTGGAGGGCGCCTGGGTGGCTCAGTTGGTTTAGCGTCGGACTTCAGCTCAGGTCATGATCTCGTGGTTTCATGAGTTTGAGCCCCATATCAGGCTGTTTGCTGTAAGCACAGAGCCCACTTCAGATCCTCTGTTCCCCTCTCTCTTTCTGCCCCTCCCTCACTAGTGCTCTCTCTCAAAAATAAACATTAAAAAATTTTTTTTTAATTAAAAAATAAAACTACAGGGTCATGGAAGTTTTTGTTTAACTTTATGGGAAGCTTTCAAAAGATTTACCAAAGTGTCTGTACCATTTTGCATTCCCACAGCAATGTATTGTATGTGGGAATGTGTGTGTTCCAGTTGCTCTACATCCTCACTAATACTTAATATTGTCAGCTAGGGAGAGAAGGATTGTTTATTTTCTTAGTCACCCTAACAAGCGTACAGTCACATCTCACTGTGGCTATAATTTGCATTTCCCTAATGACTAATGATGCAGAGAATCTTTCAAGTCCTTACTTGCTACCCATACATCGTGTCCAGTGAAGTTTCGGGTTCAAATCTTGTGCTCATTCTTTAATTCGGTTTTTTTCTTATTATAGAGTTTCAGAATTATTTCTGTACTCTACATATAAAATCTTTGTCAGATATGTGATCTGCAAATATCTTCTCTCAGTCTGCCACTTCTTTTCACTCTCTTCAGAGTATCTTTCAAAAAATGGAAGTTTTTATCTTTTTTTAAGTTTATTGGGGGGAGGGGGAGAGAGAGAGAGAGAGAGAGAGAGAGAGAGAGAGAGAGAGAGAGAGAGAGAGAGAGAGAGAGAAAATCCCAAACAGGCTCTGCACTAGCAGTGAGGGGCTCAAACTCATGAACCATGAGATCATGACCTGAGTCGAAATCAAGAATCACACCACAAAGAGTGGAAGTTTTTAATTTTAACGACATCCAATTTATCAATTTATGTTATGCTTTTGGTCATATGTAAGAAATTTCATCTAAGCCAAGGTTACAAAGATTTCTCTCCTTTGTTCTCTTCTGCCAATTGTATTATTTTACATTTTACATTTAGATCTCTGATCTATTTCAGTTCATTGCCACATTAGGTATAAGATAGTTTAAAATTCTTTTTTCTCATATGCTGTCCAATTGTTCTGACTCCATTATGTGGAAAAAAAGGCTATCTTTACTGAATTGCCTTTACACCTTTATCGAAATCAACTGACTGCATTTTTTCTATGGGTCTACCTCAATACCCTGATCACTATAACTTCACAGAAGGTCTTGAAATCAGCTACATTTCAGATCAAATCCTCCAACTATGTTGTTCTTTATCAAATGGTCTAGCAATCTGTGTTCTTCTGCCATTTTATAATTTTTAAAAGCAGTTTATCATTATCTACAAAAAAAAGTGTTACTGATTTTGATCTGGGTGCACCAGGCTGAGGAGAAATTACATTTTAACAATACTGAGTCTTCAAACCACAAACAGTAATTCTCTACAAATATTTAGGCCTTCTTTGATTTGCTGCATCAGTGTTTCGTAGTTCTAGACACACAGATCCTGTATACACTTTGTCAGATTTACACCTATTTTTGGTGCCACTTAAGTGGTACTGTTTTTTACTTATTTCCATTCCTGGTTGTTCATTGCTAGTATAAACAAATACAATTAATTCTTATACATTGTGCATATATTCTGCAACCTTGCTAAATTCACATGTTGGTCCTAGAATCTCTCTTGTAGATTCCTTGAAGTATTTTACATAGACAATCATTATCATCTGCAAATACGGGCAATTTATTTCTTCCTTTCTGTTCTAAAAACTTTTTATTTCTTTTTTTGCCTTATCACACTTCTCCATCTTAAAGGAGAAAACATTGTCTTCACTAGTAAGCATTATGGCATTAGCTATATACTTTTGTAGATGCCCTTCATCACATAAAAGAAAAACTCAATTCCTAGAATTTCTAGTTTGTAAGAATTTTTATCAAGTATGAAAAATTTTGTCAAATGCTTCTTCTCCATGTACACAGATGATCATATGGCTTTTCTTAGTCTTAATACAGTAAATAAGCCTCAACAACTTTTAAATGTGGAACACACTTGCATTCCCAAGATAAATCCCACTGGTCATGATGTATCATCCTTTTAATATATTGGTGGAATTTAACTCACATCTTGTCCTGACTTTTGCATCTATGCTCATGAAGAATATTAACATAGTTTTCTTTTCTTGTAACATCTTTATCTGGTTTTATTATCAAGCCTCATATAATGAATTGGGAAGTATTCCTTCTAACATTTCCTGGGAGACACTGTGTAGATTTGGTATCTTTTCCTCTTACATGTTTGGTAGAATTCACTTGTGAAACCATCTGGATGGACTTCAAGTTTCCTCCACTGGAAGGTTTTAAACTATGAATTCAGTTTCTTTAAAAGAAGACTATTCTAGGGCACCTGGGTGGCTCAGTTGGTTAAGCATCCAAATCTGATCTCAGTTGAGGTCTTGATCTCAGGGACATGAGTTCATGCCCCATGTAGGTCCCCATATTGGTCACGAAGCCTACTTAAAAAAAAAAAAAAAAAAAAAAGATGAAGACTATTCCAGTTATCTATTCCTTCTGAGTGGGTTTTGGTAGTTTGTTCTTTGAAGGAATTGAGCAGTTTCACTCAAGCTGTCACATTTTGGGCATAGAGTTGTTCATGGTATTCTTATTATTGTTTTAATGTCTATAAGATCGGTAGTGATAGCTCCTCTTTCATTCCTGATATTGTTAACTTGGTCTCCTCCCTCACTATCCATGCTCTGCTTCTATTAAACAGTCTGTCATTCTTTCAAGTAAAACACTAGGTTCTGTAAAAAGTGAATATTAATATTAATATGAATATTAAATAATTTCCTCAGGGAACTACTGTACTTCTGTAAATAGCAAAAGTGCTTTATCCACACTTCCCATTTCATCACACACTATCCATTAGTCTGCTTGGCTTGCCATAACAAACTAGTACCGACTGAGAGGCTGAAACAAAAATTTATTTTCTCACAGTTCTGGAAGCTGAAAATCTGAGATCAGGGTGCCAGCACAGTCAGGCTCTTGGTTTGCAGACAGCCACCTTCTTGCTGTGTCCTCACATGGCAGAAAGAGACAGCAAGTACTCTGGTGTCTCTTCTTATAGGGACCCATCAGGAAGCCCCTACCTTCATTCCCTCATTTAAACCTAATTATCTCCCAAAGGCCAGATTTCCAAATCCCATCACATTGGGGGTTAGGGCCTCAACATATAAATTTTACAGAGACATGATTTAATCCACAGAACGCTCTATTTAAAAAAACATATATTCAAGGTGGGTGGGAGGATGGGTGATACAGGTAATGGGGATTAAGGAGTACACTTGTCATAATGCACACTGGATGATGTATGGAATAGGTGAATCACTACACTGTACATCTGAAACGAATATAACACTGTGTGTTAACTATACTGGAATTAAAATAACTTGAGGGGGAAGGAGGCCTGGGTGGCTCAGTTGGTTAAGCATCCAGCTTAGGCTCAGGTCATGATCTCACAGCTTGTGAGTTGGAGCCCCACATCAGGCTCTCTGCTGTCAGTGTGGAGCCCACTTTGGATAAATAAAAAATAAAAATAATTATAATAATAATAAAAAACAAATTGGGGCACTTGGGTGGTTCAGTCAGTTAAGTATCTGACTCTTGATTTCAGCTCAGGTCACGATCTCATGGGTTTGTGAGTTTGAGCCCCACATCAGCCTCCATGCTGGCCATGCGGACCCTGCTTGGGATTCTCTCTCCCCCTCTCTTTCTGCCCCCCCCCCGGGCATACACGCGTTCTCTTTCTCAAAATAAATAAATAAATTTTAAAATAAAATAAATTAGAGGCGCCTGGGTGACACAGTTGGTTAAGCATCAGACTTCAGCTCAGGTCATGATCTTGCGGTTCATGGGTTTGAGCACTGCAACACACTCTGTGCTGACAGCTCAGAGCCTGGAGCCTGCTTCAGATTCTGTGTCTCCCACTCTCTCTGCCCCTCCCCCATCGGTGCTCTCTCAAAAATAAGCAAACATTTAAAAAATTAATTAAATAAATTAAAAACGCAAAACCAAAGTGGCGCCTGGGTGGCTCAGTCAGGTAAGTATCCAACTCTTGATTTCGGCTCAGGTCATGATCTAACAATTAGGGAGTTCGAGCCCCAAGTTGGGCTCTGCACTGACAGTGTGGAACCTGCTTGGGATTCTCTGTCTCCCTCCCTCTCTGTCTCTCTCTCCCAGAAATAAACATTAAAAAAATATATATATATATATTCTCAAGGGTTGATATTTAATTAAATTATTTTTAATGTTTTACCAATAACATTCTCAGGTGAAATTGACTTTTTTTCTTTCCAACTACCAGTATAAGGTGGTAGTAAACATAAAATGACTATTAGTAGAAATTTGATACCACTGCCTTGAACCATGCTAAGGAGCCAAGAGCTTTATCCATTACTGCTTTCACACCATACATACAAATGTCAACATAGTAAAAAGGCCTAATAATATCTTAGTATTATGAAAGTAGTTCTGACCTTAATTTGAAAACTTGCCACTGCTATACAGAATTAAATTCAAATAACTAGCACAGAAGAACTTATTACAAACTATGAAGTACATTATTAAGATATTACAAATTACAAGAAATTATTAATTTAAGATATTATTACAAATTACAAGAAATTTCACAAGAAACATAACCAATAAAACCTGACCAATTCCTAAGCTTTCCAAATTTATTTATGAAAATAATAAAGTTATGCTTTCAACTTGATGAATATACACCTTAGAAAGAAATGGGAAATTCCACAGAATCTAAAAAGAACAAATAAATAAAACTATCTTGGTTGGAATGAAACAAACAAACAAACAAAGCAGGCCAGTGGTATGCTATAAACACTCTCAAATTTGTTTATGCTTGTATCACTTATAAAAAGATATGCCAGGGGCGCCTGGGTGGCTCAGTCGGTTAAGCGTCCGACTTCAGCTCAGGTCACGATCTCGCGGTCCGTGAGTTCGAGCCCCGTGTCGGGTTCTGGGCTGATGGCTCAGAGCCTGGAGCCTGCTTCCGATTCTGTGTCTCCCTCTTTCTATGCCCTCCCCCATTCATGCTCTGTCTCTCTCTGTCTCAAAAATAAATAAACATTAAAAAAAAATTTTTTTTTAAAGATATGCCAGAAACACTATCAGTGATGGCTTCTGGGGAAGGGAATTAGATGACTTAATGTAAGGAGGAGAAGAAACTTACTCAACACCTTTTGAATTGTAGGTGTTCAAATTCTATTTGAACCATCTATTATATGTGTTACCGCCCAAAATAAATGAGATTTGTTTCATTGGTAGTATTTAATGTTCCGGTGTATTAAAAACTCAATGTAAAACACTGTAAAATTTCACCGTCTCACTCAACTTAAAAAACAGAAGTCAGAATTCAGTTTTGTTTTTAAGAATATATTTTTCCAGGGTACCTGGGTGGCTCAGTTGTTAAATATCTGACTTCACCTCAGGTCATGATCTCATGGTTTGTGAGTTCGAGTCCCACATCAGGGGAGCTCAAGCCCCACTTCGGGTGAGCCTGTGCCCCGCTTCAGGTGAGCATGAGCCCCAGATCCGGTGAGCTCAAGCCCCGCTTCAGGTAAAACACAAGGCCCACTTCAAATAAGCCCCGCTTCTCTCTCTCTCCCTTCCTCCCTCTCTCTCCTCTGTCCCTCCTGGGATTCTCTTTCTCTCTCTGTCCCTTGCTCACTTGTACCCTCTCTCCGTCCACAAGAACATATTTTTCCATTTCAGTATATAGTATTATGTATTATCATTCTAAAGCAGTAAGGGTCCTATTTGATCTCCTTTAATGAGTAGATAGTATCCATTTATAAATGACAAAAATACAAGTTTAATTGCATATTCTATTTGGGATTAAGTTTTCAACCAAAAACTTGGGATAGTTTTTAGCTGGAAGCTCTGTAAGACTGAAAAACATGCTTACATGCTTGACATCTATGTGATAGGTCTCTCCAAATGGAGAATTCAGTTCAATACAGTTATTTCTGGAGAACTGACAGTTTCACTAGTACATTATTTCAAACACACAGACAAATAAGGCACAAGTCTAACAACTATTTTATTTGGAATACCATTTTTAATACTTTTAACCAAAATTAATTTTAAATGGAAAATATGACTGTCAAAAAAACTGTCCTTTCACATGTGCTTACACAATACTGGAAGAGAAAAGGAAGACTTATTCCAGATTATGTGACTGTTTATCTGTTTAGATAAACTAACCTTGGGGGCGCCTAGGTGGTTCAGTCAGTTAAGCACCTGACTTCAGCTCAGGTCATGATCTCGAGGTTCATGGGTTCGAGCCCCATATCAGGCTCTCTGCTGACAGCTCAGAGCCTGGAGCCTGTTTCGGATTCTGTGCCTCCCTCCCTCTCTGTCCCTTCCCTACTCGCACACACGCTCTTTCAAAAATAAATAAACATTTAAAAAAAATTTTTTTTAATGTAACTAACCTTGATGGAACCCTGATTTAAAAAAAGAAAATGTTAAACAAGTGTCAGTGAGGATGTGGAGAAAAGGGATACCTTGTACATTGCTGGTGGGAATGTAAATTGGTATAGCTACTACGGATAACAGGATAAAGGTTCCTCAAAATATTAAAAACAGAACTACCCCAGGATCAAGGAATTCTACTTCTGGGTAATTATCCACAGAAAATAAAACTACTAATTTAATAAGATATATGCACCCCATGTTTACAACCTAAGTGTCCATCAACAGATGAAAGGATAAAGAAAATCTGTGTGTGTGTGTGTGTGTTTGTGTGTGTGTGTGTGTGTGTGTGTATGCAATACAATATTTGGCCATAAAAAAGAATGGAGTTTCAACATAAAAAAGAATTGCCAGTTTCAACAACATGGATGGACCTTGAGGAAACTATGCTAAGTAAAATAAGTCAGAAAAAGACAAATACTGTATAGGTGAAACTTACATGTGGAATCTAAAAACAAAACAAACAAACAAAGGCCAAGTTCATACATTTAAGAAAACAGATTAACAGACTGGTGGTGACCAGAGGCAGGGGATGAAGGTGGGAGACATGGGTGAAGGGGATCAAAAGGTACACCACTTCTAGTTATAAAATAAATATGTCATGGGGATGTAACGGACACTTGTTAATGGACACTCATTAACAATACTGTATTGCATATGTGAAAGCTGCTAAGACAGATCTTAAAAGTTCTCATCACAAGAAAAAAAAATTTGTAACTATGTGAGGTGATGGCTATTACTAAATTTGTGGTGATCATTTTTCAACATATGCAAATACTGAATTATTTGTACACATGAAACTAATATAATGTTATATGTCAAGTATACCAGAATTTTAAAAATATAGTGCAAAAAAAGTTATACAAAATAATTTATTGAATTTATATATAGTTCAATTAGGTAACCTGGGTAAATAAAGTTAGGTAAATAGAATTTATCTGCCACATTAGATAAACAGAATACATATTAATTAATATTAGGTAATTATTGCTAGTTTTCTTTTCTTACTGCTATATGGTTAAGAAAATCTCTTTATTACTGCTGATGATGAACACGGAGGTTTTTAGAAGTCTGCATCTTTCAGAGCTCATAAAAAACCTAAATGAACAAATTAATCCCTCTCTAACGACTATTAGAAGTCACCTGAAGATCCTGTTCCATCTCAATATCACATTATTATGGACACTGATGATCCCATTATATATGCTGAGTCAAATCTGTATTGTCTATTACATAATTTGCATATTTTTAAGCCTTGGTCCACTGTGAAAACAACACATGGTAATAACAGATTATCTGATAAAAGAGGAGAAAATAGGGGCATCTGGATGGCTTAGTCAGTTAAGCATCTGATGTCAGCTCAGGTCATGATCTCACAGTTTGTGGGTTTGAACCCCACATCTAGCTCTCTGCTGTCAGCACAAAGCCCACTTTGGATCTCCTGCCTCCCTCTCTCTCTGCCCTTCCCCCCCTCTCAAAAATAAATAAACATTTAAAACAAAAGAGGAGAAAATAAAGTAGAAAATAAACATACCACCATTTGCCATTAATCATGTGTACAATTGTGGATTATGTACATTTTTATTCTTTTTTCACATTAACAATTACAATTTAAGAGTTTTCCACATTACAAAACTCTTTGTAAATGTTTTTAACAACTTCCTAAATGTTCCACTAAGAATATGATTTACTTAAATGTCTCAATGCTTAGTAAAGGAAATGAGCCTCCACCATCTCTTCTTTAATAAGATCTCAATTCACAGACAATGTCCTCTATGCTGTATTTGCCAATGGAAGTGGACAACAATTACCTTGGGTTTGTTTGGTGATTATAATTTCAGGTCTGTCACTCTTGTGACACTGGTGGACATTCAAAGGAAGAGAGAAAATATATACAATCATCTCAACTAATTTTTACTTCTAACAGGTAAACGTAAGTAGCAGTGCAGGGGTGATCTCTGTTTCCTGTACCGTGACATGCAAAAGGCTCTCCTAATAATCCACATTCAAACTGAAGAGGAAAACTGAAATCTCTAATGAAGCTGTATGTATTTATGAGTATCAATGAATAAAAACTGCTTGGATGGTTTACCTTTAAAAAATCTCATTGCTGGATTTTTTAAAAGTATTTTTAAAATTTTTTTAAATATTTATCTTTGAGAGAGAGGGAAAGACACAGTGCGAGTGGGTGAGGGGCAGAGAGAGAGGGAGACAGAAAATCTGAAGCAGGCTCCAGGCTCTGAGCTGTCAGCACAGAGCCCAATGCGGGGCTCGAGCTCACAAGCTGTGAGATCATGACCTGAGCCAAAGTCAGGTGCTTAAGTGACTGACCCACCCAGGTGCCCCTGGTATTTTTATACAGAAGCACACATAAGATTATGTTTCAGCTGGTCTTATGCAAATGTCATCCAAGGCTCACAAGAATCTAACCCTGTATTTCCCCTAGGAACAACCATTTAGTATTTGCTAATTCAGTGTCATAACAATATCACAAAATATTATTGCCATGAATAACAGGAATCAACTAGAGCTGGGAATACTTACTATTAACAGGGAAAAAATAATAGAATTGGATGGGAAAGACAGTGCAAGAATGTTCTCATTCTCTTTTTAATCTCTTCCAACTATAAGAGCCCCTTCCTCAAGTCAGTCTTAGAAGCAAGTTCAAGATACACAAGAAAATTGTACCACTCTAATACTATTCACAACTCCTCCACAGAACACCTAAGCCTTGGGGGGAGAGGAGTACAAAGCATTTGAATAAAAAGTATAAGGAACTAGGAAAGCTAACTACGACTCTATTTGAGGCTCTGATAACTTCCCTGCCAATGCTGGAGAACTTTTTGACACTGTGATTTCTTTTTTAAAGTTTTTTTGGGTGGCTCCTGGGTGGCTCAGTCAGTTGGGCATCCGACTTTGGCTCAGGTCATCTCACAGCTTATTGGTTCGAGCCCCACGTCGGGCTCTGTGCTGAAAGCTCAGAACCTGGAGTCTGCTTCTGATTCTGTATCTCCGTCTCTCTCTGCCCTTCCCCCGGCTCGCATTCTCTCTCAAAAATAAAAACATTAAAAAAACATTTTTTTAATAAAGTTTTTTTTTGGAGGGAGGGGGGCAAACAGAGAGAGGAGAAAATCCTAAGCAGGCTCAGCACTGTCAATGCAGAGCCCGATGCAGGGCTCAATCTCACAAACTGCAAGATCAAGACCTGAGCTGAAATCAAGAGTCAGACATTCAACTGACTGAACCACCCAGGCACCCCAATATTTTGATTTCTAAAATGAAGGAATAAAATTAAGGACCACTAATATCACTCAACACTTAAAATTTGTAAAGCACAGAATGATTATGAATTATAATCCTGTATTTGATATTCAAGAAAACTTTTGCTATTTTTAAACCAGGTTACAACTGGCTGTGATTTCCAAAAGAACCTTTGTATATTTACAAATTTCAGAAAACCATTCTATGATTTAATAGAGATGAACAGAGGCAAACAAAAAATGTCTTACAAAAAATTTTGTCTTGCAAAAAAATCTTTCAGTCAAGTTCACAGGCATAAGCAGCAGAGAGGAAAAAAAAGACTATTATTTCAACCTATCTGTAACATGAAATTTTATATAACCATTTAAAATCTCAAAATATTTTAAACAAATTGCACATGATCTAATGTTAAGTGGAAAAATCAGATTGTGAATAATTACAATTACTTTAAAAGAACCATACACTTTTGCGCAAAAGCCAAAAAATAGGTGCTCACTTCAGCAGCACATATTCTAAAACTGGAACAATACAGAGAAGATTAGCATGGTCCCTGCACAAGAATGACACACAAATCCGTGAAACGTTCCGTATTTAAAAAAAGGGGAGGGGGGAGGCAGAAAAATGGGAAGGAACACATAAGAAAGGCAACAAAGCATGGGAGTTACGGTAAAATTTTGCTGTCTTCTTTATACCTTCAGTTTTTCTAAGCTGTCCACAACAGATGTGGATTACTTTTACAAGAAGGTAGGAATGGTGTTTTCTTTTTAAAATGCTCTTCTGGGGGCACCTGGGTGGCTCAGTCATTTGGGTGCCCAACTCTTGATTTCACCTTGGGTCATGATCTCACAGTTTGTGGGGTCCAACCCTGCATAGTACAGAGCCTGCTTGGGACTCACTCCCTCTCCCCTGACCATGTTCTCTCTCAAGTGAACAACAACAAAACTCTTCAAAAAAATAAAAATGCTTCTCTAATATCTCTAACTTTGCCAAATACTCCCACAACCACTGTTAACTACAACCAAACCACTGTTAGTTAATATATTCCTATACTGATGCTCTCAATTTTTTGTTAATTTATTCTTACCTATTATGCTCAATTTATTCAGCAGTCTTTGAACTCCCAAAATATACTATGCATAATCCTAGAAAGCATACATCACACTGGTAAACACACACACACACACACACACACACACACACACACACACATTATCTTTCTACCTAAACTTCAAATTCCTTGTAAGCAAGGACGGCATGGGGTTTTAAGTTTTGTGTTTTTTTTTTTAAGTTTATTTATTTACTTTGAAAGAGAGCATGGGGGAGGGGCAGAGAAAGAGGTGAGAGAGAAATTCCAAGCAGACTCTGCACTGCCAACAAAGCCCAATGCAGGGCTTGATCTCACAAACCTGAGAGATCATGACCTGAGCTGAAACCAAAAGTCAGACTTAATCAACTGAGCCATCCAAGCGTCCCAAGAACTGAATGTTTCTTTTTTTTTTTTTTAATGTTTATTTCTTTTTGAGACACACACACACACAGAATGAGCGGGGGCGGGGGGAACAAAGAATTCAAAGCAGGCTCCAGGTGCGGAGCTATCAGCACAGAGCCTGATACGGGGCTCGAACTCACAAGCTGTAATGTGACCTGAGCTGAAGTCGGAAGCTTGACTGACTGAGCCACCCAAGTACCCCAGACTGAATGTTTTTAATCTCTGTATTTCCAATGCCTTGCATACAGCCTGGCACATATAAAAATTGTCATATATATATGTATATATATATATATATATATATATATATATATATATTAAAATATATACTAACAGGGGCACCTGGGTGGCTCAGTCGGTTAAGTGTCCAACTTCGGCTCAGGTCATGATCTAGCGGTTCGTGAGTTCAAGCCCCGCGTCGGGCTCTGTGCTGACAGCTCGGAGCCTGGAGCCTGTTTCAGATTCTGTGTCTCCCTCTCTCTCTCTGACCCTCCCCCGTTCATGTTCTGTCTCTCTCTGTCTCAAAAATAAACGTTAAAAAGAAAAAATTTAAAAAAAAAAATATATATATATACTAACAGAAAATCACCATTGGAACACCCAATAATACTTTGCTGCAGACAGGATCCACCAATGGATTAAGAAAATTCATAGGCAGAAGTTTGAGAACAGTATATTTTACATAATTCCAAAGTATCTACTCCAAGATACTTACTAATTACAAATGAAAAAACAGTAACTATGCAGTAGAGAACCTGCAAAGTATCTGCACAGAGAACAACATTAATTGTTGTATTTCTATATTACAGAGAATGAGCTAAGAGAATTTTCACCAGATTGAAAGGGTATGTTCCAGATAGTCAAAACTTAAAATACAGAATATGTGTTGCACATATAAAATAAACATTTTGAGGTGGTGACACAATCCCTGAGATACACAAAAAGATAAAGTCCATTTGCCAGAATAACTATAACAGAGACAACTAATGTAAACAGCCCTCTTAACTATCCATCAAGAGCCTTCTGTATATATACTCACATATATTAATACAGCCTTCTGTATTAATACTCTTGGATGGGTGCGTCTGGGTGGCTCAGTCCGTTAAGCATCCGACTCTGGACTCTGGCTCAGGTCATGATCTCACTGTTCATAAGTTCAAACCCTGCATCAGGCTCTGCCCTGACAGTGTAGAGCCTGCTTGGGATTCTCTCTTCCTCTCTCTGCGCCCCTCCCTGGTGCTCACTCTCTCTCCCCCTCTCAAAATAAATAAACTTTAAAATAAATAAAATAAAGGGGCGCCTGGGTGGCTCAGTCGATTGAGCGACCGACTTTGGCTCAGGTCAGGATCTCACAGTTCATGAGTTCAAGCCCTGCACTGGGGCTCAGAGCCTGGAGCCTGCTTCTGATTCTGTGTCTCCCTCTCTCTCTGCCCCTCCCCCACTCATGCTCTGTCTCTGTCTCAGAAATAAACATTAAAAAAAATTTTTTTTAATAAATAAATAAAATAAAATAAAAATAAAAAGGACGACTGCTCTAAATAAACAAGACATACAGGGCCTGGAGCCTGCTTCAGATTCTGTGTATGTGTGTGTCTCTCTCTCTACCCCCTCCCCCACTCTCACTCTGTGTCTCTCAAAAATAAACAAACATCAAAAAAATTTTTTTAAATAAACAAGACTTAGGAGCCAACCAAATCGAACATATAAACCTTGATTAGGTCCTGGTGTTTGAAAAAAACAGCTATCAAAGACCAGCTGAATGTAGAACAGATATTACATAATAATAGGGAACTATGACTAATTTTCTTAGATACGATACTGCATGTTACTACTGTATGCTGAAGAAATATGTGTCATGTCTGCAATTACTCTCAAATGGTTCAAAAACATGTATGTACGTATGTATGTATGTAGAGACAGAATGTTATGGATTAAATTACATTCGCCCTCAACATCCTTAAGTTGAAGCTCTTAACCCTTAGTACCTTACTGGGTACTAGGGTCATTGCAGATGTCATTAGTTAGTATGAAGTCATATGGAGTAGGATGAGCCTGTAATTCAACGTGATTGGTGTCCTGATAAAAAAGGGGAAATTCTGGACTTCTAGCCTCCAGAACTGTGAGAGAATAAATGCCTTTTGTTTGAAAAAAAAAAAGGGGGGCATGGGGATTTGGACACACATAAAGATTGGAGTTATGCCAGCACAAGCTAAAGAACTACCAGAGACTAGGAGAGAAGCCTGGAACAGATCCTTCCCTAACATCTTCAGAGGGAACAAGACCCCACTGATACTTGATCCCAGACACCTAGTCTTCAGAAATGTAAGACAATAGGGGCGCCTGGATGGCTCAGTCCGTTAAGCATCCAACTTCGGCTTAGGTAGATCTCAAGGCTTATGAGTTCAAGCCCCCATCAGGCTCTCTACTGTCAGTGCACAGCCCGCTTCAGATCGTCTGTCTCCCTCTCTCTATGCCCCTCCCACACTCACATTCTCTCCTCAAAAAAACCTCTTCGACATCAGCTGCAGCAATTTCTTACTTGACACATCCCCAAAGGCAAGGGAATTAAAAGCAAAAATGAACTATTGGGACCTCATGAAGATAAAAAGCTTCTGCACAGCAAAGGAAACAACAAAACTAAAAGGCAACCAACGGAATGGGAAAAGATATTTGCAAATGACATATCAGACAAAGGGCTAGTATCCAAAATCTATAAAGAACTCACCAAACTCCACACCCAAAAAATAAATAATCCAGTGAAGAAATGGGCAGAAAACATGAATAGACACTTCTCTAAAGAAGACATCCAGATGGCTAACAGGCACATGAAAAGATGCTCAATGTCACTCCCCATCAAGGAAATACAAATCAAAACCACACTCAGATATCACCTCACACCGGTCAGAGTGGCTAAAATGAACAAATCAAGAGACTATAGATGCTGGAGAGGATGTGGAGAAACGGGAACCCTCTTGCACTGTTGGTGGGAATGCAAACTGGTGCAGCCGCTCTGGAAAACAGTGTGAAGGTTCCTCAAAAAATTATAAATAGACCTATCCTATGACCTAGCAATAGCACTGCTAGGAATTTACTCAAGGAATACAGGAGTACTGATGCATAGGGGCACTTATACCCCAATGTTTATAGCAGCACTCTCAACGATAGCCAAATTATGGAAAGAGCCTAAATGTCCATCAACTGATGAATGGATAAAGAAATTGTGGTTTATATACACAATGGAATACTACGTGGCAATGAGAAAGAATGAAATACAGCCTTTTGTAGCAACATGGATGGAACTGAAGAGTGTTATGCTAAGTGAAATAAGTCATACAGAGAAAGAGAGATACCATATGTTTTCACTCTTATGTGGATCCTGAGAAACTTAACAGAAGTCCATGGGGGAGGGGAAGAAAAATAAAAAAATTAAAAAAAAGAAAAAAGAGGTTAGAGAGGGAGAGAGCCAAAGCATAAGAGACTCTTAAAAACTGAGAATAGGGGCACCTGGGTGGCTCAGTCGGTTAAGCAGCCGACTTCGGCTCAGGTCATGATCTCGCGGTCCGTGAGTTCGAGCCCCGTGTCGGGTTCTGGGCTGATGGCTCAGAGCCTGGAGCCTGTTTCCGATTCTGTGTCTCCCTCTCTCTGACCCTCCCCCGTTCATGCTCTGTCTCTCTCTGTCTCAAAAATAAATAAACATTAAAAAAAGAAAAAAAAAAAAACTGAGAACAAACTGAGGGTTAATGGGGGGTGAGAGGGAGGGGAGAGTGGGTGATGCGTATTGAGGAGGGCACCTTTTGGGATGAGCACTGGGTGTTGTATGGAAACCAATTTGACAATAAATTTCATATTTAAAAAAAAAAATGTTTAGTGGGATGGGGGATAGGCTAAATGGGTAGTGGCACTAAGGAATCTATTCCTGAAATCATTGTTGCACTATATGCTAATTTGGATGTAAGTTTTAAAAAATAAATAAATAAATAGAAAACAAACAAACAAAAATGTTTAGAGGGGCACTTGGGTGGCACAGTTTGATGGGCGTCTGACTCTTCATCTCAGGTCAGGTCATATCATGGTTCATGGGTTCAAGCCCCACATCAGGCTCTGCACTGTTGGTGTGGAGCCTGCTTGGAATTCTCTCTCCTTCTCTCTGACCCTCCCCTGCTTGTGATATCTAAGTAAATAAACTTAAAAAATAAAATAAAAAACAAATAAATGTTTAGAACTGTAAAATAAAAGTGACTATTTTTTTTTTTTTAACGTTTATTTATTTTTGAGACAGAGAAAGACAGAGCATGAACAGGGGAGGGGCAGAGAGAGAGGGAGACACAGAATCCAAAACAGGCTCCAGGCTCTGAGCTGTCAGCACAGAGTCCGACGCGGGGCTCGAACCCACGGACCGTGAGATCATGACCTGAGCCAAAGTCAGACGCCCAACCGACCAAGCCACCCAGGCACCCCAATAAGTGACTATTGTTTAAGCAACCCAGTTGTGTTATGGCTGCCCAGCAAACTAATAGAAAAAGAAACTACACCAAAATTGTAATAAATGTTGAATCTAGGAGGCAAGTCTATGGTATTAACTACTTTCAACTTTTCTGCATATCTAAAATGTTTAGTACCTCAGGTAATACCTTAGAAATGTGTGAATATTCTGTTCTCTAATAATCAACCATTTAGTAGCCATTGATGATACTTACCTGAATAAAAGGAGCTTTGTTTATCGATGTATCCATAAAATAGCTTGCTGGGATTTTGAATTGGATCACACTGAATCTACAGATCAAATTCAAAAGAACTGACAGCTTGAACAATATTGAATCTTCCTATCCATGCAATATGGAATATTTTTCCATTTAAGTATTATTTGATTTCTTTCAAAGAGTTTACAGCTTTCCTCATGCAGATTTTGTACATTTTTTTAAGATTAATATCTAAGGGATTTGGGGGGGGGTGCTAATATAGATGGCACTGCTTTATTTCCAGATTCCAACTGTTCGTTGCTGGTATATAAGAAAGCAATTGGCTTCTGTATATTTATCTTGTATTTTGAAACCTCGCTATAATCACTTATTAGTTACAAAAGATACTTTGTTAACTCTTGAAATTTTCTTTTTTTTTTAATTTTTTTTTTAACGTTTTATTTATTTTTGAGACACAGAGAGACAGAGCATGAACGGGGCAGGGGCAGAGAGAGAGGGAGACACAGAATCAGAAGCAGGCTCCAGGCTCCGAGCCATCAGCCCAGAGCCCGACGCGGGGCTCGAACTCACGGACCGCAAGATCATGACCTGAGCTGAAGTCGGACGCTTAACCGACTGAGCCACCCGGGCGCCCCAATTCTTGAAATTTTCTACACAGACAATCACATCTGTGAACAAAGACAATTTTATTTTTTCAAAGAGCTTAGTTTATTTTTTTTTAACTTTATTTATTTTGGGGCCGGGGGGAGCACGCACGAGGCATACGGATGCATGGGGCAGGGACAGAGACAGAATCCCAAGCAGGCTCTGCAATGTCAGCACGGAGCCCAACCTACGGCTCGAATCCACAAACTGTGAGATCATGGCCTCAGTCAAAATTCAGAGTCAGACACTCAACCAACTGAGCCAGGTGCCCCGAACAAAGACCATTTTAATTCTTCCTTACCAATCTGTATACCTTTTATTTCCTTTTCTTGTTTTACTGCATTCTCTAGGACTTCCAAGACAATGCTGAAAAGGAGTGGGGAGCAGGGACATCTTTGCCTTGTTCCAGATCTTAGCCTTTAATTTCTCACACTATTAAAGTATGATGTTAGCCATGGGGGTTTTAGAGATGTGCCATATCAACTTGGGAGAGACCCCCTCTATGTTTGGTTTGCTGAACATTTTTATCATGAATAGATACTGAAGTCTGTCAAACGCTTTTTTGCATGTATTAATATAAAGCATGATTTATTAATCTATTAATATAATATTAATTTTCTTCATATAATCATATGATGTGATAAAGTACATCATTTCATTTTTGGATGCTAAACCAGGCTTGCATACCTGAAATAAATCCCACTTGGTCATAATGTGTGTAATTCTTTTTATTTACCGTAAGATTCATTCAATTTGCTAATATTCTGTTGAGGATTTCTGCTTTTATGTTCATGAGAGATACTGATCTGTAGTTTTCCTCCTGTATGGTCTTTATGTGGTTTTGGTATTAGGGTAATGCTGGCATCATAGGATGAATTAGGAAGTATTCCCTATTTTCTGGAAGTATTCCTTCTATTTTCTGAAAGAGACTATAGAGAATTGGTATAATTTCTTTCTGAAATGTTTGGTAGAATTCACCAATGACATTATGCTAAGTGAAATAAGCTAGCCACAAAAGGATATAGTATAATGTCTCTTATATGAGGTTTCTAAAGTAGTCAGATTCAAAGAGATAAAGTAGATTGGTGGTTGTCACGGACTAAGGGAGGGAAGAATGGGAAGTTAGTTTTTAATGCGTACAGAGTTTCAGTTAGGGAAGTTGAAAGGGTTCTGGAAACAGATGGTTGTACAATATTGTTAATGTATTTAATGTCCCACAAGTGTATATTTAAAAAGGTTAACTACCACTGGGAGAAAAGAATGAAGTTAAATTGTCAATTCTACACTAAGCATGTTTTAACCAAAACAAACAAACAAACAAACAAACAAGCAAAGCTAGACATGGAACCTAGCAGGTATTCAATAACTATGTAATGAACTAGTGGCTTTAATAAATGTGTATAAAGGATTAATTTTTAAATGCTATGAGAGGGAATACTATGGGAAGAAACAAGAATTAATGAGCGCGGAAGCACGGATGTAAAACAAGTTTCAAGTGAATTCATTTATGCAGTCAGTGATAGGAGCACCTGGGTGGCTCAGTTGGTTGAACTATTGTTTTCAGCACAGGTCATGATCCCATGGTCATGCTCAGGTCACACTCTGCACCCAGTGTGGAGCCCACTTAAGATTTTCTTTTTCTTTCTCTTTCTCTCTCTCTCGTTCTTGCTCTCGCTCTCTCTTCTCTCTCAGGGCACCTGGGTGGCACAGTCGGTTAAGCAGTCAACTTTGGTTCAGGTCACGATCTCGAGGTTCATGGGTTCGAGCCCCGCATCAGGCTCTGTGCTGACAGCTCAGCCCTTCCCCCACTTGCGCTCTGTCTCTCTCTCTGTCTCTCTCAAAAAATGAATAAACATTAAAAAATTTTTTTAAAAAAAGATTCTCTCTCCCTCCGCTCCTCTCTCCAACTCATGCTCTCTCTTAATAAAAATTTTAAAAATTATGCAGTGATTAAAAAAAGGAATATACCAACTGGACAACAGGCAGAGTGAAATAGCAAAAAGAATAAAAGGACTCTGTTCTAATGGAGACAAAATTGACATATAACACTGGATTGGTTTTAGGTGCACTTAAGTTTTTAAAAGTGGTTCATGGACAGGGTAGGTGTTAAGAGTGAGCAGCAGAGGAAGTTCATATATTGGAGCTGAATTCTGAAATTCCTGTTATGTCAACCTACACATGCTGAAGACATGCTAAATCTATCAAATAATGCAGGAAGCCTTAACTGGGGTCTATGGATACATAAATGGGCAAAAAGGAGTTCAGTGACCCCCTCACCTCACAGCTGCAAGAATTCTAATATGAATATTTACATATTTGTCTGGGAAAAGAGTAAACAACTTTCATCAGACACCTCACGGGGTTCAAAAAAGTATAGGGGCACCTGGGTGGCTCAGTCGGTTAAGTGTCCGACTTCGGCTCAGGTCATGATCTCACGGTCCGTGAGTTCGAGCCCCGCGTCAGGCTCTGTGCTGACAGCTCAGAGCCTGGAGCCTGTTTCAGATTCTGTGTCTCCCTCTCTCTGACCCTCCCCCATTCATGTCCTGTCTCTCTCTGTCTCAAAAATAAATAAACGTTAAAAAAAAAAAATTTTAAAAAAAAAGTATAAAACTACTATTGTGGACAATGATGAGTCATCCAAGAAATGTGAATGATAAAATTTGAATTTTAGAAAGATAAATTATCCTATGCAATTTTAAAGGAGGAATAAGAGACAAGAAAAGAATTTACTCAATTATAATAATCAAGGAAGATGTACATATCTTTTTACCAAAATCTCTCACTAAATTTTTTAGTCTTCACAAATTTTTTTTAAATCTATGGTTTTGGGGCGCCTGGGTGGCTCAGTCAGTTAAGCGTCCGACTTCGGCTCAGGTCATGATCTCGCGGTCCTTGAGCTCGAGCCCCACGTCGGGCTCTGTGCTGACAGCTCAGAGCCTGGAGCCTGTTTCAGATTCTGTGTCTCCCTCTCTCTGACCCTCCCCCATTCATGCTCTGTCTCTCTCTGTCTCAAAAATAAACGTTAAAAAAAAAATTTTTTTTTAAATCTATGGTTTTTACCTATACAAAACAAGATTCTAATGGACGGCCCTTGAGATCTACTTTAAATAACGTATTCAATGAGCTGCATAACATTTTACTATGCAAAAATATACCCCAGAAATGATCAAAAAGGGGCAAATTAGTGATTTGATTTTATTTTGAGAAAAACAGAAAGTGAGCAGAGGAGGGGCAGACAGAGTGGGGGAGAGAGAATCCCAAGCAGGCTCTGTGCTGTCAAGGGATCTATCTGTGGGTTTGAACTCAAGAACTATGAGATCATGACCTGAGCTGAAACCAAGAGCCAGATGCTCAACCAACTGAGCCACCCAGGAGCTCCCAAATTGGTGATTTTAAATTCCCTTCAATACTCATGCTGAAGAATGACTCTTCATCACTTACTGAAAAGCAACATCACTCAAAAAAGCAAAAATCAGGGGTGCCTGCTGGTTCAGCAGGTAGAACATGTGACTCTTGATCTCAAGGTTGTGAATTCAAGCCCCACATTAGGTGTAGAGATTACTTCAAGTAAAATCTTTATTTAAAAATAAAAGCAAAATACCAGGGCACCTGGGTGGCTCAGTTGGTTAAGCGACCGACTTCAGCTCAGGTCATGATCTCATGCTCCATGAGTTCGAGCCCCGCGTCGGGCTCTGTGCTGACAGCTCAGAGCCTGGAGCCTTCTTCAGATTCTATGTCTCCCTCTCTCTGCCCCTCCCCCGCTCATTCTCATTCTCTCTCTCTCTCTCTCTCTCAAAACAAACATTAAAAATTAAAAAAAAAGCAAAATCCATAATACATGTGTTGATGTGAGAGAAACAACTATACTCAGACACTAATGGGGTACATACTTTGACCAAGCAATCCCATGTCCATGAATTCACTCCTACACAGGCAGAGCACTTTTTGCAATAACAAAGACTGGAAACCAACTATGTCTGTTAAACAGAGGACTAGTCAAAGTAAACCATGAAATATACATACAGTGCATATTACGAAAACTACCATAAAGGAGGTAATTCTATTTAGGATCTCCAAGATAAACTGTTAAGTGAAAAAAAGGAAGTACAAACCAATATATAGAATGTTAATGTGTGTGTGAAAAGCAACAGAAAAAGGAACACATACACATCTATAGTGCATAAATTTGCTACATATACCTCACATTACTTTGGAAGATTTCACAACAAACTGATAAAGACAGCTACTGCATAGAAGAAAGAAGATAGTTGCAAGAAGACAGATCACTGCACATCCTCTTGTACTTTTCACTGTTTCTTAACACATGTATATAGCACATAAATGAATGAATAAATACACAAAAATGAAATAACTTATAAAAGTAATGCTACCAACTGTAGTGTTAGTGTTATGAACACGGCCAGACACAAAACTGGAAATGTCTACTCTGGGCACAAAAGCGACATAAAAAATGTAACTGGAAATGAGCACTGGGGTAGAAAATGTAGGTGAAGGGGGCCTGGGTGGCTCAGGTGGCTCAGTCGGTTGAGCGTCCAACTCTTGATTTTGGCTCAGGTCATGATCTCACAGTTCATGAGTTTGAGCCCCCCCCACATCAGGCTCTGCACTGGGGGTGTGGAGCCTGCTTGGGATTCTGTCTCCCTCCTGCCCTCCCTCTCTCTCTGTGCCTCCCCAGCTCTCTCTCTCAAAATAAACTTAAAAAGAGAGAGAAAATGTGGATGAAAAAGACTCTTATTAATAATACCAACTACAATTTGAGTATATGAAACATAGGGAGGCACGGGGCTACATTTGGGATGTGAGGGTGGGTGGCTGTGTGTGTTTCTGTGTGTATAAAATCTACTAAGAAATATTCTCCCAAATGCAGATTTAAAGACTGAAAATCATCACATTACTAAAATAAAAATACACCAAAGTTCTCACCAGTAACCAATTCTGAACAAAGCTATTTGTGACAATTTAAGGACCACAAACAATGTGACCACTTAAATCCTGATGGAAGATTTTCCTATTTTAGACTCTTTTAGGTATGTAACTTGTCATTTTAGCTCTCTCCCAGAGACAATGAACCAAACAGCCCTTCCAAGTTATACTATGAAATGCTCTGGGTTTTTTGTAAAGGTGGAATGAAGAACACTAAACTGGTATTCAGGTGACCTGAATTCTGCCACCGTGTGACTACAAACAAATTTAATCTCTTCAATCCTGTTTCTTTATCTTCAAATTAAAAAGTCTAGATTTGATGACCTTCAAAAATAAAACAATTCTATAATTTCAAGATTACACAGGGAATAGGTAAGAATTTTCCTAAATTTCGTTCAGCTCATTTTTAATCTAGCTTAACAACTAAACTGAAGGTAAAAGCACTTAACAGAATACCCAAAATCATTCCCAAAGCAACAATCCCTAAAGATATGGTCCTGAATATTTCAAATTTGTCAACAGCAAGATAAACTGACATGCTCAAGGCTTTGAATGTTTCTTGATTTTGGACCAGTTCTCGGTTTCTAGTTCTTACCCATATTGGCCTAAAAGCCTAACAAGTTCCTCAGTATTTGGCATTTACGGTGTCTTTAATTACCCTATGACACACACTATCTCAATTTGTATTTCCCTCCAACCCAGTCTGGACCTCAAAAATATAGTGGTTATTAAGGACACAGTAAACTGAGAGTTAATCAAATATTAAAAGTGAAATTAGGGGCACCTGGGTGGCTCAGAGTGTTGAGCGTCCAACTCTTGATTTTGGCTCAGGTTATGATCTCATGATTTTTGAGTTTAAGCCCTGTGTTGGGCTCACACTGCCAGTGCAGAGCCTGCTTAGAATTCTCTCCTCTCTCGCTGCCCCTTCTCCTGCTCGCATGTGCACAATCTCTCTTTCCGAATAAACTTAAAAAAAATTTTTTAATAATAAAAATGAAGTTAAAAAAATTTCACTAATGGAGCACCTGGCTGGCTCAGTCAGTACAGCATGCAACACTTAATCTCAGGGTTGAGTTTGAGCCCATGTTGGGGGTAGAGATTACTTAAAAGCTTTAAGAAAATAAAAATAATAAATAAATTTCACTAATGAAATATATATCCTTCCTTACCCTTTATAAAATAAAGGTTAAGTACAGTTATGTAAAACTGCTTTTATTAGAGCCAAAACTAAAGCTTAAAGATTTCTAACCACAAAGTAAAGCCTTACAAGTTTCTAACCAAAAAGTCAAAATCCTACTCATATTTACCCTATGGACAACACACATTCTTGGTTGGGTAAATCAAATGCTTGACCAATTGCTAACTGCATCAAATACAGCACATATATAATATATTCATGACTATGAGACAAAGCCTTCTTAAGATATAATACCAAAAGCACAATCAACAGAAGAAAAAATAAATTGGACATCATCAAAATTACTTTTGTGCTTCAATAATACCATCAAGAAAGTGAAAAGACAATCCATAAAATGAGAGAAAATTTCTGCAAATCATGTATCTGATAAGGGACTTGCAGCATTTACAATATATTCAGTAATAATAAAAAACAAATAACCTAATATTTTAAATGGGCAAAGTATCTGAAAAGAGACTTCTCTAAAGAAGATATATAAATGGCCAATAAGCACATGAAAAGATGTTCACCATTATTAGTCATTAGGAAAATGCAAATCAAAGCCATGAGATAACACTGCACATCCATTAGGGTAGCTATAATCTA
Organism: Panthera tigris; assembly: GCF_018350195.1. Classification (NCBI taxonomy): domain Eukaryota; kingdom Metazoa; phylum Chordata; class Mammalia; order Carnivora; family Felidae; genus Panthera; species Panthera tigris. The sequence continues at coordinate 110,096,291 of NC_056667.1, read as the reverse complement.
AAAGAAGGCAAATAACACGTGGTGGTGAGGATATGGAGAAATTCTAACCCTCATATACTGCTGGTAAGGATATGAAATAGTACAGTCTTTTGAGAAAACAGATTTGGAATCTCCTTAAATCACAAATACAGAATTACCATAACAACCAGCAATTCCATTCCTAGGTATAATGCCAAGAGAACCGAAAGCATTATGTCTACACAAAAACTTGTATGCTATTATTCATAACTATTATTCATAACATTATTCACTATTTTTCGTAATAACTTGAAAGTGATAACAACCCAAACATTTTACTTACTAGATTACTGGTTAGTCAGATGGAAGAGACATACAGGGCAAGGTATGTAGGAAAAGGGTTAGAGCATCCACATCCGCTGACCCACCAAGCTACCCAAATCTCTACACAATCACCAAATTGGAAGCTTTCTGAACCTCATCCTTTTGGCCTTTTATGGAGGCTTCTTTACCTAGGCATGGTTCACTAAATCACTGGCCACTGGCAACTGATCCTACCTCCAACCTCTCTCTCTGAGGTTGAGAAGGTGAGACTGAAAATCCAACCATCTAATCACTTGGTTGGTTTCCCTGGCAACCAGCCCCTATCCCACAGCTTTCCAAAAGTCAGCTCCTTAACATAAATACAGTGTGGTTCAAAGAGGTTTGTTTTGAATGTCAAGACACACATCACTCTAATCACCTAGGAAATTCCAAGAGTTTTAGGAGCTCTGTGCCAAAAACTGGACAAAGATCAAATATGTATTTCTTATTATAAATCACATTATCACGGGGTGGGTGTGGGGGAAGGGGGGAGCTCTGAATTGATATGGAATGATTTCTTGAATATATTGTTAGGTGGAAAAAGAACAAGGATCACACACAGAAATGGGAAACATCAAACTTTCCAACTTTTGCACAGCAAAGAACACAATTAAGAGAGAAAAGGCAACCTACAGAATGGGAGAAAATACCCGCAAATCACATGCCTGATAAGGGGTTAGTATCCAGAAGAGGTAAAGAACTCCTACAACTCAACAACAAAAAATCAAATAATCCAATTAAAATTGGGGCAAAGGATTTGAATAGACATTTCTCCAAAGCTGATATACAAATTGCCAACAAGCATATGAAAAGATGCTCAACATCACTAATCATGAGAGAAATGCAAATTAAAACCACAATGAAATATCACCTCACACCTAACAGAATGGCTACTATCAAAGAAACATTGTTGATGGGGATGTGGAGAAATTGGAACCCTTTTGTACTATTAGCAGGAATATAAAATATAAAATGGTATGATCGCTATGGAAAACGGGATGGAAGCTGCTCAAAAAATGAAAAATAGGGGTGCCTGGGTGGCTCAGTCAGTTAAGCATCTGACTTCAGCTCAGGTCATGATCTCACAGTTCATGGGTCTGAGCCCCGCGTCAGGCTCTGCAATGACAGCTCAGAGCCTGGAGCCTGTTTCCGATTCTGTGTCTATCTCTGCCCCTCTCCAGCTCATGCCCTGTCTCTCAAAAATAAATAAACGTTTTAAAAAAAAATTTTTAATGAAAAATAGACTACCATATGATCCAGCAATCCCACTTCTGGGTATATATTCATAAGAATTGAGGGGCGCCTGGGTGGCTCAGTTGGTTAAGCGGCCGACTTCAGCTCAGGTCATGATTTCGCGGTCCGTGAGTTCGAGCCCCACGTTGGACTCTGTGCTGATGGCTCAGAGCCTAGAGCCTGTTTCAGATTCTGTGTCTCCCTCTCTCTTACCCTCCCCCGTTCATGCTCTGTCTCTCTCTGTCTCAAAAATAAATAAACGTTAAAACAAAAAAAAATTTAAAAAGAATTGAAAACAGGATCATGAAGAGATATTTGGACACCCCCATGCTCACAGCAGCAGTATTCACAATAACCAAAAAGTCAATGAGCCATGGATGAATGGATAAATATAATGTGGTATATACATACAATGGAATATTGTTAAGCTGTAAAAAAGGAAGGAAATCTTGCCACATTCTACAACATGGATGAGCCTTGTGGACATTATGGTTAAGTGCAATAAGCCAGCCACAAAAATAATGCATGATTTCAACCATATGAGGTATCTAAAATAGTCAAACTCCTAGAAACACAAAGTAGAATAGCCACAGGCTGGAGGAGGCGGAAATGGGGAGTTGTTCCATGGGTACAGAGTTCCAGTTTTATAAGATGAAGAAAGTTCTCAGATCTGTGGCACAACAATGTGAATATACTTAATGCTACTAAACTGTATGCTTAAAAATGGCTAAGATGGTAAATTTTTTCATCACAATTTAAAAAAGGTCACAAGTTTTTACAGAAAAGAAAAATAAGAATACACACATACATACATTGGGTGAGTGAGAATTGTAGTGGAGAGCCTAGAGACAGAACCAAGACTGAAGTAATTCTTTCAGTATAGTCTTAAATTGTAAACCATGTACATATTTGATATATTACAAAATTAAATCGATTGGGTGCTGGGTGGCTCAGTCGGTTAAGCATCCAACTTCAGCTCAGGTCATGATCTCAGTTCGTGAGTTCGAGCCCCACAGCAGGCTCTCTATCAGCACAGAGCCTGCTTCAGATCATCTGTCCCCCTCTCTCTCTGCCCCTCCTCCCCTGCTAAATCTCTCCCTCCCTCTCTCTCTCAAAAGTAAACAAACATTAAAAACAAAAACAAAAAACAAGAGGGGCTCTGGGTGGCTCAATCGGTTAAGCATCCAATTTCATCTCAAGTCATGATCTCACAGTTGGTGAGTTCCAGCCCCACATCAGGCTCTGTGCTGACAGAGCCTGGAGCCTGCTTCAGAGCCTCTATCTCCCTCTCTCTCTGCCGCTCCCCTGCTCTTGTTCTCTCACTCGCTCTCTCGCTTGTTCTGTCTCAAAAATAAAAACATCAAAAAAAAAAAAAAAAGAGAGAGAGAGAGAAAAAAACAATAAAGGGGTGCCTGGCTGGCTCAGTCAGTGGAGCATGTGACTCTTGATCTCGGGGTTGTAAGCTCAGGCCCCACACGGGGGGGTAGAGATTACTTAAAAATGAAATCTTTAAATGGGGCGCCTGGGTGACTCAGTCGGTTAAGCGGCCGACTTCGGCTCAGGTCATGATCTCACAGTCCGTGAGTTCAAGCCCCGCATCGGGCTCTGTGCTGACAGCTCAGAGCCTGGAGCCTGCTTCAGATTCTGTGTCTCCTTCTCTCTCTGACCCTCCCTCGTTCATGCTCTGTCTCTCTCTGTCTCAAAAATAAATAAACGTTAAAAAAAATTTTTTTTAATTAAAAAAAATAAATAAAATCTTTAAAGGGGTGCCTGGGTGACTCAGTCGGTTAAACATCCAACTTTAGCTCACGTCATGATCTCACAGTTCCTGAGTTCTAGCCCCGCATCTGGCTCTGTACTGTCAGTGCAGAGCCTGCTTAGGATTCTCTCTCTTCCTCTCTCTCTCTCTGACCCTCCCCTGCTCATTCTCTCTTTCCCTCCCTCTCTCTCTCTCTCCCTCCAAATAAATAAATAAATTTAAAAATTTTTAAAAATCTATAAAAAATAAAAATTAAAAAAATAATCAATGTCAAAGACTTAATGCTAATTGCCTCAGGCACAATAATGGTATCGTGTTTTTAGTACTGCCTTAGATGGAGTCAGGCTTGAAATAAAAATGTTTAAAGTGTAGAAGAATGACACTATTTTTCAAAGATGCATCCTGGGGCATCTGGATGGCTCAGTTAGTGAAGCATCCAACTCTTGATCTCAGCTCAGGTAATGATCTCATGGTTCATGCGTTCAAGTCCCATGTCAGGTTCTGCACTGACAGTGCTGAGCCTGCTTGGGATTCTCTCTCTCCCTCTCCCTCTGCTTCTCCTCTCTGCTCTGCAATCCCCCCCCTCCCCATGCACATGCATGCTCTCTCTCTCAAAATAAATAAACTTTAAAAAAAAAAAAAAAAAAAGAGGCATCCTGAGGTGTTTAGGGGACAAATAGCATGGCATATGCAATTTAATTTCAATTGGTTGTTGAGAGGGGACTTAGATAGCTAAAGCAAAATGGTTAAGTGTTAGTAACAGGTAAATCTAAATGGAAGGTAATAGGTATTCATTCTTTCAACTTTTCTGGATGTTTGCAATTTCTCATAACATAAAAAGATAAGAAAGTTACCAGAATATCCCACATCCAAAAAAGGAGAAATGGCTCTTAAAAGTATCTTCCTAAGTGGGACAGTGAATAGAGCAGGAGCCTATAACAAACTCAGCCTCAAGCACAATTTTGCATTTATCATCCCACCCAAGGACCTACTCAAAATGGGTAAGGCATAGTGCCAGGTACTAAAGGACACAAAGTAACAGAAGGCAGTCACACAGACCCTAGGCTAACTGGAGAGAGGAATTATAAATAAATAAAAAGGAGAGCCTGGGTAGCTGAGTGGGGTTAAGTGTCACACTTCAGCTCAGGTCATGATTTCACGGTTCATGGGTTCGAGCCCCACGTCAGGCTCTGTGCTGACAGCTCAGAGCCTGCAGCCTGCTTTGGATTCTGTGTCTCTCTAGCTCTGTGCCCCTCCCCCACTCATGCTCTGTCTCTGTCTCTCTCAAAAACAAATAAACATTTAAAATGTTTTTAATAAATAAATACATGACAAGTTTCTGAAGACCTTATTAATGGGATGAGATTTAGCTGGATTTTGAGGAATGGATAGGTTACGAATAGTCTAGAGGAGGAAGACAGGCAAAAAGTTAAAGCCAAGCAGTAGAAATAAACCAGATCTGTGTGAAATGAATCCCAGTAGAATCATGAGAATAGTTTTTGTGGAAAATTCACTCACTTCTATAAAACAATTTTTAGAATGCCATGGTTTTATGAATACAAAAATGTAAGGCAATGAAGGATCTGCCTTCAAAGAGCTCACAAAGTAGTGGAGAAGATACACAATCAAAATACATTAAACAGAGATATGTACCAAATGCTTTAATAACACAGGGAAAGGAATAGTTTACAAGAGAATGAGACTGCCAAGTCTTTAATAAAGATATCTGAGTTAATCTTTAAGAACTGGAAAGTGGAAGGGAGGCAAAATAGGTGAAGGGGAAAAGGTACAAACTTCCAGTTATAAAATAAGTCATGGGGATGTAATGTACAACATGGCGACTATATTTAATAATAGTATACTGCATATACGTAGATCCTAAAAGTTATCACAAGAAAAAAAAATGTGTAACCTTCTATGGTGACAGACGTTAACTAGACTTATTGAGGTGGTCATTTTGCAATAGATATAAATACTAAATCATTATGTTGTACACCTGAAACTAATATCATGTTACATGTCAATTATACCTCAAAAAAAATAATTATTATAATAGTTATCTCAAAGGTGAAAGAAAATGATAATGTAGTAAGCATTCAATAAATTTTGGCATTTTTCTTTCTGTTACTTGAATTTAGTTGGCTAATTTGTAGGGTGTTTTTATTTATTTAACACTTTCATGTGTAAGGAAACTGATGTTCAGAGTTTCATTATCTGACCCAATATTTTAAAAAAAGCTAGTTAGTGGTGAGCCTGGCATTCAAACCTAGGTCTGTCTGATGCCGGAAGTCAAGCCCTTTCCAATACTACCCAGCTCTGAGAATTTATAAGCATTCAAATTATGAATATACGGTACAATACAAACATTATGAAGTCAGTCAATTTTCACGAGAAAATACTACATAAAACAATCAAGGACAAGAAATGGAGAAGTGTAATTTGGGGAATATTTTCCAACATACTTAAGAGCTTCCATGTCTGGCACTAATGTAAATCTTTCGCAATGGGGACACAAATGTTACCAGCCACAGTGTGTGTTCAAGGAGGAAAGTTTTTAAACTATGTCACTGTCAAAGACAAAAGATAAAATATCTTGAAGCATTAAAACTATGGTCAGGAGACCTACTTGTCACAACACATTACACAGCAACAGAGAAACTTTCACCATTCGACAAAAAAAAAAAAAAAAAAAAAAAAAAAAAAGAAAAGAAAAGAAAGAAAGAAGAAAAGAAAAGAAAAACAGATATAACCTCTCTTACAAGCAAAAATTTCAACACAAAATCTTGGAATGTTCTGGAATCTTAAAAGAACAAATCTGCAGTATTTAAGCAAGTTGTAAGCTTATGGTATTTAATTAAATATTCTTTGATAATAAAGATTTCTAATCTGCAGACTACAAATAATACCACTTTATCTAAAAACAGTACTAAGACCCCTAATTTTTTGCTAAGCAACCTCAAAAGGATTACATATATATTCATAAGTGAGACTTTCACTAATATTTCTGTCAATATATCTGTTGTAGTTTGGGTTTTTTTTTTAATTTTTATTTTTTAATAAAAAGCCCAACACTGGGTTTGAACTCACGACCCTGAGATCAAGAATCAGATGCTTAACTGACACACAAGCAACAGATTTGTTGTAGTTTTAAAGCTTTGCTATAACCTTACTTTCCTACTCTGAAATATGAAACAGTTTGGAATTTGGCAATAAATAACATGTTTCTCCCAAAGCAATGTGAAATATGGACTTATTACTTAGCAAAGAGAACTGAAAAAATACATTAAGTGGTTAGCAAAAATATAATTAAAGCCTTAGATCAAGATAAATCTGTGATGGCAAAATCTGACCTTTTAGTACTTTTCACCAAAGTATGTAAGTTAAGCCATCAACATCATAGATAAGAATTTATTTGTAACTACATCATTGTGATGTAAGGTCAACTTTCTATCAATATTCTTACCACGAGTACAAAAAGAGAAAATTTTTCCGTAAAGTTCAATGAAACAGGCTAAAGAGTAACTGCAAGCCTCTGCCAAAAAAAAAAAAAAAAGTCGTTCCAGTTATTTTATCTTCCAAGCAAGGAGACCAATTAAAAACTGCAAAAGTATCTTATGGCGATTAAAGATGGGTGTCAAATCCAATTAAGATTAGGAAAAGAAAAAGCCACCATGAGAACAATTAACATGTTTCCTTTTAACTAACAGTCTCTAAAAGTTTTGTTTTAAATAGATCTACCATTGCATCACGTTCACAGGCAAAAATACTGCATACACTCTATCTCCAGAGTGTACTTAAAAGTCAACTCAGCGCTCCCAAAAGGTATTTCTTTTAACACCGGCTTTTTTTGTTCATACTCTAATGTCTTCCAAAGTTCCTAAACAGTTAAGATAATGTCATCTGTGCAGAAATTACTTAAAAACATTCTTGACAAGTTTTCTACAAGTAACAAGTACTTTTCTGATCTGATTTGAACAGATCCAATTACGGAATTCCCTGTCGACCCACCTTCCTCTTACGACGGAAGGGTCACTAACCACAAGGGTTACAAAAGAGTATTAGTATTTCTTTAAAAAAAAAAAAAGCTAAAATCCTAAATACGTAGTTGTCAGGGAGCAACTTAAAACCGGAGATAAAGAGGGAGTTACTGTAGGCACACTTGCAACTAACATGATCGAAAGCAAGCAAAACAGGAATGTAACTATTCCAAAGGAGAAGGGTTTTTGCCCGTCAAGCTGTGGACTTATACCTATTACAAACACCAATTTCAAGACACGATAATATCGAGGCTAAACCTGCTGCTGTTTCACAGGTTTCCCATTAACTTCCCGCGACCCTTGAACCAAAAGCCGCACTCCATTCAACTCTCGGCTCAGCCCCTTCCACTCCCGCCCCAAATCTACGTTTAACGCGCTTCCCTTCTCCAAACTTCACGTCTTATCCGTGGCCTACCCTACCTACGTCTTCTCGTCGCCAATCAGGGGCTTTACTTCCACCATGCCCTCCTTTTCTGGTCTACCTCAAGCCTCCAGCTCCCTCCCCTAAAAGTCGACCCAGCCTCAAAGGGCCCTCCCGACGACGATGCTCCCAGTTCTCCCAACCTGTCCCCAGGCGCCCCTCTAGGCCCCCAAAGCACGCAACGGCCGAGCTTGAAAATGGCGGAAAGTGCCATCGTCTGCAGCAAGCGAGCAGTCCCGTGCCGCCGCCGCACTCACCCTCCGGCGCTGAGCAAAGCTCCTAATGAATGGCGAGCGAAGAGTTCGTCTCCACCGCCGGGAAGGTCTCTCGCATCTAGCCTCTTCCCTCCTCCCCTCTCAATCCCTCTCCTCCAAAGGAGCAGCCGCCATCTTCCCCTACGAGCCACCGAGCGCACGCCCTGGCGTCACCACGCACCGTCGGACGTTACTACGTCACTCGCGCCTGGGGCGCCTAGCTCGGTCGGCCTCCATCTGCGCAGGTGCGTAGGTGAGGGGTGGGACCCGGCCGAATCCCCTTGCGGCTTGCCTGAGGGCTTCCTTTGTTCCCGCTGAGCGGAAGTCCGCGCTGCCAACGGAGGCGCGGCGAAGGTGTTAAGCGGTGCTGACTTTCTTCGCGCTGTGAGCTAAACTTAATGCCCTCAAGAACACCCGGTTTTTCAGGGTTTGAATAAGAAATTTGTTCGGGGGCGGAGTGGCAGTTCCAGCGTGTGGCCTAGAGTGAAACTGTGGGCAAGGCACTTGGCCATGCTAAGTCTATTTATCCGTGAAATTGGAGCTCCTGCCTGCTAGTATTTTGAGCATTTAAATGAAAGCACTTAGCTTAGTCAAGCGTGCAGCTGGAGTTTATATCACCCCAATGCAAGTCGGGCCTCTTAGTGTGACTCCCTTCCTGAGTCAGACCAAGTTATAAAAGCTGAACCATGTGGTACGACCACTTTGAAAAACATTTAACAGTGTCTGTTGGAGCTAAGTTTATACTCACTCGGCGTGCGACCCAGCAATTGGAATGAGGGCATACATCTAATAGAGGCTTGTACAGAAGTGTGCATAGCAGCTTTGATCAGAATAATCGATCCATCCAATGTCCAACAGTGCTGCTGCATGTAAATGAACCGTAGTGTGGTCATACAGTGAACTACATGAAATAAGTACTGATAAACACAACTTGGATGAATGTCACAGATGCCGTTAAATCAGGGGCAAAAGAGGACAGGGATGATTCCATTTATATGAGGTTCACAATACAAATTCCAAACAAATGGTCTTCTAACTTTTGGGAAATAATACGACAACGTGAATAAAAATTTTTTTAAATATTGGGCAACTGGCTGGCTCAGTTGTTAAAGCATACAATTCAATCTCAGGGTCGTGAGTTAGAGCCCCATACTGGACAGAGACATTACTTAAAAAAATAAAGGGGTATCTGGGTGGCTCAGTTAAGCATCCAACTCTTGATTTTGGCTCAGGTCATGATTTCATGGTTCATTAGTTCAAGCTCCACATCAGGCTCCATGCTGACAATGTGGATCTCTGGCTCGGGATTCTCTCTCTCTCTCTCTCTCTCTCTTTCTCTCTCTTTCTCTCTCGCCCTCCCTCCCTCCTTCAAAGTAAATAAATAAAAATAAATAAATATGGGGCACCTGGGTGGCTCAGTCAGTTAAGCATCCAGCTTCGGCTCAGGTCATGATCTCGCAGTTTGTGAGTTTGAGCCTCATATCAGGCTCTGTGCTGACAGCACAGTGACTGATTTAATTTAAGTGACTCCATGGTGTTTAAGCCATAAACAGTACTGCCCTGCATTTCCTCTAACTTCCAAGCACAGAATGAACCAGATCTCAAAGAGTTCCTTGCAGTACAAGAGACAGACAATTCCAGTTCCATGTCGTTAGTGTAGGATAGGATAGCAGGAATACTGAAGGACAGTCCAGTCAGGATGGAATGCAGGATTCTCAGAAGCTGAAGTTGGATAATGGAGTCAGGAGAGTGACCTTAAGGCATCCACCCTTAAGTAGAATTCTAAAGGTAGAAAAGAAAAATGACAAGCAAGTGGTCCGTTCCTAGATATTACAGCTCCAAGTGGTAGGGAAGGCATTCAAGCATATTAAAGTATCCTGATCCTTGAAGAGTCTTAAGATGTGCTGCATTAGAGGATCAATCTAATCATAAGTAAAAGCTATTCATACCTCTAATCTTGTGAGTCATGCCAGGAAAATGGTTTTGTTTTAATATTTTATTTTTAAGCAATTTCTACATCCAACATGTGGCCCAAACTTACAACCCTGAGATCAAGAGTCGCACATTCTACCAACTGAGCCAGCTAGGCGCCCCAGGAAATTTGTTGTTATTTGTTTTTAAGTTTATTTATTTATTTATTTTGAGAGAGAGAGTGCAAGCAGAGTCACGGCAGAGAGACAGAGAGAATCCCAAGCAGGCTCCACACCATCAGTGCAAAGCCCAATGCAGGGCTTGAACTCACAAACCATGAGATTATGACCTGAGCTGAAAGCTCAATGATGCTCAATCAACTGAGCCAGCCAGGTGCCCCATGTTTTTTAAATTGACTAGGAGATAACACCACAAGTATGCAAACAGTCATATTCTATAGAATTCTATACAAGTGATCTATCTCCAAGAAAAGTTATTAAAGAATAGAGGCATCAAGGTGCATGGCTGGCTCAGTCCATAAAACAGGAGTCTTGGTCTTGGGATAGTGAATTCAAGCCCCACATGGGTCATAAAACTTACTTAAAAAAAAAATAGAGGCATGGAACTGTTACAGATTGATTTATCAATTAGAGACTTAAGAAAAAAATTCAGCTGAGCAAAATTGAAGATCTAATTGGCTTTGTTAAGCTGCTTATGAATCCTGCAGCATCCCATCCAGCAAATACAAAAGAACTTCAAGGAGCTATACAAAAGGAAGGGTTTTATAGACAGAAATGGGGTAGGATAGTTAGCAAAAGAAAAGAAAGGATTGTTTCAGGTAAGATCACCTTCCCTTGGTGGAGTGAGAAATCTTATCAGGTGAAATATCTCAACTTCCTTTAGGGGATGGAGAGGGCCCCTGTCACAGTGTTGGGAAGGAAAAATTTTCCATACCCTTCAAGATTCTTCTAGCTAGTCTAAGAATAAAATTGACACGAAACAGATTAAGAGGAGGAAAAAGCCGATTTAATTACATGTGCAAGAAGGCCCAATAACAAAATTCAGACCAAACAAATTAGTAGGGCAGGCAGTTTTTGTAGTTTTTACACAGAGACAATAAATCTTTGAGGAATTGACAGGACAAAGAAAATTCATGTTCATGAGCTTCAATTAGTAAGGAATTTTATTTTTATTTAAATTTTAGCTAGTTAACTTACAGTGTAATACTGGTTTCAGGCATAGAATTCAGTGATTCATCACTTACATACATACAACACCAAGTGCTCATTACAAGTGCCCTTCTTAGTACCCATCACCCATTTAGCCCATCCCCCATCCCCCTCCCTCCATTCACCCTCAGTTTGTTCTCTGTCGTTAAGATTCTTTTGTGGAGGTGCCTGGGTGGCTCAGCTGGTTAAGTGCAGACTTTGGCTCAGGTCATGATCTCAAGGTTTGTGAGTTCAAGCCCCAGGTTGGGCTCTGTGCTGACAGCTCAGAGCCTGGAGCCTGCTTTGGATTCTGTGTCTCCCTCTCCCTCTGCCCTTCCTCCACTTTCTCTCTCTCAAAAATAAATTAAAAAAAAATTTTAAATATTCTTTTGTGGTTTGTTTCCCTCTCCTTTCTTTCCCCCTTCCCATATGTTCATCTGTTTTTTAAATTCCACATAAGAATGAAATCACACGGTATTAATAAGGAATTTTAAACCGAATTTGTGTTGGGGCAGTAAATTAGTAAAAAGTAACATCATTATTTATATACCCTTCTCAGGTCTAAATTCCCTATCTCTGGTAATAAGTATATATTATTACCTCCTGGTGTAGAAAGGATGCCATTCACAAGGGAAATTTCTATCCTGTTTTCTGGAGACAAAGGGGCATCAGACATCTTTTTCAGCATTGGCTGTTTCTTAAGTAACTTTTACTTAAAATAATCAGTATGCCATGGAGCACCTGGGTGTCTCAGTCAGTAGGCTTCCAACTCTTAATCTCAGCTCAGGTTATGAACTCAAAATTTGTGAGTTTGAGCCCCACGTTGGGCTCCTACACTGCCAGCTTGGGGCCTGCTTGGGATTCTCTCTCTGTCCCTCCCCTGCTCTCTCTTGAAAGCACTTTCTCCCTCTCCCTCTCTCTCAAAATAAATAAATAAATGTAAAAATAATAAAATAAAATAATCAGTATGCCAAAGAAGCACATTTTGGGTTGGCTTAACCTTGGCCCATACGACAGATTACCTCACTGGTGCTGGCCAGAAAATCCCTGACTGACCAGGTAAGATTGCATTTCTGGAGGAAGTTGAAACAGCAATTACATTAAGTGTTAAACCTCAGTTTGGCGACGTGGCCTATCATGAATAAGTGACTCCGTTTTGGACCTGTGATTTTTCTTTTTAACAAAAGACATGCTAGCTAAATGCAGTGTGTGGCCCTTATTTGTATCCTGAACTGAACAAATGGAGTTTAAAAAAAAAAAAAAGAAAAAGTAAAAAAATTTTTGAAAAACTGGATATATTTGGACATGGATTGGGTGGGTAGATACTAGATGGCATTAAAGAACTATTCAATTTTTTACATGTAACAATGATATTTAATTAAATCTTAAAAATCTTTTCATATTAGTTACATTCTGAATTATTTGTGTGTTAAATGATATATAAAATGATGTAATAGGGGTGTCTGGGTGGCTCAGTCAGTTAAATGTCTGATACTTGATTTCAGCTCAGGTCATGATCTCGTGGTTAGTGGGATTGAGCCCCACATCTGGCTCTGTGCTGACCTCTCTCTCTCTCTCTCTCTGCCCCTTCCCTGTTCACACTCATGTGCACGCATGCACACACACTCACTCTCTCTCTCAAAATAAAGAAACTTAAAAAAAAAGTTTAAAATATTCCAGTCAAGGACATCAGCAGGTATGGTTAAGTAAGGACATCCAAAAAGGCACTCCTCCATAAAAGGAATAAACACTAAACAATGTAAATAATAAACAATAAAATTGGCAAAAATTTCTCAAAATCAACCTGAATTTTCAGTTTTTCAGAATTTGGGAAATTAAGGGTTTGCAACGATCTAAGGAATGTTCTTTTTTTTTTTTTTTCTTTTTTAATAGCTGAATATCCTTAAGGGGGAAAGGGAGGAAAGAGAGAGATGACACAAGTTGGCTCGGTGATAGGCGAGAGTTCATTATACGCTATTCTGTTTTTGTGTGTATTTGAAATTTTTTTTAAATAAAAGGTTGAAGAATTGCCTCGTTGATTTGGGGGGATTAATACATGCAAATGGCACAAACTTAAAGGTACAAAAAGGGAAAACAGTGAAAAGAGGATCACTCTCCACCCTCACACACTCCCTCACCTCACGCCATGCTTACCAAAGAGAGTACCTTTCCAAAGACACATATGTGAAAATAGTGTACACAAGATTTTTTTTTCTACATAAATAGGATACTATACAAACTTACCTTGCTTCTGTTGTGACAATATATCTTGACTCTTTTAATTTCTCAGTTCACACACAGATATGTCCTTCAACTTTTAACAGCTTCATGGTTTTGTCATATGGTTGAACAATATTTATTTAAGTAATATCTATACCCAATGTGGGGCTCAAACTCACAATCCCAAGACCAAGAGTCACATGTTCTTCCAAATGAGCCAGCCAGGCACCTCTGAACAATCATGTAATGAGTGCTCTATTGATAGCACTTAGGTAACTTTATATATATATATATATATATATATATAATATGTTATATACGTGTTATATATATTTACATATATATTATATATATATATATTTATATATTATGTATTCTTATATTTTTAAAGTTTATTTATTTATTTAAGTAATCACCACCACCACCACCACCCCAGTGTGGGGGCTCAAACTCAACTCCTGAGTTTCTCCCTGACTTACAAAGCGCCAACCATTTCAGCTTGTTTTCTCTGCATCGGTACCCCTACCCCCATTCATGCCTTCGCTCTTAGCATTCTCTCTCCTGATCTGGAACTCTCCCTGCCGCCCCCCTCCCACCGATTTTTCTATCTTTGGCAGATCAAATAGCATCTTCTCAAAAAGGCCACCCCCAAGCACTATATCTAATGTAGCACTTGTTCCCAGGCTAATCTACATAGTTGGGTTTTTTTTTCTTGTCTGTCTCTCCCCACTAGCATGAAGGCTCCAGCAGAGCTGGAACCTTCCTATCTTGCTCTCCTTCTTTAATCCCAGCCTGATATGGTGGGCACATAATAAAACGTGTTGAAAGACCCGATGTAAAGATTGTAAGAGCATTAGAGAGCATAAAAGCATTAAGTGCGTTAGAGTGTTTTAAAAATTCCCCAAGTGTTGTGTGAAGTTTCAGTAAGATATAGAAAACACTTAACAGTGCCTAGCCACAAACACCTGGGCTCACAGGCAGGCTGCCCTTCATCCTTCTCTATTTTTTCTTGAATTTTATTTTTAATTTACATCCAAATTAGTTAGCATATAGTGCAACAATGATTTCAGGAGTAGATTCCTTAGTGCCCCTTCCCCATTTATCCCATCCCTCCTCCCACAAACCCTCCTGTAACCCTCAGTTTGTTCTCCATATTTATGAGTGTCTTCTGTTTTGTCTTCCTCCCTGTTTTTATATTATTTTTGTTTCCCTTCCCTTATGTTCATCAAAGTCCTCATATGAGTGAAGTCATATGATTTTTGTCTTTCTTTGATTTCACTTCGCATAATACCCTCCAGTTCCATCCACGTAGTTGCAAATGGCAAGATTTCATTCTTTTTGATTGCAGAGTAATACTCCATTGTATATATATACATATATATACACACATATATATGTGTATATATATATATATATATATACACATATATATATATATATGTACACATACACATCCATTCATCCATCGATGGACATTTGGGCTCTTTCCATACTTTGGCTACTGTTGATAGTGCTGCTATAAACATGGGGGTGCATGTGTCCCTTCGAAACACCACACCCGTATCCCGTGGATAAATGCCTAGTAGTGCAATTGCTGGGTCATAGGGTAGTCTATTTTTATTTTTTTTTTAATGTTTTTATTTATTTTTGAGACACAGAGAGACAGAGCATGAGTAGAGGAGGGGCAGAGAGAGAGGGAGACACAGAATCTGAAACAGGCTCCAGGCTCCGAGCTGTCAGTACAGAGCCCGACGCGGGGCTGGAACTCACGGATTGTGAGATCATGACCTGAGCCGAAGTCGGACGCTTAACCGACTGAGCCACCCAGGCACCCCTCTATTTTTAGTTTTTTGAGGAACCTCCATACTGTTTTCCAGAGTGGCTGCACCAGCTTGCATTCCCAGATCCTTTCTCTATTTTGAATGCAAATAAATCTGGGAGTTACAAGACCTGTGTGTGTATGTATATGAGAGAGACAGAAAGAGGAGATTCAGCTGAGTAGTACCCCAGGGCTATACCAATTACTAAAATATCAAAATACTTTCATAAGTAACCTCTGACCATTCCCCATCTCTCCAGGACCTTACCCTGATCTGGCATTAGAGGCTTAATGTCTGACAGCACTACGGTCAATGGCCCCTAAGTTGTTAAACATTTTGAAAACCACCCCTGCTCGTTGAAAATTAGAAACTGGCAGAAGCCAAGTTTCTGAAAAGGTGAGTTCTGACCAGATCCTAGTTAGAATCCCAGAGCTACCTCTGTGCAATCTTACATAGGCAAGCAAGCTATGATTATGATTTAAACCAGCCCATTTTTATCCACCAAGAACAGGACATACAGCAAACGGTTTTGTTTTTCCACTTTAAAGAGGCATATACAACTGGCAGCCTCTTCATCCGATCCTGAAATGCAGAGATGTCGAAAGCTGTGATACCAGATGCAGAGCTGCGGTTCACCCAGCTGTGAGTTTGCAGTCCACGGGAAGTTGGTGACTGGGAGGGACAACAGCAGGCTGGCACCATAAAAGGAGGCACTGAAACTGCTGAAGCCTTCTCAGGGGCCCTGATGAGGCAAGGCAGGAACTGGAATCAGGCCCCCTCACCCCTAACCACAGAATCCAGTGTTCTGCTGCTAGGTCTGCAGAAGAGCTGAGCCAACCAACCCGAGTAATAGAGCTCAGGAGGGGACAGTCACCTAAAATGGAAGCTCGGTGGCAGAACAGTAACAAACCAGTCTGCGCTAAGATAGATGCCAACGCTGACCTTTCACCGACTTTGTCCACCATTACAATACTAAAAATCATGCCCAGGAGTGGAGATTTCACAGGCTAATTAGACGTGCGAGGCAAGAAGCAGCATGACCTTTAAGTGGAAAAAACAAACAATCCTTGCTCCTACATGTTTAGACTTCACCCTTTCCCACCTGTCTCTATCAGGCTCTCTGGGAGACTTCTCCTCTGGGAGCCAGCCTGAAGACTCTCCTTTGTGTTGTCTCTCCTGTGCTGGAGCACAAGCCCCAGTAAAGGCTTGTCTGGAACTCTCCTTTGGACTCTTGTCAATTTGTGCTGTTCAGAGAGCCCAAGCCAGTTTGGTATCACGGCAGGTAGCTGAGGCCTTTGCTCCTGTCTATCCAAGTGAGTGCAGGCTTAGCAGGGGTCAGCAGGCATGAGATCCAGAGCTCCCACATCCATAAGGGGAAGGGGGGCTGAACAGCTGGCACTTCCGTCTACTCTGAAGTAAACTGACCTGGATGAGAAGGCAAGTTCAGTTCTCAAACATCCCTTTTGGAAGTACAAATGTTTACCTCTTTTGTGTGTTTACTCAAGTATCTAGTTTTAACTTTAAGTCAAATAAAAAAAAACAAAAAACCTTTTTTTAAAGTAGGCTCCATGCCCAACGTGGAGCTCCAACTCACAACCTGGAGATCAAGAGTCACATGCTATTCCCACTGAGCCAGCCAGGTGTCCCAAAATAAAAAAAATGTGTGTGTGTGTGTGTGTGTACATATATTTATAAAAAATATAAGTTTTGTGTATATGTATATACAAACACACATATGTATATTCTAGCCTTATTGAGGTAACTGACATATAACATTGTATTAATCATTATATATATACAGTAAGATGATCACCACAATAAATTTACTTAACATCCATGCCCTCACATAGTTACAATTTTTTTTCCAGTGGTGACAACTTTTAAGATTCACTCTTAGCAACCTTCAAACATATAATACAGTATTATTAACTATAGTCACCATGCTGGGTATTATGTCACCAGGACTTATTTATCTTATAACTGGAAATCTGTTACCTTTTGACCACCTTCACTCATTTCACACACACACACCAACAGATTTTGTCAAACAGATTTGACAAACCAATCTGTTTCTTTGAGTTTGCGTTTTTTAGATTCCACATATGAGATTATAGGATATTTGTCTTCCTCTGACATTTCACATAGCATAATGTCCTTAAATGTCCATCAAATACAAAATACAAAATACTTGGGTTGTAAGCCATTTAGTTCCTGAAAAAAGTTCACCTGTTTAGTAGGTGAGAAATATTTCATTAACAACTGATCACAACATACCACACCATTTCTCTATCGGAATAAGGAATCAGTTGGGGTGCCTGGGTGGCTCAGTTGGTTGAGCATCCGACTTTGGTTCAGGTCATGATCTCATGAGACCTGCATTGGACTCACTGCTGTCACCGCAGAGCTTGCTTTGGATCCCCTGTCCCCCTCTCTTTCTGCCCCTCCCTTGCTCACACTCTCTCTCAAAAAACAAGTAAAACATAAAAACAACAACAACGACACCAAGAACACCTCTGAAGGATAGAGGGAAATTATTTTATTTATTTATTTATTAAAAAAAATTTTTTTAATGTTTATTTATTTCTGAGACAGAGACAGAGCACGAGCGGGGGAGGAGCAGAGAGAGGAGACACAGAATCCGAAGAAGGCTCCAGGCTCTAAGCTGTCGGCACAGAGCCTAGAGGGAAATTATTTTTAAAAAAAGAAAAGAGGGGCACCTGGGTGGCTCAGTCAGTTAAGCATCTGACTTCGGCTCAGGTCATGATCTCACACAGTTCATGGGTTTGAGCCCCACATTGGGCTCTGTGCTGAGAGCTCAGCCTGGAGCCTGCTTCAGATTCTGTATCTCCCTTTCTCTACCCCTCCTCTGCTCATGATCTGTCTCTGTCAAAAATAAACGTTAAAAATTTTTTTATATTTATGAGAGCGAGAGAGAGAGAGCGTGCACCAGTGGGGGGAGGGGCAGAGAGGGAGACACAGAATCCAAAGCAGGTTCCAGGCTCTGAGCTGTCAGACAGAGCCCGTCACAGTGCTCAAACCCATGAACCACAAGATCATGACCTGAGCTGAAGTCGGACGCTTAACTGACTGAGCCACCAAGGCATCCCCCACCCCAGAGTTTTTTTAATAATAAAAGAAAATCAGCTCTTGACAGAGCTTTTTCTGTATTCCAGATATTTGATATACAATTTCAAGAAATAGAATCATTAGGTAAGAGCATGAACATTTTTATGGTACTTGATCTATGTTGGTGGGCTTTTGTCTATACTACCTGCTGTGAACCACCTCCACCTCCCTCCCCCCCTCCAATCATATGGTTCCTTGGGGAATATCTGTAGTTAATGAACTTAGTGACACTTGTCTTCACATGACCAAATCTACTAGCCTACATGCATGCTTTGTATGTCCACATTCTCCACGTTCTTTCCTATGAAAACAGATAAACCATCTCTGTTCTTATCGTACCTCTCCTCTACTTAGGCACTAGACCCAATTTCTTCTTTCCTCTATGTGGGCTTTGCTCTTGCAGTTGCCTTCCATCCCAGGTAGTAAATTTGTCAGCCCCTGGGTCATTCCTATCAACAGATAAACATGCACAAAGCATCTTCCGTCTCTGATCCTCTCTTGACTCCCCATCTCCCCTGCCAGTTCTCTCTCCAAAGCTGTTCCCTTCACACAACCCTTCCCCACATAGCTACACACTGACCTCAGGCCCACTATCTTTTTGTTTCTTCTAAGCTCATTCCCACCTGAGGATCATTGCACTTTGTATTCATTCTGCCCTGCAGGTTCTGTCTCCAGACTTCTGTCCTCCTAGGAGGAGCCTCTGACCGACCAACCTCAAGTAGGCCCCCAAGAAGTCACTCCATTGTTACCTGTGTTCTTCATGCATTTATCACTGCTGGTAATCACTTAGTATCTCTTCTTAGTACACTGCAAGCTTCCCGAAAGAAAAGATCTTGTTGGCCTTATCATCCCTGTATCCTTGGATACTGGGACAGTGTCTGAGAGAACTAACAGGTGTTCAGCACACACTTTCCAACTAATGAAAGCCATGTGGGATGTAGCTGAGACGCAGGTAGAAAAAATAAGCAACTGAGTCTGCAAGGAGTTTTAAAGTCTTCAGAGAAAGGCTGAGCGGAGTCCTGCCAGGCTAGAAATCAACTGTCAAGTGGAGAGGAAGGGGATGGACATTCTAAACAGAGGGAGCAGCATGCTATGCTCAAGACAGGCAACCTGGTTGGTTCCTGGACCCTTGAGAAGTTCATTGTGGCTGAACTGCAGGACAGGTAGGGTGTGAAGTCATCGCACTTTGTACATGTTCACACGCATGTGATCTTGAGCATCACAGCATGCTAAACTCCTAAAGACACAAAATCCTAGAAATACTTTAATTGAACATGCCTGCCATGACCACCCAAGAGAGAAAGAAAGAAAGAAAGAAAGAAAGAAAGAAAGAAAGAAAGAAAAAGAAAGAAAGATAGATAAAGAGAGAGAGAGAGAGAGAGAGAGAGAGAGAGAGAAAGAAACAAAGAAACAAAGAAAGAAAGAAAGAAAGAAAGAAAAGAAAGAAAGAAAGAAAGAAAGAAAGAAAGAAAGAAAGAAAGAAAGAAAGAACAATGTACAATTGAGCTTCCAGTTTCAAGTTCAAACTGATGCTGCAGGAACTTTGGTTCGGGTCAGTGAGGTGGTATCAGGCCTGACTGGCTAGCAGCTTCCTTCAGTTTACTTTCCAGGTTAGCTCTCAAAGCTGGGAAATTAGCACAGAGACCCCCTGCATCAAGCCAGGAATTTGAAGGGCTGTCCTCTCAGTGAAAGGTGGGCCACTATCCATGGATAGTGACAAGCGTCCTGGTCTTCCTGGCCCTGGGTTTAAAAAAGTCTCCCTGAGAAATCAAAACCTGGCACATGTGCCACATGTGGATTTGTATTCAAATTGACATTGCCCATATGGTGTAGGAATGTCTCAGCTGAGAAATGATTGTCAGAAATGTGCCCAGGCCATTGATGCTACAGGCCTGGAGACATGCACACAAACAGTCCTACAGTGCAGGCACGTTTCCACAATTAAAGATCAAATTAATACAAAACAAATGAATATACACCAAGAACTTGAGATAACCAAAAAGTCTGAAAAAAAATATATTTAAAATATATTCAAAAGAAATGATAGAAACCATGATGCAAAAATAAGACACTATTAAAAAAACAGGCTGATTTGGAAGACACCAAATTAAAAATCATGAAGTAGAAAACTGTAATTATTGAAATAAGCAATTTGGGTTAGCGTTGAGGAGTGTGGGAATGGTGGAGAGTGATGGGAAGTAACTTAATGGATACAAGGCTTCTATGTGGAGTGATGGAATGTTCTAAACTTAAAGATTGTTTTGATGGTTGTACAACACTGTAAATATACTAAAGATTTTTCATCTGTACATATTGAATGAGTGAACTTTATGGTACACAAGTTTATTTCAATAAAGTTGTTTAAAAAACCTCAATGGACACATTAAAGAGCAAATTAGGCATAGCTAGAGAGAATTAGTGATTGAAAAAATAGATTTGTAGAAATCATTCAAAATATAGCATCAAGGTATAAATAAATGAGAAATGTGAAAGAGAAGTCAAGATACAGAAAATCAGAAAACCAAATCTAGATCTAATAAAAGTCAAGAAGGAGAGAAAAGGGAGAATGGAAAAGAAGCTGCAGTTAAAGCGACAAAAACTAAGAACTTGTCCCAAATCATAAAAGACATGAATCCACTCACAGAAGCACAGTAACCCCTAAGAGGATAAATAAAAATGAATCCATACCCAGATATCTTGTAGTGAGGTTGTAAAACACAACAAACAAGAAAATCAAAAAAGCAACTAGAAACATTATTTACCAACATTAGGACTGTCAGATTTCTTATTAGCAACAAAGAGGTCATAAAACAGTGGACTAACATGATCTTTAAAGTACCCTGGAGGGCCTCTGGGTGGCTCAGTTGGTTAAGCGTCGGACTGTTGATTTCGGTTCAGGTCATGATCTCATGGTTCATGAGTTTGAGCCCCACATCGGGCTCTGTGCTGACAGCACAGAGCCTGCTTGCGATCTCTCTCTCCCTCTTTCTGCCCCCCCTCCCCCACTCACGCTCGTTCACTCTCTCTCTCAAAATAAGTTAATTAAAAGAAATAAAAGCTCCCCGGAAAGTTAATGTCTATAGAATATGGACTCCTGTAACTACTATTCAGAATGACATTAAAAGACATGTTTGGCCAAAGTCAGGCTGAGAGCATTTACCCTCACACTGATTCAAAGAAGGATCTTTGTGAAAAAGAGAACAAACCAGGAGGAAGGGAGGCAGAGAACAATAAGCAAATAAGCTGATAAAAATGTAAATCCATGCATCAACTGTAAAGTAACAACTAATATGTATGTATGTAGATGTGTGCATCCCTGGTAAAAACAGGGTCAAGCTGAAGTCCTGGACAAAAATAGCCTGAAAGGGAAGGGGGTTGGAACTCAGGAGCTAATAATGTGATTAGAACTGAAGCATTCCATTGTCCTTGTGTTACTTAGGAGAGCTAAGACTTTAGTAAGACAATTGGAAGTATTCAGTTTTAAGGGTGACTACCTAAAAAATATATAGAAGGTACAACTTTCCAAGGAAGATAAAGGCAGGGCTGTAACACTCACTCCAATACCAGGCAGGTTGACACAGAAAAGCATGGCAAGCAGGAAATACATCTCCTTATGTCTCACTGAGGCTTCAGACTTGGGAGAGCTGGCATCCTGTCTTACTCCTATATCATTACAAGACAGCACTTAATGCAAGGAAGTTGCTCATTAAGTGATAACATGGGGGATTTGTCTTTTGTACATTTCTTTAAAGTAGTTAATCTATTTTGAGAGAGAGAGCAAGCAAGCAGGGGAGGGGCAGAAAGGGAGAGGTGGAGAGAGAATCCCAAGCAGGCTCCGCACTGTTCATGCAGAGCCCAATGCAGGGCTCAAACTCACCAACTGTGAGATCATGACCTGAGCTGAAATCAACAATCAGACGCTTAACTGACTGAGCCACCCAGGCACCCAAATGTTTATTTTTGAGAGAGAGAGAGAGATTGAGAGAACACAAGTGGGGGAGGGGCAGAGCAAGAGGGGGACAGAGGATCTGAAGAGGGTTCTGTGCTGACAGCAGAGAGCCCCAAGCGCAGCATGAATTCATGAACTGTGAGATCATAACCTGAGCCGAAGTTGGACGCTCAACCGAGCCACCCAGATGCCCCGCTAGTAGAGGCAGATTTTTAAAAACAGAACTTATATTATACAGAAACTCAGGGGCACCTGGGCAGCTTGGTTGAGCATCCCACTTTGGCTCAGGTCATGATCTCGAAGTTCATGAGTTCGAGCCCTGCATTGGGCTCTGTGCTGACAGCTCAGAGCCTGGAGCCTGCTTCGGACTCTGTGTCTCTCTTTCCTTGCCCCTCCCCCGCTTGCTCTAAAACAAATATTAAAAAAAAAAAAAACAAACCTCAGGGGTGTATAGAAAATGATATACATCTTTAAACCCCAGAAATTTGGAGACCAAATTTTGATTAATGGCCCGATTATCACTACTGCTTTTGTCGAGTTAATCTTGCTGAAATCTTCATTTCAATGGCCTGTAGGACATTGGTGTTGGGAGCCGAGAGCTGTGCTGTTCAACACAGTAACCACTAGCCACTGGTGACTGTTTTCTTAAAATTAAAACTAAGTAAAATTTAAAATTTGGCTCCTCAGTCACACTAGCCTCAAGTGCTCAATTGCTACTTGTGGCTGGTAACTACCGTGGTGGACAGGGAATGGAATATTCCAGTCTTGCAAAGTTTCATTGGACAGCTTTGACTTGTCATTCCAGATTCCCAGGTGTCTTCTGGACTCTGTCCGGCACTTCCACCTTATCTCATGGAACTGCTGCTCTTATTTTACTACTTCGGGTGCATTCTCGCTTCTCCCTGCAGCTCCACACTAACCTTTCTCAAAATGGGGGATGTGTATTTAACATTTACTAAGTACCTACTCAGTGCCATGCAATGGGGAAAGGAGTCACACATGACTGAAATCTGAATGTTACTCCAGGTTTGGTGGCTTACAGACCTGCCTTCACTGTCACCATTCACCTGGCTCTGCCTCTAGTCCCAAAGCGCCCTCCTGCTGACCGGAAGGAAGACTGCAGACACATTACTAGCAAGTGCTACTTGGGACCTGAGATCTACCCAGTGTCGATCTTCATCCAGGGCTGCATAGAAGTATTCGTCAGGGTTCCTTGTGGCGACTTAATGGCAGTAATCACATGTATATTTTTCACAAGTGTCAGTTTAAACCCTTAATCATAACTGCTTTCATAGAATACTAAATTATACCAACACTGGGTCCGACCTTGGCTCAGAACTCTTCCCCCCAAAAATTGGAATTATGAACTGAGTATTAAATACCAGGAAATTCTGGTCGACTTTCCCAAGTGCAAAAATGCTACTTACAAAATATTATTTTTTTAAAGTTTACCCAAACTTTAAAAGTTTTGTTAATTCATTTTGAGGTGGGGAGGGGCAAAGAGACAGAGAGAGAGAGAAGGAATCCCAAGCAGGCCCTGCACTGTCACCACGGAGCCTGATGTGCGGCTTGAACCCACAAACCATGAGATCATGACCTGAAGTCAGATGCTTAACCCTAGACCACCCAGGCACCTCCAGAACAAAGTGCTTTATTTTTAATTTTTTTAATATCTGAGAGAGAGAGAGAGAGAGAGAGAGAGAGAGAGAGAGAGAGAGAGAGAGAGAGAACGAGTGGGGGAGGGCAGACAGAGAGGGAGACAAAGAATCCGCAAAGCAGGCTCCAGGCTCTGAGCCATTAACACAGAGCCCGATGCGGGGCTCAAACTTGTGAACCAAAAGATCATGACCTGAGCTGAAGTCAACGCTCAACTGACTGAGACACACAGGTGCCAATAAAGTGTTTTTAAAAGTGCAAGCTTAAGTAATTTCAATGAAGTGTCAAGCTGCTTTCAACTGCTTCCTAGCAAAAATAGAGATGAAGCAAATATTACAAACGTTATGTTACATGTAAGTGATGATAGGTGATCAATGTACGGTCTTTGAGCTTCTCTGTTTAAACTTTTCATAACAAAAAGTAGAAAATATGTCACACCACCGGCATATCCTGTGGGCTTCAGTAATTTTGTGCTTTTTGTACATTTGTTCCTTTTTATTGATAAACAGTATTCTGCCATTTGGATATAGATTTTGTTTATTCATCAGTTGGTGGGCATTCAGATTGTTTCCAGGTTTGGGCTATTATGAGTAACACTGCAAGCACCATTCACGTGCAGGTCTTCATGTGGGCAGCAGTGGTTCTGTAAATAAACTTAAAACATTAATGCTTGATAAGAACAGCTTGTGCTGTTCAGGCTCCATTCAGGAAGGCTGTTTTTCAAACCTTAAGTTTTTTTTTTTAATTTTTTTTTAATGTTTATTTATTTTTGAGACAGAGAGAGACAGAGCATGAATGGGGGAGGGTCAGAGAGAGGGAGACACAGAATCCGAAACAGGCTCCGGGCTCTGAGCTGTCAGCACAGAGCCCGACGCGGGGCTCGAACTCACGGACCGCGAGATCATGACCTGAGCCGAAGTCGGCCGCTTAACCGACTGAGCCACCCAGGCGCCCCTCAAACCTTAAGTTTAATAAAGTTTAATAAAACCAGAATGACTACAATCTTCAGCAAAGTTTCTTCCAGTTAACTTAGCTTTCTGATGATGGCTTGACAACATGACATCCCTGTTTTAATGCTCAGTAGGTTTTGTTTCAGCTTTTGCAAACACAGTACAGTGAGCCTCACCATGTGTCACAGATGATTAAAGATTATGCAGGGTCTCCTAATGATTCTGTAAGACGTGGTCTGGGACCGCACTGCAGAAAACAATGTCCAGCAGAACATTAGCCAGACTGAATCTGTAACATAGCATGACATCGCTTTTACAAATAGTTAGTTCCCTGATATGTTGTTGTTCTTTTTTCCCTAGTATTTCTGATCATCTTACTACCATTCATCAGTGCCTAACTCTATGCCGGGCCCATTACATGCTTTGACATGCTCAGGCGGCTCACGGACTACTGGCACGTGGGCGACAATGCACTGCTCCCTTGCCATATAGCACATAGGCCTAGACTGTCCCTTAGGTCTGCTTTTAGGTCTCTTCTTTCTGTGCCACTAGTTGGTGCCAAGCCACACGTGTTACTGCCTCTCTTTAAAAACAATTCTACGGATCCAAGTAATTTGGCTTTCATAGCCTGATACCAGTACCAGTGGCATGCTACCAAATTCCTACACTAATTTCTATGAAGCAAGCTAACTACCTATGTCTACTTGCTCATCTGACCGAGATGCTAATACGAGCGAACGTTTATTGGGACATAATAGATGTCACACACTAATTAGGCTCTTTTTAGCAATCTTCTCAAAATTATCTATGGAATACATACTATTAGCATCCACATTTTATAACCCAGAACACTGATGAGTTTCAAAGAAGGGAAGTTGCCAAGGATGAAAAGATGATTTCCTTCAAATACTAAATATCAGTGACTTATAAACTGTGTCATTTCAGAAAATGAAAGAATTTATAAAGTTTATTTTTGCCTTAGCCAGCTCATATCAAACTATTTTATTTTTTAAGTAAACTCTACACCAAACATGAGCTTGAACTCATGACCCCAAGATCAAGAATCATATGCTCTACTGACTGAGCCAGTGAGGCACTCCAAACTATCTTACCTTTTAAAAGCTAGCTTTGTTGGGGCCTCTGGCAAGCTCAGTCAGTAGAGCATAAGACTCTTGATCTCCGAGTCAGGAGTTCAAGTCCTACAATGGATGTGGAACCTATTTAAAACAAAACAAAACAAAACAAACTTTGTTGTCTCTCCAACCTTTTTTTGGGTCATACATTCATCTGGAGCCAACAAGCGCTCTAAAGAAAAATCTCCAAATTGTGAAGAAAACAGGCATATTTCTTCTCAGAAATATCAAAGCTAGAATGTTTAGCTTTTTCTTTTTTATTCAGTGACCAGTATCTGTGCCGTGGCTAGACCTCATTGGCTATGATACTGCAGTACACCCAGCTAGAATGTTTAGCTATTAAAGAGATTCCCCCAACTAGCTTCACATCGAGCGACTGCACTGTAGTGGCTCCCGAAGAGGCAGGCTCCCTCCTTCCAAGTCACCCTCATCAGAGAACACCTACTGAGTAGCAAGCCAGAGGTTTGGACCAGAATGTCCCATTCAAAGACTCTTCAAAGTGTCCAAACCTTCAAGTTTGGCCTATGAAGGAAAAAAACCTTAATTTGGGAGTGAGAAAATAGTGCTTAAGGACCACTGCCTCCAAACCTACATTCTGCAACAGTCCAAGAAAAAAGGCCAAGTACCCATGTACCTCAGGGCTATGGGCTCCATGATGCTTGGCAGTTATCCTCAGGTGTAACTGCTTTCCAGCAAGCTTCTTCCTGGACTTCCAGGTTAAGCACGATGCCAATGCTGTCTCACAGTCATGACTATCCTCCTTTAAGAATTTTAAATGACGATACAGATCTGGTTTAATTCTTCCTTTTGCATTTATATTTGGGGACCCCTGTTTGGGTTTTGTTTGTTTTGTTTTTTTAAGTGGGCTCCATGCCCAACATGGGGCTTGAACTCATGGCCCTGGGATCAAGAATTGTATGCTATACTGACCGAGCCAGCCAGGGGCCCCCCTTAATTCTTCCTTTCACATTGAGATAAGACTATTGCTTCCTATACCAGTTTTATACATTCTATTAGTTTTAAGAACTATAAACAGATTGAAATTATTAAACATGAAATCTTAGGAATCAAAAATAACACAGGAGCTAAAAAGATAAAATCTTAAAAAGGGGGCACCTGGCTGCATCAGTTGGTAGAGCATGCGTCAATTGATCCTGGGGTCATGAGTTAAAGTCCCATGCTGGGAGTAGAGAGGACTTAAAAAATACCACCAGGACCAAAACCGTGGTATGAGGTAGTCAACAGTGTAGCATATGAGCACATCACCCCATCTCACCCTTCTGAGAGGCAAGGTCAGGTTATCAAGGTCCACTAGTCAAGTCCGACACAGCAACCTACACCAAGTGTCTTCTGCCATACAATTTCTGTGTAAGTCAGCTCCAGAGCCTGGGACAGTGGTGCTGGGCTGGGGTGTCGTGCCCTCAGCAGCAGAATGGTACCTGGAGATTAATACTGAAAGCTGCGCTTGGTCTGGATATCATCAAGAATCTGCTGCAGCTCCTCATCTTCAAACCGCCCCTCCAGGCTACGAGAAGAAAACCAAAAGAACTAAGTGTCTCAGCGACTGACAATGTTCCCGATCTCTTTTTAACACACTGATCTTTGAGCACCGCTGTGCCCACTTCTCCATTTCAGCTCTACTTCCTGCATGCCATTCCTTTTAGAAACACTATGAAGTATTTCAAAGATTTAAAAAAGTATAGAAAATAAGGTAACCTTAATAGTTACTCCTACTTGATTTAGATTTCTTTGATAAACACAACAGAACAAATTAATGAATGGCTCTGTGTATGCTCCCTATCAAAATACCTTCCCCAGAATTAGCCATTATGCTAAATTTGGTATTTATCATTTCTATACTTATTTTATACCTATTATCTATCTCTCTCAAGTCATATGCAGCACTGTTTTTACTTTATAAGAAATGGCATCATTCTGTATATATCCTTCTACAATTTTCTTCACTCCAAATTCATTTTGGTATTTGATGTTATTCCAGTTCATTAATTTTTCATTGCTATATAAATGATTTTTTTATTCATGCCCATGTTTGACAGATTATCAAGTTCTGTTACCACGAACAATGCAGTAATGAGCACTAGAATACATGCCTTCTTATGAACTGTATGAGCTGCTTTCAGGGCATGTACCCAGGAATGGTTTTTGGGTCAGTGTATAATCATCTTTAACTTTACTAGATGTAGCTAAATTGTTCTCCAAAGTGAGTGACTGTACTAATTTGCACTCCTACCATCAGTGTATGAAAGATTCAGCTGTTCCACATTTTTGCTAACGGTGTGCTATAAAACCATCATTTTCATACCCTGTTAAAAAAGGCACTCCATTCAATGCTGATGATATCAGTCCATATTTTAAATGCACACACCATTTAGACACACTAATTCTACTTGTAGGAATCTATCCAACATACAGAACTCAGCACAGCCGGTACTAACCTTGGGATCAGAGCCTTTGACTCCTCAGCAGTCTCTGGGCAAAGGTTGGCCAAACAGGCCAACTCAAACTTATGAAGCTTCTTCTGGAGCAACAAGCTGATCACAGAGTAGAGAATCAAAACAAACAAAAATCAAAGAATGATGACTAGGAAAAAGAGAACCCAAAGGTACTTAGCAAGAAAGGTAAACAAGCAAAGCACTTGCAATCTTTCATATAGTTAGCTTGGCGGCCAAATCACACTTTCAGATCATTTCCTGGAGAACAGGAAGTTACAGTGAAATCAGACAGAGGCCACAAAAGTGAGCAGAGCACACAGGGCAAGAGAAGCCCTGTCATTTTAACTTTTGAAAAACCACCATATACACCTTAAGGACTACACAACCTTTTCCTCAGGAATTTATTTTGTTGTTATCTCCTCCCTTGTTTGGACATTGTGACAAAAATTCTCTTTTAAACTTATCTACAAAATAAATATAGGCAAACCTTACTTTGTACAAATATGTGTGCAAACAGCATCTTATTTTAAATGCACAGTTCTAATTCAAATTGTATAAAACACTGTCAAATCCTATCTTGGTTTTTCACACATAGAGCTCTTAAAAGAGAGCTCATCCATGGTGGATTTGGTTTCAGAGAACACCTTAAACATCTGTTCGGAAACAAAACATTTACTGTGCGTATCATTCTATTACAAGCATATTAGTTATCACACAGAATTTAGAAAATACAGGACAGATAAATAAAAGCTACCCATATCACTACCTAAACAAAATCAATGTTATTATCTTAGCGTATCATTCCAAACACTTTTCTGTTTTAGAATATTCACTCACATTCATCACTTTTTGTCACTTAAAAAGCTATATCCATTTTCTAAAGAAAATATTGTAAACTTAGTTACTTGGGAAGAGGTTTCTAAAGAAGTGTAGTGTAGGTATGTATGTGGAGGGGTTTGTTGTAAAATGAACATATACTCATAAACAATACAAAAGATATCAAAAAGGTGAAGATAACCTGAAATCCTACCCAGAAATAACTAGTATTAACTTTTCCATGGAGATCACCTTCCCCTCCTCTGTAATTTCTTTTTTAAAACAAATGAGTCATAACAAATGTCATTCTGTGATTGGCCTTTTTCCAATCAACAACACAGATGTTTTCCTATTAGTACACACATAATAGCACCCTGAACATGGCACTCCACTAAAAGGCTGTGCCATAATTTATATATCAAATTTCCTGCTGTTGAACATTTCAACTGTCTCAATTATTCATTTTAAGTAATGTTTTTTGAACATTATGTGTACCTCTTTGTGTATTTGATCGATTACTGTGTGATTTAGTTTTGATTACTGTGCATTTTTTTTAAAGATTTAATTTTTAAGTTCTATGCCCAACGTGGGGCTTGAACTTACAACCCTGACATAGAAGGTTGGCTGCTCCACCAACTGAGCCAGCCAAGTGCCCCAATTACTGTGTGTTTTAAAGATAAATTCCTGGAAGTCAAATTATCCAGAGGATATGAATGTCTTTAAGTTTATTTATTTTGAGAGAGAGAGGGAGGGAGGGTGAGAGGGATAGAGAGAGAGAACAAGCAGGGGAGGGGCAGAGAGAGAGGGGAACAGAAGATCCGAGAAGTGGGTTCTACGCTGACAGCAGAGAGCCCAGTATGGGGCTTGAACTCAGGAACTGCGAGATCGTGACCTGAGCCGAATTCTAGAGTCAGACACTTAACCGAGTCACCCAGGCGCCCCTTTTTCTAATCTTTTCAAATCTACTTAGCTCTTTTACCATTTTTTGATTTTCTTGAAGATGAGCATAATTTCATGTGAATTAGCTAGCCATTTAAAGTTCTGATTCAAATCAAGCCTCTAATTGGAGACGGTGTCCATTTTCAAAAACTGGTGTCACCTCTTTCTTAATTATTTGCTGGGAGTTTTCAATGTTAAGGATACCAATTCTTTCCCTGTTTATTTATACTTATATTTTGCATGCGGCATTTTATTTGACGTAGGGGAGTTTAAAGATATTTATACAAATTCTTTTTTTTATTCAGTATTTATTTAGTGCCCACAATGAGTCTGACAGTGATGAATACGACCAAGTTCCTGCCCTCACAAAGCTTATATTCAACTGAAATCACTCAAGTTTCCCCACATTTAAAGTCCTACTAACCACAGCCAAAATAATACATATATTCACTCACATTGTCACATAACACTTTTATTCACCATGGTTTATATTCCAATCCTTAATTCCTGAGGAATTAAATTCGGTGTAAGATACAGTGTTCAGGGGTGCCTGGGTGGCTCAGTCAGTTAAGTGTCCAACTCTTGGTTTTGGCTCAGGTCATGATCTCACAGTTTGTGAGTTTGAGCCCTGAGACAGGCTGTGTGCTGACAGGGCAGAGGCTGCCTGGCAATCACTCTCTCCCTCTCTTCTCTGCCCCCCCCCCTCAAAATAAATAAATAAACCTTAAAAAAAGGGGAGGGGGTATGTGTCTGGGTGGCTCATTCGGTTAAACGTCTGACTCTTGATATCAGCTCAGGTCATGATCTCAGTTTGAGGGACAGAGCCCCATGTCAGGCTCTGTGCTGACAGCATGGGGCCTGCTAAGGAATCTCTCTCTGCCCCTCCCCAACTCAAAATAAATAAACTTTAAAAACGTGATATAGTGTTCAAACTTTGTTTTAAAGTATTTCCCCACTAACCTACAATGCCATATACTGGACTCACACAAAATATGATAGAATTGTATTTGAATTTGTTGTCATTTACAACAAATTCTTCTTCATTTTTCTTAGAAAATTTTTTCTGACAATTCTTACAATTTTAAGATCATTTTATTAGCCTCCTCCCCCCCCCCCCCGGCCATTTCCTTGAGGTTGCAGAATGGCACTAAATATATACAGTAATTTGGGGAGAACCAACATGTTTACAATCCTGAGACCATTTGTTCACGAAGGTATAAGCCTACCTTCATCTACTCAGGTCACCTCACAGGCCCAACACTGCACACTCCCCTCCCATCTTTCCTCAGTGTGTACACCCACACTTTCTAGAACAGACTGTATACTTCAGATACAATTTTATCACCTTCATTTTCTGCACACTTAACATGTCAACATCTTTCATTTGCTACAATATTTTTTTAATTTTTTTTTAACCTTTATTTATTTTTGAGACAGAGAGAGACAGAGCATGAATGGGGGAGGGTCAGAGAGAGGGAGACACAGAATCTGAAACAGGCTCTAGGCTCTGAGCTGTCAGCACAGAGCCCGATGCGGGACTCGAACTCACAGACTGCGAGATCATGACCTGAGCCGAAATCGGACACTTAACCAACCGACTGAGCCACCCAGGTGCCCCGCTACCACAATTTTAATAACAATATAGTAGTTCACCAAATGATTTACCACTTTATTTATTTAATTACTATTGAATGTTTAGGTTGCTTTTCTTTTTTTTTCTTTTTACCCTTGGCTATTAGAAATATCTCCCTGAAAAATGTGTATATATATCTTTTTTGTACACTTGCTTTTCCTAAGGACAGTACTTCTCAAACATTTTCTCTGGAACACAGCAAACAAGTACCCCTAGGCGACCTGGGCACATGGGCTCAAATGACTTTCTGCATCTACAAGTAGGGTTTTAAGTCTTGTAATTTAATTCAAGAATTTATACACAGTTTTTGTTTTACTCCACAGTATGCTGGTATCTGTTTGTTTTAATGTAGAAATGTTTTAAAATCACCTACCATTAAATTAAACTGCTACTTGAGGAAGATGTTTCTCCTGTGGCCTCCTATATGCCCCAGAGCATCACTGTTTCCCAGGTTACATCCAACTCAATTTGAGAAGCAATGCCTTGGGAAAAAATGCTAAAACCCACCTTCTGAAAGGTACAGTTCCTGATTTATATTTACAAACATATAAAGATCTTGAGGGGAGCCTGCGTGGCTCAGGTCATGATCCCGTGGATCATGGGTTTGAGCCCTGCGTCTGGCCCTGTGCTGACAGCTGGAGCCTGGAGCCTGCTTCAGATTCCGTGTCTCCCTCTCTCTCTCTCCCCCTCCCCCTCATGCTCTGTCTCTTTCTCTCAAAAATAAACATTAAAAACAATTAAAATTAAAATACAAAAAAAAAAGATCTTGAAGACATTTCAGGTGAATAATAAATAAATAAGCCCATTTTATTAAAACAGCCACCACCACAAATCACTTGTGTGTTGTTTATAGGTGTATGTATGTATGTGAATGCATGGAAAAGATCTGGAAGAATAACAACAAACTGCCAATAGTGGTTACTGTACAGGATGACCATGGGGATTTCAGGTACCGGAAAAGGTGATCAAAGAGCATTCTGGTGATCAAAGAGCCATTTTTAAATTTCTGACAAAGACATTATTTTTCTTACGTTCATGGTATAGATGATGCCCATTTGGTGCTGGTGCTGGTGCTGGTGGTGCTGGTGGTGCTGGTGGTGCTGGTGGCGCTGGAGGCAAAAGTATTTTACGCGCAGACATCCACGAATTTGGATTAATAAAAACTTTCCTTTAGCACTCACCTGCGGACACTGGCAATAGTCTCTCTGTTTTTGAAACGACTGAAACGGGCTGTGTAATTTAAAGTTTTCATGAAGACCTCAGAAAGTTCCTGTTCATCCTCTGCACTCTCATTCTGTTGCTTTCGATGCTCCAGAAGCATGTGAACTTCTGAATTTAGTAGTGTCTCCGCTGTTTCAAACTCTATTTGTGAGAAGCACAAATGTCAGCTGAAAATATTCCTTCAAAAGACAGCTTCTAAATGTTCATTTTGCTTTCGAGATTAACAGCAAGTTTGCATCCCTGCATAAATCCAGAGGCCGCATATCCCACAGCTTCACCTTCAGCCAGACCTGCCTACCACAAGGCACAGAAGAGTTCATGAGACTAAAATTTAGTTCAGTGGGGCCAGACAGTTTCTAACATCAAAGAACCTGACCTGGACGTGCTATTAAATAATGACACGTCATTATCCTAATTAGGCCAGTTACTGATTCCAAAAGGGAGCATAACCAACAATTATTTCTCTTTAGCTTGCATGAGCTCCTAATGTAGTTCCATAATACTAATACTATACCCTCAATTTTAATAATTATTACACATTAGGGAGGGCCAAGGGTTTGGAAACACACAATAATGCACCCCCAATTCTATTTTAGTACCTGAATGAATCTATTATCTACTCATTCACCCAGATCACGTACTTGGCATTGGGCCTGAGGCCAGAAGTCCCTACTCCCTACCTTCCAGGTTTCATAGTCTTATGTATTTACCAACTAAACCTATTTCAAATATTTACCCTCACACAAATCTCCTGCCCTTGATACCCATTTATTTTTTTAGTTTCAAGTTTTTTAAGTTCTAGTGAGTTAACATACAGTGTAATATTAGTTTCAAGTATATAATTTAGGGATTCATCACTTATACATGACACCCAGTGCTCATTACAAGTGCCCTCCTTAATACCCATCACCCGTTTAACTCATCCCCCCGGCCCCACTTCCCCTCCAGCAACCTTGTTTTTTTTTCCTATAGAGTCTGTTTTCTGATTTGCCCCTCTTTTTTTCTTTTCCCCTATGTACATCTGTTCTGTTTCTTAAATTCCACATATGAGTGAAATCAATGTCTTTCTCTTATGGCACTTAGCATTATACTCTCTAGCTCCATCCATGTCATTGTAAATAGCAAGATTTCATTCTTTTTATGGCTAAGTAATATTCCACTGAGTGTGTACGAGTGTGTATGTACACATATATATGTTATATATATATGCACATGCCGCATTTTTATCTATTCATCATTTGATGGACATTTGGGCTCGCTCATTTAAAATAATCCTCAGTCGGGGTGCCTGGGTGGCTCAGTCTGCTGAGCATCTGACTTAGGCTCAGGTCATGATCTCATGGCTCGTGAGTTCGAGCCCCGCATTGGGCTCTGTGCTGACAGCTCAGAGCCTGGAGCCTGCTTCAGATTCTGTGTCTCCCTCTCTCTCTGCCCCTCCCCCACTCGTGCCATGTCTCTGTCTCTCAAAAATAAACATTTAAAAAAATTTCTTTAAATAATCCTGTCGGTTGAGCATTTGACTTTGGCTCAGGTTATATATAATCTCACGGTTCATGAGTTCAAGCCCTGCATGGGGCTCACTGGTATCAGCCTGACAGCGCAGAGCCTGCTTCAGACCCTCTGTCCCCTCTCTCTCTGCCCTTGCCACACTTGCTCTCAAAAATAAAAAATAAACATTAAAAAAAATCCTCTTGGAGCACGTGGGTAGCTCA
This sequence comes from Panthera tigris, assembly GCF_018350195.1. Lineage (NCBI taxonomy): Eukaryota > Metazoa > Chordata > Mammalia > Carnivora > Felidae > Panthera > Panthera tigris. The sequence continues at coordinate 110,061,519 of NC_056667.1, read as the reverse complement.
ATCAGTTAAATGTACAACTCTTGATTTTGGCTCAGGTCATAATCTCAAGGTTTGTGAGTTCAAGTCCCACACTGGAGTCTACACTGGCAGCATGGAGCCTGCTTGGGATTCTCTCTTTCTCTCTGCCCTTCCCCTGCTTGTGCCCTCTTTCTGAAAACAAACTTAAAAAAAAAAAATTATAATAATCCTCATGAACAGTAAGAATACCAGTAAGCAGTCTTTAAAAACTAGTTTTAAAAGATAAATAAATTAAAAAACTAGGTTTTTCCATAATATATGGCAAACTTTCCCTATATTTTCAGAATAACATTATCTCCTTGGGAAACCAGTGTCTCCCTTGCATCCCACAGGAGCATACATTCCTAATAATTATTATAAAGTATTAGAGCTGGTTTCTGCCTTTTCTTTATCAGGGAGTTCCTCCAGAGTAGGAACCATTCATAAACATGGATTCATGTTTCTAATCCCACACTGATGAAGACTAATGAGGAAAACCCCAAATTATGTGCAATTTAGCATTTCCATGGGATCTGGGTATGTTTACTCTCGGGAAATCACTAATACCACTATCAGAGGGGTGGCCCCCCTCTCTCGGGCCAGGTGACAAGAGCTCCACTCTGCTTTCACAACAGTCTGTGCTGGGGGAGGGTGGCAGCAGGAGGAAACAGTATTTTTACTTGCAAGGTTCTCATTACTTCTGAATCTAACAGGCACCAAAAAGCTATTTTCTACTCAAGGTCAGCAGAATTTGAACAAGAGGAACTCAGAGCCAATTCCTGTCCAGCCCAGGTCACTGCCTGTTACTCACTGGTGAAGTGACGTACAAGTGAAGAAACTACTGCTTTCAAAGCAATGAGCTGAGAAAGCAGTAAATATTAGGAGCGTAGGACTCCACAGCTCTGAAGTGACAGTCACAAGTGACATAAGAGAAAAAAAAGCAGCAGCAGCTAAAAAGTGGGTTAATCTCAACTTCTGAGGCTGCTGCATTGATACAGACTCAGAAAATGGAAATCAGGGGCATCTGGGTGGCTCAGTTAGTTAAGCATCTGACTCTTGGTTTCAGCTCAGTTCATGATCTCATGGTTTCTAAGTTCCAGTCCATGCTGACACTGCAGAGCCTGTTTGGGATTCTCTCATTCCTTCTCTCTGCGCCTCCCCCACTTGTGGGCAAGCTCTCTCAAAATAAACAAACTTAAAGAAAAAAAAGAAAATGGAAACCAATAGGCTAAACAAGAATTACTAGTAAGAATCATCTCCATGTTTGTTACAGCTATTGCTGCTTTTAAGGCTCCTGGAAAATTGGCCAAGTAAGATATGCCTCCCTTTCCGTACCAAGCAAAATTTACCTGTTAAATATAACAGAACAGAACTGTCAGAACACCTATTCTTTACTGAGGATAATGTCCAAGTACTATTTATACATCACTTTCACTCCTTTCAAACAATGAAAGGTCAAAGCAGCCAAACTATGCATGTTACTCTTCCTCTGTACTGATCTTTTAAGAACCATAGCCACAATTTATTAATCCAAATCATTTATCAATTCATCCAAATTATTTATCAATTCCTTCCTATAAGAAGGAAAAATATTCCTTGACCAGTACCTCAACTGGGAATTTTCTTTTTTATTAAAAAAAAAAAAATTAATGTATGTTTATTCTTCAGAGAGAGCAAGAGAGAGCGAGTGCGCACGCGTGCACAAGCAGGGTGGGGGCAGAGAAGGAGATACAGCATCCGAAGCAGGCTCCAGGCTCTGAGCTGTCAGCACAGAGCCTGATGCAGGACTCGAACTCACAAACCATGATATCATGACCTGAGCTGAAGTTGGACACTTAACTGAGCCACCCAGGGGCCCCTCCACGGGGAATTTTGAGGACGCTTCATTACAAACATTATGATAAAGGTAGCAATTTCAGATGGTCTTCTACTACAAAATTTTCTCTCTAGTACAAAATATTCTAGGGGATTTCTTTAATTAAGGGAGGGAGGGACTGGGATCATACAAACCTTTTTGGAAAAAATGGCTTACTTACTAGTTTTTTCAGTAGAATTGCTGTTAATTATATCACATGGATAAAGGACAAATTGTATTTTCAGGCAAACATGCTGTGAAAACTACCACTACAAACTCTCAGATGCTTTCAGTTGCCTCATGCATTCTTTCTGTCCTAAAATGAATTAGCACACATTTGTTTGCTTGCTATCTACAGCAAAGGCTTTCCTTAACTTTTAAGTACTTACTGTTGTTTCTATATATCTTCACTTTTTTTTTAAGTCAAGTCTACCCCCAAAATAGGGCTTGAATTCACAACCCCCGACATAGAGTCAAATGTGGTACTGGCTGAGCAAACCAGGTGCCCCCATCTTCACATGTTCTAAACTACATAATAAACACTGTGTCGTCCCCCCCCCCCATATGAGCTGAGAAGTTAAAGATAAGAGATACTCAGAACTCTGACATACCATTACTTGACAGAATCTAAGATCTAATTATACCAAATTCAATAAAATTTTCATGTGTACCAGATGCTACCTGCCTTTATCAAAACAAATATTTTCAGAGTGTAAAAAATAAAAAGTACCTAGATAAAACCCAAGTACAATAAGCTTTATCATACATTAAGAAAGCATCTCTCAGTTATTACACTTAAACACACACACACACACACACACACACACACACACACACTTCTATTCTGCCAAAAACTTCTATGAAGCTATCCTATGGAAATTTGACATTGAGCCTATGAAATAAAAAACTGGAAGCCACCTATATGCTTATCAACAGATAAATAGTATTATGGTAAACCACTAAGTATATCCGGCCCTTTAAGAGAATAAGACAGGAGTGCCTGGCTGGCTGAGTCAGCAGAGCAAGCAACTCTTGACCTCCAGGCCATGAGTTCAAGCCCCACAATGGGCCTGGAGTTTAAAAACAAAACAAAAAAAAAGTTCTACACAATATATTGTCAAAAAATTTCTTTATTAAAAGAAATTTTTTTTAAATGTTTATTTATTTTTGAAAGAGAGAGACAGAGCACAAGCGGGGGAAGAGCAGAGAGAGAGGGAAACACAGAACCTGAAGCAGGCTCCAGGCTCTGAGCTGTCAGCACAGAGCCTGACTTGGGGCTGGAACTCATGAACTGTGAGATCATGACCTGAACCAAAGTCGGACGCTCAACTGACTGGGTCACCCAGGCACCCCTACCGTCAAAATTTTTAAAGGCTGTAGCACTTCTTTTGTATAATCTCATTTTTACAAAGAAAAATAGTGTATGTGTATATTAATAAATAAACATAAAATTAGTCTGGAAGGATAAGCACTAAATTGTTTACAGTAGTTTCCTCTGGGTGAAAAGGGTGTAGAGTTTCAGTTTTTATCGTGGATATAACAATTTTAAAATTATTGGGTAATTTTAAGATTATTGTTAAGGTGGATACTGTGAAGATTTAGTTTGCATTTTCCACTATCTGTAAAATATGGTTATTTTAAAATCTTAAGCTTCTTGCCTATTTTTGGCTTCTAAATTACAAATAAAGTACATCAGCTAACATTAACAACTCAGGCAACAGATGTTGGCGACAATGTGGAGAAAGAGGATCTCTTTTGCACAGCTCATGGGAATGCAAACTGGTGCAGCCACTCTGGACAACAGTATGGAGGTTCTACAAAAAATTAAAAATAGAACTACCCTACGACCCAGCAATTGCACTACTAGGTATTTATCCAAGGGATACAGGTGTGTTGTTCCGAAGGGACACATGCACCCCGATGTTTATAGCAGCACTATCAACAATAGCCAAAGTATGGAAAGAGCCCAAATGTCCATCAGCAGATGAATGGATAAAGAAGATGTGGTATATGTATACAATGGGGTATTACTCGGCAATCAAAACCAATGAAATCTTGCCATTTGCAACTACGTGGATGGAACTGGAGGTATCATGCTAAGCGAAATTAGTCAAAGACAAAAATCATATGACTTCACTCATATGAGAACTTTAAGACACAAAACAGATGAACACAAGGGAAGGGAAGCAAAAATAATATAAAAACAGGGAGGGGGACAAAACACAAGAGACTCTTAAATATGGAGAACAAACAGAGGGTTACTGGAGGGGTTGTGGGAGGGGGAATGGGCTAAATGGGTAAGAGGCATTAAGGATTCTACTCCTGAAATCATTGTTGCACTAAAACCTAACTAACTTGGATGTAAATTAAAAAACTAAAATAAAAAAAGGAAAAAAATAAATTACAAATAAAATATATCACACTGCACAAAGGAAGTTCCCTGACAGTAAAATGTGCTGTACTTGTAGGTAGTCCTCTGACAAAGGCTCTCCTTGACCCAAACTCTAGCCAGGCTCCTCTGAGTCCTCCTTTTGGGACTCAACCTTGGCCCAGAAAGTCTTTAACAAAACACTAATATAATTTCTAACAGCTCAAGGCCATGTTCCTAGGATGACCTTAGCCTCTTTAAAGCTCCTGCCTCTGAAAACCCAAGTCTGCCCAAGAAATTTACTGTTTGTCCCGCCAACACCTGAAGGTAGGGCCTCCTCCGTCAGTTCACAGTGAGAGCTGTGGGAGAGGGTAAGTTTAACTCTTGCAAGCGCCAGTTAACAAACCCAAATGGGTTTCAAATCGACCAACCCCCCCCTTCCCGGTTTTTGTAATTTTTCACTTCCCTGATCCTATGGAGACCCCACTCACCTCCTCCCCATTTCTTTATTCTACCTTTAAAAGGCGCAGTCACTCTGCACACATCGGAAGTTCAGTCCACGCTAGTCTCTTTTTCCTTTTGCAACCTTACATTACCTTTTTTTTTTTTTAATCGGCTCCTTGCCCAATGTGGGGCTTGAACGCATGACCCTGAGATCAAGAGTCGCATGCTCTACTGGCTGAGCCAGCCAAGCGCCCTTGGAATGGCACATTAATGATTAATGATGATGTCCTTACCACTTTAACTAGTGTCGCTTTGTTCATCCTTGCCACATTCCTGCAGCACTTCGCAGTTTACCGGGTAAATTACTTAAACGAGTAGCAAGAGGCTGCTCAGGGGTGGCGTGAAGCGGGGCGCCCACGGTTCCAAGGCAGCAGGCGTGGAATCCGACTGGCCCCTCTAGAGGTACAGTGGCGGTGCGGGCCCAGGCCCCTCCCACGGCCGCATCCCCCATTCTCCCCGCCAGTCTCCTAGCCGGGAACCCGCCCAGCTGCCCGCCGCGGCCTCGGGCGAGGCACAGGGCGACGCCAGGTTTGCGGCGACCACGCGGGACAGCGGGGGCAGTCGCGCAGCCCCAGCCCCACCTTTGGGAAAGATAAGCTGTGAGGCATCCTCCTCTACGTCGCCGGCCCGCGGGTCGCTACCTCCGGCCGCCATCGCCACGAAACGCCACACCACGCCGCGCGTCCCACTCACACCGCCGGAAGCGGAAGCGCGGGTCCCGGCCACGGAAGGGGCGTGGTCGGAGGATGGGTTGGGCTTCCACCAGGAAGCTGGTGGGGGTGGCGCGGCTCTCTGGGATTCCCAGGCGGACAAGGGCGACGGAGTCCCGGAGCTTTTTGGGGAGTCGAGGGTCCCTTTGTCGTGCGTCCTCGGACTGGTCAACTGACCTTTCTGAGCCTCAGCTTCCTCGCCTGTCGTAAGGCCTGCTTCCTAGAGCCGGGGGAAGGATTAGATGAAACGCGGGAACGCGCTAATTGACCCTAGGAACTCGTCTTGAGGGAAAGCTGGGTTAGTGACGCCGAAAACACAGTGGAATTTCTTTGAACGCTTAAGTATTTTAAAAAATGTGATCGATTTGTAGTGAATTATTCTGATACTTCTGAGCACGTGGGAAGTGATGCTGAGAGACCTTTAATACATCTGTTGGAACATTTGGATGATACACAGAAATGTAAGCAAATGAAAAACGATGCTGTTTTCGGCTTGGGAGAAAATAGAAGATTGTACAACAAAGGAAGGAATTAGTGCATTATTTGTCTCTGTGGTGAACAGTGTTTAATTGTCCTTTAAACTGTGTTTACAAATGATGAATTAAGGGGCGCCTTGGGTGGCTCAGTCGGTTAAGCCTAAGACTTAACAGGTCATGATCTCCCAGTTCATGGGTTCCAGCCCCACATCTGGCTCTCTGCTGTCAGAGCAGATCCTGCTTGGGACCCTCTGTCCCCCTCTCTCTCTGCCCCTCCCCTGATCACACGTGCTCTCCCTCTCACACACAAAAATAAATCAACATTAAAAATATATATATTACTTGACAATATGTAATCTGTATTCTTTTGATTTATAAATATAGTAATTTTTACAAAATTAATTTGCTGTATATCTGTATTTCCAGAAGAAAATTACTGGGTAAAATAATAGTAGGTTATATAGCATAGGCAGACTGTTTGAAAATGTTTTCCTATACGGTTCATTCATTGGATGCGCAGGAAAAATGTCCTGATGAGGAGTCTGGGGACATGCAGCAGCTGGGTGTGGGAAATGGGCCTGGAACTCAGTATAGGCCTTTTTCTTCCATCTGTCCAACCAACAGGCCATTACAAGCACCAAATACCTACTGGACCTTACCATGTGCTGGCCAACATCAAGCTGGATACCCAACACTTGGTATCTTCTATATACACACAGCAGGAAAGAAGTGAACAGGTGAAGAAAGTAAGGAGAAAATGCACACTGTGATGTTTGCAAGGTGGAAGGTCTACAACATTTTCATTCAGGAAACCTTTATAAACACTCATGTGGAAAGCCCTGGGGTTAAAAAGATGATTGTCATAAATATGTCCCCACAAGATGACCAAAAGCAGCTGATGCAAAATCTGGGCTTATTTTCCATAACAAAAGACAGAAAATGGCAAGTGGTCAGAGAAAAAAAAGTGAAAGAAAATGCTATAGAAAGATACATAGTGGGGCGCCTGGGTGGCTCAGTCGGTTAGGCGTATGACTTCAGCTCAGGTCATGATCTCACAGTCTGTGAGTTCGAGCCCCGCATCCGGCTCTGTGCTGACAGCTCAGAGCCTGGAGCCTGCTTCAGATTTTGTGTCTCCCTCACTCTCTGCCCCTCCCCTGCTCATGCTCTGTCTTTGTCTCAAAAAAAAAAAAAACATTAAAAAAAAATTTTTTTTAAGATACATAGAGAAAAAAGTTACTTGTGGTTGGGGGTAGGTGAGTCACAAGAGATATGAGGAGCAGGGGTGGGCACTGGAACTGTTCTTTAACATTTAGTCAAAACAGATGGGGGGTAGTAACATGAATGAAATTATCAGGTACATACGAGGAATATTCACTCTTTGAGGTAAATTCATATTTCAATTTCCTTAAATGTCATTTTCATCATATAATTCTTGGGAAATGAAGGAAAACACTAATTATACAGAACTTACGCAAACACGTTTGCTGTAATACATATTTTATTAATGTTGCTCTACATTTTTTTCAACCAAAATAGTAATTTACAACTTTTGTAACCTTTTGGTGTGCTTCTCAAAGAATCTCTTGTAGACTGAATCACTAATGTCTTTCCTGGACCCAGGTATTCTGCCATTAATATAGTATGCTGATATGTTTCCCACTTCTCCCTATACTCAAAGTTAATGTTAAGAATCTCCCAATTTCATCTATTCTCTCAAAAATTAAAAAAAAAAAAAAATCTTGGCACCTGCTGCTGGAAGTTGCCTGGTAAGTGTACAAAGGAAACCAAAGGAATAAACACGTGACCCCCTCCCTTTCACTATTAATACAATCTCTAGAGATACAACGGAATGGGGATGTGGGGATGTGGGGAGGTTATGTAACTGTGCAAACCACCCTTGCCTTCCAGGTACAACAACTTCCTGGAGGCTGCCCTGAGAGTCCCACTCTTGGATTCTAAAGCCCGTCTGGGCAGTGTGCCCTGTGTTGGAACTGTTAAGACTCTCCCTGAAAAGCCCTCTTGAGGGCTTGAGGTCAAGCTGGGCTTACTTCAGCACTCACCCCTTTCAGAAAGCCTATCCTGACCTGAAGGTCTGAGCATAGTTATGCTTCCTCCTCCCACATGTCCAGAGTAGCTTAGGAGTCCCAGAGGTTTTGATACTTGCCTAGTGGTCCCCATCTACATCTGACACTGGATGACAGTCCAGATAGTCATCCAGCCATTGCAACAGTACACTGGGGCCTGGGCAAAGCCTTCCTGGCAGGTTACCTTGGAGGTTCACAGCCCTGTCACAAAGCAGAACATTTGGCTCAGAGTAGTAACTAGCTGTCTGGCTCATAAATGGCAGAACCAAGATTTGAGCTCAGGCCTAGCAGACTGCCAGCCTAAAGATTCCAGTATCAGCATCCTTGGTTACTTATTTGGTCAGAAACCAGGGTGGGATCAAAGAAGGAATGGCCATACTGGGGGTGGGAGGCTGGATTCGCAGCAGGAACCTGAGTGGCTGACAGGATGAATTTGAAACCTCTCTCTCCTGTTTGGTTCCCCTAGCAATAGGTACAGTCTTGAAACTGGAGGGGTCACTTGTTTTTTAATTTGCTCTAGCATACAGAACCTCATGGAAACAGAAAGTAAGCAGAGGGAAGAGATCCTAAAATCCTTGTCAGAGCTTCATTTCAGAATGAGGAAAACACTCAGAAGGGACAGCACTTGCATTACATTCCTCAGGACACTATTATGGTTCTTTGTGCAGTGTTGGTTCCGAGTCAAGTCCTTCAAGTATCTCAAAGCCAGGTCTTCAATCGAGGTCAGACCCCGAGTGATCTGGAAGAAGCTTTAGAGCACTTACCCCACCTCCGCTCCCACAAGAAATAGCCCTGCCGATCTCTGATCAGGTGGCTTAGTTCACATTTCAAGACTATAGGGACGGCTAAAATAGCAAATGTTGGGTTATGCACATTTAACTACCACCACCTACCACCCACCCCCCAATCCCAAAAACCCACAATGATACGGCATCCCATGCTGTTTAACTGCAGGCAATAGTATAACACGCAGCAATTTCTAGAACAAGAATTTCTCTTTAAGAAACAGAGAATCCCTTTCACACCCTGCAGTGTTACTACCAATTTCTGTGTTTAACCAGTTGCTTGTAGTCTATTTCCAAATTATCCAGCCCTGACAGCACGTTATACCTGTAGCCACAGGCTTATGAGTTCTGCTAAGGGTAAGGGCCGCAGAACTGGGTATCTTAAAAACAAAACAAACAAAAAACCATCCTTGCAAATAAAGATTTAAACTTAAGACGGACAGGGGCGCCTGGGTGGCTCAGTCAGTTAAGCGGCCGACTTCGGCTCAGGCCATGATCTCTCAGTCTGTGAGTTCGAGCCCCGTGTCGGGCTCTGTGCGGACAGCTCAGAGCCTGGAGCCTGTTTCAGATTCTGTGTCTCCCTCTCTCTCTGACCCTCCCCCGTTCATGCTGTCTCTCTCTGTCTCAAAAATAAATAAAAACGTTAAAAAAAAAATTAAAAAAAAAATAAACTTAAGACGGACAGTCCAAACACATGTGTATTGGTATGTTTGAAAAACTGTTCTGGGCCATTTTCTTCAAACACTTCGCCTCTTTTCTGGGCCATCCAAAAGTAATGAATGTTTCCCTTTAAGGTTAGACAACACCAAGAGGCACCTGGGTGACTCAGTTAAGCATTCAACTCTTGGTTTTGGCTCAGGTCACGACCTCAGAGCCCCACGTCAGACTCTGTGCTGACAATGCGGAGCCTGCTTGGGATTCTCTTGCTTTTCCTCTCTCTGCCCCTCACTGGTTCATGCTCTCTCAAGATAAACAAACTTAAAAACAAACAAACAAACACAACAACGTTAGACCACACCAGTATGTCCCAGGGTTTTTGCTTGGATTAAGGTCACCAAATGATAGCTTCAGTTAGAGCATTACTGCCCTGACCCCTTGCTTTTAGTTTTTTTGATAATATCAGTTATAAAAGAAAATCTGATGAAAACTATGAACCTTCTTTCTAGAAAAATCCAAATTTTAAAAGGTTCATGAACCTCAGTTCAGGAAATTGGTCCTAAAAAGCCAGTGGCACTGCTACCAGCCCCACAAAAAAATGCAAGTGTAAATAAAAAAATACAATGAGGATCATGATGGACACCATGCAACCATGCAGGCTGACTGAACACCGTCTGCTGGCTCAGTCCAAAGAATGTGTGAATCTTGGTCTCGGGATGGTGAGTTGGGGCTCCATGTTGGTTGCAGAAATTACTTAAATAAGTACACTAATAAACTTAAAAAGATGAATGGTACTACTATTCTAAAAAAAAAAAAAAGGCAGGACAAAGAACAGTTTTTACCCATTATGATTTATTCTCTACAATACTTCGTTAAAGAGTTCAATGATTTGCACTCAGAAGTTATATAGCCAAGAGGCAACCAAGTGTAATACAAAGAATTGGTCTGAAGTCTTTGCACTGAAGGCCATACAAAGTCTCTTGCTTCAGGGAAGTTAAGAATGAAAATAAACAAAACGAACACATAGCTCCCTAGGCTCCAGAATCTCGATAGAAAAGAGCATCAACAGTTAGTGAAAGTGTAGGTGTTAACACATCATGGAAAACAGGTCTTGTGCAAATATTAAAATTAACACCCAGGACTTCTGTATAGATGATTTTTATTATAAACAATAAAATATATGTAATGTCTCAACTACAAACCTTTCATGTTGAAAGGGTCTCTAACATGAGTTGCTTTAATATTATGAAGCAAAAAAGTTTAAGAACCTCACAGTGGAAACAATCCAACACTGACAAATCCTAGTGATCAAAGACATTCTCTTAGTTAACGTAAAACAAGGACGACTCATAATTACAGAGAGAATGTCCTAGCTGTGGGTATTATGAGACAAGCCAACTTTCCAGACCAAAAGGCACTCACAGCTAGGGGTAAAACGAACTCTGAACCAAACCGGCCAAGGTGGGCTGGTTCCTTCACAGCGGTTACCTACTGTTCAGCTTGAGCAGCCCGAAGACAAAGTGAACAACACCAAGAAGAAAACATTCCCTTCTCTTTACACCTGCCACTCACACCAAATGTACTGGCCACCCTCACCACCGCTTTGGTCAAGCGCGTGGAAGGTAGTTCAGTTCGAGTTCAGAGCCGTCATCTCCCCATGCAAAGCTGCCACATGGATGATCCAGACTTAGTATTTTTCCTGAGAGCCACCTGCCACACCTCTTCATGAAGTGACTGTGATCGTACACTTCCAGACTGCTTCCTGACTAGGCCCCATTCAGGACAGACACTGACAGTGGCATTTCTTATGGGGCCAAATAGTTTTCCTTGGTCGACTCGTTGAGTCCCCCTGACAAGGCCAAAGGGACTCGAGCATCTCCACTGCTGGACTTGTATGGGAGCATGAGGGAATGTGCAGGGAGTAAGGCTTCTTCACTCCAAAACCACTGAGCCCACTTCAGTGTGGTGCTGGGCATACCCAGCCCAATTCTTGTGCACTGATTTTTTCCCCATTTCGTGGGTTTTTAAGTTTTCTGTTCATTTTCATAAATGGCAGGTATCCTACCCCACCCTCAGTAAAACAAAATAAAAAACATACTATACACTGGGGAAGACAAATAGGGCAACATTTCCACAAGAAAAACAGGCTTGAAGAGCATGGCACTGTAGTAAATGCTTGCATGACCAGTCTCACTGAGCGTGCTCAGGGATGAAAGTTTAGCACCAATTTTTTTGCTTTTTTTAATCTTTAGAAATTCAACACAACTTTTAACATAGAACACTTGAACAGTAATGAGTGTAGCCCTATGTATCAATACTGTTGTACAAATTGGAGGTGGGTGGTTTAGTCCAGAGCTGACCACCCTGACATCAATCCATGGCACCTAAGAGTAACTATCGTCACGTTTGTTTGTAACAAAACATTTATTATTTTCAGCAGCAGGAAATCACGAAACAATCCCTTCATCTTCAAAAGCTTTTTTTCATTAACCTCGCAAGGGACAAGTGGCAGGATGCGAGAACGCAGCACAACAGTAAGGTGGGGTGGTGTGGCCTGACCTGGCCACCCCGCCGTCCGCCCGCTTCCCTTGCACGTTCTAGATCCTCGCGAACAGCAGAGGATGGTACCGAGCCAATCTGCTCACCCTCATCCATTTCTTCCAGGAAACAAGACAGCAATGCCTAGAATGGCATGTGTGTCATTTCTTGGATTATGTCCCTGCTCCCCCTCCCCCATTCCTGGCAGAAGAAAACTCAAAATTTCTTTTGATTTGGATATTTGCCCATTTTGGAAAGCCACACCATCACCACATAAACTTTAAAAATAAATTAAATCAAAACAATTGTGTTCACCGGATTGACACCCAATCCACTTCAAGAGTTCTCTGAGCATGTTGTTGAAAACCAGTGTATCACCCTCCGGGTCCTTTCTTCCAACTGGCCACCTCTTCCTGTGAATCCGTTCAGCAGTGCCTCTGTGACAATGTTTCCAAAGCATCTTCCAAGTCCCCAGCTTCAATGAACTCTGCCACCAAATGAGTGAAGAACAGGCAAGAGGGAGGAGAAACTTGCTGACAGCTATTTGGAATCAGCAACAATGGGGAAGGGATAAATATGCCACATGAAAGTTTGAATGACCTAGAATAAAATGAGCTATTTGGAACTTTACCATGGTGGGGCGAAGAGTCCCAGCATGTTAGGCAAGATAAAGATTCATCTTGTTAATTACACAGCTTTGTTCTAAAGTCCTGGAAAGGACTGAAACAGCAACAGTCTTCCCACTTCTACAGGCAAACTAGACAAGGAACTCCTCTGCTTAAAGGTCCCTCAGGATGTCTGCCTGAAAAGAAAACAGCGTGGAGACCCTGGATTCTTTCCTATGACAACGTGTCCTTCTAGAAGCCCGACCCAAGTGCTTGTTTGAACACCTATGCCTTCTGAGAACCTAGATCCAGCTATAGGCACTGCTACCAGTAGAGGAGTGAGGTAGCCGGGTGGTAAGGAAGAGGTCTCTCCTTTCTCACTGCACGCAGCGATGATTTCGGGACCTCCCACGGGCATCCCAGTCCAGTCCTCAGCAGGCTACACCACAGAGCTTTGTTCAATACCAGGAGACTCGATGCAGGAAGAGTGCCAGAAAATCCAACTGAGAGTGGGATGAGAATTAAAACCTTCGAGGCTAATTGAGCAATGAGATCTGCAACGCCATCCAAAGGGCTTCCGATCTTGATGTGGGTCTCTGTCCAAGAGCCTTAGAGGACTCATGGTGCCCACGCTCAACCCTAACATGGCGTCCACTTATGAAGCATGGAGGTTGTGATCAACTCTTGGTACGCAATAAACTGGAAGTTTAAAAAAGGAATTTAAAACAACCTAAAAATGTTTCTTGTTGGTCTCCGTTGCCCAGACTGCCAGGGGAATACACCTACTTGATCTGGGGAGGCTGTAGGGGTGTGTGTGGGGTAAGCCTTCATGGACCACCAATTCCAGCTTCCACTGTGTGGCCAACACACAGGCGGCAAATCACCAGTGGCACCTGCATGCCAAGGGTCTTCTGAACCCACACGGTAATTCTCACTAGTCACGGAGGAGCCCCAATCCAACGGAACCCCATATTGAGGAAAGGCTGAGATAAGGCTTGGGCCCCTCAAGTTCTGTTTCATTCAGTATAACCCTGCCCCCCCCCTCAGTCAGCTGGAGGCAGACTTGGCAACGGAAGCTAGCATCATAAAATGGTGCAGTAATAGAAGTAACTGGACCAGGAAGAGGAGGCATCTGCTCCAATGATGTCATAGCCATTGGTGGCCACAGGGGGGTGGGACTGGTCATGCAGCCTTGTGTCAGGAGTAATGATTGTAGAGGGGCGGGGCATGAAGAGTGCCATTCTGGAAACAGTGTTGTCGAGAAGCAATATACTCTGCATAACTGATTGTCACCTTCTCACTTCGGTACCTGTATAAGGAAACAGGAAAGGGTATTAGGAACCTCAAACCCTTCATTTTGTAAAGTCACTCAGCAGAGAAAACCAAAAGCTTATTCCACATTTTGAAAGAATAAGATGGAAGACCAAGAGCAATCTTACTTACAGAAAATGAAAGACAGCACAAGAAAACAATGTTGTTATTACAAATGAACAAGATGAAAAAGCACAATCACAATTCACCCCTGAGAATGTATTTTCTGCACATCCCACCTTTAAACACTACATATGCTTATCGTCAGGCTGCTCTTAAGCAATCTGCTACTGGGGTCTGGATGAAGAATGTCAAGGTCAAATTACGCGGGTGGCAGATTGGAAGATGGCTATACCAATGCCCAGTGCAAACTGCATATCTACTGCATAAGATGTGATAAATTTGACAGAAATGCAACCTCAATTTGCAGAAAAGCAACAAACAAGTTACTGATAACTAAAAGGGGCACAGATACCTAATTCTGGGTCAAATTCTGATGCAGCAGGTTAAAGGATCCTGGGGCTATATAGGACGGGTCTCAATTCCCAGATGAATATGCCATATCATATCACAGGGTCATCAGAACAGAGTTCATAGCACTTTGGCTTTGCTCTGGAAAGAGCCATGAGTCAGGATGCGAAGCATGGGGTGTTACAAACCTATGGAGCCTACTACAGACCACAGGAGCTGGGTGTGACAATCCTTACCCAGAGCCATCTCTTTCCCACTGTAATCACTCCTCCACTGCAAGGTGATTATTCCTGAATTTTGACAGGGAAATGGCTGTTCAAATAAATTATAATAATAATAATAATAATAATGCTTTGTATTTGAAGTTTTTCTTTTTTTTGGAATCCAAAGCATTTCAAAAACACTGGGTTATCTTCCAAATAGACCTGTGAGGTTAGTATATGATTTTCAGTATTTTACAGATGAAGGGGCCAACAGAGGCCCACAGAAGCCCACAGAAGCTAAACCTCTCAGTGTTTCCGATTTCAGTAGGGATGGCAAGAGAACCGACATCTACTGACCACCTACAATTATTGCCTGGCCCTGTGCTAGAAATTCTTCATACGTTACCTTACCACATCTAATACAACCCCAAGGAATTATAATTCATTTCTTACATACAGCAAAGTCCCCCTCCCCCTCAAAGAGGCAGAGTAAGTAACCGGCTCAGGTCATGGCTAGGCAGTGGTGAGCTGGGGTTCAGACTCCAAGACCATGTGCATTCTACCACATGAGGCAACCTCCCCCAACAGGTGCGGCCTTTCTTGGAACCCTCTGTAAAAAGCACTGACTATCCTGTTAACACACCACCTGTATCCCCTGCCACCCGACTGCATGTGACTTCAACTGACCCTGGAACTCTATGCTGAGAGCCTTTGTTCCTGGCCTCAGTCTGCCCTCTTAGCCTCCCAACCATTGGGTCTGGCAAAGACACCCACCACCTGACCGTGGCCTAAACTCTGCTCCAGCTCTGCCATCACTTCAGCTGCAGAGATGCCCAAGACACTGGGGAGTCTTTGCTTCTGCTGCCACTGCTTCCTCCCAGCTTAAACCTGACCCACACTTCTTTAGGGACATTAGCAGAGAAAATCTTTTCTAACCCTTTCCATCACAAGTATCCTCCATCCAACCCCAACTAAATTAAAGTGACAAAGAAAATGAAACAGTGGGTTTACCTGGTGAGTTTGATCGTTTTTCTGAATTCACTGGTAATTGGAGCCTTAAAGCCACCTTTCCTGAGCAATGAGTCTATTGTCTGGATCTGATCCCAGTCTGAGAAGAGAGGCACAATGAGGTCAGTGCTTGATGACACAAGAGTAGGGCATGTTCTAACATGAAGAGAAGAGAAGCCGCCAAGTCTGCTACGGTCAAAGGGAGCCCTGGATACTGTCCCCACATCCCTAGAGCCCCATCTGCCTCACTGACAGTCCAAGTAGAACCTGAGATGTGAGATGATAAACCCAACACACACAACGGCTGTCCCTAGGCCCTCTGCTCTGTGTCTTTCCTGTCAGATGTGATCCCAGCATAATTACCTAGCAACAAACATAGTCTCAACTTAAGACCTGCCTGCTGGACTAGTGCTGGTAACTAAGACTGTTCTGTGGGAGAAGAGAATTCAAATTCTGTCGTCTATACTTCTTTGTGTGGCCCTTCCTTTATTTTGATGATTTCTAGAAGTCCTGTTTTCTATTACAGAGAACTGATAGCAGGAGGGAAGCTATTCCTTCATGAAGGACAGGAAAATTTTTCACACATATATTATGTTATTTCTGTACATTTTTAATAAAGTCAAATGTATCAAAATTGGAAACCAAAAAGAAACCCCTAAAATTACCCCCAATTTTTAAATTACGTCAACCAATTTTCAAACGGCACAAGTAATTTCATTATTTATCTATACTGTCACCACATCTCACTGTTAGGAAGTATTTATGGTGTGCCTCCTTATACAGAAATGTTAGACTTATGACCTTAAGGTAGCTAAAAGGCTTCCTTTTTATGCTACATCCACAATGCTTTTGAAAAAGTTTAAACACAACCATGATGTAAACCAATAAGGCAATCACTCTCCACATAATTAGTTCATCGATACACTGAAATGGCTATTTTTCTCTATTCCAGGTTCACATCCAACAAATACTGTTGTGTTTTACATATTATTTTCAAAAACAGACAAGAAAGAAGAAAGGGACAAAGAGAAGAGAGAAAGAAAAGTAAATTATGTTTAATACGTTTTTTAAAGTTTATTTATTTTGAGACTAGGGGGAGGGGCAGAGAGGCAGACAGAATCTCAAGCAGGCTCCCTGGTATCAGCGCAGAGCCTGATACGGGGCTCGATCTTGCAAACCATGAGATCATGACCTGAGCGGAAATCAAGAGTTGGACATTTAACCAACTGAGTGACCCAGGTGTCCCAAAAGAAAAATGAATTATGTATCACAGAACACAGAGGCAACATTGAAAGGTATTCTAAATATTCTTTTAAAGAGAAAACCTATCTAACCCACCTCCTACCTTTATTGTCTCATTATAAGAACTTACTAAGTTCTTAGAGAGAGAGAGAGAGAGAGAGAGAGCGAGCGGAAGAGGGAAGATTATGTTTTCCCTTTATCCAGGTATAACATTGTTCAATAATTAATGACCAAAAGTTCAAAACCCAGTGATACAGGAAACTTCACTTTACAATGAGCTCCATAAAATCATCCAGTTGATTACTGGAATTCTGCTACAAATACTACTCGTTTTGGGGGCCAAAAAACAAAATTTTTCACCAAGAAATGAAACTAGGGGGTAAGGGAAGTCTTAACCTCTCTTCTTCCTCAGCTCCTACATCTTTTTAAAAAATTATTTCTTATGAATTTTTAAAAAGTTTATTTATTTACAGACAGAGCGCGCGTGGACGTGCGCATGCATGCTCTAATGGAGGAGGGGCAGAGAGGGGGAGAGCCAAGTAGGCTCCACACCATCAGCAGAGTCCAACGCATGGCTCAAACTCACTAACTGTGAAACCGTGACCTGGGCCGAGACCAAGAGTCATGCTTAACCGACTGTGCCACCCAGGAAACCCTCAGCTCCTGCATCTTTTTGGGAGTTTATTTCTCATTCCCTAAGACTTGATAGATGGTAAGAGGAAGAAAGGCACTCATTTGTAGTTGCAGTTGGGCTGAAAGACAACACTCCACTTTCCTGCCTTTACATGGTAATTGTGTGAATAGTATCCTTCACTGAGATTCCATTTGTCCAACTCACCTTGTTCCTTAGCAACCTCAGGTAAGTATGTGGCTGTACGTTTGACGCCTTTTTCATTGATGAATTCAATTCGAATCCCATGGACCCCTACCTACAGAAAAAATAACCAATAAATGGCATTTACTTATTCTAATGGAACTGCAGTCATCCACACTTAATTGACATTGTCCCCTGACCAGCTCAATCCAGGTCTGAGAAAAGGAGAACCTGCTACTCTTCGTGATTAACTCTTTCCTCAGCTATTGAAGCCGAAGTAACTTCAGCTTGAGGGAAGCTGTGAGTCTACCTGTAGCCACCTCTCCCGAGTATGAGGGTTGCAGAAATACATTCTTTCAATAGCTCATCCAATAATCTTAAACATTCCACTTTTAATCTATTCCATTAAACATACCACAGGGTTTTGATTTAGGTTCATGACTCCTCACATATGGCTCCGAACAACAACTTTTTTACTCAAGGGCTGGCCAAGAGGGATCTGAAATGCTCTCTTTTATCCCCAATATCAGTTTCTATTAGGAGTGGGAGAAGGATAGGGAAAGAATGGACTGGGAAGACACAAGAAAAGAAAGACTTCACATTTCTTTCCTAATTCTAAGATCACAGCACCTTTCCTATCCCCTATATGGCCCCCAATTGCTTCTAAACTCAGCTTTTACATTCTTATACCCTCTCTCAATGAAGGAGATACATTACCATGTACTAACCCGAACCCAAATGCAACGAGAGATGCAGAGTTCCAAATGCGGCTGTTCTCACCTCCCAGTCCAGGTAATCACTGGCATCCTCAAAGTTAGTAAGGAGGGAGACAGAGCAGAAAAGTTTGGGCAGCTCCTCTCGGGTCAGGGGGGGGAATCGGCTGTCCTTAAGTGCACTGGAGGGGACAGAAAACAGAAGTGAGGCTGCTCTGGAGTTAGGAGCCAACATTATATGCCCAAATACTTATGAACCCTGAGCTATGCAGAGAATATTGATTACCCATCTGTACTAACGTGCTAAAAATAACATGATGCTATTAACTGTCTACACTTGAACTGATTAGTGACTCACCAGATTAAGGCCCCACATTTCCTGATTACCAAAAGAAGAACACTCAAACTTTTACCACTTAGAAGAAATAGTCAGGTAGTTCTTTTCAATTCTAGCCAATTTATCTGCACAGCTTATGTCTGGTGTCATTACCTGGTTAACGTGTATTCCCTGAGTCCTGAATGAAGATTCATGGCTGAGAAGGTCCCAATGCAGCCACGAAGCCGCTTGTCCCGCCCTGTCTTCCATGTCACAAAGAGCGGACTAAAAAAGCAAAACAAAAAACATTCTCCAGCCCCAAAACAATTATGGATAAGAACAAAGCTTTGCTTTTGCCCTGTTCATTTCGGTTATTCCCCAAAAGGACTGTTACCTGAACTGCAGCTACCTGAAGGACTCTGGCTTCCTGGGAACCATGCAGATGGAGACGGGAGGACGCTACAGCACGGCAGCCTGAAGGGAGGCGCTCTCTGCCCTTCCTGTGCTCCTTGCCTATGGTTCAGTTCACTTTGACATATGTTTGGGGTATTTTCCTTTTCCTCTGCCCAGGACTCAATTTCTTCTAATTTTCCATATCTTTCTCCTCTTAATTATTCTTAGAAGTGTCCATGTTTCCCAGTTACATCCTTCATGAAGACACAACCTGCATATGTCCTCTCCATTCCCCACGACCCCACACTGTTCTCCTAATTATTTCTGCCCCTGGTCCTGCTCATAAATGTTTGGAAAAGAAAAACAATGTATCCTTAAGAAAGCTTGTTATTAGTGGAAGTTGCCACTTTCTGCTTTTAGGCCAAGTCCTGCTTTATCAGGCTACACTAGATTGATGGGAACAGATATTTTACCAACAGGTTACAGGGCTGTCTCTTCTTCCTGAGATTCTTCTCTATGTCTATGCCCTTAGTTCTTAGATTGAGCAAAATACTTCTAAAAGCAACTTAAATTTTTAAAGCTGTCTACTCTGATCACCGTTAGGAAGCAGATCTGCCACCTATCTTTTTCCTCCAGTAAACACCTGAACAGCAGCAGCCGAAGTTCCTGTCCCAAAACCTACTCAAAACCCCTCAAAAATTCCACTGTCTGCAGGATGGAAAGATCAGCCCCTGAATACAACAGCCCATACCTTACAGCGCTGCAGCCACTACCCACTCTTCCAAATCTATGTCTGTCTCCTGCTAGGGACACATTTGATCCCACTAGGATAAAAGCTCAGAATCTCCACATGTTCAGTCAGGAATTTTCTGACCATGGTATCCCATGGCAATACTTCCCTAAAAAGTTAGAACATTTTCCTCTATACTTGCTCTCCTCTGACACAATCACACAGGTATAACCTCCCCTCTCTTTCTGCCCAGTGTGTCATACACACTATTTAGCTTTGTGTGTGTGATCTGCCAACTCAGTAAGTCTCCCAAGAGGGAGGATTTTTTCTTTATACCTCTCCACTCCCTGCCCAGTGGGGCTATGCATTGCCCCAATATGGCATTAACAGTTGAGGAATGAATGATCTTAGGTCAATGAATGCTCCAAAAGCATCTCTTCAGTGCTTTTAAAGCCACCTCAGAGGGGCGCCTGGGTGGCTCAGTTGGCTGAGCGTCTGACTTTGGCTCAGCTCATGATCTCACGGTTTGTGGGTTCAAGCCCCATGTGGGGCTCTGTGCTGACAGCTCAGAGCCTGGAGCCTGTTTCAGATTCTGTGTCTCCCTCTCTCTCTGCCCCTCCCCTGCTCATGCTCTGTCTCTCAAAAATAAATAAACATTAAGGCAAAAGAAAAAAAAAAAAAGGAAAAAAAACTAAAGCCACCTCAGACCTGCTTCCAATTCTGAGGAAGAAGAAAACACCAGCATGAAATTTCTTCACATTATACATATTCCCTTTTATTTTTATTTATTTTGAGAGAGAGAGAAGGAGTATGTGTGGGCACTAACAGGGGAGGGGTAGAGGGAGAGAGAATCCCAAGCAGGCTCCACACTGTCAACCCAGAGCCCGATGTGGGGCTCAAACTCATGAACCATAGTATCGTCCCCTGAGCTGAAATCAAGAGTCAGAACGCTTAACCAACCGAGCCATCCAGGCGCTCCTGCATATTCTTCATTTAAGTCATTGACACCTTGAGACAGCTTGGGACAAATAACAGAGTCTTGAACTGAAAACAGTAAAGCAGATTCTGACACTCTTGGCGGGGTACCAGCAGCCATGTGGGATTACCAACAAAGTGAGGAGACCTTCCTTAAGAGCATCACAGCTCCTAGTCTCCAGCCTGGCCCTCAGACACATCCAATTCACTTGAACTTCAACATCCAGGTCCACAATGATGTGATGGTGTGGCTTCCTACCCACTGCAATATGAACCAACAAACCAACAGAAGAACCAAGAACAAAATCCTCCTGATTTCTAGAACATGACCTTAAAAACAAGCCTATACCTCCTCCAAGCATAATGAAGACCTCTTCCACTCCTGAATCCAGATACCGTTTTAGCTATGCCTGGACATTTCTCATTGTCCTAATCCTGTTACCCTCTACCCAAATGATGCCAAAGCTTTGTAGAAGTACAGGATCTCAAGAGAACGACCCAAGAAAGACGTCGTCACGCCTTTCTCACTGTCCCCTGTACCTGATTTACTCACTAGGGGTCATTGGTGAATCTAGGAAGTCGTGGCTGTGGGAAGCCATAGAGGTGACAGTAGAGGACATCAAAGCAGTAGCAGCACATCTCTGCAGTCACCACCAGGTTCTTGGTGGTGTTGGCAGTTCCATTTGGCCGGGGGAGAGGGCTCAGCGCTCCCGATGCGGGATTCATTCGTGTAATGGGAGAATTTCCAGGTCCTAGAGTTAAGTCCGACACATTTTCCCGACCACTGCTGCCATCCACATGCTGGTGGTTTTGAAGAGGTCCTGAACTAGAGCCGGGGACAGTTGTGGACTGGTTCCCGTGACTGTGCGTTCCACTTCCAGATAACTTGGGCTTCTTGACCCCACAACAGCCTGCTGCCAACTTGGGCTCGAGTGGAGGAACACAACGTCTTTTTCCCATCCTGATTCAGTGCTCGAGGTCTGGAATGCTGCAGAACCCTAACAACAAGAGAAAGGTTAAGCATTAATTCAAAAGATTAGTTAAAAGGAGAAAATAACCAAAAGACAGGGTCTACATGGAGAGAGAGGGTAAGAGTCATCAAATCCTCTTTCTCATCCAGGTCACCAGGTCACAAAAGGCTTCAGACCAACACAACTGGAAGACCCTGATCTCCAGGCCAGGGACTCCTAACCTTTTCCTAAAGAATCACTATTTTTCACTTTCCATAAAGCTTATGATCATCACAGACAGAGGCAGGCAACTACAGCCCCTCTTGCCCAGGACTCCCAGGGGCAGAAGGATGGGATGGCAGCCATCATGAAAATGGATGAGGACATTTCAAGACTGCAAGACAGCACTGGACCTGTCAGATTCTTCATCATTGTCTTCTCTACCTTTTTAGAACCTCCAAATTAGACCGCCCTATTTTTAAAGAGCCCCAGAAGGACTTTCATGCTTTTTCCTCATTGACCACATCCTTTCAGCATTTTACTCATCACTAACCTAAATCTATCTGTGTGATTTTGGCCCTAGACCTTAGTGAATATGAAAAGCTGCCATTCTAAGAGCACGCCTTCCAACACAAGGCTCCCAACCCTCTGTCCTCACAGCTCTCGCTCTCCAATGCCTTGCTCATTTTCTTTGGTTCTCTGAACTCACTCCAATTTCTACACATCTCTCTATCCTTTCAAAACTCCAATTCAAAAAAAGCTACAACTTAGTAGGAACCTTTATTCACAGAAATGACCTAAGCTTCAGAGGCCTTTTGTGAGGTAGCCATTTCCTCCCTGTCACAGCGAGGCAGATGCAGGCAAAGCCACTCAGCCTAACAACGTGTGGCAGTGGACAAGCGAGAAAATCAGAACATCCCATCTGATGATGTGAACAGAAGGAATGAAGGGTTTTTTACTAAGTTTTTTTCTTAAACAGCCAGAGGTAAAAATGCATAGTTATAACACGACCAAGATCCTTTCTCTGACTCAACCGAATCAGGAAAACAGATCCTAATTCTTTTTTTAAAAAATGTTTATTTACCTATTTTGTGTGAGAGTACTCATGTATGCAGAGGAGGGGGAGAGAGAGAGAGAGAGAGAGAGAGAGAGAGAGAGAATATGAATATATATCCCAAACAGGCTCCATGCTGCCAGCACAAAGCCTGACATGGGGCTTGATCCCACAAACTGTGAGATCATGACTTGAGCCAAAATCAAGAGTTGTACGCTTAACCAACTGAGTGACCCAGGTGCCCTAATCCTAGTTATTTCAATAGTGATGATATCAAAGTTTGTAAAATTCTGCTGCCTTGAGAAAAGCATACTTAAATTTTCCTGTGATTTGGATATATGCCTTTTTAGGCAATGCTCTATATAATACGGTATTTTGGTTGTAAATTCTACAAACTTTTAAATCAAATTAGATATTTACATGCCCATTTGCAATGCCATTATTTTTACACAAACAAGTCGTCACTTTAGGCTGAGACACAAAAATTTCACAAGTATTATTTATGTTCTTGATATATGCTAATCCATAGCAAAATACAGATTTTTGTATTTAGGGCAATTCTTAGTGTGATGAAAGTTGTCTGTAGCTGAGGATAATAGCTTGTACACTTCAATGTCCCACTTGAAAACAGCTTCTTTTTGAGAAAACCTTAGGTACTTGATACAATAAAAGCCCCAATGACAAGTTTGTTTCTGAACGTGGATGTCACTGTCTTGTTTAGACTGTTACAAGAGGGAGGGGTGCCTGGGTGGCTCAGTCAGTTGAGCGTCCAATCCTCAATTTCAGCTCAGGTCATGATGCCAGGGTCGTGGGTTCAAGCCCTACGTGAGGGTCTGCACTGAGCGTGGAGGCTGCTTGGGATTCTGTCTGTTTCTCCCACTGCCCCTCTCCCCAACTTGTGCATGCATACTCTCTAATTAAAAACAAAAAACAAAAAACAGGGGCACCTGGGTGGCTCAGTCAGTTAAGCATCTGACTTTTGATTTCGGCTCAGGTCATGATCTCATGGTTCATGAGTTCAAGCCTCATGTCAGGCTCTGCCCTAAGAGGGAGCCTGCTTGGGATTCTCCTTCTCTCTATGACCCTCCCCTGATCCTGGTCCCTGTCTCAAAATAAATAAACATTAAAAAAATTTAAAAAACAAAAAGAGAACATTTTTCTTAAAAATAGTGCCTCCAGAGCCAAATGGCCTGGGTTCAAATTCAGGTTCCTCCAGGATCAACGTCCCCATGACTCAGTTTCCTCAGTATGGGAACAACAATAATACTTGCCTCATGGGGTTTTAGGAGAATTAAATGAGCTTAATACGAATAAAGTACTTGAAACAGTGCCTGCCATATACTAGGTGATAATACATTTAGCTGCTCTTATCACTTTGGGTTTTTGTTCAACTGCCCCATTAGGATGGAAATTCCCAGAGGGCCAGGACTGCTAGGCACTCAGCACTTAGAGGAGTGCTTACTCTGAACAGGTGCTCTTTAAACAGGATTTCATTAAATACTCAAAACCTCAAATCCTCAGCAAGGTAGGCAATGTAACCATCATTTTACAGATGAGGAACCTCAGGCTTAATAAGCAAGATAACCTGCCCAAAGCCAGACAGCATGCTGCTAAGTGGCAGAGTTAGGATTTGGACCACAGTCTATCTGTCAGACTCCAAGGCCTGGGTCCTTCCACCAGCCACAAAGAAGAATGACGCCTGCCAATAATATCCACTGGATTCAGTCATTTCTTAAGGGTATGATAAAAAAAACAAGTTACATTCAAGCGTATACTAAAAACAAACCTAATACTTCACAGAATCTTGCCAACAAAAACGGAACAGGAGAGGCACCAGGCTGGCTCGGTTGGAAGTGCATGCGACTCGATCTCAGGGCTATGGGTCCAAGCCCCACATTGGGAACAGAAATTACTAAAAATAAATAAATAAAACTCAATGAAATAAAAATAAAATGGAGCAGGAAAAAAACCGACCTAAGCTGAAAGCCAAGATCTCAAGCCATGACCCTGAAAATTACCAGTGCCCCTGTCACTGTCATTTGATTCCACAGTGGATGTCACCGGCCTCTTGACTTTCTATCTTGTGTATCACTGTGGGCTGGGGGCTTAGACACAGGTTGAATGAAGCAGCAGAACTACCTCTAAAGAGCTGGAGCTCTAACAGGGTGTCCGGAAAGCCCCAAAGTTCAAAGCAGCAAAGAGAAGGGATGAAACACAAAAGTCAAAAAAAGGTACGTTTCCTCATTCTCACTGCACCAAAGCACACCTGAAGAAAGAGTGAAATGTCATGACATGGTGGCAACTCAGGTGTTCCTTAGCAGGTGTCATCTGCTACCTGACTGGTGAAACACCCCACAATGGAGCGACAGAAAGGATTTCAAACCAGGCCAAGGCAGGCAGGTGAACTCAAGCCTAGGAAGATTCTGCCTCTGTGCCACCATGTACAAGCACTGCTCTGTCATGGAGCACGATCACAACCGATACCAAGTGATTACATTCAACAACTCCCCACACCTAAACTACGATTTGAAATCAATAGAACCAACCCAAATCTTGTGGCTCCTTAGGCCCAAGCATTTCTCTGCAGGCCACTAAGGAAACAATTCAATCGATATTCTCAATTAGTGACCAAAGGCGTTGTTAGATTTTTTGCATCAAAAATACATGAGAAGGTATTTCTTCAAAAATTTGTTCTATAAATTTCAATCTATAAAAAATTTCAAACATAAAGTAGGATAGTGTAATGAACCAAATAACCAGCTTTAGTAATTTTTAACATATGGCTAATCTTATTTCATCTATAGTCTACATACTCACTCTATCTCCCCTCCTACTGAATCATTACAAAGACATGTTTTTAAGGGGGCCAATATTTTACATATTCTGTCAGCATAAGGCAAATAACAAGTGAATTACAGATAAAGAATGTAAAGTAAACCAAAGTGCTGTGAGTGAATACATATTTACAACATCAACCCTATTTATCAATTTCATCAAAACTTTTTCTTTTTCTTTTTTACATTTATTCATTTTTGAGAGACAGAGAGAGACAGCGCACAAGTGGGGTAGGGGCAGAGAGAGGGAGACACAGAATCTGAAGCAGTCTCCAGGCTCTGAGCCGTCAGCAAAGAGCCCAACACGGGGCTTGAACTCACAAACCGCAAGATCACGACCCGAGCCGAAGTTGGATGCCCAACAGACTGAGCCATCCAGCATCCAGGCGCCCCTCATCAAAACTTTTTCTATGAGACTTTTTTTTTTTTTAAGATTTAATTTTGTGTGTGTGTGTGTGTGTGTGAGAGAGAGAGAGAGAGAGAGAGAGAGAGAGAGATAGCACACAAGCAGCAGAGGGCAGAGAGAGACAGAGACACACAATCTGAAGCAGGCTCCAAGCTGAGCTGCCAGCACAAAGCCTGAAGCAGGGCTCAAACCCACAAACCGTGAGATCATGACCTGAACCGAAGTCTGACGACCAACCGAGCCACCCAGGCGCCCCTCTCTGAGATGCTTTTAATCCTACTCCAATAAAGTGGGCCATCTCACCACAACTAAGCAGTCTCAGACTCCACTCCCAGGACTGTCCTCCAATGACCAAAGAGTCACTCATTTCCCCAAGAGTTTGGCTTTGTAGAGTACAGCCTAAGAGATCTCAGAACAGCATTTCAATACAACAGACTAACCAGCTAAAACCAAATACCCCTAATGGCATACTCTATCTTTTCTAAAACCGCGTGTGCATTTGTTCTTAACCTTTCCCAAATCTCATGAAAACTACCAATGATGGTACTTTGAGCAGAAACATTCCTGAATGGATACTATGAAGTTGGTTCATTTGAAATAACTGGAATTGAGTGTAAAAAGTTGCTCTGGGCTGGGTGGCTTACAATGCTCCCAAAATCCAGTCAGCACTGGGCTCATCAACCACCTTTGTATACACATACATCACAGAGACAGTTCCACGCCTTCAGCTGGTTACTCTTTCAAAGCTAAACTGAAGGGACAGCCACTTAATTAAAAATTTTTTTTTTATTTTGAGAGAGGACAGTGTTAGCAGGGGAGGGCAGAGAGAGAGGGAGACAGAGAACCCCAAGCAGGCTCCGTGAGGCCAGCGAGAACTCATGAAACTGTAAGATCACGACCTGAGCTGTAATCAAGAGCTGGATGCTCAACCCACTGTGCCACCCAGGTGCCCCTGAAGGGCCACTTAAAAAGCCAGCAACGCTGATCTCATTTTCCTACTGCCTGTCCATTTTAGACCAGTCAACGAGAATGAACAAGTTAAAACTTGATTTCCACCAGATGGAGACAATAACTATACTTCCACAAAAAGCTGGAAAAGTGAACAAGAATCATGGTTTTACCTCTTCTTTCAAGATCTCCTAACCTAACAAGCATCAAATACATTGAAGTATGTTCGTTGCTGAAAAAGTCACCACGCCCTCCCTGACACACAACCCTCAAAGGATCTGCTGTCATTAGGTTCCACAATAAAAGCTGGATGGTAGCTCTTCCTCCCTCTGGGGAAGCGGAGCAGTGCTTTGCTGCTCTGGGCTGGGGAGCTTACGCTTCTGTCCCAGCCAGCACTGAGCTCGTCATCGCCTTCCGTCTCAGAGGCTGCGGCATTTGTGTTTTCTTTCACGGCACCTAACACAGTCCCTGCATATAGTATACACACCAACAGTCTTACCTACAAATCTGGTAATTTCACTGAAGTTCATCTTTTCTTTTTAAGCAGGCTTCACGCCCAGTGCGAAGCCCAACACGGGGCTCACAACCCCGAGATCAAGACCTGAGCTGATATCAAGAGTCAAATGCTCAACTAAATGAGCCACCCAAAGTTTGTCTTTTTTATAAAAAGAATGCTTATGGCACAAACTAGTCTTTAGATCCTTGGTTCCACTGTGAGGTGTTGACTGTGGAGTGCGTCAGAAGCTGAAGGCAGCTGAATTACAAATCTTATCAACAATGTCAACTCTGTTCAGCCTAAACCAAGGAATGGTTTAATTCACAGCTAAATGGATAGCCAATGTGTCCAATTCATTCCACAAATTAGATCAAATATCTCTTAAATTAACTTCCTGGTTTGATTTATGCTTGCAGCGGTTTTCTTTGCTAAAACACAACAGTCACTGGTTAGTCCTGGACTTAGCCTTGGGAGGTATTTAGTTTTAAGATGATTCAAGGCTTTCCTTTAACAGGCCATACCTAGCTTCTGAACTGTACCTGAGAAATTTTTTTTTGTTTTTAAATGACAGGGTGCTTTAAGAGCTACCCACTGGAACATTATTTGCTTGAGAAACAATTTATCATTTCAGGAGTAAATACAAATGATGTCTCATAAACTGCTGATGTCTATTTACTTATATATTTTTACATTTTACTTATTTTAGACAAAGCACAAGCAGGGGGAGAAGGGCAGAGGATGGAGAGGATTGATTGAGACAGAGAAAGAGAGAGAGAAAGAATCATCTCAAGCAGGATCCCCACTCAGCACAGAGCCCAATGTGGGGCTGGATCCCACAACCCTGGGATCATGACCAAAGCCAAAATCAAGAGTTGGATGCTCAACTGACTGAGCCACCCAGACGCCCCAAACTTCTGATGTTTATAAAGGTGTGGAGACCACTATGGAGAGGAAGATGTGAAGATACCCTGACTGATCTGGCTGGAGGACAGGATAGCCCTCCTCCCTTCCAAGGCTCCTTAAGTTCACTGACATCTTCACAGAGCAGCTCCAAACATCAGAGGGCAGAGCCTAGGCTTTGGGATTACAGTCTAGGTTCAAATTCTAACTCAGACTTGTCACGTACTGGCTATGCAAACTCAGGAAGGTTGTCACATGTCTATGGACTTAGGTTCCTGATACCACAGAAGGTTATCTGTAACCATTCAATAACTAACACATGAAAAGCATCTAACATTCTTTGGCACATTAACTATTATTTATTCAAGTGTCTGCTATGATTAATACTACCACTACCTAATGTAAGTAGGGTATGTTATAAAAATAACATAGCTTAGAATTCTTACAATTTCTAGGAAAATAAATGCCCTCATAATAAAATTCTATTAATAACTACCTTGTAGTCAAAAAAGATCTTATTATTAACATGAAATTATTACTT
This sequence comes from Panthera tigris, assembly GCF_018350195.1. Lineage (NCBI taxonomy): Eukaryota > Metazoa > Chordata > Mammalia > Carnivora > Felidae > Panthera > Panthera tigris. The sequence goes on along the minus strand of NC_056667.1, from coordinate 110,032,635 downwards.
TAATGACCTTGATGCTCTTCCTCTTTGGAGAGCAATGGCTTCCAATAAATCATCTACTGTTCTGTTCACAGTGAGGTCCCAAAAAATACAAAGTATGAATACTGGGCTCTTTGAGAGTTGTACATAGTTCTATTCCACCAGAGTCCTCTTTTAAGCTTACAGATATACACTGCAAGGAGATGAAACTTGCTAAATATGCTATTATTGTAAAAGTCTTGATATATTGAGTACTAATGGAAATACTGCGTCAAAGTAGTTAGATTTTGAACAAAAACCAAGTTAAAATATCTAGAAAAGCCTGGGGAAAAAAATCTGGATTCACCTTTTGAAGACAAGCCTCAAAACAGCTTACTGGGGAGCATGACCTTATAACAAAGAAAGCAGATCTGGGAGATAGGAAAGAGGCAAAGAAAAAAGGAGTGCCTGCTTTTTGTTGTTATTATGTAGTGTCCCAATGTCTGTTCAAATCAAGCTTTATACAGAAAGGAATGGGTTGTTGTTTCCTTTGTGACACAGAGAGTTGAACTGAAATTCAATTTAATAATTATGTGGTATGAGTAGGGAAATGGCACCTGAACTGTAATTCTGGCCTACTTATGTAACTATTCCAAGAAACAGATGAAAAACCCACAAACATTCTGGTAATCATTTCAAATAATCACTTCTATATTTTTGAAACCTCAACATACACGCGTACACATATCCAAACACTTGCTGTGTGAAAATTTTCCATGCAAAATACAGATCTACCCATAAAATTTAAATTTAAAATTTACAGATTTACAAAAATGCACAGGGCTACAGATTTTCATTTCAACGTAGCTTAAAAAAACCCCACAGGGGTCAAAAGTTTTGTTTTTAGTTCCCCTTCCTTTACTATGTGATCTGTGGCAAAGTGCCACATCTTTCTGGGCCTTGGTTCTTTCATTTATAAAATGAAAATATTTGCCCTTTGCCTCCTTTACGGAGGGATTACGAGGCTCCAATAAGATGTGAAGAACTGTGAAAAACGCTATCTTACAAGTGTATGCATACCACAATTAATACACTCAAGGGGACACAGCAGTAATAAAAATTTTTCCAGAAAACAGTATCACCATAGCAGATTTAGGGCAAAATGTTCCAAAACTCTCTGAAGATTATAACTGTATAGAAGAGACCCAATAATTGACCTTGATCAGGAACTGCATTAACCTCTGAATGTTGATCTTTGGTTGTTTTAAAAAAATGAGTAATTTGGGAAGAGGTGGGAGCTAGACTTATGTACTAAAAACATAAAGGATAAGTGTACTACTACTATACCACCATCTAGGTCACTCTAATGGGATTATGGAAAACAAGTTCATCTTTACACATTTATTTTAAGAGGACAAGTGGAAGGAACTCCATCAACATTAGGACCCCCTCAAGGAAGCAGAAAAATACAAGTGAAAAAGTCTACATCCTAATGTCCTAGCACAGGGCTAAAACCAATAACAGCAACAAATTCTAAATATTCTAAGTATGTCCAAGGTAATACTCACTGAAAGCAGACAGTTTCTATTGCCAGGGGTACAGCTATAACAGAGGAGGGGAGCTATTTTGTCTCTGAAATGAATTTTCTTCCTTCCGATTCCATTCCTTCTTCCTGTACCTAAGACAGAAATTCAGGGGTAGTGAATGAACAAAATCAAGTCAGTCCAGAGGTGAGATAAGGCTTGTGAAAAATTACAACTCCTAGAGCAATTTCTAGAAAACAAAAACAAAAAAAGAAAACAACAGCTAGGGAACAGGCTCTCCCTACTTCAAAACATTTCAAAATCTAAATATAAGGCAGCAATGGCAGTCCCATGCACTGAATCACCTCATCCTTGGCGTCATCACCAAGAAGGGAGGACAGTGAGGATCAAAGGTTTTATTGAACCTGAACATGAGACACACATTAAAACTTCCTCCACCACTTATTTAGATCAAAACTTGCTCTCAGGCCAAGATATACCATTTCAAGGCTCTCCACTGGTTTCAGAATACAAGCATAGTCCCAAATTCTCTGCAAAGATGGTGTTGAAGAATTACTGGACAGCATGCCAAGGTCCTGAGGACAGGCCATCTTGTCATCCCAGGTGGAGATGATAATTGTTGGTAAGAGTCATCCATCCTTACTATTAGTCTTGCACAAATCTCTTCACAATCCTTTAACAACTCTCCCCACCTCCCCCACCCCCCCAGTACAAAATTAAGCTACTCCCAAAGATGTAAACAGGAGACTCCAAGCCCCACCCACACTATCCAAGGAGAGGGCAGTGAAAGAGGATAGGCCCAGAGGGATAAGGGTAAGGGAGTGTGGCAAAGTGAGGAGTTCAGATCAGGACAGGGGAGGGAGGAGGACAAGGAATGAAGGACAAAACCCACAGCCTGGGAAGGAGAGAGAAGCTTAAAATCCAAAGAGTGTAAGGTGGAGGGATAATGGAAATGGGGGCTACGGGTGGATAAGGAAGCAGGGAGTGAGGGTGGGGCTGGGAAAAAAGAGAAGAGGGAGAAGAGGAACAGGAGAGAGCGTGCGCGTGAAAAGAGTTAGGCAAGAAAAGGACGAGAAAGAGTGGGGAAAGGAGAGGCCGGAGCGGGGAGGGGCACAGCAGGCAGAGAGAAAGGTGAAAGGTAAGAAAAAAAGGGGGTGGGGAGGGAGAGTACGGGGCGCTGGGGGTTGTTGGGGAGATGCCGGGGCGACGGGTAGGACAGAGAGGGCCGAGCCGCGGGGGTGGAATCCAGACGCCGGGCGGGGGAGGGGGCGGCGGGACAGTGGGTGGGGGCCGCCAGGCGGCGCCGGAGACCACCAAACTTTACACAGACCCGAGACTGTTTCCTGGAGGGAGTGCAGAAAGGAGCTGGAGTCTCGCCTCGCCTCGCCTCACCTCGCGGCCCAGAGCAGGGGCGGCCGCCCACCCCTCACCAGCATTGCCTCCCGACCCCCCAGCCCCCGGCCCGGCCACGAGGCCCGCAGGCCCCGCCTGGCCGCCCACTTACCCCGCCGCCAGGGAGCCCCTCCCCCACGCTGCCCCGGGACCCTGGCCCCTGACCCCAGGGACCCCGTCCCGGGCCCCTCCACTCGCCTCCGGATAAGGAGGCCCGGCGGGCAGGGCGGCTGAGGCCCGAGGGAGGCCGGGCCCAGCGGGGAAGGAGGAAGAGGAGGGCGCGGCGCAGCCCGAGTTTCCCACCTTTTCTCCTGGCCCAGACGCAGCCGGGGTGGACGGGACCTCTCGCGCTCTACCTTCTCCTCCTGCTTCATGGAGCCATGCGCCTGGGTGGGGGCTCCCGAGAGAAGCGGGCCCGCGGGCGGGCCGGACGCGCGGCGCGGACGGGGCGGGGCGAAGAAGGCCGGCGGGCGGGCGGAGGAGGAAGCGGCGGGGCGGCGGTGGCGGCAGGGAAGAACTGCTAGAGGTATTCCCCGGGCAGCTGGAGGACTGAGTCGAGCCGGGACCCGAGTCCTCCAGTATCCCAGCAGCCACCGGAGGCAGTGAGGTAATGGAGGAAGAATGTAGGGAGTCCTCCAGTGGACCACACGCCCTCTAGCGAGCCGCGAAAACCATAGAGATCGGGGAGCCGCCAGAGCACCGCCCCGCTACTGTCACGTGCCCCGGGTCTGCGCATTTTATTGGCTGGCGCCTACTCTACGGGGTTGAATTTACAGGGCTGCTTTCCATTCGTGGGGCCGAGTCCCAGGGAGTTGGCAATAAAAAGAGGACGCGGAGCGGATCCAAAGGCGCCGGCCGGCCTCGTAACCGGGCGTCACGCTCTGCCCGCTCGGAGACCCGCTCGGAGACCCGCACAGTCGGCCGGCGCAGTGCACGCCGGGCCGCCCGGGCCTCTGAGAGCGGACGCGGAGTGCGCCGGGAGATTTCGTGCGGGCCCGGGCGGGCAGCATTGTCCGCGCAGAGGCCCTCCTGGGGTGTCTGGCCCTCACCCGAGTTAGAGGCGGACAGACACCCAGCTTCCCACAGCCTTTCTTCTCAAGCGCCCAAGCCGATTCGGCCACAGCCTTCAAAAGCAACCAAGAAGGGGCAGCTCAGGGCAGCGTAAATGAAGACTATCCCCTGACCAAGGCCAGGGCCGCGGGAGATGTTCCAGGTTCGGTGCCAGCCTCCTCATGGACGGAGAAGGGCAAACGACACCCAGCGTTTGGTGTCAGGAGTCCGTCTCTCTGTCTTGAATCCCTGAATTCCCAGGCTGGAGATGACTTCAGTGCAATTGCCCACAGGACAGGATTATTCCGTAGGCACAGTAAAAGCATATTCCTCAGCACTTATCAGGGCAAGGGGCTCAAAAAGACCAATAGAAAACATTTTTAGAAAATATTAGAAGTAAGTGATTTTAGTTTCCAATACTTACTATTTGGTTTGATTTGAGGGCTTGGCATTTTTGTTTTCAGTTAAGATGGAGTTGCACGAAGTTTCTGTCCTGCTCCCTCACCCTCACCATTCCAAACACAAACTGCATCTAGGTCCTGCAGCAAAGGCATGCCCTCTTTTGAAGCAATGCCAGTCTTGTTAAGAACACAGACTCGAGCCCACAGATAGACTGGTGTTTTGCTATTCTGTTTATGCACAAAGGAATCCTTAACATGTTTGTCCTCAAGGAGCAAAGAAAGCATCTAGTAAAAAATGCAAATCATATCTGACAGTGAAGCTTTCCAGCAAAAACCTTCTGCTCTAGAATGCATAATGTACTCAAGCATAATAAGATCTACTACTACAGACTTTTAGCATAATTACCTGTCGGCAACAAAAACCGAGGAAACTGAGTATCAGTCTCTTGGACCTAACTGTCAAAGGGAACCTGGCGAAGGACAACAGGGAAAGGAACAGACAGCTATGCTTTGTAGAACAGGAGGTGACTTTAAAAAAGCTATTTCTATAGCAGTCTTCACAATTCCTGTCACAGTCTTGACACATTTATCTGCTGTTGAGGCCACTTTTGCCTGTTTCTAACCTCTGTCTGCCTGAAAAACTACAAATTAGATGATCATATGGCCCCCAGCCAGAAATCTAGGAGGCAGCAAGCCAGCGGTCAATTTTTTTGTTGTTGTTTCTAAATAAGAAGACAAAATCCTGACTTAAAATAATCCGAATAAATTTCACATAGTGAAGGTTTTTCCAGCTGAAAGTCTTAAAATACGGCATCTGGAAAGGGCCTTAGTCTATTGCTCCCAGGGCGCTACTATATCGTCATTAAACAGCCCACAGATAAGGGAGTTATTGCTCCCTCGTTATCAAGCTGTCAGGAGGTAAATGATGGAACTAAGTCGGATTTGAAACACTCCCAAATTAAAACAAAAACAAACCTTGCGCTGAGCTGTCAAAAAAGGCATTTTACTGAGAGCTAGGACTCGGATGTGGCCATTGTTAATGGATGCCAAAAGGCAAAAAAGGTCAGGACTCTTAAAAAGTCACTTTGGGGTCACTTCCATCGGTAAGCAACAGTTTAAACTGATGCAAAGATAAGCAGAATGAAATTATGACTAGGAAGAAGAAGCTGAGGGCAATATACGCCAGAAATAGGGAAGAGGCTGTCTTAGTTGTTTTCTCTTTTCCCACACAAAATACAAAAACCTGGTACATAAGAGGCATGCACTAATTATTTGTAACCTGAATAAGTGAAGAAACAATCCAGCAAGCAGCAGGAATGTAATATAGTTGGGAAAGGGAACTGTAGCTCAAGCTCTCTGCATGATCCTGAAATGTCATCCTAGTCTGCTGTGATATAACTGCACTGCTCTATTAAAATAGCTCAAATCACCTGCTTCCAGATGCACAGCTTTCCATCATTTCTTACCTTAGATGGCTAAGAATATATGGTAACATAAGAGACTAGACCTTAATTGTTCCCACCACAAACAAGAAATAATTATGTGATATGGTAGAGGTGTTATGTAACTCTGTAGTGGTAATCATATTGCAACATATAAATGTATCAAATTAACAGATTGTACAACTTAAACTTACACAATGTTATATGACAGTTATATCTCAATTTAAAAATTGTACATGGTAATGATTAAGAGAGTGCATTCTGGAATCAGCCTGTGTTCAAATTCCAGCCCTGACACTGAATACCTTTGAACCTAGAGCAAGTTAATGTCAATGACTTGGTTCTATCATCTGTAAAATGGGGATTGCAGCATTATGTAACTTGAGGTTATTGTGAGATTTAAATAAGTTTACACATATGAAGCTATTATAGGACTAGCAGGTCACAGATGCTCAATAACTGTGAACCTTATTAGTATTAGGGTGTAGTGATAAACATGAAATTGGCCTGTACAACAGACATACACATTCTCTCAGCTTCGATGCACTAAAGGCATTTGTCAACCAGTAGTCAGGAAATAAGCTTTCACAAGAGATCTTGATGGGTTGCACAGATTTTATCTGTCCCCCTTTCCAGATTGACATGGGTCTGGTCTTAGTAGGAAATACAAAGTCTGAATCTGTGCTCTGGTCTCCAGAAAAGGCAGGCACAGAGAGACTGTAACTCCTTCGGAGATAGTGCCTGTCTCTTGTGTATCCTCCACAGAACAAGTCCAGTTGGGCACTTTAAAAGGGTGGTGAATACTAATCTGATTAAAATAAAATCTTTACCTTTGTATACAAATGTCTATGTGGGTTGAGTATTAGAAATACAAAATAGTTTAAATAAACTGACAAGACCCACAGTATTTTGTTTGTGGTAGAGTTAAACCACATTATTCTGAGAAATTGTATTTTTAAACTGGATGTCACTTGGTACACAATTCAAAAAGTTTCTAAACTTCTAGTTATTACTGGTGGAAATAAATGAAACCAAGTTGGAAAGCTCAAGTCACATATCCATTTATTCTATAAATACTCTTAATGTCTAGTCTGTACTGAAACTTTTATACTACTTTTTTACTGAGATGTAACATGCACATATAGAATGCACAAACCTTAAGTGTATAAGTTGGCTGATTCTTACATTAGTATATATCCATGTAATCACCATCTAAATTAAGATGTAGAAATATCCAGCAGTCCAGAAATCTCCCATGTGCCCTCACTTAGGTGCTAATCCCCCTTCAGAAGACAACCATTATTTTGACATATCACCAGAAATAGTTTTGTTTGTTCTTGAATGTCATAGAAATGGACCCATACAGTATGTATTCATTTTTGCCTGGGTTTTTTTGTTCAACATTATGTCACAGAAATTCATCTCTCTGGTTAGGTGCAGGTATGTTCATTCTTTTTCTTTGCTGTATAGACTGTTGGGCCATTCAATACATATTGAATGAATATGTCACAATTTGTCTATCCAGCATTATTATTTTTAAAATCTTGTTCCCTTCTCTGAGTCTAGGGATTTAAGACTTTCTACAATAGCTCATGTTTTTTGCAACCTCAGTGTGGTTCATCCTTGAATTGCAGTGGTTATAAGTGGCTATTGTATCCATCAGAATCCAGTTAGGAAAGAGGTATTTGAGAGAGAGCAATACATCCTCACTTGTCTAGCCTTGGGTTATGTCACCTATCCTTCTCTCTGCCATAATCTTGCCTGAAGAGAACTTAGTCTTCCTGACATTCCACAGGACATCACACCGATCCATTACATTGGTGACATTTTGCTGAATGGACGTGATGAGGAGATGGCAAGTACTTGTGATGCATTAGAAAGTCACATGTGTTCCAGGAGGTGGGAAATAATCCTGGTACCAAGTACCATATTGACTAAGGTCCAAGAAATAGAAACCACACTAGGCATTTCAAACAAAAGGGTCTTAATACAAGGAATTGGTTATACAGATGCTAGAAGTCTAAAAGAATAAAGTTGATATTGAGGTAACCCAAAAATTAGCAACTGTAAGAAGTAGCTACCATCTCTAGGGGTGAGAGAACACAAGGGAAGATTTAGCATTACCAGAATGGAGGAACTGGAAGGATAGGCTGGCTTGATGGAGAGACCATTGTAGAACTTCTCTGGTGCTGGGACCTCTAAGATGGTACTGTGCAGCTGGGCCTCGGGCCTCTGAGGGGTGCCCTTGAACTGAGGGCTTTGAGAACCAGAGTAGCAGGGAGCTGGAACTAACTGCAGTTACTGGAGGAGTCCCACAGTAGCTGAAAACAGGAAGAGATGCCCTTCTTATCTCCTCCCACCTTCCAGTTTTTCACCAGTGCCCCCCCATAGGCAGAGCCTAAAAGGAAATCAGGTGGCAAGGGGTTCTGGGAAATGTGGTTTGCTGACACCCAGACCCAGCATCTCAGAGTGGAATTGAGAGGGTAGGCTTGTCCTGAGCAGCAATAGGTAACTACCATTGCAGATGTCACGTCAAGGTTTCACCAAAACAAGAAGATTGCCCCCCCACCCCCCGCCGCCCCGAGAATATGCCAGTTGCAACTCTTTTGGGTCCTGGTTGAAACCTTAGAAGTTCTGGATCTTCTTCCAAGAATGCTGAAAGCTGTCACCCTCCTTGAATTGTCTAGCACCTTAGGACTCCTAAACGTCTAACTCCTAAAGCTACAGCAATTGGATATACACCAAGGGAAGGAAAGAGCCTAAGGTCGGATACACTTTCTCTTCTTAGCCCTATCTGAGGTCAATGGGACACATTCCAAGAGTCAGTACCTTACAAATGTTACAAGGACTTTCTTGATATAATGACTTTAAGTCTCTCGGATATAGAAACATGAAAGCAATTGAAGACTACCATCCTTTTCCCCCTTAATGTTCTATTAGGAGTACATGCTCAATAAGTGTTTACAGATAATTTCTTAAAAAACATGCTGAAGATGATTTAGGAGAAAAAATTTATTACTTGCAAAAAAAATTTTTAAGTATTTTTAAAATTCTCTTTTTTAAAAGTGAAGTATGGGGGCATCTGGGTGGCTCAGTTGGTTGAGGGTCCGACTTTGGTTCAGGTCATGATCTCACAGTTCATGAGTTTCAGCCCTGCATCAGGCTCGCTGCTGTCAGCGCAGAGCCCACTTCAGATCCTCTGTCCACCAACCCCCCCCCGCCCCTCCCCTGCTCAAGCTTGCTCTCTCTCCCTCTCAAAAATAAACATTAAAAAAATAAATAAATAAAAGTGAAGTATGTAGTCAACATGATGCTAGAAGTTCTAGCCAATGCAATACAGCAAGAAAAAATAAACAAAAGGAGTACAGATTGGAAAGTAATAAAACTGTTCCCATTTGCAGATGACATGATTGTCTATATAGGATATCCCACGAAAATTACAAAAAAAACTCCTAGAACTAACAAGTCAGCTTAGCAAAGTCATGGAACACAAGATTAAAACACAAAAATCTATCGTATGTCTATATCCTAGCAATAAACATGTGAAGGCTCAAATTAAAGGTATATACCAGTTGCAATTGCTCAAAAAACCCCAAACACTTAGGTGTAAACCCAACAAAATATGTAAGGGGTTGTATAATGAAAACTACTAATGAAAGAAATACAAAAAGATCTAAAAAAAATGAAGGGACATACTGCGTTCATGAATTGGAAGACTGAACATAATAAAGATATTGGTTCTACACAAATTGATCTATCTACACATCTAATGCAATTCCTATCAAAATTCTACCAAGGATTGGGTAGACATAGAAAAGTTTATTCTGAAATTCATATAGAAAAAACAAGAACTAGAATATCTCAAAGAATTTTGAAAAAAATAAAAGTAGGAAGACTCACTCTACCTGATATTATGCCTTCCTTATATAGCTACAGTAATCATGACTGCAATATTGGCTGAGGGATAAACACATAGATCACAGAATAGAGAACCAAGTGATAGTCAACACAAGTCTAACCAACTGGCTTCTGACAAAGATAAAAAAGCAGTTCAGTGAATGAAAAGAGAGTCTTTTCAACAAATGGCATTGGAGTAATTAGACATCCATGGGAAAAACCCAAAACCCAGGCTTAACTCCACACCTTTTACAAAAATTGGCTCAAATGGATCATAGATTTTTAAATTAAATTAAATTTTATTTTATTATTTTATTTTAGAGAGAGTGAGCAGGGGAGAGGGGCAAAAGGAGAGAGAGAGAATATTAAGCAGATTCCACACTTAGTGCAAAGTCTGACACAGGGCTTGATCCCAGGACCCTGGGATCATGATCTGAGCTGAAATTAAGACTCGGACACTCAACTGACCAAGCCACTCAGGCACCCCAAAATGGATCATAAATTATTTTATTTTATTTTATTTTATTTTATTTTATTATTTAGAGAGAGAGTGGGTGTGCATGCATGTGTGCACTTGAGGAGGGGCAGAGAGAGAGGGAGAGAGGGAATCCTAAGCAGGCTCCACCCTGTCAGCCCAGAGCCCGATGCAGGGCTCGATCTCATGAACTGTGAGATCATGACAGTCATGACAATCAAGAGTTGGGCACTTAACGAACTGAGCCATCCAGGTGCCCAAGATCGTGGGTTTTAAAGTAAAGTGTAAAACTATTAAATGTTTAGAAGAAAACAGCAGAAAACACTCAGGACCTGGGGCTTGGTGAAGTTGTGGATATGACACCAAAAAACACTATCCATAAAAGAAAAATATCAATCAATCGGATTTCATGAAACCTTTGTCTCTGTGAAATGCCCTCTAAAGAGGGTAATAGCACAAGCTACAGATTGGGAGAAAACACTTGCAGACCACATATCTGATAAAGAACTCATTTTTAGAAATATAAGGAACTCTCAATCCAATTAGAAAATGGTGGGGCGCCTGGGTGGCTCGGTCAGTTGATCGTCTGACTTCAACTCAGGTCATGATCTCACAGTTCGTGAGTTTGAGCCCTGCATCAGGCTCTGTGCTGACAGCTTGGAGCCTGGAGCCTGCATCGGATTCTGTGTCTCCCTCTCTCTCTGCCCCTACCCTGCTTGTGCTCTGTCTCTCTCAGAAATAAACATTAAAAAAAATTAACAAAATAAGAAAGTGGGCAAAATGCATGAATAAACATTTCACTGGAAAGGATAGATGGAAGGAAAACAGGCATGTGAAAAGATGCTCAATATCACTTGCCATTACGTTAAGGCAAGTAAAGACCACACTGAGATACTCTTACACATCTACCAGGACAACTGAAGTAAGAAGCAGCGGTAATACAAAATGCTGGCAAAGATATGGGGAGAACTGGATGCCTTGTACTTTGCTGCTGGGAATGTAACCTGGTACAACCACTTTGGAAATAGTTTGGCAGTTTCCTATCCCTATGGCCTGGCTACACCACTGGACATTTCTCCTAGAGAAACGAAAATTTGTGTCTTCACAAAAACTCTGACACAATTGCCCACAGCCTCTTTATTCATGCCAGCCTAAAACTATAGACAGCCAAGATGTCCTTCAGTGGGGGAAATAAATTGTGATAGGTCCATACCATGAAGTACTACTCGGTAGTAAAAATGAACAAAAACTACTGATAAATGCACCCACCTGGATGGAGCTCAAGGAGCAGGATGTGATGTGAGGTCCCCCAGGGGCACAGCTCTGCCCCTCCCCAGCCTGCACTTAGGGCAGCTCGACTTCACTCTCCGCTGCATGGACAGGATGGAACTCAGGCCTGACATCTCATCCTTCTTGTCCTAGCACATGGCTCAAGCATGACCATGTGACACAACTCAGGCCAAAGACAGGGGCTGGGCGTGAGCCACAGGATGCCTTTCTCCAGGCTCTGCCCCTGGGTGTCTTGCTACTATGCAGCACATGACCTGGAGCAGCTGGAAAGGAACCACGCTGATTATATTGTTTGAGCCTCTGAAAGAGTCCATGCCTGCAGGTAAAACTACCCCAGACTCATGTGATAAATTGTATCTTCTATTAAAGGAACAAACTATAAAGAGTCCCTGGGACAATTCAAATAACAGTGGACAAGATGCCTCTACTCTGAATAAGTAGATTAGAGAAACATTCTCCTGTGTCACCTGAGCCCCGTCTTCCATGTTAACAAAAATGGAAGATCCCTCAGTAAGTCAGAAGATTTTTGTGCAAGCAGCTACCCGTTTTTCTGACCCGCTTTTGTGACAGTCTCATTAAGAAGTAACTTAAAAAAATTTTTTTAATGTTTATTTATTACTTTTGAGAGACAGAGACGGAGCATGAGTGGGGGAGGGACAGAGAGAAAGGGAGACACAGAATCTGAAACAGGTTCCAGGCTCTGAGCTGTCAGCACAGAGCCTAATGTGGGGCTTGAACTCACAAACCACGAGATCATGACCTGAGCCAAAGTTGGACGCTCAACTGACTGAGCCACTCAGGCGCCCCAAGTAGTAACTTTTTAGCTCCAGGAGTGGAGCCAGAATCAGTTTCTTTTTCCTCTAAAGAGAATGCTCACGGGGCGTCTGGGTGGCTCAGTCGGTTAAGTTTCTGACTTTGACTCAGGTCATGATCTCACGGTTGGTTAAGCATCTGACTTTGACTCAGGTCATGATCTCATGGTTCGTGAGGTGGAGCCCTGCGTCGGGCTCTGTGCTGACAGCTCTGGAGTCTGCTTCGGATTCTGTCTCCCTCTCTCTCTCTGTCTCCCCCACTCACCCTCTGTCTCTGTTTCAAAAATAAATAAACATTAAAAAACTTTTTTTAAATAAAGAGAAAGCTCACAAAATACAGGTAACAGACAGCAATGTGTAATGTTTCCTCCCTTTGCTAGAAACCAGTGAGGGAAAGAAGTGTGTGTGATGGCGGGGGCGGGGGGGGGGGTGTGCCCCAGCCTAAGAGAGGTTATAGTTTCTCACAGTCCAGAGTTCACTGATGAAGTGACATGAGTATTATTTTAGCAGCTTCAAGGAAACTGATTCTTCTTTACCAGCTCAGCATTTCCATCCACAGATAGCAAAGAAGTAGCAGGCTCCAGGAGCCTGGCTGTTGTTCCTTTCTATCTGAGGGGTTGGCCATTGTGCCCTCATGTGACAGGTCACCTGATCTGGTCCAGGCTCTTTTTTTTTTTTTAATTTTTTTTTTAACGTTTATTTATTTTTGAGACAGAGAGAGACAGAGCATGAATGGGGGAGGGTCAGAGAGAGGGAGACACAGAATCTGAAACAGGCTCCAGGCTCTGAGCTGTCAGCACAGAGCCCGACGTGGGGCTCGAACTCACGGATGCTTAACCGTGAGTTAAGTCGTTAATCTCGACTTCACGGATCGAAGTCGGATGCTTAACCGACTGAGCCACCCAGGCATCCCTGGTCCAGGCTCTTAACAAGAAGAGTGAGACATTGAGGGATGGGGCTAGAATAAAACATAAGGAACCCACCAATCACCTGGGCTGAAAGTCAATCCCTTTTATCCATGTGAAACTTAGTACTGGCCCCTACATTAAAACTACTGTATTATAGGGGTGCCTGGGTGGCGCAGTCGGTTAAGCGTCCGACTTCAGCCAGGTCACGATCTCGAGGTCCGTGAGTTCGAGCCCCGCGTCAGGCTCTGGGCTGATGGCTCTGGGCTGATGGCTCTGGGCTGATGGCTCTGGGCTGATGGCTCGGAGCCTGGAGCCTGTTTCCAATTCTGTGTCTCCCTCTCTCTCTGCCCCTCCCCTGTTCATGCTCTGTCTCTCTCTGTCCCAAAAATAAATAAAAAATGTTGAAAAAAAAATTTTAAAAAAAACTACTGTATTATAATGAGCTATATTAGTCAACTTTATAATTAAGGCCCATAGACTTCAACTACTCTAGCAGAAAATTTCTGCCAAATTCTCATTATGAAGTGACACTTTTTGTGAGATATTTCAGTAACCTTGGCAGAAGGAAGGAAATGACCCCAAGATATCCTAACTAAATGCCTTTTGAATAATTGTAAAGGAAGTGTTTTAAAAAAAGACTACATGAATTCCTTTATTGCCATAGACGTACCATAGATCGAATGTTTGTGTCCCCCAAAATTCATATGTTGAGACCAAAATTCGTATGTGTGATGGTATTGGGAGTGGGGCCTTTGTGGAGGTGATATTTATGGAAGTGATTATGACATGAGGGTGGAGCCCCCACAAATGGGATTAGTGTCCATATAAAAGGGACCCCATAGGGCTCCCTCACCCCTTCTACCATGTGAGGACACAGCCAGAAGACAGGTGTTTATTGAAAAAAAAATTTTTTTAATGTTTATTTTTGAGAGAGACAGAGCATGAGCAGGGGAGTGGCAGAGAGAGAGAGAGAGAGAGAGAGAGAGAGAGAGAGAGAGAGAGAGAATATGAAGCAGGCTCCAGGCTCTGAGCTGCCAGCACAGAGCCTGATGTGGGGCTTGAACCTACAGACCTCAAGATCATGACCTGAGCTGAAATCAGTCGCTTAACCGACTGAGCCACCCAGGTGCCCAGAGGATGGGTGTTTATTAACCAGGAACAGACCCTTACCAGCGAATCTGTTGGTGCCTTGATCTTGGACTCCCAGCCTCCAGAGCTGTGAGAAATCAGTATCTATTGTTGAAGACCCAGTCTGTGGGGTTCTGTTATAGCAGCCTGAACGGAGACAAAGGAGGGGACTGAAGATAGGCCTCAGCGTGTACTTGTTTGTTAATTCATTAATTCACTCAATGAAAAGGTTTGTTTTTTTTTTTTAGGTGATAAAAATGGTACTTGATTTTTTAACTTTAATTTCTCTTTAATAACAATATACTGGTTTCAGGGGCACCTGGGTGGCTCAGTCAGTTGAGCATCTGACTGCAGCTCAGGTCATGATCTTGCGGTTTGTGAATTCAAGTCCTGGGTCGAGCTCTATGCAGACAGCTTGGAGCCTGGAGCCTGCTTCGGATTCTGTGTCTCCCTCTCTTTCTGCCCCTCCCCTGCTCATGCTCTGTCTCCCTCTTTCAAAAATAAATAAACATTGAAAAACAATTAAAAATGAATAAGACAAAGTAAAATAAAATAAAACAAAATCTTAAAAAAATAAAAAATAAAAATTGTGGCAAAAAACACATAACAAAATGGTCCATTGTCACCATTTAAAAAAAATTTTTTTTAACATTTGTTTATTGTTGAGAGACAGAGAGACAGAGTGTGAGCAAGGACTGAGCGAGGCGTGGAAAACTCTACTGAAACATGATAACCTTCCCTGTGGAAAATCAAAATGGAAAATACCTGGGTCGCTCAGTCGGTTGAGCGTCCGACTCTTGATTTCGGCTCAAGTCATGATCTCACAGTTCGTGGGATTGAGCCCCGTGTCGACCCCCGCATTGATCTCTGTGCTGACATCCTGGAGCCTGTTTGGAATTCTCTCTCTTTCCCTCTCTCTCTGCCCCTCCCTTGCTCAAACTCGTGCGTGTGCTCTCTCTCTCTGTATTTCAAAATAAATAAACTTAAAAAAACAAATAAAAATACACTAGCAATTCTTAATTACCATTTGGTGTAATAAATATATATTTGATCTTCATCGCCTGTTCTGGTGCAGAGCTCCTAAAGCCCGTAGGATGTCGTAGGACATAAGAGTTACGAGAGCACTTTTGTTCGTAATAAACCTCTCTCAACCAGATGTGAGTTTATGCTAATAAGGTGGCCTTGGTGGGTCCCTAGATGGCTTCAGGATGCAGCCCGGGTACCGAAATAGCCATAGAATTAGATGGTCGGAGCTTAGAGCTCCGGACCTGTGGGGAGCGGGAGAGGGGCTGGAGATTGGATTTGATCACCAATGGCCAGTGATTTAATGAGTCATGCCCTTGTGATGACAGTCCTATAAAAATCTCTAAGCAGCAGGTTCAGAGAGCTTCCCGATGGATGAACACAGTGAGGTTCTAAGGGGAGGTGTGCCTGGAGAGGATAGGTTGCTCTGTAGTAGCTCCAAATACCTTCTGGCTATTCCTGCCTTGTATACATCTCTTCCATTTGCCTGGTCCTGAATTGTATCCTTTACCATAAACTAGTAAACAGAAGTAAAGTGTTTTCCTGAGTTCCACGACTCATTCTAGCCAAGCATGGAACCTGAAGAGGGGAGTCACAGGATCTATAGCTGCTCCATCAGAAGTATGGGTGGCCCCTCCGGGACTTGCAATTGGCACCTGCAGTGGGGGTAGTCATGTGGAACTAAATCCTTAAACCTGTGGGGTTCTGCCACTAACTCTGGGTACTTACTGTCAGAACTGAATTGAATTGAATTGTTGGATATCAGGTCGGTGTCACAGAGAATCTGAGAGTTGATGCCAGAACTGTAATGACAGGTGGGCATCTTCTCTAGCTCCAAAAGGAGGCATCTGTGGAAAAGGACACCGGGCAGGCAGGCAAGCTCAGTGTATCTGGTGCATATTAAGAACTCATTTCCTGTAGGGGCGCCTGGGTGGCTCGGTCGGTTAAGCGTCTGACTTCAGCTCAGGTCATGATCTCGCGGTCCGTGAGTTCGAGCCCCGCGTCGGGTTCTGTGCTGACCGCTCAGAGCCTGGAGCCCGTTTCAGATTCTGTGTCTCCCTCTCTCTCTGCCCCTCCCCCATTCATGCTCTGTCTCTCTCTGTCTCAAAAATAAATAAATGTTAAAAAAAATTTTTTTAAAAAGAACTCATTGCCTGTAGAAAAAATAGTTATTAAAAATAAGTTGAATGCTGAAATGCCTTGCAATGTGGGGACATCTGGAATATTCTAGTAAAAGCTATGGGACATTTACTAAAGATTCTTACTTCAAGTTTATTTATTTATTTTTAGTAATCTCCATACCCAAGTGTGGGGCTTGAGCTGACTACCCTGAGATCAAATGGAGACAGCCAGATGACCCTCCAGATTCTGATTTGAAATCATTATTCTATGCTCTTCACCTTGAGGTTAGTCCCTCAGGCCAGGAGGGGCCCAGTTTACCAGTCTCACTCTTGAGTTTGTAAAATATAAAACCTGTATTAGGAAAAATGCTGTTTCCTTGATTATTGGCAGCCCTCTCCAAATCATACACAAAAATCCTCATGTAACCTGCTTAGAGATAAATGCGTTAGCCAGAGAGAGGGCGAATGAACAGGAGGAAAGTGAGGAAGACAGCTCAAAGCAGGCTGTTTCTGCTCCATGGCTCCAGACAGCAGTTTTCCACCAGGTACAGCAAGTGTCGACAAGGGAATGGGTCAGAAGAAGTTCTCCAGCTTAAACCTACTCCATCAGTGACTGCAGGACAGGATCTGTAATTGCAATCAACACATTCCCCAGGGGATTCTAAAACCATCAAAGTTTGAGAAGCATTGATTTCTTGTACGGACTGAATTGTGCTTCCCCCAACACCCAAATTCATATGTTGAAGCTCTAACCCCCACAATGTGATTGTATATAGACATTATAGAGATAGGGTCTTTGGGACACATTAAGGTCAAATGAGATTGTCAGGGAGCAGGTGTGCTAGCAGGAAGAGAGCTCTCACCAGGAACAAAATTGGTGGATGCCTTGATCTTGGACTTCAAGCCTCCAAAGCCATGAGAAATAAATTTTTGGGCTTTGAGCCACCAGGGTTTTGTGGCACTTTGTTGTAGCAGGCTGAGCTGGCTAAGGCAGATTCGGGGGCAAAAAATTCCAGTCTGTTGTCAGCTACAAAGAAGGGACCCTCATTCTAGATCTCAAGTCTCTGGTGTGAAAATCCAGGTGTAACGGTTATCCCTGGCTGGAGGCTGGGACCAGTGGCTGGGAGGGTGCTTCTGAAATATTGGCAATGCTCTGTTTCTTGGTTAGGGTGTGATTACACAGACGCGTGTGCTTTGTGAAACCTTGTTAGGCTTAGGATTTACGTACTTTCCTGTGTGTACTTCTACTTAAAAAAAAAAAAAAGACAATATTCAAATAAAAAGTTCAAAAGTTTACTTCTTAGAATGGTGAGGATTAAGTGAGCACCTATGTAAGGTGCCTGACCGTTTTTAGCACACAGGATACACTCATTATGTATTTGCCAGCTCTCATCAGCTCATTAGGTGAAAGACCAAACAAATATGCAAATGACCAAACTGTGTGAGTAAAGCATCACCGGTCCACGCCCTCCCCCCCCCCCCCACAAAAGAGTGCAAGGAGCAACTGCACAGATTTGGGGTTTGTAGTTATGCTTCTCACCCCCGGGAGCAGGGTCACTTAAGCTCTCTGAGGCTCAGCTTTGTAACTGCCCAACAGGTGAGTTGCCAAGATTAAACACTGTATGTAAAGACCCTGTCCTCACAAGCTCTGCTCCCTGCACTCTTACAGCTAGAGGAGTGCTAAGCATGATGGTGAGGAATGGGAAGCTTTGATGTGGCAAAGTCCCCAGGCTCCTGAAGGCAAAATCAGCAGGCGGCTTTAAATGCAGATTCTCTGGTGGCCATTAACCCCTAAGCGGCTGTAGGCTAAAGCTTTCAGTGTTGCTCTAGAAAAGGTAAACTTTCCAAGAAACGGTGTTTGCAATTGACCTTCAAGGAAATCATTTGCAGATGCAGCTGCCGTGTGCTGGCTTTGAGGTTATTGCTGGCGATGACTGAGCCAAGACAGCGGGTGCCAAATACAGCCTTCCTGAGTGACCTTAAAAAAAATTAAGCTAATGGCAATTTTATGTTTTATGGAAGCTTTTCCTGTCTACTAACTGCCAACAAGAGCCAATCCTGGCGTCTTGTGCCTCTATCTCAGCCTGGACACTTCAGGAAACCCAGCAGGAAAGTATATCAGTGCAGATTAAGATGCCTCTTAGCTGTACTGTGAATTTTAGGAGACAAAGGCATACAACTAGGTGCTTGTGGAAACATGATTTTAACAAGTATTTTAACATGCATGGTAATGGTCACTATTACCCTCCTCAGGCCCTTGTTACAGCCCAGATATGATGCAGGCATCAACAACACGTCCCAGTGTTTACTTACCCATCAAAGGTGAGGAGGGGCCTCAT
Organism: Panthera tigris; assembly: GCF_018350195.1. Classification (NCBI taxonomy): domain Eukaryota; kingdom Metazoa; phylum Chordata; class Mammalia; order Carnivora; family Felidae; genus Panthera; species Panthera tigris. Next base: position 110,013,858 of record NC_056667.1, on the reverse strand, counting down.
CTCCTACAGTCTCTCTCTCATGTCACCTTGGCTCTTTGCAAGAGCTAAAAGGCCACACATAGTTTTCTTGGTATCTTGGTATAGTTTTCTTGGTATTGTACACTCAAAGAATATAGACATCCAAGATCAAGAATGAGTAGATGCATCTAAAGCTGATAGCCAGACAAATGTGCTGCAAAGGAAGGGACATTGGAGTGGATGCCTGAATTCTGCCTGTGTTTACCTGCTCTTTGAAAATAAGAGGGTGTGTGCACAAGTGACATAGAGAGATTTGTACTTCCTTTTTTAAAAAAGTTTATTTATTTTGAGAGAAAGAGAGAGCATGAGCAGGGGAGGGTCACACACACACACACACATGCACACACACAGAGAAAGAAAGAGAGAGAGAGAGAGAGAGAGAGAGAGAGAGAGAGAGAGAATCCCAACCAGGCTCTGCACTGACAGCACAGAGCCCGACTCAGGGCTCAGTCCCACAAAACTGTGAGATCATGACCTGAGCCGAAATCAACAGTCCGACGCTCAACTGACTGAACCCCCCAGGCGCCCCAGGAATAAACTCCTTTTGTGCCTAACCCATAAACCTGGCTTTTCTATCATAAGTCTTATCCATAAGCACAGAACAAGTTAATGACAATGGGTAGGTTTCCCAGTCATGTGATTGTCCTCATTGCTGTATGCATAGCTGTCCCCAATCAGGAAGGGTTTTCAGTATCAGATGACAAAAATCCATTTTGGCTGCTTTAAGGAGATGAAGAATTTATGGAAAATCCTGGACTTCTTTGGAGAGCTGATGAAGCAGCTTGGTTCCCAGGCCGTGCATGAAAACCACAGTCAAAACTGAACCTTACCACAGGTCCTGCGAGGACAGCAAGGCTGCTGCTGAGCAGTACAGGGTTCAGAAGCCAAGCCTCGGGCACAGTGCTCCTGGCGTTAGCACCCCAGGAGGGGAGGTCTATTTTGCCATGACTAGTGATGGAAGACTCGCTATCATTCTGGATCCTTCGCATCTTAGGGACTTACTTCAAGTCCGGGAGAGACAGATCTGACAGCCAGAGTCACATCCTATGCCGTGGTTGACCCTTCTAGAGCTTGCCCACACCTAGTCCTCTTTTCCTGCCAGGGACATTAAGTGTTACATCTTCTTGTCCTCCTGCAGTAAGACAGAGAGGGCAATGGGCTGTAAGTCAAATGGGCTAGCCAAAGGGGTGTGAGTCAAAGTGACAAGTCTCACTTCTGGGCGGAAGCATTTTGTTGCCCGGTGACCCCCCTCCAGCAGTCTATTCCTCTGGGGTATTGACAGGGAGGGTCCAGTTATTTCCAGCTATAAGATGGTAAAGCTCTGTCAGCCTGGGTTGCAAGGGGAGTGTGCAGTGCAGGGTCCTGGGACAACCGGTATTACATATGTAACTCAAGCAAGGAATAAATTTGTGCTGTTGAGCCACTGGGATTTAATTTTTTTTTTCAAGTTTGTTTATTTATTTTGAGAGAAAGGGAAACAGAGCACACAAGTGGGCAGAGAGAGAGGGAGAGAGAGAGGATCCCAAGCAGGCTCCACACTGTCAGTGCAGAGCCCTATGCGGGCTTGAACCCATGGACTGTGAGATCATGACCTGAGCTGAAGTCAAGAGCCAGACACCCAGCCGATGGAGCAACCCAGGTGCCCTAAGCCACAGGATTTTAGGATTTTTGTTCCTATAAGAAAATAGGTCAATCTTTCCCTTAAAATTTAGATATTGCTGTATAGTCATTAAATTTGGTACAGAGAAGTCAGGTGAGTCTTATATTTTGACCTCTTGAAGAAACATTTTTTTCTTTAATGTTTATTATTTATTTTGAAAGAGAGAGAGCACAAGCACACACCAGCAGGGGAGGGGCTGAGAGGGGGAGAGAGAGAGTCCCAAGTCAGTTCTACTGACAGTGCAGAGCCCGACATGGGGCTTAATCCCACAAACCGTGAGATCGTGACCTGAGTTGAAATCAAGAGTCAGACGCTTAACTGACTGAGCCACCCAGGTGCCCTGAAGAAACCTTTTCTTAAAAATATAGCTTTACAGAGATATAATTTACATGCCATAAAATTCACTGGTTAAAAACGTGCAACTTAATGGGTTTTAGTATATTTGCAGAGTTTTGCAACCATCACCATAGTCTAGAAGACTTTTATCACTGCAAAGAAGGACCTGCTACTTATGAGCAGTCACTCCCCATTCTCTCCTCCTTCCAGCCCCTGGCAACCATTGATCTATGAATTTGTCTATTCTGGACATTTCGTGTATATATATGGAATCATGCAATGTTTGGTCTTTTGTGTCTGGTTTCATTCACTCAGCATGTGTTCTAGGCTCATCCATGTTGCAGCGCATATCAGTACTTCATCCCATTTTAGGGTCAAGTAATATTCCTGTGTATGCAAGGACATATAACATTTTGTTTACACAATCATCAGTTGATGGATATTCGGGTCGTGTCCACTTTTAGGCTATTATGCACATTCATGTTCAAGCTTTTTTTAAAAAATTTTTTGTATAAAGTTTTTTTTAACATTTATTTATTATTGAGAGACAGACACAGAGCGTGAGCAGGGGAGGGAGGGGGAGACACAGAATCTGAAGTAGGCTCCAGGATCTGAGCTGTCAGCACAGAGCCCTATGCGGGGCTAAACTCACAAACTGTGAGATCATGACCTGAGCCGAAGTCGGTCACCCAACCAACTGAGCCACCCAGGCACCCCTAAAAAATTTTTTTAATGTTTATTTATTTTTGAGACAGAGAGAGACAGAGCATGAGTGGGGGAGGGGCAGAGAGAGAGGGAGACACAGAATCTGAAGCAGGCTCCAGACTCTGAGCCATCAGCACAGAGCCTGATGCGGGGCTCAAACCCACAAGCTGTGAGATCATGACCTGAGCTGAAGTTGGACGCTCAACCAACTGAGCCACCCAGGTGCCCCAATGCATGTTCAAGTTTTTGTGTGGACATACGTTTCCATTCTTTTGGGTATATACCTAGGACCACAATTGCTGGATCACATGGTAACACTGTTTGACATTCTGATGAACTTCTTGTTTTCCAGAGTGGCTGCACCGTTTCACATTCCAGCTTGCAGTGTATGAGGGTTCCAGTTTCTCCACATTGTGAACAATGCTGTTATTACAGTGATGCTAATTGGTGTCTTCTTATGATTATTTGCATAACTAATGATGTTAAGCATCTTTTCATGCACTTACTGGCCATTTTCATATCTTCTTTGAATAAATGTTTATTCAAATCCTTGGCCCTTAAAATCCTTAAAAAATTGGGTTATTTGTCTTATTGAGTTGCAAGAGTTCTTTAAATATTCAAGATACAAATCCTTAGCAGATACAAGATTTCCAAATATATTCTCCTATTCTGTGGATTGCTTTTTTACTTTTTTGGTGATGTCATTTAAAACACAAAAGCTTTTTTTTTTATTTTATAATTTTTATTTATTTATTTTTAAATGTTTATTTATTATTTTTGAGAGACAGAAAGAGACAGAGCACAAACGGGAGGGGCAGAGAGAGAGGGAGACACAGAATCTGAAGCAGGCTTCAGGCTCTGAGCTGTCAGCACAGAGCCCAACGTGGGACTCGAAGTCACGAGCTGTGAGATCATGACCTGAGTCGAAGTCAGACGCTTAACCAACTGAGTTACCCAGGCACACTTATTTCTTTTTTTAAAATTTCTTTTTTAAATTTACATACAGCTTAGCATATAGTGCAATAATGATTTCAGGAGTAGAATCCAGTGATTCACCCCCTACATATAACACCTGGTGCTCATCCCAATAAGTGTCTTCCTTAATGCCCCTTACCCCTTTAGCCCATCCCCCCCATCCACAACCCCTCCAGCAACCCTCAGTTTGTTTTCTATATTTGAGAGTCTCTTATGTTTTGTTCCCTCCTTGTTTTTATATTATTTTTGCTTCCCTTCCCTTATGTTCATCTGTTTTATATCTTAAATTTTTTTTAATGTTTATTTATTTTTGACAGAGAGAGAGAGAGAGACAGACAGAGCATGAGTGGGGGAGGGGCAGAGAGAGAGGGAGACACAGAATCTGAAGCAGGCTCCAGGCTCTGAGCTGACATCACAGAGCCCGACGCAGGGCTCGAACTCACAGATCGTGAGATCATGACCTGAGCCAAAGTCAGACGCTCAACCGACTGAGCCACCCAGGCGCCCCTGTTTTGTATATTAAATTCCTCATATGAGTGAAGTCGTATGATATTTGTCTTTGACTAATTTTGTTTAGCATAATACCCTCTAGTTCCATCCACATAATTGCAAATGGCAAGATTTCATTCTTTTTGATTGCCGAGTAATACTCCACTGTATATATATACCACATCTTCTTTATTCACTCATCCGTTGATGGACATTTGGGCTCTTTCCATACTTTGACTATTGTCGATAGCGCTGCTATAGATATTGGGGTTGAATCACAAAAGTTTTAAATTAAAAAATTTGTTAATGTTTTTATTTTATTTTTGAGAGAGAGAAATCAGGGGAGGAGCAAAAAGGGGGGGACAGAGGATCCAAAGCAGGCTCCATGCTGACAAGCACAGAGCCCCACACAGGGTTCAAACTCACAAACCATGAGGTCATGACCTGAGCTTAAGTTGGACGCTTAACCAACAAAACCACCCAGGTGCCCCACAAAAATTTTAAATTTAGCTAAAGTCCAACTTATTTTTATCTCTTGTCACTTATGCTTGGATTTATATCTAAGAAATTGTCTACCTAGGTACACTGTTTTCTTCTCAGAGTTCTATAATTTTAGCTCTTACATATCGGTTTTTCTGCCATCTGGATCCAATTTTTGCATGTAGTATGAAGTGAGTATCCCAAACCATTGTTTTGCATGTGGACATCCAGTTGCCCTGCAACATTTTGAAAAGACTATTCTTTTCCCACGGAATTGTCTTTGCATGGACACTTGGCCTTTTGCTTAGTTGTCTGAAAAAATGTTTATCCTTAAAGTTCAAAAATGTAACCAAGTAGGGTCTTTTTGTTGTTGTTAAGATTTTATTTGTAAGTAATTCCTACACTTCATATGGGGCTTGAAACTACAACCCCCAGATCAAGAGTTGCACACTCCACCACCTGAGCCAGTCAGGCATGCCAAGTAGGGTCTTTATGGCAATTGTTCTCTATCACTTTTTTCTTGTGCGTGTCTCTTTGACATGCAATTTAAGTGTGTTCACTACAGGGGCGCCTGGGGGGCTCAGTGGGTTAAGTGTCCCAACTCTTGATTCTGGCTCAGATCATGATCTCACAGTTTGTGACTGAGTCTGAGTCCCAGGTCGGGCTCCACGCTGACAGCGTGGAGCCTGCTTGAGACTCTCTATCTCTTTCTCTCTCTTTGCCCCTCCCCTGCCAGTGCATACTTGTGCACACACTCTCTCTCTCAAAAGAAATAATAAAATAAACATTAAAAACAGTAATCATGTACAGGCTCCTGGGTGGCTCAGTAGGCTAAGCATCTGACTTCGGCTCGGGTCATGATCTCGTGGTTCGTGAGTTCCAACACCACATCAAGCTTTGTTCTGATAGCTCAGAGCCTGTAGCCTGCTTCAGATTCTGTGTCTCCTTCTCTCTCTGCCCCAACCCTGCTCGTGCTCTCTCTGTCTCTGAAAACTAAATAAACATTAAAAAAAAATTTAAAACAAAGTAATTGTTTAAATATATATATTTAAAAAGTATGTTCACTACAGGGATGCCTGGGTGGCTCAGTTGGGAGAGTATGTGGCTCTTGATCTTGGGGTCATGAGTTTGAGCCCCATGTTGGGTATAGAGATTACATAAATAAATAAATGTAAAAAAATTTTTTTAAATTTAAGTATGTTAATTTCAGGGAAAACTATGCTATATAGGCATATCTTGGAGATATTGTGGGTTTGGTTCCAGACCACCATAATAAAGTAAGTACATATTGCAATAAAGCAAGTCAATGCAGTTTTCGGTTTCCCAGTGCATAAAAAGTTATGTTTACACAATATTGTAGTCTATTAAGTGTGAAGTAGTTTTTATGTCTAAAAAACAATGTACATACTTAAAAACAGTTGATTGCTGAAAAATGCAAACTATCATCTGAGCTTTCAGTGAGTCTAAACTTTTAGGGGGTGGAGGGCCTTGGCTCAGCGCTGGTGGCTGCTGACCAGGGTGCTGATTGCTGAAGGTGGGGTGGCTGTGGCAATTTGTTAAAGTAAGACAACAGTGAAGTCTGTGGCATCTATCCACACTTCCTTTCACAAATGATTTCTCTGTAGCATGCAATATTGTTTAATAACTTTTTACCCACAGTAGAACTTCTTACAAAATCGAAGTCAGTCCTCTCAAGCCCTGCCACTGCATTATTAACTAAGTTTATGTCATATTCAAAATCCTTTGTTGTCAGCTCAACAATCTTCACAGCATCTTCACCAGGAGTAGATTCCATCTCAGTAAACCATTTTTTTGCTCATCCATAAGAAGCAACTTCTCATCTGCTCAAGTTTTATGAGACTGCCGCAACTCAGTACCATCTTCAGGATCCACTTTTTTAAAAAACATTTTTTAACATTTATTTATTTTTGAGAGAGAGAAAGAGAGAGACAGAGCATAAGTGGGGAAGGGGCAGAGAGAGAGGGAGACACAGAATACGAAGCAGGCCCCAGGCTCTGAGCTGGCAGCACAGAGCCCGACATGGGGCTTGAACCCATGAACCATGAGATTATGACCTGAGCCAAAGTGGGACACCTAACTGACTGAGCCACCCAGGCACCCCAAGGCTGTTTTGCTTTCTTATCATTCATGTGTTCACTGGAGTAGCACTTTTAATTTCCTTCAAGAACTTTTTCTTTGCATTCACATCTTGGCTGACTTTGGTGTAAGAGGCTTAGCTGTTGGCCTGTACTGACTTCTGACATGCCTTCCTCACTGAGCTTAATCATTTCTAGCTTCTAATTTAAAGTAACACATGTGTGACTCTTCCTTCCACTTGAACATTTAGACACCATTGTAGGGTTATTAATTGTCCTAATTTCAATATTGTTTTGTCTCAGGGAATAGTGAGGCCTGAGAGGGAAACAGGAACTAGTGGTTGATGGAGTGGTCTGAACACATACGATATTTATTTATTAAGTTTGCCATCTTATCTTACATGGGATGTTCATGACACCACAAGACAATTATAATAGTAACAACAAAGATCACTGATCACCATAACAAATAAACAATGAAAAGGTTTGAAATATTGCAAGAATTAACAAAATGTGAACAAATGCAGAAACAGGAAGTGAGTAGATGCTGTTGGAAAAATGGCACCAATAGACTTGTTCCACACAGGGCTGTAAAAAAACCTTCAATTTGTAAAAAATGCAGTATATGTGAAGCACAGTAAAGCTAAATACAATAGGGGCGCCTGGGTGGCTCAGTCAGTTAAGCATCCGACTTTGGCTCAGGTCACGATCTCATGGTTAGTGGGTTTGAGCCCCACATTGGGCTCTGTGCTGACAGCTCAGAGCCAGGAGTCTGCTTCCTATTTTATGTCTCCCTCTGTCTCTGTCCTTCCCCCTTTTGCTCCCTTTCCCTCCCTCTCTCTCTCTCAAAAATAAATAAACATTAAAAAAAAAAAAGCTATGTGTAATAAAATAAGGTATGCCTGTATACTAGAAGAGGGTAGGGGAGGAAAACTTCTCTTTCCTCCCTTCCAGTTTCTTTGGCTGGCTTACTAATTACATTGACATGAGATAGACTAACAAGAGAAAAACAAATTTAATTATATGTGTACAGGAGCCTCATAATAATAGGAGCCCTACAGGCAGTCAGGCAATTGAATATACTATGGCATCATGAGCAGAGGAGAAGGGGTAGGGACCTGGGACTTCAAAGGGAGGAGAGGAAGACAATTTATTGGAAGTTAGGAAGAACAAATGTTTGGTAAACGTATTTGCCATGTTTTGCAGAGAGGTGGGACACAGAAGAATTTGATCTCCAGGCCCTGCCAGCTTCCCCCGCAGTTTAACATGCCTACCCCATATTCTTTGTAGTGATTCCTGGTGACAGTCCTCTTCCTGAACCACACTCTCCATCTAAATTCTTCTAGGTAGTTAAAGGGGAAGTAAATAGGTTTTCCAGAGGGTCTTGATTGACTTCAGCTCAAAATAATCCACATGCCAAAGTGACAGAGTTGTGTATTCTGCTCCCCTTCAAAGGGCAGCTCCAAAAAGAATTAACACCTCTTACACTAAAATTCAGTAATTCCCTCCATTCCATTTTAGTTTTTTCACCTTTAAATTTAAGCAAAATAAAGTTTAATGCTCTTCATATAAAAAAATAGTTTGCATAGCGCAATCCATTCTATAAAAGTGTTATCTGCCTTTCATCTCAATTATCTCCCTCTTATGGTAATGTCTAGAAATATAATCACTGAATGTTAACATTAATTTTTTCCTAAATGGTAGAGTTTGGGCACATTTACTAATTTCTTCTTTATATCTCTCTGCGTGGGTTAATTAAAAACAATAATGAGAATGTATCATTTTTATATAAAAGTAAAGTCATGAGTTCAAAAATTCATCATAAGTTTTTCAAACACCTTTAAATGGCTTTCAAAGCAATTTCGTTCTTTAATATCACTGCAATGTTGCACTTTACTAATCTTTTTCCCCAATTTTATTGAGATATAATTGAAATATAAAATTGTGTTAGTTTCGAGGATACAGCATAATGGTTTGATATATGCATATGTTGCAAAATCATGAGCACAGTAAGTCTAGTTAAACCCATCTCCTCATATAGTTCTACATTTTTTCCCTTGTGACGAAAACTTTTAAGATCTGCACTCTTAGCAACTGTACAATACAGTGTTGCTAACTGTAATCACCATGCTGTACGTTACATCCCTAAGACTCATTTATAACTGGAAGGTTTGGCCACCTACACCCATTTCTCCTACCCTTTAACACTTATTTCTGATCTAGAGGTCCCTCACCTCTGATGAAAGCAGTGAATGTTCATCGCTGTCTGAATGCCTGGCCCTGTGTTGCTGTCTTAAAGGCTTTGAATAGAATGTCCCATTTAATCATCTCATTAACACCTCAGAAATAGGAACTATGATCCTAATTTGACAGATGTGGCAATTGAGACTTCAGGATGTTAATTAGCTCATCCAGGGTACTTGAATAAACGCATCTATCTATCTATGTATCTATCTATCCATCCATCCATTCATCCATCCATCTGCTTATCTATGTATCTGAGGAGATTTATTGTAAGAATTTGCTCATGTAGTTATGGAGTCCAAGAAGTCCCACAAACTGCCATCTGCAAGCTAGGAAACCAGGAAAGCTGGTGGTATAATTTATTCTGAAGCCAAAGGCCTGAGAACCAGGGGGCTGCTGGTGTAAGTTCCAGAGTCTGAAGGTGCAAAAACCAGGCCAACGTCCAAGGGTAGGAAAAGATGGCCCAGCTCAAGATGGAGAGTGAATTCACCCTTCTTTTGACTTTTTGTTCTGTTTGGGCATTCAATGGATTGGGTGGTATTTGCCCATGTTAGTGAGGGTGGATCTCTACTGAATCACGTACTTTATTCCAGAAATACTCTTATAATAGACACAATCGGAAATGTTTATCAGCTATTTGGGTATTCCTTACCCTGGTAAAGTTAACACATAAATTAACCATCACAAGTCCACCCCTTGTCAGCTATACACATCTCCTTAAACCATACTTAATCTCCAAAGAAAGATAGTAACAAGGTTATAATTCTCCTTAATGTGATACTACTATCTTGTATACAACCCAAAACCTGCTAACCCCTTTCCTGGAAGAGGAGGTCAAGTCCCTGAGTGATGTTTGTTCTTCTTCTTGATATTCTGTAGCTCAAATAACATGATTTAAAATTAACAGTACCAAGCACCATGATATAAAGTCAGTATATCTCATGTTATATGAGAGAATAAGAGAGGAAAGGAAACAGAGATATTTTCTTAATATATGTATATATCTAAACAAAAGTGTATTCAATACAAAATGAAGAGGAAATACTCATAGCAATTACGGTCCTCGTTTCTGTAACCAGTCATGTGTCACAGCTGGTATTTATAACACCTTCTACTACTAAGCATTTTGTATTCACTTTGTCTTCAGCAAGTACCTCAGCTGGTTGTGGTTCTTTACCTGGTGGGATGACTCAAACCTTCATTTCTGAAGGGTCTGGGTCATTACTAGTCCTGCCTGGATTGGGTTGTTGTAGTTTTCCACCTACCTTAATCACAAGACATGGAACTTATAAGAGACGGCCTGGGGGTGTCCTGTACTCCAGACACACTCTTCTTTCCTTCCATCACGTAGTAGTCCAATTTCCCCATGGTAGTCAGGACCAATCCGCCAGTCACTCCCTTCCTTGCCTGTTGATTCAGAGGCATGAGAAGCCCAAAGTGACTGGGAGGCAGTCTTAACTTCTGGTTCAATGGAATCACTGTTGTGTCTCTTTGTGGAGGTTTCCCTTCCTTTGGAGTTAAGACCTCTAGGCCAGCAGAGCATAAAGTCACAGGAGTAGGAAGCAAATGTGCTCGTGGGTTGCTATGGGTAGCAGTGAGTGGTTCCACTCCCTTTTCTTCCCCTTGGTTCTTGAATCCTGACTATGGAAGGAATAGCACCAGATACTAGTTGCTGTTTTATGGAACATACAGCCTAATGGAGAACCTTGTCCCAGCACTGCAAGGTACTGCCACCCAGCTCGGGGCTGTTTGTAACTGAGTCTTCAAAAGCCAGCTGCTTCAGGATGGTGGGGACATGGTAAGACAGTGAATTCTATGAGCATAAGCCCATTGCTTCACTTCTCTTGCTGTGAAGTGAATTCTTTGAACTGCAGCAATACTGTGTGGAATACTATGATGGAGGATAAAGCATTCTGTAATTCTATGGATGGTAGTTTTGGCAAAAGTTTTGTATGCAGGGAAGGAGAATCCATATCCAGAGTAAGTGCCTTTTCCAGTAAGAACAAAACACTGTCCCCTCCATGATGGAAGCAGTCCAATGTAACCAACTTGCCACCAGGTAGCTGGCTGATTACCCAGGGGAATGGTGCCATATTGGGGGCTCAGTGTTGGTCCCTGCTGCTGGCAGATTGGGCACTCAGTAGTGGCCATAGCCAGGTCAGTCCTCATGAGTGGAAGGCCATGTTGCTGAGCCCATGCATAACCACTTCTGCCATCATAGCCTCTCTGTTTATGAGCCAGTTAGGTGATGCTAGGGCTGGCTGGGGAAAGGCAGACTGATGTCTACAGAATGGGTCATCCTATCTGCTTAATTATTAACATCCTCCTCTGCTAAGATCATCATTTGGTGAACATAGGATGCAAATATACTTATGGTTTTTTTTTTTACCCAAAGAGGTCTATTCAAATACCTCTTCCCCAAATTTCTTTGTCATCAATTTTCCAACCATATTCCAAGTCCCCAATCATGAAAGCAAATCATTGGCTCAGCCATGAATCAGTATACAATTACACATCTTGCCACTTCTTCCAAGCAAAGTGGACAAGCAGGCATACTGCCTGAAGTTCTGCCCACTAGGAGGATTTTCCTTCACCACTATTCTTGAGGGATGGCCCAGGAAGGGGCTGCATGTCTACGACCATCCACTTTCAGGTGGTGCTTACATATCACGCAGAACCATCTGTAAACAAGGCCTGAGTCTTTTCTTCCTTTGTCAACTAGTCACAAAAAACTCCCTGTGAGGTGACAGGTGCAGGAAGGAAGGGAGAAGGCCATGCAGCGGGAGTGGAGAGCATGGGCATTTGGGCCACTTCTTCACGTAATTTACTTGCACCTTCAGGTGCCCGGGTTTGGTCACATATATACCACTTGCCATTTGATGCTGGAGTGTGGTTGTGCACGCCCAACGTTGTGGCTCGGTGGGTCAGATAACACCCAGTTCATGATAGGTAGCTGAGGTCACATGTAATTTGATGGCCCACAGCCAAGCATTCAGTCTCTTCTAGGGCCCAGTAGCAGGCCAAGAGCAATTTCTCAAAAGGAGAGTTGCTATTTGCAGAGGATGTCAGGGCCTTACTCCAAAATCTTAAAGACCTGTAATGCAATAAATCTACAGGGGCCTGTGAAAGGCTCCAGGCAGCATCCCTAGTGCCACTGACACTTCCAGTACTTCCACGGGATCTGTGGGTCACATGGCCCACGTGGCAGAGCAGCTTGCACAGCAGCCTGGAATGTTGCAGAGCCTTCTCTTGTTCTGGGCCCCACTAAAAACTAGCAGCATTTGGGGTCACTTGGCAGATGGGCCAGAGTAACACACCCAAATGAGGAGTACATTGCCTCCAAAATCCAAGGAGGTTGGAGAGTTGATGTCCTCCTGGACAGTGCAGGTGTATTGCTGGTCTTGCCACCCGAAAGCAAACTGCTTTGCTCTGCTGGGCCTTATGGACAGGTTGTGGAGAAAAAGGAATTTACCAGATCAATAGCTGCATGCCAGGCACCAGGGGATGTTAATTTGCACAAGCAACAAAGCCACAGCTGGGACAGCAGCTTCCAATCACTACCTGCTTTAGCTTGTGATAATCTGGTATCATTTCCTAAGACCCACCCGTTTTCTGCAAGGGCCACATAGGGGGGCTTAATGGGGGTGAGGGTGAGCTGGGAGTCACCTTTCACGTCCTTGCACGGATGTCTGCAGTACCTCCAGCAATGCTGAATGGCTTTTTTTAACAAATATTTTTAAATATTTATTTTGAGAGAGAATGTGAGCAGGGGAGGAGCAGAGAGAGAGAGAGAGAGAGAGAGAGAGAGAGAAAGAGAGAGAATCCTAAGCAGGCTCTGCGCTGTGAGCACAGAGCTCGATGTGGGGCTCAATCTCATGAACGCTGAGACCATGACCTGAATGAAATCAAGAATCAGATGCTTAACCAACTAAGCCACCCAGGTGTCCCTGAGTTGCTTCTGATGTGCTTTCTAGGTATGCACAGTTCTAAGGGTTTCACTTGGCTTTTCCCACACTGGTAGCCCTCACTCCACAGGCTGGAGGGCAAATGTGGCGATTCTGCCAGCTGCTAGCTATGTCTGTTCCATTTATGTATTCTGAACTGGGAAATCACCACAAGATGGGCTTGGGGACCCACTAGGCCCACAGTGAGATGGACCTGAGTTAAAATCTCATTGATCCTTGAGCCCCTACTCTGACCAGAGGGCCACAGTAACGTTTTGGGCTTCCTGTAGTCAATGCCTATTCACAGCCAGTGTCCAGTAATCCATGAGTGGTCTGATTGTTTCCTTTTACCCACTGCACAGTTATCCAGGTAAATGGCTGTAAAGGATCTGGTAAAGGTCAAGGGGACCCATTTCCCTGGTTCGTTCAAGGGGTTCCTGGTCTGGGAACTGGCTCAAGTCTGGGAATTGATCTATTTTATGATTTGAGTTAGACTTTTGTTCACTTGACCTAGAACTTTTCTCCTTATACAGGCCATGTAAGAATTTCATAGGCTTCCTACTTATTTCGTTTCTAGGAACACGATGATTAACCGGCTAGTGCCGTGGGTCTGTGTGAGTCAGACTATTCTGCTTGCTTTGATTCTGCAGTCCTTTGTGGTTACCACACCCACCTTCCCTTTTATGTTGTACAGCCAGAAAAACACTCCTTGGGCCTTGAAAGGGCAAGCCATCTTGAGTTCCATAGGAATGAATTCTGCCAAAAACCTGTGAGGCTGGAGGAGGATTCAGATGGGCTCCCAGCCCTGGCTGGTACCATGATTGCAGCCTTGCGAGACCCTGATCAAGGCCGTGTAGTTCTGTTATACTAGACTCCTGAAGCATGGCAACTGAAATGATAAATGTTGTTTTAACCTGCTAACTTTGTGGTAATTTGTTGTACAGCTTGGAAAACTAAGAGAATATAGATAGGTGTAATGAGAAGAGAAAGCAGGAATGATCTGTACCCTGAAGGCAATAACTGCAGCAACCTGCTACCCCAAATCCCTGACAGTGCTTTAAAAATACCAACTGCGGGGCGCCTGGGTGGCTCAGTCGGTTAAGCGTCTGACTTCAGCTCAGGTCATGATCTCATGATTTGTGGGTTTGAGCCCCGCATTGGGCTCTGTGCTGACAGCTCAGAGCCTGCTTTGGATCCTCTATCGCCCTCTCTCTGCCCCAACTCCCCTGGTTCTCTCTCTCTCAAAATAAATAAATAAACTTAAAAAAAATAAACAGCATGGTACCTTAAAAAAATACCAATTTCATGCTATTGAAATGGTAAAAGTTAATTTATAAGTGAGAGTTTTTTATTAAAAATTTTTTTTAATGTTTATTCATTCTTGAGAGACAGAGAGACAGAGCATGAGTGGGAAAGGGGCAGAGAGAGAAGGAGACACAGAATCCAAAGCAGGGTCCAGGCTCTGAGCTGTCAGCACAGAGCCCAATGCGGGGCTTGAGCCACGAACTGTGAGATCATGACCTGAGCCGAAGTTGGACGCTTAACCAACTGAGCCACCCAGGTGCCCCTCGATGAGGACTTCTTGAGAAATCTACTAGAGAGGAAGTTTCAGGCAACAAAATGACTAGAGAGATATGGACATAAGACTGGTGGTAAGCATTCAATATTTTTTTTCCCTAGAAATTAATATTAATCACGGGTTAAAAGGGAGAGTATAGTATGCTACCTGCTGTCAGTATGTTCTGACATTGTAGGTACAGCACAACTATTTAAAAAGTCAGAGGAGACCCCTAAAGGAGATGGAGATTAATTCCTCACCCCCTTAATGTGAGCTATGTTTAGAGACTTGCTTCCACAGAGTCGATTATGGAAAGGAGGAGGGAGGGATAACTTGACAGTAGACGGACTTAGTAAACACTACTTAAACATGTTTGTGTATCTGTCTACTAAAAGATCCTAGCAATAATTACAAACCCAAAAGCAATGGTCATGCCACACTACCTAGATTATGCTATGAAAATACTGCTTCCTAGTAAATAAAACCAGAGATTCTTGGAAGAATGACTAAAGAGCAGGATATACATAAGATGTGTCTAGAATATCTTGCCATACCAGATAGCAAAATCATATCAGAAAGAATCAAGAGCCAACCTAAGGATGCTCCTATAAAAAGATACAATCAGACAATAAGTAACTCCTAATGAAAGAACACAATACGATAAGTAGTCTTTCAAAAAAAAAAAATATATGAACTGACCAAGACTCTGTATCCATTGGACAGAAAACCATGTTTGAACTATAGTATTAAGTACAATCAAAAAAATCAAAATGCGGGGAACTTAAAGGATTGAGTGCTTTTACAAATAAATTGTAAGAAGGGCACCTGGGTGGCTCAGTCCATTAACCATCTGACTTCGGCTCATGTCTATGATCTCACAGTTTGTGAGTTAGAGCCTAGCGTCGGGCTCTGTGCTGACAGCTCAGAGCCTGGAGCCTACTTCAGATTCTGTGTCTCCCTCTGTCTCTGCTCTTTCCCCACTCATGCTCTGTCTTTCTCTCTCTCCTTCAAAAATAAATAAACATTAAAAAAATTTTACAAATAAATTTTAAGAAAAAAACAAGGGCCACCTACTAAAAATTTAAAAGGTATATCAAAGACAGAGAACAGATAAGACAGACTGTAATGTTAAGAGATATACACTGGTTCTTAAAACTATGGGGAAATTTAAAAAATGTGATTATCATAACTGTCAAGATAGGGACATCCATTAATGGCAGAGTAGATTTACTAAGAGCAATCACATTCTGGGCCATAAAATACATCTTAACAAATTTAATACTGTAGAAATCAGTAACATAAAGATGGCTGGAAAATCCTAAAATATTGGGAGATTAAACCACACACTTTTAAATAGCACGTGGGTCAAAAGAGTCTGAAGAGAAGGTAAGACTTTTGAAATAAATGAAAATACAAAACTTCAAAATTTGTGGAATTCAGTGAAAGCAGTGTTTAGAAGGGAATTCATGGCTCTAAACACATATTAGTAGACAAAAAGAAAGATCTAAGATTTAAAAAAATATAAACTTCCAATTTAGGAAACCAGAGAAAGAATAGCAACTTTCTAAAGCAAGTTTCTAAAGGAATAGAAATAATTAAAATCACTGCAGATATAAATGAAATTGACAACAGGAAATCAATGGAGAAAATCAACAGAGCCAAAATCTGGTTCTTTAAAAATATCAATCAAATTGATAAAACTCTAACTAGGCTGACCAAGGAGAAAACAGAAGTCACAAACTACTATTATCAGAAATTAAAGAGGAAACGTTAAAGTATCAACATTACAGAACTAAAAAGAATCATGAGGGAATACTAGAGGCAACTTTAATCCAAAAAATCTACTTAGAGTAAATGGATGAATTCTTAGAAACACACAAACTATCAATACTGATTCAAGAAGAAACAGATCTGAATAGATCAATAGTAAGTAAGCAAACTGAGATAGCAATAAAAAAAAAACTACCCACAAAGAAAATCTCAGGATCAGATGATTTCACTGATGAATTCTAATACATGTTTAAGGAAGAATTAATACAAATCCTTAAAAAAATTTTTTTTAAGTTTATTTATTTTTGACAGTGACAGAGTGTGAGCATGAGCTTGGGAGGGGCAGAGAGAGAGAGGGAGACACAGAATCTGAAGCAGGCTCCAGGCTCTGAGCTGTCAGCACAGAGCCTGACATGGGGTTCAAACTCACAAACTATGAGATCATGACCTGGGCCGAAGTCAGATGCTTAACCAACTGAGCCACACAGGCGCCCCAATACAAATCCTTTACAAACTCTTCCAAAAGTTAGGGGAGCAGAGAACCCTTCCCAATTCATTCTGAGGCCAGTAGTACCCTGATAACAATATGGACAAAGACATCACACACACACACACACACACACACACACACACACAAAATCTTTCATGACTATACACTAAAAAAACCCAAACAACAACAAAACCCTAAGAACCAAAATTAACAAATCAAATCCATTCACTAATAAAAAGGAGTATACATCATGATCAAATGAGATATACCCAAGGAATGCGAGGCTGATTTAACATCTGAAAATCAATTAACATAATACATCACATTAATAGGATAAAGAACAAAATCCACATGGTCATCTCAATAGATATAGATAAAGCATTTGATAAAATGCAATATTCCTTAAAAAATTGCAATATTCTTTCATGATAAAAACACTCAAGAAACGAGTAACAGAAAAGAACTTACTCAACCTCATAAAGGATATCTATGAAAAACCCACATCTAACCCATTAAGACTTAATGGGTAAATTACTAAATGCCTTTCCCTAAGTTCAGGAACAAGAGAAGGATATCCTCTCTCAACACTTTTATTCAATGTTTACTCAAAGTTACAGCTGGGACAATTAGACAAGAAAATGAAATAAAAGTTGTCCAGACTGGAAAGGAAAGAGTAAAGCTCTCTCTTTGTAGATGACATGGTCTTGTATACAGAAAATCCTAAGGAATCCATTAAAAAAAATTAGAACTAATAAACAAATTTAGCAGGTTTGCAGGACACAAGTTGACTGTACAAAAATCCACTGTAGTGACATCAGGGAAGATGTGAATGTCAGGAATCCATCTCTCCACTGGCACGATACTCAAGGTTGGCAGGGAACCATCCGAAGCAACTATGTGGTAACTCCAGAGTATGTAGAACACTTGCAGCATCCAGCAGACACTTTGATGAAGAGGCTGGTAAATTTTGTCAGTTGCAACTTTAGTGAGAAAGGGGATACCATTTCCTATCCTTGGAGCAGGCAGCCACAGGGTCAGCAGCTGATGTTCCTAGTGTGGCTTGTTGGAGCCAGAGTAGGCAAGAATGACTCTATCCTCCAAAAGTCAGGGTTGTGCATTCTGATTGCTGTTTTTGATCAATGGGTGGCAGGCACAGAAGTTGGTAATTGTTTCAACTCCCATGGGCTGAAGTGCCTCCCAGCCATGAGAGAATTTAAAGATAGGATGTATTTCTCTCTCTCTCAGGAGCCACATACTTAAGGAAATCTTTGTCAGGTCACTGGATGACTGTAGAGACAACAGAAGGGAAACTTCAGTGAACACACACAACAAAAAAGACACACTTTGCAATAACATATGGAAAAGCCACAAAGGATGATTTCAGCCATCAACAAGCAAAACCCAGCAATCCCTCCTAAGAAGTGAGAGAATTAGATTTCCAGAATTACCACAACATGATGCTCAGAATGTCCACTTCTCAACAAAAAATTACAAAACAAAGAAATAGAAAAATATGATCCATCCACAGGAAATAAAGAGTTTGACAGAAATAATCCCTGTAGAAGCTCCGATATTGGAGCTATTTGTCAAAGATGTTACATCAAGAGTCTTAAGCGTGTTTATTTTTTTTTTAATTTTTTTTAACGTTTATTTATTTTTGAGACAGGGAGAGACAGAGCATGAACAAGGGAGGGTCAGAGAGAGGGAGACACAGAATCTGAAGCAGGCTCCAGGCTCTGAGCTGTCAGCACAGAGCCCGACGCGGGGCTAGAACTCACCGACCGCGAGATCATGGCCCGACCCGAAGTCGGCCGCTTAACTGAATGAGCCACCCAGGTGCCCCCTTAAGCGTGTTTAATAAGCTAAAGCAAACCATAGACAAAGAACTGAAGGAAATTAGTAAGACGACGTCTGAACAAAATAAGAATATCAGTAAGGAGATGGAAATTATAAAAAGCAACCAAAAAAAAAAAATCTGGAGCTGAAAAGTACTATAACTGAAATGAAAAACTCATTAGAGGGATTCAATAGTAGATTTAAGCAAGTAGAAGAAAGGATCACTGGACTTGAAGATTAGACATTAATTATCCAGAAGAGTAGAAAGAAAAACAAAATGAAGAAAGTGACCAAAGAGCGTGGGACACCACCAAGCACACCATAAATTTGGGATGTTGATTGTAATCCCTAAGGTAACTCCTAGGAAAATAATATATACAGAAACTGAAAGGAGGGAATCCAAATAGTACACTGCAAAAAATACATTTCATAAAATACATGAAGACATAACAATTATAAACATATCCAGAAATAAGTACCACCAAAACTATATGAAGGAAAAATTGACAGAATTGAAGGGGAAATAGTTCAACAATAATAGTTGGAGACTACACTAGCCACTCTCAACAGTGGATAGAAACAACCAGATGGATGAATAAGGAAACCAAGAATGTGAACAACACTATAAACTGAGCTGACCTAACAGACAGATACAGAACACTTAGCAACAGGAGTTGCTACACATCCTTCTCAGGTACATGTGGAATATTCTCCAGAAGAGACCATATGTTAGGCCACAAAACAAGTCTCAATAAATTTAAGTAGCTTCAAACCATATACAATATCTTTTTCAATCGCAATAGAATGAAACTGGAAATGAATAAAAGAAATAAAACTGGACAATTTACAAACAGGTGGGAAGTAAACAAACACTCTTAACTAACCACAAGAACAACTAACAAGGGAAATTAGAAAGCACCTTGAGACAAGTGGAAACACAACACGGCAAAACTTAAGGAATGCAGCACAAGCAGTGCTCAGAGGGAAATTTATAGTTGTAAATGTATATGCTGAAAAAAGGAATATCTCAAGTCAGTAACCTTAATTGTACATCTTAAGGAGCTAGGAAAAAAAAGCGAACTAATCCCAAAGTTAGCAGAAGAAAATAAAAACAGAATAGAGATAAGAGAACAGAAAGAGAAAATCAACAAAACTAAAAGTTGGTTCTTTGAAAAGATCAACAAAATTAACAAAAACCTTTATCTAGATTGACTAAGAATAAAAGAAGATTCAAATTACTAAAATCAGAAATGATGGGGCACTTGGGTGGCTCAGTCAGTTGAGTGTCCAACTTTGGCTCAGGTCATGATCTCATGGCTCGTGAGTTTGAGTCCTGTGTCGGGCTCTGTGCTGACAGCTCGGAGCCTAGAGCCTGCTTCTGATTCTATGTCTCCCTCTCTCTACCTCTCCCCCACTCACTCTCTGTCTCTCTGTCTCTCTGTCTCTCTCTCTCTCAAAAACAAATAAACATTAAAAAAATTTAAAAAAAATCAGAAATGAATGTAGGGACATTACTATCAATTTTATGGAAATAAAAAGGATATTCTACCCAAACTAATGCAAGAAGAAATGGAGGTGTGCAAGGGTTGCCGTGGGAGGTGAGTGCGCGGCATTGAGGCCTGATGTGGGGAAGGCATCCTACACAATTCTATGGCCAGGTGTAGACACTTCTGTCCAAGGCAAAAACTTCAATGGGAACCTTTGTCTCTAAAGATGGAAACAGTGTGACCACCTGAACAGACACTAAAAATAGCTCTCATCTCAAAGAATCCAGCACTGTGTAACAGTATGAGAACTTAGATGCTGGGGAACAGCATTTGGTGAGTGAATCCTTCTAGCCAGAGACAGTGCTCTCTTTGGACTCATCACCTTGCATTTTTTTCTTTTATAATTATTAGTTTTTTAATTTACATCCAAGCATATAGTGCAACAATGATTTCAGGAGTAGGTTCCTTAATGCCTCTTCCCCATTTAGCCCATCCCGCCTCCCACAACTCCTGCAGTAACCCTCTGTTTGTTCTCCATATTTAAGAGTCTCTTATGTTTCGTACCCCTCCCTGTTTTTATATTGTTTTTGCTTCCCTTCCCTTATGCTCATCTATTTTGTATCTTAAAGTCCTCTTATGAGTGAAGTCATATGATTTTTGTTTTTCTCTAATTTCACTTAGCATAATACCCTTCAGTTCCATCCACGTAGTTGCAAATGGCAAGATTTCATTCTTTTTGATTGTTGAGTAATACTCCATTGTGTGTATGTGTGTGTATATATATATATATATATATATATATATATATATATATATCTGTATCTATCTATCTATCTATACCACATTTTCTTTATCCATTCATTCATCCATTATCATTCATCCATCAATGGACACTTGGGCTCTTTCCATACTTTGGCTATTGTTGATAGAGTTGCTCTAAACATTGGGGTGCATGTGTCCCTTTGAAACAGCACACCGTATCCCTTGGATAAATACCTAGTAGTGCAATTTCTGGGTCATAGGGTAGTTCTACTTTTAATTTTTTGAGGAACCTCCATACTGTTTTCCAGAGTGGCTGCACTAGCTTGCATTCCCACCAACGATGCAAAAGAGATCCTCTTTCTCCACATCCTCGCCAACATCTGTTGTTGCCTGAATTGTTAATGTTAGCCATTCTGATAGGTCATCACCTTGCATTTGTAATCAGATCGGATCCCTTCCCATCATGAGGCTCCTGACAATGTTGAACAGGTTTTCAGTGATCCTTGTAGAAAAAGACACCCTCCCCAAAGAAATGCAGTATTTACATACAGTCCACTGGTATATACTGGATCTCCAGGAAACACCAGAATTACTAGTTAAGAATGCATTACATGGCTCAAGCGTTACAGTGCAAACTTTTCTATGGGTTCACAGTAAAACTCCTAGAAACACTTCCTGTTTCTGCATTGTTAGAGTCAACAATAGTGCAAAACATCCACAAATGTATGCAGGGCACATTGTGAAGGTTTAACAAAAAAGAAACCCGAAGATGCATTCTGTTGTGGGGAAAACAACAATTGATCTTTACTCAAGAGATTCCTGGAATTTTTTCTTTGGACAGGCCTCTTTGACAGATGGTGTGGGAATATTCAGCTTTGCCAGGTTATGGCAGTGACTTTTTATAGCTCATGATAGGAAGAACAAAGTAAAGAGATCCAGGAAACATCAAGTGACGATTCAATTTCTGATAACTCTTCTATACCTACAGTGACTAGTATTTTGCTGCGTCAGTCTTATAAGACTTTAGTCAATGAGATTACACACAAATATGGACTGCAACGCTGTCAGGGCCTTGTATGTCTAATGTGAGGCTCCAGCCACTTAGAAAAAGCCAACTACCTCTCCTAAATCTTTGCCCCATCAGTTTGCACAAGTTGCAGTTTGCTGGTTTCAACATATTGTAGAAAGATGCAAAGTGCTGGTGAGGTGGACTGATGGTAAATCACTCCAAAACACAGTCAGGAGGATAACATGAATTTGGCAAAACTTGAGGAAACCTTAATGGAGAAAGTGTGAGCGGGGGAGGGGCAGAGAGAGAGGGAGACACAATCAGAAGCAGGCTCTAGGCTCTGAGCTGTCAGCACAGTGTCCGACATGGGTCTCGAACTCACGAACTGTGAGATCATGACCTGAGCCGAAGTCCAAGGCTTAACCGACTGAACCACCCTGGTGCCCCAACACAGAATTTTCATATGATTCAGAAATCCCACTCCTAAATATATATCCAAAGTGAAGTAAAGCCCTTGAACAGATACTTGTATGCCAGTGTTCACTAGAACATTATTTACAATCCACGGGGAGCCTGGGTGGCTCAGTTGGTTCAGGTCTTGATCTCAGGGTTGTGAGTTCAAGCCCTGGGGATGGAGCCTACTTAAAACAAAAACAAAAACAGAAACAAAAACAAACTAGGAAGTTATTTACAATCCAAAAGGTACAAATAACAATGAAGTGTCCCTTAACAGGTAAATGGATAAAATGTGATATATACATATATATAATGCAACATATAGAAAAACACTTAATTGTACATTTTAATTTTTTTTAATGTTTATTTATTTTGAAAGGGGAGGATGGACAGAAAGGGAGGGAGAGAGAGAATCCTAAGCAGGCTCCGCACTGTCAGTGCAGAGCCCAACATGGAGCTTGATCTCATGAACCGTGAGATCATGATCTGAGCCAAGATCCAGAGTGGGAAGCTTAACCAATGAGCCACCCCAGCACCCCTCAATTGTACTTTTTAAATGGGTCAACTATACAGTGTGTGAATTATATTTCAGTCAAGCTGCTTTAATATAAATAATTAATACCATAAAAAATCAGTTGTATCTGAGTTTAACAAATGAAAAACTTTTACTCTGAATACTACCAAATACTGTTGAAAGAAATTAAATTAGTACAAATAAATGGAAAGACAGTCCATGTTTATAGATGAGAAGATTTAATATTAAGGTGGCAAAATTTCCCAAATTTATCTACAGATTCAACATAGTACCTATCAAAATCCCAGACAGCTTCTTTGCAGAAACTGAGAGGCTAATCCCAAATTGACCTGGAAATTCAAAGGACCTAGGATAGCCAGAACAATCTTGAAAAACAGTAACAAAAAGGAGAACTCACACTTCCCAAATTCAAAACTTCCTATAAAGTTTAGGTAAACAATGGAGCCCCTGGGTGGCTCAGTCAGTTAAGCGTCTGACTTCAGGCCATGATCTCATGGTTTGTGGGCTCAAGCCCTACATCGGGCTCTCTGCTGTCAGTGCAGAGCCTACTTTGGATCCTCTGTCTCCTTCTCTCTGCTCCTCCCCCACTTGTGTGCATGCTTTCTTTCAAAAATAAATAGAAACATTGAAAACATTTTTTAAAAAGTTGAGGTAAATAAGATAGCATGCCCTAAGTTTAGATATACAGATCAAGGGAATAGAATTGAGAGATCAGGAGCGTCTGGCTGGCTCAGTGGGGTACAGCATAAAACTCTTGATCTTGGAGTTGTAAGTTTGAGCCCCACATTGGGTATAGAGATTAAAAATAAAATCTTAAGAAATAAATTGACAGTTCAGAAGTAATTCTTCACATATATAATTAACTCATCTTTGACAAACTGCCAGGACAATTCAATGAGGTGAAAGAAGCCTTTTCAATACATGGCAGGGAAGACTGGTAAGCCATAGGCAAAAGAAGGAAGTTGGACCCTTTACTTCACATCAGATGCAAAAATTAACTCAAAAATGGATTCAACTCCTAAATTGGAGTAGTGGTTCTGGGTACAGGGCTGATTTTGGGGGCAATGAAAATATTCTCAAATTGATTATGGGATGGATGCACAACTCTGAATATAGTGAAAGTCACTGAGTTATACACTTCAAGTAGGTGAACTGTATGTTATATGAATTATAATTCAAAGTTTTAAGATTTTATTTTATTTAAAAAAATTTTTTTAATGTTTTATTTATTTTTGAGACAGAGAGAGACAGAGCATAACAGGGGAGGGTCAGCGAGAGGGAGACACAGAATCTGAAACAGGCTCCAGGCTCTGAGCTGTCAGCACAGAGCCCGACGCGGGGCTCGAACTCACGGACCGCGAGATCATGACCTGAGCCGAAGTCGGCCACCCAACCAACTGAGCCACCCAGGCGCCCTAAGATTTTATTTTTAAGTAATCTCTACACACAACATGAGGCTTGAACTCACAACCCTGAGATTGAGGGTCACATGCTCTACTGAGTAGGCCAGTCAGATGCCCCATCTCAAAAAAAAAAAAAAAAAAAAAATTTTGAGAAGGTGGGTGCAGAGGGAAAGAGAGAGGATCTTAAGCAGGCTCCATGCCCAGTGCAGAACCCAACATGGTGCTCAATCCCATGACCTGAGTTGAAATCAAGAGTCAGATGCTTAACCTACTGAGCCACCCAGGCACCCCTCAAAATCCAAACAACAACAAAAAAGGAAAGGTATCACTACTGATCCCATGGACATGAAAAAGATAATAAAGGAATGCTTGGTTAGTTCAGTTGGTGGAGCATGTGACTCTTGATATCAGGATTGTGAGTTCAAGCTCCATGTTGGATGCAGAGATTACTTAAAAATAAAACCTTATAAAAATTTTTTAGTGTTTATTTTTGAGAGACAGAGTGTCAGCAGGGGAGGGGGAGAAAGAGAGGGAGACACAGAATCCAAAGTAGGCTCTAGGCCCTGAGCTGTCAGCACAGAGCCCGACACTGGGCTTGAACTCACAAACTGTGAGATCATGAACTGAGCTGAAGTTGGATGCTTAACTGACTAAGCCACTCAGGTGCCTCTAAAAATGAAATCTTAAAACGACAAAAACAAAAACCCAAAAAACCCAAAAAGGACGTCTGCAAAAAACTCCATGCCCACAAATTTACTAACTTAGATGAAATAATGAAATTCCTTGAAAGAAATAACCAAAACTCACACAAGGAGAAATAGGCCTATATCTATTTTAAAAATTGAATCAATAACTGGTAATTTCCAAAAAACAAAGTACCAGATCCAGATGTTTTCACCAGTGAATCTGACCAAACATTTAAGGAAGAAATTATACCAATTCTCTACACTTCTCCCCAAAAAACAGAAGCAGAGAGAACACTTCCTAAATCCTTCTAGGACATCAGCATCACCCTGACACTGATAAAGAGAAGTATAAAAAATAAATCATATGTTCTTTCATGAACATAGATGTAACTAAACGTCAGCAAGTTGAAACTAACAATGTATAAAAAGAACTATACATCATAACCAAGTGGAATTTATTCCAGGTATGCTGGTTTGATTGGCTGGTTCAGCAATTTAAAAAGTCAATTAATGTAATCTATTAAATCAACATGCTAAATAAACTCATATGATTGTACCAGTGATGCAGGAAAACATATGACAAAACCCACCATCCATTCTATGATTGAAAACTCTCAGAAAACTAGCAACAAAGAACTTCCTCAACTTAATCAAGAACTTTTAGAAAAGCCCCTTCTCTCACATCGTACTTAATGGTGAGAAACTGGACACTTTATCCCTAAGATTGGAAACAAAGAAGGATACTCCCTCTTACCACTGTTTGCTGTTGTTGTTGTTGTTTGTTTGTTTTGTTTTTTAATGGCAGAAGAAGCCAATGCAGTCTTTATTGGACCTCTTACCACTCTTATTCAACATCTTGCTGGAAGTCCTATCTACTGCAATATGACAGGAAAAAGAAAGAAAACTTATACAGATTGGGAAAGAAGAAATAAAACTGTATTTGTTTACAGATGGCACTGTTGATGTAGAAAGTCCCAAGAAGTTGGCAAAAGCACTTCTGTTAATATAGGAACACCACAGCATATAAGGTTAATAGTATATAGATGTTGATTGCTTTCTTATACACTACTAGTGAACAATTACAATTTGAAAACACAGTACCATTTATAATAGCATACACATAAAATGAAATACTTAAGTATAAATCTAATGAAATAGGTACAAATGTATATGAGGAAAATTACAAAACTCTTATGAAAAAATAAAACACCTAACTAAATGGAGGTATCCGTATTTATGGACTAGAACATCCAACATTATTAGGATGCCAATTCTCTCCCAATTGGATTATAGATTCCATGTAGTCCTAATCCAAATTCCAGCAGAGCATTCCATACATATTAACAGATTCTATAATTTATATGAAAAGACAAAAGACCCAGAATAGCTAACACAACAGTGAAGAACCAAGTTGGAGAACCGATACTGCTCAACTTCAGGACTATAAAGCGATGGTGATTAAGGGGTGCCTGGGTGGCTCAGTCGGTTAAGCGTCTGACTCGATTTTGGCTCAGGTCATGATCTCGTGGTTCATGAATTTGAGCCCCACATTGGGGTCTGTACTGACAGCTCAGAGCCTGGAGCCTGCTTCGGATTCTGTGTCTCCCTCTCTCTCCATTCCCCCCCTGCTCACCCTCTGTCTCTATCTGTATCTCAGAAATAAATTAATTAAAAAATTTTTTAAAAAATACAAAAATTTAAAAAAATTAAAAAAAAAAAAGCTATGGTGATTGAAACAGAGCGGTGCTGGTGGTGAGATGATACACAAGTACATCAGAAGAACAGAAGAGAGGGCCCAGAAATAGTGCCACACAAATACAGTCAATTGATCTTTGACAAATGGAGCAAAGGTAATTTAATGGGGATGGTCTTTTCAACAAATGGTGCTGGGATTGGAAATACACAAGCACAAACATGTACACAGACCTTACCACTGTCACAAAAATTACCTCAAAATGGATCACAGACCTAAAATGTAAAACACAAAACTATAAAACTCCTATAACAAAATATTGGAGAAAAATCTAGATGACCTTGGGTTTGGCAGTCTTTAGATATAACCCCAAAGCATGATCCACACACACAAAAAGAAATTGATGTTGTACTTTATTAAAATTGAAAACTTCTGCTCTTCTAAAGGCACTGTTAAGTAAATGGAAAGACATGCTATAGATAGCAATAAACTATTCGCAAAATGCATACCTTTCAGAAAAAGGACTGGTATCCTAAAAATACAGAGAACTCTTAAAACTCAATCTGAAAACAACCTAATTAACATATGGGCAAAGATCTGAACAGACACCTCATCAAAAATGGTATAAAGATGGCAAATGAGCATATGACAAGTGATTATCATGTCATTATGCATAAAGGCAGGAAACCACTATTTATCTATTAGAATGGCTAAAATCCAGAAGGCAACAACACTAAACATTGGAGAGGATGCCAAGCAACAAGAACTGTCACTGATGGCTGATGATAATGTAAAATGGGACAGTCACTTTAGAAGACAGTTTGGGAGTTTCTTACAAAAATAAACAGTTTTACCTCGTGAGCCAGCAATCACATTCTTCGTTTTTTTCCCAACTGATCTGAAAATTTATTTCCACACAAAACCTGTGTGCAAATGTTTATAGCAAGCAGCTTTATTCACAATGGTCAAAAACCAGAAGCAAGCAAGATGTCCTTCAATAGGGACATGAGTAAACTTGCATATTTACACAGCAGAATACCACTCAGCAGTAAAAAGGAACGATTTATGATACGTACAACAAATGGATGAATCTCAAAATAAGACACAAAAAAGCACATACTCTATGACTGCATTTATATGAAGTCAAGGACAGACAAAACTAATCTGTGATAATGTACAGATGAGCTGTTTACCTTGGTAAGGGGCAGAGGTGTGTTGGCTACAAAGGGGTCATCTTTCTGGGGTTATGGTGATGTCACATATACCTGTATTCAGATGTTAGCTAAACGTTTATGTATTTGTCAAAATGCATAAAACTATAAAGCTAAGATTTGGGTATTTTACTCCACATAATTGTATCACAGTAACATTGGTTATTTGAAAAAGTCAAGATAGTGGCTGTTTGCGGGGAGGTAGAGGGTTGTGACTGGGATGGGGCAGTGGTGGGGCTTCTGAGGTGACCAACAGAGTTCTAGTTTTTACCCTGGGTGGTAATTTCAAAGTTGTTTTTTAAAAAAATTTATGAAGCTATACACTTGTTTCATGTAGTTTTCTTTATCTGTGTTGTATTTTACAATAAAAAAGTACCAAAAAATAATCCTTTCAAAAGGTGTCCATTTTTTCCCAGGTTGAGAATCTTTAAATAGCTTTTAAACTCTAAAATTGTGTGATTCTATATTATTACTGTGATAAAAACACTGAAAATGAAAATACTATAAGGCATATTTCTATTTAACGGGGTTTTGAAATATCTGTGTTAAAAAATATATATGAAAGATTTTCTAGACAAAGCAGATAGGTTAAAACTTTTTTCCCCCAGTTTTATGTTTCTTTGATTTTCCAATGTAGAGAACAGGAGCCAAATCCAAGCCTTACCCCAAATATATTTCCAATTCTTTCTAATCTTTAAGTTTGTGAATGATAGTTTTCTGGAACAAAAGCCTGGTCTCTGGATTATCTCTTGCTTATAAACCCCTGGAAAGCAGAAGTACTTTAATATTAAAACATATGTCCATACAAAGACATGTACAGAACAGTTGTATCTATAATATCAAAACCTGCTAACAACTTGAAAGTCTTCCTACAGGTGAACGGATAAAACAACTTGTGAAACATCCATGCAGTGGAGAGCTTGGTACTCAGCAACAAAAAGCAATGACCTATAGAAACATGGATGAATTTCAGGAAAAATTTCCATTATGCTGAGTAAAGCACGCAGACACCCTCCCTCGAAAAAGAATATATTGTATGATTTCACTCATATACAATTCCAGAAAACACAAACGAATCCAGCGACAAGAGGGCAGACTCGTGTTTGTCTAAAGATAGGGAGGCAGGTAGGGGTGAGAGGAAGAAATCAGAGGCATGAGGAGAAACTACTGGGTCTGATGGATATGACCTTGACTGTGGGAATGGTGAAATGGGCAAATACACGTGACAAGACTCATCCCCCTGCCTCTCCCAACTTCTGACAGTATAAGGCAAGGAAGTACTGAAAACACTATTGTTCTAACCTGCATTGACAAGCTCCTTTGACCAGGGTTAAGTTTTGTTTAAAGTGAGGTGACAATACTTTTAGACAGAACAGGTCTGTAATGCAGGATCCCAAGTACGTGAATCACAGCCAGCACACCACATGAAACCATGGGGGCAATGTGTGCACAGAAGAGAAACTGAGGCAAAGGAACATGCTTCCAGCACTGGTGTCTAGCAAGCAACCAATAATACCTTTTAAAGTTGGCTCCATACCTCTAGTGGAATAGCCTTGATTATTCTGAGGGCTTCTTGGCCTAGGCTACCCAGGCCTATGTGGCCTACCCAGAAGCCTGCTTTGTTTCTTCTCCAGTGCCATAGCAGATGGGAGCTTACCGTTCCAACTGGAGGAAGCTTGTTGCAGGTGAGGCAGAGTGTTAGTCCCAAAGACCAGGGCAGAACTGGCACAGACTCCCCATCTTAAATCTATTTGGGTCGGGGCAAAGAGGTGAGCTTCAGGCTCAAGTTGGCAACCCATGTCCTAAGGAAGAACATCCAGCTGGAAGGGACAGAGGTGGCGGCTGGTGCTCAAAGGAAGCAGGCCTAGCCACTACACCACTCAGGTGGCTCGGAGGAAGCAAGAGCAAACGTGTGAAGAAAATCCACCATCGTTGGCAGCCCTACCCCCACTCCTGCAGCCTCAGTCCTGTAATTTGACCAATTTGTGCCTGCAATGGGACAAAACACAGTCTTGTATTTATGACAACCAAGAGCCATTGTGACCTCTTCAAAACACCAGGATAAGAGGAACTCACTCATACGGAAGAACAAAACTTTAGCAGAGTCAACTCTCAACAATGTGTGAGAAATTACAGTAGGATACACACATGGTGGACAGCACAGCCCTGATTCACTTGATAAAAAGATGCAAACTGCTCATGTACAAAAACCTCTTTGAGTCCTTTATTAACATTGGGGGATGTGCCGTACATACAATCAACAGCATCACACCAGCTACGCGAAGTACAGATAACTGAGAATGTACTTCAGAACAAGGATCTCAGAGCAACTTCAGATGTTGCTTGCTCAGAACCTCCACAAAAACCCAACTCTGACACACGCAGGACAGACAATATAACAATTTCACTTTGAAATGGTTCTTTAAAAAAATGACAAGAATTAATAGTTCAAACCCTTTAGAGTGTGAGATGTGGCAAGTCTCTTGGTGCCATATGACACTGCTGTAAAAGGCCAGCTCAGGCATTTGAAGGTCAGACAGATAAGAACTGGCTGGGCTGAGGGGAAGAGGTTTGATTTTTCAGTGTAGAGAGATAACAGATGGTCCAAGTGGATACTTTCAGTCCAGGCTCAGTATGGGTCCTGCAGGAATCCGTCAGATAAATACAATTTATAAACCAGAAGGCTGAAAACTGCCAGCCACTCATTTGTGTCACTGATTCTCACTGGCAGACACTGATGCATCAGGAGTCGTTTGTGACACAGCGAGTTTAAGAGGGATATGCCTGAAAGAGAGAATGGAGTTCACTGCATCAGAACAGCTCTGATCCGTTTGTGCCATTGGGTACCATGGGTCCCTCTGCTTTCTTGTGTGAATTAAGGAACACTTCCTTTTTTTCAATGTTCCATTTTGAAAAGAACCAAAACCCTCCCCCCACCCGCACCATCATTCTTCATAAATTCTGTTTCCAAAGTCCTGATTCTTCTGGGTCTAGACTTTCTCCTTTCGCTTCAATTTTGACACCTTCTTGACAGTCCCATTCTTGTTTAGAAGCTTCAGGACACGGTCTTTATGATCTAAAACCTTAAGCATGGAGTCTCTGGCCTCACTGATCTGGTCCATCACAAGTTTACACCGCTGCATATTTCCCTGCAACAGAAGACATCATCACCAATTGGTAATCAGGAGACCACCAGGCTTTTAAATAACTTTTCACCTTTGGACTGAGGCCATTCTGAGGCTGTCATATAAAAAACGTTTTAGTCTTTCTTGGTATTGCAGGCTGAAGTAAACAGTAGGTTTTTACTAAATAAATTAGTGAAAGAGGTAGGGAAATGGGAGAAGTAAGACCATTGCGTAGGGATAACCCCCTAAACTGGATGGTCAGAGGGAAGGGCTCAATCAAACCTGTATCAGTTCGTTTATTCGGTGCAGATCATCATCAGTGGCCGCCTTTTTCTTTGGGATAATCCCTTCCTGTAGGTTGGTGAGTCTTTCATAAACATCATGCTCCAGATTTGTCTGCAACACACAAGAGGAAGGGCATCATGACCTCAGAGGTACTTTTCCTGAGTAACGTCAGGCAGATGCACCCACCTTGAATCACTTCTGTAAACTGGTGTGAGAACTGTGTGGGTGATAGGATCCTTTCTCCCGAGGACTAGGGCGCTAATGTAGAGCAAGGGAAACTGTTCAACAACGATTAACAGAACACTGCGTCACAGAGTCCATCTTCAAGGATAACTTTTAAATACTGCCCTGAATTCACAACTGCTCTAAAAAAAAAGTCTAAAGGTTTCAGAGAATATGCTTTTCTAAAGTACAAAAAGTAGCCACAGCACTACTTTATTTTTAGATACTCATAATAGACCATGTTCTTTACATCAGTGCTACTCCAAAGATGGAAAACTTCATGAGGTTGTTTTGACTGGTGCCCCTTCACCTTCTTGGTGAAGAAGGACTCCCGCCCTAGGGTGATGGAAATGGACACGTAACACCAGCCAACACTGGACACACATGAGATCAACAGCAGTTTACTAGTCGATATACTCACAGCCCAGGGGAGGAGGACATCACACACCATGCAGGGCCACGCAGGGGCTGCACTCAGGAACAGAGTGAACAAGCAGGGGCTGTAGGAGGCAGGCTTTGTAGTATCAAGAGGGAGAGGTGTCCCCTAGTTCCCATGGGAGGATGGGACAGCTTATTTGAACAATATTGCAAACTGGCAGGGAAATAAATCCCACTAATCAGGAAGAGGTGGGAGCTGAGCCTGGTTCCCGTGATAAGGAGCATTGTGGGCAGCAAGGGTTTACAGTCAGGTCACTCGAGGCTCTCTGTTTCAGATTCATGGCAACACAAAATACTGAAGCTTAACTGTGGGTCTTACACCCACAGTTGTTCAATATATTTTGGTTCCGGGCATCAGACTAAGATATGTTTGAACTCTGTCTCTGGGATAGATATAATAATTACAATATTACGTATTATACGTAAAAACTCTGCCATCACCCAGATGGAAATGCTTCAGAATTACTCAAAAGGAAACACTATGAATACGGATGCCTCTGGCACCTGTTCCTCATGTCAGCAGGACATAACAACTTTACTAGAACTCCACCTACCAGCTGTAGCAACTGAGCGGCACAGAGGTGAACTTTCCAGCCTTGAGCACGACAGGACACCCCTTTCTGGTTAGCTATTTCCTGCAGCATAGCTTTCTTCTCTTCTGGAGCCATAAAAAAATAAAAAGTGTATTTCAATTTTTATAAAGCTAAAAGAATTCGGGTTCAAGCTGCTGAGGTGCTACTATGTTATCAAGAATGTCTTCACTTAAATATCTTTACTTAAATAACTCCTTTGCATTGAAGTCATTAGGAATAGAGGTCACAACATGAATCAAAGTTTCTCCTTTTGTTCATCCCCGAAGAATGCCATAATGACGTACTCTGCTAATCTAGAGAGTTCAAAAGAGAGCAAATTAATGTTTTAATCTCTTAAAGGAAGGGAACTGGTCTGTGGTTGCTTAGAGCCCTTGCTCATGTGTGATGCTTCCAAGCCTGTGGAGAACTGGGCATGAAGTTTTAGAAGAGTTTTGCTGTTATCTAGATGTTGGAGAAATGAAAGGAATCAAATTTGTATAACATTTCACATTTGGATAGAAAAGTCCAGTAACCAGAACTGTAGTAAAATAAATATGAAACGTATCATCTGGACTGGGGAGGGATAAACTAGGATAGAGGGGTACTTGTCAAAGATGAGTCTAGCTGTGTATGTGAAGTTTTAATTACTGTTTAGCTATAACTTAAAATGTATTTACAGATTAACAGATCATTAAAAATTATTTTAAAGTATTTTAAAAATTTTACTTTATTATTTAAAAAAATATTCTTGAAAAGACTGTCTATGTATTTGTCAAAACCCACAGAATATAGAACACCAATACTAAGCCTTAATGTAAGTGATGAACTTTAGGTGATAATGATGTGTTCATGTATGTTCATCAAACACACCAAATCTACCGTTGTGGTGGGGATGTTGATAGTGCGGGAGGCTGTGCATGTGTGGAGCTGAGGGTACATGGGAATCCCCGTACCTTCCATTCAATTTTGTTGTGAACCTAAAACTGCTTTAAGAAGTTTATCAATTAACCCCCCCCCCCCCCCCATGGCACCTGAGTGGCTCAGTGGGTTAAGCATTCAACTTTTGCTCATGATCTTGCGGTTCACAAGTTCAAGCCCGGCATTGGGCTCTGTGCTGATGGCTCAGAGCCTGGAGCCTTCTTTGGATTCTCTGTCTCCCTCTTTATCTGCCCCTTCCCCACTTGTACTCTGTCTCTTTCAAAAATAAACCTTAAAAAAAAAAAAACTACCTAGTAGGTAAATATTAGCATGCATATGATTTAAAGACTTTTTAAACTTTTGAGGCAATTGGAGATTCACATGAATTTGTAAGAAATAACACAGAGATCCTAAGTACTCTACCTGGTTTCCCCCAGTGGTAACATCTTGTAAAACCACAGTACAATGCCACAACCATGATGATGATGCAGCCTATTTAGATTTCACCAGTACTTGGTGTACTGTACTTGGGTATTTCATTTTAGACATTAAAAAAAACTCTTTACTTTGAAATAATGATGGACTCAGAGGAAACTGCAAAGATGGTACAGGGATACATCTGATAAGAGACTTGTATGTAGAACATATGAAAAATTCTTACAACTCCATAATACAGAGATAAATCGTGTAAAAAGTCGAAGGATCCAAACAGACATTTCTCCGAAAAAGATATACAAATGGCCAATAAGTACGTTCTAGTTTCTGGCTACTCCAACAAAAGTTGCTATGAACAGCTGTGCAGATTTTTGTGTGGACACAGGTTTTCACTTTTCTGGGTAAATGCCCAGGAGTGTAAGGTCATATGGTAAGTGTATGTTCCGGTTTTTATGACACTGGCAAATTGCCTTCCTGAGCAGCTAGCTGGGCAAAGTGTGCAAGACAACTGACTTGTGGAATGACAGTGCACCACTGATCTCTCCAGTGAAAAAGAAAATTTTAGTAACTATTTAAACCTCTGGGAAGGCACATTAAGGGAAAACAGAAATGCAACTCTACTCATGCAACATATATTTAAGCACATCTGCGGTAAGAACAGAGAGTGCGTGGTATCTGAATCAAGACCATTTCTCTGTTTCTCTCCCAGCTCAGTGAGGTGGATACCCCATGCGGACTGCAGCAGCCCAGAACATGGGGTTCCCTTCCCTAGAGCTGCCAGGTGGAAGGCGATCTTCCCAGGAGAAGCAGGTCATCAGGATTTCCCATCCTGACCCCTGCTACCTACTGCTGAGGCTAAGTACTAGGTGTGTACAACTGAGATGCAGGGGTTCTCTTCTGTTCAATCCCTAGTCCAGAATGGAGACTGTACCCAAGGCAAGTGTGCTAAGAACACTGGGGCCCTGGGAACCCTTTTCCCGCTTTTTGAAGTGATGGTTTTATGCTAGGAGAAGCAAGCCAAGAGGACCCCAGGCTGCTCACTCCTCTTCCCTTCCACTGGATGCTCACCTCCTAGAGAAGGTTGCTCACCTTCAGAGAGAAGGTTGCCATTGTCCCCACCCCACCTCCAGAGTCCTTGCTCAGAGATTCTACCTGGGGCGGGGGGTGGGGAACAGGCCATAAAACAGGTAGTTTC
This sequence comes from Panthera tigris, assembly GCF_018350195.1. Classification (NCBI taxonomy): domain Eukaryota; kingdom Metazoa; phylum Chordata; class Mammalia; order Carnivora; family Felidae; genus Panthera; species Panthera tigris. The sequence continues at coordinate 109,978,825 of NC_056667.1, read as the reverse complement.
TAATCTTTTTCCAAAGCAACAGGCTCCATGTGCCACAGACTATGAAGCTGAAACCTAAAGGCACTCCGAGGAACAGTGGGTTCCCATAGTATAGGAATAAATGTTATGGAGGTGTCTCGGTGGTTTAGTCTGTTAAGCGTCTGACTCTTGGTTTCTGCTCAGGTCTCATGATCTCATGCTTTGTGGGTTCTGTGCTGGCAGTGTGAAGCATGCTTAGGATTCCCTCTCTCTCTTTCTCTCTGACCTTCCCCCACTCACACTCTGTCTTTCAAAATAAACAAACAAACAAATACATTTTATGGTCATTTTCCATTCTAGGACCTAATGAAAATATTATGTCTCCTTAGACAGCTCTTGGCTTGACAGTTTCTCAGACTGTCCTTGATTCTGATGACCTTGACAGTTTTGAAGGGTACTGGTCAAGGAATTTTGAAAGATGCCTTTCTATGTGGATCTGTCTGATGTTTCTCAGGATTAGAATGCAGTTATGAGAGGAGATACAGAGGGGAAGTGACAACGCCATCAAAGACTATGAGGGGTACACACTCCAGTATAATTAACATACAGTTATATTAGTATTAGGTGTACAATATAGTGATTCAACAATTCTATACATTTCTCAGTGCTCATCAGAAGTGTACTCTTTTTTTTTTTTAACGTTTATTTATTTCTGAGACAGAGCATGAGTGGGGGAGGGGCAGAGAGAGAGGGAGACACAGAATCTGAAGCAGGCTCCAGGCTCTGAGCTGTCAGCACAGAGCCCTACGCGGGGCTTGAACTCACAGACCATGAGATCATGACCTGAGCTGAAGTCGGATGTTTAACCGACTGAGCCACCCAGGCAGTCCAGAAGTGTACTCTTAATCCCCTGTACCTACTTCATCCATCCCTCCTCCCCAACTTCCCTCTAGTAACAATCTGTTTCATCAGTTTGTTCTAGAATTATAATTAAGAGTCTGTTTCTTGGTTTGTCTCTTTCTTTGTTGTTATTGTTTTTTTTAACATTTATTTATTTTTGAGAGTGAGAGAGACAGAGCATGAATGGGGGAGGGGCAGAGAGAGAGGGAGACACAGAATCTGAAGCAGGCTCCGGGCTCTGAGCTGTCAGCGCAGAGCCCAACGCGGGGCCTGAACTCACGAACTATGAGATCACGACCTGAGCTGAAGTCAGATGCTTAACCGACTGAGCCACTCAGGCACCCCTGTTTTGTGTTTTTAAATTCCACATGAGTGAAATCATATGGCACTTAGCATTGTCTTAGCATTATACCCTCTAGATTCATCCATGTTGTTACAAATGGCAAGCTTTCAATCATTTTTATGGCTGAGTAATATTCCCTTGGGTATATATCTCACATCTTTATCCATTCCTCTATCAATGGACACCTTGGTTGCTTCCATAATTCAGCTATTGTAAATAATGCTGCAATAAATATAGGAGTGCATAAATCTTCTCAAATTAGTGTTTTCATACTCTTTGGGTAAATACCCAATAGTGGAATTACATGATATGATAATTCTTCTAATTTTTTTTAATGTTTATTTTTGAGAGAGACAGAGTACGAGTGGAGGAGGGGCAGAGAGAGAGGGAGACACAGAATCCAAAGCAGGCTCCAGGCTCTAAGCTGTCAGCACAGAGCCCAACGCGGGGCACAAACTCTGGAACTATGAGATCATGACCTGAGATGAAGTCAGATGCCTAACTGACTGAGCCACCCAGACGCCCTATTTCTAATTAAAAAAAAAAAAAAAAAAAAGTTTATTTATTTATTTTTGAGAGAGCAGGAGAACGAGCGAGCGTGTGTGAACAGGGGAAGGGCAGAGAGAAAGGAGAGAATCTCAAGCAGGCTCTGCACCATCAGTGCAGAGCCTGATGCAGGGCCCAAACCCACAAACCATGAGATCATGAGACTTGAGCTGAAATCAAGAGTCAGTGGCTCAACCGACTGAGCCACCCAGGTGCCCTTCTATTTTTAATTTTTTAAGGAACCTCTATACTATTTTCCACAATGGCTACACCAGTTTGCTTCCCCAACAACAGTGCACAAGGGTTGCTTTTTCTCCACATTCTCCCCAACATTTGCTTCTTTTGTTTTTGATTTTAGCCATTCTGACAGGCGTGAGGTGTGGTAGCTCACTGTGGTTTTGACTTGCATTTCCCTGGTGATGAGAGATGTTGAGCATCTTGCCATGTGTCTGCTGGCCACCTGGATGTCTTCTTTGGAGAAATGTCTGTTCATGTCTTCTGCTCATTTGTTGCTTACATTATTTAGGTGTTTTTGGTGTTGAGTTATAAAAGCTTTTAACCTTTTATCAGATAGGTCATTTGCAAATATCTTCTACCATCCAGTACACTGTCTTTTAGTTTTGTTGTTTCCTTCACTGTGCAGATTTTTATTTTGATAGGGTCCCATAGTTTATTTTTGATTTTGCTTCTCTTGCCTCAGGAGACCTATCTAGAAAAATGTTGCTATGGCCCATGTCAGAGAAATTACTGCCTGTGTTCTCCTCTAGGATTTTTATGATCTCACATTTAGATCCTTAATCAATTTTGAGTTTATTTTTGTGTATGGTGTTAAGAAAGTGGCTCAGTTTCATTCCTTTTTAAAAATTTTTTTTAAAAATGTTTATTTATTTTTGAGAGAGAGAGAGAGAGACACAGTGAGTGGGGGAGGGACAGAGGGAGGGAGATACAGAATCTGAAGCAGGTTCCAGGCTCTGAGTTGTCAGCACAGAGTCTGACATGGGGCTTGAACTCCCGAACCATGAGATCATGACCTAAGCCAACGTCAGACACTTACTGAGCCACCCAGGTGCTCCAACAGTTTCATTCTTTTGCATGCAGATGTCCAGTTTTCCCAACATCATTTGTTGAATGGACTGTCTTCTTCCCATTGGATAGTCTTGCTTCCTTTGTCAAAGACTAATTGACCATATAATTATGGACTTATGTCTGGGCTATTTTGTTCCATTAATCTAGGTTTATATTTTTATGCCAGTACCATACTGTTTTGATTACTATAGCTTTGTATTCTATCTTGAAATCTGGAATTGTGGTAACCTCTAGTTTTTCTTTTTCAAGACAGCATTGGGTATTCAGGGTCTTTTGCGATTCCATACAAATTTCAGAATTATTTGTTATAGTTGTGAAAAATGCTGTTGTATTTTGATAGATATTGCATTAAATCTGTAGACTGCCCTGGGTAGTAATGGCATTTTAACAATATTTGTTCTTCCAATCCATAAGCATCTTTCCATTTTTGTCATATTCAATTTCTCTTATTAATGTTTTATAGTTTTCAGAGTACAGGTCTTTCACCTCCTCGTTTAAGTTTATTCCTAGGTATTTTACTATTTTCGGTACACCAGTAAATGGAACTGTTTTCTTAATTTTTCTTTCTGGTATTTCATTAATAGTACATAGAAATGCAACAGATTTCTGTATAATTATTTTGTATCCTGAAAACTCACTGAATTCATTTGTTAGTTCTAATAGTTTTTTGGTGGAGTCTTTTGGGTTTTCTCTATATGCGTCATCTGCAATTAGTGAAATTTTTCCTTCTTCCTTCCCAATTTGGATGCCTTTTATTTCTTTTTCTTGTCTGACTGCTGTGGCTAGAACTGCCAGTTATATGTTAAATAAAAGTGGTGAGAGTGGACATCCTTGTCTTGTTCCTGTTCTTAGGGGAAAAACTCAGTTTTTACCACTGACTGTGATGTTAGCTATAGGTTTTTCATATATGGTCTTTATTATGTTGAGATATGTTCCCTCTAACTTACTTTGTTGGAAGGTTTTATGATGAATGGAGGTTGCATTTTGCCAAATGCTTTTTCTACATCTATTAAAATATTCACATGGTTCTTATTCTTTCTTTTATTAAGGTGATGTATCACGTTGATTGATTTGTAAATAATGAGCCACCCTTGCAAGCCAGGAATAAATCTCACTTGATTATGGTGAATGACTTTTTAAAATATATTGTTGGATTTGGCTTGCTAGTATTTTGTTGAAGATTTTTGCGTCTATGTTCATCAGAGATACTGGCCCATCCTTTTTTTTTTTGTGGTGTCTTTATCTGATTTTGGTATCAGGGTAATGCTGGCTTCATAGAATGAATTTGGAAGTTTTCTTCCCTCTTCTATTTTCTGGGATAGGTTGAGAATAGGTATTAACTCTTCTTTAAATGTTTGGTAGAGGGTGCCTGGCTGGCTCAGTCGGTAGGGCATGCAACTCTTGATCTCGGGGTTGTGAGTTCAAGTCCCACATTGAGCATGGAGTCTACTTAAAACTAAAAAAAATTTTTACATGTGAATGTTGAATAGAATTCACCTGTGGAGGCATCTGGTCCTGGACTTTTGTTTGTTGGCAGTTTTTTGATTACTGATTCAATTTCATTGGTGGTAACCGGTCTGTTCAAATTTTCTATTTCTTCCTGACTCAGTTTTGGGAAGTTATAGGTTTCTAGGAATTTATCCACTTCTTCTATGTTGTCCAATTTGTTGGCACATAATTTTTCATAATATTCTCTTATACTCCTTTGTATTCTTATACTCCTGTGGTGTTGGGTTATTCTTTGTCCTGTTTCATTTGTTTTTGTTTATTCAAGTCCTCTCTTTTGATGATTCTGGCTAAAGGTTTATTAATTTTGTTGATGTTTTCAAAGAACTAGCTACTGGTTTCATTAATCTGTTCTATCGTGGTTGTTTTTTTTTTTTTTAGCTTCTCATTTATTTCTGCTCTAATCTTTATTTCTTCCCTTGTACTGGTTTCAGGTTTTTCTTCTTTTTCTAGCTCCTTTAGGAGTAAGACTTACTTGAGATTTTTCTTGCTTCTTGAGGTTGGCCTGTATTACTATGAGCTTCCCTCTTAGAACACCTTTTAATGCATTCCAAAGATTTTGGATTGTGTTTGTTTTCATTTTCATTTGTCTCCATGTATTTTTTGATTTCCTCTTTCATTTCTTAGTCGACCCATTCATTTTTTTAGTATTATGCTATTTAACCTCCATGTATTTATATTCTTTCCAGCTTTTTTCTTGTGGTTGATTTCTAGTTTCACAGCGCTGTGGTCAGAAGAGATACAGGGTATGACTTCAATTTTTTTTACTTTGTTGACACTTGTTTTGTGGCCCAACATGTGATCTGTTTTGAAGAATGTTCCATGTGCACTTGAAAACAATGTGTATTGTGCTGTTTTGAGATGGAATGTTCTGAATGTATCTGTTAGATCCACCTGGTCCAATGTGTCATTCAAAGCCACCATTTCCTTGTTGATTTTCTGTTTGCACGATCCACTGATGTAAGTGGGATGAAGTCCCCTACTATTATCGTATTACTATTGACTATTTCCTTTATGTTTGTTATTAGCTGCTGTATGTATTTGTGTGCTCCCATGCAGGGTACACAAATATTTACAACTGTTATATCTTCTTATTGGATTGTTCCCTTTTACGATTATATAGTGTCCTTCTTTGTCTCTTTGTTTTAAAGTCGCTTTTGTCCAATATAAGCATTGCTACTCCGGCTTTCTTTTCACTTCCATCTGCATGATCAATGCCTTTTCAACTCTTCACTTTCAATCTGCATGTGTCTTTAGGTCTGAAATAGGTCTTGCTTTTTAATCTATTCTGTCATCCTATGTCTTTTGGTTGGAGCATTTAGTTCATTTACATTCAAAGTCATTATGGACAGGTATCTATTTGCCATTTTGTTACTTGTTCTATGGTTGTTTTTGTAGTTTTTCTCTGTTCCTTTTCTTTTGCTCTCTTCTCTCATGGTTTGCTGGCTTTCTTCAGTGATATACTTGGATTCCTATATTTGTTGCATATCTACTACTAGTTGTTGACTTGTGGTTATCATCAGTTTTATATATAACATCTAATGCATACAGCAGTCTACACTGACAGTCACTTATGTTTGAACAGAAGAGTGCATACTATTAGCACGATGTGTCATTATTCATACTGACCTTGAACACCTGACTGAGGTGGTGTTTGTAGGGTGTGTCCACTGTAAAGTTACTCTTTTCCCCACCAAAGTACACTTTGTAAGAAAGTCTCTATGTGCAGATCCCACTTAAAGACTGGAAATTTCTGTCCCCTTGAACATCTTTTTGTGCATGCCATCCGTGTTATCCTCTTTGGTAAAGTGTCTCTTCATGCCTTTGTCCATTTTCTAATTGGATTATTGTTTTTATTTACTGTTAAGTATTGAAAGTTCCTAATACATATATTCTAAATATGAACCCTTTATCAGATATGTGGTTTGCTAGTATTTTCTCCTGGTCTATACTTTATCTTTTTATCCTGACAGAGTCTTTCAGTGATAAGAAGTTTTTATTAAGTCCAATTTATTTTCCTTTCCTTTTGTGGACAGTGTTTTTGGTGTCGTGTCTAGGAGCTGTTCACCATGCCTTAGGTCCTGAAGACTTTATCCTAGGTTTTCTTCTAAAAGTTTTACAGTTTTACATTTAATATTTAAATCTATTATCCACTTTGAGTTAACTTTTGTATAAGGTGTGAGGATTAAGTTGAGGCTATTTCTCTCTTTTTTTACAATTATGGATGTCCACCACCATTTGTTAAAAATAAGAAGATTCTCCTTCCTCCACTTAATTATTTTTCCATTTGGTCAAAAATCAATTGAGCATATTTGTATGGGTCTATTTCTGCATTTTCCATTCCATTCCAGGCACTTACATGTATATTCCTCTGCAAATACCACCCTGTTTAAACTACTATAGATAAACTATATGCTTTAATATCAGAAAAAACGATTTCTCTTTTTTTTTCAAGATTTTAGCTATTCTACTTTTTATACCTTTCATGTAAAGTTGCGAATAAGATTTACTATGTCTACAAAAATCTTTCTGTGAGTCTGTTAGGAACTGTATCAAACAAACCTACTGATCTAGGGAAAACTGACATCTTACGTTGAGTTTCAAATCCATGAATGCTGCACGTCTCTTCATTTATTCAGATCATTTTTTTTTAATATTTATTTTTGGGAGAGGGCAAGTGGGGGAGGAGCAGAGAGAGGGGGCCAAAGGATCGAAAGTGGGCTCTGCGCTGAAAGGCTGACAGCAGTGAGCCCAATGTGGGGCTCAAACTCACAAACCGCAGATATTCAGATCTCTTTAGTCAGCATTTCATAGTTATCAGCAAACACGTGTGTTTTGCTAGATTTATACGAGAATTACAATTTTAGTATAAAATTGTATCTAAAATTACAATTGATTTGTGTGTTGACATTGTATTCTGCGACCTTGCTGAACTCATTACTTCCAGGAGTTTTTTGTATGGAATCCTTGAGATTTTCTATGTAGACAATGATGTCACTTGCAAACAGAGATAGTTTTATTTATTCTTTTCCAACCCATATAGTCTTTTTATCTCTTCCTTGACTTATGGCGTGTCTAGAACTTCCATTACTAATCGTGAGTTTGTTTCCTGTGTTGCTTATTGTTCTGTTTTTTTTTCTTCTTCCTGTGAATTACCTGACCAATTTTCAATATTCCATCTTGATTTATGTATATGAACATGATTTTAAAGCTTGGGCAAAGTAGATCAATAAAGTTTAATAGTCAAGAGACCATCTGAATCAACACTTTCAGTGGTCAGATTACCTTTCCTGGGATAAATTTTTGCACAGCGAGTCCCAGGCAGTAGTAACAATCCTTCCATATGGCATAAATGTTATCAGGCTATACTTTACAATACTTTCCTGCTATGACATGGAACTCCTGTGCCGTGAAGAGATGTTTATTACTGGGCCACTCCCTGCTTCCACCAAAGGCCACCACTCTGGTATCTGGAAATCGAGCCTCTTTCCAGACCTCAAAGTCCACTCATAAGAACTGCTGGACATGCAGCCACCTCTGGAGTTCCCTTCAGAGACTGAACTAACAGAAGCTTTACCCCTGCTCGCAGACATTATAGTCCATACCATCTGACTCATCTTGAGGATTCAAGGAAACCATCAGAGATGTTTCCAAGTAGAATTTATTTGAGGGAAGGGGAAATGTGATCAATTCTCTGAAAACTTACACTTCTCTGTGCCATGATTATACCGGAGATTAATGATGCTTTTAAAGTCTACCGTCTCGTACAAATATTTGCAGATATTTGCAAGTACTATCAGCTATTTTTACTATATGTGGGTTTATGAAAAAGTAATTCTCAAGTACAACCACAACAAAACGTTTACTGAACGCTTGCCCTAGACCATTTCAGGAGCTTCACATGTTAAACAAAAGGTGTTTTGGAAAATAAATTTCCTGGGGCTTACAATGTATCTCTCAGCATCCTAGGGACTAATGTGGACTATGTCCAATAACAATAAAGCTTTTCCATAACTACCCTGGGGGCTAAGGAGGTCACTGTGTCACCCCCTGGGTTTTCTGGAAACTAGAAAACTGTAATTCTGTCTTTCTACTCTACTATGATTACCATACAGTCAACTGAGACCAATTTCATGCATTCACAATGGATGTTTCTGGGGAAACTAACCTTTGACCCGGACATCACTGTACCGCTGAAAGTGGTGGTAAGCAGCTTTCCAAGGGTTCCGATAGTGACGGAGCAAAGTAATGGGAGGTCTTGGACGCACTGGGACATACCTCACACCTTCTTCATCTATTCAGAAGAAAAGAAAAGGAAGACATTAAATAACTTATTATATATTGTCAAGAATCCTCAAGATGTAACTTTAAGAAGGATTATGGGAACAGTTTTGGGGATGGACTCCCAACTTAAGTGGGAAAGCTTCACGTGACAATAACTAGCCCAAGTGACCATTACCAATATACTCCTTGGGTGGAGACTTGCGCTTCTCAGCCTTCACCAAAAGACTCTTGGCAGTGGACTTCTCGTCGTCAGTGCTGTTCGTCTCCATCATATCCCCTTCTTCTGTAGAAATCACGTGCTGTTGCTTTCGAGGCTTTTTCCTTGGAGAGGCACCAGGTGGTAGGTCACTTGTAGGCATGGACAGGTTGTTAGCCAGCAATGTGAGAGATGGAGACACAGTGCTGGTAGCCAGGGGGGGAACTGCTGTCATAGGAAAAAGAGCACATACATGTGTGAGAGAACCCACGCATTATGGGAAGCTTCACTGGATTTGCAACCAATGAGAATGGCTAAGACAGAAAAGAGAAGTAACATTTACTGAATCTTCCTATGTGGCTGGTAGTGTGCTAAGCACCCTACTTGTGGCAGAGGGTGCCGACTGCTCCCTAATACATCATGATTTCACCATCCTTAAATGAGGACCCTTACACCTGTAGATGGGCACTCTGCCACTCAGCTGAAAGACTATTTACTAGCCTCCTTTATAGATGGGTGTGGCCATATGAAATGAAAACAGAAGTGTTTTGTAGCATTTTTTATAAGTGTCCTTAAATGAAGGTGTGACCTTCTACTCCTTGTCTTCTGTCACCCTGGAACTCAGATACGATAGCTGGAGTTCTAGCAGCTCTCTTGAATCTAAAGCACGAGGTCAAACTAGGGGTGGTAGGACCTTGGATCTCTGACCCTATGGAGTCCAGTACTATCCCTGGACTGTCTGCTTGAACCGTCTCTGCTATGGAGGACACCAGGCATGTTCCTCAGGCCTGGAGTGCTCCTTTTCCAGATATCCGAACAGCTGGCACTTCATCTTTTTAATGCCTCTATTCAAAGATGACTTCCTCAGTGAGGCCCTCCCTTTAAAACTCTTCTTAAATTCATAGCTCTGACTTTCCCTCACATAGCCACACCTCACTTTACTGTGCTTTGCAGATACTGTGCTTTTTGAAAATTGATGGTCTGTGGCAACCCTGTGTTAAGCAAGTCTACCAGCACCGTTTTCCCAACAGCATCTGCTTGCTTTGTGTCTGTGTCACATTTTGGTAACACTTTTTCATTATTATTATATTTGTTATGGTGATCGTGATCAGTGATCATGACTCACTGAAAGCTCAGATGATGGTTAGCATTTGTTAGTAATAAGGTATTTTTAAAAAAAGTTTATTTTGAGAGAGAGAGAGAGAGAGAGAGAGAGAGAGAGAGAGAATGAGTGGGGGAAGGGCAACAGCAAAGAGACAGGGTGGACAGAGGATCCAAAGTGGGCTCCATGCTGACAGCAGAGAACCCATGTGGGGCTCGAACTCACGAATGGTGAGATCATGACCTGAGCTGGATGCTTAAATGACTGAGCCTCCCATATGCCCCAGCAATAAAGTATTTTTAAATTAAGGTATGTATATTGTTTTTAAAGACATAATGCTATCACAGGGTGCCTGGATAGCTCAGTTGGTAAAGTGTCTGGCTCTTGATTTCGGCTTGGGTCATGATCTCATGGTTTCTGGGATGGAGCCCCGTGTCAGGCTTTGCACTGACTCTGCCCCTCCCCTGCTTGTGAGTGCATGCTCCCTTAAATAAATAAACATTAAAAAAAAAAAAAAAAAAGACCTAATGCTATTGCACACTTATTGTGTAAACATAACTTTTACATAAAATTCATTTGACTTGATTTATTGTGATATTCATTTTACTTTATTATTATTATTTTTTAAATGTTTATTTTTGAGAGACAGTCAGAGTACAAGTGGTGGAGGGGCAGAGAGGGAGACACAGAATCTGAAGCAGGCTCCAGGCTCTGAGCTGTCAGCACAGAGCCCGACACGGGGCTTGAACCTATGAACCTCGAGATCATGAGGTTGGGCACTTAACCTACTGAGCCACCTACGCGTCCCTTATTTTTTTAATCAAAAAAAATTTTTTTAGCATTTATTTCTTTGAGAGACCGTGCATGCAAGTAGGGGAGGGGCAGAGAGAGGGAGACAAAAGATTTGAAGCAGGCTCTGTGCTGTGAGCACAGAGCCTGATGTGGGGCTCGAATTCACAAACAGTGAGATCATAACCTGAACTGAAATCAAGAGTCAACCACTCAACTGACTGAGTTACCCAGGCGCCGTGATACTCACTTTACTGCAATACTTGCTTTATTGTGGTGGTCTGGAAATGAACCCACAATTTCTCTGAGGTATGCCTGTATCTGTCATTGCTTTTCTTAACTGTTTCTCTCCCCTGCTAAAACGTAAGCTCCAAGAGGATGGAGATGTACTTGTTTTGTACAAGGATGTGTCACAGTACCTGGTGTCAAGCCCTACAATTTGAGGCAGGATTACCATCAGTTTTCCAGTACAGAGAGGTAAGAGGAACTATCCAAATCAAGAGAGAACAGTAAAATGGAAAACATTTAATTTCCCATGCTGGGTTATCCACGGTGTCTTTCAACGGAGTACTGAGGCTGAATGTGGGTAAGAATAATATTGTGGGTATTATATATATAAAATAATGGGTAAGAAGAATATTTCATGGCATACTAAATACAAATAAACAGCAGGTTTAATAACTGCAGACACAGCACAACCATACCCCTTACTGAACAAACAGCATGGGGGATGGAGGCCTTTATGCCAAAATGCTAAGAGGGCAACGCCCGGTAACGGGAGTACAAAATGACTTGCCTTCCACCTGGGCTTTATCGGCATTTCATAAATACTGTACATGATATGTTATTTTTGCAGTCGGGGGAAGCAACGTTCCTCAATAAATTATTAACAAGTATACAAACAATCAGAAAACCTCCAAAGTAACCTGCATTTCACACACTGGAAGTTCAGAGTCAAGGAGAGGAGGGAAAGAAAGTAGCGAGTAATTTCAAGATTTAACTAATCACATGTAAGTTTATCAAGAGAGTATTTTCAACAACATAGATCTTACTTCACTGCATAATAAGGCAACACAAACTGGCAGGGAATAAACTGTTAGATAATTAGCCCTTGGCTTGATTTATCTTGACCCTTATTTTCTATTTTTAATTTTATTTTTTTCTATTTTTATTTTTTTAATGCTATAAATGTTTGTATTAAGAAAAAAGTTCAAATAAACCTTATACCACAAGAAACTAGAAAAAAAAAAGAAACTAATCTGAAATTTAGTAGAGGAAGGAGATAACAAAGAAAAATCCGAAAGAGATAAACAGTAACATTACTGAAAGTAATGATCAGTTTTTCCAAAATAAATAAATAACACTGGCAATGTTTTAACTACATTAAGAAAAAAAGAGATAAGACTCAGAAACCAAAATGAGAAATGGAAAAGAAAATACAACAGATAGCCACAGAAGCTCTAGTTCAGGATATTCTTGGAGAAATGTTAATCCTTTTCATGATTCTGTTGAAGAAAGAAAATTAGTGCTAAAAGGGAAGCAAAAATGGGTTGTTTTCAAAAGGAGCCTTGTTAGGGAGTCTTCTCTTTCTTAAAAGGAATGAAATGCAAATGAAATGCAGTGCACCCCAAGGGATCGGGCTCTGCGGCTGAGGGTCCCAGGAGTCCGGCCCAAGGAGTGTCATGTGCCAATGAAGAGTGCTCCGGGAATGAACCTACCAGAGACCGGCCTCATGATGTCCATTGGCTCCACTTCTTCTTTAACTTTTATCTCAGGTACCGGAGGGCCCAACACAGAGGAGAGATTGCCGGCCACAGCGGCTGATGGCGGAGGGGCAGCTGCGATGGTAGTGACAGGAGGAGTGACGGGGACCGCTCCGGGAATGGTTGAGAGGGCGACGGCTGGCTGTGATGGGGGGCTCGTGGCTGCGATCATGGTTGGGATGGTCGGTGGAGGCTGCTGAGCCGTGGGAGGGACTGCAATGGTGGGCTGGTCATTGCTTTGACTGGACACGGTCTCCATGGACACAGTGACTGGAGTGGTCATTGATACGTGGATTTCTGACTTAGGCTTGGCACTGAAACACGAAAATGAAGATAATGTAGCAAACATCTCGGAGGATGGGTGTTTGTCCAGTTCTTTTTGTACAATGCACAGCACAACCCTAACTCTATTAGTTTGATTCTAGATATTGAACTTTAAGGTAAGTTTTAAAAATATCCCCACCTGGGCCCACCCTACCAAATTTTATAAGCAGTGATAAAATTAACTTAGAAAATAGCATTCACTTAAAGTCACATCATCAAAAGTCAAAGAACTTTTACTACATTAGTCTTTTTCTCCCCCAATTCCTTAATGCACATGTTGCCTTATGAAGTTTTGTTTTGAAATCACAATCATACTCACTTTGTCTGTAGTTTCTTGTAAACCTATTTCTTATAGAAGAGGAAGCTCACACACATCGTAATGATTCAAAAGAACACAAATTGAAGATAATTTTCTTCCACTTCACATACCCAGCCCCTTACCCAGAGGCATCACAACTTTCCAGCTATTTTACCAGAATACTTCAGGCCTCTAATGTAGCTATACATTTAATGTTTAAAACTGTTTATCTGAGGCGCCTGGGTGGCTCTGTCGGTTAAGTGTCCGACTTCGGCTCAGTTCTCATGAGTTCGAGCCCCACAATGGGCTCTGTGCTGACAGCTTGGAGCCTGGAGCCTGCTTCAGATTCTGTGTCTCCCTCTCTCTATGCCCCTCCCCTGCTCATGCTCTGTCTCTCTTTCAAAAAATTAATAAACATTAAAAAAAAATTAGAAAAAAACTATATATCCTATTTTTTTCAGTTTTATCAGAAGTAGTTCCTCATGTCATTACAAATTCTTCTTAAACATTATTTTTTAAAGTAAAAAAAAATATTTTTAAAGACTTTATTTTTGAATAATCACTACACCCAGCATGGGGCTCGAACTCAGGATCAAGGGTCACATGCTCTACCGACAGAGCTGGCCAGGTATCCCAGTAAAATATTTCATTTAATAGCTGTAAAGGTTTATATACTAATGCTGAAAATTCAGGATATGAAAAGCAGTACTTTTCAAGGTATGAAAAGTACCCCCTCAAGTTCAAGGCCAAAAACAATTGGATTTCCATAGGCAAAAAATTCAACATCAAACCAAATCTCATACCATATACAAAATTGAATTCCACATGGATCATAAATCTGAGTTTAAAATGTAAAACTATAAAAGTTTTATAAAAATACAACTCCCTCCCCCCAGGATTTAGTCAAGAGTTCTTAGACATGATACCAAAAGTACACTCCAAAGAAAAAAATGATAAATTGAGTTTTAGCAAAGTAAAGGCTTTTGCTAAAAAAAAGAAAATAAAATTAAGACTTTTGCTTTGCTAAAGACCACTTTAAGAAGTAAAAGACAAGGCACAGACTGAAAAAAAAATATTTGTGAAACACATTATGTTGATTCCACTTACATGAGGTACCCAGAGTAGTCAAATTCACTGAAAAAAGAAAAGTACAACAGTGGCCCCCGTCGGCTGGGAGGAGGGAAAATGGAAGTGGCTGAATAATGGGCATAGAGAGTTGCAGTTCTGCATAGATCTGGAGAGGGCTGCCCGAGAGTGAGAATATGCCTAACACCGATGAAATGTACACTTAAAAATGGTTAAGACAAACAAACCAAAACACATTATTATCTATGATAAAAGAATGATATTCACAATATATAAACAACTCTGTAAACTCAATACTGGGAAAACATACAGTCTCAATAGAAGACAACATGAATAAGGAACAAACTTATATGAATAAGGAACAAACACTAGAGAAAATATCCAGGAGGCAAACAGGCACATGAAAAGATGTTCAATACCATCAGCCATTAGAGTCGTGCAAATTAAAGTCTTGATGATATCCTACCACACCCCAATCAGACGGTGAAAATAAAACTTAAGATTTTATAATAGCAAGCACAGGAAAGGATGTAGAGCAACTTGATATACCAAAAACCTCCTAGCACTAATAAATGAGGTTAGCAAGGTTTTAGGATACAAGGATCTCACATGTTGCCGGTGGAAATTTGAAACAGTACAGCCAGTCTGCAAAACAGTTAGGAAGTTCCTTATAAAATGAAAAATACATGGACCATGTAACTTAGCAACTATACTCGGGATTTTTATCCCAGAGAAGTGAAAATATATGTCTACCAAGGAAGCTGTACCTGAATGTTCATAGCAGCTTTATTTCTAATAACCCCAAACCAGAACAATCCCAATGAACCTCAATAAGCAAACGGGTAAATAAGCATACGGGTATACCCATGTGATGTAACATTACTCACCCTAAAAAGAAGAAATTATTGATATATACTACAATTTGGATGGGTCTCAAAAGTACAACATTTGGTGAAAAAATAAGCCAGCATCATTAGGTATGAAAAAATATATATATTACATATATAGAGTATATATTTAATTTGAGATTCCATTTACATAAAACTCTCAAAATGAAAAAATTCTGGTGGGGCACAGCTAAGTGGCAAGGTATTATTAGGTTTGCGGGAAAGGTATGACTGTGAATAAGGGAATATCTTGGTGGCAACAAAAGAGGTTCACAATCTGATCATGATAATGGTTATATAAATCTATTCATGGATGAGATTTCAAATATACACCAAAGGGGGGAAAAAACTGGTGACATTTTAATAAGGTCTGTAGTTGGTCAACAGCATTGTACTAATGCCAATTTTTTCACTTTGAAAAAATACGAGGGTTATGTAAGACGTAATCATTGGGGGAAGCTGGGTAAGGGTACATGGGAACTTTCTGCACTATTTTATAACTTTTTGTGAGTCTTAAATTATTTCAAAATAAGTAAATAAAGGTGGGGTACAGGAAAAGATTATTCTGGAATTAAAGAGAATTAATGTGGGAGTAATGATCTCTGAAAATTCTCTTTCATAAAAGCAACAAAAACTTGGCATTAACAATGTTTTCAGAACTCTGGAAATGAACAATGTAGCAAAATTATTCAAGAAAATCAGCCAAACCTCAGTAAGACCAATAAAGTCTGTGGTGTTTAACTTGCCCTATTTTTAACTGTTTTTTTTTTTTGTTTTTTTTTTTTAAAGAGAGAGAGAGAGAGAGAGAGAGAATGGGAGAGCGTGTAGGAGAACGTGTGCAAGCAGGGGAGGGGCAGAGGGAGAGGGGGACAGATCTGAAATGGGCTCAGTGCTGACAGTAGAGAGCCTGATACGGGGTTCAAATCCACGAACCATGAGATCATGACCTGAACTGAAGTCGGATGTTTAATCCACTGAGCCACCCAGGCGCCCCTGCCCTATTTCTCTCTCTCCCTTTCCACCGCCAATGGTAGGCTTGCTAACCACCAGTCCATGCTTACGGCAAAAACCATCAGCCTGGCAGCTACCAGAGGGGCTAGAGGCCCTTCAAACCCTCTTGACCAGAGAACTATCATTATACAAACTGGCTGCTCCCATTTGCAAGACTGTCTTATCTACCAGACCTGCTCAGTGTGAACACCTTTTACTTCTAGAGTACTGGAACAAATCAGACACAAGTGATCAGCTTCCCAGCTAACTGATAGGATGGTAAAAGTGGGGCAAACAATAAGCTACCCAAAAAGCTTTAAAGGAAAAGTTGGAGAATGAAATGTCCACAGGGGCTTCAAAAAGCTCCAACGTATTTCTGGCAAATTCAGGAAGCAATATATACATGTAGGACTGTGTGCGTACCTTGGGCTGTGCAGAGCCCAGGAAAGAACCAAGAAGGACACAGGTTCTCACCTCTGGCTCTGTGTAAGCGAAAAGAAAAAAGAGATGTAAAACCGCCTGCCTCAGTGTTGATGGGCTACCCCAAGACACACAAGGCCCTTAGCAAACACAGAGACTTACTGGTTCCAGGCATTCAGGCATTCAAGGAAATCGGTTTAATCATTAGATGACTACAAAGCTAAGAGTGTATTCAGTGGCCACACTAGACAAAGACAGTGATTTTAAAGAATTATTTTACAAAAGTCCCTAAACAACCAAAACCCAACAACAAACCCCAGGGAAGTGTGGGAATCTGATTTCCAGAGTTGCCACACACCGTTTAAAATGTCAAGTTTTCAACAATAATTCTGAGGTATGTAAAGAAACAAAGCAATGTTTGAACATGGCGGGGGGAAGCAATAAAACGGTCACTAAGGATGCACAGGTGTTAGGCTTACTAGTCAGAGAATTTAAGTTAGCTATTGTAAATATGTTTAAAGAACTAAAGGAGATCATGGTTATAAGAACAGCCTAAAAATCATGTCTCAGCAAACTGAGATTAATAAAGAGACAGAAATTATTAAAAAAAAGACCAAAAAGCAATTCTGCACTTGAAAAATATAAGAGTTGAAAGGAAAACAGAAAATCACTAACAAGACTCAAAAGTGTATTTCTGGGGCACCCAGCTACCTCAGTTGGTACAGCATGTGACTCTTGATCTCGGGGTCATGAGTTGGAGCCCCACATTGGGCAAAGAGATTATATATAAAAAATATATATATATATATATATATATATATATATATATAAAAATATATATATATGTATGTGTATGTATGTGTGTGTGTGTATATATATATATATATATATATATATATATATATATATTGCATCGGATTCTGTGTCTCCCTCTCTCTCTGCCCCTCTCCTCCTCATGCCCTGTCTCTCTCTCTCTCAAAAATAAATAAACATTAAAAAAAAAAAAAACTTAAAAAAAGAGTGGGTACACAGGAGGAAAAATAAACAGAGCCTCAGAGAACTTTGGGACAGCAATAACTGTACCAACATACACATACATAATGGGAGTCCCAGAAGCAAAGAGAGAATGGGGCAGAAACAATATCTGAAGAAACTGTGCCAAAGACTCCCCAGATTTGATGAAAAACATCAATCAACCAACTTGTGTAGGAAAAGGTGAAAAAACGCACACCTAGACACATAATTAAATTGTCAAAATGCACGAATATATATATTAAAAAAAAATTTTAAGTAGACTCCACACCCAATGTGGGACTTGAACTCATGACCCAGAGATCAAGAGTCACATGCTCTACCAACTGAGCCAGTCAAGGTACCCCCCAAGGAATTACTTAAAAGTGAAATTCTGTAATTTGATCGCACCAAAAAAGGGAATATATGGCAAAATACTAAAAGTTAAATCTAGTTGAATAATACTGTGTTCTCTATTTTGTTCTACATTTACAGGTTTTCATATTAAGAACTCCAAAAAAGAACGTTATGAGATAAAGTTGAAGATAACGTCTGCAAAGAAAAAGAGATTTTCAATTTAAACTTCTCCCAGCCATTGTATTATTTAAGAGTGTAAGCAGGAATTCTGTTTATGGAAAGATGGCCTGGACATACTTTTTCATATTCTTCCTAGTTAATTATAGCTGAAATCATGAGTATTACATATAAAACCAACAAAAAGCTGCTGAGAGATGAAGGCAGACTGGCTAAGACATAGCAGTGAGTTCCCTGGGTTTCCTTTCTGACTGTGCTCCAGTCTGGGTCCTGGAAGGCCATAATACAGAAATGTCAAAGGGCACAGACAAAAATCCCAAGAAAAATCTGCTCAAGGAACCAAGACAGGAGCAGCTGAGCAAGACAGGAGACTTCTAGACAATAACTGCTCTCCCAGTGAAACACCACAGAAACGACTGTGGTCCCAATTCCCACGCTCTCCGGCAAAGGCTGTGGAGAACCTAGACTTCTACACTTGCCAGGCTGTAATGAGGCAGCGTGATTCTCTTTCCGCCATCTCACTATTGAAGTGGTGTCAAAAGAGGTCAAGCAGGGAACCTGGCCTTCAACTCTCCACTTGGCAGTGAGAAGGCAATGCTTTCCCTTCCCCAGTTGCGGCCATGTGAGAGGAGGACTGCCAAAACATTAAGCTAGAAATAAACTCCAGGGTCTTCTAAGACCATAAAGGTCCAGGTCCAAACAGAAAACCACTTGTCTAACCAAGAGCCAAGAAAATCACAACTTGAACAGGAGATGAATGATGTCGGGTAGCATCTGACAAGGACGTAGAGATCATAAAAATGCTTCAACAAGCAATGACAAATTCAAAAGATGAAAAACAAATTTAAAAGATAAAAAAACCCAGAAAAATCTCAGCAAAGCAATCAAAGTTATAAAAAGATCCAAATTTAAATTACAGAAGTGAAAAACAATAACTGACCAAATATACTCACCGGACATTCTCAGGAGCACAGTGGAGATAGAATCAGTGGGGTTGAGGACAGATCAATATAATTTACCTAATCTCAACAACAGAGAGAAAGGAGACTTAGACTCCAGAGTGATGGCCCTGCCCACTGTTAGAGTTTGGAGTTGAGGCCACTGGCTGGCCAATGAACTCACAAGTGTAGGTAGTGTGCCACATGAGGGGCAAGTCTTTTGCTACCACCACAAGGGTCCGTGGCCCAGTGAATGGAGTTTGATAGTAATTCTTGCTACAAATAAAAACAAAAAGAGTAAGGGCAGAAAAAGGACATTTCCTGATTTGCAAAGGGTCAAAAATTGACATCTTACATACTGTTTGTCTGCTGCAAAAGAGATGCTCTAACAAATCAGAAAGTAAATCAAGAAAAAAGGAAATATACGTCACCAGGGATGAGATGAAGGGAATTCAGACTGTGAAGGACAAAGGAAACACAAGGGATAACAGCTGGGCACCGAGTCCAGAGAGCAACCAGTGAAGACTGGAGTAGGTGGAAGCAAGGCTTTAAGGAGGGAGGGATGTAAACTAGAAAAAAATGGAACTGACAGAGATCTGATAGGTCTGCCTGTATTTGGAGAATTTCTATAGGTTTCGGGGAGAGTCTGAGGATGAATTAGTACTATGTGATTTGTTTTAAAGTTCATATTTTAAATTTATTTTAACAGCTTTTGGATTTACTTTCTAAATCTGTTTTCTATTTTATAACATTAAAAAAATTTTTTTAATGTTTATTCATCTTTGAGAGAAAGAGACAGAGCATGACTGGGGGAGGGGCAGAGAGAGAAGGAGACACAGAATCCGAAGCAGGACCCAGGCGCCAAGCTGTTAGCAGAGCCAGATGCAGGGCCCGAACCCATGAACCGCAAGATCATGACCCGAGCTGAAGTTAGACGTTCAACTGACTCAGACACCCAGGTGCCTCTCTATTAAAAGAAAACTTTTTAATGTTTATTTTTGAGAGACAGAGAGACAGAGTGTGAACAGAGGAAGGGCAGAGAGAGAGGGAGATAGAATCCGAAGCAGGCTCCAGGCTCTGAGCCGACAGCACAGAGCTTGATGCGGGGCTTGAACTCATTGAACCAAGAGATCATGAGCTGAGCTGGTCAGACGCTTAACTGACTGAGCCACCCAGGTGCTACCCCCTCCTCCATTTTATATTTTAATCTTCCTTAATCTTTTGGCTTGGAATTGGTAATATAGTCACGTTTCATTTTCTTTTTTTTTAAGCTCTATGTCCAATGTAGGGCTTGAACCCATAATCTTAAGATCAAGAGTCGCATGCTCTGCGCAAGCCAGCCAGGTGCCCCAGTGATACATTCATGTTTCAAAGGATGTACTGGGAACTCTTGTTCCCTCCCTTAACCCTCCACTATCTCCACACAACACCACTCTACTGCAGTGTTTCACTGAATCTAAGCTGCCAGTAATTATACACCCATGTCGTGTAGCACTTAAAAATAATTAATGACAACATTAACACATCCTTACTTTTAACTCACATATTGGTTTCTGAGATGTTGACATGTATATGTTTGATCTTGTATCATAGTATATTTTGTATGGTTTTTGTTTTATATTTATTTCTTTTAAAAATTTTGCTTTTTCGGGGCAACTGGGTGGCTCAGTTGGTTGCGTGTCCAACTTCGGCTCAGGTCATGATCTCGCAGTCTGTGAGTTTGAGCCCCGCATCAGGCTCTATGCTGACAGCTCAGAGCCTGGAGCCTGCTTCGGATTCTGTGTCTCCCTCTCTCTCTGCCCCTCCCCTGCTCATGCTCTGTCTCTCTCTGTCAAAAATAAATAAACATTAAAAATTTTTTTTTAAATTTTGCTTCTTCCATTTCTATCCTCTATGTCTACACTGTTTTCTATTTTAATTTTACCTTCATTCTGTGGTTTCTTCTAGATCTTTACTGAGTTCTATCCCTTCACATGTCATCCCTTTATGTCCTGTCACTTAGTCTGCATTTCATCCTTTGTGTGTTTTCCATCAGTGAGGTGGTGCTAACGTCATTAAGTAATTTAAATTCACAGTCAGAATTTTAAAATAAGTTTCACACTTATTCTGTAGCACTTTTCTGGTGCATGTTCTTACTGAACAAATGAGTATATTTTGTTGCTCTTTTCCTACGTTTTAATTTTAGTTATCTTCACATGAATATCCTTTTATTACTCATCAGTGAATGAGGTGGGCTATTCCTAAAAGCAGCAATTTCCATGAGATTCCTTTCACTTGGGCGTGGGAGTGTGGGGAGACTGCTCTGGTTTCAGCTAGTTATTTTTCACCGTCCAAATGCTCCCTTCTTTCAGGTGGCACAGAAACAGACTGCCCACTGCAAGGAAGGCCATCTGGGTGCCTGCATGCGCGGGGCCCTACCTCCACAATCTACCTCGGAACCATATTAAGTCTGGGAAAGACTCTGCAAATAGCCCCTGCTCACCTAAGTTTCTGCACATACAGTTGCTTACAAGGAATGTACTTTTGTATGTCACAGACGCTTCAGTTACTGTATTTTTTTCCCAGCGCTTTAAAAGTTAACTCTAGTGCTACTTAAAAAAAACAAACAAAAAAAAACACTTGAAAAACAAAGATAATGTATTAAATTTGTAAAGTTCAGTATCTAATGTTGGCAACAATGTGGAGAAAATGGGAACACATTTCATGAGGATATAAACAGATACAGTGACTGGAAATCAGAATTTAATCTCCACATTTAATTTGACCCAGTAACGCTACTTCCAGAAATGTATTCCAGAGAAATGTTTGCGAAGGGGCTCAATGATAAAGATTCACTGCAGTATTTATTACAGTGATAAATGGAAATAATTTAAGTGTTCATTAATGGAGGACTAATTATGGCACCAACACTTCTGAGAACATCACACAGTAAAGGAATAGGAATACAGTCTCTTTTTCTGGTTTTTCGTTTTTCTGATCTCCTAAGAGGACATGTCTGAACACGTGGTCTTTGTACCAGGTCTATTCTCTATACTCACTGTCGATGGGCTCTCTTCCACTCTCACGGTGTTAGAAACATGTATCTGCCAAAACTTAATCACCAGCATAGACCTCTATCTTCAATTCTAGGACTGTATCTACTTCAGAATTTTATATCCAACTATACATTTGATATCTCCACTTGGCTGTGTCTAACCACCTGGAGATCTCAAGAGTAAAATATTTAGAACTAAACTTAAAAAGTTTTTTCTCTCGGAGTGCCTGGGTGGCTCAGTTGGTTAAGTGTCTGACTTCGGCTCAGGTCATGATCTCACGGTTTGTGAGTTCAAACCCCGCGTCAGGCCCTGTGCTGACAGCTCAGAGCCTGGAACCTGCTTCAGATTCTGTGTCTCCCTCTATCTCTGCCCCTCCCCTGCTTACGCTCTGTCTCTCTCAATAATAAATAAACATTAAAAAATTTTTTTTAAAGAAAAAGTTTTTTCTCTCCTATTCCCATAGGCTTCCTTACTTCAGAAAGAATAATTCCTTATCTGCAGTCGCTCAGGCAAAACCTCCTAGCCAGACTTCTCCCTTTCTGTCAGAAAATTCTGTCAGCTGTACCTTCAAGATACAACCAGAATCTGAACTCTTTTGAAGACTTTTACTACCTCCACAGTGGTCCATGCCTCTATGATAGTCTAAGGTTGTATTATTTCTCACTTGGTCTCCCTGCTTCCACTCTTACTTCCTTGCAGTTTATTCCCAGCACAGTAGCCAGAGCAGTTCTTGTAAAAAAATGTCAAATCATGTCACTCCTATGCCTTAGACCTCTGATGGCTCAGTCTTACCCAGAATAAAATCGAAAGGACACTGAATGATCCACAAAGCCCTACATCATCTGGCCCTCAGTTATATCTCTGAACCATGCTGTGCAACTCTCCTCTCGTTCTAGGCTGGTTTCTCTTGCTGTTCCTTGTATATACCTAACATATAGATAGTTCTGACTTTGTGCAGTGTGTGAATCATATGTATATATGTGTAACTACATTATACCAGTCTCCCACAAATGCAGTTAAAATTTGAGCTACCACTCACTATAATATTAACTGTGAGTAGTTATATAAACTTTAAGCAATTTTATGCAAACTTTGCTGCTGCCTCCTCAGTCCATAAATCACTATGTAACTAACAGATGTGCATCAGGATCTATGACCAATCACATCACTTCCTTCGAAATTTGTCCATGACTGGTTACTGAATCTGTTATTCAGTTTATGCGGACAGCAAAGTGTGGAGCTGTGCAGTCTCTTATTTCCCAGAGACAAACCCAGGTGAAATTTTATAATAATGGATGACAGAGAGCAAAAACTGGCCAACGCAGATAAAAATGCAGAGAAAAAAACAGTCATTCTGGAAGTGAAATTGGATGTGATTAGAAGATTTGAAACCAGCAACAGCAAAGAGAAGACAGGATGAGCACTAGGCCTGTATGAAGATACGGCATGGACCACACAGACAGAATCCAATGAATTGGACTTTGACTTTACCGACAAAGACGGTAAAGTCGCTTATCATCTTTTAGTTTAAATTGCACTGGGCACAGAAAGCTGCTGTGGCAAAATGTAGTATTGACTTCTACTTTGGACTGAGGACTATTCAATCCTATTCAGGTCTAAGTGGTAAAGTTAGCTGGCACAATGAAAGAAAAAGGCCAATTTCAAGGAGAATGGGAAAAAAAAAAAAAAAACAACCCATGAAAACAAAACAACAAATCCTTTCCTGGCCAATAAAGGCTGGTTTACTTCAAAGTTAAGTAATTAATTAACTTTAATTTAACGAATTAATGTTAAGCTATCTGATGAAGCTGCTAGCACAGTGAAAAGATTCTGCTTTGAAATGTGCACTTGTACTCCACGTGTTAGTTATGGCAGAGGGTTTTGATAAAAAGGATGAAGATATCCCTAGAAGTGAGGCTGGCAAAAAATTTCACATTAAATGAACTCTTGGAGACAATTTGCCAACACTGAAAAGATACAGGATACAATGTCAGAAGCAGACCGAAACTTAGAAAGGAGTATGACAATTCACCAACACACGGAAGGACTGTCGCTCTGCGTCAAGTTACACAATGTGAAGGCGGCAAGCGCTGTTCAAACTACTCTTGATTAGTTTTTAGAAGACACTTTAGTTCTCAATGTTTCTCATGTTTAAATTACAGTGTACCAAGTAAGTGTTAGTTTTACTACTTTTTTCACTTCCTTATATATAACTGACAATGAGAGAGTTTTGAGTATTTTCAGTGTTTTTAAAGATCCTAGAGTAAGTACAATCCCACCCCCTACAATTATGATTATTTTTCACAGCTGCCCCTTGAATGGTTATTTGTACTTTTCTGCACTACTGCGTAAAGTAACGACCGCATGTCCTCCCACATAATTCCTGGCCCCGCTCTTTGCTCTGACTCATGCAGCTGGACATCAGGCAGCATGTGGCGCTTCCTTCCAGCCCTTCAACCTCTGCTCAGAGAAGGCTTTCTGGATGGTGTCACCTCTGCCTCCCATCGCTTTACGTTCCCTTCACACTGCCTCCTTTTCCTTCACATATTTGTTTCTCTACACCCACTAGAAAATAAGCTTAAGGAGAATGGACACTTTGTCTTGGTCACTCTTCTATATTCCCAGATTCTAAAACAGTACCTGGCACATACAAGGCATTCATAATTTTCTTCTTGAATGAAGTTTTATGAAGTACATCTAAATACATTAACATGGCAAGCTGTTACTGACAGAAGTAAAAATGGCAAGATACAGAACACTCTAATCAGCAAGATCCTGTTTTTAAGACTCAATCTATCTACCTGTGTACATAGACAAAAGATGCAGAAAGATACTTAATACTGTTACCAATCAATATTAATTCTAGCTAGTGGGACTGGCAAGGTGGGTGGGGAACAGGACAATGATTTTAACTTTACACTTTAAATGTTCTTACATTGCCTCTCTTTCCCAAAATAGTGTTACTGGTGGAATGAAGAACAAAGAAAGCAGCATGTATTAACTACTGACATGATGCCATTTTTTTTTTAAATTTTTTTTAACGTTTATTTATTTTTGAGACAGAGAGAGACAGACCATGAACAGGGGAGGGGCAGAGAGAGAGGGAGACACAGAATCCGAAATGGGCTCCAGGCTCTGAGCTGTCAGCACAGAGCCCGACACGGGGCTCCAACCCACAGACCGCGAGATCATGACCTGAGCCGAAGTCGGACGCTTAACCGACTGAGGCACCCAGGCGCCCCAACATGATGCCATTTTTGATAGCAACGATAACTGTGTGTTTACTATGAGGCAGGCTCTGTTCTAAACACTTTAAATGCATCATTTCATTTAAATACACAAGAATCCAATGAAGCAGATATTATAAGTACGGCTATTTCATAAATAAGAATCAGAGAGGCTGAGAAATATGTCCAGGTCACACAGCTAGAATGTGGATATAAAAAGATGCACACAGGCAAATTATGTAAAATTTGTCACATGTTAGACTCTTTCCTCCTCAATTGTGTGCAGTTGGAACCAAGAGTGATAACATTTATGTGCTCACCCTGCAGGCCTAGGTGACCCAGATGTACTCCGCATAGAGCTTTCCACTCGAGGGCTAGCCACTTCAGGAGGCTGAGGAGGAATGAGGGTTTTCCGAACTGCCATTCTGAAAGAGACCAGACAAACCCAGAAAACAACAGTCCGAGGGCATTAAAGGATAAGAATTAATATTTGCTAGGCATAACTATGGCAAAATAAAAACACTACATTTGCTAGGCATTTTTTAAAATGGTTTTTAAAATTTTATCCAAATACTATAGATATGTTATTGAAAATGCCGAATTGCACTAAAAAGCTTTTAACAAAACACAGGTCCCCTCCATCTCTCCCCATTTCCTGCCCATCTCTCTCCAGGAAGCAACCACTGTGACTCTTTTAGCTGCTGCTTCGACCACGCCACATCTCCTTTCTACTTATTATCAAACTTAACATCCGTATTAAGTGTTCCCGATCACTGTTGTGTTTACATGTTTATGTTGACCTGAGAAAAAGTTCCTGGAAGTCAAGTGAAAGAAAGGTGACCAAGTTAGCGTCACTGTGCCATCCAGTAGAGGCCATGTGTGGCTCAGATGGGAACCAGCGGGCTCAGCAATGTGGAAGCTGTAAGTGTGACATGGGCAGTGTTGGCAGAGTGCTGGAAGCAAATGCCAGATGAGTGGGCTGAGAGAAAATGGCTTGAACCAGAATACACCATTTTGCAAAGCCTAATTAATGGATCCAGACAGTAATCACCAAGTCTGCTAACATCTCAAAATGGGGGACTACCAGACATTTTAATTTATAAACTGGTCTTGCCAAAAATAAAAAATAATAAAAAAAGAATCTATTCAAGCTTTAGATTCAAGTAACAAGAGACAACGTGGTGGGGACAAGAACAGCAAAACCAAACTACAGGGGTAGTGGGCTAAATTGATACCCAAGTCCTAATCCCTGTACCTGTGAATGTAATAGAGTCTTTGTGAGTGTAATTTAGTTAGAGATCTCAAGGTTAAGATCTTTCTGGTGTGGAGGGTAGACCCTAAATCCAATGACTGGTATCCTTATCACGGAAAGGAGAGATATTTGAGACAGAGAGACACAGGAAAGGTCATGTGAATACAGAAGAAGAGACTGGCGTGATATTCCCACAGCCAAAGGACTGCCAATAGCCACCAGAAGTTAGCAAGGAGGCATGGAATGGATTCTCCCTGGTGCATACACAAGGGAACACCCTGCTGACATCCTGATTTTAGATTTCTAGCCATCAGAACTGTGAGGGTAAGTTTTTTTTTTAAAGATTTGATTTTTATTTATTTTTGAGAGAGAGAGAGAGAGAAAGAGACACAAGGCACAAGTGAGTGAGGGACAGAGAGAGAGAGAGAGAGAGAAGTGGGGCTCAAGCTCACCCAAAGTAGGGCTCAAGCTTACCCGATGTGGGACTTGAATTCATGAACTGTGAGATCATGACCTGAGCTGAAGTCAGATGCTTAATGACTGAGCCTCCCAGGCGCCCTAAAAGATTTATTTTTAAGCAATCTCTACACTCAACATGGGGCTTGAACTCACAACCCTGAGATCAAGAGTTGCATGCTCCACCGACTGAGCCAGCCAGGCACCTCTGTGAGAATAAATTTCTGTTGTTTTAAGCCACCGGATTTGTGGTAATTTGTTATAGCAGTTCTAAGAAACACAAAGGGGATGTAACTGACAAAACCCTGGGAAAGACAGGGAAGGAGAGGAAAAAGTTTACAGGACAAAAGACCAAGTTTCTTCAACAAATAAATCGCAAGGAAAAAAGAGATGAATGAAATCTATATATAGAAGAGCCTTAGGAGACATATCAACTAAATACAATGTGGG
Source organism: Panthera tigris (assembly GCF_018350195.1). NCBI lineage: Eukaryota > Metazoa > Chordata > Mammalia > Carnivora > Felidae > Panthera > Panthera tigris. The sequence goes on along the minus strand of NC_056667.1, from coordinate 109,951,444 downwards.
CACCTTATCAGAATACTGATTCAAATAAATTAAAACAAAAAAGTTGTGACCTCTGAGACCCCTAGAGATTTGAACTAGATATTTGATATTATGAGGTTATACTTTTTCATAAGTATCTCTCAATAGACACATGCCGAAATGTATACAAATGAGAAGATGTACTATTTAGGATTTGCTTCAAAATAATATAGTAGAAGGGGGTGGGTAGGCATCTAGATTAAACATAATTGATTGGCCATGAGGTGATAAGCTGATAACTGAAATTGAATGATGGGTATAACATTCATATGTTCAAAATTTTGTTACGTTTAAAGTTTCCCATAATAAAAAGTAAGACATAAGACCAATTCCACTAACTATCCCCGCAGAAAACGAAGAAAACAATTAAACATAGTGAGATACACCACTCTATATCCACAGACTAACCAAACTTAAAGAGTGTCAACAACAAGTGCCGGTGATGATGAATGCGATGACCCCCCTCCCTCCCTGCCTGCTTAGAGCATACGTAGGTACCTACCAGAGTTGCACATAAAGCATAGCCTACAACCCAGCCAATCCCCTCCTAGGTATGTAACAAATACATTTAGCTATGTGTCAAAGGTCATGCACAAAAATGTTCAGGATAACATATGGCCCCAAACTGGAAACAACCCAAACATCCATGGATAAACTATGGTACTGTTATTTAATGGCATCTCACATAGCAATAAAAATACTACAATCACATACAATTAACGTGGATGAACTAAACAAAGGGAAGGAAGATGGAGTCATACAAAAACACGTAATATATGAGTCAACACAAATGCCACAAGAAGCAAAGCAAGTCAACAAGGTCAAAAGATAAACTGCTTAATTCCCTTTGGGAGAAAGTATTGGTAGTATTCTGTTTCTTGCCTAGATAGTGGTTGCATGCTGTGTTCACTCGGTGCTAAATTACCCCATACCTGCATTATCTATGCAGTTTTCTATACCTCAGTGAAAACGTGGAGAGAGAAAGAAACTGGAAGAAAAAATGGAGTTAGCAAACTCCTTTATTTTCTTTGGAAATAGGAGCAAAAAAACCCGTGAGAGCATATTTTTGCTTTCTATGTGAAGGAAACACCAGCGAGAACACACTGGTAAACAGGTGAGAGGGAGGAGAGCTACAGCACTGTTCTCAGCAGGCTAGAAAGGCAGCGGTCAGGGGCTCCAGAGCGAAGGGCTAAGAGTCTGTCCACAGTAAAAGATGAGATGAGTAGAGTGTGGGATACAGATGCCGGCAGGTAGGGAGATTGAAAGCTAGAGTTGTTCTCTTTTGGGTGTTTCCATTTTTCTCAAAAAAGTAGGGATCAAGTTCATTAGCTGGTAGTGAACATGGGTAAGGAAGTGTGGGAGTTCTGAGAGGAACAGGGGGCAACTGTCCAGGAGAGTGGCTTAGGACAGCATCCTATGCTGTTCTTCAAGATCCTAGTGGAGGTCTCTGAGGTTAAGCAAGGCCAGTCAACACGGTTGTTTACCCCACCACAATCTGCTGCGCAAATTCAGCAGAAAGTTGGATTTGACTCTGGTTTTGACAAAGTGAAGAGGGGTGCAAGGAAGTGGGGGCCATATGCAAGGAAGTGATTGCAGCAGACCCCAAAAACTGAGTCAAGGAGAGGAGAGAAAGGTCATGAAAGGGGGTAGCATCAACGGGTGGAAGGCTCCCTGGTGGGTAGTGTGCTCACCACTGCTGGTGAGGTGGGAAGACAGAAGGTAGGCTGTGGGACACCGGAGGACAGAAGAAAAGGTCAAGGAAGGCTTGTGCTTGTGGGTTTGTGCTGATGGATGGGGGAAGACGGAGAGGCATTTAAGCAACTGAGAAATCAGAGACCTGGGATATCATTTCAGACAGAATGACAGCCAGATGTTAGGTACCTTCTGAAGGACATACAAACATACCCCCAAATTGAACTGGAATCTGATCTTGAGCTGCTCTGACCAACAAGGTAGTCTCTGGCCATACGGGGCTACTAAGTACTTGGAATGATGGGCAAGTGCAACCAGGAGCAAAATTTATACCGGTATTTCATTTAAATAATTTGAATTTAAAACTGATATTTGATTCAGTTATTAGAAAACTTTTCAGTGGGCCTGGAATGACTTGGCTATGTGAAAGTATACTCTTCAAGTGCAAATTTTATGAAATCTGAATACAAACTGAGTGCTTTCGAAGAGGGATGGCTTGAAAGTGGCAGTGAGGCACCAAGAGGACATGGACCCCAGCACCAGGAGGATCAGGAAGAGAGACAGCCATTACTTTGGGGAGAGTGCAGGAGTCGAGATCCTGAGGAAGAGCCAAGTTCCACTTAAAGAAGGCAGACACACTCAAAGAGGAAGGAATTCCGATGATGACAACTCAGCTATGGGGGCACAGCAGAAAGGTTAAAGGGAGGTAGCCAAGTGGAGGAGAAGGGGGCAGATCTTTTTGTCTCCAGGGTTGTGAGATTTCAACATGTTTATCTAAGTGCCAGTTTAAAAAAAAGTTTTTTTTAACGTTTATTCATTTTTTGGTAGAGACAGAGAGTGAGTGGGTGAGGGGCAGAGAGAGGGAGACACAGAATCAGAAGCAGGCTCCAGACTCTGAACTGACAGCACAGAGCCCAACACGGGGCTTGAACTTACGGACCGTGAGATCATGACCTGAGCTGAAGTCGGACGCTTAACTGACTGAGCCACCCAGGCGCCCCTCTCAGTGCTGGTTTATTAACACGCACTGCATCTACTTGTGCTGGGCATGTTGCGGTTCTTTAAATCAGGAAACTCATGCCCTTTAGGTTTGGAAATTTTCTAGGAGTTATTTTTTAAGTGATCTTCCTCCTTTTCTCAGATCTCTCACTGAAACAACATTACTTGGGAGGCGGGATCTCCTGAGCTGATTCTTTGATTTTCTTGTCTTTCCTCTTCTATCTTATTTTTGTGTTCTTATTTTTCAATCTACTTTTGAGAGATTTCCTCAACTATACTTTTTAAGTTTTTTTTTTTTTAAGTTTATTTATTTTGAGAAAGAGAGAGAACAGGGGAAAGGAAGGGCAGAGAGAGAGAGAGGGAGTGACAGAATCCCAAGCAGGCTCTGCACTGTTAGCAGAACTGGATGAGGGGCTCGAACTCACAAACCGTGAGATCATGACCTGATCATGACCTGATAAGTCAGATGCTTAACTGACTGAGCCATCCAGGCACTCCTGTATTTTTTTTTTTTTTTTTTTTCAATTTTAAGTAGGCTCCACGCTGGGTGTGGAGCCCAAATGCAGGGCTTGAACTCACAACCCTGAGATCAAGACCTGAACTGAGATCAAGTTGGACCCTTAATGGACTTAGCCACCAAAGAGCTCCTCCTCAACTATATTTTCCAACTCCTCTGAGTTCAATTTCTGCTGTTGTAGTTTAAATTTCAGGACACACTCTTTTGTTCTCTAAATGTTCCTTTTCGATAGCACTGCCTTCTTGTTGCACAGATACATCTTTTTTTGTCCTTTGAAGACAGCATTCAGTTTTGGTCTTTATTTGCTTTCACTTTTTGTTTTTGTTCTCCTTGCCTTGCTTTATGTTCCAAGCTGCGTTTTTCAGTATGTCTAGTGGTTTGCCAGAAGGCCCTCAGAAACCTGCTTGGATGTGTGTTCATGATTAGGAACAGGGGACTAACGTTGGCTGGAAGCTCTGAGCTCATGGAAGAACTTGTCTACTTTAAATTTCACGTAAGGGGGATCTGATTCCTGACCTTAGGAAACCCCTAGTGCTGGTATCTGCATCTTTTCCCTTCGGCTGGACAAGCCCAGAAAGAAAGTGGAGTCAACATCTCACTTTTTGTCAACAGCGTTCAACTGCCAGGGTTCTGCCGGCTAAAAGGGAGAAGGGGACTGGTAAGTCTCAGCACTCTGCAAATCTGTTTCTGGTATAATACTCCTGCCCCCCCTCCTTGTGCTACTTGATCTCAGTGGACCATCTGCAGTGTTAAACTCTCCAGGTGCATGCTGGGGTTGGGAAGGGCAGTGCACTGCAAAGTATGGGTAGGGAAGGGGATGCAGGGCTCTGATCCTCTCAAACACATTTCAACCCTGCTTCTGTTTAACCCAGTCTTCTATTCTCTCCTCATTCTTGTGTGTTTATATCTTTCTAAAAAGCCTCTTTGCTAAAAGTTCTATGGGGTTTTGAGAGGATAAGAAATTTAGAAGTGCATGTTCAACCTGCCATGTTTAGTACAAGCTTTGCCCTGCATTTTCATTGATAAAGCTCCTTTGCCACAGACTGATTTATCCTTAAAAGAGAGTCTGGTCTAGGCAAAGCTCCACATGTCAGGAAACCCTGTATGGACCCAGCAGCTTATGTTCTCACTATGCTTTAACCTTTATAATCTTTTGTAGACACACATCAGCTCAGTGCAGCCACAGAAACTCTGCTCTATGAAGTGTGACTGCCCATCTCCCACCTCCCAAGTTTTCAAGTTAAGTTTCAGAGCACAGCACATACCTTCCTGCCCATCACCCACCAACTCAGGTTCTATGGCAACACAGTACACTTCTGCTGCTGAATAGGACCCTTACTTAACACACCTGGGAAACTGCTTGTCCTGAACAACAATGCATGCTGGCTGATGAGGAAAAAAAAAAACAAAAATGCAGTACACATTAATGTGCTTACCTAGACAAGCCTGAAGGGTCTGTTAGAAGCGACTTAGGGAGTCTAGGATTAAACTCCACAAAATAGAGAGAACTCCTAAAGTAGTATGCAATGGCTGTTTATAAACTAACCCCCCACAGACTCCTGGATTCTTACTGTCCCACAGTCTGGGCTTGGCAAGGCTCTACTGAACAAGCCTGGGGTGAGGTTATTTTGAGAGAGATTAAAAATGTCACAGAAGATGAGAGATTTAGAGTTTGCTACCAGCACAATAGAGAGCCTAATGTTTCTACCAATTATACTCAGAACTAGAGGTGTCATGTGGCACTACTGGGTCTACCTACCCATCCGTGGCGGGCTTCTTCCGGAGGATACTTGGCCGGGGGGACGAGCCCTGGGCCGGAGCGTTGGTGCTAGCACTCTGGCTGTGGGTCTGCACCACAGTTGTTGCTGCTGGAGCAGCACTGAATGGACTGCTAATAGGGTTGGCTACAATTGTGGCTCCATCCGCCAATACCACTGCTGGAGGACAGGGAGAGGGCAGAAGAGAACAATGAAGAAAGGGAAACAAAAGCGAACATTACTAAAATGTCACGTAAGGCAAAAACAATTAGACCACCAGAATTAGAGTACCCGTGTTATAACTGATCAACTTCAAGAAAGTAAGGTTTAGAGCACAATGTTCATCTGCCTAAAAGCAGATGGCAAAGTGGGAGGTTACTAAGTCTATTGATGCATGATCAGTAACAACTTCTCTTTGCTTTGGAATCATAATTACTAATGAATCAGATAAAATACATAAAGTACATAGTAGACTTCAAGAAATGGTCTCCTACAATTCTTGTGAAATACCATTGCCTCTCAACCCCTAAAAATGATACCAACATTCCAGTCCACTTTAATTTTACAACTTTACATACAACTCGGAAGAAACAGCAGAATGAGAACGCTGTGGAAAGATGAATCGGCTCTCTCAACTTTACAGAGTGCTTCCTAACATGTGCAAATGCATATTAGGCTGTTTGTATATATAGTTTCTAATGTTTACAATGACCCTGACAGATAAGTTCTAGGCAATGTTATAAGGAGGAAACTAAGGCACAGAGAAATTACTTTAAACCACCAAGCCAGCAAGAGGCAGAACCAGGATTTTAAACAATTTTTTTTAAAGTTTATTTTTTTTGAGAGAGAGACAGACAGACAGACAGACACCAACGGAGAGAGGGAGACAGAGAATCCCAAGCAGGCTCCACACTGTCAGCACAGAGCCTGATGCAGGGCTTGAACTTATGAACTGCAAGATCATGACCTGAGCTGAAACCAAGAGTTGGACACTTAACCAACTGAGCCACTGAGGTGCCCCAGAACCAGGATTTTAAACCCAGTATATCTCTTTCTTCCACACCAACCTCCCTGCAAAAAACTCAAATTACCTGAAGTCTTTCCTTCAGGCTGAGGCTGCTGAGTACCCATTGGAGCAGGCTGGAGTCCCTGTGTGCTGATTGGGGTTGCTGAGTGAATTCCCTGTGTGCCCATTGGTGCCGGCTGTATTCCTGGAGTCCCGATGGGGGCTGGCTGTATCCCCTGTGTACTGATAGGTGCTGGCTGGATCCCTTGGATATGTCGAGCATGAGAAGCATCCACGGTCATCAACTGCATGGGGTTTAGGTGGACTGTGGATGCCACCCCAACGCCAGTCTGGGCTGTGATGGCAGAGTTTGGAGCCTGAGCAGAAACTGAAAATGAGACAGAAAGTGACTATAAGAATGTTAGCTCTGATTGGACATAGTCCACATAAAGAGAAAAACACTAAAATGAAAACAGAATTTTCCACTGTAAAATTTCTAAATCCTGTTTTTTTTTTTAAAGTTTATTTATTTAGTTTGAGAAAGCAAGAGCAAATGAGGGAGGGCCAGAGAGAGAGGGAGAGAGAGAATCCCAAGCAGGCAGGGAGCTCAATCCCACAAACCCTGAGAACATGACCTGAGCCTAAATCAACAATCAGATGCTTAACTGACTAAGCCACTCAGATGCTCCCAAATTCTGTTGTTTTTTGGTTTTTTTAAAAGCACTACATAAAGCTTTATACATTGGAGTTTCCCCCCTCATTTCCTATCAATTTGATTTGATCTTGCTGCAGGTAACTACTAGAAATAGCATTAAAAGCAGGAAAGGCAATCATCCATTAAGTTCCAAACATGAGCTAGGGAACTGTGCTAAATAATTAAAATAAACCTTCTGAAATACATCTGTAGCTCCCAGGTCAAGAATCTTTGCTTTAATTGACAGAACCACCATCACAAGCATTTCTGATAAACAGTAGTTATGAATTTTAAATTCCATATATCCACTGAAGAGAGAGAAAACAAGCAAGTTTCCTTTCTTTTCTATCACGTATAATAAGAACAAACTCTGTAACATAAAAATGAAAACAACAGCATTCCCAGGAAACCACAGAGAAGGGATTTTTCACGTTTTGTGAAAAGAAAAATACAAAAGATGTTTCTTCTCTGGAGTGCCTGGGTGGCTCACGGTTGAGCATCTGACTCTTGATTTTGGCTCAGGTCATGATCTCACGGTTCGTGAGTTCAAGCTCCACACTGGGTCAGCATAGAGCCTGCTTGGGATTCTCTCTCTCCCTCTCTCTGCCCCTCCTCCCCCCACATGCCCTCTCTGTCTCAAAATAAAACATAAAAAAAAAGATGTTTCTTCTCAGTCATCAAAACAATCCCGAAAAAAATATATGCACCCTGTGTTCATTGAAACATTATTTATTATAGCCAAGATATAGAAACAAACCTAAGGTTCCATTGACAGATAAGTGGGTAAATAAAATGTGATATCTATATCTACACACACACACACACACACACACACACAATTATTTAGCCTTAAAAAGGAATGAAACCTTGCCATCTGTGACAACATGGGTGGACCCTGAGAATATTAAGCTAAGTGAAATAAGTCAGACAAAAACAGAAAAAAACTCGCTATGATGTCACTTGCACGTGGAATCTAAAAACAAACAAAACCAAACCGAATTCACAGATATGAAGAACAGATTGGTGGTTGCCAGAGGCAGGGAATGTAGGGTGGGAGACATATGTGAAGGAGTCAAAAGTACAAACTTCCAGCTATAAAATAAATAAGTCACAAGGATGTAACGCACAGCATGGTGACTAGAGTCAATACTACGTTGTACACTGGAAGTTACTAGGAGGGTAGGTCTTTAAGTTCTCCTCACAACAAACAATAATCTGTAATTATTTGAGGTGATAGATGTTAATTAATTAGACTTATTATGGTGCTCATTTCATAAATACACAAATATCAAATCATCATGTGTTGTACACCTGAAACTAAGATAATGTCATGTCAATTATACACCAATTAAAAAAAGGAAACAATGTAATTTAAGTTCTATAAACTACAGACTGGTTAAAAAGAGATTATTATTATGAATGAGAAAATCACAGCAAAATGTTAGGACGTATAAATTTATAATCATTGCTATATTGCAATTCTTCCTTTGCTGTAAAAGAAAGAAGAAAAAATCAACACCCACCAAATTATTAGTTTCTTCTTGAGAAGTGAGTGAACCTTTGTTGTTTCTGTTCAGTGACGGCTGTGGTCTCCTGCCTGAACATGCAGTCCAGTCACCACCCCAACCCTTTCAAGGGCTGATCTCATTCCACGTGCAGCATCCTCACTCACACTACACTCCTGCCCATACCAAACCACTCTGTTCCGAGAGCATATTCTGTGCACTTTCTTCACAGACAGAAAAGTGCTTTCCCCCAGTCCCACCGTGGCTCTGTGCTACTCATTCTGAGAGATGCTTTCCAAATGTCACTTCTTTTAGGAAGTCACTCCTGACCTCTAAGCCTACCCTCTCAAAGTAGAAATAACCTTAGCTCAGAAGCAGCCTGGCTTTGCTCAAGCCTTTTTTGTTGGGATTAGCACATTCTCTCCAGTAATGGTTCTTCATGTCTTATCTCCCCATGTGGCTCTAAGCTTGATCAAAGTAAGATGTTTAAGAGTCAACTTTAAAAATAGAGCCTAGAATAGGACTTTACATACAACAATAGGGTTCAATAAATATTTGTGAAATTAACGCATGAATGAATAAATGAATGAAATGGAAAACATCTCTACAACAAGTGAAATTTCGGGAACAATTTGAAATGGATCAATTACTTACAGAGTATATAGATTATGTGTATATATTCATAATTACATATTTGTATCTACACCTAATAACTAAATAACCAAAAAGATTCTATCTTTATACACAACCAGAGCCCACAAACAACTAGTCTAATCTATCATAAACTACGTATTACAGTAATCTCATATTTTGCAAGATCGGAGGCTATTATACACAAATTTTCCTGTCCTCTGTCTGATTTGGAAACATCTGCTTTATAATCATTTACAAAGGAGCCACTTGAAAACACGATATTGTAAGCTGGTTAATAAATCATTCCTTCACCTGTGTCCATCCATGCAAAGATCCACATGTCTGAGAAATAATATATTACCCCTCCTGTGGACCAACAATGACAGCACTGATACTGGAAGAAGTAAGTGCTGTTGACTGGACTACTCATTTTTCTGTGTTTGTATCCATTAGGAGTACTGCAGTGGTAAAAGAAGACACTTGGAAAAATAATAATGTAGAGAAACAGATGGTTGGCAGGATCCCCAATACTTCTGACAGTCCTCTTCTGATGGATGTTTACAAATAAACATTTATATAAAATGATAGTGTCTGCAGAGATGGTTCTAGCTCAAGAGGGACTCTGCATGTCCTTTACAGTTGGACAGCATTCAGAAAAATACATATTGGTCATGAGTTATCTTTTCCAGAAAGGCAACCATGACTGCACTGTTACAGAAGTATCAACTGGCTGAGGTAGATGAAGAAACTTTAAGTGTTGTTACTAATGGAGACTTAAGAATTCTCAGCATTAAATGTAACACACACACACACACACACACACACACACACACACACACACACGTGAAGTTTACTTAACTGTCAACGCGATTCTACCATACTTTTTGCATCCTACTTTTTTTTTTTAACGTTTGTTTTTGAGAGAGAGAGAGAAAGAGAGAAAGAACAAGCAGGGGAGGGGCAGAGAGAGAGAGGGAGACACAGAATCTGAAGCAGGCTCCAGGCTCCGAGCTATCAGCACAGAGCCCGATGAGGGGCTCGAACTCACGAACCATGAGATCATGACAGGAGCCAGTCAGACGCTTAACCGACTGAGCCACCCAGGCGCCCCTTGCATCCTACTCTGACATCAGGTAAACACGTTTTATCTTTATAGGACTGTTAATAAAGAATAGTTAGAAGTTTCTTTTGAACAGATGTTATTACTCTCTCTCCCTCTCTCTGCCCTTCCCTTGCTCGTGCTCTCTCTCAAGATAAATAAACGTTAAAAAAAAAGATGTTATTACTTTGATGTACAGCAAAATAGGAAAGAAAACTCAGAACATTTCATCAGCTACTTCCCCACATTAAAATAAGCCTTGGAGAAAGTTTTGTGGGGAAAGAAAAAAACAAACAATAAAAAACCCAAAGCAGAGACTGAGGAACCTGTTTTCAAAGCTATTTAAATTAAACCTGAGAATCTGAAAGTTTTAGACCAATGTTGTCCAATGGAGATGTTAAGTCCATTGCAACTATAAATTTTCCAGTAGCTACATTAGTAAAGTAAAAAGCAGGCCAAATTAATTTTAATGATATATTTTGTTTAAACCAATATACCCCGAATATTACGATTTCAAAATATAATCACTATAAAATAATTAATAAGCTATTTTACATTCTCTTTTCCATACTACGTTTTCAAAATTCAGGGTAAGTTTCACTTTTTAAAAAAAAATTTGTTTTTTAATCTTTATTTATTTTTGAGAGAGAGAGAAACAGAATACGAGCTGGGGGGAGGAACAGAGAGAGGGAGACACAGAATCTGAAGCAGGCTCCAGGCTCCGAGCTGTCAGCACAGAGCCCGATGAGGGGCTCGAACTCACGAACCATGAGATCATGACCTGAGCCGAAGTCAGACCCTTAACCGAGTGACTCACCCAGGCACCCCAGGTAAGTTTCACTTTTTAAACATTTTTTTAAATTCAAACATTTTTATTTGAGAGAGAGAGAGAGAGAGAGAGAGAGAGAGAAAGCGTGAGAGGGGTAGAGGGGCAAAGAGAGAGAATCTTAAGCAGGTTCCACGCTCAGTATAGAGCCCAACATGGGGCTTGATCCCATGACCCCATGGATTATGACCTGAGCCAAAAGCAAGAGCCAGACACTGAACTGAAGCCATCCAGGCACCCCAGGGTATGTTTTGTTCTTAAAGCGCATCTCAAATCAGATACTGACTTCAATTTTTATCAGGTAAGTTTTTATCAAAAATATTTCATTTGTATTTTGATTCAATATAATCTACAGTTTTGAAATAGTAGTTTCATGATCACTAAATTGTTCCAAACATATTCAAAATATCTCTAATTTTCATTAAGTAAAACAGAAAAAAATCAGTTTTTCATTTGTGCTGGGTCCCCATTCAAGTGCTCAATGGCTCCATGTAGCCCTGGCTGCAGTCCCGGGTCACACAGTAGAAAGGCAACACCCACAGTCTGGTCTCTTATGCCTAAAGCAAGCTGAGGGTCTCATGGGAAAAGAAAACACAAACCCTGAGGATTAAGTATTATTTTTTCTGGATTAGCAAAAAGAACACTATTTACCAGTGAGGATGGTGAGTGTTGAGCATAACTGGACTGATATTACAAACACAACAGATATCCCACAAAACAACAGAAGCTCCATAAAAGTACAGCTTTTACCATTTTAACCATACTGCCATTTTAAGATAAACTGTTAACATAATTATCCTCAAGGTGGGATAAAACCATGCAAATATACTAGTAAGCAGCAACTTTTTTATAGATCACACAGATGTGATCTAAAACCTTAAAGCCTGAGATTATCACCTTATCTGAATCTGAAAAGAGAAGGTGGAGTAAGAAAACCCATTGTAGAAATACTCACTCGGCAACTTTCACTTCATTGCTTACAAAAATCGGCAAGTTAAAAGTCCCCTAGCAGGGCTTGTACCTGGATACTGTCGGATGGTGGACACAGAGCTGGTGATTGGGGTGTACGTGTGCGCAGCCAGTGGGTATGCAGAAGGTGGGTATGTTGGCAAAAAGTACTGGAACTGAACGGGAACAGACGGTCTATAGGTGGAAGACAGATAATATGAGCCAAAATGGATCTATTTTCTTCTTCACTTTCAAATGATCCTATCCCCCAGATCATCTTCATACCCTTATATGCCATACCGACATTTCCCCAATTGTGTACCAAATAAACTGTCAGATCAAAGGACACACACCAAGAGAGTAAGATTTTTAAAAATACATGGGTACTATAAATAACCATTATCAACAAACATAAAAATGTACACAGAGTACTAATTACCAAAACTGACTCAAAAGAAAAACTCACAATCAAAGGTTTGCTCAGCTCAATTCCATTTGAAAGACTCTTAAGTTCAGACTGTTTTTACTGGAAATCTTATCAAACACACATAATACAGATAACCCCAAACTTCTACAGACTGATTCAGAGACGAGAAAAAGAAGAAACAAGATCTAACTTACTTTTTTTTAGCTTAATGTAGTCCTGATACCAAAACTGGACAGGGAGAATAGTAGAAAAGATAAACAAATCTCGCTCTCTACATCAATACAAAAATTTCTAAATAAAACTCAATAGAGTACTATGTAAAATAAAATACATCATGATCAAATAAGGTTTATCACAGGAAGAATGACCCACTATCAGAATTTCTACTACTGTTTTAGATGCTATTAAAAAATTAAGAGGACAATCATTTGAAGTATCACAAAAGATACACAAAAAATATTTAATAGAAACTAAGATAACACTAAATGTTAACTAGAATAGAATTAAAAAAATACTCCCCCTCCAAATTTTAATCGCGTTCAATACTTATTCATGATATAAATACCTAAAAAATAGGAATAGGAAAAAACTTGGTTCCTCAATCTGAAAATAGCATCTACCAAAATCTATAATGAAATTTCACAAGAATTCCCATTCAGGTGAGGAATAAGTTAAGAATGTTCACTATCTCTGCTCTATTCAACACCACATTGGAAGCTCTAGTTAATGAGAAAAAAATAGGTATGTGAAATGGAAATGAAAAAAATCCCTCATACACCTACATACGAAATCCAAGAGAATCTACCAGTTTTAGAGCTAACAGATGTGTTTAGCAAGGTGAATGGGACAGAAGACCAACATATTAAAACCTATAAAAGCATTCCTACACACAAGAACACACAGTCCTCAAACAAGAACACTTAAAAATGATCTAATTCTGAAATTACTTCATAAGTACTGTATGTACCAGCTTCTCACTGGGGAAGAAGAGATACAAATACGGAATGGCGGAAGAAATGGGGTCGAACTAGAAGTATCAAGTGTACTAAAGAGTTTTTACAACATCACATACTTCCTATTTCTGTCTGCTAAAAGGGCCTGTCATTACAATCCAGTAGCAATGAACAGAGCTACCGCCTAGATCCAGATTTCTAAATGATGAAAAGGAGCCAGGTCTCCCTGGGGAAATGGGAGATGCCAGGGCTCAGACACTATTGAGGAGCGTGGAGTATCTTGTTACAGTGGAAAGTAAGGAAGGGCTAGAATGTATGGGACATGACAAAACCCACAGGAACTGGTCTCAAGAAGCTCCCAGAGAAAATCTGAGCATCAAAACAGAGGACAGCAAAGGATTATAATAGTGAATAGACCAAATCCATGAGCGCATACTGATTTAAAAAAATAAGATGCACAACAAAACAAATAAATGGGTGTAAATAAGAGAAAACTTATTTACCTAAGAATGCCAACTGACAAATGTGGAAGAAATGACTTGGAAAAAGTCACTTTTTTGCAACCATCATACTGCAAGCATCAAGTGATTCAGCCAAGCATCAACAGATGCTAACACCACTGAGACGAAGTTTACTGAGGAGCAGGGTATTTACAGTCTCAAAGTATTTCCACACGGATCAGTGGTTTACAAAGGAGAAAAATATACCTTTATGGAAAAATCTGGCAACCACCACCTTCATTACATAACCAGCATTGCCATGGCTAATGGTGAGACACAAGGGCGTCATAAGCTCTCTGCTGCGGTGACAGTGAGAAGAATGCATCACCTAAGTGGTATTTGCTCCAAAAATGCATAACCTGAATCTAATGATGAAGAAAGTATCCAACAAGCCCAAACTGAAGAACGTTCTACAAAAACAACTGGCCTGTCCATAGTCTTAAAAAATGTCACTGAACGGGAATGGAAGACTAAAGAATCATTTTGGGTAATTGCACTGTGGTTATGAGAAGGTCTCTGTTCTTTGGGGCTGAAAAGGAAAGTACTTAGGGAGAAAGGGTCACGATGCTGCAATCCATACGGTCAGACTGCCTCAAAATAAATCAAACACAGAAACACACCAAACAAAAAAAGCAGATACTAGCAGAACATCTATCAAAAGGAGAATAGCTAAATAAACACAGCACATTTTCACAAAATGAAAAAATAAATTGTACAACATATTATTTTCAGGAGCAAATTTGAAAATAAGTGTATATATACTATATTGTGAGACATTTTGTTACTGAAAAATCAAACCAACTAATGACACAATGGGGCAGTGTAACCAGCACATTCCCTCCTACCTATTGTCACTTCGGGTTTCCATGGCCACAGGATTTGGAGAGGCCCGATGACCTGAAATGGGAATCAGGCTACTCCTCTCCGCAGGGTAATCAGGCTGGATCCGAGGAGAAGTGTGTGTGATCTGCTGAGGCACCACCTTAGCTACAAATGCAAAATCCAATCACATTACCTCTCATATGCTTTTATTGGCATGCCAAAACATTCTTGGCCAGCAACAATCTTAAGAATGCAAACAGTAATAAGAAGCCTGGCTTTTTAGTTTTCATAATAAAAGAAGAGGAGTACATAAAATTCAACTGAATTATTTCAATCCAATACTCCACTGATACGTTCATATATTTATTTGTCAAAAAGGGTTCAACATCATCAGTACTTTAACAAAAATACCAGTAATCAGGTCCTTTCCCCTGGACCTGGCTTCTTGGAGGCCTTTTTTTTAAAAGGAGAAAAAATTTTAATTAGGAAAAAAAAAATCAAAATTTTGAATACAGACATGGCAAAGATCTTAGCTTCTACTTAGCAGAGAGAGAGGGAGGGAGAGACAAACAGAATCCCATGCAGACTCTGCACTAACAACACAGAGCCTTGATGTGGGGCTTGAACTCACAAACGGTGAGATCGTGACCTGAGCCAAAACCAAGAGTCAGATGCTCAACTGACTGAGCCACCCAAGCGCCCTGATAATCACTTTATTTCTTAGGTCCTCTGAACATCCTGTGATTTTACATAATGCTTTCGTTTTTGAAAGAAATGCATAATGCTCTCTTTTTTTGTGAGAGACAGCGCGCACACGTGAGAGAGAGAGAGAGAGAGAGAGAGAGAGAGAGAGAGAGAAAGAGAGAGCGAGTGAGCGAGCAGGGGAAGAGCAGAAAAAGAGGGAGAGACAGCATCCCAAGCAAGCTCCGTGCTGTCAGTATAGAGCCTGACTTGGGGCTCAAACTCACGAACCATGAGATCATGACCTGAGCCAAGACTGAGTTGGATGCTTAGTTGACTGAGCCACCCAGGCGTCCCTCCATAATGCTTTACAGCAAAATCAAGATGACTACATACGGTTTTCAAATCTAATGTGAGGCTCAAAGTTTGTTCTCCTCTAGTATTTGCAATCAAGTTTTGTTTAGACGGTACAGCTGAACTGGGACCTACTTTAGTGTTCTTACAGACCTGTTAATTCTATGTGAGGGAATTTGGAAAGGAGAGCTGCAGGCTACATCAGAGAGACAGAAGGACAGCTACCATCCGTGTGAGACCCAAGTCACAGCAGTGACTGGCACATAAACACTGGTGACGAGGATGATGCCACTACATTATCCAAAGTGCAGTGCACTGAACACCGACAGTAAGCAGCACAAACCCACCACGATCCCCAGCTATTTCCCAAGGGAGGCAGCTGGAGAAATTTCTGCAGGAGGATACTGGAATGCCCAGTTCAACCACTGATGATGACATCTAATGGCTAATGAATGGAGAAGCTGGCATGACACATCTTCCACTGGTGGTAAGGAGAGGGGGAGCAACCAAGCCTTGTTTTCCCACTGTGCCCATAAAAGGTAGGAGAAAAGAATGCTTCCAATAGGAATACAGTTGTCATTAGGCAGAGCAGCTAACCACTGGTTGGTAAACCATACACACACCCATAAATTTATTGCTGTACCTTTGTTTCTAATTAAAAAAAGCTACAAGGGCCCCTGGGAGGTTCAGTTGGTTAGGGTTCATCTTTGGCTCAGGTCATGATTTCACGGTTCATGGGTTTGAGTGCTGCATTGGGCTCTGTGCTGACAGCTCAGAGCCTGAGGCCTGCTTCAGATTCTGTGTCTCCATTCCTCTCTGCCCCTCCCCCCCCCAACTCTCTCTCAAAAATAAACATTCAAAAAATTAAAATAAGCCACATATTATCAATTATCTAAAACCCAAAACACAACAAAACAAAAAAAACACCCAAACACTTCAGGAAAAACATAATGCAAAAATCATAAGTTGAACATAATGCCACCTCCAAAGAGAATCCCTGGTTTTCTGAATGCTGTGATCATCCGATTCTGCTTTTTATAATTCCAACACCTCTGTCATATGTAGGCCAGAGCATGGAGAAAATAAAGACAGTATTCTACTGGAAATGAGCACTCCTTAAAGGCAGAAACTGTGCTCATGGTTAATTAGGCTTTTTTCCCCCTGACTCAACACATTTCTATTAGTAAAAATGGTTGAATTCAGTATTTAATCTCACCTGGAGAAAGCAAGTGTTACTTAGAAAAAGCTG
Source organism: Panthera tigris (assembly GCF_018350195.1). Lineage (NCBI taxonomy): Eukaryota > Metazoa > Chordata > Mammalia > Carnivora > Felidae > Panthera > Panthera tigris. The sequence goes on along the minus strand of NC_056667.1, from coordinate 109,934,764 downwards.
CTTAAGTGATTTTAATATATCCCCTAAAACCCTACTTGAAAACCAATGCTGTAGGGTTAATATCAGGTTTCCTTTCTCAACTGAGGTACCTCTGCACAGGGATCATCTAGTAATGTAACAGGAAAGTATTTGGCTTACCGTAAAACAGGAAAAGAAAACTAGAATATGAGCCTAGTGGGACTTAGACGAAATCAGTCACATTAAGTAGCAGATGTTAAATCTGGACACTTCTGTCAAATGGTTTTCTTATCTAGAATTTACGAAATGGCTAAAAATCAAAGATTAAATAGCTGGGAGATGTAGAATACTGCCCTGTAACTTCAGACAGGTAAAAAGTTAATTGTTTTAGCCAAATGAATGCACATATTTCTTTCTCCTGGTACTCTGAGTTTACTTCCACAGTGTGACCGCTTGGGAAGATACAGTGACATTAACAGGAACTAATGTCTAAATAACTCTTTACAGAGAGGATTCAAGATGAAACCAGAGAGCCCCTATAGGGCACACTGTCCTCTCTTTACTGGTCTAACTTTCTTCGTAGCTATAGATATGCTAGTGAGGCTCTTGACTATAAAGATGGCAAGAATAAACCTGGATCTGTTGTTACAGTGCTGAGGAGACACAATCAGAAAATGGTGTGAGGTGACAATATGGAATAAGCAACGTTCTTTTCCAATAAAAGTGTGTCAATGCTAAAATCATACCCTCCGAACTTCTTTTCAAAGGAGGGAATTAAATTCAGAGGGGTGTGAAAGAAGTATGGTCTCTCCAATGCCAAGATGCAGTGAGCAGTAACGTGAGAAAGAGGCAGTAGCAGTGTTTTTTCACTGCTAAAAGCCTACTGTGGGACTTACTACCAAGTTAAGGACTGGCGTGGCCAAATTATCTAAGGGAGGGGGAAGGACTTCCTGGGTCCCACCATCATTCCGGAAAAGTGTCCTCCAAGTTTTCCCAGAGGGATGTGAAGCTGTCTGACGTGGGAAGGAAGAAAGGAAGGAATCACAGAGGGAAGGAACACTGGAATGTAGCAGTGGGGAAGCCATTCTTCCGTGTCTGCTCACCAGACTTCTGGCAGGTAAGTATGTCAGTGTGTCATCTCACAGAAAGCACTCTTCCAAAAGTTTATGAAAAACATGGCAGCTGTCCCATGTCTCTGGGAATAAACAGTAAAATGACATGCTTAATTTCATACAACCAAATCAAAGCTAACCCTGGAAACTAAACCTGGGGCAGTGCTCTGCCTCACAGGTCAGTCTCTGCTTTGGAAGCTGTGACGGTGAGACCTCAGCCCCCAGGACAGGTGTTGGCAGCCTGTGGGCAACTCCCGCCTGATGCTGGTTCTGTATGGCCCATGGGCTGTACATGGGTTCATACTTTGTCATGGTGGGGCAGGGAGGGCAGAAATCAAAAGAAGAACATTTCATGACACATGAAAATTATATGAAATCCAAATTTCTGTGTCCATAAAAAGACTGAACTATAGTCACACTCATTTATTTGTTTACATATTATCCACAACTCAGCAGTTGTGACACAGACCTATGAAGCTTGCAAAGCCTAAAATATTTATAATCTGGCGCTACACAGAAAGACGCTCGATCCCTGCTCTTAATGATTAAAGTTTGGCTGCCAGAAATGTTTCAAAGATTTTTTCCTCTTCTTTTTTAAATATTTCTTTAATGTTTATTTTTGAGAGAAAGTGAGAAAGAGCATGAGCGGGAGAGGGACAGAGAAAGAGGGAGACACAGAATCTGAAGCAGGCTCCAGGCTCCAAGCTGTTAGCAGAGAGCCTAATGCGGAGCTCGAACCCACAAACCATGAGACTGTGACCTGAGCCAAAGTCAGACGCTTAACCGACTAAGCCACCCAGGTGTCCCTCATAGATCTGCTTCTTAATATTCAAGGCATATACAAATTTAAAAGGGGAACAAACAAAGCTTAGAAGAAATTTTATGACGGTTGTGAAGTATCTTGAGGTAGCAGTCAGATGAGAACCTAAGGTAATCAACTTGAGGGTTATCACCCTTCCTGCTGTGCATCATCCAGAGATTTTTCCTAAACAATCCAGCCGTGTACAAGTTCTCTTCATTCCAGATCCGTGCTTCTTTCCTGTTTTTCCTGTGAATCTTGTCTATGTCTGTGAAGTTAACTTATTTCTTAATAGGTACACACAGAAGAGGTAAAGTCTGATGAATGAGGAAGTCAAAGTTGTGTTAAAATAATGTTTACTTTGAGCTCTTAAACATTATTATCCTCTTTTTCCCCCTTACTCTCAATGCCAAATCTGTATGACAAAGACATTTAAGAGTTAAATTCAGCATTGCCTTGAAAATCAACAACAATAATTAGAAAGAAAAAAAAAAAACCCTACCAATACTAGCCTTGTATATGAAGACCTGGTCAGAGGGGCAGAAAAATCCCTTTCAAGCTCTGTGTGAAGGTTGCAGGACACTTACCGACTGGGATGTTTGAGGTGGTCACAGCGGTAGCATGGGACGAATGTGAGGGCATTGTCATGGTAACAATTGTACTTGTGGGAGCTTGTGTGTGTGACACAGAGCCTGAAATTGGAGAAAAAAAACCTTTTCAACAATGATCTCTTTACACACATTACAGATTCTCCAAAACCTGACAAAAGGTCTTAGGAAAAGATAAGAAAATTCTTCTAGCCTATTCATTTCCTCTGACTGAAGCTGAGAAATGAAAAATTAACTCAACACTTAAGACTCACACTTCCCTAGCAGGAGAGCAGGGCTGCCAACTTACCGGCTGTAGTCGCTGAAGGAATGGTGTTGGTTGCCAAAATAGGTGCTACTGTGGCCGCAGCCACTGGTGTACCGGTGCTGAAGATAGTTTTCTGGCGGGGGGAGATCCACAACACAGTTATAAACAAGAACAGCTCAACCTCAATGCAGTTAAAAGCAATTGCTGCCTTCCATACTGCGAGGTTCTTATCAAGTTTTGCACAACTCTGGTTTTAACCCACAGCCTACATGGGTGGTTTTGCCTCTGGTTTTACCTGAGCCATGGTGTGAAGCTGCTGTTTTGGAGTCCCTAATGCAGGATGAGATGGCAGTGTGATTCTTGTTGTTACATCCCGTGACTGGGCAGGACGCTGAATGCTAATTGCTGCAGATGGTGGATGCTGGATAGACAAAGTTGGCCGACTGAAAAGGGAAGAAAAGACATTGTGACTTCTAACTTGCCTCTAGACTTGATGCAGGCAGTCAAGGCCATTTACTGTCTTTTTTTTTTTTTTAATGTTATTTTTGAGAGAGAGACAGTGTGAGCTGGGGAAGGGCAGAGAAAGAGAGGGAGACACAGAATCCAAAGCAAGCTTCAGGCTCTGAGCTGTCAGCACAGAGCCCAATGTGGGGCTGGAACTCGAATCGCCAGATCATGACCTGAGCCAAAGTTGGATGCCCAATTGACTGAGCCACCCAGGAGATTCCATTTACTATCTTGTACTAGACCACTGTCATACAGTTGTATTTTTTGTAGGTCTGTAAAGTGTACAGATGAATCTAGGATGTAAATGGCCTGTTAAGTTTCTCTCCTGAAAGTCCCATAAACCTCATTTCCAAAGGTATCAATATGCACCATGAACCAAATCAATTAATTCTTAGTACACTCTTAGTGTAGCTAATCAACACTCTAGGACAATCTTAGGTAAGCATTATTATAATCAATACACTTCACTCTGCGGACAAAACTGGAGATACACACTAAGGTTTTCACGTTATGAGGGAGGATTACAGACAACCTCGATTAACAGCAGCCTATGTCAGGGCCCTTGAAGCACTGACCTGCTCCCAATTTTGTATTATTCCTTTCCATGTCATTCCTTAAAGTGTTAGTTATGAGTGCCTAATGATGAAAGGGATATCCACACAGAGAGCAGGTCAAATTAACTGGCAATAAGCTATTGAAATTCCAACAGTGGCAGGAGAACTTGACATTATAACAAAGTTGGCATCTCAAGTCAGAGGGGGAAGAATGGACTACTTGATAATAAATGATGCTGGGAAGACTAGGTAGCCATTTGGAAAAAATAAAATTGGATCCCTGCTTCACATATTACACCAGGATACATAGGAAAAGGATCAAAGATTTTATAAGAAATTTAAAAAAAGCATGTGAAAAAAAAAAAGAATTCTTTCATAACTTTGGAGTGGAAGAGAGTTTTTTAACTACTAGAAGCTTTGAAAATCCAAAACTTATAAAAAGATCAATAAATTTTACTCTGTGAACAAATAAGCAAACCTACATAGAGCAAAACACACTATAAACATAGTCAAAAGAGTCATAAATGAAAGTGTGATCTTTATATACTAAGATCTCCTTGTAGTCAATGAGAAAAATAATTCCCCAAAAGAAAACAAGCAAGGGATATGCATAGCCAGTTCCGTTTCACTAACGGAAAATGCAAACGGCCCCTTAATAAAGAAAAGACGCTCGCCCCTACTCATAGGAAGAGAAATACAATTTAAAATACACTGAGACATCACTGTTCACCTATCAGAATGGCCAAAAAAATCCCCCAAATGGATACTATTGTTCAAGGTGCAAGGAAACAGACACTTCTTTTTTTCAATATATGAAGTTTATTGTCAAATTGGTTTCCATACAACACCCAGTGCTCATACCGAAAGGTGCCCTCCTCAATACCCATCACCCACCCTCCCCACCCTCCCACCCCCCATCAACCCTCAGTTTGTTCTCAGTTTTTAAGAGTCTCTTATGCTTTGGCTCTCTCCCACTCTAACCTCCTTTTTTTTTTTTCCTTCCCCTCCCCCATGGGTTTCTGTTAAGTTTCTCAGGATCCACGTAAGAGTGAAAACATAAGGTATCTGTCTTTCTCTGTATGGCTTATTTCACTTAGCATAACACTCTCCAGTTCCATCCATGTTGCTACAAAGGGCCATATTTCATTCTTTCTCATTGCCACGTAGTACTCCATTGTGTATATAAACCACAATTTCTTTATCCATTCATCAGTTGATGGACATTTAGGCTCTTTCCATAATTTGGCTATTGTTGAGAGTGCTGCTATAAACATTGGGGTACAAGTGCCCCTATGCATCAGCACTCCTGTATCCCTTGGGTAAATTCCTAGCAGTGCTATTGCTGGGTCATAGGGTAGGTCTATTTTTAATTTTTTGAGGAACCTCCACACTGTTTTCCAGAGTGGCTGCACCAGTTTGCATTCCCACCAACAGTGCAAGAGGGTTCCCGTTTCTCCACATCCTCTCCAGCATCTATAGTCTCCTGATTTGTTCATTTTGGCCACTCTGACTGGCGTGAGGTGATATCTGAGTGTGGTTTTGATTTGTATTTCCCTGATGAGGAGCGACGTTGAGCATCTTTTCATGTGCCTGGAAACAGACACTTCTTAAACATTCTGGATGGAGTATAAACTGGTATAAACCCTAAGGAAGGCAATTAGTAGATATCAAAATTATAACTGTATATAATTGCTGATTACTTTTGGGAATCTATCTATACTTTGGGAATATGGATATTCTTGCACACGTTATTGACTGCAGTATTACTTATGATAGGAAAAGTATTGGAAACAACCTCAAACCCATTCATACATACAATGGCTCACTATACTGCTACTAAGAGAACAATGAAACGGTCTATGAATGTGGGAAACTTTTGATGTATATTCCTATATGAAAAGAAAGAGAATCTATGAGTTAATTTTTGGTTAAAAAGGACAGAAGTAAGAACTGCATGTGAATCTGACTATATATATTTTATTTACATATTTATTTTTTGGGAGAGCGCAAGCAGGGAGGGGCAGAAAGAGGGGGCAGAGGATCTGCAGCAGGCTTTGCGCTGATAGGCTGACAGCAGCGAGCCTGATGTGGGGCTTGAACTCCTGAACTGGGAGATCATGACCTGAGCCAAAGTCGGGTGCTCAACCAACTGAGCTACCCAGGTGCCCCTGAATCTGACCATATTTAAGAAACCCTGGAAGGATAGCCAGTAAGTTATTATCAGGTAATTTAGAAAAGCAAAGGGAAAGGAACATAGGATCTTGGTGGACGGGGGACAGATGAGAGAACAACACTCCTTACTACACATCTTTTTTTATGCTTTTGTATTATGAAAACATGTGACTACAAATTAAAAAGAAGTTGGTAAGTTGAGCTGTAAGGGTAGACTTGATTGGGACTGTATATATCTAAAAATTTTTTTTTAATGTTTATTTATTTTTGAAAGAGAGAGAAAGAGAGAGAAAGAACATGAGCAGGGGAGGGACAGAGAGGGAGACACAGAATCCAAAGCAGATTCCAGGCTCTGAGCTGTCAGCACAGCTGGGGCTTGAACTCATGAATTGTGAGATTATGACCTGAGCTGAAGTCAGACACTCAACCAACTGAGCCAGCCAGGTGCCCCAGGACTGCATGTATCTAAACTAAGCAATGGTTAATTTCATCATAAGAATCCTGTCTCAAAATTCTTAAAAAACAGACATGGGGGATATTAGTGTATAAAGTGTTAAAACTGAATGAAGGATGGTTTTCTTTCTGAAAAGAAAACTAAATGCCTATCATTTGAGTTTAAAGGAAAGCTGAAAAGACTGGCCACAAACACAACTATGCAACTTGGTAGAACTCACTGAAGAGAAAGCCTACTACCGGAGACTGGATTTTCATGTTTGGATTTTTGTTTTTTCCAGGATGAGCCATTTCTCCAAACCCATTCCCTATGTTCACCCAAGATGTAAAGGACCCCAAAAGATTTCCTCTTAAGTGACTCTCATGTTCTCAAGCCAGAAAAAAAAAACTAGAAACATAAAAACCTGGATAGTCCTAAAAAGTCTTTTGGTCATTCATTTCAAGCCTTTATTATGCCTCTTCTGTTAGTCATCTAAAAAAGGGTGGGAATGAGAAATGGATGTTCTCTTGATAATTTAAATGACCACTTTGAGATTTTGTTTCCGTTTCATTTTCTCTCTCCATTATTATGGTAGAATCCAATTTTTTTTATAAGTCATAGAGCCCAAAAGTTATATCCAGAAACACAAAGAAGAAAAATACAAGCTGTGCCTATTTCACAGCCTGGTTAGTCACCACCGGAGAAATGGCACGCTGGTGGGAATATTGGACTAGATTAGCACATACATGGTAGACCAATTCTGACCAGGATGTAGAGATCCACACTGCGCAAGATACCACACTGCAAACCGAAGTACTTCTGTGGCTCCTAACATTACCAACGATGACCATTTGGACCCACTGTCCTGAGGGTCCAAATGCGGGCTGCAGGATCAGATGTTTGGTACAATCTCTGCTGAATCTGCCTAAAGATATTATTCTTGATGCAGCAAGTGGAGACTCAGTCCTTGCTCAAATTAACAGGATTCTGAACACCACTGGTCCAGTGAATGAACAGTAATTATGACTTTGTTTTACAGCCTGGATTCTTCCCTACGTGGCTTTCACACCCTCTTCGAAGGTGACTTTAGAATAACCTGAGAAGAGCAGATATTTGGGGACACAGACCACCTGCATAAACTTGTTGCTCCAGCTATCAGGACGTCTCTGCAGCTTTATCAGGTAAAAATCCATTTGGAGACTGGATTTTTTAATGTTTACTTTTGAGAGAGAGGGGTGAGAAGCGGCAAAGAAGGAAGGAGACACAGAATCCAAAGCAGGCTCCAGGCTCTGAGCTGTCAGCTTAGAGCCTAATGTGGGGCTTAAACTCACATGACCTGAGCCGAAGTTAGACACTTAACTGAGTGAGCCACCCAGGCGCCCTGGAGACTGGATTTTTAATAGTTGACAACATAATGTGCTGAATACAGCGTCACATAAGATACCTGCTCCTAGCATTTATAATGAAAACCATTCAGAGAGATACATGTATATATAATTAAAATAAGGACAAATTTTAGGATGGATGAACTTAATTATAAAAGTAATTCTGAAAAACCTCATAACAAAGAATAACGCCAACATTTGGATAACTGGGAAAGGGTCTCCTCAATTCACCTTGAATGCATTGACATTTAAGAGGTCCAGCACATGCAAAAAATACCCAAAAAAGAATATCTGTATTAAGGATTCAAATATGGTTTTAAGTGGTTTTGAAAGCACAGACTATAGTGTATAGTAATCTTTGACTTTTCGTGTACTCTTAATAAAAAATGATAAATATTAACATTTCTATAACATATATTACATGCTAGGCATATTCTAAGTCCTTTACATGTATTAATATGATTTATTTAAAAAAATTTTTTTTAACATTTTTAATGTTTATTTTTGAGACAGAGAGAGAGAGACAGAGTGCGAGTGAGGAAGGGGCAGAGAGAGAGGGAGACACGGAATCCAAAGCAGGCTCCAGGCTCTCAGCTGTCAGCACAGAGCCCAACGTGGGGCTCGAACTCATGGACTGCGAGATCACGACCTGATCCAAAGTCATATGCTTAACTAACTGAGCCACTCAGGTACCCCTATAATCACTTTTTATAATGATCTCTGAGGTAGCTAATATTATTGCCATTTTCTAGGTGAGGAAATTGAGGTATTAACTCTTTGACCTAGCACTCTCACTTCCACAAACAGACCTTGAAAATACACCATCTAAAACATGGAACAGCACATGTGTCAAAATGTCCAACACAACATCCATAAGATGGGGTACAATGCAGCCAAAGATAAAAGGAATGAATAAGATATCTCTAGGTACTGATTTGGAGTCCTCTCCAGAATATATTGTTAAGAGAAAAATGCAAGATACAAAACAGTATATATAAATACAACGTGCTAGATTTTCTGTAAGAAAGGAGTGGAACAAACAAACAAACAAAATGTATGGGTTTATGTATGCATATACTTACTTCATAAAAAGAAACCCTGAGACACCAAATCAGAGAGTAATAAAATGGGGACTCACCAAAGAGCAAATGGCAAGTTAGGTGTAGCCACAGACACTTAAGAGTCCATCTTTTTATATAGCTTTGACTTTTGAACCAAATAAATATTTTCCATGTTTTTTAAAAAGTTAAATCAAAAAGTAAATTCTAGGGGTGCCTGGGTGGCTTAGTCAGTTGAGCATCCAACTCTTGATTTTGGCTCAGATCATGATCTCACAGTTCGTGAAATCAAGCTTGAAGCTCACAGCACAGAGCCTGCTTGGGACTCTTTTCCTCCCTCTTTCTCTTCCCCTCCCATGCTTGCATGCATGCTCTCTCTCTTAAAAAAAACTAAATCCTTAAAATTAAAAAACAAATTTAAACAAACAGTCCTAACTATGTATTAAATTATAATAAACATGCACTAAAAAGATAACCAAAAAACTAGGAACAGGTTATCTTAAAAAGCAAAGGGATAGGAACATGGGAAATTGGTACCTGAGGGACAGAGAAGAGAATGATACTTCTCACTGTATACCTTTTTATATATTTACATTTTGGATATCCCACAGAGAAAATAATCAAGTGACTTTTGAACACATTCTCACTTTGTTTAGTGGGATCCAGTTTGAGGACAAAAGAACTGTGAAGAAGTCTTAAACTTCATTCAGTCTTATTGTGAGCAAATCTACAGAAAATAAGGGGTTGATTTTCGACGGTGGACTTGGGACGCTGAAGTGTTACTATGAAACTATTTTTTTAATATTATAGATCAGAAAACCCAACTAGTTATGCTAATGTCTTGAGGACACAAGGTTTTCAGTATGAAAGATGCACAAGTGTAAAATTGAGGAGGGAGTCTGGGTGGCTCAGTTGGTCAAGTGTCTGACTCTTGATTTTGGCTCAGGTCATGATCTTACAGTTTGTGAGATTGAGCCTGAGGAGGGGCTCCACGTTGACTGCGTGGAGACTGCTTGAGATTTTCTCTCACCCTCTCAAAATAAATAAACCTAAAAAAAACAAAAACAAAAAACAAAATATATATGTGTATATATATATATACACACATATATATATACACATACACACATACATATACGTATACATGTATGTATATGTACATGTGTATATATATGTGGCGCCTGTGTGACTCAGTTGTTTAAGTGGCCAACTCTTGATTTCAGCTCAGGTTGTGATCTCACAGTTCGTGAGTTTGAGCCCCGCATCTGGCTCTGCACTCATAGCACAGAGCCTGCTTTGGATCCTCTTGTCACCCTCCCTGCCCCTTCCCCACTTGTGCTTACTCTCTCTCTCAAAAATAAATAAATGTTAGAAAAATTAAAAAAATATATATATATATGTAAAATCGAGGAAAGAAAAAATTTATAATGTTAAATTTCATTTGGAGATATCAGCATGAAGCCATGACTATGTTTACTATATTGATTACCTCTGTCCACAGAAAGAGCCCAAAAGGAATGATACCTCAAGAGCAATGTGTACCCCTAGCACCCAGATCTTGGGTTCTAATTCCCATTCTCCACTAAAGAGAACCAAGAATCTTTGCAGAAATGGCTGATTTCAAGACCAGGGAAGCAGAAAAAATAAAAAAGGGCCTCATTTATCATGTACCAGAAATAGGAAAGTATGTGAAGTCCAAAAGGAGATATCAAAATGACACTCAAGCCAGTTTGTAGGGGTTCTCACTAGCCAAATTTGGGGCAGCTAGGAAAGAAAGGGATTTTCATTAAAATACACCGAGTAAAGAAAATATCCCTGATCCATAGTAGCAACACCCTCCTATACAAAAAAAGATCAAAGAGATTAAGTAAGGTCAGCCAGCTAGAAAGTGCTCCCAAGTCTGTTGTCTTAATCACTATACTATTTCTTTTTAATGGCCTCAGAGGCAGCTCTAGGAATAGACACCCAATTTAGACAAATACAGAAAATATGTGGTTAATTTACAATGAGTAGACTAATGAGCATCCTCCAGTGTTAAACTGGATGTTTGCTTCACTTTAGAGTGAGGACAAACAAGAAGTACTGTAGGCAGAGACTGCTGGTTTGGGATTTTCTCACCTCTCAGAAAACAGTAACAAGGAAAAGAAAATGGAATTCAGTCTCCATCTTTGGCAAAACTAGGAGAGACCTGAAAACTCAAACCACAGAAGGGGTAGCAGAACGGCCAAGGCAGTGATACTCAAACATGAGCCAATACAGACAGGATTTCTGCGGCTATAATTTAAGGGACAAGATCCAGTCAAGTATAATTCTCCAAAGTGAGGAGCATACTCTGACACGGGAAACCATAATCTTTTGTTTGTAACAATCAGAGGGGTCACTGAAGCAGAACCTGGACTCGGACCAGTTCCAAGATCCAAGAATCAACGATGTAGGGTTAAACTATTAACCACACACACAAATAAGTGCCATGTGAAAAACAGGGTGTGGTGAGGGGCACCTGGCTGGCTCAGTTGGTAGAGCATGTGACCCTTCATCTCAGGGTCATGAGTTCAAGTCCCATGTTGGGTACAGAGTTTACTTTAAAAAACAAACAAACAAACAAACAAACAGCATGTGGTGAGATGCAGGGAAGAGAAAAACTGCCATTTGGGACAATCTATCTTCACTAGCAGGAGAGAAGTAATGACCAAGAAAATACAAACATAGGATTCTGAGCCATTAGGAAAATCTCCCCTAATCCAGTACACAGCCCAGCCTACAAAAGAACCAATTACAAATAGATGACGCAGAATACATTCAACTCCATTCAAAGATGAGTAGTCAGAACGCAACCAGCACAGGATCTATCTCATGATGCTATAAGAAAAATGGTGGACAGAAAAAGGGGAAGTTCATTAGAAATACTTTCACTAAGCAGATGAAAATTGTGCCATGAATGAAGAAACCTGATGCAATAACTGCTTCTAGAAATGAAAACACAAAACAAAGATGTAAGAGCTCACTGGACATGATTAGACAACAGAAGGGGCTAAAATAAGCATAGCTCAAGAGAAAAACAGAAGAAAATATTCAGCTGCATCAGGACTGAAAGCAAAACTAAAAAGTAGAGCATGCCAGACAATGGTAGAAACTCAGTAAGAAACAGAAGATTGTGAGAAAGTAAGCAGAACCAAAAGGGGGAAAAGTTAATAAGGCTTAGATAAGGAAGTCATGCAAAAAAGATCCAACAAACACATAACTGGGTGCCCCTCCCACTAAAATGGAATAGAATAAAGACACAATCCAAGAAAACTGTTCATAAATATGGTGTCATGCTGCAGATTAAAAACATACACCATGTTTCAGAACAGAACAATACACAATGGTCACTACAAAACAAATCCCATTTAAATCATCGAAATTCAAAGATAGAGAGCCTTAGGGGCGCCTGAGTGGCTCAGTTGGTTGAGCTTCCAGCTCTTGGTTTCAGCTCAGGCCATGATCCTAGAGTCAAGACTGAGCCCCATACTGGGCTCAGTGCATAGGGTGGAGCTTGCTTAAGATTCTCTCTTCCCTTCCCGACCCCTTCCCCTGTTCATGCTCTCTCTCTCTCTAAAAAAACAAAACAAAAACAAAACACAACAAAACAAAAAACAAAGAAAAAAAATCTTAGGGCAATCAGGCAAAAATATCAAGATCCTTTTAAGGTGTTTAAAAAAAGAAATAAAGCTGGCCTTACTTCTCTACGTCATCTAGTTCTGGAAGGCAGAGGAAAAACACTTGATAAAGTACTCACAGAAAGAATACAGAAACAAAAGAATTATCAGTTAAACTACTGCTTAAGTATAGCGATAACTGCAAAATGATTCTGAACATGTGAAAACTCAAAATACTGGTCCTGTAAGTTCTTTTTGAGGAAGGTAATAGAGTTCATTCAATCAAGCAACGAACAATAAAAAATGATTTAAAAAATTGGCAGATAAGATTACTCTGTTTAACAAAAAGAATAAGACTTAAAATTTTTTTGGAACTTTCCTTTGTTTCTATGCCTTAAGCCAATTTAATTACCTTTGGTTTATCTGGTCTTTGAGAGTTTGATAGAGTTCAGTGAAACCGTCTGGGCCGAGTGCTTTTCTGGGAGATGTTGCTTTGAAATTTTTTTCTATTTCTCCAATAGAAATTGGTCTATTTAAGCTTTCTGGCTTCAGGGGCACCTGGGTGGCTCAGCTGGTTGCGCATCTGGCTCTTAGCTTTGGCTCAGGTCACAATTTCACAGTTTGTGAGTTCAAGCTCTCCGTTGGGCTCTATGCTGACAGCACACAGCCTGCTTGAGATTCTCCCTCTCTCTCTCTGTGCCCCTCCTCCACTCACATGTTCTCTGTCTCTCTCAAAATAAACAAAATTAAAAAAATAAACTTTCTGGCTCAATTCAAAGGGAGCTAAATATTAGAAATTTATCATTGTTATAGATTTTTTAAACTTAAAAAAAATTATTTATTTTGAAAGACAGAAATAGTGTGAGCAGGGGAGGGACAGAGAGAGAGGGTGAGAGACAGAATCTAAAGTAGGCTCTGTACTGTCAATGTATAGCTCGATGCAGGGCTTGAACTCACGAGCTATGAGATCATGATCTGAGCCGAACACTTAACTGACTGAGTCAGCCAGGTGCCCCTATCACTGTTATAGATTTAAGTAGAAAAATCATCTGGTCATTAGGGTTTTTGCCTGTTTAATTCACTGGTGTATTTCTAGCGCCCAGAGTACTGAGACTGGCAAAATGCTCAAAGTACACCTCACAAAATTCAACAACCAGTTTTTAATTAAAAATTCAATACAATGGAGGGGCGCCTGGGTAGCTCAGTTAAGCGTCCGACTTCAGCTCAGGTCACCATCTCACGGTCCGTGAGTTCGAGCCTTGCGTCGGGCTCTGGGCTGATGGCTCGGAGCCTGGAGCCTGCTTCCGATTCTGTGTCTCCCTCTCTCTCTGCCCCTCCCCTATTCATGCTCTGTCTCTCTCAGTCTCAAAAATAAATAAACATTAAAAAAAAAAAATTAAAAAAAAAATTCAATACAATGGAAAAGATACTTTGATAACATGGTTTAAAAAAAAAAAACTCTAGTTTTCATTGTCTGCACCTTTCTAACTTTCAAATTTCCTCATACCATCTGAATATATTAACTTTTTTTTTTTAAGTTTATTTACTGATTTTGAGAGTAAGAGAGAAAGAGAGCGAGCAAGCAGAGGGAGAGGGAGAGAGAGCATCTCAAGCAGGCTCTGTGCTGTCAGTGCAGAGCCCAACACAGGGCTCAATCCTACGAACTGTGAAATCATGACCTGAGCTGAAATCAAGAGTTGGGACACTCAACCGACTGAGCCACCCAGGCACCCCTGAATACATTAACTTCTTCAAGGTAATACAAAATTAAAATGAACAACATATAATCTGTTTTATGTTGGGCAGTTGTGTCTCTCTATACCTCAGGCAATATTTTAAATTACCAAAAGGTAAAGTGTGCTCATTTTACTGAAGAGGAAACTAAGGATCAGTAATGTTGAGAAACTTGCCTAATGCCACACAGCTAGTGAATGACAGAGCTAATGGTTAAATAGAAGTCCTAGGCACTCTTCTACATTTAAAAGTTACTTTCTTTAGAGTTCTGTTCCAGACCCTCTTCTCACTGTATTTATTCCCCCTGGTGAGACTCATACCCCCAACCTTGAACTGTAGCCCACAGGCTGATATCTTCCAAACCCATTATCTCTGGCTCTGACATCTCTTCAACCACCTGCTGACAACAGCCACTGGATTGTTCCATGGATAAACTCAGTATCCCAAAAATCAAAATTATTTCTAACATTCGCTTTCTTTCTCTTGTTTCCTTTTTACTTACTTGGTCAAACAAGGAAAAAAACCAAGGAGACATCTAGACTTCTTCCTCACCACTCTGCCCTGCCTTCAGCTGGTAATCAAGACTTACGGATGGTCTCGTCTGACTGTTTTGGTCTTCATGCCTACTACCCCTTCTTCTGTTCAGTGAATCACTTCTTGTTTATATTGCCAAAGGCAACACATAACCAAAGGTATTAATCAAGAAAGACGTCCTGGCAAGACTCACATCCCATTGTCTCCGCCCAACTTTCACAACCTTCCCACAATGCAATACAATGCAATATGCCTTGGGGATCAGGAGGACAAATACCATCATGTCTTCACCCAACGGTGTACTTCCTTAGAGGCACCCCAGATCATTCCTCATCAACCAGACTTTATCCCTGTAGGGCCCTGTTGATCTCTCCCTTTTCAGATACCCAAACCTTCCAATACAGCCTAGAGACTTACAGTCTATCTCTAGCAAATCCGCAATCTCTAATCTGAATATATCCTTTACCTCCCTGCCCTAATGAATCTCGGCTCTCCCCTGAGAATACTCCTTCCCCCTTCAGCCCTCTCACCTGGGAGACCTTTTCTCTCAAAAACCTCTTCCCCATCTATATGGTCTTCCTGAATTATCTCCTTCAGAACTCTTACCTGGACTCCAAACTCCTCTATTAACCTATCTCAACATCTCCACTTCAGTGCTCAGAAGTCAACACCATCTTCCAGTGCTCAAAACCAATCAGGGATTCCTCCCCAAAGCTAGTCCTCCCACTGTTCTTCATCACACGTTACTGCAGCATCACCTTCCTAGCCACATGATGTCACCTTCCTAGCCACGCAGTATTACTGCTGCGAAACCTTCCTAGTTACACAACTGGCAGGGCCAAAATCCTGACTCTTCCTATTCTCTCACTGCCCCTATATAATTCTTCAGAAGTCCTCAACCAACTTCAAACCTCTACTCTGGATCTAACCAGGTTCCACCTCCAGCAATCCTCTTTCCTGGATTCCTGACACACCCTTCTAAACCATCTCTCTGTTTCCCACTTTGCCTCTCCACAGCTGATCCACCAAAAACTTCAGATCATGCTGCTGCTCTGCTCAAAACTCTGGTAAGGCTTCCCGCTGCACCCCAGCAAAGTCTAAATCTGTAAAGGCTTCCTAAGGCCCTAAGTGATATGGAGACCCTGTTACTTCCTAAAATAATCTCTGGCCGTTCTCCTCCCATCAGCCTCTTGCTTCTCCTTAGGCGTGGCAAACACACTACAATCTCAGGCCTTTGCACTTACTGTTCCCACTGCTTAGAATGCTCTTATCCTACACAGCCATATGGCTCACTTCATTACATCTTTCAACTGTTGGCTCCAATCTGTTCTTATCAACAGTTCTCCCGGATCATCTTACATGAAGTGGTAGGCCTGCACTGCCTACACTGTCGCTCCAAATCTCACCCTATCTAATTTTTCCCCAAAGCACTTTGCACCATCTAGGACACTTTGTTTTTGTGTGTCTCCAGCCCCTAAAAATAGAAACTCTATGAGGGCAGGAATGTCTCGTTGTTCACTGCTTTACCTCTAGTATCTAGAACACTACAGAGTTCATAGAAAAGCACTCAAGGAGTATTTACTGAGGTAAATGAAAGGATGAAGGAAAGAAAAAGGTAAAGAAGGAGGGCTAGATCTTTAAGCCCCAAATATACCTGAGTGCTGAATCAGTAGCATGTGCTGCTGTTGTAGTAATGACTGGAGATTGAGCTCTGGTGGCTGAAACAGTTGCTACCACAGCAGGAGGGATGGTATTAGAGGTGGTCACAGGTGGACGAGACTACCAAGAGAAGAGAAAAAAATATTTCATTTAAAACAAAAAGCAAAATAAAATACAATAAGCCAAACACTGTAAGTGTAATTTAAAACCTGGGCCTCCAAACAAGTATGTTGTTCAAATGAAAGGAGATTCTCACCATTCTGACTAAGGAATTCTATGTTCAGATAGGTAATTTTAAGACCAAGAGTCAGAATTACAAAAAAAATTCCCATTTTGGCTGGATAGAGTATATAAATTCCTCCTTTCCAAATATGACTAGATTCAACATTTTATCCTATGGGGAGTAGTTGGGATCCAACCCTTCAGATCTAGAGTGCCCACAGATTTGTTGTTGGTTCTGACATAGACATTCTATACTCCCACACAACCAAGTGCTTTCCACAGAGGGCTCTAAGCCGTCGGATGGAGATGCTGGCTCTCGGGCCCTCTAAGCCAGCAAACACGTGAAAACAGCATTTGCTTATGGGAGATTCAGGGTGCCCAGCTGCTCTCTGGCTGTTTTCACATGGATGTACTTCTCTTACCTTCCCTTATACTACATCTGTGTATAAAATCTTCACCAGACAAGTTCCACCCTGGGCTTCACTGGCTTGTCCACTGTCATTTCTTTCGCTCATCTGAGCTCTTCTGAGTAGTCCCTTTCTTGACCCCGATACATGCAGTTCAATTCGCAAATGCTGCCCATTTGGATCTGCCTCTTATCTCCAGACCTTCGATCTGCAGTGCCTACGCCTACTGCTACAGCTTGTTTCACACCAGGTCATCACACTAGCTTTAGAACTCCCTGTTTGGGTTCTTTCTCCTGTCCTTCCTGTATACCATTTACACTCCGGGGGCCGAATGAGTCTCCAAATGTGCTTTGTTAGCCAGCAAGCCCTCTTATTTTGTTTTAAATTGAAAACTCTAGGCTGGACATGTACTACCCAGTGTCCTACCCAGCAATCTTCCTGATTGTGTTAAACCCAGCTGTTCCATATATGTGACCAGTCTGGCCCCCAAAAGTATTTGAACATGCATCTACCCTCTGTGGTTCAGCTACATTAATCTTTCAAAGAGATTTCTGTGATCTCATATTACTATGTTCAAAAAACTTAGTGGCTCTCTGCTGTGTATAAAATCAAGTTTACACTCTGTATCTTCAAGCTCTGAATTCAGAGACATCACAGTATACCTCATAACACAGTATACTTCAGTACAATTGAGGCCATAGATTTCCTTGGAAAAAAGTTGAAAGGCACAGACTGTCTTTCTTGAAAAGCACACACATGTATAAAAATGTGCACGAAGTATTTAGGGGCTCATACATCCCTATGTGAATTAAAACTTCTCTGTTCTGGCTCACCTTTACTAAACCCAGTATACAAGTGCCATGGTCTTCCTTGCCACTGTGCATAGTCTCACTCCCTTTCGCCGCCTCTTCACTTCTCTGAATCTCCCTCTACACCCATCCCTACGACAGCTTCTCTTGGCCCCACTCTTCTAAATCTCCGTGGCTGATCATCTCACACCGTATAGAACTCAACCTTCTGGACACCTTGGCGACTATATCAAAAGTCACGTGAGGTCAAAGGACTCTCCCAGGCTCTAGCAGAGTCAAGAACTCTGAGTAGGCACTTGATACTTGCTGGCTGATTACCCACAAGCTGACATGCCTGGATAGGTTGGTGAATGATATGCTGTACTGCCGGCTGAGCTGTAGCAGTATTTGGCAACTGGGAAGTCGGCCTCAGGACCGTGGTTACTTTAGAACTGGACATCACAGCAGCAGCGGCTGCACCTGGAAAATAATTTTTGTCATTAGTATGGCTTATGGGCTCACCATTTAAATATTCCAATCATATGCCCTAGGAAAAGAGTGCAGATATGTTCTAAAACTCAGTATGTCAGTAATTTAGCTGACATGACGTATTGTATACTTCCCTTTTGTCACATAGAAAATTTTAAAAAGTGCACTCATGGGTTGTGATTTGTTAAGATTAGTAAACTGTTTTGCTTCTTTAAGGACACTATGAAATGAAACTGTTTTCTGTTTTGTTAACTGCAAGGATACAGAAGAGAGGCACACACTGAATAGCACAGCGCGGGGCTGCTGCCTTCATTTAGGCCAAGGCTCCAGCGGTTTAACCATCAGCGAGGGTTCACCTGAACTACCTCTGCCTTTGTATTGTCAAATACAGGCAAATGACATCTTAGTATTTTCACGAAAGTACTTTCGATCTAACACAGACGCCCTTGCAATCTGTGAACTTTGCTCTGGGGACCAATGAATTACGTTATGACCAAGTAAACCTGGTTTTGTACTTGTTAGCCTTATTTTGCCAACAATGATTTTACACTCTCCAACAAAAGGCTGATGAAGTAGCTGAGAAAAGTCACTGAATTTAATACTTGACAACCTATCAGAATTTAACTGTAAGAATAAATCCATCTTACAGCTGTATTGCTTGAGTTACCATTATCACTAAACCTTTAAAATATTCAGTATTCGTATCTGTGACTTTATTCTAAACATCAAGATCATTTTGGACTGTCATAGGTCTGAGGCGTTCCTCATTATAAAGGACAATCTTTAGACCCTACTAAAAATCTGAATTGTTTTAAGTTTACACCCAAAAGCATACACACATGCTTGTTGGGGTATGACTATAATTAGCACATATTTGACCATGCCAAAAATGTGTATTGCTCTAAGTTTATTTCTGCTGTCCTATAACTTTAATAAGCTGATTCTAGATACATTTTTTATTACTGTATCTCTTACCAAATGTGTATCTGCCAATGCATTTTGAGAACATAAGCAAAACGTACAGTTTTTACCTCGAGGTAAATGAGAAGCTCCAATGTGAAGAGGGGGCCCAGGAGCATTGCTGCGGATAATAGACATCTGTACATTTGTGGTCATGATATGATGCAGGTTACTGGGATGTCCCTGCAAGAAACAAGACACAATGTTATTTTCATGTGCTTGGTCTTAGCCATTGATGCTTAGCCATTGCTTCTAGGAGGTCAGCTGCCTCCAAATGTGGGTCAGGGTGTTCCTTTTAGACAGTGAGTACCCCAAGGAAAAGGATGTTTAGTTTTTTTTATGCAACATACTACATGAAGACCCATGCCCGCAAGCGTGGGGTAAGTGACTGTGAGGACACTTCAACTGCCTTGAGCCACAGTAGGTGCTAGATCTCTAACAGATGGACTCATTTGACTGCCCACTTTGGGACACTCTCATCTCCAATATTAGTCTTTCACACTTGTTCTCTCTGCGTTGGCAAAAAGCTTATTCTATTTTAGAATAAGCCAAAAGCTTACTCTATTTTATTCTTATTTCCTATTCTATTTTCTTTTTTTTTTTTTCCCTATTCTATTTTCTTTACGTGTCACTGCATTCATCCACTCTTTATGTTATGCAGGACTTCTAAGTAAATGTCAATTAGCACTCAGCAGGTACTCCCATACAAGTTCCTCAACTCCTCCCCTCCTTAGAGGACCTTCCTCAGAGGCTCCCAACCCTTATGCCAGTGATACCGAAGTGGGGGTTCCAGTATTTCTGGGAGTACTCAGCAGTATGACAAGAGAAAAAACAAAAAACAAAAAACATAGTGTCTTCTTAGAATACCAATTTTTTTCTTAAAAACTGGAAGGGAAAGTTTTTAGATTCAGGTTTTTTCACTGGTCAATAATTCAAAATATTTAAATAAATCATATACATATTATAGAGTAGGAGTAGAATTTCAGCCAAAAAACATAAGCTAAAACATGTGACTACAAAATAAATGTTCATGACTGATGAGCTGCTTGAGGGCACCTGCTAGGTGCCCAAGACATACACCATCATCCTCCTCAGAGAAAAATCCTAAAGAAGCATTACTGCCACGAGGCTGTTCTCCACCCCCCAAAGCTAACCAGCACAAGTGGACTCTGAGCACCTCAAGGATACGGACGGTCTTGTCTAGACTTGTATCTCACATGGACGGTGGTGCCTCACACATAGCAGATGCTCAATACATACTGGCCAAATGACAAAGACCACTGTGCATGTTGGTTTTACTCCCTGCAGATATCCTTCTCTCTCAAACCTGCTATCCTCCCCTTGCAGATACCAGTGACCATTTAATTTTTTAATTTAATACAGTGCCTAATGTACTGCTGGCATTCAATAAATAATGATCAACAGTTTGGCATCTCAGTTTGAAAATCAGCAAATTAAGAGGAGAAAAACCTGTTGTCCACTGATTGTTGCCACAGGAATGGCTGAAGCTTGAGGGATGCTACTCTCCATGGTAACGGTAACCTGCCCTGGAACCTTGGGGGGAAGTGACAAGGTAGAAGGTGGAGCAGGAGCAATGGGACGGCTAGGCATGGTGGGCTTCGGGGGCGGCTGCGAACAGAAAACCACACGAAACAATCAATAGCTTTTTACGAGTGATGCATTTCCTTCTATAGTTAAAAAAGTACACAAATCAAACCTGGAGAGGGCCAGGAAAGATCCAGAAGCCTTATATATTTTATCTCTTAGCATCACAGCTCTTCCATTCAAGTACCAGCATTTCCATTTTACAGATGAGGAAGCATACAAAGCAAGGCTATGTCACTTGCTCCAAGCCACACAGACAGTAAAAACTGGAACTGGGACTGAAGCCCAGACTTGGATGGCTCACAGCCCACATTCTTTCTTCTGTACAATGCTGTATCCCAAGTTTGGGCGGAAGTAAACAAAACTCCCAGTAACTAAAACATTGCGACAAGGTAATACACAAGGCGATATTCTCAGATACCCCCAAATTAGTGAGCTTTAAAACAAAACCTTGGAGAAGAGTGCCACTCCAAGATAAAAACTAAGTCAGCATGCCCATTAACTTGAATAAAGTCAATGTCAAAATGGATACTAGAAAAGATCCTGTGATGCCAACTGCCCAGCGGCACAAGATAGGCACTGCAGAACAGCAGAGCTCTGAGCGACAGAAAAGAGCTGAACTGATGGGTCAAAAAGAGAATGCTGTGATATCCTGGATGCAGCCTAAGACTCTGTGAATACTGTCAGGAATATGAGCCAGTCCTTAGCTGTGGTTTAATGTGAAATTTTAAACCTCTCCATTACCTTCATAAGTCCCTCCGAAAAGGAGAGTGGCACTGCTGGCGTCAGATGTGCTGGTGGGGCTGTCACTGTGACGGGTGTGCCCGATGCAACAGCATGGTGTGTAGACAACATCTGCACCTGCGGATAGGGCCTTACCACAACAGGCTCTTGCTTCTCTTCACGGGACTGGAGGGAGCCGCCGGAACCCATGTGCTCCCTGGCAGTGACTTCAGCCTCTCGACTAGATTCATCATTGACTAGTAAGGGCATTAAGGGAGAAACCGCATGTCATATGCTTTCAGTGTTAAATAATACTAATGAAGTAAACAGCACATACAGCTGTCAGCTAGGCTGATAGCTCAGAACCTGGAGCCTGCTTTGCATTCCGTGTCTCCCTCTCTCTCTCTCTCTCTCTCTGCCCCTCACCCACTTACTCTCTCTCAAAAATAAGAAGGCATTAAAAAAAATAAAAAAAAAAATGATCTCAAACAGCTGGAAGAGCAATGCAAGACAGGATGCTTTCATTTAAGGTATTTATTTAAAAAGTTATAAAAACCTAACATTAAAAAGATAACATAAATATTCTTAAGCCCAAGAACATACAGCTTTTCAAAACAAATTTCCTACAAAACAAACATGGAGATCTCTATCATTATTACAATCCTATCATCATTATGTACACCTTTTGAAACTCAACAATTCCACTTGCAGCAATGTATCCTATAAAATACATAGTACATGTGTAAAATGACTTGTGTACATTATTTGTTTCACCATTTTTATTCCAGTAAAGGAATTTTTAAAACCTACGTATCTATCAACAGGTGACTGGATGTATAAATTCCGGTATACTCCCAGACTACCATGCAACTATAAAAATAAGACAAGGAAGCTTTTTAGGTATTCTTATTAAAAAATCGGTAATGTGCATTATGCAAAAACATATCTAAAGGAAAAAAGCAAGGTACAGAACAGTGAAAAAGTAATCATACATGCCTTTATTTTCTTATGTAGAAACATAACTCCCAAAGTATCTTGATTTCTTGATGGGAAAGAAAGTAGATTCTGAGAGAATAGGGATAGGAGAGATACTTTTTGCTATACACTCTTTCTTTGGGAATTCTGGACCGGAACAACATGTAACTATTTAAAAACAATTTAAAAATTGAGGGAATTCGAGTCCCACATTGGGTTCTGTACTGACAGGGCAGAGCCTGCTTAGGATTCTCTCTCTCCCTCTCTCTCTGCCCCTCCCATGCATGCCTTCTCTCTCTCTCAAAATAAATAAATAAAATTTTTAAAAAAGCTAAATGAAATCCCATTGGATATACCATAGCTTTTTTAACCATTATATCACTGATGGGCTTTTAGGTTATTTCCAAATTTTTGCTATTATCAACAACTCTGGGATAAACATCCATATGTATTTTGAGTTCTTGTCCAGCGATTTCCT
Source organism: Panthera tigris (assembly GCF_018350195.1). Taxonomy (NCBI): domain Eukaryota; kingdom Metazoa; phylum Chordata; class Mammalia; order Carnivora; family Felidae; genus Panthera; species Panthera tigris. The sequence goes on along the minus strand of NC_056667.1, from coordinate 109,911,719 downwards.
CAGGAAAAAAATCTCTGAGTACAGGTGTTACGTGAAAAGACAGATGTACATTTTACATTTTGTTATATGTTGGTTTTTCTCCCTGGTCATTCAGATTTTTTTTACTTTGATTTTTAAAACCACTCTATTGCTGTACAATTTACATACAATAAAATGGCTATTCGAAGACTAGAGAGTTCAACAACAGTTTTGTTTTTTTTTTTTTTACGTTCTTAACCAACAGGCTAGGAGTAGAACTGCTGGGTCAAATGGTAAGTAAATGTTTATAGGAGACTGCCAAAATACCTTCCAAAGTGGTTGTACCGTGTTATAGTCCCATCAGCCAGCGGATCAGAGTTCTAGCAGCTCCTTATCCTTACAATTCTTGATACACAGACATTCCAGTGGGTGTTTAGCGGGGTTCTCATGGTGATTTCAGTTAGCATCTCCATGATGACTAGTGATGTGCAACTTCTTTTTATGTGATCACAGGTCATTCATAAGTAACTTCCTTTGTGAAGTATATGTTTCTTTTCAAAAAAATATTTTTTTTTTACATTTATTTATTTTTGAGAGACCGATAGAGTGCGAGTGGGGAAGGGGCAGAGACAGGAGACAGAATCCGAAGCAGACTCCAGGCTCTGAGCTGTCAGCACAGAGCCCAACATGGGGCTCGAACCCACGAGCCGTGAGATCATGACCTGAGCCGATGTCGGGTGCTTAACCGACTAAGCCATGCAGATGCCCCATGAAGTGTATGTTTCTATATTTTGTCCATTTTTTAGTCAGTCAGCTTTACTGAGGTATAATTTACATAGAAAATCCACTAAGCCTTTGTATAAAATTAGATGAGTTTTTGCAGGAGTATACAGTATTCTAACCACAATACAATCACAATGGAGAACATTTTCCATTACTCTTACCGGTTCATTCATGCCCCTTTGCAGTCAGTTCCCTCCCTCAGACCCTCCTACCCCTTAGAAACCATTAATTTGCTTTCTAACACTATAGCTTTGTGTTTCCTGGAATTTCATACAAATAGAATCATACAATATTTGGTCTGTTGTGTCGGTTTCTTTCTCTTAGTATAGTCAGTCCTTGAACAACATGGATTTGAATTGCACAGCTGTACTTACACGTGGCTTTTGATACAGTACAGTGCTGTAAATGATTTTTTCTTCCATATGCTGTTCTTTCTTTCTTTATTTTAGAAAGAGAGAGACCGTGCATGTGCGTAAGCAGGTTCCACACTCAGCATGGAGCCTGACACGGGCACTGATCCCACAACCCTGGAATCATGACCTGAGCAGAAATCAAGAATCACACCCTCAACCAACTGAGCCACCCAGGTGCACCTCTTCCTTAGGCTTTTCTCTGTAACATTATCTTTTCTCTAGCTTACTTCATTATAAAAATACAGTATATGATATATAAAACACAAATATGTATCCATTGTTTATGTCATCAGTAAGGCTTCTGCTCAACACTAGGCTATTAGTAAAGTTTTGGGGGAGTCAAAGTTATACTCAAATTGACTCAGAGGGCCAGTGACCCTAACCCTCAGGTTGTTCAAGGGTTAACTGTATAATGTTTTTGAGGTTCATCTATGTTGTTCTATATGCTAGCAGTCTGTTCCTTTTTATTAAGTAGTTTTCCACTGTATGTATAAACCAAACTTTATCTAGTCACCAGCTGATAAATTCTGGGTTGTTTTCAGTTTATGGCTATTGCTTCTAGGAACACTGATTCTAGGAACACTGAAGTATGAACACTGCTTCTAGGAACACTGAAGTATGAGTCTTTGAACATACATTTCCATTTATCTTGGGGAAATATCTAGGAATGGGATTGCTAGGTTGTATGGTCAAGTTTATATTTAACTCTATGAAGTACTGCCAAACTGTTTCAAAAGTAGCTAGATTATCTGGCGTTCCCAACAAGAAGGTATGGATTCTACTTGCTCCATGAACACCTCAAACTTGGTATTGCTGGTATTTAATTTTAGTCAGTATAGTAGATATGTAGTATTTTCTGTGGTTTAGTTTGCATAGCCTTGAGGAAATAACACAATTGAGTATCCTTCATGTGCTTATTGGACATTCCTATAGTGTCTTTGGTGATCGGTCTATTCAAAGTTTGCCCATTAAAAAAAATCAGAGTGTCTCAAATAGCAAAAGCTATTAAGTTACAAGAGTTCTTTATATATTTAGGATATAAGTCCTCTGCAGATATATTTATCCAAATGTCTTTGTGGCTTGCATTTTTGTTAATGGTGTCTTTTGAAGAACAGGCATTTTTAATTTTGATGAAGTACAATGTATCAGTTGTTTCTTTCATAATTAGTGTTTTTTGTGACCTAAACAGTATTTGGTCACTGCAGTTTCCATGTTTTCTTTTAGAAATTTTAAGTTTTACGTTTAGGTCCATAATGATACATTGTGAGTTAATTTTCGTGTAAGGCAAAAGTAAAGGTTAAGGTTCATTTTTTCCATATGGATATTCTGGTGTTCAAGCACTATTTTGTTGAAAAGACTATCATTTCCCTATTGAATTATCTATGTACATTTGTCAGAAATCAGTTGACCATTATTATGTATGGGTCTGTTTCTGGATCCTCCACTTTCAATGATCTATATTTCTATCTTTATGCCAATACTACACTGTCTTGATTAGTGTAAGCTTACAGCAAGTCTTAAAATAACGTAGTAGAGTCCTCCAACTTTCTTTTCTTTTTAGGGGGATCAAAATTGCTTTGTCTATTGTAGATCCTTTGGTTTCTACATAAATATAGATTCAGGCTGGCAAGTTTTACAAAAGGACATGAAAGGATTTTCATCAGGATTTTTAAAAATCTACAGATCCCCTTGGGTAGAACTATTATTTTAAAAATATTGAGTGTTCCAATCCATAGGCATGATTGATCATTTCATTTATCTAGGTTAAAAAAAATTTTTTTTTAATGTTTATTTATTTTTGAGAGAGAGAGAAACAGAGTGTGAGCAGGGGAGGGGCAATGAAACAGGGAGACACAGAATCCAAAGCAGGCTCCAGGCTCTGAGCAGTCAGCACAGAGCCTGTTGAGGGGCTGGAACTCACGTACCATGACATCATGACCTGAACAGAAGTCAGAGACTTAACTGACTGAGCCACCTAGGTGCCCCACTTTTATCTAGGTTTTTAATTATTCTCAGCCATGTTTTTCATAGGTTTTTAAACCTAAGTCTTACACACGTTTTGTTAGTTTATCCTTAAATATTTTCTGTTTTTTTTATGCTCTTGCAAATGACATTTTAAAAACTTCCTTTTTCAAAAAAATTGCTAGTATTTAAAAATATAATTGGTTTCTATACATTGAACTTTTATCCTGAAACCTTTACTAATTTCACTTACTAGTTCTAAGAGCTTTTTTCTTTTTTTTAAAGTTTATTTATTTTGAGAGAGAGTGTACGTGCACTCATGTATGCAAGCTGGGAGAGGAAGAGAGGAAGAGAGAGAGAGAGAGAGAGAGAGAGAGAGAGAGAGAGAGAGAATCCCAAGCAGGTTCTGTGCTATCAGCACAGAGCCCGACACAGGGCTAGATTTCACTAAGTGTGAGATGAAGACCTGAGCCGAAATCAAGAGTTGGATGCTCAACTGACTGAGCCACCTGGCTCCCCCCTTTTTTTCTTTAAAGGGCTTTAAAAATTTTTTTTAAGTAATCTCTATACCCAATGTGGGCCTCAAACTTACCACCCCAAGATCAAGAGTCACATGCTATTCTGATTAAGCCAGGCAGGCACCCTAGTATTTTCTTTATATATAATGTTTTGAACCTTCCCTGTTATCCAAACAGATCTTCCCATAATTAAATTTTTGAGGGAATGGACAATTTAACAACTTTCCCCAAACCTATTTGTCCAGGAAGACTTTGATTTTTGACAATTTCATTAAGATACACTTTACGGAGCATTTCCTGTTAAGATCTTTTTGAAACCATTTATCATTTCCTTCCAGATATCTGAGTTCTTCATTTCAGCTTATTTTTACCTGAAAAGAATCCTGAAAGGGTAGTTAAGAACACTGGTTGTAGTCTACACTTCTGAAATTTGAACGTGTTTGAGATCCTGATATGCTTTTACTTCTGATAAAAGCGATAGGAAATATCAAGAAAATATTTAATTCCTCATGGAAAACTTTTGTTTCCTTCTCTGAGAGCAATAGAAGGAAAAAACACACACTATTCACAAGTAAAATTACAGACAATTTTAAGTCAATGATTTCCTCAACAAAATCTGAGGGCAATTATTCCTAAATGACACCATTTTAATAAGCAGCATAATTCTCTGCAAATAGACATTCAAAAATACTCCCTTTAAGCTATGCTCCTTTATTCATTCATTCATTCATTCATTTATTTATTTTAAAAGAGAGAGAGAGAGAGAGAGCGCGCATGCAAGTCAGGGAGGGGCAGAGAGAGGGGTGGAGAGAGAGAATCCCAAGCCAGCTCTGCACTGTCAGTGCAGCGCCTGATGTGGGGCTCAAACTCACAAACCATGAGATCGTGACCTGTGCCAAAGTTGGACACTTAACTGCCTGAGCCACCAGGTGCCCCTAAGCTATGTTTCTTTAAATTATTCTATGAATTTATATCAAAGACAAAATACTGTCAAAAATATTTATTAAAAAGCAAAGAACTTTAAGTGGCTCTGTAAGGACTTGATGACCACTACTTTGTGTCCTATGATGGAGCAAGTACAGCAAATACAAAGGTACCCAAGGTGGACGTGGTTCTAGCCCTCATTCCAGGAGGTCCAACCCCTGACTTGCGGATGGTGGAATCAGTAAACACCTCCTAGAGAAAGTGACATCTGAGATGAAACCTCAAGGAAGAACAGGAACTAACCAGATAAGTGAGTGTGAAAAGGAAGAAGGAAGATTGTGGCAAAAGGAACAGAATGTATAAAGTCTCAGAGTCAAGAAAATTGGGAACTTTTTGTCATTCATTTAGAAAATGAGTAGCTACTATTAAGCAGCAGACATAAAGTAGCTTAAAGTTATTTCAAGTCTAAAGAGAACTGAAATGAATTTGTAACAAAAAAAAAGTTGGCAGGAGGGAAGCAAAGGGATAATGAGGTTGAAACACTAGACAAAGGGCCATAGCTCACAGATAAGAGAGAGAGACAAAGCAATTAAAGACGAGGCCATGTTCCTGGTTTGAGCAGACAGTGGTACCATGAGCAGACAGTGGTACCATTTACCACGATAAGGAACTTAGGAAGCAGGAGGTGAAGAAAACGGAATAGAAAAAGAAATACTCCACTTTGCAGTGCCAACTTTTTTCTTGACACATTTAGAGAAAAGACCACTTGAAGGAGTTCCTCAACTTCAGCACTACTGACTGGACTGGATACTTTGGGGCACCGGGGCAGGGGAAGCTCTAAGGCCCATTTAGCAGCATCCCTGACGTTTAACTATCAGATGTCAATAGCACCCCCTAGTTGTGACAACCAAAAATGTATCCAGACATTGCCAAATTATTCCCTGGAATGCAAAATCATCCCTGCTGAGGACCACTGACCTATAGCACTCAAAGGGTATACAACCAAAAACTAAGTGCATATATGTGTGCATATTCCGTTGATCCTTGAACAATGTAGGGGTTAGGTGATGGCCACACCTGCAGTCAAAAATCTGCATATAACTTTTGATTCCCTTAAACTTAACTACTAATAGTCTATTGTTGAGTAGAAACCTTACCTGTAACAGTTGACTAATACATATTTTGTATGTTATAAGTATTATATATCATATTCTTGCAATAAATGAAGCTACAAAAAAAAAATGCTAGTAAGAAAATCATAAGGAAGAGGCACCTGGGTGGCTCAGTCAGTTGAGCAGCCCAGTCTTGACTTTGCTTTAGGTCATGATCTCATGGTTGTGAGATCGAGCCCTGCTTCAGGCTCTACACTGAGTGTGGAGCCTGCTTGGGATTCTCTCTTTCCCCTCTCTCACTCTGTCCTTCCCCCACATTCACCTACCTTCTATCTCTAAAAATAAATTTTTAAAAAATTATTGAAAAAAGAAAATCATAAGGAAGACAAAATACATTTACAATACTTTACTATTTTTTTCAGAAAAAATCCACATGTTAATGGAGTTCAAACCCATATTTTTCAAGGGTCAAATGTACTTTTTTTTTTCAAACCTTTTTCCTAGTTCATAGGCTCATAAAAGGCAAGAACTATGCCTTACATAGTTTGGACTCTCTCATGGCACTATAATACTCTGGGCATTAATTAAAGGAGAACACACTACTGTATTAAAAATATAGTTCTTGTAGGAATGCTTTAACGTAGGTTTCTGGTATACTCTAGTACAAGTGAAAGAATTAAAAAAGGAATTTAAAAAGCCTTGTTTAGATTAGAATTATAATATATCCTTTATTCAAATTTGATAACCTAGTATTTACTAAAATCCCACAAGGAATTTGCTAATTAAAAAAAATTTTTTTAAATGTTTATTTATTTTTGAGAAAAAGAGAAACAGAGTGTGAGCAGAGGAGGAGCAGAGAGGGAAGGAGACACAGAATCGGAAGCAAGCTCCAGGCTCTGAGCTGTCAGCACAGAGCTTGATGTGCGGCTTGAACCCACGAACTGTGAGATCACGACCTGAGCTGAAATCGGACACTGAACTAACTGAGTCATCCAGGCACCCCCCCAAAACTGGCAACATTCTTAAAACAAGAAGCAATATAGGAGAACATCGCATATCTCACCTGTGGCAGCTGGGTTTATCAATCCTGCAGAACCACTGTTTGCAATCTGTGAAGGAGCCTGGCTTAGCCCAGTGGATGGGGTTCCTAACCGAGGAAACTGTTGAGAACTCATTTCCACCTGCAGTGCATACAGTCATATGGTTATTACTAAATTCTCACGTTAGAATCAGTAATGAGAAATTAAAGCATCTCCAGTACCTATACTTTCCTTTAGAAAAGCAAATGCAGCATCATTCACCTAGAACAATTATTTGTGATCAATATACAGTGCAGAAGTAAACTAAATTCTGTTAAGTTTTTAGTGGACATAGGTTCAATAATAAAATCATTTGTGTGGTGTTGGGGGATACTGACACTCCATAAATACAGCTTACCACTCTAAAAAATCGACACTGAATTCTGTACAACAGCCACATGACAGGTATTAACACAATACATATACATCGGTATAAAGTTTTATGGAAAATAGCATGTCCCTTTGAAAGACTAAAGCTTACACCAAGGTGACCACAACTGCCATGTATATGTCATAGGAGGAATCTGAGGGGAGATGCCTTGTTCTAAGATATCAGAAAGCTGACATCAAGACCTACTTCAAAAGAACTCTCAAATGATTTTCTGCACAGGCTTCCGTTTACCGATTTCCTCCCCCTTTCTCTCACAGACCACCCCCACCCCCCACTAAGCCAGAGGAACCAGAGACCTTCACCACTTTCTCTAAATCGACCCCCACTTTTCCCTCAAGAGCCAAGCTCTACCGGTCTTTCGATTCGCACGCAACCCCACCCCCACCCCAAAGCCCACCGCTGAGATTGGAGAACACAGGTTTCCAGACACACTTCGGGTGTCTGAGACTCTCGGGGAAGAGGGAGGACGGCATTCTAGGGATCCCTAGCACAAGCGGCGTGCCTCTTTACCTGCAGCCGCCGCCCGCCGCCCGCACCTCCCGCTTCCATCTCGCCGGGCTGGGGGTGCCGCGGAGGGCCCATCTCGGTGGCAGCGCTGGGCTCCGGAGTCGTGGAGACGGATCCTACCGGAGCCCACTTCGGGCCCGCCGCTGTCCAGCCCAGCCGGCCCCGCTCACCCCCGCCACCCCACCGGGGCTCCGCTCCAGTACTCTGCCCCCGAACCTGCCCCTACCTCCCCCGCCCGCCCATTGGCCCCACGCCGGGCGCGTCATTCGAGGGCCCGCACCAATCCGCAGAGGCCTGCGCGCTCTGATCCCGCCCCACCCTCCCGCCGACTCCCAGCCAATCAGGCGCGAGCCTCGCCGGGGCAGCCCAAACCCCTCGAGGCTGAGCCAATGGCAGAGGAAGACAAGCGCTCCCGGCGAGAGGGGCGGAGAGGTGGGAGGCCCCGCCTCGGTCGGGGTCTGAAAGCGGCGGGCGCAGGGCCCGGATGTGGAGAGTCACTTTAAACTGCTCCAGGAGCCAAACTCCCTGGGCCGCCCGCCCGCCGGCGTTCCCCCAGCCGCTCTACTTCCCCGCCAGGGCCCACGCCCGCCACGCCCCCAAGCCCGAAACAGCCCACCCCTACTGGAGCCTCTCTCTTCCTTGCCGCAGGACACCGGGTCCCTGCCGCCGGCCCAACTGCCAAGCCCAGCTCATGGAAAAGCGTAGATCTGAGCCGCAGGAGACGAGGCACCGCTGCCCTTCCCCAGGGACGCTCAGCGGGACGGACGCTGCAGCCCGGCTCAGCCGCCCCGCCCCCTCGTCTCCTCCCCTCTCCTCCCCTCCCCTCCCGGGCGCCCGTCCCGCCATTACCTGGGTGCTTCGCCGAGGGGCCGCCGCGCCGCCTCGAGCTCGCTCCTGTGCGCTCTCTGCTTTTGGGGCCGACGTCCTCAGGCTCTGGACCCGCCGCCACCGCCGGGGCGCTAGCACTCTGCCCCCCACCCCTCAGCCCAGCGCCGCTGCTTCCGCCGCCGTAACGAGCCTCTCATCTATTGGCTGGGGTAGACCCCGCCTCCCTCTGGGGAAGCCAGTCACCGCCCAGTATGAGCCGGAGAGCGGACGAGCCTGCCCCTCGGAGCCGCGGGGTCCTGTGGGAAATGTAGTCTCCGGTGCCAGGAGGGCGGGCCTGGGCGGGACCTCCGGGCGACCCGGCCCGTGTAACACACCCCTTTGCTGCCTAGAGTGGATTCTGCCTTTTCTCTTTGCTTAGTAAAAAGGTAGTGAATCCCACCCCTTTGCCTCAGCTGATGGCACTAGGTTGCATTTTCCCCATGGAGGTGCGGCACGGGAAAAGGGTAATGGAGGCCGACTGCAGCGGGCCGAAGAGGCCGCAGGCAGGGCCGAGGGTTTTCCTGACTGTGCTCACTTCCCCGCGCGGTGTGTGGGACTTGATGTCACCACCGAAGGCCAACCACGGCTAGCAAAGCCTAAGCATCGTGGGAGAATCGGGTGCGCTGAACTGGAGCTATTCTGTGGGGTTTGCGCCGAGCGCGCCGCCTCAGGCACTGCGCACCGGGCTGGGCCGCCCCAGAGCGGTACACCCTCGGGTTGAATCAGGCCGGCTAGAGAGGGGATCCTGACGCAAGGCTCGGGCACTGTGCACTTGCTCAGTTTTTTCCAGATTACAAAGAAGACAAGGGGGATGGTGTTGCTTTGTTGTTTTGTTTGGGGTGGAAGATTGGAGTTTGTACACCTGTAGAAGTCTTAGCGAAAACTGGGGAAGCAAAATTTGGATCTGTATTATGTTCCCCTCCTCCTTTCCCAGATGGTAATTTAGGCCTGGACTTTTGTGACAAGTTAGAAATAAGAGGGGCTTAAATCTCTCCTTTCTATCGTGCACAGTTCTGTAAGATAACTGATTGGTAGGACGATAGTAGCTCAAGGCAACAAAGATGAGCCTCAAGTACCCCTCTCCTTCCTCAAGCCATTTTCTCACTTTCTTCCCTTCTCAGATTTCTTCTGAAAGTAACTGATGTGATATACTTTAGTCTGCTCTCTCCTTAGGCAGTCTCTACCCCTTGTTGGATTCTGCTCCTGCCACTCTTCTCAAACTCCTCCCCAAAAGTTGCCAGTGACCTACTTCACCCAGTGGTCCTTGCTTAGTTCTCATCTCCTCTACCTTGTTGACAGTAATTCCTCTTTAAAGTGTTCTTCCCTTGGCCTCTATAACCACGCTTTCTCCTTGTTCTACTCCTATCCTTATCAAATTCCATGGTACCTCTTCTTTCTCACAAATACAGCCTTCTCCAAGGCTCCAATCATCTTCTGATTTATACTATCTTCCTAACTGGTTTAATGCACTCTCACACTTTCAAATATCATTCTTGAAAATGACTCAAAATCTTATCTACACAATGTGACTTCTCTCATAGTTGTACACTTACAGGTCCACAAATATGTCTTACAACCCCCTGAAAAGTAACTGATAGAACACCTTTATTGATTTGTCTCATGTATGTACTCCTGATTTCTGGGTTTGATGAATGGCATCACCATCCTCTCTGCCTGTGGTTTTATTGTTGTTATTTTCCACTTTTCCATCTCCTAACATCACCATATGTACCTCTATACCCCTTTTCCAATGGTTACCATAGCCTTGGCTCAAGCTTTCACTATTTCTTGTCTGGATTAGAGCAGTGCTGTAATGAGTGCCCCCATGTGAATCTCATCCTGCCCCCAATCTGTCCTCCACAGTTATTTTTCTAAAACATTAATCTGAGTCCATTCTTCCCATCCTTGGCGTTCAGTAACTTCAGAATAAATCTCTAAATCCAGTATTCAAGGTCTTAGTAATTTAATCCCTCCTACCCAAACATAGGATACTCTCTCAACAGTAGTTTCCACCAAATCTCCAAACAGCTTGACTTCCAGAGTTTTGCTCAAGACTGACATGCCTTCTATAAAGGCCTCAACCTTCAGTGATCATCTGGTAGAGTCCTGCTGATTCTACGCTACCTAACTGGAAAGAAAAGGATTTATTATCTACTACAAGCCTTCCCTGAATTCCTCTCCTCCCTTCTCCACAGGATACTTCCTGGAACTTCTTCAGTACCTCTAATGTAGCACTGTCTACTCTGTATTTCTCCTGGAGTAGGCAAAGAAACCACTGATCTTTATATCTCCAATAAACAGGAAGAATTCAATAAATGTTTGCTGAGTCTAGTCACAAACAAGTCAGAGTACATGAGTGAAATCTGAGTTTTCTTTAGTTACTAGGGATAGTCTCTGCTGCTGTATTCATGCATATCTCCAATCCTTCATATCATGTACACTTGAAGGAAAATCCATGGTTGTGTTGCTAGGTTTTAGAATCCCCATCTACTGGGCTTGGTGTGCTGAAGACAACTTCCTGGTGCCCTGGCTGGGATGAATCTTCCATATATCTCAGGTATTCAAGCCCCCTATCAGTTTCAGGGACTCATTACTCTCTTGGATTCTTGAAAATGATGTTGCCCATACAAGACAGTTTTGATGGATTGAGCAGAGACACCAACAGGTATGCATCTACTAGGTGGTTATCTAAAGAAAGGGAAGTAACTACTCCCCTCTGCCAACAAAGGGCACAGGTTCTCAATGCAAGTGTCCTGTGGTGGTCAGTCAAGTGTCAGCAGGTGGCCTATACGTGTTTGTGATGTAAACAATGCCTTTGGCACTGGACCCCAATGGTTCTCAGTCTGTAAGAGCCTCAGTGGTCCAATGATACTCTTTGCAGTTCCTCTAAGTCCAGAAACTCCCATTGGCCCAGCTCTTCATACAGAGAAATCTAGTCCCTTCTTGTTTGCTCATCTGTAAAGGGAGAATACCGTTACCTATCTCAATCTTTTTGTATAGATTAAATGAACTATAAAGGATGTGATGTTTTTGAACTTTCTTATATCCATTGTCTTTATGACCTTCATCTGTTTATTACTGAGGCCAGACTCAGCATCTGTCTCCTCCTGGCACCACATTCTGTACCACTGTCCCTACCCCAAATGCATGTATGCTAGGTGTGGTGGGCAGACACTAGAATGACCTCTCATGATCCTCCTCCTGGTGTTTATTCCCTTGTATAATTCCTTTCCCTTGAGTATGAGGAGGACCCGTGATTTGTTGTAACCAATAGAATATGACAAAGGTGACGAAATGCCACTCCATGACATGTCATATTCTATGAGACTGTCTTGCTGCCACACCTGATCTAGAGGCTCCTACCTGGGCTGATGAAACAGCCAAGCGACATGGCAAGGGACTGTAGGTGGCTTGTAGGAATTGTAAGCAACCTCTAGGATTTGAGGGTGGCCTCCAGAAAACACTTGCAAGGGCTTAGACCTTCAAGCCTACACACCAAGGGAATTAATTCTGCCAACAACCTGGGTGAGCTTTGAAGCTGATTCTTACTTAGTCAAGCTTCTGGATGAGAACTTAGTACAGCTGATACTTGTAATTGTAGACTTTGAAACTATAAGCAGAGAATGAAGCTAAGATACACCTGGGCTCCTGACCCACAGAAATTGAGATAATACATGTGTTGTTTTAAGCTGCTGAGTTTGTGGTGATTTGTTATTCAGCAATAGCTAACTAATACACTCAGAGTAGAGTGGCATCTGATCCTAGGGCATCTATTCTATAGGCTGTCCTGAAGGAATATACTGTCCAAACTAGAAGGAATGTAATTGACCAAACGTCTCAATTCTCCAGAATTTGAAAGTAGAATTTGAAATATATAGAAGAAGAGAAGGAACAGAAGCTGAAAAGCTTGAGCATCAATGAAAACCATAAGAAAACTGAGCCAGAAACAGGCTGCAGCCGTAGACAGAAAAGAGCAGCATAGAGTTCCCAAGGAGAACTGGAAGTCGGGAGAAACCATAGAAGCAGAAACAGATAAGGGACAATTCATTAGGCAGTGGGTGGGAGATGGACAATTACCTCTTAGAAAGTCAGAGCAACCAGAGCACCTGGGTGGCTCAGTTGGTTAAGCGTCTGACTCTTGATTTCAGCTCAGGTCGTGATCTGACGATCATTGAGTTCAAGCCCCAGCACTGGGCTCTGTGCTGACAGGATAGAGCCTGCTTGGGATTCTCTGTGTCCTTCTCTCTCTTCCCCTCCCTGCGGTATCTCTCTCTCTCTCTCTCTCTCTCTCTGTCTCTCTCTCTCTCTCTCTCTCAAAAATAAATAAATAAACATTAAAGAAGAAAAAGAAAGCCAGAGCAACCAGCTGACTCAGTCTCTAGAACTGACCCAGAGGAGGTTTGTGTGTCTTCAACTACAGCATCTGCATATACAGATGAGCCAGAGTGAACCCATCTTCTTTACAGCCATGCCCAACCTGTTGATAAATTCACATTAACTTGAGTGAGTCTCACTGTAGCAGCCTAACCCTGTCAAGGTGAGGTGTGAACCTGAAGGCAGGCAGTTGAGAGGTGATACAGTGGCCATGCCATCTACAAAGATCCCAGTTGCTGTCTCCTGCTTTGTCAAATTTCATGATCCAAGTTGGCAGCACCAGCTCTAGCCATCTATTACTCTGGTTCCACCCCAGCTGATCTAGTACTAAGTGGACTGCAATTCAGTCGAGACACTAACCACCCATTAGTGTAGGCCTCCCCAGGTTGGGGGCAGGGTCCTCCCCAGGCTGCCCTCACTTATTGCCCCCAGCAATAAATTTCAGGGGGTCCCCAGGCCACTCGCACCTCTAATTGGCTACAAATTTGGGGGGTTCCCACAAATTTGTTTAAAAACTCACCAGAATGACTCATGAAACTCAGGAAAGCACTATAGTTACAATTACAGTTTTATTGTCAAGGACACACATAGGGTGAGATCTGAGAGGAAATGCAGATCTTGTATGCCCTCTTCTCACAGAATTGGGGTGCATCACCCTCCTAGCACATCAGTGTGTTCATCAGCCAGGAAACTTCTCTGAACTTCAATGTCTAGAATCTATAGTCATATTTCACTATGTAAGCATGAGCAATGAAATCATTGGCCAGATGACTGAACTCAATCTCCAGCCCCTTTTCCAACACCAGAGCTGAAAGCCCCAGCCCTCTGCCCCATCCTAGAGCTATCTAAAGGCCCACCAGGAATCATCTCATTAACATAACAAAGTCACCCTCCTCATCCAGGAGATCCCAAACTTTTTTGAAGCTTGATGCCAGGAACCCAGCACAAAGACCAGACAAATTATTTATTGTACCACACCATCACATCTGTATTTTAGCCAGGAGTAAGGAGCAAAAAAGGCCCCATCTTTACTGGAAGCTGCACAGGACTATTCCACTAATATCTCAGTGGCTGGAACACAGGCACTGTCTTGCAAAAGAGTCTGGGGACTGCAGGTGTTTTCCTTGACAGAAATGTGTCTAGCTAAAAATTGAAGACATTATTTTTAGGAAGGAAGGGAAGATTGGTCATTCAGTAGGCAACTAGTGGTATTTCACAGAACTCATGCAAAGGGTAGAGAGAAACACAAAAGGCAGAAAGAATGTTTTTTTCATTTCAGCCTCTGTGGGAGGTTGAGATGTCAAAGAACCACTAACACAGCTGTGAATAGTTTCCATAGTAACAAATGCCAATGTCATTTGTTACCCCCAACCCTGAGATCCCGCGGTGGCTGCCAGAAGCAGAGCTGTGAGTGTGCCCACATTAGAGGCTAGGTTACTGTCTGTGGTGTTACAAAGGACAAGAGAGATCACCCCGGCAGCCAGAGGAGAAGACAATGGCACATGTCCATTGGACATGTGGACAGACAGGAAGAATGGCCTATGGAGCAGACAGGAAGAATGGGCCACTCATTCCACCGATAGACTAAGTGACAGGCACTCCACAGAGGCTAGTTACATAGAACCCAATGAAACACTTCCATCACCACCCTCAGAGAACATTATATAAATACAATAAAACTTCCCTGCAGAAGGGTAGAGGCAGAGTCACAGAACAAATAAGTGGTGACCATTATTATGACAATATCTTTACTCCCAGGCCTGTGTGACCATAGAAATCCCAGTGAAGAACCATCGTTCAAACACTTTTTATAGAAGAATGTGCCTGAACACTACCAGTGAGCAACTGGTGTTTTGGCTAATCCATAGTCCTTCCTCCTAGGAAAGACTCATCTCCACAACCCCACATATGGTGATGACAATCACATGGTCCTGTCCCCTGACCACCAGGATTGGTATGGGCCCTGCTGGAAGAGTGAATTCTCTCTCATGAACTGGAAACTTATGTGGAGACATGGCAGACATTGAATGAGAATGGAGCCCAGTCATCTCATGGCACCCTTCAAGGTTCTGGTACATAGGATGCCAGAGATGTCTGGGCTCCTACCCTTTCTGGAGTCTGCTCTTTGGGCTCTTCTTTGGGTGCTGTGAACCTTTGAGTATGTATCTGAATTAGTTTTCTGTGGCTGTTATAAAAAATTACCACAAACCGAAAGAACCCACATTTATTGTCTTATTGTTTCTCAGCTCATTCGTCCAATGTAAATCTCACCTGGTGTCAGGCAGGCTGTTTTCTGGAGGCTTTCCTTGCTCATGTGCCTTGTTGGCAGAATTCAGATCCCTGCGTTTGTAGGACCAAGGTCTTCTTTTCTTGCTGCTGTCAGCTGAGGGCTCACATTTCTTGGATCTGGGCTCCTTCTTCATCTTTAAAGCCAGCAATACAAGGGTCCCGCTCATGTTTTGAATCTCTTCTTCTTCTTCCATTTCATCTCTCTGAGCAAGCCGGGAGAAGCTCTCTGCTTTTAGAGACTCATGTGATTAAACTGTACCCACCAGAATAATGCAGGATAATCTCCCCATCTCAGGATTTATAACTTTAATTACATTTGCAAATCCCCTTTTGCCATGTAAGATTCTAGGGATCGGAGGGTGGGCATCTTTGGTAGGCCATTATTCTATGTACCATGCTACATGTCTAATTAAGTCCTGGGGTTTGGGGATCTGATTTCTACCCTGACTCTGCTTCTAGTCAGCTGTCCGACACCAGACAAGACATTTCCTATCTTTATGCTCTCAGGTCACACCAGGAGTTCATGTTCTGGTAAGCCATGTTGGCAGACCTGCCATACAGGCTGACACAGGGCAGATGGAACAGGTCAGCTCCCTGGAGGAATCAGGGTAGATCGAGTATGAGGGTAAAAGCAGAGTTGCTCCCGAGGAGCCATGGGGGCAACTGGAAAAGTCAGAGAGGAGCAGAAGCATTGGAGCTGGGGCATCTCCATGGAGGAAGGAAGAAGTTGGGGCACACCAAAAACCATAAAATACCTAGGAATAAATCCAACCAAAGTGGTGAAAAATCTATACACTGAAAATTATAGAAAGCTTATGAAAGAAATTGAAGAAGACACACACAAAAAAAGGAAAAATATTCCATGCTCTTGGATAGGAAGAACAAAGATTGTCAAAATGTCAACACTACCCAAAGCAATCTACATATTCAATGCAATCCCTGTCAAAATAACACCAGCATTCTTCATAGAGCTAGAACAAATAATCCTACAATTTGTATAGAAGCAAAAAAGACCCTGAATAGCCAAAGCAATCTTGAAAAAGAAAACCAAAGCAGGAGGCATCACAATCCCGGACTTCAAGCTGTATTACAAACCTGTAATCATCAAGACAGTACGGTACTGGCACAAAAACAGACACTCAGACCAATGGAACAGAATAGAGAACCCAGAAATGGACCCACAAATATATGGCCAACTAATTTTTGACAAAGCAGGAGATAATATCCAATGGAATAAAGACGGTCTCTTCAGCAAGTGGTGCTGGGAAAACTGGACAGTGACATGCAGAAAAATGAACCTGCTCCACTTTCTTACACCATACACAAAAATAAACTCACAATGGACAAAAGACCTAAATGTAAGACAGGAAGCCATCAAAATCCTCGAGGAGATAGTAGGCAAAAACCTCTTTGACCTAGGCCGCAGCAACTTCTTAGTGAACATGTCTCTGGAGGCTAGGGAAACAAAAACAAAAATGAACTATTGGGACTTCATCAAAATGAAAAGCTTCTGCATAGAGAAGGAAACAATCAGAGAAGTAAAAAGCAACCGACGGAATGGGAGAAGATATTTGCAAATGACATATCAGATAAAGGGTTAGTATCCAAAATCTATAAAGAAGTTATCAAACTCAACACCCAAAAAACAAATAATCCAGTGAAGAAATGGGCAAAAGACATGAATAGACACTTCTCCCAGAAGACATCCTGATGGCTGACAGACACATGAAAAAATGCTCAACATCACTCATCATCAGGGAAAAACAAATCAGAAGCACAATGAGATACCACGTCACGCCTGTCAGAATGGCTAACATTAACAACTCAGGCAACAACAGATGTTGGCGAGGATACAGAGAAAGTGGATCTCTTTTGCACTGTTGGTGGGAATGCAAACTGGTGCAGCCACTCTGGAAAACAGTATGAAGGTTCCTCAAAAAATTAAAAATAGAACTACCCTATGACCCAGCAATTGCACTACTAAGTATTTACCTAAGGAATACAGGTGTGTTGTTTCGAAGGGACACATGCACCCCAATGCTTAGAGCAGCACTATCAACAATAGCCAAAGTATGGAAAGAGCCCAAACGTCCATCGATGGATGAATGGATAAAGAAGATGTGGTACATATAGACAATGGAGTATTACTCGGCAATCAAAAAGAATGAAATCTTGCCATTTGCAACTATGTGGATGGAACTGGAGGGTATTATGCTAAGCAAAATTAGTCAGTCAGAGAAAGACAAATATCATATGACTTCACTCATAATGAGAACTTTAAGATACAAAAAAGATGAACATAAGGGAAGGGAAGCAAAAATAATATAAAAACAGGGAGGGGGAAGAAACATAAGAGACTCTTAAATATAGAGAACAAAAAGAGGGTTACTGGAGGGGTTGTGGGAGGGGGGATGGGCTAAATGGGGAAGAGGCATTAAGGAATCTACTCCTGAAATCATTGTTGCACCATATGCTCACTCACTTGGATGTAAATTAAAGAATAAATTAAATTTTTAAAAAGTAAGCTATAAAACGACTTTAGTTTGATATCTATTGGCAATGATAACCCAACAAATTTTTTAAAAACCAAATTCACAAATACATATAGGAACATACCTTAGAGACATTGTGGGTTTGGTCCCAGACCACTTCAATAAAGTGAGCATCTTAATAAAAAAAAAAAAAAAAGAAAAAAAAAAAAAAGATGCTAGGCTACTATGCTGAGTGCCAGTACAATGTTAGTGGGAAGTCAAGCAGTATCAGGGCATAGCCATCCCGACAGTCTGCAGAATCAGATCTCATACCTACTCCCTCTCCCTAAGGCCTTTTGTGGACTCCATGGGCCTTTTTTTCAGATGCTCAGTCTGGACCCTTTTGACTCTTGGTGGCCTCAGACCCTCTGAAAAGTTGGCATATGATTCCATTCCTGGACACATTCCCTACCGCCTCTTTCACCTGCCACACAGAAGCCATGGGCCATATAAAAAAGTCCAGTGGGCACTCTCTCCAGGTGCAGAGACTTGCTCCTGCCCCTTCTACAAAGCTTTGTTTGCAAATCCCCTGGAGTCCCCACTGCTTAACTACTTCCACTGATAATACCTTTGATCAGCTAAGCCAGTTGGAGTCCAGCCCCTTCAGGAAGGAGGTGATCCACAAAATCTACTGGGTCACTGCAGCCTCTCTTGGATCTGGAATAGGGAAAAGCACAGGTGGCTTGCCAGACCTGTCTGGGCCCTTTTTTCCTTCCTGATCCACACATCTCGAAATCACCTGGCTTTCTCTCACACTAGATTGAGCCATCTAGCTCAAAGACCTCTGTTCTAGAGCCTCTTTTTCCAGCAAGCTGGCCTTGAGAAAAACTATCTGCTTTGGTAAAAGGAACTCTTCACCATAGAGGTCACCTTTGGAGGCCTGACTCTCTGGAGTCTAGCATCCTTGTGAAGAATCCTCAGATGGCTCTAGAGCTGGCAGTCCTGCTTTTCAGCATTTGAGTATACTTTCCTATTTGCTTTTAATCATTTAAAGTTGAAAATTTTAATTCCACATAGATAATATATAGTGTTATATTGGTTTCAGGTATGCAGCATAGTGATTCAACTAGTCCATACATTACTCAGAGCTTTTCAAGATAAGTGTATTCTTGATCTCCTTCACTTATTTCATCCATCCCCCTACCCACCTCCCCTCTGATAACCATCAGTTTGTTCTCTACAGTAAGAGTCTGTGTTGGTTTGTCTCTCTTTTTGTTCCTTTGTTCATTTGTTTTGTTTCTTAAAATTCCATATATGAGTGAAATCATATGGTATTTGTCTTTCTCTTGACTGGCTTGTTTCGCTTAGCATTATACTCTCTAGATCCATTCATGTTGTTGCAAATGGCAAGGTTTCCTTCTTTTTTATGGCTGAATTATACTACACTGCATATATATACTATATCTTCTTTATCCATTCATCTATTGATGGGCACTTAGGTTGCTCCCATAATTTGGCTATCGTAAACAATGTTGCAATAAACACAGGGATCCATGTATCCCTTTGAATTAGTGTTTTTGTATTCTTTGAGTGCATACCCAGTAGTATGATTACTGGGTCACTGGGTAGTTCTTTTTTTTTATTTTTTGAGAAACCTCTATAATATCTTCCATAGTGGCTGCATCAGTTTACATTCCCATCAACAATGCACGAGGGTTCTATTTCTCCACATCCTCACCAACACTTGTGTTTCTTGTGTTGTTGATTTTAGCTATTCTGACAGGTGTGAGGTGAAATCTCATTGTAGTTTTGATTTGCATTTCCCTGATGATGAGTGATGTTGAGTATTTTTTCATGTGTCGGTTGGCCATCTGGATGTTTTCTTTGGAGAAATGTCTCTTCATGTCTCCCACCTATTTTTTAATCGGATTCTTTGTTTTATGGATGTTGGGTTGTATAACTTTAAAATATATTTGGGATACTATTTGCTGTGCAGGAACTTTTTATTTTGATGTAGTCCCAATAGTTTGTTTTGCTTTTGTTTCCCTTCCCCCAGAAGACATATCTAGGGAGAAGTTGCTATGGCCCATGTCAAAGAGGTTACTGCTTGTGTTCTCCTCTAGGATTTTTGTGGTTTCAGGTCTCACATTTGGCCCTTAATCCATTTTGAGTTTACTCTTGTGTATGGTGTAAGAAAGTGGTCCAGTTTCATTCTTCTGCATGTTTCTGTCCAGTTTTCTCAACACTATTTGTCAAAGACACTGCCTTTTCCCCCACTGCATATTCTTTCTTGCTATGTTGAAAATTAATTGGCCACATAATTGTAGGTTTATTTCTGAGCTTTCTATTATTATGCTCCATTGATCTATGCATCTATTTTTTTGTGCCAATACTATTTTGTTTTAACTACTATAGTTTTGTCTGGAAGTCTGAAATTTTATCATGACATTTTAATCTATGTCAATAAGAGCATTTTTGTGTATATAAACAGCTAATTCAGGCATTGGTCAGCTGTTCTGTTTACCCTTCTTGACTTAGTCTCTCCTTTCTTCACTGTTCCTTCATTATCCCTGATGCTCTTCTGATTCCTCTTTTTCCCGCAGCTCTGACAATGTCCCAGGCCCTCCCATCTACTATGCCCTTACTCCACCACCCCTCCCCCAAAAGCTGAGCAGGGACCTGACAGACAAGTCTTCTGTGCAAGAAGAATTATCAGAATAATCACGAGCGAGAATATGTCCCACGTTGGCAAGAAAGAAATGGAAATTACTTCAGTTTTGTCCTTGGCCAGATTGGAGTTGCCACCCTGAGGTAGTGTGGCACCAAGGGAATCACAGAGGGAGAGGCAGAGAAGACCTCTGGACACCAGAAGTCACAGCTCCCAAGGGTCTCCTGGATAGAGAAGCTGAAGTAAGAGGAAATAGAAAATTCCAGAGGGGTCAGAGAGACATTTAAAAATATTTCCAAGTGTTGATATTAAATTTTTTTCTTATTTTATGAATTCTGTGCAGTTAAACAGTTCTAACACAAGTATTCCTGTCTGATCCCAAATAAAAGTGACAATACTGGACTTGTCATCTTGTTCCACTATTGCAACCACTTCACCACTACAGCCTTGGATAGCTGAGATGCCTGTAAAGTCAGCACAAATGGGACTAGGAATCTGCCTCTTTCAGGTATTTTTGGACAGTGAAGGAAAGTCAAATGGGCCTATATCCTGGAAAGCTAGAGAACCAGAGAACAACAACAACCAAGTTAGTGAATGTAGCAAGGTCATAGAATATATGGTCAATATATAAACATCAATTCTGTGTCTATATAATAGTGATGAACTTTTAAGAAAACGAAATTTAGAAATAATACCATTTATGATAGCAACAAAAATAAAATACTTATGGGTAAACTTAACAAAATACGTATTTACAAAACACTGTATATAAAAAATCTCCAAAGATTGCTGATAGAAACTGAAAAATGAAATAAGTGGAGATACATGCCATGAGTTTGGATTAGTAGACTAAATGTTAAAGTGACAATTTTGCCCACATCAATCTATGGATTCAACATAATCCCAATCAAAATCCCAGCAAGCTCTTGCAGAAATTGACAAGCTGGTTCTAAAGTGTAAAAAGAGATACGTATGTTTGTATACACATGTAATGGATATACACATTTTAGAATCAGGAGATGCAAAAGACCTAAAACAATCTTTTTTTTTTTAAATATGCATTTTTGAGAGAGGGAGAGAGGGAGAAAGAGCATGCACATGCACGTGTGCAAACTGGGGAGGGGCAGAAAAAGGGGGACAGAGGATCTAAAGCGGGCTTCATGCTGACAGCAGAGAGCCTATGTAGGGCTTATACTTGCAAACCATAAAATCATGACTTGGGCCAAAGTTAGATGCTTAACCAGTTGAGCCACACAGGGTCCCCAAGACCTAAAAAAATCTTAAAAACAAAGGATAAAGTCAGAAGACCTATACTACCTGATTTCAAGTCTTTCAAGACTTAGTGTAAAGCTACAGTCATCAGGACAACGAAGTATTGCAGTAAGGATAGCTATGTCATTCAAT
Source organism: Panthera tigris (assembly GCF_018350195.1). Lineage (NCBI taxonomy): Eukaryota > Metazoa > Chordata > Mammalia > Carnivora > Felidae > Panthera > Panthera tigris. The sequence goes on along the minus strand of NC_056667.1, from coordinate 109,889,999 downwards.
GGAACAGAATAGAAAATGTAGAAACAAATCCCCCTTCTGTACAATAAATTGCATTTCCAAATTGTGCAAAGGTAATTCAATGGGAATAAAATTATCTTTTCAATAACTGTTGTGAGAGCAGTTGCATATTTGAATGGAAAGAAAAAGAATGTTCACTTTTACCTGAAAGTACATATAAGAATTAACTCATGCTGAACTTATAAAAAAGCCCATTAAATGTGTTCAAAGAAATAAAAATGAAATAAAACTATTATTCCAATGTCTTAGTTGTTATATAAATATTAATGAATATGCCTCAGTGTCATATTTAATGGCATATTGTGTGTCAAAGTAGACATTTAAGAAATACTCACCTATCATGCATGGATATAGAATATGTCCTAGTTTTTAATTGCAGTGTAGTTGACATATAGTATATTAGTTTCAGGCATACAATATAGTGATGCTATAATTATGTATACTACAAAATGGTCACCACAATATAGTTACCATTTGTCATCATACAAAGTTATTACAATATTATTGACTATATTCCCTATGCCATACTTTTCATCTTTGAGATTTATTTATTTTTGTAACTAGAAGTTTGTACCCTTTACCTACTTCACCTATACACCTATTGCCCATTTGGCAACCATCAGTTTGTTTTCTGTATTTATGAATCTCTTTTCTGTTTTGGTGGTGGTGGTTTTGTTTTTTGGTTCCCACATACAGGTGAAATAATCTGATATTTGTCTTTTACAGTCTTATTTGTTTCACTTAGCATAATACCTTCTAGGTCCATCCAGGTTGTCATGAATGACAAGATTTCATTCATTTTTATGGCTGAGTAATATTCCATTGTGTATATACACCATATCTTCTTTATCTATTCATCTGTTGATGGGCACATATGTTGCTTCCATATAATGACTCTTATAAATAATGCTGCAATGAACATAGGGTTGCAAGTATCTTTTTGAGTGAGTGTTTTCATTTTCTTCTGATAAGTACCCAGAAGTAGAATTTCTGGGTCATATGATATTCTATTTTTAATTTTTTATTAAAATTTTTTTAATGTTTATTTATTTTTGAGAGACAGAGCATGAGCAGGAGAGGGGCAGAGAGAGAGGGAGATATAGAATCCGAAGCAGGCTCTAGGCTCTGAGCTGTCATTACAGAGCCCAACGTGGGGCTTGAACTCACAAACCACGAGATCATGAGCTGAAGTCAGACCCTCAACTGACTGAGCCACCCAGGTGCCCCTATTTTGAATATTTTAAAAGTTTATTTATTTATTTTGAGACAGAGAGAGAGCATGGGAGGGGCAGAGAGAGAGAGGGAGAATCTCAAGCAGGCTCTACACTGCCAGCACAGAGCCTGAAGCAGGGCTGGAACTTATAAACTGTGAAATCGTGACCTGAGCCAAAATCAAAAGTTGGATGCCTAACCGACTGAGCCACCCAGGCGCCCCTGTTTTTAATTTTTTGAGGAACCTCCATACTATTTTTTGTAGTGGCTGAAGCAAATTACATTTCCACCAACAGTGCATGAGGGTTCCCCTTTCTCCACATCCTCACCAACACTCATTATTTCTTGTGTTGTTGATTTTAGCCATCCTGACAGATGTGAGGTGATATCTTATTGTGGTTTTGATTTGTATTTCCCTGATGAAAGTGATGTTGAACATCTTTTCATGGGTTTGTTGGCCATCTGGATGTCTTCTTTGTAAAAATGTCTATTTATGTCTTCCGACTATTTTTTAATTGGATTATTCGTTTTTTGAGTGTTGAGTTTTGTTTTTAAGTAAACTCTACATCAAATGTGGAGCTCAAACTCAATACCCCCACGATCAAGAGTCACATCAGCTACAGACTGAGACAGCCAGGTGCTCCTGGGTGTTGAGTTTTATAAGTTCTTTATATATTTTGGACACTAATCCTTTATTGGGTATGTCATTTGCAAATACCTTCTCCAAGTCTGTAGGCTGCCTTTTAGTTTTGTTGATTATTTCCTTCACTGTGCAGAAGATTTATTTATTTTTTTATTAAAATTTTTTAAAAGTTTATTTACTTTGAAAGAGAGAGAAAGCAAATGAGCTGGGGAGGAGCAGAGAGAGGCAGAGAGGGAGAGAATCCCAAGCAGGCTCCATACTGCAAGCACAGAACCCTATGTAGGGCTTGAACCCTTGAACCATGAGATCATGACCTGAGTTGAAATCAGAAGTTGGAGGCCGAAGCCACCCAGGTGCCACAGAAGATTTTTATTTTGATGTAGTCCCAATAGTTTATTTTTGCTTTTGTTTCCTTTCCCTCGGGAGACATATCTAGGAAGAAATTGCCAAAGCCCATGTCAAAGAGGTTACTGTCTGTGTTCTTTTCTAGAGTTTTTATGTTTTTAGGTCTCACATTTAGGTCTTTCATCCATTTTGAGGTTACTTTTGTGTATGGTGTAAGAAAGTGGTCCAGTTTCATTCTTCTGCATGTTGTGGTCCAGTTTTCCCAACATCATTTGTTGAAGAGACAGTCTTTTTCCAATTGGATACTCTTTCCTGCTTTGTCAAAGATTAATTGACCATGTATTGTGGGTTCATTTCTGGCTTTCTTTTCTATTCTATTGATCTATGTGTCTATTTTTGTGCCAGTACCATACTGTTTTGATTACTACAGTTTTGTAATATAACTTGAAGTCTGGAATTGTGATGACTCTGGCTTTCCTTTTCTTTTTCAAGATTGCTTTGGTATGCAGATTCTTTTGTGGTACCATATACATCTTAGGATTTATTCTAGCTTTGTGAAAAATGCTCATGTTATTTTGATAGGGATTACACTGAATGTGTAGATGGCTTTGGGTAGTGTAGACATTTTAACAGTATGTTCTTCCAACCCATGAGTATGGAATGTCTTTCCATTTCTTTGTGTCATCTTCAATTTCTTTCATGAGTGTTTTATAGTTTTCAGGGTACAGGTCTTTCAAATATTTGGTTAGGTTTATTCCTAGGTGTTTTGTGTTCTTGGTGCAATTGTAAATGGGATTGATTCCTTAATTTCTCTTTCTGCTGCTTCATTATTGGTTTATAGAAATGCAACAGATTTCTGTACGTTGATTTTGTATCTTATGACTTTACTGAATTCATTTATCAATTCTATCAGTTTTTTGGTAGAGATTTTCAGGTTTTCTATGTATAGCATCATGTTACCTGCAAGTAGTGAAAGTTTCACACTTCCTTGCCATTTTGGATGCCTTTGATTTTTTAAAATGATTTATTATTTCTTAAGTTATTTTTATTTAAAAAAAATTTTTTAAATGTTTATTTATTTTGTACAGAGAAAGAGAGAGAGAGAGAGAGAGAGAGACAGAGTGTGAGTGGGGGAGGGGCACAGAGAGTGGGAGACACAGAATCTGAAGCAGGCTCCAGACTCCAAGCTGTCAGCACAGAGCCTGATGCAGGGATTGAACTCACAAATCATGAGATCATGACTTGAGCCGAAAACAGATGCTCAATCAAGTGAGCCACCCAGGCACCCCTAAGTTATTGGGGTTTTATTTATTTATTTATTTATTTATTTATTTGATATTGGTTTTTTTTACACACAAGAAATAATTCCTTCTAACCACCCACTACTGTGACTCAACTTGTCTATTACCTTAGAAATACTGTATTAGTAGAAAGAAAGGGAGAAATTCATTTGGGCAATTAGCTAACAATCATTATACTAATCCATTTCCACAAACCTTTATAATACATCTTAAGATATCCCCCACAGAAGTACACCAGAAATTTGGGCTACAAAACAAACATTTATATTGATGCCATATTTTTTACTAATCATCCAGAGTTTTTTTTTTTTTTTTTTTTAAATTTACATCCAAGTTAGCATGTAGTGCAATAATGATTTCAGGAGTAGATTCCAGTGATTCATCCCTATGTATAACACCCAGTGCTCATCCCAACAAGTGTCGACCTTGATGCCCCTTACCCACTTAGCCCATCCCCCCCCTCCACAACCCCTCTGGCAAACTTCAGTTTGTTCTCTGTATTTAAGAGTCTCTTGTGTTTTGTTCTCCTCCTTGTTTTTATATTATTTTTATTTCCCTTCCCTTATGTTCATCGGTTTTGTATTTTAATTTCCACATATGAGTGAAGTCATTGATATTTGTCTTTCTCTAATTTTGCTTAGCATGATATACTTTAGCTCTATCCACTTTGTTGCAAATGGCAAGATTTCATTCTTTTTGCTTTCAAGTAATATTCCATTGTCTATATATACACCACATCTTTTTTTTTTTTTAAAATGATTCTTGGGGCGCCTGGGTGGCGCAGTCGGTTAAGCGTCTGACTTCAGCCAGGTCACGATCTCGCGGTCCGTGAGTTCGAGCCCCGCGTCAGGCTCTGGGCTGATGGCTCGGAGCCTGGAGCCTGTTTCCGATTCTGTGTCTCCCTCTCTCTCTGCCCCTCCCCCGTTCATGCTCTGTCTCTCTCTGTCCCAAAAATAAAAAAAAAAAACAAAAAAAAAAACGTTGAAAAAAAAATGATTCTTTTTTGAGAGACAGAGTGTGAACAGGGGAGGGGAAGAGAGAGAAAGGGAGACACAGAATCTGAAGCAGGCTCCAGGCTCTTATCTGTCAGCACAGAGCCCCATGCAGGGCTCGAACCCACAAACTGTGAGATCATGACCTGAGCCTAAGTCGGACACTTAACTGAATGAGCCATCCAGGAGCCCCTATACCACATCTTCTTTATCCTTTCATCAGTTGATGGACATTTGGGCTCTTTCCATACTTTGGCTATTGTTGACAGTGCCGTTATAAACATTGGGGTGCATGTGCCCTTTCGAAACAGCACACCTGTATCCTTTGGATAAATACCTAGTAGTGTAATTGCTGGGTCGTAGGGTTCTACTTATTTTTTAATTAAAAAAATGTTTATTTATTTTTGAGAGACAGAGAGACAGACAGCAAGAGGGAGAGGGGCAGAGAGAGATGGAGACACAGAATCTGAAGCAGGATCCAGGCTCTGAGCTGTCAGAACAGAGCCCGTCACAGGTCTCAAATCCATGAGCTGTGAGATCATTACCTGAGCCGAAGTTTACTGATGCTTAACCGACTGAGCCACGTACCCCAGGGTAGTTCTATTTTTAATTTTTTGAGGAACCTCCATACTGTTTTCCAGAGTGTCTGGCTGCACCAGTTTGCATTCACACCAGCAGTGCAAAAGGGTTCCTCTTTCTCCGCATCCTCGCCAGCGTCTGTTGTTGCCTGAATTGTTAATGTTAGCCATTCTGACAGGTGTGAGGTGGTATCCATTGTGGTTTAATTTCTATTTCCCTGTGATAGGTGATGTTGACCATCTTTTCATGTGTCTGTCGGCCATCTGGATGTCTTCTCTATTCATGTCTTGCCCATTTCTTCACTGGATTATTTGTTTTTTGGGTGTTGAGTTTGATAACTTCTTTATAGATTTTGGATAGTAACAAAGGTATGTGTCATTTGCAAATATCTTCTCCCATTCCATCGGTTGCCTTTTAGTTTTGCTGATTGTTTCCTTTGCCGTGCAGAAGCTTTTTATTTTGATGAGGTCCCAATAGTTCATTTTTGCTTTTGTTTCCCTAGCCTCCAGAGACATGTTCAGTAAGAAGTTGCTGCGGCCTAGGTCAAAGAGGTTTTTGCCCTCTTTCTCCTCGAGGATTTTGATGGCTTCCTGTCTTACATTTAGGTCTTTTGTCTATTTTGAGTTTATTTTTGTGTATGGTGTAAGAAAGTGGAGCAGGTTCATTTTTCTGCATGTCACGGTTCAGTTTTCCCAGCACCACTTGCTGAAAGAGACTCTATTCCATTGGATATTCTTTCTTGCTTTGTCAAAAATTAGTTGGCCATTGTTTGTGGGTCCATTTCTGAGCTCTATTCTGTTCCATTGATCTGAGTGTCTGTTTTTGTGCCAGTACCATACTGTCTTAATGATTACAGCTTTGTAATGCATCTTAAAGTCCAGAATTGTGATGCGTCCACCTTCAGTTTTCTTTTTCAGGATTGCTTTCGCTATTCGAGGTCTTTTCTGGTTTCGTACAAATTTTAGGATTGTTTGCTCTAGCTCTGTGAAGAATGCTGGTGTTATTTTTATAGGGATTGCATCAAATATGTAGATTGCTTTGGGTAGTATCAATCTTTAATAATGTTTGTTCTTCCAATTCAGGAGCATGGAATTTTTTTTCATTTTTTTGTGTCTTCTTCAATTTCTTTCATAAGCTTTTTATAGTTTTCAGTGCATAGATTTTTCACCTCTTTGGTTATGTTTATTCCTAGGTATTTTATGGTTTTTGGTGCAATTGTAAATGGGATCAATTCATTGATTTCTTTTTCTGCTGTTTCATTATTGGTGTATAGAAATGCAACCGATATCTGTGCATTAATTTTATATCCTGCGACTTTGCTGAATTCATGGATCAGTTCTAGCAGTTTTTTGGTGGAATCTTTTGGGTTTTCCACATAGAATATCATGCTGACTTTAAAGAGTGAAAGTTTGACTGAACCTTGCTGACTGGGAGGCCTTTCATTTCTTTGTGTTGTCTGATTGCTGAGGCTAAGACTGCCAATACTATGTTGAATAACAGTGGCAATACTGGACATCCCTGTCGTGTTCCTGACCTTAGGGGGAAAGCTCTGTTTTTCCCCACTGAGGATGATATTAGCGGTGGGTCTTTCATATATGGCTTTTATGGTCTTGAGGTGTGATCCTTCTATCTCTATTCTCTCGAGGGTTTTTGTCAAGAAACGATGCTGTATTTTGTCAAATGCTTTCTCTGCATCTATTGAGAGGGTCATGTGGTTCTTGTCCTTTCTTTTATTAATGTTATGTATCACATTGATTGATTCATGGATATTGAACCAGCCCTGCATCCCAGGTATAAATCCCACTTTATTGTGGTGATTAATTCTTTTACTGTATTGTTGGATCCAGTTGGCTAGTATCTTGTTGAGAATTTTTGCATCCATGTTCATAAGGGAAATTGGTCTGAGTTCTCCTTTTTAGTGGGGACTTTGTCTGGTTTTGGAATCAAGGTAATGTTGGCCTTGTAGATTCAGTTTGAAGTTTTCCTTCCTTTTCTATTTTTTGGAACAGCTTCAAAAGAATAGGTGTTTGACTAATTTTTAAATGTTTGGTAGAATTCCCCTGGAAAGCCATCCGGTCCTGGACTCTTGTTTTTGGGGAGAGTTTTGATTCCTAATTCAATTTCTTTACTTGTTATGGGTTTGGTCAAATTTTCTATTTCTTCCTGTTTCAGTTTCAGTAGTTTATATGTTTCTAGGAATTTGTCCATTTCTTCCAGATTGCCCAATTTATTGGCATATTGGCTCATAATATCTCATTATTGTTTGTGTTTCTACAGTGTTGGTTGTGACTTCTCCTCTTTCATTCTTGATTTTATTTATTTGGGTCCTTTTCTTTTTCTTTTTGATCAATCTGGCTAGAGGTTTGTCAATTTTGTTAATTCTTTCAAAGAACCAGCTCCTGATTTCATTGATTTGTTCTATTGCTCTTTTGATTTTGATATCATTGATTTCTGCTCTAATTTCTATTATTTCCCATCCTCTGATGGTTTTGGGTTTTATTTGCTGTTCTTTTTTCAGCTTTTTAAGGTGTAAAGTTTTTTTGTGTGTCTGAGACCTTTCTTTCCTCTTTAGGAAGGCCTGGATTGCTATATACTTCCTTCTTATGACTGCCGTTGCTGCATCCCAGAGGTTTTGGGCTGTGGTGTTATCACTGTCATTTTATTCCATGTACTTTTTAATTTCCTCTTTACGTTCTTGGTTAACTCATATATTCTTTTTTTTTTTTTCAACTTATTTTTTTATTTTTTTATTTTTGGGACAGAGAGAGACAGAGCATGAACGGGGGAGGGGCAGAGAGAGAGGGAGACACAGAATCGGAAATAGGCTCCAGGCTCCGAGCCATCAGCCCAGAGCCTGACGCGGGGCTCGAACTCACGGACCGCGAGATCGTGACCTGGCTGAAGTCGGACGCTTAACCGACTGCGCCACCCAGGCGCCCCTAACTCATATATTCTTTAGTAGGATGTTCTTTAATCTCCAAGTATTTGTGGTCTTTCCGAATTTTTTCTTGTCATTGATTTTGAGTTTCATAATTAATTGGTTTATATATTTGGGTGTCTTCATGTTGGGGACGTAAATCTTTACAATGTTAGATCTTGGTGGACAGACCCCTTAATTATGATATAATGCCCTTCTTCATCTCTTGTTACAGTCTTTATTTAAAAATCTAGTTTGTCTGATATAAGTAAGTATGTCTACTTCAGTTTTCTTTTGGCGACCATTAGCATGATAGATGGTTCTCTGTCCCCTTAATTTCAATCTAAAGGTGACTTAAGGTCTAAAATAGGTCTCTTGTAAACAGCATATAGATGCATCTTGTTTTCTTATCCATTCTGATACTCTATGTCTTTTGACTGGAGTGTTTAGTCCATTGACATTTAGAGTGAGTACTGAAAGATATGAATTTATTGCCATTGTGTTGCCTGTAGAGTTGGAGTTTCTGGTGGTATTCTCTTGTTCTTTCTAGTCTTTGTTGCTTTTGGTCTTTTTGTTTTGTTTCATCTTTTCTTCCCTCAGAGAGTCCTCCTTAAAATTTCTTGGTCACAAACTCCTTTATTTTTTGTTTGGGAATCTCTTTTTTTCATTAAATTTTTTTAAAATGTTTGTTAGTTAATTTATTTATTTTTGAGAGAGAGAGAGAGAGAGAGAGAGAGAGACAGAACATGAGCAGGGAGGAGCAGAAAGAGAGGGAGATATAGAATCTGAAGCAGGCTTCGAGCTGTCAGCATAGAGCCTAATGCAGGGCTGAAACTCACAAACTGAGATCATGACCTGAGCCAAAGTCAGATGCTTAACCAACTGAACCACTCAGGCACCCCTTGTCTGGGAAACTCTTTATCTCTCCTTCTATTTTGAATGATAGCCTTGCTTGATAAAGAATTCTTGGCTGCATATTTTTCTGATTCAGCAAGTTGAATATATCCTGCCACTCCTTGCTGGCCTGCCAAGTTTCTGTGGATAGGTCTGCTGTGAACCTGATCTGTCTTCCCTTGTATGGTAAGAACCTTTTTTCCTTTGTTGCTTTCATAATTCTTTCCTTGTCTGTTTATTTTGTGAATTTGACTATGATATGCCTTGTTGATGGTTGTTTTTTGTTGAATCTAATGGGAGTTCTCAGTGCTTCTTGGATTTTGATGTCTGTGTCTTTCCCCAGATTAGAAAAGTTTTCAGCTGTAATTTGTTCACATAAACCTTCTCCCCTTTTTTCTCTGTCTTCATCTTCTGGGACTCTTATGATTTGGATGTTATTCCTTTTTAATAAGTCACTGAGTTCTCTAATTCTTGTATCATGTTCTTTTGCCTTAGTTTCCCTCTTTTTTCTGCTTCATTATTCTCCATAATTTTGTCTTCTATGTCACTTACTCGCTGCTCTGCTTCATCCATCCTTGCCGTCGTGGCAAAAGCCCCTATCTTTGATTTCTTTTGTTGTCTGTTGTGGGTAGGACTTCCAGCATTATGTTGGATAAAAGTGGTGAGAATGGACATCATTCCTGTCTTGTTCCTGACCATAGAGGAAAAGCTCTCAGTTTTCCTCCATTTAGTATGATGTTACCTGTGGGTTTTTCATATATGGGCTTTATTATGTTGAGATATGTTCCCTCTAAACCTACTTTATTGTGTTTTTTCATCATGAATGCATGTTGTCCTTTGTCAAATGTTTTTTCTGCATCTATTGAAATGATCATATAGTTCTTATTCTTTCTTCTATTAATGTGATGTATCACATTGGTTGATTAGCAAATATTTAACCTCAATGGCAACCCAGGAATAAATCCCACATGATCATGGTGAATGATTTTTTTTTAATGTATCGTTGGGTTCTGTTTGCTAGTATTTTGTTGAGGATTTTTGCATTGATATTCATCAGAGTTATTGGCCTATAGTTCTCTTTTATGTGTGTGTGTGTCTTTATCTGGTTTTGGTATCAGGGTAATGCTGGCCTCATAGAATGAATTTGGAAGTTTTCCTTCCTTTTCTATCTTTTGGAATAGTTTGAGAAGAAAAGATATTAACTCTTCTTTGTTTTTTATGCTTTTATTTGTTTATTTTGAGAGAGAGAGAGAGAGAGAGAACATGCAAGTGGGGGAGGGACAGAAAGAGAGGGGAATAGAGAATCCCAAGCAGTCTCTGCATTGACAGCACAGAGCCTGATGCAGGGATTGATCTCATGACAATGAGATCATTACCTGAACCAAAATCAAGAGTTGGACACTTAACCCACTGAGCCAGCCAGGAGCCCCTGACTTTTCAAATGTTTGGTAAAATTCTTCTGTGAAGCCAACTGGTCCTGGACTTTTGTTTGTTAGGTGTTTTTTGATTACTAACTCAATTTCTTGCTAGTTATTATTCTGTTCAAGTTTTCTATTTCTTCCTGTTTCAGTTTTGGGAAGTTATATGTTTCTAGAAATTTACCCATTTCTTCTAGTTTGTCCAAATTGTTGGCATATGGCATTTCATAATATTCTCTTATAATTGTTTGTATTTCTGTGGTGTTGGTTGTTATTTCTTTTCTCTCTTCTGTTGGTTCCTTTCTCTTTCCTTTTTGATAAGTTTGGTTAGAGGGCTATCAACTTTATTAATTTTTTCAAAGAACAACCCCTTGTTTCATTGATCTGTTTTATTGTTTTTTAGTTTCTGTATCATTTGTGTCTTCTCTAATCTTTATTATTTCCTTCCTTCTTCTGGCTTTAGATTTTGTTTGTTTTTCTTTTTTCAGCTCCTTTAGGTGTAAAGTTAGGTTATTTGAGACTTTTCTTGCTTCTTGAAGTAGTCCTGTATTGCTCTATAATTCCCTCTTAGGGCTGCTTTTGCTGCATCCAAAACATTTTGGATTGTTGTGTTTTTATTTTCGTTTGTTTCCATGTATTTTTTCATTTCTTCTCTTATTTCCTGGCTTACCCATTCATTGTTTAGTAGCATGTTATTTAACTTCCATGTATTTGTGGTCTTTCCGGATTTTTTCTTGTGGTTGACATCTAGTTTCATAACATTGTGGTCAGAAAAGGAACATGGTAGAACTTCAATCTTCTTATATTGCCTAAGGCCTGTTTTGTGAACCAATATATGATCTATTCTGGAGAATATTGCATGTGCACTTGAAAAGAATGTGCATTCATTCTGCTGTTTTGGGATGGGAAGTTCTGAATGTATCTGTTAAGTCTATCTGATCCAGTGTGTCATTCAAAGCCATTGTTTCCTTGCTGATTTTCTGTTTAAAGATTTTCCTTTCTAAATTTTTTTATTTTTATTTTTTTATTAAAAATTTTTTTAATGTTCATTTATTTTTGACAGAGAGAGAGAGAGAGAGAGACAGAGCATGAGTGGGGGGGAGGGGCAGAGAGAGGGAGACACAGAATCCGAAGCAGGCCCCAGGCTCTGAGCTGTCAGCACAGGCGCTGACATGGGGCTTGAACTCACGGACTGCAAGATCAAGACCCAAGGTGAAGTCGGACGCTCAACCAACTGAGCCACCCAGGCGCCTCTCTAAATTTTTTTTTTAAACGGTTATTCATTTTTTGATGCAGAGAGACAGAGCACGAGTGGGGAAGGGGCAGAGAGAGAGGGAGACATAGAATCTGAAGCAGGGTCCAGGCTCCGAACTGACAGCACAGAGCCCCACGCGGGGCTCGAACTCATGGACTGCGAGACCATGACCTGAGCTGAAGTTGGATGCCCAATGGCTGAGCCACCCAGGTGCCCCAAAAGATTTTACTTTAAGTAATCTCTGCACCCAACTTGGGGCTTTAACTTACAACCTGAAGATCAAGAGTCGAATGCTTTACCAACTGAGGCAGCTAGGTACCCCCGATTTTTTGTTTAGATGACATGTCCATTGATATAAGTGGTGTATTAAATCCCCTTACTATTATTGTGTTAATATCAATTAGTTCCTTTATGTTTGCTGTTAATTGTTTTATATATTTGAGGGCTCTCCTGTTGGGTGCCTAAATGTTTACAATTGTTACATGTTTTTGTTGGGTTGTCTCCTTTATAATTATATAGTGCCCTTTTCTGTCTCTTGTTATGGTCTTTTTTTTTAATTAAAAATTATTTTTACATTTATTTATTTTTGGGAGACAGAGAAAGACAGAGCACAAGTGGGGGAGGGGCAGAGAGAGAATGAGACACAGAATCCAAAGCAGGCTCCATGCTCTCAGCTCTGAGGTTGCACTTTGTGCTTTTTTTCTTTTTTCGCATAAAAACATATCCTGGAAATAACACCAGCATTCTTCACAGAGCTAGAGCAAACAATCCTGAAATTTGTATGGAACAAGAAAAGACCCTGAATAGCCAAAGAAACCTTGAAAAAGGAAACCAAAGCTGGAGGCATAACAATCCCAGGCTTCAAGATGTATTATAAAGCTGCAATCATCAAGACAGTATGGTACTGACACAAAAACTGTATCTAAAGGAACAGAATAGAGAACCCAGAAAGGGACCCACAAATGTATAGCCAACTAATCTTTGACAAAGCAGGAAAGAATATCCAATGGAATAAAGACAGTTTTTTTAGCAAATGATGTTGGGAAAACTGGACAGTGACATGCAGAAAAATGAACCTGCTCCACTTTCTTACACCATACACAAAAATAAACTCATAACAGATGAAAGACCTAAATGTCAGACAGGAAGCCATCAAAATCCTAGAGGAGAAAGCAGGCAAAAACCTCTTTGACCTAGGCCGCAGCAACTTCTTACTCAACATGTCTCTGGAGGCAAGGGAAACAAAAGCAAAAATGAACTATTGAGACCTCATCAAAATGAAAAGCTTCTGCATAGCGAAGGAAACAATCAGCAAAAGTAAAAAGCAACAGACGGAATGGGAGAAGATATTTACAAATGACATTTCAGATGAAGGGTTAGTGTCCAAAATCTATAAAGAAGTTATCAAACTCAACACCCAAAAAACAAATAATCCCGTGAGGAAATGGGCAAAAGACATGAATAGACACTTCTCCAAGAAGACATCCTGATGGCCGACAGACACATGAAAAAGTGCTCAACATCACTCATCATCAGGGAAATACAAATCAAAAGCACAATGAGATACCACCTCACACCTGTCAGAATGGCTAACATTAACAACTCAGGCAACAACAGATGTTGGTGAGGATGTGGAGAAAGCGCATCTCTTTTGCACTGTTGGTGGGAATGCAAACTGGTGCAGCCACTCTGGAAAACAGTATGGAGGTTCCTTAAAAGATTAAAAATAGAAGTACCCTATGACCCAGCAATTGCACTACTAGGTATTTACCCAAGGGATACAGGTGTGCTGTTTCGAAGGGGCGCATGCACCCCAATGTTTATAGCAACGCAATTGACAATAGCCAAAGTATGGAAAGAGCCCAAGTGTCCACCAATGGATGAATGGATAAAGAAGAAGTGGTATATCTACACAATGGAGTATTACTCGACAATCAAAAAGAATGAAATCTTGCCATTTGCAACTACATGGATGGAAGTGGAGAGTATTAGGCTAAGCAAAATTAGTCAGCCAGAGAAAGACCACTATCGTATGAGTCCACTTATATGAGGACTTTAAGATACAAAACAGATGAACATAAGGGAAGGGAAGCAAAAATAATGTAAACACAGGGAGGGGGACAAAACCTAAAAGTTTCTTAAATATAAAGAACAAACTGCGGGTTGCTGGAGGGGTTTTGGGAGGGGTGATGATCTAAATGGGTAAGGGGCATTAAGGAATCTACTCCTGAAATCATCGTTACACTGTATGCTAACTTGGCTGTAAATTAAACAATAAATAGATAACAAAATATATTAAAAATAAATCTATACTAAATAATAAGGTCTATTAATTAAAAAATAATAAGGCATCTATTTTGGCTAATGTTAAAAAAATGTTTTTTAATGTTTATTTATTTTTGAGACAGAGAGAGACAGAGCATGAACAGGGGAGGGTCAGAGAGAGAGGGAGACACAGAACCTGAAGCAGGCTCCAGGCTCTGAGCTGTCAGCACAGAGCCTGACACGGGGCTCAAACTCAGGGACCGCGAGATCATGACCTGAGCCGAAGTCGGACGCTCAACCAACTGAGCCACCCAGGCGCCCCTATTTTGGCTAATGTTTAACAAAAGACTAATGTCCAAATATTAGCTCCACAATATCTAGCATTAAATGTGACGAAATTTGAGTTGTAAATGCAATTTTACTCCTGTGGCTGTAAACTAATGTTTGACCAGGCAAATTAAAATGTCACTTTTGAAAAATAAATAAATAAATTCTCTATCAGTTATGTTATTTATATCTGTTTTGCTTGGATCTCTGGCTGTGACCTTATAGTGTTTTTTCATTTGGAATAAATTCCTCTGTCTTCTCATTTTGTCTAAGTCTCTGCCATCTTCTCTGTGTTAGAAATCCCAGTTATGTCTCCTCTTCCTGAAAGTAATGGCCTTATGAAGAAGAGAGCCTGTAGTGTGCAGGGTCTGGCACTTCAGGGAATGCCTCTAGCATGTGTTACATGGGCTCTGCTGTTGTGTTCTGGCTGCTCTGTCCTCCAGGCCAGTCATCTGCAGAGGCTCTCCCTGCCTGCTGTGGGCAATGCTTGTTCCTGGCCTGGATGTAGTGAGTTTTAACTAGGTATGCTATGGTCTGCTTGTGAAATGAGACCTGTTACCACCTCTCCTGGAACTGAGGACCTGCAAAATTCTGTTGTTAGGAGACGTGTTGTGGGCAGGAGTTTGTGTGGTCTTCTACAGGAGGGGCCTGCCTTGCTGGGACTGAGCAGGGCAGTTCTATCAGAGCCTAAGGCAGTGGGACTTGGTGTAAGCACGTTAGGTAGCCAATGTCTACACTGTGTTGCTTCCTGCAGGTGGATCTGCGTTTCTATTGAGGGCCATCAGAGAAGAATGGCACTATTCAGCTCCCTTGTTCCCAGAGAGGTGCCCTGTGAGCACTGCCTCTCAGGGACACTCTCCAAGAAGAGAAGAATGAATAATCTCTCCACTGTGTGTCCCATGTGTTCTTCAGATGGACATTTCCATGCTGTTGTCACCCATCCCCCAGGGTTGTTTGCCTGCCTTCTCTGTAAGAGCAGTGCAGTGCCTGCAGGGCTCAATCCCAGCCAAGTCTGGGGACCTTTACTTCTCCAGGCTTTAAGCTGCCCTATTTGCAAGGAGGCATGAATTCAGCCCCTCTTGCTTTCCAAGCCAATGGCTATGGGGAAATATTCTCCCTGTGTATTCGCCTGTGTGCTTCTCACTCTTGCCCTTCTAATATGACCACAGCTCCCCTCCCTCAACAGCAGCCAGGATCCATCTCTTCTCTAAGCTGCTTCACCATACTTTCTACCTTCTTCAACGTGGACTCTTGTCTCCCTTTAGTTCTGGAGCTTGTTCTGTCAGTCTTCAGGCTGATTTCTGGGGTATTTAGGATGATTTGATAGTTACCTAGTTATATTGCTGGGATGAGGTGAGCCTAGGGTCCTCCTTGTCTGTCACCATTTTCCTCTCTGACTAGGCTTATTGGGATTTTTTTTTCCTCAATTTCTTTTCTGCTACTTTGTTATTAGCATTTGGAAATGCAACAGATTTTTATAGATTAATTTTGTATCATATGACTTTATTAGTTTTAATAATTTTCTTTGGTGGAGTCTCTAAGGTTTTCTACTTATGCTAATGTGTCACATACAAATACTGACAGTTTTATTTCTTCCTTAACAATTTGGATACTTTTATTTCTTTTTCTTGTCTGACTGCTGTGACTAGGACTTTCAGTAGTATGTTGAATAAAAGTGGTGAGAGGGGACATCCTTGTCTTGTCCCTGACCTTAGGGGAAAAGCTTTCTGTTTTTCACTGATTTTACTTGTGATTTGTCATATATGACCTTTATTATGTTGAGCTTGTTCCCTCTAAATGTGCTTTGTTGAGAATTTTTGAATTTTTTATTATTTATTATTTTTTTAAAACATTATTTATTATTGAGAGACAGAGAGACACAGAGCGTGAGCAGGGGAGGGTCAGAGAGAGGGGGAGACACAGAATCTGAAGCAGGCTCCAGGCTCTGAGCTTCCTGCACAGAGCCTGAGGTGGGGCTCGAATTCACAAACATGAGATCATGAACTGAGATGCTTAACCATCTGAGCCACCCAGCTGTCCTGAGTTTACTTTTTATCATGAACAGATGTTGAATTTTGTCAAAAGCTTTTTCTGCATCTGTTGAGATGATTATATGATTTCTATCCTTCATTTGTTAATTGATTTGCTGATGCTGAACCATCCTTGCATCTCTGGAATTGATCCCACTTGATTGTGGTGGATGACTTTTTAAAATGTATTGTTGAATTTCATTTGTTAATATTTTGTTGAGGATTTTTGCACCTGTGCTCATCAGGGATATTGGCTTGTAGTTTTTTGTTTTGTTTTGTTTTGTTTTTGTAGTGTCCTTGTCTGGTTTTGGTATCAGGGTAATGCTGGCCTCCTAGAATGAATTTGGAAGTTTTCCTTACTCTCCTATTTTTTGGAATAGTTTGAGAAGGAAAGGTATTAACTTATCTTTAAATGTTTAGTGGAATTCAGATGTGAAGCCATCTGGTCCTGAACTCTTATTTTTGTTTTTTTTTTTTATTTAAAATTTTTTTTTAACATTTATTCATTTTTGTGAGACAGAGAGAGACAGAGCATGAGTGGGGGAGGGGCAGAAAGAATTCAAAGCAGTCTCCAGGCTCTGAGCTGTCAGCACAGAGCCCAATGTGGGGCTCGCATCCATGAACTGTGAGACCATGACCTGAGCTGAAGGCAGACGCTTCACTGACTGAGCCACCCAGGTGCCCCACTGAACTCTTGTTTGTTGGGAGTTTTTCGTACTGATTCAATTTTGTCAGTAGCAATCTGTTCAGATTTTCTTTTTTTTTTTTAACGTTTATTTATTTTTGAGACAGAGAGAGACAGAGCATGAACGGGGGAGGGGCAGAGAGAGAGGGAGACACAGAACCGGAAGCAGGTTCCAGGCTCTGAGCCATCAGCCCAGAGCCCGACGCGGGGCTCGAACTCACGGACCGCAAGATCGTGACCTGAGCTGAAGTCGGACGCCCAACTGACTGAGCCACCCAGGCGCCCCCAGATTTTCTATTCCTTCCTGATTTAGTCTTGGAAGATTGTGTGTTTCTAGGAATTTATCCATTTCTTCTAGGCTTTTATTTATTGGCATACAATTTATCCTAGTAATATCTTATAAAACTTTGTATTTGTGTAGTGTTAGTTGTAATTTCTCCTCTTTCATTACTGATATGATTTATTTTGGTTCTCTTTCTCTCTCTGATGAATCTTTCTAAAGTTTTATCAATTTTGTTTATAGTTTTGAAGAACCTCTCTTAATTCTAGTGATTTTTTCTTTTTTTTTTTTTTTTGTTGTTTCTATTTAATTTATTTCCACTCTGATTTTCATTATTTTCTTCCTTCTGTTAGCTTTGGCTTTGTTTCTTCCTTTTTTTCTAGTTACTTTCAGTGTAAGTTTAGATTTTTTTTGAGATTTTTCTTGTTGCTTGAATTAGCCTTCTGTCACTATAAATTTCCCTCCTAGAATTGCTTTTGCTGTATCTCAAAGATTTTGAACCATGTGTTTCCATTTTCACTTCTCAAGGTATTATTCACTTCCTTTTTGATTCTTAATTGACCTATTGGCTGTTTAGCAGCATGTTGTTTAGCTTCCATGTGTTTGTGTGTGCGTGTTTTTTTTTTCTTTAGGATTTCTTCTTATAATTGATTTCTAGTTTGAATCTGTTATGGTAAAAAAGATACTTGATATGATTTCAATCTTTTATGGAGACTTGTTTCATCTTTTTATGGAGACATGTGACCTGTTCTGGAGAATGTTCCATGTGCACTTGAAAAGAGTGTGTATGATGCTGTTTTTTTGGGTGGAATGTTCTGTATACATCTATTAAATCCATCTAGTCTAATGTGTGATTCACAGCCACTCTTTCCTTACTGATTTTCTATCTGGATGATATATCAAAATTGATATGTGAGGTGTTAGAGTCACCCATTATTATTGTATGACCGTCAAGTTCTCCCTTTATGTCTGTTAATAGTTGCTTTATGCATTTAGGTGCTTTTATGTTGGGCGCATAGATATTTACAATTGTTAGATCCTCTATTTGGATTGATTACTTTATCATTATGTGTTACCATTCTTTGTCTATTGTTAGCCTTTGTTTTAAGGTCTATTTTGTCAGATATAAGTTTACCTACCCAAGCTTTTTGTCACTTCCATTTGTATGGAGTAGCTTTTCTATCTCTTCTCTTTCAATATGTGTGGGTCTTTAGGTTTGAAGTGAGTGTCTTATAAACAGCATAGAGGTGATTTTTTTTTTTCTTAATCCATTCAGCCACCCTATGTTGTTTTTTTAAAATTTTTTAATGTTTATTTATTTTTGAGAGAGACAGAGAGACAGAGTGCAAGCAGGGGAGGGGCAGAGAGAGGGAGACACAGAATCTGAAGCAGGCTTCAGGCTCTGAACTGTCTGCACAGAGCCCGGCTTGGGGCTCAAACTCACGAACTGCAAGACCATGACCTGAGCGGAAGTCAGATGCTTAACCAACTGAGCCACCCAGGCTCCCCCACCCTATGTTTTTTGATTGGAACTTTTAGACCATTTATATTTGAATTAATTATTAATAAGTATGTACTTAGCCATTTTGTTAATTGTTTTCTGGTTGTTTTTGTAGTTCTTCTCTATTCCTCTCTTCTTGCTCTTTTCCATTGTGATTTGATGACTTTTTTAGTGTTATGCTTGGATCTCTTTCTTTTTATTTTTGTGTGTACCTATTATAGGTTTTGGGTTTGTGGTTATGATGAGGTTCATATATAATATCCTATGTGTATAGCAATCTATATTAAGTTGATGGTTTTAAAATTTTGAATTCATCCAAAAAGCACTGTATTATTACTCCCTGCCTTCTACAAAAGTACATTTTTTTAGTTGAATAGAAATCTCATTTAGAAAAAAACATTTTTCAAATGTTTATTTGTTTTTGAGAGAGAATGTGCACACATGTGCACGCAAGTGGGGGAGGGACAGAGAGAGAGGGAGACAGAGGATCCGAAGCAGGCTTTGCACTGATAGTAGAGAGCCTGATGTGGGGCTTAAACTCATGAACCTTGAGATCATGACCTGATCTCACTGCACTGATAGTGTGGAAGTTGCTTGGGATTCTTTCTCTCTCTCTCTCTCTCTCTCCCACTTTCTCTGCTCCTCCCCTGCTTGTGCACTTACTCTCTCTCTCTCTGTCTCTCTCAAAAATAAATAAAATAAAAATAAATAAATAAACTAAGTTTGAAATCAGAGGAGAAGCATGATTTCAACACATTTAGGATATTGAAGTGTTCAAAAGACATTAATGTTATAGCAAGTAAAAATCAAGTGATTGCCCTAACTACAATATGAAGAAAATGTTACAATGAAGATAGTTTGAACAAACGCTATTGGAGGTATTGTTATATCTCACATTCTGTATCTCAAACTTATGTTCCTTATTTTCCACAAAAAATTGAAACAGTAAAGAAATGTAGTTAGGGAAAATATACATGTGCTGATAATTGAATTAGACTTGAAGCTTGAAGAATGATCTGGTTTCTCCTTTACATTGAAGGATGATGGTAAGATATTGAGATGAAGACAATTCATTTGTCTAGGAAAAGGAATGTATTGTTTCTGTAATCACAGTTCTATTGGTGTGAACTACAATTCACAATCCAGACCTGATAAAACTCAAAAGACAGACTTGAATGTGAGCTAGCTGTGCACACTGCATTGTAACTTGTATTTGAAGCCATCCTAAACCTACAACTAGCAAGCACACACATTGCAATGTAGTCTTCTTAATTCTGGCAGGAGGGTTATGTGTTACATTTAAATATTAGCAAATAACATTTTAGGAAAGCGTGGTTATGATTTTACTTTACTATGTGTAATGGGCCGATTTGTGTTCTCCACCAAATTCATATATCTTGGAGTCTCAACAGCCGGTCCCTCAGGATGTGACTATATTCAGAGATAGGGTCTTTAAAGCGGTGATATTGTTAAAATGAGGCCATTTAGGGTGGATTCCTGATCCAGACTGATTGGTATCCTTACAAGAAGTGGGGATTAGATCAGAGACACCAAAGGTGCAGGTGCACTGAGGAAAGTTATGTGAAGACACATCTGCCACCCAAGGGGAGAGCCTTCAGGAGAAAACAAACCTGCTTATACTTTGATCTTGGACTTCCAGCCTCCAAAATTGTGAGATAATAAATCTCTGCTATTTCATCCCTGACGTCAGTGATATTTTGTTTGGCAGCCCGAACAAACTATATGCAATATATACATAATAGGTGGTAGAGTTTGTGAAATTTTAGTTTCTGTTGCATGTGTGGGTACTGAGTCTCAATGCAAGATGCATTTCTTATTATGGGTTATAGGTCAAAGTGTTGGAAAAACATTGAATTGGAAGAAATGAAGGATTGTTGCCTCTCAGCTCTGAAACAAGCCAGTTGAACCAGAAACTTGCACTATGCAGACCTGGAGAAACTCTGGCCCTGCCTTTCACAGGGAGAAGCTTAAGTTAGAGAAATGGTCTCCAAAGCTTTGTGCTTCTTCCAAAAATAAGTCTAGAATAGGGTTCCAGGGTGGAGTTTGGGGATGGAATTCACAGGGCGTGTGAACTTGGATAGGAAAAAGATACATATTTATTTTCACTAATGTGTATCTGAAAATGACCTTTTCTATCAATTACAGATGGAAGCAACAGATTTCAGTAATATTAGCAGTACTGGTAACTTTGTCACCAATTGAAATCACCCATGTTTCCACACCATGTCACACAAACTGAACCTTGATATATAGACTACAACCATCATTATATCAAAAGTATATGGGTTTGTAGGTTATCTCCCTGGATCTCGGCTTTCCCTTCTGCATTTGCTGGCTGGCTCTTACCCTGTGATGCCGGAGCAGGCTACAACTTGCTCCTGGGCTCCGTCTGTAGCTGCGTCGTTCGAGGCACGCCTGGTCCAGGCATCATCCTGAAGAAGGTGCTGGAGGCGCTTAAGGATCTCATCAACGAGGCCTGCTGGGACGTGAGCTCTGCACAGCCTGGACTCCTCCCACATCTCCCTGGTGCAGCTTACCCTGCCTTCTGAGGACTTCAACATGTACCACTGCTACTGCAACTTGGCCTTGGGTGTGAACCTCACCAGCATGTCCAAAACACTAAGATGTGCTGGCATTGAAGACATCATTATCCTAAGGGCTGGAGATAATACGGACACCCTGGCACTTGTATTCGAAGCTCCAAACCAAGAAAAGTTTTCAGACTATGAATGAAGTTAATGGATTTAGCTGTTGAACAACTTGGAGTTCCAGAACAAGAGGAGCTATGTAGTAAATATGCCTTCTGGTGAATCTGCACGTGTATGCCAAGATCTCAGTCATATTGGAGATGCTGTTGTAATTTCCTGTGCAAAATATGAAGTTTTCTGCAAGTGGAGAAAGAGGAAATAGAAATAGTAAGTTGTCACAAACAAGTAATGTCGATAAAGAGGAGGAAGCTGTTACCATAGAGATGAATCAGCCTGTTCAGCTAACTTTTGCACTGAGATACCTGAACTTCTTTACAAAAGCCCAGCACTCTCTCCTACAGTAACACTCAGTATGTCTGCAGATGAACCCCTGCTGCAGAGTATAAAATTGCAGACATGGGACACTTAAAGTACTATTTGGCTCCCAAGATAGAGGATGAAGAAGGATCTTAGGCATTCTTAAAATCCAAGAAAATAAAATTAAGCTCTTCGAGAACTGCTTCTGAGATGCCAGCACATACTCAAGTCTCTTCTGTCTCCGAATTTGTACCTCTCAGTACATATGTAGATATTTTATGTAAATAACCTTTTTCTTCCTCCATTCTGTACAGTTTAAAGAATAAAGTCCGAAGTCAAATCTGGTCTTGTTAACCTAGAAATATCTCTGCCTTAACCTAGAAATACCCATGATTTTCATAACAAAAGGGTTTTGACTCTAAATGCAGTTTTAATTTTTTCAATTTAAATAAAAGTTGTTTGAATTTCAAACATCACAACACAGTGCCTCCATTTGGACCGTGACTGTTGCAAGTATCCTAGGGAATTCAGTTCAAGCTACTGTTTTCTAGAAATGTGTTTATTTTTTCTGCCTAGAGGAGCCTGATAAATAATACATTAGATACGGCATTAAAAGTATTCCAAATACAGTAAGTGACAAGATATCTGGGGGGAGAGGATTCATTTGCCAAAATTACTTTGGTGTTCTTCTATCTTTACTCAAGAAATGAACAGAAGTATAGACCAAATCCTATATATTTAGTTATTTTGCCAATTTTGTTAGCAAAACTAAAACTTTAAGAAGCTTCATGAACCCAAAGCCATGTGTCTTTTAGAAGCCTAGCAGTGCTACAGGGCAGTGTTTCTTTAGCCTAGGGAACATTTTCAAAGAATCTTGAAAGATTTAGTAGATATGAATTAAGGCCCAAGGAGTATGTTTGTGCAAAAATAATTTTTCTAGGATAACTAGCCTTTTTGGGGACTTAATCCTAGCAGTTGTGAAACAGATTGTTGAAATGTTCTTACTAATGGTGCCACAAGGCCACAAACTGGCATACTACATATTGAGAATTGCTTCATTAAAGTCCTTTTTCCCTGTGTATTTTGGCCTTCGTGGTTTAAATGACTGGTTTCTTTGGTGTAATACCTGGAAGAACTCACAATCCAGTAGGTTACTGTTCATTACCTTCTGTGTGCCTGGGGGGTGGGGAAGGAGATGGAAAAGGGGCCTGATGGGAGTTTTGGGAGTGATGTAACTAACGTATGTAGAATGTGGTGATGGTTCCAAGACTATGCACTTGTCAAACTCCTCCAATTGTACTTTATTGTATGTAAATTATACTTTAATAAATCTGGCTTTTGAAAAGCTTAAAAAACAAAGTATATGGGTTATTAGATTTACTGATTGAACTTGTTATTTAATATATTAATAAAGAAGCACCTATATTACTATGCACAGATTTTAAAAATACATTTTGATAATAACCATATTTGTATATAGTTTGCTCCCTTTGGAGCCCTGTGCATTTTGTCTTAAGCCATTTAAGAACATTTTTCTGGCAATGCCCTACAGGCTTCATGAGACTGTCAAAGGGAATCTGTGGCAGATAAATGGTTAACAAAATCTTCTCTACAGGTATATTCTTTTTTTTTTTAAGTTTATTTACTCTGAGAGAGACAGAGCATGAGTGGGGGAGGGGCAGAGAGCGAGGAGAGGGAGAATCCCAAGTAGGCTCCATGTGGTCAGTGTGCAGAGGTCCAATTAGGGACTCAAACCAACAAAACCGTGAGATCATGACCTGAGCCCAAGTCAAGAGTCAGACACTTAACCTACGACAGGCGCCCCTACAGCTATATTCTTATAGCCTCACAGCCTCCCTGCTACACTTTCCCTGAGTCTTTTTCATCTGTTTCTTTCAGCTTCTACCCTTTTGGTTACCACCAGTTCTCTCCTTCTGACCAGTTTCTTTTAACCGAGTACTTCCTTGTTCTAACTTTGACTTGATGTCTTCCCACAGCCTGCCTCTTCATTTGCCACCTCTTCCAGTGCAGCTCTTGGGTAGTGTTCTGAACTGGTAACTGGGCCAGGAAACTGACCCCCGGACTGTAACTTCAGGATGGCTGAGCACCTGCCAGAAGAAGGTGCCTTACTCCCAGGGCCAGAAGGCCACCCAAGGAGCTGATGGTCATTTTGAAAAACAGCTAATATTGTCAGCAGCACAAATGGAAACCCTTCTGTTCCAGGCCCCATTGACCTGTTCCTGCCTCCTGAGGATGTTTGGCTTACTTTTGTGGCTTCCCTGATCACATCATTTCATGTTTAGGCACCACCTCCCCCACCCACCCCAACTCTAGCTCATGACCTGAATGTGCAGCCCCATCCATAGCTCTCTAGACTCCGGATGTCCACATTTCCATGGCTTACTTGCATCATCAGTGGCCATATAGAGCGTGTTCATCTCCCACAATGCATCCTTGTACAGCCTGTCTGCCAGTTTCCAGTAATTTGGATCTTCAGCCACTGGGGTTTCCCTCTGCATACAGCATTTCTGTTCTGGCTTGCCCACCTGACAGACACGTGGTGAATTCCACGTTGCACAAAGAACAGAGTGATACCTTCTAGTGGTATCAACCGCCCTCTTTGTGGGAGAGAAGGAGGGCAATTCTACTCCGGCACCACCCCATGTGTAAGTGGCACACTCTGGCCTCTAGAGGGATCCCCGTGAATGAGGCAGAGGAGGAGAAGCAGCCTGAGCCTTCTGGGAGTAAGAATCTGGAACATTGAATCACTAGCTGTTTTGGAGAATGGGGCTCAGGTCTTGGCGACATATCCTTATTTCATTGATATCCTTTAGTGTCATCGATATCCTTTACTTGATGTCACCTGTCTGGTTTGTCCTCCCACCAGCCTTTGGCCACTTTCGACATTTATCTATGTGAGGGGCACAGTGTAGATTCTTGATGGCTTAGGCTCAGCCTGGCCTAAGTACCCAAGTACTTGGTACTCAAGGATTCCCTCAATGGAGACTCCAGATTGTGGTCTATAGGTGTCATGGATGTACCAAGAAAGCAACCAGTCAGGACAAATGCATATCCTTAGTCTCATCTGGGCTTCCATCTGGCAATAAACAATGCTCTGTATCATGTTTAGTTGTGTTTTCCTTTTACACTGATTGTTAAAAGCACTTTAATATATTATTTTTTTTCTCACCTTTTCACTCAGAAATCCTTCAAACACACAGAAAAGTTGAAAGAGCCCGTAATGAACAGCTGTATTCCATCCACCTAAATTCAAACAATATTTAACATTTTTGTAGGACAGTTTTTACCTTTCTACTGTCTTTGCTCCCTCAACCATCCCCTTGTTTGTGGGTAAGGGATTGTGTTTGCTTGTATATGCCCACTTTCTTCCCCCTGGACCATTGGAAGTTAAGTTCAGACATCAAGATACTAAATACTTTATCCTAAAATACTTCCTAAAATACTCCATCCTAAAATACTTCAGTATGCATCTCCTAAGAATAAGAGCTGTCTCTTACAAAACTTCCAAACCATAAAGGTTGCTCTGATGAGCTCCATATCCCCAAAGGACCCAGGCCCTTTGTTATTTGGTAGGGAGACTGGTTTTCTCAGAGGCATGTCAGCATTGGTGGGCCCCAGGTGCCAGGCTGTTGCCTCTGGTTGCTCCCAAGGGCCAGGCACTGGGCCTGACTTTTATGTTCTCTTGGTCCTGGTCCTGATTCCGATTCAGAAGCCAGACACTCAGGGTCTGGGCTTCCCAGGCACAAATAACCCACCCATCCTTCTATCTTATGTTTTAAATGTTATCATTTTGAGTAGGAAATACATTCACATGTTGTAAAAGGGTGAATAGTGAGAAGTTCCACCCCCCCCCCATAACCTCTCTATGCTCCTCCCTCGAGGGAAGCAATCTTATCAGCTTCTTGCAAGCCTGTCCCCAGATTGCTTATATGTTTATAAGCCAATATGTGTATATCAGTGGTTCCCTTTCATTACAGAAATAACACATTATGCCTACTGCTCTGCACCTATGTTTATCAGTAACTCTGAAAATATATAATTAAAAGATAAATACAGCCTTAGTTTTTCGAAACCTGTGCTTAAATTCAAACTGCTCTGCTGTACTCAAGTGTCAACAGTTATGTATCTGTAAATATGACAGAGAGTGGTGTTTGCTCAGGGAGCCTTCACCTTACAAAAGGTTTTCCCCAGAGACTCCCGCCAAGCACCACCAACAGAAATCCAATCTCTATCTAATATGAAAGACAATCCTATCTAGTTCCAAACATAATCCTAACTAATACAATACTATCTATTCCTAGCATGATATATACCACATTAGGTACCCTTTCTAATATGTAATTTAACATATTAGAAGTAGTAGTAGACAGGTCCTACATTTTGGAGCCTGCTGAAATTATTCAAATTTGAAAATCCTAAGCCTGCTTAACCTGCTTACCCTGACTTGTTTCTTCCTTCCCTGGAAACCACAATAAAAGCCCTTGTCCAAGTTTTCCTCTTGTTCTCTTTGTGTCCTGACTGACCCGGTGCTTCCCACATGGCCCTGGAGGGCATAGCATGCTCCTTCCTCTTGGAAACTATGAGAAACTATCTTTTCAATGGTAATAATTTCCTGGTCTGTTGGCCTCACTATACCTAAATAATATTTAAACTTTCATTACAAAAATTTTTTTAAATGTTTATTTATTTTTGAGAGAGAGAGACAGAGAGCAGAAGAGGGGCAGAGAGGGAGACACAGAATCTAAAGCAGGGTCCAGGCTCCAAGCTGTCAGCACAGAGCCCTATGCGGGGCTTAAACTCACGAACCGTGAGATCATGACCTGAGCCGAAGTTGGACGCTTAACCTACTGAGCCACCTAGGCGTCCCTAAACTTACATTTTAAAACAAGTGTGAGGTTTATATAATTAAAGGAAGGCATGGTAACATCTCAATTGAATGTTACTTAGAAGTTATATATCTGTGTAGGTGGGGTACAAGGGAGAATTGCAATGGCCTGTCAACGTATTCTAGATAAATTAAGTTAGATTATTCCCAAGACAAAATGGCAAAATGAGATTCAAAGTCAATGAATCTAATTCATGCTGATTTATCAGGTAAACTGGTCATTTAAAATTGAAAAAGCAGAACTAACCAATTGATTTCTTTACTCGTAGAAGGGAAATTTACCTATTTTTCTGGTAGTCTTCAGACATTCCTTCTGTTACAGGCAGTAAAGAGCATGGCATCTAGTTTCATCTAGAAAAAGGTATAACTTACAGATTCAACACAGTTTCTATCAAAATCCTGGCTAGGTTTTTTCAGAAATCGATATGCCAAAATTTATATGTAAATACAAGGGGCTCACAATATCCAAAGCAACCTTAAAAAGAACAAGGCTAGAGGACTTGCATTTCCCTATTTTATTTATTTAAAAACAATTTTTTAACGTTTATTTATTGAGTACGAGAGAGAAAGGGCAAGCCGGGGAGGGGCAGAGAGAGAATCCCAAGCAGGTTCTGCACCGTCAGTGTAAGCTTGATGCAGGGCTCAGTCCCATGAACCACAAGATCATGACCTGAAATCAAGAGTCGGATGCTTAACAGACTGAGCCACCCAGATGTCCCTGCATTTCCTTATTTTAAAACTTACTACAAAGCTATGGTGATCAAACTGTGTGGTACTGACTTAGGATAGGCATATACATCAACGGAGTAGAATTGAGAATCTAAGAATAACCCCTTTCATTGTGGTCAGTTGATTTCTGAAAAGGAAAAGGATGCTGAGATAATTCAATGGGAGAAAGAATAGTCTTTTCAACAAATGGTGCTGGGACACCGGATACCCACATGCTAAAGAATGAAGTTTGGACCCTTTGCTAATATCATACGCAAAAATTAACTCCCAATGGGTCATAAGGCTAAAACTATAAAACTCTTAGATGGAGAGGTCTGAGAAATATAGAAATATGGTTTCATGACTTCAAACTAAGCAAAGTCTTCTTGGGTGTCCATTAGAAAAGTAAAAAGACAGGAGCCTAATTAAAAAAAAAAAAAAAAGAAAGTAAAAGACGATCCACAGAAATGAAGGCTATATTTTCAAATTACAAATCTGATAAGGAACTTACATCCAAAATATGTAAAGAATCATATCTCAATAATAAAAAGACAATCCAATTAAAAAAATAGTCAAAAGATATGAATAACTCTTTTCTAGAGAAAATATGCATGTGAAAAGATACTCAGCATCATTACTCATTGGGGAAATACAAATCAAAAGCACAATGAGATATCACTTTACAACCAGTGTAATGGGTATAGTAAAAGGAAAAATAACAAATGTTGGTGAGGATGTGGTGTAATTGGAACCTTCATACACTGCTGGTGGGCATGTAAAATGATGCGGATGTTTTGTAGAAAGACTGTCATTTCTTGAAACAGTGTTATCATATAAATGGAAATTCCACTCTTATGTATATGCCCAGGAGAAATGAAAATATATGTCCACAGAATATTTGCACATAAACTTTCAGTGTTATTCATAATAGCCTCAAAGTGGAAACAACACAAATGTCCATCAGCTGATAAATGGGTAAATCCAATCTGGTATAGCGATACAATGGAATATTTTTTCAGTTATAAAAAGCAATGAAGTACTACATTTAATGCAATGAAATACTACAAATGGAAGAACCTCAAAAACATTTTTTCCAAGTGAAAGAAAGCAGTCACCAAAGACCACACATTTTATGATTTCATTTATAAGAAGTGTCAAAAAGAGGCATGTCCACGAAGACAGAAAGTAGACTAGTAGGGATGGGGATAAAGAGTTGATGGGAGATGGGAAATGACTGCTAACAGGTACATTTTAAGGTGTACCATTTTAGGGTGATAAAATGTTGTAAAATTGATTGTGGATGATGGATACACAACTCTGTGAATATACCACTGGACTGCACACTTAAAGGTGAATTGTAGTCTATGTGAATTATATTACAACAAAGCTTTTTTAAAAAATGTGTAACTTACTTATTTTAGATGCATGAATAAAATATTCATGCCAAAGGGCACAAAACTTCAATTGCATGTTGGAAAGAATGTTTTAAATCCAGGGTAGCCCTTAAGGCTTCATATCACTTAAGTTTTGTATTAGGTTTTATGACATAACATATACTTTATGATATAAAAATAAATAAAAATAATAGGTTCTTGAAAAAAGTTATTCACAGTAGCTTTTTTTTTTTTTTCAGGAGAAACTGAACCTTCTAGATCTTAGTGTCTATCTAGTCCAAATCTATTAGCATAAGTCATTAATCAGTCTTTGTTTTTGTTAATAAAACAAAGGGACCATTTTCTAAGTCCCAGACAGGTCTCTTCACTTAGAATATTATGGGGGGGTGGTGCTTCGCCTGAATCACCACTGGCTCGGTGTTTTCCTTTTTGTCCGTGTTAGTTGTCTTACTTACTCTCTTTATTACAGTCCTCCATGTAAATGTAAAATATCCATTAAAACCATCTTCTGTAGCCTGTGGAATGGAGGCAGCCCACAGAATGGGAAAAGTTATTTGCAAATGGCATATTGGATATCCATTTGCATATTGGATAAAGAACTAATCAAACTCAATCCCCACAACACAAACAATTCAGTGAAGAAATGGGCAGAAGACATGAACAGACACTTTTCCAAAGAAGATATCCAGATGGCTAACAGACACACGAAAAGAAGCTCAACATTACTCTTCATCAGGGAAATACAAATCAAAACCACAATGAGATACCACCTCATACCTGTCAGAATGGCTAAAATTAACAACTCAGGAAACAACATATGTTGCTGAGGACGTGGAGGAAAGAGAAATATTTTGCACTGTTGGTGGGAATGCAAGTTGGTGCAGTCACTCTGGAAAACAGTAGGGAGTTTCCTTAAAATATTAAAAATAGAAATACCCTATGACTCAGCAATTGCACTACAAGGTATTTATCCAAAGGATACAAAAATGCTGATTCGAAGGGGAACATGCACCCCAATGTTTATAGCAGTGCTATTGACAATAGCCAAATTATAGAAAGACCCCAAATGCCCATCAACTGATGAAAGGATAAACATGTGATATATATATACAACTGAATATTACTCAGCTGTCAGAAAGAATGGAATCTTGCCTATTGCAACAACGTGGATGGAACTAGAGTATATTATGCTAAGTGAAATAAAACAGTCAGAGAAAGGCAAATACTATATGATTTCACTCATACGTGGAATTTAAGAAACAAAACAGATGAATGTAGGGGAAGGAAAAATAAGATAAAAACAGAGAGTGAGGCAAACCATAACAGACTCAAATACAGAGAACAAACTGAGGGCTGCTGGAGGGGAGTTGGGTGGGGGGATGAGCTAAATGGTTGATGGGGCATAAAGGAGGGTACTTGCTGAGATGAGCACTGGGTGTTAAGTGTGTGATGAATCACTAAATTCTACTCCTGAAACCATTACTACACTATATGTCAACTAACTTGGATTTAGACTAAAAAATAGTATAAAAATAATAAAAAATGAAACAAAACAAAACAAAAAACAAACCATCTTCTGAGAGTTGTAGGAGCAGGAAGTTCTGGAGAAGGAATGTCTAAGACAGGAATATTAGCTACCAGAATGTCTTTGAATTTCTCTACTTGTGCTGCACACTTCTTCAAGGGAACTTGAAAAACCATTTTGAATTTGCAGTCTTGGTTGCCTGCTCTTCTTTATTATTATTTTTTTCAGGGTTTGCCTTGAGGAAATGGTGTTGTTGCTCATTCTTTTTATGAAGCAAATATAGTAGTGAATTTAAGTCCTAAATGAAATATAAGTTATTGTACCTTGCACTTATAAGAGTCATAGCATTTTGGCGGGCCACTTTGGATTGATTCTTGAGGCAACATATACATTTGAGTGTGTTGTCTGACCATTTACTGAGTAACATATAATCTTTCAGTTTTGAGACAAAGCCAGAGCAAGAGAAGGTACTGTAGTTGATTCAACTTTATCATTAGCTACTCTACCGCTTGAGACTTATGACCCAGCAGATTCAGTGGTTCCCAAAGTATTTCTGATATTTTGATGGATATGATGGAGATTCTGGAAAATCTCAATAAAGAATTTCAGCTTAGACTTCTAGGATTTTAGGCAAAGCAATGCCATCTTGTGAAGACAGATATTCTCTTTTTGAGAGACAGCTCCTGGTTTACTTCTTAGCCTCAGTAGAGACAAAAAGGAAACTCAATTATCATCTGACCTCAGTTTCTTATCCTGATCTGAGTGTTACTGGATCCATGAGGCCAAAAAGTGTACTGATAATTCAACATCAAGTGGAAATAGTATATATGAGATTGTGCATGAACATGTCCTGAAGGCACAAGTGAGTTGAGTGAGCAAATGGCTTGGACTTGCATGGCAGCTACTCCTGCTCTACTGATACCTTTATTTCAACCCACATTATGGCCTTATGTGGAGTTTCCTATGACCAGCTGACTGAGAAAGACTAGTTTCCTTCTCAGGATTGGTCTATGTATGGTTCTGCATGATTTGCTAGTAGTGATTTTAAAGTGTATTTGTTAATGCTAACCTTATAATTTAGACTTTACAGTATATCAAAGGTGGACTGTAATTGATTTATAAAAGGAAGTGAACATCTCCTAGACAGAGATACAATGACTTCTAGGAGTCAAGGTCTCCTCTTCTTAGGGAGAGCACAGGAGCATCTCTAATGGTATTAGGGCTAGTAGCAGTATGTTTGGCAGATCCAGGATGATGGAATTATTACTATTTCTTGGCATTTTAAATATGAGTGGAAGAGTAAGCATGCATGCCAAATTTTTATTTTGAAAAGTTTAGACTCACAGAAATTTGTGAAAATAATATAGAGATCACATATACATTTCGTTTAGCTTCCTTAATATTAACAACCTATATAATGATAGTATAATGATCAAAACCAGGAAATTAAAACCTTAATATTAACAACCTATATAATGATAGTATAATGATCAAAACCAGGAAATTAAAAATGGCTAGTTAGTAAACCATTGCCTTTTCTTAAAATCCCGGCAGCTTTCCCCTAATGTCCTTTTGATGTTTCACGATCCAATCCAGGATCCCACATTTGCATTTAGTGTTTGTATCCTTTCGTCTCCTCCAATTTGTTTCCTTATTCTACTCCAATTAATTTCCTTGTCTTTCATAACCTTGATACTTTCCATGAGTATTGGTCAGCATTTCGTAAAATATCTCTTGGTGTAGGTTTGTTTGATGTTTTCTCATGATTAGAGTAAGATTATGCATAGGTTGTTGTGTCCTTCTCCGTGCATTGTATCGGGAGGTAAATCATGATCACTTTATTAAGATGGTATCTTCTGGTTTTCTCCAATGTAAAATTACTAAATTTTCCCCTGTGTAATTGTTAAACTTCTTGGGGAAGATACTCTGAGATTGTGCTAATATCCAGTTTTGCCCACTGATTGTAGTATTCCTTGGTGAAAATGCTTGCCACAATTATTGCCATGGTATTTACCTATGGTTATGTAAAACTTTTCTTATTTCCCCTACATTTATAATTGGCATTCTTCCATGAGGAAGAGGAAGTATTACCCAATACTATCATTGTTTAGTTTATTTCCCATACTGCCTCAGCTTTGGCCCAAACTCTTTCTGTTTGGCTCTGTGTCCCATTGATATTCCTTCAAATTTATTAAAACGCCTCTTTATTTTATCACATCACAAGACATTCCATATTCATCCTGTATTTTCCCTTGCATAAGATTTTGAAGGCAGAAGAGATCTATTTCAGGCAGATACAGGAACAATGATGAGTTCTAGACCACTTTGGAGTTGTAGGTAGCTAAGAGAGTCAGTATCAGCCTCCTGGAGGTTCATTCCCTAAGCCTTCCAATAAATGAGGGAGAGAGAGAGAGAGAGAGTGAGCAGGGAGGAGCAGAGAAAAAGAGAGACAGAGGATCTGTAGCAGGCTCTGCTTTGAGAACAGAGAGCCCGATGTAGGGCTTGAACTCACAAACTGTGAGATCATGACCTGAGTTGAAGTCAGACACTTAACCGACTGAGCCACCAGACACCCCCGATCTTCTGTTACAGAGTCTCTCACAAGGCTGTAATAAAGGTGCTGCTCAGGGCTAGAGTTTCATCTGAAGGTTGATTTGAGAAGAGTCCACTTCCAGGCTCAAGTAGTTGTTGGCAGAATTCAGTTCCTTGTGGCCCGTGGACTGAGAGCACTAATTCCCAGATGACTGTTGGCTGGAGGCCACTGCCGGTAATGTGCCATGTGAACCTTTCCAACATGGCTGCGTATTTCATCAAATGTGCAGAGAAGGCAGTAGAGAGACTCTGCTAGCAAGGTGATGTTACAGTTTCATATAACCTACTCACCAAAATAAACTCCTTTGATGTCCTTAGGATACAACATGCCTCTGTTGCATTCTATTGGTTAGAAGCAAGTTGCTATGCCAGTCCACATTTATGGGAAGGAAACTACGTGTGGGTGTGAACACCAGAAGAGGGGGATCACTGGGGCCATTTTGGAGTGTTCTAGCACAGTTGTGTAAACTTCTAATTTTTTTCTTGGACCATCTAAGGTGGAATATTGGTTGACTCAGCCATCTTGTCAGGATTGTATTCTATCCCTTCTGTGAACTAGGAGACTGCTGTCTGGCCTAATCAAAGCTGTGGAAATCATAAAACCTGTAGCGTCCATCTTCATGCATTCAAATAATCTCCCCCAGCAGACCAGGCTGTTTGGATATGCCCTCCACCCCTGAGATTCTTCAAGTCTAAGTGGTGTTAGAAGAATTTACTCAAGCCTTTCCTGAGGCCAATTGACACCTTGAGCAGAGTACAGATCAGAGGAACTCTTATTCTACAACTCTAGTATAAGGATTTGTGGGAGATTGATGTTTTCCAAGGGAGAATGGATTTTACCTTCCTCACCCCATCCACACACATTCCCTGACAATAAGGTATGACCTCTAATCTGGAAAGTAAAGAAGAAAGTATTAAACAAACTAAATTAAAAAGGATTTTTTCAACAAATAGTGCCAGGAAAACTGGATATCCATATTCAGAATAATGAAGTTGGACCCTTACCTAACACCACATACAAAAATTAATTCAACATGTATCAAAGATCTAAGTATCATACCTAAGACAATGAAACGGTTAGAAGAAAGCATAGAACAAGAACTTCACGACATTGTCCTGGACAGGACACCAAAGGCACAGTCAGCGACAACAAAAGCAGACAGATTGGACTTCACAAAAATTTAAAAGTTTTGTGCATCAAAAGATGATATCAACAGAACAAAAAGGCAACCCACAGAATGAGAGAAAGTATTTGCAAAACATATATCTGATAAGGGATTAATATCCATAAGGTCTAGAGAACTCCTAAAACTCAACAACAGCAAAACCAAACAACCTCATTAAGAAAATCAACAAAGGACTTGAATAGACATTTCTCCAAAGAAAGACACACAGATGGCCAACAAGCACATGAAAAGATGATCAATATCACTAATTATCAGGGAAAAGCAAATAAAAACCACAATGAGAATTACCTTCTACTTATTTGGATGATTACTATCAAACAAAAGGCAAAACCCAATCAATCACAAGGGTTGGAGGATGTGGAGAATTGGAACCCTCATGCAGTGTTGGTGGAAATGTAAAATGGTGTGGCCACTATGGAAAACAGTAGAACAGTTCCTCAAAAACTTAAAAATAAGTGATATGATCTAGCACTCCAACTTCTGGGTATACCTAAAAGGACTTAAAGCAGAATCTCAAGGAGATATTTGTACAACCATGTTAATGAAAGCATTATTCAGGGTAGGTAAAATATAGAAGCAACCCAAGTGCTCATCAGTGGATAAATGGATGTATATAATGTGGTCTATACATGCAATAGAATATTATCCAGCCTTAAAAAGGAAGGAAATCCTGATATATGCAATAACATGGATGAAACTTGACTACTTTATGCTAAATGAAATAAGCTAGTTACAAAAAAGACAAGTACTATTTGATTCCACTGACATGAAATTCTTAGAATCTTCAAAATCATAGAGACTGAAAGTAGAATGGTGGTTGCCAAGGGCTAGGTGGAAGGGGGGAATGGGAAGTTATGGTTTAGGTTTAGATACAGAGTTTCAGTTTTACAAAATGAAAAGAGCTATGGGGATGGGTGGTAGGGGTGGTTGCACAACATTATGAATGTATTCAATACAACTGAGCTATACACTTAAACATGGTGAAGGTGGAAAATTTTATGTTATTTAGCTCTGTTTCATTAAGGTTTCTTTCTGAGGTTTTAACTTGTTCTTTCGTTTTGAGTATGTTCCTCTGTTTCTTTATTTTGATTGATTCTGTGTTGATTTCTGTGTATTAGATGAAACAGCCATGTCTCCCAATCTTGAAGGAGTGACGGTGTAGCAGATAAAACTTATCATTTAGTCCTGCCCTAGCTCTTGGTCGTTTCTGAAACTTTTATAATTTTTCCAAGCAGTCTGTTTTATTTTTAATAGCTCCCAGTTGTGCTAAGACAAGTCAGTGTCCTAAAGGGGAGTATTACCATCTAACATCTAGATTCAGGATGTTTGGAAGCCAGATCCTCAGGCAGTAGCTTTTCTTCCTTCCTTCCTCTCTTTCTTCTTTTTTTCTTTCTTTCTTTCTTTCTTTCTTTCTTTCTTTCTTTCTTTCTTTCTTTCTCTTTCCTTCTTTTTGTCCTTCCTTCTTTCTTTTGTAGGCTTCTTGCCCAGCGCAGAGCCCAACATGGGGTTTGAACTCATGACCCTGAGATCAAGACTTGAGCTGAGATCAAAAGTCAGATGCTTAAACTGATTGAGTCACCCAGGTGCCCCATTCAGGCAGTAACCTTTAAAGTATGCAAATATATACAGGCCTGTGGGGCCACAAGCATAATTCCTACAGACCACCAACCCAGGTGATCTAGAGATATCTCCTTGGTGGCAGCTGCAAAAATTGGGGCTCTAGACAGGTGTGTAAGTTCCTTTCTGGGAGGTACCAGCAATCTGTAGTGAGGCAGAGGGAGAGCACAAAGATGGTGTCCACTGGCCTAGTTCCCCAAGGGCAGCTCTGTAGCTTCTAGATGCGTGCCAGACCTGAAGCCTGCCCCTCAGGCTGAAACTCCTGGGCAAATAAATAGGCTTCTTTCAGAGAAAGAATGGGATTGCATTTCAGTCTGCTGTCTGTGCTGTCTGTTCCGATCGTGGTAGTCTGCAAGAACTGTCTCTCTGATTGTTACAATCCTGTGGGACACAAGAAAGCAAGGAAATTGAAGATGACACAAACAAATGGAAAGACATTCCATGCTCATAAATTGGTAAAATTAATAGTGTTAAAATATCCATAGTACCCAAAGCCATATACAGATTCAATGTAATCCCTATCAAAATACCAATAACATTTTTCACAGAACTAGAACAAATAGTCCCAAAGTTTGTATGGAACCATAAAAGACATCAAATAGCCAAAACAATCTTAAGAAAGAAGAACAGACCTGGAGGTATCACAATCCCAGATTTCAAAATTTACTACAAACAGTAGTATTCAACAAACTATGGCACTGGCACAAAAATAGACACGTTAGAGTAATACAACGAAATAGAGAGCCCAGAAATAAGCCCATGCTTGTATAGGCAAGAATACATAATGGGGAAAAGATAGTCTCTTTAATAAGTGGTGTTGGGAAAATAGGATACCCACATACAAAAGAATGAAACTGGACCACTTTCTTACACCACATACAGAAATAAACTCAAAATGGATTAGAGGCCTAAATGTAAGACTTGAAATCATAAAACTCCTAAAAGAAAACACAGGCAGTAAACTCTGGGCCATCAGCCTTAGCAATATTTACCTGAACCCGTCTCCTCAGGCAACAGAAACAAAAGCAAAATAAACGATTGGGACTACATCAAATTGAAAAGGTTTTGCAGAGCAAAAGAAACCGTCAATGAAACAAAAAGGCAACCTACTGAATGGGAGAAGATATTTGCAAATGATATATCTGATGAGGGGTTAACATTCAAAATATATAAATAATTCATATAAATCAACACCAAAAAACTCCAATATAATTAAAAAATAGGCAGAGGACCTGGATAGACATTTTTCCAAAAAAGACATACAGATGGTGAACAGACACATGCTCAACATCACAGTAATCATTAGGGAAACACAAATCAAAACCAGCACCTCACACTAGTCAGAGTGGCTAATCTAAAAGTATATAAGAATATACAGCTGTTGGTGAGGATGTGGGGTAAAGGGAACCCTCCTAGGAGCACTGTTGGTGGGAATGTAAGTTGGGTGAGCCACTATGAAGAACAGTATTGAGCTTCCTAAAAAAGTTAAACATAGAAATATCATATGATCCACTAATTCCACTTCTGGGAATTTTCTGCGGAAAACAGTAACACTAATTAGAAAAGATATATGCAACCCTATGTTTTTTGCACCATTGTTTGCAGTAGTCAAACTATGGAAGCAACCTAAGTGTCCACTGATAGATGAATGGATAAGGAAGATGTGGCGTATATATACAAAAGAATGGTACTCAGCCATAAAGAATAGAATCTCGCCATTTGCGACAACATGGATGGAATTCGAGGGTATTATGCTAAGTGAAGTAAGTCAGACAGAGAAAGACAAGTACTTTATGATTTCACTTATATGTGAAATCTAAAAAGCAAAGAAAACAAAACAAAACAAGAAACAGAAGCAGATTCATAAATACAGAGAACACACCAGTGGTTGCCAGAAGGGAGAGGGTCAGGGGGATGGGTGAAATAGGTGAAAGGGATTAAGAGATACAAACTTCCAGTTGTAAGATAAATAATTCACTGGGATGAAAAGTACAGCATAGAGAATATAGGAAATAGCATAATAACTTTGTGTGATGACAGATGGTAACCACACTTATGGTGAGCATTTTGTAACGTATATAATCATTGAATAACTAATATGAAACTAATATAATATTGTATGTGAACTATACTTCAATTGAAAAAATAAATAAAATCTACAATTTAAATAAATAAATGAATGAATAAAGAAACCCCAAACATCCCAAACAAAAATCCAAACTCATAGTTACAAAGAACAGATTAGTAATTACCAGAGACAAGAGGTTGGGGTGGGAGAAAAGGGTGGGGAAGAAAATGAACTCTTTCTCCTTTGGTTGTAGTCCTGTGGAACCCAAAAGTGTGAACCCCACTGGCCATTAGAGCCGGGTGATGTAGAGGTGTCCTCCTGGCAGCAGCTGCAAAAATGAGGGTGCTAGGCAAGTGTAAGAGCTCCTTTCAGGAGATACTGGTAGGGCAGAGCAAGGCAGAGGAAGAGCCTAAAAACTGTGTCCACCAGCCCCTGTCCCCTGGGAGCAGCCCAGGCCCCTGGCTGTTTGCCAAACCAGGAGCTTACCCATCAGGCTGAAGCTTCTGGACAAGCAAATAAGCCTCTTTTAGATAAAGACTGGGGGTGTGTTTCAGTCTGCTTTTTGTGCAGTGCCTTTGAAGTGGTAGTCTGCCCCAAACTCTGATTGTTACAGTCCCAAGGCTCCCAGGATTGGAAAAGACCTATGGCCTCCAGAGCCAGGCAATCAAGGGGTGTCTCCTAAGCAGTAGCTCCAAAACCAGGGCGCCATTCATGTAAAAGCTCTCCTTGGGGAGATCCTGGAGCTCTGGAGCATGGCAGAAGGACAGTGTGAAGCTGTCTGAATTGGCAGAGGGAGAGAACAAAGATAGTGCCTGCCCGAGAGCAGGCCCCTAGATGTGTGCTAAATTAGATGCCTGGCTCTCAGGTTGACACTTAAAAATTAGCAAATGAGAGGTGCCTGGGTGGCTCAGTCTGTGGTGTCCGACTTCAGCCCAGGTTATGGTCTCATGGTTCGTGAGTTTGAGCCCCCACATCAGGCTTTGTGCTGACATCTCAGAGCCTGGAGTCTGCTTCAGATTCTGTGTCTCCCTCTCTCTGCCTCTCCCCTGCTCACGCTATGTCTCTCTCTGTGTCTCTCTCTCTCTGAAAAGTAAATAATAATAAAATAAAATAAAATTAGCAAATGAGCCTCATCCACAGAAAGTCTGGATATCTCTTGACCAATTGCCTCGGTGCTGAGCCCTGGGTGAGTCTATGTGAGCCCTTTAAGAGCCATCTCTTAGCTTGGTCTAGCCTTGTGGTTCTTTTGGATATGAGCTTCATTGGTTTTCAAAACTAGATGGTTTGGGGGCTTGTCTCTCAGGTTTAGGTCATAATGATTGGGATACCCAATGTGGGGTCTGAATCCTTTATTCCTTGGGGAGAAGCTCCAGGTTTTGAGTTCCCTCCTTGGTCACTGTGCCAGGGATGGAGTTTATGGTGAGAATGTGCCCCAGTCTCTCCTATCTGTCTCGATGTGGGCCTTCTCTTATTGGCCCTATGTGTAGGAGTCACTCAGTCAGTTTCAGGTCTTTGGTTTTTTTGTTTTGTTTTTTTTCTTCAGAAGAAGATCCTCCATATGTAGCTGTAGATTTGATGTGTCCCTGGGAGCAGGTGAGTTCAGGATCCTCCCAAGTTGCCATCTTGAACCAGAACCTGGTAAATTTTATGTTATATGCATTTTGTCACAATAAAAATTTTTTTGGAGAAAAAGACAGTGACTGCAAAGGAAGGGGCAATGTTCTGTAAGTGTCCTTCATGGGATCTCGAAGTTGCAGAGCTGTGAGGAGCCAGTGCACAGCTAAGGCCGGTTAACAACTAACATAGCTGCCTGTGGATCCCCACAGGACCAGAGGCAGAGAGGCACAAATGCCAGGACAGCATGTTGAGGGCTTGGCAGTGCCTTTGTGGGGACACTTCGACAGTTTCAGCTCTTGCTCTGGAGTAACTGTAGTAGATACGTGGGATGCTCAGAGACAGCATGTGAGAACCTCTTATGACAGCCTATGAAGTAGTTGACAGTATCTAATGTTAATGTAACTTCGTAATATTAGAAATGCCCTGGAGCATGTCTACTGTTTTGTATAAGGCGATTCCAGGGAGCCTCTGGCTACGCCTGATATTCCTTTTTATTTCTTTTAATGTTGAAAGAAAATTTTAATAAAGGTTCTTATTACACTGGGGTAGAATAAAATATACCATGACCTTAAGACATTCCAGGAGAGGGGCGCCTGGGTGACTCAGTTGGTTAAGCATCGGACCCTTGATTTTGGCTCAGGTCATGATCTCACAAATTGTGAGACAGAGCCTTGCATCAGGCTCCGTGCTGTGCAGAGCCTGCTTAGGATTCTCTCTCTTCCTCTTTCTCCGCCCTTCCCCAATTTGTGCGTGTGCACACACACAGGCTCTTTCTCTCTCAAAATAAATAAATAAACTTAAAAAGACAGAGACATTCCAGGAGAGAGAAAAATAAAAGGGAAATTCAGTTGAAGTATACACCTATCACCTTTGAATGACAAAAGACAAAGTTCAATTGGCAAATTAACCTAGTAAGAAGGAAAAGTGAAAACAAACCAACCCCCCACCCCAAGTCAGTGATTACATTTATCAAATTAGAGAGAAAGAAAAATGAGGACTCTCAACATAAATACTAGACAGATAAAAATAAGAACCAGATTATACCTTCAAATAAAGAAACTTTTCCAGTGAGGCATGTTTAAGATGGTTTACGCATTCAATAAAGATTCAGTCATATGCACTTTAAGCCCAACAGTGTTCTAGGCATAGGAAATACAGTTACAAACAAAACAAATGAAACCCCTGCTCTCAGGGAGTTTAAATTCTTGGAGACAGTGGGTGGAGACAGATCATATATGCTGTCTAGAAGAAACCTACTTTAAAGATAAAAGCAAAGTAGGTAAGTTAAAAGTGAATAATCAAAAAAGATTTATGATGCAAACACTAAAAACAAATGGTAAACAAAGCTCCCAGCTGTACTGGCTACATTAAATTAAAAAATAACTTTGGAACAAGGAATATTAGCAAAGATAAAGAGGGATATTACGTTATGATAAAGTGGTCCAAGTCACCAAGAAGGCATAACAGTGTTAAGATATCTGTACCTAGCAATGGAAATTTATTATTTTTTTTAAGTTTATTTATTTATTTTGAGAGAAGAGTGAGAGAGCAAGAAGGGGAGGGGCAGAGAGAGAGAGAATCCCAAGCAGGCTCTGCACCATCAGCATGGGACCTGATGTGGGGCTAGAAACCATGAACCATGAGACCATGACTGAGCCAAAACCAAGACTTGGACACTTATCCAACTGAGTCACCCAGGTGCCCCATAATGGAAATTTAAAATACATGTAAAATAACTAAATAGTGAAATAACTAAAAGAAGAAACAGACAAATTCACTATTATAGTTGGAAACTTTACACAATCCTATCTCAGTTATTGATAGGAAAAGTTCACAGAAAATCAGTAAGAATATAGAAGTCCTGGACACCCCATCAACCAAACTGACTTAACTGAGATTTATAGAATCCAGCAAGAACAGAATACACATTCTTTTCAACAGCACATCGAACATTCACCTCTCTAGATGATATTCTGGGCCATAACGCAAACTCTAAAAAATTTAAAACAACTGAAATTATAAAAATTATGTTTTCAAAGCATATTGGAATTAAAGACTAACAGAAAGACATTTAGACAATCCTTAAATACTTAGAAATTAAAGAATGCATTTATAAATATCCCATAAGTCAAAAGGAAATAAGGGAAATTTAAAAGATATTTTGAACTGAATGAAACTAAAAATGCAAAATATTGAAGTCTGTGGAACACAGCTAAAGATGTAGCTAGAAGGAAATTTAGAGCATTAAGAAGAAAGGTCTCATATCTAGGCATCTTAAGAAATTAGACGAGAAGCAAATTATTTAAGAATTTAAAAAAAGGAAATTATTTAAGTAATCTTGACACCCCATGTGGGGCTTGAACTCATGACCCTGAGATCAAGAGTATCATACTCTTCTGACTGAGTCAGCCAGTCATCCCAAGAAAAGCAAATTAAATCCAAATTTTGCAGAAAGAAGGAAATGAAGACCAAGTTTGAGAGAAAATGAAAATTGAAAATCAATAGAGATAGCCAAAGAAAGGAAAAGCTGGTTCTGTGAGAAGAGCAATTAAAATGCATAAATCTCTAACTAGAGTGATGGGGGGGGGGAGAGTAAAAAGAGAATACACAAATTACCAATACCAGAATGAGAAAGGTGACATCTTCAGTAATTAAACAGTTATTAAACAGAACAAAAAAAGGACTATTACAAATTTTATGCTT
This sequence comes from Panthera tigris, assembly GCF_018350195.1. Lineage (NCBI taxonomy): Eukaryota > Metazoa > Chordata > Mammalia > Carnivora > Felidae > Panthera > Panthera tigris. The sequence continues at coordinate 109,847,994 of NC_056667.1, read as the reverse complement.
CAAAATTTGACAATTTAGGCTAGAGGTCAGCATGTTATGGTTTCTGGGCTAAATGACCCCATGAGCTAAGAATGGTTTTTACATTTTTAAAAAGGCTATTAGAAGAGGAAGGCAGAGGGGGAGGAGGAGGAGGAGGAGGTGGAGGAGGAGGAGGAAAGAATATGTGACAGAGAATATATATGACCTGCAAAGGCTTTATATTTACTATTTGGTCTTTTATAGAAAACATTTCCTGACACCTGACTTAGGTGAACTAGACAAATTCTTTTTGAAACACTCAAATTACCAGTGATTGCTCAACAAGAAATAGATAGCCTGAATAGTCCTACATGTATTAGGACAGGACTTGTGCTAGGTGAGGTGAGTGAGGCAAAGTGAGGGTCCCAAAGTTAAAGAGGTACTTACTTTCAGGATCTCCCTAATTAAAGAAAGTGAATGCTTCTTAAATGTTGCACCACTCTGGAAAACAGTTTATCAATTTCTTATGGAGTTAAATATATATTTATAATATTATCTTGTAATAGTACCCCTATGTATTTACCTAAAAGAAATGAAAACAAATGTTCCTACTAAATGTGTATATGAATGTTTATAGTAGCTCAGTTCATAATCATCAAAACAACCCAAATGCTAAAAAACTGGTGAATGGACAAAGTGTGTTACATCCATTCAATAGAGTACTACTGAGTGATAAAAAGGAATGAACTATGCAGGAATGTTTCATGCAATGTGTATGAATCTCACAAAGATTATTCTAAGTGAGAGAAGTCATATTTAAAAGGCTAAATACTGCATGATTTCATTTTTGTAATATTCTGATAATGGCAAAATTATAACGACAGATCAGCAGTTGCCAGGGGCCAAGGTGGTAGGAGGGGTTTGATTACAAAGAGGCAAAGGAGAATTTTGAGGGGCAATGAAATTGTCCTATACTGGGATTGTTGTGGTCATTACACAACTATATTTGTCAAAACACACAGAATTATTTATTAAAATGAGTTAATTCTGCTATATATAAATTATAACAACTCAAAGAAAGGGAAAAATGAGTGAGGAACATATAGAGGATTTCCAGGATATGTTTTTTTTATTATTATTTTATTTTTGAGTATAGTCGGCACACAATGTTAAAACGTTTTTTATCTTTTTTCTTTTTTAATTAATTAATTTTTAAATTTACATCCAAGTTAGCATATGAACAATGATTTCAGGAGTAGCTTCCTTAATGCCCCTTACCCATTTAGCCCATCCCCCCCTCCCACAACCTCTCCAGCAACCCTCTGTTTGTTCTCCATATTTAAGAGGCTCTTAGGTTTTGTCCCCCTCCCTGTTTTTATATTATTTTTGCTTCCATTCCCATTTGTTCATCTGTTTTGTATCTTAAATTCCTCATATGAATGAATTCATATGGTATTTGTCTTTCTCTGACTAATTTCACTAAGCATAAAACCCTCTAGTTCCATCCACGTAGCTGCAAATGGCAAGATTTCATTCTTTTTGATTGCCAAGTAATACTCCAGTGTGTGTGTGTGTGTGTGTGTGTGTGTGTGTGTGTGTGTGTGTGTGTGTGTACATACTACATCTTCTTTATCCATTCATCTGCTGATGGACATTTGGGCTCTTTCCATACTTTGGCTATTGTTGATAGTGCTGCTATAAACATTGGGGTGCATGTGTCCCTTCGAAACAGCACACCTGTATCCCTTGGGTAAATACCTAGTAGTGCAATTGCTGTGTCATAGGGTAGTCCTATTTTTAATTTTTTGAGGAACCTCCATACTGTTTTCCAGAGTGGCTGCACCAGTTTGCATTCCCACCAACAGTGCAAAAGAGATGCGCTTTCTCCACATCCTCGTCAACATCTGTTGTTGCCTGAGTTGTTAATGTTAGCCATTCTGACAGGTGTGAGGTGGTATCTCATTGTGCTTTTGATTTGTATTTCCCTGATGATGAGTGATGTTGAGCACTTTTTCATGTGTCTGTCGGCCATCAGGATGTCTTCTTGGAGAAGTGTCTATTCATGTCTTTTGCCCATTTCCTCACGGGATTATTTGTTTTTTGGGTGTTGAGTTTGATAACTTCTTTATAGATTTTGGACACTAACCCTTCATCTGAAATGTCATTTGTAAATATCTTCTCCCATTCCGTCTGTTGCTTTTTACTTTTGCTGATTGTTTCCTTCGCTATGCAGAAGCTTTTCATTTTGATGAGGTCTCAATAGTTCATTTTTGCTTTTGTTTCCCTTGCCTCCAGAGACATGTTGAGTAAGAAGTTGCTGCGGCCTAGGTCAAAGAGGTTTTTGCCTGCTTTCTCCTCTAGGATTTTGATGGCTTCCTGTCTGACGTTTAGGTCTTTCATCCGTTATGAGTTTATTTTTGTGTATGGTGTAAGTAAGTGGTCCAGGTTCATTTGTCTGCATATTGTTGTCTGGTTTTCCCAGCATCATTTGCTGAAGAGACTGTCTTTATTCCATTGGATATTCTTTCCTGCTTTGTCAAAGATTAGTTGGCTATACATTTGTGGGTCCCTTTCTGGGTTCTCTATTCTGTTCCTTTAGATACAGTTTTTGTGTCAGTACCATACTGTCTTGATGATTGCAGCTTTATAATACATCTTGAAGCGTGGGATTGTGATGCCTCCAGCTTTGGTTTTCTTTTTCAAGGTTTCTTTGGCTATTCAGGGTCTTTTCTGGTTCCATACAAATTTCAGGATTGTTTGTTCTAGCTTTGTGAAGAATGCTGGTGTTATTTCCAGGATATGTTTTTATGTGAAAAAAAGAAAAAAAAAACACAAAGTGCAAAAGAATATCTATAATATGTCACCTTTTGGATAAAAGAAAGGAAAATAAAAAAAATATGTAAGAATACAGAAAACTGGAATAACACTATTAACCAAATGACTCAGTTGACATTCTAGAGTATTCTGTCCAACATGAGCGGGATGTACACTCAAGTGCACCCAGAACATTCACCACAATAAGCTATTTTGTTGTCTGTGAAACAAGTCATAATAAATTCTAATAATTCTAATTGTAGAAAGTATGTTTTCTGACTACAACAGAATAAAATTAGAAATCAATGACATAAAGATATGTGGAAAATCTCCAAATATTTGGATATTAAGTAAGTCAAGGAATTTGGGTGAAGTAGTATGCATTTCCAAATCTATGCACTAGTGATTGGCTAAATTTTCCAGGCCTAGAAGGTGGTGCTTGCACGTGAAAGATTACTTGTCAAAACAAAATCTCCCAGAGTAAAAAATCTATGTGTAGAAAAGAGAGTAGGGGTACCAGGTGGTTCAGGCAGTTTAAGCATCTGGCTCTTGGTTTCGGCTTAGGTCATGATCTCACGGTTTGTGGGTTCAAGCCCCACATCGGGCTCTGCACTGACAGTATGGAGCCTGCTTGGGATTCTTTCTCTCTCCCTCTCTCTGCACCTCTCCTGCTCACTCCTTATCAGAATAAATAAATAAACATTAAAAGAAAGAACAAAGAGTAGAAGGAAATAAATGAAAATTTAGACATGTAGATTTGTTTGGATGATGGAGGTATAGGTTAATTCTGTATCTGAGTTTTCCAAACCTTTTTTTTTTTTTTTTTTAGCCAATGTGTTGTATTTTTTAATACTGAAAAGCATTACCACACAAAAGAGAGAGGTAATCAAAGAACTTGTTAGCAGCACTCTGCTGGAGAGGTACCTCCTCCAAGAAGCCTTCCTTGACTCTCCTTGCTGGCTTCATGCCCTTTCTCTGCATACCACCTCTGTCTCAGCCTTTCACCTGTTTTATAATCATCTGTGTCTGTGTCTCTCTCCTCACAGTCTGGTCTCCTTAAGGGCAAAGATTGTTTCAGGCACAGATAAGTGTTTACCAGGTGAAAGAAAGAATGTTAAATACACCATTTAACATTAGATATAGCATCTCTATTCTGCATACCATAGATATACCATAGATTTGGTTGGATAAATCATCTTTCCTTCCATCAGGAAACAGGAAATGTGTGGAGAATTCTGTGAGACAGGGCTTTGGAATAGGAACTAAAGGTGTGGCTGCTGGATGTTGGTCACAGAGGCCAGACACTATGTCAAAACCAAGCTTAATCTATGTGATAACAACCAACCAGTGACTTGCTTGATCTGAAAACAAGGGATTTTGGAGGCTTGGGCCATGGATGGCAATTAACAAGTTATAGAGAGTTCCTACAAAGATAATACAAGATGGCCCATGGCCTAAAGGAAGAATCTTTGGGTACTGCATAGACAACTGATTTTCCCGTTCAGGTCAGCAGGGCCTTAACTGTGCCTGAGCAGGTAAACAGAGGAAGTTCAGCCCAGTCTGATGCCCCTGAAGGTGCAACACGGGCCCATGTTAAGAAAGATTAGTGAGAGTTCTGGAGGGGAAGAATGAGGAATGGAAGAGCTAGCCTGGAATGGAAAAGAACTTAAGTGGTAGGAGGCCCTTCCATGGCCTTCTGGCCAACATACTGCATTATTTTAATTCTGTGTGGCCAAAGCTTTGCTCCATCACAGGACACCCACAAGCTGCACCTCAGCATCACTGCACAGAGCCCAGTGTCAGTTACCCTGGATGCCACTCTGCCTTGCAGATTTGCTCTGTGTCACCTTCAGCTTTTCCTATTCACATCGAACAAACTACAAGTAAAGACTGGTGGGGATCTGTCTGCTTTTCATCTTTAGTATTCTTCTGAGTTTACAACTAGACTGAGTCCTGTGCTATTGTGTGTACCCAGATTTATGTATAAATGTTAAAACACCATCTGGAAAAGCAAATGGCTCTTTGAAGTCTGTGGAGAAGGCACCAGATGGAAGCTTATAAGGCTCTTGCTCCCAAAAGCCCTGCTTCCAAAACATCCTCAAGTATGATTTTTAAAAATATCGTTCAGCAATCCCGGGCTTTGCTATCAATAAAACGTATATGTGGAAGCATGCATCTATGTGTCAGTGTGGAGGGCAGAATAGCAGTCCCCAAATCGTGCTGTGATCCCCAGAATCGGTAAACATTACCTTACATGGCAAAAGTGACTTTGCTGATGTGATTAAAGGTATAGACCTTGAGACAGGGAGATTATCCAAATGGGTACAATCTAATCACATGAGTCCTTAAACATTTGAACCTTTTGGGCACCTGGGTGGCTCAGTCGGTTAAACTTCTGACTTCAGCTCAGGTCATGATCTCACAGTTGGTGAGTTCGAGCTGTGTGTCAGGCTCTGTGCTGACAGCTCGGAGCCTGGAGCCTGCTTTGGATTCTGTGTCTCCCTTTCTCTCTCAGAAATAAATAAACACACACAAAAATTTTCTTTTAAAGTTTGAACCTTTCCAAGTTGTAGTGGGAGAGACGCAGTGACAGAAGAGTCAGAGAACGGTAGCATGAGGAGGATTCGGCACCCTGTTACTGGGTGAGCTGCAGGGTGCTTTGTGCATGGACCAGAGAGAAGCCTCTAGCAACTAGGGGCAGCCAGGTGACAGCCAGAAAGGAAATGGTGACCTCAGCTCAAAAGCCACAGGGAACTGAATTCTGCCAAAGCCCGAATGAGCAAGGAAGTGTGTGCTTCCCAGTAGCTTCCAGAGAGGCATGCCACTCTCCCAGCACCTTGGTTTTAGCTAGCAAGACCCATGTTGGATTTCTGACCCAAAGAACTATATGGTAATAAATTTATGCTATTTTAAGTTTGCGGCAATTTGTTCTCTCAGCAATAGAAAACTAATACAGACTGGGCGCCTGGGTGGCTCATACTCGTGATTTTGGCTCAGGTCATGATCTCATGGTTCATTGGTTCGAGCCCTGCTTGGGATTCTCTCTTTCCCTCTCTGTCTGCCTCTCCCCCGCTTACGTACGTGCTCTCTCTCTCTCTCTCTCTCTCTCTCTCTCTCAAAATAAACAAATAAATGTTAAAAAAAAAGAAAACTAATACAGGCAAGAAACCATATACTGCATTTGTTTAAAAGGTTAAAGCTTCCGAACCAGTGTTTTTCTAATCCGTGGACCACAGCCCATTAATCTTTGGCCTTTACAAGTATTAAATTTTTTGAGGTGTCTTTGTTATACCTCAGTAAAAAAAGAAAAAGGAGAAAATATCACAGTGCATTTCACAGGTTCTTACCCCCAAACTGTACCCATTGTGACAAATATTGGTACCGATTGTGACAACTTAGTGAGGGAGACAGCACAAAGGATGTAGGTGGGCTGCAAATCGTGTTTCCAGCTTCTGTTTACTGAGGCCACTTAATTCAGTAGTAAATAACAACTGGTTTTACCATTAACAAGATGGAGAGAAAGCTTAATTTTAACATTATTGTCATTTATAGCTGTGACACACAGAATTTTACCTGCAGTTAGCAATGAGGCTTCCCGCTGAGTTTATATGTGAACATCCACATAACTTTTAACCAGATATGTGAATAGTAGCTTTGTCCTTGAGGGTTCTGTGATGGAATAAATTTGTGAGCAGGAATTAAAGTTATTCCTCATTTTTAGTTTTTGTATTGTTTGTTTTGTTTTTTCTTTGGGTTATATATACATATGCATAGAATAATATTTGACATGATTGAATATGCAAGGGTAAAGTGTTGCTTCACGAAATACTTTCCACTTTTGTAGATATGTTTAACAGTGTTAGGTCATGATGTGAAATGTGTTGCTGTATGTTGTAGTCTGAATACTGTTCTAGGTTGGGCCATTGAAATGCAGTTGTTATGGGTAAAATTTATGATCGAACAATCTGTAGTGTAGGGATTTTTTTTTTTTTTTTGCTACAAGACTGTTTACAAAGGCAAAAATATTAAGAGGAAAAGAATTCCCAGTGGGTAGAGGGTTTTTTTTTTCAAGGCATCATTGAGGTATAGGCCTCAGGCTACCATGCAGGGTAGAGATTCCTCAGAAACCACATAAAATGATCGTGGAACTTCTGGCCTCCAAATCTCTATTTCTGGTCAGAGTAAGGAGGATACAATTTCTTTCTTTCTTCTTCTTTTTTAATGTTTATTTATTTTTGAGAGAGAGAAAGAGAGAGTGAGAGCTGGGGAGGGGCAGAGAGAGAGAGGGAGACACAGAATCCGAATCAGGCTTCATGCTCTGAGCTGTCAGTGCAGAGCTGGATGCGGGCCTTGAGCCCACAGTCCGCAAGATCATGACCTGAGCCAAAGTCGGACGCTCAACCAACTGAGCCACCCAGGCACCCCAGGTGGATACAATTTTAGTTGCTCTCTTTACTCCCAGCAAGGGGATCCCTTGCCCATCCAACTTCAGGTCTGCCTGGGCTGGTGTACCCAAGGCCACTCTGTGTGCACTGGCACAGGGCCACACTTCTTTGTGGCTTTGGGCTGTGTAAGAAATTACCACAAAACATGGTGGCATTAAAAAAAATAACAAGTATTATCTTTAATAGTTTCATAGTTTCATAGTTTAACTGAGTGAATCTGGCTTGAGGTCTTTCCCCAGGTCGCAGTTAAGACATGGACAGGGATTGTAGTCATCTGACAACAGGGGGATTGAATTCCAAGAGGCTGCAAAAGCTGATGCTGGCTGTTGGCTGCAGGCCTCACTTCCTGCTCACATAGATGTCTCCTTGGGGTCTCCTTGAGTCTCAACACCAATGTGGCAGTTGGTTTCTCCCAGAGTGAGTAATGCAAGAGAAAGCAAGATGGAAAGTCTCTTATGACTTTACTTCAAAAGACATACTGCATAATTTCCACACTACCCTATTCTTAATGCACTTCATCCATGTTCACTACAGGAGGGGACCACACAGGGTGTGAACACCAGGAGGCAAGAGTCCTTGGAGGCCATTTCCAAACCTTCTTACAGACTCCTGAAGCAATCTGATATACAGAGTGCACTAATTTACTTTAGCAGAATAAGGACCTAAATTATAGTTGCCAAGAAGTGATGGAGTTTCCATAAGATTGTAATTCAGATCGGGGGCACCTGGGTGGCTCAGTTGTTTAAGCATCCGACTTCAGCTCAGGTTATGTTCTCCCAGTTCATAGATTCAAGCCCCGCATCAGGCTCTATGCTGATGGTTCTGTGTCTCCCTCTCTCTCTGCCTCTCTTCTGTTCATATTCTGCCTCTCTCTTGCTCTCAAAAATAAATAAAACATTAAAAATTTTTTTTAAAAAAGAATATAATTGAGATCAGCTCGGGAATGAGAAGATGAACCCATATTAAATTAAACCTATATTAAAAGAACAGTAGGCAATCACTATGACATGGACACCTTATTGAAAAATCCTAGGGCATAGACATGCTTAGAGAAAATCAGGACTTGGAGACCACCCCTCCTACTACAAATGCCAAAGGTGTGAGTGATAATGGTCGGAAATTATACCTCACAGGTGCCATGTGAAAATGCATTGAGCAATGACCTCCAGCTATCGTACCTGCTGCACGTGTACATCTGGCCAAGAAGGATCAGGTGCAGGTAAGTCTCCCAAGGAGCTATTAGTGACATCTCCCAAGAGGGGTGGGGAGGGAATGGCAGTGAAGAGAGTCACCTCTGTGCCTGGAGGGCTTGCTCCCTCAGGGGCTTGTGCACACAGGGCATGCCTCCTGCAGAGCTGGTGAGCACCAGGGCTGATCCCTGCATCCTGAGACGTGGAACAGCCTGCTTCCCTGAGAACTGTGATTTTTCCCAAAGGTCAGGCTTTCTCTGTAGACCTGAGTGGGCCATGGCTGGTCAGTCTGTGGGAATAGGGCTTCTTATTGGGGGAGAAAGTAAAACTTGTCGGTACCTGTGGACCTCACTACCCACATGCCACTGACCTGTAAAGCAGTGAAGCCAGTGCTCCTGTCTCACAGGTAGGGACACGTTTCTAGGTGTTGCCTTTTGGAACTTCATCTGCATTTTCTTATGCCTCTTCTCTTTTCCTCTCCTTTATTTGGCCACATGTTTAAAGTACGTTTTTTTTAAAGTTTTTTTTTTTTTTTAATGTTTATTTGTTTTTGAGAGAGCGAGACAGAGAGCAAGAGGGGAGGGGCAGAGAGAGAGAGGGAGACACAAAATCCGAAGCAGGTTCCAGGCTCTGAGCTGTCAGCACAGACCCTGATGTGGGGCTCGAACTCACAAGCTCTTACATCATGACCTAAGCTGAAGTCGGGTGCTTAACTGACTGAGCCACCCAGGTGCCCCTAAAATATGTTTTGAAAATAAGTTCATTTACTTTTTTTATACAATTAATAGTCATGTGTTTTAAAATTTAAAGGCCATAGAGTGACATAAAAGGATGTAGAGTGAAAGCTTCCTTCCTATCCAGTGGTGGTACATGTTTAACAATTTACTTTCCAAAAATGGCGCCTCATGTAACAATGTGTGTCAACTATACTTAAATAAAAGAAAATTAGAAAAAAGAGGGGTGACTGGGTGGCTCAGTTATGTAAGCATTCGACTCTTTATTTCGGCTTGGGTCATGATCTTATGGTTTGTGAGCTCAAGCCCCACATTGGGCTCTGCACTGACAGTGTGGAGCCTGCTTTGGATTCTCTCTCTCCCTTCTCCTCTCTCTCCTTCTCTGCCACTCACAGTCTCTGTCTCTCTCAAAAGAAATAACTAAACTTAAAAAAAAAAAAATCTGTCTCTCCCTCTTCCTCTGCCCTTCCACCATGTGCGTGACCACCTTCCCTCACTCTCTCTCTGAAAAACATTTGAAAAACAATTATAAAAAGGAAAGAAAAGTGGTTTCCTTCTCCATCAGGATATCTTGGGCTTTTCTGTGTGCAGGTTGGACCCTGAGAGTGAAAGGGAAAGCAGAAACTGCCAGGCCTCTTAAGGTTTGGGCTTGGAAGTCACAGAATGACATGTCCACAACACTCTCCCGGTCAAAGCAAGTCAAAAGACCAGTCCAGATTTAAGGGGTGAGGTGATAGATTCCACCTCGTGGTGGAAGGAATGGCAAAATCACATTGCAATGGGGAGGTGTGATAGCGGGAGGGGTGGGCCATGCTGCATAAATCGGATGGCCCTAGGTGTTTCTGTTGCCACAGCCCAGGGGCACAGGCCTATTAAAAGGTTGAGGCCTCATCATAGGATTACAGAACAGATTACTGAATGCTTGCCCTCTCCTTAGTCTTACCAACCACATCAACAGGGCTCCTGGATAATAATGTGGTTTACAGCTAACAGAACTATAACGATCAGACTCTACTTAAGATGCCATTTCTAGGGAAACCCAAAAATAACAGAGGAGAGAAAAACAAGGACACTGGAGGACATAGAGGTCTCTGACATGCACAGCTATAGCAAACAGTAAACACAGCTAACTGCTGGCCAGAAAAACACAAAAATTCACACTGAGGCCTATTTACCTCGTTTCTTTTTACCCAGTACATCATGTATGGGTTTTAAGCAAAAGTTACAGGCATACAGGCAGATATTGTGTAATTATCACAATGGGATCTTTAAAGTAACAAGCCAAGGGCTCTAATGGAAAAAGTGGACAATATGCAAGAACTTCTGTGTCCTCATAAGATGTAAAGGCAAGGGGTGCCTGAGTGGCTCAGTTAGTTGAGTGTCAGACTTGGGCTCAGGTCATGATCTTGGAGTTTGAGTTTGAGCCGCGCATTGGTCTCTGTGCTGACAGCTCAGAGTCTGGAGTCTGCTTCAGATTCTGTGTCTCCCTCTCTCTGCCCCTTCCCTGCTTGTGCTCTCACTTTCTCTCAAAAATAAGTAAGGTTAAAAAAAAAAAAAAAAAGACGGAAGGGCAAGGGAGCTCTCTGGGGTCTCTTTCTGTAAGGGCGCTAACCCCATTCAGGAGGGCCCCACTCTCATGACCTAATCACCTCCCCAAAGCCTCACCTCTAAATGCTATCACACTGACAGTCAGGTTTTACTATATAAATTTGAGGAGGACACAAATATGCAGTCCATAGCAGATGGTGAAAAGATCAGTGATCTGCTAGGGATTTGGGGGAGAATTGCAGAGGTGAATCGAGGAGTAAGTTATTATTTTTCGTTAATCTTTAACATTTATGATTTCCCCCTTCTAGATAGATTTGATTTTTAAATATTTTATTTTATTAAAAATAATTTTTTAAATGTTTATTCATTTTTGAGAGAGAGAGAGAGAGAGAGAGAGAGAGAGAGAAAGAGAGAGAGAGTGTGCTGGCAGGGAGGGGCAGAGAGAGAGGGAGGCACAGAATTCCAAGCAGGTTTCAGACTCCAAGCTGTCAGCACAGAGCCGGAAGTGGGGCTGAAGCTCAGCACCCTGAGGTCAAGACCCGAGCCCACGACCGAGGCTTAACCGACCGAGGTACCCAGGCGCCCCTACAGAAATTTTTGCACAGCGATTTATATTGGGCAAACAATTTTTTTTTCCAAAAAAAAAACCAAAAAAAAAAAAAACACAAAAGGTAAGCAAATTGCCACTGCCAGTATAATCTAAGCTAAATCGTCTCATAAAACTTAAAAAGTTTTCCTTTTCCCACGCTCCCAGGAACGGTAGTTATCAAAATTTAGTTAGGGGTTACGATAGTCTAAGATGCCCAGAAACATTAAGAAATTTTGTGCTTTAGTTGTGCAGCAGTGCTTGTAATGTAAGGGTTTAAGGAAGTAGCCTCTGAAGCTCCCCAAAGTCCAGGTCGGAAAAAAGGCTGAAACTCCTATTCGGCTTCACCAGCTGGTACAGCCTTGGGTCTCAGCTGTCGGCTCCTAGTCCCACTCCCCAGACCGTAAAAGTGCTCTCTTCCCAGCCACACTGCACAGCCAGAGAAAGGACGGAGGCGGGGACTCCTCGGATACAAGATGGCGACCACACGACGCTCTAGGCTGCCCCAGCCGCGACTCGGTAGCCGGAAGTCCTCCGGCTCTCGCCAGTAGGAAGCGGAAGTAAAAAGGTAGAAGGCAGCTGGGTTATTGCTTTGCGAGACCGGGTTGTGAGGGGAGCCGCGGGAAAGGCGCGTGTCGGCCGCTCACTGGCGCAGCCGCTGCTGCCGCCGTCACCGCCCCGCCCCGGCGTTGTCGCTGACATCGTCGCGGACGAAGCGTGGCCCCAGCATGGGCAGGAAGGGGGACGCGAGCGGCGCGTGTGCCGCGGCTGCGCGGCCGGTGACAGGTACCCCTGGCGTGGCGTGGGGAGGTCTCGTGGACGGGGACAGGGTCTGGGACGTGAGGCGACCTCGTGCCCTGGTCACCTTGAGCTTCCGCTTCTTCCCTGACTCAGTTTCTCCTTCTGTGTACCAGTCCTCCCCCTATTTGTGAGTCCTCCGAGTTGCCCTCACTGGTCTTACGGGCAAAGTATAGTTTCTGCGAGAGTGGCCGCGGACTCTCTTGTAGCCGTTTTTGAGCCTTTACTGAAGAGCTTTGAGATCCGTGTGCCCAAGTGCAGAAGGAGGTGGGGGAAGTGCCCTAACTTGAGTTTGGACCACGTCTGACCCTAAGTAGGTTGAGAACCAGCAGTTTGCAGGACTCTGATTGGAGAACGACTTGATCTTTTTGTAGATTTCTGTTTTTTCCCTAAAATGAATCAGGGTGATGCCTACTGGTTGCCATTTTCATTTAAGTACGAGGATCTGTTGGCTGGTAATTGGATAATTCGGTTTCACTTTTCGTGTGGGACCTGCCAGAAGATCTGCGTACATCGCCAATAAGTTATGGATGTGAACTGTTCTCCGTTGGCCAAAACCTCTAGATTGTTTTGCATTTCTTGCCAGATTTGAGAACTAGCATATTATGTTCATTTGAAGTCTGGGGGTCTTATGTCTTACTGTGCGATACTATGTTGGAAACATTCATCAAGCACTTGCCAGCCAGTTTTAGTATGATGTTTGAAGACATTTAAAATAGTTATTTAAGGCCACAAAATAAGGGATGATGGTAGCCTTTCCACTTGACCTGCTTTAGACAAACTTAGTTGGCACTCATTTTTATTAAAGGAAATAAACATTGCTTTGTATAGTTGTGTGGCAGTTGTACAATGCACGCTTACCTTGAGGGGAAGAAATTGAACTATGTAGAAAATTCTTTTAGGTTTTTTTATGCAGTTACCTGTGATCATTTTCGTATCAGATGTATAGTAACTACTTTTATAAAAAATTAGCAAATGGTTTTGCTAATAGCTATGAATACATATTAACTTTATTTGAGAAGTAAAATTATTTCTTGAGGGGTCGTTCCTAATATTTTTCTCACTGTTAATCTTGTATGTTGATGCTCAGATGGCTATCTATAAACTTGCAAGGTGCAAGTTGGTTTTTTAAGAGATTGTAAGCTATTATCTTCAATTTAGAAATGGAAAAAGAAAAAGTTGGTGATTTGTAATTTTATGCCTCTTCTGTTTTCCAAAAACTGAAAAGTGTTTGGGGCGCCTGGGTGGCTCAGTCGGTTAAGCGTCCAACTTCGGCTCAGGTCATGATCTCGCAGTGAGTTAGTTTGAGTCCTGGGTCGGGCTCTGTGCTGACAGCTCAGAGCCTGGAGCTTGGTTCAGATTCTGTGTTTCCGTCTCTCTCTGCCCCTCCCCCACTTGTGCTCTGTCTGTCTCTCTCAAAAATAAATAAATGTAAAAAAAAAAGTGAAAAGTGTTTGCCAAACTGCAATTTTTATTAATATTTCCAAAATTTTACTGTAGGTCAGTGAGCAAGAGATAGTCATTGAACTGAGGAAGCTGGGCCATGGACTAGATCTTACAGATATAACATTTGCGCCTAGGACTTATTAAAGAATGTTTTTAATTTACCCATTTTGCCACAAGCATTATGTCTGTGATCATGGAGTGCCACCTTGGGATTCTGACAACGATTATTTCTTAGACTGTTCATATTTATAAGCAACATTTAAGGACCACTAGGATCGGAGTGTAAGATTCTCATAAAATGAAGGCATTCTCAAACAAAAGGCCGCTTCTGTGAAGTTCTTACTTCTGCTTCTCTAAACAGTCTTTTCTTGTGGTTTTACCTGTTGCATCTAGGCTGCGGGGTCTGGGTAGGAAAGTTCTTCTGTAGTGGCCACTTTCCTCTGTCACCTCCAAGCGGTGCTATACCTTGCCCCAAGAACTGTCACTGTTTTTCGAACAATTCAAGGGGAACGCTGGGCGAGTCTCGGTGCGTACAATTTTCATTTTAATCTTTTAAGTCCTAAGCATCTTTCCTCTTGGTATCAAACTCCTTTCTTTGTATTTGCTTTCATTCATCCTTTAATGAAGACTTTGTTTATTTCATTCTGAGCACCTCCTGTGTTCCAGGCATTATGCTAGGCATTTGACCCTGACAAACAAAATTCCCTGCTTTTTTTTTTTTTTAATTTATTTTGAGAGAGAGAGAGAGAGAGCACAAGCAGGGGAGGAACATAGGGAGGGAGAGAGAGAGAGAGTGCGAGTGCACAAGCAGGGGAGGAGGAACATAGGGAGGGAGGGGGAGAGAGAGAGAGAGAGAGAGAGAGAATCTCAAGCAGGCTCCTCACTGTGATCCCAGAGCCCGATGCAAGACTTGAACTCCCAAACCTCGAGATCATGACCTGAGCGGAAATCAAGAGTTGGTCACCCAACAGGCTGAACCACCCAGGTGCCCCCCAAATTCCCTGCTCTTGAGGAGGTCACATTCCATCCCCAAAGCCAGCCTGATCTGTCAGGCTGGTTGGTCACTTCTTTTGGGTCCCAGCTTCAGGCTGGCATGCTTGGTTTTGGGTTGAAACTGTGCCTTTCTCAGCCACCTGTATCCCAAGGTCTCTGTCCCTAGAAAGTCCTTGGACTTGCCTTGGTTCTCACAAGAAAGCTTTTTGCTTAGTTTGGTTCTGCACAGTATGAATTCTTACCCTTCCAAAGCTAGGGAACCGGGGGAGATAGCATGGTATTGTAGAACTTAAAAACAGGCAGATGTGGGTTCCAAGCATTGCTATTTATTAGTTGGGCAAGTTACTCGGCTTCTCCAAGCTTCCATTTTCTTATTTTTAAAGGTGAAATTATAGTGTTTCACCCATTATGCAGCATAGTTATGGAATATCTGCTGTTTGCCAGGTGCTGCGCTATTTGCTGTGGTGAACAAAATAGACATGGCAACCACCCTCCAGGAGCTGCAGTCTCCTGGATAAGTTGTGTGGAAGGACTAGAAGTCATGGTGTATGCAAAGCACCTGATGCAGTGTTTGGCCCAGAGCATTTGGTCGGTAATGGCTAATGTTTCCTCAGGGACCTTTTGTCACTTCCAGTTCCCTCACCACTCTGTGCATGAAGCCTGCCTGGGGTTACTGACAGTGTTTCAATTTCCTGTCCACGGTCACCTCTTTTGGGACAGCACATGTAGGCCCCTTCAGGAAAAATTGTAAACATAGCTGTAGCACAGTACTGCTTGAACGTAGTTCATATATTCTGTCTCCAGTTTAGACGTTTTGTGACTTTTGGGGATGATTTTTTCCCCCTAATCACAGAATATATATTTCCAATTTTTTGAGACCATGCAGTAACAATGATGTGTTCTTATTCTATAGTTTAGAAGGTGGTTTCTTTTACTTATAAAAACATGTTTTACTAGAACAGTTAATTCTCCTATAGTACTTGGCACTTCATGAAGTGATCTTCATGTCGCTTTTTCATTCTCACAGTGTCCAAGTGCGGTAGATACTGATATTCCTATTTCAGAGTCTGGGAGAAGGGCCAGAGATGTTACTAGGGGACTTGCTTATGGTTAAACTGCTAGTAAGTAGCAAAGTCAGTAAGTGAAGTAAGTCCCTAACTCTAAACGGTTCTCTCTTTTTTCCCAACCATGTTTTTCCATCATGCAGAGCAGGATTCTGAGGCTGCAGTCTGTGGACAGGTAGGGGAGGGTGTCTAAGAGTTTTTGAGTGGTCTGAAATTGTATCTAAAAGTTTGCATCCTTGCTTGCTCCTCTGCAGGAAATGTCAGTAACTTTTGCTACATTCTGAAAGTCCCCTCCCCAAAATCACTGCTAGCAGGTTTCAGTGTTGGGGGTCTAGTTTGGTTAGCCCTAGTCTTTGCAAATTTTGTGGTTTTTTTTTTTTTTTTTTTTTTAGTGCTTATTTATAAATGGGATGTTAATATTTGTTTATATTAATTTGTCAGTCGATTAAATCAATTAAGGTGGCAGTGCCTGAACTAAAGACTCTTAAAAAGCAGCTTTTCTATTTGGTATCTTTTATTTTGCTTTTGCCCATTTGTTCTTTAGAGATATTGTGTGTTATATATGAAGCAGGATGTTGGCACAGATGTTAATGCTTTTTGTAAAAAGAAGGTAGTGACTGGTCTCCCAGATGATAGCTTTTATAGCCAATATCTTGAGGAATTGGGGTGAGTGAGGTGAGTCTTACCAGACATTAGCATGCGCAAGCACAGCTTTGGCATAGTGTTTCCCACAGATTCATGGCCCCTTTGGGTTCCCATTCAAATGGGTAGAACTTGGATGCTGACTTATATAGCCCACGGGAAACCTGCTTAGGGTTCTGTGAGCAGACTTCTGAGATGAAAAATCAGACCAAAGAAGCCCTGCAGCTCGAGGCCTTTTTCTGAAATGATCTAGACACATCAGCATGCTTAAGGACATTGCTGCTGGGAGGTTGGAAGGCCTGCATTGTATGACCATGCCAATTTACCAGTGACCCCAGCTTATTTTGTAGATAGGGACCTGTTTAACTTCCTTCATTCCGGGACTATTTTATGCGTTTACATTGAAGTGTTAGCTTCCTAGGATTGCTGTGACAGTGCATCAAACTGTGTGGCTTACGGCAACAGCAGTTCCTTGCCTTCCAGTTGTGGAAGCTAGACATTCTAAATCATGGTGTCACAGCTCATGTTCCATCCAAAATCTGTAGGGGAGGGTCTTTCTTTCCCTCTTCCAGCATCTGCTGGCCCTAGGTGTTCTGTGGTTTGCAGTGTAGTTCCAACAAGTGCCTCTGTCCTCACTGGCACTCTCCCGGTGTCCCTTCACATGGTCTTCCCGCTGTGTGCCCGTCTCTGTGTCCACATTTTCCTTTTTTTTTTTTTTTTTAACACCAGTCATATTGGGTTAAGGTTCACCCTAATGACCCAATTTTAACCAGGTTACCTCTGCTAAGATCCTGTTTCCAAATAAGTTCACATTTCAAGGTGCTGGGATTAGGACTTCATAACCTTTGGGGGGTGGGCACCATTTAATACCCATCATTTATGTTTTCATCTAAGCTTTGTTTACTCTCATGCTTCATAAAGTAGAATTATGTGTAAACTGCCGTGCCACCAACTGACTTTTATACTTCCGTAGAGGCGACCCAGGAAATGCAGTGCAGTCTTTATAGGAAAGCATTCCATGAACTTCACGGCTTTAGTTCTACATCAGTCGCTCAGCAAATATCTGTTGAACTATGGAGATATTAGGTGCTGTTATGTTTCAGAAACATTTCCATTTCTGTAATTGTCATGTTATTTTGTGTCTCTAAGTATTAAGATTCAGGTTTAAACATTTCCTGTGGCAAAACCTTTTTTTAAAATTTTCCTGTTTTTAGGAGTTTGCTATAAAATGGAACTTCTGATTGTATTCACTGGACTATGGCTGTTTTCTTCAGTAAAGGCAGATTCAAAAGCCATTACAACCTCTCTTACAACAAAATGGTTTTCCACTCCATTGTTGTTAGAAGTCAGGTAAGAAGACATCTTTTTTTTCTTTCATGTGTTTGAGTAAAAATGTAGGATCTGCTAGTGAATATTCAGGAGCCTTTTAGGCAGCGAGATTGTCATCATCACATGGATTTAGTCAGCACCTCTTTCAGTGTGCACTGTGCTGTGTACTAGTCAGAGGCTGTTATAACACAGAAGCTGTCAGTACCATAGGGTAATCATGATTCATAGAGATACTTAAGGACTTCTTTGGACAAATGTATTGAATTGGTTAAATTATCTTGCAAGGAAGGTATACATGTGGTAATAAAGGAAGAGGGTGTCGTACTTAAAGGAATTTTTCTATTTATTTGAAGAAGGTTTTAAGAGGTGTTTAATGAAAGAGAAAGAAGACAGCTTGGCGAGACGGGAGAAGGAGGGAATGCTCCTTCTAAGAAGCCGGAAGAAGACCTTGGGATAACAAGAGTGCAGAGGGGAAGCTGAGGACATAGCTGGATTTTATCTAAGATGTACATGTTGTACATTTTAACATCTCCAAAATTAGGATGCCTTTTGATGAAATCAAGATGTTACCTTACAAATTAAAATTGGTAGCATTTTCCTTTGTAGAGTTTCATTGAAAACAACAATGTGCCTTAACATCAACAGTGTCTTAAAATTGGTGAAATACAATATAGTCAATGATTTCTTGGGAGATTTTGTATTCTGAATGTACCTTCAAGTTAGTGTTTATAACATAAAAACCAGACACCTCTCTTAGTCAGATTTTTGTTTATAGAGGGAAGCTTATTTTTATTGTATCTGAAATACTATATAGCTAGGACTTGTAGAGGTAGAGAATTGTTCTAAAGCATGAATTTAGGTAGACTGAAGGTCAAGCAGTTGGTGAATCTCACAATTTGATAGTGCGAGAAATTGGAACTGTTTCATTACTTCAGTTAACTTTGGCCTTTCTTTGTACCCTTCAATTTAGAATTAGGTTTTCTGACATTTCCCCCTTAATCCCTAGAAAAATGTGAATGAGGAGATTTTGTTAAGATGATGTGTTGATGAATAGTTTCATCTCCTAAGGAAACGGCTTCATTTGGTATTGATAAGAGGACCTGTGGGAAAGTGGGATGAGTATGAGCCGGTTTTGACTTGCAGAGGAGCCTCATGGATTGTCACTTCTCTGTGCCTCCCTTTTCTCAGCAATAAAATGCACCCCCCCCCCCATTCCTGCTGCATTCATTTCTTAGCAGTGTTATAGTGACTAATTTGATAAGTGGATTGAGCTCCTCCAGTGTCAGAACTTTATTAGATAGAGGGCAGCTGTAAAAGTGAAGTGACTGAAGGTTGTTGAGATCTAAACTGCCTGAGCCAGGACTCTGACAACTGAAATACGCCCCCGCCAATCTTATTTTAGATGATTTGTCTGGTATAAATCTAAGTGTTTGAGATTTACTATCATTTTCTAAATAATCTTGTGCAATTAACTGTAACCACTGATGTCTTATAATATTCTGCTTGACATTCTTTACTGAGTTACACTCAGTTACTCTCCACACTAATTTTTCGGTTTTTGTGCCTTGTCTCGGAAGATTCTTATGGTGTATACTTATGGGACTTTTGAAAAACTATGTTAAAACTGTCAGCCTTAATTAATCAATTTTTTCCCATTTCTTTGATCTCTGTGAAGTGAGTAATGTATAATGCTTCCTTCACCAACTTTCCTTTCACAAACATTGCCCCTTTTCATAATTTCCTGGCCATTTGCCATTTTGGTTGACTATTTAGTCCTCTTGTATGGCTATTTGCAGACAGTTTACCAAGGTAATGGGACTTCTAGGCAACTCAGAAATAAGTTGCACGTATTTGAAATCCTTGATAGTTACCTCCAGAGCTAGCTGAGGCCACCAGTCTTCCCTCCCAGGTCCATGGCAGATATTGATGGCAATCACAGCCCTGTCCATCTGGGTGAGGGTGAAGAGACAGAATATTTCTTTACACATCGAGGCATGCAACTACCACAGATATGTTGCCTTCCTTGCATCTAGTGCTTAGGGACTAAAAATATTCCCGTGTATATTTTTAGACTGGCTTGATCCTAATGAAGCACATGTAGCTTTCTGGTTGTTCATGAATTGATATATATTTAATTGAAGTAAAACACTGAATATGTTTTGAACAGCCATAGTTACTAACAGAAATATTGTATAAATAAAGTACTATTATTAAAATTGAAACTTATAATCATTTATTGAGTACTAGATAGTGTAATGGCCCAAGAACGTACCATGGTAGAGATATAAATCAAATAGATTTGAGTTTACACTCCAGATTTGTAATTTGCTAATTCTGTGCCCTTAAGCAAATCAATAACCTGTCTGAATTTGTTTCTTTATGCTAAAGATGGTTGTAAGTCAGGATGGCTGTGAGGATTTAAGGACACGGGTGAATGTGTCAAGCACAGTGCCTGTCACATAGTAAGCCCTCTTTTTTTTTTTTTTACATCCTTTAAAAAAAAAATTTTTTTTTAAATGTTTATTTATTTCCAAAGGAGAGAGAGACAGAGTGTGAGTGGAGGAGGGACAGAGGGAGAGAGATCGAGACATACACACACAGAATCTGAAGCAGGCTCCAAACTCTGAGCTGTCAGCACAGAGCCTGACACAGGGCTCGAACTCACAAACTGCGAGATCATGACCTGAGCTGAAGTTGGGCGCTCAATCGTCTGAGCCACCCAGGCGCCCCTTTTTACATCTTTTTTAATGTGTATTTATTTTTGAGAGAGAGCAAGTGCAAGCTGGGGAGGGGCGGGGGAGGGGAGACAGAGTATCTAAAGTGGGCTCTGCACTGATAGCAGAAAGCCTGTTGTGGGGCTCAAAACCACGAACCATGAGATCATGACCTGAACTGAAGTTGGACATTTAACCGACTGAACTAACTGGGCGCCCCCATAGTAAGCCCTTCTTAAATATTTATTTCCCTCCCCTTTCCTTTTGTTTCTTTAAAAAAAAATTTTTTTTAATGTTTATTATTATTGAGAGACAGAGAGAGACAGAGCATGAGCAAGGGAGGGACAGAGAGAGGGGGAGACACAGAATCTGAAGCAGGCTTCAGGCTCTGAGCTGTCAGCACAGAGCCCGATGTGGGACTTGAACTCACAAACTGTGAGATCATGACCTGAGTCAAAGTCAGATGCTTAACCAACTGAGCCACCCAGGCACCCCTATTTCCCTTCCCTTTTTAGTTTTGTATGGAAGGAAGACCAATTCTGATCGCCAACAATAACTTTGGAAATCTAGAAAACAAGTTTACTACCAGATTTATGGGCATTCAGGTTGTATATAGTTTTTGTTTTGTTTTGTTTTGTTTTGCCATAGATTAAAAACTTTTTATTGTGATCTTTCAGAACATTTTTAAGTAGAATGGTACATTTAATGTGCTCTGCTTCTACCTGTCACCCATTTTAGCAATTACCAGCTCAAGTCCAGTAACCATCACCACACTACCTTACTCCCTTCCCCTGCTGGAATATTTTGCAACAAATCCTAGACATCATATAATTTCATCTGAAAAACTATAGATGTTTTACTCAATGGAAAAGGTATAAGAAACTAAAAAACAATTTAAAATGAAAAGCAAAAAACATAAATGGTAGTAGCATTCCTTTTAATAATAATCTTGTTATTGTCTTACCTTTCCTGGATTAGGGCAGTGTATCTAGTAATTAATTTTTTTAAGATTGTTTGAGGGGCACCTGGGTGGCTCAGTTGGTAAGCATCCAACTTTGACTTTGGTTCATGGCTTCAAGTTCTGCATTGGGCTCTGTGCTGACAGCTCAGAGCCTAGAGCCTACTTTGGATTCTGTGTCTCCCTCTCTGCCCCTTCCCTGCTCATGCTCTGTGTTTCTCTGCCTCTCAAAAAAATAAATGTTAAAAAAATTAAAAAAGATTGTTTGAAACTTAGATGTTGTAACACTTATTTATGCAGTGGATGATGAAGAGTATACTTCAAGAAGTTTTCCCGTAATTATATGAAGAACATATATTTATTGGCAGATGGCCTTGCAGGAAGGTCTTAGTTTCAGTGAATCCTTATTCTCATCACTACAACCTTTGAGTGTATTATCCCTCCCCTACTACCTCAAGCATATCTTGTGAATGCAGCTTTAATTTATGAATTCAGGGTTTATTTGCATATCATAATCTGTCTTTGTATATGTTTTCTTAGGCCATAAGTTATTATAAGGTTGTTATGATGCCTATGTCAGTTACTAGAAAGCCTAGAAAAATGCCACATTCAAGGAGGTACTAAATAATTTAATACATTATGATACTGGGTAGTTTCAGAAACCTAGTTTCAGAGAGGCTGTGTATTACCAGGAAATGTTTCTTATTTTTCCCATATTTCTGTGTCTAGCTGTGGAGTAGAGTGAGAGTTGTACACCCCAGTGTTGACAAGTAATGGGAAAGCCTTCCTTTGGCTAGGTAAGCTGAGATCAGATGTGTAGTTTGCTTTAAGACAGTGAGAGATCACCACTATGTTAGTATTATGTCTCGGAGGAGAAGATAACCAATTTACATGAATCATTCAGTCAGTACACACATTTTCTTCTAAGGATTTTAGACTCTTGAATGAAGGGAAATTTAGAATGGCCATTATTTTAGGTCTGTAGAGTAAAGTCAAGAAAAGATTAAGGTGGTGTTAAGTTCTAAGACCCGGTTTTTTTTTTTTTTAGATCAGTGCTAACTTTAAACTGAAATTTGGTGATCTTGAAATTTGGATTTAGGGATGTTAAAAGATTACAACATGCTGCCTTTAGTCTCCTAGAAAATTTTCTAGGGTTCATGTTTTCCTTGGGAGAGGACCTTAGGCAAAACATTTTTTGTTCTTTGTAAGGTCTTTCAGAAAATAAGTGAGCAGAACTGGTACCACAGTTATCAGTTCTTAATTCTACTTCCACTGCGGACAGCTTTTTCACAAATGGAGTTTCATAGGCTTTATTTATATTGGGACTTCCCTGTTACAGCATTGTGATTTTAGGTTTCTTAAGGGATACATATTAAGCTATTAATATGAATAAGTGAATAAGCTACTAAGCTAATTAGTTATTAATGGTTAAGCCAGTAAGAGTTATCGTTAGAATATATATTACACATGCTTGTGTATAATATAAAGTAAAAGCCAAACTGTTGACATTTGGAAACTTAAAAACCAAAACTTAAAAACCTATTTTTACTCTCTCAGAAAAGTAACCTATATTAGAAGATTTTATTAAGTTGTTTCATTTCTGATATTTCCCCCCTTTTCTCCCAGTGAGTTTTTAGCGGAAGACAGTCAAGAGAAATTTTGGAATTTTGTAGAAGCCAGCCAAAATATTGGATCATCCGATCATCACGGTAAAATTGAAGCAGATGCTTCTTTGACTTTGGTATCTGCGAAAATATTAGGAAAAAAAATGGTCTCTTTCACAGTATGTATGGCTTTGCAATTAATGGAAAACATTTTTATCTTTAATGACTAGAGTTGTGATTCAAAAGTAATACTTTTGAAGCAAAGTTTATTATTTTTTATTTGAAAAATATTTTTTAAGGTTTTTTTTTTTTTGAGAGAGAGAGACAGAGCATGAGCGGGGGAGGGGCAGAGAGATTGGGAGACCCAGAATCTGAAGTAGGCTCCAGGCTCTGAGCTGTCAGCACAGAGCCTAATGCGGGGCTCGAACTCACAAACCGTGAGATCATGACCTGAGCTGAAGTCGGACGCTTAGCCGACTGAGCCACCCAGGTGCCCCTTGAAGCAAAGTTTATGACTTTGGCTGGAAGTACAACCTATGATTTCTTTTCCCCTCTTGTTTTTCTTTTGTGTTGTTTTATTAGAAGTGCTATAGAAATATTGTGTAGAAGAGAAATTCACTCAAAAATCATTTAGTATTAACTTAATCACCATCAGATTTGATTACTTTTTCTTTTGTTAATGAACTAATTATATAACTGATCTAATTATACAACTGATCTATTATCTATTAGGTTCGTTATCATTAACTAAAACCATCCAAAATGTTGCCTGTTCTGCCTGCCAGGCACCTACACCATATACCTACGAGTGTCAGGGTGTCAAATTAATGACAGTGTAAATTGTGTTGCTTATTTACAGTTTATAATGTGCATTCACATTTTGTAATTCAATAGAGTGTAAACATTACTAGTCAAAGATGCCAATACACAGGTAGCTAAAACCTTGACAGGCCTTGCTGAAAAGGAAATGTGTGAAAACAATGTGACTGCTATTAGTATTTAACTGAATTGAGTCTCAACTGTTGGATTTTTTGAAAAATAATAGAAATTTTAAAAGTCAAGTCTGAATCTCTTTTGTGTGATATTAGCAGAGAAATACGGGACTAAAGAAGAGATGTACTTGGTCCAGTGAGGCATGGGGTAGGGTTTGGGAGTGACTTTGCAGAGTAGGTGATGTCCTCGCTGAATTCTTCCTGTGGAGGTAGGTAGGAGTTAGTTATCCAGGTAAGTGGGGCAGTTGCAATCCAGGTAGAGGGAATAGTGTGAACAAAGAGAAGAAGAGAGGGGTGCCTGGCTGGCTCAGTTGGTAGAGAATCTGACATTTGATCTCAGGGTCATGAGTTCAGGCCTGATGTTGGGTGTAGAGATCACTTAAATGAATAAAACTTTAAAAAAAAGAGAGAGGAAGAGTCCAATTAATTTGTGTACTCCAGGGAATTCTAAGCATTTGACAACAGTTCAGGAAGGATAGTGGTAAGATTTTGCTATCATATACCTTTGTAACACATCGCTTTATACTGTATAAACGATCTTATTTGGATATGTCTACCTGTAGATAATTATTTTGGTTAATGTTCTTGGCAGGTACTGATTATTCCTATTATCATGCAATATTGGAAACTGCATTTCAGTTTCTGTCACCTCTGCAGCAGAATTTGTTGAAATTTTGTCTATCCCTTCATTCCTACTCGGCTACAATTCAAGCCTTCCAGCAGGTAAGTTCAGTCAGTGCTTACAAGATAATGGTATTTTTTAGGGGTTGTATAACATGATGATTGTTTGTATTGCAGTTATCCTGGCATTGTGTTACAGAGCTGTAACTTTTCTGCCTGAAATTTATGAGGATTTATGATGTTTATAAATAGAAAGCAAAACTGATACTAAATCTTCAGATCTCCGATTTTTTAATTATATAATTTGCGTTTACTTTCATTTAAGAAAAAAAATATCCACACAAAAACAAAACTATGAGACTTCATTTATACAACATGGCATATGGGTAATAGTCTTGCTAAACCATTTGACTGTGAATCTGATCACAGCCTGTAGAATGTAAAAGCTGTTCATAGGAGATATAGGGGATGAGAAATATGAAGCAATATCAGAAGGGTAACAGGAAAATCTGGAATGTAGAAAACTTTGTAGTAAAAATAATCTGATTTCTTCGACAAATATAAGGAAAGAGGTAAGGAAGAACTTCAAGAGAGACTTAAAATATATGTCAGCTTAATGCAATGTGTGGATCTTGTTGGATTTTGAGTTGAACAGACTCCTTAAAAAAAAAAGTAAGAGAATCAAAGATGAGCATACACCCATCGTGTATTTGATGTGAAAGAAATGTTAATTTTAAGATCACTATTTTATTATAAAGTAAAACAGGCACAGAAAATCATTCACAAGAAATACATGGTGTAATGAACACTTGTAACTTTCACCCAGGTCATGAAGTAGAACTTTGCCAGGGCCACTGGCAGCCTTTGTGCTCTGTTCTCATGACAGCTGCCTCTCACCAGCCAAAAAGGACTACTTTCTTAACCTCTGTTGGAATGACTTGCTGTGTTTCTTTATCGTTTTACTGCCCAAGAGTGCATCTCCACACGATAGAATTCAGTCTTGCTGAGTTTTGAAAATTCTGATAACTTTTTGGGAGTGTGGCCCTAAATTTACAGGTTCTAGTTCTAGCGCTTTCTTTTCTTTGAATAACATACACTGTTAGCCCTATAAATATTTTCACAGTCTGTATTATTGATCACATACTCATGATACAGTTCAACTTTTTCTCTGTCCTCTGTTCCCTGCAAATTGGCAGCTGGATCCAGAGGCAGGGCTTGAACTCATGACCCAGAGATCAAGACCTGAGCTGAGCTCCAGAGTAGGATGCTTATAACCAACTGACCTACCCAGGCCACCCATGGTTTTCTTAACTTTTAAAGGCTGGCATGGCTCCCTCTTTTTTTTTTTTTTTTTTTTTTTTTTTTTTTTATGTTTACTTTTGAGAGAGAGAGACAGAGTGTGTGTGTGTGTGGGGGGGGTGGTGGGGGCAAAGAGAGGAGACACAGAATCTGAAACAGGCTCCAGGCTCTGAGCTGTTAGCACAGAACCCAGCGCAGGGCTCCATCTCACGGACCCGTGAGATCATGACCTGATGGCTCCCTCTTCTGTTGATTTTATGTAGTGTGAAAAAAATATGGTGGCTTTAAAAAAACATGGTTGTTTGGTTTTTGAGATTTCCTTTGTTCCTCTCCTGCGCTTTCATTGGATTTTCTCTTTAGTAGTCTCTGTATCTCTGTGCTATTCAAATTTTATGGCACCCTGAGCAGTTTCTCCTTACAGTGGGGTCCTGTCTTAGCAGGACTCTTGGCTTATGAGTTTAGAGAGTTGAGAGCAGCTAAAGTGCTGTTCTTTCTTATTTTTTTGTGTTTGTAAGTTTTTATAGTAATTTACCAAAAAATGAAGAATGTAATGAAAAGTTTTAATACCAATTTTTCATAGCAAGTTTACCATTTTTCCACCTCTGAATTATTTTTCTTACGTCTATAGAAAAGGACAATATTAATGTATTACATAAATTACATTAGTGCACACACCAGTGCTTGTCATTATATCCTTTCTTTTCCCATCTCTTTATACTTAGTCTTCTCAGCGTCTCTCATTAAAGCTGCAGATTGACTTGTCTCATTATGCATTGGTGTTCATGCATTTCACTCCCGTCTCCTTCAGCCTTTCCCTGGAATATCTAGCTTACTGTGCTTCGTAGATAATTTTACCTTCCATCTATACTCTTTTTTTTCGGTCTAGTTTTTTCTTTTTCTTTTTTTTTTTTTAGAGTCTATGTCATTCTATCTATTTCAGAGAGAACCTTTAAGTTAATCTGCATATTGTACTTAATGTATGGATATGGACTTAATATACTTAATAGGGATTGTGTAGTTACACTTTGATGCTTAAAATTGATATTTGTAAGCTTGGTTTTCTTTAAGGTACATACTGTATTCCCTGGATATCTTTTGTTCTGTTCTGAGGTAGAATTTTAAAGTTCTGTTTTGGGGCTGGTATGAATACCAACCTCATGCGGTGATATTGGGAGGAGCTAGATGAAATAATATGTGAGAAACAGTGACATGAAAAACTCTTCCTGTCACATTGTAGGAGTTCAGTAGATGTTGATTTTCCCTTTTGTTGATGTTATTTTATCATCTAATTACCTGTTTAGAGTATTCATGTCCTTACTCGTCTGTGGTTAGAAATCATGACGAAAATGTCTTGTGTCTTAAATGGCAGATAGCAGCTGATGAGCCTCCACCAGAAGGATGTAATTCGTTTTTCTCTGTGCATGGAAAGAAGACTTGTGATTTTGACACCCTTGAGACTCTTCTCCTCACAGTGTCTGAAAGGTAAATTGTGTGTTTCTTCACACATACTGTATTTCATTGTGCTTTCTTCCATATCAAGCCCACCCTTCGAATTTCTTACAGGTTTTGTGGTCTGTAGATACAGTGGTTTAAAGTGTGGATTCTGGAATCAGACCGACTAGATTTGAATCCCAGCTCTGTCACTTAAAATAGTTTTGTAAACTTAGGCAAATTATTTAACCTTTCTTTCCTACCTCACTTTGAAATAGAGATAATAAGAGTACTTTATGTTCCTGTTATTATTTAGTGATGACCCTCTGTGAGATTACATAGGCTTTGTCATTAGTGTAGTAAAGAATACCCTGTGTATTAAACCAGTGCCTGAAGTAATGATATTAATGATAATGATCTCTCAGTATTACTAGTTTCAGACAAAAGAGACTATTTAAAAGATAATAGCAAGCTTAATTTGAATATTAAGTTGGTAATTTAATGGGCTGGCTTTTTGCTTAAAGGTAGGTTTCCTTTGGTGGACAGATATAACAGGTGTCTCTTGCTGTCTGGCTATGGCAGTAACCCCATTGTACCTTCTCTGTAATGCCGTTTTAAATTGGATAACTGACCTCTCTGTGATGTTGCTCTGCTCTACCAGAGGCCTAAGGGCATTTCAGGTAGGGTAGCTCTTCTTTAGTGAGGTACTCTTTCTTCCCAGCACTTGTTCTCTGCCCGTTAAATGGTGGGAGAGCTTTTTACTTAGAATGACAACCAAAAAATGGGGTACGTGTTCCAGCTATGTCCAGGCCGAGGAATGGACATTGGAGAATGGCTTGCATGGTAAAGTGGTGCTCCCTTGGGGTAAACAAAATTAATTGATTTAAAAAACTCTAACTTGTTAAAACAATAATGCAGACATTTATAAAGAAAAGAATGATGGCGTCTCCTCTTCTGAGAGGTGGTAACTGTTTTTAATGGTTTGTCATCATGTTTTAGGCTTTTTTCTGTGGTTATAGATTTATACAGGTAGGTAGGTTTATTTTTACAAGAGGCTTCTTCCCATTAGTACATGTATGTGTACCTCATTTTTAATGCATGAAAAATAGCTATGTAAGAATGTCTCACAGTTTTTTACTGATAGTTTTAAAAGTTGTTTCCTATTTTTTTGTTTGTTATTGTGGTAAGGCTATAGTGAATATCCTTACTTCTATCTCTTTACCTTCTGTGGAACAGTTTATTAAGAAATAGTTTATTGTAAAAGGAATGGCAAGTCATAAAGTCTGTGCAATACGATCTATTGATATCTTGATGCTGATATTAGGAAATTTATTTTGAGGGGCAAGTTTAACAATTTATGAGGGAAACTTAAATATTAAATTATTTAGTAGGAAGATCATAGTAGTAAAAATGATAGAGGAGGGAGATGCTGTGGTTGACCAGTTATATGCTTAAAATCATCCTGCCTTTTCACGTTATTTGTGCTTATGTTTTCAGATAGAAGGATAATCTATTTATATAGTAGAATAACGTAATAAAGCCTTAGTACTATGGGATGTGGATATGTATCCTTTTTCTGCCTTTCATCCTTCTCTAGGAATTGGTAACAATTACTAATCAAAGTCTGAATTTTATGGTTAGTATGATGTGGTTTTATTATTTTTAGTCATGAATAAGACTCATATTTGACAGTGTTCTTACTGACTGAAAACTGTTTTGATACTCTGTTTTTAAATTTTTTTTTAATGTTTATTTATTTTTGAGAGAGAGAAACAGCGCGTGGGTGGAAGAGGGGCAGAGAGAGAGGGAGATACAGAATCAGGCTTCAGGCTCTGAGCTGTCAGCACAGAGCCTGATGCAGGGCTCAAACTCATGAACTGTGAGATCATGACCTGAGCCGAAGTTGGACGCTTAACTGAGTGAGCCGCCCAGGCACCCCAATACTCTTTGTATTAAGATGCTTATAATCTTTATTTAAATTATTGCTCCTGTAGCTATATCTTGTACCATTTTTAATTTTTAAGAACTTTTTTTAAGTTTAAGAGGATGGGTGAAATAAGTGATGGGGATTGGGGGTGCACTTGTGATGAGCCTTGAGTGATTATGGAATTGTTGAATTACTATGCTGTACACCTCAAACTAATGTAACTCTGTATGTTAGCTAACTGGAATTAAAATAAAAACCAGAAAAAAAAATTAAGCTTCTAATATTTATTTTCAGGCCCAAACCTTTATTGTTCAAAGGAGATCACAGATACCCATCATCTAATCCTGAAAGCCCAGTGGTCATTTTCTACTCTGAGATTGGTTATGAGGAATTTTATAATTTCCACCGCCAACTTATATCAAAAAACAATGCAGGCAAAATCAATTATGTACTCAGACATTATATACTTGTAAGTGTTGACTTATGTGTGTATTGTGTGTGTGTGTGTGTGTGTGTGTATACTCATATATATAAAACTTAAAAAAATTTTTTTAACGTTTATTCATTTTTGAGAGAGAGAGCACAAGTGGGGGCGGGGTAGAGAGAGAAGGAGACACAGAATCCAAAGCAGGCTCCACAGAGCTGGAACATAGGGCTCACACCCATGAGCTGTGAGATCATGACTGAAGTTGGACGCCTAACCAACTGAGCTACCCAGGTGCCCCTTATAGCTGTTAAAAATCTTGATTTGCCCTGCACGACCTTAGCACATAAGCTAATAATATCCCCCCTTTATAAAATTATTTGATCTACTTTTCATCATATCTGTTATTTGCACATAGGAGGTACTTTGCTTGCCAGTCTGAAGAAATAGGAAATAATTATGCTTAAAAAATGGCTTAATAAAGTGTACATTCTACTTAAAAATGAAACATGTAAATTATATTTTCTAGATTTAATATAATCATCATACTATGGAACTGATTCTTGAATTCCTTTCCAAAAAAATTTTTTTTCCATTCGGAATCTTCATTTGATGTAAAAGGGAGGATTTCTAAAGGCATAAAAACAAGGATAATTGACTTAAAATTAAGTTTTTAAAGTCTTTTGTAACATTTAGCAATTAACATATTTATATGTAAACATATTTGCTTTTAAAGTTTCTGTGTCATAATAAGCTCAGTAAAATTGCGTGGTAAGTCCCTATAAGCAAAATATATATTAACAAAATATTTTTTTAAGTTTATTTATTAGGAGAGACGGAGAGAGGGAGAGCGTGCACAAGCAGGGGAGGGGCAGAGAGAGAGAGAATCCCAAGCAGGCTCTGTGCTCTCAGCTTGGAGCCAAACATGGGGCTTGAACTCCTGAACTGTGAGATTATGACCTGAGCTGAAACTGAGAGTCGGATGCTTAACCAACTGAGCCATCCAGGCACTCCCAAGTAAATATTTAAATGAAAATTTGTATGAACAGAAACAGATTTTTAAAAAAAATTTTTTAACGTTTATTTATTTTTGAGAGAGCGAGACAGAGTGCAAACGGGAGGGACAGAGAGAGGGGGAGACATAGAATCTGAATAGACTCCAGGCTCTGAGCTGTCAGCACAGAGCCTGACGCGGGGCTCGAACCCACGAACTGTGAGATCATGACCTGAGCTGAAGTCAGACGCTTAACCAACTGAGCCACCCAGGCACCCCTTGAAACAGATTTTTTTAATACCTAGTTTTGACAACTGCTTTCCAGGCTATATTGCTGTTATTAAAGATTAAAATATCTAAAGCGCCATTCTCATTCAGGATGGTGGTAAGCCTGTGACAGTTGGTCAGCCCAAACCCAACCTGAAGACTTTTTTTTTTTTTTTGAAGACATTTAAATTCAATAAAAAATGAATACATCACACACACATGGTCCTATCAAAGTACTTCTGGGTTTGAAACCTCATCGGTATTTCAACTCTGCTTTGTAAGTTCTGGAGTTTCCTTTTCTTTTTCTCCATTTCTTCACGTGGTTTGGTTACTTCTGCCCTGTCACTGTCCCTTCATCTGGTTTTGCCTCTGCTTTGGAATTCCCATTCCCATACTTGTGGCAGGATACAAAATCTAAAGGAGGCTGAGATTCCCGTGGAAGTTTTAGCTATATTTTGAATGCATAATCCTAGGTGGTGGCTGTGTGATGTTAACATGTTCACGTCACGTTCATTGTGACATTTAAGAAGCCAGGTGTTAATGCTGGAATACTTACTCTGCTTGCAGAATCCGAGGAAGGAACCTGTTTACCTCTCTGGCTATGGTGTGGAGTTGGCAATTAAGAGCACTGAGTACAAGGCCAAGGATGATACTCAGGTGAAAGGTGAATTTGTGAATTAAGACCAATGTGTTTTCTTTTCCTTAAATGTGAGTTAAAGGGAATTTATTTCCTTAATGTAAAAGAATAGATTTAGGAGCATGATGAACCTGTGTTTGAATTCTGGTCCTGTTACCTGTGAGTTGGGTGATGTGAAGCAAATTCTGTAGGTCCTAAATTTTCTGTCTGTAAAGTGCAGATAATGGCATGTGCCTCCTAACGTATTTGTGAAGAGAAAATGAGATGTATAGGTAAAGAATGTAGCATAGTTCTTTGCACAAAAAGGTCAATAATTGTAGCTGTTGTTATTGATGATGTGTAATTCACAAATAGCCATTAATTTGTGACCCAGAGTGAAATCCTAAACTATCTTAATGAACAATTTTGTGTTTTTGATTATTTTCTGCACTTGGAATACTTCTTATTGTACTACTCTAGGGTTTTGAATTTATTATTTCAACCACACAAGTTTTATGTGCAGTCTTTCTATTTCTTCCTTGTGAGCTTATTTTATTTTTATTTTTATTTTTTTTAATATATGAAATTTATTGTCAAATTGGTTTCCATACAACACCCAGTGTGTGAGCTTATTTTAAAGATAAAAACGGTTGGTTTGGGTAAATGGAGGATAGCCTAGTACCTCAACATCTGTTACCAATAATTATATTTAGGATTAAGTTGCTTAATTGGAAGTTCTTTAGAATTTTGATACTGAAAAATCTACTGTTCATAATTTTAGAGGTATTAATTTTGAGCTTTTGAGATTTTTAACATGTAAAATTTTCCAAAGTTCAAGGGAAAAATACATTCTTACTGTATCCAGGAACACAGGATACGTTGAAAAACACATGTATTCTGTCTAAAAAAAAAACACTCTACAAAAGGGTCATTGAGGTATTCAGTGTTTTAAGTAGTATTGTAATTTCAGGTGTTTCTAATTTGTTTTACATTATTCAAATTTTATGAGGTTAATAACATTTTTATTTCCTGTCTGAATGATTAGACATGTATATGCTTGTGCTTTTATAGGAACGGAGGTAAATGCTACAGTGATTGGTGAGAATGATCCTATTGATGAAGTTCAGGGATTCCTCTTTGGAAAATTAAGGTATGTATATTTTTGGGGGAAATGCCCTTATTCTTTTAAACTTCCAAGCTTCTTTGCATTGTAGGTATCATCTTTCTCATTACTGTCTGAGTTACAGATCTCTCAGTAGTGCTTTATATATGTAACCTGATAGGAAGCGATTACCACTTAATTTACTGTATAGTTCATGATTTCCAGACATCTGAAGCACATTTTTGTTTTTTTAAATTTAATTAATTTATTTAAATTTTATTTATTTTAAAAATTTATATCCAAGTTAGTTAGCATATAGTACAACAATGATTTCAGGAATAGATTCCTTAGTGCCCCCTCCCTCCCACAACCTCTCCAGTAACACTCTGTTTGTTTTCCATATTTAAGAATCTCTTATGTTTCATCCCCCTCCCTGTTTTTATGTTATTTTTGCTTCCCTTCCCTTATATTCATCTGTTTTGTAACTTAAAGTCTTCATATGAGTGAAGTCATGATATTTGTCTTTCTCTGACTAATTTCGCTTAGCATGACACCATCCACGTAGTTGCAGATGGCAAGATTTTATTCTTTTTGATTGCCGAGTAATACTCCATTGTATATATGTACCACATCTTCTTTATCCATTCATCCATCGATGGACATTTGGGCTCTTTCCATACTTTGAAGCACATTATTGTTAAATGATATTATGGCTTCCTGCCTATGGCTTTAGTTGATTTTGTTTTCTGGGCCTTGCATTTGATGACATAAAGTTACACATAAAAGGAGACATCTAATTTTTTCACCCAGTTTTTCCCAAGAAAATCGACAAAGTACTTTATTATTTTTTTTTTTTTTTTATTTTATTTTTGGGACAGAGAGAGACAGAGCATGAACGGGGGAGGGGCAGAGAGAGAGGGAGACACAGAATCGGAAACAGGCTCCAGGCTCCGAGCCATCAGCCCAGAGCCTGACGCGGGGCTCGAACTCACGGACCGCGAGATCGTGACCTGGCTGAAGTCGGACGCTTAACCGACTGCGCCACCCAGGCGCCCCTCGACAAAGTACTTTAAAAGGTCATAGCTATTTACTTAAGCTAAACGTAGTCTGAAACAACGCAAAAGAGGTGCAGTAGATCTTATACACGTTTAGTTGAAATATATATTAGATTTCACTTTATTTTTTTAATCTTTATTTTTGAGAGAGACAGAGTAAGAGTGGGGGAGGGGCAGAGAGGCAGGGAGACACAGATAAATCTCTGCTGACAGCTCAGAGCCTGACGCGGGGCTCAAACTCACAAAACAGCAAGATCATGACCTGAGCCAAAGTTGGAAGTTCAATCAACTGAGCCATCCAGGCTCCCTAGATTTCACTTTATATGAAAGAGGATAGAGATGGTTTCTTGAAGAAAATTTCATAGCCATTTTATGAAAGTTTCAGAGAAATTTATGACTGAAAATTCTTCTTAGTAGTTACTTCAGTGGCGTTTTCTCGTTTTTGTTTGTTTGTTTGTTTGTTTTTTTGTAAAGGAAAGATCATGAAGAAGTATGTGTAGGCCAGTTTCACGTACTTGAACTTTAACATTGGGCCCAGTGAAATGACTTAACCAGACTAACAGGTTAGCAAAGATGACTCTGTTCATGTTGAATTTCTGTGGACATGTTGAGTCCATCCCATGCATATGAATGTTTCATTGTGTTTAACATCATTTTGGCTTCATTAGTATGCAGTCAGGTTTCATTTTTATTGGACCCAGCTTTCCAGAATATTTTTTCATATTCATGTTTTTTATGTTTGATTTTTGGATAGCATTATGATCTTATGTATTTAGAGCACAAAGGTAGTATGTAGCATATTAAAGACGTTTTCCGTTTTGCACATTCGGAATAGTTGTTTAGCTATCTAGAATAATGGGACCATTTTCGGATATGATCATCATGAAGAAGATGTAGTAACTGGTTGGAAATGGATTGGTTGGAAGGTGAAGGATCTGAGTAAATATTTTACTTTCTGTATGTGGCATTTAAGAAATTTTTAGTTGCTAGCATTTAAAAGAACAGAATTACTCAACAAGCCATCTGTTGTCTGATCTAAATGATGCATATCTGCCTCTGATAACTTCTGTTTTACTAGCTTTAAATAGAATGCACTGTATTTCAAGATAAAACTAAGTGAAACCCAGTGCTCTCGGTTAACTTAAGTTGTATTATTCATGTGATGGAAGGATTTATGGGCATGTAGCTGAAAGAAATCCATCTTGGGACTGGCAGCATTGTATTTCCAGTTTTATTTTGAGAATTTAAAAAGATTGAGGAAAAGTGTGGAAAATAATAGAACATACGCATGTGCTCATCACCCAGAATTGATGGTTGTAATTGTACATGCTTTTCTGTTTCAAAGAACTATTTATGAAGTTTTTTTCCAACACATGCCTTCTTTTACTTGAAAGAAATGGTAAAACACTACAGGTAGACTTGGGGTCCCCTTTGTCCCCACTCTCAGTCCCATTCCCTCTCCCTGACATAGAGAATCACTGTAGTGGTGATTCATTTTTTAATCTGTAAATTTTATGGTTTAAAAGATTAT
Organism: Panthera tigris; assembly: GCF_018350195.1. Classification (NCBI taxonomy): domain Eukaryota; kingdom Metazoa; phylum Chordata; class Mammalia; order Carnivora; family Felidae; genus Panthera; species Panthera tigris. Next base: position 109,812,912 of record NC_056667.1, on the reverse strand, counting down.
CATTTTCTGTATTAACTTATTTTTTAAGAAAAATAATTCTGCTCTAATATTTTCCCTTTATTGTAGGAATTTACTTATTGCTAAGGGGAAAATCATGAATATAAAGTTGGAGCCAACTTCTACGTGTGCTTTGAGAAAGAAAAGACATGTTAAAGGACTGATTTTATGTTTCTTTCAGAGACCTGCACCCTGACCTGAAGGGACAATTGAAGGAACTCAGAAAACATCTTGTGGAGAGCACCAATGAAATGGCTCCTTTAAAAGTTTGGCAATTGCAAGGTAACAAATATGTAGAGGAATCACCGGCCTACTTTTGACTGAATTTTATGGTATTAAAAAACTAATAGAATTTGAATTTAATTTTATTTATTTGCCTGATTCTCAGGGTACCACAGATTTTCACGATAAAGTGATTATGATTAATCAGAAAAGAAAGGAAGTCCTTTTGTAGACAGATTAACAGTATGCAGAAGTATGTATATAAATGAGTGCCAGATCTTTCTCTGTGTGAACAGATACTTAAGTTTATAATGTTTGTCTTAGTTTTTCTATTTCTTTATATATACATTTCTTGAATAGTGTATCTGTCAAATGTTAAAGACATATTAACATGAAGGATATGTGTGTTTTTCTGGCCCAAAGGTCTATTTTATCAAAATTTTTTTTTAAGCATAATTTACTAAAGACTTTTACTATACTTTGTGGTATATTGTAAATTCATAAAAATGAAAAGGATTTGGGATGGATTTATCCTATGCTAAATGTAAATGTGTTAGTATATCTCTAGTGTTTTATGCAAGTATAGCAAGCAATGTAACAATAAACACTAGGAATTGAACAAAACCTAGAATTAAACCATGGGTGCTCTCTGAAATGGTTGCATTCTAAAACATTCTCAATTGCCAAGAAAATAATGAGAAATAAATGTTTTTTTCCCCTTATTTCTCATTGCATTAGATTAATACACTTTATACTTGACCTTGTTGCAGATCTCAGTTTCCAGACTGCTGCCCGAATCTTGGCTGCTCCTGTTGAATTAGCTTTGGTGGTAATGAAGGATCTTAGTCAAAATTTTCCTACCAAAGCCAGGTAATGAAGAGTAAGGCTCTAAGACATTCTTCTCTTTACTATATACCTAATTATCTTCATGTTTACATGCAAAATGAGACAAGTAAAATATGAAAATGCTTAGAAAATTAAAGTTTTAATACCAGCACCATGCCACTGATGATGCTATCTTTCTGGGAAGTTGGCAGTACCGTACATTGTGGGGTTGGAGACCCATGTAGGTTGTGTCCTTGGCTCTGCCTTGCTAGCTGTGTGACATTTGCAAATAATTACCTCTCTTCTCGTTACCTCACTTCCCCAGCATTAAAATGGAAATAACGATCCCTGCCTGTCAGGATTAGATGAGTTAACAAAATCTGATGTATGCGGATGTAACTAATATAGGGTCTAGCAGCAACTGTGTTTTTCTTCCTGAAGAGTTTTGTATACATCATCTAATTTAAAGTCAATGAGGCAGATGAGTTCTATAGGCTGACTTGTTCATGGTGACAGTAAGATTTTGAGTGCAGCTTTTTAAATACTGCTTTCAGTTGTATAATATCCTCCACGTCTCATAAATCTTTTTAAAAGCCAAATTTTTAGAGACTAACAACTTAAATGGTTGCCATTGTTTTTCTTGAGTAACTGAATGAGCTATTTTGACTTCTTATGTGAGATGCTTTATAAATAAGTTTGTTTATTTGGTTAGTCTTGGCAACCATTTCTTAGAAAGACTTATAAATCATATAGTACAATCTCATTTAATTCAGTATGCTATTGAAGATATACATGTAGGATGCCACCTCCACCAAAAGTGCTTAAGTAGCATGAGCAGTTTGTCACCTTAGTTTAACATTATCCCTTAGTCTGTGAGCAGTAGAGATTGTGTATAGGAATAGAGTTACATATATTTAACCTAAGATCTTTGGAATAACTGCACTTGATTTAAAATGCTGCTATTACTGCTACTTTTCTGTGATGTTGTATGTTGAAGTAATGAAAAAATATGTACATCTGAGTGGAGAAATGTATTATTTGTAAAGGTGAAGATTTTTTTGTTTTTTTGTATTAAGGAATTTGTTGTTTTACATACAAATATAGGGAAATTAACTAAACATCGATAACATTTTTATTTCTTTAGAGCAATAACAAAAACAGCAGTGAGTTCAGAACTTAGAACCGAAGTGGAAGAGAATCAGAAGGTATTACCCAGTGGTCTTTCTGTTTTGTATTGTATTTTTAAAGATGAGGAAATCTGAGTTACATCAATGACATTGAACAAACTTTTACCAAAGATAGTGGTGTTTTATTCATTTCTGTAATCTTTTTTTATGTTTTTAATATTTAAAGTTGAATATGAATATAATTGAAACATCAGATGGTGCCACCACTTTGTTTAGATAAGCAGCATCCCCCTAACATGACTTACTCTCTGTTTTTAATCTGTCTGTCTGTCTGTCTGTCTGTCTATCTATCTATCTATCTGTGAGAGAGAAGGAGAGAGAATGTGAGCGACCAGGGGAGAGGGGCAGAGAGGGAGAGAGAGAGAATCTTAAGCAAGGCTCCTTGCTCAGCATGGAGCCTGACGTGGGGCTCAATCCCACGATCCTGGGATCATGACCTGAGCCATAATCAAGAGTCAGGTGCTTAACCAACTGAGCCACCCAGGCTCCTGGACTTAATTCCTGTTTTGTCCTCCTTGCTAGAAGCATCTATTTTCAACCCTTAGCTGATTGTTTTGATGTTTATCCCCAGCTTTATAGTAAACTTAAATTAGTGCTTTGTTTTCCAGTTTCAAGTCTTCTGTGTCGGTCTCCCATTACAAGGATGACATTTAACTTTCTTTCACTGCCCCTCACCCCCATGTCTGCCACTACTCTGTACTGGCACTTCCCCATCCCTCCACTTTCTCTGTATTTTCATGTTGTGATTTTATTAATTTTTGTTCTGCTCCAATATGTTCTGGTTGTTCTTTATGTCTAGGGCATACCAGTTATCCTGGGACCTTGCTTTAATCTCTTTTGTTGGATCTCCTATTTCTTGGGTTCCTGGTATTCTTTGTTTTTGGTTACTCCCTTTTTTGGTGCAGTACATCATTCTTCATGAGAAAAGTTGCATTTCAGATTCTGAGAAATCAATTTTCCACTTCTGTTTTTATTGATAGCTTGGCTGAGTATAGAAATCTAGATTGGAAGTCCTTTAGAAGTTTTGTTACTGGACCAAAGTGAGTTGCTTCTTGGTGAGTTACAGACAGAGACCACACCAGGAGGAATTGCCTCACAAGGTCATCTTTATTTGTAGAAATAGGGAGATCACAGGGAATAATTTCCAAAACCATGACTACTCTTAACAGAGGTAGGCTGGCTCCTTTATTAGGGCTTGGATGAATAGTTCCAAGAAGGGGACTTTAACATTGTAATGAAGCTGAGGAAGCTGTGGAGCACTTTCTGATTCATTTGCACAGGTGTCATATTTCCTCAAATAGTTTCTTTTCCTTTTCTAGCAATTTGTTAGTTTCTAAGAGATGAACTTGACTGACAGAAACTTTTAGGAATTTCCTGAGTTCAGTGGGTCAGTTTTGAGTTCAGGGGTCAATGGTGACAGTTTGAAGGCATTGCTTCTTAGGATTTTGGTTTCTGTTGTGGTTATTGAGAAGTCTGAAGCCTTGGTATGAGATCTAGTTTTTCTTTCCAGAATCATTCAGGGTGTTGTTTTTGGCTCTAGTAATCTGAAATTTCACAGTGCTATGCCCTTTAAAGAAATCTCTGTACTGTTGAGTGATTGATGGGCCCTTTGAATCTGGAAAATCATTTCCTAGAGTTTTGGGAAGTTTTCTTGATTTATTTCCTTGCATTTTTTCCATCTAGTTTCTCTCTTTTGTTTTCCTGGAATTCTTTATTTTTAAGATGTTGCATTTCCTTGACTAGCTTGGCCTAATTTAAAAAATGTGTATTTTCTTTCCTATTTTCCAATTCTTTTGTGTTTTATTTTAAAACTTTTTAGGGGAGGATTTTCAACCCCTTTGTTGACATTTTTTCCTTTAGTTGTCAAATCTTTAATTTCCAAGGGTTATTGTTCTTTGATCCTTTTTTTTTATGGTGTTCTCATGTCATTTTGAACGTGTCAGTAGTGTATATGTATGTTTTCTTCTCTTTTGTATCTGTTTCCTCTTAAGTTGACTTTATTTTTGTCTTGGTTTCTTGTCTTTAATGTTAGAGGCTTTCCTCACATGTCTGGTGACTACTGCTCATATTGAAGAGAATGAGGCAGTAGCAGTAAGGAGCCGATGGCAAGCCTTGAGGCTTTTTGACTGTAGGCTATCCTGTTATGGCCATTTCCTAGCTTGTCCCAGTGTGTCAGTCTGAAACTTTTCCTCTTGAGCTGTTCAGTCCCCAGAAAAGTATCTTCTGATCCTTTCTTACCTAGAAGGGGAAGTCTGGCTGCTGGAGTGGTAGAAGCCAAGTAGGAAAGAACATTCAGGAGCTTCCACTCAGTCCCCTGTTTTCCGTATGGGATTCCCGCTCTCAGTTGTGTTTCATTTCCCTGAGTTCCCAGATTCTTTCACTCTTTCACAGGGAATGAAAGCATTCCATTTTTCTGGAGTGGAGGGACCTTGCTCCATGAAATCAACCGGGGAGTCTGGGGGCTCTTATCTTTAAAAAGCTATACATCAGAACTCATTTTTTAGGCTAGTAATTACCCCCTCTTACCTGTGTTCTTTGTGCTGCCAATTCTTGAGCCTTTCGAGGAGTTCCACAGGGTAACTTGTGGTTTCTGTTGGCTTTCCCCACTGTCAGCCTAGCCTTTAGCTTTCTCAGGGTTGTTAAAACTCTTGCTACTCACATATCTCCTTTCTAGCTTCCAAAATTAGTTGCCCTTTTTCTCTTTTGTTCTCTTTGTTGTTGTGGATTTATAACTCTATAAAAATCCCTTTTTAAAAAACTGTCATTTCAATAGAGTTTTAGGAGGGAAAGAAATGCTTGTGTTCAGTCTGTCTTTACCCCAGATTTTTAAAACCTGTACATAGAAGATATTAGTTAAATAGATCTGAGGGATAAGTAAACCAAATTTATCTCCAATATTTACTAATTTGAAGAAACCTTATTGACATTTTTTATTTACCTTGTTTTTGATTTTCAGAATAGCAATATTAAATATTATCTTACTTTCAGGGCTCCCCCCACCAAGAGGACAGAACATTAGATTACATAGGCTATAGTACTTCCTAGATACTTCGGGGTTTCTTGATTAAATATTAAAGTATAAAATACAAAAGTATAAAACATGCAAAAATGTGTACAAACATTAAATCTTCAGTGTGATGAATTTTCAAAAGTGAAGTTTGCTGTATTACCAGATCCTGAAACGGATATGAGTTATGCTTAGCAGCTCAGAATCTGTGTTTCTTACAGTCAGAGGGTGCTGTACTTATGGCCTGGGTGTGAGTGGACATGGAGTTTTTCCTTCCTAACGTAAGAAATTCCAATTCTGAATTGATGCAGCTTTCCATTTTCCCCTTATTTTACTTGCCATTTAATCCTTCAAGGCAAAGAAGCAAATGTTGTGGCTTCGTCATTGTTTTGTGCTTTACCCATGCAATACTAGACCTTGAAGTTTACTGAGTCTGCAGACTACTGGGACATGAAGGAAGCTCACTGGTCCCTGCCCTTCTTCCCCAGCCCCATGAGAACTAAAGGTTTAATTTCCATCCCTAGTATCTGAGTAGTTTCTTCCCTTTGCTGTGTGGAGCGGCTCCCAAGGAAAGAGGAATTAAATGGAAAGGGTAGAAGTCAACAGAAGCTGACACATCCAAGCAGTGTGTCGGATGGGTCGGGCAGGTCTGAAGGGCTGCACAGTCACCTGTGTGCCATGGCAGCCACCACCTCAGGGAGCAGCAGTTGAGGCGCCCCATGGAGACCAGCGCTTGGAGAGTTAGCTTGCACATAGGTGCTTCCTCGGGGCAGCAACTCAGTTTCTTGATGTGTGTTAGTTTGAAGGTCTCAGGGAGGTGTGGGATTTTGAACCCTTTCAAATTAGGTCTTTGGAGTTCATCAGGAGGCCCAGCTGTTAGTGACTGCTGTTACCACCTTGTTTGGCATCATAAACAGGAAAGAGTAACAGAAGTCTCTTATGAAAAATGATCCTCAGCACTTGGCTTATTTAACCAGTCTCCTTCCTTCTCCTCCTTCTCTGACATTAAACAGTTGTATTAATCAAAGTTGGAAGGAGGGAGGGAGGAGAGGTGTATTTTATCACAACCAGCAGTTTCATTACAACAAAATAGATGCTATGAAAGATCTGTGGGAGTACATAAAAGGAAATCTTAACCCATCCTTAGGGTTTCCTTTAGTAAATAGGAGGATGCCAACATTTGTACATGTAATAAAGTTAGAAACGTGGAAATTTTTGTTAAACATCCTCTTCTTCTTAACAATTTTTTTTTTTTTTTTTTTTTTAAATATTTCAGTATTTCAAGGGAACTTTAGGATTACAACCTGGAGACTCAGCACTGTTCATCAATGGACTTCACATTGATTTAGATACACAGGATATATTCAGGTATGGATAATGTTTTTCATTTTCTGAAAAGATTTTATAATGTTAGCTTCTTGTTGGGTGCCTGGGTGGCTTAGTTGGTTGTCAGACTTCGGCTCAGGTCATGATCTCATGGCTTGTGAGTTTGAGCCCCACGTCAGGCTCTGTGCTGACAGCTTGGAGCCTGTAGTTTGCTTCAGATTCTGTGTCTCCATCTCTCTTGCTCTCTGCCCCTCCCCCGCTTTTGCTCTGTCTCTCTTTCAAAAATAAATGAGAGCACTAAAAGAAAAAAAAATTATTGTGTTAGCTCCTTGTAACATGTTCAGATTGTGATGGCTTATTACCAGGTGAATGCATTTAGGTAGGCTCATGACTGGGATGGGCAGGATGACACTGTCATTTTTGTTTTAAGTTTATGTATTTATTTTGAGAGAGAGAGAGGGAGGGAGGGAGGGGCAGAGAGAGAGAGAGGGAGAGAGGGAGATAATCCCAGGTAGGCTTCACATTGACTGATGTAGAGCTCAAACTCACAAACCATGAGATCATGACCTGAGCTGAAATCAAGAGTCAGACTGAGCTACCCTGGTGACCCTGTCATTTGATGTATGTTCAAGGTCTTGGACATTTAAGGCCCAAGTCTTTTGAGGGTGCCCTTTTAGAGCTATAGCTTTTATGCCCCATTCAACCATAAAAAAAAGAGAGAGCTCAAGCAGGTTCTTTTACTTCTGGAAACAGTGTGAAGTAGATTTATTCAAAATGCCTATGCATCTGGTGTCTCAGAAGGTGTTCTGTCTTACATATGTTATTTGAGTATCTACCCTTTTTGTGTTGTTAAAATGTGGCTCAGTATTAACTTGCTCTGAATTGGTCTCATGAATTTTTTGCAGGGGGGGTGGGGGAGGAGAGTGGATAGATAGAATTCAGATTTTGTCCTTGGGATTAAGGTTGATACAGTTGACACTGGGTTTCATAATAGTAAAAATAAAATTTTATTGCTAATGCTTCAGAAGAGCCAGTTCCCACAGTAAGATATTTTTCACATTAATTATTTTCATTGAACTGTTAATGTTCTCATACTGCTTTTTAGAGCTAGTAAAAAGTAAAATGGATGTGGACACTTTAAATAAAGATTGCCCATATATGTTGTTTTTTTTTAAATAAAAAATATACACATATCTCTTTAATTTTTCAGGATTTACAAACTGAGTTCTTGCTCATTTAAACAGTTTTAAATAATACCCAGATAAAAGAACTAAGAAAAGTAACGTCTTCATCTTTGCTTCTTGTTTCTTCCTCCTCCCCATCTTTTCTACCTTCCCTCAGAAACCTCTACATTGGGTATAAATTCCTCTAGACCTTATACTGTGGTCATATGTGTGTGCACCTTGTAAATTGACACTGATGTTGAAATTTATGTTAAATCTATATAATGTATTTTTTTAAAATAGATTTTTAATTATGAGATAACTGTAGATTTATGTGCAGTTGTAAGAAATACAGAGAGGTTACTGTAGTGTTTTTAAAAAATATGCAATGTAAAATACAGATGATTATTTCATCCTCAAATTGTGTGTTTATATTTAGAGATAATTTTATACCTGGTATATACATGGATAAGTATAAATAAACATGCACCAAGAAGCAAGTCCTACGTACTTTGTTTGATGTATTTTGACAAGATGAAGCAAGGGGAAGAGCTCCCTTTTTTGATTTCTTGACTGGTTTGAACAGGGCATTGAGTTTGAATGGATAGTTTTTTCATGGTGAGGTTTTTTGTTTTTTTTTTTTTGAAGCTTTTTCTACTAAATACCTACTTTCCTCCATTCTCCAGTCTGTTTGATGTGTTGAGGAATGAAGCTCGGGTAATGGAAGGTCTGCATAGATTGGGAATAGAAGGTCTTTCTCTGCATAATGTTTTGAAACTGAACATCCAGCCCTCTGAAGCTGACTATGCTGTAGACATCAGGAGTCCTGCTATTTCAGTAGGTATTCTGTTTGAGTGTCCAAGGGCATTCTGGGCAGACATTTTATTACGTCTTTCTCATTTGTCTTTTGTGAGAGGTAAGTTATTTCTATCATCTCCTTTATTGGCATCAAACAGTGATATACAGCAACTGCTTATATGGGACCATGTGTATATAATAGTCTCTCTCTTTTTTTTTTTTTTTAAACATTTATTTATTGTTGAGAGACAGAGCATGAGCAGGGGAGGGGCAGAGAGAGATGGAGACACAGAATCCGAAGCAGGCTCCAGGCTCCGAGCTGCCAGCACAGAGCCTGATGCCTGGGTCGAACCCACGAACTGTGGGATCATGACCTGAGCTGAAGTTGGACACTTAACTGACTGAGCCACCCAGGCGCCCCAAAGTAGTCTCTTAAATGCTCTAAAAGTTGAATTATTATATTTAATGTGGTTAAGACAGTGATTTTTCCAGTTTTGTATCCCCCTAGGATTCAGCTGAACATCTCTTGGGGAAAAAAGAATGCTGAATTTGTATTTTCTCAGTTGCATCCAAGTCTTGTGTAATTTTGTGTAGAATATCATTCTTTGGCTATTATCTTTTTTTTTAAACATTTTTTTAAAAGTTTATTTATCCTGAGAGAGAGAGAGAGAGCACGTGCACAAGCAATGGAAGGATAAAGAAGTAGAGAGAGAATCCCAAGCAGGCTCTGAACTGACCGTGCAAAGCCTGATGTGGGGCTCGAGCTCACAAACCCATGAGACCATGACCTGAACTGAAACCAAGAGTCAGATGCTTAACTGACTGAGCCACCCAGGTACCCTGGCTAATATCCTTTAAAAGAACTTTGATTACTGGGGAGCCTGGGTGGCTCAGGCAGGTTAAGTGTTAGGCTCTTGATTTAGGCTCAGGTAATTGTCTCACGGTTTGTGGATTCGATCCCCGCATTGGGCTCTGCTCTGACAATGCAGAGCCTGCTTCGATTTCTCTCTCTTCCTGTCTCTGCCCCTCCCCCGTGTGCATGTGCACACACTCTTTCTCCCTTTCTCTCTAAATAAATAAATAAATAAATAAATAAACAAACTAAAAAAAAAAACTTTATTTTGTATGTGAAGGATTTATATAGATTTATATCTGCTGTATTGATGTCTCCTTGTGTATAAAAGAGAAATGAGGGGAATAGAGCTGTCCTGGGCACTTGTGGTCAAAGCACAATTAATATTAGCAATGTGCCTGGCCCATCCTGCCTGACCCATCCTTGGCCCTCCTATCCTTTTTTCTTGGTTTCTATACAGCATTTATCATAGGGAAAATTTTTCCAAAGAAAATTATGTCAAATAAAGATGATCATTATTTGAGTTCTCTCTGGGTAATGTAGGTGTTATTTTGATAAATATTGTTATGTCATTTGTTTTCCTGTTAAAAACATTTGTAATTACAAAGAGTAAAGAGATGAATGTAAGTAACAGCAATATGGCCCATCCCATACTTTCTCCGCCTTAACATTTAATCATTTTGTGTCAGATCTTGTTTTCTTGGAAGAAAACAATGTTTCCATCCAAGTCCTCTTTAGCTCTCTTCCCAGTTCACCGTTTTCTCCCTGCAAGTAATTCCTCTTCAGAAGTACGTATGCATTTCCTACTGTATGTCTTGAAATTTTGAAGATGCCATGGCAGTATTCTTTGTCCTTTTGTTACTCAGTAGTTTTGTCAGACTTATGTAGGTTGATCCAAAAAGGTTGTTTATCTTCTCATGTTTTATATTTTGCTTATTAAAAAAAATCTTTCATACAGTCACAGTTTAAAATTCAGACATACAAAAGGGTATGTATTGAAAAGTCTCATCACCCAGCTGTTCAGTTTTTGTCCCTAGAAGTAACAGGCATTATCAATTACTTGTGTATCTTTCCTTAAATACTCTATTTACACGAACAAAGTAACATACCCGTAGTTTCCCTCCTTGCCCTTTTTATAGAAATGGTACATACTGTTTACTGACTGCTCCCTTTATGGAATTAGGTTGTGCCCAATTTTGTTGCTGTGATAAGCAGTACAATATCTTCTTGTATTTCTCTTTTTGTGCATATATGTGAGAATTTATTTGGAGTAGATGCATAGAACTGGAGTACTTAGTGGTAAGGTAGTAATAAAGTCTTACTTTATTACCTTTTTTTCCCTAAAGTGACTGTTCCAAGCACCAGTATTGGGTCAGAGCTCCCATTACTCTATACCCTTGCCTATTCTTGGATATTGACAAACTTTAAACTTTTTCTCAGTTTAATGAGTGTGAAATTTGACTGTGGTTTTAGTTTCTGTTTCTCAGATTATTGGTGAAGATGTACTCCTTTCCTTGTATTAATTGTTCTTTTGAATTTCCTCTGTAAATTTCTTCATCTCCATGACTGATTTTCATTTCTCATATGTTGGGGGCCTTTTTTTATTGTTATGTTAGATTTCTGTACATTGTCTTGACCCTAGTCCTTTTATTGGTTTTGTAGGTTGCAAATATCTTTTATTCTGTGGCTTGTGCTTTAGTCACTCATTTTTATACTTGATCTTTGTAATTTTGAAAATGGTGCTTTCCATGTGATTCTTCTTAAAATCATTTCAAGTCTTACGGACAGTTCTAGCACTTTTCACTAATGGCGACTAAAGTGTATGCACCGTGTTTTGTTTTGTTTTTTTCCTCCCTAGTGGATCAACAACCTGGAGGTTGACAGCAGATATAATTCATGGCCTTCTAGTCTACAAGAATTGCTTCGACCCACCTTTCCTGGGGTTATCCGGCAGATCAGGAAAAACTTGCATAACATGGTGAGTAAAACTCATTGTGTAGCCATAAGCTCTGTTTCTCCCTTGACTTCTCCCACTTCTCCCCTACCTTTCAGCCATATAGACTGTTCACTTCTCTCCTATACTAGCTGCTTCTATCACCACTATGACCACTAAATATGTTCTTCTAACTCCATATTCAATCTGAAAGGTTTATTTTTTTTTATTTTTTTTTTATTATTATTTTTTTTTTAAATTTTTTTTTTTTTTTTAACATTTTTATTTATTTTTGAGACAGAGAGAGACAGAGCATGAACGGGGGGAGGGCCAGAGAGAGAGGGAGACACAGAATCGGAAGCAGGCTCCAGGCTCTGAGCTGTCAGCACAGAGCCTGACGCGGGGCTCGAACCCACGGACCGTGAGATCGTGACCCGAGCGAAGTCGGACGCTCAACCGACTGAGCCACCCAGGCGCCCCTATTTTTTTTTATTTTTGAGACAGAGAGAGACAGAGCATGAACAGGGGAGGGGCAGAGACAGAGGGAGACACAGAATCTGGAACAGGCTGCAGGCTCCGAGCGGTCAGCACAGAGCCCGACGCGGGGCTCGAACTCACAGGCCGTGAGATCATGACCTGAGCCAAAGTCCCGAAGTCGGACGCTTAACCGACCAAGCCACCCAGGCGCCCCATCTGAAAGGGTTTTTAAATGTATTTATCACATATAGGGCTGTGAGACGTCACAGTAGCATTACTGCCTCCATCAGGGTGTAAGGAAATGTTACCTTAACCTGAAAGTTTAGGTTGTGTTATTTTAGTTTTATGATAGTTTTACCCAGAAGATGAATATGTTGCTACTCTTTTCCTTTAATGTCTTAATCTCTAAAATTTGATAGTTCAGTTTATTTCCTTAAATAAATCTGTGAGCTCCTACTTGTTTTTCTTTATTTCACTGCTTTCAAGAGAGAGAAGAGGTTTCTTAGTTTGCCCTCTTTTTTTCCTCTTATTTCTTCCTTTGCCATCATCTGCTCTTAAAGAGATTAGGGGTCTCCTTCACCAGAACTTGTAAGCGAAACTATCCTCTGTACTTGCCTGACTCTTGAAGCCACTTTTTTCCTTCTCAGTCAAAATTTCATTCTGTTTCTCTTACCCATATATCTGAACTTTATTAAATGAGATTATACATGGATTTGAAGCACATCATGAGACCTTAATACATAATAGCTAGTATTGGGATTTAAAAGTTAAGTTCTAAATGAATTCTTAATTCAGAGATGCTTACAATTGAATACACAAAAAGAGGTAATCTCCATTTTCTAAGGTAGGAGAGTTGCTAAAACTTGGGTTTTGTTAGGTGTAGTAGAAGTATGGGTGTTAGGAATCTGGAACACAGTTCCCATGCTATTAGCAGAACACCGTGAGAATTTAGTACTGAATTCTTTGAACATAAAGGAGGGAAACTGCTATTGTGTACCTCCTCTTTTATGTGGTTCAAGAGTAACTGAAAAAGATTACCTTCAAGTGCAAAGAGTAATGGCATTTTCATTGGCCCTGTTACATTTGAATAAATTTCGTTTCATATGTTCCTTTCCCCCTTTCCCCTTCACAGGTTTTCATAGTTGATCCTGCTCATGAGACCACAGCAGAGTTGATTAACACAGCTGAGATGTTCCTCAGTAATCATATACCACTAAGGTAACACTGGTATTGATTGAATGATATATATCTAATTAGCTGAGGTTTCGTTTGTCATTTTTAAATGCAAGTCTGGTGCCATGGATAATTAATAGATCATTAATGACCTCTATATCTTTGCTTAGTATGAAGCAGTATCTTTTGAGGTGGAAAATTTCATTCTCAGTGAATAAAGGCTTATACCATTGAATTCTTAATAGCTCATGTAAAAATAATTTGTGGTCTCATCTTGCTTCCCAGTGGAAGGGAGTTTTCCTAGGTAAGTGTCCACATGACAGGGCCTATTTCCCCTTTCGGTGGAGATAAAGAGTTTTGCCAATAACTTTTGTTAGACTGACAAGAACTAAATGTGCATACAGCCTTTTGTAGATGCAGACACATTTATTTCACTTGTGTTGCCAAATCTACCAACAGGGTACTTGAATGGGTGGGTTTTTCACTGTGCTTTTTAAGACCAGTTTTTTAAGGCTTTTACATATACATGCTAAGATATTTTCACTTACATTCCAAATAATGTCTGGGAATTTTATGTGCTGACAAAAATTTGAATTCTTAGAGGACATGAAAATAGAGAAGAAAAGTCTAGCTAACAAATGTTGTGTGTTCTGTACACAGCACTGAGCTAAATGCTGTGGATAGTATCTAAGCTGTATTCCTACCTTCTTGAAAAAAATACCGTGCGTACTTCCAGACTCTTTAAGAAGATATTTGATCAGGTGCTAGGTTGTGTCCTGGTCATAAGTGCTTTAGGATTTCAGAGAAACAAATGATTATGAACTAAGACATAGGTTTCATGGAACAGTCGGATTTCAGTTAGGCTTTGAAGAAAATAGAGGGGTTTTTTGATGGAAAAGCAGAGATTTTTGTTTAGTGAGATTTTACATGTAAAACATGAATACCCCCTGGTTTGATGGAGGACTGAACTACTAGATTACAGACAGAGGTGTATTTTGGTTAAAAGGGAAATAAAAGAACACAGAAGTTGGCCCATGTACACAGTGGGCATTAAGTAAATATTTATTGAATTGCATTGAGGGACAAGAAGAGGGAATGAGGTCTTCACGTTGCAAAGGTAGGTGAGAAGTCACTTAACTCATAGGTAGTAGGGAAGCATGCTTGCTTAGTTGGTGGAGAGACCCAAGGCAGAGTGGCTGTTGTTTTAGTCTTTGTCTGTGTTGATGTGGTATACCAGGGCATTGTCAGGGTCTGAGGAGAGGAGAGGACAAATCTGGGAGACTCCCTAGTGGTACTTGATGAGAAACTGGGCCTGAGAGAAACAGAAGTCTGCATTTTAGGGCCTAGCTAACAGAAAAACTCTGATGCCCTTTCTAGAAATTGGAAACTTGGAAAGGGGAATTCCTTTGTGAGGAGATACTTAGCCCTTATTTTTGTTTTCATAAGAATTAACAGGTCAATCCTCATGTGATTTCTGTTACAAGTGAGATTTTAAAAAACAAAAACGATTTTCATCTATAAACAAACTCTCTTGCCACTACCATCTACATATACACACGCTGTCCACATACCTCAGGAGAGCAGAATGTTTGATATGTGTATTTTCTTCTTCTGTTTTTAGGCTTTACCTTTTTCTCTTTTTAATAGACTTTGTATTTTTTAGAGCAGTGTTAGCTAATTAACTGGTATTAATACATTATTATTAACTAAAGTTCATAGCTTACATTAGGGTTCATTGTTTGCATTGTATATTCCATGGGTTTGACAAGCGTGTGATGACATGTTTCCACAATCACATAATCATACAAAATAGTTTCATTGCCCTCCAAGTCTCCTGTGCCCTAGCTGTTTGTTCTTCCCTCTCAGGCACTGGCAACCACTGGTTTTTTTTACTGTCTCCATTATTTTGCCTTTCCCAGACTCATGATGTAGGTAACTTTATTAGATTGGCTTTTTTTTTCATTTAGCAGTATGATTATAAGGTTTGTTCATGTCTTTTTGTAGCTTGATTCTTTCTTTCTTTTTTAAATGTTTATTTATTTTGAGAGAGAGAAAAAGCAGAAGTGGGGGAGGGATGAAGAGAGAGGGAAAGAATCTTAAGCAGGCTCCATGCCCAGCGTGGAGCCTGACTCAGGGCTTGATCTTATGATCGTGAGGTCATGACTAAAGCTGAAATCAAGAGTCAGCCACTCAACCAACTGAGCCACCCAGGCACCCCTAGATCATTTATTTTTATTGCCAAATAATATTCCATTATGTAGATGTACTATAGTTTTGTTTGTTTTTTTAATCCATTCACCTATTGACAGACATCCTGATTGCTTCCAAGTTTGGGCATTAATGAAGAAAACTGCTATAGACATCTGTGTGCAGGTTTTTGTGTGGATATAAGCTTTCAGCTCATTTGGGTAAATACCAAGGGGCGTGATTGCTTTATCTTAGGGTAAAAAGTATATTTCATTTTATAAGAAATTGCCACGCTGTCTTCCAAAGTGGTTGTGCTACTTTGCGTTCTTACCAGCAATGAATAAGAGTTCCTATAATGAGCTCTACATTCTCTCCAGAATTTGGCGTTGTCAATGTTTTGGGTGTTAGCTTTTCTAATAGGTGTGTAGTGGTATCTCATTGTGATTTTATTCTGAAATTCCCGAATGACATGATGTCAGGTGTCTTTTTTTATGCTTATTTGCCAACTCTGTGCCTTGTTTGCTGAGGCGCCAATTCCGATCTTTTGCCTGGTTTTCAACTTTTTATTGTGGAGTGTGAAGAGTTCTTTGTATATTTTGGATATCTGTCCTTTGTCAGATATGAGTTTCTCACAGGTTTTCTGTCTGTGGCTTGTCTTTATTCTCTTCTTTCACAGTTTCTTTCACAGGGCAGAAGTTCTTAATTTCAATGAAGTTTAGCTCCCCCATTTTTTTTTTTTTTGTCATGGATCCTGTCTTTGCTGTTAGTTCTAGTAAGTCATTGCCCACTTAAGATCACCTAAGTTTTCTGTGTTCTTTTCTAGGAATTTTGTAGTTCTGTGTTTTACATTCATGTTTATGGTCCATTTTGAGTTAATTTTTTGTGAGAGGTATAAGGTCTCTGTATAGATTTGTGTTTTTGCACTGTGAATGTGTCCAGTTTTTCCAGCACCCTTTGTTAATAGACTGTCTGTTCTCACTTCTGTTGGTTTTGCTCCAGTATGTAGGCTATGACTTCTGTATGGGCCAGTGAAAGGCTTTTGGGTTTATTTTTAATCTTATTTTATTTTTGGCCACTTTGTAGATGTGTAATGTATCTTTTTGTGGTTCTTCCCTTTAATCTAAAATTTAAATTGTGATAAACATGAACCTTGGTTGTAGCTTTTTGCCGATGGATAATAGTAAACATTTTCACATTTTTCATATTGTCTATGTTAAATCTCAAAATCCACTCCCCCCTTTTTATAGATTTTCACATTCTGAAAACATTTATTTCCTCTGATTTTTCTTTAAAAACCATAAAGTCTCCATCTAAAACTAGCAAAACCCTTCACATCAGTGAAGGCCTCATTTCACCGTGTGAGAACAGTGTGCTTTAACAGTTGAACAGTCTAAGCCACCTTTGGGAACCTGCTTTTATTCTGCAAGTGATGAGTGCCTTTACCCGCCATATTAGAGTAGGATGTGAACCGTGCTTTTCAGTAGAGGAGGTTTTCATTGGAGGAAGCTGCAGTATGTGAATGAGAATCAGAGATGCCATTCCTTTTAACCAGTTGCATTTTTGAGATAAGTTTCTTTTTCTTCTTTTTGCCCTTCCCCCTCTTCCCCAGAATTGGTTTAATCTTTGTGGTTAATGACTCTGAAGATGTTGATGGGATGCAAGATGCTGGAGTGGCTATTCTGAGAGCGTATAATTATGTTGCCCAAGAAGTGGACGATTATCATGCCTTCCAAACTCTGATACATGTATGTTTTCAATCAAAATGGCGAATAATTTTCTTAATCTAACTTCGTCTAAGAAATAGTATGAGTTAAGAGGATTTTATATTTCTGTGAAGAGAAGAAGTATGATAAATTATTCTTGCAAACTTCATATTTTATATTTAAGGAGTTGCCTTTACTGATTCACCAGTGTTCATAATAGACTGCTGTGGTTTCAACTAAGATAGATTCCTTAGGAGCCCTACTAAGGTATCTTAGTCTTCTGACTTTTGGTAATTTGAAGTCACTAATTTTTTTTGGTAAATGTGATGTTCTTTGCTTGTTTAAAAAAATGTTTGCTTTTCCTAAGTTCTTTATGATAATTTAATATTCAAATCATAAATTCTGTCTATTTTCTCCATTTTTTTTTTTACCTTGGAAACTCTGAAATGCCCTGATTTTTATATATACTTAAGATAATTGCTCAAGTTCAAACAAGGAACTCTCATTTTTTTTCCTGGTTTTGAATATATAAAAAACTTACAAGTAACAATTGTTTTGCTTATAGGTTAGTGGTAATTATTAGAAAACCATCTTTAAAGCATTTCACTTTTTTTTAACCTATAAACATGATGTCAACATGCTATTTTTTATGTTTGTTGTTTAGAGATTCAGTCCAGAGCATTTTTTATTAAAATGTTCATATATTTATTTGACTATCATCTATTGAAGACTCACCATTTCCCAGGCCTGGTACTAGCTGCAAGGGATACAGAGAAGTGTAAGACTTCACCCCTGTCTTTAAAGCCCTTACGGTGTGGTGGGGGACACGACCACGCAGATGGTTTAAGCATAGCTCACCCTAGCAACACCAGGACTCCCTCCACTAGGGATGTCCTGGTTGTGGAGTGGGAAGTGGTCCTAGCTGAGTGCAGGAGGGAAAACAGGAGTGAGTTGAATGATGGCTGCAAATCAGAGGTAGTAATTCCCTGTTGTCAATTCCTTGGGGCTTGAGCAGAGCTGAAAGAGGAACCTAGCCATTGAGGCTACCAGGCCAGGCCATGAGTGTCCAGATTGCAGAGGATTAAACTCCAGATAAAAAACGTTCTGGTGCATGTATGTACCATGGGTCTGACCAAGGATAGAGAAAGTGGCAGGGATACTGGTTGGTGGGCTGTTGTTGGGATCTGTGAGAAGTGATAGCGAGGGGTGCTTAGCAGTGGGGCTACAGAGAAAGAAAGAAAGAAAGAAAAAAAGAAAGAAAGAAAGAAAGAAAGAAAGAAGTTCAGAAGTTGTTGAGGATGTGTTTTAACGTCTGTTTTTTAAAATTGTGCCTCCCACCTCCCGCCAATATCTGTGTCTATGAAGGAAAGGATAATATGAGTTTTTATTTCTTTTTGCTTATTTTTAATTGCAACAACAACAAAAATTTTATGTTCATTGTAAAAAATTTTTGAAAATATTATTAAAGTGAATTGGTTTAAAATTTCTCTCTCTCCCCTCTCTAATCCTGTTCCTTAAAGGCAACCACTATTAAAAGGTTGTCTTGTATCCTTCTAGGTGTTTAACTATATGTATAAAGACATAGTTGTGTTGTTACTTGTTTTATATCTGCTTTTTAAAAACAAGGATATTTGCTGCATGTATTTTATAACTTATCCCCCTAAACATGATGGCCATAAGTTCTTATTTCAAGGATTATGTAAAGGTATTCAGATTAAAAAAAAATTAACACATTAAAATTTTTTTTAATGTGTATTTAATTTTGAGAGAGAGAGACACAGAGCATGAGTGGGGGAGGGGCAGAGAAGGAGAGGGAGATACAGAATCCAAAGCAGGCTCCAGGCTCTGAGCTGTCAGCACAGAGTCCAATGTGGGGCTCGAACTCACAAAGTATGAGATCATGACCTGAGCCAAAGTCGGTTGCTTAACCAGCTGAGCCACTCTACATTTGGGCCTTTATGTATGAACTGATTGGATCATTTTAAGAATATATAGTTTCTAATATGAGAAGGCATCTTAAAGAGGTATATGAAAAAGGGATTGCTAATATGTTCCATATGACCTTTTAAGAAAAGTAGCCATGTTTCTCTATATTCAGAAATCTTTTGTAATAAACATTCTGAAATTTGGATTTAAAAGTGTGGGGGTTACCCGGTTTTTCTTTCTTCAGATCTATAACAAAGTAAGGACTGGAGAAAAAGTAAAAGTTGAACATGTGGTCAGTGTCCTGGAAAAGAAATATCCGTATGTCGAAGTGAATAGCATTTTGGGGATTGACTCTGCTTATGATCAGAATCGGAAGGTAAGAACTGCTTTGGCACTTCTCATTGGACCACAATGCTATATTTTCCTTATCTCTTTTTTGGGGGGAATTGTAATTAAAAAAGGTAGTAAAAGTATTTAGGTACTTCTCATTTAACAGTTTAAAAACCAGGTCACTTGTCTGTGTTTGCAAATGAAGTTTATATTTCAATTTTGTAAAGATATCATTGATTTTTAGCTGGCATGTTAACTATTAAATTGAAAAACAAATTTCTTTTTCACAGTGCAGTGGTAGTACTTTGTGATATATGTTCCACATAAAAGCTATTAGAAATATATGATGCATGCTTAGCAGGTTATGATGTATCTATCCTATTGATGTGTATCATTTATTTAGTTGTTTAGGCTAAAGATAAAAATATATTTAGGAATACAATAAACAGAATGGCAAAGTGTGGTAATAAAGATATAGGGAAATATTTTAAATTTTTATTTAAAAATAATACTATTTCTTGTGAGACATGAAATACAGTAAAAGGACCTTTATCTCAAGCAGAAACAAGGTAGTCGGTTTATTGAAAATAAATGTTCAGGCAAGAAATCAAAATACATTTCTGAGATGTTTAATTTAAAAAATATTTTTTTTTAATGTTTATTTATTTTTGACAGAGAGAAAGAGCGAGCAGGGGAGGGGCAGAAAGAGAGGGAGACAGAATCTGAAGCAGACTCCAGGCTCTGAGCTGTCAGCACAGAGCCCAATGCAGGGCTCGAACCCACGAACTGTGAGATCATGACCTGAGCCAAAGTTGGACACTTAACTGACTGAGTCACCCAGGCGCCCCTGAGATGTTTTGATTTAAAGCAATAAAAGTGTATTTATTTACCAACTTTTTTTTTTTTTTACTTTTGACAAGGCCTTTGGTTCTTTTGTTTGGAGATCTGAGTTGTGATCCTTTTAGAAACTGTACTCATAATGAATTGTTTATACTTTCTTTTTCATCTGGGTACAGAATTCTTCTAGATTTTTATAATCTCCCTCCCAAGTCTTTTATAGTAGTCTTACCCACATCTAGTTTAGCATCACTTATTTTTAGCCTGTCATCTTTTTGAATTTCTAGTCATTTGATTTGTTTTCTTGAGGAGACCAGCTTTTTCTTTTTGTAATCATATTTTATTGGTTGCATAATATTAAATGATGTTATCTAACTGAGAAAAATATTTGGCTTGGGAACAGATATATCTGATCTTTGGTAAACATTTAGCCCAAATGAGGGGAGAAAAGTGTGTGCATTCTAGAGAGTAGCTCACTAGAGTTAGAGGTCAGCGTGCTTTATTAGCTAGTATTTGTTGCTATTAACTCGGTTAGTTGAGTTTGGTTAAGAGATCTATTCTAAGTTGTTCCAGGTTTTAGGGGGATTGAACAAAACACTATTTAGCAAGAACTATGAGGCTTACGTAAAACATCTTATAGTGTCTGTTTTATGCAGGTAACAACTTTGATTGCATACGAAGACTCTACCCTTTTTTACTCCTTCCCCATTTGATTTTTTTTTAAGTTTATTTTTTTTTAGAGAGGTGGGGGAGGGGCGGAGACAGAGGGAGAGAGAGAGAATCCCAAGTAGGCACCACGCTTAGTGAGGAACCCCATGTGGGACTCGATCTCGTGAACTGTGAAATCATTTTCTGAGCCAAAATCAGGAATTGGTTGCTCAGCTGACAGCCACCCAGGCACCCCTCCTGGTTTCTGTTTTTGATGCCACAGTTTATCTCTTTTTATGTTGTGTATTCCTTAACCAAGTATTATAGCTATCGTTATTCTTAATACTTTTGCCCTTTAACTTTTATATTAGAGTTATTAAGTGGTTAACCCAGTGGTTATTAGAATATTCTTTTTGGTTTGTTTGTTTTTGAGAGAGAGAACGTGAGCGTGAGCAGGGGAGAGAGGCAGAGAGAGAGAGTGAGGCAGGGGATCTGAAGCAGGCTTCTTGCTGACAGCAGAGAGCCCAATGTGGAGCTCGAACTCACTAACTGTGGGATCATGACCTGGGCCAAAGTCAGACGCTTAACCAACTGAGTGTTGTATATTTTTGTGTGTTTTGATGTCACTAGTTAATCATCTTTCATTTCAGCTTAAACAACTCCTTTCACCATGTCTTGTAAGACAGGTTTAGTGGTGCTGAAGTATCTCAACTTCTGTTTGTTTGGAAAAGTCTTTACCTCTCCTTCATTTCTAAAGGATAACTCTGCCAGGTAGTGTGTTCTTGGTTAGCAGTATTTATCTTTCAGCACTTTGATATCATCCCACTCTTTTGTGGTTGGGAAGGTTTCTTTTGAGAAATCTGCTCTGAGCCTTCCCTGGTAAGGGAAGCGTGTTTTCTTTTGCTGCTTTCAAGATTCTATCTTTGTCTTTGATTTTTGACAGTTTTATTATTATGATGTATCTTGCAGAGGATTTCTTTAAGTTGATTTTATTTGGTGACCTATAAGCGTCATGAACTTGATCAAATCTTTCCCTAGATTTGGGGAGTTCTCAGCCATTATTTCTTTAAATAAGCTTTTTTTTTTTTTTTTTAAAGCTTTTTTCTTAATGTTTGTTTATTTTTGAGAGAGGGATAGAGCCTGAGCAGGGGAGAGGCAGAGAGGGAGACAGAGAATCCGAAGCAGGCTTTTTGCTCTGAGCTGTCAGCACAGAGCCCAGTGTGGGGCTTGAACTCACGAGCCATGAGATCATGACCTGAGCTGAAATCAAGCGTTGGACGCTTAATTGACTGAACCACCCAGGTACCCCTGATCTAGTCTGATACTGTTTTTGGTTTTTTTTGCTTAAATTTTATTTATTTATTTTAATTATGAATAGAATTTATTGTCAAATTGGCTTACATATAACACCCAGTGCTCATCCCAACAACTGCTGTCCTCGATGCCCATCACCCATTTTCCCCTCTCCCCCAACCCCCCACTCCCCCATCTACCCTCAGTTTGTTCTCTGTATTTAAGAGTCTCTTATGGTTTGCCTCCCTCTCTGTAACTATTTTTTCCCTTCCCTTCCCCCATGGTCTTCTGTTAAGTTTCTCAAGTTCCACATATGAGTGAAAACATGGTATCTGTCCTCTGACTGACTTATTTTATTCAGCATAATACTTTCCAGTTCCATCCATGTTGCTGCAAATGACATGATTTCATTCTTTCTCATTGCCAGGTAGTATTCTGTTATGTATATAAACCACATCTTCTTTATCCATTCACCAGTTGATGGACATTTAGACTCTTTCCATAATTTGGCTATTGTTGAAAGTGCTGCTATAAACATTGGGGTACATGTGCCTCTTTGCATCAGCGTTCCTGTATCCCTTGGGTAAATTCCTAGCAGTGCTATTGCTGGGTCATAGGGTAGATCTATTTTTAATTTTTTGAGGAACCTCCACACTGTTTTCCAGAGCGGCTGCACCAGTTTGCATTTCCACCAATAGTGCAAAGGGTTCCTGTTTCTCCACATCCTCGCCAGCATCTATAGTCTCCTGATTTGTTCATTTAAACTACTCTGACTGGTATGAGGTGGTATCTCAGAAAAATCTGGAATGCGTCACAAATTTGAGTGTCATCCTTGTGTAGGGGCCATGCTAATCTCTGCATCGTTCCAATTTTAGTATATGTGCTGCCGAAGCGAGCACTGATCTATTCTGATATTAATGGTATTTCATTTTTCCTTTCATTTGTTGTATTCTTTGGCTAAAGTGTATCTGTTTGGTTCTTTTTTTATGATTTCTCTCTCCTTTTTTTTTAAATTTTTTTTAATGTTTATTTATTTTTGAGACAGAGACAGAGCATGAATGGGGGAGGGTCAGAGAGAGAGGGAGACACAGAATCCAAAGCAGGCTCCAGGCTCTGAGCTGTCAGCACAGAGCCCGACATGGGGCTCGAACTCACGGACCGTGAGATCATGACCTGAGCTGAAGTTGGACGCTTAACCGACTGCCCCTGATTTCTCTCTCTTCTTGCTAAACTTGTGATTTTGTTTGTGGTTTTTTGTTGTTGTTGAATTATCTTCCTGTGTTTTCTTGTAGTAATTGAATTTCCCTTTAAACAACTTTTTTGAATTCTTTATTGGGTAAATCACAAATATCTATTTCTTTGAAATTGGTTACTGAAAGATTATTGCAATCCTTTGATGCTATCACGCTTTCTTGATGTTCCTTATAGTTTTGTGTTGCTTTCTTTGCATTTGAGGTAGCAGTCACCTCCTGCAGTCTTTACTAACTGCCTTTGGGAGAGAAGTACTTTCTGTCAGACCTGCTAGGAATTCTGAGGCTTTCTTAGGCCATCTGTGGATACATATGCTCCATACTTGTTCTTTCTTGTACAGAATTCTTAAGCATGTGTAATTTCTCAATTCTACAGTGCCCAAGGCTGGGTGCTGACTGCCTTTCTTTTATTTTCCCCAAGGTGGCCCTAAAGCTCATGTATTTTGTCTGTCTCTGGCCCACGTGTTTGGGCTGGCTTTCTGTGCTTGCTCACTAGCCATCTGGCAAAATTCACTCTTGCCAACACTGTCAGGAGCATACACATGGAGCTGGCTACAGGGGGAGGGTGAGTGTGGGTGAGGTGAGCCGAGTGCTGTGAGTGTCTGCCTGTAGCCATTTGGTGGGATCTGTGGATGAAGTGTCCACAGTGGCTCATGGGTGGCTTCTTGATGGGAGTCCGTGATAGAGTAATTGGGATCCATCCCCTTTATTTTTTTATTTTTGAATGTTTATTTATTTCTGAGAGAGAGAGAGAGACAGAGTGTGAGTGGGGGAGGAGCAGAGAGAAAGGGAGACACAAAATCTGAAGCAGGCTCCAAGCTCCAAGCTGTCAGCACAGAGCCTGATGCAGGGCTCAAACCCACGAAGCATGAGATCTGAGCCAAAGTTGGACGCTTAACAGACTGAGTCATCCAGGCGCCCTAGGATCCATCCCCTTTAAATGCTTTCTGAGAGTACTGTCTGCAGCCCTCCCCCAGCGTCTTTCTACTCTCAGTCAC
The DNA here is from genome assembly GCF_018350195.1 of Panthera tigris. NCBI lineage: Eukaryota > Metazoa > Chordata > Mammalia > Carnivora > Felidae > Panthera > Panthera tigris. Next base: position 109,788,779 of record NC_056667.1, on the reverse strand, counting down.
GCAGCTCACAATTGAGTACTCTCGATGGGGTGAGAGAGAAATGAGCCTCTTTGGCGATGTCCCATATAGCTGGGGAAGTTGAGTGTTTGCTCACTTGTTCTCAGTTACCCCTACAGGAGAAATCATGGGCCCAGAAGATCTCTCGTGCTGCTTTGGCAGAGGGTGGATCTTCTTCTCCAGTGCATCCAATCTCATATTTTTTTTTGCTCGAGTGGTGTATTGGAACTTCTGCGCTGGAAACCTGGACTTACACAAAGACTGTCTTGTCTGAAGGTGATTGTTTAAGACAGTTTTTTCTAGGGCTTCTCAAACTATGGCTGGGAGAAGGTGGAGCCAGTTAATGAGCCAACGTAGGGTCCACAGCTAGGGTTGAAGTCTGTATGCCTGTTACCTGATGCTCAGGTGGGTGAGCCTTCTTCTGGTTTCCTTGGCATATGGTGCTGGATTCCAAGGCTTCCACAAAGGCACTTTCGTTGTGGATAGATACCAAATTGTTGTTCAGGATTGGGGGCCACCAATGAGGGATGTCCTGTTCAGCCACGATACTGATGTCACTTCTGCTTTAGTGTTCAGTCTCCTTGTTTTAAGGTGTATCAGGTCAGGTTTTGGGTTGCAGCTGGTCATGAGATCTACTGAGGGCTGAAGAGCATCCCATTGTTGTATTGCATTCTTCCGTTCACTCAGTTGCCTTATGTGGTTTTTAAAATCAAATAAAACTGATGTGGTACCCAGTGATTTTCCAGATAGACACAAACAGCAAGAGTAGCACTCTGTAAAAAAAGAATAGGTGAAATAAAAGAAGGACCACTTTGGTAATACCAAAGAATTGAGGGAGTTCATGAAGTTTTCTCATATTTTACATTTGGAAAATGTCTAGCTTTATTATTTTTTTTCCCTTAGAGAAATGCTGGATTTTCTCCCAATGTGCTTGCTTGCTTTTTACCACTTTAACGTTAGATCTTATGTTGTTTTTTAAAAAAATTTGTCTTTAATGTTTTATTTATTTTTGAGAGAGCACAAGTGGGGAGGGTCAGAGAGGGGAATAGAGGATCCAAAGCAGGCTCTGTGCTGACAGCAGAGAGCCTGATGTGGGCCTTGAACTCATGAACTATGAGATCATAACCTGAGCCGAAGTTGGATGCTCAACCGACTGAGCCACTCAGGTGCCTCCAAATTTTTTAATTCAAGTGTAATTAACATACAGTATTATATTAGCTTCAGGTGTACAATATAATGGTTCAACAATTCTATACATTACTTGGCGCTCATCATAAGTGATTCTGTTCACGCATCCCCCCACCTGGAAAATGTTTCACTTTAATTTTCTCTCATCCTATGAAGAAGCAGTATATAGTTGTCTTTTTATTGTGGATGATTGTATTTTCTTGAAAAATATTAGACATATTGGGAAAAAGGATATTTTTCACATGTGTTGAAATCTTGATTTTACTGAGGAGTCAAATAAATGTATAACAGACCTAGCTCCTCAGTAATTTCCTTAGACTTGGTTCTTTTCCAAGAAAAGAACTGATTAGAGGCCCTTCCCATGTAAGCAGATCATCTTCTTTATATTTATGCCACTTAATTTCCCAGCTGCTTGGGTAAACATATACTTTCATGACAGGGATGTTGTGAGATTCCCAGAAGTCCTAAGAATCTAATGATTAATAAGATTTTCAAAAGTGTAGGAGTTGTACCTCCGCATATGAAAAAACCCAAGAGAAGATTCTTTTGAAAGTTTTTTAAAGGAGGAATGATTTCATTTAGCCGTTGTTACTACACTTATAAATTTCTGTATCTTTTGTTATAAATCTGAAGCTATGATATCCTCTGTGTATTTGAAAGTTGTAATTATTTTTAAAACTAGGCAGTACAATTAAAGTAGAATTTATAAACTGAAGATAAGATAGTCTATAGGTGTATATTTGTATCTTTCAAGCTAGTGAGATAATGATATTTAATTTCTACCTTATACATAAAGACGTTTTGCATTTGCTATGTTAACTCTGGGTCCTCATTAATCTGTTACCATTTGAATAGCTCATTCATAAGACCTTACCTGTAATTATTAAGGTTTTAAAATTATTTATAGTTAACATTTTTAGTTATTGATAGAACTTCTCATATGTAATTTTTAAGTTTGGCTTTTTGGTAATTAGGCTACATTCTGTTATTTGGTCTGGTAAGTTATTTATGCTTTGCAGGAAAGAAGGTATATAGTCAAAACATGTCCCTCTCCTGATTTTCACTTAGTTGCCATTTCCAGAGAAAACCAGTGTCACTTATTGTTGCTTAGAGTTATAATGTGGGTATTGTTTTGTTTTGTTTTGTTGGGGGGATTATTTTCAAAACTCAGAGTATATTAGAATTGAGTTTTTGATGAATATCTTCGAAATAGTTAAGACATCAAAGAACAGAATTAACATGGTAAGAATTTTGTAAGTGTAAATTTTAAAAGTTTATACTATGGTAGATAGAAATGGTAGGAATCAACCTAGAAGGCCTTTCTCCTTGTGCCATATTAGAGTCCATCTGGTAAGTCTGTCCCATCAGATACTACTGTGGCCAGATCTGATTAGAAACTAACCAGTCTGTTGCTGCTGCTGATTACCAGTTATCCAGCTGAAGTACTTTTCTATTTGTGATATCTACAATAGAGGCTATATATAATTCTACTATTTTCAGAAAGTATCAGTTAAAAGATGTCTAACAAGAATGTTTAAAGGAATGCTTTTTACATCTTGCATAGTAATATGGGTTTTACTCTGGCAAGCTAGTCTTGGGTCTGTGGTTGGTATCTAGGGGGAATGAACCTATATTGACAATCAGAGAAGACTCTTCATTGTAGGCTTGTTTGCCTTTTTGTTGGCCTGGCATTTCCCTGAAAAGGAACCTCTTTTGTCTTAGAAGAAGATGAGGTTTAGTATATTATGGAGCAATTTTTAAGCACTGTCTTCCCATCAGCCTTGTTTTGTTTTTTAAAAGTGTAATTTCTTTGTTAATGACACGGATCCTCTTTAATTTAGATTGGAGTGTAAATATTTCATCTCAGGCTGTCTGCACAGGAGCACTCTCATAATTTACAGCAGTCTGTCATTGTGCTGTGCATTATGTAGCCTCTAGCCACATGTGGCTTTTTTTTTCTCACATGTGGCTTTTAAAATGGAAATTAATTAATTTTAGGTGCTCAGTAGTAACATGTGGTTAGTGGCTACTGCTTTGGATAGCCAAGATACAGTGTCTCCATCTTTGTTAAAGGGTGTGTTTTTACAATCTTAGCTATAGTATATGTAATTAAGGTTTGGTAGCCTGGACAGCTTCAAAGTACCCTCACCCCCAAATTACTTTCTAATTGGCAAGGTTTTGTGGTTTTACAAAAACTCAATAATTCAATTCCAGATTACCCAGTAGGATATTAACTATGTCACTTCTGACATTTTTTTAATGTTTTTAGTTATTTCTTGGTAACTATATTTCTGTTGATTTTGCTTGTTTTGTTAGCACACGTATGTATGAAAAATATGCTTTGTTCTGTTTGTCTCACAAAGGACAAAACACGTTGTTTGTGGTCCCTTGTGTTTCAGGAAGCGAGAGGCTACTATGAGCAGACTGGGGTTGGTCCACTGCCTGTTGTTCTGTTCAACGGAATGCCCTTTGAAAAGGAACAGCTAGATCCTGATGAGTTGGAAACCATCACAATGCACAAAATCCTGGAGACCACAACCTTTTTCCAGAGAGCAGTATACTTGGTGAGTGGTATTTCAAGGCTGATTTTGAAAGAGAATGGTTTGCTTATGTTTTTGTAGTCTCTGTAGTAAGCAAGAACATTTTGTAAGTATTACTGTTTTTCATACACCACTTATAGTTGGTTTGTAGACTCCCAGCAAGTTCTGCTATATTGAGAATATTCATGAGACTTTGTGCATTGTATTTGAAACAGCTAAGTTTATTGTTTTCAAGATTAAATGTTTAAATGTTTGTTTAAAACATTTTAAACTAGTTAGCATTTCTAAGAGACATTTGTTTTACTTGTAGGGAATTTTGACTTAGGAAAGACTCAAATATTTGTATACAGATACACACATTTACTGCTGAGACAGGTAATTCACGTGCCATAAAACTCAATCTTTTAAAGTGGAAAGTTCAGTGTTTTTAGTGTATACATAGAGTTTATGCAACTGTCACCTCTGTCTAATGTTAGAACATTATTACCACCCCTTGAAAATCCAACACACTGTAGCATTCACTCTCCCAATTTCCCCTACAGTAGCCCCTGGCAACCACAAATCTATTTTCTTTATGGATTTGCCTATTTGAGACATTTAATATAAATGGAATCATTGAATATGTGGTCTTATATGTCTGATTTCTTTCACTTAGCATAATGTTTTTAAGGTTTATCCCTGATGGAGCATGTATCAGTACTTCATTTCTTTTTATGGCCAAATAATAGTTCCTAGAATGGATGTACCACATTTTAAAAATCCGTTAATCAGTTGATGTATATTTAGGTTTCCATTTTTTGGCTACTGTGAATAATGCTGCCGTAGACAATCAAACACAAGTTTTTGTGTAGACATGTTCTTATTTGTCTTGTGTGTCCATTCTACGTAGAAGTGGAATTGCCTATTTATGTAGTAATTCTGTTTTCAACAGTTTGAGGAACTGCTCGACTGTTTTCCAAAGGGGCAGCACCAAAGCATTATACTTTGCTACCAACAATGTGTGCAGGTTCTATCTACTTTTTCCACATTCTAGCCAACAATCGATACTGTGTGTTTCTTTGATTATATCCTAATGGGTATGAAGTGGTATTGCATTGTGGTTTTGACTTGCATTACTCAAACATGAGTAAGGTTGAGCTTTGTCTCCCATGCTTATTGAGCACTTATATCTTTTTTGGAGAAATGTCTATTAAAATTATTTGCCTGTGTTTAATTGGGCTACTTGTTTTGTTACTGTTATGAGTTCTGTATGTGTTCTGGGTACCAATCCCTTATATATAGGATTTGCCAATATTTTCTGTAATTTCATGGTTTGTCTTTTCACTTTCTTGGTGGTGTCTTCTAAAGCACAGATGTTTTAAATTTTGATTAGGTCCAATTTGTTTTTTTTCTTTTGTTCCTTGTGCTGTTTGTGCCGTATGTACAAAATTATTGCTTAATTCTAGGCCTCGAAGATTTATGCCTGTGTTTCTTCTGTTTTATAGTTTTCCCTCTTAAATTTAGTTCTTGGATGTATTTTCAGTTAGTTTTTTTATATGGTGTGAGGTAGGAGTCCACATTTTTTTTTTTTTTTTTTTTTTTTTTTTATCCTATCCAATTTGGCATGCAACTGGATGTCTTTTGGGATATTCAGTTGTCCCAATACTATTTATTGAAAAGAATACTCTTCTCCCATTAAATTGTCATGGCACCCTTGTAAAAAATAAATTGAACATTAACGTATCGGTTTATTTATTTTATTATATTTTGTTAGAAAGAAAGTGCATGAACAGGGGAGAGGGGCAGAGGGAGAGAGAAGCTTAAGCAGGCTCCACACTGAGTGTGGAGCCCAATGCAGGGCTTGATTACATGACCCTGGGATCATGACCTGAGCCGAAATCAAGAGTCAGGTGTTCAACCGAGTCAGCCAGGTGCTCCAATGTATAGATTTATTTTTGAACTGTCTTGTTTTCCATTCATCTATATATTTGTTCTTATGTAAATACTTCCCCTTATGTAACTACCCCCCCCCCCCTTACAGTCTTGACTACCATTGTAATCAAGTATGAATTTTCCAACTTTGGGTTTTTCTTCCTCTTTTTTACTTTTTTAAAAGATTATTTGGCTTGTCTGTGTCCCCTTCATTTTTTTTATGAATTGTAGGAGTAGCTTGTCAGTATCTGCCAAAAGGGACCGTTTGGTTTTGATAAGAATTGCATTGAATCTGTAGATCAGTTTGAGGAGTATTGACATCTTGGCAATATTGAATTTTCTAACCCATGAACCCAGGATGTATTTCCATTTATTTAGGTCTTGTTATTCTTTCAGTGATGTTTTGTAGTTTCCAATGAAGGAGTCTACACTTTTTTCATTAAATTTATTTGTTAGTATTTTGTCCTTTTGATGCTATAAGTGGAATTATTTCCTTAATTTAATATTTTTAAAACTTTTAAAATGTTTATTTTGAGAGACAGGGAGGTGGGAGGGAGACACTTTGTGAGTTGGGGAGAGGCAGAGAGAGAGAGAGGAGAGAGAATCCCAGGCAGGCTTCACACTCTCAGCATAGAGTCCAATGTGGGGCTCAAAATCACAGAACCATGAGATCATGATACATGCTGAAATCAGGAGTTGGATGCTTAACTGACTGAGCCACCCAGGTGCCTCCTTAATTTAATTTTTGGATCATTCATTGATAGTGAATAGAAATACAATTGATTTTTGTATATTGATCTTATATGCTGCAATCTTGTTGAACTCATTTTATTCTAATAGCCTTTTTTTTTTTTTGAAACTTTCTATGTGGAAAATATTGTCATCTTACACATGATGACAAAAGCATGTCATCTAACATAGTATTGATTCTTCCTTTTCAATCAGGATGTCTTTCTCTTCTTCTCCTTCTGCTCCTCCTCCTCCTTCTCCTTCTCCTTCTCCTCCTCCTCCTCCTCCTCCTCCTCTTCTCTTTCTCTTCCTCCTTCTTTCTCCTCCTCCTTCTCTTTCTCCTCCTTCTTTTTCTTCTCCTCCTTCTCTTTCTCCTCCTCCTTCTCTTTCTCCTCCTCCTTTTCTTTCTCCTCTTCCTTCTCCTCCTTCTCCTCTTCCTTCTCCTCCTTCTCCTCCTTCTCCTCCTTCTCCTCCTTCTCCTCCTTCTCCTCCTTCTCCTCCTTCTCCTCCTTCTCCTCCTCTTCCTCCTCCTCCTCCTCCTCCTCCTCCTTTTCCTCCTCCTCCTCCTTCTGCTTCTCCTCCTCCTGCTTCTTCTTTTCCTCCCTCTCCTTCTCCTTCTCCTCCCCCCTCCTCCTTCTCCTCTTCCTTCTCCTCCTCCTCCCCCTCCTCCTCCCCCTCCTCCTCCCCCTCCTCCTTCTCCTCCTCTTCCTTCTCCTCTTCCTTCTCCTCCTCCTCCTCTTTCTCCTCCTCCTCCTCCTCCTCCTCCTTCTTCTCCTCCTTCTTCTCTTCTCTTCTCCTCCTCCTCCTCCTCCTCCTCCTCCTCCTCCTCCTCCTCTTCCTCCTTCTGTGTAATTGCCTGGCTAGAACTTCCTAGTATGATGCTGAATAAAAACTGTAAATGGACAACCTTGTTTTCTTCCTGATGTTAGGGGGGAAAGCTTTACTTTTTCACCTGTAAGTATATTAGCCATGGGTTTTTTGTGGATTCCCTTTGTCAGTTCATGGAAGTTTTCTTCTGTTCTTTGTTTATTGAATTTTTTTAATCATCAGAGTGTGTTAGATTTTGTCAAATTCTTTTTCTGTGGTGATCCTGTCGTTTTGTCCTTTATCTATTGATACGGTATATTATGATTTTTATGTAATGTTTTTATAGTGTTTTTTTTTTAATGTTTAATTTTTGGGAGAGACAGAGACAGAGTGTGAGTGGGGTAGGGGCAGAGAGAGAGGGAGACTCAGAATCTGAAGCATGCTCCAGGCTCTGAGCTGGCAGCACAGAGCCTGTCGCAGAGCTTGAACTTGAAAACTGCAAGATTGTGAATTGAGCTGAAGTCTGTCACTCAATTGACTGAGCCACCCAGGCACCCCTATAGTTGTTAAATTTTTTATACCAACTTAATTTCACTAGTGTACCAAATCCTTGCTCTTATATAGCTCTGTTTATTCCCCACATTATGTTGTTATTGTCTTACAAATTATATCTTTTTTATATGCCCATCAGTATCAGTTTATAAGCGTTGCCTTTTATTGTTGTCGCATAAGTGAAATAGAAAAAAGAGCTACAAACAAAAATACACTCAGACCCTTTTTATATTTACCTATATAGTTACGTTTACTTGTACTCTTTTTTTTTTTTTTTTTTTGGTAGGGATTCAGTTTATTATCTTGTGTGCCTTTTCATTTTCAGGGAATCTCCTTACTGTTTATTTTGGGTTACATATGCCAGTGAAAAATTCTTTGTTTTTGTTTTTCTGGGAATGTGTTTGTTTATCCTTCACTTTGAGTGATAGTTTGCCTGGATATGGAATTCTTGGTTGACTGTCTTTTCCTTTTAGCACTTTTAATATGTCATTCCATTGCCATTTGATCTCTGGGTTCTCTTGGAAACTAGCTGTTAATCTTATGAGGTTAGGAGTCTCTTTTCCTGTTTTCAGGATCCTTTCTTTGTGTTTCACTTTTGACATGTCATTAATTATGTCTAGGTATGGAACTATGAGTTTTCCTACTGGAGTACATTACATTTCTTAAATACCAAAATTAGGAGCTTACCAGTCATTATTTCTTCTAGTAGTATTTCTGCCTGTAATGACTTCTGACACCAAACTACTCAGAGTTAGGCCAAATTTGACAGTTTAAGGACACAATTTCCCACAGGCATGCCCTCACTTCGGACAGACAGTGGGCACAAGTTTGGGGGTCCCCCGGTCACCCTTAATAAGTATGAACTGGATAAAAATGCAGGGGCACATAATATCCTCCTCAGTTTTGGTAATTTGCTAGAAGAGCTTACAGAGCTCAGGATAATGCTATGCTTACAATTTGTGTTACGATGATACAGTAATGCAAATGTGAACCAGCCAAAGGGTGAGGTGCATAGGACAAGGTTTGGGAAGGTTCCAAACAAAAATTGTGTTATCTTCTCCCCATGAAGTCAGGATACATTATCCTTCCTGTTCACTGGTGTGTGGTAATGCATGGGGTATGGCCAGCTAAGGAAGCTCAGCCCAGTTTTGGTGTCCAGAGTTTTTATTGGGGCTTCCTATGTAGCCATGATTGATTGTCATTGGCTATGTAATTGAATTCCATCTGTAGCCCCTCTTGCTGTTGCCGGAGTTCAGACTGATACTATAGCCCCAAACCTCTAATCGCATGGTTGGTCTTTCTGGCTTGGGCAGCCTTCATTGAATTGTTTCATTAGTGTGAACTGTTGAAAGGCCCACCATGAGTCACCTTATTAGTATAAACTGTATGGTCTGAGGGACCTACCATGAGTAACAAAGATGCCACTCCTATTACTCAGGAAACTCCAGGATTAAGAGATTACTTTAACAAGGGAGCCAGACAAATTCTTTATTACACAACTGTCTCTTTCTTCCTTCTTCTCCTTCTGGACAGATATGTATATTGATACTCTGTAGCATCCCACAAGTCTCTTCCTTTCTGTTCCTTAGACTGGGTAATCTCAGTTGACATATCTTCAAGTTTACTAAGGTGTTTTTTTTTTCCCTGTCGGCTAAAATCTGCTATTGAGTCCTTCTAGTGGATATTTAATTTCAGTTATTGTATGTTTAAGTCTGGTTTTTCTATTTGGTCCGTTTCCATAATTTCTTTCTCTTTATTGATATAGTCTATCTGGTGAGTCGTAAGTCCCAAAGTTTCCTTTAGTTTGTGAGACAGGATTTCCTTTAGTTTTTTGGATATATTTAAAATAGCTGATTTAAAGCCTTTGTGGAGCAAGTCCAATACTTGGGCTATTTTAGGAACTATATATACTAACTGTTCTTTTCCTTAGTGTGGGCCATATAGTCATTTTTTTTGTAAGTCTTTTAAATTTTTGTTGATAACTGGGCATTTCCGTTAATATAATGTGATACTTCTAGAAATCAGGGTCTCTGCCTTACCAGGGTCTGTTGTTGGAGTGGTTGTTTTGTGACTTTCCCATGCTAATTCTTTAAAGTCTGTATTCTTTGTCCCATGTAGCGTAAGTCTCTGCTTGTTAACTTATTGGTCAGCTAATGAATAAACAGAAATTTTCTTAAATTCGAGAGTCTAAGAAAGTCTCCTGTTTTTCCCCAGGAGTGTTTGTATACATGTTGGGGTGCTCCTTGAGCCTTCCCCAGGCAGTTTACAACTCTGCCGTAGCCTTCAGTTCTTGCTTGAACAGTGTCAGGTTAGTCAGAAGTGAGAGCGTTAGGGCCTTCTAAGATTTTTCTTGAGCTTAAACACATCCCTGGACACTGTGCATTTGGCCTTTTAGATTCCAAGGAATATGTGAGAGCCTTTCAAAACCTGTTATGGACATCTCATTCCCAAGCTTTTTCTTTTATGTTTTTGCCACTTCATGTGAGCCCAACGTTTGTCACCACTTCAAGCAACTGAGATATTAAACAATTGCTCCTGATTCTTTTGACAAAGATACCTAGGAAAAAGCTGTTGGCACAATATGATCTAATTCAGCTCAACTGGAGAGAGCACCTGGGAATATTCCTAGTCTGCTGGTATTTACATTTATTTCAGAGTTACTGGTTTTCAAGGCTCCTGTGTAGCTGGGAGAGGTAGATAGCAATAGGGCAAGTTAAAGTGTCTTGAAGGTTATTTTTGCTACCAGGATTTAGCCATATTTTGAATAAAAGTATTTGGAATTTTGCAAGCCTTTGGTTAATTTCCAGAGTTTTGAAAAAAATTGATTTTTTTCTAGTGTCCTTGATGATTTTTTTGTTTTTTGTTTTTTGAGGAGGGGCTTTCAGAGATCATCACTCTATCATTCTGCTCAATGTCACTCTCACAGTATTTTTATCGTAGTAAAATATATAAAGCATAAAAGTTTATCATTTTAACCACTTTAAATTATGCATAGAGATATAATAAGTACATTCAGTATTATGCAGCATTTACCACTATCCATCACCAGAATATTTGATCATCTCAAACAGCAACCGTTTACCCATTAAATAATAATTCCTCATTGCTGGCTTCTGTCATCTACTGACAACTACTCTCCTGCTTTTTGTGTTTATGAGTTTGCCTCTTCTAGAGGGCATCATAGACTATTTGTCATTTTTGTGTCTTGCTTATTTTAAGGTTCATATGTGTTGTAGCATGTCAGAATTTATTTCCTTCCTATAAAATGGAATGATATGTATATACTACATTTTATTTATTCATTCATGTTTTGGACATTTGGGTTGTTTCCACCTTTTGGCTAGTTCACAATGCTGCTGTGAGCATTGGTGTATAAATATCTGTTCAAGTCTTTGCTTTTAATTCTTTTGGGTATATACCTAGGAAAATTGCTGGATTTTATGGATATTCTATCTTTTAACATTTTGAGGAACTACTGGACTGGTTTTTATAGCAGCCATACCATTTCACATTTTTACCAACAAATACACAAAAATTTCATTATTTCCACATCCTTACTGACAGTTGTTAATTTCTGTTATTAAAAAATAATTTATTATTTTTTTAATTTGGAGAGAGAGAGGGGTGCCCGGGTGGCTCAGTTGGTTAAGCAGCTGACTTCGGCTCAGGTCATGATTTCACGGTTCATGGGTTCAGGCCCCAGGTTGGACTCTGTGCTGACAGCTGAAAGCCTAGAGCCTGCTTCGGATTTTGACTCCCTCTCTCTCTGCCCTTCCTCTGCTCCCACTCTGTCTCTCTCTCAAAAAAATAAACATTGAAAAAAATTTTAATTTAGAGAGAGAGAGCTGGGGAAAGAGAAGAGGGGGAGGGGTGGGGATAAGGGATCTTAAGCAGGTTCCAAGCTTAGCACAGATCCCGAGTAGAGAGCTCCATCCCACAACCCTGGGATCATGACCTGAGCCAAAATCAAGAGCCTGATACTCAAGGGACTGAGCTACCTAGGTATCCCTACTTTCTATTATTTTGATAATGGCCATTCTAGTTTGTGTGAAGTGGTATCCTATTGTGGTTTTTATTTGCATTTCCTTAAGGACTAAAGAGACTGAGCATCTTTTCATTTGCTTATTGGCCATATGTGTATCTTCTTTGAAGAAATGTCCATTCAAGTCCTTTATTCATTTTCAAATTAGGCTTTTTTTTTTTTTTTTTTTTTTTTTTTTTTGTAGTTGAAGTGTAGTTTCTTACATATTTTGGATATTTATCCCTTATCAGATGTGATTTGCAAATATTTTCTTCCATTCTGTTGTCTTCTTCACTTTTTTGATAGTGTCCTTTGATGCACAAAAGTTTTGAGTTTTGTTGAAGTCCAGTTTACCTGTTTTTTCTTTTGTTGACTGTGATTTTGGTGTGCCGAGAAGTCATTGTCAAATCCAATGTCTTGAAGATTTTCTCCAAAGTTTTCTTCCAAGAATTTTATAGTTGCAGCCTTGATCTATTTTGAGTTAATTTTTGTGCATGGTGTAAGGGTCTCACTTCATTCTTTTGCATGTAGGTATACAGTTTTTCCAGCACCATATGTTGAAAAGACCAGAAATATATTTTTAAAAGAAGCTACTTATTGTGCTGATTGTTAGTGCATTTATTAAAACAAGCCCAAAAAACATAAAAAGTGTTGGCTAAATTCTATTACATGTCTCCTTATGAATGAGGACCTATCCTGGTAGTTTACTAGGGAATTTATTATTCATGGAGCTACTGAAATAAAATATGAAAACATAGTTTTTATTTGAATGAATTTGGCTTAATTTTCCAAAGTTAAGAATAGTCTAGAAGAATTGGTAATTACTTTCTTTGTTCAAGTGATATTAATAAAAAGATGAAAGATAATTCAAACATTTTTGTTTTCCAGCATCCACTTAAACCATTTCTTTTACAACATTGTTGGATGTAAAAATTCAGAAGAGTTTTTCTGTTTTTAGACACCAACATACCTATTGTTTAAAAGAATGGTCATTTTCAAATATTCCCTTTTTGAATGCTAGTTTTCCTCTGTTTTTCCTTATATTGCCAGTGAGAAGTTTGGTTTGGTCTAGCTAAAGAAAGTTTTGTTTTAAATATTATGGCATAAGTCATATGTGCTCCTGTACATATTTAGAAGATACTAAATTGGGGAGAATATTCAAGTGTGTAAAGTAAAAATGAAAGTTCTTCCCTTCATCTCAGTCCTTAGAGAAATAACTCTTTGTGACTTCATGTATGTTGAAATATATGTTTACATTTGTATTTTTTAGCTTACCTTTCTAATTGAATACGTTTTAGCTTTGTGTTTCTGAACATACAGCTCTATGTCAGTACTTTTAGATTGCTGCATAGTTTAAGAACGAGCAATAATTGGGGCGCCTGGGTGGCTTAGTCATGTAAGTGTCTGACTTGATCTCAGCGCAGGTCATGATCTCACAGTTCATGGGTTTGAATCCTGTGTTGGGCTCTCCACTGATGACACAGAGTCCGCTTGGGATTCTCTCTCTCTTCCTCTCTCTCTGCACCCCCTCACTTGCATGCTGGCTCATGTGCTGTCTCTCTCTCTCTCTGTCTGTCTGTCTCTCTCAAAACAAATAAATAAACTTAAAAAAAAAAAAGAATGATCATTTATTTCATCCCCTGATATTGGACATTGCTTGTAAAGTTGTACTGTTATAAATAGTGCTGCAGCAAATAGTCTCATATGTATATCTTTGTACCTTATTTATTTATTTTTTTGAGAAATATCAATTTTTGGAATTGTTTTGTCAAAGGGTATGATACATTTAAAATTTTGAATTAGAGTCACTGTAAAAAGGTACAATATGCAGATGGTATGAAATTCAAAATGTGTATAGAGGTATAAATGAAGAGAAACTTACCCTTTCACTCCTATTTGCCTGCCATTCATCTTCTCTTAGAAATAATCATTGTGTGTGTGTGCGTGCGTGCGTGTGTGTGTGTGTGTAGACAGGCTGCATCAAAAGTTATGTACATTTAAAATTTTGATAGATGTTGCCAAATTGCTTTCCCTCAGCTGGCTAGGCTTCTAACTGGAATCAATTCAGATTTATAATAGAGACCAAAGTTGTATACATGGGGGTGTACATCTCTGCTAAGTCATCTAGTACCTCTGTAAGTCTGTTGGGTTGTATGGATGGTTCATAGACTTATTATTAGTTTATAGTTTGAGAATTTGCATATGATTTCCCTTTCTTGGGATAATCAGTAGCCACAGAAGATGACTGATTGGAGTTTTTTAGACTTGACTGTGTATATTTGATTCACATCTATCTCTTCCTCGAAAATTGCTTTCAAATATGGTTTTGTATGAAATATTTTGAGTGTGAGAACTTGCAAGTTTCCATAGCCATTTACGCTTCGATTTGAGGTCACTTCATGGAGTACAAGTATTTCTGTGTATCTGAGAGGCATGAAAAGGAAGAGAAAACGATAAGTGATTTTTCCTCCCTGCTGTGTAATTGTGACTCTGGAAATGTAGCATTACTTGGATGCCTGAGGTTGCAAAAAGCTTGTAGTGATTTTTATAAAATACGTTAAGTGCTTAAAAGAAGGCATTTGCCTTTTTCCTTTGGAGAGAGGCTAACTATGAGCAGATCTTAGGATGGATTTTTTTTTTTATGTTAACTTTTATCTAGTTTGTAGAGTTTGCTTATTTCTGGGGGAAGAACAGTGATGTGTGGAGAGACCACAGAAACATGGGTTTGCATTTCATATTTGGATCCCCTTAGCTCTTTGGTAAGGTATGTCACCTTTCTATACCTCAGCTTCCATCTTTAAAATGGATGTCACTAACATTGGCTTCGTGTTGATGCAGAGTTAAAGGTAATGTACATAAATAACATGTCAAGCTGTGCTTGGCAGTGATAGGGACCTATAACATGAGAACTTCAGTTTTTGGCTCTTACCAGTATAAAGTTAATGCTTTTTAGTGCCTAATAAATGATTATTGCTGTAATTGGTTTAATGCTCGTTCCACTCCCACCAGTTCCTTTTTTCCTTTTAGGGTGAATTGTCCCATGATCAGGATGTGGTAGAGTATATCATGAATCAGCCAAATGTTGTTCCACGAATCAATTCGAGGATTTTGACATCTGAGCGAGAATACCTGGATTTAACAGCAACCAGTAAGGATCATTTCAGGAAGAACTTCGGACCTTTTTTGATTTATGTTTCAGAACCTTTGCATCTGTTGGATTGTAATGTTCAGAAGATAACCTAAGATTGTGACACAGTCTTATGTTTTAATTCATAATATTAGCCTCTAAATTCACAAGAATTTTCTCCAAGTTTATATAGATAAATCCTTGTAAGCTTTGAAAAAATCCATTGTCTTTTAAATGCCAGTTAAACAGGCCTTGGGTGATGAGACTACATCTGTATTTTTTTTTTTTTTTTTACAGTTGTAGAGCTGTTAAGCAGCTGTCTTTTCTTCATCTTTGTTCTAGAATCAGCCAGCAGTGATGTGGACGAACACCTCAGGTGGTTTTACTCTGAGAAGCTAGGAATACCTGTCTAAAAATAAACCTTCATTGAGACATAGTGTACATGCCACAAAACTCAGCCTTTTGAAAACTTACACATTTTAAAGCACACAGTTTTAACGTATTCTCAGTTGTCTAATCATCACTGTCTAATTTTAGAATATATCTCGTTGCCCCAAGAAGAAATCATGTAACCATTAGTAGCTACTCTCCATTTCCCCTCACAACCGCTGACCTAGTGTCTGTTTCTAAGGGAGTTTTCTACTGGATATGCCATATAATTCAAGTTTTCTGTGACTGGCTTCTTTCACTCAGCATAAAGTTATTGTTTACCCATGTTGCAGCATGTCTCAGTACTTCATGCCTTTTTATGGCTGATGTTTTCTTATATGGACAGTCCACATTTGGCTTACCTAATCCTCAGTTGATGGATGTTTGCGTTGTTTCCACAAGAATACCTTTCCAGAGGTAGTTGTGTGAACAGTGTCTTCCTTCTGCCTTTCCTTGTGACTTTGAAGGCCACTTCAGCAAATAGCTGGAAATGAGGTAGAGCTGTTGTCACTCGCCCTGGGGATGTCACTGGGTGAGAAAGATAAGCATAACAGAGAAGTCCAAGCCAAGGGCCTTTGCTGCTGTGGTGGGTGTGATGCACACAGCTCCAGGTGTGGTTGTTCCTTTATGGCAGCTGTCTTTAATCAACTTGAAACCAAATTCCTTTTAGAGGAAGAGGGACATCTCTCTGCTTCTGTTTGAAAAAGGAAGTGGTTAGAGAGTGAGATAAACTGTTTCTTCATAGTTAGGTTTTAGCTTTTTACCACTAGTTTGAATAGAGCAAATCAAGCAGTATTATGAGTCTTTGTTCTAAGTTTTTGTTGTTTCCATCATTTAAAATTAAACTGTAAAGAACTCTTTTTGGAGTACTCCTGAATAAGGAGCACAACAGTAGTTCAGTGTTTTGGGGTACCTTTCTCCACTAAATGTTGTAGTGCTCAGCTGTGAAGTGATGCTGGTTCACAGGGCTGAAAATGCAGTTTGCCTCATGAACATGTTGGAGCTGTCCTTGGAGGAGCAGCCGGCATCCTTCTGACCCAGTGGTCCTAGCTCTATTATTACCTACCCTGCCCTTGGCCTTTGTTGTCCTGGGACCTTCTTAGAAGGATACTAAGTTTCAAGGCTTTAAGTCTTTTGGAGCCTTTTCCCCTCCCCTGCATGATGTCATGAGCTCTTACTTCGCATTGCTTTCCTTTTACTTGAATCCTGACTGGAAGGATAGTAGGCCCCAGGCATAGTTGGTTGAGTGAAAGGACAGATGGGTGCATGGGTGGACACACATAGGTGGTGGGGTGGATAAGCCAGCTGTGCTTGGAGGATGGTGAGAGAAGAGTGGCATTTGTGTCGGAACACAGTAATGCAGAAGATTGGGGACATTCTTGGACATAGAGGGTTTATTATACAGAACAGAGACCATTTTGTAGGTAGGAAGAAATTACTGGGTAGTTCAGATCAAATGAATGAGTCGATGAAATTGGGATTTTAGCTAGAGTAACCCAAGGAAAAATGGTTGATAAGAGCATGGCCAGAGGCCATTAGTTGGAGAAGACACTTGTCTAAAAAGAATGAAAATGACCTTTTGTTTATATTAAAGCTAAAATTGTATTATTTTGTTAGACGTGTAAAAAATGAAAGTCAGAGTCTTAGATCTTCTCTCCCATCATTCTCCCTCTTGCCCTCCATCGCCCAGTGGTATGGGGAAGGGCTTACTCAGGTGCGTCGACTATGGAAGGAAGACAAGGAGTTAGGGGATCTTATTAAGAGATTGGTTTCTAGTTGTAGAGTCATCGGGGTGGAATAGAATAAATATAAACCGTTAAAGTTGTGCATGTATGTATATACATACATGAAAGTTATATGGGATGTGTCCATTTTTTATTAACTTTGTGTCTTAAAATGTGATTAATGGGTAGGTGTCTTGTGAACTTGTTCAGTAAACATGAAACAACAGATTTCACTTATGTGTTTTTTATAAATCTTGTATTATGGTCAAATCAGTTTATTATTTGAATATTAACATTGGATTGAATTAGGCATGTTAATTATAAATCTGTTTCAATTTTTTTTTCAGATAACTTTTTTGTGGATGACTATGCCAGATTTACTGTCTTGGATTCCCAAGGCAAAACTGCTGCTATAGCCAATAGTATGAACTATCTGACAAAGAAAGGTAATCCATTTCTGGCTTATCTTGGATTCAGCATTTTTTTTTTTTTTTAGTATTTGTAGAAGTAATTGAATCTTTAAGTGTCTATTGGAGATTCCATAATTTTTTTCATTATTTCTTCAATGATTTGAATTTAGGAAATACCTATTTAAAATTCTTTTGTATGTTTTTGAAAATTCAAATGTTTTTATAAATTTATATTAGATATTAAGGTCAAATGAAACTTATTTTCGTGATTTTAAAATGAAAACATTTATGATGTAAACATGGGTTAATGGATTGCAAATTAGTTTGACTTACCTCTTCAGTGACAACACTGATTTAATTTTTTTAGGGTTTATAGGATAAACTTGGTTCTAGGAATCCTTGTGCATATTTTAAAACTGATCTTAATATGGAATCAGCTAGTTAGGCTAAAGTTGTGTGAAGTGATATTTTAATGGCAGACAGATGTTTTCCCCCTCTAGCCACTTATTACTCCTTCAGAGCACTGACTGTCATTTAAGACAGCTCTTTTTTTTTAAATGTTTATTTATGTATTTTGAGAGAGAGAGAGAGAGAGAGAGAGAGAGAGAGAGTATGCCCATGCCTATGCAAGCGGGGGAGGGCCGGGGAGAGAGAGAGAGATTGAGAGAGAGAGAGAGAGAGAGAGAGAGAGAGAGAGAGAGAAGCCCAAGCAGGCTCTGTGCTAAAATTCATAAACTGTGAGATCATTGCCCCTAGGCAGCTATTTTTATCTTTGCTTTAGTCTTCTCCTAGAGAGAATTTCTGGCTTCCTAGATCTATGTGAATAAAAACAATTGCTCCATTTGGTTCAAGAAAATTGGTTCTGAGGGGCCCTGGAACAGTGCTGTACCATTAGGGGGACTATGGAGCAGAGAGAAGATTGATCATGTTAGACATTATTTAAAATTTTGACTTTACGGTAGGCATCAGTTATAGCAATGACATTTTCTTCTACTCTTTTTCCTTTACCTCTGTCTAGGAATGTCCTCCAAGGAAATCTATGGTAACTTTAAACTTTAGAATGTTTTGTTTCTTTTCTTAATTATCTTATGTGGTTTCAGGCAGCATTGTGATTTAGAATTTATTGATACTTTATTGTGACCTTTCTAGAACCTGTGGATAACAGTAGATAATTTTTCAAATGCAGACAAAATTTGTGTAAATGTTTGCAAAGAATTCTATTTCAGAAAGTTACAAATCCATATGATTAAAGACTATGATCTGTTACCCACATGTTTCATTGTACATGCTAACAGATGCCTAAACCATAGTAGAATTAATAAGTGCATGTTCCTAGCTTGTAATTAAGCCAATTGGAAGGTTACCCTGCTTTCGTTCTAGTAGAGAAATTTCACTACTTCTGCTTTGTATTTTTATTAAACATCATTTTCTTATTTTTTGCATGGTTTTCAGAAATTATTTGGCTTAAGAACAATACTGAAACGTGGAATGTGCTTTTTTCCCTCCGACTCAGTATGTTGTTTTCTTTTTATACAGATGATTCCTTCATTAGGCCTGTAACTTTTTGGATTGTTGGAGATTTTGATAGCCCTTCTGGAAGACAGTTACTGTATGATGCTATTAAACATCAGGCAAGTGTCTACACCTCCACTCTGTGTACTGATGTTACTGTTCTGTGCGGAAGGCAGCTGTCCTGCTGTCTTAGTGCTTGAGGGAAAGGAGCATTGTTTCTTTGAAGGTCTGTCTTGTGAGAAAAGAGAGGAGACTGCAGTGTTCAGACTTTATTTAAGGGAATAGATTCTTTTTTTTTTTCTTTTAATGTTTATTTTTCAGAGAGAGTGAGAGTGGGGGAGGGGCAGAGAGAGACGGAGACAGAGGATCTGAAGTGGGCTCTGCATTTTCAGCACAGAGCCCACTGTGGGGCTTGAACTCATGGACTGTGAGATCATGACCTGAGCTGAAGTCAGATGCTTAACCGACTGAGCCACCCAGGCGCCCTGAGAATTGAAATTAAAAAAAAAATATTTTAACTGAAGTAAAATATAGGATCAAAAGAAGTGCACAAATCATAAGATACATAGTGTCTCAAAGGGAACACCCAGGTGGCCACCATCTCAGTCAAGAAATAGAGAATTATTGAATTCCTGAAAGCCTTCTCCTGCTTGTCTCCATCACCCTGCTCCCCGTTCCCTCTTCTTGATTATTTTTTACTTTATTTAAATGGAATCTTATACATGTTTGTTTGTTTTCTTTACTCAGCATTTTGAGATTTATCCATGATATTACCAATAGTGATAGTTCTTTTTTGCTGTGCTGTATTGTATTGTATTGTATGTCTATACCACAAAGTTTTGTTTGTTTGTTTAATCTATTTCATGGACAATGTCATCTTTTTCTAGTTAGGGGCTATTCTGAAGAAGCTGCTATGACTATTTTTGTATTTGTCTTTAGATAACACATTAGTATGAATTTTTGTTGCTTATGGTCATGACACAAGGTTTTATGGGTCCCAGATCTCTTCTCCCACATGGATTATTGTCTTTTTAATCAGGGAGAGATCAATTTTTACTAGGAATCTGGAAAGGCCATGTGAACAAAGAGGTGTTTGAACAGAAGCCTGAAGATTGGTTGGGGCTGAGGGAAGGAAAGATGGGATAGACTTGGAATTTGCATGCCACCATAAAGCATGGAGTATGTTAGAATAATACAAAGTGTTTTGGGGAATACAGGACTCTGATGGTCTGTAATGGAGCTGTATTTTTAGGGATGGTAATAAATGAAAGGTAGGCTGGGGACCAGTTCATGTAGGGGTTTGAAAGCCTGGCTATAGCATTTTAATTTTATTCTGTGTGCAGAAGAGAACTGCTGAACACTTTTAAGAGAGATTGTATTTGCTACTTACTGGACTATGACTGATGTTAATGCCACTTTTTAATTTTAAAACATCTACCATATAACTCTTATTTCCCCTTTTGTAAATAGAAATCCAGTAACAATGTTAGAATAAGCATGATCAATAATCCTAGTGAAGATATAAGATATAAGAACACTCAGATCTCCAGAGCCATCTGGGCAGCTCTCCAAACACAGACGTCCAACTCTGCTAAGAACTTCATCACAAAAATGGCCAAGGAGGAGACTGCAGAGGCCTTGGCTGCAGGAGCTGACATCGGGGGGTTCTCTGTTGGGGTAAGTCTTTGTGTGTTGCATAGGGCTGCCTTGTTCTGTTACTTTCCACAGAAGTTCACTCCCGTGGGCTGATGCATCTTGTTCATGATTGGGATTTTTTTATTTTAGTACTGAGTTTCAGAGGATTTCTTTTAGTTTGGAAGAATCTTTCCAAGAAATAACAATTCTGCCACATTCTGTTCACTACTTTTAATATTTTTAAATAAAATTTCATATCTTATATGATTCATATAAGTTTATATTTTATATAGTTTTTAAAAGATGAGCAATATTTTGATTTGTCTATATAGCAAAATGATTGAAGTTTCTTAAAAGTTAGGGGTTTATGTGTTCTTGATGTGTTCTGATATAGGCCCACATGTATTCATCATGTAAGTTACTTACCTTTTGGACTGTTTTGTAGTTTTCAAAAAAAAATTTTTTTTTTTAATGTTTATTTTTGAGAGAGAGACAGACAGTGTGAGCCGGGGAGTGTCAGAGAGAGAGGGAGACACAGAATCTGAAGCAGGCTTCAGGCTCTGAGCTATCAGCACAGAGCCCGACGTGGGGCTCGAACTCACGAACTACGAGATCATGACCGGAGCTGAAGTCGGACGCCCAACTGACTAAGCCACCCAGGCGCCCCTGGACTGTTTTGTAGTTTTAAAATTCTTATAAAATGATGGTGTACTTGATGTTTCAGTCAGAAAAAAGACTTGAAATTAGCAAGGTTTTAAAATGCAGAATAAAGGTGTGATGAATAATTTGCCAGTTGAGCAATCACATAAAAGAATAGGAACAGAAAATAAGCATTACTTGATAAGTGGGAGGGTGGGGGAAAATGGGAAGAGTGAAGAATTGAAACATCATAATGTTAATTATTAAAATTTTGTTCTGACTTTTCATTAAAAGAGTATTTTGTGATTTATTCATTATGATTATTCATTTTTATGGCTTGCTTAATAACAATTACTTTTCCTTAATAACAATTACTTTCCTAGGGCATGGATTTCAGTCTTTTTAAAGAGGTCTTTGAGTCTTCCAAAATGGATTTCATTTTGTCTCATGCCATGTACTGCAGGGATGTTCTGAAGCTGAAGAAGGGACAGAGGGCAGTGATCAGCAATGGAAGGGTGAGGATTTTGTTCTGAGACAAGCTTGACCTCAAATTAGATCAGTGAACAGTGTTGGTGGTGTTCCCTGAAGCTAGTAAACTAACTTTTCAAACAGTCACTCTCTTCCTGAGGGGAATGGGGCTTATGCAGTGCTGATGATAATTTCTGCACCCTGATTTCAGAGGAGGCTTGCTTTTGTTACAAGTGTTCTTGTGGAAAACGTTCCTGCTGTTTATTATGTCCTGTCCTGTGTACAGTGACGAGAGTGTGGTGTCTCAGAGAATAAGCTGATAAAGTTTTGATCTGTGAAGTATTCATCCCCTGTGGGGACCGTGTTCATAGCTGTGCAGTCTCTGTGAACTTCATTGGTGCAGGCTTAGACTCTTTCATGCATATCTGCAGCCATAGACATGAGACTCGGGGGGCCAGGGGGGATATACCAAACTTTAAACTCTTAGCACAGAGGGTGAAATCTCTGCTGTCTGTCACTCACCACACTGCATCTCTTAAAAACATCCTAAAAACTTCACCGCACTGCATTTAGTTTTAGTATTTATATCCAGTGAGAATTAATGAAAACTTTATTGCTATTTTGTTTTACTTCAGAGTTGCTGACTGTAAAAATAGTGTGACGTATACAAGTGTACACTCTGTGTGGTTGAGGAATTGATAAATAACTGGATGAGTTGATTTGGGTTTAATTTTTGCCTTTTTCATTGATTTTATTAGATGTATACATGTCTTGGGTCTTTACCCTGATAGGCTTCTAAGATAGCCAGACGACCACAGAGGGCTTCTTTACAGCTTGCTGATTCTAGCACTGACTACGCTGCTCCTCTTCACAGATCATTGGGCCGCTGGACGACGGTGAACTCTTTAATCAAGACGATTTCCACCTCCTAGAAAATATCATCTTAAAAACTTCAGGACAGAAAATCAAATCCCATATTCAACAGCTTCGGGTAGAAGAAGATGTGTACGTTTTGCCATGGAAGAAATTAATTAGTGCATACCATAGGGGCTGGGTTAATTGAACATTCCTCATGCTTCCTATTTCATGGTGTTTTATTTTCAGCTTGAACATATAATAATGCTTTTCAGTTCAGGTGTTTACTTTTGCTTCTGTTGAAACAAGTTAATTTATTTAAAGAACTGAAGTAGGTCTCTTCGTTTTGTTTTTTCTTGGTTGTGGAAAATTTCAAACATATGCAAAAGTAGAGGGGTGAGGTGAGGGTTTTTTTTTAGTTTTTTGTTTTTTGCCTTGGAATACTTTTGTAAAGAGGTACTTTCCCTCATTTGTTTTATTTTGTTCAGGAAAGGAAAGTAGGCTAAATGCTTCTTTTCCTTTATTTATTAGCATAGAATAATGAGTTGTTTCTCTTGTATCCTGCATAGGTGATGAATTGGTTATTGTGGTTTTTAATATTTATTTTAATTCTTTCAGTGTTCTTGTTAGCTAATGTATTTTAATGAGTTATTTCTCAATGGGAAGAAAATGAATTATTTAACTGGTCCACGTCCCTGGTGTATAATGAGGGCCCATAGGTCATATACACATGGTTCTTGTATTAAATATTAAATGAATGTAGTAGGAGGGATATATTTTATGTTTAATTTTTTGAGGAACCATCATGTTTTCCCACAGAGGACGTACCATTTTACTTTCCCATCAGTAATGTGTAAGGGTTCCAATTTCTCCACATCCTCATCAATACTTGTTATTTTTGGGGGTTTTTTGGTAATACTCTAATGGATCTGAAGGGGTATCTCTTTGTGGTTTGATTTGCACTTCCCTGACAATTAGTGATGACATCTGAATATCTTTGGAAAAATATCCATTCAGTGCTTTGTACCTTGTTTTTTTTAAGTAATCTCTCTACCCAGTGTGGGGCTCCAGCTCACAACCCAGAGATCAAGACTTTCATGCCCACTGAGCCAGCCAAGTGCCCCTACTTTGCACATTTTTAATTGTGTGTTTTTTTATTATTGAGTTATAGGAGTTCTGTGGAAATATGTAAATATTTGGGCTATTGATCTTTTATAGATAGATGAGATGCAGATATTTTGTCCCATTCTGTGAGTTGTATTTTCACTCATTTGTAGTGTTCTTTGATGAGTAGTTGGAGGATACGCAATTTAAAAGTTCTGTTTTTTTTCTTCATCTCTTTCATATACCCTCATGCCACAGGGTTTAAGATACATGTCTTAGTGAAGAACTGACCTCGATAGCTGCCAGAGTAGTCCCTTTGCCAAGCCTTGTGTGATAGGGGAAGGAGTCTTTTTTCATCTCAGTCAGTAGTGGGGCTACAGATAAGGAGGTTTCCTTCTACCTCAGTGGCTCTTCAGTGATACCCCTTGTTCTGGCCTATGAAACACTTCTCTGATGCAGGCTAGGAGGTGTTCCAATGTCTCGAAGCCATCATGTCACGGGCATAGGCTTGGTGTGGTGTGCCCTTGGACCACTCCCTCTCTCTGTGAAGTCTTTGTGGACTACATGATTGCCAGACTGTGCACCAGAGACTTGCCTTTTACCAAAGAGAAGTGGCTCTGGGTCTCTCCTAGGTGGATTGAGGGAAATGAGGTAGTCCCAGGGCTACCTAAAGATAAGCTAAAACTATTCGGGCTCTCAGAATTACCTTGCTTGCCTAGGGCTTTCAGTAGTGCCATAGCTGCGCCACCTTGGAGTGGCCTGCTTTGACAGCCACAGCTTTCACTCATGGCCTAGACCTGCAGCCACAAGGCCATCCTTAGCTTTCTGAAGCTCAGCTCTGGGCTGTTTGATCAGGGTGCTTTGTGAACTTTTAGGGGAGTTTGTTGTTTGCCTGCTCAGCCAAGTGTCTTGGCGTGTTTTGTGACAGTGTTGACACATCACAGGAAACAAGTGGCCTGGATTATATGTATTCAGAGTCAGTAGTGAGAAGTACCAGAGAGGTAGTTTGATATAGCTGTTTGGTTCAGTGAGAAAATGTATAGGCTTGATTCTAGTTCAGATAGTTACAGGTGTTTTTTAGAATTCTTAGAATTCAGTGCTTGGTTCAGCAGATTTGACCTTTTTTATAAGTCTCCTGATTTAGTTCAAGATCTTCCTTCGTTAGAAATCAACTTTAGAAGGGTCAGGGAAAGCAGAAATACTTTTCTACATTGTTTACTGCAGCGTTGATTGTAATAGTGAAATAGGAAGCAACCTGGATGTTCACTAGCCAGTTGGTGATTATGACCTATCCATAAACATATTAGTGAAAATATTGATGCACCCTGTGGTTTATTAACTAACAAAAATATGTTTGTAGTATATGTTTGCAATATATTGTTAAATGAAGAAGCAGGTTACTAAATAATATAATCCCACTTATGATTATATATGTATTTATATATGTTTAAAAATATAGAAGAATTATGAACCAAAATGTCATCAGTGCTTAACTGTTGATAAGGGCATTGTATGTATATCTGTTTTCTCATTTTTTTCTGAATTTTTTCCAGTGAATTATTATTCTAATAATCATAAAAACTATTAGAGGTATTTAGCAGTGGGTGAGGGAGAAGGTAAATACCACAAACTGACAGTCTGTTACGGGATGGGCCCTGAGCTTGGTGCTTTCTGTTTAGCTGGTGCAATGTTTACAAGAGCCATACCAAGTAGGTACTACTATCCCCATTTCACATATGGGCAAATCGGTGTCTTCTTTCAAGGTTATGAAACTACTCAGTTACAAAATCATACTTTTTCTCATGTATGCTTGTTGGTTAAAAGTTCGTACATTCTTCAAACCGTCTTGTTGGTATTCACTTAGGCTGATTATATCATGTTCAGCAATAATTGGAAAAACCTTCGGTTAAAGAGATGCTCAATCTTCACCATCCATGTCTTTCAGGGCAAGTGACTTGGTCATGAAGGTGGATGCCCTCCTGTCGGCTCAACCAAAAGGAGATGCAAGAATCGAGTACCAGTTTTTTGAAGACAGACATAGGTACAGAGTTAATGGTGAATTCATGCATGTTCTTGAATAAACTCTTAAGGTTGCCTGTATCTCATCTCCTTTATTTTTCCGTGTGAAGTGTGTACATAGTTCTTACTGGAATGGCAAATTTGTCCACTGTGTATTTTTCATATATACGCATTTTCATATGCAGAATTCATAAAGGGATCTTGGTTGCATAAACACTGACGTTTATTTCTAAATCTGAAATTTATTTAGTACCCTTTTAGAAAACAGAAAGCATTTAATGACAGATCAGTTGTAATTTTCTGATAAGAATAAATGCAGGTTGTTAGAACACTTGTATCGTTCATCTTTTACTGAAAATGGTTTTGTTTTCAATAAAATAAAAATAAGTTTAGTATTATGATGTTCTTGCCTTTTGTTTTTTTTAGTTTTTTATTTGAAAAGTTTCAAAGCTGCTGAATAGTTGAAAGATTATTACAGTGAACACCCAAATAAATATCTTCAACCTGGGTTCACTGGTTGTTAACATTGTGCCACATTTATCTGTCATCTACCTTGGGTCGTGTATGTATGTATAGTATATACAATGTATATGTTTGTGTACAAGTATACATGCACTCACATTTTTCCTGAACCATTTGAAGGTCCGTTTCAGACATCATTACACATCATGTCTGAATTCCTCAGCATATGTCTCCTGAACACTTGGGGTATCTCAACCATTAGCATATTTCAGAGATTTAGCCTTGATACGGTGATAGTAAGTAGCACACAGTCCTATTCACATTTCTCTAAGGCCCCTGTAATGACCTTTGAAAACGGTTTTGTTCTTTGATTTGGTCCAGATCACACATTGCAGTCCTTTGCTGTGTGTCTCTGTAGTCTCCTTAAATCCAGAACTGTTCCCTGCTTTTTGTTTTTATTTTATTTTATTTTATTTTTTGTTGTTTTTTTGTTTTTTTGTCTCTTATGACCCTTTTTTCTAACAGTCCAGGCCAATTATTTTGTGGAATGTCCCATAGTCTGGGTTGTTTTCTCATGATTAGACTTAAGATTAACTTGTCTTTAGAAAGAACCTCTACAGTTGATATATGTAGCCAGGCAGGTTATATATCTTGATATATCTAGATATACCACTAAAACCTTAGAGGTTTTAGATACAGATGCCTGCTTCCTGCTCCTTTATGATTCTAATTTAATTAGTCTGGGGTAGATTGGACTTTGGTTTAGTTGACCTATGCTTTCTGATATCCAGTCCTTGTGGGGATCAAATCTGACTGGACTGTTTGATCCAGGCTAGAATGGAGAATCTGTTAGAAACCAGATGATTTCTGAAGCTGGTGCTGCTGGTCTGGAGCCACATTTTGAGAACAGCTGTACTAGAGTTAAAAAAAAAAAAAACACAAAAAAACCCAGTTATTTTAGAATAATTATTGGCGGCTGAAATTGTTAATTTTGTCAAAAATTGAAATCATCTGCTTTGATACAGGCACAAAGCTGTTCCGATGGTTATTTCCAAAGCTGTTAGGATTTGAAATAACCTTCATCACCATTTAAACTCTACTTACACGGTTTTTTTAGTTAACATTTTATTTTGTACTTTTGTTTTCCTCCCACTGGGTAAATATTCTTGCACAGAATAGTAGTGGTTAGCGCCGGAACTACAATTAAAACATTGTTCAGCACAAAGATAGGCACTGATTTGACCAGTTAAGATTTTGGAAAATTGGATGTGTTTTGGAATTCTTTCACCTTTATTCCTTTTCAAAATGTATCAGAAGTTCTTGCTCCTCTTAAGTCATCTAAGTCAATGTGACTTCATAGGGAGGCTGTGTAGCTGGAAACCACAGATGGGAAGATGCAGGTTCTCCCCCAGAAATCTTGGGGGTACAAATTGCAATCTAACCAGCTGCTGTTTTTTACTTATTAAGACAAAATATGTATAACTTAATATCCTTGTAAATTGGCTTAATTCTTCTGAACTTGTGATTAACAGTACATATTATCCAGAAAAATAATTTTTTATTTTCTTTAACGTTTATTCATTTTTGAGAGACAGAAGACACGAGTGGGGGAGGGGCAGAGAGAGAGAGGGAGACACAGAATCCAAAGCAGGCTCCAGGCTCTGAGCTGTCAGCAAAGAGCCCGACGTGGGGCTCGAACTCACGAACCGTGAGATCATGACCTGAGCCGAAGTTGGACGCTTAACCAACTGAGCCACCCAGGTGCCCTGAATTTTGCTAATTTTTAAATGAGAAAACTGGCAATATTCTTTTTTTTTTTTTTTTTTTTTAAATGTTTGTTTATTTTTGAGAGAGATATAGAGTCGAGTGAGGCAGGGGCAGAGAGAGGGAGACACAGAATCTGAAGCAGGCTCCAGGCTCTGAGCTGTCAGTACAGAGCCTGATACGGGGCTTGAACCCACGAACCGTGAGATCATGACATGAGCTAAAGTCAGATGCTCAACCGACTGAGCCACCCAGACACCCCATCCAGAAAAATATTTGTGTCCTGTGACTCAGTAATCTCATGTCTAGGACTTTGTTCACTCTAACGAAATTTCCAGTGTGAAAAAAAGTGTATGTACGAAGTTACAGGCTGCAAGTCATCTAAATGTCCAGCAATAAGAAATAGCTTGGGTAAACATGGCAGATTCACAGGGTAAATAGAAGATTTTTTCCTATTCAGGATATTTGATGTGTAACAGTATGGAAAAATCATAAGGTGGTGGGGGAAGGAAGGAAATTGTTATAAAATTTCTACTATCTTTATACAGGCATTTGAGAAGGTCTACAGAGAAAAATGCCACAGAATGGTTGGGTTGGGGTGGCAAGATTTTATGCTTCTTTCTTTTTTCTCTCACAAGTTTTCTGTAATGTTCTTTGTATTTAAAAAATCTGTTATTTCTTCTCTCCTCATACCCTTCTTGTCAAGAAAAAAATATTGGCATGTTTGTAATTGTCAAAAACAAACATCAGCTTTTAGCAGTTTTTGGTTAAATACAATTTCAAGCTGGTTTTCCTCTATTAACACATATCTTTTGGTTCATTTTGAGTGAATTTGAATCTTCAGGTTTTGCAAACTTTGAGGTAGATGTAATAACAGAGTTAACCACCATGTAGCCTTATTGTTTTAGATCTAAAGTGTTTTTGGAAATGCTGAGAGGGCTGATAGCTTATGTTGGCCTTAAAAAAACAAAGTTAACTTTGTTTCCTGTTTTCCATGAGATTCACGTTCTGTCTTTTTGATCTCTGTAGTGCAATTAAAATGAGGCCGAAAGAAGGGGAGACGTACTTTGACGTCGTGGCTGTCATTGACCCTGTCACCAGAGAAGCACAGAGACTTGCCCCGTTGCTCTTGGTAGGCATGGCTTCCGAGGCTGTTCTCATCTCTATCTGAAGTGGTCACAGGTCCTGTGACTCTCTGAGAGTCTTATTGTTCCTGTAGTTATCTTCACAGGGCATTGGAAAATGCCACAGGGCATCATGGCAGAGCAAGTGTCTTCATACAAATTGGTAGTGGCTCTGGAAACATCCTTCTAACCTTAGGATGTTGGTACAAGTTTGGTTGGTTTCCTCATGTACTTAAAAAAAAAAAAATCCTATTTAGAGCAAGATGTCTTTTTTTTTTTCTTTAATGTTTATTTATTTTTGAGACAGAGAGAGAGCACAAGTAGGGAATGTGCAGAGACAGAGAGGGAGACAGAGAATTCACAGCAGGCTCCAGGCTCTGAGCTGTCAGCACAGAGCCCGACATGGGGCTTGAACTCACAAACTGTGAGATTATGACCTGAGCCAAAATTGGATGCTTAACCAGCTGAGCCACACAGGCGCCCCAGAGCAAGATGTCTTTTAATTAACTTTATTTATGCCATGTTTTGATTTGTAAGGAATAAGAGGTAAAAAGATAAATGAATGTTGCTTTATCATTTTCCTTTTTTAAAACTAGCAATTTAAAAATTGTAGCATGTCTTGTACATTTGTATATGATACTACAGTTTTAAGAAAATTTAGGAGCTCTGCCAAAAATACAGTTGCTTCAACATTTTTTTTTTTTTGAGTTGTATTTCTTTTTTAAGGTAAAGTTTTACTGATGTGTAATCAGCTAACCTTTTTGTGGGTGTGTGTATATATATGCATTTTTCTCACTGTAGTATGTAAACTGCACTGGTGAACCTTTAAAGTTTTCCTTGTGTAGGGGTGCCTGGGTGGCTCAGTTGGTTAAGCACCTGACTTCAGTTCAGGTCATGATCTCACAGTTCATGGGTTTGACCCCTGCGTTGGGCTCTGTACTGACAGCTCAGAGCCTGGAGCCTGCTTCAGATTCTGTGTCTCCCTCTCTCTGCGTCCCTTCCCTGTTCATGCTCTGTCTCTCTCTCTCTCAAAAATAAATAAACATTAGAAAAATTTTAAAATTTTCCTTCTGTAGACAGCTCTCCATTATCCATCAGTTGCCTCAACACATGGGGAACAGTAATTTGCAGTAGCCCACTTGCTATGTTTTTGCCAAATGAAATGTATGTGTGATTTAGATTGTGCCCCAGAGTTGTGATTTCCAGAAATTTCTCCATTGCAGACTATTATTCTCTTTCTGTCTTTCTTGAGATATTAAGAGGTGTTCTCTCAACTCAGTGTCAGAGTGATAAATTTCTGAAGAGAAAATGTAAATATTTTGTCTCAAATATCATTTAGTTTCCCTATAGGAGAATGTGTTTTGTCTCTTGTTTGCACTTTTAGGTTTTAACCCAGCTGATCAACATGAATTTAAGAGTGTTTATGAACTGCCAGTCAAAACTTTCTGACATGCCTTTAAAAAGGTAAAACAAAGCTCTTTAAGAAATCAGTTGAAAATGTGGTACTAAATCTGAAAGCTGGTATTGCGTGTTAAGGATCAAATGGGCTTATAGCTGGACTTCATGTTTGAAAAGATCATTTACTGAATGTTTAGTTTTGCTAAATTTCTGCTTTAATCAGAAGTTCTGAGAACTTAGCATGGGCATGGAAGCATTTAGGTGGCGTTAACCCAAGCTACCGTGTGTGCCTGCCTGCCTTTCCTTCTTTCCTTCCTGCCTTTCCTTCTTTCCTTCCTGCCTTTCCTTCCTTCCTTCTTCTTTCCTTCCTTCCTCCTTCCTTCCTGCCTTTCCTTCTTTTCTTCCTGCCTGCTTGCCTTGCCTTGCCTTGCCTTGCCTTACCTACCTGCCTGCCTGCCTTCCTCTTTCCTTCCTTCCTTCCTTCCTTCCTTCCTTCCTTCCTTCCTTCCCTCCTTCCTTCCTCCTTCCTTCTTCTTTCCTTCCTTCCTTCCTTCCTTCCTTCCTTCCTTCCTTCCTTCTTGCCTTCCTCCTTCCTTCCTTCCTTCCTTCCTTCCTTCCTTCCTTCCTTCCTTCTTGCCTTCCACCTTCCTTCCTTCCTTCCTTCCTTCCTTCCTTCCTTCCTTCCTTCCTTCCTTCCTTCCTTCTTCCCTGCCTCCATCCCTCTCTCAGAATTATGTCATTGTTTAATTTTAAACATTTGGATCAATGTAGCTATTAAATTTACATAGTTAAAAAAATGTGCTGTGGTGCAAGAAGAAACTTGCCTGTCTTTTTTTATCTTAAAAGTGGAGCAGAATTATTTCAAGTTGTAGTATATTTGTCAGAGGAAACTTGGTGAGGTCCATTTGCATGTGTCTTGAGGAGGGCAGGCTTAGCTGTGTGTTGTCTAAACCTTGGAATGGTCGTTTATGAAAAAAATTATATAAAAAGCAGTTAATAGTAATAGGGTAGCACCTTCTGGGTCTGTGGGAAATTCCTTATATGTAAATGTGCTGTGTTTTATAAATTACATTCTAAGTGAATTCAGATATTGTTTCAAAGTCACTCAATGGCTCTCAGCTTCCACTGTTGTCCTTGAACAGGAGAAATGTTTAAACTATTGTGCATAGTGTTTCCAGGGCCCACCTGAGAACCCAGTCACCATTTAGGACTTTGTGTTTAAGAGAAAAATAAGTGTTTTTCTCATTGAAGGGAAACATGTGCTTAGGAAATCTTGTGCCTCTAACAGCAGCCACCCTTAGCAGTCCCAGAAAGAATGACCTTTCCTCTCATTTCTGTCCCTCATGCCCTTATCTTGCATCTGCAACAACCACAGGAGGCATAATTAGGTCAAGAGATGGTTTTGGAAACACTTTTCCCAGTGTGGGGGGCTACCTTTCCAAATATAGTTTGTTTTGATTTGTGTGGATGCCTGGGAACCTAAGGACTGTGGGTATATTAAAAAGGCTCAATTTTTTTTTCTTTCCAATTTCAGCTTTTACCGTTACGTCTTAGAACCAGAAATTTCTTTCACTCCAGACAATAGCTTTGCTAAGGGTCCAATAGCAAAATTTTTGGATATGCCACAGTCTCCTCTGTTCACCCTGAATTTGAATACACCTGAGAGTTGGATGGTGGAGTCTGTCAGAACACCATATGATCTTGATAATATTTATTTAGAAGAGGTAAGAATATCATTGCTTCTATGTATATAATCATGTGTACAACCTTTTTTTAAGAAGTGGTGGTAGTTTCTGACTGAACAGACTGGATCTCAGTCAGGCAGGACTCTGAGATGTCCGTGTTCATGTGTGATTGTATTTTTAACAGCTTCATTGAGATTTTTTCACATATCATAAAATTTACCCTTTTAAAGTATATATAGTTCAGTAGGTTTAGAATATTCACAAATTTTGCAGTCATCATCGCTAGATAGAAACTCCATACCCATTAGCAGTCATTTCCCATGCCCCCTGACCCCTGGCCACCACTAATCTACATTCTATCTCTATGGATTTGCCTGTTCTGACTTTTCATCTAAAGAGAATCGTACATTTTTGTGACTGGCTTCTTTCACTTTAAATTATTATTTTCAGGATTCATCAATGTTGTGGCATGTATTAGTATTTAATTCTTTTTTATTGCCAGGTAATACTGTATGGACATACCATGTTCTATTTATCCATTCATTGATAGACATTTGGGTTGTTTCCACTTTTTGGCTATTATAAATAGTGCCGCTGAGAACATTCATGTCCCAAGTTTTTGTAGATGTGCTTTTATTTCTCTTAGAATTGGTGGATCATATGGTAATTCTACGTGTAATTGTTTGAGGGATTGCCAGACTGTTTTCCAAGGGTGACTGCACCATTTTCCATTCCTGCCCATGATGTTGGACATTTTTTCATGTGTATATTGGCTATTTGTATATCATCTTTGGGGAGAAATGTCTGTTTAAATCCTTTGCCTATTTTAAAAATTTTGCTTACCATTTTGTGGAGGGAGTCATAAGAGTTCTTTGTATATTCTGGAAACAAGTCCCTTATCAAATATATGGTTGGTAAATAATCTCTTTCATTTTCTTAGCTATCTCACTTTCTGGAAAATGTCCTCTGAAGCACAAATATTTCTAATCTCAATGAAATCTAAATGACCTTTTGTTGCTTTTGCTTTTGGTAGTATACCTAAGAAACCAACGTTTAACCCCAGGTCACAAAGATTTACTCCTGTGTTTTCTTATAAGACTTTCAAAGTTTTAAACTCTTACATTGAGGTCTTTTATTCATTTTGAGTTAATTTTTGTATGTGATGTGAAGTACGGTTATAGCTTTATTCTTTGTGTGTGAATATCCATTTGTCACAGCACCGGTTTGTTGAAAAGACTGTTCTGTCTCCAATGAATAGTCTTGGTACCTTAGCCAGATATCTGTTAGCCCTAAATATGAATTCAATTCTGGACTCTCAGATCTATTTCCTTGATTTGTGTGTCTGTCCTTAGGCCACACTTGTCTTATTGTAGCTTTGTTGTGAGTTTTGAAATTGGTAAGTGAGTTTTCCAATTTTATTCCTCATTTTCAAAATAGTTTTGACTGTTTTCGGTTCTTTGCATTTTGGAATCAGCTTGTTAATATCTGTAGAAAAGGCTGTTGGGATTTTGATAGAGAGTGCATTAAATTCCTAGATCAATTTGAAGAATATTACCATCTTAACATTAAGTGTTCTGATCTATGAACATGGGATGTCTTTCCATTCATTTAGGTCTTTAATTTCTTTTAACAGTGTTTTGTAGTTCTTAGTATACAAGCCTATAAAAGATCATGTCATCTGCAAATAGAGGTAGTTTTATTTTTTTCTTTCCAAACAAGATGTCTTTTAAATTTTCTTGCCTAATTGGGAAATATTTAAGTTACCAGTTCAGTCTCTTTTTGTGGATTTGTTTAGATTTTCTATCTTAAGTCAGTTTTGTGTCTCAGGAATTTATCCCTTTTATCTAGGTTACAGCTTGTTGGCTTACAGTTGGTTATAGCATTTTCTTACAGTGAGTTGGCTCTTCCTCTCTTTTTTTGTGGTCAGTCTCACTAAAAGTTTGTCAGTTTGTTGATATTTTTGAAGAACCAGCTTTTGGCTTTGGTGATTTTTCTGTTTTTCTGTTCTTTTTTTCACTCATTTTCATATAACTTAAGGTAAGTGGTCCTTTTCCCCCAGTCCATTTTCAAAGACCGAGAGCTCACAAGAGTTGTTTGCTGATGTCTCTTCATAGCCCTCACTCTCTGTACCTAGTTCAGAGTGTATTAACAAAGGAATCAAAACATATGGTCTTTACTTACAAGGAGCTTACAGCATCTCAGGGCCTCCTTCCTTTCTAAGACATCTGTCTCTGTGTCTACCCTAAATATATTCTACAATTGAAGCCTGTTTGTGCATTCTGTCTTCTTCAGAATTGGGAGAACAGGAACTTGAAGGTAGTTATTAGAGAAATTCTCAGCCCTCTTATCATTAGAGTGAAGAAGAATCCCTCAGGTGCTAAGTTAGGGGTGAGTGTTGTGTACACACTTGCCTTATTCCCTGCCTCAAACTTGTCTACCATATTTATAACAAACAGGAAGTGGAGTTGTTGCCCTTGAAGAATGAACTTTTGCTGAGGAGATTATAAAATGGCCACAAAAAGCACTAAAGAGCAGTGCAAGTAGGCACAGAACAGATGCAGAGTAGCTCTCTTCCATGTCCTTAGAATTTTTGCTGTTCTTTCCTAGACTTTCTCTGGTTTCTCTGTATCCACTAAAAACACAGAGCCTAGGACTTGGTGCTTTCATGGAGGTGTACTCCTTAGCTTTCCTTATTAAACTTTTAGAATTTAGTGTAGCAGTAACATTAAGCTCCAAATAGTGTGTTATTAGCATTAGATAGGATGACAGAGCCAAGTCTGAACCAGCTTGGGATAAAAAAAATCCTTTCATCAGCCAAAGCCAGGCTGTCCCAAGACCTTGCAATTATATATTCTGCAAGGTATCAGTATTAATTTAGGCAGTTGGTGTGGAACATGAATTTTATGCCATTATGGAGCCCTCAAATACATTTGGATATTTGGATTTAGAACAGCAGTATTTTGGGGCACCAGAGTGGCTCAGTTGGTTAAGTGTCCGACTTCGGCTCAGGTCACGATCTTGCAGTTTGTGAGTTCGAGCCTGGCATTGGGCTCTGTGCTGACAGCTCAGAGCCTGGAGCCTGCTTTGGATTCTGTGTCTCCCTCTCTCGCTGCCCCTCCCCTGCTTGTGCTTGCTCTCTCTCTCCCTCTCAAAAAAAAATTTTTTTAAAAATTAAAAAAAAAAATAGCAGTCTTTTCAGCTATATCCTAAAGGCCAAGATAAATTTACATTTTTTCTCTGCAGTTTCTCACTGTTTCTCATTATTTTTTCATTTTCTCATGGAAGTTAGTCCTGGTAGTATTCTTTTCTGTTTTCTTTATTATTTAGCTTTTAGATCTGTTCATTCTTTTGGCAGGTTTTTTTTTTTTTTTTTTAACATGCTTTTTCCAATACTACCTTCCGAGATGGCAGTCTTATCCTCTCATCTGTACAAAAACCTCCTTACTGTGTTTTTTTTCCTCTTTCCAGCCCATCTGAGTTTTGAACATTGTAAACAGTTGTTGACCACCAGCACAGTCAAGATACAGAGCATTTCCATCGCCCCAGAAAGTTCTCTTGTGCCCCTTTGCAGGCAGTCCCCTCCCTTTCCTGCCACTATAGTTTTGCCTGTCCATGAATTTCTTAGAAATATGACCATAGAGTATGCAGCCCTTTATGTCTGGCTTTGTTCACTTTGCACAGTGCATTTGATCCATGTTGTTGCATGTGTCAATAGTTTGTTTCTTTTTATTGCCAAGTAGTTTTCAAGTGATTTAATTCTGCTATTGCAGGTGGATAGTATAGTGGCCGCTGAGTATGAACTGGAGTACCTCTTACTAGAAGGTCACTGCTATGACATTACCACAGGCCAGCCCCCACGAGGACTGCAGTTTACATTAGGAACTTCGGCCAACCCAGTCATTGTGGATACCATTGTTATGGCCAATCTGGTAAATAATCATCAGTACATCACATGGTGGTATTGAGTCATGCTAATTTGGGCAGTATGATTTATGATGGAGCAGTTTGCATTCTGAACATAAGTGGGATTAAAGTTCATAATTGACAGTTTGGTCAATATAAAAATCATAAGTTTACTTAAATTTATACATTGGAATTATATGTCAGCCTAAAAAAAATGCTAGCATATTCTGAATGTTCGGCTCTAATCAAATTGGCCCCTGCAAATGCATAGCTTATGAGCTGACAGCATTTTTCTTGGCTTTGGAGCTTTGTAGCTTCTTCATACATGACACATAAAATATAAGTGACTGATACTTCAGAAAAGGAAGTAACTGTTCCACAGAAATAACATTTTGATGAGAACTAAAATTTGTCTTTCTTCTTACCCTAGGGCTACTTTCAGTTAAAGGCCAACCCAGGAGCTTGGATTCTCAGATTAAGGAAGGGTCGTTCTGAAGATATTTATAGAATATACAGGTAAGATTAAGTGATGGAGGTGCTTTTTTTTTTTTTTCCAGAACATTTTGCAGAGAATCAGCTTGAATTGAATTCTACACTGGCAGTTAGCCAGGGAATAAGAATTTAATTTATGTGTGATGAAACAATGTTTTTCTGGGAAATTGAGTATAAAAGAATTGGCAGGGTATGATTACTTAATAAGTGGTATAAACAGTAATAAGTATAGTTAAGTTTCACTCTTTAGTCTTTCCCTTGTGCTAGCGGTATCTCCGAATCAGATCATTCTGTCACTGCGATGAAAACCATATGTAGATGAGAAATTGAGTCCTTTTGAAAAAAGAGAAAAGAAATGACGAACAGTTAAACTTTTTTACCTAGACAGTGTATTTCTCCACGCTGGGTGAGTCGCAGATGCACAGCATGTAGAAGGTGTGACTGTGAAATCTGGGTGCCAGCGCTGGCTTTCCTGGTCTGTGGTAGTAAGGAAGTACTTCCAGAGCATTTCCTCAGTAGCCAGGGTTCTGCCTTTAGTTTTGCTATAAATGGCTATTAGTTTAAAAAAATTACATAGCCTTTTAAAAAAATGTAATCTGAATTTTGCAAAACACAATTTAAATTAGTTTTAAGCTCTGTGAAGAGACTTTGTGTCAATTTTTTAGGGAGGGATTTCCATTAGACTGTACTTAAAACACCCTCTTGTTGTGTCATCTTAGTTCTAGAAGATCTTACCCGACATTTGTGAAAGCTGTGTGGATTCTTGAAGCTATTATAATAACGTATTCTTTGTAAATACCATTCCTCTAAGTAATGTTTTCTCCACATATGGTTTTGCAGAATTTAATCCTGTCATAAGTTTACTTGTTCTTTTGAACCTTGTCCCTTCTGCCTTCTGTGTGCCCTTTCCCTAGCCATTCTTTCCCCTTCTCTTGGAGTGTGGAGACCTCCTTTCTTCCTCCTGTCTAGACCTCCCTTCCTCTTGGATATTCCTAGTCTCTGGAGCGTTTCATGCTCCCCCATGAGAATCTTACCTTTCCTGAGAACTCTGCTCTCTGTGGGATGACAGTGAATGCAGTGAATTTATATTTTATCGTGGCTTTCTGCACTTAACATCTTGAAAATTGGTACCTGGAAATTCTAGGCATTACAATTGACTGGGGATATTTTATTTTTAATTTAAAGTTTTTCTTCTTCTGCCCCAGATCTGCCTGAAAATAGCTTTTTATAGTTCTTCCTCCAGAGTATGGGCCCCAGATGGAGTTACAGGGCCTAGACTTGGCTGATTGTGTACCTCCAGGCAGAAGGATAGAGTAGACAACTTTACAGAACTCTGAAGTAGAGCCATGCTTTGTCACCTGTCCATGAAAGAGTAGAAGTGATGTGTTTCCAGTGATGGTTCAGTGGCTCATGTCCCTGGGCACTCCTTTATTGCTGGTGGTGAGCATGGCTCAGACTTAGTAAATACAGGTGTTAAGTGCACCAGCACTGGGAGCCTCTCACTCTCTGAAAGGTAATTTAAAGGGGAGAGCCAAGAAGAAAGTCTGGGCTGTGACTGATTGGAATGCTCAATGTTTGAAGGATAGAGATTCTGACAAGTGCTTCTGTGTATTTGAAGGGACTTGCTACAGTTTGCGGGAAAATAATTTGTTCTGGAAAACTCCTTTATGATAAAGATGATGGACAAATATGGCATTTTGATATCAGACTCCTTACTGCATTTCAAGAATTGTGATTTATAACATCTGCCTTACTCTTTCCCTTTGTTTTCTCTCGAAGCCATGATGGCACAGATTCTCCTCCCGATGCTGATGAAGTTGTTGTCGTCCTCAACAACTTCAAGAGCAAAATTATTAAAGTGAAGGTGAGCTTGGAAATACTAAGGCAGCGACTTTTATAGTGGGTAAAAGTAGCAGTATTCTGGCATTCAGTAGCTCTTATCTAGAAGTAGATGGATTTAACTGATAATAATGCTATCACTGTGATCATTGTTTTACAGCTTCTATGCATATCAGATCATCACATTGTATGCATGAAGTTTACACAATATTGTGTGTCAGTTGTCTCTCAGTAAAGCTGGTGGGAAAGAAAAGAAACTGGTCTAAGGCTTTAATTCACCTTTGGGATTTTACTGTAGGGTTTATAAGAATGCTTCTTTACGTGTGAAACGTCTTTCGTAAATATACATTTGTGGTTTTCTTCAACTGAGAGATTGCACCTTTTGAGTAATCTCAGTGAGCAATACAAGTCTCAGATTTTCTGGTGTTTACATAGCCACAATTCACATTATTGCTGACTGTTCTCAGAAAACTGGGAAGAATGACAGTGAAAATTTCAACAACGGTAATTGGTAGCCCTATTTCATTTCTTTTCACGTCTCAGAATTTTAAAGTTCTTAGTGCCTTAAATTCAAGTAAAAGATATTACAGAATAAGCAATCATTCCACACAGTAAAATCTAAAGCAGACCACACACAGAAGAGTAGAAAACTGCTCCCTGTGCTGGTGAGAAGATTCAACCCATCTTTATTCTGGTGAATCCTGAAAACAGGCTGTGGCATGAAGTGACTCTGTCCTGATGGGTAGCTCTCCTGTGGGCTGCACTCTCCCTGGAACAGCTGTCAGCTGGGTGGATGATGCTGCTAGTTTTGCTCAGACTCTGTTTCCTATACAGTTGAATTTGAGGTTCTTTGACCATTTTTCAGACTACAGTTATTACTGAATTACAAGAGGTTTCTGTCTCATCACCTGAGGTGTTAATGTGGTATGTGAAAGATCATTCTGTTGAACTGGTCTAGACTGTAGGTGGGCCGTTGCCTGCCTACGGCACAGCTTTCTTTCGCCAGAATATGGGCACCAGATTGAGTTATGGGGCCTAGACTTGGCTGTAGGAAGTAGGGGCTTCGTCCCGTACTGTTCATAGTACCCCTCACGTATGGTTACAGGTTCAGAAGAAGGCAGACATGGTGAACGAAGACCTGCTGAGTGACGGAACTAATGAAAATGAATCTGGATTTTGGGACTCCTTCAAATGGTAAATTGGCACCATTAAAAAAAAAAAGTAATATTTTTAAGGAAAAGTATAAGCCCCATCCCTCCCTTCTTTTGAGTGTAAGAATCCCATGTGGACCTTTCAGAGTCTGTACTCTGCAGCAAATCTTGCACTTCCACTTAGAGTAGATGGGTGTTTCCCACAATGAATGAAGGAGGTTAATGTCCCCCCACGGGGTAGTTACTTCTTGACTCTTACTGCATGGTGCCTGTCCTTCAGAGAGCTTAGTTTACTTTCCATTGAGTGGATTGCATTCTGTGGAGTAGCCTATGTTCAGTTTGTTTCTGAAGCTATGTGGGGCCTTGCAGGCAGCATCCTTTTCGTTATCCTGTGGTGGCTTGGCTCCCTTGTGCCCTCCCAGGGCGCCATTGATGCTTCGCCACCTCCCCTTGCATCACCCTCTAGGGAAGGAATAGGATGGGAAACACGGTCTCTG
This sequence comes from Panthera tigris, assembly GCF_018350195.1. Classification (NCBI taxonomy): domain Eukaryota; kingdom Metazoa; phylum Chordata; class Mammalia; order Carnivora; family Felidae; genus Panthera; species Panthera tigris. Next base: position 109,748,797 of record NC_056667.1, on the reverse strand, counting down.
TAGCTCTCCCCTTAAAGGGCTGTGTGTCTATACTAGCAGTTCAAGTGTTCTTGTTTTTACCTTTATTGTTATAGGGGCTTTACAGGAGGACAGAAGACTGAGGAAGTGAAACAGGATAAAGATGACATAATTAATATTTTCTCCGTGGCATCCGGCCATCTCTATGAAAGATTTCTTCGGTTAGTCATGTTGGTTATTTCAGTACATTATGAATGAGTTTGTCACAGTGTTCTTATTTAGAGAGTAAGAGAGTAAATGTTTCATGGCATTCTATCCATTATGCTTCTGTATATGTGAAGCACTCTGAGGACTGTGAATACAGAATTGTATTTGTTTTGATCTGCCAATCTCATAAAGTCCAGCTGTATCATAAATGTATATGTGTGGATATTACAAGGCTATAAACCTTTAATACCACTGCGCACACATTATAAATAATGGTGTTTAATTGGCCACCAAGCATTGCTTAACCCAGAAACTAGGAAGTTAGCACAGAGAGTAGAAGTGGAACAGGGCTGTGGACCTGTCGCCTAGAGATTCATAGGGGTGTAGAGCCAGGAGTGATCTTAGTTCTCAAATAACACCTCTGTTTTACAGACAGATTCAGAGGGTGAAGGGACTTGCCTGAGGTCACACAGCCAGAGCCAAGGAGAGGCCACAGCCATGTGCTGGTTGACACAGCGGCTGCTGGGGGAAGGCTTGGCTGGGAATATGCTCCTTTGCTTGAGAGTGACTTTCCTAATGCCAGGTTCATTTTACTTTTAATTTTCCATGACAAATCTAGTATGGCAAATAATTAAACTGTCATTTTACTCAGGTTCAACCTTCTATTTCCAAGAAATAATAACTGACCTAAAATAGTAATGTCAAATGTTAGTAATAACTCAATTTAATTAAATTCCTTGATCCAGTGTGTTTTTGTCTGTTTTCGTAGTAGGGAAATCCTGACGCTGTAGCCACTTGCCATCCCCTGACCTCGTCCTGCTCTCCTCCCTAGCAGTGTCTCCAGGATAGGCTGTGGGGGGCAGTGCAGCCACACACAGCTGCTGCGGCTTTCCAGTTTTCTTTTCATAGTCATGTAGACTGTTAGCTACAACCTCCGTTGTTCATTGGTAGCATAATTAATACGGCAGTTCATGAAGCAGAGTATTTAAAGATGTAACATGATTAAAACATCTGCCTTTGTCAGTTAGGTATATTTTTATAGGTGAGAAATACCCTTTCTTTTCCATTCAGTGATAACTTTATAATGAGTGCAGTTTTTCATTTTCCATTACTAAGGGTCTCTTTTTTAAAGCCATCAGCTCTGCTGTGAAAAACATTCAGCGGTCTTATGATCAGCTCTGCTCAATTTTGTTGAGATTAAAAAGCATTGGAAAATTAATATTGATTATTATTTGCTTTTGTTTGATAGTATAATGATGCTGTCAGTACTGAAGAATACCAGGACTCCTGTGAAATTCTGGTTCTTGAAGAATTATCTGTCCCCCACATTTAAGGTTTGTTCTCAGGGGAGAGGAAAGGAGACATTAAGGAGATATGATGGTATAATATACTTCTTACTGCTTCTCTGTTATTTGTGTAACTTAAAAATCTTTTCTTTCTTGGGTTTCCGTAGCTCAGCTGCATACTTCGTGTTGATTAGTCTTCTAGCCTGGACTCTTTAGGGGAACAGTCATCATAAAACCAAACATAAAATTATTGTGACCTGTTTGAAGTTTGGGTAACATAGGAGGAGAATCTGTATCTTTGTATTTTTTTTTTTTTTTTAATTTTTAAAAAAAATTTTAGGGAGTGAGAGAGTGCAAGCAGGAGAGAGGGGCTGTGGGAGGAAGGGAGAGGGAGAGAATCTTAAGCAGGCTCTACGGTCAGTGCGGAGCCCAACGTGGGGCTCAGTCCCGCAACCCTGGGATCCGTGAGCTGACGCACAACCAACTGAACCACCCAGGTGCCCCTGAATCTTTTGTTTTGATGAAATAATGTTGTCTTCCTCGGAGCATGTATATTCTAATTTAATTAGAAAGCATAGTGCTGGTTTCCAGTGGGGAGGATTATTCATTGTCTCATGGACAACAGTGATCTCTGGAAGTGTTGTTTCATCTGTGCACCATGAAAAACAGACTTGGGAAGTTTTCTGCTTTATTTATTAGTTAGTATTTGTCATCTAAATTTGTTTGTATCTTGTATCTTGTTTGTATCTTTTGTTGTTGTGGTTCTATAGATGTTACTAAACAACTTTTATTTTATTCAGTAATTCACTTCTGGTCCCCTGAAGGTACTTGTATTTAGGATCTAAAAACTTAAAAACAAATTTGTTCAGAATATTTGGATCTGCCGTGTCATTCCCTGGGTTAGGCCCAGGTCTGAGAAAGCCTTTGAGTCAAGCTCAAAAAATGTTTTACTGTAAATTAATAAGTTCATTTCCATAAAACACACACACACACACACACACACACACACACACACACAAACACAAACCTAAAAGCCTTCATTGAAAGATTTGTCATTTCACGTGATAATTAGAAGTCCTAAAGAAATGGGGGGTTTGACAAGTTTATATGTATTCTTTTAGTCACCGGTGAGTCACGGTCAGATTTCTGTATTCAACTGCCGTTATGGTAAATATGTTTTACTTGTGCTGTCATCATGGTGGCTGACTTCCATTAGAGAGCCGATTTTCTTCATCTGAGTAAATGGTTGTCTGTTGTTCCCTATGTGCCAAAATAGGAGTTCATACCTTATATGGCAAATGAGTACAACTTCCAGTATGAGCTTGTTCAATACAAATGGCCCCGGTGGCTTCATCAGCAGACTGAGAAACAGCGCATCATTTGGGGTTACAAGATCCTCTTCTTGGACGTGCTGTTCCCACTGGTTGTTGACAAATTCCTGTTTGTGGATGCTGATCAGGTAAGCTTTTAGAAGCCAGGTTTAAACAGTTTGTATTAAAGCCGTTAGACTTCCTTCTCCTTTTTAAATGATTTTACTTTTCTGGTTACAGAAAAATACATGCCTCTGTGACATTATTTAAAATATATGAAAAGGTACACCCAGGTGTGATCACTTTTACAGTTTGCATTTGAGGTATCTCCTTTTAATCTTTTTTTCTATGCCTCTATACATCATACATGCAGTCTTGTGTCTTAATTCATTTAACACACAGACTAAAAACTGGAAGATTGAGGTTTAACAGTGCTTGCTATCATCTCCAATTATTTACCCAAAAGCTAGGAGTTATCGGCATGGGTAAGACAGAGGAAGTTCTACCAGATAGATGCCTAGCTTTGATAGTTTGTAGCTCTTCAGATACTCTTCCTCCTGTCAAGATTTGACTTAAAACGAACACACTGTGATTTTAGAGCATACACACTCAAAAAGTGTTAATATAGTTCTCCTTTACAATCTTCCCCTTTTCCCTGAGCCGGCTGAAACCTGAGATGATCATTTGAATGGAAGTGATAGAATGTGTGCAAAGGTCATGCAGCCAGAAACTTCATCCACCTTTTTGGGATTCCCTGCCTCCTTCAGCTCACTGTGTCACAACCAGCTTGACCTGAAGCATGTTTTCTGGGTTCTCATATAAACACACTTACCTTTGTTGAGCACTTGGTCTGTGTCAGTTATCATTCCGCATGTGTTCATATGTTAATTCATGTAATCCTGTGAGGTCTCCATTTTACAGATGGGGAAACTCCATCACAGAAGCTAAGCAGTATAAATTTGTTTTACTGCCACCTTTTCGAATACTTAGAATACTGTGTGCCAACCACTATGCAAAGTGTCTTACATGTTAGCGAAGGCAGCCCACTAATCAGTGAAGGAATCTGGGCTTAGCCTGGGTCTACTGCTGGAGCCTGTGCCGGTAACCTCAGAGCTGCCCTCTGTAATGTCTCAGTGAGACAATCTGTGTTTTAAGGAAACTGCTGTCTGCATGGCTGTTTAACAAATGACTTGTGATTTTTTTTTCTCCAGATTGTCCGAACAGATCTGAAAGAGTTAAGAGATTTCAATTTGGATGGTGCTCCTTATGGCTATACTCCCTTTTGTGATAGCCGAAAAGAAATGGATGGATACAGGTTCTGGAAATCAGGGTACTGGGCCAGTCATTTGGCTGGGCGAAAGTATCATATCAGGTACTGAAAAAGGAGTACTCTCCAAAGCTGTTGGATTTTCTTTTCTCAAAAAATTAATTTTACATATTTGAAATTATGAATAGGTAATATGTTATTAATGTGGCTCAAAAATAAAAATTATGAAAAATATACTGTGAAAAGGTCTCCCAATTCTGTCTGTTTTCTACCCAGTTCCTACTCCTATAACAGATAACATCATCTATTAATTTACTGCAGTATGTCCTTCCAGAGTTTCTTGATTCTTTTTTTTTTTTTAATTTTTTTTTTTAATGTTTGTTTATTTTGAGAGAAAGAGTGCATAAGTAGGGGAGATGCAGAGATAGAGGGAGAGAGAGAATCCCAGGCAGGCTCGAACTCACGAACCATGAGGTCATGACCTGAGCTGAAATCAAGAGTCAGATGTTCAACCAACTGAGCCACCCAGATGCCCCTAGAGTTTCTTGATTCTTACATCCTTTTTTTTTTTTTACACAAAATATACCATCATATTTTCAGTTTTGTGCCTTTTTTTTTTTTTTTACTATAGTAGATCTTCTATCAATGTGTTGAGAGACCTTCTTTCTTAACATCTGCATTTTATTGCAGTATATGTAGGTTATTTGTGGTCTTTTGCTGTGACATACAGTGTTGCAGTGAATAAATACATCATTTGGTATATTTCAAATATATCTGTAGGACAAATTCCTAGAAGTAGAACTCCTAGGTCAGACTGTGTACCATTGCATTATCTGTTCTTGGCAGAATGTGGTTTGGAAGATCTGGAAGGTCTGGGATGTGTAGGAAGCAGCATTTACAGAGAATAAAAGTTGGGGTTTGGGGATTTCTTTATCATTAGTTATGTCCTTGGTCCAGAAGATCCATAACAGTGTGGATGTTTTTTTTTCCCAGCAACATCTAAAACATTATCAGGCTATTTTTGGCTGATGGTCAGCTTTTATTATCTAATCTGCTGACGTTTGGTAGAAGTTTTCTATTGTCAGAGACTTAAGGCAGCTAAATAAGGAAGGCAATTAAGAAAGAGTGACAAAGTGAGCTTATGGCAGAGTATGTGTTTTGCAATAATTTCCTGCCATCTTTGAAGAAGCACATGCTGACCCTGAGCTCCACTGGAGGCCACAGCTTACCTTTTCACAGAGAGGGCAGAATGTTTACCTGGTGACCATTATTCAGTGGGGTTATTCTTTGTCATAATCCATGGTTATAACAAGTAGTTCTTCTCTACCCAGTGCACTATATGTCGTGGATCTAAAGAAGTTTAGGAAAATAGCTGCTGGTGACAGACTCAGGGGACAGTACCAAGGTCTGAGTCAGGATCCTAACAGCCTTTCAAATCTTGATCAAGTAAGTGGCTATTTTTTTGGTTAACACTTGCAGTGATGGGTATGCAATATTATGTCAGAAATTGAATTTATTATTTTCCTCTCAGTTTTCTCCTCTGTTGGAACAATGTTTTGTTTCTTCATGGACAGGAGTGTGTGTGTGTGTGTGTGTGTGTGTGTGTGTGTGTGTGTGTGTGTGTGTGTGTGTGAGAGAGAGACATTTTTGTCCTCAACAGAATGCATAGGAGTGAAAAAATGTCGTAGGCCTAATGATGTTGGTTTGGAAGGGAGATGGAAAGGAGGATGCTGCCTCCTCAAACCATTACCATGTTGTTTAATTTTGCACCTAGGATAACCTGATAAATGTGTTTTCCTGCTTGCTAGGGGAAATTTGTTTCTCTTTAGAGACTAACTAGCAAGGATTCACAGTGTATAGTTTCACAATTTCCCTCTTTTCTGTTGGAAACCATGGTGTTTTTTTAAGAAGTTTATCTGAATCGATTTTTTAATGCTCAACATTTTTCAGAAGTAAGTTTTTAGTTTGTTGTGGATACCTACTTTCACATATTTTGTTTTGCTAAAGTCTGCATTAAACATTTTAAAACTTTCATTATGATATTTAGCACCCATAAAAGAAAACATACAAAACAAAACTATACCAATATATACATATTCACATGCACCAGTGAATTACCACAGACCTAATGCCCATATATGACCATCCAGTTCAACAAGTAGAACATTACTAAAATCCTGCAGCTACCATTCTTAATAAAAGTATCCAGCATCCTGACCTTTGTGGTAATCACCCCATGCTTTTCTCTGTAGAATTACTACTTTAACGTGTATCCTTAATACTGTGGTTTAGTGTTGCCTGTTTTGTTTTTTTTTTCTCCCTACCTCAGTTGTATCTTAAAAGATAAACTCTTTTAAGTCTGATTTCTTTTGCTCAACATTATGTTTGTGTGATCCATCCCTGTTGGTGTGTGTAGAGGTACTACGTTTTGTTTATTCTACATTTGGGTTGTTTTCCATTTTTGTCTTCCGTGGATAATGCTGCTGTGATCATTCATGCACCTGTGTTGCTGCACATGTACACATATTTCAGTTGTGTGTTCAGCTACATGTGTATTTGCTGGGTTACCATATTTGTATATTTATCTTTACTAGATGATCCCAGACAGTTTTCCAAAGTAGTTCTAACTTATATACCCATCAGCTGTGTAAGGATTCCTGGTGCTCCATGTTTTGACCAGAACTTATTGTCAGTCTGTTAATTTGGTACATGTGAACTGCCATCCCTTGTGGCTTTCATTTGGAGAGTTTATCACATTTATATCTAATATAAAATTATTAGTGAAGTAGGATTAACATCTGCCATTTTAATTCCCTTGTTTCTCCTATATATTTTTGACTTACTTTCTCAGTGGTTGTCCTGATGATTATCATTAACACTTATTTATGACAGTTTAATTTGGGTTAATAATAACTTAATAGTATACAAAAACTTTGTTCCTATGGAGCTGTGGTTCCCCCCCTCCCCTGCCTACTTTCATTATCATACAGTTTGCATGTTTATACATTTTATGCCTGTCAACACAGATTTATAATTATTACTGTTTGTAATTATTTTTAAACCAGGGGCAGGGGGAAGGAGCTCTAAACCAGAAATACATTGATACTATCTTTTATATTTACCTACTTACCTTTACTGCTTTTTATTTCTTCATGTGGATTTGAGTTACTGTCTAGTACCCTTTCCTTTCAGCCAGAGGACTCACTTTAGTATTTCTGATAGAATGGCTCTGGAGCTACAAACTTCTTAGGTAATATGTAAATTTCTCCTTCATTTTTTTCATGAATAGTTTTGCTTGGATATAAAATTCTTGCTTGACAGTTTTTTTTCTTCTCATATTTTTCTTTGACTATATTGTCTCACAGCCTTTTAGCTTCCATGTTTTGTGATGAGAAATTAGCTGTTAATCTTGAGAATCCCTTATCTGACGAGTCGCCATCTCTAGTCTTTCGGGAGTTTGATTATGATGTTGGGTCTCTTGAGTTTATCCTACTTAGAGTCCATTGAGCTTCTTGAATGTATAGACTAATGTTTTTCACCAAATTTGAGAAGTTCTATTTCTTTAAGTATTATTTCTGCCTCTTTCTCTATCCCCTTGGGACCCCCATTGTGTGCGTTAGTATATTTGATGGTTTCCTACAGTTCTCTGAGGCTCTGTTTATTTTTCTTCATTGTTCTTTCTGCTCCTGGATAATCTCAAGACTGGATAATCTCAACTGATTTATTTTCACTTGACCTGATTATTTTTTCTGCTGCTAAAACCTGTGGTTGAACCTATCTAGTGAATTTTCATTTATTTAAGCTATTGTGTTTTCAACAGATTTTTCTGTTTGGTTCTTTTGTATAATTTGGTTAATTTGTATAATTAATAATTTTATTAATCGTCTCTAATTTTTTGGAACATCATTCACATACTTGCCTTTAGTTCTGTTAGACATGATTTCCTTTGTTCCTATTCGAACATATTTAAGATACCTGATATAAATTCCTTGTGTCTAGGCCTCCACAAGTATAGTTTCTATTGATTGCTTTTTTGTCCTATATATGGGTTTTGTATATTTGGTATTTTGCATGTCCCATTTTCATTGAAAACTGAACATTTCCAGTAATGTAGTGTGGCAACTCTGGAAATCCTTTTTCCCCCCTTCCCAGGGTTCGTTGCTGGTGCTTATTGTAGTAGTTGTTTGTTTTTGGACTTCTAAACCAGTTCTGTGAAGTCTGCATATTTGGTATGCCTGCTTAGCTTAGTCGTCAGCTAAAATTGGACAGAGATTTCTTAAGTGTTCAAAACCACAAAGATTTCCAGTCTTTGCCAGAGGCCTCTGGGTGCCTGTTGGGATACATCCTCAACAGTCAGCCAGGCAGTTTACAACTGTACCTTAGTCTGCACTTCTCTGTTGCATAGGGCTTCAAGATCAACAAGAGGTGAGAGTTTATGGCTTTATTAGGGCTTTCTTACTTATGTACGCAACACAGAGCATGCTCAGAGCCTTACACGTACTGTTCTCATGGCCTTTTGTCTTCCCAGGAATCTGTCTTTTCTTTTCACAGCCTTCTGTGGTTATCTCATTCTTCAGTATTTCTTGTTAAGATTTTTGTTTAATGTATTCTTTGCTCCATCTCAGACAGCCTCAGAAAGCTCAACACATTTTTCAAGGGCTGCCAAGGAGAAGCTTTTAGCATGGGGTAAGTTCAAGTGAGATTGAATAGAGACAGGCCTATACAGTACGGTCTTCAAATGATGGCTCTGCTTTTGGAATGAAGTTTGAAAGACCTCCAGCCTTGTTCTCCTTACTCCAGTATGGCAGTGCAGGCTGTTATTTTTTGAGACTAATGGGGAACAGGAGAATGGGAATAGAAGTCCAAATACCTCAAAATTCACTGTTCTTAGCAACATTCAACCATTTTTTGTTGACTTTTAGGTGCTCCTTGGGTTGCTGCAAGCCTTTGGTTAATTTTCAGAGTTCTGAAAAAAGTTGATTCAATTTTTATCACTTTTTTGGTTGCTTTTATCAAAAGGCAGACTTTCAGAGCTCCTTACTCTGCCATTTTTGTTGGCGTTGCTCCTCATTGTGGTCTTATTTTGCATTTCCATAATTTAATGAAGTTGAGTACCATTTTGTGTATTTATGGTCATTTAGATATTCTCTTGTGATATGCTTATTTAAATACAGTAAAACCTTGGTTTTCAAGCATAATTCGTTCCAGAAACATGCTTGTAATGCAAAACACTCATATATCAAAGCAAATTTCAAGAACCATTGACTTAGTTGTAATCATGTGACATTCAGCATTGCATATTACTCGTATTGCAAGACATTGCTTGTTTATCAGGTTAAAATTCATTAGAAATGTTTGCTCTTCTTACAGAACACTCGCAGAACAAGTTACTCACAATCCAAGGTTTTACTGTGTTTAGATTATTTGAAATTTTTCTTCTTGATTTATGGGCATTCTTTATGTGTACTAATAGTGTAACCTTTGTTGTATATGTTGCAAAATTTTCTACTTGAACTCTCTTAATGGTATCTTTTGTTTTCAGGCTGGTCAGTATTTTCTTCTATGGTTAATGCTTTTTGACCCCTATTAAGGTCACAAAGACATTTTTAAAATATGAGCTTTATTTTTTTTCGCATTCAAATCTATATTCCAGTAGAAATTTGTTTTATATATGGTGTGAGATAGAGTTCAACTTTCACTTTTTTGTGCATATACAGTTACATCAGTTTGTTGTTGTTCTTGTTTAATGGAATGCACTGCTCTGCAATGCCATCTTTGCCAGATATGAGGTACTCATGTATGCGTGGATCTGTTTCTGGGTCTTCTAGTTTTTGACTCACCTGTTTGTCTATCTTAACATCCTACACAAATCTCAAATACTCTAGTTCTATATATAATAAGTCGTGATATCCAGTAAGTCAAATCCTCCCACCTCATTCTTCAAGAGTGTCTTAGAGTACTTTTTTGTCCTTTATTTTCTCATATACATTTTAGAATGAGCTTGTCAAGTTTAGGAGGAAAAACACATTTACTAGGATTTTATTTTTTATTTATGTCTTAAAAAAATTTTGTGTATTGTGATATTTTGACATTTTTTTAAATGTTTATATTTGAGAGAGAGAGAGAGAGAGAGAGAGAGTGTGAGTGGGGGAGGGACAGAGAGAGAGGGAGACACAGAATCCGAAGCAGGCTCCAGGCTCTGAGCTGTCAGTGTCAGCACAGAGCCCGACACAGGGCTCGAACTCATGAACTGTGCGAGATCATGACCTGAGCTAAAGTCAGACGCTCAACTGACTGAGCCACCCAAGTGCCCCTAGGATTTTATATTTGGGTTGTGTTTAATTTCTCATTGTTTTCCTCATAGAGATCTTAGATCTTATACATCTCTGTTAAGAGTTATTTTAAAAAATTTTTGTTTCCATTTGTTGCTGGTATCTAGAATTGCAGTTGATTTTTGTTCATTGTTGTATTCGGCTACCCTACTAATCTGTATATACTTTTGTATTTTCTGTATATGTAAGCATATAATTTACAAATAATGGCAATTTTACTTTTTCTTTTCTAATTGCACAATTTTTTTTTTTTTTTTTTGCTTTTGCTGTTTACTGGGACTTCCTAATGTTGAACAGAAATGTTGATAGTGGACATTCTTGACTCAAAAGCAAAGTTTTCAGCATTTCACCACTAAGTATGATGTTTATTGTAGATATTTTTTAGATATTGTAGATATTTCCTCTTATTCAGATTAAGGAAGTTCCTTTTATTCCTAGTTTCCTACTTTATTTTTTATTTTATTTTTCATTTGGGGCCTGGCCTGGCCCTCCCTGCATGTCCTACTTTGCCCTGCCAACCACTTGGTGGCTCCACAGCCCTGAGACCCCGCCTCTCCTTATGTGCCCCATGCTTCAGGCCCCAGGCCACACCACCAGAAGTCTAGTTTGCTACTTAAAAAAAATCACTTGTGTTAAATTTTTTTATGTTTTTAATATCTGCTGAGATGATAGTATTTTCTCTTTTATTCTGTAAGTGTAGTTTAATTATATACCTAAATAAAATTTCTGAATTATATAATCCAGCTTGGTCATGATTTATTATTCTTTTTTATATATTTCTGGATTTTTTGTGCTTACTATTTATTTAAGAATTTTGTATTTATGTTTTTGTGTGACATAATAGCTTGTAATATCTCTGTCAGATTTTGATGTTGAGGCTATATTGGCTTACTAAAATGAGTTGGGTTTTGTTTTTTTCTTTTTTCATTTACCAGTAATGGTTTGTGTAAGATTGACCTTATTTCTTTCTTAAATGTTTGGTAGAATTCACTAGTGAAGCCTAATAGAAATTTCTTTGTGTTTAAATTATGACTTCAGTTTCTTTAAGAGTTATGGGACTGTAGGGGTGCCTGGGTAGCTCAGTTGGTTGAGTGTCTGACTTTGGCTCAGGTCATGATCTCATAGCTCGTGAATTCGAGCCCCATGTCAGGCTCTGTGCTGACAGCTCAGAGCCTGGAGCCTGCTTCAGATTCTGTGTCTCCCTCTCTCTCTGCCCCAACCCACTCTCATTCTGTCTCTGTCTCTCTCAAAAATAAATAAACATTTTAAAAAAAAAAAAAAGAGTTATGGGACTGTTGACATTTTCTATTACTACTTTAATCAATGTTTTTGTTAAGGTGTCGCTAAATTTACTAACATAACATCATGAAGTTGTTTATACTACCCTCTCATTTTTAAAAAAATTTTTTTAATGTTTATTTTTGAGAGAGAGATAGACACAGAGCATGAGTGGGAGTGGGGGGGGGGCGGTGGCAGAGAGAGAGGGAGACACAGAATCTGAAGCAGGCTCCAGGCTCTGAGCTGTTGGCACAGAGCCTGACGTGGGACTTGAACTCACCGACTGCGAGATCATGACCTGAGCCACCCAGGTGCCCCGTACTACCCTCTCATTTTTTAAAATTGAGATGTAGGGGCTCCTGAGTGGCTCAGTCAGTTGAGCATCCAACTTAGGGTCAGGGCATGATTTCACAGTTTGTGAGCTCAAGCCCCACATTGGACTCCCCATATTGGACTGACAGCTCAGAGCCTGGAGCTTGCTTTGGATTCTGTGTCTGCCTCTCCCCCACTCATGCTCTGTTCTCTCTCAAAAATAAATTAACATTAAAAAATACTTAAAAAGTAAAATTGAGATATAATTTATATAGCGCAACATGTTCAGATTGTAAGTGCACTGTTTTGGAAAATGCTTTCATCACTTCAGTTAAAGTCTGCTGGATCTATATTGATGTCTTCTCTCTCTCTCTCTTTCTCTATCTTTTATAATTTTCTGACATTGTTTACTGTGCTTTCTCTTTTTTTGCCTTTATCACCTCACTGGGAGTTAAAGAAACATCTTTTAGGGGCACCTGGGTGGCTTAGTCAGTTGAGTGTCCAGCTCTTGATTTCAGCTCAGATCATGATCTCACAGTTCTTGAGATCAAGCCCCACATTGGGCTCCATGCTGACTGTACAGAGCCTGCTTAGGATTCTCTCTCTGTCTCTTTCTCTGTGTGTCTCTCTCTGTCCCTCTTCTGCTTGCATGCGTGTACTCACTCTTGCTCAAAATGAGTATACATTAAAAAAAAAAAAAGAAACATCTTTTAATGTTTTTCATCCTGTTTCTTTTCTGTTTCATTAATTTGTTCTTTATTGTGCTTACCTTTTACTTTATTTAATTTGTTGATTTTTTTTCCTAGTTTCCTGAGATGTTTAGTTCATAATTTTTAGTCTTTCTAATGTATGCATTTGAAATGATCAGATTCTATCTCAGCAAGACTTTGGCTGCATTGCACATGTTTTATATGTAGCATTTTCCTTGTCATTTGGTACAATGTATTTCTAGTTTCCAGTGTGATGTCTTTGACTCTTAAGTAATGTAGAAGTGACTCCAAATACACAGGGATTTTCTAGTTACATTTTTGCTATTAATTTGTAGCTCAGTGGCTTTATGGTTTGAGGATTTCTTCTGTATGATTTCAGACATTTGAAATTTGTGGAGATTTACTATTAGACCCAAATGTCATCAGTTTTGGTAAACATTTCATTTGGTTTTTTGTATTCTGTAGATATTAGGTATAGTCCATTTGGTCATATTATGTGTTTTTGTCTGTTTTTCTATTAGTTACTGAGGGAATTGTATTAAAATATTTTTCTGTATTGTGATATCTTCATCTCTGGTTTTGTCAAATTTTGCTTTATGTGTTTTGAGACTATACCATTAGGTACCTAAAACTTAGAAGCATATATATCCTACAACTGAATTTTTAATGATTTTTGTTGGGGGAACCTTCACCCAATATTAGTACATCTATGCCAGCTTTCCTTTTGGTTATTGTAAAATGGTATATTGTTTTTATCCTTCTGTTTTCAATTTTTTCTATCCTTATATTTTAGTTCTATTAAAAAAATTTTTTTTAACATTTATTCATTTTTGAGAGACAGAGACAGTGGGGGAGGGGCAGAGAGAGAGGGAGACACAGAATCCAAAGCAGGCTCCAGGCTCTGAGCTGTCAGCACAGAGCCCAATGCAGGGCTCGAACCCACGAACCGTGAGATCATGATCTGAGCTGAAGTTGCACGCTTAACCAACTAAGCCACCCACGCACCCCAGTTCTATTTCTTATAAATAGGCTTATATCTGTTGGTTTTTACATTTTGTATAAGTCATTTAATTTGAACATTTAGTCCATTTATAGTTAACGTAATCACCAGTAAGACTGGCTTTTCTAGTGTTTCTGCTTATTTTATGTGTTCTGTTTCTTTTTTCTCCTTAGTTTCCTTCAGATGGAGAGTTTTTTATAATTCCATCTTCCCTCTACTAGCTTGAACTCTACACTTTTTTTTAAAGATTTTTAAATTTTTAAGTAATCTCAACACCCAGTGTGGGGCTCAAACTCACAACCCAAAGAACAGGAGTCACATGCTCCACTGACTGAGCCAACCAGGAGCCCCTTGAACTATATACTTTTTTGCAGTTCTTTTAATGATTATCCTAGAGGTTACAGTATTATGCACTCCTGACTTTGCAAAGGCTAATGCTAGTTGGTATATTTGCACCTACCACACAGTGCAAAAACATTAGAACAGTGCTTTTCAAACTTCAGCATACATAAAAGATTCACCTGGAGAACTTATTGAAGCGTTAATTCCTGGGTCCCACTCGCATGGGCCAGTTCAGTAGGTGTATGTATGGTTGGGCCTAAGAGCCCACATTCCTAGCAGACTCCTTGCTGCATCTGCATAACCTCAGGTTGAGTAATACTGGCCTTAGAGTTCACTAACTCCATTTATCCTTATCCCAGCCTGAATGGCTGTTGCTGTGGATTTTAGATATCTCTGTATTTTAAACCCCAGAAATTCTTCTCCTACAATGGGATTGTTATCTATTTAGATATGCTCATGTGGTTACCCTGCAATCTTCTCTGCATTTCTGAGCTTCCATATAGGATTATTTTCCTTCTGCCTAAAGAATATCCTTTAATTTTCCTTAGTGTAAGTTCACTAGTAACAATTTTTTTCAATTTTTGTCATCTACAAGTGTCTTTATCTGTAATATTAGGTATAATTCAGGTAACACAAAATTTATCACTTTAACCATTTTTGAGTGGACAGTTCAGTGGTGTTAAGTGAATTCACAGTGTTGTGCAGCTGTCCATCTCCAGAAGTTTTTCATCATCCCAGACCAAAACTCTGTACCCATTAAATGGCAACTCCACCTTCCTTCCTCCCTCCAGTCCCTTGACAACCTCTATTCTATTTTCTGTCTGTATGAACTTGCCTATTCTAGGTACTTTTAGAATCATATAATATTTTTCCTTTTTGTGCCTGGCTTATTTTACTTCGTATAATGTTTTCAAGTTTCATCCATGTCATAGCAGCTTTCAGAATTTCCTTCCTGTTAAGCTGAAAGAATTTTCCTGTGTGTGTGTGTGTGTGTGTGTGTGTGTGTGTGTGTGTATACACACACACACCATATTTTGTATATCCATTCATCTGTTGATGGACATTTGGCTTATTTCCATCTTTTGACTATTGTGAATAATGCCTCTGTGAACATTGGTGTAAAAGTATCTGTTTGAGTCCCTGCTTTCTTTTGTGCATATATCCAGAAGTGGAATTTCTGGATCATATTGGTTGTGTCTTAAGATAGTGCAACATTTTATTGTGTCAAACTCAAAAGTTTTCCTGAGAAAAAAGCTTCAAAGCATACAGTTGGCTTGAAAACATGTAAGCTTCATCCACTTGGGATCAAGCCTCAGTTGACAAGGTTGATTTGGAGCATCCTTTATGCAAAGTTGTGAAGTATCAAAACCACACTCTATGCTTAGTTAACTTTCAAGAAGCACTAGTATTTTTTCTTAGAATTGCCCTCATGGAGAGAAGTCTAGGTGTAGGTTATTTTTGAGTTTTAAGCTAAAGTTTTTCAGGTGCTTATCATAGGTAGATGTTTTAGAAGTCCTCTAAACTGTAGTTTTACAAAAAATCACAAATAAGTATTTTAGCTTCTCACAGATCTTTAGTAGACCCTTTCAGTTCTAAAAAATTGTGATTGGTATGTGATATGTAATGAGCAGCCATTACCGCTAATTTGCTCTGAGTTTATTTCAGTTTCCCTCAGAACTTGAGAGTATTGTGTCTTATTTTCTTTTTACCAAACAGGATTTGCCCAATAACATGATCCATCAGGTGCCAATTAAATCACTCCCTCAAGAATGGCTTTGGTGTGAAACGTGGTGTGATGATGCCTCTAAGAAAAGGGCTAAAACAATAGATTTGGTAAGCTGTCTGTGGTTCTTTTCTACATCTTATTCCAGTGTGATTTATGACTAGATCGTTATTAACACACAGATTCTTCTTTAGTCTTCTCTGTAGTTGTGCAGTTGGGGGACTGTAGCACATCCTGTAGTAATATCCACAGATCTCTGCTGCGTGCAGCAGGCAGCCAGGTTCTCTGGTGTCTGATGGGGCTGTTTCACTACTTACAATCAGTGAAGTTACTACTTGTCCATGGATTATCTCTGTGCCTTGTAATTTTATCAAAGGAACTTTCAGTTCCTGCTTTCCAGTCATTCTCCACAATTTTGTAGAAGCTTTATGTGACCCACTACCACATTGCTTCTGCTGGTCTCTCATTTGGCTCTTCAGTGTTGTTCTTTTTGTTCAGTTGGGACTTAGAATCCAAGAACAGACACATCTTTTAATTCTGTATAATGTGCCCTGTCTTTAGCTTGGTTGAAGCATGTGATTTGGGTTTTACAGTGTAATAATCCAATGACCAAAGAGCCCAAGCTGGAAGCAGCTGTTCGAATTGTCCCAGAGTGGCAGGACTACGACCAAGAGATCAAGCAGCTACAGACCCGGTTCCAGAGGGAGAAAGAGACAGGAATGCTGGACAAGAAGACGACACAGGAGCCACGCTGGGAAGGTAAGTCCAGCGGTCAGCCTTAGGGAAGTACTTATTTGCATTTCTGATTTGTGTTTGTTGCAAAAACAACAGAATAATGAATAAAAGGAATCTCAGCCCTTCCATCCTGACATCAACCAGTGTATATTTTTACTTTCCTTTTTTAGTTGGCCTTCTAAACGTATGTATTAATACAGTTGCTGCCCCCTTTTCTTTTCCCTTATTTTATTTTATTTTATCTTTTTGAGAAAAGGTGCATTGAGAATTCTGTTATTTAGGCTCATGAATTTTGTGATATATAAGCTAAGCCTGACATTATTTTGGGGATCTTTTGTCAGATTCCTTGGTTTTTTATTAAATCTGTCCAGGCATTATTAAATGAACATATTTAGGGTCAAGACAAAGTGTATATTGATTTTGAAAAAAAAAGTGTTCTTTCAAAGAAGAATATTGGAGTGGACTTATTTAATTTAGGCTAAGAATAGAAGGGACTAAATCTTCATGTAATATTTTCCCCACTCTTGTGTAAATCTCTAATGGTATACAGTTGACAAAAATCATTAGAATACAATAGTGACCGTTTGTAAACTATTAATAAGCTGAATTCTGGTTTTTTAACATTATTCAGCTCAAAACTAATTCTAAGAAGTCAGTTACAGAACATGGATCTTGAATGATTCACCTAATCATCCCGAAGACTGTACTATGTTGTTAAGTATCACAAAATAATAATAATAATAAAATAAAAATAATAAAAATAATTCAAATTCGCTATTAACACCTGAAGGATTTCTATCGATACGTGGGTAAATAATGTACAATTCTGTTCAAATAAGAGGAAAACACAAATAAATGAAGTTGAGAAAACAGCAGTTACATTAAAGGAATCTGTCATTAATAAATATTCCCTTGAGGGGCACCTGGGTGGCTCAGTTGGTTAAACACCCAACTTAGGCTCAGGTCATGATCTCATGGCTTGTGAGTTCGAGCTCCGCGTTGGGCTCTATGCTGACAGCCTGGAGCCTGCTTCAGATTCTGTGTCTCCCTCTCTCTCTGCCCTTCCCCTGCTTGTGCTCTCTCTCTCTCTCTCAAAAATAAACATTAAAAAAAATATATATACACTCCATTGAAAAAATGTGCATATTGATACTGATAATGCTATTTGTTGGGAAGATGATGAGGAAAGTGCTCTGGGTCTACCTTGCCAAAGCTCTGTGTATTAGAACAGTCCTTGTTAAAAAGCAGAAACCATTAACATGTTTATACCCTCAGTAATTCCTTTCTTGGGAATTTACCTTAAAGAAATAAGTTCACATAAGAAAAAAGTAATAAAAATGGAGAAATTTATTATTTATAAACCAAAATTTTTTTAATTATTATTTTTTTTAATGTTTATTTTTGAGAGAGACAGAGAGTGCTAGTGGGGGAGGGACAGAGAGAGAGGAAGACACAGAATCCAAAGCGGCTCCAGGCTCTGAGCTGTCAGCATAGGGCCTGATGAGGGCTCAAACCCATGAAACCTGAGATCATGACCTGAGCCGAGTCAGACACTTAACCGACTGAGCCACCCAGGTGCCCCTAAACCAAAATTATTTTTTTAAGTTTATTGTTTTATTTTGAGAGTGTATGCGTGAGCAAGTGGGGGAGCGGCAGAGAGGGAGAGAGAATCCCAAGCAGGCTCCGTGCCATCAGCACAGAGCCCTATGTGAGGCTCGATCCCATGAACCATGAGATCATGACCTGAGCCAAAGTCAAGAGTCAGATGCTTAACTGACTGAACCATCCAGGCTCCCCAGTAAACCAAAATTATTAAAAACAGTTTAAACATCCAAGAATAGAGAGTGGTAAATGAGCTATACTTTTACTTAGGAAAATGTGTTTGTGTGTTATTAAATGAAAAAAGAAGAATCTTGACTAAAAATGTGTATATTTTTACCAGAAGTAAAGATTGTATTTGTGAAACAGTTCTGCTGGAATAGGGATATGCAGGTGGTTTGTGTTTTTAAAAACAAAAAGGTCTTTTTTGTTTTGTTTTTGCTTTCAAAATATAATACACTCCATACCAAAGCTTCTAAAAATTTCAAAATAGAGATAAAATGGAGGTGGGGCCACAGTTAATAGGTTACAGTACCAGAAGAAATATTCAGTCTGTATTTTTGTCACTTGAGGATAAAACCATTCTATTTTCAATTGTTCTCCTTTTCCATAGGACCTCAGAAACGAGAAGAATTATGATCTTCACAGGAGGACAGGAAATTGCACCATTTGAAAAACACTTTTTGTATTAAATGCTAGTTTTTTCTGATCTGTCTTTACAACTGCTGATAAACTGGCTGGGCAGGCATGCCACACCTTTTGATTCTGAGCATTTGATTTTGACTTCTACACGCCGGTGGGCTCTGGATCTTTGGAGTCAAGGCTCTATTGGATTTGTACCTCAGAGGAAGACAAGTGGCTGATCTTTTGGGACTCTGTAAAGAGCAGTCTTCTAACCAGAAGGGAAAATGGCAGAGGCAACTGGAAGAAAATGAGTCCTGTGGTGCCCACACCAAGAGCACACACATGCTGCATCACCATGGGAAGCCGACCCGCCAGAGCCGCCATGTTCTTCCTTACCTCAGTTTACTGACAGCGGAGCTCAGTCTGCAGCCTGCTCTGTGGTGGCAGAAGCTTTGTCCGAGGTCCACACACCTTGAGGTTTATGCCAGTGCGTCCTGTGTCCTTGTGTTCTCTTCCCCAGCAGTGGGTTCATTGTTAAATGGAAACCCAACCAACAATCATGTGTCTTTGAGATTGGCTCCAGGCAATTAATTTGGAGACAGGATGGGGTGGGTTGGGATGAGGGTAGGAAACCTATCAGGAGTAGGATGACTTTAGGATATTTTGGGGGAGGTGAAGAAGACAGAAATTGGCCATTCCCTTTTATAAACCGTCAGTACCACGTGACTAATTTAAAATGAAAACATTATTCTTATTCCCCACCCAACCCCAGTAAACTTCTTAGGAAATTGTTTTGTAAATAATTTTTCTATTTGTGAAAGTCTTTGCTTTTTCTTCCCACTTTCTTAAAAAAAAAAAAAAAGTCTGTTATTGATTTCCTCACTGGATACAGCCATAGTGAGCCCCTCTGGTGATCCATATTGAGGGGCTCCAGTCTCCCTCGGGAAGGTCATCACATCATCCACCTTCTGCTCCTCTGGGTGGGGGGCAGGGGGTTCTTTCTCAGACCCAGGCAAAGTTGGCTTTGACTTTTCTCTACGCAGGACTCCCAGAGCTGAGAAGAGGAGAGATGTTGACTGTAATCCGTGTTCCTCTGTACGTGGTCCTCTGTTCCTTTTAGTTCAGTGCTGTGGGCTGCCTCTGGTTTGCCGAAATTGCCGGCACACCACTCTTCTGACAGCACATAGTTGCATCTTGAAGCAGCATCAGCCCTGCTCTTAGTGTCTTTACTTCAGTGGCCCAGAGTGGCCTTTCTGGAGCGGCCTCTCCTGGTGAGCGGGCAGTGTTGGGAGGCACCCAGAGGGAGTCTTCTGGTGTGTTTTCGGCCTACATGGGCGTGAGGCTCTAGGGGCTTCCCTCTGTCTGCCCAGGCTGCAGGGTACACAAGAGCACTCCTGTGGACTGTGCCTCCTTCCATTGCAAACCATTTTTGTCCCTAATATTTTGCCTGCTTTTTACAAATGTGAGGAGGGGCTGCAAATGATAGCTGAATCCTCACTCTTCTAAGCCAGGGAACATAGGTTTTCAGTCTTTTTTAGAAATCAAAGTCTTATGGCAAATATCAAGTAATTTATTTTTTTCTATAGTCACATAAGCAAAAGTTAGCTTAGGAGTCTCTCAGTCAGTCAGAAGGAGCTTTTATAATTCCATTAAAAGTTGGGAAGAAGGGAGCTCAAATTTTTAGATAAATGGATCCAAGACTGAAAAGGTCCCTCAGAGTCATTGCTGTTGACAGAGGCTGTAGCTTGAGTCCCCCCCGCCACCCCCCCCCCCCCTGCCGCTCACTGGTCAGAGCAGCTGAAGGGATAGAATCAATGAGAACAAAAAACATTTGTTTAGCCTCATCTTGGATCGAAGAAAAGCTGTCAGAGAGCCTTCTGCCACCACCACTTCAGTCCACCCGTGAACAGAACTGTGTACTTTCTGAGTTGATTTTCTGGGAGATTGAGTGGGAAATACTAAAGTCACTGGGGTGTGCTTTTTAAATGCTGGTTCCCTTGGGACATGGAACATGCCACCTTTCTCCATGTCTTTCCACCAGGTCTCTTATGCATATTCCATGTGAGGAACGTACAGTGTGAAATTTGTTCTCCGTGTAGTGTGTGTCCTCACTGCTCTTGTCCGTCACCACCCTAAGCACAAGTCTTACCAGTAGTTGTTTCTAAGTGTGTAAGACCTCGTTTGCTTTTGAAGTGGTGTAGGGCCTTCCTTCCTTCTCTTGGTTCATGTGGCAACAGTATCTTTCAGGATGAACCTCTAATGTCCTAGGAAATGATAATACCACTAAAATTTGGTCTTGGTCAGCTTTGTCCATTGACTCTACTGTGCGAAAGCAAATTGTGACCCAAAAGATAGAGATTTTTTTCCCAAGAAGCAAGAATTGATGGCACTGAAATGCTCAAGGTTCTGGAAACTGTTCACAGTGCATTGTTTTTAACCATCATTTTTATGGAACGGGATTTGTTGTCTCTCATCATGCCATAATGGGAAATTTTCTTTATGAATCAGGGCCAGTGTGATGTGAAATAATGTGACATGTCCGAATGACATGCAACATGTGAGTTTTTATGTTCTATGAACAGTGGCATTTGAGACCAAACCCCATTCACACAGCCTGCTGCTGGAGCTGAGGAGGCATGCCTATGTGTGTTTTACAATTGAACTCAGTACTGACCACACCGAGAATGATGACACATTAGTTTCCCATAAGGATGATAAGGTGTAGAATCTCAAGATGTGGTGTTTCTAACGGAAACATGCAGATGTTTGCCTACCTACTATGTGTATATGCCTCGAGGTAGGCCCTTGTTTCGTGAACTCAGCTAGTGGGAGAGCAAAGATTTTACATATGTTTCAGAAATCGTTTCCAGGAACGGAGCTTAATGAACTCTGCTCTCCTCCAGTCCTCATGCTGTGAAGCATGTGGAGGCTGTGCTTGAAGGAACAACTTCTGTCTGGTTGCAGGACGTGGTGCCTGAACGAAGGTCCGGAAGCTGGCGGTGTGAGTGGGGTTTTCAGAAGGGACGGGCCCAGCTAATAGGAAGGAAATTCCATTGTCCTTTAGCTGGGAATCATACTTGACTGCCACTGTAATTTGGAACAAGTCAGACACCACCCTCCTAGGATTCAGTAAAATTCCTCTTACCCTACATCTCCCCTGTGAGTAAACTCGGGTACTTGAAAGTAGCCCTTTTCTAAAATTGCCATGAATGAGTCACAAGGGAATTTCTAGTGTGTTTTTCTGATTCCAATGTTAATGCTATGGCGTCAGATTTCATGGAGATGGAAATGTTCTGCTAAATCACCTGGTAAACTGGTAGATCATTTGGTAAATGGAAAGTTTTTCTTGGCAACAACAAATGGAAGGTGCATTGTGCACAAAGTAATTTAAGTATATATTCAACTGTTGTATAATTTTAATTTTTTAAGTATTTGATTTTATGGGGACATTTTTGTGGGATGATTAGAGTTAAATATAGCTGTCATGTGTCTAGTTTGGTGGGATAACATTTTTTACTTAAATTCATGTTTTCCCTGTCTTGATGTAGTGGGGGAAGATCTCAATCACAACTTTGGTAATTGCCTGATTGAATTCAAGCAAATTTGACTTCATTAACTCAGGTTGTAATTAATATTTCAGACTATCTGGAGGATACCAATTTCTCTTTCATTTGCTATTTGATCTCTTGATCTAATTCAGAAATGACACTTGTGGGTAGTAGTGAGTCAGTGCACTAAGTAGATGGTCTCTCCCCTTCAGGGTGCCATTGAGTGCTGACAGTTTATAAAACGAAACCACAAAATCAGCTTCAAGCAGCGGCATGCTCCCCAAAAGTAGCACATTAAGCTTAAACTCCCTAATACTGATTTTGCAAGCAAGAGGCTGTCTCCTGAATCTTAAATTACCTAGCAACATAGAGGCCAAATGTGGAAGATTTAAGAAGAAACAAGTTGGGGTATGAGCTAAGGCCTTCATCCCACCTGTAATTTATGCATTGCCTTACTCGTCATTATTTAGATGTCCAGAGAAGTGGGCATAATTCCTCGTCAGAGTAAAAGTAGCAAAATTCAAGGCAAATGATTTGGGAAAAAGATTATCAAGTACCATGTTTTCCAACCAGTTATCCTTGATGATAATGAGGTAAACATAGAAAAAATGAAAAATACTAGAATTTTTAAAGGAAAGTATGTATTTAGAAAACCTTCTTTATAACTATTCTGTTTTACTGTAATCCTGCTCGTTAAATGCAACATAGGTGCAGGTGCTGCCCCTTGCTTGGGAACAAGTACCGGGGCCCTAGGTGTCTGCAGAGCCCTCTGCACCCGAAGTGAGTGGAGAATGAATTTCCTGGTACTGTAATGAAAATAAGGTCTGCTCAACACAATAAACTTTTACTTGTCTTCTTTAAAACTGTCTGGTTGCTCATTCGGCTTTTATGTTTAGGAAGGACATATCATTAGAGCTCAAAATCCCACCGTTTCATCTGACAGAAGAAGCAAGCCTGCAGGAAGGAGAGCTTTATCTGCACATTTGCTCTGGTGATGGAGCTGGGTCCAGCTCCACCAATTCTCACAATAGCACCCGTGCCTCTTGAAGGTTGCCAGCCTTGGAGAACTGCCACAGGCAGGATCTTGTAGGCAAGCTGCCCCAGGGGAGCTCACCATAATGGGCAGGGTGGCAGAGTTTGAACATTTTGCAGATTCTCTAAACTATTCTGGGGCCAGACTTGAAGATATGGTTCCTGACATTCAGATGCTCATTGGATACTGCTAGCCAGTGTATGGAGTGCTCCTGCTGAGGTGGAGGTCAGGGAGGGGGACTTGGTGGCTGTGAGAAGGCAGCAGAGGGCCCCTCAGGTGGAAGAGAGGAGGGATTTCTTTGGTAGTCAGGAAAAGCTTCTACAAGGAGATGATGCTTAAAATGATGTCTGAGGAATTATCCAGGTAGGGTGTGGGAGGTGGGGATAGAGGGAGGAGCAGGAGCTAGTTTGTCTCATTTAGGGAGCTGCAAGTGAACCTAGAGTCCATAGTCAGGAGAGAAATTCTGAGGCAGGGATCTGAGTTTGATCCCAGGGCCACAAGAAAGCCTGAGTGGTTTTTAACTGGGTACTGACAGGAAGTTGGCTTTTTCTTGTAATAAACTTTACTGGTAAATAGCACATCTAGGCCCAAGTACACAAACATACATCTTGGTAGGTTTTCAAGGTGAACAGACTTAACCATCATCAAGATAAGTAAAAAGAAAATTGGATTTTTTTAAAGTTTATTTAGTTTTGAGAGAGGGAGCTAGAGCGTGTGTGAGCTGGGGAAAGGCAGAGAGAGAATCCAAGGCAGGCTCTACACAGGGGCTTGAGCTCATGAACTATGAAATCATGACCTGAGCTGAAATCAAATGCGATGCTCAACCGACTGAGCCACCCAGGGGCCCCAAGGAGGTTGAATTTTATTTTAAACAACATTTAAACATCTGGCTTCCTGTAATGGCCAGAGTGTCTTGTATCAGACTAACTCTCCTACCAATAATTATATACATTTTATATACGTTTTTGAAATGCACTGTAAATTTTGAAATGCACTGTAAAGTGAGGAAAGTGACCAGAGACAAGCAAAACTGGAGGGGACTCATCCACTGAAAGAAGAGTAACACACTGGACAAGATCACATTTAAGTGACGGTTCCTCATGTAGCCCCACAGGGAATACAACAAAAAGTGGCAATCTCACAAGGTTGAGGAGCCAACTCAGAATTCAGGGTTGTTGGAGCAGCTTGGAAATTGAAAGGGAAATTCCAGAAAGAGGAAAACACAGAGCCTTGAGTTCACCTGTCATACTCCCCTCCAATTCTTGGTTGACTCCTCCTAAATTATGCATGAGTTGGGTAGGATTCCAGAGAGCCCAACGGAAAGCAACTGGAAGTCTGGAGAAGGTCAGCAGAGATTTCAGCAGATGTCTGGTGCTGGGGAGGGAAAGTTTGGAATTTATGACCCACCAGGTTAGAGAGACATAGTAAATTTTGGGGGCTTTCATTGAAAACCTGGAAAGCCATGCTTTAGAATGAGAACCACATCTGAGAACACTGGTTGAGGCCCTAGGACTAAGGGCAAAACTAAAACAGACCCACTCTACTAAAGCCTAAAATTGAGCCTTCAAAAAAAATCAAGGCGATCTGCTAGTAACTTGACTGCCTACTAAACAAAACTCAACAATTCAGTCTCCACACTGTATCACCCAGAATGTCCAGTATACCATTACAAATCAGGAGCCATCAGAAGAAATGTATGACACACAACCAAGAAAAAATCAAACAAATCCCCCAATAAGCAAGATGTTGAAATTACTGAATAAGAATTTTAAAATAATTATAAATACCTTAAAGGATCTATAGAAAAGGACAGACATAAAGATGAAGATGTGGAGAATTTTACAAGAGACATAAAATTTTTAAAAGTCTCATGGATGGGCTTACAATATTAAACACTGCAAAAGAAAGGATCAGTGAATGTGAAGACAGGCTAATAGATATTATCCAAGTTGAATAGCAAAGAGGGGAAAAAAAAACATAGATAAATGAACAGAGATGTAACAACTTGTGAGGCAATAGTGAAAATATAAAATATGCTAAGTGGAACCCTAGAGGAAAAAGAAAATACTTGGAGGAAAAGAAACAAGCAAAATGTTTCGGAGAAATATTAGCTAAAAATTTTCAAAATGTGATTAAAATATCAATATCCAAAAACCTCAGTGACCCTCTGTAATAGTTTTTAAAAAAATTCTAAAACCAGTTTTGAGGCCCTGGCTAGAGACCAGTGAATTATCTTGAGCATCCAATTAAGTTCATACCATCAACCACTTTACTGGTTGGATATGCACATTCTGGGCCACTGTACACCCACCCTAATCGCCCAAAACCATATACCAGACAGCTAGCGGCAGCTCCCAAGCCCCAGAGCCCACTGGAATTGTTCAAATTAGCTAGTCCTAATCTTTTTTACCCTTCCTTGCCCATTCATTCCTGGGGAAACCATTATAAAAATTCTTTCCCACTGTTCCTATCTTGCCTTTTTCTTCAAGACCAACTCTAGTGTTTCCCCTGAGTGATCCTGCATGGTGTGAACTGTGAGCATCACAGAACTCTGACACTCTGGGTTTCTAACCATATGTCACCCCACCACCCAAAAGCAGGATAAGTATACAGGCCACACCTTAGGCACATCTTAGTCAAATGCTGAATACCAGAGATAAAATCTTTTCAAAGTAGCCAGGAAAAATAAAAAAGACACATGATACACAAGAACAGCAATAGGAATGACAGTTGACTTTTCAGCAGGAGAAAAACAGATGACAGCAGAATAACATTTTTAAAGTGCTGAAAGAAGGCAAAGCTGTTTTAGCATTCTATGTGTGGGGGAAATGTTCTCTGAGAATGAAAATGAAATAAAACATTTCAGAATAATTGAATGCAAATAAAATTCATTCCCAGTAGATCTGGACTATAAAAAATGGTAAAGATCCCTCAGGCTAAAAGGGAAATGATGCCAGATAGAAATTCAGATCAACAGGAAAGAATGGAGAGTACTGGAAATAGTAAATATGCAGGTAAATATACTATTTTTTCCTTTAAGATATTATTGATTGCTTAAACCAAAATTGATACCTATATGTCATAAGTATAATAGTTATATAGATAGAAGTAAAATATATGACAATTGCACAAAAGATGGGAGTTATAAGATTCTTATATGTGAATTGGTGTGATAGTAATGCAAGATAAACTGATAAGCTGAGGAAGCGTGTTGTTTTCCCTAACCATTAAAAACCAAATATGAAGTTATAGCCTTCCCCAACCAAATGGGAGATAAAATTCAGTGCTTAAATTTTTTAAATAATAAAAAAAACCCTATAATAATCAACCTGATAGAGGCAAGAAAGCAGGAACAAAGGAACAAGTACAGAGGAGATAAATACTAAACTAACAGCTAAACAGCAGACTTTAAACTGAAAAAAATCAAGATTTGCATCATATATTAATAGTTTTAAATATTCTAAGTAAAAGGCAGAGATTTTTAGATTGTGTTTTAAAAAATAATTTACAAGAATTAACAGTTAATACAAATAGGTTGAAATTAAGAAATATACCACACAAACATAAGAAAACTGGTGTGGCTATGTTAATGTCAAGCAAAGTGAAATTCAAGACATTACCAGAGGTTTACAAAAAGGACATTCTATAATGATAAAAGTCAATCAAGAAGACATTAACAATCCTAAATATGTATGTACCTAATGACATTAATTTACAATGCATATGGGGTCAATCACTATTAAAGTGGGAAAAGCTATTGCAATAAACTATTTTGGAACTCTGGAACATGTTTGGACACTTAGAACAACCAGCATAGTGCTTCATGAAGAAGCTTCTGATCTTGTGTGAATGGCATGCATGAACTAACTACCACTTCCTATTTTTTTGGCACCACTGTGGCCATGGGGACAGCAGCCTGTGTTCTTGGAGTAGATGGGTGGTGCTGGTGTGGACAGAGATGACCTTGTTCTCAAAATATTTGGATCTATACATTTGAGCTGATCTAGTGATATGTGAGGAACTGGCACAGATACTTGCCTTGGTTTGGGCCCTCAGTAGCAGTGGCTTACACTGGTGTCATCCTTCAGAAGATTTACAGAGACAGGACCCTCTTCTTTTCCTTGTTGGAGACAGACATTTAAAGAAATTGTTCTCAGGTCACTGCTTGACTACAGAGATAATGGGATAGAAACTTCAGGAACCACACGAAAGGGATATATACTTTGCAAAAATGGTTTGGGAAAGTCACAATCATATGGCTTTGCCCTCAATAAACAAATATCATCAACCCCTGAGGATTGGGAAAATCAGATTTCCAGATTTAGCATATTATAAAATCCCAGAATGTCCATTTCTTAAAAAACAAAAAAACAAAAAAACAAACAAAACAAAAAAAAAAAACAAGTGAAAAACATAAAGAAACAGAAAAATATGGCTCACCCACAGGAAAAAAACGATTTGACAGAACTATCCTTGAAAAAGCCCAGACATTGGAATTATTAAACACATTGAATCAACTGATTTAATATGCTCGATGAGCTAAAGGAATCCATGGACAGAAAACTAATGGAAATCAGGAAAATGACATAAGAACAAAATGAAAATATATTAAAAAAAATAGAAATGATAAACAAGTAACCAAATTGTGCAGCTGACAAGTACACTAAGTGACATAAAATGTTCACTGAGGGTATTCAAAGGCAGATGTGTATATGAGCAGGCAGAAAAAAAAGACCAGAGAATTAAAGACTAAGACAGTTGAAATTATCCAGTTTGGGGGGATGGGGCGCAGAAAGAAAAATGAAGAATCTGAGGGATTAATGGGACACTATCAAGTGTACCAACATATGCATTGTAGGAGTCCTAGGAGGAGAAGAAAGTGCAGAAAAAGTATCTGAGGAAGAGATTGCCACAATCTGTTGAAGGACATGAATCTACACATCCAAGAAGCTTAATGAACTCAAAGCAGGATACATTCAGAGATCCACACCAAGACATAAGTCAAATTGTTGAAACCAAAGACAGAATTTTGAAAGCAGCAAGAGAGAAGCAGCTCATCAAGTACAAGATCAGACTAATAACAAAATTCTCACCAGAAACCATGGAAACCAGAAGGCAGTGGGATGACATTTATGTCCTTTAAAAACAAAAACAAAACCCCTCTCAACCAAGAATTCTATATCTGGCAAAACTATCTTTGAAGAAATTAAGATACTTCTAGATAAACAAAAGCTGTAAGATGTCATTAACAGTAGACCTGCCTTACAAGAAATGCCATTAGGGAATATTTCTGGCTGAAACTCAGACAGTAACTCAAAGCCATAAGAACACTGGTAAATGTAACTACATAGACAAATATAAAAACCTCATTTACTTTTAGTTTATAACTCATCTTTTTTCTTTTTTTAAAAAATTTTCTTTTTTAAAAAATTATTTATTTTAGAGAGAGCATGAGTGGGGGAGGGGCAGAAGGAGAGAGGAACAGAGGATCTGAAGCGGGCTCTGTTCTGAGAGCAGTTAGCCCGATGCAGGGCTTGAACTCATGAACCGAGAGATCATGACCTGAGTCGAAGTTAGGTGCTCAACTGACTGAGGCACCCAGGCACCCCTCATCTGTTTTCCTATATGATTTAAAAGGCAAATACATAAAACAGTACTTGAAAATGTATATTAATGAGCACAAAATGTGTAAGGATGTAATTGGCAAAATAATAGGAGAAGGAGAGAAATATAGAGGAGCAGAATATATACTATTGAAACCAAGTTGCTATTCAAACTAAGTTGTTATAAATAAGTTTAAGATGTTAATTGTAATTCCTGACATAACCACTAAGGAAATAATTTTTAAATATATAGAAAAGTAAAGTAAAGAAGAAAGTCGAACATACACTTCAAAATTTTAAGTAAACATAAAAAAAATGAATAACAGATTAATTGAGGAACAAAACGTGTGGCATACGGAAAACAAAAAGCTAAATGGCCGAAGTAGATCATGTCTTATCTGTATTTATTCCAAATGCAATGGGTTAAACTCCCTTACTAATAGACAGAGACTCGCAGATTGGGGGAAAAAGCTCATCAACTATCTACATGTTGTCAACAAGAGACTTAAAATACAAAGACACAAAAAAGTTGAAAGTAAAACGATAAAAAAAAGATATCTCATGCAAATAGTAACCAAAAGAGAGTTAGAGAGACTTATATTATCTGACAAAATAGGCTTTAATTAAAAAAATTTACAAGAGATGAAGAAGGACATTATAGGAGCTCCTGGGTGGCTCAGAGGGTTGAATATCTGACCCTTGATCTCGACTCAGGTCATGATCCCCATGGTTCATGGGATCAAGCCCTGCATTGGGCTCTGCACTGACAATGTGGAGCCTGCTTGGGATTCTCTGTCTCCCTTTCTCTCTTCCCCTCCCCTGCTCTCTCTCTCTCTCAAACTAAATAAACTTAAAAAGAAAAGAAGGACATTATATATTGATAAAGTATCTAATTCAGCAAGAAGATATAACAATGACAAACTTGACCACACATAACAAAAGGGCCCCAAAATATATGGCACAAAATTGGACAGAATTAAAGGGAGAAATACAGTTTTACAGTAACAGGCGGACACTTCAGTGCCCATTTTCAAAAATGGATAGGTCAGACAGAAGATTAATGACATAAAGAGGACTTTAACAACAACCTAAAACAAGTGGACCTAACAGACATAAACAGAACACTCCCACAACAGCACAGCACGTACTCTTCTCAAGTGCACATGGAACATCGCCCAAGACACACAAAAACATTCTTCATGAGTTTTAAAAGACTGAAATCATATAAAGTATCTTCTGATGGCAATGGAATAAAACTAGATATCAATAATTGAAAGAAACTGGAAATTTCAGAGTAATAAAATCCACAAAAATTAACAGACTTTTAACGAATGGGTAAAAAAAAAAAGTCACAAGGGGAATTTTTAAAAATATAATATTCCAAAATTTGTGGGAAGCAGTGCTAAGAGGGAAATTTTTAACAGTAAATGCCTGCATTAGAAAGGAAAAGAATCTCAAGTTAATATCCTAACTGTAAACCTTAAGGAACTAGAAAAAAGAAGAGCCAACTAAAGCAGAAGGAAGGAAACAATAAAGATTACAGCAGATATACATGGGTTAAAGGGGTTAAAGAGTAGAAAAACAGGGGTACCTGGGTGGCTGAAGCAGTTAAGTTTCCAATTTCAGCTCAGGTCTTGATCTCATGGTTCATGAGTTCCACCCCTACATTGGGATCTCTGCTGTCAATGCAGAGCCCACTTCAGATCCTCTGTCCCCCCTGCTCTCTGACCCTCCCCTACTCTCTCTCAAAAATAAACAAACTTTAAAAAAGAGAGAGTAGAAAAACAACAGAGAAAATCAATGATGCCAAAAGTTTGTTCTTTGAAAGTATTGACAAACCCTTAGGTTGAGGGAGAGAGAGGGGTGAAGGGTAAGAGGGAGAAAGAAGACTTAATTAAAATCAGAAATGAAGTGGGGACATTATTACTGAAATAACAGAAATAAAGTGGATTATAAGAAAATACTATGAACAATTATAAGCCAGCAGTTGAATAACCAAGATTAAAAGGAAAAATGTTTATAAACACACAAATTACCAAAACTGATTCAAGAAAAAACAGAATTTAGACTAGACATATAACAAGTAAATAGATTTAATCAGTGACCAACAAACTCCCAACAAAGAAAAGCCTAGGAACCAGTGGCTTACTGGTGAGTTCTACCAAATATTTAAGATGAATTAAAACCAATCCTTCTCAAACTCTTGCCCAAAAAATGAAGTAGGGAGGGAACCCTTCCTAACTCATTCTATGAGGCTAGCATTGCCCTGACAGCAAAATGAGACAAAGACACCCCAAGAAAACCAAAGTCCAATATCCCTTATGAGTAGATGCAAATGTCCCCATAAAAGAGTACCAAATGGAATACCAGTAGATAAGGACTATACTCCATGAGCAAGTGGGATTTATCCCCAGGGCAAGTGAGGTTCAATGTATGAAAATTATTCACTGTAATATACCACGTTGATAGAAAGAAGCAAGGAAAAACACCACATGATCTCAACTTGTGCAAAAAAAAAAAAAAGTCATCTGATAAAATCCATTTCCCTTTCATGACAAAACACTCAATAAACTAGGAGTAGATGGAAATGTTCATTATGTGATAAAGGCCGCATATGAAAAACTGGCAGCTAATATCACACTCACTGGCGAAAGTCTGAAAGCTTTTCTCCTAAGATCAAGAACAATATGAGAATGCCCACTTTGTCACTATTCATTATAGTGCTGCCAGTACCAATAGGAAAGAAAAAAAAAAATGGTTACCAAACTGGAAAAGAAGAGGTAGTTACGTTTGTTTGCAGACAACACAATATGTAGAAAACTTCTAAGGAACCCACAAAGAAGGTTGAATTTAGTGATGTTGTAGGATACAAAATTGACAGACAAAAATCAGTTGTATCTCTATACACCAGGAATGAACAACTCAAAAAGGAAATTAAGAAAACCTTTACATTTACATAGCATCAAAATAATAAAATTCTTAGGAATAAACTTACCAAGGGGGAGAAATACTGTACACTGAAAACTGAAATTCATTGCTGATGGAAATGAAAGAAGACCTAAACAAATCGAATGACATGTCACATTAGAGGACTGGAAGACTTAATATTGTTAAAATGACAGTACTTCCCAAATTTATCTGTAGATTTAAAGCAAATCCTCATCAAAATCCCCACTGGGATTTTCTACAAAAATAGAAAAACTCACCCTAAAATTCATATAGAATTTCAAGGGACTCTGTATAACCAAAGCAACCTTGATAAAGAACAAAGTAGGAGGACTCACACTTTGCTTACTGCAAAGCTACCACAGTCAAAACAGTGACACCATCATAAGAATAGAGATATAGACTGATGGAATAGAATAGAGATGCTAGAAATAAACCCTTACATTTATGATTGATTTTTGACAAGAGTGTCAAGACAACGTAAAGGAGTAAAGTCAGTGTTTTTAAAAAAATGGTGCTGAGACAAATGTATAGCCACATGCGAAAGAATGGAGTTGAATCCTACCAAGTTAGTGATAGATCATTGGTTGTTTGTTTGTTTTTGAGAGAGAGAGAGAGAGAATGAGTGGGGGAGGGGGAGAGAGAGAGGGGGACAGAGGATCCTGAGCAGGCTCTGTGGTGACAGCAGTGAGTCCAATGTGGGGCTCGAACTCATGAACTGAGATCATGACCTGAGCTGAAGCAGGACGCTCAACCGGCTGAGTCCCCCAGGGGCCCCCCAAGTTAGTGATAGTTTCTTAATCATGACACCAAAAGCACAGATAACAAAAGAAAAAATTGGACTTCATCAAAATTTTAAGAGTTTGTCCATCAAGGGACACTATCAAGAGAGTGAAAAGACAAGCCACAGAACAGAAATAATATTTGTAGATTATATATCTGATAAGGGGTTAGTATCCAGAATATATAGAAACTTACAATTCAACAGGAAAAAAAAAAGCAAACAAAAACCCACTTAATTACAAAATGGGTAAAATGCTGGAAAAGACACTTCTCCAAAGAAGAGACACAAATTGCCAATAAGCACAACAAAATATCCTCAAATGTCCTAATTAACCATGAGGAAAATGCAAATCAAAACCCAATTTAAACGTCTCCAACCAGGAGGGGGACCTGGGTCGCCCAGTCGGGTAAGCGTTCCAACTCTTGATTTTGGCTCAGCTCATGATCTCACGGTTCGTGGGATAGAGTCCCAGGTGGGGCTCTTCCTCTCTCTCTGTCCCTCCCCCATTTGCTCTCTCTCTCAAAGTAAATAAACATTAAAAAAATTCCAACCATAATTATGTACTAATCTGTGTCTATTTTCAGTTCTGTCAATTATTGTTCCATGTAATTTTGTTACATTTTTTATTGTGGTAAAATACACATACCATAACATTTACTATTTTAACCATTTTTACATGTAAAATTTAGTGGCATTAAGTACATTCACAATGTTGTGCATCCAATACCATTATCCATCTCCAAAACTTTTCATCATCCTATACCAAAACTGTACCATTAAACAACTCCCCACTGTCTCCTGCCCTAGACCCTCATCACCTCTATTCCACTTTCTGTCTTTATGAATTTGATCCTTTTAGGTACCTCTTATAAGGGGAATTACACAATATCCTTTTATGTATGCCTTATTTCATTTAACATAATGTCCTCAATATTGATCTATGCTGTAGTATGTCTTAGTTATCTCAAGCTTCCGTAACTAAATACCACAGACTGTTTAAACAACAGAAATTAATTTCTTACAGTTTTGAAGTCTGAAAGCCTGAGATCACAGTGGTGGCATGGTCAGGTTCTGCTGATCATGGCCATCTCTTTGCTGTGTCCTCAGATGTCAGAGAGAGAGAGAGTCCCCATGTCCCTTTCTCTTCTTATAAAGACAGTAATCCCATCATGAGGTCCCTACCCTAATGATGTCATCTAAACCCAATTATCCCCCAAAGGTCCTATCTCCAAATAACATCACATTGGGGATTAGGGCTTCAAAATATGAATTTTGGTAGTGGGGACAGAATTCAGTCCACAGCATAGTGTATATCAGAATATAATTCCTTTTCAAGCTTGCAGAATATTTCTTTATAAAGCATTTTATCCATTCATCTGTCACCGACTTTTGGGTTGCTTCTGTCTTTGGGCTATTATGAATAATGATGCTATGAATATTGGTGTACAGGCATCTAGTTGAGTCCCTGCTCTCAATTCTTTTGAGTAAACATCTAGGACTGGAATTGCTGGATCATATGGTCATTCTATATAACTTTTTAAGGAACTGGCATATGATTTTCCAGAGCAGCTGCACCATTTTACATGCTTACTGGCAATGCACAAGTGTTTCAATTTCCCCACATCTTTATCAATGCTTGTTTTCCTTTTTTGCAATAGCCATTCTGTTGGGTGTGAAGTGGTATCTCATTGTGGTTTTGATTTGTATTTCCCTAATGACAAATGATGCTGAGCATCTTTTCATGTGCTTATTGGTCATTTGAATATATTCCTTGGAAAAATGCCTTTGCCTATTAAAAAATTTCTGGGTTTTTTAAATTATGAATCAACAGGGTTCTTTATATACTCTGGATACAAGACTCTCATCAGATATATGATTTGGAAATATTATCTCTCATTCTGCAGGTGTCCTTTCACTTTTGACAGTGTCTTTTGGAGAAAAAAACTTTAATTTCAATTATGTCAAATTTATCTATTTTTTTTCTGTTGCTCATGCATTTTGTCTTATCTAAGAATCCATTGCCAAATTCAAGGACATGAAGATTTACTTCTACACTTTCCTTCTAGGGAGTTTTATAGTTTTTAGCACTTACATTTAGGTCTTTTATCCATTTTGAGTTAATTTTTATTATGGTGTAAGGTAAGGGTTTAACTTAATTATTTTGCACGTGGCTTTTCATTTGTCCCAGCACCATTTGTTGAGAAGATTATTCCCTCCCCCATTAAATAGTCTTGACTTTGGGGAACCTAGGTGGCTCAGTCAGTTGAGCATCCAATTCTTGATTTCAGCTCAGCTCATGGTCCTGGGGTCCCAGAGTCATGGGATTGAGCCCCACATTGGGCTCCATGCTGAGCATGGAGCCTGCTTAAGATTCTCTCTCTCTCTCTCTCTCTCTCTCTCTCTCTCTCTCTCTCTCCCTCTCTGTCTCTGTCTCTCAGGGTGCCTTGGTGGCTAGGTCGGTTCAATGTCCAACTTTGGCTCAGGTCATGATCTCATGATTTGTGGGTTTGAGTCCCATGTCAGACTCTGTGCTGACAGCTCAGAGCCTGGAACCTGCCTCAGATTCTGGATCTCCCTCTCTCTCTGCCCCTCATGCTCTGTTTCTCTCGTGCTCTCTCTCTCAAAAATAAACATTATTTTTTTTAAAATAAAAAGTAAAAAAGATTCTCTCTCTCCCTCCCTCTCACTCTCTCTTTCTCTCTCTCTCCATCTGCCTGTCTCTTCCACCCACATGCTCTCTTTCTTTCTAAAATAAAAAAAGTTTCAACATCATTGTTTAAGCTCATTTGAATATGTACATTATTTCTTTTTTTTAACATTGTTTTTAAAGTTTATTTATTTATTTTGAGAGAGCAAAAGCATGCATGCAAGGAGGGGAGGGGCAGAGAGAGAGGGAGAGAGAGAATCCCAAGCAGGTTCCACATTGTCAGCACAGAGCCTGATGTGAGGCTTGATCCCATGAACCGTGAGATCATGAACTGAGCCAAGATCAAGAGTCAGACACTTAACTGACTTGAGCCATCCAGGTGCCCCATCAGGGTTTATTTCTGGATTCTCCATTCTATTCCATTCATCTGTATGTCTGTCTTAAGACAGTACCACACTATTTTGATTATTTTTGCTTTATAGGTAGTTTTGACAAAGAAATGTGAGTCCTCCTACTTTGTTCTTCTTTATGAAGACTAATTTGCTACTCTCAGTCCCATAAAGTTCATACAAATTTTAGAATAGCTTGTCAATCTCTGACAAAAAAAGGCAGCTGGGATTCCTATAAGGATTGTGTTGAATCCGTAGATTAATTTGTGGGATATTGCTATTTTAACAATATTAGTTCTTCCAGCCCATGAACAAGGATATCTTTCCATATATTTAGATTTTTAATTTAACAGTGTTTTACCATTTTCAGAATGTAAGTTTTGCACTTATTTTGTTAAATGTACGAAGTATTTTATTCCTTTGGATGCTGTTGTAAATGACATTATTTTCTTAACTTCATTTTCAGATTGTTCATTGCAAATTTCTACAAATACAATTGATTTTGTATATTGAGCTTGTATTATGTAACTTTACTGAACTAGTTTAATAGCTTTTAGTGGATTTCTTTAAGATTTTCTAGATATAAGATCACATCATCCATAAATATAGTTTTACTTTCTTCCTTTCAATTCTGGATATCCTTATTTCTATTGCCTAATTTCCCTGGCTAGAACTGTCAGTACAATTTTGAATAGAATTGGTGGTTGTGAACATCCTTGCCTTGTTCCTGATCTTAGTGGGGAAAACATTCTGTCTTTCAACATTAAGCATGATGTTAGCTATGTTTTTCATAGATGCCCTTTATCAAGCTGAGTAAGCTCCCTTATTTTTCTAGTTTGTTGAGCTTTTATCATGAAATTTGTTGGATTTTGTCAAATGTTTTTTCTATGTCTATTGAAATGATCATGTGTTTTTATTGATATGGCATATTTTAGTAATGAGTGTTTAGATGTCAAACCAACCTTAAATTCCTGTGATAAATCCCATTTGGTTATATAGTATAATTCTCTCTTTTTTTTTTTAACATTTATTTATTTTTGAGAGAGAGAGAGAGAGAGAGAATGAGACAGAGGAGGGGCAGAGAGAGGGAGACACAAAATCTGAAGCAGGCTCCAGGCTCTGAGCTGTTGACACAGAGCCCGAGACAGGACTTGAACTCACAGACTGTGAGATCATGACCTGAGCCCAAGTCGGGTACTTAACTGACTGAGCCACCCAGGTGCCCTGTGGTCATGGATATAATTCTTTTTATACGTTGCTGGATTTGGTTTGCTAGTATTTTGTTGAATACTTTTTCTGTCTATTTCATAAGAGATATTGGTCTGCAGATTTTTCTCTTGTAATGTCTTTGTTTGATTTTGGTATCAGGGTAATACTGGCTTCCTTTTAAATGGGAATTAGAAAATTTTTTTTGTGAGTAAAATAAATTCAAATTTACAATGTGGTTACCAAAGACTATGAAATATATTTTTAATAAAACTCAAAACAGAATAAGGTTGATAATCAGCAAAGCAAGGGAAGAATGTGATCAAATTATCCAATCACATAAGTAATACTTGTTATTATATAAAACCTGACGGATACAGGGAAAAAAGAGAAAAAAAATTCTACTACCAGAGATTACTGTTAACATTTTAATATATTTGCATATATATTCACATAGACATATATATCAAAAGTAGGCCAAATTGTATGTACTACTTTTTAAAATACAGTTTTACTTTTAGCAATTTTATACATGAATGGAGTTATACCTCTTTGGATGCTTTATGGTGTATATAAGAGGAAATACTCCTTGGGTGGGCATATCTAATAAGAAAACATACTAGTTCACACATCAGAAATCAGAGTGAGGACTGTCTTCCAGCTGGGTGATTTAGGTGTTCAAAGATACATTAAAATCCCAGGTCTTCTCATCTCTCTGCTCTGCCAGTCATAGCATCAGCTTGGTACTAAGATAGTCACTCACAGCATTTGGTGCTGCCTGTTTCCTTATCCACATGGTGGAGAACGTGGCTTCCCAGTGACAAATTTCTCTTTCATGTCAGGAGAGAACTTTCCAGAACACTGGGCAAGATTCTTCTGTTCTGGAGCCATCCAATAGGTCTCAGTCAAGCCCAACCCTTGAGCTGAGGTCAGTTCCCCAAGTGCCTTTTCAGATAGGACTGGGAAAAGTAGGAGTGATTATTGGTAAGTCCATCACATTGTTTATCATGAAAGTTTAAAAATCAAATAGTACTTAAAAATGTATATGAAAGATCAGCAGGTTGAACTTGTATTGTGTAACTTTACTGAACCAGTACTGGCCCATTCTGCTCCACCCAGAGGCAAATATATTTCAACACTTTAAGTTATATTTTTCCAGTATTCCTCTCCAGATTTCTCAAGAATATACTTATATAGTGTTATTTCTTGATACTCAGGGTGATTGAGGATTTAACTCTTCCATAATAACATCTCCTGCTTGCCCACTTTCCCTCATACATCATTAAGTACAGTAGCTTTTGTGTTATGTTATCTTATGTTATGTTATGTTATGTTATGTTATTATTATGTTTTATGTTACATTATGTTGTTAGGTTTTATGTTATGTTATGTTTTGTGTCCCCCAAAATTCATGTTTAAGCCCTAACCCACAATGTGATTTGATTGTATATGTGATTTGGTTGTATTTGGAGATAGGGGCTTAAAGAGGTATCTTAGGTTAAATGAATGAGTGGGCTCTAACCCACTCCTAGTTTTGTTGATTTGATCAACTATTTTTTTTGTTTCTGTATCATTTGTTTCTTCTATAATCTTTATTACTTCCCTTCTGCTGGCTTTGGGCTTTATTTTCTGCTCTTTTTCCAGCTCTTTTAGGTGTTAGGTTAGGTTGTGTATTTGAGACTTTTTTTGCTTCTACATGAGGGCCTGTATTGCTATATACTTCCCTTTTATGCCTTTGGGATAATTGCCTTTGCTGCATCCCAAAGGTTTTGGATACTAAATAAAGCCATGTATTTTAAGTTTCTACTTTAATTTCCTAGTTAACCCATTCATTTTTTAGTGGGATATCTTTTAATCTCCATGTATTTGTAACCTCCACACTCCCCCCACCCCCGCCCCGCCCTGTCATTCCTCTGTAGTGTGTGCTTTGATTTGTTTGTTAAAATAAGCCTGGGGCCCCTGGCTGGCTCAGACAGTTAAGCATCCAACTCTTGGTTTGGGCTCAGGTCATGATCCTGCAGTTTGTTAGTTTGGACCCCAAGTTGGGCTCTGTGCTGTCAGTGTGGAGCCTGCTTGAGATTCTCTTTCCCCCGCTTCCTCTCTGCCCCTCCCCTCTGTCTCTCTCTCTCTCTCTCTGTCTCTCAAAATAAATAAATAAACTTAAAAAAAAAGCCTGGTCCAAAAAAAAAAAAAAAAGAAAAGGAAAAGGAACAACAACAAAAAAAACCCACACAAAAAACTATAAGCCTAATTCCAAAGAAAAAGAAAGAACGAAAGAAGAAAAAGAAAAAAAAAAAATAGAAGCTTGATCCAAAAAATGAGAAAAGGAAACAAAGAAATAAAAGAACAAAGAACTATAAGCCTGATTAGAGAGAGAGAGAGAGAGAGAGAGAGAGAGAGAGAAAGCCTGGTTCTATTTCCACCAGAACTGAAGTCAATGCTTTGGAGCACTCTATGATCAGTAGACTTGGTACATGTGGGGGACCTGTGTGCCTTGTGTCCTCTGGGGGAGAGGCCCAATGTGCTGGCTCACAGACCTGCCCTAGTAAAGATGCAGCTACAGGGCACAGAGGGGCAGGGTTTGGTATAAGCAGCTTCAGCCTCCCCTGGGAGCACAGCGTTGCTTGCTGGTGGGTGGTGGAAGATGGCATCACCCCACCCTCTCGTCCCCAGGGATGACTTAAGATTTTCTATGTAGATAATCATGTTGTTTGCAAATGGGGACAGTTTTATTTCTTCCTCTCTCATATGTGCACAATTTTATTGCATTTTTTGCTTTGTTGTCCTGGTTAGGATTTCTAGTACTATGTTGCATAAGACTTGTGAGAACCATGTTCCTGATCTTAAGGGAAAAGTATTCAATCTTTTACTGTTAAATATGATACTGGCTGTAAGACTTTTTTTGTAGGTGCTTTTTATCAAGTTGAGGAATTTCCTCTTTATTTCTAGTTTTCTGAGAGCTTTTGTCATGAATGGATAGTGAATTTTGTAAAATTCTTTTTCTACATTAATTGATATGATCATGTGTTTTCTTTTTTAGCCTTCTGATACAGTGTATTATATTGCTTGCTTTCAAATATTGAACCAGCCTTGTATCCCTTGAATAAATCCCAGTTGAGCATGGCACATAATTATTTAAAAATATTTCTCAACTACGTTTGCTAATAGTTTGTTTAGGAGTTTTATATTTAAGTTCATGAGACATATTGGCCTATAGTTTTCTTTTTTTAAAAAAATATGGTCTTTGGTTTTGGTTTCAGGGCCTCATAAAATGAGTTAGGAAATGTTCCCTTCTCTTCTATTTTCTGGAAGAGATTGTCTGGAATTGGTGCTAATTCTTTAAATGTTGAATGATGAATGTCTCCAGGGAAACTATCAGGGTATGGAGATTTCTTTTTTGGAAGTGATTATAGATTCAACTTCTTTAATAAACGTAGGATTTATTTGGGTTATCTATTTCATTCTGGGCATGTTTTGATAGTTTGTGACTCTCTAGGAATTGGCACATTTCATCTAAGTTGTTGAATTTATGTGGATAGAGTTTTCATAGTATTTCCTTTTTATACTTTTAATGGCTGCAGCATCTATATTGATATCCCCCCTTTCATTCCTAATATTGGTAACTTGTGTCTTTTCTCTTTCTATTTTTATCAATTTTATTCAATATTTATCAATTTAATTGATCTTTTCAAAAGCTGCTTTTTTTCCTCTATTTTTTCCTATTTTCAGTTTCATTGATTTCTGCTCTTATTTTTATTATTTCCTTCCATCTTCTTGCTTTGGGTTTTTTCCCTCTTCTTTTCCTAGTTTCTTGAGGAGGGAACTTAGATTACTAATATGAACCTTTTCTCTTTTCTAATATAAGCATTTAGCACTATGTATTTCCCTCTCAGTACTGCTTTAGACATATCCCACCAATTCAGATATGTTGTGTGTTTTTTTATGTTTATTTAATTATTTTGAGAGAAAGAGAGAGAGAGAGGGAGAGGGAGGGGCATAGAGGGAGAGACAGAATTCTAAGCAGGCTCTATGCTGTCATTGTGGAGCCCAAAGTGGGGTTCTGGCTCACGATTGTGAGATCATGACCTGAGCCAAAATCAAAAATAGGATGCTTAAATGACTGATCCAGGTGCGCTGATAAGTTGTGTTTTCATTTTCATTCAGTTTTATGTGTTTTTTATTTCGTTTGATGCTTCCTCTTTGATTCATGAGTTATATACAAGTGTGTAGTTCAGTTACCAAGTGTTTGAAGATTTTCCTGTTATTGATTTCTACTTTAACTCTATTATGGCCAGGAATATACTCCATATGATTTCAATTTTTAAAAATTGTTAAGGTTTGCTCTATGACCCAGGAAATGGTCTATCTTGGTGAATATTCCATGGACACTTGAAGATCATGTATATTCTGTT
Source organism: Panthera tigris (assembly GCF_018350195.1). NCBI lineage: Eukaryota > Metazoa > Chordata > Mammalia > Carnivora > Felidae > Panthera > Panthera tigris. The sequence goes on along the minus strand of NC_056667.1, from coordinate 109,707,546 downwards.
GTTGGCTAGAATGTCCTATAAATGTCAATTAAATTCTGTTGGTCAGCTCTTCCATATCTTTACTGATTGCCTGTCTTGTTGTTCCATCCATTGTAGAGACTGGAGTGTTCAAGTCCCCAGCTATGGCTGTGGATTTGTCTACTTTTTCTTTTAGCTTCATGTATTTTGAGGGTCTGTTGTTTGGTGCACATATATTTAAGATTATGATGTCTTTCCAGTGGATTGATTCTTTTATCTTGTAATATTTTTCTTTGTCATGAGAAATTTTTTCTTTGAAATTTATTCTATGTGATATTAACATATAACCACTCCTGCTATTTTTAAAAATAATATTTGAAGGATGTATCTTTTTCTATTCATTAACTTTCAACCTATCTATAGGTAAGTTTGAAATGAGTATCTTATAGATAGCATGTAGTTGGGTTGTGTTTTTTATAATCCACTTTGCCAATCTGTCTTTTAATTGGTATATTTAAACCATTTACATTTAAAGTAATTGTTGCTATGTTAGGGCTTAGGTCTTTCACATTATTATTTGTTTTGTGTTTGTTTCCTTCATTTTTTATTCCTTTGCTTTTCTTTTCTTGCCTTCCTGTGGGTTACCTGAGCATTTTTTAGAATTCCGTCTTGATTTACTTATATGAATATGATTTTTAAACCTTAGTTCAGATAAAGAAGCTCAAAGGAGGTGATTGTTATGCACGTATCCAAATTAGAGATTTAAGGATCATCAATATTTCCAATATTTTCAATATTTCTTATATTTTTCTATTTGTTCCTTCTGTTTCTTGTTCATCTCTGTTCCTTTTTTCATGCTTGCCTATGGGTTACTTGAACATTCTGGGGGACCTATGTTATGATTTCTTTGTAGTTTTTTTGAGTACATCTCTGTGTATACTTCTATTTTAGGGGTTGCTCCAGGTCTGACAATATACATACACAACCGATTAGACTACTCTTACCAGCATTTTACTGATGCTGAGAAAGTATAGAAAACTTACTTCCATTTAAGTACTTTTAATTTCTCCACTTTTAAAATATAGTTGTTGTAAGTATTTCCTCTCTATATATCGAGCATCACGTCAGATCATGTTAAAATTTTTACTTCAACCATCAAACACAATTTGAAAAACTTATGAGGAGAAGGATATTTACCCTTATTTTTTATGCATTTCATTGTTCTTTCTTTTTTCTTTTTGATGTTCCAAAATTCTTTCTGTTATCATTTCCTTTCTGTTTGGAGAATGACCTTAGTCATTTTTAGAAGTAGGTCCACTGGTGACAAATTCTTGTAAGCATTTCTCTGCCTAAGAGTGACTCCTTCATTTCTAACGGATATATTATCTGCATGTAGTTTGGCATTGACAATTCTTTTCTGTCAGCACTTGAAAAATGTCGTGTCATTCCCTTTGGTCTCCTTGGATTCAGATAAGAAATTTGCTGTCATTTGAAGTGTTTTTCTTTAGACAATGAATTATTTCTTTCTAGCTACTGTCAGGATTTTTTCTTTGTCTTTAGTTTTCAGAAGTTTGATTATGATATGTCTTGGGTGGATTTATTTAGGTTTGCTCTTTTGGACTTATTCACTTCTTGAATGAATAGGTTTATGCTTTTCACCAAATTTTGGAAATATTCAACCATTATGTCTTCAAATATATATGTATACATTTTTTTTTGTTCCACACTTTCTCTTCTCTTCTTGGAACATTAACGACACAAATGTTAGACTTTTGTTATTACCCCATAGGTCTCTGAGGCTCTCTGTTCATTTTTTTCCCCATCTATTCTCTCTTTGTTGGTCAGACTGAATCAATTCTATTGATCGACAGATCAGTATGCTTTCATATCTTATCTTCAGTCTATTATTGAGCCCATCCAATGATTTTTTAATTTTGATTATTTGATTTTTTAATTCTATAATTCCTCTATGGTTCTTTTTATATTTTCTATTTCTTTACTCAGATTTTTTATTTTTACGTGTTTCAAAAATATTCGTGATTGCTTATTGAAGCATTCTTATGATGGTTGCTTCAAAATCTTTGCCAGATAATTCCAACATTTGAGTCCATCTCAGTGTTAGCATTCGTTGATTGTCTTTTCCCCTTCTAGTTGTGATTTTCCTGGTACTTGGTATGATGAGTGATTTTAAAAATTAAAAAAATTATTTTATTTTATTTTATATTTTAGAGAGAGAGAGAGCAAGCAGGGGAGAGGGGGAGAGGCGGGAGAGGGGGAGAGGGAGAATCTCAAGCAGGCTCTATGCTCAGTGTTGAGCCTGATGCTGGGCTCAATCCCACGATCTCTGAACTGAAGTAAAGGGTCAGATGCTCAACCAACTGAGCCACCCAGGTGCCCCTGATGAGTGATTTTTTACTGTATTCTGGACATTGTGAGTATTATGTCCTGAGACTCTGGATCATATAGAAATAATCTATTTTAGCAAATAGTCATTCTGTTTAGGTTAGTGTGATGGTCTTGGCCTACTTTTGTGGGCTGTGGTTCCAATGACAATTTCATTTCTGAGTCCTTGCAATGCTATTCTGGTCTACTTTGTATGTGTGCTATTCAAAGGCTGCTCTGAAAAACCTGGGTCAACCAGCTGTCTGCACAAAATATCCTATGCAGGTTTAGAGAATCCCTTTCCCCAGTTCTGTTCTCTCAAAAATCCTCCCACCATTCCCTAGCTTGGAGAGGAGGGGCATTTCCTGCCACTGCTAGGTCCAAGCTTCCCATGTTTTCCACTGACACTACCCACAGAGGAGGAATCTCTAGGGCTTCAGCCACTGCTGAATCGTGGGTGGAAGTGAGACCCCCCTTGATTAACACAGCCAGCAGTGGGGGAGGAAAATGCCCCAGGTTATCTGCTGTTGCTGTGCTGCCATAAACTATTTGCTACCCCTGAGTGAGGGATTTCAGTCCAGAATCACCACTCAGTCTGCTGGTGCCACACCTGGAGGGGAAGAAAACATTCCATCCAGGGTCACAGATGTTAGTGGGCAGGGAGAAGTCTCTCTATTCCTTCTCCACTGACTGACCTGTCGACAGGGCAGCAAAGTACTGTCTCTGGACTGGCCAGGGCTCTCTGCTACCATTCAGTCACCAACCTGCCTTCCATCTTTCAGAGTCCTTGTTTTGGACTGAATGTTTGTGTCTTCCTCCAAATTCATATGTTCAAGTCCCTAATTCCTGGTGTGATGGTATTTGGAGGTGTGATGGTATCTGGGAGGTGATTAAGCTGGGGTCATGAAGCTGGAGCCCCCCGATGGGATAAGTGCCCTTATACAACTGGGAGGACAACAACTCTCCTTCTCCTCATAAGGATGCACTGAGGAAAGACCATGTAAGAATGCATCAAGAAGGCAGCTGTTGGGGCGCCTGGGTGGCTAATTCGGTTAAGCAGCCGACCTTGGCTTAGGTCATTATTTCGTGGTCTGTGTGTTCGAGTCCCGCGTCTGGCTCTGTGCTGACAGCTCAGAGCCTAGAACCTGCTTCAGATTTTGTGTCTCCCTCTCTCTGACCCTCCTCTGCTCATGCTGTTTCTCTCTCAAAAATAAACATTAAAGAAATTTTAAAAAGAAGAAGAAGAAGAAGAAGAAGAAGAAAAGACAGCTCTCTGCAACCAGGAAGAGGGCTCTCAGCAGACACTGAATCTGCTGGCACCTTGATGTTGGACTTCCCAGCCTCCAGAACTGTGAGAAATAAAAGTCTGTTGTTTAAGCTACCAGTCTGTGGTATTCCGCTGTGGCCCTCTGAGCTGACTGCAACACCCCTCTTGTGATTGTCAGCTGTGTTACATCCAGGTTTTTAGGTGTATGTGGTGGAAGCAATTGGGAGAAATAGTGTCTATGAAGTTTCATTGACAGAGTAGAAGTTTTTGATTTTTATAAAATCAGATTTATGGATTTTTTTTCCTGTTATAGTACATGCTCTCTGTGTCATATTTAAGGCATTTTTGGCAAACCCAAGATTACTGTATTGCTGCATAATAAATAACCCCCAAACTTAGTGGCTTAAAACAATAACATTTGTTATTTTCACAAGGGTCAGGAGTTTGGGAACACCTTGGCTGGGTAGTTGTGGCTCAGTCTCTCATGAGGGTGCAATCATCTTAAGGCTTGATGAAGTAAATATCTATTTCTAAACTCACTCATGTGACTGAAGGCAGGCCTTCCGTTCCTCACCATATGGACCTCTCTCCTCACAGCAGACATGCTGCCCTCTCCACAGAGCAACCTCATGACATGCAGGTGGCTTTCCCCAGAATGAATATGGGGAGAGAGACAGATACAGAGGGACGATGGAGAGGGGGAGAACCCAAGATGGAAACTGTAGTCTTTTAATTGCCTAATCTTGGAAGCGACATTTTATCACTTCTGCCATATCTGTTTGCTAGAGGTGATTAAGTCTGTCCACATTCAGGGCGAGGGGGATTAAACTCCACATCTTGACAAAAGGAAGATCAGAGAGTTTGTGAACATCTCTCTTTAAAAAAAAATGTTTTGAGAAGGGGGAGGGACAGAGAGAAAGGGTGACAGAGGATCTGAAGCAGGCTCTACACTGACAACAGAGAGCCTGATGTGGGGCTCAAACTCACAGACCTTGAGATCATAACCTGAGCCCAAGTCAGATGCTCAATTGACTGAACCACCCATGTGCCCCTGTGAACATCTCTTTAAAACCAACATGACCACTAAATTTTTCTTCTGTTTTCTTCTACAAGTTTTACACATTTAGCTCATACACCTACGATCCATTCCAAGTTAATTTTTGTATATGGTGTGAGATAGAGTCCTTCCCCTCCTCTGCCTTCCCCTTCCCTCCCTTCTCCTCTTCCCTCCCCTCCTCCTCAGCCTTCTTCTTCTTCTTCTTCTTCTTCTTCTTCTTCTCCTTCTCCTTCTCCTTCTCCTCCTCCTTTGTGTATAAGGCTATTTGTTGAAAATGATGATCTTTTCTCCATAGAATTGCCTTAGCGTCTTCGTTGATAATTAACTGACTGTATATTTGTGGGTCTATTTTGTTGCATTTAGCTATGTGTCTGTCTTCACATCTATATCACACTGTGTCAATTTCTGTGGCTTTCTGAAATCAAGTAGTGTAAGTTCTTTTAGTTCTTCTTCAGAGACATTTTGGCTATTTTAGGTCCTTTGAATTTCCACATAAATTTTAGAATCAGTTTGTCAATTGCTACAAAAAATCTTGCTGGGATTTTGATTAGGATTTCATTAATCTTTGATCAATCTGGGGAGAACTGACATCTTTACGATAATGAGTCTTCAAACCATGAACACAGCTTATCTCTCCATTTGTGTAGGTCTTCTTTAATTTATCTCAGCAATGTTTTGTGGTTTATGGTATATGGGTCTTGCACATTTTTTGTCATATTGGTGGGGACTGGAGGCACCGAAGAGCCTGGGCCAGAGAGCCAAGCATGCCTCTTGAGAATGAGGTTTGGACTGTAGAGATCCTTCCTCCTCTCATTCGGCCCAGAACAGCGACAGTCATGAGGGAAATGCCAGATGGTCAAAGGAATGAAAGAATGAACAAATGGGTGTATTCCTGGGGTCAAAGTCCACAAATTGACTTCTGATGGTCCTCTTAGTTTGGACTGGTGGAATAATCCTGAGCCTGGAGCTTCAGATGGATTCTGATATAGCTGCATAGTGACTGTCAGTTAGAAGGGGGCTGGGGAGTCTCTGCTGAGTTGTGAGGTCTGCAACCCCCACCCCCTCCCAGGGAAGTCATCTTCCTAGGGCTCTTGTGTGGCAGCTCAGTTGCCACATATTGTGCCAGGTACCTTACAGATGCCAATTAATTAATCTTCATGATCCCCGACTTAGGTAGATGCTATTTTTATTGCCATTTTGTCAGGTGGGGAAACTGAGACACAGGAATTTAGGAGCTTTGTGTAATTAATTGCTCACAATTACACAACTGGAAGGTAGTGGGGTGTGTCACAAATGCTTGTTGCACCTGGATACGCCTAAAAACATGGACCAACACAGAAAATGTGTTGTAGAACACCTCTGTGCTACATCCTTCTGAAATTTTAAATTTTGAACTATGTCTTATACAAAGGAGAGTGTAAAAAATATATCTGTTCAGTCTAAAGATTCATAATAAAACAATACATCTCTCCTAGGTTGTGAAGGAGAACATTCCAGGTAACTTAGAAACAACTCCTCTCCTCCTCATGTGCCCCTCCCTGATCCTGACCCCTTCGCTCTACTAGAGGTTATCATATTTCTCTCTCTTTTTAGACTTTTTTTAACATTTATTTTTGAGAGATGGAGCACAAGTGGGGGAGGGGCAGAGAGAGAGAGGGACACACAGGATCGGGAGCAGGTTCCAGGCTCTGAGCTGTCAGCGCAGAGCCCGATATGGGGCTCAAACCCATGATCTGTGAGATCATGACCCAAGCCAAAGTTGGACGCTTAACCAACTGAGACACGCAGGCACCCTGAGGTTGTCATACTTCTAAAAGTATTAATCATTGCTTTTCTTTACAGTTTTCCCTACTGGATATGTAAGTAATGCAATGTATTAGGTTGAACCATATGAAATTGAATATAGATGATTTCACATGGTTTAACCCAAGCATTTTCAGGGGGCAATATTGTTTCGTGGGGGTGAAAATTGGCTCTTGGTTGGGGACAAACAAAAAAATACCTAGACAACAGTGGTTTATGGTGCTCCAAAGAGCCACAATATAGGAACAGACATACAGCGTATCTGCGGAATTAAAATTTCATGGGAGGTTGACATTTTAGGAAAAAAAAAATCTCTAAAAAGTCTCCTTTGGCAGGTGATAAAGAAAAATAGGTTGAGAAACACCATCTTAACATTATTTAGTTTTACCTGTTTTTTGAACTTTATGTAAATGAACTTTACAAAAATCCTGTGCATGCGTCAGGTATGTGGACATTTAGTTTTGAGATTTGTGCACGTGGGTGCAGCCTGTTTGCTAGTTTCCTTACTGTAAACTAGTCCACCGTGGGAACATGCAAGCTGGCTCGCCCCCTGCCTTTCCAGTGAATGACCATTCGGGTTGTTTTCAGGTCTTTTGCTATTGTAAACCTTGTTTTACACGGGTCCTGGTGCGCTTGTGGTCATTTCTCTTGGGTACACACTGGAAGGAGAGGAATCTTGGGCTGTGAGGCACCTCTGTTAGATATCCACCTTTATTAGATGTCAAGAGGAGGTCCCGTGATTGATGCATTTTGCATTTCCACTAGCTGTGTATGAAAATTCTTTTTTTCCCCGTAAGTCTTTCCTAACACTCTATACTTACAGAGGTTTTAATTTTTTGCTAATTTAGTGGAGGGAAATTGCATATCATTGTTTTAATTTGTGCTTCTTTGAAAACGAAATTGGATATCTTCTCCCACATTTACTGGGCCTCTTAGGAAGTAGCAAGTTTTAGGTTTTACGCCATTGAGTTAACGTTTTTCCTTGTTGATTCAGACTTAAAAATATATATATATATGTGTATATACATATACATATATACACATATGTATATACATATATACACATATATACATATACATATATACGTGTATACATAGACATATACATATATATACACATCATATATATACATTTATATTTATAATTTATATACATTTATATACATTTATAATGTATGTATATATATAAATACGTGTATACATATGTTCTGAGTATGAATCATTTTCTAAGTATATGTATTGCAAATATTGTTTTCCCCTCTTAACCGACTGAGCTACCCAGGTGCCCTTGTTGTTTTCATTTTTTAATGATGTCTTTTAAAGATCAGAACTTCTCAATTTTAATGGAGACATTTTCTAAATAGCAATCTTTTTCTTTTGGTTTATGCTCTCTTTTGCTTGTTTAGAAAATCTTTCCCTACCCCAAGGCCCTAAAGATTCTACTCTGTATGCCTGTTTAAGTCTCACTGATATGCTTTCCCTATTGATACTTGGAGATTTTCACACCTTTTCACTGCCCCGCACCTCTTGGCGACGCCTCCGTGAGGCTGGCCTTGTTGAGAGAGAGGGACACACAGGATCGGAAGCAGGTTCCAGGCTCTGGAGCGGGTGAAATGAGCCTTGTTGAGCGGGTGAAATGAGGCCCCGGGCATCCCTCTCGCTGCCTCCCGCGCGGGGGCGCTGCTCCCGGCCCGGTCACAGGCGTGGCGTAGACAGGCTCAGCCACCACGAGCTGACCTTCCGTGGCCGGCAGGTGGCGCCCGCGTCCCGCGCTCCTGCACAGCCTGTGTCCTCCCAGGAGCATCTGGCAGCTGCTTCTTGCTGTGTCATCTTGGGCTCTAACTCTCCTGTTTCTATCTTCAAAACAGGACAGCTTTCAGAGCTTTAATGATGATTTAAGATTATGGTGGCAACAGCTGGAGATGGGAGCAGCTGGTTCTCTGCAGTCCCCACCACTCCCTATTGCCTTATGCTCAGCGCTGCTCTCATTTATTCATCTCGCCAGGCACCTGAAGGCATGTGACTTTGAGATCTCCCTTGTCAGACTTTGGCCCACTTAGATGGAGAGGAATTCAGGGCTGTGTGAGTCAAACGTCGCTTTATAAATTTTATTCTGGTGATACCTCTAAGTGGTTTAGAAAATCTGAAAAGCATAGGAAAACAAGATAAATAGCCTATGTTTTCAAGTCAAAAATAAATACTGTGAATATTGTTTTTTTCCCTTCTGTGTAGTCTATTCTTTTAAATGTCTTTATATAAAGCATCTACTGTGCCCCCTGTTGTGTTCGAGAAAGGGGCGGCTCTGGAGGACGGCTCCCTGGGATTGCAGAGACCCAGGACAGACACTAGTCCAGCCCAGGTGTGTGGACAGCATCTGGTTCATTGCTGGACAGAGCCTGGTCTTGGTTTCTGTGTCAAGTGGCACAGGACGGGCCTGACGGCTGTCCCCGCAGTCCTTCAGGGTCTGGTCCCCGGCAGTGGTGGGACCACAAGCAGCAGGAACTGCTGGTTTGCGTCCCACCAGCAGGGTCCCTTTCCTGCCTCCTCATGGTGTCCTGTGAGGTGTCTCCTGTGAGGTGATGGCCATTCGAGCATCCGGGGGCATCCCCATGCACACATGGGGTTCTGGGAGTGGGAGGCACCTGTGCTGTATGCTAGTGACCACCCAGACCCAGGTTCCCACCTCGGTAGCTGCTGCCCTGGCCCAGGACCCACTGCTGCTTGCAGATCTTTCTTGATTCTTTTGGCTTCTGGGTTCTGAGGACTGGCCAGGTGGAGGAGCGAGGGGAGGGGAGTTCCTGAGCAGTTGGATGTGGGGTTGCTCAGCCCAAGGGGATGCAGATCCATCTGCTAAACACAGTGGGGCTGTGCACTCCAGGTTGTGACCGTCTCCATACTAAATTACACTCCAGCCCTTTTGAGGACCCTGCCCTGGCAAAGGGGGGCTCTAGTATCACGTGGAAATCACTGGGAGCAGGTGGAGTCCCATCGGATTGTGAGGTCTGAGAAGTTGTGTGGCACCAGTAGGCTCGCACATCCTGTTAGTAACTAATGGCAGTTATTTCAGAATGTAATAAAAATAGTTCTCTTTCAATTTATGTATATGGCTTCCAAGCAGCTACTGTTATTAGCATATACACACTTGTTAAATGTTTTGGAGATACCAAGGGCTCTGTGATCTCAGACAGCTGAGAACCTCTGGTTTAGATGCTTCCGCCTCAGGACTAGTGGCCACAGGTGTGTGTGGTTTGGCAGTTCTCTCTACACAAGAGGACACCAGAAGGGCTCAGAACAGGGGTGGAGACCCCAGAGGTCTGGGCCTGCAGAGGGAAAGAGAATTCCAAGCAGGCTCCAGGCTCAGCATAGAGCCTGACATGGGGCTCGGACTCATGACTGTGAGATCATGACCTGAGCCGAAATCAAGAGTCAGATGCATGGGGGCACCTGGGTGGCTCAGTTGGTTAAGTGTCTAATTCTTGGTTTTAGCTCAGGGCATGATCTCACAGTTTGTGAGTTCGAGCCCCCCATCGGGCTCTGTGCTGACAGCACAGAGCCTGCTTGGGATCCTCTCTCTCTGCCCCTCCCTTGCTCAATCTCTCTCTCTCTCTCTAAATAAAAAACTTAAAACTATTAAGAAAAAACAAGAGTCGGACGCTTAACCGGGTGAGCCACCAAGGTGCCTCTGGGTGTGATTTTTATCTACACCTAGCAGTGTTGGATAGCTGATGAAGTTCAGCTGGGTCTGAGAAGCTTGGAGAAACCACGGGACATGGATTTGTCAGAGGGTTTGCACAGAGCTGTGCTGGATACATGCAGAACAGGAGCACGCTGGCCCCGTGCAGCTGGCAACAGCCCTCTGCTCTTGTAGGCCCTGTGTCCACAGCGAGAAGCAGCCCAGTCTTCCAGTGGTTGGATGTCAGGCTACCCAGAAAGCAGTTGCACAGCGTGTGTTAAAATTAAAATCCATCTATGTTCAGGCCCAGCCATCGTGATAGAAATAAAGCGCTGTGGATAAAATCAGCATCGGCCGCAGAGCAGAGCACAGTGTCTGCCCCTCTGCCAGGGATGGCTGAGCAAATGACAGTCATCTGCACCTGGAACATTAGGAAGCCATGACAGAGACTGCACGAATGCCTGAGTGGAAGATTCCAGAGGGATTTGTAGAAGCTGAGTGAGAAAATCAAGATGCACAAAGTGTGGAACAGGATCCCACTTGGTGAAGCAAACCAACCAAGACATATGGATAGATGTACGAAAGTATTCGTATGCATATATATGCTTATTATCAAAGGAAAACAGATGTTTTTATGTAATTAAAGGTGTGTTTACCATACGAGGAAGGCAGAATGGGATTGCAAGTGGTTCTGTTGCAAGTTTAATGGCGGCAACCATGTTTTGTACTCATCCAGTCTGTGGGGTCAGGCGCTTCACAAGGGCTCCACTGGTCACTTTCCACTTGGTGTCAGATGTCAGCTGGGGCCACAGTCATCTGGGCTGGCGCACCCACATTCCAAAGCGGTGCACACACATGGCTGGCTCGTAGCTACAGGCTTTGGTTGCTTTCTAAGTGGGCCTATCTATGGCACTGCTTGAGTATCTTTCTTCATGGCGACTTCTAGGGCCAGAGGGAGAGAGAACTGTTGTAGCCAGAAAGTAGCCACAGATAATAGTGAGAGAATGTGTGTGGCCATGTTCCAATAAGGTGCATTGACAAAAATGGGCTGTGGGCCAGATTTGGCCCGTGGGCTATAGTTTGCCAACATACAGCCTTGAGGTCCATGCTTAATACTCTGGCTTTTCCTCAGAGCCACTGGAGGGTCTTGAGCAGAGAAGTAACTTGGCATGGCTCAGAGCAGCCATGTGTGGATGACACATGGAGGGTCTAGAGGGAAGCCAGGACCCAGGGAGGAGGCCTGTGTCATGACCTGTGGGACCAAGGTTGGGACTTTGAAGCTAGATGCAGATTGATTGGTTGATTGACTCACTGAGAGAGAAACAAAAATCAAGATACCTCATTAGCCCTCAGACCTGTGTGACCATCATGAGCCTGGGGCCAAGGAGCTCCATGGTGGGGGTGGGGGTGGGGGTAAAGGTAGAGTTGGCCACTCTTGAGTGTGATGGGGTAGCTGAGGCTGGAGATAGAGGACCGCCTTTCATAGGAGTGCATGCCAATTCTACCTGAGACGGAGGCCACGTATTTGTGTGTGGAGGGGGCCCAGGGCCAGGAAGCCTGAGGGCAGAGGGCTGGCCTCCCAGGAAGCTGCCTGTGGCATTCAGCAGAGTGTGTGGAAATTTGTGGGGTCCAGGGAGCAGGGAGGCCACTCCTGCAGGGACTGCCCATCGGTGGCCCTCTGCCTCAAATGGTGATCCCTGACATTTGGTACTTCTCTGTAAAAACAAATATGTACACATGCAAATAAAAATGTGGGATTTTCGATTCAAGCTAGTGACTCATGTTCTGTAGCTGCTGGTCAGTGTTATGTTTAAGTGAAACTACAGATCCAGCATCTCCCTCCAACTTCTGAAATTTTCTAAGGTGCATAAAGTGAAAAAGGCTGAAAACTGACACCCATACACCCATTACGTAGATTCAACACTCAGTTTTCGCGCCAGCGGTGGCACACCTGAAGCCTGTCGTTTTCTCTGCTATAAATCTTCCTCACTTCCTTCTCTGTCTGCCTTTGAGTCTCTGCCAAAGCTCACTTGATGGTGGCTGGCCCCCGTGAATGGCAAACTCTGAGTAAATCACCTTTGCCTGTTCTCATTTGGGTGGTCTTTGTTTATTTCCACAACAGGATTATAATGCTCTTCGGAGTGAAAGCTATGAAGTGAATCTACCTTGTAAAACCAGAGAAGAAATTGTGGTCCCCATATTGGACCCAGAGGCTTGGAAGATAAGCAGATGTTGTGAGTGGAGTGGGGGGTGGGGAAAGGGGCATGATTTGGGGCTGGCAGTGCTGGAGGGCCCCTACTCTGCCAGGCCCGGCTGCAAGGGTATAGAGCTGGGCTGGGGAGGCTGTGCTCTGCGGACATTTTACTTGCCGCTCTCCAGCCCCATCCTGACTGTCCAGAACAGACCCCAGGCTATGTGGGCACCATCTGTCTGCTCAGACGCTGTAACAAATATCACAGACCAAGGGGCTTAAACAACAGAAATGTATTTCTCCCAGTTCTGGAGGCTAGACATCCAACATCAAGGTGCTGGCAGGGTGGTTTCCCCTAAGGCCTCCCCCCGTGGCTTGCAGATGGCCACCTCCTGCCTGGGTTCTCATTTGGCCTTTTCTCAGTGGGCACGCATTCCAGTGTCTCTCCCCCCCCCCCCCCCCCCCCCACTTCTTACAGGGACACCAGACCTCCTGGATTAGGGCCCCATCCTTATAACCTCTGGAAAGGCCCTATTTCCAAATATGGTCACTTGGGAGATTAGGGTTTCAACCTATGAACTTGGGGGGCACATAATTCAGTCTATAACAGGTACCAAGGGCAGACAGCTGCTTCCTTCTAGAGGGAGGGAACAACAGCCCCAACGCATCCACAAGCAACTCACCTTTGGAGGACTAACCACTCACTGGTTTATTCTCTGCCACACCCCTGTTCACAGGTTGTCCCACTCCTTGCCTGCAGTGGCCACTGTCTGTCTCTGTTTGGAGTGGAGGTGACCCTGTAGAACATGTGTTCTCACTTTAGGCTCATGCTGGGCAGTGGGGATATTTTGTGCATATTTTGTGGGGACGTGTGTCTGTGTCTTTTCCATTTTCCAGGGTGAAAACCAACAGCTTTCACTTCATTCTCTGAGGCATCGGGTCCAAAAGACAACATTGGCCATTGTTCTTGGTGGCAGGCGGCCTGGGCCTAGATCTGGTGACCCAACATAAAGCTCTGAAGGGAGCACGGCTCTGCACGGGACCCTTCAGCATGCCCTGTGGCTGAAGATACTGTCTCCTTGTCTGCGGTACAGGGACATCAGGAACATGCCCACTCGTCACATGCAAGGACCCTTGAAGTCCACCTTCCATCTTATTTTGTCCTCCCAACAATCTGGGTACCAGGCAGGTGCCTTTTCTAACAGACGCAGATTTCAGAGGAGGAAACTAAGGTTATAATTGGCCCAAAGTCATTCCTCTGGGAACCAAGACCTTCTGGCTCCTGATCCAGGGGCTCCACTGCTCCCCACTGCTCCCCACTGCATATAATCTATTTTTTTTTTAGTTTATTTATTTTGAGAGAGAGAGAGAGAGAGAATCCCAAGCAGGCTCTGCACTGTGAGCACAGAGCCTGCTGTGGGGATCAATCTCATGAACCATGAGATCATGACCTGAGCTGAAATCAAGAGTTAGATGCTTAACCGACTGAGCCCCCCAGGTGCCCATGCATATACTCTTTAAATAAGCTAGTTTGTTTGGCTGGCCGGCAGGTTTTGTCTATATTTCAAGGCACATTTGGAACTTATGAGTCCAACTCTACTTCATGTAACTTATGAAGTATTAGTCCATTTCTCACCAGAGGCCAAAAGCTCACCATCTGGATCATAATGCTCACACTTTCAAGCCAAGAACAGAGCACTGATTTCAAGCACCAATTCTCAACCTTGACAGTCCATAGAGAGAGGAGACTACATCCTATTTGAAAACCTGGGTGCCTGGGCCTCCCACTCAGGCTCAACCTGAATCACAGGCATCCCTACTTTTATAAGCTTACTATGTGACTCAAATAGATGATAAGAATTAAGAACTGATGATTTAGGGGAATCTTAGTGGCTCAGTTGGTTGAGCATCCGACTTCAGCTCAAGTCAAGATCTCACAGTTCATGAGTTCAAGCCCCACATCGGGCTCTGTGCTGTCAGCTCAGAGCCTGGAGCCTGCTTCGGATTCTATGTCTCCCTCTCTCTCTGCCCCTCTCCTGCTCACTCTCACTCTGTCTCTCTCAAAAATAAATAAACATTAAAATTAAAAAAAAAAAGAACTGCAGAGAAGTTTTGAAAATAAAGTGAAAACAGAAGAATAATTAGTGAGTTTGCGAATTGATCTTTATGTTTCATATATTTATATATATTTAGGGTTAGTATGGTGTCCTCATGATGTCTCAGGCTCCTTTTATAACATGGCTTCCCTTCCCAGGATCACCTCATTGTCTAAGATGGGTGCTAATGCACCAACCATCACATATGAGCCCCAGGCAGCAGGATAGGAGAAAGAAAGGTGAGGAACCTACCCTATCCCTTTTAAGGAAGCTTCCTGGAAGTATTATATAACATTTATGCTTACATTTATTTGGCTGAAAAGACCCCAAAATACTAACCAAAAAATAAATAAAAATTAATAATTTAGATTTTATTAAAATTGAGAACTTCTCTTCATCAAAAGTATTCATCAAGAGAATAAACAGCCAAGCTAAAGACTGGGAGAAGACATTCAGAACACATACATCTGACAGAGAATATCTATCAAGAAAGTATAAAGAGGAGCGCCTGGGTGGCTCAGTCAGTTAAGTGTATGACTTTTGATTTCGGCCCAAGTCATGATCTCATGGCTGGCTGTCAGCGCTGAGCCCACTTGGGATTCTCTCTTCCCCTGTCCCTTTCTCTCTGCCCCTTCCCCACTCTTAAAATAAATAAATAAATAAACTTAAGAAAAGAAGATGTAAAGAGTTCTTACAAATTAATAAGAAAAAGACAACACAATTTCAAAAAATGAGTAAGAGATACATTTCGCAAAAGAAGATATCTCGATTGCTCATAGGCATCTGAAAAAATACTTAACATCATTAACTATCTAGGTAATACAAATTAAAAACCATCTGAGATGCTGTTATTTAACTGGTAGAATGACTAAAATTGAACGAAGGTTGGCAGGGATGGGTAGCAATGGAAATAGACATCCTCTGCTTATGACGGTGAATGAGTTCAAACACTTTCAAAAAGTGCAAGTTTGTTATAAAGTTACGATGTACTTTTAAATGGCCCAGAAATTCCACTTTTTGCTATTTACACAAGAGAAACGAGAACATAAACAATTTAATAGCAACTGTTTTTATAAATAGCTAAGAGTTTGAAACAGCCCAGTGTCCAACAAGAGGAGAATGGATGAGCAGATTATGGAACAGTCACAGGTCAGAGACATTGAAAGAACAAAGGTCCACTGCTGTGGGCCATGCTCTCATCAGGCCCAGCTTTCTGCGCAGCTCAAGACTCTGGGCCTGGCCTGTGATCCTCTAGCAGCACTTGGTGGGCGTACTCCCTGAGTTGAGGGAGCTCAGAGCTCGAAAGGGCTCAGTCCGCTGCAGCCAGCCCCACCTCCTCCTGGGACTGGACTCACCCAGCCAGTGTCTGCAAGGACTTGCATGTGACACACATAACACGTAACACATAACACACATATAGTATAAAGTGTGCATAGCAAATAATTTATAGCATGTGCACATGTATAGCATGTAACACAGTGAATAATATTGCAGCATGTAACACACATAGCATATGGCATGTATCACATGTGACACGTAATAGAGTAATGCTATATGCTACACACAGTATATAACATGCACATAGCATGCGACATACACACCACACAAACACGTACACACTTATAGCACAGAACGTACATTGCGTCTAACACGTATAGCATGTGACATATGTGGCACAAAATAGGCACAGCAAGTGACATAGACAGCATGAAACACGTGGAACAGATACAGCATGTAATGTGCACAGCATAAGCCCACGGCTATGGTTTGCCCTTCCATGAGGGACGTCTGCCTTGGATGGGCTGGCCTAAAGTGGGAGCAGCTTTGTTAGTGGGCGTAACCAGGCTTGGTTTTCCCTTCCCCTCCCCCTCTACCCTTTCTTTCCTTCCTGAGAAGAGGCCTGAATAAGCGGGGGTAGAGAGGGACCTTTTGTAACGTGACTACTGCCCCAGCGGCCCCAGAGGCTCCTTCTGCACTAGTCTGGGAGCCACACAAGGTGGCCGCTGCTGGCATCTCCACACCTCTGGCCGCCTTGCAGGCCTGCTCCCAGGGCGAGTATGTGAGGCGGGCTGGCTTTCCTCTCAACAGCCTCCAGGGGGCCCCACGGTGAGGGAGAAGCAACACGGGAGGTGGGCGTCTGGTGGCTGCCCCGGGTCAGGGTCTTCTTCAGGTTCGTGTCCCCAGAAGCAGCCCTGGGTCAGGGATTCAAGCGCAAGCAGCATACCCAGGTCGTGATCCCAGCAGGAGGGCACGTAGGGGTCACAGCCTCTGGGACCCCGGGACCTGCATCCCTTCCTTCTCCAGCTCCAGACACCGTGTGCCCCCGGGGAGTCCAGCAGCTGTTGGCTGCTTGCCTCTGAAAAGGAATCCAGCCTTCCTTTTACAGGGGGAAAACACATGCTTGATGAAGAGTTTGCCTTGAAACCGCTAAGTGGAGGAGCTGGAGATCGCTTTTCCACACTGGTTACTAGGCTGGGAAGCTCAGGACCCAGTGATGGCCATGGGTGAGGGTAAAAGGGGGGTGCGCAGAACTGCCTGAGGGGACACACGCAGAGCCCCTTCCTTCCTGATCTGCCAGGGAGGGAGCAGAGGCGGGGCTGTGGCAGGAGCCTGAGTCGGTGCCCTCCTGTCACTCCATCCTGTCTGAATGAGGCCCCGGAGTTGCCCAGCCCTGAAGGGAGACCAAGCCCCTGCAGGAGAAGCTGGCCAAGTACAGCTCACACCGTGGCCTTCCAAGGAACAGGTCCCTTAAAGGAGCTGTAGAAAGGACTGAGGGAAAGGATGGTGGCTGTCTGGCTTCTCGCCCAGGCACTCGGTCAGATGGTGCTGGCTTGGCGAGGGTGTCATGACTGATGACTCCCTCTGGCAGGGGGGTCAGGCACAGGGCGTCAGGAGGGCCGGGGCCAGAGGCTGGGTGGCCCCAGTGGTGCTTGCCGGGCTGTGCTGAGTTGGTGTTTGTTGGCAGAGGGAGGCAGCGAGGGCTCTGTCCTCACCCCAACTTTCCCAATGACTGTGCCTGAGGTCCGTCTGTATGAACACGTAAACTGTTAGAAAGCTGAAGTTCCTGGATTCCTCCAAGCTGAGTCCCACCCTCCCTGTGTTCCCTGAACTCTGAGAAAATCACTGTCATGAACGTACCTCTTATCTTCCATTTTGCTTTTGGGTTTAGTTTCAGCCAGCTGTGTTTTGAACAGGTAATTTATTCATGCTTCAAAATTCAAAAGGTACAAAAGGGTACACAGGAAAGAGCCCCCGCCCTCCGCATGCGTTTGAGTCAAGAACAGCAGGGGGCAGTCTTGAAGCAGTGCATCCCCAGGAGTGTCTGGAACGGAGGTGCTGCCACTTGGGTGCAGACTCCAGCTGGGTTGCCTTTGCAGAAATACCACCTGTAGTGGCTGTGCCATGTAGCCCGTTGTTAGATTAGGTTCAGGTGAGAGTGACAGAAACCCCAAGCAGCTAAGAACTTAAGCAAGGGACATGTTTATTTTTCTCTTACACATCTTGAGGTAGGCAGCCCAAAGCTGGTAGGGTGGTTCCATAATCACCAGGAACCTATCCTGTTGCTTGACCATCCTCAACACGAGGCATCTACTTCATGGGCCAAAGTGGCTGCTTGACCTCCAGCCATCACATCCTCATTCTAACCATTAGGTAGGAGTCAGGGAAGAAGAAATGTCCACTACTTCTCTTTCAAGATTGTGTCCCAAAGCTGCAAGCGTCATCTCTTGCATACCATTGGCCAGAGTTTAGTAGTGTGGCCACATGTCATTGTGAGGGGGCTGGGAGCATGGTCTTGATCCCAGCTGGCTGTGGTCCCACTGATACGTGGAGGTTCTGTTGCTAAGGAAGGAGGGGAAGACAGATATCGAGGGACAGCTGGCAGGCTCTCCTGCGATGCCGGAGTTTAAGATTGTTTTTTCTTTATTTTGAGACAGAGGTAGCATGAGTAGGGGAGGAGCTGTGCTGCCAGCACAGAGCCTGATGTGGGGCTCGAACCCGCGAATTTGGCATCATGACCTAAGCCGAAACCAAGAGTCAGACACTTAGACTGAGCCAACCAGGGGTCCCCAAAATCATTTGAAGTGAACAAATCACTTCCCGCATGGAGTGCCAGCTGAAAACCAGCAGGACCTCCAGGCCACTTCCCGAGGGCACCTCTCAGCATGCTAGGGAACAACGTGAGAGTGATCCGGGCAGGTCTCGGTTCCTCTGGACACCTTAGTCCCCTGGAAGCCCTTCTTGCCAGAGCCACTCAGAACAGCCCTTGTGAGTGTGGCTTTGTCACACAGCGGGCCGCTCCCTGGAGATAGCTAGGCCTCTCCAGGCCTCTCCAGGCTTCTCCCTGGAGACAGTGCCACTGTGGATCTCTTGGGCTCATGTGTTGGGCTCCTCACAAACCATGTTGTCTGGAGCTCCGGGCTGAATCCTGCCTCCTGGCTCCTGGGGAAGGCGGGCACCACCCAGAACAAAGCAGACTGCTGAGTCCCAGCCGCAAGGCTCCAGGCCGGCTCCCTCGAGTCTTAGAGAGGCTGCGTTCTGAATGCTTGGCTTTATGTTTGAGAAAGAAAAGTGGCTTCTTTCCCTAGGCTTCCTTTCACTGAGAAGTCTCTAGGGTTTTGATGAGCTATAGAAGGGGGTGGGAAGACAGGGCTGGTGAGGACAAGCCCATTAGAAGGGAGGGTGGAAAGCTGCTGGGGGCACTGGGGTGAGGCGCCTCAGGAAGAGAGGAGGGGGAAGGCACCCTAGGTCGCAGCGCTCTGTGTTCACGGCCTTTGCTGGGTCAGGCACTGGAAACATAGTGGATGGGCTGAGAGCGAAGCAGAAAGGGGGACCATGGCCAGCCTGCTTGGGACCTCAGAGCCATGCATTTGCAAGAGGGGGCTGCGGCAGGGGAGTAGAAATGGCTGTGTGGCAAATTTAGACAGAAAAGCAGGCTTCCTGTGGCTGCTGGGAGGGTAACCTGTCTGGTGGGGGTGGGGATGGTGGTTAAGAACTCTTGCCTGCTGTGGGGATGGGGGTCCCTGCAGCACAGGTGGGGGCTGGAGAGTGGGGTGACAGTGCTGGGAGAACTGAGGGGGGTTCATCAGCAGATCACCAGAGGGGACACACTGGCTCTCGGGAGGGGTCTCTGTGCCTCACCTAAGACATGAGGCTAGATCCTGTGTCCTGACCACCCTGGCCACCCTGCAGTGGAGCTGGCGAGGAAAGAGGCTGGCTGGTCCTGACCAGGGCCTGCTGGCCCTCTTGACAAGGTAGCTGGGGGACAGTGGAGGGGGAGCCTGTGTGAGCACCCTGTCACTCATCACTTGGGGATAGGAGTGTCCTCTGGGCACCCAGAGAGGAGGGGAAGCAGAGGGGGGACAGGGAGAGCCATAACATGCTGGTTCTAACCAAGAGACACTGTTAGCTTGAATGGACAAATTAAGAAAAATTAAACCCATGTCAGAGGGAATGGAGACTTGAAGTCAGGATGTGAGCAATTTCTTTATAAAAAGCATGTTTTGGGAAAGGTGTGGGCAGTGCCGTGTAAATTCAAATTCCTCCTCTGGGCCTGCCCAGGAGCCTGGTCCCACTTAGAGCCTAGGGCCACAGCCAAGAAGGCCCCAGGACTGGGTGGGCTGTGCTGGGGAGGGAGGGAAGTGAGGGGTCCAGCAGGGATGGGACCAGGAGGGTCTTTGTATTTGTTTGGCAAGTAGAGAAGGCAGGGTGGGTGACTCACCCAACTTCTAGGAGCAGGAAACAAGACGGCGCTGACCAGGTGGGGATGGATAGGGCTGGTGGGCAGGGACCTGGAATATTGTCACGGTCCTTTAGGGAAAGAAAGGGAAAGGAGAGAGCAGGCCACAGTAGAGGCTATAGCCCTTGTGGCTTTGCTCTTTGGTGGGCAGCGTGGTGGGTGTGACCGAGCTGGTGGCGGGAAGGGTCAGGTCTCTGTGCACCCTCCCCTTGTCTGAGGTCAGAGCTGGAGCTGGGGATGACGGCCTAGTGTGCGATGTGTCCTGGCCTGGGCCATTTCACAGAGAAGGGCTGACAGCAGGTCAGTGGGCCAGGTGGAGTCCCAACTCTGATCTGACAACACGCAGTGCTCCTGAGAGGTTCTCTGGTGCAGCAGCGGGGACGGGACCCAGCGCCAGCTCCTTGTAGCAGGGGGGTTCCTGGCACGGGGGGGGTGGGGTGAAGCCCTTCAAGCTAGGCCACGTTGAGGGGGCTGGGTGTGCACCCTGGTGCACTAAGGCAGGAGGATTTCGTGGGGAGGGGGCTGGTCAGCCAGAAAGGGAAGGGTCCCCGTGACACGAATGGATACAGCTCCCTCTGATGGCCTCCTAGTCTTGAGGTCCATGCTCCTGGGTGGGGGCTGTGGGCTGCCATCCCCTTAGGTTGGATTTAGCCCTCAGGGAGCCCGTGTACTTGGGGCTGGGAGCACATGGGCTTCTCCCTGTGCCACTGAAAAGGGGACCATGACCAGGCAGAGTGAGTAGGGATGACTTTCCTCCAGGAAGAGAGAAGAGGAAGCACGCAGGCCCTGGGGCAGGATGAGCTCTAGCCAGAAGGTTTTGGGGTGAGAATCCAGGTTTTGGGGTGAGAATCCAGGTAAAGCACGTGAGTAGCAGGCCCACCCCAGGAAGTGGCTGCTGTTGGTCATGGCGGGTGTGTGAAAAGGGGACAGCAGAGGAGGCAGCGGTGGGCTGGATGGGGTTGGGTGGTAGCTGGCCACAAGGGGGTGGGGGGCTGCTCTGAACCCAGGAACCCAGAGACTGAAGGAGCCCGGTAGGACCCGGTGGGACTTGTGGGAGTGGCAGGGCTACAGCCTAGTGCAGGGACGGGGTGAGCAGGGCAGGGCCCAGGAGCCTCCCTAGCCTCAGGCTCAAGAAGGCTTGAAAGGGGGCCTCCAACTTTAAACAGAAAGATGAAAACTCTCATCCTTGCGGGGAGGTATTTCCACGACTGACTTTGTCTGATGAGGACCCTGGCCCCACATTGCACAGTGGACATGTCCATCCTGTATTCCCGGATGGGGAGCCAGCCTGCAGACTCCAGATGAAATGTTTAGGGAGGGCCAATTCCAAGCTGTGTGGGGGGGAAGGGGTGTGGCTTGCTGCACAGGTCTTTCCACACTGGGGTTCCGTGTAGAATGCTTCCCTAGCAGGGACCCTGTTACCAAAGAGACACTCCCTCATGGATTCAGATGGTCAGCAAGGTTGGGGTTTGGATCTGAAGGTTGGGGTTTTAAGGGTTAGCCGTGTCTGTCCCTCACTCTCTCCCCCACGTGGGAAAGCTCTGGCAAGCAGGTGGCAGCCACTTTGCCCCCTGGGAACTAGTGGTGCCCCCATCTCCTGGGTTTCTGTCCCACCTCTCAGTTGTTCAGGGGCTCCTCTCTACAGGCAGCTGTGGGGGAGGAGGCCTCAGCCTCCCCTCCCCGCCCCTCCCCCAGTTCTTCCCCGACGACGACGATGTGGACAGGGCGAGGTAGGAGTGTCCAGATACAAATTCTGGCAGGGGAGGAAAAGGAGACCCCCTTAGGCCCACTAGCTCCAAGGTACACTTTCTAGGGTTTTCCATGTGACAGTCACTGGGAACTGACAGGCTACTGGCTCTCCCCAGGACCCTTGTGGAAACGCAAGGTCGGTGCACTAGGGCCCCCAGCTGTAACACCGTCCAGCAACAGCTGGCCCCCACAACAGATCATTTTCCTGAAGGCAAGGCAATGAGCTGACTCCTTTTATCAGCCCTGTGGTCACACTGAGACCTTGGGCAAGGGCCCTCCCTCCCTGTCTCATCAGAGAACTAAAATCCATCAGGGCTGGTGGCCAAAACCACCTCACCTGTGTGGCATTTGTGCCCAAATATTTATCTTTTTAGTTTTTATTTTAGAGAGAGAGAGCTCATGAGAGAGCAAGGGGGAGGGGCAGAGGGAGAGAGAGAGAGAGAGAGAGAGAGAGAGAGAGAGAGAGAATCCCAAGCAGACTCCACGCTCAGTGTGGATCCCAATGCAGGGCTTGATCCCACAACCCCGGGACCCTAAGCAGAAATCAAGAGTGGGCCGCTCAACCGACTGAGCCACTCAGGTGCCGCTGAATCTGATCATGAGAGAACCATCAGACTGATGCAGACATTTTAAGGGACAAGTGGCCTATGTTAAAATGTCAGTGCTAAGAAAGGGAACAGGTGTGCGGTGCAGGCTGGGTCTCTGCTTGGTGAAAGGAGATGGGAGAAGCAGGACAGCTGAGCACCGCACAGTCCTCGGCTCACAAATAAGACCTGAGGACATCGTGGGCACAAGTAGGAAATTTAGACAGGGAATGTATGTTAGCTCGGATTACTGTGTTTATGTTAAATTTGAGATGATAAAGGGTTGAGTTTCATAGCAGAATGTCATTCTTAGGATGTACATGCCTGAGTATTCTGAAGACTGCAACTTATTTTCAAATATTTCAGAAAAACGTGTGTGTGTCGGAGTGTATGTGTGAGTGCATACACACATATCTGTGTGTACTCGTGTGCACGTGTTTGCGTACAGAGAAAGCAAGTGTGAGTGCAGGACGGGAAGACGCAACAAAACGTTGACCTAGGTAAATCTAGGCTAAGTGTTTACGGGTGTCCATGAACTGTTCTTTTGCCTTGTCATCTGCAAATCTTTCCAAGTTAAAAGTGAAGGAGGAAGAGGTCACTGAGAAGCACACGGTGTCTGCGTTTCTCAGCCTCACTTTAAGCTGGGCTCCTGTTCTCAAGTGTTGCAATTAAGGACCACTAACCCCTGCTTCGTGGCGATGACAGGTCGACCTCTTCCTTTGGCAAAGGGCTGCCTCAGGGAGAAAGTGCGTGAACTCCTTTCTTCCTGGCTGCCTGCACCTGAGGGAGCCCCCGCTCCCGCGTCCATCCCTGTACTCGGATGCTCATTTTGAAAATCAAACCCAGAAGGTCTGGCCACGCCACGCCGGGCGGACGGCTGTTACCACAGACCACAGCACACCCGAGGCTCCTTGTCAAGGGTTTATTTCATCTGCTAACATTCATTCTTGACCTAGACAAAAACAATTAGATGATTATGACTTGCTTTTCCATCATCAACTCGTTTTTCTTGTATGAATAACCAAAAGATTTCTTCTCAACACTTTTTTCTTTTTTTTTAATAAGAAGCTATAAATAAATAAAGCTTTAAACGCTCCTGGGTTCAAGTGAAACACTTCCAGTTCCCAAAAAGGTCACAGACTCATTGCTCGGACAATTTTGCCGTCCCTGTTTCCTCCTCCAGGAGGAGATGTTGCAGGTCTGTGTGAGGAGTGGGTTGTCTGCTCACCGCGTGTTGCCTCTGTTTCCTCAGCCCTGTGCAGAGCCGCTGGGTGGGGCACCCCTTCAGTGGAGCCCCGGAAGGTGGTGGTGTCGGAGGAGGCGCTACAGGCATGAGGAGCTTTCACCTCAATGCAGGTGGCCTGAGCAGAAGTGCCGGACTGGAGGCTTGAGGGGCCGAGGGGCACTGGCACCTGGTGCTGTCTCTGGGCGCCTTGGCCTGGGTGCTGGCCCCCCACGGGACCGCTTTCCAGATGCAGCAAAGAAACCAAGGAGAGACCCGTGTTTCCGTGTGAATTGGGACAACGGATCATAAGTTAAAACATTCCAATATGTACAAAACAGATCCTACACTCAAGGGGGCACACACAGGAAGCCGACTTCAGGAGGGCCGGGTGCCCAGGGGTTCAGGCAGAACGGGACTGAGCTTTCCACCAGGAGGTGGAATTGACCACCTCCTGATGAAAGCCACAGCAAGCCCCAAGCACCCCACATGCTTGTCCAAGACCCCAGAGGTCTCATGAACATGTCCCACCCTCCTCCCTGGAGCATGACTGCCCCAAAGGATGAGTGTCAGAACAGATCCCCCCCATGCTGACCTTTACTACCCCTTGAAAGAACCACTACACCACTTGGGCAATGGCCTGCTCAGCGTGACACACCCACTCTGTGGGGTGATCCTGGGTAGGTGTGGTGCCCATCCCAGCCTGCTAACCACTGCCCTTGGACTAGAAGATGAAGTGGTTGGTGTAGGAAGCAGGAGGTATGGGCACCATAACCTTTGCCAGGCAGGCAAAGACTAAAAGCTACTTCTTCCTGGGTACCTCTCATTTGACAACACTGTAGTGTTTCCTGTGCTATTGAAGGTTCCTTGCTTCCACACCTCTGGGGTGGCTGAGGAGAACCTGGGGCAGAGAGGAGGGCTCCTGGTAGAATCTGCCCTCGAGGCTGCTGTCCTCAGCAGGCTGGCCGTGGCCCTCACTGCCCTCGTGAGGGAGGCTTGTAGCCCCCAGGCACGTGTGGGTCCTCACCTGGAGAGAGAGGGCACTCATCCACCTTGGGTGTGGGACACACATTTTGATCCCAGAACCCAGGGCCTCATGTGGGGAGAGCACCCCCAGAGAAGACAGTGGCCTGGCCTCCTGGAGCACAAGACAGGTAGGGCATGGGGGAAGTGTCTACAATGGATATGGAACATGGCTTCTCCAATCTGCAGGGCTGCCAAGAACAGGGCCTGACCTGGTTGTGGTCAGGGGTTGGGCCAAGGGAAATGCAGGGAGAGGCCAGGGTGGGAAGGGCTGTGTATCTGGGTACTAGGGAGCCACTGAGAGCCATTTCTTCCAACTCTGATAATCTGAAAGCCTGAGTCCCCTTCCCTGGCCATAGCAAACCACTGTGGCCCCAAGATATGATTCATGGGCAGCAGGTACAGTTGGCTGTGTTCTAGCCAATGGAGGCTTGATTGTACTTCTGCACATGTGGTTGTGGGAACAGTGGGGCATGAGCCCCGAATAAATGTCTAAGTGATGACCCTGGGGCCAGGGATAGTCTTACCAAATCTCAGAGGGTCAGAATGGTAAATGGAGCAGGGGAAACTTTCTGCCTGAGCTGGTCTGGTTTGGTGGCCCAAAGGCCAGCTTGGGTGGGGAGGTACATAGACACAGGTGGTAGCATCCTTGGACACAGCCTTCCCACTCTTTTCTTACTCTCTGTCCACAGAGGGGGACAGTGCATGTGGGCCCATCTCCTTGCAGCCCTTCTTAGGCTGAGGACTGTGGAAAATGGGGGGGAAGGGCCCCAGGAGGTGTGCTTTGATCTCCTGACCCAAAGCAAGAAGCCAGACTGTGTGTTTTGACCTTGGGCCAGAGAGAGAGTGGGCTTCCCAGGGGCAGGCCAGAGTCTTCTCGGCTTCAGGCAGGGTGGGCCCTGACCATGAAGATGGGTGAGCTAGGAGCTCCATTCCTGAGGACACCTCAAGGGGCTGCCTTTGTGCCCAGAGAAGGGGCTTCACTCAGGCCCAGGGGCACTGGGGCCACTGGAGGCCAAGGGGCTGCCTGGGTGGCCTGATCCCGGAAAGGTGCCTGGAGCTGGTGTTGGGCCCCTGCTGGCCTGCAGAGCAGAGAGCCAGCAGGTGTGCACAGTGGGTGTGGGACGCGCTCCTGGCCCAAGTCCGATCTGCACTCTCTGCTGTTTCTTGTTTTTAGACCTTCGGCTGGCCGCCGTGCGTGAGCTGGGGCCAGGAGAGGAGGGACAGTCCTGGCCTGCGCAGGCCTGCCTGCGGCATCCCTCAGGCACGCTTTCCTCTGGCCAGGGGGTGGGGGCGGTGGTTTGCACTGGCAGATTCCTCAGACCCCGCCAGGCCGCCATGTCCCCACTCCCTGGCCCTCATTCAGCACATCTACCTTCTGGTGAGCACATCTGGGACCCTCTTCCTACCAGAGTTCCGGTGGGTCAGTCTGTGTGTCTGACCTCACCCCCCGCGGGGCCACCCCCCATGACCGGCCACCACTACCACTTCTCGATGATGTGGCTCATGTAGTCCTCGGTGGGCACGCGGCCCGGCTCCTCGGCGTCCTCCCGCGGCAGCGCCTCCTTGGCGCGGTGCAGCAGGCGCTCCTCCCGGCTCTTGAGGCGCTGCTCCCTGCGCTCCAGCTGCCGCTTGTACTGGTAGCGCTGCTGGAAGAGGTCCTTGGCATAGTCGTAGAGCTGCACGTCCAGGTCATTAAGCTCCTCGATGCGCCGGATGGTGTCCTCGTCCACCTCCACACCGCCCGCCCGTGTGCTGTTGTACTGCATGAAGGGCCGGATGAACTTGAGGTTGAACGTCCGCTCGAACAGGTACTGCGTCTTGCGCTGGAACTCTGTCAGGCCGAAGAAGGCCATGCCCCGCAGATTCTTCTTGGCGCTCTCCAGCAGCAGCTGGGCCCGCTTGCCCTCAGGGATGAAGGACAGGTTGTAGCAGCCCACCAGGCTCAGATCGGCCAGCATGCGCACCTGGCGGTTGTTGGCCAGGTTGTAGGGGCAGTCCATGAACTCTTGCAGCGTGCAGCCCGACCAGTCCGTGCCCTCATAGCAGGGTGGCAGCTCTTCGGGCGTGGGCGTGCGCCCATCGCACATGTGCAGCGACGTCTTCCAGGTGGCCCCCCGCTGCACATGCCGCCACTCGCTCAGGTAGCGGGACACGGGGTCTCGCAGCAGGGTGATGTAGTAGAACTTCCTGTAATGAGATAGGGACAGGGGGTAAGATGAGGGCGCAAGTGCGGGGGGGGGGGGACAGTATCTGGGGGCCATTTGGGGGTGGAGGGAGGAGGCTGGAGCTCCAAATCTGACTGCTTTGGGTCCATATCGTGGGACCTCAGGCACCTCTGATACCAATCGTTACGTTTAGTTCTCCAAATGGCGATTTCTGAATGGGAAGCCCGGGAGCTGAGATGTGACACAACCTGCAAAGGGCACCACGGTCACCGTCACGTCTGCCAGGTGTGACTATCGCAGGGTCCTGCAGTGCCTGGCCTCAGTGCCTCCTGAATCCTGGCCCAGGGGCTTCCCCTGGACCCCAAGGCCACCCTCCTGTGTGCTCCCTCCTTAGGAAGGACAGCCTGTCTTTGCCCTGCACTGGGGCAGACCTGCAGGAGCCCGTGCTCCCGGGGACCAGAGGCGTAAGGAAGTGCTCACAGCAGCAGGCTGCATGTGTGGGCCTGCTCAGGGCCTCCCACAGGCCCACTGCACACCTGCTCCCGTGGAGGGCGGGCACCAGTAGACCACTCAACCTGGGACTCCCAGGTGACCCATAATTCATAATTATCTTGTCTCCCAGGAACTGTCTCCACCCCAGGAAGTCAGGCATCCCTCAAGATGCCACCTCCTTGTCCTATATGCAAGGGGCATCCATACCATTGGAGAAGTGACTCCCCGTGTAACAGGCACATCCCTGTCTAGCATGATGACTGGCCTGATGTCACCAAGACATAGCGGGCGGGGGGCTTCCAGATGTTCCTGTGACAGGTGTGGTGTGTGGTGGTCAGCCCCAGAGGTTCTTCCTGGAAATGTCTCCTCCAGGGCTGGCAGAACTGGCAGCCTGTGCCTGGTGGGATGTCCCAGGCCAAGGCAAACCAGGGCTGGGGCAGGCAGCAGGAGCCCCCTGGGCCCCACACACCACTCCAGGGGGAGAAGCTCCAGGAATGCCCACCCCTACCCCCCTCCAGACAGCAGCACGGAAGCACATGCACACGAACCCCTCCTTACTGAGGCCCAACAGGGGCACCCGACTAACCCACCATCCCCCTCGCTAACCCCTTGGGGAGCTGCATAGAGCACCTCGGGGGGTCTGCTGGCAGCATGCTGATCTGACTGCACATCTCCCAGGGGGCCATGGGGTTGGCAGGGCGACTGGCAAAAGCAAAGGCAGTGGGGTACCTCCACATGTCCCCTCAGATGGAGGGAGGGACATCTAGAAAACTGCAGGGTGGCATCTTCATTAGGGAACTTGGGACCCCCAAGCAGAGCCTGGGCAGGGGAATAGTTAGCCAGTGGCTGGGGGGCGGGGGCCAGACGAAGACTGGTCCTGCAAAGCAGACTGCTGAGGAGGAGCAGGGCAGGGACTGTGCCACCGGGAGTGGGGTGGTGGCTAAGGCAGACAGCAGAGAGAGCACCTGGGCAGAGGGAATCAGGGACCCCTTTCTCAGCAGGGAGTGGAGAGCAGGAAGGGCATCCTGACTCCCACCTGCTCCCTGAAGCCTGGGTTCTAGTCTGTGGTCTCTGCTCAGGTCCTCGTTTGATCTGGAAGCACCTTCCGCCCCTTCTCCCCCCCCCCCCAATACTGTGCCCCAGCCTAGGCTTCCAGCCTCTGCAGGCAGCTTATGTTCCAGCACCTGCAGGGGGGAGCCCTGCACCCCCACACTGGACCCCAGCTCCTGTGGAACACACCGTGGTGATTCTTGCTGCCCTTGAAAGATGAACAAAGGGCCACCTGCACCCTCTGTGACCACTGCACCTCCTTCCAACCCTCCTGCTGGCTCCTGGGGAGAAATTGCAGGGCCTTAAGCTGTGTCCTCTTCCCTCTCTGCTTCATCAGCTGACTCTGGCTCATCCTACAGACCTCAGACAGTGCCACCTCCCAGGGAAGCCATGAGGTAGACAGGGCTCCCCCTTGGGCCTCTGTCACAGCAGGAACTTAACACTGACCTCTCAGCTCATTTGACCACAGCCTCCCTCAGGGGCGGGAGTGGGCAGGAAGGAAGATGGCTCCTGTGTGTGTGCTAAGCTGGCTCCCCAGGGTTGAGACCGAGATGGATCCAAGGATTGAAGACAGAATGTGCCTCAAGGAGGTCACCTCACGTAGCACCTTCAGCCCCTAGTGGATGAAACCAAGCCCGGGAGGTTAAGCAGTTGCCTGGAGGTCCCCAATGGCTTTGGCAGTAGGGTGGGGTGAGTGGCCAGGACAAGAAAGGTCAGTTCATTCAGGTGTCAACTTTGTAGGAATGAAGTATAAGACATTTATAAAGCCTGACCATGAGAAGTGCTTCTGAAGAGGACAAGACAGACAAGCAGACACAAAGCAATAAACACAGGGACACACCCAGAAACATGCATATAAAGAAATGCATCCACTGCTCTCACAGGTGTCCCAGAGGGGTCTCACAGGTGTCCTTAGGCCTCTTTGGGAGGCTGAGGGCTACTTGGACCTCCTCCCATTCTGTGGGACCCTGACTCCTCATATGGAAATGGGCCAGTGTGGTAGTTCCTCCTGGACACAGAAAAGCAGAGTTTGAGGTGTCCACTGACACAGAGGCATGCCCACTTGGCCCCAGCCAAGGCCAGGTAGGGGCTCAACATGGCCCCAAAGATGACCTCTGAGGGCAAGAACACACTGTGCACACAGAGCACCAGTACCCTTCCCCGAGTGTGCCCTCAGCCTTCAGCCTGGGGTCCTGTGTCAGCACTGCCCTCCATCCCACCACGGGGGTGGGGTTGGGGGAGCCCCAGCTGCTCCCAGACCCTCACCGGTCCCTGTGATGGGACCAGGACTCTCAGCCCTGTCACAGCTGGTGCCTGCAGGTCCTGGGGAGGCCGGGTATGGATACCCCTGAAATCCTTGGCCATTAATCTCTCTGACATGTTAGCCAGAGAGGTAACGTTCACTCAGTGACCTATAGCTGCCATCTGGACAGCCAAGGCTGATGGGAGGCCTGCCCGCCCACCTGTCCAGTCCCTCTGCTCACAGCCCAAGAGGGTGTAGGGCTTGCCCAGGGTCACATAGCAGGTCTTGAGGCAGGACGAGTCCAGGCTGCCTCCTCAGAGCCCGTGGTGTGAGCTGCCTGGGCCTGGTTAGACAGCTGCGCTCGTTCTGTCTGTCAGAGAGGCCTGGGTGTTGGGATCGCTGAGGGGTCTCTAAGGGTACAGTCACTGCTGGTGTATCTGGCAGGCTCCAGGAGATGCAGACGAGTCTTCTGGTCCTCAGAGCTTCCTGTTCATGCTCTGTGGTGAGGCCTGAGAAGCTGACTCCCCTGGGCCCCTTGAGCTGATGCTGATCTCACAGCCCTGTGTTCCACATGGGTGCTAAGAGGAATGGCTTCTCTCCTGGCCCAGCTGGTACAAGTGGGGCTCACCCATGCTAGGGTGACTGGGAAGGGTATCAGGATGGAACATGTGGTGTCTTCTCTGTGCAGGACATTGCCATGGCCTGGGCACCCCCCCCCGCCCCCATTTCTGTCCCCCAGGCATAGCCTGTGGTGGAGAAAAAGGGCTCAGGCAGATTCTGGAGCCTGTTCGAGGGGCTGGCTACTACCCAGCTCTTGTCTGGACAGTGTGGGAGCCGCTGCAGCAGATACACACACCCGGGGCCTGTCAGCCTCCTCAGGAACTCATGAGCCTGACGCCCACCTCCACCTTGCCCACCCTGGCCCTCACCCTGGCTGCTACCATGACACTGCAGACAGCCCTGCCCATAGGCCTGTACCCTGGCCTGCTCCCAACTCCCCTACTCTGCCCTGTCTGTCCATTACACACACTACCAGACACACTGGCTGTTTATGTTCTGGTTTACTGTCCGATGAAAAGAAGGTATGAAGGCATTGACAAGAAGTGAACAGAAGGCAGGGTGTGGTGTGGGGGTAGAAGAACCCCCTGATCACCGACCACACCCCACAAGATGTGACCTGATGTACACTCTGTGAAGGTGCCGAGGGGCTCACGGCTCAGGGATATGAGGAACTAGGCAGGGGCCAAACAACACAGTCTGCACCCTCAGTGGTGTCCCCAGCACCTGCCCTTCCGTGCCCAGACAGCTGCCACCAGGCTAACCTAATCCCTGCCCTAGCCCCACCTCATGGGGAACTGGAGGGTCTCTGTCCCAAAGTTCTTCCTGCACGGGACATCTGGGGTCCCCCATAAAACAGGGGGCTTTCTGCTTATCACTCTCCAGCAGGAACTCATCCATTCAGATGAACTGAATGGAGCTCATCCATTCAGATGGCCCAAGTGCCAACCAACAAGGTTTCCAAAAAAAAAGGGGAATGAGGAAGCAGAGGAGAGGAGGAAATAATGAGAACTGCAGTATATGGTTCATTTAGCCTGAAATGGCCAAGTGCCCAGCAAGTGAATGTGGGGACCAGACCCAGGATTACAGAGATGGCCCATGCAGCACCTGGACAGAAGAACAGAATACCTGCAGAGGACTGGCTGTCGGGAGACCTAACTTCTCCGCAGCAACATCATATACTAAAAATCAATGGAGCACTGGCTTCTAGATGCTGAGAGAAAATGACCAGCGACATGTCAGATCCCACCAAACTATCCAGCAGATGTGAGGGCAGAGTGGAGACAATGTAGACATGCAAAGACTCAGGACATTTATTTTCCATGAATCTTGTTTTAGGAAGATATTGGACTACGAATCTCATTTAGTAAACAACAACAACAACAACAAAAGCATGGGAGACAGGAGCTCCAAACCAGGAGAGAGGTGGAGGGTGTCAACCGCACATCCCGCTGGGCCTCCAGGAGCAGAGGAGAAGGGGTTCCAGGAAAAACGGGGCCTGAACAGATTACCTGATGCAACAGAGCATTTGTGGAAAAAAACGAATGGTAGGTACACAGCAGATCTTTGGAATCACTTGGAAAAAATTACGTCTATGAACACAGAAAACAATGCAAGTAAAAAAAAAAAAAAAAGATTGGGCAATTATTAATTCCAGGAAAAGCAGGAAGTAATATGAAAAAGAAAGTATTCTACTAAAATCAGAAGTAAACAGTGCTTTTAGAGACATTATAATGTAAATACTGACTATTGATTTAATAAAAACTTGAGATTTTTACTCTACTTGGAGGATGTGCAAGGGCTTAAGAACATTTAATCTTCATCTACCCAAACAGAAAGCAAATACACAATGTTTAAATCAATAAATCAAGAAATAACACTATAAATTATTTAGAAATACAGAAGTAAATACATGAAGAACACTGAAAAGAGCCATAAGTGGTAATTTGGGGAGGTTGGAAAGGAAAAGCAGATCTGTTGGTTTTTACTATAAGCCTCTTGGAACTATTTGTCTTGAAGTGTGTATATAAACTGTTTTAACCAAAAACATGAAAAATACAACAATGAGGAAACTGGCCAAAGAAGCATATGGAAGGATGCTCTCCTTCCTTAGTCACGGAGGAAATGACACAGTGAGCTACAATGTGACTTAGACAGGCAACACAGAGGTGGGGCAATGCCAACTTCCAACTGCTCATGGGACGTGAGTCGGGGACAGTTGTTCTGGAGTGTCTTCACTGGAAAGCTGTGACCCAAGACTCCTCTCACAGGCGTACAACCCAGGGAAACCCTGTTCAAGTGCACTAAAGACATGGACAAGACCACCCACGGCCGCACCGTTGCTGACAGCCTCACACGTCTGCTGCAGTGGCATGTGAACATAAACTGCGATATTCTTCCAACAGAGTGCGGCTCAGTAATAAATGAACAGAACAGACTATAGTTACAACAACTCGGGTGAATTTGAGAAATAAGATGTTGCAGAGAAAAAGCAAATAAAGAAAATGTAATAAAGTATGATGATACTGTTTAGTTTCCAAATATAAACACAACCAAAGAAAATACTATTGACTGATACATATGTAGATATCAATGTCAGTTAAAAAAAGAAAAAAGGCAATGAGGGGACACACATGAAAATTCAAGGCAGAAGTCAGCAGTGGTGTGTACTGGGGCAGGAGGGTCGCTGGGGTGGTACCAGTTCATGGTGGCTTCTGTCATGTGGATGGCGCCCTCACTCTTAAGGCAGGCGATGGGGGTGTAGGTGTTTATGTTTTATTTCTTATGTACGTTATGCAAATTCTTTTGTAAGTTTAGAAAACACTTTGTGATAAGTTTAAAAAAGTTTTACAAACAAAACCAAGATTCGTGCCAGCAGGCCTTGCAGGTAAACTGACATTCTTGCCAAACCGGGAGTCTTGGTTCCCCAAAGTACGCCAGTCCCTTCCATCTTGCCCCCATGCTCCCTCTGCCTGCAACATCCCCCCCTCCCACCGCCAGTGCCTCCAACTCTAGGGGTTTACTGCCCTTCGCCCTTCCTTCGTGCCCCTCTCACTTCCCCTTCCTACTTGCTAACACTCCTACAGTGAGTAGGGAGAGGTCTGTGGAGGATCCCCTGTGGACATCACCTCTGGGGATGGTGATGGTGGCTAGTTTTCCAGGCTAGCAGGGGCTGCTTTTGGCTTGTGAACTAAGCACGCATTAATGAGCTAGCTGCTCCATGACCTCTAGGAGGGAACCACCACTTCTACCAAGCTGGAACATCCAGTTGGTGTCTGGCTTCCCATCCAGGGGGGTCTTGAGGTGCAAACAGGGTCAGCACCACTCCCGGGGCTCTTCAGTGGGGTCAATCCCAATGTGAAGACTCTAGTGACTTGGCTGGCAAGTTAGGCTCTGTTGGGGTGGCAAGCTTCTGGTACCTTCTCTGAGCAGAGCCCTACACTATATCCTAGCTAAAGTGGGTGGCCATGGGACCTGACCTCTAAAACAGGTCTCTGCTGTGCCCTAGGACAGGCCCAGGATCACCCAGAGCACGTCCCAACCAGACTGTCTTGCCTGTGGCTACAGAGCAGGGCTGACAGCACCATTACTCCTGAACAGGGAGCACACAGGGACCGGAGGGGTGGTGACCAGGCCCTGCTACATCTCCCCTCGCCACCAGCGGGTGCTCAGCACCACTCATCTGGTCAGTGCCCTGGCTTGGCAAAGGACACAAACTGGCAACGCCCCCAGGTCCCTCCCAGCAGCGACAGCAGCCAAGGTTACAGGCTCACAGCATGCCAGGCACAGCCTGGGGGCAGGCGCTTCTCGCCTTTCACAGAGGAAGAGTCCCAGGCTCGCAGCTATTCAGTGTTCTAGCGCTCTGGGCTGGGTGGGGTGGGGTCAACAAGGGCAGTGGGAGGGGCAGGGAGGCTTCTCAGAGAGGGTGGGGGCACAGCCTGTCCCAACCAGAGGGAAGGGCAATGGAGGCTCAAGGGGCAGGCAGGGCCAGACCAAGAAGGGTCTTGTTCATTCCACAAGAGAATGAGTTCCAAAGGGAAAGGGCACACAGTGCAGCATCCACATGGATTTCAAAAATAAGTCATGGGACTTCAAAGACATTTTGTGCTGTGAAATAATTCTAGTCCGCACGCCTGCGATCACTCCTGACACCCTGCAGGGCTTATCGCCTGTATCATGCATTCTTGAGTTCATTACGTTAGTTGTAATGCTTTCTGTGAACCTAGCTGCTCTGACATTTTTGTGTGCACTGGTTTAGCACGCCCCACAGTCACGCAAGATCCTAGAGGGCAAGGAATGTGCCTTGTTCTTGGGTCCTAACACTGCTGTCAGGCAGTGAGTGGTCAGCTCCAGAGTCTTAAGTGTGAGTTTTTATGGGACAACTGTAGCCCTGGAACCCTGCTTTGTTGACAACACACAGACACTCTGGGAAAGTTCTGCAAAATGCAGCAAATGAGCTTTGAGTTCCTTCCTGGAGGAGGGGGTGGGGGGCAGGTGGGTGGGCAGCTAACAGGAGGCTCCTGCTCTGCTCCTGCGCTGGGATCAGGGAGGTGGCACCCTCTCGCTCTGTCCTCAGGAGGCCCTCTCCCTCCTGCCACCTGCCTGTGGGCATCAGGCAAGTAGTCCACAACCCTGACTCGGTATAGCTCAAACTTTATCACTTATGTGAAACCTGGGTTCATGAGGCGAGGTGACAGGTCCAAGGCCAGAGCCCACACCTGTACTGTGTAACTGGACATTGCTGTCCCAGAAGCACCCACCTCCTGCCCCTCACACCAGTGGCCAGAGGATGCTTCATTTTCCCTTCTCTGCCCCGAGAGTGTGGGTCTGATCTGAACACAACCACTCCTGACTCTCCTCTGGCAGCCCAGGGCTCTGACCAGAAACCAGACTTGAAACCCGGCTCAGGCAGAGAGAAGCCTGGAGCTGAGGGCGGGGGTGGGGTGGGGAGGGTGGAGGGGATGTACAGGATTCTGTGGCTGGGGGAAGGGCCAAGTGGGCATCAGCTTGCAGGAGTCTGCCCTAATGAGAAGGGCTGGGGGGTGGGGCAGCAAAGTCGCTGCAGAAAGCTGATAGAGTATTAGCTCCCGCAGGAGGCATGGAAGCCAGGCAGGGAGGGGACGGTAGACACACAGCACAGATGTCTATAGCCGAGGATGTGTGGACGAGCCCGTGCCCTCCCAAAACAGCACTCTGTGATCACCACTCGGCAGGGAAGAAGAGCACGATTAGGTGGCTGCCTGAGGATGGTGAGATTATGGACTCTAACATTTCAGTGTAAAATTTTCAAACTTACAACAATGTTGGAAGTCTAGGCAACACCCACATGTCCAAGTAGGTTCCTTTAACACTGTCTTTACACGTTTCTGTGTTGTCAGCAATGAATGCACTGTTATTTAAATAACTGAAATAAAGTAACAACTCTGCTCTCTGGAATGGGGTGCCGTTGCAAAGGGTCAGGTTTGTGCTGTTCGTCCTCTATGACAAAATGCCAGCTGGCTGATGTCTCGGAGTGGCACGCTCACCTCCTTCCTGAGCTGCTGGCTCCCACGGCAGGGCTTTTGTGAACAAGGGCCCAACCCACCAGTCTCTAAACCCAGACCATGAAATAAAGGCAGATTTTTCTAGCCAGTGCCAACAGAACTGTAGCTCCCTTATGTGGGTGAGGGCACTGTTATTTACCGTCAGAATTACAAAGTATTTAAAAAAAAAAAAAAAGACCTGCTGTATTACTTCTGGATACATAGTCAAGGGAGAAGACTAATGCTCTGGAGGACCGGCCACTTTCTCCCACCTTGGTTGACTCAGGGGGTCCCAGAGTGGCCAGGGAAGCTCCATGAGGGGTACTCACACCCCCTGCTGCCCTGTCACATTAGCCCTCCCAGGGCCCAGGAATCCCCCTTCATGAGGACAGAGGCCACATGGTGAGGTCAGGATCTGGAGGATTAGTGCTTCACAACCACACTAAGAGGTACCTGGGAATTCAGAGGGAGGACTCCAAAGAACCTGCCCAGGTAGGTGGGAGCTGACTGCAGCACTCCAGACTTAGCTTGTGGGCTGGCTGGGGCTGGTATGCCGGGAGCCCTGCTTGCTCTGCTTACGGTCTCACCCCAGGGCCTATGGCTGGCTCCCTCACTGGGGCCTGGGTCCATGTTATGGGTTCAGGGGTGGCCAGAGCCAGGAGCTGTGGCCTGACCTGCTGTGATTAGCTCACTGAGCTAACCCCATCAGAACTGCTCTCTGCCGACACTAAGCCAGGTGCTGGTAACCCCAGGGTGCATGGCCTGGTGGCTCCTGCAGTCTGGTCCTGCTGTTCCCGTTGGCCTGCTGGCCTTGGAAAGGGCTGCATGTGCAGGAGGGCAGCTCTGGGGAATGCAGCTCACACAGTAAGATGACCCAGCACCGAATCCAGATGGAGGATTGATTGCCTTACAAAATGCAAGTCAGATTTTAGCTCTGATTCTCCATGATTGCCCTATGTGGGGCTGGCTGCCTCCTCCTCCTTCCTGTGACAGGAAGAGGCCTGCAGGTGCAGCTCCCCCGGGTGGGCGCCTGGCTGGCTGTCAGCTGGGTAATCTCTCCTCTCTGAACCAGGATTCTCATGTGCATCATTAACAGGGCCTGGCTGGGTGAGCAGTGCAGACTGAAGGGAGAGGTGGCAGAGTGAGAGGAAGGGAGAGGCAAGTGCTGGCATGGGCAGTAGGAGGATGGCTGGGGGAGATGAGCCAGTTCCAGGCAGGACAAGAGTTACCGGGAACCTGCGAGTGAACGGATTCTCCACTGGCTCTGGCCATGATTTCCGTCCCCACACCATACCCAGTGCTGCAAGAGCAGGCCCCACAGGGCCCAAGAGCATGGCACTCCTGACAAGCCCCTGCAGGAAACACCTAGATCACCAAGTGCTGAGCTGGCAGTGGCAGGCTGGGGAGCCCCCTCTCCAAACGCACTGTAGAAAATGTCTGTGTAAGGCTAACCCTTCTTCGGTAACATGTCCACAGAGCAGCTGTGGTCAACTGATTCTGCTTCTAAAAATACCTAGGTCCAGAGAGTGGCCCCATGACCTCAGTGATCAGTGGCTGGGTACGCGCAGCCGTGGCCAGGTCCCACCCCTCCCCCCAGCCCCTTGCGCCTCGGGACTCTCAGTGCCAAGCCCGTAGCTCATACAGTTCTTGGCAAAACACCAGAATAGGCGCTCTTAGGTGAGCACAGGCTGACCAAGCCCCTCACTGATCACACAGTGACATTTGAGGTCCAGGTGACTGGGCCAGCTGGAGAGGTTGGGTGGGGGGACTTACGCAGAAAGACAAATGGCTGGCCCAAGACTGGGTCCTGAAGGCTGAGCTGTGCTTGGGAAGGCACTGGCTGGGCTGGCTGGCCTCACAACTGGGCTCCCTGCCCTGCCCACTTCCAACAAAGTGAGGAGGGCCTCAGCTTGCCCCGGTGAGCTAAATTCCTACAGTGGGAAGGGCATTCAGCTGCAGGGAGCAGCATTCACCCGGGACCCCAGGTGACTCCTCAGGCTTAGGAAACAGCATGGAAGTCCCTGAGGAGGAAGAAGCCCAGGAAATGTTTTGTGACGTGTGGCTGTGTAACTAAGCCTGGCCATTAGGATGTGAGGAGAGACACCTTCTTCCCTCTGTTCTCTGGCTGGCTGGAGTGTAGCTGTGACTGCAGAGTGCCAGCAGTTATTTTGGATCACGAGGCAGAAAGCCCTGCTCTCTGGGGATGGGAGAGCTTAGAAACAGAACCTGGGTTCTCAGTGATTCCTATGGCTGCACCACCTGGCCTGCCTACAGTGGGCTCCTTTTCAAAAGGAGAGGAAAAATGGCTTACTTTAGTCTCTGAAACTAATCCATCTATTCAGGGCCAATGCATAAGGACCTGGGCATGATCAGAGGATAAGCTCCTGGGGTGGGGCCAGCCTGGGGTGTCAGGGACTCAGTAGTGACTGAATTAATTAATTTGGTGAACCTTAGTGCTTTACCCTGCTCAGCCTGGACACTCATAGACATTCTGCGGAAGGAAATATTACCATTTTGCAGATGAGAAAGAAAACTGGGCCCAGAGAGGTTCAATAGCAAACCTAGCCACAGAACTGGCTGGTGGTAGTGCTGGAGTTGGAGCTCAGGCCCACCTGGACCCAGACTGAAAGTGCCTGATGAGAACCCATGGAGCCCCAGCCCCCAGCAAGCACTTAAATGTCGCTTGGCAAGGCTGGCCCCCAGCCACCTGCTGACCGCTCACCAAACCACAGCCAGAGGCAGTGGTATTTTCTTTAAGTAAACTATGAATATAATTTACAATCTATTTCCTTTAAAGTACAGTGAGTTCATTGAGAGTGGTCTCTGTAGAGAAAAAGACACATCCAGATCTGCAGCTAGGATGCAACAATGTGGACCTGAAAACACTTTATACAGCCACTGTGACTGTTCTCCTGACACAGTTTCCCTGGAGCGTCTGTCTTGGGGAGCAGAGAGCTGGAGCCCTGACTTTGGCCCAGCCCAAGCAGTTCCTGGCTGTGGGACGCTGAGTGGGCCTCCTGGATGGTCTCTCCTATGGTCATGCACAGCCCTCCAGCTCCTCCTGTCTAATGACACATGGTCACCAACACTGCCGCAGGCACAGAGCTGGGGCAGAGACCTGACAGCACTCCTGTCCTCTGCTGGGAAGCCCAATGGGCGAGACCTGTCCTACAGGGCTGCAGGACACATGGCTGGTAAGCCTGACTCTCACAGGGTAGAGGCAGGGAGCAGCAGGGGTGAGAACAGGGCTGCTATGAGCCCCCACTCCCTCCCCACTGCTGTCCCACAGTCCAGCTCCCAGAGAGGAGCCCGTGCCCCTAATAACCCCCATCTGAACGAGGAAGAGGGCCTGGTCAGAGGCCTAAGTGTGTCCAGGGTACATGAACCACATGGGCCCGCAGCTCCAGACAGGCATCTCTGATCTCCCCCCAAACAACCAAATTCCAGGTTCTTTGGGACCCAAGGTCTCCAGGATCAGCAGGGTGTGTAGGGGAGTGGTAAGGCTCTGGCTCCAGCATGCAGTGCACCTCCTATACCCCCCGGGCTGGTGTGCACACTTGAGCCTAATGTTGGGCCCTCACTATTGGGAGGGGCTGTCAGAACAAAAGGACATACAAGCAGAGGTCTTGTGTGAAAGTGCCAGCAGGCCAAGGGGAGGGGACTGTGCGACTTGGGACACTGGAACCTGAGGGTGGGTTCTTCCAGCAAGCTCCTGACAGCAGAGGGACCTTCCCAGGCATCCCCTGCCTGCAGGTTCATGCACTGGCTCATCTACCCACATGGGCATCCCTGCCTGCTGTGGGCTCAGGCTGAGGCCCTACCCACCAGAGGGAGTGGTACTGGGAGCCGGGAGCTCCCACCCCTCCCCTGTGCTCCCAGGAAGCCTTCCTGGTCATGAGGCTGGGAACATAAAGGCGACAATGGGGTGAGGTGAGGGAGCTCTCTGCATCCTGTGGATTGGATTTGAGGCATCTTCATGGAGGGGTCCATCCAGTGTCAGACTCTGCCAGCTCTCTCCCTACCAGGGGGCCTGGGGAGAATGATGACCCCCATGAGCCTTACTTCCCATCTCCTGGGCCTCCCATGTTCCTATAAACACCTGGTGAAAGCAGTGTGTAAAAGAGCATTACAGCCTGGATGCTGAGGGACCCATAGCCCCAGGCAGATGCGAGGAGCCCAGGCAGGTCCAGGAGGTGTGAGCCTGGTGATCTGTCCCCTCTCTGCCTCAGGGCTCAGCACCCTGGCCTGGGCTCCACGGTCCCCTCTGTCTGCCTTACCCTTTTCTCCTTAACTGGAGCACCTGTTGCATGCAGGACGCGTACCACTCTGCCCTCCAATGGCACCTGGAAGGGTGGGGAACGTGGCCAGTGCCAGGAGCAGAAAGGGGGGTGCCTAATTCCAACTCTGGGTCCACTGGGGCCTCGGAGGTGTGACATGTGACCTGACATCTGAAGGACAGGGAGGAGCAGCGTTCCAATAAATCCGCAGAGGAGGAAGTGGAGGGGCGCCAGGGGAGGAGGGGAGGTAGGCCAGGGGAGGGCACAGCCAAATGCAGGGGAGCTCGTGACTTCAATAAGGAAAGAACAGTTATCAAACAGTGGGGAAAATGAAGTTTCTGTATTTGTTTCAAAATTCCCAGGTGACAAAATACGAAGAAAAACAAGTTGATTAGTTTAGGCTTAGAAAATAACCTCCATAGCCTCCCTCCACCTCCCCTGGCAACATGTGCGGTTCTGTGAGTGGATGACAACATCCCATCTACAAACAAGGCTAGCAAAGCTTCAGGACAGCACTACAGGCTACTCAGCCTCTTGGCCCTGTGGCACAGAGAACTGAGGCACAGCCTGGCTGGACCCCACAGCAGGCGGCTACTTTGTGTGCATTCTAGGGGCTTGAAACCCTCACTTTCCTCTTTGGGCCCCCCTGACCAGGCAGCTTCCCTGGGGGAAGCCGAAGCTTTTTCTCCCAGGATCCCTGACTTTGGTGATCCCACTGATCACCCATGGGAGACCCATGGGGCAGGAAGTGACTTAATCATCAGGCCAACGTGCTCTATTGGGTGCTGTGGAGGCACACCCACTACACCCAAGCTGGCACAGACTGGGAGAAGATGCTAAGCCAGGGCTGGGGTGCCATGAGGGGCCCTCCTGGCCCAGCCTCTCTGTGCTGCTCACTCTCGGTTCTTTTTTTTTTTTTTTAAAGTTTATTTATTTAGTTTTTGAGAGAGACAGTGCAAGCAAGGGAGGGGCACAGAGAGAGGGAGAGAGAAAGAATCCCAAGCAGGCTCCACATTGCCAGTGTGGAGCCCAATGTGGGACTCAAACCCACGAACCGTTGAGGTCATGCCCTGAGCCGAGACCAGAGTTGGATGCTTTAACCGACTGAGCCATCCAGGTACCCTGCTCACTCTCCATTCTTGACCAGGGGTGAACCCTAACAGCATCTCAGGACACCTCTAGGACCTGGGGCTGGGCGTGCTCTAGCACGAAAGTCTGGGTAAGGCTGCTTACCCTGGAAATGCATTTCCCAGCCATGTGCAGGGACAGGTGCCAGCGCGCACAGCCAACGTGCACGAGCCCCCAGCAGGCTTCTTGCTGGGGAGTTGTTTTCCTGATAGCACTGACACTGAGGTGCCCAGGGAGCTGCACAGTGAGGGCTGGGCCAGCCAGGCTCACAAGAGCCCCTCCTGGCAGGTGACCACAAAGGCTGTGACTGCTTGGCATTCTGGAAGCCCTGCTGAGGGAGGGGGCCACAGCCTCCCAGTGAGGCCAGGCTTGGGGCTGCTCTCCGACGAACCAAGTGCAGGCCTTTCCAAAAGAAAGGGGTGGCTGAT
Organism: Panthera tigris; assembly: GCF_018350195.1. Lineage (NCBI taxonomy): Eukaryota > Metazoa > Chordata > Mammalia > Carnivora > Felidae > Panthera > Panthera tigris. Next base: position 109,665,938 of record NC_056667.1, on the reverse strand, counting down.
AGCATTCTGGGAGACTGCCCGCTGTCCCCAGATCCACCATGGCTGTGGTCAGCCCCCGCCCTGGACTCCCTCCTGAGCAGCACTAACGGCATCCTTCTCCGACTGCACCCAGCTCCTGCCGGCTGCTCCCGGCAGTGCCCTGCCTAAGTGGGTGCTGACCTGCAGGTGAACCCAGCCAGGCCTCCAGGTGCCATCGGGCTGTTCACGCTGCACGACGGCTGCCTGCCTGGCACCTTCTGGCTTCTGACCCCCGGAAGGCGAGACTTCCGCCACACATGCAGACCTCAGGGTGAGGGGAAGGTGAGTGTCTGCTCCTTCTTGGGTGGGGCCGGGTGCTTGCGGACTGACTCAGCCCAAGACCTGCCTCCAGAGCCTTGGCCTCTGCTGGTTTCCAGCTTGAACCCCGGCCGACGGCTCGCAGGCCTCTGCTGAGGCTCCTTCCCCGAATCCTCACAGCCTGTACTTGCAGACCTGCCACAGCCACCTGGGCCCAAGGAGGAAGAGGTGAGGGCCCGTGAGTGAGGTGGGAAGTGGTGTCAGGCCCTGCTAGGGTGTGCAGCATGCGTGTCAGGAACGCCCGCTCCTGCCGTTTGCCAGGCAATAGCAGCTTCTGGGTCTGTGCGCCAAGATACACCCTACAGCCAAGACAGAGCACGGAAGGCCCACGCAGCACGCTGCAGCTCAGTGGACACTGTCCCTGCCAGGCTGCAGACAGCTCAGGGCTTAACCCGAGCTCAGGGCACACGGCTTGATACCTGTGCCCAGCAACTCCATGCCAACTGGACACACAGCCTTTTTGGGGACTCTGCAATGACACAGAAGCAGAAGCATGTGCCAGCTGAGGAGAAGCACCACTTCAGGGCTCGTGTCATGATTTGACGCCATTCTGGAGAAACATGAAGATGGGACAGAAATATAACAGGCCAAACGCAAACAGGGCTTGTCCCAGGGCCTGGAGCTCTCGGTAGCTTTGTCTTCTGTTTTTAATTTTTCTCATATTCTTCCAATTCTATACAACCAGGCATGTGTCACAAAACAAACAAGACACAAAGATTAAAAGCCCTTTAGGTACCTGATCTAATAGGATTTTCTCACAGGAGGGGCAGAGTCAGAAGCCTGGCAGGCTCTGGGCCTCCCAGGAGCCACTAGGATGTCTCTGAAACCATGAGGCCACCAGCTGTCTGCTTTTCTGGGGGTCAGGAGGGCCAGAGCTGGTCTGAGGACCACTGGGACTCCCTTTAGGCTCCACCCGCTGACCCCACAGCTGGTGTCCAGTCCCACGGAGTCTCTCAACAGACAGGAGGGGGCTGATCCCCCCTCTTTCATGCGCACACATCACCTGAACAAGCACACAGCATGCTGGGGAAGGATGGCTTTACGTGCTCTCTGAACGTAAACTATTTTTCCCCAGAAAATAGAAAATCAGAGTGTCAATGGCACACTCTAGACAGAACCATCTGATGCCCAAATTAACTGCAGTGTCCCACTTTCTGCCACCCTGTGGTCCCTGCTGACCCAGCTCTGCTCTCCCAGGTAGGGTGGCTACCTCTGGCCGATGTGCTGGGAGAGCCGCCACCTCAGCAGCAACCCCTGGTCCTGGGGACTGGGGACACCGACGGATCTAGAACCAAGAGACCCTCCACCAAGTGCTTCAGTGGGGGTGGGAGGAGAGAGGTTGATGCTTGCTGTAAGGAGCAGGGCCTAGCAGGCACTCACTCACTCTATTCTTACGACTTCTGGGGTGGGCACCACTATTCAATTCCCTCTGGCAGATGGGTAAACTGAGGTTCAGGAGAGCTTCCTTAGCCAAAGTCTCCCAGCTACCAGGGGCATCCACCCTGCTGAGCAACCCCAGACGCAGGGTGTCTGAGAGGAGCTGGGCAGGGTGCTCACAGGTACAATGGGTGGTCTTTCAACTTGTCATGGGCTCTGCCACTTAGCAGCTGCGTGGCCCTGATAGGACCCAAGGAATGCCTCTACTGTGTTTTCTCACTGCACAATATGGATACCATGCCTTCTAGAGCTCACAGCACAGTGCCTCACACAGGGACGCCCATGCCAGGGCCCTCGAACCCAGCCATGAGGGAAGGAGAGAAAGGCTCTAGAGAACAAACGGACAGATGAACTCACCTGCTCTCGCCAACCGTGGGTGGGGGCACCAGGGGGACATGCAAGAGACAGAGAGAGAAAGAGAAGCCATCAGCCAGATATAAAAGGCATAAGTAGCCCTATCACCTTAACAACAACAACAAAATCAAAGAGGTAGTTAAAAATCCTCCCACAAGTGGTCAAATGTTGAGAAGTGTCTGCAGCTTATTTTCAAATCATTCTCCTGAAAAGAAGAATGAACACACACACACACACACACACACACACACCTATACGTATACACCCAAGTACCTGCATACACAGATATGCACAGGTACGTAGCGCAGGGGAGCACGTGTGCCCAGATGGCAAAAACAGTAACAATCTGTGTGTCTGGGTGTAAGGTCTAAGGCTTTACTACTCTGTAGGCTCCACATTTTTCAAAATAAAAAGGTGGGGAGAACTCTTACAAAGAAAATGCCAGGCTATCTCTACCAAATTTTTAAAGAACAGAGTATCCAACTATATGCAAATACTTTTAGACAACAGGAAAGAAGGACACCCCACCCCGATCCATTCTAAGAAGCCAACATAACCCTAGTACCAAAGTCAAACACATGAAAAGACAAGAAAAGTACAGCCCCTTTCATTCACAGTACAGATGTAAAAAACCCACACAAAAATCTTACCAAATCCTATCCAGCAGAACACACAGAGGATCCCACACTATGACCAAGTCGGGTTACCCCAGCCAGGTACCCCATGTATGCAAGGATGGTTTAATATGAGAAAATTGCTTTAAAATTTTTTTTTAATGTTCATTTATTTCTGAGAGAGACAGAGAGAGAGAGAAAGAGCATGAATTGGGGAGGGACAGAAAGGGAGACACAGAATCTGAAGCAGGCTCCAGGCTCTGAGCTGTCAGCACAGAGCCCAACGTGGGGCTTGAACTCACAAGCCGTGAGATCATGACCTGAGCTGAAGTCGGATGCTTAACCGACTGAGCCACCCAGGTGCCTCTAATGTGAGAAAATTTGTAAACAAGATTCATCGTATCCATAGGTCACAGACCTTGGCAGATGTGTAAGAAACAAAATTTGCTAGAATGTGAGGGTGATCTGGCTGTGACATCTGTCACCCCATTGATTGCCAGGGTTGATTCGGCTGATCTGGCTGGCTAGGTGGGTGTCCCCTTCCTCCCTCACTGCTCCATGTGCATCCCTCCCGAAGCTGCGCGTTCAGTCGAAGAGGACGACCTCCCCTGATGGAGGAGGACCGTTCATCAGTCAAGGGTATACGAGTAGCTGCACTCCCCTGCTAGAACCTCCAAACAAGCTCTCAAGAAACAAAATTTGCTAAAATTAAACACCTGTTTCTTATAAAAACTCTCAGTAAAGTAGCAATAGAAAAGAATTTTCTTTTTTAATGTTTATTTTTATTTTTGAGACAGCCAGAGCAAGCAAGCAGGGCAGAGAGAGAGGGAGACACAGAATCTGAAGAAGGCTCCATCCAGGCTCTGAGCTGTCAGCACAGAGCCCAACACAGGGCTTGAACCCACAAACTGTGAGATCATAACCTGAGCTGAAGTCGGATGCATAACTGACTGAGCCAGCCAGGTGCCCCTAGAATAGAATTATCTTAACCTGATAAAGTATCCTAAGTAAACTAGAAGCAACATGGTCCTCAAAGGAAGAGTCAGATGTATTCCCTTGAAGATGCCCACATCCCACCCTGCAACTCTCCATTCACTGGGGAAGCAGGGCAGGGGGTGTTCTCACCTCACACAATAAAATGACAAGATGGACCTGTCTGTCCACCTCATCTTTGCTACACACCCACGTGCAGGCACCGGTCTGGGGGCTTCACCTTCAGAACCCCAGCTGGTGGACATAGCTACTTCCCACATCCAGTGCCCTTGTCCTGAGTCCCAGAGTGTCTGACAGTGAAAGATATGGGCTGCTCTCAGAGCTCTGCAGGTTCTGGAGGTTTGGGGTAGCCACACCACTGGAAGAGTGGCACGAGGCAGCAGCCTCATCAGCTGGCATCCTCCCTGCTCCCAGCCTCCTGGGGGCCAGGTCTCAGGCTGGGAGGGCCCCAGGCACCAGGTGAGCTCAGCAGATGCGTCAGCCAGAGCACCTGCTTCCGAGTGAGCTTAGCAGGCCAGCCTTGGGCCCCGAGGGGGAACCCCTGGCTGCATGGCCTGGGGTCTCTGGAGGCTGACACCCTTCCTGGACAAGGTGGATTGAGAGGACCCACATGTAGGCAAGATGTGGGGTCAGGGCCTCTCCAAGCCTCAGTTTCCCTGTTTCCCTTCTCTATCTGTGGGAGATGTGGGTGTGCTCAGGAAACAGGCGGCAAGCAGGATCCTGAGAAAGGCCTCTGGACAGACCTGGAGGAAAACCATCCCCGAAAGGACATGTGCTAACAGCTCTGGCACAGGGCCCTGAGCATGGACAGAGGCCCTGGGCCCTGCTCACAATTTTATCTGATTTAGCAAGGGGCCCACAGGCTCATCTCCTTGAAAATGGTTCTTAGTCTGTCCAACTCCCTCACTGCTCAGGGTCCTTCAAATGCACACTCCTCCTATCCACCTGGGTAAGCCTCTGCCAAGCTCCTGGATCCCAGGACAGCTTCAAGGAGAGAGGGTCTAGCCCTGAGATGGCCCCTGCATGCCTGACGGAGGGACCAGAGCTTCCTGGGGTAGAGGAAGCCAGCGGGGGGAGGAGACTGGGCGAAGAGAGCAGGGACAGGGCCACACCAACCCTGAGCCCTCTCACTAGCACTGGAACCAGCCTGGGTGAAAGGGGAGGGATACGGGACCCGAGAGGGACTGTTCCCAGGGGCCTGCCCACCCTTCTGTGAAATCCAAGCCCAGCAGGACACTGGCTAGGACAGGCTCCTGGCCTGGTGTCTGAGGCAGCCTGGCAGCCCGCAGAGCAGGGTCACCCATACCATGTGCAGACAAGGAAGCAGTGGGCCCTGGCCCATACCAACCTAGACACAGACACAGACACAAACCTTGAACCAGAAGGGAAAGTATGTTCTGTGTCCAGGAGCTCAGAGACCTTGCTTCCTCAAGCAGCAACAGAGGGCGTCCATCAGCAAGGCTTTCTGGAGCATGTGATGCGGGGTGACAGAGGAGGATGCTGGAGGGTCCAGGGTGGGGGAGATGCCTGCAGGAAGTGGAAGCGGTAGCACGGCAGGGCGAGAGTTCTGGCTGCGGGCACCAGGTCTGGGCTGTCTTGAGCAGGATGGGGCTAGCAGGTGGCTAGGGACACTGATACAGAAGGAGCAGCATCTGAAGACTTGCAGCCCTCTGAGGGCTGAAGGCCAGGGAATGTGGTGCAAGGAGAAGGGCCAGTGACTCAATGGGCACATGTGGGGGATGGGCTCAGGGGGCAGATGGGGTGCTGTCAGCTGACGGGCTCCAGCTGGAAAAGATGGCTTGACTCGCACAGGAGGGTGCCTGAGATGCAGGAGATTCTGAAACAGGCAGTGAAAGGGAGGCAACTTCCCTGTGGGGCTGTGGCTGGGCTTCGGCCTCTCACCAGCGCTCCTCCTCCCTGGTAATGACAGGCCCCTAGTACCCACAGGGTGCCCACCCTGCCTTCCCACTGCTGGCAGCAGTTAGAACTGGGGGGGGACCTCCCTCCTTGGCTCAGAGACAGGATGTATGCCAGCATGTGGGAGCCGGGGAAGGAGGGCCACAGCCTGAACCTAGAGAGCAGGATAGTGTAGGGTGGGCCCTGACCACAGAAAGTCACATACCCCAGGGTGTCCACAGGCAAGACCAAGGGGCTTCAGCACAGGGTTGCCATGTACTAGAGGGCAGGCCCCAATAGCCCCCTCCCCACAGCCACACCCTCCCACCAAAGTTCCTGTCTGGATATGTCTGTCTCCCCAAGCTTTAGAGTGGGCAGAGCTCATGGCCAAAGCCTGTCTGTAGAGTTCCCAGTAGGCCTGGCCAGCTCGGAGCCCAGCTGGGTCCAGGGAGAGCCATCTACGGCCACTGACTCTGTGCAGCTGAATGCAGGCCCTCTCAACGCCTCTGGGGGGCTGCAGGGGGTCCCAGGAGTTATCTGAAGACACATGTTCCTTTCACAAACAAGGTTTCAGCCTGGGCCATAGGTACCTACTCAGCCCTGCATCACCACCTTGGAACACGTCAGGATGCAACCATCGGGTGTGGCCAATGATTTCCCTCTGCATGCCAGCCCCCAGGGGAAGGGGCTCCTTAGGGATCTGAGCCCAGGCTGGTCTCCTTCCCCTGGGCACATCCCTCCTGTCTAGCCCTGTGTTCTCCACATCTGCCCCCCCCCACCCCTCCCATGCCTGTCCTTCCCAACTGCATTCCCTCTCCTGTTGCAAATGAGCCTTAGTGGTCACCCTGGGTGCTCGCCCCAGCCCATATCTTGGGTCCTTTATGTGGCTGCAGGCCCCTCCATTGGGCAAGGCGACCCCTCCATTGGGTTCTGTCTCCATGGGCCCTGGAGGAGCTGCCGCCCTGCTCAACCCCTCTCTGAGCTCTCCTCTCTGTCCCTGTCACACCTGGCCTCCTGTCAAAGAGCACAGTTTGTCCAAGTCCTGTTTCAGAGAACCTCCTTTCCTCTTAGACCTTCCTGCCCTGGCCTACCTCTCAGCCATGGGTGTATCACACTACACGGTGTTTCTTCCTCTCCTGGTCTGTCTCTCACTGTCTCCGGGGCCAGACTGGGGCCTGGACAGAGTGACTCAGACAAAAGCCGAGGCTTTGAATCTTGGAATTAAACTGACAAAAGAGCATTTGTTTGCTCCATAAAACCAAGAGAGAAAGCAGGCAGTGGTGGCTACCTCGGTGGCCATCACACACCTATCGGACCATCTCCTTGCACAGAGTCAGGGAGGTCAGGAGGGCAGCTTCTGGATTTCCCAGAAACCACAGCTCCTCCCCCTCCTCTCTGCTGAAGGAGCAGCGGCAGCGGCCCTAAGGGACCTGGAGGTGGGTTCTCTGCTTGCTGAGGTCACAGCTTCAGGGTTTGTGGGTCTGGGCATGGATGGCACCCAGGGGACCCAGGAGAGGAAGGCCTGGAGATATGTGGAATTAGTCAGTGCATGCTGGAGGGCCCACACCTTTTGTACTCCACGGCTGGTCCTGCCTGGGGCTCTGGGGTGAGGGTCCACAAGGAGGGGTGGCCTCACCAAGCCCCAGGGGGACTCAAAAGTGGGCACACACACACATACATACTTCCAAAACTTCTTGCAAGGGGGAAATAAAAATGTGGTCCAAATAGTTGGAAGGTTAGCCAAAGTACAGTGGCCTCCACCCCTCCAGGTGCACCAGGGCCCTTCCTGCCAGCTGAGAAGGTCCCCTCTGTGCACCCAGGGCCTCATCTGCTGAGCAATGGCCTCGGAGCAAAGGCCCCTGCACTGTCCCCAAGCTGACACCAACCTCTGTGGGAATCAGGAAACACAGGAATGTGAAGGCAGCAGGCCGGCAAGCGGCGCCAGCTGGGTCATAAAAACTCTTGCCTGTCGTCCGGAACCCCCACATCCAGGAGAGAAGCACTGAGTCCATTATAGCCCAAGACCTCCAGAGTCATAAATGACCCCGTGCAGGCATCCCTCATAAATTCTGGGTCTCTGAGGCTGTGAGAACTCGGCATGCACCCCCAGCCTCCTACAGCATGGCCTGCACAGGGCCTACGGGGACAGACAGGCAGAGAGGACATGAGCCCATTTGTATGTGCAGCCTCAGGCCACTGGTAAAAGAAGGTACCTTATATACCTGAGCACAGACATGGCTGCTTCAGGGCTGCCCATGGGGGCTGAGGAATTAATGATCAACCCTCTGAGGCAGGAAGTTACACAGAGGTGACTGCTACATGAGCAGGGGTCTGCAGCCATGATGAGGCCCAGCGAGTCCCACCGTGGGCCTCAGACCATAGGATGGCCATGCTGAGCCAGGCAGAAGCTCAACTGGTCATGTTGGACTTCTCAGGTGGGAAGCGGGGGGGGGCTTGACCAGGTGGGGGGGTTCTCATTGAGACCACTGTAGGGATAAGCCAATTGTGACAGGGCCACTCCTCAGCTCAGCCCTATAGCCAGTGGGCCCAAGCTCCATGCCTCTCATGGGTGGGAACCTGCCCAGTCCCTCTGCTCGACACCGGTCCCAAACTCTACTAAGTGCTGTCCGGCACCTCTGCCTTCCCAGCCTCTGGGTCCAGAGTCTGAGTCTGGCTTTGTCAGATTCCTCCCGAGACCCCAAGTCCGGAGTCTCTGCAGTAGGAACTCCCACCTCGGTATGGCCGCACTGAGATCTGACTGTCCTCCCCTAGGTCGTGACAAGTCACTAACCAGAAAACGAGAAATGCTGCTGGAAAAAATGGACCCCTGATGCATTCCTGGTGGGCAGGTAAAACAGTCAGTAGATCCTCAAAGAATTAGACATCAAATTACCATATAACCCAGAGAGTCCACTTCTGGGTATACACCCAAAAGAACTGGAAGCAGAGGCTTGAACAGATACTGTGCACCAATGTTCGTAGCAGCATTATTCACGACAAGAGAGGAAACAACCTGAGTGTCCATCCATGGTGAACAGGTAAGTGAAATGTGGTATATGCATACACCTGCACATGGTTCAGCCTTAAAAAGGGATGAAGTAGTGACACGCTCCAACATGGATAAATCTTGAAGATGTTATGCTAAGTGAAAGAAGCCAGCCACAAAAAGACAAATACTGTAGACTCCGCTTACGTGAGGTATATAGAATCATCAAATTCACAGAAACAGACAGTAGATGGTGGCTGCCAGGGGCTGGGGACAACAGGGGGGCAGTGTTTCATGGGTAGAGTTTCAGGTGGGAAGAGAGAGAGGATCTGGAGATGCATGGGGTGGGGAATGGCTGCACAGCAATGTGACTGTGCTTAAAGCCACTGCACTTTTTTTTTTCTTATTGACTGTTTATCTTATTTTTTTAATATGAAATTTATTGTCAAATTGGTTTCCACACAACACTCAGTGCTCATCCCAACAGGTGCCCTCCTCAATGCCCATCACTCACTTTCCCCTCCCTCCCACCCCCCCATCAACCCTCAGTTTGTTCTCAGTCTTTAAGAGTCTCTTACGGTTTGGCTCCCTCCCTCTCTTTTTTTCTCCTTCCCCTCTCCCATGGTCTTCTGTCAAGTTTCTCAGGATCTACATAAGAGTGAAAACATATGGTATCTGTCTTTCTCTGTACGACTTATTTCAATTAGCATTAACACTCTCCAGTTCCAACCACATTGCTACAAAAGGCCAGATTTCATTCTTTCTTATTGCCACGTAGTATTCCATTGTGTATATAAACCACAATTTCTTTATCCATTTATCAGTTGATGGACATTTAGGCTCTTACCATAATTTGAAAGCCATTGCACTTTTAAAAAATGGTAAGAATGGTAAACTTTATGTTATGACCACAATAAAAAAAAAAAAAGGCTCTCCTTTTCCATATCTCCATATGATGGGATATCTGCAGCCAGCCCCAGGCCAGGCAAGTCTTCAGGAGCAAAACCATGGCAGGCTTCTAAGGACACAGCCACCCCCAGGGGCCCTCAGTGACTGCATAACAAGGGGAGCCCACCCACTTAAGCCTATCCCCAGCGTGAGTGTGTGTGTGGGGTCTATCCTCGGCTCTCTTGGGGAATGACAGGACCAAAGGAAAGATACAGAGCACCAGGCTTGGCCTTGGATGGGCCAGAAATGCAGGCATACCGGGCTTAGGACTCCAGTGTGAGCTGAGAACTCCGTGTCTGTTCTTCAGCTGGACAAAGCAGAGGCTCAGTAAGCACCCCTCCCCCACTGTGGGCACAGGGAGCACACAGCCTCTTCTTCAGCCCCTGTGCCACACCTCATACCACATGTGATACTGGTGATGCTACCTCCACTGCTGAGGAGCTCTCAACAGCCCACCCAACCCTGAGGTGGTGCTCTGCTCCCCCGTCCTATGAACAAGTGAACAGGCTCCAAGAGGCTCTGGTCTGGCCCTCAGCTGCAGGACCACCAGTAGGAACTAGGCCTCTGCTCCAGCTCACAACAAACTGCAAGAAGTCAATACCAACCACAAGAACTGTGAATTCAATCTTATCCCAAACTTGTGATCTTAAGGTAAACGCAATGGATAGCCCTCTCATCCAGGACCCTTCCCCTGTGCTCCAGGCACCCCCGCAGGCTGCATCGTCCACCCCTAGCTCCATTTGGCAGAGGAAGAAACTGAGGCACAGAAAGGTCACACTCTGGTGAAGAGCACAGTGGGGCTTAAGCTGCGCTCTCTGGAGGTCACAACCTACGCTGTGCCAGGTGTTCAGCAATGGGTGAAGACCCATACGTGAATCATAGTGGCCCAGCCTGTCTTGAGGGGCTCCAGCTGTCAGTGGGACAGAGCCAACAGGGTGGGGGCTGTGGTGGAAAGAAGCTCAGGGCCTCTCATCCACTCTCAGCCCTGCAAATGCTGTCCATCTGCCAGGCAGAGAAACGAAGTCTATGACAGCAAGAACACCAGCCCCCAATAGGCAGAAGGCTGCACCCCATTTTGGGGCTGGGGTCTTACTGGCCCCTTCCTTCCCACACAGAACGAATGTCAGGTTACTTTTTTGAGGCCCAAGCTGGGGCCCCAGTATGGGTGATCTATGCTTGCTCTGTCGACCTGGCTCCCTCCTTCTGCACAATGGGGGATTTCTCCATGGCCCCCAGACTTCAACCCTGAATGTCTGCACAGAACCACAGGCACACATGGCACACGCTGAGGGCAAGGCTGGAGTAGGCAAGATGGTACAGTTAGGCTCCTGGGCCGGGAAGCTGCGACCTTGGTCCCCAATCCACCTCAGCAGCCCCCCAAGTCCCTCAGGTCCTTGGGCTGATGCTGGGGTCTATCAGGTGGAGAATGCTGCTCAGGGCACAGCCCACAGCCCTGCTGGAACCTGGCAGGGATGGGGCTCACTGGAGCAGATGGGGGGCTCCACCCTCCCCAAACCGACCTCACGGTAGGGCCCTCTCATCACCGTGGGCCATGCCCAGGAGATGTGGCATCCTGGATATGCCTGCCCCCCGACCCTGTACCTCTGGTCTACCTGGGGAGTGGCGTGGGGGGTGATGGGTGTGTCTACCTGGGGTGGGCTGTTGGTATGGGGGTCATCGGTGTGCCTACCAAGGGTCTGGTGGCATGGAGTCTATTGGGGGGCAGCAGACATATGTGTACCTGGAGGCTGGTGGTGTGGGGTGTGTCTGGGGCTTCTGGCCCAGCAGCTGAGCAGCTCCTGTGTCTGGAGGTCTGCAGCCCCTGTCCCAGACCTGTCCCTTGACACTCCCTATCCCCTTGCTACCACGAGGAAAGGAGAGGCAGCTGGGCCTCCAGGCCCAACTGTCTGGCTGCCTGTTTGTATTAATCTCTTCAAGCAGGCCTGAAAAACACCTGGGGGAGGGGGAAGGAAAGAGGGAGGGGTGGGTCACCTCGAGTGACAGGCTGATTCAGGTGGACAGGGGATGCTCCATGATCGACAGTCACCTAAGCCCTCAGTCAGGCAGCCACACACATGCTCCCAGACCCCCTGGGTGCCAGATGCTCCCATGGTTACTCCATGAGGCCACCCCAGGGATGAGCCCCAGGCAGCTGCTACAGCACCAGCTTCAGCCCGCCAAAGCTGCACAGTCCCTTACCCTGTCCTGGGGCCCTCGCCTGTGGGAGAGTGACCACTGTGTCTCAGGTGTGGTGAGGACAGCGGTGATGGCAGAGAGCACTCAAGGTACCCTGCTTGGCACGCCTGCCTAAGGAGCAAGGACGGCTGTTGCTGCCATTAGCCAGGGCCCCTTCTCCTGGGAAGGCTGGTGACTGAGGAGTCTGCTCTTTAACCCCCGACAGACCCTCCTGCAAAGCCTGGCCCCCCCCACCCCTGTTTGGGTGGGGGACCTGAGGGGCCACCTGGCTGGCTCCAGGCTGCCCCTACCGCCACTCTGCAATGACAGCAAATCTTCCTTGAAAACACACTTCCTTAATGTCCTGGCCTGTTCTAAGGTGATGGGGATGGAGGGGTGCCTGGCCATGGGGTGGAAAATTGCTTAGCTCTGAAGGGGGCTAAGCAGGAAGGAATTTCAAATGGAAGGAAACGTCCCAAAGTGCCCACTGCTTGTAAGGAAAAAAGGAATTCTTGTTCCAGGATGTTTCTGAGTCACTGCTGGCTCCATAGCTCGAGCTGTGCTCCCAGCTACTGCTGGGAGTGCATGTGAGTGTGGCTATGTGAGAGTGTGGGTACCTCGTGCAGCCCGTGGTCAGCCCCGGGAGCCCTCCAGCCTCTCTCCCTCCTGGGGAGGGGGTCCAGTATCCCCAAGGCCCACATGAATCCAGCCCCAGCTTGAGGATGCTGCTCTGTGAGGCGGAAGATGGCCAGTGGTTGGCAGTGACACACAGCACAGATCATAAAAAAGGCCTTCAAACTGGAGAAGGGGTCACGCCATGTGGTCAGCCCTGGGAAGCCATGGCCTGGAGCCCCCCAGCAGCAGTTGCCAGTTACCTCTTACCCTGGGTGACGTGCGCAGCAGGCATGAGGGTGGGAGGGGGCCCGGAGCCCAGTGGAGACACAGTGGCCACCAGACCAGTGGCTGCAAGGTGTGTATACAATCTTTGCATAGGGATGGAGGTGAAAGTGCTTGTCCCAACTTCAGGGACACAAGCGTGCAGGCGTAAGGCCAGTGGGCCTGCCCCCTGGAGCCTGGCCTTCCTGGGATCCCCTGGTACTTATGGAAGCAATGGCTGAATGTTCTCGGGGCTCAGATGGCCTGAAGGGCCTGTTTCTCCACCAGCCCACATGGTTGGTAGCCAATGAGCAGTGCTGCTGGCCTGTGCCTCCCCAGCCAGATCCACTCAGGTCCCAGCTTGGCCTGAGGGCAGGAGAGGGCAGAGAGCCAGGCCTTCCATGGTACCTACTGGGCCTTCTCCCTAGATAAAGTCAAGCCCCACTCAATCAACTAGCATTCCTCCTGAGCCACAAAGCCAATCCTGTCCCTCAGGAACACCTGTCGGCACTGGGAACACGGAAGGCTGCCAGGCCTCCTGACCCGTTGCTGCACACTGCACGGCCACAGAGTGGAGGCTTCCGGCCAGGCCCTGCACGCTCAGCAGGCGCTGCTGCTTCAGAGGGACTGAGAGAGGCACAGCCAGGGGGAGGGTGCCAGGTCCTGGGCCCAGGACTCCCTGGCCAGATCCCAAACTACAGTGTGTACTGCTGTTCCAGGAAAAACCCTGAAAATAAAGACTTAAAACGTGGCTTCCAGGCTGAGCACAAACTTTTCCATAGCCTTGAGCTTCCTCTTTGCCACACGTGAGATGGACCAGGTGAGCTGTGGGTGACATGTGACCCTGCCCAGGAGGCTGGGTGCGTCCCATGGCTGTCTGCTCTCAGCAAGGGGGCAGAACTGGGGCCTACCCTGACCACTGCCACCTCTGAGGACTGGCTCTAGAACGACAGCTGCCATGCAGCTATAGCCTGGGGTGTGGGGAGGGCCCAGATGGGGCTTCAAGGAAAGTCATCTGGGCTCTCAAGGCCTCTGCTCTCCCATCTGTAATGGGACAGCTGAGCCACCTCATAGTGACCTGGGACAGTGCCTACACCTAGGCCCACTGGTCCCTGAAGGCCAGTGGCACGTTCCCAGCACAGCGAATGGGGGTCCAGGGTGCACCCAGACCAAAGCCAGAGCCAGATGTGTATGAAGGGCCCCCAACTTGATATCACCTGGAGAAGACTTGCATCTGGCCTGGCAGATGGACAGGAGAAACACCACCCCAGGGGTCAAGGCCTCATAGTGCCCCTGTTATGAACTCAAGGGAGCCGACAGTACCACCCGTGGGACCTGCCAGCTGCCGAGACTCCTGGGCACTCCCACCTCTGGGCTGCCTGTCAGACACAGCTGGGCAGCCTTGGCACAGAAAGGAGGGGACCACGATCTGATGTTGGTGCCCCTCTCAAGACTCCATGGAATGAAGGCTCAGTAAAAATTTGCAAAGCAAGTTAAAATGAGTCACAAGGCTCTATACACAAAGTCCATGCTGGTCAAGGCTGGGGTTTCCTATGATCTCAGCAAGGGTGAGGCCCCTACGCCAGCTGGCTGAGTGGCCCAAGCAGGGATGGGAGCTGAAGCAGGCTGGGGAAGGCCACATGTAGCTGCAGGCCATCATCCCAGGCTCTCTGGCAACCCACTGACCCCTCTAGGGAGGCTTTCCTGTGGAAATCACCTGTAACAGTTCATATGATGTTTTGAATGGATAGGGGCGTTAATCTGCAGAAGGCCAGCTGAGCCGAGGTACAATGTTACCCCCAAATCTGCCACTGCATTTATGCACACTGTGAGGACCAGAGTCAACCTTGTGTGCAGCCCTGGGACCATGTCAGGCTGCCTCTGGCCTGGCAGCCAAATGGACACAGTGGCCAGAGACAGCAGGGCTCAGGCTGGGAGAGCATGCAGGGTTGGGGGGGTGCAGAGAGAGGGATTACAGGGGCCTGCTCAACCTTGCTGTGCCAAACAAGTCTCACGTGGGGTTCTTTGGTCTGTGGGGAGCCCCTGCCAAATGCAGAACTGCTCTGGGACTCAGACAGGGCCTCATAGGAAGTGGCCCCCCCCCCCCCCCCGATGTGGTGGCATGTGAGGGAGCCCAGGGCCCTGGCTGCTGGTCTCTGCTTCTGGAGTCTTCTGTGCATCTGATGAGCAAATCAAGCGCTCCGCGAGGCGAGAGGGCCCATGCTGTGGAATGAGCCAGAAGGACGCATCAGCCCAGCAGGGCCTCCTAAGCTCTCACATTCTGGGATTCTACTGGCCTGATGGGCATTCTGTGCCTCTGAGGGAAGCCCTGATGCCCATTGGATCCCCTTTCCCCTCAGTTGCTTGAGGATGGGGATCTGCTCCTGCTGTGAATAGCCCCTCATCAATCCCATCACCCTCCTTTTATCCGCTTGGCTGAAACCTGACCACCTTTTCCTTGGTAAAAATGGTGTTTTCCGGGGAGCCTTTGTGGTTCAGTCGGTTAAGTGTCCGACTCTTAATTTTCTGTTCAGGTCATGATCTCACAAGCCCCACAATGGGCTCTGTGCTGACAGTGCGAAAGCAGCCTGCTTGGGATTCTCTCTCTCTCTCTCTCTCTCTCTCTCTGCCCCTCCCTAGCTTGCACTCTCTCTCAAAATGGATAAACTAAAAAAAAAAATGGTGTTTTCTACTGGGCACGCTGTCAGCCCAGCTTCAAGGAAAGCAAAGGAACAAACTTCCGCTCACAGGACTGGGCTTCTTGACTGCTTGTGTAGAATGGAGTTAAAGCTGGACTTGGTAGGCCCTGAACTTACACAGGCTCAGACGGTAGGCCAACAAGCAGTCTTCTGTCTGGACTTGTGCCAGTAAAACATACTGCCCAGACCTGCTTGCCTGTCTGCCTGCCATTAGGGAACAGAAGGGGGGGGGGGGTCTGTGCTCCTCTTTGGGACGAGGGGCCCTGGGGAGGCTCAGTGGGGTGGGCGGGAAGGAGGCTGTGGCCAGGGTTTGAGGCAAGACAGGTGAGGCCTTGGCTGTCCAGGCAGGGCAGGAGACACACTCAAGCAGTGGCCCACCTCCACCCCTGCTTTGTGCCTGCCTGGGCAGGGCCTCTCCTCACAGGTGACATCAGAAACCTCTAGACTCCCCTGGGAAATTGTCTGCTGTGCCCTCCCTGTTCCACCTGCCTTCAATCCCCACTATACCACCTTGGACTCCTGGGAAAGCCGATCCTCAGAGCAGGCACTATGCTTCCCCATAGGTAGGCAGCGTGTTGGGCTTGAATCCTGTGCCCAGGTGACGCCTGGCTCTCCCTCCCGGGAGGGGATCGTGGGGAGGGGTCAACAGGAAACCCTGTGGCCACAGACCTGCGTGTGAATGCCACCTCTGCCAGGTGTGATCTTGGGTGACAAGTTATTTAGGCTCTCTGAGCCCCAGTTTCCTCATCTGCGAGTGGAGCCCCTGACAGCGAGGCATAAACAAGGGTGGCCTGGCCACGAGCGAGTGTGGAGGTTGCTGCAGTCACTCTGTGCTGTGCCCTCCAGGCTAGGACACCTGCTCGTCGCTCTCCCCAGCACAGCGTATGCCCTGTAAGCAGGCTGCACGCAGCACAGCAACTTCCCCTCCCCAAGCCCTGCTCCATTAGCTGCGATCTGGCTGGAGGACTTCCTCCTGCTGCTGGTGCCAAGTTCCCCCCACGGGGACTGTGAACCAGAGAAAATGCCCCCCGCCTACTGCTCCAAGATGATACCCCATCCTGCCTCATGCTGCTGTAACGCAAATGTGAAGCTTGAGTTTGCTGCTCCTCCTTTCCCAAGGACACCGACGCTCCAGAAACGTAAATATTTACACTTAAGGCTTTAAGGCTCATAACTCAGAGGGGAGATGCTCACCCTCTGCCCATGTTTGTTCTTGGGGCCCTAAGAGCCCTGCGGTGGCAGGAGTGAATTCTCAGATGGACGATGATTTATGGGCCACTCCTCCCGGGCCAACTGGGGACGTGGTCCAGAAGCAAATGCTGCACATAAGGGGCTGGGGCCACGTGGGGAACATTCCAAGGCCCCTGAGATGACAAGGGGGGGCGGTGCAGGAAGCTCACCTACAGAGGAGAACCATGTAGAGGTAGCTCTGGTGTGTGGCTACAGCAGATGGGACTAGGCACCAGGCTGGAGGCAGTGATGTCTGGCTCCTCGGCCAGGCTGCGGGGTGACACAGGTAGACCTCACCCCGGGAAAGCCCTGCCTAGATTTCCATCGTGGGAAGGAGGCTCCCATGATTTCAGAGCAGGGGGCGCCAGGCTCTGTTTTTGACTGCAGGATCCTTTTTCCAATCCAACCTCACAGGAACCAACAAACCAGGATCAATGGGTGTGAGACGCCAGGCAGGAAGACTGACTACTTGTTTGGCCTTCTGGGCTGGGCTCCCACCACCACTGGTGAGGTGCTGCTGAGGGCTTCCAAGGAAGGCCCTGGGGGTATTCCTGCTACAGGAAGGATGGCTGGTTAGCCAGCCATCTGTCTATCTACTCAGTCTTCTGGGCTTCTGGCTGAGCTCCAACCACAAGCGGCTCCAGAGGGGTTTAGAGGTCACAAGGTACACTCCCTCATTCCCCTGCAAGTGCACTTGGTGCCACTGGCTGCAGAACAGAGGCCCACCTGGCCCGCACCTGTGCATCAGTAAACCAAATGCCCAGGACCACAGGCAGTGTGGAAGGACAGTTAGAAGGAGAGGTCTGGCCAACACACCATGCACAGGGCTTCAAACTAGGATACACTAAGAAGACAAAGCATCCCTCAGGGCAGAAAACAGCCTGGGGACACAAATAGGTAGATGGCAGGGAGGAAACCTGCCACATAACAGAATACCCGTCTCACCAGTCACGGGTACATGTACTAGGACCACAGCGGTCCAGCTCACAGCTGCTGGCCTGGCAAAGACGACTGTGTCTTACAGGCCCCATGGTGGGGAACCTCAGGCATGGTGCTGGGGGTCTGAGGAGCCAGTCTGGAGAGCAGCAGTCATCTCTAAGAGGGCTGAGGGCGGACCACCTGCCCTCTAGCCCACTCCTAGGGACATGTGAGGAAGGGTGGCCAGGCCTGGCCACTGCCACCTGGCCTGTGAGACGCTACTCCTGTCTGCAACAAAGCACGGGAGAAAAAGAGATGTGTCTAGACAAACTTGATGTTAAATCCAGCAGTCGATGAATTCAATATGCATGTCATGGACCAACGTGGATAAATCTCAACAACAAGGATGAGATTTCTTCAGAAATCAAGTAGAAAGCAAGTTGCAGAAGGTCAAGTACAGTCTGATGCGGGTTCTGGAAAGTGCGTCAACAGCCCTACGTGCTGTTCAAGGGATACATATCTGCAGTGAAAGTATTAGCAAGCGTGCTGAAAAGCATGAAATGCAGACGGTGGTGATGGGGGTGGGTGGCAGCCAGGAGCCACAGCAGGGCTCCCTTGGGGCCCCTGTGTTCAACTCTTAGCCTGCAGTGAGGACAGGGGTGCCGGTGACACAGATCACAGCCACCACCAAATCAAAACATGAGCCTGCCACATCATACCCGTCAACGCCTGTGGGTCAGCAGCACAGCCCAGGTGCAGGACAGATGGGGGTCCAGTGAGGGGGAAGAACTACCACATCCCTTGGATTCTCCAGGAGGCAGGTAGGCCTCTCTGTGCTTGGCCACAGTCCCCCCCACCCCCATTCCTGCCCTTGTCACTGAGCAAGCAGCTCCAGGCTGCGTGTCGAGGGTTCTCAGAGGAAGAGTCAGGTGAGCTGCTGCTGACACAAGCCGCAGACAGCAGGGCCAGCCTGCACTGTTCCCACAGGCCATGATTACAGTGCCACTTGTGTCCGGGCTGTGGAACGGGGGCGGGGGCTTTCTGGACATCCAGGGAGCAAGCTCGGCAAAGCCCTTGATGGGAAGGAACAGGGTGGTCCCCAATGCCACAGCCCGGGGTGAGCAGGGGACTCTCATGGCTGAGGCACAGCACATCTCAGGTTGTCACATCAGAAGGCCAGTGATACTTGGTGGCTGTCCCAGATACTGGGACCCTAGCTACCTAGACCACAGATGCTGTAAGGAAGCCCCCTGCCAGCCCTCAAGCTGACCCAGACAGGAGCCGAAAACCTAGCTGGTCCTGAAGGACCCTTCCCTAACCCCAGAGAGAGGGGATGCACCGTAGCCTCTTATAAAAAAAATCTCCAGCACCAGGCACAGTTCCAAGTACCCACCTCTGAGGCAGGTACTGTCACTATGCCCATTTTACAGAAGAGGGAACCGAGGCACAGAGGTCACACAGCCTGTGAGTGGCAGAACTGGGATTTGACCCAGCTGGTCTGGCTCTAAGCCTGAGCCCCCACCCTTGTTCTGCTGTCCACCCTGGCAGCCTGCTGTTACTGCTCTCCCATCTGCTTTGAGCTGTTTCCTCCCAGCTGGCTTCTTTGCTGCTGGGCTGCCTGTGGACAGCCTCCATCCTTATGTGCCATGGTGGGCGGTGAGAAGCTTCCGGAGCTGGCTATCTGCTGGGGTCTGGCTCGTCCACGGCCTCTTGCCATGCCCAGGCAGGCAAGGAAAACGAGGCTCAGAGAGTTCTGGGTGTATGCAGGTTCCAGACTGGTGTCACTCGAGAGGTCAGGTGTCCAAGTGTCCACCCTGGCTCATCAGTCTCCAGAGACACCTGGGTCCCCAGCTCCTGCCTAGCCATTGACCTCCTCTGACTCCACAGCTTTATAAACAATTAGCCCCAGAGTTTTAATCTCTCGAGTTACTATCTTTCCAGACAATTATTGATTTGCTGCGATGCCTGCCCCTCCCCCCGTGTGGGTCTTTTAACGTTGCCCGTGTAAACACGTGGAGGCAGCTGTGCTGCTCACATGTGGCCCTCACAGAAAGGCTGGATGCACGGCTGTCGGGGGCTGCCTCTCCCCAGAGCCCCACCACCACGGCCCTGCCACCATAGCCAGCCTCATGCTGTGCTGTGGCAAGCCACCGACACTCCACTTTATAGACGAGGAACTGGGCCCCACTCCTGGGCCATGAGGCCTGTGTCCCACCTGGGATCACAGAATCTAAGGGATTAGAGTGACCACAGCTCCAACAAGACACGAACACAATCTGGGGCTGGATGAACAGTGTGGCCACAGGAGGTCACGGATGACAAGTCCCTGGTTCTTCTACAGAACCAAACAACAAACTCCATACCCCTGTTTTTGAGATGCAGAAACAATCTCACAGAGATGTTTTGCTGTGCCCACGAGACCCACTGGCTCAGACCCAAGGTGAGAGAGGCTGCCCAGGGGACTCCTCTCTCCTCTTCCGGTTCTCTCCGGAGGCCCCTGGCTGCCTCCTGGGCTGCATGAAAGGAATCCAAGAGCGTGTCCCCACATGTGCCCGTCCTCCCCCGCGGCCTCAGAGACCCATCTACATAGAGAGGGCCCATAAGGTCCTGCAGTGGCCATGTGGAACTCGGTGTATCAGTCCCCACAGGTGGCCCTGGTGAACTGAGGCTGCAGCCCCAGCGTGGCTGGCTAAGTGAATGAATGGACCAACAGCCTGTGTGGGGGTGAGGCCTCTGAGTGGTCTGGCCACTCGGGAGGGAGCCTCAAGAGTGGTGGAAAGCAGTCAACACTGCAGGGAAGGGCTGCTGGCTGGCCGGAGCCTGGCCAGAGAAAGCTGTAGCCGTGGGACAGAAAGGCCGCCTGGCTGACTTCTGTTCCCTCATCAAAGCAAACAGGCCCTAGGCCCAGGCTGGGGCAGGACGTGTGTGTGTGTGTGTGTGGTCATCAGCGGCTGGACAGCCCATGCCCACCGCCCGCCTGCCCGACACAGACGTCCTCTAACGTCTGCCCAGGTCCCGCAGCCTGGGATTAGCACAGTAACTCTCTGGTGGATGGGTATGTGCATGCCACACTTCCAGAATAGCAAGCCCTGCCAGCTAGCGACTTGGAACACAGCCACACCAGGGAGGGGGCATTTTACCTAGGGAGGAACAGAGAAATGAGACCACAAGTCCCATAGGCAGTAAGTGAGGCCTACATCCAGGGGCAGACTGGACCCTAACGCCTGGGCCCCTGTCTGTCTTTCTGTAGCTGGGACAGCATCTCACCCCTGGCAACCCAAACAGAGAGCAAAAGCTTAATAGGAAGAGAAGGAGCCAATGGAGTTCCGGAAGAGGCAAGAACGAGAGTATGGAGAGATAACTTTCCTGCAAACACATCTCCTCAGCTGTGAGTGCTGGCAAATGAGGCCGACGTGCCGACCTCAAGGAAGAGGAGAGCAGGGCTGCCAATGAGAAGTGTCCACGTGGTTATTGGTAATTGCTGAGGAGAAGTACTCAGAAACCATCTTCTCGGGAGGGAGCCTGAGCGTCCTTCCCGCTTCCCATCCTCTCCAAAGACCAGCTGAACTGAATCCTGGCCGGAATCACACCACCTCTCCAGCAGGCCCAGGTGGCGGGCTGCTGGCTGTGGGCCCTCACGACCACCTGGGAACAACCTGCAACGGGCACTGGGTGGGGGTGGGGGCGGGCCCACTGGCCGGGCTGCACTGGGTGCCCCCCCGAATGCTGCCAGCAGCGCCAGCATCGGCTCTCCCTTGCTGGAGCCAAGAGGATGCGGCCTGATTCTTGTCTTGCTGCTACTCTGGTGAAGGCCACCAGATGTTTTCCAGTAAACTAACGACACAGGTCTGCCTGTGAAATTGCCTGTGTCTGCTCTGGGTCTCGGGAGCCGCACGTGCTGAACCTGGCTGGTCTGACTGAACTGCTGGCTATTGTTCTCACCCAAAGACAGTCTTCCCGCCTGGGGGTGGGGTGGAGCGGGACACACAGGCTTCGGAACAGACATCTCAGCATCAGCTCCTGGCTCTGCAGGCTGAGGGACTCTGCAAGTTCCCCAACTTTCTTGGGCCTTGACTTCCTTATGTGGAAAACTGGGACAATCATCAGACACCTGCATTATTGGGGTGGTGGGCCGCATAAGATGACCCATTCCAAGAAGCCACCCAGTGCTTGGGGGACAAGAGCTAGCCTATCTGCACCCTTCCCTCTCTGGACTCTGGCTTCCTTGGATTTGGGTCCCCAGAGCCCACCACGCCTTTCCTTCAGACCCCAGATGTCAGAGCTGCACCTGGCTCTCCCAGCAGGGGCTGAAGCCAACAGCTGTGGCCAGATGAGCAGGTGTTTGGGGAGACTGGACATGACCCCTCCCCAGCCCCCAAGAGTGCATGCACCAAGCAGGGCTTTTAGATAAAAACCACAGATAGACACATTTTGCTGGTTTAAAAAAGTAAACTCTTTTCACACCCACAACGATATCCAATACCAACCAAGGTGCTGCTCAAGCGGGCACTCAAATACCACATGCGGCAACATGGTTAAGGGCAGACTTTCCGAAAAGTAACCTAATGTTTATGCTGAGAGCATTTAAACCTGCAGATCATTCAACTCAGAAATTCCACTCCTAGGAATTTACAAAGGAAATCAGAGCTACGCAAAACATTTGCACACAACGACACCCACTACAGCATTACTTATAGGAGCCAGAGACAGGAAATCTGCACATTTAATGACAGAGCAGGACTAACAACACACCCGGCGGGGGGGGGGGGGGGGGGGTGTCACCTGCAGCTACTAAAATAGTAAATTTTTAATAACAAAGAACAACATTTATAGAAAATTTATATTATGGTTTCAATTACAGTGTAAAAAAAAAAGATGTGCATGAGGAATATAGTGAGTTTACTTCTCTCTTTTATGTTTTCCTCTCAATTATCACACAGTCATTACAACAACAACAAAACCATGAGATGTGAAAGAAAAAGACTCCAGGTCCTTTAAGGATGACAAAACCAAGCCCCCCAACCCCCCTGACATGATCACCTGCTACTCCTCAAGATCAGCAGCAAACCTCTCAGACCTCCAACGGAAAAAGAAAGAAAAAGACAAGGAGCCTCACAGGCCCCAGGGGCAGGAGCTGGGCCACTGTCCCCAGGGCTCTCTGACCCAGGAGCGACAGTCCCCACAGCAGAGCAGGCCCCGCCACAGTACAGTGGGCCAGCCCACTCTACACAGCCCCAGGTTTGACAAGTAAGGTGCCTAAAAGGACAGGAAGCCCTGGTCTTGCAACTCTCAGGTGCTTTAAAGAAAACACGAGTTACAGAGAGAATTCTACAAACTGCAGAACCATTTAAAATAATCGTCAGTAAGCTATTTAAAAATTTGCCTTCTCATGCATTTGCCTAAAAAGTTTTGTTTTGAATATGAATGAAAATCTAATTCTGAACATCTTTTCTTTTTTAATGTTTATTAATTTATTTTGAGAGAGAGAAAGATGGAGAGAGGGCGAGCGCAGGGGCGCATCCGTGCAGGAGAGGGGCAGGGAGGGAGGGAGGGAGAGAATCCTAAGCAGGCTCCATGCTGTCGGCAGAGTCCAATGTGGGGCTCAAACTCACGAACTGTGAGATCATGACCATTAGCTGAGATCAAGAGTAAATCAAAAGTTGACACTTGACTGACTGAACCACCTGGGCACCCCCCAATTCTGAACGACTTGACCTCAGATTCCCTTCGTCTCCAGGCAAGGCCTCCGCAGGTGATTCAGGCCATGATGACAGTCTATCCAGGTCCCCTAGGGGGCTAGGCCCTATAAATGGGTCCTAGTCATGGGCTCTGGTTAACATCTGTCCTTCTGTAGGCAAATGTGGGTTTTGTCCCTTGATCGCATGTAAGAAAGTAACTGTGAAGGCAAGTTGGGTGTGGAGTGCCACAGAAAGAAGTGTCACAGAAACGCCCAATCTTAAGTCTGACCAAGCTGGCTGGGCCCACTGAGGGCCCCTGAAGCCCTGTGGGACTGGCACTGTACTCAAGGCTGACTTGAACCTGATTCACTAAAGGACTCATGGAAGGGCACAGCTCCTGGAGAGGGTGCAGGACCAGGAAGAGAACATTCTAGTTGGTACCAACACGTGGGCAGTACCCACTCGTCATCTGGCCAGTGCCAATGTGCTGTGGACATGCCAGCATAGCAGATGAAGGACAGCCAGTGGCATCTAAGGCAGCAGGGTGTTGGCAGCGAAGCCTTCCTGGAGGAAGGGACAGCAGAGCTGAGACTGAAGGGAGGAGGACCCAGCAGCAGTGGGCAGAGAGCACAGCATGCTGGGGCACAAGGTAGCAAAGGCTGAGCTGACAGCAGATTTCTGGAACACAGACAGGAATTCAGGAGAGTGGAGGGTGGGTGACCAGGGCTAAGAGGACACAGGCTACCAATGCTGCTTCTACATGGCAACATTACAGATTGCAGGGAGCCCACCAGGGGCTCCTGGGGTGGGGGTGGGGGACTGCTGCACAGAGGGCCTGGCTGAGCCAGGGAGGCGGCCTGGAAGTCATACTCGGGACCCAAATGCCCAAGGGGGCTCCAAATGAAGCCTCCACAATTTCAGGAACATTTCTGGGGCAATCCAGGCAAGGCCCTGACTGTCCCCTTCAGGCACATGGGGAGAGGTAGGAGAGACATTCTGGCTCTTAGGAGCACTTCTGCGAGTCTCTGAAGCAACACAGGAGCATGGGGTGCTGAGACTCTAATCCAAGTGGCCCCTGGCAGCAGTTGAATACCTGTCTGTTGCGCTGCTCCAAGGTTAGTGCTTCCTGGAGTGGGGCGGGGGGGTGGGGGGGCTTTCAAGCACATTGGCTGATGCTAGCAGGTCAGGTGTGGCAGCCCCCTCAGTGGACACAGGACATAAGAGGGACCTACAGACACTTGGCTCATATGCCTTTTCCTCTTTTAACTCAGGAAGCACTAACCACTGTTAGAAATTGAAAACTGTATTCCGGGAAGGTGTGTTTCCTCACCTTGAAGTCTGTCACCTCAACACCTGCCCAGCTTAGAACCCTCGAGGCTGACGCCGTGTGATGGGGCAGTTCTGGAGCCGTAGAAACCCCCACTTCCCTGAGCCACAAGGCCTGCCTCTTCTAGGCCCCCAAATACTGCAGACACTAGCACCAGGAGCTGCAAGAGGCTTGGCGGAGTTTCTAGAAGCACACCTCATGGCAGGGAGGCATTCATCCAAGCCCTGCAACATGCTTGGCCCTGGAACCCAGGGAGGAAGGAAGGGTCCTCACCCTAGGCCCAGACACCCAGGGACCTGTCAGGGCAGCTCTTGGAGGCCCCCCCCGCCCAGGTAACCAGCCATGTGGTCACTCCAGCACCCTCAGGGCCATGGGGAAGGCAAGCTGTAGCCTGCTGGAAGGAGGGTGAGGGTGAAATCTGGAGCTCCCGAAACCAGAGATCCCACAGAATCTGGGCACTGACGAATTCATCCAGAGAGGTGCTGGGCCGGGGGTCGGGGGATAGATGGGAGAACTGCATGCTGACCTTAGAAGTACCTTGGTCCAGCTCCAGATGAGGGGAACACTCAGCAAGTGAACCTCAGTTGGATGGGCTTGTAAATGCACAAAGCCAAGATTACCCTGGCCTCTCAGGGAAGCTCATTAAAAAAGCAATCTACCTAGCGCCTGGAACAGAAATGAAGGAGGGGAGAGCGCACAGAAGACGATGCTCTGTCACCTGCCTCACACCACAGCCCACTCCAGAGCGGACAGCAGAGGGAGGCCTCCTGCGAACCCCGGAAACCCCTCCTCCACCGGGCCAGCATGCTGCTGAGCTCAGCAACTTCTAGGCAGAGGGGCTGGCAGCCCACCACAGCAAGAGGCATCGGCTGACTAGGCACGGCTTTTTCTATTCTTGCTCAGACACCCACCCTGAGTGGGGCGGTGCTGGGCCTCCCTCGTGCAGCACCTGGGGGGTCCCATCTGCTCCACTTGGTCCCCCCACTCTTGTCTGGAAGGGTGGCTGGGCCTCCTGCTCTGGTGGACAGACTCCAGAGAAGGGAGGTCAGGGGCCCTTCATCCTGGTGACCTGAAGGGAAACAGCCTCAGGAGACAGGCTGCAGGAAGGGCATCCGGTTGTACAAACTGGATTCAGGCCTCTAGGCAGCCCCCAGAACAGGTTCTGCACACTGTCCCCTCTGGGGTTCGCCCAAGCTAATTCCCTCTAGCAGACAGGATGGTACCCACCCCCATCCTCACTCCTGCAGAAAAGGAGGAGGCCTATGTGGCTTGGTCAGTGCCTAGTTTTTAGAGCCTACAGCCCTGGTGTGTCAACCCCAGACCTGGCTCAGTCTAGTACAGAGTGGCTGGATCACACCAGGAAAGCACACCAAGTGCTGTACAGGAAGCAAGGATTTAAGGGCTTTGGAATGGTAGATTTGTAACCACTGGGGCCTTAAGAGACCTGGAACATCACCTCTCAGGTTCTGAGCTGCTAGGAGCAGGGGGTGGGGCAGCCAAGGCAAAGTAAGATGACCTGTGCCCTCAGCTCTAGGGCCTTCATTTCCTCACAGTCCAGGAAAGACCACATGAAAAGGACTGAAGAACTGAACAGGAGAGCAATGCCATGGACCACGTTCAGCTCTGGACTCGCGAGATACCCAACCTTTATCCTTCAAACACACCAGGGACCCTGCACCCTCCTGACCCAAAAGTATGCCAACAAACATGATTTACAGAGGTCACAGAAGCTATCCTACCCCCAGCCTGTCTGTAAGTGCAGTCCTGAGGCAAATATGGAAGATAAACAAAAGGCAGGCAACAAGACCTCACTCCCGGCCTTCCCCAGCCCTGACATCTTGGGGAAAAGGCCCCTAGGGCACCAATATGAGCTGGAGGAAGAGAAGTCAAATTTTAAGCGCTGGAAACCCAGCCTGGCCTCCAGGGTTGTGGCTACAGTGTACTCAGCAGGAAAGCTGTCCCCCAGAGGTCAGCCCTGTGCCTCTAACCTCCACAGAAACGGGGGGCTCCCAAGCAAAGTATGTGGCTGTACAGGTCCCCCTGACCAACTCAGCTCCCCTAACCTAGCTGTTCCCTTGCACTCCTCTTTCGGAGGGAGCTGCCAACTGGTTCTGGCCCAACTGTGAGCACAGGCAGCACTGCCTCCTCCCCGCCCCCAGCCCCAGGTCACACTCAGGCCTTTGTTCTACCTGCACACACGGGCAGGCAGAGCCAACCCCCTTCCCTGGCAGCTCCTCCCCAGCCCTCTCAAGGCAGGTTGGGGAGCTGGGGGGCTCACGGGTGCAGGTGGAAAGGCACTTCACTTCTCTCACTTCTGCTTTGGGTATGCAAGCGGCCATGGTAAGCGAACACTGCAGGTGAGCTACACACCAAGGAACCCACTTTCCCACCCGACCCACGCAAGGCCAGCCTGGACCCGCTGCTGGGGAGAGCCAGATTATACACTGGCCCGCGGTGCAAGGCAAGTGATATCCCCAGGGCAGTGGCCAGTGACCCGAGGGAAACCGAGGCTCTGCGCAGCCGGCGGGGCGGGAGCGGTGGAGGAAAAAAGTAGAGAGGCGACGCGGAGAAGGTGAGAATAGAGGGCAGGGTGACTACGGGCCGGGCCGCAGAGGACCAATTGGGAGCCTTGGGCTCCCAGCAGGTCGGGAGGGGGTCCACAAGCGGCCTGCGGGGAGGACAGGAGGGGGGGGCGGCGAGGTCAGTGCGGGCCCAGGACAACCCGGCGGGGGCATGGCCCGGGGCTGCAGCCGCAAGCTGGGACCCGGCCGCTCGGGGCGCTCACCTGGGCGTGCGCAGCGCGGCGGGGTCGCGACGGTCCAGCACGCCGGGCACACAGTTGGTGAGCTCGGTCCAGTCGGCGTGCAGCCCGCAGCTCCAGCCCGTAGAGAAGCGAGAGAAGAGCCACGTCTCGCGGCGGTTTGGCCGGTAGCAGGTGCACTTCTTCTGGCCGGGCCGGCAGTCGCAGGGCACCTCAAGGCGCACGTTCTGCACGAGGTGGCGGCCGAAGGTGGTGCCACCGGTCTTCTGGATATGCAGGAAGACGATCACGTCGTCGCCCTTCATGTCGAAGCGCAGCGAGCGCTCCAGCTCGCGCACCGGGAAGTAGTACTTCTTCTCGTAGTGCGGATCGGGCGTGGGGAAGAGGTCCAGGTCGTCGGGCGGCGCGCGGCCGCCGGGCGCGCCCAGGCTCAGACCCGGGCCCGCGTACTGGTACAGGATGAGCATGAAGCACGCTGAGCCCGCCACCACCAGCACGAACTTGCTGGCGCGCTCAACCATGGTCCTGCCGCCGGCGCGCCGCCGCCGCATGTGTCACCATCGCCGGCGGCCCGGGCGCGGGGCGCGGGGCCTGGGAGGGCGGGGGGGCGCGGGCGCAGCTGCCTCCTCCGCCGCCGCCGCCCGCGCTCCGGCCCGGCCCGGCTACTCTGCGCCCAGGCCGCCCGCAGCGGCGCGGGCCCCGGCCCTGCGCGGCGCCATGGCTGCTCTCCGCCCGGCCCCGGCTCCGGCTCCCCGGGCCCGACCCCGGGCTCGGCTCCGGCTCTGCTCCGGCCCCGGCCACAGCCCGCGCCCCCTGCGGCCCGCCGCCGGCCGCTCTGCTCCGCGCCGCGCCGCGCCGAGAACGCTCTGCGCCGCCCCGCGCGCCGCCGCGTCTCCGCAGTCCGCCGCCGCCCCGCCCCGGCCCGCCCCCGGCCCGCCCCCGCGGCGCCTCTTGCCGTCGCCGCCCGCGCCGGTTCTCGGCTCCGCCCCCCGGAGCTCGCGGGGCCTCAGGCCGGTGCTGGGCGCGGGACCCGGTCTCGGGCGGCGGCCAGACGGGGAACTGATTGCTGTCAGGGAGGCCGGGGGGAGCGACTGGGGAATCGGGGAGCAGGCGCGCGGGAGGCCCTTCTGGGCAGGAGCGGGGAGCGCAGCGGCCGGCACCTCTGGCGCTTCGGCCCCCCTCCCTCCACTTTCCGGCCGCGCGTGGACTACCCTTCCGCGCTCCTACGGAGGAAAGCCACTGACCTTGCACGCTGGGCGCTTCAAAGTTCCAAGTGCGAGAGGGCCGAGGCCGAGCTGCCATTGGTGCGACCTGCGGGCGGTGGGGCCAGAGCGAGAGGAAGAGAAGGGAGGGCTGGGGGCGCAGAGTTCTGGGCGCGCGCTCGCGATCGGGACCCCCTCTCCCTCGTGGTTTTGGGACAATGACCCGGGGTCCCTCTTGGAGAGATACTGAGGTATCCGCAGAGGCCTAAGGCCCAGTTTTATGCAGTCCCTTCTTCTTTGAAAGAAGGTTCAGACAGTGTGCATTTCCCCCTCCATGTTTATTAAAACCCCAACGAAAAAGTTATTAAGTGTTGAGCCCATATTTAAAATTGTGAAAGTCCACAAAACATTTCAACTTTCATCTTTGGGAGGTCGGTCTGTCTGGCAGCCCTGGGCCTGTCCTGTTTTTGGTGGTGCCCTCAGGGACGCCTCGGGCCTCCCTGCCCTGTGGTCCACTCTCCGCTCAAGCCTCCTGGCTTATACCACGTGCGGAGTTCCTCATCAGACCGACCCCCACCTGGCCCACCACATTTAGGGTAGGGCACTGGCCTTGACGTCCACGGAGCAGGAGCTGGGGTGTGAAATGACCTGTCAGAATAGAGCTGGGGTGGGTAGGGACACGCACATCATCGTCCCCTGCCAGGGATACCCTGTTTTGCTTCTGTTGGGGCTCCTGAAAGCATGGTGGATTTGGGGGGATGGGAGGGTTGTGTCGATTATACCTCAGTAAACTGTTAAAAAATAAATCACAACAGAAAGCCCTCTTGGAAGCAAACCCAGAGAACTGGAAAACAACCACCAATGCTCCAAAACCCACCTAACAGAGAAGCATGCGGTTTTCACAAGGGGCTGGAGGGGCATCAGCTCCAGACGGTCTGATGCAGCACCCTGAACACGATGCAGAGTGAGCTAGAGCAGCTGGGGGCAGGGTGGGGGTGGGGGGTCCAGGGCCCAAGTCCCTGCCCAAGCTGAAGCTGCTTTAAAACCGACCCTCCCCCTGGGGCCAGGGGCATTTGGGCCAGGCTTCCTCAGTGATGATTCATTTTTGCCAGGAGTGGGGGCTGGCTCTGTGCTGTGCCTGCAGCTGCCTGCCTCTGCCTGCACTCACTGGTCGCTGTTTTGGGCTGAGGCCTAGGGAGTCTCCCTTCATGGGCCTGAAGGCAGCAGCCCAGATACCGAGGGCAGAGCTTCCCTGGGTCAAACTCCTAGGCACCCAGATGACAATCCTCCACCAAGTGGTAAATCATGATTAAGCCTGCTTATTATCCAGAACTACTGAGTACTAGGCATCATAGGTATGTCATTTCCAATCTAATTAGCAAGACTGTAGACCAGACTATAATACCCATTTCACAGAATAGGAAAATGAGGTTTAGATGGGTGAAGACCCTGGGCAAGGTCACATGGCTGGCTGGTGGTCTCCTCTCTCCAGTACAACCTCTTCCTGACCCACAGCAGCAGGATGGTTAGAGCCTGAACAAAAGACTGCCGGATATGCCCCCTCATCCCTTGAGGCCTGAGTATCTGGGCCAGGCATGGAGACCACAGGGTGGGCCAACCCTCTCTCAGTCTTAAGAAAGTCAAGGTTCTGATCCTGGGCTGTCTGGCCTCAGAGTCCAGCCCGTATTCATCCCTGTAGTCACCTCAGATCCCCCAGGCCAGATGCCAAGGCTGAATGGGGGGGCAGTGAGAGGGTCTAGAAAGGCCACTCCTCAGCTCCCAACGACAGTCTCTGTTGCCAGATAGGGAATTGGGTGCAGAATGTTCAAGAGAGAGCTGGAGCATTACTGAAAGGCCACTGAACCCATCTGTGCTTGTCCTGGGTTTCCATCTTGTGCCTGATGGAATGGGGAAACTGAGGCCTAGAGAGAAAGAAGGAGAAGAAAGGCCTGACACAGGGTCCCCCGTGGGTGGGTGCCCCTCCTGTGAGCTGTGATGGGAACCAGAGCGGCCAGGTCCCTGGATAACAGCCCCCCTACCCCCCCCCCCCCCCCCGAAGCTGTGTAATTCAGCTTCCTACTTGCCAGCATAGCTGACAGGGAAACCCCCTATTTAGCCAGGAAGCCTTTTATTCCTAGAATTCTCCTAGGAGGAGAATCCAAGTTGCCTCCAGGATTTTACTCAGTTTTTCCCTCTGACTTAAGTGCTGCACTTGCACTGTGAGACCCCCAAGGCTGTAGATGCTTTCCTCACACCTCCAAGTCAATCCGATGAGCCACTGATCCTAAAAGTCAAGTTGCTTCAATGAATCAGTGGACATCTGGGAGCAGGGTGGACGCGACTCTGCCTAACCCTGGGGAGCTGGGTGCTCCATCAACCGACTCCGTGTGTTGGACCCTCAGTCTCATCCCGACAAATTGGCAGAAACACACACATTGAAAGGCAGTTGTGTGTTGGGGCACCGGGTGGCTTAGTCACTTAAGGTCCGACTCTTGATTTCTGCTCAGGTCATGATCAAGACCCGCTAACAGTGGGGGCCTCCTTGGGATTCCCTCTCTCTCCCTCTGCCCCTCCCCCTCTCAAAATAAAGAAATAAGCTTAAAAAAAAAAAAAAGGCCGTTGTGGATTTCAGGTGAAGTCCCAGCACAGCCAAGTGCCTTCGCACTTAGTGGGTCCTGTCACTTGCTGTCTGTGTTCTCCCACTGATGACCTGCGGGTACCCAACGTTCCCCACAGTCCTAAGATTGCCAGTGACTACAAGGAGGGCTAATTGTTTGCTGGAGGCAGCGCCCAGCCCTTAGTGTTTTCAGAGTTCAGGGAAAAGCAATTGCAGCTCTTCCGCTCTGTGACTATCTTTGTTCTCTGAATATCCGCTTCATAAATTCTTTAATATATGATCTCTGACTTACTGTTGAAGAAAAAGAAAAGAACATTGGCTAGTGGTGGGATGCGATGATCAAATAAAGCAAGTCATTGTACTTCTGCTCCGGGAAAGTGCAAGCCGCGATACGATTTCGGGCTTCGGTAATGAAATGGAAATTCTTTTGAATCTAAAATAGCCTCAGAACTCAAACGCAAGCTTTCCTTCCCTACACGCCACGCGTCCTCAGAGTCTGAGAACCAGGAGATCAACCCACGGCGCTCCTCCTTCCCGGGCGTGCAGTCCCATGGAAGGGCGCGCGGGGGCAGCACGGCCGCCGCTGGCCGGCCGGCCGCCCAGCAGTTGACATTGCAAGACTGGGGGATTTTCCACGCTTGGTTCCCTGCTTCTGTTTCGTCCGGTCGCCCATTGTTGTTTCCGAAGGGGTGGAGGAGGGCAGCCGCTCCTGTCCTCAGAGCCTCCCTCGGGGATGGCCCCGATTCTCACGGCGGAGCGGAGAGAGGGGTTTTATTCCGGGACAAACTTTTAAAGGGGACTTTGGATCGCAGCGGAATCAGCGTCGCCTGCCGTTAGACCCGCGGAGGGGCCGGCCCACGGCCTCGAGCGGCCTGCGCTGACCCCAGTAGCTGGCCAAGGAGTACCTGGGGAGGAGGCGCCAGGGCCCTGAGCGGAGCGACTCATGACCACTTTAGTTGAACCTTGGCACCCTCCTCTATGGAGGCCCATCTCTCCTGGCGTGTCCACACTTGACCCTTGGTGCCTCCTGCCTTTGCCCCCACTCTGTACCTTCTGCCCCGGTCTCCTTGCGAATCCTACCCACTTCAGGCCTCCTCCTCCAGGAAGCCCACCCCTTCCCACAGCAGACCTGTCCCTGTGACCAGGTGCCTGTCCTTCTGTAGTACCACTGAGTGCCAGCACCCTGGGCTCTGTGAGGTACCGCGTTCCCTCCACCCCAGCCCTGCACACAGGTCTGCCTGTTGTCTTCCAGGGTGGCTGTCTTGTGGGTTGAAGGACTCAGGCTTGAATAGGCCACCAGGACAACGGACAGGCCCGCTGCCCCCAAGTTTGCCTGACCTTCAGAAGTGCCTGGGCAGCCTAGCATTGGGGAGGGGCGCCCTAGAGCAGCCATCTCTTGGCAGTCCTGAGCCCGGTGGCCTGCCTTGCCTTGGGCAGTGGCTGGAGGGCAGACAACAGCCAGCGACAGCAGGACCCTGCAGGTCCCTTCCTTCCAGCTCCTCCTCCCTTGGTGTTGTCCCCTGCTGAATTTTAAGGCCTCCTTAAACCCTTTTGGAAAGAGGGTGAGAGTATAAATAGGTTAGTGAGAAGCTGAGCAATTCAGATGGAAATGACATAGCCCTGGTCTTCTACCTGCCCCCAAAAGCAGAGCTTTATGACCCGGTTGTGGCCCTAGCGTGGCCCTTCCACAGCCCTTGCCCTGCTGGACCTGGATGACTGTCTGATCACTCACACTCAGCCCTGCCCTTTCTAGCTCCCAGGCCTGATAGGGGGTGCGTGGGTCGTGCAGGGGGTCTGCTTGCCTGCTGCCTGGTGGGGACTCCTTGTCCAGCAGTGGGGCCCTGTTCTGCATCTCCCTCCCCACTCGGACCACAGAGAGGGCACTGAAGCCCCCCTTCCTCCTCAGCATGTCCCTGCTATTGGGGTTATTGACAGGGCAGTTCCTGAACCCTGCAGTGGCAGGTTCTGCCAGCTTGGCCGGGTGGATGGGCATAATGTTATCCCGAGGCCATCACCCTCATTCTTACACTTGGAACTTCTCCCAAAGGGACACACCTTTAGAAATTCCAGAGCAAAGTCAGCCTGGCAAAGCCTGGGTCACAGGGAGGGGTGGGGTGAAAAGTGAGAGGTGTGTCTGCATAGAATCCAGCTCCCAGTGGGACCTCATCCCTGATTTATGCTATTGTATTTGCTGCCCAACCCAGCTGGGATGGATGGGCTGCCAGAGAGGGTGGTGGGGGCACTTTGGAAAGATGCACTGCTGGGAATATTCCCTGGGGGGTGGGGTAGGGGCCCTTCTGAGGGCTTAATGGTGGAGGCTGAGATAAGCCACCAGGACCTGCTGTCTCTGCCCCCAACCCTGGCTCCCTGAAGCCACATGGGGCGGGACATGGGGTGAGAGAGGATCTGTGCAGAGGCCCTGATGCTTTGCAAGGCTGAGGTGGGGTGGGGGGTGGGCATCAGGTCCTTCCAGGCAGCTTCATCTCTGTGTTACTCGAGGGACCAGCTTGTGCCTCTTTCTCTGCCTCCTGCGCTCAGCTGGGCACCCCCTCCCTGAGGAGGCCTGCCCCTAGCACCTGCTTCTGTCACACTCACCCTGTGGGTTCTTCCCGGTTGGGCTGCAAGATAGCAGCCTGCCCCCTCCTTTATCTGGCCTGACTCTTTTTAACTCGATTCATCTTGACTGTTATTAATGATTCGCTGTCCTGATAGATTCAAGTTCACATGACAAGTCAGTTGACTTTTTCTGACGGAAGCTGCTTTCCTGGGCAGAGCCACATGGCCTTTGATGGGATCTGGGCCCTGAGTGTGTGCACAGAGGCACAGAGGCACAGAGGCAGGGGATACAGGCAGCTTTATGGAGAGCACCTGGGTTTCAGAGAGTTTGCTCGTGTGGCCTGCCTGCTCCAGGGCACTGTGAGAAGGGGGCTATCTCTTCTGGAAACCAGGCCTTGGAAGGCACTGCCCTGTGTCCCCCAGTGCCAGCAGCTGTGAACCTGGCTAGCCATGGCACTTTCTCCCAGCTCTGTAGTGACCACCTTTCTTTTTGCTCCAAATGGGAATGTTCTTGCTGTTCATTTCTCTCACTTTCCCTCTTTTTACCACCCTCCTTAAAGAGGAGCTTTTTGTGGGAATTAGACACTGGCCCAGCCAGGCCCTGGTGGTGCTCTGAGAAGCCAATGAGAGGAGGGAGCCTCTCCCTCTGGGCCACCACCAGGAGGGTGGTGGGCGTACAAGGAGTCTGGCCCATGGCCACAGCTTTTGCTTCAGTCCCACTGCCCCCAGGAGTGGGGGGCACGCTGTGGCACAGGGTACACCAGGATGTCCACTGGCCGAAAGCCTGGGCTAGTGACAAGGCCTTGACATGGCTGTCCTGGAAAGAGCAGGTGTGCGGGAGGCATGCTTCTGGCAGAAGCAAAAGGGGGGCGGGGCTCACTCCCTGTGGGCAGTAAGGCTGGTGACCACAGCTCAGACCTGCCTACTGCTGGGGGTCAGCTCAGAGCCCCATGCTGTGTCTGTGACAAGACCCATCTATGCCGGTAGTGCTGTACGGACAGCCTCCCGGGCCGGGTCTCCTTTCATCAATTTGTGTGCACAGCAGTGCTGTGAGGGGGTCCTGTGGCCACCCCCTCCTTACAGATGAGGCCGCCAAGACTCAGGGAGGCCAAGTCACTCTCCAAGGCCACAGAACCAGCTGTGAGAGGAGGCAAGAGGTGAACAGAAGCCTCTGCCCCAGTGCTGAGGCCTGCCAGGCAGGTAAGTAGGGCTGGGGAAGAGAGGGCCTGTGAAGCCTGCCTTCCATGTCCAGGCCCACCCTGGGGCTGGGCGATGGCCTCCTTATAGGTGTTTGGCTCCTGACTTTGGCTTTTGGGTCACTGGGGATTGGGATACACCTTCTTCCCATCAGGCTGGTCCCTTGAGGCTCACCTGAGCTGGGGGCCCAAAGAGGACACTTGGCCTTAGCCGTATAAAAAAAGTCAAGTGGGTGTTAGGAGCAAGGGATACTGTGTTCACACCCCAGCTCTGTCTACCTAGCTATGTGACCCAGGGCAAATTACTTAACCTCTCTGAGCCTCGAATTCCTTGTCCATAAAAGGAGGATAATAATAGGACCCATTTTATAGGGTTGTAAGGATAAGTGAGCCTCATGTAAAGGGCTAGATCCTGCTGACCTGTGGTAAGCACTGTGTTAGTGTCAGTGTATTAAATAACAGCTGATCAGATGGCCCTGTGGGACAGGCCCCGTGCTGGTCTCTGTGCACTGATTTATTCAGTTCTCTCAGCTGCCCTGGGGGTATCATTCCCCCATTTCACAGATGCTGAGGCTGAGAAAATATAAGAGGCTTGGCCAAGGGTACTCTGTCTCAAGCCTGGCAAGAGTCTTGGCTGAAGGTTCTCTTCACTGTCTCATTTCTGGGCAGTCCAGACCTTGGGGACCCAGGACCCCGGTTCTCTCAGGTTCTCCCTGGGCTGGCCTGACTCTCCTTGGCCTGGCAGGGTTTGCAACTTCTGTGTTCCTACCTGGGACCCTCCTGCTTGTGCCCCTGAGACCCTAGCTCCCCTCACACAGCCTTCTTTACTTCTTTATTGGGACAGTAGTTCTTGAAATATGTTAATATACCTGTCTCATTTGCATTTCCTGGTCCTGACTCTCCCCTCTTCTGCTGGAGGCATCCATTTGCCTCGGGTGGTTTGGGCTTGCAAGAGTGAATATTCAGTTTCAGAATTTCACAGTAAGGCTTTCTGAGTTTGCACTTGGACAGTGGGCTTGAAAGGCAGACTTTGTTGAGAGACAAGGATTTTCTAAATCTTTCATCTTCTAACGTTTTCAGGATGGAAGTGTGTGTTCTTGAATACAGAGGTGTCTGTAAGGGCCTCTCCCTCTGGAGCCGCTGGGTGTGGTCTGCTATGCAGGGCGGCCTCTGCCAACAGGGGGAAACCTCAACAGGATAAAGTAAGATGGGCTACGTGCTCAGGAGGCCTAGAGGCTCCTGATGCCTCAAGTGGGGGGGTGTAGAATCTGACTGAGATCTGGGCTGGGCAGGGTGGCTCCCCGAGGACCACTGGGAACAAGCTAGTCCTGTGATAGCTGGGACTGGGGGCTGCAGCAAGGCCTCTGCCTGTGCTTGCCCAGTAGGCTCGGCCAGCCTTCCCATACCAGGCAGTGACTAACACACCCAGCAGCATCCGGCAGCTGGCTTGCAGCCTGTGAATCTCGCCTGCCCTCTTGCTCAGGGGTCTCTTGAAGAATTTTGAATTCTGAAACCAAATGTTTACTTGAACCAGGCAAGAGGGACCAGGGTGTCCGAGGAGAGGGTTTGAGGATCACTCTTGGTCAGAGATGCAAATGGAGGCACTTAGGGAACTTGCTTTAAAATGCCCTGTGGTGAGGGGGTGCACGCCTTGAGGCGTGATGGGCACGGGCTGCTAATTGTAGACGCTAGAGAAGAGCCGGTGCATGTTCATTATGCTACCGTCTCTACCGGGTGAATCTAAACTTCTCACAACCAAAAACTAAGAAATAAAACAAAGGCTTAACAATCACTGGATTGGAAGGGAGTGACCAGGTTTTGTCTGTTGCACACTGCGATGGTGCTCCAGCAGGTCAGAGCAGATGGAGAAATACAAAGCAATGGCTTAGCTTCTGGTCTGGACAGGGTGGTAGAGATGTGTGTCTCCATGCTCCTCGCTGTTGAGTATTGCTACAAACCTTGGAAATGACACAGGAGACAAGCGAAGGAGGACTCTGGAGGGTGGAAGAGGAAGGCGAGCCTGTTGGAGCAGAGCTGCTCACAAGCCCTCCTGACAGGGACCAGGCCTGGTGCTCCCCAGCCCCCAAGCTAACAACAGAAGGAGGCCTGCTGGGCTCATTCCTCACCCTGGAGGTAATGCTGAAAGCAGGTGAGCAAGAAAGGTCAGCCAGCAGGTCTGACGGACAAGAAGGACAAGAAGTGGCTGGGGGAAGTGCTCTCTGTCCCTGCTGGGCCTGATAGTCTCCTCTCCTACCCAGAAACAATGGCAGCAGCAAGGGAACCCTACCACCACTAGTGCCCTAGTTTAGGGAGTTCCTTAACCCCTGTGGGATGGAGAATCCCACCACTACCTAGAGGCATCAGGTGGCTGGACCTGGGCCAATCTCATCTGTCCCTTAAGCACCAGCAGGGACCAGCGGGAGCCCCAGCAGCGACCAGCATGAGCCCCAGCAGCACTAGATGAACTCAAATGGACCAAAAGAGTGCCATAAGCTCTGAAAATTATATTTTCATTGGAAACAGAGCACAAAAGTAGGCCTGCATGCTAACCCTAAACCAGCAACTGACTGCTAAAAATAAACGTTTAACCATACACTCAGTGTCCGAACATTATAATCGAGGAACGATAGAAAGTCACCCATTATACCAAGAACCAGGAAGATTGAAACTTGAATATGAAAAGAAAATTAATTAATGCCAACACAGGGATGAATCAGATGTTGGAATTATCTCACAAGGGTTTTAAAGTAGCTGTGATAAAAATGTTTCTACAAGTAATTACAAATTCTCTCGAAACAAATTAAAAAAATAGAAAATCTCAGCAAATAGAAGTTAAAAAAGTCATATCTGAAAAATACAATAATGGAAGTTTGAAAAAGTCCATTGGATGGGCTCAATAGTAGACTGGAGGTGACAGAGAACAGGAAAATGTGAACTTGACGGCAGAACAATAGAATTGACCCAATCTGAGTCATGTAGAGATAATAGATTGAAAACAAAACCAAAAACACAAACACAAAATCAAAGTCAAAGCCTCAGGGACCTGTGGAACAATAACAAAAAATTGAACGTTTGTGTCATATATCACTAGACTCCAGCTGGAGAAAAGAGAGAGGGACTGATGAAACCTACTGTATTTGGCAAAATGCATAAACCTACACATTCAAGAAAATGAGCAAACCCCAAATATGATAAGTCCAAAGAAATTCATGTTGACACATCATAATTGAACTTGTGAAAATGAAAGACAAAGAAAAAATTCTTAATGGCAGTCAAAGAGAACCTTGTCTTCTTTTCTTTTGCTTCTTCCTGAGACCCATCTTTTAAAAACATTTCTGCCTATCAGAGAGAGGCAAACCAAGAAACATACTCTTAACTCTAGAGAACAAACTGATAATTACCAGAGAGGAGGTGGGTAGGGGGATGGGTGAAATTGGCCATGGGGATTAAGGAGTGCACTTGTCATGATGAGTACTGACTAATATATAGAGTTGTTGAATCACTGTGTTGTACACCTGAAGCTAACAAAACACTGTATATTAATTATACTGAAATTAAAATATCCATTATC
This sequence comes from Panthera tigris, assembly GCF_018350195.1. NCBI lineage: Eukaryota > Metazoa > Chordata > Mammalia > Carnivora > Felidae > Panthera > Panthera tigris. The sequence goes on along the minus strand of NC_056667.1, from coordinate 109,627,568 downwards.
ATTTTGGTGGGTCTTTTGATTTTGAAAACATTATTTCTAAGTTATGTAGATAATACATAGTGACTGCAAGAAAATTAAGCATGTTATTCATTAAAAGGATAAAAATTACTGCGATTCTATACAGATATACAAATGGCCCACAGACACATGAAAAGATGCTCAACATCACTCATCATCAGGGAAATTAAGTCAAACTATAATGAGATATCACCTCACACCAGTCAGAATGGCTGGTATCATAAAAACAAGAAATAACAAGTATTGGTGAGGATGTGGAGAAAGGGAACCATCGTGCACAATTGGTGGGAATGTAAATTGGTGCAACCACTATGGAAAACAGAATGGAGTTTCCTCAAAAAACTAAAAATACCATATGATACAGTAATTCTACTACATTACTGTAATTACCCAAAGAAAATAAAAGCACTAATTTGAAAAGATGTATGCATTGCTATGTTTGTTGCTATGTTTATATACAATAGTCAAGATGTGGAAGCAACCCCAGTGTCCATTGATAGATGAATGGATAAATAAGTGGTATATACAGACATAAAGAAGAATGAGATCTTGCCATTTGCAGCCACATGGATGTTGGGTATTTTGCTAAGTGAAACAGGTCAAGCAGAGAAAGACAAATACCATATGATTTCTCTTGTGGAATCTAAACAAACAAAACAAACAAACCAGAAACAGACCCATGAATACAGAGAGGAAACTAGTGGTTGCCAGAGGTGAGGCTGGGGGGAGGGGGATGAGTGAAATAGGTGAAGGAGATAAAGATAACAACTTCCAGTTATTACTGCAATCCCACCACCCAGAAGACACTACCATTAATATTTTGATATTTGTATTTCCAGATCTTTTTCTGTGTATATAAATGCATATGAACAAACATTTCAGTTAAAAAGAATCATAGAATGCATATCATTCTATAATCTACTTTTCCATTTCAAAACATGTTATGAACACCTTTTCTTGTCAAGAAATGGAGAAGTATATCAATTGTTCTTAATGACCATATAGAATTTCATTGGATGAATATGCTATAATTTAAATAACCAAAAATGTTGAAAATTTAGATAACTAATTGTAAATAATTCTGTAATCAACATTTGTGTATGTATATCTTTGTGCACTCATCTGATTATTGCATTAAAGTAAATTCAGAAATTTTGAATTTTGGAGTCAAAGTGTATGTGTGTCAAAGCTTTTGATAAATATTGTCAAGTTGTCTTTCAAAAAGTTTTACCAATGAATACATCTGCTAGCAGTGTATGAGAATACTAGTTTCCAGGAATACCATCATTGCATGCTCCCCCTAGGTTCCAGACAGGACAGCTCCCCTACTGGTATCCTCAGTGTGCCTCGCATGTTCTCCCCTCAGGAACCTTTGACTTGCTGATCCCTCTGCCTGAGATAATTTTTCCCAGACATCCAAATGCCCTTCATTTTCTTTTCTTTAAAAAAGTACAGACCCCGATGCAGAGCTCAAACTCAGGAACAGTGAGATCGTGACCTGAGCCAAAGTCTGCCGTTTAATCAACTGAGCCACCCAGACACCTGGCCTTCATTTTCTTTGGGTCTCTGCTCAGATGCCATTTGGCTGGAATTGCCTTCCCTATCAATCTTATGTAAGAGAGATATCTCTCTTCCCTATTGCTTTCTAGTCCCCTTTCTTTTCCTTATCTTCCTCTCTTACACTTATCACCTTATCTTCTCACACTAGGTCCTAATGTCCTAAAGGCAGAGACTGTCACTTCACTTCTGGATTCTAACTCTCAGGGATATATGAGGATCCTGCATGTAGAAAGTTTGAACAGATATTTAGTGAATGAAGGACTAATATTTTAAAATTGTAGTAAGTTGGTGGTGAAAAATGGTATCTCACTTGTTTCAATTGACATTTATTTAATTACTAATTAAAATGGTTTTCATTTTTTGCCATGTATTGTCTTCTTTTGCAAATTACCCATTCATTTCATTAGTTTATTTTTCTATTGAGGTGTTTATCTTTTTGATTATTTTATTTTGTTTATTTTTTTAAAGTTTATTTATGTTGAGAGAGAGAGAGAGAGACAGCATGAGCAAGGGAGGGGCAGAGAGAGAGAGAGAGACAGAGAGAGAATCTGAAGCAGGTCCTGCACCATCAGCACAGAGCCCGATGAGGAGCTTGAACTCACAAACTGTGAGCTATGACCTAAGCTGAAGTCAAGAGTTAGATGCTCAACTGACTGAGCCACCCAGGCACCCCTATCTTTTTAGTTTCTAATAGTTCTTTAAATATTAATAGTATTAATCTCCTATGTATCATATATCTTAGAAATAATTTCTCACAGGTTTTAATTTATCTTTAATTCAATTTTTTTGTCATATATAAGTTCTAATTTTCTGTTTAGTCAAGTCCATCCATTTCCGTTTATGTTTTCTTATCTTAGTGTTGTGTTTAGACCATTTTTCCATGCCACTGGACTATATGAAAGTCATCTTAAATAAATTCTTTTGGCATCTTTATTGTATCTTTTTAACATTTAAATTTTAAATCCATCTGAATTTATACTGCTATAATGTATGAGATAGAGATAATTTTTAAAATCATGTGTCAATTTTCCCAATGACATTTGTTGAGAAATTCATTTTAGCTATGAGAACAAGTTGATAAGGTACAAAATTATAGTTTAAAGAAACCTACTGGAGATCTAAGGTTATAAAGAAACTTAACTACCAAATTCTGGAAAGTGGAAGAAGCCATGACTATTTCCATCCCTGCTGAAGTAAGGAAGTGGGAGAAATCTGTTATAAATGGGAGTAAGAAGGAAATATCCAGATGCATAGAAACAGAATAGAACAATAAATAGAAAATAGAAGACAAATAAGTAGGGTAAAAAGAAAGCATCAGCTGGGCTTGCAGAGTGGATTAGAATCCTGAGAAGCCCTAACATAGCAAGTCTGCACCCACCTGCCAACTTAAGCTGCACTAAAACCCAAATATAGCTCTACCCTCCACAATAGTGGCTTGTATATGTCCTTCACTGGGAATGAACATCACTAACTTCTCAGTGATTGCTTTACAAAGTCTACTATGCTAAAATCATACCAAACCAAACTAAAAAAAATGATGAAACATACAGAGAAACAATAACAATACAGAGAAACAACCCATGGTCAAAAGAAGAAGCAATCAATAGAAGTAGACTCAGAGATGGCCCAGAGGTTGGAATTATCAGAAAGGGATTTTAATATAGCTATGGTACATCTTATTAGGAATCCACCAGGAAAGATAGACAGCTTATGAACACACATGGAGAATTTCAACAGAGATATGGGAACAATACTGAAGAACCAAATGGAAATTCTAGAAATAAAAGATACTTTATCAAAGAAAACAATCAGTGAACTTGAAGACTAAGGTTAAGAGGTTAAGAGAAAATCTCCCAACTGAAATACAAAGAGAAAAGAATATAAAGAATGGAAGAGAGCATCCAAGACCTGGATCAATATCAACTGGTCCAATATATGTGTAAGTGAAGCATCAGAAGGAGAGGGATAGAATTTGGTGCAGAAGAAATATTCAGCATAGATAACAGAATTTAACAATGTTGATGAAAGACATCAATCTATGATGCAAGGATCTCAGTGAATCTGAAGCAGTATAAACACAAATAAAACCATACCTTGACAAGTCATAGGCAAGCTACCGAAACCCAAAGATAAAGATAAAACCTAACAGCAGCCAGAGAAAGAAGACATTTTATACAGAGGAACAATGAATGGAAAGAGTTTACACTCACTTTTCATCAGAATCAATGGATGGCAGATGACAGTGGAACAACATAAATGCTGAAATAAAAGCACAAAAACAAAAATAAAAAACCTTTCCATTCCAGATCATACAGACATTAAAGTGATAATGAGGGCTATTATGAACAACTTCACTCCAATAAACACAACAACTTAGATGAAATAGACAAATTGCTTGCAAATTGCAAATTCCTAAAACTCAAGCAAGAATAGAAAGTCTAAAGAGCCTGATGTCTATCAAAGATATTAAACTTATAAGTAAAAGCTTTTCTATAAAGAAAACTCCAGGCCCAATGGCTTCTCCAGGAAATCTATTAAACATTTAAGGAAGAACTAGTAGCAATTTGACAAAACTCTTCAGAGAAGATAGAGGAGGAGATAATTTTCAACTCATTTTATGAGGCTCGCTAACAGCCCTGATACCAAAACCTGACAGAAAATTATAGATTAATTAGAGATTAATATCCCTCTTAGACACACATGCAAAATTTCTTAACAAAATACTAGTAAATTGAATTCAGTAATGTATAGAATACACAGAAAGAATAATATATAATACAAAGTGGGATCCCAGAGATGAAAATTTCATCTACTATTCCAATAAATCAATGAAATTTATGGCCATCAGTTGAGGAATAAAGAAAACTAAATGACTAAAGGAGAGAAAGCATATCATTATCTCAGTAAATGCAAAAAAGCATTTGATAAAATTCAACACAAATTAATGATAAAAAACTCAACCAGAAATAGAAGACAATATCTTCATTCTTATAAAGAAGGTATACAAAACCCTACAAAAGTGAGATTAATAGTACCTAAAAATAACATTAAAATTATCTGTGAATAAATCTGATAAAAGAAGAGCAAGACCTCCATACTGAAAATTGCACATTGTCAGGAAAAATTAAGTAAGAGCTGGGGTGCCTGGGTGGCTTAGTCGGTTGAGCATCCGACTTAGGCTCAAGTCATGATCTTGCAGTTCGTGAGTTCGAGCCCCACGTCTGGCTGTGTGCTGACAGCTCAGAGCCTGGAGCCTGCTTCAGATTCTGTGTCTCCCTCTCTCTGCTCCTTTCCTACTCATGCTCTGTCTCTCTCTGTCTCTCAAAAATGAATAAACGTTAAAAAATTTTTAAAAAATTAAGAGCCAAGTTAATGGTGGCTCAGTTGGTTAAGTGTCCAACTTTGGCTAAGGTCATGAACTCGTGGTTCATGAGTTCAAGCCCTGCGTTGGGGTCTGTGCTGGCAGCTCAGAGCCTGGAGCCTGCTTTGGATTCTGTGTGTCTCTCTCTCTCTGCTCCTCTCTCTCTCTCTCTCTCCCCCTCCCTCTCTTTCAAAAATAAATATAGATTAAAAAAAAATGGAGAGACGTAACATGTTCATGGACTGTAGTTCACAGTATTGAGAAAACGTCAGTGTTCTCTAAATTGGCTTATAGATTCAACATAATCCCAAACAAAATTCCAGCAGTCTTTTTGAAGAAAGCTGATTCTAAAATTTACATGGAAAAGTGAAAAATATAGAGGAGACAAAACGCTTTGGAAAAGAACAAAATGGGTGAGGCACACTACCTGGTTTTAAGAGTTGCAATAAAGCTACAGTAATCAAAATGGAAAAGTACTGCCATAAATATAGACAAATGGATGTGTGGGACAGAACAGAGTTGTGAAATAAACCTGCACAATATGGTCAGTTGATTAAAACAAAAATCTCTCCCATCTTCTCATGCCCCAGCCTTGGTAGCCACTTTTCTACTTGCTGTTGCTATGAGTTTGGCTTTCTTTTTTTTTTTTTTTATTATTTTTTTTATTAAAAAAATTTTTTTTAACGTTTATTTATTTTTGAGACAGAGAGAGACAGAGCATGAACGGGGGAGGGTCAGAGAGAGAGGGAGACACAGAATCTGAAACAGGCTCCAGGCTCTGAGCTGTCAGCACAGAACCCGACGTGGGGTCGAACTCATAGACCATGAGATCATGACCTGAGCCGGAATCGGACGTTTAACCGACTGAGCCACCCAGGTGCCCCTCTTTTTTTTTTTTTAAGTATACCACATATAAGTGAGATCATACAGTATTTGTATTTATATGTCTGGCCTATGTCACTTATCATAATGTCCTTCAGGTTCATCCATGTTGTCAAAAATGGTAGGATTTCCTTCTTTTTTGGGTTTAATAATATTCCATTGTGTATGTGTATGTTATATATATGTATATAAGTGTGTGTGTGTGTGTGTATAACATTTTTGTTACTAATTCATCTGTCAATGGATATTTAGGCTGTTTCCATATCTTGGCTATTGTAAATAAATATGCAATGAACATGGAGTGTAGATGTATTTTCCTTTCAATTAAGTTAAAAAAATTTTGTTTATTAATTTTGAGAGAGCGAGAGAGAGAGAGAGAGACAGAATGTGAGTGGGAGAGGGCAGAGAGAGAGGGAGACACAGAATCTGAAGCAGGCTCCAAGCTCTGAGCTGTCAGCACAGACCCTGATGTGGGGCTTGAACCCACAAGCCGTGAGATCATGACCTGAGCCGAAGTCAGACGCTTAACCAACTGAACCACCCAGGTGTCCCACCTTTCAATTAATTTTCGATCAAGGAACCAAGTTAATTCAAAGGCAAAAGGGAAGTTTTTAAATAAACGGTGCTTAAATGAACTGGATATCTGTATCAAAAATAAACTTAACACCACACAGAAAATAATTCAAGATGGATCATTCATCTAAATGTGATTCATGTAAAACCATGAATCTTCTAGAAAAAGACATAGGAGGATATTTGCCATTTTGAGGGAGACAAAGACACTGACAAAATCAGCATGAAAAACACAAACCATAAATCCAAGAATAAGAGCTGGACATCAGAAGCAACATTTCTACTCATCAAAAGATACTAATAAGACAAAATGAGCAGGAAGCCACAGATAAGGAGAGTATATAATACAGATATCTGACAAGGAACTCATCTTCACAATATGCAAAGAATTCCCAACCATCATTAATAGACAACCCAGTTAAAAATGGGCAAAATACTCTTAGACGATTCACAAAAGAAGGTGTATAAATGGTCAATAAGCATGTAAAGAGATACTCAGCATTAACACTCATCAGTGAAAACCATTAGATACTGACTAGATTAGCTATTAAATTTAATTAACATTAATTAAATTAAAACAACTGACAATATCAGGGGTGGAGCCTCTGGAACTGTCATACGTTGTTGGTGGGCTTGTAAAATAGGACGGCAGTTCCTTGTAAAGCTACACATGCACATATCTTATGCCCTCTCAATTCCACTCCTAGGTATTTACCAGAGTCCTAAAAAAGGCTCATATATGAATATGCACTGTAGCTTTATTCAAATAACCAAACACTGGAAATATCCCCAATCCATGCATAGGTGAGTGAATGAAACAATTTTGATGGATTCAAATAATGGAATTCTACTCAGCAATAAAATGAAGTGTTAATACATAGCTATATAATTGAATCTCAAAAATATTATGCTGCATGAAAGCAACCAGACACAGGAGTTCATGCGGTATGTTTCACTGATAAGAATTTCTAGAACAAGCAAAACCAATCTCTGGTGATAGAAATCAGAATAGTGATTGATTCTGAATATGTGGGGGGGAATTGACAGAAAAAGAGCATAAGGAAACTTCCTGGGTGATGAAAATATTCTAGATCTTGATTTGGGTGTTTGCAAACTATCAGAATTCTGGAACTGAAAAGTGAAAATCTATGCATTTTGTTGTATGTAAAATATGTCACTTATTTTACAAATATATTTATATCTATAAATTCATTTTAATTGTTGTTATCAATATACTTTTTCTATGGTATTTTTTAATTGGTCAGAGCAATTTTACTTTTTAATTTTTTAAAAGTTTTATTTGTTTATTTTGAGAGAGAGAGAGAGAGGGAGAGAGTGTGTGCGCACGTACAGGGGAAGAGGCAGAAAGAGAGGGAGAGAGAGAATCTCCAGCAGACTCTGTGCTGACAGGAGGACCTGGGACTTGACCTTACTAACCATGAGATCATGACCTGAGTGGAAATCAAGAGTCAGATGCTTAAACGAATGAGCCACCCAGGTGTCCTGGTCAAAGCAGTTTTATAGGCAAAGTCTGCTAAACTTTTAGTGAGTACTTCCATAGAATTTCCTTGATGTCAAAACTTGATAAAGTCAATATTTACATGTGCACACGCACGCATGAACACACACGCTCGCACAGCCATAGACCAAGTTCACTTCTGAATGTAAATGTAAACACACTAAATAGTAAAAAAACTAAGTCCAGTAACACTGTGACAACATAGGACATATTCCAGGAATACAAGGGTAAAAAGTATATGATTATCTTAAAACACACAAAACCAACTCAAGAGGACGACAAAGGGTGGGAAGGAGACTTGCTTCACATTTTGGGCCTGAGGGTCTCCTACTGCTGGATGTTGGCTCCAGAGGGTGGGGCCTCTGCTCCCGTGGCCCAGGCACTGTGGAGCATCAACTGTCATTGGTAGATGCTCAATAAGCACTGATTGGACAAAGTAATGGAGTCAATAATTGTCTTATTGTAACCACCAGACATGTTAGACCTCCATAGCCTTTGTCCTTCCACAAAGTCACCTGAATACTGATATCCACACTATTCATTTCTTTCTTTTAAGAAACTCTCCTAGGGGCGCCTGGGTGGCGCAGTCGGTTAAGCGTCCGACTTCAGCCAGGTCACGATCTCGCGGTCCGTGAGTTCGAGCCCCGCGTCAGGCTCTGGGCTGATGGCTCGGAGCCTGGAGCCTGTTTCCGATTCTGTGTCTCCCTCTCTCTCTGCCCCTCCCCCGTTCATGCTCTGTCTCTCTCTGTCCCAAAAATAAATAAAAAACGTTGAAAAAAAAAATTAAAAAAAAAAAAAAGAAACTCTCCTAGTGCTAACCAATGATGTTTGAGCTCAGTCACACAGAGCAAGGGCTGAAGCCTCTTAACTCCACAGGCCTCCTGCCAGACAGGTGCTGTTGTGTTTCCTTCTCCTGGGCACGGGTGGTTGGGGTTGATGTCTATATGGTCAGGGGTGTCGTGGTCACTCACTCTGGCTATGTCCCCTTCCCTGGCTGCAGGCATGGCTGGAGCCATGGGAATCCCTGGGTTTGCCCAGAAGAAAATTGGGGAAATACACATACGCAGTCAGACGAGAGATGATGGAGGAGACCAGAAGTCACGTTGACTAAGCCCTCGCCTGGGTAAGCTCTATACCATCCTCACAACAGCCTTATGAGATGGAACCCAGCTTACAGAGAACACCAAGGCCCATGGAAAGACTGGCCTACATGTGCAGCTGGTGACTTGGGTATTGTCACAGGTGTTGGTGGTTTTGTGCGAGAATGTGGGCTGTGGGCAATTAAGGACTTCAGTATGAGGGGAACAGAGAGGTTGTGCTGAAGTGGGTGCCTGCTGCTGACCTTCCATAGACCCCCTCCTGGGCCAGCCTCAGAACTTGGCTATAGGTGGACACCAGGGTCTGGATGTCAGTATGTGTGGGACCACAGTCACCAAGCCTGCCCTGTTCAACCAGACCTGTGTGCAACTCCCCCTCCGCACTCTCTGCCTTGGACAGAGCCCAGAGGGAGCAGGGACACATCACTCTTAAGGCCCACGATGGGTCCCCACCTGTGCTTCCACCACAGGGAAAGCAGCACGCTGTCTGACTTTTACTGCTGGTTCAACCCCTTGCTAGAGTGTGATTGATACATCACTTAGTCTCTGTCTGCCTCAGTTTTCTTCTCTGTAAATGTGGACAGCGCTGGGTAATGTATTTGGTGCCTTATACATGCCAGGCGCTGTGTCACACAAATGCACTATATGGTGAGGGATGTTTTTACCCCTATTTTACAGATAAGGAAACTGAGGCTCAGAGAAGTTAGGTTCCCTGGCCAAAGTCATCCAGCCACTCTGTGTTAGGATTCTCTGCTTCTGTACTCCATCAGATGTCTGACTGTAGGTCTCCCTCCCCCTCCCTCATCCCCTCCTGCAGATTGCGATGAGAGTGACGGGAAGAACAGGTAGGTCCCCTTCTGTGGAGAAAAAGACAGGCTGCCTAGGGAAGGGAGCAGGGCCCTGGGGAGGGGATTCTCCATCCCATTTGCAGGACACTCCAGGTACTGCACCATGCTGCTCTTCCCAGGCCCAGGGCAGCTGCTACTGCCAGTTCTGACCTCAGGGAAGCCAATATCCACATTTCCACCCCACCTGGGTCCTACTCTTCTTGTTGCCTCTGTTTCCCTCTACCTACCCCTCTCTGACCGCACTAGCCCTCTCCCGCCTTCAGCCCAGAGCTGCCTCTGTCTCTCCTGTTCCTCCTGCCCTGGGGCAGGGCCCCTTTTCGGGCCAACCCCTGCACCCCACCCTCACCCCCACTGTGAAAGCATAGCCTCCAGCCCTCGGAATTTCCTGGGCACCCAGACTTGTAGCCAAGGCCATGAATAGCTGTCTTAATTGCTCTCAGTTGTTGAAAGTAAATCCAACTCATCACCAACTGAATACCACAAAATTTATATTTAAAAATAGAGATAGTAAGGATTTGGAACATTAGTTGATTGAAGCATGCAAATGTAAAAGTGGTAATGTGTTTTCTAGCACAGATTTTTAGCATTTTCAGCAAGTGAATTTTTCTCCCTGAAGTCCATTTGCTCTGTCCTGCCTGTTGATAGAGTTCGTTCTGAGCTTCGTCCAAAATCAAACTGCTACTTAGGGACCCAATGGCTCATCACTTCATTCCATGTAGGTCTCAGACTCCCACACGTCTCAAAATAGCCTTGGGTTTTATAGTCAGATTCCACCGAGGGCTGCAGCCTGGACACAAGGTTAGCACGGACAGCTGTTCCCACTGCCAGTGATGCCTGTGGGCCAGCTTCTAGAACTTTCTCATGGTGGTTTTCAATATCATCCCCAGATTCAGCAAACCTTGTGACAAGCCAATTTTGGTGGAATTTTTGACAAGCCTAGAGTATTAACTATTTATAAAATATTATGACTTCCAAATAAGCACAACTTCACCAGCTAATAGCAGCCAACAGTGGCCTTCTTACCAGAAACTTTATCTTAAGTTTGCCTTTGTGTAGCTATTGAATAAATATCTTATGTGGTTCATGCTTCAGTGGTGACCGTGAACATGACTGAAGACTGTGCTTTCTTAAGCTGGTTAAACATTATCTCCTGCTGTTTTACTTTCAATGACACTTTTTATTTCTTTAGCAGGACCCTAACTCACTTTTAGTTAACGAACTTCTTGCCCAACACCTGTTGCCATGCAAAAGTCTTCTGGAAGGAAGCGTCCTCAAGAGGAGAAGAAAGGTATATCTGGGAGTTAGAGAAGGAGTGAAGTGTGTGGAAGAGATGATGGAGGATAGTGTGCACCTTGGCCTCCGGGGCTGGTTGTTAAAGTGCACAGCTTTAAACTTCTTGCCAACCCTGGCACATCTGAGGGGCACCACCTGTTCAGTGCCTCAGTGATTCCATGTGTAGGCTATAGGGCATGAAGAACACTCCCCAGGGTGGGGGGCACTGTGGAATCTTGGGTATAGTTTGAAAAATTCCTCCTGAAAGATTGACATGGCCATCATACTTTTTCCCGCCCCTCCCCCTCCCCCAAATCACCAGAAGGAGCTACTTTCATCAACACCTTTCCTTTTCATCTTTCTTTGCTAAAGGAATCTCAGTGTTATTTGGGTTAAGATATGTCAAGTTTCAGGTGACACACTCTTTTCCAGCCTCCCAGAGGCTGGTGGTAGATATAAATCATAGTTCCTACCAGTGAGACACAAACTAAGACTTCAGCAGTGGTGGTTTGATAATGTTGGTGGAGGAGGTAGTGGTGGCGGTGGTGGTGGTGATGGTGGAGGTGGTGGTAGTGGTGGCGGTGGTAGTGATAGTGATGATGGTGGTGTTGGTGATGGTGAGGGTGGTGAGGGTGGTGGTGATGATGGAGGTGGTGGTGGTGGCAGTGGTGGTAGTGACAGTGGTGATGGTGGGGGTGGTGCTGATTTTGATGGTGATGGTGGTTGTGGTGGGTGATTTTGGTAGTAGCGACAGTGGTGGTAGTGATGGTGTTGTTATTAGTGGTGGTGGTGGTGCTGCTGCTGCTGCTGCTGGTGGTGATGATGGAGGTGGTGGTGGTGGTAGTGTTGTTGATGGTGAAGGTGGTGATGGTGGTGGAGATGGTGGTGATTTGGGTGATAGTGATGGTGGCAAAGGTGATGGTGGAGGAGGTGGTGGTGATTTTGGTGATAGTGATGGTGAGGATGGTGGCTCTGGAGAAGCAGACACAGATGTCAGTTGCTCTTCACTCTTCACATTCCCCCCCCCCTTCCTCCTTCAGTCACACAATATCTGGAGTGGCAGTAGCCATCCTGTAATCATGAGACAGTAAGGATGAGAATTAAAAATCGTTTACTAAGGGAAGCCAAGTGGACCCTACATGCCACAGCTGAACAGTTGAACCAGTGCCAACAGAAGCCCTCCTCTGAACTTGTGGTTATATGAGAAAAATCATCCTGATTGAGCAAACCACTGTTGATCAGTTGGGTTTTCTGTTACTTGCAGGCAAATAGTACTGACAGAGGAATCCTGGGAAATGAAAAATGCCTGATGTCAACACATGTAGCATTCTCTCTGAGCACCTGCCTTCTCTGTTTTTGCACAATATTGTGCTCTTTTACTATAATTTCTATCCCTTCTTTTGTGTGTTTAGTCATTTTATACATTTTGTAGTAATTTTCAGTTAGTTTCATCACTTGAAGTATTTGGAGGCCTGATTCTCCATTGTTTTTTTACGTCTGTCTCCTGATTTCTCACTTCCTCAACTATTTTGTAATTTTGGGAAGTGAGTTTTTTCCATAGTGCTTCTTTGTGACCTGGACTGAGAGAATTGACATTAACCTCTGCCAGACATCCATGGGGTGTGAGCAGCTCATGTTGATTTTTTCATGTTGACTTTTTGGTATGTGTAAGTACCTAGGCCATGAGGTACAATACAGTTAAACACTAAGCCTTTGTGACATGAGTCTTGAGTTTACAAATTCTCAGGGATCATTTCCCCCCACTTTGAGCAAAAACAGATAAGCATCCTTATTATCCCTCTTTGCAAGGTGCAATCTGCTTTTCCAGCAAATATGGAATATTTTGAAGTGCCACCACTGTGGGAATCTCAGGCACAACCCGGCGCTCTTTGTGGGCCCACAACCTCTTCTGCAGGTGTATAGTTACAAACCCAAGCCGCAAGGTGCATAAGCAGGCTCCATCGCCCCTCCTACCTGCACCAGGCATCTGAAGTACTACCACTGCTTCGTCTCTGGTTTCCATAACCTTTTCCATTTTGGGTCTCTGGTGTTCATCCTCATTTCTTTTTGAACTTAGCTGTGCATTTAAACAGGTGTTTATTATACTTTACCCAGAATCTAGCACAATCCCAGGTAAGGCTTTTTGGACATCAAGAGTTAGGGTTTAGAATGTCTTCTGGGCCACTATAACATCCCCACCTGCTTCCCCAGGAGCAAGAACCTCAGGAGCAAGAACTAATGAAGGGTGAGCTCTCCCAAGATTGGACTGGGTCTGACTTTTTCACCAATTTATCACTAGTGCTAGCTCAATGCATGGCACATAGTGAATGCTCAGTTGAATTTTGAATCGGGACTTGGTAATCTAACTGTTGCACATCCATGTGTGCCTTGTTAAGCCACACTAAAGTTATTTTGTAGAGAAATATTTAATAAAGTGGGAAAATGTTCTTGACATATTTTTAGTAACAAAACAAAACAAAACAAAACCAAAAGGCAGCATAGGTTACCTTGACAGCTATGCACAGTTTTAAGTCCCATTTGGAAAAGTGAAATGGCAAAAGGAAAACATAAGAGAAAGATATAATGAAAATATTAAAGAGGTTATCTGCCAGAGCAGGGTTCTAGACAATTTTTGTTTTTCTTTTTGCTCTTTTGTATTTTTTCCAAGTTTTTAAAGAAGAGAATATGCATGACTTTTGTAGGAGAACTTGTTTTGAAGGTGGTAGATAGGCCAATTTCTGTCACAGCAAGACTGTGCCAGGTCTGGATCACTCCACAGCTGACTGCCCTGGGAAGACCTGGCCTCCCCCTGACCTCCACACTGTTAGTCCTGCTGGCAAGTCCCAACACCTCCCCTTATACACCTCTAGTCCTTCTCAGGAATTGGAGTTTATGGAGGAAAAGAAGACACGAGGGCAAGAGCAATAGCATCACTAATGATAGTTAACATATATCATGCATACTCTATGCCAGGCCCATATATACTCACTTACATATTATTCATTTAGTCCTCATGACATATTATCCCAATTTTATAGATGATATGAGTGAAGCAAATACATGTTACAATAAAGCATTTATCTAGAAAGTATACTGTTTTCAAATATATTATTGTATCAGTTAACACAGGTTGAGTTTGCTGCTGTAATGAACATCTTCCAAATCTCAGGAACAAAAGCATCACATTTCTCTCTTATACTGCTTGACCATTGTGGGTAGCTGGGTACTGATATTATTTCTTTACCTAAGGACCGAGGCTCCATCTTTTGTCTCTGTTATTGTCAAGGCAAGACAAAAGGGATATGAGACTAATGTGAATTGGCTCTTAAAACTTCCTCTACTGCTTCCTGGCTACAGCAAGTCACATGACCATACCTAATTCCGAGAGGCCAGGGCATGGCCTCCTGCCACGTGCCTGGAAAGGAGAACTAAACTATTTGGGGAATGGCACTAATAACTCCTGAGGTCATCTACACTGACCCTCATAAAATTTCTTCCATTTTAGATTAGAATGGCGAGGGGCTTCCCAAAGGAGCCCATCCAGATGGCAAATAGGGCATGGGATGAGTGCCCAGGATCTAGGATCCCAGAGTTTGAGACTATTCCAGTGCATGAGTCACTATGAGATGGGCCCTACCTTTCCCAAAAGGAGATCCCAAAGGGGCTAACTTCTCTAGTGAGAGAGGGATGATCTTTCACAGCTCAGAGGGGATGAAAGGCTTCAGTAGTACCATAAACCAAACTGTCACACAGCTCCATTCTCTTGAGGCTGTGTGAGCCAAGTGAGCACCTAGCCCTCAGAGCCTCAGTCTCCCCAGCTGTAAAATGGACCACCATGACCACCTGCATTTTATGGGTTCTTGTGGGGATAAAACTCACAAGATAACAAGTGCAGAGGGCATCCTAGTGCCTGGCACACATGTTCACTCATGAGTATGTTTCTTTTCTTCACCAGCTCACATGGATTATTTGCTTGTGTAGCCCTCAGTTTTTTCATTTATGTCACCGAATTGCTAATAGTGGCTGTACTTCTGTCATGACAGTTGTAGTGATATAATGTAATTTTAAGAAGCTAAAAAGCACTAGAAGGGCCTGGGTGGCTCAGTTGGTTAAACATCTGACTCTTGACTTGGGCTCAGGTCATGATCTCATGGTTTGTGGGATCCAGCCCCATGTTAGGCTTTGCACTAACAGCACAGAACCTGCTTTGGATTCTCTCTCTCTCTCTCTCTCTCTCTCACTCTCTCTCTGTCCCTCTCCTGCTCCTGCTCTCACATGCTCTCTCTCTCAAATAAATAAATAAACATTTTTAAAAAAAAGAAACTAAAAGGACTTTAGAAAATTCAAGTTAAAAAATGTGCTCATGATAAGTGTAAACGTGTTGAACTTTTAGAAGATGTGTCTTAATTAGTGAGTCTAACATTTTTAAAAATAGGGACCCACGCTAAGCCAAGTTGGGCTGATATTTTTGCACCAGTACTAAATGTAGCTGGAGACGGTCCCTCCATTCAGTGTGTGTGTGTGTGTGTGTGTGTGTGTGTGTGTGTGTGAATCCCTGACCCAACCCAAGAAAGCACTGCTCTTTCCGTGAGGTGAGGAAAGCACTGGGCTATCAAGGAATAATTATCATTCACCAGCAGCTTCCCCTAATCGGCCAGGCCTTGTAGGAGAGGGCAGAGGAAGCCAGGCTGCCCAGAATGGAGGGCTGTGTTTGTGTGTGTGTGTATGCATGTGTGTGTGTGTGTGCGGGGGTGGTGAGGAGGAGTGAGCCAAACAGGGGTGGGGGGAGTGGGTTGTGTGGCCAGTGAATTTGGGGCTGTGGCCCTTGGCCTCGCTTTGCTCCCTCTGGAAGGAAACCTGTGGGGTGATGGGGTGATGGGGGTCCCTGGCCCCTGCCCTGCCACTGCTCAGTTGCCAGCTGAGTTGTTTCCTGTCGGAACTCTGGATGGCAAGGTGGCTTCTTATTATCTGAGGATGAGCTGAATGTACGTGACTGCCATTCTGTCTTCCAGGAGCTCACATTAGGACCTTCCTGCCATCTTATTTCCCTCCTGAACCCCCTCTTATCCTTGGCACCTGGGAGAGTATGCATGCAGGTTCTGTGGGCACATTTGCCTGGGACAATGGAGACTTGGGAACTTCAGGAGGTACCCATGTCACCCAGAGCCCTTCCCTGTTAGTGTCACAGTGTCTAATGTCTATCCACGAAGGTAGATGGGGGACTGACTGGTGGGGTGGGCCCTGGCCATGATGGGTGGACCCCATGTAGAGACTGGGTACTTAAAGCCTCAGCACCTCTGATAGAAGATCAGCCTCAGAGCACAGGAGACAGCCCTTAGGGTCCAGAGCAGTGCCTCCAGCTAGAGTAAACAGTGGGCTGGGATCCCAAGACAAGGTGCAACACTGGTGTTAATGCATTCCAACAATGTGAAGCTGTGTGTAGGATTCTTGCCCTGCGAGGTGGAGAGAGCTAAAACCCCTAAGCTATGAAACCCAGGCTCAGAGATGTAGTCTGCCCAAGCCTGCAGTGGTGCAACCCTGGGTTCTGTGCTCCGTCCATCCATCCATCTATCCATCCATCCAACAAAGCATTTAGGAGAATCTAATCTGAGTGCTGGGGGTCTAATGCTGAATAAAACAGCTATGGTTCCTGTACTCATAAGCCCTCAGTCTGGGAGGGTGGTGGTGGGGTGGGTGAGCACTTAACTTCCCATGGCAGAAGTATGTGACTGTTTATAATTGGGGTGGTGCTGTGAGGCTGGATGAGAGGGTATAAGAAGTGTGGTTCAGGCATCAGACGTGGCCAGGGTCAGCTCAGAAGGAGGCTGAGCTGCTGGCTGTTGGATGTGGTGTATGGCAGGAGGAGGCTGTGGATACAGGAGGCAGGGCAGGGTCACACGTGAGCAATGGAAAGACGCCCTTGTGGCAGAGTCGGGGGTGGGGGAGCATAGAGGGGGAGGCCTACACATCATGCCCTATGAGGACAGGAAGCCTTCTTGAGAAGCTGTCCCCCTGAAAGTGTCATGCAGACAAGGGGGTTGCCCAACTTGGCACCCTTCCATTTGTTCTTTACATGAGGAGGATAATTATAATGCTAACAACTCGCCCTTGCACAGACTGGGCCCTGAGAAGGCTGTCGTGCCATATGGGGTTGGCATGCACTGAGATCTGCCAAGGGTTGGGTCTAGTAAAGCCCACAGGCCAACAGAGTGCAGGATCCTCGTTACTGGGTCCTGCCCATCCATCTGCTGGGACACCATCCGCTTGACCAAAGAAGACAGGTGGAACTGGGCACAGACAGGGTGGGTCTTTCATGGAGGGTGTCAGGGAGACTTCTCTGAAAAGGATATGTTTTAAGAGAGTCCAGAATTATGATGAGGAGCAGAGAGCAGCCTTCTGAAGACCTCCGTCAGAGGAAGCAGCCAGTACAAAGGTCCTGGGGCACAAACAAACTTGGCACATTGATGTGGAAGACAGTGAGGGAAAGAGGGTAAGGCAGCAGAGGAAGGCAAGGCTCAGACCCTATGGGCCTTCCTTGTAGGCCATGGTAAGTAGCTTGGGTTTTTTCCAAGTTGGGGGAAGCCATTGGAGGATTTAAGCAGAAGGGCAATACCTTCCTTCTCCTCTTGCATTTTGTCTTTTTTTCTCTCTCTCTTTTAAAAGTACATTTTATTTTTTTAATGTTTACTGAGAGAGAGAGAGAGAGAGAGAGAGAGAGACTGTGCATGCATGCTTGCATGTGTTTGGGAGGGGCAGAGAGAGAGGGGGAGAGAGAGAATCCCAAGCAGTCTCCATGCCCTGACTCGGGGCTCAGTCCCAAGAGCTGTGAGATCATGACCTGAAATGAAATCAAGAGTCGGATGCTTAGCAGACTGAGCCACCCAGGTGCCCCTTTTTCCCCTTTACAAAGGTCCCTCTGGCTGCTGTGTGGAGACTTGGTGGGGGAGGGGAGGGTGAGCAGATAGGAGTTGTAGCCAGTGATCCCTCAGGTGAAAGGTGGCCATACAGGGTGGTGGTGGTGCAGGTGAGGTTGTGATTAAACTGGTGTCTCTGTGGGGTGATGGAAAGAGAGGACGCAAGGGTCTGCTGGCTCATTTATCCACAGATGTTGACCTGCCAGTCAGTGCTGTGGTCTCAGGTGTGCACACAGTGATGAAGGGAGCCTCATGCCTGGAGGAAACACATGAACAAGTCGATGCGCAGTGCCTGAGGTGACAGACAGTGGTGGGTGGCCCTGTGTCTGCAGCTCAGGGGCGAGGTCTGGGCTAGTGTGGTGGTTGGAGTCCCGTGGGTAAAGTTTGCCCACCTCAAACCTTATGGGCAGGCACAGGATCACCAGGGGAGGGGCGTCTATGGGTGTCCCCAGCTGTGGTGGTCCAGTGCTAGGTGGCTGGCAGAATCAATACCTGGTCTCTCTTTGCCCCATCTGCTGGTGCCTCCCACTGGCTGAAGGTGACAGGAAGCCAGAGGGCAAAGGAGACCGCAGAGGCTGTCCGGTGGGTGGAGGAGGCTTGATCAGAAAGGGCAGACTGAAGAAGCTGGCAGCTGGCCGACATGCTTGGGGTGGGGTCTCTGCACTCAAGTCCCTGCTTGGTCCTCTTTTCCCTGAAGACCCGCTTTCTCCTGGATTTCTCTCAGCACAAGACCTGTCGGGTAGATTCTTGACGTCTGTATTTACACATTTCAGGCCGGAGGGAGAGAGAATTTGAGCAAGTGGCTCTGGCTGGGTGTCCAGCCTGCTCCAGAGAGCCCCAGCTGGGGAGGAGGCTGGGCACATGGGTGCCATGTCTGGGTGGGGAACCTGTCAGAGAAAGGCCTTCTGTGGGCTCAGCACAAGCTCTTGTCATCCTCGTTGGGTCTGGGCAAATTCAAATTTATCTGGGCTGCTGACCCTTCACTGGGGGTTTTCCACCTGTCCCATGCCAGGCTCTGACCTGAGCCCCAGCCACAAGTTCTGGGCTCAGCTGGCCTGTGGGGAAAGCTATGTACTTTCAAGACCAGAAAGGCGCATCAGTGGGCTGGGGTGGGCGGGGGGGGGGGGGGGTCGTCCAGAGGCAAAGCCAGGAGAAGAGGCCAAAAACTCCCAGTACCACATGCAGCCACTGAATTACTGCCTCTTTTCTTGGCATTTTCTGGTTTTGTTTTTCCCCAAGAAAATTTTGCCATGAACCTGTCATGCATTTGGGTCACCCTTGATCTCTACCTCAAGGACAATTTCCTCTGTCAGGGTGGGCCTTCCAGGAGTCCACGTCCCCTGGCATGGGAGTGAGGTGGGGTCTGAGGCCGACTGAAGCAGTCATCAGCAGGGAGGCCAGGTGACAGGGCTGTGTCTGCTGTGTGTCTGCATATAAAGTGTGTGGAGCCCTCACACGTCATGTTCCTGCGCTCTCAGTGCTACCCTGTGCTGTAGATAAAGCAGGTAAAATGAGGCCCTGACAGAATTTTCCAGAGGTCCAGCTAGCAAAGTGGTGAGCAGGGGCTGGAATCTCTGGGTGCCCATCCCTGTCCTTGAAGCCAGGAGGGATGGCCCCTGATGCACGCATCCAAATGTGCACATGCACATGCACACTCGCCCACACCTGCTCGGACTGCCCATCCGCATGTATGCCCACAACTCCGCATACCTACCCATCCCTGTCCTTGAAGCCTGGAGGGATGGCCCCTGATGCACGCATCCAGATGCACACACGTGCATGCACACTCGCCCACACTCACTCGGACTGCCCGTCCGCATGTATGCCCACACTCCCCATGCCTGCCTGCGTCACATGAGGCTGCTTTCCCAGCACACATGTCCCTGGGTGCCTGGCTTGGCTGCTTCAGGGAGTGGGGATTTGGAGGGCAGAGGTAAAGAGAGATGTTTCCTAATTCGAACCATTTCCAAGCCATTGTCTGCAGATGCAGCCCTGCGGCCCACCGCATTTTTCACAGGCGCTGCCTTGCCAAGAAAAAAAGGAGCCTCTGCCAGCAGCCGAGGGGGAAGCTGTGCAGCATGGCAGGCCTGACTTCCGTGGGCCTCCAGTGGGAGCTCCTGCCATGGCCGCGTCTGGCATCCTGGGCTGGCGGGGCTGGTGGGCGATGGCCTCCCGCCCAGGGTGGGCACAGCCCACTCCTCCCGCTCTTGGGTTCACCGTCTTCCTGGCCCAGCTGGCGAGCTGTGCTCCTGCAGGCCTTCCATGTCTCATTCTTTCTTTTCTTTATTTTTTAAAAAAAATTGTTTTGATTTTGTGAACAGGCAGAGTATTCAAGTGCCAAGAGCCGTACCCGGCTCTGCCCCATTCCCACTACCTTATCTACCTTCCTATGGCAGCCAGTATCACACATTTTTGGCATGTCCTTCCAGAGATATTTTCTGCATATTCAAGCAAATGTGTGTGTCAATTCCCGTTTCCCCCAACTTGTGCCAAAAAGGCAGCACACTCTGCACACTGTTCTTCTCATTGCTATTTTCACTCAAGGATGTGATGCTGGAGCCCACTGTGTCCGGGCAGAGGAGGTCCTTCCTAGTTTTTGCAGTTCCGTTATAGCTCCTGGTATGGAGGAATCATAATTTACTTAACCTGTGGTGCATCCAGTTTTCCAAGCTCCTGTGTGCATCTCCCAGCATGTGGCCAGCGCTGTGGCCAGGTCCAGAAGGAGGCAGGAGGCAAAGGCCATCAGTTATTACATTTGGTGAAGGAGAGCAGGGCTCTCTGCTGTCCCTCCACTCTGATGATGCTGTGGGGAAAAGACCCCATGTTCACGTGGACCAGGTCCGAGAGGATGCAGACAAAACGGGAACTGATGTGGGTGAGGTTGGAGTGCTGGTCTTGTCCACCTGCATAAGAGCAATTGTTGTCACGATGGCAACAGGACATGATGGCAACCTGATGGCAAAGGAGTGTTATGATAGCATGTTTGTAATTTTAACAAATTATATCAAAAAATTTAAAAATTTGAGTATGGTTGACATATGATGTTTTATTAGTTTCATGTATACAACATAGTGATTCAAGTTCTCTGTACTCTAACAAAGTACATTTTAAAATATAAGGCACATGTTTAGTGCCCACCATTGAGACCCTGTCCCTTTGGGGTTGGGACTGTCCTCGCCCTGCCCCTCCATGTGTGGATGCTTCATGGTGGCTGAACAGGCCACACTGTGATAGGTTCCCATGTTCAGATTTTAATTCCACCCCTTGTCCCTCTCCCAACAAAGTCACCAGGTCTTGTGGGACTATTTCACCATCCTCCCAGTGCCCCCTCATTGAAAGCCAGCCATCCCATAGCTCAGTTCTAGGGCTTTCTGTTTTCCAAAGCAGGGGAATGGGAGTAAATCAAGATTTAATGAGCATGTACTAGGCGCCAGAGCAAAGGGAAAATAAGGGCTGAATTATAGGGTAAAGTCAGTGGTATACTGGTATTCAACAATCATCTCATAAAGTCTGACACAAGTATTGAAAGTGGAAAGGAAATTTGAAATTGAATTTCTTGGTGGCCAAAGCCAGTCCTTTTAGAAAATGCAGACTTGTGGATATATGCATTCTTGATATATGACAAAACTGGCAGAGTGGTAAGAAAGGAAAACTTAAAAATTTTTTTTTTATTTTTAAAATTTTTTTTATGAACTGTGCTGGGATAAGTGAGTATCTAAGTGGAAAAAAGAAAACAGCCTTGACCCCCATCTCACACCAGGCACAGTCAACTTTGTGTGGGTTCAGATTTAAATGGGAAAGGCAAAATAACACAGTCTTAGAAAGTAATACAGGTGTATCAGCCAGGGTTCAACTAGAGAAGCAGAACTAGTAGCTGATTTTGTGTGTGTGTATGTGTGTGTGCATGGATTCAATACATGGCTTACACAATTGCGGGGCTTGGCTAAGCAAGGCTGAAGTCTACAGGGCACGCCATCAGGAAGGAGGACACATTGGCTATTGGAATCTGGCTCGAGGAATGGCTAAGCCCTTTGGGAAAGGCCTCACTCAACTGGTTGAGTCAGGCCCATCCAGGATAGTCTCCCTCTTGATTATCTTAAAGTCAACTGATTTGGGACTTTAATCACGTCTGTGAAATCCCTTCCTGGAAGTACCTGGGAGAAGGTATCTGCATGCTCTGTGGCTGCTGACCCCCTCTGTCATCTGGCTCTCAGGAAAGAATGTCCCTTGCCACCCTGTAGGCCCCCTACCTGAAACTAGAAAATAGCTTATAACTTTGGGGTAAGAAGAGACTTTTTAAGCAGGATATAAAAAGCACAAACCATAAAGAGAAAGTCTGATACATTGGGCTACATTAAAATTAGGAATGCCTGTTGATTAAAGATATGATGAAAGATGTACAAAAGCAAGCTAAGAGTGGGAGAAGGTATTTGCAGCACATATAACTGGTAGGGGGCTCATATCCATAATACATAAAGAGTTTATACAAATCAACAAGGAAACACAAACACCACAACAGGAAATTGGGAAAGAGACTTGAAAAGGTACTTCACAAAAGACTTAATCCAAATGACCAGCCAACACATGAAAACTCAACCTTGTTAGTCAGAGAAATGCAAATTAAAACCAGAGTGAAATACTTCTAGTGGTTTAAAAATATGCCCACAAATTCTTTAATACTCCTCTTTTCAGTAGGTGGACCTTAATTCCTCTCCCCTTGAGTGTGGACTGGACTTAAGTAACTCACTTTGAAAGACTAGGATATGGCAAAAGTAATGTGTGTCACCCCCAACACTAGGTCATAAGGGACAGTGTGGCCTCTCTTTCTCTTGGATCACTGGCTGGGGAAGCCTGATGCCATGTCAGGAGGACAGTCCAACAGCCCTGTGGAGAGGTACATGTAGTGAGGAATGGAGGACTTCTGCCATCTCCTGAGCACACCATTTGAGAAGCATGTTCTCCAGCCCCAGGCAGACCTTTGGATGAGTGCAGCCTTGGCTGACTTCTTGACTGCAACCTTGTGAGGGATCACTAGCCAGAGCTGCCCAGATACCCTCTCCTGGCTTCCTGACCCACAGAAACCTTGACATTTGCTGTTTTAGGGTAATTTGTTATGCAGCAACAGGTAACTAATACAATACCTTTACCACCAGGATGGTGTGCACCTGGCTGGCTTGGTTGGTAACTGGTGATCTTGAGGTTGTGAGTTTGAGCCTCACAATGGGTGTAGAGATTACTTAAAAATAAAATCTTAAAAAAAAAAAAGACCGATAACACCATGTGTTGATGAGAATGTGGAGTAACTGGAACTCATAGTCTGCTGGTAGGAGTGTCAACTGCTACAACCATTTTGGAAAAAAATCTGGTATTTCTATTTCTGCTGTTTTCTACATAATTGAAGGTCTCCATTTCCAACGCCCCATCCCCATTGACCCAGGAATTCCACTTACAGGAATAGTATCCAATGGAAATGTATCTAGATATGCACATGAGACAAAATGTTCCTAATAGCATCCGTAATTGCCCTAAACAGGAAGTGGGTCCAAAGTCAACTTGCAGTGTGTTCATACAACAGCATACTGTAAGCTATGAAGATTAATGAATTGTGGCTACAGACAACAACATGAATGAATCTCATAAGCCTAAGTTCTGATGAAAGAAGGCTGAGACAAAGAGTACTAATTGTATAAATTCACTTACATGGAGCTACCCTTGGTGAGGTGCAGGGGACCCAGGGGCTTCTGGGGGGTTGGCAATGTTTTCTTTATTTGGGTGGTGGTATTATGGATGTTCACTACACTATCAGCACATTATTTTTTGTTTTGTTTTGTGCCTTTTTCTGTGTGAATGTATACCTTAAAAAGGATTTAGGGTCACCTGGGTGGCTCAGTCAGTTAAACATCTGACTCTAGATTTCGGCTCAGGTCATGAGCTCACGGTTTGTGAGATTGAGCCCTGCATTGGGCTCTGTGCTAACAGCATGGACCCTGCTTGGGATTCTCTCTCTGTTCCTCTCTTTCTCTGCCCCTCCCTTCCTTGTGCTCTTTCTCTCTCTCAAAATAAATAAATATAAACTTAAAAAACATAAAAAAGATTTCAAAATCCCCAACAAGTCAACAGCATAACAACAAAACCCTGGTTTTATGGGCCTCTCTTAACAGCCCTCAGTGTGGCTGCAGAGACAATCCTGATGGGCCAGACCACACAGTCAGACCTGAATCTCTCTGATAGGTGTGATCTCCTGGAATCCATGCAATGTGTATTCACCAGGTAATCCTTTATGAATAATATTTCTTTGACTAACGCTAGAGAACAGAGTTTGAGATATGTTCTCTGGTGAGAGCCTGAAGCATGGCTGCTCAGCAGGCCTGACCAGAGGCCGATGCTCCCACTTTAGAGACTGAATGGGACCCTGGGAGAGCTGACATCCTCTTAAGATACCTGGGGAGTCTCAGCTTGCTTCTCTGCTGAATCCATATGACCTCCTTCACTCAATGGGCAAGGGAAACATGGCTGTGGGGGACTTAGGCTGGACAATGGTGAAGCTGGAGTTGCCGATTGCCCCAAGACCAAAGAAACATCTCAACATGTTTGCCCCATCTTGTATTTAAATGGTGTAGTCAGGCCTCTTGTGCGTAAGGCTATGGAATGAGCTGAGGTGACTACATGGTGTGTGCAGTCGTGGCTCCAGTCACCTCCATGTCCTTCTGCTTATGGAAACAATGTAAGCTGCTCGGGCCCAGGGTGGCTACTGCCTTGCCACCTGGGCATCTCACCACAGGGCTGGCCAGTGACCTATGGGAGGGGGATGGTGGTTCTTGAGCCAATCTGATGGGTCCCTCTGCAGTCTCTGCCCCTCCAGAGCTAGAGAGGAAGCAGCCAGACCTAGGAAATTTGGACAAAAGCCTCAGACTTTGTTCCTTTCTCAGAAGTTGGGGGCACCTCTGGTCCTTCACACAGCTCTCCCAGGCTGTCCCTGGTTCCTGTGGCCTAGGCTTCAACCCCATCCATGTTTCAAGAGAGAGCCAATTGCTTTCTTGGTAGAAGAAAGAATAAGGCAGAAAGCAGAGGAAGGCAGCCCCACTGAATATCAGAATGGAAGGTTTTGTTTGCAAGAAACAGAAAATCTACCTCAAATTGACTGAAACGATAAAGACTGTTAAAAAAAATTAAGTTACAATTCACCATTTGAAATGTATGGTTCAGTGGTATGTTCACAGAGTTGTGCAATTGTCACCACTTCCTAAGTGCAGAACATCTCCTCACCCCTGAAAGGGATCCTGTACTGTCAATTCCCGATTCCCTTCACACCTGGCCACTGGCAACTATAAGCCTACCTTCTGTATCTTCAGATCACCTATTCTGGATGTTTCATGTAAAATGGAAGATTTCTGTGTCTGGCTTCATTCATCGAGCATTAGATTTTCAAGGTTCACACTTGATGTAGCATGTATCAGTACCTCATTCCTTACTCTGCTGAACATAGATATATGAGTTAATTTCTGAAACCTCAGTTCTGTTAAATTTATATATATATATGTATATATATATATATACATATATATGTATATGTGTATATATATATACATATATAATTTTTAAAAATTTTTTAATCTTTATTTATTTTTGAGAGAGAGAGAGAGAGAGACAGAGCACAAGCAGGGAAGGAACAGAAAGAGAGGGAGACACAGAATCTGAAGCAAACTTCAGGCTCTGAGCTGTCAGCACAGAGCCCAGTGCAGGGCTTGAACCTATGAACTGTGAGATCATGACCTGAACCAAAGTCAGATGCTTAACCGACTGAGCCAGCCAGGTGCCCCAATATGTATATATATATTTTTTCTTATGCCAGTTTAGTTTAAAAAGTTTGTTAAATGTTTATTTATTTTTGAGAGACAGAGAGATAGAGCATGAGTGGGGGAGGGGCAGAGAGCGAGGGGGAGACGCAGAATCTGAAGCAAGCTCCCGGTTCTAAACCATCAGCACAGAGCCTGATGCAGGGCTCAAACTCACAAACCACGAGATCATGACTTGAGCCAAAGTCAGACAATTAAGTGACTGAGCCACCCAGGCGCCCCATCATATAGTGTTGATTATTGTAGCTTTTCCATAAGTTTCGAAGTTGGGAAGTGGGAGTCATCCAAATTTGTCCTTTACCAAGATTGTCATGGCTATTCTGATTCTTTGCATTTTTTAATATGAGTTTTGGAATCAACTTGTCCATTTCTGTGAAAAGGAAAGTTGGAATTTTGATAGGGATTGCACTGAATCTGTAGAGCGTGTCTTGGGACACATTGACATTTTAATGACATTAAGTCTTCCAATCCATGAATGCCGGATGTCTTTCCACTCACTTAGGTCTTATTTAATTCCTTTCAATGAATGGTGTTTTATAGTTTTCAGTGTACAAGTCATATTCATTTGTTAAATTTGCTCCTAAGTATTTTATTTTATTTTTGCTTCTATTGTTAATAGAATTGGTTTCTTACCTTCATTTTTGGATTATTCATTGCTAGTGTAGAAATATAGGTGACTTTTGTAAATCGATCTTGTATTGCCAAACTTTGCTGCTATAATAGTATGTGTGTGTGTGTGTGTGTGTGTGTGTGTGTTCCTTAGGCTACTGTATGCACAAGATCATGTCATCTGCAAGTAGATAGTTTAACTTCTTCCTTCCCCGTATGGATACTTTTTGTTTAATTTTCTTGTCTAGTTGTCCTGGCTAGAACCTTAGTACAGTGTTGATTTGAAGGGCCTCCTTTTGAAAAGCTTTAGTGGAAACCCATCCCAAGAACTTCTTCCTATGTAGCACTGGCCACAATTAGTCACATGGTCACTTCTCTCCCAAGGGAGGCTGGGAAATGTAATTTTTCTCATGGGCACATTTCTGTGTAAAAAAATCAAGGTTCTTTTACTAAGAATAATAGAGGAAAGAATGAATATTTTTGTAGGGATCCAGTGGTCCATGTCACATTGTCTCCTACAAGTAAAATTCAAGAATTCAGCCCTCATTTCTCTGTGATTCTTCTGTATTCAACCCCACAGCCAGTCTCATCTCAGGCTGACTTCTGCATGGTAGGTTGCAAAATGACTTTCACAGTTCCAGGCCTCACTCCTGCATAGTTACATGATCTAGAGGTAGAGAAAGTACCTGTGTCTCAGGATTCCTGCCAAAGTATCTGGCGATTTGCTCTAATTGGATCAACTTAGGTCACATGCTCATACCTGAACCAATCACTGAGGCCCACTGGATGGAATGTGCTGTTGAGATTAGCATATATATACCTCTCACCTCCTGGAGCTGAGGGCAAGTTGAGATGTTGGTTCCCCTATATCCACTCCACTCTGGAGAGTCTGGTATTGGGACTGAGAACCTGTGGGCTGACTGTGTGCACGCGTGTAGCTGGAAGCCATGCTTCATTCCTTACCCCAGCTGTCAGATCTGGTGGGCTTAGGCCCATTGCCAGTGAACTCTCACCTCCACCTCCACCAGAGAGGGGTCTGGCCACCCCTCTCATCATCCCAGCCATTGTACAGCCCTGGGACAGTGATGATGATTCCCATCTTTAATGTTAATGGTATAAGCATTGATGGTAGTACCCTATTTTACCTGATGAGTAAAAATATGCCTGTAAATTGAGGAAGTGGAAACCCCATTCTATTTTTCCAACTTCTAGCTTTTTCAGAGGTGCGTTAGTGTTATTTCTGATTGTGTGTCTGGTATTCATGGGTTCTCACACTTGACCTCCAGGTTTTGGTGGCTGAGAACTGTGGAGTTAGGCAGGTAGGAGTGAATCCTGGTTCCACTGTTTACCGGCTGGGTGACCTTGGACACATTATTTAGCCTCTCTACACCTCTGTTTTCTCCACTGTAATATATGTTATGGGTGGGTCCTGCTTATCTTATGGGGGTTGGGAAAATTGAATAGAAGATTTGTGTAAAACACATGGCACATTTTAAAGTCAGTAGATAGAGTGACAATGACAAAGACGAAAGTGTGCCGTGTCAAACATTTGCTGTCCACTCATTCACTCTCAGCCCTGAGAGCTGCTAATTCCTCCTGTTCACTGATCTGTTTTCTCATTTCCTCATTGCTGACTATGCTGCAGCAAACGAAAGTAGAACTTTGAACAACGGGTCATAGAAACCAAACCACCTTCACGCTGCTCAGGCAAAGAGGGCATTTGTCCCAGGCATTCACCTGGGACAGCCAGGACTGGGAGGTCAGGTGGGCTCCAGGGATGGAGCCTGGCTTCATTGTAGCCCCTGAGCTTGCTTTTCCTTGGGCTGTTCTCACTTCTCACTTCGTCCTTGCAGGGTGGGGAAGATGGATTTCAGCTCTCCAGGCTTACCTCCTCCTGGCTAGCCCTACAAGGAGAGAGTGTCAGGGCAGGGGAGAGTGAAGTACAACAGGGTGGATCTTTCACTCCAGTGGTACTAGAAGTGGGGGATGGGAGAACTTTCTGGGCCCAGCACTAAGACAAACAAAGACCATCTGGTTCCTTTGGGACAGAAAACCTGGCAGCTTAGAGTTTCTAGATGAGTGATAGAAAGGAATTTACACTTCATAGCCTGTCATCTCCAGCATAAGGTGCCCCTCAGGGCCCGCCTGGCTATAGTTTCATTCTAGGTGTGTTTCTTGCCTGATCATGAGCCTGATGCCAGATTCTGGATGCCTGGAGGTCCAGCCTCAGCTGCTGAGGACTGTTTCACACCTTTGTCATTGCTGTTACCTACCCTGGGGTTCTTGTTCATGCGTGTGGGCATGGGACTTTCTTGCTTCTCTCTCGCAGCCTGGCACAAGTTCCTTCCTGAACACACCTTCCTAGTCCTACTTGACCAATGGAATGACTGGTGCCTCCCTTGGGCCCTGCTATCACCACCCATGCTGTACTCTTGGAGTTTCCCTGTCTGCCCACCAGCTCAAGGGCAGGGTAGGCTTATTCTTCTTTGGGCTCCCAGCTCCTAGACCAGGGCTGGGCCAGTGGAGATGCTGGGGAAAATCATGGTGGGTAGTGGTAAGATTAAGATGGCCATGGGGCCCATTGGGCCTTGGCTTGACAGCTCCTTTATAGGTTAGTTTCAGGGTCACTGCATAAGCTCACATGTAACCTGTTTGGCTTAGTCTGGCTACCTTCCAGACAGGTCTTTCTCTTATGAATTATTCTTCAAACACCAGACTTTCTGCTGCTCCATTTGTGTCCCTGCTCAGCATTCCCATAGGCAGTGGGGCCTGGGGTCCTCTGTGAGGAATGTGGCTCCGTGGTCCAGGGCAGTGTTGCCAATGGGCTCATCTCAGCCAATTTTATCAGAAACCAGGTCTGCCTGACAGTGGAGCACAAGACCTCCCCTCTGCACTAGCCCCTAGGGACTGTTCCTCCCTGCCCCTCCAGACCATATGGTCACCATCCCTTTCTCAGTCTTATAACTGGCCCTTTGCTTGCTGAGTCTTCTACTAGGGACTCCCCAGTTAGGGTGGAGCTTCTGGAATGTGGGTACCAGGAGCTTTGCCTCCTGTGTCCTGATCCTGCCTAATGCTGTCCTTGGCACATTGTTTGGTCAGGGGCGACCTTGAGCAGTGGTTCTCAACCATTTTGATCTTTGTGAAAGAGGACTTCAGCTATCTCCATTTTGACCTCGGTCTCTATACTTTCTAATTGATTAAGTTCTTCTTTGCAGCTTATATTTCAAGTCAGGCAAAAGACCTGGGGGACAAGGCAATCCCTGCTGGGAACATTAACTACCCCAAGTCAAAGATCCACCTGAGCTTGACTGCTCACTTGCATGTAAGTACTGACCTTTGTCCCATGTTTTCCTTATATAAACCTGGAAATATTTTGGGCACTTTGGAGACAGTCTTTGGGACACTAGTCTGCTGGCTTCCTGGTGTTGGCCTCACTGAAATAAATTCCTCTCTTGTTTCACCTCTGCTCATTTCTCTGTCTTTGGATTTTGTCAGCAGTGAGTGGCTAAGCCTGGCCTGTTTGGGGACCCAGAAGCCCCAGTTACATCAGGACCCCTTTGTGTCCTTAAAAATTATCCAGCACCCCAAAGAGCGCCTGCTTCTGTGTGGTGTGCTGTGCTGGAGCTCTCTCTCCCCAAAGGGCTTTATTGCTTGGATACCTGGTTGTTTAACATTTACCAGTGCACCATGGTTATACCTGTCTATGTTCTATTGCACCATGTAAAATTGAGAACCTTGTAAAACAAGAGTACACCGCATACTTCATCAACTATGAGAGTGAGGATGTATTACACATCACCGGCCTTTGGATAATGCCTGGATATATTCATGACAGAATGAAAGTAAAAAAAGGCAAATGATGTCTTGACATTATTGTGAAAATAATTTTGACCTCTCAGACACCCTGGGAGGGTCCTGAGGCCAGGAGTTCCCAAGCCACATCACAAATTTTGTAATACCATCAGTAGCTGTCTCTTTTATGGACTGAACATTTGTGTCCGCCTAAATTGTTATGTTGAAATCCTAATCAGGGTGATGGCATTAGGAGTTGGGGCCTTTGGGAGGTGGTCAGGTTGTGAGGGTGGAGCGCTCGTGAATGCAGTTAGCCTGGGAGATGATCTTGCTCGCTCTTCCTGGCCACATGAGGACATAGTGAGGAGACAGCCATCAGGGAATCAGGAGGAGGCCTCTCACCAGGCATGGGATCTGTGAGCCCCTTGATCTTGGATGTCCAGCCTCCAGAACTGGGAGAAATGAGGATACTGTCTGTAGTATTGGGTCATAGCAGCCTGAGCCGACGGACACAGGCCCTACGTGCATACGCTTTACAGCAGCTGTGTAACAGGAGATGAGGATCACAGTGGCTGCTCTAACCCTTCCAGGCAAGTGGAAAAGAAAATTACTGGAGCCTGATTAGGGGAGTGTCCTGGGAGGGAAAGAGGGTTCTCCATGGACTTTAGATGGCCATGCAGGTGCAGCATCTGGGCTTCCTAGGGGTTGGCTAAATGGCTTCCTAAGCAGGGAGAGAATTAAAGCAGGGCTGACACCCGGACTGCCTGCCTGGAGTGGCCAAGGGCCCAAGCGCCTGTGAGTTGAAATGCCCACAGGATATGGCTGGACTCGAGCCCTGTAGACCCCCAGCAGGAAAGCTGGGCTCTGGATGGGATACTAATGGAGCAGTGGGGCCAGGCACTGATGCCTGGATGGCAGGGCCAGGGCCCCTGGGACCACTCCCCTGAAGAGCTCCCACACACTCAGGAAGGAACCTGTCTGGGCACTTCCTCCAAAGGTGGGGCCACGTTTGGCCAGGGAGGGCCTTTCCCTCAGCCCTAATCCTCAGGCCACACTTGTGAGGGGAGCACGGGTAGTAGACTGCATGTTATCGAGACTAGATGCAAGGATGCTTTTCTTCGGGGTTGGAGTTTTTAATACTTGGACAAATCCAAAGAGAGATTTGACACACATGGCTGAGAGTAGTGATTGGAGGAAAAATAAAAACCATTTTGTATTCGCACCACTGACTTCAGACTCAGAGGCAAGCTCAATGTTCCAGTTTTCCCTCCCCACTGCCCAGGCAAGGGTGAAACATGCAGGGAGGTCTCTAGTACACAGTGAGGTGCCAGAGAGATGGCTGGTGTCCAGTCAGCTGTCCCTATCTGCTGTGTCCTGACTGCTGGGTCCTATCTTCTGTCTTGTCTGCCATGTTATGTCTGCCGTGTCCTACCTACTGTCTCCCTTGTCTTCTGTCCCCTGTCTGCTGTGTCCTGTCTGCTGTCTCCCCCATCTGCCGTGTCCTATCTGCTGTGTCCTGTTTGCTGTCCCTTGTCTGCCATGTCCAGTCTGCTGTCCCCTGTCTGCTGTGTCGTGTCTGCTGTCTCCTATCTGCTGTCTCCCCTGTCTGCTGTGTCCTGTCTGCTGTGTCCCATCTGCTGTGTCCTGTCTGATGTCCCCCATCTGCCATGTCCTGTCTGCTGTCCCCCATCTGCCGTGTCCTGTCTGCTGTCCCCCATCTGCTGTGTCCTGTTTGCTGTCTCCTGTCTTCCATGTCCTGTCTGCTGTGTCCTGTGTGCTGTCCCCCATCTGCTATGTCCTGTCTGCTGTCACCCCTGTCTGTTGTGTCCCATCTACTGTGCCCTGTCTGATGTCACCCATCTGCTGTGTCCTGTCTGCTGTCTCCTGCCTGCAATGTCCTGTCTGCTGTGTCCTGTCTGCTGTCTCCCGTCTGCTATGTCTTGTCTGCTGTCCCCCGTCTGCCGTGTCCTGTCTGCTGTCTCCCCTGTCTGCTGTGTCCTGTCTGCTGTCTCCCCTGTCTGCTGTGTCCTGTCTGCTGTCTCCCCTGTCTGCTGTCCCCTGTCTGCTGTGTCCTGTCTGCTGTCTCCTGTCTTCCATGTCCTGTCTGCGGTGTTCTGTCTGCTGTCTCCTGTCTGCCATGTCCTGTCTGCTGTCTCCCCCATCTGCTGTCCCCTGTCTGCTGTCCCCTGTCTGCTGTCCCCTGTCTGCTGTGTCCTGTCTGCTGTCTCCCCCATCTTCCATGTCCTGTCTTCTGTCTCCCCCCTTTGTGGTGTCCTGTCTGCTGTCTCCTGTCTGCTGCCTCCTGTCTGCTGTCCCCTGTATGCTATGTCCTGTCTGCTGTCTCCCCTGTCTGCTGTCCCCTGTCTTCCATGTCCTGTCTGCTCTGTCCTGTCCCCTGTCCCCCTGTCTGCTGTGTCCTGTCTGCTATCCCCTGTCTGCCGTTTCCTGTCTGCTGTCTCCCCCATCTGCCATGTCCTGTCTGCTGTCCCACATCTGCTGCGTCCTGTCTGGTGTCCCCTGTCTGCCGTGTCCTGTCTGCTGTCCCCCGTCTGCTGTGTCCTGTCTGCTGTCCTCCATCTACCGTGTCCTGTCTGATGTCCCCTGTCTGCCATGTCTTGTATGTTCTCCCCCATCTGCTGTGTCCTGTCTGCTGTCTCTTGTCTTCCATGTCCTGTCTGCTGTGCCCTGTCTGCTGTCCCCTGTTTGCTGTGTCCCATCTGCTGTCCTTGTCTGCCGTGTCCTGTCTGCTGTCCCTTGTCTGCTGTGTCCTGTCTGTTGTCCCTTGTCTGCCGTGTCCTGTCTCCTGTCCCCCGTCTGCTGTGTTCTATCTGTTGTCCCCTGTCTGCTGTGTCCTGTCTGCTGTCCCTTGTCTGCTCTGTCCTGTCTGCTGTCTTTTGTCTTCCATGTCCTGTCTGCTGTGCCCTGTCTGCTGTCCCCTGTCTGCTGTGTCCTGTCTGCTGTCCCCCGTCTGCTGTGTTCTATCTGCTGTCCCCTGTCTGCTGTGTCCTGTCTGCTGTCCCTTGTCTGCAGTGTCCTGTCTGCTGTCCTTGTCTGCCATGTACTGTCTGCTGTCCCATCTGCCGTGTCCTGTCTGCTGTCCCTTGTCTGCTGTGTCCTGTCTGCTGTCCCCTGTCTGCCATGTCCTGTCTGCTGTCCCCCATCTGCTGCATCCTTTCTGGTGTCCCTTGTCTGCCATGTCTTGTCTGCTGTCCCCTGTCTGCTGTGTCCTGTCTGCTGTCCTCCATCTACCGTGTCCTGTCTGATGTCCCTGTCTGCCATGTCCTGTTTGCTCTCCCCCGTCTGCTGTGTCCTGTCTGCTGTCCCCTGTTTGCTGTGTCCCATCTGCTGTCTTGTCTTTCATGTCCTGTCTGCTGTGTCCTGTCTGCTGTCCCCTGTCTGCTGTCCCCTGTCTGCTGTGTCCTGTCTGCTGTCCCCTGTCTGCTGTGTCCTGTCTGCTGTCCTCCGTCTACCGTGTCCTGTCTGCTGTCCCCCGTCTGCCATGTCCTGTCTCCTCTCCCCCGTCTGCTGTGTCCTCTCTGCTGTCTTTTGTCTTCCATGTCCTGTCTGCTGTGCCCTGTCTGCTGTCCCCTGTCTGCTGTGTCCTGTCTGCTGTCCTTGTCTGCTGTCTTTGTCTGCTGTGTTCTATCTGCTGTCCCCTGTCTGCTGTGTCCTGTCTGCTGTCCTTGTCTGCTGTGTCCTGTCTGCTGTCCTTGTCTGCCATGTCCTGTCTGCTGTCCCTCATCTGCTGTGTCCTGTCTGCTGTCCCCTGTCTGCTGTGTCCTGTCTACTGTTCCCCTGTCTGCCATGTCCTGTCTGCTGTCCTTGTCTGCCATGTCCTGTCTGCTGTCCCCTGTCTGCTGTGTCCTGTCTGCTGTCCCCTGTCTGCCGTGTCCTGTGTGCTGTCCTTGTCTGCCATGTCCTGTCTGCTGTCCCCTGTCTGCCGTGTCCTGTCTGCTGTCCTTGTCTGCCATGTCCTGTCTGCTGTCCCCTGTCTGCTGTGTCCTGTCTGCTGTCCTTGTCTGCCATGTCTTGTCTGCTGTCCCCCGTCTGCTGTGTCCTGTCTGCTGTCCTTGTCTGCCATGTCCTGTCCGCTCTCCCCTATCTGCTGTGTCCTGTCTGATGTCTCCTGTCTTCCATGTCCTGTCTGCTGTGTCTTGCTGTCCTGTCCTGCTGTGTACTGTCTGCCGTGTCCTGTCTGTTGTGTCCTGTTTGCTGTCCCTTGTCTGCTCTGTTTACCGTGTCTTACTTGCCATCCCTTGTCTACTTTTGGGAGGGAGACACCTGCCTTTCAGAGGTAGTCTAGCCTGATCTAATGGAATACAATTTATCTTATAGGTTCCTCCTTGCCCTCAATGCCAGACTCATTGCTGGGGGGTTCATCAGAGACATGTGTCTCTAGGTGGATGAGCATTCTTTTCCCACCAGCTTCTGACTTCCTTCTCAGGGCCAGTGTCATGGAGGGCCTTCTGTGTGAGCTGAATTCAGAGAGAAGCCCTTATGGAAAAGCAGGGGTTTGCCACATGTCAGGAGCTGGGGGCCTGACTGGGGTTCCCTCCCAGTCCCCTTGCATCTGCTTCTTGGGTCAGGGGCTGAGCTGGGTGGGGATCCCTCCTGAAGATCATACCCTGGGGTGGGGTCACTGAAAGCTGTGTGATCAGGGGTGACAGGGGTCAGCATTCTTCCTTGGAGCTGGCCCACTGGGCACACAGACAGCTTTGGGGGTGTGCAGAGGAAACCTTCGGGCTAGACTGGGGTTGGGGCAAGAGTTCCAGCTCATCTGTGGGAGGGGAGCGCCTCCCTTGCTTTCCCAGCCCTGCTCCCTGAATCCCAGGAGGCCTGGAGAAGCAGGCAGAGGCTGAGACAGGGGTGCATTTTTGGAATTCCAAGCATGTCTGCTTCCTTTCCAGGGCCAGGCTCTAGAAGCCAGGCCTAGAAGCCAGGAGCCGGTTAGTCCCACCCCAAAGGTCTGGGAGCGGGGTCTTCTCAAAATGTTGCCAGCTGAAACCCCTCCTCCCTGTCAGGCCTTCCCAATCCCCCACTAGCCTCTGCTAAGGGGTGGAGGGTGGAGTGGGGGGGTGGGGCATCCCCCAGCCTCATCCCGACTCTGGTGGGGGACTTAGCCCCCAGGACACATGGTGTTAGAAAAGGCCACAGAAAATGACATCACTTAATTTACAGATCAAAATATCATAGGGAGTTCTTTTAAAAGAGGTTTACATGGGACATTGTGTAACCACTGAAATGTTAAACATTTTTAAAAAGCTCAATTTTATTTTGTTCTTAACTTTTGGCTATAACTCCAAGCAAAGACGTAAGTATGTGTGTGTGATGTTACTGACAAAGCTGGACATTTGGCTCTTGTGACATGACCATAGGAAGTGTCTCTTTTGAAAAGAAAAGTCTGTCAGCTTGTCAGTTTCCCTTTCCACCCTGCTGGCCTCGGGGCCTGGGTGGTGGCCTGGTGCTCCCTTTCATCTGGTCACCCGCCCCCTGCTGACCCCTCTTTACAAGCGTTCGGGGTGTTAAGGCAGCAGCTTTCCACATTCCTTGGCTTTACCACATCCTTCATTTCTCTTGCAAGATTTGGCATTTCTGTCTGCAAAACGTCTGTCAGGTGTGTGTGTCGACGTCTGTCGTCAGGTGTGTGTATCGCTGGGCGAGGCAGCAGGGGAGACTGGAGTTAAGACACCATGGACATCTGCATGTGGTCCTAAGAGGTCCTTTGTGAGAGGGCTTTCTTACACTGTGACCTTGGCTTTCCCACCCCCACCTATGGGGAAGCGGGTGCTGGAGATCTGGATGAAGAAGGCCTGGGACCTGCCGCTCCTGCAGATGCCATGATCTCCACCCTCCCTGCCTGGCCAGACTGGTGCCCAGGCTGGAATGTCCTTCTTCAGCCCCCCCTCTCCCTCCTCTCTCCAGGCCAGCCAGAGAGGCCCAGTCCCCTCTTGATTGTGACTGCTCTCCACAACAGCTGTCCCTAGGCAGCACCCTTGGTGTGAGAACCTGACGTCCCCCACCAGCCTGCGGGCCTGGCGATGGCTGTCTGCAGCTGAAATTGAGCTTGCATTTTGAGTCAGGTCCTGCCCACTCCAGCTGGGGTGTGGGTCCTCAGGGGAGCTGCTATGAGGGGCCGGCCTGCCTGCTGGGGCCCTCTCTTGGACTTCAGACTGCTGCCTGAGTGGCCCTGCCCTGCCACAGCCCTGCATTTCGAGGGCTCCCAGACCACGGATGACATCTCATGCCCTCCTCCTGTGGACTCTCCTGCCTTTGCTGGACCCACAGCTTGGCCACTCCTTCCTGGCCAGCTTCATGAGTTCTTCCTGTCAGTCTTGCTGGAGTCCCTCAGGTTCACCCCTCCACTGTGAGGGGGGCTTTGGCAATCCAATCTGCTATCTATTACTTAGTAATAAGCCACCCCAAGAATTAGTAGTTTAAAAATAACAATAATTTGGGGCATTTGGGTGGCTTGGCTGGTTAAATGTCTGACCTCGGCTTGGGTTGTGATCTCATGGTTTGTGAGTTCGAGCCCTGCATCGGGCTCTCTGTACTTTGGATTCTTTGTCTCTCTCTCTCTCTCTTTCTGCCCCTCCTTCGCTTTTGTGCACTCTGTCTGTCTCAAAAGTAACTAAACATAAAAAATAACAACAATTTGTCTCCTTTGTGAATCTTCAATTTTGGCTGCTTCTGGCATCAGTGGAGGGGTCCCTTCCAAGACGGCGCACTCACATGGCATGCTGGTGCTGGCTGTCAGCTGGGATCTTGGCTGGGACTGGGAGCTTGGGGTCTTGGTTCTCTCTGGGCTGCTTGGGTTTCTTCAGAGCAGGGCAGCTATGTTCCAAAAGTGAGCATCTCTAGAAAACAAGGTAGAAGCCTGAAAGGTTATATCGCATCACTTCTGCCACATAATAGGGATTGAAATAGTCACCAAGTCTCACCAAGATTCAAGAAGAGGGGCCATGGGCTCCATCTCTTGATGGGTGAGTGGCACGGTTCTAGAAGAGCATGGGGGTGGGAGATGCTATCACAGCCAGTTTTGGGAAAAAGATCTACTCCAGGAATGAAGATGATAAGTGGCCTCTGAGGTGGCCCCAAGAATCCTCTCCTCCTAGGATTTGTGTCCTTGGGCAATCCTCTCCTCTTGAGTGTGGGCAGGACATGTGGACTCACTTCTCATGAGCAGAATATGGTGGAAGTGATAGGATGTCATTTCTGAGGTTAGATTACAAAAAGGCTATGGTTTCTGTCTTGGGTGCTTTTTGTTGCTATTTATAGGATCACACATTATGGGGGACACCAGCTGTCATAAAACAGCCCCATGGAGAGCCCATGTGACAAGGGTCCAGGGCCTGTCAAAACCATGTGAGAGAGCTCAAAGGCAGAGTTCTCCAGTCAAGCTTTCAGAAGAGACTGCAGCCCTGGCTGACAGCTTGACCTCAGTCTCATGAGAGACCCCTCACCGGAGGTCCCCAGCTTAGCTGAATCTAGATCCTGGTCTCCAGAAACTGTGGGATAATGAATGTGTTATTCTCGGGGCATCTGGGTGGCTCAGTTGGTTGAGCGTCCAACTTCAGCTCAGGTCATGATCTCACAGCTTGTGAGTTCAAGCCCCGGGTCGGGCTCTGTGCTGACAGCTTAGGGCCTGGAGCCAGCTTCCAATTCTGTGTCTCCCTCTCTCTCTGCCCCTAACCCACTCACATTCTGTCTCCATCTCTCTCAAAAATAAATAAATATTAAAAAAAAAACTTAAAAAAATGAATGTGTTGTTCTTAGGGTAATCTGTTACATAGTAGCAGATAATACAAACAGTTTTGCCATAAAGAGTAGCTTGAACCAATGGTGCACTCCTGTGTCCTTTTAACCCAGAGAAGATAGGGCCATTTCCTCTCCTGATGTCCTGCTTTTGCGGCCTTTAAGACTACAAATATAGTTTTTTTTAAAGTTTATTTATTCATTTTGAGATAGAGAGACAAAGGGGGAGGGGCATAGAGAAAGGGAGAGAGAGAGAATCCCAAGTAGGTTCCACACTGTCAATGAAGAGCCTGACTTAGGGCTTGAATCCCCAAACTGTAAGATCATGACCTGAGCCAAAATCAAGAGTCAGACACGTGACTGAGCCATCCAGGTGCCCCTATGGCTCCAAATACACATGGGTCATACTGACAGCTGCTAAAAATGGTTTGAATGAAGGGTGAAGGAAGGAAGAAAAAAAGTGGTTTGGTGAAAAGTTTCCCGTATCAGGAAGGAGGTATTTTTGCCAAGCTCTCTGCTCTCCAGTGACTGCCTAGTTCGTTCATGCGATCCACACAGCATCTGCTGGGTGCAGGCGTGCAGTGGTGAGGCAGATGGCCAAGCGTCCCTCATGGGACAGGCCACAGTTGTAGGAGGGAGGGCTTAGGGAAAGGCCACAGAAACGAGATGTGTGGGTGGGTCTGCAGAGGCACAGGTGTGTGGAAAGGTAGGGTTGGGGGGGGGTCAGGCCTGGAGGTGGGTAAAGATACCTGGCTGGGGCAGGTGGCTGAGGCTTTTCCTCAGAGCTGCCTTTCCTCAGCAGGGGAGAAGCTGGAGGAGGCAGAAGGTGCACCTGCTAGCCTGCAGTGGAGGTGATGACTTAGGAGAATTTAGGCAACCAGGTCTGGGCTGCACATCAGAGGCTGTCATGGGTGAGCAAGGATGTAGTAAGCGCCAGGACCCCAGCTCCTCTCCAGGGTGTGGACAATGCTCTCGGCACTGGGGGGGCGGGGGTCTCTGCGGGGAGGGCCTATCTGGGAACCTCTCTCCTGTAAGGGGAGGCCCTGCCTCTCCAGTGCCAGCCCCTCCCCAGCCTCTGTAACTCTTACTCTCCCATGCAGCTTGTCACCCCAACACCCATGTGGGACTTGGACTGGCCGGGCTGTTCCAGATGCTGTTTGTAGATGCTTCCCCCACTCCCTAGAGTGCTCCTTCCCCACTCATCCCTGTGACCTGTTCAGGTGTCTCCTCCCTTCCTCCCTGGCCTGCCAATGTCTCCACCTTCCCACCCATTCCCCTCCCCAAGTTTACCTCCCACTGGTAGGCCTCCTCTCAGACCCCTGGTGCTCACACCCTGGAGCCTATGTCCTGATGTCCCAGCTCTGCTGCAGACCCCCGGATGCAGAGCCTACCACTGACTCATTTACACAAACACAGAATGTTCTGGAAACAGAAGCCAGCCGGGACTCAGACAGGCCTCTGGGTGTCCTGACTCCCACCCCACCCTGCCTGCAGTTCATGCTCCTCTCTGCCCTTGGCACCTTTACTTTACTTCTCCCTTTTGTAGTTTGGACCTTGACCTAATGTCCCAAAAGTTCTGTATCTGAGTCTGACAGAATCTGAATCATCCCTATTCTGCTGACAGAGACTCCAAATTTCGTCAATCACTGAAGTCCACATGCCTGAGACCCCCTGAAGGGACATTAATTAATATTTGTAAAGATTCCAGGAGCCCCTTGTGGAAAGGTGCTACATGTAGAAGATATTCCTTTAAAAACTGATTATAGATCCCCTCCTGAGACCCTGTAATTAGGCAACTGTTGCTGTACTTGAGTAGCTGCAACTTTAATATCCAAGTAGATGGTGATTAAGTCGGGCCTCCTGGAATCGGACGGGCCTTGCTTTGCAGTTGGGGAGAGAATTCCACCCACAGCAACTCATTACAGGAATGTGCTTGGATTCCAGGAACTTTGCCAATTATTTTTTTCTATAATTCAAATGTGGTTTTAATCTCCTTCCTTGCAATTTCCTTTTAGGTGAATGGAAATGTCTTCTCGTCTCTTTACACTTCTCTGGTATTTAATTGATCAAACATCCTGTAGTGAAAGCCACATGTGGGGGTTTCAGTTTGAACAGTCTTGATTCAGCCCCTGTCCCAGAAGCAGACTCAGAGAAGATATGCGTGGGGAAGCCCAACGGCAGGGTGGGTGGTGGGGTGAGGGGAACCAGAGCCAGGGCATCCAAGCCGGGGCTGGCAGCACCTGGCCTGATGCCCCCAGTCACATCCTTCTTTCTGGGCACACTTGGACTGCATTTTCCAGCCTGCCTTGCTGGAAAGCTAGATTATGTGACTATGTTATAGCCGATGGGTGTGAGCTGAAATGAGGGGCGTGCCAACCTTCAGGCCTGGCAGAACCACAACCTATAGGTCTCTTTCCA
The DNA here is from genome assembly GCF_018350195.1 of Panthera tigris. Taxonomy (NCBI): domain Eukaryota; kingdom Metazoa; phylum Chordata; class Mammalia; order Carnivora; family Felidae; genus Panthera; species Panthera tigris. Next base: position 109,587,097 of record NC_056667.1, on the reverse strand, counting down.
TTGTCACTTACTGACCAGCACAATGTAGAGGGTCCAGGGGAAGACCCCAAAGACCCTTGAAGACAGTGCCCTGCTACATGGCAGGAGATGGCCAGCAGAGACACAGACCAGACCATCTGCACTGGGTTTTGCATCAGTAAGAAATAAGCTTTCCTTGTGTCAAGCCAGATTTTTTTGTTGTTAGCATGGCCAGCATTGATAGCCCTAACATATGGAGACTCAGTTTTCTCACCTGTAAAATTGGTGAGAATGGCATTTTCCCCAGACCACCTCACAGGGCTGTTGAAAAGGCAGACAACAAAAGTAAAAATACTTTGAAATGGGGAAATGTCCTCGAAAGAGGGGCTGTATGGAGCCCTCAGAATTCACAGGTAACACTTACATGCCGTGCTTTATTTTCAAAATGGTGCTGCCTGTGTGGGTCGTAGGCTGGTCACTCAGAGACCTGGGGCCTGAGGTGGGGGCGGGCGGAAGGCATAAAGTCAGGGCAGCTGAAGCCGCAGGATGTGTGGATTCTGCAGTGAGTCATGTGTCCCGCGGTGGTGGAAGGCCTGGGCCCTTGCTCTCCCAGGTGCTGTCTTGCCTCTTGAAGTGCTGGCCATCCCAGCCACTGTGGCCTCAGCTGCTCGGGAAGGCTTGTGACAGGTACTCCTGTAGCGGGCAGCTGAGGGGCACAGGCCCTGGTGAGGGGAGAGCCCAGCCCCGAAGCTTACAGCCTCGGCCCTAACTTGCCAGCTGTATGATGGCCTTGTTGAGGAAAACTCGGCAAGATCCTGGCATCCCAGCTCATCTTGCTTCCCTCCCTGTGCTCCTGCCTGGTCCGTGGCCCAGCCCCCTTCCTTGGCCAGGCACCCAGATTCTCTGTAAAAGACCCTGCCCTGTCTGTTGAGGTGGCTGTCATCTCCCCTAATCCTCTCTGCCTCCCTTCTTTGTGCCTGTTGGGTCTCTGCCACATTTCCTTCTCTGGGCCCCTGAGTAGCACAGGTTGTTGATCAAGGTGCAGGGAGGCCAGAGCCCATGGCTGTTGCCTCCTGCTGCTCCCTGCACCATCCCTGTGCACTGCCCACTGGGGTCTGGAAATGGTTCATTCTTGCTTCTCAGATGGCCTACGTGGCCTTGGCCTCCTGGAGCCCCAGTTTCCTCATTTTTTGGGTTACTGATACCCCTTTGTGGAGATCACACAAGCATTCAATGAGGCTACGTGAGGAAAGTGCCTGGTACAAGAGCAAAATGACAAGAATAACAACACTTTATTTCGTGGAGTGCCCACCTGTGCTGGTACTTCTGTATGTACATACTTTACTCCTCTCACATCCTTGGGAACAGGGCTCACCACCTCCAGCCCCATTTCGCAGACGGGGCATAAACCTCTGAGAGGTGTGGTGGTGAGGGCCATGGGCACACAGGGGCAGTCACAGAGCCAGCATTCAGCATTCTGACTGTAGCGGTTGGTGACTCTTGTTGGGTAAAGGAGTGAGTGTCAGTCACAGTGCTCTATGCCCAATGGCTGATGCATCAAGGACACACAGAGGACTGGGGCCCCCACCGATGCCACGGATCTGCTCTGTCACCCTGAGGAAAGAGAAGGGTGCCCTCGGGATTCTGGGCTGTTCCCAAAGGCTGGATGTGGGTGGTGGGAGATGGGCCTGGCTTCAGAAGCCTGTGAGGAGGCTGTGAGGGTGCAGAGGCAAGATGGATGCCATCTAGAAGCTTCTTACCTCCCTCTAGGTTCTCAGTGGCTGTTGAAGGTGTGTGTCCTGCCCAGGAAGGTCATGGGCAGGAGGAAGTACAGGGCAGGGGTGGATCTTCCCTCAGGTCCCACAGAAGAGACCACTCACTTTTAGGGGGAGGTCAGAATCATTAGTAGGCGCAGAGACCTATGGATACAGGGAGTCCATTTCCAGAGTTCTGATTGCCCAGAACCAGTGTCAAAATGCTGTGTTTGTCTACTTAGGTCATCATAACTAAATGACAGAGACTGGGTGTCTTAAACAGCAGACATTTATTTTCTCACAGTTCTAGAGGCTGGAAGTCCCAGATCAGGGCACCAGTGTGGTGAGGTTCTGGTGAGGAGTCTTCCTGGTTTACAGATGGTTGACTTCTCACTGTGTCTTCACATAGTGGGGGAGGGGAAAATAGAGAGAGACAGAGAGGAGGGAGGGAACAAGGAGAGGAGAAAGAGAATAAAGAGGGAGGAGAAACACAAGGGGACAGAGAAGGTTCTTTGGCATCTCTTCTTATCAGATTAGATCCCCACCCTATGACTTCATTTAACCTTAATTAAATTCTTTTTTAAGTTTATTTACTTTTGAGAGAGAGAGAGATAGGGTGTGAGCTAGGGAAGAGGCAGAGAGAGGGAGACACAGAATCCAAAGCAGGCTCTAGGCTCTAGGCTCTGAGCTGTCAGCACAGAGCCTGATGCGGGGCTTGAGCTCACAAACCATGAGATCATGACCTGAGCCAAAGTCAGATGCTCAACCAACTGAGCCACCCAGGCACCTCTAACCTTAATTAAGTGGCTCTATGCTTAAATACAGTCACCCTGGGGGTTAGGACTTCATCATACAAATTTGGGGGACATATATTTCAGTCAGTAGCAAATAGTGACATTTTCATCAAAATAGAAATATGAGAACTTTACGAGTAATTTCTGGGCATGTTGATGGTACCATGCCTGCCATCACCCATTGGGGTCAAGAAACCTGGGTTCTAATTCTGGCTCCACCCTAAACAACTATCTGTAACTGCCTACAATCTAGGCCCCTTCTGTGTCTGTGGCAGGCATCATGAATCCATCACAGAGCACTGTCATTTTGAGCTGACAGGCAGCCTCAGAATCTTTCTCAACACACTGTTCTAGGCAGCTCTGATCAACGAGCCACAGGTGGCCTGTGACTTAAACCTGAACTATTTTTCTTGTGTTAAATGAAGTATGAGTTTGCTCAGGGCAGGGCAAGGTCTTCCCTTCCTTGTGCCCTGCAGGCCCAGCCCTGTGCCTGGTGTGGGGCAGGCCCTGCAGAGGGCCTGGTGAATGACAAGGTGGGGCTGGCTGCTCAGCTTTCTCATCTTTCATGTGGTGGGGATAGTGTCTGTCCTGCCCCCCCCAGATTGTGGGTAGAATCTCAGGGGGCAACGAGGGAGCAAGCGTTCACCACAGCGGCTGCTTCAAGCACAGGGACTCACGGGACTCCATATCTGCCATATATGAATGCAAACTGTCCATATTAACAGTAGTAACCGTGATTGCATGGGGCACCAGCCATGAGACAGATCCTGCCTGGGCCCTTTCCTCAGTACTCCTCCATACAAGGGGTGGGGGAATGCTATTGTGGTCCCTATTTACAGATTAGGAAACTGAGGCACAGATTGCTGAAGCCACCTGCAAAGGTCCTGAGGGGAGGTAGGAGAAAAAGCAAAGATGTAAGGGAGCCCAGACTTTTCCAACCAAAATGGCACAGTTGTTGGTCTGTCACCTAGGCCAGAGCGTGAGGGCCAGGCCCAGACCGGCTGGAGCTTGGTGGGGGGTGGAGGGGGAAGAGAGGAAGAGGGCACAGAACTTCTGCTGGGGTGTTAGATGCGGGCAACCAGCCCAGGCTGAGTTTCTGGGCTGTGATTGGAATTCTGCTGGGGTCTCTCTAGGGGAGGTTTGTGCCTGCTCTCAGCGCAGCATTGTTCCTGTGACGAGAAGGGCTTTTTATGTGGCTTCCCTGGGAAATCAGACATGACCAGACTCCCCGCTGCGTGTCCGCGTTCGCTGCAGGCTGGTGGGAGATGCCTTTGTGGTTCTTAGCACTTGAGAACAAGTTGCTTAAAAACCAAACCAAACAAAACAGAGCAGAGCAGAGCAGAGCAAAGCAAAACAAAGCTCATTGTTTTCTTTTATTCCTTCATTTAAAAAGCAGAGGTTTTGCAGAGACTTTGGACACATGGAGACAAGAATAAGAAGTCAGGGAAGCCGTAGGTAAGCCCACCAGCCTGAGCTAACTGCAGGGAAGCATCCTCTACTCCGACAGGGTGAGTTCCCCTGATCCAGCCTTTCTGACCCGTCCAGTAGGGATGGCTGGAGCTGACCGTGGGAAAAGGCTGCTGGCGGGGCCTGGGTGGGGCTGCATTGTCTTGTGTCCCTCCCACCCCGTAAATCCTTCTCAGTCGGAGCCTGGAGTGTCCTGTGGGAAGATTGATGGGGACTCTGGGCCTGTCAGCTGGTCCTGCCCTGGGACACTTGTGATTTAAGTCCCTCAACAGTCTGGGGGAGGCTCTGAAAGTATCCCTTGCAAAAGGGAGGAGGAATGTGGAGGATTTGGGGTCACCCCAAGGCACCGTGTGAGGTCAGGGGTGGCAGCGACCAGAGGTGGGAGGCATCTCTGAATAATGAAACATTTATCTTCTGACAGCCACCCGGTTGAGAAGGTCACGGGGCCACAGAAGGGCTCCCCATAAACATCTGAGAGGGATGAGCACCATCTTAGTGCGCCACACCTCGCCCTGGCCTCCTGGCCCCCTGGCCTCCTGTCTGCGCTGTACAGCATTGGAAGAATTTCCCAGAATTTCAAGGAATGAAAATGTGAACATTGGAAATGGCCTGGCTTCTTATCTCTGCCTGGGGAGAGATGTGAGTAAATAGGCTTATGCTAGAGAAGTGGCTGGTGTCTGGAGACTTCTTTCTAGGGAGAGCAGAAATGGGGAGACTGGCACTTCCTAGCCCTGTGGGTTTCCACTAGCTACTTGTCTCTCTGAGCCTCAGTTGTCTCATCCGTAAAATGGGAGTGAGTACCGTGCGGCCTTCGTATGGGAGCCCATCAGAGGCCTGCAGCAACAGGAGTTGCTGTATTATCTATGCCTGTGTCTCATGTGCAGACACGGGATCTTAAATCATCCCACTAGCCCTTCTGAGAGACAGGAATTCTTAGTCCCTCCAGAAGGATGAGGAAAACCGGTTGTGGGGAGGTTGAACAGCCTGCCAGAAGTCCCAAGGGCAGGCTGGAACACAAGTCCAGTTACCGAAGGCCCCTCTGGCCTCCTCACGATTTAGTTTTACTTCTCTGCCATCATGTCCCAGATCGTGCTGGCCTGTGCATGGGGCAGCAGCTGTCCTCGGTGGGCTGGCTGCCTAGATGGCCCTCCGGTGACCCTGGCTTCAGGCTGACCCCGCAAAATGATGAACACCTCTGTCCCTGCTCAGCTGCTCCCAGCTGCCAGGTCCCACCCCCCTGCGCCTCTCCCAGGACAGGCCACTGGGTCCTGTCATCGGGGGGCTGCCCTCCATCAAGCTCACTGTCCTCCTCTCTCCCCCTCTCTATCCCTTCCCTGACCCGACCTTCCTCAGAGAGCAGCTGTCTTGACAGATGGGTGGGCAGGCTGCCCCTTGGGGCATGTTTTTCTTCCCTACCCCAGAGCCTTTCATCCCAGCAGTGACATGGCTCCAGGGCCTGAGTTGTAAGGAAGTAGCCTGTCCACAGATCATAGCTCCTGGAACATTCCCTAGTGGTGGCAGTCTCCACCCTAGGTCCAGGGCCCAGGCACAGTGGCATAGTGTGGGTGTCCTCCACAGTGGCTGCAGTCACTTTGGGGACAGGACCAGCTGATGGTGCTGATGTTGGACAGCTCCCCCAGAATCTGGTGTGCCATGGGCCACAGACAAGCTCTCAGCCTGGTGGATGGGAGATCCGGACACTTCCCACCCTGCCCTGCTGAGCTTCCTCCTCGGGTGGCTGCCCGTCCAGGTGAAGAGTGCAGGGAGAGGAGTGATTCTCTTTCCATCGGCTCTGAGAACTTTAAAAAATTTTCTTTTAAGGTGACATATTTAGGGGTGCCTGGGTGGCTCAGTCAGTTAAGCGTCCAACTTCAGTTCAGGTCATGATCTCACAGTTCATGAGTTCGAGCCCCGCATCAGACTCTGTGCTGACAGCTCAGCCCCTGGATCCTGCTTCGGATTCTGTCTCCCTTTCTCTCTGCCCCTCCCCCACTGGTGCTCTGTCTCTCTCTCAAAAAAAAAAAAAAATAAATAAACGTTAAAAAATTTTTTCTAAGTGAAATATTTGGTGCACGTAAAGGAATATATAAGGCATGACCATGACATAAACAGGAACATCTACACTGAACCAATCGCTATTGCCTGATTGTCATCAGTGTAGGGAGAAGCAGCTGGTGGAGAATGTGGGTGTTGGTCCATCAGATATGGCTTTGAACCTTATCTCTGCCACTTATCACCTGTTAACCCTTGGAAAGGTCACAGATGCCCAGACCGGTGTGCCCAGCCGAAAAGTGGGTAAAGAGTTCAGGGTGTTGTGGAGAACTGTGTCCTGAGACCCCTGCAGAACTTTTCCTTTATTTCCCCCTCCTGTACCAGGACTGGTGGTTGGTTCTCTGTTGAGGGCTGTCTTGCACCCAGAACAGGCTCTGGACCTTTGGATGCTCTGTGAGTGAACACCCATGGGGCATTAGGTGTGGGGGCTGGGGACTGCTGTGAGATTTGTCCCCTAAGTATCCATGCTGCCCTGCCCCATGGTCCTCAGCCCGGCCCTAGTGGTGTCCCTGTGTCAGGGTACCTCAGATGCCTGCTGCAGCAGGAAGGGCCATGTTGAATCTCCAGGGGCTCCTGGTGTGCTGGGCGGCTGTAACTCACCCAGGGGGCACTGGAGGACTGCACTGGGGTCCTGCATGTCATTCTGAGGCCGGTCACCTCTGTGGGTGCTTGCTCTGCATCATGTTCACAGATGTCCCAGGCACAGGAACTGCGGGAAGCTCCGCCTTTGCCCATATTTGCAGACACTGGTCCTGGGCCCACGTACCTTTCTGCTGAGTGCCACCGTCCTTCTGAGCCTGCTGGCTCTGCCGCCTTCTCACCATGTTCCGCCCCCTCCCAGCCATCGCTCCGCTCCTCAGGGGCTTGGAGCATCTTGCCTTGGCTATAAATCACACACATCTAGCAATTTTGTGAAAATTTATGAACTCCTCTTTTGGCTGTGAACACACAACTTCTTTTTTCCTCTCTTTGAGCTGTGAGACTGGCAGCCTTCGTTAATTCCCGGGATGATGTCGGCAGAACCTGTTGAGATCATTGAAAACCCAAACATGTAGATAAAAAATGAGGGAACTGCCACCAAGGCGTGTCTGTGGCAGTTCTTTGGGGTACAGTGTGTGGAGAGATGGGGGTAAAGTGACTCTGGGGAGGCATGTGTTGTGCAGGCCGCAGTGGGGCGCCAGGCATAGCCAGCCAGGGTCTTCACAGCTGTCCTGTGGCTGAGAGCAGAGCTGGGGGGTGCAGAGCGTGGGGCTTAGACCCCGCAGATCCAGGCTGGAACCACCCGCCACTCTCCTGGAGACTGTGTGTTCTTACTGGAGGCTCCTCCCCTCTTTGTGCTTCCTTCCCTTGCTTGTGTGGTATTCTCACCTATGGTTGCCCTGAGCTTATGTGAGAGAAACGATGGCTACGGGCAGGACACTGGCTGGGGTTGCTATTTGAACGTATTTCTTTGGTCCTTGGGTGGCAGGGTTGGGAGGGCCAGGGCAGGAAGAATCGCTTGTGCATGGGGGCCTCCTTGAGGATCTGGTAATGATGCCGGGACCAGGGGCCTGGGAGGACGCCTCCCTCCTCGCCCTACCTGAATCACTCACCCCCACCATGTCCTTTTGGTTGTGTGGTCCTCTTTGGCTGCACTCCCTGAGTTGTCACTTGAGTTGTGCAATTCTTCCATTCCCATCTTGAGTTGCGCAAGAGGGGCCGCTGGGTGGACGAGGCAGGTGGCAGTTTTTCTGCTCACTATCGTCTCCCCAAGTGCTTGGCAGGTTGCCTGCGCACAGCAATTGCTCTGTAAACATTTATTGTCCTGGTGTCAGAGGGCTTACCTGAGCCCATCCCCTTCAATGACACCCATGGAGGGCTCACCAAGTCTGCAGAGCCCCTCCTGAGCCCGTCTGTGTGGTGCTGGCTGTCTAACTGCCTCCTTGAGACCCTGTCTGTGGGACCACCCAGAATGAAGGCGCAGAGCAGGCCTCTGTCTGGGGAGCATCTTTCAGGCCCTTCCCGAGTCTCATGTTTCCCACTGTCTCCAGCATTTCCTCCTGGGCTGGGTTCTTCCAGCTCTCCATGGCTGTCCTGGGGGGTCTCAGTTTCAAAAGTGGGGCATGTCCCTCCCCTAGGCTCACAACTTGGCTCCCACGGCCCTTGGGCAGAAGTCTGTGCTTTCTTCCCAGTGTTGACCTCCCTTGTGTTTGCCCTTCTCATGACTTCCGCTCCAGTCCAGCGAGCCGTGTGGGGCCTGCTGTTTCCTCCTCTGACCCTTCGCTCACACCAGCTTCTCTTCCTGAACGCTCTCTAACCTGCAGACTCCTCTCTGGTGCCACTGCCTCTGGGAGCCACTCCTGTCCCGCAAGCAGGCCCCTGACCCTTCCCTGGGCCCTGCTGGGTGGGCACAACCTCTGCTGTAGCACAGGACACACAGGTGCATCTCCTCGCTTGCTGGTCTCTCCCCACAGGGCTCCAGGAAACTTGAGGCATCTGGCATTCCCTGAAGTAAGTTGGGCTGACACACCTGCTTGTGGGACGAGCGAATGGCCTGGGCTCTGATTCCCTTCTGGGCTGCAGCAGGAGCTCAGGGCTAAAGGCCTGGATGTCCCCATTCCCACCCCCCATTTAGCTCTTCCACCGAAGATGCAATCCTGTAGCTGTGCTGTGTGTGGGTGGGAGCGGGGAGGCCACAACAAGAGGCAATTAGGGAGGGGAAGACCAAATGGTTTGGGTCTGTGTGGCTCTGACATGTGCAGAGGAATATTTGTGGCTGCCTTGGCTTGGTGTAAGGGTAGGAAAGGAATTGCAATTATGTGTGCCGAGTAAACACCAGGTACATTTGAACCTCCTGGCAGGTGTGTGGGTGCCTGGCGGGTGTGTGTGTTTTCCCTGTCTCCCTGCCAACCCTGGGGGAAGTCGAACCTGTACCCCTGGCTCAGAGAGCAGTGGCTCATGTGACAGCCTTCCTTCGCAGAGATGCTGGGTGTCTGGAGAGAGCAAGGAGTGTTGCCATGGCCTTCTGGGCCCCTGCTTTGGGCAGACATACCCCCAACCTGTGGGGCATCTCATGCTCCTGCTCTAGGAAAGGGGAGTGGTGGGTACAGGAATTGTTTTTCTAAAGTTTATTTATTTATTTTCAGGGTGGAGGGGCAGAGAGAGAGGGAGAGAGAGAGGATCCTAAGCAGTCTCTGCACTGTCAGCACAGAGCCCGACACAGGGCTCGAACTCATGAACCTGAGCTGAAATCAAGAGTCAGATGCTTAAATGACTGAGCCACCTAGGCCCTATGTAGGTACAGGATTTGAACCTCGTTTTGCCCCTTGTCAACCCTGAAGCCTTTTCTTCGGGCCTTGCTGCACCTGGCTCATGGGGAGCTGCCTCTGAGCGGGGCCACCAGTGTCACCCCCATGCTGAAGCAGACCCTCGGTGGGGAGGCACAGTTGTCAGCCAGCTAGACACTGCCTCTGTGAGGGCCCCGTGTGGGCTGTGCAGCCTGGTGCCCCTGCCCTGTCCAGGCTAGCGGGACAGGAAGAGGGCCCTCTCATTCCAGGGGCAGGGCCAGGAGGAGTGGGGGCAAGATGGGGTCAGTGCACCAGGGACATCAGAAGGCCACTGGCATGGGGCAGGCGGTGGGGGACGGTGAGCTTTTACAGTTCACCTGAGATCACTCCATTTCTCCGTGCTGTACAGATTTTCTCATTTTTACTCCAGACTCTTTCCTTCTTTCCCTCATACTGTGTTGACTGGGTCCAGACCGTGGCATCCGGCAGCCCTGGTCCAGGGCTGAGGGAGGGCTGGGAGCAGACACTACAGGCCGAGGAAGGCCCATAAATAAATCATGGCGGCACACTCTCCATCTTGAGGAATTCGGAGGAAAAACAGATGGTTGTAGCTGGGCGACATTTACTTTACTGTCTGTCAATATTTGAGAGGTTTTATTACTTTGCAGTGCCAGGTTTTAGAATAAATTAAATGGCTAATGGAAATATTAAAATAGAATTAATTTAACTGAACAAATAAAACTTGGAGGGTTGGTATGATTTGTTTAGAAGTTACTAAATACATTTTCAAAATGAAGCCTCAGGGAAGTGAGTAATTCCTTCCTCACTGGGTAGGAGCCCAGCCAGCCAGACTTCACCCAGCACTTTCTGGGTGCCAGGACCTGGGCTGGCAGCGGTGCTGAATCCAGGCTGGCCTGGGCATGTCTGCACTGGAGAGCTCACAGGCTGGCAGACCGATGTGTGGGAGACAGACGTGTGGGCCACAGCCTTGCCCAGGATTCCTTTGCGTGTGCAAGGCTGGGAGGAAGGAAGGCCCGGGGGAGGGCCTCCATCAGTTACCTCTGTTTCTTCATCAAATCCCTGGGCACTTGCTCAGTGCCTGGCTGGAGGTTAAAAATTCAGAGAATAATGGGTCATACACCTGTTCTCAGCAAGGTCACAATTTCGGGAGAGGAGCAGAAAAGGTAGTGGGTAACAGGTAAGATACTTTTAAATAACATGATGCTAGAGATATCCTCAGGGTGTCCGGGAAGAGGAAGGCAAGGTCTCTTAATTTAATTTTGTTTTTTAACAAACATTGATCTGGTGCCCATTGAAAGAACTATGGAAGCAATTCTTGCCTGACAGCACTTGATTGCCTCATGACCCTGCCTTTTTTTTTTTTTTTTCCTGGGCCAGAAATCACACCATGAGAAAGTCTTTTCTATGTGTCTTTTACAATGCAGTGGGGAGAGTATCAGTGCTCAACCCTAATGGCTTTTATCAGAAACAGAGAGGTAGGCCTTTGAAGCTGTGGTCCTTGACAGCTGACCTTTATCAAGGACAGTCAACAGAATCTTGTCTGAGAAGATCTGACAACTTCCTGGGCTGGGGAGCCAGGCAGGGCCTGGGTCAGGAGGACTTTGAAAAGCCACACATGCCTTTGGATCTCATCCCACATGGTTGGGGAGCCAGGGAAGGATGAGGTCTGACTGGTGTTTAAGACTGGTGTAGCTGCCATGGGTAGGTGCATGGAGGGGCCTGTGTGGCAGCAAGGAGCCGCTGTGGCCACCTGGCCCAGGGAACTCAGATCTTGGATGGCAGGGAGCTGGGATGAGGTAATAGAGCAGGCAGCAGCTTATTGTGCACGGCCCACGTGGAGGAAGGAAGAGTGTGGACGTGTTGACTTGGAGATGGCCGTGAGAGGTGGAGAGATGCTGAGTGAGGAGGAGGAAGAGTCTGGAGGGAGGTCTGGGTGCACGTGTGTCTGGAAATCCACACACATAGGCCTGGGTGGGGACAGGGAGGGCTTGGAGAGAAAAGACTGGGGTCTGGAGTAAGCCCTGGTGCTCAGAGGTGGAGACAAGTAGGCCCGTCCAGGGACCTCAGGACCCGACATGAGCTGAGACAGGCCACACCCTGCTGTGACCAGGGGGCATGTGACCCCTCCTAGAAGTGGCTCTAACAACCCTACAGGCCTGGGGACTGCCATGTCCCCAGCACGTATGAGTACGAGACTGTAGGAGCCTCCGGGGAAGGTCTGAGGAAGTCTACTGAGGATCCTGCCACAGTGTGTCCGGGGCTTCCTCCTGGGGACTCACCATCCCCTCTGGTCTGTACTTTCTGGATTGAAGATGGGTTTAGGTCTGCCAACGGGCAAGGGGTTGGGGCTTTTTAGTGGAGGCTTTGTCCTCAGTCTTCTGGTCGTCCAACCCTCACTTACTCTGTGTAAGTAGCAGTCCCTTGTTCTTGGCCCATCTCTCTCCCCTAAGAACTCCACGTTCTTTATCTCCACTGGCTGCCACTCAGCCCATTATACTAGCCTGCATCCTCAGCTTGTGATGTTCACAACTGCCCCCCAGTCTCTGTAGGGCGGGCTCCTGTGTGTCCAATGCTACCAGTTCTGTGGCAGCCTCTTCTGCGTCCAGCCTGCATGGGCCCACTCACCATCACCATCCTCCCCACCAACAGGCGGGGTGTCCCTCTTGGGGAGCATGGGCACCTGGTGTTGTCGTTCTTACATAGTCTGTATACTCATGGAGGTCCACTGTTTGGAAACCTTTTGCTGTGCCTCTGCTGTCTGTTGTGGCAGCTCTGACACTTGTGTGTCACTGAGCGTGGGCCACTGCTTCCTGCAAGCTTCCAGGAAACATGCATGGGAGCCCTGCTCTCCTGGGTCCTTGCCAGGGTGCTAAATTCCTGAATTGCAGGAAAACCTTCCTGGGTCAGCATCCCTTCTCTCTCCAAAATCTCTACCCCTTGATGCAGTACCCCAAATTCAGCCCCACTGCTGCATGGAGTGGCTTCTGCTGGAATGTGCTGGCTAGCTGTGCCATCATGGGGGATGCCACATGTTCCTTCCTCTGGCAGACCAGCCACCTTCCCTGCCAGGCTGTGTGGAGTGTGATCCTAGTGTGTAGGCTGGCTGCCAGGGGGTGGTGGGCACATTCTCAGGGGGTGGTGCTGTCCTGGTGATACCTCATTAAAGCCATGGCAGTACTTCCATCAGGTGGGGTGCTGTCTTCTCAGACAGGAGTGAGCTGCTCTGCCCTTCCTCTGGCAGTTTCAGGGACCTTGGACCTGCATCCCCAGAGTGCCCCATCCTGAGAATCGGTCCCCTTCTTTGCACACTGGGGCCCTGAACTTGTGGGGGACTGGCCAGGGCTGAACATTCTATCTTCTCTGAAGTTGGCACTCTTACATTAAGTCCTGAACTTGACCCCCACTCTATTCTTAGCTGCAGGACATTAGAGTTTTCTTAAAAGCAGCTGGGGAAGCCCCCTTAGCTTTCATGTTTGCCCTGAGTTGGTAATTAATCACCCTGAGCTGTCATTTTCTTCCTTCAAGCGCCACCCATTCCCTGGTCCTTCTGCTCACTGCTTCTCCCAACTTCTCAAAGGCTGGGGATGCTGCTTGGCCTGTGGTCCCTACACCAGTGCTGGCCCAGCGGTGGGGCCTGGCCAGACGGCTGGCTGCCAATTCCTCTTTAAAGTCTGCCTTCAAGGACTGTGTCTGCCACCAACCATTTTAGGTGGGGGAAGCAGATTCTGAATGGAGAGGCAGGTGCAGGGCGTTTACTGGGAGACACACCTGTGGGGCAGTTGGAAGTGGAGCTGGGTGGAGGGAGGCACTAATCTGCAATGTGGCTGCCACTGGGGCCTCAGCCCTCAGAGCTGTCCCAATTGGAGGCAAAGGACCGAGCCTCCAGACCCTCTATCAGGAGGTCACTGCCTATAGAACAGCCCCAGAAGAGGGTGCAGGTCGGGGGGTGGGCAGGTGGGTGGGTGGCTCCCCAGGGCTGGGGGCAGCTGCTAGCGAGGGGCACAGCTCTGAGCCCATCTGCCCAGCAGCTGGCTGGGTATGCTGGCTCTGAGGAGGTCTGCTTTCCAGGGGCCTGGACAGCAGTGTACTTCCAGGAGGAGGAAGGGGCCCATCTTGTTTATTGCTACAGGGAGTCACATGAGATGTGGACAGAGCTGTCCCTCGTCTCAGGGGAGTGGTGGGACCAAGTGACTGAGTGGAGAGGGTGAAGACCCCATCGGAGGTTGGTGGGAGTCACCAGGGGAAGCAGCCTGCCCTGGAAAGAGGTGGGGAGGCTGGCTGTGGGCTGTGTCCCTGTGTGTGATGTAGGGCCTTGCCTGGGCTTAGGCTTCTGTGGACAGGACGGCCATTTTCTTCTGTCTCCATGCTCTTTTTCTCCACCTTACACATTCCAAGAAGGTGAGGGAGGGAAAAAGGAAGAACAAACTGCCAGTGCCAAAGGACATGTTGGCGTTGAGATCTTTGCAGCCTGCAAACAGAAGCAATCTGGGGAGGTGCAGTGGAGTGGCTGTGGCCCGGTCTGTGGGGGCAGGCAGCTTGCTCCTGCTTCACTGAGCTGCATCCCAGCCTGCCTACGAACAGTGGCACAGCTCCAACTTTTATTAAATCAAGAGAGGAAAATATTTTTGAAAGAGGCTAAATAGAACTTAATTTGCCATGTGGTGGGAATTGACAGAGGACACTTCCCACCAGCCTTTGAAGGCTTTTGTGGTTGATGAGGCCTTGCTCTCTCCTCCTTGGGCTCTGGCTTGGTTCAAAGCTGTGTCACCAAGGTCTGTGGATGGTCCCAGCTGGCCTGGAACCCACACAGCACATCTTCAGTGGCTTCAGCGGCTGTGCTGAGGGCTGGATGGAGCCCTGGAAAGCCTTCCTCTTCACGATCCCTCCCTGAACCCAGAGATTCACATTCCAGGGGAAGCAGATGTTACCAGGGGTCCAGGGAAAGGGGGTGCTGGCCAGAGGGACTCACTGGGGCTCATCCAGCATCTTTGGTCCCCTCCATGCTATTCAGGTCTTGTCCCCAAACAGCTGGTAGCCGTCTGTTGTAGGGGAAAAGGCATGAGATGCAGAAGGTACACTGTAGAGAACATTGGTCTGGGTTATTAAAAATTCTTTAACATTTTAAAGTCTGCATAATATTCCCCCTTACTGATGACTATAATGCACTGATCAACCCTCATTGTTGGGCATTCTGGCTGCTTCAGTACCTGAAAGTCTTATGGCCTCTACAGCCAAGGTCCTTCAATGTGGGCCTGCTGGGCAGGTGTGAGTGTTGTCCACTGCACCACCGGACAAGTCACACTTTGCATACTTCAATGTGGTTGCTCGGACCCATCCTCACTGTCCCCAGACTCCTGCCTATGGGGGCCTCTTCTGCATGTGTGGTCCCTATTCCTCTCCCTTGAGCACCCTTGCCGGGTAGCTATTAGCAGGTCCCTGCCAAGGGACAAGCCTCCCAGCCTTGTCTGTGACTTGGGATAGCCACACCTGCCTTTGTGCTGCAGTGGCCCCTGGGAGAAGGAGTTCTGTGCACTCCAGAGCCCCAACAGCTGATACCCTGCATGGAGAGATTGCATTTCAGGGCCTGGGTGACATCACAGACACCAGGGACCGGCCTGTCAGTGAAGAAGGGTCACGCCAGGCCATCCAGCTCCCTGGAGCCTGGCCTGGGCTCCTGTTTTCTCTCTAGGACAGTTTGGGGGTCTTTTTTAGCTTAGCAGTGGTCTGACATCTGCAGAGGCTAGAAGGCATCAAGGACCCTAGATGGCAGCTGACATATCAGAGGGAGTGTATGACAGGGAACCCTCCTTTCCTTGGGGAGTGTGTGGTGTGTGTCACAGTTTGGCCTCTCCTGCCTCACCCTGTGCATGGTGCACTGTCTCCCCTGTGGCTCTGAGGTTAGAAGACTGGGGGCCCCTGCCGTCTCCCTCTTCCTCCAGTTCACAAGTCATCGCATTCCATGGGTGTTTGTCCCCAGCGAGGGTCCAAGAACTCAGTTGTGGGCCCAGGGCCAGTGCAGACAGGGCCTGGACAGGATGGGCCCCTGGACCTTGACCTGTGATGCTGACCATGGCTCCAGACGGTGTCCCTGCTCAGTCTGAGGAAGTGAGCCAGGAGTGGGGGGCCAGGGGATGAGTGTGGCACAGGGCAGGCACCCAGACCTTCAGGCTTGGGGACAGGAAACACGAATACCAGCCTGGACAGGCCTCTGAATCCAGGGAAGCTCTCCTTCAGGGACACTTTCAGGGCACCTGTGTAGATAACCTGTTTATCTTCCCCAGTATCTGGGGACCAGGCCTGAGAAGGGGTGGGCAGTACCAGCACAGGGGCTCAGAACTCCAGCTCCATCAAAGCCAGTGAGCAGGGGAGACATTAGCCAGGAGAAGGGGAGGAGCCCCTCTAGGACAGGGGCTTTGTGACCCTGACAGTTCAGTTCCTCATCTATAAAATCCGATGGAAACTTGCAGGGGGACAGGTGTGGGAGTGCCTGTCTCCCACTCCTCCCAGCGGTGACTTCTCAGGGTCCTTGGCAGGCTCCCAGTTCTCTTCCCTCTGTCTGGTACCTGGGGCTCTCACACTGTGGCTGTTCTGTCTTACGGAGACTTAGCTGCCTAATGGCTATGCCGGGGTTCCCAGTGTCTCTGAGCGTGTGGGCCTTTCTGGGTGGGGCTGAAGGCCTCTTAGACACAGATAACAGCTCCTGTTTGAAAACAGTAAGTACTGTACTAAATAACCTTGCATTCTTTACACACCCACCGTGTGCCAGCACCACACTGACTCATGTCATACATTACACTGTTAGATTCAGTTCCCACGACAATTGACCAGGTGTGTCTCCAGCAGAGGGGAGTTGGGAAACGCAGTTCTGTCTCTCTGTTATCTGTTCTGCTCTGCTCTGACTTAAGCTAAACCACTATCTGTATGTAGAGTGCAGAGCCTAGGCATGCAGGCACTGAGGGTAAGACATTTAACTGCTCTTCACCTGTTCATACTTCAGGGCCACTTTGGGGTACGTTGAAATTACCTGGGTGCTTACAAAACAGATCCCCCCTCCACCTTACTACCCACCCATCAGACTTTTTGACTCACTCTCTTGGTTCAGGGTGGGCAAAGGGGTTGGCATTTTTAATGAGCCCCAGGCAATTCTAATGTGCAGCCCAGGCTGAGAACCACTGTCGTGGGGAGAGGTGCAGACCTAAGCCACTCTACTTCTGGACAGGTAAGAGGGATTGTTATAATGCCAGGGCTTCTGAAGAGCCCAAGGAGACCAGCAAGATGGTGACAGGGACACTGCTATCTGCTGGACATCCTCTTTGTGTCAGGATGTTTACACATTATCTACTTAATGGGCATCCCAAGGGGGCTATTTCAGTATATAGATGAAGAAACTGAGGCTCCAAGAAACCTAAGGAAACATCCTGTGGCTCTTGTCCAAGGTGCTAATCCTTGGTTAGGGTGTTGGGCCCTATTGGTGGAAAATACGAATTTCTGGGCCCTGCTGTGGCTCTGATTCTGAGGGATAGACAGCAAAATGTATTCTGAAGCAGGTGGTGTGCTGACCTGCATGGAGATCTCTGAGCTCTCTTTGTGTCTGGAAGACAAGAGCGTATTATGAACAGCCTGAATCTTGTCTTAGGATAAAATCTCCCATTGGCCAAGGCTGACGGAGCACAGTAGTGCAGGACACAAGAGTCCTGAGGGGTGGGCAGAGAATGGGGGTGGGGTGCTGGGGGAAGGAGGCCATGCACATGTGCCTAGCACTTGCAAGGAGCCGGGGGCTGGTCTTGCACCTGTCATATTTCACCGTACAGGACCATCCCAGCAATTGCACAAGGAGGATGTTATCTTTCCCCACTTTCCTGATGAGGAATCTATTCTAGTTCTACACTGCTACGCAACAAATCATTTCAAAATTTAGTGGCCAAAACAGATCTATTTATCACAGATCCTACTCAGAAGTCTGCCACTGGGCGGGGCTCAGCTGGGGTGGCTCACCTCTGCTCAACTCAGGGCTGCTTTCCAAGGCCCGCCCCCCCCCCCGCCCCCCGCCATGGCTCTTGGCTGGGAGATCAGCTGGCTTGAGGTGATGTCTCTCTATGGGCTGTGCGTGTGTCCTCCTGGTCTGGTCTAGTGTCTGGCATTTTCATGGCACAGTCTTGGCAATCACGTAACGTGAGGTCTGCAGTGCTCTGCTGCTGGAGGCAGTCCAAAGACCTGCCTGCGTTATGGGAGGTGTGCAGACCCACCCCAATCTGACGGGAGCAGTGTGAAGGTCACAAGGCAAGATGAACATGTGAGACTGGAGACAGTGCTGTGAGCCATTTTGGGAAAATACAACCTGCTGCAGATGTGAACATTTGGAGAAGTTACTGGCTGTCTAAAGCTACCGGCTTAGGGAAGGAAAGCACCAATGAGACGGGGAGCTTTTCCTTCTGGGCTCCTTGGCAGAGAAGGCTCTGAATTCATCCCTCGGAATTCACGTTTTATGATCCATTTCTGACCTACAACATGCATGCCTACTTTTTAAAGTTAATATTTTCATTGGGAATATGGGTTGATAATGCCTGTTCTCAAACATTCAATTTTCCTAGGAAAAGAAAGGCATGGGGGTCGGGGCAGCACAATTGGGGCTGTCCTTCCCCAATGTGCTGCCTTTGGCAATTTTTGAATTCAGCCATGACTGATTTCAAGCTAACAATGGTTTAACAACAGGCTTGCACAATTCATGAATATTTAACAATTGCTGCCAATAAACTAGTGGCTTTTACTGCCGTAAACGAGGATAAGACAGTAACCTCACACTTCAACCCCCTTCCCCCAACAGTGGGAGATGTCCCTGAACACGCCAGGCTCTTTGGCCTTTGCCCTTCCTATTCTCTTGGCCTGGAACGCCTCCTCCCCTAGTCCTCCCGTCCATATGGCCCAGCTCACATGCTACCTCTGTGGGAGGCTGGCCAGGGACATCCTCCCTACATCTGTGTGCCCTTTCCTTGGAGAACTGAGCACACCCTCCTTGGTGCAGGCAACATTTGGGGTGGAAAGTGTTCTTGTGCTTCCAGTACTACTTGTTAAGTGCTTACTGTGTGCCAGGGGGTATGCTGGGTTCTGGGAAACAGCTTGCCCTTTGGGTGTTTATTGTGCATGTGTTGTACGCCAGGCATCATCTAGGCCCTGGGTCGGCTGTGTGTGAAACGACAGGTCCTACAGGTATAGCAGAGGAACTTTACTGAGTTAGGGAGGCCTCTGGAGTCCTGAGAGTGAGCCAGCAGAGTGGGGAGCCTCCTTCAAGCCTGAGTGTCTGCAGCACCAAGGGCCCAAGGAGGGCATGGCTGGGTGCCAGGAGAGCCCATACAGAGCTGGGAGTTAGTTTGAGCTGCAGGCGGCAGACCTTTAGCTCTGAGCAGGGGAGTCTTGAGGTCTGCCCCTGTGGTGAGAGATCCCCTTGTTCCTGTTCAGGAACCTGATGGCTGGGGCTGGGGGACAGGCATCAGGCCTCCAGTGCAGAGGCAGATGCAGCTGTCAGGGGAGAGACAGGCCTGGTGAAAGACATCGTGGCAGGTGTGGCTCCCCAGTGTACTTGAGGTCCAGGCCCCTCCCCGTGATTACTCACTCATGCTTTTCCTAAACTATTAAAACCCACACATTTGTTTAGATGTTGTGGGCCGAGGGAGCCGTGCTCCTGATCAGTGTCCTGTCACCTGGTAGAGGCCACCCATCAGGAAGGTCTGGAGCTCCAGGGCTGCCTGCTGGGCTGCCTTGTTCCTGGCTCCCATTAGTGTTCTCTGCTTTTGAGCTTTACTTTACCTGTTCCCACTTTGTCTTATATGATCCCAGGTTGTGTTATTCTATGCATTTTTGTGGCTAAAAGATGGCAAAATCAAATCGGTGAAGTGTCAGCTGTTTGATTCACTGACTTGTAATGGGAAGGACTGGTGTGTGTGTGTGTGTGTGTGTGTGTGTGTGTGTGCATATTGGGGAAGTGCTCCTGGCTCTGGAGTGTTAAAAAGCAGAGGAAACAAGACTCTGTCCTCAGCTGCCCCTGGATAGGGTGGTAGTTTCTAGTGAAGTTCATTTGTGTTACTAAGAAACTTGCAGACAGCTGTCTTCCTGCTGTGGGCTCACATGGCCTTTCCTCTGTGTGTGCATGGAGAGACAGCAAACTCTCTGGTGTCTCTTCTATAAGAACACTGAACCCATTATGAAGGCCCTACCTCCTGAACTCATCCTGCCCTGATTACCTCATCACTCCAAATATCATTGCTCTGGGGTTAGGGCTTCAACATATGAATTTTGGGGGGAATGCAAATGTGGAGTCCATAAAACCAAAGTGTGCACAAATCAGGGATAGTTCCAGATCAGTAACCACTGCAGTGTTATGATGCCCCACTGCATTGGTAAAATCACCACCCTTTGGTTGCCCTTTGGTGCTGACACTGTCTGGGTGACTGGTTTACTGCACGACCGTGCTCTCCTGCATATGCACAAAGCAGAGTTCTCGCGTGTTCCACACATGCACAATCTTCCTTTAGTGCCAGCTTGGCACCATGCTGTCTGCCACCTCTTAAGCACAGCACATGGAGAGCTCAGGTGTCCCGGTCAGCCTGGCTGTGCATCCTCCGAGGCACAGTATTGCTCAAAGCTGCATCTTGCTCAGGGAGCTTGTGGCTGCTCAGGGTGGAGGTGCCCCGGCTGAGAACCCCTTTCTAGATTCCCTTGGATGGCTCTGTTGGGGGTCTGTTGGTTAGGGTTGAGGCCAAGCTTACAGAAGACTATCCAGTCTTCACCCCCAGTTTTGTTTGGCGAGTGTGTATGTGTGTGAAAATCATGCTGCTTACAATCTTGTGGACTTGGGGCTGGGGAAGAATTTCCTTTCTCAGTTTGTCCAAGCCATGCTGGAGTTTATGAGCCTGGGACTAAAAGCCGAACCCAACTTAAAGTGAGGAGTTTATTCTTGGCAAAAAATGCATTTTCCTCTTCCTTGAGAAAAGAGTGCTAAATGACTTACAAGAAGTTAAAAAAAGAGCTTTGTGGATGTTAAAAATTCTTGTAAAATATGTTTTTAATGATTTGTAAATTAATAAGAAACAAATGCAGAGTATTTTCCTTCCTAGACTATGGAAATTAAAAAGAAAATGTAAGAAGGGTCTGTGGGGAAATCACATGTGGGAAGTTTGGCGTTTTCTGTATGGCTGAGGACTCCTGAGGGTGTCTCCCCAACCCTGAATTCTAGTCAGTGGGGACCTGGCCTGACTCCTCAGCTGGCCCCAGACAGTTTCCAGCCCTCTCAGCAGAGGCTGGGTGAATGGGTGCTAAGGCCCTCCCGCCCAGCAGGGTGGTGCACTCCACAGCCTTTGTTGCTTGTCTGTCTGTGCCAGAGACAGCCTGGACACATGGAGATGGGAGATGGGCTGGCCACTTTGGTGTCTCAAGGAACTCACTGGGGAGTCATTTTTCCAAGTACATATGCTATCTTTAAAGGCCCTGAACTTTAAGACTGGATGTAATGTCTGGCGAGGGTCTTCCCAGCAAGATGTTGATGCTCCGAATTGGGAGATGGAGACAATTTGACGTTGCCCCTCTTTGCCTGGCAGTGCGTGACAGTTACTCCATCTTCCCTCAAGGTGGTGACTCCTTCCCTTTGAGACTCCTGGTCTCTTCCTCTCAGGGTTTGAAGCCCCCTGTGTCGGCTCCCCTCTATTTCTCTGACCTGGTCTTCCCTGTGCCAACCCACCTTGAGATCCTTGACACATGCTGAATGCAGTTTACCTTGGAAAAGGAGACCCGCAGAGGCTGCCTGCTTGGACCTCACATCACATCAGTAGTTAGCAAGAGGGATTTACTTTTGACAAGCGGGGATGTTTTCCGCGGCTGGGTTTGCAGGGAGAGAATTTCGGCCACGATGGAGGCAGATGGCCTACCAGAAGCAGCAGCCACACTGTCACTATGGGCAGTATGACCTTGGACAGCTTATCTGCCTTGTCTGAGTCATGATACAGCCACCTGCAGGTGTAGTGTAAAATGAAATGAGATAATGTATGACAGGCCCACTGCGAGTGGTGTCTCTTGCAACGTATTTTAATGCTGTGATTATCATCTCTGAGAGAGGAGGCCTGTAGTGTGAATAAACTGGCCTTGGATTATTGATCTGAGCAGCTGGCTGTTCATAAACCTTTTCCAGGCAGACACATCACTTTTCAGGACATTACACTTGAACTAGAACTCAGAGCAGGGAAGGGGATTCAGGAGGCCATGTAGTATTGTGGCTAAGGGTACAGGGCTCCCAGTATTATACAATCAGTGTATAATAAATCAGTGATTTATACAATCAGTGTATTATTTAGACAGTCAATGCTTGAACAGTTTGCCAATGATCTTGTGAACTTTCTTTGTTTACCATTGCCTTTTGTGCCATTACCTTCTTCTGGCTTTGGTTTTCTTCTTAAAGTTCTTTCTTTAGTGTTCTTTCAGTGAATCTTTGAGTAGTAAACTCTCTCAGTTGATAAGCTGATCGATATGTTCTCTTGGCACTTTGAATACATTATTTAATTGTCCTCTGGTCCCTGTCATTACTACTGTGGAGTTGGCTGTCTAATTCTTGCTGCTTTGTGGGTCATCTGCCTCTTTTCCCTGGTTGCTTGTAAGGTGGTATCTTTGTCTTTTGCTTCAGCAATCATACTTTATGTGTCTGCAGTGAATTTATTTTTATTTATTCTACGTGGGGCTCTGATTCACAAATATGTGGATTAATATCATTTTGGAATATTCTCTTTATTTCTCAAATACTGCCTTTCTGTCATTCTATTTTCTCTTTCTGGAGTTGGTATAAGTTGTTGAATTTTCAAATTTGTTTTGGAAACCTTTCTATCATAGTTTCTATTTCTTTCTTTTTGCAGCACTTTGCTTAATTTCTTCAGATCTATAAACAAATCAGCCAATAAATAAATTCTTCCTCCAACTGTTTGTAGTCTACTGTTTAATCCACTTGATGAGTTTTTAATTTAAATGTCTTTGCTTGTTTGTAGAGATTCTTTGGTTATCTTCTTTTCCAAATTGATCTGTTCCTTTAAATATAATCTTTGGTTTCCAAGTGTTCTTTTGCTTCTTGAATAATTATAAATTTATTTGTAGTCCCTATCAGATTATTTTAAGGTCTGTGCCTCTTGGGTTAAAACTCTAGTTTGTGGTGTTTGCTGATTCTCACCCATGGTAGGTGATCTTTATTTAATGTGTTAGTATTTTTTGTTGTGAGCTGATCTTTGCAGTGGCTACATCTTTGAAGCTCTCATGGACTTAAGCTGAGGTCACATCCCTCCAGATTCAGTCTTCGCTTTTGCCAGTGACCCAGAGACATCGCTGGCCTGGAAATTCATTTTTATGTTATTTTCTTAGGTTGGTGGTTTGTGGATCATGAGGTTAAGGTAATTTTTAAAAGCTGAAATACACGAGTCTCAGGATTGTGTTTCAGATTTTCAGGGGAGGATTTGAAATCTGTATGCAGAGACCAAGAGGAAGAGACAAGCTTCCCAGTCATTGCTCTGTGCCCATGGGTGGGCTCTCCCTGAGTTTGCCCTTCTCTGGGTCTGCAACCCATTACAGGCTCGACCTGGATCCCACTCACTAAGTGTGGGCCTTCAGTTCTCACTACGTGTCCACTCACTGCTGTACCTCCAGGCTTCCCTGTGGCACAGCTTTGTTTCCATATTTATGATTGAATCCAGTTCCATTCTGTCAGTGTGTATTAAGTACCCACTTTGTCCCAGGAACTGGAGCGACAGACATGGTCCTTCAGGCTCCTGCAAACATGTGGATGAACCCCCAGCTTTGGCAGCAACACGTTTCTGGCTTTCTCCTCCCTTTGCCTCTGAGGCCATTCTCTTCCTACATCCTAACCAGAGAAGTGAGAGCAAAGATTTTGGGCAGACCATGCATCTGTCTGTACTTCAGTGGTGTGACTTCCTCTGGTCATCTCTTTTTGTTCTTAGATTTGGAAGGAACCTCAGAAAAATTGGCCTGGCCATTTCCAGGTTTGTGAAGTGATGAGAGTCCACTGTGTTTTTTATGGCAGTATTCTGTTGTTGGTATAAAGATGGCTATAGAGCCACAGAGACCTGCTAGTTACCAAGAAACCTGCTTCAGGAGAAAGGTAGGTCATCAGCATGGTAATGAAGCTAACTAGAAGGGAAGACTGGATCAAGTACATGAGCTTCTCATTGGCCCTTTGCAACCCAGAAGAATTGGGGAGATTGAAACCCAGTGTGTAGTTTAGTTTAGCTTTGACTTTTGTTCTCTCTGTGACAGTCAGGGCTCTGTTACCTGGCAGAAGGGAGCTGAAGTGCTGGCCAGCCAGTGGCCAACTCAGAAAGAAGTTGGCTGGTGCTGAGGACAGGATGTTAAGGAGCTGTGTGGAGGCAGGTCCGTTTCAATGGGACCAGCACCAGGCAGGGGCAGGAGACATTGGTCCTAAGCTCCCACTTTGCTGTGTGATCTTGGACACATCCCTTAGCTTCTCTGAGGCTTGGTGTTCTGTCAGGGAGGTTTCATAACTCCTGCCTTGCAGGGTTGTTACAGAGTCAAAGAAGATAACGCACAAGAAAGAGTTTTTGGGGACCCATTTATAGTATTAACAAATGTGAATGAGTCTAAAGGAACCTGATTTAATTTGAGGTTTCAAACAAGAACACTTTCAACAAAGGAACAAGATGACAAATGATCTCCAGTCTGTGTCAGGCTTTTCTCTGGAGCCTGGTACTCATCAGCTTGAGAGTTTCTGTCCTTTTCTGTGGGAGGCACTTTTAAGTTGCTTAATTTCAATTGCAGTTGTACCCAAGTGGCACTGGATACCTCTCAATCCAGTTGAGAGGGTAAACAATCATCTCCTCTCTTTGCTCCTTGGGCACCAGTTTCCAGAAGAAGCTGTGCTGGGTCTGGCTGCACACAGAGTGAGGGTTTCTCTGAGGGTAACAAGCACTGAGGCCCCTTGTTGGTCTGATCCCTCCCGGGAGTCCCCATGCTGGGGCTGCAGCTGAGGGGCAAGACAGAAATCCTTGTTGGGACCACAGCCTTGGTTCACGCAAATTTTGGAGAGGTGGGCACAGTAGTAAGAATTTAAGATGTTGGCTCAAAGCTTAAATGCATTAGAGTAGGACTTTTTATACTGTCAATGATTATTTCATTAAAAGTTTTGGTTAGAAAGTGTCTATTTTCATCTTTTGAATATTCTAAAATTGGGCTCCTTTGAAGGTTGGAGTTGTTAAGAGTTCCTGCAAAGCTGAAGGTGCTGGGGGCATTTTGGGGAACGTGTGAGTGGGTGGGTCCTGAGTGTCCATACTTTCTTGCTCCCCCCCCCCCCAGGGCCAACACACCTGACAGGCCTTGGGAGGCTGAGGGTCTTTCCCCAGCCCTGGGATTTGAGCAGGAGACCTAAGTTCTCTCTGGCCTCAGTATTCTCATCTCTAAAGCCATGGGATTAAAATACCAGACAGAGTGGGTGCCTCAGAGCCTGACAAATGCTGCTGAATAAAAGAATGCAAAAGTCCAGTTCCAGGAAGTTATTACTGCCTGTAAGTGACTGCCGCCAGCTTGTTTCCGGGGCGCAGCTGAACACTGTGTGTCGTGCAATGGGCATTCTCATCATTGCTGTTTCACCGGATCACCAGGTCATATAGCAGCAAAGCATCTCTGCCAGGATCTGGACTCAGATGTCCCTTGCACAGGTGTTCCTGCTCCTCCCACCAGGTTATCCCCCCACTCCCGCCCCCAGAGTGGAGAGGGCAGCTCTGGGCCTTACTGTCTGAGCCCCTCCCCATGCGATCAGCCGTTGCCCTATGTCCTGTAGGGCAGCTGCTGACTCCTCAGGAGTTCACACATCTGGTCAAGTTCTGGCCCATTTCTCTGTCAACAAATGGTAGGTAGGAAGCACAGCATCTTTTGCCAAGCATTCTTAATGAGCACATGTTAAGTACCTGCCACTCACTGGTGTTTTTCCAGGACCAGGTTATTAATCTGCTTGACAGTCATGGAAAAAGGATGGGGAGTGCTCTGGAGACTTGCTGGTGGTCTCAACCCTGTCCTGCCTAGTGCAAGCATGGAAGGGCATGGGCAGTCCTAAGGCTGGGGCTTGCAGTGGTTTTCCTATTCCTCCTGGCTTTTCCTTCTGCCCAGCATGATGGTGCTCACCGAGGGGATCCTCGTTCTCTTCATTTCTAACTCCAGAGGGTGGGCAGAACCTCATGGCCAGGGGTACGGAGCAGGTGGTGGCAAGGAGTCCTGGTCTTAATTGTGTATGCAAGGCTTCCCCAGTGGTTGGCGGGTTAAACATCTTTTCATGTGCTTATTTGGTGCCTGTATATCCTCTTCTGTGAAATGTCTCTTCATGCTTTTTTTTTTGCCCATTTTCTAGTTGGATTGTTTGTTATTTTTAATAAATTTCATCTACTGTTCTTTTACCCTGATTTATTCCTTCATACCCATCACCACTCTTTCAGATTTTTATCTACTTATTTACTTGAGTTTTGTCCAGATCCCTCCCAACCCCCACCTTACCATCACTGACAAAAGATAAACAGTGTTCACCATACATTCTAAAAGCAAGTCATTTGTCACGTGTGTGGTTTGCAAATATTTGCCCCCAGTCTGGCTTTTTTCATGAGGGTCATTCACAGAGCAAAAGTTTTAAATTTTGATCAAGTACAGTTTATCAATTTTTTTTCTTTAGCGGGTGTGCTTTTGGTGTTAAGTCTAACTGGTCAGCAAGTCCTAGGTCCTGAAGACTTTCTCCTATGTCTCTTTTGAAGGGTTCTATAGTCTTATGTTTGCTTTTAAATCCATTTTAAGTTTAATATAAGTTAGGAAATTTAGGTTGACAATTTTTTTGCCCATAGATAAAGAACAGCTCCAGCTTCACCTGTTGAAGGCTCTTCCTCCATTACTTCTGCGTGCCAGTCTCTGATTTCCCTGTTCTGTTCCACCGATGTACGTCTGCCCCTCTGCTCACACCCTGCAGGGTGACACCTGCAGCTATGTAAGTCCTAACAATGAGTAGAATGATTCCTCTCACATTATTCTTCTTTTCAAAATTGTTTTAGCTATTAGTTATTTAGTCCTACTTCCTTTGACTCTTCCATATAAATTTTAGAATAATCTTGACTATATGTCTTCAAAAATTCTTGCTGGGATTTTGGTAGAAGTTGCATTAAGCCTATAGATCAATTTGGGGAGAATTGATATCTTTGCTAAAGTGAGTCTTTCAATCTATGGACATTATATGTCTCTTCATTTTAGACTGTGATTTCTTTTATCAGCACTTTGTAGGTTTCAGCTCTAACTTAAATTTTATTAGATTTATACGTATTTCTTTTTTTTTTTTTTTTTTTTTTTTGCACAGCTATAAACAGTACTGTATTTTTAGTTTTGGTCCATGTGTTAATTACTAGTATATAGGAATACAATTGATTTGTGTGTGTTCAGCTTATATTCTACAACCTCCCCTTCCCTTCCCTTCCCTTCCCTTCCCTTCCCTTCCCTTCCCTTCCCTTCCCTTTCATGTTGTTGCCTTGTTGCACTGGCTAGAATTTCCAGTATCATGTTGAATAGCAGTGGTGAATGACCATCCTTGCTTTGTTCCAATCTCAGTAGGAAAACACTCTTTCACTATTAAGTCTAATGTTAGCAATAAGGTTTTTGTAGATGATCTTTATCAAGTTGAAAATGTTTCCTTTTATTCCTGGTTGTTTGAGAGATTTTATCATTAATGGGTACTGGCTTTTGACAAGTGCTTTTTTGCATCAACTGATAAATGGTCATATGATTTTTCTTTAGCTTTTCTTTTTAGAATTTTTTTTAAAGTTTATTTATTTATTTATTTTGAGAGAGAGAGAGAGAGAGAGAGAGAGAGAGAACACACGGGGGAGGGGCAGAGAGAAGGAGAGACAGAATCCCAAGCAGGCTCCATGCCATCAGCGCAGAGCCTGATGCACGGCCTGAACTCACAAACTGTGATATCATGACCTGAGCCGAGATTAAGAATTGGATGCTCAACTGACTGCACCACCCAAGTTCCCCTTCTTTGGTTTATTAATATATCGATTACATTGATTGATTTTCAAATATTGAACCAGGCTTGCATACCTGGTTCAATAAATCCATATGATAATGATGTATAATTCTTTTTATTGGGTTTGTTTATGGATTGTATTAGTTAATGCAGTGGTAAAGATTTTTGCATCTATGTTCATGAGGGATATTGGACTATTGTTTTCTTTCTTTGTGCTCTTTTTGTCTTATTTTGTTATCAAGGTAATACTGGCAACATCAAATTAGTTGGGAAGTATTCCCTCTTTTATTTTCCAGGAAAGGTAGTGTAAAATTGGTGTTAATTATTTTTTAGATGTTTGGTAGAATTTTCCAGTGAAACCATCTGGGTCTAGAGATTTCATTTTTGGAAGTTTTTGACTTACAAATTCAATTTCTTTAAGAGTTACAGAGTTATTCAAATGATCTATTTCATATTAAGTGAGTTGTGGTAATTTGTGCACTTTGAGGAAGTGGTCTGTCTCAGCTAAATTGTATATTTACATGTGAGAGATTGTTCATCGTATTCTCTTATCCTTGTGCTGGCTGCATGTTTTAGACCTGTGGTGAGAGCACTGTCACATTCCTGATATTGATAATTTTTCTCTTTTCTCTCTTTCTCTCTCTTTTTGTCAGTTGATAGAGGTTTGTCAATTTTAGTGATCTTTTCAAAACAACTGGCTTTTGCTTCATTGATTTTCTCTATTTTCTGTTTTCATTGACTTCTGCTCTTACCTTTAGTATTTCCTTCCTTCTGGTTACTTTGGGTTTATTTGCTCTATTTTATTTTGTATAGTTTCTGAAGGTGAGAGCTTAGTTTACTGATTGAGTCTTTCTCTTTTTTCTAATGTAAGCGTTTAGTGCTATAAATTACAGTCACTGGTATCAACATTTTACTAGTTTAAGTGAAATGTAGAACACTTTCTTCTTTAAATTCCTTTATCCTTGTCCATTTATAATATAATTCTTATATACTTCTGCTTCATACATACATTGAGAACCACCTCAGACCATAATGTAAGTCTTGCTTTAGCCATCAAACATAATTTAGGAAACTCAAGAGAAGGAAAGTTTATTGTATTTACCTACATTTTTACTTTTTCCTCTTGTTTTTTACTTTTCTGATTGTCCAAGATTCTTTCATCATTTTTTTTTTCTGTTTCCAGAACTTTTTTAGCCTTTTTCTTTTGGATGAGTCTCTGGCTCAAATTCTCTTGCGTTTCCATCACTTAAGAATGTTTTGCTTTCCCCTCAAGTATTTGCTGGGTATAGAATTCTGGTTGACAGTTCTTTTCTCTTATCCTGTGAACCAGGTCATGTCACTTCTTTCTGGCTTCCATGGTCTCTGAGGAGAAATCTGCTCTCATTCAGAGCAGTTATTCCTCAGGGTAGGGTGTCGTTTCAGTCTTGATGCTTTCAAGATTTTTTTATCTGTTGTTAGTTTTCAGAAGTTTGACTATGATACGATTGACATGGTTCCTTTGGGTTTTTCCTGTTTGTTTAGCTTCTTGAATCTGGAAGTTTATGCATTTTGCCAAATTTGTGGAAATTTGAGCCATTATTTATTTTAATACTGTTTAATTCCCCCTCCCCCCCCCCCCCCGCCCCATTTCTCTTCTTCTTCTGGGGCTCAGATGACACAAATGTTAGATCTTGTGTTGTAGTCCCATAGATCCCTGAGTGATCATTTTTTCCACTGTCCTTTCTCCCTGTTGTTAAGATTGGACAATTTCTATTCTATCTTCAAGTTCACCAACACTTTCTCTGCTGTTGCTACTCTACTTTCAAGCCCACCCATTGAGATTTTTTTTTCCCAGTGATTGTGGTTTTCAGTTCTAAAATTCCCATTTGGTTCTTTTTTTGGATATTCTATTTCTTTGTTGAGATTTTCTGTTTTTCATTTATTTCAAATGTGTTCAAAACTGCATTTCTGTAGCATCCTTGCAGCATTGTTATTGTGGCTACTTTAAAATCCTTGTCAGACAATTCCAACATCTTTGTCATGTCAGGGTTGACATCTGTTGATTGTCTTTTCTCATTCAAGTTGAGATTTCCTTGGTTCTTGATATAACGAGTGATTTTCATGTGAACTCTGGGTATTGTGGGTATTTTAAGAGACTCTGGATCTTATTTCAAACTTTTGTCTCAGCAGGACTCATTTGACTCTGTGCTGGTGTGGAGGGAGGATACTGCCTTTTTGCTGTTGGGTGGGGGTGGAATCCAGGTTCTCCATGTGGTCCCCATGGACACTCTGGGTGGGGAGGAGGGCCTCATAATTGCTGACAGGGGAGGGACACCTTCTTATGTGATTTCCTCTGACAGGGGTGAGGGGTGAGTTCCTCATTGCCAGCTTCCTGCTAGGCCCCTTCTGACACACTCCAGAATAGAAGTGAGAGATACCTCAATACCACTCAATACCTGGATGGGGGTAGAAATCCAGGATCCCTACATGGACTCTGAGGACCCTGTAGGAGTCAGGTGGGTGACTCATTACTGCAGGTGAGCATGGAAGTCTTGAGTCAGCCTTTGCTGTTGGGAGTGGAGCCACAGTTTTTTCTCTTTGGTCGGAGTAGGGCAATTACAATTTCAAAGTTTTCTGTTTTGGTAGGTTGCCCTTTCCTGGTCCTTTGGCTAGAGAAAGCAGGCTTTCCTTAGGGCCTTGTTTGTCTGTGCCCATTGGTACTGTGGGTGGCCACTTCCTCCAGCACCCAGTCTCAGATATACGTGGCAAAAAGAAAATCCTGGGAAATCACTGCCATGTTCTTCCTCAAGTTCGCTAGCTGGGCAGGCTTCTTCTCTCTCTCTTCCAGCGTATTCTCCCAGAGTATTCTTATGTTTGGTTTAAGGTTGGGTGTGAGAACTCACTCAGGAGGCTACTCTGCTGGCCAAAGACTGGGGCACCCCCGTCTCCTCCTATTGCCTGGCACAGGGCATCCTGAGGTAGGAACAGCTTGTATCCTCCCCAGAATATTTGCTGCAGGGAGAAGAGGACTTCTCTGTTGTGGACCTCTCTTTCACACCTGACCCAACACCCTCGACTCCCGCAGGGTTTCCTGTTTTTGGCAGCCCAAAGTCGAGATACTTTCTCCCCTATGCTGTCTGCCCTTGGACATACACCACACATCTCCCTGTTTGCCCATCCATGTGCCCATGACTAGGGAGATTTATTTCCGTTTATGACCCAAGCCCAGCCCAGCTCTGTTACCCAGGAGCCACAAACTGAGCTGGGTAGAGCCAGACAGGCTGAGAGGATGCCTGGGGCTCTGACTAGGTGTGTGTGTGGGCAGTGTTTCTGTAACAGAGACTTGGAGGCTTATAGTTGGGAAGGGCATGTGTGAGGTCATTTGGCTTCCTAAGAGTGACCTGTGGGATCCCCCAAAACCCTAAATGACAGAGATCTAGAGAGATGTTTATCATGGTTGAGACAGTTAAAGCTTCTATCCTTCACCCACGTCTCAAATCCAGGAGATGCTAAATAAAATAGAACAGAATTCAGGATTAAAGTAAATAAATGAAAGATCAGCTTCTGTTTGAACTACTTGGGTGATTTGAATATTCAGCTCTTCTCCGTGGAATGTCAGAGGATTTTAAAGAAAAACAAATGAAGATTATCCAAATTTGTAGAAGACCTTAAGATAAGTTTGTTAAACAATTATGATCACCTGTCAGGAATTGGAGTGGCATAAGTGAAGTAGGGTAGGGTGGTTCTTGTCACTAAGCAGTGTGGGCTAGGGGGTAGGAGATCTGGGTCTGAGGTTTGCCTTTTCCCTGAGTCCTTTTGCTGTGTGATTTTGGGTGATTTCCTGCCCTCTCTGGGCTTTGGTCTCATCATTGGTCATCTGAGGCAGTTGGACATGTAGTCCTCAAACCTAATGATTTGGGAGCCTTAACAATGACTGCCTTAAAATTCTTCAGTGGATCCCCACGAACACTTGAATCAAGTCCAGACTATAAAGGGCCACTTGGTAATTCAGAAATACACTCATGCATATATGGTCAACTAGTCTTTGATGGGAATGGAGAGAGGACAGTCTCTTCAATAAATGGTGCTGGGAAAACCAGATATGCACATGCAAAAGAATGAAACTGGACCATATCTTACATCACTAACAAAAACAAACTTGAAATGGATTAAAGGCTTGGGGTGTCTGGGTGGCTCAGTCGGTTAAGCGTCCGACTTCAGCTCAGGTCACGATCTCGTGGTCCGTGAGTTTGAGCCCCGCGTAGGGCTCTGGGCTGACGGCTCAGAGCCTGGAGCCTGCTTCCGATTCTGTGTCTCCCTCTCTCTCTGCCCCTCCCCTGTTCATGCTCTGTCTCTCTCTGTCTCAAAAATAAATAAACATTAAAAAAAATTTTTAAAGAAATGGATTAAAGGTTTAAGTGTAAGACTTGAAACCATAAAACTCCTACAAGAAAACAGAGAAAAATCTCATTGACATTGGTCTTAGCAATGATTTTTTTTTTAAATCAAGACATCAAAAATATAGACAAGAGAAGCAAAAATAAACAAGTGGGACTACATGAGACTACAAAGCTTCACGGTAAAGGAATCCATCGACAAAATGAAAAGATAGCTGATGGAATGGGAGAAAATATTTGCAAACCACATTTTGGATAAGGGGTTAATATGTAAAGTACATAAGGAACTCAACTCAATAGCAAAGAGAAACCAAAACCAAAACCAAATAAATAATCTGATTAAAAAATAAGCAAAGGCCTGAAATAGACATTTTCCCAAAGAAGACATACAAGTGATACAGCAGCACTATTCACAATAGCCAAAAGGTGGAAACAACCCAAGGTGAATCAACAGGTGAATGAATAAACTAAATGTGATGTACCATACAATGGAATATTGTTCAGCCACGAAAAAGAATGAAGTATGTATACATGTTATAGTATGCATGCACTTCGAAAAAAACTATGCTGGGTGAAAGGAGCCACACACAAAAGGCTACTTTTCGTCCACTTATATGAAATGTCCAGGACAGACAAATCTGTGAACACAGGAAGTACATGAGTGGTGGCCAAAGGCTAAGGCTCAAAGAATGACTGCATGAAGCTGGCATTTCCTTTAGGGTGAGGATAATGTTCTGGAATGAGAGGTGGTGATGAAACAGCATTCTACAGGTAACTAAATGTCATTGAATTGTACTATTTATCTAGTTATTTATTTATTTAATTTTGGAGAGAGAGAAAGAATGAGTGGGGGAGAGGGACAGAGGGAGAGGGAGAGACAGACTCTTAAGCAGGCTCCACACTCAGTGCAGAGCCAGGTGCGAGGCTAAATCCCATGACCCTAGAATCATGACCTCTCATGGCGAAATCAAGAGCCAGACACTCTCCTGACTGAGTCACTCAGTCGGCCCTCTGAGTTGTACACTTTAAAATGGTTTATTTGATGAATTTTATGTCATGTAAATTTTACCCAGATATTTTGATTTCTGGAGCTCACC
The DNA here is from genome assembly GCF_018350195.1 of Panthera tigris. Lineage (NCBI taxonomy): Eukaryota > Metazoa > Chordata > Mammalia > Carnivora > Felidae > Panthera > Panthera tigris. The sequence goes on along the minus strand of NC_056667.1, from coordinate 109,554,260 downwards.
AGATATCTCTGGAATCTGCCTCTGGAGCCAAAGTCCAGGTGCCACGATTCAAAGCTCTCTGGGTGATTCCAATGTGCCACCAGAGCTGAGATTGCTGGGGGTCTAGAGTCCAGTTAAAGCAGGTAGATTTGTCAGGGTTGATAACATTTTGTACAGTTGGGGGGCCAGATAACACTTACAGCAATTGAAAAAATCATTATTTATAACATACAAAGAGCCCCTGTAAAAACAAACAATCGAAATGTGTCCAAATATGCAAATAGTATTTGAATTGGGCAATCACAGGAAATCTTGTAAAAAATCAGAAGAAATCTTAAAAAAAAATTAAACAAGTGAAAAGAGGTTCAACTTCACTAATAGGTAAATAAAAATGAAAGTAACAATGGCTAGTTATTTTTCATTCATCAGAGTGGCAATAATGAAAACAAAACAAAACAAAACATATCGCACAGTGTTTGCAAAGATGCACTGGAAGGGCACTTCTGCATATTGTTAGTGGGAATGTGACTTCTTATTGCATTTTTGGAAGTTAACTTCCTGTTGAAATCCCATATCTGGGACTCTACCATAATACAAAAATGTTTACTGAGGAATTTCTTATAGATCACAAAGTATAAACCAGAAATAACCTGCAAGCTGTCAAAAGTGGAATGGTTGAATAATCAGAATACACTCACATCATAGGATATTATGCAACTATTAAAAATAGTGAGTTAGATGTCTGTCTATTCATTTGGAGAAATTCCATGTTGTAAACACTGCCAAGTTAAAAAAAAATGCCAATTTTAGAGAAAAAAGGCCTCCTGTGTATGGCCTATTTATCTGTCTTTGCTCCCTCCCTCTCCTCCATGTTGCTCTGGTTTGCAGTCCTACTTGTGATTCTTAGAGTGGGCCTGGCTTGGCCACACCTCTGGGCCTTGACCACACTGTTCCAATTGTCTAGGATGCACTCCCCAACTTGTCACCTTGCTAATACCTACCTGTGGCTCATGTTAAACAGGTGTCTCCTATTCTAGGAAGCCCTTTCTTTCCTCCCCTCCCTCCGACATGTCCCCCAGTCCTCCAGGCTTCTCTCTGTCCTGCCCTTACTATGTTGCTACTCATCCTTTGCCTCTGGCCTCCTTGTGGGGTGAAGGGCTATGTCTTGGTCACCCTTGAATTCTCCATGCACAGCACCAGGCCTGGGGAGGGGCCACGGTAGGGGCTCAGTGGTGTTGAAATGGGCCTGTAGGGGTGGGCTGACCATCGGAAGTCAGATGAAGAGATGGTCAGAGAGTTTCTTATCCGTTTCTCTAGTCTAAGACTAAAGTCTTAGGAAACATTGATCATTTAAAAGGAATGGACCTAGGGGCGCCTGGGTGGCTCAGTCGGTTAAACGTCCGACTTCGCTCAGGTCATGATCTCGCTGTCTGTGAGTTCGAGCCCCGCGTTGGGCTCTGTGCTGACAGCTCAGAGCCTGGAGCCTGTTTCAAATTCTGTGTCTCCCTCTCTCTGACCCTCCCCCGTTCATGCTCTGTCTCTCTCTGTCTCAAAAATAAACATTAAAAAAAATTAAAAAAAAAATAAAAGGAATGGACCTAATGTTATGCTCTCTGTTATCAAAATACTTGAATGAATCGGTATGCATTTTCCAGCTTTTCTTTTTTTTTATTTATTTTTTATTTTTTTTATTTTTTAATATATGAAATTTACTGTCAAATTGGTTTCCATACAACACCCAGTGCTCATCCCAAAAGGTGCCCTCCTCAATACCCATCACCCACCCTGCCCTCCCTCCCACCCCCCATCAACCCTCAGTTTGTTCTCAGTTTTTAACAGTCTCTTATGCTTTGGCTCTCTCCCACTCTAACCTCTTTTTTTTTTTTTTTTCCTTCCCCTCCCCCATGGGTTTCTGTTACGTTTCTCAGGATCCACATAAGAGTGAAACCATATGGTATCTGTCTTTCTCTGTATGGCTTATTTCACTTAGCATAACACTCTCCAGTTCCATCCATGTTGCTACAAAAGGCCATATTTCATTTTTTCTCATTGCCACGTAGTATTCCATTGTGTATATAAACCACAATTTCTTTATCCATTCATCAGTTGATGGACATTTAGGCTCTTTCCATAATTTGGCTATTGTTGAGAGTGCCGCTATAAACATTGGGGTACAAGTGCCCCTATGCATCAGTACTCCTGTATCCCTTGGATAAATTCCTAGCAGTGCTATTGCTGGGTCATAGGGTAGGTCTATTTTTAATTTTCTGAGGAACCTCCACACCGCTTTCCAGAGCGGCTGCACCAATTTGCATTCCCACCAACAGTGCAAGAGGGTTCCTGTTTCTCCACATCCTCTCCAGCATCTATAGTCCCCTGATTTCTTCATTTTGGCCACTCTGACTGGCGTGAGGTGGTATCTGAGTGTGGTTTTGATTTGTATTTCCCTGATAAGGAGCGACGTTGAACATCTTTTCATGTGCCTGTTGGCCATCCGGATGTCTTCTTTAGAGAAGTGTCTATTCATGTTTTCTGCCATCAAAACCTTAGAGGAGAAAGCAGGAAAAGACCTCTCTGACCTCAGCCGTAGCAATCTCTTACTCGGCACATCCCCAAAGGCAAGGGAATTAAAAGCAAAAGTGAATTACTGGGACCTTATGAAGATAAAAAGTTTCCAGCTTTTTAAAGGTGGTTGGAAGTAGGGTCATTAGCTTGCCCTGGTTTGCCTGGGGCTTTCCCATCTCTGGTGCCAGAAGTCTTGTGTCCTACATAAACCCTGATGGTTGGTCGCCGACAGTATGAGTTACCCGGTGAGGTCTCTTAACCTTCCTCTCCTAGAGCCCAGCTTGTTGTGTGAAGAGTGGGGTCAGCAGGAAGGTCCTTTCTAGGGGACAGTCAGTAGTACTCGGTACTGGCATGGCCAGTCTGGCCTGGTTCCTGCCACTTTTAGAGAATGCAGTTAACCCTTGAACAACACTTCTTTGTAGATTTTTTTCAAAGAGTTGCAGTGCAGTCATGTAGATGTATTTTCTCTTCCTTGTGATTTTCTTAATAACGTTTTCATTTTTCTGGCTTACTTTATTGTGAGAATATAGGGAAAAAAATACATGTAACATACAAAGTATGTGTTAGTCGGCTGTTACCAGTAAAGCTTCTAGTCAACAGTAGGCTATTAGTAGTTAAGTTTTGGCAAGTCAGAGTTATATGGGGAATTTTGACTGTGGGGACAGTGACCCTAATCCCTGGTGTTGTTCAAGGCTCAGCTGTAATCTCAATTTAACTCCAAGGCACCTCAGTTTCCTAGTACTCAAAATGGGCATAAAAATCCTAAATCAGTTTGGTGGGAATTTTCAACATGATATAAATAGACCACTGGAGCGACGTGGTCATGTGTACCTCTAGTATATAATAGGGGCTAGACACTATAGTTTCAACTCTCAACAGTCTTAGAGATGGGAGCCAATATGACTCTGACAGACCAGAAGCCTGGTTACAGACACGCAGGTGGCAGGGCTAGGCAATTGTTCAAATGTCCTGGGGCCCTTGTCTGTTTCTTGACTCCAGGCTCTGGGGGCTGGCCAAGTGTACACGTATGGCTGCTTTCTCTTGGACCACTGTTGGGCCATCCTGCTGGGAAGCCTTTGGCTTGATCCTCTGGCCTAGGGCAGTGGGAACAGCTAGCAAAGCCAGCAGCCCCTCTGGGTACCTGTGCTACATTGCCCAGGGCTTCTTCAGAGTTGGGGAAAAAGAGACCCAGCAAGGCGATTAAGGCAGTGATGCATTCATTCATTCACGTAATCATTCCTGCATGCATTAATTCACTCAGGTAAGCACTCACCAACCACCTGAAGAGGCGGAGACCCCCCACCAGTGAACACACTGGTGCTCCCAGGGAGAGAGGAGCACCCAGGATTGTCTGCCTGGGGCAGTCAGTGAAGGCTTCCTGGAGGAGGTATATTTGAAGTATGCCTGGAGACAGTGACTATTCTGCTGGGTGAACAAGCTGCTGGCAGTGTTCTAGCAGAAAGGTCGGAGCCATTGTACAAGTGCAGGAGGCAAGGGGCAGTTAGATAATGTTGGAGTTGAGGAAGTGTGGCAGGGGTGTGGTGGGGAGGAAGCCACACCAGCTCTGTGGCCTCAGGAGGGGGTTTTGGTCATTCTGAGGCTGTGAGCGGGTCACAGGAGAGTTCTGAAGAGTGGCAGCTTCGTGGGCTAGGAAGGAGCAGCTGGGATTACTGGGGGACTGAAGTATACAGGTGAGGGATGGTGAAGACTGAGAGGGAGCGGGGCAGGGGCCAATCTCTCTAGCCCCTGCTCACTGCACCTTGTTCTTGCTGGCCCTGGAGGGTCTGGCCTGAGGCCCAGGGCCTAGAGTTGGGGGGGGTTGGTGGGCAGCGGGGGAGCCAGGAAGAGAGGTGGTGGCTGCTTTCGGGGGTAAGGGAGTGATGAGGACTTGGTCTGAATTTGGAAAGACATTCCCTCCCTATCTTCCACAGAAGGAGCAAGTGCCTTTCAGCTGCCCTGACAGCTCCTCATCCGCTGTTTTGCACAATATACAATTTCTTTGCATAACAGACAGAATAATCTCATTTTCTCACTGGCTACACAGCTTAGCTTTCAATCAATTATTCCAAATACATTAGAAAAAAGTCTCCATGTCACTTCTCCGCCTGCTCAGTGCTCCGTTTTCCCTGTCAAGGAATTTGCAAATCAATTGCTTTAACAATACTTTCCACAAATTACCTTCTAATGCCTGTGATGTCACCCGCGGTTAATGCGCTCCTGATAAATAATGCATCAGGAAGTGGTGAGGCTTTTTTGCCCCCACTCCATGCCCTCCCCCGCCCCTCCCTGAGATGCAATAAAGGAACGGCTTGTTTTGTGTTGAGCAGCCTGGCTTCATTCAACCTAGGGGCTAAGGCTGTGGTTGGGTGCTGGGAGGCAGTTGGTGGGTGGAAAGCCAGTTGGCTGGGCATGGGGTGGCTCTGCACCCACTGTGTGGGCTGGCCTGAGAGAGACCCCGTACCTCCCTGCACCCCAGTCTCTGTGCCTGTGCTGGAACAAGGGGATGGTCAGCCATACATCCTTACAGCCTCATCTGGAGTCCAGATAATTCTGTCCAGCAGCTTGCTCGCAAGACGGCTGTGCTCACTGTGCTTTGTCCACTGGAGAGGGGGCAACTTTTGGCTCCTAGTTCCTGAGAACCTTAGAGAGTGGCTGGGGAGCAGAGGGCATTCCCCTGAGCTGGCTGAGATCCCAGCCCGAGGAACCCCATCTGTCTGTATCTTTATACTCACCATCCCACGTGCAGGGCTACTTCCCAGAGACCTCCATGCTTTGAGTGGGGCTTCGGACCCTGAATGCAGGGCTCATGAGTGCCCAGAGGGGCTATGGCCTGGGGGAAGAGATGTGTGTCCTGGGGGTTCAGGCAGCACCTGAGCTGGCCTTGGCTGGGGGCTGGGTGGGATAGCAGGAGGGTTTGGGCCTCTGGCTGGGGTTTATGCAGCTCCTTCGTAATATGCTGTGTGCGATGTATGCCTGTGTGTGTGTGGAGGGAGGCATGTTGTGTGTGCAATCACTCCTGAGCTACATGGGGTAGGCATTCTGTAAGGCCTTTCACAATAGGACCCTTGCAAGGCCATCCTTTGGAGCTGCAGAGTTTGCTTGCAAGAATAAAGTTCATTATTCCCCTGTACGACCTATCTACTCTTGGTGTCTTCATAGCTGTAAGTGTATTTTGACGCTGCAAGCTAAAATTGTAGAGTTTCAGCACAGTTAAACAGCAGCAACCACAAAGCAAAGGTTTGGAAGAGGCCTGAGCCCCCAAGCACACGGAACCAGTACTACCCACGTCACCCCCACGGGTGACACTTGGGCCCACGCTGCCTCCGCATTTCACTGGGCCCTATGTGCAATATACACTGCGTCTCTTAATCAATCGATTGCACTGTGTCTAATTCATGTCTCAGGAGTGTACACCACAGGAAGAAAGCCTATCTGTTTGCAGGGTTGCCGAGGTGAGGAGTCAGAAGGCACTGACCCTGCCTAGGGAAGTCCGAGAGGATCCCAAAGGGAGAGGACTCTGGGTTGAGTGTGAAGGACAAGTGGGGTGTGTGGAAGTTCCTGAGGTCCTGGGACCTGGAGAGAACCTGGCATTTGGGGAAGTGTTATCTGGAGCACCCTGGGTGGGGCCATGGGAGACCAAGAAGGTTATCTGGTGACAGGCGGTGGGGTCTGTGTCTTGAGATGCTGACTCCAAACAGTGCACTTGGGTGGGCAGCTCCCGGGGCTCCGTGGTTTGGGTAGCCTGAGAAGTACAGCCCTCTGGGGACGGGGGTGGTGCCAATGCAAAACGGGCAAACCTTTTTATAGAAATTTAAGGAGAAAGGAAGAGGGTTTTACTGGAGCCCAAGTTAGGACAGCTGCCTGGGATACCTAGTCCTCACCAAGAAGAGAGTGGTTCGAGAAAGGAACATTTGGTGCAGTGTTATATACATTTTTTTACATAAAGAGTTACGAATCATCAAGACAAAGGACATTCCAGAAAGTTATAGACTTTATCTTCTATCTTTAGTACATCAAAGCTGTTGGACCTTAAGCTTGTGGGAGCTAGGGAGGTTTCTTTCTTTTTCTTATCTTGTGCTCAGAATGCTCCTTTTTGGTTATCTATCTATCTATCTATCTATCATCTATCTATTCAACGAAGCAGACATACAATGTGTTCTCCAGGCAGAAATAGACCCCATGCTCTGAGGTTTTGCCAAGTCATTTTGACCTTTGTAAATGTTAAAGGACAGCTTTCCTGGGAGCCCAGGAACAGGGACCCCCAAACACTAAAGGTTGAAAATCTCCTTGCAGGCCCAGGGCTGACAGGCCACTTTTAGTTTGTAATTCGTATTAATGTAACACAGAAATGGGTTTTGTGGAACATACTCTGGGAAATACAGTGAGGAGCCATTGAGCTGTTTCTTGTTTCTTGTTTGCTCCTCTGGCTGGACTCTGGCCCTGTGAAGGACTGGATGCCTGACACCAGGGTACCAGGCTGACTCAGGGTGACCCAGCACCTCTGGGCTCGTACAGTGAGATCTTTTGAGGGCCAGCAGTGTTTGGGGTCAGGTACACATGGGGTCATTTGTGGCCATAACGTCCTGGTCTTGAGGCCTTCTTCACACAGATGCACCTGATCTGTTATTTCTGAACTAGAAAATAAGGTGGGAAATGTGGAAGAAATAAAACTTGAAATGTGTTGAGTCAAGATTCTTTTTAGACCTCATGAAACCTGAACTTCCCCTGGAGGACTTGGGGTCACTCCCCAGGGGGGCACTTGGGGAGGAGTTAGGTCCAATGGGCTCTGTGTCCTGATGTGCACCCTCCTTCTCCTTCCTAAACTCTGGAAACTCACTCTGAGGGTGACCAGTTGGGGTGGCCAATACTGTTGGGGCAATATGAGCTCAAAGGGAAAACTCGAGGAAGCAACGATGAATCTTAGATGGCTGATGAGCAGAAGAAAAGCTGCTAACCTGAGCAGGAATAAGATACACAGGGAGGTCCTGCTTCCTGTCCAATCATACTGAACTTAGAACATCAGATAATGGCAAGCTTTGGCTAAGATGTGGGGAAGTGAGCCCTTGTGTTCTGCGGGTGTGAGAGAAGTCTTAGACTGCGTGTAGCATGGGACCAGTGGTCCTCCTCCCAGAACTGCTCTGAGAGACATGCCAACGTGGTGGGGAGTGGGTAAGTGAACTGCAGCCATGCCGTGGGCACCATGCAGCAGTGGATGCCATTGCTGAGCATAGGTAACCACTGCAAGTGGTCTGAGAACCAGGGGTAAGTGCAAAAGTCAAGGACAGGAATGAAATTTGTGGTACAATTTCATTTATGTAAATTACAATGCAAACCTTCAAAAGACAGATTGGAGGAAGCCTCCACATTCCAGGAAGTCCCTCCACATAGGGGAGTAGACGCCTCTAGCAGGAAGGAGGATGGAGGGCAGGGTTGGGGACAAAGGAAAGTAGAGGCAAACACCAAGGCAGTGTCTCAGCCTGAGTTCCCTAGAAAGCAGAGCCTGAGGCAAGGATTACAAACTAATGCTTTATTGGGAAGATGAGTGGAAAGACTGAAGGGGAGCCTGGGCAGAAATCCCCTGTGCAGGGTTGCATTGCTGGTGTTTGACAGCACCTCATCTGTGAGTCTGGATGTGGTGGGAGGAGCCAGAAACTCTGGGAGTGTGACCTGTTGGCGGTAAGCATTGGAATCACAGTGTGGTTGGATGCACTGGTGTCCAAGGGGTCAGGAGTTGATGATTAGGAGAACCAGAGGCCAAGAGAGCCCGAGAAGACGCTCAGGAGGGGGCAGTTGCCTGACGACTGAGCAGTGCCATGGACTCCTGGGCTGAGAAGGAGGAGCCCAGTTCTCCTTGCCAGAGTGTGTATATATGTGCATGTCTTAGATCTAGATAGACTTGGGTCTGAACCCTTGAGCAAATTATGTGCCTAGTTAACCTCGGTATCCACATTGACAGAATGCACATAATAAGAGTGTTACTTTCCGAGAGTTTTGTGAGTGGAAAGTGCCTGGCATGGTTGGCACTCAGCAGACATACACTGTGTTACTACCTGGGGCTGGCAGGCCGGCCACGTGGTGCTCGGCTGCTCAGCCACCCGTCTGGAGAGGGACTGCTACATTTCTCAGCTGCCTTTGTTCCCATTGTAACAAGCTGGAATCTGCAGCAAGACGCCTCTCTTCCAGAAAGAAAACACCCAGAGAAGTTGCCCCTTCATAACCAAGCACATGATTTATTTTTCTCTTTAGGTTTCTGTGTTTTGACACCTGATTACATCCAGCTTCACACTCAGAGTTCTCTGTGTACCAAGAACTAATTATTTCGTGTGTCCTGAAATAGGGACAACAAAATGCCACTTATTGTGTTAATTGGGACTCGTTTTACCCCCGGGACTCTTGTTCTGCACATAGGTTTTATTCTGTATTTGTTCATTAATTCAGCTATCCAGTCACCAGACATCGAGAGCTTGCTACATGCCCGGCACAGCGTGGGCACTTGGGTTCTAGAGGTAAGACCCCAACTCTGCCATGGCCTACAGGCCCTGGGGGACAGATAGGTGGCATCCCATGGGATAGCACCTCTTGAGGGGCTGAGGGAGCAGATGAAGTGCTGAGGGGCCCCTGGGAGGAAGCTGCCCCTGGAGAGCCATCTGGCCTGAATTATAGGGCATGAGTGGGATTTCTTAAGGTGGCAAAGTGGGAGCCCATTTGGTGGTATGTGCTGACGAGGTGCTTGGATTTGGAGTGAATCTTCCCTGGGGTAAGAGGAGTAGCAGGAGGTGAAATGGGGGCTGGATGAGGTGGGCTCTGAATGCCAGGCCCAGGTGTCATTCTGTCGGATATCAAGCAGCAGTGGGAAAGCCGGGAGGTGAGACCAGGTACGGGGTAGCAACCCTGGGTGTGGGGATACCCATGGGAGGCAGGGACCACAGACTGTAGCAGGTCTAAGGAGGGCCTGGCTGCACACATATTAGATGTCCCTGAGAGATCATGGCAGGGACACCCATGACACCTGGCACCTTGGAGGGCTCCCTGTCTTCTCCCACTCTCACTGGGGGCAGTGTGTTCATTGTGAGGATCTGGCTTTGCTGCTGTTATTCTGGTGTTCAGGATGGTAAGATTTGCCTCTGTAAATCCAGCTTCTCAGTCCTTCAAAATTTGATCTCCCTTTATTTTAAAGAATATACTTATTTTACAAAACAGGACAGATTTTATGTGTTAACACAGTATACTCAATATAAAGAATAAAGTTTTTAAACAGGAACAACATGAATCACTGCTGTGGGCTGGGGTGGTGTGATGGCATTTCCCAGGAAGTGTCATGGTCCTTTGTAAGGAAGTGTCCACTTTGGGTTGGAGCCCTCCTGCCCAAGAGACAAAGCTGGATAGGAGCTTTGCTGGAGCAGCCGAGAGAGATGGTGTGAGGGATCCTGCACGGGGGACAGAGACTGCACATCTGATGTGAATGAGCAAGGGTTGTGCTAGAATCGGCTTATGGATGGCCTAGAGAAGGGGGTGACCCTTTCTCCATGGACAGCCCAGCAGTCATGCTCCACTGTGCGTTTTCTAATCTAGAGAGTAGGTCAAGAGCCAATAGCCCAAAATCTCTGTGGGCTAAACAAGAGTAGTGCTGAGGTGTGTGAGGTGGCAGATTCACCTGGGGATTTCCTGGTGCTCATTGCTATACACTGTGCATCATGCAGTAAGGGGGCAGGTGAGATTAGCACATGTGTCCTCAGGACGAGAGGCTTTGGGTTATCCTTTTCAATAAGGGCCCTGGGTTGTGATGGTGAAAGGAGGGGATGGGCAGTGTGTACAGGCTATGAACTCCTCAGCACTGGGCAGAGGGATCACGTCTCCTTCTCCTACAATGCTGATGGGCAACAGGAAATCAAGACCATGTTCTGAGATTCTACACATCAGACTCCTGTCTATTTCTGGCCCAGTGTTGACCTAGGGACTTCAGAGAAGCCATGGCTCTTGGTGGGGTAGGAGTGGCCAGAGGCTGTAGCACACCAAGGGTTTGCCAAAGCACAATACAGGAAGCAAAGCCTTATCTAAACCAACTGAGAAAAACTGGTGTCTTGAAGTAAATTTCGGGCAAAAGCATTGAGTGAGCTTGAGAATTATTTGCAACTTGTTACTGGGGTTCACTGAGATCACACAAACAGAGCACAGGCCGATAACTGCAAGGGACCTGGAGAGAATCCAGAGAATCTGGTATGAGAGGAGCACAGACTGGCCACGGATTCTAGATGTTGGTTTTGGAATCTTTTGTCTATCCTTCATGTTGCTGCCATTAATGTAGGTGAGTAGATCTTCTCAGGTAGTATGTGTCCAAGCAATGCCAATTAATCCCTTGGTTAGCTGCATCTAGTCCTGAGTTAAAAAGCCCTCTAGATGGACAGTTTTTCACCCACAGTCAAGATTATGGTACCTAGAGCAAGCAAAGCCTAGGGCGCTACTCTCTTATTCATGGAGATGACATATTCTCTCTAAGCATTGAAGTCTGCTCATGAGAAAGCCCTGCAGTTAGAGCACTGCGTGGGCAGTCAAGCATTTGCTTTTGTGCTCAGCCATTCAGGAGCTGAGGTCCCTTGGACAGGTTACTGTCCCTCTCTGGGTGACTGTTCACTCACCCATAAAATGGGGGCTGGAGTGGACACAATGAGCTGCCTGGTCCTTACAGTTTTGAAACACTTTGATTCTAGACTTTGACTTCTTCCCTTTGGCCTAGCTTAGGTGCTTAGGACACTCTTAGCAGACCCAAGACACCTGCTGGTTCTCTCTGGTGGGGGTCTGTGTGGGAGACAGTGTCTAAGTCTACTTTCTTGGAGGGACTTGAGTCTTTGGCAGATAATAGATGATTGTGTGGGCAGTTCCATATATTCTGGGGTGTATATCTTGTGGCTATGCTGTCTATTAGATGTAGAATGACTGGCTTGGCCCAGGTGTTCAGACTCCAAACCCCATGCTCTTCTGGCAGGAGAGCCTACCCCTAGGGAGAAGTGAGGTCTTGTGTAAGTCAGAGTGAAATAGACAAACTTAGTGCAGTGGCTAAGTGAGGTAGGCCATGCAGGGTCAGTGCAGAGAGTTCTTGAGTTCTGGTTCATCATTTAATTCACCATTGACGTCTGGGGAACGGCTAGTGGGCCTGCCATGAGCCGTGTTTGCTGCAATTCCAGTGTGATTAGGAAGAGTCATTTTCTGTGCCTCCTGGCACAGGGTCTGGTCCACAGGTGGCAGAGATAAAACTCCCCTGGAAGGATGCTGTAATGGCCAATGTAGATGGTGGCAGATTATGCATCTTAAAATGTGATTGCAAAATCAATAAGCCAATTACAGTGGTTAAATCTTTGCCTTTTCAGAGCCGCCTGTGGAGCTGAGCTGCTTGCTGTGGCATCAGGTGGCTGTGTGGCCCTGACTGCAGGGCTGGAAGGGTGAGAAGGCTGCATGCGGGGCTCTTCTCTCTCCTTTGGGAGCCCTGCCCTCATTGTGTGGACCCCTCAGTGGAAAAAAACAGTTGCCAGGAACTCTTTTGCACTTATGCATTGGAGATGGGGGCAAGAGGTAAGGGATTTTTTTTTTTTGAGTGCTTATGGTGACTTCATATATCACCATTACATCTTAACAACCCTGTGAGCTAAGTGTTGGCATCATCATTTCACACGGAAGGTGCATTGGTTTTCCTTGCTACACAGCAAACCTGCTCAAAACTCTGTGGCTTAAAAGAGCACATCACTGTCTATTTAGCTCACAATTCTACTGGCTGGTTCCTTCTGGTCTGGGCTGGGTCAGACTGATGCTGGTGGGTTGACTGGGGGCCTCTTGGTCCTGAGTGGCCTCATTCGGAAGTCTGGAAGTGAGCTGGCAGTTGGCTGGGATGTGGGGGTGACTCTATCTCTCACTGTGGCAGGAAAGCCCAGGCACATTCCCATGTCAGTGGAGGGTTCTAAGAGCATCAAAGATAGAAGCTGAAAGTCTTCATTTTAGGTCTAGACTCAGAGTGGGCACAATGTCACTTTTGTCACTTGCTATTGGTCAAAGCAAATGACTGGGGCTGCCCAGAATAGCGGGAGGGGCTGTCAAGGATGGTGGCCATTTTTGTAACCCACCACACAGAGAAGCTGAGGTTCTAAGACTTGAAGCAGCCTGCCCAGGGCATGCAGCTAGAATGGGAACCCACCTGGGGCACCTGGGTGGCTCAGTTGGTTAAGTGTCTGACTCTTGATTTCAGCTCGGTCATGGCCTCATGAACCATGAGATAGAGCCCTGTGTTGGGCTCTGTGCTGATAGCCTGGGGCCTTCTTGGGATTCACTCTCCCTCTCTCTCTTCCCCTCCCCCACTCATGCTTCCTAAACATACAAACAAACTTTAGAACGGGAACCCAGCCTGTGCTTTTCTAATACTGAATGTGGTGTGCAAGGAAACACCACTCTTAAAGAGAGAGCAATGCTCAACTCAGATAACTGAGAGTCTGCATTGTGGAATTTGAGGCAGCCATGGCTGATGGTGGGTAAGAGTTTTCAGATAGAGGGTGAATTTTTAAATTGCTGAGTATGGAGAGCATCCAGAGTTGTGTGACTGCTGAGTCTTCCTTGGCTGTGACCCTGGTGGACTCCTGAGTAGAGGGCTTCTGTATGTGTTCTGTCCCCCATCACCCCTCTCTATCTCCTTCCTCCATGGCTCTGTTCTTATTCTTTTTTTTGTGGTGTGGGAGGCATGTGTGTGTGTATGTACCTTCCATCAGAAGCTATGCTTCATCTTTTTGGAAGTAATGGGATTTAAAAAGCAAATTCATAACAAATAGATTTCTGTTTGCAATGCACACAGCTGGTATTTACTTCCACATTTCGAAATAATATGCTGACACTGCTATTTCTTGACTAATCGATTTTAAACATTGTCTATGGACTGCAGTGGAAGATGGCAATTTAGCTCTGCATGGACTTGCTTGCATTGGCCCTTCCGCCATCCTTCGGTGTACTTTTTGTCACAACTTTTGGTTAAATCAATGGTCAGTGTTTCTGTTACTATGACAGTACATTTTGCTTACCGCTAAGTGAAGTAGACAATGATGACGTTTCCTGGACTTAACATGTGCATGTTTTCCTTTTATTTGGTTTTCCATGTACCTATGTTTATTTTTCCTAACCACTTTGCCAGATCAGTTCTATATGAACCAGTTTTATATTCCAAATAGTCAAACTGACATTCTATCAATTTCCTTTTCTCCCAGAGCCTCCCACACGGGGTTTCTGGCTCTTGGTTGCTCTCCAGATTCCCAAGCAGCCTGTCATCCTGGGGCTTACTTTGCAGCATGCTCTGGATGGACTCCTGGGTCTCATGGCTTCCTTGCCTGCTTCACATCATCATTTTGCTGAAACATGTCCTCTTAATAGTTCCCTAAGTTATGAAAAGTTATGAAAAGAGTCCCTATGTGTCTGAAAATATTTCCTCCAAGCAGACTCTGGGACATGGGTTTGTGTGAAGATGACTCATTAAGAAGATACTTCCAGGAGAAAGGGGGAGGGGGTGGGGAAGCAGGACAAGGAGGAGGAAGCCAGGCCAAGTTTGATTTCAGCAGGAGTGCCAGTCACAGCCTTCCCAAGGAGCCCTGGGGTGAATACCACATCCCAGAGTTTGCCCTGCAAAAGGCAGCGGTGGGGTGTAGGGGAACCCTAGCTCTAGGCACTCTGTCTGGGCCTGAGGGTCGTCATCTGGAGACCACTGTGGTGCACGCCACTGGGAGCCCAACACACAACAGTTGGTGGCATAGACCAGGAGAGGTTGGCTGAGGAATCAGGACAAACGTCATCAGGGCAGCTCGGTAGCTGTGTGGGCAGGGTCCAACATTCAATGCAGGAAATAGGGATCATTACAGGTGTTCACACCAGTGTTGGAAGGGCTAAAGAGACAATTTCTAGGTGAGTCTCCTTGGGATGATTTTCAGAATGATACAGAATGCTCACTAGGGAGCCGTTCCCCCTAAGGAAGCCTCTGGTCTCCTGCAAGCTGAGGTATAGACCCTCAATTCTTCCAGGCAGTCTGAGTCATACAGAAAGAAGCCACCTCTACCACTGCCATAGCTTGGTGTCCACACCTTCTTAACCAGGATTTCATGAAAATTGCCTCCCCCTAACACAAAACCCACTTAATATACAGGACAGTGGCTGTAAACAAGTCTCAGAAATAGAGTTTTATCTATCTAATCTTTACGAATAGAAGGAGGGAAAACTGGAGGTTTAGAGAGCAATACGAATGCCATACAACTGGATATACACTTCTAGATTAAACAATTTTTTTCCCTGAGAATTTTGAGAGCATTGCTCCATTGTATTTGAATTTGTGGTTTCATTGTTGGAAAGTCTAATGCCATTCTAGTTCCCTTATGAGCAACTTTCTTTCTTTCTTTTTTTCCTCTCTATGGAAGCTTTGAGGATCTACTCTTTCCCCCTGGCACCATAAGATGTTATGATGATGTATGTTGATGTGGGGTGTTTTTCTTTCATTTTGTGGGGTGCTCAGTGGACCCCTTCAATCTGAACCTTATGACCTGTGCTATGGACTAAAATTTGTGTCCCCCTCTCTGCATATTCCTATGTTAAACCTGACCCCCAATGGGATGGTATTAGGAGGTGGGGCCTTTGGGAGGTGCTTTGCTCACGAAAGGGAGTAGTCCTTAGAAAAGAGGCCCAAGAGATCTCCGTCAGTCCTCCACCATGTGGGGACACAGCGAGAGAGAAGACAGATGTCAGTGAATCAGGAAAAGGGCCTTTATGAGTTGTGGACCCTGTTGGTGCCGTGGTCTTGGACTTAGCCTCCAGCACTGCAAGGGATAAGTGTTTGCTGTTCATGGTATTCTTGTTCCAGTCACCTGAGCGGACTAAGATGACCCGTGAAATAGTTAATATCATCTCATTGATAGTTTCCCTCTCCTATGTTTTCATTTTCTAGATTGCAGATTTTCTGAATTGACCTTTTCAGTTTCTTTTCTTTCTCTGTTTTCCATCTCTTTCTGCACTAATTTTTGTCTTTTTGTTCTACTTATTTCAGCCATTACATTATTATTTGAATTTCTAAGAGTTCTTCATGCATCTGTTACTTTTCCCACAGAAACCTATTCTTGTTTTGTGCCTGCAGGATCTTTCTGATTTAAATTTTTTCCTCCTTTTTTTCTATTTTGGTTTCATTTTCCCCATGTTAGAAGATTGCCTCAAATGTTTGGTGGTTGCTGGCTGCCAGTTCAGATTTAACAATGAAGCACTCAAAGCGAGTGGGGAGCCCTTGGTATGGGAGGGCCAGTTAACCAGAGGCTACATGAACAGCTGGCAATGAAACCTTATCTGGGGATCCCCAAATGTTGGACCTTGGGGTCTCTTTTCTGCACAATTATCCTGTCTTCTCTCTTGGGGCCCGAGCCAGGAGTGGGTTAGGTGGTGGTTGTTCTGCTGTTTGAGTGCAGACATTCTCTTCTCCTCTGTTTCTCTTCTGCATCTCACGCCCATCCTCCATTGTGCTTGGGTCCCCCGGGCTGGAGTCTTCTGGCTTAGTTTCTCCAGAAGCAAACATTTGATGTCCTGACTCAGGCTTTTAGAAGTGCAGGAGGGCCCCTGAGCTTCTGGGGCCCTTGGGGTTTCCTCCCCAGGCCAGCAGGGGTTATGTCTGTTGCACAATTACTGATGGTGCCCCTCTCACATTGTCTCATTGTGGCCCTCTCCCCACACTTCCTTCCAGCCTCCCGGTGTGCCCTGGGCGTCCCTATCCTGGGCCCCACGGGCTTGTTTGGGGCCAGCCAACTCCTTCCCTGGGCACTGCCTCTGTGCTTCCCTGAGGGCAGCTTCCTGGGTCCTCCTGGGGCTGGTACTCTCCTCCAGCTTTTTCCTAGATTCCAAAATGTTACTGCCATTTTGCATCTGCGTCTGTGCCCTCAGTTCTTATGGATTTATATATTTAAAAAAAATCCACTGATGTCATTTTAGTGGAGTGTTGTGAGGGAGAGCCAATGGTGGGTGTGATCAGACTCCACATTTACCTGCAGTCTGGAAGGGACTCCAGGGAAATGCACAGCCATTAGGAAGAAACATGGTGGCTACCATACCTCTTGGGTAAGCTCTTTCCCCTGCCTCCTGTGGCAGCTTACATGTTTGCTGTGGAATTATTTTACACGTGGGGCTTGCTGGGTCTCTAGGCATTTGCAGTGCACAGGATGTTTGTTAGTACCTTCCAGGGCCTGGCCTTGGGCTGGGGATGGGGCAGGACCATGGGAAAGTTCCTGCCCAAGTGGGCTGACACTGGTGGGAAGACAGTCTCGGGTAGCAGGTGCCAGAGCAGGTCATACACTGGCTTAAGGGGAGAGCCATCTGAGAGCCTGCGTGGCATCTATGGCTCCCGGATAGACATGAATAGAGGTGTGAGGCCTAGAGTGTGCCTTCAACAGTGTGATGTTTGAAGCTTTGTAAAAGACAAAGTGAAAAGAACATGCAAAGAAGCAGGCAAGCCCTCCCTTCCTTCTCCCCTCCCACCCACACTCCACAAAGACACTGTGGAGTACTTCCTACCTCCTCAGAAAACTCTGCAGCAGCACTGGGTGAACTCCTCAGGGCCAGTTCTAGTTCATGTGGTCCTGGAGTGCAATGAGGACTTTCTCTCACGGGGTCAGATTTGCATAAGTTATGACAAGCACATGCTGGTAGATCCTGTGTCTCTCTCCCCAGCGTCTAATAAAGAAAAATTCAATTCAAGGTAGATCTTTCTCTGCCCCATCCAGACCAAGTGTGGTTCAATTGATTACTTGCACATTTTGCGGTACATCCTCCCTGTGTTAGCTTTCTGTGCTGTGTAACCATTACCATGGACTGCGTGGCTGTACCAGCTCCCAGCTTTGTAAGTCAGAGGTTCAGCATGGTGCGACTGTGTTCTCTGCTCAGGGAATCATGAGGCTGACATACAAGGTTTGGCCAGGCTGAGTTTGCTTCTGAAGACTGGGGAAAAATCGCTCTCTTGTTCATTCTTTTTTTTTTTCCTTGGACATATAAAAATTATATATATTTAAGATATACAACATGATGGTTTGGTATATTCATACAATGTGAAATGATCACCACAATCAAGTTAACACACCCATTACATCATATAGTTATCATGTGTGTGTGTGTATGTGTGTGTGTGCACACACGTGTTTAGTTTTTTTAATGAAAAATTTTTAAAATTTTATTTAAATCCAGGTTAGTTAACATATACTATAATGACGGTTTCAGAAGTAGAATTTAGTGATTCATCACCTACATTTAACACCCAGTGTTCATCCCAATAAGTGCCCTCCTCAGTGCCCATCCCCCATCTAGCCCATTCCCCCATCCCCCCACCCACCTCTCCTCCAGCAACCTTCAGTTTGTTCTCTGTGTTTAAGAGTCTTTTATGGTTTGCCTCCCTCTCTGTTTTTATCTTATTTTCCCCTCCCTTCCCCTATGTTCATCTGTTTTGTTTCTTAAATTCCACATATAAGTTAAGACATGATATTTGTCTTTCTATGACTGACTTATTTTACTTAGCATAATGGAACCCTCCAGTTCCATCTATGTTGTTGCAAATGGCAAGATTTCACCTTTTTGATTGCTAAATAATATTCCATTGTGTATGTGTGTATATATATATATATATATATATATATACATTGTGTATATGTGGGAGAGCCATTTGAGAGCCTGCATGGCATTTATGGCCTCCCATATACATATGTATATATGGTATGTATACACACACACACACACACACACACACACAGTGTGGTTAGGTTTAATTTGAGATCTATCCTCTTAGCAAATTTCAAATTTACAACACAGTACTGTTAACTATGGTCATCGGGCTACACGTTTCATCTCTAGGACTTACTGATCCTGCCCGCATAACTTAAACTTTGTACCCTTGACCAGCATGGAGATCCATTTCCACCCACTGCTAGCCCGTGACAACCTCCATTCTATTCTCTGCTTCTATGAGTTTGACTGTTTTAGATTCCACATATAAGTGAGATAATGCAGTATTTGTCTTCATGTATCTGGCTTATTTCGCTTAGTGTAATGTCTTCCCGCTCCATCCATGTTGTAACAAAGGTTATTTCCTTCTTTTTAAAGGCTGAATATTTTATTATATGTATGTACCACATTTCCCTTATCCATTTATCTAAGGACACATTAGATTGTTTCCATGTCTTAGTTATTGGGAATAATGCTGCAATGAATATGGGAGTGCAAATATCTTTTTGAAATCCTGATTTCAAGTCCTTTGAATATATGCCCAGAAGTGGGGTTGCTGGATCATACTGTAGCTCATACTGTTTTCCGTAATGGCTGTACTAATTTGTACACCAGTGTACAGAGTTTCCTTTTCCCCACCTCCTCACCAACACTTATCTTTTGTCCTTTTGGTAACAGCCATTGTAGCAGGTGCAAGCTGATAGCTCATTGATTTTGACTTGCATTTCCTGGTGATGAGTGATGCTGAACACTTTTTCACATACCTGTTGACCATTTGGATGGCTTCTTTCCAGAAGTGCCTATTTGGGGCTTTGCTTGCTAATTCATTTTGTTGGCAGCACTCAGCTCCTTGTGGTTGGAGGACTACATGCTCTGCTGGGGACTGCTTTTGGTTTCTAAAGGCCACCCGTAGTCTTGTCACATGCCTCCTTCCATCTTTAGGCCAGCAAAGGTGCATTAAGTCCTTCTTATGCTTGGAATCTCCCACTTCCTCTGCTGGTCACCAGCTGGAGAAAACTCTTCTTTTAAAGGGCTCATGTGATTAGGTTAGGTCCTAATAATTCCCCAATATTTTTTAAAAACAAATCTTAATGTTTATTTTTGAGGGAGAAAGTGACAGAGCTCAAGCGGGTGAGGGGCAGAGAGAGAGGGAGACACAGAGTCTGTAGCAGGCTCCAGGCTCTGAGATGTTAGCACAGAACCCGATGCGGGGCTGGAACTCATGAATCATGAGATCATGACCCAAGCCAAAGTTGGATGCGTAACCGACTGAGCCACCCAGGTGCCCCAATAATTTCCCAGTCTTGAAGTCTGTTGTGCCAAGTGACATACCTAATTATGGAAGTAGCACCCATCACATACACAGGGTGTGTATGCACTGGGCTCCATGTGGGGAAGGAGGCTGGGCTTGTCTCTTCATAACTGCACTCTGTCCAGGGACACGAGGCTGACACACACAAACTCAGTCTGCATGTGGAGAGTGTTAGGAGAGCCACGCTCCGCTCCTGTCACTGTCAGTAACTAGCTGCCTCTCCCTGGGGCTCAGTTTGTAAATGGCTATATTGGGATTGAGTGATGGGCTTTATCTTGTATGCCAAATCTGGCTGGTTGGCCATGGTGCTTGGGGTGCTTCTTGAGAGGCTTGTGAGGTTGGCCTTGACCCTGGCGGGGAAGAGGGTGGTGATTGGTGTCTCTCAAGGATACCCACGGGCCCTCCTTCCATCTCCTGACTGATCTCCGCACGCTTCCAGCTCATTTGTTCAGCACACATTTACTGACGTTGTCTTTCTCCAGCATTTCAGCCTGCCGAGTTCACACTGAGCTATCTGAGAGGATTTTTTTGCAGAAGAGAATAACGGGAACCCAAGACTGGGGCACTAGGGGATAAAAGGAAGGCATGAACTTGTGTAAAACCTTCGAGCACGAAGGACTCTATTCTGGGGACTAAAGCTTCATCCTGTTTTGTTTTGTTTTTTCCTGAAACAGAAACTGCGTTGAACTATTGAACTGGGCAAAAGCATATGACTGAACACAGGACTGCTGCACCCACATTCTCGATAAAAATTGGACACTCTGCAAAAAATATTTTCCTAGTAACTGTCACAATGTACTCAGATAATTTTGTACATTGTAAAATGTAATTATGTCTTCCAGTCAGAATTTTTGGAAGACAACCGGTGCAAGTTTCTGGAGACTTCTGCAGTTTGCTAATAAAGACCCTGGGTATTTACTGCTCCTCGACAGGATGAAGTTTGGGTTGCTGCCTGAATCTACGCTTCCCAAGTGGCAATTCTAAGACCCCAGATAAACTCTTTTGTCTTATTTGGGTAACTTCCTGTTTTCTTAGCCAAGAAAGGGAAGGAAGAAAATCGACGTTCTGCCTGTTATCCCTCGACGCCTATTGATTGCATGGGCCACCGAGTCACCTGCACCATGTCATGGGCTTCCTTTGCCAGGTTCGTGCCATGTCCTCCTGTAATAAATAAGAAAGCTGAGGTGCATGCAAATCACTTACACACACCGGAGCAGAGACAGAAGAAACCCTCACCCTTCTGACAGTTCTAAGTACTGGGGTGCTGCATCGACGGCAAGAGCAAGGAGAGCAAGAGGAAGAGAGGAGCAAGGAGAGCAAGAGGAAGCCTCTCACATCCAGGTCCCCCTCCCCCACCCCCAGCCTCCCTTCTTGACAGTCATTTTCCTACCAACTTGGCCATCCCACCTCAGGGGGCATGTAGCCTGGATGCTGCGATAAAACACCCTCTTTGCACCAAGGAAATTGAGAGCAGGGGGTCAGGGGCTGGTTGCTCCTGGGTTTGATTCCTAATCACTTTTTAAATCCCTCGTGCCTTGTGAAATAAACGTGATGGACTTTGGGGGCTGGTTTCTGAAGCCTTGTGAGGAGGAGAGGCCCAGGCAGCCTGCGGACAGCTAATTTGATCAGAGGTTGTGATTTCCTCCTCTTGCCTCTGTGTCCAGGGCAGATAAAATGGAAGGAGGGCAGAGATGCTTAATTAACCCTGTAATTCTTGCATGGGCTAATTAGCATATAGATGAGGGTGGCTCTCCAAGCCTGTCTCAGAGCTGTCTCCTGTCTGTGTGCAGAGCGCTGGGCTAGCCCCCACATTAACCAGTCACAGTCCTTCCCAAGTTCTGCCTAAAGGAGGCCCATGACTGTGGGGTGGTACAGGGAGATTGGGGGCCTCTTATGGACTTAGGAATTTTTAACACAATCTCTCAGCCAGTGCTTTGAGGACACTATGACCGGGGCTACTTAGGCTTCTCATTAGTTTGGCTTGGTTCTGGCATTCTGGACACTCTGTGGTCAACTTCTACCCACCCTGGGGTCTCTGCCCTCTGACCTTGTCTTCCCAAGCTGAGAGTGTGGAGCCCGGCTGTGGCAGTTGCCCAGGAGGAGGGGTTGGACTCAACCATTTGCCCTGTCTTTCCCAGAGCTGCGTTGGTTATCTGTCCCCTCCCTTATCCAGTTGGTAGATTCAAGGCTTGGAGAGCCTTAGAAGCCCTCCTGGAATTTCCTCCCCACTAACTAGGCGTAGGCATGCCAAGCACAGCTATTCCCTTGGTTGGGGGAGGGGTGGGGTGGAGGGTTCCAGTTAGGGGTCTGACAAATGTGCTGTGTGGCTTAGTGTGCTGGGGGAGTGGGTGGGCCCAGGCAGGGTGGAAGTAGGACCATGGGCAAGCCCCTCTGGCCCTCCAACCCTTCCTGTGTCCACTCCTTGAGGGTCTGCCCCTGAAGCTCTCCAGTGTACCCTTACTCCCCACCTTGCAGCTCCAGAAGTCTACCTGCTGTAGCACGTGGGGCTGGAGGTTTGAAGAAAGAAAACATTTGCTTAACAAAGTCCAGGTTTGAATTTGATCTGGGCCAAGCCTCTGTCCTGATGCACACAGGTTCCATCGGGGTTCCTGATGACCCAGTCACATAGAGGGAGAAGGCACACTGGACAAAACGGCCAGGGCAGGGATGCAGGCCCAGCCTTGTCCCAACCGTCCCCATCTGTGAAATGGGGATGATGATACACACTTCACAGATTCAATTTCTGGTCTCACAAGAAGCACCTTGGAGGGTGGAGCCATATCTGCATTTTACAGATAAGACTGTTGGGGCTCAGAGTGGCCATGTTTAGCTCAAGAGGCCAGAATTGGGAATAGAGCCTAGGGTAGCATGCAGACCAGTGGGACTCTGAGCTTCCGTTCCCCCCAGCGGAAGAGGGCAGAGGGCCTCCGTGTAGGGCATGTCAGGGTGTGCATGTGTGTGCACATGTGTGTGCATGTGTGTGTGTGTGCCTGTGTTAGCATGCATGGGGTCTGCTCAGCAGTTCTGTGGGGCTGCTGTGGTGGAACCAACACACAGGCCTGAGGAAAGGTCTGTTCATTCTATCACTTATCTTAGTGAGAGTGGTGTGGGCAGAACTTGCGAGTAGCCAGAAATATTTTAAGAGAAAACATTTTTAAAGTTTATTTATTTATTTTGAGAGAGTGAGCGAGCGGGAAGAGTGGCAGGGAGAGAGGGAGAGAGAAAATCCCAAGCAGACCCCGGGCTGTCAGTGCAGAGCCCAATGCTGGGCTCGAACTCATAAACAGTGAGATCATGACCTGAGTCCAAACCAAGAGTTAAATGCTCAACTGACTGAGCCACCCAGGGGCCATAAGAGAAATTAAAAAAAAGTTTTTTTAATGTTTATTCATTTTGGAGAGACAGAGAGTGTGAGTGGGGAGGGGCAGAGAGAGAGAGGGAAACACAGAATCTGAAGCTGGCTCCAGGCTCTGAGCTGTCATCACAGAGCCCAACGCAGGGCTTGAACTCATGGCAGCGTCATGAGATCATGACCTGAGCCAAAGTCAGACGCGTAACTGACTGATCCCCCCAGGTACCCCACTAATAAATTTTTTATTGAGATAATTGTAAATTCACTTGAAGTTGTAAGAAATAATAAGGTTCACTTGTACCCTTTACAGGGTTTCCTTCAATGGTAACATTACAAAATTATAGTATAATATCACACAGTACATGCTGATGTTGATACAACCCTCTGATCTTTTTTTTTTATATATGAAATTTATTGTCAAATTGGTTTCCATACAACACCCAGTGCTCATCCCAAAAGGTGCCCTCCTCAATACCCATCACCCACCCTCCCCTCCCTCCCACACCCCATCAACCCTCAGTTTGTTCTCAGTTTTTAACAGTCTCT
Organism: Panthera tigris; assembly: GCF_018350195.1. Classification (NCBI taxonomy): domain Eukaryota; kingdom Metazoa; phylum Chordata; class Mammalia; order Carnivora; family Felidae; genus Panthera; species Panthera tigris. Next base: position 109,530,750 of record NC_056667.1, on the reverse strand, counting down.
TATGCTTTGGCTCTCTCCCACTCTAAGCTCTTTTTTTTTTTCCTTCCCCTCCCCATGGGTTTCTGTTAAGTTTCTCAGGATCCACATAAGAGTGAAACCATATGGTATCTGTCTTTCTCTGTATGGCTTATTTCACTTAGCATCACACTCTCCAGTTCCATCCACGTTGCTACAAAAGGCCATATTTCATTCTTTCTCATTGCCACATAGTATTCCATTGTGTATATAAACCATAATTTCTTTATCCATTCATCAGTTGATGGACATTTAGGCTCTTTCCATAATTTGGCTATTGTTGAGAGTGCTGCTATAAACATTGGGGTACAAGTGCCCCTATGCATCAGTACTCCTGTATCCCTTGGATAAATTCCTAGCAGTGCTATTGCTGGGTCATAGGGTAGGTCTATTTTTAATTTTCTGAGGAACCTCCACACTACTTTCCAGAGCGGCTGCACCAATTTGCATTCCCACCAACAGTGCAAGAGGGTTCCCGTTTCTCCACATCCTCTCCAGCATCTATAGTCTCCTGATTTGTTCATTTTGGCCACTCTGACTGGCATGAGGTGATATCTGAGTGTGGTTTTGATTTGTATTTCCCTGATAAGGAGTGACGTTGAACATCTTTTCATGTGCCTGTTGGCCATCCAGATGTCTTCTTTAGAGAAGTATCTATTCATGTTTTCTGCCCATTTCTTCACTGGGTTATTTGTTTTTCAGGTGTGGAGTTTACAACCCTCTGATCTTATTTAGGTTTCCCCAGTTTTACTTTCATTCATTTGTGCATGTGTTTGTACATGGATGTGTATGTGGGAGGAGTGGTTTGAGGGATGGGGCTGATCAAGGGGAGGATATGACCATGTGGGGCAGTAACACACCACAGGCTCAAAGAGGTCGTGTTGAGACAGGGTTGCATGTGGGGGAACCCTTCCCAGCAGAAATCTGTGCAGAGGCTATGAGGTCCAGAGAGGTGTGTCACTACTCAGAAGGAGAGGAGGGCAGGACACCTTCTGGGAGAGAAGCAGGTGGGGCAGAGGGCTCATGTGTCCAGGCATGTCTGGGTCACAGAGTTGGGAAGTGCAGCAGGGGCATCGGGCTTTATGTTATAATTTTTTAAATGTTTATTTTTTAAAGAGAGAGACACAGTGCGAGCAGGGGAGGGGCAGAGAGAGAGGGAGACACAGAATCCAAAGTAGGGTCCAGGTTTGGTGCTGTCAGCACAGAGCCCAATGAGGGGCTCCAACCCATGAAACAAACTGTGATATTGTGACCTGAGTGGAAGTCAGAAGCTTAATTGACTGAGCCACCCAGGTGCCTCTGGGCTTTATCTTATAAATAAAGAACAGCTATTGGGAGAGTTTCCATGAGATATGCAAAGCAGGCAGTCTCTAAATGGCTAAAACTTTGCTTGTTTGGGCTGCTTTTTTTAAATAATTGGATGTGTGTAAATTGGAATTTGGTGCCTGAGGGCTTTTGACCTAATGGGTCTCAGCCACAGCTGGAGAAATAAACAACTCAGGGGCAATACATACTGGCCATCTTTGGCTTATTTATGAGTGTGTGTGTGTGTGTGTGTGTGTGTGTAGGCCTGTGTTTATACAATTCTATCACTTGTGTAGTTTTATGTATCCACCAGCAGTCAGGTTACTGAGCCATGTTAACACTCCAAAGTTCCCTCCTGTTAGCATTTTCTAATCCACTGCTAGCCACCACCTGCCCCACCCCCCAATCCCTGGCAACCACTAGTTTGTCCCCCATTTCTTAAGTGTTACTATTTCAAAAAAGTTATATGAAAGAAATCATATAATCCCTTTGAGACTGGCTTTTTTTTTCTCTCAGCATAATTCCCTGGAGATTGGGCTATTACAAATAAAGCTGCTGTGAACATTTGTGTAATTGTTTTTGTGAGAACACAAATTTTCATTTCTCTAGGATAGTGTCCAGAGTCCTATGGCAATTGAATGTTTGCTTTTGCGAAGAAATTGCCAAACTGCTTTTCTGAGAGGCTCTATCGTTTGATGTGCCTGAAAGCGTGAGACATGTGGTGTCCCTTCATGCTCCCCTAGTATTTGGTGGTGTTACTATTTTTACCGTGCCCTCATTCTCATAGGTATATGATGATACCTCTTGTGGTTTCAATTTGCATTTCTCTAGTGGCTGCTGATGCTGTCTTTTCGTGGGCTTTTTTTCCCATCTGTATATCCTATTGAGTGAAATGTGTTCTCACGTCTTTTGCTCATCTTCAGACTGGATATATATTTTTTTAATGTTGAGTTTTGATTGTTCTTTATGTATTCTAGATACTAGTCCTTTTTTTCAGGTATGTTGTTTGCAAATATATTCTCCAAGTCTGTAGCTTGTCATTTTTATCTTTTTTATGTGAGTATTCTCAGAACCAAAGTTTTACATTTTAATAAGGTCCAGTTTAGGAGCACCTGGGTGCCTCAGTTGAGCTTCTGACTTCAGCTCAGGTCATGATCTCACAGCTTGTGGGTTCAAGCCCCGTGTTGGGCTCTGTGTTGACAGCTCAGAGTGTGGAGCCTGCTTGGGATCTGTGTCTCCTTCTCTTTCTTCCCCTCCCCTGTTCACACACACACACACACACACACACTCTCTCTCTCTCTCTCTCTCTCAAAAATAAGTAAACATTAAAAAATAAAAAAAAATAAGGTCCAGCTTATTAAAATTTCCTCTTAAAGATGATGCTTTTGGTATCAAGTCAAAGAACTCTTTGCCTAGCACTGATCCTGAAGATTTTTCCTTATTTGTTTATTTTTTCCTGAAAGTTTTATAGTACTATGTTTTGCATTTAAGTCTATGATTCATTTTGGATGAACTTTTTTTTGTGTGTGTGTGTAAGATATGAGGTTTTAGGTTTTGTTTTTTATTTTTGAAAAGGCTATTCTATCTAATTGGTTTTGCACTTTTGTTGAAAATTACTTGGACATATTTAGTTCTATTCTGTGTTCTCTATTCTATTCCATTGATCTATGTATTCATTTCTCTACCAATGCCACATTTACTGTAGCCTTAATATTAGATAGATTATTCCCACTTAATTTTTTTATCTCAATGTTGTTTACTATGCTAGTTCCTGTGCCTTTCCTTATACATTTTAGAATAAGTTTCTCTATGTCTATAAGAAACTTTATGGGCATCACATTAAATCTATCAATCAATTTGAAGGAGAGTTGATATCTCACTATTTTGAGTCTTCAAATCTATGGAGTATCCAAGAAGTGGAATATCTCTCCTTTCATTTAAGTCTTCCTTGATTGTTTTCATCAGCATTTTGTAAATTTCAACATATAGACCCTATACATGTTTTGTTAAATGTATATCTAACTATTTCACTTTCTTTGGAGCAATTGTGAATGGTATTGTGTTTTATTTTATTTTTTAAGTTTATTTATTTATTTTGAGAGACAGAGAGAGACAGAGAGAGAGAGAGAGAGAGCAGGGGAGGGGCAGAAAGAGAGGGAGAGAGAGAATCCAAGCAGGGTCTGTGCTGTCAGTGCAGAGTCCAATGTGGGGCTTGATCCCATGAACCATGAGATCATGACCTGAGCCAAAATCAGACTCTTAACAGACTGAGCCACCGGGGCTACTGAGCCCCGGTATTGTGTTTTAAAATTTGTTTTCTGTATTTCATTTAAGAAATGTGATTGATTTTTGTGTGTGTTAATCTTGTATCCTATGACCTTGCTGAGCTCACTTATTCATTATAGGAGGATTTTTTTTGTAGATTCCTTAAGGTTTTCTATGTAGTTAATCATGTCATCTTCAATACAGATAGTTTTGTGTTTTTTTCCTTCTTGATGTCTTTCATTTACTTTTCTTGCCTTATTGTAGTGACTAGAACTTCTTGGGGGAAATATTCAGGTTTTTTTTTTCTACCATTGAGTATAAATATTATTGTTATAATTTTTTGGGGAGAGGAAGGTATTCTTTAAAAAGTTGAGGTAATTTGTCTCTATTCCTAGTTTCCTGAGAGTTTTTATTTCTAAATTATGAATGGGTGTTAGATTTTGTTAAAAGCTTTTTCTGCATCAACTGATAATAATGTATGGATTTTATTCTTTAGTTTGTTGACATGGTGTGTTATACAGATAGATTTTCAAATGTTGAGTCAGTCTTGCATTCTTGGAATAAATTTCACTTGATCATGACGTATAATTCTTGTTACATATTGTTGGAATTCTTTTAAATTTCATTGAGGGTTTTGCATCTGAAGTCCATAAGAGAGATTGGAGCACAGTTTTGTCTTTGGTTTTGGGATGAGAGTATCCCCTTCTCTTATGTTTTATGGATGAGATTTTGTAAAATTGGTGTTGATTTTTCTTTCAAATATTTGATGGAACTCTTCAGTAAAACCATCTGGTTCTGGACATTTCATTCTTGGAAGCTTTTAAATTATGAATTCAATTTCATTGATGATTATAGAGCTACTCAGATGTCTGTTTCATCTTGGTTGGGTTTTGGTACATTATAGTTTTCAATGAATTGGTACACTTCTAAGTTGTCAAATTTATGAATTTAAAGTTGCTCACAGTATTCCCTTATTACCTTTTTAATGACTGTGGAATCTGGAGTGATATTGGTGATCTGTGTCTTTTATCTTTTTGTTTTTGTTAGTATTGCTAAAGGTTTATCAATTTCACTGATATTTTTAAAGAACCAATTTATTATTTCATTGATTTTTCTATATTGTTTTTCTATCTTCAATTTCATTGACTTCTCTTTTTATTATTTTATTCCTTGTGCTTGCTTTTCATGTATTTTGCTCTGTCTTTGCTAGTTTCTTGAAGTAGGAACTTAGGTTGATTTTATATTTGATTTGAGATTGGTTAGGTTATTAATATCTAATGTAACTATAAATAATAAATACAAATATAAATTGTGCTATAAGTTCCCCCCTTAGCCCTGCTTTAGCTGCATCACAAAAATGTTGTGTCTTCAATTTCATTGTATACCATGTATTTTTAAATTGCCTTTGAGGCTTCCTTCTTGACTTATGGATTATTTAAAAGTGTGTTGTTTAGTTTCACTGTGTCTGTTGTTTTTGATTTCTGGTTTCATTCCATTATGGTCCAAGAACTCAGTCTGTATTGTTTCAATTCTTCTAAATTTGTTGAGACTTAAATTTTTTTTTATTTGAGTATAGTTAATACACAATATTACATTAGTTTCAGTTGTTGAGAGTGGGTTTTTTAAAGTTTTTATTTAAATTCCAGTTAGTTAACATACAGCATAATATTAGTTTCAGGTGTACAATTTAGTGATTCATTGCTTACATACAACATCTGGTGTTCACCACAATAAGTGCCCTCCTTAATCCCCATCACCTGTTTCACCCATTCCCCACCCCTCTCCCCTCTAGTGATTATCAGCCTATTCAGGAGTGGTTTTATAGACCAGGATATGGTCTGTCTTGGTGAATGTTCCATAGCCACTTTTAAAATGTGTATTCTGCTATTCTGGGGTGGAGTGCTCTATGTATGTTAATTAGAGCTCCTTGGGTGGTTGTGTTGTTAGAAATCCCTCTATATCTTTGCTGATTTTCTGCTTAGTGGTTCTGCAGGTTGCTGAAAGGAGAGTGTTGGAGTCTCAACTATAATTTTAGCTTTATCTGTTTCTCTTTTCAGCTCTGTTTTTGCTTCATGTGTTTTGAGGCTCTGTTGTTTGGTGCATACACATTTAGGATTGTTATGTATTCCTGGTAATTTGGTCCTTTTATCATTATGTAATATCCCTCTTTGTCTCTAGAAATTCCTCTTCTCAGAAGTCTATTTTATCTGATATTAACATATCCACTCCTGTTTTAAAATGTTTTGTATGGCCTCGGACAATGAATTCCCTTCTCAGCTTTGGGTCTCAGTTTCTTCATCTATAAAATGGAAGGGGAGGTTTGGGGTCAAACAAGGTGGCCTTGAAGACCCTTCTAGTAGTGATATTCTGTAGCTCACATCTCCCACATGATCTCTGTGTAGGTGATGCTGTGTACTGCTTTTGTGCAAAGGATGTTTTCCTTGGTGAGTGCAAGCCCAGGGAGCAGGCATGAGGACCAGGGCAGTGGAGGAGGGCAGAAGGGGGAACGTGGGAGGATTATCACTGAGTTAGACTTGATTAAGAGAACAGGGTCCCTAAGAAGCTGTACCCTGGGTCTCAGGGTATCTCTTGAGCCACAGGGAAGGAATTTGCCCACTGGTTTGTATATACCACTGGATAAAGGTTTGTCCTTGGGGTATTAACCCTTGGCTCCTCCAGACACGTGTGTCGATGTGATGGCCTCCCTGGGGATGTCAGCAGGGATGCTCAGGTCGCAGGGGTGGCAGGGGCAAAGGCAGGGGCCAGGAACTTCATTTCATCTGTGTGAAGTTGGTCAGAGACCAAAGGAGCAGGAACAGAGATGGGAGGCCAAAAGGACCTGAAGTGGCTCATCTCCCTTCTCACCATCAGTGGTGCTCATTCCTATCTTCCCTCATTGACTCAGCTGAACACATGCAAAACATTGTGCTATGTGTGGCTAGCTTGATTATTCTTGGTCCACTTATTCAACATTCAGGCATATATGGCTCTTTGTGTTTCTTAGTGTGACCATTCTAAGCAACTGGCTCACAGCTCCGGGCAGGTCCCCCTGCCTTCTGTGATGCAGGGTGAGACCGTGTGTCATGCCATGGCATCCTCTACCCAGCTGGTCCATGAGCTTCATGACCTCACAGTTGCAGGGGATCCAGCACCTCTGTCATGTTGGAGTGTTCTGCCAGGGGTGCCCTAACAAGGCGCCCCCATCCTCTCTGAGCTGCCTGGAGTGGGGACTTGGTCTGGCTCAGCTGTGATGGGCCCATCACCATCTGTCTGAAAGTTGTTTTGTGAAGATTTGCTCAATAAATTTCCTTGTGTGCATTCTCTGAAAGATCACCATTAATGCACAGTTTTGCTGGGTTTCAAAGATGCTCCTTTGGGTCCCTAGCCTGTGGGATGATTGCAGAGATGAAAACCAGTGCAGGCAGATGATGGAGATGTTGGGAAAATCCCAGAGTCAGGGGGAAGACATTTGCCTGATAACTGCTCTAGTCTGTAGGAAGTCAAGAAAAACCTTTTTTTTTTTTTTTTTTTTTTGGGTTGCCTTTCTCTTTTTTCTTCTGGCAAGTGGCAGTGATTCAAGCTATGTTTCCAATTAGGACATATGGTAGAATTAACGAATCTCTTCCACTGTACATTGCAGGCCATATTTAGTATGGAGAGGATGTGAAGTTTTCCTTGGTGATAATAATGCTAGCAGCTGTCATCTTCCAAGCACCTATTCGGTGTCAGATCACGGCAAGTGTTGTCTCATTTTGTCTTCATGACAGCCCTGAGGGTAGGTGTCATTACCCGATGTCACCCGATGTCCTGGGTGGGCGTTTTGGAACTTCCTTTGTTCATGTAGGAGGTGGGGCCTGGGTCTTCTCGGTTGCTCAGAACTCAGACTGTGGATGAGGCCTGTGTGAGCAGTGGGTGCTATCAAGGAGGGTCATGGAGGGGTGAGGATGGGAGACTGGTGCTCCAGGGAGTGGGAGCCCCAGAAGGGGGTGGGGGTTGGACAGGGCCCCTGGGACACAGAAGGGGCAAGACACTGGCATCAGGCTGGGCCCCACACACACCCACAATCTGGACCCCTAAAGGGACTTGGGGATAGTCATCCTTCTGGGGGCAGAACTTCTGTCTTAGGCTGTCCAGCTTCTGGAACCATGAAGCTCCTTTGGAAGTGGAGTTTGAAGAACCTGGCCCGCATTTTCTCCCACGATTGCATTCCTGGGACTTCACTGGGCCTGAGGCTGTCTGAGGTCCTGGAGAGAGAAAAGGAGAAGACAGGGAGTGCCACCCTGGTCCTGCTGCAGGTGGTTTGAGCCAAGTGGCCCTGGGCTGCCCCGCATGTGGCCTCATACAGGGCTTCCTCCTCTCCAGACCCTGAATCTGCAGCAGGAAATTACAGGTTTGAGGTAGATGATTTCTAAGAGCTGCCCTTTTATGACATGGAGGCCACCATTCCAGGCACTGGGGGCTGGACAGTCACCCTGAGCTGTGAGGTGGGCAGACCCAGCGCTCAGGCTCACATGAGTTCCAAGCTTTTCCAGTTTTTCTAGAGAAGCCAGAATTTAGATTTTATGTGATAACTCCTGAGTTTCAAAAACTGATAACTGGTTTAAAACAAAACAAAACAAAACAAAACATTGAAGGCTAGACAAGGTCCCTTTGCTAGCTGGATGTCCTGTGGGAGCCACTGTGTACCTCTAGGCTGGGGCCTTGAGTCCATGAATTATGAAGCCAAATCTGTACAAGGAAACAGGAGGAATCAGCATCTGAATCAGCACTGTGTCTCCTTCCGACTCTGCTGCTTCCCAGCACCTGTCACAGGCTTGGTGCCCGGTAGACTGTTAGTAATTTCTGAGAAGGTGATCTCTTTCATGTATCCTCCATGACTTTCCATCAGGGGTCCATAGCTTTGTGCTTCAGTGTCAGGTGTGAGCACGTGTGAGAGTCTGTGAGAGTGACTGCATGTGTGTGTGTGTGTATGTGAGAGAGAGAGAGAGAGAGAGAGCGATGTGCATGTGATCATGTGTTTGTGTGAGAATGTGCATGAGTGTGCGTGCCTATGAGTGTGTATATAAGAGAGCATGTGTGTAGGAGCAAGTGTGAGTGTGGGTGAGTGTGCATGGGAAACTGGCCATAGGAGCAGGTGTGAGTGTGGGTGAGTACGTATGAGTGACTGGCTGTAGGAGCAGTGTGGTGAGTGTGTATGAGAGACTGGTTATAGGAGCAGGTGTGAGTGTGGGTGAGTGTGTATGAGAGACTGGTTGCAGAAGCAGTGTGAGTGTGGGTGAGTGTGCATGAGAGACTGGCCATAGGAGCAGGTGTGAGTGTGGGTGAGTGTGTATGAGAGACTGGCCATAGGAGCAGGTGTGAGTGTGGGTGAGTGTGCATGAGAGACTGGCCGTAGGAGCAGATGTGAGTGTGGGTGAGTGTGCATGAGACTGGCCATAGGAGCAGGTGTGAGTGTGGGTGAGTATGTATGAGTTACTGGCTGTAGGAGCAGTGTGAGTGTGGGTGAGTGTGCATGAGAGACTGGTCATAGGAGCAAGTGTGAGTGTGGGTATGTGTGTATGAGAGACTAGCAGTAGGAGCAGTGTGAGTGTGGGTGAGTGTGCATGAGAGACTGGCTGTAGGAGCAGGTGTGAGTGTGGGTGAGTATGTATGAGTGACTGGTCATAGGAGCAAGTGTGAGTGTGGGTATGTGTGTATGAGAGACTAGCAGTAGGAGCAGTGTGAGTGTGGGTGAGTTTGTATAAGAGACTAGCAGTTCAAGCAGTGTGAGTGTGGGTAAGGGTGGTGCCGTCTACTTTGGAGTCTGGGGTTGCTTTGTAAGCTGAGCATTTTGCTCCAGACTTCTGCTGGTTGCTGACAAGAACATAACTAGTCCCTGCTGCCCATTCCCTTGGCTCCTGTCCAAGATGTTTTCCCCACAACAAAAGGGACTAAGCACTTTCTCACCCGTGGTGTCCACCGTGGGCTTGGTTCCCAGCACCTCTGCATAGACTATTGCTGCTGGGCCCTGCTGGAGAGGCCATGTGGGGAGCCCAGAGACCATGATGGGAGGGATTTGGCATGTGACTCGGGATGTCCTGGACCTGCCATGCTGCCAGCTGAGCACCATGGAGCAGCCTAGTTGATGTCACGCAGAGCAGAAGAATGACCAGCCAAGTTCTACCTCAATTCCCAACCCACGAAATAGTGAGATGTTACAAAATGGTATTGTGCGAAGCCACTAAATCTTGGGATGGTTTGTAGAACAGCAGCAGATAAGCAGAATAATCAATTCCTTTAATATTTCCCAAATGGTAACGTGTCATATTTTGTAAAAGATTTCTTTCATGTCGCTTCAGTTTAGGAAGAACTATGTCAGCAAACTGTGACAATTAAAAAAAAGAAGAAGAAGACGAAGAAGCCCAAATCCCAGTGAGACCCAGGCTAGCTCATTCATTTGGATTCAGTTCTAATGATGATTACTTATTTCCCCCTGTTAGCAGCATCACTGGTAACTAAAGTTAGCCTTGGCTCAAAAATCGATGTGTTATTTTAGAGCCCAAAGTAGGCAGCGAAGTGTCTGATGATTGACGACAGGATTGCTGGAGCTCTAGCTGGCTCCGGGCCTCGCTTCCTTCCCTCTTGTCATCTCCCGGGTGGCAACAGGGAGCAGCCAGCCCACTGCCCAGGTGGCCCGCAGCCAGTAAGGATGTGCAAAAGCCTCCAGCAGGTTTCCTGCCATCCTTGGGCCAGGCCTCCCTTGGTGAGGCAATGCAATCCACCGATGCTGCTGTGGCTGAATTGAGTTTTCCCCCATTCTTGTGTTGCAGTCTGAACCCCCAGGACCGCACGCAGCATGTGGCCTTATTTGCACATCCGGTGTGATTGGAGTCCTCCTGAGAAGGGGCGGCCAGGACACAGATGCATACAGAGAAGATGATGTGAAGACAGAGAAGACGAGCATCCAGGCCAGGAGACAGGCCTGGGACCCATGCTTCTCCCACGGCCTTCAGATGGAGCCTGCCTTGCTGACACCTCAGTTTTGCACTCCATCTTGCCACAGGCTTGGACTGGCCCACTCTCCTGGGCATCCTGTGTGGTTACCCATGCACTCCACCCCCACCCTCCGACCCTGTCCATGGCTCTTCCCATGCTCTGGAGCCCCTCCCCAGCTAGGCCCTACTCCTTTCCAGGATGATGCTCTCAGGACCATGCTTCACCCATCCCTGTGACCCCTTACGTCCCTTGTGGGGTTTTGCTCTTTCATTCATGTGACAAGCAGAAGTGACACTGCAGCTGGGTTCTTGGTCCTTCCATTTCTGTGTCTTATGGCTGAGAAATCCCCAGGGTGGGACAACCCAGTAATTCCGAATCAAAGCTCTGCTGGCAAGCATTACTCATGTTGTCTCTGACCGCACACTTTGGGACCCACTGGACCCACTCTTGGTCTGTTCCCATCCAGGCTCCTCGTGGCACAGTTGTCCTGTGCATGAAGGCTGAAGCCAAGGCTGAGGCAGGATGGGGCAAACTCAGAGGGCTGTGGGGTGGGGCCTGGTAGGCCTGCTAGTGGGGCTTGAGAAGCCATAGCAGTGGGTAGCAGTCATCAGATGGCACAGGCTGCCGGAAGGACAGGGTCAGGGAAGGAAAGCATAGTGTAGGTCAAGAGCAAAGAAAGCAAAGTCTGGAGGTGCTGAAATGTTCACAGAGTCCCAGAGGGGTAGGCGGTGAGCTGTGGTAGAAGAGGGGGGCAGGCTGAAGGCTCGGGAGGGAGAGGCCTGATGCCAGCCTGGCGGTGGCCCTGCTTCCTCAGCTTTCCTGGGATTCACACGTGATGTTCGTACACTGGCTTCCTGTACTTTTGGGGAGGCATCTTGGGATGAAGCAAGAGTGGGCAGGGAGAAGTGGATGGCTGCCATGCAGGCCAGCTGCACAGGGAGCACTGGGCCAGAGTGGCCTTCAGAGATATCCCTGGCTAGGTGAGGGGGAGAGATGGCCTTGCCTCCACCAGCCGCAGGAGGGCGGGACCTCAGGCCAGGCTGCTGTCTGCAGCTGTGTCCACCTTGCAGTGGCTGACAGCACCCAGCAGCCTAGAGACCATTTGGGGTGTCCTGCCTCTGCCCCTGATCCTGCCGTCCCCTTATCTGCTGTGCCCTCCACTTTCCAGCCCCCAGTACACAGGGGTCCCCAGGGATACTTGTCTGGCATCTTACTCTTCCCCTTGGGCCCTGCCTCTCTCCAGAGGTGCCCCAGGCAGAGGCCTCTGGTGCCTGCTTAGCTGTGTGGGACCAGTAATCTGCTGATGGCAGTGCTTGGTGCTGTAACAGCTTCTGTGGGCTCTGCTGGTCCTGCCCTGCTTACCCAGGAGCACAGTCCCTTCTGCTGGGCACCACCATGAGTAAGACATACTCTTTGCTCTGGTCATTGCTCAGCGTGTCCTCCCAGCCCTTGGTGCCACCGCCGTCGAGACCCGTGTCTTCTGCCTATCATACCTGTGGTGACTGCATTCTTTCCCTTGCCCCTTCCTCAGGGTGTCCACTGCCCTAGGTCGCTGGGGTCAGGGCTGCTTCTCTCCCTCCACCTGAGATAAGTGACCAGTGGAGGGTGCTTGAACCAGGAACTTATCCATGGCCGACCAGAGACTTAGGCCCCAGGGAAAGCTACCAAGGGCTTGGGCTGGGCCAGTCAGGTTCCGGAGTGGACACTGAACTGAAGAAGCCAACAGAGCCTGTGCTGAGAAAGGGACCGAGAGTGGGCTGTTGTGGTTCTGGTAGGTGGCTTGGCAGGAGAGGAGATGCACAGAGAGGGAGAGACACCCAGGGTCCAGGGAGTGCCCACCTCAGGGAGCCCCCCTCCCAGGGCCTGTATGTGCTTTCCAGAAGGGCATTCCAGACCTTTCCCCAAGGCAGCCTTGGTTTTCTCTCAAATTGGTAACCAGCTCTTTGTCAGGTACGGCTCTTGCACAGTCCCTGCATGGCTGGCCTGGGCCAGCCCTCTGTGGAGGGAGTGAGGAGAGTAGGGGAGAGGGGGGCCGAGGGAGAGCTCAGGCTGGGGAGACACCGCCTCTGAACACCCAGCCCTCTTCAGGCTGGAGCTGGGAGCAGGCCCGGAGCAGTTGGGAGGTCCTGCAGAGGGGGGATTCCTGAGCCTCCTTTTGGGACAGGGCCAGCGGGATGCTGGGTGACAGGCTTTAACAAAGGCAGGGCTTCGAGCAACGAGGCCAGGTGGGAATGTGCCTTCGGCACGCTTGGACAAGCAGACCACGATTCTCACCCAGAAAGAGTGTGGCCTGAAATTGGCAACTACCTCACGTCCACATTAGGGGAATGGCCATCTAAATTATGGAGCGATTAGAATGAATGCCATGCAGCCATTACATGGTTTACTCAACACATGAATTAACACTATAAAGTGCTTGCAATGTGACCCTGAGTATGAAAACCAGGCTACAAAATCATACCCCATCCTGGCAATTTTCCTTTGTGAACAAACAGAAGCTAAGCACAGAGAAAAGCCTGGAAGGAAATATATGAATATGTCAACGGTGAGTTTATGGGTTTTAAATTTTTTGGTGTTTTACATATTTTCTATTAAGACAAAAGTTATTTAAAAAAAGAGAATGTGAAATGCTGTTACTGTGTTGGTATAAGGTGGGTATAAATGAATTCATGCTTCCCGTCCTACGAATGTCCTGATCACATCAAAGCAGAGCCTGTGCTGGACTCAGAGGCCAAAGGGGATGATGGTGGGTCCTGGCCCTTGGGAACCCACTGTGTGCTGGGGGCAGCTGGCCAAAGACAAGGCCTTCCAGCTGTGGTGAGGGGAGCAGAGGTGGCATGGGGTCTGCAGAGAAAGCTTCTTGGGGAAGAGGTGCCAGCAGGACCTGACCCAGGGGCAAACCAAAGATTTCATCAGCTTGCTGGGATTGAGGCCAGCGTGGCCCTCCCACGCATGCCATTGTCCCGCTTCCCTGAAGGAGGTGCATGGAGTTGCTGGCTGCTGTGCACTCACTTTTCTCCTGAGGCAGGCCAGCTAGGTCTAGTCCTCGCTGGGCAACTCTTGGAGGCCTCTGTTGCCTCATCTGTATAATCGGAGTGGTAACATACCTGCTGCCACAGGCCTGAGCCTGGTGCCATTGTGCAGAGGCCTGTGGAGATGCCATGTCACGCCAGGCTGGTGGGCAGCAGCTCAGTGCAGGCTCCAACCATGTCTCTTCCCAAGACCTGGTCCTGAAAGGTCCTGGAAAACATAGGATGATGCTCCCATCAGGGCCACAGGGTCAGGGATGTCCTGGGTAAGTAAGAGCTTGGTCCCCACCCCAAGCCCAAGTGTCTGAGGGAAGGGGCTGGGTATTGCTCATGTCTGACACCTATTTTGCCGAATGAGTGAAGGGTGAATGAATAAACAGTCTTTGACAGACATTGGGTTTTGCCTGTGGCTGGCATGCTAGAAGGTGCAGTAAATGCAGCCCTAGGATGGTCACTCTAACTGCCTGGAGCCATCTCTCCTGCACCTGTGCATTCTTGCCGTTCTGTCAGGAAGGACCTCCCCAGATAGGGTTGGGGTATCTAGTCCCGATGAAGCTGCCCTGTGTATAGAGTCCTTGTGGGAATGCTTAGATGCACGAGGAGGGACCCAAGATGCCAGGCCCAGAGTACTCCTCACACTCCAGGCCCGTGTAGCCAAGCCTCTCCCTCCCCTCTGCCCAGGGCTCAGACCTGATGCTATCCAAGGGCCATACAGCACCCATCTGCTCCCCTTGTCCCTGGGAGACTCAGGCGTGGGTGGTGGTCAGTGGGCTATTCCTCATATGCCTGGCTTTCCACATTCCAGCACATGGCAGCGGAAACTCCTTGGTTCCCTTGTGGTTTGCCAGGGAAGGCCCAGTGCCTGGTTCTGGCTTAACTGAGGGCCGAAGTGATGAGTGTCATGCCTAGGCTGGGCGTTCCGTTTCTGATGTCAGGCCCTTCAGAGTTCTTTACCTCTTCCCGTGGCCAGCTAAATTCCAGAAAGTAGCTCTACACCTCCACTTGGGTCTCTGCGTGAGGGAAGCCCTCCTGTGGGTTTCACAGTGTGAGCAGTGCTACGTCTCTCTGATTTGTAAGTTGCTAAATGTGGGTCGTCACCTGTGCCAGGACAGGCACTATCCTGAGTGAAACAGGCCCTGTAGAAACTGCGTCTTTCCCAGAAAGGAGGAGCCACGGCCACTGAAGGGGCCCTGGTGACTTAGCTAGTTCAACCCTTTCATTTTACAGAGGAGGAAACTGAGGCTGGAGATGGAAGGACAGCATCTCAGGTCACAGCCTGTCGGTGACATAGCTGGGATCCAGTCTCTGCAAGTTGTGGTGGCCCCCCCTCTTTTTTTTTTTTTTTTTTAGCTGAATCATGTTGCCTCCAGAGTGGATTTGTGGAAATGCTTCCAAAGCAAAACAGGAAAATGAATGGCCTGACTTTGGGGTGAGGGAGAGTTAATAAAGTAAAAGGAATCCTCACTGAACACTCATTATTAAAGTTAGCCTGAGGCCAAGAGATGTGTACAGCTGTTGCCACACAGGCTGCAGGCTTCTTGGAAAGAGGGACAGCCAGGTGAGGCCAGGATGGATTCGTACCCAGGGTGTAGAGCACAGACAGGCCTGAGGTCCGTGAGGAGGGGAGGTGGCAGAGGCCAGCGGCCGACAGCCCGGAGGGGTGGGCTCTGGACTGCCTTGCTCGTGGTTCGTGTTGGCTGGGCCCTTCCTGGACAGCCTCCCAGCACCACCTCAAGGAGGTTGTATCAGCCCTGTTTTAGAGGAGGCTTACAGACGTTAAGTGACTTGTCCAGGTTTCGGGTGGCAGAGCTGGGGTTTGACCCTTGGCGGTGTGGCCCCAGGACCTGTGCATTCCCGGAGCCAGCCCATGGAGCTATTGCAGAAAGCCTGCTTTAGCATCTAGAGTTTGCCACATTTGAGCTGTGTGTCCTTGGGCACCGCTTTGCTTCTCTGAGCCTGCTTCTTGCCAGCCCATCAGATGGAGGTGCTAGGGCGGATCCTGGGACTGTTTCTTGGTGTTCCCCGAGTTTTTGCAAACATTGTGTGGGAATGCCAGGCCCTGTCCAGCATGTGGTAGGCCCATGCTTGGTTGTGATTTCAGAGTCCCCAGGCTGGGGCAGTGCATTCACCGGGGTCCATGGAAGTTCCTCAAGCACAGACTATCCTTGGAGATCAAGTGCTTCTACCCCAGTGTCCCATGTGGGTGCCTGCATCCAGCACTTTCCCTAGAAGAGAAGCCTGTTTTCCTGAGGCTCTGTGGGTGGTTTGGAGAAAGGAACGGCCCCTTCTGGGAAGGAAGGAAGAGAGAGGGTGGTGGGAAGAGCCACTGGGGCCTGAGCACAGAGGTCAGGTGAGGGGAGCCGACGATGCCGGGAAGAGCATATTGATTACCTCCTTTTAAAAATGGACTCAAGTGGAATCATTCATAATGTGCTCTCCCCACCACTGACAATACCCATTCCCATCACTGTCGGGGAAATGGATTTGCAGCACTCTCGGAAAAAGAAAACACATTGCCCGAGATGTGCAAAGAGGGCTTGGTTCCATCCCCAAATGCTTTCTGCACAGCTTGCTGGTGGCTGTCTGGGTACAGAGGGCACCGGGATGCACTGTCAGGGGCTGCTTCCAGGACGAGGCCAGCACTGGGTACTGTGGTCATAACGTGTGGTCAACCCATGGTGGGCAGAGCCCCCAAGGGGATATTGATGGAGCTTGGGGGTCAGGGGGCCACCTGGGGGAGGCAGCATTTGAGCTGAGTCTCAGAAGTAAGAGTGCTCATGCAGAGCATGTTAGGCAGAGGGATGCCACACCCAGTGCCTGGCTGAGTGGCCTTTTGCAGGGAACCAGCAGAAGCCTTGTGTGGCTGGGACCCAAAGGGTGAAGGAGGGAGATAGGATGCCTAGAGAGGTGGGCAGGGGTGGCCCTAGGGGTTCTGATGCTTTTCCTTGCTGCCACTCTTCAAGGACTGCGGTACAGGGTGGATCAGAACAACTTGGGAGACAAGAGTGGGTGTCTGTGTGTAGCCCCTGCTGGTCAACCCAATATGCCTATCCTGGGCCTGGAGCTGGGCAAAGGGGAGTGACCTGGGGTCACTGTTCTGCTTCCGTAGGTTTGGCCTGAGGCTATGGGGCAGCAGGCTGGACTCCAGGCTTAGCCGGCCATGGCCCCAGAGCCAATCCCCTGCCCAGCCAGGCTGCTTCTCCTTCCAGCAGGGGTCAGGAGACCGCCACATGGAAGGGTTATCTTGGTGTTGGTTAGTTCATTCACTCATTTATTGATTCATTCCCCAGGAGGAATATCAAAGCTGAGGCCTGCTGGGTGAGCCTGTGGCGCGCTGGACCCTTGGCATTCAGGAGGGCATGTGGACAGACACAAGCTTTGGAACCAGGCAGACCAGTGATCAAGTCATACACACTAGTGAATGACCTTTAGAAAGCCATATGAGGTCTCTGAGAGGCTTTCTTAAGAGCAAAATGGTCGTCAGATGGTTGTGGATAACTCTAAAAGTAGCTGGCAAGTGCCAGGCCACCATCTGACTGCCAGGAGATCAACAAGATGTCTTCCATTTACCTGTACATAGTGAGAAGGTTGAGCCTCAGGGCCTTGGCACGTGCTGTGTCCTTGCCTGGATCACTCTTATTTCTTGATGCCCCATGGTCATCTCCTAGACACCCTTCAGATGCTTGCTTAGCTATTACCTTCTCAGTGAGGACCCCCTTATCCCACCCCCTCCCCAGTCCTGAGCACAATGCCATTGGTGTAGATTTGTGGACTTCATGAGGGCTGGGGTTTGTTTTGTTCCCTGGGTCTCCTCCATGCCTGGGACAGTGCCTGGGACATTGCAAGGGGAGAAGGGACCCTGCTGAGATGAACTTTGCTGTGCAAGGGCACAAGCACTCTACTTGTTAATGCCCAGAGCTACAGGAATAAGGGCCTAGTGTCTTCATGGCAGGGGCTCTGCTAATCTTTCTGAGCCTTAGTAAAGTGGGCCCAGAAAGCTCTGGGCTTGGCATCAGATGAAGATGAAGCTGGTTTGACTCTGTGTGTGTGTTTTGGGGGAGGGGTGTGGTGTGGTCCAAGCCTCAAATGAATAAGGCTCTGTCCCTGCCTATGAGGAGCTCCTGGTCTGAGGGGGGAACACGAAGCCTAACTGAGGTGAGCCATCCAGGATGACACCAGACTCAGGCCCTGGTATGACTTCCCAGGGAAGGGATGCCCTGGGGACTTCGGATGGCTGCTTGGTGGCAGCTTCTGGGGCGGGATCCTCCCTGACCTTCTCTGTTTGTGTCTGTGAGACACAGGCTCCTTACTGATGTTACCCTGGGAGGCCTGAGAGCTGAGAGCTGTTCTCCCCTGGATATTACAGGGCACACAGTTAAAAGAGAGCTCTATAAAACTTCTAGGGAGGTGGGGTGCAAAGGGACAAAGTCAGGACACCCGCCCCCACCCATCTCTGCACAAAGATCCCTTGCTGCAATGATGAGCAATGTGGTTAAGAATACAAGTTTCCCAGGAGAGGGGAACATGCTGGGTCTGAATCCTGTCCCTGATGACATGCTCTGTGACTGTGAACTAATGACTAAGCTCACTGAGCCCCAGTTTCCTCATCTGTGAAATGGGCATAGTAACACCACCTGCCTCAAGGGGCTCTCGGGTTCAGGAGAGGAAGCTTTGCATGCACTGCACTCACTAAATACTACTGGCTCTTGTTATTATCATGGGGATTAAATTCACAGCACAGTATAAATGACAGGTAGTGGAGCTCTTCTGTCCTTTTGGAAGGGGGAGACCTTGAGAGGAGACCACAGCCAAGAAAGGAGGGCAGTGGCTCAGGACACATCCAGCCATCTTCCCAGGTGTCCATGGTATTGCTGTTGTTGGGGAGAGGAAGCCCTCAGGGTTGACTTGTATGTCTGTTGTCTGTCTGTGCCTGGCCCACAGGGACTGAACCGAGCTAGCTCGGGAAAGGCCGTCGACAGTAGGCAGAGGTGGGGAGTGTGGGGCATTCCTCTTAGGGTCGCTGGGGCAATACTGGATTCACTAAGTACTCACTGTGCATCTGGCTCAAAGCTGGGGTTTCCAGTCCCTCCCTTCAGGAAACCAGGCCTTTGGTATCAGACTTCCCTCAGGCTTCCCTCAGGCATCCCCCAGCTCCAAACTGGGCAGTGACCTGTTTCTATTTCTGGGCTCAGAGAGTTGTAGCCAAGATTCACTTCCAAGCTGGACAGGAAGAGAGCATGAAGGAGAGACTGCTGGTCCCTGTCCCCAGGGCCTCTGCTATGGAGGGCTACTCAGGGTGGACACAGCTCCTGGAAGGGGTGACCCAGACTGGGATGGCCTAGAGGGTGAGGATGACGGGCTGCATGAGGGAGGGTTGGGAGATGTGGTTGGAATTGTAGCTTCAGTGCTTCTGCATCGTGGCCCAGTTCATGTGGCTGCCCCCGCTCCTGTGGAACAGTGAACTGGAGAGCCGACAACATGTAGAGAACTTTGCTGACTCAGTTCTGAGACCTGGAGCCCCTCTGTGCACCACAGGGGTGGGTGACCCCATTCCCTCAGGGGTCACTGGTGAAGGAGGCCAGTGCCTCATTCCTGTCCTTGAATCATTCCAACAATCCTGGGTCACCCTCCTGCCCCCAACCACCCCCACCTTATGTGAGAGGCAACTGGAAAGTTAGGGAAGTTGCTTGTGAGTGGTAGAGGAGGGTCAAACCCACAGGACTTCTGCACTCAGAGACACCACCACAGCTCTGGGCTCCAGCAGTGGCTGTTGCTTTCAGGAAGATTGTATTGGGATCTCTGTCCCACCTCTGCTTCCAACTTAGCCTCCTACCCAAACTTCCCAGTTCCCCTGTTTTGTCTAAAGGAAGGCATGCTGTAGAGAGCCAGACACGGGCTCTGGGGAGCCATTTCTAATGGGAAAACATGCCCATTTGCCTAAATGAATCAAATCCATTTCTCTCCCATACATCTTTCATGGGCTTCCTCTCTGTGTAATTTAATTATCACTGTTGTTAGTGTTAATGTCCTGGCTGGTGTAGCTCTGCTCTCCAGACCCTTGGAGCCTAATGCTGCAGCGGGGCTCCAAGGAGGAGCCAAGAGAATGGAACCATCTCTATGGCAACAGGATGCGATAATATTTCCTGGTGATCTACTGCTTTAATCTTAAGGGCTCTGAGTATATTGCCAGCATTAATACATAAGTCTAAATAACACCCTGGTGAGATTGATATTATTCTATCCATTTTACTGATGGATAAACAGCAACTCAGGGGGGTTAAATGCCTAGCCTGGGGGAAGAGGCGAGAAAGATGGTGATGTGGAAATGTATGCTGAGTATGACCCTGGCTCCTGGGAGGCCTAGCATCTCTGCATCGGGTGCACAGAAGTGTTTGGGGAGCCAGTGGGACCACGATGGACAAGTGCACTCTGGATGTAGTCTCTGTTGCTCTCTGGCTGGGTGGGAGCCAGGCTTGCTCCTGTGGGCAGATGGAAGGACACTGTAGCCCCCAGCATTGCTCCCTTGTCTTCTCACTGTGGACAGGCCACTGTAAGAGCTCCCATCCTCTGGTCTCAGTATGTTCAACAATACATTTCCTGGAGGAAATAGCCTTTCATCTAATACCAGTCTTGTCTCCCACTGTGAGAGCTAACAGAACGATTCTTGAGATGGGGTTTCCACAGTGGAGAAGCTGGAGTGAGCAAGGGGACAGGGTGCCTCAGGGACAGGAGGTGGGCAAGCTGTCACATGCCCACCTCTCCAGCAAAGACATGCAAACAGGTGTTCCCACTTTTATTTGTCCAGCTATGGGCTTGAGCCTCCATATACCTTTTTGGGAGGAGACCTCCCTGCTTTTGGCTGCCCCCAGGCATACTCAACCCGTGGAGTTTGTCCTGTGTCCAAGTGTACCACATGCTTCCTGGTCCTGCCACACCGTGTCACAGGTCCTGCAACAGTGCTCTGTAAGTCTGCTGGCTGGGTCCCAGTGTGCTGCCTCTGCGCTCTGGCTCTCCTCCTCCCCCTCCCTAAAAAACATCAGTGCCCCCCACCCCATCTGCACACAGGCTAAAGAAAATGCTCCTGGCATCTAGTCTCATGGCCGTGGCCAGCACAGGCCCTTGCCCGCCTCATTACCCAGCCTCCTTCTTCCTGCAAGGTGAGGATCTTCCAGGGGCGGGGGACGGTGATCACTGGTGTCCTTTTTGTTCCATGAGGCACAGACAGAGTCACCTCTGAGGGGTCCTAGTAATGAGGGATCAAAAGACAAAGGATCTGCAGCCCTGTCTCTTTTGCTAAGGTGCCTCCTTTGCTCCTGTCCCCTTTCTCCGAGACCAGTTATGTCTACCTAGGGGACTTAGCTTCAGCATCAGCTCAACACATTTCTTATTTGGCAATGAGGCCAAATCATTTTAGATTGAGATTATTTTAGGCTTCTTCAGGCCTTTCTGAAAAAGACCAGTTCCAGGGTGCTGTGCTGATGGCTTGTCTGGCTACAAAGGGCAGTATGGCCTCCCCAGGCTCTTCTTTCCACACGTACATTTTCTCTCTACTAGCTGTGTGAGCCCCAGTGTCTCACCTTCCACTGTGGGTGCAGAGCACTGCACCTGTGGAGTGAATGGATGTGAAGAGTCCTCCCAGCCCACATCACTTTTCTCTGTACCCACCTCTCTGGCTGTGGCTGACTGGAGCAGGTGTGAGCACCTGGCTCAAGCTGGACCAGTCAGATTTCTTTCCCCATCCCTTGGAATTGAGCTCCAGAAGACTGTGACTGTACTTGAACCAAGAGAGCATGTAGGGCAGGTGGCCTGGGGCCTTTGGCTCATGCACCTCTAGAGGAGGAAGGTGTTGAAAGGGGGTGGGGAGAGAAAAAAAGACAGAGAGGATAGAGGGGAGAGGATGGAGGAAGAGAAGAGAAGGAAGACAAAGAAACAGAGGTAGGAAGAAGCAGGAAAAGAGACCAGGAGGCCCCTGCAAGAGGGAGGAGAGAACCTCAATGTCTGAGAACTTTCCTGTTCTGTTCTGCTTCCCTGTAGGCCCAGCTGGCAGCCCAGCCCTGAGCTCTGTGAAGTACTTTACCCTTATTCTGCTTTTGTAAAAGTTTATTTATTTATTTATTTTGAGAAAGAGGGATAGAGAGAATCCCAAGCAGGCTCCTCACTGTCAGCGCCGAGCCCGATGTGGGGCTTGATCTCACGAACTGTGAGATCATGACCTCAGTGGAAATCAAGGGTCTGATTCTTAACCAACTGAGCCCCCCAGGTGCCCCTCCTTACTCTGCTTTGTGGCTGGGTAGGAAAGGGTTAAGTCAGCAGGTCTGGGTTGCTCAAACCCTACCCATTCCAAATAAAGGCCTGTCTCCAGAGATTTTAGAATATTCTGTCTGGTAAGAGTGTTTTGCATGCCTGAGGCCTTGGGCCATGCTTTACCGGTTGGGCAAGATAAGTTTATGCAGACAGTGTGATTCATAGCCAGTGCCTGGGTTTCCTCCAGGAGGGGGCTGGAGTCAGTCATGTACGTGTTGCACACTTACGTGACTGACCCCCAAACTCTGGACACAGGGCTCAGGTGAACTTCCATGGTTGGAACTTTGCACGTATTTCTGCATTGTTGCTGGGGGAGTTCAGTCTGTCCCTGTGTGACACTGTTGGGAGAAGACCCCTAGAAGCTTGTGCCTGGTTTCTCCTGAGCTTCTCCTGGGTGCCTTTTCCCTCTGCTGGTTTTCATCTATGTCCTTTCACTGTGATAGACCATACCTGTGTGTATAACAGCTTGTCCTCTCAGTAAGTCATCGATCTGAGGATGGTGGGGGGACCTCTGACATAGCACTTAAAGGGACTTATGCATATTTATCTCCCTTTCCAATAAAGAGCCTTGTCTGAGCCAGTTTGGAATGAAAAGGATGTTCAGGAAAGGGTCCAGGCAGGGAATGGCCCACTGATCCTGACTGACCAGGGAGCATAAAGACCATAGGAACTGTCACCATGGAGGCCTGAGGTGGGGGCCATGCAGAACCTGGGGAAGGCTCTGGTTGTAGGAAAGGGCTGCTCGCACAGGCCATGGTTGCAGGTAGAGGTCATAGCCCTGCCTACTGTGGCCTGGCAGGGAGAGAGCCAGAGGACACCAGCCTGTCTGACCTGCTTCCTTCTGTCTCCAGCCTCTGGCAAAGTCCTCATGTCCAATAGGAAGCTGCAGGGCAAGTGGGTCTGCAGGGGCAAATGCAGGCCGTGCCTGCCCTGACTATAGTGCTGGGGAGGGACCAATGTACCGGCTGTCCCCGTGGTCCCTGATGGTGGCTGAGGCTTAGAACGCCAAGGAGTGTGCCCTGTGCCTGCTGAGCTCGGCCCAACTACACAGCCTCTGTGGGCCCAGGTGCCATGATGACCATGGGGTGGGGCATGTTGTTTGGGAAGAAGTGGAGGGGGGAAGTGGGACTGTCCTCCTGATAGGTCACAGAGCAGGTGGGGGACACTCAGGGAACCAGGATGCCCTGAGGGTGGTACCCAGTTCCACAGCTCCACGCTTCTGTCTTCTGCCCACAGGCTTCAAGGAGAGGCCCTGTAAGGCAGGATGGCTGCCAGGGTCTCCAAGTGGGGCTGCCCTGCCTGTCTGCACACGGCCTTCTCCCTAAAGCTGCCCCCTCCCCACCTGTAGGGTGCCCAAGATGGGTGCTGTGCCAATGGGCAGGCCCAGGTATAAGAATGGATGGAAAGGACTTGCTAATGAATTTGTTAATTAATGAATGCCATTCTTCTTCCCACAAAGATTCAAGGCTATTTACAAGACCTCAGACAATACAGTAATTACAAAATGGAGACCGACTCACTGGGCCTGGGACAAGGTCAATAAGAATGTGGAGTGGGTGCTGGCGGGCTGCCCCATGGCCCATGCTCACACTTCCTGCCCCACACTCTCAGCCTGGACCTGCCCTCCCTCCTCAGGTTCTGGGCTCTGGGGCATGCTCACCTTCCACAGAGTCCTCCTCATTTCTGTGCATGACACAGAGAGCTGGTTTTACCCCAGTAACACTCTCTGTCCTGCCTGAGCTGGCTGGCCAGTGTGGTCATCCCTGAGGTCTCTGTGCCCCATGCTGTGCCCTGCTCCTTGACTGCAGACCTGGCCAGTCTTGGTCCTTCCACACCCTTCTGCCGGCCCTGGCCTTCATGTTACTGCTCCCCAGCCGGGTCTGTGAAAGGACGGCTCTGGGGCCACCCTCCCCAGGTTGCCCTAGTCCTGGTTACTTCACTGCATGTTACCACACTCGATGCTGTTGATGTTATTGACACCTGCTGGGACGTTGTGGGACTAAGTGTACAATGGTACTACTGGACACCCCAACGCACCTTCAGGGAAGCCTTGGGACCTGTAGTGGGACACATGACCAGATCCTGGCCCAGACCTTCCGCACTGCTGGCTGTGATGCCCCAAGGGCAAGGAAGTGCAGGGAAAGGAGTAGTCCATCTGGCGGGACTCCCTGGGGCCTGGCTCTGCCCCTCTACACAGGTGCCTCAGCCACCAGCCACCAGCCTTCCATGTGAGATCTGAGAGAGAGGCCGTGCAGACACCCTTGTGAAAGTGAGGGGGTCCAAGAAGAATCATTCACCTCGTTTTGGGTACAGTATCAGATTCCCGCTGTCCATGGAGGAATATGCAAACAAAATGGGAAATCATGGCCTGAATGTGCTAGCAGTATGCAATCAAGCCTGACTTTACAAACCATTAAACCATGCGCTGAGTTATGTTAATTATTATAAATAAGAGCATAAAACAGAATAAAACATCTACAAAAATAATGTAAGATAGAATATATAATGTAAAAGAATGACTAAAAATAAGTGACTCCAATAATTTATTACATGTTACAGTGGTATTCCACATCAGCTGGGGAAGGTAGAATTCATTTTGGTAAATATAGTGAGTGCTCTACCAGACCCAGTTTCTTCATCCCACGTGATTGGCTTGGGCTGAGATCTGCCTGGACTTGGCCATTTGCCTTACTTCCTGGCTGGAGTGGTCCTAGTGATGGCTCTTAGACTTTCTGTGGTAGTAAGGCCACTACCATGGGGCACAGAACCACTGTGGTGACCCATCTCCTCATACTGTGTGGGCCTCCTTGGGGCTGAGGGCGAGTCACCCCTGGATCCTACCTACATCTCTCTGCCCAGATCTGACTCAGTGGACCCGCAGGGGCTGTTTGGAGAGGGAGGGGAAGAAGGCAAATCAGTGCTCCAAGGGATGGATGTTGGCCAATGAGAGAGGCCGGCAGGTGATGTGCTGTGCCTCCCCTTCCTGGGGCCACTCTGTGTTCTCTAGCTGTGTCCTACTTGGCTGTGTGCTGACAGGCTTTGCTCTCCCTCCTTCCCTGGCTCACTTTTCCCCCTCACTATTGCTCCCTTCAAGTATTAGCACATATGTGTGACCGCAGGCTCTGATTCCTAGGGACCCTGTGCTAAAGTAAGTGCATACTGTTTGCCAGGCATTGTTCTGGGCATGTTAGACATAGCAATGCAGAAAACAGAAAAACATCCTTGTCATCATGGAGTTAATGTTCTAGAAATGGTAGTGGGCTGGGGAAGACAGTAAACAAGTAAGTGACAGAAAATGTCAGAAACTGGTGAGTGTCCCAGGGGTGGGAATGCCAAGGGGAAGATGAATAGAGAAGTTTTATATAAGGTGTTCCCCAAAGGCCTCAACCTTCCAAAGAGGTTGAAACATGCACACAGACCGAAGAAAGCAGTGGGGAGAAACACATGGGGAAGACTGTTCCAAGTGGAGGGAACAGAGGTGTAAAAGCCCTGTGGCAAGACTGCTTGGCATGTTGAAGGCCTAGGAAGGAAGCCAGAGGGCTAGAGCAGGGTGAGCAAGGAGCAGAATAGAAATCACCAGAACATGTTGGGCCGATGAGTCTTGCCAGTGTTGGGGGAAGCAGGGATACCCAAAGGCACTGTTGCATTGGCACAGTAAGAGATGGTGGTAGCCTGGACCAGCATTCAGTAGAGGACTTGATGGCTGGATTCTGGACAGAATTTTAGGTGGATCCAGTAGACATTAGATTTAGACATTAAAAAGAAGAAAGGAAGCAAGGATGACTCCAAGGTATTTGTCCCGAGTACTGGAACTGTGGAATTGCCAAAAACCATGGTGGTGGGCAGGACAGGCTTTGAGGGTAAAGGTTAAGAATTCAGATTGTGTGCATTGAATATGAAATGCAATGGAAATGGTGGGTAGGTAGTTGGACATAGGAGACTGGAGTTTGGAGGTGGGGACTTGAATTGGAGATTGTGTACAGTGCTGCCTATATTCTTTAAAAATTTTTTTTGAAGTTTATTTATTCATTTTGAGAGAGACAGAGAGAGAGCAAGTGGAGTAGGGGCAGACAGAGAGGGAGAGATAGAGTGAATCCCAAGCCGGCTCCACACTGCCAGCACGGGGCCGGATGTGGGGCTCGAACCCATGAAACATGAGATCATGACCTGAGCTGAAATGAAGAGTCAGATGCTCAACTGACTGAGCCACTCAGGTGCCCCGTATTCTTTTATATCCTTCTACCTGAAATTATGTTTCTGAAAGTTGCATAGGCTGCAGTTAATTTATTTTGAGGCATTCCATTGTGTGAATATATCTGAACTCACTTATCCATTTCACTTTTGATGGTCATATGGATTATGTCCAATATTTGAGTAATATGTATATTTCTGCTTTTATTATTCTTGTATGTGTATGCATGGGCTCACATTCCTCTGGGATATATACCTAGAAATGGAATTTCTAGGTCATAAGATAAACATATTTTTAATTTCACTAGATAAAGCCAAACTGTTTTTCAAAGTGGTTACACTATTTTGTGCTCCAACTAGTATGCTGGTGTCTGACGTGTCTGAGAGTTCCCGTGTCTCCACATGCTTGCTGAGTTAATGTTTGCCAGCATGTTGGAAGCATAAGAGTATTCCATCATGCTCCTAATTTGTGTTTTCCTGTTTTATTTGTGATGCATGCATTACTGGTTCAATACAAGTCTCTAAAAGATACTAGTGGTAATGAAAACAAAGAGAAATTGACTCAAGAATTACAAAACTAGAAGAAAGGAGGAAGGAGGAGTGGAGGGAATAAAGATGTAAAACTCTTTTTCATCTTACGCCGGATTAGTCAGTGGACACTCTCTAGAGCTAATTTACTGAGCCCTATATGACAGAAATGTGAGAAAAACCAGAAGGTCTTTGAAAGTCACAATGGAAACTTCCTCTTCAACCTCCTCAGTTCTGCTTCTAAGCAACACAGAAGCTAAAGCTGTAAAGGGGCAGAATGGGGGGAAGATGGGTTTTAAGGAGGGGTTAGTCATATAATTCAATTTCTTTAACTTGGTGTCATACTTCTGTACAACTTCCCAAACAGTTCCTGTGGACTGGTTGTCCAAAACAATGGAAACTGTAAAATCTGCTAACATGCTGGCCATGACCCAGAATTGGAACACAAAGCAGCCTAAGGATGTCCTGTGAATAGCAGGTGGCAGGCTAAAGTGTCCCTTGGATGGGCAGGTTGGGCTCCACAGGGCACACAGGGGCTCCTGCCACCATCCCTGGATGTGCTGCCTTTCCTTTGCTTAGTGACCTTTCCCCACTGTATTTCTCTGTAACAAAAGCGTTCCAGAGTACCGTCAGGCCCCTTGGCTGACAACAGCCCCTGCAGATGCACCCATGGATGCACAGAAAATGTGGAAAAAACACAATAATAGTGAAAAACTGTAACACAGCTCTCTGAGGGCGGGATACATCAATAAGGACATGGAGACACTAGTGGTACAATCAGTGGCATGACATGAGTTCTACATATCAAACCTGTGTCCTTCAGACCGAGAAGCCGTGTTCTTTTCTTGTGCTCACAGGACACTTACAAAAACATTTCACTCGTTAGGCAACAGGCGAGGAAAATTTTCCAGTAACTGCTTCCTAATAGAAATTGTACAGGTCAGTACTTTGACCCAGTGCATTGAAAATGGAAAGTAATAAGAAAGTAAAAACAAAACAGAACAAAACAAACCCCATCCTTGAGAAAACGAAACAAACACAAAAATAGTGCAATCATTTCCTAAGTAACTTTTGAATCAAAGAGTAATTTGAAACTACAATTGCTAAATACTAAGAAAACAGCAATTTGAAAACCCTATATATCAAGACCTAGGATATCTGTCAAGGTTATAATGAAGAAATTCATGACCTTAAATGCCTTCAATGTTAGGCAGAAAAGAGAAATAAATAAAGTAAGTTTTCAGTTCAACTTAAAAAGAGAAGAATAAAGTAAACTTCAAAAAGACAGGACAAAGGAATTAATAGATAGGAACAGAAATTAGTGAATTAAAAACCCTGAGCCATAAATAAGTGCCAGAACTAATTCTTTGGGAAACTCTCAACAAAAGAGATAAATTGCTAGCTGGTCCTGCTGGCCCCCATGTGTTTTACAAGGATACACATGATGGATGGCATTGCAGACAGTATGGCTCCCTGTAGGCAGACCCCAGGTTAATGTGAAGTCCGCACTCCCCCACACAGGAGCTCCTTTCCTCAAACACCCAGGAAACTCTCCTGGAATGCAAGTGAGTGGAGTGTGATCAACTCAGGGATATATTTGGATTTGGTCTAGTTAATAAAAAGGAGTCTGCAAAATTTTGGAAATAGAACTATAATTAGAAAACAAAACCTTTTACTGTATGTTTAATCTGATTCTCCTAAAGAAAGCATTGCATCTTTATGATGGAGAAGAAGGAGGAACCTAAAGCAGAGGGGACTAGGAAGGAGGAAGTATATCAGATGTGGAGGAGATTGAAAGGGGTTAAGAAATTAATACAACTCAATAGATGATTTCTCAAATGAGTATAAATGATAAAAATTTACACCAAAATAGAGACAAAGACAGAACATAGTAACATCCATGGAAAAAGTAGAAAAGTGATCCGCAAAATGGTAGATAAACAACTAGTTCAATGTTATACAAGATGGCAGAATGGAAAGTTCCAGGAGTTGGTCCTTCCAACAAAACAATCATTGAACTAGCATGAATCGTCAGAATCAACTATTTTGGAACTCTGGAATAGAGTCAAATCCTTGTTGAATCCAGGGAAGTGCTTGGTAAAGAAAGGGTCTGGTAAATTTTGGTGTTTGTGTAGCAACTACCTTTCCCCATTCCCTAGCTTCAAGGCATGTAGCCATAGAGAAGATGGTCTGCCTTTCTGGGGTGCTTGCTGGTGCCAGAGAAGGCAATAAATTTTGCCCTCCAAAAATAGGGTTGTGTGTTTTGTTCTGTCTTGATGAGTAATTGAGGGGCCAACATAAATGCTGGCCATTGTTTCAACTCCTTTGGCTGAAGCAGCATTCTGGGTAGCATCTGTTGAAATAACTTACAAAGACAGAACAACATCTTCTTTGTTTATTTGTTTCTTTTCTTATTGGACTCAGGTATTCAAGGAAGCCTCTATTAGGTGACTGTCTGACCGTGAGATAACAGAACAGAGACTTCACTGACCACACTCAACAAAGAATGTAGATTTTGCAAAAATAGTTTAGAAATGTCACTAAACAAATAGATGGCTTCATCCCCAGCAAACAAAAACAGCAATCCCTGGGGAGGTAGGAGAATCTGACTTCCAGATTTATACTATATTAAAATATTCAAAATGTCTAATTCTCAATAGGAAAAAAAGTGTTAGAAACCATCCCTATGAAAGCTCAGACACTGAGCTTATGAGGCAAAGACTTTAACTATCTTATATATACTAAAAGAGTTGAAGAAAACCGTGGTCAAAAAATTAAAGGAATGAGAAGAATGTTGTATGAACAATTGGGGAATATCAATAAAGAGATAGAAATTACAAGTAGGAACCAAATAGAAACTCTGGAGCTGAAAAGTACAATTACTAGAGTAAACATTCCACTAAAGAATTTCCACAGAAGATCTGAGTGGCAGAAGAAAGTATCAGTAAGCTTAGAGTCAGGCCAATTGAAATTACCCAGTCTGAGGAGCAGAAAGAAAAAAGACAATAAATAAATAGAGCCTGAAGAACCAATAAGACATCACCAGACAGGCCAATATGCACATTATGGGAATCCCAGAAGAAGAAAGCAAGAGCAGGAGTGAGAGCAAGAGTGAGAGCGAGAGCGAGAGTGAGAGCATGAGAGAGAGACAGAAAGGGGCAAAATGATATTTGAGGAAATAATAGCTGAAAATTCCTCATATTTGAGGAAACACATAAATCTGCACATGCAAAAAATTTAAGGAAATTCAAGCAGAAGAAACTTAAAGAGAGCCACACTGAGACACATTATAATCAATCTGTCAAAAGGTAAAGGCAAAGAGAAAAGCATCAAGAGAGAAACAAGTTGTCAGGTACGAAGAATAGTCAATAAGATTAACATCTATCTTCTTATCAGAAACTACAGTGACCAGAAGGCAGTGGGGTTATATAACTGAAAGAGAAAAACTGTTACCCAAGAATTCTATATCTGGTAAAATGATCCTTCAAAAATGAAAAAGCAAGACATTCTTAGATAAACAAAATATAATAAAGTTTGCTGCTAGTAGACCTGACCTCCAAGAAATGCTTAAAAAGAGTACTGCAGGTTGAAATGAAAGCACACAGAAGGTGACTCGAAGCTGTGTGAAGAAGTAAAAATTCCAGTAAACATAACCAGATCGGTAAATACAAGAGTTAATACTGTTGCTTTTTTTTTTTTGCTTTCAATATGGTTTAAAAGACAAGTGCATAAAACAATGAGTATAAATCTGTCTTAATAAGCACACAATGTATAAAGGTGTAATTTATGACAATATTAATGCAAAGGGTGATAGAGTAGGCTAGGATCAGAATTAAGATGTACTATTGAAAGTAAGCTGGTATCAATTAAAAATTGTGTTATAAATGTAGAATATTAACTTAATCTTCATGCTAGCCACTAAGAAAATAAATAAAAAGTATGTAAGAAGTAAATGAAGAGAGTCATGGAGTTACACTGGAAAAAAAACATCAAACACAAAAGGAGGTGAAATTGAGAAAAAAATTATATAAGACACAAACGTAGCAAAATGGCAGAAGTAAGTCCTTCACTATCATAATCACTTTAAGTGTAAATGGATTAAACTCATCAATTAAAGGAGATTTGCAGAATAGATTAAAACACACACACACACACACACACACACACACACACAAAGTCCAATTGTATGCTGCTTACAATAGACTTCCTTTAAACTCAAAGACAAATAAGTTGAAAGTAAAAGGAAAGAAAAAGAGAGCTGGAGTGGCTATACTAATGTCAGACATTAACAGATTTTAAGTAAAAAATTATTACAAAGAGACAAGGAAGAACATTAGATGGAAGAATTATAAACATGTACACACCACACAACAAAGCCCTGAGTATATGAAGCAAATATTGACAAAATTGAAGAGAAAAACAGATAGCTCTATAATAATAATAGGAGACTTCAATACTTGATTTTCAATAATAGAACATCTAGACAGAAGATCAATAAGGAAACCAGAGGACTTGAATAATACCATAAGCCAACCAGACCTTTATATGAGACATATAAAGACTCTCCACCCAACAAAAGAATACACATTCTTCTCAAGTGCCTTTGAAACTCTAAGATAGACCACATTTGGGCCATAAAACAATTAATTATCAATACATATTAAAATATTGACATCATAGGAGTATAATGGAATGGAGCTAAAAATTGATAACAGAAGGAAAATTGGAAAAGAAGCACATTCATGGAAATTACACAACACACCCTTAAATAACCAGTGTGTGAAAGAAGATATAACTAGAGAAATTATATAGCACTTTGAGATGAATGAAAACAGGAGTACAACACATCAAAACATATAGGATGCAGTTAAAGCAGTGCTCAGAGGGAAATTTATAGCTGTAAATGCATATTAAAGAAGAAGAAAGTTTTCAAATCACCAAGATAACTTTACACCTTAAATAACTACCAAAATAAAATCAAACTAACCCAAAGCTAGCAGAAGAAAAGGAATAATAAAAGTTAGAGTGGAGATAAATGAAGGAGAGAGTAGAAGAACATTAGAAAAGATCAAAGCCAAAGGTTGGTTCATTGAAAAGATCAACAAAATTGGCAGACCTTTAGTGAGACTGACTGAGAACAACGAAGACATAAATAACTAAAATCAGAAATTAAAGGGGGGACATTATACCAACCATACATAAACTAAAAGGATTATAAGGGAATACCATAAATAATTATACCCTAACATCATCATCATCATCATCATCATCATCATCATAATTGTCCTAGGTAATCTAGATGAAATGGACTCATTTTTTTAGAAACACACAAATTGTCAAAACTGACTAAAGATGAAATATAAAATCTTAGCAGACTTATAATGAGTAAAGAAATTGAATCAATAATAAAAAATCTCTCAACAAAGAAAAGTCCATGATCAGATACCTTCAGTGGTGAATTTTACTAAGTATTTTTTTAAAAAAATTCACACCACTTCTGGGGCACCTGGGTTGGCTCCATTGGTTAAGTGCCCAACTCTTGATTTTGGCTCAGGTCATGATCTCATGGTTCGTGGGATGGAGCCCTGTGTCAAGCTCTGAGCTGACAGCGCAGAGCCTCCTTGGGATTCTCTCTCTCTGTTCATTCTGTCTTTCTCTCTCTCTCTCAAAATAAATAAATAAATATTTAAAAAGTTAATAAGTTAACACAACTTCTACTCAAACTCAAAAATTAGAAAAACAGAAAAACACTCTGTATTAGTCAGATCCAGCTGCCATAATATGATGCCACGGATTTGGTGGCTTATATAATAGCTATTTATTTTGCCACAGTTCTACAGGCTAGAAATGCAAGATTAAAACACCAGAAGGCATGATTTCCGGTAAGACCTTTCTTCTTGGTTTGTAGACAGCTGCCTTCCTGTGTCCTCATGTGGGCTTTCCTCTCTCTGGTGTCTCCTCCTCTTCTTATAAGGACACCAGTCCTATTGGATTAGGGCCCCATCCTTATGACCTCATATAAACTTAATCATATTCTTAAAGTCCCTATATCCAAATGCAGTTACATTAGGGGTTAAGTCTTCAACATATGAATTTGGGGTGGTGGAGGGACACAATTCAATCCTTAACAACTTTCTAACATATTCTATAAGGCCCTGATACCAAAGCTAGACAAAAATACCACAAGAAAACTATAGACCTATATGTGTTATGAGTGTAGACACAACCTTTCCCTGCCAAAATACAAGAAAACAAAATCCAATAGTACATTAAAAGGATTATCTATCAGACCAAGTGAGATTTATCCCCAGAATGCAGTGGCGACTCAACATAAGAAAATCAATCAATGTAATATACTACATTAATAGAATGAAGAGAAAAAAAACCCACATGCATCTCAATAGATGCAAAAAAGGCACTTGAAAAAATTCAAAACCCTTTCATGATAAAAACACTCAACAAAGTAGGGATAGAAGGGAATTTCCTTCACATGATAAAAGGCATTTGTGAAAAACCCACAGTCAACATCATACCCAATGATGAAAGATGGAAAGATTTTCCTCTAAGATTAGGAGCAGGATAAGAATGTCTGCTTTTGCCAATTCTATTCAACACTGTACTGCAAGTCCTAGACAAAGCATTTAAACAAGACAAAGAAATAAAAGGCATCCAAATTGCAAAAGAGAAAAGTATCTCTATTTGCAGATGACATAATTCTATATATCGAAAATACCAAAGAATCTACAAAATAACTACTAGAGCTCTAAATTCTGCAGAGTTACTGGGTACAAGATCAACACACAAAAATCAGTTGTGATTTTACATACCAGCCATGAACAATTTGAAAAGAAATTAAGAGAAAAGTTCCATTTACAATAGCATCCAAAAGAATAAAATACCTAAGAATAAATTTAACCAAGGAGGTAGAAAGACTTGCACACTTGTACAATGAAACTATAAAACATTGCTTAAAGAAATTTAAGAGGGTCTCATTAAATGGGAAGACATCCATATCCATGGATTGGAAGACAATATTACTAAGCTGGCAATGGTCCCCAAAGCCATCTACAGATTGAGTGTAATCCCTGTCAAAATTCCAGTAACTTTTTTTGCACAAATGGAAAAGTCAGTCCTCAAATTCATATGTAATTACCATTAGCTAAAAACAAAAACAAAAACAAAACGTTGAAAAAGAAAAATAAAGTGGGAGGTCTGACACTTCCTGATTTCAAAGCTCACTATAAAACTACAGTAGTCAAAACAGTGCAAAGATCATGCTGCTGTCTAGACACTAAGTGAAAGAGACCTCGTGTCTCCTCCCTCTTTCACTGCTGTTGTGGGAATCCCCATCCCACACCCTCTGCTGATCCACTGGCTGGAGAGTGCCCTGCTGGGAGGATTCCTTTGTGGGTGCCTCCCTGCCAAGGGGGTAGCTCTTTTGGGCTCACTCTCCCATGCTCAGCCACTGCGTCTCAAAGTTGCACTGGGCCAGGGCAGCTTCTGCGATGAGGTTCAGGTTGAACCTCTGGGCTCTCACCACTGGCATTGAGTCCAGGTCACTAGTAGAGATGGGCTTTTCCCCAGGGTAATGTAGTTCAGGGGCCAAGAAAATGACCCTCATTTCACATCTCAGGAGGCAGAGGTAGGTGTCTCTTCCACCCTCTCGCAAAGGCCTGGGTCTGTGTGCTGATTGATCCATCATCAACCTGCAAATCAGAGGTTCCAAAGAGTCCCAAAGTGTCTGCTATGCCTTCCTGTCCCACTACTCTGTACTGCAAAATAATGATGCTACTTTGAGGGGGAGAAAAACCAGCTTCTACAGATGAAGACAAACACAGAAGCAAAACACTGTGAGTATGTATTTCTGTCCATCTATATACTTAGGAAAACACTGAAATACTGTGAAGTAGGATTATGTACACTTTTTTTCTGTGTTTTTTTGTTTTTGTTGTGTTTCCTACATTTTCTGATTTTTCAAAATTGAGACTTATCCTTTTGGTAAAGGAAAGATATCTTATAAAAATGTCAAGACAGTCTTCCTCTGATGGCACTCAGCATGGGGCTGGTGTAGGCCAAGGGTCTGCTGATGCATTTTAGATTAAATCTGTGAATCACTGAAGGACGACTCCAAGGCTTGGGCCACTGAACAAAGAGGGGCCTTACCAAAGGAAAGAGAAACCCCACAGGAATCCTGTCCCTTCTAGGCCTCCCCCGCGGGCCCACACCCATCCCAGATGTCCAAGCAGACATGAGGAGCAGACATAGTGAAGTCCCAGGAAAGAAGGAGCAGCCCCGCTTCTCAGTGAGAAGCCCTGGAAAGACCCAGAGGTGCCCAAGCTCTGCTTTCTCCAGTGGGGTCAGATGGTCCTCAGGGCCTGAGTGATGGCAGGTGGGCCTGAGTGTGCTCCTTTACTCTGGCCTCTCTTCTCCCACCAACCTCCCTCTTACCTGCCCTGCGGTCCTCCAGAGCACACCAAGCCTTTGCCCATGCTGGTTTCTCCTCTGGGAGCACGTCTTCCCCCTAAAGTCACTTGGGTCATGGTTTTATGCCCTCAAGTGCCTTCTCACTCTAATCTTCTCTAAGAAAACACTCAAGGTCACTCCATATGAAATAGCACCTTCCCAGGGTGTGTGTCACATTGGCCTGCTGATTTTGCTCCTTGTCTGTGGGTCCCATGAAGGCAGACCTCCTCTGCCCTGATGCTTGCTGAATCCTGCTGGGTGCTCATGGTGCTAGATGAGGAAAGGCCCACCTGTGCCTCAGACATTGTGTCCCATGGGGATGGTCACTCGGTCCCACCTTTCATGAAACTCTCACAATACCCATGCCAGCCTCTACTTCTAGGACCCATGCACACACACCTACAGGGCCTCCCAGGCCTTCTGTGACTGGCCTCTGTCCCTGTTACTCCAATGACATTGCTCTGACCACACCCAGCGTCCCCAGGATCCCCTGGGGATTCCTTGCCCTCACACTAGTAGTTTTTCCTTCCTTTGCTCATCTCACAAACCCTTACTCAGGCTTCAAGGCCAGGACTAAATGTTTCCAGCCTGGGAAGACTTCCCAGCCTGCTCAGCCAGCTATCCATCCTGCTGGGAGCTCTCTGAGCACCTGGTGCTCACCTGCACGGAGACTCCATAAGCTGAACTGTTGGCCTCTGACTGGCAGGGGATCCCTGGGATCCCTTACCTTGGGCAGGGCCTGGCTCAGAGAAGGCAGGCCACTGGTGCTCAAGCAGTGAGTGCCTTTGCACAGTGAATCTGTTCATGGGCATTCCTGCTAATCCCTCGCCCTTCTCCTCCTCTCTCTCTTGTTCCCCTTTTGTTCATTGCCTCTCCTATTTGCCCAGAGCCAATCTAACTTATGAAAAACAAGCTGTCATCTTAGTGTTTTTTATACCTCGTTCCTCCAACAGCTGCTGTGTTTCCAGATGTTCATTACTGCTGTATTAGCAGAAGTTGTTAATGATACTCAGGCTGACAGAATACAAATTGATTTTCTAAAGTTATGCTGATTGCTTAGGCATGTTTCTTGCACCAGCTAAGCAAAATGGGGGTGGGGTCGGGAGGAAGAGCCATGCCATGTAGCACATATGGTCTTTGATCCACATGTGAACCAAACGTGACTAGAGAAGGTGCGGATAAGGACGGGTTTCCAGGGAAGTTTTAACCAGACTAAACTCAAAGGGAGATAGTGCCTGAAAGCAATGCACCCTGAGATGCTTTGTGTTTTCTGGCTTCTGCTGTGGGCAAAGAGGGGCCTTGTGGAGGGCAGGAGTGTGGACCCTGCAGTCACACAAGCTTGGTCGAGATCCCAGAATTGCCATATATTTGGGACATGTGATTTGGGGGAAATCGTTAACTCCTAAACATCCTTATCTGCAAAATTCAGACAGTGTGGGTATGTTAGTGATCATCAAACAAGACAGAGCATGCAAAAGTGGAATGGCCTCCTTGACAGCTTGGTAGAGATAGGGAGGTATGATTAACTGTTAATGAGCTACTAGAGTATTCAGCAGTCTTCACTGGTAGGAAGAGCAGAAACTGCCTCAATGATTGAAGAACCTGGAGCTGGTTCTGCTTCCAGACACCAGGGGAGAGAAAGAGCTGGAGAATCCAAGCCAGAGGCATGTTGTTTCTGTTGCTGCCATGTGGTGTCACTGTTGCACACGAGCCCTGCACAGCCTGGTGGACGCTGGTATGGTGGGGGCCTCGTTCCAGGTCCCTGAGAAGGCTGCATTGTGCCCCACCCTGGGGCTGCAGAGCTGTGATGCTATTCCTTTCCCTTCAAGAAGTTCCCTGGGATCCTGTGCTGGAGACTGTGTGACACAGAAAACTAAAGATCCTCTTACAGTCTTTCCTGGGGCATGGGTGCCTCAGTGATGTCACAACTGGAGAGGGAACATTCCTGTGATTTCCCCAGAAAAAAAAGTGGACTTTGAGATGACTCATCCTCTATCTACTCCTAGATACAGAAGGAGCTGTCTTGGTTTTTAAATTCCAGTTCAGCAGTAGCACCTCACATGTGTAGGTCATGAAGCTCAAGTGATTTGTTCATGCTACTCTATCAACTAACAGGAGTGAACTCCCTTTTCTTTCCATCCAGGTGACCCAGCAGGTCACAGGTTGTGTCAGAGGCTCTGGCAAGGCGTCTTGGTAACCAGGATATTTATCTATCAATCATTCTGAAGCCCTGACTCCACTGGGAGCTGTGGGGGTAGCAGATGGAACAGATCAGAACTGGACAAGATGGCTCTTTCCCCTTTCCTCAGAGCCTGCCCCAGTAGGTCCAAATGTAAATGGTCCTGGAACTGAGTGTGTGGGTCTGCTGTCTGGATGCAATGCTCAGAGCACTTTTTTTTGAGTTCCCAAACAGAGGGCTCCCTGTGACCTGGCATGGAGAAACTCAAGCTGATGTGGGCGGGGCCTTGACATGCTTCTTGAACAGTTACTAGGAAGGTGAGATGATGGTCCCAGAACTGAGGCCACAGCCAGAGCCTCAGCCCTGCCGCAGGTAAGCTGGAGGGTCTGGGGCACGTCACTGTCCCTGCTCAGGGCTGTGTCTTCCTGACCACTAAGTGCCTGGGAGTGCTGGAATGTTGGAGGGGAAGGCCCTCAGAGATCCTTCCAGCCAATCTTTTCCTGCCCTGAGCACTCTCTACCACACCCCTAGGGTGGACACCAAAGGCTCAAAGTAATTTCCTTTCTCATGAGCTGTGATGAAAGGAAGGGATGGAAATAAGAATTTCACCAAGCTTTAAGGGATGAACAAATAAGAGGAGGGCATTCCAATGAGGCAACGTTTTGGACCACTGAACGGAGAAGTGCCTTGAGGTAACAGGCTCCAAGATGGCTGTTTCTCATGTGGAGAAGGGTCTGTACACTTGTTAAGGTCTCAGGAGCACATCTACTGTGCTGGGTGCAGTAGGCTGCTTGCCAGCAGAAACAGGGATCTCAGAGTTTCCCTCAAGTTTTATCTTGCCACACCTTATGGGTGCATTATTCAATTCATTCATTTGTTCATGCATTGCTGAAAGCCCTGTGGCTGGTGTGGGGTAGGGTCTGAGACTCTATAGCAGGAGGAACCCACATCTCATGCAGTGAGGGGTTTGGATGAGGCTGGGACCCTTGGGGGTGGGGGCAGGGCCCAAAATGCTGGGTGAGAGGAAGAGACAATGACTGTGTGAAGCTTGGCCATGGTGTGTAATGGCTGTACTGGGCACGGAGGCCAGAAATGTAGTCAGCTGGTTTGCAGCAATAAGTTTGGTTAGAGAAGGAGGGAGAGGAGACAAGAGGTAGGGAGCAGGGAGGGAGGAAGAAGGGAAGGGGGTCCCTGCTTCCTGGAAACTCTCTGCCCACCTTTTGTTGGGTTAACCCTTCCAATGTCAAGTTAAATGTCCCCTCCTTAGGTAAGTTCTCCCTGTCTCCCAGTCCCAGATTGAGTCAGGTCCCTGATTATAAGTGTCAGCCCCACACGTGTTTTAGCACAATTCATATTAAATAGCGATTTGTGTGATTATATGTTTGTCCTCTGCTATCTTTCCAGGCACCTAGTATGGGGTCTTGACCACATATGATTAAATGATGTTTACTGAATATTTCATTTGCCCCTGGGTGGAGAATTAGAGTTCTGTCTGTCTGAGAAGGTGTTGGCAAGGGACCTGAATTTCTCTTGCAGGTTGTCACTTAGTGAACCATTAAAGTTATTCCCCTTTTGGTCTCAGGGTTTTTGTTTTGTTTTGTTTTGCTTTGCTTTGTTTTGTTTTGTTTTTAGGAAACAGAAAAAATTATTAATAAACTATCTCTGAGTTTCCTTCCAGCTCTGAACTGCTGTGCATCACAGAAAAGCGACCTTTGTAAGAATCGGCAAAGCCTCATTGGCCCTGGCTGGGCTGCCTCTTCTTTTGTCTCTCTGTTCTGTCTGCTTCCCTCCTCCCGTCCCTATAGGACCCGGCTTTGCTGGAAAGCACCTGTGGTTTCATGGGAACATCTGTCAGCCTCTGCACACTTGTGACAAGTTTTCAGTTGAGCTGATCTTGAGATGTCAGATTGCTTCCTGATTTGTGTGCCCAATTTCCTCTTCATGTGACTGCCCCTAGACCTTCCAGTTCTTCATTCTGGATGTGATGACCATTGGGGGAAGAATGTGGTTGAGAAGGCCAGTGGCTGGGTGATCACACTGTTCACAGACATGCTCCCTAGTCTCCAGCCGTTATGGGAGATTAACAATGTGGTGTTAGAAGTTGGAAAGAGAGGTCTCTCTTGATCATGCACCATGCACATGACAGATTGTTGGGCTTCCTGAAAACAGAGTGGGTGATCTCCATTGACATTGCCCAATTGTGCAGATTGTTCTATTTGTCTATGTGGAATGCTTGGCCTCACTGATGCTCGCAGGGCTATTCTTTTCCTGCAGCTGTTGTCTTGGCAAAGTGCTGCGTGAGAGAAATGACCACGGGGAGAAGGGGGCATCCCCTCACCATCATACTGGCCACACCCAGTCAGGAGAGAACAGCTCCCTTATGTGTTTGCACCTGGGTAGATAGGCCTTGGGAGTCCAGCCCATCATCTTACCTCTGTCTGCAGGGCCCTAAAATAGCGCAAGGAAAAGTTGGTGTGGCCCTGTGCAGGGGCTGGCTATGCTTTTAGACGTGTCTGGTGCTGGCTTGAGTACCGAGTGGGCCAATTAATTCCCATGTTGTCTGGACACCTGTTGGGGAAGGACACACCCTATCTCACAAAACTCCCTAGGCCACACCAGCTGGAGGGGGCGCCAGGAAGAAAGGATGACATACATGGTACAAGTCTTGCTTGCTACCTAGCCCAGTGTCCCTTCTCCTGGCTGCTCTGCAGTGGGTCCTGGCTCCTGGAAGGGGCTCTGAATGAGCTTTCATGGCACACGCTTATCTCCAAGATGTACCCTCTGCCAGGGTGGAAAGGCACTGGTCATATGAGGGAAGGGCACAAACATTCATAGGGATCTGTTTTGGGTTGGGCAGCAGATATACATTATCAAAGTGCAGCGGGTCTCTACATTTAAAAAGAGGCAGGGGTGGGGTCCTCTGTGTGCTCTGGCCTAGAGAGCTGGACTGGACTACAGATAGGACCTCAGGGTGCCTCCACTTTCTCCCCTTAAAGACGAGGCAACTCCATCCTGCACCCCATCCGCCTTCCTCTCAGCCTTCCGGGGCCAAGGCCACCTCAACTTCCCAGGTTCCCATCCAGGTAGGAGGGAGGGGTTTTATTACTGCTGCCTCCATCCCCTGGAGGCTGTGCCAGGAGAGGTGGTAGGGGCACTGGGCACCCCAACCTTGGCATGCTTGTCCCCTCCTCTCATCCTGGGGTCTCTGCTGTGGCTCTGGGTGTCCCCACTGTTTCCTGTATGGAGTGCATAAGAGCATGGACTTTGGGTGGAGTTCAATCCTTCACTTAGAAGCTATTGCTTTTAGCTAAGTTTCTCAAGCTCTTTTTTTTCTTCTTATTTTAATCTGAAAAATGGAGATACTAATGGTATTTGAATTTTAGGGTGCTCTGAGTAGTAAGTGAGGTTAGGACTCAGCACAGCTGGAAGCCTATG
The DNA here is from genome assembly GCF_018350195.1 of Panthera tigris. NCBI lineage: Eukaryota > Metazoa > Chordata > Mammalia > Carnivora > Felidae > Panthera > Panthera tigris. Next base: position 109,490,061 of record NC_056667.1, on the reverse strand, counting down.
AGCCGCTGTTACCACAAAGCTCCTTGCCAAGGCCCTCTTCTCTCGGGAGGCTGGAATCCAGGAAAGGACTGAGCAGCCATTGGAATGGGGTCCTGGGAGAGGTGGAAAGTACCTTCACTGTGCTGTGGCCCAGAGCCCCAGTTCTTCCATAAAATAATGTTCTCTGGTTAAGAGAGTAGATTGCAGGGGCACCTGGGTGGCTCAGTCAGCTAAGCAGCCGACTAAGTGATTTCCACTCAGGTCATGATCTCCAGGTTGGTGAGATGCAGCCCTGCGTCAGCTCTGGTGCTGACGGTGCAGAGCCTGCTTGGGATTCTCTCTCTTCCCCTCTCTCTCCTCCTCCCGTGTGTGCTCTCTTTCTCTCTCTCAAAATAAATACACATTAAAAAAAGAGAGAGGAAAGTGGTTTGCAAACTGTTTCTGAAACTATTTTTTCAAATTATGCCCATAAGGATGCCACAGAGACTGCCTTGGGAGGCAAAAGGGAGGCTGTGGGCTCTGTACCCTGGCCTCAGAGGGGTCTGCTTTGCTCTGTAAACACTTTTAAATACTGGGTTCCACACCAGATTTCATTAAAATATGGGTCTCACTGTTAAAAAAAGTTTGAATATTCCATAATGAATATTTTTAGAAGTTTGGACACCACTGTATTAAAATGACATCATCATCATCATCATCATCACCACCACCACCACCATTTAAAAAATAAAATCCTATAGAATGCTGACACAGGACGGGCATAAAAACATGCCCTACCCCCCGCAGCCCCAAGAATAATCAACAAGTCCTCACAAACTGTGTTTTCATCAAAGCCCAAAGAGACTGCAGATGAGGAAACTGGGGCTGAGCCTCTGGAAAGTGCCCACCAGCAGAACTCAGCTCTGCGGCGCCCCCCTCCGCCCCGCCCCATGCCTTCTTCCGGCCTGGAGTCCTTCAACCACACCTACCAGTTTATAGATCAGCGGATGCTCAAGCACGCTCACGTGGACATACACCTCCTCTCACCCTCCCTGGTTTCCCTGAATCCTGTCACCTAAGGCAGGGAGAATGCACATCAGCTCTGAGACAGTGTCCCTGGTGTTCAAGCCCCTCCCCTATCCAGAATGTCTTCTGGCTGAAAGGGGGAGAATTTCAGGCAGACAAAGCACTCTGCAATTTTGTGTGCTGTGTCCATGCCTGCCATTATGGAATGACTTCCTCGTGTGGTGCTGAATGAGGGTTGCTTCAGAGGTTTTGGAGCACTGGGCAGTCAGCTGCTAAGCGTGCAAAAAGCCTGAGCTGTGGGTCAGGGAAGGCACCCAGCTCCAGAGCAGACAGAGCAGAGTTCTCAGCACCAGCCAGCCCATGACTTGGGTGAATCCCAGCAGCTCAGTTCTGCCCAGGCCTGGAGCCCTGGGCAGGATTCCTTGGGAAAAGTAACAGAAACTGTGTGGCCAACTCAAAGAAAAGGGAAAGTTTTCAAAGGCTTTGCAGCAGCCACCAGAGCTGATGGACGATTTGAGTTGAGCCAGGACAGGAGCAGGAGTCCCAGGACAGTCCCCTCCTGGGGACCTGGCAAGATGAGTGACTGCCAGCCTATGCTGGGCTCTGTGTGCCTGCACTGATTTGTGTCCCAGAGACAGTGTTTGAGGCTCCTTCCCATCTGGGGGAGGATGGGCTCTTTAGCTGCTCTTCCACCAAGACTGGATGTAGTGAGGAATGGGTTACCCAAGAGACATTGGGGTCCTGCCACCTGGAGGAGGAGTGGATGTGGGCAGGCCCTAACCAGTCCACTCCTATGTGGTCTCCACTTCCAGCAATCAGTCATGCACACAGCTGCTTAATCAATTGTCCTTAATTGCTACTTGCATCTTTATATTCTTCTTAAACATATCTTTGGAGGGATGTGGAGGGGCCAGATGTCCTTGGGGAGGACTTGAGCACTGCTCATTACTCGCAGCTGCTCACACTTGTCCACTCCTCTTCCAACCCTCCTTGCCTGTCTCCACCCTGAACCCCCTTGGCACAGCTGGTGGCCCCTGCCTCACCCTGCTCTCCACCACAGTCCAGTTCAGGGCAGATGGCTTTGGGGAGTGTCCGGGATTTTACTCTGTCCAGACCTGAGCCCCGTGTCTGAGAGCCCCCATGATGGAGTTATCAGTGGACTGGGCCATTTTATCTTTTCTCCTGGGTTTGTTTTTTCTCTTTGATTTTGAGTTGCAACCTTGCTAGCTCCATGTCTTCCAAATTCTAAGTCCACTCCTTTGAGGCCATCAACTTCTGGGACAGGAACCACATTTTAGTGACAGAGAGGAGACTTTCTGTCACTGGCCTATCACCAGTGCCAGGAGGAGGGTCCTGTAATTGTGTTAAAGTGTAAATCTGTGCAATGAGGATGCTGCAGAACATGAAGTGTTATCATATGATGAAAAATCAGGCAGCCGTTACATTAACATATATGAAGAAATTTAATGACATGGATTAAGGCCATGGAATGTTAAATGAGAGAAGTAGGACCTTACATACAATACACACACAGAAGACTTGAAAAACAAACAAACATATGGGCCAAAATATTAATACTGGTTGTTTTTGAATGGAGGAATTTTGTGTGATTTATATTTTCTTCATACTTTTCTGCATTCCCAAATTTCCTCTGAGAATTATATATTATTTCCATTTTAATGCTGCCATTGTTTTTATAATGAGAACAAAAGTCTTTAAAAACTATTGAAAAGTAACAGAATCATTTGTATTCTGAGGTGATGCTGCCCAGCTTGATGGAACATGGATGTGATTCAATTTCTCCCCCTTTAGACAAGTGTTTTATTATTTCATGAGAAGGTAAAGGGAGTTGTAATTTAAACCAACATCAACATACATTTCCCCTCCTGACAATTGTATTCTATCAGAGAAACAAAGTAAAGCCAAGTGGATTTGTCAGAGTACCTCCTGGAGATGCCCTTTGCCTTCATTCAAAGAATGTCCTGAATGCAGATAAAATATGCACTCCTTCCCATGTCCTGGGAAGCTAATCTGATTCTGGCACTGTAATCAGACACACGTGTGAAAATCTGGTCTCAGCTGTGGTTTTAGGAAGTCATTTAACCTTCATCATCTGCAAAATGGGAATGATATCTTCCTGGTCAGGTTGTCTGACCATAATGATCTTATATGTGGCATGCTTCATCTGGTCCTGGCACAAGGTAGGGGCTCAATCAACTATGATGCATTTTTTGGTGTGTGTGATTACCTTTAGGCAATCTCCAAAGGCACAGAGCTCACCAGGACCTTCATTGTTCCTCCTGGTCTTGTGGGGCTCCCCCTATAGGACAGTTCCCACAGCATGGGGAGGAGTCACCCAGATACTCCTAGTCCTAAGTGTCACAAGAAGGTTTGAAGATTCCTGATAAGGGACCGAGGGAGGGAAGTCAGAATGAGGGAAAAGGAAGGGTAGAAAAGAGACATAGGCGTGAAAAAGGAAAAAAAAAAAGGCAATTGCATAACTATAAAAGGTAGTATAAATGCATGCTTTTCTCTTTTTTTAACTGATTTAGAAAGCAATTATATAAAATAGTATGTTTATAATGTATTATAGAGTGTGTAACATATAGAAAAATATATATTGCCAAGAACAGCACAAAGGAAGTGGGTGGAAGCAAAGATGCACTGGGCTAAGGAAATGACTACAGATAGTAAAGTAATAATTATCACAATGTACTGTTGGGTCTATAACATTAATAGATATAATATATATGACAATAATACCACAAAAAAGAGGGAAAGCGAACAGAGCTACATAGGAGTATCATTTCTATATATCATTGGAATTAAACTAGTATGAATCTGAAGCTGATTCTGATAATTTAAAATACACACAGTAAACCTTACAGCAATCACTAAAAAGAAAAAAAAAGAAAAAGTGAAAAAATTATCAAAGAAATTAAATGTTACATCAGAAAATCCTCTTTAATACAAAAGAAAGCAGTAGACAAGGAACAGAGGAACAAAAAACACTTGAGACATATAGAAAACAAAAAGTAAAATAGCAGATGTCAATCCAGGTATATCAATAATAACATTAAATGTGAGTGGATTAAACAGCCCAATCAAAATGCAGAAATTTTCAGATGGATAAGAAGACATGATCAGTCATATGCTGTCTACAGGAGACACACTTTAAATACACAAATAGATGAAAGTAAAAGGATAGAAAGAGATATATTATGCAAACAGAAACCACAAGAAAGCTGGAATGGCTATATTGATATAAGACAAAATAGACTTTACAACAAAAAATTTTTTTACTAGAGACAAAGAGGGACACTTTATGATGATAAAAGGGACAGTCCATTAGAATGGTATAAAATTATAAATACATATGCACCTAATAAAAGAGGATCAAAACACAGGTGGCAAAAAGTGACAGAAATGAAGAAAGAAATTCAATAACAATAGACACTTCAATTATCCACTTTCAATAGTGGGTTGAACTAGTCTTAAGATTAACAAGGAAATAGAAAACTTGAACAACACTGTAAACCAAGTAGACTTAACAGAGCCAACAATAGAATACATATTCTTCTTAAGTACACAGGAAACCTTCTTTGGCATAGACCACAGGCCATAAACAAACATCAATACACTTAAAAGGATAGATATAATATAAAGTGTGGTCTCCAATTACACTGGAACAAAATTAGAGATCAATATCAGGGAAAAAAAACTTGAGAAAATAACAACACAGTCCTAAAGAACCAGTGGATAAGAGAGGGAATCAAAAGGGAAATTAGAAAATACTTTAAGATGAGTGAAAATGAAGATACAACGTATCAAAATTTATAAGATGCAGCAAAAGTGGTCCTTAGAGGAAAATATATAGCTGTAAATGCTTATATTAAGAAAGAAGAGGGGCACCTGGGTGGCTCAGTTGGTTGAGCATCTGACTTCAGCTCAGTTCATGATCTCATGGTTTGTGAGTTCAAGCTCCATGTCAGGCTCTCTGCTGTCAGTGCAGACCCTGCTTCAGATGATCTGTCCCCCTTTCTCTCTGCCCCTCCCCCCCCCTCTCTCTCTCTCTCTCTCTCTCTCTCTCACATTTTCTAAAAAAGAAAGACTTCAAATCAATAGCCTAAACTTCCACTGAAAAAAGAAGAGCAATCTAACATAAAGCAAAAGAAGGAAATAATAAAGATTAGAGGAGAAATTAATGAAATAGAGAATTGAAAAACAACAAAAATTCAGTGAGTCCAAAAGCTGGTTCTTTAAACAGATCAACAAAATTGATAATCCTTTAGCTAGCCTAACCATGGGAAAAAGAGAGAAGATAATAACTAGAATCAGAAATTAAAGAGTGGATGTTCACAAGACTACCTACAGAGAAAAGCTAAGGTTCATGTGACTTCACTAGGGAATGCTACCAAACTGAAAAAATTAATACCAATCTTTCACAAACTCTTCCAAAAAATAGAAGAGAGGGAAACAATTATGAACTCATTTTGAGGCCACCATTACCCTGACACCAAAACCAGAGAGAGACGTCCTAAGAAAACTAAAGATCAATATCTCTTATGAACTTGGAGGCAAATATCCTCAACAGAACACTAGAAAACTGAATCCAACAACATGTAAAAGAATATATACCAGGTCAAGTGGGATTTATCCCAGGAAGGCAAGGTTGGTTAAACATAAGAAAATCAATTACTGTAATAGGTCATACCAGTAGAGTAAAAAATAAAAACCACATAATCACCTCAATAGATATAGAAAAAGCCTTTGTAGCAACGTGGATGGAACTGGAGAGTGTGATGCTAAGTGAAATAAGCCATACAGAGAAAGACAGATACCATATGGTTTCACTCTTATGTGGATCCTGAGAAACTTAATAGAAACCCATGGGGGAGGGGAAGGAAGAAGAAGAAAAAAAAGAGGTTAGAGTGGGAGAGAGCCAAAGCATAAGAGACTCTTAAAAACTGAGAACAAACTGAGGGTTGATGGGGGGTGGGAGGGAGGGGGGGTGGGGGATGGGTATTGAGGAGGGCACCTTTTGGGATGAGCACTGGGTGTTGTATGGAAACCAATTTGACAATAAATTTCATATATTGAAAAAAAATAAATAAAAAAAATACCCCCCCCCAAAAAAAAGCATTTGACAAAATCCAACAGTCTTTCATCATAAAAACACTCAACAAATTAGGAATAAAATAGAAGTTCCTCAACCTGATAAAGAGCATTTATGAAAACTCCACAGCTAATATCACACTTAATGGTTAAAGACTAGATGCTTTGTTCTTTTTTTAATTTTTTTATGTTTATTTATTTTGAGAGAGAGAGAGAATGAGCATGAGCAGGGGAAGGGCAGAGAGAGAGGGAGGCACAGAATCTGAAGCAGGGTCCAGGCCCTGTGCTGACAGCTCAGCACAGAGCCAGATGTGGGGCTCCAACTCACCAACTGTGAGACCATGAGCTAAGCTGAAGTTGGACACTAACCGACTGAGCCACCCAGGTGCCCCAACTTTGTCCTTAAGATCAGGGGCATGATAAGGAAGTCTGCCCTTGCCAGTTCTGCTCAACATTGTACTGGAGGTTCTATCCAGGGCAATTGGACAAGGAAAAAAAATCCAGGTTTGAAAAGAAGAAACAAAAGTATCTCTCTTCAGAGATAACATGACTTTGTATATAGAAAATACTAAAAAATTTAGGATGTCCAACTTAAAAACTCTAAGAACTAATAAATGAGCTTAACAAGGTTTTAGAACACAAGGTCAAAATAAAAAATCAATTGTTTTTCTATATGATTGCAATGAACAATCCAAAAATGAAATTAAGAAATAAATTTCATTTACAATGATTTACAATCATTTCAATTACAAGATAAATAAAACACTTAGAAATAAATTTAATAAAATAAGTGCAAAACTTATACTCTTAAAACTAAAACATTGAAAGAAATGAAAGGAGATTTAAATAAACAGAAAACATCTCATGTTTTTGGCTCAGAAGACTTAATACTGGTAAGATGGCAATACTTCTTCACTTGATCTACAGGTACAATACAATCCCTGCCAGAACACCAGCTGTTTTCCTTTCCTTTCCTTTCCTTTCCTTTCCTTTCCTTTCCTTTCCCTTTCCCTTTCCCTTTCCCTTTCCCTTTCCCTTTCCCTTTCCCTTTCCCTTTCCCTTTCCCTTTCCTTCCCTTTCCTTTCCTTTTCCTTTTTTTGGAATTGACAAGGTGATTCTAAAATTCACATGTAATTACAAGGAGTCCCAAATAGCTAAAACAATTTTGAGAAAGAAGAAAAAAAATACAAGGATTCACGCTTCCCACCTTAAAAACTTAAGTACAAAGTGATGGTAATGAAGACAGTGTGGTACTGGTGTAAGAATAGACACATAGATCAATCAAATAGAAATGAGAGTCAAGAATTAAACCTACCCATCTATGGTCAACTGATTTTTTGACAAGGGTATCAAGGCCATTCAATGGGGGAAACTAGGCTTTTCAAAAAGTGGTGCTAAGACAGCTAGACAGCCACATACAAAAGATGAAGTTGGACCCAGACTCAAACTTTATATAAAAACTCAAACATCATTTTTACATCTCAAAATGGATCAAAGGTCTAAATGTAAGAGCTAAAACCATAAAACTGTTAGAATAAAATGTACAGATAAATCTTCAATTCTGTCACTTCAGCACTTGACAAAGGATTCTAGTAAAAACATGATCAACAGAAGAAAAAAAACACATAAATTGGATTTCATAAAAATTAAAAATTTTTTGCTTTAAAATCACTGTCAAGAGGGTAAAAAGACAACTTACAGAATGGGAGAATATATTTGAAAGTCATACATCTGATAAGAGATTTGTATCTAGAGTACATAAAGAACTCTTATAACTCAATAATGCAATGACAAATAACCCAAGTAGAAAATGGGCAAAGGATCTCAAGAGATATTTCTCCAAGGAACATATACAAATTACCAATGAACATATGAAAAGATGCTCAATAGAATTAGCCATTAGGGAAATGCAAATCAAAGCCACAATGAGATGCCACTTCACATACAGTAGGATGGCTGGAATAAAAGGTCAGATAATAAATACTGATAAGAATGTGGACAAATAGGAACCCACACGCACTATTGGTATAAAATGGTGCAGCCACTTTGGAAAACTCTGACAGTTCTTCAAATAATTAAACATAGTATCATATGGCCCAGCAGTTCCACTCCTAGGTATATACCTAAGAGGAATGATAACATATCATGCACATGAATCTTTATAGTTACATCATCTTAATAGCCAGAAATAGAAACAACTCAAGTGTCCATCAACTGATAAATAAAGAGAATGTGGCCTACTATACAAAGGAATATTCTGCCATAATAAGAAATTAAGCACTGACACATGGGTGAACCTTGAAAACATGCTCAGTGAAAAAAGCCAGTCACAAGTGATCACACATTACATGATTCCATATGACATAGAAGGTCCAGAATAGGGAAATCTACTGAAGTTGAAGGTAAGTGAGCGATTACTTAGGTCTGAAAGGAGAGTGGGGAGAGAGGTGAGGGTTTCTTTTAGGGGTGATGAAAATGTTTTAAAACTCGTAAGTGATGACTGTGGGGTTGGTTGTATGTACCTGTGAACATGCTAAAAACCATTGAACTGTATGCTTTAAATTGATGTCTTGCAAGGTATGTGAGGTATATCACAATAAAGCTGTTAAAAACAATTGTTAGTGAAATAAATTAGGAAAAGAGAAATGGAGAGAGAAACAAGGAGAGAGGGAACAAAGGAGTTTATTCAATGTCAGTAAATAAATCTTTGACTTTAACTAGGGAGAGATACAAGAAGATATGAGAAATTCATGTGGAACAGCATATAGACTGACATCAAATGAAATGTCATCAATTGCCAAAAGAATCAGATCAGCCCCAAAGGTTGTGAAGGGGTGGGGGATAGATCAGAGGGGATGGGAAGAGTGTGGGGTGGTGGTAAATGAGCTAGTATCATATGTCCCAGGAATCAGGGTGACCTCCCTAACCCGGGAGGAAACAGACAGTAGAATTCCCTCACCGTGTTAAAACAATGAACTTGACCAATGTGTACTGACATGGAAAGATGTCCATGATAGTTTATAAAAGCAAGATCTACACCAAACAGTAGTTAATTTTAGAAAGAGGGATTGAGGAGGAAGTTTATGCTTTTTCTGGGTCATTTGATTTTTTTTTTTTTTGCAAGCATATGTTTTTTTTTTTGTTTTTGTTTTTTTGTTTTTTTTTGTAATCAGAAAAGAAAAACCCATAAAGGTATTTCACAAAGAACAAATAAGACAGACCTGATTAACATTTGTGATTTGCAAATATTCTTTGATGAGAGATGATGTGTAAACAAGGATTATTACCATAGGCCCAGCCAGCTTGGAATGGCCACTTCTGCCATTGTCTCCTCCAGGACAATGCCACAGCTTCTTCCACAGGGCACTCACAGCCACAGGGAGGGCCCCCCAGCCTCCCTGAAGCCTCACTTCCCACGATTTCCCAATGGGCTGCCTCTTCTTCCATCCATCCTCCTCACGCAACGTCCCACCATAATTATCCTTCTTCCCACCATTTCCTTGAAACCAAACATGTCACAGACACCAATGACCTCCTAGTTTCCACTGGACCTCTGTGCCCCTCTCTACTTCTCAGTGTTTGGCAGTCTGGCTCCTACCCATTCCTGGAATGCTTTCTTTGCCTGGCATCTGGGCATCCTGACTCCCCTGTGGGCTCCCCTTCCCTCTTCCTGGCTACCCCTTCTCAGCAGTCCTCCTGCTTCACATAGTTTGGGATGGCATGTGCTGGGCTCTGACCCACGCTGAACTTTCTCTTCCTTAATCTCTGCTCCTCCATGGGTAACTCATCTGGGCCCTGCTGCCCTCTGTCTTAAAGGTTGTTTTCCTTCCCTTGTTTAATACTGAAGGGAGGAAAGAGGCAGAAATGGAGTTTCAGAGAGAAGATTCTGCAAAGATGAGCAAGCTTGTAGGGCTGGACTGTTCTCTCCCCCTGACTAGATAAGACTAGGCAAGGGGAAAGGAAAGAGGGAAGATAAGCTAGTCAGGCCGGGGAGAAAGAGAGCGGCAGAGGAACAGGTGCAAGCCCTCTGGTGTCTCTTGTCAGGACACTAATCCCATCATGAGGGCCTCACCCTCCTGACCTCGTCCAACCCTTATTACGACTGTCAAGGCCCTGTCTCCAAATAGTCATAGTGGGGTTTCAACATGAGTTTTGGGGGGGGACCCAAACATTCAGTCTATAACAGATGGGCTCAGTGCTGAGTGATCCTCACCAGAAAGCTTGCTGTCTCTCTCTCTCTCTCTCTCTCCTTGCCGCCCCCACCTCCCCAAATGTGAGAAGGCGACGACAGACAAGGAAAAGTCTGCGCATTAGGAAGAGAGCTCTCACCGAAAGCCGACCACACTGGCACCATCATCTTGGGCGTCCAGCCTCCAGAACTGTGTAATCAATGCCTACTGTTGGAGCTGCCCAGTCTGTGGTATTTTGTTGTGGCGCCCGAGACTGCATGTCTGTCAGGGGACTCTGCTCTTCTCCACTGCTCCGCCTGCTCCTTCTTTCTGTCCTTCCCTCTCATCCTCACTCACAGCTGTCCCTCACCACTGTCCAGAAGAATGGCTCAGGATGGCTAATCAGTGCTCCAGCTGCGCCCTAGCCGAAAGGTACTTTCTTCCGGGCCTCTGGTTAAATCCTGAGAGGGGAGTGTGCTCACTGTGGCTCATCTGGTCTTTGTCTTTGTCTGTGGCCCTGCTTGCTGGGGGTGTGTGCTTCTGGATGGCCCACCCTGTTCTGGCCCAAGCAGACCCTCTGCAAGGGGGACTGGGTGCTAGACCTTCGGCTAGGGGCTCAGCATGGCAGTGACAGCACCGTGAGAGCCCAAGCCTGTGGGAAGCAGGTGGGGTATGTGTCGCATGGGGGCCAAGGGAGCAATGAACACTTGTGATTGTTTGCTTTGCAAGTATTATTCGTGTGCATGTATTTGCCTAACCTCCACCGTAGTCCGTAGGCGGGCAGATGTACCACCTTGGAACAGAAGGAATGGTGCTCCCGGGGCTCAAGCTCTTTCCCAGGAGCCAGGCAGGAAGGGGGCGGGGCGGGAGTGCGGCTCTGCGGGAGCTCCGCCCCAGGGCGTGGCCGGCCCACTCAGGCCCCGCCCATGTCCTTGTGTCGGAGCGAGCCCATTGAGCGCCCAGGAAATCCAGCTAAACCCTTGGACCAGGCAGTCTGGGAGGCAAGGGCCTGCCTTCTTTCCAGGCACTTCCTTGCTGTTGGAAGGGGGCGGCGCCACCGAGATTCGTTTGATGGGCACTGACCCTCTGCCTGTCCTGTCGGATTAAGCTCTTTGAATTAAACATGGTCCCTTCAGGCTTTGATTTGGATGCGAACACCTGGCACGGGTTATACACTGAGCCCTTATCAGCAACAACACCTTGGTGTGACTTCTTTATCAGATCTTCTTTTCCCTAGACTGAGAATTGTCCTAGAGAACAGACCTTTGGGAGCATTCGAAGGGAGGGGGAGGTCTGTTACAAAGGCACCATCACCCCGGACAGTCTTTAGCATAGGAAAATCATCCGAGATAACCATCGCTGTGTTTAGGCTGCACTGGAGCCAGCTGCGGAGGTCCAGTGACGACTTCACCTCCTCCTGGCTGTGTGAGCAAGGCCTTCCTGCCCGGACTTTCTCGGCAGTAAAAGACCTGGTGAGCAGCAACGCCTGGAATGCACTAAATGCTCAATTACAAGTATAGCAACACAACAACTGGTATCTACGCATCAATTTGCAGATCACAAAGCCGTTTTGCATGATTTCCTTTGAGTCACAAACAGCTCTGGAGATTTTTTAAATTAAAACAAAAAATTTTTTAAAAATGTTTATTTATTTTTGGAGAGACAGAGACAGAGCACAAGTATGGGAAGGGCTGAAAGGGAGGAAGACACAGAATCTGAAGCAGGCTCCAGGCTCTGAGCTGTCAGCACAGAGCCTAACGTGGGGGGTTGAACTCATGAACCCGCGAGATCATGATCTGACTCGAGGTTGGACGCTTACCTGACTGAGCCACCCAGGCACCCCACCCTGGGAATATTGACACCCATTTTACAGATGAAGGAATGCAGGCTGAGAGAGATTAAGAGCCTGGTTCTACATGGCACAGCTTTAAGTGCTGGAGACAGCAGTCAAGTCCAGACTTTTTGGTTCCACTTCTGCAGAGTCCTGAAAGACCTCCAGGTTTGGATGTAGCTGGACTTTGGGTCGAGTACCGGCCCTTCACAAAATGTTATGGCCTTTGAGCCTCGGTTTCCTCACCTGCTAAATGGGAAGGCAGAGTTGCAGGCAGATGTCTGCGGTGGGGGTCATTACCATCATTACCCAGCCACCCAGGTCCGACAGGCCTGATGGACTTTTCTGCTATTGCCGTTGATGTCTGGGCTTAGCCTGTCTGTCTACAAAATGATAGCAGAGACTTTGAAGGCTGGGAGTGGGTCAACAAAAGATAAAACACAGTCCCAGCCTATTATCTCAGCTTCACATATCGACATTGGCAGACTTTTCCGTGCTTGTGGAGGGAAAGCATTGGAACTCCTGCCAAGAGCAAAAACTGATTTGCCCACATGCAGTCCAGCCCTCTGATCTGTCCCTGGAGACAAAATAAGGAAACTACCTCTTTGATCCAAAACTATTTTTATCTACCTCTGAGCAGTGCTTATGGTGCATTATGTGTTTTTCAGGGAAGGGTGCTATCAGCAGTGGAGATAACCATTACCCTGGCCCAGCCCTGCAAATGGGCCCCCTTTGTCTTCTCTGGCAGTGCCAGAGGGGCCAGGCTTGGGTCATATGCTGGTGGCAGCTGACAAATGTGTCTCCTTGCCTCGGCTGGTTGGTGCTGACCAGATGGTGAAGGAGACAAAGTTGTCTTCAGTGCATCTTGTCCCCAGAGGTGTGTGCTGTGAAATGAGGAAGGCCTGAGTGGGTGTCCATGACTACTCTGTGGGCTCTCCTCTCCTGCCCTCCCATCGCTGGCCTGGCCCCCAGCTTTTTGTGTCTGTTGGCCCACCCCTCTTCCATTAGGATGCAGTTGGACGCTGGCTTCTGCTGGCCAGCGCCCACCCACAGCTTTGGGCAGAGAGTACCCTGCATTAACCCTGCCTGCTACCTTTTCTGGGAGGGGGGATTCAGACAGAAAGGGGTACACATTTTGCTGGGCCTTCAGGGATCAGGAGGAGTAGAATGAGCCACAGGGAGAAAGGAGGGAAGAAGGGAATTTATGGCTGGGGGAAGGCTGCTAGTAAAAACCTGCAGATGGAAATCAGTGCAGCAGGAAAATATTAGAGATGCTACATGAGATCTTTTCATCTTTCCCCAGAAAAGGTTACTTTTCCTGTGCCCTGCCTCCAGTGCGTAGAGGTGGATACAGCCTGGAACCAAGTGTGATGGTTGGTTTTGTATCAGCCACAGGGTGCTCAGACATTTGGTCAACCAGTATTCTGTGTGTGTCTGTGAGGGAGCTGATGTTATCATGTGAATGCATAGACTACGTATAGCAGATTGTCCTCCCCAATGTGGGTGGGTCGCATCCAATCAGTTGAAGACCTGAATAGCACAAAAACCTTCTGCCTGACTGGTTTGAGCTGGGACATCAGATATTGCCTGCCTTTGGACTCAAACTGAAACATTGGCTCCTTCTGGGTCTTGAGCATGTTGGCATTTGGACCAGAGCTACACCATCAGCTCTTCTGGGTCTCCAGCTTGCTGACTTCAGATCTTGGGACTTGTCAGCCTCCATAATCACCAATGGAACAATTCCTTATAATAAATCTCTTTACACACACACACACACACACACACACACACACACACCCTATTGGCTCTTTTTCTGGAGAACATGGACGAATGTACCAAGTGTCATAATTTGACTTTGATTCCAAAATATGCCCCAAAACACATAGTAGAGACATAGTCTCAAAAGTCTTGGTTTTTAATGGTAAGAGCCTGGCTTTTTGAAAGAGAAGGACTCAGCACACACAGTTTAATAGCATAAAGACAGGCTTGGGAAGCTTGCATGGAGATGTAGCAGCAGATTTCCCATCTTGAGGGGTTGTGTTTTGGTGGGAGGAAGATGACCAGAGGGCTGTGGATGCAGCCTAGAGAGTGGGGGTCCCTGAGAGGAGCCAGTGCCCTGTCCCCTCCAATATCTGAACTGGGAGGGGAGTGTTTATAGAATGCATTGGATTGTTGAGTGTGGGGGTTGAGGGCTGAGTGAACATGTGCTTGACCCTTCCCAGGAGAAGAGGGCAGGATCCTAAAGTGAATGAATATTTACCCAATTGTTCAGATCAAATTTGCATACTCCACACTTTTTTCCTAGGGCCAAGAGAGTTGTGCCTGCCAATGTTGACTTTTGCAGTTCTTAAATAAAAATCAATTAGCTCATAAAATTCCTCTCCGTTCCTCTCCCTGCCTCCACCTTCCATCCTGAGTTATGTCAGGGGGCTGTACCACACATGGCCTGCCACCCTTGAAAAATGTGTGATAATCTATTCGTTAGGTTGCTTTTGATCACAAGCAATGGGAAATGCAGTTCAAACCAGCTGAAGCCATAGAGAGATTCTGACTAACTCAAATGAAAAGCCCAGATGGGAACAGGCTTCAGGTGAGGCTTGCTTCAGCGGCTTGGTAGTGACGTGGGGCCCATTTCTCCACAATGCTTTCTGCAGTGTCAGGTTAACTAATGAGTGCTTCCTACCAGGTCCCAAGATGGCTGGCTGCATCTTCTTGAGCCACCTGATTCTTCTCTCATGTCCAGACAGACATGGGCGCATCTGCAGCCCGGTGACTGGGGGCAGGAATGTCCTCAGTGCAGGATGCCAGCTCTGTGCGTGGAGTCTGAGATCCCTGGGTGGTGTTCTGGGACCTAGGCTGTTGGAAAGGGCAAAGGGGTATAGATGCTGAGGAGGGAGCAACACAGCTCCTTTACAAATGGAACCTTACATTTTCATGTTTTATTACATTGCCCTTTTGCCACCATCCTCCCACAGTTTTCCTGCTAACTGGTAAAGAATCTTTAATCTGAGCAGAAATTGCTGAATTCTTACCAGCCAAGTGGGGATTAGTAGCACTGTCTCCTTACCTTGGGTAGGGCAGGCCCCGAGCCATGTGTCCCGGACCACCACCCTGGACTTGCTCTGCTCACCTGTGAAATGATTCGGTCCCTGCTCAGTGAGGTCCTTGTGAGGATAAAGTGGTGTGTCTCCCAGTGTGCATCCTGCCCCAGGTTGAGGGTGAATGGGTAGCTGATGCACTATTGGTTCATGTAAATGCCCCCTGAGGCTGCTCCTGGCAGAGTGCTCTGGAGGTCTTGAGCATAGACAGAAGGTGGAGGGGAGGAGTCGCCTGAGGAACAGAGCCCCACAGTCATCTGCTAACCCTCCCTGCTGCTCCTGACGAGGACTTGCTGACCCATCACTTATTCACCATCCAACTGAACAGGAGTTACTGCTCCTAAGTGGTCACTCCTGGCCTGGTGTGGCCATGAGACCTGATGTTGATAGTGTCCTGGTAGGTGGAGGAGGGTACTGTGTGCAGTGCCCAGTCCAGTGCTGGCCTCGGAGTCACCTGTGCGTGAACCCTCAGTGCAAATGCACACTGGAAGCTGCAGGGCCCTCAGGCACTCAGACCCACCATGGTGTGGAAGGGACAAGCATAGTCCCCACCACCCCCAAAGATGGGTCTGAGGTTGGCTCTGCTATGTGGTCTTGACCAAGATGTTTCAGTTTACCTGGCCTCCATTTTCAGACTCCAGAATGCAGAGGACAAGTGGATGGTGAGTGTCCCATCCACTGTGAAAGTGAGGATTACCTGCATATTGGAGGGGGGCTTGTATAGTCAGTAGCAAACCCCTCCTGGGCCTTGGGCCTTCTCCTCAGCCTCCCTGCTGGGAGCCCAGCTCAGTCTCGGGCCTGTTTCCTCTGCCCCTTGGTGCCCCTCTGTGCCCGTGGCTGCAGCCCTGTGTATGTCTGCAGCTCTGGCTTCTCTCCTTGGCTGCAGGAACGCACCCCACCCCCGCCCTGGCCCAGAGATGGCTCCTGAACTCCGCCACAGTGGCATATCCAACCTCCACCCCTAACCTGCAGGGCTGCTGTCTTCCCCAGCTCAGGTGACCTGAGCAGTCCTACACCTGCTCCAGCCAAAAGCCCTGGGGTTGTCCTAGCCTCTTTCCTTTCTCTTTCACATCACTTTGAATGAAGTCGGGGGGGGGGTGAAAGAAAGTAAGAAAATCCACTTGGCTCCATTGTGGAACATGTCCTGACTGTGACCTCTTCTCACTGCTTCAGTTTCCTCTTCTGGGGCCCAAAGTTCACCTGGATTATGGTGCCGGGTCCCACTTACCCTCCACATCCACATTCCCCACCCCCACCCCCCCCAGACTATCTGCCCCTGACTGTTGTCAGGGTGTCAGAGTGATCCTTAAAAACATTTTTTAATGTTTATTTATTTTTGTGAAAGAGAGGGGTGGGGGCAGGGGCAGAGAGAGGGGAAGACACAGAATCCGAAGCAGGTTCCAGGCTGACATGGGACTCAAATCCACAAACTGCAAGATCATGACCTGAGCCAAAGTTGGATGCTTAACCGACTGAGCCGCCCAGGTGTTCCCAGAGTGATCCTTCTAAAACACAAGACTGCAGATGCCACCCCTCTGCTCTGGCTTCTCCTCTCCCTAAGGCCCTGTGTGCTCTGGCCTCCCCTTACCTGGTAACCTCATCACCTACCGTTTTCCTCTGCTCCACTCTGTCCTGTCTGCATTGGCCTTCTTGTTGTTCTCTGAAAAAATATGCCAGTCCTGATCTTTCCCCAGGACCTTTGCACTGCCCTATTCCTCTGCCCAGAATGCTTTCCTTCCATGCTCCACTCTCTCCCCTTCCCCAGATCCTTGGCTTGGGCATCACTTTCTGCCTGAGGTCCACCTGGAGCCTCACATTTAAAGTTGCAGCACACTTTCTGCTGCACCCTCACTGCCTTCCCTGCTCTCTGGTTCTTTTTCCACAGCACAAGTAGTGTTCTAACACTGTGCCATCTGCTGGACTATTGTGTTTCTTTCTGTCTCCTCCCATTAAAGGGCAACCCCATGAAAGCAGGGATTCTTGTCTGTTCCCTCTGGCCCCAGAACAGTACCTGGCACATAGTAAATGCTCAATAAATATTTGGCAAAGGAATGGGCACCCCCTTGATTTTATTAAGGGGCTGAGCTTGAAGGTGCAGGGAGAGGATATTTCTTTGGGGAGAACTGCTGGAGTGATGGAAGGGAAGGGGTGCTCCCCATCTCCTCAGCAGGTGAGAGGGGCTTTAAGAAGACCTCTGAGCAGCTGATACAAGTCCCTGGGAGGGGCACAGTGACTCTTGGCTGAGTCAGGCCCAAACTGACACCAAGTAAGAGGGAGGCTGGCTTGGGGTGGAGGGCAGGCATGGCCATACTACACACTGTTTCCTGAGGATTAGCGGTGCCTGTGCCCAAGACAGTAGGCAGCAGGAGTGGGACAAGAGCCTGGGATGAGGGGCAGTTAGGAGGTAAGCCAGAACAGGATGTCTCTGGTAAGGAGGAACTGGGGTCAGCTCTGCCTGGAGGCAGCTCTGCAAGGACATCAGAGGTTCCCATGGGAACACCCTTCTAGTGAGACGGGACTCTGACCATCACAGTTTCTGTGCAGAAGGGACATCTGCAGGGGGATCCTGCCCCCCACCCACTGAGCTCCCAGATGGAGAAGAGGTACTTCTTAGCTAAATGTGGGTCACCAATTATGATGTAAGATGGGGCATGTTAATGGTGGAAGCAATGCTATTTTGGACTGAAAGTGACAGGAAAATATTTTTATTTTATGAGCAGGGCCAGGAAACTCATAGGACCTGTGTGGGATCCCATTCAGGGAAGCCGAGCTTGGGGCAGAAGAAACAGGTCTGAGGGTGGATTTAAAGATTCAGTGAGAGCAAAGAGTAAGGATGTTGATTCTGTGACACATGGAGTCAGGGTTCTTCCTGGTCCTGTTTACAGCTGGGGACAAATCTGTGCATCTCCCTGAGGTGAGACCTAGAACACCTATTGGGGACACCCTAAGAGGCAATGAGGCTGGCTATGTCTGCAGTCCGCCTCTGGCAGTGTAGGAAGTTGAGGACCTCAGTGCTGAGGGTCATTGTGTGCTGAGCCCCTCCCTCCTAAAGGGGAGGGGAGGAGGATGCCTCCCTCTTCCCCAAGCAAGTGAGAGATGACTTTGAGGGGGCACAAAATGGAGTCTGACGTTGGTTGGTATATCAGTCAGGACATCAGTAACAAACACCCCCAAAACTCATAGGCATGACGTCATGGTACTTCTCCATCCACATTAGTTGCCCACATGGGCTGGTGGAGCTTTCTGCTCACATGGTCACTCAGGGACCCTCTGTCAGCTTCTGTGTGCTTCTGTTATTGCCTCAGCTGAGGGAGGAGGATTTGGAGAGTTGTGGCCCTGAGAGCTTTCTCCTGGAAGTGACACAGCCCACAGTTGTCCCCATATCATGGTTCGAACAATTTGTGTGACCACACCTTTGAAGAGGGGCATGGAGACAGGCACAGAGATAGAATTTTACATGTGCCTGGAAAGCAGGGACCTGGACATATTGGGACCAGCACTAGTGACCACCACTGCTGGGAGGGCCCTGGCCAGCAGAGGGGTGGGGCCAGGTAGAAATGTGCTCCCTTACACCAACAGTGGGATGAAGGGTGTGTATCCAACACTGTGAGGATTGTCACAGTGGGATCCTAGGGGATCCCAGCAGAGGGATGGGCCCCAAAAGCCGAGGTGAGAGCAGGAGTTGAGAGCAGCAAGTCTAGAAGAGCCTTGCCCATGTCAGGGATCTCAGCCAGGGGCCACTGCAGAGCCTGCAGACTGCCTACAAGAGTGTCACCTTGCCCATTTGGGCCCATTAAACAGACTTTCCTTATCACTGTATTCCCCACTTTGTCTTCCTCTGTTACTCTGGAGCTGCCCTAAAACTGCAGCCACCAACAGGGACAGGGTGGAGTGAGAAGGGGTGAGGAGCAGGCCAGGCTCTCACCTCAATGGCAGGTGTCCAGGGAGAAGCTTTACCTGGATGAGAGCTCGGGGTTCAATATCAAACTGGATTCAACTGGAGTTATGGGGTTACTAGCTTGGGCTGGACCTTCCCTTATCCTGGGGAGGCTGAGAAGATACAGCAGCTGGCTGGGAGCCTCTACTCTGGGCAGGGGGACAAAATTGTGGGGTGGCTTGAAGGGGGAGCAGGAGTGTGCTGCCCACCATCTTGGAGAAGGCTGGTTCCATCTAAAACAGGGGAAACACTGCCCCCACGTGACCCACCTCTCAGGGCACCCTGGCTCAAGTGGCACCGTGTCTGAGTGAGGAAGGGCTTCAGCACCATGTGCTAGATACGACGTCAAGGCTGTAGCTCCTGAGGGCCTGGTGGCTCTTGTGAGGGGCACCCTCGGGTCCTGGGGAACAAGCCTGTCTCAGGACAGCCTCCCACTCTCAGCCCCAAGCACCACCAGAGATCCTCAGGCCTCCCTCCCTCCCTTCCTTCTTCCCTGCCCTGGGCCTTGCCTGTGGAGAACTGAAGGTCACACATTCTGAGGCTGTTCAGGGGGAGAACTGGAGATGGGGGCAGTTGAGGTGTGGGGGTGATCCAGGAGGGAGCAAGCTAGGGAAGGGAGAGGGGAACCTGGCAGGAGAAGGGCTGTAGCTGCTCATGCTGGTGTCATGTCTGCTGTGGGGGTGGGGGCGGGGCGGCACTGGAGGAGGGGTCCTGGACCTGTTCCTGCAGCACCTCCCCTGGGCCAGATGCTGTTCTGTGTACAGATCCCTGCCCTCAGGGGCTTATGTTCCAGTGAGGGAGACAGACTGTAAGCAAGTGCCAGAGGGTGATTAGGGCAAGGGGGAGCCAGGAGACTGAGAGGACCATGGAGGTCAGAGATAGGAAGAGGCCTCACTGACAAGTGGGAATTTGAGCCAAGACCCCAAGGCATGAGGAGGCGGCCAGGGACAGTGGGCACTGCCTGTAGGCGGAGGGCACGGCATGAGCTGCTGTGGCATGACAGAGGGGGGACTGGATCCCAGGGTCCTGTCATTGGCTGCCACCCTGTGTGAAGTAGGTTTTGGGCAGAGGGTGATAGGACTTGGTGTAGATTTTAACAGGTTCATTCTAATTCTAGGTCAAGAATACCCTTGGGGTGGGCAAGGGTGAGGGAGGAAAAGTGGGGAGGCCCCTGCAATCCTGAAGCAGAGGTCACGGTGACTGGGACTAGGGTGGAGGGACAGAGACGGTGAGAGTCCGCTACATTCTAGATAGAAATTGAGGGCTGAGTTGAGAGGATATGCTCTGTGGGGGGGGGGGGGGGGGGGGTGGGGGATGAGAAAAAGGAAGTAGATGAGATTAAATCCAAGGTTTCTGGCCTGAGCGGATGCAAGGATGGAAATGCCACTAATTGAATGGGAACGCTGGGATGGCACAGGTTTCAGGGACAGGCCACCTAGGGTTAGCTTGGGATGGCCACTAGGCCTCCGAGTCACCATGTGTTGTATGCGGGTGTGAGTCTGAGCCCTTGCGTTTAGGGGAGAGGTCTGCAGCATGGTATGAGTCTGGGAGTCCTCACTGTGCCAGTGGTATTTAAAGCCCTGATGAGGGAAGAATCCCCAGGGGGGTGAGTGTAGACAGGAGGAGACAAATCCAGACCCAGAGCTCTGGGCATCTGTCACCAGCAGGGCTGGGAGGAGTGCTGAGAGAGCAGGAAGGGAGCCTGAGAAGCAGGCTGGGGCCGGGGGCAGACAGGTCGGAAGCTGGCCCAGGTCCAGGAGAACAGGCGTCCATCCTTGGGAGGGAGGTTTGAGCCCCCTCAGCACCAAAGTGCTGGAGAAATCCCAGGTCAGTGTAAGACAAAGACCCCAGTTAGAGCAGGCCTTACTCTTCTATGGAAGCAGTGATGGGGGCAGAGTGAGTGAGACCCTGCAGGCCCTGGCCGTGGTCTGCTGCGTGGCAAGGTCAAGAGGGTGGGCTGTCCTTTGAGCTGGCTCTGGGCTGGGAAAGGGGTGCTGGAGGCTGGGAGGCTACAGTGGGCACTGGAGCAGAGCAGGCGGGGGAAGGCCTGCATCTGGGCCACGCATAGCCCACTGCCTCTCCCCCAGGGGGAGGATCTCTGCTCTGCAGATGAAGAAACTGAGGCTGCCAGGCTGTGTGACTTGGTGTAGGTCACACTGCCGAGTGCAGGCTTAGGTTCCAAGGCCAGAGGCCTTCTCACCGCTGGCCACCTGTCTCCTTAGAAAAGCTTTATGAAGACAAACTGCAAAGCAAGTCGGAATGTCGCATATGGTCTGAGGCCTTTTAGATAAGGTTTAGAATATGCAAAAACAGTGCTCAATGTTGCTTAAGGATAGGACTGCACAGGCCCCCAGCGAGATGATAAATCCCGGTGCAGGAGAGTGGATGGAGAGAGCTGTTCCCTCTGGTGAACTTCGTGGCCTTTCGAGTTCTAAGCGGGGTGGTGCACACCGATGCTGTCATGCTATTCTTCCTGCTTTTCCTATGTCTGAACTGGGTCTGAGTGAGTGAAGGAGGTTGGCTGCAGGCCTTCCTGTGACCTGCCTCCTCGACAGCCTGGCCAGAGACCAGGACCCCAGGAGGAGAAGGAGCTGAGGGCGGCTGGCCCTCCTGGCTGCATGCTGGGGGTGGGGGGTGGGTAGGTGGGAGGGTTGAGCCTCCTCAGAGGTGCCCTCATCATGGTTCAGGGGCTGGGTCTTTCACCAGGGGCACAGTCAGACACGTGTCACCTTGTTCATGCCCTCTCTGTCCATAGGACCGCTGTCCCTTCCCCACAGAGGTCTCTTCCCTTCTCAGCACAAAGGAGAGATCCAGCAAAGTCTTCCTGTGTGGGCCCCTCTTCCCTTTGAGGTCCCTGGTACTCCTTTATCTCCCACAAGTGGCCTTGGTGCCCCATTGTGTGCAAGCCCTGCCCCCTCTGCGGGACATGCTGTGTGCTTGTCTGGCTGTGTCATAGGGGGCTGGGGCTGCACTGGAGTTGTCTTGGAATGACTCACTCGAGCCAATGGTCACATTTTTAGTGCTGTGAGCTGCACTAGCGTTGGTAGCTGGAAATGGACTGTGGGGGGATATTTATACCACAGAAGTCAGCCGGTGCTCCACATCTGGGCTTTTCCTCCTTTACTCTAGAGTTCACTCTGGTGCTCTGTGGAGCACCCCCAGTGAGCCTTCCTGAATGTGCCCAGCTGAGTCTCTGGGCTCAGGCCTCAGAGGGTCCTTGTCTGCTCCCACTCTCGCTTAGCTGTGTCCTGCGGAGCCCCAGGCCTGCCCAGCTGTGGTGTGTGTTGTGTGGGGCCGCCTCTTCTGCCCTGCCACGCTCCACACTCTGAGCACATGTTGGGGGCTGCCTGGTAGAAGGAGCCAGGCCCCTGTGTCTCACATGCCAGAGTTTATTCTGGCTGTGCCCGTGTTGGTGTGGAAAAGTGACAGCCTGTGGAGCTTCGGTTTTCTCCCTGGTCACACAATGTGGAAGCCGTCTAGACAGATTCCACTGCTGAGAGGCATGTGCGGCTCTAGGAACACGATGGTGTCCATCAGTGACAACCTCCGGTGGTGGGCAGGAGTGGTTTGACTGGGGACTTCTAGAAGAGCTACTTTGAGACGTTTCCTCTCTGTTCTCTGCACAGTGTCGCTGGTCTGCAAACAGGTATGTGAAATACAGGGGTGCTCCCCTTGCCCAGACCCCTTGCTGCTGTAGTGTCATCCTGGGACTGTGCAGGGCTGGGGGGCAGGTGTCCTCTCAGGGGTCCTAGCAGCATTGGCCTAGAGCAAGGGCATGGGCTGGAGGCTGCAAGGGCTGTGTGGATGCTGCCCGTGTGTGTGTCTAGGGGTGCAAGGATCTCCTAGCCACGTGTGGATGTGGATTCCCACGTAATGGATGTGTTGAATCCCTGCCCCACTTGCAAGTGGAGGATAGACACTGTGCTCATGATTGGGTTCAGTAGATCCTAAACCCAAAGCTGCCACTCTCTCCTGTCCAGTCCTCACAGTGGCTTGGTGCTGGACGCCCAGTGGGGAGCCCCACATTGGGTACTTTGGTGAGCGACTGTCTTTAGATTCCTGTTGTTGTGGACTGAATTGTGGCTCCCATGTCTGTGTCGAAGCCCTAAACCTCAATATGGCTGTATTTTGGGACAGGGAACAGTGGTAGGGCCTTGATCTCATAGGACTGGCGTCCTTGTAAGAAGACACTAGTCTCTCCCCTTCTCTCTCTGTGTGTGTGTGTGTGTGTGTGTGTGTGTGTGTGTGTGTGCGCGCGCATGTGCACACACAGAGAAAAGGCCATGTGAGGACACTGCAAGAAGCAGCCATCTGCAAGCCAGGAAGAGGGTCTCACTGGACAAGAACCCTGACGGCACCTTGATCTTGGACTTCCAGCCTCCAAAACTGTGAGGAAATAGTCTGGTTAAGCCACCCCATCTGTGGTCTTTGCTGTGGCAGCCAAGTAGACAAAGACACCAGAGATTACTCTCTGTAACTGAGTGCTATGGGCTTTCTGGACATTATCCACACACATTATTTATCTTTGCATGATTTACATGCATTATTTCACTTAGATTGTGCTCATATAACAAATGAGGTTCCTGAAGCATGGTGAGGTGGAGTGATTTGCCCAGGGTCACAGCTAGCAGAGCCAGAATGCAAGCAAAAGAGGGGGTTACCTCGTAACCTATGGTCCCAACACCATACCACCCTTGGGTTCCCTACATGAAGCTCTTAGCCCCCACAGCCTGCAACACTGTGACCTGAAGTGACCTGGCCTGTGAATGGGGCCAGAGACACTTGAAATTTTCCTGGCATACTGGAAATGAGGCTCAGGACTAAACCCCAAGAAAGTGAGGCTGGTGCCAGGCCCATGGCAACAGGGCTCCCTGTGTAGCACCCTGGCATTTTGATGGATGAAAAACATTTCAAGTTTTCCTGTAAAAATGTCTGTTGTGGAAAGATAAGGTAATTCTGGCATATGCAGCGGTGGCTTCTTAACTAGTTCGTGCAAGAACAGTTATGCTTACTTTTAGCCTTAGGGCTGGGTACATCATGGCCCTAATCAGCAGCGACGGTGATGCCAGCCAAGCCAGCACCACACCAGACCCAAAAGGCATTACTAACAGGGCTCCTCTGCCAAGGAGTGTGGCCCTGGGACCCACCCTCATGTGCCCACCTGGTGTCACTTGCACTGGCCATGGGAGCAGTTGAAGAACCCTGCAGAGATCCTGTCTCAGGACCCAGGGTGGGGGGCTCTCTAGGCCATGAGAGGGGTTCAGGCCAACCTCTGCGGTTGTTAGTTGGGCATGACACAGTCTTGGGGCCTGGCGGGGTCTCAGGCAGCTCCCTTCATGCATACAATGGGAAGAGGCATTTGGGGGGCTCTGGGGTCCCGTCTTGCTGCCAGCTGGGGGTCTGTCCTTTGGGTGGTCACAGATGGGGCATGTGCTGGGGGCAGCATCTTTACCTGTTACCTGCACAGGCACTCCTTCTTGTGGAGCCCTCAGAGCTCTGCCCACATGTCCTAGCACAGCTGGGGTGGTGGGGAAGCCATCCCCTTTTTGGCCAGTGCAGTACCCCAGCTTCTGGGACCACCCAGCTGGAAGAGAAGGTCAGATGGGGAGCCTATGCTTAGTCCCTGGTATGGCCCCCTTTGAAAATGCCACTGGGCATTGCCCCTCACTCTTGCCCTAGACAGAACACACCTGTCCCCATCTCCTTTGCTGCAATTTTTAGCTATGTTACTTTCCACCCCAGACAGGGAGCCCTGAGGGCTGATGATGACAGGTTACCTCATCAGCTGGACCCAGAAGAGAATGCAGTCCCCAGTGATCCCCCTCCCTCTTCTAGCCCCGACACTTTGGGTTTTCTAGCTCCAAAGGGCTGTGAGGGACTGGCCCCAGCTCTGGGCTCAGGTTTCTCAGGACCTCATGCCCTCATGCCCTCACCCCAGTCTGTAAAGCATCCTCCTCTGTTTCCAGGGTCAGAAAGCCCAGAAACTTCTCTGCTTCTGTGTCAGTCACATCTGCTGGCATTCTGGCAGGACCTGGCCCTGCCGGCTGTCCAGGAGGCTGTTTGCTTGGGTGCTCCCTGCTGGAGACCTTCCTCCCCAGTCACCCTGAAGACCAGAGTACTCAGGAGAGATTTGGCCAGAGCAATTTGGGTGGTCCCCTCTCTCTGACAGCGGGCTGTGTAGTTAGAGAAAGCTGGGGTTGCATCTCAGCTCAGATGCTGATCAGCTGAGTGACCGAGACTATTGCTTCACGTGAACTCTCCGGGCACCAGTGTCCTTCTGTGACAGATGGGTGATAGGGTCATTGTGAAATCTGGGGAGATCACTTGCAGTGCCCTCTAGGCACAGTGCTTGCTCACTGTGGGGTCCCTGAACAGAGGCTGCTTCCATTCAGGCCAACTGCAAAGCCATTGTCAGGCTCAGATGTGCTGGGGAGATGGGCCATGTTTTGCTCCAGAAAGTAGTTTCTTTCTCTGTCTGGGGTGGGGGAAGGGGGCAGTTGCCTCCATGGTCTCTGGATGACCCAGCTCAGTTTGGAATGGTGGTGAAATCTTCAGGCCCAACCCAGACAGGGCCTTAGCACCTCCCCTAAGGCCAGCACAAGCCCACTTTATGATTCTTGGAAATCTGTCTCTGAGAAAATGCAAAATTCATTCACCCTTGGGGAGCTCTTGGCAGCGCTGGGTTACATTTCAGCCCATTTGTGCAAGAACCCAATATTCTGGCTAGAAACCTCAGCCCACCCTGAATGTGGTCATGACAAATAGGAGAGGGAAGTGGATTGGAGATACGACTTCTGATTAGCACAGTTATGGGGAGCAGTTGCTCTGGCTCCTGGTGCGGAAGACAATAAATTAATTGCACGCTGATGTGGGAGAGAGGACGCCCCGATTCTATGCAGTGCCTGGCCCTGCTGCAATCCATGTGTGGAACGTGTAATTGCATCGTATTGCCAGGAGAGTTGTGTCAGGGATTCAATTACTCTGCAGAGTGACTGTAAACATCCCCCACACCCTTTCTCGTCTGATCTCTAGTGCTAGAGAAGATGCTGCATCATTAGGCTCTGAGCTCAGCAGAGGAAGCACCAATAGCCAGGTCATGGGTCCACAGTCCTTTGTCCGGTCAGGGAACTTCGTACCTCTGTGCGGAAACCCATGGAGCAAGTGTTAGGAACTGAATGTGTGTGTCCCCTAAAGTTTAAATGATGAAGCCCTAATCCCCAATTCTCTGGTATTCGGAGGTGGGGCCTTTAGGTGGAAATTAGGTTTGGATGAGGTCAGGAGGCATCCCTTGATGGATCCCCTAATGGATTGACGTCCTTTCAAGAAGAGAAATGGAGACCAGAGCTTGCTCTCTGTCTGCCATGTGAAGACACAGCAGGAAGGCAGCAATCTACAAGCCAGGAAGAGAGCCCTCACCAGACGCTGAATCAGCTGGCACCTTGATCTTGGACTTCCCAGCTTCAGAACTGTGGTAAATAAAATTTTAAGCTGCCCAGTCTGTGGTATTTTGTTATAGCAGCCTGAACAAGTAAGAGTTCAACAAAATGCAGTCAGTGCCTGTAGGTGAAGTGTGCACTGGCCACAGGGACTGGAGGCCTGTCACTGTTTTCCTGTGGCCGCCCAAGATCCCACTTATGTCACGCACAAGTCCCTGTGGGCTCACTCAGGGCTCTCTTTAGCTTTTCCTAAAAAGCTGCTTAAAAAGAGGAGCTGGGATTCTTCCTACCTGTTTCTTGCATGGTGTTAGATTTTTAAAAGTGTTTTCCTTTGATCCTGGAAGTAATA
Organism: Panthera tigris; assembly: GCF_018350195.1. Taxonomy (NCBI): domain Eukaryota; kingdom Metazoa; phylum Chordata; class Mammalia; order Carnivora; family Felidae; genus Panthera; species Panthera tigris. The sequence goes on along the minus strand of NC_056667.1, from coordinate 109,463,142 downwards.
AGCACTTCTGAGGCAGGATTAGGATATCATGCTTTAAGGAAAGGAGAAGCTGAGTGTGCCCTGGTGCCCACTATGTGCCAGCTACTGTCCCAGGCCCTGGGCAAATTAAGCAAAAATCCCCGCCCTTGCAGACCTGCATTCCAGCAGAGACACACAATAAACCATGGATATTACATAGTATGTTAGAAGGAGGCAGTGCTTGAACAGATTAGAGCTGCATCAGTGGAATTAGGAGGCCTGGAGTGGGTGAGGGCAAGAGGTGGGATACAATTTATCTAAAGTAGTCAGAGCAAATCTCAATGACACAGTGATGTTGAGCAAAGATTTGCAGGAGGTGAGGGTGTTAGCCATGTGGATATCTGGGTGAAGTATGTTCCGGGCAGAGGGAACAGCCTTGCCAAAGCCCTATGATGGGACATGCTGGAGTGCTCAGGGGACAGCCAGATGGCCAATGTGGATGGAGCAGGGTGAGTGTAGGGGAAGCAGGAGCTGAAGTTAGAGGGGCCACATCAGGGAGGGCCTTGCAGATTACTGTGAAGGCTTGGGTTTTTACTCTGAAGCAGGAGCCACGGGTCGGAAGGAACAGAAAAATAACATGACTAAACCTTTATTTTAAGAAGGTCATTGTGAGTTTGTGGGTGGGGGCAAGGTTGGAGCTGGCGGAGCCCTTGGGAGGCTACTGAAATAATCCTGGCAAGGGGTTGTGGTGGCTCACACCGGGGCAATAGTAGTAGAGGGAAGTGGTCAGATTCTAGATGCATTTTGAAGAGTGAGCCACCAAGATTTCCTGATTAGTTGGTGGTGGGATGCAACAGAGCGGATGAGGCACTGAGGACCCCAGAGTACTTCACCTGAGGGGTTGGGAGGATGGAGGAGGGTTCTCAAGGTGCAGGCCATCAAGTTGGGGAAGGGATCATGAGCTCAGTTCTGGATGGCTGAGTTTGAGGTATCTAAGTGGGACTGCCAAGTAGGTGGCAGCCCAAGATCCCAGAGGTGGGAGGAACTCAGATTTTCCAGGTGTGTCTGTTATTCCAGATGGTTTTCTCTCTTTCAGCAGTTTTGGAAGTGGACAGTAGAAAGGGGCTTGTGCAGGAGAGGTCATGTTTGCTTTGGGATGTGAAGGCCAGAGCTTTCCCAATCCCAAAGGCCTTTTCCCTGAATGCCCCGGGTGGAACCAGCAGGTTCCAGCATGGTGCTGCACAGCCCTCTGTGCAAACATCCGCTTAGCCTGCTCTATGATGGTGCGATTGTTCATGCCACCCTTTCTCCCTTTAGACTGTGAGGCTCCAGAAGACAGGACTGGATTGCCCGTCGCTGGCTTCTCTGTGCCCAGCTCTTGAGGTGACCTATGGCAAAAACTCAGAGAATGACTGCTTGATATCACCCACCTGACCCCAAGTACAGGAAGCAAGTGTTTGAAGTGGCCCTCTTTAAAGGAAAATCAATGATTGCAAAGTCTTTGGATGGTATTTCTGACTGGAGCGATAGAATTTAGTGTGGGCTGTGGAGCTGGACAGCCTCTCAGGGACACCTGCCTTTCCTTGAGAAATCCTGAACCTCTCTTCCACATTTGTTATTCTTTTAGTTTCTTCTTTTTCCAAATTGCTCGTTCATATTCTTTATTAATTTTTTTTCCTATTGGGTTGTCTGCCGTTTGCTTTTGATCTGTAGAAATTTGTTTCTGTTTTGTTTTGTCTTTATATTTTATTTTTTATTAAAAAAATTAATGTTTATTAATTTTTGAGAGAGAGAGAGAGAGCACAAGCAGGGGAGGAGCAGAGAGAGAGAGGAAGACACAGAATCTGAAGCAGGCTCTAGGCTCTGAGCTGTCAGCACAGAGCCCAGTGTGGGGGCTCGAACCCACAGACTGCGAGATCATGATCTGAGCCAAAGTCAGATGCTTAACTGAATGAGCCACCCAGGTGCCCCTATTTTTTTTTAAAGATTTAATTTTTTTTAAATGTAATCTCTATCCCCCAATGCAGGACTTGAACTCATGACCCTGTGATCAAGAATTGCTTGTTCCACCAACTAAGCCAGCCAGGTGCCCCTATAGAAATTCTTTATATACAGTGGCTACTGGTCTTTTGTTAAGTTGCAAATATCTGCTCCCAGTAGTGGCTGTCTTTTTTATTTTGTTTCTGATGTCTTTTGATCATAGAATTTAAAAATCTTATTACAGTCTACTTTATGATCTTTTCCTTTTTGGTATGTTCTTTTTGTGTCCTTTGACAAATCTCTTTATAATGGGATCATGAAAGGTATTTCTTAATATATTCTAAAAGTTTTACAAGTTTTACTTTTCATGTTTAGATTTTAATTGACTTGGCATTGATTTGTGTATGTATAACATATGTATATGCTACAAAGTAAAGATCTGCTTTTATATTTTCTCCTATGGATAATACTGTCTTTCTATCATTTGTAGAAAAATCTATCTCCACTTATTTTAATGCCAACTGTCTCATACATTGTTTTCTATAGACATGGATCTTTAAATGCTTTTTAACACCTAAACTCCCCCCCGCCATTTTATTGAAATAAAATTACACCTAGCACTGTATAAATTTAAAGTATACAGCATAATTATTTGACTTACATATATTGTGAAATAATCACCACATTAAGTTTAGTTAACATTCATCATCTCATATAGATACAAAAAAAAGAAGAAAAAATGTTTTTTTCCTTGTGATGACAACTCTTAAGATCTACTCTTTTAAATTACTTTCAAATATATCACACATTAATGTTAGCTGTAATCATTGTACGTTGCATCCCTAGCACTTATGTATCTTATAACTGGAAGTTTGTACTTTTTGACAACTTTAACCCAGTTAACCCCTAAACCCTGTCACCCCACCTCTGGTAACAAGTCTGATCTCCTTTTCTATGAGCTTTTTGTTTGTTGTTTTTAGATTCCTCATGTAAGTGAGATCATATAGTGTTTGTCTTTCTCTGTCTGATTTATTCCCCCTTGGTATATTGCCCTGGAGGTCTATCCATGTTGTTGCAAATGGCAGGATTTCCTTCTCTTTGAGGACGAATAATATTCCATTGCATTTATCTATACTACAAATTCTTTATCCATTCACCTGTCCTTGGACACTTACTGCTGTTTCCATATCTTGGCTATTGTAAATAATGCTTCTACGAACATAATGGCGTTGATTTCTCTCTGACATAGTGTTTTTGTTTCCTTCAGATATGTTCCTAGAAGTGGAATTGTGGGATCATATGATAGTTCTATTTTTTATTTTTTGGGGGATTCTCCATAATGTTTTCCACAGTGGCGGTACCAATTTATATTCTCACCAATAGTGCAGAGGTTCCCTTTTCTCCACATCCTCACCAACACTGTTGTCTCTTGACTTTTTGATACTAGACATTCTGACAGGTGTGAGGTGATATCTCATTGTGGTTTTGAGTTGCATGTCATTGATGATGGGTGATGTTGAGCCTCTTTTCATGTACCTGTTGGCCATTTGTATAACTTCTTTGGAAAAATGTCTATCTGGATTGTTTGCTCATTTTAAACATTGGATTATTTGTGTTTCTTGCTATTGAGTTGTATGAGTTATTTTATACATTTTGGATATTAACCCTTATCATATCTATGATTTACAAATATTTTTTCCCATTCCCTAGGTTCTCTTTTCATTTTGTTGATGATTTCCTTTGCTGTGCAGAAGCTTTGCAGTTTGATTTAGTCCCACTTAGGATTTGGATATGGTATCACATTCAAAAGATCATTGCCAAGACCCATTCAGGGAGGTTTTTGCTGTTTTCTTCTAGGAATTTTATGGTTTCTGGTCTTACATTTAAGAACAGTCAATGGAGGAAAGACAATCTCTTCAGTAAATGGTGCTGGGAAAATTGGATATTCACATGCAAAAGAATGAATTTAGACCCCTATCTTATAGCATGCACAAATATCAACTTGAAATGGATTAAACACATAAATTTCAACATGTCAACTTAACAAGTCTAAAAGTGGTCAGCCCTGCACCCTGTCCCCAGATAGTATGAGGGCCCCAAAAGTGCCTTAGCTCTGATCATACCCCATCTGCTTAGCTTATTATGTATTGTCTTGTCAGCTCTCATTCTGGTAGGTTTCCTGGTAGTAGGCACTTTGTCTCTGGTTCTCTGTTGTGATCATAGTGCCTAGAGCAGTTCCTGGCACATGGTAGGAGCTCAGCAGATGCTGAATAATTGGACTTTGTTGTTATTCATCCTTTAAGTGCATTTAGGTTATACTGCCCACATTAGTCATCATTGTTATTATTACTTTATATCTTTATTGAGTAGCTGCCACTTTTTCTCTTTGTTGAGCAAAACCTATTTCAACGAGAAAAAATGTATTCTCTCCCAAACTAGGGTAATCCTTATGCTTTATGAGTCATGCTGCCAGGTCCCAAAGATACTCTATCTTCCAGTTGTGGTTTCTTCACCTCACAAAGCACCTGCTATTCAGGGTCCTTCAAGAATTCTACAGGCAAAGAATGTCTACAATAGTGTGTGGTGCCACTGGTTCATGTGTCTGCCAGGAAGAATGAATCTTTAACATATGTGCCAGAGATTTCAGGACAGGGGGACCCAGTCCTCACCCTCTTTCCCACATCATTATTTCCCTTCTCACTATTGGATCATTCCCATGACCATACAAATGTGTGTCATTTCTCCCTTCTGGGAAGCAACCCTTTCTGACACTACTTCCTCCTCCAGATACTGCCAGAGATGGGGTATGCTTTGAGTTGGAGCTGGCAGGGCTACAGATGGGTTGGCTGCATCAGAAAGGATGGTGTTGAGGCTGACACTGGGTGTTTGGTTTTCTCTCTTTGCAGAGATTTTCAGGCAGTTCCATGTAAAGTTTGCATCCCTGAGATGTGGGAAGGATCACAGCTGGGAAAGGGCTCACAGTCCTTGGGCCACTGGTCATCTTTGAAAGAATCTGGGCAGCCTGGAGCATGTTCTTACCTGGTCTCCAGACAAGACCTACTTTTCCTGCTGTTGCCAGACTTCTGGGGTCTGCAGGTGTGTGGGTTTACCTCCTAGGCACAATAGTACTTGTTGGGCCCTAGAGGAAGTATGGAGTGTAACCCAGAGAGCCTTTATGAGACATTCCTTTGATGGAGAGAAGCCCTGCCTTTGAGACACATCAAATCCTAGGGGGCCTAAGATGGGCAGAGTGGTAAAGGGAGTGGGACTGGCCCAGTGAGAGGGATGTTAGCCTCCAGAGGCAGGTATAAAAGGCCCTTCCAGTGGGCTGTGGACAGCTGTTGTTCTTGCTTCAAGTTTGGCTTTGTCTGGATAGCACCAAGGCTCCAGGAATCTCCAGACTGCTAGAGTGTCACCTTGGTCCTCCTCAGCTGATCAGGCTCTAGAAGCCCTGGGCCTTCCTTCTCAGCTGGGGGTGGCACACAGTAGGACAGCTTCCCCAGATCCCACTTGAGCCCTACTCAACGGCCCACTGAATTAGCCTCTGCCCTCACCATGTGTGCCCGGTGAGCAGTGCCAACCTCACTGAGTCTGATCCCCTCCCTATCTCGAGGGGGTGTCTCCTTGGCCAAGTCAGGAGAACAAATAAGGCCACGTGCGCCATGTGTCTCTTGCAGAGCCTGGAGTACATTGGGCAGTTTCTAAGGACCCTTGTCTCTTGTCCCCAGCTTTCTTGTGATCTTAGCTGAGTCAGGCTCTGGGCCTCCACGTAATCATCTGCTAAACAGAGTATATAATCCCCATTGTCTAGCTTCCCAGGACAGCTGAGAGAAGCAAGTCAAGGTGTGGACTTGGAAAATGCTTAGTTCAAGCCCCATCCCTGACTTGACCCCCACCCACTAGGCTGAGCCAGATTTCTTTTGTCTACTTTCTGGCCTTTGCATCCACTGTGTTCTTTACTCCAACAACTACATTTGGCTACTAAAAGCCCTGCATATGTCACCTCCCCTGAGGACCCCTGACCCATCTCCTCCAACAAGACTAGGTGCCCCCACCCACTACAGAGCTCACCACTCTCTGCTTTGCCTCTTGAGCAAGATCAGGGTTCACTTTAGACCCAGGTCCTTGGATACAGCACAGTTCTGGCAAAAGACCCATGATGGCTTTTTAAACAAATGGTGCATTGCATGAATGGGTAGGTAAACTAGCAGGTGAGCTGTGAGTGATGGCCTGCTCAGGGAAGGAAGAGTGAGCTGTGGCTTACAGCTGGTGGATCCCCTCTGGGTGTGACAACACCCTGGGGTTTCCAAGTTTCCAGTCAGCCTGGTGCTCAGCTCAGGGCAACCCTGAAACAAAGCTGGCCTTGACTGGGAGGTGGGCTTCTGGGCTCACGCTCAAGTTCTTTCCTGTGCTGGACCCCTCACTGCTCTTACCTGTCTTGTGTATTCTCTTTGCAAGTGGCAGCCTTTTGCACAGACTGGGAATTGAATGTTGAAAATAAAAAGGGCTCCATATCACTATCAGAGATGTTTCTGGTACTGTCTCTAATCCTTCTGCACTGATTCAGCCTGTATCCCACTCATTTGCCTGCTTCCTTTGCCATCCCCACCAGACTTGGCCTTGAGCCACAAGTTGTCAGACCCAGGCTTCCTGTACTCTGAGCAGCATCACCTTCCTGGAATCCCTCCCTTTCTCTTGGCTCCTGGGACCCCATTCTGCCTAACTTTCCTTCTCTACCTTCTCAGATGTGTTCACCTTCCTGAGCTTCACCCTGAGCTCGCCCAACCCCATGGCCTTGGGCACCACTGCACATGTGTATGCGTGGGCTGAGCCCTTCAAGGATTACATCTCAGGGGCTGTCTGATTCCTTCATTTCTCAAACTGAAATGCCCTTTTCCCCAAACTCAACTGATAATTCTTCTATTGTAGTCTCCTCTCCTGGTGTCTGTCAGTTCTGTAGTTGGCACTTCTGTCCACCATGTGGTCAATTACCCTGATTGTTCTCACCCTCTCATAAGGTGTAAGTCCCATCTGTCAAGTGAATGACTGACTTTAATTTAATCTGCTGAAGAACTCCATGAAGTAGGAAGAATAGGGGTTATGACCCTCATTTTGGAAATTGGGGTACAGAGAGACCTGGCCTGCCCCAGGCCAGAGCCCTTCTGTTCCTTCTCTGTGTCTCCCAGTCATGACTTTAGCATGGGGATTGAGAGCACAACATAGGCTTAATCCAAATCCAAGGTTCAAATTCAGACACCATCCTCCCCAACATTCCTAAGGGCTGTGAGGTGTTAACTGTTTGTGCCTCAGTTTCCCTCATGGTATGTCAGGAAGAATCAAGTTACTATGCTGTAGAGCTGTTGTGAGGGCTGGGTGGACAGATGCATGGCATGCGGTCAGCATTGTCCCGGCACAGCTGGTGCTCAGGGCAGCTTGGTGTCTATAACAATGCTGTTATCACTGGAGAGCTCAGCACCAGGCTTCTCAACAAAGCTGTCGACATGCTCTGGCCTTCCTCACTTCCCTTCCCCTCCTTGGTGTACTCTCACTGGTCCTCCTACCCTGGCACTAGAAGCTGCTCCCCAGGGTCATCAGGGATGCCTGCAGCTGTGTGTCCTGTACACTTGTCCCTGCGTCTTACTGGGGCTCATGGTGTGCCTGGCTCCCTCCCTCCTGAGGCAGTCCCTCCTCTTGGCAGCTGGGAACTCCCAGTCTTTCTCTAGTTCTCAAATTTCTCTCTCTTTTTCTCCTTTGCTGGCTCCCCCTCCTCCACAGGACCCTAAGGACTGGCATCTGGCCCCAAGGCTCTCAGCCTTCCTTGCTCAGGATCACCTCTTCTGGGAGACCTTGTCTGTCTTTGTATCATCACCTGCCAGCCACTCACTGTGGACCACCCCATCCCCAGCCAACCCTTGCCTCCTGCCCAGCCTTCCCCCCTAAGCTCCCAATCCAGATACCTACAGCTGTTTGACGCTGCCTCCTGGGGTCTCCAGGGCACTGGCACTGAATATGTTTAAACTAAGCTGTGCTTTCCCCCAAAACCTGACTCACCTTTGATTTCCCGCCAGGGCATGACCCTCCATCCCAAACCTGGGAATCCTGCTTAGCCTGTCTCCTCTCCATCCATCGTCCATCACCTCCTGTGTCGTTCACCTGCTGCCTGTTTCTCGGGTCCATCTCCTTCCCCATCACTGCAGGTATGACTCACTGTAGTCCAAACATGTAGTTTCTCACCTAGAAGGATCACTTTGCCTCTCTAATCCATTCTGTGCCAAGCGGCTTATGTGATCCTTTAAAAACTCAAATCCGATCATGTCACTTTGCTGTTAAAAACTCTTCAATCTTTGCCCGGGCCTCTGCTGGTAACATTCCTAGGCACCCCTCACTCTCCTGAGCTCAGTCTCCTCATGGCCTTTTCCTGCTCCTTGAATGTGCCGTGCTGTCCTCCATCTTGGCCTGGCCAGCTCACCCTGGTGTCACCTTCACATCACTTCCCCAAGGACACCTTGATCAGCTTCAGTCCTGGGTCAGGACTTGTCGCTCTCCAGGCTCAGAGAAGCCACCTCTCTGAAGCACGTTCTGTGACTGCCTCCAAGACCTGTTCATGTGTGTGTAGCTGTGATTTTGTGTTATTCATCTGAAGTGATGCCATCCAGACTCTTGGTTTTAAATTCAATGGAAATACTGGTGCTTCCCCAGTTCCAGTCTCCCCTGGACACCTGACCACCCACTTAAAACCTGCGCGGGGATGTCCAGCAGGCACTCCCCATGGAACATGCCTGAAAACCAGATTTCTGATCCCACTGTGGCCAGATCCACTCCTCCGTAGCTGCTGCTGGTGTGCATTCATGTGTGGAAGATGCAGTCCCAGCCCTACCCTGTATGGCCCTCTTGCTCTCATACCTGTACTCAGCTCTCACTTTTTGGCTCTAGCTCAAAACACTCCCAAATCCCAGTGACATCCTGAGCACATGGGCATCCAGAGGTGATTTTTTTTTTAACACTCCCCCCTTGCTATGGGCTGAATGTCTCCTCAAAGACAGTATTTGCAGGCAGGACTTTGGGAAGATCATGATAATGGAGTCCCTATGATAGGATTAGTGCCCTTTTAAAAGAGGAAGAAACACAATTCTCTCTACTACACAAATTCACCAGAAATGGCCATGTGAATACATAACTTTATCAATGACCCCACCATGCTGGCACCCTGATCTTGGACTTCTGGTCTCTAGAACCATGAAGAATAAATGTTTGTTTGATGTTTAAGCTGCTGGTCTGGGGTATTTTGTTAGGGCAGTCTGAACTAACTGATACCCCTCCCCTCTTCTATGTGACAAAATTATTTTCAGTAATAATCATGCAATGAAACAAGGGATAGGGTCCAGAAAAGAAATGCAGAGCACACATTTTCTCCAATTGACTTTGTGTATACAATCGTGCCAATAAAAAATAAATGAATTTTAATGAAACAGAATCAGCCACAAGACATACAGCTGGGACACAGAGGCAGCCACTGAAAGACAGCACTGATGTAACATTTTATTTACTTGATTAGTTCTTTAGTTTTTTAAAACAATCACTTAACAATTATAACAGGCTAAATGTCAAGGATGTTATTTACAATAAGTAACAGTTCAGATAGGAACTGAAATGTACACTTATCAAACAAAAATGTTACACCTTCCAGTTTGTACTGTTTCACTGTTTCAAATTTTAAATACAAAGAAACTGTCCCAAGTGGTCACATAGAAGCCATGCAGTAACTCACATTCTGCTTCCTTGTCTTCCTAACTGCTGTGATATCAACATTTATTTCAGATCCACCAGTTGAATGCAGGGCCTGGAGAAACAAGGTGAGCAAGGTGTGACCTGGTCCCTGCTAGGGGTCAACTGTGTAACAGAGTTCTCTGAATTAATGTCTAGGTAGAACACAATATTGACTAAAGGAGCCATTATAAAATGTGCTCATTTGAAGTTTACAGATGTATTAAAACTCAATAGTAACCACAGCAATTGTTTAGAAATTAGGTAAACAAAAAGTTCTTTTGAGGGGGGAGTATTTTATCTAGGATTCTATTTATCACTGGCTATTACATCCCCTCTGGATGATGCACCCCTTATTACCTTTGCTTGGAGCAGACCGCTCCCACACCCTTAGCACCCACCTACAGGCTCAGACCTCTTCTCACCATCTTCCCTGCCACCTCAGTGGTCCCTGTCTTGCTCTCTCATCTGGATTCCTGTCATTGTCACTGGTAGGGGCTGAGTTGCATCACCCTCGGACTCCACTTGCAGAATTCCTATGTGGAATCCCTGACCCCCAGCACCTCAGAATGTGACTGTGTTCGAAGACAGGACCTTTAGAGAGGTGATTAAGGCGAAGTGAGTTCATTGGGGTGGGCCCTAATGCAATGTGTCTGGTGTCCTTATAAGAAGAGGAGATTAGGACACAGACACAAGCAGAGGAAAAGACCACAAAACCCCAGGAAGACCACCAGCTGTGCTGTTTGTTAGGATGGCCCAAGCTACTGATGTGGTCAAATAACAGGTTCACGTGTTTCTGCCCTTGCCCCGACTCCATCTTTCCTCAGCACAGCAGCCCAGTGATTGTTCACGTCAGTCCTGCCCCTGTCACACCCCTCCAAGGGTCCCCATCACCCTTGCTTTAGGCCACGGGCCCTGCTGGAAGGCCTTCCAACCTCATCCTTGCTCCCTCCTGTCCCCCTGCTCCTCTGCAGGCCCCAGGCCTCCTGGCTGCTACTCCTCTAGCACCCCAGACACTTCCAGCGTGGGGCGGGGGGCCTTTGTCCCTCCCTGCAGTTACTCTGCAGGAGTGCTTCTCCCTCAGTGTTCCAACTGCCAGGGCCACATGGACTTCCTTTCTAAAAAGCTGCCTTTTCTGTGAAGCCTGGCAAAACTCATGGCCCCACCTCAGCCCTTCTCATCTCCTCTCCCTGCTTCATCCTTCCTACCTAGCGCACAAGCTCACATTCTGGGAGGCTGTATCTCTGCTGCCTCTCTTGGTGGAAAGAAGCATCTCTGCCCTGCATCTCAGTGCCTAGGACAGTGCTTGGCACAGAGTAGGTGACCGACTATTTGTAGAAAGAATGAGTGTGTGAATGACTGCCAGACTCCCTGCACCTCTGTCCACCAGAGCAGGGAGCAGGCCTGGCTTATTAGCAGCTCCCTCCCCAGGGCCTGGGCTAACATCTGGCACATCTAAATTCTGAATTCAAATGTGCCGATTCCCTTGGATTTCACCACACTCTCTGAGCATATTTACAAATAGAGGTAAGGTTGCAAAATTAGTCCCCCAAGACTTGTCTTTTTCAACTGGGAAGTGAAATGGTATTTCAGAAAAGGCTGTGGATGGATGCAAGAGGTTCAAGGGGCTTCAGTAGGGATGCAGGGTTAGAGGAAATCTCTGGAAGTTAGTTCACCAGCAAAGCCATCTACTGACGCCTAAAATCTAGACAGAAGGATAGAAGTAGCCTGTGCATTTCATCCAGGACACACAGCCCAGAGAAGAGCCGCACACCCTTTACTGGTTCACCAGTCACGTTTTGACACCCCTTCCCCAGCCTGGTGTCCAGATGAGATTATATCAAGAGCCTTGTCTTCTTTCCCAGTCCAATGCTTTTTTCTGTAGTTGGAAGCTTGCTCTCCTCATGAGGACCCCTCCCCTCCTGGGAGGGGCTCAGGACCTTCGAGCCCAGGCCAGGCTAAGTTGCCAGTGGCTGGAAAGGTCACTTGGAGAAAGTGCACTTTCAAAGTTGTCATTTCAGGCTTCCTGGGAAGGGCTATGTATTTGGAACTACCAGATCTTCCTGCAGACAAGGAAAGGGAGTGCTTTCCTTCTGCCCCTCGGTTTGCTCAGCTATAGCCAGAGGAGGACCACAGTCACCTGCAGGTGCTTGTGGGGGTCAAGGATAGTGTAGGGAAGCAGTTGTTCTGAGGCTTAAATTCTGTTGATGCTGAGAACTAACACCACCCACTATAGCAATAAGGAGGAGGAAAGCTAAGTCACCAGTCCTGGAGTTCAAGCGGTACACTGGACAAAGGGAAAGAGGCATTGGGTGCCCAGCCTTGCTGTCTCTTCCTACCTGCCCAGTAGCTGTGCCTGAGGCCTGCTAGGTTGGTGACAGCTCTGGGGCTCCCAGGTCCCCATGGTGATGGGACTGCTAGGCACGTGGGCCATTAGACTTGCCCTCAGGGTCTGAGAACAGCTATCCTGAGGCAGCCTTTCAGGCCGAGGACACATTGTGGAAGCATATTTCATGCAGACTGTCAGGTGTGTGTGATTTATCCAGTACCTGGCTTCTTTTAAAATGTTATCAATGTCTCCTTGTATTAATTGCAGATCCATTACTGAGCAACGGGGAAGGGCAAACATTCCTTTTCTAGTGGCAAAGCCCATTAGAAACGGAGATATGCTCTCTTGCTGGTGATGGGATACTCAGAGGAATGGGGAGTCTCAAGGGGACCCCAAATAGTTCTGTATCCCTTTGGCTGACACCTGACTGAGGAACCCTAATGACGTCTGATCCAGGCCACAGTGACGTGGTGGAGCCCTCTGGGGCCGGGACCTCAGAGGCCAGGAGGGTGATACGCATCAGCCTGTCCAAGGGTTAGCATGGAATTCTAGGCAGTCTGACACAGTCTGGGCCTGCATCCAGACTCCACATCCACCATCCCCACTGCTGCCACACTGAGACCCCCACACAATGTCCCCTGTGTCCCCCTCTTACCTCTGGTCTTCCTTGCCACGAATGAGGTGGGGTGGGTAGGGCTGCAAGGGTCAGCTAGGTCAGTGGTGAGGCCACTGTGTCTTCTACCCTGAAGTGCTGCCTGGGGGTGGGGAGCTGGCCCCCCAGGATTAAGTGACTTCTGCATCTACCAGAAAGCAGTAAGTGCTGCCCTCCAGAGAGATTAGCCACTCCTCCTGGGGTCTTCGGGACAGGAGTCCCTTCCAGAGTCTTTAGATGAAAGCCGTCATGTCATTCCCTCCTGGGCTAAGGAATTTAGTCCACTTCTTCCTTTATGGGCCAGGGCCTGTGTTGGAGGTTGGGAAACACTGATACAAAAATACTGTTCTTGTCCTCAGCGGGGCAGGTCAGTGGGAGTGACACACACTTAAACAAACAAGTACACCGAGAGGGGCTACGGCCCTTGAGGGAGAAGGGAGATGCTGGATGAGTGTGTGTGTGTGTGTGTGTGTGTGTACCTGTGTAAGGCATCTGACTACAGGCATGATCTTGACTGAATGCAGCACTGGAAGAGCCCTGATGGCCTCAAGAAGCCACATAAGCCTAAGAAGCTTACAGTCCACTGGGAACGAGGCCTGGAGATGCCTCTCTGTCCTTCTCTATCTCACTGTGGTGGTGTCTTGAGGCAGGACCCAAAGATTTTCCTCCTCTTTAGATGTCACAGTGAGGTGGGGGATGCTAAAAATAGAGAAATTCTGTGGTTGGGGTAAGTGAGGGTGCATTCTTCATTTGTTAACAATGAAGAGACTGTCCATGAGGTACAAAAATCTTGCTATCTGCTTGGAGAGGCTGGAAACAGAACTCTTTTCTCCCCCCCCCTGCCCACAGTAACATTTTAGTATGTATTTTGAAAACTTTGAGGTGAAACATTTCTAAAAAGTATTCAAAAAAAAAAAAAAGGCTATCAAAATTATGAATGTATGGGGTTTAAAGAGTCTAACAACACAAGTTTTGTTAGGCAAAACAGCAGTCTCCTTGCCCTACCCCATAGATTCCTGCTTCCTGGAGGAAACCAGTTTTTAACAGTTCTTTTGATATTATATTCACAACTCTAAATAAAATGCTATAACATTGCTAACTTTCAATTTTCCAGTCTTGGGCATTATCCTTTTACTTCCTACCATGGAAGGTGGGGAATTATTTTTTGTTCACCTCATTCTGGCAGCACCACACACGTTGGAACACTTCCCATCCCCCACTATCAGCAACATAGTTACCTCCTAATTCTGCATGGACTGAGAATACAAAAGTTCCCACACTCCTAGCCAAAGGCCGATTGTTCTGTAGCCATGGTAACAAATAACAGCAGAACCAGTTTTAAACCTTTTCAATGGATAGACACCAGCTGACCTTAATGAACGTGCTTTGCAGCCAACCAACTGGGGTCGGTCCCTAGCTGAAACTCAGCCAATCAGAGACAGACACCCTAATAAGCAGCCTCTGAGTGCCAGCCAAGCAACCATTCTCTTTCATCCAGTCACCTTCAAGGGATGACAGATGACATCAACCCTAGTCCAGATGGCTGGCCAATCCCTGCACTCCCTGCTCAGAGCTCTGGGAGACAGCCTGAGCAGCAAAGCTGGTGCTTGCTCAAGGGAGCAGTAAGTTCAGCTTTGTGTTTTATTTTGGAGTTGAATGTGGGCCTCATTACCTTTGACAAGATTAACATTTGGTGTCTACAGTGTGATTATGTTAAGGCTTTTCACAGATGATCCCTTTCCTGCATAACTTTTTTGTTTTAACTGGAGTTAATGATTGCTCTGTATTTTTAACTTTCTTAATTTTATTTTCCCTTCTTTCATAACTTTTTTGTTTTATGCGGAGTTAATAATCATTCTGTATGCTACATTTGTTTGACTTTTTTTCTGCACTTGTCCCTAATTTATACCCAAACTCCTTCCAATTGCCATGCTCATTCTCTGTTGGTATAAATTTCCTCTCACAGTGTTCCAGTGCACTGGTGCTGTCAATTTCATCTTCCTGCCAAGTGTTTCTTTCAGGCCCTGATTTCCTCAAGCTGCCCTGGCTGTTCTGGCCCTACTGCTCAGCCATCTTGGGGTCTACCTTCATTGCCCACTTGGGACCCCCTTCAGCTGTCTGTCCTGTTGGACTTGTTTTCCTGCAGCCCTGGCAGGGTGAGGCCCTCATTGGGAGAAGCCCTCCCCTGAGACCTTCTTGAAGAAGAGTGCAGGGGAGGATAATCTGAGAAATTGCATGTCTGAAAATGCCTAAATCTCTTACTCCTGACAGTTTGGCTGGTATAGAATTCTCTGATCAAAATAATTTTCCTTTGGAATTTTGAAGGTATTGCTCTTTTTCCCTCTGATTTTCAGAATCATTAACAAGAGTCTTCTGGACCATTGCATCTAACCCATATTCACTTACTTTTATGTCCTTTCTGAAGGCTTGTAGGATCTTCTGTTTGTCCTCAGTATTCTGAAATCTGAAATGTGGTGACTACAAGTTCATTTATCTCAACAAGCATTCTCAATTACTTGAGGTTGTCCTACTACAAGTTTAAACTCATTCACCACTTTCTGTGTCCCCACCACCCCCACACTCTGAAGTGGGGTTTTGGAGCTGGCAGGGAGGGAGTGTTGTAGCAGGGCCCCTCTGCTAAGTGTGTCTGGCCCAGTATGGGCCCTAGTGATTGTCATCTAACTTCACTAGGAACTGATGGGACACCTGGGTCCTGCTTTGATCTGTGGTCACCTGATACCTGACGCTTCCTCTTTGTCTCCTTATATGAACTCTGAGGCAGCAAGGGCTCACCGGGCCCCTTAGCCTTGCTGTCACAGACACAGGACACTGGGGCAGGAGGTGGTGACCCAGGACTCTCTGCTGCCTCCTGGGGTTAGCACAGCCAATGGAACACATGTACTCACAGCTTTAGGGATACTCTAAGTTTGCAGGGATGATAGAATTATCATCCCTGCTTTGTGAGCTGATCTGGGGTGGGGGCTGAGGGGCAAAGGAATTTTAGCATCACCCAGCTTCTTCCCTGACCCTCTCCTCCCCTAGGCTGGGGACCCCCATTTGTTCTCTGTGGGTGAAATAGCTGTTGAGGTTGTACCTTTCCATCCTACTGCTCATGCAAGGACTCAGTCTCTTTGTGATCAGACCCTGTTTCTCCTGGAGTGCTGTCTCTGTCCTGGGTTCAGGTGTCTATATGTGGTACTATAGGAGGCTGCCACATCATTTCTCTGCTGTCCCATCTCTGATAGCCTCAACTCCTGGAGTGGACCCAGGGGGCTTTTACATTTTTAACTTGTAGCTCAGGTTCCTTCCTCCCTTGCTCACTGTCTTCCAATGACTTTGCTCTGATGTCTGATGTCCACTGGCTTCTCTCACTGCCTCTGCTCATTCCTTTGTTCCCTTCCTCCCATTCACTGGCTACTTGGATGCTCCTTGAAACTGCCTGTCTGGCCTCGGAGGCTTTGCACTGCTTTCCCTGCCTGCAGGTTCCTTACTTCATTCAGATCCCTGCCTGAGTCTTCACTGGAGTGGTATCCTTCTTGATCCCGAAGAGTTTGTCTTCCTATTACTTTGCAAGGAAACACATGGTATTGGAGGTACATGATTATCTGTGTTTTACTTCACAAGTGGCTTGTGGCTTTACAATGCCTGGATGTGGGCTGTGAGGGCTGGGACTTCCCTGGTTCGTCTTGCCATCGTCAGCTCTGCTGGATCTGGTGGGGAGCGGGCACATGGTAAATTGTTGGATGAGTATGAATGGCACTTGACTTGATGAACTCTGGAGCTGAGTGTGGGCTCATGTCACCATCTTTCTTCTGCAGCGAAAACACTTCCTGAGTGTGGGGCACACACCGAGCCCTTCAGGTTGCATGCTCAGCCCACCGCAAAGACAACGGTCAGCAGAACAGCATTTCCCTACTGGAGCAGCCTGACCTCAGCGTGTGCTAATTACATCTCTTGATGTCACTCTATGCTTGAACCTCTGAGCCAGGAGGGTTCCCAGGCACCAGCCCCTCTTGCTGCTAGCCAGGCTCTGCCTCTCTGTAACCTGTTTGCCCAGGGTTCTGCTGTGGAAGAGCAGGTAATTAGCAAAGTGCCATGCACCACTCCATGCCCTGAGAACGTCCAGCCCCAGTGAGCCCTCCTGTCCCTGGCCCACCCAGCCTGCCTACCTGCACTTTGACTCTATGGGTTTAAGAAGCATCTGGAGAATGTAGTGGGTGTCATCAGATCTCACCCACATCCCTGCTCCTCCGTCCCATGTGTGGGATGCTGTGAGAATATTAGGAATTAACATTCCACAGAGAAGCTCCCAACCAGTCTCAGGACTTTTGTGCAAGTGCTCCAGCACCCTCCCCCTGGGTAAGGATGGGATGACTGTGGGGCTTGTGTTTTGCACCATTTCCCCAAAGAGTTAAGCTGGTAGTGTGCTAGTGAATGTTTACCAGCCAGTTCTCTAGGGGAAATGAGCCCGATCTGTAACGCTTGCGATTTCCACGGTGTGAAGACTCCTGCCAGGGCAAATTTCAGCTACCACGTGAATGCCATTTAAAGAGGAGCTCGCCAGGCACAGGTTTAAGTTGGCTCCAGCTGGCCTGGGGCCTCGCTTTTGTAAGCACATCTCCCTTCCTTCCCTTCTCTGTCTCACTCTACCTCCTTCCTGCTGGGATCCCACACCCCCGCAAACAAACTATTCCACACTGCTACTTGAACCCAGGCCTCAGGACCTGTTTCTGGGGCAATCCAGTCTAAACAGTGAAAGTCAATTCTGGAAGGGATGTGGAGATCACCCATTTGTCAGAAAAGGAAATGGAGTCCCAGGCAGAAGTGACTCCCCAGCCCCTGCAGCTGGGTAGCAGCAGATCCAGCTCCAGAAGCTGTCCCCTCACCCCTAGTGATTGAGGGGCCATCCTCAATCCTACCACCTCTGTAGTTCCAGGTTTGAACTGCATCTCAGCCGTGTGGATTTTGGGGTCATGCACCTGACTAGAAGGCAGGAGCATATTGCCCTTACCTGCCCACATGCCTGCAGATGGGCCCTTTGCAGGTGAGCTGAGGAGCCTTGCAGCCCGGGGTGCCAGTAGGACAGCACAAGGACAAGAGTGAGCTAGAGGGGGCGCGGGTTCAGAATCTCATGGTCTCCAGGCTGAGCCTGGGTGTGTCACTCCCTGCATCAGTAAGGTGGTGATGGTGGTTTCCTACCCTGGGAGCCTTCTGGATAGCCCTGCTTACTGTCTAGCATGGAGTGAGCCCTCAGCAAGTGGACGTGAGGAGAACGGTGCACAGAATGCCAGGCAACAGCAGTCTGGGGTACGCCCTCCCCAGACCCCAGGCTCCTCATCTGCAAAGTGGGAGGCAGCCTGTGTGAGCAGCTGACTGATGGTTTGAAGGTAGGCTCTGTACTGGCAGTCATCCCCACAAAGCCTGCTGGGCCTCACATGCTCCCCTTGGCCAGGGCTGTCCTGGGCCACTGTGGAAGTGATGAGTGTGTTATCATGTCCATGGTCCTAGGATCTCAACCACACCACTCCTGCCAGGAGAAATGGGCTCAAGCACAGTCACCGGAGCCACAGAGATGTCACAGCTAGAGAGATGGGCTGATGATGCCTGCGTGGATTTGTGAGGAAGGGGACAGGGTGTGTGGGGTGGGGGTTAGACTGGGTTTTTGCACTGCACATTTGCAGATAAGAAAATTATATTTTTAGAAAGCATTTTCATGCAATTTCCGTGGCTAATTCTTCTCTGTTCTTCTATTTTCAGATGAAATATTACACAATGATTGGTTAATTTGAACTTTTAAACTTTTATCAAAAATAATTATCAAATGTTTGCCATTAGAATTAGTAGGATTTTTTTTTTATCAGATGGAACGACTTTTGAGATTAGGCCATCCTGGGCAGGGAGGCAAGCTCTCCTGGGAGCCCTGTGCTGAGGTGAGAAGGACTCAGGCTCCCTGTATCACCAGGGGCCTCCCATCACAGAGACTGTCCCCAAGTTCTGGGGACTCTACTTGCCCAGCCTGCTCTACAGGCCACCACATGCTGGCAGGAAGCAGCCCAGGGTGGTAAGCAGGTAGCCTCTGTCTCCTACTTTGCCCTTCCTTTCACTGGCATGTAACTTGAAGGCATTCATCTTCTCTGAGCTTGTCCCCTAGTCTGATGGGCGGGCTGTATCATCCACTTGAGTGCTTATAAGAACTTGGGGAATCACATGGTAAATCTCCAAGCTCAATTCCCGACACAGGGGTGGGCATGTGGTGTTCATTCGTCTCCTTCTTCTCTTGTCAAACCACCCACTGTTTTTGCGGAGCACCTACTGTGTGCACATCAGTTTCCAGGCCTGCTCCCTGCCCTCCAGGGACTTGAATTTCTCCTGCCTTCGTGAAAAAGAATGAAGGGTGATGCTGAAAATAACCCACCTGCAGGAGTGATTCCTACCTGCCAGTCACTGTTCTAAGTGTCTACATGAATTACTCCATTTAATCTTTCTAATAATCTTCTCCCCATTTGATAAGTGAGGAAGTTGGACACAGGAACTTTAACTCATGCAAGGCCCCAAACCAGAGTGGAAGAGTCAGGATTTGAAACCTGGACCTACTCCCTTTGTGGCTCCAGGCATCAAAGCAACTGGTCCAAGCGTGTGTGCTGCTTATGCCCAGAGAAGGGACGGGATGGGTGTGAAGCTCTCCTGAGGATGGGTGGCTGGTAGATAGGCTTTGGGTAGTGACTTCAAAGGGGGCTGAGCTGGGGGCTAAGGGGGCAAAGGCTTTGGAGGGTGGAGGGTGAAGTGAGAATAGAGGAGAATCATAGCTTCCCCAAGTACCTCTGCAGCAGGAAGCCTTCCTCCAACACAGATGCCCTTTCTTCTGCATTGAGATTTTTCTATATCACTTATTGGCTCAGTAAATATCCCTGAATGTCATTCTGACATGGAGATGGCAGGACTGGATCCAGTGAGGGCTTCTCCTATCTGTGGGAGGGACAGACCTAAGCAGATGGACACAGTACGATGTGTTGCACACTATGACCCAGGGGAATAGGGATCTGAGGTAGGGTTGGGGGTGAGGTGGTGGTGGGGCATAAGATGAGGAGCAGCCTGAGATGTGTGCATACTGTGAGGGTTTTGCTCTGTGTGAGATAAAGAAAAGCTTGGGGGTCCCAACCTTATTGAAGGACAGAACAAAGTTAGAGATTGACACTTCCTATTTTTAAGACTTACTGTAAAGCTACAGTAATCAGGATAGTGTGGTTTCAGTGAAAGAATACACAAATGGATCAATAAAACAAAAGAGAGAGCCCAGAAATAGACCCACAGTCCACTGATATTTGACAAAAGCAAAGGAAATACAACAGAGAAGAGATGGCCTTTTCAACAATGGTGCTGAAACAATTGGACATCTACATTGCAAGAACAATGCCTTATCCCTTTCACAAAAATGAACACAAAATGGATCACAGACCTAAATATAAAATGCAAAACTATAAAAGTCCTAGAAGGTAACAAAGGAGAAAATCTAGATGACCTTGGGTTTAGCTCTAACTTTTTAGATACAACACCAAAAGCATGATTCATAAAAGCAAGAATGGATAATCTGGACTTCATTAAAATTAAGAATTTCTACTCTGCAAAAGACACTGTCAAAAAAATGATAAGATAAGCCACAGACTAGAAGAAAGTATTTGCAAAAGACATCTCTGATAAAAGACTGTTCTCCAAAATATGTAATGAACTCTTAAAACTCAGCAAGGAGAAAACAAACAACCTGATTTAAAAATGGGCCAAAGAAGGGACACTTCACTAAAGAAGATACACAGATGGCAAAGGCACATGAGGAGATGCTTTGCATGGTATGTCAGCAGGGAAATGTAAATTAAGACAGCAATGAGAAACTGCTACACACCTATTAGAATGGTCAAAATTCAGGACACTGATGACAGAAAATGCTGGGAAGGATGCAGAACAGAAACTCTCTTTTGTTGCTGGCGCGAATGCATAATGGAATTGCACTGATGGCTTCTCACAAAACTAAGCAAACTCTTAACATGCAATACAGGAATCACACGCCTTGGCATTTACCCAAAGGGGCTGAAAACTTATATTTGTACAAAAACCTGCACATGAATGTTTATAGCAACTTTATTTCCATTTGCCAAAACTTGGAAGCAACCAAGATATCTTTCACTAGGTGAATGTATAAATAAATTGTGGTGATCCAGACAATGGGATATTATTCACCACTAAAAAGAAATGAGCTTCAAGCCATGAAGAGACATGGAGAAAGCTTAAATGCATCATACTAAGTGAAAGAAGCCAATCTGAGAATCTACATAGTGTATGATTTCAACTATATCACATTCTAGAAATGGCAAAACTATGGAGGCAGTAAAAAGATCAGTTGTCAAGAACTGAGGGGAGGGAGGAAGGAGTAGATAGAGCACAGGGGTTCTTTAAGGAAGTGTAACTACACTGTCTGATACTACAATGGTGGGTACATGTCATAATGAATCCTTGTCTGAATCCATAGAATGTACAACACTAAGATGGAACTAGTGTAAACTATGGGCTTTGGGTGATTAGGATGTGCCAGTGTAGGTTTATAAATTGCAACAAATGTACCACTGTGGTGGGGAATGTTGATAACAGAGAAAGCTATGAATTTGTAGGGGCAGAGGGCATATGGGAAATCTTTGTACCTGCTTCACAAAATTGCTGTGAACCAAAAACCGCTCTAAAAAATAAAGGCTATTTTAAAAAATCAGATTCTAGAGGTAAAACTAAAATATCTGAGATGAAAAATATGCTGAATGTGATTAATGACAGATTAATGCTGAAAAGACTAAAGAATTTAAAGAAAGAACAATGGAAACTATCCAAAGTGAAACATATGAACAATAAACTGTAGGAAAACTTCAGTGCTAAATACGTATAATTGGAGCCTCTAAGAGAGGGAGGAAAGGGGGAAGGGCAGAAAAAATATTTCCAAGAATAACAGTTGAAATTTCCAAATTAGTTAAAAACTATAAACCCACAAGAAACATAAGGAAAACTATGTCAAGGGGCATCAAAATCAATTTGCTTGAAACCAGTGATAAAAAATTATAAGGCAGCTGGAGCAAAAAGTTGTGTTCTGTACAAAGGAACAAATATGAGGAGGAAAGCGGACTTCTCATTGGAAACCATGCAAGTCAGAAGACAGGGGAGTGACACCTGTAAAGTACTGAAACAAAACCAACCTGTCAACCTAGAATTCTATGTTTGGTGAAAATATCTCCCCAAATTAAGGTGAAATAAAGATTTTCTTAGACTGTCAAAGGTTGTAAGAACTCAGCACCAGAAGACCTGCACCATAAGACATGTTAAAGAAAGCCCTCTGGGCAAGGAAAATGATTCCAGAGAGAAATGTGGATCCACACAAAGGGATGTAGAGCATCAGACACTGTAAAGGTGTGGGTATATATAAAAAACTCTGAAAAATCTTTTAAAAGGAAAATTGTGAAATATATGACAAAAACAACAAAAAGGCTGGTAGAGGGGACGTACAGAAATATACTGTTGTAAGGATCTTATACCATGTGGGTTGTACAATAATATTACTTAAAGGTAGATAGTCTAGTATAAACTCTAATAAAACCACACACACACACACACACACACACACACACATGCACACACAGAGTTATGTGGCCAATAAACCAAAAATGGAGGTGAAATGGAATCATTAAAAATATTCAATCCAAAGGGGGACAAAGGCAGGGAAAAAAAAGGAAAAGAGGAAAAAAGAAAAGATGGGACAACTGGAAAACAAAAAGCAAGATGGTAGATTAAGTCCCACCATATGTAATCACATTAAATGTAAATGATGTAAATAGTAAAGACTGATTTTTTTTCTAGTGTCCTGTATATTTCACGGAAGGTCAAGGCATTCTAAGTCTTAATCCATTGTATGTGGCCTAGTTTTTCCTTTCTGAAACATGTAGAAGCTGATTTTCTTCCTTTGTTCTAAACTTCTGCAATAAAGTGATTTGGGTTTTGGGGTTTTGGGGTGTTTTTTTTGTTTTTTGTTTTTTTGCTCACATAGAGCAAAACCATTATAGGTTTTGCTGGGTCCTCCATAGACCTCTCAGTCTGGAGATTTGTGTCTTTCGGTTCAAGGGTTTTCTTGTTTTTTTCATTTCTTCATTCCTGTTTTCTATGTTCTCTTCTTCACAAACTTATTATTTGGATATACACATTGTCTTGGGTCGTTGTCGTTGACACATGGGTTTGTATGCAAGTGACTTCCAAGAGAAACTGTCCAGGGAGTGGGGAGCAGGAGGAGGAAGGGGAAGCAGCTAAGGGGGAGCAGGATGAGACTTCAGGCCAGGTCCCCTGAGGGGCTCTTTGGCTGTCCAGCAGGGGACTCCAGGATGCAACTTGCACTTCAGGACTTCCTGCCCTAAGGCAAGGGACCTGGCCTTTCATTCTCTTGTGCTCCACTGACCCAGGGCCATCAGGAGTCTAGACTTCCAGCACTCTGTCCCCTGCAGATGCAAGTAAAGTGTCTCTTCATATGTGGATCCTGAGAAACTTAATAGAAGACCAGGGGGAAGGGGAAGTGGGGGAAGTTACAGAGGGAGGGAGGCAAACCATAAGAGACTCTTAAATACTGAGAACAAACTGAGGGTTGATGGGGGTGGTGGAGAGGGGAAAGTGCCCATCGCCTGATGGGCATTGAGGAGGGCACCTCTTGGGATGAACACTGGGTGTTGTATGGAAACCAATTTGACAATAAATTATAATTAATATATAAAAAAACAAGTAAAGTGTCTCTGCCCTTGAGCAAAAGCTCCACAATAATGAGGGAGGGGAGCAAATGAGGCCTGGGATATCAGGACAGGACATTGACAGGGCTTGCTACATGGTCTCCTGAGCAGGCCCTCTATTTTTCTTTCTTTTTGTGTCCTATTTTCTAGCTCTTTGCCTTTTTCTCTTCTTTCTGACAGATGTCTTCAACTTTTTATTCCAGTACTTCCATACGTTTTGAGATGTTTACTATCATATTTTTAGTTTTCAAGAGCTTGTGTTTGTTTTTTGAATATTATTTTTTTATATTCTTTCACATTTCATGGATATAATCTTCTCCTATCTCTCAGAGGCTATTAATGATAGTTTTATTGGAATGTATGTGTGGGTTTCCTCTGAGTGGCTCATTCTGTTTGTTATGATGGAAGCCTTCCTCAGGGGTCTGCTACTCCTTGGCTTAAGAGCCAGGGCTAATATCCTGCTTGGGACAGGTGAACAGGTCGGCGGCTCCTGGGGAGCCCTGGTGGGGAGCTTTGTGGGAGAGGGGATGTATAGTCCACCTCCCCTGGTGGGACATCCTCCTGTCCTCTGGGGCTAGTAGGTTTCCCTCGAGCTTGAATACACTTCTCATCTCCTGCTTGGAGGACAAAATATCTGCGTGCAGTGTTCTGGGGGCCAAGAAGGGGAGACTGAATGCTGTTGGTTACCACCTTGGTGTCTGGAATGGCACTCACAGCCCTACTGTGCTGTCTCCACCTCCTGTCTTCCTCTGGGAGAGCGGGAGTGCAGGGGTGGGGGAGGGCAGGCTTTCCATGAAGGGTGAGTGTGGAAGAGGGGCCTAGGAATCTAGCTATTTCTCAAACAGCCTCTGGCCAATTCTCCTTATTTTAGCCCCATTGTAGTTATCTATTATTCCGAGTTGCTGGTGCTGCCAGTTCCTGAGCATTTTGAGAATTCTGTCATGTGAATTGGGGTGATTGTTTGCATTCCCTGCTGCTGGCTCAGGATTTGCTTTTTTCCACTTTATTTTACACCTTTTAAAATTATGTTGGTGTTGCATCTCTCCTGTTCTCAGTGTCCTTGTGGATTTATGCCTTTTAAAAAATTTCTTCACAGTGTTTTCTTTTGGGGGGGGTTGCTTTTGTTTTGGAGGTGAGCAGTGGATTTTGGGGGGAGTGAAATTAGGTATGTACACTCAATTAATCACCTTGAGTTTGAAGTCTTTCTGTCTCTTTATCCTCCATGGGCCACCTACCCCCTGGGAGAACAAGGGGCTGAGTGTCTCTGGAGTGGCTGATTTCAATGCACTGTTCTTTCTCTAGGAGCCAAGCAAATCCTGGCTGCAGCCTGGGCCTACCAGGTACACGAAAGAGTACATGGCTGTGTGGGTGCTTTTGGAATATATCTGTGGTTGACATGTGTAGAGGCATCCTTCTGGCCAGGGGGTGGGCACTGGGGTGTGAGGCTGCTCCAAGTAGGAATAGTTATGAGACTCCTGGGAGCCGGATTGTAGCACCCAGCCCTTGCAGACCAATTGCCCATGTTTGTCAGTTGGTGTCTCGTGGTCAGCACATGCTATGGTCATGGTTTCTTGCTTACTTTTCACAATAACCTTGTCAGATGGTAACTATGACTCCCATTCTACAATCAGGAAGCTCAGGCCCAGCCGGGTGGGCCAGTGTGTGTCTAATGTTACAGAGGTTACAGAGCAAGGAGGTGAGAAGTACATTGAGTCCTAACCCCACAGTCAGTCTTTGAAGCATCTTGGGAACAACTAAGAGGCAGACGCCGCACAACAGCAGCTGGGTGTGGGTGCTCATGTTGGAACTGTAATAAATTGTTTGGTTATCTACACGATTTTAAACACTTTCCTCAACTCTCTTTGTTTATCCCCATGGTCAGCATTTGTTCTCTGGCAAAAGAAACACTCAGAGAGGAAATATTTTTTAAAAGAAGTAGTCATTGCTGGGAGCCTGCATGAGTTCATTAAAAACAAATCATGGCTTAATGGCATTCAGTTTCATTGAACAGATACACTAAGCCATAAGACTCGGTGCTTTTAAATAAAGTGCATGGTGAGTTCTGTAAAATATTTGACAACATTTCTAATTATGTTGCTGTGGACAAAATAGGGCCTGAATGAGGGTCACTGCAATTAGTCAGACACAAAGAGGGCGGAGCTCTGTGCCCATAGCTTGAGTGATGAGCCTTGTTTCCTTCAGATGCATTTTCTATACTGCGGCTGTAGGCTCTGTTTGTGGTTGTAACAGTTCATTCTGATCAATGACCTAAATCGTGGAAGGTTACTTACATTGTGCAGATGGAAGGAAAGCTGGGAGAGGGCTGCTGTTTTGGACGAGCAGTTCCAAGAAGTGCTGAAATGGTGAGTAAGCCAGGAAGGTGGGGCTCAAAGGCATGATCGACGGTTTGCTGCACCTCCATGGAAGCTAAGTCATGGTGGGTCATGGGGCTTGGACACAAGGGGATTTAAGCTTTGCCAGAAGATTCACGGTATTTTGTAGTCAGCCCTACTAGTTAGACTACAGACAGCCTCCTCAGGGTCTCAGAGGAGTTAATCCTCAGAGCCCCAATGGGTCTTTCTTTTTTCACACTTACCACCTACTCCCTTTCCCACCAGCCCGCTCAAGTATCCCTATTGTCATCTACCTGTCTACTGGCATCAACCAGTCCACCCACCCATCACCTATCCATCCAAGTACCCATCCATCCATCTATGTACCCAACCATCCATTCACCCACATATTTACCCATCCAACAGCTACCCACCCATTCATCATCCCATTATCCATCCATCCATCTATCCATCCATCCATCCTTCTGGATATAGCATCCACCAAGTGCCCGTCTCAGGCACTGTATCAGGTGCTGGAGAGCTAACAGATGAATTAGATGCAGCTCCTACTTTCAAAGAGCTCATGACCCATTTTCAGGTGGGCATGTGTGTGAATAGGAAAACAAAGGAAAGAGTCAGAGAAGGCCTTACATTGGGAGAAAAGGAATGTTTCTATTTAAGGTTTCTGGAGTCAAGTGAAGGGTGGAAAAGGAAAAACACTGAGGAACTAAACAGAAAGTGCCATGTCAAGATTTACATTTTAGGACCATGTCTTTGGCAGTTCTAGGCAGGATGGATTACAGGGGAGAGATGAAAAGGTGAGTAGTTGGCAGGTTGTCCTAACATTCTTCATGAAGAATGAGGTGGCCCTAGGGAATCAAAGGAGAAAGGTCAAAGAAGGCCATAGGGTGAGATGTTTGCTGGTGTAATTTCAGGCTGGGACTAGCATGTTTGATATTTGGATTGGATGGATATTTTAAAGTGTAGGAGCAGAGATCAGGTTGGGGCTCTGGGCAGCCTAGGGGCTGTGAAGGCCAAGACATCATCATTGCCTGGTAAATGGTCTTCTCTTATTCCCCAGGCCTGGTGCCCTCCAATACTTCCTCCTCCTACCCTCCTTGCTTCCCCTGACCCACCCCTCCCCTCCCATTTCTAGAATTATGAGAGCTGACAACAGCCAAGGGTCAGGGGAGAATAAGTGAATTTCCTGCTTGTAAATCACTGCAGGAGCACAGACTGTTCTTTGCAGTTGCACCCTGACCAGCAGCCATTTATCTGGATAATGCATTTATTTATTGCCGCTTGACTGTTTTGCATTGAGATATATGTGCAAACTTAAAGTGCCAATGATTTGCTTGCAGATATCAAAGGTAGGGAAAGAAAATGCAATTGGGCATATTAGATTATTTGGTATTGAATTCAGGGTCTGCAGCCTCCCATTTTTCTCCCTCTTTGCCTTTTCTACAAATCAATTTACATGACTTTTGCTGGAAATATTCATTGGGATCCAAATCTGTGGGCAAAATCCAGCCTTAGTGATCATTTTCCTAGCAGAAGGCGGTGAGACACTGAGCAGGGTGGCTGCTGGGCTCGTGTCAGGGTGGCTGTGCTGAGCAGGTCTCCTGCCTCCATCCTTCGCACCCCACAGCCACAGCGTGGGAGCAGGGGCACACACATATGTGTGCATGCATACACTCACGTGCACACACACAGGATGAACTAGTCACTGAACTGTGAGGAGGTATTAAAAGAATGGGTCACTGATAGCTGGAGGAAATTGGGCCTGTCCTAAAGCTGCTGGCGCTTGGTGAAATCATAAGGAGGTCTCTGGGTTATTTCTTCGGAGAGACACAGGGGTGAGCACGCCTCATCTGGGGTGTGTGAGGATTAGGGCTCCCATGTGAAGATGTGGCAATGTCCAGCATTGAGACTCTCCTCACTCTTATCTTCTTCTTGCTGGAGGTATGGGTGGGCCTTGCGGTCAGTGATGTGGCTGGGAAGGTGGTCACCATCCAGGCAACCTGGCTGGCAGCGCCCAGCTCTCCTTCTTCTCTGTGGAGCCTCCCACCCACTCACGGCAGCTCCCTGCCCTTCTCCAAGTCCAGACCTCTCAGCCTCCTGACCTCTCCTCACACCCCTTCCTCTACCCAAATGATGTCTCTCCTACCCCAGGATCCATCCAGTCACAGCATCACATTACCAATAATATTTTTCAACAATCGCTTCCAGAGCAAAGTTTACTTGGCGAGGTAGAATGACATGTAGGCTAAGGCACGGAACACTTAGGCTCTAGCTGGCTTTATCTCACTGACTCCATAGCTTCCTGCAAGGCCCTTTGTGGGTCTCCATTTCCGTATCTGTTAAATGGGGTAACTCTTGCTTGCTTACTTCATCAGGTTTTATAAGAATCAACAAGACAGAGAATGTGGAAATACTCTAAGGTAGGAACTTGCTGTGGAGCAGTGACTGAACGTGAGCCCCAAGTCCATGGCTTCTGCCGCATTCGCTGTGTGACTCCAGGAGTCCCTCACGTCTCTCATCTTGGGGTCCCTCCTCTGTAACACCTCAGACGCCTGTTCGGTTGTTCTGATGAGGCTGGCAGGAACAAGTAACTGTGACCAGGGAGCCACAGGCTTTGCTCAGGCCTGCCTGCCACATACTGAGTCCTCATGACCGCAGGGATTGCTATTTATTTTTAAGAAAACATTAAAATATGTGGACTTGGATGATTGAAAAAATGGGATTACTTTGTGAATCGAGAAGAATTTAGAAAAGCTGGGGTCTCAAGGGGAAAGGGTCCTTTCTTTCAAGTGCAATCCCTTGTCCTGAAATGAACAAGGAGCATGGGGGCGGGGGAGGTGGGAGAGAACCAGTTCCTGGGAACCTGGTGTCCTGTGGTTCCTCTGTCCGCCTGCCCTCCAGCCTCCCATGTCCTGAGAGTCTGGCGTGACCTGAGTGGGCAGGTGGTTGTGCAGAGCCCTGTGGTTCTTCCTGCTCCTCTGGGGAGCTGTGCTCTGTGAGCATTCCCTCCATGCCAACCAGGGGTGGGCCCCGACACTCTGCCTGTCCCCTGTCACCCACCTCAGCCTCCCCTGCCTGTTGTTCCCTGTTGCCTGCAGGAAGCTGGTCTAATGAGGTGCACTTGGAAGCCTGCTGGCTTGGGCAAAACTGCTCTGTCAGCATTTCTTCAGCTTCTAATAAATTCACAGAAAAACTCCTTGCAGACAAAAGCTTGGCATGGAGGCTCTCTGCTCAGAAAGGTGGCTCCTC
Organism: Panthera tigris; assembly: GCF_018350195.1. NCBI lineage: Eukaryota > Metazoa > Chordata > Mammalia > Carnivora > Felidae > Panthera > Panthera tigris. The sequence continues at coordinate 109,434,057 of NC_056667.1, read as the reverse complement.
TTGAAAATCGAGTGGGAATCAGTTTCCAGGGCTGTCCCCACCCCATGGTTTCCTTTTGGGAAAGGATGTGGAGGGGCTGAGGAAGGAAGAGGGCAGGAAACCACTTGAAAATTTCAGACTTGCCTCCCCCAACCCTTGTCTCTCTCCCCAATGTCCTCCCCTCTCCCTCCCTTTTTCTCCCTCCCTTCCCCTCCCTCCCTCCTCACTCTCACTTACAGGGTCTGTGGCTGCCCTGGTATTACTCTTTGAAAACCTGGCGACTCCACCATTACACTCCTCCACCAGAGTGGAGCACGGTATTCTGTCTGTGCAAAGTGTTTCAGTCCCTGACATGGCACCCCTAACACTTGTGGCTTCTTTACACATTGCCACTTGGTTCTGGGAGGAAACCTGGGGGTTTATGGAGTCAGATGGGCCTGGATTATATTTCCAGATCATCCTCTTAGTAGATTGGAGACATGGAGACTTTCACATTCGTGACCGCAGATGTGCCCAGCACACAGCTGGGGCCTTATAAAGGTGCAGTATGGCCCTGATTCTCATCGTGTCTGAGTCTCCTCTAGGGTGTGCACGTGCATTCCTTCTGGTCATCACACAGCCGCTCTCTACCGGTCTACCAAGGCTGAGGTAGTTCCCGAGGCACACAGGGCCAGATGCTGGTGAGGACAGGTGTCAGTCTGCACCCCTGCAGCGGGGGAGGAGCTGAGCTCCCTTCTGACTGGAACAGAGGTGTCTGGGATTCTAAGGGGGGAACCAGGGACTGGAGGCTTGAGCAGAGTCAGGCAAGTGAAAGATTCCAGAAAGTGGGTGAGAGGGCTGGTCAGTGTGGATGCTGTGCCTGGTAACTGGCATTCGCCTAAACTAGATTTGAAGGGCTGCCTCCCTGGACTCTGCGAGGAGGGCCCTGTCCTTCTTGATGACCACATTTCAAAGGGCTGGCCCAGGAGTCCTTGAGAAACATACTCCCGCGTGGTAGGAAATACAATATCTTTCAACAGAAGGGCCCGCAGAGGAAGAATTTACAATTTTAAGTTTTCTGAAGGAACTGCCTTATTTGGGGGTCAGGTGCCTGCATTCAGATGTCAGCTGAAGCACATGGCAAATTCTCTTGGCAGCCTTAGCTTTCTTCAGCAGGTGTTTGCAGGGGGTTGCTGTGTCCCAGAGATGCAGCCTCAGGCTGCTAGCAGCCACGTTAGTTTGTTCAAGTCCCTCAGTGGGTGTGTGGGCGGTGGAGGGACATCGCTGGTGTTGAAAGTTGCAGTTTTACAGGCTAAGGCTGAAGCCCAGTGGAAGGGGCCCAGAGACGCCTGACCAGGTTTTGGTCACCACTGAGTGTCATCCCCAGCAGGAAGCCGGGAGCTGTGATTCCTCTAACTTCCAAAGGAGCAGCCTGAGCCCAAGAAAGACCTGCCCACAGTTCCACATGAATGATCCAGAGTCCAGCTTATTGGCACCCTCCTGGGTCCGTGCCAGCTTTGACCCTCTGAATGGAAACAGATGTGGTGGCTCCATTTGACACTCAAAGGAAGGGGGAACGAGAGTTTGTCCCAAAAGGCCCAGAGCTGCTCAGAACATGGCCCTGAGCCTCCTGTGCCCTATTCTCCGAGTGCTGAGAAGGCCTGTTTGCTATCTTGTTTCTTCCCTGGATGGATCTGTTTTCCTCAAAATGGGTGGAAGGCAGTGAAGTGGCCTCTCTTCTTCACAGGGAGGTGGCTCTGTGCTCACAGAGGCCTCCTCCTGCAGAGCCTTGCATGTGGGGAGCTCCAGGGTCGCTGGCCAGTATAGGAGGGGCAGGGCGTGGGACATCCCACCTGCTGCACCAGGTGATCCCCTCACAGGCTGGATCAGGGGTGCATGCTGGAGCTCTCCTGTTGTCCATCTCAGCTCCCCAAGGGCTGGGAGGTAGTGTTCTCTGTGTGGTCTGGGCTGCCACACCTCTCCAGTGAGCCCATCACCATGGAGCTGACCTGAAGCACCCTCGAGGCAGGCCTGGGCCCCCCTTTGGATGAAGAATGTGGGCTGTACCACATGCCAGCATGCTGGGGTCTCCCCAGCCACTTTGGCAGACAGCTCTGTGTGGTGGGTCCTGCTATGCCCAAACCTGGGTCATGCACCTTCCGGAAGCTCTGTGATGGTGAGGGATGTAGGGTCCTCCCTATGTCTGAGCGTTCCCTTGTGTCCCGTTCTCAATCTCCTTGGCTCCGCTCAGGTTACACCAGCACCAAACAGCTGGGGCATCCAGTGTAGGGTCAGACACGTGTGCTGGAGGCAGGCTGCCCCAGAGGGTGAGCTGAAGGGGGGGGCACAGGTGCTTGTTCCCACTGCCTCATGTGGGTGCTGGCAGATACAGAGGCTGTGCCTGGAAAGGGCTGGTCCATAGGGGAAGAGTGGGGTCCCATCCACATGAGGTGGAGAGCGGCTGGGGGACCAGGACAGAGGAGTCACTGTTGGGGGAAGGTGCCTCACAGGCTGGATCCCCAGGCTGGGCCAGCGTGACCTTGTGCTGTCACTAGGCCACAGCCCAAGGTCAGGTTTTCAAAAGCTAACCAAACTGGAGGGAGATTAAGAACATCACGTCTCAAGGGTGCCTGGGCGGCTCAGCCTGTTAAGTGTTCGACCCCTGATTTCTGCTCAGGTCACGATCTCAGAGTTCAGGAGATCGAGCCGTGAGTTGGGCTCCACGTAGACAGCACAGAGCCTGCTTGGGATTCTGTCTCCCTCTCTGTCTGCCCCTCCCCTGCTTGCATTCCCTCTCTCTCTCTCTCTTAAAATAAATAAATTAATTAATTAAAAAAAATTTTTATTGAAAAAAGAACATCTCATGTCAGTTAACAGGAGAGCCCAACTGGATCAGGAAGCAGGTGGTTTGGGACACTAGATTTCCTGATGAAACCGTCCCATGCTCCCCTTTTAGAGGTGTCTCATCTGGTGCCTCAGCCCTTCCCTGCTCTAGGTCCACTGATGACACACTCTTGGGACTCCAGGGAACTTCTGAATGAACCCAGTGCCCACTGTTTGGGTCTGTGGACGCAGGGGTACAAGGTGGCATCAGACTCAGGCCTAGGACCTCAAGTGGAGTTTCATCCATTACTACATCTTCTGGATCATTAGTCCCCATGGAGCTGACTTCCCAGGATAAGAGGTGGGAGAATGGCATTTGTCAGTTACTCTTCCTCTATCCCAGGTTCTGCAGTGCAGCATGGCCAGGCATCCCAGGGCTTTGTCCTCGTGCCCCTGCTCTGAGGGGAGGACTCTTGGCCTTCCAGGGTGAACTTCACAGTGACCATGTTCTCATGGGCAAGAAAGCAGCGGTGCCAAGTGGGCCGTCCATAGAACATGCTCACGCCAGGATGGGACTCTGTCCTGGGGTTTATTCAAGCTCACAGATGGGTGTGATGGATGTCAGAACCCCCTGCAGCATTGTTTAAAACACAGACCCAGGGACCCTGCTGAAGCATGCATGTAATCAGGTGGCCTTCAGGCTTGGGGGCCAGGCTTACTGGGTGGGTGGCAGGCTCCTTCTCAGTCCTGAGCCTGATGCTGGCCTGGATATATGCAGTGTGACCACTGGGCCTCACAACATTCAACCGTTGAGCCTTAAAATTAGCCCAGTACATGGAAGGATCCCTTCTGGGGTGCTGGGGGCATTCTCAGAAGTCAGGAAAGTGGCATCTTTCCTGGCATGTTTCTCCAGCAGGGTTCTGGCTGCTCCTAGGTCTGTCCAGGAGTGTATCAGCCTGTCTGTCTTTGTTTCTTTCTATGATTCTTAAAACCATTCCTTCTAGGAGGAAGCTATTTGGCCTTCAACATTTGGGCCATTATTGTTGTTTCTTTTTTCCTAGGATTCAGGAAGGAAACCCCTCCTTCCTTCCCTAAATTGCAGTGTCCTGGGGACCATTAGTCCATAACTGGATTGGGCAGGGGGCCCAGTGTCTGTACATAACTTGCTGGGGAGACAGTTTCCTGGGGCCCACCTGATAGGATCAGTTTTAGCCTCCTGATTTCCGTTTTCTCATTCCAGGGCTCAGGGCACAGCTCTTAGGCCCAGCTCCTTCCTTGTGCCTCAGTTTCCCCAGGTGTGGAATGCAAGCCCAGCTGTGCTTGCTGTTGGTTGGGGCATGGGGTCATCCTGAGGTCCCATGTCTCCTTTTGGGAGCTTTGCTTCTCCTCTGGCCTCCGAGGCTTAAAGTCCCAGAACTTGTTTCCTTCTAAGGGGCTTTGGCATGAAAGGTGTGGCCCGTCATCAGCTTGCACACCAGGCCTGGTCCCATTTTCCCTGGCCACTGGTAAGAAATGGGGCTGAGCTTGGCAGGGCCAGATCCTCGGGGAGGAGCACAGCCAGCAGTTGCCCTGGAGCGGGCAGAAGTGTTCTCACTGCCCAGGTGAGATACCTTCCTGTGCCTGACTGAGTAGGACAGACCACCAGGGTGGGGGCTGAAACTTGCTGGCCACTCTCCTCAGTCTCTGGTCACCTTTCCCAGCTCAAGCCTGAGATGATGAAGCACTTTCTCGCAGGGTGGTGGGAGCTCCCTGTGCCCCTGGACATCAGGGTCTGGGTCAGAACCCAGATTCCTCCTCCCTTCCCCCTTTTTGGAAGAAGGGCCTTTTGTATTTGGACTGCAATCTTCTTACAAAATCTGCTCCTTGGGCCCTACGCTGCTCTCTGGCCCAGCCTGGAGGGCAGTGAAGTGAGCACAGACCTTGGGATAGAGCTGACCTGGGTTTGAACCCAGCCCCTAGCTGCCAGCACCCCACCAGGGCAGGGGGTTTGCAGGTTTTGCTCCCTTGAGTGCCCCCAGCTCCTAGACCATGTGCTGGGCTTGCTGCATACATTTGCTAAAAGATACGTGTGTGGTATTGGTACCAAAGAACATACTGGTAAGAAACAAAAAACAAGATAACCCAAAAACTGTCAGCACCTCTTCCCTGGGCTTCTACCCAGCCAGCTCTGTCTCACTCTGTATTTGTTTATCGATATTTTGATTTTTGAGGTTTAAATCAAGGCAGACAGATGTCTCCTGGGGCAGCTGCTCAGGAAGTGTGTGGGGGCTCCCTTCTGCCTCACTGATCTCTCCTGCCTGGCTTGCTGAGGGGTCCTTGCCTGCAGCAGCTGACCCAACCACATTCCTTCTCACCTGGGGTCTGGCACAGCTTGCTCCCTGATCTCAGGAGCCCCCCTGGATGGCTGTCAGCCTGGGCTATGTGAAGTGCATAGCAGCTGGGTCTGTCCACTGTCCACAGAGAAAGCCCAGGGAATCCCACATGTGGGCCTCACTGCTGATACACCCATTTGCATTGTCACATGTCCATGGTCTTCTCAGTGACACTTCCCCTAAACCATATCTGCTCCTTGCTCTGGCTCATTGTTTTCTGGAAGTTGTGAGTTTGGGGCACAAACACCTACTTCTGTTAGAAACCCCTTTCATGGTTTCCCTCATTGTGAGCCCATGGTGACACTAGGGAGTTCAGACCCAGGCCACAGACATACAACTTTTCATTCCTGGTGACAAGAAGGGATAATCTTGCCTTTTCCAGCTTCTTCTAGAAGCAACACACATTCCTTGGCTCCTGCCTACATGACTCCAGTCTCTGCTTTCATGGTCACAGAGCCTCTCCTGCATTTGACTCTCTTGCCTCCTTCTCATAGGGACCCTTGTGATTCCATTTAGGGCTTACCTGGATAATCCAGGAAAATGTTCCCAACTCAGGGGCCTTAATTTAACCACGCCTGCAGTCCCTTTGGCCAAAAAAAGTGATATTCACAGTTCCAGGGATCAGGGCATGGTCATCTTGGTGGCGGGGGGTGGGGTTCAGTCCGCCACAACAACTTTAGAATTTTCTAAATGCACCATGTGTCAAGACTGCAGAGTAGAAAGGATTCTGTAGCTGGGATTCAGACACGGGCTGTAATTGTGGCTCTCCCATGTGGGTGGGCTGGGACAGGACCTCACCTCTCTGGGCCGCAGCTCACTGGGCTGGATTTCAGAGTTCCTAGGCTTCTTCAACACAGGCACTGCCTTTGAACATTCTTGGTGGCTTGAAATCAAACAACTGAGTGTCTGCATTAGAGGATGGAAAAAAAAGGGTTGGGTTGAGGCACCACAAAATGAAGTACCAAATGGTGTCTGAACCTTTATTTCTCAGCCCAGGGTCAGTCCCTGCTAATTTATCCAGGTAGTAATTCCCAAAGTCTGAAGACTGAGCTCTTTTGCTTTCCACTGTTTAAAAATGTTTGCTAGGCACTGTCAAGTGACTTGCAGTTTGCTGCAGGTTGGGCTCCGGGAAGCAAGAAGTTTCCCCCAAGCTAACTTGAGGTGCAGATTAGTTTAGGAAGTGTTGGGTCTGCACCTGAGGAAGGAGGGTCAGGACACAGGTCTGGGCAGAGGGCCCAGCTGAGCTGCAGTGACTCAGCTGGCCCCACAGAGAGCTGAGGATGGCCATGAGAGCGCAGTGGAGTTGGGACAAGGGGTGGGAGCAGGTCTGTGTGACAGTGTGTCCAGCAGTCATGGATGTGGCCATCTGGGGAAGGGGTGTGGCCCTAGGCAGTCCCCAGGGGCTGCACTTTCAGCAACTGGAGAATGAAGCCTTCATTCCTAAAGGAGGAACCAAGGCACATCATTCCCTCTCAAACCACCTTTCCTTCTTTCCTTCTTGCCTCTGCACCTTTGCACAAGGTGGTCCCTGTTCCTGGAATGTCTTTCCCTTCTGTCCAGGTCCTTTAGCTCCCTAGTAACTTCTAGTAACTTCTGCCTGGTGTGCTCACCCACCTCAGGGAGCCTACCTCCATGGGCCTCTCACCTCTGCCCACTTGAAGCTGCTGCTCTTGCTTTGGAGGCTCTTGCTGTCAGATTATATGAGTATTTGTTTATGGATCTATACTATGGCCTGAATATTTGTGACCCTCCCCATTCATGTTGAAATCCGAACCCCCAAAAGTGATGGTATGTAGTAGACAGAGCCTCTGGGGAGGGCTTAGGTCATAGAGAGGGGGCCTCTGGGGAGCGCTTAGGTCATAGAGGGGGCCTCTGGGGAGGGCTTAGGTCATAGAGAGGGGGCCTGTGGGGAGGGCTTAGGTCATAGAGAGGGGGCCTCTGGGGAAGGCTTAGGTCATAGAGAGGGCCTCTGGGGAGGGCTTAGGTCATGAAGGTGGAACACTCAAGAGTGGGATTAGTGCTCTGATAAAAGACCCCATAAAGCTCTCTAGCCCCTTTTCACTGTGTGAGGATATTAGCATCCTTTGGCCTGAAAGAAGCCCTCACCTGACCTGCCAATGCCTTGACCTCCAGTCTCCAGAACTGTGAGCAGTATGTTTCTGCTCTTCATAAGGCACTGGTCTGTGGTGTTTTGTTCTAGCAGCCCAAACAGACGAAGACAGTCTATCTCTCCACCAGCCTGGCTGCTGGAGGGCAGCTGCTGTGTCCTATACATTTTTGAGTAAGACCCTACATAAGCGAGTAGTTCATTGCGTGATTTTCTGGCTACAGAGGATTTAAATGACTTGAATCTCCTAGGACACATGATTCTTCAGGCTTCCAGACAGGAATCCTAACCTTCTAATCTCCACAGAGTGGCAAATGCAGGGCTTAATTGAGCTGTGTTAGGATGATAACCGAGGCAGCCTAATAAAATGAGGTGTAGGATCACAGGCAGGGCTTGCTCTGTGAGCAATTTTGAACTGTCATGGGGAGGTGGTAATACGGGATGAGGGTGGGAGTTTCTGGAGCCAGTATGCATGACGCCAGCCTGGAGATCCATTTATAGATCTAATGGCGATGGTTTGGATGGACTCACTCAAAACAGTGCATGCACTGAAAAGCTTGGGTTCTTCTGGATGAAGCTAAGTGTTGTGTTTTTTTTTTTTCCTTTGACTTAATGATAAAACCCAATGAATCCTAGGACCTGCCAACAGTGGTGAATTGGTTCTGTCTCCACAACCTCAGGGACTGCTTGGAGGGAAGAGAGAGGAATACCTCCAACAAGGAGGACAACTTTTCATGGCACATGCTGCTTAATGTTCCCTAAACTGAGCTTCCCATCCAGGGAGAGTGGACACCCTGACAGCAAGGAGCCCCCGGGCCAGGGTGTGAGGCAGAATGGGAGTGTTGTTACCATGCAGATTCCTAGGCCCTGCCCATCCATACCTACTGAACTGGGGCTGCTGGGGGAGGGGATGGGCATTCATAGCTTTTAGGTTTCCAGGGGACCCTGAGGCCTGAAGAATGACATTTGGCATCCATTGCCAGGACAGGCAAACACCCCAGTAGATGGACCTTGGAAAAAATGAGACATCAATGAGGTTCAATAGTGTTACCTCACTCCCTCAGCTAGTGACCCTGCTGACTGAAAGTAGAGCTGCTATTGATCGAGCACTTGTGTGCCTCCTGAGTTAGGAACTATTATTGTCCCCTTTTACAGATGACTATGTTGAGGCACAGGGAGGCTTGAGTAACTGTTTCAAGATGCTAGGGCTGAGGGTGGTGAACTCAGCATTCAAACCTGGCGTGCTGATTCCGTGCTGGCTCTTAACCCTACTCTACATGGGCTTCTATAAACTAGGGTGTCACAGAGCCCCCTGCAGGCTCTCTGCTGCTTCTTGCTGGGTGTCCTTGGATGGCCCCTTCCCTCCTCCAGCCTGGGCTCCATGACCCCAGGCTGCCCTGTGGGCCAGGGCTGGGGCTGGCTCCCATCACGTCCCCCCGGACTGAGTCGCCTCTCCTGTACACCTGCTTCCGTGGTTCCACAGGAAACTGAGCTGTCATCTAGGTAAGAAGGTGGGGCTGCTTTGGTTTCTATTTCGAATCTGGGATCCCACCTCTGAAGGGAAATACCATTCCTGCTTTTTAATTATTCAAAACAAGTTTTAAATTAAATGTTATCTGATTCTGTGGTCATTCATTGTAGTGAATCTGGAAAATTCAAAGTGGAATAATGCAGAAAATTCACCCCTAATTCTCCTACTTGCTGTTAGCATTATTACATTTTTCTTTCTGGTGTTTCTTAAATTTGTTTTCCTTTTCTTTTTTATATATTTTTAAATTTATTTATTTATTTGTTTATTTATTTATTGAGAGAGAGAGAGAGAGAAAGAGTGCCTGAGCACACTCCTGAGCGTTCCTAAGCAGGGGAGGGACAGAGAGAGAGGGGGACAGAGGATCCAAAGCAGGATCTGGGCTGACAGCAGAGAGACCCATGTGGGACTCAAACTCACAAACTGGGAGGGAGATTAAGACCTGAGCCGAAGTTGGATGCTCAACGGACTGAGCCACCCAGACTCTGGGTGCCCCTGTTTTCTTTTTCTTAATTGAGCCCACACCGTAAATAAAATCTTGCATTCGGATTTTAGTTCAATATTAAATCAGAAACATTTTCTCACATCATTAAAACAGCTTTTTGTAAACATTTTTCATAGGTACCCAATATCCCATTGATATGATAATTTATTACTTAACCACTTCCCATGTTTGGGTTACCTTTAATTTGTTACTATGATGAGAATGTCTGACAGACATCTTTGTGTGTACACCTTTGTCTTCGTCTCTGATTGTGCAGACTCTGTCGAAGCAGTATCTGTAGGTTATTACAAATCGTCAGGTTGCTTCCCTGCAAGCTTACGCTAACTTGTTTTCCTGCCCTGTGAGTTAATATTTGACCTCAAAGAGAGGCTATGAGTCCTCCCTCAGTTATGAAATGACTCCCCAGATTAAACTGGGGCAGAAAGAACAAGGGTGGCCCCCTTCTCCATGAAGGGAAGCCGTTGGGGTCTTCCAGCCTCTGTTACGGGAGCACGTGGTGTGTGGAGCAGGAGGCATACAGCTCATCTCTAGGCAGGTTAGGTGGGTCGTATTTGCCTATTAAGCCAGTTATTTTTAATGGATTTCATTTTAAAAGATCCATTGCCAACCTAATGTCAAAGAATTTTGTGTAGGAATAACTTTTAGATTTTGATGTGCTTCTGCTTGGTCACCTAGAGGAGGGATTTTATCCTCTAAAATGTCACGTTCCCATGCCCCTCCTCACCTGCAGGTCACAGACCCCAGGCCTGGTGTCATCCCAGCACCCACGTGGCCCCAATGCCTTGGCATACCCTCTCAAGCTTGCCGGCCATGGGGGCCCTGAGTGCTTCCCCGGGGCAGGAAGGGATGCATAGGGAGGAAGTGGGCTGGCAGCCTGGGTCCACCATGGCCCTCCCTCCCATGCCCAGGACAGACAACCCACTGGCGCTGTCTGCCTGTTGGACCTGGGTATCTCCTCAGACACCTTCTCAGCACTGGGAGTCATTGCCTGTCAAAATAAATTTCAATTTATTTACACAGAAAATTGAAGCTCGTTTTCCATCCCCATTTAGCCCCCTACAGTTACGGCATCCACCACAGGGTAGGTGTTGGCCCTGTGATTTCTCCCTGCTTGTGGACATGACATGTGTGGCTGGACGACTAGCAGAGAGTTTGAGTGGCTCCAGCCATGTTTGGGCGCCTTGGTCCCCACAGGGCCTTTCAGCTCCCACCTCTCTGATCAGGCTGGAGGCTGCTCCTCCCTCCCCAGACTTTCTGACTTCAGTGGGAGCTGCTTTTAGGCTTTTCTGTCTACTCTGTGTCTTTCATTGCCTGTGTCCTCTGTCCTTCCTGCCTGTAGTGGGGCTTGTTTTGCTATAGGTTCTTGTAAGGAGTCACTTTGCAAGTGTGAATTTAAGAAGCAGGTGGGAGCTGAGGGAAGCTTTGAGGACATGGAGGCAGTGGCAGGTGGCCCTCTGGGGCTGGAATACCCACACCTTCTCCCAGCTCCGGCCTGCCCCTCATTGACCTCTGTCCTGTTGGGGTTGGGGGACCTGAGCCTTTAGCAGTAACAAGTCAGTTGCTGGCTGATAGGATTCCCGAGGCCCAGTGGAGTCACTCTGCAAAGGCTCACAGAGTCTTCATTGCCAAGGCCTTCTCTCCATGTGGATGGTGAGCTCCTCCAGAGTGGGGACCACATCCGGCAATGCTGCTTCTCCCTTGGTGTTGACTCTTTGTAAATGCGTTAAGAGGTCATGTTACTGATCTTCACTCACCAAGTAGCTATGGAGCCCCTACTCTGAGCAGGTGCTGTTCTAGAGCCTGACATCCCTGATGACCCATGAGCCTGCATTCCAGGTGGGGGAGGAATCAAACAATAAATGCCAAGTGTTTCATACTTCATGCAGTGTGGTGGAGGTAATTAAGTGTCTGTAACAAAGTAGGACCGAGTGAGTGGGCTGAGAGTGCCAACTGTAATTTCACAGGGTGACCAAGGCAAGCCTCAAAGAGCAGGTGACATTTGGGTGAATGGCTGGAACAGGTGAGGGTGTTGGCCACGAAGATATCTATGAAAGGAATGTTCCAGACAGAGGGAACAGCAAGTATAAAGGCCTGAGGGCAGATGTGAGACACAGTGAGGTTGCATGCAGAATGGCTGGAAGGCCAGATCCCCGGGGCCCGTGAACCTTCACAAAGGCTGGGGCTTCCCATCCAAGTGAGGCAGCAGCCCTGCTGGGCTTGTGGGAACACACTGTGGAAGGCTGGTTGGAAGGACTGTACAGTAATCCAGACAGGGGCTGATGGCAGCTGGGACAAGAGAGTCAGCTGCGAAGGTGGCAAGAGGTGACTCAATGTTGGATGCATTTTGAAGGTAGAGCTGGCAGAATTCCCAGGACGTGGAGTTTGAAGGAAAGAGGGAGTTTGAAGGAAAGAGGCACCAAAGACAATTACAGGGGTTTTGACCCTCTCAGTCAGGAGCATGTGCTGCTATTATCAGACACGGCAAAGTCTGTGGGTGGCACAGATTGGGGCAAGAGACGGAGAAATAGTTCAGGCTGGGACCCACAGAGCTGGAGGTGCCCACAGACCCCCAGAAAGCCTGCGTGCTGGAGGCTCCAGGTGGGAGGGCAGGCTGTGGGCCCAGGCTGGTGAGCAGAGGGCCATCTATAGAGGCCCTCTGTTTTCTTAGTGTAGCAGGACAGTCGCCAGCTTGAGGACAGCAGAGGGGTTGCAGCATCTGGGGAGAGGTGGGCAGGCAAGACCGGCCACCTTGCTGTGTGGAAGGGGGCACGCATGGTGGAGCCTTGGGGACTCATGTGAGCTCTGTGCCATGGTAAAAATTAATGGATGACTACAGCAATCCAGTATAGGCTGTGCTACCAGTGGTTCAGATCCTTTAGGAATGAAGGTGTAGGTCACCTGGCCAGGTGAAGAACCATGATCCACTGAGGTGCTGGCGGAGGGAGAGGAAACAGGCATGGGTAGAGGGAAAAGGAAGTTGTGAAGGCCAACTAGGGCTGTAAATGCTGGATGTGAGTTCTCTTCTTTATTAGGCACACATTTGTATATATTTACCCTTTTCTTTTTTCTCTCTCCCTCCACTACTTGCTGATACAGGATCTCACATGGAGATTGTGGCTGAGCTGGAAAAGGGAAGAACATTCTCTAGAGACAGTTCCATGCCATACAGACCTTTGTCCCTGTTTTGAAGGGGATTCAGTGTGTTTCCAATTCTGTGAGGTACTGCTGTGTGGGGTGAGATACAGGCATGGGGCTGCTGTCCTTGCTGTCGGAGACTGTGCATGTCCCTTGTGGGCTCCCATCACCCCTACATTCTGCTCTGGGTCAATGCAGGTGAGATGTCTGGAACTATGTATTCCCCCTTCCTCTTGGTCTGGTAGAGGCAGGCAAAGAGAGGTGCGGGTGAGATTTGGGAGGTGGAGGAGAAAGGGAACACATGCGTCCTTGGTGGTAGGTGATGATAGCTTATGAGGGTCAGGTGCTTGGTGCTGTGGGCTGCTGAGATAATTTCTGGTGGCCTCCTTGCTCCCCAGCTGTCCAGCCATCATGGACGCCTCTAACTCTCCCTGTGAAAACCATTTCCACGACTAAGTGGGATACCTTGAGGGGATGCAGCCTGATAAGAGCTGGTGCATATGCTGGGCCACATGCACCTGAGTGTGCCTAGGAGCTGGGGCGTGGTTACTGATATTTCTATGGAATGCACACAGGTACCTTCCCCTGCCCTCTTTGTGGAGAGGTGTGTGAAAGGCTCCATGGGCTGCCCCGGAACATTACAGAGTCTCTGTGCCTACAGATGATTTTATCAATGTTTAAGTAAACTTCCCTCGTAAAATTGACAAGCAGTCTAAAAATATTTCTGCTAATAAGCCATGGATTGATGATCACACTAATAACGTAAGCAGAAGTGACAAGAGGTAGCACGACTGGCAGATATACTCTTAGTGGGGACTTTCCTTGCTTCCACCTTATGTTGTGAACATACTGCTGAACTGGTAAGAGTTTATATAGTTGCATCCTTAATAATCTTTTTTTTAAATTGTATAACTTAAAAATAGATTTGAAAGTAAAAATAAATTTTAAAACAATTGTGTTTATAGATTCAGTTGCTTGGTAGAGAGCGTGTAGGTGACAATGCCCATCTGTGTGTGCTCATGCCAGGCTGAGGGCGTGGGGCAGGAGATAACGTGGGGGTGGGTGGGAGTTGGATGGAAAAGCTATCATTTTCCTTCCTTTGCATTTTCTAGTAGCTTTCTGCATAGACAACAGCTAATTCTTTTTTTTAATGTTTATTTTTTAGAGAGAGAGAGAGTGGGGGGTGGGGGGCAGAGAGAGAGGTAGACACAGAATTTGAAGCAGGCTCCAGGCTCTGAGCTGTCAGCACAGAGCCTGGTTCAGGGCTTGAACTCACCAATGGTGAGATCAGACCTGAGCTGAAGTCAGACACTTAACCTACTGAGCCACCCAGGTGCCTCCAAAAGCTACTTCTTTTTGACTATCAACTCTATATCTAGACACTTCACTGAATTCTCTTATTTTTCTCATAGATTTTTCTCCAATGGAATCTCCTGGATTTTCCAGATATACAGATAATAATTTTGCTTCCTTCCTCCTAATTTTTATTATCAAACTACCAGGCCTAAACTGAATTCTGTATCATCAAAGTATAGAATCTGAATGTGTGTGTAAGCTGTTCTAGAAGTTAGAGAAAGACATCAACACTATTTTATGGGGCTAGCATAAAACTCACACTGAAACTTGACAAAGAGAGCCCCAAAATAAAAATTCATATTGATTGATGCAAAAGCTTGAAATACAGTTTTAGCAAATCAAGTTTATAAACAAACTAAAAGAACAATGCAGTACAACCCATGGGTGCTCATTCCCAGAATCCAAGGATATTTTACTGTCAGAAAATAATTAACATTATACAAAATATTGGGAATTAATTTTCCATATTAAAAGGTCACAAGAAAAAATAAATCACTACCTGGAGATTGTCTCCACTAAATTCAAAGTGGCATTTGATAGAAGTGTATAGTCATACCTAAAACAGGAATAGACAAATACTTCCTCCATGTAGCAAGAGAAACAAACTTAAACAAGAAGCCAGCATCCTAGGAATAGGGACTCTCTGAGAGCACATCCATTAAAGGCAGAAATGGGAAAGATGATCATTAATAAGAGTTGGTAAACAGAAAGGAATAAGGTATAAAAATTGGGAAGAAGGGAGCAAAACTATCATGACTTTCAGGTGACTTACTTGTGTACCTGAAACCAGCAGGAGAATCTCGTGAAAAACAAGGGAATTCGGTTGTGGAACAGATACACAGAATATTTTCCTGTAATAATTCATCTGCTAATTTTGTTCTATACTCTACACATTTTTTCCTATATTCAAATTTGTTAATTCACATTTTTCTGGGAAGTCATCTGTTTCTTCTAGATTTTGTATTGTATTTGTATGGATTTGAACAAAACATGCCTTCATTATGTCTCATGCATTTTTTTCTGTCATTTCCTATTTTCACTCATAACTTGGGGCATTTTGCTTTCCCTTTTCCCTTGATTGGATTAGCATGCTATGATGTCTCTCTTTGCCCCTCCCCAATCTACTTTCTGCCCAACCTGACCTTTCCTGGCCCAGGGGGGCCACCTTCGTGCCTGGGTCACCTGAGCAAACTTGCATGCGTGGGCTGGCATCCAGGAGGGGTCGGAGGGAAGGACAGAGCATCGAGATGCCATCCAGCCACATTGCAGGTCAGGCTCTCCCCTGGCTCCTTCACAGCATCCCTCTCCTGCCTCTTCAGTCTGGGGTGGATGGCTTGCTTCACCAAGTGCTGGATCTGGGAGCCCCACTTCCCTCCTTTGCCCCCTCTCACCCTGCCCTCACTCTTTAGTAGGTTGGCCATTGAGGTCTGGAAACCCAGGAGGTGCCACTGTGTGTAAATGTTCCATGGGCCTTGGAAAGGAGGGGACATTCTGTTTGCTCGGCTTGGTTTGAAACATCTTGATTCATTTTGTTACATAGACAACCCCCCCCCCCTTAATCTTTTGTCATTGTGTTTATGTGATTGATTGGTCATAGGCAGACAGAGAAGTGACTTAAATCTGTTTGCTCCTGTTGTGTTTCTATTTCTCTTTGTATTTGCTGTAGTTTTTCTTTTTATCATTTGCTGCTGCATTATTTGGTACATAAATTTTCCTGACAGTTAGAACTTTATTGTATATTATACTCTTTATCATTATAGAGTGCCTTTCTTTCTCTCCATAATGCTTTTTCCCTTGAATTGTCTTGACTGGTATTACTTCACACCCCCAGCTTTGCCTTGTCTGTATTAGCCGGGATGTCTGCAGAGGCTTTCAGTGACCTTGTTATAGATGCATCTCTTTCTTTTCAAATGTAACCTTTAAAATGTGTTCATCCACTCATACTTATTGATGTATCCGTTGCATTTGGTCTTAGATCTATCATCTTTTTTGTTACATTATTGAGTTTTAATGTTCTGTGTGTGTGTTTGTACTTCATACGTTTTCTTCCAGGAACATGGAGGCTGATTGTCTTGTTTCTTGGTATTTATATTTATATAATACACTTACAACTCCATTTCTTGATTTATCAATTTTCAGACAGTATTTGACAACCCATTATGAAATATGAGAACAGAAGGAGATTAGACTTTCTTCCAAATCCCTCACCTGCCCGAACCTCCAAGTGTGCTTAGTTGATACCATTCTCACGTGGCTCATGTTAGCATCCTGACATGCAGAGTCATATTTGCAATTTTTGGCCTTGGTTCTGTAAGTAACCCACTTCTGGACCATCTCCGGTCTTCAGACTGGGCATGTCCATGTATGCCTTGACTGGCTGGCTGTTTTTAGCCAGTATGACTTTCAAGAGACCTTCATGGGTGTAGTATTTGGGGCACTTGCATGTTTGAGACTGCTCAACTGGGCTTAGTATAAATTTTTTAGGTCACAGTTTATTTCCCACAAATGTTGAACACATTCCTCTGTGGTCTTCTGGAATTTACTAGTGCTGGGAGAAATCTGAAGGCAGCCTGATTTCCTTCTTTGTAAGGAATTATAATTATTATTATTTTTGCCTGGATGTCTAAAGAATTTCTTCACTATCCTTGAGAAAGCATGCTAGGATATACTTTAGTGTTGATTTGCCTGTATCATTTTCTTCTGGAGTGTGTTATGTTCTTTCGCTCTGTAGATACAATTCTTCCCTTTTTTTTTTCTCCAAAACGATTTCCTTCTCATTTACCTTTGAATATTTTCATTTCCATTTGGTAGGTTCCCTGTTTTAGGGATGCCAATTATCCTTCAGTTGGGTTCTTGTTGCTCTTCACGTCCACTGACTTTTAAAAATCACTTTAATCAATTTGCCTTTCCATTCTGCATTCATTTTGATTATATTCAATCTTTGTCAGAAATGCAATGATCCACCCTGTCTTTCCTTTGCTATTTCTAATTTATTTATTAGTTCTGAAAGGCACTCTATTTGTTTCCTTGCCTCTTTAATCTCCCCTTGTTATGCTGTTATATTATTTAATCACTTTTAAAACCTGTAAATCCTTGGTAGTGTATGCAATGCTTTCACACTCATTATCTCGTGTAATTCTTACAAAAGTTTTGAAGAGTAGGTATTATCTTTCTTCCCTGACATTTTATTAAAAAAATTTTTTTAATGTTTATTTATTTCTGAGACAGAGAGAGACAGAGCATGAATGGGGGAGGGGCAGAGAGAGTGGGAGACACAGAATCCAAAGCAGGCTCCAGGCTCAGGGCTGTCAGCACAGAGTCCAAAGCAGGGCTCGAACTCACAAACCGTGAGATCATGAGCTGAGCTGAAGTCGGTCGCCCAACCAACTGAGCCACCCAGGTGCCCCAAGGAGTCCCTGACATTTTATTATACATATTTTCACATACAGAAAAGAGGAAGGCATTTCACAGTGACCCTCCACTTATCCACTACCCAGATCCCATCAACATCTTCCTACACTTGGTTTGATCAGGATTTCTCCACCCCTCTTTCTTCCCTTCCATCAATCCTTCTTATCTTTGATACATTTCAACTTGCAGACCTCAGCACACTTCCCCCAAATACCTTGGCAGAGACATCTACTTTTTTTTTTTTTAATTTTAATTTCATTTCAATTTTCTTTTTTTTTAAGAGAGAGAGAGAGAGAGAGGAAGAGAGAGCACAAGTTGGGGACAGGGGCAGAGGGAGAGAGAGAATCCTAAGCAGGCTCCACTCTCAGCACAGAGCTCACCACAAGACTCAATCCCACCACCTTGGGATCAAGACCTGAACTGAAATTAGGGGAGACAGATGTTCAAGCAACTGAGCCATCCAGGCACCCTGATATCTACTTTTGAGGTTTGTGTCAGGTTTTCTTTAGCATGTAGCAGCTTTGGGGCATTTCCTACTGTTTCTTGTCTCCCAACCCCCCTTCCCACCCAGAGTGGATTATTCATCTATTTTGCCTTATGTTTCTTCCTTTAATTTATTCTTTTCTTTGCTCTCATATTTTCCATGACTGCTATATCCTTTCTTTTCATTTTGAATATATGTAGCTCAATGAAGACTTCCTCTTTGTGTTAATATGGTATGGGAAATTTCTCCCTGCCTTTCCTTCATCTTATTTGAGACTCTTTGTTCTCTTCCCTCAGAGCTTCTGTCTGAGGGCTGGGTGTTTTCCACGGTTTCCTGTGGCAGGATCTAGGGGTGGGTGGTGAGGGAGGTGGGGTACTGGGCTATGGTTAACTGTGGACTTACTTGTGTTTGTCTCTGCCCTGCCATTGCAAAGGGAGCTTTGTTACAGGCTCTCTTCCTCTGGGAGAATGGATGTCTTAACCCTGAGGGAGGATCCTCGGCTTTCATTCATCTCAGATCCATGTTGCCAGGCTCAACCAGGAGGGACCTCTTCTTTTTTTGATAATCTGCCTCTCCCAGGAGCTCCAGGCAGAGTTCTGGGGTGGGACCTGCCCTGTGCTGTCCCTGCCTCATCTCCCAGCATCCTCTAACTCCTCTGAGGACCTCCTCTTCTCTCTGTCCTCTGCTGTACTAACACCATGTTTATTTATTGGAGAAAACCAGCCCTTGGTAGAAACAGTTTTTCTGCTGTTCCCCTCCAGGTTGGTGAGCAAGTCTGCTCCCGCCGAGTCTTCTCCTGGCTCCGGGGAGGGGAGGCAGATGTTCTGGAGAGTTGCCCACCACAGCACTCAGCACCCCTGCATCTCTTCTCTACCTGTGCTCACCTCCCCCACCCCCTTGGTGTGATTGTTCAGTTACTTTCTTATAGGGAAGGGACCGTGAGGACTGGGCCACCATGCTGATTCCAGCTCATGTCCCCTATCTCCTTTTTCACCATCACTTTCTGAAATTTATGCTGAGGATATCTCAAATTCATAATAAATTAAACTACATATCATTCATTTAATTGCTATTAAGTGTGATACAAGTCATTTATGGTTGCTGCAGTGAGGCTGGGGTGGCTGTGAGGTTCACTCCCGTCTGCCTGTCCCAGCACCTCAGGACCCTTGGTGTGCACCAGAAGGTCCACCTTCCACTTCATCGGAAGAGCCAGGGGACAGGGAGCCAACTCTGAGACCCCAAATCACAGCTGCCAAGCAAGCTTCTCTCCACCCCTATTCTGAGGGACTATGATGCTCTCTGGGTCCACTCAGGATACCACTTTAGTGTGACAAGGGTTGTTGTGTTAACAGGGATTCCTGTCAGAGAAAGAAAAGGAGAAAATGAAGAGTACTATCTGTCCTCAGCTCAGATGTGAGCCTCTCACCCCAGTCTCTCACCCACGTAAGACAAAAGACAAGCAAACTTGGAGAAAAGTGGTCACAGGACAGGACCCTGCATTTTTCGAAGATGAAATCCCTAATGGCTAATAGGGTCAATTGGCGTGTCTGGGGAGGTGGCCAACCATGAGATGGTGCTAGGAAGGCCACGAAGGAGAGTGACCAGAGCGGGTGATACATACTCTCAGTCCCCCTGGGAGTACTGTACCTCAGCTCTGCCTTTGGAGGCCAGATGGGAGAGTCCTGATAAAACTGAAAAAGCACAAAACCGTAACCCAGAAATTCCTCGAGGTATTCTCC
Source organism: Panthera tigris (assembly GCF_018350195.1). Classification (NCBI taxonomy): domain Eukaryota; kingdom Metazoa; phylum Chordata; class Mammalia; order Carnivora; family Felidae; genus Panthera; species Panthera tigris. The sequence continues at coordinate 109,414,639 of NC_056667.1, read as the reverse complement.
CCAGGGAAACTCCTCCGTGTGAAGGTGTGAACACCGCTGTTAGCTGGAGCATTGTTTACAGTACTGAAAAATAGCAGTGCCCACTGTGAAGGAACAGGCTGAGTAAATCACACTATATTCACATGCATGCGTTCTAACAGCAATTACAACAAATGAGCCAGATTTATATGAATCAACTGCAAGGGAGCTTAAAGCTGCACTATGAATATGATGAGTGAAGAAAGCATGTTTCAGGATTATAAATTCATTCTGACTTTATGTAAATAGTAAAAATGAACAAAGCATTGCTATGCTGTCTTTTTGGATGCATAGAGTAAAATATGACTCTCAGGATGAGAACACATACTGGCTTCAGATAGGGGTTGTCTGTCGGGCTAAGGAGGAGGAATGGGACAGGGAAGGGATACTGAGGAGACTCAATCATAGCTATATTATTTCCCTAGAATCTCCTACGCACTTATGGAAATATTGACATCCGTTAATTCTGGGTAGTGGGTACATAGGCAGTTCTAGTTCTCTTTGTATTTTTGTATATTCTCAAAGTATTTAACTGTACTTCCTTGTCTCCATTTCAATGAAGAGACCCTGGAGTCCCCGATTCAGCAGAGAGGAAGGTGGGAACACACAGAAGCCAGGACAGCAGAACTGGCCGCTGAGTCACTGGGTGGCTGCATGGCCCCTGCTGGACTGTGAAGCCATGAGCCCAACCTGTGAGTCCCTGGCCTGGCCCAGGCAGAACTGCTGTCAAAAACTGCCCTCTGTGCTTCAGAGCCAAAATATAACACCAAGACAGAGTTTGGGATCAAGAGGAACAATAGCTTTATGGCTTTGCTGGGCAAAGAAGGCTGCAGCAGACTATGGCCTTCAAAAACTGCAAGTCTGCTCAGAGGAAGAGGCTGGGAGAAATACAGGAAATAGAGGAAATATAGGGAAATACAGGATCTAGCTGGTTTTGACAGGAATTGAGTACTTGCTGCCTGTTTCCTGGGTCATGTCTTTAGGGTGGCACCAGTTCTGACACAAACAGCCAAGAGAGAGGAGGGGAGGTGTGTGGAAGGAAGAAGTGTTGCTTTAAAATCGAGCTATGCAGAAGCATTGGTGTAGCCATTTTTATTTTTGTTCAACTTCATGTTTTTAAGCGGTTTCAGCATGATTGCTGTCCAGGTTGTCTTGTTTGACGTGAACAGAGCGGTGAGTTGACCTCCCTGCCTGTGTCCTGGGGCAGGGATGATGGCCTCCTCCTTCCCGTCTGCCAGAGCTGCCTCACCTTGGGATCTGGCTCAAGGGGCCATGCCATCCATGCATGTCTGTTGAACGGACAGGCCCTGAGGCACAGGGTGTGGGGCAGGGTTCTGCAGAGGGTTGGCCCCTCTCTGGAGCCCAAGCCTCACCCCACAGAGCCCAGCCAGGGAAGACTTGACCAGGGAAAGGGTGCATACCAGCTCAGGGAGGGGGACCAGGGAGGAAAGCCTTCTTCTGCCCTATGCCCAGGCCTCGGAGACACACCTTGAAAGACAGCAATCCTAGAATTGGAGTCATCTCCCCACCCTTCCTCAGAGACGCAGAGGAAGAGCTTTAAAATGCTTCAAAGTATTTGCCCTGGGCTTAGATTAATGAAAGAAGGTTAACAGCAGGAACATCAACCACAGCCACCGCAATAACACAACCTGTGAAACGTTCACAACTGTAAGGTATCTGGTATCTCTTCTGTGAGGTAACTGGTTTTGTCAACCAGTCAATGTATAAAGAAGCAGTGCCTCTGCATGAAGTGTAGAGGGAAAATATTGGCACCTTCACCCTAGACCTCATGGGGAGGGGTTTGGACAGGCCAGCTCTGGGCTGCTGGGAAGGCTCACTTCTCTGTGCTCTGTTTGTATGTATGGGTTCTGATTTTCAAAATAAATAGTCATGAGTCTTATTGACTCGTGAATTGATATTTCTTTTTTTTTTAATATATGAAATTTATTGTCAAATTGGTTTCCATACAACACCCAGTGCTCATCCCAAAAGGTGCCCTCCTCAATACCCATCACCCACCCTCCCCTCCCTCCCACCCCCCATCAACCCTCAGTTTGTTCTCAGTTTTTAACAGTCTCTTATGCTTTGGCTCTCTCCCACTCTAACCTCTTTTTTTTTTTTCCTTCCCCTCCCCCATGAGTTTCTGTTAAGTTTCTCAGGATCCACATAAGAGTGAAACCATATGGTATCTGTCTTTCTCTGTATGGCTTATTTCACTTAGCATCACACTCTCCAGTTCCATCCACGTTGCTACAAAAGGCCATATTTCATTCTTTCTCATTGCCACGTAGTATTCCATTGTGTATATAAACCACAATTTCTTTATCCATTCATCAGTTGATGGACATTTAGGCTCTTTCCATAATTTGGCTATTGTTGAGAGTGCTGCTATAAACATTGGAGTACAAGTGCCCCTATGCATCAGTACTCCTGTATCCCTTGGGTAAATTCCTAGCAGTGCTATTGCTGGGTCATAGGGCAGGTCTATTTTTAATTTTCTGAGGAACCTCCACACTGCTTTCCAGAGCCGCTGCACCAATTTGCATTCCCACCAACAGTGCAAGAGGGTTCCCGTTTCTCCACATCCTCTCCAGCATCTATAGTCTCCTGATTTGTTCATTTTGGCCACTCTGACTGGCGTGAGGTGATATCTGAGTGTGGTTTTGATTTGTATTTCCCTGATAAGGAGCGACGTTGAACATCTTTTCATGTGCCTGTTGGCCATCCAGATGTCTTCTTTAGAGAAGTGTCTATTCATGTTTTCTGCCCATTTCTTCACTGGGTTATTTGTTTTTCGGGTGTGGAGTTTGGTGAGCTCTTTATAGATTTTGGATACTAGCCCTTTGTCCAATATGTCATTTGCAAATATCTTTTCCCATTCCGTTGGTTGCCTTTTAGTTTTGTTGGTTGTTTCCTTTGCTGTGCAGAAGCTTTTTATCTTCATAAGGTCCCAGTAATTCACTTTTGCTTTTAATTCCCTTGCCTTTGGGGATGTGTCGAGTAAGAGATTGCTACGGCTGAGGTCAGAGAGGTCTTTTCCTGCTTTCTCCTCTAAGGTTTTGATGGTTTCCTGTCTCACATTCAGGTCCTTTATCCATTTTGAGTTTATTTTTGTGAATGGTGTGAGAAAGTGGTCTAGTTTCAACCTTCTTCATGTTGCTGTCCAGTTCTCCCAGCACCATTTGTTAAAGAGACTGTCTTTTTTCCATTGGATATTCTTTCCTGCTTTGTCAAAGATGAGTTGGCCATACGTTTGTGGGTCTAGTTCTGGGGTTTCTATTCTATTCCATTGGTCTATGTGTCTGTTTTTGTGCCAGTGAATTGATATTTCATTTCACTTTGTGCCAGACTCTGTGCTGTGAGGGCAGGAATCATAGGGGTCCCTGCCCGCACAAAGCCCCCTCCATGTATGAACCCTGCTAATGCATGGATGTCTGAGCTGGGAGTCTGGAGGGGGGATTCCAAGCTGATTTAGGAGCAGACTGTGTGTGAAAGCCAGGGTGCTTGGAAGAGCCTAGTGCATTTAGGAAACTGTGGGCTTTAGGGGTATGTACATTCATGCATGCATGTGTGTGAACATGTCACATGTGAGCCTGTATGCACGTACTTGCATGTATGAGTGTGTGTTCAGGAGGGGTATGAAAGCAGGGGATGAGGACAGAGGGAAGCATGGAGCAGAGCTTGAGGGACACTTGGGTCCCAGGCAAGGAGACTGGGCTTACCCCTGTGAATGGGGGTTCAGTGAGGATGTAAGTTGATCAGGTGAGTCAGGTCAGGCCAGCTATAGGGACAGGGGAAGGCAGTGGCAGGGGAGGGCATGGACCTTGAGAGAGTAAGGGCCTTGAGTTGGCCCTTCGGGTGGGAAGGTTGCAGTTTGTACCCAGGCAGGGCTATTCAGGTTGAGACTCACTGCCTGTCTTACCTGGACCTGGGCAGCGTAGGGTGTCCAGTTTCTGATGACCAAGGAATTGTTCCTCCACTGACTCTGAAAGTGAGACAGAGCCAAGATGCAAGGGGAAGGAAAGAAAATGAGCTGACAGAGTGAACAAGGGCCCAATCCCTTGACTGTGCTTTGCAAATAGCGTCATTTACTTGCTTCAGATCCCATGTCCCTCAGAGGGGACCACAGGTGCTAGGGGTGGCCCAGCAGGGAAAAATATCACCACGTCTTTTGTTAGATACCTATGGTGATGGATACTCATTTTTTAAAAATTTTTTTTAGCCTTAGTGACCTCTTCTCTTTAGAAAGGGTCAGCTTCTGAAAGTACTGCATGGTAAGAGTCAGCACTCCATGGAGAATGCGGGCTGAGAAGCCAAAATCCAAATACATTTACTTCTCCAGGACAGAGTGAATTCAGTAAAGGAAATGAGACTTACTAAGAGAAGTAATTAGATTTTGAGAATAGCAAATCTGGCCCTAAGAGGAGATAATTATGTTAGCTTTTTTTTTTAAGTTTATTTATATTTTATTATTTTATTTTATTTTATTTTATTTTATTTTATTTTATTTTACTTTATTTTTGAGAGAGAGAATGAGCGTTCACACACAGGGGAGAGGCGGAGAGAGAATCCCAAGCGGGCTCTGTGCTGTCAGCATACAGCCCAATGTAAGGCTCGATCTCAGGAACTGAACTGTAAGATCATGACCTGAGCCAAGATCAAACATTGGACACTTAACTGACTGAGCCACCCAGGTGCCTCTATGTTAGCTTTTATAGGCAAGCCTCTTCACCCTTCTCAGCTTCAGTTTCTCTGTTAGACAAATGATGGGGCTGCACTGGATCTTCTTTAATACATGGCCTGGTTCTAACCTTCAAAGATGAAACACGCCATCTTCAAGAAGCATTCACATATGTGTGGGACGGTATCTGTCTTTGTTTGGCTATAGACTTGACATAAAGAACAAATATAATCATAGAATAAAATAGGAATAGAAAAATTCTCTCTGTTTTTAAAAGAACATTTGCTGTCAAATCCAACATTATTCACTTTCTTGATTTTATACTATGCCTGACTTCAATAATATGCTCTGCTTTGTACCAAAAGCCCAGAGGCACGAAATGGATTAGCTCTTGGAAAATTGGGAAGTGAGTCTATTTTTCTATTGATTATAAAAAGTCACATAGTCTAATAGGGAAAATTTTACAGGTACAGAGAAATCTGAAGAAGAAAACTAAAATTGCCTATAACATTACCACCCAGAGGACAGCATTGTTAATATTTTATGTACTTCGTTTTTAAACTTTCCTTGGCATATAAATTCAAATATAGAAATCTTAAAACTGCAAAAAACTACATATGTAACAAACATCCTCCATATAGAATACATATATCCAACATATGGAATCAACAACTGTCAATATAGATCCCATTTATCCTATCTTTTTACTTCTTAAAGAATTATAACATAGCATACAGTTGAAATCTCCTTACCCCCCTGCCCCAGGTCAGTTCCAACAACTGTTGTGATTCCATGTTATTTTTCCAGTCTGTGCTTTGGGGGCTTGTATATTACATACTGGTATCCATGAGTAATTTAGAATGTTGTTCTCTGTGCTTCTAAATGCATATAAAAGATATCATACTAAAAGTTTTATTTTTCAACTTTTTTTTTCTTTAAATTTTTTAAATGCTTATTTATTTTTTGAGAGAAAGAGAGAGACAGAGTATGAGAGGGGGAGGGGAAGAGAGAGAGGGAGACACAGAAATCGAAGCAAGCTCCAGTCTCTGAGCTGTCAGCACAGAGCCCAATGCGGGGCTCGAACTCACAGACTGTGAGATCCTGACCTGAGCCAAAGTTGGACGCTTAACCAACTGAGCCACCCAGGTATGGCTCAGTTGTCAACTTTGTGATTTGTCAACTTTTTGCAATTAAACATTATATTTTTGAGAAATATCAATGTTGATATATACAGATCTAGTTTTTATTTAAGCATGAATAGCATTTCATTGAATGAATATTCTATGGTTTATTTAACCATTCTGTGAATGGTAAACTTTTGAGTTTAATGTATATATGTATATACAGTATATTATATAGTTTTTACATTATGCTTTTATCAAGACATATTTCATAATGAAAATTGTCTTGTATCATTGACGATTCTTAAAAAACATCACTTTTGAACATTGACTGGTACTCCATTTATGGGTGCAGCAAAGTTTATTGAAATATTAATTGTGTGGTCTAGCATTGTTCAGGAGAATCATTGAGCCATTCAATATTGTGGACCTACATGAATAGATTTGTTTTGGAGGAAATCTGTGGCATCTATGGGATTCAGGCTGACTTATGATAGATTTCCAGCATTGCCTCTTACAAGCTGGGTGAATTTAGCAAGTTCCTTAACTTCTGGGATCTTCCAAATCCTGACCTGGACCAAGGGGGCCATAGTGATATCTTTTGCTCTTAGGTCTTCAGGGAGTATTATGTGCATGGAAGGTGCTCAGCACAGGGAGTATTATGTGCATGGAAGGTGCTCCACCAACACTGCTCATCATAAGTATGGTTATTTCTAAGAGCTGCTGAGAATTAGGTTTGCTCTCTCAGACTAGTTTTCTCCTGGGAGACTTGAGATTACAGGTGTGTTGTTTTGGGGTTATACACATAGTCTGGTCCAAAACTTTCAAATTGTTAGGTGCACTAACACCTCCAAGAAGTCTCACTGAGATGTGGATTCTGATCAGTATGTCTGGGACACCCCAATTCCTGCATTTATAAGCAGCTCTGTGGTGAGGTTGGCACTCCTGGTCTGATCAATGGTGAGGGTTGGCACCACCTTGGCCTCTTTCCATCAGTCTCTGGTCCTCTTCCACATCTGTGGGTGGGTGCACATCAGTGGGGGTGGGGTGGGGAGTGGGAAGGTGGTTGATAAAGCTACAAGAAGACCCTCCCTCCCTCCATTCCTCCCATCCCAGGGAGGAAATTCCCCAGGGGGAGGCCAGGGGGTTTCCTGAGCCTTAAGGTTGCTAAGGGGTGCCTTCATTGTCATCATGGTGACAAGAAAGACTTCCCAAAAAGAGGCTTTTGTTTTTCTCTGTAATACTCCTAAATTGGTGAGTTTTTACAATCAGGGATTCTAAGTGGAAAAAAAAAAAAAAGAAGAAACTTGCCCTAATAAGTGTGTTATCCTGTCCTGAGTTACTAATAGTTAATTTTACCTAAAGTGGATTCACTCAGTCAACACTTTGATATTATTTAATAATCTGAAGATTTTTTGACCACCGATTAAACATAAAAGAGCAAATCTAACTTAGGAGCCTTGGATAAAGACTGAAGACTGTGAAAATAGGATATTATGTACACATGAGAATAAGAAATTCAGTCAGCCAGAGAACCAAATCCTTGCTTCTATGTATGCTGGAGGGGGAAAGGAAAAGGGAATCTCCTACTTCCTCTCTGCTTGCCCTCCCATCCCAGAGATACAACAGAGCAAAGCATCCTTCCCCACTGTGCTGTGTGGCTTCCAGTTGCCCAGAGGCAGTGAAATGAAAGGGGATCTGTTGTCCCACCACAACCTCTGTGTCCCTTCATCTGAGATTCAGGTGGCAGAAGACCCTGGGCAGAGCCTTGGCCCTCCCCCAGTGCCTTCTTCTGACCTGTCCCCTGTGCCTTCCAGACCCTTTCCCTGAGCTGTTTCTCACTGTCACTTCATATACTGCACACCCCTGGTAGAGGAGGCCTGCATGGGGTTCGTCTCTGCCCTCCTGCTGCCTCCAGGTCATCACTGCTCCACCTTTGTGCAGGCTCCCTCCCTTAGAAGCCCTACCCCTGCCTCTGCTCCTCCTAACTCACCATCATGTCAAATACCTCCTGACATGCTCCTAGGAGGTCTCAGGTCTCTGGGAGGACCCAGAGCCAGCCATAGTGCCCTAGCCTCCTGAGCCCCTGGAGCATCACCTCCTTACTGTCTGAAGCCAGCCCTCCTGTCTTCCCTGACGTGCTCCAGAGCTCTCCAGCTCCACAGGTGGTACATGTGCTCTCCCTCCACACTGAGGGCCAAGCTCCTGCTGATCTTCCGGCTGCCAGTCCCTCCTGCCCCCCTCCATCTTCCTGGGGCACCTTCCTGTCACTGCCATGGTAATCTGTGTAAGATGTCTCCTCTAGAGCAGCGGGGGAGGGGGCTGCTTACCCGGTATGGGGCTGCTGGGCATAGCTCAAGACATTAAATCTCCACTGTGCAGCACGGATCCTGATAATTGAATGACCTCTGATCTCAGTGAGGCCGTCACACTTCCATGTGTCCTTGCCCATATCTTTGTCATGTCCTTCTGTTTCTTGGGACTCTACTCATCCCCCAACCCCTTGTGTTCAGTGGATGATGCTGCCTCCTTCTTTGCTGTATTAATAGAGAGGACAAGGAGCTCTCTGTCACCTTCTGGCCCCTTCACGTCCCACTTCTCCATGATCACACTCAGCCTTATCCCTGCACCCTTCTGGGAAAACAAGACTCCCTGTCTCCATGCAAGGGCACATTTTCTTGTATCTTGGTCCTAGCTGCCTGAGGCTTGAAAGTATGTACTTAACATCCACTCCACACCCTCACCTCCACCCGCACTATGAGCTCCAGAAAATCAGGCATTGATTTTTTTTTATTCAAGGCTTATTCTTACTCAGGAATTTCTTATTCCTATGCTCAGGTTGCCTTCAACAAATGTTTGTTCCATGAGTGAGTACTATTGACTCTCAAATCTATATTCTATTTTTCTTGCTGGCTCATATACTATTTGACATCTCTGGGATATGCTGCAAGCAATACAGACCCAAACTGATTCCAAAAGAAGCCATCGTCTTCTTTTTCTTTCTTTCTTTCTTTCTTTCTTTCTTTCTTTCTTTCTTTCTGTTTTTTTAATTTTTTTAAAATTCATTTTTGAGAGACAGAGAGAGACAGTATGAGCAGGGGAGGGGCAGAGAGAGAAGGAGACACAGATTGTGAAAGCGGTTTCTGGATCCTGAGTTGTCAGCACAGAGCCTGATGCAGGGCTCGAACCCATGAACCGTGAGATCATGACCTGAGCTGAAGTTGGACACTTAAGTGACTGAGCCACCCAGGTGCCCTCATTGTCTTCTTTCTGAAATTGGTATTTGTCCAGTATCCCCATCGTCCATTGTCCCATCTAGAAATTGGGAGTTATTATTAACTCTTTCTTGACCAAATGAGCATTCTCCCACATAATTCCATTTCATGTCCACTCTGTTTCCTCTCCTAGGACTCAGTAATGGGGTCCAGGCAGTACTAGTCTCCCTGATGAGGGTTTGCAGACCCCTGGTTTGTGGAACCAAGACAGGGTACCAGTGATTCTGTTTAGGCCATGATGCCTTGGGAAAAGCCAGGGTCAGATCTGAGGTTGTGTTGACAGATAGGTAAAGATGGCAGGTAGATCCTGCCTCCATCATGGTGTCCAGATCTCCTCAGTGCCAGCAATAATCTGGCAAGCAAAAGTTCCAAGCTTCCTCCATAATTTATAGTGGAAGCATAATCTATTCTAGATACTTCTACAAAGCAATAAACAACAATTCCACCAATTAACAGGAAATAATGACCATCAAGATATTACAAAAGAACGTACCATGTTCAAATAATATATCAAGAGTGGAAGTAATGTAGTATTAGGGCAGAGGAGTCTCCCCCACTCATCTACAATACCAAGTCTTACTTGACTTATGATAGGGTTATGTCCTTATAAACCCGTTGTAAGTTGAAATGTTGTTAAGTTGAAGATGCATTTAAGACACCTAACCTACCAAACATCATAGCTTTACCTTGCCCACCTTAAATGTGCTCAGAACACTTACATTAATCTACAGTTGGGCAAAATGTCCTAATGTAAATTCTATTTTATCATTAAGTGCTGAATATCTTGTGTACTTTATTAAATACTGTGCTGAAAGTGAAAACCAGGATGGTTGTATGGGCAGAATGTATGCAGGTTGTTTGCTCTTGTGACCCATGGCTGACTGGGAACAGCTGCTCACCGTTGCTGCCCAGCATCAGGAAAGGATAGTCCCAAATGATGCTAGCCCAGGAAAAGATCAAAATTCAAAATTCGAAGCACAGTTTCTCCTGAATTTGTATTGCTTTTGCACCATCCTAAGGTAAAAAAAAAATTGTAAGTTGAACCATCGTAACTTGGGGACCTTCTGTACTTAGTAGTGAAGAATGTCCAATGCTCTAAGGCAGACAAACAAATAAACTCATGCTCCCAAAACCTAAATCCAATATGAGGAGCAGTTGGCAAGAAAATCTCAGACTCCAGTCCTGGACCATTATCATAAGGAACTTTAGAAATATGAAAAATAATATATTTCTGACCAAATTGGTAAGCTCAATTCCCAAATTTAGTCAAGATCAAATAAAGCCAAGATAAAATAAAGCCACTAATAGCACCATTAATCAAGTTCCAGAAAATCAAGGGGATTTGGGGAACTGGGACTCTCAGGCTTCAGAGAATTCATGCATGACTCCAAGGGAAAAGGAGGTAAATAAATGATTGGGGTTGATAGTGTCTCAAGGCAAAGGCATCTGCTTTTATTTTTTCAGGATTCTCATTGTTGCTCTTTGATCCGAGGCTTTGCACTAAAGCCCATTTTATGTCTGAGTTGAGAAGACAGCGAATCAAGGAATCCTGCTCCAGCCTGCTCCATCTTATTTCTAGGGAAGCATTCCTATACTCCCCAAGGAGGGCGCTGCACCCAGAATCTAAGACATGGAGCTCTTTTTGCAGCTTGGCTTCCCCAACGTCCAAGCAGGAGATGAAGGGGATGGGAACTTTCAAAGGTTTCTAGATCATCTGCAAGTGACTTTGATTTGGCAGAGCTGGGAGACCACTGCCCGAGGCCACGCACCCCTGACTCAAGTCTCAACTCAACCCTTGGTGCCAGTTCCAATCACAGGGGCACAGGGCTGCAAGGGGTGATGGCTGCCAAGGGTAGTGGGGAGGCAATAAGGATGTGGGTTATATAAATCTTGCCAGTGAGAGGCTTTGGACAGTAATGTAGGCCTCTGTGATTCTTCCTTTGGGCAGTTCTCGACCTTTATAGCCACATCTCTCTTGGCAAGGGAGTGGGGGTGCCTTTTACTTTGGAACTAGACCACTTTTCTCTACTGCCTTCTCCCTCTGTTTCTGCTGTATCCTTATTAGTAACCTCGTAAAACAACACAGCCCGAAGGACTTAAGTATAGTTTCAGCTCAGACTTGTCCTTCCGGTCGTGGTTGAATGCCACCATCTCTGAGCTACCTTCATGGCCTACTTAAGCCAGGTTAGGCACTCTGGCAGTGAGCTGGGTCAGCATTACGTACCAACCCTTCTGTAAGATTTTGCATGTCAACCTCACAATCACTTGTTGAGTTGTTTATCTCCCCTACCAAACCACAGGCCCTGTGAGATCAGTGATCCACTTCTAGACACATAACCATGGGTGGGGCCTTAGATCACAGTCCCTCAGGCCAGGTCAGGCTACTTGGAGTAGTACTACTCACATGGGGCCCAGGGAGCTCCCTTGGCCACATGATTATAGAGGACTTTAGGATCGACAGCTGGTCAATGGCACAGGGTAGTCAAGTTCCTGTGACCCTGGGATGGGGTGGGGGGCGGGGGGGAGTTCAGTTTTTGTCCTTGGCCTCTGGGGATGCCCTGAGTTGAAGGGGCTCATCGTGGTAGAGAAGAATTCTGAGCTGCACCTGGATCGGAGGCTGACTGGAGCAAGGCTGAATAGTGCTTCTCATTGTCTCATGATCCATCACTAAAGTACAGTTCAAGGTTGCTCAAGATGGGGATTTACCTCTGCTCTGTTCCACTGATTTATTTGCCTATCTTTATTACAATACCATACTGTCTTAATATTATTCAAAGTTGTTTTGGATGTTCTAGGACTGAATTTTGTATTTATGTCTGAATTTTTAAAAAGATTTTAATGCTTATTTTTTTTTTGAAAGAAAGAAAGAGACAGAGCATGAGCAGGCAAGGGGCTGAGAGAGCAGGAGACACAGGATCTGAAACAAGCTCCAGGCTCCGAGCTGTCAGCACAGAGCCCAACGTGGGGTCAAACTTGCAAATCACAAGATCATGACCTGAGCCGAAGTTGGATGCTTAACCAACTGAGCCACCCAGGCACCCCTTACATCTGAATTTTATAATCAGTTTGTTCATATGTAAAAAAAATTCTGTTTCTCCACATCCTCTCTCTCCCAAAGCATAAGAGACTCTTAAAAACTGAGAACAAACTGAGGGTTGATGGGGGGTGGGAGGGAGGGGAGGGTGGGTGATGGGTATTGAGGAGGACACCTTTTGGGATGAGCACTGGGTGTTGTATGGAAACCAATTTGACAATAAATTTCATATATTGAAAAAAAATAATAAAATAAAAAATAAAAAAAATTCTGTTGGGATTTTGATTGGGATTATGTCAAATCTGCAGATCAATTTGGAGAGAATTGACGTCTTGACAATATTGGGCCTTCTGATCCATGGACATGACATATGTCTCCTTTAATTTCTCTCAGCAGTGTTTCATAATTTCCAAATCTTCTTGTCAGATTTATCCCTAAGTGTTTCACATTTTCTGATGCTGTAAGTGGCATTTCTTAAAAATTCAATTTATGATTTTTTATTCCTAGTATATAGGAATACAATTGGTTTTTTTTTCTTTTTTTGGCACGTCACTCTTGTGAACTGCAAACTTGTTAAACTACTTTTTTGTTCTAGTAATTAAAAAAATTCCATTGGATTTTCTATATAGATGACCATGTTTATCTGTGACTAGAGATAGTTTTACTTTTTCCTTTCCAAGTATTCTTTCTTTTTCTTGCCTTATTGCACTGATTCGAACCTCCAGTGCAATGCTGATTGAAGTGGTGAGTAGACATCTAGGGAATGTTTTCAGTTGTTCACCACTGAGTATGATTTTTGGTAGGATTTTGTGGATGCCCTTTAATGGGTGGAAGAAGCTCTCTTTGTTTTCATATGTTTCTGAGCATTTTTTTTTCTTTTTCGTCAGGAATGGATGGTGAATTTTTTTCAAATGCCTTTTCTGCATCTATTGAAATGAACATACATTTTTCTGTTTTAGTTTGTTAACATGGAGGTTACATTGGTTGTGTTTTGAATGCTATACCAATCTTGCAATCCTTGGACAAACCCCACTTGGTCATGATGTATTCTTTTTTTTACTGGATTCTATTTACTGAAAATTTGCAAAGAATTTTTACATCCTTATTCTCAGGTGATATCAATCTACAGTTTTATTGTCTTGTAATATCTTTTTCTGGTTTTGGTATTATAATAATGCTGGATTTATACAATCAGTGGGGAAGTATTCCCTCCTTTTCAGTTTTCTGGAATAGTTTGTGTACAATTGTCATTATTTCTTTCTTAAATGTTTGGTAGAATTAATTATTGAGTCCATCTAGGTCTGGAGTTTTCTCTGTGGAAAAATTTTAACTACAATTATGTTTCTTTATAGATATAAGGATAAATAGAAATTACCTTTTTTGTGTGAGTGAGTTTTTGGTAGTTTGCATTTTCAAGAAATTTGTCCATTTCATTAGGTGAAACCTAAATTTTCAAATCTATTGACATAAATATTTTTATAATTATATTCATTTCCTTAGGATTTCTGTAACAAGTTACCATTCCTTGAAACAACAGAAATTTATTGTCTCACAGTTCTAGAGGCTAGATGCCCAAGATCAAGGTGTTGGGAGGCTTGGTTCCTTCTAGAGTCTCTGAAGGAAAATCTGTTCCATGCCTCTCTCCTAGCTTCTGGTGATTGCTAGCATTTCTTGGTGTTTCTTGGCTTATAGGTTCTTTACTACCATCTTTTCCTTCATCTCCACATGATGCTCTCCCTGTGTGTTCCTCTGTGTCAAATTTCCATCTTCCTATAAGGTTACCAGTCATTGGATTTAGGGCCTAACCCAATTTAGTATGACCTTACCTTAACATGATCACATGTAAAGACCTTATTTCTAGAAAGGCCACATTGACAGGTTTTAGATAGACATGAATTTTTGGGGGGAGCGCTATTCAACTAGCACAATAATTTTTCATTATTCTTTTAATATCTGTAGAATCTACAGAAATATCAATTCTCTCATTCAAGATTTTGATAATATGTGACTTCTCTTTCTCTCTCTCTTTTTTTCTGATGTCTGGTTAGAGGTTTAACAAAATTAGTAAACTTTTCAAGGAACAGGTTTTGCTTTCACCAATTTATTTCTATTGTTTCACTGATTTCTGTTTTTCTATTTCTATTGTTTCCTTTCTTCTACTTCCTTTAGGTTTAATTTTCTCTTATTTTCTAGTTTCTGAAGGTAGAAGCTGAGATAATTGATTTGAGATCTAAATATAGGTGTTTAGTTCTTTTATTTTCTCTAAGTACTCCTTAGTGGCATCCTGCAAATTTCAATGTGTTGTGCTTTCATTATCATTCAGTTAAAAAATAGGGGCGCCTGGGTGGCTCAGTTAGTTAAGTGGCCAACTCTTGATTTCTGCTCAGGTCATGATCTCACAGTTCATGAATTCATGGTCCACATCAGTCTCTGTACTGACAGTGGAGACTGCTTGGGATTCTCCCTGTCTGCCGCTCCCTGGCTTGCTTGCCCTCTCTCTCTCAAAAATAAATAAACATTAAAAAATATTTTTTAGGGTTAAAAATCCCGTTTTATTTATTTATTTATTTATTTATTTATTTATTTATTTATATTTAACTATGTTTGACATATAACATTAGTTTCAGGTATACAACATAATGATTTGATAGTTGTCTATATTATGAAATAACCACCACAATAAGCCTCATTAACATCTGTCACCATACATAGTTACAACTTTTTTTCTTGTGGTGAGAACTTTTAATATCTACTCTTAGCAACTTCCAAATACATAATACCCAATATTATTAACTATAGTCACCATACTGTACATTATATCCCCATGACTATTTATTTTATAATTGGAAGTTTCTACCTTTTTCCCCCATTCACTCACTTCACCCACTGCCCCACCTCCCACCTCTGGTAACCACCAATCTATTCTTTGCATCTGTGAACTTCTCTGTCCTTCCTTCCTTTCTTCCTTCCTTCCTCGTCCTTTCTCTCATCCTTTCTCTTTCTTTCTTTCTCTTCACATATAAGAGATCATATGGAATTTGTTTTTCTCTGCCTGACTTATTTTACTTAGCATAATGCCCTCAGGGTCCATCTGTATTGTCACAAATGACAAGATTTCTTTTTTTTGAAATATATGTTATATTTTCTTTTCCATTCATCCATCAATGGACACTTAGATTGCTTCCTATCTTGGCCACTGCAACAATGCTGCAATGGACATGGGAGTGCATATGTCTTTACCAGTTGTATTTTTGTTTTCTTTGGATAAATATCCAGAAGTGGGATTGCTAGCTCATATGGTAGTTCTATTCTTAATTTTTTGAGCAAACCCCATACTGTGTTCCATAGTGGCTGCACCAATTTACATTCCCACCAACAGTGCACAAAGGTTTCCTCTTTTTCACATCCTCACCAACACTTATTTCTTTGTCTTGTTGATAATAGTCATTCCATCAGGTTTGAGGTAATATCTCATTGTGGCTTTTATTTGAATTTCCCTGATAATTCATGATGTTGAATTATTTTTTTTAATTATTTAATTATTTATTTATTTATTTATTTATTCTTTACCTGTTGGCCATCTGTATGTCATCTTTGGAAAAGTGTTTATTCAGATTTTCTGCCAATTTTTGGATTTTCTGCCAATCCAAATGAACCGGATTGTTCATTTGTCATTGAATTGTATGAGTTCTTTATATGTTTTGGAGATTGAGTCCTCATCAGATACATGATTTGCAAATATTTTCACCCACTTGGTAGGTTGTATTTTCATTTTGTTTATTCATTTGTTGTGGAAAAGCTTTTTAGTTTAAAGTAGTCTTACTTGTTTATATTTGTTTTTGTTGCCTTTGATTTTGGTGTCACATCCAAAAACTCATCACCAAGACTGATGTTAAAGAGCTTACCATCTATACTTTTTTCTAGGAGTTTTATGGTTTTAACTTTTAGGCTCAAATCCTTAATCCATTTTGAGTTAATTTTCATGTATTGGTGTTAGATAGTGGTCCAGTTTCATTCTTCTACATCTAACTCTCCAGTTTTCCCAACACCATTTATTGAAGAGACTATCCTTTTTACATGGTATATTCTTACCTCATTTGTCATAAATTAATTGACCATATATGCTGTGGGCTTATTTCTGGGCTTTCTATTCTGTTCCATTGATCTATGTGTCTGTTTTTATGCCTATTCCATACTATAGCTTGATAATTATAGCTTTGTAATACAGACTGAAATCAGGGAATGTGACACCTCCAGCTTTGTTCTCTCTCAAGATTGCTTTAGCTATCTTTGGGTTCTTTGGTGATCCCATACAAATTTTAAGATATTTGTTCTATTTTTGTGGAAAATGCCATTGGAATTTTTATAGGAATTGCACTGAATCTGTAGATTGCTTTGGGTAGTATGGACATTTTAACAATATTAATTCTTCTAATCTATGAGTATGGAATATCTTTGCATTTATTTGTGTCTTCTTCAATTTCTTTCATCAATATCTTAAAGTTTTTAGTGTATAGATATTTCATCTCTTTGGTTAAATTTATGCTTAAGTGTTTTATTCTTACTGATGCAATTGTAAACTGGTTGTAGGATCTGGAGAGAGAAGGAGATAATCTTAAGCAGTCTCCATGATCAGAGTGGAGCTCAACACAAGGATCAATCCTACAACCCTGGGATCACGACCTGAGCCGAAATGGAGTTGGCCGCTCAACTGACTGAACCACGCATGCACCCACTGCTATTTATTTCTAATATAATGCCTTTGTGACAGAGAACAGCTTGTGTATTCTTTGAATGATTTAAAATGTATGCAGTTTTGTTTTATGATCCAGAATATGGTGTATCCAAATAAATGGTCTATACACAGTTGAAAAGAATGTGTATTTTGCTTTTGTTGGATGGAGTGTTCTATAAATATCTTTCAGATCAGGTTGGTTGATAGTGTGGTTCAAATTTATTCTTACTGATTTTCTGTCTACTTATTCTAGCAATTATTGAGAAAGGGACATTGAAATATCTAACTGTAATTGTAGATTTATTACTCTTTGAAGTTTTATTTGCTTTTATTCATGTAATTTGATGCTCTGCTATTTGGGGCATGAGTGGGTAGGATTTTTATGTCCTTCTAACAAAATAAATATTTTATTATTATGAAATAATCATTTTGGTCCATGGTAATATTTTGTGTTCTGAAATATACTTTATCTGATATTAATACAGTCCCTCCAGCTTTCTTTTGGCCAGTGTTAGCATGATATATATTTTTTCTATGTTTCTACTTTTAACTTATTTGTGTCTGTGTTTCAAGTGTATTTTTGGTAGGCAGAATATAACTAGGTATTGGTTTTTTTTATGCAATATGACAATATCTGCCATTTAATTTAGGATTATTCATTCATTTATATTTAATGTGATTATTGGTATTATTAAGTTTAAATCCATCATCTTGCTTTTTGTTTTCTGTTTGTCCTATCTGTTCTCTGATCTCCTTTTCCTCTTTCTCTGCCTTCCTTGCGATTTATTATATATTTTTAAATGATTTTATACTATCTTCTTTGTTGTCTTTATTTTATTATTTTCATGGTTGCTTAGAGTTTTACCTCTCTAACTTCTCTTCAACTGATCTGCATTTGCACAAGCTTGAGAGTCAGTGTCTTCTGAAATTTTGTGCCTTATGTCTTTGTGTCTTATGTCTCAGTCTAGTCCTAGCTCTGGTTTTTGTGTGTTTATTTGCTAACTCCAACATCTGTATGAGGTTGTAGGTTAGATTTGATTGATTTATCTCTTATTGGGACTTCTATTTTCTTGCTTCTTTACATACCTGCTAAGTTTTTATTGATGCTAGACATTATGAGTTTTATCTTGTTGGGTGATGGATATTGGTTGTATCCCCTTAAACATTCTTGAGTTTTGCTTCAAACAAACAGTTTGATGCTTTTGAGTCTTTGCAGATTTTTTTAGGAGCACTGTATCTTAAGCATCCTTAGCATCCTAAGTCTAATATTCACTATTACTGAATCTCCATGACTTCTGATGTTTTCAGTATGGTTGGTGGTAACAGGCTATTTCCTGGGAAATAGTGGGAACATGCTATTCCCAGCATTCTTTTGATGCCAGGAACTATTACCTCCAATCCTTGGGGTCAGTCTTTTCCTGGCCTTGAGTAGTTTGCTTACAAGCATGCACTGATCAGTTGTCAGCTGAGGAGTTGAGGCAGGTCCTCTGTGGTTGCCAAGACTTTTCTCTCTTAGCAGCTCTTTTGTACTCAGCACTTTTCTGTAGACTCCAGAGGACTTGGTCTTCTGGGTTCTCCATTCCATCTTCTCAACTTAGGGAGTCTGCAAGGCTCCTCCTTAATTTGAACCCCTGTACTTCGCCTTGGAAGTTCCCAGGATGAGAAACTTGAGAAACATTAAGGGTCACTTTACTTTTTATCCCTCTCTCAGAATTATTATCTTCTGTTCCTTAAGTATACATTAAGGGTCATTAACTTACTTTTTATCTCTCTCTCAGGATTATTATCTTCTGTCACGTTAAGCACAGTGTCTTGTACATCTTTGTTTCACTTCGTTTATCAGTTTCTGCTGCTGTTATGTTTCAGATGGGAGGGTAAATCCAGTCCTTGCTGATTCCTCTTGGTTATAAGCAGAAGTCCCTATTTTACTCATATTATGGCCCAGTTTTAAGCATACATACCACTTCTACTTAAAACCAACTGGTAGTAGCTACATGGAGTTCAAATTTGCGTCCCCTTCAGTCTATCCCATCAAAAACATGTGCTTGTCAAAAACTTTGACAAGAGTTTAAACTCTAATTCTGTTACTTGAAAGTCAGAGCATAATTTGTCAATGAGTCATTATAAATTTCAACTGGTAGTTTCACCACACATGAATAAAAATCATCACTTTTGTAAATGGTTTATTTATAAACCATAAATATATTTAACCACTCACTTCTAGTATACATACACACACACACACACACACACACACACACACACACACCACAACACATATTTAGGGATGTTTATAGAGAGAGTGAAAAGTACATTGGATTTTGCACAGGACACATTTAACTTTTTTAACCCAGTCAGCCAAGCTCCCCTTTCCTATCCATTCCTGTTTTGTAAACATTAAATGCAGTATGTGAAGTTCTAGAACACTCAGTAAGTGTTAATAGCTCCCAATAACCCCACCTCTCCCCATCCTCACTGGAACCCACCTCTGGTCCCCCATTTTATGTAATTTCTTTTGGCTGAAATAACCATGAACAATGGGATCAGGATTATTTCTGAAATACATTGAAATCCCTTTTGGGGTGAATATTGGGTGCATAGATTAACAGTGTCTTGTAGTCAATTTTGGGGCAGCATTTTGCCATATGGATTTGTTTTGCTTCAGGGGACGTGCTTTCCCTTAGTGGTAGATCTGAGTCACCAGTACATTTATGGAGTCATAGCTCCTCAGGGGAGCCAAGATCTTGAGGGAATTGAGAAATGGTGCAGCTTTGGCTGTCTGCTAGAGGGAGGGGTTACCTACAGAGGAAGGTGACTAGAATGGAGGTCATGGCAGGCTGTGGGAGAGCTGGATTTAGAATCTCTTGGTTACTGATGCTGGGATTGCTCTTATGCTGGGAAGATTTCTTTCCTCTTGGAGAATGTGTTTCACACAACTGGCAGCAGATAATTAGAATCATTTGGGGTTCATCTGGACTGTGACTCAACTAGTGGGGGACACAAATGCTTTCAGCGTCATTGCAATTCTGTTGGCAGCAAAGAGGACAAACAGAATCTCCTGATTGCGTCCATTATCTTTTTATATATAAGACAAGGACTGCCAAGTTAAATTATGCCCACAGTCCCTGCTGCCATTAATTTACAGTTCAATGTTTCCTTTCCTCTTCATCAAAAAAAAAATCATGCATTTTCTCTATTAACAAAAATGTGAAAGTCAGAATTAGAAAGAAGAATTTTTAAATATCCGTAGTGCCTTCTACCAAAGACAACCACCATTGACATTTTGTGATACTTTTACCCATCCAAAAAAAAAAATTCTAGGATGATTTTTTTCTTTCTGTTTTTTAAATAGTTGTGACCATAGTCCATATACAATTTCATGTTCTTAAGTTTTCATCCTACATTATAACAGAAATCTTCCCCACATTTATCATAAATTCTTTATAAAAATAATTTTAGTGGTTGTACTATATTAACAACTGGACTTATAACTTTTCCTGTAACTAACTTCTAGGGCCGAAATTACTAGAGAAAGGTGTAGCATGATTGGTAACATATTTTAAATATCAAAATAACTGGGGCGCCTGGGTGGCTCAGTCGGTTAAGCGGCCGACTTCGGCTCAGGTCATGATCTCGCGGTCCGTGAGTTCAAGCCCCACGTCAGGCTCTGTGCTGACAGCTCAGAGCCTGGAGCCTGTTTCAGATTCTGTGTCTCCCTCTCTCTGACCCTCCCCCGTTCATGCTCTGTCTCTCTCTGTCTCAAAAATAAATAAATGTTAAAAAAAAATTAAAAAAAAAATAAATATCAAAATAACTGTAAACATGTCAAAAGAAAGTAATCAAATGTCCAAAAGAACAGAAAGTACAAAGCAAAATAAAAAGCACACACCATGTTCAGCACCCCTACTAACCCACCATTTTTCTGTTAACCATTTGTAATTTTTGTTTTTCTGGAAATTGCCCCTCCAGCTGTAACTAAGAGTTGTCAAGCATTCTAAACCCCTGTCTAGTAATTTTAGTCCTTGTAGTCAGTAACAGCAAAAGGTCTATGTTCAACTACCCAGGTACCTAATAAATTGCCCAGATAGGTATCATGCAGCTACTAAAATTATTTTTATAAAGACTTTATAATAAACATGAAATCAAGCATGACTCTATTCTTGATTTATCAACCACGACCCATGTATTCAGTCCTCAATATTAAATTGAAGAATTTAGCTCACTTAAGATATCTGGTACTTTTCACTCTTTCCTCCTCTCAATTGTTAATATTTATGCTATTACAAGCAGTTGTTATTTTGATGAATTTGGATTATGTACTTATACTTCTATTTCTGGCACGATCCACACTTGGGGCAGCTTATGTTTCCTGCATACACACAAGGAAAAACATGCACCACTTTGCTTCTTCCTATCTTCCTTTCCTCTTTCCTACTGCTGATGTCTTGAAGCATCACTTTTTTACATGCCAGGGATGATAGGCTTTCAGCAAGGTTGCTACTGACCTGAGACTGGTTTTGGAGCTGCACTGACTCTAGTCAGGAAAATCGGAAATCCAGGGGTAGGAGAACCAGCCAATAACACACATTTGGGAGAAAGTAGGGCATAAATGACCATGCCCTGTGACTGCATCGCATGAGATGTGCTTGCCCAAAACAACAGGTCAGTTAGAGGGACCCTGGCCATGCTTTCTGCTGCTCATCTTTTGGAAATCTCAGGCTTTCCTGGAGGATGTGTTCATTTGTGTTGGGATAAGGGAAACATTGACAGTGGCTTCCTTCTCCCATCCCCCCCTCCCTGCCTGTGCCGAGGGCTCTTGTTTCAGGGGCTACATAGATGGGTTAGGGGTCTCTCTGAGGTGGCTGTTCCCAGGGAGAAGCTAGTGGTGGGTGCCCAGTCTCTTGATGATCCCTGGGTCCAGGACAGCTCCAGATGCTTCCTCCACTGCTGACTGGGGTGTGGCTGGGGGAGAGGCTCAGTGATTGAGATCCTAGTGTTCTGGTCAGGAGACTAGTAGTATAATGCTTCCATCTCAGAGCTGCATGAGGAACACGGTGGCAAGTGCGCAGGGTAAAGTTTGACAAACAGCTGGGAGTCCTTGTGCTAAGCAAAGCCTTGGCCTTCACCAGCCTTGGCTCCTCCTTGGTCATGTGGCATCCATGTTCTCCTGACAGGCCCACACCCATGGTCTGCTTCTGCTCATGCCCATGACTGTTCTAGGCCCTGGGAACATGAACAAAAGGGAAGAGAATCCCTGTAAGAAGCTGAAAGTCATTGGAGGAGGCAGACAATAAGCAAAACCAATGCTGTTGATGGGGTGGGGCATCAGAAGGTGGTGAGTGTGATGGAGACAGTTGCACAGGGAAAGGATGGGCATGTGGGATGGGCCCGGCCTGGATCCTGCCCTTCCTTGGGCTCCCCACTGGCTCCCTGTCCTGAATCACGCCTTCCCCACTGCTCCCTGTGCTCCTGATCCCTGTGCACAGAGCCTCCTGGCAGTGTTGGGGGAGTGATGGACCTACACTGCACTGAAAAGAAGGGTGTATACCAGCTCCAGTTAGGTGCTGCTGAGAAGGAAGGGCAGGAGAGGGGGTGAGAGCAGGGCTGCCTCATGAGACCTTCTGGAGGTTGTCCCAGGCACACCCCTCGGCCATCAGGGAGACTCCTGGGGCTGGACTCCTTTTGCATGGATGAAAGGAGGGTGAATCTTCCTCTCCTGCTGGGTACAGCCCCGGAGGGTGAGCTGGGACTGGGTCCCTGCGGGGTTGCTGGCAGGCAGTGCTCTCAGCGTTATCAGGGAAGCTGCCAGCACAGGCAGAGATGGTCTCAGGCTCCCTAGCCATCAGCTCTGTCACTTCAGTCCTCAAATAACCCACCAAGCCTTGTCGGTGAGACAGGAGCCTTCCTCCCCAGCTGCCGTGGCCTGGTGTGAGTCATGCAGTAGGTGCTGACGGGATGTGCCAGGCTCTGTGTGGGTGTGACCCTGTGCTGAACGCTGCTGCCAGGCATGGAGAAGGCCCCGTGGGTTCTGCCTGGCTGTCATCATTCCTCATCAGTCCTACAAAGAGGGAAAAGTGGGCGAGGGCTCTGGGAGGGTGCCAAGGAGGACATAGGGAAGGAGGAGAGAGCCATTGCAGGCAGGGCAGCTTGTGGACACAGGAGAGGCAGACACTGGTGAACAAAGGCACAAAGCTGGGCCTGGGCACCTGGGTTGGAAGAAGAAGAGAATCGAGATATTTCTAGGACAGCTGGGGACGTCTTTTCATTATTCTTTTGCTCAAAATAGAATTATCTTTCGAAATCAAATTTGACAGGCAGCCTAGGCGTTTTGCCTGGGTTGTCTGGAGGAACTGGCTTCCTCGCCTACAGTTACTTTTTTTCCTTCCAAAGGAAGAGGAGGTAACATTCTGCTGGTTTAAAAGAAAGTGGGAGAGAAGAGGGAGACGTGCGGTAGATGAATTTAGAAGGGTGAGGCCGGGTAAGGTGGGCAGGGGAAGCTGGGATAAAGCCCTTAGCTAGTCAGGAACGCCGAGCTACTGTGCACCGACCATCTGGGCCCTGTGTCCTCCACTGGGGTGGCGAGTCTTGGACCCCAGGAGCTCCCAGGGATGTAGCCCCACAGCACAGGCCCCTGGCCCAGATGTCACTGTGATGACAAGAAGAAAGTTCAGTGTGAAAACCAGGGAAGAAAGGAAGAGGCAGAGACAAGAAGAGGGTGTCAGGCACTTGGGGTGGGGGTGGGGGGTAAGGAATGAGGAAGAGGTAGTTAGAGATAGCAACAGGGAAGCTTGCAGAACAGAGAGCAGGAACCCAGGCCTGCTCTAGCCACTGCTATTCTGTTTCCTCGTCTGGAAGAGACCCTTCTTTCCCTTGCTTGGGTGGTCCAGGCAGCAGATCTGGGGAGGCTCTGCACTGTCCCTGTCACCCTCTGTAGCTCCAGATTCTCCATCTGGGATGGTGTCTGTTCTCACTGTTCTCTCTGGAGCTGCTCTGGGTGAGCACTGACCCCAAGTAGGGGTCCTCTCTGGGTTTCTTTCTCTCTGCTGGGGGGGTGGGCAGCCCAAGGCCTCTCCTTTGTGAAGGTGACCAGAGCGGGCTGAGCCCTCCCTGCATGCTCACCAACAGGTCCTGGACCTAGGAAGCATGATGCAGAAAACTTACTGCTACAACAAAAACAGATGTGATTTCTTGCTTGGCCTTGAACCTGAAATGAGGAAAATACTGTCTATATCCCACATTTGGAGGATTAACAAAAATAGCCCACTAAGTGCTCAGGACAGCGCCAAGTACAGTGTGAACTTTCCAGAGAGAGAGCTGCCACCCCAGTGACTGGGAGTCACTGTGCATCCAGTGCTGATAGACCTTCTAAGTCCCTTGTCACTGAGGCCTTCAGCAGGTGAGGGGACTGGAATGGAACCCACCATGGCCTGTGTTGTCCTCTCTGGAGACAGGTTCAGCCTCTTATCTTCCTGGCTGGCCCCGGCCTCTGTCTCCTACAATCCAATGGTCACCTGTGCTCAGCACTAGCCAGCCTTGCCTCTTCTCTGGACACACAGGCCAGTCACGGACCTCATGTAGTGCTGGGCTGTGCCCTGGGGAGGCTGGTGAAGATGACATGAATGGCCAAGGACAGCACTGCTGGCTAATGGTTGGGCAGACTGAAGTCCAGGGACTTTGGAGACAAAGGATGGGCCGAGGTGTGCAGGGCAGAGCTGTGGCGTCTTCCTAGTTGATATGAGATGAATGGGGGGAACAGCACTTGAAGGTGTTCCAGGTGCTGGATCAGCAGGTGCAGAGGCCTGGAGGTGAGATAGTGTGGACCCACTGCACATGGCTGGAGGGCCCAGGCAGAGGATGGATGAGCTGGCAGGGAAGGTGGGGCTCACATTCCAAACAAAGGCAGGGTGGGCAGGCCCAGGGGTCTGACTTCACCCACATTATGGGGCCAGGTAGGGAGAAGCGTGTCCAGATGGTGGGCTCCTGTGCTGCTCCTCCCTGGCCCAGTCCCTCCCAGCGCCCCCTGACTCAGAAGCAGTGATGGCTATCCTTCGCAGCCCCCATAGGCGCTCTCTGCTATGCATTGAGCCACCTGGCCCCATCTGTATGCTCTTCCCTGCTCCACTCAGAGTTCAGTCATGTCTGCTGTACCTCTGAATCCCCTTTGCACCTGGCACAGGGCCTGTGGCACGCTTGCATGTTTGTGGAATGGATCAGTGCAACAACAAAAACCTCGGAGGAAACTTTCCAAAAGGCAAGAAGGGGCTCCTTTTTAAGCAAGGAAAATGAAACATATGCAGTGTTCGGTCTCCTATCAAAATTTCCTTTAAATGACAGTAAAGGAATAAAAGGAGCAAAAACTTACAAGAACAAAGAGAACCAGGGAAGACATAATACAGGCATGCCTCCAAGACAGTGCAGGTTTAGTTCCAGACCAGCTCAATATAGCCAATGTCCAAACAGTGAGTCAAATGAAGTTTTTGGTTTCCCAGTGTATGTAAGAGTTATCTTTACACCATGTTGTAGGCTATTAAGTGTGTAATAATAGCATTACGTCTAAAAAAAACCCAATTACATACCTTAGTTAAAAAATAGTTTATTGCTAGAAATGTTAGCCACTGTCTGAGCTTTCAACAGGTTGTGATCTTTTTGCTTGGTGGAGGGTCTTGCCTAGATGTTGGTGGCTGCTGACTGATCAGGGTGGTGGCTGCTGAAGGTGGGGGTGGCTGTGGCAATTTCTTAATATAAGGCAACAATGAAGTCTTTGGAATTGATTGAATCTTCCTTCCATGACCACATCTCTGTAGAATGTGATGGTGTTTGATAGCATTTCACCCACAAAAGAACATCTTTCAAAATTGGAGTCAGTCCTCTCAAACCCTGACACTGCTGTATCACTAAATTTATGTAATATTCCAAATCCTTTGTTGTCATTTCAACAGTCTTCACATCATCTTCACCAGAAGTAGATTCCATCTCAAGAACTGCTCTCTTCACTCATCCATGAGAGGCCACTCCTCATCCATTAAAGTTGTATCATGAGCTGGCAGCCATTCAGTCCCATTGTCAGGCTCCACTCCTGATTCTAGCTCTCTTGCTGTTTCCACCATATCTGCAGTTACTGCCTCCCCTGAAGTCCTGAACCCCTCAAAGTCATCCGTGAGGGCTGGAATCAACTTTCTCCAAACTCCTGTTCATGTTATTTTTTTTTTTACTTCTTCCCATGAATCACAAATGTTCTTAATGGCACCTAGAATGATGAACTCTTCCCAGAAGATTTCCAATTAGCTTTTTCCAGATCCATCAGAGGAATCACTACCTATGGCAGCTCAATCCTTAGGAGACATATTTCTCAAATAATAATACTTGAGGGTCAAAATTTACTCCTTGATCCATGGGCTGCAGAACGGATGCTGTGTTACCAGGCATGCCAGTGTTAATGGTGGGCTCAAAATATTTAGTAAACCGTTTATAAACAGATGTGTCATCACCCAAGCTTTGTTGTTCCATTTGTAGAGCACATGCAGAGTAGTTTTAAGCATAATTTTTAAGAGCCCCAGGATTTTTGGAATGGCAAATGAGAATTGGCCTTAACTTAAAGTCACCAGCTGCATTAGCCCCTAACAAGGGAGTCCGCTTGTCCTTTGAAGCCAGGCATTGACTTCTCATCTGTAGCTATGAAAATCCTGGATAGCATCTTCTTCCAATAGAAGGCTGTTTCATCTGCACTGAAAATCTCTTGTTAGGTGTAGCCACCTTCATTAATGATCTTAGCTACATCTTATGGGTAACTTGTTGCAGCTTTTACATCAGCTCTTGCTGCTTTACCTTGCCTTTTATGTTATAAAGCTGGTTTCTTTTCTTGAACATCATGAACCAACCTCTGTTAGCGTGTTAGTTCATACTTTCTTCTGCAGCTTCTTCCCTCTCTCAGCATTCACAGAATTGAAGAGAGTCAGGACCTTCCTCTGGATTAGGGTTTGGCTTAGGGGAATGTTGTGGCTGATTTGATCTTCTACCCAGATCACTCACACTTTCTCTGTATCAGCTATAAGACTGTTCTGTTTTCTCACCATTTGTGTGTTCCCTGGAGTAGCGCTTTTAATTTCCTTCAAGAACTTTTCCTTTGCACTCACAACCTGGCTAACTGTTTGGTGCAAGAGGCCCAGCTTTTGTCCTGTCTCAGAGTTCAACATGCCTCCCTCACTGAGCTGAATCCTTTCTAGCTTTTGATTTGAAGTGAGAGATTTGTGACTCTTCCTCTCACCTGAGCACTTAGAGACCGTTGTAGGGTTCTTTTAAATTAGCCTCATTTTAGTATTGTTGTATCTTAGGGAGTAGGGGACCTGAGAGGGAGAGAGATAGGAACTAGTGGTTGGTGAATCCGGCAGAAAACACAAGATTTATCGATTAAGTTCACTGTCTTATATGGGCATGGTTTGTAGTGCCCCCAAAACAATTACTATCACATTAAAGATCACCGATCATGGTCACCATAACAAAGGCAGTAATAATGAAAAACGTTGAAATATTGTGAGAATCACCAAAATGTGATACAAACACGAAGTGAGCAAATACTGTTGGGAAAAAGGCGTTGGTAGACGTGCTCCATGCAGGTTCATCACAAACCTTCAGTTTGTGAAAAATGCAGTGTCTACAAAGCTCAATAAAGTAAAGGGCAACAAAATGAGATGCACCTGTACCAGACAAGAGACACTCAGAACGCTTTGGAAGCCTGGGAGTGGATGAATAAATAGTAAGTGACTTTGCACACTGGAGAAAGCTGGAAACAAATTATGTTATTGGTACAAAACCCCGGGAAGGCTCTAGAATTGAGGGCGGGGTATTGGGGGTGGGATTGGAATGGAGAACTGGATAAAAGTTTTGAGGAAAGCTATCCCTGATTCAGATCCCAATAATGGCCCACCCTGACTGGCTCTCTGGCCTGTGCCTGCACCTCTCCTGCTCCAGGAAGGACAAGATGTGGTTTCTGTGCCCCATGGAAATTTGGGAAATAAGGCAGACTGGTGAAATCACCAGAACCTGGTGAAATCCATGCAGTAAAGCACAACTCCTATTTTCAGGCCTCATCACTCACCCCTCCCACCACACTCAGCCATGTGGCTTGGGGACAGCACCATCTCATTGTGAACCTCCCAGCATCCAGGCCTGGGGCAGCCACAGGAGGTAAAGGAGGCCAGGAAGCCCAGGGCTGCCCTGTGGCAGGCGATGATCTATCTCTGAGTACTCATTGGGCACTGAAGCAGCAGCTGGTCAAGTCTCACACTTTTCCTGGACTGCAGATGGCTTTATCAAGACATGTCTGACACAGGGGGGAACTTTTACATTTCACCTCTGGGCACACAGCTGGTCTCCCAGCCCAGCTGCAAAGCGCTAAGCTGATTGCTGGGATTGCCTGTGATGTGAACTCAGAATCTTCTCAGCGTTGTCATGGCTGTGGCCCTCTGACCCTGCCCCTCCATGGTCCCTGCCAGGCAGAACCTGGGTCTGTGTGTGTGAGGCGCCACCCAGCAGCTTGGGTTGGCAGTTGCTCTCTCCAAGCATCATCTCACATAGGACAGAGAGGTCCCAGTGTGAGGCTGGCCAAAGAAAGGAGACATGACAGCTCTTCCAGAGCTCACCTCGCCAGCAGCCCATTTTGGAAGACTCAGGTGAACTGGCTCATCCCAATGCGATGCCTCACATCACTCCCACAATTGTGTTTCCAGAGAGGAGAAAACAAGATCTCTTAGGTGTTGAGCGGATCACAGGAACCTTCTTGAGAATGCCATCTCTATCTTTCTGGTTCCTCAGATCGGGAATCTGGGAATCATCTTGCCTCCTTCTTCTCTGGTATTTCCCACATCAACAAATACATCCAGAATTGGGCCTCCTGGCCACCTCACCCATTTTCCTTGGTTCAAGCATCCAGCCCCCTGGCCTTGCTGCTTTCACTCCACCTGCTATCTATATGGGCACTGCGGCCAGAGTGACCCTGTTACACCTGAGTCATATTGGATCCCTCTTCTGCTCAAACCCTCAGTGGCTCCCATCCCACTGAGTGAAAGCCAAAGTCTTCATATGTGTGTTTATGGCCCTTCTGGGCTTTTCCCACAGGCCACCCCCTCACTCTGCCCCAGCCAGACTCACCTCTTCCCTATGGGCACCCAGCTCACCCTGCCCTGGGGCCTCTGCTCTGTGCCCCTCTGCTGGGAATGTCCACATGCTTGACCCCTACTCCCTCAGGTCCTCCTGATATGAGCTGTGGACCATGTCCCCACCCCGCCCTCCCTATTTGGTTTTGTCCACTGGATTTGTTATTAGGTGACCAGGTTTATGTTGATTTGTTCACTGGCATTTTTGAGTCTCCCCACACTGGAACACGAACAACATGTGGACAATGATCTCATCTGTTCAGTCAGTTACTGTACCCCCAGTGCTATGTCCCCAGCATGCACTGGGCCCTGAGCTCCAGGTCATTACCACAACAGTGCTACCTCACTGAGCTCTCCCTATGGGCAAGTGTACAGGTTTCCTGTGCTGGTCTGCATGGGGCTTGCAAGCCTACAACTTGCAGTCTTTATGTAAAGCTCAGGCTACAGGGAGGCCCAGTCATGCGGCCATGGGCAGGTGGCCAGTAAGGGAGACCTAGCATCTCACCACTGCGAGGCTACCTTTCCTGATTCAAGCTTGGCCTCTAGTTCCTTGACCAAGTTATTTAAGTTTTCTTAGCCTTAGTATTCTCATCTGTAAAAGGGGGATAATAACATACCTCCCTCAGTGATAACAATGCTGATGAACAGATCTTCAAAGTGGATGGGCCAGTGGGACTGGAGTTCCTTCCTTTGTCCCCAGTGCCACTGCCCTATGGAACTTATGGATTCTGTGTGAAGATTTTTCTGAGTCCTGGGCCCTGGGATGTTTAACACTCTGATTTGTAAGTATCCCTGAACATAACCATTCATGAATTCAGCTGAGGTGGGGTGCAAGGTGCAAAATTGATTTCCTACAGGTTCATTGTTGGCTTTACGTCACCTTCCCAGCCCATGGCTGGCAGCAAAGTGAGAGTGAGGGGCCAGCATCTCCATCACATGCTCTGTGAGCCTGGCTGGCTTTTCTACTTGCCCTCCCAGCTGACCTACAGAGGACCAGAGACAAGTCAGTGCTGAGGGACTCCTTCCTTGCTCCTCTAGCTGCTGGGGGTGGGATTCAGGCCCCATTGCTCTCCCAGCGGTGGGCTGCCATTCTTGACCTGCTCACTGGGGGCGAGGGGGAAGAGTCACAGCATCTTTCGCAAGAGTTACCCATCCCCCACCCCCGAAGCATGTAGATATCTTACCTTTTGAGAACCTGTTTCCTCCCATCCGACACCTACATTTGCAGACTGCCCTGTCTTGGAGAGGTGGGAGTGAGAATGAAGAGTTCTAAGACCTGAGCTACAGCTGAGTAGGCTCAGCTGGATGGGTCCAGGGTGTCTGCAGAATTGGTAACTTCCTGGGAAGGACTAGGAGGCTCCGAGTTCCTCTGTCAGCCTATGGGAGTGCCCACAAATAGCTGTCCTTACAGGCCAGACACTCCTGCTGTTGAAAATGCCACCCTTTACCTTTCACACAGGGAGTGGGGTGCTCCACACCCAGACAAATTGAGTGGCTGGGTGACATTCTCTAGAGAGGCTGTCTACCTCGTTTGCTCATGTTGGAAGAGACCCCTGTTCTTAGGGAATATCATCGATAATATTGTGACAGCCTTGTACAGTGACAGATGGTAGCTAGACTTATCTTGGTGATTACTTCAGAACATATACAAATGTTGAATCATTATGTTGTACACCTGAAACTAATATAATATTGTATGCCAACTACACTTTAATTAAAAAAAAAGACATCCAGGGGCACCTGGGTGGCTCAGTGGGTTAAGCATCCAACTTCGGCTCAGGTTGTGATCTCGCGGCTTGTGAGTTCAAGCCCCACATCGGGCTCTGTGCTGACAGCTTGGAGCCTGGAGCCTGCTTCTGATTATGTCTCCCTATCTCTCTGCTCCTCCCCTGTTCATGCTCTGTCTCTCCCTCTCTCTCAAAAAGGAATAAACATTAAAAAAAAAAAAGACATCCATTCTGTCTGTGGGACAGGTGCAGTCCTGGTCTCTGAACTTGATGGTTCTTGAGCTTTGTATGGGTTGTTTTGGGATCAGGCAGCTGTGATAGGGGGACTTTTGGTTCCTTTGTCCCGAACAAGAGGCTCTTGATTGGAATGCAGCTGGGACTGGAGATTTACCATGTGGAACATGGATGCAGACACTTCCCGTGTCACTGCATTCAATGTCCACCCATTGCCGGCCCCCAGGCTAGTGGGCTCTGCTCCTTAAAGCTTGTGACACCCAAAAGCATCTTACAAAGGCTCAGGACATCACAGACAAGTTTCAGAAGAACTAGAGAGGTGCTAAAAGGGGCAAGTCAAGGCTAGGGAGCCTTGAGTGGCCAAGGGGGGCAGGGAGATGGGGAGGGTGTGGAACTGGGCTGCAGACAAGGCTTTGTCGGGGCTGAGTTCCTAGGGTACATTTTCATAGTCCTGCTTCTGGCCACTCTGGTCCTGCATCTCCTTCTGGGCCCTGGACAAGTCTGTAGTCAGTGAGAGAGACAAAAAACAGATAGGCAGGTGCTGTGCTGTGTAATGTAATGGAGTTGTGAGGAAGAACTGGAGTGGAGGGATGCAGGATGGGACGGTACTGAGGCCAGGCTCAGGGAGGTCCAGGAGAGGCAGCAGGTGACAGCTGAGGATGAGCTGGAGCATGAGCATGTGCTAGTCAGCACTGAGCAGTGGGCAGCAGCGGTGTGGGGGCGGTATGGATTTCACATAGTGGAGAAGTGTGGATGAAGGTAGGGGCAGGGCGGCTGGAGGCACAGAAGCCAAGGAGTCTGTGGCCACAATTTCAGTCAGATGGGATGTGGCCCTTGACTTGATATGGAAGACAAGCCAAAGGGAGGAGTTCTTTGCAGGGGCTATGGGAATGGAGGACACCAGAAGCACCCTAGCTGAGACCTCCTGAGGGAGTTTTCCTGGGAGGGCAAGTGGGGCAGCCAGAGGCTCTCAGGCTGCCAGCTTGAAGCGTTCCCATGCTGCAAGCTTGGCAGGCAAAGTGCTTAAATATTTATTACAAACAGAAATTGATGTTGGAGAACTAAATTTTCAAAAAGGAAATTGAAAGGAAAGGGAGGGTGGGCCTCTGAATTCCAATTTGTAGCGCCCGGCCTCTGCATATTTCAAGTCCTCTGAGTGTGGAGGGACCAGATGTTCAGGACGTGAGGAGGTCCGGCTATTCACACTCCAATGCTCTGCCTGGCAGCAGTTCATTATTCAGGGGCTGTGTGAGGAAGGTCAGATGCAAAGATGCTTGAAAAAACGAAGAGTGAATGAAATTGTGATGGACAGGGGGAGGACTTGTGTCAAGCTGCTGAAAGAATAATAGATATGAGAAGTCAGTTAAGAATTGAAATGAACATTGGAAAAAGGCAATAGGGTGTTTAGAAAGGCATTGACTATGAAATAAGCTAGACCTTCATGTTTTTACCATCTCTGAGAACTTGAGAAAATGTCTTAATGTCTCTGGACTCTGTGAAGTATAAATAATATAATCTACAACTATCATCATCATTATTATTACCATTACCATTATCACCATCACCACCATCATCATCACCATCATCATCATCATCATGGTCATTACCATCATCATCACCATCATCACTACCATCACCATCATAACCATGACCATCATCATCATCACCATAATTATCACCATCATCACTGTCATCACCATAACAATCACTATTATCACCATCATTGTCACCATGATCATTATCACCATCCTCATCATGACCCCACCATCATTGTGATGTTCATTAATCAATATCATCATTATTGTCATTTTCATCCTATTGACCACTTATTGTGTGACCGACACATAATATGATCTATTTTTCAAAACAAAAGTATCATTATAGACTATTGTCTTATATGTTTCCTTAAACAGTTGAAGAAACTGAGGCATAATAAGTTAGGCTCAAGTTGACCAGAGTCAATAAGTGGCAGAATGGTTCTGCCTGACAGCACAGCACCCAACGTCTTCTGAATTGAGTGTTGCTATGAGCAATAAATACAGTGATGTTTGCACATTGCTGGTGTGAAGCAGGTCTTATTACATGGGACTTCTTACTGCATATGTCTTACTTGGTGAACAGTGGCCGTACTATGGCCTGGTCCAGGATTGGAATGAATCAGGTTGAGCCCTGTTAAGCAGAAACAAAGTCTAAAGACATTTTGGGGATCCTGCTGTATGCTAGGCAATGTGCTGGGAAGCACGGGGCATTGTGGTTCTTGAGACAAGCACCAAGAACGATGTCTCCGTGCTGTGGGGTGGACAAGAAGGTGGTTCACCTGCATGAGGGACACACTGGAGGGGGCCTGGAGACCCCCTCTCCTGCTGCCCAGTGAGTCACTGACCAGTGGCTGCTGTATCACTTTCCAAGGACAAAGGTGGAGAGAAAGGAACTTGGTCAGCAACTGCAGGGGTGGTGGGAGAAGCCAAAGGCCTGGTGGCTTCTGCTCAGGTGTCGAGG
This sequence comes from Panthera tigris, assembly GCF_018350195.1. Taxonomy (NCBI): domain Eukaryota; kingdom Metazoa; phylum Chordata; class Mammalia; order Carnivora; family Felidae; genus Panthera; species Panthera tigris. Next base: position 109,381,163 of record NC_056667.1, on the reverse strand, counting down.
TGGGTGCTTTGCAGCCATATCCAGGCTTGGGTTGGTTCGCAGAAATGGCTTGAATCTGAGAATTGGTCTTTGACATTTTGAGAGCAAACGGCTAAGGAATTTGAATACATTTTAATTACTTTAATAAAGTACACCCTATAGAATGCATTTTAATGGTGGAAGGAAGGAGGGAAGGGCCTTGCAATTATTCCAGCCCACTGCATAATTTATTTCATGCACTGTAGAGTCACCTCAGACATAAAGGAATTATCTACTGTGCTATTGGCAAAGGAGAAAACAGGCAGAAAAGGGAGACTTTTTTCTTATTCACCTCATTAAACGGTCTAAATTTATTTTCAAAATCTAAGTCAGAGCTTTACCATCTGAAGATGAACCTTTTGTTAATATTTTGTAAATGTACTCTTTCAATTTTCTTTTTCTTTTATTATTTTTGTTTAAAAAAGGAGAACAAAAGGAAGCAATGGAGGATTAAGAAGTATTTGGGGGAAAGAGGGGCCTGCAGGGTATCTTGAGGGTTGCTCCATGCTGTGGAAAGTGGGTTGTCTGTGACTGGATATATGCAGGTTAAAGCTGTACCCTCTCCACAACTTTGACAGCCACTGAGTCTGTGTGCTTCAGTCTCCTTGTCTTCAAAGTAGTGATTAGAGTATCTGTGTGTCAAGGTAGGAAGCACCTGGAGGGTGCTTCAGTGGGTGGCCATCCCTCAGCTGCATGAGGTCTGGGTGCTCTGAATCAAACAGAGAACGTGCCCTGTGCTCCATGGGGGTGCCTGGGATCAAGCCATTACCGTAGCACAGACAGATGTACAGTACATGTGCATGCATGCTTGTGTTGATGTGTATGCACACACATACACACACACACATACACACACACACACACACATACACACACACACAGATAAAGAGTGGAGCTGGGGACATAGCTGAAGATGACCAGAGAACCCACCAACAAGCCAGGAAACACTCAAAAGGCGGTGAGCATTCCAGGGCCAGTAAGACATGTGCAAGCCTCTGCTGTCTGTGTCAGCTGTGTTCGCCATGGCCAGACCCTTCTACCCCATGCACATCCCTGTGGGAAGCTCCACACTGTCACAGGACCAAGCAGAGGCTCAACTGGCAGTGACAGCTTCTCTCTTCTTAGCCATGACTATCCATCTTGGTGAGCACCATCAATCCCATAGCCCTGTGAGGCTCTGAGACAGCTCTTGAGACATGGGCCATCATGTATGTGGGGTAGACTGAGTGCCCTTGCCTTGAGAGACACGTGGGATAAAATGGTAGCTGTGTCTGCAGTGGACAGAAGAGTGTGTTCTGGTCACATTCTTCATGGCTCTGAGGGGCCAGGTGCTGGGCTTCAAGACTCAGAGAGAAGTTTTTAGGCTCAGCATGCCACAGGCATCTTCCTATCCGTCTGGAATAGAGGCAATGTCTGCTGTCTGGAATGTGACTGAGAAGCGTGCTCATTTGTGGTGTGCTCATTCATTCAATAGGTATTCTTTGAAGCTCACTCCCCTGGGGGCACTGTGCCTGTGAATGTGAAAGCTGAGATGCTGCAACTCCCTGCAGCCTAGTCCCCCAGGAAGGAGTTGGGTGATCCCTCCCCTTGCATTCAGGGCTGGCTTGGGACTGTGTTGACCAACATAGTAGAGGGCAAGAAGGCCCAGCCATGCAGACAACTTAGAGAGGACTCGTACAGGGGAAGGGGTTCTGCTCTCCAGATCCAAAGGCACACTCTGCCCACTACGCTGCACTCCCGGCAGCTGGAAGGATGCACCCGACACCTGTCTGGGCTCAGAGTGTTCTGAAGTTCCCAAGCTACCAAGCTCCTCAGGAGCCGAGAAACCAAGCCTCAGGAAGCAAGGTGACTTCTCCAGTGCCCACCCCAGGGCTGACCTTGCATAAAGCAATTCTTCTACCCTAGGCTGTAAAAGTGTGGAAAATGAGGATTTAAAATTTAAGAATTTATCCAGGCAGGTGGATTTAAAAGGGGAGCTGTGAAAGAGTGGGTGGTATGCACATCTTAGGGAGCCAGGCTGTGGGTGAGAGGTCCTAGAAGGTGCTTTGATGAAGGCATGGATGTTCTAATTCCACTTGCTCCCCTTTCCACAGGGCTCCTCGCTATGCGCTTTGGCAGTCCTGGCTGCAGTTTTAGAAGTTCTGTGGTGTGAGTATAGGTGAATGTTTCTGAACATGCATGTGTGGTGCGTGCCTGTGAGTGTGCAAGGGAATGCTGGGGGCTCAAGCAAGCCTGACCTACAGACCCTCTGCCTCCATGGTGCAGACACTCTGCTCACTGCCTGGTTTGGGGCCAGGTTTTGAGCTTCAGCTATGGACACGCAACTGTACTTTGCCAGGTGAAAGCATGCCGAGGTAGAAGACAGGTCCCCAGAAAGTGCCTGGTCATACTCTGATGGGAGACGAGTGCAGGCAGTGACTACCTGGTGGGCAGTGCAGGGCACACCAGCACCCACAGCGGGAGCCCTGAGGGCATCAGACCCAGCTGCAGGGCAGGAGTCCTCAGGTCAGGGAGAACCACGGGGGAAGGAGCTGGAGTGCAGCGGCAGATGTAGGAGGTGGTGCTGCCTGGGACAGTGGGGTGGGGAAGCCAGAGGCAGGCAGGACAGACTAGGGGGCCCATGCACTGTCTTAAAGACTGGACCTTGTCTTGGGTGCCAGGCTTAGGTCTGGGGCCAAGGGCAGATATGTGTGAGGACTGGGTCTGTCAGCAGTGGAGGGCTGTGGAATGTGACGGTGTACGAGGCTCCTGGGACCAGAATCAGAACAGTGGTGGGTGGGTGGGAAAGAGGAAAACGGCTAGAAAAACCAGGAGTCTCTGTCTTTAGCAGCTGGTGAAGAAGTGGAATAGAATCTGAAATGAAGAAAGGGGCTGACGCAGGTGTGGAGAAGGGCTTCAGGCAAGACCAGACAGGAGCATGAGGGTCCTGTCCACATGCACTGAGGACCCTTCGGTCTCATGTGGGCTGAGTGTCCCCTGGGGCGGGTCACTCCATGTCCACCTATTCTCCAGGTCTGCCTCTGGCCTCCAGAGAGTGAGATGGGATTCGGGGATGGGAAAGGGTGCACTGTTCAGACACAGACAGAAGTGCCCTGTGTGTGTGCAGCTGCCGGCTGACTGTCTCCTACTGTGTTGCCCAGCGAGCCATCCAGCAGTGCGCTGGGTGGATTTCTCCCAAGGAGCTCACCCCAGTGGAACAAGACACGAGTGTTGGAAGGAGAGAATCCCAGGCATATTTTGCTTATTACTTAACTGGAGGGGAGACTGTAGGATTTGCAGGCTATGTGTCAGTTACTGGCCAGAAGCAGTGCTACAATCCCCTACACCTTCCCAGGTGAGATGTTGAGCAACCTGTCAGCCTCCCCATGGAGGAGCCTCCCCATGGAGGAGGGTTCAGAGCAGGGCCTACCCTGGACCTCTCCATGGAGCCACTCTTCCTCCTGGGACTGAGCGCAGAGCAGTTTAGGAAGCACACCTGTCAGTGAACTTTAGGGCTGGGAGGTTAAAGGCAGGCTTTAGCCAACAGACTCTATGCGTCCATTTTTGCGAGAGAGGAAAACAACAGTGAGAGTAGCAGCCCCAACACATCAACTGCCTGAGTTCTTCACCCAGCTGAGCCTCAGAGGGGCTGAAGCAGACTGTCCTCCAGGTCCAAGCGTCTCACCCAAGGCCAGCTGCAAAATCTCTGGGGTCCAGGACACAATGGAAAAGTGTGATGGTGACATCAGAGTATTAACACCGGGGTCTTTCTGAACACACAGCTTGTGTAGTCACACAGGCCTCACACCCATTATATTGGCCTGACTCACACCCCACCCCCTGTCCTCTTGTCCACATCTGGTGCACAGAGCAGCTGGCCTGCACATCCCAGGCTCCCTGGGCTACCAAACCCTCAATGGCACCAGAGATCCTGAGTGGTGGAGTTCTGCCAAGATTCAGGAAAACCTGGCTGCTCCATGTCAACCTGTGAGTGAAGCCTAGCATGAGGATTTCCAAGGTGGCCTTTTAGGAGGGCTGCTGACTGGGGGTTCTGGGGGATGTGGGGTGGTCCACAGAGCAGGTCAATAGGAGGGAATAGGAAGGAACTGCCAGCTGGGGTGTATGTGGGCACTTCTCTAAGCCTCAGTGTCCTGGCCTAGAAGAGGTCACAGCCCGACCCCCCACCCCAACCCCCTCAGCCCCTCGGGAACCTGAGACACCTGACATCTGAGAAGGGCATCATGGACATGTTCACTGACCAGCTCAGTGCTCAGCACATGGTGGTGGGCAACACAAACCTCCTTTCTGTCCTGGATGGGGGATGGCTTGGGCTGGAGGCAACAGGAAACCAGGCCAACTGAGTAAAAGCAAACAGGAATGAGTTTTGAGGGTATCATAATGCCCAAGGACAGGATTATGGCTGCATGTCAGGTTCAATGAGAGGACAGTACCATGCTGTCTTCTTTCTCCCCTTCTCTTCTTGCACACTGGCTTTTCCATCTGGCCCCTTTGAAGGGACACATGAGGGCAGCCCTGAGATCTTCCTCTTGTGGTCAGACACCAAAGAGAGGCTGGCCCAGCTTCAAGGCCCCAACCCGAGAGGGGGTCCTGGAGCCCAGCTAGGCCTGTTGCCTGAGGCCAGGGGTGGGTCCTGCTAGGGCATACTGCCCCACAAACCCAGTGAGGGCTGGGGTCCCAGAGGACAGGTGCCAGGAGGATTCTCTAAAGGGAGACTTCCCACTCCTCCTACCTCAGCTCTGTTCAGTTATGGGGCCCTGAAAAATATGCCTTGTTTTGGTCTGTATTCCTAACTTCTTCCTTCCTTCCTTCCTTCCTTCCTTCCTTCCTTCCTTCCTTCCTTCCCTTCCCTTCCCCCCTCCTTCCCTCTCTCTCTTTTTCTTGAGAAAGAGAGTGAGCAAGGGAGAGGGGCAGAGGGAAATAGAGAGAATGTTAATCAGGCTGTATGCTTACCATGGAGCTCGACACGGGCTCCATCCCACAGCCCTGGCATGATGACCCGAACAGAAATCAAGAGTTGGATGCTCAATTGACTGAGCCACCCGGGTGCCCCTGCATTCCTAATTTCTGATTGGAAATTTGGGTATAAAGGAAAAACAGAAATCATCTGTAATTATCCCACTCAGAGATAACTCCTATTATAGCCTGACAACTTCCTTCTTACTCTTTCAAGAACCACTCTTTTGGGATAAGGACTGCAGGCTCCCCATTAGTGGAGAACGGGAATGCCCACACACTTGTGCTTGGGAAAAGTTTGATCCCGGTGGCCTCGTGGGACATGCAAGGCACTTAGGCAGCTTTGTGCCTCTGTGCCTCAGTTTCTTCCTCTGAAATGTGAATAATAACAGTCCTTACTTCATCGGCTGTCTTTGGAGCATTCATTGCCCTGCTAAAATTGATCCAGGGTCACCATGTGAACATTGGTGCTTGTATGACTGTGCCAAGAGCTGGTGTCCCCCAGTCCCCCTCTTTGGAACTTGGAGTTCCACACCTTTGCCCCAGGAGTGGCACATAAGGGCTGCCCGCCCCAGGGGAGTCCCACTTCTCCAAGCAGTCTGTGCCTGGAGCCTCAACCCCCTCCATCAGAGTGAGAATGACTTTACCTGAGGTCAGCCCATGCTGGCCCTTTTACAGGTGGAAGCTGTCCTGTGCCCCTCACAGAGCTTCTGGGAAGGCTCATACAACACTTCTCGACATCCTTGCACATGCAAACCCCAGGCTCTGCTTCTAGGGGAGCCAACCCAAGACAGCTGTATGAGCTTCTTGTGTCTACCATAACAAATACCCACACACTTGGAACAGCTGGAAACAACGCAGACCAAATAGTGTATAGTCCTGCAGGCCAGGTGCCTGACGTCAGCTTCACTGGGTACTAAGGTGTTACTAGGGCTGGGCTTCTCGTGGATCCTCCAGGGGAGAGTCCCTTCCCTTACATTTCCCAGGATCCAGAGGCCACCATGCTCCTAAGCTTGTGGCTCTTCTCCCATCCTCATTACTTGTCCTCCAACCTCTGCCTCTGTCATCAAGTCTCCTCTCTGATTCTTCCTGTGCTTACATTAGGCTAATCTGTTATCTAAATAATCTTCCATCACAAGATTCCTTTTCAAAATTTTTTAAATGTTTATTTATTTTTGAGAGAGAGAGAGAGAGAGCACGAGCAGGGGAGGGTCAGAGAGAGAGGGAATCTGAAGCAGCCCCAGGCTCTGAGCTGTCAGCACAGAGCCCAAAGTGGGGCTCGAACTCACAAACCATGAGATCATGACCTGAGCCAAAGTCGGATGCCCAACCAACTGAGCCACCCAGGCGCCCCTCCCATCTCAAGATTCTTAATTTTTATCACATCTGGACGTAGAGGAGATAAAGACAGGGACATCTTTGAGGGTCATTACTCAACCGTTATTACTGTCAAAATCCTCCTTCTCAACTGTGTATACAGGGGCACTTTGGGAGCCAGAGAAGTGAAGAGGCCAATGCCTTGAGGCAGTGGTCTGGGGCGAGCTTTGGGTTGTACTCCGTCCTTTTCCTCCTCCACACCAGACATGAAATCAGACCTGGTTCCTCTGTGCAACCATCCTCCAGTGGCTCTCATCCCTTTTGCAAGCCCCAGCCCTGGCTCATGCCTGCTTTTTCCCCACTGGCCACTTGTAGTTTCCTGAGAGTTCCAAGCATGTTTCTGCCCAGGGTCTTCCCAAATGCTGTTGCCTCTGCCAGACACCCATCCCCAGACTTTCCACACTTCTTTCAAGTCTCTGCTCAGTTTACAAGGTGGACCCATCCTCCCTGACTCACCTCTTCTAACTGGCCCCACCCCCAGTTTTACTCGCTTTGTTTTTCTTCCTAACACTTTGGAGCAGCTGGCATAGGTTTATTTGGTTGTTTGTTTTGCTTCTGTCACCCCAGGAGAATACAAACTGTTGAGGCCTGGGACTTTGCTCAGTGCCTAAAACGCTGCAAGTCTTGGTAAACATCAAATGAGTGAGCGAGTGAATGAATGAATGAATGTCAGATGCCTTGAAGAAAAGCTCCCAAAACATGAGATCCAACATCAGCAAGATGGAAAAGAAAATTCTGGCTTGGGATTCCTACCTCAAATCGTGGGGCTGCCTTCCCGCACCCTCAACCTCCTGCTGTCTGGGAACTGTGCCACGTGACCCCTCCTGGAGTTGACCTCAGCGACTGGGGAGGTGGGCTGTGGCTGCCCACTGAGGAAGAAGAAATGGCACTTTTCAAAGCTGGGTGGTATCAGCACCTGCACCGCGTGGCTCCTTGGGCATTGTAAGCTTCTTAATGACGTTGGACCTGAAGGGAAAAACCGCACTCTGTAAATATGCTCTCCCAGACTTAAAATTAAATTCTACATTTTCCTGAGCTCTTGGGAACTGACACTGCCATTAGTCTGTAATTTGTTTCTCAAAATTCTTCTATTTTAAGAAATTAAGCAGGAGGAGGAGAGGGTGAGAAACACAAGGGAGGGAGGGCCTGGGAGAAAATGAGGACACTCCAAAGGCAGACAGAATGGGGGGTGGGAAAGGCGGTGGTGGGGGAGGAGTGGGTGGAAGAGACCGCTGAAGCCTGCATTTTTGAGTCTTTTCCTCCCCATGCTGGCTGTGGATATTTCTAGCTGAGATGTCTTTGCTGCCAGTGTGGTGTGGAGGTCCTGGTAAAGCCAAGGCGGTTGCAGTGGCATTGGGGGACATCTTGGTGAGGCGCAGAGTCCCAATCCCACTGGCACTCGCTGCCCGCTGTGACCAGCCTGACTGGAGCAGAGCTGCTCAGGGAGGTTAGGCAGAGCACCCTCCCCACCCAGGGCTCTGTGCTTCTCACATTCCTGCTGCCCTCTGGGAGTGTGGTAATGCTTCTGGAGAGCCGGCTGGGCCCTCCAAAAGCACATACCCCACAGCTCTTGGAAGGAATGGTGGGCAGTGGGTCCTCAGATAAGCTGGGATCAGGCTTTCCTGGTGGGTATGGACCCCTTAAGGTGTCAGGAGCGGCTAGGTCCATATTTTGCCCTGGAAACGGATCCACTGATTTCTGTCACAAAGGATCATTTCCGTCACAAAGAATCACCAGGGTCAGCTGTAGCAGGTGCCACACACCTCACTGCTGAAGGAGGTAGGGAATGAGCCCCCAGTGATATATTTGGGTTGAGTGCTGTCTAGGCCAAGAATAGTAAGTACAAAGGCCCTGAGGGGACATGCTCCTGGCTAGTTTGAGGAGCAGCAAGGAATCCAGAGTGGAATGAGGTGGGAGGGAGAGTAGGGTAGAGGGTGAGGACAGCGGGGAGAGGGTAGGGGATGTGCTTGGAGGCCCGAATAGGATGGGCCAGATGGAGCCTTACTGGCAACTGTGGGGGTTTTGCCATCACTGTGAGTGAGACAGTGGCACTGGGGCTTGGAGAGAAGAGGGCCCTGCCTGACCTGCACTGTGGCAAGACCCCTCTGGTGCTGTGCTGTAGGGAGACTATCAGGGCCAGGGGTGGGGAGAAGCACAGCAATGCATTAGGAGGCAGGAGAGGAGGGTGGGCTTGAACCAGGATGGCAGCAGGGCAGGCAGGGAAGTGGCTGGATCCAGGTTTATGGCATTTGAAGGCTAAAGACTCAGTTGCTGGGGGATGAGGAGTGGGAGAGGACAGTGGAAGCCACAGCAGATGGCAGGCTTTGTCGGAGGTGGGCTGACAGAGGGGCAGGTCTGGGAGGAGGTGGATGAAGAGGACAGGAATGTATGATGGCGTAGGTATGTGCATTCCTGGGCAGTCCAGGTGGGCTGCCATGGTGGTTAAGGTGGTGGCAATGTGAGTCACGCCTGGGGCCTGCCAGAGTCTCCAGGGCCACGGGGAGAAAGGACATGCTTGCCCTCAGGGCTGTGTGGAGCCACCCGTTTTCGGGTCCCATGTGTGGTGGCCCAGCTACCCAGGGCCTCTTTGCTGAGCAGCTCTGAGCCTCACTTGTTAAGGGGGCGGGATGCTCGCAGCTCTGAGACCTGGATCGCTGGGCGTCCCATCACTGTCCTCACTTCCTCTGTCCGAGCCCTATGCAGCTGGGAGCTGTGGTGGTGTTGCCTCTGCCTATAAGCAGGGCCCCCATGCTGTGCTCAGGGGAGCTGGGCCACAGACTTCCTCCCCACCCTGGGGAGCCCCCAGCCTTGGTCAGCTCCACCTTCACTCATACTGTCAAGACCCATGGTGTGTTAACCTTCACTCATACTGTCAAGACCCATAGTGTGTTAAGTTCCATCCTGGACCCAGGGCTGAAGCTCTGTGCTTTTGGTCCAGAAGTGAGTTCTACACTGAGAACAAATACCCACTTTGACTATGCCTCTGACATGTGGGAGGGTGTCCTCTAGCTCTGTGGCCAGTCTGGACCCTCTACAACATTGAGGTCACGTGGAGACCCTGCCTCACCCCGGACTGTTCAGATCACTCTGGGCTTTGGTTTATCTTAAATTTGCATCCTGCCTTTCTTCTAAGGGTTTTCCCTTGAAGCTTCAAGTTGTGTTTTTATTGTTATTGTTGCTGTCATTTTTTACTTCTTATGTGTCTTTGTTTTACCCCAAGGCTCTCTAAAGACCCCTCATCTGCTCTGAGACCTCCTCTCTAGAGCCTTTCTCCTCTTGCCCCTGCAGTCCTGGGAACCTGTCCCCTCCTGAAGCTCAGTGGCCCTCCTGGGTCACCTCCACCTTTTTGGTCCTTTGTCTTCATATATTTTGGTTTTCACTATTACTTTACTGGACTCTATTAGGAATAACTTCCTACAAACACAGGTTTATTGGAGTTTTATATAGACCTCAAGTTTTCAGTCATTGCATTTCTAAAAAGATATTTATTTTGGTCTCACATTTTTCTGATAATTTGGCTAGGTAAACAATTGTATGCCTGTACAAAACATTTCTGCTCAGAGCCTTGCAGGAACTCTCCTCTGTCTTCTGGAAGTCCTTTTTCTGATGTTTGACATTACTAGGACAGTTGAATGTTTATAGGTGATGTGTTCTTTTGTCTGAAAGACTCATATCTTCCTTTGACTTCAGCAAATTTCCCTCTTAATTTTTAGATTACCTTTTCCCCTTCATTTTGTTTGTTCTGCTTTTTTGGAACTTTTACTGGTAAGTTGTTAGAGCTTCTAGATTGATCTCTTATATGGTTTATCGTTATTTTGCTAATGTTTCCTTCTACAGTCTGGGGAATATTTTTGTTTTTATCTTTCTATTAAATTGTTCACTTTGGCAACGTGTGTCTAGTATTCAAGAGTATTTTCTTGTTCCCTGGCTTTTTATTTTTATGACAGTCTATTCTGTGGATGCCTTCCTTATCACATCCTGTTGTCCCAGAACACTAATTGGATGTCTCTTCCTACAGTTATTTGTGGAGATCTGCTTACTGAGTGATAGGTGCTTTGTTTCAGATTGCCCTTCCTCTTTGTGCTGGCCATGCTCTTCCAGGCTTTCTTCTTGGGTGGTAGTCCTGGGACCACTCATGTTTGACAGCAAGGCACACAGGCTGCCTGGAAGCTCAGGGTTTGGGGAGCTGCAAGGCCATGGTCAGGAACCCCTTTAGATGATGTTGGCCATTATTTGGGGACATGTTGGAGACATGATGGCTGTCGTGGGGTGCCGACTGCCTTCATTCCCAGCAGCATGCAACACAGCTGGCCACTCCCAGGTCACTGTCTTCTGGGCTGTCTGCCCACCTCCATGGCCACCCTCTGCTGTCTGCTGTCCTGGCCTCTCTTCATCTTCCTGACCCACAAATGTTGGAGGCCCTGGGACTTCATCCCAGTTCTCTTCTCTCCTCCATCTTAACTCACTCTCTTCAGGGTCTCATTCCAGAAATAAGTACGTGCTAATGACTCTGAAGCATGTCTCTGGAGCTCTTCCCAGAGCTTCATGTGCCCCATCCTGTTCAGGGCCTCTGAGCACACCCCTGCCCTTCTCTCCCCTGACCTTACTCATCACCCTGTTCCTCAAACTAGCCAGGAGCATGTCCCCTCAGGGCCTTTGCACTTGCTGTTCTTGGCCCAGACAGCACTCAACCCAAATATACCACTGAGTGCTCATTCCCTACCTCCGTCAGCAGTGAGGTGTGTGGCACCTGCTACAACTGACTCTGGTGATTCCTTATAATGGAAATGATCCTAATTGAAATCAGTGGATCAATTTCTAATTGCGGGAGCTGTTGGGACCTAACACCCTGATTATACTTTCCCTTGGCCCCATGCCAGAGGCAGAGCTGGGAGGAAGAAGGGGGCATAGGTCCTGAGCCATGCAAAGGAAGCCCTATGGGTATAGGTGGGAAATGGGCAGAGTGGAGTTGATTTGCAAAAGCAAATGGGAAGATTGTTTTTATTTGTCTTCTGACTGGAAGGGAAGGAGGCAGAGGTGACAGGAGGTAAAGGAGTGTCAGCATGGCATGGCCCAACCAGATGTTTCAGTCCAGGAATGTGGACCGTGCCATGGCAAGAGGTTTGTGTGTAGTCACAGGGATCTTCCTGACATCCCTGTGTTTCAGTCACTGCCACATGATGATTATGGACAGCAACATGACTTAGAAACCAGAGAAAAGAGTTCAGTGGGAGGAGGCTGCCAGAGCTACTGGGGGCAGGAGTCTGAAAACCACCTAGAGTTTCCCAGGAATATTGAGGAGGGCTTTAGATCTTCAGTGGAGCCTGTCTTCCATAGACAAGCAGCAGGGAGACCTGAGCTGATGTGGCAGCCGTGCCCCACCCGCAGCAAACACCCTGCCCCTAGTTCCAAGGATCTGGAAATATGTTATCACATGGCAAAGGGACTTTGCAGATGTGATTTGGTTAAGGATCTCAAGATGGGGAGGTTATCCTGGATTATCCATATGGGTCAAGTCTAAGTCCTTTAATGTAACGTTAGGAGTGGGATTGCCCTTGTTGGATTGAAGTTACAGGAAGAGGGCCATGAGCCAAGGGCTGCACACAGCCTCTAGTAGTTTGCAGCCAGCAAGAAAGTGGGGACCTCAGTCCTACAACCACAAGAACACTGAGATCCCCTGGAACGTAAGAAACCCTCCTTGCTGACACCTTGATGCCTGTGCAGTGGACTTCGGACCTTCAGAACTAGAAGGTAATGAATTTGTGTCGTCTTGGGCCACTGAAGTGGTGGTGATTGGTTCCAGCTGTGTACAGTAAAGGATTAGCTCTGCAGGCCTCTGTTGTCCAAACCCTATACTTTCCAAAGACCTGCAACACTGTCCCTTCTCAGCTCCTGGGGCCTAACTTCTGAGCCCTTGGAATAGCCTGCCTGATAAGAGGGTCTTTGTATATCTTTTTATATCTGAGGCATTGGCCAGGCCAGACTGTATACACTAACAATGTGATTTGGGGCTGTCTCAGTCTGATCGGGCTGCCATAACAAAGAGTCACAGGCTGGGTGGCTTCAACCACAGAAAGTTATCTCACATTCTGGAGGCTGGAAGTGCAAGATGAAGGTGTTGGCAGGTGTGGTTTCTCCTGAGGCCTCTCTCCTTGGCCTGCCTATGGACACTGTCTTGCTGTGCCCTCACACAGTCTTTCTTTGGTACTTACACTTCCCCTGGTGTCTCTGTGTGTCCCGATTTTCTTATAAGGACACTGGTCACGTTGGATAAGGGCCACCCTAACAGCCTCATCTAACTTAATCACACCCTTAAAGTCCCCATCCCCGAATAGAGTCATATTCCAAGGTGCTGGGGATTAGGGTTTCAACATAAAACATTTAGGGGGGGATGCAATTCAGCCCATAATGATGAGTGCTCATTTTTCTTTGCCTAGGCCCTGGGCCACGCTGTGCACAGTTTGGCTGCTGCAGGGCTAGAGACTGAGTCACTAAGGTCATTCACATGGGCTCGCCATGCCTGTGTGACTGGCCCCAGAAGACACCCTGGATGGCCACACTGCACACACATAGTCACATGTCCTCACTGGAAGAATTAAGTACTGTCCACGTGACCCCACTGGGAGTGGACACTGGACACATGCCCAGTCTCTCCTGGAGCCACCTTGTTGCCTTTACCCTGTGTTGATTTTGACGCATATCCTATCATGGCAACACCCCCTAAATGTGGGCATCAACAGCTTTTTTGAGTTTTGTGAGTCCTTGTAGTGACTTATCAACTGAGAGAGGTCCTGGGGACCCCCCAATACTAGTAGCAGTAGAAAACTAATGCACATTGAAAACAAAGCAGGGCTGTGAAGCAAATCAAGGGGCAGTGGGGACAATACTTCATTAGTGAAAATGTTACCTTTCCCAGAGACCTCTGCATGTGCGTGTGGGTCCAGGCTTTTGTTGGCATGAGTTAACAGTGCTGTGAAGGGGTTCAGCACACTTGGCAGAGTGGGTAGGGGTCTCCTTCCTGGTGGAAGACACTGTCCCTCCTCCTAGGAACAGCTAGCTTCCTGTTGTATGTTTTTCTTGGAAGGAAAAATGTTCTTAAAGGAATCTGAATCCAACTCTGTGAGAAGGACCAGGTTCTCCCTTCTCCCAAGGAACCTTGAAGTGAGGTGATGGCAGTCGTGCCAGCATCAGGATGCTTGGGAAGAGAGTCAGTGTCTGCAGTATTAATCCCCACTGCCTCTTAGCTGTTCCCAGGAGCTGTGGCAACATCAGTCTCCTGCCGGTTCTGTCGGTCCTGGTGGGTGAGCTGCATGTGAGCTGAGATGTTTCCTTGCTACTGGCTCGAGAGCAGCGGAGGCTGCCACTGGGGAGACTACACAGAGCAGCTTCCCTGCTGCTGCTCAGTCACCTGCCTATTGTAGCATCTGGCCCTTTTGCTCTCCGTGACTTTTCTCTCCCTTCTTCTTCTAGTTGGCTTGTGCAGGCCCATGAGCTCTGCTGTGCTGGGGACCATAGCTCTGACTCATTCTCATCTGCAGAGACTCTCAGGTTTGCCAACACAGTATGCAGCCTGGGTGTTAAAACGATTAAGTCAAAGTGAACACGCCAGAGTCATGGGGTCATGAGACATGAAGTAATGGGATGGCACTTTGCAGATGGCAAAGGGTACATGGCAAAGGGATGCTAGGCAGGACGATGGAGTTCGAGAAGGTGGCCATGTGGGATAGCTCATGGAGAGAGTGCCGCATCCATAGCCCTTCCCAGAAGTTGTGCTGAGGGCTCAGGAATGTGTGAGGAGGGAGTGGGGAGGGGGACGTGGCAGCACCTCCCCAGGCAGGAGGATCAAGGATCCAGCCTGTGGAAATATGCTGCTCATTAGGAACACACAGCCTGGCTGACCACACACTCAGCTGCTCTCTGTGGAGATAGAGGGATAGCCCGCACCACCACACCACGTACTCTCTTCAGTGGACCCTCAGCTCTGCTAAATAAACTCCTTCCAGCTGGGTGGCCTGCCCCAAGGGGCTACACTGACCCTGAGGTCCTGGCACATTCCTGCCCCTATGGCAGGATCTCCTGGGCTGCTGTTTTCCTCTTCCCTACCCTGACTTCTTTGGTTCTCAGGAAGAGAAGGAAATAAGCAAGCACTGAGCGCCAGTCAGGCCCTGCAAGGGTGACTTGGCACAAAAGTCTTTTCTGATCTTGGCAAGATGGTGACATCACCCTTTACTGATAAGCTGCTGAGGCTCAGAGATGGCCAGGGCAACCCAGCCAGGACAGGCTTGGGTTTGTCAGCTCCCAAGTGCCCTCTTGAATGTCTTGGTGCCTAAGAGGCCCCTGCCTCGGCTCCCTCTGGGTCCTGGGAGCCAAGGCACTCAGGCTGCTATACAGATGTGTCCGTGGAGGGAAAGAGCTGCCTGCCTGGGGAAGGTGGAGGCTGCACACTTCTCTGCCCTCCATCCCCAGTGGTCTCTTCTGGGGCTTCTTTGGTTCTGAGCAGCCCTCATACCTGGCAGTGCCATGTGCCCCTGGGCCCATGAGCAGAGCTTCCTGTCTTACTCTGGAGCACTAGATCTGTGGCCGCAGGGCTCTCCAGGCTCAGGTTCCTGGCACTGCCCCTGCCCTGGAGGGTCCTGGTCTAGCCCCTGCTGCCCTCCTACCACCTTCTCCTCCCTTCCCCAGAACTGCCTCTCTCGTTCACCCAGCCATGGTCTCCAGACAACTATCCAGGTGTCTCCCAGGCAGGAACCCCAGCGTGCCACCCTCAATGCCCCCCTCCGGTCCCCCTACATTCCTTCTCAGGTGTAGTCCTTCCAGGCCTGGGCCCCTGGCTCACTCACCTTGGAACCTCTGCTAGTTATTCATGCTGCATAAGTAGTCCCCCAAACTTAGCGGCATACGACCCCCTTTAGTCATGCCCATGACTCTGTGGGTCAGGAGTTCAGGCAGCACACGGTGGGGATGGCCTGTCTCTGTTCCATGATGTCTGGGGGCTGGCCCAGGAGGCTTAAAGATGGAGGCTGAAGTCACTGAATGCCGGTTGCTCACATGCTCAGCAGGTGATACTGCTGTGGGCTTGGGCCTCGGCTAGGGCTGTGGATGCACCATGTGCATGTGGCCTCTCATGTGGCTTGTCTGGGCTTCCTCACAGCATGGTAGTGGGTTCTGTCTGGGACCAGGTGGAAGTGGTATTGCGTTTTATGACCTAGCTTTGGAAATTGCCTTGTGTCACTTCCCTGTAGTCACAGACATTTCCAGATCCAAGGCAATGGAAACACAGCCCCCACTTTCTTGATGTAAAAGAACCAAAAACACATTGGAAGAAAAAGATGTGTTTTGAAAGAGATTGTGGTGCCATTTAAAAAATACACATTACCCACGGATGAAATGAGTTCATCAGTCATTCATTCATTCGTTTACTCAGCCACAGTGTCACAGCTCCTCCTGTATGCCGCTGCCTACTAGCCACCTGAAGAACAATGCCATTGTTCTTCACCACAGACACAGTCCTAGTAACCTTGCAGCAAGCAGTCTAGTGGTGGAGGCTCAGAGAAAACAGACCAGAGTTCAGTGCTTGTGTGGACCAGCCTTTCCCCCTTATTGGGCATTGTTAAAAATCTCCTAGTTCCAAAAGTCTTTTAACTCACAGGTTGAGTCCTTAGCAAGATTCACAGACCATTTAAGCCCCTTACTCATCTCAAATACTCCCCAGCTCTGGTCCATGGGAGTTCTGGAGGGAAGCAGAGCTGGCCTTGGCAAAGTGGGAGGGTGGGTGATCCCACAGGAGGGGAGAGGAGGAAGCAGCAATGGAGCAGTGCACTCCGGAAGATGCCGTGGGTACTGGTGGACTGGCCTCGGCACTGGAGTGAGCCAACTCTGTGACTCTGCCCCACCACAGGTGGGCAGCCTGAGCTTGCTCACATCTTGTTCAAAACATGTCATGAGGATTAGACAAAGCAATATGCAAGAGTTAGCCTGGCCTTGTAACCACTCTGTGCAGTTGTAACTACCTTTAGCAGTGTGGTGAAGCTTATGGTTCCCTTCTCAAATAATGGTTTTAAATGCATCAGATAAAATCCATAGGGTTATAAAGGAAGCCAGTTATATTGAAATACAGTTATCAAAACATTTAAAAGGCAAGTTTGAGTTCCAGCAGCATCTGTGTTTCTCAATTAACATGTTGTATAGAAGATTAGCACGGGTCTAATGATTACCATAGTTTCAAAGTAATGATGAGGTAGGTGAAGGATATTTTGAGATGTCTGTGGCACCTGCTGCGTGAGAGGAAAATACCAGTGACTTCTTCAGGTGGCAGTCACGGTACTGCTAACCTTACTCTAGTTTGTTGCTCATATTCATGATGAAAGGAAGTGCTGATTTCACTTAGAGCTTGGTGAAAAAAAAGATAAAATGTTTTTGTTCCCCTGTTCCCACATTCAGGGGTCTCCTGAAATTCTATCCTTAGATGCCCCAAGTTCAGGTTTCCTGAGGTTTCCCTGTGTTCCCTGGTCGGGGAGGCACTGTGTTGCCAGTGCTCAGTAAATGTTCCAGAACCTTCTCTGCTGTTGCTGCTCTGAGCCCCACCCACGGTGGGGAATCCTATTCCACAAACCCCTTAGTTCAGTCTGAGCTCAGGCAGCAACTCTCAGGATGGCCACGTTATGCCCCCCAGAGACTGATTTTCTCCCTGCTCTGAGCAGAGTCTCCTCAGATTACACTGACATTTGGGGTTTGGGTTTCAGCCACATTTTCAAATTTTTCTTTTCATTTGCACAGAAACCTGAGAAGTCTCTGTGGTCTGTTCGCATCATTAATCATTGTGGGACTCCTGTGCTTGCATGCCCAACTGGGAAATCTGTTCTTTGTTTCATTTTCCTTCTTGGATTTTCACTGCCTCTGAATGAGGATTGGACAACTCCATGCTTCTCTGTGCTGTGCCTGCTATCACCCCACCAGGCTCCTCCTCTCCCCTCCCCTGCCCCCTTCCGCATCTACCCCTCCCTGTCCTGCTATGAGGAGGGTCACACACACACACACACACACACACACACACACACGTGAGCACGCATACAATTTATTTGTTCTTTCCAAGAACTAGTTGGCTTACTGCAAAAGTGCTAATTAGTTGGGGTCAGATTCAGTCGCCAGGGAAAATTACACAATGGAGATAAATGGTTTTGTGGAGGTGAACATGAGAATTGCTCTGTCTGGGCTTTCTCTCTTTCCTTTTCCACAAAAAATTTAGAGAAGACACAAGACTGAGACCTGGCTTTCAAAAGCTATTATGGTTTGATTCTAAAGGGGCTTCTTAACTCCATGTCCCCATCTCCTCACCATCAAGGCAGTCCTGTCCTGGTGGGCAGGTTTTTCACTGCACAGGCGCTGGCCAAGCAGGGGTTGAAATCCAGTCTCTTCTGTTGTTTTTCGCTAGGTCTAACCTCCAGGTCTAAAGCCTCTCTCTGGCTGAGACCTTGACCTCCCTACTGCAAGGCAGAGCTCATTCATCCTGTCTCAGACATCTCTGCACATGTCAATCCAGAGCAAACTGACCCTTCTCCTAGAGAGGGGCAGTTCTTCCCTTGGACTCACCTCTCCAAATACTAATCCCTGGCCCAGGCTCCTCTCCAGATTGATGAGGAGGTGGGGGAGGGGCCTTGTATTCTGTTAGTAAAAGTCCAGGACCTCAAGGAAGCAGTCACATACTTGCAGAGTTTCTGCTTCTTTGTCTGTATCTCATTCCATCATAAATAGGAATACATCATGGGGCCTCACTGAGCCCAGCTGGGTGGGATGCTGGCAGGCTTTTAGAACCACACACACGCACACACACACACACACACACACACACACTTCTCTAACTGAAGAGTACTCTGTCTCTAAACCCAGCTCACATTCTGCATTCAGAATCAGTTGCTGTATTGAGTCTCCCCCAGGGCAGTGGGTGGGCATTCACCACCTCAGCCTCATATTTGCATAACTAAAAGAGCCACCCAGGGTTTCCCTGGAACAAAGGGGGCAGTTGCACCTCGAGGTTAATTCCTGTCTCCTCTACAAATGCAGAATGTGCTGGTAACTTTTGAAACGGCAGTTTGCTTTTAGATCCAAATGTTCATTGTAAGGATCACCCCACAGGGATTTCTTGGGACAAAAGCAGAGAAGGATCAATGCATTTCAGATAGGATCTCCTCTTCTGTCCTCATGCTCTTTGGTGAGAAAGAGCTGGAGTCCCAAGTGGCCCTGAGGTCATCCCCTGTTTTTTTTGTACCAGAAAACAAGGAGTGCATCCTAAAGGGGCCTCCTTTCATTAGGGAGTTTGTTTTATCTTGCGAAAACAGTGTGTTACTCATGTTACTGGTACTTGGGCCTGGTGATTTGAGTCCAGCTTCTCCTGTGCAGAATGAACATGGCCAGGTCATCAGGCTCCCACCCTGTGTGTTCAGGTTTGAGGTTGCTCTGTGGAGCACTGGTGACAGAGGAAGCCTTTGTTAATTATATGGAAGGGAGGGGTTAAAAAGCAAAATTCATTTGAGTAAATGAAAAGATCTGATTGACTTTATTCAAGGACTCGTGAATCAAGCAACATTCCATCTAGCAGAAAGGAAGGGATGAGATTGAGGGCAAAGGGCAAACTGACACTCCACATACTGTCCCCTCCAGGTGGGAGTGGGGTGTGTGTGACATTTCTCAGACACTCATGACTGCCCAAGAACAAAGAAAGGAAAAAGCCACTGGTCAACTGATATAGATCACAGTCATGAAGGACATGAAGCTCTATCAGCTTGTTAGGTCTTAATGATTTACAACAGAAGCACAATCTTGAGAATAGTCAGAACTGCAGAAACCTATAGACTCAGTGTGCTGGAGCCCTAATGTCACCTTCCCCTCCATAGGATAGAAAACCTTACATAATCAGTCACTCCTCACACTTTGAGGAGTGTGTACAGGTTCTGTCCCTGTGCTTTAATAAAATCACCTTTTTGCACTATAAAATGTCCCAAGAATTCTTTCTTGACCATTGGGCCCAATGCTCCCACATCATATTTTGGTGGCCCTGATACAGGGATTCTACATCTTCCTTCATCTGGGCTTCGAGCTTTGATGCAAACTTAGTGACTACTTTCTCTTCCTTACTTTCATTCCAAGGGTCTTTTGAGGAGTACGGTCTTATTGAAACACTTTCCTGTCGATTGCTCAGGCTGCAATCCTCTAGCTCATGGCTGCTCTAGGGGAAGGAGAAAGCCTGTTTTTCGGCTGGAAGGTGGTACCCTGACCAGAATGGTAATAAGACCCAGAAACTTGATGCTCTCTCTTTGTTTCTGTACTTATTCAAAGTTGTCTGTCTTGGGCACAGGACAGCCACCTAAGTCCCCAGGGCAGGTACCAATCTTAAGACTCCCATGTGAGGTTTCCCCCTCATTGGTCTAATGTGATCCCCTCCACATCTAGTTAGTTTTCACTGGAGACTAAGGTTTCTAAGAGTTAAATTTCTGCTAAATGTAATTAAGACCAACGGAAATAAGGAAAGCAACTCAGTATGTAAAAGAATAGGTGATGTGTAGATAAAGATGTAAGAAATGGGAATACATTTTTGTCAAGGTAAAATGAAGTAACTCTGTCCTAAAATGAGACTAGCTGTTTGGAAAGAAAAGGCTTGAGACAAAATCTGAATAAAAAAGAAAGTTGTAGAAGATTTGTGAAGGGAAATCTTTGGAAAGGAGTTTTATATGCAGTTAGGATGGACTAAAGTTGAAATGAAAATATTTTAAAAGTACACTGGTATAAGATTGAAATTCTGCTTTACTTTCTATTAAAAAGACAAAGTTTTCTTGGATTGTTGGTTTGCACTTGATAAAAAAATGTAAACAAAGTTTTTTCTCTTTTCTTTGCCTGGAAAACCAAAGTTTCTATGTTTTGTCTTTATCAGGTCTTTGGTTACTTAAGATAGTTAAAACTTCTCAATGTTAGAGGAGCTAAGCTTTGCTAACAACTATATACCCTTCATATATGCCTTTGGAATCTCTTATTGCCACTTTGGTTAAATAAATAATTAAATTTTAAGTTTTATAATGATCCACAATCCTATGTAGGCATGTGCTTTAAAACTTTCTGAGTGTTTTAACAAACTTTCCCAAGATGTGAATTGTAAATGAATTCTTTGACCAATTAGTCTTGTTTATGTGGTATGTTAAGTTATTTGGAAAGCAGTCGAACAAATAATGATAATGTTTTGGCAATAGGTCGTCACTGAACTTTCTGATTATTGAAGTGTCACAGAAATAACTGGATTTCCTTGTCAGCTATATTATAATGAACTGAGGAAGATGATTCTAGTTTTGTGACTCTTGTTTGAAACATTGCTGTTTCTGTGTTTGCTCTTCCAGATTATGATAGGATAAAACATTGCTTTGTGAACAAATTGAAGTATTTACCTTTTCTCTCTATCTGAATACTCTGAAAGTCAGAAGTGCTCAGTGAATATTCTTTCTTTCATGTCAATTACAGCTGTTTGCATAAGTTCAATGAGAATCTGTTCTCCTTGTAACAGGACACCACTGGAAACATCTGTTATATTACCAAGGCTTCTGACTGGAATGTCATGTTTGAGAAATATACATAGACTCAGATATGACCATGCAGTTTTAAGAAACTAAGGTTGACTTTTATGAAACATGGAGGCTCTTGGAAATGTTGGCCTGACACCTTGCTTACAGAGTCCCAGCAGCCTTACCAGGTGAGTAAAGAATGTCACTTCTTGGCAGGTGCAGGAACTTTAGGATATTTGGGGGGTCTTGAGAAGAGGAATTCACCCAAATCCACAGGGATTGCTGGCAAATATTTGGCTTGGCTTTTGATCCAGAGAAGCTACTAAAAGTTCAATCAAGATTCCTTATAAAAAGCTCCAACAAAGCCAATTTTAAAAGTTCTATGTGATCAATTACCATTCTTGATGAGCTAATGAAAATACTTAGGCATTTGATAAAATTGAACTTATTTTTCCAACAAATTAGTCTTGATTTGGCTATCTTTGGAAATAAGGGTGATTTTGGAGAGAAAAATTATGTTTCAATAATACATCTTTGCAGATGCCAAATTCTAGATCTGATGATCTTGAAATGTTTGTTGTTTGCCTAAGCTAGACAACTTGAGATAAACTTCAGAGAAACTGCCACAATAGCTCATGTGTAGACAAATGTCTTGCTTGTTATTCTGTGGGGATAATAACAGGACCCCATGGGCATATGATTATTTGAACAGCTGGAAAATGGGATGGATTCCCCGGTAATGTATAACTCAGCTATCACCTTGACCAATTCTGTGTGGCTGGATGACAAAACTGCTCCTTAAAAGCTGGAGCATACCCCACTCCATGGGGCTAACTGTGGACCTGTGGAGATAATGGATGGCCCCATTTCCTTATGATTGGATTGGATAATGCACTTGAGGATGCCCACATTCCCAGGCAAATCTTCTCCTACTTGCCAACGATTCCTCGTAATTAGGATATTGTTAAAGTTAGACATCAAACAAAGAGGGCTTCTTGATGGTTTATCCCTTAGCCATATTTGTCCCAGGATCCACCTCTATTGATATAAAATTGCAAATAGAGGCTTTAGCCAACCATACATTGGCCACCTTTAACCAGATCCAACTCATAGTCACCCACAAATTCAAAATGTGGTCCTCCAAAACCTTGATATCCTGGCTGCAGCTCAAGCAGGAACCTATGCTTCATGAAAACAGAGTAATATGAATATACTCCAGATTATCACAGAAATGTGACATGATTACTAACTGATGTGAATACTCAAATTGAGGCTCTATAGAATCCTTCCCTCTCTTTCAATGACTGGTCAAGTTCCTGGTTTAGGGGAGGACTGCTGTCAACTATTAAGGGTCTCTTTGCTGGGCTTCTCATTCTTATAGCCATACTGGTCCTAATATGTTGCCTTTTTCAATGTTTTTCCACTTGGTACTGAGACTACTTCACTATGTTAACTTCACATCGACAGATGGGCCTTACCACCCACAGAGATACTTCTTTGCTGTCCACATTGGACTCAGCTGCCTCCACCTTATTAACTCCCCTATATGTCCCCTGACTTCCAATGTTGACCCATAGGTAGGGACATCTCTATGCCCTTATTCAGCAGGAAGAAGCTACACAAGATGGGACTTTCTGTCTTCAACAACCTTAAAAATTTAAAGGTCAAAATTGTTCAGGGGGGGAAATGATGAGATAACAAAAGGCAAGCTGAGGGATAAAGGCAAACTAATACTCCACAAACTGCCCCCCACCCCAAGGTGGGATGTGTGTGACATTCTCTAGGCACTCATGACTGCCCAAGAAGAAAGAAAGGAAAAACAAATGGTCAGCTGATAAAGATCACAGTCATGAAGGATGTGAAACTCAGTTTGTTAGGGTCTTACTGATTTACAAGAAAAGCACAATCTTGGGGCGAGTGGGTGGCTCAGTGAACTGACTGAGGGTCTGACTCTTAATTTCAGCTCAGGTTTTGATCTTACAGTTTGTGAGATCAAGCTTAGCATTGGGCTCTGTGCTAATAGCCAGACCTTGCTTTAGATTCTTTTTCCCTCTCTCTCTGCTGCCCTCCCTGCACCCGCCCCCTGCCAATAAATAAACTTAAGGAAAACAAATAAGAGACGTCTAGGTGGCTCAGTCGGTTAAGCATCCTACTTTGGCTCAGGTCATGATCTTGGGGTTTGTGGGTTCAGGCCCTGTATCGGGCTCTGTGCTGACAGCTCAGAGCCTTGAGCCTACTTCAAATTCTGTGTCTCCCTCCCTCTCTGCCCCTCCACTGCTCATGCTCTGTCTCTCTTTCTCTGAAAAATAAATAAATATAAAAAAAAAGAAAAGCACAATCTTGAGAATAATTAGAACTCTAACCTTCACAAACCTATAGACTCAGTTTCTTGGAACCCTAACGTCACCTTCCCCTCCATAGGATAGAAAACCCTATATAATCACTCTTCACACTTGTAATGCAGCCCTTTCTGCCCATGGGTTCTGTCCCTGTGCTTTAATAAAATCACCTTTTTACACTGTAAAATGTCTCAAGAATTCTTCCATGACTGTTGGGCTCAACAATCTCACATCAGAAGGAGCCTGGAGGAACTGTACAAAATGGAAGCCTTTTCAGGCAGAAGGAGGTAGGATAAGGAAATTATTAGAAAAAAAAGAATTCTTTCAGGCAAGGTCAACTGCCTTTGGGGACAGCAGGGTTCTATCAGGTGGATTACCTCACCAGTGTCGACCAGAAAATTCCAGACTGACTGGTTACAATTATATTCCTGGAGAGGCTGAAACTGCAATTAGGTTAGACATTAAGTCTTGGTGTGGTGACATGGGCTTAGCACAAGTTACTCAATTTGGAGCATGTTGCTTCTTTTTCTCTTTTAACAGAAGGAAAAGAGAAGGAGCAGGTGGGTGCAGGTGATGCTTCTCTGACTTAGGAGTGTGTCTCTGAGATCTGGCTTGGACCTGAAGCCTGGACACAAGCCACTCTGCAGACATGTCACCCACCCACAGAAATAAGACATTTGAGACCTCATAGAAATAAGACATGTGGAGACACCCCCAAAGGGAGAAATTCAGGGTGACAACAGCAAAGCCCTTTTCATGATCTGTTTGAATTACTGCCTTCTGTCCCAGCTCGCCAGTTCTCACATGGGACCAGAAGGGAAGGTGCCATTGGGAGACCCAGCCTTCATGCCAGGTGAGCGCCAGCTGTGCCTCTGCTCCTAAGCCCAAATGAGGGCAGAGAAGCCCTCTGGCCAGCGGCATTACTTATCTTCCTTAGATTCCTGGGCAATCTGGTCCTGCATCCCTGCTGTGAGAAGGGGTAGGCTAAGGCTGGAATCATCTGGAGGCCTCCAGGAGGAGCCATAGAAGATGGCAGGTGTTTCATGTGGCTGCACTAAGGGCTCTCATGGCCTGGGTCCAGCCCAAAGGGCCCTTTTTTGACCAATCCTGGGAAATCATGTCCACTGCATTTTATTGATTACAGGTGAGTCCCAGCCCCACTCCCTAAAGAACTCAAGGCTCTAAATGGGAGGAGCATCCAGTAAACTATGTAAAAGAGCAGGTGGGGTGGGGAGCATGCTGTGGTATGATTGGAAGATATACTCAGTGGACAGCATTGCTCCATCCCTCTGCTCAGGATGTCCTTCTTTCTGGCCCACCTGGAGTCAATATTCCCTTTCCACGGCTCAAAAAATCCACAGCTGTGATTACACCTTATTCTCCATCCACTTTGTGTCTCCATTTGAACAGCTAAAAGTACTGAAGGAAGCATATGAGCCCCCTGGCTGGTCTCACATTCAGTTGGCAAATCCTGGAAGTAGCCTGGCCATCATGCAGTATCTCTTCATCCTTTCCTATGGGAAGGACTTCTCTTCCCTTTTCACCAACTTGAGAGGTAAGCAGAACCTCTGTAGGCAAGTTACCTGCAGGCTGCCCTCCTGAGAAGAGGTCAGAATGAGGGCTGCATTAAGGCCTCCTTCTGGCAAAAGGGGAAGACAACTTCAGAGGACCATCTTCCTCCTCATAAAGTTGTCTCCATTGGATCTGGAATTCAGGCTATCATCCCAGGGAAGGGTCTGGGACCACCTAAAAATGAACGTTGTGTAGCAGAAGACCCTACAGGTCAAGGGGCCATGGAGTGAAGCTGTTGTAAGCAACACCTTGGCAGTCCCCTGATCTTGCCAAGGAAGGGATGGGTGTATCTCTAACCAAGCAGCTTAAGATCCTGAAACCTGAGGGCCAGGTCCTCTCCAGGAGTCTGGTTCAACTCTGCTGACTGTGGGTCATTTTCCCAGGCTGTGAGAGGACAGGTGAGCAGGCACCTGCTCCTGTTTTGAGCTTTGAGAGTGCCCCTCCTCATTCACTGTTTCAGAAATGCTGGCCTCTTGCTGCCCAGTCATGTCCCCTGACTGGAGGACACTGCTACATCTCTTCCCTCACCTACAGGCCTTTCACAACTCTATGTGCAAAGGTTGTGTGACCTGTTTTTGTAGCCAATCCCATTATATTAAGCTTTTATCCCACCAATAAAAGTCTACTTCTAACATACACTCTGCTAACTGTCACCTGGTTCAGACTTAGTGATATCTTTGTAATTGTTTCTGTTTCTGATTAGGGTCCCTTTAATGCTACCTAAGCACCCAAGGGTATAGACTAAAGTTGACTTCTGGCACACTCTTCTCAAGTGTTTTAAAGTATGTTATAGTCAATATAAAATACGAGGAGGAAATGGATGGCTCCAGTCTTACCTTCAGGTTCTGACAAGTGCTCCTGGAAGAGTGCTTGCGTGTGTGCATACATGTGTGCATGTGTGTTTGTGTTATAGCTGTTCATACAGACGGTGCCCATAATAAGCTGGGTAACTTGGAAGCAGTGGCTGAGCTGTCTGGGTAAGTGGATTCACAGGTCTGACATGGGGGTCCTGGCTCTGATGACTTTCTCTGAGCTCCCAGCAAGTTGGAGGAGGAGCAGGGGGAGGAGAGGTGGTGGCAGTTCGTTCACTCCTGGGTAGAAAAGAATGTCTTCCTGAGGATCACTGCTGTCTTCTTCTAAAGCAGCCCTGGCCATCCATTCCAACTGATTCCATGGGCAAACAGGGATGCAGGGAGGGGGTACATGATGTGACTTCTCCATGAGAGGAAGCCTAAGGGCCTGCCCCCCCCCCATTGTAATGCCTTAGTGTGTCAGTCTGAAAACTCAGGGGGCTGGACTCTGATCCCTCCCAGTTCTGACATTCTGAGCATATGGTCTGCGGTGGCTGTTGTGTGGGTGCTGGAAGATCTGCATGTGTTGGGAAAATAGGCTTCAGAATCAAGAGTATGCATGTAGCTCTGAGTGTTGATGGAAGGCTGAGAGAAGCATACTCCCTTCTGCTCAGTAGCGTCTGGGCAGTTTCCCTTTTCTGTGGGAACCTGCTCACCTTCTGCTTTTCCAGTGAATACATTTGCAACTTTAATATTGCGTTGCTGGGAATTTACTTGGTTCATTTAACAAAATGATTTACTGTGATGGGGATTGTTTGCTACTTGGCTTCCCTGTGATAGACACCTGAGTCTGTGCTGTTCTGCAGAGATGATTGGAAGGGACTCCCATCAAGACCCCCTCTTCCTGCCACCATGAATTGTGTCATGACAGACATTGGTGATATAATTCCAACCAATGCATTCACCTTTAGAGCCTTGATTTAAGAACGCCCACACAGATATGACAAAGGGCTAGTGTGTAATTTTGGCTAGCAGAATATATGCCCCCAGAATCCAATATATTTCTTAACCTCATACAGTTTAATAGAGGCCAGTGTGAATTTGCTTGAGACCTAACACACCATAACTCAGTCTGTTTTTTATAGCTAAACTCTGGAAATGAACTAATGTCACCTCAGAGCTACAGATTTGCAAATATATGTTAAGCTAACCCTGCTTTGCAGAGACGGGTGTCATCCTGAACATCTCTTTAGAGCGTGTTGGGTTTGCCAGTCCTTAGATGTGTGAAGGAGTGATGCCAGTTGAATGCGTGAGGCCAGCATGGCCGTACTCTCTGGAGGTCTTCCCTCAGGGAGGATTGTCATGTCTTAAACTCTTGGGTCTGTTTGCCTATAGACCAAGGATAGACTCTCCTAGGGACAAGCTAAAAGATTCTCCACAAGCAGTGAGGGCTTGGCAGGCAGAAATTCACCTTTGTTTCCCAAACTCTGGCCCCTGGCAAGAGTCTGGCCAAGTAGAATGGCCCATTGACCATGCTGAAGGAAGCTTCATGGCTTGCTGGGTACTGCTGGCTGCAGAGCTGAAGCATCAGTATGTGAGTGGCCTGAAGACAAGAATTACAAAGTGGTTCTGGTGTGTGTGGCCAAGGCATGGTGGGATGTTGGCTAAAGCTGAGAAGTAGGCAGGCACATGACCAACTTCTCTACACGGGTCTCTGAGTCCCTGGGAAGAAGAGAGGGGTTTTCTGGAGGCGTGAGGCTAGCTCTGCCTGGATGGAGTGTCCTTTCCTCACCTACAATACATCTTTAGCACAGCCCCTTTGTCTTTGTTCATCCCACCTCATTAGATAGACTTTTCTAGAGGGATTGGATCTAATTCTATGATTGGATTGTGACAATAGCTAGCACATGGCTGGCACTTCCTAAATGTTTAATAAATAATAATAATTATCCTAATGATAGGCCTTCTGCTTGCTGACAGTTTCTGCCCTCCTCCCTCCCACGAGCTGCCAGCTCTTCTGAGGGTTCCTTCCTTCCCCTTTGCCTTCTTCACAACTCGGTGGCCACGATCTAAGCCTCCCCTTTGCACTTCCCCTCCCTGGAGGAATCTTTACAACTGCCATGGACAGACACAGGTCTCTTCCCTTCTAGGATTCATGCTCTTTCTTTTGCAGCATTTGTGAGCTACCACAGGGACCCTTGCACAGCTCACAGGATGACCCAGAAGGAGAGTAAGCCTCGTTTAGTGTGGAGCCTGAAGGAGAGAGTGTTTTCTGGGATGTTCAGAGCAAGTGCCAGGTTCAGCCCATGGAGACCTGTACCCTGTCTCCCAGGGCGGTCACAGGCAGGGTGGGTAAAGCTAACAATTACCCACAGTCCTGCTGCCTTCATTTGAAGACTGTGTGAATAGTTTGTAATTAGCAATTCTTTGTTGCTGCTGCCAAAAGGCTTGGAAACTGTCTTATTATTTCCCTCTTGAGTAGAGGCTCTCTTCATGGATTGAGCAATTGGACGGTGCTGTCTAGGTTTTGCTGGACTATTATTTGATTTCTGAATTTTTTGGAACCTGCGTAGTAAAGTTTCAATGGAAATATGTGGCTATTATCTGAGCAGCAATGCAGCTTTTTCCAAATAAGCAATTCTTCATGTATTCACTTAAAAATGTTTATGAGAGGTTGTATGTGATGGTGAAATGTATATGTGTGTGTCAGTTTTGCTGGGACACAGCATTCAGATATTTGGTCAGACAGTATTCTGGGTGTTTCTGTGAGGTGTTTTTTGATGAGATGAAAGCAGTTGCCCTTCATAGTGTGGGTGGGCCTCATACAATCAGTTTAAGTCTTGAAACAGAACAAAAGCCTGACCATCCCCTCCCCAGTAAGACAGAATTCTTCATGCCAGATAGCCATGGAACTGGGACAACAGCTCTTGGTTCTACAGCATTTTCTACTCTACAGATTTTGGATTTGTAGACTCCATAGTCACATGAGCCAGCTCCTTATTGTAAATGTCTCTCCTGTTGGTTCTGTTTCTCTGGAGAATCTTGGCTGACACACTGTGTGATATTATGGAAATAGCTTGGGATTGAGTTAGACCTTCAGCTCCTCTATTCAGCACTTGGGACCCTTAGGTAGGTCAATGAAGCTCTCTGAGCTTGAATTTTTCTCACCTGTAAATAGGGGATCTATCTTATAGGGTTGTTTTAGGAACTGGGTACTCAGATGAGCACTAGTGGAACATGCTAATGATGATACATGACTAGCACACAGCAGGCATAAAGGAAAGTAGATTGCTTTCTCTTTTTCTAGTCCTGTGTTAAGCATCAGGATTGATTAAACCTAGCTCTGCCACTAGGGAGGACAGAGATCTCCCTCCATCTCTGCCACGGCAGTGGCAGCTGCAGACCCTTACTGGGGGTGCGCTCCAGGCAGGGAACACCTCTGGTGCCTCATGCCTCTATTGGGAGATACCCCTGGGAGATCCAGTGTCCAGTTTGCCATCAGCCATGCCCACTTTTCCTCATATTTCACCTGTCTTTTGACCCTGTGTTCCAGCTCTTTTAAACTTTGTTCTCTACTCTGCAGGTGAACAACTAGCTAATTCATTGGCCTCATTCTCAGAAAGCAGAAGGGAATCCCTTGTTCCTACTTTTTCTAGGTGTCATTTCTAATAGTGATGCCCTGGAGACTTCCATGTGGCATGAGTCTGCACCCACTGGCATCACTACTGATAGACACTTCAGGAAAGGGATGGGGCATTGGCTTCTCTGTCCACTGCATGGCCACCTCCCCAGTACAAGTCCTGCTCTCTCTGACCTGATCTGCAGCCCCTGTTTGGCCTCCCCCTTCTCCTTGCTCTTGTCTGGCTCAGCTGTTCTCTACAAGTCACTGGAGCCATCATTTGAAGGTACAAGTCTGAGCACCTCATCCCCATTCTTAAAACCATCCAATGTCTTGTTGTTCTCAGGGATAAGACCAGAATCCTTAGAGGCTTGAGGAGCATTGGAGGACACAACCCTGTCCTCTCACACACCACCTCTGGCCCCCACTGTCCAGAGGGCTCCCCCACCATGCGTCCTTGCCTCTCCACACAGGGGCTTCACAAGGGCTTGGTGTTAGGGATTCTTTCTCACCATCTGGGTCTGATGATCTAAGAGAAGATTTTAATCTAATGTTTTAATTCTTTTAGTGATACAGGTTTTTTAAAGCTTTTTATTCTTTTTGAGCCTATTTGATTAAGTATTATTTTACTAGAAATTTGT
This sequence comes from Panthera tigris, assembly GCF_018350195.1. Classification (NCBI taxonomy): domain Eukaryota; kingdom Metazoa; phylum Chordata; class Mammalia; order Carnivora; family Felidae; genus Panthera; species Panthera tigris. The sequence continues at coordinate 109,351,310 of NC_056667.1, read as the reverse complement.
AAGTTATTTGCTTTACTATTTTTAGACTTTTGCTGTTATCTGTAGTTATGTCCCATTATCAATCCTGAGATTTTTAATGCCTCCTTTTATTAATTTTTGATTATGCTTGTCAGAAATTTGTCTATTTTATTAGCTCTTTCAATGAAACAACTTTGGATTTTTTAAAAACACTATTTTCTGTTGCACTATTTCTGTAGTTATTGCTCTTATTTCCTTTCTTCCTTTTTGGGTGTATTTTGCGATTATTTTTCTAACCTCTTTGGTTGGACATTTGACTCATTAAATTTATAGCTTTTATGATTATTATTAATGCAAATGTAACATACCTACTGTATCCTACTTCAACTTGCTGATTTTTAGAATTCTGAGTTGCTGATGTCGAATTTGCCAACAGTAACATTTATTCATTTAAAGTATATATTTTATTGAATTTTGATGAGTATACAGTCCTGTAACTACTATCACCAAGGTATAGAACATTTCTATCACCCCAAAAAGTTCCTTTACAACGTTTTGCAATCAATGCCCTCCTCCCATCCTAGCTCTTAGCAATGACTGATCTCATTTCTTTTTCTTTATTTTGCCTTTTCCAGAATGTCAGATAAATGCTAACTCACAATATTACCATTTTGTGTTTGATTCCTTTCATGCACTCAACAATATTTGTGTGATTCATCCATGCCATTGCATATATCAATAGTTCATTTCTTTGTATTGCTGAATTGCTAAATAATATTCTGTTGTTTGCATATGTCATAGATATTTATGGATTCATTAGTAGATGGACATTTGGATTGCTTTCACTTTTTGGCTGTTATGAGTGAAGTTGATCTTTATGAGGACAAATGCTTTCCCTTCTTCTGAGCAAATGTACAGGAGTAGAATTGCTAGGTTGTAAGTATATGTTTAACTTTACAAGTATCTGCCAAACTGTTTTCCAAAGGGGATGTACTATTTTCATTCCCACCAGCAATATATGAGAATTCTAGTTGTTCCACGTTCTTGCTGATATTTGTTATGATTATTCTTTATAATTTTAGCTATTCTAGTAGCCATTCTAATGATGAATGGTATTTCATGGTAGTTTAAACTTAATTTCCTGTATTGACTGAATTGTGTCTCCCCACCAAATCCATATGTTGAAGTCCTAACCCCCAGTATCTCAGAGTGTAACTGCGTTGGGTGATAGGACCTTTAAAGGGGTGATTAAGTTAAAATGAGGCTGTTAGTGTGGCCCTAATCCAATCTGACTTGTGTCCCTGTAAGAGGGGGAAATTTGAACATATTAAGAGACACCAGGGATGCACACATATAGAGGAAAGGCCAGGTGAGGACATGCAAGAAGGCTGTCTGCAAGCCAGAGAGAGAAGCCTCAGAAAAACTGACCCTGCTTGCACCTTGATCCTGGCCTTGGATCCTCCAGAACTGTGAGATGTAAATTGCTGTTGTTCAAGCCACCTGGTCTGTGTTATTTGTGATGGCAGTCTGAGAAAACCAATACGTTTCCCTAATGAAGAATGCTATTGTGCATTTTTGTGTGCCATTCATATATCTTTTTTTGGTGAAGTGCCTGTTAAAATAGTTTGCCCATCTTTAAAAATTGAGTTTTCTTATTACAGACTTATAAATATCCTTTTTTATTCTGAAAGGTTCTTTATCAGATTAGATAGACAGATACAGGTATAGATATAGATATATATCTGTATGTATTCCAGTCTGTGGCCTGACTTTTAATTTTTTTAAATGGTATCTTTCAAAAACAGATTTTAATTTTGACGAAGTCTAATAAATCATTTTTTTTTCATTTGTGGTGTATGATTTTTAAGTCTCATTTAAAACATTATTAACTAATCCAAGGACCCAGAAATTTTTCTCCTATGTTTTCTCTTTTGAGTTTTAGCTTTTGGTTTTACATTTTGTTTTATGCTTCATTTCAGTTATTTGTTGTGTGCATATGATGCAGGAGTCATGATGCATTTTAAAATGCAGACATCCAGTTGTTTCAGGATCATTTGCTGGAGAGACTATCCTTTCCCTGTTGAATTATTTGGCATGCTGGTTGCAGATCAATTGATCATATACGTGTGGGCCTTTTTATGCACTCCCAATCCTATCTATTGCTCTCTGTTGCCTATCCTTATGCCAAGACCACATGGTACTGATTACTATAGAGTAAGTATTTAGGTCAAGTGTGAGATTCCTCCAAATTTCTTCTCTCTCTGGCCGTCTTTTTTTCAAAAAGTGTTCGTGGTTATTCTAAGATCTGCTTTTCAATAAAATTTTTAGAATCGGCTTGCTAATTCTAGAGGTTCTTAATGAGTTTGCCTTGAATTTGGATCAATCTGGGGTTAAATGCCATTTTAACAATGTTGAGTCTTCCAATCCACACGTTACATTTCTCCATTGTTTTAGGTCTTATTTAATTTCTCTCATCAGTTTGAGAATTTTTAGCATACAAATTTTTCACATATTCTGTTAGATTTATCCCTAAGTATATGACATTTTTAATGGCACAATAAATGATTTTTTAAATACATATTTTAATTTCCAGTTGTTTGCTGCTAGTCTGTAGAAGTACAGTTGATTTTCTCCTCAACTTCCACTCTCTTCCCCTCTCAAGGCAGACTCTCCCTAGTTCTTTACAGTGGACCTGAGACCCAGTTCTGATTCTTTGTGGGGAAGGGGGCAGCAATTAGAGCACTCTTCTGGTATTGGTGTATGTTAGCTATCTTTTCTTTTTTTCTTTCAAACTTCTCTTTTGAAGACTTTGATGAGGCCTTGCTCACAGTGGCTAGATGTGAAGGAAAGGCAGAGCCCCCGCCGCCCCAGTGTTTCCCTGTCCTCTTCCACCTCCTCCCCACCCTGGTGGGGTCATATCTTCACATCCCAGACTCTATTGCAGTGCTGCAGAGTGTCGGAGGGAAGGACAAACATCCACAGTGATAGCATCAGCTGACCATGAACTCAAGCCTAAACCTGGAGAGCTTTCTAAAGACACTAGGGAGAAGGAGTACATTGAGTTGTTGACTGAACTGGTTTGGGATAAAAGGAAATTCTGTTTTAGACTGATTTTTTAGGTGAGTTTATTGTGGAGACAAAGGTTTTCTGAGATGATGTCCAATAAAATCCAGCTTGTGCAGGAATGAATAATGGACAAGACACTTAAATAAATGATGACCCCGAGAAGAAGGCTTCTTGATTGGCAAAGTGTCTTCATCAAAGGCAAAACCTTCTTCTCATGCCCGTGTTCAACTTTTTGCTTTACATTGTTTCCTCTGGTGGGTCTCAGACAGGTAGGGCTCATCTTCAGACTTTCTGCTGCTGGGTATGCATGTCTGCTGTCATTCTTCCAGGTGGAAGACCGCCTTCTGATCCTTGTTGGCTGGACTCAGAAACTTCTCCTCTGGACCTTGATCAGTACTCTGTGGGAGTACTGCTCCACATCTGCTCACACATCTGCTCGCACATCTGTCTCTCTCCTTGGAAGAAGTACTGGCCTCCATCATCTCAGGGTTTCTGATGCCTCCATAGTGATGCAGACATGTCATGTTCACTGGATGGACACAGGACATTAAAGGGCCAGACAGGTTGGAGACTTGGTCGGTCTGGATTTCTAGACACTGAACATCTTCCTGTGACAAGTATTCTGGACCTCCCAAGTGCTGGATGGACGAGCACTAGCTTGACAGCTTTGGAGTTTTCAGGGACAGCTAGCTCATTAGAGGTTAGAAGCAAGATGGGGTTGCAAAGGACTCATCCAAATGGAGCACAGGATGCAGCAAAAATGTGGCCAGGAAGACCTGTCTTCTTCCTGGGGCCCCTTACAGGTTCCTAAGCTCTCTCACTGTTGGTCTATCTGATCTTCCGCCAGCCCTGGCACTTATAGGCAGTCCCATTCAAAGTAAAGAAATTGGCATTTACATCACACAGCTACAAATTAGTTCACTGGGAAAGAAACCCAGGTCTCTAGCCTCCTTGTTCAGTGCTCTTTCTAGCAGCGAGCAGGGGCTAGAGACAGGGCAATGTGGCAGAGTGGATAGATACAGCCTCCTTGGGCAGCAAATCTCAATGCAGCCCCAGCTCAGTCACCTAGTTGAGTGACTGCGGGTGAGTGACTTCACCTTTCTACATCTCAGTCTCCCCATCTGAAGCAGGGGTAAAATAATGTCCACCTGAAGATTTCATGTAGGGCATAGTGAGAGATCAAGAACATCTGTACTATTTTGTTTCCTTTAGCTGCTGTGTTAAAGAAAGGGCATTGACCATGGGTGTAGTACCTGGAGTTGCACTGGAATTGTGGCAGGTGAAGAGGCCAGGCTCTCTGTGTGCAGGTGCAGAGTGGAGGTGAGGGGTGACACATGCAGATATACCTGTGTTCTTGAAAAGCTCAGAGGTTGGATCCAGTTGCAGGAGGCTGGCTTGGGTTCAGGAGCATCCAGAGGACTGTATCATTGATCTCTGGTAGTGAGTATGCTGTTCATGGATGTGCTTAAGCAGAAGTTTCATGAGAACTCACTAGGAATGCTGGGGAGGGAGTTTTGGGTTTTTGAGTTGACTAAATCCAGTAACCCTAAAAGCCTTTCCAGACCAAACATATTTATTCATTTCTATGGTAGGCTTAATAGTAGCCCCTCAAGAGGTTCACATCTTAATCCCCCAACCTGTGAATGCATATGTTAATGGAAAAGGGGAGTTAAGGCTGCTAATGAGCTGTCTTTAAGGTAGGGATATTATCCTGGATTACCTGGGTGGGCTCAAGGAGTCATGGGATCCTCACAGTGGGAGAGGGAGACAGAAGGTGAGAGTTAGACAGACTGTGAGGAAGAGTCCACCCACCTTTGCTGGCTTTGTAGACAGAGGGGGGGATGGTGGACCAGGGAATGCAGGCACCTTGAGAAGTCAACAGGGCAAAGACACAGACCTTATCCTACAGCCTCCAGAAAGGAACACAGTCTCGGCAACACTGGATTTCAGCCCAGTGAGACTCATTTCCGGTTTCTGGCCTCCACAACTATAGGATGATAAATCTGTGTTGTTTTAAGCCACCAAATTTATGGTAATTTGTTACAAATGCAATAAGAAATGAATACAATTTCATTTCCTATGTAGTGAGAATTTTGGTTATAATGGGAAAATAGCAACTCCTTCAAAACCTACAGCTGTGATAGGCATTTCCAGATGGTTGGGCAAGTACACATCAGTAATAGTAATTTGACAAGAAACAAGGACCATGGCCCAGGCAGGGAGGTCTGAGGAAGACAGCCATATCATGGTAGATTTGAGGCAATTCAAAGTGCTCTATTGCTAAGCTTTGCAAATGGTTGAGCAAATAACACAATAACAAAAGCCATGTATTGGTTCTTGTGTATAGGATGATGGATAGTTCATGAGCCAGACCTGGCAGCTCATAACAGGGTCCCTGGAATGCAGCTTTACAATTTGGAATTAGATGGTAGGGTCTCAGAGAAGGATGTTCCTTTGTCCTCTTGTCTAATACCTCAGACCCTGCACCACATTTCAGACAACTGCTCAGAAGCCAGATCTCCTTTGTCCTTGTGGGGCACCTTGGACAAGTCACAAGCCTCTCAGGAGCTGGTAATGGTAGCCCCTTCCTCCTGTGGTCTGTGCAGACATTTACATGGTGTACTGCATCTGGAATGTTTTGTCAAGGCCTGGATAATACAGCAAGAGCAGTAATTGTGTGGAGTCTAATGTAATCTTCCCAGAGATCTTGAAGGATAGCTGTTACAATTATAGCTTAACATTAGGGGTTGGGGACCCAAGACCCGAGGACCAGGTCAGCTGGCATTGGATTTGGCCAATGGGTCACACTCAGCTACCTGTCCCTTTTCCCATGACCCCTGTACACAGTTCCTCACAAATCTCTGGCAGAATGTAAGGCAGCTGGTGGAGAGTTTGGGGTCTGAGTCCCCGTGACCCAGAGACCCTAATGCTGAGATGCCTAATACCATGGCCATGTTCTTCTGCTCTGTGCAAGTGTTAAAGGAAAAAGGAAATCCTGAGATTTACTAAAGACGGCAAAGCAGACTATTAAAGGAGGGGTGTGGGAAGTTGATAGGAGTAGGGACCACTATAATGGAGTCTTGTAGTGGGAACAGGGATTGGACTCAGCTTACCTGGGCAAGTGGGAATGTACAGCCAAGGAATGGGGGTGGCGGGCAGTGGATGGAAAATTAATAAGAAGAAGCTTCAGGAGTTGAGGAGGGGCTCTGGCTAAACCAATCGAACAGGACTCTAGCTGAAGGCAAGCCTGGGAGACTGTGGTGCATGAGGGACATAATCAGTTATGCAGGGTGGTCTGATACTGAGGGTGGGGGTTCTGGTTAGATGGCCTAGCAGAATTCTTGCTAAAACTGGACAATGCTCAGAGGAACAAGGAAGTAGGCCTAGTTGGAAAGGTCAGAGGGGGCTGGGCCATTTGACCAAGGACAGAATCTGTGTCACAGGCAAAGCTATTCCCCATGCCAGCTAGGTGGACAGGTCACCTGCAATACTGGCCAGGGACTGACAGACTCCCTGTGCAGACTGGGACAAGAGGCTGGGCCTGGAGTAGAGCTTCCCTCATCCAGTTCCATGTCAGAGCCAGGAGGACCCCCACTGGACAATGGATGGCCTGGACAGAATGTCACTGTTGTGGTGAATACATACACTTGTGTCATCACACAGAGTCTGCTACTACACAGGATCTAAATGCCCATGGTGACAGGAAGCTCGAGGCTGGTCCACACCTTGCCGTGTGTCCAGCTATGTGGAAAGCACTAGTGCCTGTGTGCCTGTGGTGACATTTTTCCAAGACATTCTGGGGACAGAGAAAGTCTCTCTTTTGTCTGTCTGTCTCCCTCTGTCTTTCTGCTTTATGGGGTTTACTCAGGTTTGTAAGGCTAAAAGTGAGTCACAGCTAAGCTTGCAAAGTCCCTGGTGAATGGAATGTGGCACGGGGCACAGAGTCAGGAGAAATGGGGCCTCTCCCTGCTTGAGCTGTCACATCAGGAGGTGGCCCTGGGCCAGGTAACTACTCTTCCATGTCCTTCCCATCTGTGCACAGCCCACAGGGGCTGCCCCATCTCAGGCACAGAACCACTATGGGTCTTGTGTAACTTTGGGAAAATGGCAAGGAGTCAGAAAAGGAAGGGGGAGAATCTAGGAAGGGAATTAGGCCATTTTTCGGGTCAGACTCACAGCTTGTGAAAAGTCTCCCAGTTATGTAAGGCTCCTGAGTACCTGGTGCTTTACATAGGCTACCACGTTCAATTCTTACCACCTTCCTATGCCCTAGAGCACACTACTTCATTCCTAGTGAGGCTCGGATAATGGCAGACATTTACCCTAGGACACATAGCAAGTGAATGGCAAAGCTGGGAATTCAAGCCCAGGCTTCTCTGAGTCTCAGACTCATGCTCATGACCTCTCTGTCCCACACCATCCAGGTGGGCTTTACTTGAAGTGCAAGTCCTCTCCAGGCAGCTTTGAAAAGCCTGTGCCAATTTGAGGTGTGAACAGCAGAGTCTGTGCAGTGGGAAGGAAACTAAGCTCCTCCTACATTTTTAAAAGCTTCTCTTGGTGGCAGATGCTATGCTTGGTGCTGGGGACACACACCAGCAGTTACTGATCCCCATCTGAGGAGCTTGCAGCATGGTGGGGTGAAGAGACCCAATCAGGAAATTGCTGCAAGAAGCAATGGCATGGAACTCTGGGAGCACAGAGCAGTGTGGTCCTGCATAGGACCTGGAGGAACAAGACATGAGTCCAGCAGAATGAGGAGGAGGCGGCCATAGCAGGGAAAGTAGTGAGGAGGGTAAAGACCCCAGAGAGAAGCAGCATGTCCTGGGGGGAATCACAGGCTGTCAAGGATCACCGGGTCCCATGTTCTAGCCTGGAAAGGCTGAGTCAGGAGACTGTGGGTTGAGGCAGGACCTGAGGGCTTTGGATGTCTGGGATTTCTAGAGTGGACAGAGAACCAGAATCTCCTGGGAACTTTCAGAATGACAAATTTATAGGTTGCTTCCAAGACCAGCTGAGTGGGAATCTCTGGAGAACCATGAAGGGCCTGGGAAGGGCTTGAGTGGTGGTGTGTGCACCTGTGTTAAGAGAGGGGCGACCTGAGGAGATGGACTTCGGAAGGGTCATCTGGACAAGTGTGAGCCTAACCTAGGGAGCCACGTGCTCAGAGACAGGAAGAGAAATCAGGGCTCAGTCTACCTGAGCATACACAAGGCCTGGACAGGGGTGCTGCCATGGGAGTTGGTGATGGGGTGTTCCGAGGAAACATGTATGAGCACAGAGCCACATTTGGGGCCCAATGTCACCTCTGCTGCCTCTTCATTCATGAGCTAACTTACATAACCTCCTAAATGTCAGTGTCCTCGATTGTAAAATGAGACACAAATGTCTACTTGGTGGGACTGTTGTGAGGACTGAATGAAGAAAATGTATTTAAAGGGTGCACTGCAGTGCCTGGCATTCAGGTGGTGGCTTGTGTTAGGACATTGATTAAACCTGGGTCTTTATCAGATTTCATCTTGGAGGGTTGGCCCATGCACTGGGAGCTTTCTCACTGGAGTGCAGATGCTAAATACAAGATGCACACACCACCACTCTCCCTCTCACCTTCCAGATGTTGTTAACGTCTTAATGCCTGGTTTCCTACTGAGCTCAGGTCTGGACAAAAACCTTCTCCCTGCAGCATCCTCGAAAGCCACTGTCTGTCAAGCAGACCTGAGGTCTGGAACCTGGGACATTTGTCAGCCCAGTACTAGACCTTCAGTAGGCCCCCAGACCCCTCTCTGTCCCTTCATGTTCTCCTCGGCGCCACAGGGCTGGAAGCCTGTGACTACATTCCCTAGATGACTTCTTGGCTGCTTTCCAGTTAGTCCTGCCCAATGGGAGGCCCTGGCAGGAAACAGGAGGGCATAGGAAGAGAGAAACCATCTTTTCCCCCCCTTTATGTGATGCTGCCTCTGGTAACTGTAACAGGTTCCTGGTCTACCTCTGCTCTCCCCACTGACCTGCCCATCAACTCCAGCAGCAGGAGCAGGAGTGTCGAGTGCTCCTGCAGGCTTGGTCACACATTACTCATGGGCTCTGGCTCATGCACTGTCCACAAGAGTGAGGGCATCTCATTCACTGCTAAGTGGTGGGGACGGTGGCTCCAATAAGCAACAGCAGGGGCAGCATGTGCTCTGAGCCTCAGAGGTGTGGTGATCATGGCTACAGCTACACTGTTTCTTCTCTTGCTTCTCCAGCTCCAGAGCTATTAACAACTCCCCATGGTTATTAGCATCTGGGTAACCTCAGCTTCTCCTCCTAATTCTGCAGCCTTTCAACACTTTTGTGACTGGCACTCCATATTACATTCCTGCTCTGTTCATCTGACTGGATGCTGGGTGGTATTATAACCACTATACACCGTGGGCTTCGAAGTCAGGCAGGATTGTGGTTAAGTTTGGACTCTGCTGCTTGCTAGTTGTAACACCTGCTGCAAGTAGACCCCAGGAGCTAAAGGCGCTGATAAGACAGAGGTCAGTTTTGTCTCCCACAACTGTCTGAGTTCCAGGCCTGCAGACAGTTCTGCTGCAAGTGCTTATTTAGGAACTCACGATGATGAGTAAAGGAGGATGTGCATAAGGTTCATACTACACTGCCTGGTCCCAAGGAACCCTCAACCAAGGTCATATGCCCAATGTTTACACTGGATCTGGCCCTGGTGGGCTCCAGGAATGTCAGGTGAACATCAGCTCCAGGGGGGAGAACCCAGGTGTGCCTGCTTCTGGTGTCTCCCTCTGATTGTTACAAGTTCAGTGTTCAAGGTGAGCCGGGAGGTGATGTCTCCTTTCGTCTATTTACGCATGAGTCTTTGTTTACAGCTCTTTGGGTTTATAGTTACAGGCTGCTTTCAAACTGGAGCCCAGGACAGGGAAATTACACCCTGTGATGGAGCAGGTGGTGGGTGATGATGGAAGCGTTCCCCATCCATCACTGTGGATGGACCAGGGCTTGACAGGTGTGATCTGCCACTTGTTTTAAAGGGCTCCTATTCCTTGGCAGCCTGGAAATTGGGGGGACCTGGCCTCTGGAGCACTTACAGTAAGTTACCACTTCCCAGCATGGCTTAGGAGTGGTTGCCATGACAGTAGATTTGTGCTACTTTCTTGCTTTCAAAGGAAGCTGGGCTGCCCAAGAAAATGAGGGCACCTCCTTCCTGGAAGGTTGGAGGCCTTTGTTCCCTGCTCCCCTTCCCCCTCCAAGAATGCATAGGGCCTCATTATGCTGCTTCTGCCTTCCACAGTATAATTTGGGTAACAAAAGAGAGGCACAAGATGGATGGGAGCCATTTCATTTCTTGGCATCATGGCCGGAACATGAACTTGCTTCTCAGGCTCTGATTAATTTGCTCAAGTGTAGGCTCACAAAGTCAAGTTTGATTCTACTCCTCTGGGTCAAATAGCTCTTTTCTCATTTTTGCAACTAACTAAGTAACGAAGTAACTAACTGGCTAACTCCCTCCCTCCCACTTGGTTCCCTTCCCTCCTCTCCTTCCCCTTCTGTTCCCTCCCTCCCACCCTTCTTCCTTCCTTCCTTCCTTCCTTCCTTCCTTCCTTCCTTCCTTCGTTCCTTCCTCCCTTGCTTCCTTCCTTCGTTCCTTCCTCCCTTGCTTCCTTCCTTCCTTGCTTTCTTCCTTCGTTCCTTCGTTCCTTCCTTCATTCCTTCCTTCGTTCCTTCCTTCGTTCCTTCCTTCCTTCCTTCCTTCCTTCCTTCCTTCTACAAACATGCACTGAACACTTTCATGCTGAGCCCTGCTCTGGCTGAGGTCACAGATACACATAATTAAGGCCATATGGCTCAATCTGAAACTTTACCACCCGCATGGGTCACATACATGAAAAGGTGCACTTAGGATGAGAAACTCTAAGTGTTATGAGGAAGGCAGGTATTTGCCTGGTTGCTGTGGAAGCCCAAAGTGAGAAGGGCCAAAGTGCCTTAGAAGGCACTATGAGCTGAGCCTGTCTCCAGTGGACTGAAAGGGAGAGTCTTTGGGGAAACACAGAGTGCCCAAGATTTGGGGAGTGAGTGATGTAGAAGGTCAGGTCAGTAGGGTACAGAGTAAGCCTGGTTAGTCTGGTAGGCTCTGACTGCCAGAGGCCTGATAGGTCAGCATAAGTTATCTGGGTGCTGTCTCCTGGCACTTGGAAGCCACTGAAGGAGATTGAGCATAGGCTAGCTATGGCTAGATCAGGCAGCCATGTGCAAGAGAGGTTTAGAAGGTCCAGACTGGGAACCCAGGAGTGAGCTGGATGGGCCAAAGTTCCAGAAGGTCATGGCAAGGAGGATGGGGTGGCTTGGGGCCAGGAGGGATGCAGTTTGTCCTTCTTCTCCTTCATTCTATATCCAAGAAACACTAAGCCTCTGTTCTATATGAAGCCTGTGCTGGACCCCTTACTCCAAAAAGCCTACCATTTAACCCTTTCAACACCTGAGAGGAGGTGAGGACTTCTCTTCTCATTTTAAAGATGAAAAAACTGAGCCTTGCAGAGATTGAGAAAAATGATCATACAACTAGTGAGTGGCAGAATAACAATGAGAATATAGGTAAGCTTCCCCTGCTTCAAAGCCCATAGACTGCAATGAAAACTGGAATTTTCCATGGTACTGCATCCCATTCTCAGTAAGTGTTTGCTGGAGAGCTGAAATGAGCAAACGAATGCTTCACCTCTTGCTGAAGGCAAGGCCACCAAACCCCACAGGTTCTGAGCTGGGCTTATCCAGGGACCCTCGATTTCGGCAGTGCCTTCGGGGAGTTCTGGGCTTCATCAAATGTGGGAATGACTGGAACATTTGTTTCTCCTCCCAAGGGATACCAATTATTGGAATTAAAATGCCTGTGGCTCCAGAGGGCCCTTAAGGAATGAAGCTAAGAACTGCCAGCCTTGTGAGGGGCTGGGAGTGGGTACCATGGGGCAGGCAGGTCTTCTGTCTCTGTCTACTTTTCTACTCATTGTATGGTTCTGATATGGTTAATGTCATGTCATGTTGAGTCTTACCACAATAAGCCCTATTTTACAGATGAGGAAACTGAGGCAAAGAGAGGGTGATATATAGCCAGCATCACTAGCTGTTAAATGATAGTGCTGGGATTCAGTCTTACCACAAAGGGTCAGTTGACCCTCCCCATGCTGAAGGCTGGTGCTGACCCTGCCCACACCTGTGCAGCTATCACTGTAGGTTCCTTTGGATTGCTTCTTCTGAGCCCCTGCAGTCAGAGGTCAACTCTACGTTGTTCCACTGCAGGTGGATAACTTTATAGGTTTTTTCTGTCACATTTGGAACTGCTCTCCATCTCAGAGGCCATGTCTGTGAGCATCTCAGGCTTGCTTCCTCCTCTCTGTCTCCTACAGGGCCTGGCCAAGTCCCAACCTTGTGCATCATTTGGGACTGGAGCTATCCAGCATAATGGTGGACAGCTATTTCCACATCAATCAACTGAGTGGATAAGATGGACTATGAGACCTCAAAAGCTGCCCTAACCTATATTTCTAAGGCTCCATGGTCTGAACAGCCATCCAGGGATGAGCTCCTACACCCCACCTCCAGGCATGACTATGGATTCCTTTTCAGGGGGTAGGATTTGCTTTTCTGATTTCCAGAGGAGCTCAACTGAGTGCAAAGGCAGTCCTAGAATTTAAAACCCTCACACAAGTTAAGAAATATGTCTTACAGAAAACTTAAGCATTGTTTTTGATAAATAGATCTGGCACAATAGGACTGCTATTCCTGTCAAAAAAGAGTCAGTACCTGTCTCAATGTCTGGCACTGCAGTCCCCTCCCTCAGTGTTCCTTGCAGGGACCTATGCATTTTTAAGAATCTGACTTTAGCAATTTCCTAGTGGACATGGTCTACTGAAACCAATCTACATTTCAGGACACACTTGGTGATTTGAAAAAAATCCTAACTTTTATCACTTTCAATGAGTAATTTATTGAAATGCTTATGTGCTTGAATAAAATTTCTCTTCATTCTACTTCTATAGACACATTTTTGGAGATTCTCTTTGACCAGAGAAAGCTCTGGTTGTATTGAAAGTAGCCCTTGTCTGTCCTATGCCCACCATGATGCTGAAGGGGACAGTGCAGAGAAAGAAGGTGCAGATCAGGGCAGAACTGCTTCCCTAGTGAGACTCCTGAGACCACCCCCCCCCAACCCCATCCTTAACCCCTTACTACCCGTGCTATCCATTTCTATAGTTTTGTTATTTCAAGAATGTTAAATTAGCAGACTCATACAGTGTGTAATATTTTGGGATTGAGTATTTTCACCCAGCATAAGTCTCTAGATTGGTGTATATATCCAAGTTGGTACACATATCAGTAAGTTTGTTTCTATTTACTGCTTGGTAGTATCCCATGGTATGGATGTGCCAGTTTGATCAACTGGTTATCCATTGAAGAACACCTGGGTTGTTTCCAAGTTTTGTCTGTTATGGATAAAGCTGATAAAAACATTCATGCAAGGCTTTTATGTAATCCTGAGTTTTCATTTCTCTGGGATAAATGTCCAAGTGTGCAATGGTTGGTTTGTTTGGTCATTGTATGTTTAGTTTTGAAAGAAATTGTCAAACTGTTTTCTAGAGCTGCCATCCCATTAATTTCCTACCATAATATATGTTTTGGTCCAGTTTTTATACATTCTCATGAGCTTTTGGTATAGTTACTAGTTTTAATTTTGCATTTTGATAGATGTGTAGTGATAGCTCATTGTAGTTTTGTTTTGCATTTCCCCAGTGGCTGGTGACACTGAACATCTTCTCATGTGCTTCTTTGTTATCTCTATGTCCTCTTCTGTAAAATGTCTGTTCAGGTCCTTGCCCATACTCTAAATGGATTTTTTCATTTTTTACTGTTATTCTAGGTACTAGTTCTTATCAGGTATGTTGGTTGCAGATATGTTGTACTAGTCAATAACTTGTCTTTTTATTCCCTTTAAAGGATCTTTCTCAGAACAAAAGTTTTTAATTTTAATTTTCTTCCTTTTTGGTGTCAAGTCTAAGACCTCTTTGCTTAGCCCTACATCCCAAAGATTTTCTTTTTTGGGGGGGGGGGCTGGGTGGGAGTTTTATAGTTTTAAATTTACATGCTAAAATCCCTGTTCCAGTTTGTGTTAATTATTGCACACGGCATGAAGCTTAGGTCAAGTTGTTTTGTTTTGTTTTGGCTTGGTTTTGCTTATGTATGTCTAATTGTTTACTGAAAGGTTCCTTGATTACATTGCTTCTGCACCTTTGCACAAAAATCAATTGGGTACATTTACTACAGTCTGTTACTGTGTTCTCTATTCTGTTCCATTATTATGGGTCTGTTCCTCCACCAGTACCATGCAGTCTTGATTACTGCGTGGTTTGAATCAGATAGACTGAAAGCTCCTAACTTTATTCTTTCTCTCTCTCTTTTTTAATGTTTAACTCTTCTTGTTCCATTCCATTTTCATACAAATTTACCATAAAAATCTATAAAAACCATGCTGGGATTTTGATAGGAATTGTAACAAACATGTATGGAAATCTGGGGGAGTATTGACATCTTCACTATATTAAGATTTGTAGTATATGAAAATGGCATATCTTCCCATTTATTTAGATCTTCTATGATTTTTTTCATCAGCATTTTGTAGTTTTCAGAATACATCTGTACATGTTCTGTTAGATTTATACTTAAGCATTTCATTTTTGAGTCATTTTAAATAGTATTATATTTTAAAATTTTGTTGTTCAAGTGTTCATTGTTAGACTATAGAACTGATTTTCATATGCTGATGTTCATTCTTGTGACCTTACTAAGCTCATTTATTAGTTATAGGATTTTGGTTTTGCAGATTCCTCAGGAATTTCTACAGAGATCATAATGTCACACATACATAGTGACAGTTTTAGTCCTTCCTATTTTTCCTGTGTTCCTTTTCTTTCTAAGCATATTCAGTGGGTAGGACTTCTAGCACCATGTTGAATAAGAGTGGTGACAGGGGCTGTACTTGCTTTGTTTCCAGTCTTCAGGGGAAAGCCTCAGTCCTTCAGAATCAAGTACAATGGTCCCTGTAAGTTTTTTGGTAGGTGATCTTCAGCAAGTTGAGGAAGTTCTACTCTATTCCTAGATGTCTGAGAATTATTGTCATGAATTGAGGTTGAATTTTGTCAAATGACTTTTCTGCACCAATTAAAATGCTAATGTAATTTTTCTTCTTTACCTTATTAATATGATGATTGGTGTTGATTTTCAATATTTGAACCACCCTTGCATTCCTGGAATATACTTCACTTGTATATACTATTTCATACATTTCTGAATTCTATTCACTAATATTTCTTTAAGTTTTTTTGTCCATATTCAGGAAATGTATCAGTCTGTGGTTTTCCTTTATTGTACTATGCTTTTTTATTTTTACTTTTAATATTGAGGTAACACTAACCTCATAAAATTAATTGGGAAGTGTTTCCTCTCCTATTTTCAGAAAATATTGTATAGAATTAGTGTTCTTTAAACATTTAGTAGAATTATCCAACGAAACTATATTGGCCTAGGGATTTTTCAGGGGTAGTCCTTAACAATGAGTTCAATTTCCTTACTAGTTATTAGCCTCTCCAATTCTCTATTTCATATTGCATGAGTTATGGTAGTTTGTACCATAGAGTTTTTTTTTAAAGAATTGACTCATTTCATCAAGTTGTCAAATTCATATATAGAGAGTTGTAATATTCTCTATATTTGTATATTCTCTATATTTGTAATATTCTCTTATTACTCTTTGATGTCTCCCAGGTCTTTGGTGATGTCTCCTACCATTCCTGATATGGGTAATTTGTGTCTTCTTTTTTCTTGCTAGAGGTTTGTCAATTTTATTGAACTTTTCATAATACCAGCTTTTTGTTCCTCTGTTGGTTTTATGTTTTCAACTTCACTGACCTTTGTTCTTATCTTTCCTTATTGTTTCCTTCCTTCTGCTTCCTTTGGGTTTATTGTGCTTCCTTTTCAAAGTTCTTGAGTGGAGAACTTGGATAATTGATTTGAGACATTTTCTCTTTTCTTAGTGCTATAATTTCCCTCTGAACATTGTTCTATGAACTGAATTGTGTTCCTCCACCAAATAGATGTGTGGAAGATACAGGCTTCAATGTGACTATCTTGGAGACAGTACCTATAAACAGGTAATTAAGATTACAGAGGTCATAAGGCTGGGGCCCTGATTTGACAGGATTAGTGTCCTGCTAAGAAGAGTTATCAGAGCTTCCTCCCCTCCCATTGCTATGTGAGCACACAGTGAGAAGGCAGCCATCTACAAACCAGAAAGAAAGCTCTCACCAGAAAATGAATCAGCTGGCACCTTGATCTTAGACCTAGCCTCCAAAACAGTAAGAAATAAATTTCTGTTCTTTAAGCCACCTAGTCTGTGGCTTTTTGTTATGGTGACCCAAGCAGACTTCCATATATATATTTCTTTAGCTCCATCCCACGAATTAGATATGTTGTATTTTTAGTTTAAGTTCAGTGTGTTTTTAAAATTTCCATTAGGATTTCTATTTTACCTATAACTTATTTAGAAGGTGTTGCTTAGTTTCCAAGTGTTTGGGGACTTTTCTGTTATCTTTATGTTCTTTTATTTCTGTTTTTTTTTTTTTTTTTGTACTATTGTAGTCAGAGAACACATAATATAGAAGTTTAATCTTTGGAATTTATTGAGATTTGTTTTATGGCCCAGGATATGGTTTAGCTTGGTGTATGTTGCATGGGTGCTTGAAAAGAATGTGTATTCTGTTTTTGTTGGGTGGAGGTTTCTGTAAATTTTTATTAGATTCTCTTGGTTGATGGTTTTATTGAGTTCTATTCCTTTCTGTTTTTGTCTTTTGTTCTATCCATTGTTGAGAGATGGGTGTTGAAGTCCCAACTTCAAAACTAAGGATTTGTCTATTTCTTTTTTCAGTTCCATCAATTTTTGCCCACTGTTTTTGCAGCTCTGTTGTTTGATAAGGACACATTTAGGATTCATGTCTGTCTTCTTGGTGGATTAACCCTCTTATCATTATGTATGTTCCTCTCTGTCTCTGCTAATTTTACCCAGAGTAAACTCTGAAGTTTATTTTATCTGATCCATATAGTCACTCATTCTTTCTTTTGATTAATGTCTGCATGGTATATCTTTTTATATCCTTTTAACACCAACCTCCCTATACCATTATAATGAAGTGAATTACTTGTTGAGAGCATAAATTTGGGTTATTTTTTATCCTCTATGTCAATCTCTGACTTCTAATTGCAGAATTTAGAATATATACATTTAATGTAATTTTGACATGTTAGGGTTTAAGTCTATTGTTTTAATTTCTGTTTTCTGTTTGTTCTATTTTTCATGTCGTTTTTTAAAAATTTTTTTCCTTGTGGGATATTTAAACATTTTTTTAGAATTTTAATTTATCTATAATGTTTTTATTATATATTACTGAATTATAATACACATACAATGTTATATTACTGATTCAACAATTCTACACACTACTCAATGCTCACCACGGTAAGTATGTGTAGTCACCATACAATGTTATTACAATATTATTGACTATATTCCCTGTGCTGTACTTTTCATTTCCATGGTTTATTTATTTTTTAAATAGAAGTTTGTACCTCTTAATCTCCTTCTCTTATTTCACCCATCCATCCCCCCACCCACCTTTCCTCTGGCAACTCAGTTTGTTCTCAGTATTTAAGAGTCTGTTTGTTTTTGTTTGTTTATTTGTTTTGTTTTTTTATATGATATGAAATCATATGTCTGACTTATTTCACTGAGCATAATGTTCTCGAGGTCCATCCATGCTGTCACAAATAGCAAGATTTCATTCTTTTTTTATGTCTGAGTAGTATTCCACTGTGTGTGTGTGTGTGTGTGTGTGTGTGTGTGTGTGTATGTGTGTGTATGTATCACTTCTTTTTTACCTGTTCACTTATTGATGGGCATGTGGGTTGCTTTCATATCTTGGCTATTGTAGATAATGCTGCAATAAACATAGGAGTGCACATATCTTTTTGAATTAACATTTTCATTTTCTTTGGGAAAATAGTAGTGGAAGTACCAAATCATATGTTAGTTCCATTTTTAACTTTTTGAGGAGTCCTCATACTGTTTTCCATAGGGGCTGTACCAACTTGTATTCCTACCAACAATGCATGAAGGTTCCCTTTTCTACATCTATAGTATTTTAAGTACATATTTTGGATATTTTTGTGGTATCTCTATGTATTAAGTTATATATACATAACTAATCACAACCTACAGTTGTCCACACTTTACCAGTTTGAGTATAGAAACCTTCTCCTTTTAAGTTCTTTTACCTTCCCAGATTTGTAGTATAATTGATTTACATACATCCTTTACACACATTTAGGACCACAAACAACAGTATTATAATTTTGGCTCAACTTTCAAACATAATTTAGAACATTTAGAAGGAGGAGAAAAATGTATTACACTTATTAAACTTATTATATTTATTATACTTATTAAACATCTACTTATATGTTTTGATTCTTTACTTTGTGCTTTTTCCCACTCTAATGTAGGAGACTTCTTTCCAACATTTCCATTCTGTTCAGAAAACTCCTGGTAGTCATTTCTTTCAGGTGGACTATTGGTAACAAATTTTCTTACTTTTCCTTTGCCTGAGAATGTCTTGATTTCTCCTTAATTCCTGAAGGATATTTTCTCTGGATGTGTAATTTTGAGTTTTTTCTTTCAGCACTTGAAAAATGTTGTGCTATTTCCTCCCTAGTTTGTAATGACAAATATGCTGTCATTTGAATTGTTTTCTCTGATAGGTAAGGTATAATTACTCCCTTGCTGCTTTCAATATTTTTTTCTTTGTCTTTACTTTTCAGAAATTTGATTATGATGTGTTTTGGAATAAATTTCTTTGGGTTTGTCCTGTTTCGAATTCTTCAAGCTTCTTGAAATTTTTTTTTTTTATCAAATATGGGGAAATTTTAGCTATTATTTCTTCAAATACTTTTTCAGTCTTATTCTCTTTTTTTTTCTTTTGGATTCCAATGATATGAGTATTTTTTTTTTTATTTTTTTTAATTTTTTAATATATGAAATTTACTGTCAAATTGGTTTCCATATAACACCCAGTGCTCATCCCAAAAGGTGCCCTCCTCAATACCCATCACCCACCCTGCTCTCCCTCCCACCCCCCATCAACCCTCAGTTTGTTCTCAGTTTTTAACAGTCTCTAATGCTTTGGCTCTTTCCCACTCTAACCTCTTTTTTTTTTTTTTTTTCCTTCCCCTCCCCCATGGGTTTCTGTTATGTTTCTCAGGATCCACATAAGAGTGAAACCATATGGTATCTGTCTTTCTCTGTATGGCTTATTTCACTTAGCATCACACTCTCCAGTTCCATCCATGTTGCTACAAAAGGCCATATTTCATTTTTTCTCATTGCCACGTAGTATTCCATTGTGTATATAAACCACAATTTCTTTATCCATTCATCAGTTGATGGACATTTAGGCTCTTTCCATAATTTGGCTATTGTTGAGAGTGCCGCTATAAACATTGGGGTACAGGTGCCCCTATGCATCAGTACTCCTGTATCCCTTGGATAAATTCCTAGCAGTGCTATTGCTGGGTCATAGGGTAGGTCTATTTTTAATTTTCTGAGGAACCTCCATACTGTTTTCCAGAGCGGCTGCACCAATTTGCATTCCCACCAACAGTGCAAGAGGGTTCCTGTTTCTCCACATCCTCTCCAGCATCTATAGTCTCCTGATTTCTTCATTTTGGCCACTCTGACTGGCGTGAGGTGGTATCTGAGTGTGGTTTTGATTTGTATTTCCCTGATAAGGAGCGACGTTGAACATCTTTTCATGTGCCTGTTGGCCATCCGGATGTCTTCTTTAGAGAAGTGTCTATTCATGTTTTCTGCCCATTTCTTCACTGGGTTATTTGTTTTTCGGGTGTGGAGTTTGATGAGCTCTTTATAGATTTTGGATACTAGCCCTTTGTCCGATGTGTCATTTGCAAATATCTTTTCCCATTCCGTTGGTTGCCTTTTAGTTTTGTTGGTTGTTTCCTTTGCTGTGCAGAAGCTTTTTATCTTCATAAGGTCCCAGTAATTCACTTTTGCTTTTAATTCCCTTGCCTTTGGGGATGTGCCGACTAAGAGATTGCTACGGCTGAGGTCAGAGAGGTCTTTTCCTGCTTTCTCCTCTAAGGTTTTGATGGTTTCCTGTCTCACATTCAGGTCCTTTATCCATTTTGAGTTTATTTTTGTGAATGGTGTGAGAAAGTGGTCTAGTTTCAACCTTCTGCATGTTGCTGTCCAGTTCTCCCAGCACCATTTGTTAAAAAGACTGTCTTTTTTCCATTGGATGTTCTTTCCTGCTTTGTCAAAGATGAGTTGGCCATACGTTTGTGGGTCTAGTTCTGGGGTTTCTATTCTATTCCATTGGTCTATGTGTCTGTTTTTATGCCAATACCATGCTGTCTTGATGATGACAGCTTTGTAGTAGAGGCTAAAGTCTGGGATTGTGATGCCTCCTGCTTTGGTCTTCTTCTTCAAAATGACTTTGGCTATTCGGGGCCTTTTGTGGTTCCATATGAATTTTAGGATTGCTTGTTCTAGTTTTGAGAAGAATGCTGGTGCAATTTTGATTGGGATTGCATTGAATGTGTAGATAGCTTTGGGTAGTATTGACATTTTGACAATATTTATTCTTCCAATCCATGAGCAGGGAATGTCTTTCCATTTCTTTATATCTTCTTCAATTACCTGCATAAGCTTTCTATAGTTTTCAGCATACAGATCTTTTACATCTTTGGTTAGATTTATTCCTAGGTATTTTATGCTTCTTGGTGCAATTGTGAATGGGATCAGTTTCTTCATTTGTCTTTCTGTTGCTTCATTGTTAGTGTATAAGAATGCAACTGATTTCTGCACATTGATTTTGTATCCTGCAACTTTGCTGAATTCATGTATCAGTTCTAGCAGACTTTTGGTGGAGTCTATCGGATTTTCCATGTATAATATCATGTCATCTGCAAAAAGCGAAAGCTTGACTTCATCTTTGCCAATTTTGATGCCTTTGATTTCCTTTTGTTGTCTGATTGCTGATGCTAGAACTTCCAGCACTATATTAAACAGCAGCGGTGACAGTGGGCATCCCTGTCGTGTTCCTGATCTCAGGGAAAAAGCTCTCAGTTTTTCCCCGTTGAGGATGATGTTAGCTGTGGGCTTTTCATAAATGGCCTTTATGATCTTTAAGTATGTTCCTTCTATCCCGACTTTCTCAAGGGTTTTTATTAAGAAAGGGTGCTGGATTTTGTCAAAGGCCTTTTCTGCATCGATTGACAGGATCATATGGTTCTTCTCTTTTTTTTTGTTAATGTGATGTATCACGTTGATTGATTTGCGAATGTTGAACCAGCCCTGCATCCCAGGAATGAATCCCACTTGATCATGGTGAATAATTCTTTTTATATGCTGTTGAATTCGATTTGCTAGTATCTTATTAAGAATTTTTGCATCCATATTCATCAGGGATATTGGCCTGTAGTTCTCTTTTTTTACTGGGTCTCTGTCTGGTTTAGGAATCAAAGTAATACTGGCTTCATAGAATGAGTCTGGAAGTTTTCCTTCCCTTTCTATTTCTTGGAATAGCTTGAGAAGGATAGGTATTATCTCTGCTTTAAATGTCTGGTAGAACTCCCCTGGGAAGCCATCTGGTCCTGGACTCTTATTTGTTGGGAGATTTTTGATAACCGATTCAATTTCTTCGCTGGTTATGGGTCTGTTCAAGCTTTCTATTTCCTCCTGATTGAGTTTTGGAAGAGTGTGGGTGTTTAGAAATTTGTCCATTTCTTCCAGGTTGTCCAATTTGCTGGCATATAATTTTTCATAGTATTCCCTGATAATTGTTTGTATCTCTGAGGGATTGGTTGTAATCATTCCATTTTCATTCATGATTTTATCTATTTGGGTCATCTCCCTTTTCTTTTTGAGAAGCCTGGCTAGAGGTTTGTCAATTTTGTTTATTTTTTCAAAAAACCAACTCTTGGTTTCGTTGATCTGCTCTACAGTTTTTTTAGATTCTATATTGTTTATTTCTGCTCTGATCTTTATTATTTCTCTTCTTCTGCTGGGTTTAGGCTGCCTTTGCTGTTCTGCTTCTATTTCCTTTAGGTGTGCTGTTAGATTTTGTATTTGGGATTTTTCTTGTTTCTTGAGATAGGCCTGGATTGCAATGTATTTTCCTCTCAGGACTGCCTTCGCTGCATCCCAAAGCGTTTGGATTGTTGTATTTTCATTTTCGTTTGTTTCCATATATGTTTTAATTTCTTCTCTAATTGCCTGGTTGACCCACTCATTCGTTAGTAGGGTGTTCTTTAACCTCCATGCTTTTGGAGGTTTTCCAGACTTTTTCCTGTGGTTGATTTCAAGCTTCATAGCATTGTGGTCTGAAAGTATGCATGGTATAATTTCAATTCTTGTAAACTTATGAAGGGCTGTTTTGTGACCCAGTATATGATCTATCTTGGAGAATGTTCCATGTGCACTCGAGAAGAAAGTATATTCTGTTGCTTTGGGATGCAGAGTTCTAAATATATCTGTCAAGTCCATCTGATCCAATGTATCATTCAGGGCCCTTGTTTCTTTATTGACTGTGTGTCTAGATGATCTATCCATTTCTGTAAGTGGGGTGTTAAAGTCCCCTGCAATTACCACATTCTTATCAATAAGGTTGCTTATGTTTATGAGTAATTGTTTTATATATCTGGGGGCTTGGGTATTTGGCGCATAGACATTTATAATAGTTAGCTCTTCCTGGTGGATAGACCCTGTGATTATTATATAATGCCCTTCTTCATCTCTTGTTACAGCCTTTAATTGAAAGTCTAGTTTGTCTGATATAAGTATGGCTACTCCAGCTTTCTTTTGGCTTCCAGGAGCATGATAAATAGTTCTCCATCCCCTCACTCTCAATCTAAAGGTGTCCTCAGATCTAAAATGAGTCTCTTGTAGACAGCAAATAGATGGGTCTTGTTTTTTTATCCATTCTGATACCCTATGTCTTTTAGTTGGCGCATTTAATCCATTTACATTCAGTGTTATTAAAGAAAGATATGGGTTTAGAGTCATTGTGATGTCTGTATGTTTTATGCTTGTAGTGATGTCTCTGGTATTTTGTCTCACAGGATCCCCCTTAGGATCTCTTGTAGGGCTGGTTTAGTGGTGACAAATTCCTTCAGTTTTTGTTTGTTTGGGAAGACCTTTATCTCTCCTTCTATTCTAAATGACAGACTTCCTGGATAAAGGATTCTCGGCTGCATATTTTTTCTGTTTAGCACACTGTAGATATCGTGCCAAGCCTTTCTGGCCTGCCAAGTTTCAAAGGAGAGATCAGTCACGAGTCTTATAGGTCTCCCTTTATATGTGAGGGCACGTTTATCCCTTGCTGCTTTCAGAATTTTCTCTTTATCCTTGTATTTTGCCAGTTTCACTATGATATGTCGTGCAGAAGATCGATTCAAGTTACGTCTGAAGGGAGTTCTCTGTGCCTCTTGGATTTCAATGCCTTTTTCCTTCCCCAGTTCAGGGAAGTTCTCAGCTATAATTTGTTCAAGTACCCCTTCAGCACCCTTCCCTCTCTCTTCCTCCTCTGGGATACCAATTATGCGTATATTATTTTTTTTTAGTGTATCACTTAGTTCTCTAATTTTCCCCTCATACTCCTGGATTTTTTTATCTCTCTTTCTTTCAGCTTCCTCTTTCTCCATAACTTTATCTTCTAGTTCACCTATTCTCTCCTCTGCCTCTTCAAGCCGAGCCATCGTGGATTCCATTTTGTTTTGCAATTCGTTTAAAGCGTTTTTCAACTCCTCGTGACTGTTCCTTAGTCCCTCGATCTTTGTGGCAAGAGATTCTCTGCTGTCCTGTATACTGTTTTCAAGCCCAGCGATTAATTTTATGACTATTATTCTAAATTCACTTTCTGTTATATTATTTAAATCCTTTTTGATCAGTTCATTAGCTGTTGTTATTTCCTGGAGATTCTTCTGAGGGGAATTCTTCCGTTTGGTCATTTTGGAGAGTCCCTGGCGTGGTGAGGACCTGCAGTGCACTTCCCCTGTGCTGTGGTGTATAACTGGAGTTAGTGGGCGGGGCCGCAGTCCGACCCGATGTCTGCCCCCAGCCCACTGCTGGGGCCACAGTCAGACTGGTGTGTGCCCTCTCTTCCCCTCTCCTAGGGGCGGGATTCACTGTGGGGTGGCGTGTCCCGTCTGGGCTACTTGCACACTGCCAGGCTTGTGTTGCTGGGGATCTGGCGTATTAGCTGGGGTGGGTAGGCAAGGTGCACGGGGGCTGGAGGGGCAGGCTTAGCTCGCTTCTCCTTAGGTGATCCACTTCAGGAGGGGCCCTGTGGCAGCGGGAGGGAGTCAGATCCGCTGCCGGAGGTTTGGCTCCGCAGAAGCACAGAGTTGGGTGTTTGCGCGGAGTGAGCAAGTTCCCTGGCAGGAACTGGTTCCCTTTGGGATTTTGGCTGGGGGATGGGCGGGGGAGATGGCGCTGGCGCCTTTGTTCCCCGCCAAGCTGAGCTCTGCCGTCCGGGGGCTCAGCAGCTCTCCCTCCCTTTGTCCTCCAGCCTTCCCGCTTTCCACGCAGAGCTGTTAACTTATGACCTCCCAGACGCTAAGTCGCGCTTGCTGTCGGAACACAGTCTGTCCGGCCCCTCCGCTTTTGCCAGCCCGACTCGGGGGCTCTGCTTGGCCGGCGAGCCGCCCCTCCGCCCCGGCTCCCTCCCGCCAGTCCGTGGAGCGCGCACCGCCTAGCCGCCCTTCCTACCCTCTTCCGTGGGCCTCTGGTCTGCGCTTGACTCCGGAGACTCCCTTCTGCTAATCCTCTGGCGGTTTTCTGGGTTCTTTAGGCAGGTGTAGGTGGAATCTAAGTGATCGGCAGGACGCGCTGTGAGCCCCGCGTCCTCCTACGCCGCCATCTTCCGGAACCTGGCTCCCCAATGATATGAGTATTATATCATTTGCTATTATCTTGTATGTCTCTGAGGCTCTGTTCATTTTTTTTTTTCAGTCTATTTTTTTTCTTCTATTGTTCTGATTGGGTAATTTCTATTTTACCTTCAAGTTTATTGGCTTATTATTATCATCATCATCATCATCATCATTATATTATTCTCTCCATTTTGCTGTGGAGCCCATCCATTGATTTTATTATTTGGGATATTATGATTTTTAGTTCTATAATTTCTTTTTGGTTCTCCATTATACCTTTTACATCTTTGCTGAAAATTCCTATTTTTCATTTGTTTCAGGCATGTTTATAATTATTTACTGAAGTACTTTTATGATGACTGATTTAAAATTTTCATAAGATAATTCAAACATCTCTTTCATCTCAGTTTTGCTATCTGTTGCTATCTTTTTTCATTCAAGTTGACATTTTACTGGTTCTTGTTATGGCAAGTGATTTCCAACTGAAACCTGGAAATTTTTGGTATGGTAATTTGGCTCTGCACTAGACCTTTATTGATATTACTGTGGCTAGGAGGGTAGGAATAATTCATTACTATTCCCCAAGGGCCACCATTGAGGCTAGGGGTGTTGGCCTCCTTACCATTGGGCAGTGGCAAAAGTCATGACTCTCTGCAAGGCTGCCTCTGATCCCACCCTTGAAGACAGGCAAGGGTACCTCTTTTCTGTCAGTGAAGAGTGGAAATCCAGACTCCTGCATGGTCTCTACCGCACTGTGGTGAGATCTTACTGCTCAAGGCAATGAAAGACTCAGACCTCTCTGACAACTCTCTGATGGAGGTTAGGTTAAAATCTAGGCTCTCCACTGGCTCTTGCTAGTGTCCATGCAGTATGACCACAGTTTTTCTGTGCTGTTTGGCTGGAGTTGATTGGTTATTGTCTAAAAGTTCTCTGTCTTGCTGGACAGCCCCTTTGCTGGTCTTTGATTAGAGAAAGCAAGCATTTATTGGGAGTTTGAGAAATCTGTGCCTATTGTATTTCTGGTAGTCAGCTTCTTCTACTACAAGTCTGGGATATATGAGGTAAAAAGAAAACCTAAGAGGTATAGCACTGTTTTCCCATGGGTCCCTCAGTCAGTAGCTCATCTTCTGTTTTCTCCCCACTGTTCAGTCTTCTGATGTTTGTTTTATATATGATGTCCAGGGGCTTTAGTTGTACTTAGCAGGTAAACATCTGGAGACTAGAGAGAGATTTATTTACTTCATCTTCCCTGAGGTGGAGACCCTGAAGCCTGTGTGTGTATAGTCTTCAAGCTAATAACGGTTTTTACATTTTAAAGGGTTCTAAAAAATTCAGAACAAAATATAACAGACAAAAATAACTGTAAAAACAAGGAATATGTGACAGAGACCATATATGGTTCATAGAGCCTAAAATATTTACTATTTGATTCTTTGCCAAAGAATTTTATTGACCCTTGTTTAAAGTTAAAGCCACTCAGGTGCCCCATTCCTTGTTTAGACATAAGCTAACTTTTATTTTACTTTTTAAAGTAGGCCTCATGACCAGCATGAAGCCCAAAACAGAGCCAAGCACAGACTCTGAGATCAAGACCTGAGCTGAGATCAAGAGTTGGGATACTTAACTGAGTCACCCAGGTGCCCCAACATAAGTTAAATTTTAGAGCAGAATTAGTGTTATGACATTTTACTTATGTCATTCTCAGTGCTTTCATTTATTTCTGTAGATCCAGGTTTTTGTATCATTTTTTTTCTATCTGAAGAACTTCCTTTTACATTTCTTTTAGAGCAGGTATACTGGCAATAGATTTCTTTGTTTTGTTTGATAAACATGTTTTTATTTTTCCTTAATTTTAACAATTTTTCTTTTTGAGAGCTGGGAGGGGCAGAGGGAGAGGGAGAGAGAGAAACTTAAGCAGGCTCCACACCCAGCATGGAGCTGGATGAGGGGCTGGATCTCACTACCATGAGATCATGGCCTGAGCGAAAATCAAGAGTCAGGTGCTTAAAACACAGAGCCACTCAGATGTCCCTTTCCTTAATTTTAAAAGGTATTTTATTAAATATGTAATTGACTCCACCCACCCCTTTCAATCCTTTAAACATGTCACTGTATTGTCTTCTGGCTTGTATAGTTTCTGATGAAAGTCTTCTGTAATTCTTATATTTTTTCCTCTGTATGTAGTGTCTTTCCCATCCCTGTGGCTGCCTTCAAGATTTTATCTTTATCTTTGGTTTTCAGGAGTTTAAATATAATATGTTTATATTTTTTAGGGAATGGGTGTATTTATTCTGTTTGATATTCTTTGAGAGTTTGGATCTGTGGTTTGGTATCTGTCATTAATTTTTGGGCATTATCTGTTCAAATATGTTTTTTTCTGCACTGTTCCTCTTCTTTCCATCTGGGATTTTGCATGTATATACATTAGACTGTTTTATGTTATCCAACAGCTTTTAGGTGCTCTATTTTTTCACTAATTTTTCTTTTTGTGGTTTAGTTTACATAATTTATATGGACCTATCTTTCAGTTTACTGAGTATTTCCTCAGCTCTATTGATCCTATTATTGAGCCCATGAAAACACTTTCGATTCTTTTATCACACTTTTCATTTTTAGCATTCCCATTATTATTTCTCATAATTTTTATGTCTCTGTTGAAGTTGCCCATCTGATCATGCAGGCTGAATACCTTTTCACTTGAATGTTTAACATGTTAGTTATAGTTATTTTACTTATTTATTATTTATTTATTTATTTATTTATTATTCATTTATTTTTGAGAGAGAGAGAGAGAATGAAGGGGAGGGGGCAGAAGGAGAGGGTGAAAGAGAATCTTAAGCAGACCCCATACCTAGCTCAGAGCCCAATGAAGGGCTCAATCTAATGATTGTGAGACCCTGACCTGAGTCAGTATCAAGAATAGGATGCTTAACTGACTGAGGCACCTAGGCACCCCATATGCTTTTTTATTTTTAAGATGACATCTTTTATAGGACAGTGGAGACTAATGTAACTAGTGTTATTGCCTGGAAACGGATATTCTCCCTCTCATTTTTCTGAGTCGTTAGTTTGGAATTGAGTCATCTAAGTTGAGCTGTGTTTGGGTTTTCTTATTACTATGGTCACTCTCAGTCCAACAGGGTCTTTAAATTTTTGTAGTGTTATCTTATTTTAGAGTGAGGTTGTCACATTAGTCCATGTTCAACCTTTAGCAATTCATTAAAAGTTTGAAGGGTGTCCATTGTCTGCTGCAAATAAACAGGGGGTTGTGTTCTGTCTCTCCTTGGAGTTACCTGTTTTTATTTAGATTTTGGGTTAGTTGTTTTGTTCTGCAATCTCAGATCTCTTATTTACTCAATAAAAGTTGTGATTTCACAAATTATTGAGAATTTTTTGGTTGTAAGATGAGAGCAATGCTCTTTTCAGTTTTTTACATCCCGGTCTGAAGCTTAAAATCTTATGAAGGCCATTTTGAGTCTTTGATCTCTCATTCATGGCCTGCTCAATCTAATTCAAGTTATGTAACTTCTTCTACAAGCCATAGTTTTCTGATCTATTAAAGGAAAATAGAAATATTTACCTCATAGGATTGTTGTTTAGGATTAAGTTAAAGATAAAAAATATGCATGGCCACAGTGCCTGACACAAAACAGTATATTTTAAATCTCCTCTGCTTTCTATCACCTAATGAAATAGATTAAGGATGTTTTACAAGTAGAAATTATTTTAAATTATATTTTTGTCAACCCACAATACAAACAACATAACCTCATTTGCCTCATTTAGTTTTAGTCGGGGAACGAGTACTATTCTCATAAATTTGGAGAGAAGTTTTCAGAAGACTGAAATCTGCCGTTGGGGTTCGAAGTAAATGGTTGCTTTCCTGGACATTTCCTTTGAATTCTCTCTGCAGCATCTCCTGACAGATTGCCTTTGCCAGTGAACATGCTGTCTACTGAGATAGCTCTTCCCTTTGAAGCAGCTCAGAGGGGTCCTAGGTTTTCTTTGTTTGAGCTGAACTTCTGTGTCTCTGACTCCCACTCTTTGGTTCTGATGATAGTTCTGAATCCTTATTGCCATTATACCCTTAATTTATGTGAAAATAGCTCTCACATTCTCTCTAACTCTTCTTGCCTTTGGGAGAAACCTCCCAGGATTTAATTTTTATTCATGTGACAGGATGTCCTGACTCACAGTCACATGCCACCAAGTTTCTTCTGCTCAAGTTCTTCTACAGGTGGGACTCTATGAACTGAGCCTCCAGGTGAGGGCTGACCCAACCTGAGTTGATCAAGATTGCAACTTTGTTGATCCAGACACTATTGTGCAGCCCAAGTTTGTGCTAACCTTTGCAGGGTCATTATTTCTGCTGACTCCTTGAGTAAAAGCCCTGTCTGTATCTTCCCCATCTTTTATTCAAGCAGTTGGATTTTAGCCCAAGAACATCTGATATTCATCTTTGTTGACTGCTATCCTATTCTTCAGCACATCACAGTCATTTTGGGTCTTTGTCTTGTCCTCCATCACATGCTTTCCTCCCTATGGCTTCTTTACATCTGTGAACCTGATAAGCTTAATGGACCCATCCATCCTCTAGTAAAGGCCAGATCCAGAGGACCTGGACAGGAAGCTAGGGTTCCTTCAACCACTTACTGTCCTGCCCACCTCAAGGCTTCGGGGAAGCCTGCCTTGCCCCTAGCTCTGGGGGCCTGTCAGGCTCATAGACACAACCAGCACTTTTGGTTCATGCTCCTGACAATTTACTTTCTTTGTGGTCCTTGTTAATGCTCCTTGGGTTTTTCTATCAGTGTCTGCTTCTCCCCAGTACCTCCTAACATAATTTTCCTGGTGTTCTCCTCAGGCTGTCCACTCCCACAGTGGTGGAGGGACCTTGTTAAAGGAGATCTGCCACTAAGACTTTCCCTAAGTTGTCTTCAGATTCTTTGCACCAGTCCAGCTGACTTTGAGTTCATCTGTCCTTCTGAGTTCCAAGTTCTAGTCTTATAATTCCTCTTTTTAGTGTATGACTGCCACCCTCCCCCCTTAGTCCTTGCATACCCCCAAATTCCAGCCCTAGTTCATGTCCCACATCATCCCTCACATATTTCTTGAAAGCAGGTTTCACACGACTTCATACAAGCCAGTGATAATTCAGTGACTAAGAGGACAGTGGAAAGGATGAGGTCTGGGGACATTTGCCAGAAACCTCCCCCAGGCCATCTGTATGGGTTATGCATTATAAAAGGTGACTGGGACAGGTCACAACTGTCCTACGTCACCTGACTCATTGTAGGCTTTCCTTCTACTCCTTTACTTCTGAGGTCATTTTCCAGGAATGACAAGACAGAATTATAATAGGAAATGGGAAACCCTGCTTTCCTTATTTCCTCCATAAATTTTATGTCATCAGCCTGAGACTTCAGTTCTGACTTTCCTGAACTTGCTGTGAAAAATAATACTTCCCCAGTACCTACTCTTGTAGTTTAGACATTTGAACTTATTTCATGCTTGCCTGGCTTGAGGTTCTCTTTTTCCCTTTCTTGGTCTCAGAACCGCTCCTTGTTTCTGAGCAAGATAGAACAAAATTAAGGGCAGTACAAATTAATATAAGAATTTTCTAATGAGGAACAAGAATGAAGATCAGTTTATTATAGAAAAGGCTAAGGCATATTAATTTATTTTACAAGTAGGGGGAAAGAGAGGGGGAAGAAGGATTTGTGAGGTAGCTGGGGGTCAGAGAAAAGAAGAGGTAGAGAGAGGGGGGAAGGAGGGTCTGTGAGGTAGCTGGAGGCCAGAGAAGGTAGGGGGTAGAGAGAGAGGGGGGAAGGAGGGTCTGTGAGGTAGCTGGGGGTCAGAGAAGAGAAGAGGTAGAGAGAGGGGGGAGGAGGGTCTGTGAGGTAGCTGGGGTTCAGAGAAGGTGGGGGTAGAGAGAGGGGGGAAGGAGGGTCTTTGAGGTAGCTGGGGGTCAGAGAAGATAAGAGGTAGAGAGAGGGGGGAGGAGGGTCTGTGAGGTAGCTGGGGTTCAGAGAAGGTGGGAGTAGAGAGAGGGGGGAAGGAGGGTCTTTGAGGTAGCTGGGGGTCAGAGAAGATAAGAGTTAGAGAGAGGGGGGAAGGAGGGTCTGTGAGGTAGCTGGGGGTCAGAGAAGTTAGGGGGTAGAGAGAGAGGGGAAGGAGGGTTTGTGAGGTAGCTGGGGGCCAGAGAAGGTAGGGCATGGAGCGTTAGGAGACTCTTAAGGTGAAACTTCTTTCCCTGACATTCAGTGCTCTGCTGGGGTCCTTTCTTCCTGGCTCCACTTGGCTCTTTTTTCTTAAATTGTGCATGTGTCTGAAACCAGAGCACCCTTCTTTCAGTTCATTTAGGAGATATGTGCAGGTGGAAGCTATAATAGTGCACTTTAAAGCAACTCACAAAGTTATTTATAGAACACCAACTATGTGCCAGGCCCTTGTAAAGTTCTGGGGATTCAGGAAATGAGTAACATAGTCCCTTCTTCAAGAAGCTTGGGGTCCTGTGGGGACTATGAGCCAATAGACATCCAGCAATAAGGGATGTGGGCATAATGTAGTGGGGGCAGGAAAGGGTCAGCTAGGATGCATCAGGGAGGCTGCTATGCACAGCCAGGAGCCTGAGATCATATTATTGTGCCAAATGGCAAGAGAAACTGGATCCTTGCATTGACCCATAGGCCATTCTTCAGGGACACATGTCTCCTCTGAAACCCCAGCCCTGGCCTCTGTCTCCTCATCTGCCACCCAGCAGACACTTCCTGTTCCTCCATATTTAATTTGTCCACAGAAGCCCTTCAGCTGGTGATCTGGCAATCTCAAGTCTCCCCACTGGCAAGTGCAGAAGGGGATAGTAGCAGGGGGACAGGGATGGGAGCAGCAGGACTTCACGCTGCTGGCAGAGAATAAGTTGGCACGCTATCTGGTGAAGCCTGTAAGGGCAAAGATGCCTGCAGCCCCAGCATCCCACCCACAGATCTCTTCCCTGGAGAAGCACTAGCACAGGCCCCAGGTGGCACAGGACTGTTCTTTTCAGCATTACTGCAGCGCCCCACATTCCAGCAGTAAACAGATGGATAAATGAGGGCAAGTGCATACAGTGGGGTGCTGCAGAGGAGTTAAAATAGATGTGCACTTACCCACTTTGGTTAGTCTTATAATCATCCTGTGGAGAAAAAGGAGCATGTTCCAGAGAGATCTAGGCAGTGTAATACCACTTATACACAGATGAGAACCCAAGAAAATACTTTGCGATGTTTCTGGATGAATAAATATGTAGTAAAAACATCGAAACATGCATGACAATGACAAATAGTAAGTTCCTGATGGCCTTTGGGGAGGGAGGGAGGGGCAGGAGATTGAGGAGAGGTCTGCAGGAGACTTTGAGTGTGTCTGCAATGCCCAATTTCTTAAAAGAGAGTCTCCACTTCACACATCACTAGCTACTGACCTTTGTCTCTCCTCCCTTTTATAGCTGAGTTTCTCTGAAGAATTGTCTAGACTTTCTGTCTCCTTGTTCTCAAATCTCACACATTCCTCCATTTACCCTCATCTGGTGTCTGGCCCTAACAAGACATGGAAGCAGCTGTTTCCAAGACCCCCAATGACCTCCAGGTCACTCAGTCTGACAGGGAGCAACAAAACGTTGTGCACACATGCCTGTGCACATGCACACACACACACACACACACACACACACACACACACAGTTTCAAGCATAGGAAACAAGTGAATGCATCATCCAGTTTTAGCAAATCTTAACATTTTTATCTGATTCTGACTTTTTTCTAAGACCTTCCCTCCCCTCTCTCTCAGCCCCATCAAATCCATTTCCCTCTGCAAGCTCCTGGGTCCCGCGCTCTCCTCCATTCCACTGCACCATCACCCGGGCTGTGGAGGCCACAGGGTGAGATAGCCTCCACAAAGTGATTCCATCCAGGCTCCACCACTGACCAGCCACATTACCTGGACAGGTTGTAAATCATCTGTGCCTCAGTTTCCTCATCCTGGGTTTATTGGGGGGTTAAATGACCTAACACATGGGAAACCCATGGCACAGAGCAGAACACAGAGGTGAGCATACATCATGGCACACTGAGGTTCTGTGCACTCTCTTTCTGGCTACTTAGTGGGCATCTGGGGGTGTATATGTCCATTCTCCCACCTTCAGCATTTCCCATCCTGAGGGCAGAGGTGGGCTTCCAAAACTCAAACCTGGATAGGTCACCACTCCGTAGGCTCCTCTCCACTGTTTTCAGAATGAATGGTCAGCTGCCTTGCCCACCTCATCCACATCACCTTCCATTCATGGACTATTTGTCAACAAAACTCCCCTCCCTGCAGGACCTTTGGATGTGCTGTTCCATTCTCTTGGCCTTTCTTCACTCCCAACGTGTTGCCTTGTCAGGCTTGAGCCCTTTTAGACCACCAGCTGAGGGTCTGTTTGTGTGATGGGCTTTCATAGTGTGATGTGTTTTGTTTACAATGTTTGCACAGTGTGTAATGGTGCAGTTGTTAATTTATTCAACAATAAGTTGCTGAGCACTTACAGTGTGTCAGGACCTGTGCATGATGCTGGGATGTGGCAGGGAGCACAGAGGCCTAGGCCCCATGTCCAAGGCACCGTTAGTCCCTTAGGAAGCAACACTAAGCGGGCAGCTGGAAGTACCACAAGGCCTCAGAGGAGAGATGCACACCTCACAGGAGTGTGCAATGGGGGCTGACCTAATTGGGAGCATCCTGAAGCCTTCTCTAAAATAATCTGAAGAGTGAGTCATATCTACCTAGAATGAAAGGGGAAAGAAAAGTCCAGGCAGAAGGAATAGCATGCTCAAAGGCTCTGAAGCAGGAAAGAACATGACATTTTTGAAATATTTTGATTTAAAGGGCAAGTCGTGGAGATAAAAGCCTGAGGGATAACAAGGAAGAGCAGTTAGGATGCTGGAAGGAAAGAGCATCACAGAGGAAAGAAGCCCTAAGGACCTTCACTGAAGCAGGGTCAGTGATGATTCCTGCTGTAGAAACAAGTGTCAGCAGAGCAGCAGGAGCAATAAGAGTGGGGTGTGAGTGCTTGCCATCCACTAGGGAGGAAGGCCATCCCCTTCCTTTTGCTGTTTGTCCTCTGTGTGTGGCCTCAGACTCATGTATGTTGCCTCATACTCATAAGATGGCTGCTGCTCCTCCAGGCCTTGCCTCTGAGTTCCAGAATGGAAGACAGAGGTAGGAGAAGGGATAAAGGGCTTTTTCACAGGGAGGCTTTACTGTTAATGTTGCAATTGTCTAATTGAGGAGGCTGCCTTCTGCTGGAACTTTTGTCTACGTCTTACTGGCTATGGAGACAGTGCTATCCCTATAGGCTGGGATGTTATTTTTAGTTGGGTACATCACTACCTCTAAAAAGACATGTTTTTGTCTTAGAAGGAATTGTCTACCCCAGAGGAAGTAAGCTAAGAACTGACTTGGGGCCTCTCAGAGTTCTGGGTGGTCTTTGAGAGAGGGGTTTCAGAGCTGGTTACTGGAATTAGTCTCTAGCAGCGTCCAATTAAAGAGAGAGCGCCCACCACTGGCACGTGGATTCCACTGAGCAGGAACATCCCCAAGATGGCTCATCCTTTTTCTCTTTCTGCACAAGAATTCCGGGGCAGTCGTGTACCTGAGGGGTTCAAGTTAAAGCTTTGTTATTCAAAACAGTATTTACTCTTTTTTAAGTTTATTTATTTATCTTTAAGTAATCTCTATACTCAATGTGGGGCTCAAGCTCACAACCCTGAGATCAAGAGTCAAATGCTCCTCTGACTGAGCCAGAAATATTTACTCTTTTTAAAAATCATCAAGCCAACCTGACCAAATTGTGTCAGGCAAAAAGTAGATCATGACCAGTGGCAGGTGGGCCATTCCTTAACCTGCAACAGGAAGAGCCTGGTGGTGGTGAGACCACCCCCCGTCCCCCACCAGCTGAACCTGCTTGCTTTTCAGAGTGTAGGGCTGGAGACAGTGTCCAACGTTGGAACTCTTGTGGGCAGTGGCCCCATGAGGGAGAGGAGCGCCCTCCCATCCTCAGACAGAGGGGTATGTACTGAGGTGGGCAGAGAGAAGGGTGGGGCGCTCACCCACAGAGGAGGGCGCCCTTCTGTTATCCACTCACATGAAGAAAATGAAAGAACAACTTGCCTGAGGACACACACCTGGGTTCAATTTAAGGACACAGTATAGGCAAGAGTACTGAGGTATGCTTTCTGTCCCTTCTTATTGCACGGAAGTGCCTCCTTTCTCAGGAAGCCCTCCTGGACTGCTGGGGCCCACACTGTTCTTTTTTTCTCCAGCGGTCACTTGGGCCTCTGTGCCCCAAATAGGTTCATACCTAGGGGGTGCATGTCTTTACTGTAATGAGACTGATGATAACAAGTGAAATAGCCTGTTTCTCCTTTACTTAGGGCAGAACAGCTGGGTTGGTGACAGCAAGCTGAGGGAGGGTGCTCTGAACACCAGTAGACGTGCCTGCAAGCTTTACCCCAGTCTGCCTTGCCTAAGGGCCTTCGGCAAACGCCCACTGGGGACAGTGCTTCCTTCTTCCTCCAGGGCCTTTTCAGATTGCATTAGGTTCTCCAGAGAAACAGAACCAGTAGGATGTATATGTATGTATGTATGTATGTATGTGTGTATATATGTATGTAGACACATACACATAACAAATATGTATGTATTTATTGTTATAGGAATTATATTATATATATGGATATATATGTATTATCCTTGTTATAGGAATTGGCTCATGCGGTTATAGGGTCGAGAAGTCCCACAATCTGCTGTCTGCAAGCTGGAGAACCGAGGGAGCCGGTGGTATAATTCAGTTCAAGTCCAGAGGCCTGAGGACTGGGGGGCTGATGGTTTCAGTCCTGGTCTGGGTCCAGGTACTTGAGAACAAGGAGCACTGATGTCTGAGAGCAGGAGAAGATGGATAGCTCAGCTCAGGCAGAGAGGAAAGAAGTTTGCTCTTTACCTTTTTGTTCCCTTCAGGCCCTGATGGAGTAGATGATGTGTACTCACACTGGAGAGGCCATCTGCTCAGTCTGCCAATTCAAATGCTAATCTCTTCTGGAAACCCTGTCACAGAAGTAATGTTTTAGCAGCATCTGGGCATCCCTTAGTTCCGTCACAGTGACAAGTAAAATTAACCATGACCAGATGGTGGTCCTGGAGGTGCTAACACTGGGGCAAGTGGGCCCAATTTCACTGGTCCCTGGACACATTACTTCCCTCCCAGTTGGAGAAGTGGCTGAGCAGCAGAGGGCACCGGCCTGTGGTTGAGGGAAATTGCCCAAAGTATGGGGACACCAGGAGACACCCCAGCTCTCTGGGACAGCCCTTCAGGCAGGAGCCTGGCCCCCACCTCCCTGGATTCCCGAGTCCTATCCTTTCCCTCTCAGCCTGTCCCCTCCCTTCCTTGGTCTAGGTTATGAATCCTGGCCACCTGCCAAGTGCTTGGGAAACTTGGCAAGGTGAGTGGACCCTAGAGCTGCAGATGCCCCGATGCTGGTGTTTTTCCCAAGCCCTTCTGGAGGCTTCAGGGCTCAGCCAGAATCAAGAGCCTTAGTTGTTTCATTAACTCACATGAATTTTCCTGTATAACACGCATGTCTGGTTTGGATGGCTACCACATCTGCCAGGTGGCAGTGATGTGGCAGTTCCTCTCCTCCACCTCCTGTTAACTCCTCCCCTCACTCTCTATCTCCTCCTCCACCTTCTGTTAACTCCTCCCCTCACCCTCCATCTCCTCTCCTCCACTTCCTGTTAACTCCTCCCCTCACTCTCTATCTCCTCCTCCACCTCCTGTTAACTCCTCCCCTATCTCCTCCTCCACCTCCTGTTAACTCCTCCCCTCACCCTCCATATCCTCTCCTCCATCTTCTTCCATCCACTTAGGAGAAGATTATTAAGAACTTTCAGTGTGGCAGGCACTGATTAAGACCCTGGGGTGAGGCTGTGAGTAAAACAGCACAGCTGCTGAAGCCATGGAGCATGTATTCTGGTGGAGTGAGATTGACAAGAACAAATACATGAATAAATGTGAAATACAACAGGTGGGGGTGGTGCTGTCAGAAAATGTGGAAGGAAGACACAGTCATGAGCTGGTGTTATGTGAGTGAGCTGGCAGGAAAGAGTGGTCAGAAGGTGCTGACAGAGGCCTGGGGCCTGGGGGAGGACTCCACATGGGCTCTGGGGAAGAGCATTCCTGGCAGAGGACAGCAAGTGCACAGGTTCTGAGGCAGGAGCAGGAGGGGTAGCGGCACCTGCTCTTTCTTTTTCCTCTACTTCTCTTCCTGTTGTGCTGTCAGGAGGCTGGGCTTTCTCAGAGGGCCCTGTGGAGCAGCTCTGAGCATTGGATGAGCAATGGCTGATGTTTAGTTTTGTGGATCGCCCTGGCTGCAGTGTGGGGAGTGAATTCCAGGAGTGGGTAAAGCAATCCTGGCAGAGAAAGCTGTGGAGGGCTGGCAGGCAGCAGGGAGGTGCTGATTCAAAAGAGGCACGTTTAGGAGGCAGAAGAGACAGGGTGATTCCAGGTTTCTGATCAGTTCTGCTGACCCAAGCTCACATGATTTGAGCTGCCCATGGGATGCCCAGACGAAGTGGCCAAGGAGGCTGGTGGAGGTCTGGGTCTGAGGACCAGAGAGTTCATTCCAAAGGTAAGGCCATGGAGTAGGGTGTCAATGTGATTGCTTGGAGTGTACAGTGGGAAGGCTCCCAGAGACCTGCCTTGTGGCCTGAAAGGTGTTATTGGAAACAGACTTTCAGTGAGTTAACTAATCCAAAACCAAATCCATCCATCCATCTATCCTTCCTTCCATGTATCCACCCATCCATCCAACCATTTGTCCATCCATCCACACTTGCTCCAAGTTAAGTATTAAGAATTGCTTGTCTATTCTGAGGAGCTGTTTCCTTCTCTGTGACTGACACTGTTCTCCTTTTCTCTTTAACCACTAGAAAGCTCAGAAACAATATATATTATGTATTTAGTTATGTCCTTTATAGTTGAATTTCAGTTCTATTTTTCCTGGCTTTGGCTTCACAATAAATATATAGCACATATACATTCATACATATATGCATGTTTTCTTAACCCTAATTATTAAATCTAAATGTACCAGTTTAAAGTATAAATTTTCTGAGTAATCTTTAATGTTGTGTTTAATGAGAAATATTTTACAGTTAAAATTTATACAGCTTACAGAATCTCCATTTGGAGTAGACGGGACTTAGCCGAGTATTAAACAACATGTTAATTTTCAGCCAGGGAATTTAGGATTTAGTGGTTAGTCCAGTTTACTACTATTAGTAGTAAACATACTTATAATTAAAATAATCATTATATTTACAAAATATTGTCCTAGATTTAAAATGTCCTTTCCAAGATAAAGTGATTTCATACTTATTTTACTATATGTTTCTGTTCACCTAGGGTGCCTGTATCTCTGTTACAATTCAAAATCACTTTTGGTAGTGGGGGGAGATGGTAAATTTTGCTAATGCAGGGGATTAGGCAGCAGCATTGGATGGTGCTATAGGTTCCAAATCCAAGGGGCTTTAGCCAAATGATTTAACCTCCCTGCCCTGTGTCTTTTTAGGGGTATAACTAGCTGTGACCATGAAAGATTTTTGGGATCATGTAACAGCAGATACAAGACATGGTCTATTGGGGCGCCTGGGTGGCTCAGTCGGTTAAGCGTCCGACTTCAGCTCAGGTCATGATCTCGCGGTTTGTGAGTTCAAGCCCCCTGTCAGGCATCTGTGCTGATGGCTCAGAGCCTGGAGCTTGTTTCAGATTCTGTGTCTCCCTCTCTCTCTGCCCCTCCCCGTTCATACTCTGTCTCTCTCTGTCTCAGAAATAAATAAACGTTAAAAAAAATTAAAAAAAAAAACAAGAGATGGTCTATAAATTCATGCAACACCTATTTCCTGGGTTCCTTCGCTGTGTCCAGGTACTGTGCTGGGCTCTGAGGATGCGCACTGACACTCAGTGAATCCCATTTCTTGTCTGTGAAATACACTAATAGCCTTTATACTTAGGTGACATTGTTGATCTGGACTTCTCAAAGGCTCTTGGGGTGCTGATTAAAAGCAAAGTTACAGCATATGAACCTCTATGGGTAGGCTCAGGAGTTCACCTTGAAAATGAGTTCAGAATGAGCCACTGAAGAAGGGTTGGAGCCAGTTATTTCCTGCCTCATACACCCCCTAACTGATTAGTAAGGGCATACAGGACAGGGTTTTTATAAGCAAATCTGGTGGGCAAAGATGTGGTGACCCAGTTCACTGGGTCCTGAAGAAGGTAAGATGAAAAAGAAAGGGGTCATGTCCTTAAGGGATTCAGTCTGTAGGAGTGACTGGCAGGAGGCAGCAGGGTGGGTGAGTGGGTGCCAATGGAGGCAGAGCAGGCAGGGCATCAGGATGTGTCATCCACATGAGGCACCTTTCAAAACAAAGGCTGTAATGTGATTCTGGGACAATAGATGGACTTCTCCTTATTCTTCTTGTAAGTATAGATAAAAAACCATGGGTATTATGTATAAAATAGACATAAGAAAATTCTGAAGGTGAAAGAAGGCAGACTGATATGGTCCTTGAGGACCAACATGGTCGCAAGTTCCTGGGTTTTCTTTTTTCTTTATGTGTCCTGGAGCGGGGCCTGGGTGCTGGAGAAACTGGTGGCCCAGAAATACCAATGGACACAGACAATAAAAAGCTCCAAGAAAAACTTACTCTTCTAGCTAAAGGACAAGAAAGGAGCAGCCTAACAAGAAAGAAAGCTTTTAGACAACAATTCTCTAACCCAGTGAAATAGCACAGAAAAAAGCTATGTCCCCTCCTCTCAGCAGAGACCATGTGGGGAACCTCAACGTCTGCACACAGCAGCTACAAGATGCCCCTCCTGTCCTCCCACCCCTGGGGTGGTGTCAGTTCAGGCAGTGGGGACCTGGACTTCCACCTCCACCTGGTGGTAATAAGGTAGTATTCCCATCTTACCATTGGCACAATGTCAGAGGAAGCCTGTTAAAACAGAGAATTTAATAACTTCCAGAGTCTCAGCAAAATTCCCAAATGTGCAGGATACAATTTAAAAACAATCTTCATACCAAGAATCAGAAACATCTCGGTTTAAATGAGAAACGACAATCAACAATGCCATTGCTGAGATGACAAAGATGTTGGAATTATTGGACAATAATTTTTAAAGCAGCCATTATAAAATTCTTGACAAGTAATTACAAACATGCTTGAAGCAAATAAAATATAAGAATGCTTAGCAAAGAAATAGTAGACAGAAAGAACCAAATGGATCTTTTCGTATTGAAAAATATAATAACTGAGATAAACAGCTCAGTGGATGGTGGGGGGAGCCTTGGTGGCTCAGTTGGTTAAACATCTGGCTCTTGATTTTGGCTCAGGTCATGATCTCCTGGTCATGGGATCAAACCTCATGTTGGGCTCTGCACTGATTGTGCAGAACCCGTTTGGGATTCTCTCTCTCTCTGCTCCTCCCCTGCTCATGGTCACTCTCTGTCTCACTCTCTGTCAAAATAAATAAATAAACTTTAAAAAAAAAAAGGAAAAAAACTCAGTGGATGGGCTCAATAGGAGAATGGAATCTATAAAGGAAAGGATTGGTAAACTTAAAGATACAACATTAGAAATTGGTCAACCTGAACAACAGAGAAAAAGAGTGAAAAAAAAAAAGAACAATCAAGAACATGTTGGACTTGAACAAATGATCTAAAACTTGTGTCCTCAGAGTTTCAGAAAGAAAGAAAAAAGACAGCAAGACTAAAAAGGGTTTGAGAAAATTAATAGCTGAAAAACCTCCAAATTTGGCAAAAGACATAAACAGAGATTTAAGAAGTTGAATAAAATTCAAGGAAGATTGTGATGATTAATTTTATGTGTCAACTTGACTGGGCTAAGGGATAGCCACAGTGTTGGTAAAAGATTATTTTTAGATGAGTCTGTGTGGGTGTTTATGGCAAAGGTTACCATTTGAACTAAGGAAGATCACCCTCCCCAGTGCAGATGGGCATCATCCAATCTGTTAAGGGAATAAATGGAACAAAATGGTGGAGGAAGGGACAATTTGCTCTCTTCTTGTGCTAGGAGAACATTGATATTCTCTCTGCCTCAGAAATCAGCTCCCTTGGCTTTTGGGCCTTTGGATTTGGACTGGGACTTTCACTATCAGCTCCTCCTGGTTCTCAAGCTTTCCAATTTGGACTGGAGTTGTACCATCAGTTTTCCTGGGACTCCAGGACGCCACTTGCAGATGGCAGACTGTAGAACTTCTTACCTTCATAGTTGCGTGAATTAATCTCTTATAATAATTCTCTTTCCATATATCTAATATATATTTATATACTATATGTTGGTTCTATTTCTCTGTAGAACCCTGACTAAACTCAAATAAATTCATTCCATGATACATTATAATCAAACTCTTAATAACTAAAGACAAAAAAAAATCTTTAAAGCAGAAGAGAGAAATGACACCTTACTTTTAGGGAAAAACAATGAAAACAATGGTATATTTCTCATCAGAAACCATGGAAACCAGAAAGAAGTGGCACAACATCTTTTAAATACTGGGGGAAAAACCCTGTTAATCCGAAATTCTGTATCCAGTGAAAATGACCTTCAGCAATGAAGGGAAAATTAAGATATTCTCAAATGAAGGAAAACTAAGAATGTCACCAGCACACCTACCCTAAAACAGTGACTAAAAAGAGTTATCTAAACAGAAATAAAATGATAAGGGGTGCCTGGGAGGCAAAGTCAGTTAAGCATCTGATTCTTGATCTCAGCTCAGGTCTTGATCTCAGGGTCTTGAGTTCAAGCCCCACATTGGGCTCCACACTGGGCATGGAGCCTACTTAAAAAAAAAAAAAATAAAAGTATAGAAGTAGGAATGTTATACATCAGGAAGAACGAAAGGTGAAAGAGCAAAAATATAGGTAAATATAATAGACTTTTCACTTTTCAGTTTCTAAATTGATGGTTGAAGTAAAATTATAATACTATCTGATGTAATTCTCAAGCATGTAGTGGGAATATCTAACACAATTCTGTTATAAATGAGGGAAAGTAAAAGTATTTAAATGGAGATAAAGTTCCTACATTTCATTTGGATTTGGTGAAATATTGACACAAGTAGACTGTGATGTTATGTATGTATAATATAATACATAGGGTAACCATTAAAATATCAAAATACAGACACTCAAAACACCATATTTATACATATCAAGATAGTATTCTAAAGAAGATACAGAGAGCTCACAAGAAAGCTGGATAAAGGAAACAAAGAAATGAAATAAAAAGGACAAAACAGAAAACAAATATCAAAAGGTTGGATTTAAGTCCTGTAGTTAAGTAACAACTACACAAAATGTGAAAGTACTAAATATACCAATTAGGAGACAGAGATTGACAGAAATAAAAATACAACATATCAAAATTCATAGGACAAAGCTAAAATAGTGCTGAGAGAAAAATGTATGGCACTAAATATTTACATTAGAAGAAAAGTAATGTCTCAATTTAATATTCTAAGTTCCCACATTAAGAAAATAGAAAAAAGAAGAGCAAAATAAACCCAAAGCAAGTATAAAGAAGTAAATAATAAAGATAAGAGCAGGAATCAGTAAAATTGAAAACAAGACAACTG
Organism: Panthera tigris; assembly: GCF_018350195.1. Lineage (NCBI taxonomy): Eukaryota > Metazoa > Chordata > Mammalia > Carnivora > Felidae > Panthera > Panthera tigris. Next base: position 109,308,535 of record NC_056667.1, on the reverse strand, counting down.
AGAAAATCAAAGGAACAAAAAGTTGGATCTTTGCAAAGTTCAATAAAATAGACGAACCTCTAGCAAAATTGGTAAAGAAGAAAAGAGAGAATATATAAATTATCCATATCATGAGTGTAACAGGATATCTTTACAAATCATAAAGATATCAAAATGATAAGGGAATACTGCAAACAACTCTGCAGACATAAATCTGACAACTGAGATGACATGGACCTATTTCTGAAAGCACAGATTCCCATAACTCATCCAATATAGAGTAATAATTTGACTGACTATATAACTAGTAAATAATTGAATTTTTGTTTGTAGTTTACTTTTTTAAAGTTTATTTATTTATTTATTTTGAGAGAGACAGAGGCAGCATGAGTTGGGGAGGGGCAGAGAGAGAAGGATACAAAGAATCCCCAGCAGGGTGTGCACTGTCAGCATGGAGCCCAATGTGGGGCTTGAACCCATGAAACTGTGAGATCATGACCTGAACCAAAACCAAGAGTCGGACACTTAACCAATTGAGCCACCGAAACACCTGTAAGTAATTGAATTTTTAATTAAAAATATGCTCCCAGAAAATCTTCATATCCAGATGATTTCACTGGAGAATTCTATCAAAGATTTAAGAAAGAATTAACACCAGTTCTATACAATCTCTTCCAGAAAATAGGAAAAGGGGAAACACGTTCCAATTTACTGTATTGGGCTAGTTTATTCTGATGCCCAAACTAGACAAAGACAGTAAAAAAAGAAAACTAAAGTGAAATATCCCTCATGAATATAAACGCAAGAAAATTTAACATAACATTAGCAAGTAAAATTCAGCAATGTATAAAAAGAAGTATGCATCATAACTAAGTGGGGCACATTAAAGAGATGCAAGGCTGGTTCAATATTTGAAAATGAGATCCATTGTATTAACAATAAAGAAGATATATCATAGAATTATATCAGTTAATGCATAAAAGACATTTGACACACATTAATGGTAAAAAGTATCAGAAAACTAGGAAGAGGTTGGAGTTTCCTAAACTTGATAAAGAGCATCTAAAAAAAATGTACAGCTAACATCATTCCTAATAGTGAAAATCTGAATGCTTTCCTCCTAAGATTGGGATCAAAGCATGGATATTCACCCACATTATTCTTATTCAACATTGTGCTGGAAACTTTTGCTAGTGCAATATAGCAAGAAAAGGCCATCAATCAGAAAGGAAGAAATAAAATTATTACTATATGCAGGTGATATGATAGTCTATGTAGAAAAATCCCCAAGGATTTACCAAAAACTAGAACTAATAAGTGGGGGCAGCAAACTTGCAGGATGTGAGGTCAATATACAAAAATTAATATATCTTTGTAAACTAGCAATACACATGTGGGAATGAAAATTAAAAATATAATGCCATTTATAATTGCTTAAAAGAATGAAATACTCAGGCATAACAAAACATGTACAGATCTTATATATTGGAAACTTTAAAAGTACTGAAGAAACCAAAGAAGATATAGGTGAAAGGAGAGACATACCATTTTCATAGACTGGAAATTTCAACATTAGTAAGATGTCAATTCCATCCAAAATCATATATAGATTTAACACAATTCATACTAAAATCCCAAGGAAATATTTTTGTACATATAGACAAGATTATTCTAAAATTTATATGGAAAAGGAAAGGAACCAGAATAGATAAAATAATTTTTAAAAAGAAGAAAGTAGTAGGAATCAGTCTACCTGATTTTAATATTTGTTATGCTACAGTAATCAAGATAATGTATTATTGGTGGAAGAATAAACACATTGATCAACAGAACAAAATAGAGAATCCAGAAATAGCTCCAAACAAGTATAGCAAATTGATTTTTGACAAAGGTGCATAAGGTATGCAGTGGAACAAGGATAATCTTTTTAATAAGTGGAACTGAAGAAATTGGAAATCCATAGGCAGAAAAAATAAATTTTATGCCAAAATTAGCTCTAAATGGATCATAGGATTAAATGTAAAATGTAGAAATATAAATCTTATAAAAAAAAAGGTAACTGTGGAAAATCTTTGGGACGTTAGCCTTGGTGAAGAGTTCTTAGACATGACACCAAAATTAAAAATTAAAAAAAAATTGCTCTGTGACAAATCATGTTAAGGAGGATGAAAGGACAAGCTGTAGACTGAGAAAAAAAAAAAAAACAAACAAACTGCAGACTGAGAAAAAAAAAAAACTGCAGACCACGTATCTGACAAACAACTCATATCTAGAAACGTAAAGAATTCTCAAAAAACATTAAACAAACAATCCACTCAGAAAATGGGGAAAGGACATGAAGAGATATTTCACTGAAGAGGATGCAGAGATTGCAAAGAAGCATATGGGATGTTGTTGAGAATCATTGGCCAGTAGGAAAATGCAAATTAAGACCATACGATGATGAGATCTAATTTCTAATCCATGTTCTATTATTGGAAAAGGTAAATAAAAAAAGTATCAACAATATGATATGCTGATGAAGATGTGAAAAAACTGGATCTCTTATAGTTGCTGATGGAAATAGGAAACGGTTTATCCACTTTGGAAAATAATTTGGTAGTTTTCGGATTTTTATTATTTCAATTTTATTTTATTTTATTTTTTAATTTTATTTTTTATTTTTTAAAATTTACATCCAAATTAGTTACTATATAGCGAAACAATGATTTCAGGAGTAGATTCCTTACTGCCCCTTACCCATTTAGCCCACCCCCCATCCCACAACCCCTCCAGTAACCCTTAGTTTGTTCTCCATATTTATGAGTCTCTTCTGTTTTGTCCTCCTCCTTGTTTTTATATTATTTTTGTTTCCCTTCCCTTATGTTCCTGTATTTTGTCTCTTAAAGTCCTCATATGAGTGAAAGTCATATGATTTTTGTCTTTCTCTGACTGACAAATTTCACTTAGCATAATACCTTCCAGTTCCATCCACAGAGTTGCAAATGGCAAGATTTCATTTTTTTGATTGCCAAGTAATACTCCGTTGTATATATATACCACATCTTCTTTATCCATTCATCCATCGATGGACATTTGGGCTCTTTCCATACTTTGGCTATTGTTGATAGTGTTGCTATTAACATGGGGATGCATGTGTCCCTTTGAAACAGCACACCTGTATCCCCTGGATAAATGCCTAGTAGTGCAATTGCTGGGTCGTAGGGTAGTTCTATTTTTAGCCTTTGAGGAACCTTCATACTGTTTTCCAGAGTGGCTGCACCAGCTTGCATTCCCAAATTTGGCAGTTTTCTTAAAAAACTACACATAACTTACCCAGCATTCATTTTGGGCGTTTAGCCAGATAAACATTTATATTCACACAAAAATCTGCACAGGATGTTCGTAACAGCTTTATGTGTGATAGCCAAAAACTGAGGACAATCAAAATGTCCTTCAATAGGTGAAGAATTAAATGTGGTACATTCATCCTAGGAAATACTTCTCAGCCATGCCAAGGAACTAATTACTGATGTACTCAACATTTTCAATTGTTCTTAAGGATATTTGACTGAGTGACACAAGGCAATCTCAAATGGTTACATACTTTTTAGCATTTTTTTACATTTTATAGGGCATTCTCAAAATGATAAAATTATAGAGATTGAAACCAGATTCCTCACTGCCAGGGTTAGGAATTTGGGAGTGTGTGTGTGACTATAAAGGTTGTATCACAAAGGAAATCTTTGTAGTGATGGAGTTTTGTATCTTGGTTGTGGTGATTGTCATCTGAATCTATACATGAGCTAAGAGAGCATGTGACTATATTCACACTTTATAACAGGGTCAGTTTTCTGGTTTGATATCATTCTATTGTGTGGAAAATGTAACTTGTAGAAGACTGGGTGGAAGGGTACAGGGGACCTCTCTGTACTAGTTTTGGAACTTCTTGTGAGCCTGTAATTATTTAAAAAATTTTTTAAATGTTTATTTATTTTTGAGAGAAAGAGAGAGAGAGAGAATATGAGTGAAGCAGGGGCAGAGAGAGAGGGAGACACAGATACCAAGCAGGCTTCAGGCTCTAAGCTGTCAGCATAGAGCCTGATGCGGGACTCGAACCCATGAACTTGAGATCATGACCTAAGCCGAAGTTGGATGCTTAACTGACTGAGCCACCCAGGCTGTCCTGTAATGATTTTTTAAAAAAAAATTATGTAATTATTTTGTGTGAGTGTGAGAAAGAGAGAGCAGGGGAGGGGTAGAGACAGAGAGTGAGAGAGAGAGAGAGAGAGAGAGAGAGAGAGAATCCCAAGCAGGCTCTGCACGAGCAGTGCTGAGCCTGATGAGGGGCTCAAACTTACGAACTGTGGGATCATGACCTGAGCTGAACCAAGAAACAGATGCTCAACTGACTGAGCCATCCAGGTGCCCTCAAATCTATAATTATTTTAAACATGAAAAATTGAAATAAAAAGAAAAAAACAAATGCTCTGAATAAACCAATTGGGTTTTCTCCCCAACATAAGGCTGGAGAAAGCCATATGAAATGGGAACTCACAATTACCAGGTTTTTTCTTTTAATTGGAAGGGTCTTGAAAATCACAAAAGGATGATGTAAGCATAGTAATAAGGATATCCAAGCAAGGGTAGGACAAAAGTCCTGGAGCTTTGACATGAACCAAGGAAACAACCAAGGAGCAGATGGGAAGGGTGAAATCCAAAGAAGGCTGACACCTTAGAGATAAATGTAACATAAGCCTACCCTGGGAGTTAAAAGTCCGCAGACCAGCTGTAGAAGATGCAGGGAAGCAGAGGGGCAGCAGGCCTGTCTGGCTTTGGTAGTGGAGGCCTCCTGGGAGCTGCTGGTCAGAGCAGGCCCATCCTGTGAACAGGCACTTCCTACTTCCCAGGCTCGGGCTTGTGCTGTGCTAAGAGGGGACCCCAGCTCACTCCCCTGAACCTCTCCCATCAGAGGGAAACCATGGGCAGGGAAGGCCCAGTTGCTGGGAGCTCTGCACAATTAACTATATTTAGAATGCTGCCCTTTGCCCTTTGGAAGACACAAGTTACATAGGAGAGACCTAAAGAGACCTACAGAATCACCAAACAAAGGAGGGGAGGAGCAAAACATGGGTAAGGAGTAGACTTAATTTCATAAAAGGGTGTGAGAGTTTCTAAGAAATGCATCTACTGCTATCAGATACGTAGATGTTTTCAACATTTTTAAGAACAGACTTAACAGTCATGAACAGGTTGACTCCACCCATTTCTATCCTGTGTATGTCTCAATATGTTCAGTAAAATGAAAAGTACTGACTAGAAAGAGTTAGGGTTGACATACAACTGAATGAAGATCTGGTTTTTAAGACACTCCAAAACCCAAATTTTGTAAAATTTCATATTATATCAATATGTATATTGGTGTATATTGGTCACCATTACAATTCAATCCAAACAACATTTGCAGTGCTCCTACTGTTTATTCACACCTACGTCCACTTCAGGATTAGGTGGGGGGTGAGAACCCCTGGCTGTGGGTGGGGAAAGCTGCCTGGAACCCTGTGGTTGGCAGTATCAGACAAGGGCCCCAGGGTCCCACCTCCTGGCAGTCACCTGCTGGTGAATGGGCTGGACCCAGTGACTCGATTCTGACCCCTGGATAAGTGAAACAATGGCATGTTGTGTCTATGGCCAGGCTGGAATTCTCTCCCTGTTGCCTTCTAGGCCTTTAAACTTGGACAGAGCAAGCTGCCCCGTCAGGAAGGTCCACATAGGAAGTTGCTGAGGGTGACCTCCATCCAGCAGCCAGCAGGAAACTGACCTAACTCAATAGGCAGTGAGGACCAAGCCAAGTGAGTGAGCTTTGAGGCAGCCCCTCCCGTCCAGCCTTGAGAGGACCACTCCCGTTGCCTGTAGCCTGTGAGTGACCCTGAGGTGCCCAGATGAGCTGTGCCCTCTCTCCTGCCCCACAGGAGCCACCAGATGATAAATGTGTGTCATCTAAAGTTACTGTTTGGGTGTAATTCATTATAAAGCAGTAGACAATTAATCCAGATTTTAAGACTTTTATATAACACAACTGAAGAGTATACCTATGGTCAAGTGGCCAGATGCAGACTACATGACAAGAACCAGTGTACTCATTGCTGTCTGACAGCCCTGTTTGTGCTCTTCCTGTCCCAGGGTGACACCTTGTGTGGTGGGCGGTATGTGTATCATCTATGTACCCTCCTCTCATGTGCTCTCTACAATGACACAGATACACCTTACCTTGGATCTGGTGGACCTGTGGCCACAGGGGAACTGATGGCATTTAATTTCCTTGGCTGGGTCATACAAGGCAGTACAGGACACAGTCTTTGCCTTGTCCTGTTGAGGTGTTCACTGGGGACCCAGCTACCACACTGTGAAGAAGCCAAAGATCACACAGGAGGCCACATGCAGTGCTCCAGCTCCATCCCTGGTTAGCAGCCAACAGCCATCACCATGTATGGGATGCAGGAGGACTTCAGGGGTTCCAGCCCAGACTTTGAGGCCCCAGGCTGATACCAGGTGGTGCAGAGATGAGCTGCTTTTATGGGCCAATGTCATTATTATTTTAATTCACTAAGTTTTGGGATGGTTTGTTGTGCAGCAACAGGTAATCTGTGTGTGTGTGTGTGTGTGTGTGTGTGTGTGTGAGTGTATGCATGTCTGCATATCTGTAGAGGGAAGGCTGACCACCCAATTCCTGCAGATTCTGAAAGGCCAGGGCCCAGGCAGCAGATGTGCTAGTCCACGGCAGAACAAGCCACAAAAGGTTGAATACTCTGGCTCCCCTCCCTAGAGGCTGCTCCTGCATTCTAGGGCTGCATCCATTCACCTGCAGGACTCCTCCAACTAAAACCAGGACTAGGCTGAGCATGGGAGCATCCAAGGATCCTCTGTGGGGCAAGAGTAGAGGACAGCATGGCTGGGACTGGCTCAGCTCTCCTTGGCAGTCATCAGCGTCTGCTCTGAGCCTAGGATGCAAACCCTGCTCAGCAAAACGGGCCTGTGGTGGCCTGCAGTGGAGATCCTCTCTGGACTTGGAGGGGTGTCCCCTGACAGGTCCTGGAGATGTGGTTTCCTTGTCTCATATCTCTGGGGATCTTTCTGTACTTTGTCCACCAGGGTCTGTGGCAACCTGCCCCTTCTTCTGGCTCTGAGTTAAAGTCTTGCCAAAATTCTGCAAACGTGCACTAGAGCCCTGGAACATTTCAGACAGGATGCAGCACTGGGGGGTCACCTGTGAGCAGTAAACAGAGAGAACATAACACTGATTTCACTCAAGTGTCAAGGCATGATTTGGGCTTAACAGTGGTAATTGAAGGATTGGGATGATGGGAGCACTAGATTGCTCAGAGAAGGGCAATAATGCAATTCAAGGTAACAGATCTGGGGGGAACATAAAATCTACCTTTCAGGTGACACATATGGTGGATGGTGGCAGGGGAGAGTCAAAGTGCAGAGGTATTCCCTGGATGTGTGACCAGGGCAACAGCAGCAAGCAGATAGATATATGACAGCAAACTACTTTAAGCAAAGAAATCTGGAGCACAGTATTGTCATTCATCTATTCACTCATCCACACACAGTTGCTGAGTGGCTCTGTGGCCCAACACCACTCCAAACAGTAAGATACAACAGTAAGCAGATGTAATCTTATTTCTGCCATCACCACATCACTCTTCTGGGGACCAGACACAGAACAAAGGTTTTAACAAATAGTTAAACTCAAAATTTGAAGATTGTTATGAAGGGAACAATTGGGAGCTGGATTTGGGTGGAGCTGGGGAAGGCTTCCATGAGGGTGTGGCACTGGTACAGAGGGAGGGGACCCTCACCACCAGCATCTCAACCTCAGCCTTTCCTCCCTTTCAAGGCTCTGGACATCAGGCTCTTCCCTTTGACTTACTCTCCAGACAGCATGTGGTGGGCTCCTTCAAGATGCAGAAACACACATTCAGAGAGATTTTGTAGCTGTATTAGCCAGGGATCTTGATTGTGGGCAAAAGACACAGGCTGGCTGTTTGAGGAAGGAAAGAGATTTATTTCAAAGATATGAGGGGCTCACAAAATCACCAGGAGGGCTGAGAACCAGATTTAGCAGACAGGCTGGGATGAGGGAGGCTGGGCACCAGGACCACGGCAGGACACACCATGGAGCAGCCTGGAAAAGGCCCTCTGGTGCTGCTGCTGCCCCCAAGCCTGGACCACAGTGTGCCCCATATTGGTGCTGGGAGCCAGGAGTCACCCTGCTATCTTTCTCTCCTGGAAGCTGAATGTGTCTGCTGACCCTGCAGTCCTCCCACTCAAGAATGGCCTGAGATCACTGGCTCCCTATTTTAAGTCAGCGCTTGGGGTTCTGATTGACTGAGGCAGCCGTGTGTTCCCAGAGCAAGGCAAGTGAGTCCCTAGATCTCTCATTCTGCATCCCAAGTGCATGCTGCTTCTCACCCAGTCCCAAGAGTGAGGTTTATCTGCTGCTGGGCAGCCCCTATGCCCAAATAGCACATTTCCACTCCAGGTGAATCCATGGCTGGCAGAGGCAGGCGCCATATGTGTGTGGCTCACCAGGAGCCCACTTGCTTTTTCTGGTGCCCCACGGAGCGCTTTGGTGGGAATGAGCTCTGTAGTGTGCATGGCAGGGCTACACGTCTCATTTTGCATTGTAAAGTATATATATTGCATATATTTGAATGCAGAATCGGCTCAACTATCAAATTAAAGAGGCTTTCAAAACACCCTAGTTATCTATTGATTATGTGGCGAGAAAAGCACTGTGAGAGCGAATAAATTGATCTAACATTTCTGGAGGGCAGTTTGACAAGATGTATGCAAAGCCTTACAAATAAAGCCCTTGACTTAGTTGTTCCCTGCTTGCGAAAGTAGCCTAAGGAAATAATTAGGGATGATGACCCAGACTTACATTGATAACAGAGGATCCAACATCCACGTGTTGAAAAGGTTATATCAGCTAAAATTCATGTGGGAAACCCAACCCCATTATTAGCAAAGGCAAGAAGACAGATGTCCCTGCACTTCTGGGGGTAGGCTGGGTCTCAGGAAGGGCTCCGTGCAGGGCTCCTCCGAAGTTGTCAGGATCTGTTTCCATTTTTACGTGTCTTAGGGTCCCTTCTTGTGTTTTGATTCTGATCCAAGGTAGGATTTCTCATGGCTGAGAGCAGTTCCCAGGGCGCGCGTGTAACACCCAAGAGGGACAATCATCTCCCGCGTCTTCTAAGAACATGGCCTGACGCTCTCTCTGATTGGATGGGCTAGGTCACACGACCTCCCTGAGCCAGGAGGGGGCGGTCCTCCACCTTCAGGGCTCTACAGAGGCTCGGCTTCCAGCCGCACCCACACACAGGCCCACCTGGGGAGGGGCATCTCCTATAAAAAAATTAGGACTGTGGTTGGAGATAGGGAACAAGAATTCTGGGGATCAAACTGAAACCTAAAAAGACAGGGAGAAAATGCACTTAAGTGTTTATGGCAGGCACTTCTTGAAATGGGGTTGATTGACTTTTCGCTTTATGTTTTTCAGTATAATCAGAAAAATAAATATATCTGTTTAAAATCATGGAAAATCAGAGAAGGGAGGGCGTGGTGGACATGGTAGCTGTAATCCTGTAACTCCGCCCATCTCTGGAGGTAGCACCGCACACTTGTCCCTTTCTCCCATGCCTGAGTCCATCCTTACACGGGAAGACCCTTGTCTGCGGGTCTCAACAATCAGGGTCAGGATTAGGACTCGAGTTTGGAGAAAGAGGGAGGGGCTATTCTGTGGCCCTGCATCCTGTGGCCCCAAGGACACAGCCTGCACAGGGAAGGGTGTGGTGGGGAAGAGCAGAGAAACAGGGGCCCTGAGGGGCCCTGCTGTAACCATGGAGAAAGCCCTGCTGAAAGCCAGTCCTCTGTTGCCCCTTCCGTTGCAAGAGGCTGTACATCTTTTATTGTTTCAGCCAGTTCAAATTGCATTTCCTTTTAAGTGAAACTGGTATAAATCCTCCTTTATTTGGGTCTATAATCACCTCTGTTTATTTGAGTACAAAATTGGCCTGACGTTTAAAGAGACAAAGGGGAATCTTTTGCTGGTCTCCTAACGTTAAGGAGGATGTGAAGAAGAGGGAAGGCTTGAATTTCCAGAAAGGTTTCCCACCCTCTGCAAGGATCCCTTTGGAAAGACACAGCCCTACCCCGAACAGGTGGTGGGGAACAGGAGACTGGTCAGCAACCACAAACCCCAGGAGGTGACAATAGCTAATTCTGGACTTGCTACAAGGGTCTCAGCCTTTCTTTGCTTCAAGTTTTTCCTTTGTAAGATGAAAAAGTAAAAAAAAAAAAAAAAGTAATAGTCTAATATTATGTGAAAGATAGCTCAGTTTTGTTTGGTGAGAACCAAACTATACCAACCTAGCAGGAGTTTGAAAGCCAAAGCTGTATGGACCTTCCTCTGTACAGCAGACAGGCTCAGATGGGCCTCTTATGGCTTTATCTCCAAAGGCCAAACCCATCTTAGGGTTCAGGCTCATTTTTACTCTTGCAAAACCCAGTTAAGGAAAATTATTAAAGGCCTGTCCAGTAAAGTGCTATAACTACACAGAAGTGGACACAAGAGTGGCTGTAAAAATGTGGGCACTGCCGGCAAGGGGGGACTCCCTGATGATTCCCTACTGGGCGGGGGATCTTACTTGCACTCAGCTCCACAGACAGTTTTTATTTACTGTATTGGCTGCCTCCTTGATCAGACCCTCACGCCGCAGAGGACGTGTCCTCTGCTGCTATCCTAGCCCTCACAGACAGCCTGGGGCAGAAAATGGTTAATGAGGGCACAGAGCTAAGTGATGTAAAGTTCCTTCCCTTGCACTTGAGGCAGGCCGGGTAAGGCAGAGGTTTATCCCTGCAGGCCTGGTTGCCCCAACAAGGCAGTGTTCAACTTCCTTCCTGATGGTTTTCTGTAAACAATATCTCCTCTGGACCCAGAGAGTCCTGCTAGGGTGGATTGGGGTTATATTTCAATCTGACCATAAAACCACACATTAGGAAAGGTATCTGATCAATTAGTTCTAATTAATTATGAACAAAATGTGTCTCCAGCTGTGGGATGTGGTTTGTTTCCCATTTGCTATAATTAGAAAAGTCTAGTGACTGTATAAAGAGAAAATATCTACGTGAAAGAGAGGAAAAAGGAAAAAAACAACAACAGGTGGTTGGAATGAGTATAAAATGGCAGCTAGAATGTTGTAACCACTTCCTGTAGATGTGCAATCAGCTTTCTTGACCCTGAATATAGCTCTGTGATGCTATTCTGGATGAGTGGAAGGCTCCTAGCCACAGCTTGGCTTCCCCACTCCATTTCTATGAGGCTTTCTCTCATGGCCATGCAGGCATAGGTAGTGGGCAGGAGTCTGCTCCTTTGAGAAGCCTGGGGTAGGACTAGTGGGCATAACAGGACCTTGTGACCCAGATCATTCTGGTCACAGAGCTGCTGCCACTGCTGGGGGGATATTAGAGTCCCTGGGTTAGAGCCCTACCAGGACAGGGAGGCCATTCTCAGCAAGGGGGAGGACAAGGGACTCCCGGGGACATCAGGTATCAAGAGAATCTGTCACCCTCTCTGTGGCCTCCTTGTCTGCATGTCATGGAAAAGTAATGCTTTTACTGCTAGGCACTTTCACAGACAAATTAAACCTGACTCATCTGTGTCTACTGTCTGTTATGTTTCAGGCACTGCTGGGCAGCCAGCAAAGATGCCAGAAGGGATACAGAGCCATGTGAAGTGGTCCAGGGCAAGAGCAAAATGAGTTCAGAGTTCATTGCCCCTTCTTTCTAGGTGTGTGACCTTGGACAAGTCACACAACCCCTCTAAACCTGACTTTGCTCATCTGCAGTGGAGCTTTGAATCCCAGTCTTGAGGTTACTGGGAAGACCCAGGGCATAATGAATGGTGTTAGTGTGCAGTGTACAGGTGCTTACTAAGCAGGAACTTTCAGTACATTTGTGATTGTACACCAGGTGTCAAGGAATCTCCATTTCCATTTTGCAGAAAATGGTTCTCAGCCCAGAAAGTTTCTTGATGTTTCTTCTTTGCAAAAAGAGTGGTGATTAGCCACACTCCCTGGACTGCTGCATTGCTGGGTGCAGCAGGAGGCTGCCATGATCCTGCAGCAAGAGAGCTGTGTGTAGATGGACCCTTAAGCAAGTGCATTAATGGAGACTGAGGGCTTCTGGGAGGGGACCCCAGGGCAGGACCAGCCAGAGCCAGCCAAGTGTGAGCAAGAACAACTGGGACCCACGGGAATCAGACAATGTAAGTGGCAAATCCTGACTGACAGAACAGAGGCAGGCCCCTTGGTCCCACTGGCCAAGGGCTGTCACAGTGCTTTAATGAGGGAAGCAATGCATGCAAACCCGATACAGGACTTGTCCCAGAGCTTGCCTGCTCCCACTCTGAACCATCCCTCTATTGTTTTAGGTCTTATATTTAGTGTTAGGTTAAAGAAACCCTCAAGGTACTGCTACTTCTCAACCTGTATTCTTGGGGGTACTCATTAGTAAGTGGTGCTAACAATGATGGAGAGAGTATTCTCTGATCACACAAGCCTAATGACCCATGGCTAGGAAAGCCTCTGAAAGATCCTGTTTAACATAGCTAAAGCTGGTGTGCCCCCAGATCCATGCAGAGGCCTCCCCACCCCCACCAGGGCACCATGCCAGATCAGGCCTCAGGGCCAGAGGCAGGCTATCCTGCATGGAGGCCAGCAGCTTCCTCCCTGCAGAGGAAGGAGGATGCATCTAATGGCCTGATGTCTGCGGTTGTCTGTGATTCTTGGCCAGAGCTGACTGATTGTAGGTCAGTGACACACATTGTAGAAACCGCATCTCTGGTGGCTCCTTTGGAAGCGAGATGGGAGATCTCTGGGTTTCCACACATGTGCAGGAATCAGTAAGCTGTAGAATTTCTTCTTGTGCCAGCTGTATCCTTCAGTCATTTGTTCAGCAAACATTTGCTGTTAGTACTATGTACTCTGAACCAGGTCTTGGATGCTCAGAACTGGGTAGCACTTGGGCACTCGTCATGAGGCACTCCTAGTTTCATGGAGGAGGGCAGAAATGCAGCCATAATCATCAACTTTTTGAGCCCTTTTTTGAGGCAGGCATTGTGCTGAGGGCTTTACACACATTATCCTATTTAATTTTGCTACAGCTCTGTCATTTTCTCATGTTACAGATGAAGAAATTGAGGCTTAGAGAGAAATTGAGTGTCCATTGACTTGTCCATTCAACCAGTGGGGGCAGAACCAGCCCATCAAACTGATGCCTATAACCACTGTGTCTACAACTTTCTTACAGTCAAATGTGATAGGTGCTCAGTAGCAAACTCCAGGAGGTGTAGTGGGTGGGAAAGGATGAAAAGGTCAAGAAAAGCTTCCAGGAAAAGACTCCTAAGTCAGTCCTTCCCTCCCTCCCTCCCTTCCTTCCCCCCCTCCCTCCTTTCCTTCCTTCCTTCCTTCCTTCCTTCCTTCCCTCCCTCCCTCCCTCCCCCCTCCCTCCCTCCTTCTTCCTTCCTTCCTTCCTTCCTTCCTTCCTTCCTTCCTTCCTTCCTTCCTCTTTTTTTCTTTCATTTAACCAATATTGAATAGCTACTATTCTAGGCAGGCACTATTCTAAGCTCTGGGATGTAATAGTAAACAATATTCGTTTAATAACAACAAGAAAGCCCTATTTTTTTTTTTTTTTCAGAAGAATAAACTTAGGCTCTGGAAAGTAGTGTTTATAGCACACTCATTTTATACCTTGGGGTTCGTGCCCTGCCCAGGCTGAGTTCTCAGGGAGTGGATTCTGTCTGTGTCTTCTCACCTTACTTATCCTTACCTTGGAATATCCATTCCCTCTGCCCCCTCCAGGCCTTTGCATGTGTCTGTCTGTGCCCGGAACTCCTTTCACCCACTTTAGAAGGACATAAGAATGTGGTCTATGATTCTTAGAATAAATTCTCTGGCCACCCATGCTGTCCAGGGTGAGTGGATGAGGCCTTGTCTATCTCTGGAGATGTGTGGAAGGCCATCCATGAGGGGCCTCCAGATACCCTTCCATGAGAGGGACAGCTCTTTCTCTGAGGCCCAGTGTGTCCTAGGAGCTGAGGCCCTGTTTTGTGCCTGGCATTGTTCTACACCCTTCTCTGCAAGGACAATACAGCTCTGCTCCTTTAGAGGTGAACTTGTATTCCTGTGGGTAGGTCACCTTGACTCATGTTCAGTGTTATCACTGTGGCCTCTATACTCATCTCCGACCCCACATTTAAGCTTGTCTGTGTGTGAATCTTCGTTCACCATTTCTATACATTTGGAGGAGACAAGGAGTGGACAGTGGATTTCAGCTTTACTCCGCATGTTGTGAGGAGTCCCAGGTTCCTGTTTTCATTCACTTTTTGTACATGTTTTTCTCTCCATGCATCTGGCACTTTCTTACTGCCTACCTAGACATTTTTGTATTATTAAGGTAGATATGTCCTGAAACCGAGCAGTGAGATCTGGTTGAAGCTTACTTCTGGCTCAGATCTGTCTTGTGCAGATGGGCCAGTGCCCTCTGCTCTAGGCAGGTGCTCGGAGACCCAGACTCTTCTCAGCCTCTGCCACTGTCCTCATGGAACTGGCATCCTCTCCATTCAGTCCAAGTGATTTTTTTGGAGCCCATAGGTGACATCTCAAATAATAATTTAAATTCTTATTGCACAACTGTTATTTTAAACTTCTTATTATTATGATTTTTGCATTCCCAGGTAATAATCTAAGCCACCCTGAGGAAAGATACCTCTGGAGGCCTGGTGGCTCATCTGGATGCTCAGAAGGACTGGCTTAGCAGATGGGTGGTGGTTAATTTTATTTGTTAACCTGCCTGGGCCACAGTACACAGATATTTACTTTACCAGGTCTAGATGTTACCTGGAGGGTGTTGTTTTTAGATGAGATTAACATTTAAATCAGTAGAGTTTGAGTGGAACTGATTACCCTCCATAATGTGGGTGGCCTGCACCCAATCAATTGAAGACCTTAAGATAAACAATGAGTAAACTTTGACTAAAAAATAACTCTTTCAGTAGACTGCCTTTGCACTTGAACTGCAATGTCAACTCTTCACTCGGTCTCCAGACTGCCTGCCCACAATATCAGATTTTGAACTTGCCAGCTCACAATCCTGTGAGCCAGTTCTTTGAAATCTCAATCTCTTTCTCTGTCTGTCTCTCTGTCTCCTGTTAGTTCTGTTTCTACTGAGAGCCCTGAATACTATGATATGGGGAAAAGGATAGGCTAAAACCAATCCCAAACCCCTATTTAACAAGGTCACTTCTTCACTGTTACATGGCCCCAAAGTTGATCTCTGCCCACCTGACCCCATAAGGATAGAGAACAATACAGGGTAAGGATATCTCTTCACTATGACATTGGCCATGCAGCATGCAGACCATCTGGTATGATAACCTCTATTTTATGAATGCTCTGTGTGGCCCCAGTGATGTGCATCCTGGCCCTTTAGCATGAGTTATAAGTTTGTGACCAATAATGACAGTGTTCAACATCTACAATGTGGTGGCTACTTTTATGCTTGTTCTTTTATTTCATCACTACAACTACCCAGCAAGGTAGTTCTTTTATTCATTGTTTTTCAGATGGACAAACTTACTCTCAAAGAAGTTAGGCAGCTCCTTAAAGATTGCATCACTATCTCATGGGAGCTCAGAGACTCAGACCAAGAACTTTCCCTTCTCATTCTGTCTCCCATGATCTTCGTTGGCTGTTTGAGGGCTGTGTGCTAGGAGCATTGTAATAGCAGACTTAGCTCCAAACCAAAGGGAAAGTAAGTCTTTTATGGTGGGCAGGTGCAGGATTGGCTAGTGGGGAGACAGTCTGGACACCAGGTTCTTGGCTCTAGGAAGTCTCATTTCATAGATAAGAACCTGTGAACATTAGCAGTTCTGTACTTATCTTGTTTTGGCTGTTTTAATACTGAAAAATAATTGAGAGGAAAGAGAAGTGCTTGTTTTTTGGGGGACAGAGAGAGAGATCTTGGTCCTTCTTTTTTTTAAAAAATAAATTATTTACACTTATAATAGTTTTAGAGTTATAGAAAAGTCACAAGGATAGTACAGAAAATTCCCATATACACCACACCTAATTTCGTCTGGTAAGAACTGACTTAATATGGCCCATTTGTCACAATTAATGAACCAATGTCATTACATTAATATTAATTGAAGTTCATGCTTCACTTAAATTTTCTTGGTTTTTCCTAAACATGCCTTTTCTGTTCCAGGATCCCACATCGCATTTAGTCATCAAGCCTCCTTAGGCTCCTCTTGGCTGTGACAGTTTCTCAGACTTTCCCGATTTGTGATGACCTTGACGGTGTTAAGCGTAATGGTCAGATATTTTGTATAAATGTCCATCAGTTGGAATGCGTCTGATGCTTTTCTCATGATTAGCTTGGAGTTGTGGGTTTTGGGGAGGAAGACTGCAGAGGTAAAGTGCCATTCTTACCACATCACATTAAGGGTATGATACTGTTAACATTACCAGTAGATACCTAGGGGTACCTGGGTGGCTCAGTTGGTTGAGTGTCTGACTTCAGCTCAGGTCATGATCTCACAGTTCATGGGTGCGAGCCCTGCATCAGGCTCTGTGCTGACAGCTCAGAGCCTAGAGCCTGTTTCAGATTCTATGTCTCCTTCTCTCTCTGCCCCTCCCCTGTTCATGCTTTGTCTCTGTCTCAAAAATTAATAAACATTAAAAAAATTAAAAAACAACAACAGTAGATACCTCACTGTTGAGGTTAACCTTGATCACCAGGCTGGAGTCATATTTTTCAGGATTCTTCAGTGTATGGTGACTTTTATTTCTCCCTTCCCATACTACACTTTTTGCAAAGAAGCTACTACTCACAGCTCATACTTAAGGAGTGGAGATTACTTATATTCCATGTCCTTAAGGGTGGAGTATCTACATAAACTAGTTGTAATTCTTATTCAAGGGGACTTGCCTTTGTTTGTTTGTTTAGTCAGTATGGACTCATGGATATTTATTTTACACTTTGGGTTATAATCCAATATTTATTTATTTATTTATTTATTTATTTGTTTATTTGCTCAAATTGTGCCAACTTTGGCCATTAGGAGCTTCAGTTGGTTCCTGGATCCTTTTGACATAGCCCATCATTGTGTGTATACTTATGTGTGTGTGTTTTAGTACTTTAGTACTTTCTAGCATGATAAGATTCTCCAGGATTATCTTATATATTTCCTGCCCTAGTCCTAGAATCACTAATTTCTTCAGGGATCCCCAGTTCCTTTTATTGGAGGATGTATTAGAAACCAAGATCCAGGTGCTGGGTGTGCTCATTGCTACTGGGGTATCACTGCATCTAGACTTCCTCAGCTGATGGAGCAAGGAAATACATGTGTGTATCCTAACTCCTATATATATGCATATCTCTATATTTTTCTATATGTATCTATCGTAAGCTAAACATGAATTCAAGCTGATGCCTCCAATGTTAATGAATTATCACATAGATCATTCTAGCTGTCTCCCTTTTGCTTCTTGATAACTTCCCAAGTGAGAGAAGTGAGAAACCTGGCTCCTGCTGTACACCATCTATTAATTTTTAAGAAAACAACTTCCTCAGGTAGAGTATGGTGCTTATGTGCAGGTCCTTTTGCCTTTAATCTTACAGCCTCCACTCATTTTCAATTACTTAGAGCAGCACCTTTCTCTCCTGTCATTAGGGAGAAACAACTTTCATGAGGTAGTTTTATACATTTGTATTACAACTGGATTATAATTGTTAGAGTCTGCATTCCATCCTGTGCCCTGACTTCTTAAACGATTTTTTAAAATAAATTTGTAGACCTTATGGTTTACTCTTCATATTTAAAGTTTTGTGGGTTTTGATGAATGTCCAGTGTCATGTATCCACCATTACATTATACAGAATAGTATCATTACCCTCAAAAATCCCCTGTGCTTTGCCTACCCACCCTTTGACCCACCTCGCTGAACTCCTGGCAGCTACTTACCTGTTTACTATCTATTAGTTTTGTTATTTTTCCAGAATGTTATATAAACAACCATATAGAATGCACCATTTTCAGATTGGCTTCTTTCAGTTAGTAAAATGTATTTAAGATTCCTTCATGTCTTTGCATACATTCAATTTTGTATGGGTTCATTACAAACTGACGATAACTAGGCCCTCTCATTCTCAAAAGTAATCTTCAAACAAGTGTATATATTGCAAAAGAAGTCCAATTCAGTGAAAGCATCAGTCTTCACACCTCCACCTTGAGCCCCTCACCAAGGGGCAGAGCTCCAAGCATGCCTGCTTCTACCACTCACGCTCTGCTCTAGACCTTTCTGAGGAGGGGTGGGAGCCAACATTCACCCTCTATGGCATGCTGAGGCAGAACTCAGAGAGCTCCTCAGGAAGACCCTGACCATCACTCACTGTGTTAGCCAAAACAAAGGGGAGACTCTTCTCCTGCCTACCAGGTAAAGACTGTACTCAGCCTTCTCACTCTATGCCTTCACCTGGGTGAATTCCTCACTTTGATAGTTAAATCCATCTATTCACTCAGTTATTTGTGCATTGAATGTTTATTATCTGCCATATATTGACCACTGGAAGATGCATGGATAACCGTAGAGACATTGCTCCTTAACCTAGAGGAGGTAATGATACAGAGGAATCAAGTGCTAGACTTTTTCACAATTTCAGTAAAGAGTGATAAAACTTTGCATGCTGGCATAGGAACAAATAACTTTGTACAGGAGTCCAGGAAGACTTTTGTGATCTACTTATGTTTTAAAGGATGAGAAGGAGATGGCTTTGTGAAGAGGGTGGAAAAAATGTCTTATGCATAGAAAAAGATATACAAAATCCAGAAGGTAAGACAGCTTGGCTTTTTCAAGCCATTCTTTTGGCAAGAATGCGGCACAGAATGAGTGAGAGAGAAGTAAGAAGGAGGTCAGTGGGGCCATTCCAGGTCAGAGCATCAGGGTCCATTTAAACCTTCCTAGCAACTTTAGAGATTTTATTTTAAAGTTGAACACAAGCTTCTGAAGAGTTTAAGTAGAGATGTGGCCTTCTCAGATTGTGTTTCTGAAGGATCACATTACTATTAGGACTGGGTGGGACTGCTACTATTGGTTCCAAGGTGGGAACCAAAGAGGCCAGCTGGGAGGTCTTGGTCATTGTCTAGGTTGGTGATGAAGAGGTTGTGGATTCAAGAGGTGCTCATCACAAGGAACTCTTCCCTAGGTCCCACATGGAGCAGCCCTCATTCATATCTGCAGGGAGCCCCCTCTTGGTGACACTTTACTCCCCTTATCATGCTTTACGTTGTCTTCTAGGTGCTGCCTGAGATCATGTCATCTCAATCACTTCGTATCAGTCACATTATATTTTCTGCAACACGGGTTTACTCAGCAGACTACAGTTGCTAGATTACAACTAGGGAAGAGTTTCATTCTTTCCTACTGGCCCCCAAACACATCCCTTTTCTCTCCTCACCACCTACTGGCATCTCACATTCTATAACCTTCTGGTGAGTTTCAGGGGGAAAAACATTTAGCCTAGTCTAACATTGTGCTCACACAATGAACTTGAGGCTTTACTTTCCATTTTTCTGGGCTGACCTGTGGGTTGGAGTTCAGCAGTAAAGAGAGGATGGCCATTTGTCTAATTCTCTTGTTCCATCTCTTCCTTGTCCCCACTCCATTCTAGTTCCTTCAGAGTTGGAAGCAGGAAAGACCCAAAAGGACTTTTGTCTTGGCTGGCTCTCTGGGTGGGTGGTTCTCCTTGTCAAAGCCTTAAGTCACAGGGAGCATCCTTTATTGTTTGGGAGACTCATGAATGAGTTCTTTGGGCACTTCTGGCAGGACCCTCTGTACTTCATATGTTCTAAATCATAACCTCCACTGGGGAGACTTCTCTCCTTAGGATGTAGCCCTTTTTGGTTATGGCTAATACAACTGGAGCCCAGATGATTCATAAAACTTGCCAAGGGCCTCCCTGACAGGAAAACTCCTAACATTCTCATCCCACTTGATCTTAGCAAAAGTGCCCAGCCCTCCCTCCTTTCTTTAGGTGGTTCCAGTCATGCCTTTCTCCATAACCCAGGGGATAGTTGTTATGTTCTCCCAAGGACTATTGGGACTTCTCCTAAGACAGCATGGGACCCAGAAGACTTGAAACTCAGCTCTTATCCAGCTAGGATGCAGAGTCTCCATAGAGGACAGTCCCAAACTCTAAAAACGGTTCTCTGGTGGAGGCAGTGGGGCTCTCATTTGGCTTGGACTCAGATAGGAAGGAAGCCATAAAATTCTCCTTCTATAATCTTCAAGAAACCTTTGCCCATATGGAATTTATAGCTTCTCTCATATAGGTTACATGTGGGTGAAGGGTCAAGATATAAGGGCAAGGACTGTCTAGTGCTTAGCT
Source organism: Panthera tigris (assembly GCF_018350195.1). Taxonomy (NCBI): domain Eukaryota; kingdom Metazoa; phylum Chordata; class Mammalia; order Carnivora; family Felidae; genus Panthera; species Panthera tigris. The sequence continues at coordinate 109,288,057 of NC_056667.1, read as the reverse complement.
GTGGAATATGGAAATATCATCCATTGGTTTTAGCTTGAAGCTTGAAATACCAGGACAAGATCCATGGCAAATCATCCCAAATTTTAAATTTCCCACTAGAATTATGAGTCCAGTAAGGGCAGAGGATTGGCTTGTTTTCTTCAATGTTTCTAGTAACTAGAGCAGTCACAGCACATAAAAAGTAGAACAAATGAATGCACATGAGCTCGGTAACTCCATGAAGATGGATGCTAGAAGAGATTGGCACCTCTGGCTAGAAGAGATACTCACCTCTGGCTCTTGGTGATTACCACAGTTTTCTAAATGTCAGTTTAGAAGAGGCTCAATTCTGGCATATGGGTGGGCAGCAAACTAATGTTTGGCATGTGGGTGAACAGGCTGAGGTCTTGGGGGTGGGCAAGAGTGGATTTGGGTCTGGGATTTGAGTTACAAGCTATGACTCCTCAATCTGGGGTTCAGCTGAGGCTCCTTTTAACTGGACCTAGGCAGTGCTATTAGTTATCTTTTGTTTATTTGCTTTGTGCAGGTACAGCCCTGCTGTCTAATCAATCTGTTTTGGTCCCTACATCCCCATGATCGATTAGCCAGAGGCAGAACTTTTTGATGGCTTCACAAGTGCTGCTGCTTGTTGTGGTCTCATGTCTTCCCAGCCTTGGACATATATCAGTGCTATTGGCTTGGCTTTTGCCATGCTTGCACTAGGTACCTCTGTTTCAATCAGAGGTTGTTCCCCCTGCCCCTCCTTCCACTCCTGTCCTACAGGGAAGAGCTACACAGGTGCTTTTCAAAGATCCAACATTCCTCTCTCCAATTCCCCCTGGTCATAGGAGTGTCCTTTGGACTCTTCTGAAAGATGCTGTTGGAGTGCAGTTGACAGGGTTCCTATCAAGACCTATGGGGATCATGCTAACAGTTAGTTTTGTGGATGCTGATAGGAAAGACCCGACTTCTGGACCAGAGTTGAAAGATTATATTACTCACTGTAGAAGCAGCAACCAAAGCCTGAGCATAGTTTTGTCAGTTTTTTTGCCCCCTAGTCCCATGGAAGACGCAATGCTACACAGGCAGTGGGTTTGTGCTGCAGCTGAAAAGCCCAGGCTTTTTTGAGCAAGTAGTGAGCATTGAAGCAAGCAGCAGTTACATGGTAGTTGTGGTCGTGGTCAGGCTGTGGTCACCCTGACCTGCCTAGGTGGCTCAGAAATTGCCCAGCATTCAGAGGATGATCCACATTGTAGTACGTCACCCTCAGCAAGACTGCACGGGTGCCAGGCCCATGGTGGACTGTCATTCTCAAATGGCACATATTATCAGTCCACCCCAACATTTTTATCTCTTAAAATCTCGTGAGGACATCCCTTACTTCTCAGCCTTATTGTATATGGGCTATTCCTGAGCTTAAGTTCCAGTGACCATCTGAGCTAACAGGTAGGACTATTCCCAGCCACTGATGCCAGCACTCTGCATCCAGAATGTGGGGGGGAGCCCTGAGAAACAAACTTCTCACACCTGGGATTACACTTACTTTCTTTGATCCATCACCTATATTTATGACTATCCATTTTCCCTTAAGTTTTACTAATGTAAATTAGCATTTTGCAATACTTCAGATGTGTTGGCTTCCAAGTTTTGCCTTTTTAGGTGAACCTGATATTTTGGACTCTGGGGAGTTGTTGGATTAGGGCATGAGAAGAGTTAGGGTCTTTGTCCCTAGCATGGTTGTTAAAGAGCAGTTAGGCATGGCAGGAAGAAAATGGGAGGATAGCAAACCAGGTCCCAATATCCTCAGTGATGGGAGAAGGCTGTACACTGCTTAATCCCACTTGGCCTCACGTGGGCCTATGTCCTAGGAGAGGCCAACGTGATCTTAGGGAAGCAAAATTCAGGTCATGCCACCTCTGCTCCATTGCTTTCTATCACATTCAGAATATACCATCAGCTCTACCCTATGGTTGGTGATGCTACCATGTTGTTAGCCCAACCTCATTTTTCTCCATCTCATTCATCCTGCCTTGGCCATGTGGGACTTCCTCATGCTTCCAACACAGCATGCTGGCTCTCACTCTCTCTGTAAATGTCCCTTCAACATAGCTAACATGAGCACCTCTTAGTTGTGTTCTAACACCATTTTATTCATGGCACTATTTCCAAGTGAAATAGATTTACGGATTTACTGGTTTCTTTTGCATTGACACTGACCCCCCAGGCAAGGTCAGGTCATTTGAGCAGAGACCTGCTCCCGTTGCTCACTGTTGGATAAAGCTGGAATTCATGTGTGGGATGGTGGTGTGGACAGGTTCTGTTGGCCACACTGTTTATTTTTGCAAAAGCAGGTGAGACTCCTCATGACCCACTGTGTACCAATCTCAGCATCTCCACGATTGATGTTGCCCTGTCTCGTTGCCTTCTGCTTCATGCATGCCCTACATGCATGGCCAGTGCCTTAGCCCAGACACTCTGCAGTCCTGTGAGATGCAGTGCCCAGTGGCTGTCAGGGAGGTATCTGTATCTAGCAACTCTTCCCCCATTCACACTTTCAGCAAAGACAGCAGCAAGAATAACACTGAGTACTGCCCTTCTGAGGCTTACAGTGTGTGCAGACAAGAAAGTACTACAGGGTTAGGTAAACAAATAATTATTTGAGCTTCATTTCTTTCTTTCACTTGGACCCCTCACCAGGGATCCAGAGGGGGTTTAGTAAGTTTCCTCCGTAGGGATCCTGCCAGACCTGCCTGCTCGTAATGGAACTCAATGCCACAAGTTTCTGCCTACCACCAAAACAGCTATGACCTAGATGCTTTTCCCACAGAGCATGGGACCTGAGAGCTGATCTGACTCCTGAGCACATCCTGATGCTTCTGGCTGGTCATGGCTTGATTCTTGATTCTTCCTAAATAACATCTATACCCTGAATGTGTGGAAAGGACACCAAAATAGAAATTGGCAAATTGAAATTCTAAGCCTCAATCTGATCTCTATTAGCTGTGTGAGTTTGAGCAAATCACTTATCCTCTCTGATCCTCACTTTTTCATCTAGAAAATAAAGACAGAAACATCTCTAAATACCTTTTAGGAGAAGGTTAAGTAGAAAATAAGAGTGTGCACATGAAATCACTTTGTAAATGTGGTTGTTTAGCATTCAAAAAGCAAATAATGGACATTTCTAATCCTTTGGGTTTGTTTGTCTTGCCCCCATTACAGTGGGACTTGGCATTAGTAACTCCAGGTTAGAATCCTGGCTTGGTCACAGGATGGGAGTCTCAACCTTGGCAAGGCTTGTTTTCCCATTGGTGGAATAAAGATAATACCAACAGCATAGATCTATGGTGATGGTGAGAAATAATAAGCTCTCATTATTGTCCTTGGTTAGCTCTGCAAGCGCACAGGGTTCTTCCTTTCTTGCAGTCTCTTTGGGGCTTATTAAAGATTCCATGTCTTTCTACTCAGGCCTTTGCTAAAGAAGCAACATCTGTCACTTTCAGCTCTGAGGTGGCCTGAGAGCCAGTGGAAGGAGAGCACACAGCACAGGGGACAGGCTTCCCGGCCATTCCTCGATCTGGGAGCAACCTCTCACTTGCCAGCATGACCATGATCATGGGAATAATTCTGCACGATGGGAGGGCAATGAACAATCATGCTGATAAGCAGATGACTGTGAGTAGTGAAAGATGTTTCCAGCAAAGCATTCTAAATACAGTATTTATGGACTCAAGTTGTTACTGGGATATTTATAGACTGGATGCAAATGTAAAACATATGGTGTGCTCTTCCAGAAATATTCCTTCAAGTAAGTTATACACAGTGCTCAGCCATGCTGCTCTTTCATCTGAAGATGCTCTTCAGCACATATGTAGTGAACGTCACTCCACTTTGTAGAAAATAGGGTGGACAACTCTCTCTCAGGGCACTGTCTCTCAGTAAAGTCTCTTTGGCTGACATTGCCCTGACCCAGATTTCAGGTCCCATACAAAGGTGCTCAGTTGTGAAATGCATGGTTGAATTTTTCCTCATCTTCCTGTTTCCTGGCATGTGGAGATCACTGTGGGAAATGCAGCAGGAAGTGACAAGTACAGGTTTAAGAATAATCGGGAAGAAGGTCCTTTGTGTTGCTAACCTTCAGTTTGTGTGTGCAGGCCTGTGAGCTGGGTGTAGCAGGATGTACCCTGTGTCAAGCCCCCAAGGCCACTGGAAAAATGTGGCCTTTGTTTAAAATATTCTCCACAGGAACAGGTGTCCAGAATCAACACCTCGCCAGGGACACATCATATTCTGGGACTGGTGGTTTACAGATACCATGCAGTTAATGCAGGGTCAGTGCATTCCAGTGTGAGCAGCACGTGGGTGCATTCTATACCAAGCAAAGACAGTGTGAAAACACAAAAGCCATCCAGCAGTCATGCTGAGCAGAGTGGTGGTTCCTTTACAGAAGGTTTCTTAGACTACCTAATTTTCTTGGGCATGAATTTTCCTTTTGTAAGAATAATACACAAAACATTTTAGGCTTTGAAGCAATGGGGGAGTGTAAATTAATACAAGCCTTTTGGAAGGTAAATTGTGCCAAGCATCAAGGCATGGCTCTGATTTTAGAATCAGCATTTTCATTTCTGGTCACTTTCCTACATAAATAATCTCCTTATAGACATGGTTTCTTGCTAAGGGTGTTATTAAGATTGCTGTTGTGTATGTGTATGAAAAGACAACAGAGAAATAGGAAAATATTCAGCATCAAGGAACTCACTCAGTAAACTATTACATAGCTACTAAAAGACTATTGTGTAGCTATTAAAATTAGGTTTATTTGAAATTAGATACAAAATGGTATTTTATGATAAGTATGAAGTTTTTAAAAGTAAGATGCAAAATAAAATATATAAAAGCACAACTACAAATTTAAACTAAAGAATTTCAAATTGGAAAAAAGATATCTAAATGGCCTATTAGTGGGTCCTTGGGGAAAAATCCAAGCTTACTACTAATGGATGGCGTAAAAATGAAAAAAAAAAAACCCTGGTAATTATTTTTTACCTATTAAGTTGACAAGGGTTTACTCTTACACTGTTGGTGGGAATGCAAACTGGTGCAGCCACTCTGGAAAACAGTTGTGGAGGTTCCTCAAAAAATTAAAAATATATCTACCCTATGAACCAGCAATAGCACTGCTAGGAATTTACCCAAGGGATACGGGAAGGCTGATGCATAGAGGCACTTGTACCCCAATGTTTATAGCAGCACTTTCAACAATTGCCAAGTTATGGAAAGAGCCTAAATGTCCATCAACTGACGAATGGATAAAGAAGATGTGGTTTATATACACAATGGAATACTACTTGACAATGAGAAAGAATGAAATCTGGCCATTTGTAGAAACGTGGATGGAACTGGAGAGTGTTATGCTAAATGAAATAAGTCATACAGAGAAAGATAGATACCATATGTTTTCACTCTTACGTGGATCCTGAGAAACTTAACAGAAGACCATGGGGGAGGGGAAGGAAAAAAAAAGTTCGAGAGGGAGGGAGCCAAACCATAAGAGACTCTTAAAAACTGAGAATAAACTGAGGGTTGATGGGGGGTTGGGAGGGAGGGGAAAGTGGGTGATGGGCATTGAGGAGGGCACCTGTTGGGGTGAGCACTGGGTGTTGTATAGAAACCAGTTTGACAATAAATTTCATATTAAAAAAAAAAGTTGACAAGGGTTTAGACGGCAATGAAAAAAATACTTGATGCTGATGGGATATGATAAAGCCAATGCATTTTGTTGTTATTTGTTTTGCTTTAGATTATCTAGAACATAGCATCCTTGCTTTTATAGCTTAACACTTGTTTTTATACATATTTTATCTAAATAATTTCAAACATATTATTAGTTGGTTGACATAATATAAATGTAAAGATATTAGTAGAAATTACTCCATTTGTTGATGGGTCAAGAATTGAATAACTGACCTCTATTTTATTTTAAAAAATAACAGCCTTATTGGGGTGTAATTCACATACCATACACTTTGTTCACTTAAAGTGTATTGTTCAATATTTTTATATATTCAGTTTTGTAATCATTATCACAATTGATATTAGCACATTTTTATCAGCTCAAAGAGAAATCCCATACCTCCTAGAAGGTACTCCCTACTTCCTCCCTCAGCTCTAGATAACCAGTAGCCTTCTTTCCTTCCTTCCTTCCTTCCTTCCTTCCTTCCTTCCTTCCTTCCTTCCTTCCTTTAATGTTTATTTATTTGAGAGAGAGAGAGGGAGAGAGCAAGAGTGGGGGAGGGGCAGAAAGAGAGGGAGACACAGAATCCAAAGCAGCTCTAGGCTCTGAGCTGTGAACACAGAGCTGGATGCAGGGTTTGAATTCATGAATGGTGAAATCATGACCTGAGCCTAAGTCCCACGCTTAACCAACTGAGCCAGCCAGGCGCCCCTAACCTACTTTCTGTATAGATGTATCTGTACAGGGCATTTCACATAAATGAAGTTGTGTAATATGTGATCCCTTGTGCCTGGTTTCTTTCATTTAGTATAATGTCTTTAAGGTTTATCTGTGTTGTAGCATCCATCAGTATTTCATTACTTTTTAGTATCAAATAATATTCAACTGTGTGAATATGCCACATTTTACTTCTCCATTCATCAGTCTCTCAGATGGACATTTGAGTTGTTTCTACTTTTTGAGGATTATGAATAATGCTGCTATGAATGTTGGTGTAGAAATTTTTGTGTGAACCTATGCATTCTCATCTATCTATCTATCTATCTATGGAGTTTCTGGATGATATGTTAACTCTGTGTTCAACATTTGTACGAACTGTCAAACTGTTTTCCAAAATGGTTGAGCCATTTTACATTTTCACCAGTGATGTATGAGAATTCCAGTTTCTCCACATCCTCATCATCATTTGTGTTGTTTTTCTGTTATTTTTTAAAATCGTAGCTATTATATTGTAAGTGAAGTGGTATCTTATTGTAGTTTTGATTTGCAATTCCTTAATTGTTAATGATGTTGAGCATGCTTTAGTGTACTTATTGGCCATTTGCATATCTTTGGAGAAACATTCTTTTATGTATATTATATATTCTACATTAAAATATAGTCTTTTTTCTCATTTTAATTGGGTTATTTGAATATTATATTATCATTGAATAGTGAGAGTTCTTTATATCCAAGACCCTCATTGGATACATAAGTCACAAAATTTTTCTCTCATCCTGTCGATTGTTTTTTCACTTTCTTGATATTGTCCTTTGAAACACAAAATTTTAAAATTTTGATAAAGTCCAATACACCTATTTCTTTCTTTTGTTACCTGTGCTTTTTTGTGTCATGTCTAAGAACATTTTGCCTAACCTGGGATTATGAAAATTTACTTGTGTATGTTTTCTTTTCAGGGTTTTATTGTTTTAGATGTTATCTGTAAATCTATGGTGCATTTGAGCTAGTTTTTATGTATGCTGTGAAAAAGAAGTCTAACTTCATTCTTTTGCATGTGTATATCCAGTTGATCCACTATCATTTGTTGAAAGATTATTTCCCCACTGAATTGTCCTGACATTATTGTAAAAAATCAATTAATTGTAAATGTAGTAAGTTTTTTTTTAATAGAAAATGAGTTCTACAATTTTCTTTCTTTTTTTTCAAGAATGTTCTAGCTATTCTGGGTCCTTTGAATTTCCATATCAATTTTAGGATCAGTTTATCAATTTCTGCAAATAAGCCAGCTGGAATTTTGAAAGGGATTGCATTGAATCTTAGATAGATTAAGGAAATATTGCCATCTTAACAATATTATATCTTCAGATCCAAGAATGTGGGTTATCTTTCCACATATTTAGATCTTCTTTAAGTCTTTTCAATGTCTTGTAGTTTCCAGAGTAAAAACTTTGTACTTTCAAATAAATTAACTTGTTAAATTTGTTCTTAAGTATTTTTTTTCTTTTTGAGACTATTATAAATGGGATTGTTTTCTTAATTTCACTTTTTGGATTGTCCATTGCTAGTGTATAGAATTACAACTGACTGGGGTGCCTGGATGGCTCAGTTGGTTGAGTGATCCTTGATCTCAGCTCAGGTCTTGATCTTGGGACTGTGAGTTCAAGCCCCACATTGGGCTCTGTGCCGAGTGTGAAACCTACTTAAAAAAAAATAGAATTACATTTGATTTTTATTTCTTTTTTTTAAATTTTTTTAACATTTATTTATTTTTGAGACAGAGAGAGAGCATGAACAGGGGAGGGTCAGAGGAAGAGGGAGACATAGAATCTGAAACAGGCTCCTGGGTCTCAGCCGTCAGCACAGAGCCCAATGTGGGGCTTGAACTCATGGACCACAAGATCATGGCCTGAGCCGAATTTGGATGCTTAACCAACTGAGCCATCCAGGCACTTCTATTGTTGTTATTGATATAGTGGGAATTACATCTTTTTTGTTTTTGTTTTCTGTATGTATTATGTCTTTCTGTTTTTTTTCTATTCCTCCTTTACTATTGTCCTTTGTATTAAGTGAATATTTTGTAATGTAAAATTCTAATTCCTTTATTTTTTTTCACTATGTGATTGTTCTGGGGACCATCATATACATCTTATAGAATTCATTTCAGATTTATCAAAAGTTATTCAACTGAGATATAAAAATCTTACTCTTACATATATATCTATTTCCTCTTTCCTCTTTTGTGCTATTATTGCTATATATTACCTTAATATATGTTATAAGGTAAAAAATACATTTTTATTACTTTATATAATTTTAAGTCTTTTAAAGATGCTGAGAGATGTTAAGGGGCAGGCATATAGTTGTAGTTTGTTAAATTTACTTTCTTATCTACCATTTCTGATTCTATTCCTTTATTTCTATGGATTGGGGTTACTACCTGTTGTCATTTCTTTTCTCCAGTACAGCCTTGCTCTTCCTCCCTTCTTTGCACTGCTATTTTCAAACATAATTACATTTATATATGTAATAGGCTCAACAATCCAATTATATACCTTTTGTTTTGTACAATTTATTTTAAAATCAGTTAGTAGAAGAAAGGAGAAGAGATATACACCCATGCTGTCTTTAATGATTACATGACTTAACAGTGCTCTTTGTTTTTGATGTGCATTTGAATCCCCAGTTGCTTTTAGCCCAAAACACTTCCTTCAGTATTTCTTATACGGTGGGTCTGCTAGCAACAAATTCTCTCCATTTTTCTTTTAATATCTTTATCTTACCTTCATTTTTAAGAGATAGTTTTGCCAGATATAAGATTTGTGCTTGACAATTTTTCTTTTTTCTTTTATTACATTTTATACATTATCCCACTGTACTCTGGCCTCCATTATTTCTGATGATGAATCAGTTTTTAATCTTAAAACTGGTTCTAGTGTGGTTTTATTCTTACTGTGGTCCCCATGTTAAGTGATGAGTACTTTTCCTGTTCTTAAGATTTTCTCTTTGTCTTTCCACATTTTTCTGTGATATGTCTGGGTGTGGGTCTCTTTCAATTTAACTTATATTTATTTATCTTATATATATCTTTACATAAGATATATATAAGATATATATATAAGATATATATAAGATATATATATATAAGATATATATTATCTTTATATCTTATATATCTTATATATCTTTATATATCTTATATATCTTATATATATTTATCTTATATCTTATATATCTTATATTATATCTTATGTATATTGAGTTCTTTAAACTTCTTGGATTGATGGATTAATATTTTTCTTTAAATCTGGCAAGTTTAACCACAATACCTTTAAGCATTTGTTGTTGTTCTTTTCTCACTTTTTTCTACCTTTGTTATTCTCATTATGTGTATGTCCATGTGCTTAATGTTGTCCCACATTTCTCTGAAGCTTTTTTCTATTTTTTTTGAGTGTTTCTGTTATTTTTATTTTTATTTTTTTTAAATTTTTTTTACCTTTAAGCATTTGTTGTTGTTCTTTTCTCACTTTTTTCTACCTTTGTTATTCTCATTATGTGTATGTTCATGTGCTTAATGTTGTCCCACATTTCTCTGAAGCTTTTTTCTATTTTTTTTGAGTGTTTCTGTTATTTTTATTTTTATTTTTTTTAAATTTCTTTTTTCAACGGTTTTTATTTATTTTTGGGACAGAGAGAGACAGAGCATGAACGGGGGAGGGGCAGAGAGAGAGGGAGACACAGAATCGGAAACAGGCTCCAGGCTCCGAGCCATCAGCCCAGAGCCTGACGCGGGGCTCGAACTCACGGACCGCGAGATCGTGACCTGGCTGAAGTCGGACGCTTAACCGACTGCGCCACCCAGGCGCCCCTGTTTCTGTTATTTTTAATGTAGAATAAGACCCATAACATTCCATGCTGAAGTTCATCTTTTTTTTAAGTTTACTTATTTATTTTGAGAGAGAGAGAGAACAAGTGGGGAAGGGGCAGAAAGAGAGAGAATCCCAAGCAGGCTGCGCACCACCAGTTGCAGAACTTGATGCTGTGCTCGAACTCACAAACTGAGAAATCACAATCTGAGCTGCAGTTGGATGCTTACCCGACTGAGCCACCCAGGCATCCCTGAAGCTTATCTTTTAAATACAAAGTATGTGCTCTGCCGGTTACAGTAGAATCGCATGAATTTAGTTTTCAGTTTTTTCTATTTTTATTCAGTCTTTTTTTTAATCTGTACTTTGAATTTCATAATCCTAATTGATCTACCTCCAAGTTAGCTGATTCGTTCTTCTGCCAGTTTAAATATACTTTTGAGTACCTCTAATAAATATTTCATTCCTATTATTGTACTTTTAACTTCATAATTTCCTTTTGGTCTTTAAAAAAAAAATAATTTCTGGGTGGCTCAGTCAGTTAAGCCTCCGACTTTGGCTCACAATTCATGGGTTTCAACCCTGGGTCGGGCTCTGTGCTGACAGCTTAGAGCCTGGAGACTACTTCAAATTCTGTGTCTCCCTCTCTCTCTCTCAAAAAATTAAATAAACAAACTTATACAAATAATAATTTCTATCTTTTCACTGACATTTTGTATTTGATGAGGTATTGTCATCATACCTTTCTTTACTTGTATAATTGTCATTTCTTTTAGTCCTTTGAATGTATTTGTAATAGCTGCTTTGAAGTTTTGTTAAATCTGACATCACAGCCTTTTGGGACAGTTTTTGAGCCATTCTTTAAAGTTTGTTCTGGCCCCACTTAGCTGTCTCTTTTCCTGATTCTTTTTAGAAAACTAGCTGGCCTACAGTTTATCTTTTGTTTTTGTGGAGCTACCAGACTCCTCTTAATTGCTTATTACTGAAATCTCCATTGTTTTGGAGAGTACCCTTAGTCCTGAACTTCCCCACGCTCTTTAAATAAACTCAGTTCCTTTGAAAGAATCTTCAGAGCTCTCTGTTCATATGATCTGTCTTTCCCCTCCTACTGCTTTAGAACTGGGGGAGAGGACAATGGCCCACTTCTCTCAGAATGACATCTTTGCTTTACATGCAGGTTCTGGGATGGAGTTGTGGTTTCTGGTTTTCTTGGCTTTCATCTAATTTAGGGCATAGAATCTCTTCCCTACAAGTCAACTGGAATGAGAGCAATTGGGAATCCATTAATTTTGGCCTGCTTCACCTGTGGTAGGGCCTGTTGGGGGTGGGGAGAGAAAACTCCTGATCTCTTGGATTCACTTGCCTTGAATTTAGGCTCTACAACACAGACAGATAAGGTGTTTCTGACCAAAAGCTAGGGGGAAAGAGAATGCCATATCCTTGACCACATTTACCCAGAGTGGAACTTGAGTTGGGCTGAGTTGGAAGAGAATGATGGAAAGAGTAGGTTGTGGCTCAGAAGTCATAGACTCACTGCTTTTGTAGAGATTTCATAGATTTGTTTGCATAAATGTTTCTTCATTTGCTCTATGCCCTTGGAGCACTTACCACTGAATATATATATATATATATATAACCAGTAATGGTTATTTTCCTGGGTAGTGGGTGGATGGAACTCTTCACACTTCAATTCAGGAAGTGCATTATCTGAGGCCAATAATTTTAAACCCTGTTGGTAAGGTTTAGGAATGTAGTTTGACAATATATGTCAGCTCCTCAATAAATTTCTTGCTTTTGATCTAGTAATTATTCTCCTAGGAATTTACACTGAATAATTAACCAGAAATGCAAGGATTTGTGAATAAAATTATGAGATAATTATTTTTTGATGGAGAAAAATGAGCCAACCTTTAAAGATACCAGTAGTAGAATGGTCAAATAAATTATGATACAAGTATATTAGCTAAGAATTGTGCTCCCCAATCTCTGGGATGCAAAAAGAGATATCACAATTCTTCATCTGTTTTAACTCAAATTCAAATCTATTCAGTCTTTTACCTTCCAGGAAGCAGGAAATTCAACCTCAGTCTTTCTTGGGGCTCCATATTCCCAGGTCATGAAGTGTAGTCAAGATTTCTCTCTGGTCCTCCAGCCCCATGGTTATCAGCAATATGCCCTTTGGTCACACTTGAGGAGCCCCTGAATTGTGGTGGTTCTCTCCTTTTCTATTATGCAAAGAACAAGAACATTTTTGTTGAGGACTCAGGACTCTGAACTTAGAGTTCAGTCACTTTAGGGCATCATATGATACTCTTCTCAAAGGCTCTGTCACATTTACAGGTCTGAATATTTTCAGAATTATTTTCTGCTCCAGCTCTAAACTGGGGGAAACTCAATCTCATTCTCTCTCTTTCATCCTTGTACATACACACACCATCCCTGGAGACACCTGTTTTCAACTCCAACATTCAGAATTGAAGAGTTTCCAACTCCAACATTCAGAATTGAAGTCCATATAGTTTTAGTATTTCTAGAGTCTTTTACTTCTTCCTCTCTCTTCCCACCTCATGCATTTTTCCATTTTCATTTTATTTTATTTATTAAAAATGGTTTTGAATGTTTATTTATTTTTGAAAGAGAGAGAGACAGAGTGTGAGCAGGGGAGGGACAGAGAGAGAGGGAGATACAGAATCCAAGGCAGGCTCCAGGCTCTGAGCTGTCAGAACAGAGCCTGATGTGGGGCTTGAAATCACAAGCCACGAGATCATGACCTGAGCTGATGGAAGTTTGGAGGCTTAAATGGCTGAGCCACCCAGGCACCCCTTATTTTGATTTTAAATCTGTGATCCATGTTGGTGAAATAAGAAACTGAGGTAGAGTTCCAACTTTATATTCTAAAAATTATTACTCAGTACTCTTAACATCATTTATTAAATAATCTGTCTTTGGTTCCTAATATGAAATGATACAGTTGTTATATAATAAATTTTCTATACTTTTGGTGTTTTATTGTGTTATATTGACCTGTTTACAAAATGCTTCTCCACAGCATTATTGTATTATTATTACAATTTTATAAAATCTCTGATTAGGCAAGTCTATCCTTATCCTAACTGAAATTTTCTTCAGTATTTCCTTAATGTTGCTTATCCGTGACTTTTACAATCCTTTTGTCTAGCTTCAACAAATCAAACAAATAAAAAAATAGAAGTTTAATTTTTAAATTATACTTGTTTATTTAAAAAATTGACATGTGCTTCAGGGTATTTTTTTTCTTCCAAGTTGAATTAAAGTTGGAGGGAAGATGGCGGCGTAGGAGGACGCTGGGCTCACCGCGCGTCCTGCTGATCACTTAGATTCCACCTACACCTGCCTAAAGAACCCAGAAAACTGCCAGAGGATTAGCAGAACGGAGTCTCCAGAGCCAAGCGCAGACGAGAGGCCCACGGAAGAGGGGCCCCTCCTGAAGTGGATCACCTAAGGAGAAGCGAGCTAAGCCTGCCCCTCCTGCCCCCATGCACCTTGCCTACCCACCCCAGCTAATATGCCAGATCCCCAGCACCACAAGCCTGGCAGTGTGCAAGTAGCCCAGACGGGCCAGGCCACCCCACAGTGAATCCCGCCCCTAGGAGAGGGGAAGAGAAGGCACACACCAGTCTGACTGTGGCCCCAGCGGTGGGCTGGGGGCAGACATCAGGTCGGACTGTGGCCCCGCCCACCAACTCCAGTTATACACCACAGCACAGGGGAAGTGCACTGCGGGTCCTCACCACTCCAGGGACTATCCAAAATGACCAAACGGAAGAATTCCCCTCAGAAGAATCTCCAGGAAATAACAACAGCTAATGAACTGATCAAAAAGGATTTAAATAATATAACAGAAAGTGAATTTAGAATAATAGTCATAAAATTAATCACTGGGCTTGAAAACAGTATAGAGGACAGCAGAGAATCTCTTGCCACAGAGATCAAGGGACTAAGGAACAGACACGAGGAGCTGAAAAGCGCTTTAAACGAAATGCAAAACAAAATGGAAACGACGACAGCTCGGATTGAAGAGGCAGAGGAGAGAATAGGTGAACTAGAAGATGAAGTTATGGAAAAAGAGGAAGCTGAGAGAAAGAGAGATAAAAAAATCCAGGAGTATGAGGGAAAAATTAGAGAACTAAGTGATACACTAAAAAGAAATAATATACGCATAATTGGTATCCCAGAGGAGGAAGAGAGAGGGAAAGGTGCTGAAGGGATACTTGAAGAAATTATAGCTGAGAACTTCCCTGAACTGGGGAAGGAAAAAGGCATTGAAATCCAAGAGGCACAGAGAACTCCCTTCAGACGTAACTTGAATCGATCTTCTGCACGACATATTATAGTGAAACTGGCAAAATACAAGGATAAAGAGAAAATTCTGAAAGCAGCAAGGGATAAACGTGCCCTCACATATAAAGGGAGACCTATAAGACTCGTGACTGATCTCTCCTTTGAAACTTGGCAGGCCAGAAAGGCTTGGCACGATATCTTCAGTGTGCTAAACAGAAAAAATATGCAGCCGAGAATCCTTTATCCAGCAAGTCTGTCATTTAGAATAGAAGGAGAGATAAAGGTCTTCCCAAACAAACAAAAACTGAAGGAATTCATCACCACTAAACCAGCCCTACAAGAGATCCTAAGGGGGATCCTGTGAGACAAAATACCAGAGACATCGCTACAAGCATAAAACATACAGACATCACAATGACTCTAAACCCATATCTTTCTATAATAACACTGAATGTAAATGGATTAAATGCGCCAACCAAAAGACATAGGCTATCAGAATGGATAAAAAAACAAGACCCATCTATTTGCTGTCTACAAGAGACTCATTTTAGATCTGAGGACACCTTTAGATTGAGAGTGAGGGGATGGAGAACTATTTATCATGCTACTGGAAGCCAAAAGAAAGCTGGAGTAGCCATACTTATATCAGACAAACTAGACTTTCAATTAAAGGCTGTAACAAGAGATGAAGAAGGGCATTATATAATAATCACAGGGTCTATCCATCAGGAAGAGCTAACAATTATAAATGTCTATGCGCAAATACCGGAGCCCCCAGATATATAAAACAATTACTCATAAACATAAGCAACCTTATTGATAAGAATGTGGTAATTGCAGGGGACTTTAACACCCCACTTACAGAAATGGATAGATCATCTAGACACACGGTCAATAAAGAAACAAGGGCCCTGAATGATACATTGGATCAGATGGACTTGACAGATATATTTAGAACTCTGCATCCCAAAGCAACAGAATATACTTTCTTCTCGAGTGCACATGGAACATTCTCCAAGATAGATCACATACTGGGTCACAAAACAGCCCTTCATAAGTTTACAAGAATTGAAATTATACCATGCATACTTTCAGACCACAATGCTATGAAGCTTGAAATCAACCACAGGAAAAAATCTGGAAAACCTCCAAAAGCATGGAGGTTAAACAACACCCTACTAACAAATGAGTGGGTCAACCAGGCTATTAGAGAAGAAATTAAAAAATATATGGAAACAAACGAAAATGAAAATACAACAATCCAAATGCTTTGGGACGCAGCGAAGGCAGTCCTGAGAGGAAAATACATTGCAATCGAGGCCTATCTCAACAAACAAGAAAAATCCCCAATACAAAATCTAACAGCACACCTAAAGGAAATAGAAGCAGAAGAGCAAAGGCAGCCTAAACCCAGCAGAAGAAGAGAAATAATAAAGATCAGAGCAGAAATAAACAATATAGAATCTAAAAAAACTGTAGAGCAGATCAACGAAACCAAGAGTTGGTTTTTTGAAAAAATAAGCAAAATTGACAAACCTCTAGCCAGGCTTCTCAAAAAGAAAAGGGAGATGACCCAAATAGATAAAATCATGAATGCAAATGGAATTATTACAACCAATCCCTCAGAGATACAAACAATTATCAGGGAATACTATGAAAAATTATATGCCAACAAATTGGACAACCTGGAAGAAATGGACAAATTCCTAAACACCCACACACTTCCAAAACTCAATCAGGAGGAAATAGAAAGCTTGAACAGACCCATAACCAGCGAAGAAATTGAATCGGTTATCAAAAATCTCCCAACAAATAAGAGTCCAGGACCAGATGGCTTTCCAGGGGAGTTCTACCAGACGTTTAAAGCAGAGATAATACCTATCCTTCTCAAGCTATTCCAAGAAATAGAAAGGGAAGGAAAACTTCCAGACTCATTCTATGAAGCCAGTATTACTTTGATTCCTAAACCAGACAGAGACCCAGTAAAAAAAGAGAACTACAGGCCAATATCCCTGATGAATATGGATGCAAAAATTCTCAATAAGATACTAGCAAATCGAATTCAACAGCATATAAAAAGAATTATTCACCATGATCAAGTGGGATTCATTCCTGGGATGCAGGGCTGGTTCAACATTCACAAATCGATCAACGTGATACATCACATTAACAAAAAAAAAGAGAAGAACCATATGATCCTGTCAATCGATGCAGAAAAGGCCTTTGACAAAATCCAGCACCCTTTCTTCATAAAAACCCTTGAGAAAGTCGGGATAGAAGGAACATACTTAAAGATCATAAAAGCTATTTATGAAAAGCCCACAGCTAACATCATCCTCAATGGGGAAAAACTGAGAGCTTTTTCCCTGAGATCAGGAACACGACAGGGATGCCCACTCTCACCGCTGTTGTTTAACATAGTGCTGGAAGTTCTAGCATCAGCAATCAGACAACAAAAGGAAATCAAAGGCATCAAAATTGGCAAAGATGAAGTCAAGCTTTCGCTTTTTGCAGATGACATGATATTATACATGGGAAATCCGATAGACTCCACCAAAAGTCTGCTAGAACTGATACATGAATTCAGCAAAGTTGCAGGATACAAAATCAATGTACAGAAATCAGTTGCATTCTTATACACTAACAATGAAGCAACAGAAAGACAAATAAAGAAACTGATCCCATTCACAATTGCACCAAGAAGCATAAAATACCTAGGAATAAATCTAACCAAAGATGTAAAAGATCTGTATGCTGAAAACTATAGAAAGCTTATGCAGGTAATTGAAGAAGATATAAAGAAATGGAAAGACATTCCCTGCTCATGGATTGGAAGAATAAATATTGTCAAAATGTCAATACTACCCAAAGCTATCTACACATTCAATGCAATCCCAATCAAAATTGCACCAGCATTCTTCTCGAAACTAGAACAAGCAATCCTAAAATTCATATGGAACCACAAAAGGCCCCGAATAGCCAAAGTCATTTTGAAGAAGAAGACCAAAGCAGGAGGCATCACAATCCCAGACTTTAGCCTCTACTACAAAGCTGTCATCATCAAGACAGCATGGTATTGGCATAAAAACAGACACATAGACCAATGGAATAGAATAGAAACCCCAGAACTAGACCCACAAACGTATGGCCAACTCATCTTTGACAAAGCAGGAAAGAACATCCAATGGAAAAAAGACAGTCTTTTTAACAAATGGTGCTGGGAGAACTGGACAGCAACATGCAGAAGGTTGAAACTAGACCACTTTCTCACACCATTCACAAAAATAAACTCAAAATGGATAAAGGACCTGAATGTGAGACAGGAAACCATCAAAACCTTAGAGGAGAAAGCAGGAAAAGACCTCTCTGACCTCAGCCGTAGCAATCTCTTAGTCGGCACATCCCCAAAGGCAAGGGAATTAAAAGCAAAAGTGAATTACTGGGACCTTATGAAGATAAAAAGCTTCTGCACAGCAAAGGAAACAACCAACAAAACTAAAAGGCAACCCACGGAATGGGAAAAGATATTTGCAAATGACATATCGGACAAAGGGCTAGTATCCAAAATCTATAAAGAGCTCATCAAACTCCACCCCCGAAAAACAAATAACCCAGTGAAGAAATGGGCAGAAAACATGAATAGACACTTCTCTAAAGAAGACATCCGGATGGCCAACAGGCACATGAAAAGATGTTCAACGTCGCTCCTTATCAGGGAAATACAAATCAAAACCACACTCAGATATCACCTCACGCCAGTCAGAGTGGCCAAAATGAACAAATCAGGAGATTATAGATGCTGGAAAGGATGTGGAGAAACGGGAACCCTCTTGCACTGTTGGTGGGAATGCAAACTGGTGCAGCCGCTCTGGAAAGCAGTGTGGAGGTTCCTCAGAAAATTAAAAATAGACCTACCCTATGACCCAGCAATAGCACTGCTAGGAATTTATCCAAGGGATACAGGAGTACTGATGCATAGAGGCACTTGTACCCCAATATTTATAGCAGTACTCTCAACAATAGCCAAATTATGGAAAGAGCCTAAATGTCCATCAACTGATGAATGGATAAAGAAATTGTGGTTTATATACACAATGGAATACTATGTGGCAATGAGAAAAAATGAAATATGGCCTTTTGTAGCAACGTGGATGGAACTGGAGAGTGTGATGCTAAGTGAAATAAGCCATACAGAGAAAGACAGATACCATATGGTATCACTCTTATGTGGATCCTGAGAAACGTAACAGAAACCCATGGGGGAGGGGAAGGAAAAAAAAAAAGAGGTTAGAGTGGGAGAGAGCCAAAGCATAAGAGACTGTTAAAAACTGAGAACAAACTGAGGGTTGATGGGGGGTGGGAGGGAGGGCAGGGTGGGTAATGGGTATTGAGGAGGGCACCTTTTGGGATGAGCACTGGGTGTTCTATGGAAACCAATTTGACAGTAAATTTCATATATTAAAAAAAAATAAAGTTCTAAATGTCTAAAAAAAAAATTGACATGTTTATAATATTCAGTTTCCAGCCCTGAGAAAGGTGGTTTCCTCCATTTATTCCAACAATTTTTGCCCCTTCGCAGAGTGTTATGGCATTCTTCCTACAGGTGTACAGAGTATATTTCAGGTACTCAAGTCCTTTTAAGATATCTCTAGATATGGAATGGGTTAGATTACTGTTGTGAATCGCTTCTGTTTGTCATATTTTCTAACTCTACTGTAGGTTTATAAAAAGACCTGCTTTACAAAAGATTTTGTAAGTTTGTTTTTTTAACCAGCCACCTTAGGTCAATTCTTTTATTGTGTGTAGCTTTATGTTGATTCTCTGATTTTCCAAGTATAAAGGCATGTCAGTTACAAGCAGTGATAATTTTGACTTTGTACACAAATGCATATATCCCTCACTTTATTATTATTCCAGTTGCATTACTTGGTACTTTTGGAAGAGGTTTAAAGAATAATGGGCATTATGGAGGACACGTTTTATCTGCTGTTCCAGACTTTTCAAGAGGAAGATGGTTCTTTTCCTTTTCCTTAATTTCTTTACCTCCTACCTCCTCTTTTCTTAATTCTTCATCTCTCTCCCCATATTCTGTTTCCAAGTCTGACCTCCATGATGCATCTGATGTAGACCCTCCTCTGCACCCCCAGGATCCTTACCTCAGCTCAGGCATTTCATCTCTTTGTTGATCCCTGCTGCAGTCTCCTGCTGGTTTTCAGGTCTCTAACCTGGGTAGAACCTGAGCTGGTGGTGGCTCATTGACCGGGACCCAGGTTATTTGTGCCCCTAACAAGAGAGAAAAGGAAGATGAAGATTTTAATTTATTTCACCCAGGGCTTCTTTCCACTTTTGCCCTGGACCAAGAGGATTTTGATTTTCCTTTTCTCTAATTCTAGTAGATTCCAAACTTGGGGAAATCAAGTATATATGAAGAAAAGGAGATTTCTGGTGACATGTTTCTTTTTTCCAAGAAAGAGACAATTCTTTATTTGTATATCCTGCCTGATTCTGGGGACAAGAACTGTACTGTCCAAATATGCTCATCAGCAGTGCTGCCCCCAAATGTGTCCTCTACCTGCTCACTCCTTCCCAGACCTGCTCTAGACAGCTGCCTGGTGGGAAGGGCTCATACAGGTTCCCAGGGAGGGGTTAATAGACTAAGTCACATAGGACCCTCCACCAGATCTCAAGTTTAATACGAGCTGTACTGTGGTGCAAAGTAAGCTGGTTTTGCAGGGTCAGAGAGAGCCAGGCTTCACTCCCACAGTGCTTCTTTCAATTTATGTGCATTGGGGCAAGCCATGTTAGTCCCCATCTATCCTGTGACTATTATTATGCATGAAAGGTGTAGATTTGGGCATTACAAAATGCATGTACACCCCAGTACTATTAGTTGTCCTGAGAGGATAGCTCTGGGGACTACAAGGCTCATTCTTGTCCATGATGAGGAATAAAGAGCCTTGCCAGCACTGCAGTAGGCTGCTTGGCAGTGTTGGGGGGCATCAGGCTTCTTCCCTGCAGGCAGCAGATGACAGCTGTGCTGCTTCCTGCTCTGCCTGTGCAGAGGGTTGGGGACCCCAGACATCTGCACCAGCCCCATCACCACTCAGGGGCAGGGAAGGGCTGCTTCCTTTAACCCCTGCCAGCATGTCCTCCTGCTCTGGATCACTTGCAGAGCACTTGCTTGCTTTCTTGCATGGACTCACTCCCTCAACCAGAATGTCCAAAGCCTGAGGTCTGACTCATCACAGAGTGTGGTGTCCTCCCAGTCATTGCCTGGAGTGGGGGCCAGACAGTCAAGTGGGGGTGATGTGGTGGAGGGCAGCAGAGGGCACAGGCAAGGTCTGGTTACCCAGGAGGTGGCACAATCTGCGTTGTAGGAGCCCCCAGTCAAAGGGAGTTGTGGTGGAGGTGCAGAGTGGGGAGGGAGTAAGAAGTGAGAGTGTTTTCTCTTTTAAGGAAGTCATCTGATGCAGCTGGGAGGCAGCTGGCAGGAGCAAGGGAGGGTGAGAGGAGACTGTGCTGTACTGTGGGGAATGCAGCCTGATGTCTGGTAGATCCTTTCTCAGGGCATCTGGGGGCTGAAAGGAAGGAGCACAGAATGTGAGGTCTGTTCTCCCTGAAGCCTCTGTGATCCTACTGGACTCCCAGCTCCTCCCCATCCCTGCCCCCTGCCCCTTGTGCTCCCTTCTATGCTCGTGCCTATTTAATATCAATAGACATAAATGATTTCTTATTGAATGTCATTTGCAAATCACTAGTTTGCGCTCCAAACAGCACTTAATGTCAATTACTTTTTTTATACCAATTGAAAATCACTGGTTTGCAGTTCCAAGCCTCTCTTAATGCCAATTACTGCTCCGAGTGCTGGCGACACTCATCCGAAGCTGGATTTCTAAGCAGTAACTTGCTCTTATGGGCTCCATCTGGCTCCATTTTCCTGAGGAGAGCTGCCATCATCTTGTGTTAACCCTTACTCCCTCTCACATACAAGCGGACAGAATTCTGTCAATGTGGTTTGGCCAGCAGAGGGCTCTTTGGAGGCCCAGACAACCAGGGTCATGCTGATCATTGCTTTGACAGCCCAGGCAGACCCAGAAGTACTTAGGCAGGGAGGGGGATGTTGGAGCCATGAGTGTCCCAGGGCATCCCCACCCCTACCCCTGGTCCCACATCTCTAGGACCAGCACTGCTACCCTACTCTGTTCCCCTAGCCCAGAACCATCATCCATTTCCATGGAGACTTACTTTGGAGGCTGCCTAAAAACAGGTTTGCTGTATGGGCAGAAGAGGGAGGCTGACTTGCTCAGCCTGGTAGAGCCCAGCCCTCAGCTTGGAGATCCTGGTTGGATGGCTGGATGCAGTGGGACACAGTTGAGTGAGGCACCAAATCACCTCTTGCCAGCCACCTTCATGCATTTGGGCTAAGTGCTTTACCTCTCCTCTCCCTGGTGTGTAAGCTGTGCAGGGGGGGATCTTTTCATGTTGCCCTAAAACCTTGGTTTTAAGGATTAAGTAGAAACTGTTCCTGAACTATCCAGTGAGTTACCAGGCAGAAAGGAGGTGGTGCAGGAGTGATAGGAATAGGTACCAGCAGTGCTGGCTCTGTCAGTGCTTGATGCTGTCCCTGGGCTGCAGGGACAGTAAGGACCAGAAAGGAAGCTTGGGGGCCTGTGAGAGCTGGGGAGGCTCTGGCACAAATGTGAGTGCACCCAGAAGCTCTGGTCAGCACCTGGAATCTGATCCTTACACTGCCTGTGAGCTAATGACAACAGCCCAGACCTAAAGTCATTTCCACAAGGAGAGGAGGGAGACCAAAGCAGGAGGAGAAAGATAAAAAGGGAGTCAGGAGAGGGGGAAGAGAAATTGGGGAAGACAGTAAGAGGAGGAGGTGTGAATGTTTTTTTTTCATCTGACGCATTGCTGCTTTCCATCTGAGGTGTGTCTGTCTTAGTGCTGGCAGACAGATAAATAATGATAAGTTTCAGGGACAAAGATCTAATATTCATCCTCAGAAAGAGGTGACACATTGGGGACAATGACCTAATTGGAAATGCCATATTTTGATTAATATGGAAATAGGTTTGCTATTATCAGCACACAACGGGCCAAGGAATGTGCAATGGGATGTTGACAAATAGCAAATGCATCCTTCTCTCCCAGGGCCACATATTCTGCTGCTTCCAATGTTTCCTGCTCTGTGAAGTCTGTTACCCAGCTGTCCAGGATGGCTATTGTGATCTGCCACCAAACCTTTTTAACAGCCAGTACAATAGTGGGCCTGAAGCTAACCAGGAATTACTGGTCATGGAGACCAAGAGGGAGAAGAAAGCCATTCATTGAAGAATCTTACTAAATGACAGCCTTTGAGCTGGCTGCTTTGTAGCACTACTTCATTTAATTCTTCTAGCAACTGAAAAGGCAGGCATGATTATTACCATTTGCAAGGAGAAATTGGATGCTCAGAAAGGTTAGCTTAGTGCTTTTCAGACTTTAATGTCTATCCAAGTTACCTGAGAATTACATTACAATGCACATTTTGAATCAGTAGTTGTAGAGCAGGGTTGGACTCTGATCTCTGAGAAGTGTCCAGGCAGTACTGATGCTGTTGGTCTGGAGATCACACTCAGAGTACTGGGGAGTTGGGTAATCTGCCTCAACCACACAGCTGCCTGCAGGGCAGAGCTACAAAGGACTGCAGTAATGGGCAGCTGTGGGGAGTCAGGTGTGCCTGGCTGAGGTACTGGACTTTAATCCATTTATAGATTGGACCCTAGGGGATTGATGAGGCCTGAGCTGCCTGGTCAGTCAACCTAACAATAAAACTGTAACTCCTGATGCATGGGATGGAGACATCAGCACAGGCATGCTTGGGGTGGACTTCTCCAGCGGGCAACAAAAGAGCTAGGACAGTTTTAGGTAACACTGCGGTGAGATGGAGGGAAGAAGTGCTCTAATTCTCAAATTTTCCTTTCAAAATAATTTTTAGTTAAATTTTTGAGGTATATTTTATGTCACTAAGAAGGGTACTAAGAAGTACCCATTTTAAGAGTATAGTTTGATAGCTTTGGCAAATGTACACACCATTTACCCACAAATACAAATGAGGTAGAAAACATTTCAGTGTCCCAAAAATCTATTGTGCCCCTCTAGGCAATCAAACCAGTGACCTGTTTGCTTCATCCAGTAACTTCCTTCTTTCTTTTATTGCCATGCAGTATTTCATTGCTTGGATATAGCACACTTGCTTATCATTTTCCTATTGATGGCTATTTGGAATGCTTCCAATTTTTGCCTCTTACGAATAAACTTGCTATGATCACTGATGTAAAAGTATTTTAGTGGACATGTTTTTGTTTTCCTTGGATCAATTGCTGGGTTACTTAAATGAATGCCATATTTTCCTTGGTGAAATTCTTCAATTTCTAATTTCCCTACAATTCACTCATTTATTCATTCACTTAGGAAATATATTGAGCACCTACTATTTGTTGGGTACTACTATCTGGATAAAAGGATTCAAACTATTAAAATAGACAAAAAAACCCTTGTCCTCATAGAGTTTATTAGGGGAAATAGAAATAGGAGCAGGGCAGGCAGACGAGGGTGGACAACTAGATAAGGAAGTTGACTGCATATCCATCATCCTTTTATTGATATGTATGTTTGTTCGTTCACTATCTGCCTCACTTATTGGAGTGTAAGCCTCTGAGAATGGAGATTTTGCCTGTTGCCTCACCATGGCATTCCCTCTTCTTAGAACAGAAACTGGTACTTATTAACATTTGTTGAATAATTGAATGAATGTGTGAGTTAAAGTATTCATTCACTGCTCATTGTCCTAACTTGGGCACTGTGATGTTTGGTCCTGCCACAAAATGAAATAAGATATAGTGCTTCTTCTCAGTGAGCTTCCCAGGCATTAGGGAAGAGAAACAAGTGATCGATGCATGATAATACTATGATAAAAGGAATCCATGGGTAATGAGGGAATACAGAGGAGGGTACCTTATGGGCACTCAAGAAACGTGTTCTTCAGGAGTTGTTCTTGATGGTGGCAGAAGAGTTAGGCAGAGAAGCTGGAAAAAGCAATGTAAGAAAACGCAATTGTTAATGCAATTACATAGATGCCTAAAGTGAGCACTATGTGTTAGGTAAATTATATGTGGTTATATGTGGTTATAGTCGTGTAGGTGGAAAGGATGTGGAGGAACAATGCTGAGACAGCTCACCTGAAGACTAAGAAAAGAACTTTGAAATTTATCCTGAGAACCATTGAAGAGTTTATGTAGTAATGATGAGAGACATGATCAAATTAGTGTTTTAGAAAAACAAAAACCTTGGTTGGCTTTCCATTAAATATGGCAGTATAGATACACATACTAAACTCTACTTCCTTTTCTATACTCACTAAAACAACAAGGGAATTTTTTAATGCACAAACACCCACCAGAAAGCTTACAGTGAAAAAGACTTTGATAACGAAAAAGAACAGCCAGAATTCTCATACACTGCTGGTGAGATTGTAAATTGATACAAACAATTTGGAAAACAATATGATGGTATCTACTAAAGCTGAATATATACATATTCCATGACACAACATTTCCACTCCTGGGCATATACCTAACAGAAATGGACATATATGTTTACCAAAAGACATGTATAAAAATATTCATATCAATAATAGCCTTCAAATTGGTAACTACCAAGGGTCTATCAAAAGTGAATAACTAAAATTGTGGCATTTTAGATATTGGAAAACTATGCAGCAGTTGAGAATGAACCAGCTACATTTTATATTATAGGGATTGATATCACAACCAAAATGTTGACTGAAAAAAGTCAGGCATGAAAGAATATATACTGAATGATTCCATTTACATAAAGTTCAAAAATAGAAAAAAAACCTCCTCTATACTGTTAGAAGTCAGGATAGTGGATAATGTTGTGGGAGGTGAATTGAGACTGGAAGGGAGGATAAAGGGGTCTTCTGGGGTCTTGGTAATGTTCTTTTGTGATGTGGGTACTGAGTACATGATTGTGTTCTGTTTTTGAACATTGATTAAGATCTACTCTTACATACAATTTTCTGTTTTCATGTTCTACTTTAATAAGAAACATTTTAAAAGGCATAAACCCACAAGGACAAAAATAAAAATTTGGGGAGCTGGAAAGCAGATGGTTGAGTGGCAAATGATGTAAGTCAACTGAGAAAACCAAATTTTTTGTTGGCAGAAGTAAAATCAAAAAGCAACCTGGTTTATATACTAGAATCCCTGAAAGGCCAAAGAATTCATGCATAAGACACCTCGGGAATTTATAAAACCAGGAGAAATGGTTGCAAATCTATTTATGAAGCATATAGAATCCCATACCTCCTTCTCAAGTGTCTGAGATGGGGCAAATGCTCCCATAACCCTGGCAGGAATCTGAGGTTTAGTCTTTGGAGAGGATAAAACAGAGGGTCTCTGGGCTGGACAGCAGGTACAGCTGAATAGAGGTATTGTACAGACAACAGGGAACATGAGAATAATTACACACCTTGTCTCAATGTTCCCACATCATTCACAGCCCAGCCTCTGCCCTCCAGCCGGGTGGTAGAAGAACATTCTCTGCAGAAACTGACCATCCCAAGAGAAGTAAAAACGCTAAGGATACTAATAATGGGTTTTTATGCAGGATATGTTGAAGTCAGATTCTTTCCAGGGAAGACAGTCAACAAGACTCTGACACAGAGATTACCCATCCAGTTTTCTTGATGCCATTATTAATCAAGGGTCTCAGGATATTTGAAGACAACATGCAATATGAAAGTTAGAACCAAAATTAAAAAAAAAAAACCCTGAAAAACAGAAAAAAATAAAATAAAACAAACTCAACTTGAATGGAACAGACTATGCAGGGAGAGAAAACAAAAATATGTCCATATTACTAGAGAGGTAAGAATGGTTTTTGTCCAGTTAAGAACAGGACACTATTTTTAAAAGGAATATATAGAGCAGAAAGGAACCCTGAACAGTATTGTGAAAAAAAAGAAAAGCAATTTAGAGGATTAGTTGAGGAAATCCAAGTTAAGAGCAAAAGTTTAAGAAAGAACAGGAAGTATAGTGGGGAGAAAGTTATCAATAATTCAATAAAATTTTCTAGAATCGAGTGGCATGAGTTTCCAAATTGAAAAAGCCTTTATGATAACTAAAAATAGAAATTCAACATTTTAGAACTCTGGGGACAAAATACTGAAAGCTTGAAAAAAAACAGTTTTCATGTGAAGAATCAAGATATAGAATGTATCAGACATCAATACCAAACTAGAAACCAGAAAGCAATAGAACAATGACTTCAAAATTCTAAGAAAAATTGTTTCTAACCTACAATTATATACCCAGCTAAACTGTCAATCAAGTGTTAGGGTAGAAAAAATAAATTAATTAAAATATTATATCTACGAACCCACTCTCAGGGAGATACTGGGATTTATTTGTATACTAATGAAGAACTAAACCAAGAAAGATGATAGTATTCTAGGGGACAAGGATACCCAGAATAATGGTTAAGAGAGAGTCCAATGTTACAACTGCATAGCAGATATAGAGACCAAGCAATCTAGACTAGAGAAGCATATCTCAGCAGGAACTAAAAATCCTACTTAACCTAACTTATCAAATTGGTGACACAAACATGTAAAATTTTACTTTAAATCAAACATTCTGACTCTACATACTTAGTGGGGTATACTTAATAATGAAAAGAACAACAAAAAGAAATTTTAAGCAATTCAGTAAATTAATTGTTATAAGTGCATTATTTTGAAACTATATGTATTAGTCTGTTCAGGCTGCCATAATAGAATACCACAGACTAGGTGGCTAAAATAGCAGAAACTTATTTTCTCAAAATTCTGGAGGCTGGAAACCCAAGATCAGGGTGCCATCAGGGTTAGTTTCTGGTGAGTACTCTCTTCCTAACTAGTTTCCTAGCTCACCAAGAGCTTTCCTCTGTGTTATAGCATCCCTGTATCTCTTCTTCTAAGGACACAAGTCTAATTGGATTAAAGACCCACCCTTATGATCTCATTTAACATTAATTGCCTCTTTAAAGTCCCTATCTCCAGATATGGTGATATTGGGGATTAGGGCTTGAATATATGAATTTTAGAGAGACAGAATTCAGTTCATAAAACTAAGTGTATCATATGAAAAGCAAATAAACATGCTAATGTAGTTAAAAACAAAGATTTTAGTATAAGAAAAATATAAAATCAAAGTAGTTGACTCAAAACTCTGTAGTCTTAAATTAAAATGCAAATACCATTTTGGACTCATGATTTCCTAAAAAATGTTTTCTTGCTTTGTCTACTGAATAAGTCTAGAAGAATTGACAACTCAGTAACAATAAGCTTTATTAGTTCTCATATTATAGCTCCTGAATACCATATTCCACTAAATAAACTAGAGCTCATTGGAGAATAGCTGATTCATATCTGGGAAAGGACATTTACAAGGTATTCCTAGGATATGTTATTGTATTGGAAAGCCAAGTAGTTGATTCAGGCAAGGAAGTGATCCAAGACTAGATAAAAAGAGGTTTTATCAAAAGGACATACTGAGCTATTTGAAGGATTTCCCCTAACCAAATCTGGGGCAATTAGAGCGCTGAAAAAATAATAATGGAATGTATTGAATTATATGCAGACAAAATCTATAGTTCATAATCACACTTAGAAAAATATTAACTGGTGACCTTTGGTGTTTGTTGTTGATGGTGATGGTGTTCAACTCATCATTCTGAAACAATAAAAGGAAAGAAGACAGGATTTGTATAAGCTTTCTTGTGCAAACTAAATTTTGGAATAACCTAATAATTAAAAAAAAATTTAAATGTTTTTTTTTATTTTTGAGAGAGAGAGAGGCAGAGTATGAACAGGGGAGGGACAGAGAGAGAGGGAGACACAGAATCTGCCAAGTGGACTCCAGGCTGTGAGCTGTCAGCACAGAGCCAGACTTGGGGCTGGGGCTCGAACCTGTGAACCATGGGATCATGACCTGATCTGAAGTTGACATTCAACCGACTGAGCCAAAAAGGTGCCCCTGGAGTAACCTAATAATTAAAGAGGAATAGTTCTTTATTGGAGACTCTCCTGCTACAGGAATGGTAAATTTGGAAAATCACCACTTTGTCACACCTAATAAAATAACCTAGGTAATGATCATCGATTGGTGAAAAGATGATGGTTATCATTTTTATAATGGAGGGAATCAGGCTGACATCTGAATTCATTAATAAATTTTAGCACCATAAAGGTAATGAACGCTAATACTATATACCTCAGGAAGCGATGTGCTAGGCAATGGTTCCTAACCCTCTCATGCTTGTGTAAAAGTCATCTGATGGACTTGTAAAAACATGAACCTTGGAGCTCCACTCTCAGATTCTCAGATTCAATTGTTGTGGAGTGGGGCCTGAAGCTTAGTAACAAGAGATGTGCAGGTGATATTTAACGTGTAAACAAGGTTGAGAACCACCTCAACAGGAAGTATATAGCACCACCCATAAAGTCTTTATGCCTGAATAAAATGAATCAAGCCAAACCTCAGCAGCAGTGGTTTTCAAATGCTAATATGCATCAACATCCCCAGAAGGGCTTGTTAAAGAACAGATTGCTGGGACCTACCTCCAGAATTTCTGATTCAGCAGGTCTGTGTTGGGCCTGAGAATTTGCATTTCACAAGTTCTCAGGTGCAGCTGATGCTGCCCTACAGGCTGGTGTTATTAAAATTTTGATGCTCATTGGGATCATCTGGGGGCACTTTGAAAACATTGGCTTGAATCCATCCCAAGATTGTGATGTAACCGGCTTGAGTGTGGATTTTAATTGGGATTCTTAAAAAGCTCTCCAAGTGATTCTAACACTCAGTCCAGGCTGAGAATCACTGCTCTAAATCTAACTACCAGTATACAGGAAATATGAAGAAAAGCAAAACAAGTTAAATGACACTCAGGAGAAGTAATCAGCCAAATTTAGAACGTGAGACATTTTGCTAGACAAGTGCCTGGGTTTCATAGGCCAGTCAAGGACACTGAGAGATAATAGGATAAGGAATTTTCATGGAACAGGAAACTTGAAAGACAAGGAGATTCAATGTTTGGGCCTCATTTGGATCATAATTCAACCCACAAACTTGAAATCCATATTAGAGACAATCATAAAATACACTGATTATCAGGTGATATTAGGGAATTATTAATTTTACTAGGTTTGATAATAGCATAATGGTTGGGTATTTTTTCTTATTTTATATTCAAGAATAATTAACATACAGCATTGTATTTGTTTCAGGTATACAATATAGTGATTCAACAATTATATACATTGCTCAGTGTTCATCATGATAAGTGAACTCTTAAACCCCTTTATCTATTTTACCCATTCTCACCCACCTTCCCTCTGGCAACCATCAGTTTTATTTCTGTATTTAAGAGTCTGTTTTCTTTTGTTTTTTTTTTGGTATATGTTTATTTGTTTTGTTGTTTAAATTCTACATATGAATGAAATCATATGGTATTTGTCTTTCTCTGACTGATTCATTTAACTTAGCATAATTCTTTCTAGGTCCATCCATGTTGTTGCAGATGGCAAGATTTCATTCTTATTTATGGCTGAGTAATATTCCAGTGTGTGTGTGTGTGTGTGTGTGTGTGTGTGTGTGTCTAGGCATGGTGGTTATATTTTTAAAAAGTACTTGTAAGTTAGAGATACATATCAAAACATTTATAGATGAAATGATATGATGTCTGGGGTTCTCTTTAAAATATTCCAGCAAAATTATATGTATGTGGATTTGTTGTATCATTTCTCTACTTTTATGTGCATTAGAAAATTTACATAACAGAAGTTAAAAATAAAATTAAAAAAAAAAAAAAACATTGGTCAGAAAGGAAAGCACCAGTAAAGATTCTTCATGATGATATGCTTGGATATATTCAGAGGAGATTTATAACAGAGCAAGAGCACAAAGAAACCTGAGTGAATATAATGACAAAGTAAATATTAACCCCAGGGAAAGCAAAGGTTTTTACAGGAAATAAAAAGTAATCATAGTATACCACATGGCTCATCTGTGAAGAACATACTAATAGCTAGATCAAATACTGATCTAACTAAACTTGTAATGGAACAAAGTTGGACCAAGTCAGGATGGAAAGAGTCCACTCCACATATAGAGCAGGAGTCAGCAGCAATGAACATCATCTTCCATTGTAAGCAGTCAGTTGAAAACAGAACAGCCAGACTGAAAAATTGAGAGATAGAAATGTGAGCATGGTAATTTGTCACATAAACCTAAGTGCCCAAAAAATCATAAAATAAGATAGAACACAATGATAATACACTAATAAGCTGTCTCTAAAAAATAATCAGTCCTGTAAGGTGGGTGGGGTCACATTATTGAGAAGCTAATGAAATGTACTGTGCTATCTTGTGTAGCTAGCCTGCTGGGGATTTGGGGAATAGAAAGCCAGTTGCCAATGGTGTTATAGCCAAATTCACAATACTTCAGAGACCACAGTTCAGGTTTTGTTTTATTTTCCCACTAGAGGGGTGTACAGAGGACTGTTGTATTTTTTATACTTTATGGTATGAAATTTAAAAAAAAAATTAAAAATCTTACATATGACATGAAAAAAATTAAAAACCTTGCATATGAAATTCAAAAGAAAAGTAGAAACCTTTAAATTTGCTATTAAATTAAAAAAATGAAAAGAAAAGGCTGGTAGGCTGAAGAGTGGATTAATGGTGACAAATAAAGGCAGGGAGATCATTAGGAGGCCACTGTGGTCATCAAGGGAGAGGGCATGGAGGTCCAAGCTGGGCAGCACAGAAATGGGTGTGGAGTCATGTGGATTTCTATGCTGCGGTAGACATCCAGGATGTGTAGTGTGGACAGCAGCCCAACCCGGGACATCTGACTCTGAGACTTACCTCTTCAGCAATGCTGGAAAAGTGTGGTGGGTAGTGTATAGTTATATATATATATACTATAGTATATAGTGTGGTAATATATAGTTACCATATATATATATACTATAGTATATAGTGTGGTAATATATAGTTACCATTGTGGAACACTTGGCTACTTTCTTCATTGGAAGTCAGTCTTGAAGATGTCACTCCAAGATATTTTGAGTCACCTTCCCTGAGGATGTTGAAGCTGAGTCTGGATGGGTCCCAGAGAGAGGTGTTTCAGATGGATCTTCTGTACTTGCTGTTGGCTTCTAAACTTACCACCAATTGAAAGTTCTATGTTTCTTCTGTAATTTGGAAAAGCTAGATGGCAGACTGTCAGTTCTCCTTTCAACCTGTCATCCATGTTTTTTATATCAGTCTTTAATACTATACTACACACAGTAATTTTCCACGACCAGGGTTTCCATCCCGGGGCCTGGCCCTACATGTCACAGAAGCCAGACTGTGCTTTGGAGACTTGTCAAAGGTAATACTTATAATGGAAATGGTCTGGCCTGAGCTTCTGGCATTTTCTAAGTTCTGGGAGCTGCGTGACACATTGATTTGTTGCCATGAGGTTGCTGATGAGTTTTCAGATTGAATATGCATTTTGTGAGTGAAACTGCCACTCGGGTTTCTCTGAGCATATTAATGAGACAGTGGTTCTCATGTAAATCTTATAAGAAGCATTATCCAGGGGTCAAACCAAACCTTCCTTTGGATGGAGATCATTGACCAGGGAGCTATATTCTCTTTATAGGGGTTACACTAGACTGCATTAATGATTTGTGGGTCCAGAATATTTTTAACCAAGCAGTATTCCTAGCTGGACAGTATTTCCTTAGGTATCCTTTGAAATGAGCAACACATGTCCATACCCCAAATGCCTGAGTGTTTGGCTTCTTAGTTGTGTTTTAATTTTCCTTTCCCCATCACTTACAAGGCCCATGAACATTCAGCTCTCAAAGATGCCCAGGATCTACTCAGCAGGTGAGCCAGCATCCTGGCTGGAGTTTCTTCTTCCCTCTTACTTGCATATCCAGCCCTTTGCAGCAGACAGATTCAGGTGGTATATTGAAATCATCTGCTGAATAGAACAACTCAAGTCAACACATGTTTAAGGAGGGTCTGCTACATGTAGGTACTGCTCTGGATTCTCAGAATACAACAGAGACCTGGAAATGGCAAGGTCCCTTCCCTCCAGCAGTTTACTTACTTTTTTTTAAAAAAAAACAACATTTATTTATTTATTTATTTATTTATTTAGAGAGTATGTGTGCATGTGTGTGAGTGGGAGGAGGACAGAGAGAGAGGGAGAAAGAGAATCCCAAGCAGGCCCCACACCGTCAGCATGGAGCCTGATGAGGGGCTTGATCTCATGAACCATGAGATCATGACTTGAATCAAGATCAAGAGTCAGTTGCTTAACCCACTGAGACACCCAGGTGCCTCTTGGACAGTTAACTTTCTAATGGTGGGATGGACATAGACAAGTACACAAATTCCATGTAATATAATTATATAGGAGATAGTGACAAGACTTATGAAGCAATAAAGGGCTAGTCAGGGCTTATGATTTTAGCTGTCTGAGGAAGTGACTTCTGAGCCCAGATTTGGATAAAGGGAGGAAGATTTGCTATATTGGAAATAACATTCCAGGTAAAGGGCAAAGCAGGCCACTATGAATGGAACTGTTCTGTGAGATGAAATGGGGAGGTAGACAGGGAACGTCCATTTAGGGTCCTGTAGACCATGGGGAAGACTGGAAAAAAACCTCCCGTGTGGAGAATGAATCATAGAGCAATAGTGGAATCAGGCAGGCAAGCCAAGTTGTAAAGGTAAGAGATAAGGTAGAGAAAATATTGGACTTCAAATATATTTTTGAAGGTGGAAGGGACAGGATTAGCTAGTGGATTGGATATATAATATAAGGGAAAGTAGTTACAATGTTGACTCTAAGATTTTGTCTTGAGTTTGAATGTTGACATCATTTATTAAACTGGGGCAACACAGAGAGACCAGGTGCTGTTGGGGGTGGGCATCGGGACACTTGTTAGACATCAAAATAGAGAAGTCAAATATGTGGTTAGCAAATGAATTTGGTCTTAAAGGGTGAGAATATGAGCCGATAGATAGATTGTATAGTTGTCAGAGTATACCTGATATTAAAAGTCATAGGACTGAATGCAAACACCTTGAGGGACAGTGTTGACAGAGAAAGAATGAGGTCCAAGGTTTGAGTCCCAGGCACCCTTGGATCAGGGGTCCAAAGAAGAGAAGCCAAGAAAAGAGACTTAGAAGGACAAGGATAGGAGAGGGCCATCCTGAGATGGATTCATGCAGGCTAAAAAGGAGTTAGTATAATAAACGCCAAAGCATGGCACAAATCTAGAGTAAGATTCTGAGGAAGGGAAAGATCAGCGGGATTTCATAAATGAAAAATATGTTATGGGTATTTTAAAAGAGGATTTTAGAAGCTTTGTTGACAGAATCTAACTGTTGATGGCATATGGTATAATGTTAGAAGGTGACAGAGAGAAAGCACAATATCTCAATTCCTGTTTTACTGCCATGATTTTGTTAAAAAACGCAGAATGTACACAATGAAAAGGATAGATGTAGCATGGTGAAGAGGCAGGGGACCCAGCCTCAAAACAACACAAATCAGGACCCAGAATACAAACATCAATAGGATCATAAATCCACTGTTATAGAACCATAATAATCTGTGATAAAATTTAGAGCAACGGAGAGTTTCCAGAAGATGCCAACAGGTTTATATTATATCCATCTTTGAAAGGAGGGTAAAAATAGATTTTACAAGTTTCAGATCAGAGAGTTTGATGATTTCTAGTGAAATTAAATAAATGGCTGTGATAACCTAGTAAATGTAATGGTGATTATTAGGAACCAGCAGAATTTTCTTGAGGTTGAGGAATGCCCAATTAATGTTTCTTTTCCTGAATGTTTATCCAGGCCTAGAAGACAGAGTATTCCAGTACACTGCAAGTGTGGCCTATCATCTTGAAAATGGGATAATATTACTATATGAGGATAATGAGAAATGTGGGTTGATTGACAGCATAGTCAATGGCAACTGCCATTGTTTTGAGCTCAAATTTCTGGTCAAGGCATTAGACCATGCAAAGGTGAACCCTCTTCATTCCTCTTGCTCTAAGCAACTGGCTGACTGTTGGTTTGCTGAAATAGGGAAAACCAGTGGAGATCAGGTTATAGTTGGAGGAGAGATTGAGATGTCTGTTAGAAATCCAAGTAGAGATGTCAGCTTATTATCTTGACTACAAGTCTGAGCTCATTTTTCCAAGACAGATCAAATAACAAAACAAAACAAAACAAAAACAAAAACATAAAAACTGCCCCCAGAAGCACCCAAGTTTCACCTCAAGAATGGGAAATCATTAGGAGCTGTAAACAAAGCAGGAACTCAAAGTCATAAAGGAGAGCTAGTATTGAAGCTTCAGAACCCATAGGGACTGAATTGACATCTCAGGACAGGGGCTTTAAAGCTGTGTAAAGATTGACATTAAGGT
This sequence comes from Panthera tigris, assembly GCF_018350195.1. NCBI lineage: Eukaryota > Metazoa > Chordata > Mammalia > Carnivora > Felidae > Panthera > Panthera tigris. The sequence goes on along the minus strand of NC_056667.1, from coordinate 109,252,891 downwards.
TCAAGGCCTTATGCATTGTGAAAGCTGGAACTGGGCGCTAGGTGATGACGTGCATGGAAAGGGACTGTCTAATCTAGGGTTGTAATATGGAAACAGCCACCCACAATGGACTATGGTTATGGTATAAAAGGTCACCTTTGAGAAAAAGAAATCCAAGCCTCTGTCACACAAATGTGTGGGACTTCGATTCACACTAATTTATGCTATGGTGTTTTAAAAACACAAGACTTGTAGAATTTGGTCTCATAACACTATAAGGCTCTGGCAGAAGCAAATGCTTCCATAGGAACATTTTTATATTTCAGAGCACACCCTGGATTCCTATAAAAGGTAACTCTTGCTGAAGATGAGCTCATAGACAAAAAGTCAAGGTAAATGAGGAAACCTAATGTTATGAAAGAGAATTGGTATTATGAAAGAAATGGTAGTTTTTACTCCTGAGGAACTAGAAGCAATAGAGCAAATATGTGTAAACATTAAATGAGACAAAGTAAAGGAGAGAGCCTCTAAACATTTGAGGACCATTTATGAAAACAAACAGGGAACTAAGGAAAAGGATCAAATAATAATTGTAAAAGTTAAATATATAGTTATTGAAATTGAAGAAAACAATATTGTCAATAGATAAATAATACAGTAGTCTAAGTGTAACTGAAGAGAGAATTAGTGAATAGGAGGAAAGAGCTAATATATCAGAATTCTATATGGAAAGAAAGTGAGGAAGATAATCTAAGACACTGAGGCCAGAATGAGAAACTCAAGAGTAAATATAACCAAAATTCTTGAAGCAGTAATTAGTGGGTATGAAAAAGTGACAATATCTGAAGAAGACACACAAGTCTTACGCTGAAGGAGCACATTAAGCCTTAAGCAGGAAGAAAAGAAACTCTTCTAGAAACATCAGGTGAAACTGGAACAGGAAGTGAAAAATGAAAATCCTAAAAACTACCAAGAAGGAAAGACATTAAACAGAAATAAAAATTACTTTCAGCTTGGCAGCCACTTCCTGTCAGATACACAATTCTTCAGAAGGTAGGAGAAGGGATCAAGGTAATAAGAACGCGATACCGAACAAAGTATCATCCAAGAATAAGGGAAACGTAAAGGTTTTCAAACCTACAAAGACTATGACAATTTTTTACTCAAGTATCTTTTCTGAAAGAACTAATTAATGTGCTTCAGCATGAAGATTGGTGAGCTTAAGGAAGTGTTGGGATTTAAAAAAAAAGCAATATGTAGCAAACAGAATAATTGCATATATAAATCTAAATCAGATTAACAGTAAATAATAATAGTGATTTTCCCCCCATGAGTTTAAAAGTAAGATGCATAAAATACTAGACAAAAATAATATGGAGGATGAAAATGGCACATTTAGCAGACAGTGAAAGCAAACTGATTTTGTTTTCAGGATGGAGAAAGCAGAGTAGAATTACCATAGTATTTTTAAGAAAAATGTAGGTTAAACATGCATATTCAATCTTAAGTTACCGTTAGTGGCAGTAAAACATATGAATAAAGGGATGTGTTCCTTAAGTCAGAATTTAACTGAAAGAAAACTGATGTTGTCATGTTTATAACAGGAAAAAAATGGAGTACAAGTCTGAAAGTATTATTATTGACAAAGACATACAATGACAAAAGGCACAATCCACTAAGCAGCTATAACAATCATGAATTTTATGCAACTAACAAAATATATAAATATATGAAGATCCACTTCACAGACTTATGAGGAAAAATATAAAATACTGATAAAACACAGAAGATGCAACAAACATATATTAGGATAAAACCATTTATTGATTGTTCACAGTGTCTCATTTTTTAGATGAAGAGAGGAGATCTGATAATGTTAAATTGGGTACCCAAATCACATGGCAAGTGGCTGAAGTAAGATCTGAAAGCTGTGTAGTATAGTTCCAAGGTCATGCTTTTAACCACTACCTTGTGCCTCCCTTAAATGTTAACCATGGGGTCGGAAGCTAAGCTAAGCCATATGCCATCTATTAATGTCCAGGAAGGCAGGGATACTAATTTACTTAGTGAATATTTCTTGAGGGTTTTCTTTGGGTCAAATGATGCACTAGGCACTGGGGATGCAGCCATCAAAAAACAACAAAACAGAATCCCTGCTCTCATGTTGCTTCGATTAGTATGTATGTAGTATGTACAATAGATGTAGAACATGTTGAGTATTGTTAATTGCAATGAAGAAAGAAAGCAGGGTAATGGGCAGGAAAGTGACACAGGGTGTGGTGTGATTTTATGGAGATGAGAAAGAAGGGAGGGAGGGAGTCTTGGAGAGATCTTGGGGCTGAGTGTGGCAAGCAGAGGGAGCAGCAGAGTGAAGTGGGGAGTGCGAGCCAGAGGGGAGCATGCTGGCTCTACTGAAAGACAGCAAGGAGTCCAGTGTGACCAAATCTCCATGAATGAGGGCAGAGGTATGAGAAGGGGTCAAGAGGCAGAGTGAAATACATTAAAAAAAAAATATCAGTGTTAACAATGGAAAGCAAATGGATCCTCTTTCCAAAGATCTTCCAAGAGGGAGAAGACACCTGGTATCCCCAAGCCCATTGTCCAGTTGATCCCTTTTTGCTTCAAGACTGTGCTCTGGGGCATGCTGCCTGAGAGTGACTTCTGTTGGGCCCCCGTCTACACACTGTTGAGCTGTGGAAACAGGTGACAACACTCCCTCTTCCTGCCATCCTACCCGATAGGGTCTCATTTAAGTGTCTCGGTGTCTGGAATTGTGCCATTAGATGTACACATTTTGGAGTCAAGTCCTTGATCTCTACACATCTTGGGAAATAACACATGCAACAATGACCAATCATCACTCACAATTTCTCATTGAGCAAAGAGCTGACTGTCACTGACAACTGTACCTACAGAAGACCACCTTTAGGAAATTATCTTTGGTAAATAATGCAGCGCAGGCACAGCAGCCCTCCATTTTCTTTGCCCTCCATTTTCCTATAGGGCCTTCCATCCATGAGCCAGACTGGAAGCCAAATCATGGGTCTATACCGATCACTTTCCAGGGAGATCAGAGGGGACGATGGTGGAGGGTAGCTTTGGTGGGGCAAATGGAAGAAACCAAACACAATTATTGAATCCTTGATGTAAATCCTATTTCTTCAAATAGATTCAAAGCTCCTCATCAGTCAGCCCATATTTATAAAGTCAGTTTTAATAGAGACTAAATGATGGTGGCTTTCAGGAGACAGAGGGACTGTGTTTCCCTCCTATAAAAGTGGTAGCTGGTAGGTGGTCCGATAGGTGGGCCTCTCTGTGGAGTCATCCAGGGACCCAGGTGTTTTCTGTCTTGTTGCTCACCATTTCTTTTGAGCCTATCTCCATTGCCAAAGACTAAGCTGCCCCACATCACCATATCTCCATTCCTGCCCAAGAAAAGAGGGAGAGGGAATAGAGGACAAACAACTTCCTTTTAAGGAAATACTCTGGAAGTTGCAAGGCTCCATGCTGCATCTCACCAGGGCCACGTGATGGCACATAGGTCAGGGGTGACACTTAGCTCAAAATGCAGGCAGAACGGCAGTTTATACCTGGTGGTTATTGGAAGGGTCTATTCCTGAAAGAGTTAGAGGAAGGATGAATATCTGGGGATAGTTTGCCATCTCTTAGTTTCCTTCTTCTGTGGTATCCCACATGCTACCTGGCTTACAGGTAAATGTGAATACCTGGAAAGGAGCAGGAAGAAGGCATTAGACCTGGCATAGGAACCCTCTGGGCTTAGATCCAAACTCTGCTAACCACTGGCAGAGACGGTGTCCTTAAGGGGGTTACTTAGTACATGTCAGAAAGCAGTCAAATTCCTCAGTATAGAAAGTGTGATGATTCAGAGGCTGGCAGAGAGAGCACTGGTCCAGGGGCGACCAGGTCTGTATCTGGTCTCAGCTGTGTTGCTTGTTAGGTGTGTGGCCTCAGGCAAGTCACAGCAATGCACGTGAGTTAATAATCCCTGCCTTCCCCACCGCACCAGGTCTGGCATATTCCAGGCTGGCAGTAAATGTCTGTTGCTAGAAGCTGATGTTAACTCAGAAGCATGTTTGAATAATATGGTGGCCTGGTGTGTGACAAAAAGCATTTGCCAGGCACAATTAAGCGGGATGAAGACTGCAGAAGGGGCAACTAACCTAATTAACAAAGCTCTGTTTGTCTAAGGACTTTACGGAAATTAATTGTTGTTATACAAATGCTGAGCTAATTGAAAATAGGTCTTATCAATTTATTAAAACAGGCCCTTCAGGACCTGTGCTTAGAAACACTCTCTTGCAGTCACTTCTAGTAATTATGATCTTTAAATTACTAGTACTTGATTTCCCTTTTCTTTTTTTAATGTAGTAGTCAGTTCAGGCTGGCATTATTTCTGTCTCCTCCTCAGCCTAACACCTCACCTGTTAGGCTGACTGCAGGAGTCCTACTGACTCTGACAGAGGAAGGTTCTGGAAAGGAGCAGCATGACTTTGAATTTCACAGAACTTATCTTAGTGTCAAAACCAGATGGCACTGCCCTGTGCCTTTGTCACTGCTGCAGTGGACTGCCTTAGGTTTAGAACTACCCTGCCACTCCTCTCTCATTCCCCCCACCCCCACCCCAGTCCTGGTTTGTTATGGAATCAGTTTACATTAAGTAGGAGAAATTGGATTTAACATTATGTATGATTTAAAGTATCCCCTACCTCCCAAATGTTTTCACACACTGCTCTTCAGAAATGCACACCCTGGATGTATAATTCTGGTTAACGCTTATCCAACCTTGAGTGAAGACCCACACACCACACAACTTATCTGGTTCTTTTAGTTGAATATCAAAGTGTGTTTCTGGAGGTCTCATTTTGTTTGTAGCACCCATGGCTGTACCTACTTGTCATTGTTCCTCACTGGACAGTAGGTCCTTAGAGTTAGCATCATTGGGTAAGGCATGCAGCACCCTGCACCCTGAATGAATGAATGAATGAATTGGTGCAATGAAGCATGGTGCTCCAACCTTATTGAGGCTCTGGTATACGGTGCCACAGGAGTGTCAGAGTGGAAATCTGGGCACTGCCAGCTCTGGCTCTGCCCTGGAAGGATCATTTCTTCTGAATGTCCCAGTTATGAAAGCTATCATACAAATGAATCCTGATTGTGTCTCTGATTAATAGGATGGCAGGCCTGGATCAGAGCTGGAGATGGGTTGCCCAGTCCTCCTTTTCTGAGGGACTCATAGGGGTGCAGGAGAAGATGTGGAGGCCTGGAACTTGAATGCACTCCTAATTACCAGTATAGTGTTTCTTGCACCACAGCACATCCTTCCTTTTCCTCTGGAGGAAGATGCCTTGAAACACTGATTAAAAGCAGCTCCTCCATACTGGTACTGTGGGGGCACAACATACATATACAAACGAAATCATTCCCTTCTACCAGTCCATTGGTTCCACTTGTCCCTGGGTGCGGATGTCCTCCCAAAAGGGACAGGAGTGTGACAAGCAGCAGGTGTCATCTGGGAAAACTTCCCTGTGGGTTTGACACCATGGTTTTCCCTTTTCTGAGGAGGAAGGTGACACTCAGGGCACCAAAATCTGATCCTTAGAGTGGTGTGGTGTTTGAGGAAGCCAGAAAGGGGGACTCAGCCTAGGGTTTTGGAACCTTTCAGGCTGTGTCCCAAAAGCTAGCAGCCCTACTGGGCAGGAGGTGAGAGAAAGAAGTGCCACCGTGGGGAAACCTATGGTTTAAGCAAAGTCAGCTGAGGTTGGCACAGGAAGGTCTTGCCTTTCCAGGTCTCAGGTGTGGGGCACATGTTGGGTGGAAAGGGGAAGAACCTCCTTCCAGTAAGACTTTTCCTTTGGTTCTAGAAGAAGCACCCTACCCAGGGGCATCAATTTAAATATCATCTTGGGAAAAACGAATCTTGGCTTGGACATAATGTCACCCTGAACCATCTCAGAGTTCTGGAATTAAGGAAAAACAGGAAGGGATTCTCTATGATAATTGCCCATGTCTGCTGCTGGGGATCCCAGGTTAGCTCAGGCTACTTGTCTTAGGTAGTCCATGCATGGTGCCAGGGGACCCTGGAGGAGCCCAGTTCTGGATAAGATCAGGTAGACACATGCCCTTTTGGACCTGCAGGTAGAGATGCTGAAAAGCAGTTTGATCTTAGGGTCTGAAGTCCAAGAGAAGTCCCTGGGCCAGAGGTCCAGCTCCAGCTTGTGTCTACCTCCTCACCATCTCTCTGTGTCTCTCTCTTGCCTTTCTGTCTGGTGGGCATGGTTTGCTGGCTCAGACTACAGGTCTGTGTTGGCATCCTCACTCTGTGGGCACTGCAGACCTTGAACAATAAGATGTTACCAAACGGAGGATGCAACTTATCTGCAGAGTGGCTGATATAGACAGATGGGAGGAACTCCATAAGAGAACTTGCTTGTCCCACCTGGATTCCCAGGAACTGGGTAGACAGAGCCTGGAACACTGGTAGTCCTTCCTGTCTGTCACCTTGGTGTCCAGGGAATCATACCCGGGATTGTTTACACAGCTTCCTCTGAACCAGCAACCATAGGCTGCCTTAGAAATAATGCTTGGCATGGCAAAATCTACACTGGGGCCTTTGGTGTTTGTATCCTGAGAAGCCTAGGACCAACTTTAACCTGTATTAAAATCCAAAACAATTCTTCAGTGGCAGCTTCAGAAGTGTTCCACCCACATCCCACTATCCAGGAGCACCCAAGAGAAAAGCAGGTCCTGAAATGGCCACCTGTAGTTTCCATCTGTGCCACAGGTGGTGACAGGAGAGACATCAAGAAAATGGCATTGGGGAAGAGAAAGCAAGTCCAGGAAACTGGGCTCCTCAGGACCAGCTTAGTCAGCATCAGGGATGACCTTGTTTGGGGCTGTGGCTATAGACTCTGGGCAGCCAGCAGCATTCACCCATGGGGTCTTTGACTACACAGAATGGAGCTGCCATTTTTCTGAGTGTCAGCCAGAGACTAGGTACTTAGCACAAGTCACCGATATACTGTGAGAGGTACTTAATCCTCCTGCTCCCATTTCATATATAGGGAGACTGAAGACGACACAAATAGTTTACCCAAGTAACCCAACTATTAAGTGGTACAAGTGGGATCTAACCCAAGGTATCTACAGTGCCAAACTCCTTCTAATCACTCAGGCTGACTCTAAGAAAAGGTACCTTGGTGCTTTCCAAGCATCAGAGCTCAAAGGCACTAGATGCTGGCTTTATATGGGCTTTCTGCTGCAATGTGATGAGCCCAGGAAGATGTGCTTCTTTTAGGAGTAGCACCCTATACACCAGGCTTCATGTGACCTTGCAGAGCTTCCTTGGGAGAGCTTCCCTGTGGGGCTGCCTTGGAGAGCCTGGATCAGAGGGGAGTGTTAAGGAGACTTGTCTCAGCCACATCCAACCATAAGGTGTTTCTGAGGAGTCAACAGTGGTATAGGTGAGGCTGACAATACAGCACTGAGCAGGGACAACATGGACATGGTTATGTATTGATGCTCTTTCCCAATGTGTAGAGGATGGCAGCAGGTTATCCAGGTTTAGGTATGGAGCAAATGGGATGGGGGGCATACAAAGAGAACAGTATAAAGATATATTTGGATAAGCAGCATCACTGTGTTGGTATTGCTGGGTTATGATGTCTGACACATGAAGAGACATGAAATATGGTGCTGGACAGAATATGCTTCACAGAGAGAGCTTTCACCCCATACTAAGAGGTTATGCCTAAGCTTGTGGGGAATGTAGAGTTACTGGAGAGCTTTTAACTGGAGGCAGTATCATACTTGGATTTATATTTTATTTATTTTTACTTTTTTAAAGTTTATTTATTTTGAGAGAGAAAGAGAGAGTGTGAATGGGGGAGGGGAGAGAGAGGGAGAGAGAGATTGGGAGAGAGAGAATCCCATGCAGGCTCCATGCTGTCAGCTCAGAGCCAGATGCAGGGTTCCAGCTCATGAACCATGAACTGTGAGATCATGACCTGAGCTGAGATCAAGAGTTGGACACTTAACTGAGTGAGCCACCCAGGTACCCTGGATTTATATTTTAAGTAGAGAACCTTATTAAACTCGAATCCCAAATCCTCCTTGAAAATGCCAGTCCATGCTGATATTTCCCTTCCTGACTACTCATTTATTTATGCCAGGCACACAGGAATATATAACAATTGTTTGTCCCCGTGTTTTCTCTGCAGAAATATGGTAGACTTCTGGGAATGAAGGAGTCAAATGTTGCTTGTGCTTCTCTTGGGATCTTCATTCAGTAGGCATCTAATAGTTGACTCATACAGATACTGGGTGCTATTTAAATCCACCATAAAGATGCACATTTTTTTTGAAAACCAATTCCTTAGGGCTGCAAAGCCCTGAAATATAGCAGAGGAGAAACAAGTAGCTTAATTGGCACGGCTCCCAATCTGAGCACTGCCTTTGTAATTAAATGTAAATTATGGTTCATTCCGAGGACAATCAATTGCACTACTTTCATAAACTTTTAATTTCATTATTGAAAGTCAAGATTTCTCTAATAAGTTTTCCATTAACTCAGAACTTGATTTGTGACTGGAGTCTTCCCAAACCCACATAACCCACTTTGTGTCCCTTTTGCTCTAAAGGAATATGAGCAAAAAGATTTGGAAGAATCCTGTCTGTGCTCATGCTGTCCTTGATGCCAGGGCACTCCCTTATGGACCCACAGAGCATCCAGGCCCTCTGCTGTTCCCACTCCTTCTTTCAGAGCTGGTGTAGACATGCTAATCTTTTGTACTTATAGCCTCAGTTTCCTCATCTGCCAAATGAATGAAGAAAGTATCTTATTTTATAAGATAATGGATATGAACATACATGCCTGACTCTGCGCCTCACAGATGTTCACTAGACATTAGTGTTCTTCCCTTAACTTCTAGCTGGACCCTTATATTCCAGTTGGGACATTCTGTATTTTATGATCCATGAACCCAGAACTTAAAGATCCTGAGTCCTGTGGAGCAGTAAGTGTGGGAATCACACACAATCTCTGAGTGCCAGTTTGCCTACCACAAAACATGCCATACATTCCTCCACTGATCTCAGAGTCTATTTCCGGGAATTTGTTCCCTACATTATTGTGATTTCTAAACATTTTACTTTGGGTGAATTTCCTTGGTGTGTGTGTATGTGTGTGTGTGTGTGTGTGTGTGTGTGCGCGCACAAGTGTGTGTGAATATGCTTTGTGCATATTGAAATCTGCCTCTAGAAAAAGACTAGGGTGCACATCAAAGCACATCAGAGCCAGAATTGTCTCTTGTGGTGTCACTGGAAGAAAGTGTGTGGAAGAAAGGAAGTGTGGTAACACTGGAAGTGGTTAGCTTATTGCTTGTCATATGTCCAAACTGGAGTCACTCTTTTCCACATCTGGCATGCCGCCCACCCTTCATTTGTCCCAGTTCCCATTTATTGGACCATACCATTTTAACACTCTCTGTCAAACCATGAAACCCACATGCCCCTTGGCCAGAATGGAGGGTGTAACACTTGGACACCTTTTCAGAGTAACCATGATATGAAGGGAAAGGCCCTTTGAAAGTCTGAGCTGGAATGTAACAGAACCCACCACTCCATGTCACACTAATTAAGGTGGATTCTCCTCCTTTGCTTCAGGCTCTTTGCTTCAATGATTTCAAGCTCAGACATTTCTATCTCTCCCTGAGACTCTCCAGAAATCCCTGACTTATGCTACTCTGGGCTTAAGTATGCAGAGTGGTAGACCAGATGTCCTTTAGTGGCTGAGACCTGGCTAACCATAGCTCTGCCTATTCTTTGGGGCCCAAGAAAGGAAATTCTCCCAGAAGTTTTATCTGCTATAAAATGATCCATTTTGATGGCTGCATCAACCTTCCAGACACCAGTAACTGAAAAGGATCTTAAAAAAAAATTTACCAGTCATCTTTTACTGGGTATTAATGATCATATTAAGGATATGAAAGGATTGGTACTGGGCAAAGAAGGGCATAGTAAGGAATACAGAGTGTGCCCTCCACACTGGGCCCCCTTCTGTGGTAGTTGTATAACTTTGAGTTCCTTGCAAGAAAGGCAGTATTTGAAAAACATGTAAGCTGCCAGCACCATAGAAACCCCAGTGATGCTCCCTTTATTCACTTTGGCATACTTACTATGATACCAAAAGTTACCTCTACCCTCCAGGAAAACCCCTTCTTTGGAGCTTCCCATACTTTACCCATGCCCCAGGGATGGCTGGAAAGCATGCAGTTAAAAAAGCAGCTACTTTGCTGACTCTCAGACCAGGACCAGAGAGAAGACCCTCACTCCCCCTTCCTCCTGGTCCTTTGTATTTTGTTAGTTTTAAGCGAATAAATATCTCTTTTATATTTATCTTCACCCCACCCCAGTCTAAATTCTCAGTCATTGAATACCTTAAGTTACCTAATCAATACTTACATTTTCATTCCTTGGATCCTGTAAGGTAGGGTCCCAAAGCTCAAATGCCTTCAAGGTTGGCCAAGCAAATAACATACATATATAAACTAAGCAGATGTTCTAATACAATGGATAGTAGTAAGGCCTGTTTCCAAGAAGAGTGCTCTTATCTTACCTGAAAGGTATTCATATATTAAAAATCACTGTGTCAGCTAAACGCCTCTGTGCACTGTATTCAACTGGTTGGCCATTTGCTTAAGCTATCTGTTTACTCCTCTAATAAAATAATGCTTGAGTGCCACAGGTTGACTCTTCCTTTTCTCTAAGTTTCCTTTTGGAAAGCCCATATCCTCCAATACTGCATATAGCAGTCACATCAGAATACAACAGGGTTTAAGATCAGTGTCTTCCAGTGGGGTTGAGGGTACATTTGCCATTTCATTTTATTACACATCCTATTTCCTCTTTAACATGGTGCCATAATTCTATTCTTACCTTTATTTCAGCTCTTGAACATGTTATCTTTTTATTCTGCTTTTCATCAGCCAGCCACCGCTCATTCCTTTGCAAGAAGAAACCTGTCCCCAACTTCTACCAACACTGTTTTTTAGAGGATGTCAGTGACTCCCCCATTATTAAACCCATTGTTCTCCTGAAATGGCTGATGGGCACCTTGCCTTTGGTAATCCTTTCTTGTCTGTACACCAGGACTCACATGCTTTCCAGTTTCCTTGGCTCCTCTGACCACTCCTTTGCCGTCTCTGTCTCTGGGTGCTCTTCCCCTTTCTGTCTCTAAGTAGATGTTCTCCCCATGGACTCATCTTCAGTTTGGGAAAGAAGGTCTGATAGAAGCAAGTCAATGAGGCTTGACAGATGTTGGTGGGCCCAGGTGAAGGGATTATTGAAGAATTTTCTGTACATAAAAGTGGGCTAGAAAATTCAAAATTTATTTTGAGAATGAGAATTATACCAGACTCCATCTCTCCATTGAGCAGATATTTAACGCTGATAAATGAGTGAGGTGCTTTCCCAGGTATTGGGCTGGACACCATCATGCCATGCTCGTGGGATGTAAAGAGAAAAAAAAGACACAGTGATTCGGTGCCTTCTTCTTCCTCACAAACTGGAGGTCAGCAAGCGATGTAATAAGCACTTGTTGGTAGTAAATGCAAGGGGCTGTGGTGTTGGTCCTTTGATAATCTGACTGGTTTTGGGAATGGAGCTGCAAGAACTGAGGAGATGTGCCAGTTACATGCACGTGTTAAGCCAATATGGATGTGGTATCTCTGGGCACAACGATAGGGGAACATGTTAACAACGTTTGCTCCTGTAATGAGTAAATACACAGGGGTGAACCAAATAGGAATGGGAACTTCAATGGTGACAGCTGCAAAGGCCAGCAAAGTGGTTCAGGGCCCCTCTGTGTGAGATCTTTAAGCACAGTAGACAGTTTACATGGAGGCATGATGAAGGGGTTTTCCAGACTACTCTACCCTTTGTCTGCCAAACTCTCTTGTATCTAGGCTTGTGTATCTCCTGGATTTGACTTTAGCATGGGACTCTTGACTTTGACATAGAGACCCTGATGCTAACCCCACATTTCTACACCTGTTCAGCTCTTGAATTTGTTCTCTGCATCAGGGTATTTGTATCCCTATGCAAAACATACTGAAGCCTATTCCTCACCTGGAGTCATGCTTGATGCTAAATATGTAGAAAAAAGACAATTGACAGTGTCCTTGCTTTCAGGGAGCTTACTCTTTAGTGGCAGAGATTTAAACATGAGTTAGGTAGGCAGGCATTTTTAAAAAAATTAGGTGACTATTTCAGGAATTCAGACAAGTGACTATGTGTAGGGTCATTTCCAGAAGACTTCATGAATGAGCATGACATTGGCTGCTCGTAGAAGTCTGGGGAGAATCTGTGTGGCTTGGCAGGAAGGACAAAGGCACTCTGAGAAGAGGAAATATCTGGTCATGGCATGGAAGGACAGGATATTTGGAGTTAGGAGAGTAGCCTCATCAGTATGATGGACAACTTAGCCATCAGCCTAAGCAAAAAACTTAATATTGCAATAGCATTTGAACTTTTTCCACATAACCAACCAGAAGGAAAGCTGTCTTGGTCTACCTCATGGCGCCTCTGATGGGTCTGGTCTCAAAGGGTATATGGTAATGGAGTAGAGCAATTGTAGAAGAGGTCACCCCAATAGGGGTCCCTTTATCAAGATCTGTGATCAGCTGATATGAAATTGATAGCTGATACGATCAGCTGATATGAAATTGATATGAAGCTGATAGAAATTGAACTTGTGCTGTGGGCATCACTCTTATTCAAACACTTCAAACTGACAACATCTGCAAAGCCAGAGTGCAAGTACCTGGCAGATGTGAATATGCATAGACACAGCAGCTGTGTAGGAAGGGTGTGGGAAGGGAACCCGTGCAGACTTAGGGCCAGAACTTCTGTGTTGTGAATTGACTGTGGTGGCATTTTGGAACTTGAGTATAAAACAGCATTATTTGCTTCTGCTCTTTTTGGAACTATATTCTTAGTGAGTAGACCCTCTTAAGAGTATGCCAGCCAAACATTTCTTGAGTTAGAGGGAGAAAATGACCATAGCAAATCAGGCTCTGGGGTGATAAAGGTGAAGGAGCATCTTTTTTCATAACAAGCCCCTATCAACCACAATTGAATTTATGTTAATGATGTGACTTTTGTTTCTTTTTTTTATTTTGTTTTTTCTTTTTTTAAAATATTTATTTTTTGGGGGGGAAAGGCACAAGTGGGGGAGGGGCAGAGATAGGAAGACAGAGGATGCAAAGCAAAGAAGGCTCTGCACTGACAGGCTGACAGCAGCAAACCCCATTTGGGGCTTGAACTCATGAACCGTGAAATCATGATCTGAGCTGAAGTCGGACACTCAACCAACGAAGCCACCCAGGCACCAGATGAGGTGACATTTGGAAAGACACCAAGGATGGGATGCTTGCTAGGGGAGTCAATCAAGTGATTGGAAGGTCCCCCCCATCCCTGTCCCTACCCCAGAAAGTAGAGAGAGGCTTGAGGCTTTAACCAATCTTGCTTACATTATGAAGCATGAATAAAAATTCAGACCAAAGGGGTTTGAAGAGCTTTTGGGTTGGTGAATGTATCTATGTGTTGGGGTAGTGGTGTGTCCAGAACTTCCTCCCCCAAACCTTGTCATATACATCTCTTCCATTTGACTGTATCCTTTTATAATAAATTGATAATAGTAAATATACTGTTTCCCTGGGTTCTGTGAAATATTTTAGGAAATTATGGAACCTGAGGAGGGGGTCATGGGAATCCTTTATTTATAGCTGGTTGGTCACAAGCATAGGTGATAACTGGATTTGTGGTTGACATCTGGAGGAGGGGGAAGCCTGTGGAACTGAGTCCTTAACCTGAGGGATCTTCTCTATCTCCAGATTGGGTTAAATTGTGAGATACCTGGTCTGGGGCACAAGTCAATTCTGCTGAGAATTGGACAATTGCTTGGTGGAAAATCCACACATTTGGTGTCAGAGGGTTGTGAAGAGAATAGAAAAAAAAACCAGTAGTTTCTTTTAGTATCTTAGAAAGAGAAATGGCAATTAAGAAAGAGTGTTAAACAAAGAAACTATTAAAATAGAGTTGAGTATAAAATAATAGTGACTTTAAAATTAATTCCACATATAGAATTAAAGAGGTTGGTTTTCTTCAGAAAACAACAGAACAATACATATGTTGTCAAAAATTTGTCCAACCATGAGAAAATGGAGAATAAATTCTGATTTATAAGAAGAAAAAACTGACAAACAAAATGGAATCAATTCAACAAAGGCAGGAAAGAAAAATGGAAAAACTACAACGAGAAAAAAACCTTATTGAATAGAAAACATAAAATGACAAGAATAAATCTAAACACATGGACTATTATTATTAATGTGAATAAGGTAGATTCTCTATGAAATGATAAAGACTATCAGACTGAAGTTTACTAGTAACATACCTAAAACAAAAGAACATGACAAAAGTTGGAAATAATAAATTAGAAAAACTGTAGCAGGGAAATATTAACATAAATTAATGTGGTGTAACAATATTAATGTCAGACAAAAAATGATTGAAATTCCTAAGTGTGAAATAGATCTCTCTACTCTCTCTGGGCAGGAAGTAGCAAGGGTTGGAGCAGTGAGCCAAGCCATAGCTTCCACAGCTGCTAACAGACAACAACTCACAGAAGCAACCAAGAAACTGTGTTCCATCATGTCCTACCCCAGGGTGAAACTAGTAATTCTACAAGAAGAAATGAGAGTCAGCAATTTATGCATGAAAAGCATAGCTTCAAGACATAGCAAAACCAGATAGAAACACAAACTATAAATCCATAATTATAAGGCATGACAATATATTTCACACAGAAATAAACAGACAAAAATAATGAAGGAAGTTGGGAATTTAAAAAATAAAATAAATATTGTCATGTTTCTGTTTGTGTGAATAGAGTGTGAACAAATATATAATTGTACCCCATAAAAATTTACATTCTTTTCTAAATCCAGAGACCATTCACAAAATTGCACATGTTGAAAAACTTAATGCTAAAAATCTCAGTTACCAAAAATCAGAACTCCTGCAGACAGACCATCTTGTTTTACTATAATTTAATAAATTAAAAATTAACCACAGAAAATGTGTAAAATATATCTAGTCTTGTGTTAAGGAAGACATCAAAACTAAAGTTACAAACCAAATTAGAATATATCTCACACACACAAAAATTTCTAGATATAACTAAAGTAGAGTTCAGATGAAAGATACAGCCTTCCCTGTATTGATTAGAAAATAAGAAATACGGAAATAAGTTAACTTAATATTTGAGACATGTAAATCCTTATACATAGATGCAGATAGGCCAGTGGAACAAAATAGAGAGCCCAGAAATAAATCCATATATGTACAGTCAATTAATCTTTAACGAGGGGCCAAGAACACATAACAGGGAAAGGATAGTCTCTTCAAAAAATGATGCTGGGAAAACTGGATATCCACATGCAAAAGAATGAAGCTGGATCCCTATTTTATACCACACAGAAAAATTAATCTAGATATGAATTAAACACTTAAGTGTAAGACCCGAAACTGACTTCAAAAAGAAAACATGGGGAAAAGCTCCTTGAGATCAATCTTGGAAATGTTTTTTTTTTTGTTTTTTTTTTTTTGTTTTTTTGTTTTTTTTTGGAATTCGCACCAAAACACAAACAGCAAAAGCAAAAATAAACAGGGCCACATCAAACTAAAAAGATGTTGCACAGCAAAGAAGTAATCAACCAAATGAAAAAGCGATCTATGGAATGGGAGAAAATATCTGCAAAACATATCTGATAAAGGGCTAATGTCCAAAATATATAAGGAACACATACAACTTAATAGCAAAAAAACCCAAATCAAACAAACAAAAAAACCACTAAAAACCAAACAAATCTTCAAAACCAAAAAACCCCAAATAACTTGAAATGGACAAAGGATCTGTATAGACATTTCTCCAAGAAACACATACAAATGACCAACAGGTACATGAAAAGATGCTCAACAGCACTCATCATCAGGGAAATGCAAAGCAAAACCACAATGAAATATCACCTCCTGTCAGAAAGGCTAAAATCAACAACACAAGAAACAACAGTGTTGGTGAGGATGTAGAGTAAGAGGAACACTCATCCATTGTTGGCTGCAATGCAAGCTGGTGCAGCCACTCTGGAAAACAATATGGAGGTTCCTCAAAAAATTAAAAATAGAACTACCCTATGATCCAGTAATGACATTGCTGGGTATTTGTCCCCAAAATACAAATACCCCAATTCAAAGGGATACATGCACCCCTATGTTTATAGAAGCATTATTTACAATTGTCAAAGTATGGAAGCAGCCAAAGTGTCCATCAACTGATGAATGGATAAAGAAGATGTGATTTATATATACAACGAAATATTACTCAGCCATAAAAAAGAATGGAAGCTTGCCATTTGCAACAACATGAATGGAGCTAGAGAATATTATGCTAAGAGAAATAAGTCAGTCAGAGAAAAACAAATACCATATGGTTTCGCTCATATGTGGAATTTGAAAAACAAAATAAGTGAGCAAAGGAGAAAAAAGAGAGACAAACCAAGAAACAGACTCTAAACTATAGAGAACAAACTGATGGTTACCAGAGGGGAGGTGGGTGGGGGATGGGGAAAATAGGGGAAGGGGATTAAGAGTACACTTTTCATGATGAGTGCTGAGTAATGTGTAGAATTGTTGAATCACTATATTATACACCAAAAAGCCAAAAGATAACAAGCGCTGACGATAATGTGGAGAAAGAGAAACCCTGTGCACTCTTGGTGGAAATGTAAATTGGTGCAGCCACTAAGGAAAACAGTATGGAGGTTTCTCAACAAATTAAAAACAGAAGTACAATGACCTAAGAATCCCACTTCTGTGTATATATGCAAAGGTAATGAGATTGGTATCTCCAAGAGATCTCAGCACTCCCATGTTCTTTGCAGCCCAGACATGGAAGCAACCTAAGTGTCTGCTGGTTGATGAATGTACAAAGTGATAACGTTTACATATAGTGGCAGATTATTCAATCTTAAAAAGGAAGGAAATCCTATTATTGGCATCCTGGATGGAGGCCATTATGCTAAGTGAAATAAGCCAGATACAGAAAGGTAAATACTGCATGATCTCACTTATATGTGGAATCCAAAAAGTTGAACTCACAGAACCAGAAAGTACAATAGTGGAATCCAGGGGCTGGGGCTTGGGGAAATGGGGAATGTTAGTTAACAGGTACAAACTTCCAGTTAAAAGATCAATAAATTCTGGGGATCTAATGTATAGCATAATGACTATAGTTAATAATACTGTATTGCATACTTGATATTTGCTGAGAGTAGATCTTAAGAATTTTCATATACAAACACAAAAGTTTATGTCAGATGATGGATGTGTTAATTAATCTGATATTTGTGATTCTTTTATAATTTATCAGTCATGTCAATTTATCATCACATTGTACATGTTTTACACCTTAAACACATGTAATTTTCATTTGTCAACTATACCTCAAGAGAGCTGAAATAAAAAGAAAATACGGATAAAATAAATGGTTTCTCAGCAGTATGTAACAACCAAAAATGAACTTAGAAACAACAGAAAATCAATAATAGAAAAGTTTAAAGCAGTAAAAAAATGTACCTCTAAAAATTTCAACATGTCTGGAGTGGATTATAGGGGATTTAAAAAGCCAAACCTTGAATAAAAAGACAAAGTGTATATTAACAAAAAGTCATAGAGCATAGAGAATAGAAAATATTAAGAAGTTTCTCTATTCTATGAGGCTGAAAAATTCCCCAGATGCGAATGGTGAGAAACCAAACCCAAAACCAAAACCATACCCAATCACTTCAGGACATAGAGGCAAGAGTCCCCAGTACTGTATAAACAAACTATATCTAGCACCTCATTAAAAATATAATGTATCATAATTGGGAAATACATAAGATGAAACCTGGTATTTCTAATACAGTATTTATAATAGTACCTGGCACATAATAAATGGTAAATTAAAGTTAGGTATTAGTATCCTCATGATTAATGGATTGTCTTATATCAAGAATAATTTTTAGATAATTCATCACATAAACCATTAACAGAGAAATAAGTCATTTGATCATCTGTATTTTTGGCTAAATATTTGATAAAATTCAGTTCTCATTTCTGATTTTAAAAAATCATTCAATAAGCTAGGGATAGGAACACAATTCTTCAATAAAGGACACTTATCAGAAACATACAGCAAGCATTACCTTACATGGTACTGCATTAAGGGCAGGAATGGGACCAGAATTCCCACTATCATCATTAGGTTGGACATAGCTAAACAACAAATTACAAAGTGTTTTAAAATGAATGATGGTGTTAGAAAGAGGAAACATTTGCACATATCTAAAGATATCCAAGAAAGGATAAATAAAAATAATTTTATAAACCAGCACAATGCAAATGAATGTACAAGAATGTGGTACTTTCCTCGATATCAGCAGTAGCCCATTAGAAAAATAAAATGAAAAAATATCCATGCATTCCACAGCACAAAACAAAATAACTAGGTATAAACCTTATAAGAACAATGCAAGACTTATAACAAGAAAAGTACAAAATTATAAAACATAAATTTATGTCATTAAAGGAGATCTAAATAGACGCTATGTATCTAAATGAAAATTTCAATATTTATATATGTTATCTCCTTTCCCGTTAACTTGCAGAACAGAAAAAAAATTTTCATTTTTTTTTTACCCATTAACTAACAGTGAAATTTTCATTTCACTTTTCATATTTTTCATGGAAATTCAAATGGAAGAGAAAATGCACAAGAATAACCAATAGGACATTTGACCTAGAAGATTAATAAGTTATAGATGGTCTATGTTAAACTCACAAATTATTGCAACATTATGATACGTGTACAAGGCTCATCCAACAGATTAATTGAATAGAATAGTAAATTTTACTATAGATTCAAAGATTTGTGGTAGTCTGTAACTGCATCTGTGATTAAAGTAGACCTTGAAATCAGTGGGGAAATACGGCATTTTAATAATGCTGTTGGAGCAATTGACTACACATTTGGAAACATTCAACTCATGCCATGCAATAAATAAATCAATTGTATTAAAGAGCTACTTTTTATAATCTATTTTTAATGTTTATTTATTTTAAGAGAGACAGAGTGAGCAGGGAAGAGGTAGAGAGAGAGGGAGAGAGTCCTAAGCAGACTCATCACTGTCAGTGCAGTGCCCGAAGCAGGACTCGAACTCATGAACCAAGATCATGACCTGAGCTGAAATCAGGAGTTGGATGCTTAACCAACTGAGCCACCCAGGTGCCCCTAAGGAATTATATTTTAAAATACACATATTAGTGAAAAAATTAAGAGACTATATAAAATCTTTTTTGGAGAGCAATGCGTAATTTACAAAACATTTACAGAGAATTTGACCAGAAACTAATTATAACTTCTAGAAAAAAAAAGAGCCATTAATAAATTGACAAGTGACAAACTTATGAAAAACAATATTTAGCAGGTTAGAGATTACTATGTATAAGTATATAAAGGAATCAATAAGGAAAATGCAAATAATTGAAAAGAAACATGGGCAAAGGATATTAATAGAAAATTCACAGTTTAAGGACAACATATGAGAAGATGCCCAACCTGAAGGGGAATGTCCGTTTAAACCATAACACTATATTTTATTTTTTATATTTTTATAAACAATAACACTATATTGCTCTATTTTGCAAAATTTAAAAAGACTAATAATATCCACTGTTGGCAAGAATGTGGAGAAACAGACATTGTTACATGCAGGGTGGTGAAGCTTCTGGGAAATGCAGTTGTCAATCTGTTCAAATGTAAGTGTATATGCGCTTTGATGAAGAAATTTCACTTCTAGGATTTAGCCTTAAAAAAAAACCTTTTATATGCACATAAATATATATGCACAAAGATGCTTGCTTATTCCAGAGTTTTTTATAAAGGGGAAATTTGAAGCAATATAGCATCTACTCTAGAGTGTGATGCAGATGTTAAACAGAATGACGCAGACCCGTGTGAACTGACAGTGTTTCTGAGAAAAGTGCATAATATAGGTGTTGTTCTGAAATTTTACAATGACATTTAAAATGATAAATCCTCATATAAATAGGTGTGTGTGTGTGTGTGTGTGTGTGTGTGTGTGTACAGAAAGGTGTCTGGGAGTTGTACCCTGCTTAGCTGGCAAGCATGAGCCCTCTGTGGGAGCATCTGTGCCCAGGCTGTTATGAGGGTGGTCTGAGATAACCCAGGTAAAGCACCAACCATTGGAACCTATTATTATTGCAGAAGACAAGTTCTTTTTGAGGTTGAGGGTGAATCGCAGGGTGCAGCATATTATTAAGCTACACTGTTCGATTCTTTGACCTTGAGCCCTGACACATCATCTTAGAAAGCCTCCTATAAATCGCTTCTACCCAGGAGCTAGTGGCCCAGGTGTGGAGACTGCGTGGCATGAGGACTGAGCCCAAGTGTGAGTCTCAGCTCTTGTGACACAGAGTGGATGCATGGGGACACTGGGGCCCACACTTTCCCTGGGAAAGCCCCAGCAAGTTGGAAAATGAAGGTGCAGTTCACCCAGCCCTGTCACCTTCACTGGGCAACTTAGTAATGTGTAAGCTGTTCAGCCATGTTGTATTAATTGCGTCTCCAGCCAGTGCCCAACGTGACAAGATTAGCAGAAAGCATAGTTATTCATCAGTGAGTTGTCATGGCTTAATTGTCCTTTAAATGCATCCGAATGTAGCAGAGGTTGAAGAGGAAGACAGAGACAACTCCAGTTAGCTTCCCTGAGAACAAGCACATGGAGACACTGAGAAAACGTAGTCCAAGCAAGTAGTGAATCCCAAATGAGGCTGTATTAGCATTGTAAAAGGAGATTTTAAAATGGAGCAAACAAACCTAGCTAAGAGTGTCTCTTTTTAAAATAGGAGTCAGGAGGGCATAAGGGAGGGGGGATTTATGCATGTCTTCATAGGAGAAACCGTGGACTTTTTAAAAAACTTTTTGCCAGCTGCCCTCAGCCTGGACGTAACTTCTTCATCACCATGACACCTGAATCATCAGCATTCTTCACTAGGAAAGGGGACAATGAGGTTTAACAAGCCTCAATCCTTCATTTGCATATTAATCCAACCAATCCCAGTTAACCTAGTTTCAATCCCTGTTTTGCATAGAGGGCCTAATTGAGAACTGCACTCATGACCTTTCCCCTGTACTTTGCCCTCTCTTTGTCTTATACAATTTGGGTTTCTGCATGAAATCTGTCTGTGTATCTTGAATAGCACACTTCTAATTGCCCAAATTTTCAGTGAAATCTTTCTTGGTTGACAACACACATTGCTTTCCCATCTTTGCCTTGACCTTCCTCTTAACCTTGGCATCTACTTATTAATAATCATTGTAGCTGCCATCAGTTGGGGGCTAACCATATGCTAGACAGTTTAAAAACAGCATCTCATTTGAATTTTGGAATGACCCTGTAAAATGATTATTATGTTATTGCATTGTGCCCATTTTATGGATTATGACACTGAAGTTCAGAAAAGTTAGGTGACTTGTGGCAGATAAGTAATAAAACTGGGAATAAAACTCAGTGCAAAATTGTGTGTGTGTGTGTGTGTGTGTGTGTGAATGAATGGACTGACATATTGCCCTGTGTCTGAAATTTTTTTTAATTTTTATTTATTTTTGAGAGAGGAAAGAGACAGAGAGTGAGTAGGGGAGGAGCAGAGAGAGGGAGACACAGAATCTGAAGCAGGCTCCAGGCTCTGATCTGTCAGCATAGAGCCCCATGCGGGGCTTAAACTCACCAACTGTGAGATCATGACCTGAGGTGCAGTGGGACACTTAACTGGCTGAGTCACCCAGGAGCCCCTGAAATTCTTTCTGTCTTCTAGGACCTAATTTACATGTGATGGTCAGAAATATAAGGATGTTTCAGACAACCTGTCCCTGATATCTGCATCCTGAAGGAGTGACCTTTATTATCTAAAGTTGCACAATTTAGTAATTCACTTTTGCACCCAGTTCCCTACTAGTTTGCTGACACATGGTTTCAGAGCAGCCATCAAGTTATTCAGGGACTGAAATATCTATGTTGTGACCTTGAAATGGCAATCCCATCTGGAGCCCTATCCCTGCTTCTCCCTCAGCTCTCTGATGCACACACCTTCACAACCAGCCATTGAGGGGACCATGTCCCATTATCTGCATTAGGGTTTGCCAGGGCTTTCTTTATTTGGAGACAAAATCTTTTCCCTGGAGTCTTTGGATTGTTCTTTGCCTGAACCTGGGGTCACTGCTTCTGGAAATGTATCATCTCTAATTATTTTCCTGGACCAATGAAACTGGTAGCTTCTAGCTAAGCTTTCTGAAATAAAAATCTCTGTACTTACCGCTCCTGGTTAAATGGATGGAAGGCATTGGGATTCCCCTTCAGTATGAAGGGGTCCTACTGGAAGAAGTGTGTAGGGTCTAAAACCAGCTGGCTTGTTGATTTCAATGGGAAAACTGAACAGAAGCAGCCTGGCCACATTATGCTGAAACTAACTTGTCACCACTCCCTGTGTATATGAATTTTACTCTGTGCCTTTAGCTAGAGTTTCCTCTAGCTAAACAGGCAAACTCTATTTCTCCACCACTTGACCTTGTTGGCCTGGATGGTATTAGACTTGTTGCAAGCAGAGGCATGAAGAAGCACTTGTGTGACTAGGCTTTTGTAACTTGGTGCTGCTGCCTCTGCCATGAGAGGCATGCCTGGTTGGGGTACCTGCAGGGTAGCGGGACAGGTGGAGCAAAGCCTCCACTGTCACCCCAGCCAGGTCACTCTAAGTCACCTGCAGCCAGCCCTGGGCCATGGACATGTGGCTGAGCCACTTAGCCACTCCACAACTGACTGCTTCAGACGTGGGAGAAATAAACTCTTCCTTTACCCACCAGGACACTCTTAACACTTTTTTGGAAAATCTAAAAAAACCAAAAACTATATATTATAGAAAATTGTATCTGTCTTCATTTTTAAGCATTTTATTTCTTTTTATTCATTTTCTCAAATTGTATGGATTTAGTAAAGATGAAGTCTATTGATTATAAAGAATGGAACTAATACCAAAAATAAAAAAATAAAAAAAAAAATAAAACTACCCCAGATTCAACTGCTAAGCAACAACCATTTCAGTGTTGGGTGACCCTCACCTCAGACATCTCTTTCCCCACTTTGACTCTAAAAGGTGAGCATATGGAAAAACAAAATATCTTTCAATAAAAATGGGATTAGGGACATCTACTATTTCCAATATAAAAGTATTTTAGTAAATTTTCCTTCAATTTAAGAGAAGAAAATGAATAATATTTAAATGAAAGGAACTGGGATCTTCAAATAAATGTTGCCTTCCAGAAGAGGTATTATTTTGTAAAAGAGCCCTTTAAGATCAAGAATATGAAAAACATTAAGAGGTTGGCGTCTTTGTGTTTTAACTCCATGCTTCAATTTCAGAAAATGTTAATTATTCTCTACGCAAAATGGTGAGGAAATCAGCATTCTTATCCTTTCTGCCTTGATTTCTCTGGATTTGTGTTGGTGATGTTTGCAAGGTGAATGGCATTTGCCTTCTATTATACAGCACTGTTCCCACTGTTGTTAAATCTTCTATATTAAGTGGATTTGATACTCTGAGTCCTTTTCATAACACCTCTCACTCCCTGGCTAGGCTTTTCCTTTGCTTTATCTGCTTGCCTGACTGGATTTTATCACTGAGCAACCTCCCCTCCCTTGTCTGCTACCAAGGTCTCTGAGACACTGGATTCTGAGATTCCTGCCAGCCCAAGATTGTCTGTGGCCTTGACAACCAAAGGGAAACTTGCCTGGGGTAAATGACACTTTCTTTCCCTTGGAACTTTTTAGTCTACACACTACATCCTGGGTTGTTGGTTTCTTTCCCCACCCCCCCTCACTTTTCTGTTATTTTGTGTTGTGAAATACAAGACAGAAAATGTGCCATTGTCACCATTCGTTCTCTGGTTTTAGGTGTTGCCTGGACCTACATATCCTTTCTTTGTTCATGCTAATGGGATGAGATTTTTCTTTTAGTGTGTCATGGATACAGTCAATTTTTGGTAATTTTACCTGGGATGGTTATCCCTGTGAACCAGCGTGGCTGGGTATAATATTCCTAACATTTTATTGCTCTTGGAACTTTCTCGCATCCCACGTCTTTTAACTCTGGCTGCTGCTGTGGAGCAGCCTGAGAACAGTCTGAGCCATCTTCCCCGGCCCTGGCAAGCTCTCTCCCTTGTTTCAGATACCTGAATGCTTCAAATGAGCATTTGCCCTTCATGTTTATTGACTCAGCCAGGAAATATTTCAATGGCATTTATTCTGTACTAATGTTTCCTGGAATGTGGTTCACCTTTCAGATTGGTTTCAGTCCGTGTTTGTTCATGAAAACTTTCTTCTGTTGTATTTTTAAAGAAATACCCTGCCCCTTTGTTGGCGTTTCCACTTCAGGAGCACCGGTTCACCATGTCTTGGCTCTCCTCTGTGTGCCCTCCATTTCTGCCTCCTTTCTCTGGTTGGTATAATGTGCAGGTCACCTCAAACCCACCCTCCTCCATGGCCATAACTGACTGTCTAGCTTGTTCCTTGACATTTCTGTTAATTTGTTAGCTTTGTTAATGATGTTGCTTTGGAACTCAGTTTTGTAAGAGTTCTCTTCAAAACCTTCTCTGCATTTTAATTTCATCTTTTAACTCATTTATATTTTTATGTAGTCTTTTTCTAGTGTGAAGGACTCACAGGCATATTCTTTTTGTCTTCAGGCTTTATTTTCACTTGGTCTACTTTCTTCAACCATCCTTTGCATGCTATATGCTCTCCTCCCGTTTCATAACTTCTGAACTACATTTGCCTACTTGCCATGTCGTTTCTCTCTCTCTGCCTCACCCTTAACTCCATTTGCTTTACTATCATTGGACAAACTTTCCTTGATAGCCTTTTTGGCTTTTCCGACATGAACTGCCTTCTTCTCAGAGTCTCAGTTCCAGGGCTGAATTACAGTTTATATATTTTTGTTCTTTTGCCCTGTTCCCATGGTGCCATATTCTTGGGCATTCAGTTGGCAGCCCTTAGTTAAAGGGAACTTTGGAGTTCTTTCTGCCTCTCTGAGAGCCAGAAGGAAGACAGGTGGGTTCCCCTCCCCTGCCTAGGGTTAGCCTGTATTTTCCATGTTAACCCATTTACCCCATAATCACCTTCTCTCCAAATCTGGGGGCACTGGGAGAACTTCTGGAATTTTTTTTAACTTCTTTGTCCAGTTTGGTCTCTGGCTTTGAGGAAGAGTACGAGTCTTACTGAGCTAGAAGACTAATTTTTTGAAACTGGTTTCCCCTTTACAAGCAATGGAATGATGTGCCCTTTCCCTTGTTTGGAAGCTGTAACATTTTACTGACTTCTCCCCTTTTGTTGGAGAGAAGATCTGTTATCTGGCTTCCCTCTTCAATCCTTATCTCATTTTATTTGATGTCAAAGCCTCCAGGAGTCAGAACTGGGCCACATATAGTGTATATTTAGAAGCACCTGCCATGCTTCAGGACTGCATCCTCTTGCATTAACATATCAGCAGTTGGAGCCATGCTCCCCACACAGGTGAGGAACTGGATTTTTTTCTTGCATGATGAGAGACCCAGCATCTTCATTTTACACTATATAAAATCACAGCCAGGCAGTTAAATTCCACACGAGGAGGAAAGATGCTGAGGTCACTTTTGATCACATGAAAATGCAGCAGGACAGACAATGAAAAGGCAGGGGTTGGCATCACACCTCCTCAGCACAGGTCCTAAAGCTGCCATATCCTCTGCACCTCATCTCAGGGGCCAGAAGACACATGGGTTATCAGGCCCCAAACAGAGCTAAAGCCCTGTGTGTAGGGAGTGGTGAAAGAGACCATCTGCTTGGAAGAGCATGCTTTTTGTCATCAGTATAAGCTGCTAAATTTAGGGAAAATATTGTGGTGGTGAAATAGAAATAGGAATAGAAATAGAAATTCACCGAAATATATATTTTTAAAGTTTTTGTTTAAATTCCAGTTAGTTAACATACAGTCTTATATTAGTTTCAGGTGGAAAATTTAGTGATTCAACACTTCCATGCAACACTCGGCTCTCATCATAAGTGTACTCCTTAATCCCTATGGTCTATTTCACCCATATCCCCACCCACCTCCCCTCTGGTAACCATTCATTTGTTCTCTAAGACTCTGTTTCTTGGTTAGCCTCTCTCTTTGTTGCCACTAGTTCTCCTTGGCACTAACACTATGCCCCGCCTTCTCCCAAATGTACACCTGGGAAGGTATGGGATGTTGTAGAAAGTGCAAGGGTGGAACTTAGGCCCCTCCTCTGGTATGAACTGTACCTGCATACAGAGCAAGTTGCAAGGGAGTCAGAAACTTACCTGAAACAGGAAGCAAGTAATAGCAACATCAACAATGACCCACGACAACCTGCATCAATTACTGATTGTCTACTTGGAGTCAAGAATAGTGTTATGTGTTTTATAGGCATTATTTCACCTAAGTCGATCCCATGATCCCATGATACAGTTATCTGTATGTATCTGAACATGAAAGAAAAAATGTTAGGCTATGTATACAATATCATACAACTAGAAAATGCCAGAGTTAGAATTTTCCCCTACATCTGTCTCTAAACTCCGACATACATTAACTTTTCCTTCTTTTTGTCTGATCCCAAAAGATCTTTAAAGGACCTAGAACTTTGAAACAACCCAAATCAACCCTTTAGTATTATTGGATAAACATAGAGTCCCCAAGACCCTCTGAGAATGAATAAATGGACAAAATCACAGAAAATAGAAAAAGACCCCATCATTGAAATACAAATTTCAACTTTAAGAGTTAATAGAGAATATTCTCCTCAGATGCCAAGGCCTTATCCTTCCCACAAAACAAAACAAAACAAAACAAAACAAAAATCAGAATAACATGTAGGAAATCTTCATTTGAGAGACCATGGCATAATGAAAATGCAACTATTGTTAGATGAAAATACAATTACAGTTGACCCTTGAAAAATATGGGTTTGAACTGCATGGGTCCACTTATACACGGATTTTTTTCAATAAATATAGTGGAAAAAAATTTAGAGGTTTGCAACACTCTGAAAAACTTGTGGAAGGAACTGCATGGTTTAGAAATTCCAAAAAAAATAAATAAGGAAAGTTAGCTATTATTGTAAGAATACTGTATATAATACATATGATATACAAGATATATGTTAATCAAATGTTTATATTATTGGTAAGGCTTCTGGTCAACAGTAGGTTATTAGTAGTTAAGTTTTTTGGGAGTCAAAAGTTGTATGTGAATTTCTGGGGTGCCTGGGTGGCTCAGTCAGTTAAGCATCTGATTCCTGATTTTGGCTTGGGTCATAACCTCAAGGTTTGTGAGTTTGAGCCCCGAGTTGGGCTTTGCGCTGACAGCACGGACCCTGCTAGGGATTCTCTGCCTCCCTCTCTCTCTGCCCCTCCCCACTCACGTTGTCTCTCTTGCTCAAAACAAGTAAATAAACTAAAAAAAAAACCTTGCATATTTCCACTGTGCAAGGGTTGGTGTTCCTAACCCCTGCGTTGTTGAAGGGTCAACTGCAATTTATTTGAAAAATGTATTGTAGACCATGAATACTAGAGTAGCTATAAGAACAAAACCAAACCAGTGAATTAGAAGACAAAATACTGAAATTCTTCCAGGACTAAGGGGAAAAGGTGATGATGATGATGAACCAGGGAGTTCTGTGGGGTGCATGTAGGTGATTATGACTACAATAATTGAGTATTAGTGGAGCATTTCCCCTGAGCTGAATAAAGACATCAATGTTGAGATCAAAAGGCATCACCAAGGGCCAAACAAAGTCAATCAAAAGAGATCCACCTGGAGATATATTTTAAAGCAACATCTGGATCAAGCTAGGAGAAGGTTGCCTACAAAGGGCAGATGCAGTGGTGATAATAAAGTGAGCCTAGGTGGTTCCTGATGCCTGCTTGGGAACTGTTTGCAACTGTCAGAATTGTGTAGCACCCTCGTTAAAGATTTGGAGCCCTGCCCTAGACCTACTGAAGCAGATTTGCCAAGGGTGGGGTGCAGGGATCTCTTTTCCTAACAAACTTTCCAGGAGATTCTGAAGTGCAGCTGGGCTTGGGAGCCATCACTGGCTGGATGCCATCAGATAGACAGCACATAAATCTGGCCAGCTGCACAACCAATGCCCACTAACCAAAGCTTTCTTATACACTAATAAAAACCAGTTAGTGAATAAAATGGGAAACAAGGCCCATTAAGGAAGAATATCCCAGAAATGATCTCAGCCAGAAATGTACAAAACCTGTGTGATGCAAAGTAAGTGCATAAAAGGCAAACAGTGAAGCATAGAGTTTCAGCTTGGGAAAATTTAAACTTGTTTTTCAGATGTGATGAACAGAAGATTAACCATGTTCAATGTAGGTATCCAGTAATGACAAGGCACTCAGGAATTTGTGACAATAGTGTTAATCCCTTCCTTGTCTTTCTGCTAAGAAGAGGTTTGGCAAGAGGGACAAGGGACTTCAAACCTGGGGTGGAAGGAAGCTTTGAGTCCCTGACTGAGTCAGTAGGACCCATTGGACAAGCACTGGACAGAAATGTCATGGTCCTAAGCTTCTGTCCTGATTTTCCCACTAATAGGGGACCTTGGGGAAAAAATCTAGCTCTCTCTCACTTGCTGTTGTGTTTTTTAATAGTGCATAATTTTTCTAATTAACACACCAATAAAAACTCAAACTAAAAACAAGCAAACAAACACTCCTGAAAAATACAGAATGTCACTGGATGCCCGCCATTTGTGTTCAATGTTGTGTGTGTTTCCTCAATCATTCCTGCAGTCCTGGGTGTGGCTCCTGTAGGAACCTGCAGTGACACTCCTTGACAGCTGTCCTTTACACTTGATGATGGACTGTGAGGCTCTGCATGTCAATAACCTGCTATAACAGGGTTTGTAGGTCCTTATGCATGGTCTTTGTCTTTTATCCAACTGCTTGTATATTTTTGGATATTATGACTGTTTTCATTATTAAAAATGATATTGCAATAAATGTTCTTGCACTTAGAAAGTTATTGTTTTTCCAATTTTTTCTTTCTATGAGAAGTACCTAGATGTTGAATTGCTGTCACAGGGTAAGCTTATTTTTAAATAATATACTAATAAATATGTGCTACGTGAAACAAAGATGGATGGGCAGGGTTGCTCACCTCTGCCTCTTCATCTATAGAATGAGGTTCCATGACATGAGTCTCTTGTTCAGAACTTCTCTTGTCCACTCACTTGACCAGCATGTAAGTAGTAATGTGGTCTTCACTGGCCTATGCCCTGCCTACCCAGAGTTGACATTCAAGTCTCTTGACCTGTGGAAAAGCTCATTCTGATGGGGAGATGGACAAGGAGAGAGCCAAACTCTTATGCCCATGGAGGATTCTGGGGCTTGGGAAACTGCAAACTACTTGAACTCTGAATAATCCTTGAAAGTGAGTGTAGCTTGCTAAGGACACTGAAAGTGGAACTGTCCCAACTGGAGGGTCACTCCAGGGGATTGGGTTGGGCTGTGTACTCAACATCTGTCTTGTCCAGAGCCTGGGCAACATTGCACTGGGGAGGGAGACATGCATCCCTCTTAGGTGTCCCCAAGAACAAGTCCTAAGCAGCTTGCATGTTTCTCTGAGCGTCCTCACCCCAGCCTGGTTACTATGCTGGAGGCCAGCCAGAACTGCCTTCTTACAAAGCCTGCAGCTGTCTCTCCAGGACCTTGACACTCATGCTCAAATCTCTCTGGGAAGGTGTAGGAGCCTGGCTGCCCCAGCTTGACAACCCATAGCTCCCTCCTGCCTCTCCAAGTACCTTATCTTATATTAACAGCCAACACCTCAAGTATAGGTCAACCCAGTGGGAAGTGGGGTGAGCCCACAGGCTTATGCCTCCCAACATGAGGCAGCAAGGCAAATATTCTTTCTTCCTTGTGCCAGGTGAGGTCACCCTCCCCTGGAGTAAGGGCAGCAGAGATCCTCTGTAAGTCAGCAGGGGCAAGGAGATGCTTCCAAGAGGCTTTGAGGTGAGGCAGATTTCCAGTGACATTGAACCCCACCTGCTCAGGGCAGAGCTTCTCTGGAGGTGTTAACCATCAGGGAGGGACCCTTGTTGGGGAGACATGGAATACTTAGCACATCTAAGAGACCAGGGGATGAAGTATATGCTTCCTAAGTGTGTGGGGCACTAAGGGGAGGGGAGGGTGCCAAAGCCATGCAGTCAGGTGGAGAGTGTAATGTAGGAGCTGTGCAAAGGCAGTATAGTGAAAGGCCAGAGGAAAAGAAATGGGGCAGGGACTTGAGCTGACCTGGGAAGAATGGAGATGTTAGGACACAGGGAAGGGAGAGAGACATATATGCATCATGTTCCCTGAGACATGGGAGGGGCAAGGGAGAATCTGACAGGGAATGAAGAGGCATGGCTGGTGAGGGTTTCTCCAGAGAGCAGTGTTGACCACCGCACAGGGATCCTGAGAGTCTGCCCTGCGGGTCTGCTGTGTCAGGGCTGGCAGGATGGTTGGGGCATTTTTACAAAAAGTTGACAGAGCCAGACAAGAGGATGCCCCTGTTCTCCAGCTGGGGTCTCCTGGGCATGACTAGTGCTCATCTTTCTCCTCATCTGATAACATACTAAAACACAAAAGCATCTGTCTTCCTCTGGAAGATGCCAGAATGTTTTACACAATTTTCCACCTGTGTTCCCATGGCACTCAGACCCTTGAGAGCCCCTGGCTTATGCAGCCTGTTTGTATTCCATGGTTTGATGATATAGGGACTCTCCCTCCACCCCCTGCAGGTCCGGGGTGGGGGGGAGGAAAATCTAAGGCAGTCAGTGTACAAACATGCTCAGTCCTGGAATGTGAGACATCTTTTCTCCAAAGGAGCTCTTAGCAGGGGTTCCCAAGATAGAGTTGCTCCTGTCTGCCACAGATTTCCCCAGGCAGGCAGCAGGGGAGCCAACACATGTACTGGGAGAAATGCTCTACTGAAGTCTTTAGAATGCCTTTTAATAAGCCTTCAGAATGTTAATACTCCAGCACCAAAGAGAGAAAATCTGGCAACCCCAAATTTCCCATTGCCATCTTAGCATTTCCATTCCTACTGTGGCAGTGCAGCAGAGCAATGAGCCTGGCATTGAGGATTTGAGCCAGACACATAGCACACCCAATACACCTGTCAGGGAACTCACACCTGGACAGGTGTCAGAAGCATCACCCTCAGGGCTCCCTATTCCCTATAGAATTCTCCATCCCTTATGGAATGGAATGTGAGCCTCAGAGGCACAGCCCCTCAATCGCAGTAATAGACTATTCCCCTTGAGGGTGTGGGTGGCTCAGCCCACACATGCCATAGGAAAATTCTGCTGACTAATGAGTCAGTTGAGATGGGAGCAACGATTTATGTGAATGTGTGCAGGTCGAGGGGGCTCAGGGCATAGCTGAGGTCTGCACCTCAACCCAAGCCCCTGGTCTGCCAGCCCCTTGAAGCTCTGGAGCCAGTGAGCTCCTCTTGTGCTCTCACCAGACCATATCTTTCCTCTCCAAAAATATACATTTATGTCTTTGTTCCTGCCCCTTCAGCTGCCTTCTTCATTCAATCACTGAAAAAATACTAACTGAATGTAAAAAAATTTTGACCATGTTCTACACACTGTGGGAATTCAGCAGAGAGAAAAATAGACAAAAATTTCTGCCATCATGGGGCATATTTTCTATTGGTTAAGAGATAATAACAAAGATAAACAGGTAAGTTTTTATCATGGTAAGTCCCAAGGAGAGAACTCCAGTAGAGAACTAGAAGAGGGGTTTTTGCACTCTTCTCTTGTTCCCACATTCCTCCCCAAGACAACCCACCCTTCAAAGCCAGGACACTCCCTTCCTCTCCCCACAGCTGTTGAGGACTCCTCTGAAGGCTTTTTCTGAACCTGTTCTTCAGGGTTTCACATCCACCTGGTTAGTGCCAGAAGACGTTACACTTCTCAGGGACTATGGCCTGCATTGATTATGTGTGTCCACAAAGAATCAAACGGCTTGTGCCTAGTGGACACAGCAGCTTACGGCCAGCTATGTGACAACCAGTGTGCATCTGGGTACAAGTCCCAGGGCCTGGCCTGGGGAGGCTATGTGGATGCTCCATTCCATGAATGACAAGAACCTGGAAAAAGAATACTAAAAGGGGAACTTGCTATTAGGCAATGCACTTGGACATGCTTTCTGATTTAATTAGCCCTTTCTCTGATGAAATTGGGACTACCTACATTTTCAGAAACTCAGAGAGGTTAAGAGAGATGATCCCAAGACTGCAAAACTATTGAGCAGAAATCTGAGATTTGAAGGTCTGATCTCATTCTTTAGGTCTAGAGAAATGAAGGTAGTCAGCTTTGAAAGCAAGTTATCTATGTGCTGATTCTGTCTGGAACCCTGTTGTAGCAGAATTTGAGTGAATTTTACGTATTAAAACCAGTAACATCACTGTATGACTTATAATAGGGCTAATAAATGAACAACAACACCATCAAAGAAGACATGAGAAGAGAGACAGGCAGGGTCACACTGAAGATGGCTAGATGTACTGAGATCCGTGTGAGCTCCACTTAGGAAGCTGGCAGGGGAAAGACAGGCAATTAGATGCATGCTTTCTCACCCTGGAATGAGCGCAGTGTCCTGTTAAGGACATTTGGGAAGAGGTTCTCCTTTCAACCCTGTGTTACAGGCTGGCATGATAGGAGAGCTGGGTGGCTCCAGCACTGGACAGAGTGAAGAAAGCCTTCTGATTTACACTGCGGAGTGTGGTGAGAACACCATGGTGTGAACAGCTACAGTCTTGCTGAAAAACATTTTGGTGGCACATATGAAGAGTTTTAAAAAGCTCCTATCTTTTGCCTCAGCAATTACTTTAGTAGAAATTTACCCTTAAACTCTTATTAGGAATCTGGTCAAAGGTATCATGTAAAGGTATTTGTTGAATCAGTATGCAGAATGGGGAAAATGGAATCAAGCTAACTGTCCATCATCCAGAGGATGTTGAGACACTACCATGAGCAGCATATTACTAAGACATGAACATTATGTGTACAGAGTTTTTAATCATGGGGGGATATTTACAATATATTGTGAAGCACAAAAAGAGCAGGGAACAAAACTGAGTCACTTCCTCAGTGAACCCTTGTCTGCCCTCTCTCAGACCAGCTCATAGTCCTCTACACTTATCTCTCTTTCTTTAGCACATAGCATAACTGTAATTGTATCTTATTAATTATGTGCACAATCATGTTTCTCAGCATGCATTAGAATGAAAGCCTGAGAGGATAGTGATCAAGTTTATTGTGCTCATTCAGTAATCTTCAAGGCCAAGAATAGTACTTTGCACATAGCAGCCGTATATACTGAATCATAAGGAATCATGCAATATATACTCTTTATGCTTGGCTTCTTGCACTTCACATGTTTTCATGATTCCTCCATGTTATGGCAGTTGTCAGCACTTCACTTCTCATTGCTGTTATGTGGATATACCATTCTGGATGTAATATTCTGTTATGTGGTTATACCATTTTGTTTATCCATTCATCACTAGCTATACATTTTGGTTGTTTCCAGTGTTTGGAAACCATGAATAATGATGCTATGAACATTTGTGCACAAGTTTTTTGGTTGTTTCCAGTTTTTGGAAACTATGAATAATGCTGCTATGAACATTTGTATACAAGTTTTTTGTGTGGACTTATGTTTTTATTTCTCTTGTACATATATCTAGGAATGGAATTGCTGAGTCATATGATAACTCTGCATTTAACAATTTGAGGAACTGCCAAAATATTTTCCAAAGTTGCTTCATCATTTTACATTCCAACCAGTAGTGTGTAAGAATTGCAATTTTTCTGGATCCCCACCAACACTTTCTGTTGTCTTTTACTTTAGCTACCTAGTGGGTATGAAGTGATATCTCAGTGTGGTGTTGGTTTGCATTTCCATAATAAATAACAATGTTGAACATCGTTTCATGTGATTATTGGCCATTTGTGTTTCTTTTTAAAAAATGTTTATTTATTTATTTTTTTGAGAGACAGAGAGACAGAGAGAGATAGAGCGCGTGTTCTCATGCAGGCAGGGGAAGGGCAGAGAGAGTGAGAGAGAGTGGTAGTGTTAGCGCAGAGTCTGATGTGGGGCTCAATCTCATGAACCAAGAGATCGTGACTCGAGCCTAAATCAAGAGTCTGATGTTTAACCAACTGAGTCATCCAGAGGCCCCATGGCCATTTGTGTGTTTTCTTTAGTGAACTATCTACTAAATTCTTTTTCCTTTTTAAATTGAATTATTTGTCTTTTCATTGTTGGGTTATAAAGTTTCTTTACATATTCCACATACAAATTTCTTATGTCTAATAAGAATATTCTACATTTAAGAATATTTTTCCCATTCTATGGGCTATATTTTTCCTTTCCTGATCATATTCTTTGAAGCTTAAAAATTTTAAATTTTGAGGAAGTCCAACTTATTTATGTTTCCTTTTTTGCTTGTGCTATTGATATTTTATCTAAAGTAATGATTGCCTAAGCTAAGATAACCAAGAATTACTCCTACATTTCTTTCTAAGGAGTTTTATAGTTTTAGCTCTTACCTTTAGGTCTATGATCCATGTTTTGGTTAATTTTTGTATATGGTGTAAGGATATCCACTTGTCTCAGCACCATTTGTTTAAAAGAATATTCTTTCCCCCATTGAATGGCCTTGGCACCCTTGGAAAAACCAACTGACTGTGAATATGATGGTTTATTTCTGGACTTTTAACTTTATTCCATTAATCCCTCTGTTCTTCCTCATTACAGTACCACACTGTCCTAATTACTGTAGCTCTGCTGTAAGTTTTGAAATCCGGAAACATGAGTTATCCAGCTGTATTCTTCCTCAAGATTGTTTTGGCTGATCTGGGTTCCTTCCATTTCCATATATATTTTAGGATCACCTTGTCAATTCTTTCAGAAAAGCAAGGTGAGTGTTTGAGAGGAAGGACATTGCATCTATAGTTAACTTTGAAGCATACTGCCATCTCAACAATGTTAAGTATTCTCATGCATTAATATAGGATGTCTTCCCACTATTTTAGATTTTCTTTAATTCCTTTCAACAATGTTTTGTAGTTTTAATGTCAAGTCTTGTACTTCTGTTAACTTTCTTGAAGTATTTATTGTCATGTAGTCATTGTAAGTGTAATTTCCCCAAAACTCTGTGTGATAAACATTTGTATTATATTAGTTTGAACCATATGAAATTGCCATTTTTGAAGATTAAGAAAAGGTGGATTATTGGTAATTTCATATGATCTAACCTAATACATTCCCTTTACTGACACTCATCTTGTCTTTTACATAAGTCAGGATGGTCCATATAGGTTACCTGGGCCCACATCATGAAACCCACAAAGCCTCCGGCCTGGTCATTCTGGCTATAGAATAATTCATCCTCTTTTTGTCCCAGCACATGACTGGTGGTAGTCCTTCAGCCATTGGCTGTGACCTCAGAATTATGTATGATTGTTAGGGATGCAGAAGACTGTCTTTATCTCTGTTAGATTCCCAAAGCATGCTTGGGGTGGCTGATGCTGATTTGTACCATCTGGACTCAGCTGAAGACTGAAGGGACCAGAATTGCTGCTTCTGGTAAGAATATATTTCCATAGAGGGTCTGGCATATAGGAAGGGCTCAGAAAATGTTTGTTGAATGTTTCTGATCATTGAATTAAAGGCCTCAGGAAAAGAATCAGGTGAGATGTCCCTTTTTTGCAATGCTTAAATATCTGTAAATTAGCAATACAGAAACCATAGACCACCATCTGGCAATATGTACCTGGCCTTAAAGTGTTAAGCTTCTATCCATTGACCACAGTTCTGATCACAGTTTTGAAGAGTTAATCTGAAATGAGGACAAAATTTTAATAATATACGTGTGTGTTGGGGTGCTGTTTGTAATAGTGAACATAAGGAACAAAACATATGCACATTAATAGGTGTACAGCCAAGGAAATGAGGGTGTGTCCACATTTGATGGAATAGCTACTTGATAAGATGGGAAAATACTTATGTAATGTTTAATGAAAAAAGCAGAATGGAATAGTATGTGAAGAACTAAGTAGCATTATTATAAGATAAAAAGGAAATCTTAACGTTTTTGAGAGATAAGAGACTAAAAAGTATTTGTTAAAGATCAACAGTACCAGTGACTTGGCATTGGGATTGTGGGTGATGATCTTTCCCCTAATGTGAGACTTTCTGATTTTCTAAATCACTACAATGAGGGTGAAAGTTCACTTACTGGGAAAGGATATGGACTTGGCTGGTGTTTCTCCACTGACCATCCTCTTGTCCCACATTTGCCTACCTTGGCAGAACTTCTGTTTACTTGATCTTGAGACCCTGAGGCCCAGATGGTGGGCCCTGGACTCTCCTTGGGACTTAGCCCCCTTTGCTCAAGTGGAGAATGTGGCATGACCTCCCTATCCAGGTGCTTGGCTATGGCCAGCGCATCTGGCTCCCACTCACAGCTGCACTGACTCCAGGCCCAGGCCATGCACGTCCAGAGTTTTCCCTGGATCTGATCAATATTTGAATAATACCCTGCTCCAAGTCTTTCACTCCACAGTGCTGCCCAAACAAATTTCAGCCAGTCTGATTCCACAGCTCTTCCCTGCACTGATGGGGATGGATGAAGCAGGAGTGCCCCGGTGGAGATAAGGCGTTAAGAGGGAACTGTTGATTTAAGGAGAAAATGGACGAGTTCATATGGAAAATGTTGAGCTTAGTGTGGTTTTGAAACAGAAAAAAATGTTTTGTCATCAGATTTTAATTGCATAAATAGAATGTAGCCACATGGAATAAGAGAGAAAGCATGGTCTTGCCAAATATATGACCTAAGTCAAATTAATGAAGTGATCTAAAATCCAATTTCCTCATCTTTAAATGGTGGTAATAATTCCTATCGTGCAGAGTTTCTGTAATGGATAGAAATAGAGTTTTGATGAGATACAAGCCAGTGGTCTTTTGGATGAACTGGTGGTTGTCCCTCAGGCAGGCTCATACGACCTCTGGCTAACTCCTGTGCCAATACCCAAGCTCCAAAGGTTATGGGCACCCAAGAATGGGACATTCTTGTAACCTCCTACTGCAAAGCTCAAAGGGTTTCAAATCAGCCAGGTGATTCCCACTCCTTCCTAACTTCCAAGCAAATAGAACACGTCTCAGTTTATCTGTCTTAGTTCATACCTGTTGTCCCAGTAAAGTTATTGATAGCATCTTTGCTCACTCTAAAAGTGTCCCAGTAATAAAGAATAAAGATAATAAAGAATATGGTCACCCCACCTATAAATATGCAAGGCAGCAGAGATCAGGGTCCCCTTGTGGATCATGACTGGTGATGAATCCAGTCACACCTGCAACAAACAAAACTCACTTTAGGGTGGAAAGAGTCTGGGTGCTGCCTGCACCCTGGGATTGTACTTCTGCTCGAACTGCAGCGTGATTTGTTTGTATGTCTCACCTTGCCCTTGAACAATGGGCATCATGAGCAGGATCAAGTCTACCCTTGATGTGGAAAAAGTCTCTCTGGGTGTTTTGATTGAGTGGAGATGGTGGGAAGTGTACTGGTAGTTGGGGGTTATATTCACAGTCAACTGTGGCTCTAGAGGTGGATCTTCCATGAAAGGAAATTTTGCTCATCTGGATGCTCTCAGCTCCATATTGGGGAGCAGCCTGGGCCTCTGGTGGTCTGTGCAGTATAGGGCAGCCTTGCTGGTCCTGGGAGGCTGGAACATGTCCTATTAAAGGAGGGAGAGGCCATAGATGGCTCAGGTCTGCATGCCAGACAGAAAGAAGTGGGGGAAAAGAAGGAATCTGTCATTCTGGACACTTGATGGGGTTCCTTCAGGCATAACTGTTTATAGTTTTTAGGAAAAAGGTGGAGGAAATTGAGAGACTATCCGATCTTCAGTCATAGAAGAGATGGAGGGAAGGTGCTGGGTCTGCAAAGGCAGACACCTGAACAGGGTGCAGAGAAAACACCAACCAGGGAGCCAATAAAGAAGCTGCAGGTAGAAGAGCTGTGGGAAAGGGATAGGGAAAGACTAGGATGAGGGGCCCTACAGAGGATGCATCTGTAGAGGGCTTTGCCTTTGGTCCCTGCCATGGATCTAACACAAGGACTGAGGGGACAAGGATAAAGAATGTGCCCACTGAGTCAAGGACACATTGAAGTGGACTTTGGGCAAGAATGCCTGCAGACCTGGCATACATTGTGAGGGTGCTAGATCATCCCTACAACCTGAGAAGAGCACCTACCGCCAGGCTTATGGGGGGAGTTTCTGCTTAAGCATGCAGCTTGTGTTGTCTAGGTTGTCCTCACCCCCTGTCTGACATAAATGCACAGCCCCTGGTGGGTACACAGACAGAACTCAGTTCTGGTTCTGGGTTCATGGAGGGCTGAGTTGTTGGAACAGGGGAAAATAAGGCTGAGTAAATGAGTAATGTCCCATCCCTCACCTCATTAGAAGTATCATTCTAGTCATGCTCTTGCTTAAAAGACAGTCCTTTCCAGCCCAGACCAGAGCACTTGAGGTCTGGACTTGCCTTAGGGTAGTGCTTCCTCTGAAAGAGCGGGGTGTTTGTAAATGCAGTGTCTTCCCAGGTGTCTTGGCATTGTCAAGCTCATTAGAAGATCCTGGACTGACATCCCACCTCCTCCAGATGGCCTCCTTCTGGGTTATGGGCCCATTCAAGGCATTGGCATCCCCTAGGTATATGAACCCCCTCTCTCCACCCCACCTATCTAGCCTATCCATTCCATATACCAGCCAGTGTTACTTGGTTGGGGTCCTAGCCATACAGCACTGCCAGCCCCTATGGGCACATTGTCACCCAGTCTACTCTATGCGTGGCTGCCAGAATGATCTTTGCAAAACCTACTTCTGACTATCTTACTGGTCAGTTGAAGACTCTGGCAGGGCTTGACAGATCGGTTCCCAGCAACTTAGTGTGGGGAGCAAGCCCTTTGTCTTGCACCCCATTCTCTAGCTCAGTGTTGTGGCCCTGCACAGTGAGGTTCCACAGATATTTTCTATGTGCACCAACAGTGAGTTCGTTGGCTCCCTGTGGTATCTGTAGGAATCAGTAAATGCATGTCTATTTATGTAAACACTCATTGCCTTTAGTTTGCCTTCCTGGCAAGCATCTTTCCTAATTAGGTTAATTGGGATTGTACCTCTGTGGCTGCTGACCGGTCCTCACTCCTGCAGAGCTTGCTCCTGTGGAGCAACAGGGAGCTCCAGTCTCTGCAGACATGGGAGGGGATACTTGCTAACAGACTCTGGAAGAAAACAAATCCAATTCCCAATGTTGTTTTGGAATGGCCCGTGTGCCTGCTGAGCATAGGAAGTACAGCTGTGAAGAAGATACACCCACACTCCACTCCTGATACCTGAGAACTATGGGAACGCAGAGGTGTGGTCCTTATCTAGGTCTGCACCATGGGGATGGCCAGGAAGGCTTCCTGGAGGAAGGGAGGTCTAAGTGTCATGTCTTGAATGAACAAAGGACCGTAAGTAATCAAAAAAAAAAGGGGGGGGGGATAAAAAAGAGCTTTGTGATCAATGATCAATATGAGCTCTCTGATGTAAGGGCACTCACTGTGGTGGGGCCCTGCTGACCACTACAGTGGAGGAAAGAGTCCCCGGGAGCATGGACATCTGGTCTCGGTGCTGTTGTTCTGAAATGCCCTTATGAGTATCTGTGTGTTGCACTTACATTTCCCAGGCCACTATGCACAACACAAGTGTGCAGCAAAAGCCACTGGAGGGACAGAAAGTCATGTTCTGACTCAGAAGGTCTGGGTCCACACTTCCCTAAGGATGAACCATGTAGTTATATGGCACATTTTACGATGTTGAAAACAATTTGTTTATTATACCAGTAATGTTTGAAGCGGCAGGAAGGCTGACAATATAGGCAATGAGAGAATATAAAAACACCTATCATCTGAAATTCCCAAATTGCTGATGTGAACAGTATGTATGAGATGAAGGTGAAAAATAGCAACTCATTGTCGCTTTAATTTGTATTCTCTTAACAGTTAGGGAGTTGAAGCTTTTTTGTTGTTTTCATTTCATACTTACATTGCTCTTTTATAAACTAACCATTTGCTTCTTGTCTTTTGTTTTGTTTTTAATTTTTAAAAATGTTCTATTTATTTTTGAGACACAGAGAGACAGAGCATAAGAGAGGGAGGAGCAGAGAGAGAGGGAGACACAGAATCCAAGCAGGCTCCAGGCTCTGAGCTGTCAGCACAGAGCCCAGTGCGGGGCTTGAACTCATGGGCCGTGAGATCATGACCTGAGCCGAAGTCGGACACTTAAGGCACCCCTTTTGTTTTGGTTTTGATGTGAGAAAACTCTGTACATGGGAAGATATGAACAATTAGATGAACATAGCAAATATTTCCTAAATGATGCTTGTCTTTTAACTTTATGATTTTGTGTTTTTACTACTCAGAAATGTTTATTCTCAATATAGTCGGATCTATCATTCTTTACCTTTATGGTTTTGTCTTTGGTATTATGTTTAAAAACATATCCCCCACTCCAATTTATATAAATAGTCATTAAGGTATCTGTCAAGTAGTTCCATGGTTTTGCTTTTACATTTAATTATTTAGTTTCTCTGTAATTTGTTCAGTTCATGGCACAAGGGTGAGATCTAACCTAATTCATTTCCCCAAATGATCAGTTCCTCATTTATTTGAAATGCCACTATTCTCATGTACTAATTAGTCTTATTTATACTTGAATTATTTTCATAATTTGCATTCTCTTCTAATGATTTGACTGTTTCCCCTTTGTCAACACCGAAATATTTTAACTATTTTAGTTTCTTACTGTGTTTTAATATCTGGTAGTACTTTGTTTCTCCTGAATATTCTACTTTTTAAAAAGTTTTCTCTATTCTTTGTTCAGAGATGAAATTTAGAATTATTTGTGAATTCTAAAGCTTCTCATTGCTGATTTCCTATCTTATTTCCATTCTTTTCTCTTGACTCCATAGGATATAAGTGATATTTTCCCCTCTAGGGCTCTAACAGAAAAGTGTTTTCCTGATAAAAAAGAACTCACTCATCTTGTATGCATCATTTCCCCTTTTATCCTGCCTAGAACGTGGCTGAGATGTCTGGAGCAGTGGCAGCTACCTTGTGCAGTTGACATAACAGAAAAGGTACAGAAAGATATTGGAAAGACAAAGGAAATAGGGCCCATTTAGCCACCATTCAGCTGCCATAAAAGTACTTGATTCTGTATCTTTTAACTTTCTCTTTAAAAAAGAAAAAAAATGTATCCATTTTTGATTAAATTACTATAGTTGGATTTCCATTACATGCAATCTCAATCCTAGTGGTACAAATTCTATTCGGACTTTTAATTGAATTTTTTACATTAACTGGTTATTTGGAGAGAGTATTGGTACACTGCAATATTAAGACCTTCTATCCAGTCTCATCATATGTTTTGTAGAGTTTAGATTCAGTCCGGTGCTGTCACCATTACATCACAGTGTCTGTTCACTCACGGTCCTCAGGCCCTACCCATTAGGAACCCCTTTCCTATCCTCTCTCCCTGCCTGGGTTCTGACCACTGACATCTTCCTTAAATACCACCTACAACATTTTCCACCATGAGAGCTCTCTTTTCTAAGTTCCTGTGATATGGTTCCACTTGATCTGGTGGTCATCTGTGGCTGTGGCAGGAAAGGGAGTGTTTTTAAGAAACAACAGACTCAAAGGTTCTGGTTCGAGATGGTAACATAGGTGGCACAAAAACAGACACATAGACCAATGGAATAAAATGGCAACCCCAGAATTGACCCAAAAAAGTATGGCCAACTAATCTTTGACAAAGCAGGAAAGAATAGCCAATGGAAAAAAGACAGTCTCTGTAACAAATGGTGCTGGGAGAACTGGACAGCAACATGCAGAAGGATGAAACTAGACCACTTTCTTACACCATTCACAAAAACAAACTCAAAATGGATAAAGGACCTGATTGTGAGACAGGAAACCATCAAAACCCTAGAGGAGAAAGCAGGAAAAAGCCTCTCTGACCTCAGCCGCAGCAATTTCTTACTTGACACATTCCCAAAGGCAAGGGAATTAAAAGCAAAAATGAACTATTGGGACCTCATGAAGATAAAAATCTTCTGCACTACAAAATAAACAATTAACAAAACTAAAAGGCAACCAATGGAATGGGAAAAGATATTTGCAAATGACATATTGGACAAAGGGCTAGTATCCAAAATCTATAAAGAGCTCACCAAACTCCACACCTGAAAAACAAATAATCCAGTGAAAAAATGGGCAGAAAACATGAATAGACATTTCTCTAAAGAAGACATCCAGATGGCCAACAGGCACATGAGAAGATGCTCAACGTCGCTCCTTATCAAGGAAATACAAATGAAAACCACACTCAGATACCACCTCACGCCAGTCAGAGTGGCTAAAATGAACAAATCAGGAGACTATAGATGCTGGAGAGGATGTGGAGAAACGAGAACCCTCTTGCACTGTTGGAGGGAATGCAAACTGGTGTAGCCGCTCTGGAAAACAGTGTGGAGGTTCCTCAGAAAATTAAAAATAGGTCTACCCCATGACTCAGCAATAGCACTGCTAGGAATTTACCCAAGGGATACAGGAGTGCTGATGCATAGGGGCACTTGTACCCCAATGTTTACAGCAGCACTTTAAACAATAGCCAAATTATGGAAAGAGCCTAAATGTCCATCAACTGATGAATGGATAAAGAAGATGTGGTTTATATACACAATGGGATACTACTTGGCAATGAGAAAGAATGAAATATGGCCTTTTGTAGCAATGTGGATGGAATTGGAGAGTGTTATGCTAAGTGAAATAAGTCATACACAGAAAGACAGACACCATATGTTTTCACTCTTATGTGGATCCTGAAAAACTTAAGAGAAGACCATGGGGGAGAGGAAGGAAAAAAAAAAAAAGAGGTTAGAGAGGAAGGGAGCCAAAACATAAGAGACTCTTAAAAACTGAGAACAAACTGAGGGTTGATGGGGGGTGGGAGGGAGGGGAGGGTGGGTGATGAGTATTGAGGAGGGTATCTGTTGGGATGAGCACTGGGTGTTGTAAGGAAACCAATTTTACAATAAATTTCATATTAAAAAAAAAGATTGTGACAATAGGAAGATCTTGAACTCACCTCCTCCCATGAATACACTGAGTCTACAGCTATATGTGAATTAATTTCTTCTAGGGGGAAAAAAAAAAACTAAACCCAAACCTGACAAAGCACCCCCGTCATATTGGGCAAATAAGAGGGAAACTACATGGAAGCAGGTAGGAAAGACTGAAACCATATGATGTTACTGTAAGTGTAATTTAAAACAGGATCAAAACCAAATATAAAAAAAACAAGTTCATTGAAACAGAGAACAGATTGGTGGTGGAGGAGACTGAAGGGGTGAAGGTGGTCAAAAAGTACAGACTTCTAGTTATGAAATAAGCCACAGGGATTTAAAGGACAGCATGGTGTCTACAGCTAGCAATACTATATCACATATTTGTAAGTTGCTAAGATAGCAAATCTTGAAAGTTTGAATCACAAGAAAAAAAATCTGTAGCTATGTATGTTGATGGACGTTCACCAGATTTATTGTGGTGATCATTTTGAAATATATAAAATACTGATTTATTTGTTATAAATTTGAGACTAATGCAAAGTTGTGTGTTGATTATA
Organism: Panthera tigris; assembly: GCF_018350195.1. Lineage (NCBI taxonomy): Eukaryota > Metazoa > Chordata > Mammalia > Carnivora > Felidae > Panthera > Panthera tigris. The sequence goes on along the minus strand of NC_056667.1, from coordinate 109,208,868 downwards.
CCTTAATATAAAACAAACCAAAAAAAGTTAAAAACACCCCACAAAGCAGAAAAGAAAAAAAAAAAGGAAAAACAGATTCAATAAGCTTAACAGAGTAAAACTATCATGATTGGAAAGCCACTCCTTAAATAGAGGGAAAAGGGACTAGCACTTTTGGTGTACCTGGTGTATTCCAGGCTCTGTGGTTTAGTTAGGGCTGTTCACGAAGACTGCTTCCTCTCCTTTCTTCTAGACCCTTGGCAGAGCCCCATTCCCCACCCTGCAGTTGCCTCGGGCTGAGCTGGGAGTGCTGTGACCCAGGAGGAGAGTAAGAGTGAAGGCCAGAGGTCACTGCCCCTTGGCAATCCTTTCCCCCTCTGTCTGCAGCTGTCACTCCTGCTGCTGATGGCTGCTCCATCTGCCCTGGGTCTGGGGGTGGAGAGTGTGTGTCGAGCCCCCAATTGACACAGGACAGGTGGTGTGAGAGAGTGTGTGGCCTGTCACCACCTTGTAGCAAAGCCTGTCCTGCCTGATATGGCCATCTTATCCTCTAAGACCCTATGACACAGATTTAACAATTCCCAATCCATCCACGACAAACCCGGGGCTTAGGGAGGTAAAGCAATGTGCATGCTGTCATCTATGAAGGAATGCCTGCCTTGATCCTGGACGGCCTGACTGGAAGGTCATACTAGTTCCGTTAGAGCCATCTGCTCCTGGCTCACCCTTTGGTCCTCTCTAGAGTTTTACTGCATTTCCATCCTGTCTTCCAAATTAGGTATAGATGTCCTGCCTCTGTTTCTATTGTCTCCAGGGCCACAACACGGGGCACACAGCAGGATTAGGGTATGCTTGCCACATTCATGAAGCCAAGCCAGCAGCAGCAGCCCATATGCCGCTCCTCTGTGGACAGTTCAGCAAGCCTACACTGAGGAACGCTGTGGGCCTGGTGCAGCTAGCTACTGGGGACACAGGGACTTTGCCTTGAGTCCCTCCTGTGATGGTTAGGCCCAAAGCTTGGGGCCACACACAGGGCTGCCCAAGACCGTGCAGCTCCTCTGGCCCACAGCAGATGCAGGAGAGATGGATTTTCTGTGGGGGCCTCATCTGTGCAGTCTGTGGCAGACTGGAGGGCGGGTCTCCTTGCCTGGGCCCATGCTTGTGCTGGCTCTGTGTATTGGCTGTGCAGATCGACCTGGCTCACTCCCTGTCAGGGGCCCTCACGTGATCCCAGACTCCTTGTTTGGACTGTGGTGAGGAGTCTGGGTGTTTGGGCCTTGACTAGAGGACAGCATCAGTCACAGGTGTGTGAGGAAGTATGTGGTCCTGGTGGATAGCCTGGCATGGTGCCATGGTGGAACCAGTTGAGGGTTACCAGTCACCATCAGCATGGCAGTTCACCCAATGTCTGTGGTTCTGTGGCTCTGGGGCTCTAGATAAGCCTCTCATGCACACAAAGTCAAACTGGTAAGGCCATTGCTAGTTCTTGACATTATCAATGTGCTTTTGAATTGTTGGGAGTACTTGCTCTACTACCAAAGAGGATCTGAAGAAAAACTGTCTTTGTAGCACCTCTTGGGACACTGGTGAGGAAGTGAGGTCTGGGGCACATGGGTAGATGGTTGTGAGTGACTGTGTGCAGACAAATGGGTGGATGTACACACACCTCCCTAACCTGGGTGAGCACATGCCTTGGCTTTGTGTTTCTGTGTACTTGAATACCACACCCCCTGCAGGCCTCCCAAGAGGCAGGCATGTGCTGGTTTTCTAGATGCCCTCCCATGCTCACTGTACAGGGAATGGCCTACAGGATCTCTCACCCTCACGGGCCCCTTCCAAAGTCTTGGGGAGGCCCTTGCAGTGTGCTCGCATGGTCAAAGTGTTCACTAAAATTCAGCTGTGTTCACCAAAGCCTTCTACTTCTTTCTGCTCTAACCTTCGATGTCTTTTAAATCAGGCATGTGCTCAGCTTGGATTAAGTGGAATGTTTGCATGTGGATTACAACCATCCTCATGTGGCTGTTATATCTGTCCCTCCAGCTGAAAAAAATGGCTTCTGGGAATATCCCCAGCATGCTGTGTGCCAGGAACCTGGCATCATGACTGCAGGGTACAAGTCATATGTCTTACGGCCCCAGCCCCAGAAATGTGGGAGTCATAAAGGAGGGGCCGGTAAGAAGTGAGTCTATGGAAAATCCTTCTAATCCTCAGGTGGGCAGACTTCTAAGGATCATTTCTCAATTATACTCATTAAAAAAGTTATTTCCTGTTAGAAATATAATTATTTTTCTATAATTTCTATAATTTCTGTAGTGTAAAAGACTTTTATATTTTTTTGTTAAAGAAGACTTGCCAAATTGTGTACACTTCAGACTTGATGAAATCTTGATCTTTGTATATGAACAAATGAATGAATTAATAAATAGATATCACACATCCATGCATGTGAACCTCTACATAGAACATCCACACCCTAGTCTAACTTAGCCTTTCTGACAGTCCCACTCTGCTCCAGCTGCCTGATTCCCCAGCTGTGTTGTTTGTATAATATCATGTTGTTGCCTGTCATAATGGGGGTGTTCACTTGACAAATATTTCTCAAGTACCAGGCTACCTTCTAGGCAGAAAGTTTACAAGGGTATAAAGGACAGGATACATCTCTTACCTCATGACGTCCACATTCTATGACAGAAGAAATAAGTGAAAAAGTGAAAAAAGTTCATTCAAGGCAAGAAAAATGCTACGAGAAAAAAAAAAAAAAGAAAGAAAAGTAAAGTCAAATCTGGTAGTCAGGGCAGGCCTCCCTGAGTAGTGACATTCAAGTCATTCCCTGGTGGCAGCAAGGAGGCAGGAGGGTCCTGATATGTTGAGTATCCTGTGTCAGAGACTACACAGAGGAAGCTCTGGGCAGGCAGGCCTAGCATGCTGGAGGAACAGTGAAGTCATAGGCGACCCCAGAATGTGGAAGCATTCTGTGGAGACAGGAGGGCCCCGGGGGTTTTAGCAGGAAGCACAGGTGGCTCAGGCTGCAGAGGGCAGCAGCAAAGTCGGGAGGAGGGAAGACAGAGCTGGCCTCAAGCAAGCTTCAGGAGAGACGAAGAAGAAGGCTCAGAGGACCCTGGGCTGGAGGTGGGGCTGCTAAGGCCAGCCCGTGGGTTGGAGGTGGTTGGTGAGGGAAAGGGGAATGAAGAGTGACATGTAGGGTTTCGGCTTGAAGGAGTGAGTGGAGGATGTGCTGAAGAACAATGAGGAAGATGGAGGGAAAGCAGAATTCTGCGTATATAACGCTGCATAGGAGGCTGCTACTGGATGTCCGGAGGGGACATCCAGAAGAAGCCCATGGCTGCATCTGGATGCATGGGGAGTCTGAGCTGAAAGGAGGATGGGAAGGAGGAGGAGAACAAGTAGTTCAGGGATGCACAAGATAAAAAGATGTAAAATGTGATATAGAAATGGTCAGAAGGATTATTCCTGGGTCTCGCAGGGGAAGCACCTGTCTGCAGCCCTGAGGCAGGGCTACTGCTGGGAGAGGTAGTTTGGGGCCCTCCCTCCTCTGCTGGAGGGGACACACGCCTGCAGAAAGTGGCTGGAGGAGCACCTAAGAGCACATGGATCCCAGGAAAGCAGGCTCACGGTCACATGGGTTGTTGGCCTACAGACACATGCACCCGCCGGGGCTCTTCAGCCTCAGAGCCAACCACCAAGTCTTCCCCTTCAGCAGCTGGTCAACTTGTACAGAAAAATGCAGCCAAAAATTTTGTTGGAGAGCATTGACATGAGGATTTGCTGCACTGTGAACATGGCTTGGGATTCCTTCAGCAGCCTGCATGAGTGGAAGGTGGGGAAACTGAGGCGGAGACAAGCTGTCCTTGGAGCTCTGCTTGGGGTAGAGGCCAGGCAAAGAGGGGCCCCAGATGTCTCCGTTCCTAGGCAAGTGCTCCAGACCTCCAGGGCTGCAAGCAGGCTGTTCCTCACGCTGCCTGGGGTGATTAAAATGCATATTGTGATTAAAGCAGGCTTGATGTGAATTTCACAGCTCCTGCCACTTTCTCTTCCTGTCTTGAATGCTAATCTTTTGTGCTTTCCAATTACATGGCATATGTTCTGCCGATGTGCGTGAGAATCCATCTTCCTTGGGAGAGCCTGCTAATTACCCTCCACGGTGGGGTGGTGCTGTGGATTTTGTTGGAGCAGAAGGGGCCAAGGGCAGAAATGACCCCAGGCTCCACCAGGAGAGATAAGACTATTGAGTGATCAGTACTATCAAGCTTCAATTATTTATGATTGTGCTTTAGTCAGTGCCAGCACTGGCTCTGTGGAGCATACGTACAGCTTTCGTGAAAAATGCAGGTGTGATGCCGTTGTGAGGAAATGGAACATTTCTGGTGTCTGTGAGGGTTAGGATCTGGGCAGAGGCTGGGGGCAGGCGAGATCCTGATATGCTTTGTGAGTATGCACACTCTCATCTCTATATGACGCACAGAGGCCTGACTGCGTGGACTGAGAGATGTGCAGGCCACAGCCAGCAAATGTAGTGGTGTGTGAAGGGTGATTTGAACACAAAGGCCTGGGGACCTGGAGAGAAATCCACACTGAGAGATGGTGGTCTCATCAGGGAAGAAGAGGAGGAGAGCCCCCAGAATGGTGCTCACTGGTTCATTCATTCTTTATCACATGTACTTGGATGAGCTACTCTGTGCCAGGAACTCTTCTAGATATTGGGGTGTAGCAGTAGACAAGAGTGACACCGCACACACACACACACACACACACACATTTATATATTTATACACACCCCATAGTGGTGAGTACTATAAATAAAAGAGAAAAATAAAGCAGAGTAAAGGAGATACACAAATGTGTGTGTATGTGGAAGGGGGGTGGTATTTTTTTTTTAACTAAGGAAGGCCCCTTTAATAAGGTACAATTTAGCAGCAGCCAGAAGGAAGCTGGGAAGGCAGCCACAGACATGCCCTGGAGAGAGTGTTCTAGCAGAAAGAACAGCAAGTCCAAGGCCCTGGGGGCAGAGGCATGTTCAGTGTGCTCTAAGTTGTGGAGAACTGATGGAGAGTGAGGGGACGTGCAGTAGGGGGTGAGGGTATTGGGAGTGGATCATGTCTGAGAAAGCCACACCTGTAGGGAAGCTTGGCCTCCGGCTGCCTCAGGGACTACAGCTCATGCCTTGCCTCCTAACACTTACCTCTCTTTTGGGAAAGGGTGGTGGCACTTATTAATCACCTACTGTGTGATTTGTGTGTCTCCTACCTCAGTATTACGTTTGCACAGGAGAAAATGGAGGCCCAGGAAGTTTAAATGAGTTGTCTGCCAGCAAGGAGAGGGGGAGACCCAGGTAACACCTGCACCCCTCTTCCTGCTGCCCACCAGGACTCTTTATTGCACTTATCCAAGGACTTGTTCCTGGAAGAAATGCTCTCAGCAGAGGTGAGCTTGCTGCTGTGTGTACTCTGTGCAAACAGTAGCAACTCTCCAGGGGAAACTGCCACTCAGTATCTTCTCTGGGGTGAGAAGTCCCCCCACCATTAAAAATTCAGTCCATTAAAATGGAATCTCTGGTCTCAGAAATTTGTGAGAAAGTTCTCTGAGCTGTCCCCTGACCCTCTGATGAGCCAGGGAAGATCAGGGCCAGTGTGGCCTCCCTGGGGCCTCTTAGCCCAACCTTCCTGGATGGAAGTGTGGAGCCCTTCATCTCCAGAGAGCAGAGCAGAGCATGCTTATGTCACCTGCTCCCAGGATACCCCACCCACCTTCAGGGGCAATTCTCCCCTCCCCAGTAGTCCACACTGTCCTGTGGCTCTCTCTCCTCTTAACCACACTGAAATATGCACTACACCCATGTCCCCATGGAGGGAGAAGTCCACAAACCCCCAACCCTTGTCAATCAAACCCTCTCCTAAGCGTTCCAGAAAGAGGATGGCTTGGCCCTTCTCTGTGTTTAAGCTTTTAGTCCCCCAGCCCATGAACAATTATTGAAACCCCAATCCTCTTTGATTTACCCTACCTTTGAAGAGCTATTTCAAGGGGAATGTTCCAGAATTTCTTAGAACTGCACTGGCTGAAACAGTACTCCAGAGACTTGTTTAGAGCCCAAGTCACCAGGTAACAAAACACACATTGTATAAGAGGTCTACTGTTCACAATAAATAATGAAATGTTTATGTGTTTTTTGGCATTTCCCTGAAGAGTGAAAAGGGGTTGAGTCAGCCCGCTGCTTACCTTCAGTCAGTGGGTGCCTAGCATGCCTGGGACTGCTGGTGGGTTAGATCCCTGATACCAAGGAGCCTCAGGCTATATGGGAGACCAGCAAGGACATATCGTACTCACCAGTGAGCTGCTTCAGGGCCTAGTTTGAGGGTAGTGCGGGTCTATGGAGGTGTCCAGCCCAAATTCCATGTGTTTCTGGGAGAAGCACCTATAAACCGAGCAAAGTTTTGAAGGATGAATAGAGACAGACAGAGGGAAAGCTAGGTGGAAGGGATAGAAGATGCAGAGTCCGGAGCACAGAGTAGCATGCTGTGGTTGGAAAATGGCCAGCCAGGAGCTTGGCATGGGGGGCCACGGAGTCCTGGTGCCAAGCAGAGGGTACCAGTCCACCTCCACTCTTCCTCCACGCTATTGGCTCAGGCTTTGGGTTCAAGGAGAGGTATCTGCTCACACTCAGACAGGTTTACCAGGGTCAGGAAACATCCCATATGGGTCCCCAGCCACAACAGCAGGCTTCTCTCAGAACCCCAGCTTTGCACATTCTGTTGAGACCCTGTCACCTTACCTCTGCCCCAAGGCTGCACAATCACTAATTTTCCAAGTCCCAACTCATGTTTTTATTCCATTACATTATGGAGAGTCATAGTTAATGGGAAGCTTAATGTACAATGGGTTTATCACATAATCACCAGGATTTAGTGCCTTCTGCTTAGTTTGGAGGATTATCAATCAAAGTGCCACAAATGGTCCCATGCAAAGACGTACTCCTGGAATCGGGGGACGCTTAAGTACAGAGATGTCCCGCAATGTCTCGAAATACCTCAGTGATCAGGGCAGTTGACTGGCTTTCAAGCATAGCATCCTCTCCAGAGCGTGGTGCTGACACTGTTGAGTGCTGCGGTCACACGCAGGGCTCGGGGACATCTCATCAGATAGTGGCTCACACCCCTGCTGGGACTGAGGTTCAAAATGGCTCTCCTGACAGTATTGCTATCGTTTTTTAACGGAAAATAATGTAATTAGGGTTTATTCACAGGGCAGGGTTAAAGGAGTTAATAAGAGCTGACAAGTTGTACAGGGAGAGGCAATGGGGAAGTCATTCCCACCCGCAAGCCTAATGGGGGAGACAGCCTCCCAGAGCCCAGGGGCAGCCACAGGGGCTGGGGCAGGGGTGGTGGGGCTGCCACTGTTATTGTTAGTGTTGTTTTCTGTCTTTTTTGTTACCTTTTAAAAAATGTGGTACAATACCTGTAACATAAAATTTACCATTGTAACCATCTTTATGTGTATAATTTGTGTGCAAGTGTCACCACCATCCTTCTCCAGAACCTTTTCAATTTGCAAAACTAAAACTGTATCCATGGAATGATAGCTCCCCAGTCCTTCCCCCCAGCCCCTGGCCACCACCATTCTGTCTGTTGTTTCTATCAATTTGACTACTCTGGGTACCTTATCTAAGTGGAATCATGACTGATTTCACTCAGCCCCATGTCCTCAGGGTTTGTTCAGGTTGTAGCACCTCAGGATTTCCATCCCTTTCAAGGCTGATGGATACTCCACTGTGTATGTACACCACATTCTGTGTATTCGCTCATGTGTTCATGGGCACTTGGGTCGCTTCCAAGTTTTAGTCATTGTGAATAATGCTGCTGTGAACATGGCCCCACACTTGGCTCTGTGAGACACTGCTTTTGATCTTTCTGTGTGAACCTCAGGAAGTGGAATTTTTGTATCACATGGTAATTCTGTATTTAATTTTTTTTGAGGACCTGGCAGGACGTATTATTATTATTTTAAATGTTTATTTATTTATTTATTTCTGAGAGAGAGCATGCAAGTGGGGGAGGGGCAGAAAGAGAGGGAGACACAGAATTCAAAGCAGGCTCCAGGCTCTGAGCTGTCAGCACAGAGTCCAATGCGGGGCTTGAACCCATGAACTGTGAGATCATGACCTGAGCCAAAGTTAGATGCTCAACCAACTGAGCCACCCACGCACCCCAGGAAGTATTTAATGACTGAAGTGATTATCCTCTCCCCCCACCACCCCCCACCCCCCCACCCCCAGATCTCTTTGTTTTCATTCATACCTGGGACTAGGAAGCCCTTATTTCTCAGTGCAGTTTGATAGGGTCTGCTCTGTGATGAACTGCTGAGCACGTTATGAATCTCAGCTATTATTAGCTATTTCTTCCTTCTTTCCACCTCTTTCAGGAATTTCGGTGGGTTCTCAGCACTGTGCTGTACAGGTGTCTGTTTCCTACTGTTGGCTCAGAGGTGGATCCCAGGTTAGGCTGGGCTCCAAGTTCATTTGAGGCTTTCGAATGGCCTGGCATCAGGGTGCAGAGCAATGTCAGGGGGCAGATAGTCTTACCGACTAAATGAGAGCCCCACCTGCCACCTAAGTCCCTGGGTGACAGCTAAGGGAGTGGGTCTCAGGGAGCATAGTGGTGGCAGTGACAGTCACCCTGGGGTTGTGCCCAGGCTCTCTCACCTATGTTCCTGGGTGACAGCTAAGGCAGTGGGTCTTGGGGAGCACAGTGGTGGCAGTGACAGTCACCCTGGGGCTGTGCCCAGGCTCTCTCACCTATGTTCCTGGGTGACAGCTAAGGCAGTGGGTCTTGGGGAGCACAGTGGTGGCAGTGACAGTCACCCTGGGGCTGTGCCCAGGCTCTCTCACCTATGTTCCTGGGTGACAGCTAAGGCAGTGGGTCTCGGGGAGCACAGTGGTGGTGGTGGGAGTCACTCTGGGGCTCTGTCCAGGCTGCCCCACCTACGTCCCTGGGTGATAGCTAAGGCAGTGGGTTTCAGGGAGCACAGTGGTGGTGATGGGAGTCACCCTGGGGCTGTGCCCAGGCTCTCTGCTGGGGCCTGCTGCTCCCCTCCCTACAGCTCTTCTGATGGCCGGTGGCCAGGACCCTCTGCTTCTCTTCACTTCCAATGCATCACCAAGCCCTTCACTTCTGGCTCCTAAATCTGTCTTAAATTCACGCTGTCTCCCCAGTGCCCCACCCCCACCACCAAGACCTTATCCAGTCCCCATTCTCATCTGGATTCTCCCTACTGAGTCTGGCTAGAGCCTCCTCCTCCAGCTGGTTTTCATACAGGGACCCTTGGGATCTTCCTTAGCAGCCAGCCTGGCTGAGTGATGACTGCCTTGTCAGGACCCCGAGAGCCCAGCCTAGTTCTCTTGCTCCCAGCCGTGCGGGCCACTGGGACCACCCCCCCCCATCCCCAGACACACCTGGTTGTTACATCCTTTGGAATGGCCCATGCTCTTCCACAGATCCTTCTAGAAGGGGGGGCAGCTTTCCTCTGCATCTGCAGCACTGTGCACTCAGTTCTTTCTCCAGCATTCATTACACTCTTCAGTGATTTCCTAATTTATTTCCTGACTGTACGTTTCCCGAGGGCAGAGCTCCATCTGCACTGTGACAGGTCCTGATAGAGGGAAATACTTTCAGAAGAAAATGAATGAAGGTGAGGACACATCCAGGATTGTGAACATCACGTTGTACCTGACATGGGCCTTGCCCAGACTTTGGCACAGTCTCCCTAGACATGGCCTCCCACCCATCATGTCACTCTCCCTCCCTCAAGTCAGCACCTGTTCCTCCGAGGCTCACCCAGCATAACTGCTGCCTCTCCCCAATTGGCTCATGCAGCTGGGACCACTTTACCAATTGTCTGAACAGTTGGGATCAATACAAATGATGCCCTATTTATTGGGTTTTCTAGACACTCTGTTTTTGTAATTAGAGTGCTCTTTGCTAACCACCCCAGCACATTAGCAGATCTGGATTTTCTCCACTATTTAGAAAACAAAATGTGCTTTAAACACACTGAAGTATGTTACATTTGTGCATTCTTGCCCGCTGTTGTGTGCTGTAAGAATCAGAAGCTCATTGGTCTCCACGGGAGCCTAGCTTAGGTGAGGCACTCAGATAGTTGTGTCTGTGTCTGTGTTGCTGTCTGGGTCTCCTGTGACCCAAAGGCCCTTAGTATAAAGTATCAGCAACTCTAATGATGGCAGCTGTGTGACACCTGAGCTCAGGACACACTGCTTTGTGCATCCAACCAGTGGCTCCTCTGGAAACTTCCCCCTGCTGCCCACAACACCCCACGCTCCTTAGTTTCTCCTCTGTGCTCCTCAAGTGCCCTACACATCTTGACTTGTCCAATGCTGACATTGCTTTCTTGTCTAAGTGTGTGACTGGCAATAACGGGTGTCCTTAAGTGGGTACATTAGCCTGCTTCACCGCAAGTTCCCAAGACCAGATCTGCCACCTGGAAGGCACTCAGGAGTTGTTTGTGAAGGAATAAGTATGTGAAGGAGTGAATGCACTGACCACCAGAAACAACACTGGCCATCCTTAGGCCATTTGGTAGAGGGAAGGAGGCTTGGCCTCCCAGTTATGTGGTGTCAGCTTTTTCTTGATTGTTAGAAAGTAATTTTCTACTGTTGACAATCATTTATAACCCATATTACTAAACAAAAGGCAGGGGTGGAATCTGAGGTGGTGTTCACAATACAATTCTACAGCATGTAAAAAATCAGGAAAGGAAACTGGGCTGGAGGAAAATTTCAGGTGGGCTAGTGGATGGGGTGGTCTCTACACAAATGTGTTACCACACTTTCTTGGGTCATTGTCAGGTGTGGGCCCTATTTGACTCAGTTCTCCACTGATCAGAACAAAGAGAGAAACAATAACTCACAAGATAAGAGAAACTGGCTTCCTTCAAGGACCTCTGCCTCTGTGGGTCCTGAGCCAAAGAGTTGGTTCCCAGGTGCTTGAGCAGAGAGCCGGTGGGGGGATTCTGAGCCAAGAGGCCAAAGGACAGAGGAAGGGAGCAGCGGCTGCTGTAGGCCTGTGGAGTCTACCTGATCCCAGGCGAGACCCGAAGAATCCAGAACCTAGGAGCGATCAACAACCCCTGTAGGGACCACATTGGTCCAAAGGAAGGGAGCCCTTGTGTACTCTGTGTTTGGTGAACATCAAACAGGGTGATGGATGACAGCTGTGCAAATGCCAGGATAAATATAAAGCCCAGCAAACTACAAGCATTCAGGTGGCTCTATCACTCCTAGGTTATAGAATTGCCATTCAGTACCCACCTCTCTCTTTACTGATTTGCTGTTCCGGGTAAAGTGACAGGATTAGGCACATTGGATCTAGTGTGGAAATCTAGGCTTGTAGACTGAAAGACATTAGCCTGTTTTACTCATGGGCCAGAGGAAGGCTGAGAGGTGAGAGGGTTTGGAACCTTCTCCCATAGCTTTAAGACATGTTAGTCCTGGGTCCGCTGAGGGTGGTGGTGCAGGGGGCTGAGTGCCTCGAGCCTGGAAGATCAGACTGGAACACAGTCCCCACCCCCAGGAATTGCTTTGCATGTGCTTTGCACTAAGCCCCTGGGAGAACCAGGCCCTGGATGGAAAGCAGCATAGTATGGGGTGGAAAAGGCATCCTGGAACCAACCTGAGGCCTCCATGGGGGGCTCGGATACACACTGGAATGTGGTTGCAGGCCTACATGGAAATTTCCAGATGGAACCCGTGCACAGTAGGTGCTCAACACAGAGCTGTCCTCTCCCCGGCCCCTTCTTGGTTCTCCTTGGCACTTCATTCACCCACACACACATGACCACACACATGTGGCTCAGTGGGTCTGCAGTGCTGTTTTACATCACAAAACCCCCTCTGTTTCAGGGCCCCTCCAAGCTCCAGCTTCCCAGGAAGGAGTGAGCTGGCCCTTTAAGATGGATGTTTGTGGAATCACATTGGCAGTTACAGAGCCTGCAGTTAGGGTAAACCACTGGAATTTATGGGACACAGCTTCAAATTTAAGACAGCATCCAGATTATATTTCCACATGTCACGCTGAGCCCCATGTGCCAGTGGGAAGAGCTGGCAGTGTCCTTGCTCTTTCCTTTGTCTCTGTAAGGTGGGCGCAACTGCAAACAACTCCTTCCTCAGGTGCAGGGCTACACTCTGCAGGGAACAGCCAGGAGAGGGAGATAAGGAGCACAACCTTTTTCCCATCACAAGGAACACCCAGCTAGGAAAACACTCCCATCTTCCCCACCCTGAGTCATTTAAGTACCTGCCGGACAGTGTTGTCTCCTCTGTGATGGAAGCTAGGTAGAGGACAGGTACTCTGCATCCTGGGGCCAGAGGCCAAAGCTCTCTGAAGTGGCCAGAAGCATGGGGAGGGCTTCCCCGGGCTGGCTGCTCCCAGCTTTTGCCTGGTCCCAGGCTCTGCCCAGTGGCCCCAGCCCCACACCCCTCGGAGTGCCGCTGTTCAGAATCCCTGAGACACAGGATGCACACCTCTGACCTGGTGTCCTGGCTCTGCTTTTGCCCTGCTCCACCTCAGCCACAGCCACCTCTCCAGAATGCAAGACTGATCATGTCCATGATTCCATTGCTTTCCCGAAGCAGCTCTGTCATGTGGCTCTCACAGGCCTGTCTCTTACCATTCCTGCTCTTGCAGTGTCCGAGAAGAACACACTGTGCTGGCTCCTGTTTTTGAATTACAAAAACTACGTATTTGCAGGTTTTAGTTAGTCTGTGACAGTCCTTTGACACGATGAAATGGTGACTGTGAGATTTGATGCTATGCAGATACATCAGAACTACACCCTTTAGTTCACTGCATGTAAGTGTACAGATAGAGTCAACTCAGTATTGGGGTTTAAAAACAATATTTTCTTTTCAATTTTTCAGCTTTATTGGGATGTAACTGATAAAACAAGAATGGTATGTTTAGTGTACAACGTGATGCTTTGATACAGGTATACATGGTGAAATGATCACTGCAGTGGAGTTGATCAACATATCTTGAGTGACCATCTAGTTTATGTGTGTGGTGAGAACACTTCATATCTACATTCTTAGAAAATTTCAAATACATGGTTCAATCTTGTTAACAATAGTCACATTGCTGTGCATTAGATCTCCATAACTTATTCATTTTGCATAATTGAACTCTGTGTCTCCTTTTACTAGAATGTTCCTGCCAGCTTTCTGTTTGGGAGATCCTATTAATGCTTTGGGACCCACGGCATAGGCATCTTCTCCAAGAAGCCTTCCCAGCCCCACCACCTTCCCTAGTCCCTACCAGAGATGCACAGTGCAGGGCCTGCAGGGGCAGGCATTCAGCAAAGGCTTCTTGGATGAAGGGGCTCCTCCTCTGTGGTGGATGAGAGATGACAGCCCAGAATAAGAGCCAGAGATGCCAGCCCTGTCATTGTCAGTGATGTCCCAGTTTTGCCAGCATCCACTTTCTCATCCCTCTGTGCCGACAACTCACAGGAGCCCACATTGGCTGGGTGGTTCCCTTCAGTCCTGCTAACCCTGTATCCCAGGGATACAAAGAGGTGGTGACATGGCCTCACTGGCCTAGAAGCTGGTTACTGAGAAGCAGGAGGCAGCAGCCCTGCAGGAACATGGGATATGCCCTCCATCCTGGACTGGGCCAGAGGGGGAGGCCATTTCTCTTCTGGAAGGATCCACTCACTGAGCCTTGACTGTGGTTTAGGAACTACCCAGGTTGTGAGTCATGGTGGGTGGTGGGGGAAGGTGTTCTGGGCAGGGAAGCAACATGAGCAAAGGCAGCAGGTTTCCCTGTGGATGAACAAGAACAGATGAGGCTAACTTTGGGGAGTGAGCTATCCCTATGCCCTGCCATGGAAGGAGGGACAACAATACAACATTACAGGAAACATGCCAGAGACAATGACCCACGAATGCACACACACACACACACACACACACACTCACACAGAGGCATCTTTCTCAGCAAGTGTTTATGTGTGCACAAAAAGGTCCAGAAGTTTATGCAGCCAGCTGGGATATTTGAGGAGGGAAGAAGAAATGTTTATGGACTTCTGTATTGTTTGTATTTTTTCAATGTTTATTTATTTTAGAAACACAGAGAGAAAGAGAGACAGTGTATGTGAGGAGGGGGAGGGGCAGAGAGAGAGGGAGACAGAGGACCCAAAGTGGAGTCTGTGCTGACAGCAGAGAGCCTTATGTGGGACTCAAACTCATGAACCTCAAGACCATGACCTGAGCCGAAGTCAGATGCTTAACCCACTGAGCCACCCAGGCACCCGTGTTTGTATTTTTTATAAGGAGAGATTGCATAGTATTTTTAAAAGAAAGAATAGAGGCAAAGTATGACATTTCAAATAGCATGGGTCTAGACAACTCAGTAAGGGTCCTGACCTTGCAGGTGACCTTGCTGGTATTCTCTACTACACATTTAGGTTTCCATGCATTCCCATTTTGGAGGCTTACCCCCTCCCCCTTGTCAGGAATTTCCTGCTTGGAGGCTCAAGGTGGTTGGACATGGGAGAAAGAGGACTGGCCATGTGAGGGCTGGGCGAGATGGCCATAAGCCTGCCTCCACTAATGGTGTGGGGAACACCACCTACAGAGTCTTTCCCTTGGCTATGATTTCATCCTCCTGATCCACTGTCTCAGTCCAGTGTGGGCATTTCCCCACCCAGACAGGGGAGTGAGAGCAAGCGGCAGTGGCCAGGGTCACGTGCTCAGCTGCTTCCTGGTCTGTTCTGATAGTCCACTGCCTTGTCTGATACACTGGACATCGCTGATCCAGCCTCCAACTCTGGTCCAGCTCCTTATGGACTAGGAGGGTCCAGGGGAGAAGAGTGTGCATTGGAAGCATGGATCACTTCTTTCACTCCTTGTTTGGCCACTTACAAGCTGTGTGTCCTTGACATCACATCACTTCTTGGACCCTCAGTTTTATCCTCCACTTGTGTAGACATAATATATTCCTTACAAGACTGTGATAGAATGAAACAAGATTGTGTGAGTAAAATACCCAGATTGGGTCAGGCCTAAACAGGTGCTCTGTAAATATTGAACATCTCTCCCCTAATCCACACCACCACCACTCCAAGACTGACATCAATTTAGGATGTGAATATTATATAAATATCTGCCCAAACAGGTTTTATTTTATTTTCTCAGCTCCATGTGTCAAATCGAATCAGATGTGGCAAGGTGGCCAGCTTTGTGGAGGGGGCTCCCACCTCTCCTTTGGAGGGCGGGGCTCCTCCCCTGAGCCCTGAGGGCAGGAGCCCTCTGGACCTCATTCTACATCTGCAGTCAGGCTGAACACGGATTCCCTCAGCAGCTTGCAGCCCACTGGATCTTGAGAATGCTACCTTTCCTTCCTGCTCTAGTAGAAGAAATGAAATGCTGCCAGACCATCCTGGGCATATGCCCAGGGACAGATGAAGTGCCACCATAGAGGTCTCACTTTTCATCTGCTCACATGGTCAAGAAACAGTGAGGCTGGCCTCGTGGCTTTACCTGGTAAGGCCTGTGAGACGAAAGGCACAGGAGCATCTAGAAGCAAGGGGCTTCTTGAAAGCACACCAGCTCTTTCCTTACCTGCTATGGCCTCTGCCCGCAGCTTTCTGTAAGTTGCAGAACTTTTCCGGTGTATTGCGTGGAAGAGGGCAAAGGCCCCTGTTGGCCTCTCTTCAGTTGCTTGAGTCTCTGCTTATCTCAGTGTTCACACCCTTCCCCACCTAAGTCAATGAAGCACACACATTTATTCTAATGCAATACATATGGATGCAGCATCCATTAACCATTCATCCACTTACTCAACGCATCTTTAATGTAGACACACTCTATGCCAGCACTCTAATAGAAGACAGAGGCACTGACGATAAACAAAACTGCTGTGGATGCTGACCTCAGGAGCCCATGGTCCAATGGGGGCACACAGCATCGATTGGGTAATCAGGACAAGTGCAAACTTGATTGCAAATAGTGATAAATACTGCAGAGGACACACCTCGGAGCTCATTGCTGGGGCTGACCTGGTTCTGGGAAGCAGGCCTCCCTGAGAATACCATTTTTGAGCTGTGAGCTAAAACACTGATTCTGTAGGTGTTGACGAAGCAAATACGAGTGCTAACAATAGAGATGGCCTTATGCTGTACTGACCACCCCCTGGCTCTCTTCTCAGTGATTTATGATAGTGACTTCAAGCCTCATGAAAGCCTGTGGTGTGGGTGCTGCTGAAAATCTCCAGATCACAGGTGAGGGGCTGGCTGTGGAGAGTAGCAGGGTGGGCACTGGACTCACCACTAGGCTCTGCTGCTGCCCAGAGTGAGTGAGTGAGGAGGAGAAGGGGCAGCGCCTGCGACAGAGGCAAGAGCCAGGGGAGGAAACCCTTAATAAAACTTTGCAACTTAAAAACTTGCAATGAATGAATCCACTGAACAAATACTTACACCTAGCCTTGAGCTTGCCAAAGCCAAAGAAACTGCGTGCCATGCACTGATTGTCACTCCTCTTGGACTGAGGACATGCACCCATCCAGTGGGCACATGTACAGAAAATGTACAGAAAAAGGGGCTGCTGATTGGATGAGGTAGTGCTCCCATTGGATGAAGTGGTGCTCCCTGCCTCCTGCTGCACTCCTGTCTCAGGAGATGGGGCTCTTGGACTTGGCTTGACTCTCAATTTGAGAGGGTGAGATTATCCACAGAGGCCTACCTCATGATCAGGACTCAATCTCCTGCATTCACTAGTGTGTCAGGGGATGCAGGCTTTCACAGATGGAAAGTGACCATTAGGGACTAAAGGAGAGAGGGACAAGAGAGGCTGGAGAAAACATAGCCCAGTGTAGACAGGACAAGACCCTCACCAAATGATAAGGAAGCCCTTGACAGGTTGTATATATTACATCACACTGCATCAATGTTAGAATGTACTTTTTTTTTTTCGCTTTTCAGCATTTCTGCAGTTAGATGTGAAGCATCCTATGATTGATAATTTCTTATACCACGCTGTCCAGGAGGTGACAGCTGTGACGTAGTTGGTCATAGCTGGGGTAATCCCATACCCCATTTTTCTGGAGACAGTCCTGGCTTATGTCAGTTGGCCTGTATTAATTATTGACAGCATTCCTTTTATCCTCAAAAATGTTAAACTGGGGTGATAAATTGCATAGTCTTCCCATCACCTTATTTGTACTATGTGCATTTTTGGTACTGTATATATGTTAAGACTAAGTACCATTAAAAGTGTCTTCACAAAGATAACATTATGATACAGTAATGAAACAAAAAAATATTGTGAACATAGAAAGGATTGCAAACAAAAAGGTGTAATTTCCATATTAGTGATGTACATGATTGTCATTGAAAGAATGACAACAATTCCATGTTTTCTTGCAAAGCAACAACTGAGTAGCTTATTGGACCCAAGAAAGGAACACTTCACAGGGATGTATTATTTTGACTGGGTGTGTGTAAAAGGACACATTAAGCAATGCAGTTGAAGACAGGAAAAATTGCCAGAGGACATTTTTGTTAAATGGACTTGATGCTGATCCATCGTGCTACACTGAAAAGATACCACTTCAAGGAGAATGCATGGCTGTGTTTGCTGGTGAATGCTTTCTACTGGGGGCAGACATATATGGAGAATTGAGCAACAGTAACCAAAATAATGGGGAAAGGATTGTTGTATAATGAACTAGTAGTACATAACCTAATTGGTCTCACAGCCATTGTGATGAAACATGGCATGAGCTAAGAGGCTTCTCACCTGATAGAACTGGTGGACACTGTTTTCCAATGTCCTCATTTCAGGCTTTCTCCGTCTGACAGAGGGGAGGCCATCTGCTCAGGTTCCTGTCAGCACTCTTTTACCTGCTACCCAGTGTCTGGCTGGGGGCTAGTACCTTGCCCTCTCTCAGCCATGGTACCTGCCAAGCAGTGGAGGTAAGAACTGCACTCCCTGCTGGAATTCTACAGAGAATAAGCAAGATGATGCTGTGGGCTTCTCAGCACAGATCCTGGTGTGAGGAGAGCACACAGTGTAGCTTGTATGATTATTGCTACTGCTGTTGGCCTTTTCCACCTCCCACATCATAAACTGCAGCAATGATGCTTCATGATACCTGCCATCATGGTAGGCTGCAGGGCTTCTGGCTGTGGGTGAGTTCCTTGAGGACACCATAGTTTTCTCATTGAAGAGTGAATCTGATGAATGAATGAATGAATGAATGATGGAACCTGATTCTCAGTGCTATCCTTAGTTCCTCATACAAAGCCCCTCTAAGATAGACTATGAAGGCAAACATATCTGAATGCAAGAAGGTTACAAAGATGTCAACTAGATAGGAGCAGACGTGCAGAAGTGGGGCTGGCTGATTTGGGGGACCATGGAGAGAGATGCTGGCCTTCATCACACCTTTCCAGTGCTGCTTCCTGCTATCCTCCCTCTGATCCTCAGGTAGGAGGATGGTTCTTGCTAAATCCAAAGTGAGGGTCTGGACAAGGCAGCCAATTCTGTGGGAAACAGCCAGAGGCTTTGAGAGAAGCCAGAGGACCCTTGGTCACCCAGCTGGACAGGCAGCTAGATAGCAGTGATGAATAGGACCCTCCAGCTGGGAGCCAACTGCTCAAGAGGGGTCCATTTGTCTTTCCTGGGGATATTTTTTCTCAGCTGTTAGTGAGCAGAAGCACTTTTGTGTATCTGGGCAGTGTCCACCTCCCAGCTGCATTGCATGCATCAGCACCCCACACCACACTACAAGAGACTGCTGCTTCTCTCAGCCCCTGCTGTCAGCCATCCACACCCTCACTACTGACTGCAATGTTTCTATCAGCTTTTTTTCCTACCTGTCTGAGAACAGGTGACTTGGGTTCTGGTCCTGCTCTGACTCCAACTGACCTTGTAAACTTTGACAAATGACCAAATGTCTCTGAAACTCTGCTCACATTTATTAAAATGAATCACTTTCCATAATGTCTTTCAAGGCATGTTTGGCTTTTTATTGCAAAAATAGAGAATAAACAGCTTCTATGGGACCATACACAAAAATTAGCATTCAGTTCTTTTAGCTTTTGTTTCCATAGCAGAGTCACATGGGAAATGCTGATGAGTGCATGTCTTTCTGACTGTAATGACACTGGAGAAACATGGGTTCCCTCAGAGTAGAGTGCCCAAACAACCAAAGAGGGATGGAGGGAGAAACTGGCCACCTTGCACTGTCCTGAATCCCACTTTTCTGGGATTCCCTGGGTTCCCTTGTTCTAGAACCTGTGACATGAGCATACTGGGGTTCCCTAGAAGAGCCACAAGAAGTTGGATGTGACTCTGGATAGATGAGACAGATATAGCTGGGGGGTCAGGGAACTTGAGGTCTATTTTTGGCTGGACTGCCAATGCTCTTTCTCACTTTGTGCCAGCCTCTTGACTTGCCTGGATGTTCATTGTTTGTAGCATGAGGGCTGGACTCCATGATTCAGGTCCCTTTGGATAAGCCATCTTATGGCTCCATGTAGGAACATGGATATGTTCCATGAATGTGGTTGTATTAGTCAAGGTCCAGGCAGAAAAACAGAAACCAAGAACACAAGTATTTCAAATGGAGGGGATTTAATACAGGGAACTGTTTATGTGGGCATTGGAAGGTTGAATGAATGGAAAACGTAGATGAGGTGACTCAGAAATGGGTAAGTTCAAGATGTAGCCATTGTCCGTTAGGGCTCAGGAGACAAAAGGGAAGAGTGTAGAGGTGGAGCAGCTGTGGGCCTGGAGAGGGGGCTACTGGAGCTGGTGCTTGGACAACAGAGGCTGGATGCAGCTCATGCTTGGTCCTCTGAAGAAAGCCTGTACTCAATTCAGGGAGGCAGTGTGGGGAGTCACATGGCTGGTGTCTGAGCTGCTGAAGGTGCTGGAGTGTGGCTGCCACTGTTAGTGCAGAGAAGCTGACAGGAGCCAGGAACAGGAGGAGGGTCTCTCTTTTTCCACTGCCCCCTCCTCCCCAGTTTCCTGTCAGTGCCTCTCACTGTCAGGACCAGAGAGAAACTCTTCTGTGGGGGGAATATGAGTAATGAGAGTCTCTGCTCAACATCAGGGCAAAGTATAGAAGAGTTGGCTTGGGGTTGGGAGTCTATAGGGTGCAAAATTTGGCCTAGATACTGAGTTTTGTCTGGTAGACATCCGCCAACATCCCTGACCACCCTCCCACCTTCTACCTTACAACTGAGGCCGTTCCAGAAGATGAGTGCTACTGGTTTCTATTCCTGGGAACCCAGAAAATCTGCTGACCACCCGTGGCTCAGAATAAACCATGTGTATGAGTCTGGGATATGATGCAGCAGGACCGGTTCTGAGGCAGGGCTGGCCAGCCATTCCAAGGTCAAGATCACCTTAGTATATAGGTCATAGTGTGCATGAGAGGCAAGAACATGTCTTTTTCAGCAGCTTTACCTCAAGATCTATATTTGGAATTTTGTTTCTGGACCAGGAAGGACACTGAAGCACTGGGGCAAGGACACAGAGCTGAGCTGAGCAGTCCTCTCAGGCCCCATCTCATGCTGCCATTTCTCTGCCTCTCTGCAGGTTCTTGGAAAGCAGCTGACCCACTGGATTATTGATTATTGCTGTGCTGAGCAGAAATAGTCTCCAAGGGCCCCAGTCAGTAGTGCAAGCACTATCAGGGAGTAAGATATCTATCTATCTATATCTATATCATCTATATCTATATCTACTTATATATCATCTATATCTATATCTACATCTATATATCTATATCATCCATATCTATATCTATATCATCTATCTATATCATATAAGATATATATATATATATTTATAATATATATAATATATCTCATACGTATGCTTGTGCACAGGTGTGTACAAGACATGGATTATGTAGATAATATGTATATCCATATATATAAACCTGCTAGTGTCACTCCAGGATCCTTGGAGAACCTAGCTTTAGTACTAGTACTTTATCATAGGTGAGGTGGAAGTGACACAGGGAGGGAGGTATATTCCCACGCCGGCTATGGCTTCATCTGCAAACACAGGGTCTTTTGGACATGTGTGATGTCAGCAGAGAAGCTCTATGGGGCCAAGTCATTCCAGAAAAGTCTGATGCAAGGAAAAGGGAAAGGACTTGATCTGTTGGCTTCTTCCCTCTCCCATCTCTCATAAGTTGCCCCAGGAACAGCTGGCTTTGTAGGTAGACCCTCTGTGGGTCTGGTTGGGCTGTACAAGGGAGCTGTAGCTGCTGTACCCCCACTGCAGCAAATGTGTTAGAGGCTTTGTCCAGAGACAGAACTTCACTACTGTGGGTACCTGAGAAAGCCAGTGTCATTAGGTGAAGAGGGACAACAGAAGCAGCCAGGATCCTCCACTGAAGAAGAGGAAGGACTTGGAACTTCAGGTGACACTGAATAGATCTGAAGAGGTGCAGAGGGTAGGTCCAGATTCTGTGCATTTATAAACTGCATAAATATATAATATTTATAAACACATGACATGAAAAAATGCTACAAAACATTTTATGCTCATTATACTGCAATACTTTCTCATAATTTCTACCCTATTCTCTTACAAAAATCCCACTTGCAATCCACTAAACCACTAAGTCATCCCTTTAGACTGGATCTAGACAGGGTCTTGATCTTTCGCTCATGTCAGTGGAAGGGAAATGTTGCCAGGGACAACATGGAAGGTCACCAGACATATTGTATCTTACTTTCTAATTGAAATTTTTGAGATATATGAACATTCACATGTAGAAAGATGTAATACAGAGAGATCCCTCCTTCCCAATGTTAACACTTTGCAAAACTGTAGAACAATATCACAATCAGGATAGGGACATTGATATAACACACCTATCTTACTCAGATCTCCCTGGTTTAACGTCCCATTTATGTGCACATATGTGTATTGAGCTCCACACAATGTCACTGCCTGTGCAGGTTCATGTACGCACCACCATAGTGGAGACACAGAATAGTTCCAATGCCACAAGGATCCTCCTGATGTCTTTTTAGAAACACACACACACACACACACACACACACACACACACACCTTCCCTACTCCCCTTCTTTTAGCCACTAATCTGCCCTCCATCTGTAAAATCTTTCCATCTGTACATCCTCTTAATATCTGTTCATATCTTTTACCTGCACTTGAATTGGATTGGTTCTTTTACAGATCAATTTTGAGAGTTCATTATACATTCTAGATACTAGCCCTTTGTCAGTATGTGGTTTGCAACCTTTTCCTCCCATTCTGTGGTTAGTCTTTCTGTCCTCTTAACAGAGTCTTGAGAGAGCAAAGGTTTTGTTTTGGTAATGTACAATTCACCATCTTTTTCCTTCAGTGGATAATGTGCTTAGTGTTAAATCTAAGAATTCTTTGCCTATCCCTAAATCCTCAAGGTTAAGTCTTATTTTTTCCTCCTCCAATTTTTATAGTCTTTCATTTTACACTTAAGTATATGATCTGTTTTGAGTAACTTTGTAAAGAAATTTCCCAACCCAGCCACAGGCTGTAGCTTTAATGCCTATTCTGTCTTCTCACCTGCTTCCGTAGCTCTTAATGGAAAAGGGGGATCCCAGGCCCAGTGGGAAAGGACAGCACTTCCCATGGCCTTTTATTTCTCATTGGTATCCCAACTAATGTCTCATCCTAATATGCTGGCTTGCCTGAATTTGCTGATGTGACTCTGTTTTGATCTAGGAGAGTAAGACCTACCTGGGCTGCCTTCTGTTGCTGGGCTGGGGAGTCTGGGGTGCCTTCCCTCTTGGGTGGAGGGTTGTAAGACACCTGCTTCTATGCTCCTCCCTCATGTCTGAGGTCTTAGACCGACTGCTTTCCTCTTCTGCCTTTTAGGGTTCTGCTTAGGTTGTTTGCTGTATCATTTCCATGGGATTTATAGTTATTTATAGTGCAAGGGGGAAAGGGAGAAATGAGTTTATGCAGAACCCTGTGTAGTATCCATTGTACTTTTAAGACACTGTATCACCCAGGCCCCCCACCCCCACCCCTGTCCCTATCCCATGTGTGATTTTGTAACCGGAGCCGCAAGACCTGCAATCAAGAGACTTAGATGGCTGGAGCCTATCCCAGGAGAGGCACACTCCTCAGTATCCATTTCTGTCAAGACAAGGAGGGGAACAGATGAGGCCCAGAGGGCAGAACTGGGTCCTAAGGGCAGGGAGTCCTCGCTAATCCCTTCAGAGGGTATAATATGGGCTGTGCTGCTGTGCATGTCCCAGTGTCCCCCTCATCCAGGGGGAGATTTACTGCAGTAACTCTCTTCTGACATCACTGCACATTGGGGCGGGATGCAGTCTTTTGGCTTGAGCTACCTGCACCACTAGGAGTCACATTTAGACCTGATGAAGAGGAGTGCATAAATCCCAGTGGCCTGGGTTTTGGACAGCATGTGGTATTCAGATGGGATTTTGGGGCTCTTCTTTTGGAGTAAAGTGTATATATGGGAGAAAGGAGTAACGGTAGTCTACAGCTGGAAGTTTGACCAAGGAACTAGTCCTCTCTTATCACTTGCCAGTGAAACCCTAATTCTCTCCGGTGGCAATATGCTGAGCCCCAAGGAATGATTGATGACAGATCTAAGTCAATCACAACAATCCCATTCCTCTTTGTGAGTGATTGACTATGTGACCCAGGTCTGACCAATAAAACTTAAGATGATGTATGCTAAAGATGTCTGAAATTAAACCTCTGTCTCTGGCCTCTACTGTTTCCTGCTCAGGATACTGTTGAGTGATAGTGTGATGCTTGGAGCAGTGGCAGCTACCTAGTATCCATGAGGGAAAACATAACCAACTCAAATGATGACAAATAGGAAAATTGAAAAAGCCTAGATTTTTTTGTCACAACACTGAATGTCTGAATTAATCCAGAATTCTTCTTAAATAAACAATAAACATTCTTAGTGTTTAATTCATTGTCAGTACAACTTGCTGTTTCTTGCTCCCAAAACATCCTAAGTAATAAAGATCATTACTAATCTCTGGTCTACTTACTACCTGGGCTCCTATTTCTGGTATTGTGCTCTATCTGATGTAGCTATTCAACAAACATAAGCAGAATCTGTTTTCTTCTTGTCTCCTTAGAATAGTTCTTAGCTAGTGACAAAATGGGATGTGTTATGACAAAATGTCTTCACATGCTCTACTATTTTGTTTAGAAAGCTTTAAGTGTTTCACAGCCATACATGTTAGAGCCTGAGGGGCTGGAGAACATCTCCTTCCACGCTGCTGCTTTATGGATGAGGATACAGGGTGCTTAGAGGGGAGGTGACCAATGCAAGACCAATCAGCAAAACAAAGCCAGACAAGAGGGGAGCCCAGGCCTTGTGTATTCCAGGTGAGGGTTCTTCCTGCTGTACCTCCTATCCTCTGGGATGCAGGCCACAGCACCATGTGCTCATTGAAGTTACATTCACAGTGGGGCTCTTTTTCACCTAATGTTTTGCTTGAAATCAAAGCAGTGGCTGAAGGGCTCCCTTTAGTATGTTACCTTGGGACTCTGGGGGGATGTCAAGAAGCAAAGGAATAAAATAATCAGCCTGAGTCTTTTCTGCTAATTAGTTTGCCAGGAAACCAATCCCAGGGCCAGAAGCAACTATTTTTACCATTTCAGATTCCTGCCAGCTGAAGGCTCCTTGTCAGCAGGAACCTCCTGCCACACAGAGGTAGATGGTCCAGTGCAGAAGTGACTAGTGGCAAGGAGATACTCTCATTTCCTAGGGGTGGAAGCACTCCTCAGCACTGGCCCAGGAGTGGATGATCCTTCCCCAAGACAACCTCCCCTCTAGGCTAACAGATTTATAGGAAGCTGATTCTGCTCCCCCAGGACTGCTGAGAAGGAGAATATGTCCAGTGCTGCTGTTGGACCAGGATCTCCTAGCTCTGAGTTATTGTGTGGGCCAGTTGTGATTACCATGTGAGAGGAAGAGATCTGGGATGGGACGTAATTATGTGCCAGAGTTGGAGCAGCACTTGATCCTAGGTTTCCCTGAGAAGGGAGATGAACTGCCTCTTATGCATCATCTAGCCATTGGATGCCCAAACTGACAGAATAGCAGGATCACCTGGTGGGCTTCTTAAATTCAGATTCCAGAGTCAGAGCCTCTGGCTGTAGAGGGTAAAAATTTGTAATTTATTCAGCAGATGACCATTTTGCGGAACCACTGACTCGGGGTAAGTCCTGTGCTAGTAAAATAATGTCCTTAGTAGCCTCTCTGAGAGAGAATGACCAGCTTCCCCTGGGACATCATTCAGTTCTGGGGGCTCTCAGCTGCAGAGGAGTTGGACCACCTTGGGGAGGTGCACTGACCAGACCGTTGCTCTCAGGGAAAGCCAGGTGGCATAGCCAGACTATCCTCATGGGTGCTTCTTCCATGTTTTGGGTCCACCCATGTTGGGTTGGATGTGATTCTTTCGAGGACTTCCCATCCATTGGTTTGTTCAATCTCCAGCATACCTTGGTGGATATATTCTATCATTATACCCTTTGTAGGTGAGTGAATGAGGTGCAGAGAGGTAAAGCCACTGACTTAGTTAACTCAGAAAGGGGCAGGACCTGGGTCTGAACTTTGACATGATTCCCTAACCATGTGACAGTATTGCTTCCAGAAGGCACTAGGCCTCATCCAGCTGATTCTCTTGGCCTTGGGCCCTCAGTTCCATGACTTCTCTTCTCTCCATCACCCTTGGAGGAGAAAGGACACAGGGTTGTGGTATGAGTTAGAGCTGCTGCCCATGGCCTGTCTCACCTCTGTGGATAAGGCCTATTCCTGTGTCCTCCTGCACCAGTGCTCTGTGACTGTGCAATCCTTGTGGCTTCCATTGACAAACGCATGGCTTCTCTGTGCTTGGCTAGTCAGTTTCTAGGCATAGGCTGGCTCAACCACTTGGTCACAATGGTGAGATGGGGCATGTGCTTGCTGGGGACACCCCATAAGCCAGAGACAACCCTCTAGGAAGAAGTGTCCTTCAGATTGTTTAGAGAGAAATGGTGAGGAGCTGTCAGGGCTGGGAACTGGTTTCTGACACCAGTGTGTTCCTTTGGCCAAGGACTCAGCAAGGGTAGAGTGGGGCAAGGGTATGGAAATAAGGCTGCCAGGCTTGACAGCCCCTGATGCTTGACTGCCCACACAGGGGCCCCCTACCATGTTGCCAGTGGTCCTGGTACCATCAGAGGGCCTGGGACATGAGGATGAGAGGGCAGAGTTCGTCTCAGTCTTTGGAGTGTAAATGCTTTTATATCAGGCAGGGGAGCATAAAGAGATCTGCAGCATCCAACCCTGTGTGGCCTGCTCTGGAGGAGAGTGGAGGCTGGTGATGAAGTCAGCAATGCAGGCCCCTGCTGCCAAACAGGGGGTTACAATGAGGTTTGACTCCCATGCTGGCTCAGTGGGCCAAGATTTCAGAGCACAGTTCCCAGAGAAGACTTGCACTCAGGCTCTAGCAGCTGGGGAGAACCATGCTGACCAGTGAGAACTGCTGGCCCGACCCCTGACTCCCTTTCCCTCCACCTTTTACTCCCTTCTTCTCCCTGCCCCACTCCTTCCCTCCTCCCTTTCTGGAAATGCTCTGAGGATCTATTTGGTGTCCTTCAGGAGCTCTTCCTCTGGGAGAGAGAGATATAAATAACTATAAACCTGCAATGCCCACCAGCAGATAACCAGAGAGTGTTGAGTGAAGGAGCACCCAGCTAAGTCTTGGGAGGGGGGAGGGTCAAGTCAGTGAAGCCCTGTGGAAGGGGTGAGTCTAGGCTGGAGTTGAAAGATGAGCAGATGCATAGGAAGACCAAGCAGGAAGATGGTGAGTGAGCTTGTTCTGAGCATGTCTGGAGTCCAAGAGCAGGGAAGAGCTAGGCCTGGGGAAGGGTGAGTGGCTACAGGCAATACTGAGAAGGAGGCAAGGCCCTGGGGTGATGGAGGGCACGCGGGCTAAGCCATCTCTATGAGGTTTGGGGAAGACTACCGCCATTTGTGCAGATTTACAGAGCATGGTGGGCTTGGTCAGAGATGGGGACCATCAGGATCTGTCACCAGGTTTCTGGTATAAAAAAGAAAGTAGAGGGAGGGTAGAGAAAAGGACCTAGATTCAAGTGATAATAAATCGACCTAATTGAAAAGGTCCAAGATACACATGATATTGTCCTGGACTCACTTGAGGACTTGATGGGGGCAACACAGGAGCCTGGATGTATGAGACCAGCTGAGGCACCAAACCTCTGCAGGCAGCAGTGAGGAGACCCACACCCTCTGACCATCAACTTCACTGCAACTTCCAGCATCCCTGGATGCCAACCCATCCCCTGATGCCTTGACTCCTGCCTGTCACTCTCTCCACCACCTGTGGGTGCCTGGTCATTTCTGTGTCTGTTCAGGTGGTACTAACCTTGGCCTGTCGGTCCCATGACTTCCTGTGCCAGTGACCTGGCCTCATTGTTGCAGCCACTCAGCCCACGGTTGTCCCCAGATCCTGCTCAAATATTTGCTCATCGGCAGGTAGCCTTCCTACTGCCTTTTATAAAATTGCCCCTCCTGGGGTGCCCATCCCACCTGGTTTATTTATCTCTAAAATTATTTATCACCACCTGAGATACATATTTTAATATTTTATTTAAATTATTCTTGTATTTTCTCTTTGCTTTCATTGTAATGTAAGCTCCATGAGGTCAGTGAATTTTCTCCTACATTCTCAGATCTTAGGATAGAGCCTGTCATATAGTAAGTACTCAAGTGACTATATATACTATATATACTATATATATGTGTGTATATACACACACACACACATATATATATATATATATATATATATATATATATGGTTACCTTTGGAGTTATCACTATTCTTTATATTCTTATTTTTCTGTATATTCTGTATTTTTCCTTCTCTAATGAAAATATATTACCTTAGTTATGAAAATGTTATATTCTAGTGAATAATTTTTGGGGAGGTAGCCTGGATAGAAAATAAGACCTGGCCAGATATATCTTTAAAAAATTTAAACAAGATATGAGCTTCAGAGATTTCATACATGTGAGAAGGAAAGTAGGATCATCCACCTAGTGAGACTAAGATAGGTGAAGAGGAGCTGGGTAGACAGTGGAGAGACCTGGGAGCAGGTGCAAAGTTTGATCTAGACTGAGGCTGGATTTCATGAGTTTGAGTTTCCCCATCACCCTGGCAGCCCCGGGGGGAAAAGTGGGGAAGATAGAAGATGAGATCAATCAGGGAAGTGTTTAGTAGGAAAGATACATTAGGACAAGGTTACTGGGGGCTGAGGGCACTGACAGTGCATGAGGCCACATTAAATAGGGAAAGAAGTGAAGTCAGGAACATCATAGACTGGGAAAAAAGTACAGAACTCTCCATGCTCATACCCTTGACTCTGTCATTACCAACCACTGTAACCCTCTACAATCAATTTCAAAATCCTTTGCTTTCACTTCTGGGTCTCTCCTTTAAATATCTTGCAAGCTCAGTGGAAACTGCAATCTTTTTACTGTCCCTCTTTCCCAGTCCCTGAGCTGGGGAGTGGGGACCGGAAAAGTTAAAATTCCAGAATGTTCCCTGACCAAAATTTAGCTGCTTCTTTTTTCATTAAGCATTTCCTTACTTATTGTAAGTTTTTTTTTTAAATTAGATTTCAGAGTTTTGAGAAAATCAGTTCTGACAGCTTTTTGCCAACTTAAACTTAGTGAGGGTTGGAACTTTGGAAATCCTTATACCATGAATTTCAATGACATCACTCATGACTGGTTTTCAAAAAAGGTTCAGAAGAAATTCAAAGGAGGAAGGAGAGCCTTTTCATGAAACGATGCTGAAATAGTTGGGCACTTAAAGGCCAAAAAACAAGTAAGCCTTGACCTAAACCTCACACCTGATACAAAAAGCAATTCAAAATGGGTCGTATATTAATTGTAAAATGTAAAACTATACAGTATTTACAAAAGGACATAAGAGAAAAACTTTGGAATCCAGGGCAAGGAACGAGTTCTTAGATTTGACACCAAAACCATGGTCTATGAGAGGAAAACTTGATTAAATTGGGCCTCATTGAAATGAAATATTTTATTCTGCCAAAGGCCCTCTTAAGAAGGTGAAAAGATAAGTTACAGAGTGAGGAAATGTACTTGGAAACCACATATTTGACAAAGGACTATTATCTAGAATATATAAAGAATTCTTAAAGCTCATTAGTTGTAAAGCAAATAGTAGTTTAAAAATGGACAAAAGTCATGAACAGACATTTCCCTAAAGAAGATACATAGATGAGACATAAGCATGTGAAAGTATGTTCATCATTAGCCAGGAGGGAAATGCCAATTAAAAGTGATGGAGGAGTGTCGCTGTACACCTATCACAATGACTATTAACGAAAACGGTGATGACACCACATGCTGGGGAGGATGTGGATAAATCTGATCTCTCATACATTACCGCTGGGAGTGAAAAATGGTAAAACTTTCTGGAATACAGTTTAGCATGGCTCCAGACTGGAAACAATCTATATATTCTTAAATGGGTGGGTGGTTAAACAGCTCATATACCATGGGATACTACTCAAGAAAGAAAAAGGAACAAACTATTGGTATATGCAACAACTTTGATGGGTCCCAAAGAAATCATGATGCATGAAAAATGTCAGTTTTAACAACTTATACACTGTATGACTCTATTAATATAATATTCTTGAAATGCCGCAATTTTATTACTGAAGAACAAATTAGTTGATTCCAGGGGTTAGGGACAACATTGGTGGTGGGAGGTAGTGTGGTTGTAAAAGCTCAAGATACCAAGATCCTTGTAATGATGGAATGTTCTGTATCTTGTCTCTGGTGGTGAATACTCAAAAATACACTTGGTAGAATTGCATAGAACTAAATATACACATGCACACAAATAAGTATAAGAACAACTGGGTTAATCTGAATAAGATTGGTGAGTTGTATTCATATCAATACCTAGTTGTGATATTTTACTATAGTTTTGAAGGATGTTACCATTGGGGGAAACTGGGTAAAGGGTACACGGTATCTCCATATTATTTCTTATACTGTTTGTAGATTTGCAATGTATCAAAATTTAAAAAAAATGCAGTAATTGAGAAGTATATGGGATAATTTCACTTTTGTGCTCAAAATTCTTCAGTGGGCTGCTAGCCTTGGAGGTACTGCCCTGTCCAAAACTCCCTCAAGAGGGCAGGCTGCAAGAGGTGCAGATAGCTGATAGTCTCCAACTGCGCTATCTTCAAGCTCACTGGCAACTTGTCCTTCAGTGCCTGGGAGCTGTGGTGCTGTGATGGCTTGCCATTTCTAGCCAGAGCAGGAATCTTCTTTGGAGAGCCTTGGGGCTGGCCAAGATTTTCTCAGAGCTAGGCTTCTGTCTGAAGATCTTTCCAGTAGTCAGTGAAAGTATTTTCCCGTCTACCCTTGTTCCCTCTCACTCGCTCCTTTATCATCCACAGGTATTGCACAAAACAAACTGTTTACACTTCTGTCTAATGCCCACTTCCTAGAGCAACCCAACCCATGCAAATAACTTCCAGTTCATCTGAGGTTATACTTGTAGACTGTCCACAAAATATCTGGAAGGAGATAGTCTCACCCCCTAACTTCTCTACCACCAGAATTTTCTCTGTACTGTGGTCCCTAAAATTAAGGTCCTCCTACTACAGACCCTTGTATCTGTCATTTCCTTCTCCTGGGAAGCTCTGCTGTTCTTCCAAGCAACCACCAGTGACTTGGTGATGTTATCTCAATGTCACTCCTCAGAGATTTCTTTTCTAATCTCTCAGACCTGATTAGGCTGTCTGCTGTTTCCTACACTAGCCACTGCTTGTCTGTGTAGTTGTTGGATGACTGACTCTCCCATTGCCCCCAAAGGCAGGACATGGTCTTGGCTGCTTTGTTGATTGTTGAATTCCCAGTCTGTATGCCAAGTGCTGACACATGGTGGGAACTTGGTAATGTTTGTCAAATGAATGGTCAAGCTGGGTTAACTGGGAGAGGATGGTGCTGTTTTCCTGACCTGTACTTATTTGATTTCATGATTAACTTTATGCAAGTTCTTTTATTTAGGGAATCTGGGGGAACATATACGACATTGGTAATTTTGCATTTTGTGTACTGATGCTTTTGTGAGGCTTACGTGGATAGTAAACTGCAGTCCAATCCCCAAAATATTTGAAGCACCTCTGTATTCCCTGGGGATCACTTACTAACTATAATCTTTTAAGTCTGATGGTGATTTGCTAATCAAAGGTTACTCATCTTCTGATAACCCTCTTTTGAAACCAAGAGGGAAAGAAGGCCATTCTAGCAATCTGGGTTCTCATCCTTAACAAACAATCCTCATAAAAAGCTAATTAAGTGATAAATCCAATGGACAATCTGTGAACGGCTGACTTGCATTTTTTAAGTTAATGAGTATTTGTAGTTGCCGATACTGCAGGGGTCATTATGGATTTCCTAGTGCAATGTTTGACTGCTGGGCCCATAAACCTCCCATCTCCAAGAGGAATCATTGCTCAAGCTCCATGAAAGAAACCTAGGGGTGGAGTCTACATGAAATACTTCATTCTTTGAGGCTCCCAGGAACTGAGGTGTGTGGAAGCTAATTAAAAACAAACAAATAACAATACTACACACATACATACACAGGCAAATTATACTATTAGTGCTTATGCAAAACAAAGGTCTAATGCACTCCTAAAGTCCTAATCAAAAATTGATGAATACTAATTGAAGTCTTAGACTCCCTTGCCTGGGGCAGTCCTGACCACAGTTCCATGACCTCCTGCCAGAGCTCCTCTATGGACCAGTACTGTGCTTGTGCTTATCTCAGCCACTCCTCAGAGTTTCCCTTTTTCTGGGAACTTCACTTGATAGAAACTGAGACAGGCTCTGAAAGCCTGCAGAACTTGCCCATAATTGCAGCACAGTTAAATGGCAGAGGTAGAAATCATGCACTTTTCTCTGGCACCACAGTCAAAACCTCTTCCAGGAAATGGATCTGGCCTCTGTGGCCCTTCCTTTCCAGGTCTTGCCATTCCCTCTGGATCCTTCTGCCTGAAGTGCCTCTTTCACCTGCTCTGTCTTAGGAACCTCTGCCCTGTGCTAAGGAGCTCAGTCAAAAGTCTTCTCTGCTTGAAGCATTTCCTTATTCCTCAGGCAGCACAGGAGACCATTGACTCTGCACTGACCCCTGGTCCCCTCATGAGCTCTGAGCCCTCATCTCTGGACTCTCTGAGGAGTGTTGAGTGGATGCCTTGAGAGCTTTATGAGCCCCTTCATCTTGTGAGCCAGCCCTGTTCATTTCTCTCATTCGGACATTTCCAGCATTGCCCTGAGGACATGACCATTTAAATGTTTCATCCTTAGTGGAAAGAGCAGTAGTCTATGGGTTTGTCTATATTAGTGATTTGCACTTTCCTCCCCATAAAAAGAAGCCACTCTTCAAAAATGGAGCTGCAGAGACCCCCCTAAGTAAGATAGCTAGAAGTGGAACTGCTGTGTGGCGTGGGCGAGACCCCTGGATGCTTGGTCTCTCCATGCCCTGTTAAGGGTCCTGAAAAAGCATTACATAATCTACAAGCCTCCCCCTGAGCAAACAGTAAGCATTTCAGGACCAGTGAGTATTCAGAGTTTTTGATTCTCAATTATCCTAAACATCCAAGGATTTTTTGAATTCTGAGATCCTAAGGTTATCACCCTTTGGTCTCAAGGGATTTGCTCCATCCTTTTTGAGAGAGAGAGAGAGAGAGAGAGAGAGAGAGAGAGAGAGAATCCCAAGCAGTCTTCATGCTGTCAGCACAGAGCCTGATGCAGGGCTCGAACTCACGAACCATGAGATTATGACCTGAGATGAAATCATAGATGAGTTGGATGCTTAACTGACTGAGTCACCCAGGTGGCCCTAAAGTTTTATTTATTTTTATTTATTTAAGTGATCGCTACACCCAACAAGGGGGTTTTAATTCATGATCCCAAGATCAAGAATCAGATGCTCTACACACTGAGCCAGCCAGACACCCTCCATCATTTCAAATAAGATTCAGAAAGACTCTCCCATACAGACAGCCAAGGACAACTAGCAATGATAACTCAGATGTTCAGAGATCAGTGTCAAATAGAAGTGAGTTCCATCCAGAGTAGGAATTTTCTAGTCTGCTTGTACTCAGGTTCATATTTGGAAATAGGTATTAATGGAGATGAAAAGCAAAATGCTATGAAACGGCATGAGACAAGAGGGCAGGTGACAACCTTCCACAAACAGCAGAGAGACTTGAGTCTTTCCTGCTGGAAGTCTGAGATACAATAGCACTCTGAGATGATGTTCAAAAGTCTGGACCCTCCAAATTTAAAGTCTACCAGAGCTCTCAAAGCATTCAGAAGAGATAAGCATCTAATCACATGAAGTCAGAAGGGAAGTGGGTGATTCGGATGGGTGATGTATCATCAGTCCTGGGAAGATAGTCTTGTAAGGAACATCTGTGTCCCATGGCAAGGCCAATTCAGAAAGTTTTATTGAAGCTATTTGCACCAGGGCAACAAGGATGCATATCGCCTGAAAGAGAGTAGGATAAATTCATTTCACTTTTCCAATATCGGCTTGTTATGTGACTCCAGGGGTATGTCAGCTGTAATGATGTATCTTTTCTTTCCAGCGGCTTCTCTAGCCCGGCACCCTTGCCTGGCTGGCACTGCTGCCAGGCTCCAGTGGGCCCAGCAGAGAATCTTGGACCAGGGAAATCAATGGGCTGTTCTTGGCATCTTTGAAACATTTCTCTTCTCTGTCTTAATTTTCATGAGGGGAAATTGGAGTCATTTCATCTTAAATATCTTTTGTTCCTAAAACCAAAAATGAGTTCACTTTTAAAAAGTAAATTTCTAGCCCTCAAAAGAAAGGAGAGAGGTAGTGGACAACCTTTAGCCTCTGGTTCACCCACTAGGCCTGTTCCCTAGTGGCCACATAGACACAGGCTATGGACTCTGTGATAAACCAAAGATGGTTGCAAAATCTGTGCTGCTTCTCCCCTGAGTCCGAGCTGGGTTGATATGGTTGGCCTGACCCAAAGATATCAAGAGAAGTGAAGTTTTGAGACTATCAATGAGATGACATTTGAAGGCTTGTAGCTTACATCTCTGGCCCTTGGAATGGTGTTTGGGAGCCCTGGCTCACTGTGTAAGGAGACTATCCTGAGATCATCTGGGGAGGCCACAAGTCAGCGGTATGGTTTTCTGTCTCAGCTGGATCCATCCATCCCACATCCATCCTTACCAAGGCCCGAGACATCAGTGGGAATGAAGCTGCCCTGGACCCTCCTACCTTTTCATCCACCAACTGAAGAACAGCAGTGACACTTGTGGATTCTTCATCATGGAGCAGAGCAATCACCAGCCAGGTCCTGCCTGAAAGCCAGTCCCATAATGAGCCATAATAAATTTGTGGTTGTTTTAAGCCACAAAGTTTTGAGGTAGTTTGTTACACAGACATAGATAACCAGACTACTCACCTGAACAAGGCAGTTGAAAATAATTTCTTCATAGTTTCCTGGAGAATGAGCAAAACTGAAAATAAACATTATGAGTAAAATAAAAATGATGAGTAAAAGCGGCCAACATTGTTTTAATTGTGTCAAGTGGTAATCATATCTATCACTTACAGAAAACTGCAATAACTATATCAAACAAGGAAATGATTGAAAAAGCCCAGAATTTGGGGATAGGAAGGGGTCATAGTCATAGAAAAAAGGAGCATGGATGAGCCCATTATTATCAGTTCCATTTCCAGGCTCCTTTCCTTTGGGCTAAATTGGAATGTCTTCAGGCTTTCCCCACGTTTACCCATATTTTAATCAAGAAACATGCATCTGTGATTGCTCTGTGCCAGACACTGGACACCAGCCTGGGAGCATGAGTAGAGCAGGGCCAGCCTCTCCATTGATTTGCTTGGCAAGCTGGGTGGATTAGAAGGAGAAGATGTTAATAGAAAAATTCGACAAAATGATCACAGCTGAGACAAGGGTGTTGTAGAAAAAGCCAGGGATACTAAAGTGTGTGACTGATTTGATTTGTTGAAATGGGCCAGGGAAGGAAAGCAGGAGACTGAGGCCAGAGACTCATCTCAGTGCATGGAAACCAAAGCAAAGGTGTTTGATTTCCATCCAAACATCAGGAGCCACAGGCAGTTCTTAAGGATGGGAATAAGGCGACCAGATGTCAATTTAGGAAATGCCTTAGAGGAGACCAGGGAAGGGCATAGCGGGTCAGGAGAGCACTGCAACTGCGTGTCGGGGTTCCAGCCATGCCTACCCAGACCTCCTATTGCATAGTGATGTCTCTGCTCCTTCTGCCTGAGCCACTTCTGGACCACTGCCAGTGATGCCCTTTCTTTGTTTTATTAGCCACCTTGAAAATGTGGAGAAAGTACCTTCTCCCTCCCCAAACATATACAAAGTAGCTTTAAAAAAGGTTACCGGGTTCTCTCCATGGTGTTGGGGGGTGGGTTGTGGGAGTGCAGAGAGGACTACTGAAATCTGAATACCATGCATCTTGCTGTATTCA
Source organism: Panthera tigris (assembly GCF_018350195.1). Lineage (NCBI taxonomy): Eukaryota > Metazoa > Chordata > Mammalia > Carnivora > Felidae > Panthera > Panthera tigris. The sequence continues at coordinate 109,173,235 of NC_056667.1, read as the reverse complement.
CATTTCCCCCACAGCCCTGTGGGAGAAGGGCAAATGCCCATTGTTTCTCCCTTTGTTCCCACATCTGTCAGGATGAGCTCCTTCCCATGATGCTGCTAGGTCTCTCATGCAAATAGACGTCAAATAACCCACTCAGTTGGCCCTTGTGACATACTGGACACCTCTGAATCCATTTTGTAATGGATATATATTCTCCAGATAGGTACATTTTATCAGAGTACAGAGCCTTAAGTGAAAATATATGCTTCAAGTTCATTAGATTAGATATTCTGGACCACTCTCTTATTTTAATACAAGTATGAATTACAGGTAACAAAATTTTAAATACTTTGGTCAGCTTCTGAAAATGAAAGGGACAGCCCTAAGATACTTAAATTAAAAAGTGAGCTGAAAACAGAGAAGTAAAGTGACCTAAAGCTAGTCTGCCCTGAAGACAAATCCTTTTGCAGACCTGACATTCTGAGGAGTGACTGCCTGACCAGAACAGAAGACTGGTCCTTGAGCCCACTTATAGTGGGAGAGCTAAAGCCAAGACCCTTGTATAAAGATAGGACACTTATATGGCTAAACCCTCAGTTGAGAGAGGTAAATCTCTGCCTAAGGCAAAGGGAACCATGAAGAGATTACTGGCTCCTGGTGGAAAAAAATCAATAAATAGTAATCACCACCATCATGCCCCCACCACCAACCACTGTCATCTTCCTAAGCAATTTGTATCAATAGACCTATCCTTTTGAAGTCTTATGTTTTAAATTCAGGGTATCCAGTCAGTCTCAAAGCTGAGAAATTTAATTGGTCCTCAGCTACTTGCCTCCTGGAATCCTTCAGAAGCAGACACAGATCCTCACTGGAGGAAGTCAGCCTTAATTCATGGGCCCCTATGGTTTCTTAAATATGATGTTCGATAATAGACAAACTCACAAAAGTTACCAAAATTAGAGAAAAAAATCATCATGTGTGTGAGTCAGCATAAAAACAACAGCAATGATAACAATGTTATTATATTATTAATATGTAACATAAATTTTGCGTCTTAACTATTTTTAAGTGTACCGTTCTTTATTCTGAAGTACATTCACATTGTTGCATACTGATCTCCAGAACTCTTTTCATCTTGTGAAATTGGAAATTTATACTCCTTAAATATCAATTTCGCATTCTAACTCCCTTCAGTCCTCGGCAACCAGCAATCTATGTTCTGTCTTTGTCAATGTGGCTATGCTAGGTCCATCATGTAAGTGGAATACTACAATATTTGTCTTTTTACAACTTAATCACTTAGTAAAATGATCTCTAAATTCATCCATGTTGCTGCTCCTGGATAGGAAGAAAAATATTGTTAAAATGTTGATACTATCCAAATCAAACTACATATTCAATGCAATCCTTATCAAAATAATACCAGCATTCTTCACAGAACTAGAACAAATAATCCTAAAATTGGTATGGAACCAGAAAAGACCCTGAATAGCCAAAGCAATCTTGAAAAAGAAAACCAAAGCAGGAGACATCACAATCCCAGACTCCAAACTATACTATAAAGCTGTAATCATCAAGACAGTATGGTACTGGCACAAGCACAGACACTCAGATCAATGGAACAGAATAGAGAACCCAGGAATTGACCCACAAACGTATGGCCAACTAATCTTTGACAAAGCAGGAAAGAGTATCCAATGGAATAAAGACAGTCTCTTTAGCAAGTGGTGCTGGGAAAACTGGACAGCGACATGCAGAAGAATGAACCTGGACCACTTTCTTACACCACACACAAAAATAAACTCAAAATGGATGAAAGACCTAAATGTAAGACAGGAAGCCATCAAAATCCTCAAAGAGAAAGCAGGCAAAAACCTCTTTGATCTTGGATGCAGCAACCTCTTACTCAACACGCCTCCAGAGGCAAGGGAAACAAAAGTAAAAATGAACTACTGGGACCTCATTAAAATAAAAAGCTTCTGCACAGCGAAGGAAATAATCAGCAAAACTAAAAGGCAACATTGTGTACGCATACTAAATTTTGTTCAGCCATTGTTCTCTCAATGGATGACACTTTGGTTGCTTCTACCTCTTGGCTATTGTGACTAATGCTGCTATGACATCAGTACAGAAATATCTTTTCCAAGACCCTAATTTAATTCTTTTTGGTAGGTACCTCAAAGAGGAATTGCTGAATTATATCATGATTCTAATTTAAATTTTTGAAGAACTGCCATTTCCTTTTTTTTTAATTTAATTTTATATTTTTTTAATTTGTATCCAAATTAGTTAGCATATAGTGCAACAATGATTTCTGGAGTAGATTCCTTACTGTCATTTACCCATTTAGCTCATCCCCCCCCACACCCCCTCCAGTAGCCCTCAGTTTGTTCTCCATATTTATGAGTCTCTTCTATTTTGTCCCCCTCCCTGTTTTTATATTATTTTTGCTTCCCTTCCTTTATGTTCATCTGTTTTGTCTCTTAAAGTCCTCATATTAGTGAAGTCATATGATATTTGTCTTTCTCTGACTAATTTCACTTAGCATAATACCCTCCAGTTCCATATATATATATATATATATATATATATATATATATATATATCTCACATCTTCTTTACCCATTCATCCATCGATGGACATTTGGGCTTTTTCCATACTTGGGCTATTGCTGATAGTGCTGCTATAAACATGGGGATGTATGTGCCCCTTCAAAACAGCACACCTGTATCCCTTGGATAAGTGCTTACTAGTGCAATTGCTGGGTCATAAGGTAGTTCTATTTTTAGTTTCTTGAGGAACCTCCATACTGTTTTCCAGAGTGGCTTCACCAGCTTGCACTGCCACCAACAATGCAAAAGAGATCTCTTTCTCCACATCCTTGCCAACATTTGTTGTTGCCTGAGTTGTTAATATTAGCCATTCTGACAGGGATAAGGTGGTATCTCATTGTGGTTTTGATTTGTATTTCCCTGACGATGAGTGATGTTGAGCATTTTTTTCATGTGTCAGTTGGCCATCTGGATGGCTTCTTTGGAGAAATGTCTATTCATGTCTTTTGCCCATTTCTTCACTGGATTATTTGTTTATTTTTGGGTGTTGAGTTTGACAAGTTGTTTATAGATTTTGGATACTAACCCTTTATCTGATATGTCGTTTGCAAATATCTTCTCCCATCCTGTTGGTTGCCTTTTAGTTTTGCTGATTGTTTCCTTCGCTGTGCAGAAGCTTTTTATTTTGATGAGGTCCCAGTAGTTCATTTTTGCTTTTGTTTCCCTTGCCTCTGGAGGCGTGTTGAGTAAGAAGTTGCTGCATCCAAGATCAAAGAGGTTTTTGCCTGCTTTCTCTTTGAGGATTTTGATGGCTTCCTGTCTTACATTTAGGTCTTTCACCCATTTTGAGCAATCTTGAAAAAGAAAACCAAAGCAAGAGGCATCACAATCCCGGACTTCAAGCTGTACTACAAAGCTGTAATCAGCAAGACAATATGGTATTGGCACAAGAACAGACACTCAGATTAATAGAACAGAATAGAGCACCCATAAATGGACCCACAAACCTATGGTCAACTAATATTTGATAAAGCAGGAGAGAATATCCAGTGGAATAAAGACAGTCTCTTCAGCAAGTGGTGCTGGGAAACTGGACAGCGACATGCAGAAGAATGAACCTGGACCACTTACTTACAGCATACACAGAAGAACTGCCATTTCTAATTCCCACCAACAGTATACAAGGATTACCACTTCTCCATGTGCTCAGAAACAATTGCTATTTTTTTGTGTATATATAATTTTAAATAGTAGGCATTTTAATGGGTGTGAGGTGGTATCTCATTGTGGTTTTGATTTTCATTTCCCTGATTAGTGATGTGATTATTCTCCTTTACAATAATTTATTGAAGAAATGCTTATTTAAGGTCTTTGTTCATTTTTAAAATTGATTTTCATTGTTTTTGTTGTATTTCTTTACATATCCGGGATATTTACATCTTAGCAAATATTCCCTCCCATTCCAAAGATTCCCTTTTAACTCTGATGATTAGTTTTGGTACTCTTGTAGAATATCATTTGACCATATATGTGAAGATTTATTTCTGGACACTCCCTTTTATTCCATAGGTCTGTCTTTATGCCATACACACCGTTTTGATTATTGCAACATTGCAATAAGTTTGGGAATCAGGAAATATGAGATCTTCAAATTTGTTCTTTTTCAAGATTGTTTTGGCTATTCAAGTTCCATTGAAATTCCACAAGAATTTTGAGACGAACATTTATATTTCTTCCAAAGCCAACTTTGGGATTTTAAGAAGGATTGCATTAAGTCTGTGGATAGCTTCATGTAGTGTTGACATCTTAATAGTATAAATCTTCCAATTTGTGAACACAAGATGTGTTTCCATTTATTCAAATATTCTTTAATTTCTTTCAAAACCATCTTTTTAGGTTTCAGTGTACAAGTTTTTCAGTTCCTTGGCTAAGTGTATTCCAGGTGTGTTATTCTTTTTGGTGTTAATGTAAATAGTTTTTTAAGTAAAGTTTTTAGTTTTTGGATTGTTCATTATTGTACAGAAATTGTATAGAAATTGTGTCTTGATTTTGTACATGTCAACTTTGCTGATTCTTTTTTGGTTTGTTAGAACAGTTTTTTTGGGGGGTGGTATCTTTAGGGTTTTCTATATATAAGATCATGTCAGTTGTGAACACAGATTTATTTGCTTCTTACTTTGTAATTTGGATGCCTCTTATTTATTTATTTTTTCTTGTCTAATTGTTCTTGGCTAGGACTTTCAGTACTATGCTAAATATAAGTAATGAAAGCACGTATCTTTGTTTTGTTCCAGATCTGAGAGGAAAAACTTTCAGTCTTTCACCATTTAGTATCATGCTAACTGTGTGGGATTTTCATATATGGTCTTGATTATGCTGAGGTAATTTCCTTCTAGTTTTTAACTTATTGACTATTTTTATCATGAAATAATGCTCAATATTGTCAAATATTTTTTCTGCATTACTTGAGATGATCATGTGGTTTTTTCTTCCTTCATTCTGTTAATGTGGTGTGGTACGCTGATTAGTTTTCATGTGTTTAACCATCCTGGCCTTCCAGGAATAGGGTTAGTGTGGTGTGGTACACCGATTAATTTTCATGTGTTGAGCCATCCTGGCGTCCCAGGAATAGGGTTAGTGTGGTGTGGTGCACTGATGAATTTTCATGTGTTGAACCAACCTGGTGTTCCAGGAATAGGTCCCATTGGGTTGTGGTGCATAATCCTTTTAACCTGCTGCTAAATTCTGTTTGCTAGTGTCTTATTGAGAATTTTTCCATCAATATTCATGAGGAATATAGATCTGTAATGTTATTTTTTTTAATTTTTATAATTTTTTATTGAAGTATAGTTAACCCACGATGTTATATTGGTTTCCGGTATACAACATGCTGATTTGAGAACTCTTTTTTTTTTTTTTTGACAATTCTCATGTTTTGCTATGCTCACCACAAGTGTACTTCCCATCTGTCACCAGACAAGGCTGTCACAATACCATTGAATGTATTCCCTATGCTATGCCTTTCACCCTGTGAGTTAATCACTTCACGACTGGAAGTCTATACCTCCCACTCTCATTCACCCATTTTTCCCATTCCTCCACCTCCCTCCTTTCTGGAAACCATAAGTTTGTTCTCTATATTTATGAGTCTATTTTTGCTTTTTGTTTGTTTGCTCATTTCTTTTTGTTTTTGTTTTGGATTACACATATACATTAAATCATATGATTTTTGTTTTTCTCTGTCTGACTTATTTCACTTAGCATAATACCTTCTGGTCCATTCATGTTGTCACAAATGGCAAGATATCATTCATCTTTATAGCTGCATAATATTCTAATATGTATACATGACACTTCTTTATCCATTCATCTATCAGAGGATACTTGAGTTGCTTCCACATCTCTGCTATTGTAAATAATGCCACAATAAACATAAGGGTGCATTTATCTTTTCAAATTAGTGCTTTTATTTATTTTCTTTGGTTAAATACCCAGTTGTGGAATTACTGGACCATATGCATTTCTTTTAAAAATTTTTTGAGAAACCTTCACACTGTTTTCCACAGTGATTGCACCAATTTATGTTCCTGCCAACAGAGCATAAGGGTTTCTCTTTCTCCACATCCTCACCAGCACTTGTTATTTTTCCTTTCTGTAGTGTCTTTTTTCTGGCTTTGGTATCAGAGTAATGCTCGCCTCATGGAATAAATTTAAAAGTGTTCTCTTCATCTTTTGGGAAGAGTTTGAGAATAATTGGCATTAATTCTTCTTTACATGTTGTATAGAATTCACCAGTGAAGCCATCCGTTTCTGGGATTTTCTTTTGGGAGGATTATTTTTTATTACTGATTCAATCTCTTTGTGATTTATAGATCTGTTCAGCTTTTCAATTTCTTCATATCTCAGCCATTATAGGTTACATGTTTCAAAGAATTTATCCTATTTCATGTATTTTGTTGAATTTGTTGGCATAAAGTTATTATGTTATTATATGTTATTATATAATATGTTATATGTATTATATGTGGTGTTATTATAATATGTTCTATATGTTATTATATAATATGTTATTATGTTATTATATGTTATAATCTTTCATTTCTGTAAAATTTATTACAATATCCCCTTTCATTTCTGATATTAGTTATTTCATTCTTCTTTTTCTTTTCTTAATATAGGTAAAGTCTTATCAATTTCATTGATATTTTTGAAGAACTAACTCCATGGACACATGGGTGACTTAGTCCATTAAGCATCCAACTTCTGCTCAGGTCATGATCTCACCGTTGTGGGTTCAAGTCCCATGCTGGGCTCAGAGCCTGGACCCTGCTTCAGATTCTATGTCTCCCTTTCTCTCTGCTCCTCCCCTGATTACACTCTGTCTCTCTCTCTTTCAAACATAAATAAACATAAAAAATATTTCTTAAATAATGAACTCTTGGCTTTCGTTGATTTTCTCTTCTCTATTTCATTTACTCTGCTCTAATATTTATTAGTTTCTTCCTTCTGCTACATTTGGATATAAGTTGTTCTTTCTTTAGCATTTTAAAATGTAAAGTTTAGGGTTTTTATTTTAACGATTTCCTCTTTTTTAATGTAGGCATTTACAGCTCCAAATATCTCTGTTGTTACTGCTTTCACTGCATCCTGTAAGTGTTGGCATATTTTATTTGTTTTCATTTATCTCAAGATATTTGCTAATTTCCCTTGTGATTTCTTATTTGATGCATTTGTTGTTTAAGTGTGTGTTATTTAGTTTTCACTTATTAATGGATTTACTAGGGCCCTTATTTTGATTTATAGATTCATTAGCTTGTGATTAGAAAAGATAACTTCTATGATTTCAGTATTTATACATTTATTAAGACTTGTCTTGTAGCCTAACATATAGTCTATCCTGGAGGATGGTCCATACACCCTTGAGAAAAATAAGTGTTCTAATGTCGCTGGGTTGGTTGTTCTGTATCTGTCTATAAGGTTCCATGGGTCAGTGCTGTTCAAGTCCTCTTTTCTGATGTTCTGTCTAGTTGTTCCATCCGTTGCTGGAAGTGGGGTAGTCTAACCTACCATTAACTCAGAGCTGTCTACTTAGGAGCTTTGGTATTTTGTGCATATATATGTTTATAAATATATATAAACTTCTTGGTGCTTTGGCCCTTTTATCATTATATAATGTTTTGCATTTTGTAACAATATTTTACTTAAACTTGGTTTTTTCCTGATATTGTATAGCCCCCCTGTTCTCCTTTGGTTACTATTCACATGGGATCTATGTATCCATTCTTTTACTTTCAACCTATGCATGCCCTTAGGTCTAAAGTAAATGTCTTTTAGACAACATATAGTTGGATCCTGATTTTTTAAATCTTCTGCAAATCTATGTTATTTTGTTTAGGTTTTTTACATTTAAAACAATTACTAATAGGGAAGGACTTATTATTGCCATTTTGTTAATTGTTATCCGCATGTCTTAACTTCTTTTCTCTTTTTGTATTTTGTTTTCTCCCTATTGCCTTCCTTCTTTCTTTCTTTCTTTCTTCTTTTTTTTGGGGGGGGGCTGACATCTTTTGTTTCCATTCTCAATTCTTTTTTGTCTATATTCCATAGAGTGATTGTAGTTACTATAGGGGTTACAAAAAAAACCCCTAAAGTTATAGGAAACTGTTTACACTGATAACAACTTCAATCAAATACAAAAGCTTGTCTCTTTTATAGCTCTATCCATCACTTTACCTTATAGGTTTTTCAAATTACATATTTAGATATTATATACCCATGAATATAGATTTGTAATTATTTTTTATGTTTTTGTGTTTTAAATCCTGTAATATTGGTTTAAAAGTGGTTACACACCATATTTAAAATAATACAGGTTTTCTATTTGTCTGTATATTTTTTACTATGGACCTTTATATATTTTTCTGACTTTGAGTTACTATCTATCATCCCTTTATTTACCTTAAAGGACTCTCTTTTGCCTTTTTTGTAAGGCAAGTATATTGGAAAGAACTCTCTTAGCTTTTGTTTATCTAAGAATGTATTAATTTCTCTATTGTTTTGAAGGATAGTATTGCTGAATAGTGTTCTTAGTTGACTTTTTTCTCCCAGCATTTTATTTTAAAAACATTTTTATTTATTTGTTATTGACTAATAAAATTATATATATTTAAGCTGTAAAATACAATTTTTTCACATGTATACATTATGAAATTATTACCACAAACATATTCATCACTTCCTATGATTACTTTGTTATTGTTGTTGTTGGTGGTGGTGGTAGTGGTAGTGGTAGTGGTGGTGGTAGTGGTAGTGGTGGTGGTCTTGGTAAGAACATTGAGATCTATGCTTTTAGCATGTTTGCTAGATACAAATACCCTATTAATTATAAGGGAAAGGGAATATATGGAATTAAACAATTACATTAAATATAAAGAGGGAGAGAAGTACAGAGAAAAACAAAGAAGGCTTAATACATCAAATCGGGTAGTGACAATATCCAGCCTCTGGCTGGGGAAGCCCTGCAGTGAACAGCCCAGTGGCAGTCTCTACTGAGGGTCCTGGGCAAAGCATCCTCCCTCAGGTGAGCCTTCCAACTAACTATTCCCGACTAACTAACTGGAAATAGATATACCATGACTATATGGTTAGTCATTAAATTTGCTTAAGTGCAGTCCTGAGCAAACTGTTTTCTTTTTTTTTTTTTTCTTGTCATATCTCACAATCTTAGGAGCCTGGGTGTTTGTTTATTCCTTTTCCCTCCAGGATCGATCCCTGGTCTGTCTCCAGGAGGAATGTGAAGTCCATAAATACCTCTTGTCATCAGGAACAGAAGGGCCAATTCTGATCCCAAGGTCAGATATGGAGCCCAAACCAACCAAACCCTCCATGACTGTGTATGTGCAGTTCTGGGGCAGAAATCCATGACAAGTCACACAAACAGGTTCTATACAGACATTGACAAGCTTCTTTTCTCTTGTTGCTTCAAAAATTCTCTCTTTGTCTTGGACTTTTGACAACTTGATTATAATGAGTCTCAGTGAAGTCTTCTTCGGATTGGATCTGACCTTATCATTTTATATCTTTGTTGACCTTCTCATGTTCTCGTATTATTTTCCTAATTTTGTTATAATTTGAGAACAATTATTTTGAATTATTTATCAGGTAATTTGGTATCTCCATTTTGTTGAGGGGTCAGTTACTGATTTCATTGTGTACTGGGTACATACACACTGGGTATCCATATCTGTCTCCAGAATTGGGAAGTTTATTCTATTATTCTTTTAAGTAAACTATTTGCCTCTTTCTCTTTTTCTCTTTACCTTCTTAGATTCCCATAGTGCAAATATTGTTTTTTTGATGGTGTCTTATAAGTACCATAGGGTATCTACATTCCTTTCCATTTCTTTTTCTCCTTTGACATCATAAATTTGAATGACCTGTCTTCAAATTCACTGATTCTTTTGCTTGGTCAAGTCTGTTACTGAAGAGCTCTATTATATATATATATATATATATATATACATATATATATATATATGTATATATATATATATATAAATTTGTGTGTGTGTATATATATATATATTTATATATACGATATGATATATATTCATATATATATATATATGTATTTGTTTTAGTCCAGTCATTGTATTCTTCTGCTATAAAATTTCTGTTTGGTTCTTCTTCTGTTTTCTACATCTTTGTTGATCTCATTTTATATCTTTGTTGATATCATGTTCTTGAATTATTTTCCTAATTTTTTAATCTTTTTTATTTTATTTATTTATTTATTTATTTATTTATTTATTTCAATATGTGAAATTTATTGTCAAATTGTTTTCCATACAAACCCAGTGCTCACCCCAAAAGGTGCCCTCCTCAATACCCATCGCCCACACTCCCCTCCCTCCCACCCCCCATCAACCCTCAGTTTGTTCTCAGTTTTTAAGAGTCTCTTATGCTTTGCCTCTCTCTCCCACTCTAACCTCTTTTTTTTCTTTTTTTTCCCTTCCCCTCCCCATGGGTTTCTGTTAAGTTTCTCAGGATCCACATAAGAGTGAAAACATATGGTATCTGTCTTTCTCTGCATGGCTTATTTCACTTAGCATCACACTCTTCAGTTCCATCCACGTTGCTACAAAGGGCCATATTTCATTCTTTCTCTTTGCCACGTAGTACTCCATTGTGTATATAAGCCACAATTTCTTTATACATTCATCAGTTGATCGACATTTAGGTTCTTTCCATAATTTGGCTGTTGTAGAGAGTGCTGCTATAAACATTGGAGTACAAGTGCCCCTATGCATCAGTACTCCTGTATCCCTTGGGTAAATTCCTAGCAGTGCTATTGCTGGGTCATAGGGTAGGTCTATTTTTCATTTTCTGAGGAACCTCCACACTGCTTTCCAGAGCGGCTACACCAATTTGCATTCCCACCAACAGTACAAGAAGGTTCCCGTTTCTCCACATCCTCTCCAGCATCTATAGTCTCCTGATTTGTTCATTTTGGCCACTCTGACTGGTGTGAGGTGATATCTGAGTGTGGTTTTGATTTGTATTTCCCTGATGAGGAGCAACGTTGAGCATCTTTTCATGTGCCTGTTGGCCATCTGGATGTCTTCTTTAGAGAAGTGTCTATTCATGTTTTCTGCCCATTTCTTCACTGGGTTATTTGATTTTCCGGTGTGGAGTTTGGTGAGCTCTTTATAGATTTTGGATAGTAGCCCTTTGTCTGATATGTCATTTGCAAATATCTTTTCCCATTCCGTTGGTTGCCTTTTAGTTTTGTTGGTTGTTTCCCTTGCTGTGCAGAATCTTTTTATCTTCATAAGGTCCCAGTAATTCATTTTTGCTTTTAATTTCCTTGCCTTTGGGAATGTGTCAAGTAAGAAATTGCTGTGGCTGAGGTCAGAGAGGACTTTTCCTGCTTTCTTCTCTAGGGTTTTGATGGTTTCCTGTCTCACATTCAGGTCCTTTATCCATTTTGAGTTTGTTTTTGTGAATGGTGTAAGAAAGTGGTCTAGTTTCATCCTTCTGCATGGTGCTGTCCAGTTCTCCCAGCACCATTTGTTAAAGAGACTGCCTTTTTTCCATTGGATGTTCTTTCCTGCTTTGTCAAAGAGTAGTTGGCCATACGTTTGTGGGTATAGTTCTGGGGTTTCTATTCTATTCCATTGGTCCATGTGTCTGTTTTTGTGCCAATACCATGCTGTCTTGATGATTACAGTTTTGTAGTAGAGGCTAAAGTCTGGGATTGTGATGCCTCCTGCTTTGGTCTTCTTCTTCAAAATTACTTTGGCTATTCGGGGCCTTTTGTGGTTCCATATGAATTTTAGGCTTTCTTGTTCTAGTTTTGCGAAGAAGGCTGGTGCAATTTTGATTGGCATTGCATTGAACGTGTAGATAGCTTTGGGTAGTATTGACATTTTGACAATATTTATTCTTCCAACCCATGAGCATGGAATGTTTTTCCTTTTCTTTATATCTTCTTCAATTTCCTTCATAAGTTTTCTATAGTTTTCAGCATACAGATATGTTACACCTTTGGTTATATTTATTCCTAGGTATTTTATGCTTCTTGGTGCAATTATGAATGGGATCAGTTTCTGTATTTGTCTTTCTGTTGCTTCATTGTTAGTGTATAAGAATGCAACTGATTTCTGTACATTGATTTTGTATCCTGCAACTTTGCTGAATTCATGTATCAGGTCTAGCAGACTTTTGGTGGAGTCTATCAGGTTTTCCATGTATAATATCATGTCATCTGCAAAAAGCGAAAGCTTGACTTCATCTTTGCCAATTTTGATGCCTTTGATTTCCTTTTGTTGTCTGATTGCTGATGCTAGAACTTCCAACACTATGTTAAACAACAGCGGTGAGAGTGGACATCCCTGTCGTGTTCCTGATCTCAGGGAAAAACCTCTCAGTTTTTCTCCATTGAGGATGATGTTAGTTGTGGACTTTTCATAAATGGCTTTTATGATCTTTAAGTATGTTCCTTCTATCCCGACTTTCTCGAGGGTTTTTATTAAGAAAAGTTGCTGAATTTTGTCAAAGGCCTTTTCTGCATCGATTGACAGGATCATATGGTTCTCTTTTCTTTTATTAATGTGATGTATCACGTTGATTGATTTGCAAATGTTGAACCAGCCCTGCAGCCCAGGAATGAATCCCACTTGATCATGGTGAATAATTCTTGTTATATGCTGTTGAATTCGATTTGCTAGTATCTTATTGAGAATTTTTGCATCCATATTCATCAAGGATATTGGCCTGTAGTTCTCTTTTTTTTACTGGGTCTCTTTCTGGTTTAGGAATCAAAGTAATACTGGCTTCATAGAATGAGTCTAGAAGATTTCCTTCCCTTTCTATTTTTTAGAACAGCTTGAGAAGGATAGGTATTATTTCTGCTTTAAACGTCTGGTAGAACTCCCCTGGGAAGCCATCTGGTTCTGGCCTCTACTTTGTTGGAGATTTTTGATGACTGATTCAATTTCTTCGCTGGTTATGGGTCTGTTCAAGCTTTCTATTTCCTCCTGATTGAGTTTTGGAAGAGTGTGGGTGTTTAGGAATTTGTCCATTTCTTCCAGGTTGTCCATTTTGTTGGCATATAATTTTTCATAGTATTCCCTGATAATTGCTTGTATCTCTGAGGGACTGGTTGTAATAATTCCATTTTCATTCATGATTTTATCTATTTGGGTCATCTCCCTTTTCTTTCTGAGAAGCCTGGCTAGAGGTTTATCAATTTTGTTTATTTTTTCAAAAAAAACAACTCTTGGTTTCATTGATCTGCTCTACAGTTTTTTTAGATTCTATATTGTTTATTTCTGCTCTGAAATTTATTATTTCCGTTCTTGTGCTGGGTTTAGGCTGTCTTTGCTGCTCTGCTTCTATTTCCTTTAGGTGTGCTGTTAGATTTTGTATTTGGGATTTTTCTTGTTTCTTGAGATAGGCCTGGATTGCAATGTATTTTCCTCTCAGGACTGCCTTCGCTGCATCCCAAAGCGTTTGGATTGTTGTATTTTCATTTTCGTTTGTTTCCATACATTTTTAAATTTCTTCTCTAATTGCCTGGTTGACCCACTCATTCTTTAGTAGGGTATTCTTTAACCTCTATGCTTTGGGAGGTTTTCCAGACTTTTTCCTGTGGTTGATTTCAAGCTTCATAGCATTGTGGTCTGAAAGTATGCATGGTATGATTTCAATTCTTGTATACTTACGAAGGGCTATTTTGTGACCCAGTATGTGATCTATCTTGGAGAATGTTCCATGTGCACTCGAGAAGAAAGTATATTCTGTTGCTTTGGGATGCAGAGTTCTAAATATATCTTTCAAGCCTATCTGATCCAATGTATCATTCAGGGCCCTTGTTTCTTTATTGATCCTGTGTCTAGATGATCTATCCATTTCTGTAAGTGGAGTGTTAAAGTCCCCTGCAATTACCATATTCTAATCAATAAGGTTGCTTATGTTTGTGAGTAATTGTTTTATATATTTGGGGGCTCCAGTATTCAGCGCATAGACATTTATAATTGTTAGCTCTTCCTGATGGGTAGACCCTGTAATTATTGTATAATGCCCTTCTTCATCTCTTGTTACAGCCTTTAATTTAAAGTCTAGTTTGTCTGATATGAGTATGGCTACTCCAGCTTTCTTTTGACTTCCAGTGGCATGATAAATAGTTCTCCATCCCCTCACTCTCAATCTAAAGTTGTCCTCAGGTCTAAAATGAGTCTCCTGTAGATAGCAAACCGATGGGTCTTGTTTTTTATCCATTCTGATACCCTATGTCTTTTGGTTGGCGTATTTAGTCCATGTACATTCAGTGTTATTATAGAAAGATATGGGTTTAGAGTCATTGTGATATCCATAGGTTTCATGCTTGTAGAGATATCTCTGGTACTTTGTCTCACAGGATCCCCTTTAGGATCTCTTGTGGGGCTGGTTTAGTGGTGACAAATTCCTTCAGTTTTTCTTTGTTTGGGAAGACCTTTATCTCTCCTTCTATTCTAAATGACAGACTTGCTGGATAAAGGATTCTCAGCTGCATATTTTTCCTGTTCATCACATTGAAGATCTCCTGCCATTCCTTTCCTGCCTGCCAAGTTTCAGAAGAGAGATTGGTCACGAGTCTTATAGGTCTCCCTTTATATGTTAGAGCACGTTTATCCCTCTCTGCTTTCAGAATTTTCTCTTTATCATTGTATTTTGCCAGTTTCACTATGATATGTCCTACAGAAGATCAATTCAAGTTACATCTGAAGGGAGTTCTCTGTGCCTCTTGGATTTCAATGCCTTTTTCCTTGCCCAGATCAGGGAAGTTCTCACCTATGATTTCTTCAAGTACCCCTTCAGCACCTTTCCCTCTCTCTTCCTTCTCTGGAATACCAATTATGCGTATATTATTTCTCTTTAGTGCATCACTTAATTCTCTAGTTTTCCCCTCATACTCCTGGTTTTTTTATCTCTCTTTTTCTCAGCTTCTTCTTTTTCCATAATTTTATCTTCTAGTTCACCTATTCTCTCCTCTGCCTCTTCAATCCGAGCCGTTGTCGTTACCATTTTATTTTGCAACTCGTTTATTGCATTTTTTAGCTCCTCCTGACTATTCCTTAGTCCCTTGATCTCTGTAGCAATAGATTCTCTGCTGTCCTCTATACTATTTGCAAGCCCAGCGATTAATTTTATGAATATTATTCTAAATTCACTTTTGTTATATTGTTTAAATCATTTTTGATCAGTTCGTTAGCTGTTGTTATTTCCTGGAGATTCTTTTCAGGGGAATTATTCCATTTGGTCATTCCTGGAGTGGTGCAGAATTGCAGGGCACTTCTGTGCTGTCTGGAATAACATGTGTTGGTGGGTGGGGCCGCAGTCAGACCTGATGTCTGCCCCCAGCCCACCGCTGGGGCCACACTCAGACTGGTGTGTACCTTCTCTTACCCTCTCTTAGGGGCAGGATTCACTGTGGGGTGGCCTGGCCGTCTGGGCTACTTGCACACTGCCAGGCTTGTGGTGCTGAGGATCTGGTGTATTAGCTGGGATGGATAGTCAAGGTGCACGGTGGCGGGAGGGGCAGGCTCAGATCACTTCTCCTTCAGTGATCTGCTTCAGCAGGGGCCCTGAGGCAGCGGGAGGGAGTCAGACCTGCTGCCTGAAGTGTGGCTTCGCAGAAGCACAGCGTTGGGTGTTTGCGCAGTGCAAGCAAGTTCCCTGGCAGGAACTGGTTCCCTTTGGGATTTTGGCTGGGGGATGGGCAAGGGAGATGGCACTGGAGAGTGCCTTTGTTCCCCACCAAACTGAGCTGTGTCGTCCCGGGACTCAGCAACTCTCCCTCCTGTTTTCCTCCAGCCTTCTCGCTCTTCGAGCAGAGCTGTTAACTTATAACCTTCCAGATGTTAAGTCCCTCTCGCTGTCTGAACACACTGCATATGGCCCCTCTCCTTTTGCAAGCCAGACTCGGGGTCTCTGCTTGGCTGGCCAGCTGCCCCTCTGCCCTGGCTCCCTCCTGCCATTCCGTGTAGTGTGCACCGCCTTGCCGCCCTTCCTACCCTCTTCCATGGGCCTCTTTTCTGCACTTGGGTCCGGAGACTCTGTTCTGCTAGTCTTCTGGTGGTGTTCTGGGTTAGTTAGGCAGGTGTAGGTGGAATCTAAGTGATCAGCAGGAAGCAGGGTGAGCCCAGTGTCCTCATATGCCGCCATCTTCCCCCTGTTTTCTTGTTATCTTTTTTTAGAATAATTATTTTGAATTCTTATCAGGCAGTTTGTGGATCTCATTTTTTTTAGGGGTCAGTTACTGAGTTTATTGTATACATTTGGTGATGACATGTTTTTCTGATTCTTCGTGATCCCTGCAGTCTTGCATAGGTTTCTATGCATTATCAAGAAGCAGTCACCTTTTCTAGTCTTTGTGGACTGACTTTGGTAGGAAAGGCCTACCCCTGGATGATGGCAGGGGAGCACACAGCATACTGTGGTCTCAGGTATGGTAGCACAGGGCAGCAAGTGTGAGGTCAAGTGGTGGCTCTGGGCCTGAGGGGCATAGTGTCTTATCAGTTCAGGCAGCTGGTGCCCACAACATTGACAACTGTGTGATCATTGGTAGTAAGTTAATGGGGGATACGTGGTGGGTACGAGACCTGCTTGAATCTTCGTGTCTTATGTCCAGGGGCAAGGGACTGGGGCAGGTGGTGAAGGCAGCCACAGCAGGTGGTGTGCATGTGCTTAGCTGCATGGGCCAGCTGCAGGTGCTGGCTGTAAACACATGCAGTTTTTGTTTTTTGTTCTTGTCAAATATCACTGGAGGAGGTACCAGTAAGATATGAGTGTAGGAGGACAGTGGGCTCACCTCGTCCTGCTGATCACTTAGATTCCACCCATATATGCCTAAATAACCCAGAAAACCACCAGAAGACTAGCAGAACGGACTCTCCAGAGCCAAGCCTAGACAAGAGGCCCACAGAAGAAGGTAGGAAGGGCAGAGAGGCAATGCATGCTACACGGACTGGTGGGAGGGAGCCGGGGCAGTGGAGAGGCAGCCTGGCCAGCAAGGCAGAATCCCCGAGTCTGGCTTGCAAGAGTGGAAGGCCCAGACTGTGTGAGTTCTGACAGCTAGTGGGACTGAACATCTGGAATGTTATAAGTCAACAGATCTGCTCAGAGAGTGGGGGGGCAAGAGGACACCAGGAGGGAGAGGTATTGAGCCCTGGAAGACAGAGCTCAGCTAGTTGGGGAACAAAGGCACTGGCCAGCGCCATCGCCCTCTCCCATCCCCCAGCTGTAATCCCAAAGGGAACCAGTTCCCGTCACCAAATTTACTTGCACCGTGCAAACACCCAATACTGTGCTTCTGTGCATCCATCCCTCTGATGGGTCTGCCTCCCTCCAGGTGCTGCAGAGCCCCTCCCACAGGGGACCACTGATGACAAAGTGAGCTAAGCCTACCCCTCCCGCCCCTGTGCACCTTGTGGATCCACCCCAGCTAATATGCCAGATCCCATTGAAACAGCACCACCACAAGTCTGGCAGTGTGCAAATAGCCCAGATGGGGTCACACCACTCCACAGTGAGTCCTTCCCCTGGGAGAGGGGAAGGTAAGGTACACACCAGTCTGGCTATGGACCCAGCTGTGGGTTGGGGAGAGACATCAAGTCTGACTGTGGCCCCACCCACCAACACAAGTTACTCCAGACAGCACAGTGGAAGTGTCCTGTAGTTCTGCACCACCCCAGGGACTACGCAAAATGACGAAACAGAAGAATTCTCCTCAAAAGAAACTCCAGGAAGTAGCAACAGTTAATGAATTCATCAAAAAGGATTCAGGCAATTTAACGGAAAAAGAATTTAGAATAATAGTCATAAAGTTAATCGCTGGGCTTGAAAAAAACATAGAAGACAGCAGAGAATCTATTGCTACAGAGATTAAGCAAATAAGAATTAGTCATGAGGAGCTAAAAAATGCAATAAACGAGTTGCAAAAAAAAATGGAAACGACCACAGCTCGGATTGAAGAGGCAGAGGAGGGAATAGGCAAATTAGAAGATAAAATTATGGAAAAAGAGGAAGCTGAGAAAAAGAGAGATAAAAAAATCCAGGAGCATGAGGGGAGAATTAGAGAACTCAGTGATGCAATCAAACCGAACAATATCCGTATAATAGGAATTCCAGAAGAGGAAGAGAGAAAGGGGCTGAAGGTGTACTTGAAGAAATCATAGCTGAGAACTTCCCTGATATGGGGAAGGAAAAAGGCATTGAAATCCAAGAGGCACAGAGAACTCTTTTCAGACATAACTTGAATCGATCCTCTGCATGATATATCATATTGAAACTGGCAAAATACAAGGATAAAGACAAAATTCTGAAAGAAGCTAGGGATAAACACGCTCTAACATATAAAGGGAAACCCATAAGAGTAGTGGTAGACCTATCTAGGCCAGAAAGAAATGCCAGGAAATCTTCAATGTGCTGAGCAGAAAAAATATGCAGCCGAGAATTCTTTATCCAGCAAGTCTGTCATTCAGAATAAGAGAGATAAAGTTCTTCCCAAACAAACAAAAACTGAAGGAATTCATCACCACTAAACCAGCCTTATGAGAGATCTTAAGGGGGATTCTGTGAGTGAAATGTTGCAAGGACCACAAAGTACCAGAGACATCACTACAAGCATGAAACCTACAGACATTACAATGACTCTAAACCCATATCTTTCTATAATAACACTGAATGTAAATGGACTAAATACGCCAACCAAAAGACACAGGGTATCAGAATGGATTAAAAAAAAAAAAAAAAAACCAAGACCCATCTATTTGCCGTCTACAAGAGACTCATTTTAGACCTGAGGACACCTTTAGATTGAGAGTGAGGGGATGGAGAACTATTTATCATGCTATTGGAAGCCAAAAGAAAGCTGGAGTAGCCATACTCATATCAGACAAACTAGACTTTAAATTAAGGTCTATAACAAGAGATGAAGAAGGGCATTATATAATACTTATAGGGTCTACCCATCAGGAAGAGGTAACAATTATAAATGTCTATGCACAGAATATGGGAGCCCCCAAATATATAAAACAGTTAATCACAAACTTAAGCAACCTTACTGATAAGAATGTGGTAATTGCAGGGGACTTTAACACTCCAATTACAGAGATGGATAGATCATCTAGACACATGGTCAATAAAGAAACAAGGGCCCTGAATGATACACTGGATCAGGTGGACTTGATAAATATATTTAGAACTCTGCATCCCAAAGCAACAGAATATACTTTCTTCTCGAGTGCACATGGAACATTCTCCAGGATAGATCATATACTGGGTCACAAAACAGCCCTTCGTAAGTATACAAGAATTGAAATCATACCATGCATACTTTCAGACCACAATGCTATGAAGTTTGAAATCAACCACAGGAAAAACTCTGGAAAACCTCCCAAAGCATGGAGGTTAAAGAACACCCTACTAAAGAATGAATGGGTCAACCAGGAGATTAGAGAAGAAATTTAAAAACATATGGAAACAAATGAAGATGAAAATACAACAATCCAAACACTTTGGGATGCAGCGAAGGCAGTCCTGAGAGGAAAATACATCACAATCCAGGCCTATCTCAAGAAAGAAGAAAATCCCCAATACAAAATCTAACAGCACACCTAAAGGAAATAGAAGCAAAATAGCAAAGACACCCCAAACCCAGCAGAAGAAAAGAAATAATAAAGATCAGAGCAGAAATAAACAATATAGAATCTACAAAAATCTGTAGAGAAGATCAGGGAAACCAAGAGTTGTTTTTTTGAAAAAATAAATAAAATTGATAAACCTCTAGCCAGGCTTCTCAAAAAGAAAAGGGAGATGACCCAAATAGATAAAATCATGAATGAAAATGGAATTATTACAACCAATCCCTCAGAAATACAAGCAATTACCATGGAATACTATGAAAAATTATATGCCAACAAACTGGACAACGTGGAAGAAATGGACAAATTCCTAAGCACCCACACACTTCCAAAACTCAGACAGAAAGAAATATAAAACTTGAACAGACCCATAACCAGTGAAGAAATTGAATCAGTTATCAAAAATCTCCCAACATATAAGAGTCCAAGACCAGATGGCTTCCCAGGGGAATGCTACGAGACATTTAAAGCAGAGATAATACCTATCCTCCTCAAGCTGTTCTAAAAAATAGGAAGGGAAGGAAAATTTCCAGGCACATTCTATGAAGCCAGCATTATTTTGATTCCTAAACCAGACAGAGACCCAGCAAAAAAAGAGAACTACAGGCCAATATCCTTGATGAATATGGATGCAAAAATTCTCAATAAGACACTAGCAAATCGAATTCAACAGCATATAACAAGAATTATTCACCATGATCAAGTGGGATTCATTCCTGGGCTGCACGTCTGGTTCAACATTCGCAAATCAATGTATTAACGTGATACATCACATTAATAAAAGAAAAGAGAAGAACCATATGATCCTGTCAATTGATGCAGAAAAAGCCTTTGACAAAATTCAGCATCTTTCTTAATAAACACCCTCAAGAAAGTCAGGATAGAAGGAACATACTTAAAGATCATAAAAGCCATTTATGAAAAGCCCACAGCTAACATCATCCTCAATGGAGAAAAACTGAGAGGTTTTTCCCTGAGATCAGGAACACGACAGGGATGTCCACTCTCACCGCTGTTGTTTAACATAGTGTTGGAAGTTCTAGCATCAGCAGTCAGACAACAAAAGGAAATCAAAGGCATCAAAATTGGCAAAGATGAAGTCAAGCTTTCACTTTTGCAGATGACATGATATTATACATGGAAAACCTGATAGACTCCACCAAAAGTCTGCTAGACCTGATACATGAATTCAGCAAAGTTGCAGGATACAAAATCAATGTACAGAAATCAGTTGCATTCTTATACACTAACAATGAAGCAACAGAAAGACAAATACAGAAACTGATCCCATTCATAATTGCACCAAGAAGCATAAAATACCTAGGAATAAACCTAACCAAAAATATAAAATATCTGTATGCTGTAAGCTATAGAAAGCTTATGAAGGAAATTGAAGAAGATATAAAGAAATGGAAAAACATTCCATGATCATGGGTTGGAAGAATAAATATTGTCAAAATGTCAGTATTACCCAAAGGTATCTCCAAATTCAATGCAATCCTAATCAAAATTGCATCAGCATTCTTCTCGAAGCTAAAACAAGCAATCCTAAAATTCATATGGAACCACAAAAGGCCCCGAATAGCCAAAGTAATTTTGAAGAAGAAGACCAAAGCAGGAGGCATCACAATCCCAGACTTTAGCCTCTACTACAAAACTGTAGTCATCAAGACAGCATGGTATTGGCACAAAAACAGACACATAGACCAATGGGAGAGAATGGCAAGCCCAGCATTAGACTCACAAAAGTATGGCCAACTACTCTTTGACAAAGCAGGAGAGAATATCCAATGGAAAAAAGGCAGTCTCTTTAACAAATGGTGGTGGAGAACAGGACATCAACATGCAGAAGGATGAAACTAGACCACTTTCTCACACCATTCACAAAAATAAACTCAAAATGGATAAAGGACCTGAATGTGAGACAGGAAACCATCAAAACCCTAGAGGAGAAAGCAGGAAAAGACCTCTCTGACCTCAGCCGCAGCAATTTCTTACTTGACACATTCTCAAAGGCAAGGAAATTAAAAGCAAAAATGAACTATTGGGACCTCATGAAGATAAAAAGCTTCTGCACTGAAAAGGAAACAATCAACAAAACTGAAAGGCAACCAACAGAATGGGTAAAGACATTTGCAAATGACATATTGGACAAAGGGCTAGTATCCAAAATCTATGAAGAGATCACCAAACTCCACACCTGAAAAACAAATAATCTAGTGAAGAAACAGGCAGAAAACATGAATAGACACTTCTCTAATGAAGACATCCAGATGGCCAACAATAGCCAAATTATGGAAAGAGCCTAAATGTCCATCAACTGATGAATAGATAAAGAAATTGTCGTTTACACACACAATGGAATGCTATGTGGCAATGAGAAAGAATGAAATATGGCCTTTGGTAGCAAT
Source organism: Panthera tigris (assembly GCF_018350195.1). Classification (NCBI taxonomy): domain Eukaryota; kingdom Metazoa; phylum Chordata; class Mammalia; order Carnivora; family Felidae; genus Panthera; species Panthera tigris. The sequence continues at coordinate 109,151,106 of NC_056667.1, read as the reverse complement.
GTGGATGGAAATGGAGAGTCTATGCTAAGTGAAATAAGTCATAGAGAGAAAGACAGATACCATATATTTTCACTCTTATGTGGATCCTGAGAAACTTAACAGAAGACCATGGGGGAGGGGAAGGAGAAAAAAAAGGTTAGAGAGGGAGGGAGCCAAAACATAAGAGACTCTTAAAAACTGAGAACAAACTAAGGGTTTATGGGGGGTGAAGGGAGGCGAGGGTAGGTGATGGGTATTGAGGAGGGCTCCTGTTGGCATGAGTACTGGGTGTTGTATGGAAACCAATTTGACAATAAATTTCACATTAAAAAATCACTGGAAGTATGAATTCAGCTAGACATCAACCACCTGTTCGGTACACTTGTTCAACCTTTTATTGATCCAGCAATGTATTCTAGAATCTAAATTCTATTTATCTTACTCTGTCTGTGAAGATATTGGGAGATGGTGTTACAAGTGCCATAGTGAAGGTCAGTTGATTTGTCTTCTGTATTTCATGCATCTAATAGTCTAGTGAATCTGTTCCAGTGGCAGGACTGGGGCTGTTGTCAGATGCATGAGCAGTTACATGCTTTCAGGTTGTCATTGTGTACTTGTGTGGCTTCAGGGACATGCCACAGGTGCATACACAGCAATGGTGATGGGTGAAGGGAGTTGGGTCTGGAGACATATAGGTGTTCTTCTGTGGGGGATAGATATAGGCACACATGGTAGTATAAGCCAGTAACAGAAATCAGTGATGTCTCTGGGTGCCCTAGCAACTGTAGAGGATTTGGCTATTGATGAATTTTTTTCATGGCTGCAGGAACAATCTGCAGGCATGCACATGGCTGTAGAAGATGGTGGTAGGAGTTGGGGCCAGTGGTATGCAGATTACTGGCTATCGGGGCTAGTTGCTTGTGCATGCAGTGGTGCAGGACTGAGACAGGTACTGGAACCAGCAACCAATGCATGAGCAGCTGTGTGCCTCTTGGCCTGTGGTATATACTCTTGAGGCTGCAGGGGCTAGCTTTGGACATTCACACAACAGTTGGGGGGGTGCTGTGACAGGAGTTGGAATCTGCATCATGGAAGGGCAGTCCTGCAAGTGCTAGCTGCACGTAAGTGTGAGCAGCAGTGCAGGCCAATGACAGGAGTCAGGGCCATATCTAGGTGCACAAGCAGCTGTAGATGCTTGGGCTGTTGGTATGCACTCTATTTTCTTCAGGGGCTAGTTGTGGCACACACGTGGCACACACATGGCTATAGAGGCCCAAGATAAACAAGTGCAGGGCTACCGGTGCTAGCTGCAAGTGTGTGCACAGCAGTGGTGGGCTCCCACAGGAGTCAGGGTTAGATCTTGGTTAATGAGTAGCTGTGGAGACCTTGGCTATTGATGTGCACTTGTGTGACTGCTGAGGCTACCTACAGGCTTGTGCATAAGAGTAGAGGCCAATGACAGACATCAAGTCCTGCAATGTGCAGATGCGTGGATGCAAAGGTTATTTATTGGTGTGTCCATAATAGTGAATACTAGTGACAGGACTTGGGGGTGGCAGCATGCAGGTGCATGGCTGTCACAGTGCCAGCCAGTTATGGAAGTTGGGGCAATATCTGAGCCCCCAACAGCTGTGGGGGCCTTGACTGCTGGCATACACTCATGCAACTGTAGGGGCTTGCTGTGGGAATGTGCACAATAGTGGAGGGTGATGACAAAAGTTGGGCTAGATCTAGGTGCACTAGCAGCTGTGGGGGCCTGGGCTGTCATCATACACTCATGCATCTGTAGGGCTAACTGCAGGTATGAACACAGTGGTTGCAGTTGGCCACTGTGCTTAGGCTATCATCATGCATTTGCAGCCACAGAGGCTAGAGCTGGCTGCTGGTACAGATCCCAGGCCCAGGGAATCCAGAGTGGCTCTGGCTGGGATAGCTGGTGTGGGGAGAAAATTGAGGGGAGACACTGAGGCAGCTGGTGTCTGTGAACATGAAAACATGTGGGGACCTCAGCAGTGAAAGCTGTAGGGGATCTGGGGTGGCTGTGCTGCCCACTGGTTTCCTCAGGGGAAAAAAACTGTTGGAATTATCTGCAAGGTAGTCCACTGGCATTCATGACGAGGTCCTCAGTGATGAGAACTGCAGGGGTCTGGCATCTGCAGGAGTTCTTAGTCCTCATCAGAAGGCTGCTGGCTTCTGAACAAGCCACTGGGAACGGTGGTCACTCTTGTCACGTGTCCGAGATTTGTAGCCCTTGTCCTTCTTCCTTGTTTCTAGCTGTCTCTACATGTGTCAGCTATTTTGGTCTCTGGGTGGGGTGAAAATTGAGCAGGTCCTTTGGGCAGAGACCCCGATACCTGGGGAAACTTGAGGCTCACTCTGCTCTCATTTTGCTAGTGAGGGGAGCTCTTCAGATCAGGGATTTTCCTCTTGGTGCTGAGCAGTGCTAGCCAGCAGGGTAGGATGACACAGGCAAAATGAAACTGTTTTTGCTACCCTCCTGTGGGGTTATTCTCAGGTCTTTTACTCCACTGTGTTGCTAAAGTTCTCAAATGGACCCCCAAGCTCTTCCGGAGCTATTTTTGTTCATAGATAGTTGCCTAATTGGTGTTCTTTGTGTGGTGTCCTACTCCACCTACTCAACTATCTTGGTGATGTTACTTCTCAGCATTTTGAATACACTATTCACCTGACTTTAAGCTTGAATGTCTTCTGAGAAATCCACTGACAATACATTGAAGATCCCTTGTATGTGATGAATCACTTTTTCCTTACTGTTTTCAAGACTGTCTTTGTCTTTGACTTTTAACAGCTTGATTCTAATGTATCTCAGGGTGAATTTATTTGGTTTATCTTACTTGGAGTTTATTAAGCTTCTTTTATATATAGATCCATTTCTTTCCTCAAGTTTGGGATGTTTTCAGCCATTATTTTTTCCACTAAGCTCTCTTCCCCTTTATTTTCTTTAGGATTCCCATGTTTATATTAGATGGCTTGATGGTGTCATAAGCCCTTGTCCTCTATTCACGTCTGCTTTTTCTTCTTCTTTTCTTTTTCTCTTTTTTCTTTTTTTGCTCTTCAGGCTCGATATTTTCACGTGACCTGTCCTCAGGTCTGTTTGAGTATGCCTGAGCATATTTAAGACAGTTGTTTTAAAATCTGTGTCAAGTAAGTCAGAAATCATTACAGTTGAGTTCTTTAGATATACTTGTTTTCTTCTAAGGAGTCAGTTGTTTGGTTTTATTTTGTTTTGTTATTTCTTTTGTTTGTTTACCATTTGTCTGTATGACTTGTGAACTTGTGTTGAAAATTAGGTATTAGGAAAAACTGCCACTTCTCCCAGTCTTTGAAGACTGGCTCTATTCTAACTAATCAGCAGAGTGTGGAGACTTGGAGGCCTTTCAAAGATTTTATGAGGATGTATCTTCTTGGCCCTGTGTATTTTTTCCAGTTTCCTGTACACAGCTAACATTAAATGTTTTAATTTCATTAAGAATCTCACCCCTGCTTCCTGTCAAGGTCTTGTATTTCTAATGCATTCCTCTGCTTGTAATTCTTCCTCCCAGGCACCCATGTGTCTGTAGGCCCCCTGCAGTTCTCACACAATGTGGCATCTGCGACTGCTTTCAGCAGCTTCCAATCTTGACATTCAACTATGGCACCATTCCTGTCAGCTCTTTTGAGTAAGGCAAGACACAAGCAGGTATCTTGGGTAGCTCCCAGGCAAGTAAATTCCATTGCTTTCCTTCTATCCTGAGGGAGGAATTAGAAATTGCAACACTTCCTCCCAATCACATGGTGCTGTGCTGGGGAAGATGTGGGACTAGGAATAGGCAAACATACTATAAAATTTCCTGATGATTTAAATGTGGCTTTTTCTTTCAAGTTAAGAATTTACTTGGCTAATGCAACTTCTTAAGTGGTTCTAACACTTTCCCAAAACTATTTCATTCCATATATTGTTGGCTATTTGGTGTTTCTGTGGGAGAGTGGAGCCCTAGAGCATTTTAGTCTGCCATCTTGCTGATATCATCTGCTACTAAGTAACTTCATATCTTGTTAATTGTGTAGGTTAGATTTCTGTTGCTGTTGTAACAAATTATTTACAAATGTAGTGGTTAGAAGTCTCACAAAGTTCTGGCTGGAATGAAGTCCGTGAGCTGGTGGCACTGCATTCCTTTCTGGAGTCTCTAAAAGACAATTTATTTCTTTAATTCTTGTAGTTTTTAGAGGCTGCACATATTCCTGACTCACAGCCACCTTTGTCTGTTTTAAAACTAAATACAGTTGCTTCTGTCTAATCATTCTCATGTAGTCACATCTCCCCTGGTCATAACCTGTAAGCTTCTTTGCTCTTGAGGAATAATTAATCAGGTTGGACCCACCTGAATGATGCATCATCTCAAGGACTGTAACCACAATCACATTCTCTGAAGTAAAATGTTCATAGGTCTCAGAGATTGGAATATACACAGTTTTTTGAGGTGTCGTTATTCTGTTTACCACAGTATACTAAAATTTCTTACATAACGCTAAGAGACTAGAAATATACATAGCATCCAAAACATACTACACTCCTACCTTCTAGCAGCAGAGTGTTAAACATGTCATAAGAGCACACACACACCTCAATTAATAAAAGGGAAAAAAAGAATCAGAAAAATCAAGAAAAACAGAAAACTCAAAATAAGATGGCAGCTGTACTTGTGATGAGCACAGCATAGCATATATAGTTGCTGAATCACTATGATACACACCTGAAACTAATGTAATGTTGTGTATCGACTATACTTCCTTTAGAAAACCTTTTATTTTCCTGGGTAAGTGAGGAATATTTATTTATTTATTATTTATTTAATTTTATTTATTTAATTTATATTTTTTAATATGAAATTTACTGTCAAATTGGTTTCCATACAACATCCAGTGCTCATCCCAACAGGTGCCCTACTCAATACCCATCATGCACCCTCCTCCCTTCCACCCCCCATCAACCCTCAGTTTGTTCCCAGTTTTTAAGAGTCTCTTATGTTTTGGCTCTCTAACCTCTTTTTTTTTTTCTTCCCCTCCTCCATGGTATTCTGTTAAGTTTCTCAGGATCCACATAAGAGTGAAAACATATGGTGTTTGTCTTTCTCTGTATGACTTCTCTCACTTAGCATAATACTCTCCAGTTCCATCTACATTGCTACAAAAGGCCATATTTCATTCTTTCTCATTGCCACGTAGCATTCCATTGTTTATATAAACCACAGTTTCTTTATCCATTCATCAGTTGATGGACATTTAGGCTCTTTCCATAATTTGGCTATTGTTGAAAGTGCTGCTATAAACATTGGAGTACAAGTGCCCCTATGTATCAGCACTCCTGTATCCCTTGGGTAAATTCCTAGCAGTGCTATTGCTCGGTCATAGGGTAGGTCTATTTTTAATTTTCTGAGGAACCTCCACACTGTTTTCCAGAGCAGCTGCACCAGTTTGCATTCCCTTCAACAGTGCAAGAGGGTTCCCATTTCTCCACATCCAAGCGAGGAATATTTAAATTGTTTAAAATGTTTAAGTTTTTTTTGGGGCGCCTGGGTGGCTCAGTCGGTTAAGCATCTGACTTCGGCTCAGGTCATGATCTTGCGGTATGTGAGTTCAAGCCCCGCGTCGGGCTCTGTGCTGACAGCTCAGAGCCTGGAGCCTGTTTCGGATTCTGTGTCTCCCTCTCTCTCTGGCCCTCCCCTGTTCATGCTCTCTCTCTATCTCAAAAATAAATAAACGTTAAAAAAAAAATTTTTTAAATGTTTAAGTTTTTCTAGTGTGCATGTTACAAAAATATTAAAATTGCTAAAAAATCCAAAATGAAAGTATAAATAAATCTGAATAAAAAATGTAGTGACCCTGAAATCTCCATTCAGATGTGGAGACTGCCACAATGAACACAGGATCTAAATCCAGCTATATAGGGTTTATAGAGGATACATGTAAAATCTACCAAGACACATTCCTAAGACTAAAGACTACTCTTGTAATGATAAAAAGTCAATTCTCTGAAAGAAATATCAATTCTAAACCTGTAGGCACCTGCACAAAGCATGAGCTGACAGAACTACAGTAAAAATGGACTAATTAATGAAATAGTTGGGGGATTTCAATGTTTCACAGAAATTGAAAGATAAGGAAAAAAGCAATTAGTGGGGATTTAGGAGATTTAAGCAACACAATAACATACCTAGAACTTTATTTTGGAAAGTATAGATTATACATTATCCTTACACACAAAAGCATTATAAAAATGAAAAATACTAAGTCATAAACAAGATACAATAAATTTCAAGGAACTGGCATCATAAAAATAATTTTAAAAATTTACATTTATTTATTTTTGATGGACAGAGAGAGACAGAGCACAAGTGGGGGTGGGTCATAAAAATAATTTTAAAGTAACGTATAATTCAATAAAAATAAATATCCTTTCCATTTATTTGGAACTTACAACACACATTTCCAAATAATTCAATATTCAAAGAAGGAATTACAATGAAAATTAAAATACTTTGACCTGGATGATACTGAAAACGTTGCCTATGTTATAAATCTCACTGGATATAAAAATAGCAAGCTTAAAGAGAACTATATATCAGAAAGTGTATTTATTAGAAAATAAGAAATTCTGAAAAATAATAATGAGTTAAATATCCAACTTATTAAAAGAGTAAAGGAAAGAACAAAATCAGAGTGAAAGGTGAAAAGTGAGAAATGCAAGATCAAATGTTTCTTAAATAGAAACAATACAATAGAAAAAAATCAATGGTGTTTAAATCCGTGTCTTTCAAAAAACTAATTGAATTAAAACATTTTATGACAGAGTGATCAATATAAACTTAAGGCATGAATACAAACAAAGAAAAAAGTTTTTAAAAAGATAATACTAAGAGAAGCTATTCATTAATAAATTTGAGAACTTAGACAATATCTTAGAAGTATATAATTTAGCCACACTCACTTCAGAATAAATAGAAAGCCTGAATAACAGTATAATCATTAAGTAAATTGAATGAATAGTTATGTACCTGCTCACTTAAGAAAAGATTAATAAAATATTCCTGTTAAGAAAAGATTAGGCCAGAAGAGTTTTAGGATTAAGTTTTATTAAACTGTCAAGGTAAAGATAATTCTAATTAAAAACTCTTCTGGAGATTAGATAAAGAGAAAATACTTCTAATGCAATTTATAAGGCCAAAACTCCTTGTTACCAAAATATGACAAAAAGAATGAGAAAAGAAAATTGCAGGCCAAAATTACCCACAAACTTAAAAGAAAAAATGCTAAACAAAATATTGTCAAAATAAGCCCAGAATTTATTTAAAAACCTAATGCTCATGACCAAGTTGATTTAATATTAGAAAACCCATTAATGCAATTCACCACATTAACAAATTGAAGTCAAAAAACAAAACAATTATCTCAACAGTTGCAAAAATAAGTATGTAATGACATTTGCTCATATTCATTATAAAAATCATGCTAAAGATCATATGCTAAAACCAACTAGAAATAACATATTTAGTGGTGAAACAGTAGAAGCTATTTATCTTAAAATCAGCATATTTTTAAAATAGCACTTTGGAATTCTAGGGGATACAATGAAAAAGAAAAAGAAAAAGAAGATACAAATATGGGAAAACAGGATATTAAATTGTCATTATTTTTTCAAATGATATGACTACTTGCATAGAAAAATGCAAATTACCTATATACGTTAAAAATGAAAAAGTTTCTAGGGTGGCTGAAAGTAAGGTTAACATTCATCCATAATAAGACATATACTATCAGCTAAGATGAAGCAACAGAGACTGAATTTACCCACCCATCTTAAGTGACTAAAAATATAAGACAAAATATATTAAACAACAATTTTTAAACATTGGCAACAGGTGGAATAAGACATCCCTGTGAGAGAGAAGAAAGTAGGGCAGTGGAGTGAATAGATTAGCCTAGCTAACTGCTAAGAGTGAATGTTGAGATGGCAGTACAAGGAGGAGAAGCCCAACTGGGTGGCCTCATGACCTCCCTAAGTTGAGCTGTTGGGACTGGGAGTCTGGGACATGTATGTAAGAAATTGCGTGAAGAAGGGAAAAGAATTACTCAAAAGAAACAGAGGGAACTATTACTGGAGCTCACATAAGGTCCAGAACATGACCCATAATGAGGAAAAAAAAAATCAATAAAAACTGATGTGTAAGTAACACAGATGATGTGAACTGAGAGAAAGTTTAAACATGTTAAGTAGTGACCTAAAGATTTAAAACATATACGAAACTTAGGTGGATGAAAAATATATTGGATGGAATTAACACTGCAGAAGAAAACATTTAGGAACGTGACGACATAATGACTTGTTTGATTTTAGCAAACCAAATTCAATAATATATAAGAAGTATAATGCATCACTACCAAATACTGTTTGTCCCAGGTATGAAAAGTGATTTTAACATTTGAAGATTTTTAAACACATTTCACTATATTAATAAACAAAAAAAGAAAAAAATACATAATTTTGAAGGATTCAACAAATTCAATTGATAAAACCTAGGAAGAATTCCTAATAAATAAACCCCACCACAAAAGGAAAGAGAGGCTTTCTTCAGTTTGATAAAGGGAAGTAAGACAATACCACAGTTAATGGTGAAAAACTGAATGCTTCTCCTCAAGAACAATGAAGGTTGTCCACTTTCACAATTTCCATTCAACAGAGTACTGGAGGTGCTAGGCAGTGCAATAAGGCAAGAAAATGAAAGAAGACATCTAAATTGGAAAGCAAGAATTTAAATTGTCTTAATTTGTAGACAACATGATTGTTTATGTAGAAAATTTGATGAAAGATACAAAAAATAAATACAAAAATAACTCACAGAGCTAAAAATATACTGGCAATAAAAATTATGCAACGAAACTGAAAAATAACACTTCTTATGGCATCTTAAAATATGAAATACCTGGTGGGTAAATTTGACAAAAATATATAAAAAATCTATGTAGTAAAACTACAAAACATTGTATAGAAAATTTTTAATAGATTTTAAGAAGTGTAGAGACATACTGTCCTCTTGAGTTAGAGGATTCAATATTGTTAAGATGTCAGTTCTTCTCACATTGACCTATATAGATTCAGAGGCAGCGTCAGTAATATCCTAACATAGGTTTTGTCAGAATGATTAACTAGTTCTAATGTTCATTTGGAAATGCAAAGGACCTAGAAAAAAGTTTTTGAAAATAAACAGCACCTTTGGATTTAAAACTTATTATAAAGCTATAGTAATCCAGGCAGTGGAATATTGTCATAAAGATAGACACAAATCAATAGAACAGAATAGAGTCTAGAAATAGACCCATTCAGATACAGACAATTGATTTTCAACAAAGTGCAAAGGCAATTCAGTGGATAAATGGTGGTCTTTTTTTTTTTGTATAACAAATATTGTTTGAACATTCAGTATTCATAGGCAAAACAATGAGTTTGATTCATCTTGTGTACCATATACAAAAATTAATTAGAAATTAGTCATAAACCTAAATGCAAAGCCTAAACTGTAAATCTTTACAAGAAAACATAGGGGGAAAAGCCCTTGTGACCTTATGTTGAGCAACAATTGCTTAAATAGACACTGTAAGAACTGTTCATAAAAAGACAAATTGATAAATAAAACTTCATTGAGATGAAAAACTTCTGCTTGTCAAAACACACCATTAAGGAAATAGAAAGTGAAGACATAGACTGTGATAAATATGTATAAAGCTTGTATCTAGTAAGAAACTTATATCCAGAGTACTCAAAACTCAACAAGAAGAAAACAACACAATTTTAAAACCTGGCAAAAGATTTGGGGGAGCCTGGCTGGCTCAGTCAGAGGAGCGTGTAACTCTCCATCTTGGGGTCATGAGTTAAGTCCCCAACATTGGATCTATAGGTTACTTAAATAAATAAACTTAAAACAATTGGCAAAAGATTAGATACTTTACAAAGAAAGTATATGGATGGACTATAGGTACATAAAACATCGCTGGTCATTAGGGAAATTCCAACTAAAACCATCTAGGATATTACCTTACAACCTGACCACTGATGTCTGTCTGAAGGCTTCCAGCTTCCATGGGAATCACGGGTAATTTTAGTTAATTTCAGCTTTGGAGGTGGTGGTGGCTACCTGTTACCACCACCCTCCCAACCCCCAGTCCCCAAACAGGTGGTCATAGCTTCATTCCTGGAGTATCTTGCAAGTGACTTGTTGAAGCCAGAATGGACAACAAGGACCTTGTTCTTCAAATATCAAGGACCTGTATTCTGGTCACTGATTGTGGCTTCTGATTGTGGGGGTGCCGATAGAGAGGTGGGCTCATTATTGTTGCAACTCCCTCTGCCTAGGGATTTAAGAAACAAAAGCCTTGTTATTTTCCATTTATTTTTCAATTTTTTCCTGTTTGGGAACCAGACATTTAAAGACTAGGGCAAAAATAATTGCATAAATGGTAGAATTTAAAAAGTCACTGTACGTATCTAAGAAAAAGCACATGCTAAAAGAATACCTAATAAAATTTTAAATATATGCCTTAGGCTGATCTTTGGCATAGAGCCACACTACAACAGTTAAAAAAAAAAAAAGAGCAGGGACGCCTGGGTGGCTCAGTCGTCTAGCATCGGACTTTGGCTCAGGTCATGATCCCATGGGTGGTGAGTTCGAATTCCACATCAGGTGAGCTTGAGCCCTGCTTTGGGTGAAAAAACATGAGCCCTGCTTCAGGTGAGCTCCGCGTCTCTCTCTCTGTCTCTCTCTGTCTCTCTCTGTCTCTCTGTCTTTTTCTGCCCCTCAGGGGATTCTCTCTCTCTCTGCCACTTACTCACTTGTGCCCTCTTTCTCTCACTCTCTCTCAAAAAAAAAAAAAAAAAAAGCAAAACTCCATAAAACCCAGGGGAAAGGAAAGAATCTTGATTTCAAGACGTACCATATTATAAGATTAAAATATCCAGTTTTCAACAAAAATCATGAGACATACAAAGAAACGGAAAAATATGGCCCATTCAAAAGAAAAAAAATAAGTCAACAGAAACATCATTGAGAAAGATCATATGGTGATCTTACTAGAAAAAGACTTGTGTAAAACTGTCTTAAGGATGCTCTAGAGCTACCAGAGGATGTGAACAAAGCCAAGAGAACAATGTATGAACAAAATGGAAATATCAATAAGGATATTTCAATATTGATATCAAATATCAATAAGGAAATATCAATAAGGAGATAGAAAACACAAAAGGAACCCAAACTAAATTCTGGAGCTGAAGAGTACAACAATTGAAATAAAAAATGTACTACAGTATTTAAAAACAAATTTGAGTGGTCAGACGAAAATGTTGTGAAAGATATAATAATTTAGGAAGAAAAAAGATTGAGGAAAAGGAACACAGCCTAAGGGAGCCGTGGGACACCCTCGAGTGGGACAACATGCAGTGTGGGAGTTCCAAAAGAGAAAAGAGAAAGGGTCAGAGAAATTATCTGAAGAAATAATAACCACAAAATCCAAAATCTGATGAAATACATGAATATATACCTTTAAGAATATCATTAAATCCCAAATAGAATAAACTTAGAGACATATAGGACATATTAGTATGACACTGTCAATTTTTGCATTCGGGTTCATAGGGGATATTGGCTTGCAATTCTCCTTTTTAACTGGGGTCTTTGGTTTTGGAATCAAGGTAATGCTGGCCTCATAGAATGTGTTTGGAAGCTTTCCTTCCATTTCTATTTTTTGGAATAGTTGGAGAATAGGCATTAACTCTTCTTTAAATGTTTGGTAGAATTTCTCTGGGAAACCATCTGGCCCAGGACTCATTTGCTGGGAGATTTTTGATTACTGATTCAATTTCTTTGCTGGTAATGGCCTGTTCAAATTTCTATTTCCTCCTGTTTGAGTTTTGGTAGTGTGTGAGTTTATGGGAATTTGTCCATTTCTTTCAGATTGCCCAGTTTGTTGGCACATAATTTTTCATAGTATTCTCTTATAATTGTTTGTATTTCTGTGGAGTTGGTTGTGGTCTCTCCTCTTTCATTTGTGATTTTATCTATTTGAGTCCTCTATCTTTTCTTTTTGAGAAGTGTGGCTAGGGGTTTATAAATTTTATTTATTCTTTAAAAAATCAGCTTTTAGTTTCATTGATCTGTTCTTTTGCCTTTTTTGTTTGTATATCATTTATTTATGCTCTAATCTTTATTATTTCCTTTATTCTGCTGGCTTTGTGTTTTACTTTCTGTTTCTTTTCTAGCTCCTTTGGGTGTAAGGTTAGGTTGTGTATTTGAGACGTTTCTTGCTTCTTGAGATACTAGAATATTGAATTCAACATACATTAAAAGAATTATTCACCGTGATCAAGTGGGATTTATTCCTGGGATGCAGGGTGGTTCAATATTTGTAAATCAACCAATATGATACACAACATTAATAAAAGAAAGAATAAGAACCATATGATCCTGTCAATAGATGTGGAAAAAGCATTGGACAAAATACAGCAGCCTTTCTTGATAAAAATCCTCAAGGAAGTAGGGATAGAAGAAACCTACCTCAACATCATAAAAGCCATACATGAAAAAAGCCCATAGCTAATATCATCCTCAATGGGAAAAAACAGAGCTTTCCCCCTAAAGTCAGGAAAGTGAGAGTGATGTCCACTCTCACCACTGTTGTTCAACATAGTACTGGAAGTCCTAGCCTCAGCAATCAGACAACAAAAAGAAATAGAAGGCATCAAAAATTGGCAAAGAAGTCGAACTTTCATTCTTCACAGATGACATGATACTCTAGTGGAAAAAACTGCAAAACTGGTATGTAACTTCAACAAAGTCACAGGATTTAAAGTCAATGTACAGAAATCAGTTGCATTTCTATATACCAGTGATGAAGCAGCAAAAAGAGAAATTAAGGAATCAATCCCATTTGCAATTGTACCAAAAACTATAAGATATCTTAGAATAAACCTAACCAAAGAGGTAAAAGATCTGTACACTGAAAAATACACAAAGCTTATGAAAGAAAGTGAGGAAGACACATAGAAATGGAAAGAATTCCATGATCATGGATTGGAAGAAAAATATTGTTAAAATGTCAATACTACCCAATGCAATCTATACATTCAATGCAATCCCAATCAAAATAACACCAGCATTCTTCAAGAGCTAGAACAAAAAATCCTAAAATTTGCATGGAACCAGAAAAGACCCTGAATAGCAAAAGTAATGTTGAAATAGAAAACCGAAGCTGGAGGCATCACAATTCCTGACTTCAAGCTGTATTACAAAGATGTAATCACCAAGACAGCGTAGTGCTGGCACAAAACAGGCACATGGATCAATAGAACAGAATAGAGAACCCAGAAATGGACCCACAAATGTATGGCAAATTAATCTTCAACAAAGCAGGAAAGAGTATCCAATGGAAAAAAGAGAATCTCTTCAGCAAATGGTGTTGAGAATACTGGACAGAGACATGAAAAAGAATGAAACTGGACCACTTCCTTACACCATATGCAAAAATAAGATCAAAATGGATGGAATACCTAAATATGAGACAGGAAACCATCAAAATCCTGGAGGAGAAAACAGGAAGCAACCTCTCTGACCTTGGCCGCAGCAACTTCTTACTACACATGTCTCTGGATGCAAGGGAAATAAAACAAAAATGAACTATTGGCACCTCATCAAGATAAAAATCTTCTACACAGCAAAGGAAACAATCAACAAGCTAAAAGACAACTGATGGGATGGGAAAAGATATTTTCAAAGACATATCAGATAAAGGGTTAGTATCTAAAATCTGTAAAGAACTTATTAAACTCAACACCTGAAAAACAAATAATCCAGTGAAGAAATGGGCAGAAGACATGAATAGACACTCTCCCAAATAAGACATCCAGATGACAAACAGACACATGAAAATATTCTCAGCATCACTCATTATCAGGGAAATACAAATCAAAACCACATTGAGATACCACCCCACACCTGTCATAATGGCTAAAATTAACAACTCAGGAAACAGCAGATGTTGGCAAGGATGTGGAGAAAGGGGAGCCCTCTTGCACTGTTGGTGGGAATGCAAACTGGTATAGCCACTCTGGAAAACAATACGGCTACTGTCAAAAATAGAACTACCCTATGACCCAGCAATTGTGTTACTAGGTGTTTATCCAAAGTATACAAAAATGCTGATTCGAAGGGCACATGAACCCCAGTGTTTATAGCGGCACTGTGAACAATAGCCAAATTATGGAGAAAGCTCAAATGTCCAGTGATGAATAGACACACACACACACACACACACACACACACACACACAGTGGAATACCACTTGGTAACCAAAAAGAATGAAATCTTGCCATTTGCAGCAACATGGATGGAACTAGAGTGTTTTATGCCAAACAAAATAAGTCATTCAGAGAAAGAAACGTATGATTTCACTAATACGTGGAATTTAAGAAACACAACAGATGAACATAGGGAAAAGGAAGGAAAAATAACATAAAAACAGAGAGGGAGACAAGCCATAAAAGACTTTTAAATGCAGAGAACAAACTGAGGATTGCTGGATGGCAGGGGAATGGGGGGATGGACTAACCGGGCACCTGTTGGGATGAGCACTTGGTGTTATATATAAGTGATGAATCACTGAATTTGACTTCTGAAATCAATACTCCAGTCTATTTTAACTAGCTTGAAATTAAATAAATAAATAAATAAATAAATAAATAAATAGAATGACACTGTCAAGATCCAAAGACAAAGAAAGAACTTTAAAGTAGCAAGAGAAAGGCAGCTAGTCATGTGCAAGCTATTGTTAAAAAGATTATCAGCATATTTCTCATCAGAAATCTTGGAGGTCAGAAGGCAGTGAGTTGATAAATTTGAAGTGCTGAAGGAAACAAATCAACCGAGAATCCTATACCCCCAATGCTGTCCTTCAAAAATGAAAGCGGGACTAAGTCCCAGATAAAAGCTTAGGGAGTCTGTTACCACTACACTTTCCTTGGAAGAAGTGTGAACAGGAGTCCTGTAGTTGCAGTGAGAGTTACTATACGAGATAGTAACTCAAAGCTGTATGAAATAAATACAGATATTTGGTAAAAGCAAATACATGAACAATCATAAAATCTAGTATTATTGTAACTTTGACTTGTAATTCCACTTTTTTGTTTTCTCCATGATAAAAGGGGCCAATGCATGAAAATAATAATTAATCTATAGTTTTTTGATACACAATTAATGAAGATGTGATTTTGTAACACCAATAACTGAAAGCAGGTGGTGAACAATTTTTGTATGCTATTACATTTTTTTAGTATAATTTCAAATTAGAGTGTTATAACTTTAGGACGTTAAATATAATTCCCATGGTAATCATAAAAAATACTGTAAATTATATACAAGAGAAAATGAGAAGGAAATTAAAGTGTTTCACTACAAAAAAATCACTAAACACAGAAGATAGTATTACAGGAAATAAGGGATAAAATAAGCTAGAAGACATATAGAAAACAATTAGCAAAATGGCAGAAGCAAGCCCCTCCTTATCAGTAATTACTTTAAATATAAATGGGTTAAACTGTAGGATCAAAAGATAGATATAGTAGAATGAATAAGGAAACAAGATCTAGATATATACTGTGCATAAGAGACTCATTTTATTTCTTATTATTACTTTAAATTTTTTTAAGTTTATTTTGAAAAAGAGGGAGAGCCTAAGAGAGTGGGGGAGGGGTGGAGAGGGAGGGAGAGAAAGAATCCCAAGCAGGCTCTGTGTAATCAGCACAGAGCCCCACGCCGGGATCGATTTCATGAATCATGAGATCATGACCTGAGCCAGGATCTAGAGTTTGATGCTTAACCAACTGAGTCATGCAGGCACCCCGAGACTCATTTTAGATCCAAATACCAAATACATTGACAGTGAAAGGGTGGAGAAAGACATTTCATAGAAATAATAACCAAAAGATAGTGGTGTGATTATACTAATATCAGACAAAATAGACTTTAAATGAAAAAGTTTTAAAAGAGACAAAGTAGAACATTATATATTTGTAAAAATTTTAATATAGCAGGAAGATAAGACAGTTATAAACATTTACACACTAAATAACAGACCATCAAAATAAAAGAAAGAAAATGGACAAAATTCAAGGGAGAGACAGATAATTCTACAGTAATAGTTGTAGACTTTAGTACCTCACAATCAATAATAAATAGGTCTATCAGACAGTAGACAAATAAGGAAATAGAAGACTTGAACAGCACAATAAACCAACCAAATCTACATGACATATATAGAACACTCTACCCAACAGTGGAATACACATTCTTTTCAGGTACACATGGGACATTCTTCAAGATAAACCATATTGTAGGCCACAAACAAAGCAATGGATAAAAAAAGCATGGTATATGCATGCAATGGCATTTTACTTAGCCTTAAAAAAGAACACAGTTCTGATACATGTTATGACATGGATGGACCTTGAAGGTATTATGCTAAGTGAAATAAGTCAAACACAAAAGATAGATATTGTATATAATTCTACTTACATGAGATACCTACATAATCACATTAAGAAAGTAGAACAGGATTACCAAGAGCTGGGGGGGAGGAGAGGAATGGGAAGTTAATGTTTAATAGGCACAGAGTTTCAATTGGAAAGTATTCTGTAAATGCACAGTGGTGATGGTTATACCAAAATGTTAGTGTACTTAATGCCACTACTTAAATGGTAAATTTTATGTTTTGAATATTTTACCACCATAAAAAAAATTAAGAGAAGAAAAAAAACTAACAACAAGTATTGGGAAGGGTAAGGAGAAACTAGAACTCTCATATCCTGTTGGTGGGAATAAAAATTTGTATATTCAATTTCGTGAGAGTGTCACAGTTTGTTCAAAATCCAAACACTTATCTACCATGTGATCCAGTCATTCCACTCATAGGTATTTTCTTTTCCAAGGGAAAAGGGAATATGTTATTACAAATACTTGTACAAAAATGTTTATAGAATCTTTATTTGTAATGAACCCAAATTGCAAACACTCAAATGCCCATCAGCATATGAATGGATAAACTATAAATAAACTATGATAGTTGAATACTTCTTCACAAAAAAGAAAGTAACTATTGATATATGCTCTAGTATTGATGAATCTCAAATAAAAAAGTAAAATAAGTGAAGACAAAAACAAAAAACAAACCACACTGTGTGATTTCCGTTTATAAAAAATTCCTGAAAATGGAAACTAATCTATATGATGGAAAGTAGAGCAGTGTTTCCTTGAGGTTGGAGAGATGGAGGAGGACCAGAAGGGAGGAATTGTAGAGGAGCATTTGGAACCTTTTACTGGTGATAATTATGTTCATCATATTAATTGTGTGGGAGGTTTCATGGGCATATACATTGGCAACTTATAAAATTACACACTTTAAATATGTGCAGTTTATTATATATCAGAAATACATCAATAAAAAGATTTAAAAAACATGAGACACACCTGTTAGAAAAGCTAAACTTTAAGCAATTGAATATACTAACTGTTGGAGAAAAGGTGAGTGAACTGCAATTCTAATACATTGCTAATACACATAAAATAATTCAACCATTTTGGAAGACATTTGGAAACTTCTTAAAAATTTAAATGCATATCTATCCTATCGTCCAGCTATTCAACCTTTAGAGACTTTTCATAAGAGAAATTAACGTGTATGTCCATACAACAATTTTCAGACTAATATTAATAGAAAATTTGTAGCAATAGGTGATGGTAATAGACATGTAATAGAATATTATTCAGCATTAAAAATGCCTGCACTAATATGACAAGAGCTGTATAATCTCCTTATAAAGAAAATTTAAAACTTTTCAGACATCAAAGTAGACTAATGTAAATGGGTAAATGTAACCTATTCAGGGATAGACAGACTCATGTGGCAAAAACACCACGTCTTTCCAAATTTATACTTAGTTCCCAAGAAACAGGATGAGCTGACTCTAAAATAGATCAGGAAGAACAAGAGGACTCTAATATCTAAAATAGTCTCAAGAAGGACCAAGTAATAAAACTTGTCCTATTAGATAATAAGACTTTAAGTGAAGCTGTAGTAATTAAGACAGAGTAGTATTAGCTTAGGGATAGTGTTTAATAGACAAAAACAGATGCACAACATGCATGCAGAGCTGGTATGAAATAGCTACCTTTCAGAAATTGAGGACATAATAGATTATTTAATCAATGAGTATCCTGACTGAAAAACATTAAATTTCATATTGACATAAAATTTAATTCCAGTTGGTTGAAAGATCTGAGTTAAAAAGAAAACTTGTGAAAAATTTACAGGAAAATCTGGGAAAAGTTGTTGTAACTGAGGTAGGAAAGGTTTTCTCCACAAGGAGTTAAAAAACGCAAACCATAAAGAAGAAGATGGATATATTTAAACACTTCAAAAGCAAAACAAAAACAATCTGTTCATTAAAACTTTACGCTCATCATAAAAAAAAATGAAAAGACAAGCCACAAACTGTCAGAAGACATTTATACCACATAAGACAAAGAATTAGAATCTAGAATATATTAAGTTTCAATTATTTTAAAGAAAAATGCTAAGATTCCAATAGAATAATGGACAAAAAGACATGAGCAAAGCATTTCCTAGAGGAAACATGAAAGATCAGGACATATATAAAAAGTGCTCAATCTTATTACTAATCAGGAAAATACAAATTAAAACAAAATGTGGTAGTATTTAGCACTTATTAGATTGGTGAATAAAAAAAAAAGGACAGAACAACTTTTGGTGAACATATGAAGCAAAAGTCACTCTTATCTACTGCTGGTAGATGTTAGCACAATTCTTTTGTAATACAATTGGCATTATCTTGGAAGGTTGCAAGTATGTAGATATTATTATCAAGCAATTTTATGCTTACCGGTAAGTTTTTCTTCTACAGAAAATCTGACACATTGACATTAGATGACATGAAAAAAAAAAAAGGTTCATAGCACAAAGGTTTGGGATAACAAAAATCTGAAAATGAAGCAAATGTCCATGCATAAATGATATGCTCATACAGTGAACTACTACACAGCAGAGAAAATGAATGGACTACAGCCACATACATGAGCAGAACAAATCTCAAACACTTACTGCTGGTGAAAATGGCAAGTCACAGAGGAAGAAACATGTATAATACCATTTATACAAAATTATTTTTTCTATTTTTAAGTTTATTTATTTAGTTTGAGGCAGAGAGCACAAGCAAGGGAGGGGCAGAGTGAGGGAGAGAGACAATCCCAAGCAGGCTCTGAGCTGTTAGTGCAGAGTCTGATGTGGGGCTCGATACCACAAACTGTGAGATCAATCAAGATCTGAGCCGAAATCAGGAGTCATATGCTTAACTGACTGAACCAGTCAGGTGCCCCTATACAAAATGCTCTTAAGTGATAAATATTTAACAATATATTACTTAGAGAAACTTACATATGTTTCCCAACTTTGAAAGTAAAGGGAATCATAAGCTTTAGGAAAGGGATAGGTATCATATTGAAAGGAGCTGGGTGGAAATTAATACAATAATTTTATTTTTTATAACTTAAAGTTGTTATATTCTTTTACATATAGGAAATATTTTATAATAGTAATAATCATCATAATTATTATTATAAAGGCATCTAGCCAAAGATACAAACTTCTGGCATTATTCAGAGATAATACTGATTCCTTAAGCAACTACTTCATTCAACACACTGTGTTAAACACTGCATTTCAGGAGTAGGAGATGAGTTGAACTGACTTTTTAATGGCACTAGAATCTTCTTTACAGGTAGTTAGATACTTGGATGCAGTAAATACTCCCAAAGCTGGGGTCATTGCAATGTCTAGCCTTTCCTGAAGACTCTGAGTACGGAGCTTCTTCATCAGAAATGTGGTTTTGTGTTAACCAGACTTAAATATTTTCTTAGAAAATGTCTCTTTCCAGAATTAGTGCTATCACTTGGTTGGGTCAGACAATAAGAAACATGAACTGGGGGGACCAGGGAGAGGATAAAGTTCTTTTCAAATCTTAGCACTTGTACCTACGTGGACCCCTGAAAGTGGAATGAGTTCATTCTCACTATTTATTTGGTATTGAGTGACACAATCTCATTTCTGCGTAATTAGGAAGAGAAGAAGCATTCCTGAGGCTGTGACTGCTAAATGACAAGACTGTACATTTGAACCACCATTAGAAACCTCAATTAATTTTCAACAGCAGCTGGAATGTTTGCAATTGATGTGTTTGATCAGTATTTCTCCTGTTGAAAGGTGGAGTTGGGCAAGCTGAGGCAGGGGCCCTGCTGTTAAACTCTTGCCCATTTTCGGAAAAAGTGCACAAATGAATTTCCTCAATTGGAGGTTAATTTTATGTAATGTTTCTTAAGTTTTGGCTTATCTGCCTTCCTCTGGCTTATCCATACTAGTATTTAGAATAAAGTGATATCAGGTTAAATTCCAGTTAGATATTTGGTTTTCAGTAGTTTCTAGATTTCCTGAAACAAGAGAATTAGAGAAAAAACAGCACAGCTGTGTCCAGAACCCATAATTATAAGGTCCACCCACAGAGAATGAATAGCAGTCACTGACATTCCTTGACATGGAGCTTGTCTTTGAAGGGAGGAACTATGTTTCATTTGTCTTTATATTACCAACTCCTAGAATAGAGCTTGTGCCCAAGTAGGCAACCTGTGGTTCACCATCACAATGAATGAAAGGATGGATGGGTAAGCACAGCCAGTATAGACACTATAGTGCTAATGGAGAGCAAGCAACCAAAGTGTGGACACCATGGTGCTGGTGGAGGGCACAGAACCCCCACCGTGAACACCACAGTACTGATGGAGGGCACAGAACCCCCAGTGTGGACTCAGCAATGCTGATGATGAGCACAGAGGGCCTTGGGTGAGTTATACAGGCCAACTAGGCTGTGAGTGTGCAAAGAGAAGATCGACTTTTTCAAAAGGGAGAATTTATTAAATGTCTACAACATGGCAGGAGTGTGCTATGTTCTTTGCATGGTGGTTTTTTTTTTTTTCATTTAATCCTCTGGATTAAGTATTCTTATACTTAATTTATAGATAAGGATATTGAGGCATAAGGAAATGGAGACAATTTCCTGAGGCCTCAGAGCCAGGTTTGTCCAGTGCTAAAGCCTGTGATTTTTCTATTAAACTACATGGCACCATTTTAAAGCTGGTTGGTGTATCTTTTGGATTTGGTCAACAGTGAACATATGGACAATTTTGGATTTAAACATTTCTTTGTCAGCAATAGCAGTTGGCTTCTTTTTTTTCTACTGCAGATCAGGTGGGTAATGATCTTATTTTTTTCATTCTATTTCACTATAAATATAGGTAATAGTAGATAAGGTTCAGTGAGAGGGAAAGGAAAAAAAGCACTGTCACCCCCCCTACCCCCCGACCTTGGCTTTGTTTTTCTGTATTCTGAATGTGGGAACTTGAACTTTCTTAGGTATGCCCTGGCATCAGAGGGGGGTCCTGACAGTCTGCATCCTTGGATTCAGTCCTCATGTGCTGGCTCGCAGAGGCTAACTCAGGCTATGAGGAGGGTGAGGGCAGACAGAGCTGCCCATCAGCTTCCTGGAAACCATGAGAGGCAGATATTCACTCCAATACACCTTGCTGCCTAGGAATGTGGGGCTTCTTGTGTAGGTCTTATAGGCAGTCTCACTGGTAGTATTTCCTCCAGATCCTCATAGTTCTGCCTTCAGTAGAAACTAAGGATGGATCAGAAAGAAAGCATGCTGGGCATTGGGAATCCCTAATGGAGATGGGGAGAGGCCTTATCCAAAGCTTTGGGAAATGCAGAGGAAGCTGTAGGAGGAGGATGCTGTAAGTGGCAGGGAGTGTGCATGGGGTCACATGAGCATATATGACGTGTGGTTCCGAACTTGGAACTGAAAGGGAATGGTTTTGTTTTAACATCGTATTTGTATATGATTCTACTTTTCTTCATACTTTTCTGAATTTCTGAAAGTAAAGTAATGAATTTTCCTTTTATGAAGGGCATAACTTTTGTGTTGAGGACACAGCAGAATCTCTCAGCACATATATGATTTGTAACAAACCAATATGAATTTGTATTCATGCTACTGAAACTGAGGGGTGGAAAATCCTGATGTGTGCTTAGCAAGCAAGGAAGGTCCTGTAAATGCTCCACACGGCCTCATTGTGAAAATGCAAATATAAAGTATATAAGGTGCCTTTAATAGTCCTTATCTTGGGAAATTTTAGGAACCAGATCCAGCAGTGGAAACTATAACTTTTCTTAGGTCCAGGAACTCTGTGCAGAAGGGAGGCCACAGCCTGCAGAGATGGTGGCCAACCTGGACAACCCTGTGTTCAGAGGAAGTTTTAATCCAGATGTCTGAACACTATACTGTAAGAAACTCATGATGTGATTTAAAGGAGAATAAGAGGGAGGGGAACGGCTTTGTCTAGATTCACTATGTTTACTGCCACTGAAATAGATGAGAATCATTTTTTCTTTTTTTGTGTTTTAAGTTTACATGTTCCTAAGAATCCTGATTCAGTTTAGTAGATGGAAAACAAAAACAAAAACAAAAACACTTGTCAATGCTGACATTGAGTTCACTTCCTTCCTCCTCTCCACTGTTCAAATCTGTGATCAGAAATAGTTTTTCCATAGGTACAGCACTAGCATCTCTACAACACAGCCAGAGCCCACAGATGTCTACTTGGTATCACATTCCAGCAGCACTTCCTGAGAATATTTCCAGGCTCAGAGTCCCCATAAACTTAGGATTGCACGACTGCTGCTTTGGTAATGTCTCCCCAAATGATGGGTCCTGCCTGTCTGGGGAGCAGTGATGTCTGGGGAAGAAGCAGTCATGTGGTGAGAACATTGAGCCCACTCCCTGTGGTCCTTTGTATTCTTTCAGCCTGTTATATCTCTGTTCCTTCTCCACCATCCCTCGTGAGTTCCTGAGGACAACCTACCTCCTGGCATCTGAGCAGCTTTTCTGTCTCTCAAATATCCTTTCCCACCTGAACCCACTAATAGAATACATTTTATTTTTCCTTCAAAGCTCAGCTTGCAGGCAGAACCTCTTCCTGGTGCTCCTCAAGTGCCCCCCCCCACTCTTCTTGCATAGGCCCTGTGATTCCCTATCTTAATCATGGTTCTTTGTCTATGTGTTCTCTTCTAGTGCCCTCAATTCACTACACTGACTATCTGGGAATCCTTATTGAATGTGCATCCTCCGAGCCTTTGGATGTCAAAGTCTTGTCCTGGCTCACATACCCCTGCCCACTGTTGTCAGACACAGACCCTGACCTTGAGTGTACATGGTCTAGGTCAAAGCTAGCCATGACCTTCTGGAATATGCTCCCACCAGCATTCCCTTGGACATGAATGGCAGGACCCAAACTGAAGGCCTGTGCATGTATCTGGCTTCTTGTCTTTCATTTCCTCTACAAGCCATCAAGACTAAGAGACACACCTTCATCCTGCCTCCAGACATCTCCAAAATCTGTGCCTAGCTCTCCACCCTGCTGCCCACTCTGGTTCTGGCCACCTTCAGCTTTCTCTCTGGATGAATGGGACAGCCATCAAGCTATCCCTGTCTCTTCCATTCCTTCCTCCACACTGGAGTCTGGACCAACAGCTTAGATCTCTGGGCCCCCAGAGGAGTTTCTCTTCTGCTGCACACCTTTGCCCCTGCAGGGCAGGAAGCTAAGGGTTTCTGCCAGCAGGAAGTGTGAATGCTGCTTCTGGGGCACAGAGGGTGCTCCATGAGGATCTGTGGGCTTTATAGGGACAGCTCTGCCATGGTGCACCTGTGACCTTGTACTGTCCACATAAGCCATGTAGCCAAACTCTCAGACTGCAGCCTCTCAGAGTCTTGGCAGAATGCCTTGTAATTTTCTGGGAACATGGTGGAAAGGGGACGCATGAAGGACTGCTCAGAGGCCATCTCCCACTCACCTTCCTGCACCTAGCAAACTGTCATGGGACAGTTTCTTATGGCCTCCCAGATTCTGATGCCTCACTAATGGGCTCCTCAGGAGTGGGGTATCCCCACTCACTCTCAGCCATCTACCCCTTCCATTACAGTATAAAGGAGAAGGACATGGGGAGCTGGCACCATTAGCTACCCTGCCTTGTGCTGTCCATGTCAGCAATAACCAGAATCTAAATGCATTCTGTTGTGCCTTCATCAACTGTATCAGCCAGGCCTTGGACCTTGTCTGTATGCTTGACAGGTCTCTGTTTGTGGGGGAGTGGCCACTTACCTTTATCCAAGTGGATGGATGCCCAAGCGTAGGTGACTGTGAGGAGGAGTGGGTCCTCCAGACCCACTCCAGGTACATCCTCTTTTCTAGGCTGTGATGGTTAATGATACATTGAGTCCCAAACACAGGCTCTCCCTAAATTCCTGGGCAGTCTGCAGAGCAAGAAGGCCATGAGCACAGTGATGCAAAGCCCCCTCCCCACCAAGACCAGAAAGAGGAGGAAGAGGCCTAAATCCTTGATAGAAGATTGAAGGTTGAAGATGGGCTGTTATGCATTGGTGGGCACTGTTCTGACCACTTATTTTTACCCGAATGAGTGCAGGCCTTGAGATTGTGTGGCAAAACCTCAAGATGGTCTTACATTTTAACTGTTGGTTACTGTTGACCTTAACCAGACTTCATATGATATCTGTGGAATTACCTCTACCATGCCTGATGGAGGGAGTTGGACTCTTGTAGATGTGGAAGCATCTGGTAGAAGTCTAACACAGATCCCTGGACATACCACTGTCCAGGTGCATAGCACCTAAAATGGTGATATGACAATATCCATAAGGCCAAGCGGTGCTGGCTGCTGGAGGTGGTCGTGAGCCCCCTGTAGGCAGAGCCAGCACTGTTTCACTGAGTAGTCGTGTGTCATCATGGGCAATGTGGGCAGCTGTATGCAAGAACTAGGAACTACGTTTTTTAAAAATATTTTTTAATGTTTATTTATTTTTGAGAGAGAGAGAGAGAGAGAGAGAGAGAGGCAGGGGCAGAGAGAGAGGAAGACGAAGAATCTTAAGCAGGCTCCAGGCTCTGTCAGCACAGAGCCCGATGTGGGGCTCAAACTCACAAACTGTGAGATTATGATCATGACCTGAGACAAGGTTGGATGCTTAACCAACTGAGCCACCCAGGTGCCCTGGAACTAGTTGTGTTTTGTTTTGTTTTTTTTTTGTTTTTTTTTTTTTGCTTTGTTTTGTTTGTTTTGTTTTTTTGATGTTGGACACTTGAGGTGATAATATGTCAAGCCGGTTACTTCTCAGCAAGAAAAAATACAATCCTCTGAGTATATTTATAAAACACTGATGTCTTGGTCCCATGCCCAAACGTCTGATTCAGTGAGTCTGTGATATGGTCAGGACATCTGAATTTTTGATGCTCTCCCCCACTCAGATGACTCTACTGGCTGCCAAAGCTGAGAAACGCTGCCTCCAAAGCCACCAGCCCCCGTGAGGTTGGTCCCTGTCAGTCCTTTGTTTCATGTGTTTTGGGGACCAGTTCCCTTTATCTTCTAACACTTGTAGTAAAATCTAGCCCATCTTTTAAGACCCGCTTTCTTTGGGAAGTCTTCTCTTGACCACTCAGCATGTTTGGTTGTTTTGTTGTGGTTGTGGCTGGTCTTTCTGCAAAGTAGCCCCCTGCATCTGGCATGAGCCTTTTAGTACAGGGCAGAGGACCAATAATAAATGCTTGAGAGTTGATGGCTTGGCTGGAACTTGTGCTGAGCCTTAACTGGAATACACTAAGCCATCGCCAACATTTATAGAATATAAACACTCCTGGACAGAATCCTAAGTGCATATAGTTTTACTTCCAAACATTTATACACAGTTCCTCTGATTAAAGGGCATAATTTGCTAACTTATTTGTCCTTCCTTATTAAAAGTCAGCAGATATTTTTTGGCAATAAATAAAATATACATTTTTGTTAGGGGTATTCTTGCTTGTATCTGTTAGATTAAATTCTACAGTGGAGCTATTGTAATAGCAAAAGGATTCTCTGTGTTCATTATCTTGTTCCCATGACATTAGTTTTTCTCAATATTTAAATGTGTATTAACCTTATTATTAACAATTATTATTAGTGTAACAACTTATTGATCACTTACTACAGGGCAAGCAGGGTGTATTTATCTTTCTTTTAAGTTTCACAACAAACATCAAGAAGAAATTCTTACTTCCATTTTACTGGTGAAGACATTGAGCCAAACACTATCCAAGATTACAGAGTGAGATCAGAGGTTTGAATCCAGATATGGATGATCCTAAAGCTTTTTCTCTTTCTACCAACATATTTTGCCTCTGAATGTTTATTAATACTGATAGTAACTAGCATTTATTGCTAGGTGCATAGCACTATGCTATGGTTCTAAAGACCAGATAAGAAAGAAACTAAATATTCTATAAAGTTTATGTGGAGAATTGGTTGGAAAATCACACCCCCAACACAGTGAACATAGACCAGAGAAATCTACAGCGAAATATTAGTAATTATTTCTGGGTAAAAGAGTTAGAGCGACTTTTATTTTCTTCTCTGTTTTTCTATTTTCAAATATTTGTAATATGGATTTATATTATTTTTGTCTCAGAAACAATATAATTTGTTACAAAAATCTAATGAGAGAGGAAATGTCCATGGGGTAGATAAATGCCTCTGTGTGGCGGGATGTACTAGTCACTGCATTTGTATACTATAAATGCTTTCAGAAGTCAAAGGCGAGACTGTGGGTGGGGCTGGAAAGTCCAAGATATATATTCATGGAAGTTGGGCTGGGCTTTGAAGAACTGAAGGGCTTTTGGGAGGCAGAGGGTGTGGGAGAGGAGAGCAACTGGTGAAAGGCCTGGGAAAGTGTGGACAGGCTGTTTCAGATGAGTAAGGAGGAGGGCTTCTCTGCTTCTGATGGCTGTGGGAAGGGCCTCCTCTATGTAGCCTCTTGTAGTATCTGGATTTGCCATGTGTGTTTCTTGCTGAAGTTGAGTGGTCTCAGGCTATCAGGACCACCAATGTGCCCAGTTTCCTCAGATAGTGAGGAATGAAGAAGAATGAAGAAAGAATGAAGCCTGGGGACAGGAAGATGCACAGGAAGAAGGACCAGGACCTAACCTGCGATTTGAAACAGAAGCTCTCAACTGATTTTCTGGCATTATTGCTTACTTGGCTTACTTACTGTCTTTGCCAACATTAGCATTATCTTTTACATTTATGATGCAGCTTTGCTCATCACCTCTTCCCAGAATAAGCACTCTGTATGCCAGTAGTAGACCTCTGTTATTTGAGAATGAAGTACTAAATGAGCCCTTTTTAACAAATGAAGAAAGTGAAGTGAGTTGTGAAGAAATAGATACCTTGTCCAAATTTGTATAGTAATCAACACTTAAAATAAAATATGGCTTATTCCAGACTCTTTGCTTCTTTCATGATATTGTAGCTGCTTTTTAAAAACCCTGGATCATGTTCTGATGGAGCCGAGAATTGAATTGACAAACAAGGTTAAGAGCAGCACAAACATAAAGGTTATTAGGGCTAGAATGAAACAAAAGAGACTCCCACTATACAAGAGGGGATCCTTAAGGAGGAGGCCACTACAGCATCTGAGAAGAATGCTTATATTGGTTACAGTGGCGGGACCTCTTGAAGGGGAGTTACTGTGCAGCTGGTGAACCAGGATATGGTCCAGGGTGGTTTGTTCCAGGGAGTGGGTGTTTCAGAAGGTCTGTTACTTTCTGCTCTGTTATTGTTAACAATGGGTTGCTTCTTCCTATCTGCCCAAGGTCAGTCTGTCTCCTGTCTCAATATCACTGAACCTTTCAAAAGAGGCAGCCTTGAAGCAAACCCCTTAATTTCCTAGAGTCTTGAGACAGGGAACCCCTTGTCTCTACCTTCACCAGGTATAATTCTCACCTGTGGGCCCTAACCTTTTCACAGTTGCACTTGGCACCTGGCATGAAGCTCACCACTTCCACCAGGTAGTATGAAAGAGAAGGGAGCAGAATACAAGCCTCTTCCCTTTGATGAGAGACACAAGACCTTCTCATTTGCCTTATTATAGGGAATTTGGCTATCAGGTTCTGTTCCCTTCTTCCTTATCTGGTTCTTTGGCACTCTGAAACTCTTTTTCAACCTGAATTGGATTTGGTAATTTTCTGAACCTGACATCTTGAGCCTACCTTCTTCTCCCTCCTACTTATATCAGACTCTTGTCCCTGAGGCTATTAGGGTAGTGCTGATCAATCACTATGTATATCCCTGGATTCTTTTGGAAAGATCAGATTTATAGAGGAGCAAGGTTGGCAGTGACGTAATGGTGCTTCATGCTAGTTTTGAGGTGGCCATTGTCATAGTTGATAGCAAAGGGATGAATCAGGGCTAGAACTGGAGGCAGGTGGATTATGTGGTCAGGCTCCTAGACTATCCCAGAGCTTCTGGGTTTTGGATTAGCCTACCACTAAGCCTAACATTTCCCACTACTGATAATTAGTGATATTGTAAGGAGGCAGGAAAGGATAGGGTCAGCCTTCCTATTCATGAGTGAATTGTAGATACCATCCCACTTTCATATTAATTCTAGAATTCCAGCAGGAAGTAGTATCTGCAGTACATGGAATAAGATTAGAGATAGTACATCAAAGGTGATGGGAGGGCCTAACAGAAGTATTAACTCAGAGTTCTTACCTTCTGGGAAGGTAGATTTTGTAGGGGGATGACAGTTAAAATTCATATTGTGCATCATGAGGGTTACTCTGTATCTGAATAACTACTGAATGAGTGAACTAATAAGTGAATAAAGAGTTAAAAAGTTACAGGGAACACTGATTTGGTGGCATGCCTCAGTGGAAATGGGAAGGCAGATATGTGGGGACTGTTCAGTCATCATTATTTTCATCATCATCACCATCATCATGTTTACTAACAATTCATAGTCTGTCACTATCTCCCAAGGTGTCTTTGTGAAATGATGGAAATAGCATGACTTGGAATGCAGTGGGACACTTCTATAACCACTATGAACCCCCAGTTTCTTAATGGCAAAAGAGATCATGTGTGCAGAAGTGTATAGAAGACTTGGCACATATAAGTGGTCAATAGATAATAAATTTCAGACATCATTTTGCCATCCTGAAAATTGGCTTTTGTCCACATTTCAGTATTCCCCAGTAAGCATTTTTTTTGAATTAATTTGTACTTGACCTTGAAGAAGGTAGGAAAATATCTTCTCTGAATTCCTTGGTCAAAGCTAGTAACTTTGGTCACAAGCCTTTTTTAACTTTTTTTTTTGGTAGAAATATTATCTTCAATCTCAACAATATTGTCCCATCTGTTAGGTGAAAATCCAAAAATATCATTTGAAACATGAGGGGTCTTATGTTTGGAGAACTCCAGAGTTTTAATAAAGTGTTATATCCATTTAAAAGGGCAGCATTAAAAATTTAAGACAAACTCCATCCTTTTATTTGAATAATGAGCAAGGGAATTTATTCAATTGAAATGGATTCCACTCATTGAGTATTCATTGAACTTTTAATAGGAAAGATGAGATTCAAGAAAATCAAAGACAAAGTCTTGCCCTCTAAGAGCTTCTGGCCAAGTAGGGGTATGAGTATGTATTTGGGGGTGATAATTGGATTTAATTCTAGCAGCAGCTGCAATGGATGGCACCATCATGAACCAGACTCCACAGTTTTCAAGATGTCACAAGACTATTCTTATAATGTTGGCATAAAAGAATCATGATTTGGGGTACTGCTGAATCATCCCATTTTCTAAACCCTCAACAGTCTCTGGATGAATGACTAGTGTCACCATATAGATTTAAGTAGCAAGAATATCCAGTACCTGATATTCTAAGTAAATAGAGAAAATATGAGAAACAAAGCATGTGTGAGGGTCATTCAGACAAAAATAATTCTCTTATTCAATGGCCATTTATTGAATGAACACCACTCTTTTCCAGGCATTATAAAATAGAGCAGGGGGCAAAACAAACCATCACTCTCATGATGTTTAGAGCTTACTGGGAAAGACACAATATATATGTAAAATACATGGTATTTTGATATTAAAAAATGTCAAAGAGAAAAAGTAAAGACTGTAGGGAATATAGGAAGTGTTTGTGAGTGCATTACAATTCTAGATAGGGTTAACAGGAAGGTGTGTGGGGCTGGATAATGGTCTCCAAAATGTTTACCTCTTAACGCCTGAAACCTATGAGTATGTTACTTTATGTGGCAAAGAGGACTCTGCAAACCTTAAGATGGGGAGTTTATTCTCAATTCTCCAGGTTGGCTCTAAATGCCATCACAAGGGTCCTTTTATAAGAGGAAGGTAAAGAGGACTAAAGGAGGACAAAGGAGCAATGTGATGATGGAAGCAGAGGTTGGAGAGATGGAATGACAGCAGCCTCCTTGAGAGGCTGGGAAAGCAAGGGACAATCATGACTTAAGCCCCTTAAGACTTGTTTTGGATTTCTGATCTTCAGAACTGTAAGAGAATACCTTTGTGATGCTTTAAAGCCACTAAGATTGTTAATTTCTTACAGTGGGAATAGGAAACATATAGGAGGGTTCACAGAAAATTTGAGTAAATATCTGAAAAAATCACACGTGTGAATCATACACAAAGGGCCCAAAGCAAAACTGTACCTGGGGCATTGGAGGAACAACATGGGAGTTTGTATGAGTAGACAGGGATAAGCTTGGTTCTGGTAACATTTTAATAGGTCTATCAGGGTATAATTGACATGCAATAAACAGAACATATGTAGAGTGCACAATTTCATTTGTTTTGACCATCACATACATTAGTGAAACCATTACTGCAGTCAGGAGGGTAAAGATATTCATTACCCACAAAAGTTTCTTTATACTTCATGGTAATCCTTTCTATCCCTGATGGATCCCCCTCTACAGGCAACTGCTTACCTGTTTTCTAACACTATTGATTAATTTTACCTTTTACAATTTTACATAAAAAGAATATTATGACATATATTCTCTTTTTATCTGGCTTCTTTCACTCAAAATAGTTATTTTGAGATGTATGCATATCATTGTATCATTAGTTCGTTCCTGTTTACTGCCAAGTAATATTTCACCATATGAAAATATCTTAGCTTGTTTATCTAGTCTCCTCTTCATGGGCTTTTGGATTATTACCCATTTTTGTCAATTAAAAATAAAGCTTCTATGAATATTTGTGTATAAAAACATATTCTTTCTTCTTTTCTTGGGGAACTACCTAGAAATAGAATGGCTGGATCATAGAGTAGGTGTGTGGCTTACTATTTAAAAACTGTCGGGGCGCCTGGGTGGCTCAGTCGGTTGAGCGGCCGACTTCGGCCCAGGTCATGATCTTGCGGTCCGTGAGTTCGGGCCCCATATCGGGCTCTGTGCTGACAGCTCAGAGCTTGAAGCCTGTTTCAGATTCTGTGTGTCTCTCTCTCTGACCCTCCCCCGTTCATGCTTTGTCTCTCTCTGTCTCAAAAATAAATAAACGCTAAAAAAAAAATTAAAAACTGTCAAATAATTTTCCAAAGTGTTAGTAACAGTCTATAAAAATACATGGGAATTCCAGTTGCTTCATATATTTTATTTTCATTGTCGTAAAATATACACATCATAAAATATGCCATTTTAACCATTTTAAGTGTGCAGTTCAGCGTAGTCTGCTTGGGCTACTATACCAGAATACCACAGATTTGCTGTCTAAACTGAAATTTATTTTTCACAGTTCTAGAGGCTGGGAAGTCCAAGATCAAGGTGATAGCCACTTCAGTTCTCCAGGGAGAACTCTGCCTGGTTTGCAGTCCACCTTCATTCAACATCCTCACATCGGCAGAGAAAGAGAAAGAGACAGAGACAGAGACAGAGACAGAGAAAGAGAAAGAGAAAGAGAAAGAGAAAGAGAAAGAGAAAGAGAAAGAGAATGAGAGTGAGCCAGCTCTGGTTCCATCAAGGGAGCGCCATCCTCTTGACCTCTTTTAAACCTAATTACGAATTACCTCCCAAATACCATCACATTGGGGATTAGCGTTCCAAAAAAGAATTTTGGGGAGGAAACAATTCAGTCCATATAAGTGGCATTAAGTATATTGACACTGTTGTACAATCAAAACCCTGTTCATCTCCATAATGTTTTCATATTCCCAAACCGAAATCTGTACAAATTAAACACTAAGATCTCATTCTTCCCTCCTTTGGCCCTTGGGAACCACATTCTATATTTTAAGAATTAGACTACTCTACATACCTCATCTAAGTGGAATCATATTGTATATATATTGTCTTTTTGTGACTGGTTTATTTCACTTAGTTTAGTGTTGTCAAGGTTCATCCACGTTGTAGCCTGTCAATTTCCTTCTCTTTTAATTCAGAGTTCTATTCTGTGAGACGTATATACTACATTTAGTTTATCCATTCATCTGTCTATGGATACTTGGGTTGTTTCCACCTTGTGGTTTTTGTGAATAAGGCTGCTATGTATAAATATTTGTTCAAGGCCTTGATTTCCATTCTTCTGAATGTATATTTAGAAGTGGAATTGCTGGTTCGCATGGTAATTCTACTTAAAATTTTTGAAGAACTGTCAAACTACTTTCCACAGTGGCAACACCATTTTACTTTTCCATCAGCAATGTATAAGCGTTCTCATTTCTCTACATTCTTATCAGTATTGTTATTTTCTGTGTTTTTTGTTTGCTTGTTCATAAAAGGCATCCTAATCAAGTGGTATCACATTTTAGTTTTGATTTTCATTTCCCTAATGACTAGTGAGGTTGATAATCTTTTCATGTGCTCTTTAGCCATTTGTGTATCTTATTTGGAGAAATTTCTGTTGAAGTCTCTGTCCATTTTTTAATAGTTTTGTTTTTTATTGTTGTTAAGGTTTTGTAGTTCCTTATGTATTCTGGATAGTATTCCCTTATCAGACCTGTTATTTGTAAACATTTTCTCCCATTCCGTGGCTTGCTTTTTCAATATATTGATAGTGTCCTCTGATATGTGAAGTTATTAATTTTGATGAAATCCAATTCATTGATTTTTTTTTCTTTCAGTTGCCTGGGTTTATGGTGTCATACCCAAGAAATCATTGTCAAAACCAGTGTCATGAAGCTTTCCCTATATGTTTGCTTCTATGGTTTTCATAGTTACTAGCTCTCATATTTAGGTCTTTGATACTTTTTGAGTGATCTTTATTGTTTTGCATCCAGTTTTCTCAGCACCATTTGTTTTGTTTTTGTTTTTTTAGACTTTAACCCCATTTTATTTTATTTTTTATTTTTTATTTTTTTTATTTTTTTCAATATATGAAGTTTATTGTCAAATTGGTTTCCATACAACACCCAGTGCTCATCCCAAGAGGTTCAGCACCATTTGTTGAAAGACTTTCCTTTCATCATTGAATGGTCTTGGACTTTCTATGGTTAAAGATCTGTTGACCGTATATGTGTGAGTTTATTTCTAGGCTCTCTGTTCTAATCCATTTGTCTGTCTTTATTCCAATACCACATTGTTTTGATTATGTAGCTTTGTAGTCAGTTTTGAAATCAAGAAGTGTAAGACCTCTAATATTATTCTTCTTTTCAAGATTCAGGCTTCCTTGAGATTCCATATAAATTTTAGAATGGGTTTTTCTGTTTCTTCAAAAAATATCATTGTGCACTGTTGGTGGGAATGCAAATTTGTGTAGCCACTGTGGAGTACAGCATGGAGGTGTCTCAAAAAACTAAAAATAGAATTACCATATGATCCAGTGATTCCACTACTGGCTATGTATTCAAAGAAAATGAAAGCACTAATTCAAAAAGATATATGCACTGTTATGTTTATTGTAATATTATTTACAATATGGAAGCCACCCAAGTCTTCATCCATAGATGAATAGATAAAGAAGATGTGTTTACACATCTGTATACATACATGCATACATACATACATACATACATATGTGTGTATACATACATACATACATACATACATATGTGTGTATACATACACAAAATGGAATATTAGCCATAAAAAAGAATGAGATCTTGCCATTTGCAACAACATTGAAGAATATAGAGGGTATTATGCTAAGTGAAATATGTCAGAGAATTACAAATACCATATGATTTCGCTCCTGGGTGCGATTTAAGAAACAAAATAAATGAACAAGGAAAATAAGAGACAAAAAAAGAAAACAGACTCAAAAATAGAGAACTAACTAGTGGTTTTCAGTGGGGATGTGGGTAGGGGGATGGGAGAAATAGATCAAAGGGATTAAGAGTACACTTATTGTGATAAGCACCGAGTAATATATAGGACTGTTGAATCATTATGTTATACACTTGAAACTAATATAAAACTATATGTTAATTATATTTCAATAAAAATGTCATTGGGATTTTGATAGGGATTTCATAATAGTAATAGTAAATGCTATTACTTTGGGTAGTAGTGACATCTTAACAATATTAAATATTCTAATCCATGAGCTATGATGTCTTTCTACTTATTAATGTCTTCTTTAATTTCTTTCAGCAATATTTTGTAGTGTTCAGTGTACAAGTCTTTCACCTTCTTGGTTAAGTTTATTTCTAAGTATTTTAGTCTTTTTGATGCTATTGTAATTATTTTCTTAATTTCCTTTTCAGATTATTGATTGTTAGTGTATAGAAACACCACTGATTTCTATTCTTTATCTTGTATCCTTAACTTTGCTGAATTCACTTATTAGTTCCTACAGAGTTTTTTTTCCAGAATCTTTAAGTTTTGTTTTGTTTTTTTTAAATACAAGACTATGTCATCTTTGAACAGACACAATTTACTTCTTCCTTTCCAATCTGGATACCTTTGTTTCTTGTTTCAACTAATTGTTCTGACTTGAACTTCCAATACTGTATTGAATAGAAATGGTAAAAGTGGACATCTTTGTCTAGTTCCTGATATTAAGGGAAAAGTGTTCAGTTGTTAATCACTGAGTATGATCTTAGCTGTGGGTTTTTCATATATTGTCTTTAATATATTATGTAAGTTGTCTTCTATTACTATTTTTTTACATATTTTTATCATGAATGGTGTTAAATATTGTTAATTGGTTTTCTTCCTCAGTTAAGGTAATCATGTGTTTTCCCCCTTTATTCTATTAAATGTTTTATTATATCAATTGATTTTTATATGTTGAACTATCCTTGCATTCCAGGAATAAATTCCAATTGGCCATAATTTAAAAATCCTTTAATATTTTCCATACCCTTTAACATTTTTAGCCGTTACAGTAAATGTGTGGTGGTATCTCATTATATTTTTAATTTTAATTTTCCTAATGATTTCTTAGGTAAGCATGTATTTTCATGCTTGTTTGCCATATGTATATGTTCCGTGGTGAACTGTTAACATTTTTGTTTATTAAAAATAGAGTTTTTGTCTCTTTATTATTGAGTATTGAGTGTTCTTTATATATTCTGGATACATGTTCGTAATGAGTTATATGCTTCAAAAATATATGCCTCAGTTTTTGACTTGTCTTCATATTCTTAATAGTGTATTTAGGAGAGCAAGAGCTTTTAATTTTGATTACATAACAATTTATCAATTTGTGATTTTAATGAAACATACTTTTGATGCCATATCTAAAAAAAAGTCTCCAGTGATGGAATGATTAAGTCAAGGGAATAAAAAGCAGAGCATAAGGAATATAATCAATAATATTGTAACAGTGATACAATGGCGCAGATGGTAGCTATGTCTGTGGTAAACGCAGCATAATGTATAAATTTGTGAAATCACTAAGGTGTACATCTGAAACTAATGTAACATTGTGTTTCAATTATATCCAAATTAAATAAAAATTGTTGAAACTATAAAAATAGTTGAAAAATACATAATAGGAAAAATAAATAATAAAATAAAAACTCATTTTCTTAAAGCAAATTCACAAATATTTTTCTCTTATATTCATTTATAGAAGCTTTAGTTTTAGGTTTTAAATTTAGATCTGTATCTTTCTTTGAATTAGGTTTTATATGTAGTGAGTGCTAAAGATCAATTGTGTTTTATTTATTATTATTTTGTATATAGATGACCAGTTTCCCCAACATTATTTGTTGAAAAGTTTATCCTTTCTATTAATTTTTTTTGCATTTTTGTCAAAAATGAGTTGCCCAGATATGTGTGGATTTATTTCTGGAGTCTATTATTTTCCATTGATCTTCTTATGTATCTTTATGCCAATTATAATCAAAATAGTGTACTATTGGCATAATTTGTAGTGTTGTCACCTCTCTCAATTCTGATATTGGCAATTTGTTTTTTTTTTCTTTCTTTTTTTTTCTTGATCAGTCTGCATATAAGCTTGCCGATTTCATTGATTTTCTGAATGAACTAGCTTTTGGTTTCACTGATTTTCTTTATTTTTTAAATTTCTTTATTTCATTGTTCTTACCTGGTATTTAACATTTACTTACTTATGTATCTTTTGTGTGTCATTTCCTGTTCTTTTTCTAATTTTAAATTAAGCACTGAAGTCATTGATTTGGAACCTTCCTGTTTTGGAATATAGGCATTTAGCACTATAATTTTCCCAGTAAATACTGCTGTAATGTCATCCTGCAATTTTTATGTTATGTTTTTATTTATAAAACATGTGTTTTTATTTATATTTAGTTCACAGTATAAATTTCATTTTTGATTTATTCCTTGGCCCATGAAATATTAAGAAATTTTCTGTTAAGCTTGTAAATATTTGGAATTTTTTTCAGATATCTTGCTGTTATTAATATCAAATTTAATTTCATTATGACAAAGAACACATTTTATATGACTTGAAACTTATCAAACTCATTGAGGATTATTTATGACCTTGCATATTGTGTCTTGATAGATTTATCCATGCATACTTCGAAAGAATGTGTAGTTTGCTCTGGTTGGGTGGCATGTCTTTTGAATGTCAATTAAGTTATGTTGCTTGATAATGTTCAAGTATACTATATGTTTTTCTTTATCTAGTTCTATTAGATACAGAAAAATGGTATTGAAATCTTCAACTGTATTGTAGGTTTTCTATTTCTCCTTGCCTTTCTATCAGTTTTTGTTTCATGTGTTTTGAAACTGCATTTTTAGGTGCATAATTAATTTAAGATTATTATATAATCAACTAATTGACTCTTTTATAACAATAAAATAAACTTCTTTATTCCTGGTAGTATGCCTTACTACAAAATTACTTGTTATAATATTAAAATAGCTACAGCAGGTTTTTGCTTAGTGTCAGTGTGGTATATCTTTTCCCATACTTTTACTTTTAACCTATTCATGTCTTTATATTTAAAGTGTGTTTCTTCTAGTCAGCATAAAGTTAGCTCTTGTTTTATAATCCAGTTTGACAATTTCCACTTTTTGGGGGTTATTTGGACAAGTAACATTTAATGTAATTAATGATACGGTTAGGTTTATGTCTATCATCTTCCTATTTGTTTTTATTTGTCCAATCTGTTCTTTTTTTCCCCATTTTTCTTCTTTTTTATGCTTTTTAAAATTGATTGAATCTTGTTTATTAATCCATTTTATTTCCTTTGTTGGTTTATAAACTATAAGTCTTTATTATTGTAGTGGTAGTTTTATGGTTTTTTAAAATACATTCTTGGGGCGCCAGGGTGGCTCAGATGGTTTAAGTGTGTGACTCTTGATTTCAGCTCAGGTCATGAACTCACAGTTTGTGAGATCAAGTTCTGTGTTGGTTTCTGCATTGGTAGTACAGAGCCTGCTTGGGATTCTGTCTCTCCCTTTCTCTCTGCCACTTCTCTCTCTCTCTCTCTCAAAATAAATAAACATTTAAAATAATAAAATAAAACACATTTTTAACTCAAAGCAATCTATTTTCATGTACAATAATATAATAGACAAAAATAATAGGTAATATAATAGTATATAATAATAGGTAATATATTATGATATAGCATAACATATAACTGTATGCTTTCAATATTATACACTTCATGTAAATAGAAGAAGTTACAGCTATTAGTCATCCCAAATTTTGTGCTGTTAATTTATATACTTTCCTTATACATTTGTTATAAACCCCAAATGAATGTTACTATTTTTATTTATACAGCCAATTAACTTTAAAGAGATTTTTTTTAAAAAAATATCTTTCTTCTGTATGCCATTTCTTCCCTTAGGTCCATATCTCTGTGTGGTATCACTTTCCTTTTGACTGAAGGATTTCCTTCAACATTCTTATAAAAATTTTCTTTCTTTCTTTCTTTCTTTCTTTCTTTCTTTCTTTCTTTCTTTCTTAATGTTTATTTACTTTTGAGAGAGAGACAGAGCATAATTGGAAGAGAGGCAGAGAGAAAGGGAGACACAGAATCGAAAGGAGGCTTCAGGCTCTGAGCTGTCTCATGAACCGTGAGATCATGACCTGAGCGGAAGCCAGATGCTCAACCAACTGAGCCACCCAGGCGCCCCTCCTTCAACATTCTTATAATGTGGGTGTACTTGTGATGAATTCTTTGAATTAGTCCTAATTTTCTATTATTTTCTAGAAATATTTTTGCTCTGGGTATGAAATTGTTGGTTGATAGATTTTTCTTTTGGTACTTCAAATGTTCCACTTTTTGCTTACATTGTTTCTCATGAGAAATTAGCTATTATCCTTATGTTTATTCCTTTTGTTTGTAATGTGAGTGCTTTCACCTGCTCTGTCTGCTTTAAGAATTTTTTTTTTTATTAATGGCTTTGAACGATTTGATTATGATGAGTCTTGGCATGTTTTTTTCCCCATGTTTCTTGTCCTTGTTGCCCAGTAGTTTCTTGAACCTATGCATTTATATTTTTAAATAAATTTGGAAATTTTTCAGCCAGTTTTGTTTCAAGTATTTTTTCTGCCTTCCTTTTCAGGATCTCTAATTAAATGAAATATTAGATTTCTTAAAGTTGTCTGACATCTCACTAATATTGTTTTCAGTGTTTGTTCTCTGTGTGTTTGATTTTGTATATTTTACAGCTCTATTTTTTATCTTTAATTTTTTTCCATATGTCTTCAAGTTTAGTAACTTTTTTCAACTACATGTAATCATTCTTTAGGGATATCCAATGTATTTTCAACTTCTGACACTGTAGTTTTCATCTCTAGAATTTTGTTTGTGCCTTTTTTTGTATTTTCCCTATCATATTCACCATACTAAATATATAAAGTAGAGAAATAACAATTTAAATGTTCTTGTATGTAATTTTAATATTTGTGTCAGTTCTGGTTTGGTTTTCTCAATCAGTTACTGTATTAATTAAGGATTATATTTTCTGGTTTCTTTGTATGCCTGGTATTTTTTTTTTAATTTCAGGCAGACATTGTGAACTTTACCTTGTTGAATGACAGATATTTCTTCTATTCCTATAAATATTCTTGAACATTATTTTGGATGCACTTGGAAACACTTTATTCATTTCAGGTCTTAATTCTATAACTTATTAGGTGCATCAGGACCCAGTGCTCCATCTATCACTTATTATTCACCACTACTAAGACAAAACATTCTTATAGTTTACCCAATGACGCATGAATTATAAACTTTTCCACACCAGCTAGTGGAAGTAAACAC
The DNA here is from genome assembly GCF_018350195.1 of Panthera tigris. Classification (NCBI taxonomy): domain Eukaryota; kingdom Metazoa; phylum Chordata; class Mammalia; order Carnivora; family Felidae; genus Panthera; species Panthera tigris. The sequence goes on along the minus strand of NC_056667.1, from coordinate 109,111,400 downwards.
AATTGCTAGCTCTATGTGAACACTGGGTATTTTTCTATTATTCTTTCAGACGATTTTTCACTGAGGTAGTTTATTTACATGCAGGTGTTGATCAGTATTTTTATGAATACTTGAAGGGGACCCTCTGTAGGTCTATGAACTTCTTTCTATGAACACCCTTCTCTTTCACATACTGTCATATGAACTCCATCTGCCTTGGTGTCTTTCTGGGCTCTCAGATCTAACTTGTCAATTTACTAGACCATCGAGGTCTACTTGAGTTCCCCTTCTTGGTGCTCCAGCCTGGAAAATCTGTCAAGCAGTGAGTTGAGGGATTCATAGAACATACATAGTTTGTCTCCATCTCTCAGGGATGACTGTATTTCACTGTTTGATGTTGAGTTTTTAAAAAAATGTTTAATATATCTTACTTGTTTTTTAGGTAGAAAGGTAAATCATATCCCTGTTACTCCATCTTGGGCAGATACGGATGCCATATTTGGTATCTCTGATAACATTCTTAGTCAACAAAAATGATGTTCTAATATATGTTTCCTGTGTGCCAAGAAGTGAGCTTAAAGATGCATATTAGCAAGTCATTTGATCCCCAAGATAGCTCTGTAAGGCAGGCATCAGCCCATCTCTAACATGTTAACTGCATGATGCTTGGTAAATTATTTAATCTTTATGAGTTCTGTTTTTTAATCTACAAAATGGTGATAATAATAATAACAATAATAATAAATTGTTGCTATTTCCACAAAATTGTTGAGTTGATTAAATGATGTAGTAAAAGTTGAGCATTTAACTTATTGCTTGATGTGTAGAAAATACTCAGTATGGGGAAATCAAAGCATAGTGATGTTTAGTAACTTGCCAAAGATCACACAGCTGTTAAATGTCAGAGTTTGGGTGGAAGCCCAGCACTATCTCACCCAGGAATGCTGTGGTATCTCTCCAGGCAAAAACAGGGTGACAGTCTAGAGGGAGGGATGTCACTCAGCTGGCTGTGGTAGCAACCCAGAAAAATGAAGATGTGATATTAGCTGTGGGGGTGGGAAGCAGTAGGAGGTAGTAGAGAAAACAAGCTGGCTAGACACTTCCCAGTTTGCATACCTTCAGAACACTGCTGTTTAGTGAGCATGAGTAAAGTATTCTGATACCACAGACCTTGGTAAGTTGTGTGCTGTCTCATCACAACAGAATAAAAACTCTGTAGTAAGGAGAGCTTCTTAACTTCAATTTTTCTTTTAGTTTTCTTAATGTTTATTCATTTTTGAGAGACAGAGAGAGACAGAGCGTGAGCAGGGGAGGGGCACAGAGAGAAGGAGACACAGAATCTTAAGGAGGCTCCAGGCTCTGAGCTGTCAGCATAGAGACAGACATGGGGCTTGAACTCATGGACTGTAAGATCGTGACCCGAACTGAAGTTGGCTACCTAACCGATTGAGCCACCCAGGTGCCACAACTTATTTATTAATTAATTAATTAATATAATTTTTGCCATAAAAAATCTATACATAATTATATATAATTTTATGAAGTTGGAGGTAATAACACATCCATGAAACTATCACCACAATCTATGCCATAAACCTATCCATCATCCAAAGATTTCCTTCCATCCCCTTATTTATTATTATTATTATTACTAAAAAAAGTTTAAGATAAGATCTATCTTTTCAGTAAATTTTTAAGTATACAATATAGTGATATTAACTATAGACATTACACTGTACAGTAAGTCCTAGGATTAATTTATCTTGTATAACTAAAATTTTGTATCTTTTGGCTAATACTGTCCTAATTTCCCTCCACTCATCTCCTGCCAACCACCACGCCACATTCTGCTTCTATAAGTTTGACTATTTTTGGTTCATCATATGTCATTACATAGAATTTTCCCTTTTGTATCTGGCTTATTTCACTTAGCATAACATTCTCCAGGTCCAGTCATGTTACAAATGGCAACAGTTCCTTCTTTATATAGGTTGAATAATATTCCATTCCATATATATACCACATTTTCTTCATCTAGTCATCTTTTGATGGACAATTAGGCTGCTTCCATGTCTTGGCTATTATAAATAATGCTGTAATAACATGGGAGTATAAATATCCCTTCACGATTCTAATTTCAAATGTTTTGGATATATACCCAGAAGTGGTGTGCCAGATCATATGGTAATTCTATTTATGTTTTTTTGAGGAAACTCCATACTGTTTTCCATAATGGTTGTATCAATTTACATTTCCACCAACAGTGCACCAGGCTTCCATTTTATTCACATTTTTACTAACATTTGCTATCTTTTGTTTTCTTGATAAAAGCCATCCTAACAGGTGTGAAGTGATATCACATTGTGGTTTTGATTTAATTTGAATTTCCCTGATGATTAGTGATGTTGAACATTTTTTCATGTGTCTGTTGGCCATCTGTATATCTTCTTTGGAAAGATATCTATTCAGATTCTTTGCCCATTTTTAAATCGAGTTGTTGTTGAGTTGTAGAAGTTTCTTAGATATTTTATATATTAACCCTTTATCAGATATATAGTTTTCAAACATTTTCTGCCTTTCCATAGGTTGCCTTTTTATTTTGTTGAGTGTTTCCTTTGCTGTGCAGAGCTTTTTGGTTTGACATAGTCCCACTTCTCTATGTTTGCTTTTGTTGCCTGTATTTTTGGTGTCACATCTAAGAAATCATTGCATAGGTCAATGTACAAAAGCTTTTCTCTATGTTTTTTTTCTAGGATTTTTAATGTTTCACATATCACATTTAGGTCTTTAATCCATTTTGAGTTGATTTTGTGTATGGTATGATATAAGGACCCACTGTAATTCTTTTGTATATGGGTACCCATTTTCCCAGAATCATTTATTAAAGGGATAATTCATTTTCTATTGTCTATTCTTAGCACTCTTATCAAATGTCAGTTTGACCATATTCGTGTAAGTTTATTTCTGGGCTTTCTATTCTGTTCCATTGGTCAACGTGCATGTGTTTGATTACTGTATCATATTGGTTTGATTACTGTAGCTTTATAATAAAAATTTTTAATTAGGAAGTGTGATGCCTTTAGCTCTGTTTTTCTTGCTCAAAATTTCTTTGGCTACTTGGGATCTTTAGTGGTTCCATATATATTTTAAGATTTTTTTCTTATTTCTTTAGACATATGCCATTGGAATTTTGATATGTATTACATTGAATTTGTACATCACCTTAGATGGTATGGACATTTTAACATTAATTCTTCCAATCCATAAACATAGGATATCTTTTCATTTATTCATGTGTTCTTTTATTCATTAGTGTACAAGTATTTTATTTCCTTAGTTAATCTTATTCCTAAATATTTTCTTTTTGGTGCTATTGTAAATGGAATTGTTTTCTTAATTTCTTTTGTGGATGATATGTTGGGAGTACATAGAATGCAACTGATTTTTGTATGTTGATTGTGTATCCTGCAACTTTGAGAAATTTTTTTCAATTGAACAGTTTTTGGTGGAGTTTAACTTTGTTTAATCATAACATTCTATAGAGCTTCCATTTTTTTGAGCATGCCTTGGACTTAAAATCTATTTTGAGGCTAAATTTTGCATGGTTTAGTGATGATTTGGTCTGATGTGATGAGGAAGAGTGATGAATCTGGAATATCTTTCATGTTACTTCTTGGGTGGCTAAGAATATGATAGGATTCTGACAGTTTGGGGGAAATTGCTACTAAAAGAACAATTCTCACATTTGCTCCTTCCTTAACAGTAGCAGTTCCTTTTGATGTCACCAGGTAAGTATAAAAGGACAATCAGCTAGATTCACATCTGTTAATGGTAGGAAAAAAATGGGGAGTGAGAGAAGGAGACATGAAGAAATAGTTAAAGAGATAAGAGAAGAAGCAGAAGACGATGGAGTCACACAAACCAATGGAAAAGATTGTTTTAAGGAAAAGGGAATTACCAGCTGTGGCAGGCGGAATAATGGCCCTCAGAGCTGTCCACATCCTCATCTCCACAACCTATGAATGTGTTACCTTACATGGCAAAGGGGGCTTTGCCAATGAGATTAAATCAGGGGCTTTGACATGGGGAGGTAATGTCCTGAATTATTCAGGTGGATCCAGTGTAATCAGAAGGGTCCTTAGTCATGGGAGAGAGAGACAGACAAAGAGGTCAAAATGATGCAAAGTGAGGAATATTTGAACACCTCACTCCCCTGTTGCTGGATTTGAAAATGAAAGAAGGGGTCATGTGCCAAGAGATGCAGGTCGTCTCTAGAAACTTAAAAAAAAAAGAAATTAATTCTCTCATAGTACTTCCATAAGGAAGCAGCTCTGGTGACATCTTGATGTCATCCCAGTGAGGCCCGTGGCAAATACTGACCCCCAGGACTGTGAGAGAGCAAACTTTTGTGTTTTAAGCCACTAAATTGTGGTCATTTGTTCCAGCAGCAATAGGTAACCAACACAGTAGTGGTCTCCAATAAGAAAAAGGCTGAAAAAAACACTCTTCGTATTTTAGAAATAATTGGTGGCTTTAATTAGAGGAGTGTCACTAAGCTGTTGAGGAACGAAGCCAGATTTGGGGAACTGTAATACTATCAGGAAGTAGAGAAAGGAGGGAGGACATTGAGGATGGGACAGTGGTTAGAAGGGGACTCCAGGTCAAAGGGGCAGACTTCGCAGGGTTGGAGGGACTTCAGCAAAGTAAAGAAAAATAACAAAAAGTAGTGCCATTCTTACACAGTTTGTGAATTTACTATGCAATTCTGGAGAAAAAGAAAACTGCAAGGCAGAATCAGACCCTGGGAACTGAAATATCTCCATTCAAATAGAGCAGAGACAATGAGAGAGGTAGAATAGGTAGGATAATGCTGTTGTAGCAGCTGCCCAGCATAGATTCCTCTGGGTGCCTGTCCTCTGCAGTCTAGTTGGGACCTCCCCATGTGTTCTGGATTTACCCTTATCACTGCATTTACTTCATCATTGTGCCCATGTTTCTGGCTTCTCCGCTGCCTGCACATCCTAGAGGATGGGGCTGAGAAGCACTCACTGTTGTGTTCTCCTGGCCAACATGATGCCTGGCATGCTGCACAAGCTTTCTACATATTTGTGACATCAGTGGCTGAATGGGCAAGGGCCCTTCACTTTGCCTCTTTTAGCATCTTCCTGCTCTTCTCTGCAAACCTTGACCTTGCCTGTCCTCCTAGCCTCACTCATGGTCTTTCTTTTGGGTAGAGACCCTGTGGTGACTTCAGGTAAGCAAAAGGCCTATGTGCTGATAGTCAGGTTTCCACATGGGTGTGGCTGAGTGCATGCTTATCTCCACAGCCAACACTGGCAAGGGCCACATTGCGTTTAGCAAGGGAATTGTTCATTAAGAGGAGGGAGCATTCACAGAGCTGACCTGACATCCTGATAAAATACCAAATGACTTTCAGTGATTTATGGGCACAGACGCGGCTCCTTGCTGGCTCATGTCAGAATGGGCTGGAGTGATAAGCACACACTTATCTCTGGGCCTTGATGAATGACAGGGAAACCTTGTACCATAAAGGCAACAAAGCCACCCTGTGGGAAGAGGACTGTCACAGAGTGCATTACGAAAGCCCAATCAGCCTCCTTGTGGGAGGACAATTAATGGAATTAAAAGTTAGAATTTTAATTATCATACAAATTAGAAGGAAATTAATCAGCTCATATTTTATGACTTGTCTTGGTGTAGAGCACTGCTGGTTAAGTTTTATGGCAAATCTTTGATTAATTGAGACACAGCATGAAGGTATAAAATCCAGACTCAAACCGCATGTTAATATCCCCCTTTCCTCTCATGCTGCCCCAAGGTTAGAAACTGGGTAAAGGAGAGATGATACTTGAAGACGCACACCCGTATATGCAAATGCAGCTTACACTATGGCCTTCCTGTGTGCCTGTGACGCTTTCTCAATGTGGACAATGTGTGAGATCTTTTGTCTCACCTCCTTTTTCATGTGGTGTCCTTCGACTTCTGTTTTCTGCCAACCACCCTTTGGTTGGGAGGCTCCTGAGCACTGCATCCACCACCTGACTCTGGGCAGATATCCTAGGACCAAGGGTCACTGCAGAGCCATTGGTCAGAACTCCATGTGCATGTGTCCATCATCCCAGACCTTCCCAGGGCCCTGGACCAAATTAAACTTTGCGACTGAAGGAAGGATGTTTTTCACAAGGTCAGCTCACTGCGTCTACAGCTCCATGTCTGTTAGCCTGGATCCCTCAAGTCAGAGTGAAGGCTTCAGAGACAGAAATGGACAGCTAACCACAACTGCCTGGGACACAGCACACAATGACACTTATCACTCTGTTGTTCCAGAGACACAGAGAAGTTACGAGTTTGCAGGTGACTATTTCAGTGGGGGAGGTGGGGAAAGTGTAGACGGAAAGGCAGTCTGTATGGGGCCAAAAGTGAGTCTTGGATTGAAGGTACCACTGACTGGATGTCTGATAAACATGCCAGCCGTACCATGTCTGCCTCTAAGCTACTGATCTACCCTGCACCCCTCATGTCACCCCCAAACATGTCCCTTTCACAGCCTTCTCCATTTTGGTAAATAGCTTTTCAGTCCTTCTGCATGCTTAAGAAAATTTGGAGAAATCTGATCTTTTTGCAAATCTTGTAGTTTCTACTGTAAAAACATATGCAACCACTTATCACTCCCTTCACATACATACTGCTCCACGCACTGCTATCTGTCACCAGGGTCACCTGGGCTACTGTGATGACTTCCTCCCAGTCTACTTCTTCTATCCTTGTATACTTTGGTTGATTCTCAACAAATCTGCTAAAATGAAGCTCTTATAATATAAATCAAATCATGTCACCATACTGCTCAAAATACTCTGAAGCCTGGGTTTCACTTTGAGTAAAACTCAGTCTTCATGGTGATATTCAAGATAGTATGGTCTGGGCCCTTCACCTCCCTGACATCATGATCCTGTCCTCCCCTGTTCATTCCACCTAGTCTTGTGCCATTTGTACTTGCTGTGCTCCTTTCCAGGAATGCTCTCTCCTCTGGCAGTCAGGTGGCCCATCTCCCTCACTTCATTTTGGCCTTAGCTCAAAAGCTTCCTTCCCAGGGAAGCGTTCTTCACCACTCTGCCCAACAGAAGAGTCTCCCTGCTCCATGCTTACTGCATCCCCTGGCACATGGGTGTTCTGGTAAATGTTTAACAGTTGGCTCAGTGTTGGGGGGATGGGAACACCAGTTTGTAATGCTTGCTGAATTCAGAGAGATGAATGTTTTTACCATGGCCTATTTAAAGCTACTAGAGTGATGACAACTGCCTTGCAAAATTCCTGAAAATACAATTGGCTTTCACAAGCCTGTATAGGTAGTTGCAGTGTACTCCCCCTACAGTCTTTTTTCTGTTTCATTTTTTCCTTAGTACCAATTCTGACATATTATGTATTCTATTCAATACATCTATTCAATACATCACTCTCACCAGAATATACTTTCCAGGAGGGCAGTTAATTTTTTAACTATTCACTGTTTTTCCCTAAGCTTCTAGGATAGCACTTATCGCATAGTAGATACTCAATAAAATTCTTGCTGAATGACATTATTAATGGAATAATGGGTCCCTACTACTCAGAAACTGCTAAGTCTGGGGACACATAAATGAATAAGACTAGCCCCTTGACTTCTGCATAGTGATGAAAACAAGCCTCTATAATATAATGAAATAGAAACTAAAATAGAGGTTGTTCCTGATAGATATAACGATAATCATAGAACAATCATAGAAATTAGATTCAAATATGAGCTGTTTGATTCTGATGTATATGGGAGTGTGATTATGTAGCTATTAATAACATTTGACAAAGGATCCTGGAATGCCTAACTTCTAACATCCTTTCTCTTCATTAAATTCCATATATATACTCAGGACACTGGCGCTTTAGGAACCTGTGGAGTGCAGCTTGATCCTCAAAATGGGTGCTGGCTAACTGAAATACACAGCTTAGGTTAAGGCCCACAATATCCAAATTTACCACCCAGTCAGCCCTGGGGCCAGACTTTAAAAAAAAGGCTTAATGCTCCAGAATGCAGTAAAGTGGGAGCAAGTTACTTGTGCCTGCCTGGGAATATCTTGTGGCCCTCCACTCACTAGTGTTGTGAGTGGCAGTGACCTTGTGTGGCAAAGGCACTTGTGTGCCTTTTAAAACACAGTTATCTTATTTACTAGCAAGTGTGGTTGCAAAAGAATATGAGTCATTAGGTCAATGTTTACCTCATTTTGAAGAAACATGAGGAGGGAATGAGGAGAAAGGTGATGGCTTTTCCTTCCCTTTATGGATTGTTAGTGATTTAATGTGCAATTTATCCCAGTGACAGATGTGTTTTAAAATGCGGAAGGATGAGGGAAATGAACATTTATTGGCAATACTAAGTTGCTTTGTTGGACATTACACACATATATAGGTCAAGAGTTTGGTTGACAGAATTCCTGACTGACACTTGATTTCTGTGCAGGTCATGATCCCAGCATTATGGGATCAAGCCCTATATCAGGCTCCACACTGAGTGTAGAGCCTACTTAAGATTCTCTCTCTCTCTCCTTCTGCCTCTCTCCCCATCTCATGCTCTCTTTCTCTCTCTCTCATAATAATAATAATAATAATGCCTGAAATCCTTTAATATATGCTCATAACCTATATGGTAATTTGGAACAGAGCATAGCAATTCTTGGGTGTTTCTTGGTGTTTATTAATCATTCTGTGTGCACCAAGTATCTTCTATTTGTCCCTACATGTACACTCTTCCTTTTTCCACCTGCCTAGTGCCCTGGGACATGATCTACATAGACTAATAGGTCCCCATTGCTGGATTTCTGGTTGGGTTGGGCCAATGTGAAGCCCAAGGAGAATATCAGAGGGAGGAAGGGGAAAAAGTCAGGATATCTATTTTTCTGGCTCCCTCTTGCAGAGATATTGATGCACCTGCCTATCATGGGTCAGAATTGCTTCAGGTATCATGCTCTGTGGAAAGTACCTCTGACTGCTTGATGGCTATTGGTCTTGAAAAATTTTATGTGGGTTTCCCGAAGACCAGGATGGATTTTCCCTCCATTAGAGGAATATGGAATTTACTGTTTCCAAATTGTGGGCACCACACGTAGGGATCACTTCGGACGAGCTGTATAGCCTGAAGTTCCTTGGCGGACACAGGTTATGCCTTTACAAAGTGTAAATAGATGTGAAGGTCAGAACTTCTCAGAGACTTTTAATTTTGTTTTTCTTTATATTCTGTTACTTTTTCTGCTCTGCTCCCTCAAGACAGTTTTTCTACATTCCCCAGGGTTTTAAGGAATCAGGGCATGGGAACAATTTGTCTTGCAGTTACCATGAAGGTAAAGCCAGGAGGCTTAAAAGCTACACCTATAACAGTTTCCAGTGTGAGTGAGCCCTGGGCCATATCTTCTGAAAAAAAATTCTGCTTTTAAAAACACCTTCCTTCTCCTTTCTTTATCAAGAAGATCTGTAGAAAAGCCCCCTTGGGGGTGGAGTTTAAAAAGCAGAGGACACAGAGCATTCTGGAAGAATGATCTCATTTTGGTAATGATGATTTCTTTAGAAGATCCAGAGATACTTGGTTAAAAGTATTTGGTATAGATAAAAATAGCAAGGAGATAACATCCTCATTTACAAATTAGAAAATGTTAAAAAAAAGTTTTCATTCCATGTGACAAGACAGGCACTCTTACTTATTAGTGTGGAGTGGAACACATTCGGAAGGAATTTGACAACGTGAATACAACCTAGAAGATAATTATACCTTTGGGTCTGCAATTCAACTTCTAGGAAATTATATTAAGTAAAATCTAAAATGGTTAAAAAAAGCACTATGCATAAAGATTGATTTATTCAATAAATATTTATTGAGAGCTACCATATAGCAGATGTCTTTTAAGTGCTGAGACTACAGCAGTGAATTAAGAACAAAGCTGTCCTGTGCACAGGAATGCCTCTTCAAGTCAGGACTGGGGGGTCTTTTGATAAACAAACAAAGAATTAGAAAATAATGTATCATTAAAACTTTATTAACATTGTCCATTTATGGCCAAAATGAAGTAAGAACACCATAGCTTATTTTTTAACAATGGTCACAGCAAAACACACTGGACAAAATACAAAAGCAAATGCCTGAGGACTCAAAAAGACACAGCAGACAGACTGGGGTGGGGGGTGTCAAAACTCCCAACATGGACAATGACCAAAAAGGTGGCTGTGAGTTTCCTGCTTTGTTTAGTTTGGTTTTCCTGTTAAGTGTCAGTGACCCAAATATAGCAAATATATAGCAAATGAAGTTGGCAAAACTGCAAGAGAGGTTTGTCACTCAGGACAGAGGATGGGGAAAAAAGTTCCGATGAGAGAGGGAGTGTGGAGAGAAGCCTTATGGTTTTTCTTTTTTTCCCTGTTTTTTTTTCCCCTTTCTCCTGGGTCTGCTTGAAGACATGTTCCAGTCTCACTACCATGGAGTTGCATTAGCATCTAAGACTTCAAGAGGAAAATCATCTGGTTGGAAGGAGAAACTGGGAAAAGTGTTTCACAACGAATATGTGGGAGTATCCCAGATGTATTTTTTTCTCTCTTTCTTACCACTTCCTCCCAAAGGCAGGCACTGTAACATAGAACAACATAAGTGATTAACACTGAAGGAACTCTGTTTTTCTGGGCAGGGAAACCAGGAAAGGAGCCCCGCAGAAGAGGAGAATATTGGAAAAATTCTGAGAAGATGACCAAAATCCATGTGAACCACCCCGTACAGGGCACACCCAGATGACACTAGCAAAGGCTTCTAGAACTGAAGTACCATAGAAGCCAAACCCTAGTCCCAATCCAAATCTTGATGGTGCATGTGAGGACCAAGCAGCGATGTCTGTGAGAACTGAGTTTATGTTGGAATTACCACTGACAGAAGGCAGAACTTGCAATCCAAACTCAGTTGGGTTGATTGCTATCAAAACAAACAGAAAATTAATGTTCTTCAGAGAATTTTAGCATGACCCAGAGTTGCATAACATAGTATTTAAAATTTTCAGAAAATGTCACCAATCTTAAGGGAAAAATACAATCAAAAGAGGCCAGCCCTGGAATGACCCAGATATTGGAATTGTCAGATAGACTTTAAAACCACTTTATAACCAGTGTTATAAAGATCACTTCACAACAGTGATCTGGGTGGCAAAGGAAACATTTTTGAAACAAATGTAGATATGGGAATTTTCAGTGGAGAAATAGAAATTATAGAAACAGAACCAAATGTGAATTTTAGGACTGTGAATTGCAATGTCTGAAATTTACAAAGTTTCTAGGTTGACTCATCTAAATGGAGATGATAGAGAAAATAATCAATGAATTTGAAGACAGAGGAACAGAAATGATTTGGTCTGAAGGACAGAAAGTAAAGAGATTGAAAATAAGATGAACAGAGTCTTAGGGACCTTTAGAACAATATGAGAAGGTCAAACATTGTGTCATTGAAATCTCTAAAAGTGAAAAAGGGTGCAATGTTAAAAAATATGATGATATAATGGGTGAAAACTCTCCAAATTTGGTGAAAAACATAAACTTATAAATTCAAGAATTTCTGTAAAATCCAAATAGGTTAAATGCAAAAAAAAAAAATACCATTCCCATGAGAAAGAATGATGTAAGACCTCTATTGTACATCCTGTACAAAAATTAACTCAAAATGCATCATATACTTAAGTGTAAAAGTTAAAACTATAAGCCTCTCAGAAGAAACCGTGGGTATATTTTGTTGTAATCTTGGATTAGGTAGTAGTTTATTAAATATAATAACAGAAATATAAGGAACAAAAGAAAAAATAGATAAACTGCATATCATCAACATAAAAACTTTTTGTGCAGAGGACAACATCAAGAAAGAGAAAAAATAACCCACAGACTGGTACACTATATTTCCAAGTTATGCATCTGATAAGACTTGTATCCAGGGTACATAAATAACTATTGCAATTCAGTAATAAAAAGACAACTCAATTTTTAAAAATAGGAAAGCAATCTGAATAGATGATTCTGCAAAGAAGATAAAATTTCATCAAGCACATAAAAAGATGCTCAACATCATTAGCCATTAGGAGAATGACAATAAAAAAGTACGATGAGATACCACTTCACACTCACTAGGTTAGCTATAGTCAAAAGGACAGAGGATAACAAGTGTTGGTGAGCATGCGAAGAAATCAGAACTTTCACATGCTGCTGGTGAGAATGTAAAATGGTTCAGCTGCTTTGGAAAACAGTCTTGCAGTTTCTCTTGAGATTAAATATAGAGTTACTGTGTGATCTGGCAATATCACTCTTAGATATATACCTAAGAAAAATGATAACATGTCTACACACACACACACACACACACACACACAATGTACATGAATGTCCACAGTGGCATTACTCACAACAGCCCCAAAGTGGAAATAATCCAAATGTTCAAAGCTTGATGAATAGATAGATAAAGTATGTCCTTATAATGGAATATTACTTGGCAATAAAAATAAACAAATTACTGACACATGCTACAACATAGATAAACCTTGAAGATATTATGCTAAGTGAAAGAAGCTAGACACAAAGGAACACATTTGTATAATTCCATTTATAAGAAACTTCCAGAATAGGCAAATATAAAGGGACAGAAGGTAGATTAGTGGTTGCCTAGGGCTGGAGATGATGGGGAGTGGGAGGTAACAGCTAAGGGAGGTAGGATTTCTTTTTAGGGCAATGAAAGTGTTCTACAATTTCTGTAATGAAGGTTTCACAACTCTGTGAATATATGAAAGTCCACTGAATTGTAGTAAATGGGGGATTGTATGGTATGAGAATTATATCTCATTTAAGCTTTTAAAAAGGAATCATGTTTCCAGACATATTATCACCAAATTTCTAAAGAAATCAAAGCTCTTTAATGCATTCAGGAAAATATAAACATATTACTATGGGGGAAACAATTTTCATGAATGCAAATTTCTCATCAGAAATCAAAGAAGACAGAAAGTGGTGGAGTAATGTATTCAAAGTACTAAAAGAATAAAATTCCTGACCCAGAATGCCATATCCACTGAAATTATCCTTCTGGAATGAAAGCAAAATATAGTCCTTCTTAGATGAACGAAGAGAATTTGTTTCCAGGAGACTTGCTATAAAATGAATCCCATAGGAAGTTATTCAAGGAAAAGGGAAATCATACCAGGGGACAACTGGACCTTCAAGAATTAAGGGGAACATTCGTGGTAAAGATCTGGGTAAATATAACAGACTATATTTCTCTTCTTAAGTTCTCTAAAATATGTATAACTATCAAAAGCAAGATCATAACATTGGGGAGTTTCAGTGTATACAGATACACTGAATATATATGTCATATGAAAATATATGACATAGAAGAGAGAGGGTAAAGAGTCTCATGATTGTGAAGTTTTGTTTCATTTGAAGTGGTAGAGTATAGTAGATTGTGAAAAGTCTCATATTCATATTATAATACCTAGGGTAAATCAATTAAAATATACAAAGAGATTTATCCTGAAAGCCATGCTAGCATAGTGACCCAGAAGAATGAGGTGATATGATTCCACTGTAACAATCCACTGAGTATCATTTTCATCTGTCTCTTTCCTATGCTATTCTTACTACATGTTGAAATGGTCCTGGTCACAACTCAGTAATCTTATTTCTTGACCAGTAAATGGGCTGAGACCTCTAGTTCAGCAAATACCGGCATAGGCTAGAACTGGACAAAAGTGGAGGTTTCAAGCAAGAAGGATTGGAGACAGTGAAGGGCGGGAGGAAACCCGCTCATAAACCTCCAAATTTTTCAGAGGTTAACTGGGAAAAAAATTCTGTTGCACAGAAGAAAACTTGGTTATCTCAGACTTAGTTCAAGGTGGAGAGGAAAATCTCAAAAAAAAAAAATCTCCCACTGGGAATTTCTAGTCTGTAATTGTATTCAGATAGATCAAGACTTTACATTAGATCTATGGCCTTAGACACTTCAAGCTAAAATTTTAATTTAAAGTAGTTGGTAGTATCCACAGGTGCCATCAGAATCAGAGTCAAACTGAAATAATCTCTGGAGCAATCACTTTAAATATCATCCTGAAGGAAGTCTCCAAGGTAAAGTTTTAAGGAACATGAACTCAGAACTTCAAAGATCATTAAACATACAAGGAAATTAACTACCATGCATATAAGTCAGCAGAAAAAAACAAACAAACAAACAAAAAACTACAGGGTCAGATCTACAAACTCTTCAGATGCTGAACTTATCAGGTACAATACAAAAATATGAGGTTGAGAACCCAAAATAGGGAATTGAAAGTCTGCCTGGGAATATGAGACAGTCAAATAGCACTTGCAAAACATGAAAGATAATAATTGAAGTAAAAAAAAATTCAGGAATGTGCACATCTGTCTTGAGGATGGGCATAGTGACTTAGTTCTGAAGACGAGGGAAAAGAATAGTCACCATAAAGTGGAGAAGCCTGGCAGGCACCAGGTTAAGCATGTGAGGAAGGTTAACACCACCAGAGATGTCCCATGGGTGTTGTGCAGCTCCTGTAAGATGTGATGAGAAGGGCGCCTTACCTGTGTGCTTTCATTCCCCAGCAGCCCATAAATCCAGTCTCATCATGAAAATAACAATCAGACAAAACCAAACTGAAGGACAGTATGCTCAAGTCTATACAGCATTAAAAGTAGGAAAAGCTGAGAAATTTTTAGGGAAGACTGGGGAAACACAAGGGCTAGATGCAATGAGGTTTCCTGGATTGGATCCTGAAACAGTTTTCATGGAAAACCAGTTGAAATTCAAATACTGTCTGTGTCTTAATTAATAGTTTTGGACTGGTGGCAGGTATTATATTTTGACAAATGTGCCATGGTAATGTAAGATGCTAACAATGAGAGAAACTGAGTAAGAGGTATGTGTGAACTTTGTGGACTATTTTGGCATATTTTCTGTAAATTCAAACTTATTATAAAATAAAAATGTTTATTAAAAACAACAGTATCTCAGGAATGTGTTCAACATAAGATTTGGTAATGCTGAAGAACAAACTATAACATGTATTGAAAAACATTCACTTGGAATAAACTTCAGAGGGCAAAGAAATGGAAACTATGAGCTTATATAAATGGCATGGAAGACAATGAGAATGTTCTAGTGAATTGATCAGTCTTGAGAGGAAAGAATAGAAAGAATAGACAATGCAAAAGGGGCGGGGTGAGGATATTCCAGAATTTGTGAAAGGCTCCATCTCCCCATTTTAGCTCAATGAATCTGAAGCAGCATCCATAGCAGTATGCAATGAAACTGCAGAACCCCAGCTAGAGAGAGGTCTTCTAAGCAGGCAGAGAGAAGACATGCTGCCTTCAAAGGAGCAGGATTAGACAGATCAAGGATGTCATAATGCGAGTGCATTATGTTTGGGGCATCCCTTAGACGTCGAAGTTGAGCTGTTTATTTGAGCCAGAGGTCATGGGAGATTAAAGGATGTATATATAAATATGTAAGTAACGGGATAATGGAAGCCAGTATACCGTGCAAAAACGTCTTCAAAGTGTCAACAACAGAATTGTATACTCTGAAAACTCTTTACAAATACAGAGGAAACAAGACAGATTCAGAAATAAAAGAAAATTTACTATAATAGCTCCCACTAAAGGCATATATAGAGTATATACTTAGAAAAAAGGAAAATAAGTGAGGTAAAAGAAGAAATGGTAAACAAAAACTTGGAGAGAACCTAACTAAATATTCACTGTATTGAAACAATGCAGTGTATTGTAGTTTTTACAGCTTCAAAATCAAACCACTTCTAAAACTCTTAACAATAATATAATTTGTGGGGGAGCTCAAAGGTGATGATAATGCTGAATTCTTTAAATTGGGAAGAAATTAAGGATACTGCTAGGGTGTAATTACATGTTTTTAAATTTCATGAGTTACATATATATGGTAGAGTTTATAACTAATAAGATACAAAGAATAAAAGATAAAATAAGGGAAAATAGCCAAAACCATGTAAAGAGAGTATCAAGAAAAATAAAGAAAAGAAAGGACGTATGAAACAGGCCATGAGAAAACATAAAATGCCATGTAGATGACAAGATTCACTTAGATAATACCTTCAGGGAAGATTTCTCAAGAAAAAGATGTTCAAGCTGAGATGAGACAGGGACAACAGGAAGGAGCTAGCATTAAGAAAAACATTCCAAGGGAGAGAAAGGGTCTGACACTGAAGCTGCAGTTGGGGCAAAGGGTCTGGACCACTCAGGCAGAGGTTGAAAATGTGGAGAGGGAGCCAGTTCACATAGGGACACTACAGTAGAAGGACTGGCTTTTACTCTAAGTGCATGGAAAACATCGATGGGCTTTAAACAGAAGAGTTAAATGATCTGATTTTGATTTTAAAACTCTGGATGTTTTTTGGAGATGAATTGCATGGGGCATGAGTGGGGAGCCAGGAAGGCTATGGAGGCAGTCCCGGAAGATGTGGTCATGGTAGTACCAGCATGGCGAAGGGAGATGGGGGAGCTGGATGGGGTGCTTTACTTCGAGGAGATAACCAGACAGGACTTTTACTGGGTTGATGGGTGTGGATGAGAGGCGAGGCAGAAATGAGTGATAACCTTTGATTATGTGTGTGTTTGTGAGAGAGCCTGTGGAGTGTGTGGAGGGAAGGATGGAGGTAGGAAAAAAAGAGGAGAGGGAGAGTGAGACAGAGACTAAGTATATGACTTCATTTACTGAAGCAGAAGTGCTTATTTGAACTGGAGGTCATGGGGAGTAGAAAAATGTATATATAAATATGAAAGACAACAGTACAGATGTGGTGTATAAAGCCATGGAACAAAATGGGATTGCCAATGACGGGAGGGCAGGGAGAGAAGAGGTCTCAGGACAACTCTCCGGGATGATAATCATGTAGAAAGGAGGAGATTATGTGAGGAGAGTAGCCTAAGAAACTGCTGTCAGTGGGGTGAGCAGAAATCACGAAAGCATAGGGCTGTGAGGACAAGGAAGGGGTATCTACAGAGGGAAAGAGCCTCAATATGGTTAAACCACTGGGAGATAATTTTCAGCAAGGCCAGAGAGGTGTCCTTTGCCTTTGGCAATGTGGAGATCATTGGAATCCTTCATATGAGGAAGAACTCATTTAGAGGAGAAGAAAACAGTGAGAGGGAAGCTAGACTGGGTAAGTAGAAGGTGGTTTGAAATAAATTTGAGATGAACCGGGAGGGGCAGAAGGTACTGCTTATATATTGTGCAAAGGATGGTATCATGGGGGCCCGGAGAAAGACTTGCTTTTTATGTAAAAGGGATTTTACTGTGTCTGCAGGATCCAGAACTCTTGCCTACCTAGGAAGCTTTTGTTTCTCCTGATGTGGCCAAGCAGTCATAAACAGACCTGGTGTTTTGTGGGCTTCTGTTGCTCCCCATTGCTATTGCTATCTGGAGAACATTCTGGCAGCAAAGCTGTGTCTTGGTGGCTTGTGGAGCAGCCTGTGGATTGTAGCAATTGTTCAATCAATGCTTACACTGCTTCTTCTGCTCCATGCTACCGCAGACAGGGGTGGATGTAGCACACCCCAGGATACCGCTGGAGAAAAATATGGGCTCACAATTACTTGTATAAAATAAATCCTATTAAAATTTACTTTATAAAACAACCCCTTGAAGGAAGGAGGTTTGTCTTCCCTGGGATTGAAACAGCATCCTGCATGTTAGTGAGACTTCCATAATTATTTCTGTTGATATTTGGTGGCATAGTTTCCCTAGTATAACAACAGCTAACCTTAGTTAAATGTGTTTTGTATGTCAGGCACAATTCTAACTGCCTTATATGCATTATAACCATTTCATCATTTTTATAACCCCATTTTGCAGATGAGGAAACTGAGGCACAGTCAGATTAAAAAAGTTTCCCAAGTTACAGAGGTGGGATTCCAACTTGAGTCTGCTGTTAGATGCTGTACAGTGAATCATTACATGTACTGTCTCGGTTTTGAATTATGCATTTGAAGAAATTTTTTTAATGTTTATTAATTTTTGAGAGAGACAGAGACAGAGTGTGAGCAGGGGAGAGGCAGAGAGAGAGAGAGAGGAAAACACAGAATCTGAAGCAGTGTCCCGTCTCTAAGCTATCAGCACAGAGCCCGATGCAGGGCTTGAACCCATGAACCTGATCCAAATCATGACCTGAGCCAAAGTCAGATGCTTAATTGAGCCACCCAGGCACCCTTTGAATTACACATTTTTAGGAAACTCACTAGGGAAAATAGTAAATGGTCCCCTAATTCCACAATGATTTGGGTTTATTCCACAGCAAGAGAGCTTTTGTATTCTGTGAAAACATGTAAGAGTTAGCTGTTTAGGAAGATATGGGGGAAAAAAAAAGATATGTTTAGGAAGAAAGGAAACCAGTGTGTTCCTCATTCTTCATAGGAACTATTTGGGTGTCTTGTAAACACGTTAATTAAAAACACAAGTGTATGTGACATTATGTGTGTCATTTTTTATCACCTGATGTGGTGCTTACCACACAGGGATATTCAGAAAATTTGTTATTTATGATGATGTGGGCTATTTAAGCCAGGGGTTCATGAACATTTTCTGTAAAGGATCATATAGTGAATATTTCAGGCTGTTATCCATACAGTCTGTGTCATAACTACTCACTCTGCTGTAGCTTGAAAACATATTGTCATGGACAATATGCAAATGAATAGGCTGTCAGTGTTCCAATAAAGCTTTATATACAAAATGAGGTTGGAGCCAGATTTGGGCCACAGGCTATATAACCTGCTTTTGGCTAATATGGGTAATTACATTCACACACACACACACACACACACACACACACTCATTATGAATGTATATATGTGTGCATACACACATGTGGATATATGATAGAAATATAGCTAATGTTTTAAAAATGAAAAGTCGCTGCTGATACCTGAAAACCTATTTTGCATACAAACAGCCTTACCCTTTGCCTATGTATCATTCCTTCATCTCTCAGTGTACACTTACTTTTTCAGTCACTTCAAAACGTCAGGGGGCATGACAGCCTGCAGCCTACAGATGGAGGTCACTGTTCTGTTCTCTTCTAAGGGATTAACTCATTCCTGCTCCCAAATCAGAACAGCCAAAGGACTCTATTTGACCCTGTTTTAGAAGGGTGCTGTTTCTTCCTGTGGAAAGCATGAAGGAGGGTCATAGAGAGAAGGGGCAACCTGAATAGAGACATCCACACTCAGAGATTTTTATTGGGGCTGATGTCCAGCCCATCTGCTGCTAGGAACTAACTATGCCACATTATGGAGACTCAAAGCTAGGTATTGCTGTGGGTCCTATCTCGACCTGACTTGCTTTTCAGATATGGGAGATCCATCAGTGGCACAAAAGAAACACTGATGTTGAAAGCAGAACACACATATCAAGAGGAAGAAGAGCCTCTATTTGATTTATTACTTGATTGATTATTTGATTTATTTGGCTTGTTTTTAAACTGCTTTAGAAAACCTTTACATACTTACATAAATAAGTGGTTTATTTGCCTCTCAAAATTTGCGAATTTTAGCAAGATTTGCTTGAATTACATTTAACTATGTTATCAGTTTCTTTTTCTTTCCTTCCTCCCTCCCTCCCTCCCTTCCTTCCTTCCTTCCTTCCTTCTGTATTTTTTCCTTCCTTCCTTCCTTCCTTCCTTCCTTCCTTCCTCCCTCCCTTCCTCCCTCCCTGCTTCTTTCTTTCTTTCTTTCTTTCTTTCTTCCTTTCTTTCTTTCGTTTTTTTTTTAAGAACACTATTTGTATGCTTACCTTTTACCCTCCAAAGTTAGCAGCTAGACATAATTGCCAGGATTTAAATCTGGGTATGTCTGAGTGTTTTGACCATGGCCCTGCTGCTGTTGTGGGGTCTCACAGGCAGAACTGAGACAAAGAAGACAGAATATTTCAGGAAGACATTTGATCTGACTCTTCTACTACTACTGCTACTATCACCATGAAGAAGGGGAGCAGGGAAGGAGGAAGAGCACAAAAGGAGGAGGAGGAGAGAAGAAATTAATATTGGAGATATCATTTATTGAGCACTTATTATGTGGAGAAACTGAAATAAGTAGTTTATATAAATAACCTCTAATTCTCATGACAGCCTTGTAGGTAGGATTTGTTGCCAACATTTTATTTTATTTTTTATTTTAAAAATTTTTAATTTTTTTTATTTTTAGAGGAGAGAGAGAGTGTGAACAGAGAAGAGGGGCAGAGGGAGAGACAGAGAATCACAAACAGGTTCCACGCTCAGCCTGGAGCCTGATGCAGGGCTCAACCCCACAACCCTGGGATCATGACCCCAGCCGAAATCAAGAGTTGGAAGCTCAACAGACTGAGTCACCCAGCCACCCCTATGACCCACATTTTAAAGAAAAGGAAGCAGAATCAGAGAGGTTAAATCCATTTATAAGGTCACAGAGCTACCAACTGACAGAGCTGAAATGTGAAACACACATTGACTACACAGATTATGCTTCTACCCCTATCCAAGCCCATTTCCATTGTTTGCTTAGTGCTATTCAACAGCTAAATGAACCCCTTTCTTTCTAAGCATTCAGAGATAGCACAATCATTAGAGATAAGTGGTATTTGTCTGTTTTATGGTTCATTCAGCACTAAGATTTCATGAATCTAATAGAGTATTCTAGGATAATCCTAAAGAAATGATATCTCATAGGACAGCTTTTGATAGATTCTGTCCCCCCCTGACTTCAGAGAGGTGGTTAGTTATCAACAACATCAAATCAGATCAAACCATTTTCCTGGTCAGTGGATGGATTTAGGAGCTGTCCGTTCTGAGGAGGGGTATGAAATGAAGAATTGGAAATGGTGGGAGTAGGTTCACTCCAGACATACAGCATTGCCTATAATAGGTGCACACAGAGCTCTGGCATGTGTCCCCAGAGTCTTACTCTGACTACTGGTATCTTGAAAAATTAGCCTTCTGCAATTTTGTGAAGGATAATTTCATTTAAAAATGATTTTTGGTCTCTACTACACAGCTGTAATCATCAAGACAGCATGGTATTGGCACAAAAACAGACACATAGACCAATGGAATAGAATAGAAACCCCAGAACTAGACCCACAAAAGTATGGCCAACTAATCTTTGACAGAGCAGGAAAGAATATCCAATGGAAAAAAAAGACAGTCTCTTTAACAAATGGTGCTGGGAGAACTGGACAGCAACATGCAGAAGATTGAAACTAGACCACTTTCTTACACCATTCACAAAAACAAACCCAAAATGGATAAAGGACCTGAATGTGAGACAGGAAACCATCAAAACCCTAGAAGAGAAAGCAGGAAAAAGCCTCTCTGACCTCAGCCGCAGCAATTTCTTACTTGACACATCCCCAAAGACAAGGGAATTAAAAGCAAAAATGAACTATTGGGACCTCATGAAGATAAAAAGCTTCTGCACAGCAAAGGAAACAATCAACAAAACTAAAAGGCAACCAACGGAATGGGAAAAGATATTTGCAAATGACATATAGGACAAAGGGCTAGTATCCAAAATCTATAAAGAGTTCATCAAACTCCATACCCGAAAAACAAATAATACAGTGAAGAAATGGGCAGAAAGCATGAATAGACACTTCTCTAAAGAAGACATCCAGATAGCACATGGAAAGATGCTCAACGTCGCTCCTCATCAGGGAAATACAAATCAAAACCACACTCAGATATCACCTCATGCCAGTCAGAGTGGCCAAAATGAACAAATCAGGAGACTATAGATGCTGGAGAGGATGTGGAGAAACGGGAACCCTCTTGCACTGTTGGTGGGAATGCAAATTGGTGCAGCCACTCTGGAAAACAGTGTGGAGGTTCCTCAAAAAATTAAAAATAGACCTACCCTATGACCCAGCAATAGCACTGCTAGGAATTTACCCCAGGGATACAGGAATGCTGATGCATAGGGGCACTTGTACCCCAAGTTTATAGCAGCACTCTCAACAATAGCCAAATTATGGAAAGAACCTAAATGTCCATCAACTGATGAATGGATAAAGAAATTGTGGTTTATATACACAATGGAATACTAGTTGGTGATGAGAAAGAATGAAATATGGCCTTTTGTAGCAATGTGGATGGAACTGGAGAGTGTTATGGTAAGTGAAAGAAGTCATACAGAGAAAGACAGATACCATATATTTTCACTCTTATGTGGATCCTGAGAAACTTAATAGAAGTCCATGGGGGAGGGGAAGAAAAATTAAAAAAAAGAGGTTAGAGAGGGAGAGAGCCAAAGCATAAGAGACTCTTAAAAACTGAGAACAAACAGAGGTTTGATGGGGGGTGGGTGGGAGGGAGAGGAGGGTGTGTGATGGGTATTGAGGAGGGCACCTTTTGGGATGAGCACTGGATGTTGTATGGAAACCAATTTGACAATAAATTTCATATTAAAAAAAACAACAACTGTAAAACAAGGAAAAAATGATTTTTGGGGTGCCTGGGTGGCTCAGTTGGTTAAGTGTTGACTCTTGATTTTAGGTCAGGTCATGAACTCACAGTTTGTGGGTTCAAGCCCTGTATTGGGCTACATGCTGACAGGGCAGAGCCTGCTTGAGATTCTCTCTCTCTCTCTCTCTGGCTCAACACTGCTGTCCCTTACAAATAAACTAAAAAAAAAAAAAAAAGAAAAGAAAAAAGATTTTCTATTTTTATTCTGCCCTCCTCAGCACATCTCCCTGTTGTTTGCAAGTGTTAAGGCCTTGTCCATGGCCATCTTCTTGGCCTGGCTAACATCTAGATTAGGAGCCCACCCTTGGGGCAGAGGTGATAAGCTTGGATGTCATGCAGGCCTAGCCTTTGAGCCACCATCAGTGGGAAGGACAGAATGAAGTTTTCTCCAAGGCCTTCCTAGATCTTTCCTTTGAAATGGTGGTGCCTGAGGGGAGACTGTTCCACCTTCCTAAAAAAGGGGCCCTGTTCTGGGTTCTTCCCAGGGTTCACGAACTGTTCTGTGGGGAGAAGTCTGTGAGCCCCTTCCTCCTTTGGTATAAGCCTGGCTGTTGCTGCTTTTCGGCTCTGGTGTGGGTGTGCGTGGAGTCCTGGAGGGACCTGGTTGACTAGGAGGAATGTGGGAGCAGTGCCCTGAGCCCTATCCCTGACCTAAGTGCTCTCCCTCCAGTTGTGGGACTGTCTGCCAGGGTCAGCCTCTGCTCTGCTGCTGTGTGGCTGTCCTGGATGTCTCCAATAGGCTCCTGTAAGGAAAATACAAAGTCAAACCTTATGCTCAATTTTCTTATTGAATTAGGTCCTCACCACAATCCCATAAAGCTTTACAATGGTTAGGGTTGAATACATGAGAAATCTGTGAAGGGAGATTCAGTGACAGGGCTTGAACTCTGGTCCATGGACACTTAACAAGCCTGTGCTGGTCCACTGTGATGGTGCCTCCCAGCAGGTATTATCAGTCTTTGGATGAGAGAGAGCCATTTAATTGTGGCTATAGTAAATACAAAGAGCAGTGAAATCAGTTGTACATGACTTAGCCTACCAATTCTTTCCTCTCAGGATTATCTCGTGTTCTCCCTTCTAAGAGGCCATGGTTCCCCACTAGCAAAAAGCTGGTGGTGGAGAAGACTCTGCACTTAAGTTCTACAGCAAGTCTGTCTGTTGCTTGCCATGTAATTTTGGTCACTTGACCTCTTTTTGGCTTTAGCTTCTATTTTTTTTAATGTTTATTTTTTGAGAGAGAGAGGGGGAGAGAATGGGGGAGGGGCAGAGAGAGAGAGAGAGAGAGAGGGAGACTCAGAATCTGAAGCAAGCTCTAGGCTCCAAGCTGTCAGCACAGAGCCCGATGCGGGGCTCAAACTCACAAGCTGTGAGATCATGAGACAGAAGCTTAACTGACTGAGTCACCCAGGCACCCTTTAGCTTCCTTTTTTGTGAGGTTAAGGGCTTGAACTGGAAAAACTTGTGAGGTTATCTCTGGATGTCGTATTTTGTAATTGCATAAGCTTGTGTTGCTACTGACTCAGCAATACTTAACAGGTACTGAACTATTACCTTTGAATTGTAACTTTGGTGATGGCATTTGTTTAATGCTTTGTGGTTTATGAAACTTTCTTTTCAGGACTCCACTGGTTATTATTACCTGATTTCAGATATACAAGGGTATTTTTTTAATTTCTTCTTTCACCTTATTTTAATATAATTTGTTGTCAAGTTAGCTAACATACAATGTATACAGTGTGCTCTTGGCTCTGGGAGTAGATTCCCATGATCCATCACTTACATACAACATCCAGTGCTGATCCCAACAAGTGCTCTCCTCAATTCCCATCACCCATTTCCGTCCTCCCGCCATCCCCTGCATCAACCCTCAGTTTGTTCTCTACAAATAAGAGTCTTTTATGGTTTGCCTCTCTCTCTGTTGTTTCTCAAATTCCACATGTGAGTGAAACATATGATATCTATCTTTCTCTTACTGACTATTTCACTTAACATATACAAGGAAATACTACTCAGCAATGAGAAAAAATGAAATCTTGCTATTTACAACAATGTGGATGGAACTGGAGGATATTATGCTAATACAATACAAGATTTTTAAAGCGTAAGTAACATGCCTACATTCTCAGAGATGACAGTGGTACAGCCTCTTGGAAACCCAAGCCAACCTGATTCCATGTCTAGGGCTTGACGATGAAATTCCTGGCACCAGCAAAGGACTGAAGTAATTTGAGAGTGAGCAAGACACTTTCCAGAATCTTTAGGTGTTGTAATTGCTTAGTTCGCTCCCCTTTGCCCATTCTGTGCAGAAAAGCATGATCATACCAAGTTTGTGACGGTGTCCTGCTTCAACTATCAAGACAGTGCAGAACAAGCAGGTGGGTGATCTTTCACAGTAGACTTTGTATACTAGTGATATCAACATCAAAACAAAGAGACCCAGGTCCTCGTTGGATGTGAGCCCAGCCACTCTCCCACCAATTTATGGTTCAGACAAGGGAGCTCAGCGGGGCCAATGACTTGTTGAGATCACTGCATTCCAGGGCTGCACATATTTCTCTTCCCTTCCCTGTCAACCTCCCGCCTGATTTACTCCTATTGCTTACTCCACAGTGCACTAATCTGTACTTTCTGAAGCTTCTCTTAATTAGGAAAGCCACTCAAAGAATGGTGAATATCACTGTGTTCAATATAACCCTGTTTATTTTTCCAGGAAATGCTTGGGCTGTTTGTGATATCCTTCCTTTTCTGGTGCCATGGGCAGATTTGTTGAGCTTTGTGTCCATGAGACCTGGCTTGCCTGCAGATGTTCATTTCCAATCCAATGGCATAGAGCAAACATGCAATCCCTTCTGGGATGTTGTGTCCTACCGTGTGAGAGACACAAGCAGGAGGCAGATTCACATCCTGTGCCCACTCTTCAGGTGTGACATGTTGGATTAGAGATTCTACTTGCTGGAGTTCCCTGCACATCCTGTAAACTTCTGCTGTAGTGATTTCAGACAAAAGAGGATCTGGATGGCTAGCTGAGGCCATCTATTCCAGGCCAAAGCTTCATAATGCTGTTGTGAGCTTTATGCTCAGTATAATCACAACTGTACCATGAAAAATCCTTTAATGCTACACAGTCGATGACCATCAGAACATGCTGCCTTCATGAGAATTGATTGTTGCTCTCTGATGCAGGCATCCCAGAGGAAACTGGGATGTAGTCCAGTGATTTCTCTGCATCATGCTTCTTCTTCAGTCACCAAGACTACTTCCAGATGGTAAAGTCTGTGCTCTTGAGGAGCTTCTGTGTTTCATTTGTGTCTATCAAGGGATTTGCTTAATATCTTTGTTGTTAAAAGACTCTACCTGCCTATAGCCTCTCTACCCTTCCCTCTCTCTTCTTGTCCCTGTAAATTGAGTACCATTCTGCTGAAGGCTTGCAAAACAAGTAGAAGACAACACTATGTAGCAAATTGCCCAAGGTTAACTACATTTATTCTTGATTTGCTCTTTATTGTTTAGTTCCTATCTATGAATTCCTATATTTGATTTTGTCTCTAAGTGTTTGGTTTATGGAGATACAATCAGACTTCCTTCCTGATCCTGGACTTGTGTGATCCTGACTTCGGCATCCTGCCTCCCCTTCCTACTCTTCTCCATTCCTTGGTCAGTAGCTGGTGTCCTCCTGGGAAACTGCTTCACTTCACAGCATGATGATGCTGAATGATCACTTGGCATTGCTCTCTAGGTAAGCCTTTGGAGACTGGGTTTATAACATAATTCTGCAGCTTGTGGGCTGGTCTTATTGTTTTCTTTCTTGTATTCCATTTTTAATGTTATAGAGTAGATATAGCCAAGGTTGGGGGGGGGGGAAGTGAGCTGTACATTTGGATTGGTGGGGGGTTTGCATGCCAACTTTTGCTACAAAAGCCCCAGTAAATGTTGCAATGTGTGCTTTCTAAAACAGAGGAATGTAGATATCCTCTTTCAGGTTTCCCGCTTTCAGGAGCTAGGACTTGATTAGTCAGGACTTTTTTCAGTTGTGAGGAAGAAAAACACAACTCAAATTTGCATGAGCAGAGTGGGTATATGCTGACTCATGTTATCAAGAAGTTCACAGAGAGGCTTAACTTCAGGCATGGCTCAATTCAGGAATACAAGATAATGCTATCTGGCCATATTTCCCACCTTGCTCTATCACTTGGTCCTTCTTTTTTTCTGTGTTGTTTTCATTCTCATTATGCAGCTTGAGTCTTCCAGGTAGTGGGTGAAGATAACTGCTTCTTGCTTCCCCAGATTTATTTTCCCCAATGTTCCCAATTTTGAAATTCTGGCAAAAAATCAATTATTTCTGTGACTGACCCAAAATATTTATTATCTGGAGCTATAACTGTGTTTAAGAAAATGTAGAAGTATAACTTTTCCAGACTGGGGTCAGTAGACCACTGCTCTGATCATGGGGTTGAAACTTATAACCAAAAGGAATAGCATGCCTGGATGGCCACTAATAATAGCAGTCACAGTCTCTCAAATGGAACCATGCAAGACGTTTCAACCTATGGTGGGACAAAGAGAAGGGATGCTCCTCATTCCCTCAGGTGAAGGATGCTCACCTGAGACCTTATTCAGTCATTTCTTCTATCGGTAAAACAATGAGTTCATACAGAATTGCAGTTGCCCATGTACTTTGTCTCTGCAGCCCCTAAAATTCCAGAGAGAGCAATTATCTTTTGCTAGCTGTCTGGGTATCCTAGATGGCCATGCTAGCCCTTTTGCTCTAGCCAAAAAAAGGGGCCATGGACAACTTGATCATAATGCCATTAGTCACACTTTCTATGATGCTTATATCATCTGTCAGTATTATCAGCACCTTCATTAAGAGGGAGAATTGAGAATGATTTTCGTTAATATAAGATATAAGCAAACTTAATATCTGTGATTTCAAAATGGTTTTGTGTTTAAGGAATTTTCAATCACGCACATTAGCTACTCCAAAGTGAAGCAAAAACATTAGGGCAGTTGGCTCTCAGCAGAAAAAACACAAGCACATTTGCACAGAGTGCCAGGAAACCATTTTCATTTGAAGCTCAACATTGTTTCACAGATGGTCTGTTAGTCTGATGCATTCATTAGAGGTGTGATTTTACACAAGGGTCCCTATTGCACTGTGCCATTGCTTAAGTGGTTTCTTCCCCAGTCCCTTTAAAAAAACACATAAAGATCCTCAAAAATAACCTGCCATAGAGATAGCTCTGGTTTACTTGTGTGAGGGTTTTCACAAAAGGACACATCTTTTTGCTAAGAATAAGATACTTACTGCTTTACATTAAACCATGTATAGATTATTTATTACCTTTGTTAAAAAGCCAATTTACTTCTCAGTGTTAATAATTGAATCTAAAGCTCTGCCATGCATCATCAGTCCATGGCTTCAAGGAAAAACAAGAAATGATATGCAAACTGAGGCTCCAAGGCACCTGCAAGAAAAAGCACACTCATAACTCATATTTTATGCATCTCTCATTTCAGTTAGCAAAATATGTCTATTTCTTCCTTTCCTCTATGTTAATCTCTCACTAATAAACAATCTTGTGGCATCATCCAATAGGGAGAATACATCTTGTAGATGCACCAATTTGCAATAGCTGTCATCTGGAAAACTGAATCACAGAATAAATAACATGGATAGAGTAAGGAGAGAGCTGGGGGCCCTTTAATGGTGAGTCACTTTTATGATACGTGTGTGTGTGTGTGTGTGTGTAGTGTTATTTCTTACAAGACATTAACATGGCTAAGAGGGATGTCAGCTGCTGTAAACCATGTAATGGTTTGCTATTTGTCTTTGTTACAAGAGAAACAGAAAGGCTTCTATGCCTTTGCATGGGAGAGACCATCCTAATGACTATATTCATATGTTAAAAAAGACCTGAATGTAACTGACAATTTTTGATGGACAATGGTACCATGAAATGTTTGTCTTTCCAACTGTCTTATTTCCAATGACTTGTAACTGAAATATTAAACAGAAATTTAATCTCTGCCTGCTCATGTTATCTTTGAAAGAAAAAAAATAGGGACAATCAGTAGGTGTAGGAGTGGTGATAAAATTATCATTTCTTTGAATCTGGACACATGTTTTATCTGGAAATTACATTCTTGGTGACCTAGTCCATCCAGGTTAGGCTTCTCATCCTCAGGGCAAGCATTTGGAGGACAAATGATGACTATTCCAGAAAGCTTCAAGACCAGTCCATTAACCTGAGAATTAAAGAAAAGCTGTTAAAATCTTGAAAATTCATTTTTAACATCAAGTGGACTGGCGTGGCCTAGAAAGTGCTCTCATCACTTCTTGGCCTTGTGCTTATGGTAGTGAACTAAGGGAGGTAAGGTAGTAGGTGTGGTGGGGCATATGTAGGACCACAAGTCAGACCTGAACTGTGAGAGTTTGCACAGTCTAATTTCTGGCTTCATGTTCCTCCCCTGGATGGATTAGGCTAAAAATATCTTATCCTTCTGGTTCACAGATTGCAGAAGACTTAAGGAAATGATGGTTATCAGAGTGATTTAGAAAGTTAAGGAGACTTGGGGAAGTAGAAATTCACAAGCTAATGAAAATCATGTGCATTAGAGAAAATCATTCAGAGAGCAATAACAAATATCTACCCAGCATGCCCAAGTAGCTGGGCTCCTAAGCATGTACCACCTATGTCCTACCCTTTTCATATCCAGTTCTACTACCAGCATTGTCTATGGGAAGAAAATTGAGTCAGTCTTTGGAGACGGTGTCACCTTCTAGTTACTTGTCTGCAAAATGAGGCAATAATAACTTATTCTTGTGATATCATAAATATCAAGTAAGATGAGGTGTGCTGAGTGCCTAGCACATAGTAGGCACATATAGATGCTGTATAGGTTAGAATCCGCTAAGCAGAAGAAAACATGAACACATTGGTAGAGGGCCAGGGAAACATTTTCATTATTTCAGCTGTTTCCTCAGAGCTCAGATTTGCATTCTTCATTATTCCCTCCTTCATGTGAAAGGTCTATCTGGAATGTCTCTGTGGGAGATGGATCTTGTGACTCAGCCTCTCTGTAATTCCCCTGGGTTGTCAGATTCTGGTTAGTGGGGATCAGGGTATTATCCAACAGGCTTACCCAAGTCTTTCTGTACAACTGGTTATGATTACAGAGACCACTGAGGCTTTAAAAAGGCGGGGTTGCAGGGGTGCCTGGGTGGCTCAGTTGGTTGATCCTCCGACTTTGGCTTAGGTCATGATTTCCCGGTCTGTGAGTTTGAGTCCCCCATCGGACTCTGTGCCGACAGTTTAGAGCCTGGAGCCTGCTTTGGGTTCTGTGTCTCCTTCTCTCTCTCTGCTCCTCCCCCGCTCAAACTCTCTCTCTCTCTCTCTCTCTCTCTCTCTCTCTCAAATATGAATAAACATAAAAAAGGCGGGGTTGCAGCAAGAAGGAGGCCTTTGCTCCCCCTCCCTTGAAAGGGTGGAGATGCCAGCTAATCTGAGGAGGTGTATATCCGGCTAAGGTCTGTCAGCCTCTATGTGAGGGAGAACATTCTTAGGGCTGTTTTATTCCCTGAGAACAGTGTGGGTATGAGCAGTCAAGTCCTGGGGTGAAGACTAGACTCCCAGAAATAGAACTGGCCTTCAGAGACTCAGAATCTAATCTCAGAGGAAAAATGCAAAGACGTGGAAATCATGAGGGAGAGAAAATGACAGATCCACAGGACAGATCCAGATCTATCACATGCAAAATAAAAGATCCAGAAGGAGAGGAGGCAATGATTAAAAACATCATAGAGGAAATAATCACTAATCTGAAGAAAAAGTGTTCATTGATTAAAAAGGCAAGGTTCTAGGCAAGATGCATACCTTTCTTGATAAATTTCTGAAGTCTAAGGTTAAAAGGAAGCTCATGAATTCAGACTGCAATAGCAACTTACTAACAAAAGAAAATGGATTTTTTTTTCTCATCGGCAACAGTGGAAAGTAAAAGACAGTGTAAAAACCTTATAAATCACTGAAGAAAATAGATAAAAATTCAAATACCCTCCATGTGGTTCTAATACCATACTTTAGCCAGGCCAGAATAAAGGCCTTTGTAGATGCCCAAAGATCCAAAGAAGAAATAGAAAAGAAATGACCACATATCCAGAAATCAGTAAATAAAGGGAATGCATACCAGCAGCCACACATAACATTATAATCAGATATAAACTTAAAGCCTCAAATGTTTTCATTTTTATTGACTGATAATAAAGGAACCAAGAACACATATTAAAGGCAAAAGCTAATTAGAGAAAAAGTAAAGAGAGGAAATTTATTTTGAAGATAATTAAATGAAAATTTTAAAACAATGGTAAAAAAGACAAATTCTTTTTTTGTTTATTCTTAAAGGCCAATCAAATAGATGACTCTATAAGGTCAATTAAGGGGGAAAAAGTGATTTGTAATAAGAAAAAGCAAAATAAAATCACATATTTAGTAGAACAAAATTATGAGAATACTTTGTGTAACTCTAGGCAAAAATAAAAGAGGAAATAGGTAATTTCCTAAAAAAACATAGAGCACCAAAAATTCAAAATAAATAAAAAAATTGAATAAAGCCAGTTACCAATGAAGAGGTTGAAAAGATGACTGGCGGGATACTGTTAAGCAGAGACTGTATGAAGAGATACTATACAGCTGTTTATCTAATCTGTAAATCATATACAATTCCAGTTTTTTATAGTTATTTATACTACAACACAGTTACTCTCAGTGTAGTCAGCAGACCAGCAGAAATGCAAATTCTCAGACCCTCCAGCACCCAGAACTACCGAATCAGAAACCCCAGAGATGGGACCCAGCAACCTGTGGTTTAACAAATCTAATAGGTAATTCTGATGCATAGTTAAGACTGAGAACCACTACTATACCAGACCACAGAAAAAGTGTGAAAGCTCCCTATAATAGGTGCATTGTTCTCTCTCTCTCTCATCTATCTCTTATCTATCTATCTATCTATCTATCTCTCTATCTATCTATATCGTATATCTATCTATCATCTATTCATCTATCTATATATCTATGAATCATTATCAGCATCTTCAATATATCTGTCACTTTATCTATGTATCTATATTATCTATGTTTTTATTTTAGGTATGTAAATTGTGCAAGTTCCTAAATTGCTAAAAACATTTTTCTTTTTAAATTTAAAGACAAATGGGTATTGAATTTTGTCAGGTACTTTTCTCAAATCTGTTGAGATAATCATATGATGTTCCTTCTTTATTCTGATAATATAATTTAACTTTACATTAAAAATGTTTTAGGGGCACCCGGGTGGCTCAGTTGGTTAAGCGACTGACTTTGGCTCTGGTAAAGATTTCATGGTTTGTGAATTCCAGCCCCATGTCAGGCTCTGTGCTGACATCTCAGAGCCTGTAGCTTGCTTCAGATTCTGTGTCTCCCTCTCTCTGCCCCTTTCCTGCTCTCTCTCTCTTATAAATAAATAAATAAATATTAAAAAACTAAAAAAAATATTCTTGGGGCGCCTGGGTGGCTCAGTTGGTTAAGGGTCCATCACTTGATTTCAGCTAAGGTCATGATCTGATGGTTTGTGAGATTGAGCCCCATGTCAGGCTCTTCAGTGACAGTATGCAGAGCCTGCTTGGGATTCTCTCTCCCTCTCTCTCTGTCCCTCCCAGCACATGTTCTCTCTCTCTCTCTTTCTCTCTCTCAAAGTAAATAAACATTAAAAATATTTTATTCTTAAGCCTGGTTTAGTGCAATTGCGAAAGGCCATGGAAATCAGCATTCAAAGTGACTCCTTGCAGTACTTCCTGTGAATGAGGCAGTCGTAGTTGGCTGAGCACAAGAGACTCAACCCACCAAGTTTTGGCACTACTAGTCACAATACTACTACTCAGTTCAGAGTTCCGCACCACTCCAGGAACTATCCAAAATGATGAAACGGAATAATTCCCCTCAAAAAAACGTACAGGAAATAACCACAGCTAACGAACTGGTCAAAAACGATTTAAACAATATAACAGAAAGTGAATTTAGAATAATAGTCATAAAATTAATTGCTGGGCTTGAAAACAGTATAAAGGCCAGCAGAGAATCTATTGCTACAGAGATCAAGGGACTAAGGAACAGCCAGGAGGAGCAAAAAAATACTATCAATGAGCTGCAAAAAAAAAAAAAAAAAAAAAAAAAAAAAAAAAAAAAAAAAAAAAAATGGAGACAACCATGGCCCGGATTGAAGAGGCAGAGGAGAGAATAGGTGAATTAGAAGATAAAATTATGGAAAAAGAAGAAGCTGAGAAAAAGAGAGATAAAAAAAAAATTCAGGAGTATGAGGGGAAAATTACAGAACTAAGTGATGCACTAAAGAGAAATAATCTATGCATAATTGGTATTCCAGAGGAGGCAGAGAGAGGGAAAGGTGCTGAAGGTGTACTTGAAGAAATCATAGCTGAGAACTTCCCTGAACTGGGGAAGGAAAAAGGCATTGAAATCCAAGAGGCACAGAGAACTCCCTTCAGACATAACTTGAATCAATCTTCTGCATGACATATCATAGTGAAACTGGCAAAATATAAGGATAAAATGAAAATAATGAAAGCAGCTAGAGATAAACGTGCTCTAACATATAAAGGGAGACCTATAAGACTCGTGACCGATCTCTGTACTGAAACTTGGAAGACCAGAAAGGAATGGCAGGAAATCTTCAATGTGATGAACAGAAAAAAATATGCAGCCAAGAATCCTTTATCCAGCAAGTCTGTCATTTAGAATAGAAGGAGAGATAAAGGTCTTCCCAAACAAACAAACACTGAAGGAATTCGTCACCACTAAATCAGCCCTACAAGAGATCCTAAGGGGGATCCTGTGAGACAAAGTACCATAGACATCGCTACAAGCATGAAACCTACGGACATCACAATGACTCTAAACCCATATATGTCTATAATAACACTGAATGTAAATGGACTAAAAACGCCAACCAAAAGACATAGGGTATCAGAATGGATAAAAAAACAAGACCCATCTATTTGCTGTCTATAAGGTACTCATTTTAGTCCTGAGGACGCCTTCATATTGAGAGTGAGGGGATGGAGAACTATTTATCATGCCACTGGAAGTCAAAAGAAAGGTGGAGTAGCCATACTTATATCAGACAAACTAGACTTTAAATTAAAGGCTATAACAAGAGATGAAGAAGGACATTATATAATAAATACAGGGTCTATCCATCAGGAAGAGCTAACAATTATAAATGTCTATGTGCCGAATATGGGAGCCCCAAATATATAAAACAATTACTTACAAACATAAGCAACCTTATTGATAAGAATGTGGTCATTGCAGGGGACTTTAACACTCCACTTACAGAAATGGATAGATCATCTAGACACACGGTCAATAAAGAAACGGGGGCCCTGAATGATACATTGGATCAGATGGACTTGAAAGATATATTTAGAACTCTGCATCCCAAAGCAACAGAATATACTTTCTTCTCGAGTGCACATGGAACATTCTCCAAGATAGATCACATACCGGGTCACAAAACAGCCCTTCATAAGTATACAAGAATTGAAATCATACCATGCATACTTTCAGACCACAATGCTATGAAGCTTGAAATCAACCACAGGAAAAAGTCTGGACAACCTCCAAAAGCATGGAGGTTAAAGAACACCCTACTAAAGAATGAATGGGTCAACCAGGCAATTAGAGAAGAAATTAAAAAATATATGGAAACAAACGAAAATGAAAATACAACAATCCAAACGCTTTGGGATGCAGCAAAGGCAGTCCTGAGAGGAAAATACATTGCAATCCAGGCCTATGTCAACAAACAAGAAAAATCCCCAATACAAAATCTAACAGCACACCTAAAGGAAATAGAAGCAGAACAGCAAAGGCAGCCTAAACCCAGCAGAAGAAGAGAAATAATAAAGATCAGAGCAGAAATAAACAATATGGAATCCAAAAAAACTGTAGAGCAGATCAACGAAACCAAGAGTTGGTTTTTTGAAAAAATAAACAAAATTGATAAACCTCTAGCCGGGCTTCTCAAAAAGAAAAGGGAGATGACCCAAATAGATAAAATCATGAATGCAAATGGAATTATTACAACCAATCCCTCAGAGATACAAACAATTTTCAGGGAATACTATGAAAAATTATATGCCAACAAACTGGACAAACTGGAAGAAATGGACAAATTCCTAAACACCCACACACTTCCAAAACTCAATCAGGAGGAAACAGAAAGCTTGAACAGACCCATAACCAGTGAAGAAATTTTATCAGTCATCAAAAACCTCCTAACAAATAAGAGTCCAGGAGCAGATGGCTTCCCAGGGGAGTTCTACCAGACGTTTAAAGCAGAGATAATACCTACCCTTCTCAAGCTATTCCAAGAAATAGAAAGGGAAGGAAAGCTTCCAGACTCATTCTATGAAGCCAGTATTACTTTGATTCCTAAACCAGACAGAGACCCAGTAAAAAAAGAGAACTACAAGCCAATATCCCTGATGAATATGGATGCAAAAATTGTCAATAAGATACTAGCAAATCGAATTCAACGGCATATAAAAAGAATTATTCACCATGATCAAGTGGGATTCATTCCTGGGCTGCAGGGCTGGTTCAACATTCGCAAATCATCAACGTGATACATCACATTAATAAAAGAAAAGAACCATATGATCCTGTCAATCGATGCAGAAAAGGCCTTTGACAAAATTCAGCAACCTTTCTTAATAAAAACCCTCGAGAATGTCGGGATAGAAGGAACATACTTAAAGATCATAAAAGCCATTTATGAAAAGCCCACAGCTAACATCATCCTCAATGATGGGAAAAACTGAGATCTTTCTCCCTGAGATCAGGAACACGACAGGGATGTCCACTCTCACCACTGTTGTTTAACATAGTGTTGGAAGTTCTAGCATCAGCAATCAGACAACAAAAGGAAATCAAAGGGATCAAAATTGGCAAAGATGAAGTTAAGCTTTCACTTTTTGCAGATGACATGATATTATACATGGAAAATCTGATAGACTCCACCAAAGGTCTGCTAGAACTGATACATAAATTTAGCAAAGTTGCAGGATACAAAATCAATGTACAGAAATCAGTTGCATTCTTATACACTAACAATGAAGCAACAGAAAGACAAATAAAGAAACTGATCCCATTCACAATTGCCCCAAGAAGCATAAAATACCTAGGAATAAATCTAACCAAAGATGTAAAAGATCTGTATGCTGAAAACTATAGAAAGCTTATGAAGGAAATTGAAGAAGATGTAAAGAAATGGAAAAACATTCCGTGCTCATGGATTGGAAGAATAAATATTGTCAAAATGTCTATACCACCCAAAGCTATCTACACATTCAATGCAATCCAATCAAAATTGTACCAGCATTCTTCTCGAAACTAGAACAAGCAATCCTAAAATTCAAACCACAAAAGGCCCCGAATAGCCAAAGTAATTTTGAAGAAGAAGACCAAAGCAGGAGGCATCACAATCCCAGACTTTAGCCTCTACTACAAAGCTGTAATCATCAAGACAGCATGGTATTGGCACAAAAACAGACACATGGACCAATGGAATAGAATAGAAACCCCAGAACTAGACCCACAAACATATGGCCAACTAATCTTTGACAAATCAGGAAAGAGTATCCAATGGAAAACAGATAGTCTCTTTAACAAATGGTTCTGGGAGAACTGGACAGAAACATGCAGAAGATTGAAACTAGACCACTTTCTCACACCATTCACAAAAATAAACTCAAAATGGATAAAGGACCTGAATGTGAGACAGGAAACCATCAAAATCCTAGAGGAGAAAGCAGGAAAAAGCCTCCCTGACATCAGCCGCAGCAATTTCTTACTTGACACATCCCCAAAGACAAGGGAATTAAAAGCAAAAATGAACTATTGGGACCTCATGAAGATAAAAAGCTTCTGCACAGCAAAGGAAACAACGAACAAAACTAAAAGACAATCACCAGAATGGGAAAAGATATTTGCAAATGACATATCGGACAATGGGCTAGTATCCAAAATCTATAAAGAGTTCATCAAACTCCACATCTGAAAAACAAATAACCCAGTGAAGAAATGGGCAGAAAACATGAATAGACACTTCTCTAAAGAAGACATCCAGAAAGCTAAAAGGCACATGGAAAGATGCTCAACGTCGCTCCTTTTCAGGGAAATACAAATCAAAACCACACTCAGATATCACCTCACGCCAGTCAGAGTGGCCAAAATGAACAAATCAGGAGACTATAGATGCTGGAGAGGATGTGGAGAAATGAGAATCCTCTTGCACTGTTGGTGGGAATGCAAACTGGTGCAGCCGCTCTGGAAAACAGTGTGGAGGTTCCTCAAAAAATTAAAAATAGACCTACCCTATGACCCAGCAATAGCACTGCTAGGAATCTACCCAAGGGATACAGGAGTACTGATGCATAGGGGCACTTGTACCTCAATGTTTATAGCAGCACTCTCAACAATAGCCAAATTATGGAAAGAGCCTAAATGTCCATCAACTGATGAATGGATAAAGAAACTGTGGTTTATATACACAATGGAGTACTACATGGCAATGAGAAAGAATGAAATATGGCCCTTTGTAGCAACGTGGATGGAACTGGAGAGTGTTATGCTAAGTGAAATAAGCCATACAGGGAAAGACAGATACCATATGGTTTCACTCTTATGTGGATCCTGAGAAACTTAACAGAAACCCATGGGGGAAGGGAAGGAAAAAAAAAAGGAGGTTAGAGTGGGAGAGAGCCAAAGCATAAGAGACTCTTAAAAACTGAGAACAAACTGAGGGTTGATGGGGGGTGGGAGGGAGAGGAGGGTGTGTGATGGGTATTGAGGAGGGCACCTTTTGGGATGAGCACTGGATGTTGTATGGAAACCAATTTGACAATAAACTTCATATATTGAAAAAAAAATAAAAACACTAAAAAAATAAAAAATAAAAATAAAAATATTTTATTCTTGCCTTAAAACTTGTTTGAGTATGATATATTATACTTTTAAGATATTGTGTAATTAACTTTTGCTAATATTTTGGGATTTTCACACTACATTCATGAATAACATTGATCTCAAATTTTCTGTTTAGAAATACCTTGGTAAGATTTTTTTTGTTTATAACAGGGATATGCAGAAATAATAAAGATGCACTGGGGAGTGCTCCCACTTTCTCTTTCTGTTAAGGAATTTGTGAAATAATGGTTTTATATCTTCCTTATTTGATAGAATTAACTCACCAGTGAAACCACTAGGTCTAAAGTTTTCTTTTAAAAAGATTTTAATTAGATATTTAATGTCTTAAACAATCATTTGTGTTTTCATATTTTTAATTCAGATCTATTCTTCTTGTGTCAGTTTTGATAAATTGTGTTTTTTAAGTAATTTGTCTGTTGACAAATTAGTTATCATAAAGTTGTTCAAAACAATTTTCTATTCATCATTTAAACATAATTTTGAATTATAATTCACTTATCATAAAATTCACCTTTTGAAGTATGCAATTCATTGATTTTTAGTACATTCAAAGAGTTGTGCAACCATCACCACAATATAAATAAATAAATTTTTCACTATCTTGAAAAGAAATCCCACATCCACTAGCAGCTACTTCCTTTCCTCTTCCCCCAAACCTAGACAATCACTAGTCTAATTTCAGTCTCTGTGGATTTGTCACTTTTGAAGATTTTATGTCAATGAAACCATACACTATGTGATCATTCATGGTAAATTCTTTCAACACTATCTCAATTACTATAGTCCTGTAGTAAGTTTGAAATCAGGAAGTATGAATCTTCCAAATCTGTTCATCCTATTCAATATCGTTGGCTATTTTTGGTCCTTTGTGTTTCCTAATTCTAGGACCAGTTTGCCAATAGAGGCAAAAAATTCAAAATGGGATTCTGATAGAGATAACCTGCACATAAATTTGTTGAGTATTTCCATTTAACAATATTGTTTTGATCCATGAACATGCGATGTTTTCTTTTATTTAGATCTTCTTCACTATCTTTCAAAAATACTTTGTAGTTTTCAATGTACAAGTCTTACATTTATTTTATAAAATTTATTCCAAAATACTTTATTCTTATTTATGCTATTTTAAATAGATTTTTAAAATTTCATTATTTATTTATTTATTTATTGTTAAGGTATACAACTGAATGAGATATCATCTCACACTTGTATGTCAGTTAACATAAAGTGTGGTATTAATTTCAGGTATACAATTTAGTGATTCGTATGCATAAAACACCCAATGCTCATCACAAGTGCACTCCCTAAATCCTATCACCTATTTAAACCATCCCTACACCCACACCCCACACTCATCAGGTTGTTCTCTATATTAAGAATCTCTAAGTTGTCTCTATGTCTTTTTCCTTCTTTGCTGGTTTGCTTAGTTTCTTAAATTCCACATATTAGTGAGATCATATGGTATTTGTCTTACTCTGACTGATGTACTTAGCATAATACTCTATAGCTCCATCCATGTCATTGCAAATAGCAAGATTTCATTCTTTTTTATGACTGAATAATATTTCATGGTATATATACCACATCTTCTTTATCCATTCATCACTCGATGGACACTAGGATTGTTTCTATCATTTGGCTGTTGGGGATAATGCTGCTATAAACATTGGGGTGCATGTATCCGTTTGAGTTAGTACTTTTGTATTCTTTAGATAAATACGTAGTAGTGCAATTGTTGGATTGTAAGGTAGTTGTAATTTTAACTTCTTGAGGAAATTCCATACTGTTTTAGAGAGTGGCTGCACCAGTTTTCATTGCCACTAATGATTCAAGAAGGTTCTGCTTTCTCCACATCCTAACCAACACCGGTTGTTTCTTGGATTATTGATTTTAGACATTCTGACAGATGTGAGTCAGAAAAGGTTGCAAAACCTTTTTATTTTGGTGTGATCCCAATAGTTTATTTTTGATTTTATTTTCCTTGGCCTGGGGAGACATAGCTAGAAAAATTTTTCTATGGACTATGTCAGAGAAATTACTGCTTATATCTTCTATGAGCTTTATGGTTTCAGATATCACATTTAGGTCTCTAATCCATCTTGAATTATTTTTGCATATGGGGTAAAAGAATGGTCCAGCTTCAGTGTTTTGTATGTAGCTGTCTAGTTTTCCCAGTACCATTTGTGGAAGAGACTCTCTTTTCCCCATTGTATGTTCTTGCCATCTTTGTTGCATATAAGTGTGAGTTTATTTCTGGGCTTTCTGTTCTGTTCCAGGGATTCATGTGTCTATTTTTGTGCCAGTACCATAC
Source organism: Panthera tigris (assembly GCF_018350195.1). Classification (NCBI taxonomy): domain Eukaryota; kingdom Metazoa; phylum Chordata; class Mammalia; order Carnivora; family Felidae; genus Panthera; species Panthera tigris. The sequence continues at coordinate 109,071,483 of NC_056667.1, read as the reverse complement.
TGTTTTGGTTATCACAGCTTTGTAGTATATCTTGAAATCTAGGATTGTGATACTTCTAGCTTTGTGTTTTCTCAAGATTGCTTTGGATACTTTGGGTCTTTTGTGGTTCCATACACATTTTAGGATGATTTGTTCTAGTTCTGTGGAAAATGTTAGTATTTTGATAGGGATTGCATTAAATATGTAGATTGGGGGTGCCTGAGTGGTTCAGTTGGTTAAACATCTGATTCTTGATTTTGGCTCAGGTCATGATCTTATAGTTTGTGAGTTCAGGCCCCTCATTGGGCTCTGTGCTGACAGTGTGGAGTTGCTTGGGATTCTCTCTCTCTCCTTTTCTCTCTGCTCTTCCCCTTATTGCATGCTCTTTCTCTCAAAATAAATAAACTTAAAAAAATTCTGTAGATTGATTTAGGTAGTATGGACATTTTAGCAGTATTGGTTCTTCTAGTTCATGAGCATGGAATGTCTTTTCATTTGTTTGTGTTATGTTTGATTTCTTTCATCAGTGTTTTATAGTTTTTACAGTACAGGTCTTTGTTTTCCTTGGTTAAGTTTATCACTACTTTATTATTTTGGTGTAATTGTAAATGTGATTCTTTTCTTAATTTCTCTGCTGCTTTATTCTTAATATGTAGAAATAAAACAGATTTCTCTATATTAATTTTGTATCCTGTGACTTTGATGAATTCATTTGTCAGTTCTAGCAGGTTTTTGGTGTAGTCTTTAGGGTTTTCTATATATAATTTTCTATATATATGGTTTTCTATATGTAATATCTTGTCATATGCAAAGAGTGAAAGTTTTACTTTCTTAAAAATCAATTTGGAAGCCTTTTATTCCTTTCTTTTGTCTGATTCCTACAACTAGGACTTCTAGTTGTATGTTGAATGAAGTGGTGTGAGTAAATATCACCATTTTGTTTCTGATCTTAGAAGAAAAGCTCTCATTTTTCACCACTGAATATGATGTTGGCTGTTGACTTTTCATATATGGACTTTAGGATGTTGAGATATGTTTCTTTTCAAGATAGTTTGTTGAGAGTTTTTTTTCATGTGTAGATGTTCTATTGTGTCAGATATGTTTCCCTGATGATCAGAGATGTTGAACTTCTTTTATGTGTCTGTTGGCCATCTGTGTCTTTTTGGAGAAGTATTTATCCAGGTCCACTGCCCATTTTCAAGTTAGATTGTGTTTTTAGTTATTGAGTTGGGTACATTTTTTAAATACTGCATTTTGGATCTTAACCCGATATTAAATATATCATTTGCAAACATCTTCTCCCCTTCAGTATATTACCTTTTTTTGTTTTTGATGGAGTCCTTTGTCATTAAAAAGCATTTTAGTTTGATATAGTCTTTCTTGCTTTTTTTTTTGCCCTTGCCTGAAGAGAGATTCAAGAAAACATTGTTAAGACTGATGTTAAAACATTACTATGTTTTCTTCTAGGAATTTAATGATTTCCAGTCTTTAAGTCTTTATTTTATTTTTGTGTGTAGTGTAGCAAAGTGGTCTGATTTCATTTTTTCTTTTACATGTAGCTGTCCAGTTTTCCCAACACTACTTATTCAAGAGATTATCTTTTTTATTCATATATTTTGCTTCCTTTGTTGAAAATTAATTGACCATATAAATGTGGGTTTATTTCTGGACTCTCTATTTTGTTCTATTGATTTAAATGTAATTTATATTGAAGTGTTTTGATTAATTTTCATATATTTGTGAATTTTATAAAATTCATTTTCTTGTTTTCTAATTTTATGCTTTTTTGATTGGAGAATACACTTTATATAATGTCATTCTTTTTACATTTATTAAACTTGCTTCATGACCTATCATATGGTCTACCCAGGAGTAGTCATCCATCTATATTTCTAAAATATTTGCTAGGATTTATTACTTTTATATTTATTATTTATTAGCTTTATTACCTACAGACTGTTCCATGGTGAGCTTAATTTAATTTTGGTCGATGGTTGTGCTTATGTTTCCTTGGAAGATAGATATTTATTTTTTATCATTGCACAGATGTATCAGTATGTTTTTGAATTTATGTTTTTGATCCATGCTCATCAAAGACTAAGAACTTGGATTTTCCTTTGCTGTTTACTTCTAAGAGATATAGCATTGTTAATGCACACACAGTCTTCCACACCACCAGGTATTTGTGTAGTTTTACTTCTTAGTTTGGCATCTTAGACTTTGCCTTTGGGTCGGAGTAGCTGGTTTAGTCAGTAGTCAGAGACTGTGTTTAAGTCCCTTGTACCAGTGAGAACTACACTGTTGATGCATCTGTGTGTAGCTTGAGGAATGCTTTCACATCTACTCTACTCTTGCTCTGATTACAGTCTAGCACTTGCATACAGGAATTCTGAGTGGCAAGATTGACTGTGATCCCTTATTTCCAGGGAGAGCTCTTCTTGACTTTCTTTTCCCTGTTTCCTTCTATTAAACTTCTCGTTGCTATGCTATGCCATTATTAGTATTTTGGAGCTATGTTTCCTGCTCTCCTAATTGCTCTTCATCCAGATTTCCATTTTAAAAATAACATCTTTAGGTATTCTAAGTTCTCTGTTTCCAATAAAGTCTGTCTTCTCAGGCAGATCTGGAGAGTTCTTTGTCATCATTACCTGCTTATTTTTTAAGATAAAACTGCAGAAGATATTCATCCACTTTTCCCAGAGTGATATCACTGTTCTATGAAGGGATGCTAGTGGGTGATTGGCCAAATTGGCTTACTATTCATAACTTGGAACCTCTGTTTTGTGAGTAATTACCTCTAGTTAGGGTGACTCTCTACGAGAGTGATATGAATCTTATTGACCTATTACAGCTGGCGTATAGTTCTGTGATATGATTTGGGCCTGGTTGAGAAGAGACATCCAAATGGTTTGCCCTTAACATCACCATGGGAAAGGTATGTCATTGGGATGTCTCATATTCAGTGCAGCAAATCTAATGTCCTAGCTGCTATCCAGGGGTCTAGCTTTAAACTAGCCTGCTTCTGGAAGCTGACAGAGTCCTCTGGGAACTTAAATGGGTGTGTGGGTACTTGTCGAATTATTTCTCCCCAGGGAACTCCAGTGATAAAATAAAGCCTCCAGTTTCTCCCTGGAAGGAGTGGAATGACCCATATAGTGCCACAACTTTTATGGTGGCACCTGAAGGACTGACTCCTAGCTTTCCTAACCCTGGGAGCTGACAAAGAATAACATTTACTAGTCCCTTAGGACCACAGGAAAAAGTAGCAGTTTTAAGTGAGGATCCAAGTACTTCATATGGCTCTCCACCCTGACTGAACACAAATGAGCTGCAAACAAAGTCTAGCTTCCTGTCTGTCCCTGAAAGGTTTATACTACACATCTAATGCTCTGACTTTTGAAGGTGCTACCTGAGGATCTGGTTACTAACCATCTTGCATCTGGGAGCCCAGGGGGTCATTTGGGAGCTTGAAAAAGTGTTTGGGAACTTCATGCAGCTTTTTCCTCCAGCTTGATCCATTGATAAAACTGAGACTCTAGTCTCTACCTGGAAGGAGTTGGACTATATAACTAGTTCTCTGACTATTCCAGTTGTTGTCCAAAGGCCTGTCTTCTAACACTTGTCCCTAGGAGCTGACTGTTGCTGGAATTTGCTATGCCTCTCAAGGTGGCAAAGAGTGAAGCAAGAATTTTAAAGAAAGCATGGTCTGAAAGAATGTATGCTACAGCTTCTCTTCATACATTACTGCAGAGCAAGTTGGTGATAAACTCCAGTTCCAGTTTCTTTGTGAGATTAGAAGAAATTAAACTACATATCTAGTGTCCCAACTTTGGGCTTCTATGTGAGGGATTAGCTTCTATCTTGTCTGTCTCAGACAACTGACAGAATTTGGGATACTATAATCTCCTGGAGGCCAGTAAGAACAAAGACGGTATTTGGACAAACACAGGCACCCATATTCTTTGGTTAGGTTGATCAGTAAGGTTAATTTCCTATATAAGGCCAGTCTGTAAAGACTGGAAAAGGAGACTGTTTTAGCTAATGTGTAGAAACAAACAACATCAGAGAAAATGAAGAAACAGGAAAATATTTTCCAAATAAAAGAACAAGACAAATCTTGAGAAACCAACATGAATGAAATGGAGGTATATAACTTACTTGACGTATAATTCCAAATGTAAGTTATAAAAAATGTTTACCAGGGCCAGAAAAGCAATAAATGAACAAACAGAATTTCAACGCAGAAAATATTTTAAAAGTACCAAGTAAAATCATACAGCTAAAGAATTCAATAACTGAACTGAAAAATTCATTAGAGGGATTAAGTGGAAGACTAAATCAATCAGCAAAAAGAATCAGCAACCTGAAAGATAGATAATTGGAAATTATCCAGAGGAGAAAAAAGGAATACAATGTGGAAGAAAGCTGAAGAGATTTACGGGGTTCACTAAGAAAACCAATAAAAGTGTTATGGGAGTCCCAGAAGGAGAAAAGAAAAAGGTTGCAGAAAGGTTATTCAGATAGCTAAAAAATTCCCAAACCTAGACAAAACCTAGATAAAAAAAAATGGATATCCATATCCAGAAATCCCAATGGAAATTAAACAAATGAATCGAAAGAGATATTGAGACACATAATCAAACTGTCAAAATTTAAAAACAAAGATAATTTTGAAAGCGGCATAAGAAAAACAGCTGTTTGTATACAAGGGAACCCCCTTAAACTATCAGCAGAGTTTTCAGCAAAAATACTGTTGGCCGAAGAGAGAAGGATGATATATTCAAAGTGCAGAAAGAAATAAATAAAGAAGACTATTAAGACTATTATACCTAGCAAACTTATCCTAATCAATCAAGACTATTATACCTAGCAAACCTATCCTACAAAAATGGAGGGGGTATACTTTCTCAGACACACAAAAGCTGAACGTGTTCATCACCATTTATCATCACCATTTATGATAAATGCTAAAAACAATTATTCAAGTTGAAAGGATGCTACATAGTAACATAAGAGAAAAAGAAAGCATAAAACTTATTGGTAAAGGTAAATATATAGAGAAAATCATAATTACTTTATTATTATATTGCTGTATTACTAAAATTGTGGTTGGTAAATCACTACTAACTCCAGTATAAAAGTAAAAGAATTATAAATAATTATAATTAAACTATATTAATGGATACATAATATAAATAGACATAAATTGTGATATCAATAGCATATAAGGTAGGGGAAGGAGAGATAAACGTGGAGGACTTTTCTATGAAGTAAAATTATTATCAGCTTAAAATAGACTGATATACATACAAGATATCTTATGTAAGCCCCATGGTTTTCACAAGAAAAATATCCACAGAAGCTTCACAAAATAAAAAGAGAAAGGAATCAAATGTATCAATACAATAAACAAACACAAAGGAAGACAGCTAGAGAGAAAAAGAATGATAAAAGAACTACAGACAAACAGAATATATTTAAAAAGATGGCAAGAGTAAATCCTCCCCTATCAAAAATTACTTTAAATGTAAATGAATTAAATTCCCTAGTCAAATTATAGAGATTGGATGAATGAATAAAAAAGCAAAATCCAGCTATATGCTGTCTATAAGAAACTGATGTTAAATTCAAGGACACACGTAGGGTAAAAGTAAAGGGATTAAAAAATGGTAACCAAAAGAAAACAGGAGTTCTATACTTAGACAAAATAGACTTTAAGAGAAAACAATCTCCAGAAACAAAGGTCATTTTATAGTGATAAAAAAGAAAATTAAACAGGAACATATGAACATTTTTAAGTATATATGCACCCAACATCAGAGCTCATCAGTGTATAAAGTAAAAATTGAAATTTCTGAGAAAAAGAAATTGAAAGCAATAATAGAAGACTTCTCTCCCTCATTTTCATTAATGGATAGAACATTCAGACAAAATCCATAAAGAAACAGCAAGCTTAAAAAATATCACAGATCAAATGAAACTAAAAGACATATACAGAACTTTCTGTCCAACAGCAGAAGAATACATAGTCTTGTCAATCACAAATATAACATTCTCCATGATAAATCACATGTTATATTATAAAACAAGTCTTGACAAACTTTAAAAGACAGAAATCATATTTTTTGACCACAGTGATCTGAAGGTAGGGATCAATAGCATCAAGAAAATGGGAAAATCACAAGTATGTGAAAACAAAACCTCACACTCTTTTTTAACTATTGGGTCAAAGAGGAAGTAAAAAGTAAATTAAAAAAAATATCTAGACAAACAAAACTCAAAACACAATATACCCAAATTATAGGATGCAGCAAAATAAGTACTAAGAGGGAAATTTATAGTGATAAACACCACCATCAACAACAAAAAGAATAATGTCAGATGAATAACCCAATTTTACATTTTAAGGAACAACAACAAAAGAACAAACTAAGCCCAAAATTGGCTGAATAAAGGAAATAATAAAGATTACGGCAGAAAAAATTCAAATAGAGAATAGTAAGATAGAAAAAGAATCCACAAAATTAATAACTTATTTTGTGGAAATGTAAATAAAATCAACAAACCCTTGGCTACAGTAAAGAAAACAGGACAAAGAGCTTAAATAAATGAAAATTTAAAAATAAAAGAGGAGACTTTATAATGTACACTGCAGGAATAAAAAAGACTATAAGGGACTCTAACAATTATATGCAAATTATATGCCCTAGAAGTAACGGGTAAATTCCTAGAAATGTACAACCTATGATGACTATATCAAGAAGAAATAGAAAGCCTGAACAGACCAAAAACTGATAAGGAGATTGAAGCAGTAAAAGCAACAATCAAAATCCTTTCAACAAATAAAAGCCCAGGGCCAATTGGTTTCATGGGTGGAATTTTACCAAACATTTAAAGAAGATTTAATATCAATCCTTCTTAAACTCATAAGAAACATAGAAGATGAAACATTCTAAAACTTCTTTTTTTGAAGCCAGCATCACCTTGTGACCAAAGACAAAGAAAGACATTACAAGAAGACTATAGGATGATATTACCAATGAAAATAGATGCAAAAATCTTCAAGAAAATACTAGCAAACAATATTCAACAGCACATTAAAAGGATGACAAAATGGGATCCATGGGATACAACTTACACAAATTGATTAACGTGTTACACAACTTGATTAACGTGATATACTATATTAACAAAAGGTAACATAAAAGCTATATGATTATCTCAATGGATATAGAAAAACATTTTACAAAATTCAACATCCATTCATGATTCACACACATGCACACACACATACAATAGGTGTAGAAGGAACATCCCTCAACATGATAAAGGCCATGTATTAAAAAGCCCACAGATGATATCATAGTTGATGAAAAAAAATTGAAAGCTCTTTCTCTAAAACCTCATACAGGGCAAGGATACTCACTCTTACCACTGCTATTCAACATAATACTGAAAGTCCTAGCCAGAGAAATTAAGTAAGGAAAAGAAATAAAAGGAATTCAAGTTGAAAAGTAAGAAAAATTGTCTTTCTTTGCTATGACATGATCATATATTCAAGTTGAAAAGTAAGAAAAATTGTCTTTCTTTGCTATGACATGATCATATATGTAGAAAACCCAGAAGACTCAATGACAACAATAAAAAACTGCTATAACTAATAATTTAAGTATACTTCTAGGGTACAAAATCAGTATAAAAAATTGGTAGAATCTATACACCAACAAAAAACTATCTGAAAATGAAATTAAGAAAATAATTCAATTTACATAACAACATAAAGGAATAAAATACTTAGAAATAAACTTATCCAAGAAAGCATGCACTAAGAACAATAGAACATTATTGAAGGAAATTAAAGCAGACACACATAAATGGAAAGACATCCCATGTTCATGGATTGGAAGGATTAATATTATTAAAATGTCCATACTATCCAAAGTGATCTACAGATTCAGTACAACTTTTATAAAAATCCCAATAATATACTTTACAGAAATATTTAAAAAATCCTAAAATTCATATGGAACCACAAAAGACTGTGCATAGCCAAAACAATCTTGAGAAACAAGAAAACGGCTGGAGGCATCACACACCTTGATTTTAAAATGTATTACAAAGCTATAATAATCAAAACATTTTGATACTGGCATAAAAAGAGACACATAGATTAATGGAACTGAATATAGAACCTAGTAATAAACACACACATTTATAGTCAACTGATATTTAACAAGAGTGCCAATCCCATACAATGAGGAGAGGATAGTCTCTTCAATAAATGGTGTTTGTAAAACTGGATATCCATATGCAGAAGAATGAGATCAGATCCTTATTTCATGTTATATACAAAAATAAACTCAAAATGGATTAAAGAATTAAAGGTAGGACTCCAAACTATAAATCTGCTAGAAGGAAATATGGAAACATCTTGAGATTTTTCTTGGCAACACTTTTTTTTATCATGACACCAACAGCACAGGCAACAAAAGCAAAAATAGGTGAAATTGCACCAAATTAAAATCTTCTGTAGGAGGGAAAGGGAAGATGGTGAAGTAGGAGGATGCTAGTCATCTCATCCCATGGGTACAACTATATAACATTCACATCAATGTAAATAGCCCAGAAAATTACCTCCAGACTGGCAGAACAAACTCCATAACTAAAGGTAGAGAAGAGACCATATCAAAAAGAGTAAGGAGGGTAGAGATGCAGCTGGGAGCTAAACAGACCATGGCCATTCATAGGAGGGAGCCACAGATGTGGAGAAGGGAGAGAAACATACTATCACACCAGGGAGCCAGCATGGGGAAGATGAATTCCTATGATATTTAACTTTGAAAACTAGAGGGACCAAATTTTATGAGCTCTTAATAACCAGTGGAACTTAAAAAAATCAGTAAGTTCCAGTCCTGGGAGAGCCTGAAGGGTGATAAGCTGAGTCCCCATCCTTAAAGACACAACATAACAAAGAACCTGCAGAAGTACGGCATAGAAGCAACAGTTTGAAAAAATGCCTGGGGCATATGGCAGAGAGAAATATTTACTAATCTCAGAACCTGTGCCAGAGAGACAGAGATCATAGGGAGACTCCTACAGGAACTAAGGAGATGGCAGGTGCCATTTTCCTCCCCCAACCTCCAGCATAAACTCACAGCCATCTGTGGGAATGGACAGTGTATTGATTTTCACTACCTAAATTGCTTACACAAAGTCCCACCCCTGGCAGATCTTCCCTGTCCTGACCAGCTTGCCTCAATCCTGGTGCTGTGGGTCACTTCCCCAGAAGACAGGCCCAAACCTTGTCAATATGATGTCACCTGGCCTACATGCTTTGTGGGGCCTTGGTCTCAGCAGAATCAGTGGTGGAGGCAGACCCTGTGATAGACCAGTGTGCGCCTCGTTAAAATTACTTACCCCACCCAGCCAGTCAGGTCCCAGGAGCAGCAGCAGCCCATCATCTCTCACTAGTGCCACAAACATTGTGAGCACTATGTGACCTGTTCCCCGACCTCCAATATGCTCAAACTGGGGCTACAAACCTGGCATTGTACAAGCATGACTGACAGGGAACTGCATCATTCCACAGTGATTCCTGCCCTGGTCTGAGGGGAAGAGAACCACACTCAGATAACAGCCTCCAGCAGTGGGCTAGAGGCAGACAGCTCGTCTGATTGTAGACCCTACTCAGCAGTGAAAGCTTCTCAGGGGACAACACTGGGAAAGTTCCCTGCAATTTGGTGCAACTGCATCTCTGGCAAACATCTGGTCTGATTAAACTCAAGATCCAGGGAGCCCCAGACTAGTCCACTAACACCTTGGGGACCAAACACTGCTCACAACAGGCAAAGAGAGAGCTACTGCAGATGACTGGACTGAAAGAAAAGCAGCCAAGACTCAACAGCAGGATGCACACAACACATACAGGAGACTCCTCTGAAGTGCCAGGTTCTGGTGAATGGGTGACACTGCACTGCAGGGCACTATAAGACATCTTCTTCATAATGCTATTACTTTCAAAAGCAGGAGTTTCCTAACACACAGAAGCAGACACAGACAGTTAGATAAATGGGGAGGCAGAGGAATATGTCCCAAAAGAAATAACAGGACAAAATCATAGCAAAAGACCTAACTAAACAAAATGAAGATAAGTAATATGCCTGATAGAGAATTTAAAGTAATAATCACAAAGATACTCACTGGATTTGAGAAAAGTGGAGGACTTCAGTGAGAACCCTAATAAAGAGATAAAAAGAAGCCAATCAGAGATGAAGAACACAATTAATGAAATTAAAAATAAACTAGTTGGAATAAATAGCAAAGTAGAGGAAGCAGAAGAATGAATTATCCACCTGGAGGACAGAGGAATGGAAAATAATCAAACTGAACAACTAAGACAAAAAAATTATGCAAAATGAGAATAGACTTAGGGAATTCAGTGACTTCATCAAGTGTAATAACATTTGCATTATAGGGAGTCCCAGAAAAACAAAAAGAAAAAGGGGCAGAAAATTTATTTGAAGAAATAATAGCTAAAAACTTCCTTAATCTAGGGAAAGAAACAGATATCCAGATTCAGAAGGCATGGAGATTCTCCCCCACCCCACACACAAAATCGATCCATGGAGGTCCACAGTAAGAGAAATAGTAATTAAAATGGCAAAAAGTAGTGATGAAGAGAGAATTCTAAAAACATCAAGGAAAGAAGACAGTTATATAAAAGGAAAATCTCATAGGGTATTAGTGGATTTTTCAGCAGAAATTTGCATGCCAGAAGGGAGTGGCATCATATATTCAAAATGCTGAAAGGAAAAAAAAAAAAACAAAAAAAAACCTTCAGCCAAGAATCTCTATCCAGCAACGTTATTATTCAAAATAGTTTCCCAGACAAACTGAAGTTAAAGGAGTTCATGACCACTAAACCAGTTCTATAAGAAATGTTAAAGGAGACTCTGAGTGAAAAATAAAGGCCACAAGCAAGAGTAAGAAAAGTAGGAAGGATAAAAGCAGCAGGAAGAAGTATATCAATAAAAATCACAAAATAATAAAATGATAAGATAAGATAAGATAAGGTAAGATAAGATATGGTAAAGTGTGACACCATATACTTAAAATGTGGTGAGGACAGGAATTAAGAATGAATTAAAACTTAAGTGACCATCAGCTTAATATAGATTGCTATATGTAGAAAATGTTATAAACAAACCTAATGGTAATAGATCAAAAACTAGTAACAGATAAACAAAAATTAAAGAGAATGCAATCCAAGTATATATTTAAACAAATCCAGCAAACTGTGAGAGAAGAGAGTAATAAAAGAAAGGAACAGAGAAGAACTACAAAGAAAAAAAATGAAGCAAATAACAGAATAGCAATAAAGCATACCTATCAATAATTATGTTGAATGTAAATGGACTAAACACTACAATCAAAAGACATAGAGTGACAGAATGGATTAAAAAAAAAACAAGAACTTTCTATGTGCTGCTTATAAGAGACCCATTTCAGACCTAAAGATACATGCAGATTGAAACTAAGAGGATGGAAAAACATTTATCATGCAAATGGGTGTAGAAAAAAAAAACAGAGTAGCAATGCTTATATTCGACAAAATGTACTTTAAAACAAAGACTGTAACAAGAGACATAGACTTTTAATAATAAAAGGGGACAATCCAACAAGAAGTAATAACAATTGTAAATAATTATGCACCTAAATGGAAGCACCCAAATACAGGAAACAGTTAATAACAAACATAAAGGAACTAATCGATAGTAAAACAATAACAGTAGGGGACTTTAACACCCCATTTACATCAATGGACAGATCATTCAAACAGAAATCAGTAAGGGAACAGTGGCTTTGAATGACACAAAGGACCAGATATATTTAACAGATATATTCACAATATTTCATCCTAAAACAGCAGAATACACATTGTTTTCAAATGCATATGGAACATTCTTCAGAATAGAACACGTTAGGCCACAAAACAAGTCTTAGCAAATTCTAAAAGACTAAAGTCATACCATGCATCTTGTCTGACCACAATGCTATGAAACTCACAATTAACCACAAGAAAAATTATGGAAAGAGCACAAATACATGGAGGTCAAATAACATACTATAAAATAATGAATAAGTGAAGCAAGAAATCAAAGAAGAAATAAAAAAAAATACATGGGAAAAAATGAATATAAAAACACAAAGATCCAAAACCCTTGGGATGCAACAAAAGCTGTTCAAGAGGGAAGTTTACAGCAATGCAATAAATCTTATTTCTAGGGGCACCTGGGTGGTTCAGTCGGTTAAGCATTCAACATTGGCTCAGGTTCATGATCTCACTGTTCATGAGTTCGAGCCTTGCATCAGGCTCTGTGCTGACTACTCAGAGCCTGGAGTCTGCTTGGAATTCTGTGTCTGCCTCTCTCTGCCCCTCCCCTGCTCACACTCTGTTTGTCTCTCTCTGCCTCCCAACAATGAATAAACATTAAAAAAATTTAAAAAATCTTATACTTAAAGGACCTAGAAAAAGAACAAGGCACAAAATCCAAAACCAGAAGAAATAAGGAAATAGTATTAGAGCAGAAATAAATAATATAGAAACTAAAGGCAGAAAAACAATAATAGAACAGATCGATGAAGCCAGGAGCTGGTTCTTTTTAAAAAAATCAAGAAAATTGATAAACCTCTAGCAAGACTCAACAACAACAAAGAGAGAGAGAGAGTAAGAGAGACAGAGAGAGAGGACTCAAACCAAAACAGAAATGAAAGAGGAGAAATAACCAATATCACATAAAATACAAACAATTGTAACAGAATATTATGAAAAAATATATTCCAACAAATAGAACAACCTAGAAGTGGATAAATTCCTAGAAACATATAACCTACCAAAACTGAAGTGGGAAGAAATAGAAAATTTGAACAGATCAATTACCAGCAATAACATTGAATCAGTAATCAAAAAATTCCCAAGGACCAGATGGTTTCACAGATGAATTCTACAAAACATTTAAAGAAGAGTTAATATCAATTCTTCTCAAACCATTCCAAAAAATAGAAAAGGAAGGAAATTTCCACATTTATTCTATGAGGCTAGAATTACTCTGATACCAAAAGCAGATAAAGACACCACAAAAAAGAGAACTGCAGGCCAATATTTTTGGTGAACATAAATGCAAAAATTCTCGACAAAATACTAACAAGCTGAATCAACAATACATTAAAAAATTATTCACCATAATTAAGTGGGATTTATCCCCAGGATGCAAAAGTGGTTCAATATTTTCAAATCAATCAACATGATACATCACATCAATAAAGATAAGTATCATGATGGGGGGTGGGAGGGAGGGGAAGGTAGGTGATGGGTATTGAAGAGGGCATCTTTTGGGATGAGCACTGGGTGTTGTATGGAAACCAATTTGACAATAAATTTCATATATTAAAAAAATAAAGATAAGTATCATGTAATCATTTCAATGGAAACAGAAAAAAACATTTGACAAAGTACAACATCCATTCATCATAAAAACCTCAACAAAGTAGCTTTAGAGGAAATATACTTCAACACAATATAAACCTATATAAAAAACCCACAGATGGGGCTCCTGGGTTGCTCAGTCGGTTGGGCGGCGGACTTCATCTCAGGTCATGATCTCGCGGTCCGTGAGTTTGAGACCCGCTTCGGGCTCTGTGCTGACAGCTCAGAGCCTGGAGCCTGTTTCAGATTCTGTGTCTCCCTCTCTCTGACCCTCCCCCGATCATGCTCTGTCTCTCTCTGTCTCAAAAATAAATAAACGTTAAAAAAATTAAAAAAAAAAAACCCACAGCTAACATAATACTCCATAGTTAAAAACCGAGAGCTTTACTCTAAGCTAAGAACAAGATGGGAATGTCTACTCTCACCACTTTTATTCAACATAGTACTGGTAGTCTGAGCTACAGCAGACAAGATAATGGAATGCAAGACATCCAAATAGGTAAGGAAGAAATAAAACTCTCACTATTTGTAGATGACATGGCACTCTATGTAGAAAACCCAAAAGACTCTACCAAAAACCTACTAGATCTCATAAATGAGTTCAGTAAGGTCATGGGACACAAAGTTAATGTATAGAAATCCCTTGCATTTCTATACACCAATAATGAACCAGCAGAAAGAGAAATCAAGGAATCCATCCCATCTACAATTTCACCCCAAACCATAATATACCTAGGAATAAACATAAACAAAGAAATGAAATATCTGTACTCTGTAAACCATAAAACATTGATGAAAGAAATTATAGATGACACAAAGAAATGGAAAGACACTCCATGCTTATGGATTGGAAGAACAAATATTGTTAAAATATCTACACTACTCGAAGCAATGAATTTAATGCATTTAATTAAGCTAACCAATTAAATGCATTTAAAGCCATTTAATGCAACCCCTATCAAAATACCAATAGCATTTTTTATCAGAACTGTGGGAAATAAGTTTAAGAATTCTGTATGCTAACACCAATGGGTTAACACGGCTTAGGGCAGAAAGATGCCACAGGGCAAAAGCGCTCAAGGCCAGTCATTAAATAAGACAAAGCGTAGAGGCAGAAAGTGCAGCCAACGCCACAGCCACCGGGCAGAAGGGCCCAAGTAAAACAAGGCTTAGGGTGGAAAGCCACCTCCACAGGAAGAAAGCATCCAAGAACAGTTGGAGGTGGAAAGCTGATATGGGGCGAAAGTGCTCAGGGTTAGCTAGTGAAAAGTGCCTTGTTAGCCTTGAGGCAGCATGCTCTGGCAATCTTACACTTTGGAGAGAACAGTTACTTTGCTGTATCTCCCACAGAGAAACACTGTCCATCTGGCATCTGGCACTAATATACCATTGTGCTTTAATCTCAACTTCTAATGCCATTCGCCGCCCCCCCCCCAACCCTTTGATTATGACACACAAATTAATGGTCACTATCTTACTGTTTTCTTCTGCACATTCACCACATATGTAAAACCTTGAAAGCTCAATAAATACAGAGACAAAACCCATGTTCAGGAATTTGTTTCTTCCTGAACATTAGCCACTCTCTGGTATTCAATTCTGCATTTGCTGTCTTGCTGGACAAAAAAGAACTCCAGACTCAAAGTCTGTGACACAGAACTAGAACAAACCATCCTAAAATTTTCATGGAATCACATCACGATTCCAGACTTTGAGTTATATTACAAAGCTGTAGTAATCAAAACAGTATGCTTACTGGCATCGATATAGACACGTAGATCAATAGAACAGAATAGAAATCCCAGAAATAAACCCACAATTGCATGGTCAATTAATCTTTTCCAAAGGAAACAAAGAATATGCAATGTGAAAAAGACAGTCTCTTTAACAAATGGTTTTGGGAAAACTGAATAGCTACATGCAAAAGAATGAAACTGGACTACTTCCTTATACCATACACAAAAATAAATTCAAAATGGATGAAATATCTAAATGTAAGACAAGAAACCATTAAAATCCTAGAGAATAATAGAGGCAGTAACTTCTTTGACATTGACCATAGCAGCTTCTCTCTAGATACATCTGCCATGGCAAGGGAAATAAATGCAAAAATTGAGATTGCATCAAAGTGAAAAGTTTCTGCACAGTGAAGGAAACAATCAATAAAATTAAAAGCAACTTTTCAGAATAGGAGTAGATATTTGCAAATGATATATCTGATGAAGAGTTAGTGACCAAAATATATAAGGCACTTCTACAACTCAACACCAAAACCAAAACCAAAACCAAAAAAAAAACCAACAAAAACCAAAACAAATAATCTAATTAAAATAGGGCATAAGACATAAACAGATGTTTCTTCTAAGAAGATATACAGTTGGCCAACAAACACAAGAAAAGATGCTCAACATCACTTATCATCAATCATCAAGGAAATGCAAATTGAAACTACCATGAGATTTCACCTCACACCTGTCAGAAATGGATAAAATCAAAAACTCAAGAAACAACAAGCACTGGCAAGGATGCAGAGCAAAAGTAACCCTCTTGTACTGTTGGTGGGAATGCAAATTGGTTCAGCCACTCTGGAAGACAGTATGGAGGTTCCTCAAAAAATTAAAAAAAAAAAAACTACCATATAATCTGGTAATCACACTACTGGGCATTTACCCAAAGAATTTGAGAACACCAGTTTGAAATGATATATGCATCCCTGTGTTTATTGCAGTATTATTTATAACAAATTATGGAAGTAACCCAAGTGTTTATTGATAGTAAAGATGTAGTGTGTGTGTGTGTGTGTGTGTGTGTGTGTGTGTGTGTATGTAATGGATATTATTCAGTCATGAAAAAGAATGAAATCTTGCCATTTGCAACAACATGGATGGATCTAGTGTACAATGCTAAGAGAAATAAGGCAGTCAGAGAGACAAATACCATATAATTTTATTCATATGTAGAATTTAAGAAATAATACAAATGAACAAAGAAAAAAGAGACAAATCAAAAAATGGACTCTTAAAAATAACAACAAACAATGGAGGTATTGGTGTGATGAATGAAATAGGTAAAAAGTATTAATAGTACACTTATCTTGATGAGCATTGAGTAATATATGGAATTGTTGAACCACTAATGTATACCTGAGACTAATATAACACTGTATGTTAACTACCCTGGAATTAAAATTTTAAAAATAATAAAATTAAGTGCAAATATATCTTAATAGGTAAACAAAACAATATAATGTCTTCTGCACAACAAATGAAATAGTCATGAGAGTGAACAGTCAACCTATGAAATAGGTTAAGTATTTGCAAGTCATATATCTGATAAACAGTTAATATCAAAAATATATAAGAAACTCATATAACTCGGGGCACCTGGGTGGCTCAGTCAGTTAAGCACCTGACTTTGGCTCTGGCCATGATCTCACCCCTTGAGAGTTTAAGCCCTGCGTTGGGCTCTGTGCTGAAAGCTCGGAGCCTGGAGCCTGCTTCCAGTTCTGTGTCTCCCTCTCTGTCTGCCCCTCTCCCACTCATTCTCTGTCTTTTTCTTTCAAAAATAAATAAACATTAAAAAATTAAAAAAATAAAAAAAGAAACTCATATAACTCAATAGGAAAAAATCCAAATAACCCAATCAAAAAATGGGCAATTGAACTGAATAGACATTTCTTTTATTTTTATTTATTTATTTTGAGACAGAGAGAGAACACCAGTAGGGGAGAGGAGGAGAGAGAGAGAGAGAGAGAGAGAGAGTGAGTGAGAGAATCCCAAGGAGGCTCTGTGCTGTCCATGTGAAGCCTGATGCAGGACTTGATCCCATGAACCGAGAGATCATGACCTGAGCCCCTGAATAGACATTTTGTAAAAGAAGACATACAAAAATAGGTACCATGAAAGGTACTCATGAAGGTACTACATGAAAAGGTACTCAACATCAGTAATCACCAGGGAAACACAAATCAAAATCACAATAAGACATCACCTCACGCCTGTTAGAATGGTCATTCTCAAAAAGACCATACATAACAAGTGTCATTGCAGAATGTAGAGCAAAGAGAACCCTTGCATTCTCCAGGTGGGTATGCAAATTGGTCCAATCATTATGGAAAACAGTATGGAGGTATTTCAAACAGTTAAAAATAGAACTGCCATATGATTCAGCAATCTCACTTCTAGGTATATATGCAAAAGAAATGAAATCTGGAACTGAAATGATAGCTGCACTTCTGTGTTTATTGCAGTATCATTCACAATAGCAAAAATATGGAAATAATCTAAATGTCTACCAATGGAAGAATGAATAAAGAATATAAAGATCAATGAGTTATGGAGATCTAATGTACAACATGGTGATAATTAGCAATAGTGTATTGCATACTTGAAATTTACTAAGAATGTTGATCTTCAATTAAATCTCAACACACACAAAATGATAAAACTATATAAAGGTAATGAATACATTATTTAGCTTGATTGTAGTGATCTTTTCACAGTGTATACATACATCAAAACATGAAGTTTTAAACTTTAAATATACATAAATTTTATATTTCAAAGATACGTCAATAAAGTTGTTTAAAAACACCTTTAGAAAGAAGAATAAACATTATATTTTCTAGTTTCCTCTAGAATTCTAAAACTTTGCCTTCCTTTACTTGCCCAATTCCCAGACTTCATTCTGTCATTTCTCACTGTCAGCAAATGTCCTTTGGGAGTGAATGTGAGAAATTTCCCTTTAGAGTGGAAAATTTATTCTGCATCTCAGTCTACTGCAGATTCCAATCTGTTCATTTTTTAACATTTAAATTCTAGTTAGTTAACATATAGTGCAATATTGGTTTCAAGAGTAGAATTCAGTGATTCATCACTTACATACAACACCCAGTGGTCATCAAAAGTGCCGTTTTAAATACACATCATGCATCTAGCCCATCTCTCCACCCACCTTTCCCATCAACCCTGTTTGTTCGCTATCCTTAGGGGTCTCTTGTGGTTTGTTTCCCGCTCTTCTTTTCCTTCCACCTTCCCATGTTTTAATCTGTTTTGTTTCTTAAGTTCCACATATGAATGAAATCATATGGTATTTGTCTTTCTCTGATTGACTTATTTCGCTTAACAAAATACATTCTAGCTCCATCCACATCACTGCAAATAGCAAGATTTCATTCTTTTTCATAGCTGATCAATATTTCATTGTATATATGTATATATATTACATCTTCTTTATCCATACATCCGTTGAGGGACATTTGTGCTCTCTCTGTAGTTTGACTATTGTTGATGATGCTGTTATAAACATTGGAGTCCATGTACCGTTTCCAATCTGTATTTTTGTATCCTTTGTGTAAATATCTAGTAGTGCAATTGCTGGATCATAAGATAGTTCTATTTTTAGTTTTTTGAGTCACCTCCATACTGTTCTCTAGAGTGGCTACACCAGTCTGCATTCCTACAGACACTACAAGTGGGTTTCCCTTTCTTTGCATCCTCACCAATACCCGTTGTTTCTCGTGTTGTTAATTTTAGCCATTCTGACAGGTGTGAGGTGATATCTTATCATGGTTTTGGTTTGTATTTCCCTGATGATGAGTGATGAGCATCTTGTAATTTGTCTGTTAGACAACTAGATGTCTTTGGAAAAGTGTCTATTCATGTCTTCTGCCCATTTCTTAACTGGGTTGTTTTTTTGGGTGTTGAGTTTGATAAGCTCTTCATACATTTTGGATACTAAATCTTTATTGGATATGTCATTTGCAAATATCTTCTTCCATTAGGTAGGCTGCCTTTTAGTTTTATTTACTGTTTCTTTCATTGTGCAGAAGCTTTTCCGTTAACCTCAGCCATAGCAACTTCTTACTAGATATGTAGCTAAAAGGAAGGGAAACAAAAGCAAACATGAACTGTTGGGACTTCACCAATCCTTTCACTTTTAACCAAGCCAAATCTGCCTGTCCACATCTTGATTGAGCAGTTGCCCCACAGAGGTAAGAGGCTGCTGGTGTCTGCTCATTGCAGAAGAGCATATCCCTCCTGGGAATGTAGTTCTCCTAGGCTTCTTTACATCCACATTTCTCTGGTATATTTAAAAAAGATACTCATTTTACTTTATCCTCTGTTATTTTTTGGTTGTTAAAATGGGAAGTTTGATGTTCTTCTTCTTTTTCTTAATGTTTATTTTTGAGAGAGAGAGAGAGAGAGAGTGAGCACAAGCAGGAGAGAGTCAGAAAGAGAAGGGGACAGAGGATCTGCAGTGGGCTCTGCACTGACAGTAGCAAGCCTGATGTGGGGCTCGAACTCACAAACTGTGAGATCATGACCTGAGCCGAAGTCAGACACTCAACTGACTGAGCTACTCAGGTATCCGAATGTTATTCTTTTATATATCCTAGCCAGACTAGAAAGTTTTTCTTATATGACATTTTGGAGGGATTATCTACCTCCCTTTCCCCAGTGCATAAAGTCCATTTCGGGAAGCACTTTTGCCTGATGCTGGAACAGACTTAAGGTATGTGGGAAAGATAAATGGAGATAAGACTTACAAAAGTGCTGGTAAGTCATATCCATTAGTTGGGCTTGTTTTGCCTCATTTTAAGCTAGGAAAAGAGTGCTCACCTCTGCTCCAGGGCAGTTTCCTTATACCACTATAACACAGAATCAGTATGTGTCTCATGAGGCCAGTGCCTCAGTTGCCCCATGTACTAGATGAGCTCCATGGATTTGTGGTCCTTAAACACTAACATATTATTCTGTGGATTGAAAAAGAGAAAGATATGTAACTGAGAACGTACCTTAATGCTTCCTTAAAAAAATGATGATGAAAAATGATAACTCTCACTTGATTTGATGGAAAGAAATTAGAATATGTTTAGCAAACATGACCTACAAACTGATTAATGTCACAGGCAAGGATGCTTTTTCCTCAGGGCATGGCTTTATTGCAGTTGCCGTTGAATCCTGCTGTAATTATGCCATTCTTTATTTGATTTAAATTAGAAAACAAAGTCTCAAAGGCTGAAATGGCTTCTAATGCTACACAGCAAATAAGTGACAAAGCCAGTTGTCTAAACTCTGGGGTTCCTGACTCCCATAGCAAGACCATATTCCTTTGACATTTATAAGATGCCTCCTGTTTGATGGGAACCATGCTAGGCCCTATTATACTGGCGCCCCTCTCCCATATACATTCATTCCACTCCTAGATCCTCAAAGGCAGAAAAACTTGTGTTTCTTTCATTCTACTGCCTTTAGTCCTCTACCCAGTAAGCACTTGACAGGTGTTGAGTTCAATTAGAGTTGGGGCCCTGAAGAGGAATTTTTCTTTGTCTTGATTTGGGATATGTTTATGGGTAGAATTATACTTCCCTTCACCAGATCCATAAACTCCAGTTCTAACCCCAGTACCTCAGCATGTGCCCTTGTTTACTAATAGGGTCACTGCAGATACAATTAGCAAAGTCATGTAATAAAGTTGTGTCATTAGAAGAATTGTGGTATGGCTCAGCTTCCTGTAATTGAACCCAAGGTCAATAGAAAGGGCTCTAATAAAATATGGCTGCTGTCTTATTAAGAGAGGGGATTTGGATACAGAGGAGGGCTCACATAGCGGGAAGACAATGTGAAGAGATATAAGGAGAAAGCTATCTTTGGGCCTGCAAGAGAGGCTTGGGAAAGAGTCTCCCTCACAGCCTCTGAAGGACCAGCCCTGCTAACATCTCTGCCTCAGACTTCTAGTCTCCAGAACTATGAGACAAATTTCTGCTTTTTTAATTTAAAAAATTATAAGATAAAGTGGAATTTTTACTGTTCTACTGTGACAAATGACAATCAGAATTAAGGGAGAATAATAGTCAAATTATGGAAGCAGTACAAGTGTCCCTGGGTAGATGAATGGATAAAGATGTGGTATATATATAATGGAATATTATTCAGCCATCGAAAAAATGAAATCTTCCCATTTGTAATGGTATGGACGGAGCTGGAAAGTATCATGCTAAGCAAAATAAGTCAGAGAAAGACAAATACCACATGATTTGACTCATATGTGGAATTTAAAAAACAAGTGAGCAAGGAGAAAAAAGAGAGAGAGACCAATAAAATGAGTCTTAACTATAGAGAACAAACTGATGGTTACCAGAAGGGAGGTGGGTGGGGTGTGGGTGAAATAGGTGATGGGGATTAAGGATGCACTTGTGATGAGCACTGGGTGATGGATGGAAGTGTTGAATCACTATATTGTACACCTGAAACTAATATTACACTATGTTAACTAACTGGAATTTAAATAAAAACTTAAAAAAAAGAATTAAGGCGTTAAGGCAGAACAAGAAATCATGTCTATTTTCTTACAGGAACCTCCAGGTTATTAGTTGATAATTCTATACCTTTTTAGTTTATGTCAAAAAATGTTTACTGAGCATGTACTATGTGACAGGCACTATGCTGGGAATACAAAAGTAAGGTATGATGCATTCATGAGAAAAGCTAAGAAACTCCAGTATGAGAGGCAGATGAGGATGCTGTTGGAGCCCAGAACAAAGTCAAAGAAGAATTTCTGGGAGAAAATATCTAGGAAGAGTCTTACAACATAAATAAGACTGTATGCTTACAGCCTCATGTTTGGAGCCTCAGCTGCAGATATGGAGGTTTTTTGTAGAGGCTTTTACCATATGAAATAACTCCTGCCCCACTCCCACTTGTGTTACCTTGTGACAGAGGAGCAGGTGCTTCTGTGAAAACATCTGAACATCTACTTATTTCAGGAGATTTGCACACCTACCGAAATAGTACAGAGACAAGTAACTTTATGCTTTAATTATTGCACTAATTGGGGAATGAAAAGGGGGAGAGGAGAAAGAGACACACACCGAAAGAGAGGATGCGCTTGAGGGAGGCAGTGGAATCAGAGTGAAGTGTGAGGTCCTTGGCTGTCCCTGAGGCTGTGGAGGAAGAGCAGTTTGGAGAGGCAGGAGGGTGTTTGAATAAGCGTATTGGCTCCTGCAGGGGACACTTCTGTTGAACATTAGCTGCTTGGGAAGGCAGCCTGTTGGGTAGGAGAGAGCTGCCAGCCTGCTTCAGCAGCAATGAAAATCACAGCTCATTAGAACTAACAATGCTAACAGTTAATGAGCAATGAAAACATTCTGGCGGCCCTGGAGCTGACTATTGTGGTGCTGCCCAGGTGCTTGTAGCTGGAGGGCCTTCCTGTATCACTTACCTGGTTCTGAACACACAGTGCAGTGTTCCCTCAAAGGTTTCTAGTCTTCAGATCAATGAGGTCCAGAGACTAGCAGTGTTCTTCAAACCCTATTTTCCTTGGCAAATTGGACAAGTTCAGGGGTTCCGGGGAAAAGGGCATGAAATGACTTAATTATGCAATTCATAATCATTATGTAATTCATAATAGTGTGGAGCCCTTATCTGACTCCACGTTATTTCAGAGGGAGAGAGCATACAAACATGCTAGTGATTTCACTTCTTGGTATCAGTGGTAAGGAATATACCAAGTATGATTAACAGGCAAGAAGAATGTTTAGTTCAATTTTTAAAATTTGAAGCAAACTAATACTCAAACATAGGAAATATAAAATAAATAAGATAGTTCAGTAGGCTTTAAAATTATAAACTGATGAAAAATATGTTTCAGAGAATGTATTGATACTGGGAATTTTCATGAAATAATGCAAGGTAGAGTATCAGGATATAGAATTGCAAGAGTATGTATTATGTTTTTAACTTAAAAAATAGATATATAAAAAGATTGCTGTCAACATCTTAACAAAAATTGCTTCTGAGAGTGGGATTAATGATTTATGTTTTCTTATTTCTGCTTTTCTGTGGCTTCAAACTTTTATACAAACATATATCACTTTCATTGTCAGAAAACCAACCATAAGCAACATTATAAAAACAAAGTAAAGTGATACACTGACCATCACAAAAAGGAAAGGCCATAGCTCATTTGGTAGGATTATCCTGAGTCTCACAACTGCTATGCTTTATAGGTGTTAAAGGCAGATGGTTATGTTAAGATGTCTCCTCCCAGGAACATTATTTTTATGGTAGTTGTAAGGTAGGAAATTTACTTATTTGCTAGGTAAAATTGGTGAAAGAAGCACTAGGGTACATTAGTTTTCTACTCACGCACAACAAGTGACTATAAACTTAGTGGTATAGAAGAATAAATCTGACAGTTCTATAGGCCAGAAGTCTGGGCAAGCACGGCTGAGTTCTGTGCTCATATTCTTGTGAGGTTAAAATTAAGATGTTGGCAAGGCTGTGGTCTCCTCTGGAACTCAGAATCATCCTCTAAACTCATGTGGTTGTGAAAAATTTTATCTTGTGGCTATAGGACTGAGGTTCCTGTTTTCTTACTGGCAGTCAGCTGGGGACTTTTCTTAGCCCCTAGAGATCCTTCACATCATGAAAGTCAGCAAATTAAAATGTCCCTTATGCTGAATCTTACTCATGCTTTGAACCCCCTTTTCAAGGAAGAGCCCAGTATCTTTTAAGGATTCATCTGATTAAGTCAGGCCCACCAAGGGTAATTTCCTTCTCCTAAAATCAATTGATTTGGAACCTTAGTCGCATCTATAGCAGCACCTACATCAGTGCTTGAAAAACAAGGAGATTGTTGTGTGGGAATCTTGAATTCTACCAACCAGGATAACAATGTGGGGCTATTCTGAAAGTTGCTACCTTTCAGTACCCATTTTTTTTTATAGGTGCTTGCATGAATCCAAAGCAAATCAATGAAAATAAGAGTTGAAAATATGCCATTTGTTGAGTACATTCAGTGCATAGGAACTTTGCTAGGTGCCATAGCTAAGGTGCCACTATTTTCATAGACTGAGTGAGGGAGGATCCCTACATTTCAGAAAAATAAAATAAGACCCAGAGACTTTATACATGTGCATGTTACCCAGCTTGTGAGTAAAAAGTCGGAATTCATATTCAGTCTCCTATTTTTTCTCATTGCTTCCTTAAGACATCAGCAAATACGTTGTTTTCAGATTGAGTGATTGGGCCAAAATTTGAGATACTGAATTATTTCCCTGACCCTGGCACCCTGAAAACCTTAATGCAGTTTTTGCAAGGTCATGTGCCAGTATTCCCACTTGCACTCATGAAGGACAGCACGTTTTAATAACACTGAAGCATTCTACTCCCTGAATCAGGAGGTGTTCAGCCTCACAACTTTTCTCACTGCAGTGCTGTGGGAAGCCCTTAGCTGGGGACTAATTGTAACACAGCAGATAATAACTAGTGTTTGAGAACCTGGACTTTAAATATATTAAGATGAAATAAATAACACAACAGAAAGAGATCTGGGTTTAATCAACACCTTTGAAAGCCATTGTTTCTTGTGTCTATGTTACCACTTGTCTTTCTGGCTTTGAACATTAATGAAATCTCCTTATTCATCACATTTTCTTACTCCTCTCTGTCTTCATCATTATCACTGATTCATCCGCTTTTTTTTTCAGTCATCTATCGGACAAGTACTGACTTCCTCCTGTGTAAAAGTGAATGTGCTAAGTCAAAAAGAGACAGTGGCCTCTGCCCTCTATGAGCTTGTAACTAATAAAAGTCTAATATGATTTACTTTGACTTCATTTTCAAATATTTCTTCTACATTGTGGGAATCCTCTCTGGCCCCTTAAGGATCAAATACCCACTGATTTAGTTGTCTGCATAGAATTCTAGGGCTTCTTGAAGCTCGGACTAAGAGAAAATTAGGAAGAGATTGAAAGAAAAATTCTGGTAGCTAACTTGAGGCCATTTATTCACTGACTTATTACATACACATGCATTCAACATGTTTTTCCTGGGCTCCTGAGAGTGCTGATAATTGTAGCATGTAAAGGTGAATAAAGCCCAGTACCTGCCCGTAAGGTACTTATGATTCATAGGGAGGAGTTTACAGATATCTACACTACAAAGAAGTGGCAAATAAGTATCATGAGTTTAACAAACACTTACAAGGAAAGAGAAACACTAAAAGCTTTGTGAAATGGCCCCTTCTCCAGACAGTCTTCAGGGTGCCGACTCCCACACCTCCTTCCCCTGCACCCTGTCCTGGCTCACACCTGTCCTTCCCTCTATGAGTCCTGCTTCTGTCCACCTCTGCCAGTCTAGCTTCTCCCTGTGCTGACACACATCTTCCCAGAGCCCTGCATGTTCTTTCACAGTCCCCTTTCTCTGAACCACTCCCTGTGGGACTCTACAGTACTCCCATCATCCTCTTCTGTAGGTGCTGTGCATTAGTCCAAAGCAAATGAATAAGAATGAGAGCTGGCAAGAGGGGCCCCAGGCTTCTCTGCAGGATGCACAAGGCCAGATATGACTTGACCACATCTTGCATTCTAGCTCTGTTACCATTTCCTTCCATAACTCTCTCTGTGCTACAACCATCCCTAAATCCTGGGGCTCTCCCAAGCTTGCCCAGCACACATATCTCCTGCTTCTGCAGTCAGCCCCTGCTTTTCTCAGGCTCTCCTTAAGGTTTAGTTTATGGCTCACATTGGTCTGGGCATGTTGCACACCATCCTGTAAACCCCTGGGAGATCTTACTGCTCATCTCCTGGTGCCCTCACCATACACTACAGAGACAGCAACCCAGATGCCTGTGGTATGTTGCTGGGTGCATTTTTTGTTTATTTACACAACCCTGTCTCCACATCCTTGGAAATGGCTTGAGGAAAAACAACATATCTGCTCTGTGCCCCACAGTTAGATACATGCCCTGTGTTGGATAAGTGGATAATGAATGAATTTACTAATACCCTACTGCAATTAAGAGGAGGGAGAGAAGATGAGTCTGACATAATTGAAGGAAGTATTTTATCCTACAACAAGGCGATTCATTAGAGATGTATTGAGACCTATGTGTGCCAGACGCAGTTTTGGGTTCTGGAAAAAACATTTGAATAAATTTTAGAATTGTCATGGGTGTCATATAATAAGTTTTAGAATTGCCATTTATTAAATGGTGAATTCTGGGTTAAAGGAACAGGGGAAATAAAGTTATAAAGGTAGGTAGGTACAAAATACTCTTAGGAAAGAGAAGTTTAATTTAGCTTCATTTTCTTTTCTTTTTTTTTTTTTTATTCATAAAGTCACTTGTTTATTCATTCCCACAAAGTTTTTTGACTGTCTCCAGTAGAGCACTGTAAGACTAGGATGAATCTGGGTTGTTTTGTGCCCTCATGAAGCTGGTAGATTTCTGAGATAGAGAGAGATGCCCATAAATAATTATAAGAAGCTTTGCTGGGAGGAATTCCTGGCCTCGAGAAAAGAGCCCAGGAAAGATGGTATTTGAGCTGAGTTTAGCTAGATGTCAGTCAGAAAGCCAGCAGCCCCGGCAAGGTGTAAGGTGCAGAAACTCTTGGAAAGCAAGCAGCAGTACATAGCCTCTCACTCTCTTGTTTAAGCTTAGAGTGATAGAAAGCTAAATGTCTTAAAATCTTGTACTTTTGTTGGGTTTTCCACAATGAGAGCGTGGTGTTTGATTTTAGGAATGTGACTTCAGAGATCAAACTTGCTTTTATGCTTCAGCGACAGCATACAGTGCCTGTAGCCTGGGTGGGGAGAGGAGAGCATTGACACCTGTCAGAGGAAACCTTGCATTTCCCAACAATTACCCCATGCTGAGTGATGCCTGAGCACCATTTGCTGGCAAGAGGCTGGTCTTCTACTAAGGGGTATTTGAAGACTGGGTTCAGGCAAGACACAAATGTCTGCAGCACATTTGAGAGCTACCTTCCAGGAAGACAGAGGGCCTTTGGTGGAAGGCCAAGGGGTGTCTAGCCCAGCAGGGGATGTCAGGGCATATGGGGAGTTATGATATGTTATGGGCTAAATTGTGTCTTTTCTCCCAAATTTTGTAAGTACTAGTCCCTAGTACCTCAGAATGTAACTGTATTTGGAGGTAGGGCCTTTAAAGAGATGATGAGATGATAAAGAGATGATTAAGTTAAAATGAGATCATTAGGTGGGATGTAATCCAATGACTGGAGTCTTTATTAACAAGAGGAGATTAGGGTGTAGACACACACAGAAGGAAGATCATGTAAAGACACAGGGAGAAGAAGACCATCTACAAGCCAAAGAGAGAGACCTAAGAAGGAATTAATCCTGTTGACACCTTGATTTTGGACTTCCAGCCCTTAGAACTATAAGAAAACAAATTTCTATTTAAGCCTCTCAGCCTTTTGGTAGTTTTCATGGCAGCCCTAGAAAATGGATATGTACTGTAATAGATGGCAGATCCCTACGGCAGAGGGGCTATGGAGAAAGTGTAGCTTTTTTTTTTTTAAGTTTATTTATTTAGAGAGAAAAAGAGATAAAGAGAGAGTGAGTGGGGGAATGGGGAGGGGCAGAAAGAGAGAGAATCCCAAGCAGGCTCTGCACAGTTAGTGTAGAGCCCAATGTGGGGTTCATACTCACACCACAAGATCATGACCTGAGCTGAAGTCAGACACATACCTGACTGTGCCATCCAGGCGCCCCAAGAGTAGCATTTTTAAGAGACATTTCAGGACCTAAAGAGTGTTCTCTTATTTAAGGAAAATGTTTTGTGCTCCCAGGAACAGAGGAAGCTTGAGCTTGGTGGGTGAAATAAGCAAACATTATGAGCATATTTTTCATTATCCCACAGCTGGGTGTGCTCTTGTTACTTGGGGCCTGGGCCGAGCCCCTAAGGGCTGCACACCCAATCTCTTCTAAGTGTCTATTTCAGTTTCTGTCATGCTCATACTTTCGGGGGTGGGGGAGGGATGTACAGAGATGACTGGCATGTTGTCTCTCAGCAACTCCCTACATCAATTCTGAATGAAGAAACCTGAGCTACTCTAACCACAGTCAGAGACCCTTCTGATACTCCAGTGCTGGGGAAGTAATGGGCAGTAGGACTAATGACAATCAAGTGCTCTTCAGGGGCGAGGCATGTGCAGGAACTAGAAGTCCTTCTGTGAGGTCAGATGTACAAAGGGAAAGCAGGCATGGGCTGGATCTGTCTTAGATGGATCTCAGTGGGAGCATCCACTTTGTTGCTGTGGTAACAGAACCAAGTAACCGTGGTTCACAGAGGGCATGGATCCCTGCCTTTATCTGTCTTTTTCCTATTAAGCAATTCTACAGAGGACAGTGAAAGTTGATAGCCTTATAAACATATTATGTATTACAGTTCACAGGATGGAATACTTCTATATTCATGTCTCTTCAAATCAACCCTCCTTAGGAGACAGAGCCTATACTCCCATTTTACACAGGAGCAAATACATCTCAGGAAGCTGGTGCATCTTAAGATCTTTGGGCTGTTGAGTCAGACCTGGATCCCTCCTGTACATGGATGCTTGCGCTTCTCCTTGAAGCTAGATTTGAGGCTCAGGCTGATTCCTGGGGTCCCACTCAAGTTAAGTCCTTCACCATGATCACCTGGACCTGTGACAGTGAGTCCCAGAGTTTCTTTGTATCCTATGATGCAGAATGATTTCTCCAGGAAAATGAGCTTCAGAGAAAATTGTCTCTGTTTTCTTATGTATCAGAAGTGGGAGCATGTTGGCACACTACAGTGGTGACCCCAGCATGAGCCTTGCGTTGAGTTCTGACCTCTCTCTGGCATTTAGAGAAAGGGACATGTAGTAGGAAAGTCAGTCTAGGTACTGGGAGGCCAACTTGGCAGGCCAGCTCCACCACTACGTGCTCCAAGCTGTGTCACAGGTTGTTTTGCTTAACTTTTCTGAGCTTCAGTTTCCTCATCTGTGAAATGGGTGGATAATTCCCATCACTCATGACTATTGTAAGAATTAAAGCAAATGGAATGTATGGGAAGTGACTGATATACAAGTGGGCCCAAGGTTCAGGCTTTTCGGACAACAACACAAAATAGAACAAAACACAATCCCATGGTATTCATTGTACTCAAACTACTATGTGTCTCTCCCATGAACCAAGCTCATCTGTGTTCTGGCTTCTTTGGAAGTTATAAAATATACAAAGTGTACATAAAAATATACTTTGTCAACTGTTAGCATTTTGCTGTTTTTTTTGAAATCAAGAGTCGGACGCTTTACTGACTGAGCCACCCAGGTGCCCCAATGTTTTTGAATTTATAAATTGGGTAATAATTGACATTTTTATGATATTGAATCTTCAAGTTTATGGACATATCATATCTCCATATATTCAGGTTTTTTAAAAATAGCTTTCAGTCATGAATTTTAAGTTTTTGTACAACTGTTTTTCACATAATTCTATAAATGTGAAAGTTTTTTATTACATATTGTAATTGGTAATTATTGATGTGCAGAAGTACTATTTATTTCTGAATGTTAATCTTATATCTAGTCAGCATGTTATTCTTCCTCCTTAGTTATGATTTTATACATAGCTCCTTTTTGATTTTTTACATGGCCTATCATAATTTCAAATAAGGAATGATTTAACTGCTTCCTTCACAATTTTGATACATCATTTTGTTTAATTTTACAGCCACATCTTTAATGAACATACTTTTTGCAAACTTATATGTACACTGGTTAAAAGTTTTTAAACTACAGAAAAGTAGAACGAAGAAAATGAAGCCCAGGATGCTGCTACCAGAGTAGACTATTACTTATTTTTTACTATTTAGAAACTTAAAATATGTATACGGTAAAATTTATTGTTTTTTTTTACATACACTTTTATGAATTTTGAGAAATGTATAGAGTCTTGATACACTACAATCAGGATACTGAAAAGTTCCCTCATTCCCAAATTTTCCTTCTTGCTTCCCCTTTGCAAAGAAACCCTCCTTTTACTTCTAATCTCTGGCAACTACTGATCTGTCCTCTCTCCTTACAGCATTGATGTTTCCAGAATGCCATACAAATGGAATCATATTGTATGTAACTTCTTTCACTTACAATAATGGATTTTAGATTTATCCATCGATAGGTGTATCAATCATTCATTTTTTGAATGTTGAGTAGCATTGCATTGTATAGATATACCACAGTATGTTTATCCATTCAAGCAGTGAAGGATTTGAATTGTTCTAGTTCTTGGCAATTATGACTAATGCTGCTATAAACATCCGCATGCAGGTTGTTGAGTGAACATAAGTTTTCTTTTTGGATAAATACCTAAGAGATATGAGAAGTATACATTTGAAATATAAAAAACAAAACAAAAAAAAAAAACAGCCTATTTTCCATAGCAGCTTTACTGTTTTGCATTCCCTCCAGCAACATATGAGATTTCTAAATGCTTCGTATCCTTACCAGCACTTGGCATTGCTTTTTTTTCCTTATTTTCTTTTTTAAATTTGAACTTTTCTCATAGGTGTATAGTGGTATCTCACTGTGGTTTTGCTTTTAATTTTCCAAATGACTGATGATGTTTAGCCTCTATTTATAAGCTTATTAGCCATCTGTCTTCTTTAGTCATGTGTTTTTTCAAATCTTTCATCGATTATTTAATAGTTCTGAAAAAGAACTATTGAAAAAGAACTTATTGCTGACTTTTGAGAGTACTTTATATAAATTCTGAATACAAGTCCTTTGTCACATTTGTGATTTGCAAATATGTGCTCTTCGTCTCTAATGTGTTTTTCCATCCTTTCCACAATGTCTTGCAGAAGGTGAAAGGTTTTTTTTTATTTAATGAAGTCCAGTTATTATCTTTTCTTTTGATTATTATGCTTTCGACGATGTATCTTAAAATCTTCACTAATCCAAGGACACAAAGATTTTCTTCAATATTTTTCCTCAGAGCCTTATAGTTTTTTACCTGTTAACTTTAGGTCTATGATCCATTTTAAGTCACTTTTGTATAAAGTTAGAAGTATAGGGTAAGGTTTATTTTATTTTAAAGGATACACAACTATCCCAACATCATTTTGGAAAATACTTCCTTTTCTCCACTGAATTGGTTTTGAATCTCTGTTCAAAGTTCAGTGGCCATCTTTTGTGACTCTATCTCTCGACTTCCTTCTATTCTGTTGATACGTGTCTGTCATTTCCCCAGTACCACAGTCTTTGTTACTGTGGCTTTAAGCACTATGTTTTTTTGATGACTACATTTCCCCAGGTTCCAGAGAAAGAGATTTCCTGAGCTGTAGAACTAACAAGACACTGGGACAATATTTACATACATTTCAAAATGGACAGCGAGGGGACTTATAAGTTTCCTAAAATAAATGCTCTAAGGAATGGGAGGGCAGGAGCCTATGGGCAGAAAGAAGACTAAGGTTTGGTCAAGCTAAGGGACACTTGAAATCTGTCTTGGTTACCCCTGTGAGAAACAATTTTATCATTAAGAACTCAGTGCATAAATGCAAATGGTTTTGCCATTATAGATGCCACACATTTTCAAAATTACTTCCTTCAGCAACTTTTTCTCCACTCTCTTCAGTAAGGTTGTTCTGTGTGTTTGCAATAGAGTTAGATTTTTTTTTTTTTTACATTCTTCTTTTCATACTGGGATGCTTCAACCTCCTAATTTAAAAATAATTTGTGTATATTAAGGTTTACTTTTTGTGTGGTGAAGTTCTATGGGTTTTGGAAAATAAATAATGTTATGAATCCACTGTATTATTTTCCTAGGGCTGCAAAGTACCACATGGTGGGAAGTTTAAACAACAGAAACTTATTTTCTCAGATTTCTGGAGGTTAGAAGTCCAAGATCAAAGTGTCAAACAATTTGGTTTCTTCTGAGGTCTCTTTCCTTGGCTTGTAGCTAGCCACCTTCTTCTTTCTGTGTTTCTCTGTGTCCTTATTTCTTATATGATACCAGTCATATTGGATTAGGGCCTACCCTAATGACCTCATTTTAACTTAATTACCTCTTTACAATCCTGTCTCCAAATAAAATCATCTTCTGAAGTATTGAGGGTTAGAACTTTAATATATGAATTTTATGGGGACACAATTCATCCATATCTACCATTAGAGTATCATGCAGAATAATTATACTGCCTTTAAAAATCTCATAAGCTTTATCCATTCCACTGCCACCCCAATCCAAACCCCTGGAAATCACTGATTTTTTTTTTATTGTCTCTGTAGTTTTGCCTTTTCTGGAATATAATAAAATCACACCATATGCAGCCTTTTCAGACTGACATCTTTCAGTTAATGATATGTATTTAAGATTCATCTATGTCTTTCTGTGGTTTGATACCTCATCTCTTTTGGTTGCTGATTCTTTTCATCTATTTGATGAATGCACCACAGTTTGCATGTCCATTCGTTTACTGAAGATTATCTTCGTTGCTTTAAGTTTTTGGCATTTATGAATAAAGCTGCTATAGACATGCATGTGCAGGTTTTTATGTGGACGTAATTTTTCAAATCAATTGGGTAAATATCTAGGCACATGATTTCTGGATTATGTGGTAAAACTGTGTATAGCTCTGTAAGAAACGATCAAACTGTCTTCCAAAGTAGCTATAGAACTGTTTTTTTATCTCACCACCAATAAAAAGGGTTATTGCTCCACACTGCTGTTAGCATTTGGCATTGTCAGCTTTGGGATTTTAACCCTTCTAAAAGAATGTAATGGTCACTCAAGTTTTAATATTATATTCCTGAATACCAAATAATGTTGAGCACCTTTTATCTGCTTATTTTCTACCTTCTCTGTATGTGCTTTGGTGAGATGCCTCTTCAGGCCTGTTGCTTAAATTTATTTATTTATTTATTTATTTATTTATTTATTTATTATTTAATTATTTAGAGATATAGGGATTATTTTTATTGGCTTGTTCACTTTATTACTTTTTAATTTTTGTAAATTTTATTTTGCTAGTTTTTTGAGGATTTTTGCATCTATGTTCATCAGGGATATTAGCTTGTAGTTCTCTTTTTCAATGGTGTTTTTATCTAATTTTGGCGTTAGGTTAGACTGGCATCATAGAATGAATTTAGAAGTTTCCCTTCCTTTTCTATTTTTTGGAATAGTTTGAGAGAATAGGTTTTAACACTTATTTAAATGTTTGGTAGAATTGCCTGTGAAGCCATGTGGTCCTGGACTGTTGTTTGTTGGGAGTTTTTTGATTATTGATTCAATCCTTTCTGGTTACCAGTGTGTTCAAGTTTTCTATTTATTCCTGTGTCAGCTTTGGTAGTCTATATGTTTCCAGGAATTTATCCATTTCTTCCAGGTTGTCCAATTTGTTGGCATATCGTTTTATGTAATATTCTCTTTTCGTATTTTCATAACTGTATTTCTTTGGTGTTGCTTGTTATTTCTCCTCTTTCACTGGTGGTTTTATTTGAGCTCTCCCTCCCTCTCTCTCTCTCTCTTTAGTCTGGCTAAAGGTTTACCAATTTTGTTGACATTTTCAAAGAACCATCTCCTGGTTTCATTGATCTCTTCCATTGTTCTTTTAGTTCTATATCATTTATTTCTGCTTTAATCTTATTTTTTTCTTTCTTTCTGCTTGTTTGGGGTTTTGTTTGTTGTTCTTTTTCTAGTTACTTTAGGTAGCA
This sequence comes from Panthera tigris, assembly GCF_018350195.1. Lineage (NCBI taxonomy): Eukaryota > Metazoa > Chordata > Mammalia > Carnivora > Felidae > Panthera > Panthera tigris. Next base: position 109,037,536 of record NC_056667.1, on the reverse strand, counting down.
GGTTAGGTTGTGTATTTGAGATTTTTCTTGCTTCTTGAGGTAAGCCTTTATTACCAATACCTTCCCTCTTAGGACGTCTTTTGCTGCATCCCAAATGTTTTGGCCCATTATGTTCTCATTATCATTTGCTTCCATGTATTTTTTAAATTTCTTTTTTGATTTCCTGGTTGATCGATTAATTGCTTAGTAGCATGTTGTTTAACCTCCATGTATTTGTGACCTTTCCAGATTCTTTTGGGGGGGTTGATTTCTAGTTTTATAGTGTTGTGGTAGGAAAAGATGCATGGTATGACTTAGATCTTTTTGAATTTGGTAAGATTTGTTTTCTGGCCAAACATGTGATCTACCCTGGAGAAAGTTCCTGGTGCACTTGAAAAGAATGTGTATTCTGCTGTTTCAGAATGGAATACTCTGAATATACATGTTAGATCTATCTAGTCCAGTGTGTCATTCAAAGCCACTATTTCTTTGTTGATTTTCTGTTTGAAGGATATGTCCATTGATGTAACTGGGTTGTTAAAGTCCCCTACTATTATTGTATTACTATCAATAAGTTTCTTTATGTTTGTTATTAATTATTTTATGTATTTGGGTGTTCCATGCTTGGTCATAAATATTTACAATTGTTATATCTTTTTGTTCGATTGTCCCCTTTATTATTATATAGTGTCCTCTTTGTCTCTTGTTATAATCTTTGTTTTCAAGTCTTTTTCTTTCTAATATAAATAATACTTCTCTTTCTTTTGAAATCCATTTGCATGATAAATGTTTCTCCAGCTGTTCACTTTCAATCTGTAGGAGACTTTAGGTCTGAAATGAGTCTTTTGTAGGTAGGATACAAATGGGTCTTGATTTTTATTCACTCTCTTAGTCTATGTCTTTTTATTGGAGCATTTAATCCATTTACATTCAAACTAATTATTTATTAATATGTATTTATTGCCATTTTGTTACTTGTTTTGTAGTTGTTTTTGTAGTTTTTCTCTGATGCTTTGTCTATTTCTCTCTTTCACGGTTTGCTGGTTTTCTTTAGTGATATACTTGGATTCCGTACCTTTATTCTTTGCATATCTATTACTGTTTGTTGATTTGTGGTTATCCTGTGGTTAATATATAACATCTTTATAGAGCAGTCTATATTAAGCTGATGTTCGATTAATGATGAACTCATTCTTTACTCCTTTCCTCTCCACATTTCCAAATATATCCAAATGATATATTGGTATCATTTTACATCCTTTTATTTTGTGCTTCTGTTGACTGATTTTTCAAGTATACTTATTTTTATTTATTTATTATTTTGCTTTTGTACTTCCTATTTTTCTTACTCTTACTTATGATTTTGTTTTCCACTGACAGAGTCCCTCTTAACTTTTCTTGTAGTGCTGATTTAGTAGTCATGAATTCTTTTAAATTCTGTTTGTTAGGGAAACTACCTTTCCTTCTATTCTGAATGATGGCCTGACTGGATAAAGTTTTCTTGGATGCAAATTTTTCCCGTTTAGCACTTTGAATGTATCATGCCACTCTCTTCTGGTCTACAAAGTTTCTGTTGAAAAATCAGCTGATAGCCTTATGGAGTTTCTTTTGTGTGTTACTGTCTTCTTTTCTCTCGAAACCTTTAAAATTATTTCTTTATCAGTTTTATTTTTTGTCATTCTAATTACTATGTGTGTTGTTGGTGTGGACCACCTTGGGTTGAATTTGTTTGGTGATCTCTGTGCCTCTTGAATCTGGATCTGTTTCACTCCCCAGACTGAGGAAGTTTACAACTATTATTTTTTTCAAATGCGTTTTTTTGCCCCAACTTTCTCTCTCTTCTTCTGGGACCCTATAATGTGAATGCTATTATGCTTGATGGAGTCACTGAGTCCTCTAAGCATATTCTCATTATGCAGTAATTTTTGTCTCTCACCTGTTTAGCTTGATTGCTTTCCATTGACTTTATCCCACAGCTCGATGGCACATTCTTTTGCTTCCTGTAGCCTATATTTACACCATCTATTGTATTTTTAATTTCACTGATTGCTTTCTTCATCTCTGATATGTTATTTTTTATCCTTCTGTCTAGGGTCTCACTGATGTCCTTCATCCTTTTCTGAAGTCCAGCAAATAACTTTATGATCATTACTCTAAATTCTTCATCAGGCATATTACTTATGTTTCTCTTAGATTTCCTACTGTAATTTTGTCCTGTTCTTTCATTTTGGGATATATTCCTCTGTCTCTTAATTTTATCCACCTAACTGTGTCTATTTCTCTGTGTTAGGAAAGTCAGCTACATCTTCTGCTGTTGAAAGTAGTGGTTTTATGAAAAAAGGTCCTGTAGTTCCCTGAAGTGGAATATACTTTGTTCATCAGAACCTGACGCTTCAGAGGAGTCTCCTATGTGTGTAGCTTGTGTCCTGCTATTATGTCTGAGTTGCTTTTTGCAGTCCAGATGTCTTAGCTGACTTTTGGCTTGCTGTGGACCATGGTTGCTCTCTGTGGTGTTAGTGAGACCCAGACAGACCGGTTCTGAGGGGGCATGACCACAGGAGGGCTTGGGGACAGGGTAGTAGTATTAGCAAAATCAGTGTTGAGCTGCTAGTCCTAGGCTGAATTCCCCAAATGTGGTGGCTGCCAGGAAGTATGGCATTTAGCAGTCAGGGCACAGTGCCTGTGAGCATGGTAACTGGGTGGGGCACACACGGCATTGACAAAATTTGTGCTGATCCCAGGAATGAGGCCAGCATGCTTGGAGTGGACAAGTCCTCAGGATAACTTTTGGGTGGGGCACACTGCTAGCAGGTTAGGTGGTGTCTGTGCAGTGCTTCTTCCCACAGGTTGTTGCCTATTTTTTGAGTGGTTTCTTTTGTTATTTTTGAGTTTTAAGATTTTCTTTGTATATCTTGGATTTCTTATCCTTTATTAAATTTGAATTTTTCACATATTTTCCCTCATTCTGTGACTTGTTTTATGTTTTTAGTATTGTTTCCATAATGCATAACTTTTAATTTTAATAAAGTTGCATTATCCATCTTTTGTTTTTCAAGGATCATTCTTTGTTGTTGCATGTAAATACTCAACACCAAATCCAGCCTGAGATAGTTGAGTCCACAAACATTGTTCTTCTTATTTGGTATTGTGTTAGTTACTCTAGGTCTTTTGCCTTTCCATATACACTTTAAAATTTGATTGTTGATATTTATGAAAACTTGGCATAAGGTTTCTAGGGATCCCAAGTAGCCAGAACAATCTTGAAAATAAGAGAAAAAATTTAGAGGACCTACACTTTCTGGTTTCAACACATACTACAATCTTACAGTGACCTAAATAGTTTGGTACTGACATAAGAATAGACATACATACCAGTGGAATAAACTGAGATTCCAGAAATTAATCATTATATTTATGGTCAGTTGACCTTTAACAAGAATATCAAGACCATTCAATAGGGGAAAGAATAGTCTCTTGAGTAACATGTGCTAGGATAAATGGTTATCCACTTTCAATACAACGAGTTTAGCCCCTTATATCACAACATATACAAAAATTAACTAAAAATACAACAAACACCTAAATGTAAAAGATATAATTATAAAACTCCTGGGAGAAAACCTAGGAACAACTGTTGTTGACCTCAGACTTGACAATTGATTCTTAAATGTGGCATCAAAAATATAAGGGACAGAAGCAAAAATAAACACATTAGATTGATTTAAAATTAAAAATGTTTATTTATCAGTGGACAATTTCAAAAACATGAAAAGTTAATATATAGCATGGAGGAAATATTTGCAAATAACATGTCAGATAATGGTCCAGGATCCAGAATAGATGGACCCTTAAACCTCAACAATGAAAATATAAACAACCCAATTAAAATCTGGAAAATAAATAAATGTTTCTCTAAATAAGATATACAAATGGTAAAAAAAAAAAAAGCACTTGATAGTATAGTCAATATCATCAATCTTTAGGAAAAGGTAAATTAGAACCACAATGGGATAATAGTTCACACCTGCTAGGGTAACTATAACAATAATTTTAAAATAGAAAACGTTGGTGAAGATGTGGAGTAATTGTAAGTTTTGTACATTTCTGGGGGAAATATATAATGGTGCACCTGCCATGAAAACAGTTTGACAGATGCTCAAGAAAGTAATGTAGAGTTACTATTTGACCTAACAATTCCACTCCTAGAATTTAACCCCAAACTGTAAACATATATTCAAACAAATGTCATGCAGAAATGTTTATAGCAACACTATTTCAAGGAAAAAATGAAGTACTGATACATGCAATAGTGGATGAGCCCCAAGCAGAGTATATGAATTAAAAAAATCCAGACACAAATGATCACATATGATTCCATTTGTATGAAACATTCAGAAAGATAAATCCATACAGACAGAAAATAAATTAGCTGTTGCCAGGGGATGGGAAAGAGAGGAAATGAGAAGTAATTGCTCTAAGGACAAAAGAAGTAACTGCTTTAGGGGTTTCCTTTTTTATTTTAATGTTTATTTTTGAGAGAGAGACAGAGAGCAAGCTGGGGGAGGGGCAGAGAAAGAGGGAGACACAGAACTCAAAGAGGGCTCCAGGCTTCATACTGTCAGCACAGAGCCGACTTGGGGCTCAAACATATGAACTGTGAGATCATGACCTGAGCTGAAGTTGGACGCCCAAAAGACTGAGCCACCAAGGTGCCCCAGGGGTTTCCTTTAAAAAAAATGTTTATTGGATCTGAGAGAGGACAGAAGCAGGGGATGGGCAGGGAGAGAGGGAGAGAGAGGATCCCAAGCAGGCTCCATGCTGTCAGCACAGACCCGAACACGGGGCTAGATCCCATGAACTGTGAGATCATGACCTGAGTCAAAATCAACAGTCAAATGCTTAACTGACTGAACCACACAGGTACCCCCTTTTTCTTTTATTTTCTGAATTCTGTGAGTTTCCAACATTTTCCTGTTGTCAGTCATTTATTCTGTAAGATTTCTTTGTTTGCTCTTGTTTGAAACATTTTATCATGTTCTTTCTTAACTTTTTATTTTATTTCTGATTTTAATTTGCTTCTAACTCTCTAAATTCCTATTTTTTTAAAAAAATTCTGTCTTTATGAGCATGTGGCATTATTTTGTATGAATAATTGAATGAGTTGACTCATCCTGGGTCATTTGCTAGCAGAAGAACCATATTGTTGGGGTATTTAAAGCCACTTTTCCATTTGTCCACTAAAGATCTCTCTCTTTTTGTATTGTATCTTTCATATTCAGCTGTCTCTTTAATTTTCCTGCATTTCTGTTATCTCAACTTTTCCTTTTTTGTTTTTTGTTCTTCTCTATTGGTTTTCAAATGTATGTGATAAATTACCTATATTGGTCATAGATGTATGGTATTTTTTTCTGGATTCTTAACTGATTCTATTTCATTGGCCTGTATGTCTATACTTGGGCCAATATCACACTGTATTGATTAATACAACTCTGTAATAAAATTTGAAATTTGGAAGTGTGAAATCATCAGCTTGGTTCTATTTTTTCAATATTATTTTGCCTGGGAGTCACTGATAATTCCATATGAATTTTTAGTATTATACTTTTTAATTCTTCAGAGAAGGCCATAAGGATTTTGATAAGAATTGCCTTGAATCAGTGGGTGCTTTGGGAGTTTGCCATCTTAACATTAATTCATTCAATTTATGAACATAGGGTATTTCTGTTTACTTAGGTCTTCTTTATTTTCTTTCAATAATGTTTTGTGGTTTATAGTCTGGGTCTCTTCAGTAAAATTTATTCTTAAGTATGTTATTATTTTAAATGCCATATAAATTAATTGTTCTCTTAATTTTCTTTCAGATTGTTTATTGCTGGTATATGGAAACACAACAATTTTTGCATGTTCAGATTCTATATTGACATCATGCTACATTAATTTATTAGCTCTCAAAGGGTTTTTTTTTTCTGGTGTATTATTTAGAAGTTTTTACCTATAAGATCATGTTATATGGAAATAGAGTCATTTTACTTCTTTCTTTCAATTTGGATGCCAATTATTTCTTCTTCTTACCTGCCTTCTCTGGCTAGAATTTCTAGTGCATGTTAGAAATATCAAAAGGATACTAACCCTTTAACAGATATGTCATTTGCAAATATCTTCTACCATTCCAAAGGTTGCCTTTTAGTTCTGTTGACTGTTTCCTTCGCTGTGCAGAATCTTTTTATCTCGATGAAGTCCCAAAAGTTTATTTTTGCTTTTGTTTCCCTTGCCTCAGGAGACACTGCTAGTAAGAAGTTGCTACAGCTGATGTCAAAGAAGTTACTGCCAGTGTTCTCCCCTATGATTCTGATGGTTTCCTGTCTCACATTTAGGAATTTCATCCATTTTGAATTTGTTTTCTTGTATGGTGTAAGAAGATGGTCCAGTTTCATTCTTGCAGATAAAGGGGAACCCTCTTGGGAATGCAAACTGGTGCAGCCACTCTGGAAAACAGTATGGAGTTTCCTTAAAAACTTAAAAATAGAACTACCCTATGATGCAACAACTGCACTGCTAGGTATTTATCCCAAGGATACTAAAATACTGACTCAAAGGGACAAATGCACCCCTATGTTTATAGCAGTATTAGCAACAATAGCCAAATTATGAAAAGAGCCCAAATGTCCATGAACTGATGATTGGATAAAAAAGTATATATGGAGTGTTACTCAGGCATCAAAAATAATGAAATCTTGCCATTTGCAACAATGTGTGGATGGAGATGGAGAGTATTATGGTAAGTGAAATAAGCCAGTCAAATACCATATGATTTCATTCATATGTGAGATTTATGAAACAAAACAAATGAGCATAGGGAGAGAGACAGAGAGAGAGAGAGAGAGAGAGAGAGAGAGAGGCACACCAAGAAACCAAGAAACAGACTTTCTTAGAACAAACTGCTGGAGAATAGGTGGGTGGGGGTGTGGGCTAAATGGGTGATGGGTATTAAGAAGGGCACTTGTTTTTAAGAACACTGGAGGTGATGAATACCTAAATTCTACATCTGAAACTAATGTTACAATATATTTATGTTAATGTAATTTTAATAAACACTTGAGAAAAGAGTAATTCAAAGCCATAAAAAGAAATATCAAAAAGAGGCACCCTCATCATGATCTCAATCTTCAGGGAAAGCTTTCAGTATTTCACCATTGAGTATTATGTTAGTTGTGAATTTTTCATATATTCCTTATTAATGTTGAGGAAATTTCCTTCTATCACAAGTTTCTTGAGTGTTTTTATTGTGAAAAGATGTGGATTTCTCAAATGCTTTTTCTGTATCAGTTGAGATGATCACGTAGTTTTTCCTTTATTCTATTAATGTTGTATATTACATTGGTTGATTTTCATGTGTTGACGCAGTCTTATGTTCCTAGGAAAGCCCACTTTGTCATGATGTGTCATTGTCTTAAATATACTACTATATTCATTTTGCTAGTATTTTGTTGAAAATTTTGCATTTGTATTCACAGAGATATTAGTATGTAGTTTTCTTTTCTTGTGATGTCTTTGGTATTGGGGTAATTCTGACCCCATAGGATGAGTTAAGAAATGTTACCTCCTCTTCTATCTTTTAGAAGAGTTTGTGAAGTTTAGAAGAATATTAAGTCATATTTAAATATTTGGTAGAATCATCAGTGCAGTCATCTGGTCCTAACTTTTTATATTTTGTGAGATTTTTGGTTACTAGTTTAAAATCTTTACTTTTTATATATCTATTCAAATATTCTCTTTCCTTTAGTCAGTTTTGATAGTTTTATATTTCTAGAAATTTGTCCATTTCACCTAAGTTATCTAATTTTTTGGATACAATTGTTTACGATATTCTCTTAAAATACTTTTTATTTCTTTAAGGTCTGTGGTAGTGAGCCCACTTTCATTTTGTTAGGCAACTTAAATTTTTCCTCTTTTTCAAGTTTAGATAAGAGTTTGTCTATTTTGTTAATATTTTGAAAGAACTGACTTTTGATTTTATTTTCTCCATTTTTTTAATATACTCTATTTTGTTTACCTTTAGTTTTTATTATTTGCTGCCTTCTGCAAGTTTGGACACCACTTTTTTTTAACTTTTTTAAGGTGTAAAGTTAGGTTTCTGATTTAAGATTTTCTTTACGTTTTGGCACTTACAACAAAACATTTCCCTTGAGCACTTCTTTCACTATTTCCCATTAGTTTTGATATGTTGTGATTTCATTCATCACAAAGTATTTTCTAATTTCCCTTATAATTTCTTCTTTTATTTCTTAAGAGTATGTTGTTTAATTTTCACGTATTTGCGAATTTTCCAGTTTCCTTTCTGTTATTGATTTCTGGTTTATTTCTATTGTGGTTAGAAAGATATTTTGTATGATTTTAGTCCTTCAAAATTTTTTGAATCTTGTTTTCAGGCCTAATGTATGTTCTATCCTGGAGAATATTTTATGCACGCCTAATAATAATGTTTATTTTGTTGGTGTTGGGTGAATTGTTTTATCTATGTCTATTAGGTTTCATTGGTTGATAGTATTTTTCAAGTCCTCTATTTACTTGTTGTTCTTCTCTCTAGGTAGTCTAACCATTACTGTAAGTAGGATATTGAAGTATCCAACTATTACGGTAGAACTGATTATTTCTCTATCCATTTCTGTTAATGGGTGTTTTAGACTGTTGTTAGGTGTCTATATGTTTGTAATAGCTGTATTTTCTTCACTGATGGAACTATTTCTCAATATATAAAGTCCTTTAACTCTTACAACAATGTTTAACTCAAAGTCTATTTTGTCTAATATTAGTATAGCCCCTCCTACTTTCGTTTGTTACTATTTGCAAGAAATACTTTTTTAAATTTATTTTACTCTTACAATATTTGTATCTTTGGATTTAAAGTGAAGTTATTGTAGACAGAATATAAATGGATTCTGTTGTTTTATTCATCATGTCAATCTCTGCCTTTCAGTTAGAGGTGTTAATTCATTTACATATAAATACTTATTGATAAGAACAGATTATTTCTGATATTTTTGTTTGTTTCATATGTTTGTTTTCTACATGCTTTATATCTTTTTTATTCCTTAGTTCCCAATTATTACTTTCTTTGTTACTTAATTGATGATTTTTTTTTGTATTACAGCACTATATTTCACTTTTAATTTTTTCCCTGAGTACTGTTGTTGTTGTTTACTTGAGAGTTACTTTGAGGTTTAAATTAAGATCTTAAATTTATAACAGCTAATTTAAATAAATACCAATTTAATTTTAACAGTATACAAAAAGTCAACTCTATACATCCCTGTGGCTCCTTATTTTGGTTGGTATTATCACAAAATACATCTTTGAACATTGTTGTGCCCATTAATATAGATTTACAGTGAATTTATATTGTCTTTTATATAATATAGAAAAAATAGGAATTACAAAGCTATCAAAGATATGCTAATACTGGATTTATATTTGCTATGTGGTTATCTTAACCAGGTATTTATGCTCGTTCAGATTTTTTTTGTTAAATGGTTGTAAGTCTGTTGTATGTCTAATTATAATTCCATGGAAGGTGATATAATTTGACAAATGACAGCTCTTAAAATTAGGCAGTCTTTGACAGTTTTCAATTTTTACTACAATGTATTTACATATTATCTTCTTTTTATTTAGTTGCTGTAATTCATTGTTTTTCCTGAATGCGAGAAAGGATGCTTTTAATCATATTTGAGAAATCTAGGCTGTTTTCAAATATTGTTACTCTTCTATTAAATATTTCCCAAAATTCACATGAGGCATAAATTAGATCTTGTAAGTCTATCTTTCAAATATTTTAATTTCTCTCTATATCTCTGCAATTATTTTAATTTCTGGTTTTTTGTAATTTTGGAAATTAATTTTTTTCCTAGTGTTTTTTTCTTACCATTTTGATTTCTTTTATAGATTTAATCATTTAAATATATTAATTGTATACTCTTTTATTATCTGAAAATTGGATGACTATTTTGATTCTCACTGAAGATCATGAATGATTATTTATCTTATGCATTTTATTACTTTGGATTATGTTATTTTTTTAAAAATTTGTTTAAGTAATTTCTACACACAATGTAGAGATCAAACTCACAACCTGAGATCAAGAGTCTATGGTCTTCCAACTGAGCCAGATACCTCATGGATTGTGAACTCATTTTAAAATGGTGCTTAATCTGTGGGAATTCTTCATATCCTGCACTGAGAAATTTATTAACAATAAGCTTTGGAATTGGCTCTATAAAGCACTCTAGGAGCATCACTGGACTAAGACCAATTTTTATGTTAATGTTGTAGGACCATGTATTATTCCAGGTTCTTCAGAAAACAGAACCAATAGGATATCTATTTTTCTATATATTACCTATATTTCTGCCATCTACTATCTTTTTTTATATATTTATCTATTTATTATCTTCATCATATATAATGAGACTTATTATAAAGAATTGGACAATGCAATTATGGAGGTCACCAAGTTCAAAATCTACAGGGCCAATGTCTCAGGTTGAGTGTGAAGCCAGAAGATCCTATAGAACCAGGAAGAACTGATATCCCAGTTTGAGTCCAAGGCTGTTGTAGAACCAGGAAGAGCTGATGTCCCAGTTTGAAGGTATTCAGGCAGGAGAATTACCTTTCACTTGAGAAAAGGTCTGCTTTTTGTTTTATTTAGGCTTTCAAATGATTGAATTAGGCACATCTACGTTATGGAAGGTAATTGTTTTACTCAGTCTACTTATTTAAATGTTAATGCCATCCAAAAGCATACTCAATGAAACACTCAGAATAATGTTTCACCAAATATCTGAAAACCTGTAGTCCAGTCAAGTTGACACATAAAGTTGACTATCACAGACTATGATGATAGAATAAACTCAAATTTCAGTTACAAGTGTGAAACGGTTATATTATGTATTCTTAGGGGAGAATTATTTTGTCTTCTACCCTGAACCAAGGTGAAATGAACAGTTTTTTTTCCCTGTCATGTTGGTGGGTTAAATTATTTCAAATTAAATAATTGACTAAAAATATAGATATATCTAAATAATGGCTTTAGTTCCAATTTCCTATCTAATTATATCTATATCTAAGATATAGTCTATTATCTCAAAGATAATATTAAATTTCAGTTCTTGAGTTGCAAATACTGGAGACCTCCTCAGCCTATCCTTCTCCATATTGCTGTTTATTGGTCTTTATTTACTTTCTCTTCTCTTAGATTCTGAGGATTTTTTCATCGCTCACATAATTTTGTGCCAGCTAACTTCTGCATTTAATGTAATGTTTATTAAATAACTCCCTAACTTTTCTAGGTGTTTGTCATAGGAAATTTTCAACATATTTATTGTCTATTATGCTAATACCCAGAAATCAAGTCAATTATTGCTATTTTGCAATTTGGGGAACCAGTCTACACAAATATAGCATTACTATGTTATAAAACTAGTGGAGTAGAGCCCGTAGTTTCTGAAACTACCTAAACCAAATCATGATCCCATTCAGTTAAATTCCTTTCTTTATTGTAACAGTTCTGTATTCTTTACTTCTAAACTTGAATTTTTAGCACAGTTTAATTGTAAAATTGTACATGGGTAATTAGGCAAACATACTTTACTTTTATTTATCCTCATAGATATAAAATCAAGATTAAAAGAAAAGGTAAGTGTTTTTGTTTAATTTTATTCAGAAAAATTATGTTTAATGGTTTTATTGTATTTACTGGGAAACAAAATCACAAGCTTTAATAAAATCTCTTGATACATACTTGATGTATAGCAGTCTATGTTTTAAAAGTCAATAGGAAAAGTGAGATTTTATTCCCAAGGATGATATATTATTCCCTATAGGGTCACCCAGGACACAGAATGATAAAATACTCCTTGCCTCAATTCCTACTGAGTCCCTTGTATGGAGACTTTTAATTAGATTCTGGTGTTGGTTTGATCTTCCACAGAGAGAGGATTGCTGAATGTGGTTATTCATTGCAGAGTTAAAGCTCAAAGCAGCTGGGAGATCCAACTGAGAAATTGTAGAAATATGGATTCCAACATGGCATTTGCAGGAAAGACCATTATCCCAGACCTAACAGGAATAGTCCAGGGTTACTTTGGTGGCTCAGGAAGTTAAAGATAGGGCTACTTTTTAAATTTATTAAATAAGCTATTTTATAATGGATTTTAGTTTATAGAAAAGTTACAAGATAATACATAGATTTCCCTTATAATATAGACTCAGTTTCCCTTATTATTATGTTTTTTATTTTTAAAATTTGTATTTATTCTGAGAAAGGTGGGGGAAGGGAGGGAGGGAGAGAGAGAGAGAGAGAGAGAGGGAGAGAGAGAGTTCCAAGCAGGCTCTACACAGTGCAGAGCTTGACACAGGATCTGACTCATGGACCATGAGATCATGACCTTAGCCAAAATCAAGAGTCAGTTCCTCAACTGACTGAGCTACCCAGGCACCCCAATTTCCCTCATTATTAATATTTACATTACTATGGCAAGTTTTCACAATTAATGAACTACTACTGATACATCATTATTACCAAAGTCCATACTTTATTCAGAATTCCTAGGTTCTGCCTGTAATCTTTCAAGATCCCACACAGGATAACACATTACACATAGTCATCAAGGCACTTCAGGCTCCTTTTGGATATGATAGATTTTCAGAGTTTCCTTGTTTTTGATGAAATTGAGTTTTTAGGAGTACTGGCCAATTGGAATTTGCCAGGTAATTTTCTCATGATTGAGATGGAGTTATGTGTTATGAGTTCACAAATGTGAAGTGTCATCTTTATTACATCATATCAAGTGTGCACACTATCAATATGACTTTGTCACCTTGATCACCATGCTAAAGTAGGTTTGCAAAGTTACTCTTCCTTCTTTTTAATACCATACTCTTTGGAAAGAAGTCAATATTCACACTTTGTACTGTGGGGAACTATACTCCACTACTTGAAAGCATAGCATCTACATAAATTATTTAGTATTCTGCTTGAGAGATTTTTTTTATGTTTCCCTTTTTAAGAAATTAATTTTAGGGGAGCCTGGGTGGCTCAGTTGGTTGAGCGTCCAACTTTGGCTCAGGTCATGATGTCACAGTCTGTGAATTCGAGCCCTGCATCCAGCTCTGTGCTAACAGCTCAGAGCCTGGAGCCTACTTTGGGTTCTGTGTCTCCCTCTCTCTCTGTTCCTCCTCCACTCGTACTCTGTCTCTCTCTCTCTCAAAAATAAATATTAAAAAATATTAAAAAGAATAAATTAATTTTAATTAAATTAATCATTTATTTATGTAATTATAGACTCATGGATATTTATGTCATACTTAGGCTTATAATCCAAAACTAACTTACTTGGCTTTTTTCCTTTTTTTTTTTTTTCTGATTTGTTTCCAGGTTTGAGCATTGGGAATCACTTATGTTTGCTACTATGTCATTTGGATATATCCCTATCATTGTGGTTTATTGTTTGAGAACTTCATTAATTTTTAAATTTTCCACACTCATCTTGTGTATTTTCTAATCCAGTTCTAGAATCAGCCATTTTCCCAAGGATTGATAGTTCCTTTTATTAGAGAATGGTATTAGAAACCAAGATTTAGGCACTAGGTGTGCTCATTGTCTCTGAGGTATCATGGTTTTTAGGGCCTCTCAGCTGAAAGAGAAATATGTGTGAATGTATACATGTATACATATATCAATAAATATATCTATTTTTACAACCTACGTAAAATAACCATGAGTTTATGCTGTCTCCAACTTCAATTCATTACCTTTCCCTACTTATCTGGAACCTTCTACTCTAATAGCGAGAAAATGGCTCCCAATGTCTGCCATGTATTTATTTAATTTTCCAATTCCAGTACACATGTATAGTTGTTATAAAAGTGTTTAATCCATACCCTATGTGAAACTACTTTATCAATTATTACAGTTCTTATGTGCAGAACCTTTTGCCTTTAGTTTACAGACTTCACACTTCCAAAGCTACTTCAGTCAATAGGTTTCCTCACATTCCTTTCAGTGATGGGAATTAGGTTATTTCATCATATTCTGAATTCCTGAGGTCTGCTGACTTCCACATTTTTAAACTTTGCATACATAAGTAGTCATGCTTCTGGCTATAGAATTTTATGAGTTTTGACAAATGCTTAGTGTCATACATCCATCATTACAGAGTCATATAAAATAGTTTTCCCACTCTAATAAAAATTTCCTATTTATCTCCTACTGAACATTTCTCTCCCTGAACTTGGGGCAACCATTGATCAGTTTCTCATCTCTGTAGTTTTCCATTTTTTGTAATGTCATTAACTTGAGTCATACACTATGCAGTCTTTGCAAACTGATTTCTTTCACTTAGCAATATGCATTTAGACTTATCATGTCTTTGTATTACTGGATAATTCTTTTTATTGCTGCATAGTATTGCATTGTATGGATATACCACAATTTGTCTATCTACTCCTTTACTGAATACTGGTTGCTTCCAGTTTTTGGTGATTATGAATAAGCTGCTACAAACATTAACTTGCAAGTTGTTGTGTGAACATAGCTTTCAAAGGGGTAAATGTGTAGATGTACAATTACCAGATTATAAGTTATGGTAAGCTGAGTAAAGACCCCCAAAGATATCCACAGCCTAATCTTTAGAACTTGTAAATGTTACCTTTATGGAAAAATGGACTTTTCGGATGTGATAATTAAGAATCTTGATGAGGAGATTATCCTGGATTATCTTGCTAAAGTCTAAATGCAATCACAAATGTTTTATATAAGAGGAAGAGAGAGAATTGATTACAGTGTAGAAGATGGTGTGACAAAAGCAGTGATTTGAAGATACTACAGTGCTGGCCCTTGAAGGTGGAAGAAAGGGTCAAAAGCCAAGTAATGCAAGGAATGCAGCTCTAGAAGCTGGAAAAAGCAAGGAAATGAATTTTCCCATAAAACTTTTGGAGGGGGGCTGGACAACACCTTGACTTTAGCTCAGCAAAATTGATTTTGTGTTTATGGTTTTAAGAATTATAAAAACTAAATCTGTGTTGATTTTAAGTTAATAAATTTGTGCTGATTTTTATAGCAATTTTAGAAAATGTATATGGTAAAACTATGTTTAGTGTTGGAACAATCTGTCAGCTGTCTTCCATTGTGACTGTACCATTTTGCATTCCAACCACTGGTAAGCGAGAGCCAGTGTTCTTCCTTAGCATAGCCAACAACGGGTAACATCAGGTTTCGTGTGCATGCACGCGTGTGTGTATGGTGTGTGTTTAACTTTAGATATTCCATTAGGTATGTAGTGGTAATTCATTATTGTTTGAATTTGCATTTCCTGATAACAAATGGTGTTAATGATTTACTTACATGCTTGTTCTCAATCTACATAGTTGTTTTGATGATAACCGTTTGGATCTTTGGCAAAGGTATTAATTACATTACTTGTTTTGTTATTGTTGACCTTTATTTTATTTTCTTTAATTTTTTAAAATTTTATTTTATTTTATTTTTAATATAATTTATTGTCAAGTTAGCTAGCATACAGTGTATACAGTGTGCTCTTGGTTTCAGGGGTAGATTCCCATGTTTCATCACTTACATATAACACCCAATGCTCATCCAGCCAAGTGCCTGACTTTTAAAAGATTTTTGTGTACATTGGGTACAAGATATTTATGACATATGAATTTTTCAAATACTTTCTCCCCATTTATAATTTGTATGCTTATTATCTTATCTGTGTGTTTCACAGAGGAAAAGTTTTTATTGTAATAAATTCTAATTTATCAACTTGTTCTTTTTTTGGATTATGTTTATGGTGTCATGTCTAAAAAGTTATCATTAAAATAAAGTTACTTAAATTTTCTTCTATTTTTTCCTATAAGTTTTAGATATTTGCATTTTGCAATTAATTTTATAATACATTTTGAGTTAACTTTTACAAAAGGTATAAGATTTGTATGTATGGAAATTTATTTTGTATACTGTGGTAGAAAATTTGACTTTAAGATTCAATATTATGCACTGTCTTTGTATCTTTTAAATTGGGAGGGTCTTGGATAACCAAACTGAAAGTCTTCTTCCCCAGTCTGCTCACATCGATATGGTCTCCCAGCCAAAAAAAACAAAAACCAAAAAACAAAATAAAAGGGAAAAAAACACTTTCCTTATCATGGGAACAAGGCATAGTCTGTTGTTATTCCTGAGTAGTGGGCTTCAGTTCACTGTCAGCCTAAGGAATTAAACCAATCAAGGCCTCCAGAGGTGACCAGGGGTCTTTCCATCTTTTTGTGAATATAAAGCCTGCCCCTCACAGCCCCTGCTTTCTCCAAAAAGTGTAACTCCTTTGCGATACTGCATAGTTCAATGTCCTTTTCTTCCAGGCTGTGTTCATATATGAGTAGTAAACTGTCACTCTCATCTGTCTGGTGTCAGATGAGTTTGTCCATCTAAGGAAAGGAATGGCAATCTGTTACTCACCAACAGGTTGAAGATGATTCCAGTAATATTTGTTGAAAAGATTGTCACTTTCCCATTGGATTGCTTTCATGCTTTTCTGAAACATCCGTTGACTGTATTGTTGTGGGTCTATTTATGAGTTCTCTATTCTAATTCATTGATATACATACCAATATCATTCTTCACCAACCACACTGTCTTGATTACTGTACCTTTGCAGTAAATATTGAAATTATATGGAGTGCATTCTTCAATTTTGTTTTTCCCCTTCAGATTTGTATTCTAGATCTTCTTCTCTTTTATATAAATTTTAGAATCAGTTTGTCAATATCTACAAAGTAGTTTGTGAATAATTTGATTAATATTGGACTAAATCTTTATGCCAATTTGGGAAGCATTGACAACTTAAGAATACTGTGTTTTCCAATCCAAGAACATGGAAAATCTTTCATTTATTTAGATCTTTGATTTATTTCCTCAGGGTTTTATAGTTTTCTGCATAAAGATCCTATACATGTTTTGTTAGATTTATAGTTAAGTATTTTATTTTTAAAGTGCTAATATAGTTGGTATTTTTCAAATTTCAATTTCAATTGTTCACTGATGATACATAGGAAAACAACTGACTTTTAATGTCAACTTTACATCTTTTGACCTTGTAAAACTCAGTTATTGGTATTAGAAGGTTTTTTTTTCTTTCTTAATAGATTTTTAATTGTTTCTAATGTAGATCATGCTATTTATAAACAAAGATAGTTTTATCTGTTTCCTTTTTAATCTATATACAATTTATCTTTTACTTGCTTTATGATAACTGGGTAAGAATTCTGGAATGATATTGGATAAGAAGTGGTGATAGACAACATTCTTACTCTGTTCCTGACCTTAAGAGGAAAGCATATCCTTTTTCATAATACTAAAAAAATAAACACATCTATCATCTCACAATGTTATATGTTGTGCATTAGATCCTCAAGACTTATTAATCTTAAAATTGAAAGTTTGTAACCTTTGACCAACATTTCTTCCACTCCCCAGCTCCTGACAATTAGTATTCAATTTTATTCTACTGAGTTATTTATTTATTTTTTTAAAGGTTACACATAAAAGTGATACCATACAGTATTTTTATCTTTCTCTATCTGGCTTATTTCACTTAGCATAATGCCGTGTAGGTTCATCCATGTTGTTGCAAATACCAGTATTATTATGTTGAGGTAGATTCTTATATATTTATTGATTTTATTGAGAGGTTTGATCTTGAAAGAATGTTGAATTTCTCAAGTGCTTTTACTGCATCTATTGAGATAATCATGTGATTTTTATTCTTGATTCTGTTAATGTGATATACCACATTTACTGATTTATATACATTGAACAAGTCTTAATTCCTAGGGATAAATCCCACTTGATTATGGTGTATGATTTTTTCTGTATACTGTTGAATTTGCTGTAAATTTGTTTCTTGTAGTGTGCTTGTCTGGCTTTACTATCAGGGTAATTGTGATCTTGCAAAATGTGTTTGGAATTGATCCTTCCTCTTCAGTGTTTTGGAAGAGTTGGAGAAGGGTTGCCATTAATTCTTATTTGAATATTTGATACAATTTACCCATGGAGCTCTTTTTTTCTGGGTGTTTCTTTTTTGAGAGGTTTTGATTACTGATTCAAACTCCTACTAGTTCTTGGTCTTTTAAGATTTTATTTTTCATCATGATTCAGTCTTTGTATGTTGTATGTTTCTATGAATTTATCCATTTCTTTTAAGTTGTCCAATTTGTTAGTATATAATTGTTCATACTATTTTCTTATGATCCATTGTATTTCTTTGGTATCAGTTGTAATGTTTCCCCTTTCCTCTCTAATTTTATTTACTGAGTCTTTTCTCTTTTTTTCTTAGTCTACTTAAAGGTTTGCCAATTTTGTTTATATTTTCAAAAAGAAAACTCATTTCATTGATCTTTTCTATTTTTTTTTTCAGAGTATGAAGAAGTACTTTAATAGCTCAAACTCAAAGTCATTGTGCCCCCAGTTCTGAAGAGATTCCTAAAAGAGGCAACTTCGGCCGTTTGGGAAGCCAAGAGTCACCGGCCTGTGGTCTCTGGTGTCCATCTCTTCTGGGTGCTGACCGCGAGAAAAGCAAAAACGTGCCCAGGACCATTCTGGCCCCTGTGGGGCCTTCCTCCACCTATGCGTTATATCAACTGCCTTAGTTGGACTAAGATGATGACTCAGTTAAAGCGAGAGACAAATGTTGACTGTCTAAGCAGGAACAGTCCAAGCCGGCAAGGAAAAGCACACTGCATACATAGGAATACAGAAGGGCGAGCTTCTGCCTACGGATCTATTGTGTTTCTAGTCTTTGTTTCATTTATTTTTACTCTGACCTTTTTTGATTCCTCATTTTGTCAACTTTAACCTTATTTTATTGTTCTTTTTATAGTTTCTTGAGGTCAAAAGTTAGGCTGTTTATTTGAGATCTTATGTTTATTAATGTAGGCATTTATCAATGTAAACATCCTTACATGTATATCCTTAATGTAGGCATTATAAACTTTCTTCTTAAAACTGCTTTTGTTACTCCCATTAGTTTGGTGTGTTTACGTATTTGTCTCAAGATATTTTTTACTTCCTTCTGATTTTTTTCTTTTACTCATTGGCTGTACCTCAGAATGTTAACTTCTGCATATAAGTAACACATATTACCAGTTTTCTTCCTGTTATTGATTTCTAGTTTCACACTATTGTGATTAGAGAGGATATGCCAAATTTTCAATCTTCTTAAATTTGTTAAGATTTCTTCCGTAGCCTAACATAGAATATGTCGTGAAGAATGTTCTCTGTGCACTTGATAAGAATGTGTATTCTGTGGAATGCTCTGTATATTCTGTATTCTGTCCAATATGTTCAAGCCTAAAATTTCCTCATTTATATTCCATCTGGACTATCTACCAATTGTCAAAAGTGAGGTATTAATCCCTATTATTGTGTTGTTTTCTATTTTCCTTTTCAAATTGTTATTTGCTTAATATATTTAAATGCTTGATATTGAGTGCATACACACTTAGAATTGTTAAATTCTCTTGATTATTTGCTATCTTTGTCATTATATAATAACTTTCTTTGTCTCTTGTCATTTTTTAATTTATTTTGTCTGATAAAAGTATAACCACTCTCTCTTTCAGTTTTCATCTGTGTAGAATATTGCTTTGCATCCCTTCACCTTAAAGCTGAAGTGAGTCTCTTGTAGTTAATCTCTTGCCTTTTTTAAATTCCATTCACCCAACTCTATGTCTTTTGATTGGATAATTTAATCTACTTAATTTAATGTGATTATTGACAGGTGAGGACTTACTCTCCCCATCTTAATTGTTCTCTGACTTTTATAATTCCTTTCTTTCTTCCTCTTTTGTGTCTTTCTTCGTAATTTGATTATTTCCGTAGTGATAATGCTTTGATTCTTTTTTCTTTATCTTTTATGTATCTACAAGTTTTTTCTGTCATTACCATGAAGCTTACATAAAATATCTTAAACTCATAACAATCTATTTTAAGCTGATAATTTCAACTGCATAAAAAACTTTGCCTTTATTCTCACTCATTATTTATTTATTTAATGAATATAATTTATTGTCAAATTGGCTTAATACAACACCCAGTGCTCATCCCAACAAGTGTCCTCCTCAATGCCAATAATCCATTCCCTCTACCGCACCCCCCACCCTTAGTTTGTTCTCTGTATTTCATAGTCTCTTGTGGTTTGCCTCTCTCCCTCTCTGTTTGTATCTATTTTTTCCCCCTTCCCTTCCTCCATGGTCTTCTGTTCAGTTTCTCAAGATCCACATATGAGTGAAAACATACAATATCTGTCTTTCTCTGACTGACTTATTTCACTCTCTCTCTCTCCATATTTTATGTTTTTGGTGTCAAAATTTACATCTTTAATATTGTGTGTCTATTTTTTAAAGTTTATTTATTTATTTTGAAAGAGAGTTGGGAGGAAGGGGGGAGAGGCAGACAGAGTGGAAGAGAGAATCCAAAGCCCTGAATTAGGCTCCATGCTGACAATGCAGAGCCTTATGTAGGGCTCAGTCTCATGAACCATGAGATCATAACCTGAGCCAAAATCAAAAGTCTGATGCTTAACCAACTGAGTCACCCAGACACTATATTGTATATCTATTAAAAAATTATTGTAGCTAAACTTATTTTTAAAATTTTTGTTTTTTAACTTTTACACTAAAGTTAGGTGATTTACACACTACCATTACAGTACTAGAGTATTTTGAATTTGACTATATACTTATCTTATCAATGAGTTTGATACTCTAATATGTTTTCATGTTACTAATTAGTGCCTTTTTATTTCTGCTTGAAGAACTCTCTTTAGCATTTCTGATAAGGCAGGGAGGCCAAATGGTGATGAATTCCCTTGTCTTTTGTTTGCCAGGGAACATATTTATCTTTTCATTTTTGAAGGAGAGCTTTGCTGGGTAAAGTATTCTAGGTTGACAGTTTTTTTCTTTTAGCACTTTGAAAATATCAATCTACTTTTTTCTTGCTTGGAAGTTTCTGCTGAGAAATCTACTGATAGTTTTATGGAGTTCTCTTGTATGAGATGATTTTTTTTCTCTTGCTACTTTCAAGACATTCTTGTTGTCTCTGATTTTTGTCAGTTTCATTATAATATATCTTGGTGATGTCTTTAGATTGAATTTGTATGGAGACTTATAAGCTTCATGTATTTGGAATCCATATCTCCTCTCAGATTTGGGAAGTTCAGCCATTATTTCTTTAAAGAGGCTTTCTGCCCCTTTCTCCTCTTTGACTTCTGGGGCTATGATAATTTAAATATTGTTTAATTTGATGGTACCCCAGAATTCATGTAGACTTTCTTTAGACTTTTTAATGTTTTTCTTTTACTTCTCTGACTGGATAATTTCAAATTACTTGTCTTTCAGTTCACAGATTCTTTTTCTGCTGAATCAAGTCTACTGTCAATGCTATCTATTATGCTTTTCATTTCTTTCATTGTG
This sequence comes from Panthera tigris, assembly GCF_018350195.1. Classification (NCBI taxonomy): domain Eukaryota; kingdom Metazoa; phylum Chordata; class Mammalia; order Carnivora; family Felidae; genus Panthera; species Panthera tigris. Next base: position 109,016,032 of record NC_056667.1, on the reverse strand, counting down.
CTCGTCAGCTAATAGACTTATTTCTTTTTATTAGTTTTATTTCTTAGCTGAACTTTTCATGTTGTTCATTCATTGTTGTTCTGATTTTGTTGAGTTGTCTGTGTACCCTTATAGGTTTCTGAGCTTCCTTAAAGCAATATTTTTTAATTCTTTGCCAACTCAGTCTTTTTTTTTTTAACATTTATTTATTTTTGAGACAGAGAGAGACAGAGCATGAATGGGGGAGGGTCAAAGAGAGGGAGACACAGAATCTGAAACAGGCTCCAGGCTCTGAGCTGTCAGCACAGAGCCCGACGTGGGGCTCGAACTCACGGACCATGAGATCACGACCTGAGCCGAAGTTGGCCGCTTAGCCAACTGAGCCACCCAGGCGCCCCAACAACTCATAGTCTTTATTTATTTAAGGTTTGTTAGTTTCTTATTGTGTTACCTTGGTGGTGTCTTATTCTACTGATTTTTTGTGTTTCTTGTAGACTTTCATTGATAACTATGTTTATGATGGAACAGACAACTCTTCCTGTCTTTACAGGATGGGTTTTAAGGGGAAAGGCTTTCATTTGTGGGTGGATATGAGGGTAATGGTTGAGTGAAGTATGGCAGTCATAGTTCCAACAACATAGTCTCCATGCCACTCCATAAATGGAAGTCAGCTTTGATAAGTATTTTGGGGATCTTCAATGGCCAAAGTGCAGGTAGGCTACAGTGTTGGTAAAGGCTGTTGTCATTTTCAGTGGCAAAGTCTCTTGTGAACCACCTGATCCTTTTGTCTCCCATAGGGGTGGTTATGGCCAAGAGGATCCTCCTCAGCACGTGATCTGGTTTGTGAGAGCATTTATGCTGATGATAGTACTAATATCTGATATGTGGGAGTCTGGAGCACTGGCTAGCCTGCAGAAGTTATGGTTCCATTGCCTGAGTCATGGGCACCTCGAGCAGCCATAGAGGCAGAGACTGCAGTGTGGGCTCTTGTGGAGTGACAGTGGCTCCTGGATCTGCAGTCATGGCTAATTAAGAGTGGTAGTGGCTCTGGTAGTGTCTCTGGTGGTGATGAGGGTGCACACTGAGCAGTCAAAGCGTTGTTACATATGGAGAGACAGCAACTTTGAGGTTTGGGACACTGGTTAGCCTGCAGCAATTGTGCTAGTTATACCCAATACACAGGTGCACATGGAGAAGCCATAGAGCCAGATATTGGAGCTTGGGCATGTACAGAGAAGCTGCAGAGCCAGCCATGGAGTGTGAGCTGTTGTGTACCTCAGTGGTGAAAGCTGTGAATGTCTTCTGTGGAGCAAGCTGCTGGGATCCACACTGATGAACACTACCTGCTTCTCTATTGTGAAAGCTGTGGATTCTCCACAGCTGTTATGGGAGCTGTTGAGGCCCTTATTGGCAAAGTCTTCCAGGGTTCTCTAAAGAGAAGCCCTCAGGTGGGCTGTATTGACACCAGCTACATGTCTGATACAGATAGTGCTCACATTTTTTCCTAGTTGTCATCTTTAGACTTCTCAGTTTTATGTAATTCTTTCCCAGTGATTCTTTGTGTATTCTCTCTCCCTCTCTCTCTGCCTCTCTGTCTCTCTCTTTGCTCCACTCTGTTGCCATATGTTCTTAATTGGACTCTTGGGCCTTCCCAGGACTAGTTTTGTTCATGGTTATCTATCTATCTATCATCTATCTAGCTATCATCTATTTATTTCATGTTGGGGGACAAAGACCGGTATTTCCTACTCTGTCATCTTACTGATATCACTCAGTCTGCAGAGATTGACTTTTGAATGTTGAACCAGGTTTGTATTTCCATACTGTATTTCCAACTTAGGCTGAGAATTAGAGTATAATTCTCTTTTACATTGTTGGATTAAGTTCACTAATGTTTTGTTGAGGATTTTTACATGTGAGAAATTGGTCTGTAGCTTTCTCTCCTTGCATATTACCTGATTTTGGTCTTACAGTAAAGTCAGCCTCATAGAATGGGTGGGAAATGTTTCCTCTGCTTCTATCTTATGGATATGATTGTCAGGATTCAGTATTATTTCTTATTTAAATATTAGGCAGAATTCACCAGTGAAAGTATTTTAGTCTGATAATTTCTGTTTTTTGAATAGTGATTATTAATTCAATTTCTTTAATTAGACAAAGGATTATTCAGTTTATTTTTCCTTGTGTCCTTTGTATCTTTTAAGAAATTGCTCCATTTTATTTAAGTTATAAAACTTAAAGCAATAGAGTCATCCATAACTTTTCTTTATTTTTCTTTTAATGTTCAAGCCATTAGTTATGATGATATTTTTTCATTTCTGATACTGTAATTTGTAACTTTCTCTTTTCTCTTGTCTAGCTTGACACAAAGTTTTTCACCTTTATTGATCTATTCAAATAATCATTCTGTTGATTTCATCTATTGTCTTATTTTCAATTTCATTTTCTATCCTAATTTTTGTCATTGATTTATTTTTCTGCTTGCATTAAGCTTAAATTACTCTTCTTTCTGTAGTTGACTAAGGTGAGAGTTTATATTACTGATATGGTGTTATTCTTCTTTTCCAATGCATGTATTTATTACCATAAATTTACCCATAAGTATTGCTTTCACTGTATACTACAAATTTTGCTGAGTTTTTTTTAAATTTACTTATTTAAAAATGTTAAAATTGTTTTGAGAATTATTCTTTTACTCAGGTGTTATTAAGATGTATATTTAATTTTCAAATATTTGGGAATGTTTCAACTATTATTAATTTCTACTTTAATCCCACTATGGTCTGGGAACATACTTTGTATGATTTCTATTCTTTTAAATTTGTTACAGTGTGTTTTATGGCCCAGATCTTGTTGAATGTTCCACTTGAACTTGAGAAGAGTATGTGTTCTGCCATTGTTGGATAAAGTATTCTATACATATTAGTTAGATCCAGATGATTGATGGTGCCATTCTGTTCAACTATATATTATTACTGATTTTCTGGCTGCCTCATCTATCAATTACTGTAAGAGGGATGTTGAACTCTATAACAGCTGCATTGTCTAGTTCTCCTTCAGACTTATCAGTTTTTTACTCAGGTATTTTGATTCTATTTTGTTTTTATTTTTTCAGTACCTGCATGTTTCAGATTCTTGTCTTTTTAGTGAATTAAATCCTTTATCATTATATAATATCTCTCTTTATCCTTGATAATATTGCTTGTTCTGAAGTCTGCTTTGTCTGAAATTAATATAGCTGCTCCACTTTTCATTTGATTAGTGTTAGCTTGGTACTGTATTCACTATTTCTTTACTTTTTATCTTTATTTTTAATTTTAAAGTGGATTTCTTATAGATAACTTAGGGTGAGTCTTATTTTGTTTTAGTCAACTATGACAATATTTGTCTTTTCATTGATGTTGCTAGATCATTCCCATTAAAATGATTATTAATATACTTGGATTATCTGTGTAAATGTTTTCTATTGATTGCATTTCTTCCTTATCTTACTTTTATCCTTCATTCTGCCTTCTTTTGTTTTATTTGAGCATTTTTATGAATCCATTTTGTGTCTTCTCTTACCACATCAAACAATATTTTAAAAATATAGTGGTTGCCCTACAGTTTACAATATACATTTTTAACTAATAAAAGTTCACTTTTAAATAACAGTTTATTATATTTTGGAAAGTTCTTGGACATTACTACTTTAAATATTTCTTCCGCTCCATTCAGTCATTCTTTATCTGATATACTAATTACTCACATACTATATCTTTTGATGTTATTCCCCATTTTATGAATAATTTGTTTTGTTGTTCTGAATAAATTCTTTGTTGTATCATCAAATTATCATTTGATGATAATGCTAATTACTATCAACAGTCATTTTCTTTTACTGTTCTTCTTTCCTCTGCACTTATTTTGGCAAGTTTCTGTAGTCTTGTCTTCAAGTTCATTGATTCTTTCCTTAGTTTCATCAAGATTACTAATGAGCCCATGAAGTTGGGCTGTGGTTAATTTTTGCTGAAGCTATGAGTACCAGGGCCTTCAAATTCCTCTCATGTCCTTGTTTATGCCTCTACTTGACCTTATTGCTTTCCTATGTACTCCTCCTCTGAGAGTGTGTGTCTTGTAACTTTTTAGGTTTTAATTTATGGCTATTATTATATTGTGATCTCATTAGTATAATGGTAAAGTGTTGGTTAGGAGTAACATTCTATAATTATTTTTTTTATTAAATCTTAGTTGTTGGTTTTTTCTGACTTGTGATCTTTGAAAATATTTTTCCATTGATATAACTTTTTGTTTTTCTGTTCTCTACTCCATTCCCTTGCTAAAGTACTCACAATCTATTTCCTTGAAGCTCTGAGCCTTTTTGATTATTTTTTTCTCCTTAGATGAGACATGAAATGAGGGGCCTGGAGTGGGAGTAAGTCCATTTCCCATGTAGGATAAGTCTCTGACAAGTTCTTCTCCTTGGAGACTAGGCTTTTGTTATGGAGAAGTCTGTGGATTGGTTTCACAAAGGTTAGTCTTCCCCTCCCTCTGCTGGAGTCCTGAGAACAACTTTCTACATTTTCACCATAAGAATCTAGTGAGTTTCCTAGAGATAAAGCTCAGAAAATTCTAGGGTCCCCTAAGACTGTGGCCTTTAGGAGGATTTCGGTCTTAAGCTGGTCCACTCTTAACCTCCAGCAATATGTCAAATTAGCATTTACACTTTTCTACTAGGTTTTGGTTCCAGCAGCTTCCACTTGAGGTAAGTGATTGCCACTGTGTCTGACTCTATCTACTGGTTTCTCCACATTATGGGGTGGCAATTTGCCCTTCAATGTTCGTTCTCTGATAGGTCTAAGCAAAGTTGTTGGTTTTCAGTTTATCCTGTTTTATATTATAGTAAGAATGGGAGTTACTATTCAAGCTTTTTTCATATTAGAACGAAAACTGAAAATTACAGAGGACATTTTTTACTTTACCTTGGAGTTTGGATGTAGCTTCTGCAAATCTCCTGGAAAATGCTTGAGTTTGTTTATAGTATTTTTTTTTTAATTTTTTTTTCAGCGTTTTTTATTTATTTTTGGGACAGAGAGAGACAGAGCATGAACCGGGGAGGGGCAGAGAGAGAGGGAGACACGAATCGGAAACAGGCTCCAGGCTCCGAGCCATCAGCCCAGAGCCTGACGCGGCTCGAACTCACGGACCGCGAGATCGTGACCTGGCTGAAGTCGGACGCTTAACCGACTGCGCCACCCAGGCGCCCCTGTTTATAGTATTTTTTTTAAAAAACATTTTATTCAGTATGTTGGAGTCTGTGGGCTTTTATTATGATCCAAAACCAGTGCCACAAAAGAAAGAAAAATGGAATTGAATGATCAGAAGTAGTGCTGATATCAGGAAATAATCTTAAAGTCTTTAAAGACAATTAGAAAAACACTGTACATTTAATAATTGTGTGTTGATATTTTGGTGCCTGCATCGGACCTTGCCTCTCACTAAATCCTTTCCCTACCTCTGGGTCCCCAATGTGATATAATAATAGCATTTACTGTTTTTAATAATGTCTGGGCAAATTTTTGCCACCTCAAAACCAGGTTCTGGTGAAAGTTAGACTGGGGAAGGTGGTTTTGGTTAACCCTCACCTTCTCCACATGTATGTGGGGCTAAAACAGCAGGTAAGAGACAGAACTAAGCGATGATGTTGAATACCTTGAATGTGTTTATAGGCATCCTTCTGTGATTCCAGAATCCTAAGTGTCTATGGAATGTAATTAAAATTCCTCAGTAGACCTCACCACTCAAGTGCAGCATTTAACTTGAAGTGATGGAAAGAATCAACTTTGGGGTCAGATAGGAGGGGTCTCTTTGACACTACTGTTACTCTACTGGTATGGCAGCACTGCTCAGACCTCCCTGTAAAGAGTGCAGCTTATAGCTTATAGCCCTCAGCTGTTAAAAGTTTTAAGACAACTTTAGCTTCCAAGCTGAGGTTGCTTTTCCTGGGCAGCTTCAGCCAACGGCAAAGCATGTCTGTGGTTTCAGAGTCTGGCCACTCCATCAGGCAGTGTTTGCTCTGAGCTTACAGTTGGACTGGTGGGGATTGTTGGATGTCATTGAGATGTGAGGCTCACCTTGCCCCATCCTGATGTCTTAGTCTCATTAAAAAAAAAGACAACAAAAAACTTTTTTAAAAATCTTTATTCTTGAGAAATAGAGCAGTAGCAGGGGAAGGGCAGAGAGAGAGAGGCAGACACAGAATCTGAAGCAGGCTCCAGCCTCTGAGCTGTCAGCACAGAGCCCAATGTGGGGCTCGAATCCATGAACTGCGAGATCACGACCTGAGCTGAAGTCAGACACCTAAATGACTGAGCCACACAGATGCCCCTTTCTCAGTCTCATTTTTATTCTCAAGTGTTAATCTTTCCTTCCCAAACTTCTTACACTTCTTACTCTTTTTCAGTGTTTGCTTCTGGGGAACATTTCTGAAACAGAGTGTAATCTTGGGCAACTTATATAACATTATATATTAATAAAAAGGATAATCACTGCTTCAAAAGTTTGCTGTGAAAAAAATAAGATGTGGGAAAAGTATTAATGGGTCATTTATATAATTCCTGTAACTCTTTTACTTAGATGGCATTTGACAAGTAGGGTACCCCCCCCCCACACACACACACACTGTGCACATTCTTTGTATTGTAGGATGGGTGTGCAAGCTGAATTGAAGTGAGAAATGGGAGGTAAAAGAAGAGGCAGATCATGAGGCAAAATGAAAGTAGAAGGAAAAAGACAACTGGTTCTGCAGATTAAATTTACCACTAAAATATACTTATTAATGAATATCAGGTTTAGTTGCAGGATAACCAGGTGTCTGTCCTGCCTTGTCCTATAGGAGTCATTCCTATCTAATTCAGGACTGATTATCTGATCTAATAGAAGCAAATATTTTTGCTTCTTTAAACAACTCATTGTTAAGAGAGTTAGAAAAGAAAGTAGTTAGAGGCCCTGGGATTTAAGATAAACACAAGTGAATGAAGTCTGAGGTCTGCAGAAAGTACTGGGGTTGGGATCATTGAAATAAAAAAGCACAAGTTATATCTTAAATTACTACTGCAACTGTCTGAAAAACAGTTGTCAAAATATACTAAATTTATTAAAAGTCCTTCACATAAATTGTGTCTGGTCTTACAAGAGTCTTGAAAATTAGATATTTTCTCCATTTTTTAGAAGAGTAAAATCACGCCGTACCCCTTTCCCAAAGTCACACAAGGGAAAGTGGCTAAACCCAAAATGTCAAGTCAACAGCATCTGCACCATCACCTTTATTTCAACATGTTTCCATGGGCAAGATGATTCTCTTTAAACGAAACAGATCGTCTGTCCAATTCCTGCTTAGAAACTTTTATTTCCAACATAGTGGAGGAAGTGTTTATCCTCGAGTTAAGTTTATTTACTAAGTGGAGAAACAATGAACTTTTCCCATCAGAGAATCTGGCAAGTGCATGTAGATAAATCTTGGGCTTGGCCTGAACTAGCATCTCAAGAATTGATCAATAAACACAATTCTAATCACCCCGTGTTATGGCCGCTGGTAGTGGTGGAGTCCGGAAGCTGCGGCGCCAGGTGCCTATGCCTGTGCACTACCAGTTCCTGTCCTGATACTGGAGATTCTCCGCACTGACATTTAGCTCATTTAGCCAACCAAGAGTTTTCCAAAAGGTAAGCTTATTGGAAGTTACTTATTGCAAGTTACTAAAACAATTATATAACACAATTTCCAGTATGTAACCTAAAGTCTAGTATACACTAAATGCTTAAATGCTTCTTTAAAGAATGAATCAATTATTTAATATTATGAGACTTCTATTTTCCTACATAGCTTCCTAAAGAGGCAAATACTTAGCAGTTGGGATAGTTTTCAATGAAGATTAAGCAAAATCATTAATATTTATCAAATGTTTACACTGATGCCCTTCGACTATGTTGCTTATACAATTTCATTTAATCCCCACAATCATCTCGTTATTTTTTATTTAACAAGAAAGTAAAAGGATATTCAGATAAATTAGATAGTGTACCCAAGGTTACCTGCAAGTAAATGACATTGGAAGAATTTGAATCTAGTGCTGACTAACTTCAATGTCAAAGCATGCTTCCTAGCACACCAGTGATTTCTAGGTGTGGTCCCCTGGACCAGCAGGAACAGCATAAAAGTGGGTTCCAATCTGGACATACTGAATCAGAAACTCTGGGGATAAGGCCAACAGCCTTGTTTAGGCAGTTCTCCAGGAGATCCTGATGCAGTGGAAGTAGGAGAGCCATTGTGCTACTGTCTAAACTTCTCTGTTCCTATTTGCTGGCCTTTTGCTCTGTCTTTTCTTCATATATATATATATACACACACACATACTGTAGTGACAAAAAATATCTTCTCTTGATTTTAGGAAATTGTCAGAGAATTTCTGCAGTGGGAATGTTTTCCTCATATAAAAACTGAATTTCATGGCACATTTTTTCTGGAGACATTACATATCTTGGAAAACACAATTTTTAAGTAGTCACAAAGATAACTGCTACTCTCTATAATTTTATCAAAAGTATTCTTTTAATGTTTATTTACATGAGAGAGAGAGAAAGAATGAATGAGCGGTGGAGAGAGAGAGAGAGAGAGAGAGAGAGAGAATGAATCCAAAGCAGACTTTGAGCTGACAGCAGAGAGCCCAATGTGGGACTCAAACTCATGAAACATTACATTATGACCTCAGCCAAAGCTGGATGCTTAACTGACTAAGCCACCGAACCACTGCTATCACAAGTCTTAAGAGTGTTGTTTTACTTGTCAAATTATTTCTGCATGAAAAATGATCCTACAATTAAATGCTAAGCAGTGATGTACTGTGCAACATTTCTTAATAAAGATAAGAATGATCAAGTAAGTAAATGAGTCATTGAGGTGGGACATGTTCACCATGACTGCAAGTGATTCATGTGCTTACTGGTGTGAGCTGAAGTGACACTCTGTGGACAGCCTCTGTCTTCCCACACCCACATAAGGCCAGAGTCAACACTTCACTGCACCCATCACTGACCACAACAAAATAATGTAGCAGCAGAAGCCCTGATTCCAACTCCACAGCAGTGTATGCTGACGGAAGTTTTCTTGGGGAAGCCAGAGGGTGGGTATTCTTGCCATGTGCACAGGAAAATGGAATTTTGTTCTTAGAACCTGCCAGCCCCAGGTCTGCTATCTCTCTAGGATTCTCCATATGCTCTGTTCTACTGTGCTGGCTCCAGCCTCCTCCTCTCTAATCTTTCCCCTCTGTCTCTTCCTGTTCTTTTTCAAATAAAGGATCTTCCCTGAGATCTACCTTCCTAATACACAGAGCTAAGCATAAATAACTTTTTCCATCACACATATTCACAAAGAAGAAAAAGATGTAATTTTAAAAACCACTGATTTTTAAATTTCTAATTCTAAGACTACTCCATTGTATGACATGTAAACTTCATAAAGATTGTTGAATAATGGCAAGGAGGGGCAATGGACAGTTCTTGCCACCATGATGAAGTCTGCTGTTCAGACATATCAGCTGAGGCTGCACCTGAATGATGCTGCTGGCCCCAGGATATGACAAAAGCCTTCCCTTTAGATAGAACCATCCAGAAGATGAGGCATCCTTTTGCATATGAAGTTAGGTTTTCGGTTTCCTCTCAGCTCTCTGATAGTTCCCTGTTATCTTTCTCTGGGGGAGGAATGACCTTGATGACAAAAACAGACCTCCTCCACCTGTGATTACCCCTGCCTAATTTGGTGCTGATTGTTATTGAGTCTGTTTAAGAAGCACAATGTGATTATACATTTTACTGAACAGATCTTTATACTCTATTGTGTAATTAAGGAAACAGACACTACAGCTTTAGGGAAGGAAAACATTCAGCAACCAAGAGGAACACGTCAGGCGCTATGAAAATCATAGTGCTGGTCTCATGAGTATTGCACACAGAGGTCTCTAAAGTGCAGAGTTTAATAATGAAGGTAAAGTAGCTGAATGGGAGCTAGGACAGAACATAAGCACATCTGGCTCCACAACTTTTTTCCTTCCATCTAGTTTCTGCAACAAGTTATATAGAACACTGGTTAGGAGCAAGTATTCTGGAACCAGACAGTTTGGGGATTAAAATACTGGCTCTGCCACTGAGTAGCAGCATAACCTTGAGAAAGTTATTTAATTTCTCAGTATCTCAGTATCTTTATTGATTAAATGGGGGATAATAAAAGTTCCTGTGTCATAGGTATTGGTTATCTATTGTTGCATAATAAATCACCAAATGTAGTAGTTTAAAATGGCAGAAATCATGTTATCTCAGTTTCTCATGTTATCACACAGTAGGTCATCAGTTCATGAAGGTCTCTGCTGGACAGTTCTAGCTCGGGTTTTCTGCTGGGATTGTGGTGGTCAGACAGTGGTGGGAGCTGGAACCAGAGGTGAGTAGTGAAGCAGCTAGAGATGGTTAGAACTGCTCTCCTCTTGCAACCTCAGGGCTTCATCATGCTGTCCCTCCAGGTGAATTAATTTGAACTTCATCATAGCATGGCAACCTCAGGGTTTATATGGCAGTGAAAGGCTTTGAAGAATATTCTAGTACACAAAGTGGAAACTGTCATATTTTATAAACCAACATTGGAAGCTATCCACTGTCACCTCCACAACATCCTACTGACTGAAGAGTCACAAGAGCCCCACCCTTAAGGAGACACAACTTCTCCATGAGAGGAGCATCAAAGTCTCATGCTACAATTACCTGTAGGATGGGCAGCAATTTTGTGGTCACCTCTGCAAAGCACAATCTGCTGCAACAGGGGTGTTTCAAGTTAGTTCATGTAAAGCACTTAGATTGTTCACCCCTGACAAAGGATGGACCTTACAAAGATTTGCTATTAAATCTCCAAAGCAGGGTTAGGCAAAGATTGAAAAAAACAAGATGAAAAGTCCACTCTCTGTACCTGGAGAGAGGTTCTCAGGAGCATCTACTGCCAACTCAGCACGAGAGAGGCTGTTCTCATTTATGGACCTCCATGCTCAGGCCTGGGGCACTTCACTATGTAGGAGGAGAAGAATAGCCAAGAGCATTTGCTAAATGGCTGGAAAGTTCCATGTGTTATTTGGACCCACCCATATTGACTGCCTATACTTGTCTGAGATTTAAATATAATATTATTGAAATTTCAGAGACACGGTTTCAGAAGTTGCCTCAGTATCTACATGTTCATGTTACTTGGGGCCAGAACTTGCACAGAGTTGCCATGTGCAGGCATTTTTTCCATGGCCTTTGAGCCAGATGGACCAAGTCAGGTGTGAGAATTGTCACTCAATGGCCATGGGACCAAAGAAAAATGGAGAGGGAGGAACCAGTTGGTTGCCTAATACCACTGGTGGCTCTTGCAAAGGACTACCACTCTCATCCTGTGCACTTGACCCTGCCTTTCTCAGGCTTGCCCTTGGAATTTTGCCATTGATTCTGGCTTGGCCCCATCAGGGTTTACTCTGTAAACTATCTCCAAGTATTCCTGGTTCTACATCCACATCTCTATCTATCTCTGCTCCCTCCCTACTGCTTCTGCCTATTCATTTCTCTTCTTTTTTTCTCATGTCTGTGTCATCTCTCCTTCTAACTGGTTCCATCATCCTTGGGTGCCTCCACCCCATTCTCTGCACTGTTAATCTTACCATGAACACTTTAAGTACATATTTCACCACTACAAAAAAATACTATTATTAAACAGACTTCTTTTTGAGAATAAGAAATAGATTATGAAAAATATTAAAATGTTGTGATTTGAACTACATGCTTTGACTACATGCTATATAGTTTCAAATTAGCACTTACCCATGAAATGTAAGGATGATATTCTTTACCATTCCCCATCAGCTTCCCCCTGCAGTTCATGATAGTAGTCAGTTATTGTTTTTATATTGTCAATATTTATAATGTTCATGTTCTATTTTATAAATGTTATTTTGATTATTTAGCATTGATACAATGTGTAAACTTGTCTGAGGCTCAGGATCCTTTCTGGCTTCCCTATGCCCAAATTTTTCAATTGACTGCCTTTCACTATTGGTAGGTTTTTTGTTTGTTTTTGTTTTTATTTTTGTTTTTGTTTTGTTTTGTTTCAAATTGAGCTTAAGAATGTTGGGTTTCTTGAGATCTATCACCTTTGAGATGATCTCCCTAAAGCTGTAATACTTGAATGAAATAGTTGTTTAGTATACTATTCTTGGTCATAGTTTATTTCCCTCAGAATATTTAGAAACACTTTTATGTACTCACAACACTAAATAGTGCCAAAGAGAAATCTGACGTGATGTCCATCCCTTTCACCAAATGACCTACTTGAAGTTAATCAGTTTATCTGATTTTCATGGGACATGGTATGAACGTTTATCTTCAGAATTGGGAAGTTTTCTCTCTGTGGATGTTTCTCTGTGGATAAGAATATGTGTTTTGTTCCATTTGTTGGAGGCTCCTTTTCAGAGACCTAGTTATCATTAGATTACATCATCTTTGTCTGTCTTCCATATCTGTCATCTTTCCTCTAATTGATTTACTTATTTGAAACCAAGGTTTTCTTCTTGTAATTCAGTTGTCAGTGGTGACTATTTAGTTCTTTGTTGTTTATACAACTTTACTGGTTGTGAGATAATATGATCATGCTATTGTTTTTGGTATGTTATGGTATTTTGGCTAGCTTATTCAATACTTCTTTTGGTCCCATTCTTTGGTTTATTAGGTCTTCTTTGAACTTTTGAATTTATATTCTTATTAACCTTATTCTATAAAGGAATAATGATTAATTTCCATGTATTTTTCTGCTTATGTTTTCATAGTTTTTATATAACTTTGATATAATACATTACATGTATATATATTTGCTGTAGGAGGTTGTTTCTTTTCATCTTGCTCAGGCTTGAGCAATGCTACTGTGTTTATATAGCTCAGTGTGGATGATTGATTCATTCCCTCTCACCACATAGCATTAGAGGCCAGCTTGTTTCCTCTTTTCAGTTACCATTGGAAGGTAGGTGTTGAATGCTTTGAATTCTGGTAGGTCTTGGTAGCCTGAGGGTATGGTGAACACCCAAAAGGAATCTAGGATCCCACTGTAGACACCTGAGTTGAATGACCTAAGCTCTTCGTGTGAATTTTTTTTTTAATGTCCTATATCAGGACTTCTCAACCTCCCAAGTTGGGATACACATCCCATTTGTAAGAGGGAGTACTCTTAGGCTTTGGATCTTTTCCATTAATTCAATTGGAATGCTGAGATAGAGCCAACACTGTTCTGTACTGTTCTTTCCACACATTTCACCCCAACCCCTACTATCTCTCTGCTTTAAGGTAAGAGGAAAATGGAAAGGTTAACCTCTCACTTTGTTTCCCTTCCATTGTGGAGTTATTAGTACACATTTTAAGGATTACTGGGCTTTTGGGATATGGGAACAAGATTAGCATTCAAATCTTTCTTTGCTTCCCCAGGCACTTTTGCATGGCATATTTCTTTCATTAGTCAACAGTTTTTGCAACTTATTACATTATATTATAACCCCAATCAACTGTACTTGCTGTTGGTCAGTTTTCCTGCTATGTTGAAATTTCAATCTGCCATCTTAACCAGTAACTTTTCTTTGAAATAAAATCTTTCCTAGAAAGATGTAGCTCAATCTCTAAGCAGTTGAAATGCTTTCCACCAAAGCATTAGTTCCAAAAACAACTAATGAAACAATCTTAAAGGACTCTGTTCCTTACTTGCACCTCCTGAAGGGTGTTAAGTGACAGGTAGTACATTCATCACACACCCATTCCCACAACATCCCTTCTTATTCTTCCTCTCCTTTCTCACTTTCTAACCCCACACACATTCTTCCAAACCCAGAAACTCTTCAATCAATGTTAGATTAGCACATCTTTTGTCCTCATCTTGTTTCCTCCTCCCAATTCTATGCAGAAGTTAAAATAACCAGTTAGGAAGAACTCTCTCCCTCCTTTGAGGGCAAGACAAGGGAATAAGCTGAACTCTGCCTAACAGGGAGAAAAGCAGAGGCTGGAAAATTTCATATAATAGTCTCCTTTGTCCTGTGATATGGAAGCAAAACACAGCATTACACATCAGTGGGGAAGAGTATAGACTTCTCAGCATGTTGAGACAACTGGCTTGCTTATGGTAAAATAAAATAAAATGAGCTCATACTATACAAAATGTGGGCTTCCTTGTGGGCTAAAGATTTAAAGGTGAAAAATAACAGAAGCCACCACAAAAGTTTAGAAGAAAATACATCTGTATTGCATCAGGGCAGGAAACAATTTTTTTAAAAAGACAAAACAAGGGCACCTCGGTGGCTCAGTTGGTTAAACATCCAACTCTTGCTTTCAGCTTGGGTCATGATCTCATGATTTGTGCGATCAAGCCTTGCATCAGACTCTGTGCTGACAGATTTGATGTTTCAGATCACTCCATATTTATAATCATTATATGTCATTCCCACAAATAGACTGAGAACATGCTGAGGGCTGAGCTTCTCTCTTTCCCTCTGTCTCTGCCCCTTCCCCACTCATGTGCATGTTCTCTCTCTCTCTCAAAATAAATAAATTTAAAAAATAAAATAAAAGGACAAGACAACACAAAACATAAATGAAAAGATTGATAAGTTTCATGCATTAGAATGATAAGATGGTTTTGCTCTAAAAATCCAAAATAAGCAAAATTTTTAAAAAGCCATTGGGTAGGAGGAAATATTTGCCAAGTAAACTTATAATGGTAACCACAATACATAAAGAACTCCTACAGATCAGGGCAAAAACAACAATACAAAAAAATAAGTGGAGGATGACATGTGTAGGAAATTCTCAGAAGAAAAACAGCTGGCACATCAACACTTATTAAGATGCATGTGCTCCTTAGAAATCAGAAAAACTCAATAAAAACAACAAAAGGATACCATTTCATTCTCATAATATTGGAAAAAGGAAAACAAACAAGTCTTATAGTCCAGTGTGTTGGTAGGGATGCAGGCATGGGGGCTCTGCTGGGAAAAGTGCAAACTGGTATAACTGTGTCAGAAAGCAATGTGGCAATGTCTATCCAAACTAAGGTTCACTCCTTATGTCTTGTCAATTCTACCTGCAGGTAAATATCCTCCAGATGCTCCTGCTTGTGTGTACAAGGAGGCATGTCAAGGAGGCTCATTGAAGGCTTGTTTGCAATAAAATAGAAACAAATAAAACATAAACACTTACCAGCAAGAAAATAGGTAATTAAGTTTTGGTATATTAATACAATTAAATATCATGCAGATTAAATGCATGATCTAGATACACATGAATCAATCTAGGAAAATAAAATCCAATGAAAGATGCTAGCTATAGAAAAAGCATAGGATGCCATTTTTATAAATTTAAAATACCCATAAAATATAATATGCTTCTCATGAATTTATATATATGAGGTACTAATATACAAACACTAACTTTAGAGTAGTGAATACCCTAGGGAAGGGGGAAGAGGAAGCATAGGGGATTTGGTAGAGATGGTAAGGATACCATAACAATTCAAAATGATTTATTTGTAAAATAAAACATGAAGCAAATATGACAAATATATCAACACTTTGTCATGTAACTCACTCTGCTTTTTGAATGTTTGAAATATTTCCTAATAAACACAAGGAAAAAGAGAGGACAGGAAGCAGGCTGAAGTTCAGCTTCTATGGGCATTCCAAGTCCCAAGGACACAACTCAGCCTGCACGTTCAGCCTCATCCTGATGCAAATGACACTTGTGCTTTTAAGGTATGAATCTTCGGTGGATTTTCATGCAGTGATCCTCCCTCATATCTCTATCCTCCTGATCCTTCTGGGTCCTCAGTCTTCTTTCTGGGAAGCTGACCCTCCCATTTGGGTTGAGTGGCTCCTCTCCAGGTTGATGGTTCCAAATCACTTCATATTTACAACTGTTATATGTCAGTCCCACAGATAGACTGAGAACATGCTGAGCACTTGTGTTTAAATCTTGTCTATATCTCAGATTCAGTCTAGAACCCAGTGGAGCTCAACGCTTGCTGAATTCAACGGACTTGACTTCAGGCATGCAGCTGGCTATCTTCTGGCCTGTCAGCTGGAGCCACCACAGGATCCAGTGCCCCCTGACCTTTGGCTGGTGGGGGAGGGTTACAATTATGTTCCTATGGGTGAAGATGTTACAAACAAAGCTGACCTTGTCTCCTCACTTCTGGGGATTTTCCCATTTAAAAAAAAAAGTCTTTTATTCATGTTGCAGGTTTGAGAGTTTGTAAGAGGCTCCCCCCAACCCCCAGCCGGCTCCCACCTTGGCTGCTTGCTTTTAGGGACTGGATTCATTTATCCTGCTCTAATGATTGAAAGGTAACTTATTGTGGTGGGTTTTTGCTCTCTACCAAGCACCTTTCATAATTATATATTTAATCTTCTGGCATCCCTGTGAAGCACATAATCATTGTCTCCATTACACAAATGAGTAAACGGGGACTCAGAGAGGCAAAATGACTCTTGCAGTCATACAACAAGACCCAGGTCCAGAAATTCTCCCTTGGATGATGTGATTCTGCACCCAGGGCCCTGCATCTCCCCATCAGCCTGCTCCTTCCCTGCAGTTCCCCACGCCCACTGCTTCTGCCCCCGGGGGTCAGCAGTGCCCAGTGTCAATGCTGTCTAGGACTGAACCAGCAGAACAGACATGAAAATAGCATAGAAGTGACTAAGCCTGGAGAAAAGACAATAATAAACAGCTTCATCACTCTGGGGCAATCACACACAATTAAAAGATTTGCTAATTTCATATTCTTACCTTTCCAATAAATTTGCAGTTTCTTATGGGGAGTTATTGTTCATTTATTAACACAAGATTGCTTTACTTTGAAGTATAAGTGAAGAAGCAGTGGGATGGGCCTGAGCCATGTCCAGGTGCCACCTGAGCAAGGATGGAATATGCACTTTCCATAGGCTTTGTCAGTAAGCTGGCATCTCTGAGGGCAGAACACTCTATGTAGATGGAATCATTAGTGAAATTACATAGATAATGAAGGGCAAATTAATGAAACTCTGTAACATTTTATAAGCCTGTACAAACAGCAACTTGTCATACATCATTGGGAAATAATTGCCAGAGAGTTGCTTGGAGTGTACTCATTAAGTCTTAACAATATCAACTGGATAGTTTGTCCCTCATGGAGCAGCTCATTCAAATGCACTTTATCTCATGCTGAGAAGTGGATTTCTGGTCTCAATCTCAGGTGAGCATCTAGCCTTACCTCCCATAGTGGGATGGGCATATTTGAGGAAATCATCATAAGAGCTAGAGGAGGTGGGGAAAGATGTCCCACTCCCAGCAAAGGGCACCAAGACATCAAATTGCAAAAATGTTGTATGTGTTGTTTTAAAACAATTAATTCTCTGCTCTGCTCTCTAATAAGCAAAAGAGAACAAAGGAATGATAACACCTGTTTTGATCAGTGAGCACTCCTCTCTGCATCTGGACAATGCCCTGCAGCCCCATCATACATATCACGTGGTGATAATAATTTAATAGTGTAGCATGTGCACAGATATAAGTCTTAAAATAATTAGCATTCTTGCCATGCACTCTCATTATGTTGGAATATAACTAGCCTAAATTTGAAAATTCTTTTACAAATATTCATAAAGCCTCAAATTAGAACTGTTCGTTCTGGAGCTGCTAGTGGAAACACAATTGCAATCATCCCAAAGACATCCATATATTGGTCTTGCCATGCATGGGGCCAGTGTAGAATGATGTGTCTGTCTAAACATCTGTGTTTGTCTTCTGGTCCCAACCTATTGAGGACACTGTGGGAAGGTTAGTTGTCGTGGTTCTGTGGGAGAGGCAAGGATGCTGGCAGGACATTCGTGGTTACTGAATTAGGAGAAAGAAAAAAGGGAGAACAAAACAAGAGAACACCATGGGTATCTCCCTAGTCTTGGAGCTCTATCTCCCACCTGAGGTCATCAAGAAGAGCACCAAACAAGTTTCGACTGGACACTGAAGTGGTCTGGGCAGTAATGGGTTCTTGACTAATGTTTACAACTATTGCCTGTAGGATCAACAGAACCAAAAGCCTCTTAGCAGCTGGGTGGGGAATCCAGAGAGTTGCAAAGGGAAGCAGCTATGGAAGAGAGACCCTGGGTAGCTCTGTGCAAACTGGAAGTCCTGCCTCAAGTCCTCATTTGCGGCTCACTAACTGTCCAGATGTGGACAAGTGTCAACCTCTCTAAGCTTTAGATTATTAGAAAAGTTGGTGTTAGGGGCTGAATTATGTACCTCCAAAATTCCTGTGCTGAAGTCTTAACCCCCAATACCTCAGAATGTAACTGTATTTAGACATAGAGTCTTTAAAGAGGAAAAAATAAGTTAAAAGAAAGCCATTTAGGTGGGTCTTGATCCAGTTTTACTGATGTCTTTATAAGAAGAGGAGATTGGGACATAGACACACGCAGGGAAGACCATTTGAAGACACACGAAGGAGACAGCTATCTACAAAACAAGGAGAGACACTTTAGGAAGAACCAACAATGCCACACCTTGATCTCAAACTTCTAACCTCCAGAACTGTGAGACATGAATTTCTGTTGCCTAAGGCTCCCATTCTGTGGCACTGTGTTACTACAGTGCTCGCAAACTAACACGGGAAAGTATGATCTGGCAGGATGGACTTCATTAAGTAGTAACTACAGTAAGACACCAATACCCTGAACTTCCTCTGGCTTCACAATCTTGGGCAAACATGGACAAATATGGCCAAATGCCACTGGGTTTTACACATCCCATTTACCCATACTCCTCACAAAGGGCCACAGGTGTCCCCTATAACATCCCATGGCTGCTGCAAACAAACCCACACTCAGAAGTCTGTTCCTTCACCTCTATGAAGGGTATCTTGAACAGCCTCTCTGCAACCATTGTAGCTTGGGGTCCTTGAGCTTGAGCTGAGCACCAGGGTGGTGATGTGCACCTACAGAAGAGAGAGTGCCTTTTTCCACTTCCTGCTTCCTAACAGAGGGTATTAAAGAGTGATGCTTTATGTTTGTGCCCTGATGACTTAAAGTATTAAAGATAAAATGGTTCTTTTGTTTTTACTGACAGCTTCCTACCTCTCACAGTTATCCCTCCCCCAAATGTAGGGTGTTTGGATTAAGGAAACATTAACTTTCAGGGAGCAAAGGATTATTTATTCTTCCATCAGATCCTGAGACAATGCTTCTCAAACTTAAACTGCCTCACAATCACCAGGAAGCCTATTTTTTTTTAATTTTTTTTAAACATTTATTTATTTTTGAGACAGAGAGAGACAGAGCATGAACAGGGGAGGGGCAGAGAGAGAGGGAGACACAGAATCTGAAACAGGCTCCAGGCTCTGAGCTGTCAGCACAGAGCCCGACGCGGGGCTTGAACTCACGGACCGTGAGATCATGACCTGAGCCAAAGTCAGACGCTTAACCAACCAAGCCACCCAGGCCCCCCCAGGAAGCCTATTTTTAAAAGCCCAGATTTATAGGTCTCATCTTTATTATACATGGGGCAGGGCCCAGGATTGTGCATTTCTTGTCTCCTGGGATGCGGTTGTTTCTTGTCTATGGACCACCTTTTTTTTTTTTTTTTTGAGGGTTTGTATACAGTGCATATTAATGAGTTTAGCATAAGTCTATTCCCACAGGCTTCAACACATAAGTTTACAAACACTTGGATCTTTTTGTGTGTGTGGTACTGTGGTTTACTTTATGTACTTTTTAATTTTTTTAAATTTAAATTCCAGTTAGTTAACATAAGTATAGTATTAGTTTTAGGTGTACAATACAGTGATTCAATACTTCCATACATCACCCAGTGATCATTACAAGTGCACTCCTTAATCCCCATCACCTATTTAACCCATTGCCCCCACTAACCTCCCCTCTGGTAACCATCTGTTTGTTCTGTATAGTTACGAGTCTGTTTCTTGATTTTTCTTTATCTCACTAATTTTCCCTATGTTCATTTGTTTTGTTTTTCAAATTCCACATGAGTGAAATCCTATGGCATTTGTCTTTCTCTAACTTGTTTCGCTTAACATGATACACTCTAGCTCTATTCACATTTTCCAAATGACAATATTTCATTATTTTTTTATGGATGAGTAATATCCTATTATATATATATATATATATATATATATATATATATATACCACTTCTTCTTTATCTATGCATCAGTTGATGGACATTTGGGCTGTTTCCATAGTTTGACTATTGAAGATAATGCACCTATAAATACTGGGGTGCTTGTATCCCTTTGAATTAGTTTTTTGTTTGTTTGTTTTGTTTTCGTTGGGTAAATACCTACTAGTGTGATTGCTAAGGTAGCTCTATTTTTAGCTTTTTGAAGAACATCCATAGTGTTTTCCAGAGTGGCTGTACCAATTTGTATTCCCACCTACAGTGCAAGGTGATTCCTCTTTCTCTGCATCCTTGGCAACACCTGTTGTTTCTTGTGTTGTTAATTTTAGCCATTCTGACAGGTGTGGGATGATATCTCATTGGAATTTTGATTTGCATTTCCCTGATGATGAGTGATGTTAAACATCTTCTCATATGTCTATTGGTCATCTGGATGTCTTCTTTGGAAAAATATCTGTTCATGTCTTCTGCCCATTTTTTAAAAATTGGATTATTCAGTTTTTGAGTATTGTGAGTACCACTTTTTAAATGGACCACACTTATTAGTGGTACGAAAGCCCTTGACTTCCCTAAGGGATGACTTGGGCAAGAGGAGCCAAGTCCTGATCACTCTCTGCTTCTCAAGAAATACACTGAACCAAGAGCCATGCTTCCTTTGTGCTGTGGGAAACGTAGAAGGATAAAGGTGGTGCCATGGAGAAGGGGACTTCTTCGGGTCAGAGGTTGAGTTCATAATATTCCAAATCTTTATGACTTTGAAAAGAAGTATTGACATTTCGGGGTGCCTGGGTGGCGCAGTCGGTTAAGCGTCCGACTTCAGCCAGGTCACGATCTCGCGGTCCGTGAGTTCGAGCCCCGCGTCAGGCTCTGGGCTGATGGCTCGGAGCCTGGAGCCTGTTTCCGATTCTGTGTCTCCCTCTCTCTCTGCCCCTCCCCCGTTCATGCTCTGTCTCTCTCTGTCCCAAAAATAAATAAAAAAAAAACGTTGAAAAAAAATTAAAAAAAAAAAGTATTGACATTTCTAGATGAGCAATGTTAAAGCTCAAAGAAGTTATCTCATCTACCCAAAGTCAGATAGATATGAGGTGGCTAGGGGCTGCCATCAGACGGCTCATTCCTGTGCTGAAGGGTCTGTGACATGCTGATCTGAGCCAATGTGGAATTGGGGTGCAAGATCAGAAGGTAGGATGAAAAATTTACGTCTCATATGGGTTCCTGAAAGAGTTAATACTTTGGCTGCAAACTTCCAGCACCTCACAGACTTTCTAATGGGCAAACAGCTTTCTCAAATATCTGGATTCATAATGGAGCTCTAGAATAGAAAAGTGAAGAGTAAAGCATAACTCCTCACCATTTAATGGGATAAATTTATTTTTAAAAAACCCAATTATGTAAAGTCTATGGAAATTTTCCTAAAGACATACAGCAAATGGAGAAATATTTCATTAAACAACATCCACTGTATCTTGATAAGAACAGAGTGTGTGGCATTTGAGTCAATGCCAGGTCTCTCCATATCCCTCCCCACTTTCTTATGGAAGCTCTACCTTGGGCACTCCATACAGATAGATGTAGTCAAGAAGATGGGCTTCCTTCTTCTCCATCGTCCAGTCTGGACCTGTGTTTGCATTCAGAAAGGAGCAGACTGCTGACAGTTTTCATTTCTTCCAGCCCCATATTGCAGAAACTCTATTCCAGGAGGCACTGCTGAAAAGACTCCCTTCTTCACTCAGCCTCTACTCATAAGGTGGAAGCTCTACTCCAGGTGCATCATGTTAAGAGTACAAGGATTCCACCCCACCTCCCAAGAACATTCCCCATGAGGCAGAGGTTCTATGTCAGCAGAAACCAGCTAGGATGACCAGAGGCTATCTTTCCCCATCCCCAGTGTCTCCTCACAGAACAGGTTGTCATTCTACAGTCCCCACATCAGATCCTGTGTAGTTTAGAATTTCTGCTTTCAAAGGAGAGTGGGGAGGAAAGCCAGAAGGAATAAATGTAACACACCTCTGTTTTGGGGGACTGACTTTATTTGGAAGAGAGTACAGAATTGCATGCTTAAAGATGTTGCCAGAAAGAGGCGCCTGGGTGACTCAGTTGATTGAGCATCCAGCTTCAGCTCAGGTAATTATCTCACAGTTTGTGGATTTGAGCCCCGCATTGGATTCTGTGCTGATAGCTCAGAGCCTGGAGCCTGCTTCAGATTCTGTCCCTCTCTCTTTCTCTGCCCCTGCCCCACTCGTGCTCTATCTCTCTCAGAAATAAACATTAAAAAAATTGAAAAAAAAGATGCTGCCACAAAAAAGGAGACCTTGGTAGAAAGAGATTATGATGACACTAATAGCTCCATGGTACTAGTGGCAACAGTATAAATGGAAAAAGAAAAAGAGTTTAAGATAACCAGAGAGAGAAAAAGCTAATACCAAGAAAAGCCTTTTAAGATCATGGTTAACCCTGAGTGCTGGGAAGGCTGTGTGCAAGTGCTGAACTCTACCAATCAGAATAAAGCAGAGAATGATGTGGATAAGACTTGAAAACATTCCCATTGCCTGACACAGGTTAGTCAACAAAGGGTTGAAGGTTTGCTTGCACTAGGGGCTTGAAATACAATCCCTGAGCAAACACTGAACACTAAGTTGCTCTGATGCAAGGTGACTCTTAGGAAGCCAGGTTTAAAAATAATATTACTTCATCCCTTAGTCTGATAGACTGCATGCATGCCCAAGGCACACCATCTCATGAGTAATTAAATTAAAAAGTTCAAGTTATTAACAGTGGGCAAGCACACACACACACACACACACACACACACACTTCTACAACTGCAACTGCAATAGCCTATAAGCTACACACATCTGATGGTTAAGGGTAAAAATCCATCTTGCCAAAGGGAATTAAATGTAACTTTTGAACAAAATGTGGCTCACGCTGACTGAGGAGTGACCCTTAGGTAACTAGGCTGAAATATAACAAAAAAATAAATCTGGGCAGAGTCATTGGCAGCTACACCCTTCAGTGTTAGTTCAGCCAAGTTACTACCCTGAAAAATGAGTGACCAAGCACATAACAACATCATCCCTGGGGGAGATAATGACCAGTATTTGGAGTTGCTATAATATATTATCAACATTATTTAGTTTTAACAAAAAATAATGTACATGCTAAGAAACACTAAAGTGTTATCCATACACAGGTATGGAAACTGCTTTTGAATGGAGTTAGCAGATAATGACTTCATTAGCAAATATAAATGTATTTAAAGAACTAAAGACAACTACACATATACACATATACACACAGACAGGCTCTGTTTCTCTAGAGTACCTTGACTCATACAGTGAGTTTTTAACATACAGATATACATAATGATAACAGCACAAAAAGTAGGGTAAGGGAAGGAACTATATCGAAGTAAAGTTGCTGTATGTAACCAGAAATAAGTTAGTATAATTATGAAATGGATTTTGTTAAATTAAGATATACACAGTAAGACCTGAAGTGGCTAAATTACTAAAGAAATTAAAGTATTACAGTAAAAAAATCCATGTAAGTAAAAGTAGAAATAAAGGTGGAGCAGAGGAAAAAAGGGAAATGAGATACATAAAAATAAACAAAAGGAAAAATGGCGCCTATAAATCCAACCATGTCAATAATAACATTAAATGCTAAGAAATTCCATAATCTAGTCAAAAGATAAAGATTTTCATACTGAGTAGTAAAACAAGGGTCAACTCTGTGTTATCTACAAGAGACACTGTTTATATACAAAGATACAAAAGAGTTGATTAACTAAAAGAATGGAGAAAGATATACCATGTAAATAGCAGCATAAGAGAGCTGGAATGGTTATTCCAATATCAGAAAAAAATAGACTTTACAGTAAACACACAAAAATTACAAAATGTAAAGAGAAATATTTCATAATGATAAACAGTTTAATTCACAGAGAAGATATAACAATTCTAAATATATATGCACATAACAACAGAGACTCAAAATATATGAAACAAAAATGGACAGAAGTGAGGGGAAAATAGACAACTTAACATTTAATGGATAGAACCACTGGGACAAAGATCAACAGGGAAATGGTGGACTTTAACAACACTGTAAACAAAAGACGTCTGTAGAATATAGTCCAATGATGATAAAACACTGACTCTTCTCAAGTGCACATGGAACATTACCTAGGATAGAACATATGCTAGGCCATAAAACAAACCTCAGCAAAAATACAAATATTGAAAGCATACAGGGTATGTTTTCTGACCACCTGTGATTAGATTAGAAATTGACAGAGGAAATTAGGGAAATTCACAAATATGTCAAAATTAACACACTTATAAACAGAAAATCGGTAAAAAAAAGAAATCATAAGAGAAATTAGGACATACTTTGAAATTAATGAAAATGAAGACACAACATATAAAAACTCATAGGATGTAACAAAAGCAATGCTCAGAGAAAACTTTGTAGCTATACATACATATATTGAAAAAGAAGAACAATTTCAAATTAATAACATAAAATTCCACCCTACGTATCTAGAAGAAAAAAGAATGCATTAAATACAAACCAAGAGGAATGAAGCACATGATAAATATTACAGTGAAAGTAAATGAAATAGAGAAAAGAAAAATAATAATGAATATCAAGTAACTAAAACCTTGTCTTTAATAAATTGACAAATTTTAAGCTATATTGTCTAAGAAAAAAGTTTGGTATCAAGTTACCAAACTCAGGAGTGAAAGTGAGAAAGAAAATGAACACACACACACACACACACACACACATAATTTCTACTATGTACAACTATATCCCAAAAGATTAGGTAATTCAGAAGAAATGAGAAAAAATAGAAGAAATGACCAAATAAATTCCTGGAAAACAAAACAAAACAAGAGAAAAAGATAAAAAGTACCCAAACTGATGCATAAATAAATAGAAAATCTGAATAGACTTATGGCAAGTAAAGAAATTTAATTGTCAATCCAAAACAATTCCATAAAGAAAAAAATAGTCTCAGATGGCCTGAATTCTATACCAAATATTTAAATACCAGTACTTTACCTCTGTTCCCAAAAACAGAAGAGGACAAAACACTTTCATCTCAGTTTTGGGACCAGTATTACCCTAATAACAAAACAAGAGAAAAATATTAGAAGAAAAGAAAACTATAGACTAATACTTCCCATGAATGTAGAGGTAAAAAGCCTCAGCAAATATGAGCAAACAAAATCCAGTAGTATATAAATGTATTATCATACACAATGAACAAGTTGGATATATCTACATGCAAGGTTGGTTCAGCATACAAAAATCAACACATGTAATATCATATTAACAGAATAAAGGAGAAAAAAACCCACACCGTTTTCTTAATAGATGCAGTACAAGTATTTAATGAAATCTAATGCAATTTCATGACAAAAACACTTAGCAAACTAAGAATAAAAGGGAACTTCCTCAACCCCATAAAGGACATCTATGAAAAACCTCCAGCTAACATCATACTTAATGATGAAAAACAACACTTTTTCCCTAAGATCAGGAAGAAGACAAAGATGTCCACTCTTACCTTTTCTTTTCAACATTTTAATGGAGGTTCTAGACAGAGGAACTAGGAAAGAAAATGAAGAGCACCCATATTGGGAAAAAAAAGAATTTAAACTATTTTTATTCACAGATCATACAATCTGATATATAAAATATCTGAAGGAATACACTAAAACCCTGACAAAACCCTGACAAAATAAAATACAGTTTAACAAGACTGTAGGATACAAGATCACCATTATCAAAGCAGCCATACTTCTTAACTGCAAGTACATGGCCCTCTGAACCTGAATTCACATAGCAAATACATAAGAATGGTCTGGGAAAGAGCTGTATCTGGAGGAGGCTGGCCAATTCTCTCCACCTTTCAGGTGGTGATGCAGGAAGTTTTAGGTTTGAAGGGATGCTAGATGATACCCCACATGAACTATAGGTTGAGATGAGTAAACCAATCTGCCAATTCATTATGTGAAAATGAAAAAGTAAAGCCACCCGGCAGATCAGTGTTTGTGAGGATATAATTGGCACATGGTCTCCCAGTAGGAATTGAACATGGGATTCCAGCATATCAGCATGATGCTTGAAGAAGCTGGAAAAGAGTGAGAGGAAGTGGGTAAGTCATTCAGGTATGAGATTGAAAATGAAACAATGATAACAGTGTTCAACTGATATTAGGTGGTAAGAAGTTGAGGGTGCCGTGGGAACATGGATTCCTGGAGGTTGAGACAGGTAAGCAAGAAAGAAGGGAGGTTGTCCTGAGCAAGAGACTCTGGGAGGAAAGCTGCTTACTTTCAGTTAGAACACAGACTAGGACAAGGAAATGAAATGGAAGGTTTAGGAGACCACATAGTACCTGGTCATGGAGGCTCAACAAAGGAGTTTTTTTTTTTATATGAAATTTATTGTCAAATTGGTTTCTATACAACACCCAGTGCTCATCCCAAAAGGTGCCCTCCTCAATATCAATCACCCCCCCTTCCCATCACCCCCATCAACCCTCAGTTTGTTCTCAGTTTTTAAGAGTCTCTTATGTTTTGGCTCTCTCCCTCTCTAACCTCTTTTTTTTTTTTCTTTCCGTCCCCCATGGACTTCTGTTAAGTTTCTCAGGATCCACATAAGAGTGAAAACATATCGTATCTGTCTTTCTCTGACTTATTTCACTTACCATAACACTCTCCAGTTCTATCCATGTTGCTACAAAAGGCCATATTTCATTCTTTCTCATTGCCACATAGTATTCCATTGTGTATATAAACCATAATTTCTTTATCCATTTGTCAGTTGATGGACAAGGGAGTTTAACATTGTCTAGAAATCCAGGGGAGATGTTGAATTGTTTTTCATGTCCCCTGCAGAGAAGGAGGCTTCAATCACCTTGCAGTGTGTAGTCTATAATAGACTGTGTGGTATAACGGTGAGATTATGGACTGAGTGTGCCTTGCCTGCAGTAGCTGCTCACCTAATATCAGGGTCTGGGCCTTAGATGTAGTAAATGGTCAATAATGTGAGTTAAACCCAAAGCTGAATTTCATACAGTCAATGAAATATGTATACTCAAATATCCCTTCCATGTACTCAGTGTTTCTGTTCCAGATTGACCTTCCCCCTGTTAGAGGTAAAAGAGCTCCACTCTCACATACATGTAGGCCTCCCAGATTAAATTTTTCTTTGCTGTTTACTAGCTATAACTAGGCCAAGTTTATCTCTTAGATCTTCGGTTTTCTTCTCTGAAAATGCGAATGAAGATACCTATGTTGGCTATCATCTGTTTTCTGCCCCCATCCACTCTTCTCCCTTCCCCGGTCTGTGTTCTATGCTGTATGTTCTGGAAGGCTGACATATGGACTGCTTCACCATGGGACTGGATTCCCTTATCTTCTTGCTTCCAAAACAGTAGCAGTGTCAAGGTTCGCAACCCCGTGGTATAGTGTTCAGAACTCCCTGGAGGCTTTTCAGTTCTTTACTTTTAAATACAAGCAGAAAATCAAGGATTATCAGACATCTGATATAACCTGTAATGTGACAAAGATCAAAACAAACAGGAAGCACAGTTAGAGGAAACAGAGGCAAAGGGAAGAAAAAAAAAGAAATCCATCATAAACACAGAAATAAGGGAAGACAATGCTTGAAAAAGCTAACAAGAGAATGTCATAGAAATTTAAGTAAGAAAATAGGCATCCAGAGAGCATATGTTCACATGCCAGAGTTCTACCGAAATGTTACCATGATAATGAGAGTGTGGGGCTTGGCAGGTCCCAGTCCTTATTTCTTGTTTACTTCTTAGGGTGCTGCACAAAATACCAGTGTCATGTCATTTCAGGCACTTTCTTTTTTGGGTTTTTAGTAGCAATACCTCCAGTGGTCCCTTGGTATATTGGCTTCTTATTGTTGTAGAAATGACCACAAACTCAGTGGCTACAAACAACATAAATTTACTGTTTTACAGCTCTGGAGGCCAGAAGTCTACAATCAAAGTGTTGGCTAAGATGATATTCCTTCCAGAAGTTCCTGGGGAAGTCCAACTCCTTACCTTTTCCAGCTCCAAAAACTGCCCATGGTATTGTTTTATAGCCCCTTCCTCCAACTTCAAGCTCATCCCTCCTACCTCTTGTTTTGCCACCACATCTCTTTTTTTTTTTTAATTTTGGCTCCTTTGCTTCTCTCATAAAAAGGCACTTGTGATTACTTTGGGTTTACCTGGATAATCTAGAATAATCTCTTCATCTCAAGTTTGTCAATATAATCATGTCTATAAAGTCCCTTTTGTCATGAAAGGTAACATATTTACATGGTCCAGGGATTAAGATATGGGCTTCTTTGGGGACCATTATTCAGTTCTTCACAGTTGATATCTGTCTTTTGTAATTTCTACAGTCCAGGTAGCATTTATTCAGTGACACCTCTGTTCTAGGTCTGTTCTTGAAGATGGGGATGCAGCAGAAAAAAACAGCCTCTGCTTTCAAGCTTCATAGTTCCGAGGGGACACAGTCAGATAACTCTAATGTCTGCAGAATGACAGTCTGGTAAAGACTTCTGCAAGTGTTTGAGAGAAGATGCAGATAGGGTTCCTTCCTTCAAGGAGTTATGATCCTATGCGGGGGGGGCGGGGCATGAGAAGAAATGTGGCTGGTGTAATTAGGAGTGCCAGCTCTGCTTCTACCTAGAACATGGTTTCACCGTTTTCCAGTGACTACTGGTTGAACCTCTCCTTTCCATTGCAAAGTAGCTGCCTTAGAAGTAGATCAAGGTTTCCAGGACTTTCCAGTCACTGACCTTTGATAAAGAGTCCCATTGCAGTTAAGATTCTATCATGTTCCTTTTAGCTTTAAATAAAACTTCACAAATCTTCCCTTCCATCCACCCAGTCCAGGATGGATGTGTGGGTCTGACTTTTGGTGTGGATAGGCTGGGGAGGGGAAATGGATGGCTCTTGGGTACTTCTCTCATTGTCTCATGGAAAGAAGGAGAATATATGCAGATGGCTCATGCATGGCAGATGTGGAGTCTACTGTTTCTGTTTGCCTTTGGCTTGAGTCCTTTAGCGTGGGAGCATTTGTTGGTTCTTTTGCAGACTGGCTCAGGCTTGGTGTCTTCCTCTTTGGTGAAGCCCTGAGGAAGGCATTCCTTTCACTGTAGCTTCTCATTGCCAGGGCCTCTTTTGCAACATCAGGCAGACTTCTGGAGGGAATTCTGACAAGATGACTGAAGTCCTTCCATGAGACTCACCCCATGGGAACCAGTCACTTCTCAGCTCTGACATCTCCCCCTACCCCTTCATTTACCCCCCAGAAGTATCTGGTTCTGCCCATCATAGCGGGTCCTCCACTCTGACTAAGAGGTGATCTCCAGCCTAGACAGATCCTCATATTCAGGGTGATGAGAGTCCTCAGAGACTGTCCTGGACCTTTACAACCTGGATTCAACTGAGACAATGGCTTCTCCCCAAACCTATACTGCCTTTTGCATAGAAAATAGGTCTGAGAACTAAGCATTCTATCTCTGAGTGGTGTCAAGTTCTAGAGTCTCAGCTAAGAAGCAACACAAACCTTCCTCATCAGCATCTCTTCAAAGGGGAGTAAAAGCTACACATCAACAATATTCAATGTCCCTTTATAAAATTCCCTGTTTTTATACCTTACCCTCTCTAGTGCCTTTTACTCACCATACCTGCCCCTACACAAAACATGACATCACCTCCTTGTTGTCCACAGCCAGGACACCCTGCTTTCTGTCTTCTCCACATGTCCCAGCTCTGTCTGGGAACACTGACCTAGCCTCCCTCAGTATAGCTTCCTATGTGATCACCTCCATGATGCTGACTTTCTCCATCCTCCAAGTCTGTGTGACAAAAATTACACAATAAGTGTTGGAGATCAAGAGTCCTTTAAAAGGCAGGGGAAGGAAAGAAAGAGGGGAAATTGGACTGGCATTTCCAATATTTTCCCAAGGGTTTAGGTAAAAGGAAAGTCTGTGCACAACCCACAGTGGTCATTTCATTCATCATACGTGCAATAAGATACTTATAGTATAGAAGGTGTATATGATGGAGAAACAGATCATACTAGACATCTACATACTTACGACTAACCTTACCAAAATCTTTCATGAATATTGAAGGAACTGGGAAATGCCTCAAAGTAGTCTGAACTCTAGGCTGCTTGCATGGTGGGTACACTGATAGACTGCCAAGATAGGAATAAGATGCCTACAGGGGAAAGAAAAGTGCTGTCCTCAGGGGTCCTGGGTATCCATTTCTTGTGATGAGCACACTCTACCAGTGGACTTCTATGGTTTTGCCCAAAATCTTGTCCTATGGATCTTAGCCTAATATCTCCAAAATCCCTTTCCTTACTCCACACTGTAGGTCTCTATGTGTGCCTGAACCTAGGCCCTCCCGTGGTCTATTTATCTCTCCTCTCCACAAGCTTGCACCCCCAAGCTGGAAGACATCAGGATTGTAAGGCAGCATCTATAGGATTTGCTTTTAGAGTTACCTAATGACCTGTGAAGAACTTCTATTAAATGATGGTGCTGGGTGACTGACAGAAGGGCACTAAAAGACAGTAAAACAAGTGCCATCAAGAGTTGTGATTTATTGTTCAAGCTCCCTGAAGCAGCTGTCGTTTTCCCTGCAGTACACAGCAGAGCCACACCAGCTTCTCCCCAGATTATTCAAGACAGCCTGTGCTGTTGTGGAGTGATTGTAAGCATCCATTGGTCTCTCTGAGGTTCTTTCCATCATGGAAGATTTTGTACTTGCTGAGCAGTGCAGGGCCATCTGCAGGTGATATAATTACCCCTTACTTACCTAGTGACAAAAGGAGTCAGGGAGAATGAATGAACAATTTTCGTGCTGAGCCATAGTACATCTCCTTTTGGGCTGGATTCATAACATTTATAATGGGATTGAGCAGAGAAGATCTACTCTGATAAGAAGGTCAACAGCTGTCAGCTAGGCTTTATGATTTCTTTCTTTAGGAAAAATAAAACCCATATTTGGAAATATTTCACTTCCATTTTTTTCCTTCTGCATTTATGTTAGATGGCTCCTAGCATCACTGTGTGTACATGGGGGCACCTTCTATAGTGACAGAAGTATTTTCATTAATTCTAGGTGAGATAGAAACCTGGCATTCAGAACTAAAATTGTCAATCTCTCCTTTTCCTCCTTAGAAAACTAGGCAAGCACATACAAGAGAAGAACACAATGATGTTGGACATGGGTGCATAAAGATGGCAATGGAAAATTACCACAGTGGATTATTTAGTATCTTAATAAGATATTAGACAATTTGATTCTCATTGACACTCAGCAAAGTTGACAAGCCATGTATTAATGTTTCTCGTTATAAGGGAGGAAATCAAACACAGTGATGATGAGTGGCTTACCCAAGAGCATGTGGTTATTAAGAGGTAGACTGGGTGACTTTGCTCAGATACTTCGGTGTGAGAATTAATTTGGCATAGCCACTACTTAAAGAACTTTATGACAATTGAATACTTTATAATAGAGTTTTAATCAAATAAGCATGTTCACATTATACACAGTATCTAAATGGGGTCTATCTGCATATGTGTGCATTTTGAAATACAAGTATTCCAAGAATCAAACTACAACTATTTTCTGAATTTTTGACTGACAGATTCTATTTTACAATTTTATTTAACTTGTTAATGTGAACATGTTTGCTTCTCTAAATACAGCAGGGAAACAAACAGTTGAGTCCAAAGAAAGAGGCGGGAGCTGGCAACTAGCTTAAGCCTAGACCTGCCATAAATGACAGTTGATCACCTGGCCTGACATCATTTCTTCTTCTGACCCCCAAAACAGACACCTTAGAACAAGGACCTGAGCTCATTCAGCTTTCTGGAAGATTTTATAACAGGGCTGTGTCTAAGGCATAGAGTAAGTGGTTAATATCTGCTTATATTAGTATATTACAAGATATGAATACTGAGGGGGTATTTTTTGGTATTGTTGGGAGTCTCAGTTGAAGATGAGTCTCTCACAACTCTACATCAAAGAGAGGTGGAATATTCTTACATTTAGCAGTTTTCCACTAAGTCTTGCACTTTTAGTGGTACAAGATGCACTTAAACACTGCGGAAAGGCAGACTTTGTCTTTCTTGCTTCAAGGTTCTACTCTTAAAAAGGTGTCTGGAAAACACACCAGCAACATGAACAGATACATTTTTTTCTAATATGGTGAGTAGATTGTGCTTATGTGGAGGCATCCAGTGTTTACCCTACAGATTTCTTCTTTAATGGTGGCTATCTTCACTGGATGTTGTTAGCATATCAGGAATGACATTAATTGGCTAACCAGAAACACCAGGGTAGCTAAGGGGTACTGGCTAGTGGAATCCTGCTACATGAAATGCCCAGCCCCAAAGGTGCTCTCCATCTCCCACCAGCAAAGGGGAGCCCACCACAGCAAACACCCATCCAGAGAAGTCTCTGTTCCTGTGGTCTCAGATTCCACTTCCCCACCAAAAGACATCAAGTGCCCTATACTGTAGAAATACTTTTTGCCTTCTGAGTGTGCACAGTGGGTACTCTAATGATCCCTTTTAAACCAGGCAGACCAAAATAGCATCCTAAAGTACTGAAAATTAAATTGTCATTGCAACACAGTCCATAGTTCAGTCCAGGATTTGTGTACTAAACCCTAACAGGGTAATCACCTGCTAAACTATATTATTTAAATGGAATCCAGAGTCTCCTACATAATAGTCAAAATTTCTGGGATATCATATAAAGTCATCTACCCTACAACATTTAGGCAAATCACAACTTGAATGAGAAAAGACAATCAACTAATGCCAACACTGTATGAAACATGTTAGAATCATCTGACCAATATTTTAAAGCAACTATAATAAAAATCTTCAAAAAAATATTCTCATGGAGCAAATGAAAATTTTAGTGAAGAAATAATAGTTTTGAAAATATAATGAAATGGGAATTGTCAGTTGTATACTTTAAATATATACAATTTTATTTGCCAATTATACCTCAACACGATACCTTAATAAAAGAAATAAAATAAAATAAAGTTAAAACAAAATTTGCTGAACAGCATTCCCAGTAGAGGTGAAATGACAGAATGTAGATCAATGAACCTGAGCACCCGTCAACAGAACTTAATCTAAAGGACACACAAAGAACAAAGCCTTGGGGACATATGAAATAATAATAATACTAGTAATAGTAGTAGTAATAATAATGATAATAAACCCATCCTTGGTATCATGACAAGGGATATAAAGTTCCAGAAGGAGGAGAGTAGAGTGAGATAAAGAATTATTCAAAGATATAATGACCAAAACTTCCCAAAATTAGTATGAGAGACACAAACTTACATATTTAAGAAGCCGAGTGAACACATATGATAACTAAACTTCAAAACTTTAAAGGGAAAGTAAAATCTAAGAAGCAGGAAGAGAGAAAGGATACATTACCTTCACAGCAATACGAGTTTTAATAAAAGTGCCTATCTCATCTGAAAACATGGAGACTGGAAAAAATGGGTAATATGTTTTTAAAGTAAAAACTGTGTTTGTCTAACCTGTACATGAATGCTAAGAGCAGCTGTATTCAATAGCAAGAATTGGAAACAATCCAGATGTCCCTCAACAGGTAGAATGGTTAAACAAACTGTACTCAAAAGGAACTATTGATACACATAATAGCTTGATGTTTCTCAAAGGAATCATGCTAAGTTAATCAATCAATCAATCAATCAATCACTTAATCAATCAAAGCCAACCCTAAAAGGTTATATGTTATATGATTTATGATTCTATTTATGTAACATTTTTAAATGACTTAATTTTAGAAATGGAGAATAGATTAGTGGTTGCGAGGGGTTAGGGATGGGTTGGTGGAAGGAAGTGTCTGTGGTTATGAAAGGAAAACATGAAAGGGCCTAAGTGATAGAACTGTTCTGTGTCTTGACTGAGGTGGTAGATACACAAACCCTCCAATATGTTAAAATTGTATGTGTGTATGTGTTAAAATACAACATGACACACAAATAAATAGCACAGTTAAAGTGGGACAATCTGAACTGGGAGATTGGATAAATGTCAGTATCCATGTTGTTATATTGCATTATGTTTTTACAAGGTTACCATTAGGGAAAACTGAGTAAAAGGTGCATAGGAACTTGCTGTATATTTCTTACAAATACATGTGAATTTGCAATTACCTCAATATAATTATCAACTAAATAAAAGTAAATCCACAGATTCTCTGTCCAAGAAATAGACATTTCTAACACCTCAGGTACCCTCCTTATCATTCATTCTGATCTTAACCTCTTCCCTCTTCCCAGGTAACAGCTATCCTTATTTTTAACAGGGATTAGTTTTAACTTTTGTGTACTTTATACAAATGAAACAAGTTGTATCTGTCTCTGGCTTCTTTCTTTCAACATTACATTGATGAGATATCTCAAAGTAATTATAATTGATTCATATTTATATTTAATTGTTTAGTATTCAGTCTGTGTTTAACGGTCATTTGGGTAACTTCCCAGATGCCCCAAATTTGGAGCTTTTGGGAATAATGCTGCTATGATTGTTCTTGACATGTATTTCAGTATCCATTTGCATTTCACTGAATAGATACCTTGGAATAGAGTATAAGTATATTCAACTTTAATATATACTGCCAAACCATTTTCCAAAGCTGTACAGGTTTACACTCCCAATACACTAGTTTAAGAGCTCTAGCTGCAAAACTGGAGGTATCACAATCCCAGATTTCAAGGTATATTATGAAGCTGCAGTTATCACAACAGTGTGGGACTAGAACAAAAATAGGCAAATAGATCAATGGAACATAATAAAGAGCCCAGAAAGAAACCCATGATTATATGGTCAATTAATCTTTGACAAAAGAAGAATGGGAAAAAAATATTTTCAAATCCAATAAAGGATTAGGATCCAAAATACATAAAGAGCTTATACAACTCAACATGAAAAAAAATCAAATTAAAAATGGGCAGAAGACATGAACAGATTTCTCCAAAGAAGGCATACAGATGGCCAACAGACACATAAAAAGATGTTCAATATCACTCACCATCAGAAAAATGGAAAAACTGATAGTTACCAGAGGGGAGGTGGGTGGTGGGATGAGCGAAATAGATGAAGGGGATTAGGAGCACACTTATCATGATGAGCACTGAGTAATGCATAGAATTGTTGAATCACTCTATTTTACACATGGAGTAGAAATTAAAAAAAAAAAAGAGTGTGGTTGCTCTGTGTACTTGCTAACATTCAATAGTGCCAGTCATTTTCTTTTTTCTTTATTTTTTAATTTTAGCCTTATTAATAGCTGTTTATTGGTATCTCACAATGGCATTAATTTTCTTTTTCTTGAGAATAAATAACATTGGGGACTTTTCATGTACATCACAGCTTTTTAATATTTTCTTTACAGAAGTGTCTAAGCTTATTGACTTTTGAACAGATTGTCTTTTCTGAAGTTTAGGACTTCTTCACATAGTCTGTACATAAACTGTCTTTTGGTTAAATGTGTTGCAAATATCTTTACCCATTTTGAGTTTTTTACTCTCTTAATGGTTTCTTTTCATTACTCAAACTTCTTATGTTTAATCCAGTTTTATCGGTATTTTCCATTATAATTAATACTTTTGAGTCTTATTTAGAAGCTCTTTGCTTACCTGAAGGTCAGGGAGGTATTTTCCTTTGTTATATTCTAGAAGCGTTATTATTATTTACATTTAGACATATCTTTGTATAGTGTGAAGTAGTAGTATACATACAACAATAATTTCCCCAGTGTTCTTTGCTACCAACTTTGCCAGTTTTCCATATATCAGTCTGCCTTTGACTTTTTATTCTGCTTTATTGGTCTGTTAATCTATCTATACCATACTCTATTATTCATTATAGCTTGATTGTAAATATGGCTATCTGGTAGTTTTCATTCCCAATTATTTTTTTCAAGATTGTCTTAGCTAGACTTGTCATTTTAAGTTCTATATACATTTTAGAGTCAACTTATAGTTTTCCAGATTCTACAAAGATATTAAGATGTTAACTAATTGGAATTTAAATAAAACCTTAAAACAAATTAAAAAAAAAGATTTCTTTAGATCTATATTTGAGGAAAATTGATATTTGTACAATACAGAATCTTCCAATCTATGCATGGTGCTTTATTTATTTGGTCCTCTCTGTTAGCTTTATTGATGTGTTAACATGTCTAGGCTATAATCTTCAATTTTCACTTAAACAGTAATCTAGTTGTTGCTGTGAAAAATTTTACAGATGTAACTAAAGCTCTAATCAGTTGACAGTAAGGGAGATTACCCTGGATAATCTGGATGAGTTTTATTGACTCTTTTGGAAGGCTTTAAAGCAGGGCTTAGATTTTGTTAAAAGAAAAAAATTTCAACTGTGGATGAAAGCTTTAATTCTACCCATGAAATTCCCTTCCTGATTGCTTTTCTTATGGATTTTGGACTTGCTTAGTCATGATTGCTAAACCAATTTCTTATAATAGGTCATATATATTTTGTTCTGTTTCTCTATTAAAACCCTGACTGGTAGAGCTTTTTTAATTTCTCTGAATATTTTCTATATTTCAGTATATAGATCTTGCACATATTCTGTTGGATTTATATGTATGTATTTCATATTTTCAATGCCATTTTTATGGTGCTGTTTTAAGCATTTTATTGTGTACCATTATTTTTTGGTGTAGAAAAATACATTGATTTTGTATGTTTACATCATATACAGCTATCATACTAAATTTACTTATGCACTTATTACTTTATTTGTAGAGTATTTTGGAATTCTAAATATATACAATCATTCACCAGCAAATAAAGGCAGTTTTATCTTCTTTAAATTCTTATAATTTTAGTTTCTTGCCTTAGGTTTACTAACTAGAACTTTCAGTAGAGTGTTGAATAGCAAGAATCGTTGGCTGACTACTGATATTAGATGTGAATTTTTGACATTTCATAAATGAGTATTATTTCTGTGTAGGGTTTCTGTAGACTGATTTTTGAATGTTTTACACACTTTGAGGGTTGTTTGTTTGTTTGTTTATTCCTGGAATGAAATTAACTTGATTATAATAGTTCCTTTTTATGTTTCATTGAACTTGATCCACAAACACATTGTTTAGGACTTCATGAGAGACATTGTCTTGTTATTTTTCCTTCTTTATAATGTTCTTGTCAGGTGTTGGCATGAGGAGTTTCTTATTTCATAAAATTTATTGGGAAGTTCTCTTTTTCTGTTTTCTACTCTTTGCAAGAAGAATTCATTTTTGAAGCTACTGGACCTTGTGTTTTTCTATGTAGAAAGGTATTTAGCTACATGTTCATTTTCCTTAATGGATATAGAAAACATTAGGATTTTTGTTTCTTATGTCTGTTTTGATGAGATTTTGCAGGACATTTTCAAATGTATTGACTCAAAGTTTGTAATATCCCGTAAGAACTTTGGAAAATATCTTCAATACCAATTATCTTCAATTACCAATAGTAATATAATTATCTTATTCCTGGGTATGTACTTGTACTTTTTTCTATTTTTGTGTTGATCATCTTGTGAGAGGGTCATTAATTTTGTTAATTTTTAAACAAACCTTTCATTGAAATGATTATAGATTCACATTCAGTTGCAAAAATAAACTCCTTTGAACTGTTCACTCAGCTTCCCCTAATAGTGATATCTTATGTAAAGTTAGTAAATATTAAAACCAGGAATTTGGCACTGATAAAATACTATTAATTAGACTACAGACCTTATTCAGTTTTCACTAGGTCTTGCATGCATTTGTGTGTATGTGTGTGTATGTGTGTGTGTGTGTGTGTGTGTGTGTGTGTGGTTTGGGTGTGCATAGATGCATGCAGTTTGATTACATATAAACCTTCGTGTAACTATTATCACCATAAAGTATAAACTCTTTCCATTACCACAGGGAAATTTCCTTATATTCCTATTTATCATCGCATCATCAAAATACCCTGTCCTTCTTCTCTGGAAACTACTAATCTGTTATCTATCTCCATATAATATGTAACCTTTTGATACTACCTTGTATTACTAACCTTAATGCTCTTGAAAGACATCCAAATGGTTGCATGTATGAATAGTTTGCTCCTTTTTATTAACAAATAGTGATCCACTCATAAATGTACTAGTTTGCTTAACCATTACATTGTTAAAGGATATCTGGACTGATTCCAGTTTTTGGTTAATATGAATAATGGAGCCACATTTATTCATGTATAGGATTTTGCCCTAAGTTATATAGTACTACATGTTTAGTTTATAAGAAACTGCCAAACTTTTCCAGCATGGCTACATCATTTTACATCCCTATCAGTAATGTATGGATGATCTGGTTTCTCTGTATTCTTATCAGCATTTGATGTTGTTGATAGTTTTTATTTTAGTGATTCTGATGTATAGTAATATCACCTTGTAATTTTAATTTGCATTTTCCTGATGGCTAATGTTATTGAACATACCTTTAACTGATGATTTTCTATCCATATTATTTATAAGTGCAAGG
Organism: Panthera tigris; assembly: GCF_018350195.1. Taxonomy (NCBI): domain Eukaryota; kingdom Metazoa; phylum Chordata; class Mammalia; order Carnivora; family Felidae; genus Panthera; species Panthera tigris. The sequence continues at coordinate 108,977,179 of NC_056667.1, read as the reverse complement.
TACATGCATGTATTTTGTCCATTTGCTGGTTTGATTGCTTTTTTTTTTTTTTTTTACTGTTGAGTTTTAAGGGTTCTTTATGTATTCTATGTATTTGTCCATTGTTAGTGATGTGATTCACAAATATTTTCTCCCTGGGTGTGTAGCCTGTCTTTTGAGCCTCTTCACATAATCTTTCAGAGAACAAAATTCTTTATGTTTGATGATATCCACTTTGTGAATTTTTTCTTCTATGGATCAAGATTTGGTATCAAATCTAACAACTCTTTGCTTAGCCATAGTATCCAAAGATTTTCTCCTATGATTCTTCTAAAAGTTTTATAGTTTTACATTCTAAATTTAAATATGTGATATGTTATAAATTAATATTTGTATAAGATGTAGGATTTAGCTTTTGTTTGCCTATGAATGTCTAATTGCTCTCACACTATTTGTTGAAAAGACTTTTCTTCCTCCATTCAATTGCCTCATATTTTTGTTAAAAATCAGTTGGGTATATATATATTTTTGGATCTATTTATGGACCCTCCATTCTATCCCATTGATCTATGTATTTTTATTTCTGTCAGTATCACACTTTCTTGATTACTATAGCTATGTAATAAATTTTAATATTTGCTAGAGTGATTTCAACCATTTTCTTCTTTTTGCATTCAATATTGCTTTACCTATGCTAGGTGTTTGGACTTTCCTTATACCTACAATTTGTTAGGATTTTGATAGAAATTATATTAAATATAATATGCTTATATTTAATTGTATATAATATACTTATTATTTTTAATATTTAATAAGCATTAAATTATTTATTTAACAAATTATTAATTAAATAAATTTAATAATTTAATATTTAATTAAATGTATTATGCTTATGCACCAACTTGAGGAGAATTAACATATTTACTATGTTTAGTGTTCCAATATGTGAACATGGTAAGCCTCTCCATTAATTTAGATCTCCTTGTATTTCTTTCATCAACATTTTGTAATTTTTTGCATAGTTTAAGCACATGTTTTGTAAAATTTATGCCTAAGTTTTTTATTAAAAAAATTTTAATGTTTATTTATTTTTGAAAGACAGAGACAGAGTGTGAGTGGGGGAGGGTGAAATAGTAAAGATCAGAGGAGAAATACACAATATTGAATCTAAAAACAAAAACAAAAACACAACCAGTAGAACAGATGAATAAAACTAAAATCTGTTTTTTTGAATAAATAAACAAAATTGATAATCCCCTAGTCAGACTTCTCCAAAAGAAAAGAGAGGGGACCCAAATAGATGAAATCATGAATAAAGGTGGATTTATCACAATGAATTCCTCAGAAATACAATTATCAGAGAATATTATGAAAAATTATATGCCAATTGGACAACCTGACAGAAATGGACAATTTCCTAGACACTCACACACTACCAAAAGTCAAAAAGGAAAAAAATCGAAAATTTGAACAGACCTATAACTAGTGAAGAAACTGAATCAGTTATCAAAAATCTCCCAACAAATAAGAGTCCTGGGTCAGATGGCTTCCCTGGGAAATTCTACCAGACATTTAAAGCAGAGTTAATACCTATCCTGTTTAGCTGTTACAAAAAATAGAAATGGAAGGAAAACTTCAGGACTCATTCTATGAAGCCAGCAGTACCTTGATTCCCAAACCAGACAGAGACCCAGTAAAAAAGGAGAACTACAGGCCAATATCCTTGATGAACATGGATGCAAAAATCCTGAACAAGATACTAGCAAATTGAATTCAACAGCATATAAAAAGAATTATTCACCCTGATCAAGTGGGATTCATTCCTGGGCTGCAGGCTGGTTCAATATTCACAAATCAATCAATGTGATACATAACATTAATAAAAGAAAGGATAAGAACCACAAGATACTTTCAATACTTGCAGAACAAGCATTTGACAAAACTCAGCATCCTTTCTTAATAAAAACCCTCAGGAAAGTTGGGATATAAGGAACATACTTAAACATTATAAAAGTCATATATGAAAAGCCCACAGTTAATATCGTCCTCAATGTGGAAAAACTGAGAGCTTTCCCACTGAGATCAGGAACACGACAGGAATGTCCCCTCTCACCACTGTTGTTTAACATAGTGTTGGAAGTCCTAGCGTCAGCAATCAGAAAACAAAATGAAATAAAAGGCATCAATATTGGCAAAGAAGTTAAACTTTCACTTTTTGCAGATGACATGATACTTGACATGGAACACCCAAAAGATTCCACCAAAAGGCTGCTAGAACTGATACATGATTTCAGCAAATTGCAAGGTACAAACTCGATGTACAGAAATTGGTTGCATTTCTGTACACCAACCATGAGGCAACATAAAGAGAAATAACAAAATTAATCCCATTTACAATTGCACCAAGAACCATAAAATACCTTGGAATAAACCTAACCAAAGATGTAAAAGATCTGTATGCTGAAAACTATAGAAAGCTTATGAAGGAAATTGAAGAAGACACAAAGAAATGGAAAAACATTCTATACTCATGGATTGGAAGAATAAATATGTTAAAATGTCAATACTACCCAAAGCAATCTACACATTCAATGCAATTCCAATAAAAATTGCACTGGCATTCAAATATCCTAAAATTTGTATGGAACCACAAAAGACCCTCAATAGCCAAAGCAGTATTGAAAAAATAAACCAAAGCCGGAGTCATCACAATCCCAGACTTTTGCTTCTACTACAAAGCTGTAATCATCAAGACAGTATGGTATTGGCCCAAAAACAGACACATAAACCAATGGAATAGAATAAAGAACCCAGAATTGGACCCACAAATGTATGGCCAACTAATCTTTGACAAAGCAGGAAAGAGCATCCAATGGAAAAAAAGACAGTCTCTTTAACAAATGGTGCTGGGAGAACTGGACAGCAACATGCAGAAGAATGAAACTGGGCCACTTTCTTACACCATTCACAAAAATAAATTCAAAATGGATTAAAGACCTAACTGTGAGACAGAAAACCATCAAAACCCTAGAAAAGAAAGCAGGCAATAACCTCTTTGACCTCAGCCTCACTGATTTCTTGCTCAACACATCTCCAAAGGCAAGGGACTTAAAAGCAAAAATGAACTATTGGGACCTCATGAAGATAAAAAGCTTCTGCACTGAAAAGGAAACAATCAACAAAACTAAAAGGCAACTGACAGAATGGGAAAAGATATTTGCAAATGATATATTGGATAAAGGGTTAGTAACCAAAATCTATAAAGAACTTATCAAACTCAACACCTGAAAAACAAATAATCCAGTGAAGAAATGGGAAGAAGACATGAATAAACACTTTTCCAAAGAAGACATCCATATGTCTAACAGACACATGAAAAGATGCTCAACATCACTCATCATCAGAGAAATATAAATCAAAACCACACTGAGATACCACCTCACACGAGTCAGAGTAGCTAAAGGTAACAACTCAGGTAACAACAGATGCTGGCAAGGATGTGGAGAAAAGGGAACCCTCTTTCACTGTTGGTGGGAATGCAAATTGGTGCAGCCACTCTGGAAAACAGTGCGGAGCTTCCTTGAAAAATTAAAAGTAGAACCACCCCACAACCCAACAATAGCACTTCTAGGAATTTATCCAAAAGATACAGGAATGCTGATTCATAGGGACACATGTACCCCAATGTTTATAACAGCACTTTAAACAATAGCTAAATTATGGAAAGAGCCTAAATGTCCATCAACTGATGTATGGATAAACATTATGTGGTTTATATATACAATGGAATACTACTTGGCAGTGAGAAAGAATGAAATCATGCCATTTGCAGCAGTGTGGATGGAACTGGAAGGTATTTTGCTAAATGAAATAAGTCAGTCAGAGAAAGACAGATATATGTTTTCACTCATATGTGGGTCTTGAGAAACTTAACAGAAGACCATGTGTCAAGGGAAGGGGAAAAAATAGTTACAAACACAGAGGGATGGAGGCATACCATAAAAGACTCTTAAATACAGAAAATAAACTAAGGGTTGATGGGGATGTGGAGGAGTGGAGAAAATGAGTGATGGGCATTGAGGAGGGCACTTGTTGGGATGAGCACTGGGTATTGTATATAAGCAATGAACCACAGGAATCTACCCCCCAAAACCATGAGCACACTTTATACACTGTATGTTAACCAATTTATCAATAAATTATATTAAAAAGAAAAAATACATTAAATAAATAAACTATAAATATCTTTCTAAACATGGTTTTAGCTGTATTCCATATTTCTCATATTTTATTGATATTTAATTTAAAATATTTTCTAATTTTCATTATTAAATATTTATCTAATAGGTTATTTCAAAATGATTATGATGCTTAATTTCCAAGTTATTACTTTTTTTTAAAATAGAATTTTACTTTAGGTACATTGATGTCAGAGATCATACTCTATAACTTCAACCCTCTGAAATTTATTGAAACTTGCTTTCTGAATCAATATACGGTTAATTTTTTTATAAGTCTCCATGCACATTTGAATGGAACTCTAGGCTTAATATTCTATGTTCATGAATCAAATCAAGTTTGTAATCTTGTTGAAATTTACTATACATCTGTTGATATTTTTATTACTTTGTTTAATCCATTACTGAGAGGATGGTGTTAAAATCTCCCAATTTAATTGCACATTTTTCTATTTCTACTTTTATTTTTGTCAGTTTTTGCCATATGTATTTGAGGCTATATCATTAGATACGAACAGAGATGCATTTATTCATTATATCTTCCTGGTGAAATAAAACATTTTTATTCTGTTTATTCCTAATAATGCTTCTTGTCCTAAAATCTACTTTGCCTGATGCTAATATAGGCAACATCACCTTCCTCTTGATTCATATTTACATGACAATTTTTCATCCTTTTCTTTTCAATCACTTTATATCCTAATTATTTGAGTCTCTTACAAACAACATATTGCTGCTGCTGTTGTTTTTTAATCCATACTAATAATCTTTGTCTTTTGATTGGATTGTTTAGTCCACTAACATTTAAAGTAATTGCTGACACATTTTGCTCTTTTAGTATTTGCTCTTTTAATTGTCCCACCCTGTCTTTGTTCCATTTTTCTTTTTTTGTCTTATTTTAAATTTATTTTTACTGTTACATTTTCCTCATACGTTCTTGTTAGCTATATGTCCTTAATTATTTCTTTAGCAGTTACCATATAAACTACAATATTTATTCTTGACAACTAAAGTTTAATAATATAGTTCTTTTCTATTTTGTGATTCTTTTCTACTTTGTCCATTGTGTGGACACTGCAAATATTTCAGAAAACTCAACTTCTTGCCACTTTCTATTGTATAGTTTTTAAGTGTTTACATTTTCTATAATGTTGTTATGTATCACAAGAATTTTGGAGTTTTGTTTGTTTGTATGAATTGGTCAATAATAATTTAGATTTATCCTTCGTATTGCTTCTTATTCTCCCCTGTATCTGTGGGTAGCAAATGGCACGATGCTTTTGATTCTTTATGAACACTCCATTGGCTTTGGCCTTGGCCAATGGGATATAAGCAGATGTGACTATACCATATACAGACAGAAACTTTACACGTGGTTGTGGGGGTCAGGTCCACATTTTCCTTTTAGTCTCTCCTATAAGAATGAGCATGATTTTTAATTAGGTTGTTATTTCATACCCATCCCTTCTTTATGTTGATGGGTAATAAATATTTGTAGTTGTAAACCACTGAGATATTAACTTTGTGGCAAGGAAAGGAAGGCAATAAACCGAGCTTCCATCTAGGACATTATCCTTTTGTGTGTCTTTAGTACAGGTGTGCTGAAAACATAATTTTTCAATTTTTGTTAATTTGAAAATTTTATTGCACATTCACTTTTTTTGCATTTTGTTTTGAAATACAACAACAAATATTAGTAACTACACAGAATGATTAATTTTAATAGAGTAAATACACTTTTGTAACCAAGACCCAGATCAAAAAGCATAACACTATTAGCATCACAGAAGCACCCTCTTCCAAATTAATGACTATCCTGATTTTAAATATCATACATAAATTTTCCTATTTTGAACTCTGTACAAAGGGATTCCTTCAAAGTATATATTTTATCTCACTTATTTTGCTAATTAATATTCCAATATTTGAAATATATTCATAATATATAATCATATAAAATTTTACACCTTTAATGTGTTAAACTTATTGACTTTTCTCTCCTTTTTCCTCCTCACTCTTGTTAAGAGGATACCCCTTTTTTCAGTGCTTGATTATTTTGTTTACCAATATTACTTTCATGCATGTGCTTTGTGATTACTGTGCATCTCCTGTATGTCAGGCACTGTGAAACCAGAGTGGGTGCAGATATTACTAGGACACTGTCTCAACTTTAGTAGGTTCACAGTCTGGATGGGGGGTACAGATGAATAAGCAGTGTGATGACAGTCACAACTGGGTAAGTAGGATTCTTGAGTATTATGCAATAATGAATAAATGAAATAAAAAATTAGCTGTTTGCTATTTCTGTGGCAGTCCTATTCAATTCTTGAAAACCTCTTCATTGTGCAACTCACTGTTTCTGGCACTGGTCTAAGATACAGCAAAGATTATTATGTCTCAGTCCCAGCTCTCTTGTGACTTTGAATTGGGTTTAGCACACATTCTAAACAAATATAGCAATAAATGAATGATGACAAGCAGTGATGCCTGCTGTAAGTTGAATACAGCAGAGTGCATTGAATGAGAGGACTGGACAGAGCATCACTGGCAGGAAGTGCTGAGATTCCAAGGTTGGAACAGATTAGCTCAGTCAAGGACAGAAAGGTCACATGGCTGTGGCCTCATGATCAAGGCAATGGTGGGTAGCACGACATGAGACTGATGAATAAAACAGGACCCAGCCATGGAAGGCATTAGAGGCTGTAGTGGGAAGTTTGGTTTTCATCCTGGGAATAAAAGAAAGTCAATGCAGACCTTGAAGCTGGAGGTTGAGAAGCAAAGGAGGAGAATGCTCAGGGTACTTTGGAGAAAAAATAGAAGGGATCCACCTGGGGACAATAAGACCCCCTCATCTTGCTTGAATTTCAGGTGTAAGAAGTAGTGGAGATAAGCCTGAAGAGACAGGTCATGAGGGGTCATGAATGCCACACTGAGAGTCTGAAACTTTACCCAGAGGGAAGGATTCACGAAAGGGTTAAATCTAAGAAAGATACATGAGCAAAGAGAGGTTTGATCTGAGGGTGCTGAGTGATGGCTTAGAGTAGAGGACACATATCACCCTTGAATATGAGAAGGTTAGTGCTTAGACAAAATGGCATATTTGATAGTTCACTTTAGGAAAAAAAAATAAAGAAAACATGGCTTTTTGCCTTCAGACTTTCTATTTCCCAGACTCACTCTCTGTGGATCCTGATAAATTTGGAAAATGTCACAAAAGTGAGAATGTAAGCAAGGTCATAAGGGTGGGAACCTGGCTGAGTCTCCCCTCCTGTTTTCTGAGGTGATGTTCTTGACCATCCTTGTCCCTCTAGGAGCAGGCAGTCCATGTTTCAACTTTGCTGTGTTGTTCACTGAAGAGGCTGACTGATTACTGATGAGACCCAGGGACTGAGTGAGGCTACGAAATGGGGCTAGGAAATGGGAGGGGCTGCACTGATGGCTAAAAAATCTGAGTGAGGAGGAGTCAGAACTAAACACAGTAGGGAGTCATTGGTGGCTTCTAAGACCAGAAGAGGACATGGGAAAATGAATATATTAGGAAAATTTGCTTGGCAGTGGTAGGCAAGATAGATATAAGAGCATCATTTTGATTATGGAGCTGGGAAAAAACAAGGATTTTTTAAAGTCATTACATATAAATATAGATCTCCATTCAAAAGGGATTGTATACATATCTGAATATTTATATTTCTAAATATGGAGAAAGCACAGTGCTTGGAGGGACATAATGACACTTTCAAGTTTTAGCCAGAAAGATATATGGATCTAAATTGCTTCTGTACACATTATCACATTTTATTCCCATCATCCTTAAGAAATGGGAAAGTATAGGGAATAGTCCCATTTTCAGAGAGAGAAAACAAGCCAGCATTTAAACCCTTTCCCTGATTGAGGATGGCCATAAAAGACAGAGCCTTGAGCCTTAACAACTGGAATCAGTGGGGGTAACCCTACCAAGTGGTGTCCCCTTTCCATACCAAGGGCATAAACCTAAGTCCCCAGCCCTGCTGTGTTGAACAGAACTTTTTGCCATAATGCAAACTATTTCAGCTGGCAACTACAATATCCACTAGGTGTATCTGGGTTTTGGAGACTTGAAATATGGCTGATATAAATGACATTTTTAAAATTTTATTAAACTATATAGTTAACCAAAACTTAAATGTGAATGCCCACATGTGGCTAATAGCTCAGGTTTGAGCCCACTGCTTTTTGGCTGAACTCTCTTTTTGGCTTTTACTCACTCATCTGTTAACTCTTGGGTTGCTTTTCTCAAAAATATTTACCAGAGAAACAGTATTTTCTGGGGGAGGTGAGGTAAGAAGCAGGATGTTGGTTCAGAGTCTTTCAAGGTGTATTTGATATGATAAAATGTCTCCACAGGTCATGGAAATGAGTTGAGCTGGTCTTGGTTAAATAAAAGTAAATGAGGTATTTACTGTAGGACTTCTTTGTCTTTTCTGTGCTAATGTCCCCTTAAAACCTTAAGAGAAAGAGACTCAATAACTAAAAGTGTATTTTCATAGACATTGTACTGGGAGTATATTTTGAAAACTTATTTCAGAGGGAAAAAAATGTGGCTGAGCTACTTCTTGGTTGTGTGACCTTGAATTACTTCATCTTGCTTTTCTTTAGTTCCCTTACTCACAAAATGCTAATAATATCTCCTAACTCAGAAGTTTGCTGTGAGTATATGCCTGGCAAGGTGGTTACTTAAGAGTGACTCAGGCCTTGCTGCTAATCATGGAAGGTAACTATACAGAAATGAGTATTAACAGAAATGGCAGAAAGCCTGCTGATAGGGAATAGGTTGTCAAATCTCTTCCCTCACCTTCATTCTCTGTCTCACTCAGAGGTCTGCAGTTCCTGAGTGGATTTGTATTTATGCAGTGTTGTTTTCTTGAACAGTCTGCACTGTCATTCCTTACATGTGTAGGCCTCATGATATGGGTCTCATTATTCCTTGTCTGGTTTACACAATCAGTTTTTAATATATGGATATTGGATAGTGCAGAAAAGACTGTTGGTCAAGAAGGACAAGCATCTTGGAAGCCCCTACCTTCAATCACTGACAAAAATGAGCCCTATTTTTAGAAATTTGGGTCACTGCACTTTATGTTTGGGCAATATACAGAAGTGTGGATGACAGAACACTAAGCCAAAGAGGATTATTCTTGAGCCCTAGGACTCAATGGAATAGGCTTTGCTAGGTATTGGAGTTTCTTGGGACCCGTCAACCCTTCCTTCTATTTTTCCCCCCTTTTCAAATGGAACTTCTGATCTTCTGTCTGTCCTACCATTACATTTTGGAAGCTCCTGTTTTCACAGTTCACATAGCTGGGAAGAAATTTTGCCTTAGGAAAGACTGCTCCCAGAATCTCACCCATACCTAAATTAGCTGGTATTTAGGTGATACTTTGGGCCTTGCACTTTAGAGTTTCTTCTAGGATGACATTTGGGTCTGTTGGAATGGGATGGATGTATTTTGCATGCAAGAAGAACATGAATTTTGGAGGGCAAGGGTGGAATGTAAACGGACTGAGTGTGTTCCCTCAAAATTTGTATGTTGAAGCCCTAACCCCAAATGTAATGTTTGGCGATGAGGTCTTGGGGAGGGGTCAGTTAGACAAAACCATGAAGGAGGGCCCTCATGATGGATTATGTCCTTATAAGAAGAGACACTAGAGACCTTCTTCTCTCTCTCTCTCTCTCTCTCTCTCTCTCTCTCTCTCTCTGCCATGTGAGCACAGCAAGAGGGTATTCATTTGCAAACAAGGAATAAGGCTCTCACCAGAACCTGATCTATGCCAACACCCTGATCTCAAGGCTTACAGCTTCCATAACAGTGAAGAATACGTTTCTATTATTAAAGCTACCTAGTCTATGGTTTATGTTATAGAGCCCAAGCTGACTAAAATACCAACCTTAGACCATACTTTCTCTCTTGACTGTAATTGTGTCTGATGCTCTTTTACATGGCCAATCAGAGGACAGGGCCTGGTTTATAATATTTGCAGCATTTGCTGATGGAACTATGGGGCAAGCCTGTGTGTTCCAAATGACACATGCTTTTTACTCCTTGTGTACTCATATTTTGGCAAAGAAATTAACTGAGAAATGATTGTTTTTGAGAGAAAGGGCAGAAAGGAAAGCCAATGGGTTGGTTTCACCTGTAAAAGACCCTTTCTTATGGAAGGTGAAGAGTGGGAGCATGAACAAGGATATTAAGCTACTGAATGCGGAAAACAGATCTGTCAGAAGTGGGAAGGTACAATGGAGGATGAACTAGATACCCAAGGTGAGGGGGTCTGATCCCAGGCCATTCCCATCCCAGGGGCTGCCTCCCTGATGTGTCTGGGCACAGTCCTGTCAGCTGCCCTTCACTCTTTTACCTGCTACCCCAGCCTGTGAAGTTATTTCACTGAAAGAAACTCCATTGCCTGAGACCAGCAACCTGGAGAATTGTTGGCCAAGCTGATCTCTAATTCCATGGATGGCAGGCATGAACTCGGTCAACAAAACCAGACCACCCAGGAGAGTCCTGCATCATGACAAAGAAAGAAACTGGCAGTGGAAGTGAGGGGTATGGTGTGACCATAAGGAAGGCAAGTGCTCCAGGGATACACAGTCTCCTTTGATATCTCTGGAGAATAAACCAAGGGAGCAGAGGGCTTTTCAGGGGCCATGCCCCAGCAAACTATTTCAGGAAAACAGGCTAACCTCCCCTGTCCCATGAAAATGAGAATTGGTGTCAATCCATCAATCTATATCCCAGAGACACAAAGCATTAGTGACTGTCAGCACCCCTAATAATCAAGGCAGCTTCAGCTGACCCCTACCTTACATTGAGTTAAAATTCAAGGACAGGGAAGAAACTGCAAAGAAGTCCTCCTCTTTGTGGGGCAAAATCTTCTGAAGCCTGTCCTGGGGGTTGAAAACGAGACTATCATAACAGGTGCTATGAATCTCTAGTTTGCAGCCTGGAAAGCTGTCATACAACTGTGGTAACATTTCTTAGATTTTTAACATTAGTAAGTTGCTAATTGCTATAGTTTTTTCATGGGTCCTAAATGGTGAGGTGGGCTCTGCCTGTCTCACCTGATTGATTACTGTCATTGTGACCAGGCAAAATTGATGATTATATGTTAGGTCAAGTTTAATAATGCTCACAAAACATTATAGTCCTCAGGGGTTTATCAGGAATTTCTGATAAAAGAAAAATAGGTATGTGTGAAGGAAAGTGGTGTGATAGTGGAAAAAGTATGTCCATCCTGGATTCAAAGTTCAAATTCATTATTTAACGCAATGTGAAGTGTTTCACTCCCTATAAGCCACAACCTCCTTATCTGTAAAGGGGCAGCAGCACCTGTCCCACATCATTATTGTACAAGTTAAATCAGTCTAGTGTGAGGGCATTCCTTTTGCCTACACAATATCGTTTGATACATTAAACTAGAAAGATAACCTATTTATTATGGGAAGTAACATAGAGCTGCACAATATTATAAACACTGTCAAGTAGGATTTGGTATTCATTCTTTTTAGTGAAGTAGAAAAGGTCATGAAAGAAAGATATTTTAGGCAACAACCAAGATTAGTGAAATATCAAGTCCTTCTTTTGTACATCAGAGAGATATAGTTCTTTGTGAGGCATTTTCAAAACATCATTTCCACCCAAACACTGCAGACCAGTAGCAGTTGAGTTTAGAATCATAACACCATTTTTAAAAATTGAGATATTATATAAGAGGGTTCACCTCTTTCATTTTTTCCTCAAATTTTCATTTAAATTCTAGTTAGTTAACATACAGTGCAATATTGGTTTCATGAGTAGAATTCAGTGATTCATCACTTATATACAACACCCATTGCTCATCATAACAAGTGAAGTCCTTAATATCCGCCACCCATCTAGCCCATCCCCTACCCACATCCTTCCATCAGCCCTTAGTTTGTTCTCTATTTTTAAGAGTCTCTTATGGTTTGTTTTTCTCTTTCTCCTCCTCCTGTATGTTCATCTGTTTTATTCTTAAATTCCACATATGAGTAAAATCATGTGGTATTTGCCTTTCTTTGCTGACTTATTTCACTTAGCATAACACACTCTAGCTCCATCCACGTCCTTGCAAATAGAGAGATTTCATCCTTTTTCATGGCTGAGTATCATTATATATATTATATATATTATTATATATTTATATAAGATATATATATTTCTCACATCTTCTTTATCAATTCATCAGTCAATGGACATTTGAGCTCTTTTCATAGATAGTTTGGCTATTGTTGATAATGCTGCTATAAACATTCGGGTGTGTATACACATTTGAATCTGTATTTTTCATTCTTTTGGGTAAATACCTAGTATTGCAATTGCTGTAATATAGGGTGGTTCTACTTTAAAATTTTTGAGGAATCTCCATAAGCTTCCTGCACCAGTATGGTGCTGCACCAGTTTGCATTCCCATCAACAGTGCAAAAGTATTCTCCTTTTCTACATCTTTGCCAACACCCATTGTTTCTTATGCTGTTAATTTTAGCCGTTCTGACAGGTGTGATGTGGTATCTCATTGTGGTTTTAATTTGTTTTTACCTAATGATGAATGGTGTTGAGCATCTTTTCATGTGTCTGTTTGCAATCTGGATGTCTTCTTTGGAAAATAATTCATGTTTTTTGCCATTTCTTAACTGGATTACTTATTTTCTGGATGTTGAGTTTGAGAATTCTTTGTAAACTTTGGATACTAACCCTTTATTAGATAGATCATTTGCAAATATCTTCTCCCATTTCACAGGCTGCCTTTAGTTCTGTTGATAGTTTCCTTCACTGTGTACAAGTCTTTTATCTTCATGAAGTCCCAATAGTTCATATTTGCTTTTGTTTCCCCTTGCTTGTGTATGTTGATTGTGACTGCATTGAATGTGTAGATTGATTTGGGTACTATAGACAGTTTAACAATATTTGTTCTGAGAGCTGGGAAGATGGTGGTGTAGGAGGACACTGGGCTCACCGCGTCCTGCTGATTGCTTAGATTCCACCCACATCTGCGTAATTTACCCCAATAACCATCAGAAGACTAGCAGAATGCACTCTCTGGAGCCAAGCATACACTAGAGGCCCAAGGAAGAGGGAAGGAAGGGTGGAGAAGCAGTGTGTGCTACATGGACTGGTGAGAGGGAGCCACGGTGGTGGAGGGGCAGCTAGCCCACCTGGCAAGGCAGAGCCCCTGAGTCTGGCTTGCAAAAGTGGAGGGGCCGGACGGAGTGTGTTCTGACAGCCAGTGGGACTTAACATCTGGAATGTTATAAGTTAACAGCTCTGCTCAGAGAGTGGGAGGGAGAGTTGTTGAGCCTCAGAAGACAGAGCTCAGCTTGGAAGAGAACAAAGGTGCTGGGAAGCCCCATCTCCCTTGCCCATCACCCAGGCAAAATCCCAAGGGAACCAGTTCCCTTCACAGAACTTGCTTGCACTGTGCAAACACCCCACACTGTGCTTCTGTGGATCCACCCCTCTGACAGGTCTGCCTCTCTCCTAGGGCTGCAAGGCCCCTCCCGAAACAGACCACCTAAGGCAAGGTGAGCTGAGCCTACCCCTCCTGTCCCTGTGCACCTTGCGGATCCACCCCAGCTAAAACACCATATCCCATCGAAGCAGTACCACAAGACTAGCAGTGTGCAAGTAGACCAGACAGAGGCCACACCACTCCAGTGAGTCTTGCCCCTGGGAGAGGGGAAGATAATGTACACACGAGTCTGACCGTGGCCCCAGCAGTGGGCTGGGGGCAGACATCAAGTCTGACTACTGCCCTGCCCACCAATGCAAGTTACTCCATACAGCACAGAGGAAGAGCCCTGCATTTCCCTACCACTCCAGGGACTATCCAAAATGATGAAACGGAGGAATTCTCCTCAAAACAAATTCCAGGAAGTAGCGGCAGCTAACGAACTGATCAAAAACGATTTAAGCAATATAACAGAAAATGAATTCAATATAATAGTCATAAAATTAATCACTGGGCTTGAAAAAAGTATAGAGGACAGCAGAGAGTCTATTACTACAGAGATCAAGGGACTAAGAAACAGTCAGGAGGAGCTAAAAATGCTATAAATGAGCTGCAAAATAAAATGGAGGCAACCACAGCTCGGATTGAAGAGGCAGAGGAGAGAATAGCTGAATTAGAAGATAAAATTATGGAAAAGAAGAAGGTGAAGAAGAGAGATTCAAAAATCCAGGAGTATGAGGGGAGACTTAGAGAACTAAGTGACATAATTAAACGAAATAATGTACTCATTATTGGGATTCCAGAGGAGGAAGAGAGAGGGAAAGGTGCTGAAGGGGTACTTGAACAAATCACAGCTGAGAACTTCCCTGAACTGGGGAAGGAAAAAGGCATTGAAATCCGAGAGGCACAGATAACTCCTTTCAGACGTAACTTGAATCGATCATCTGCACGACATATCATAGTGAAACTGGCAAAGTACAAGGATAAAGAGAGAATTCTGAAAGCAGCTAGGGATAAACATGCTCTAACATATAAAGAGAGACCGATAAGACTCGTGACGGATCTGTCTACTGAAACTTGGCAGGCTAGAAAGGAATGGCACGAAATCTTCAATGTGATGAACAGAAAAAAAATGCAGCCGAGAATCCTTTATCCACCAAGTCTGTCATTTAGAATGGAAGGAGAGATAAAGTCTTCCCAAACAAACAAAAACTGAAGGAATTCATCACCACTAAACCAGCCCTACAAGAGATCCTAAGGGGGATCCTGTGAGACAAAGTACCAGAGACATCACTACAACCATGAAACCTACAGACATCACAATGACTCTAAACCGATATCTTTCTATAATAACACTGAATGTAAATGGACTAAATGCTCCAACCAAAAGACATAGGGTATCAGAATGGATTAAAAAAACAAGACACATCTATTTGCTGTCTACAAGAGACTCATTTTACATGTAAAAACACCTTCAGATTGAAAGTGAGGGGATGGAGAACTATCTATCATGCTACTGGAAGTCAAAAGAAAGCTGGAGTAGCCATACTTATATCAGACAAACTAGACTTCAAATTAAAGGCTGTAACAAGAGATTAAGAAGGGCATATATAATTATTACAGGGTCTATCCATCAGGAAGAGTAACAAATATAAATGTCTATGTGCTGAATATGGGAGTCCCCAAATATATAAAACAATTACTCACAAATATAAGCAACCTTAATAATAAGAATGTGGTAATTGCAGGGGACTTTAATACTCTACTTACAACATTGGATAGATCATCTAGACACAGGATCAATAAAGAAACAATGGCCCTGAATGATACACTGGATCAGATGGACTTGATAGATATATTTAGAACTCTGCATCCCAAAGCAACAGAATATACTTTCTTCTCGAGTGCACATGGAACCTTCTCCAAGATAGATCACATACTGGGTCACAAAACAGCCCTACATAAGTATACAAGAATTGAGATCATACCATGCATACTTTCAGACCACAATGAGATGAAGCTTGAAATCAACCACAAGAAAAAGTCTGGAAAACCTCCCAAAGCACGGAGGTTAAAGAACACCCTACTAAAGAATGAATGGGTCAACCAGGCAATTAGAGAAGAAATTAAGTAATATATGGAAACAAATGAAGATGAAAATACAACAATCCAAACACTTTGGGATGCAGCAAAGGCAGTCCTGAGAGGAAAATATATTGCAATCCAGGCTTATCTCAAGAAACAAGAAAAATCCCAAATACAAAATCTAACGGGACACCTAAAGGAAATAGAAGCAGTACAGCAAAGACACCCCAAATCCAGCAGGAGAAATAATAAAGATCAGAGCAGAAATAAACAATATAGAATCTAAAAAAAACTGTAGAGCAGATCAATGAAACCAAGAGTTGTTTTTTTGAAAAAATAAACAAAATTGATTAACCTCTAGCCGGGCTTCTCAAAAAGAAAAGGGAGATGACCCAAATAGATAAAATCATGAATGAAAATGGAATTATTACAACCAATCCCTCAGAGATACAAATAATTATCAGGGAATACTATGAAAAGCTATATGCCAATAAACTGGACAACCTGGAAGAAATGGACAAATTCCTAAACACCCACACACTTCCCAAACTCAAACAGGAAGAAATAGAAAGCTTGAACAGACCCATAACCAGTGAAGAAATTGAATCAGTTATCAAAAATCTCCCAACAAATAAGAGTCCAAGACCAGATGGCTTCCCAGGGGAATGCTACCAGACATTTAAAGCAGAGTTAATACCTATCCTTCTCAAGCTATTCCAAAAAACAGAAAGGGAAGGAAAACTTCCAGACTCATTCTATGAAGCCAGCATTACTTTGATTCCTAAACCAGACAGAGACTTAGTAAAAAAAGAGAGCTACAGGCCAATATCCCTGATGAATATGGATGCAAAAATTCTCAATAAGATACTAGCAAATCGAATTCAACAGCATATAAAAAGAATTATTCACCATGATCAAGTGGGATTCATTCCTGGGCTGCAGGGCTGGTTCAACGTTCGCAAATCAATCAATGTGATACATCACATTAATAAAAGAAAAGTTAAGAACCATATGATCCTGTCAATCAATGCAGGAAAAGCATTTGACAAAACTCAGCATCCTTTCTTAATAAAAACCCTCGAGAAAGTCGGGATAGAAGGAACATACTTAAACATCATAAAAGCCATTTATGAAAAGCCCACAGCTAATATCATCCTTAATGGGGATAAACTGAGAGCTTTACCCTGAGATCAGGAACACGACAGGGATGTCCACTCTCACCGCTCTTGTTTAACATAGGGTTGGAAGTGCTAGCATCAGCAATCAGACAACAAAAGGAAATCAAAGGCATCAAAATTGACAAAGATGAAGTCAAGCTTTCACTTTTTGCAGACGACATGGTATTGTACTTGGAAAACCCAATAGACTCCAAAAGTCTGCTAGAACTGATACATGAATTCAGCAAAGTCGCCGGATACAAAATGAATGTACAGAAATCTGTTGCTTTCTTATACACTAATAATGAAGCAACAGAAAGACAAATAAAAAAAACTGATGCCATTCACAATTGCACCAAGAAGTATAAAATACCTAGGAATAAACCTGACCAAAGATATAAAAGATCTGTGTGCTGAAAACTATAGAAAGCTTATGAAGGAAATTGAAGAAGATATAAAGAAATGGAAAAACATTCCGTGCTCATGGATTGGAAGAATAAATATTTTTAAAATGTCAATACTAACGAAAACTATCTACACATTCAATACAATCACAATCAAAATTGCACCAGCATTCCTAAAATTCATATGGAACCACAAAAGGCCCCAAATAGCCAAAGTAATTTTGAAGAAGAAGACCAAAGCAGGAGGCACCACAATCCCAGACTTTAGTCTCTACTACAAAGCTGTAATCATAAAGACAGCATGGTATTGGCACAAAAACAGACACATAGACCAATGGAATAGAATGGCAACCTCAGAACTAGACCCACAAAAGTATGGCAACTAAACTTTGACAAAGCAGGAAAGAGTATCCAATGGAGAAAAGACAGTCTCTTTAACAAATGGTGCTGGGAGAACTGAACAGCAACATACAGAAGGATGAAACTAGACCACTTTCTTACACCATTCACAAAAAAAACAAACTCAAAATGGATAAAGGACCTGAATGTGAGACAGGAAACCATCAAAACCCTAGAGGAGAAAGCAGGGGAAAACCTCTCTGACCTCAGCCACAGCAATTTCTTGCTTGACACATCCCCAAAGGCAAGGGAATTAAAAGCAAAAATGAGCTATTAGGACCTCATGAAGATAAAAAGCTTCTGCACTGCAAAGGAAACAATCAACAAAACTAAAAGGCAACCAATGGAATGGGGAAAGATATTTGCAAATGACATATTGGACAAAGGGCTAGTATCCAAAATCTATAAAGAGCTCACCAAACTCCACACCCGAAAAACAAATAATCCAGTGAAGAAATGGGTAGAAAACATGAATAGACACTTTTCTAAAGAAGACACCCGGATGGCCAACAGGCACATGAGAAGATGGTCAACGTCGCTCCTCATCAGGGAAATACAAATCAAAACCACACTCAGATATCACCTCACGCCAGTCAGAGTGGCTAGAATGAACAAAACAGGAGAATATAGATGCTGGCGAGGATGTGGAGAAACAGGAACCCTCTTGTACTGTTGGTGGGAATGCCAACTGGTGCAGCTGCTCTGGAAAACAGTGTGGAGGTTCCTAAAAAATTAAAAAAAGGTCTACCCTATGACCCAGCCGTAGCACTGCTAGGTATTTACCCAATGGATATAGGATTACTGATGCATAGGGCCCTTGTACCCCAATGTTTATAGCAGCACTCTCAACAATAGCCAAATTATGGAACGAGCCTAAATGTCCATCAACTGACGAATGGATAAAGAAATTGTGGTTTAAAATGGTGCTGGGAGAACTGGACAGCAACATGCAGAAGGTTGAAACTAGACCACTTTCTCACACCATTCACAAAAATAAACTCAAAATGGATAAAGGACCTGAATGTGAGACAGGAAACCATCAAAACCTTAGAGGAGAAAGCAGGAAAAGACCTCTCTGACCTCAGCCGTAGCAATCTCTTACTCGGCACATCCCCAAAGGCAAGGGAATTAAAAGCAAAAGTGAATTACTGGGACCTTATGAAGATAAAAAGCTTCTGCACAGCAAAGGAAACAACCAACAAAACTAAAAGGCAACCAACGGAATGGGAAAAGATATTTGCAAATGACACATCGGACAAAGGGCTAGTATCCAAAATCTATAAAGAGCTCATCAAACTCCACACCAGAAAAACAAATAACCCAGTGAAGAAATGGGCAGAAAACATGAATAGACACTTCTCTAAAGAAGACATCCGGATGGCCAACAGGCACATGAAAAGATGTTCAACGTCGCTCCTTATCAGGGAAATACAAATCAAAACCACACTCAGATACCACCTCACGCCAGTCAGAGTGGCCAAAATGAAGAAATCAGGAGACTATAGATGCTGGAGAGGATGTGGAGAAACAGGAACCCTCTTGCACTGTTGGTGGGAATGCAAATTGGTGCAGCCGCTCTGGAAAACAGTATGGAGGTTCCTCAGAAAATTAAAAATAGACCTACCCTATGACCCAGCAATAGCACTGCTAGGAATTTATCCAAGGGATACAGGAGTACTGATGCATAGGGGCACCTGTACCCCAATGTTTATAGCGGCACTCTCAACAATAGCCAAATTATGGAAAGAGCCTAAATGTCCATCAACTGATGAATGGATAAAGAAATTGTGGTTTATATACACAATGGAATACTACGTGGCAATGAGAAAAAATGAAATATGGCCTTTTGTAGCAACATGGATGGAACTGGAGAGTGTGATGCTAAGTGAAATAAGCCATACAGAGAAAGACAGATACCATATGGTTTCACTCTTATGTGGATCCTGAGAAACATAACAGAAACCCATGGGGGAGGGGAAGGCAAAAAAAAAAAAAAAGAGGTTAGAGTGGGAGAGAGCCAAAGCATTAGAGACTGTTAAAAACTGAGAACAAACTGAGGGTTGATGGGGGGTGGGAGGGAGGGCAGGGTGGAAGGGAGGGCAGGGTGGGTGATGGGTATTGAGGAGGGCACCTTTTGGGATGAGCACTGGGTGTTGTATGGAAACCAATTTGACAGTAAATTTCATATATTAAAAAATAAAAAAATAAAAAAAAATAAAAAAAAAAAGAAATTGTGGTTTATATACACAATGGAATACTACGTGGCAATGAGAAAGAATGAAATATGGCCTTTTGTAGGAACATGGATGGAACTGGAGAGTGTTATGCTAAGTAAAATAAGTCATACAGAGAAGGACAGATTCCATACATTTTCACTCCTGTGTGGATCCTGAGAAACTTAAGAGAAGACCATGGGGGAGGGGAAGAAAGAAAAATGGGTAGAGAGGGAAGGAGCCAAAACATAAGAGACTCTTAAAAACTGAGAACAAACTGAGGGTTTATGGGGTGGGAGGGTGGGGTGGGTGGGTTATGGGTATTGAAGAGGGCACCTTTTGGGATGAACACTGGGTGTTGTATGGAAACCAAGCTGACACTAAATTTCGTAATAAATAAATAAATAAATAAATAAATAAATAAATACAATATTTGTTCTTCCAATCCATGAGCACAGAATGTTTTTCCATTTTTTATGTTCTCTTCAATTTCTTCCATAAGTGTTCTATAGTTTTCAAGGTACATATCATTTTCTCCTTTGATTAGGTTTATTTCTAGGTATCTTAGTTTTCTGGTGCAATTGAAAATGGTATAAATTCCTTTATTTCTCTTTCTGCTTCTTTATTAATGCTCTACAGAAATGCAACAGATTTTTATATATTGATTTTGTATCTTCTGACTGTACTGAATTTGCATATCAATTCTGGTATTTTTTTGGTGGAATCTTTCAGGGTTTCTACATAGAGTACCATGTTGTCTGTGAATAGTGAAAGTTTGACTTCCTCCTTGCTCCTTTGGATGCCATTTATTTCTTTTTGTTGTCTGATTTCTGAGGCTAGGTCTTCCAATACTATGTTGAACAACAGTGGTGAGAGTGGACATCCCTGTGTTGTTGTTGATAGTAGGGTAAAATCTTTCAGGTTTTGAGCATTTATGATGAAATTAACTGTGGGCCTTTTTTTATATGGCCTTTATTATGTTGAGGTATGTTCCCTGTATCCCTATTTTGTTGAGGGTTTTTACCAAAAATAGATACCGTACTTTTTCAAATGTTTGTTCTGCATGTATTGCAAGGATCTTATCCTTTCTTCTATTAATGTGGTGTGTCACACTGATTGATTTCTGAATATTGAACCACACTTGTAACCCAGGAATACATCTCACTTGATAGTGGTGAATAATTATTTTAATGTGCTGTTGGATTCAATTTGCTAGTATCTTGTTGAGAATTTTTGCATCCAGGTTCATCAGGGATACTGGCCTGTAATTATCCTTTTTAGTGGTGTCTTTGTATGGTTTTGGAATCAAGGACTTCACAGGAATTTGGATGTTTTCCTTCCATTTCTATTTTTAGAACAGTTTGAGAAGAACAGATATTAACTCTTCTTTAAAAGTCTGGTAGAAGAAAGAGCAACAATGGAAGATAAGTAGGGGTACCCTGGCTTTCCATAGCCTTCAAATACAGCTGTGTTGAGGTCATATCATTTGGTCACTTGGAACACCCAGGAAATTGACCTGCAGAGTGGCAGAAGGATCTACACAGTTGGAGGCAGACAGACTGGTATGCAAATCAAAGCACACCTAGTTAAAGATCCAAACACTCCACCACTGCAAGGAAGAAGGATTTCTGCAAAGGACTGACCAGTAGGAAAGGGTAGACAAAATGCAACCACATCGTGCACACAGCACACACCAGAAACACTTCCTGAAGTGCCAGGCCCTGGGCAGTGTATGACCCCTTTTTAATTTTTTTTATGTTTATTCATTTTTGAAAGACAGAGAGAGACAGAGCACAAGCAGGGGTGGGGTGAAGAGAGAGGGGGACACAGAATACAAAGCAGGCTCCAGGCTCTGAGCTGCCAGCTCAGAGCCTGATGCAGGACTCGAACTCACGAACTGTGAGATCATGACCTGAGTCGGATGCTCAACCGACTGAGCCGCCCAGGTGCCCCTATATGACCCCTTTTTAATATAGCAGTTCAGGAAACATAAGAAAATTTTATAACACACAAAAGACAGAAACTTAGCCAAAATGACAAGACAAGGAATTCTGCCCAAAACAACGGTCAAGAAGAAATCACAGCCAAGGACTTGCTCAAAACAGATATAAGCAACATATCTGAAAATTAATTTAGAACAATAGTTATAAGACTTCTGGCTGGGTTTGAAAAAAGCACAGAAGTCACCAGAGAAACTCTTGCTGTAGAGACAAAAGACTTAAGAACTAGTCAGGGTGAAATAAAAATATTATACTGAGATGCAAAACAAACTGGATGCAGTGACAATGAGGACTGAAGAAGCAGAGAAGAGAATTGGTGATGTAGAAGATAAAATTATGGAAAATAATGAAGCTGAGGAAATTATTAGATCAGGAGGGTATACTTCGGGAACTAAATGATTCCATGAAATGAAACTATAGCCATATCATAGGAATCCCAGAAGAAGTAGAGTCCGAAAAAGGGGGAGAAGGTTTATTTGAGCAAATTATAGATGAGGACTTTGCTAATCTGGAGAAAGAAACAGTCAAGTCCAAGAGTCACAGAGAACTTTATTTTCAACAAAAACAAGTGAACACCTTGGCATATCATAGTGAAAATTTCAAAATACAAAGATAAAGAGAGAATTCTGAAAGCAGTTAGAGACAAAAGGTCCTTAACCTACAAGGGTTGACACATAAAGTTAGCAGCAGACCTCTCCACTGAAAGTTGGCAGAGCAGAACGAAGTGGCAGGAAATATTCAATGTGCTGAATGGAAAAAAATATGCAGCCATGAATTCTTTATCCAGCAAGGCTGTCCTTCAGAATAGAAAGGAGATAAAGAGTTCCCCAGAGAAACAAAAACTAAAGGAGTTCATGACAACTAAATCAGCCCTGCAAGAAATTTTAATGGGGACCTCTGAGTGAAGGAAAAAAAAAAAAACAAAACAAAAAAGCGAAGCAACAAAGATTACAAAGGAACAGAGAATATCACCAGAAACAGCAACTCTAAAGGTAACACAATGACACTAAATTCATGTCTTTCAATAATCACTATAAATGTAAATGGACTATAAGCTCCAATCAAAAACCATACAGTATCAGAATGGATTAAAAAAACAAGACCCATTTAAATCCTGCCTACAAGAGACTCATTTCAGACCTAAAGACACCCGCAGATTGAAAGTTAGGGGATGGAGGGGCACCTGGTTGGCTCAGTCAGTTGAGCGTCTGACTTCAGCTCAGGTCATGATCTCACAGTCTGTGAGTTTGAGCCCCGTGTCAGACTCTGTGTTGACAGCTCAGAGACTGGAGCCTGCTTTGGATTCTGTATCTTCCTCCTTCTCTACCCCTCCCCTGCTCATGCTATGTCTCTCTCATTCTCAAAAATGAATAAATGTTAAAAAAAATTAAAAATAAAAAAAAGTGAGGGGATGGAGAAAATCTATCATGCTAATGGACATCACAAAAAGCCAGAGTAGCCATACTTATATAAGACAAATAAATTATAAAACAAAGACTGTAACAAGACATGTAGAAGGGCATTAGATCGAAAGGGGTCTACCCATCAAGAAGAACTAATAATTGTAAATATTTATGCCCCCAATATGAAAACACCCAAATATATAAATCAATTAATAGCAAATGTAAAGAAACTCATTGATAGTAATACCATAATAGTAGATTTTAATGCCTCACTTAGAGCAATGGACAGATCATCTAAGAAGAAAATCAACAAGGACACAATAGCTTTGATTAACACACTGGGCCAGAGGGCTTAACATATGAATTCAGAACTTTTCATCCTAAAGCAGAAGAATACACATTCTTCTTGAGTGCACATGCAGTGTTTTCCAGAAGAAGTCACATACTGAGTCACAAATTAGCCCTCAATTGGTACAAAAAGATTGAGATCATACCATATATATTTTCAGATCACAATGCAATGAAACTTGAAATCAACCACAAAAAAAAAATTGGAAAGCCCTCAAATACATGGAGGATAAAGAATATCATACTGAATAATGAATCGTTAACCAGGAGAATCACTGGATTCTACTACTGAAACCAATACTACAAGATATTTTAAATAACTTGAATTTAAATGAATAAATTAAAAAATAATCTTAAAAAAATGTAAAAATACATGGAAGCAAATTAAAAACAAACAAACAAACAAACAAACAACCCACAACAGTCCAAACCCTTTGGGATACAGCAAAGGCAAAACTAATAGGAAAGTACATTGCAATTTAAGTCTATCTCAAGAAGCAAGAAATGTCCCAAATACACATCCTAATCTCACATCTAAAGGTGCTAGAAGAAGAGCATAAAACAAAGCCAGCAGAAGGGAAATAATAAAGATTATAGCAGAATAAACAATATAGAAATCATTGTTTCACTATATGCTAATTTGGATGTAAATTTTAAAAAAATAAAAAATAAAATTAAAAAAAAATAAATAAAATTTAAAAAACAATATAGAAACAAACAAACAAAAACCAATAGAACAGATCAATGAAACGAAATGCTGGTTCTTTGGAAGAATAAACAAGGGGCGCCTGGATGTCTTAGTCAGTTGAGCGCCCGACTTCTCCTCAGGTCATGATCTCGGGGTTCGTGAGTTCGAGCCCCATGTAGGGCTCTGTGCTGACAGCTTGGAGCCTGGAGCCTGCTTCGAATTCTGTGTCTCCCTCTCTCTGCCCTTTCCCTGCTCATGCTCTGTCTCTTTGTGTCTCTCAAAGATGAATAAAAAAAAAAGAGAAAGAATAAACAAAATTGATAACCCCCTAGCCGGACTTATCACAAAGAAAGGGGAGAGGACCCAAATAGATAAAATCATGAATGAAAGAGGAGAGGTCACATCTGACACCATAGGAATACAAACAATTATGAGAGAATACTTGAAAAATTATATGCCAACAAATTGGGCAGTCTGGAAGAAATGGACAAATTCCTAGAAACTCATGCACTACCAAAACTGAAACAGAAAGAAATAGAAAATTTGATCAGGCCTATAACCAGAAAAGAAATTGAATCATTTATCAAAATTCTCCCAAGAAGCAAGAGTCCTCGGCCAGATGGCTTCCCAAGGAAATTCTACCAGACTTTAAAATGAGTTAATATCTATTCTTCTCAAACAGTTCCAAAAAAATAGAAATGGAAGGAAGGTTTTCAAATTCATTCTATGAAGCCAGCATTACCCTGATTCCCAAAGAAGACAGAGGACTCACTGAAAAGGGGAATTATAGGGCAATATCCCTGATGAAACTGCATGCAAAAATTCTCAAGATGCTAGCAAATCAAATCCAGTGGTATTTTAAAATAATCATTCACCACGATCAAGTGGGATGTATTCTTGGGTTACAAGGGTGGTTCAATATTCAGAAATCAATAAATGTGGTACACCACATTAATAAAAGAAAGGATAAGAACCATATAATCCTCTCAATAGATGCAGAAAAAAACATTTGACAAAATACAGCATGCTTTCTTTATAATAACCCTCAGAAAGTAGGGATAGAAGGAACATACCTCAACATCATAAAGGCCATAGACAAAAAAGACCCACAGCTAATATCATCCTCAATGGGGAAAAACTGAGAGCTTTTCCCCTAACGTCAGGAACATGACAGGGATGTCCAATCTACCACTGTTGTTCAACATCGTAGTGGAAGTCCTACCTCAGCAATCAGACAACAAAAAGAAATAAAAGATATAAATATTGGCAAGAAGAATTCAAACTTTTACTCTTTGCAGATTACATGGTACTCTACATGGAAAACTGAGAAGACTCCAACAAAAACTGCTAGAACTTATACGTGAATTCAGCAAAGTTGCAGGAAATGAAATCAATGTACAGAAATTTGTTTCATTTCTATACACCCATAATGAAGCAGCAGAAAGAGAAATCAAGGAATTGATTCCATTTACATTTGCACCAAACAAATAAGATACCCTAGCAATAAACCTAATTAAAGAGGTAAAATATCTATACACTAAAAACTATAGAAAGCTCATTACAGAAATTCAAGAAGATGTAAAAAATGGAAAAATATTCCATGCTAATGGATCAGAAGAACAAATATTGTTAAACTGTCTATACTACACAAAGCAATCTACTCATTCAATGCAATCCCTATCAACATACCACCCATTTTTCATAGAACTAGAACAAACAATCCCAAAATTTGTGTGGAACCACAAAAGACTCAAAATAACCTAAATGATCTTGAAAAATAAAACCAAGCGTGGAAGCATCACAAATTTGGACTTCGAACTATATTACAAAAATGTACTCATCATGACAGTGTGGTACTGGCACAAAAACAGACACATAGATCTATGACACAGAATAGAAAACCCAGAAATGGACCCACGACTATATGTTCAACTAATCTTTGACAAAGCAGGAAAGAATGTCCAACAGAAAAAAAAAAGACAGTCTCAGCAACAAATGGTGTTGGGGAAACTGGATGGAAACATACAGAGGAATGAAACTGGACCACTTTCTCACACCATACAGAAAAATAAATTCAAAATGGATGAAAGACAGGAATGGATGTGAGACAGGAAACAATCAAAATCCTAGAGGAGAAAACAGGCAACAACCTCTTTGACCTCAGCCACAGTAACTTCTTACTAGACATGTCTCAGGAGGCAAGGGAAACAAAAGCAAACATGATCTTCACAACGAAGGAAACAATCAATGAATATAAAAGGCAGCCTACAAAATGGGAAAGTACACTTGAAAATGATATATCTAATAAAAAGTTAATATCCTAAAGCCATAAAGAACTTATCAAACACAGCACTCAAAAAACAAATCATCCATTGAAAAAATGGGCAGAAGACATGAATATAAACTTTTCCAAAGAAGACATCCAGATGTATAACAAGCACATGAAAAGATGCTCAACGTCACTCATAATTAGGAAAATACAAACCAAAACCACAATGATATACCACCTCACACCTGTCAAAATGGTTAAAATTAACAAGTCAGGAAACAACAGCTGTTGACAAGGATACAGAGAAAGAAGAACACTTTTGTACTGTTGGTGTGAATGCAAACTGGTACACTCTGGAAAACAATATGGAGTTTCCTCAAAAATTAAAAATAGAACTACCTTATGATCCAGCAATTGCACTTTAGGTATTTATCCAAAGGATACAAAAATGCTGATTTGAATGGCCACATGCACCCCAATGTTCATAGCAGCACTATCAACAATAACAAAAATATGGAAAAAGCCCAAATGTCCATAGACTGATGAAATGGATACGAAAGATGTGGTATATACACAATTGGATACTATTCAGCGATGAAAAAAAATGAAATCTTTGCAACAGCGTGGATGAAACTGGAGTGTATTATGCTAAGTGAAATAAGTCAGAGAAAAACAAATACATGATTTCACTATTATGTGGAATCTAAGAAACACAACATATGAACATAGGGAAAGGAACGTAAAATACAATAAAAACAGAGAGGGAGACAAAACATAAAAGACTCTTAAATACAGAGAACAAACTAAGCACTGCTGGAGGAGAGGTTGTTGGGGGAGGGGATGAGCTAAATGGTTTATGAGCATTAAGGAGGTCACTTGTGATGAGCACTGCATGTTATATGTAAGTGATGAATCCTGAAAACAATACTACACTGTAATTAACTAACTTGAATTTAATTTTTTTTTTTTAAATCTGGTAGAATATTCCTGGGAAGCTACCTGGCCCTGGACTTTTGGTTGTTTGGAGATTTTTTTTTTTACATTTATTTATTTTTAGAGACAGTGAGAGACAGTACAAGTGGGAGAGCGGCAGAGAGAAGGAGGCACAGAATCCAAAGTAGGCTGTAGACTCGGAGCTGTCAGCACAGAGTCAGATGTGGGGCTCCAACTCACAAACTGTGAGATAATGACCTGAGCTAAAGTTGGACACCCAACCGACTGAGCCACCCAGGCGCCCCTGGAGAGTTTTGATTATTGATTCAATTTATTTAGTGATGTTGGGTATGTTCAAATTTTATATTTGTCTGCTTCAGTTTTAGTGGTTTCTGAGTTTCTAGGAATTTGTCCATTTCTTTCACATTGCCCAGTTTGTTGGCACATAATTTTTCAAAATATTCTCTTATAATAGTGTGTATTTCTGTGGTTTTGGTTGTGATCTCCCCTCTTTCATTCATGAGTTTATTTATCTTGGTCCCTTCTCTTTTTCTTTTTGATAAGTCTGGCTAGGGGGTTGTCAATTTTATTAGTTCTTTCAAAGAACCAGATCTTACTTTGATCTGTTCTACTGTGTTTTGTTTGTTTTTTCCATATTATTTAATTTTGCTCTAATCTTTATTATTTCCCTTCTTCAGCTGGTTTTAGGCTTTATTTGCTGTTCTTTTTCTAGCTCCTTTACATATAAGGGTAGGATGTGTATTTGAGACTTTTCTTGCTTCTTGAGGTAGGTAGACCTGTATTGATATATACTTCCCTCTTATGACTGCCTTTGATGTAGCCCAAGGGTTTTATACTGTTCTTTATCCTCCATTTATTTGTGGTCTTTCCAAATTTTTCTTGTGGTTGATTCAAATTTCATAGCGTTGTGGTTTGAAAATATGCATGGTATGATGTCAATCTTTTTGTACTTGTTGAGGCCTGATTTGTGACCCCGTATGTCATCTATTCTGGAGAATGTTCCATGTGCACTCAAAAATAATGTGTATTCCACTGCCTTAGGATGAAACGTTCTGAATATATCTATTAAGTCATCTGGTCCAGTGTATTATCCAAAGCCATTGTTTCCTTGTTGATTTTCTACTTAGATGATCTGTCCCTTTCTGTAAGTGGGTGTTAAAGTCCCCTACTACTATTGTATTATTATCAGTGTGTTTCTTTACTAATTGATTTGTATATTTCGTTGTTACCAAGTGGGGCCATAAATATCTACAATTACAATTGCTACATTTCCTTGCTGGATAGACCCCTTAATTATGATATAATTCTCTTCTTCATCTCTTGTTACAATCTTTGGTTTAAAGTCTAGTTTGTCTGATATAAGTATGGCTACCTCAGTTTTTTTTTTTTTTTTTAATGTTTGTTAGGATGATTGATTGTTCTCGATTCCCTCACTTTCAATCTGGTGTTGTCTTTGGGTCTAAAATGAATCTCCCGTGAGGCGCCTGGGTGGTTCAGTTGGTTAAGCGTCCAACTTCGGCTCAGGTCATGATCTCACAGTCCGTGAGTTTGAGCCCTGCATCAGGCTCTGTATTGACAGCTCAGAGCCTGAAGCCTGCTTCGGATTCTGTGTCTCCCTCTCTCTGACCCTCCCCCGTTCATGCTCTGTCTTTCTCTGTCTCAAAAATAAATAAAAATTAAAAATTAATAAATAAAATAAAATGAATCTCTGGTAAGCAGCATATAGATAGGTCTTGCTTTTTTTTATCCATTCTGACGCCCTGTATGTTTGGATCATTTAGTCCATTTACATTCATAGTAATTATTGATAGATAAGAATTTATTGCCATTTTTTGTGTTTGTTTACCTGTAAGTTGCTGTTTCTGGAGATTTTCTCTGTTCCTTTCTAGTCATTGTTACTTTTGCTCTTTATCTCCCAATCAATGGGTCTTCTTTAATATTTCTTGCAGGGCTGGTTTAGTGGTCATGAGCTCCTTTAGTTGTTTGGGAAATTCTTTATGTCTCCATCTATTCTGAATGACAGATTTGTTCAATAAAGTATTCTTGCCTGCATATTTAGCCCCATCAGCATGTTGAATATATCATGCCACTCTCTTCTGGCCTGCCAGATTCCTGTAGATAGATCTGATGCTAACTTGATTTGTCTTCCCTTGTAGATTAAGGATTTCTTTTTCCTTGCTGCTTTCAGGATTCTTTCCTTATATCTGTATTTTGAATATTTTTTCTGTAGTATGTCTTGACAATGATCAATTTTGTTGAATTTGATGGGAGTTTCTGTGCCTTTTGGATTTAGATGACTGTTTTCTTCCCTAGATTAGGGAAGTTTTCAGCTATAATTTCCTCTAATATACCTTCTCCCCTCTTTTTTCCCATCTCTTTTTTTGGGACTGCTATGATATGAATGTTATCATGCTTTATGGAGTTGTTGAGTTCTCTAAGTCTACATTTGTGGTCTGATACTTTTCTTTCCCTCTTCTTTTCATCATTATTTTCCATGATTTTATCTTTTTTTAAATTTATTTTTGTTTATTTATCTATTTTGAAAGAGACAAAGACCACATGAGTGGGTGAGGGGCAGAGAGAAAGGAGAGAGAGAGAATCCCAAGCAGGCTCTGCTCTGTGGTTCACATCCACAAAGCCATGAGATCATGACCTGGACCAAAACCAAAAGTCAGGCACTTAACCGACTGAGCCACTCAGGCACCCCTCTAAGATGTTACCTTCTCTATAACTGATTTGTTCCTATGCTTCATACATCCTTGTTGTCATTTCATCCACTTGGGATTGCATCTTGTCTATAGCATTTTTAATTTTTTCTGACTAGTTTTTAGTTCTTTTATCTCTGCAGTAAGGGATTCTCTAGTATCTTCTGTGCTTTTCTCAAGGCCAGATAGTATCCTTATGATTTCTGTTTTAAATTCTGGTTTAGGCATCTTACTTATATCTATTTTGATTCAATCCCTGGCCATGACCTCTTCTTGTTCTGTCCTTTGAAGTGAATTCCTTCATCCTGTCATTTCATCTAGGTCACTGTGTGTGTGTGTGTGTGTGTGTGTGTGTGTGTGTTGTGTGTTAGGAAAGCCTGTTATATTTCTGCTCCTGAGAGTAATGGCTATATTAAGAGGTGGTCCTATATTGTCTTGGGCCTGGTGCTTCAGGAAATGTCTCAGAATGTGCACTCAGCTATTGTGTTT
This sequence comes from Panthera tigris, assembly GCF_018350195.1. Lineage (NCBI taxonomy): Eukaryota > Metazoa > Chordata > Mammalia > Carnivora > Felidae > Panthera > Panthera tigris. Next base: position 108,946,345 of record NC_056667.1, on the reverse strand, counting down.
TGGCTGCTCTTTCCCTCATGTCAGTCCTCTGCAGAGCTTATTCTTGCCTGCAGTGGGGAATGCTTGGACCTTGTCCACTGTGTGACAAGTTTTAATTCGGTGATTTTGGTCAACTGGTTAAAAAAGCTAAATCCTATTTTTTTCCTAGACCTGAAGCTTTGTAGCCCTATGATCAGTAGACTTTGTAACTACACGGGGTTTGTGCTGGTCTTCTGAGGGAGGGAACTGCTACACTGGTTCTTAGGTGCTTGCCTTGTTGAAGGCATACCTACAGGCACAGGGAGTCAGGGCTTGGTGTAAGTAGGTCCAGCCTCCACTTGGGGCGCTGTGCTGCTCACTGAAGTCAGTCAGTGATGGGCTAGGGGAAAACGGTGTTGCCCGCTTTCTTGTCCCCAGAGCAGGGAGTTCATGCCCAACATTCTCCAGGAAACCTTCAGAGAAGAGTAAACAATCTCCCCTCTTGTGTCTCCAGCTTCCATCAGATTCATGCTTTCACTGTACCTGTGTCTGAGCTGTCTGCCTGCCAGGCGGCACAGTACTCCTGTGTTTTATCTCAGGCATGCAGCTTGGTTTCAAAATTCCAAATTTTAGGGACCCTGTGTGGCACAGACCTATGATGATCCTCTGGAGGAGAGCCTTGCCATGCTGATTGGTGCTGGTTTGTCTCAGAAAAGCAGTCACATAGCTGTGCAGCAGTTCAGAGCTTATGGTAAAGTGCAGCAAAAAAGTAAACACCATGATTTTCTGCCTTCAGCCAGTGTCTCTGTTTCTATGCTAATGAACTGGGAAGCACATTGGTGCTCACCAGCTCTTTTGTCCCCAAAGAGGCCATATCATCTGTCCCCAGTGCACTCCAAGAAGGGGAACTGTCTCTGACTGTGCCACCCAGGGGATCTTCAAACCACTGTGTGCAATCCTGGGCCTTGGTCTTCCTTCCCCACAGGAGCACTGCTGTGCCTGCCAGCCTCTACCCAGCAATGGTACAAACTTCTAAAACTTCAGACTTTGGGCTCTGCTGTTTGTAAAAACTTGTGATAATCATCCACTCCAGTCAATGGTTTGGGGAAATATTTCTTTTGTGCAATCCCCTGTGCACCACTTTCTCTCTCTCCTCTCTCCAAGATCGAGGCTTCCTCCCCTCTGTAGTATCCGTGATTCTTTTCTCCCCCAGATCATGTCTCTGCATCTTCCAACTTCCATGATGTGGTTTATTTTCTCACTTGAGTTCTGCAGTTAGTTCTGTCAGCATTCATACTGATTTTCTTGGGTGTTCAGAATGATTCTGATATTTATCTAGCTGTGCTCAAGGGATGAAGCAAGCATTGGTTCCCCCTACTCCTCTGCCAATTTAACTCCTCTCCTCACCTCTTTCTTTCAAATCAGGAAGTACCTTTGTTGTATGTTAAAATACTAAACATATCCTCTTCCTTATTCCCTCAATGAATCAGAATGATGGTGCATAGAAGAGTCCACAATGTAGAATCAGCTATGTCAGTGGAAACAGCCTGGTTGTGTCAGAAAGTTCTGTGATCAAAGAATGGTTTCACCAGCTGAATGACTTTGGAAAGATTGCTCAATATTTCTGATCTTTCTGGGCCCTTAATTGTAAAATGAGGATAATAATGCTCATAGGGCTATTGTGCTACATAGTACAATAGATTAGAAGTGGTTATTTTTAATGAATAAATATGTTGGCATAATGCCTGCTATATAATGAACACCCAAAGGTGATCTCACTTCACTAGTATATTAGTACATTGTTTTAAACACATTTTTGTATGCCAAATTTAGAGCCCAATGGAGGAGATGAGCTGTCATTCTATTTACACATCCCTGGGCACAATTGCCTTTGTATTTACAGTTTCACTTTGCTGATTTATGTTCAACTTTTGGTGCACTCTGACCCTGACTGCTTTTTCAGCCATCTGCTAAGTGAATGGAGATATTCCCTACAGACCTACTAAATTTTCTTTGCTTAGGCCCACAAAGCTGAATAATAAATAGTAGTATGTTCTTGGTGATGTTTGCTGACAGCTGTAGGAGAAAGGATAACCCATGCATGCATACATGACACTGAAACTCCTGAGTTTCTGTCTTGTGAATGTCTCCCTACTTTTGTTTTCCCCCTTTTATGTTAAAAAGAGAATTTTGTGAAATAATAGGTTATAATAGCAAATGCCAGCTCTGACATATTTTTTTTCCTTAAGCACAATCTATTATTTGTTTAGAATAGAAGCATTAATACTGATGATAATGATACTAATAATAGCAGTTTGCATTTATTGAACCCTGGGTATGGTGTAGACATTTGACACATTTATACTGTACAATACTCTGGATGGTAGCTATTATCATTCCCAGGCATGGTGTAGACATCTGACACATTTATACTGTACATTACTTAGATAGTAGCTATTATTCCCATTTTACTGACAACGAAATAAGGCTCAGAGATGTTAAGCAGCTTATTCTACGTTATTCAGCAAATAAATGGTAGAATTAAATTCAAACCTAAGTCAGTTTGGTACCTAAGCCCTGTGAACTTTGTACTGCATTATGGACCTCCCTTTTAAGTTTGGTATTTCTAGGGTCCTGCACAGGGTTGGATCTTTCTAAGTGTATGTTGAATGAATGAATGAATGAATGAATGAATACATAAGTAGTTTAATTCAAACTCCTCTTGCAACCATAATGCATTGAAAAACACATTTTTTTTCTGGCCAAATTAACACATTTTTCTCCCCTTTGTTGTGTATTCCCTTGGGACAAATGACTCTGATGAGCTGACCCACTTTTTATGCTTTCCAGCAGCTCCTGCCAGGTGGGGAATTAGCTGTGTGCATTTGCAGCTAGAATAGGTCCTACTAGGACAGATGATTCCTGGACAGGAGGGAGAAGAACAGACACTTATGCATTGCTTACCTGTTTTGCAATGTTTACAGAAAACAAGAGATTTATAGATCATGGGGAAACTGGCTGAAGAAACAGAGACCCAAAAGGAGGCATGACAATGTGAAGGACCCTGTGTTTCAGAGGCAACATGAAGCAAGTTAAACCATTTCTGACTGCCTGAGGACTGTCTCTACTCAGGGACCTTGGCTGTTGTCTGTTGGTCCTTCAAGTATGAATGCAGTTATCAGTATGAGGGCTCTCTACCCAAAGAATTTTGCCTACCTTGAGAGAGAATAGAAAGTCCACATGCAAAGTGCCTGGAAGTTTCAGGGAGTCATGATTTCACAAACAGTAGCCTTTATCATTGATTGTCCAGTCATATTTGAACTCAACCTTGCCTCCCACCTCTGCCACTGAGATGCTGTTACTTTCCATAGCTCCAGGTTTCCTCCCCAGCACCTTGACTGAGGTCACAAAATTAGGATATACAGCCTGTGCTGGACCTCATGGCTTCCACCAATACTTTCCAATACTGATCGAAGGTTGCTTTATGCATGGTGCTTAACTAAGCATTTTATACAGGTACTCTCATTTCACAGCCATGACAGCCCTATTTTATATTAATTTTACATATGAGAAAGCTGAAATTCAGACAGGTAAAAGCACACCCCAGTTCAGTTGGTAAATTGTGCCTTGTGCCATGTATCCATGTTATCTGAACCCTTAACCTTTAGTCATCATTTATGATATTCTTGTGCCGTGCCATTCTGCTGTTAGTTGACAAGGTCTCTATACTTACCGGGCAGAGCTTTGGTCACCAGCTGCTGGCATCCTCAGGTCTATGACATCCTGGCAGGAGTGGCCTCTGCAAGAACTTTCTGTCTACTCAGAAAGCCTGTCCTGTCAGGTCCTATCCGTTTTCCACCTGGGCTTCAGAAAGAGCACTACAGGGGCCTCTGTGTGTCAAGTTTCTCGGAAATTCACAGACCCTTCTTGCCCCCCCCCCCAATTAAGAGGCAGCACCACAGGCTACTGAAGCACAGGCTATCTGTCTTCTAGCAGCATAAGGGATAAGGTGATAAATCAAAGTATTTAGGGTTAATTCAGAGAATGTTTGCCTTCCCCACTGAGAGCTGTGCTTTTCCAGTATAGGGGAAGCATGACTGAGGAGTCATTTTATTTTGAGGAGTATGTGCTGGGTTTTACAGGCAGAAACATGCAACTTATTCTTGTTTTGGCAATGAGTTTTAGAAGAAAATCTTGTCTTCTTTGTACGCTGTTTAGCAGTGGACTGGGCACAGAGGCAACATTCTCAGTAATGGCTTGATCATTAATTAAAAACAAGTTTGTTTCAGATTATTTATTCATTCATTCATTGATAAAATATTAACTTATCTCTGTTAAGTAACTGATAGTGAACTGAAAATTATGCAATTATCATGCAAAAAATAGTTTTTGTTTTTTTAGAATGCAGCCCTTTAGAATATTAAAGAACATATTTGAGTGTAAAATTGAAAAAAAAGGCCCAGGTGTTTGGCCTTGTCAAGGGGTCAAGAAAAGCTTGTTTGGCCTTGTCAAGGGGTCAAGAAAAGCTTTGTAAAGAACATGCTCTGCAGCTGCAGCTAATATCTGACTTAGTTGAATGAAGAGAAGAACTAGCCATTCCAGATGGAGAAAGTAGCATGTTCAAAGCCCCTATGGCAGGAAGGAATATGCTGATTAGGAAAGGCCTAAAGGTAGTATATAAGTAGAGCAGAAACAAGAATGGTGCCTAAGAGGCTAAAGACATAGAGGAAGAGGTGACAGATCAGACAGAACCTGGGCACCATGTTCAGGAGGTTGTTTTGTCTGTATTTTTCGTCCTGTTTCTTCCTTCCTTCCTTCCTTCCTTCCTTCCTTCTTTCTTTCTTTCTTTCATCAATATTTATCCACTAAAGGGTTTACAGCTAAGCATAGGTATTATCACATATGTGTGTTTGCTTATTTCAAACGTCACTCTTAGCCGCATTCTGAAGAACTGACTGCAAAGCGTCAGGGAGAATGCAAAGAAACCAGTTTAAAGACAGTTGCAGCAGCCCAGAAATAAAGGAAGGTGGCTTTGACCAGGTGGTGATGGTGTCAGAGATTTGCAAGATATAAACCAGAGTACTTGTACAAATAGGGCTTTGGCTTGAACAGAGCCGCCCCTGAACTTCTGAGCAGCTGTAAGCCAGGGAAAGAGTTTTCTCACTCAACACTGGCACCCAAGCAGGTCATCAAGTTCAACTCCAACTCCTGCCCTCTGCACAGTTGGTGGTGAGGCATTCCCAGCAGATAGATTCCTCATAGGAACAAAACTTTTCTGTTTGCAAGGGTCAACTTCCCCTCTTCTCAAATTGTTTTCTTCTCCTACTCATTTTTAAAGACCCCATTCAGGTTCTCTCCTTCCAGGAATGTTCTGGAACCATCACAGCCCTGGGTGCTGGCTATTACTTCTGAACTATCTGAAAGCTTTGCGTTTCACTTCTCTGCAGCTCACCTGATCCTGCTTGGGCCTCAGTTTCCTACTTTGTCAAATGAGGAAGGAGCCCCAGATATTCCCCAATTCCCCTTCTAGCTCTACAGCTGGCAGTTCTTGTGACCAACGTGCATTTTGGAGACTCTTGTATCCTTGCTTCCTAATGTTCAGTTGTAGCTGTAGCCCCTTGTGCATCAGGCATGTGTTTATACTCCTTTGTACACTTCACAGGGGGTGCACAATGAACATTTGCTGATTTGATTTGACTTGATTTAACTTGAACATTGGTTCAAAGCCAAGATCAGAATAGGCAGACCAGAAAAATCTGTCCAGTCTTGACCTGTGTTCTGGCCTGTCAGTCACTGTGGTCATGATATGGTGAGAGAAATGTTAGCATGGAGAAAAAAGAGGTAGGTAGCAAGGTGTTATGGGCAATCCTTACTTGATATCAGCAGAGGGGAAGCCACATGATCAATCTACTAATTTTTACATTTAGGTTTATAATGCATGCCTGTGGCTAGAAGATGAAATAACACTAAGAAAGATCATAATAAAACAGCATATTTTTGGCTTTCTTCTTGAATTTACTGTCATATTTCTAAATACAACACCAATATGATTGTTTCTGTACTTATCATTCTAGCATCACTTGTTAGTACACTTCACATGAGGTTAGGATTTGACACTCTTTTCTCTCACCACCTCTATTCCCTGCTTCTTCCTCCTCATGAGACCCCATCCTTCTGATTGAATTATATCATATTTTTTAATTAAATTTATGCTTATTGTATTCCATACTCATCCAAATTGTGTTTGGGCACACAGGTCATACATTCTAGCTATCAGCACTGAGGGCTAAGGAGAGGTGAGAACAAAAGAGATTTACCACCTTCCTTTGTTCAAACTCCTTTAGGTCTGCAGACACATATTGTTTGGGATCTGGCATTTTTTCTAAGAAACACATATTATCCAGGTTAACATTATAACAGCTGAGGAATAGTTATTTTCCTTCTTATTTTGTGATTGTGGAGCCAATATTGTATACATGCATATGCTCTGTTAACTGTTTGTACTTATTATAAAAATAAGGCCAAAGATCTTGGGCTAGACCAATTCAACTTTGGCCTTGCTGAAGGAACAGCACCTTTCTTGGTTGAAGACAGTCAATGCTTCAGCTGCTGTAGGAATATTGATGTTCTCCAACTGTTAAAGAATTCTCAACATGAGAAAAAATAAAAACAAACAAAAAACACAAACAATGAGACATAAATCTAAGAGTTGTAAGTAGAATGTTGAAATAAAATCTTGGACATTTTGTTTCTGGGGCATTGCAAAATACATGTTTTCTCAAATTCTTATTTCCAAATAAAACTAAAAATCCTGGATGCCATACAGAAAATAAACATAGACTGTGGAAAGTGAAGAAAAAAGTAGACTGACTAGACATCTCAGGCCTGAGGAACAAAATGGTAGAGAGTTTACTGTTTTTTTTTTTTTACCTCAGATATTGAAGATTTGAAGAAATCTCAAAGAGCACAGACATATGTCCTAATGTATTAATAACTACATTAAATGTTAATGGTCTAAATACACCAGTTGAAAGAAAGAGATAAGAAGAGTGGGTGGTAAAACATGACCCACCTATACGCTGTTTGCAAGAAACTCACTTCAAATATGGCAGGCATGTTGAAAGTAAAAAGATGAGAAAAATATATCTCATTAAAGTATTAATCAAAGGAAAATGTGAATGGCTATGTTAGTATCAGAAAAATTACACTTCAGAGCAAGGAAATTTACCAGAAATAGAGAGGTACGTTATGTAATGATAAAATGATCATTCTGCCAAGATGATATAGTGATCCTACATGTATACCAACTAAGCCACAGAGCTGCAAAATATGTAATGTAAAAACCAATAGAACTAAAGGGAGACATAAAAAAATTTCCAATTATAGTTAGAGGTGTTGAAATCCTTCTCTTGTCAATGATAGAACAACCAAGCAGAAAAACAAGGATATAGAAAAATACAACATTACCAACCAAGAAAATCTACTAAACATTTATAGAGTGGAAGAACATTTTTTTCAATTGCAAATAGACATATACTGAAATAGACAATGTCTGGGGCCACAAAACAAACTTCAACAATTTTTTTTAAAATTGAAATTATACAAATTGTTATCAAACCACTGAAAATCAGTAACAGAAATAACAGAATAATTTCCAAACATGTAGAAACTAACAACACACTTGTAAATAATCCAAGTCTCATAGGGAATTTTTAAAAAATACACTAACCTGAAAGAAAATGAAAATACATGTAAAAATTTGCCAGACACAGCTAAAACAAAGCTGAAAGGGAAATTTTTAGTGTTAAATTCATATATTAAAAATAAGAAACATCACAAACCAATAATATTTTCTCCAATATCAAGAACTTAGAAAAAGAACAAAATGCATCCAAAGCAAGCAGAAAGAAGGAAACAATAAAAAGAGCAAAATCAATAAAATTGAAAATGAAAATAATAAAATAATGAAACAAAGAACTCATTCCTTGGAAGGATTTTTCAAAATAAAAAATATATTCTAAGACTGAATAATAAAAAAAGTGAGAAGATACAAATTTGAAATGCATGAAACAGAAAATGAATGAATGAAACAGAAAATATTGCCACAGTTCTTTCAGATGTCAAAAGGATAATAAAGAAATGGTGCAAACAAATATACACACATAAATGTACAAATTAGACAATTCAAAAAAAAAACCCACAAACTACTACAACTCACTCTATATGAAATGGATAGTGTGAATAGCCTTAAAATACAAGAAAGTTAATTCTTACTCTAAAAAACTCCACTCAAAAATCTCCAATCTCAGATAATTTCACTGAGGAAATCTTCTGAACATTTATAGAAGTGTTAACTCTCATTCTATCTCATTCCTTGCAGACTATGGAAGAGAAAGAAACACTACTCAATTCATTTTATGAAGCTAGCAATTATCCTGATGGTAAAATTAGACAAGAACTGTTTAAAAACAAAACAAGACTATAGACTAATACCTCTCATGAATATAAATGCAAATATCTTTAAGAAATATTAAAAGATAGAATTCAGCAATATGTGAAAAGAATTATTTATCATGACAAAGTAGGGTTTGTTCCAAGGATAGAAAACTGGTCAATATTTGAAAATCAATCAATGTAATTCACCATATTAACAACCTAAAGAGTAAAAATCACATGGACATATTAATAATGCAAAAAAATAATTTGACAAAATTCAGCACCCATTCATGATTAAAACAAACAAAACAAACTTTTCAATAAACTAGTGATAGATTGGAACTTCATCAAATTGGTAAGAACATCTACAAAAACTCCACAGCTAAGATTATTCTCAATAGTGAAAGGTTGAATACTTTCCCCCTAAGACTGAGAAAAAGGCAAAATTGTCTGCTCCCACTAGTGTCACACAACTCTTGTTCAAATAGGCACTGCTTGTTCTAGACAGTGCAATAAGGCAAGAAAAGGAATTAAAGGGCATACAGATTGGAAAGAAAGAAATTTGTCCTTATATTCAGATGACATGATTGTCTATGTGGAATATTACAAAGAGTCTACAAATAAATACCTAGAAGTAGTGAGTTCAGTGAAATGATAGAAATAAAAATAAACATAAAAAAATCAAATTGTATTTCCATATACTGGCAATGAGCACATGAACACCAAAATTAAAAACATAACCATCTAAATCTGTAAATCTAACAAGGCAATGAATTACTTATTTGTACATCTAACAACACTGTATATAGCTTGTATGCTGAAAACTACAAAGCATTGATGAAATAAATCAAAGAAGATCAAAATAATATCTAAGAAGGAATTTATGACCTAGAAGACTCAATATAGTAAAGATGACAATTCTCCCCAAATTAACATATAGATTTTAACCCAGTTCTTATCAAAATCCCAGTACATTTTTGCAGCTATTGACAAAATTATTCAAAAATTCATATGGAGAATCAGTGGAACCTGAAAGGTTAGAATGATTGTGGGAGAAAAATGTAACCAACCTACTTAATTTCAAGATGAATTATATAGCTTCAGTAAAAGCTGTGTGGTCTTGAGGAAGGATAGATAGGAAGGATAGATATGGAACAGAATCTATCCTTGAGGAAGGATGGATATGGAACAGAATAGAGAACCCAGTAAATATCTATACAAATATAGCCAACTGATTTTTGACAAAAAGTGAAGAAACAATTCAATGGAGAAGTGATAGCCTTTTCAACAAATACTGCTGGAGGAATTGGACATTCATAGTCAAAAAAACAAAAATAAATCTCCATCCAAATATCACTTCTTATACAAAAATTGACTCAAAATGGATCATGGGCATGAATATAAAATGTAAAACTATAAAACTTCAGGAAAATCACAGGGGACAATTTTCAGGACTTAGGGATAGTTAAAGAGTTCTTAGATTTGATATAAAATGTACATTCTGGGCAAAAGTGGTAAGTATGACTTCATCAAGATTAAACGCTTTTGCTTTGTGAAAAACCTTAAGAGATATGAATGTAAAACGAGACAAAAACTAACTCTGGAAAGCAGCTTGTCATTTTCTTAAAATACTAAAAGTGCAACTATCATAAGACTCAGCAATTGCACTCCAGGGCATTTATTCCAGAGAAATGAGCACTTGATGTTTACATAAAAAGCTGTAAATATATGTTTATTTGTATTTGTATGAAACAAAGTGTGGTACATTATACCATGAAATACTATGCAGCAGTAAATTACACCATGTTGATCCATGCATCAACTTGGATCAATCTCCAGAAAATTATGGTGAGTGAACTATCCAAATTTGAAAATATTACATACCATATAATTCCATTAGGATAATATCTTTTAAAATTGTAGAAGTTAAGGGGCACCTGGATGGCTCAGTTAAGTGTCCAACTTTGGCTCAGGTCATGATCTCACGGTCTGTAAGTTTGGGCCCTGCGTTGGGCTCTATGGGGACAGCTCAGAGCCTGGAGCCTGCTTCAGATTCTGTGTCTCCCTCTCTCTCTCTTCCCCTCCCACACTCGTGTTCTGTCTCTCTGTCTCTCAAAAATAATAAAATAAATAAAATAAAGAAATTAAAAATTAGTAATTGCTAATGGTTGAAAAGAAATGAGGGTAGGACACAGGCGGGTAACATGTTACTTCAAAAGGGCAGTCTGAAGGATCCTTGTGATGATGGAAATGTAGTATCTTGACTACATTGATGTTAACATCCTGGTTGTGATATTGTTATGGTTTGGTAAGTGATTACATCACTTGGGGAAACTGCAAAGGATAGGCTGAATCTCTCTATATTATTGGTTACAACTGCATGCAAATCTATAATTACATATGAAAAATTGATAATTAAAATATTCTCTTCACATTAATTTGAGAACAAAATTGACTTTTGGAGATTCATTTTTTTACACTTTATTTGAACTTTAGTTTCTGCTTGGAACTTCATAATGGGAGGGATTTTATATTCAAATTTGGGACATCTATCAATATGTTGTTGACATTTTATGATGGAAATATCTCTAGGTTTTTAATATCTTTATAAAACTTTGATTAACTGTATTGGGCTGTGTGGCTGGACATACTTTGGAATGAGAAATGGAAAATCAAATTCATTTCAACCTTGGGTATAGAGTGGTCTTGACATCAAGTTCTATTTTCAAGTCTTCTGGGGACAAAGTTTACAACTGTCTGATTGTGTCTGCAAAAGAAAAATGTTCTTATATATTAGGATCAGTGCTGCCTTGAAGCCACATGATGGCTGATGGTAAGATTAACAGTTATGCCCACTATGCTAAAAAGGTAAAAATATGACAATTGGTAGTGGTGAGGTTGGGGTATGATATGGAAACAGCACCTACTGGGTGGAGGAGGATTCTATGATTACAAGTTTGAGAGAAGCAGCTGAATATGCTTGATGTAATCCTCTTTTTTCTCTCTCTCTCTCTCTTTGGGTCTTCCTATAGAAATCTTATTCTCCGCTCCTCCACACCATGGATTCTACAGAGGCAGCCCCCCAGGAGAGGCACAGGGCAATGGGTATGCTAGTTAAGCACACTTGGCCAGAAAACCTCAACCACATTCTACTCTTCCTTCTATGACTATCTTCCAGTTGGTTCTGAATCTGGGTGTCGATAAAAATAGTGTTATGTATTGAATTCTTGGAAGTATCAGCTGCTGTTAGCCAACAAAGTTATTGAACACAAGGTCTGTGTTGGTAACTTGTGCAAAGTGAAGAGTTTTGTTTCTGTATGTAGGACTCCAAGTACCAGAGGATCTCTGGATAAAAATTTGTATAAGACCAAATGGTAGCCCTTACTGTTCTATCATAGCAATGTTCACTGTACACATTCTTAATTTGTCTCTGCAGTAATTTGTTTCCAAAAATTATCACAGCAGTTTCCCTTATTTCCTATGACACCCTGGCACAGTATCTCTCCTAATGACTCTGGGCTGAGCCATATAACTTGCTTTGTTGAAGGGTCAATACTAAATGGGTCACAAACAGAAATCTGGAAAGTGTTCTCACAGGGCCTTGATTTATCTTGATACTGCTGGGAAAATGTGTGCAGTACCATATGAGCTTGGGCTAGCCTAATGAATGATGAAGACGCATGGAGGAGCTGTTGCCACTGCTTTAAATGACATACACATGAGAGAAGACATCCTAGATCATTTAGCTCTAGCCCAGACAGCTTAGACCAGAAGATCATGAGTAACCACAAAGCTGACCACAAAATCATGAATAACAATGCTTGTTGTTTTAAATTACTGTTTTGAGGTGGTATGCTATGCTGTAAAAGCTAACACCATTTTACATATGCATTTGTTCAAGGTATTGTCTTTTATTGGAGTCAGTTTGTGATTTTGCCCCAACATACCAAAAACCTTCAGAAATAACATTAACCTTCCATCCTATAGACAGATAATAAGGGATTTAATATATAAACTCCCATTGTTTTGTATACAACCATCAAAGGATTCTTATGACTCTGTCATTGGGTTCTGCCATTATAAACTGCAAAAATCACCTCCAAAAGAAAATGGGGATTTCTCTCTCACACTTTCAAGTGAGTTTTCTTCTTTGGAGGTTATAAATAGCCAGAAATGTCCCACTGGAAAAGACTAGATGCTTGCCCTCACCATGATAATTCTGTTCTATTGATTTTGCTGTAGAGAGATTTTGGTCACAGCCCATGTTGCCCATAAAACCTTTATGTCATCATTAATGCTGTAGCATCTTAGAACTCAACTTTATTTAGTGTATTTTATGTACTGAGTAAAGGTGTGGGCTGCCTGAGCCTCCTAAGGCAGTGCAGGGAGTAAGGCTGGTTTACGTCTCTTCACTGATTTTCCCCTCTCCTAATTCTCTGACACCACACTTACACCTACTCTTCACTCCACTCTCTTATTCCTTCATTCTTTTATCTCTATCTTTTGCATATTTGTATTGATGGATTTCTCCATATTACACCTGATTGTGAGTATCCTGGGGACAAGTGCTGTGTGGAGTTGTGATGTTCACCTCTGTCCTTCTCTTGGTGCAGAGTAAAAATTGAGTGATTTGAAGGTTGAATTCAATTTGACTTATTCATTTAATAAATGTTTATTGAGTTTATACTATATGATAGACACTGGGTAAGTGGTCTGTATAGAATAATGAATAAGATAGATATGGTGCCATATAGTCATAAAAATAAATGTCTAATTATAAAGCGTGATGGTTTTTATTGATAAGAAGGTATGAAGAGGATAAGAAGGAGACCTGATTTATGTTGAAAGCTTGGGACAAGTCTTTATGGGGAAGTGGATTTTAGATGATAATGAAAGCACATGACAGTTTATGAATGGTGTCCCCTGAAATAATGTAACCCAGTCACCTTGAGGCATAACATGAAGGACTTTCCACAAAGAAGGAAAAATATGTTCGACCATCCATAGATAGAAAAGTTCTGGGTTTGAAAAAAGCTGTGTGCCAGGTGCATAGTTAAGTCCACCTCCTTCCAATAACCATTTACTTCAAGCACTTGCTATGATGTAAAACACAATGCTAGGTGAAGATTCTTAGAGAGATGTACTGTTGCATATATGTGCTTGGAGGATAAAGAATAGCGTAGGGATGAAGATGTAACTGAGTAGTATTTGGCATATAAATGATAATTGAAGCAGTAGTGGGAGACAAAATCAACTGGTCAGAATCCATGACTAACATGAGAAGGTCTGGGGCAGAACCCTCAGAAGAACCAACATGTGACGATTTGCAGAGGGAGAGGAACTCAAGGGGAAGGAGGAAAAGTGGTAGAAGAATGATGAACAGAGCTTGGGGAAGAGTGTGCATGCAGAGGGAGGAAGAGGTCAAATAGTCCATGCCAGTGGGACTCCCCTGAAAAGTTGCTTTTTCTGCCCCCACGACACATAGCATGTGGCCCATTTGACCACCTGCAGTTACCTTCTTGAGTATCTGTCCTTCCAGGTCCTATGATTGGGGCTGTATTTGTGTACTTCTGATACCATGTTCTCATCCAAGGGTCTGCAGAATGCTAAACATTCTTTAATTTCTGATTCAGGAGTCACTTACTTCCATGGGCAGTCCTTGACTCCAAACACTTTCCCACACCCCACTAATTCCCAGCCTGGGTTCAATATCTCCCCTGAGCTCTCCAAATGCCCAGTATATCTCTGTTATTGTCTAAACTTTTATGTATGTCTTATTGTTGGTTTCCCCTAAACAGACTCTGGGTCAAAGCTTTAAGTGCAAGCAGTTTATTTGGGAAGTGTGAGGATATTAGGAAGGAAAGGCAGCCAATAAAGATGCATTTTTTTAAGTAAGAAAACCTTGAATATTTGGGACTTACTCCCACAGGGTTATTGTGAGCTAGTGTGATACATTCAGTTTACCATCCAAGGGATGAGGGAACTGGGGATATTTATGCACTGATAACATTCATTAGATGAGGGGTGTGTGTGTGTGTGTGTGTGTGTGTGTGTGCGTGTGTGTGTGTGTGTGTGCGTTTTCTCACTATGGGCAGAGTGGCCTTATGCAATTCTGAAAAAGAAAGCTAGATTCAGAAATGTAGATACTGGCACCTGTAAATTGTTGAATTCACTAAAAGGTCAGAGGCACGTGGGTGGATCACTGAGAACATCTGCTTCAACTTACACACATAGCATCTATCTATCATCTATCTATCTATCTATCTATATCATTATCTATCTATCTATCTATTTATCATCTATCAATCACCTATCATCTTTAGCTAGCTATAATCTATCTGTCTGTCTATTTATCTATATATCTATCTAATCTACCTGTTTATAGGTCTGATTTTCTTGGACCTAGCCCAATGCCTAGCACAAGGAAAGAGCACAAAAAGAACAATGAACAAATGAATGAGTTTATGGGTGAAATAAGGCATGACCAGCCAATATTATTAATTTCACATATTTTTCTCTCTGACGGACTGGGGGTTGTGGGGCTTTTAAAAGAACAAAAGGTAAGACAATAATCTTGCTCCAAGTAACTTCCCCCATTTGGATTAAGAAAAGAAGAAGCATTTAGTACTCATCTTTGTGGTTAATGTGGATATTGAAATATTGATTTTAAAAGGTTTATTATAGTTATACAATAAAGTGTCAAATTGTTCCTATGAATATTTATTCATAAAAGAGTAGGTCCTCTCCCCATTATGTCCCCAATTTCCCTTTCTCCAGAGAGGCAACTCTTTTGCATTTTTTTAGCTTTTGCTGTTTCTGTTTTGTTTTGGTATATATATGTCTCTAGATAAAATGCTTTTATTTCTGCCTCAGTTTCTCAGTTTCAAGCATTGTGCATTGAATTTTCCTCATATTATTAGATGAGGACATCTCTTTCACCAGCTCCCTTCTCACCCCACGCTCTCAAGTTCATATTATTGTAATTACACAAGTGCCATTTCCAGCCAAGCTGTGAATTACACACATGATTGCCTTTTCTTTCCTGCATACTCTTTTCTCGTTTTTTTTCTCATAATATATATTTTTCTGTCTATCTCCATTTTCTATGCATTTGTCAAAATTTGACCTCAAACTCCCTTGAAATGTTAAGACATTTCAGTTATTTATCAATCTCCTCTTCATGAAACCTCCACAGAGCCCTCTGGTCTGCTCCAGTCTGTCTTAGCTGCCCTCTGGCCTGGCACACAGCAGCTGTTTCTGCAGTCTTCTGTCCCCGTAACACGTGGGGTTCCTTTTCTACCCTGGTGCCTTCTACTCTTTCCTGCATCCATATATTCCTCTTTCTTGGTTTACTCTCTTACTGTGTGGAGATTTCTTCCAGTAGCTCCTGCAGAAACAGTGCTTTGAGATTGATTTGGAAACTGTCTACATGACATTTTATTCTACTTCTTCCACCTTTCTATGTGAGTTTTAGTTTGCTAGGTGTAGACTTGCTTTGGGATTTAAAAGGCATCCATTTATTGTCTTCTATCTTCTAAGGAGGCTATTGAACACTCAGAATACATTCTATTTCCTGATTTTCTGTGTTTAACCTTGGTTTTTTTTCTGCTTAGAATCGTATAGAATCTCTTCTTCATCCTCAGTGTTCTGAAATTTCATGATTATGCACTTTGTTTCTGATTTTATCCACTCTTTGGGTCTTTTAAATGTGGACATTTGTTTTCTTCAGTCTGAACAACCTTGAATTATTTCTTTGATAATTTCCTCATTTACATTTTCTCCATTATCTTTTCCTACAGTTCTTATTTTGCATATTTTTTTAAAAGTTTATTTATTTTTGAGATAGAAAGTGTGAGCAGGGGAGGGGCAGAGAGAGACAGAGACAGAGAATCCAAAGCAGGCTCTGCGCTGACAGCAGAGAGCCTGATGCAGGGCTTAAACTCACAAACTGTGAGATCATGACCTGAGCATAAGTCAGAAGCTTAACCCACTAAGCCACCCAGATGCCCTTATTTTGTGTATTTTGTATGCTGGCTGTGCTAGGCTAGTTCTCTAAATATCATATATTTTTCTTACTTTCCATTCTCTTTTGCTTCCCTTCTTGGGGGATATTTTCAGCTTTATATTCTGAATCTTCTATTGTATTTTTATTTCTGCTATCTTATTTTTAGCTTCTAAGAGCTGTTTAAAAATTTTTTTCCTATGTTTATTTAGTTTTGACAGAAAGGCAGAGTGTGAGTAGAGGAGGGGCAGAGAGAGGGAGACACAGAATCCGAAGTAGGTTCCAGGCTCTTAGCTGTCATCACAGAGCCGGATGCAGGGCTTGAACCCATGAACCCTGAGGTCATGACCTGAGCTGAAGTCAGACGCTTAACAGACTGAGCCACCCAGGTGCCCCTCTAGAAGCTGTTTTATCTTCTCTGCATATTTCTCTTTTATAGCATATACATTGTTTTCTCTAAATACAGTATTTTCTCTCATATTGCTGAGAATATTTATGATAGTTTGGTTGTGTTGTTTTCTTATATATTTTCTATTTCCTTTGATATATTTCAAAATAAATCTTTCTTAGTTTTGGTCTTTAATTTTCATGTGAATCACATTCTTTAAGAATCTGGTGATATTTGGTTTTCTGACTATATTGAAAGCAAGGCATTGAGAGGCTGATCGAAGGCTCTGCAACATGTATGAGGTTCTTCATCTGTGAAATTCACTGTGAAATGCATGTTGGGACATTTCCTTGGAGAATCCTCCAATGTCAGTATCTTTGTCTTTCCTCTTGATCTGATCAGCTTCTCTAGAGAAATATATTCTGGTCTTTACCCTGGAGTGTACACTCCTGGCTGCCAGAATTCTGGGAACTGTGGGAACAAAGGATTGGTGTGAGGGTGGGATCTTAGTATTCTAAGAAGGAAAGCAAGAAAAGAGTGTGAACTAATTTAGCAAATCCAAGAAAGCTGGCTCTTAAACCGGAAGTGGGAAAAGATAAGGTAATGAGTCAGGATAAACAAGCAAACCACTGAAAAGCTCAGAATTTTATGTCACCAGGTACCTCTGATATGTTGGAGTAGAGGTGAAACAGGAGGGCTGGCACACACAGCAGATTGAAGCAGCAGCCTCTCAGGCTCCCTCCACACCCTGGCAGAGAGCATCTCTTCTAGAAAAGGAAAATTAAGAAGCAAAGTCTGTTCCCCTGTTGGTCAAGAATGCCCCTGATTCTAATGCCATGACCTCTTTCCGTGGCCTCACTCAGCACCTTGCTCTTTCCCCATAGATGCCACGGACACTGTTGTGGCAGACCGTAAGCTCCCTGAGGTTAGCCCCATGTCCACGTCCCCAGTGACAGCATGGAGCCCAATACTGGGTGGACTTCTAGAGACTGGTACTTTTTTCGTAATATATGACTTACTGATATTGAAAACTTACTGATGTCTAAATGCCTCCCCCATGTGTTCTTTCCCCATCCTCTTACCCTTTTCTTAGAATCTGAAAATTCTGGCACATGTCCATTATAAAGAGTACTGGGTACAGGCACAGCAGAGTTTACTGTGACAAATAGAAAAATAAAACAGAAGGTTTGCCATGTTTCTTAACATGGAAAAATGAGAATGTGTTTCCTCAGTTTTGGAGGAGAGGTCATGAGGGTCAATCCACAGATGGACATTCAACACATTTGGATTATCCCAGGAGGATAAATCATGATAAGAATATTGGTATCTTTGCCATGATTTCTAACATTATTCTATTATTCTAAATAATAGGTGCTGATGATCTTTATTGGCCAACATGTAGTGTAATAACAAAAGCAATGTGGCATATTTATTTCATCTTTTATATTTATAATATTTAACTTTTAAATGAATGACATCAATATGAACCTTATTAAGTAAACAATTGCCTAATAATTATAATCCTTTTGCAAGATACACTAAAGGGTATTTTTGCCTTTTCTAAGACTTAGACTTAGACTTTTAAGATGACACATTAACAACTCAAAGCCCATGGAGAAGAATATTAAAAATGCAGTTGTATTTTATAGAAAATCCTTTCTGTCCTAATATTTCACTACGCAAAGCTCACATATTTTTCTTTAGGAAAATTTATGTTTTATTATAGGAGTAATGGATGTAGCGCATATCCAAAACCCGAAAAGTATAAAGAAAACAGTAAAAGATATTCATTATTTCATCTCTCATGGGTAACCACTAGTAGCAATTTGATTTTTTGAAGTTTTTTCTCAAATTTGTATGTTGTATTTTTCACACATAGAATGACTCTATAAAAACAATGTTATGCCCTGCTTTATTTTTTTAATCAACAGTATACCAGTTTTTCACATTTGAAAAATGTTAAGCATGATTTGTATCATTGTTTATTTAACAATCCCTCATGTTGGATGTTTAGGTCACTCACAGGTTGTTGCTCTTACAAATGATGTTGCCAGGGGTATTTGCATACATCAATCTTTGGCTGTATCTCTGATTTATTCCTAAGTATAGATTCCTGGAGGTGGAATTACATTTCAAAGGTGAGAAGAGTTGACTTAAAGATACCTTGTGCCAGTTTCTCCTGCCCTGTATAGTACCAGCAGAAAGGCAGCTGTAAAACACTTGCATCTGGGTGCTGGGGACAAACTCCCTCTCACCCAGGAGAGTCCACATCAGAGTCAGGATATTTGCAAAAGCTGGAATGTTACCAAACCAGCCTTTGAAGGGTTAACTTAAAACATTTTATATTAAAACACCTTGTATTCCAGGTTCCACCATGTATTTTCCCCCTTCCTTGCCAAATAAACTAGCTTCATGGTATGCATAGCCTGGGCAGGTGGGACTATGAAATAACCTAAGGGATAGACAAGGGTCTTCTCAAAAAGATCCCTCCCTCTGCCCCTCCTCCAGTCCTCCATCCATTTATCCATCCAACATCCTGGGATGGACATCACAGTGGATACTGGGAATGGTGAAAACAAAGTTCCAGTCCTCATAATCTCTTTCTCTATATGGAAAGACAGTCATCTAATTATTTGCTTTGTCATTTTCTACTATATGAATAGACCATGAATTTTTATCACCCTGTGTTCATATAATCCTCTTTCACTGAATAACTGGGGCTGCAAATGAGCACCCAAGCTTGACACACTTACTCCACATCTTCAAGCCAACCAAAAAAGGATGATATTCTATTAACACATCTGTTTCATAGAGGGGGAAACTGAAGCTCAGCGTGTGTCTTTGCCCACCACAAAAGTCTCTTCCTCCCTGATGTCTCTCTGTTGCATCTGTTGGTCACCACAGCAGGGACATCCCATAAAGCTCAATATTATCTATATTCATTCAGCTTCTTATGATCAAATTAGTGGCAGCTTCTGAGGTACATGCCCTAGAGACATGAGGGCTGCACATGGGGGCACAGATGCCGGTGCTTATTTCCGAGGCAGTGGGCCTGGGGTGTGGGCTGCAGCTGGGTGAGGTGCATTCCATCTGGGGAACAAAAATGTGAGAGTTTCCTGTGGGTCAAGTTGGGGCTGCAGAAGGATGCCAGACTTCAGAGATCTTGAAAGTGCCTTCCCTAACGCCACCCCAAACTGCTACCCAGGTGAAAAGCCTGAAAGGCTGGATTTCAGATGCAGAAGCTGAGGGGGTATTGTCAGAAAAAGGGCAGGGAGTGAAGGAACTGCAGTTTGGAGATCCTAGGAAGCAGTCTCCAGAGCCTATTATGGGCCACAGTGATGCAGTTGCAACAACTCCTGTGACAGACGCCTTTGTCCTTGTCTCACAACTCAGGGTGAAGCAAAAGGCCAGACCTGAGCATAGGGCCATGCCACAGTTACACTGCTCTCTCTGCTAGGAATACTACTTGAATGTATATAAGACTGAGGAATTACACTTTTCTTTCTCCACTGAATAGCTGAGGAATGTGAAGCTCAGCAAGATCAAGAAACTTGCTTGAGGTGGAGAGCCTAGATGGCTCAGTCAGTTAAGCGTCTGACTTCCACTCAGGTCATGATCTCATGGTTCCTGAGTTCGAGCCCCACGTTGGGCTCTGTGCTGACAGATCAGAGCCTGGAGCCTGCTTCAGATTCTGTGTCTCCTTCTCTCTCTGCCCGTCCTCTGCTCATGCTCTGTCTGTCTCTCTCTCTAAAAAACAAACATTTAAAAAAAAGGAAGAAAGAAACTTGCCTGAATCTCAAATTCTTAGTTAGTCGTATGCTTGAGATATTGATCCTACACATTATATCATTTCTTAGGAGAAAAAGTAGTATTTATTCTGTATTTATTCAATCAGTTATTAATTTATTTAAAAATATTCATTAAGCACCAACTCTCTGTCAGGCATGGTCTTGTCCTGGCAATATGCCAATGCATATGACTAGCACTCAAACTCTGTCCCCAAAGACGTCCAGAGCTAGATGGACACACCTTTGTGTTAATGTAAAACATTAACTGGCATTCTCTGAGTTAATAAATAGTACACATTTTTAATAAGGTTTAATATTTTTACAAAATTATGTGTGTTTCAGTTCTAAGAAAATCACTATATAATAATGAAGAAATGCTCACACTCAACCTTTAGTTGTTACTATTTCACTCTGGTTTTATTTCCAACCTTAAATATTAGGTTGAGCCATATAAAATTGCAAGCTAGATAGGTCAAATGGTTAAATAGCAGCAATCTCTAATGGTTAAACCTCAGTAGACCTAACCCTGCAACATTCCTGGAGTGTGAGTGTCTCCTTCCAGGAATGAACAGAAATGCTAGGCACATGGCTCTGCATTACACCCAGAGCTGTGAGTGTGGAGTCCCTCAAAGTTTGGGTCATCTCAGCCATTACAGACAGAGGATGTCCCTCCTTTCCATACACTTTTTCAGAATGAAAGGAAGCACTAGGAATTTGCTAAAAGTCTTGTCATCTTCCATCGCTTTCATTAAAAGAGAAGATTAATAATCACCCCCAACCTCCACATAAGCACCCAATCTTTAACCTTCACTGATTCCTCTGAGAGTTTTCTCCACAGTTAGCCTATCCATCAGTGTCTTTGTTTATTTGCTTGTTGTTTTTTGTTTTTTTTTTTTTTTCAATAGCTCAAGCTGGTCTTTTTTACCAATTTAAAAAGAATAACATTTACAGGATGAACCCAGCTTAGCTGAGTCCTTGGAAATGACTTTACAGTTTCCCTGACCTGTTTCTGATTCAGCTCAGAATCAGTTAAGATTCAGGCTTATCAGAGCATAGCTAAAGCACATTTACATGAAACACTACAGAGGGTTCACAATAGGCATGTCAAATGGCTTCTCCCCATGAGCCTGCAGGGTCAGATTACTCTGGTAGGACATAGTCCCTGGAGTAAACCTTATAGATGTGACTAACTCATGGGTTCACAGAGTCAACAACGTTTAAAACATGTGCATTTGGTACATGTTGCAGTCCACAATGTGTGGACTCACCTTCAGCAAGATTAAAATGATGTAACACATTAGTTGTGCACTTTTTCCTCCTGAAAAAGAGAAGGAAAGGGAACTAACTGGAAATGGGGAGGACAGGGTGATGAGTGCCCAGGACAGGAGGACTGGGTGGGCCTGCATGGAAGAGGTAAAGGAGCTGAGTGTCAGGAGCTTCCCCAACACATTAATGTTTTAGTTGGAAGTTATGGTAACCACAGCCTGTGAGAGTGTTACATGTATGCCAGAGACTGTGAGGTCAAAGACAGAGGCAGGTGTAATTAGTGTTTCCCTCTATGGGAATTCCCATGAAGGACTGTGCTTGAGACATGAGCATTCCAAGACTCACCCATGCCCATCAGAGTCCGAATCAATTCACTCCTACTCCTCACTTCTCTAGGTCCCCTACCCTTCCTGGCCTGCCCACTGTTTTATGCCAGGTCCTTACAGCCTACCACTGAGTCTTAACTCCAGAATGTACTGACCTCCAGGAAATCATCTCTGAATAACTCCCGCCAGCCACACCTCCCTGTGTTCTCATGGAGACAGATAGTAAATGAGCACATGTGTAATATGCCATGTCAGCAAGTGTCACCAAGAGGAGCGAAGGTGGACAGTGACTGGAGGGTTTTTACTTTAGAAGGGGAATTCGGAGGGAAGCCCTTCTGATGATGGGTTATTGGGCAGAGCCTGCATGAAATGAGGGAGTGGCCATCGGAAGGAGGCCAAGCAGAGTAAGAGCAAGTGCGAGCCCTACAGGAGGGGAAGTCTTGGCAAACTCTAGGGATGTAGGAAAAAGGGGAGCAGAGATTTAGATGAGGGGAAATCATGTGCTGAGCCAGAGCTAGATGGCCTAGAAGTAGTTTGTGGCCACTAATTAGGAATTTCTCTGAATAAGATGGGTAGATTTAAACAGAGGAATTGATATAATTTGATTTAATTTCTGAAAGAGATCTCCCTGGCTCCCATGTTGGAATAGTGTGATGGGCCAGTGGGACAAGCAGAGAAGTAGGTTAAGAGGCCCCTGCATGAGTGAGGCAGGAGACAAAGGTGGCCAGACCAGGCAATGTGGTGCAGGTGGGAAGATTCCCTGAGGGCCAGAGGATTTCCAACAGAGTGTGTGAGCCAAGGGGGTGGGGGGAATGAAGAATATCTTTGAGGATGATGGTGATGGAAGCAGGTAATGGCTGGAGGAGGTCAGAGGTTCCAGACCCAGGCACACTGAATCTGGAATGCCTGTCAGTCAGATGGAGACAAGGTTGACTGGAAGATTGGATATGTTGGTCTGGAGTTATGAGTGGGACTTAGCCAAGGAGTGAGGGAGAGGTGACAGAAGGAGACTGAGGACAAAGCCAAGGCAATCAACATTCACAGGTTGGGAAGACAGGGGGATCCACAAGAAAATGGAGGTAGGAAAATAATCTCTCATCTAGACCTGCCTGTTCTCCACCTTAGCAGTTGGTGGCTAGATTTTGGGGCTCAACACAGCACTGAGCACCTGTTATGTGTCAGGTCTGTATCCATGTTGGGGAATGTGCTTCTGTCTTTGGGGAGCTCCCATCAATGAAGAAGTTCAGAGGAGCAGACACACAAGGAAGCAGGTGGGTCATTCTATTGATGTGGGTTCTGGGTTAGATGAGACCAAGCACCAGTGAGTGCAGAGGTGGTGAGGAGGCTGTCAGGAAGGTGCTGTGAACAAGCACTCATTAGGTCCACAGTGGGTGTCATTGGAAGTCATGGAGGACTGGAGGGATGTTCCAGAAGGGACAGTATGTGACATTCTACATGTCTGTGATTGTGCAAAGGATTCTCCAACTCACTGTGCTGCAGGCCCTGGCATCTCTGTCTGTATGTGGCATGCTCTTTTCTTGCTAAGATGCAAATGCCAAATCACCATGTTCACTCATTCATTCAGTGTTTATTAAACCCTTACTTTGTACCAGACCTGGGAAATACTTGTGGAATCGACAGATGTCCTTTTGGTCTTTCAGGAGCTGGTTGGTGGGGAATGTGAGTAATAAACAAATAAACAAGGTAGCTGTAAGTTCTATGAAGCAAAAAGAACATAGAGGTATGGAGAGGGGCTGTGTGGAGTTGGTGGTCATGTAAAATGTCAGGGTGGCATTTGAGTTTGAATGTCCATGTGCATCTGTAGGGAGGAGATGGGTCAGCCCAGAGTAATCCAAGGAACATGAAGCAGGCACAAGTGAAGGACAGTGGTACAGACTGAGTCATAGTACCCAGGAGGAACAGAGCAGGCTGGGCTTTGCTAAAACATCAAGTTTTATTCAAAGTGAGAGGTAAGGTCATTGATCAAAGTATTGAGCCAGAGAAGATGTAATTTGGTTGAACTTTTAGAGAGCAGACCCCATCTGCTGGGTAAAGAGCACCTTACAGAGGAGCGGTGCGTGCAGCAAGGTTCTCTGTGGTAGGTGAGAGGTGGTCATTGCATTTGGGATGGTGAGAAACAGTTGGGCCCAGGCCATGCTTTACAGCCTACAGCCTTGCTAAGCAGTTTCATGTGGAACATGAGGGAAACAGCATGATAAACAAAGAAGTTTAGGTTTTTGAAGTGAGCACTTGGGTGATAGTCCACAGATGTGGCAAAGACCCTCCGATGCAATCCTCACTCATGTATCACAACTCTCAACATTAGATGCTGCCAAGAGGTCATTCAGCTTGTCCCTCCCTAAGGACGTGGTCTCCTGGACCACGCTGCTCAGATGTGCCCAGTGACAGGGGTTAGGATAGCCCTCCAGGACTCTGCTCAACCTGTTTGTCCTGGCAGCCTGCTTTCCAAATGACAAGAAGTCAGGGGGAGTAGATGTCTAGTCATGCTGCCAAATGAATTCATGGGAGTGAGGCCCTTCCAGGAACTATTCCAAATTCTCATTTCTTTACTTTTTGTACTGCTAATTCTGCCATAGATGCCAGAAGAAGGGCTAGCATACATTATGGAGTCTTCTTTGTAGCACCTCATTCTCATTGTGTCTGAGAAGGTGACCGAGCATATGGTGCTGCATGCCAGCAGAGGTGCATATTTTTTCTCTGAATTAAAGCATTTTTCAGACAATGTCAGATCAAATACCCAAGTATGTCTCAGAGGTCTACTATGTATTCGGTGCTGAGCCAAATTTAAAATGTTGCTCTTGCCTTATTAGTTGTGTAATCTTGCCCAAGTTACCAAATCTTTTTGAGTCTTTGTTTCCCCGTTTGTCAAAGACTACTTACCTGAGAAGGATTATGACTATCTCATAAGGTGGTTGTTGCACCCCATAATTTTATTTCGTGGGGTAAATGAAAAGATTCACTGATGTGACAAATGTATCACAAGGCATGTAGTAAATACCAAATCACTGTTAGCTCTTCTCTCCTCTATGTGGCTCCTTTACTTTGGGGTGTGTGAGGCTGCATGTGCTTGTGTCAAGTGGCTGCAGACTGCTATGCTTCTGTGACCATACCTTGCCCTTTGGGGAAGGTCTTTGGATTTTCTCTCTTTCCTAATCTGGGCTAGAATATGGTGGTCCCACATGGTGTCTATGGAGTGTTCTCTAGGCATTGACCCTATTTCTACTCAATGCCTCCAACCCATCTTCAGCCAGTTAATTAATAATACAGAAATAGACTTATTCCCTTTGTTAGAAATGGTGCCAAATAAGACCAATGATACACAAAACATTGGTAAAATGATGCAAGAGTACCTTTCTTAGAGAGTAGAGGAGGTTAAAAAGTGCATAGCCCAGTACCTGGCACATAATAAGTTCTCATTTTGGTGAGAGAGAGAGATATTTAAATATTTGGGTTCACTTTGTTTTTTGAGGTAGGGTAAGAGTATGTCAATAACTTCTACTTATTGGGCAACTGGACTGGGCATTTTGCTCACTTCACTAAAAACCCATGAAATGCTCTTTAGCAGATGAGGAAGCAGAGATTCAATTCAGTAAAATCAATTTCTTCACCTAAATACTCAGAGCTAGAGGTAGAGCTAGGATTGCCCCTCACTGTGGCCCCAGAGCCCCTTCCATTTTTTTTTTTCTTTCTAGCCATCTATGTTTGTTGATCAAGAAAGGCAGATATGACGGGGTCCAGCTCTGACAGTCAGCACTGAGACATGAGAGGAAGTGCTCTGCATGGAGGAGGAGAGCTGGTTTGAGGAAGAAACACAGGTTGGAATGGGGCTAGACTTTTTGAGCAGGGCCACTGGGCCAGCCAGGGGGACAGTATACACAGACAAGGAGCAGGATTCTACAGGAAGCCTGAGTGTAAATGTAGCTGGGCATTCACTGCAGGCAGTTGGGTGACCTCAAAAAGAAATTAGTTAAGTTAGGATTCTTCTGAGGGTTTGTCAACATCCTTCTCTGCTAACTTGTCAGAGAAGAATATAGAAGGGGCAAATATGGGAGAAAGAAACAGAGACTTCCAGATTGAATGAGTTAGATTTGAAATATCTGTGAGGCATCCTGATGGATATGGCCAGTGTCAATGAGGGATGGGGTTTGAAGCTCCAGAGAAGGGCTGTGATATGGTCACTGGGGGTGTCAGCTATGAAGTGGGTGAGAACACGGACCCTGGAGCCTGTAGCCTGACTCACACCTTCATCAGCACATGCCCTGAATAAGGTTCCCAAGTCGTTGGGGTAAAGTGAGGGCCATGATCTTGTGGGAGGTAAATGAGTTTGTTCTCATGAAGCCTGGCATGTGTAGTGTGGAGTTAAGAGAGGGAAGATATGACTATGGATTAAAACTGAACTCGGGAGATAATGTCATATAAGTAATCTCCATATTTGGTACATCTTATCTCTTCAGATATAATTAAACATAACATCTATTCCAAACATGTTTTTGATCAGAACTTTCTGATTTAGACCCAATTGCAATGTTTTTGGTGTATATAGACATTGAATCATGTTCATATCCATGATGAGCGAGAATGAGTCAGCTGAGTGGGTTGTAGGGTCTGTCAGGAAATCATTTCCTTTTTCATGGTCAGGTGATCACAAATTTATAATCTCAGAGAAGACACATTTGAGAGTGAAAGAGGAGAGGGCACTATTGTTAATGACACAGGGAGAGAGGGGGCTCTCTAGATACCCTTGGACACATGGCTAATCATTATGGGAAGGGATGCCACCCTGAGGGGGAGTGTGCTGTCCCATGGCCCTGGGAGGCTTCGAGAAGCCTCCTAGAGTTATGGAGTGTGTCAGGAATTTAGCTGAGGTCTGTCAGAGGTTCCAGCCTCATCTCATACCCTCTCCCTTAATGTTATCTCTGTTTACTCCCCAGTTCCATTCCGTGGCCTTAGATCACCCCAGCTTTTCCATTGTCAAGGCTTGGTACTGTCCTTCTCCCCACAGCACCTTCTACCAGCAGGGTTTTTTGCTCCTCCTTGTCTTTCTGACCTCAGTTCAAATATAGCCTCTTCCTACTTAAACACGCACCATCCAAAGAAGGTGTAATGACCATCCCCTCCCCACTTACAATTTCCTGCATGGGTCTCATTGCAATAATTAGTGACTTGTCTCTCTGTTCCACTTAAGTGTGAGATCCACAAAGACAGTGACTGGGCCTACCTTGTTCTCACCTAGAACGGTGTTGGAATACAGTATCCACTCAAGGAACATAAATTAGAGGGGTAAATAAAGTAGGCAGGGCTCTGAGTGCAGCCTGTGGGTATCTCCTGCTTTGAAGGCTCATTGAATCTATTCTATATACTGTATTATTGATTTAGGGATTTCATTTCTGTCCATCTGAGGTCAATGATCAGTTAAAGAAATGTGTGAGCTTCGCCTCAAAATCGTCCACCGGGTGCCACCAGAAGCTTTTGGTTGCCCTCCCCAATCCTGCTCCCAGCTAACTGCTTAGCCTCATCACTTCCAACCAGCCTTTCCTGATGCCCCATTGCACCAGGGCTCCTCTTTGTCCCTCCCACACTCATCACATTTGCCCACTTCAGAGTGGGTAGGTCTCTCTTAGCAGCCTGAGCATTCATTGAGGTCAGGGCAATGTGTGGCTTAGAGCAAGGCTCAGCTTGCTCAGTGTGTGTGTGAAGGAGGGAGAGGGCTGCACATGTACACTGGTAGCCAGGGACACTGGAAAGGCGCTTGTAGAGGAAGATCTTAAATTCACGGGTGCATGCATTTAGGGTTCTATTATTTGCAGATGCCAGATGCTAATGGCAGAAGAAATTTATTCTGAATAAAAAGGCGGTTAACATTCTGCAAACATTTTCTATCTCAGACATGCACAGAGTAATTTTGATGAAATGTGTTGGTTTACGGAACCTTTGGTATTATGCACATTCACTGAAATGCATTTGGACTTGACTCTGCCTTGGAGGACTGTTGTGAAGGAATGTAATCAAATCACTTGTGAACTCAATATTGCTTTCCTATGGATTATTTGGATGTGGCTCTAATAAAAATGCTTGCTTTTTTTCCCTCTCCAGCAAATCATTGCTGTGTGCAGCCATGAAATGTTGTCGCACTCCTACTTTATTGCAGATTTAAATTACTTGGATTATTTTGTTGGACAGTGGCTCCCTGAAGCACAATGAATCAAATCATTAATTACTTCTCAAGTGTGCGTGATCCATTGGAAAGCATTAAACTCCACTCAGGAGCTCGTTTGGTGATGATGGCTTCTGAGTCAATCCCTCAGGCTGTGATCAGATGGAAAGTTCTGGGCAAGATGTTGCTGTTTGCTCCTCTGATACTGAAAATGACAAGCACTCTGTGACATCGATGGGCACCTGGCTCCCTGGGCTTTCCAATCTCGGTAGAATGGAAACTACTTCACATTCCATTCAGCCGACCTTGAAGAAGCACTCATCCCACCTTCATTTCCCCACGACAGCCTCTTTTCTTCATCCTATACATCCTTTCCTAGACAACAGAGGAGGCAAGCCTTCTGAAGTGCAAATATGGACAAATCTTTTCCCTTGAAAAGAGTTTGGAGCCTTCCTATTGCCCCACAAGGTAAATAAAGGTTCTGCACCTGAATACCTACCTGCTCTGGCTTTCCTACATCTCTTGCTTTATATCCAGCTACTTCTTCCCTCCCAGCCCTGCGCTTCCTGCCAGGGCTGAAGTCCTGGACAGTCCCACAGACCTTTTACCATTCTTCATGAAATGGACTTCAAGGCACAGCACCCACATCCAGACTTCTGGCTGGATGAGGTTGTCAG
Source organism: Panthera tigris (assembly GCF_018350195.1). Lineage (NCBI taxonomy): Eukaryota > Metazoa > Chordata > Mammalia > Carnivora > Felidae > Panthera > Panthera tigris. The sequence goes on along the minus strand of NC_056667.1, from coordinate 108,917,329 downwards.
TCCTCAACTCACAGCTGTCGATTATCAGGATCAATCCCACCTTGAGTATAGTCATATGGATTTGGGCATCCCTCTGTGTTGTCAGTGAGAGGGCAAGTTCCCCCTTGAGGGGTATTTAACGAATATTCCAACAATCAAAAGACATATGAAACTAAATATGTATTATACACACAGGTCCTAAAGAAGGAGGGTGCATGGGAAGATCCCCCTGGGATTGGGCTCAATCATGTAGGTGAGGAGGTGAGAGAGAGGGACGACCTATAGGCAAGTGCCTTTATTAGGGGTCAGGATGGAAACCACAAGCAGAAAGGCATAATGGAATTTCACTGGTACATTTGAGTCTCACTCGATCACAGTCAGAAAAGGGCAAGAAGGGCAACATGTGGCAGGGATCAGCCTTATCACACGGGTGCACCTGGTCACATGGGCAGGTGCTCATAATTTTTTTGTGGGGATGTTGAGGCAACAGAAAAATACGAAGTCATAAAAATTTACACATACACTCACATGCCCAGAAGTACAGAGATGACCCATGTGAATGTGCTGGCTCTGAGGGGCAGTAGGAATTGTGGCATCTGAGGTGTAATCCAGCCCAGCAGTGAGGAGGTGCCACCACCTGCTGCGGGTGATGCTGCCACTCAGGAAGATGGGCTGCATGGGGCCGGACCTTTCAATGACCTGAGACAGGAAATCTAAATTTCCTATGAAATCTTCACAGATTTCTTCCAGACATTTTAATGTAGCAAAAACTACGTTCTTTTGTGTAGTTTGCTTTACACATATATTTTTATACCCTGTGTGTTCTGAGAAAAATGTGTCTGCCTCTCAGATGTGGCTCACAGGCCACCAGTGTTTTCCTGCTCTGGTTTGGATGTAGACTGGATGAAAAAAGCTGACATAAATTGATTTGTTTATTGTAATCAGCCTCAGGAAGAGGCACACACAAGTCTCCAGAGTGAATTCTGTGCTATGGTGTGGCAGAGGCATGTGACTCCCCCAAATGCATGTTCTGCCCTTCTTGCTGGGAATATATTCAGTTAGGTGATGTCTCCAGAGGCCCTTATACTTAGGTGGGTCATAGGACTGAGGTTTGGTCAATGGAATAGGATGAAAGTGAACACACTGTCACTTGGGCTCAAACATAGAAACTTCTCATATCATCCTCTGTTCTCTCTTGCCTGTCTACTCCTTGGAGGGTGACACATTGGGTGACTTCAGAAGCCACAGGGTTAAGAGAAAAAAAAGACTCTTTCATACTCCACTCCTTACCAAGTATATTTTACATCAGCAAATACCAAGCTTCCATGTTTACAGCAGCTCAAATTACTAACACAGCATGGCTTCCCCCACAGGCATGACTGCACCTGCAGTGAATCCTTCAGTATTTTGGGGTGGGCAAGGTCACTGATGCCAGAGAATTTGAGGCTGCTTCAGCTTGCCTCTCATGGGAACAAGGACAGAGAGGAGGGGTCCTTGGCTAGGTCCCACTTAGCCCTCAACCCTGACTGCCCTTCATCCTAGTTTGTTCCTTGCTTTCCTGATGGACAAAGGAGGCCCAGGAGGCTGGAAACTGGAGTGACCATGCCTGGGGCTAGGTTCCATTAGGGTACTAGGGCACAGCTAAGGAAGTAATAATCTCCTTGTCCTGCTCCAGCTCTGTCCTTTATTCTAGCTGAGCTACTGTACATCACCCTTAGGTGATCCTGAAGGACAATGCAGGTGCTGCCTCCTAAGCCACATCTTCCAGTTGCTCCCAAGTGCCTTGAATTTACTCTCATATCCTTACTCTGACCTTCTAACCCTGGCTTTGGCTTGACAACCACCCTTAACCTTAGCCTTTCTGACTTTCCCAGGCCCATCTAGGAAGCTCACCTCAGTGGTACACCCTTCCTGTGAAGGTGTACACCAGCATACTATCGCACTAAATCCCTACCTCAGGGGGACAGATTTCAATCCCCCAATCTTATTCCCAAGAAAAGCCCCTCACTTGGCTATCTCTTTGGCTCTGAGTTTGGAAGACTCTACTTATAATGTGAGGAGATAGCTGCCACAGTGAACCTATCAATAAGCAGGACTTAGGACCCAAACATTTGATCCTGTATTCAACTGATGGCCATAGTTACCTGGATTTGGGGGCTCAGACTCTTAGGATCTGTCCCTTACTTACATGGTATATCTGTTCCCTCCCCTGCTGGGACAGACTCTGAGAGCAGAGAACTTGTCTAATTATCAGACAGAGGCTATTTGCCTAGCTTATCGAATTAAGATCTTTTATCCACCCAGTTTCTAAATAGAATAAAGACAGGTGGCCTTATGTCCTTAGTTCAAACCAGGTAACTAGGCTATTTTATATTTAAGGGTCATTGAGACATGCATACAAGGGCCATGCATGCAAAACTGAAACATATATCTGAAATTAATCCACCTAAGAATTTTATGTATATTGTTGAGAATCAGTAAGCAAAGTTTTAAATTTGACTTTAAAAGTTGAAGCAAAGTTTATCCAACAAATAAAGCAGTTATTGTATTTTACAGGATAATTTTTTATTATGAATAGTTTGCAGAGCAGGCTGTATTTGTATGAGTGTCTGTGTTCTGTTTTGTACAGGAGTCACTTGCTCTGCAAGAACATGTACCCAGCAGGCAGAAAACAGGGACTTGGTGAGAGTGTTCAAGTCCAAGTATGCCCTTATTCTTTGTCAATAGTGCCTACTTTAAAAAATGAGCATGTATGCTGTTTTTAAGTTAAAAATAAAAAAGGGGGGGAAAAGGGAAAGAGAAAAGATAAGGAAAAACATGAAGAAATAAGGGAAAGAAGGAAGTGAAAAGAAGAACCAGTGAGAGTCCTGGAGGGTGTCCTCTGCAGGGACAGAGGGGAAAGAAAGTGGAAGACAGGAAGACTCAGCAGTCTCCCATGACAAGGGGGAATTTCCTGCCCTCTGCAGAGCTGATCACCTAATACCGCAGTGAACCAGGCAACTCCTCTAGTGTCTATTTAACTGCTCTACATTTTCAAGCCTTACTTTAAAGTCACAGATATCCTTGGGGCACCTGGGTGGCTCAGTAGGTTAAGAATCTGACTCTTGATTTCAGCTCAGGTCATGATCCTCAGGGTTGTGGGATTGAGCCCTATGTCCAGCTATGTGCTGGATATGGAGCCTGCTTAAGATTTTCTCTCTCTCTCTCTCTCTCCCTCTGCCCCTCTCCCCCACTCAAATGCTCTCTCTCTGTCTCAAATAAAAAAAATCACAGCAATACAGAGGCAAAAAGTTAATCTGTGGTTTGCATGGCAGAAAACACAGCACTTGGTGCCATGGTGAAGAGCAGGGTCAGGGGTGATAAGTCCAGGAAACATCAGACATCTCATTCACAGGTATGGCCCGACCCTAAAGCAGGAAAATCAATAGACTTCTAGACATTTTCTACATTCAATCCTGGTGTTCACTTTTTTGTAATATAAATTTTGGCTAGCTAACATGCAGTGCAATATTGGTTTCAGGAGTAGAGTTAAGTGATTCATCCCTTACATACAACACTCAGTGCCTATCACAACAAGTGCCCTCCATAGTACCCATCACCTATCTAGCCCATCTTCCACCCACCTCTCTCCATCAACCCATAGTTTGTTCTGTATCATTAAGAGTCTCTTGTGATTTGTTTCCCTCTCTTCTCTCCCCCACCTTCCCATATGTTCATCTGTTTTGTTTCTTAAATTCCACACATGAGTGAGATAATATAGTATTTGTCTTTTTCTTATTGACTTATTTCACTTAACATAATACATTCTACCTCCATCCATGTCATAGCAAATGGCGAGGTTTCATTCCTTTTGATGGCTGAGTAGTATTCCATTGTGTGTGTGTGTGTGTGTGTGTGTGTGTGTGTACGCATCTTCTTTATCAATATATCAGTGGATGGACATTTGGGCTTTCCCATAGTGGCTATTGTTGATAATGCTGTTATAAACATTGGGGTGCATGTGCCCCTTTGAATCTGTATTTTCATATATTTTGGGTAAATACCTAATATGTTCACTTTTTGACAAAGCCATTTGCCAATCAACTAAGCCACATTTGAAACGTTCAAAGAATCCCTTCGATGTCCCTGAATAGTAGGAATGTATTACATTTATATGCTGGTGATGCTATAGTCATCTGTGTGACCCACCATCCCCAGCCACTGCCTGCCTTGGGGGAGCATCTTTAAAAATCAGCACTGGCTGAGAGCTTAACCTCATGTGTGTGAGCTATTATGCTTTTTTTGAGGCAAATGAAGGATAAAAAAATGTAATGTCAGGTAGACTTGATTGGAGGAGGGCCTGGGGACAAAGGTCTCAGTACCTGATTTATTCCCATTTCTTGATAAAGAAAAATCAGGTCATTCAAAACGATCTCCTGTAGAATATCATCTTCAGATTTCCTTGAACTGTGTTTTGGTATCAAAGAAAATATTAGAACCTTCTAGGAATGAAGTATTTGGTTTATAAGCAGCCTGAGTTGTCTGATAGTGCGTTTGCCATTACCAAGCTATCTGTAATTACTTTAATAAAGCCTTACAATTATGTCCTCAGATGTTCTGTCTCCTTTTCAGCTGCCAAACAGAGGGCATTGAAAATGTAATGACATTACAGTGCAATCTTTAAAACTGTACTATGGAAATTTTCAAATGAATTAAAATGAAGAGAGAATTTTATTATGTGTATTCATGTCCCTCTTCAACATTATCAACCTGAAGTCAATCTTCTTTCTTCTATAACCAAAACCTGCCCCCTTTTTTCCTGTCTTCTGGTTTTTGTTGTTGTTGTTGGTGGTGGTGGTTTTTTGTTTTTTCTAACAAGAAAAGTCCTGGTAAGAAACAGAAACTACCTGCAAGGGTTTAGCTGAGAACTTACTAAAGACTTACTTTCTAGGTGGGGGAAGAGTTTAAGGAATTAACTAGGGCTACATATCTGGGGGTCATCAACAATGGGCCCTCCAGAAAGGGCAAGGGTTGAAGTGTGATTGCCAATTGTGATGACTGCAGAAGGTGAGTCACTCACAGGATCTATGGATGAGAGAGAGCAATGTGTGTTCACTAAGACTACAGAAGGGAAGGAACCAGGGGACAAAAGCCACCTCTTTCTCAGATCCCCTATGCTGCCTCCCACTGGTGAGACCACACAGAAACCAGAGGGAAGAGTGCCTGAGCAGCAATATTTCACCAATAACCTCCTCAGAGAGGATGCAGAAATAGGGACAGCTTCTTTTCCTCCTTACCAAAATAATTGCAAGGCCAGTGTCACTCTTACCAAAATTAACAATAATTCTTCAATATTAGCAGCACTCAGACTATGAATTAGATTAATGTCATCTTGAGCTGGAAGCACTGAAATGTAATGGAGAAAGTTCAATATCCAGACACAAATGCCTAGTTTGCAACTTAACACGTGTCATTGTAGGCAGAGGCACTTAGTGCCCTCCCTCCGAATATTAGAAATGATAATTCTTGTTTCACAGTGATGTTGGGGGATTAATTGATGTGAAGGGTGAGGACTAGTTCCTTGATGCCTCACTCCTTCATTTCATAGCTTTTATTTATATTTTCTTATCATTTAGAAATGATAGTCATAGTGAAAGTCATAGGTTTTATCATGTCTAGCTGTACAAAAATGAAAATAAAAAGATGTATACGTTTAGTAACTACCACAATTCTCATTACCAATGAGTCTGCGAACTTGTTTACCACTTATTCACTAGGCATATTACGCATAAAGAAATATAAAATGGTTGACCTCTAAAACATCTTTCTTTTATTATATAATTCAGGCAAGCCATTTGCTCCTTTGTGTCTCAGTTTATCATTTCAGATGGGTAGAAGGCCTAATGTAACCCAGACAATTGTGGGAAAGTCACTATGTCACCTAACAGATTAGACACTGCATTATTTTCACTTACTTTCCACTTACTCTTAAGAACACTATCACAAAGGTAGAAATGGAGTTTGGGACTTCTTTTGTAGCTAAGGAAATTGAGTCTCTCATAAATCTAATGACTTGCTTGGTGGTATGATGTGGCATTAAAATTTTCCATGTATTGAGAACCTACTGCATTCCAGGTGTTTAGTGTATGCTATTTCTTTTAATCTTTACACTGAGCTGGATGATGTTATTATCTATGGTTTGCAGATGAAGAAATCAAGACCCAAGAAGGTTAAACAGAATCAAAAATATGATTTGTTGAGGATCAAACTGAGGTTCAAACTCTGACACTCCATGCTCTATATTACAGTCTTGTTGCCCTGACCTGGTGAGACTGGAACAAGGATGACAGATAGGAAGGGACCAAACTTTGGAGACCACAGCCAGAGTGAGAGGCTACCATGCAGTGGTTAGGGAGCTTCAAACTTTCACTCCTTGCCCCAGTCCTAACTCCATTCCAGCAATTCTAACTATATAAAATCTAGCACTCATTGTGATAAGTATTCTTAGTATAATGACTTCCATGTACTCACAGGCTACTCTGTTACCTTCCTCTGGTCTGGTAAAAGAATGATGGACCAATATCTCTTCATCCCTGCCCAGACTCCCAGCAGGATTTGGAATTAAATAAATCTACTAGCATCCAGTGACCCTAACTCCCATGGCCCCAGGAGCCAATTCTCTTTCTGAATACCCACTGGAGAGTGAAGATCCCATTTGGATCTAGGCCCTACTAAGATTCTGTAAGGGCGGGGTCTCTAAAGACTCTCTGAAGTCTCCGTGTCCCTGGGGAAGGCCATTCTATGTCTCCAGGATGCCAAATGAAAAACAATCCCCTGTATCTGTAGAATTCATCCATCCATTTATTCATTTATTCATTTATCCATAGAGTATTCTTTGAGCACCTGCATGTGTCACCTGAACCAGGCCTGAGAACAGACATGAAGAAAAGGGAGACCCTATCTTCACAAGGCTCTCCATCCAGACAGGGAGGCGGCTAACCAGAACACTCCAGTGCACTCTGGTGGGCACTGAGGCAGAGGGACACATTGGGGGCTTCGCTGAATGATGGGGGCATTTGGACCTTTTTCAGAACCTTGGACCAAAGACTTCTTGCCACTGTTTGGTTGGTAATCAGCCTCTACACCTACCCAGCCCTCTCAGACCAGATTTGTTTTGTTTCCATTTGTTTTCATAGACCAAATTTCTGTTTGGACTTTGAATTAATTTGCCCTTCTCTACCCTAATTTGATCTTACTTAGCTCCCACCTTAGGGTGGGATCCTTAGGGTAAAAGGATTTTACCCTAATTCCAACTATTTTTTTACCTCCCACTGTGGAATTCCTCCTTGATTTTCAGTCTTTGGCTGGTACTGAGCATACCCACTGATGGCAGGTCTAGGGTACCATGCTAGACATTTGCTGGGATCTTATTATAACAGAACTCAATAAACTCAACATGATCCCATCCATCAATAAATGAGAATAACATATTTCTATACCAGGCCTTGTGCTGGGAACTAACGATGCCAGGATTAGTAATATACGCACTAGCTTGAGGAAATCACCACCCCCTGATCAGTCAGGGATAGACAAAATGTAGCACAAGTGCCCAGTTCACTCATCACTTGACCAGGGCAGATATCACAAATCAACCACAGCAGACTTTCCTGCTGAGCTAGAACTTGAGTTCAGAAACCTTCTTTTTAATCTAACCAAAATGAAATGTTCCTCCTGGTCTGATGGGTAAAAGTATTTATCCTGAGAAGACTTCAGATTGGAACAGACAGAGATTTTTATCAGGGTGTCAGCACCAGCAGGTGGGAGAGATAGTGAGCTCAAGAGTGTCCTCACTAGTTTTCAGGCTGCCTCTCCCATGGCAGGGAAGGGTGCAGGTTCCTGCATTGGAGGCAAGTGCTGTTTACAGAGCCCATCTGCCTCAGCACTGCACACATATGATCACATTGATCCTCATAGTAGCTGTAAGCAGGCACCATCCTTCTGAATCCATGGGGGACAATAGCAGGCTCAAGAGACGATATCCCTTTGCCTATGTTTGCAGAATGGGTAGGTCAAGGGCCTAGTTTTGAGTGCAGGGTATGTCTGAGCCCCTACATGCATTTCTTTACTTGAAGCTTCCTGGCTGAAAGACAGTGCTTCTGAATGACAGTTCATTCCTGATTCAAGGAAGGAAAGTAGTTTTGTTATTCTGGGTAGGATTATGGTCACTATTACAGAGACAGAACAAGGGCTGAGTCTTGGGACTTGTAAGTCCAGCCTTCTTTCTCCTAAACTGAGTTTCTAATGAAATTCAAGATGTGAACAGTTGTTAAAATATTGACAGTGCAAATACCTGAGGTGTAATTCACCTAATATTCTGCACCTATCAAGAAGATCCCAGGAGGCTGGAAGAAATGACTCCTCCAGAGATCAATTTACCTCCATGTACATATGTATATGTGTGAGAAAGAGGGAAAAAAACCTGAAAAGAATATTTAGCATTGACAGACAAGAAAGAAAAGTGCAAAGTGGACTCTCTTTCTTCTTAGTGGGTTTGAATCAATGCAGCTGTCCTATTTTCTTTAAAGCACATGCATAAGTGTAACCCCTAAACACAACAGAACAAAAGAGGCCAGCCTGACTCAATTAGGTTTTGTTCATCTGTCAGTACTGGTTTCAAGATGTGGCTAACAATAAATCTAAAAGGTTTCTTACAGCTCTAGGAACATTAATAGGTGTAACCCAGATTTGTACCAGACTGAATATAAGAGGTTTATACAATTTTAAGAGCAAAAAATAGGACAGGTTCCTGGCCCTCTTCCATATCACCTCCCCAAAATTGATGTGTGGCATGACACTTTATTTTTTGAGAATTGCTATTTCAGTTTTATCTGCGGACATATCAATAGTGCTGGTGGTGAGGGGGAGGAGGCAGGAATAAGACCAGCATGAACAGAGTCATTTCATTAGGAAAACAGCCTGCTGGAACTTGCAGGTAAAGCCATGTCCACTAGTATGCCTGGGCAGAGCTGGTCAATGCATTGACCAATGCATCCAAGCTGCACACTGTACAGTTCCTTCCTGCCATGCATCCTGCTGCTGTGAAGGAGAAGCCAGCAAGAGTGGGCACCAAACACTTGTGGTGTTGTCACAGAGAGTCCTGAATCACTTGTCATGAGCCATCCTTTGCCATTTCTCAAGCTCATCTCCAAGGAGGAGGATATTTTACCTCCCACAAGAGCCAATCGGCATAACAATTGGGCCTTGAAAATTCTGTACTCTAAAGTAGCATAAAGCTTATTCATTGACTTGTATATCTAACCTTCCACTCCAGCCAGTCATTGCCTTCATTACTTTGTTTATTTCAGAAGTTTAGACTACTATTTAAGAAAATAGTATTGCCTTTTTTTCAGGGAAGGTAGTAAAGGATTAAGAGCAGGTACTTTGGGATCAAGTACACATAAATCTCAGAACTCTTGGTCATTGAATGGTGGAATTCAGGTTACATAGATTGGAGACAACTTACCATGGCTATGTCTGGTAGCACATATTGTGTAATGAAAGGTTAGATTTCCAGGTCCAAAATTGGGAGCAGTAAGACCTTCAGCCATTTAAGTCTCTGAGTTCAGGTTGTTCTTTTAATGTTAATTTATTTTTGAGAGAGAGAGAGAGGCAGAGAGAGAGAGGGAGACCGAGAATTCCAAGCAGGCTCCATGCTATCAGTGCAGAACCTGATGTGGGGCTGGAACTAATGAACTGTGAGATCATGACCTGAGCTGAAATCAAGTCAGGTGCTTAATTGACTGAGCCACCCAGCCACCCCCATCTGAGTTCAGTTTGTAATGTTTGTAAAATAAGAGTATATCCCACCACCATACACATACTTATATTGTCCTTCCAGAGTTGTATACATAGCCCTTTGTGCACTGTGAGCACTTGGTTAAAAGTTGTTGCTATTTTTAGAGGGCACAAAGGTGAGAGGGCATAAAGGTAAAACACCACAGTGCTTGATGGGTCTGTCTACACCAGCTGGGGATGCTCAGTGAAGGCATCTCTGTGACTAATAAAGGGATGGATCTCATAGAATCTAGAGAAAGAAGCCTAGAATTCCTTGCAAGGTTGGGAGGTAAGAGATATGTGGTATTGACTCATATTTGTCCTCAAGGAAAATAGGGCTGGGATGGTATCAATCTCCTGTGAGTGTAGCTCGTTTATTGCCCTTTCACTTCCAGACACAGTAGGGCTAGTTGCAGGAGGAAATTTGTAAATGGTGGCAAAGCAGCAAACTGAAAGTGGGCAAGTAGAGCACTTCATCTGACCTGTCCCACTGTGTGTGGGAGGGAGTAGCTGCCTTCTGAAAAATGCAACCTCTGACTGTGGAGAAAAGGTACTCACTTTTACACATTATCAGTGGCAATAGAAAATGGTGTTACCCTATGGAGGGAATCTTGGAAATATTTAAGCAAAGGCAAAAGTAGAGATATCATTGACTTTACAGTACGATTTCTGAGAATTTTTCCTACAGTGATGCATGTGTGTGCTCAAAAGAACATATGCACATGGTTATTAATAGGAACAGTTTATTGTAGAAAAAGATGAAAAACAACTCAAATATTCATCAGTATGAGACAGTGTATTTATACAATGGGATTTCTATAGTTACAAAAGAGAAATGGGGTAGCTTCCCATGAAAGATATGAAAGATCTCCAAGATATATTGATCTGATGAAAGGAGTGTGTCAGAATGGATTGTGCAATGCAACATGTTTAAATAAATGGGAGAGGGTCCTAAGAAATACTATTAATTTGGGGCACCTGGGTGGCTCAGTCGGTTAAGCATCCAACTTTGGCTCAGGTCATGACCTCACAGTTCATGGGTTCGAGGCCTGCATAGGGCTCTGTGCTAACAGCTCAGAGCCTGGACCCTGCTTCGGATTCTGTGTGTGTCTCTCTCTCTGCCCCTTCCCCACTCGCACTCTCTCTGTCTCTCTCAAAAATAAATAAACGTTAAAAAACATTTAAATAATAAAAAGAAATACTATTAATTTGCTTGCATATACACAAAGTAAGGAGAAAGATATATAAGAAAGAAATAACTGTGGTTACCTGTGAGTGATGGTGAAAGTGGACAGACAGCACACTTTTATACAATTGTGTTTATTTAACAATGTGAATGAACTTATCTACCAGTAAACAATTAAAAAAAAATAAAGAGACACCACAGAGAAGGCTTTAGTCTTAAGCAGCCCCTGGACTTTTGTGGGTTTTACCTCTAGAGTCCACCATGTTCTCATGGAAAAGATGTGAGAAGGAAACCTTGTGGCTCTGGCAGTAGAAGGAGAAGAGTAAACTTTGTGAACTATACCCAAAACATTTTACACAACATAGGCTTCCCTCCAGGGAAAAGTTTACCAGAGCCTCATCCTGCCTCATCCTGCCTCCTACTCCAGCTTTCTCTAGCCTTCCTAAGGGAGAAAAAAATGAAAAAGCTAACGCTTTCAGAGGTCCCAGGTCAGAGACAAGTCCACTAGAAGACCAGGATTTAATCATAAGAATGTAGAATACTTACTCTCCCATACCTTTCCACCACACCAACAGAGATCCAGTATAATAATAAGACAGGATTATAGCTAAAAGAGCTGCATGATGTAAGCTCTCTGTGGGGGTGGGAGTTTGGGGGAAAACACAAAGTTAACAGGGGAGAGAAAAAGAGAACACAAGAAGAATTTGAAGCTTATAGAACTTACAGTTATAACAAACATTAAACATAGTTGAACTTTTAACCAGATCAACATAAATCCTCACACTAATGGCCTATATACCTTAATTCCTATTACTAGATACATCATGTCCAGCTTTTAATAAAAAAAAAAATTACAAGTCATGCCAGAAGACATAACAAAAACTGAAGGACTTAATCTGAAGCAGATATACCCTGCAAGAAATGCTAAAAAAAAGTTCTTCTGGAAGAAGGAAATCTAAAGACCTTGAATAGCCAAATAAATCTTGAGGAAGAAGATCAAAGTGGGAGGAATCATGCTCTCTTATTTCAAATGAAATAATAGCAATCAAAACTATGGAATTAGTGTGAAAACAGACACATAGACCAATGGAACAGAATATAGAGCCTAGAAATAAATCCATGCATAAATGGTCAATTAATTTATGGCAAATGAGTCAAGAACATACCACAGGGAAATTATAGTCTCCTCAATAAATGGTGTTGGGAAAACTAGACAGCTACATGCAAAAGAATAAAACTGGACCACTGTTGTACACCGTACACAAAAAAAAATAACCCAGAATGGGTTAAAGACTTAAATGTAAGCCCTGAAACCATGAAACTCCTAGAAGAAAATATAGAAGGTAAACTCCTTGGCATAGGTCTTGTCAATGGTTTCTTAGATTTGACACCAAAAGCAAATGAAAAGCAAAAATAAACAAGTGGGATTATATCAAACCAAAAAGCTTCTGCACGGCAAAAGAAATCATCAAAAAAATGAAAAGGCAAACTTCCAAATGGGAGCAAAGGTTTGCAAACAACATATCCAATAAGGGGTTAATATCCAAAATATATAAAAAACTCATACAACTCAGGAATAAAAACAAATAATCTGATTAAAATATGAGCAGCAGAGCTATATTTTTTCCAAAGAAGACATACAGATGGCCAACAGGAACATGAAGAGGTGCTCAAAATGACTAATCATCAGAGAAATAAACATCAAAACCACAACAAGATATTGCCTCACACCTGTTAGAGTAGTTATTTCAAAACAAAACAAGAAATACAAGTATTGGTGAGGTTGTACAGAGAAAAGGGAGCTCCTATGCACTGTTAGCAGGAATGTAAGTATGTGCAGGCACTATAGAAAACAATGTGGAAGTTTTTCAAAAAATTAAAGATAGAACTAATCTATGATCCATGAATCCCACTTTTTGGTATTTATCCTGACAGCAAATAGTAACCTGAGAAGATATATGCCTCCCCTTGTTTACTACAGCATTATTTACAATATCCAAGATATGGAGACAACCTATGTCCATTGGTGGATGGACATAGATCCACCATACACATACACATAGATAGGTAAGGAAAATGTGGTATATATATGGTGTGTGTGTGTGTGTGTGTGTGTGTGTGTGTGTGTAGGAATATAATTCAGCCATAAAGAGGAATGAAATCTAATCTTGGCATTTACAACACATAGATGGATTTTTTTAATTTCAATTTTATTTTTTATTTCATAAAGCACTTTATTATTTACTTTTTTTATTAATATGAAATTTATTGTCGAATTGGTTTCCATACAACACCCACTGCTAATCCCAACAGGTGTCCTCCTCAATACCCATCACCCACCCTCCCCTCCCTCCCACCCCCCCATCAACCCTCAGATTGTTCTCAGTTGTTTTTTTTTATTTTTTAAATGTTTATTTATTTATTTATTTATTTATTTATTTTTTCAATATATGAAGTTTATTGTCAAATTGGTTTCCATACAACACCCAGTGCTCATCCCAAAAGGTGCCCTCCTCAATACCCATCACCCACCTTCCCCTCCCTCCCACCCCCCATCAACCCTCAGTTTGTTCTCAGTTTTTAAGAGTCTGTTACAGTTTGGCTCCCTCCCTCTCTAACTTTTTTTTCCTTCCCCTCCCCCATGGTCTTCTGTTAAGTTTCTCAGGATCCACATAAGAGTGAAACCATATGGTATCTGTCTTTCTCTGTATGGCTTATTTCACTTAGCATAACACTCTCCAGTTCCATCCACATTGCTACAAAAGGTCATATTTCATTCTTTCTCATTGCCAACTAGTATTCCATTGTGTATATAAACCACAATTACTTTATCCGTTCTTCAGTTGATGGACATTTAGGCTCTTTCCATAATTTGGCTATTGTTGAAAGTGCTGCTATAAACATTGGGGTACAAGTGCCCCTATGCATCAGCACTCCTGTATCCCTGGGGTAAATTCCTAGCAGTGCTATTGCTGGGTCATAGGGTAGATCTATTTTTAATTTTTTGAGGACCCTCCACACTGTTTTCCAGAGTGGCTTCACCAGTTTGCATTCCCACCAGCAGTGCAAGAGGGTTCTCATTTCTCCACATCCTCGCCAGCATCTATAGTCTCCTGATTTGTTCATTTTGGCCACTCTGACTGGCGTGAGGTGATATCTGAGTGTGGTTTTGATTTGTATTTCCCTGATGAGGAGTGACGTTGAGCATCTTTTCATGTGCCTGTTGGCCATCCGGATGTCTTCTTTAGAGAAGTGTCTATTCATGTTTTCTGCACATTTCTTCACTGGGTTATTTGTTTTTTGGGTGTGGAGTTTGGTGAGCTCTTTATAGATTTTGGATACTAGCCCTTTGTCTGATATGCCATTTGCAAATATCTTTTCCCATTCCGTTGGTTGCCTTTTAGTTCTGTTGATTGTTTCCTTTGCAGTGCAGAAGCTTTTTATCTTCATGAGGTCCCAATAGTTCATTTTTGCTTTTAATTCCCTTGCCTTTGGAGATGTGTCAAGTAAGGTATTGCTGCGGCTTTCTCCTGTAGGGTTTTGATGGTTTTCTGCCTCACATTCAGGTCCTTTATCCATTTTGAGTTTGTTTTTGTGAATGGTGTAAGAAAGTGGTCTAGTTTCATCCTTCTGCATGTTGCTGTCCAGTTCTCCCAGCACATTTGTTAAAGAGAATGTCTTCTTTTCATTGGATATTCTTTCCTGCTTTGTCAAAGATTAGTTGGCCATACTTCTGTGGGTCTAACATAGACAGATTTTGAGGGCATTATACGGAGTGAAATTTTTCAAACAAAGAAAGACAAATACTATTTGATCCAACCTATATATAAAATCTAAAAATGACAACAAAAACAAAAACAAAAACACAACAAGCTCATGGATACAGAGAACAGTTTGGTGGGTGCCAGAGGCAGGGTGGGGGAATGAGTAAAATGGGTGAAGGGGTCAAAAAGTACAACCTTCCAGTTATAAAATAAATAAGTCATGGGGATATAATATACATCATGGTGACTATAATTCATAATACTGTATTGCATATTTGAAAATTGCTTAGATCTTAAAAGTTCTCATCACAAGTAAACATATTTTTTTAACTATGTAAAGTGGCTGGTGATAAGTAGACTTAGTGTGATCATTTAGCAGTATGTACAACTATCAAATTATTGTGAAACTAACATAATGTTATATGTCAGTTAAACCTCAATAAAAAATTCTCATATGAAAAATTTAAGTTGTCACTTCAATAAATTAGAAAAATTAAAACAAAAAATAAATCCAGCAGAAAGAAGAAATCAGTAACCAAAAACAGAAATCAATAAAATTGAAAACTGAAAAAATAATAAATCCAAAAATTTATTCTTAGAAAAAAGCAATAAAATTGATATGTGTAACAAACCTAACAAATTAAAGGAGAGAATATATAAAGTACTTGTTTAGACCTAAATAAATAGTTATACCATGTTTATGGGTTATGCTCAACAATATAAATATGTCAGTTCCCCCCAAAATGATTTACAGATTAAGTGTAATCCCAAACAAAATCCTAGCAGAACTTTTTAAAGATATAGACAAGCTGATTTAAAAAAAAATGTGAAAAGTCAAAGACTAGAATAGACAATATCATTTTGAAAAAAAGAAAAAGAGGAAAGTTGGAGGAATCACATTACCTGATGCTCAGACCTAATCTAAAGCTATAGTATTGTAGTCAGTGTGCTATTTCCAAGTAGATAAAAATAAATCAAAGAAACATATCAAAAAGTCTATGTAGACCCAATAAATGATTTCTTGACAAGAATACAGAAACAGAGTGGAGAAAATATAGTGTTTTTCAACAAGTAATTTTTGATCAATTGGATATTCATATGCAAAAATACAGAAAGCTTGATTTTGCCCTTATACACCTTTAACAAAGGTGGTCAAGAAACACCTAAAGCACAATTCATAAAATAAAAAAATAATAAACTGTAATTCATCAAAATGAAAAAAAAACAACTTTTGTTTTGCAAAATACATAGTTAAGAGCATGAAAAGATAGACAATAGATTAGGAGAAAATATTTGCTAATCATATGTACAACAAAGGGCTTGTATCCAGAATGTGTAAAGAACTCTCAAAACTCAGGAATAAGAAAATGACCCAAATAAAAAGTAGGCAACAGAGCTGAACTGTTGACACTTTATCAAAGAGTAAATAGATATGGCAAATAAGTAAATGACAAGATGTTCAATCAACATCATTGCCCATTACAGAAATGCAAATTGAAACCACAATAAATTACATCCACACACCTATCAGAATGGATTAAAAAATTCTGATGCTGTGAAGTGCTGGTGAGGATGTGCAGCAACTAAATTACTGATAGATTGCCGGTGGAAATATAATATGGTACAGCCACTCTGGAAGACAGTTTGTCAGTTTTCATGAAGTTAAACATATACTTTTCATATGATCCAATATTCAAACTCCTAGTCATCTACCCAAGTGAACTAATAGTTATCTAACAATTGGCACAAATATCTGTATACAAATGTTTATGGTAGCTCTGCTTATAAAAAACAACTGAAAACAACCTAAATGCCCTCTAGCTGGTTACTGGCTGATAGAATAGTAGCATATCATATAATGGACTACACAGCAATACCAAGCAATAGTCTATTAATACACAAAATAACTTAATTCTTAGAGACATCACGATAAAGGAAAGAAGCCATTTCTAAAAGGTTACACATTGTATAATTTTATTTATATGACATCCTCAAAGAGACAAAACTGTAGTGACAGAGAACAGACCAGTGGTTATAGACAGGAAGACGGTGTGACTTCAAAGAGAGTTTTCTGGGGTGCTGGAACTGTTCTGCATCCTGATTATCATGTTTATACAAACCTATACACGTGTTAAATTTCACAAAATTTATGGCAATAAAAGCGTATTTTACTGTGTGTTAATTAAAAAAGATCCCTAATTTTTTAACACTTTTGTTCTATTTAATTATAGACCTTATTAAGCACCTACTGTGTGCTAAGACTGTGTTTATGCTCAAATGGTCCTTGTTGCTTCCCCTGAGGAGCCCTTGGTCTAAGCAGTTTTCTGTTTACAAAGTCTGAGTGCTGAGCACATCCTCCCAAGGCCTTGTGAGGTGGGAGGGCTGGTGTTATTATGGAGCACTGAGAAACTGACTGGGTTGTAGGAAGGCCCAGGAAGTCACAGAAAGAGTTCCCCTGGGGCCATGCTCTGTCCTAGGCTCACCCCCTTACAACCCCACACAGAGGTCCCCTGCTAAGGCTACAGATGGTATTCAAGGAGCAGGTACAACAACCTAGAGGCTGATTAGTATGTAAAGATGATATATTTGCCCTAATTATGGTAAAGGATCCTTAATTGGGTTGTGTCTGAATTATGAAGGACACACAGATGCCTGTCAGGCTCCAGTCAGAAAATATAATGTGGTTGACAGAGATCAGCAGCAAAAATAGAGGAGACAGTCTCTGTAATCAGTAACAGCTGGTTTTAGACTCAACTTTGCCCCTTAAAAGCTTATAACCTGCCACTAAGGGACTCAGTACCTCCAATTTCCCTCTGTCAATCAGAAAAAAGGAAACGATACCTCACTCACTCGTAAAGATTAAATTAGATGCGATAATCTATCTGAGACATGCTAATAAGGTCCTAAGCCTTTAGGGAGCACACAATTAGTGTATCCTGTCTTTGTATGAAAATACAATCATGAGATATTATTTAATATTACCTTAGTGCTAATTATATTTGTGATTAAGAACATACATGTGATTAAGAATTTCCTCAAATTGTTTTAATCATTTTTTGTAGTGCCCATTTAAGAATAGTTATTGGCACCTATGTTTGGAAATATAAGTTATAACTCAGCCTGGTCCTTTGTTTGCCCAGGGTTGGGGTCCTGTCAGTGAGTCTGTTAGCACCCTGCCTCAGGCACCCAGGCAGCTGTCACAGCTCCTGATGCACTGGCCTGTGACTTCCTGAGGACAGTGACCCTGGGAGAGCTGAGGTGGCTGTGTTTGAAATTTCAAATAAAGTTGGACAGTTCTGAGATTTTCCACTTGTGGGTTGTAGAAAAGAAAAAAAAGAAATAGATATTTGCCAGTCCGCAACCATGCATTAGGTTCGTTAATCTGACTAGCTTCTTTCAGCTTCTTGGCAACAGCACAGGACATGCATTACAATACCTTTTCTATAGCTGCATGATTTTTAGTCCTGAGCTTACATTTCTCTTTGGAAATGACCAAATAGAAGTATCCACATGATCAAATCTTTCCTTCCTTAGGCTTGCATAAACCATTTACCATTTGCCTACTTTGTAGGAGATTTTAATTTATGCCCTTGGGCTCAGGGTTTCTGATTCAATTTAGAGTCCCCCAGTGTTTTCCCAATGCATTACATGTTACCAACTCAGGGAATATTTGTCATATGGATGAAACTGTTAATTTGCTGAGGGAAAAGCAATCTGTAAGGGGGTAGAGCTGTTATTTCAGATCTGACCCACTGAAATGTGACACATGACACTGACAGTGTTAGCGCTACATCTCTGAAATTCTCCCCCAGAAGACAGATGCAGAAGAGGGAGGCTTTGTGCAATTGCGATGGCACTATGAATTGGAAAATTCAAAGGAGAGAGTCCCGTGTAGTTATGTATCTGTTTGAGAAGGTTATACTTTTCCATTAGGTTGAGCATCCACTATTTTATGTGATATCATACTTTTATATTTTCTCACTGTGGCATAAAACAGGGTAGAGCTTTCTATCTATTTTTGTTAGTAGCTCTAATAAATTTGGTCCAAAATGAGAAATTCAGTATGACACACAGAAAACCATCTAAGTTATACTCTACCAGTTCTAACAGTAAAACACAATGACTCTCAGCACAGTCAATGAATTGTTTTTATTTGTCACATTGGTCACTGGATTTCTTGCTTGGTATTGACATTGAAACATTGGATGTTCTTATCCTTTTGCCATCATATTTGGGGGAGGCATTTCTACCTCTTTCCTCTACTAGATTGGAACTCTCCAAAAATATTTAGTCTTTGTAACAAATATTGACTAAAGACAGAGTGATACGATGGCAAAAGCACACACTTAGAACCCAGTGAGGCCCAAGGTGATAAGAGATGTGACCCCTACTAGAGGTGTATGTCTTTTGAAGAATAATTATATTTCCGTAAGCATAAAATGGGAGTACATATGCTTCTCTTTTCAAAGTTGTGAAAATTAAAAATTTTAACACATAAGATGACTGTATCTGTTCTTCAAATATTAACGTTCTTTTTACTACCCCACCACCTTGAGGAAATTTTACCTGTGGTGGTGTGTCAGTTACCAATTTATTGCCTCTCAGCTCTGATTTCACCCTTAAATATATATTGTGTGATCAAGAGTGGAGTTTCATTAAGCATTTCTCCTCCACAGTGATATACATCAACGTTAAGCCTTTTAGTAGGGGGTGCTGGTAGGATATTGCTACCAGCAGAAGAGGTTTTCCGGCAGTTTCCAGTGTACACTGAGAGTTGATGATGTTGGCGTAAAAAGTAAATAAAGGCCACCAGATTGTAAAGAAGTAAAATTATCTCTACTTAAATATGACATCGTCTAATATATAGAAAATTCTAAGGAATGCCACTAAAAATTTCACAAGACCAATAAACAAAGTAAGGAAATTTGCATGATACAGGTCAATATGCCAAAATCAATTTTTTCTATATATTAGCAATGAATAATCCAAAAATTTTATTAAGAATATAGTTTTATTTGCCACTGCACCAAAAAGAATAAAATACTTAGGAGTAAGTCAAGTAAAAAGAAGTGCAAGGTTTTAATGTTGAAAACTACAAAACACTATTGAAAAAAATTAAAGAAGATCCAAATAAATGAAAAGACATGCCATATTTATATATCAGAGCGTTTAATGTTGTTTAGATGGCAACTCCCTGAATTAACCTATAGACCTGACCTTAGTCTCTATCAAAATCCCAGCTGACATTTTTTTTTTTACCAGAAATTGATAAACTTATCCTAACAATCATATGCAACTGTAAGGGACACAGAATAAGAAAAAAAATTTTTTTGAAAAAGACCAGAAAGAGGACACACACTTCTCAATTTCCTTTTTTCCTTTTTTTATTGTGAAATTTATTGTCAAATTGGTTTCCATACAACACCCAGTGCTTATCCCAACAGGTGCCCTCCTCAATACCCATCAACCACCCACTCCTCCCCCCACGCCCTATAAACCCTCAGTTTGTTCTCAGTTTTTAGGAGTCTCTTATGTTTTGGCTCCTTGCCTCTCTACCCATTTTTCCTTCTTCCCCTCCCCCATGGTCATGGTCTTCTGTTAAGTTTCTCAGGATCCACACAGGAGTGAAAACATATGGAATCTGTCCTTCTCTGTATGACTTATTTCATTTAGCACTCTCAAGTTCCATCCATGTTGCTACAAAAGGACATATTTCATTCTTTATCATTGCCACGTAGTATTCCATTGTGTATATAAACCACAATTTCTTTATCCATTCACGAGTTGATGGACATTTAGGCTCTTTCCATAATTTAGCTATTGTTGAGAGTGCTGCTATAAACATTGGGGTACAAGTGCCCTATGCATCAGTACTCCTGTATCCATTGGGTAAATTCCTAGCAGTGCTATTGCTGGGTCATAGGGTAGGTCTATTTTTAATTTTTTGAGGAACCTCCACACTGTTTTCCAGAGAGGCTGCACCAGTTTGCATTCTCACCAACAGTACAAGAGGTTTCCCGTTTCTCCACATCCTCACCAGCATCTATAGTCTCCTGATTTGTTCATTTTGGCCACTCTGACTGGCGTGAGGTGATATCTGAGTGTGGTTTTGATTTGTATTTCCCTGATGAGGAGCGATGTTCAGCATCTTTTCATGTTCCTGTTGGCCATCTGGATGTCTTCTTTTTTTTTTTTTTCAACGTTTTTTATTTATTTTTGGGACAGAGAGAGACAGAGCATGAACGGGGGAGGGGCAGAGAGAGAGAGGGAGACACAGAATCGTAAACAGGCTCCAGGCTCCGAGCCATCAGCCCAGAGCCCGACGCGGGGCGCGAACCCATGGACTGCGAGATTGTGACCTGGCTGAAGTCGGACGCTTAACCGACTGCGCCACCCAGGCGCCCCTAGATGTCTTCTTTAGAGAAGTGTCTATTCATGTTTTCTGCCCATTTCTTCACTGGGTTATTTGTTTTTCAGGTGTGGAGTTTGGTGAGCTCTTTGTAGATTTTGGATACTAGCCCTTTGTCCAATATGTCATTTGCAAATATCTTTTCCCATTCCATTGGTTGCCTTTTAGTTTTGTTGATTGTTTCCTTTGCAGTGCAGAAGCTTTTTATATTCATGAGGTCCCAATAGTTCATTTTTGCTTTTAATTCCCTTGCCTTTGGGGATGTGTCAAGTAAGAAATTGCTGCTGCTAAGGTCAGAGAGGTTTTTCCTGCTTTCTCCTCTAGGGTTTTGATGGTTTCCTGTCTCACATTCAGGTCCTTTATCCATTTTGAGTTTGTTTTTGTGAATGGTGTAAGAAAGTGGTCTAGTTTCATCCTTCTGCATGTTGCTGTTCAGTTCTCCCAGCACCAGTTGTTAAAGAGACTGTGTTTTTTCCATTGGATATTCTTTCCTGCTTAGTCAAAGAGGAGTTGGCCATACTTTTGTGGGTCTAGCTCTGGGGTTGCCATTCTATTCCATTGGTCTATGTGTGTGTTTTTGTGCCAATACCATGCTGTCTTGATGATTACAGCTTTGTAGTAGAGGCTAAAGTCTGGGATTGTGATGCCTCCTGCTTTGGTCTTCTTCTTCAAAATTACTTTGGCTATTCAGGGCCTTTTGTGGTTCCATACAAATTTTAGGATTGCTTGTTCTAGCTTCGAGAAGAATGCTGCTGCAATTTTGATTGGGATTACATTGAATGAGGGGATAGGTTTCAGTAGTATTGACATTTTAATAATTTTTATTCTTCCAATCCATGAGCACGGAATGCTTTTCCATTTCTTTATATCTTCTTCAATTTCCTTCATAAGCTTTCTATAGTTTTCAGCACACAGATCTTTTACATCTTTGGTCAGGTTTATCCCTAGGTATTTTATGATTCTTGGTGCAATTGTAAATGGGATCAGTTTCTTTATTTGTCTTTCTGTTGCTTCATTATTAGTGTATAAGATGCACCTGATTTTTGTACATTGATTTCGTATCCTGCGACTTTGCTGAATTCATGTATCAGTTCTAGCAGACTTTTGGTGGAGTCCATCGGGTTTTCCATGTATAATATCATTTCGTCTGCAAAAAGTGAAAGCTTGACTTCATCTTTGTCAATTTTGATGCCTTTGATTTCCTTTTGTTGTCTGATTGCTGATGCTAGAATTTCCAACACTGTGTTAAGCAACAGTGGCGAGAGTGGACATCCCTGTCGTGTTCCTGATCTCAGGGAGAAAGCCCTCAGTTTTTCCCCATATTAGCTGTGGGCTTTTCATAAATTGCTTTTATGATCTTTAAGTATGTTCCTTCTATCCCGACTTTCTCGAGGGTTTTTATTAAGAAAGGATGCTGAGTTTTGTCAAATGCTTTTTCTGCATTGATTGACAGGATAAAATGGTTCTTATCTTTTCTTTTATTAATACGATGTATCACATTGATTGATTTGCGAATGTTGAACCAGCCCTGCAGCCCAGGAATGAATCCCACTTGATCATGGTGAATAATTCTTTATATGCTGTTGAATTCGATTTGCTAGTATCTTATTGAGAATTTTTGCATCCATATTCATAGGGATATTGGCCTGTAGTTCTCTTTTTTTTCCTAGGTCTCTGTCTGGTTTAGGAATCAAAGTAATGCTGGCTTCATAGAATGAGTCTGGAAGCTTTCCTTCCCTTTCTATTTCTTGGAATAGCTTGGGAAGGCTAGGTATTATCTCTGCTTTAAATGTCTGGTAGCATTCCCCTGGGAAGCCATCTGGTCTTGGACTCTTATTTGTTGGGAGATTTTTGATAACTGATTCAATTTCTTCACTGGTTATGGGTCTGTTCAAGCTTTCTATTTCTTCCTGTTTGAGTTTGGGAAGTGTGTGGGTGTTTAGGAATTTGTCCATTTCTTCCAGGTTGTCCAGTTTGTTGGCATATAATTATTCATAGTATTCCCTGGTAATTGCATGTATTTCTGAGGGATTAGTTGTAATAATTCCATTTTCATTCATGATTTTATCTATTGGGTCATCTCCCTTTTCTTTTTGAGAAGCCTGGCTAGAGGTTTATCAATTTTCTTTATTTAAAAAACAACAACAACAACAACAACAACAACAACAACTCGGTTTCATTGATCTGCTCTACAGGTTTTTTTAGATTCTATATTGTTTATTTCTGCTCTGATCTTTATTATTTCTCTTCTTCTGCTGGATTTGAGGTGTCTTTGCTATTCTGCTTCTATTTCCTTTAGGTGTGCTGTTAGATTTTGTATTTGGGATTTTTCTTGTTTCTTGAGATAGGCCTGGATTGCAATGTATTTTCCTCTCAGGACTGCCTTTGCTGCATCCCAAAGCATTTGGATTGTTGTATTTTCATCTTCATTTGTTTCCATATATTTCTTAATTTCTTCTCTAATTGCCTGGTTGACCCATTCATTCTTTAGTAGGGTGTTCTTTAACGTCCATGCTTTTGGAGGTTTTCCAGACTTTTTTTTATGGTTGATTTTAAGCTTCATCGCATTGTGGTCTGAAAGTATGCATGGTATGATCTCTATTCTTGTATACTTATGAAAGGCTGTTTTGTGACCCAGTATGTGATCTATCTTGGAGAATGCTCCATGTGCACTTGAGAAGAAAGTATATTCTGTTGCTTTGGGATGCAGAGTTCTAAATATATCTATCAAGTCCATCTGATCCAGTGTATCATTCAGAGCCCTTGTTTCTTTATTGATCCTTGGTATAGATGATCTATTCAATGTTGTAAGTGGAGTATTAAAGTCCCCTGCAATTACTACATTCTTACCAATAAAGTTGCTTATGTTTGTGATTAATTGTTTATATATTTGGGGACTCCCGAATTCAGCACATAGACATTTATAATTGTTAGCTCTTTCTGATGGATAGATCCTGTAATTATTATATAATACCCTTCTTCATCTCTTGTTACAACCTTTAATTTGAAGTCTAGTTTGTCTGATATAAGTATGGCTACTCCAGCTTTCTTTTGACTTCCAGTAGCATGATAGATAGTTCTCCATCCCCTCACTTTCAATCTGAAGGTGTTTTTACGTGTAAAATGAGTCTCTTATAGACAGCAAACAGATGGCTCTTGTTTTTTTATCCATTCTGATACCCTGTGTCTTTTGGTTGGAGCATTTAATCCATTTACATTCAGTGTTATTATTGAAAGATATGGGTTTAGAGTCATTGTGATGTCTGTAGGTTTCATGCTTGTAGTGATGTCTCTGGTACTTTGTCTCACAGGATCCCCCTTAGGATCTCTTGTAGGGCAGGTTTAGTGGTGATGAATTCCTTCAGTTTTTGTTTGTTTGGGAAGACCTTTATCTCTCCTTCTATTCTGAATGACAGACTTGCTGGATAAAGGATTCTTGGCTGCATTTTTTTTTCCTGTTCATCACATTGAAGATTTTGTGCCATTCCTTTCTGACCTGCCAAGTTTCAGTAGACAGATCCGTCACGAGTCTTATCAGTCTCCCTTTATATGTTAGAGCATGTTTATCCCTAGCTGCTTTCACAATTCTCTCTTTATCTTTGTATTTTGCCAGTTTCACTATGATATGTCGTGCAGAAGATTGATTCCAGTTACGTCTGAAGGGAGTTCTCTGTGCCTCTTGGATTTCAATGCCTTATTCCTTCCCCAGGTCAGGGATGTTCTCAGCTATAATTTCTTCAAGTACCCCTTCAGCACCTTTCCCTCTCTCTTCCTCCTCTGGGATACCAATTATGCGTATATTATTTCTTTTTAGTGTATCACTTAGTTCTCTAATTTTCCCCTCATACTCCTGGATTTTTTTAATCTCTCTTTCTCTCAGCTTCCTCTTTTTCCATAACTTTATCTTCTAGTTCACCTATTCTCTCCTCTGCCTCTTCAATCCGAGCCGTCGTCGTTTCCATTTTGTTTTGCATTTCATTTAAAGCG
This sequence comes from Panthera tigris, assembly GCF_018350195.1. NCBI lineage: Eukaryota > Metazoa > Chordata > Mammalia > Carnivora > Felidae > Panthera > Panthera tigris. Next base: position 108,892,191 of record NC_056667.1, on the reverse strand, counting down.
CTTTTCAGCTCCTCGTGACTGTTCCTTAGTCCCTTGATCTCTGTAGCAAGAGATTCTCTGCTGTCCTCTATACTGTTTTCAAGCCCAGCGATTAAATTTATGACTATTATTCTAAATTCACTTTCTGTTATATTATTTAAATCCTTTTTGATCAGTTCATTAGCTGTTGTTATTTCCTGAAGATTCTTCTGAGGGGAATTCTTCCTTTTGGTCATTTTGGATAGTCCCTGGAGTGGTGAGGACCTGCAGGGCACTTCCCCTGTGCTGTGGTGTATAACTGGATTTGGTGGGCGGGGCCGCAGTCCGACCTGATGTCTGCCTCCAGTCCACCTCTGGGGCCTCAGTCAGACTGGTGTGTACCTTATCTTCCCCTCTCCCAGGGGCTGGACTCACTGTGGAGTGGTGTGGCCTCTGTCTGGGCTACTTGCACACTGCTAGTCTTGTGGTACTGCTTCCATGGGATCTGGTGTATTAGCTGGGGTGGATCCGCAAGGTGCAACAGTGGCAGGAGGGGCAGGCTCAGCTTGCTTTGCCTTTGGTGGTCTGTTTCAGGAGGGACCCTGTGGCACCAGGAAGGAGGCCGACCCATCTGAGGGATGGATCCGCAGAAGTGCAGCATTGGGTGTTTGTGTGGTTCCAGCAAGTTCCATGACAGGAACTGGTTCCCTTTGGGATTTTGCCCCGGGGGATGGGCAAGGGAGACAGGGCTTCCCAGCACCTTTGTTCCCTGCCAAGCTGAGCTCTGTCCTCTGTGGCTCAACAACTCTCCCTCCCACTCTCTGAGCAGAGCTGTTAATTTATAACATTCCAGATGTTAAGTCCCACTGGCTGTCAGAACACATTCCATCCGGCCCTTCCACTTTTACAAGCCAGACTCAGGGGCTCTGCCTTGCGGGGTGGGCTGGCTGCCCCACCACTGCCTTGGCTCCCTCCTGCCATTCCATGTAGCACACACTGCTTCTCTGCCCTTCCTACTGTCTTCCGTGGGCCTCTAGTCTATGCTTGGCTCTGGAGAGTCCATTCTGCTAGTCTTCTGTTGGTTATTGGGGTAAATTAGGCAGATGTGGGTGGAATCTAAGCAATCAGCAGGATGCGGTGAGCCCAGCGTCCTCCTACACTGCCATCTTCTCCCTCTTCCCACACTTCTCAATTTCAAAATTTACTACAAATCTACAATGATCACGATAGTACAATGTGGCATAAGGATAAACCAATAGATCCGCACAATATTTGAGGGTCCAGAAATAAACCCTTACATTTATGGTCAATAGATTTTTGACAAGAGTACCAAAAAAAATACCATAAAAGAAATATAATAGTCTTTTCAACAAATGGTACTGAGATAATGGGATATCTAATTGCAAATTCAAAATAATGAAGTTGGAGCCTTTCCTCACACCTTACTTAAAAATTAGTTCACTCATATATGGATCCTGAGAAACTTAATGAAGACCATGGGGGAAGGGATGGGGGAAAATTACAGACAGGGAGGGAGGCAAACCATAAGAGACTCTTAAATACTGAAAACAAACTGAAGGTTGTTGGGGGTTGGGAGAGAGGGGAAGGTGGGTGATGGGCATTGAGGAGGGCACCTGTTGGGATGAACACTCAGTGTTGTATGGAAACCAATTTGACAATAAATTGTTATAAAAAATTAGATTGTGGAACTTGGTGTTATATGTAGGTGATGAATCACTGGGTTCTAATACTGAAATCAAAACTACAGTGTATGTAAACTAAAATGTATTTAAATAAATAAATTTTTTAAATAGCTAATGGAACTAAATGTTCCAATATTTTATTCCAAAAAAAAGATAAAACAACTCAATTTCAAAATGGACTTGAATAGAAATTTGTCCCAAAAGGATATACTAATGGCAAGCAAGCATATGGAAAAATAGGAGGCTTCAGATATTCCTAGTGGGGGGTACAAAATGATGCAGCCACTGTGGAAGACATTGTGACAGTTCTCCAAGAAGTCAAACAGAATTACCAATATGACCAATAATTTTACAATATATTCAGGATAAATAAAAATATTTGTACACACAAAAACCTTGTACATGAATTTTCATAACACCATTATCATAATAGCCAGAAGGTCAAAGCAACCCAAATGTCCATCAACTGATGAATGGATAAATGAAATGTGGTGTATATCCATGTAATGGATTATTGCAGTTCTGAGGCAGATAAACATGGGTGAACCTTGAGAACATATGTTCAGTGGATGGAGGCAGTCACAAATGACCACATATTATATGATTTCATGAATATAAGATGTTCAAAACAGACAGCGCCATAGAGGCAGAATGCAGATTGCTATTTGCTTAGGTATGGGGAGATGTGGAAGTGACTACCAATGGGTTTCTTTTTTGGATGCTGAAAATGTTTTAAGTGAGTTATGGTGAGGTTGCACAGTTCTGTAGATATACTAAAACCACTAAATGGTACACTTACCTAGGTGAATTTTACGGTATGTAAATTATATATCAATAAAGCTGTTAAGACAGAAAGAAAAGAAGGGGAGGGGATAAGGGAAGGGAAAGGAATGGAAGGGAAAGGAAGGGAAGGGGAGGGGAGGAGAGGAGAGGAGAGGAGAGGAGAGGAGAGGAGAGGAGAGGAGAGGAGAGGAGAGGAGAGGACCCAGGTGTCAGTGCTTATGCCCAGAGTGGCAACTTTGCAGATGGTGCCCCAATGCCTATCTTTAACACCTCCTGTTGACTTGCAATGATCATTCCTCTTTGCTTTCTCACCACCTCAAGAAATGGGTATGTTAGGAAAATCAGAGTGCCCTTCCTGCAACAGCACCATTGGTGACATTTCATTTCAGGATGCATCTGGAAATCCATTAATTAAATCTGCTGGTGCCCTCTGGGACACCCCCCACCCCCCACCACCGCTGCCAGCTTCCCAAAGGCAGCCCTTCACTGATTTTCAACTCTCTAAAGTGCCTTAATATTTCCTCTCCCTTGATTGGCACATACCTAACCAAGCTTATCCCAGTCAGTGTTTAGTTTTTACTCTTACATTTTAGCAGCAAATACATTTATTAAATTTAACAAATCCCTGAGTGACACAATGTGAAATTTACTGATTAGGTTATAAATTTAAGTACACAAACTGTAGAAACAGGATGAGTTTTCTCATAATGAAACATGTTTGATATTGAAAAAGACATGAATTTCATAACTAGTACCTATTTCAGTAAATTTTTGCAGATGAAAATTATATTATTATGAGTGGGGCTATGTTACCAGAGAATTCTGTTTCCCAAATCCTAGTTTTGTGTGTATAATTAGGTGGCTTTGTTATAACATCTTTGTGGCCCTTTATGTCTTCATTTTATATACAATATTAATTACAGTGCAGGCACACAGGCTTGCTAAAGAGACACTTTTCAGCTGTTTTTGGGGGAAATTAGGGAGTATCTTTGAGGCAATGATCATGTTTAGTTACCAAATTATAATCCTTACCAGATTAAGCATTTTGCCAAATAGCTTTTTTTTTTACAATTATTTATTTATTTTAAAATGTTTATTCATTTTTTAAACTTATTTTATTTTTTATTGTTTTAAATTTACATCCAAATTAGCATATAGTGCAACAATGATTTCAGGAGTAGATTCCTTAATGTTCCTTACCCATTTAGCTCATCCCCCCTCCCTCAACCCCTCCTGTAACCCTCAGTTTCTTCTCCATATTTATGAGTCTCTTCTATTTTGTCCCCCTCCTTGTTTTTATATTATTTTTGTTTCCCTTCCAAATAGCTTTTTAAGGTTTCTAAAGTTTTACTTTATTTTTAAAAAATATTCTGGTCATCAAACAGTTGAATGCTTTATCACATATACGCAGAGTATCACTGTTTCGAAAAACACTTTCATATTGATGGTCCATTTCACACCTTGTCTGAGGGCCTCCAGGGTAGTGGCGGGGCATGTGTCTTATATCTGGACCCTTCCTCTTTCCCTGAAGCATCTGAATTTTCAGCCTGGCTGACCATTCGAGCTGCCTTCTCCAAAATCATCCTGCTGGTCTATGGCTGAGAAGGACTCCAAGCTGGGGAGTTGCACAAGCTAAGGTACTTTGAAGAAGAGGGCAATTATAAAATAATTTGCAATATCCAGTGCCTAAATTGGGAGTTACAATTTTATTTCCTCCCTTCTTTACTTTCCTCCTCCCACCAACAAATACATTTTGAGCAGCTGTGCTATGTCAGGAAGAGTGCTGGGTGCTGGGGAAATTGTCTGACTCATCTGCTTTAACCTAGCTTCAGCTTTATGGTGGGCACACCACCAGAGGCTAGGTGCCAGATCGCTCAGCAAAAGCCTGGGCTCCTCCAGCTTCCGTCCAGTACAGTTTATACAACAACTAGCCCTGCTCTGTCCTAACCTTGGGGGTTGCTAACAGCCTTGATTATGACCCCCTAATCCTTCCATGCATGAACTCCCTTGTTTGGGCTTCAACCTAAACTCCATTAAAATAGCATGTTCCTGGGCTCCAGGTCATACCTAAACACTGAGGATATCTGTAGGTGAGAACTATGAATCTATGTTTTTGATAAACTCAGCAGGTACATTATGGTTTGAGAACCACTGGCTTAGACAGGAAAGAAAAATACAAAAATAAATAGAAACACTGCTTATAAGTCTGTTGTGGGAAATATATGGCTCTGTCTTTTCATTGTGGCTCAGGAAACTATAATTTATATAGCACCTGTATATCTTGGTGCTTGAGAAATATGCACTCATTTAATCCTCAAAGTGCCCCTAAGGGGATGGATTGTACCTGTGCACTGCCAGAATGTGGTGTGTGAGAAGCCACTGTTAGCCATAGTGCCCAGGAAGGCCAGAATTCTACCCCAGAACAAATTTCTTTCCCCTAGAGGCACAAAAGCACAAGGCACCAAGGAAAGACCAAGGGACCCTGGATCCTTACCTGGAGCTTTGATAACCAGTCAGCTGGGGGACAGGTGTGTGTGTGTGTAGAAAATGCCATTTTTTTCTTAGCTATTTAGGCTTAAATAGCTTTAGGCCAAAAAAGTGTGTCAGACCTGCTGCTCTGGCAGTGACCACCACCACTGACCCACACGTCTGCTAGACACAAATTTCACCTGGAGGTGGAGAAAGCTGAAGGGTAGATGCACAGAGCCAGGTGTTAAGCTGGCCTAACACAAGATCAGCCTGTAACTACCCAGCCCCAGCTCTAGTTGGTGTCATTGAGGCAAGAGAGAGACCACAGGCAGGTACCATCTTGCAAGGAAGTGGCTCCTGGCCCTTAGAGTTCTAGCTGAAGAAGGAGAGGGTGGAAGAAGAGCCGTATTTCTACCTGAATGCAATGACTTCCATTGCACATCTGTTTCTGTCCATAGGTGCACAGCCCTCTCAAGGCCTGGGACATGAACCAGCTTTCTGATCATCAGAGTCACCTAAAATCCTTGTTAAGACCCTGGGCCACTCTTCTGGAAAGTCTGATTTGCTCTATCTGTAAGATGTTCTGGAATTTGATAGGGACCAGCAAGTTCCTACCATCAGGGAGATGTGGCTTGGAAAAAAGGTGAAGAGGGTGATGAGGACAAGAGCAGAGAATGGCTTCAAATCCCTGTGACACAGGGCCCACTTGGATTTACTCCCCTCTCTCCCAAATCCCTGCTTCTGTCTTTCCCTTTCTGCCAGCCTCCACTGTGCTGGAAGAAACTCCAGTCCCTCCTACACAGTAGTTTGGATGAGCAGACACTCAGCAGTGCTCAGGAAAATGTTGGAAATGCAAATCCAGAGGGTCAAGGATATGGAGATGATGTGGGAAGCATGGGGCCAGGGCGCAGACATGCCATCTGTGTCTGTAACGAGCATTCCAGGAGAGGTCCAAGGCAGGCCCTGGCATGTCTTCTTTCTGAAGAATAGGGTGGATCTACTCTTCTTCCCTGGGTCTGTGGGATGATTCCTTCTCAGGAATTCAGAATAAATCACTGAAGTTTTAAGTAGCTCCTTCCCAGCCAAAAACCCCTGGCAGTACTTTGTCCACTGCCCTGTGGGGGTGGGCAGAACATGACAACATAGATTCAAACACAGTTCAAGACATTGACATTTCTGGTCACCTGAGGCTTATCTGTGCCTTCATCTCCCTCCTTCCTGAAGGCATTAACCTGCATCCTTCCTAAGGCCTGTTTTGGAGACCTCATGCTTGCTTACAGGGAGATTGGAGTATGTCTCTGAACCACACTGTCCTCTGCACCTCATTTCAGGGCCCATGCAGCTCTGGATGAAACACTCAGGATGGAAATATTTGTGGTAACTGGGATCCCTGCCCCATGTCACTCACTGGCCCTGAAGCCATGGAAAACACCTGAGCATCTGGGTCTGTGCTCACCTTCTGCAACCTTGGGCAGTCCCCAAACCTCTCTGAGCCTCAGTTTCATTATCTGTAAATGGAGCATACTGGGTGAATGCTGGCAGTCCCTCATGCCCTCAGGCATGCCATCAGGGGTTTGGGGAGACTCAGCTTGATTTTCTCATGTCCTCCTTCACTGCCAGTGTTGGATGGCTATTGCTCAAGGAAGATACTGCTGCTCAAAGTGATTCTCCTCGCTGTAAATCATGGTGACGCTTTGCAGTTTATGTTGTGCAGTGTTTATTTTTTCTTAACAAACAATCCGTTTAAGAAATTGAACTAGAAGTCAGAAGAGGAGAGGGGAAAAAAAAAAGAAGCGGTGTCTCATGAAAAGTCATAATACAAGTAATTGTGCAGAGGACTTTGATCAATGATTTTCCATTTTTTTACCCAGAACAAAAGGCCCTATGGTGAATTAGAAAGAGGCTGAAGTGTGGGGAAGCCTGGGTGTACCCCCCTCCCCCCCACCTGGGATTTGCATGTGACTCAGGGTCAGTCCTGTCCCATCTCTGCAGCTGCAGGACTGCCTTCCCTGAACCCCATTGTTGTTGATCATGGGGCTGGAGAAGATGAGCTCAAGCCATGGCACAGGGAGCTCAGCTGGAGATTCCAGTTAGCAAGGACGTATTGGACGCCTGTCATGCCTAGGGCACTCTGTGCATGGTGGGGCTGGCAGACCTGCACATGTCTCCATGGCAGCCTCCCAAAGCACACACAAAGGGAAAGGTGCAGCATTAGCAATTTATGGTGAGTGACTGGTTGGGTGTATGCTTATAGGTGTGAAGAACATGCAGACAAAGAAATTCACCTCAGCGGAAGACAGCAGCATGCAGACCAAGCATTTGAGGATACAGGAGGCTTGTTTCCAGTGTGGAAGAGAAAAGGCCCTGAGCAGGAGGCCATGTAAGCCAAGAGAAAGGATGGAAAGTCAGGATCTGTAGATCTGGTGCCTGATTGTTTGCGTCAAGCTATCTTCTAAGCAACAGAAAGCTACAGAAGATTTGGTGGTAGTATGAGGGGGACTGATAGTATGCTTCTTTATGTTACCTTGGGGCAAATCATGTCAGATATTCCTCACTTTTTACAGCTGAGGTCTGGAAAGTGTAAATGATTTTTCTTAAGCTGTACAGCTCGTAAGTAATAAAGAAAATCCTTCAGCCCTCTTTTTCTGACTACTAATGCTAGGCGATATTCTGCTCATGAGATCAAGATGATTTCGGCATTAAGGAAGGGGTTTCAGACTGAGATGGGCTTGAGATGCAAACAGCAGAGTGTGCATTCCTAACTTAGGTTCAGGTGTCATGCAATTCAGCAGGTTGCACATTCTGTCTTAGATGCTTGTATGAGTGCTGGGGACAAAAAGAAGAGATAAATGGCTCCAGCCCTCTGAAGGACAGAAGACACAAAGAAATACTCATTGATTCATCCACTCAACAAGATTTTGCTCTTCTTTTCCCATGTTGCAGACCCTCTGTGAGATTTGGAGGACAGTGACATGACAAATTAAACAGTGGGGACCCTCCATATATGTGTTACACCTAACAGGGACGAGTCCCACGAAGGGGAGACTCTGAGTTCACAGTGAGGGAGACCCAACTCCAACAATGACAAGCTGGAAAGAGTTGAGGATAAGGACCTCCAAGGACACTTAGCTATGTGATGAATGGGAAGGGTTGCTTTAGGGTGAATGAAGAATAGGACCTAATGGAACATAATCTGTGCATGTAAAGACCATGGCAGACTATGTACTCCTGCTTCTGGTGTGGACACTGGTAAGCTATGGTTACATGTGTTCTGGAGAGGAGGAGCCACAGTCTCCAGGAGGCAAGACCACCAACAAGAAGCAAAGTCTTATAAATGCAGGAAAGTTGACTTAAAATTCCCTTTAAGCAGGATAAACCTATACTTTATCATCCAAACCAGGGCATTTTTAAGCATAAAAGGATATGCTGTTAATAATTTTGATGGATCAACTATCAGGCAAATGGGAATGCATGGAGCCCTACTTATAAGGCACCCCCAGGGCTGCTATGGAGTGATGGGCAGCTGTGCAGCTGGCAAGGGCTGGGCAGCTGTGATTCCTGAGATTGGAATTTCTAAGGTCATTTGCCCCAGGGGATTTGGTGAGTGGATTAGGCAAGGTTCTTATTCCTTGCAGCTAGAGATTGAATTTTAGTTCCAATCTTCTCTCCTCTGTACCTGGATTGTCGTTTCCCTCTGCCTGGCCCTGTGTGGATGTCCCTGTTGTCAGTAATGGGAGCTGATGAGGGAGGAACAGATATTCAGTCAGCATTCAAACCACAGCCCTATCTTTACCTCCTGTGTGATCTTAGGCACATTGTCTGATGGACTAAACCTTCTTACCTTTGAAATGGGGTGTTAGAATGCCCACCTCAAAGAGACATTGGAAAAATTTACCATGGGCAGACTCCAGTCAGTTACCTCATTTGGCCTTTTATGTGAAATTGCTTTTCCTCCAACAAAATTCTGATGTCTCTGCAAGAAGAAAGTCTGATATTTTGTCTTCAGGTCATTAAGAGAGGGCATGAGAACTCTGCATTGGAGCTGGTGGGGAGGAAGGCACAGGCTTAATGGTGAAGGCATTTTAAGGATGTTCCACTAAGTCAGGCTGATTCGGAAGTCCATAGTACTGGGTGTGTTGTTATGCACAGGCTATAAAGAAGACCTGATGAATTTGAGCCTCCTAAAAAGGGGTGAGAGAGAGAACTGCTGGCCATCATGTCACAAGACCTGTCCAAGAAAGGAGTGTGGGAGTTTATTGGAGAACATTCCTGGGGCCCATACCAGGACTCCTTCAAACAGAAATCATGTTGCAAGGGGCGTCAGGTTTGCATGAAAAATGTGCTCACTGGTGAAACCCAACACCACTGTCTAGGGCCATCATAATGGTAGGTGTCCTTGCATAAGGGCAGACATATTGAAGAAAAGGGTAAATTTAAAAATCCCAGAGGGAGGATTTTTAGGAAGAATGCTGGCATTGAGAAATTCATACATGAGCTCTCTGCTTCTCAAGGTTTGTAGCAGGAGCCCTGGAGAGCACAAGCCCCCTTAGAAGATCTCACATGAGGAGCCCCCAGTTGGACTTTCTTTTCCTCAGCCCTGCTCACAGTACCTCTGCTCTTGTTCCCTGACATAACCTGCAGCTGTGCTACCCTCCTCTACAAGATGCCCTGGTTCATCTCTCCTCAAGAAAACAGTTTCTTTATTCAGAACTCTGGATGTGGAAGGAGATGTAGTATCCCCAATTCCCATTTGCTCTTACTTAAGCATATAGATTTGTCATGCTTTAAGGGTTTTACTGCTTATCCCTGAAGAAAAATGGACAAGGACTTAACAAAACACAGACACAGAAAAGGAAATAAGAAAATTTTTGACTCAAAAGACTTTCTCCTCCTGGGATCTGAGCTCTGAGTCCCTACAAAAGTTCATAAGATTTGAGGGGTCTCAACCTTGAAAGTTTAAACCTAAGGGCAGAAATCATCCAATGTCCCTCAGTTTTTCCTCCCTTAGCTTACCCCAGCCCCTGAGATTCTGCCATTTTGAGAAGTGCTTTTGGAGATGTGGACCATTAACATTGTTAGACATGCATGTTTTCCAGGACACTTCAGGCCTGCTCTAGTATGGGCCCCTATCATGTGTGTGGCTCTTATATGTATAGAGTTTGAGACGTTTTGACTTAGCTTATTTCTTTGTGTTGAGAGTGTACAAGTTGCTGTTGGCCAAATAATGTCTGCTAATTCATGCAGACAACCAAAATGTTGCTTAGCAAGTGACAGATCATTGGATGTGAGGGAGCAGTAGAAAACATAGACCTGCATCATTATCCCACAAAGAAGGAAAGAAGGGAGGGGAGGGTTCCCTAATTTCTCCTCCATCTTCATTATATCTTCCAGTTGATTACAGTCCCACTGATTCCCTAGTGATAGTACCAATGTCCACTCCCCATTTCTATTGTCAGTGTCATTTCACCACTTCTTCTCTTTAGTCCATCAACTCAATAACAATTGTTATGTGTCAGGCTCCGTGCCAGATCTGGAACATGACCCTCGTGCTGCCTATTCTGGACAGCAGCCATGGGTACTCTTGGGCCTTCTGGCTCCAGTGTCACCCTCCATGATTCCTTCTTCCATTCTGTGAGTAAGGATGCTCTCTAAGACAAGATGTGACTGCATTGTGCCATTCAAGATGAAGTTGCACACTCTGAGCAAGGGGCAAGGTGCTTGCAGGTGTGACTTTGCCTACCTCTCCAGGCTCTCCTCTATTTCACTGCAGCTCATAACTAGCAGTAAGCTGGAACAAAACTATGTGCAAGATGGCACACATCTGATGCATTTCCTCACCTCCGGACCTTTGCTTAAACCTCTCTTCCTACTGACTGTGTCCTTCCTTCCTGGAGAATACCAATTCTACCTTTTATGATGCTATTTGACAAACCACTCTTGAATACAATCCCCACCCTGTCCCTGGGCAAGAGTGCCTCCAATTCTGTGTCTCACTATGCCTCACCACTGACACCTCCAGGAACACCTCCTTGCTTTCCCACTCTAAGCCCTGGAAGGTCAGGGTGCTGCCTGCTGTGCTTTGGGTCTGCCACTCCTGGTCTTAGTGTCTGACCCATGCTGTTCCATGATATGTTCCTGCTGAGAGAATGCAGATACCTAGATTTCCTCCTGTGGCACCTAAGTTAAAATGTAAATAGTTGTTGGTAAGAAGAATAAAAATAAAATCAGCCCAGCCATTATTTGAAGTCAGGACTATGTCTTACTGTCTACATTCATGTCTGACACATCACATGCTCACAAAGCTGTTGCTGAATAAAATAAAAAGATGAGGGAATGATAATTCAGGATTGAGACAATCCTACCCTTTAATCACAGTTGTGACCTGGCATAGGTCCTAATAGTACATAGGAGCAGGCTCATTGTTCTTTATCAGGTCATGTTTTTCTATCTTTCTGCTTTCATGTGAGTGCAGACTAGGAAATGTCTAGTCTGTCTTCCTGTATCAGGGAAGGAAAATTCAGGGCTGAGATGTATGTGTGCCTTGACTCCCCACTCTTTTACCCGTGGTCCCACGTGGCTCTTTTTTTTTTTTTTCTGCTGAGCACAGAGGAAGCACAGAATCCTTCTTAACACAATGATATAGTCAATCACTCCAAGTCAATTACACGTAAGGTGAAGTTTGTTTAACATCCTTGTCCAAGAGCTTCCCAGCCCCCCTTTTTTTTTGATAGATTTCTCCTTCTCCAGCCTCAGACATCCCCGTGAAAGTTCACAAACACCTTGAAATACCTTAGTATGGCTTCAGTGTAGTCTACAAGGTATTGAAGAAAGCAAAGCACATCTTGTAGGGCCACCAAGCTGCTGCCTGCCTGGGAGACAGGGGACCTGGCACAGTGAGCAGCTCAGCTTTGGCTTCGAGCTTCTCCACCCAGGGTTTCAGAGTTGTCCTGGCTACTGAAATTGCAAATCTGGGATAACATTAGCAATGTTAATACGCTGTAAAACTTTCTATGTGTGAGAATCTCACCTAAGAAGAAAAGGAGATGGACCCACAATGGCTGGCTTTTCATCTTCTCGATGGATTTTATTATAGTAGTAACAAGAGCAATTCCACTTAAAAGACTCTTGTCAGATAACAGTTACAGTAGATTATAAGTCAGAATGGGGAACAATCTCTACCCTGTACACATTTGGAATGGCCAGAGGGAAAAAAAAAGAGCATCAGGAAATAAAGCTCACTGGTACACCCATGAAACTTTTTCAGGATTCTGGGGATGGGCGTGAACTGGGGGTCAGCTAATTAAGGAGGCAAATCACATGACTCCATTGTCAGGCATCAGCAGAAAACAAAATGGACTTTTAAGAGGAGTCTGGAATTATAATTTTTATTACTCAAAAAATTCCACCTAAGACTAGGGCAAAGAACGTGCCAGGCCTTTTATAAAAGCAAATTTGGCACTGGTAATTGTCAGTAGTCAGGACAGCATACTTACCTTGGAAGGGGAAAGGGGATTTTCATCACCAAGCAAATGACCAAAAAATTTTATGGAGGTGTCTCAACAAGAGAGATAGTGTCATATTCCTGGACTTTTCTGTTGCCTGGCTGATGCACATCACCTGTATTCCTGTGACATGTCATGTCCTCTCTTGATGCCAATTGAAGTCCAGTGGCATTAGTCCTGTGGTTTGAGTCCAGCCATTGGCTGTTTTTATCTTTTACCTGGTTTTCCAGAGATTTGGAGACTGATTTTATCCTGTTTTTGCTGTGGGCAGTTACCAAAACCTCAGTGAGTGGCCTCCTTACATGTGAGAGCCATTTGTAAGAGCCATACAGATAACCTGGTTGGAGTTTTGGGGCTCAAGCTCATCTCTCAGCAGAGCTTTGGTCTCTGATTCCTTTTCTCAGCTGTCTGTGGATGCTGATGACAATTTCCAGATCCACTGTATTAGGAGACAATGTAGTATCTGGGACCATGTCTGGGCTTAATTGAGGTAATACAGCAGATGTAAAAAAAGAACGCCTTGTTTATGGGATAGACAAAAACTTCTGAGTACTGCTGTCAGAGGGATGCCAGATCACAGAAATTTTCATCCAAACATTATTAAGAAATTAGCCCCAACAGTAAAAAAAAAAAAAAAAAGACAAATTTAGTCAGTAAACTAACCCAGAAAGGTCATGCACCTCAAAGCTGTAGCAAGGAAGGAATAGACGATTCTGGTACATAGTGACTCTCTATATAACCAAAGCTCTCCCAGAAATTATTGCTAGTGTTTTTTTTAAGTGTTGAACTTAGGGAAGTGTATAATTAAACTATTATATATCTGTTTAATTATGATCAAGCCATTAACAATAACATTTGCAAATAGTTTATAACAACATGAAATGTTTACATTAGTATAGGACTCAAAATTTTATATGTGACATTATTCAAATTTTGATGTGAAAAACTATGTATTAAAAATCCCAAGAGAAAATAAATTAAGACTATTTTAAATAAACTTTTAAAGAAATTTTATAATTTTAGATTTATAAAAAATGTGCAAAGACTGCAATTTCTTTTTTTTTTAATTTTCTTAATGTTTATTTATTTTTGAGACAGAGAGAGACAGAGCATGAACGTGGGAGGGTCAGAGAGAGGGAGACACAGAATCTGAAACAGGCTCCAGGCTCTGAGCTGTCAGCACAGAGCCCAACACAGGACTCGAACTCACGGACCGCGAGATCATGACCTGAGCCGAAGTCGGCCGCTTAACCGACTGAGCCACCTAGGTGCCCAAGGTACTGCAATTTCTATATACCCCACCCAAGTTCCCCCTACTGTTCACATCTTACATTACCATGGTACATTTTTCACAGCTAATGAATCTATATAACAGTGTTTTTAAGTAGAGAAGATGACTCAAAATCTCTTATGGCAGAGTGATCAATTTTACTTTTGCATGAAATCCACAAGCCTTATCCCCATTGTTCTGTCATGTCTACTCATATGTCCCACAACAGAATAACCAAACATCAGCGTAGAAAAGCAAAGGTTGCATCTTGGTAGCTGAAGGCCCTTCCTAAAGCACAGGAATTATCCTGAGTACTGGGATGAGTGAAATAAACTTGGTCCCCACAGAGAAGTTTCAGAGATTCCTGGAGGTTGGAGTGGAGTAAACTGGCAGGTTTGTCTTCCAATTCTTTTGCAGCATTGCTTGCAGAGGTGGGAAGGACTTGCCCTTGCCCTTGCAGGATCTAGGCACATGAGGGCAGGGACTCAGCCTAATTGTACCAGCTGACCTCACCTGCTGGCCCATGTTCAAGATGGTATTAGAGTGGCTACTACCTTTTCATCTGCTTTGCTAGGAAATAGTACTTTCAGTCCCAGCTTCATGGTAGACACAGCTATAGATGAGTATGGAAATGCCAAGAGGCTAGATTCAGGGGCCCTGAGTTTGGGACAAGATAAGGTAAGTATGAGGCTAATGAAATGCATTATGTTCGACTTGAAATTTAATTCATAGAACTGAGGCAGAAAGAAGTTTGCCATTTATTCTCTGGTTGACTCATCAAAATGTTTGATTAGATACTATGTGCTTAGAATTATACAAGGATGGATTTTAAAGCCAAATTGTTTGGCCCTCCCTCTCACATTGAATAATTTAGAAGTCTGTCCACATTTGATCAAATTTTTAAACATTTTTATATTTCCACTTTCTTGGTGAAGATATAATCCTAAAAGTACCCTTATAATATATTTAGGATCTATCATACAGATATGTCCCAAATAAAGGCTGAAACATATGAAGGTCTTACATTATATAGCAGGTGATCTAGGAGACAGGGGTATTCTTCAAAAGAATATCACCTTTCCAAGCCAAGTGTGGCAACAACTATGTCCACGAAAACCCATGTAGCAAAATCGTGTCTTGTCTGTCCTTCAACCTGACTTCCAAAACTTGAATGTAGTTTGCTTCATCCTTGCTTTCTGGGCTGGTCATGAGAAATCCAAACAGGCCTGAAGGCCTAAACTGAAACTCAGGCTTTGTATCCAACAAACACACAGTTAAGGTAAGTCTAATTTGATGCTGACTCATGGATTTTTCCCAGAAAGCTGTGACTTATCATACCACCAAAGACGTCTGCTGGGGACCTGAAGCTTCACTCAGTGAGGACTGATCTGACCAAGGGAAGACAGAAATCCAGAATTTGGGTGTTTAAAGGGAGTCCAGGAAGAAGTTTTGAAAAGTAGATGAAATCACCAGAAATGATAATGATTTTGCTAGATAAAAATACCAAGATGCTTTGCATAGAAGTTTTGAAGTCTAGGCCAGAGAAAAGTAGAATATAACATATTCATCATAGTAACAATAATTATGGTGATTGATTAACAGCAGCCCACATGCCCCAAAGTGCCTGGGATGAGCCAGGCTCAGTGTTAGTGTTTCCCATGCATGCATTATCTTGTTGAATTGGCTAGTCTGTGATGCAGGAATTACAAGCCATGTCTTCTGGAGGAGGCTGCGTGTTAAGCACACAGAGGTGAAATTTGGCTTGTCTAAAGTCAAGTTGTCTCCCTTACTTCAAAGCCCCAGCTTCTGAGCACTGCCCTTACCCATCCATCCATCCATCCATCCCTCCATCCAAACATGTGGAAGGCTGACAGTACCAGCTGGTAGTGAGCACTGGGTGTTTCAGAGTCACATCTGGGAGCCTTCTGCTTGTCTGGATTATGAAGTGGGGCCCACAGGACCATCACATGGGCAAAGTTTAAATAGGAGATTAATTACTTCTTGAGAATAAGTGTGAAAATTTAGAACTTTGACAGAAGATGGGTAAAGTTTTTTTTTCTCTCTCTGAATGATTTAAAACTAGATTTTCACCTCACTTGACTAAGTAATATTTTTATCCAACCAAGAGCAAGGAAATGAATGAGAACATTTCTGTTCTCACTCAATTCTAAGATTAAGTATTTTTTTCCTAAGAGTGACTTAGAACATATCTACATGGAGGGGATAATGAGAGGGTTGATTTTGCTATTTCATTCCTTATTTTTGGTAAAGGAGAGATGGTTTAGAACAATGTAACAGTATAATCTAATGAACCAAATATTTTTTAGGAATCCCAAAACATTGTCACTTTTCAAATGGCTATATGAAAACATTCAATTTTGAAACATGTATCTTAGCACTAGTTTCATTCTAAAATAACTTTTTTTATAGCCAATTTATAAACTCCTGCGGTACTGGTACCCAATAAAATTGACAGGGGACCTTTAACTATAGTGGCACAAATGTTGCCACTGCAATAAGGGAATGAATAAAAGCATCATCAGACCTGTCTTTTTACATATACTTTGATGTCTTCAGTCTGTAATAAGACAGAGGACTCCTTATATTCATGGAGTTCTCAGAGTTATAAAAACATTGACAAATATATGGCTGTGTACAGAGTGTCCCAAATGAAACATTTTTACTGCCCAGTTCAGTCCTGGCTGGTGACAGGGAGATCAGGGGATGCCAAGCCTCTACATTATTTATTATGGATGTTGCTGCTCTTATAAAAGTGTGAGAAATATCATAAAGCATCTGAGTGGAAAAACTGATTATTTTGTTATTTTGTGCCTTTGTTACATGGCATCCTTCATGTTGGTTATCTGAGACATTTCATGCTGTTAGCAAAGACTATTTTTCCACATTGACAAGACTTCTGTATAGCAAGATAGTAATCTTATTAAACATTATGAAGCTGGGTTCATTAAAAAGAGGGAAAGCATTCCATGAGGCATTCATAGTGGCCCCCCTCACACTGGGTGTTCAGTCTGTGTAAAGAATCACATTCTATCATGATGATAGATCAGGCAGATAAATGTGGGGATCCAAAAGATGAGGTGTGCAATGAACTGGAAGGGATGTAATGTGGAGATGAAGTTGACAGGGAATTCTACCATGGAGAAAATTTGATAGTAGATCTTGTTCTCAGGACTGAGAAAAGCTAATATGTCCTGGTGTCTGCCAGACCAGGAGGTCATTTTGTTTATTGAGCCTAACTAGACTGCACAGGTGAAGAAAGACTTCAAACTGTACTTAAGAAGAGTAGTTAAGATACTTAGGAATGTTGGATCCTGCCTCAGCGGAAGGGAGGGAAAGCCCCTGGACAGAATGTAGATCATTTGAACCCTAAGAGCAACAGGCTGGGGGGATCCATATTTGGAGTATTGGGGCAGGTGTTCAGGATAAGTCCTGAGAAGAGGAAGAGGAAGGTGAATGCCAGCTCCAGTGGGTGCTGACTTGGGGTGAAGGTGGCCTGTGGTATATTTGTCACTCATAAGTCCTGCCTTTCCTTATAGTGTGTGATCTGTCCCACACATGGGCTCTCCTCCAGCAGAAGCTGAAGCACCTGCCTCAGCTCTGAGGAAGAACAGAACTGCTGCCTTTGCCAGCTGGCACTCCTGCCCCACTGGACTCTGGTCACTTGGAAGTCAAAGACTGTGTAGTACATGTCAGTTTCTCGGGCACTGAGCAAAGCATCTCTCACAAACTAGTGGTCCTAATTGCTGAGACACTAAGTAATGAAAAATCTAATGTTATAGAGGCTCAATCACTTCCTGCTTTGTCCTAAATTCCTAAAGGACAAGAATGTCCCTTCTCTTTTAATGTGGCCCTGTTCCTGGTGTACACATAGCTGCATTTATATATACATGAAGTAGTACATCTGTAAATTAAAGAAACTTAAACTGTTTCCCAATGCACATTAAGCTCCTTAAAGGTAAGGCCTATTTATATTTATATATGACCCATTACCTAGCATAGTGCCCCACATATAAGGATTTAGTAAATATTGGCAGATTGGAGGGAGGAGAAATCTTACAAATACTGCACTCTCTGCATTAGACCCTTTTTATCTAAATTCGGGTGTAGTGAACATACAATATTAGTTTTGGGTGTAAAATTTAGTGATTCAATACTTCCATAAAACATCCAGTGCTCATCACAGCAAGTGCACGCCTTAATCCCCATCACCTATTTAACCCATCCCCCACCAGCCTCCTCTCTGGTAACTATTAGTTGTTCTCTAAACTTAAGTACACACACACACAGACACACACCCTACATATTATTTATCCATTTATCAGTTAATGGACATTTGGGCTTTTTCTAAAACTTGACTGTTGTGGATAACGCTGCTATGAACATTGGAGGGAATATATCCTTTTGATTTACTATTTTTGTATTCTTTGGGTAAACACCTAACAGTGCAATGTCTGGAATATAGGGTAATTCTGTTTTTAACTTTTTGAGGAACCTCAATACTGTTCTCCAGAGTGGCTGCACAAGTTTGCATTCCCACCAACAGTACATGAGGGCTCCTCTTTCTCCACATCCTTGCCAACACCTGTTGTTTCTTGTGTTATTCATTTTAGCCATTCTAACAGGTGTGAGGTGACATGCCATTATAGTTTTGATTTGTATTTCACTGATGATGAGTGATGTTAAACATCTTTTCATGTATCTGTTGGCAATATGTATATCTTCTTTGGAAAATATCTATTCATATCTTCTGCTCATTTTTCAATTGGATTATTCATTTTTGGGTATTGAGTTTTATAATTTTTTTATGTATTTTGGATACTAACCCTTTATCAGATATATCATTTGCAAATATCTTCTCCCATTCTGTAGATTGCTTTTTACTTTTATTAATTGTTTCCTTAGCGGTTCAGAAGCTTTTTATTTTGGTGTAGTCCGATAGTTTATTTTTGCTTTTGTTTGCCTTGCCTTGGGAGACATATGTAGAAAGAACTTGCTATGGCTGATATCAGAAGAATTACTGCTTGTGTTCTCTTCTAGGATTTGTATGGTTTCAAGTCTCACATTCAGGTCTTTAATCAATTTTGAACTTATTTTTGTGTATGGTATAAGAAAGCGGTCCCTTTAAACCTGGGCAATGACTGAAACCATTCTTTTAACTTTCTGTATAGGGGTATATAACAAGATCTTACCTGACAGAGCCAAAAGCCTGAAAAGACTAGAGTAGAGCTTCTAAAATAAAAATGGGAAGACTCTAGGATTCATATTGGGTGATGTCCTACCTTCACATTGATCAGCCCTCTTGTGTCCATCTTGAAGCCTTATACTTAACTGTGAGCATCAGGATTTGATGCTTAGGACAAGATCTACACACCTTAGAGATGTATATTGTTAAGTAATGGCAGCATGTGGTGTACAAATCCCAGGCCACAAAGCTAGCATCCTGGAATTGTGATCCTAGCCTTATAACCTCAGGTAAATTTGTTTAACCTGTGAGGTTAAACAAACCTCTGTGAGCCTCAGATTCCTCACATGAGGAATGGGATGTCAATTCTTACTTTTCCTGATTATGGAAATAAGCAATAACATATTCAATTCCTCACATGCAATTGATACTCAATAACTGGTAACTTATAAATATTGATTTATGACATTGTGAAGTTTTTACCTACAGTAAATGATTTCTTCTTTTTATAATTTACAGAAGTAAATTGTAAATGAATTCTAATTCTAAAAGTTCAAAACACATACAAAATGTGAAAATTATCCTCTTCACTACAAACTCTCAGTGCAAATTTACCTGAAGGGGTCTGGATTGGCATTAAATATATACATGCAATTTGTGTGTGTTATTTACAAATAGGGTCTTTCTTCACTTATGATTCTACCTATTGCTTATTTCTGTCAACAATCAGTTGGAGATCACTCTAAGACATATCTTCATATTGGTTGCATAGTATTCCCCTGTATGCAATCATACTTCATTAACTACTCTCCAGCATTGAAGAAGGTTGTTTGTAGGATATGGAAGTGAACATCCTTGTTCATGCCACTCTGAGCTCTGTGAGAGCATTTTTCTAGGAGATACAATGATTTCCCCAGTTCACTGTGTCTCAGCATCCTCATGTCACAAGACCAACCTCCTTCCTTGGCTTTGTTGTGCCTAGCTTCACGGCGGGGGGAGAGGGGTTACCCTCCATGCACAGGTTTTCTTATTTATAAACTAGAGAGTACCAGCTGACATGAATTCTAGTACTAGCTGAATAATTTGTGTACCTTTCCAGCTGTGGTTTCAATCACATTTTTTTAAATAGACTATGTTTTAGAGCAGTTTTTGTTTTACCTCAAAATTAAGTGGAAGGTACAAGATTTCCCATGTACCTCCTCCCCTCACACATGCATAGTCTCCCCATTATCAATACATTCCATCACAGTGGGACATTGTTATAACTGATTATCCTATATTGACATATTATTTTCACCTACAGTCCATAGTTTATATTAGAGTTCATCTATTGTATGGGTTTAGATAAATGTATCCACCATGGCTTCAATTAAAAAAAAAAGTTACAGAGAGGGAGGGAAGCAAACCATAAGAGACCCTTAAGGGCCGAGAACAAACTGAGGGTTGATGTGGGGTGGGGGAGGGGAGAAAGTGACTAATGGGCATGGAGGAGGGCACTTGTTGGGATGAGCACTGGGTGTTGTATGGAAAACAATCTGACAATAAATTATATTTAAAATAAAATAAAAAAGAGGCCTCATGCAAATGAAAAAAAAAAACAGATTGATTTTTTCCCCTAGATACACAGCAATACCTTTTTGTTGACTCTGATCCTGAATTTCTGTTAAAGGCAATGCCACAAAGGGAAATTTCAGGAGGATTTCTCAGAAGGATGGCTATGAGAGGAATGAACATGTCTTATTGGAGGTGGGCCTGTGCAGGTGTATGTGTGAGCACTGCGTGGGCCACTGAGCTGCACAGTCTGCCCTGGAAATTTGGCTGTTCTGGAAATGAAATGTAATGGACTTGATCATCACTTTGCACCTACTGTACTCTTGGCTCCATACTAGGTTCTTGGTACATTATGAGAGCTGGACACAGGTACATCAAAATCAAGGAACTGGGGATGTGTGTGTATCTGTATGTATTTGTGGGTGTGTATACATGTATGTGCGTATATGTGTGTGGGGCTGTTTGTGTGTATGGACATGCGTGTGTATGTCTAGCTGTATATATGTATGGGTATGCATGTGTGTGTGTATGTGTGGGCATGTATATATGTGTGTATCTAGGTATGAATGTGGGTATGTGTGGTATCTGTGTATGTGTTCCTGTGCATGTGTGTATGTGCATATGAGTGTGTTTGGAGATCGACATGTGTCTCAAAGGCCACCATTACAGCAGTAGGTGTCCCCATAGAAGATTTCAGCAGAAGACAGGAGTGTTATCGTGTGGGGCCCATAGGTGGTAGAAAAGGTGTCCTGGTGGTTGCTGGGTCTCAGGAATCAGACAAGAGTGGGAGCACAGGACTCTCAGGGAGACAGCACTGGGCACTCGTGTTGGAGGAATGGTGAAATGGGCATCCAGAGCCTGAGCTCCTGAGAGTGACTTCAGCTTCCCCTTAGGGCATTGAAGTCACAAGATTATCTAGAAGATTAAACCAAATGAAAAACACACAGTGTTTTATAAAGTATAAAGTACTGTATAACGTGGTTATTAGTGAAATTAAAATGTGAGGCAGAGGATTAGAGGTTGAGGTAGGGTGGGAGGACAGAGGAATTGGGCTAAGCAAAGCATAGGATACAATCTGATTCTACATACAATCAAGCCCAGGGATTTGGTCTGTGTGGCCAGCCTGGCTGGCTAGTCAGAAAAGTACCAGCCCTGGAGGTACAGAGATGAGCCTGGCTTTGTGTGGGAAATAGAGAAAAAAAAGAGAACTTCCATGCAACAGTCTCTGCAAGGGCCATGGGGAGGCTGAGGACAGGCCTTGAGGCCAAAATGGGGTGCAGATGATCCCACAGGGAAGGTTGTACTTCCACTAGGGCCCAGGCAAATTAGAGGGGGCACCAGGGCTGGGGATTGGGTAGCAGGAACAACCACATGGTATCTGTCAAGGATGTAGGTAAGCCTGAGCTCCCCTGAGCAGCCATGGGCTTCCTGTATTTCCAGCTTCTGCATACCTAGAGCCCAGCACAGCTCCTGGCTTAGTGTTCAGTGAGTGTTGCCAAATATTCACATCTGTCAGTGGGGCACAGAGATGAGCTCCGATTAGGGTTTGTCATTCAAGTTCCCTCGTCAGCATCTGATCATGATTCTTCTGCATCACCCCTTTCTGCAGGTGTGGGAGAAGTATCAGTCAAGCTGCCAGGCACTCACAAGAGGGAAAGGTTGTAGATGTGTCCTTGGAGGGCTGTGGTCTGATTCCTACTTTTCTAAGTCTCCATGATAGAAATGTCAAGTTGGCAAACAAAAATCAAAAATTACTGTTGCACTAATTCTTCAAAAAAGCAAACCCTCCAAACCCTGTCTGAAAAAAGATTGCTTGCTATGCCAATGTCTTTATTTATTTTTATTTCAGATAAAATGTTTCAAAAAAGTACATAGTTCAAATGATGATACTCAATTGAAAACAGAACAGATTATATTTATTTTAATACATACAAAATGAGTTATATTTCATTTGTGAGTCATTTTCTATTTCCTTCTCTTTCAGATAATTTATTTTTGACAATAATCACCATTGGTATCTAGTGACATTGATATATCTGGTAAGATGAGTACACACACACACACACACACACGCACTGCTCCCTAAGCAGTCAGCTGAAAGATTACAAATCAGTCAAAGATCTGAATGTATACCAAGATCTTGCAGCTTTATTTATCTTCCCTCTAGGGTTTGACAAGCCTCTTACTTGTTTTCTTACTTTTACTTGAGGCTCTGAAGCCTTGAGCCCCCACTGTTATGGGCATCATTTATACTGTATTTGAAATGACCACTGCTGTGTCTGTCCTGATGAGCTATTCTGAGGATACATGCTATAAAAATGGAGGCACGTGATCTGGGACTGCTCTTCAAAGAGGATGATGAATCTTTCTGATGTAAGTATGAATCTTTGAAGCCTCCCAAACAGACTAGTCAGTGAGAGCTTCCCAGAGCTTATGAAACTGAAACTATGATAAAGTTCCTTATCAATGGAACACCCTTGATTAACTGATTTTCACTAAGGTGCTAATAATAACTGATATGGAAAGTGGCATTTCCCCAAAGAGAAACAGTCTTATTCATATTTCTGGACCCAACCCCCACTCCGAGAATACATTTCTACTGGTCAGCCTTTTTTTTTTTTTTTTTGAATTCTGAGAGAATACTGAAGTTTTAAGGAGTGGACTTTGTGGTCACCTTTAAGTCAGTCTGCACAGGCAGCCTCTTCCTGATCCTAAAGGAGAATCCAGGGAAAACAGTGAGATCCACAGGTTTTGCGGTGACCTTCAGCACACGTGTGGTGCTGGAGGCATTGTGCACCAACATGGTGTTTCCTCTGCTCAGAGCCTTGCCTATCTCTGTACCCTAGGACAACTTGCAGCATGCAAGCACCCATTTTCCTGGACTGTGGGTTAGAAGTTCCTTGAAAGTTGGAGCTTTTCTTAACCATGTTTGGTTTCTCAGCGCCTACCTTAGGAACTGGAATATTGGTATTGATGAGAAAAGGTCAGTTGTGTGAAGGAGAGCTACTGAATGTTGTCTATGTCTGCCATATTCTGGACCTTCATCATCTCACCTGCACCTCAAGATGCATATGTGGGTGGGGACCATTAGCCCATTTCATACATGAGGAAACTAACAGCATCACTGCTGCCAGCTGTGCCACCCTCTTGCCTGCTCGTAGCATTTAGAAATGTCTTAATTTTTTACATATGGAAATCTGAATGACTTTGGAAAAAAAATTCTCTGCCATGTGTGCCCTGGAGTTTCTCACAGATTATACTCATCTTACAAGTCAAAGCCAAGTCACATGCTTAAAGAGAGTTTAAATAATTGATCATGCCCATTTCTCAGTCGATTTGTCTCTGCTCCCCTGCCTGATTCCCTATCACCTTTTCTCACGCTGTACTCAGTGACATTAACCAGAGCTTTAAACTTCAAATCATTCAGTGTCAAGAGGCCCCAGAGCTATGAAATTCATCCCAAATTTTCTAGCAAGAGACAGAGGATTCCTTGAGCAGTGTGATGTGACAAATAGCCAGACTTTTCCTGACCATGAAGAAAGGAAGGAATCTGAGCCTGAGGTGGACATGTGTGCAGGGCAGAAAGGACGGCTCTCCAGGGTATGCAGATTCCAGAAAACATCCACTGGGTACTGACTCTGGACTTGCAGCTGACTTCAGAGAGAGGGAGGGAAGGAGGGAGGGAGGGAGAGAGAGAGGGAGAGAGAGAGAGAGAGAGAGAGAGAGAGAGAGAGAGAGAATTTTAAGGATTTTCCACTGGTTTTTAAAGCTAGCCACATTCCATCAAGGAATGGGTTGATGAGTGCACTTTACCCTCCAGGCAGCCTTGACTCAGAGGCAGTGTAGCCCAATGCTTGACACCATTGTGATGTGAATCCTGGCCCTGTCATTTGTTAGCTATATTGCCTTGGACAAATTACATAACTTCTCTCATGTTCCACTAAAAATAATGGAATAACTTGCCTTCCTAGGTTGGTATAAACTAATGTTCAAGTTCTTTTTCATTCCAAATCTATGTGTCCTTGAGGAGGTTTTGTGCCTTTCTGGTAACATCCTCAATTTGCAAATATACTATAAAATGTGTGAGGGAATTTAACTAAATTTGTAAAAAAAATGTTAATCATTTATGGAAATTTAATCTGAAACACTATGAATGAATGTACACTTAATAAACAGATGTTATACTCATAAAAACAAAAAATAATGAAAAGGATGGAATAGATACTTCTGTCCCATCTAGTTACACAGTAAGGTAGCACTGCTTCCTTCATGTAACCTTCTCAGTAAAGTCAATTCAACTGTAAAGAACTCATTGTTGTTTAAATTTGAATAAAGTCATGGAACACTTGTGAGAAATGCTTTCACTGACATAATCTCACATCATTGTCTCAACAACCCAGGTCTGGCCACTGAGGAGTTGCCTAAACTGGACACTGTGATATTTGGTCACATAGGAGGTCTAGTTATCAAGGAATGAAAAACATTCCCTTCAGTGTGTTTTAATCTGGCTCTAAAGGCATCCCCAAGGAATAAACCCATTGTTCAGTAACCTACATGTTAGCATCTTTCTTCCCCTTTGAACTTTGACCCAAGAACAGGTCTGACATAGGAAAAGATAAGGCTGAGTCCCCAGGGGTCACTGGGGGGTGACTACTGTCTGACAGGGATTTTGGTGGGAAGATTGAAAGCATCAGGGGGCGCCTGGGTGGCTCTGTTGGTTAAGTGTCCGACTTCAGCTCAGGTCATGATCTCATGGTTTGTGAGTTCAAGCCCTGTGTTGGGCTCTGTGATCACAGCTCAGAGCCTGGAGCCTGTTGCAGATTCTGTGTCTCCCTGTCTCTCGGTCCCTCCTCTGCTCATGCTCTGTCTCTCTCTGTCTCATAGTAATAAATAAATGTTAAAAAATTTAAAAAAGAATTGAAAGCATCAGAACCTTCCTCCTGGTATTATCAGTCACTGTTTATTACATGGCTCTGTGTTGTATCAAGCATTTAGAAACACTACCCAAATTGATTTTGACGTGAGCCTGCAATAAAGATGCTGTTGTCACATGTACCAGTGAAGAAAGGATGCCCAGAGAGGTTTTGGTCCCTTGGTCATTTGTTGGGTATGGCAGTAAGGTGGCAGAGATCTGTGTAGGCACAGCTATCTCCAGAACCTGGCTCCTTCTCTTTGTATTCCCTCTCCCTCCCACTGAGAGTGCTTACATGATTCCCACTGTTATGCCTCTGGCTTTTAATCCCTTGGGAATTAAACTGAGCTCAGAGGCCTCACTTCCTGGTTGGCCTGTACATCCAGGAAGGCCCAAAGACAGACTGTTATTGTAATGAGTGTGTGGCACCCTGAAAGTACCATTTTTGGGTGGAACTCATGCATGCATGTATGCCCAAGATGAGATATATGTATAACATATTACCCATTCTGAAACATATTCACCTCACCCCTGGACAGCCCTTGAGAGTTGATCAACCACTTACATGTGTATTTCACATTTGATCCCTACCACTGCTCCAGAAGATGGGCATTCTAGCCCCATGTCCAGACCAGGGAAGTGCCAGACCCAGGCGATCATGGTCCTTACTCACATCCCAGGGTGCAGGAGTGAAGGCCACACCCTGTTACACATTGCATCTTTGAACCAGATGCCAGGCTCTTTCCTCCCACCAGGTTTTTTTCTCCCGCCCTCAGTGTCCTGAGGGACAGAATGAACTTTCCAAGACCACAGAGTAAGGGGCAATGCCTGGGCTGAGGCCAAGTCTCTTGATGCTAGGTTGACTTTAAATTAAAAATTGGAAGGGTGCCTGGGTGACTCAGTCAGTTGAACCCAACTCTGGATTTCCACCCAGGTCATGATCTTGCTGTTTGTGAGTTCGAGCCCAGAGTTAGGCTCTGTGCTGGCAGCATGGCCTATTTGGGATTCTCTCTCTCTCTCTCTCTCTCTCTCTCTCTCTCTGTCTCTTTCTCCCTCTCTCTCTCTTACTCTCCCTGCTCATGTCCTCTCTCTCTCTCCCCCCCTCTCAAAATAAATAAATAAACTTTTAAAACACTGGAATACTGTTGGAAGGAAACTGACCAAGTTATCTTCCCAGTTTTGCTATAGTCTAGGATACACACACAGAAAGAGCAATGTGTGGGTAGTAGCCAGAAGAGGGCTGAGGATAGATATTCAGGACTCCCCAACCTCCATGCTCTGGCCATCTATTTAATGCTTCAGGGTCTCCATTTTCAAGGAGATGGTGGGGCTGTTGTGAGCAGCAATTGAGGTGACATATGTGAAGTGGCTAGTGGGGGGCCTAGGCCCAAGCAATTTCTCAGTAGGTTGCCTGTTACTGTCTCTGCCCTTACTTGCCCTGGACTCCCTCAAAGCCCCTTCCTGACATGAGCACATTCTTGGTTTGTTGTGCTTATGCATAGTTTTATGTAATTTTCCTATTTCACTGTAAGGACACACTGTGCTCATCTGAATTGTGCATGAGTGTTCTGTAACTCCCTGCAGCCATCCACTATCAGGGCATCTATTAGGGTGGTGACCTCCCAAGAGAGCTGAACAGCCCTTCTGAGGCCAGATTAGGAAGCTGAGAATATAGATATAGTTGTGGCCGTGTTGAGGTGGTACCAAGGTGGTCCCCGCACCTCCCAAAAGAGTTGGTACTCTATACCCTCATGAAGAATCATCACAGTGATGCCTACAGTAGGGTCATGCAAGTGCCTAATCGTTGCAACAGTCTGGCATGGTTGCTAAACACCTCTGGCAAGGATCCATATGTGTATTTATCCTCTGAACCTTTCTCAGTTCTTAATGCTTTAGTCCTTTGTTCTCTGTTTCCCTCTGAGATTTCCAGATAACTTGCTGATTAGATGGGTTCTCCTAGGCTCCACAGATCGTTAGTGATCCTGGAGGAAACTTTGCTTCCTGTCCTCCATCTTGTTTGACACGGCAGCTTGTGGGCACTGAATGGAAAACCATAATGGAGTGCATTTCTTATAGCTTGGGATGCTTTAGCAGGAGAAAGACTTTTTGTTGGTTTGTTTTTAGGTTACATTAGTCTTTCTTTTTATGATAGATATCTTTAATCTTTACCGGTAGCAAATAAAACCCTCTTGTTGGCAGTCACTATCCTCATGATAATCAGTTGTGCAAACATCCTATGACTTATGTCATTGTTTCTTTTTGTTTCCTTTTGATCCATTAAAAAAAAAATTCCCAAATGTAATTAGACCTCAGCTCTCCTGCATCCATTATTAAGTGAAATCTGTCACTTTCTGGATATTCACCTATAGCTCTTCCTTAGATGATCCCCAAATCCTTGGGTCTATTTCTAATCTCTCTTGAGATCCAGATGCCAGCTGCCCACATAACATCAATGTCACTGTCACTGGGCTCCAAACTAGCTTGCTTCTGGGACCAGCCATTCATCCAGAAAGGATTCCCTGCTGTGGATGAAGTTGCTGAGGCTCCTCCCACTATCCCTTCCCATGTCCAATAAGTTATCAATCCCAGGTTTATTTCTTCACAACCTCTTTTCCATCCCCAACTCATATTCTTACTTTACATCTAGATCACTGACATAGCCTAAGGGAGAATCATGAGTCATACAAGCTCTAACCACAGCTTTATCGGCTTGCTGCTGACCTTGTCCAGCCCTCTCACAGCTACCCTGAGGGTTATTTGCAAAATTCATTACTCTCATCATATTGTTTTCCTTGCAAACTTCTTTTGTGACTCCCTTTGGTGTATGGATTTAAAGTCCAAACCCTCCGCTGTGGTATTTGAAGTGTGTCACGATCTACTCCAAACTTCTCCATGGTATTGTTCAAAAATTTTATCCCCTCCAAAAGAATATTCCATTCTACCTTTCCTAACATGTCAACAGTTCTTCAGCTTTGCAGCTTTCCTTTATTCATCGGATAATTACTGGGCAAATGCTCTGTGCCCGGAACTGTGCTGGGTCTTGCTGGTGATCCCGCCTCATCCCCCTGAGAAACCCACTTATTCATGCTGTTTCTGCATCAGGGTGGCCTCCCCTCTCCCTTGTGGTCCCCTTCTCTTGAAACTCTGCAGTGAGACAGGGTATGCCTGACCTGTGAAAAACATTTCCCAGGACATACTGAGCACTTTGAAGATTATTTTGCCCTTCAAACAAGGAATCTCATGTTTGGGAAATCCAAAGATGTCATCCAAACTTCGGAGGAATAGTTTTTGTGCAAAGATACACATTACCACCTTATTTACCAGCTTTATTAAAAATATTGAAAATATGGGAACAGTATAAATAATAGAAGACACAAAGAACATAATAACTTGGTATGTTAACAATGAAGAAGAATATTACACATCTTTTCAATTTCTAAATATAAGAGATTCTGATAATATGGGCAAATAAAGCCTATCATAAATTATTTGAGAAAATCATACTGAAACCACATATATGTGTGTATATATATATTTTTATATACTTATAAAATAAAATGTATATTTATTTTTATATGTTTATTTTATATACTTATATATTATTCATTTAACAAAATTATAACTGCTGAACACATAATTTAAAAATTATATATATCAAAGAAAGACTGAGAGTAAATATATCAAAATATTACTAGTGATTATCTCTAAAATGTGGATTATAGGTAATTTCTTTTCTTGCTTTTCTGGTGTCTTCCAAAAATTTCATTGGATATATATAACAAGTATGAATTATTTTCACAATGATTTTTAAAAAACTGTACTTGTAACTTTTAGCCAATTCTATGTGCACTTTAGCACCCAGATAGAGCTCCATCCAGCCACACATCACTGTTAGGTTACCAAACAAATCTGTGTCCCTTCCTGTGAACTACAGTAACACTCATCACCTTTGTCACAAATTAGGCCTATCCTATGACATCATCTTCTTTATTTGTGTAGGTGATGACTTTCTCCCCAGTTAAATTGTGAATTCGGGGGGCAGGATATGCGGATGCAAACTGTGCCACTTTGGCATATCAATTATTTTGAGCTGAAGGTAATCAGTCCCAAGAGACTCAGGAAGAGGTTTTTGTGTGCATGCGTGTGTGTGTGTGTGTGTGTGTGCTCCTTACCTCCCCTTTAACTGCTTAAAATAATTTAGATAGTGGGACTATATCAGGAAAAGAATTATTACCAGAAATAATTTTTTACATCAGATCAGTTTCTCTGCATAGCATGGAAAACAATTGTTTACCAAACATTTGCTCTCCCCATCTTCCTGTGAATTGTGATCTTTCCCTGGGAGTTCCAGAACCCTACCCCTTTCTCTCAGCTTAGGGTGACATATAAGCCTCAATTGCCTCACTTTTTGAAAACCTCATATCTTTGGAGCTCCTGTACATAGAAAATTCTATTTTTTTTTCTGTCAATATGTCTTATGTCAATTTAATTATTAGATCAGCCAAAGAATCTAGAAGCCAAGAAGGGGAAAGTTTTTCTCCCTTACATGAACAAGAAGGGGACATGGCTTACCCATCACTGTGCACCTTGAACACCTAGCCAACTGTCTTGTAGAAACAGTCTTGAGTTAATAAATTGTGTTAACGTTAAGACCCTATAGTATTAAAGAGCCATATGAGGGACGCTTGGGTGGCTCAATCAGCTGAGTGTCCAACTCTTGATTTTGGCTCTGGTCTCAATCCCAGGGTCTTGTGATCGATCCCGACTTCAGGCTCCACAATGAGTGCATAGCCTATCTAAGATTTTCTCTCTCCCCCTCCCCCCCACTTGTACACTCTCCCTCTCTCTCAAATAAAAATAATAAAAACTATAAAAAAAGAGCCACATGAATGGCAAGTCGCCCTTTAATTTGAAATTAATAAATGATAACAAAGCAAGCTCATATCAGGTACTTGTTTACATATACATTTTTGTATTTACAGATATATTCTAGGAAGGGAAGACTATAGAGGGACAGCATTGTTTAAGCACCTGCTGTGGCAAGCATACTGATGACCACTTGATTTTTTGACTGTGTTGATTCTTCCCAACAGCCCTATAGAATAAGTCATTCTCTTCTCCTTTGAATAAGTGAGGAGATGCATGCTCAGAGGTATAAGTCCATAGTTAGCAGGTGCCAGGGCTAGCTGGTTATTCAGGTTTGTCTGGCTCTATTTTTCACACAGTAACATTTAGTTGCAGCAGAGATTTCTAGATACAGTGGGCATTGTCTCCTACTCCTTCTCCTTGTCCAGCCAGGCTTCAGGCCACTAAGAGGATGCTAAGAGTCAGGATGGGAAAACACAAGTCCCAGAGTGTACTAAGATCACATGTATTATTAACATTGTGGCTGTGGTTCTTTAAAATCATTGTTGAAAGCAAAGAAGACCATCCAAATGAGAGCTGAGTGTTTATTCAAGGCTTGCTACATAGCAAGGGAGTTAGCCACCTCCACTTGCATCTGGCAGAGACTCAATCAATGGCAGGCAGAGTGGGAATACTTTATAATGGAAACAGGGAAGGCTTCAGGTGTTGCCTGACTAGAGATTGCTGGCATGAAGAAGCTCAGGTGGACTAACCAAGAGAAGAGCATCCTATGGGATTTGTTGGTCATAAATTGAAGGCAGGAACAAAAATTAGGGAAGTTGTCAGCTATTAATCAAGTCCTGACTGCTCTGGACTACTTACTGCAGAAGTTGTGTGTTAGAATTCTACTGTCAAATATGGTTTGGCCATTGTCCTTTGATGTATGCACTTTGTCATCACAAAACTCTATAGATTAATGAAAAAAACATAAATAGGTAGATGGATAAACAAAGACTTCTTTCAGAAGGTAGGGGATGAAATAGATCTTTAAACATACCACATTTGGGCTGAGTGGAGTCCGGGGCATATGTTTGAAAATGCAGAAATAATTTGTAGTTATTTGTTTATACCAAAAGTGTAGAAAACTTTGTGAATCTTGAATCTGATCATTTTGTAGGTGCCCTCACACTTGCAGAGAAAATTGGAAATGTGAGAGTCCAAACTTCTTGTTACTAGTTGCAGAAAATGTTTGTATTTATTTAAATAATATACCAAGTCTCAAAGATTTGGTTTTCCTGTTCTGTGATTAGAATGTCATGCAACAGAGCTGAAAAGGCATCCACTTTGAAACTAAACAGAGCTGTTTTTGAATCCTTACTTCAGAACATTTACCCACAGGATCTTCAACAATTTAATTCATCTTCCTCAACAGAGATCAAAATGTCTACCTTCTGGGCTAATACTTGCAGAGATTAGCAGAAAAAAATACATAGGTATTTAGTGGAGAGCCAGTGCACTTGCTTTTTCATAGGTCCGAGATATCCAATGAGGTAAAATTCAAGAGAAAGTTGTATAATGGCTGCTGGTGCCCTTTTTCCCTGAGCAGGGTGAAATTCATTGTCCTAACATTTCCTGAAAGGTGATAAATTCTGTGTATGTCACCTCTTTCTCCGACCCCATTCAATATGGCTCCCTGTTGCCAGTCCTCCAGCAGTGGCACAAAACTAAGATTGATTAAACACATTTATGTCACACAGGTGAACACTGAGTCTGCACGGATTCCGTCATTTGCCTTCCCAGAAGGAACCTTGGAAACCTTAAAGCTGTGGTTCCCATTAGTGTTGCTACAGTATGGAATCTCCCATCAGTTCAGGCTGCTATGACCGAATACCACAGACTGGGTGGCTTAAACAACAAACATTTGTTTTTCACATTTCTGGAGGCTGGGAGGTCCAAGATCAAGGTGTGGCAGACCCAGTGCCTAGCGAGAACCTGGTTCAATTTCAGATATGTCTGCTAGATGTGTCTTCACATGGAAGAGAAAAAGAGTGAGAGAGATAAAGAGAGAGAGAGAGAGGGCACCCTGGTGCATTGGTATATTTTTCTATTTTTATAAGAGCACCGGTCTCATTGTTATGGCCCTACCCTCATGACCTCATCTTAATCTAATTACCTCCCAAAGACTCCCTTCCTAAAACCATCACATTGGGAATTAAGGCTTCGACATTGATTTTTGTGGACACAAACCTTCACTTCATAGCAGAGCCCTGATGCTAGAGCAATTAAATCAGAATTCTGGAGGTAGAGCCCAGACATCTATATGTATCAACAGCCCCCAGGTGGTTCTAAGGTGCAGCCTGCAGAGAGAACCTCTTCTTTATATGATAGAAGAAATGATTCATTCCAGCATGTGCTCAAAAGGAAGCAGTGCAAAGCCAGAGAGGCAGCATGAATGGGTATATGAACCAGAAGACAGCACACCCAAGGAAAGTCTGCAGAAGCAGAGAATGCAGGGTGTACTGGGGGCAGGACATATAACAGATACTGTGGGAAAATTCTAGACAGAGGCTTTATTTCATTATCCCAGTCAACACTATGAGGCTTATCCAATGCTCATTCCCAGCTGAGACAGCTGAGACTAAAAGTTACATGAGGCAGGTATGGTGGAGCCAGGACCTGAATTTAGCTCTGATTTCTAAAAGCACATAGTCTTGCTTCAGAAAAAAAGACAAAAAAAGAGAGAAATCAGTGAAACCAGCTAGTGGGTGAACTTGAACACTTCCCCACTCCACCCCAAAGGGAACTTTAATTTTCAGACAAACTAAATCCTAATTGGGAACCCCTGGATTGGTCTCCTCTCTGGAAAAATTCTTGATGCTGAGATTCATTTAGTGAAGGGAAGATAGCCCTGCCCTTGACCATTTCCTCTCCAGGAGATTCTGCCCTTTCTGGACAGAGTTCTCTGTCCCAAGTCGGTGGGAGTGAGTGGGGGGAATATTTTACTCTCCTGCTGTATGGAAGTATGGCCTGGGAAAACCATGAATATCAATTAGTTTGACTCTTCAGGTTAGAAATGAGGAAACTGAGCCCAGCAATTTGAGTGCCTTGTATAAGACCACCCAGGCAATATTGAAAAAAGTCAGTCTTAATATTTGGTTTCCAACCGACACTGTAATTTGAATGATTCCAAGGCAGTCATTCTAATATAACTGAGCCAACATCTTTCTTTCTTTCAGTGTCAGGTCTTGCTTTGAGCCTGACAAGTGGTGCACATGCCTGGGTTGGGAGAGGGAGGAGCTAACTGGTACAGCAGGTGCAGCTTGTGTGAAGTCTGCCTCACTTCTACAATACTGTCCTAAAACACGTAACATAAAGAGAAGAACAGTTCTGGATTTTGTTTAACCTCTGTGTTCCTGCCAAAGCAAAGGTCTGGCAGGAGAATCAGTGTCTGGCAACTTCAAATAAGGGGTTTTGTTTTCTGCTTCATCAAGTGGTGATCAAGAAACACCCGTATATGGGGGGCAACGTAGGAAAATAAGAAGAGTATGGGCTTTGAAATCAGTCAGGGCTTAGTGTGACCCTTTGTTTTGTCATTTAAAAGTTCTGTGACTTCTCGCATATTACTTAATCTATTTATTTTATTTTAACTTTTATCTGATGGGTAGTAGTTAAATAACATAAATCCTTGTAGAAACTAGGTGTTTACTAAATCGTTGTTCCCACTAAAACATATATCTTAGTATAGAGGGTGCTAAAGCTTCCATCGTAAAAACATTAACATTGCTTGTAGAGAAGAGATTGGAATTCACAGAAAAATGGATGAGAGTTTTTTTTTTTTAATAGACTTTACTTTTTTAGAACAGTTTTAGGTTTACTGCAAAACTGAGAGGAGGGTATAGAGATTTCCCATACACTCCCTACCCTCTCACACACATAGTTTCTTTCATTATTAATATATACTGAAAGAATTTTTACTGTATATTGTTTGTACCTCCTGAATTTTGAAACATGTGAATGTACTTCCTATTACAGTAATTATTTTAAACAAATAAAATAGAAGCAGAAAACAATTATCTACATCTTATTGGCTATCTTGGATAGGAAGAACTCACAGCATAAAAAAGGGGCTAATGTGTTTGGAATCTATATGTTCACATACTAAGCAAGCACTGTCAGTCTTCATTCCCATCCACCCGTGGTGCATTTAAAACTCCCAAATGACTCTGGATAGCAAGGGCCTGTGGGTATTTCTTCCATAGTGCCCCACTATGAGATGCACATTATTGAATGGATAGATTTCTCTGGCATTTTTAGAAATAATAATTTTTATTATGGAAGTTTAAGTATTCTCAAAAATTCAGTTCTAAAACAAGTGCTGTATGAAATATTTAAAAATGATTCTTCAAAAAAGAACTAGCTAGAAATATGGAAAATGCTTCAAGAAACCATTTCTCCCCTAGAGATAGACACAGGGAGAGAGAGAGTGAGAGGGAGAGAGTGAGGGAGAAATAAAAAGAAAGAATAGCAGAGAATAAATTCAGAGAGGCAAAGAAGTGAACCTGCTTCTTCCCGTGGGAAGGAGTGATCTCAGCTTCTATTGTACTAGGGCTTCTATTGCACAGTATAGAAGACAAAGTCTGTGGTACTCATGAGTGAGAAATTTGAGTGGAATATTTCTTCATAAAAATGAGACATTCAAATGAAATGGATGCAGCCATAGTGACTGAACTAAGAAACAAAAGCATCTTTCCCCATGCAGATATTTTTTTAAATTTTTATTTTTTTTTTAGCATTTCTGTGGTTTAAAGGTATACAAATTTCCTTTCCTGAGAATTTGATAGTAGAAGCTAAAGCTCACAGGGATGTCAGTAAAGAATTAGAATCTTTGTGACTGAAATAAACAAAGAACTTAGTCTGATTTTATTCTATGTTGTTAGTTCTCCTGGCCCTAATAGAAACAAAATGAAATTCTCCCAGAAAGAAAGCAATTTAAACAGAGGCTCCAAAGAATTTACACAAATGATATATTAATAAACATGATGTTATAAAAATAAATATATAAAATAAAATAACCAAAGATATAAGAGAATAAAACACTATGAAGGAGTGTCAATAGAAACAACAAACAGAAGAATCAGACCCACAAACACCCCAGATGTTGGGATTATTTGATATAGAATACAAAATAAGTATATAAAGAATGTACTGAAAATATGTGTAAAGATTAGGAGACTATGAAATTGGCCAGAGAAGTGTGAACAGAATTATAGAAATTAAAAATTATAATAATTAAATAAAAAGTTATTTTTAAGTTAGATAGCAGATTAAGCACAAAAATAAATAAAACAGAAAATGGATTTGAAAAAATTTTACAGAACACAACACAGGCAAACAAAAAGATCAAAAAATTTTAATGGAATTTAAGAAACATGGATGACACAAGGTAAATCTCCAAAATAAGTCGATCTTACTAGGAACCCAGAAGGAGAAACTAAAGAGTGAGGGAAAGGGAAAGGGAAAGTAGAGATAAAGTTTGAGAAACTGCCAGAAATGATAAACGGGACCAAGAAACATCCCAAAGCAAGATGCATGAAAAATAAATTCATATCTATAATCAGTGAAATGCTATGTTCAACTTGGTGAGAATGTCAATACAGACCTGTACACAAAGCAATCATATCTTTCTGGAATGAAGGTAAGGTAAAAAAAAGTTCTCAAAAAATGAAAACAAAAAACTTATAAAAAACTGAGTTTATACCAAACAAACGCTCACTAACTGAAATTCCAAATATGTAAAAGAAAGAAAGTGATAGCACAAGGAATATTTGAAATACAAGGGCAGGAAATGGATGTTAGAAATTTCTTAATAATTTCTCTCTGAATCAAAACACAGAACGAAAACACAGGACAACTGTAGCATAATGGATAGGGAGAAAATGATATTTGCACTGTAGAAAAGGAAAGTAATGATATTATCTTTAGTAACTTTTTAAAAGTTTCTATTCTTTTGAAAGATATTCCTAGACAAGGTTAACATCATATAATTCACATAATTATGTGAATCATCACATGATTCTACAGCGTCAGTTATGGAAAGCACCAGTCACTCAATTCCTTCTCCTTCTTACACCCTTCCCAAAGCATATAATCTTTTAACTAATTATTTACTATTCTAGCTAATTATTTTGATAAATACAGCAATATATGATTGAACAGCAAGCTCATGGTTCTATTTTCTTTTATTTTTCCTTTTGTTTAAGATATTATGCATTAACTTCCTACTATAAAATATTATGATTTTAATATATTTCATCTAATTCCATAAATGGACATTCCTCATCCTCTTATCATCCCAGTATAGTTGTATTATATTTTTAATTACATTAACAATCAGAATTTAGAAAATTATAGCTATAGAAATGGCATACACAGTTGAGTATTATGGTATTCTATTATTTTCATTTCTTACAAATTATTGCTTTTCCTGGATTTGATAATTCTTATTTTCATTTAATTTCTTGGCTTCGGTATACTTAGCCCTAAGTCCACCTCAAGTTACCAATTGCCCACATTTTACTTCATCAAAGCATCAGCTGTTCTGGTTTCCATCTTTCTTCTTGAAGAAATATCTCCAGGAGTCTTATGATATTCCCCTATACGGTTTGGTTTTCTTTTAAGGTTATGAATAGCTGTTGCCCTAGAATCTCTCTTCACCATCATTCTGGGGATTCCTTTGATTCTTTTTTTCTTTTCTTTTCTGTTTTGTTTTTTGGACCTCTTGTATTTTCTGTCTCACATATCCCTCTATTTTGGCTTACTTTCTCATTCTGGAGCAGCACAATCTCCGTTAGCTTCCTGGAAAAGGATTATAACAGGTAAAATTTAGAATCTTTGTGGGATGGAATGCAAGGGTCTCAAGGGCAGAGGGGAATTACATGTTTTACATTGACTATTTTTCTACAGGTATACTGCATACTTTTGCTTATATTTATTCTTTTAATTTAAAAAAAGATATAGAACAGTACAAAAATACATTATCATACAACCTTGTGTCCACCACACAGAACTTTTAAAAAAGTTTTGTTATGCAAATTGTCTTTTTAAAAGGAATAAAATAGTAATTAGTACACATTAATTCACTCCCCTGTCTCAAACCTACTTACTTCTCTTCACTCTCATAAACTATTTGCTAAACACCTTTATAGTCTGTTATTTTACTCTTATTCTGTAACCAAAAGTAATATAAAATTGTTGTATATATTTGCTTAAATTTAGTCAAATGACATTATACTACTGTCCATATTCATAATTACATTGCTGAGATCTGCTCTATATTATTTATACAGTTGACCCTTGAACAACAAGAGGGCTAGGGGCATCAATCCT
This sequence comes from Panthera tigris, assembly GCF_018350195.1. Classification (NCBI taxonomy): domain Eukaryota; kingdom Metazoa; phylum Chordata; class Mammalia; order Carnivora; family Felidae; genus Panthera; species Panthera tigris. Next base: position 108,854,609 of record NC_056667.1, on the reverse strand, counting down.
CATGCTGTCAAAAATCCATACATAACTTTTGACTCCTCCCAAATATAATGACTAATGTTGACCAGAAGTTTTACCAATAGCATAAATGGTTAATTAACACATATTTTGTGTGATATATGTATCAACTATCAACTATACATGTTGTTCAGGTCAACTTTATCTATATTTCATTCATTTACACTGATATATAACATATGTATACCATATGTATACTACCATATGGTATACATATATAACATATGTATATCATATGTATACCATATGTATATACCATTATATGTATATATATATATTTATATATAGTATATTATATATAATTATTATATATAATATAATATTATATATTATATATATTTATATATTATATTATATATTATATATTATATTGTACATTATATATTATTTATTATATTATATATTATTTATGAATAAAATATATTTTATATATTAAATTTTATATATTATTTATTATATTATATTATTATACAATATTATATATTGTATAAATATATATTATTTATTTATTTATCCCCCTATTGATGAACAGTTAGATCATTTAAATTCTTTATTTTTCTTTGCTTTATTTTGAATATGTTTTATTTACCTGTGTTTGTATTTACTAGTCTTGTCTTCTGCTGTGGTTTCTTTTTATTAAATCCATCCAATGAATTCTTAGTTTCAGATACTGTATTTTTGAGCTCCATAATATATATTTGATATTTATAGACTCAAATTCTCTATATATGCTTATTTTTAATCAATTTTGTCCGTATTTTGCTCTATTTTCTTTAATATATTAATTATAATTATTTTGGAGGTTTTGCTAACTTTAATATCTGCATTATATCTAGGTCTGCTTCTATTCCAACCACTGATTTCCAATCATTTGCCTACTTAATCATAACCTAGTGTCTGGTATATTTTTTTATTATAGACCATTCACTGTGGATGATACATTTTAAAAGTTATGAATTATAGGATCTTCCTCCAAAAGGTGCTCATGTTTTTTGTTCTGAAAGCCAATTAAATCTTAATTTTGTTGAGATTTGGCTTGAGATTTTGTTGAGGTAGGCACATTTCAGTTTTTCCTGTATGTCTAATGGGTGTTCCTTGCTTCTACACTGTGGTGTTTCTGGACCCTCTTTTTCTGTTCACTCTATCTTCCCTGAACTCAACAAGACTAAGGTTCTCAGGACTACGTAGTCTCTAAAATCTATGCATAGCTCTTCAGCCTCCAAGTAACTCTTCTCTGCTAAGCCTTCCAGATTACCACCATGGACATGGGCAGCTTATATTGTGGTTATGATTTCAATGGGAATTTTTGCCTGAATTGTGGGAGTCCCTGTCTGTGGTGCTCTCTCCTCTGATATCCTGTCCTCTATATCCTGACAGTTTCATCAGCTTGATACTTAGCTTTAATGACTTACAAAACAGATTGGGCTCTATTTCCTTATTCTCTGTTTAGAAAAAATTGCATCAAGAGAAAGATGTAAAAAGAGATTGTGTCCATTATGTCCAGCTGAATGTGGGATTCTTCTCATGTGCTTGCTTTCTTTCTCTCAAGGATAATACTCCTGGTTTAGTCATTGTCCAATGTCTACAAGGTGTTGTATTATATATCTTATCCAGTTTTTATAATGGCTTTGAGAAGGAGAATTTGACATCAATGATTCCACCATAGCTATGACTAAATACTCTGTTGACTATTACAAATGGTACTGCTATAACATTCTTGTACATGTCTTTCAGTAAACATATGTGACACATACTTTGAGTATCCACAAGTAGTGTCTTTTCTGCCCATAAATATATATTCTTCCATGAGGTTGAGCTGCCTTCCTATATCCAGGAGCAGGAAATTTCTAGGGCATAGGTTTAACCTTTAGTTAGCATTAGTAGGTATTGCTATGCAGTTTTCCAAAGGAGTTGTTCTACATAAATTCGTTCCCGTAGCAGAAAGGGAGATTTCCAATTCCTCCATATCTTCAATATTATTTGGCATTGACATTTTATGACACATTTTAGTTATTTTATGAGTATGTATTTGTATCTTATTGTAGTTTTAATTTGTATTTCCTTGAAGACTAAAAATATTTAGCAATCTCATATGCCCATTAGACATTTATAAAATATCTGTTCAAAAGCTTTTTCCAATGTTTGTAAAAGGTTGTCTGACCCCTTCTTTTTGATTTGCAGTTCTTTTTATATCCTTTATTTTATAGATGTATTAGTGAGGAGTCTTCAAATATGGCTTCAATTTTTGCTTTTATAATGTTGTTTTAATAAATGGAAACTCTTAATTTTAATGTATTATTTATCAATCTTTTCCTTTGTGGCTAGGGATTTATTTTTCCTGTTTGAACAAATTTTGCTTCCTCCTTAAATATTCTCCTATATGTCCTTATAGGAAATGTATTTACCTACCATATACAGGTTTCTGACCAATCAGAAATGAACTTGTGTTCTTGATGTAAAATAGGTAAACATTTGTTGTTTCCTATTTGAATATTTGATTGGACCATTTGAAAGAACCATAATTCTACCTTATCTTGCATTACTACTTTTGTCATTAGACGTGATTGTGTGGGAGAACATTTGGTTTTGTATTCTTGCTGTATGTGTAGGTTTGCTCTCTTCATCTACATGTTGCAATTGCACTAATACTGCACTGTTTTATTTTATTTTATTTTATTTTTTTTAATATATGAAATTTATTGTCAAATTGGTTTCCATACAACACCCAGTGCTCATCCCAAAAGGTGCCCTCCTCAATACCCATCACCCACCCTGCCCTCCCTCCCACCCCCCATCAACCCTCAGTTTGTTCTCAGTTTTTAACAGTCTCTTATGCTTTGGCTCTCTCCCACTCTAACCTCTTTTTTTTTTTTCCTTCCCCTCCCCCATGGGCTTCTGTTACATTTCTCAGGATCCACGTAAGAGTGAAACCATATGGTATCTGTCTTTCTCTGTATGGCTTATTTCACTTAGCATCACACTCTCCAGTTCCATCCACGTTGCTACAAAAGGCCATATTTCATTTTTTCTCATTGCCACGTAGTATTCCATTGTGTATATAAACCACAATTTCTTTATCCATTCATCAGTTGATGGACATTTAGGCTCTTTCCATAATTTGGCTATTGTTGAGAGTGCTGCTATAAACATTGGGGTACAAGTGCCCCTATGCATCAGTACTCCTGTATCCCTTGGATAAATTCCTAGCAGTGCTATTGCTGGGTCATAGGGTAGGTCTATTTTTAATTTTCTGAGGAACCTCCACACTGCTTTCCAGAGCGGCTGCACCAATTTGCATTCCCACCAACAGTGCAAGAGGGTTCCCGTTTCTCCACATCCTCTCCAGCATCTATAGTCTCCTGATTTGTTCATTTTGGCCACTCTGACTGGCGTGAGGTGATATCTGAGTGTGGTTTTGATTTGTATTTCCCTGATAAGGAGCGACGTTGAGCATCTTTTCATGTGCCTGTTGGCCATGCGGATGTCTTCTTTAGAGAAGTGTCTATTCATGTTTTCTGCCCATTTCTTCACTGGGTTATTTGTTTTTCAGTGTGGAGTTTGGTGAGCTCTTTTTAGATTTTGGATACTAGCCCTTTGTCCGATATGTCATTTGCAAATATCTTTTCCCATTCCGTTGGCTGCCTTTTAGTTTTGTTGGTTGTTTCCTTTGCTGTGCAGAAGTTTTTTATCTTCATAAGGTCCCAGTAATTCACTTTTGCTTTTAATTCCCTTGCCTTTGGGGATGTGTTGAGTAAGAGATTGCTACGACTGAGGTCAGAGAGGTCTTTTCCTGCTTTCTCCTCTAAGGTATTGATGGTTTCCTGTCTCACATTCAGGTCCTTTATCCATTTTGAGTTTATTTTTGTGAATGGTGTGAGAAAGTGGTCTAGTTTCAACCTTCTGCATGTTGCTGTCCAGTTCTCCCACCACCAGTTGTTAAAGAGACTGTCTTTTTTCCATTGGATATTCTTCCCTGCTTTGTCAAAGATGAGTTGGCCATACGTTTGTGGGTCTAGTTCTGGGGTTTCTATTCTATTCCATTGGTCTATGTGTCTGTTTTTGTGCCAATACCATGCTGTCTTGATGATGACAGCTTTGTAGTAGAGGCTAAAGTCTGGGATTGTGATGCCTCCTGCTTTGGTCTTCTTCTTCAAAATGACTTTGGCTATTGGGGGCCTTTTGTGGTTCCATATGAATTTTAGGATTGCTTGTTCTAGTTTCGAGAAGAATGCTGGTGCAATTTTGATTGGGATTGCATTGAATGTGTAGATAGCTTTGGGTAGTATTGACATTTTGACAATATTTATTCTTCCAATCCATGAGCAGGGAATGTCTTTCCATTTCTTTAAATCTTCTTCAATTACCTTCATAAGCTTTCTATAGTTTTCAGCATACAGATCTTGTACATCTTTGGTTAGATTTATTCCTAGGTATTTTATGCTTCTTGGTGCAATTGTGAATGGGATCAGTTTCTTTATTTGTCTTTCTGTTGCTTCATTGTTAGTGTATAAGAATGCAAATGATTTCTGTACATTGATTTTGTATCCTGCAACTTTGCTGAATTCATGTATCAGGTCTAGCAGACTTTTGGTGGAGTCTATCGGATTTTCCATGTATAATATCATGTCATCTGCAAAAAGCGAAAGCTTGACTTCATCTTTGCCAATTTTGATGCCTTTGATTTCCTTTTGTTGTCTGATTGCTGATGCTAGTACTTCCAGCACTGTGTTAAACAACAGCGGTGAGAGTGGGCATCCCTGTCGTGTTCCTGATCTCAGGGAAAAAGCTCTCAGTTTTTCCCCGTTGAGGATGATGTTAGCTGTGGGCTTTTCATAAATGGCTTTTGTGATCTTTAAGTATGTTCCTTCTATCCCGACTTTCTCCAGGGTTTTTATGAAGAAAGGGTGCTGGATTTTGTCAAAGGCCTTTTCTGCATCGATTGACAGGATCATATGGTTCTTCTCTTTTTTTCTGTTAATGTGATGTATCACGTTGATTGATTTGCGAATGTTGAACCAGCCCTGCAGCCCAGGAATGAATCCCACTTGATCATGGTGAATAATTTTTTTATATGCTGTTGAATTCAATTTGCTAGTATCTTATTGAGAATTTTTGCATCCATATTCATCAGGGATATTGGCCTGTAGTTCTCTTTTTTTACTGGGTCTCTGTCTGGTTTAGGAATCAAAGTAATACTGGCTTCATAGAATGAGTCTGGAAGTTTTCCTTCCCTTTCTATTTCTTGGAATAGCTTGAGAAGGATAGGTATTATGTCTGCTTTAAACATCTGGTAGAACTCCCCTGGGAAGCGATCTGGACCTGGACTTATTTGTTGGGAGATTTTTGATAACCGATTCAATTTCTTCGCTGGTTATGGGTCTGTTCAAGCTTTCTATTTCCTCCTGATTGAGTTTTGGAAGACTGTGGGTGTTTAGGAATTTGTCCATTTCTTCCACGTTGTCCGATTTGTTGGCATATAATTTTTCATAGTATTCCCTGATAATTGTTTGTATCTCTGAGGGATTGGTTGTAATCATTCCATTTTCATTCATGATTTTATCTATTTGGGTCATCTCCCTTTTCTTTTTGAGAAGCCTGGCTAGAGGTTTGTCAATTTTGTTTATTTTTTCAAAAAACCAACTCTTGGTTTTGTTGATCTGCTCTACCGTTTTTTTAGATTCTATATTGTTTATTTCTACTCTGATCTTTATTATTTCTCTTCTTCTGCTGGGTTTCGGCTGCCTTTGCTCTTCTGCTTCTATTTCCTTTAGGTGTGCTGTTAGATTTTGTATTGGGGATTTTTCTTGTTTCTTGAGATAAGCCTGGATTGCAATGTATTTTCCTCTCAGTACTGCCTTCGCTGCATCCCAAAGCGTTTGGATTGTTGTATTTTCATTTTCGTTTGTTTCCATATACTTTTTAATTTCTTCTCTAATTGCCTGGTTGACCCACTCATTCGTTAGTAGGGTGTTCTTTAACCTCCATGCTTTTGGAGGTTTTCCAGACTTTTTCCTGTGGTTGATTTCAAGCTTCATAGCATTGTGGTGTGAAAGTATGCATGGTATAATTTCAATTCTTGTAAACTTATGAAGGGCTGTTTTGTGACCCAGTATGTGATCTATCTTGGAGAATGTTCCATGTGCACTCGAGAAGAAAGTATATTCTATTGCTTTGGGATGCAGAGTTCTAAATATATCTGTCAAGTCCATCTGATCCAATGTATCTTTCAGGGCCCTTGTTTCTTTATTGACCGTGTGTCTAGATGATCTATCCATTTCTGTAAGTGGGGTGTTAAAGTCCCCTGCAATGACCACATTCTTATCAATAAGGTTGCTTATGTTTATGAGTAATTGTTTTATATATTTGGGGGCTCCGGTATTTGGCGCATAGACATTTATAATTGTTAGCTTTTCCTGATGGATAGACCCTGTAATTATTATATAATGCCCTTCTTCATCTCTTGTTACAGCCTTTAATTTAAAGTCTAGTTTGTCTGATATAAGTATGGCTACTCCAGCTTTCTTTTGGCTTCCAGTAGCATGATAAATAGTTCTCCATCCCCTCACTCTCAATCTAAAGGTGTCCTCAGATCTAAAATGAGTCTCTTGTAGACAGCAAATAGATGGGTCTTGTTTTTTTATCCATTCTTGATACCCTATGTCTTTTGGTTGGCACATTTAATCCATTTACACTCAGTGTTATTATAGAAAGATATGGGTTTAGAGTCATTGTGATGTCTGTATGTTTTATGCTTGTAGTGATGTCTCTGGTACTTTGTCTCACAGGATCCCCCTTAGGATCTCTTGTAGGGCTGGTTTAGTGGTGACAAATTCCTTCAGTTTTTGTTTGTTTGGGAAGACCTTTATCTCTCCTTCTATTCTAAATGACAGACTTGCTGGATAAAGGATTCTCGGCTACATATTTTTTCTGTTTAGCACACTGAAGATACCGTGCCAAGCCTTTCTGGCCTGCCAAGTTTCAAAAGAGAGATCAGTCATGAGTCTTATAGGTCTCCCTTTATATGTGAGGGCACGTTTATCCCTTGCTGCTTTCAGAATTTTCTCTTTATCCTTGTATTTTGCCAGTTTCACTATGATATGTCGTGCAGAAGATTGATTCCAGGTACGTCTGAAGGGAGTTCTCTGTGCCTCTTGGATTTCAATGCCTTTTTCCTTCCCCAGGTCAGGGATGTTCTCAGCTATAATTTCTTCAAGTACCCCTTCAGCACCTTTCCCTCTCTCTTCCTCCTCTGGGATACCAATTATGCGTATATTATTTCTTTTTAGTGTATCAGTTCTCTAATTTTCCCCTCATATTCCTGGATTTTTTTATCTCTCTTTCTCTCAGCTTCCTCTTTTTCCATAACTTTATCTTCTAGTTCACCTATTTTCTCCTCTGCCTCTTCAATCCGAGCTGTCGTCATTTCCATTTTGTTTTGCATTTCGTTTAAAGCGCTTTTCAGCTCCTCGTGACTGTTCCTTAGTCCCTTGATCTCTGTAGCAAGAGATTCTCTGCTGTCCTCTATGCTGTTTGCAAGCCCAGCGATTAATTTTATGACTATTATTCTAAATTCACTTTCTGTTATATTATTTAAATCCTTTTTGATCAGTTCATTAGCCGTTGTTATTTCCTGAAGATTCTTCTGAGGGGAATTCTTCCTTTTGGTCATTTTGGATAGTCCCTGGAGTGGTGAGGACCTGCAGGGCACTTCCCCTGTGCTGTGGTGTATAACTGGATTTGGTGGGCGGGGCCTCAGTCTGACCTGATGTCTGCCCCCATCCCATCGCTGGGGCCACAGACTGGTGTGTGCCTTCTCTTCCCCTCTCCTAGGGGCGGGATTCACTGTGGGGTGGTGTGGCCCGTCTGGGCTACTTGCACACTGCCAGGCTTGTGGTGCTGGGGATCTGGCGTATTAGCTGGGGTGGGTAGGCAAGGTGCTCGGGGGCAGGAGGGGCAGGCTTAGCTCACTTCTCCTTAGGTGATCCACTTCAGGAGGGGCCCTGTGGCAGCGAGGGAGTCAGATCCGCTGCTGGAGGTTTTGCTCCGCAGGAGCACAGAGTTGGGTGTTTGCGCGGAGAGAGCAAGTTCCCTGGCAGGAACTGGTTCTCTTTCGGATTTTGGCTGGGGGATGGGCGGGAGAGATGGCACTGGTGAGCGCCTTTGTTCCCCACCAAACTGAGCTCTGTTGTCCGAGGGCTCAGCAGCTCTCCCTCCCTTTTTCCTCCAGCCTTCCCGCTTTCTGAGCAGAGCTGTTAACTTCTGACCTCCCAGACGCTAAGTCGCGCTTGCTGTCGGAACACAGTCCGTCCGGCCCCTCTGCTTTTGCCAGCCAGACTCGGGGGCTCTGCTTGGCCTGCGAGCCGCCCCTCCGCCCCAGCTCCCTCCCACCAGTCCGTGGAGCGCGCACCGCCTCGCCTTCCTTCCTACCCTCTTCCGTGGGCCTCTCGTCTGTGCTTGGCTCCGGAGACTCCGTTCTGCTAATCCTCTGTCGGTTTTCTGGGTTCTTTAGGCAGGTGTAGGTGGAATCTAAGTGATCAGCAGGACGCGCGGTGAGCCCAGCGTCCTCCTATGCCGCCATCTTCCCTCTCTCTCCAATACTGCACTGTTTTAATTACTCTAAGTTACTAAAAGCTTTGAGACATAGTAGTGTAAGTCCTCTAAGCGTGTTCTTCTTGAGAACTGTATTTTCTCTTATTGTTATTTTTATTTTTGCATTTTCATATAAATTTTGAATCAGATGAGAGTTTGATTGGGATTGAATTTAGTCCATAAAATACTATGAATGAAAATTGACATCTTTTAACGGTCTTATAATATATTAACATGATAATATATTAACATGGGTTATTATTCCATTTATTTAGCTCTTCGTTGTTTTTATTTCATTGATATTTTTAGTTTTCTTTTCAGAGGTTTTACACATCTTTTATTAAATTTATTCCTAGGAACTTGATTTCTATGCTTTTATAAATGACATCATGTTTTAAAATATCCTTTTTGAATTGCTTTTCAATGGCATATAGTATTGCAATGAAATGTTACATATTGACATTGTATCCAACATCTTTTTATTATAATCATAATAGATGATGCTATGTGCTAATAAGTACAAGAATGCTGCATAAGAAATCACCCTAAAATTCAGTGGCAGCAGGTAAATTGGTGAAGCTCTGCATGAAGGTGTATGATTTACAATTATCTGGGATTACCCTGCTTTGGATGAGAATCCACAAATTGTTTGGAACAACTCCAAATATCTCATTCTGGGGCACAAGCTGGATGGACAGACACTACCTATTATGTGCTTTTCTCGAGGAGGAGGAGGAGGAGGAGGAGGAGGAGGAGGAGGAAAGTTCTCAGAAGGCTGGATAAAAACACATGAAATCCTGAAAGCCTAAGCACACTTTCACTTATGCCCATATTCCATTGGCCAACGTAAGTTATATAGCTTTGTTCAACATCTGTGAGGCAGGCAGGTCTACTTCTTCCAGAAGGTGGGCAGAAGAAGCAAATATTTGCTAAATATGTCTAATTTATACAGGTGCTAAGTTTGCTTCTTAGAATAATCTATATGCATATCTTTTTTGTATTGTCTGTATGCACAATTGTGTCATCTTTAAATAATGACATTTAGTTTTTTCCCTTTCAAAATCTTGTACCTTTTATGTGTCTTCCCTTATTATACTGTATAGAAATATATAATTGTTGAATAAAAGTGGACAACTTTGCGGGCGCCTGGGTGGCTCAGTCAGTTAAGCATCAGACTCTTGATTTTGGCTCAGGTCATGATCTCATGATTCGTGAGGTCGGTCCTGTGCCAATCTCTCTGTTGTCAGCATGGAGCCTGCTTCAGATCCTCTGTCCCCCTCTCTCTCTGCCCCGTCTCTGCTCATTCTCTCTCTCTCTCAAATAAACATTAAAAAAAAAAGAAGTGGACAACTTTGTCTTGTGCCTTATCTCAGAGGTAAATTTTTCAATATTTCACCCATAAGTATAATTTTTGTATTACATTTCTTGTTTTTCTTGTTAATTATGAAAGGGTGTTAAGTTTTATGAAATACACTTACTGTAGCCTTTACAATGATCGTATATTTTTCTTGTTTTTCTATAAAAGTAATGAGCTACATTAATTATTTTCTTAATGTTAAAACCAAATCACATTTCTGGAATAAACCTTAACTTGATTATATTTTTATATACTATTACATTCAGCTTCTGCATATTTTGTTTAAAATTTTTGCATCTATGTTAATGAGAAAGTTAAATGAGAAATTCATCTATAATTTTCTTTCTTACGTCTTTGTCAGATTTTGACATCCAATTTTTGATGACTGCATAAATTGAATTTGGCTTCAAAAATCACCTCATAAAGTAATTCTTTTTTTTTCCATTTTCTCACAGACTTTGTGTAAAATTAATACGTTTTCCTTAAGTATTCAGAAGAATTTACCATTCAGCCATCTGTGTCTAAATTTTCTTCATGGAAAAAATTTTAAATTATTGATTTAATTTATTTAATGCATATAGAACTATTCACATTTTCTATGTCTTCTTGGCTACCATTGGTAAGCCTATTTTTAATGTGTTTCTCCATTTCATCTGAATTTTTAAAGTTTTGGTGCAAACTTTCTCATAATGCCTTCTAATTATTTTTTATGTCTACAGAATCTATAATGATGTTGTATTCATTCCTGATTTTGGTCATTGTATCTTCTCTTTTTTCTCTTTTACCTCTATGTCTGTGTCTTTATCTTTGGAAATTTATCACTTTATTAGTCTTTGTAGAAATGCCTTTTTGCTTTGTTGTCTTTTTCCATTTGTTTTCCTTTTCATAATTTTCTCTTCTCATTTTGTTGCTTTCTTCCTTTCACTTTCTCTTTTCTTTTTATTTTTCTTCTGGCTTTTGAGATCATTGAGATGAGTACTTAGATCAGGTTTGTTAGGGCCTTGAGATCCTGGCTGTGTTAGTAGCCCTGAACTCTAATCTGTGGTTCTCTATCTCAGTGGGACTGCTGAAAGACAGAGAAACTTGCTCTCTGTGTGGTCTTTATGCCCCCTGAAAATTTGCAAATGCCCTAAGGGTAAAATAACATTGCAAATTTGAGGCCCTCATGTGTTTCCTTTCTCTTGGATTTGATTATTCAAACCCTGGGTATATTGGTAGCTTTAAAAGGAGGGTTTTTTGTTTGTTTTTTGTTTGTATTTTTCTACATTTTTTATTAAAATGAGGATTAATCTGAACAAGCTACTATGTCATAGTCAAAATGGAGAATCTTCTCCATCATCAGTGGGTAATGCCAAGCTTTAGTCTACTAAATGGAATTTTTAAAAGCCAGTTCACTATTCCAACAGCAGGATATAAGAACTCGCTTTGCTCTATAATGTCACCAATACTAGGTATTGCCAGACTTTTACTTTGCACAGATCTGGTGAGTGTAAAATGCAAGCTGATTGTAGTTTTAGTATGCATGCATTTATCTGATCACTAAAGCAGTTGAGCATCTTTTCATGTTTATTGACCATTCAAATTTTGTTCAATTCTTATTCAAATTGCTCATTTTTCTGTTGGATTGCTTGTCTATTATTATTGATATATAGGAGTTCTTCCGCTTTTGATATTCATCGTGTATTTTTTATGGGTTGTAGATATTCTTTCCCTGTTTGTCTTTTCACTTTGTTTTTCTCCCCGTGGCGGACAGAGGTTTACCTTCATAGTATGTAAGATTTTTTGTTCTTTGTTTGCTTCACCATCTGCATATAATACCTCTTCAATTAAATGAACAAGAATACTTTCTAGTCCATTCCCTTGTCTTTAATTTTATATAAGATGACTCTTGTCAAGAGAGGCAATGCACTAGGATGTGATAAGGAAGCATAAAATGGCCTTTCTTGGTAGCCTACCACAAGCTGAGCACAGCTTTCAGTGTTCTGCAATCCCTACCTTAGTTAATTCTCATAACTTCGTGGCATAGGCATTGTTATATCCACTGATGAAAGAATTCCATTTCAGTTCTCCTGCTGACCAGTTAACTGCTCTTTGCTCTTTTCCCCAGAAAAGAATTCCCTCTTATTTTTGTCAAGAATTGACATTTCTAAGAGCATTTTCTTGTCATTTCAATAGTGGGAAAAATTTCCCAATCATAGAATTACTTGCATAAAAGCGAAACAACCCCCCAACAAATGTCTGTGTCCTCCCACCTCTGGATGATCTTAGTGATTGCCCAATATGTGGCATAATCTGTGGAACTCCCCTGAGGCTGTGGCCAACAGTGTTTACATTCTTATTCCAGCATTTCTCCTGCAAGTTTGATTTCTTCTCCTTTAAAATCTTTATTCTTTTGCTTTAGAGCTCATTTTTAATATTTAGTCTATACTCATTTTACTTTATCATCTTTTGTGTATCTCTGTATATTTTAGATGATTATCCTCATTTCACTTCAAATGCTTTAAGCCCTATTTTCCTTCATAAAACTGTCCATTCTCACTACTGGTTCATCTTGGGTCTCACTCTGTTCCTCCTCACTCATGCCCACCTTCTTTCTTACCTACCATTTCCACCCATTGCCTTAAGGACTGACTGAATCTTCCTTTCTGAGATTTTTCACGCTGATTGTATACTAATTACATTTTTCAAGTAGAGTCTCTGGTGTACCTAGGTCCTGTGTTCCTTCCAGGACTCAGAATCCTCCCTTGGTCTGTGCACCTGCAGTCTTCAGGTTCTCTGGGTTTCTGTCCATCTCCTCTCAGTTTCTCTATAGGCTCAGCTTCCCCTGCTCCAGCCCCACCAGTGGATAATGCTCTTTGACAGGCCTTGTTCCAAATGCTTGGCTGTCCTATCGGTATCCCCCAACACTCCCCTTTGACAGGTCTCGTTCCAAATGCTTGGTTGTCCTATTGATATCCCCCAACACTCCCCAGATAAAGATTCTACCCAAATCATGATCTCCAGCTGAAAGCATTTTCCTGAGCTTCAGACATGAATAACCAACTGAACCCAGTGGGACAATTTATACAAGAGATCTACACCCCGAATTGCTGTTTGTTTCATGACTTAGTATCTTGGTGGATAGTGGGTAAACCCAAACACAAGAATCAGCATTGAGTCTCACCTCGTACTGCTTCAGTATGCTATTTCTAGGTTCCCTCACCTCACCTGCTATACCTCTCATCCTACGTTTTCCAGCTGGAGTGGAAAACACTGTGACCTGCCTAATTTGGAAAATCTCAGGCCTACATCAACCAAACAGCCAGAAGCAATGTTGGGTCAGACAGCAGCAAGATTCTACTACCTTGATTTTTAAAGATACAATTAGATTTAATAAGAATAGCTATGATCTTTTAAACATTTACTAAATAGTATCTGATGTACAAAACACTTCAGGTTCATTGTGTATTTTTTCATAATAATTTCACAAACTAACTATTTCAGGAGAATGGAAGCTCATAGAATTTGAATAACTCTCCTGGTGCCATATACTTAGTAAGAGAAAATCCCAGATTTGGATCTAAGTTAACCTGCTCCCTAAACCTATACTTTTCCACCATGGCACACACTTCACAGTTATGGGCAGTTTGCATGATTATAATTTATAATGCCATTGTTTCTGCTTTTGTGAGTGCCTGCAATGGAAAAGCAGAGCAGAGTGACAACTTTGGAATTGGTTTCCTTGACTCTAACTGCTTGGTTGAGTAACCATTTTCTTTTTCTTCTTTAACTTCACTGCAGTATGTAAAGCATGATAGTAATGCAACATCTTGTAGCTCAGTATTAAGCTTGGTTTTGTTTTGTTTTTCCTTCAAGGAGAAGTAAGGAGATGTGTTTTTTATATAAATTATAAAGTTAATTTTCAAAAACTGGAATAAAATAGAAATCCTTTGTAACTTCAAACTTAATTTCCTGATTTGTACAGATAAGTAACATTGACAGTAGGTGGGAAATGATTATAGCCAATATTGTGTGATAGCTTAATAGCAACCCTATAAAGAATTCCTATTATTATAGATATTTTACTTATAATCTTAGTATCTAATGCACATGGTGGTTATTCTAAGTGCTTTGTGTATATTCACTCATTTTATACTAACAATATTTCCATGAGGTAGGTAATGTTAATATCCCTATTACAAATGAGGAAATTGAGGCACAAAGAATGTAAATGATTTGCTTAATGTCATTGAATTATTGGTAGTACAAGATGAGTGAATATATGCAAATTGCTTAGATTAGCCAACAACTAGGAAAGGAACACAAATATGGATGGCTTTATTACAGAATTTATATTCACATGCACTCACTAACTGTCTCCACTGCTTCTACTCTTGGTTCTGTCTAGGAACATGGGTATTAAAATTCAAAGGGAAGAGACACTCATGTGTAATGACAAAGAGGCACATTAACACATAGTACTGTGATGCAGCTGGTGATGGGTCTTAAAAGAATGACCAAATTACTCTTGTGGCATTTATTGTTTCTGAGAGTCAAGGGGTCTAACAAACCTGCAGGCTGGGGCCACAGTAGAGTTCCTGGACCTCTTCCCCAGGGTCCATCCATAAACATGCCAGGTGCCTTGCTAGGTGTCCGGGATGTGTAAACACATATGTCCAGGCAAGTGAAACAGTTGCTGTTATTTAAAGAATAGATTAAAAGGGGAAATAGTCCAGCAAACACAAATGCAGCAAAGTGCTTTATGTGTTATATGATTATGGATGGGTCCAGTAAAGACTCAAGAAGTGGTCAATTTTCCCACGATTGAAGAAGGGCACAAGGAGGATTGGTAATCTGACATGCTGTAGGATAAATTTTGTCCCAAATTGATTGTTAAAGTCACTAGGTCTCCTGACTTGGAGTGTATGTTCCTTTGAGCCTGTGATTTGTAGCTATGTTGCCAGCACTATACAAAAAATTTCACTACCTTGGATTTAACCTCAGTTTAAAAGTCATGGAACCAGCATACTGCCCTATTCAGATCAAGAGTGGCCCTGTTATATCCACTTTGGTATTATTTGTCCTCTTGGCTATAGAAAGCTGTCAAAAGAGCTTCCCATGTGTTTCCAGCCAGAATGTCATATTCTCTCCCTCTACTTCCTTTATAATTCTGCTAACTCTAATCCTAAAGTGTGGCTGCTCAGACTGCTACACTCAGACTTTAGTGACCCACTTTAGTTTCTGTAATTACTCTCTATTCTATGAACCCTACCTTTGTGCAACCCAGTGTTTGTACCCTGCTACCTACCAAGTTATAGCCCAAATAGTATCTGCATCTAGCAAGACATAGACAAAAAATTGTCCTTTATTTTTTCTTTTTGATGTTAAAGCACATTTTTAAAAAGAGGTTTATTGAGATTCAACTCATAACAATTATCCATTTAAAGAATATAAATCATTTTTTAGTATACTCATAGAATTATATAACCACTGCCACAATCTAATTTTAGAACATTTCTGTCACACCAAAAATAAACCCCTCATTAGTGGTCAATCTTTAATTTTCATTTTGTTTATAAATTCATCAGTTGTTTGAATTTTTGGATTATTAATAATGTTATTTATGTCCAAGTTTTTGTGAGAACATATGTTTTTATTGCTCTTGGGGTATATATATCTAAGATTGGAAATGACCTTGTTTAACATTTTGGGAATTACTGAAATACTTTCTTTCCACAATGGCTTCATTATCGTACATCCCTTTAACAACAATGTGTGAGAGTTCTGACTTCTCCACATCCTTGCCATAATGTTTAATCTTATGTGTCAACTTTACTGGACCATTTACTTGGTAAAACATTATTTCAGAATGTGTCTGTGGGGATGTTTCCAGAAGATATTAACATTTGCATTGGTGAACTAAGTAAAGCAGATGTCTCTCCCCAATGTAAATGGGTATCATCCAATATACTGAGGACCTGACTAGTTTTTAAACCATTTAAAGTAACTATTTAAACCATTTAAAAAATGGAGAAAGGGCATATTTGTGCTCTCTTTCTGATAGGGCTGAGACATTTTTCTCTTGCCCTCAGATGAGGGCACTCGTGGTTCTTGGGATTTTGGATTCAGATCAGGGCTTACATAATCATCCCTTTTGATTCTCAGATATTCAAACTCAAACAATTATACCACTGGCTTTTCTGGTCCTCCAGCTTGCAGACACCAGATTGTTTTTTCCTGTTGTGGACCATACTTTTTAATTTCATGTCTTGAATTTTTTCTGTTGTTGAAAAGTGGAATTTCAAACAATATAATGTGACAACTCTGGAAATAATATTCTCCTCCCTCTCCAGAGTATGTTTTTGCTGCCGCTTGTTGTAGTGGCTGGTATTTGGTAAATGACTTCTGAATTAGTTCTCTATAGTCAGCATACCAGTTTCTACTAGTTAGATTACTACTACTTGTTTCTACTTGATTAGATCACTGATAATCTAATGATGGACAGAAATTTCCTTAAATTCCTAAAAGAAACACATCTCTTAGTCTTTCCCAGGAGGCTCTGTGTGTTTATTGGGGTATACTTTTGACACTCAGACAAGCAGTTTATAATCCTGCCTTAACTTTCACATCCTGTTTGTGCAGAACTTCAAGATCATCTAGAGGTAAGAGCTTAAGGAATTTTCAGGTCCTTCTTGAACAAATGCATGACTCTACATGTGCATTCTACATTTCCAGGCATTTGTTGAGGTTTTCAATGCCTTATGAACATCTCACACCTTAGTTTTTCCTTCTTGTTTGGGTTTTTGGTTAGTCTATTGTTTGCCTTGACTATTACCCATCATTTCGTTTAGGCATACTTTAAAAATACTTGACAGTAAATATTTAAAAAAAAATTGCCACTGTCCGTCATGAAAATGCTTTTAGCATTGGATGATCAATAAAAAAGCTTTTCAAGTCAGGTCTTCCAGGAAACCACTAGACAGATCAGGAAGAAAGAAAGACAGGAAGAATGGGAGGAAGGAAGGAAGGAAGAAAGGAAGGAAGGAAGGAAAAAAGGAAGAAGGAAAGAAAGAAAGAAGGAAAGAAAGAAAGAAAGAAAGAAAGAAAGAAAGAAAAGGAAAGAAAGAAGAAAGAAAGAAAGAAAGAAAAGAAAGAAAGAAAGAAAAAGAAAGAAAGAAAGTTCTTTGAAAATAAAGTTTCTTCTGCTCCCTTAAGGCTACCACTGAGCTGGGAATGGGTGATAGGAATGGTGTACTTTAAAATGCTACCAAGATTCAGCAGGTTTTCTTGTCCTACTAGCGTTGCTATAAGTCTTTGATTGACTTCCAGAGCTCTGAAAATGTTTTTGATCATTTTCTCAACTTCTTAATTGCTTTCATGGAGGGCCAAATTTTCCAAGATTTTTAATCTTCCATTTTAAAACATTTTTTTTTGAATTTTGTATATTTAAGTGTTTATAAACTTTGCTACAGTTAACACTTGTATGTATATATGTCATTATCCTCATTATTTCCTATGAAAGACTTTTAAAACTGGAATAACTCGATTACAAGGTCAGCAATCATACTTTGAGAAACACTGCTGTAAAATTATACATTATATTGTATGTACATGTATATATGTATATCTGATCCCACTTCCTGGCACAGAGCTTCTAAAATCTTTGAAATTTCCTAAGCGATAAGAGTTCTGGGGAAATCTTTTGTTCTAATATTTGGTCTGTGACCCTGATTTTGAATGTCTTGGAATTTCCTGGGTGATAGGAGTTTTCTTCTCTTTCTTCCTCCTCCTCTCTTTCTTCTCCTCCTCTTCCACTTCTGCTTCTGCTCCTTCTGCTTCTTTTTAAATGAGGTGATTCTTGGTAGACTCCTGGGAAACTTCAGAATGGGAGCCAGTTTCCAGAAAGATCAAGCCATGGGTAGAAGCTTTGAACTTTCAGCCCCACCTCCTCAACCTCTAGGAAGGGAAGATAATTTGGAGATTGAGTTAATGATTGATTATGCTTATGGGGTGAAACTTCCAAACAAATCCCAAAAGTACAGGGTTCAGGGAGCTTCTGAGCTGAACACGTGGAGATTCTGGAAGATTGGCATATTAAAGAGGGTACAGAAGCTCTACACTCCTTCCCATACCTCGTCCTGTGTATCTCTTTATCAGGCTATTCATCTGTGTCTTATATAGTATCGTGGAAACCTTCATTTATAGTTGGTCTGTCAGAATTACCAAGCATAGTTGGGACTTGTGACTGACTTGTGAACTAGGGATAGTTTAGTAGAACTAAGCCTTTAATTTGTGAGGTCTGATTATAATCTAGGCTAGATAGTGTCATAACTGAATTGAACTGTAGGATACCCACCTGGTGTCAGAGAATTGATTGATGTGGAAATAAGCCCACACAAATGGCATCAAAAACGTGTGTGAGCAGAGGAAAGCAGTGATTTTTTTTTCCTAGACAGCTGCCTTAAATTGACAAGTATGTTCGGGATTAGAAAGGAAAATGAACTGTACAATGAATATTTTCTAATTCTTCATTTTTTTTTAGACATGAAATAATTTTGGCTTGGGACTTTGAACATCGAAAATCTTTATCCAAAATAATGTCATTATTATTTCTTGGAGGACCTTGTGGGAAGTTGGGTGCATCAGATACTGCAGGGACTGCAGTCCAGAGCTCATAATGCCCCAGTGGATTTGTGACCTGGTATTAATTGCCTTGAGCTTTAATTTTCTACAGGAATACAGAAAGAAGTTTTCCTTGCTCTAATGAAGTGTTAATTTTTAGAAAAATGAAATGCAGACCAAATTTTCCCCCTGGCTTGAGTTGAGTAAGATCATAGATAGCACAGATCTATCACAGATGAACTTTCAAAGGTTAGGGGAGTTAGGATGGCTGCTAATTTTATTAACAAAGCTCTACTGGCTGCTCTATGAATGCAAAAGTAGCCAAAATGTCCTTCCTGAAGCACTTTCCTCCAGCTCTGTGCTGAACACTAACAAAGTAAGACAAGCAGAGATTACTTAGCTAATTGACTGGAAGCTGAGAATAGCTAATCAGGCCAAATGATCCTTTATGGTCTAACCAGGGCATGAATAATTGGGGAAGTCTGTGTTGAATGATGATTATCTTGTAGTTCGTATATGTGGGTAATGGTAATAATGTTTAGGAAACTCTTCTAATGACAGAAAAAATTGCCTAAAAGAGTAATAAATAAACAACACGTAATTTCAAGAAACAGTCAGAGACTCAGACCTTTAGGCTAAGCATTGCCTTTTCCAAATTTTATTTTTTTAATATGCAAATTCTTTGGGGAAATTACATATGAATTTCCTAGTATTTCGATATAAATTAAATGGGCTGCCTACTGTAAGAGCAGGCCTATTGGAAAAAGACTGACCTAAACTTGTGTCCAGGCCCTTAATGTATGTGTGAAGTTGGTCAACTTTGTTATAAAAATCCCTGGATGAGCTCTGTAGTCAAGACTTCAAGATCCAGGGTGAGTGTACCTCCTATGCAGGCAACTACCCAGAGTGCTGGCCATCCATCACTTTTGTCCCTGTCCAGATCTATCACAGGTCACTGAGATCTCATACTTGCTTCCCCTCACTTTCCTACAGCATCTGTTCACTATTTTTTTTTTAATTTTTATTTACTCTTGAAGGAGAGAGATAGAACGTGAGTAGGGGAGGGGCAGAGAGAGAGAGGGAGACACAGAATCCGAAGCAGGCTCCAGTCTCTGAGCTGTCAGCACAGAGCTTGATGCATGGCTCGAACTCACTATCTGTGAGATCATGACCAGAGTGAAGTTGGTTGCCCAACAGACTGAGCCACCCAGGTTCCCTGTTTACTCAGTCTTTTCAAGGGTGAAGCTCAGAGCTCTTTTCTAATAATGGGAATAAAATTCCAGATAACATGTCCTATCTGGCTATACCTGTGATGAGCTGTGGTGTAGGTGCAGCTGCAAAACCCAGTGGAAGCTAGATAAGATCAAGAAGTTGCTCTCAAAACCCTGCTTTGGCATACTTCCCACCTGTAGGAAATGGTATAGTGTATGGAGCAGATTAGAAACTGCTGAGTGGAATGATCTCAGAAGCTGAATTATAAGATAAATCTTGTGGTAGGGTAGAAACATGAAGGGCTTAAAACTTCCTAATTTTCTGGGTTACCTTGGGCAACATTTCCCCTCTGAACTAGAATTTTATTATATGTAAAAAAAATGTATAGGGTAATTTTTTAAGATTTCTTCTCATTGAACGGCCTAAGGTTCATTCTGACCTCTGATCAATATTGAATTGCCTCATAGTTGTGTTTTGGAGATGTTCCTCCATGATATTCTGTACTTCCTCAGCTTGATGTTCATTACAGCACTTGGCATCACATATCTGTAAGTTTCCCTAGTACAAGTTCTATGTGTGTTTTCTCCACCAGCACTGAGTAATTACTATGTTTTGATGTGCCTTGTACATACCAGTTCTTTGGACATTCCTGAGGTGAGGGAATGGATGAGTGAAAGTGGTTGCATATGTGGCCTTTAGTTGCTATGGGACTCAGAAGCTGATTTGACCCTATGCCTTCCTTAGCCATATCAGATGGGTGGGAACTGGCATCTTCAGTCATTTGAAGTTTTTCTAAATATTTTGTACTCAACAGGAGAATGCAATTTGATTTCCCCCCTACAAATAGATTATGAAAACTCTACTCATTGCCTAATTTGCTCCTACAGGGATAGGGTTCTCAAACCCCTCATATCTGGAGGATATGACAGGGATGTCAAGATCAGGTATTTGAGTCAAGTTCAAATCAGGATCATCCTGAGTGGGCCAGGAGGAAGGCAAAAGCCAAAGCCGTGGGAGTCCTGAGGGGAGGGATGGAAATAGGAAAGGAAAACCCACTGGGGAAATTTCAGGAGACAAGGTTGTTTTTTTTTTGTGCTGTTTACATTGCCCTGGTGCATTAGTGTTGGTCCACAGAGCAGGGCCAGCTGTGGCAAAAGGCTGCTTGATCCTTTTTGCTGTCTGCTCCCATTTTTCTGCCCTGGTCTTTCCCATTTTATCTTCCCTTAACTGTAGCCTCTTTCTAGTCCACCATGTCTTCTTCTCCAGATTTCCTACATTGATCTTCATCTGTAGTGTATATCAAATCAATTTCAGAAGTCCAAGTTTCAGATAAACTTTAAACAGTATTTCTTGGGGTGCCTGCATGGCTCAGTTGGTTGAGCATCCAACTTCAGCTCAGGTCATGATCTCACGATTTGTGTGTTCGAACCCTACATCAGACTCTGTATTGACAGCTCAGAGCCTGGAGCCTACTTCAGATTCTGTGTCTCCCTGTCTCTCTGCACCGCCCCCCCCCACTCTGTCTCTTTGTGTTTCTGTCTCACTGTCTCTTTCTCTCAAAAATAAATATTAAAAAAATAAAAAAACAGTATTTCTCAACTTTGTACATAAGCATTGCCACCACAGCTTAAAAAAATATCCATCACTGAGCTGCAAGCCAGACCAACTGAATCTTAGTCCCTTAAAAGTAGACTATCAACATCAGGGTTGTTGGTTTCTGGGTTTCTTTTAGTTCACCATGTGTGTCTAATTTGCAACCTAAGCTGAGGACTGCTACCTTAGAAATCAGCAATTTTATGGGAGAACAGCTAGTTTTGCCTCATCATTGCTTGGACTTATTCTCTATTGCTTTCTGTGAATTCTACACCCACTTTCTGCTTCAGTTCCTATTAACTATACCATTTTTTTTCCTCTTCATTTGGTCATTACAAACATCAAGTGCCCTAAGAGATTGGGGATAAGATAGAAACATTTTGATGGGTACACTCGTCTTCACTTCATCCAGTATCCACCTCATCAACTGAACTCAAGGACAATGAGTCTCATGTCGCACTCAATGTTTTAAGAATTCTCTCCACCTCCTATAAATTATCAGCTTGCTTTTGCTTTGATTTTGCTTATAGTTATCTTCAAACTTTTGGTTGCTATATTAGTTTTCTATTACTTTTGTAACAAATTTTCACCACTATAGCAACTTAAAACAACACAAATTTATTATCTCACAGTTCTGTAGGTCAGGAGTTCAACATTGGTCTCACCAGGGCTCCATCCCTTTCTGAAGGCTCTAGGGGAGTACTGGTTTCCTTGATCATTTGTGTGGTTGATAGAATTCAGTCCTTGTGGTTATTGAACTGGGGCCTCCATATTCTTCATGGTTGTAAACTGAAGTCCATTCCAAGTTCTAGAAATCATCACCCATATTCCTTGGCTTGTGGCTCCTTTTTACATCTTCAAAGCCATCAATAGAAGGTTAAGTCCTTGTCATATGCCATCTTTCTGACAACAGCCAGAAAAGGCTCTCAGCTTTTTAAGACTCGTGATTAGACTGGTCCCACTTGCATGATTCAGGATAATTTCCCCATCTTAAGGTCTGCAACTTAATCACATCTACGAAGTCTCTTTTGCCGTGTAAGGTAACACATTCCCAGGTTCTAAAGATTAGGGCATGGATATGTGTAAAGGGGCATTATTTTGCCTACCGACTTCAATCTCTTTTTCACTCTTTAACTTGTGAGAATTTGCATCTCACATGAATTTAATACCTAGGACAGGCTGAGCACTTAGGTTTTTAGTAAGGGCTTGTGTGGTACATGGATGGATATTGAGTGAGAATATTATCTCCAGTATTTGGGCTGAAGCTTTTGTAACAGATTTTGCTTGGTTTATCCTTCCTGCTATGATAGGTTAAGCATTCTGTTCTTATTTCGGATTTTGGGACCCCAACCCCCACATACAGGCTTTCATCTAAGACTGGAATAACCACAACGAAGCCCTTTGGACAGAGACATCATGTTCCTGGCCTTTCCAAACCCAGAGTTGTCGAGGTCTAGGCCTCATGATATGGGTGAGATGGACCATATGAAAAGGGAAAGTGATTCATGTGATTTACTCACTGTTCTCTTTGGCTTCTTTTCTAAATTATGAAATTAGCATTTCACAGCCCAAGGAACACAGAGTGTAGAAATCCATTGATAACACAATTTTCTTCTTAGATACATCGAGGGTGATGCTATGCAGAAAATTTAGTAGGCTATTTGATTCTGTAAATTATAGAGTGGTGGAATATGGCCCGATTTTGGCAGTTTGTCAAATGCAGGAATTTCAAGCACCCATGGTGGGGCAGCAGGTTTCTGAAAACTGTGGGAGGTCAAGGACAGTAAAGAAGCTGCTTTCCATGAGGATTTGTTTACAAGCTCTAAATAGAAATGATGCAACCTCCCCTAGGCTCCTCTTTCTTTCTCTTTATAATTCATTCCTCAACATATATTGATTTTTCCCTCCAGTCATTTGTTCACTTAACAAATATTTACTGAGAGTGTACTGAATGCCCAGCACTGAAGTTGCATCAGCAAGCCAACAATGATCCCTGCTCTTGTGGATTTTTCATTCTAAACACTGAATTTATTGGGGACCTTACCTGTGCTAGGTCCTAGTGGTGGAAGGAGACCCAGCCTTGCCTAACTGAGTTGACAGTGGTGGTGGGCATGCAAGGAAATAGTATTGGTGAGGATGTCCAGCACCATGATGAATAGAATAGTAGAAGTGGACATCTTTGTTTTATCTCTGGTATTAGGACAAAAGTATTCAGTCTTTCATAATTATGATATTATCTATAGGTTTTCATAGGTAATCTTTTCCAGTTAAGGGAATGCATTACTATTCTTAATTTACTGAAAAACTTTTATCATAAAGAATGCTAAATTTGGTCAAATGTGTTTTTTTAATATGTTGATATGATTGTATGAATTTTCTGTTGAAATGGGGATTTTTTTTTTATTTCCTGGAATTTGAACAAACTTTTAGCATTTTGTTGAAGAGTTTTGCAACTGTTTATGAAAGTTACTATTTTATAGATTATTTTTTCTACTAATGTCTCTTCTTGATTTGGGCATTAAGGTAATTCTGTCTTCATAACATAATTTGAAAATTGTTCCCACACTTACTATTTTCTGGAAAAAGTATTTGTAGAAATTGTATTATAGCTTTCTGAGATATTTAATTGAATTCATCAGTGAAGATTTCTGGGTCAGAAATTTTCATTGTGAGAAAGACTTTTGTTATTATTTTTCAAAGACATAGGATTATTAAGGTTACTTAAGGTTATTTTTCCTTAAGTCATTTGTATCATTCAAAAAATTTGCCATGACATTTAAGTTTTCTCATTTATTGTAAATAAATTATCCTTTTAATGACATATGATTTGTAGTGGTGATATTTATTTCATTACTGCTATAGGTAATTTGTATCTTCTTTCTTGGCTTGATCAATACAATATTTATAGCTTATTTTTCTTTATAAATCACCTGTTGATTTTATGAATTCTATTTTTTATTTTTAATTTACTCAATTTTACTTTTTTATCATTTCAATTTCCTTTATTTTGCTTATTTTTAGTTTAATTTTCCCTATAATTCAATTTCTTTGATTATTATAGATCTATACAAGATTAGGGTAGTTTCTCTTTTTTGAAGACTTGGTTCATTTCTTCTAAATTGTTAAATTCATGAGTATTATGTTGTTTGTAATATTCCCTTCATTATCTCATTAATGGCTGCAAGATCTATAGTGATATCTATTATTTTCCTCTTGCTACTAATGTGTTCTCTCTTCTTATTTTTGTCAATCATAGGCAATTATGCTATTTTTTGAAGAACCAGTTTTTGCTTTATAATTTTATGGATTTTCTTTATTGTATTTTACTTTTCATTTATTTCTCTTCTTACCTTTGTTATTTCTTTTCTTCCTTTAGATTTGCTTTGCTCTACATTTTCTGTTTTTTGATAGATCTTTTTTCATTTCTAAACTAAGCATTTAGTGGTATAAATTTCCCATTAGCCGCATTCTACAAATGAAATATGTTGTGCTTTTTAAAAAACTTTATTCAGTTCTATGTGTATTTAAAATTTCCTTTGAGACATCTCTGTACTAAAGAAAATTGCTCAGAATTATGTTCTTTAATCTCTATACTTTTAGAGATTTTCCTTTCTTTTTTTCTGTTTTGATTCCGTATGATTACATTATGGCGAGAAACATACTCTATATGCTATCAGTTCTTCAAAAATTTTTAAGGTTGGTTTTATAGCACAGGATATGACCTATCTTGATGAATAATTACATAAGTGCTTTAAAAATGTATATTGTATTGTTGGGTAAAATGTTCTATATATGTCAGTTAGATACTGATGCTTGATTTTATTGTTCAGATCTTGTGTATCCAGTGACTTTATCAGCTTCTTAGGTGGAAGTGTTAAATCCCCAATTATAATTGTGAATTTTTTTATGTTTACTTTTAGCTTTGCCAGTTTTTGTTTATGTATTTTGAGGCTCTGCTCTTTGGGGAATAAACCAAATTTAGTATTATCATATCTTCCTGGTGGATTGATCCTTTTATCATTATATAACGCCTCCCTATTGTTCCTAGCAATATTCTTTTTTTAAAAGTTTAACTTATCAAACATTAATATAACCCATTCTTGCTACTTTTGATTAATGTTTGAATAGTATGGCTTTTCTCATTGTTTTATTGTCAATCTGTGTCATTGAATGTGAAGTATTTTTTATAAGCAAATATAAGCTTATATTTCTTGTAGACTTCCTATAAGTTACCTGTGTATATGTGTGTATATATATATGTATATATATATATATATACACATTTCATGTAGATTTATTTACAATTCCATATTGATTTATTTATACTGCTTTCAATTTTATCTATTTAATAGGTTTTTGTACTGGTTGTTCTCTATGTTATGTTGTGTATATACATATATATATTATAAATGTATAAATATATAATATATAATGTATCAAATATACAGTAGTAACCAGTGTATACATACACACACACAAACACACACACACACTTATTTCACCAATTTGGTAAGTTTTCTCTTCTTTTTCTGGAACTTTGACAATAGAAATGCTCAATCTTTTGTTATTGTTTCATATGTCACTTACAGTTTTTTCTTCCAATCTCTTTTCTCATTGTCATTCATATTGGGTGAGTTATATTGTTCTCTATTCAAGTTAACTAATTCTATCCTTTGTCATCTTTACTCTACTATTGAGATCATCCAGTGAGGTTTCTTTGTTTTTAATTCTCTTATTGCATTTTTCAGTTCTATGATTTCTATTTGATTCTTTTAAAAACAACCATTTCTTTCCTGTGGTTTATTTGTTTCAAAACAGTTTATAATTGAATGTTGAAGCAGTTTTATGATGGTTGCTTAAACCCTTTTTCAAATAATTCCAACATATGATTCCTCCTGATGGTGTCTTTCCTCATAGAGGTACAATCATGGTTCTTTTTCAGATTGGTAAATCTTTATTGTATTCTGGAAATTGTTTTCTATTATCTTAGAGAGCTATAAGATTTATTATTATTTTCACTTTATCAAGCATTCATTCTGTTTAGGTTTAGTGTACATATTTCCCCCTCCATTTATTGTCTCTATTTCCAAAGGCAGTTTTATTCCCAGAGACTTTGCTGTGTTCTTTTAGTGGTATATTAGTTTTTATGGTACCATTAGGACTTCCACTTGTTTCTTGTGTGTGTGTGTGTGTTTATTTAGTTTTGAGGGAGAGAGAGAGAGAGACAGGGACAGAGAGCAGGGAGGGGCAGAGAGAGTGAGAGACACAGAATCCGAAGCAGGCTCCAGGATCAGCTGTCAGCTGATGTGAACCTCTAACCAAGGAACTCTGAGATCATGACCTGAGCCAAAGCTGAACGCTTAACCAACTGAACCACCCAGGCAGCCCGTGGACTCCCACTTGTTTCTATTGCTGCTGCCTGTGTGGGTGGGGGGAGATTCTACAGGCTGGACCACTGGTTGTATCTCAGTAGTGGAGGGGTGTGATGAGATCTCTCTAACTTGGTACCTGCTTGCCCAGGTGTCTCTGGGAGCAGAAGAAGACAGAGAGTATGGTCTCATAAGGCCAAAGATCCTTTGCTGTGGGTGGTTCCACCTGATTACCCTGATGTCTCTTAGTAGGGTATTAGTGCCTCTGACCAGTGGAAACAAAGAGATTTGCTGAACATAACTACCTGCTGTAGCTAAATGCCTCATAGTGACTCTGCCCACTGGCCTTGGTATCACTTGGTACAAAAGGGGACTATCAGGTCTATCAGTAAAGGAGAATGCTTCTGCTGGTTACTTATTCCCTATGGGGATTCCATTCCATTCCCCTTCCAGATAATTCCGGATTGTCAGTAAAGGAGAATGCTTATGCTGGTTACTTATTCCATTCCATTCCCCTTCCAAATAATTCTGGATTGCCTGATATTTTCAGGGGAAACTTCATTTGATCCATGAATGGAATGAACATATTTGTGTTGCCTTCTATTGATGGCTTAGTAATCAGGAAATGCCAGATCAGGGTAGCTATCCTGAGTGGATGTTCAGTGGATAAGACAAAATATCTTACCAGTATGGAGTTTATCCAGTCCTTAGGATACAGACCGGTTTGTCTTTCCCTTACAATCACTCAGAGGTTGTTGGTTGCCCTTTGCATTACTTCATCTGAATTCATTAAACATTTGGGAATGTTTGGTTATTACCAATTATTATTACTTTAAATAGTTTCCTTTCCCATTCTCTCTTTTTGTACACCAGGAATTATAATTTTGTATATGTTAGTCCAATAGTTACTGGGGGGTTATTTTAAAATATTTTTTTGTGTTTTTTGAGTTTTTAACTCCAGTTAGTTAACATACAGTGTTATATTAGTTTTAGCTGTACACTATAGTGATTTAACACTTCCATACATCACACAGTGCTCATTAACATGTACTCCTTAATCATCATCACCTATTTAACTCATCCCCCTACCAATATTCCCTCTGATAACCATCAGTTTGTTCTGTATAATTAAGAGTCTGTTTCTTGGTTTGTCTCCCTCTCTCTCCCTCCCTCTCTCTCCCTCCCTCTCCCTCCCTCCCTCCCTCTCTCTCTCTTCTCTCTCTCTCTCTTTCTCTTCCCCCTCCTCTTTGCTGATTTGTTTTGTTTATTAAATTCCACTTATGAGTGAAATCATATGGTATTTGTCTTTCTGTGACTTACTTATTACACTTAGCATAATACTCTGTAGCTTCACCCATGTCGTTGCAAATAGCGAGATTTCATTATTTTTCATGTCTGACTAATATTTCATTATATATATATACCACTTCTTCTTTGTCCCTTCATCAGTGATAGGCACTTGGGCTGCTTCCATAATTTGACTATTATAGATAATGCTGCTATGAACATCAGTGTGTATGTATCCCTTTGAATTAGTATTTATATATTCTTTGGGTAAATACCTAAAAGTGCAACTGCTGGATCATAGGGTAGTTCTATTTTTAACTTTTTGAGGAACCTTCATACTGTCCCAGACAATTTTTAGATCTCTGTTTTCACACTGTCTGCCTCTGGATTGCTTGTCTTCCTAGAACAGTGCAGTGCAGTTGGGGCTGTATCCCCAGATTGCATCTTCTGCCCTGGGGTTGCTGGCCCACCTTCTCTCCAGGAGTAGGGAAGTACCCTCAGAGCTCTATCCCAGCCAAGCCTGCCACCCTCTAAAACTCATCTTTGAGCCCTGCTGGTTGAAAAAACTCACAAAAATAAGTCCTTCTTGTTTTACCAGCCAGTGGATTTGGGGAAATGTTGTCCTTGCACATATCCCTGTGTGATCCACTCTATTTCGCCTTTCTCATTGACCAAATCTCCCTCCCTTCCTATGCACAAGTGATCTTTTTATTCCTCAAATCCCGCCTCCACACTTCCTACCTTTCTCAGTGTGGCTTATTCTTTCCCTGTATTTGTGCAGTTTGTTCTATCAGTCCTCAGGTTGATTTCTTGGTTTCAGAATGATTTGATAGTATCTAGCTGTGTTAAGGGATGAGGCAAGCCTAGGATCCTCCTACTCTGCCACCATCTTAACACCCCTCCCCATTTCAATGTATTTTTCATTCATTCTTTTATTTCCTGATTGACCCATTTATTGATTAATGACATGTTATTTAACCTCCATATATTTGTGCTCTTTCCAGAATTTTTCTTGCAGTTGACTTTTAGTTCCATAGTGTTGTGGTCAGAAAAGATGCATGGTATGACATAGATCTTGAATTTGTTGAGGCTTATTTTGTGGGCTAATATGTGATCTCTTCTGGATAATGTCCCATGTGAACTTGAAAATAATGTGTATTCTGCTGCTTTAGGATGAAATGTTCTGAATATATGTGTTAAGTTTGGTCCAGTGTGTCATTTAAAACCATTCTTTCCTGGGGTGCCTGGGTGGCTCAGTCGGTTAAGCGGCCGACTTCGGCTCAGGTCATGATCTCGCTGTCCGTGAGTTCGAGCCCTGCGTCGGGCTCTGTGCTGACAGCTCAGAGCCTGGAGCCTGTTTCAGATTCTGTGTCTCCCTCTCTCTGACCCTCCCCCGTTCATGCTCTGTCTCTCTCTGTCTCAAAAGTAAATAAGCGTTAAAACCATTCTTTCCTTATTGATTTTCTGTTTACATGGTCTGTCCATTGATGCAAGTGGGGTGTTAAAGTTCCCTACTATTATTATATTAGTATCTGTTAACTCCTTTAAATTTGTTATTAACTGTTTTCTGTATTTGGATGCTTCTATATTGGATGGATATTTACAATTGTTACATCTTCTTGTTGGATTGTCCTTTTTATTATTATGTACTGTTCTTTTTTGTCTCTTGTTACACTCTTTGTTTTAAAGTCTATTTTGCCCAATATAAGTATTGCTACTCCAGCTTTCTTTGACATGAATTTTCATAATAGATGTTTCTCCATCCCCTCACTTTCAATTTGCATGTGTCTTTAGGTCTGAAATGAGTCTCTTGTAGGCAGCATATTGATGGGTCTTGTTTTTTCATCTATTCTATCACCCTAAGTCTTTGATTGGAATGTTTAGTCCATTTACAATTAAGTAATTATTGATAGATTTTTTTATTGTAATTTTATTATTTATTTCGTGGTTGTTTCTGAAGATTTTTCTCTAATCCTTTCTTGCCATTCTTTTTCATGTTTTGCTGATTTTCTTTAGTGACATATTTGGATTTCTTTCTCTTTATTCTTTGTATGTTTATTGGTGGTTCTGAATATATGGCTACTATTGGGTTTTTATATAACCTCTCCTGCATATTGCAGTCTATATTGTTGATGGTCATTTAAGTTTGAACCCATTCTTTACTCCTCTCCTTCTCACTTTTTAGATAGATGTTGCTATATTTTATATCTTTTTATTCTGTGCATTTACTGATTTTTACAGGAATATTCATTTCTACTGCTTTTGTGTGCTTATCTTTATACTGTCACTTTTAGTCTCTCATTTCAACTCAAAGGATTCCTTTAATATTTCTTGCAGGGCTGGTTTAGTGTTCATGAAGTCCTTTAGTTTTTGTTTGTCTGGGAAACCTTTATTTCTTCTATTCTGATGCTAGCTTTGCTGGATAGAGTATTCTTGGCTTCAGGTTGTTCCCAGTCAGCACACTGAATATATCATGCCACTCCCTTCTGGCTCAGAATATTTTTATTGAAAAGTTCCCTGCTAGCCTTATGTGTTTTTCCCTTGTAAGATACTGACCTCTTTTGTCTTGTTGCTTTTTTTTTTCTTTATCACTATATTTTGCCTATTTACTTATAATATGTCTTGGTGTGGATCTGCTTTTGTTGATTTTTATGTGAGTTCTTTGTGCCTCCTGGGTCTGGATATCTGTTTTCTTCCCTAGATTAGGGAAGTTTCCAGCTATTATTTCTTCAAATGATTTTTTTATCCCATTTTCTCTCTTTTCTTTTGGGACTCCTATAATACAAATGTATTCCTATACTCCTATAATACAAATACATTTGTGGAATTACTGAGTTTCCTGAGTCTATTATCATTTTGTGTAATTCTTTTCTCTCTCTTTTGTTCAGCTTGATTACTCCCCATTACTCTGTCTTCTAAGTCACTAATTCATTCCTCTGCTTTTTCCAGCCTCCTGTTCATTCCACCATGCATGCTTCTCATTTCATTTATTGTACCCTTTATCTCTGCAATGTTATTCCTTATCCCTGTGTTAAGTCTTTCATTCATATCTTCCATTCTTCTCATGTCCAATGATTATTCTTATGACTACTATTTTAAATTATCTTCAGTCATGTTACTTATATTTGTTTTCCTTAAATCTTTGGCCATGGCATTGCCCTGTTCTTTCATTTGAGATAAATTTCTCTGTCATCTCATTTGTGTAAATCACTGTGCCTGTTTCTCTGTAATAGGAAAGTCAGCTACATTTTGGTTCTTGATGGTAATGGCTTTATGAAGAAGAGGTCCTGTAGTGCCTGCCATGTGGTGTCCTCTCTTTCCCAGGACCTAAGCTTCCAGGAATGTCTCTAATGTGTGCTGCATATGCTCTGCTTTTTTGTCCTGGTCTATTTATCCTTTAGGCCAGCCATCTGCAGACTCTCTTTGCCTATTGTGGGCAATATTTGGTACCTGGCCTTAATGTGGTGCATTTTAACTAGGTGTGCTCTGGTCTGTTTGTGAATTAAGACCTATCACCACTGCTGCCAGAACCAAGGCTCTGCAAAACCTTCTATGTTGGGAAACACAGTGTGAGCAGGGGTTTGGGCTGAGCTTCTGGGGTAGGAGGCCAGCCACATTGGGATTGAGGCAAGGGTTACAGTTCCACCAGAACATCGAAGAGGTGGGGCTTGGTGAACGCAAGTTAAATAGCAAGTGTCTGAGCTATGCTGGTTTCTACAGGTGCTCTCTACTTATTCTGAGGTATGAAGAAGTGAAATGATGCTGGCCAGTTCCTTTGTTCCTAACAGGATCTGTCCATGAATGCTGTCTCTTGGGATGTGCTCCAATATAAACAACTAACTTCCCCACTGTATGCCCCAGTCACTCTTCAAATTCCTATTTCCATGCTGTGTGCCCCTGGATTATTTGCCTGCCTTCTCCCCAAGAGCAACTCAATGCCCTTCAGGACTATCTCAGTCAAGCTCGCTGACCTTTAAAACTCCAGGCTTTAAGGCTGGGTGGTTGCCAGAAGTCACGACACTCAGCTACTCTTGCTTTCCAAGCCAATTTCTATGGGGATTTGTTTTCCCATTCTCTTTTGTGTGTTATTCTATGTCTCACCCTTCTCAGTGACCTCAGCTCCTTCCCCACTACAACAATCACAATCTGTTTCTCTCCTAACCCACATCTCTGCACTTCTTCAATGTGGCCTCTCCTCTCCTTTTAATTGTGGAGTTTGTTTTGCCAGTTTTCGGGTCAATTTCTGGGAATATTTAGATAATCTTATAGTTATATAGTTGTAATCCTGGGACGAGGTGAGTCTAGGGTTCTCCTGCTCTGCCACCATCTTCCAAACCCTCTATTTTGAAAATATTTTTTTAAATCACTTCTTTACATTATATAATTTCATTGTTGTATTTTGAAGTTTCTTTTTTGGTTTTTCATCTGTCATTTCCATTCTGCTTTAAATCCATACAGTGATTGTGTGTGTGTGTGTGTGTGTGTGTGTGTGTGGATATTCTGTATTATTCAGTTTGGGGATTATAATTTGTTTAATTTCTATATTTTCCTTGTGTCTGCTGAGATATCTTGTCCTCATGCATTGTGGGGCTAATATATATTTTTTTTTTCTTGAGACTGAATCACAATTATCTGGTTCTTTTTGTTTATTTGTTTTGTTTGTTTGTTGGTTGGTTTGTGTGTTTTAACTTAGAAGAGACTATATCAAGAAAATGAAGAGCCTATATCAAGAAAACAATAGAACTTTACTAATATATATGTGAAGAAATATTTTTCTGGAAGGGAGTATTCAATATTACATATATTTCAGGTTTCATTAAGTAATATTATATATCCATTTCTTTTTTTATTGAGGTATAGTTGACTTATAATATTATGTTAATCTTAGGTGTACAACATAATTTTTTGACATTTATATATATTACAAAATGATGATCATGATGTCTAAATCTCACCTGTCACCATACAAAATTGTTAGAATAATATTTAAATTATTTCTTATGCAGTACTTTATATCCCTGTGATATAATTTTTAGTACTAGGAGATAGTACCTCTTATTCCTTTTTACCTATTTCACCTTCTGCCCCCAACATCTCCCTACTCTAGTAACCAGCAGTTTCTTTTCTGTATCTAGAAGTCAATTTCTTTTTTTTTGTTTTGTTTTGTTTTGTTTTTTGTTTCGCTGTTTAGATTCCACATAAAAGTGGAAATATATGTTATTTGTCTTTCTCTGTCTGACTTATTTTACTGAGCTTAATACTATCTAGGCCAATTTATGTTCTCCCAAACGACAAGATTTTATTATTTTTTATGGTTAAATAATATTTCATTCTGTCTATATCTATATCTATATCTGTATGTATCTATCTCATCTATCTATAATATCTATCATCTATATCTATTTATCTATCATCTATTTATCTAATCATCTATTATCTATCATCTATCTATCATCTATCTATCTATCTATCTATCTATCTATCTATCATCTATCTAATCTATCACCTATCTTCTTTATCCATTCATCTATCATATGACACATATATTGCTTCCATATCTTGTCTCTTGTAAATAATGCTGCAATAAACATGCATAAATGTATATTTTTCAATTAGTGTTTTTGTTTTATTTAAATAAATACCCAGAAATGAAATTGCTAGACTATACGGTAGCTCTATTCTTAAATTTTTGAGGAACTTCCATAATATTTTCCACAGTGGCTGCATCAATTTACATTCCCACCAAAAGTGCATGAGGGTTCCCTTGTCTTTGCATTCTCACCAACTCCCT
This sequence comes from Panthera tigris, assembly GCF_018350195.1. Taxonomy (NCBI): domain Eukaryota; kingdom Metazoa; phylum Chordata; class Mammalia; order Carnivora; family Felidae; genus Panthera; species Panthera tigris. The sequence goes on along the minus strand of NC_056667.1, from coordinate 108,820,795 downwards.
TTCTTTCTTTTTCCTTTTCTTTTCTTGTCATTCTGTCAGATGTGAGTTGTTGTCTTATTGTGGTTTTGATTTGCATTTCCATGGGGATTAGTGATGCTGAGGATCTTTTCATGTTCTGTTGGCCATTCATGTGCCTTCATTGGAAAATTATCTATTCAAGTCCTCTGACAATTTTTAAATCAGATTTTTGTTTTTCTAGAGTTGTATGAATTCTTTATATATTTTGGATATTAACCTCCTATCAAACATATTACTTGCAAATATCTTCTCCCATTCAGTATGTTGCCTTTTCATTTTGTTGAGATATATATATATATCATATATATATATATATCATATATATATATTGCTATATATATGATGTGTATATATATATATATCATATATATATATATCATATATATATATTGCTATATATATGATGTGTATATATATATACATCATATATATATCATATATATATTGCTATATATATATGATGTATATATATATATCATATATATATATATTGCTAAGGCCTATGTCAAAGAGTTTACTGCCTATAGTTTTCTTTTAGGAGTTTTATGGTTTAAGGTCTTATATTTAGGCTTTTAATACATTTTGAGTTTATTTGTGTATATGATGTAAGAAAGTTATCCAGTTTTATTCTTTGCCACGTTGCTGTCAAATTTTCCCAGCACCATTTATTGAAGAGACTGTCTTTTCCCATTCTTGCCTCCTTTGTTCTAGATTAATTGACCATATGAGCTTGAATGTATCTCTGAATTTTCTATTATGTTCCATTTGTTTATATGGCTATTTTTGTGGCAATAGCATACTGTTTTGATTACGGTAATATTATATGAAATCTGGGGACATAACACCTACAGCTTTCTTCTTTTTTATCAATTTGATTTGGCTATCCTGGGTCTTTTGTATTTCCATACAAATTTTAAGACTATTTGTTCTAGTTCTGTAAAAACTGCTTTTGGTAATTTAGCAGTGATTGTATTTAATCTGTAAATTGTTTTGGTTAGTATGGACATTTTAACACTTTTTTTTTTCAAACTATGAACCTGGTATTTCTTTCCATTTATTTATGCCATCTTCAATTTCTTTCATCAATGTCTTGTTTTTACAGTATAGATATGTACCTTCCTTATATAATTTATTTGTAGATATTTTATTTGTTTTAATGGAATTTTAAATGATAATTATTTTCTTAATTTCTTTTTGTGTTGTTTTGTTATTAGTGTATTGAAATACAATAGATTTCTTTGCATTAATTTTGTATCCTGTAACTTTACTGAATTAATTTATTAGTTTTAATTTTTCTGATGGAGTATTTAGAGTTTTCTATTCATATATTATATTATCTGAAAATAGTGAAAGTTTTACTTATTTCTTACCAATTTGGGTGACTTTATTTATTTTTCTTGTCTGATTGGCATGCTTAATCTTCCAATACCATGTTGAATTAAAGTGGTGAGAATGAGTATTATTGTCTTATTCCTGATCTTACAGGAAAAGTTTTGCCTTTTCACCAATGAGTATGATGTCAGATGTGGGTTTGTCATATATGAACTTTATTATGTTGAGGTTATGTCCCCTCTATGCTCACTTTGCTAAGAGTTTTTATTATGAATCCATATTAAATTTTGTCAAATTTTTTTTCTGTATCTTTTGAGATGATCATATAACTCTTATATTCATTTTGTAATGTGGTATATCATGTTTATTGATTTATGGATATTGAATCATCCCTGCATCCATGGACTAAAGGCCACTATTCTTTATGTATTTTCTGTTTGGATGATTTGTCCATTGATGTAAGTGGGTGTTAACATCCACTACTGTTATTGTATTACTGTCAATTTCTCCTTTTATGTCTGATAATAAATATGTATTATATTTATGTATTTAGGTGCTCCCATGTTAGATGCATAGATATTTATAATTATTATGTACTTTCATTGGGTTGAAATCTTTATCACTATGTATTATCTTTCTTTGTCTCTTGCTACAGACTTTGTTTTAAAGTGCATTTTGTTATATGTAAGTATTGCTACCCCAATTTTCTTTTCACTTTCATTTTCAGGGAATATATATATTTTTTATTCCTTCACTTTCAGTTAGTGTGTATTTAGACAAGTGTTTATTTTTTTCTCCATCTAATCATCTTATGTCTTTTGATTGTGAAATCAAAAATTATTTATAGATAAGTAACCATTGCCATTTTGTTAATTGCTTTCTGATTTTTTTTTTTTTTTTGGTAATCTCTTTTCCTTTCTTCTTCTCTTGCTCTAGTTCCTTGTGACCTGATGGTTTTCTTTAGTGTTATGTTTAGATTTTTTTCTCTTTATTTTTTGTTTCTCTGTTGTAAGTTTTGTTTTGTGGTTCCCATGAAGTTAATTTATGATGCACTATGTATATAGCAGTCTATATTAAGTTATGGTCACTTAAGTTTTAACACATTTTAAAACCAATACATTTTTACTCTCCTATTCACACTTTATGTGATATTTACATTTTTTCATTTTATGTGTTTCTTAACTAATTATTGCAGATATGATTGATTTTACTACTTTTGTCTTTAACCTTCATAGTGGCTTAATAAGCTACTAGGTCTCTAGGTGGGGTGAAACCAAAGCAATACCTTTGTGTGGTGCCCCAAAAGGATGAGGAAACTGGTTGTTCACCCTGATTCCATTTCCTGGTGAGGGAAACTCTTTCTAATTGGGGATTTGTTCTCCATGCTGAACAATGTCAGCATGTTGGGGGGTGGGGAGGGGTGTAATGCAGACAAAATGAAGTTGTTATTCCTTCTTTTTTTGTGTATAGTTACTCATTTATATCTTTATATCTATATCTCTATCTATGTATGTATTATCTATCTATCTGTATATTTGTTTGTTTCACTGTGTTGCTAAAATTTGTGAAGTGGACTCCAGAAAATTTATAAGCTAACTGTTCATGGATAGCAATCTGTTGTCAGTCGTTGTCAGGGGATGGAGGCTGTGACCTCCTAGTCTGCCATTTTGGTATGGCCACATTGCCTTCATCCCTAAATAGATACTTGGGCTGCTTCCACATTTTGGGTATTATGAATAATGCCTCTAGGAACACAGAGGTACCAATATCTCTTTGAGACCCTGTCTTCAGTTCTTTTGAGTATATATAACCATGGTAGGATTCTTGGGTCACATGGTAATTCTATTTTTAATTTTTTTTGAGAAACAGCCATACTCTTTTGCATAGCACCTGTACCAATTTACATTTCCACCAACAATGCTCATGTGTTCCAAGTTGTCCACATCTCCATATTTTCACCAACATATATTTTGTTGTTGTTGTTGCTACTGTTATTGTTTTGTTTTTTATATTAGCCATCCTAAGAGATATGCCGTGACATCTCATTGTAGTTTTAATTTGTATTTCCCTAATAATTATGATATTGAACGTCTTTTCATGTGATTATTTGTATATCTTCTTTGGAGAAATTTATATGCAAGTCCATGACCATTTTTGAATGGAGATGTTTGAAATATTTTGTTGTTGAGTTTTAAGAGTTCTCTCTAGAATTTTAACCTCTCATCAGATATATGGTTTATGAATATTTCTCCCATTCTGTGCATCACCTTTTTATTCTGTTGAGAGTGGTTTTTGATGAAAATATTTAAAATTTTACATAAAGTCCAATTTATCCATTTTATCTTTTGTTGTCTGTACCTTTAGTATCATTAGCAAAAAATTATTGCCAAACCCAAAATCATGAAGTTTTTCCTTTATGTTTTCTTCTAACATTTTTATAGTTTTAAGTCTAAGATTCAGGGTTTTGACCCATTTTCCGTTAATTTCTTATGTAACATTAGGTAGTAGTCCACTTTCATTTTTTACATGTGGATATAAAGTTTCCCAGCATGATTTGTTGAAAAGACTGGCCATTCACCATCAAATTGTCTTGGTGGCCTTGTAAAAAGTCACTTGACCGCGTATGCAAGGGTTTATTTCTGCACTCTCTGCTCTATTCCATTGATCTATATGTCTGTTTTTATGCTGGTACCACACTATTTTTATTACTTTAGCTTTGCTGTAAGTTTGAAAAAAAGGAAGTATGAATTCTTTAGGTTTGTTTTTGTTTCTCAAGATTGTTTTGCCTATTTGGAATGACTTGAAATTCCACATGAATTTTAAGATGAGTTTTCTTATTTCTGTAAAAACAAATCATAGAGATATTGATAATTATTGCATTAAATCTGTACGTCATTTTGTGTATATTGATATTTTAATATTAAGTCTTCTTATCTGTGAATATAGGATGTTTTTGCATTTATTTATATATATTTTTAATATCTTTCTGCAGTGTTTTGTAGTGGTCATTGCACAAGAATTTCATCTCCTTGATTAAATCCTTAAGTATTTTGTTCTTTTTATTGCTATTATAGAAGGAATTGTTTTATTAATTTAATTTTGGAAACATTCATTGTTAGTGTAGAGAGATTAAGCTGATTTTCATGTGTTAATTTTGTATTCAGCTACATTGATGAATTAACTTATCAGTTCTAAAAGGTTTTTTTTGTGTGTGTGTGTGGAACATTATGATTTTCTACTATAAATTATATTATCTGTGAACAGAAATAATTTTACTCTTTCGCTCCTATTTGGATGCCTTTTATTTATTTTTCTTGGCTGGTCGCTCTGGCTAGGACTTAGTGTGTTAAATAGAAATGGTGAATTTGAGCATACTTGATTTGTTTTTATATGAAAAGCTTTCAGTCTTTCACTTTTGAAGATGATGTTCACTGTGGATTTTTCATTTATGTCTTTCAGTTTCTTTCTACTCCCAGTTTGTTGAGTTTTTTTATCATGAAAGGGTGTTGAATTTTGTCAAAAGCTTTTTCTGCATCAACTGATGTGATCATTTGTTTTTAAATTTCATTTTCTTGATGTGGTGTTTTACAGCGATCAATTTTCCTGTGTTGTATCATGCCTGAATTGTAGGAATTAATCCCACTTGCTTATGGCATTTAATCATTCTAATATGCTGCTGAATTCAGTTTTGTAGAATTTTGTTGAGGACTTTTGAATTAATGTTTATAAAGGGTATTGGTCTGTAGTTTCTGTTACCTGTTGTGTCTTTCATGGCTTTGATATCAGTGTAATACTGGTCTCTAAATGAGTCAGATAATGTTTTCTTTTATTTTTTAAAGAAAAGTTTTATGAGCACTGGGTGTTGTATGAAAACCAATTTGACAATAAATTTCATATACTTAAAAAAATAATAAAATAAAATAATAAAATAAAATAAAATAAAGTTTTAAAAGGAGTTGTGGTAGCTCTTCACATGTTTAATAAAACTTACCAGTGAAGCCATTGTTTCCAAATCTTCATTAGGTTTTTCATCACTGACTCAATTTGTACTATTAATATACAACTGTTTATTTTTCCTTTGATTCTGCAAATTTTGCTTCATGTTTTTATTTCATATTATTAAGTGCGTAAATGTTTACAATGGCTGTATATTCTTGCTCTACTGAAATTTTTATTGTAATATACTCTTTCTTTGTCTCGTGTTTTTTGTTTTTTTTTTAATTTAAAGTCCATGTAGTTGGATTTTAGTATAGCCACTGTGCTCTCTTCTGGTTACTATTTGCATGAAATATTTCTTCATTCCTTAAAATTTACTCTAGATTTCTTTGGCTCTAACATGAGTTTCTTTTAGATAACATATTTTATACAACAGTTAAATCAAGTGTTTTATTGATTCTACAATTTCTGTCTTTTTATTGGATAATTTAATTTATTTAAAGTTAAAGTGATTATTGATAAGGAGGGACTGCTGTCATTTTGCTATTTGTTTTCTATATATCTTATAGCTTTTCTCCTTGCATGTTTTGTATAACTGTCACCTTTCGTGTTTTGTGATTAAAAATTATTTTTGCATATTTATCTAGTTATTTTCCATGTAGTTACCATGGGGATTATATTTAACATTCTAAAGTTATAACACTCTATTTTGAATTTTTTACCAGTTTGACTTCAATAACATAAAAAAGATCTTCTCTTTTAAAAGCTTGATTCACATTCCTTCGGTTGTTGATGTAACAAAATTACATGTTTATCAATTGCCTGTCCCTAAACATAAACTAATAATTTTAAAAATGCATTAGTCTCTTAAATCATATAGAAAACAAAATGTGGAGTTACAAATAAAATAATAATGCTAGCTTTTAAACTAACATATTATAAAAATGTTTTTATCTTTTATTTTATTAATTTTTAATATTTAATGTAGTTTTAATGAGTTATAAACAGGGATATTCTTATGTACTTCTACACATATGTTTACAAACAATTATATTTTAATGAAAGATGTTACTTGAAAGATGGATTATATGTAGTGCCATTTCAATGAATTAAACATATGGCAATTTCCATATGATTCTACATGTAAGTTTATGAAAACTTTATATATATATATATATATTTTACTTTAAGTGTTTATTTTAATTCAAGTTAGTTAACACAAAGTGTTATATTAGTTTCATGTGCACAATATAGTGATTTAATAATTCCATATATCACCCAGTGCTCACCATAAGTGCATTCCTTAATCCCCATCACCTATTTCACCCATTCCCTCATCCACCTCCCTGCTGGTAACCATCAGTTTGTTCTCTACAGTTAAGGGTCTGTTTCTTGCTTTGACTCTCTCTCTCTAATATTTTTCATTTTGCTTGGTTGTTTTGTTTCTTAAATTTCACATATAAGTGAAATACAATGGTATTTGTCTTTCTCTGACTTATTTTTCTTAGCATTATACTCTCTAGCTCTATCCATGACATTGCAAATGGTAAGATTTCATTCTCTTTATGGCTGAATAATATCCATATATATACCACATCTTCTTTTTCTTTATCTATTCATCAATTGATGGACAATAAGATTGCTTCCACATTGGAAATCCATAGACCCCTTCACTAGAGATTATACAGTCAATGCATAAGATATTTTGTGTCAATTACATTGGGACTGAGAAACAAGGAAAGGATACAGAGACATTTTATTTCATACCAAGTCCTGGGAAATTGAGGAGGTGATGCGGTAAAAGGGATGATTTCCCTTTTATGGTTATCAACATTCTTGAGAAGAGGCCAAGCTCTTAAAACCAAAACAAAGACCTTTCTTCTGTTTCTTTTTCATCAACCCAACTCAGTAAGCTTGTCCTTACTAAGGAGTTATGGATGCTTTTCTGGAGAACTCCATTGCATCTATGGTAAAAGCAAGCTTGTTTCATAACTATAATCACTATGCAGAGTATGCCATGAGGCTCTTTCTTCTCTCAATATGATGCAGTCTTGTGCAGAAAACACAGGCCAACCAGGTCTTTTCCTGAGTAGGTACAGTAACACACTGATATTGTTGGAGAATTCCTGAATACGCTCCTCTATCTTTCTTTTCCTCTACTATTCTTCAACTCCACTCTTTCTCCCTCTTTTTCCATAATTATATTCTTCCCATTTCCTTTCTCCTCTATCTCCAACTAGTTTAATTAATTGTTCTTAATATAAGACGTTTACTCTGTCCTGGAGTGTGTTATACATTGCAAGAGGTAGTACATAGATTATAATAATATTTTATTATATTTAACACTTGAGACTTCAAAATGCTTATACACTTCACTGAACTTCTACCCAGTAAGGTATTTATACTAACTTTAATAGATCAGACTCAAGGCATGAGCTGTTCCTAGAGGTAATTTATAAAACGAGTTGATGACCAAGCTATTAACTAAATTCATGTCTTTTAGTTAAAAAAATTGATGCTTATTCAACCATATTCAATAACCATTGTTATTATCATTATAACAATTTTATTATATTTGTCAAATTTGGTATATTTATCAATCATATTAAAGTTTATAAAGTACTTTCACATTTTCTCAAAATTGTTTCTATTCTCATTGCATTGTTTTAATTAACACCCTATTCAGCTTATTATCCAGGTCACCCTAACAATGTATCTCAACACTCTTCAGTTTTGGGTATGTGCACACGCACACACACTCACACACACACACACACACACACACACACACATGCATTATCCTCCTAAATAACAGACTATTCCCAAGTCTGTGTACTAAAAGAGACTGGAAACAAGAACACCACAGTAACAGTGAGCAGCCTGAGCAGCTTTAGCAACCAGCTTGGTTTTTAAACAACACCACAGCCTAAGAGAAATCAGAGCTGTTGGATGAAACGGTTCATTAAACGTATGGGGCATAGAGAGTGCAAGGAGAATTTGAGACACCCTGTGTAAAAAGCAAAGAAATATTCAAAGGCCAAAGGGTACATGGCAAAGGACAAAGGAACCAGATTAAAGAGGCTCCAACTTTCTAACGTTGAGTCAATTTGAAAATTAATTTACAAAAAAAACTATAAAGAAGATTATAACACATTGATTGAGTTAAAAAAAAAAACATCAATTTAATCTATAATAATAAAAAAAATAAGGGGCACCTATGTGGTTCAATCAGTTGAACATCAAATTCTTGATTTCCTCTCAGATCCCAGGGTCATGGATAGAGCCCTGCTTTAGGCTACTTGAGATCCTGTCTCTCCCTCTGCCCCTCTTTCCTACTTATGCTCTCTCCCTCTCTCTAAAATAATAAAATAAAATAAACAAATAAATAAATAAAACAAATTGCCGCCATTGCAAATTCTTGTTACACTAATTAATAGCTATTAAAATTAGTAGTTAAAAGTAAAATAACAAGCATTTATGCCTATTTTTGAAGGAACTATAGTTTACTCTCAGCTGATGTGGCAAAGTTCTTCCTTAGAGAAACACGCTGCTAATATAGATAAAATGATAAAATTTTAAAGTCATCAGTTTTAACATCCATCTAGGATCATCAATAGGACCTAAAACCATTTGGTGAGGAGAATTATTCTGGGATGATGAGTATGTAAGGAACACTAGGAATTCGTCTTCCCCATCTAGACAATTACACCAGCAAAATCTTTCTGATATAAATATTTTTAAACTCTGGAATGTGTTGAAAGCTTGCAACTTCCAGAGGAAGGCTTGGATGATAAATTTTCATTTATGTCAATTACAACTCTTAACACAGTAGCAGTTGCCCACCCTCCACGTCCATCCCCAGGGCAAGCTGCTGTGCACATGTTCCTGTAATAAATAGCCTTCTCACAGCTTGCAAAAGCCAGGATGGGTGAAGAATACCTTGTGTTCCAAATATCAAGGATCTGTGCTCTGATCACTGCTTCCTCTCATCACAGAACTGCAGACAAAATGGTAGGAAGACCTTGTTACAACTCTCCCCTTGTTACAAGACCCTCCTCAGGCTGAAATGACTTCTAGGGGTTTAAAGGGCTGGTGGACTTTCTTCCCTTCTCTTATTAAAAAAAAACAACTTTTCTTCCTTTGGTTGCCAGCCATTAAAGACTAGGACATTCAAAGTAACTGAATATATGGGGGAAAGTATCACATATGCCCAGGGAAAGCCACAAGCTCAGAAAAGTTCTGAGATGTTTTGTTTACATCTCATACTGATCCTCAGTGCAGAGACAACCTAAAACAATAAATAAATAAATAAATAAAAATAATAAAACAACAGACCCTGGGAGACAGAGATTATTTTATTTCCACAGTTACACATTATTAGGTTCAAATGTCCAGTGTTCAACAAAAGAAATAGCAAGGTATACCAAAAAATAGGAAAAATATAGTCCATTCAAAAGGAAAGAAATCAGTAGAAACTTCCTGAGAAAGGTCTGATGGAAAACCTATTAGACAAACTATGTTAAAGATGCTCAAAAACTAAAGAAATATGTGGAGAAAGTCAAGAAATCACGTGTGAAAAATGGAAATGTTAATTAAGAGATAGAAGGCCTGAAAATGAACCAAAAAGAAATGTTGTAGTTTAAGGGGAAAATAACTGAAAATAAAGATTTCCTAGTGAAATTCGAAGGAGAAGGTAAATAGGCAGGAGAAAGAATCATAGAACAAATTCAGATAGAATAGTAGAAATTATCAAGTCTTAGGAGTAGAAAGAAGAAAAGATTGAAGAAACTTGAACAGAGAACTGTGAGACAGCAACAAGAGATCAACATATGCATTGTGAGAACTTCAAAGGGAGAAGAGAGAAAAAGAAGTAGAAAATATTTAAAGAAAAAATTGTTGAAAACTTCTCAAATTTGATGAAATACATAAACATAAACCCCCAAGAAGTCCAACTAATTCCAAGTGAGATGAAATTAGAGACCCATAACAAGACAAATTATAATCAAACTTTCAAGAGCTGAAGACAGAGACAATCTTTAAAACAGCATTAGAGAAGTAATGTGTTACATACACAGGATCCTCAATAAGAAAGTTATCAGATTCTTCATCAGGAACTTTGGAAAACAGAAAGCAGTTCAAAGTACTAAAAGAAAAAAAAAAACTGTCAATTGAGAATCATTTCTTCAGCAAAATTATCCTTCAACAGTGAGGAAAATTATGACATTCTCAGATAAAAGCTGAGAGATTTAATTATGACTAGAATTACTCCACAAGAAATATTCAACAGTCTTGTGTGGTTAAATTAAAGGATTTTAGGCAGTAACTCAAGCTATATGAGGAAATAAGTATCTCAATAAAGATGAATACATGGGCAATTATAAAAACTAGTATTATTTTAACAAGGGTTTTTGATTTTAATTTTCAGTTTCTACATGATTTAAAATTCTACTGTCTAAATACAGTTAGTCTAATACAATTAGTCTAAAATTTATTATTATTACACTTTGGCTCATAAGTCAACATTTAGTTTTCTACATAATTTAGAAAACTAGTTCATTTAAAAGAATTATTAGCTTATATTTTTATCACACAATGAATAAAGATGTAATTTTGTAACATCAACAATTGTAGAGGTGAATACAGAGCTATAAAAGAGCAGATTTCTGTGAAGTTAAGCTAGTATAAAGTCAAGTTAGAGTATTACAACTTTAGGATGTTAAATGTAATTTCCATGGTAACCACAAAGGAATAACTATAGAATATACACAAAAGAAAATGAGAAAGTAATTTAAATGATTCACTTCAAAAATCAACTATATACAAAAGAAGACAGTAATGCAAGAAATGAGTGGCAAAAAAGACATATAGAAAACAAATAATTAATAACAGAAGTAATCACTTTAACTTTAAATGAATTAAACCCTCCAATCAAAGACGAAATTGGCAGAATGGGTAAAAAATAACTCAACTATATGTGATTTATTTAGATATTGTGTATCTAAAGACAAATAGATTTAAAGTGTAAGGGTGGAAAAAGATATCATATGCAAATAATAACCAGCAGAAACAGTGGTGAATGTACTAATATGAAACAAAATAAGCTTTAAATTTTAAAATTTTATAGGAGACAAAAAAAGACATTACATAAATGTTTAATAAATGTTTCAATAAAGAAAAAAAGATTTACAGTTATAAACATCTACATGCCTAATAACATACCATCAAAACATATGAAGCAAAATTGACGTAATCAAAGGGAGAAATGAACAGTCCTACAATGATAGTTAGAAATTTCAACACTCCACTCTCAATAATGAATAGAACAATCTGAGAATAAGAAAAAAAAATGAGTGCTTAATTAACATATTTAGCAGATATTCAGAACATTCTACCCTAAAACAACAGCATACACATTCTTCTCAAGAGCACATGGGACATTTTCCAGGAGAGATTATATGTTAGGCCACAATTAAAAATCAATATATTTACAAAGATATATATTATACAAAGTATCTTCTCCTGCCACAATGGGATGAGGATAGACATCAAAGTCATTAAAAAAAATAAAATTTGGGGCACCTGCGTGGCTCAGTCGGTTAAGTGTCCAACTTCAGCTCAGGTCATGATCTCGTGGTCCGTGAGTTTGAGCCCCACGTCAGGCTCTGTGCTGACAGCTCAGAGCCTGGAGCCTGTTTCAGGTTCTGCATCTCCCTCTCTCTCTGACCCTCCCCCATTCATGCTCTGTCTCTCTCTGTCTCAAAAATAAATAAACGTTAAAAAAATTAAAAATAAATAAATAAAATTAGAAGGTTCACAAATTTGTTGAAATTAAACAACAAACCCTTAAACAATCAATAGGTCAAAGAAGACATTAGAAGAAAAATTACAAAGAAGAAATGACCAGTATTTAGAAATACCTAGAGATGAACAACAAATAAAACACAACACAGCAAAACTTATGAAACACAGCAAAAGGAGTGCAAAGGGGGAATTTTCCATGTACAAACACATACATGAAAAAACAAGAAATATTCAATCAACTTAAATTTAAAGAACTAGAAAAAGAAAAACAAACTAAATGCAAATTTAGCAGAAGGTAAGAGATAGTAAAGATTGGAGCAGAGAGATATCAAATAGAAAAATAGAAAAATGATAGAGAAAATCAATGAAACTAAAATTGGGTTCTTTGAAAAGATCAGCAAATTGACAAACCTCTAGTTAGATGAGTTTAGGACAAAGATAAGATTCAAGTTACTAAAATATGAAATTAAAGAGTGTAAATCACTATTTATTCTACAGAAATAAAATGAATTATGATAAAATAAAACGAACACTGTACACCAATTTATTAGATAACTTAAATAATGAAAAAAATCCTAGAAACCTAAACTTATGAAGATTTGATCATAAATAAATAGAAAACCTGAATATACCTATTACTAATAAAGAGATAAAGTCAGTTATCAAAAAATTCCCAACAACGAAAATCACTGAACCTGATGGTTTCACTGGTGAATTCTCCCAAACATTTAAAGAATAACCAATACAGATATTTATTAACCTTTAAAAAAAATGATGAGGAAGTTACACTTCCTAACTCATTCTTTAGACCAGTATTACCCTGCTATTAAGGCCAAACACACTGCAAGAAACAAAACCACATTGACGAACACTGGTATAAAAGTTATCAGCAAAATATTAGAAAACTGAGTTAAGCAACATATTTAAAAGGATATTACACCATGATGTGTGGTGATCTATGGGATTTATTCTTGGAATGAGGATGGCTCAACATATAAAAACTGGTTAATGTAATATACCACATCAACAGAATGAGAAAAAAACAAAACAAAACACTCATACAGAAAGGCATATCACAAAATTCCACACTGTTTCATAATAAAAACTCAACAAACTAGAACTAGAAGGAAACTGCCTTAATGTAATAAAAGTCATATATGAAAACCCACAGCAAACATCATACTCAATGGTGAAAGACTGAATACTCTCCCCTAATGATCAGGAACAAGGCAAGAATGACTACTTTCACCATTTATGTTCAAAGTAGTACTGGAAGTTGAAGCCACTTCAACCAGGCAAGAAAAGAAATAAAAGTCATCCAAATTGGAATGGAAAAAGTAAAATTATTTATGTTTGCAGATAAGTGATTTATACATGTAAACCCCTAAAGATTCCACAAAACAACTGTTAGAAATACTAAATTATTCAGCAATGTAGCAAGACACAAGGTCAGGACATAAAAATCAGTTTATCTTTTATACCTACCAATATATGATCTGAAAAGAAAGCTAAGAAAAATAATTTCACTTACAATAGTATATAAAAGAATAAAATACTCGACATTTAACTTAACAAAGGCAGTGAAAGACTTTAAAATGAAAATTATAAAACGTTGTTGAAATAAATTAAACATAAAAGGAAATAAATAAATATACCCCATGCTTACGACTGAAAGACTTAATATTGTTAAGATATCAATACTACCTAAAGAGACCTACAGGTTCAATATAGTCTCTACCAAAATTATAAAGGCAATTTTTTGCAGAAATAGAAAAACCCATCTTCAAATCCATACAGAATCTCAAGGAATTCCAGAGTCAAAACAATCTTGAAAAAGAAAACCAAACCTAAGGAATTCATACTTCCTTTTTTCAAAACTTACTACAAAGCTAACGTGATAAAAATAGTGTGGTACTGGCATAAAAACAGGCATATAGATCAATGGAATAGAGAGTGCAGAAATAAACCCTTGTACATATCAACAAGTGAATTTTGACAATGTCACCAACACCATTTGATGGTGAATGGCCAGTCTTTTCAACAAATGGTGCTGGGAAACTGTATACCCATGAATGAAGCTGGACTACTATCTAATGTTACATAAGAAGTCAAAATGGGTCAAACTCTAAATGTTAACTTAAAACAATAAAAATGTTAAAAAAAATCTTCATGACATTGGGTTTGACAATAATTTCTTGATAGGCACAGGCACAAAAGATAAAGTAAAAAAAATTGAACTTTAAGGTAATTAATAAAATTCTGCATCAAAAACTCCTATCAACAGAATAAAGATGATGCACAGAGTGGGTGAAAATTTTTGCAAATCATACATCTGATAGGAGATTACAATCCAGGATATAAAGAGAACTCCTAAAACTAAAAAACAACAAAAACTAAACAACCCAATTCAAAAATAAGAAAAAATTTGTAGATATTTCTCCAAAGAAGATATACAAATGGCCAATAATCAATGAACATATGGTCATCATTAATAATTATAAAAATGTAAATCAAAACTACAGGGAGGTACTATGTCATGCCTGTTAGATTGGCTAACATAAAATAATAAATAAATAACAAGTATTGGTGAGGTTATGGAGAAATTGTAACCCATGTCCACTGTCGGTAGAAATGTAAAATGATACAGCTGCTATGGAAAACATGGTAATTTCCCAAAAAATGAAAAATAGAATTACCATGTGACCAATAATTCCACTCATTGATATATACTCAAAAGAGTTGCAAATAGGGTTTCACAGAGATATTTGTACATCCGTGTTTATGGCAGCCTTATTTACAATAGGTAAAACATTAAAATATCCTAGAAGTCCACTGATGGATGAATGGATAAGCAAAATATGGTGTATACATGCAATGGTTTTATTAAAAAGCCAAGGCCCTTAATAAAAAGGAAGTGAGGTAATTATTGCATATTAAATGAGATTAGAGAGACATGACAACAGAAGGCAATGCACAAACCTTGACTAGATCCTGGTTTGAAAGTAAACTACTTTTTTTTTTTCCATTTGGAAAATGGAAGAAATTTGGAAAAAGAGTTAGTTTTAACTTATATTGGATAATTGTTTTTAAGGTATAATAATGGTATTTGGCTTAATAAGTGAATGCCTTTATTTTCAGGAAGTGCCTAATGAAGTATTTAGGAAAGAAGTGTCATAATATCTTCAACTTATACACACATGTGCACACACACACATCACCACTGCACATGAGCCCTTGAACATTCTAGATCCACATCAGGCTATATTATTTCCTGATTTCTACATATACCATACTTTAGGATCTAACCCTTTGTACATACCCTTCTATGTATATGAAACGCTGAAGGTGGCCTTATATTTTGGGAAGATGCTCAATTATTTTTGAAGATACTGCCAATTCCTCTCCTGTGAAGTTAGTCCTGCGTTCCCCCAGTGAATGTTGGTTACACCTTCCTCTGTGATCCCAAGATACACTGAACATATTTCTGTTGTAAGATTTACTTCACTTAAAATTTTTCCTACCAGCCAACTCCTGCAAAACAAGGACCATGTCCTATCTACCTTTGCAGTTTGGGTTTTTGCAGAGATCTCTGCCTGGTCATTGTAAGATGGTAAAATGAATCAATGAGTAAATACATTTCAAAATTAGAGCTCTGAATGCTCCATGATAATATATAGCAGTTTGATAGTAAAAACTCAAACTCTTGGTTCCTGCCAGTTGTGGCTGATGCAAACAATGTGTTTAACACATGTTGCCATCTTCCAGACATAGAACATATACATTTCCTAGTCTTACTGTAGTGATGCTAGGATTATCTAACTGGGCTGAAGTGATAGAAGCCCCTTCTAGGCCTGGTTCTTATAAAGATCTTCCATGATTCTTAGCCCTTTTATGTTTTTAGCACAGTGATCTTGGAGGCCATGTTTCACATGGAATAGTTTCAAGACAGGGGATATCATACTTCAGACTGGCTTGAATAAGAAATAAACTTTTATACTATTGAGTCACTGAGACTTGCAGGGTGGTTTGTTACTGCAGTATTGTATATTTTATCCCGATTACTAACTACCCTGTAGGGTTCCTTTTAATGCAGTCATTAGAAGACATTATTTAACACTATCTGCCAAAATGAGGAAGTGCAAATAGCTTCTTATCTGGAGAGTTGCAGGATTGGTGAGTTTAGGAAAAAGAAACTGATATAGACAAGACAACGGTATTTCATTAGGGTTGGAGAGGGTGATACAGAATGTGGAAGTTGGAAGCTGCTGAAAACAAATTTTGTGGTCATGGTGATCAGTCTTCTACTCAGCTTCCCTCCTCATTCTCCTTTTCATTTCACCCATTTGGTGTACTGAATATTTTCTGGTAATAAATGTGGAGTGTTCTAGGCATAGCACACAAGATCAGGAAAGAGAGAGAGAGAGAGAGAGAGAGAGAGAGAGAGAGGTGCTTTCTTTGTCCCTGCAGGACTCTTTAGATGACAATCAGCAGTATTTGCCAGAAAACTCAGTGACTCCTCACTGCTTTCCATGCTGCCAAATCAAAGGACTGAACAAACACAAAGTGAAAGAAACATTTATAGGAAATGAGGGTAATACAAGTTAATGCATATGATTTTTTGAAAGAAGTGTAATTACCCTTTCTATTAAGCAAAATAAAATATGTTTTATATGAGACAAAATCTAAATGGAGCTAGAATTCCCACTCCCTGCCTATGTAATGATATATTTGCAGTTACCATAAAAATGAAATATTTAGAAATTAACAAAGATTAAGTAAATTGTTGGTGAATGAAAAGAATCAGGTATCTCACTGCTGAGTGAGAAATTAGAAATAAGGAGAGAAGGCTAGAAAGACCCATATGATTAGAGTTGAAGACAATATGAAGTCATGCTCAGCTTAATATAGAGATGGTTACATAGAGAAATACATATAGATATATGTATACACACAGGTTAGTATACACACATGTATTTCCTGGTTCTGTCAGCTAAAGGAGCCTAGAAGTAATCAGACACTAGTAGCAAAGAATATACCTTATGCTAAAATATTGCTTTTTATTTTATTTTATTTTTAATTTTTTTTAACATTTATTTATTTTTGAGACAGAGAGAGACAGAGCATGAACGGGGGAGGGTCAGAGAGAGAGGGAGACACAGAATTTGAAACAGGCTCCAGGCTCTGAGCTGTCAGCACAGAGCCCGATGCGGGGCTCGAACCCACGGACCATGAGATCATGACCTGAGCCGAAGTCGGATGCTTAACCGACCGAGCCACCCAGGCGCCCCTAAAATATTGCTTTTTAATACCATTTTCCAACATGTACCTTTTATTTGCAGTTTTTGTTTTACTGTACTAATCAGGTGTTACAGACTGAATGTTTGTGTACCCCCACCAAATTCATATATTGAAGCTCTGACCTCTAGTATGGCTTTGTTTATAAATGGGCCCTTAATTAAGGCTACACAATTAAGGTCAACTGGGGCCCTAATTCAATAGGAATATGTATTCTTACAAGAACAGACACCGAAGAGCTTCCTAGCTCTGTCTCTGCCGTGGGAGGACACAGTTGAGAAGGTGCCATCCACGAGCCGGGAAGAGGGTTTTCACTAGAACCCCACTCTGATCTTAGACTTCCAGTCCCCAGAACTGTGAAAAGGAATAAATGTTTATTATTTAAGCCACCCAGTCTGTTGTATTTTTATAGTATTTTTTTTAGCCCATAGACTAATCTATAAGAAATTTTGGTATGATATTGAGTAGGAGCAGCAAGAGGAAAGAAGGATATCCCTGTTTTGCTCATGTTCTTAGGGGGAAATATTCCACTTTCTTACCAATAAGTATGAGGTTAGCTTTAGGGTTTTTTTGTTTGTTTCAGGGGTGGGGGAGGGAGCTTACTCTTTTTTACTTTTTTATAGATATTCCTAACCAAATGATAGAGTTTCCCTCGATTCCTAATATGTTGAGAGTTCTTACCATGAATGGGTTTTAGCTTATATCAAATGGTTTTCTGCATTAATTGATATGTTCATATGAGTTTTATTCTCTAGTCTGTTGATGAGGCGGATTAGTTTGATTTTTCAAACATTGAAATACCCGTGCATACCTGGAATAGATACCACTTGGTCATGGTGTATATTTATTTTTATACTTTTTTCTACTTTTTAAAAATATTGTCAGCTAATGTTTTTTTTGAGGAATATTGTCTAACTTGTTGAGGATGTTCATAAGAGATACTGGTCTGCACTTTTGCTGTCTTGAAATGTCTTTATCTTGTTTTGGAATTAGGGTAACACTTGTCTCACAAATGAGTTACAGGGTGTTCTTTCTAGTTACATTTTGTGAAAGACATTGGATAAAACTGGAATTAATTCTTTCTTAAATATTAAGCAGTGAAAACATCTGGGCCCAGTACTTTCTTTTTTGAAACTTTATCAGCTATTGATGAAATTTCTTAAATGGACATAGGTCTTTAACAATTATCTATTTTTCCCAGGAAGATTTTACATAACTGGTATATTTAATCTAATGTATCAAATTTGTGGGTATAATTTTTCTTGTAGTTTTCTTTATTAGCCTTTTACTTTTCATGGGATGAGTAGTGATGATCTCTCATTCATTTTTAATATGGAAATTTGTATCATACTCTATTTTTTTTGGTTAGCCTGGCTATTAGTAATTAAGTTTATTGATCTTCTCTAAGAACTAGCATTTGACATCATTAATTTTCCCTATTGTTTTCAAATCCACTTATTTATGCTTTAATTTTTTTCTCCTTTTGCTTTAAGCATAAATTTCTCTACTTTCCTAAGATAAAAGCTTATATTATTGGTATTCCATCTTTCTTCTTTTATAATATATGCATTTACGCTATAATTTCCATATAAGCACTGCATTTGCTTCAATAACTACAAATTTTGATAATTGTATTTTCATTTTCATTTAGTTCACACTATATTTTAAATTTATCTTGAGACTTTGTCTTCCTTCCATGTGTTAAATTATAAGATACTATTTACTTTACAAGTATTTAGGGATGTTGTGGCTATCTTTTTGTTACTGAGTCCAGTTTAATTCCACTGTAATGTGAGAACATTTTGTATTAATTCTATCCTTTAAGATGTCTTATGGTGCATTTCAGGAAGCACAATGTGGTCTGTCTTGGTGGTATTTCGTGTGAGCTTGAGAAACGTGTGTATTCTGCTGCTGCTGGATGGATTTTTCTATAAATGCCATTGGATCAAGTTGATTGATAGTGCCTTTTAGGTCAACTATTTCCCTACTGATTTTCTGCCTGTTGGATCTATCAATTACTGAAAGAGGGGTGTTGAGGACTCCAACTATAAAATAGTGGATTTTTCTATTTCACACTGTGGTTTTATAAGTTTTGTCTCATACATTTTGATGTGTTATTGTTAGGTACATCCACATTAAGGATTATTTTATATTTGTGCAGAAGTGACTCTGTTATCTTAACCTACCTAATGCCTTTCCTAATGCCTGATATATTTGCCCATTCTGAAGTCTGTTTTGTGTGAAATTGTAAGAGCTACTTTGATTCTATTAGTATTAGCATTGTATATGTTTCTCTATTCCTTTATTTTAATATATTTGAATTGTTATATTTAATCTGGGTTTCTCGTCAACATATAGTTATGTCATTTTTTAGTCCACTCTAAGTGATTATTGGTAAATGGATTAATATCAACCTATTGTTTACAACTTTTTTCTATTTGTTTCATTTGTTCTTTGTTTACATTTTTTATGTCCTCCCTCCTTTTTACCTACTTTGCTTTTTCAATTGACTCTTTTATATCATCCCATTTCACCTCCCACTTAGCATACCAATTACACTTATTTTTAACTAGTAGTTTCTCCAGATTTTCAAGTAACATACTTTACATGTAGTATAGTTATCTTATAACGAGTATTCTTGATTTCTTTGCTACATCCTTATGGTACTGTTGTTTTTCTATATACTTATCTATATACTATAAATACCTAATATATCATTACTGTTATTACTTTAGCCAGTTATCTTTTAGATCAATTAAAAATAAGATTAAGATTTTATCTCACTTGCATTTATTCCTCCTCTGACACTATTCTTTTTGTTATATAGATATTAGTTTCTGACTATATGATTTTTCTTCTTCTTGAAGAATGTTTAATATTTCATGCAGAACATGTCTGCTGGCAATAAATTAAATTATATTTGTTTTTCTGTGAAAGTGTTTATTTCCCTTTCACTTTTGAAGGGTAATTTTGATGAATACAGAATTATTGGTGGGGAAGTTGTTGTTTTTCAACAATTGAAATATTTTACTCTATTCTTTTCTTGTTTGAATGGTTTCTGACAAGAAGCTTACTATAATTCTTTTCCTTATTGCTCTGTAGGTAAGGTGTGAACCCCCTCCTCCCCACTTCTCTAGCTACCTAGGTATAGGTGCTCTTTGGAACTTACTCTTCCTGGTACTTCTCTGAGGTTCTTGGTTATCTGATTGGATGCCATTAATTTTGGGAACTTCTTGGCCTTTTTTATTTTGAATCTTTCTAATGCTATGTTCTCTCTACCTCTGGCATTCAAATTACACCTATGTTCCACATTTTGAAATTGCCATGCAGCTCTCAAATATGCTCTTCTATTTGTTGTTTGTTTTGTTTTGGTTCTTTTTACCTCTCTTCATATTTTATTCTGGCAAGTTTCTTTTGCCATATCTTTTAGCTCATGGATTTTTTTTTGATTGTGCCCAATTTCATAATAAGCCCATGAAAAACATTCTTTATTTATTTGGACATGTTTTTATTTTGAATATTTTATTTTAATTCTTTGTTAGAATTTTCACCTTTCACTTACATTATCCACCCTTTCTTGCATGTTGTCGACTTTTTCCACTGGACACTTTTTCTTATGAATGATGTGTATTTTAAATTCCCTATTTGAGAAGGAACCTGGGAAGATGGTGGAGTAGGAGGACGCTGGGCTCACCACGCGTCCTGCTGAGCACTTAGATTCCACCTACACCTGCCTAAATAACCCAAAAACCGCCAAAGGATTAGCAGAACGGAGTTTCCAGAGCCAAGCGCAGACGAGAGGCCCACGGAAGAGGGTAGGAAGGGAGGCGAGGCGGTGCGCGCTCCACGGACTGGCGGGAGGGAGCAGGGCGGAGGGGCAGCCTGCCAGCCAAGCAGAGCCCCCGAGTCTGGCTGGCAAAAGCAGAGGGGCCTGACGGACTGTGTTCTGACAGCAAGCATGACTTAGCGTCTGGGAGGTCATAAGTTAACAGCTCTGCTCGGAAAGCGGGAGGCTGGAGGACAAAGGGAGGGAGAGCTGCTGAGCCACCAGACGACAGAGCTCAGTTTGGTGGGGAACAAAGGCGCTCACCAGCGCCATCTCCCTCGCCCATCCCCCAGCCAAAATCGCAAAGGGAACCAGTTCCTGCCAGGGAACTTGCTCCCTCCCTGCAAACACCCAACTCTGTGCTTCTGCAGAGCCAAACCTCTGGCAGCGGATCTGACTCCTTCCTGCTGCCACAGGGCCCCTCCTGAAGTGGATCACCTAAGGAGAAGCGAGCTAAGCCTGCCCCTCCTGCCCACGTGCACCTTGCCTACCCACCCCAGCTAATAGGCCAGATCCCCAGCACCACAAGCCTGGCAGTGTGCAAGTAGCCCAGACAGGCCACACCACCCCACAGTGAATCCCACCCCTAGGAGAGGGGAAGAGAAGAAATACACCAGTCTGACTGTGGCCCCAGCGGTGGGCTGGGGGCAGACATCAGGTCAGACTGCAGCCCCGCCCACCAACTCCAGTTATACACCACAGCACAGGGGAAGTGCCCTGCAGGTCCTCACCACTCCAGGGACTATCCAAAATGACCAAACAGAAGAATTCCCCTCAGAAGAATCTCCAGGAAATAACAACAGCTAATGAACTGATCAAAAAGGATTTAAATAATATAACAGAAAGTGAATTTTAGAGTAACAGTCATAAAATTAATCGCTGGGCTTGAAAACAGTATAGAGGACAGCAGAGAATCTCTTGCCACAGAGATCAAGGGACTAAGGAACAGTCATGAGGAGCTGAAAAGCGCTTTAAACGAAATGCAAAACAAAATGGAAACGACGACAGCTCGGATTGAAGAGGCAGAGGAGAGAATAGGTGAACTAGAAGATAAAGTTATGGAAAAAGAGGAAGCTGAGAGAAAGAGAGATAAAAAATCCAGGAGTATAAGGGAAAAATTAGAGAACTAAGTGATACACTAAAAAGAAATAATATACGCATAATTGGTATCCCAGAGGAGGAAGAGAGAGGGAAAGGTGCTGAAGGGGTACTTGAAGAAATTATAGCTGAGAACTTCCCTGAACTGGGGAAGGAAAAAGGCATTGAAATCCAAGAGGCACAGAGAACTCCCTTCAGACGTAACTTGAATCGATCTTCTGCACGACATATCACAGTGAAACTGGCAAAATACAAGGATAAAGAGAAAATTCTGAAAGCAGCAAGGGATAAACGTGCCCTCACATATAAAGGGAGACCTATAAGACTCATGACTGATCTCTCTTATGAAAATTGGCAGGCCAGAAAGGCTTGGCACGGTATCTTCAGTGTGCTAAACAGAAAAAATATGCAGCTGAGAATCCTTTATCCAGCAAGTCTGTCATTTAGAATAGAAGGAGAGATAAAGGTCTTCCCAAACAAACAAAAACTGAAGGAATTTGTCACCACTAAACCAGCCCTACAAGAGATCCTAAGGGGGATCCTGTGAGACAAAGTACCAGAGACATCACTACAAGCATAAAACATACAGACATCACAATGACTCTAAACCCGTATCTTTCTATAATAACACTGAGTGTAAATGGATTAAATGTGCCAACCAAAAGACATAGGGTATCAGAATGGATAAAAAAACAAGACACATCTATTTGCTGTCTACAAGACTCATTTTAGACTTTAGGACAATTTTAGATTGAGAGTGAGGGGATGGAGAACTATTTATCATGCTACTGGAAGCCAAAAGAAAGCTGGAGTAGCCATACTTATATCAGACAAACTAGACTTTAAATTAAAGGCTGTAACAAGAGATGAAGAAGGACATTATATAATAATTACAGGGTCTATCCATCAGGAAGAGCTAACAATTATAAATGTCTATGCGCGGAATACCGGAGCCCCCAAATATATAAAACAATTACTCATAAACATAAGCAACCTTATTGATAAGAATGTGGTCATTGCAGGGGACTTTAACACTCCACTTGCAGAAATGGATAGATCATCTAGACACATGGTCAATAAAGAAACAAGGGCCCTGAATGATACATTGGATCAGATGGACTTGACAGATATATTTAGAACTCTGCATCCCAAAGCAACAGAATATACTTTCTTCTCGAGTGCACATGGAACATTCTCCAAGATAGATCATATACTGGGTCACAAAACAGCCCTTCATAAGTTTACAAGAATTGAAATTATACCATGCATACTTTCACACCACAATGCTATGAAGCTTGAAATCAACCACAGGAAAAAGTCTGGAAAACCTCCAAAAGCGTGGAGGTTAAAGAACACCCTACTAAAGAATGAGTGGGTCAACCAGGCAATTAGAGAAGAAATTAAAAAGTATATGGAAACAAACGAAAATGAAAATACAACAATCCAAACGCTTTGGGACTCAGCGAAGGCAGTCCTGAGAGGAAGATACATTTCAATCCAGGCCTATCTCAAGAAACAAGAAAAATCCCAAATACAAAATCTAACAGCACACCTAAAGGAAATAGAAGCAGAACAGCAAAGGCAGCCTAAACCCAGCAGAAGAAGAGAAATAATAAAGATGAGAGCAGAAATAAACAATATAGAATCTAAAAAAAACTGTAGAGCAGATCAACGAAACCAAGAGTTGGTTTTTTGAAAAAATAAACAAAATTGACAAACCTCTAGCCAGGCTTCTCAAAAAGAAAAGGGAGATGACCCAAATAGATAAAATCATGAATGAAAATGGAATTATTACAACCAATCCCTCAAAGATACAAACAATTATCAGGGAATACTATGAAAAATTATATGCCAACAAACTGGACAACGTGGAAGAAATGGTCAAATTCCTAAACACCCACACTCTTCCAAAACTCAATCAGGAGGAAATAGAAAGCTTGAACAGACCCATAACCAGCGAAGAAATTGAATCGGTTATCAAAAATCTCCCAACAAATAAGAGTCCAGGACCAGATGGCTTCCCAGGGGAGCTCTACCAGACATTTAAAGCAGACATAATACCTATCCTTCTCAAGCTATTCCAAGAAATAGAAAGGGAAGGAAAACTTCCAGACTGATTCTATGAAGCCAGTATTACTTTGGTTCCTAGACCAGACAGAGACCCAGTAAAAAAAGAGAACTACAGGCCAATAACCCTGATGAATATGGATGCAAAAATTCTCAATAAGACACTAGCAAATTGAATTCAACGGCATATAAAAAGAATTGTTCACCATGATCAAGTGGGATTCATTCCTGGGCTGCAGGGCTGGTTCAACATTCGCAAATCAATCAACGTGATACATCACATTAATAAAAAAAAAGAGAAGAACCATATGATCCTGTCAATTGATGCAGAAAAGGCCTTTGACAAAATCCAGCACCCTTTCTTAATAAAAACCCTTGAGAAAGTCGGGATAGAAGGAACATACTTAAAGATCATAAAAGCCATTTATGAAAAGCCCACAGCTAACATCATCCTCAATGGGGAAAAACTGAGAGCTTTTTCTCTGAGATCAGGAACACGACAGGGATGCCCACTCTCACCGCTGTTGTTTAACATAGTGCTGGAAGTTCTAGCATCAGCAATCAGACAACAAAAGGAAGTCAAAGGCATCAAAATTGGCAAAGATGAAGTCAAGCTTTCACTTTTTGCAGATGACATGATATTATACATGGAAAATCCGATAGACTCCACCAAAAGTCTGCTAGAACTGATACATGAATTCAGCAAAGTTGCAGGATACAAAATCAATGTACAGAAATCAGTTGCATTCTTATACACTAACAATGAAGCAACAGAAAGACAAATAAAGAAACTGATCCCATTCACAATTGCACCAAGAAGCATAAAATACCTAGGAATAAATCTAACCAAAGATGTAAAAGATCTGTATGCTGAAAACTATAGAAAGCTTATGAAGGTAATTGAAGAAGATATAAAGAAATGGAAAGACATTCCCTGCTCATGGATTGGAAGAATAAATATTGTCAAAATGTCAATACTACCCAAAGCTATCCACACATTCAATGCAATCAAAATCAAAATTGCACCAGCATTCTTCTCGAAACTAGAACAAGCAATCCTAAAATTCATATGGAACCACAAAAGGCCCCGAATAGCCAAAGTAATTTTGAAGAAGAGCAAAGCAGGAGGCATCACAATCCCAGACTTTAGCCTCTACTACAAAGCTGTCATCATCAAGACAGCATGGTATTGGCACAAAAACAGACACATAGACCAATGGAATAGAATAGAAACCCCAGAACTAGACCCACAAACGTATGGCCAACTCATCTTTGACAAAGCAGGGAAGAATATCCAATGGAAAAAAGACAGTCTCTTTAACAACTGGTGGTGGGAGAACTGGACAGCAACATGCAGAAGGTTGAAACTAGACCACTTTCTCACACCATTCACAAAAATAAACTCAAAATGGATAAAGGACCTGAATGTGAGACAGGAAACCATCAAAACCCTAGAGGAGAAAGCAGGAAAAGACCTCTCTGACCTCAGCCGTAGCTATCTCTTACTCGACACATCCCCAAAGGCAAGGGAATTAAAAGCAAAAATGAATTACTGGGACCTTATGAAGACAAAAAGCTTCTGCACAGCAAAGGAAACAACCAACAAAACTAAAAGGCAACCAACAGAATGGGAAAAGGCATTTGCAAATGACATATCGGACAAAGGGTTAGTATCCAAAATCTATAAAGAGCTCACCAAACTCCACACCCGACAAACAAATAACCCAGTGAAGAAATGGGCAGAAAACATGAATAGACACTTCTGTAAAGAAGACATCCGGATGGCCAACAGGCACATGAAAAGATGTTCAACGTCGCTCCTCATCAGGGAAATACAAATCAAAACCACACTCAGATATCACCTCACGCCAGTCAGAGTGGCCAAAATGAACAAATCAGGAGACTATAGATGCTGGAGAGGATGTGGAGAAACGGGAACCCTCTTGCACTGTTGGTGGGAATGCAAATTGGTGCAGCCGCTCTGGAAAGCAGTGTGGAGGTTCCTCAGAAAATTAAAAATAGACCTACCCTATGACCCAGCAGTAGCACTGCTAGGAATTGACCCAAGGGATACAGGAGTACTGATGCATAGGGACACTTGTACCCCAATGTTTATTGCAGCAGTCTCAACAATAGCCAAATTATGGAAAGAGCCTAAATGTCCATCAACGGATGAATGGATAAAGAAATTGTGGTTTATATACACAATGGAATACTACGTGACAATGAGAAAGAATGAAATATGGCCTTTTGTAGCAACGTGGATGGAACTGGAGAGTGTGATGCTAAGTGAAATAAGCCATACAGAGGAAGACAGATACCATATGTGTTCACTCTTATGTGGATCCTGAGAAACTTACCAGAAACCCATGGGGGAGGGGAAGGAAAAAAAAAAAGAGGTTAGAGTGGGAGAGAGCCAAAGCATAGGAGACTGTTAAAAACTGAGAAAAAACTGAGGGTTGATGGTGCGTGGGAGGGAGGGGAGGGTGGGTGATGGGCATTGAGGAAGGCACCTTTTGGGATGAGCACTGGGTGTTGTATGGAAACCAATTTGACAATAAATTTCATATATTGGAAAAAAAATAAATAAAATCCGTATTTGATAATTCCAACACATGTATCACAGCTGAGTTTGGTTCTGATGCTTCCTTTGTGTCTTCAGTTTGTGTATTTTCTGTTCTTTTGGCATGCCTTGTAATGATGTGTTGAAAGCTGGATATGTTGCATCAGGTACTAGAAACTGAGGTAAATAGGACTTTACTGTGAGGATTGATGTTAATCTGACCAGGAGTCAGGCTAGGCTTCATCTTTACTATAGCTATTAGTGTCAGAGGCTGCAAAGTCCTCTATTTTTTTAATTGTCTCCTATTTTGACTTTGGGCTTTCCTACGTATTCTTCTTCATGGCAAGTCTGCATCTGGTCATTCTTTCAGCTGTATCTGTTATTATATTAGAGCCCAGTTGGTGTGAGAGAAATATATGAAGGAAGGGAAACATTCTATAATCATGATTAAATATCAATCTATTATTGGGTTTGGCTAGGAGTGTTCAGAAGTTTTCTCCAGCTTATTTCTTTCTCTGAGGTGAAACTGGGAAGTAGAAGGGACTGAAGTGAAAGCAAAACTCTTTCTCCAGCTAGGATAATGCTCTGGCAAAGCCATTTCCCCTGGATGGCCAGTCTTTGTAATGGAGAATGTTCTGGGTGTACTCAACAAGGCTTTTCTTTTTAAGTTTTTATTTAAATTCCAGTTAGTTAACATACAGTGTAATATTATTTTCTGTACTCCTTAATCTTCATCACCTATTTAACCCATCACCCCAACCTCCCTTCTGGTAACCATTAGTTTGTTCTGGATAGTTGAGTCTGTTCCTTGGTTTGCCTCTCTCTTTTTCCTCCCTATGGTCATTTGTTTTGTTGCCATTAGGAGTAAAGTTATCTTTCTCTGACTGACTTATTTCATTTAGCATAATACTCTTTAGCTCCATCCACGTCACTGCAAATGGCAAGATCTCATTCTTTTATGGCTGAGTAATATTCCATTGTGTATGTATACCACTTCTTCTTTGGTCTGTCTTCATGTATTCATCCGTTGATGGATATTTTGGCTTTTTTCCCTAGGACATTTCCTCCCTCTCCCCCTTGTCAGAATGAGGTGGCTTTCTTCCGCTGAGCTTCACTGTGAGAACTTGGTGGAGTGCTGAGGGTAAAACCATGAAAGTATTGGAATCTTCCTAAGTATATAGGCCCAGAAGTTTGTCATTTTCAAGTTAGCCCATACTTAGCCTTCAGGTATTTATCAAAATTTTAATTAACAATTTTTTTTAAGTTTATTTATTTTTGAGAGACAGAGAGCGACAGAGCACAAGTGGGGGAGGGGCAGAGATAGAAGGAGACACAGAATCAGAAGCAGGCTCCAGGCTCTGAGCTGTCAGCACAGAACGCGATGTGGGGCTCAAACTCACAAACCATGAGATCATGACCTGAGCTGAATTCGGACACTTAACTGACTGAGCCAACTAGGCACCCCTATCAAAATTGCAATTTAAATGTTTCTGCCACTTTATGACTCCAGAGGCTTCTTTTGCTCCTGGCTGTTAAGCAATGTTTGGCTGTCATTCTCTGAATTTTCCCATCTCAAGACTTTATGGTCAATGTTTGCCTTATAACCTTAGTTTTCTGATGAGTGCAGGGAAAGTCATGAATGCTGTTTGCTCAGATTTTCTTGACATAAAGATGAGAGAGATAACTTCTAAGAAATTTGTATATCAGATACGAAACTGAAAAACAAAAAAAGACATTTTAAAATCATTTTTAGAAATGTTTTTAAAATTAGCTAAATACAAATAAGAGCCATAGACATTCACATCAGCCAGACCTATTTTCTTAAGTGTCTTTAGTTTAAGAAAGAGAGCATGTACATACACACACAAATGAGCAGTGGAGGGGCAGAGACAGAGGGGAGAAAATATCAAGCAAGTTCCATGTTGTCAGCACTGAGCCCAACCACGGGCTCTATCTCATGAACCATGAGATCATGACCTTAGCTGAAATCAAGAGTTGGACACTAAATTGACTGAGCCACCCAGGTGCTCTTACCCATTTTTAATTATATTATTTACTTTTTAGGTGTTAAGTTGTATAAGTTATTAAGATGTTTTGGATACTGACCATTTATTGCCTATGTCATTTGCAAATATCTTCTCCCATTCATTAGCTTGCCTTTTAGTTTTATTGATTATTTCCTTAGCTGTGCAGAAGCTTTTTATTTTGACGTAGTCTCCATAGTTTATTTTTGCTTTTGTTTCTCTTGACTCAACAGACAGATCTAGAAAAAGGGCTGCTATGGCCAATGTTGAAGAAGATACTGGCTTTGTTCTCTTCTAGGATTTTTATGGTTTCAGGTCTCCTATTTAGGTCTTCAATCCATTTTGAATTTTTTTTTTTGTTATATTGTAAAAGAAAGTGGTCCACTTTCATTCTTTTGCATGTTGCTGTCCACTTTCCCAATACCATTTGCTGAAGAGACTGCCCTTTACCCATTGGATATTTTTCCTGCCTTGTTGAAGATTAATTGACCATATAGTTATGGGTTCATATCTGGGTTTTCTATTCTGTTCCATTGATCTGTGTGACTATTTCTGTGCCAGTAACATACTGCTTTCATCACTACAGCTTTGTAATATAACTTGACATCTGGAATTGTGATGCCTACAGCTTTACTTCTCTCTTTAAAAATTCCTTTGGCTATTTCAGGTCTTTAATGGTTCCACACAAATTTTAGAATTTCTTGTTCTAGTTTTGTGGAAAATGTTGGTGTTTTGGAAGGGATTACATTAAATGTTTAGACTGCTACATTGCTTTGGGTAGTATAGACATTTTAACAATATTTGTTCTTCTAATCCATGAGCATTAAATGTCTTCCCATTTCTCTGTGTCTTCTTCAATTTCTCTTATGAGTTATTATGAGTTCTTTATAGTTTTCAGAGTACAAGTCCTTTACCTCTTTGGTTAGGTTTATGCCTATATATCTTATGGTTTTTGAGGCAATTGTAAATGGATTGTTTTCTTAATTTCTCTTTCTCTTGCCTCATTTTTGGTGTTTGGAAATGCAACAGATTTCTATATATTGATTTTGTATCTTGCAACTTTACTGAATTCATTTATCAGGTCTAGCAGGTTTTTTTTTTTTTTGTGGTGTCTTTTTGGTTTTCTATATAGTATCATGTCATCTGCAAATAGTGAATGTTTTACTTCTTTCCTGCCATTTTGTATGCCTTTTGTTTCTTTTTGTTGTCTGATTGCTGTGGCTAGGATTTCCAGCACTATATTCAATAATAGTGGTGACAGTGGACATTCATTTCTGTTCCTGATAATGTTCACTGGTTTTCATATATGATTTTTATTATGTTGAGGTATGTTCCCTGTAAACATACTTTGTCAAGGATTTTTATCATGAATGGATGTTGTACTGTGTCAAATGCTTTTTCTGTGTGTATTGAGATGATCATATGGTTCTTATCCTTTCTCTTGTTCATGCGATGTATCATGGTGATGGATTTGGGAATATTGAACCACCATGGCAACCCAGGAATAATTACCATTTGATTGTGGTGAATAATTTTTGTTGTTGTTGTTGTGTAATGTTGAAATCTGTGTGCTAGTATCTTGTTGAGGATTTTTTCATCTATCTTCATCAGGGATGCTGGCCTGTAGTTCTTTTTTTTTTTTTTTGGCCTCAGAATGAATTCGGGTTTTCCTTCCTTTTCTATTTTTTAGAATAGTTTGAGAAGAACATGTATTAACTCTTCCTTGTTTTGTAGAATATCATGTGAAATTATCTGGTCCTGGAATCTTGTTTTTTGGGAGCTTTTTTTGGTTACTGATTCTATTTCTTTTCTGGTTATCAGTTTGTTCAGATTTTTTATTTCTTCCTGTTTCAGTTTCAGAAGTACGTTTCTAGGCATTTATCCAATCTTTCTACATTGTCCAAATTGTTGGTATATAATATTTAAATAATATTCTCTTATAATTGTTCGTACTTCTTTGGTGTTGGTTGTTATTTCACCTCTTTTATTTGTGAATTTACTTCTCTGAGTCCTTTCTCTTTTTTTTTCTTGAGAAGTCTTGCTAGAGATTTATCAATTTCATTGATTTTTTTCAAAGAACCAGATCCTGTTTTCATTGATCTGTTCTCTTGTTTTGTTTGTTTCTTTGTTTTACTTTTTTTTAATGTTTTTATTTATTTTTGAGATAGAGAGATACAGAGCACGAGCAGGGAAGGGGCAGAGGGATAGGGAGACACAGAATCTGAAACAGGCTCCAGGCTGAGCTGTCAGCACAGAGCCCGACGCGGGGCTTGAACTCACGGACTGTGAGATCATGACTTGAGCTGAAGTCGGACGCTTAACCGACTGAGCCACCCAGGTACCCCTTTGTTTTACTTTTTATATCATTTATTTATACTCTAATTATAATTTCCTTTCTCCTAGTGCTTTGAGGTTTTATTTGCTGTTCTTTTTCTAGCTCCTTTAGGTGTAAGGTTAGGTAGTTTATTTGAGATTTTTCTTGCTTTTTGATGTAGACTTATCATCCCTCTTAGAAGCATTTTTGTTGCATCCCAAAGATTTTGCATTTGTTTTGTTTTCTTTTTCATTTATTTCCATGCACTTTTTCATTTCTCCTTATTTCCTTGTTGACCCAACCATTGTTTAATGGCATGTTATTTAACATCCATGTATTTGTGTTCTTTCTGTATAGCCGTCTATATTTTTGATGGTTGTTTTGCACCCATTGTTTACGTCTATCCTCCCCAGGTTTTAGGTATATTAAATATCCATGAGTTCCATGACTTATTTTTATAGGACTTTTTTTTACTGCTTTTGTGTTTACTACATTTATACACTTTCTCAACTTTCAGACATAGCTTTTTCTCTATATTTAGTTTTAAAGTTTGTTCTGCCAGTCTTTGGATTGCTCTCCAGTTTAATTACTCAGATATGGATGATCTAGTTGTAAACATGGACGGGGTGAGTTCAAGTTCTTCCTACTCCACTGTCTTCCTCTGCATCAATTTCAGCACTTTAAATATATCATCCTATTTCCTTCTAACTTCCATGGTTTTTGTTGAAAAACCAGCTCTAAATTTTATTATGGATACCTTGTACCTGAGGAACTGCTTTTCTGCTGCTGTTTTGTGGTTTTTGTTTTGTTTTGTTTTTTGTCTCTGTCATCTGACAATTTGATTAGAATGCATTTTTTTGGTGTGGATTAACATCTCAGAGTTTGTTGAGATCTTTGATTTGTAGATTTATGTTTTCATGGAAATTGGGAAATGTTTGGACATTTATTCTATGTTATTTTTATTAGAAAATGTAGCCCATTTACATTTAAAGTAATTATTGGTAGATATGAATTTATTGCCATTTTGTTAATTGTTGTTTTTGTAGTTTATCTGTATTCTTTTCTTTTTTAAATATGAAATTTATTGTCAGATTTGTTTCCATACAACACCAAGTGCTCATCCCAACAGGTGCCCTCCTCAATGCCCATCACCCACTTTCCCCTCCCTTCCACCCACCATCAACCCTAAGAGTCTTATGGTTTTCCTCCCTCCCTCTCTAACTTTTTTTTCCTTCCCTTCTTCATAGCCTTCTGTTAAGTTTCTCAGGATCCACATAAGTGTGAAAACATATAGTATCTGTCTTTCTCTGTACGACTTATTTCAATTAGCATAACACTCTCCAGTTCCATCCACATTGCTACAAAAGGCCATATTGCATTCTTTCTCATTGTCACGTAGTATTCCATTGTGTATATAAACCACAATTTCTTTATCCATTCATCAGTTGATGTACATTTAGGCTCTTTCTATAATTTGGCTACTGTTGAAAGTGCTGCTATAAGCATTGGGGTACATGTACCATCTCTTGCTTATGGCTTGATAATTTTGAAGTGTTATGTTTAGATTCTTTTCTCATTATCTTTTGTATATCTGTTGTAGGTTTTTGCTTTGTGGTTACTATGAAGTTTACATATAACTATCGCTGTATGTATTAGATTATTTTAAGTTAGTAGCAACTTAAATTTGAATGCATTCTAAAAGCTCTATATTTTACTCCCTCCCATATTTTATGTTTGTTATGTCATATTTTATGTATTCCTTTTTATGTATTTTACTTTATGTTTTCCTTAAATAATTATTGCACCTATGTTTTATTTTACTACTTTTGTTCATGAACAAACCTCTTGAAAGGAGTATCTTAGATCTTCACAGCCCCTAGGTTTCCTGGATATATGCTTCATTGGTTTTCAAATCCAGACATTTTGCAGGCTATGTCTCTCATGACATATCCCAAACGTTAGGGTGCCTGATGTGTGGCACAAACCTCTCACTCTTAAGGGAAAAGCTTGGGGCCAGTGAAGTTCCCTTCTGTTGTGTGACACCACACAAGGATAGGGTTTTTGTTTACACCATGCCTCTGCTTCTCCTATCCATCTCAATGTGACCCTATAATCCCTTGTTGTAGAGAAAGCTGTTCGGCTCTTTTATTAGCAGGATTTTTTTTTCAATTTGTAGCCATAGATTTTGTATGTACATAGGAGGAGATGAGTTCAGTGTCTTCCTTGGCTGTCATCTTGAATTACCACCCTCCTTTCTCTTGTGTTATTTACCTTTTCCTCTTTCAACTTTATATGATTTTTTTTTCTGATTGGTCTAGATTATTATTAAATTTTTATCTATATTTTAAGAATTAAGCACAAATTTTTTGTTCAAGGGGTAATGTTTTATTCAACTTTGATTGCTGTTGGTCTGCCTTTCTTCTTTGTCCCTATTTCTGGTATTTGTGTTTGGTATATACTGGAGGATCTTGATATATCCTTTATTTTTTCATCTCTCTGTTCTGTGTTCTGATGAGTTGAGAGTCATTCATAGTTTCTTTAATGTGTCCAAGTTAGATGTTATTTTATCCATTAATATTTTAATAGCTATATTTTTCAATATAGGATTTATTAATTGCTTTTACTTTTTTATCAGTTGATAGACTATTTACTGATGACATTTGCTATTGTGATTATTTTTATTATTATTACTTTTTTTAGACAGAAGGAATGTTAAGCAGGCTCCACACTCAGCATGGAGCTTGACACGAGGCTCAACACCATGACCCAGGGAGCATGACCTGAGCATGAAATCAAGAGTTGGACACTCAACTGAGTGAGCTACTCAGACGCCCCTATCATTGTGATTATTAAAATGGTGTTTGTTTTTTTGTTAAAATTAGAAAATATGAAAAGTATAAGGAAGAAAATTAAATACATTAGGAATCCTACTCCCCATATACTCCTGATTTCATTTGACTTACGTTTTCCTGTCTTGGTTCTCCATATATGTGTGCAAATATTTGGAAATACTATCTATTATTATTATTATTATTATTATTATTATATTTGGAAATAATACATTTTGTTTGTATTTTATCTTAATTTAAGTAATAATTTCCTGCATTTATTGACAATTCACACATCCTCAAGCTGTATACCCTGATTTTGTTCTTCCTTTGTCTCATTTACTGAGGCAATTCCAAGTCTTATAATAAGACTTTTTGTCATGCATTACCTGGGCCACTGGGTAAAATTGCGTAAGTTATGAAGTGCACAAAATTAAGAAGTACCATTTACATATTCAAGGCAGTGATTCGTTGCAGTATGCATTTTTGGTTAATTACTACTTTAACATCTGGAAATATATTATTGCTGCCACCCAGAATCTCCAAAGAAGAGGAAAGACTACTAGTTATTGAACATCTAATATTCTAAAAGAAACGTACTAAGAGCTTTATTTAAATTACACTCAGAAAAGCTCTTCCTGACATCCATTATTTTAGACTTTTTCTTCCTGGATAAAGAGTGGTAGGTAGGAGCAACCTCAGTTTTTCTGTGCTTCCTGAGATATATCTTCTGGGAATCACTGGTTATTCCTATGCAAGAATTTTGGTCTTTTCCCCATATTTCTGCATTAAAATTTTTTCCAAGTCTCTGTGCTTCTGGGTACCAGGATTTTTCATGGCTTACCCCATAGGGACAGCTCCGTTGTACCTGGTTAATGATATGAACAATGCACACAAATGTAATCACTTTCTTCAACAGGACATCCACATGACTCTGTGGAATGGGAGCTGGCCAGGGGAAATCTCCTTGGGGTGTGGGCAAAAGGCTGCCTCTGCAAGGGCAGGATATAGCACAGACAAGTCTAGAGCAGGATTTAAATGAAAACAAAGGATTTTTGTTTTTCTCCCCCCAAAGGTCCATGGAGGATCCTCTTCCATATATTTTTTTGTGCTATTTCAAGTGCAGGGTCATAGCTTTGAATCCACGACCACTGACAGTGTACTTGTATTATTCTTCCCTCTTAAGATCTGGGCAGCAGCTTGTCTGGTGCGATTATCTGATTGGTCAAGGGCTGGTCATCTCAGTGGGGAAAACACAAATCTGTAGGTAACAGAGGTCACCTGTGGAACAATGAGGGAAGTAAAGCATTTACAAATGTTATTTATCAGAGAGGAAAAGTTACATTTATTTATTTTGAAAAAAGAGTTATACAGGCAGCATAAAAGGCAAAAGTAAAAAAAAAAAGAAAATTTACGTTTCTAATATTGGTCAATTCGAGTCAATTTATGCATGCAATAATTATTGATGGCCTCCTGCAGCCCTAACCTAATTGGTGTGGGCAATACTAATACTAAAATCCTCATCTGGCTGCTTTAAACCTTAATTTTCCAAAATGAGCTCTTAAGTCCAGCATAGAAAGCATGGCTAACAAATTGAAAGGTTCCCCTTTATATTTTGCTTCCTTGGATGCCACACATTAGTCAATGGTGATTCTTCAAGCCACAACCCTCCTCTCCTCCATTGGGAACAACATAAACTAGGGCATTCTGACTTTTTGGGGAAGTAAGTTGCCATTTTATTTTATATTATTTTTTAAATATGAAATTTATTGTCAAATTGGTTTCCATATGACACCCAGTGCTCATCCCAAAAGGTGCCCTCCTCAACGCCCATCACTCACCCTCCCCTCCCTCCCACCCCCCAACAAACCTCAGTTTGTTCTCAGTTTTTAAGAGTCTCTTATGCTTTGGCTCTTTCCTAATCTAACCTCATTTTTTTTCTTCTTCCCCTCCCCCATGGACTTCTGTTAAGTTTCTCAGGATCCACATAAAAGTGAAAACACATGGTATCTGTCTTTCACTGTATGACTTATTTCACTTAGCATAACACTCTCCAATTCCATCCACGTTGCTACAAAAGGCCATATTTCATTCTTTCTCATTGCCAACTAGTATTCCGTTGTGTATATAAACCAGAATTTCCGTGTCCATTCACCAGTTGATGGACATTTAGGCTCTTTCCATAATTTGGCTATTGTTGAAAGTGCTGCTGTAACATTGGGGTACAAGTGCCCCTATGTATCAGCACTCCTGTATCACTGGGGTAAATTCCTAGCAGTGCTATTGCTGGGCACATAGGGTAGATCTATTTTTAATTTTTTGAGGAACCTCCATACTGTTTTCCAGAGCGGCTGCACCAGTTTGCATTCCCACCAACAGTGCAAGAGGGTTCCCGTTTCTCCACATCCTCTCCAGCATCTGTAGTCTCCTGTCTTGTTCATTTTAGCCACTCTGACTGGCGTGAGGTGATATCTGAGTGTGGTTTTGATTTGTATTTCCCTGATGAGGAGTGACGTTGAGTGTCTTTTCATGTGCCTGTTGGCCATCCGGATGTCTTTTTTAGAGAAGTGTCTATTCATGTTTTCTGCCCATTTGTTCACTGGGTTCTTTGTTTGTCGGGTGTGGAGTTTGGTGAGCTCTTTATAGATTTTGGATACTAGCCCTTTGTCCGATATGTCATTTGCAAATGCCTTTTCCCATTCTGTTGGTTGCCTTTCCCATTCTGTTGGTTGCCTTTCCCATTCTGTTGGTTGCCTTTCAGTTTTGTTGATTGTTTCCTTTGCTGTGCAGAAGCTTTTTATCTTCATGAGGTCCCAATAGTTCATTTTTGCTTCTAATTCCCTTGTCTTTGGGGATGTGTCAAGTAAGAAATTGCTGCGGCTGAGGTCAGAGAGGTCTTTTCCTGCTTTCTCCTCTAGGGTTTTGATGGTTTCCTGTCTCACATTTAGGTCCTTTACCCATTTTGAGTTTGTTTTTGTGAATGGTGTAAGAAAGTGGTCTAGTTTCATCCTTCTGCATGGTGCTGTCCAGTTCTCCTAGCACCATTTGTTAAAGAGACTGTCTTTTTTCCACTGGATATTCTTTCCTGCTTTGTCAAAGATTAGTTGGCCATACTTTTGTGGGTCTAGTTCTGGGGTTGCCATTCTACTCCATTGGTCTATGTGTCTGTTTTTGTGCCAATACCATGCTGTCTTGATGATGACAGCTTTGTAGTAGAGGCTAAAGTCTGGGATTGTGATGCCTCCTGCTTTGGTCTTCTTCTTCAAAATTACTTTGGCTATTTGGGGCCTTTTGTGGTTCCATACAAATTTTAGGATTGCTTGTTCTAGCTTCGAGAAGAATGCTGGTGCAATTTTAATTGGGATTGCATTGAATGTGTAGATAGCTTTGGGAAGCACTGACATTTTAACAATATTAATTCTTCCAACCCATGAGCATGGAATGGTTTTCCATTTCTTTATATATTCTTCAATTTACTTCTTAAGCTTTCTATAGTTTTCAGCATACAGATCTTTTACATATTTGGTTAGGTTTATTCCTAGATATTTTATGCTTCTTGGTGCAATTGTGAATGGCATCAGTTTCTTTATTTGCCTTTCTGTTGCTTCATTATTAGTGTATAAGGATGCAACTGATTTCTGTACATTGAT
Organism: Panthera tigris; assembly: GCF_018350195.1. Taxonomy (NCBI): domain Eukaryota; kingdom Metazoa; phylum Chordata; class Mammalia; order Carnivora; family Felidae; genus Panthera; species Panthera tigris. The sequence continues at coordinate 108,783,043 of NC_056667.1, read as the reverse complement.
TTTGTATCCTGCAACCTTGCCTAATTCATGTATCATTCTATCAGACTTTTGATGGAGTCTATCGGATTTTCCATGTATAATATCATGTCATCTGCAAAAAGTGAAAGCTTGACTTCATCTTTGCCAACATTGATGCCTTTGATTTCCTTTTCTTGTCTGATTGCTGATGCTAGCACTTCCAGCACTATGTTAAACAGCAGCGGTGAGAGTGGGCATCCCTGTCGTGTTCCTGATCTCAGAGAAAAAGCTCTCAGTTTTTCCCCATTGAGGATGATGTTAGCTGTGGGATATTCATAAATGGCTTTTATGATGTTTAAGTATGTTCCTTCAATCCCGACTTTCTCAAGGGTTTTATTATGAAACGATGCTGAATTTTGTCAAATGCCTTTTCTGCATCGATTGAGAGGATCATATGGTTCTTATCTTTTATTTTATTAATGTGATGTATCACGTTGATTGATTTGCAAATGTTGAACCAGCCCTGCAGCCCAGGAATGAATCCCACTTGATCATGGTGAATAATTCTTTTTATATGCTGTTGAATTTGATTTGCTAGTATCTCATTGAGAATTTTTGCATCCATATTCATCCAGGATATTGGCCTGTAGTTCTCTTTTTTTTACTGGGTCTCTGGTTTAGGAATCAAAGTAATCCTGGCTTCATAGAATGAGTCTAGAAGTTTTCCTTCCCTTTCTATTTTTTGGAATAGCTTGAGAAGGATAGGTATTATCTCTGCTTTAAACGTCTGGTAGAATTCCCCTGGGAAGCCATCTGGTCTTGGACTCTTATTTGTTGGGAGACTTTTGATAACTGATTCAATTTCTTCGCTGGTTATGGGTCTGTTCAAGCTTTCTATTTCTTCGTGTTTGAGTTTTGGAAGTGTGTGAGTGGTTAGGAATTTGTCCATTTCTTCCAGGTTGTCCAGTTTGTTGGCATATAATTTTTCATAGTATTCCCTGATAATTGTTTGTATCTCTGAGGGATTGGTTGTGATAATTCCATTTTCATTCATGATTTTATCTATTTGGGTCATCTCCCTTTTCTTTTTGAGAAGCCTGGCTAGAGGTTTATCAATTTTGTTTATTTTTTCAAAAAAACCAACTCTTGGTTTCATTGATCTGCTCTACCGTTTTTTTAGATTCTATATTGTTTATTTCTGCTCTCATCTTTATTATTTCCCTTCTTCTGCTGGATTTGGGGTGTATTTGTTGTTCTGCTTCTATTTCCTTTAGGTGTGCTGTTAGATTTTGTATTTGTGATTTTTCTTGTTTCTTGAGATAGGCCTGGATTGCAATGTATTTTCCTCTCAGGACTGCCTTCACTGCATCCCAAAGCATTTGGATTGTTGTATTTTCATTTTCATTTGTTTCCATATATTTATTAATTTCTTCTCTAGTTGCCTGGTTGACCCACTCATTCTTTAGTAGGGTGTTCTTTAACCTCCATGCTTTGGGAGGTTTTCCAGACTTTTTCCTGTGGTTGATTTCAAGCTTCATCCCATTGTCGTCTGAAAGTATGCATGGTATGATCTCAATTCTTGTCTACTTATGAAAGGCTGTTTTGTGACCAGCATGTGATCTATCTTGGAGAAGTTTCCATGTGCACTCGAGAAGAAAGTATATTCTGTTGCTTTGGGATGCAGAGTTCTAAATATATCTGTCAAGTCCATCTGATCCAATGTATCATTCAGGGCCCTTGTTTCTTTATTGATCCTGTGTCTAGATCCTTTATTGATCTTGTATCTTAACTATCCATTGTTGTAAGAGGAGTATTAAAGTCCCCTGCAATTACCACATTCTTATCAGTAAGGTTGCTTATGTTTATGAGTAATTGTTTTATATATTTGGGGGCTTCCATATTCAGTGCATAGATATTTATAATTGTTAGCTCTTCTTGATGGATAGACCCTGTAATTTTTATATAATGCCCTTCTTCATCTCTTGTTACAGCCTTTAATTGAAAGTCTAGTTTGTCTGATATAAGTATGACTACTCCAGATTTCTTTTTACTTACAGTAGCATGATAGATAGTTCTCCATCCCCTCACTTTCAATTTGAAGGTGTCCTCAGGTCTGAAGTGAGTGACTTATAGACAGCAAATAGGTGGTTCTTATTTTTTTTATTCATTCTGATACCCTATGTCTTTTGGTTGGAGCATTTAATCCATTTACATTCAGTGTTATTATTGAAAGATACGGGTTTAGAGTCATTGTGATGTCTCTAGGTTTCATGCTTGTAGTGATGTCTCTGGTACTTTGTCTCACAGGATTCCCCTTAGGATCTCTTGTAGGGCTGGTTTAGTGGTGACGAATTCCTTCAGTTTTTGTTTGGGAAGACCTTTATATCTCCTTCTATTCTATATGACAGACTTGCTGGATAAAGTATTCTCGGCTGCATTTGTTTTTTTTTTTTTCTGTTCATCACATTGAAGATTTCCTGCCATTCCTTTCTGGCCTGCCAAGTTTCAGTAGATAGAACTGTCACTAGTCTTATTGGTTTCCCTTTATATGTTAGAGCACGTTTATCCCTAGCTGCTTTCAGAATTTTCTCTTTATCCTTGTATTTTGCCAGTTTCACTATGATATGTCATGCAGATCAATTCAAGTTACGTCTGAAGGGAGTTCTCTGTGCCTCTTGGATTTCAATGCCTTTTTCCTTCCCCAGATCAGGGAAGTTCTCAGCTGTGATTTGTTCAAGTACACCTTCAGCCCCTTTCTCTCTCTCTTCCTCCTCTGGAATCCCAATTATGAGTATATTATTTCATTTAATTATGTCACTTATTTCTCTAATTCTCCCCTCATCCTCCTGGATTTTTTTATCTCTCTTTTTTTCAGCTTCTTCTTTTTCCATAGTTTTATTTTCTAATTCACCTATTCTCTCTTCTCCCTCTTCAATCCAAGCTGTGGCCACCTCCATTTTATTTTGCAGCTCATTTATAGCATTTTTTAACTCCTCCTGACTGTTTCTTAGTCTCTTGATCTCTGTAGCAATAGTTGCTGTCCTGTATACTTTTTTCAAGCCCAGCGATTAATTTTATGACTATTATTTGAAATTCATGTTCTGTTACATTGCTTAAATCATTTTTGATCAATTCATTAGCGGTTGCTACTTCCTGGAGTTTCTTTTGAGGAGAATTTTTTCATTTCGTTATTTTGTATAGTCCCTGGAGTGGTGCCGAACTGCTGGGCTCTTCCCCTGTGCTGTCTGGATTAACATGTGTTGGTGGGTGGGGCCGCAGTCAGACCTGATGTCTGCCCCCAGCCCACTGCTGTGGCCACAGTCAGACTGGTGAGTACCTTATCTTCCCCTCTCCCAGGGGCAGGACTCACTGTGGAGTGTTGTGACCCCTGTCTGGGCCACTTGCACACTGCCAGGCTTGTGGTGCTGCTTCTATAGGATCTGCGTATTAGCCGGGATGGATCCACAAGGTGTACAGGGGTGGGAGGGGCAGGCTCAGCCCTCTTTGCCTTCAGTGGTCCGCTTCAGGAGGGGCCCTGTGGCACCAAGAAGGAGGCAGACGCCTCAGAGGGATGGATCCACAGAAGCACAGCATTGGGTGTTTGAGTGGTGCAAGCAAGTTCTGAGACAGGAACTAGTTCCCTTAGGGATTTTGGCTGGGGGATGGGCGAGGGAGATGGTGCTGGCCAGTGCCTTTGTTCCCCACCGAGGTGAGCTCTGTCTTCCGGGGCTCAACAACTCTCCCTCCTGTTGTCCTCTAGCCCTCCTGCTCTCTGAGCAGAGATTGACTTATAACATTCCAGATGTTAAGTTCCATTGGCTGTCAGAACTCACGGAGTCCAGTCCCTCTGCTTTTGCAAACCAGACTTGGGGGCTCTGCCTTACCCAGTGGGCTGCCCCTCCACAGCCCTGGCTCCCTCCTGCCAGTCCGTGTAGTGCACACCGCCTCCCCGCCCTTCCTACCCTCTTCTGTGGGCCTCTTGTCTATGCTTGGCTTTGGAGAGTCCATTCTGCTACTCTTCTGGAGGTTTTCTGGGTTATTTAGGCAGATGTGGGTGGAATCTAAGTGATCAGCAGGATGCAGTGAGCCCTGCGTCCTCCTATGCCACCATCTTCCTCCAGTCCTCTCTTAGTTGCCATTTTAATTCCCAGTTTCTACTGTAAATATTGGGATTTCAATATCTACCTTGAGAGCCAAACATAGAGCAGGGCTTGACTCATGATATCCATTATTTATTTACTATTACTATTATTTAGTTGCAAAATTCAACCTTTATTCCACTTTGTGAAGCATGTCTTCCCAGACTCTGTGATCCCTAATTATCTCAATCAGTCAGAAAATGGAACCCTCATAAAAAGTCTGATTGTCCTAATAATTGCAGAGTGCTTTATTTGGAGCTCTGAGTGAGAGAACATGGTGGGGACAAAGTGTCCATCTTCACTCTGTTTGGGAAGATGAGCCAGATATAAGCGGTGCACAAACCATACAAGATCCCACCATAGTCAGTACAGAGCAAGTGGCCTGGAAGCCGGACATTGCAGATGAAAGGGCAGGAAGAGGGTGCTGCACTGCTAGCTCCTATAAAGTTATTCAGTGGCCCCCCAAAACTCTTCTGAGTTTCTCTATTTTCTTCTGCATTTTATGTTTCAGAGGAGACGCCTAAGGCCAATTAAATTTGAATGTATTTGTGACTTGTTCATCTCTGGATGCTCATAAAATTTTTACCTTCATAATTGCAATTCAAAAGTGCATCTTTTTTTATTTCTCTACTCTGGCTCCCCTGCAACCCATTCTTAAATATTAGACAAGTGGATCTCATTAAAATGTAAATTGTATTGTTACCTGTCTGTTTAGAAACTTGTGATTTTTCTTCCATGGCATTTAGAATAGAACTTGTATTCCTCTCCATGTCTGGTAGGATGGCATGCACTTTGGTTTCCGATGGCCTTTTTTGATCTCCTTTATTGCCATCCCTGCCAACTTATTTTCTCTGACTTATGCCAACATGATCTCCACCAGGGTGTTCTGCTGGTTCTTTGTCACCATAAAGTCCAGCTCTACCTGTCCCTCTGTCTAGAAATCTCAACCCAACGATGCTTGCCAGGCCTGGTCCAGCTCCAAACCACCTTTTCAGAGACATCTTTCCAGAATCTTCTTCAGCCCTATTGCTAGCCCTCTTTATTGCTTATTCTCCCCCTATCACCAATAATCAGCACTTATAGTCAACCTCTATATACTGGAACTGGTGAGCTGAATTTTTTTTTTGAAGCATCTATTCTAAATGATCATGAACTTCACTCTGATTGGTTATGGTTATGTTGCACTTAATGATAAATATTTATATTATTACCCTAAGTTACCACTAACTGTAATTATCTTGTTCTTTTAATTGCTTGTTTCCGGTCTTTCTCCATTTCCAGTGAGGCCCATGATAACAGGACTCATGGACAGACACAATATCTAGAGTGTGCTGGGCATGGGCAACACTCACTCAGTATCTGTCTGGATGAATGGATGACTTCTTCCAGGAGCAATGTAATTATAGGCCATATGACCAATATTATATCTTAGTAAAGACATTTTAATCAGTCATGTTCCTATTTGTCACTTCTGTTATTCCTATGAACCGCACATTTCTTATGTTGAGTCTCCCTTTTCAGTTCTTAACATCTAGCATCTTATGTGTCATTATTTTTAACCTGTTTGTCTCTTCTTCTCCTTATGGAAATTACTTTCAAGTTTTGTTCTTGACATTATTTTACTTTTTCACAATGTTAGTTATGTACTCTTCTGCTTCTAAAGTATCTTTTAATGCTACTATTCAATGTTTAGTTTCCTTGAACTCTTCTACTATCCCTCTTAATTTCCTTTCCTATTCAGGTACTTATCTTATTCAGCCACTTATCTTCTAGCTACATTTTCAAAGAAGCTATTTGCTTCCATCCTGTTGAGGACACCAAATGATAGTGTGTAAACTTTTTATTTCTCACAATGAATCATTTTAGGATATGCCTTCATGTAGTTTCTTTTTCATGCTCTTTGGGCTTATTGATCTTCTTGGATCTGTGAGTTGATAGATTTAATCAAATTTGGAAAAATTTCAGGCATTCTTTCTTCAAATATATTTCTTCCTCCCTCCCATCACACATTACATATCTTCTTTCTTTCATTGACTCCAATTCTTTGTATATTAGGCTGCTTGAATCTGTTCCTCAGTTCACTAACATCCTTTTTTTCACTTACAAAATTTTTTTCTATTTAATTTTGCAATTTCTGGTACTCTTTATGCTCAATAGTCTGTGTGTGTGTGTGTGTGTGTGTGCCATATTTAGTGCTGTTAATCTCATCCAGTCTATTTTTCATTTAAAACATCGTAATTTTAAACTCAGGAAGTATCTGCTCTCCATTCATGTGTTGTTAGTACCCACTTTCTCAGAGCTGGGGGTGGAGGAAAATTTATGCACATGGCTATCAGTATAATTTCTAGTTTCTAGAAGACATTTATATGGTGCTTTTCTTCTGGATGTAGGTGTAATCTTTTCTTAATTCCATGCCCTGTTTCTCTAAACTCATGGAAAATGTAAAATCTTTGCAGTGCATTGCCACACCCACGGACCACAGATAGAGGCTACACCTCCCAGGATGCAGTGACCCAGAACCCCACCCTTGCCCATTGTCTTCCAGAAGCTCTAGTCCATATTTAGAGTCCTTAATGGATTCTCCCTTGGGATGGGGCTAAGGAAAAGACCAATTTTCAGTTGTAGTTTCTACATTATTCTTGCTCTTGAAATATCATGTAGAGGAAGTTAGGAGAGGCAAGGTCAATAATGCACATGTCATTCTAAACAGAAAAAAAGTCAGTCTCTTTTTTTCTTTCCAAGATTTTTTTTTAAATCTCAGGGATAAGAGGGGCACGTGGGTGGCTCAGTCGGTTGGGTGTCTGACTTCAGTTCAGGTCATGATCTCACGGTCCATGAGTTCAAGCCCCACGTCAGGCTCTGTGCTGATAGTTCAGAGCCTGGGACCTACTTCAGATTCTGTGTCTCCCTCTCTCTCTTCCCCTGCTCCTTTCTGTCTCTCTCTGCCAAAAATAAAATAAACTTAAATTTAAAAAAAATCTCAGGCATAAGATACTCCTATTTTTATGTCTTTTGACTTTTTGGCTACTGTATTTTCCCTTATTACGATTTCTTGAAATATTAATTTATACTGATACATTCTCCTTTTTTTCCTCGCATATACTCTTCAACCCACTGAAATAGGCTTTCCGAAGGGGTCTGTGGCCTTCTGTTTGTTAATATGTGTCACATCCTCTCCTTTTTCTTTAGCCTGCTTACTTTCATTCCATGGACTCCCTGGAGCTTGTTCCTCATTTCCTTTTAACTTTCTTGATCCCCCTGTTGCACATTCCTCTGCTGGCTGAGCTTTAGCACTCATCCCCCAAAGATCACTCCTTAGTCTCCATTTCTGCACCTCTACACTTTCACTTTGGAGACAACACCCAAACACCATCACCTTTCTGTAGGTAACTCTTCTACATTGAACTCTTCCTCACCCACTTGCAGTTGCTTACCCTTCCCTGAGTCTCTTCTCCCTCCTGGGCTCACAGTGAGACACTTTTTCAGCCCTCTAGTGGTTAGATGGAACCACGTGACTAGTTCTGGCCAAAATAATGTGAGCAAAAGTGACATAGTTCACTATTGGGCCAAATTATGTAAAATCCAAGCTTTTAAATATCAACTTTACAATATAAATAGTATTAAATATATAAGACATTATGAAGATTACACAGAGTTCTCATATATTCCATACCTAGTTTCCCTTATTACTAACATTTTTCATTAATATGGTACCTTTGTCACAGTTAATAAATCAATACTGACACATTATTATTAACTAAAGTCCATAGTTGGGGTACCTGGGGGGCTCAGTCGGTTGGGCGTCTGTCTTCAGCTCAGGTCATGATCTCGCAGTTTGTGAGTTCGGGCCCGTGTTGGACTCTGTGCTGACAGTTCGGAGCCTGCAGCCTGCTTCAAATTCTGTGTCCCCCTCTCTCTCTTCCCCTCCCCTGCTCATACTCTGTCTCTCTCTGTCTCTCAAATATAAATAAATGTTAAAAAAATTTTAAAATAAATAAAGTCCATAGTTTATTCAGGTTTTTTAGTTTTTACCTAATGTCTTTTTCTCTACTTCAAGAACTCATCCAAGATAAAATGTTAGATTTAATCATATGTTTCCTCAGCTTTCATTTGGCTCTGACAATTTCTCAGACTTTCCTTTATTTTTCAATAACCTTGGCATTTTTGAGAAATACCAGTAATACATTTTGTAGAAGGTCCCTCAGTTAGGGTTTATGTGATGATTTTTTCATGATTGGACCAGGATAGTGTGTTTTGTAGAAGAGGGTCATTATCATCATGTCATATATCAAGAGTACTTGCTATCAGCATGGCTCATCACTGTTGATGTTGGTCTTGGTCACTTCATTGAGGTGGTGTCTGTCAAGTTTCTACTGTAAAGATCTTCTTTCCCTTTATTTCCATGCTGTAACCTATGGTAAGAGGTCAGTATGTGTAGCCCACATAGAGAGTTACTCTTCACCTCTTTGAGGGCACACAGTCCTGTATTTTCCATGTTTTATTTTTCCCTGTTGCCACGGAAAATAAATAAAATTTTGTTACATGTTGATATTGAGGTTTGTTATTGCAGCAAATTTAATCAGTCTTGATTAATACATTCACTTTTCCATCTGCCTGGATGGTTGTCCCAATGGTACCTCAAACTCACAACACATCTGAAACCAATTTTGCCAAACCTTCCAGAATCTCTCCCAAACTTCTTTTTTTTTAGATTAAATAAATCAGTTTTTTCTAAATGTTTAGATTCAGAAGCCCACAGAAAATAGGCCAGAATTTATAAAATAACTTCATGAATAATACATTTGTTTCGTTCATATTATGCATTAGTTGGAATTTTTAGTTGTAACAAGAAATAGTAAATTAATATACAGAATTAAGAAGAAAAGAAAAGCTGGATAGCTCTTCACAAAATCATTAAGATGAAGAACCAGCCTTGTTAGGGAAGCAGGAAATTAGGTGGGCTGGAGAGCAGTGAACCAACTTAGGTTCACTTAGGCCTGAACCAACTTAGGCTCTGATGGATTCTCCATATTACTGTCTCAGTTCTTCCAGACTTCCTCATTCCTGCAAACTTCAAAGACCCAGGTGGGGCAATAACAGGGCCAAACCTAAGTCACATGCCCACACTCAGTTTCTAGGGGACAGCCTGAGGAAATATCTGACTCTGCCTTCAGCCAAGAGTAACACATTTAGGTCTCCAAATTATAGAGAAGAATATAGGAAAAAGCACACATCTGTACAATCCTCACTTAACTGCTAATGTCCTAAGGAATGAGAAGCTGTATGACAGCCCAAAGCTATGTAGATACTGGCAGACATGATCTGAGATCTTGGGAGTCCAAAATTAAAATCTGTTTATTTTAACCTTGGTACTCTTCCTAGAATTCTTTCCTTCCTTTTCCTCCTCAGTCACAAAGCTCTGTTTATGGTTCTTCTTACTTTCTATTTAAGCAAATACAACAGACTTCTATGTAGTTCTAAAAACTTCAATCATTCTCTAATGACACAGATAATAGAGTTAAAGCACCACCGAATATCTCTAAAGTTCACAGTTCTGACCCCATCCTCCACTCCTCTTCATCTTAATCACTTCACTTTTTAGTCATACTCAAACTTGTTCTTTCTCAAATTGCAGTTCCTTACACTGGACAGTGCTCATGGAGGATTTTGTTAGAAATACAGATTCATAACTAACTCCTTATCTGGATCAGAATATCTGACAAGGAAGCCTGAGCCCTGCAATGACAGCAGCATCTCAGATGATCCTTACTGAAGTTGGTGAATCTGGACCTAGTTTCTAGTCATACTCAAACCTTCCCTGTCACTGAAGTGTGCCTTGAGCTTTTATATCTCTAAACACATTTGCTGCCACCTTGGCCCAGGACACAGAGAGAAATGTATGCTTCATCTTCCCCTGTCTTTGACTTGAAGTCACACCCATCCTTGTGAGCATACTCTCCATGCCACCTCCCCGGTGCAGCCTGCCATGCCCAGGTGAACTGCCACTCTCTTCCAAAAGCTCTTATTTACTGTAATCAAGTGGTCCTTCTGCCCCCCCCCCCCCGCTTGCTGCTTTTAATCTCCATGAGGAGAGAAACCTTTTATTATTTGTCCGAGTAGCCTTCCTACATAATGATTGCTCCAAATGTTTTTGTTGGGTTGAATTGTATTAAAGTAGCCAATGATGAAAACTAAGGATGAATGAGGAAAGGTCTCCATGCCCGAGTGAAGTACAGTCCCTGCTTGTTGATCCCAGCTCTTCCAAGAGCTCCAAGAAGTTAAATCACACAGCTGCATTTCACAGAGGATGTGAAGCCTGTAGTGCTATCAGATCCTCTCCTATGTTACCAGGAAAACACACCCAAGCCACACTCATATATATACACCATGAGGCATAAAAGGACCCCCTGGACATGTTGTCACTGCTGGCTTTGATTAACTACTTCACTAATGTGCATCTGAAAAGATTCTTATTTTAGGATCGCATTTGCCATGTCTCCACTCTTCCTGCTCTATAAATAACCTGCCAGGCAGCACTTCTGCATCAAAAGCCAGCCCACTGCAGTCACTTCCAGCATGCTTCACCCTACACCTCAAATGACAGCACAGATTTGCCACGGCCTCCTTTCATGAAGTGGAGCCCACAAAGCTGAGTGGATAACCAAGCTCAGAGGCACCCATCAGTGATGGAGCCCATAAAACAGAAACATAGAAGTTTCCCAAATTGGCCAAGCAAAATGCTACCACACTTGGCATGAAAAAAGGAGTGCCAGAAATTCTCTTTTCAGTGTTGATTACACGATGCCATGGTCTGCAATAAATATACAAGGAGAAAAGGCCAATTCTGGGCCTGAGAAATCTACCAAGAAACACTCAACATGGAGGAAATACAGGCTTTGAAGGCAGATAAGTTGAGAAGCTGTGTTGCTTTGAGCGAGTGACTTAACTTCTCTAATCTTCAGTTCCTCATTTATAAGTGTAGAAAATGTTGCCTTAATGGGCATTATGAGATTTTTAATGTTTAATATTTATTTTTATTACTACTTCACAGATGAAGGCAGCAGTTTTCTGGTTTTGATTTGAAAATATCTGGCAAGGATCTGAGAACCTGAAAGGAGGACTATTAGGCAGCCTCCAACTTCAAACACCTTTATATCCTTGTTTCCTCCTTTTCCACAGATCATCTTTTGTCTTCTAGAAATGATGAAAAAGTTGCTGCAATCACACATTTCAATTAAGGGTATTATTGGCAATATGCCAACATACAGACATCATTCCAGGCCTTAAATATGAGAAGAAGAAGGGCATAAGGGGTGTTAATATAAGGAAAGGAGTGGTAATGATTTCCAGGCATTGGGCTGGGCACATTAAGTGGCTATAGATGTGTGTGGCTCATATAACAATCCTGAAAGCTATTTTTTATCACTTTATTTTCCAAATGAAGGTACTGCAGCACATGATCCCTTATGGTCACATTGTTAATAAGCATTTTTTATGGGTGTGTGCAAAGTGTACATGTATAAAAATCATGACTAACTGAAGAATAAGGTTGAAAGATGTGACAACTATACTGGTGCTGAGACGCTGAGATGCTTTCAGTAATGTTGCTGACAATATGTCCTTCTGGATTCTGAGGGGCAGAGAAATACCCCTCAGAACTGGCACAGAACAGAGTTCAGAAGGCACCCATGATGAGGGCTGACCTGAGATGGCCTAAGGCAGGTGCATATGGAGATGGGAACTTGATGGGGCAGAGGGTGGAAATGATGTGGTTATACAGCCCCTCCCTTCCTTCCATGGGTTCCCTGGAAGCAAAGTCTGAGACTGGGTTAGATGTGGTTTATTTGGGAAGTGACCTCAGGAAGGGAGAGTGAGATGCAGGAAGAAAAAGGAGATATGAGGATGTGTTAGTGAGGTGGCTGCTGAGGGCTGAAGGAATGATTTTAAAAGAATGCTTCCTGGGGCATCTGGGTGGCTCAGTCAGTTGAGCGTCCGACTTTGGCTCTTGTCATGATCTCACAGTTTGTGGGTTTGAGCCCCACATCAGGATCTGTGCTGACCTCTTGCTCAGAGACTGGAGCCTGCTTCAGATTCTGTTTCTCCTTCTCTCTCTGCCCCTCCCCCGCTCACGCTTTTTCTCATTCTGTTTCTCAAAATTAAATAAATGTAAAAAAAAATTAAAAATAAAAAGAATGCCTCCTGGAATCCACCCCCTTGGAAGTAAGGACAGAAAGCACTAATCACTGGCCTGGCTCTCACTAAGTGAATGTAACCTACAGGCACCTTCCTCTGGACTCACTTCTCGCCTATCCAGAGAACCCCTAAATCTTGGGAAGATCCTGGATGAAAAAGTTAAGAAGACATAATTCAAGAAGTGAGTTTGAGCTCCCTGGGAACCATCTACTGTAGCTGTGTCTGAAGTCAGTGAAGCTCTAAGTGATATGACAGGGGCACCAGAGTGCCTGGTGGGTGAACAGAAAAGTTAGCAAACCTTAAATAATGAAGATCAGCCTTCCATGCACTCCTATGGGGATACCTATCACACCCAGCACAGTACCTGGCAAGTCACTGACATTTGATAAATTGCTGTTGAACAAAATCCTGTTGATGTCTCCCAGATTGTCATGTAGAAAAAAAGTGCAAAATATCCTTTATGATCCCCAAAGACAGAAGTAGGACAAATGAATTGCCGTTCCATGAGCCAAATTTTCTCACCAGGAAGTGGTTCAATGAAATAGTGAGTCCCATCTTTGCTAGGGAAGGGACTCAAGCTGTGGCAGTGTAACAGTCTGACAAGGGTATTATAGGATAGTTTCCTGCAAAGAGAAAGGGGAAAGAGATGATTTCTCAGGTCCTTCCTCCTATAAATATCTTAATTTTATGTGAGCCAAAAGAACAAAATCCTACAATGAAAGGCAAATAATGAAATCAATAATGGCTGGATATACACAGGAACAGCTGGTAAGCAAGCTCTGGTGATACAATAGCCATGACAGATTATGAGTTCCATTTTTGAATTAGCAATATTGCTCTCAGCTGAGGACTCTGCAGCTTTCTCCTACATGGAGAGGAATATGAGCATGCTACTGTTTCCAACATGATGATGAAGATGGAAAGAAAGAAGGAAAGGAAATGAGGCCCCTGTATATGCACATGTCACAGCTTTGGGGGAGCCTCTAGGATTTTGCATGACCTAATACTTCTGCCTTAGCTTCGTCATCATGCTAACTACAACTCCTTCCATAGTCTGCTTAAGTGTTATCCTTGGATGACCATATTATTCCCAGGGCTCCCTTTGTTCATTATGTGCTGCTGGAAAGTCACTACACACATGCAATGTAGCTCAGACCACATTACAAAATACAGTAAATTTCCTGATTCCCTACCTCACTCATTTGTGAGCTTCCACAGATCAGAGACACAACTTTGTTTTTTCCCTATATGTTCACAGGGCTTAAAAAGCCATAGAAATCACTAAATACTTGTAGAATAAATGGAATAGGTAAACACCCCCATTAAACTTCATGGCCATTGAACAAACTGAGCAAGACAGGCACTCATCCCATTATATTCAGACAGGAAGTTCTGATTCAGAGGCCAAGCTGAGAGCTTGATCCATTAGTATTTCTTCCAGAGTTCTTTCCCTAAAAGAGGTCCACCCAGGTCCTGTGGCTCTTCTATTGAGCTGGTTACCATTTGTTATCATCAGAAATTGTCTGGAGCATCTTTCAGTGTCCTCATAGGCAATCAACTCACAGAAAAGGCAAGAAGAGGGGAAGAGACTTTCCCTGATTATAGTAATCTCAGAAGCCTGGTAGGTTTACACATCCCATTCTGGGCAGAAACTGTTTCTCACCAGGTCAGCTCATGGAATGTGGCATGCACTGTCCATTGAGGACAGCCGACTTTCATCTGACAGAAACAGATACATCAGAGGGCAATGGAGGCCAGGAATCTGGTAGCTGCACCAAAGGCCTTGCTAAGCATTTCTGTGTCCTGCAGAGAAGCACCTGAGCTGTGTGTGGCTCCCGTTGTTCCAGGCCAATGAGGAGAAAAATCCTCTAGTCTGCACCATATCAAGTGTATGTCATGGGCAGCAAGGGTGTAGGTATGTCTTCCTTGATAAGCCTGGATTCTGTCTTGGAGTCCACTTGGGCACTACTGGAAATTTGATTTAAAGTTGATATAGTATGCTACTGGGCACAGAGTATTCAGAAACTGTTTCTTCACAACTTAGGCAACCTAAAGTAGGAGAGGAGATGTGGTTTCACACTTACAGTGATCAAGGTAAACCACCTTTTAACTCCTACTACAGACATATTGTTAACATTGTTAGGACCTGTTTTCTCATCAGTAAAGTGAGGATAAGAATATTTAAATAAAAGAGCCATCCATAAGAATTAGAAATAATACACCAATGTCTATCACACAGTAGATGCTAACTGAATGATAAATCCTGCTGTTACTTGGATATAGAACATAAACTTCAGTGGGAGTTTAGCTGAAGTGTTCTAGTGGCACATAAACATACATGAATTACAGTGTAGAAATGATGCTTTGGGACGTTTGCCTCTAGCCTAGAAGAGTAACAGGAGCCAGAGTTATCTTTCCATCAGAAACAACAGCAACAAATGCACCAAATATACTAAGTAACCATGTTTAAGGCATAAGACACTAAGCAGAAAAGGAAAAAGGCCCATAGCAAATGCAAAACCATGAGATGAGCCCTACAATTGCTCTAGCTTACTGCCTTGAGAGAGTTTCCTGGTGTCAGGAGAAAAAGGAGGAGCAGAGAAAGAATAAGAAGGTCTCCCTGAGTTGATGAGATAGTGCTGTGAGTCCAGGGGAACCAAGGCAGCTGGAGTTCATGGGACAGCATACCACAGAAGAGAGAGCCACACAGAAAGAGAGCCATAGATATCTTTGGAAGGTTCCACTTGATTATTCAGCGGAGTACTGAATAATTTTCATGTGAGGAAACTAGTCAAAAACAGTGAAAGAACCACCCACAAAAATGAGAGGATACAATGCCAACAAATACCTGGGGATAATGTCTGTCCCTCAGGCCAAATTAGAAGACGCATAATTCACAGGACAATGAGTAGAGAACTCAGAAAGATACTGTCTTAGTGGTAAGGAATCATGAACCCCAGACAGAGCACTGCTCCAGTTCTAATGATTGTTTTAATTTTTTAAATGTTTTATTTTGGTAGAAAGAAAACAAGCAGGGGAGAGGGACAGAGAGAGTGAGAAACTTAAGTAGGCTCCACTCTGAGCATGGATTGCATGACCCAGGGATTGTGACCTGAGCTGAAATCAAGAGTCGGAGGCTCAACTGACTGAGCCACAAGATGTCCCTGTAGCAACTCTTAACAGAAAAGAAAGAACCAAAGTAACTTACACACACATACACCACCACCAACACTATCACCACCATATTTTATATGAATAAAATAAATATTCAGCAACCCAAAAAGTAAAATCTACAATATCTTGGATCCAATAAAATATTATCCAGGATATAAACAATTGAGTAAATACAAATCTATAATAATGACTTAGAAAATCAACCAAGCAAAACTGACCTAGAATTGATATGGATATTAGAATTAACAGACAAGTTTGCCAAGCAGTTATCTTAACTGTATTTTGTATGATAAAATGTTACATAGAACTATGAAAGATATTACAAATACCCAAATTAAATTTATAGAGTTTATAACTACAATGCTTAAAATGAAAACTAGACTGGATGAGATTAATATCATTAAATATGTCAGAAAAATAAGATTGATAAACATGAAGAAATAGTAGTAGAAACTGCAAAATGAAACAGAAACAAAATTCTAGAATATAAAAGGTGTAAGTGAATGGAGGGACAGCTGCAAGCAGCCTAATGCAATGGAGTTGGATCCACTGAAAGAGAAAAGGTACATGATGTGTGACTGGCAAAAGGGAGGGGTAAAAATATTTGAAGGGAGAATGACTGAAAAATTTCCAAATTTGATTAAATTTATCAACCTACATATCTAAGATCAATATACCACAAGAAAATAAAAACTAAACTTCATGAATGTACATCATAATAGATTGCTCATAACCAACAGTAGAAAAATAAAAGCCTTAAAAGCAGCTGCAGCAGGAGACAAACAACTGCAGAGAAAAAAAGTAATTATAATAATAAGGTTAGAATCAGATTTCACTTTGTGAGCAATGCAATCAAGAAGACATATCTTTATTTTAATTTTTTTTTTCTTTTTCAAAATTTTTTTTAATTCCAGTTAGTTAATGTACAGTGTAACTTTAACTTTAGGTATAGAATTTAGTGATTTTGCACTTATATATAACGTCCAGTGCTCATCACAAGTGTCGACCTTAATCCTCACCACCTATTTCACTCGTCTTCCCCACACTCCTCCCCTCTGGTAATCATCAGTGTATTCTCTGTAGCTAAAAATCTGTGTTCTGGTTTGCTTATCTCTTTTTTTCCCTCTACATTCTTCTGCTTTGTTTCTTAAATTCCACATATGAGTGATATTCCACACATGATATGGTATTTGTCTTTCTCTGACTTGTTTTGCTTAGCGTAATACACTCTAGTCCCACCCACGTCATTGCAAATGGCAAGAATTCATTATTTTCGTGGATGAGTAATATTCCACTGTGTGTGTATACACACACACACACACACACACACACACACACCACATGTTCCTTATCAATTCATCTGTCGATGGATATTTGGGCTCTTTCCATAATTTGACTATTGTGGATAATGCTGCTATAAACATCAGGGTGCAGGTATCCCTTCAAATCAGTATCCTTTGTATAAATACCTTGTAGTGCCATTGCTAGATCATAAGGTAGTTCTATTTTTAACTTTTTGAGGAACCTCCATACTGTTTTCGAGAGTGGCTCCACTCCTTTGCATTCCCACCAACAGTGTAAGAGCGTTCCTTTTTCTCTGCATCCGCACCAACACATGCTGTTTCCTGTGTTGTTAATTTTAGCCATTCTGACTGGTGTGAGGTGATATCTCATTGTAGTTTTAATTTGTATTTCCCTGATGATCAGTGATGAGCATCTTTTCATGTGTGTGTTAGTCATATGTATGTCTTGTTTGGAAAAAATATCTATTCCTGTCTACTGCCCATTTTTTAATGGGATTATTTTTGGGGGGGTGTTGAGTTTGAAAAGTTCTTTATATATTTTGAATACTAACTCTTTATCAGATATGTCATTTGAAAATATCTTCCCCCATTCTGAAGGTTGCCTTTTAGTTTTTTTAATTGTTTCCTTTGTTGTTCAGGAGCTTTTTATCTTGATGAAGTCCCAGTAGTTAATTTTTGCTTTTGTTTCCCTTGCCTCAGGAGAGGTATCTAGTAAGAAGTTGCTATAGTTGATGTCAAAGAAGATACTGCCTCTGTTATCCTCTAGGATTTTGATGGTTTCCTGTCTCATGTTTAGGTCTTTAATCCATTTTGGATTTATTTTTTGTTTATGTTGTGAGAAAGTGTTCCAGTTTCATTATTCTGCATGTTGCTGTCCAGTTTTCACATTACCATTTGTTGAAGAGACTGTCTTTTTTCCACTGGCTATTCTTTCCTGCTTTGCTGAAGATTAGTTGACCATTTAGTTGTGGGTTCATTTATGAATTTTCTGTTCTTTTCCATTGATCTGTGTGTCTGTTTTTGTGCCAGTACCATAAGGTCTTGATCACTACAGTTTTATAATATAACTTTAAGCCTGGAATTGTGATGCCTCCAGCTTTTCTTTTCTTTTTCAAGATTTATCTTGCTATTCATGTCTTTTGTGGTTCCATACAAATTTTAGGATTGTTTGTTCTAGAAGAAGATATATCTTTAAAGAATTACATATCTAGTAAAAATATCCTATAAAAACTAAGGTAAAATAAAATATTTTTCAGATACATGAAACCAAAAAGTATCCATTACCAACAGATGCTACACAAGAAATGTTCAAATAAGCCTTTTAGGTAGAGGAAAGCATGCTAGAAGACAGCATAGCTCTCTGCACAAAAATTAACAACACTGAAAATAGTAAGTACATGGGTAAATGAATGAGATTCTCTTCCTGTTTTTAAAATCTCTTTAAAAGATAAAACAAAAATAATAACCATGTATTTTGGGGGGGTTAATAGCATATGTAAAAGTAAAATGCATCACAAAAATAGCACAAAGTCCAGGTGGGAGAAATGAAAGTACATTATTGACTACCACACATGAAATGTTACAATATCACTTAAAGGTAGATTGTGATGAAGTGAAGATTTATGCTATAATCCCTAAAGCAACTGTTAAAGTAACAAAACAAGACATTATAGCTGATGAGACAACAAACAAGATAATATGGAATCATAAAAATACTAAATCTAAATGAAGGCAGAAAAAGAAGGAAAAGTGAATCAAAAAACAACAAAAAATAAAAATAGATGATACAAAAATAAAAAAAAATAGCAGCATGCTAGATTTCAAGTTAGGCATATCAACAATTGCATTAAATGGAAATGCCAACTACCCCAATTAAAAGGCAGAGATGGGAAGATTGAAATAAAAAGTGCAAGACCCCACTATGTGCTACTTGTGGCTGACAGAAATAAGTTAAAAGTAAATACATGGACTAAGATACGATATGCTGATACCAAAGGGGAGAAATAAGGAATAGCTCACTCCCAGTTTTGTATTCAGATTCTTCAACCTGCTTCTATGGTGAAATGCTGCCCAGAACGTCAGGTCCAATTTCATGCTTCAAGTCCCTCCTGAAAGAAAAGATTTGACCAAGAAAGCCAATCCCAGGGCTGAGACTCTGCTCATACTCCTCTTGCCCTACCTTCCTACCCTTAGACCTGCCCTTTTTCAAGCTTTGTTGTAGTTGCCCCTACCATGATTTCTATAGGTTCACACCTGTCTAAAGGATGCCAGCCTGCATCTGCCAAAACTCACCTTGATGTCTTACCCCATGCTAGGACCTCCAGGTCCCCAGTTTGATCTTGCCATCATCACCAATTCACAATGGATCTCCATGCCAGGGCTTCATCTGCATTCATTATACAACGCCCACTCCCTCTGTAATCAGGGAGCCAATAGCTATGTTATTCCCAGGTTCTGCTGATTTGCAAGTTTCCATGTACTATACCCATTCTCTGACCTAGTCCTGACTCATGTCACTTCTTGGAGTTAGTAGCTTGTGTTCATCTCTAAACCCTGGGACCTGCTAATCTCTGCTTGGACACATTGCTATCTTTTTGAGGGTACCAGATATGCTTCACCATAGTCACATACAAAGTAAAGCCCTATTACTGTGTAGCCAAATAAAGGAATATAAAAATTCCAGTCCTGAGTTCTAATATTGAACTGTGATAGAAGATGAGGTAATTTATTATGGCTACTGCCCCACGGCTTGTAAAAATATTCTCTCTTTAGGTGTGTTTCTGCTACTGTGGGTCTCTGAGATACATGCAGGCAGAAAAGATAGTAAGTCCCCAGGGAAAGAATTCATCAAAAGAGAAATATCCATATTGAAGGAAAGTGCAGGAAACTGACTCCCTTGTGTAGGAGAAAATTAACATGTAAATACAGAGTCTCATATATGAGCAATTTATCCCCCTGGGTAGTATAATCTGAATGCCACAGGTGAGGACCAAAATAAGTCACAATAAGGTAGCCAGCTCAAACCTACTTGAGGGATAAGAGTGTGTAGGAATTACCAGCTGGTGTCAGATGCTGGAATTGCCCTGACTTTTCATGTTATCCCGAGGGATTTGTTTGTGGACTTCCAAGTAGGCCCTGTTGTACATGGAGGAAGTTTCTCCCATCCTGAAACTAGTGTTTTCATGCTGGTAGGTACAAATAGAGCAAGTTCTGGTGCTTGTCATGTGTCTAAGTCACTTGGGAGCTTATTGAACATACAGATCCCAAGAATCAGAATCTTCATAGATGGTGTCAAGGAAGACTTACTTTTCACACTACCCCTCCCCCCTACCACCACCACCAAGTAGGTTTGATAATCACCAACTTGGTTTAGATTAGAGTTGGGAGCCACTGGGCTGATGTTATTTAAGCCAAACTCACTATTTCCTGCTAGTCTAGCTGGGTTCTGGAGATAGCTCTAATAATGAAGTGTTTGATCATTTTTTTCCTACATGCAGACAGTTGAGGTAAAATGTCTACATGGAGGAAGAATGTGGTAGAGTTGAAGAAATCGTGCCACTCATCAGCAGCATCAAGGTTATTGTTACCAAAGGTCATCTCTTATAAGTGTCCTTTGGTCCTAGAAACAAGGCCATGAGCTGACAACACCTGGACAGACACAACCCAGGATGCCAATAAAAAGTTTCCATAGGAAAATCTGGTTTATGACATGGAATGGCATTATGAGACAAGAATCTAGCAGGGCAAAAAAAATTCCCAGTGTCAGAGGCAGGCAAAAAGTATGCATTAGAATTAATTCATTCACACATTGTCTCCTCATCTGTCCATCCACCCATCCATTGAAACATTATTCACTCTTTCAAGGATTCAACCAACACAAGTCACTACAATTTGCTTGGTGGTAAGGAGCACAGTTAAGTAAACACTGGGGTCTGCCTTCAGTGAATGGATGGTCTTATGTAGAATGTTGAGCAAAAGTCAGGCACCATCCTACATTTCCCCTTGGCCACGCAAATGTACATTCTTTCCTGAAGGATCCATATGCAGGCCTGAGGATCCTTCAAAGCCAAACAGTTGGGCAGCTGCCACCAATTGTTGGAGTTGTGAGGCAAAGTGGAATTGACTTCAATACTTAGTTTAGAGGAGAGAAGAAGGGGAAATTAACATTATTGGGCATTATAGCCATTAGGCACATATTATTTCATTTAATCCTCAAAACCATCCATAATAATTCATTTTACTATCCCTATTTAACTGGCAAAGGAAGTAAGACTTGAGAGAGTATGTTATTTAGCCAGAATCACTTATTTAGGTTGAAACTGGGTTTGAACCAGGTGTGTCTAGAACCAGGGTGTGGGTCCCCTTTATCAGGCCAAACTGCACTCAGGTATATATGTCCAAAGCTGGCAAAACAGAGCTACATGAATGTGACAGAATGCTGCCATGCCAAGATGGCGTGTGGGTGGGAGAGCCTGTAGTGTTGTGTCTATGATGAAAACAGGGATGGGGATCTGGTCAGTGAATCTGCAGAAACTTCTTCCCTCCTGCCCCAGGTGTGGGGGCAAGAGCCTCTCTCCTCATACTGCAGGATGGAAAGGAATAGATTATAGTTAAGGGTGAACTTTGGGCCAGAAAAGGAGTTCAACTGAAGTGAAGCTTATGTACAGATAGAAGTAACTAGAAACATCAAATAGCAATATATGCAAGTCACTTTCCTGTACAAATAATATATGGCCTAGTTTTTGAACTGTCTTGATTTTCTAAGCCACTATAGTAAAGTATTAGCCAAGATGTATATGAAGCTTTAGCACATAGATCCCCAGGATTAAAACAAGGGCATTGGTTAGAATGAGAGTAATCTCAATGGAAAAGTGTAGAAAATCATGGACTCTGCCAGGAGCTTCCACACAAGCATGTGCTGAGCTGGTGGCAGATGGAGAACCCAGGAGCCTGGCAATATTTTTCACATTCTATGTGAATAATCTGGCAGTGAGGAGGCACAGCTGGTCTGGGATAGGTGGCAACTTTAATTTTTCTTTCTCTAACTCCAAGATTTAGAGTTCTCTGGAAAGTTAGAGGTGTCTTGGTTGACTACACTCTATAAACAGTGTAGTATGGTACCTGTCAATTCTCCAGAAGCAAAAGAAATGGGAAGTTCATCATGTGGGTTCATTACTATTTTACTTTGTAAACCTCATAGCTTTGGAAAATTTTCATCTTGGGAAAAATGTAGAATAATATTTTCATGAGACTTTTCCCTTTGGCTAAAATCCAACTGAGCAAATAGTGGGTTTCCATTTTGTTGCAAGATTTTTAGATAGATTAGCTTCCTGAATTTTCACAAAAATCCTGTTTAGGATTTGTTATTCAAATCGAAGTGCTTATCCTCACCCCCACTCAAACAAAAAGCTGAACAAACAGAAATCTGGAAAAATCAAGAAAAGTCAGCTTTCTTTGTAAAGAAAGACTTTATCCAAAGGTAGATTTCAGGTTTTGGAGAAAAGTGTGTATTCTGGAGGCAGAAAAATTATTTGTTCTTTGTGAGTCCTGTTTAGACCCTCTTTCCCACTTGACTCCTCATACTTCCACTTACTGGAAAGTCCCTTCAGACTTCAGTCTTGGCTTAGAATTCATGAAATCACTACACAGGCCCAGGTTAAAGAGGTGACTGTTAGAACGTTAGGAGGCCTAGATCCCCTCTGGTGGGCAGGACCCTCAGGAAAGATGGCAATGTGGTAGTAGTACAGAGACCATCAGAGGACTATTGTATACACATGGTGGGGGTGAAATATGTTGTATGGGGAGGTCTGGTGACCATAAAGTTGGGAACGCTGAAATTATAGCAGAAGAAGTTCCCCTTCCTTTGCCAAATATTTAGTATAAAACTTGCTACATAATGGATGAATATAATAGATCAATCATCACTTATAACATCAATATGTTATAAGTACATGGATGATAAATGAATGAATGAATAAATTTATCTGTATTTTCTATCTCACCCCCTGCCTTCTCTAAGCACATTTCTTGTTATTTTCCCTGTTTGTTTTTAGGGAAACTCAAGGGTGTGAGTTTGAGTTTTGGTATCCATCTTGGAGCAACTTCAGAAAGACCTCCCTATAAACTGACCCCTTTTTCTAAAGTTTATTATTTTATTTTGGAAAAAGGGAGACAGAGGGAGAGGGGAGGGGAGAGAAAGAGAAAGTGGGGTAGGGACACAGAGAGAGAGAGAATCCCAAACAGACTCTACACTTTTATCATGGAGCCCAATGAGGAACTGTGATATCATGATCTGGGCTGAAATTGTTGAAATCAAGAATCAGGTGCTTAACCAAATAAGTCACCCAGATATCCCTCAATTTATCCCTTAAAAACTTACTCCAACTGATCTCAATTTTCAAGTTGTGTTTGAATGCCCCGTGATATACAATTCTCTGGAAAAAATGAATGCCTCAACTTGAAACATCTACACTGAGGTTCTTTATTCTTTTTATCTTTACATAGCCAGAAAGTTAAATTCCTAATATCAAGAATTTTGTCCCTAGCATACACCAGCTTGAGTGTTGATATGCATTCCAATGGAGACCCAGCTGTGTGAAGAGCTATGAGGACATGCTGGACTCTGTGAACTTCTTTTAAGTGCCTAGTACTTCATTTATGATGCCTGCTGCTCTATTAATATTTAAGTGGTGGGTATTCTGTCCAAGGTTAAAAATCCTTCTTTAAGACTTTTGTTTGTACCAAGATGGAGTAACTGGAATTGGACTTATTTTCCTTCTTGAAACATCTTTTAAAAATACAGGAAAACTATATGGAACAATTACTCTCAAGACAATGGGCAATAAGGCATTGAAGGACAGTGATTCCTGAGAAATGGTGGTGGTGGGGATACAATAACAACAACGCCAGCGCTAAGGTTATCCCAGATTACCACCTGGAGAAAGAGTTTGGCCCACAGTGCAAAGACAGAGAACCAAGAAGAAATTGGTTGTCTCCCTGATTCAACAGAACTGAGAGTCAAGAGAAGGTAAGGCAGCCTAAGTTCACAGGGCAGAGTACCAAAGAGGAGATGCACAGAGAGAAGCATAGAGATCTACAAAGGCTACCTTCCAGTGTTAACCTGAATAATGATCAGCGAATGCCTGCATATGAGGAAACTATCCAAGGCCTGAGGAAGAACTATCTGAAAAAATCAGGGGGAAGAGTGCCTGGAGCTTAAATAGGGTCCAATACAGTGTTTGTTCTCAAAAGCTAGGGTAGGAAAATCTTGTGACTAATGGTGTCTCAGAGTACAACGAAGGTTCTTTTCTCAATAGTGATAAAACTGGGTGTAGACAACACTCTATGGGAACTAAAAACAAGCCATAAAATAATCAAACTGTTTCCAGTCAACTTAACTGTGTCCTGGGAAAGGTTGGGGGGAGAAAATTCAAGAGTATTTATAGGTATGCAAAACTATCCAGTACCCAAAATGTCAAAATTTACAATGTTTGACATCCAATAAAAAATTCTAGGAATGCAAAGAAGCAGAAAATCACACCCCATAATGGGGGGGGGAATCAAAATTGACTTAGTGTTTTTGGTTCCTGCACAAGACTGATTAAACACATTTCTCCCTACTTCTTTCTCAAGAACCCTGAAAACACTGGGCATTATAGATATAAATATCAAAAGGCTTAAAAGTTGAGAGAAGGAGACAAACTGGCTAGAGGACTCAGGAACCAAAGCATGATAAAGTAGTGAGTTGTTTGGGTATTCTTTTTGCTCTGTATATTACAGATTATGTGCTGAGGAAATTCATCTGAGAAATGCCAATGGGCACAAACAAAAATGGCCCACCCATCAGGGTGGTGTCTAAAAAGTCATGTAGGAAGCTGGGACTGACAACTCTGACTGATAGCAATAAGGGCAATCACTCCACCGTGGTATCAGTGTATGCCAAATGGAAAGCAATAACAAGGCACTTTCTCCCAGAAAGTGTGATACCAGCAGAGACCTAGTGGGGAAACAGAACACCTACCTCTGTCTAGCTGTAATGAGGTGCATCTCTCCCCACCAAAGTTTAGAGTAGGCAGAGTGAAAAACCTGGTATTTTACCCCCCACCTTAGCAGGACCCAGGTAGTGACCTCTTCTTCATTAATGTGGCATCAAAAGATGGCTAAATGGATTTAAATAAGATCAAGAGTTTCATATTATCCAAAGTCAACAGGATACAATTGAAATCACTTATAATATAAATAACCAGGAAAATCTCAACTTGCGTGATAAAAGACAATCAACAGATCCAAATACCAAGATGACAGAGATGTTGAAATTGTCTGACAAAAAGTTTGAAACAGTCATCCTAAAAATGCTTTAGCAAACAATTATGAACATTCTAGGAACAAATGAAATAGAGTCTCAGAAAAGAAAAAAAAGATATAAAGGAGAACAAAAAGAAAATTTTAGCATTTAAAAATACAATAGTCGCAACAAAAAACTTGGTAGGTGACTTCAGCAGGAAAGTGGTGATGACACAGAATCAGGGAATTTGAAGAAAGAAAAGCAGAAATTACAACCTGAACAAAAGAAGGAAAATAGTTAAAAAAATTAACAGAACCTCAAATACCTGTGAGATTGTGACAAAAGATCTAATATTTCTATGATCAGGTCCACAGAAGGAGGAAGAAGAGGGGAAAGAGTGTGGAGCCAAAAATAAATACAGAGAAATAATGATTGCAAAATTTCCAAATTTGGCAAAAGATATTAACCTACTTGTTCAAAAATATAAATAAAACTAAAACAGTGTAAACCTAAAGATATCCATGTCAGCAAACATCTAGTCAAATGTCTGAAAACTAAACACATACACACACACACAAACACACACACACATAATGCATTTAAGCAACAAGAAAAAAAAAATGAATGACACTCAGTTTCTCATCAGAAACCTGTGGAGACCAGATGGAGGTGGCACATGTTTTTTTTTGTTTTTTGTTTTTTTGTTTGTTTTTTTTTAAGCACTGAAAGAAAAAAAAAACTGTCCAGAATTTTTAAAAGTTTGTTTGTTTATTTATTATTCATTCATTCACTCATTCATTCAGAGGGGGGAGGACAGTGGTAGTGGGTGAAGGTTAAAGAATGAGGGAGAGAGAATCCAAAGCAGGCTCTGCACTGTCAACACAGCCCCACATAGTGATCAAGCTCATGAACCTGAGCTGAAATCAAGAGTTGAATGCTTAACTAACTGTGCCACCGAGATGCCCCCCACCCCAGAATTATTTTCAATTTCTGAATTCTCCTTCAAGAATAAAGGGAAACTCAAGAAATTTAAAAACAGAAAAAAAACATAAAATTAATCAATTATACAAAAAGTTGACTCTTTGGAGAATGAATAAAATTGAAAATCTCTCATGTGTGTGTGTGTGTGTGTGTGTGTATGCGTGTGTGTTAAAGAGAGAAAGGCTGTGGGGGGGGGAAGGGAAGGAGGAAGCAATAAGGAGAGAAAACATACACATTACCACATTACCAGTAAAAGGAATGACACAGGGGGTATCAAAACAAACTCTGCAGCCATTAAGAGAATAATAAGAATAGACTATAAAAATTCTTCATATATTAATATGTAATGTACACAACATGGAACAATTGCTAAAAAGCACAAATTACCAGAACATACGCACTTTGAAAGAGATAATGTGATTATTCCCATAGCTTAAAGAAAGTTGAATTCGTCGCTCCTTATCAGGGAAATACAAATCAAAACCACACTCAGATATCACCTCACGCCAATCAGAGTGGCCAAAATGAACAAATCAGGAGACCATGGATGCTGGAGAGGATGTGGAGAAACGGGAACCCTCTTGCACTGTTGGTGGGAATGCAAATTGGAGCAGCCGCTCTGGAAAGCAGTGTGGAGGTTCCTCAGAAAATTAAAAATAGACCTACCCTATGACCCAGCAATAGCACTGCTAGGAATTTACCCAAGGGATACAGGAGTACTGATGCAGAGGGGCACTTGTACCCCAATGTTTATAGCAGCACTCTCAACAATAGCCAAATTATGGAAAGAGCCTAAATGTCCATCAACGGATGAATGGATAAAGAAATTGTGGTTTATATACACAATGGAATACTACGTGGCAATGAGAAAGAATGAAATATGGCCTTTTGTAGCAACGTGGATGGAACTGGAGAGTGTGATGGTAAGTGAAATAAGCCATACAGAGAAAGACAGATACCATATGGTTTCACTCTTATGTGGATCCTGAGAAACTTAACAGAAACCCATGGGGGAGGGGAAGGAAAAAAAAGAAAAAAAAGAGGTTAGAGTGGGAGAGAGCCAAAGCATAAGAGACTGTTAAAAACTGAGAACAAACTGAGGGTTGATGGGGGGTGGGAGGGAGGGGAGGGTGGGTAATGGGTATTGAGGAGGGCACCTTTTGGGATGAGCACTGGGTGTTGTATGGAAACCAATTTGACAATAAATTTCATATATTGAAAAAAAAAGAAAGTTGAATTTGTAATTTATTTATTTTTTATTTAATTTTTAACATGTTATTTTTTTAAGTTTTTAAAAAAGTTTTTATTTATATTCCAATTACTTAACATACAGTGTGTTATTAGTCAGGTATACAATATAGTTGAGTCAACACTTCCATACAATGCCCTGTGCTCATCACAACAAATGAGCCCCTTAATCCCCATTACCTATTTAATCCATCACCCCACCTACTTCCACTTTGGTAACCATCAGTTATTTCTCTATAGGTAAGAGTTCTTGTGGTTTCCCAGTCCCTATGCTTGTTTATTCCACATATGTGTGAAATCATGTGATATTTGTTTTTCTGACTATTTTGCTTAGTATAATACTTTCTAGCTTCATCCACGTCATTACAAATGGCAAATACAATTCTTTTTCTATGGCTGAGTAACATTCCGTTACATATAGACCATTTCTTTTTTTATCCATTCATCAGTTGATGTATGTTTGGGCTCTTTCCATAATTTGGCTATTGTGGATAATGCTGCTATAAACATTAGGGTTCATGTATCCTTTCAAATTAGTGTTTTTGTATGCTTTGGGTGAAACCTAGTAGTACAATTGCTGGATCATTGGGTAGTTTTATGTTTAATTTTTTGAGGAACCTCCATAATGTTTTCCAGAATGGCTCCTCCAGTTTGATTTCTACCAACATTGCAAGAGGGTTCCCTTTTCTCCACATTCTCACTAAGACCTGTCGTTTCATGGGTTGTTGAATTTAGCCATTCTGACAGGTGTGAAATTGTATTTCATCACAATTTTTTTTTGTCCACTATACTATTCTATTGTTTCTTTCTTTCTTTCTTTCTTTGAGGTTTTATTTTTTTTTTTAGTTTTTTTAATTAAATAATTTATTTTTATTTACATCCAAGTTAGTTAGCATATAGTGCAACAATGATTTCAAGAGTAGATTCCTTAATGCCCCTTACCCATTTAGACCATCCCCCCTCCCGTAACCCCTCCAGCAACCCTCTGTTTGTTCTCTATATTTAAGAGTCTCTTGTTTCGTACTCTTCCTTGTTTTTATGTTATTTTTGCTTCTCTTCCCTTATGGTTATCTGTTTTGTATCTTAAATTCCTCATATAAGTGAAATCGTATGATATTTGTCTTTCTCTGACTTACTAATTTTGTTTAGCATAATACTTTCCAGTTCCATCCATGTAGTTGCAAATGGGAAGATTTCATTCTTTTTGATCGCCTAGCAATGCTCCATTGTGTGTGTGTGTGTGGTATATATATATATATATATATATATATATATATATATATATATACCTTCTTTATCCCTTCATCCATTGAGGGACATTTGGACTTTTTCCATACTTTGGCCATTGTCAATAGTGCTGCTATAAACATGGGGGTACATGTGCCCTTTCGAAACAGCATACCTGTATCCCTTGGATAAAAGCCTAGTAGTGCAATTGCTGGATCATAGGATAGTTCTGTTTTTAATTTTTTGAGTAACCTCCATACTGTTTTCCAGAGTGCACCAGTTTTCATTCTGGCCAGCAGTGCAAAAGAGATCCTCTTTCTCAGCATTCTCTCCAACACCTGTTGTTGTCTGAGGTATTAACGTAAGCCATCCTGACAGGTGTGAGGTGGTATCTCATTGTGGTTTTGATTTGTATTTCCCTGATAATGAGTGATGTTAAGCATTTGTTCATATATCTGTTAGCCATCTGGATGTATTCTTTGGAAAATTATCTATTCATGCCTTTTGCTCATTTCTTTTCTGGATTGTTCATTTTTGAGGTGTTGAATTTGATAAGTTCTTTATAGATTTTGGATACTAACCCTTTATCTGATATATCATTTGCAAATATCTTCTCTCATTCTGTTAGTTGCTTTTTAGTTTTGCTGATTGTTTCCTTTGCTGTGCAGAAGTTTTTTTATCTTCATGAGGTCCCAATAGTTCATTTTTGCTTTTCTTTCCCTTGCCTCTGGAAATGTGTTGAGTAAGAAGTTGCTGCAGCTGAGGTCAAAGAGGTTGTTGCCCGCTTTCTCCTCCAGGATTTTGATGGCTTCCTGTCTTATGTTTAGGTCTTTCATCCATTTTAAGTTTTTTTTTTCTTTGTGTGTGTGTGTGTGTGTGTGTGTGTGTGTGTTTGTATGTGTCTGTGTGTCTGTGTGTCTGCGTGTGTGTCTGTGTGGGGTGTAAGAAAGTGGTCCAGGTTCATTTTTCTGCATGTCACTGTCCAGTTTTCCCAGCACAATTTGCTGAGAAGACTGTCTTGGATATCCTTTCCTGCTTTGTCAAAGATTAGTTTACCATATGTTTGTGAGTCTATTTCTGGGCTCTCTATTCTGTTCCATTGATCTGAGTGTCTGTTTTTCTGTCAGTACCATACTGTATTGATGATTACAGCTTTGTAATATATCTTGAAGTCTGGGATTGTGATGCCTCCAGCTTCGGTTTTCTTTTTCAAGATTTCTTTGGCTATTCAGGGTATTTTCTGGTTCAGTAGAAATTTTAGGATTGTTCTAGCGCTGTGAAGAATGCTGGTGATATTTTGATAGGGATTGCATTGAATATGTAGATTGCTTTGGGTAGTATTGACATTTTAAAAATGTTTGTTCTTCCAATCCAGGAGCATGGAATGTTTTCCCAGTTTTTTTGTGTATTCTTCAATTTCTTTCATAAGCTTTCTAGTTTTCAGTATATAGATTTTCACTTTTGTTAGGTTTATTCCTAGGTACTTTATGGTTTTTGGTGCAATTGTAAATGCGATCAATTCCTTGATTTCTCTTTCTGTTGCTTCATTATTGTTGTATGGGAATGCAACTGATGTCTGCACATTGATTTTATATCCTGCGACTTTGCTGAATTCATAGATCAGTTCTAGCAGTTATTTTGTGGAATCTTTTGCGTTTCCATATAGAGTATCATGTCGTCTGTGAAGAGTGAAACTTGCAGATTTGGACGCCTTTTATTCCTTTGTGTTGTCTGCTGCTAAGGCTAAGACTTCCATACTATGTCAAATAACAGTGGCGAGAGTGGACATCCCTGTCTTGTTTCTGACCTTAGGGGGTAAGCTCTCAGTTTTTCCTCATTGAGGATGATATTAGCAGTGGGTCTTTCATATATGGCTTTTGTGATCTTGTGGTATGATCTTTCTATTCCTACTTTCTTGAGGGTTTTTATTAAGAAAGCATGCTGTATTTTGTCAAATGTTTTCTCTGCATTTGGATCTGGTTGGCTAGTATCTTTTTGAGGATTTTTGCAACCATGTTCATTAGGGAAATTGGTCTGTAGTTCTCCTTCTTAGTGGGGTCTTTGTCTGGTTTTGGAACAAATGTAATACTGGCTTCATAGTATGAGTTAGGACATTTTCCTTCCGTTTGCAATTTTTGGAACAGTTGCAAAAGAATAGGTGTTAACTCTTCTTTAAGTGTTTGGTAGAATTTCCCTGGAAAGCCATCTGGCCCTCGACTCTGGTTTTTTAGGAGATTTTTGATTACTAATTTGATTTCTTTCCTGTTAATGGGTCTGTTCAAATTTTCTATTTCTTCATGTTTCAGTTTGGTAGTTCATATGTTTCTAGGAATTTGACCATTTCTTCCAGATGGCCCATTTTATTCGTGTATAATTGCTCATAATATTCTTTTATTATTGTTTGTATTTCTGCTGTGTTTGTTGGGACCTTTCCTCTTTCATTATTGATTTTATTTATTTGGGTCCTTTCCTTTTTTTATTTTTGATCAAACTGGCTAGGGGTTTATCAATTTTGTTAATTCTTTCAAAGAACCAGCTCCTGGTTTCATTGAAATGCTCCACTGCTTTTTGTTTGTTTGTTTGTTTGGTTGGTTGGTTGGTTTTGATAGCATTGATTTCTGCTCTAATCTTTATTATTTCCTGTCTTCTGCTGTTTTGGGTTTTATTTGCTGCTCTTTTTCCAGCTCTTTAAGGTGTAAGCTTAGGTTGTGTCTCTGAGACCTTTCTTCCTGCTTTAGGAAGACCTGGATTGCCATAGGCTTCCCTCTTATGACTGCCTTTGCTGCATCCCAGAGCTTTTGGGATGTGTTGTTATCATTTTCATTGGCTTCCATGTACTTTTGAATTTCCTCTTTAACTTCTTGGTTAGCCCATTTATTCTTTAGTAGGATATTCTTTAGACTCCAAGTATTTGTTATCCTTCCACAAACCTGATCTGTCATCCCTTGTAGGTTAAGGACTTTATTTCCCTTGCTGATTTCATGATTCTTTCCTTTTCTGAGTGTTTGTGAATTTTACTATGATATGATTTGTTGATATTCAGTTTTTGTTGAATCTAATGGGAGTTCTCTGTGCTTCCTGGATTTTGATGTCTGTGTCTTTCCCCAGGTTAGGAAAGTTTTCCACTATGATTTGCTCACATAAAACTTTTACCCCTTTTTCTGTCTCTTCATTTTATGGGACCCCTGTGATTCTGATATTATTTTTTTAATGAGTCACTGAGTTCTCTAATTCTTAAATTATGCTCTTTTGCCTTAGTGTCCTTCTTTTTTTCTGTTTCATTATCTCCTTAAGTTTGTCCTCTCTGTTGCTGATTTGCTGCTTTGCTTCATTCATCCTTGCCTCTGTGGCATCCAATTGAGATTGCAGCTCAGTTATAAAATTTTTAATTTCATTCTGACTAGCTTTTACTTCTTTTATCTCCACAGAAAGGGATTCTAATCTATTTTCAACCCCAGATAGTATTCTTATTATCATAATTCTAAATTCTGGTTTAGACATCTTGCTTGTATCTGTGTTTATTAAGTCCCTGGCTCTAATTCCTTTCTGTTCTTTCTTTTGGAGTGAATTCCTTTATTTCATCATTTTGAGGAAAGAAAATGAATTTATAAAGTAAAAAATTAAAAGTTAAAAACAAAAAAATCAAATAAAGAAGACTATATCCTAGGTGTGTTTTGGTCTGGTTGCTGAAGGAAGCTTGATAGATTATAGAAAAAAAAGGAAAGATAAGAAAAGAAAACAGAAAGAAAAAAAAGGAAAACCTTTGAAAACTTGAAAAAATGAATACAATAAAATATAATAAGATGAAATGAAAGTAAAATGGAATTTTAAAAATTTACCAAAAAGTAAAAATATAGTAGAAAAAATTAAAGAAATTAAAATTAAAGTAGAAAAAAAATCTTTTCTCCAGAAATGGAAAATAAAAATAAAGTTTTTCTCTTTCTGTATTCAAGAATAAGAAAAGAAAAAGAAAAAAAATTGAACAGATGGACCAGTGAACAGAATGTAATATGATTGAAATTACATCCGGTTTCCTATAAAGTCAAACTATGAAGCACTTTATAGTCTATTAACTAAGCAGGAGGAGAGAGTTGTGGTGTTCCTCAAGAACATGTTTGGCCCAGTTGGGCGGGGTTCAGTGTAGCAGTCCATTCTCCACTAGATGGTGTTGCTTAACTTACTGGAGTGGATTGTTTTGGCTCATGGAGGCATGTATACATATGTGCAGGAAGGGTGAAAATGGCATCACCCAGCTACCCAGTCTCTAGTATCAGAACTCTGTGCTGTCCCTGACCGACAATCAAGCACCCCTCCTTTGTCTCTGGCTTCCATCCACTCCCCGCTTCTACACTGTCCATGATCAAGCCATCATGTTGCCAGGCAGCACATCCCTCCTGAGTTTTATCTCAGATGGGCGGTGTTTCCCAATCCCTCGCTTCTGAGGGACTGTGGTTTTGACCTGCTCTGACTCTCTGAGGGAGGACCTCGCTGAACAATGGCCAAGTGCCAGCCCACCCCCAGGAATGTTCTGAGACTATGCTGCTGCCAATGCCCAGAGACTCTGGCTGGATACCAGCCCACCCCAGAAAAAGTTTGTGCTATTGTGTAGCAGCAGTGTTTTAGGGATTGTGGTAAATCACAACACACATCTGGTGCCAAGCTTCACCCTTAATGTTCTTGTTCCAACACCAGAAAATGTGGTTGTTCTCTAGGGTTCACTGGGACCTTTGCCTGTGGGGAGGTCAAACAGCCTCTACCAATGTCCTTGCACTAAGGAACAGCCATTCCCTGTGTGGCCCAAGGACCCCTGAGACCTCACACTCTGCTCCTGGAGATTCACCCTTTCCAGAAGAGCACCACCAGGTATTGAACTGAAGAATTTCAGACTCTTGCATTCCCCCCGGTTTATAGAGTCTTAATGGAATTTAGACCCTCTCCTTTCTCCCTTTTTTGTTCAGTCCCTTGTGGCTGTTTCCAGTCTTCCTCTTTCTCTCCAGCTGCTTTTGGGGGGGGGGTGCTTTTCCAATACTCTCCCCCTGTATCCAAACTCTCTCTGCAAGCAAAAATAGCTCCCTGCCCTCCATGGCTTCTCTCTCTCTCCCAGTTCACCTCTCCTGGCCATGTACCTGCTGAGCTCTGTGGTTCAGGTTGTACAGATAGCTGTGTTAATCATCAAATCAGTTTTCTAGGTATGCAAGATGGTTTAGTGTTGATCTGGCTGCATTTCAGAGATGAGAGATGTGAACTTCCATGCTGTTCCACCATCTTGGCCCCTCCCCTATCTCATTGCAGCTTTGATTTGTATGTACCTCATGATGAGTGATGGTAACCATCTTTTCATGTGTCTGCTAGCCATCTTATTTGGAGAAATGACTATTCATGCCTTCTGTTCATTTTTAACTTGGATTGTTCATTTTGGGGTGTGTTGAGTTTGATAAGTTCTTTATATATTTCAAATACCAACCCTTTATCAGATACGTCATTTGCAAATATCTTCTCCCATTTCAAAGATTGCCTGTTAGTTTTGTTGATTGTTTCCTTTCTTCTTCAGAAGGTTTTCATTTTGATTAAATCCCAGTAGTTTATTTTTGCTTTTGTTTCCTTTGCCTCAGGAGACATATCTACAAAGAAGTTGCTATGGCCAATGTCAAAGCAATAACTGCCTGTCTACTCTTCTAGATTTTAACGGTTTCCAATCTCACATTTAGGACTTCAATCTATTTTGAAATTATTTTTGTGTAGGTTGTAAGAAATTGGTCTAGTTTCATTATTTTGCATGTAGATGTCTAGTTTTTCCAGCAGCATTTGTTCTTTTCCCATTGGGTATTCTTCCCTGCTTTGTTGAAGACTAATTGTATAGTTGTGGGTTCATTTCTGGATTTTCTATTCTGTTCTACTGAGCTTTGTGTCTCTTTTTGTGCCAGTACCATACAGTCTTGATCACTACAGATTTTTAATATAAATTGAAGTCTGGAATGGTGACGCCTCTTCTAGCATTGCTTTTCTTTTCCAAGATTGCTTTGGTTATTTAGTGTCTTTTGTGGTTCCACTCAAATTTTAGGGCTGTTTGTTCCACCTCTGCAAAAAATGCTGGTCCTATTTCAATAAGCATTATATTAAATGTGGAGATTGCTTTATGTATTATAGACATTTTAACAATATTTGTTCTTCCAATCCATGAGAATGGGATATTTTTCACTTTTTGTGTCATCTTCAATTTATGTGTTCAATTTCAATAATCAGTGTTTTATAGTTTTCAGAGTAGAGGTGATTCACCTCTTTGGTGACGTTTTCCTAGATATCTCATTATCTTTGGTGAAATAGTAAATGGGATTGTTTTCTTAACTTCTTTTTCTATTGCTGCATTTTTAGTATACAGAAATGCAACAGATTTCTATATATTGACTTTTTTTATCTTGTTGATAAATTCAACTGGTTGAATTTCTACCAGTTTTTTGTGGAATCTTTTGAGTTATATATAGCATACACGTATCAGAAGGATTAACATAAAAAATAATGACAACACAAAGTTCTAAAATGTGTTCTTTCAGTTTTACATTGTTGTTTGGAATGTAAAATGTGCAGACACTCTGGAAAACAGTTTGGCACTTTCTTGAACAACTAAATACACAACTATTAACACAGAAATTACCTTCTTAAATATTTATCCCAGAGAAATTAAAATGTATATTCACACAAAAGCCTGTGCATGAATATTTTCAACAGTTTTATTATTAATCCCCAAAAAAACTAGAATGAGCCCAGATGTCCTTTGATAGGCAAATAAGCAATCTTTCCTACATACATATAATGGAATAGTCAGAAATTAAAAGGACAAAATATTGACACATGCAATAACTTGAATTTCAAGGGAATTATTATAGAGGAAAAAAAGCCAATCTCAACATGTTTCATACTGCATTATTCCATTTATATAACATTATTGAATAAAAAAGTACAAAAACAGAGACTAGAATAGTGGTTCCTAGTGTAACTAAGTGAAAATGAGCAGGAGGGAAGTGAGTGTGGTTGTGAAAAGACAATGCGAGTGATACTTGGAGTGGTAAAGATGTTCCATAACTTGAGTGTATCTATGTCAAGATTATGATTGTCATAATGTGTGATAGTTTTGCAAAATGCTACCATTGAAGGAAGTTAAGTGAAGTGTACACAAGAAGTAACTGTATTATTTTTCACAAGTGCATATGAATCTACAATTATCTTAAAATAAAGGGTTTATTTAAAAATTTGAATGGAAGGAAAAGTATAAAATTGTGGGCCAGAGTGAGTTTTTATTGTATACAAATTGGAAAGAAAAGAAAAACAACATTAACCAAGATGTTAGGAAATTCCCATATGGAATATAGACTTATGAGAAATTAATCTAACTATATTGGAAATGTGATACAATCTCACTCAAGGATTTTGGGGAAAAAGGACTTAACCTAAGTAACTTTGGAAAATTTTATTTTGACTGGCCACACAACGTTTAAAGACAAAATGAACTTACATAAACACTGTATTCTAGTTGGTAAATGTTTCTCATACCAGTATAGGTTAGCAATTCTGAAACTACATTACATGTATACTAGAGTTAAAAAAGAATTCAATAAATTATAGATAATGGGAACCAAATATTTATGTTTGGAAAAATATAAATAAGCAAAGCTGGGAAGGTTAGAATGAATCCTTTGGTGCTTGATTATAGTCAGGGATATTAGTATTAACTCATATCAATGTGCATAACTAGATATAGAAATATATATATATATATATATATATACACATATATATGCACATACATAGTGTGCATATATGCTTCCTAGCTCTGTACACTAAGAGGGCCTCAAAGCAATAACACCTTGGTAACAATGGAGCACTCTTGGGACCCATATCTTGATTTAAGTGCCATGTTCTAATAAAAGGAATTAAAGCTTCCTGGAGTAATGAACCACACTATGGCTGGGACATAAAAAATACAAAATGAGTCTGGAGCATCTAATGCCAAAAAATAATGATGTGCTTTAAAAAAAAGAGAAATGGGTGGTAATGTGAAAGAGTTCCAAAGACTAAATTTGAAATAATATATGCAACAAAAATAATGTTTCACTGGATTATAACTTGAAGTAGAAAAGAAATATATGTGAGTGAGTCCATGTTAATTTAAATAAATTATTGAATATATAAACTGGGAATAGGAACAAATCTTCCTTACAGAAGGATGACAAGTAATACATGTACAAAGAATCAGAGAAGTAGAAAATCACCATTAGAACAATAGTAACTGATGCAGGCAATATCTACTAATGAATCCTGAAATTAGAAAGCTAGATATTAAGGAAAAACAGATATTTGCAGAGCTTCAAATTATTAAAAATATATTTATTAATTACTTCAGTGGTCTTATCATATATCTGCAAATTATTTGATATGCTTGCCTCCAAGAAATGAAGCTCTTCTTGAGCGTGGACTGGTCTTAATGACTTGTTTAAAATAAATGAAGCATGGAAGGAGAAAAGTAGTAGCTTTACAGTGAAGAAAACTGACAGATAACACCTTAGCCAAGTGATCAAGGTTAACATCACAAGTAACAAGTCATGTTACTATCACATATCTCTTCATGTAATGAGGTGTGTAGAGCACTTCACCTCTGTAGTATTCTTTCCTAAATCTATAACCCCAGTCTACACAAGAGAAAATATCAGAAACACACAAATTAAAACACATACTATACAATACCTGACACTTCAAATGTGCCAAGATCACAAAAACGCAGACTGAGAAACAGCCACAGATAGGAGACTGAGGGTACATGGTGATTAAATACAATGTCTTGTCCTGAATTAGATCTTGAAATATCTGTTGTTTTTATTTTGTAAATTGGACTTTACCAAAATAAAAACTTCTTATCCTGGAAAGATAAGTTGGAAAAGACAAACCACAGAGTAGGAGAAAATATGATTCTCAATACATACATTTTACAAAGAACATATACCTAGAATATATTGAAAATTTTTGAGCTCAATGATAAGATAAAACATTAATTCTTCCAGTTTTTTTTATTTAAAAAAAGTATTCCATGCCTCCTTCAGAAAGATATTTTTCTGGATAAACACTTCTTGATTGAAAAAGTGTTCTATTTTTATTCTTAGTTTTGGGGAGTTTTGTTTCTCTGTTTTTGGTAAGTACTACAAAGCTGTTGCTTCTCTGTTTTCTAGATTACATTATTTTCAGTGAGAAATCTCTGTCATCTTTATCTTAGTTCCACTTTTCACTGCACACACAAGGTGTGTGTTATTTTTATCTGGCTGCTTTAATACTTTTTTTCTTTATCACTTGTTTTAAGGTATTTGATTATGATTTGCTTTGGTGCACTTTTTTTTCATGTTTCTTATGCTTGTGACATTAAGACTGTGAATGCATAGATTTATAGTTTGCATTAACTTATAAATTTTAGTCATCATTTCTTCACATATTTTTCTGCCCCTGCTATCCTCCTTGTTAATTCTAATTACATATATTTCGCCCCTTGGAATATTCCCACAGTTCACTGATAGTCTGCACTTTCAATTTATTTTTCTTTCTATGTTTCATTTTGTATAATTTTGATTGTTATACCTTCAAGTTCATTAATCATTTCTCTGCAATATCTAGCCTGCTGTTAATTTCATCCAGTGTCTGTTTCATTTCACACATCATTTTTATCACTAGTTTGACTTCAGCCTTTTTTTTTTATAGATTCCATGTCTCTAACTAGCATTTGTCTGTAGTTTATTGAGTATATGGACTACACTTATAACAATTGATTTAATGTCCCTTTCTAATGAATTCTGTGATTGTTATTCTTAGATCAGTCATTTTTCTCTGCCATTTTGAAACTTTATTTTTAAATTATTTTATATTTGCAAAAAGTTACATTTATAATAAAGAAGTCCCATAAACTCTTCACCCAGTTTTCCCCAATATTATGCAACTCCCATAACATGCATAACTTACATATATAATATACATTTTACATATCTATAGCATAATATCAAGACCCAAAACGTGGGATTGATGCAATGCTATTTTGTCATATACGTAGATTCCTATGAGAACAATAAGAGTCAAAGTATGGAACAGATGAGTTTCCTTTGTTGTCCTTATATAATTGTATCTCCCCTATTTCTTCCACCACATCTACCCTTAGAAATCCCTAATTTGTTCTTCATCTCTATAACACTGTAATTTTGAGAAAGGAATAATATGGTATGTGACCTTTTGAGACTGACTTTTGACTCACAACAAAAATTCCCTTGAGATTCATCCAAGTTGTTGCATAAATCAACATTGTGTTCATTCTAATTGCTGAGAAATATTCCATGGTATATATTCATCAATTTTTAAAAATCAGTTACCTGTTGAGGGACACTTTGGTTGTTTCTAGTTTGAGCAATTAAAAATAAACTTTCTATGAACATTTGTGTATAGGTTGTTGTGGTAATATGTTTTTGTCTCTGAGATAAATGCTTGGAGAACAATCACAGGGTTTTATGATAGCTGCATGTTTAGTTGTTTAAGAAACCACAAAAAATGGTTTCCAGAGTGGCTGTGCAGTTTATATTACCACAAGCAGTGTATGAATGATCTAATCTTTCTGAACCCTCTTCAGTGTTTGGTGTTGTCAGTATTTTTTAAGTCAGCAATTCTGACAGGTATATAGAGATATCTCATTGTGATTTTAATTTATGTTTTCCCAATCACCTAACAATGTTGAACATATTTTCATGTGTTCACTTGCCATATGTAAATCCTTTTTGATGAAATGCCTCTTCATGTTGTTTGCCCATTTTGTAATTGGATTTTTACTATTTACTTTTGAGAGCTCCTTATATATTCCACTTCTTTGTCAAATAAAATATTTTCAAATGTTTTCTCCAAGAATGTAGTTTGTCTTTTTTATCCTTTATTGGTCTTTCACAGAGCACAAATTCTCAACATTGGTTAAACCCAATTAATTATTTTTTTCTTTTATGAATCATGCATTTGGCATTATGCTTAATTTTTTTTAATTTTTTTTTTATTTTTGAGAGACAGAGAGAGAGAGAGAGAGCATGAGCAGTGGAGGGGCAGAGACAGAGGGAGACTCAGGATCCAAAGCAGACTCCAGGCTCTTGAGCTGTCAGCACAGAGCCCAACACAGGGCTCGAACCCACGGACCATGAGATCATCACCTAAGCTGAAGTTGTACGCTTAACCAACTGAGCCACCCAGGGACCCCTGGCATCATGTTTAAGAATTGTTAACCAAGTCCTAAGATTCAGATTTTTTCCCTCTATTTTCTTCTAAAAGTTTTATATTTTCATATTTTATACTTGAAAATATGGCCTATTTGGGGTTAATTTTTGTATTGTTTAAGATCCCTTTTATCTTTTGCCTCTGGGCTTCACATCTTTCTCTCTGCATTTTATTTTGTATAGTTTTTATTGGTATAGTCTTTATCCAGCACCATTTGTTGAAAAGGTTATTCTTCTTTTATTAGATTGCTCTCACACCTTTGTCAAAAATCAATTGCCTATAGTAGTGTGAGTTGATTTCTGAGTTTTCTGTTCTGTTTCACTGGTGTCTACAACTATCTCTCCACAAATACCATGCAGTCTTGATAGTATAGAAATATCATATCTCTTGAAATTAAGTATGCTGATTTCTCCTATTTTATTCTTCTCTTTCAAAATTATTTATTTAGTTTAGTTCCTTAGCTCTTGAAAATACATTTTAGTATAATCTTACCTATATCCATCAAAATGACAAAAAAAAGTTACTTGGGTTTTGATAGAATTTTCATTAAATCTGCATATCAATTTTGAGAATATTGCCTTGTTTTCTATGTTGAATCCTCCAATTCATGAAAACGATGTATATCTCCATTTATTTAGCTCCTCTTAGATAATACAGATTTCAATATATAAATCCCACAAGTATTTGTTAGATTTATACCTATTTCATTTTATTATTTGTTTTAAATTTTATTGTATTTTTAAATTTCATTTTCTATACATTAATAGCTAGTGTACAGAAATCTAGTTTTTTTTTTAGTGTTTTTAAGATTTCTTGAGATTTCCTACATAGACTCTTGTGTTATCTACAAAGAAAGACAGTTTTATGTCTTCCATTATGATTCTTGTGAAGTTTATTTCCTTGACTTCCTTTATTTTACTGTCTGAAACTTCTAATACTTGGATAAATAATATTGGGTGAATACAGAGATCCTTACCTTCTTTCTAGTCTTATGGGAAAGCATTTAGTCTTTCACCATTGAATATGATTCTAGCTGAAGGTTTTTGTAGTTGTACTTTATCAAGTTAAGGATGTTTCCCTCATTTCGTATTTTTGTGCTGTTTAATTTTTCATTGGCATCGGTATTAAGAAAAATGATTCAGGAGCTTGGGAAGATGGAAGAGTAGGTAGACTCTGAGCTCACCGTGTTCCACATTTACTAGATATCATCCATATCCAATCTCAATAAACTGGAGAATGATCCAAAGACTGGCAGAACAAGCTCCATCACTAAATATAGAGAAGCAGCTGAGTCTGATAGGTTAGGAAGGTCAGAAAGGTGGAAGGAGGCTGCCCACAGGAGGGAAGGAACTGTGCATGAGAAAAGGGCAGCGAAACAGGCCCATGCACCAGGGAGCTCACACAGGGGAGGCTATTTGGCTTTAAAAACCAGAGAAGCTGAATTCCATTGGTTTGTAAAACCAGTCAGACTTATAGTCTGGAGCTTTAAAAGCCAGATGACTCAGCACTGGGCAAGCCAGGAGGGTGAATGATAGCTGGGGACTTCCTCTTATAGAGACAGCAGCCTGCTTGGAAAAGCAACATAAAAATGACAGTTTAAAAATCATGGGAGGGAGCAGGGCAAATGGGACACACATCTGTTAATACTCATTTCAGATAGTGTTGGGGAACTTCAAAAATGAGGGAGCTGACAGGTGCCATTTTCCTCCCTTGCCTTTGGCATAAACACAGAACCACCTATGGGAGGTGGGGCTGCACAGACACTTGTAGATGTGGCCCAGGACTCGGGGCAAATTTTTTTTTAAACTGTGTGCATGCCCTGCTCAGTCACCGTTGCACAGCTGTCACCATATTCTCTACCCAGCCATACATCCCCCAGCCATCCTTAAACACCATGCCCAACCTTGTTCCCCAGCCACGCTGATGTGCAGCACCTAGTCACCACCACTGTGGGGGATCCAGCATAAGACTAGTGGCCCAATGCAAGGTTTTCTAACACTACCACCTTGTTTCCAAGTTCTCCAGCAAACATGGCCACTTACAGCTGACCTACCTGGATCCTAAGACCTAGAACAGCCCACAACAATCAGAAAGCCAGTGAATATTGAACTGAGAGGACAAGTGACATAGACAAACCAGCAGGGCACAAGCAACACACAGAGAATACGCTCCTGAAGTGCCAGTTTCTGGTAAACATGGGACACTAAGCTGCAGGGTATACTAGTAATTCTTCTTCATAAACAAGCTACTTTCAAGGGGCAGAAGACACATCTGACTTTCTTACTACACAGAAACAGACACAGGGAGGCATACAAAATGAGGAGACAGAGAAATTTATACCAAATAGAAGAACAGAATAAGGCCACAGCCAGAGAGCTAAGCAAAACCGTTGTATGGAAACCAATTTGACAGTAAATTTCATATATTAAAAAAAAAAACATTAAAAAAAACCGATATAAGTAACATGCCTGTTACTTATATGGAGATGGAGAATTTAAAGCATGGGGAATTTAAAGCATTATCATAAGGATATTCACTGGACTTGAGAAAAGATTGGAAGACATCACTGAGACTCTTAACACAGAGATAAAGAATAACATTGCAGAGATAAAGAGCTCAATAAATAAACAAGAAACATGCTGGATGGAATGGAGAGCAAGATGGAAGAAGTAGAGGAATGAATTAGTGACCTAGAAGACAGAGTAATGAAAAGTAGTCAAGCTGACAAAAAGAGAATTACACAGAATTAGAATAGACTTAGGAACTCAGCGACTCCATCAGACATAATCATATTTATATTATAAAAGTCCCAGAAAAAGAAGAAAAAGAAGAAGAAGAAGAAGAAGAAGAAGAAGAAGAAGAAAGAAAGAAGAAGAAAGGGGAAGAAGAAGAATGAGGAAGAAGAAGAAAGGGGAAGAAGAATAATGGAAAGGGGGCAGAAAATTTATTTGAAGAAATAAAACTTCCCTAATCTGGGGAAGGAAACAGATATCCAGATCTAGGAGGCACAGAGAACTCACATCAAAGTGAA
Source organism: Panthera tigris (assembly GCF_018350195.1). NCBI lineage: Eukaryota > Metazoa > Chordata > Mammalia > Carnivora > Felidae > Panthera > Panthera tigris. The sequence continues at coordinate 108,740,227 of NC_056667.1, read as the reverse complement.
CAAAAGCAGTCCCATACCAAGACGTATTGTAATTAAATTTGCAAAATATAGTAATAAAGGAAAAATCTTAAAAGCAGAAAAAAAAAGAAAAAGAAAAGAAAAGAAAAGAAAAAAAAGAAAAGAAAAAAAATCAGTAACTTACAAAGGAAAACACATTAGGGTACCAGGAGATTTTTCAACATAAAGTTTGCAAACCAGAAAGCAGTGGCATGATATATTCAAAATGTGGAAAAGGAAAAATCTGCAGCCAAGAACACTCTATACTACAAGGCTATCATTCAGAATAGAAGGAGAGATAAAGAATTTTTCAGGCCCCCAAAACAAAAACAAAACAAAACAAAACAAAACAAAACAAAACAAAAAACCTAAAGGAGTTTGTGACCACTAAACCAGCCCTAAAAGAAATATTAAGGGTACTCTGAGTGGAAAGAAAGACAAAACGTGACCTAATAAAGGTAGGAAACACAAAAGTAGTAAAAATTAATTTTTCTGTAAAAAATATGTCAAGGAACTCACAAAAAAGGATACAAAATATAATAAAATATAAAATGCGAGGAGGAGAAAAGAATAGGTTCAAACTTAAACAACCATCAACTTAAAATACAGAAGAGGTTATATACAAACATAATGGTAATCATATATCAAAAACCATTAACAAACATACAAATAATAAAAAGAAATAAATCGAAATATATCACTAATGGGATGCCTGGGTGTCTCAGTCAGTTAAGCATCTGACTTTGGCTCAGGTTATGATCTCTAGTTTGTGAGTTAGAGCCCCGCATCAGGCTTTGTGCTAACAGCTCAGAGCCTGGAGCCTGCTTCAGATTCTGTGTCTCCCTGTCTCTGTCCCTTCCCTGCTCATGCTCTCTCTCAAAGAATAAATAAACATTAAAAACATTAAAAAAACCAAATATATTACTAAAGAAAATCAGCAAACCATGAATGAGAGTATGACAAGAAAGAATCAGACCACAAAACAAATAATAAATGCCAATAAATATATATCTATCGATAATTACTTTGACTGTAAATAGACTGAATGCTCCAATAAAAAGACAAAGGACGACAAAAAAAAAACCCATCTATATGTTACCAACAAGACTTATTTTGGACCTAAAGACACTGGCAGATTGAAAGTGAGAGGTTGGAGACACATCTATCATGCAAATGGATGTCAAGAGAAAGCTAAATTAGTAATACTTATATTGGACAAAAAACACTTTAAAACAAAAATTGCAGAGGTGCCTGGGTGGCTCAGTCAGTTAAGTGTCCGACTTCAGCTCAGGTCATGATCTCATGGTTTGTGGATTTGAGCCCTATATCAGGGTCTGTGCTGACAACTCAGAGCCTGGAGCCTGCTTTGGATATTGATTCTCCCTCTGTCTCTGCCCCTCCACTGCTCATGCTCTGTCTCTCAAAAATAAATAAATGTTAACAAAGTTTTAAAAATTAAAAAAAGAATACACAAAGATACACAAAAATTAAAAAAAAGAATACACAAAGGTTAAACATCCAACTCTTTGTTTCAGCTCAGATCATGATCTCACAGTTCGTGGGTTTGAGCCTTGCATCGGGGTCTGCCCTGATAGCTTGGAATTCTTTCTCTTTCTTGTCTCTGTCTCTTTCTGCACCTCCCTTGCTCTCTCTCTCTCTCTCTCAAAAAATAAACGTTCGAAAAAATAAAAATTAAACAAAGACTGTAATGAGGAGAAATAAGGACACTGCATAATAATTAAGGAGACAATCCAATAAGAAGATATAAGAATTTAAATATTTATGCACCCAACATCATAGCACCCAAATACACAAAGAATGTTAATAAAAAATTTAAAGGAAATAATTGATAATAATAATACAATGAAAATAGGAAACATTAACAGCCCATTTACATCAATGGACATCTAAACAGAATATTCAAAAGAAAAAAAATGGCTTTGAATAACATACTGGAATAGATAGATTTAACACATATATTCAGAACATTTTCATCCTAAAAAAGCAGACATATTTCTTTTAGGGTGACATGGGACATTCTCCAGAATAGATCACATATTATCCCACAAAACAAACCTCAAGAAATTCAAGATCAAAATCATACCATGCATCTTTTCTGATCGCATTGCTATGAAACTAGAAGTAAAACATGAGAAAAAATCTGGAGAGGACACAAATACATGGAGGTTAAATTATATGCTAAATATAAATAATGAGTGGGTCAACTAGGAAATAAACAAACAAAAATGGAAATAAAAAAAAGTACACAGAGAAAAATTAAAATGAAAACATATTGATCCAAAACCTTTGGGATGCAACAAAAGCAATTCTAAGAGGAAAGTATATGGTAAAGTATAACTGCTTCAAGAAGCAAAAAATGTGAAATAAACAGTATAATCTTACCTAAAGGAGCTAGAAAAAGAACAAGAAACAACACTTACAACCAGAAGAAGGAAAATAATATTAGAGCTAAAACAAAAATGTTACAGAGGGGTGCCTGAGTGGCTCAGTCGGTTAAGGATCCGACTTCAGCTTAGGGCATGATCTCATGGTTTGTGAGTTTGAGCCCTCCATCAGGCTCTGTGCTGACAACTCAGAGCCTGGAGCCCGCTTCAGATTCTGTGTCTCCTCTCTCCCTCTGCCACTTGCACTCTGTCTCATGCATTGTCTCAAAAATAAATAAAAAAAAAATAATACAGAAACTTAAAAAAAAAGATCAATGAAATGAGGAATTGTTTCTTTGAAAACTTCAATAAACTTGATAAACATCTAGCCGACATGTCAAGAGAAAAAAAAGACTCAAATAAATAAAATCAGATATAAAAAAAGAGAAACAATAACTAATGCCACAGATACAAATAAGTATAAAAGAATATTATGAAAAACTATATACCAACAAATTGGACTACCTAGAAGTAATGGATAAATTCCTAGAAACATAAACTACCAAAAGTGAAACAGGGAGAATAAAAAATTTTAACAGATTTATAACAAGCAAAGAAATTGAATTGATAAACAAAAAACTCCCAACAAACAATCTGGTCTAGGACCAAATGGCTTGACAGGTGAATTCTACCAAACATTAAAAGAACAGTTAATACCTATTCTTTTCAGACTTTGTATTCCAAAGTATTCTTTGTATTCCAAAAAATACAAAAGGAAGGAAAATCCAAATTCATTCTGAGGCCAGCATTACCCTGATGCCAAAACCAGACAAAGACTCCACTAAAAAAGAGAACTACAGGCCAATACCTCTGATAAACATGGATGCAAAAATTTTCAACCAAATACTAGCAAATTAAATCCAACACTACATTAAAAGAATCATTCACCAAGATCAAGTGAGATTTATTCCTGGGTTGTAAGGGTGGTTCAATATTCCCAAATCCATCAATATGATACATCACATCAACAAGAGATGAGAAAAATCATATGATTCTTTAATAGACACAGGAAAAGCATTTAACAAAGTTTTTTTTGATGAAAAAAAAAAACTTGAACAAAGTAGGTTTAGAGAGAACATACCTCGACATAATAAAGTACTTATATGAAAAACCTACAGATAATATCATCCTAGATAGAAAGAAACTGAGAGCCTTCCCCTTGAGATCAGGAACAAGAAAAGGATGTTCACTGTCACCAATTTTATTCATCATAGTACTGGAAGTCCCAGCCTCTGCAATCAGACAAAAGGAATCCAATGTAGCAAGGAAGAATTAAAAGTTTCACCATTTGCAGATGACTATATATATATATATATACATATATATATATATATGACTATATATATATATATATATATATATATGATATATATATATATATAATCATATATATATATATATATATATATATGATTCCACCAAGAAAACCTGGTAGAAATGATAAATTCAACCAGTTGAATATATCAACAAGATAAAAAAAAATCAATGTACAGAAATCTGTTGCATTTCTGTATACCAAAAATTCAGCAATAGAAAGAGAAGTTAAGAAAAACAATCCCATTTACTATTGCACCCAAAATAATGAGATACCTAGGAATACCTCACCAAAGACGTGAAGCACCTCTACTCTGAAAACAATAAAACACTGATCATTGAAATTGAACACAGAAATTGAAGATGACACAAAGAAGTGAAAAATATCCCATTCCCATGGATTGGAAGAACAAATATTGTGAAAATGTCTATACTACATAAAGCAATCTCCACATTTAATATAATCCTTATCAAAATACGACCAGCATTTTTTGCAGAGGTGGAACAAACAACCCTAAAATTTGAATATGATTTCACTCATATGTGTAATTTAAGAAACAAAACAGATGAACACAGGGGGAAAAAAAGAGAGGCAAACCAGAAAACAGCTTTTAACTATAGAGAACAAACTGAGGGCTACTGGAGAGGAGGTAGGCAGGGGAATGTGTTAGACAGGTGATGGGTATTATAGAGGGCACTTGTGGTGAATACCAACTGTTGATTACACCTGAAACTAATATTGCACTCTAAATTAACCAGCTGGACTCTAAATAAAACTTGGGGGGAGAAAAGGTTTTATTTTGATGAGATTTATTTTCTTTTCTTTTATGTATCTTGCTTTCATTGCCAATTCAAAAAAACTCCTAGCCTTAGATCTTAAATATTTTATCCTATTTTTCTTTAATGTTACATAGTTTTTATATATTAAGTCTAATATCTAACTGATTTCATTTTTGTAGAAGTTTGAGACCTAGGTCTAGGTTTTGTTTTGTTTTGTTTTGTTTTGCCAATGGATAACCAATTGCCCCAACACCTTGTGTTGAAATGACTATCTTTCCTTCATTGAATTCCTTTATATATATTTATATATATATTTATATATATTCAATATTCAATATGTATATATTGAATTCCTTTATATATATTCCTCTATATATATTTGTGGAAAAATTTGGATGTATTTATGAGCTGTATCCTGTTTCACTGACCTGTGTGTATAGCTTCCCTCAATAACACACCAACTCGATTTCTGAAGCTATGTAGGTGCTGAAATTGGTAGACCAATTCCTCCCATTTTATTCTTCTTTCACAGTTATTTTTAGCTATTCTGGATCTTTTTTCTTTCCATAAACATTTTAGAAAAACCTAAACTTTGTCATCAAGAAATCATTTGTGATTTTGATAAGAATTGTTAGAAGAATCAATACATTTTCTATGCTGGCTTCCAATTCATATTTATCTTCATTTATTTAGATGTTCTATAATTTCTTTCCTTAGTTGTTATGGTTTCCAGCATGTAAGTCCTGCACATGACTTGTTAGATATACACTCAATATTTCATTTGTGTTAGATTTTCAGATTTATAATTTTATTGCTGTTGTATTTTTAATTTCATTGCCATGCATAATTTGATAGCATATAGAAATACAATTGATTTTTCTATATTAGTCTTTATTAATCTTATATCCTATGCGTGCTGAAACACTTATTAGTTTTAGGAAGGCTTTGTTTTTGCTTCTTTTGTTTTGTTTCTTTGTAGCTTCTCATGATTTTCTAAAAAGACAATGTGTCATCTAAAAATAGAGACAGCTTTATTTCTCATTTTGGGGTATTTTTAAAATGCATAGCATCATATGTCCAGCCTCATGATACCATTCAGAATAGTTCCATTACCCTAAAGATTTCTTTGCATAGTTCCCTTTTAGTCAACCTCTTTCATTTCTCTAATCCATGGCAACCACTGATGTTTCCCATCCCTTATTGTTTTGTCTTTTTTTCAGAATGTCATAAAAATGTAATCCCAATATGTAGCCTTTAGGTATGATTTTTTTTTCACTTAGAAAATGCAGTAATGTTCATGCATAGTATTCTATAAATCATTAGCTTGTCCCTTTTAGTTATTCAGTATTATTCTACTTAATGAAGGTAACACAGTTTCTCTGTTCACCTTTTGGAGGACATCTTGGTTATTTCCAGTTTCTGGAAATTATAAATTAAACTGTTATAAATATTTGTGGACTGGTTTTTGTATAAATATACATTTTTAATTCACCTGGGCAAATACCAAGGAAAGTAATTTCTGAGCTATGTGGTAACTATGTTTAAGCTCATAAGAATCTGTCAATAATTTTTCCATAGTAATTGTCCCATTTCACATTCTTGTCAAAAATTAACAGGTGTTCCTGTTTTTCTGCAGCCTTACCAGAATTTGGTATTGTCTGTTTGGTTTTCTTCCATTGAGATTAATAATATATTTGTAGTGGTATCCCATCATGATTTTAGTTTTCTGGGAGTTTTCAATTTTGATAAATTACATTCTGTCATTCTTTTTCTTTTTAGGTTTGTATTTTGGGGATCCAACTTAAGAAAACTTGGCCTGACCCATGGGCCTAAAGATTTTCTCTGACATTTTCTCCTGGAAGTTAATAGTTTAAGCTTTCAGGTTATATTTAAGAGCCTTAAAAAGTAATTATTGTATATGTTACAAGTGTAGTTTTTTTTTAATAGGGGTACCCCAGATCGCAAGCACCACTTTTCTGAAAAGGCTATTCTCTTTCCATTTAATTACTTTAATTTTAAACTCTTGTTAAAAATCATTCATGGTCCACTGAGCTTTGTCTATCTTTGTGTAAAAGTAACACTGTCTTTATAGTAAGTCTTGAGTTAAAAAAATATATATATAGTAAGTCTTGAGATTAAATGTATATTATATACAAATATAAATATATAAATATAAATATATATAGTAAGTCGAGATTAAATATATATATATATATATATATATATATATATATATATATAATAAGTCTTGAGATTAAATTTAACTTTTTTAAAGACAGTTTTAGACATGCTAAGACATTTGAATTTCCTTTTAAGTTCTGGAACAGCTTGTCAATTTCTACAGAAAGCCTCCTGGAATTTTGATAGGGATTGCAACATTGAATACATATGCTGACTATAGACATTTTTGCATGTAGTGCCAGTTTTTAGATAACACCATTGAGTCCTTCATCATTAAATAAAGTATTAGTTAAAGATTTTCTGAAGATGCTCCTCATCAACTTGTGAAAGTGTTTTCTATTCTGAGTATTCTGAAAGTTTCCATCACGAATTGGCGTTGAAAATTTTTAATTTTTTGCATCTGTTGAGTTATGGATTTTCTTTTTATTCTACTAATACAGTTAATTGCAATGATTTATTTTCAGATGTTAAGCCGACCTTGCATTCCTTGGATAAACACAAGTTGGTCATTATATGTCATGAATTTCATTTGCTAATTTTTAAAAGTATTTTCATGTATACAAGAGATATTGGTGTTTGGTCATCTTATCTTCAAATGTTTTTGTTTTGGTCATCAGGATAATAATGTCCTCATAAAATAAATCAGCAAGGATTTTCTCTTCTCTTGTATTTCTAAAAAGACATTATTTCTTCTTTAAAAGTTTGGTATAACTCATAGGTGAAGTCATCTGAGCAAATTTTTTTCTTAGTGAAAATATTTGTAATACAATTTTCTTTTTAAAATACATCTATTCAGGGGTGCCTGGGTGGCTCAGTTAGTTCAGCATCAGACTTTGGCTCAGGTCATGATCTCAAGGTTTGTGAGTTCCAGTCCCGCATCAGGCTTTCTGCTGTCAGAGCAGAGCCTGCTTTGGATCCTCTGTCTCCCTCTCACTCTCTGCCCCTTCATTGCTCACACCAGCTCTCTCTCTCAAAAGTAAATATTTAACAAAATTAAAAACTAAAATACATATATTAAGATTTTCTGTTTCATATTTTTGTAAGTAATATTTTTCTAGGTATTTGACCACTTCATCTATATTGTCAAATTTATCAGCATAAAGTTATTGATAACATTTACTTATTATCCTTTTAATGCCTGAGGAATATATAGTGATGTTCTTTTTTGATTCCTGATATAGTTATTTTTATCTTTTTTCACTTTTCCTTGATGTCTAGCTATAAGTTTATTTATTTTATTTATATTTTAAAGGAAATATTTTTTAGTGTCATTGATTTTCACTATAGTTTGTCTGTTTCCTTATTAATTTCTACTTTTGTTTTTATTATTTCCTTTCCTTTATTTGCATTTCATTTGCTATTTTTATTTATTTATTTATTTATTTTAATGCTTATTTATTTCTGAGACAGAGAGAGACAGAGAATGAGTGGGGGAGGGACAGAGAGAGAAGGAGACACAGAATCAGAAGCAGGCTCCAGGCTCTGAGCTGTCAGCACAGAGCCCGATGTAGGGCTCGAACTCACAAGCCGTGATATCATGACCTGAGCCAAAGTCAGTCGCTCAACCTACTGAACCACCCTCTAAATTATTAAGCTAGAAGCTTAGGTTCTTGCCTTTATACCATTTTTCATTTCTCACATAGGCACTTAAAGCTAGACATTTACCCCTGAGTTCTGACTGACCTGAATTTTAATTTTGATATGCTTTCATTTTCAGTCATTTTAAAATTTCTTTTAATTTTCCCTTGTAACTTTTTCTTTGTTCCTTGAATTTTTTAGAAATATTTTAGAAATATGGTACTGAATTTCCAAGTATTTGACAATTTTACATATATGTTTCTGTTATTGACTTCAATTTAACATCGGTATGGCCAGAATGTTCCTTGCATGATTTTCTTTTTTAATGTATATCGGGACTTGCTTTAAATTTCAGGACATGATCTGTCTTGGTGAATGGTTCAATTACAAACAAATTTAGTTATTCTCTAAAAAAGATGTGTTCTTCTACCATTTTAAGGATATTCTATAAATGTCAAGTAGACTAATTTAGTAGGCATTGTTATTCAAGTCTTTTATCTCCTTTTCAACTTTCTGGCTACCTATTCTACTAATTCCTAAAAATGTAGTGTTAACATTTCTTGCTATAGTGTTCTATGTCTACTTAAAGTTGTATCAGGTTTTGCTTCATGTGTCTCTAAACTTTGCCATTTGGCGCTTACACATTGTAAGTGGTTATGTCTTCTTAATGAATTGGCCATTTTTTTCATAAAATCTTCCTCTTTTTCCTGGTAATGTTCTTTATTTAGAAGTCTTCTTTCTTTGACATTAATATTATAGGCCCTTCACAGTTCTTAGGATTAGTCTTTGCCTACTGTATCTGGTTTCATTCTTTTATTTAGCTCATATGTATATTTAAATATAATATTTTATACTAAAATAGCTGATCTTGTCCTATTAAACAGTCTGATAATCTGACATTAATTGCAATATTTTGACAATTTACATTAAATGCGGTCATTACTATCTTGATATTTGTTTTCTATATCTGCTTTTTGTTCTATCTCTCTCTTTCCCTTCCTGTTTTGCATTGAACAAGTTTTGCTATTCCTTACTATCTATACTGGTGACTTATTAGCTTATGCACTTTGTTTATTAATTTGTTTTAATGTAGCTGACCAAGGATTTATAATATCATCTTAAATTTATCAAAATTTTCTCTCAAATAATAGACCCATTTGTATATAAAAATATATCCCCTTTTCTGAACTTTCTGAGTTGTCAAATTTTTATTTCTATATGTGGTATATGTCTAGCAAAATGTTATGATTATTTTTGCTTTAAGCAGACAATTATATATTTTTAATAAAACTTAGAAGACGTTTGTCCTTTATATCTTTTATATTTACATGCATATGTCTTTTCAATGTACATATTTAGAATTTATGACACTTTATATTGTTTCTTAAGATTCTAATTTCTTTTTGGTATGTTTCTTCAGTCTGTAAACCTTCTTTAATGTTTCTTTTTTTTTTAATATATGAAATGTATTGTCAAATTGGTTTCCATACAACACCCAGTGCTCATCCCAAAAGGTGCCCTCCTCAATACCCATCACCGACCCTCCCCTCCCTCCCAGCCCCCATCAAACCTCAGTTTGTTCTCAGTTTTTAAGAGTCTCTTATGCTTTGGCTCTCTCCCACTCTAACCTCTTTTTTTTTTTCCTTCCCCTCCCCCATGGGTTTCTGTTACGTTTCTCAGGATCCACATAAGAGTGAAACCATATGGTATCTGTCTTTCTCTGTATGGCTTATTTCACTTAGCATCACACTCTCCAGTTCCATCCACGTTGCTACAAAAAGCCATATTTCGTTCTTTCTCATTGCCATGTAGTACTCCATTGTGTATATAAACCACAATTTCTTTATCCATTCATCAGTTGATGGACATTTAGGCTCTTTCCATAATTTGGCTATTGTTGAGAGTGCTGCTATAAACATTGGGGTACAAGTGCCCCTCTGCATCAGTACTCCTGTATCCCTTGGGTAAATTCCTAGCAGTGCTATTGCTGGGTCATAGGGTAGGTCTATTTTTAATTTTCTGAGGAAACTCCACACTGTTTTCCAGAGCGGCTGCAACAGTTTGCATTCCCACCAACAGTGCGAGAGGGTTCCCATTTCTCCACATCCTCTCCAGCATCTATGGTCTCCTGATTTGTTCATTTTGGCCACTCTGGCTGGCGTGAGTTGATATCTGAGTGTGGTTTTGATTTGTATTTCCCTGATGAGGAGCAACGTTGAGCATCTTCTCATGTGCCTGTTGGCCATCCAGATGTCTTCTTTAGAGAAATGTCTATCCATGTTTTCTGCCCATTTCTTCAATGGGTTATTTGTTTTTCAGGTGTGGAGTTTGGTGAGCTCCTTATAGATTTTGGATACTAGCCCTTTGTCTGATATGTCATTTGCAAATATCTTTTCCCATTCCGTTGGCTGCCTTTTAGTTTTGTTGGTTGTTTCCTTTGCTGTGCAGAAGCTTTTTACCTTCATGAGGTCCCAGTAGTTCATTTTTGCTTTTAATTCCCTTGCCTTTGGGGATGTGTCAAGTAAGAAATTGCTGCGGCTGAGGTCAGAGAGGTCTTTTCCTGCTTTCTCCTCTAAGGTTTTGATGGTTTCCTGTCTCACATTCAGGTCCTTTATCCATTTTGAGTTTATTTTTGTGAATGGTGTGAGAAAGTGGTCTAGTTTCAACCTTCTGCATGTTGCTGTCCAGTTCTCCCACCACCAGTTGTTAAAGAGACTGTCTTTTTTCCATTGGATGTTCTTTCCTGCTTTGTCAAAGATTAGTTGGCCATACGTTTGTGGGTCTAGTTCTGGGGTTTCTATTCTATTCCATTGGTCTATGTGTCTGATTTTGTGCCAATACCATGCTGTCTTGATGATGACAGCTTTGTAGTAGAGGCTAAAGTCTGGGATTGTGATGCCTCCTGCTTTGGTCTTCTTCTTCAAAATTACTTTGGCTATTCGGGACCTTTTGTGGTTCCATATGAATTTTAGGATTGCTTGTTCTAGTTTTGAGAAGAATGCTGGTGCAATTTTGATTGGGATTGCATTGAATGTGTAGATAGCTTTGGGTAGTATTGACATTTTGACAATATTTATTCTTCCAATCCATGAGCGTGGAATGTTTTTCCATTTCTTTATATCTTCTTCAATTTCCTTCATAAGCTTTCTATAGTTTTCAGCATACAGATCCTGTACATCTTTGGTTAGATTTATTCCTAGGTATTTTATGCTTCTTGGTGCAATTGAGAATGGGATCAGTTTCTTTATTTGTCTTTCTGTTGCTTCATTGTTAGTGTATAAGAATGCAACTGATTTCTGTACATTGATTTTGTATCCTGCAACTTTGCTGATTTCATGTATCAGTTCTAGCAGACTTCTGGTGGAGTCTATCAGGTTTTCCATGTATAATATCATGTCATCTGCAAAAAGTGAAAGCTTAACTTCATCTTTGCCAATTTTGATGCCTTTGATTTCCTTTTGTTGTCTGATTGCCGATGCTAGCACTTCCAACACTATGTTAAACAACAGCGGTGAGAGTGGGCATCCCTGTCGTGTTCCTGATCTCAGGGATAAAGCTCTCAGTTTTTCCCCATTGAGGATGATGTTAGCTATGGGCTTTTCACAAATGGCTTTTATGATCTTTAAGTATGTTCCTTCTATCCCGACCTTCTCAAGGGTTTTTATTAAGAAAGGGTGCTGAATTTTGTCAAAGGCCTTTTCTGCATCGATTGACAGGATCATATGGTTCTTATCTTTTTTTTTTTTATTAATGTGATGTATCACGTTGATTGATTTGCGAATGTTGAACCAGCCCTGCAGCCCAGGAATGAATCCCACTTGATCATGGTGAATAATTCTTTTTAGATGCTGTTGAATTCGATTTGCTAGTATCTTATTGAGAATTTTTGCATCCATATTCATCAGAGATATTGGCCTGTAGTTCTCTTTTTTTACTGGGTCTCTGTCTGGTTTAGGAATCAAAGTAATCCTGGCTTCATAGAATGAGTCTGGAAGTTTTCCTTCCCTTTCTATTTTTTCGAATAGCCTGAGAAGGATAGCTATTATCTCTGTTTTAAACGTCTGGTAGAACTCCCCTGGGAAGCCATCTGGTCCTGGACTCTTATTTGTTGGGAGACTTTTGATGACTGATTCAATTTCTTCGCTGGTTATGGGTCTGTTCAAGCTTTCTATTTCCTCCTGATTGAGTTTTGGAAGGGTGTGGGTGTTTCGGAATTTGTCCATTTCTTCCAGGTTGTCCAGTTTGTTGGCATATAATTTTTCATAGTATCCCTAAATAATTGCTTGTATCTCTGAGGGATTGGTTGTAATAATTCCATTTTCATTCATGATTTTATCTATTTGGGTCATCTCCCTTTTCTTTTTGAGAAGCCTGGCTAGAGGTTTATCAATTTTGTTTATTTTTTCAAAAAAAAACAACTCTTGGTTTCATTGATCTGCTCTACAGTTTTTTTAGATTCTATATTGTTTATTTCTGCTCTCATCTTTATTATTTCTCTTCTTCTGCTGGGTTTTGGCTGCCTTTGCTGTTCTGCTTCTATTTCCTTTAGGTGTGCTGTTAGATTTTGTATTGGGGATTTTTCTTGTTTCCTGAGATAGACCTGGATTGCAATGTATTTTCCTCTCAGGACTGCCTTCACTGCATCCCAAAGCATTTGGATTGTTGTATTTTCATTTTCATTTGTTTCCATATATTTATTAATTTCTTCTCTAGTTGCCTGGTTGACCCACTCATTCTTTAGTAGGGTGTTCTTTAACCTCCATGCTTTGGGAGGTTTTCCAGACTTTTTCTTGTGGTTGATTTCAAGCTTCATCCCATTGTCGTCTGAAAGTATGCATGGTATGATCTCAGTTCTTGTATACTTATGAAAGGCTGTTTTGTGACCAGCATGTGATCTATCTGGGAGAAGTTTCCATGTGCACTCGAGAAGAAAGTACATTCCGTTGCTTTGGGATGCAGAGTTCTAAATATATCTGTCAAGTCCATCTGATCCAATGTATCATTCAGGGCCCTTGTTTCTTTATTGACTGTGTGTCTAGATGATCTATCCATTTCTGTAAGTGCAGTGTTAAAGTCCCCTGCAATTACCACATTCTTATCAGTAAGGTTGCTTATGTTTGTAATTGTTTTATATATTTGGGGGCTCCTGTATTCAGTGCATAGATATTTATAGTTGTTAGCTCTTCCTGATGGATAGACTCTGTGATTATTATATAATGCCCTCTTCATCTCTTGTTACAGCCTTTAATTTAAAGTCTAGTTTGTCTGATATAAGTATGGCTACTCCAGCTTTCTTTTGACTTCCAGTAGCATGATAAATAGTTCTCCATCCCCTCACTGTCAATCTGAAGGTGTCCTCAGGTCCTAAATGAGTCTCTTGTAGACAGCAAATAGATGGGTCTTGTTTTTTTATCCATTCTGATACCCTATGTCTTTTGGTTGGAGCATTTAGTCCATTTACATTCAGTGTTATTATAGAAAGATATGGGTTTAGAGTCACTGTGATGTCTGTAGGTTTCATGCTTGTAGCACTGTCTCTGGTTTGTCTCACAGGATCCCCCTTAGGATCTCTTGTAGGGCTGGTTTAATGGTGACAAATTCCTTCAGTTTTTGTTTGTTTGGGAAGACCTTTATCTCTCCTTCTATTCTAAATGACAGACTTGCTGGATAAAGGAATCTCGGCTGCATATTTTTTCTGTTCCTCACATTGGAGATCTCCTGCCATTCCTTTCTGGCCTGCCCAGTTTCAGTAGAGAGATCAGTCACGAGTCTTATAGGTCTCCCTTTATATGTTACAGCACGTTTATCTCTAGCTGCTTTCAGAATTTTCTCTTTATCCTTGTATTTTGCCAGTTCACTATGGTATGTCATGCAGAAGATCGATTCCAGTTACGTATGAAGGGAGTTCTCTGTGCCTCTTGGATTTCAATGCCTTTTTCCTTCCCCAGTTCAGGGAAGTTCTCAGCTATTATTTCTTCAAGTACACCTTCAGCACCTTTCCCTCTCTCTTACTCCTCTGGAATACCAATTAGCATAAATTATTTCTCTTTAGTGCATCACTTAGTTCTCTAATTTTCCCTTCATCCTCCTGGATTTTTTTTATCTCTCTTTTTCTCAGCTTCTTCTTTTTCCATAATTTTATCTTCTAGTTCACCTGTTCTCTCCTCTGCCTCTTCAATCCGAGCCGTAGTTGTCTCCATTTTATTTTGCAACTCGTTGATAGTATTTTTTAGCTCCTCCTGGCTGTTCCTTAGTCCCTTGATCTCTGTAGCAAGAGATTCTCTGCTGTCCTTTATACCGTTTTCAAGCCCAGAGATTAATTTTATGACTATTATTCTAAATTCACTTTCTGTTATATTGTTTAAATCATTTTTGATCAGTTCGTTAGCTGTTGTTATTTCCTGGACGTTTTTCTGAGGGGAATTCTTCCGTTTCGTCATTTTCGATAGTCCCTGGAGTGGTGAGGGACTGTGGGCACATCCCCTGTGCTGTCTTGAATAACTAGTGTTGGTGGATGGGGCCGCAGTCAGACCTGATGTCTGCCCCCAGCCCACCGCTGGGGCCACAGTCAGACTGGTGTGTGCCTTCTATTCCCCTCTCCTAGGGGCGGGATTCACTGTGGGGTGGCATGGCCCATCTGGGCTACTTGCACACTGCCAGGCTTGTGGTGCTGGAGATCTGGCATATTAGCTGGGGTGGATCGGTAAGGTGCATGGGGGCAGGAGTGGCAGGCTCAGCTAGGTTTTCCTTTGGAGGTCCGCTTCGGGGGGGCCCTGTGGCACTGGGAGGGAGTCAGACCCGCCAGAAGGATGGATCCTCAGAAGCCCAGCGTTGGGTGTTTCCTCTGTGGTGCAAGCAAGTTCCGTGGCAGGAACTGGTTCCCTTTGGGATTTTGGCTGGGGGATGGGCGAGGGAGATGACCCTGGCAAGCACCTTTTTTCCTCACCAAGCTGAGCTCTGTCATCAGGGGCTCAACTACTCTCCTTCCCGTTGTCCTCCAGCCCTCCCGTTCTCTGAGCAGAGCTGTTAGCTTATAACCTTCCAGATGTCAAGTCCTGCTTGCTGTCGGAACACACTCTGTCCAGCCCCTCCTCTTTTGCAAGCCAGACTCGGGGGCTCTGCCTGGCCGGTGGGCCGCCCCTCCACCCCGACTCCCTCTGGCCAGTCTGTGTAGCGTGCACCGCCTCTCCACCCTTCTTACCCTCTTCTGTGGGCCTCTCATCTGCGCTTGGCTCCAGAGACTCCATTCTGCTAGTCTTCTGGCGGTTTTCTGGGTTATTTAGGCAGGTGTAGGTGGAATCTAAGTGATCAGCAGGACACACGGTGAGCCCAGTGTCCTCCTATGCTGCCATCTTCCCAGGATCCCTTAATCATACTTCTTAAGATGAATAGTGTTGGACTTTTTAGTTTAGCCATGCCAATTTTAGAATATGTCTTCAACTGGGAGAATTTACTTCATTTATGGTTACTGTGAAAACTAAAATGTTTGGTTTTTTATCAGTTGTTTTACATTTTCGATAACATATTTGATAATATAATTTTGTCATTTCCTTCTGAGATTTAGAATAGATATATCTTTTTCTTAATATTAGTCATGACTATCATTAAGGTTTCAAAGTTATTTTTGATTACGATTCTATAATTATCAAGGACAAAAATAAAATACTTTTTTGTCTCCCAATGTAAGACAGGATATTTACCAGAATTTTATGCACCCAAATTTCTTTCTAGTTTGTGGTCTTTATTGATATAATGTAGGATGTAAGCCTCAAACTGCTACTATTAATTTTTCTTACATTTAATTTCTGCTTTTCCAAGAATAATGTTTTGCCTTTGCATTTCATAGCAACAATATCTGCCTTGATGATTCAGAATTAACTTATTTATTTATTTATTTATTTATTTATTATTCAGTTCGAGTTTATCTTCAGATAACTTTTTCAAAAAGAGACCTGGGAGTATAATTTTGACCTCCTGCATATCTGACAGCTTCTTTCTTTCTTTCTTTCTTTCTTTCTTTCTTTCTTTCTCTTCCTTTTTTCTTTTATTTTCTTAATGCTTATTTATTTATTAATTTATTAAATACAAAATAATAGGTTTTAATTTAAAAATTTTTCATCATACCAAGGGGCACCTGAGTGGCTCCATCGGTTAAGCATCTGACTTTGGCTCAGGTCATGATCTCATGGTCTGTGGGTTCAAGCCCCGCATCAGGCTCTGTGCTGACAGCTCAGAGCCTGGAGCCTGCTTTGGTTTCTGTGTCTCCTTCTCTCTCTCTCTTCCCCTCCCTGGCTCACACTCTGTCTCTCTTTCTCAAAAATAAGTAACATTAAAAAAATTAAAAATTATTCATCATACCAAGAACCAGGAAGATTTCAAAATGAATGAAAAACTACAATTGATTGATGTCAATGCCAAGATAACCAAAAGATTAGAATTTTCTAACAAGAGAAAGACAAATATGTTTTCACTGATATGTGGAACTTTAAAAACTTAACAGAAGACCATGGGGGAAGGGAGGGGAAAAAGTAGTTTCAAACAGAGAGGGAGGCAAACCATAAGAGATTCTTAAATACAGAGATCAACTGATGGTTGATGGAGGGCGGGTAGGGGAGAGGAGGAAACGGGTGATGGGCATTGAGGAGGGCACTTGGGGTGAGCATTGGGTGTTGTATGTAAGCAATGAATCACAGAAGTCTACCCCCAAAACCAGGAGCACACTGTATACACTGTATGTTAGCCAACTTGACAATAAATTATACTAAAAAATATTTTTATGAAAACATTTATATGCTTATTTATTTTTGAGAGAGTGAGACATTTTAGGAGCTGCACTGTTTTGGTCATTTATCAGTTCTTAAATTTGAAGTGATTTAGCCAGTTTGACAACGAAGTTATGTGGTTTGCCCCATCTTTTCTCTTGTTTACTTCAGTGCTTTCAAATATCTTCCCATTGCTAGAGTCAAGGACAGAGTTGGTATGCACTGCTCCTGGCCCAAATCCAGGATGTCTTGGAAATGGCCCTATGAGATTGAGAGATTTTTTATTGGACTAATGGCCTTGTTTTCTGAATCAGTAGAAGACATGTAAAGCTGCATGCCCAGCATACAGACAATTCAGAACCTCCTTATCTCAGCCTACAGATTTTATTTGATACTCTTTTTCCAAGAAGCAATGTACCATGACTGCTCATCCCCTACTCTTTCACTTGGTAAATGGGGTGGACACCTCAGACTAAGTAATCAAAGAGAGGTATTGTTGGAGAAGTGAATAAAGTATGCCAAAGTGTACTCATGGCTGATGGGGCAAAAAAAAAACCTCCGGTCTCTAGCTTAGAAACCCTTCCTCCAGGTTCTTCTTCCTTTGCTGCGTGCGTCAAAACCCCCACAGATATGGAAGCTGATGACTATAAATTACCCTCCCCACTTGCATTCAGCGCTCAGATCTTTGGAGAAATGGTCTCCTCTGAGCCCACTGGTGTTAAATAAATCTCCAATCCATCAAGATGTCCAAGTGCCATTTGGTTTTTCCGCCAACATTCCAGGCTGATTTCATAACATATTTGGTTCCCTGACCAGGAAACCCAACTGTGCTGACCCATTGTTCCCACTGGTTTGGGAGAATGGAATGAGGGATTGCAAGGGAGAGGGTGTGCCCTGCCTGAATTTCAGCAGTCTCCTGCTCAGTTGCCTCAGGCTGGCCCCCACTCCACCATTCCTGCCGGATTTGAGGAGACTTGGCAGGCAAGGACCTGGACCTGAGTAGGAACCAGTAAGGCCCAATCTAGTCAGGCCCACTCTTAAGAGTGGAAGGGGGACCTGATCACTCCCCGAGACTTCAGAAGTCTCACAGGTAGGAATTCTATGGGAAGGAATGTAATAACCTCTGGTGTGTATGTGAGTGTGAATGTGCTACTCACTCTAGCTTGCCTGACAAGTTCAATTCTGTGGCTCCACAAGTGGGTGCCTTTGGGGTCCCCAGGGGCCCACGGAGTCTGAGTGGGCCTGTCTGCGATTCAATGGTGGATGGCACATGGTCTGTGGTGGCATCAATGGTTTCTGATCATGGGTCACAGGGCTGGGACCACTGTGGCTGAGTGTCACCTGGTTTCCTTCGGGACACAGCCAGACGGGCATCTGGCTGGTCTCCTCATTGGAAGGGGTGCCCCTGTCCCTCTGTCTTTGTGATTCCACCTCACAGGAGCATTGTGAGGTCAGGTCGGAGCAAGGAGGGGGTTTTGGGGATACTATACAATTGGGATAGCCTCTGGCACATTGGAGATCTTTTGTGAGTTGGAAAGGCCCACTTTTGGTGTGTGTGGGGCCATCTGGGGGAACCTTGGATATCTTGATGGTCTGCTGCATCTGGTATGTTGTCTCCAGACCCAGGTCACCCTGTTCAATTCCCATACATCGACTTCTGGCTTGGAATTGCCAGAAATCCTCCACCTTGGGTGCAATTCATCCATAGTAAGCAGAGCCAGGCAAAGGTTTTAGCCACTTTATCTGGAAACTCACCCAGGGAGCCAAAGAAGCAATCCATTGCTCCCCTAGTGTTCTGCCTCCTCATGACTCATTAGGCTCCTTCTCCCTCCCTCTTCTAAGCTTGAAACTCCTCCCCCGTCTGTCTCGCTGCTGCCACAAATGCCTCCACCTCCACCGCCACAGCCCATTTCTCCTCCCCTTCTGGACCTGGAGAACCCTCCCTCATAAGAGCCAGCGGCCAGATTGCTCCCTCAGCCAGCACAGGCGCTCTCCAGATGCCGGTCCACATCCACTGGTACCAAGAGGCTCTCTGAGGGATCAGAGCAGAGGCTGAGAAGGCCATAAACATGTCCAGGAGCAAGAGGATCCCCCCCCCCGGGATTATTGTAAGAGATTATGCAAGGTTTACACACTGTTTGCTCCAGAGGCACTAAAGAGCCACCACTAAAGGACAGGGAAGGTCTAGCCGCCCAAAATGGGGAGACTCAGAACCTCCTTAGCAAGGGGTCAATGAACCTACTGCAAGGGGAAAGGACATTAAAAAGAATAAGTGTCCCAACCAGGGAAAGTCCCAAAAACCCAGCCAATATCAGGGGGAACCTCAAGAAGGGTACCTTATTGGCCTAGCCAAGATAGAATCAGACTAAAAGGGGACACTGACTCTCCCTGTTCCTGTGCCTAATAGAGGTGAGGGATTCTTCTCATTTCCAAGGTTAATGGCTATAATTGGAGCCAATTATGGTTAGTCTACCTCAGGACAGGGACTTTAAGGAATATTCCCAAACAGTTGCTGCTTCTGTCTTGCCCTCCCCCTCATGTTTCTGCACCAACTTGGGTGTGGTCCTATACAATCCTCAGTGTCTCAGGCACCATTGGTTCCTCCTCTCACCCTCCAAGTCAAGGAGCAAAGTGCACCCCCCCTTGGACCACCCATTTCAGATACCTCCACTGGTGCCCCAAATGAAAATTGACAATGGAGAGAAATTGATTGACTTTTAGGTGGACACAGGTGAAACATATTTGATGTTTAAACTAATTTAAGTTTAGTGGGCGTGTCTTTTTTTTTTTTTTTTTTTTTTGGGACAGAGAGAGACAGAGCATGAACAGGGGAGGGGCAGAGAGAGAGGGAGACACAGAATCAGAAACAGGCTCCAGGCTCCGAGCCATCAGCCCAGAGCCTGACGCGGGGCTCGAACTCACAGACCACGAGATCGTGACCTGGCTGAAGTCGGACGCTTAACCGACTGCGCCACCCAGGCGCCCCGAGTGGACGTGTCTTTAAAGTTATCAGCAAAGGTCAAATAAACTCATGTTATCTCTGTTGAAATTTGTTAATGATAGTTAATTTTGTCTGTAATTGTTAAGAAAACTTTCAAGGTCTTGGTAACCTGAAACTTTCCAAATGGGATGGAATGCTAAAGCTTTGATTATTGAACATAGGTTTGTGTTTTTAACTTCTTATTGCTGAGAAATTAAGGTTATTCAGACCTATTAGGTACTAAGCAAAAATTAAGTACTAAGCAAAACATGCTTTGTACTTAATTGGTTCATGAATTTACCATCTAAAAAATTCTGATGTAAACATCTCTTAGTTGGCTACTAAGTACTCAATTGGAGACTAAGGTTTCCTAAGAGTTAAAATTCTGCTAAGTGTACTTAAGACTGATGAAAATAAAGAAAGCAACCCTGTATGTAGGAAAGTAGGAGGTATATAAGAAAGACGTAAGGAATGGAAATACAGTTTTGTTGAGGGTAGAAGAAAGTAATTTTTTTTTTCTCCTAAATGAGACTGGTTATTTGAAAAGAAATGGCTTTGGGACAAAATTTGAAAGCAAAAGAAAGTTGTAGAAGGTTGAGATGAATGGAATTTTTAAAAATACACTGACATAAGGTTGAAATTCTGCTCTTCTCTCTGCTCAAATGACAAAGTTTTCTTGAACTGTTGATCTGCTCTTGATAAGACAATGCAAACAAAGGTCTATCCTCTGGGAAAATCAAAGTTTTATATTTCATCTTTATCAGGTCTTTGACCACTTAGTTAAAATTTCTGAATGTTAAAGAAGCTAGGTTTTGATAACAACTATATAATGCTATACATTCACCTTTGGGATCTTTTATTGACACTTTGGTTGAATAAATAAAATTTTAAGATGTGTAATGATATGTAATCCTATTTAAGATGTACCTATGACTTCCTGGGGTTTTAACAAACTTCTCAGGATTTAAATGGTAAATGAAGTCTTATTGATCAATTAGGCCCTTTTATTTGGGATGCTAAGTTACTTGGAAAAGCACTGTCTTACAATGGTAAACCTTAAGTTGTATTGCACAGGTAAATGTTGTAACTGCCCACATATATGCAATTCCTAAAGTTTTAATGTTCTGATATAAGGTCATCATTTAGTATTCTGATTAAATGAAGTGTTATATGTCACAGAGATAACAGAATTTCTTTGTCAATTGCATCATAATGAACTCTCATCAGATCTTTAACGATGTCTATTTCTGAGATTTTTGTCATTTATAATCGTTCTTATTCTCTCAAAAAACATGTTTCTCCTTCAAGGAGATTTACAAAAAGGACTTTGAGGACAAATACAGATATTCAACATCTTTAGGATTAATACTAAAATGGGTAAGAATTTCCAGAACTACAAAGCTTCATTCAAATTGAACAAGAATTAGGAACATGGGATTAAATGAACTGAGGAAGATTATAGTTTGTGATTCTTGTTGAAAATATTGCTGGTTCTCTAATTTTTCCTCTTCCAGATTAAGGAAACTTTCTCTTAAGATATCTATGATATAAAAAAAGTCATAAAGTATTCATTTGTAAACTGAAGCATGTATCTTTTCTCTGTACATAATTCCCCTGAAATTCAAAAACTCTCAATGAGTGTTCTTTCTTTCATGGCAATTACAATTGTTTGCATAAGTTTAATAAGAATCTGTTCACCTTGTAACAGGTCACCATTGGAAATACTGGTTATTTTACCAAGGCTTTGACTGGAATGTCATTTTTAAGAATGACATTCATAAACTCAGATATGACCAGACAGCTTTAAGGAACTAGGGTTGGCTTTATAAAACATGGAGCCATAAAGCCCCTTGGAAATGTTGGCCTGGTGCTTTGCTTACAGAGTTCCCAGCAGCCTCACCAGGTGAGTAAAGAAGGTCACTTCCTGGCGGGTGCAGGAACCTCAGGATATCTTGGGGACCTCATGAAGAGGAATTCACCGAATTCTACAGGTATCTCAGGCCTGTGTGATGGCAACTATTTGGTTTGGCTTCTGACCTGGAGAGGCTACTAAAATTCAACCTGGAGATTCCTTATAAAAGTTCCAGCAAAGTAAACTTTAAAAGATCCTCATGATCAATCACTATTCTTGCTTAGTTTATGTAACCAATTAAGCCAGATTTGTTAAGACTGGATTTGTTCTACAAATGCATTGGTCTCAATTTGGGTATCTCTGGAAGTGAGGGGCTTTAGAGAGAACAACTATGTTTCAACAATGCACCGTTATGGATGTTAAATTCTAGTTATGATTATCTTTAAATGTTTGTTGTTTGCTTAAACTAGACAACTTGAGGTAAACTTCAGAAAAATTGTCACAGTGTTTCATGTATAGGCAATCTTCTGTGCTTGTTATTCTATGGGGATAATAAGACTCCATGGGCATACGATTACTTAAACAACTGAAAAACAGGATGGATCTCTATGCATACCATATCTTCCCTAAACCTGATCTGAAAGTTACCAGAAACCCGCCCTTTTCGAAGACTTGGAGGTGGACTTTACAGATATGCAACCAAATAGAGGATTCAGTTTCAGGTATCACCCTATGGGTCCATCAATCCAGAGTTAAGAAGACCAACTTTGAGGAACCCTCAACCTGATGAAGTGATCCAGATCCAGTCACCCACTTAAGCTGACCCTCAAAAAGACACTGGCCCCTGAGATCTCCATCCCTGCTCCAGCCACACCCTGGAAGCTGGCTGGCCTGCACATGGAAGAAGCTTGAGGAATCAACACGTGGACTGAGCACAGGGGTTTGGATGCAACTTTGCCAGCCCTTGCCCCTTACTGGTGTCATAGCCCTGATATTACTTCTTACTATTGGGCTGATAGAGACTGCACCAACAAGCTGGACATGGGACAAAAGATGCATGCTGGGTGTCACATACCTCCTCTGGATGGGAGGATTATTAAGTATTGACTGTATATTATGATAACCTCTCTCACCCTTACAACTGCTGCTTATCCACTTTGCCCCCAGGATTGTTATATGACAATAAGGGGGTCAAGGGCATCCAGCGCCTTCACCTCCCTCCACAAGGATTGCTACAAGGGAAAAACACCCACTCTCTGTCAGTCACCCAGTGCCCCAAGGACTGAGTATTGGACCATAGAGATAACCCAAAATGTCAGGCACCTATGTCACAACAAGGGCCTGCAGAGAAGGAAGCAAGCTTGCTATACTTACCTTCCTCAATGGGGGATCTTGAACAGGGGAATGGTACAAGACAGGGCCCTTCAAAAGGTTATAAAGGATACCCTGGACAGGGTAATACAAGCCATAAAGGCGACCACTCCCCAGGCAGCTTACCAGGGTTTGAACCTTTCAGCCTTCAATCAGATGCTTACCAATTCCCCACTCCAGCATTTGGACAACACTACTCTACAAATCCTCCATAAAATAGCTAATCACACCCAAACCTGCTGGATGTGTTTGCCCTTCAGCCAGAGGGCTTACTTAGCCACTCCTATCCCTTTGACCTGGGAAGCTCCTGAAAATCTCAAAACCAGCACCTCTGTCTTAATTGGACCCCTGAACACTGGGATCTCTCTCACAAATGCCAACAATCTAATCTGTATGGTCCCTGAAGGTATGAATGGTACCTCTCTATGTGGAAGAAATATAACCTTAAAGTGGAATACAACCCATGTTTAACCCCTGAGGTGTTCTATCTGTGTTCTAATTTGGCCTACCGATGCTTAGAGGCCAACTGGACTCAGCTATGTTATTCTGTCTTTCTAACCCTAGAGATATCCATATACACTGAAGATCAGTTCTTAACAGCCTTTAGCCCCAAGTCCTGGGCTAAATAGGCAATCCTGCTACCCATTCTGAGAGGACCAGGAATTACGACAGGAATAAGAACTGGAATAGGGAGCATAGGTTCATCATAGGACTATACCATAGACTATATCAAGAGCTAAATGAAGACATGGAACAGGTGACAGATTCTCTGGTAACCTTATAAAGCCAAATAAACTCTCTGGCAAGAGTGACTCTCCAAAATAAGCAAGCCCTTGACCTCCTCACTTCAGAAAAAGGAGGGGCTTGCATCTTTCTGGGTGAGGAATGTTGCTATTTCGTAAACCAGTCAGGAATAGTTACAACTAAGGTTAAGAATTCAACGTACAACAGAAAAGTATCAATCAATGGAAAGGATAGGATCTCATGGATTGGGCCTCCTGGCTTCCTGCCCTGGTGGGGCCCCTCCTCTCCAAAATTTAATTATATCCATCAGCCCCTGTATACTGAATGCCATGGTACGTTTTATTGAAAACACTGTTGCTCCCCAAACTGCAGCACATATCTTAGCCTTCCACAAGCACCAACCTGTAAAACTAAAAGGTGATGCCTACTAAAAGTTTTTTAAAAGGCATCAAAGGGGGAATGTTGGAGAAGTGAATAAAGTACTCCAAAGATGGCGGATGGGGCTCAAACAAACTCTGGTCTCTAACTTAGAGACCTCTCCTCCAGGTTCTTCTTCCTTTGTTTGCTGTGCACTTGAAAACCTGCACAGATATGGAAGCTGACAACTATAAATTACCCTTCCCATTTGCATTCGGTGCTCAGATCTTTGGAGAAATGGTCTCCTTTGAGCCTGCCAGTGTTAAATAAATATCTGATCCACCAAGATCTCTGAGTGCCACTTGGTTTTTCTTCCAGTGTTCCAGCCTGGTTCCATAACAATGTAAGTAACAGTAGAGTGTGGGATTGGTTAATGAAGGAGTGATAAGGATTGGAGCCATTCTTTGTGTGATATAAAATGCAGCACCTGTTCAGCAGGGACAATAACTCGATTTTGCTATATAAACAAATCCTGCACATCTTAGCCAAGTGTCAGGAATGGCATTCGTCTTCCTGCAGAAGGTGAGCCATGTGTTTCCCTGTGAGGACACTCGGCTCAGTTCCATCGGTCCTAGGTGAGATAACTCACAGATTGGGAAGTGGTTAGTTTTCAGTATTGTGAGGTGTTGTTTTCTGGATCCCTGTGCTTCCCCAACATGTGAGTATAACATTAATGTCCACCTTGTGATATTGTTAATGCCCTTCAGCCGAGTAGGGTTGGCTTTCTCCTCTGGTTAAGGCTGGAACACATCTCTCTCCAGACAAACCAGAGAAATATCAGGAAGCTTTCAGTACCTTGATCTGGACGGTACCTGCTTTCTGACTCAAGCAAATCCAGGTGAGGTGCTCAGCAAGTTGCCTTCTGAAATTTCTCTTCTCACAGTCCCTCTGTCTTAATTCTCCCTCAGCTTTTATCTGTGCTGGTCTCTTTCATCCTGCTCAAAGGAACATTGAATCTAAGGTTCTGGTTTCACTAATTTCTTGTCCCTCATCAACCTTTCTCTGGGTGAGGTCAGGTATGTCCATTACTTCTACATCACTTATAGACTGACAACCCCAAACATAATCTCTAGCCCAAGCCTCTGACCCAAACATCCAGATCCTGACATTAGGCTTTTGATAGACTACCTGGACATCTAATGGGTGGACCCTAATGTCCTGTGTCTTCTGGGTATATCCACCTGGACATCTCATGGACACCCACGTGTCCCATATAAACTGTTTCCTTCCTACAGTTTACTTTTCCTCTAATACCTAACTTATAAAGAAATTTTTATAATTACATTAAATAATGCATGAGAAACTCCTTTGTAACTCTAATTGAGTATACAGATAATTGTTTATACCAGCCACCTAGTTTCACCAGGTAGCAGTCTCTGAGTCTTCTCAGACTCACCCATCCTTGTAGCTTCCAAATGCATGTCATGAGTATTTGGAATTGAAAGGACCTCTGAATTCTTACCTTATCTTCTCCACCCTGCACTAAAATTGCCCTAGTTGGGCTTCCTCATCTCTCAGGTAAGCTAAGGTAAAAGTCAGATAAGAGTTCTCCTGACCCTGACACACTGCATTGTGCCTCTGAGCATCACACCATATCCTCTTCAGGCTTTAATATGCAGCTGGTCCCATGGTCTTTGTGTTAAAGGCCCAGCTCCACTCTTGGGTACAGAGTCCATTAATAGACCCTCTGTCCTGCTCTCTGAATGTGGGCAAAAGTGGCAAATGGTGGGCACAGTGCCAAAGTCTGCAGAACACACAGCTCCAGTGATTGAGGTAGGCAGGCAATACTCTAGGAAGTGCATATGAGGCCTCCCACCACTCTGATTCCCTTAAAGGAGCAGAACTTGAGAAAAGAAAGAGCCTTTGGGTAATTTTCAAATCAAAGTTTAATTCCTTATACCCATTCACCTTTAGAAATGAAGAACATAAAGCATACATTTGATAATGCTCTGATTTTGCCTGGGACATTTAAAATGTAAAAATGAATGCCTTTATTGATTTTTCTTCACCACAAAATAAGCCATAAAACACAAATAAATCAACCTTTCCACGTGGAGCTCATTTTCAGTGGGAAAACATGCTGGCTGACAGAACTCATCAATTATAGGTCCCTGTTGGGCTCCAAGTTATTTCTGAGCTTAAGTAGAACTTATGGGCTGAGGGCTCTGATTCTGTGATAGCCTTTCTTCAATTGTGATTCCATCCTCTGAACTCTGTTTAAGCAGTAGGTCAGTCATAAATAATAGCCCCTCCTGATGCTGCTGCAGCCCTGGAAGCTGACACTCCCAGGGGATTCTGGAGAAGCAGACTTTTGTTCTGGATCAGAGCATGAAGGAAAATGTGAGTCAATGTTATTATGGTCTTCATGATGCAGAACACTGGACAGCTGAGAAAATATGTATACATGACTATCCTGGGCCTAGATCTGATTAATTCCTTTTTTTTCTATGCATACATCCTCTACTTTTGCCCAATTAAACAATTATCCATTCTGTACCAGATAAGTGTCCATCAAAGAAGCAAAAATAATGACATGCAATGTAGAATGAGGAATTTGTTATAAGGAGGAGAACTGGTGGGGTAGTCTGAGGAGGTTACTGCTTTTGCATCAGGTATTGAGCCTAAGGCTACCCACTTATGTGTCAGCCAGGCAGGGCAGTGGTGGAAAAACAAGAAACTGGGTATAGACAAGGTCAAGGGTTAAAGACAACTAAATCAGGAAGAACACACTGGAATACATGTCTGACTATACCACCTCCAATCTTAATGCCATAGGTCACATGCAGGAAAAACTGTCTCCCTTTGCCATGGAGTTGTCCCTTCAGCTTGGAGAAGCTGAAGGAAGAGGCCCACTAGAAACCGGATGTGTAATATGGGTCTCAATGCTGCCCCATGCCAACCAGGTGAGCCAGGAGTTGAGTGACAGCATACATGAACTACACACCCAGCCCCTATCTATAGAGCATAAAAATATGGCAGCAAAATATCCCTTGAGGCCAATTATAACTGGAAATCACACTGGAAATAAAACCTGGGAGATGAATTTCCAGCTTAGTTAAGTTGTGGTAGACCACCGCCACCACACATGACCGAGGTTCTCAAATTCTCCTTGTACCTTTATATTTCTATGTCTCTGCTTATGCCTGGAATGCTTAGCAATAGTCATTAAAGTGATATGAATTAACAAAAAAATGCCCTTGGCCACCCTCATATTGTCTGTGGTTTGAAATCTGCCTCAGACTGATCACACACTCCCTCTCTTGAATAATCTGCTCAGGAACCCTGACCCTGCTGATTACCTGCTACCTATAGCCTATGCACTGGGAAACCTAGAGATGCTCTGGGCCTAGAGATAGATGCATATCAGTGCATGCCCAACAGGAAAAGAGAATCTGAGTTCTGAAGCTCCTGTAACCAGAGGCAAGGCAACCCAGAGATTTTCAAAGCATGGAATTGCCTCCACTGCTAGCCTGAAGGAAGAAAGAAGGAGGCATGCTGCCAGTGCCCAGTGGTCAGCGTCACCTCAAGAGCTGAAGCTACTTCTGCTGAAGGCACCTCCCAGTCAAGGTAGACAGCAGACACGCTCTCTTGTCTTCCTTTCCCTGACTCTTTCTTCACCATGGGCCACCCACCCTGATAGAGATAAATCAGGGGAGAAGTACAACAGATCAGAAGGCAGGCAGGTCTTGGGTCAGCACTTTTGCTTGCCTCTGCATTCCACTCTGTGCTAAATGCAGCACTAGTGGGATCCATCAGAGGTGCCATGGCTCCTGCTCTCAAGAAGCTTGAAGGTGTGAGATACAGTTTTTAAGAGAGGAGGCACAAGAAAGGAAACATACAGAGATGGCTTTTCAGCCTAGAGGAAGACAGGGGCAGGGTACCCCTGAGCCCAGACTTTGATATCAGCCTGAGAAAACTTTAAGCCACCCCCAATATCAAGAGAGCTGACCTACGAATGCACCATAGACATTCACTTATTCAACTAATACTTCATTGAGCAGCTACTATGCATCAAGCGTCTTGTTCTTTAGAATTATCCGTCTCAGGTATATTATTGTGCCTTGGCTATTATTGTGTTGGAAGTCCCTAAGACCATCCCCAGGCCCCATAATTTGCTTAAATTTATAGGACTGAGAAACCCTACGGTTATTCATGGTTATTTTTATTATTTTCTTTATTTTTATTATTTAGAGTGAAAGGAAACAAGTTAAAATCCACAAAGAGGAAATGTACATGGGCAAATTCCAGAAGAAACCAAACCCAAGGTTCTAAGCTTTTCTCAGTGGAATTGCATAGGAACATACTTAGTTATCCCAGCAATGATATGTGACCATATATGTGAAGTATTCCCAAGCAGGGAAACTGTCAAAGTGGTCAAGGGATAGTCCTGAATAGGCCTTTCTTTAGGATGTGCAGGGCTGAACAGCCTATGCCTTGTTGAGCTACGTCGTTGCTGCATACTCAGGTATTTCCATTTTGATCCAATTCTCACCTGAGCTCTGGTTGTTGCTACATCTCCCTGTGCTGGTCCACCCCTGATGGACTTAAGGTTTGCATTTAGGTCTCCTCACTACAATCACTGAATTATGAGTCTCAATGTCCAGCATGGTACCTTCCCTTTTAGGGACATTGCTTTGGATTGGGATCCATTTATTTATTCATTCAGTCACTATCAACTAAGCACATAGGATGTATCAAGAATTGTAAATACACTGGTTACAATAGTAAACATAATAAACCTCAATATCACCCTAGCAGAGAGTATTGTTTGGTAAAGAAGCACATGTGAATTGGGAAATATAATTGCTAGTGTACTGGATTGAATACTGTAACCCCAATATTCATGTCTACTCAGAACCTGAGAATAGAACCTTATTTGGAAATAGAGTCTTTGCAGATATAAGCAAGTTAAGATTTAGTCTTACTGGATTAGAGTGGGTCCTAACCCAATGACTGGTGTCCTTATAAGAAAAAGGAAGTTTGGACACAAAGACATACACATAGGGAAAACAATGTGAGGACACAATGGAGAACACCATGTGATGATGGAGGCAAAGATTGGAGTGATGTGTCTATAAGGCAAGAAATGCATCAGCTACCAGAACTTGGAAGATACAAGAAAGAATCCTCTCCTCCCTAGATTTTTCAGAAGGAGAATGGTCCAATCAACACCTTGATTTTGGACTTTAAGCCTCCAGAAATGTTAGAATAGATTTCTGTTGTTCCAAGCCACCAAGTTTGTGGTATTTTGTTACAGGAGCCCTTGGGAATGAATACTAATGGCATAGAGTTAAAAACAAGACAGGACACTGGGACACTATAGGAGAAATGCTGAACATACAGATCAGGGGCCAGAAATAAACTTCATAGGGAGTGACAACTTCCATAAAGAAGGTTACTGTTGTGAAGGTTGTAAAGAAAAGTGTACATGGAGATAATCCCAGGCATAAGAAAGAGTGTGTGTAAAGAAATGATTGAAGGTGAGAGAGAAGGTGGGTCATTACTGGAATTGAAAGAAAAGAGGGAGAATTATATCTGGAAGTGTGAAACAAGTAGGTGTGAAGCAAGGTTGGCAAGTCTGGAACCTTATGTGGGCAGGGCACATATCCCATGTAAGTGGTCTAGAAGTGGCACGTCTGCATGTCTAGTTTCCTTCTGGACCTCAGAATCAGCAGTCAATCTTCTGACAGATTTGTATCACTGTTTATCTATGATTCACATTTCATCCCAGGGTCAGGGTGAGAAAGGACTTGGGAAGTCAGAATATTCTATAAGAAAATGCTGTAACTTTGGTATTTGTTTACAACATTAGTGCCTTGTTCAGTAGGCAACATTGTAGTGTTTTCAGGCTGTCACCAGGCCCTATGTCACTGAGCATAACTCAACATCATCAATTCAGCTGAGAACTGTTAATAACAGGTGGAAGAGCCTACCTTTTTTCTAATTGAACAATGTCAAACTGTTTCAAGAAAGGAAATCTATAGTGCTGTTCATGAACCCATCTCTCACTTTTCATTTCTCTTCACATGTTATCAATTTAGATTTGTATTAGAGTTTATGACTTGCTAATTCTAGCATGGTATTACTTTTGAACATTGCTTTAAACAAACACATCATCACAAGTGAGTCTTACTATTTAGGATTTTTAATTGAAAAACAAACATACAAGTCAAAAAATGCTTGAGTTACTACTGTGATTCAATTGGGAAATCATGAAAAAGGATCAAATGAGTCCCTATAGAGCCAATTTGTTTCCACTTCTCTACTACCTAGTGTGATTGTTGTCAGAGATATTGATTATGTTTTCTAGAGAAAACATGGGAGCCAGACATGTGCCAGGATGCAGCAACGCAGCACTGGGATGCTCATGGGAGTGGTGGCACAGCATATGCCCACAGGGAGACATTGTAGTGGAGCTCAAACAGCATTTCCTCATGGGTAGAGAGGTTTGGGGGTGAATTTTGGCCTAAGGACTTATTTATGGGAATAAGCAAGAGGAACCCATGGAAAAGAAACAATAATATCCCCCTCATAGTAAATACTACAAAAATTTACATACATATTATATACATATAACATATTTATTTACATATATATATATATATATAGCATATATATGCATATACTGCACAATGTGTTTACATACATGTATTCATACTGAGATAATATGCATATAAATTATACATATGTAAATGCATATGTATACATGTATAAATTTACATGTATATGTAAATTTGTTTAGACTTCTGCTCTGAAGGGATATTATTATTACCTTTCATGGTTTCTTCTTGGTTATCTCATAAGTAAGTCTGAGAGGAGTATATTTGGAAGAATGCCTGGAATTCAAACCCAGTTTTTTCTTTGCAATTTTGTTTTCTTTTCACTATATGGTCATGTCTCACTCTTTAAAATATTTGTGTCCCCCTTTTAAATCATTTTTTGATCACTGGCAGAGAAACTAAAGATATTTTAGGAATGATTCCAGGTCAAGAATAAAGCCTGTGAGGCTTTGTGGACAGCAGACATCAGAGGGGTTCACTTGGCTTCTCCTTAAGCCTCGATTTCCTCCTTTATAACTTGAACATCCATGGTGGGAATTATAGATAGTGGTGTCTACATTACCACATGTCACATAGTAGGTGCTCTAAAAATAAGGGTGTCTGTGGAATTACACTCTGTAAGGAGACACCTGCACTCTACACTACCACACCACACAGAACCTCGTTTCAGAGGGGACACAAGTTGCCCATTCAGTTAATCACATATGTGCTTATTCTGAAAGCATTTTATTAAACACTTTTGCTTGGCCCTGTGGGAGGTAGGGTGACACCAGGAAGAATGTAACATGACATGGCCCGACATTCAAGAAGTTCAGATTTGGGAAAGGAGAAAGATAAGAAATGTTATAAATAAATGTGTTAAGTTTATAAGATAGAAATAACGATATGTACTGAGTATTCTGTGAACAAAAAGATTTATATCCATTTGCTGTAAGTAAATTAACTCCTTCTCTTTTATTTCAAAGCCGAATTTTAATGAGACCTACTTAGAAAAGCATAGGGCTTGGGTATTTAATTATGTACTATTTGTTCTGCTACAGAATGTCTTTCTGCATAGGAAATAAGCTCACATATGATTAGTAAATAAGAAAAGATGTCAGTATAAACAGAGTTGCTTTAGTTCACATGTGATTTTCCTGAGCCCTTAATTGTTTTGTACCATCAACTAATAGCAGTTGAGCCTTAAGGACATTCAGAAATGTGGGTGTAGCCAGCTGGGGGTGGGGAGGAACACATGCTTACAGACTAGCCACCTGAAGTACCCCTTCTAGCTGGCTTTGGCCCTGTGCTTTGTCTTAGTTTTGCACGTAGTGCTCTCAGAATCTAACACAGGAGCCAGTGTCACCCACCTCTGGATGGCTTCACAGTGTACAAAACCAGCAGCGCTTTGCCATCGGAATCTCCTGATAATGAGGATATCACTTTGCCTTTATTTCCATTACTCCACAGCCTTTACTGTTCCTTATACCTGCTTCTATCAATGTGCTCTTTTCAGGTTAAGTTTTAATTGACTGTAGTTCTTCTTTTCATTAGAGAGTTAATATATCTTTATTTTTTTCTAGTCAATATCTGCTTTTATTAAACGTTAGAAATTAAATGAAGGTTTTAAAATAAATAAATCAAAGAAAATATTTCCTGTATAACACCCCCCAAACTCCCCCCCTCTGGATGGTGTGCTAATTGGACGCTTTCCAAAAGGGGGGATAGAATGTTTCTTAACATCCAATTCTTTTTTTTTTCAATATATGAAATGTATTGTCAAATTGGTTTCCATACAACACCCAGTGCTCATCCCAAAAGGTGCCCTCCTCAATACCCATCACCCACCCTCCCTCCCTCCCACCCCCCATCAACCCTCAGTTTGTTAATATTTTTAAAAGGAGGTTAGTGTTTTAATTCAGACTGATGTTATTTTTTGTAGGTCTGCTTAAAAATAGCATAGGTTTTCAGTGGTTTGGCTGAATACATCTTCCCCTCTACATGTGTGATTTTGCAGAATGAAGGTTTTTAGAAATTATGCAGTATGATATAGAAAACTTGTATTTTCCACCATTCTCAATAGTATGGGGCATTGTGGTGTTTAGAAGCAGTAGTGCTAGTATTAGGAGGCCTGTATTCCTTACTAGCTTTGTCCTTATTGGCTCAGGAAATTCTGACCCACAGCTGGCTGCACACTTTTCCCACCATCTGCCTTTTCATTCTCACCTAACGTGGATTTTCATATCCTTTGTGACCTCAGACTGAAAACTGGGTGTTATTTCTTGTTCTGGTTCTTTCTTCCACAGAGATGCTATTTATCATGTGCTTGCTTTGCTGGTCAGATTTTAACCCAAAAGACAATGATGTCACACATCTTCCAGGCCAAGCCTTTGGGATTTAAACCCTAGCTGAAGTGCTGCTGGTTTCTTCTCTTACCCTATTTTCAAGGAATTAGAAAATATTATAGCACAATAACAATTTCTTTCTTTCTTTCTTCTTTCTTTCTTTCTTTCTTTCCTTCTTTCCTTCCTTCTTCTTTTCTTTCTCTTCTTCTTAAATTTGGTTTAAAGTGATCTAAAGTTGGTAGTGCCCCATGGGTCTGGGAGAAGTTAATGATACAAATCTTCTTTAGAAGAATCTATGGGGGAAAAATCAGCCTTTAAAGAATAGCCACAATAAAAAAAATAAATTAAAAAAAATGTAAGGCAGATATCATATGATTTCACTCAGATGTAGAATTTAAGAAACAAACAGATAGGGGAAGAAAGGAAAAAATAAGATAAAAACAGAGACAGAGAGAGATAAACCATAAGAGACTTAAATTGTTTTTTTTAATGTTTATTTTTGAGAGAGAAAGAGGGAGAGACAGAGCATGAGTGGAGAGGGGCAGAGAAAGAGGGAGAAACAGAATCAGAAGCAGGCTCTAAGCTCCAAGCTGTCAGCCCAGAGCTGGACACAGGGTTCAAACTCACAGACCATGAGATCATTACCTGAGCCAAAGTAAGACACTTAACACACTGAGCTACCCAGGTGCCCCAATGTAAGAGACTCTTA
Source organism: Panthera tigris (assembly GCF_018350195.1). Taxonomy (NCBI): domain Eukaryota; kingdom Metazoa; phylum Chordata; class Mammalia; order Carnivora; family Felidae; genus Panthera; species Panthera tigris. The sequence continues at coordinate 108,706,214 of NC_056667.1, read as the reverse complement.
ACAAACTGAGGGTTGCTGGAAGGAAGGTAGGTGGGGAAATGGGCTAAGCGGGTGGTGGGCATTGAGGATGGGACTTACTGGGTTGAGCATTGGGTGTTATATGTAAGTGATGGATCACTGGGTTTTACTCTTGAAACCAATGCTACATGGTATGTTAACTAACTTGAATTTAAATAAATAAATTTTTAAAAAACATATTGTTTGGGGATGAATAGTTTATTAAAAGACACCATACTAAATAAATAAATATAAATACAAAAAAGATAAAATAATTATCTAGTTTGTGTAATGGTGTAGTAATGTTGTATGGTGACAGATGGTAAATACTGTTGTAGTGAGCATTGTGTAATGAATAGAATTTTTGAATCACAATGTTATTCATATGAAACTGACATAACATCATATGTCAACTATACTTCAATAATAAAAATAACAAATAAAATATTTAAAACCAAATACACATAAAAGTATTATGTAATATAAAATTTCAATAAAAACTGATAAAAAATTTAAAGAAAAAAGGTACATGGCAAAATAAGCAAAAACAATGGGCAAAGGTATCAGAAATGAGAGAATTCAGAAATTGCAATAAACAAAGATAATATTTAAAAGTAGGTTTCATAAACTTTTAAAAATAAATGTAGTGGAAGATTAAAAATATCAATAAAAATAAGAAAATATAAAAATAAGCTAGCATATATGAAAAGAAAACAAAATAGAAATTGAGGAAATAAATGAATCATTTTGAAAAGAATCAATGGAAATGTTCAACAACATTAGAAATAAAGAGTTATTTAGCAAACTGGAATTGGAATGTGAAGAATCATGCAAAATAATGCACAGAGAGACCAATAAATAGAGAAACTGAAATAGAATTTAGGAGAAATGGTTGCAATGTAATATATGTCTAGAAATATATATTCTAGAATGAATGAAAAAGAAAATAAATATCCAGCAGAATACATTTGTCATCATATTGAATATATGATTCCAACATCTTCTGACTTCCCTTACTGTTGTTGAGTGTCTAATTTCCACCAGTTTGAGGTAATCTGCTTTCCTCTCTGCCTCCTGTAAAATCTTCAGTGTTTTGCCTACAGATTTAGCATAATGTATGTAGGAATTATTTTGTATTCTGCTGCTTAATAAGACTACCAAATCTGCTGTGTTTCATACATTTCTCAGATGAAAACAAATTTTAGTCTATTTAAATATTTTCACCATCATTCTCCTCCTTTCTTTCTAGAATTCCCATTAAACATATATATTGGCTACACTGAATGCATTATATTTAAAATGGCAAAAGTCAAATTCAAAGAGCAATTGATCCTGAGAAACTTAACAAAAGACCATGGGGGAGGGGAAGGGGGGAAAAAGTTATAGAGAGGGAAGGAGGAAAACCATAAGAGACTCTTAAAAACTGAGAATCAATTCATAAACTGAGGGTTGATGGGGAGTGGGAGGGAGGGGAAAGTGGGTGATGGGCATTGAGGAGGGCACCTGTTGGGATGAGCACTGGGTGTTGTACAGAAACCAATTTGACAATAAATTTCATATTAAAAATAATAAAATAAAATAAAAATATAATAAATAAAAAAATGAAAGCAGTAGGAGAAAAGCTGCTCTCACATACAAGAAAACCCATTCCCCCATCCACCCATAAGACTATAGGCAGATTTTTCAATAGAAATTGTGCAGGCCAGAAGAAATGAGATAACATTTTCAAAATATTAAAAGAATAACACTATCAATAAAGAATAACATACTGGAAAATCTGTTCTTTAGAAATAAAGATGAGATCAAGATTTTCCTAAATAAAAAAGTCGAGTGAGTTTGTCACAACTAGATTCGCCTCATAAGAAGTGCTAAGGGCATTCTTCACATGACAATAAAAGGATATTGCCATGCCTGGGTGTCTCAGTTGGTTAAGTTTCCAACTCTTGATTTTGGCTCAGATCATGATCTTATGGTTCATGGTATTGAGCCCCACGTTGGGGCAGCACAGAGGCTGTTTTAGATTCTGCCTCCCTCTCTGCCCTTCCCCCACTCATATTCTCTCTGTCTCTGTCTCTCTCCTCTCTCCTCTCTCTCTCTTAAAATAAGTAAACATTGGGGCGCCTGAGTGGCTCAGTCGGTTGAGCGTCGGACTTCAGCTCAGGTCACGATCTCGCGGTCCGTGAGTTCGAGCCCCGCATCGGGCTCTGGGCTGATGGCTCAGAGCCTGGAGCCTGCTTCGGATTCTGTGTCTCCCTCTCTCTCTGCCCCTCCCTCATTCATGCTCTGTCTCTCTCTGTCTCAAAAATAAATAAACGTTAAAAAAAATTAAAAAAAAATAAGTAAACATTAAAAAAAGAAAATAAAAGGATGCTGGTTAATATCATAAAGACATATAATGTATGTGTAAAATTCACAGGTAATGATAAATACGAAGTCATTAAAATGATGCCTCATAATTTACTTACAACTCTAGTTGAAAACTTTTTTAAAAAGCATCTTCTTTATTCATCAGTTGATGGAAACTTGGGCTACTTCCATAATTTGATTATTGTAGATAATGCTGCTATAAACATTGGGGAGTCTATATCCCTTTGAATTAATATTTTGGCATTCTTTGGGTAAATACCTAGTAGTGCCATTGGTTGATCATATTTTTAACTTTTTTGAGGAAACACCATACTGTTTTCCAGAGTGGCTGCACCAGTTTACATTCCTACCACGACTGTAAGAGGGTTCTCCTTTCTCACCAGTACCTGTTGTTTTCTGTGTTGTTTATTTCAGCCATTCTGACAAGTGTGAGGTGATATATCATTGTATTTTGATTTTCATTTCCCTGATGATGAGTGATATTGAGCATCTTTTCATGTGTCTTTTGGCCATCTGTATGCCTTCTTTGGACAAAATGTCTATTCATGTCTCTTCTGTCCATTTTTTAATTGGATTGTTCTTTTTTGGGGGGTGTTGAGTTTGGTAAGTTCTTCATATATTTTGGATACTAACCCTTTATCTGATATGTCATTTGCAAATATCTTCTCTCATTCAGTAGGTTGCCTTTTAGTTCTGCTGTGTTTCCTTCACTATGCAGAAGCTTTTTATTTTGATGCAGTCCCAAAAGTTTATTTCTCCTTTTGTTTCTCTTGACATAGGAGACATATCCAGAAAGAATTTGCTATGGCCCATGTCAAAGAAGTTACTGCCTGTATTATCTTCTAGGATTTTTATTGTTTTCTGTCTCAAATTTAGATCTTTAATCCATTTTGAAATTGTTTTTGTACATGGTGTATGACAGTGGTCCAGTTTCATTCTTTTGCATGAGGCACTTTTGCACTTTTCCCAAAACCATTTGTTGAAGATACTGTACTTTTCCCACTAGATATTCTTCCCTACTTTGTCAAAGATTAATTGATCATATAGTTGTGGTTTCATTTCTAGGTTTTCTATTCTGTTCTATTAATCTATGTGTCTATTTGTGTGCTGGTAGCATACTGTTTTGATTACTACAGCTTTGTAATATAACTTGAAGTCTGGAATTGTGATGATTCCAGCTTTTCTTTCTCAAGGTGGTTTTGTCTATTTAGGGTCTTTGGTTGTTCCATATGAATTTTAGAACTATTTGCTCTTTGAAAAATGCTGTTGGTATTTTGATCAGGATTACATTAAATGTGTAGATTTGCTGTGGGACAGAACTCGAGAGTATTATGCTAAGTGAAATAAATAAGGTAGAGAAAGACAAATACCATATGACTTCACTCATATGTGGAATTTAAGAAACAATAAATTAGCAAGGGAAAAAAAGAAAGAAAAGCAAACCAAAAAATAGACTCTTAACTATAGAGAAAAAATGGATGATTACCAGATGGGAGGTGGTGGTGATGGGATGGGTTAAATAAGTAATGGGGATCAAGGCAGGCACTTGTTGTGATAAGCACTGGATTATGTATGGAAGTGTTGAATCACTATATTATACACCTGAAAAATAATACTAACTATATATTAAGTATTAATATATTAATTATTAAAATATATTAAGTATATTAAGTATTAACTATATATTAAGTATATTAAGTATTAACTATATATTATATTTTATATTATATTATACTATATATTATATAATATATAACTATATATATAATATTATATATTATATTATATTATATTATATATTAACTATATATTAAGTAACTGGAATTAAATAAAAATTTAAAACTAAATTAATAACTTCCTAGAAACATGTAATCTTCCAACTCTAAATCAAGAAGAGATAGGGGCACCTGGGTGGCTGAGTTGATTGGGTATCTGACTCCTGACTTTTCCTTAGGTCATAATCTCATGGTTCATGAGTTCAAGCTCTGCATGAGGCTCTGGACTGAGAGTGCAGAACTTTCTTGGGATTCTCCCCCTCTCCCTCTCTCTCTGCCCATCCCTACTCACACTCTCTCAAATAAATAAATAAACTTTATTAAAAATAAAAAGAAATATAAAATCTGAACAGACTGATTACTACAAAGAAACATTGAATCAATACCCCAAGACTTCCCAACAAACAAAAGTCCAGGACCAGATAGATTCACAGGTGAATTCTAGGAAAAATTTAAAGAGTTAACACCTAGTCTTTTCAAACTATTCAAAAAATATATAAACAGGAGAAATGCTTCCAAATACATTCTACAAGGCTAACATTGTCCTGATACGAAGACCAAAGACAGCACCCCACTCCCAAAAAAAAGGAAAAGAAAGAAAGAAAATTACAGACCAATATCCCTAATGAACATTAATTAAAAAATCCTCAACCAAGTATTAGCAAACAGAATTTAATAATACAAAAAAAGATCATTCACCACAATTGAGTGGGATTTATTCCAGGGATACAAGGATTCAATATCTGCAAATCCATCAGTGGGATACACCATATTAAGAAAATGAAGGAGGGGCACCTCGGTGGCTCAGTTGGTTAAGCGTCCGACTTCAGCTCAGGTCACGATCTCATGGTCCGTGAGTTCGAGCCCTGCGTCAGGCTCTGGGCTGACGGCTCAGAGCCTGGAGCCTGTTTCCGATTCTGTGTCTCCCTCTCTCTCTGCCCCTCCCCTGTTCATGCTCTGTCTCTCTCTCTCTGTCTCAAAAATAAATAAACTTAAAAAAAAAAAAAAGAAAAGAAAATGAAGGATACAGACCATACAGTCATCAGAATAGAGGAAGAATAATTATTTGACAAATATATCTGTTCATGATATAATTCTCAATGAAGTGGATTGAGAAGGAAGATACCTCAAAATAATAAAGACCATATGTGAGTAACCCACAGCTAACATCATACTCAATGGCGACAAACTAAAGGATTTTACTAAAATAAGGAAGAAGACAAAGATGTTCACTTTCAAAACTTTTATTTAACATAGTACTGGAAGTGCTAGTCAAAACAATCAGACAAGAAAAGGAAATCAATGATATCCAAATTGATTAAAAAAAAAAAAAAGAAAGGAAGAAAACCGTCCGTATTTCTATATGACATGATAGTAGAGAAACCTTAAAGACTAAAAAATAATTATTAGAAATAACAAATAAACTTAATAAAGTTGTAATAAAACAAATTTCATATACAGAAATCTGTTGCATTTTTAAATAATAATAACAAACCAGCAGAAAGAGTAATTTTTTAAAAATCTCGTTTAAAATTGCATCAAAAAGAATAAAAAGCCTAGTAATAAATTTAACCAAGGGGATGAAAAACCTGTGCTCTGAAAACTATAAGATATTAATGAAAGAAATTGAAAATGATACAAACAAATGCATACAAATCCATGGTTATGTATTGTGAAAATTAATATGCTTAAAATGTTCTACTCCCCAAAGCAATCTATAGTTTTAATGAAATTTCTACCAAAATATCAGTGTCACTGTTGCAAAACTAGAATAAATAATCCTAAAATTTTTATGGAATCACAAAGACCCCAGTAGCCAAAGCAATCTTGAGAAAGAAGAATAGAGATGACAGTATCACAATTCCAGACTTTAAGCCACCTTACAAATCTATAGTAATCAAAACAACATGGTGTTGCCACAAAAATGGACACATAAATCAATACAGCAGGATTTAGAGTTCAAAATAAAGCCATACTTATATGGTCAATTCATCTATAACAAAAATGGAAAGAATATAAAATGGGAAAAAGTCTCTTCAATAAATTGTGTTGGGAAAACAGGACAGTTATAGGTGAAAAAACAAAACTGAACCTCTTTCTTTTTTTATTGTTTTATTGTTTATTTTTGAGAGACAGAGCATGAGTGGGGGAGGGGCAGAGAGAGAAGGAGGCACAGAATTCCAAGCAGGCTCCAGGCTCTGAGCTGTCAGTACAGAGCCCAACACAGGGCTCTACCCAACGAGCCGTGAGATCATAACTTGAGCCAAAGTCAGATGCTTAACTGACTGAGCCATCCAGGTGCCCCCAAACTGAAACACTTTCTTATGCCATATACAAAAATAAACTCAAAATTGCTAAAGGACCTAAATTTAAGACCTGAAACCATGAAACTCCTAAAAGGAACAGGCAGTAATTTATTGGACATTGGTCTTAGCAACATTTCATGGAATTATCTCCTCAGGTGAAAGAAACAAAAGCAATATTAAACATTTGGGACTACATCAAACTATAAAGCTTGTGAACAGTGAAAGAAACTATCAACAAAACAAACAAGCAACCTACTCAATGGAAAAAGATATTGGCAAATGATGTAACTAATAAGGGGTTAATATCCAAAATACATAAAGAATTCATACAACTCAACACCAAAAACAAAGAAACAGGGGTGCCTGAGTGGCTCAGTCAGTTAAACATCAGATTTCAGCTCAGATCATGGCCTTATGGTTCATAGGTTCAAGCCCCACGTCAGGCTCTGTGCTGATAGCTCAGATCCTGGAGCCTGCTTTGGATTCTGTGTCTCCCTGTCTCTCTGCCCCTCTCCTGCTCACACTCTCAAAAATAAATCATTCTCTCTCAAAAATAAATAAACATTTAAAAAATATGAAACAAACAATCCAGTTAAAAAACAGTCAGAAGACCTGATAGACAGTTTTTCCAAAGAAAACATACAGATGGCCAACAGACACATGGAAAAATGCTCAACATCAGTACTCATTAGGTAATGCAAATCAAAGTCATAGTGAGATATCACATTATACCAGTTAGAATGGCTATTATCTAAAAGACAAGAAGAGATAGCAATTGCTATTAAGGATGCATAAACAAGAGAACCCCTGTACACTGTTGGCTTAAATTTAAATTGACATAGCCCCCATGAAAAACACTATGGGGCTTCATCAAAAACTAAAACTAAAAAAAAAAAACAACATATGACAGAGAAATTACATTTCTGGGTGTAAGTTTGAAGTAATTGTGATCATTATCTCAAAGAGATATCTGCACCATGTTCATTACAACACTATTTGCAATAACCAAAACATGAGAACAACCCAAGTGTCTATTAATGAATAAATAGATGTTACACACACACACACACACACACACACACACACACACACTGGGTTATTCCATAGCCATAGAAGAGATGGAAATCCTGTCATTTAGGATAATGTGGATAAACATTTAGGGCACTATGTTAAGTGAAATAAGTCAGAGAAAGACAAATACTGCATGATGTCACTGTGTGTGGAATCTAAAACAAATAAACAAACATAGATACAGCCATAGATACAGAGAACAAAACAGCCATAGATACCGAGAACAACAGATTGATGGTTGCCAGAGGCAAAAGATAGGGTATGGGAAAAATGAATGAAGGGGGTCATAACATAAAAATTTTCAGTCATAAAATAAATAAGTCATGTGACTGTAATGTGGAGCACAGTGACAAGTGTTAACAATACTGTATTACAAATTTGAAAGTTGTTAAGAGAACAGATCTTAAAAGTTATCACAAGAAAAAATGTGAGGTGATGCATGTTATATAAATTTAATGCACTAATAATTTTACAACATATAAATATATCAAATTATTTTGTACACCTAAAATGTATATGATATTATGTGTCAATTATATCTCAATCAAACTGGAAAATAAATAAGTAAAATTAATGAAGTTCATATCTAAATCCTTCTTAAAATTTTAAAAAGTTTGATATGATAGGCATTTCTGCATCTTATACATCTCTCAAATAAAGACTGCTTAGTCTTTTAAAATTTTGGGGTCATTTATAGAAATTGATCACTTAAAAAAAACCTTCAAAAGTATGTATAAGAATGGTAACTTGCTGTATAGACTGATTGCATTAATAAAATGTCCAGTACTTTATCTCTTCCCCTATCCTATGTCATTCCTCTTAGAGGTGAACTCCAGTTCACTCACATTTTAATCTGGACTGAGATTGTGCCTTGCTTTTGTATGTTTCCATGTTCTCTTTTGCCCACTGCCATCAACATGGGAACTTTCCAAAAGACGTGGTCTGGAGTTGAGTCAGGCTAGTCATCCAAATAAAAGTCATTCTAAATAAAATAACCAGCTATCCTCCAGAATCATGAGAAATCCCAGTCAAGACACATGAGCTAAATAAAAGCTTATTATGGTAAGCCACTTAGTTTTGTAAAGGTTGATTATACAACAAAAGTCAGCCACTTAATTTTGTAAAGTTTGATTTTGTCATAGATAACTCCCATGCATAATAAGCATGCTTTCAGGTCAAAATGAATATGTCAGAAGTACATATTAAAAGTAGCTTTAAAATCCCATACATTTGGAATTGAGACATACATTTAAAGAACTCATAAGTCAGATAAAAGTGACCATAAAAATTATAAATATTTAGACATAAATTTTAGAAAACATTATGTTTTAAATCTTGTGGGATATAGTTAAAGAAATTATTTTAACCTTAAATGTTTATAGTGTAAATTTGAAAAAAAAGTAACAGTAAAATAAATGTCTAGTTTAAAACTTAGAAAGATAACAAATAAAGATACAAATTACATGGAAGGAAGCAAATATAATTAATAGAGCATAAGTTTATAAAAAGATAACACAATAGAATCAACAGGCAAAAGTATGTTCTTTGAAAACAATCAGAAAAATCATTAAACTCATAGTGAATTTGACCAAGGAAAAAGAGAGCAGAACACATAAATGATAATAGTAATAAAAAAGAGGAAATCAGGATAAACAGTAAATATGTAACAAAGGTAATAAAATGATATTTTAAAAAATTTCATATCATTATATATAACATTTAACATAGATGAAATTGACAACTTTCCAGAATTATGTTACTTATCAAAATTGACACAAGATGCAAAAAACTCACTAAAAATATATATAACCAGTAGATATACTAATTTTTCCAACGAAAATATATTAAAAAACTTAAATAAACATAATTGATCATCAATGTATAAAAAAGGGAATACATCAAGTTACAAAATATCCCAAAAATGCAATTTTAGCTTGCATTAACAAATCAATTAATGTAATATATTATATTATCAGATTGGAAATTGATTATATCATAACCTCTAGTTTACAAAAACACAAACAATTTTAATAATATTTATTATTTTTAAAAATTTTTTAATGTTCATTTATTTTTTGGAATTTTTAAAAATATTTTATTTTTTATTATGATTTTTTTTACTTTTTTAATTTTATTTTTTAAATTTACATCCAAATTAGCTAGCATACAGTGCAACAATGATTTCAGGAGTAGATTCCTTAATGCCCTTTATCCATTTAGCCCAGCCCCTCTCCCACAATCTCTCCAGTAACCCTCTGTTTGTTCTCCATATTTAAGAGTCTCTTATGTTAAGGAGGACAAACATTCATTTATTTTTGAAACAGAGAGCATGAGCAGGGAAAAGGCAGAAAAAGAGGGAGACACAGAATCCAAAGCAGGCTCCAGGCTCTGTGCCGTCAGCATAGAGCCCAATGCGGGGCTCGAACTCACGAGCTGTGAGAACATGACCTGAGCTGATATCAGACGCTCAACCTACTGAGCCACCCAGGCGCCCCATTTTGATAACATTTAAAACCCATTTTTTATTAAAGTTCCTAGCAGAAAAAGAAAAATTCCTTGATCTCACTAAAGGAATCTATTAAAGATATTTGGAATAAGATTCAACAATACAATGCAACTGAAAAATGGGCAAAAGATTTCAACAGGTATCTCACCAAAGTTTTTGAGATGATTAGTACACATATGAAAAATTGTTCAACATCATTTACAATTAGGGAATTGCATGTTAAAACAATGAAATACCACTACTCATCTATTAAAATAGCTAAAATACAAAAAGCAAATTGACTGGAAGCACTAATTGTTGGCAAGGATGTACAACAACAGAAACTCTCATTTATTGATGGTGAAATTGTAAAATTGTGCAGACAGGAAAATAATTTGGCATTTTATGTTTTTTCCTTTTTTTATTAACTTGTTTTATTTTTTATTTTTTTAAATTTACATCCAAATTAACATATAGTTACAAAGCTAAACATCGATTTACTATAGAATTCAGCAATTGTATTTTATTCATTATCCAATTTACTTAAAACTTATATTCACACAAAGCCAGCAGGCAAAGGTTTGTAATAATATATAATTTTATATATATATATATATATATATATTTATATATATTTATATATTTTACATGATATATATTATAATTATATATTATTATTAAATAGTAATAATAATATATAATATTATATAATAATAATATAATTCATAATTACCAAAACCTGGAAAAGACTAAGATGTTTTTCAGTAGGCAAATGAAAAATCAATGTGTGGTATAGCCATACAATGGAATAGTCTTCAAATTTTTATTTCAAAAATTTTTAATGTTTATTTATTTTAGGAGGGGAGGGACAGAGAGAGGGAGACACAGATCCGAAACAGGTTCCAGGCTCTGAGTTGTCAGCACAGAGTTTGATATAGGGCCAGAACCCACAGAACCACAAGATCATGACTGGAGCCAAAGTTGGAAGGTCAGCCAACTGAGCCACCCAGGTGCCTCCCCAAAAATTTTTTAATAAAAGATTGGGTTACCAAAATATTCAAGGAGAGATGAATTTTAAATGCATAGTGTCAAATGAAAAGGCTATATACTGTATGATTCTGTTTGCACAATATTCAGGAAAAAGCAAACTATAGAGATGACAGATGAGTGGTTTCCAGGTTCTGCTTTGTTTTGTTTTGGTGTGGGGACACAGGATTGAACATATGAAGCAAAAGAGATGTTTTGAAAGGCAAAACCATTTTTATGATATTTTAATGTGGACATACAACACTACATTTGTCAAAACCCACCAAATTTGTGTGAATGTATAAAAATTTTTAAAAAATGTTACAGTAGGTTTAAGGAATTCAAGATAGAATGCAGAATGCAACAAGACAATGCAACTGTATTGCAAATAACTGTGCTACAAATGGATGAAAGGACCTCACTGAAGAGAGTGTCAGGTAAAGGTGTCGGATAACTTTAGAAATGAGTGAAGTCTCTAAGACCAAACACAAAAACTGTACAACTATATATCCCTACTTGATAAAATTATTTCCCATGTAGGCATGGATTAGCAATTCTGAAACCACTCTATAGGAATTGAACAATTAAGAAAATAGATGGCAGGTGTTGGGAGCCAGGATTCTCAATGTTTGGGTGAGAAGTTACAAATAACCAAGGGGAAAGTAGAATAATCACAATAATAGAATAATTCATATGGTAAAGAATAAGAGTTTGAGAAATCAGTATGAATCGATGCTTAAATTAACATAGATACAGATGGGTATATGTCGCCTTATTTATAGATTATAAGTGAACATCCATATATTTATGGATATGGGTTAGTATATACCCATGACTTGCTCTGTCAGCTGAGGGCCTAGAACAATGACACAACTCCAGATAACAATGAGCACTCCTAGGGGCCCACATTTTGGTTTCTAATGGCATAATACAATAAAAGGAACCCAAACCCCTCCTCAACAAAATTTAAAAAGTAGTAGTAGTTTGCAGGACGGAGTATAAAATATCCATGATTCCATATTGACATAAATAAATGAGAATAAATAAATAGATAAGTGATAATACAAAATTCTACTTTGCAGAAAAATTCCATCCAAATAATTTATGTAAATATTCCCATTTCAAGGAAGTAGAACACATGTCCCCAGTTCCTGTGTGTATAGAGACTTGCAAGGAGTACAGCCTGGAAAAAGGTTGGAGAAGAGTGACTTTACAGGGGAGAAGCTGGCCAAACACTGCCTTAGCCACATTATCAAGGTTAGCATCAACAGTGATAAGTTCTGGTGATAAATTATATCCATAGTACTCTTCACATGATGTGATGAGAGTAGCACTTTGCATCTGTGGTTTTCCTTCCAAAACCCTTTACTTGTGGGGTGCATGCCTAGCTCAGTTGGTAGAGAACACAACTCGCAATCTCAGGGTCATGAGTTCAAGCCCCAAGTTGGGCATGGAGCCTAGTTAAAAGATAATAAATAAATACATAATAAATAAACAAATAAATAAATAAAACTGAAAAAAATAAAATAAATAAAAACCCTTATTCTATTCCAATCTAATTGTGAGAAAATCATCAGACAAATCCCAATTGAAGGACATTCTACACAATACTGGACCAATCCTCCTAAAAAATGTCCAGGTAATAAAAAACAAAGCCTGAAAACTATGAATTATATAGATGAAGCTAATATAATATGTTAATATGAGAAACTGGGTGTTAGATGTATGGTAAGTTTTCATGCTATCTTCACAATTTTCCTTTAAGTCCAAAACTTTTTTAAACTAAAAGTATATTTAAAACATGTATAGCAAACATCTGGGGTTTTTTTGTTGTTGTTAAAACTTATTTTATTGTATATTTTAAATACATACGACTTGTTTTTAGGTCAATTATACTTCAATAGGGCTGTCCTAAGAAACAAAAAACACTTGTGAAAAAAAGTTGAAAATACTTTGTTTTTTTTTAAGTGAGTCCCTTTGTGAACTTCATTATTTATTTTATTTATTTTTTTTTCAATATATGAAGTTTATTGTCAAATTGGTTTCCATACAACACCCAGTGCTTATCCCAAAAGGTGCCCTCCTCAATACCTATCACCCACCCTCCCCTCCCTCCCACCCTCCATCAACCCTCAGTTTGTTCTCAGTTTTTAAGAGTCTCTTATGCTTTGGCTCTCTCCCACTCTAACCTCTTTTTTTTTTTTTCCTTCCACTCCCCCATGGGTTTCTGTTAAGTTTCTCAGGATCCACATAAGAGTGAAAACATATGGTATCTCTTTCTCTGTATGGCTTATTTCACTTAGCATCACACTCTCCAGTTCCATCCATGTTGCTACAAAGGGCCATATTTCGTTCTTTCTCATTGCCACGTAGTACTCCATTGTGTATATAAACCACAATTTCTTTATCCATTCATCAATTGATGGACATTTAGGCTCTTTCCATAATTTGGCTATTGTTGAGAGTGCTGCTATAAACATTGGGGTACAAGTGCATCTATGCATCAGTACTCCTGTATCCCTTGGGTAAATTCCTAGCAGTGCTACTGCTGGGTCATAGGGTAGGTCTGTTTTTAATTTTCTGAGGAACCTCCACACTGCTTTCCAGAGTGGCTGCACCAATTTGCATTCCCACCAACAGTGCAAGAGGGTTCCCATTTCTCCACATCCTCTCCAGCATCTATAGTCTCCTGATTTGTTCATTTTGGCCACTCTGACTGGCGTGAGATGATATCTGAGTGTGGTTTTGATTTGTATTTCCCTGATAAGGAGCGACGTTGAGCATCTTTTCATGTGCCTGTTGGTGAACTTCATTATTTGAATCCTATTACAAACAAATTTCTTCTGACATTGTTCTTAAACAAACATCTTATGGTAAAAGTGTGTAAGGTCTTTATTATCAGAACATAGGTTTTCAATATCATTGTTTTATTTTTTTTAAAGTTACTGAACTTCCTAGCTTATTGGGTAAAGTAAAAATAGATGAAAATATATTTTAAGAGTATAAAAGTAACAAAACTCTCATTATGTACCTATCTTAAGACTGTCCGTATAGAAAAACCCTGATTATTCTATACTAAAATATTAGAATAGTTATTTTAGCTGTGTTGCTAAATACAAAATCAATATACAAAGTCAATTCCATCTTTACCTAAGCAAAAACATGTAGAAATATTTATATTTAGCATCCAAAAAATATTGGCACAAAAGAAAGTTGTTTCAGCTCTAGTTACATAAAACTTCATAGGAAAAGCATCCCTTGCAGTAAAGATAACACTTCATAGTGAAAAGAGTTTCCATTTACCAGGAAAAAAAATCTAACAAAATAAGTGTAAGATGTTATGGAAAAAAAAATATACACATTTCATAAAAGATATTAAGATTTGAATAAGTGGAAATTTATGTGGTGTTTAAAATAAAAAAAAAAACTCAGATGATGCTAATCATCCCTAAATCAGCAAATAAATTCAAGATGACTCCAACCAACATACTAAAGTTGTTTCGTGTGTGTGTGTGTATGTGTATGCACATTCCTTTAAAGTCTAGTTCTAAAATTTACATTAAAATACAGAATTCTAATAGTCTAGGAATCCCAGAAGAATAACATATCAGGATAACATGTCTTACAAGATACCAAGGCTTGCTCAAATAATAGAGTAGTTTAAACAGTGATATTAGCACAGGGATAGACAAATGGACCAGTTGAGCAGTCCCCATCACATAGGAAAACCTGATTTATGGGAGAATTTTGGGGAAAAGATGGAGTTCTTAATAAAAAGTGCTGATTCATTTGGTTATCCAGATAGAAAAATAAATTGGATCAAAATAGATTATATGACACACCCTCCCTCCATGCCACACCATCTGCACAATTCCAGATGGATAAGAACTTACATATGAAGGGCAATACAAAAACATTTGAAAGATTGTATAAAGAAAGGTTATTTTCATCTTGGAGTAGGAGCATGGGAGTTTCTTAAATAAGAATTAAATACCACAAAACATAAAGCTTTATACATTCTATCACATAAATATTTCAGAAAGTGAGATGGTGAGCCACGGACTGGTAAATGATCATACAAACTTTTATAAATTATTTAAAAAAAAACACTAATAAAAATGACAAGAACAAACAAATGACAAGGACTTCAATGTAGAAATCAATTGGCCAATAATCAGAAACCCCATCAGTAAACGTAAATGAAAACGACAATGAGATGCCTTTTAATATCCACCAGCTTAGAAACAAAATTGAAAAGTCTGACAATATCACATTTTGTCATATATATGTGGAACTTTCATAGATGCATTAATTGTTCAGCCTGTCATAATCTGTTAGTGTTAAAAATG
Organism: Panthera tigris; assembly: GCF_018350195.1. Lineage (NCBI taxonomy): Eukaryota > Metazoa > Chordata > Mammalia > Carnivora > Felidae > Panthera > Panthera tigris. The sequence continues at coordinate 108,690,838 of NC_056667.1, read as the reverse complement.
TGCACTATGAACCATCAATTTTACTTCCTTGAGAAACTCTTGAATACATGCACCAGTATATATAAAGAACTACAATTTCACCATTTGAAATAGTAAACAAGTGGGTATAAATCAAATATTGGCCAATATGTAACAATTAAATAACAATATAGTCATATATGGGATAGTAATCAGCAGTGAAAAGAAATTAATCCAGTGGCATGTATCAGCACTCAGGGCCACATACATATATATATATATATATATATACATATATATATGTGTGTGTGTGTGTATATACATATATATATATATATATATATATATATATATATATTAAGCAAGCCAGAGAAGTTTTTGCTTTGTGAAGTATGCTTTGATTTATAAAAAAATTAAGGGCACCTGGGTGGGTTCGTTGCTTAAGTGTCCAACTCTTGATTTCAGTTCAGGTCATGATTTCACGGTTTGTGAGATCGAGCCCCATGTCAGGCTCTGTGTTAGCAGCATGGAGCCTGCTTGGGACTCTCTCTCTCCCTCTCTCTCTCTGTGGAGCACAAGCATATGTGGAGCACATATCATGTGGAGCACAAGCATATTTTAATGAAATTATCAAAAAATAATAAGAAAAATGTATTTATTATTTTTTTAATGTTTACTTTTTTTGAGAGGGAGAGAGAGCAAGCAGGGGAGGGCAGACAGAGAGAGAGAGAGAGACAGAGGATCCCAAACAGGCTCTGCACTAATAGCAGAAAGCCCGATTCAGGACTGGAATCCACAAATCATGAGATCATGACCTGAGCTGAAGTTGGACACTTCACTGCCTGAGCCACCCAGGCACCTAAATAAGGAAAATTTAAAGAAAGGACAGGGCTTACTTTAAAGGGATTGGAAAATAGGATGTTGCTTCTGTAATTAGGTTAAATAAGTTAGTGACTTCCTGCACACACACTCACAATACAAATTTCTAAGCTCAATGTTAAGTAAAAACTCTTCTTAAAAAGTACTTTAAGAGCTTCATCAGACACTAAAGAGGAGACAAAGAGGTTGAAATAGAGTAGCAAATTAATTCCTATTCCCTTATGTGATTACATTAAACTATAGATTTCATTTCCTATGACTTGCTACAGGAACTGGTTGTGGTTTTTAAATACTTCCTGTAAGATATCCTCAATTTCTTCATCAGAAGAGTAAAGCAAAGGAAACATTATATGGTGATGATGAGTCAAACTCAATGATTGAGTAGCTTGGACCCAATTTTTGTCTTTTTACAAAGACTGATTATTTTGAGCTTTAAAAGTTCCTTAGTTCTAAAAATGATAGTTTGTGGCTTTTTGAGCTACTCAATCTATTTATATGATATAGAACTTGAACAAGCTTCTTGAAATCATATAAATGGCTTTTACTGGCATTTTCAATATCAGAAAGAGATATCTTTTTATCCCAGTCCTCATTCTAAAAAGTCATATAAATACATTTCTTCCAGACAACCAGAGTACTTTCACGTGGAAAAGAATTCTATACCCATTGCCCATTTCTTGGAAGAGGATGCTAAATAAAAACATACATTTAGTAACTGCAATTTTATGTGTTCTCAAATTTAGCTATTTGCTTTCTTACAAAATCAAAAGCAGGAAACATATATTGATTTATAAATATTAACTTCAAAATCGAGTTGCTTGTACAAGGCAGAAGTTTATTTTTCTCTGAAGTAGCAGTAGAGACAATCCAAGGCAAGCGTGATGGATCCGTAGGACTGGATATCAAGCTCCTTTCATCTTGTCCTCTGCCAATCCCAAGATACTACACTCATTTGCAAAGCCTGGTTCAGAACTGTATCCACATCCCAGCGACAGGAGAGTGGAGAAAAAAGGAAGGAGAAGACAGGGATATTCTCATGGTCAGGTGAAACTGTGTTTGCGACCATGGCCAGCTCCAAGGGCAACCATGGGCTCAGGGAAATCAAAAGTTCTGTATTGGATGTTGGGATCAGTCCACATCTTTGAACACACAGATACCCATGAGTACCCTTTCCCCAGTCCAATACCCTTTCCCCAGTCCAATACCCATCTCTGTTTTAAGAATGTAACACAAATCCCCATCCATTTACTAAAGGGATCACTGTTTTCAGGAATTGCTAACACTTGCATCAGCAGTGGAGTGTTTTCCATGGAATGTCCATCTGGCCACCCTGAGATTTGTCCTCCTAGAAGCTGTTATCTTTCTTCTTCACACCCAAGTTGAAATGGACGTTAGAGGAAATACCCTTTAAGGGGACCTCTTATAATTCATAAGTGGTTTCCTAGAAGTGAATGTTGGCGTCCTAGAATCCCAAGGCCAGACTTGGAATTACTTCAGAAATAAATTATTTCAAACATTATTTATGCATCCAGTCTATTAGCATCAACAGCCAAAGACATCTTTTTTCTATATAGTTTGTACTCCCAAAATCATGGTGTTGGTTTAATGCCTTCTGTGTTCTTCCATGTCTCTTTCTTTCTCAGTTAATGGTGGCTGTCTGGAGGTCATTTGAAGCCATAGGCTTGGATGGGAATTCACATCTATCTGGTTTATGCCACAGTGATAGTCACATTGTTTAGTTGGGGTTTCTTTTTTATTTGAATTTTTATTTAAAGTCTACTTAGTTAACATATATGGTAAAATTGGTTTCAGGTGTAGAATTTAGTGATTTATCACTTATGTATAACACCCAGTGCTGGGGTTCTTAACAGGAACTGCCACATGATAGCTTGAAGCCACATTCTATCTACTGGCAAGGCCGCTTCCTCAGAGACATTTCTTCAAGGCTCAACTTTGTCTTCCTTGAAGGCTTTGGTGAGGACAGCAAGAAGCAGCCAAAAATAGATCAACGTTTTTTGTGTGTTGTCAGCGGGCTTGTTATAACATGGTTTCCTGTGCAAGGTTCTACAAAAGACAGTTTCACCAAATGATCTTTTGGCATAATGAAAATTACCAGGTAAAGGAAACAACTTAGAACATGGAGTTAGATGGTGTGGGTCTGAATCCTACTTCAGTTTATTTATTTCCTATGCTATCATAACAAATTACCACAAATTTACTGACTGAAAAACAGCACACATTTACTATATTAATCTTCCACAGTTCAGAAACCTGGGATATGCCTCATAGGACTGAGAGCAAGCTATAAGCAGGACTGCATTTATTTCTGGATTCTTTGTAAGGGAATCCATTTTCTTGTCATCTCAGGTTTCTCTAGGTTGCCTACTCTCAGGCAATACTACATGCTATAGGTACTTGATTTTTTTAAGTTTATTTATTTACTTATTTTGAGAGAGAGAGAGAGAGAGGACGAGTGTGAGAAGACAGAGAGAGAGGGAGAGAAGGAATCCTAAGCAGGCTCCACACTGTGAACAAGGAGCCTAACATGGGACTCAAACCTGTGAACCACAAGATCATGACTTGAACCAAAATAAAGAGTCGACTGAGCCACCCAAGCGCCCTTCCATGTACTTGATTTTATCTTAGCAGCAACCCACTCTGGGGGATACAATTTATACTGATCAAGGTACAGATTGGACAGGGTGACAAGTCAAATTTCTACCTTCAATAGCTTAAATGAAATAGAAATGCATTCCTTTCTCATGAAGCAATCTGGGTGTGTGGCATAGGGCCAGTAGGACAGTTTCACAGAATCTCTAGACCAAGACCTTGCCCATATGGTCAGAGAGAGCATGGTACCACATTCACTTTCATCTAGTAAGAAAGGGGAAGAAACAGAAGTGGAGGCATGGCCATTCCCTTCAAATAAACCAAGAAGTTAAGATGCGCAAACTTTCAGTTATAAAATAAATAAAAAGTATGGCATGGGGGAAAACACTCAATAGTATTAGAATAATTGTATGCTGATAGATGGAGACTACACTTATCATGGTGAGCATAGTGCAATGTATAGGTTGTTGAATTACTATTTTGTGCACTTGAAACTAACATAATATTGTATGTCAACTATCTTTCAATTAAAAAAGAAGAAGCCAGAAGTTTCACACATCACTTCAGTGAATTTGTAGCTGAAAAACAATGGGGAAATATATTTTTTAACCTGTCCACATAAAATTTGGAACATTAGTGCTAAAGAATGAAGAGAAAAGTTAATCATTATTGATCACTGAATAAAATATAAAGTAGTTGGTTTTTGGATGTGTCTTCAATGTCCTTTACTAGTCACACTTACCTGAAAGTTTAGAGATTCATCCTGGAGAATACTGCAGGACGGGTGCACTAAGCTATATGCACCAATTCCCTCATTAAGGACAATCAAAAACTAAAGAAATTATATTTAAAGACTGTTCAAATATATTGAAAAGCCTAAAATAGTAAATGACTACCATGCAATAGTCTTGGAGAAGATGGAGGGCCAGGAAAGTAAGTGTAGAATTTGGGTCTTTTCCCCTGGGACTGTTTGTTCATTTCAAAGAAGTGGCTCATAGAAGTTATTTTTATGGTCGTCTGATATAAGGCCATGATAAACCACATTCAGTTTGTGTTGGGACACCAAAAGAATGCCCTTTAGCAATGAGGCTGAACTAAACGCAACTTGGAATTTTTTTTTTAATTTTTTAAAATTTATTTTGAGAAAGATTGAGAGAGAGAGGGCATGTGCCAATAAGAAGGCAGAGAGAGAGAGAGAGAGAGAGAGAGAGAGAGAGAATCCCAAGCAGGCTCCATACTGTCAGCACAGAGCCTGATGCGGGGCTATAGCACACAAACTGTGAGATCATGACCTGAACCAAAATCAAGAGTCATATGCTTAACTGACTGCGCCACCCAGGTGCCCCCAAGCTGGGATTTAAAAAATGTTTATTTCTGAGAGAGAGAGAGAGAGAGAGAGAGAGAGCAAGGGCATGGGAGGGACAGAGGGTTAGGGAGACACAGAACTCGAAGCAGGCTCCATGTTGTCAGCACAAAACGCCATGCAGGGCTTGAACTCATTTACCTTGAGATCATGACCTGAACCAAAATGGGATGCCTAACTGACTGATCCACCCAGGCACCCCAGAAGCTCAGATTTTGAAGCTCAGATTTAAGCAATCTCAAAACTTAAAATTGGATTGAGGTAACCCCATATTACTTGGAATATAAAATACGCAAATCTTCTGAAATAATATAATACCATCTGAGGCCTCAAATTTTTTTAAGAAATGAAATAACAAAATATTCATCATATAAGTAAAGTAAGCAAGTATGTGAGGAAAGAAGCAATATGAATAAATCAAATGGAGACTTTAAAATATACTTTATTTGTTGAAATAAGTAAAAATAGCAATGCTTGAAAATTTAAGCATGAAATTAGAAACTATAATAAAGGATCAAATAAAAATTTGAGAAATAAATAATAAAATAACTGAAATAAAGAAGTCAGTGGGTTGATTTGATAAATGTTTAGACACAACTGAAGAAAGGAATAAAAATATCTAGAATGAAGCACCAGGAGAATACGAGTAATAAAAAATAGAGAAGTGGTCAAAGGCAGAGGAAATAAGGAAAAAAATCTAAAACATTTGCTGTGGCTTCTCACAAGACAGTTGAATGACAGGGAAACAAAATTGAAGACATTCTGTGTAAGAATATTCTAACACTGGTTAATGACATAAACACATATTCAAGAAGACTTACATTCTAAACAGAGTAAGTAGAAAGGAATGCATTCATGGAAATATTGCTTAAAACCAAAGACAACGAGAATATTTATTTTATTTTATGTTATTATTTTTTAATATAAGTTATTGTCAAATTGGTTTCCATGTAACACCCAGTGCTCATCCCAACAAGTGCCCTTCTCCCTGCCCATCAACCACTTTCTTCTCTCCCTGACCCCCCATCTACCCTTAGTTTGTTCTCAGTCCTTAAGAGTCTCTTATGGTTTGCCTCCCTCCCTCTCTGTAACTTTTTTCCTCCTTCCCTTCCCCCATGGTCTTCTGTTACATTTCTCAAGATCCACATATGAGTGAAAACATATGGTATCTGTCTTTCTCTGTATGACTTATTTCACTTAGCATAATACCCTCCAGTTCCATCCATGTTGCTGCAAATGGCCATATTTCATTCTTTCTCATTGCCAAGTAGTATTCCATTGTATATATAAACCACATCTTCTTTACCCATTTGTCAGTTGATGGACATTTACACTCTTTCATAATTTGGCTGTTGTTGAAAGTGCTGCTATAAAGATTGGAGCACCTGTGCCCCTATGCATCAGCACTCCTGTATCCTTTGGGTAGATTCCTAGAAGTGCTATTGTTGGGTCATAGGGTAGATCTATTTTTAATTTTTTGAGGAACCTCCACACTGTTTTCCAGAGCGGCTGCACCAGTTTGCATTCCCACCAACAGGGGACTCCCATATGGCTGTCAGTGATTTCCCTAGGAGAAATCTTACAGGCCAGGAAAGAGTGGAATGATATATTCAAAGTACTGCAAAAAACCAAAAACAAAAACAAAAAACAAAAAACTAAACGAAAAAAAAAACCCTGCCAATGAAGAATATATTATGCAACAAAGCTTCCTTCAGAAATGAAAAAGAAATAAAGACTCTGAGACAAAGAAAATCTGAGGTATTTCATCACAACTAGACATTCCTTATAAGAAATGCTGAAAGTAGTTCTTCAAGATGAAAGGAAAAGACACTAATTAGTAATGTGAAAACATTTGGAAACACACTAGTAAAGTAAGTATGGGGTCAGATTCAGATACAATAGTATTATATGTTGAAGTGTTAACCACTTAACTCTAGTAGGAAGATTAAAAGACAAGAGTATTAAAAATACAGTTACAGTAGTTTGTTAATAAACAATATAAAAAGAAGTGCATTGTGACATTAAAAACATAAAAGGAGAGGAGTAAAAGTTTAGGCTTCTTAGAGATTAAAGTTATCAGTGTAAAATAACAATTATATCCATAAGATGTTTTATATAAACTTCATGACAACCACAAAGCAAAAAGCTGCAATAGATTCATAAAATATAAAGGGAAGAGAATTAAAAAAACACCACTACAGAGATTTATCAACACGCAGAAAGATATTAAGAGAGAAAAAAGAACAGAAAGAACTACAAAGCAGATCAGAAGAATAACATAGCATTAGTAAGTCTTTACCTATCAATAATTATTCTAAATGTATATGGATCAAACTTTAATCAAAAGCATAGAGTGGATTTATGGATAAAAAAACAAAACAAACAAACAAAAAAACCAAAACAACAACAAAAAAAAAACGCCACAAGATCCTACTATATTCTACCTACAAGACTTACTCCAGTTTTAGAGAAACACATAGGTACAAAGTGAAAGGTTGAAAAACTATATCCCATCAAGTGAAAACCAAGAGAGAGCAGGGCACTGTACTTATGTCAGACAAAATAGGCTTTAATTCAAAAAGCAGTAACAAGAAACACAAAAGGTCATTATATAACAATATAACAAGTACATATGGACCCAACATTGAAGCATATAAATATATTAAGCAAATACCAACACATATAAAAGGAGAAATAGATGACAATACAATATGAGTGGGGTACTTTAATAGTACTTTTTACACAATTGATAGATCATCCAGAAAGAAAAATCACCAAGGAAATTCTGGACTTGTACCATACTTTAAAACAAAAGGACCTAACAGACATCAACAGAGTATTTAATCAAACAACAGCAGAACGTACATTCTTCTCAAGGGCACTCAGAACATTTTTCAGAATGGATCACAGAACAAGCCTCATCAGATTTAAGAAGATTGCTATTGTACTAATTATCTTTTCCAACCACAAAGACACAAAACCATAAATAAATAATGGAAGGAAAGCTGGAAAATTCACAATATAAAAATTAAATTTAATTAAATTATTTAATTATTATTAAATATAATTAAATTTCAATTAAATTAACTAAATTAAAAATTAAAACACTCCTAAACAACTAGAGGGTCAATAAATATTGAAATACAACATATTATACAATTCAATAAATATACTTATACAATTTCAATAAATATTGAAATACAACATGTGACACTACTAAAAGCAGTTCTAAGAAGTTTATAGTTATAAAACCATACATCAAAGAAACAGAAAGATCTCCAGTGAGCAACATAACTTTACACTTTAAGAAAGTATAAAAGAACAACCTAATCCCAAATTAGTAAAGAAAATAACAAAAATCAGAAAAAAAAAATAAAATAGAGAAAAACAACAGAAAGGCTCAATAAAACGAAAAGCATTTTTTTAAGAAAAACAATATGCAGAAATATTCACTAGGCTAAATAATAAAAATAGAACTTAAAGAAAACCAAAAATGAAAGATGAAACATTTCAACTGATTCTATGGAAATAAAATGGATCAAAAATAACTACTATTAAAAATAATATTACAGTAAATTGAATAGCCTAGAAAAAATAGGTAGATTCATAGAAATATACAACCTACCAAGATTGAATCATGAAAAAATAGAAAGTCTGAACAAATAACAAGTAAAAATATTGAATCAGTAATCAAAAACCTCCCAACACAGAAAGCCCAGGACTAGATAATTATGCTGGTGAATTCTACCAAAAATTTAAAGAAGGAAAGGGGCGCCTGGGTGGCTCAGTCAGTTAAGTGTCTGACTTCAGCTCAGGTCACGATCTCGCGGTCCGCGAGTTCGAGCCCCGCGTGGGGCTCTGGGCTGATGGCTCAGAGCCTGGAGCCTGCTTCCGATTCTGTGTCTCCCTCTCTCTCTGCCCCTCCCCCGTTCATGTTCTGTCTCTCTCTGTCTCAAAAATAAAATAAAACGTTAAAAAAAAAAATAAAGAAGGATTAATGCCAACCCTTTTCAAACTCTTCCAAAAATTGAAAATAAATGAAACATTATGAAATTTATGAGGCCAACATTTTCTTATGCCAAAGCCAGGTAAGGACACTACAGGAAAAGAAGACTAGAGACCAACATCCTTGATTAATATGGATGCACAGATCTCAGCAAAGAAAAACAAAAAGGCATTCAAATCAGGAATGAAGAAGATGCTATGATTATATATATATAGATCTCCCCAAATGATTAGAACTAATCAACAAATTTTGTAAAATTTCAGAATACAAAGTTAATATTCAAAAGTCAGTTGTTTGCATGCAATAGCAATAGAATATGTGAAAAAATAGAGATCAATCTATTCATAACAGCATCAACAATAAATAAATAAATAAATAAAATCAGAAATTAAAGAGATGTAACAGACACCATGGAAATATAAAGGATCATAAGAGACCATTATGAACAATTCTATTACAAAAAAATTGACAATCAAGATGAAACAGATAAACTCCTAGAAACATAAAACCCAACAAGACTGAACCATGAAGAAAGAGAAAATATGAACAGACTGATTACTAGTAAATAGATTGAATCAGTAATCACCCCCCCCCCACACACACACCACCACCAAAAAAATATCCAACACCAGATGGCTTCATTGGAGGATTCTACCAAGCATTCAAAGAAATAACATTTGAAAAAGGATTAATTTTATAGTTGTGAAACTCTTCCAAAGAAATAAAAGAGGGAATACTTCTAAACTCATTTCTCAAGGCCAGTATAACCCTGATCTGAGAACAAGACAAGGATCACACACACACACACACACACACACACACACACAAATTTGCCAGCCAAATTCCCTGATAAATAAAGATGTAAAAATATTCAACAAAATATTAGCAAACTGAATTAAACAATACATCAAAGAGATCATACACCATGATCAAGTAGGATTAATCCAGGGATGTAAGGAGGGTCCAACATCTGCAAATCAATCAATGTGATACATCCCATTAACAAAGTGAAGTATAAAAATGATATGATCATCTCAATGCATTCATGAAAGGCATTAAAAAACCAACATCCATTTATAATAAAAAATCTGAACGAAGAGGTTTATTGAGGGTACATACCTCAACATGATAAAAAACCACATATGACAAGCCCACAGTTAGCATAATACTCAATGATGAAAAGCTGAAAGCTTTTCTTCTAAGATAAAGAAGAATACAAGAATGTCCATTTCTGCCACTTTTATTTGACATAGTATTGGAAATCTTAGCCACAGCAAGTGAGGAAAAAAATAAATAAATACAAGACATCTAAATTGGAGACAAAAGAGTAAAATATTCACTGCTTGCAGATGGAATGATATTATATATAAAATCTTAAAGATTCCTCCCCAAAAGTGCTAGATCTAATAAATAAATTCAGTAAAGTTGCAGGATATAAAATCAGGACACAAAAATATCTGTTTCATTTCTATCCACTAGTAATAAACTTTGAGAAATAGAAATTTTTAAAAATCCCATTTACAACTGTATCAAAAGGAATACCTAGGATACCTGGGAATAAATTTAACCAAGGACATAAAAGACATGCACTGAAAACTCCAAGATATTGGTGAAAAAAACTGAAGAAGACACAAACAAATGGAAAGATATTCTGTGCTCATGTATTGGAATAATTAATCTTGCTAACATGTCTGTAAAACCCAAAGCCAAATGCTGATTCAATCAAAACTTTTTTTTTTCTTTCAGAACTAGAAAAATAATTCTAAAATTTGTATAGAACCACAAAGGACCCCCAATAGCCACCACAGTTTTGAGAAATAAAAAAGCTGGAGGCATCACACTTTCTTATTTTAAATCGCATTACAAAGTTACAGTAATCAAAACAGTATGGTATTGGCATAAAAATAGACATACAGAACAATGAAAAAGAATAGAGAGCCTAGAAAGAAAACCAGACATATATGTTCTACTAATTTAGTACAAAGGAACAAGAAATATACAATGGGAAAAGGATATTCTCCTTAATAAATATTGTTGGGAAAACAGGACAGTCACATGCAAAAGGATGAAACTGAACCACTATCTTACACATATCTTTAATGGATGAAAGACTTGAATGTAATGCCTGAAACCATTAAACTCCTAGAAGAAAACATGGGCAGTAAGCTTGTTGGTATCACTTTTGGCTATGATTTTTTGCATTTGACAACAAAAGCAAAGGCAACTACATCAAAAGTAAACAAGTGGGACTACACCAAACCAAAAAGCTTCTTCACAGCAAAGGAAGCCATCAAAAAAATAAAAGGCATCCTATAAAATAGAAGAAAATATTTGTAAATCATGTATCTGATAAGGAGTTAATATAGAAAATATATTAAGAACCCATTCAACTTAATAACAAAACAACAAACAATCCAATTAAGACATGGGTAGAGGAACTAAAACTTTTTTTCTAAAGACTACAGGTGGCCAACAGACACATGTAAAGATGCTCAACCTTATTTATCATCAGGGAAATAAGAATCCAAACCACCATAAGATATCTCCTCACATTTGCTAGAATGACTATTATCAGGGAGACAAGATATAACAAGTGTTACTGATGAGGATGTGGAGAAAAGAGAACCCTGTGCATTATTCCTGGGATGTAAATTGGTGCAGCCATTAGAAAACAATGTGGAGGTTTAACCAAAAATTAAAAATAGAACTACCATATAATTTAGCTATCACACTTCTAGGTATGTGTTCTAAGAAAATGAAAACAGGATCCTGAAGAGATATCCATATTCCAGTGTTTGCTGCAGAATTATTTATAATAGCCAAGACATAGAAACAATTTAATTGTTCATCAATGGATGAATACATAAAGAGAATGTGGTTTCTGTATGTACATATTACATTAACTTATTAGTATAATATATATGTTTACATATACACACAATAAAATATTATTTGGCCATCAAAAGGAAATCCTGTCATTTGGGACAACATGGATGGACCTTGAGAGCATTATGCTAAGTGAAATAAATAAGACAAAGACAAATACTGCATGATCTCATCTATATGTGGATTCTATAAAATCCAAACTCGTAGAAATAGAGAACACGACTAGAAACACAAAAACAGTTGGTTGAACATCTAACTCTTGATTTTGGCTCAGGTCATGATCCCAGGATTGTGGGATCTGGCCCATGTCAGGCTCCGTGAGCTTGTTGAGATTCTCTCTCTCTCTCTCTCTCTCTCTCTCTCTCTCTCCCTCTCTCTCTCCCTGAGCCCCTCTCCTCCATTTGTGTTCTCTCTCTCTTTCTCTCTCTCTCTCCCTCTCTCTCTCTTTCTCATAAAAAAGAAAAGAAATAGAGAATAGAATGGTGGCTACTAAGGGCTGAGACGGGAAAATTGGGAGATGTTTGTCAGAGGTTACAAATTTTCAGTTACATATTCTATGGGGATCTAATGTACAGCATGGTGATTTCAGCTAATAGAACTGACTGTATTATATAATTGAAAGTTGCTAAGAGAGTAGATCTTACATGTTTTTACTACAAACAAGGGATGATAATTATCTGACATGAAGATTTGTTAGCTAAATCTATGGTAATAATCATCTTAACAACATACACCAAGTCAACACATTGTACACTTTTAACTCACAATGTCATATCAATTATATATTAATAAAGTTGGAAAAATACATCTGACATTCATAACAGAATTCAGACTCCCCCAAATGAAACGTTAACGATGCTCAGGATACAATTCAAAATTTTACAACATGTAAGCAACAAACAACTAGGAGAATTTGGTTAATTATCATGTGAAAAGACACAGATGCAAGCCCTGAAGTGCCCCAGATGTTGAAATAAAGACAAAAAAATAAGGTAGATATAATAATTTTACTTCATGTGATAAAAGAAAAAAACTTGAAATCAACAGAAAAACAAGCATTTTTCAGAAGAAAAATTATAAAAATGAAATAAAAGAAATATCAGGAATTGAAACTACAGCATCTGAAAGAAAAATGCTAGATGAGCTCAAGAGCAGAATGGAGATGACAGAGGAAAGAATCTTGAATAACAATTACCACATCTAAATAACAAAGAAAAAATATGGATAAAATAAATAGAGACTTGGAAATCTATGGAACAATTTCAAAAAGTCTAATAAGCATAGCATTTAGTCCAGGGAGAAGAGAACAAAATGGGCCATAATAAAGCAAATAAAAGCAGGAAAGACATTAAGAATTACTTGGCCCACATCCAAAGATTCTGATGAAAACACAATGCCACACCACATTGTTGAATGTGTATCAAAGCAAGTCTTTATATTTAACTTCCAGTTTATAGAAAATTCAGTTAACAAGTGAACATACTTAACAGCATTACAGTGATGCAATCAGCAGAATCCAGAGTGTGGGAAGTTCAATAATATTACCTACTTTCTTGAATATAAAAATCGCAAGGAAAAAACAAATAGGAATTGGAGGGCAGATCCTATATATCAATAAGATGGAAAATGTGATTCCCGATTCAAATCCTATTATAAAAGTATATTTATAAGTAAACAGGAAAAATTTGAACACTGACTATTTTTTTTATTTTAAAGAGTTAATTTTTTTTTAAGTTTTTAAAATTTATTTTTGAAAGAGTGAGTGAGTGAGCAGGGGAGGGGCAGAAAGAGAGGGAAAGAGAATCCCAAGCAGGCTCCACACTGTCAGCATGGAGCCCAATGCAGGGCTCTGACTCATGAATGATGAGATCATGACCTGAGCCAAATCAAGAGTTGGTCACTTAAAGGACTGAGCCACCCAGGTGCCCCAAGTTTAATTTTTTTATATAAAAAGTATACTAATTGTATTATGGCCATGTTTTAAACAAAAGTCTGGATGAAATAACATTATATGGCATTTTTTCCAGAATAACGTGGAGGGAAAAGACGTATTTAGACACTAGTAGGTCATATAGGGAAAGATAGGAGTTCAAGTTCATTCTCTTGTGTGTGTATATCCAGTTGTCCTAACAAAATTTTTGTTGAAACGCTACTTTTCCACTTAATTGTTTTGGCACCCTTATTAAAAATTAATTGAACATAAATGTAAAGGTTTATTTATAGACTCTTGAAATAGTCAATTGATCAATATTTCTATACTTAGCCTAGTATGACTCCTTTGTTACAGTTGTTTGTTAAGTGGCTTTCTCAAACTAATTCTGTAAAGTCCATTTTTGTGTGTGTATAGCCACTGGCATTTGTGCTTGGTTATCTCAGTGGTCAGCTAAAGATTGTATCTCCTTAAATACTTTGATCTGATCAGTATATGAGCATTTGGCAAGGGGCTCTGTGTGCAGATTAGGGCACACATTTAGCACCCAACCAGGCAGTTGACAACTTTACCTTACCCTTTACTTCTTGCACATACAGAACCCCAAGGTCAGCACAAGGGACAGACTAGGGCTGTCCCAGAATTTTCCTGGGCATGCAGATGTGTGAAAATGCTTGAAAACTTCTAGACCTCTACAAATCTGTTAGACCTTTTCAGAGACACTTTTGGACATCCCATTCCTGTTGTTCCTTTTAAGGTTTTTGGTGGCTTGTTTAGCCCCAACTGTTATTGCCACATCAACTAGCTACATTGTTAAACAATTTTCAATGAGTGTTTTGACAGATGACCTTGGGAAAAGGCTGTTGGTACTGAATGTGCTCTGGGTAGGTCAAGTTAAAACAAAACCTATGAGTGGAGTTTTCCAGGGAACTGCCAGACCATTTACATAATTATAATTTTAAGCAAATAGGGCTTTTGTTGGAATTCTACATCTATCCTGTCTAGTGGCTACTAGGCTGATATTTTCCAAGGCCACTATGATATCTGTCAGTTTCCACGTTTACCACAAAACTGGGGGTAGTGGAATGGAAATAAGGTAAATTTAAATCTCACAAAGCTCTCTGTCATTACTAATATTCAACCATTTCCCCCAGATACAGAAAGTCTTGGTTAATTTCCAGACTTCTGAAGAAGTTGCTTTTAAAATTTTTTGCTGGTGTTCTCATGGCTTTTATGGAAGAACAGATTTTCACTGGTCCTGACTGCACCATTCTGGAAGTGTTTTCCTCATAAACAAAGTTCGTTTTTTTTAATATGTCATATTTATTATCCATTAATTCATCAAAGTTATGAGTCAGAGGAATAATGACTGACGTGCTGTAAGCGTGGTAATCAACTATTTTAGGATGCAGATTCAACATTTTCTAACAGTCTACAAGCTTTAATATGTCCAGACATTTGATTAAGTTTCTTGCTTGTGTGGTTGTTTCAGAATTATGAAATCAGCTTCCGCTTCCACCTCTATAGTCTTATCGACCCCTCTAAGAAACTTTGACTGAACATCAGAGCCCAAACAGGACTCTCTTTTTCTCTGTGAGCCTACAGAAGTTATAATAAAAAGTGAACCATCTGTCACAATGTGTACATCTGTGTAAGGGTGCTGAGTGGGTGTTTTCTCTGCATTTGGTGATCAGGACCCACAGTAGAGGACAGAGAAATACTAAGTTCTCATAATATAAATTGGAAACTGGTATTTCTTCAGGTTTTTCTAAGAGTGATGTAGTGCTTCCATGGCAAAGGGGGCTAAGATAACATACAACAATATCCCCAGAGCAATCCCAGACAATATTTATATAGGGAATGGCCAATTCAACACAAAACCAGATTACTCAAAGAAGACCAAAAGGGCTTTCCACCAATACCAGTAGCAAATCACATAACAAGAGTTGGTTTCCTCTTTCTGTAGTTACTTTTCCAGAGGGTTAGATCCAAGAAAAGAACAGAAAGACATGTAACTGCAGTAATGACATTTCATAAGGCGGAGTAGGGAGAAACTTCAAAATCAAAATACCATTGAGCACTTTGCTGTATATACTGTGAAAATATAAACTGTCTCAGAAGCCATCCCCGAACATACCAGTGTCGATCTGAATTGGCACACAGTCATTGTGAAGAGCTCCAGAGGAACTCTGTGGCAGGCCTTCCATCACATCAGTGTAGAACTCAGTCTCTGAAAAGCTAAAGAAGCTTTTGGTCAACCAACAGTGGGGAAATAGAAAGGAGATTGCTGTACGTTGCATTCCCTGCCAACATGACCTGGGGGTAATGCTGGGTTTGCTCATTGCTATGTCTACATCCTTTTTCAGCAGAGTGAGTCTTATTGAAATCCAAAATTTCTCGTAAGCAAAATATATCTTTACTATATGAACAAAGTCAGGTGTGTTTTCTTTAGAACTTCAAGCCCAAATAGATGAGTTAAATTTTGAAGGAATGACATTGAACTTGTATCAAATCTAGCTGTTTTGAGTTGGAAAAGATATCAAAAAATATTGATGGCATTTCAGTCTCCAAAAAAGATTAATTCATTAGGCTGATAGATGAGCTCTAGAAGTTGTCCAGCTTCAGAAACAAAAGATACTACCTATAAGACCTTGTATTTAAAAACTTGAGATTTAAATTTTGAAAAAAAAAACTAATTAAAAAATAACTTTGAGGTTTTAAGTCAGGTAAATGTTAATTTTAAAAGTAAAAATGCTAAAAAGAATACAAGAGAAAATAAATTCAAGAGATACTTTAATTTTTTTAATTATGTTTTCCCCTGCTGAGCTGAGTCTTTATTAACCATTGAAATTATTTGTGTATTTTTTAATATTTATTATTTATTTTGAGAGACAGAGGGGGGGGGGAGGAGCAGAGAGCGAGAGCAAGAGCGAGAAAATCCCAAGCAGTTTCTGTGAAAATCCCAAGCAAGTTCTGTGCTGTCATCACAGTGCTTGAAACAGGGCCTGATCTCATGAACAATGAGATCAGGACCTGAGCCAAAATCAAGAGTCAGACTCTTAACTGACTGAGCCCTGCAGGCACCCCTATGTATTTTTTAAAATCCAGATTGTATTTTCCTAAAGAGTGAGCCCCTAGGTGGAAGGGTCATATTTTCTGTCTCTCTTTTCCCTCAGCTGGTGAATCCCAGGGCTGAGTTCCTAGGAAACACTAAGTAAAACCTTAGCAGAATGATGAACATCTGTGTCCATAACTGCCCCCCAGTTTCCCTCATAACCAGGACTCCCTTTTGGCTTCCTTAGAATGTGATTTGTCTTGGTACATCTGTCACCTTCTTTCTGTCCTACAACAATGAGGATACTAGAAAACAGGGTGAAATTATGACATGTACAGGACTGTGATAATGCATGATTTTATGTGTGGGGTGTCTGTACGATGCACAGCATGCATTTTGCTACCTCAGAGGTTGCATGGATTGACATGGATTTCAGAATGGAAGAGAAGGCAGAGTTGGCAGGTGGGACTGTGGTCTGTTATGTAAGGGAAGGAACACCAGGGTCACTCTGCTCCTGGCTTTGCTCCCTGAGCCTCTGATTTTGTGGTCTGGGAAAAATACTTAGTCTGGATGGTCTCAGTGTTCGTGTATTTCAGAGCAAGGTGAAACTTTCTGGACAGCTTTTCAGGGGTGAGGAGGGATCGATTGGATCATAGTAGCAATAACTGTTGTAGGGGGAATTTGTCATTTGGGATTGCTTAGCATCTAGATACCCTTCCCCCACCATGAAAGATGGAGTAGCTAGGTGATTCCAACCCCCTTTGCCTTGGAAGACCTAGGCCTGAATGGTTGTAATCTTGAGGGATAGACCAGAGTTCAGGGAAGGCAGAGATAATGATCAGCAGGGTCATGAGGAGAGCAGAGTATGGCAGTGACAGTCTGGTTGGGGGTGGTGCCATAGGTAGTGTCATTGTCAACTAACTAGTCTCCATACTGTGATATCACCTGGATTCTTGGTTGGACCTGTCTCCACCTGTGCCTGCTTGTTGGCTAGGCCTACTTCCCCAGCCTTCCTACTCATCTTTTAAACTATGCAATCTTATACTGATCAACTACCTTTCTAAGTTAGCCAGCCTGTGTTCTGTTGTCTATGGCTAGAAATCCTGGTATAGACAAGTAGTCTGGCATTTATGAAGTTATTTCCTATTCTAATATTCTATTTTTGAAATTTAATTTTTTTAATGTTTATTTATTTTTGATACAGAGAGAGACAGAGCATGAGTGGGGTAGGGGCAGAGAGAGAGGGAGACACAGAATCTGACAGGCTTCAGGTCTGAGCTGTCTGCACAGAACTTGAAGTCACAAATCACACGATCATGACCTGAGCTGAGGTCAGACACTTAATCGAGTGAGCCACCCAGGCCCTTATTTTCGAGCTTTAAGTTGCTGAATATTGCGTATTTCTCCAATTCAGATGAGTGACTCATCAAGTTTACCTGCCAAAAGGTGCCAGAATATAGATGCAAAATTAAGTCTTTGCAAGAAGTAACATTTTTGTACACCAATAATGAAGCGACAGAAAGAGAAATAAGGAAACTGATCCCATCCACAATTGCTCCAAGAACCATAAAATACCTAGGAATAAACCTAACAAAAGATGTAAACAATCTGTATGCTGAAAACTATAGAAAGCTTAGGAAGGAAATTGAAGAAGATAGAAAAAAATGGAAAAAAATTTCCATGCTAATGGAATGGAAGAATAAATATTGTTAAAATGTCAATACTACCCAAAGCAATCTACACATTCAATGCAATCCCAATCAAAATTGCTCCAGCATTCTTCTCAAAGCTAGAACAAACAATCCTAAGATTTGTATGGAACCACAAAACACCCCAAATAGCCAAAGCAATACTGAAGAAGAAGACCAAAGCGGGAAGCATCATAATCCCAGACTTTAGACTCTATTACAAAGCTGTAATCATCAAGACAGTATGGTATTGGCACAAAAACAGACACATAAACAAATGGAATAGAATGGAGACCCCAGAATTGGACCCACAAATGTATGGCCAACTAATCTTTGACAAAGCAGGAATGAGTATCCAATGGAAGAAAAAACAGTCTCTTTAACAAATGGTGCTGGGAGAACTGGGCAGCAACATGCAGAAGAATGAAACTAGACCACTTTCTTACACCATACACAAAAATAAACTCAAAATAGATGAAGGACCTGAATGTGAGACAAGAAACCATCAAAACCCTAGAGAAGAAAGCAGGAAAAAAACCTCTTTGACCTCAGCCGCCGTGATTTCTTACTCAACTCATATCCAAAGGCAAGGGAATTAAAAGCAAAAATGAACTATTGAGACCTAATCAAGATAAAATACTTCTGCACTGCAAAGGAAACAATCAACAAAACTAAAAGGCAACTGACAGAATGGGAAAAGATATTTGCAAATGACATATCAGATAAAGGGCTAGTATCCAAAACCTATAAAGAACTCACCAAACTCCGCACCTGAAAAACAAATAATCCAGTGAAGAAATGGGAAGAAGACATGAATAGACACTTTTGCAAACAAGACATCCAGATGGCCAAGAGATACATGAAAAGATGCTCAACGTCACTCATCATGAGGGAAATACAAATCAAAACCACACTAAGATATCACCTCACACCAGTCAGAGTGGCTAAAATGAACAAATCAGGAGACTATAGATGCTGGAGAAGATGTGGAGAAATGGGAACCCTCTTGCATTGTTGGTGGGAATGCAAACTAGTGCAGCCACTCTGGAAAACAGTGTGGAGGTTCCTCAAAAAATTAAAAATAGATCACCCTATGACCCATCAATAGAACTGCTAGCAATTTATCCAAGGGATACAGGAGTGCTGATGCATAGGGGCCCTTGTACCCCAATGTTCATAGCAGCACTTTCAACAATAGTGAAATTATGGAAAGAGCCTAAATGTCCATCAACTGATGAATGGATAAAGAAGATGTGGTTTCTATATACAATGGAATACTACTTGACAATGAGAAAGAATAAAATCTTGCCATTTGCAGGAACGTGGATGGAACTGAAGAGTATTATGTTAAGTGAAATAAGCCAGGCAGAGAAAGACAGATACCATATGTTTTCACTCATATGTGGATCTTGAGAAACTTAACAGAAGACCATTGGGGAGGGGAAGGGGGGAGGAAGTTACAGAGAGGGAGGGAGACTCTTGAATGCTAAGAACAACTGAGGATTGATGTGGGTGGGGGAAAGGAGAAAGTAGGTGATGGACATTGAGGAGGGCACTTGTTGGGATGAGCACTTGGTGTTGTACGGAAACCAATATGACAATAAATTATATGAAAAAAAACAATTAACTTGCTTCTTCATATAATTCTATGTATTTTACGGGTGAGAGTAACAGTAGGTCCAATGATGTTTCCCATTGCATATACCCAGAACTGGGAATCTGAGGGCCTTGTCTCAGCTCTGACAACCCACCTGTGTGTTCCACAGCATTTTCACCTGTGAAATGAGTAAATTGGTATAGATTATTGTTTAAGTAATATCCCACTAAGCTTTAGATTCATATGGTCTCAGAATTTCGTGGCCTGAAACTTTCTCTTAACCATCGTTGTGGCAGCCATAATTGTACACTGACTAGACCCTTCACTTTCTTGTGTTGTAATTGACAGAAATGTTCTCATCAGAGGAGTCTATTTCTTTCCTCCATCTCATGTTAAGTGTACAGATATACTTTTGATGACTTGGGTATAAAGTCATGCTTATCTTGTGGACTTCCTCCACAGAAAATGTCAGATTTTTATTTTTCTGATGCTCATTTATTACAGTTTTGTTTCAAAAATAAATTCTGCTTTTTTAGAAAAGTTGGAGATTATTTTTTAATGTATAAGTAGGGATTAAATATTATTTGTAAGGTTGTTAATAACAGCACTATCAAAAATAGCCAAAGTATGGAAAGAACCCAACTGTCTATCTGTGGATGAATGGATAAAGAAGATGTGGTGTATATATACAATGCAGTATCACTCGGCAATCAAAAAGAATGAAATCTTGCCATTTGCAACTATGTGGATGGAAATGGAAGCTATTATGCTAAGTGAAATTATTCAGTCAGAGAAAGACAAATATCATATGACTTCACTCATATGAGGACTTTAAGAGACAAAACAGATGAACATAAGGGAAAGGAAAGAAAAATAATATAAAATCAGGGAGGAGGACAAAACAAAAGAGACTCATAAATATGGAGAACAAACAGAGGGTTACTGGAGGGGGTGTGAGAGGGGAGGATAGGCTAAATGGGTAAGGGGCTCTAAGGAATCTACTCCTGAAATCATTGTTGCACTATATGCTAACTAATTTGGATGTAAATTTTAAAAAAATAAAATGAAAAATAATAAATAAATAAAACAAAAAAGAAAAAGACAAAAACAAAAACATGGCCATTTGGGGAAAAAAAAATTTGTAAGGGAGTAGGTGGGCTTCCTGAATGACATGATGAAGATTTCTATGGACACACTCCTCAGTGAAATAACCATAAATAGAAAAATTTATTTTTTAAACATATTTAAAGTATGGAAGTTGATCTAAGGACATATAGGAAATTGAGAAACATTTATTCAGGAAAAAATACTAGAGCTCATTAAGAAGAATAAGAGTCTGTGGCATTTGAGTCATGACCCACTCCCACTCCATCAGTTCAATGTGACAGAAGTTTTCTCTCAAGAGAGTGCAGCTAATAACATAAGGCTCCCTGTCCCCAGCTCCAAGTTTAGTATGATAACATATTCCTTGGAGATGCAAAACACTAGAATTTCTCATCCACTCTCGTTCCATGTTACAGAAAGTCTATTCCAAACAAGAGCTGCCAGAATATGTAAGAATCTCTTAATCTACCTAGCTCCCAATTGGAGGGTGAAAACTCTACCTTCAACAAGGATACCTGAGAATACCGGACATCAATATATCTTGTCCCAGTTCCTTCATAGGGTAGAGTTTCTTTAGCAGAAATGCCAAGCGGGAAGATCAGATGTTACTATTCCTCTTCAGTTCTCTGCTGGTAAAGAAAGGGTGTCACTTTTATAGAAGTGGGCCATTGTCGACACCCTATAATCAGAAACAGTAGCACAGAGGATTTGTGCAGGAGGACAGGGAGGCAATAAGAGCAAAAACCTCAGTAGCTCTTCCCAAAGAAAGTGATTTTACTGAAATGGAGCATGGGGAAGTTCAAGTCTAAAGGCAATGTCAGAAAACAAATATTTTGGTGGAAGAGTCTGCAACAAGCTAAATCATACTCAAGATAAAAGTTTTATAGCAAGAACCAGGAAAATCCCTTCTAGGATTAAGCCTCAAAGAATAAGTTCATTAAAAATAAGCCCCCAAAACTAAACTCAGACATGACTCCAGCAAAGTGGTTCAAATTTAATTGAGTTATACTGTAGAGCAATGTATGTCCCAGGTCATTGTCATAAATACCAAAGCAATCAGTCAATAATTAGACAAAAGCCATGTGTGATATAGAGGTAGTTTAACAACAAGATCAGAGAAAGAGACAGTAAAAGAAAGGCCTACGAAAACCACTCTTATTATAGGGTGAGTGTACATGTCCAAGGCTAAAAGCCTCTAAAGATAGACATTAGAGACCACAGACTGTGTGGGAAATGGATTTTATTGAAAAAGGCCAGTGAAAACACTAAGCAAATAAAAAGCAAGTAACATGGATAATGGGGAGAAGAGATCAATATCTTCACTGGCTACAATATATTATCTGAAATACCAAGTTTTCTACTAAAAGTTGTGAGACATAGAAGAAAAAGCAAAGTGTGACCCAACACAGGAAACTGAAAGAAGACAACAGAAGCTGCCTGTGAGAGGGCCCAGATGTTGGACTTTGGAGAGAAAGACTCAAATAAACTGTTAAAAATATATTCAAAGAACCAAATAAAAGAATAATCAAATATGAATAAGATATGATAATAATGTCTCATCACATACATAATATAAATAATGAATAGAAAGTATTCAAAAATAAAAATTTGAGAGTTGAAAATTATAATTTAAACAAAAATGCACTAGAGGAGCTCAAGAGTAGGCATGATCTGGCATTAAGAAACAAAACAAATAAGCAAAGGGAAAAAGGGAGAGAGAGAGGGAGAATAGGAGAGAGAAAGAAGCAAACCAAGAAACAGACTCTTACCTATAGACAACAAAATTATCATTACCAGAGAGGAGGTGGGTGGGGGGATAGGTGAAGTAAGTGAAGGGAATTAAGGATTACACTTGTGATGAGCAACAGGTGATGTATCAAAGTGTTAAATCACTATATTGCACACCTGAAACTGATATTACACAGTATGCTAACTGGAATTTGAATAAAAAGTTGATTGATGATAGAAAGAAAGAAAGAAAGAAAGAGATGATAGATAGATAGATATAGATGATAGGTAGATGATAGAAAGATAGGTAGATAGATAGATAGATAATAGATATGCAGAAAGAAAGAAAGAAAGAAAGAAAGAAAGAAAGAAAGAAAACTGGAGAGTGACATGTAAAAGAATAGAATTGGACCACTTTCTAAAACCTTATGCAAAAATAAACTAAAAGGCATTAAAGACCTAATTGTGAGATTTAAAACTATGAAAATCCTGGAAGTGGGGTGCCTGGGTGACTCAGTTAAGTGTCTGACCCTTGATTGGCTTAGGCCATGATCTCATGGAGCCCCACCTCGGGTTATATGCTAACAGTGCAGAGCCTAGTTGGGATTCTCTCTGTCTCTGCCCCTCTCTCTGCCCCTGTGGCTCAAAATAAATCAATAAAATTTTTAAATTCCTGGAAGAAAACACAGGCAGTAATTTCTCTGAAATTCACTGAGCAACATTTTTCTAGATATGTCTCCTGAGGCAAGGGAAACAAAAGCAAAAATAAACTATTGGGACTACATCAAATTAAAAGTCTTTTTCACTGTGAAGGAAACCGTTAGCAAAATGACAAGGCAACCTACTGAATGGAACAAGATACTTGCAAATGATATATTTGGTAAGGGGTTAATATCCAAAATATATAAAGTATGCAACTCAACACCAAAAAACCCCAAATAATTTGATTAAAAATGGGCAGAGGATCTGAATAGACATTTTTTTTCCCAAAAAGACATGCAGATGGCCAGCAGACACAGGAAAAGATGCTTAATATCATTAATTATCATAGAAAAATAAATTAAAACCACAATGAAATATCACATTACACCTGTCAGAATGATTGAAATAAAAAAGGCAAGAAATAACGTGTTGGCAAGGATGTGCAGAAAAAATAATCACAATTGTATACTGCTGGTTGGAATGTTAATTGGTATAGCCACTGTGGAAAATAGTGTGGAGAGTCTTCAAAAAATTAAAAATAAAAATCCCATATGATCCAATAATTCCACTACTGGGTGTTTACAAACCAAAAAAACAAAACACTCATTCGAAAAGATATATGCATCCCTATGCTTACCACAGCATTATTTACAATAGTCAAAATATGAAAGCAACCTAAGTGTCCATCAACAGACAAATGGATAATAAAGATGTGGTGTACACACACACACACACACACACACACACACATGAAAATTATATAGCCATAAAAAGGGTTGAGCTTTTGTCACTTGGGACATAATGGGTGGACCTAGAGATTATTATGCTAAGTGAAATAAGTCAGACAAAGAATGACAAATACAAAATGATTTCACTTATTGTGGGATCTAAAAAAATGAATAAACAAACAAAAAGTGAAATCAGAACTATAAATACAGAGAAAAAACTCATGGTAGCCAGAGAGGAAGGGGGTGGTATATGGGAAAATGGGTGAAGGGGAGTGGGGGATACAGATTTCCAGTTATGGAATGAATCAATCATGGGGATAAAAGGCACAACATAGAGAATATAATCAGTGATAGTGTAATAGTGTTTGTTGTATGGTGACAGAAGGTAGCTACACTTGTGGTGAGCATAACATAATGTATAAATTTGCCAAATCACTATGTTCTACCCCTAAAACTAATGTAATACTCTATCAATAATACTCAAATTATTTTTTAAAAAGAATCAATAAACTTGAACATATATCAATAGAAAGATTATGCAATTGGAATAATAGGGAGGGGAAAAAAGAAAAATGAACAGAGCCTGAAAGTGAAATAAGTCAGAGAAAGACAAATACCATATATCTCTCACATTGGAACATAAAGAACAAATGAACAAATACACAACCAAACCAAACCAAACAAAACAAAACCCAGACTCTTAAATACAGAAAACAAACTGGTGGTTGTCAGAGGGAAGGTGGGTGAGGAGATGGGTGAAATAAAGGAGATTAAGAGAAACAGAATTCTGCCTATAAAATAAATAAGTCACAGAAATGAAAAGTACAGGAATACAGTCAATAATATAATAATGTTGTATAATGGCAGATGGTGACTACACTTACCATGGTGAGCACTGAGTAATGGATAGAATGGCTAAATCAATATGTTGTACACCTGAAACTAACATAATACTGTGTTATTTTCAATAAAAAATTAAAGAAAGTAAACAACAACAGAAAAGTGCTCCAGTAAAATGGGAGAGTAGGAAGCTCCCAGTTCTCCTGCCTAAAGAAGATATCTGAACCAACTTAATAAGATCTTTGTAAAACAAAGGTTTAAAGCAACAAAGCAAACACATGATCAAGAGGAAGTTGTGTCCAAAATGACAGGAAAGTTTTGTGATGTTTTACTCACCCTTCCCACTATTCCTTCCTAGTGCAACCGGGATCTTGAGCACTCTCAGTCCAGTCCTATTTCCCACCCACAAACCAGATGGAAAAGCACAGACCTCATTTGCAAATTTTTACAAATATCTGTCCTAACTTATCAGGGGCTACCTGAAATTTTGTATTCTATCAAGATTATATATATATATATATATATATATATATATACACACACACACACACACACACACACACACATAATATATATATATGCAAATACAAATATATTGTATATATTATATATAATGTATCATATATACTATGTACAATATATCATATATTATGTATAATATGATATATTATATATATTATATATATTTGTCTTTGCATATATATAATGCAAATTATATATATATATATATATATATATAGTGCAAATTATAACATTAACATTAAAAATTAATGAACAGAATGAGAGTAGTATTTGGCGGCACCTGCCTGGCTCTGTTGGTTAAGCATCAGACTTCGGCTCAGGTCATGATCTCACAGTTTGTGAGTTCAAGCCCTGCATAGGGCTCTCTGCTGTCAGTGCAGAGCCTACTTGGGATTCTCTCTCTCCCTTTCTCTCTGCCCTTCCTCCACTCTCCTTCTCTCCCTCTCTCTCTCTCCCTCTCTCTCTCTCTCTCTCTTTCTCTCTCTCTCAATAATAAACTTTTTAAAACATTTTTAATGTTTATTTATTTATTTTAATTTTTTAATGTTTGTTTATTTTTGAAGAAAAGAAACAGAGTGAAAGTGGAGGAGGGCAGGGAGAGGGAAACACAGAATCTGAAAGAATACTTACAACTCAATCATAATACAAATAACCAAATTATAAAAAGCAAAGAATTTTAATCAATAACTTTCTAAAGAAGATATATAAGTGGCCAATAAGCATATGAAAAGATGCTTATTATTAATTAACTAGCAAATCAAAAACACAATGGAATATTACTTCACATGAATTAGAATGGCTAAAATGAAAACAACATACGAGATCAAGTGTTGACAAAGGTTGGAGAAATCTGAGCCCTCATGTATTGCTGGTGCAATTGTAAATGGTGTGGCCATTGTCAAATGCTAAGTGTATATTGACTATACATCCCAGCAGTTTCACTCCTAGGTACACACTAAAAAGAAATGAAAGCACATGTCCACACCAAACCTCTATAGAACATTCTTCAGTCTTTGTAACAGCAAAAAAAATGGAAATAAACTCAAATGTCCACCAACTCATGAATGAGTGAATAAAATGGAGTTATATCCACATAAATGTATATTATTTATCAATAAAAATAATAATGTATTGATACATGCTACAAAATGGGTGATTTGGACAACCTTTTCTAAATGGAAAGATAGTAGTCAGAGAAGACCACATCTTATATACTTCCATTTCTATGGGATGTCCACAATAGTTAAAACTATAGCACAAGTAGGTTAGTAGTTGTGTAGAGCTGAGGAGTCTTGGGACAAATGAAGAATAAATACCAGTGGGTATTATATTGTTTTGGGAGTAATGAAAATATTCTAAAATCAATTGTCATGATGGTTTCCCAGCTGTGAATATAATAAAAAAATCATTAAATAATGCCTTTAATTCAATTATTCATTTTTTGGGTGTTGAATTTTATAAGTTCTGTATATATTTTGGATACTAACCGTTTATACGATATGTCATTTGCAAATATCTTGTCTCATTCTGTAGGTTGTCTTTTAGTTTTGTAATTTCCTTTGCTGTGCAGAAGCTTTTTATTTTGTTGAGGTCCCAAATGTTTATTTTTGCTTTTGTTTCCATTTCTTCAGGAAATATATTTAGGAAGTAGTTTCTAAGGACAATGGGAGAGACATTCCTGCCTGTGTCATCCTCTAGGATTTTTACAGTTTCAGGTCTCACATTTAAGTACTTAGTCCATTTTGATTTTATTTTCGTATATGTTGTAAGAAAGTGGTCTGTTGTTTTTTTTTTTGTTTGTTTGTTTGTTTTTGCATGTTGCTCTCCAGTTTTCCCAATACCATTGGTTAAACAGACTGTCTTTTTCTCATTGGATATTCTTTCTTGCTTTGTCAATGATTAATCGACCATAAAGCTGTGCATTCCTTTCCGGGTTTTCTATTCTGTTCCATTAATCTATTTGTCTATTTGTGTCAGTATCTTACTGTTTTAATCACTACAGATTTGTAATATAACTAGAAGTCCAGAATTGCAACGTCTCCAGCTTTCATTTCTTTGTCAAGGTTGCTTTGGCTATTTGGGGCATTTCTGATTCCATACAAATTTTAGGATTGTTTGTTCTAGGTCTGTGAAAAATGTTCTTGGTATTTTGATAGAGATTGAATTAAATGTGTAGATTGTTTTAGGTAATATAGGCATTTTAATGATATTTGTTTTCTCATCCATGAGCATGGAATGCCTTTCAATTTTTTTGTGTCCTCTTCAATCTCTTTCATTAGTGTTTTGTAATTTTCAGAATACAGGTCTTTCACCTCTTTGGTTAGGTTATTTCCTAGGTATCTTATGCTTTTTGGTGCAATTGTAAATAAGGCTGATTCCTTAATTTCTCTTTCTGCTGTTTCATTATTGGTGTACAGAAATGCAACCAATTTCTGGGGTGTCTGGGTAGCTCAGTTGGTTGACCATTGGACTCTTGATTTTGGCTCAGGTCATGATACAGGGTCATGGATCAAGCCCCATGTCAGACTATGTACTCAGCATGGAGCCTGCTTAAGATTCTCTCCTCTCTCTCTCTCTCTCTCTCTCTCTCTCTCTCTCTCTCTCTCCCTTTTCCACTTTCCCCCACTTGTGCACCCTCTCCAAAACAAAACAAAACAAAACAAAAAATAATTAAACAAAGAAATTTAACAGACTTCTGTATGTTGATTTTATATCCTATGAATTTACTGAATTCATGTATAGGTTCTAGCAACTTTTGGGTGGAGTCTTTTGGGTTTTCTGTATAGAGCACAGAGTAATACAATTAACAGATGGGCAGAAGACATGAATAGATATTTTTCCAAAGGAGACACACAGATGCCCAATGGAGACATGAAAAGATGCTCAAAATAAACCATCATCAGGGAAATACAAATCAAAACTGCAATGAGATATCACCTCACATCTGTCAGAATGGCTAAAATCAGCAACCTGCAAACAACAGGTGTTGGCAAGATGTGGAGAAGGGGGAACTCTCTTGCACTGTTGGTAGGAATGCAAATGGGTGAAGCCAGTCTGAAAAACAGCATAAAACTTCCTCAAAAAGTTCAAAACAGAACTACTGTGTGATCTAGCAATTGCACTACTGGGTATTTACTCCCAAAATATAAAAATACTAATTCAAAGGGATACATGCATCCTGATGTTTATAACAGTATTATATAATAGCCAAATTATGGAAATAGCCCAAATGCCCATCAACCAATGAATGAATAAAGAAGAAGTGGTATATGAGGCCTCTGGGTGGCTCTATCAGTTAAGCAACTGACTCTTGATTTTGGCTTGGGTCATAATCTCATGGTCCTGGGATGAAGCCCAGTGTCATGGAACCTGGTTGCGATTCTCTCTTTCCCCCTCTCTCTCTCTCTTGCTCCCCCACTCATTCTCTCTTTCTCTGTCTCTCTGTCTCTGTCTCTCTCTAAATAAACATTAAAAAAAGAAGTGACATATACATGTAATGAAATATTACTCAACCATAAAAAAGAATGAAATCTCGCCATTTTGTAATGACACAGATGGAGCTAGAGGGTATTATGTTAAGTGAATTAAATAGGTCAATCAAAGAAAGACAAATACCATATGATTTCACTTATAGCTGGAATTAAAAAACAAAACAAATTGTGCATATACAAAAAGAGAGAGAGAGAGAGAGAGAGAGAGAGAGAGAGAGAGAGACAAGCCAAGAAATTGACTCTTAAGTATAGCAAACAAACTGATGGTTACCAGAGAGGAGGTGGTTGGGAGATGGGATAAACAGATGCAGTTGTTGTGATAATAATCAGGTGTTGAATGTAAGTATACATATGAAACTAACATCACACTGTATGTTAACTGTAATTTAAATAAAAAACTTAAAAATATCATACACTTAAATGATGAGTTGCATGTTATATGAATTATGTCTTAATAAAGCTATTTTTAAAAATTACCTGTGAGATGAATGCCCATATATAACTTCTAAAAAGGAAAGAGATAAAGTTTTCCTGTTGACTGCAAGGTAAGAGAAGAAAAATGTCAGCTTGGGTCTAAAAAATTTTGCCTTAGGACAAGTCAAAAGTTCAGGGAACATGGAATACCATATTGGTTTGGAGAAACAAAAGCAGCAGAATCTGTGACCAGCTTTGTGGGGCTCTGAGAGGCAACGTGCCAACTTGCTGGTAACTCTTTCCAACCAATAGCATTCCATGTGACAATACAGTATGTGGTAGCATAGCTAGTTGCCAGGGTGTGCTCAAAAAATGGGCAGAGAGTACTTCAAAGTCTGAGGTGATATGTCAGTGATGTTTCACAGACTTCTTAGATTCTATCTCACGAGTCCCCCTGGAGTCTAGGCTTATTGCTTCCTGTCAGTTCCATTGTGATGTCAGAGTAGTTGTGAACCACAGGATCCCACCTCTGAGGCCAGAGAACTCTGCTCATGTCACCACTTCTGACCTTAGCAGGCTTAAGTCCAGTTAATGTACCTGCCCATGGGAAAACTGACCAGTTAGAAACCGAGCATAGTAGGGAGCTGTTGGGTAACTTATTATTATTTTCTTTTTCTTCTGGATACTTCTGAGGCCCAGATTTTCTATTCAGCCTGTTCAAAGATATCTAACACCTGCCTACCTGCTGTGTCTGTTTGTAGCTAATCTGGAATTCCTGCAAGCACAGGAATGCATCCCTACACTTCCCTTCCTCTCTGTCTTTCAATTTCTCCCGTTATCATATGTGTGTAACAAAATTGGAGTCTTGCATTATTATTTAGCGTTTATATCATTAATAGTTTTCCCATCGAATTAAATATATTTTCAAAACATGAGTTGTAATGGATGCATTCTATTTCATCAAATAGATAATCTTAAATGAATCAATCAATAACATTATGGGCTATTTTTGTTCTCATTAGTTTATTTCCTTTTTTTAAAATGTTTTATTTATTTTTGAGATAGAGAGACACAGAGCATGAGAAGGGGAGGGGCAGAGAGAGAGGGAGACACAGAATCCGAAGCAGGCTCCAGGCTCTGAGCTGTCAGCACAGAGCCCAACACGGGGCTTGAACTCACAAACCGCGAGATCATGACCTGAGCCGAAGTCGGATGCTTAACCGACTGAGCCACCCAGGCGCCCCTCATTAGTTTATTTCCTTATTATAAATTTCAAAAATTGGAAATGTAGAGCCAAAATATTTTTTAAATGCGGTTTAAAATGTGCCCCAATAGTAGATCCTTATATCTGTGACACTTAAATGAATTAAATTTAAAGATAATAAAGTGTATACTTAGACTCTTTTAAAAAATGCACCCTAGTAAAACTGACTGTTTGAGGGAAGCCTGTCTTTGAGTTGTCAAAATTATGCCAAGGCAAATCCTCCTGTACCTCCATGGTTTCATATGAAAACATGTGCTGGGCAGAATAATGAAAGGCATTTATCTAAGGACCCTTACAGTCCAAGCCTTCTGGCTGGTCATTGTTTCCTGATATGGTGATATCCCAAATAAAAAGATGTAATATGAAAATAAATACATTATTCTATTCACACATAGAATGAAAATACTGAGTACAGAGATAGAATTTTGACAATAAAAAGCTATAATTAAAATCATTGACATGGTTTTAATAAAAGCTGTGTGTGTTTAAGGTATACAACATAAAGATTTGCTATACATAGAAAAATAATCACTGCAGTCAAGCTGATTAACACACCATCTCACATAATTACTTTTTGTATGTGTGTGGTTGAGAGCATCTGAAATCTTTTAGCAAACTTCCAATATTCAATACAGTAGTATTAAGTATAGACATCATTACATCATTAGACTTATTTTTCCTACATCATTTCAATTTAGTACACTTTAATCATCATCTCCCCATTTCGCCCACCCCCTGCTCCTGGTAACCACTTCTATATTTTGTTTCTATGTATTTTTTTTTATAATTCAAGTGTGTGTGAAATAAGATTTTTTTTTCTTTCTGTATCTGACTTATTTCATTTAGCAAAATGTTCTCCAATTTTATCAATGTTGTTGCAAATGTCAGGCCTTTTTTTTAAAGTCTAAAAATATTTAATTATATATGTGGTATATTGATAAATTGTGAGATTAGGTGATAGATAGATACAGATGATCTATCTCATAGATAGATCTCACAATTTGTTTTCCATTCATTTACAACAAACATTGAGGTTGTTTTCTTATCTTGTTATTGTGAGTAATGCTGATTATGGAAGCTCAGTTATCTCTTTGAAACACTGATTTTATTTCCTTTGGGTGAATACCCAGAACAGAAACTACTGGATCATATGGCAGATCTATTATTGGCTTTTTGAAGAATTCCTATGCTTTTTTTCGTAGTGGCTGCACCAGTTTATATTCCCTGGTAGTAGTTGACACTAGCTATCGTAATAGAAATACAGTGATATCCCCTTGTAATTTTTATTTGCATTTCCTTCATGATTAGTGATGTTGGGCACTTTTTATAAACCTGTCAACCACTTTTATGTTTTTGTTTGGAAAGTCCCTTTGCCAATTTTTAAATAAAAATGTTTGTTTTTATGTTATTGAGTTGTATGAGCTCTTTGTGTATTTTGGATATTAACCTCTTATCATTTATAAATATGTAGTTTGTAAATATTTTCTCCCAACCCACGGTTTGCCTTAGAAACAAATTTAACAAAGGAAATAAAATGTCTGTACACTGAAAAATAAAAAAAAATGGTGAAATAAATTGAAGAAGACACAAATAAATATAAAAATTTTCATGTCCATGGATTGGAAGAATTAATATTGTTAAAATGTCCATACTACCCAAAATGATATACAGATGCAATGCAATCCCTATCAAAATTCCAATGGCATTTTTCATACATATAGAAAAAAAATAATCCTAAAATTCGTATGGAACCACAAAAGGCCCAAAATAGATAAAACAATCTTGAGCAAGAAGAGCACATTTCCTAATTTCAAATTACATTACAAAGCTATAGTAATCAAAAGAATATGGTGCTGACATAAAAACAGATGGATATACCAATGAAACAAAATAGTCAAGAAATAATCCCAAACATATATGGCCAACTAATTTTTTTTTTAATTTTTAGTTTATTTTTATTTTATTTTTTTTAATATATGAAATTTATTGTCAAATTGGTTTCCATACAACACCCACTGCTCATCCCAAAAGGTGCCCTCCTCAATACCCATCACCCACCCTCCCCTCCCTCCCACCCCCCCATCAACCCTCAGTTTGTTCTCAGTTTTCAATAGTCTCATGCTTTGGCTCTCTCCCACTCTAACCTCTTTTTTTTTTTCCCCTTCCCCTCCCCCATGGGTTTCTGTTAAGTTTCTCAGGATCCACATAAGAGTGAACACATATGGTATCTGTCTTTCTCTGTATGGCTTATTTCACTTAGCATCACACTCTCCAGTTCCATCCATGTTGCTACAAAGGGGCAGAAAACATGAATAGACACTTCTCTAAAGAAGACATCCGGATGGCCAACAGGCACATGAAAAGATGCTCAACGTCGCTCCTCATCAGGGAAATACAAATTAAAACCACACTCAGATATCACCTCACGCCAGTCAGAGTGACCAAAATGAACAAATCAGGAGACTATAGATGCTGGAGAGGATGTGGAGAAACGGGAACCCTCTTGCACTGTTGGTGGGAATGCAAACTGGTGCAGCCACTCTGGAAAACAGTGTGGAGGTTCCTCAAGAAATTAAAAATAGACCTACCCTATGACCCAGCAATAGCACTGCTAGGAATTTACCCAAGGGATACAGGAGTACTGATGCATAGGGGCACTTGTACCCCAATGTTTATGGCAGCAGTCTCAACAATAGCCAAATTATGGAAAGAGCCTAAATGTCCATCAACTGATGAATGGATAAAGAAATTGTGGTTTATATACACAATGGAATACTACGTGGCAATGAGAAAGAATGAAATATTTTTATTTTATTTTTGAGAGAGAGATGGAGAGCAAGCTGGGGAGGGGCAGAGAGAGAGGGAAACAAAATCCCAAGCAGGCTCCGTGCAGTCAGCACAGAGCCCAATGCAGGGCTCAAACTCATAAATCATGAGATCATTACCGAGCCAAAATCAAGAGTCAGACACTCAACCAACTGAGCCACCCATGTGCCTCTGGCCAACTAATTTTGACAAGGGCACCAAGAATACATGGTGAGGAAGGAGAGTTTCTTCAATAAATGGTACTGGGAAAACTGGATATCCACATGCAAGATGATGAAACTGAACCGTTATCTTACACCATAAGTAAATCCAAACTATATTAAAAGTTTAAACATAAAACCTGAAATCATAAAACTCCTAGAAGAAAACATAAGGAAAAACTCCTTTATATTGGCCTTGGCAATGATTTCTGTGGATGACATGAAACGTTTAGACAATAAGAGTAAAAATAAACAAGTGGGACTTCATCAAACTAAAAATCTTCTCAGTAGCAAAGGACACCATTAGCAAAATAAAAAGGCAACATAGAGATTGGGGAAAATATTTGCAAATTGCATATTCTAATACAAAATTACAACCAAATATGACCGATTATTATAGATGAACCTGAAACTTTTGCCAAGAGCAAATTCTTAAAGTTTGTCCCCAGAGGAACTTTGACCTTATTCTTTCTTGTGTAAGTCTCACTGCTTTTATTTACCTCACATTAGAGTACCTGGAAGTTCTGGTATTTCTTTTTCTTTTAATTTCATCATTTGAGGAGTCTTTCATAATAAGCAATGGATACAGCCTAGCAGGGGTGCCTGGGTGGCTCAGTCATTTGAGAGTATGACTTTTAATTTCAGCTCAGGTCATGATCTCACAGTTCGTGAGATGGAGCTCCATGTAAGGCTCTGCACTGACCTTATGGAACCTGCTTGGGATTCTCTCTTTCTCCCCCTCTCTCTGCCCCTCCTCTGCTTGTGCTCTCTTTCTCTTTCAAAATAAAAAAAATAAATAAACTTAAAAAAAAAAAGACAGCCTAGCATAGGAAAAAGACAGACTTAACATGCAACAGGCTTGCATCTGAATTTTACTTCTACTACCCTTTAAAATAGGAACACAGATAATTTCTTTAAACTTTTTATTTTATTTTTTATGAGGTGAAATTCAAATACCATTAAATTAAGCATTTAATTGAATAATTCAGTGACATTTAACATACTCATAATCTTATGCAGCCACCTAGTTCCAAATATTTTTATCATCACATACCCGCCTCCCATTAAACAGTTGCTCCTCTCTCCCTCCCATCAACCTCTGGTAACCAACATCACATGTCCTATCTGTGTGGACCTGCCTATTCTAGGTATTGCACATTAATAGAATCATTCAATAGGCGACTTTTGCATCTGACTTTTTTCACTTAGCATAATGTTTTCAAGGTTCATTGTAACATGCATCAGTATTTCAATCCTCTTCATGGTGATTCATATTCTGTCATATGTATATACATCAATTTGTTTTATCCATTCACATGTTAATGAACATTTGCTTTTTTTCTACCTTTTGGCTATCATAAGTGGTGCTACTATGAACATGTGTGTACGTGTATTTGTTTGAATACCTTTTATTAATTCATTTGGGTACATATCTATGCTGCACCATATGGTAATTCTATATTTAACTTTTTGAGGAACTGCAAAACAATTTCCACAGTGGCTGACTTAATTTACATTTCTACCAGCAATGTATGAGGGTTTCAATTTTTCTTTATCTTCCACAATGCTTGTCATTTTCATTTTTTATAGTTCTCCTAGTGGGTGTGAAGTGGTACTTCACTGTGGTTATAATTTGCATTTCCCTAATGATCTATGATGTTAGACATCTCTCTATGTGTTTGATGGCTATTTGTGTATTTTCTTCAGAAAACTGTCTACTCAAGGTCTTTGCCCATTTTCAACTGCATTATTTGTCTTTCTGTTGTTGAGTTGTAAGATTCCATTATATAGTATGGATGTTAGACTCTTACCAGATACATTATTTGCAAATATTTTTACACCATTCTGTGGGTTGTCTTTTCCACTTTCTTAATAACGTCCTATATGCACAAAATTTTAATTTTTATGAAGTCAAATTCAACTACTCTTTCTTTTGGTGCTTCATACTTTTTTGTCATATTTGAGAATTAATAGCCATATCCTAGATTATGAGGACTTGTTCCTATGTTTTCTTCTAAGAGTTTTATGGTAATAGCTCTTATAGTTGGTTGCTGATCCATTTTGACTTAAAATTTGTGTATGGTATGCAATAGAAGTTCAACTTCATTTTTTATGCAAGTAGATATCCAATTGTCCTGGTGCAATTTGTTGAAAAGACTGTTCTTTCCTGAATTGAATGGTCTTGGTTATAGATGTACGGATTTGTTTCTGGATTCTCAATTCTGCTCTCTTATATGTATATGAATATTTTTTGCCAGTCCTACACTGCTTTGATTACTGTATATTTGTAGTAAGTTTTGAAATTGGAAAGTGAGAGTCTCCAGTTTTCTCCTTTTTTAAAGATTGTTTTAGCTATTCAGGTTTCCTTGCAATTTCATATTTTTTGAGAATCAGCTTTTCCATTTTTTTCAAAAAAAAAAGTTCATTGGGATTTTGATAGGAGTTGAATAGAATTTGTAAATTCTTTGGGCATAATTGCCATTTAACAATAGTGTTTTTAAATCCATGAACACGCTTTTTGTTCATTTAAGTCTTCTTTAATTTCTTTGACCATGATTTTGTAAATTTTAGTGTACAAGTCTTGTATCTCCTTGATTAAATTTATTCCTAGATATTTTATTCCTTTGAATGCCATTGCAAATGGAATTATATCCTTTATCTCATTTTCAGGTTTTTCATTGCTGTTGTGTTGAAACACAATTGTCTTGAATACGTTCATCTTGTACCTTGCAACTTTACCAAATTCTTTATTAGCTCTAATATTTTGTGAATTCTTTAGGATTTATATATATATATAATATATATAATATATACAAACATATTATATATATATATATATTATATATATTATATATAATATATATAAGCATGAATATATATATATGAGCATGAATTATATATATATTATATATATAATATATATAATATATATATATATGAGCATGTTATCTCTGAATAGAGAAAATTTAACCTTTTTCTTTCGAATTTGAATGTCTTTTATTTTTCTTTTCTAATTACTGTGGCTGAAACTCCTAGTACAATGTTGAATATCTGTGGTGAAAGTGGATATCCATATCTTATTTCTGATCTTAGGAGGAAAGTCTTAAGTCCTTACACCATTAAGCAGGATATTAGCCATGGACTCTTCATGAGTACCGTTAATCATGTTGAAGATGTTCTTTCTTCTTCCTTGTTTTCTGAAATGGTTTTAATCATTAGATGTTGCTGTTAAAGCATTTGTAAAATACTTTTTCTGGGTCAATTGAGACGATCATTTCCTTTTCCTTCACTCTATTAACATGATACATTACATTGGTTGATTTTCTTATGCTAAATGACCGTTATTTTTCTGGGATAAATCCCACTTGTTCATAGTATAAAATTCTCTTAATATGCTATTGGATTCAATTTGCTTGTATTTTGTTGGGGATTTTGCAACTATATTTATTAGCTTTTGTTGTTTTGTTTTTGTTTTTGGTTTTGTTTGTTTCTTACAAAGTCTGTCTGGCTTTGCTATCAGGATAATGCTGAAGTCATAGAATGAATAAGAAGTGTTAGTTCCTCATTTAGTTTTTGGAAATGTTTGGAAAAGATTGGTTTTAATTTTCCTTTAAGCATTTGGCAGAATTCATGTAGACATGTAGTGGATATGTAGACATCTAGTCCTGGACCTTTTGTTGTTGTTGTTGGAGTGTTTTTATTACAAATGACAAACTTGTCAAGAAATTTTATTTCTTCTTGAATCAGTTTTGGTAATTTGATTACTACTGGAAATTTGCCAGTTTTCACCAGGTCATGTAATTTGTTGCTGTACAATTGTTCATAGTATTTTTCATATATTTTTTATTTCTGTAGCATTGGCAGTAATTTTCTCACTTTCATTACTGGTTTTATTTATTTGTGTCTGCTCTCTCTCTCTCTTTTTTTTTTTTTTTTTTTTGTCAATCAAACAATCAAAATAAGTATGTGAAGTTTGTTGATCTTCCAAGAAACTAGTTTTTGGTTTTGTTGATTCTGTCATTGTTTTTCTACTCTCTTTCATTTATTTCCATTCTACAACTTCCTTCATTGTGCTACTTTTGTGTTTAGTTTTCTCTTCTTTTCCTAGTTCTTTAAAGTATAAGGATGGATTATTGATTTGAGATTTCATTGAAAAAAAAAACAGATATTTGTTGCTATAAATTTTCCTCTAGCCCAGCTTTCACCACATTTGATAGTTTTGGTATAATGTGCATTTATTTTTGTTCATTTCTAAGTATTTTATAATCTCCCTTTTTATTTCTTTTTTTGACTTATTGGTAGATGAATTGGAGTTACCACATATTCTTATTGGGAATATGAAATGGTGCAAACTCTATAGAAAAATTGTTGGTAGTTAGACGCCTCGAATTAGATGTATTCAATAAGTTAAATATACAGAATTAAAATATAACCCAGTGATTTCACTCCTGGGTATATATTTTGTAAAAGATTGAAAACAAATGTGAAAGAAAAACCTGTACAGAGAGGTCCATAGCAGCACTATTCATGGTAGTCAGAGTTAGAAACAACCAAAATGATTATCAAGTGATGAACCTATAAAGAAAATGTAGTATATTCATACAATGATGGATTATTTATCCATAAAAAGGAAGATAGTACTATAGTATTCATAATTTTCCAGAGGATTAGATAGATAGATAGATAGATAGAGATAGAGAATTTTTAAGGGAATTTGCTCATACAATTACACAAGATGGAAAACCCAAAATCTGCAGGTAGGTTGGCAAATTTGGAGACCCAAGGTGAAGATGAAACAGTTATGGAAAAGGATGGTGGTGATGATTGCCAACAATGTGAATGTCTTTAATGCCACACAGTTAATTTTGCTACTTGTGTCTGAAGACAGTGTGCTGTCAGATTCCCCTCTTTCTTAGGATAGGTCAGTCACTTCCTTAAGACCTTCAACAGGTTGAATGAGGCCCACCCATATTATGAGAGCAATCTACTTAGGCAAAATCTACCGATTTAAATGTTTATTTCATTTAAATAACATCTCAGCAACATATATCTGGGTACTATAACCTATCGAAGTTGACCCAAAATTTGCCATCACAAGTACTGATATATGCTATAACATAGATGAATCTTAAAAATATTATGATAAATAAAAGAAACCAGATACAAAAGTCACATATTGTGTGAGTCCATTTTTATGAATGCCAAGAGTAGGCAAATTCAAAAGATAGAGAGCAGATTAGCGTTTATCAGTGGAATAAGGAGTTGATGTCAATGGGTACAGAATTTCCTAAGGCAATAAAATATTCTAGAAATAGATAGCAGTAACGATTGCACAATATTGTGAATATACTAAATACCACTGAATTATTTTACAGTTTAAACTTCTCAAAAGTTTAAAATATCTCAAAATGAGATACCACTTCACAACCATTAGGATGACTGTTATAAAGTAACAAACAAACAAACAAAAAACAGAAAATAAGGTATGTTGGTAAGGATGTGGAATCTCTGTGCACTGCTAGTGGGAAATTAAATAGTGTAGCCATTGTGCAAAACAGTATGGTAATTCCTCAAAATATTAAAACTAGAATTACCATATCATCGAGCAATTTAAATTCTGCATATATATCGACCCCCCCCCAAAAAAAGCAGGAACTCAAACCAGTATTTGTACACCCATTTTCATAGAAGTATTATTTATAATAGCAAAAAGAGGAGGCAACACAAGTGTGCATTGATGGAGGAATGGGTAAAAAAAAATCTGATATATATACATATAATTCATGGAGAAATTCATGGAGACATAAAGTAAAATGGTGGTTGCCAAGAGTTAGGGCAAGGGAGAAATGGAGAGTAAATGTTTCATGGTACAGAGTTTGACTACTCTAGGTATTTAATATAAGTGGAATGGCACAGTATTTATTCTTTATGACTAGCTTATTTTATTTAGCATAATATTGTCAAGGTTTACCCATGGTGTTGGCTATTCAATAAGGTGAATGTACTTGATACCACAAAATTGTACACTTAAAAATAGTTATAATGGAAAATGTTATCTTATGTGTATTTTATCACAGTTGGATGTTTTTAGAATGGTGAATTTTTTATTATGTGCATTTCACTCCTTCTGCCCCCCAAAATACGATACAGTAGGATATTGTTGAACAATGTTTATGTGTGAGAAGTGACAGAACACAGATAAATAAGCGCCATACTGAAATTTAAATGACTTAGTGTCTAAACTTTGACTCTGCTGACACAAGTCAAGCACAATCTCACAGACTCAGCAGTATCCTTTGTAAAATACTGATATTATCTGTATGTGTATCCTAGATTTGGCACATGGGGACACTCATAATAAAAATGGTGGTAGTGTCATTATGTCAATTCATTTGAATCTTACAGTATATCATATGACTCTATGATGACACATCCTGTAGGAGTTAAAAGATTTATTAAGGAAACATTTTCTGACTGCTTATTCTCTACCACACACATGATGGGTAGAGTCTAGCTTGGGGAAAATAGATATGAAAAAATAAATGACTAGACTGTTGGAATGAGCAAATGTAATATCATGAGGGTAAAATAAAAGGAATTATTTTCTTCAGGCACCAGAATTTCAGAGAAGGATGATATTGATGTGGACAGAGGCTATCAGCTATACCTTCAAGGAGGAGGCCGAACCCAAACTGTGCCTGGCAAGACATGGAGGAAGCAAATTAGGTTGTGAGAAAGCTAGTAATGCTCAATAGTCTGGGGTTGGGAATGGGTCATGCTGTACCACAAAAGGGTAGGAGCCTGGTGGTGGTGAGTCTTGGGTGCCCATAAATGGAGGAAAATGGGTAAAAGAATGATTGGCTCAAGCTGTGAAGAACCTTGAGGGTGACAATGAGACATTCTTTAGGCAGTACAGAATGATGGAGAATTCTTCAGCAGAAGAGAGACCTTAGGAAACCAAGCTAGAAGATCAATATTAAATGCTTCATGATCCAAAGCACTAGACTGTTTATATTTGATCCCCACTCTACCTCCTACTA
Organism: Panthera tigris; assembly: GCF_018350195.1. Classification (NCBI taxonomy): domain Eukaryota; kingdom Metazoa; phylum Chordata; class Mammalia; order Carnivora; family Felidae; genus Panthera; species Panthera tigris. The sequence goes on along the minus strand of NC_056667.1, from coordinate 108,650,007 downwards.
CCCTCGTAAACTTGGGCAAATTACTTAAACTCTATGTACCTCTCTATATTTTGATATGGAAAATGAAACTAATAAAAACACCTGTCTGAAAAGGCTGTTGTGGAGGCTAATTGAGATCATTCATGTAAAGCTCTTAGTCCTGTAAATGGTAAGTGTTCAATAAATGTTAGCTGTTGTTATTGTATATAGGGAAAACTAGAAAGAGGATTTTTTTAATATGAAATTTATTGCCAAATTGGTTTCCATACAACACCCAGTGCTCATCCCAAAAGGTGCCCTCCTTAATACCCATCACCCACCCTCCTCTCCCTCCCACATCCCATCAACCCTCAGTTTGTCCTCAGTTTTTAAGAGTCTCTTATGCTTTGGCTCCTTCCCTCTTTAACTTTTTTTTCCTTCCCCTCCCCTATGGTCTTCTGTTAAGTTTCTCAGGATCTACATAAGAGTGAAAACAGGGGCGCCTGGGTGGCGCAGTCGGTTAAGCCTCCGACTTCAGCCAGGTCACGATCTCGCGGTCCGTGAATTCGAGCCCGGCGTCAGGCTCTGGGCTGATGGCTCGGAGCCTGGAGCCTGTTTCCGATTCTGTGTCTCCCTCTCTCTCTGCCCCTCCCCCGTTCATGCTCTGTCTTTCTCTGTCCCAAAAATAAATAAAAAAACGTTGAAAAAAAATTTTTTTTTTAAAAAAAGAGTGAAAACATATTGTATTTGTCTTTCTCTGTATGACTTATTTCACTGAGCATAACACTCTCTAGTTCCATCCATGTTGCTACAAAAGGCCATATTTCATTCTTTCTCGTTGCCACGTAGTATTCCATTGTGTATATAAACCACAATTTCTTTATCCATTCATCAGTTGATGGACATTTAGGTTCTTTCCATCATTTGGCTATTTTTGAAAGTGCTGCTATAAACATTGGGGTACAAGTGCCCCTATGTATCAGCACTCCTGTATCCCTGGGGTAAATTCTTAGCAGTGCTATTGCTGGGTCATAGGGTAGATCTATTTTTGAGGAAAATTTTAAAGCAAAGAAACCAACTAAGACAATATTTCTAAGTTCCATTAGAAGAGATCTGTACTTTGATTTGGGATAGTGGAAAAGACAAAGAACAGAAGCAAGACTTCAGAGTTTTCAGCATAAAGGGGCTCAGGACATCATTCCTTCATTTTCTTTTATTTTCCCCATCTTTCTATTTTATTGACCATATCTCTAGGGAATTAGGCATATTCTTCTCCATTCTTTGTGTCTTCAAATAAGGCGTATTTATATGTTTGACAAAGCAGATTATCCAGTGAGTAGAGCATGGTAATGGTTGAGTTTTCATTATTGCTTTACTTGTACAACCTTGGTGAGCTAATGTACCTTCTTAAAGGTCAGGCTTGGCTTTTTCATCTATAAAAGTACAGGGTTGGCTTATTTAGCATTTCCATGTTGCTCTTCGGGGATGCTAATGGGACTGCCAGAAAAGTGGCCATTGTTCAAATAAGTTTACAAAATATTTGATATTTTCTTCCTAGAGGTTTAAAAAGGAAAATGGAATGCTAAAAACCCTAGAAATTTATGCAATAAAAATGCCTGTGGAATTGTAGTCATTTTAACATCTCTTGACTTACTTGAGTATGGAGCATACAATCATCCCACAGAGCCATACAACAAGGAGCCACAAGCTAGGAAACTCTGGATTAGGGTTTTTCATGGGCTTCCCAACCCAAGTAAGCCTCTATCTATAATTGCAACCCAATATGGTTGCAAACAGGCTGCTAGTGCTACAGCACTATCAAGAGAAAGTATTTAATGTAAGAGCTTCTCTCCTTCCTCTTTTACCCCTGCATAATGTCTTTACAAGTGAGTAACAGAGCATACTTAATACTTTCAGAATTAAAATGCAAAAAGGGGCCCTGGAGGCAATGCTTAATTGGAGATTTTTGAAAGGGGGGGGAGTCCTTCCTTGCAAATGTCAAATGCATTCTACAGATATTTTCCCACCATGGAGGTTGTTTTGGACAGTTTCAAAATCTAGAAGTCAGGGTGAAAGGGGATCTCTCTAATTTCTTTTCATTTTCTCAGGTAATAGCACTCCCGAATGAGTTACTCAACTGCCTCTTCTTCCAGACTATTAACCTATGAACACTCCTGCAGAGTTCCTCTTTTATCTCAGGGAAGGAATTTTGGATGGACCAGGCACCAGGCAAACAGTGCCTCTCTCCGCTAAAGAGCTGCCACTGATATTACTTCTCCTCACCTTTAGTCTAAGGGCTTATTTCTTAAAATGAGAAATAGGCATTGAGAGAAGAACTCTCTGAGAAGGTGATGGAAAGGGCCTCATTCAATCTGGAGGGGGACAAAAGAAGACGTGTGATAAAATAACCGACTATAAGGGCCAAGAGAGGTTAGACAAGGAAAGGCTGCTTGTTCTCATTAGGAAATTGAAATGGACTTGTGAAGACTGGTTTTGATGAAGAAGTATGTTTTGAGATTAAATATTAAAAGAAAATGAAAAGGAGAACCCAATAAACAGTAATACAATGACTTGATGGATAGATGGGTAGATGGATGGATGGATCTAGAGAGTGGATGGATGGAGGAAAAATGGAGACCTCATCTGAAACCTGATGGACAACTGACTATATTCAGAGGTGACAAAGAAAAAATTTAGGTTAAGAGTAAAGTTGTTAGAAGTGTCCCTCTCAACAATGGGGCCTTTAAGCTAATCTGCCATGTCAATCACAGCCACTTCAATAATTATGATACTGATAACATAATGATAATATGTATGATTTTTGTTTATGGCACACATGTCATCTCATATATTATCTTCTTATTTTTTTCTCATATGGATTCTGTGAGCTAAGTATCATCTCTCACATTTTATATATAAGGAAAACTGGAGTTAAGATCCCCTATTCATTTAAATTGATACCAACAATTTTAAGGCATACTTTTATGCATGAGTAAGAAGCAAAAGAGTCAGGGTTATTATAGTAGTAAGATACATCCCAAATTTAAAAATGTTAAAAAGAGGAGGATAGAATGTGCCAAATGAATGAAATACTGCCGCTTGGGTAATGTGACTACAGCACTCAGCAGGTGTGAGAGAGGTGTGGATTTTGAAGCTGGGTGTGCTTGACTCTAAAACACCCTTGCACTTGCAGCAGCCATCTGAGCTTCTGCTTGGCCCCACCTTCCCTGACCAGTCAGGTCTGCCTGTGTCCTCTCCGAGGCTTGACACCTTTCTGGCTCACAGTCCTACTCTTGCCTTTGCACATGGCCTTTGACACCTCCTCCAGCTTTTGTATGTAGTATCTTTTCCTTCAAACTGCCTCAGAACCAAACCCCATGGCTGGACAACACCTTGGGCATGATTAAAACGAACGTACTAGCCAGGTCCCCTGAGACATGGATGAAAAAGTAAAGAGTTTACTGGGAAGTTAGCATTAGATATGAAAAGTACTAAATATTCTCTCATACTTAATTCTTTGTAGGTATTAAATGCAAAAGCCAGAGCATTTAAGCTGCATATAAACAGATTGAGTTTGGACTACCCGCGCCTACATTTAACTGGTCCTGTCAGTTAAAAATCCCATCTGTGGGTGGGGCAGAGAAATAGTTTACATAAGACCTCATGTGGATGCTCATGACTCTTGCAACAGTTTAGGAGTCTAGCTCAAACACAAACATTTTCCTTAACAATTATAGATAATTCAGTTATCAATATGTTTAGAAAAATAGCTTAAATCTCTTAGTGTTTTCAGGCTTCTGAAAATTCTTGGAAATGATTATTTTGGCAAGTTCAGAATTACCAGTAGGAACTCTAAGATTTGGGACAAATCCATGTTTTCTTCTTTATGTTCTGCACAATTCTATAAACCTTCTTCTTCCTTCCTCATGGACTGAAGAATCTGAATTAATTGCTCAGATATCCAAATCTCCTCCTACCAACTCTAGGGAAATACGGTGAGGTAGTGGAAAGTTGGAAAGAAATTTAACAGACCCTTCCACTAACTGCCTTTGCCATTGGGAACATAGAAAGGAGACTGTTCAAACCTCAGGGTTACCACCTATAAAATCAGACTAGTAATTCTTGCCTGGGAGACATCTGACATGTGACCAGCAATTGCCACTTACTGGGATTTCATTTCTTCCTTGGGACTTGAACAAAAAATTCTAGTCATGGTTGCTCCAGATTTGTAGGAGGCTAGATTTGCATCACTTCATTGCAAAATAATTTAGGAATTTGTCATCCCATAGGAAAACAATTTTGGAGTTGTTAAAGTCTGTTACTTGTGGAAATCACTTGAATACAGTATAATGAGATCCAGTCAGTCTTTTTCCTGGAAATATTTGAACTAAGATGTGATTTCTTTCCTATCTCAAGCCACCGCCCTACCTTTGTGCTCTCTCTTTAGTCAAGGGTTGAAGGGAGTTTCTCATACTCTTATCTACAACCTCAACACTCTTGCTGCATGCTTTTGCAATCTAGTTCTCACCTTTGCTATACCTGTGAAGCAGCACCCCATTGTGTCATGAGGGATCTCCTGATTCCCACCTCCCATTCTCCCTAATAGACACTGGATCCCTCTCTCTGATGGACTGAAGTTTTTGGGCTCCAGAGTGAAACAAGTTTACACAGAGGTCTTTGACAGAATTTTAGGAGAAACTATCTTCACTATGCTATGGAGTTGATCAACGTTTTCTTACTCCAATATTTAAGTGTCTCCTATATGCTAGGAAATCTATTAAGCATATAGCATTCATTACATTAAAAAAATGTTTATTTTTGACAGAGAGAGAAAGTGAGAGAGATACAGAGTGTGAGTGGGGGAGGGGCAGAGAGAGGGAGACTCAGAATCTGAAGCAGGCTCCAGGCTCTGGACTGTCAGCACAGAGCCTGACGTGGGGCTTGAACCAACAAACCACGAAATCATGAGCTGAACCAAAACCAAAAGTCGATCTAAGCCACCCAGGCATCCTGTGTTCATTATCTACATTAATTCTATTAGTTCTTCACAACCTTGTTATTGTAGTGGAGACAATATCTCTAGGATATAAGGAAGGTGAACTTTCAGCCTTTGTCCTTTGTTCTGAGAGGCTCTTCCCACCTCTAATTTGGGAGGAAATGGAGATGCTATGCATTTCTGACACTAACTACCCATGGTGAGACCAGATTTCATAGGTTAAAGGCTCAGTTCTCCTTAAGACTCCTCTCACTGCAGACACTATCCTCAAACTCACATTTCTGACCAAATAGCTAGAAATGTGAGGTTCCTACCTCTCCTCATGTTTGATAATATGCTAGAACAATTCACATAGTCTACTTAAAGTTACCGTTTTATTACAATAAAGAGTTATAAACTTGTACCAGCAAAAAGGAGAGGTGCACAATGTGAGGTTTGAGAGGATCACAAACACAAAGCTTCTGTGTCCTCTGGGTGTGTCACCCTCCTAACACCAATACATTTCATGAATCAGAGAAGCTCACCTGTGTCCTGGTATCCAGAATATTTACATAGACATGATTGACTGTATCATTGCTCATAGTATTGAACACAATCCCCAGCACCCCGCCTCTCCCCATGGGGATGATGTTAGTGGCTCAAAGCCCCAACCCTCCAATCACATGGCTGGTCTTTGTGGTATGGCCACTTCCCATTCTGAAACTATCGAAGGCCTCACCATAAGTCACCCCATTAGCATAAACTCAAGTGTCTAGGGTTTGAGGGGACCACCACGAATAACAAAAACTCCCATAACTCATGTAATTCTAAGGACTTAGAGGTTACCTCTCAAGAACTGAAGACAGGCCAGACAAATTTATTATACAACAGGACATTTCTTTTCTTACCCTGTTCAGTAACTTTATCTCATTTCTTGATGTTCCAAATAGGCTATGATTATTCTGCTTGGTGTTTCAAGCCAAATCTAAAAAAGAACTTAAACTAGATACACATTAGATGTGTAGTGATACATTTTTTAAAAGCTTTATTTTCCTTGATTCCACAAGACTGAAAACAGCTCAAAGGACTGTTTCTGGAGTAGAGATTTTCATGTACAACTGAGAACAAAGAAATAAGAAACACATGCAGAAATGAAAAAAGTGATGTAGATATGTGCCATTGCCGTCCCAGGACATTGCTTATTCTGGAGCATCAGAACTAAGTGGAAGAGGGGCACCTGGGTGGCTCAGTTAGTTAAGCATCTGACTCTTGGCTTCAGCTCAGGTCATGATCTCATGGTTCATGGGTTGAAGGCCCTCATCACTTACAGCGAGGGACCTGCGTGGGATTCTCTCTCCCTCATTCTCTGCCCCTTCACTGCTCATGCTCACTCTCTTTCCCTCTCAAAATAAATAAATAAACTTAAAGAAAAATAAGTAACTGGAAGAAGGTCTTAGATTTTACATTTTAAGCCCCATTTTTCTCATTTGTAAAAAGTGCATGTTACAGGGCTGATGTAAAGACTGAATGAGATAGGGTATATAGGGCCCTGGTATACAGCCTGCCATACCAGGATATCAGCAATAGTAGCTGTTATTATGACTATCATTACAGTACATGGGATACAAATGCAAGTTCTGGCACAAACCACTGGAATAATCCTGGCCTTCTTACTGAGCAGCATCTAAACATGGGCAATCGCTTTAAAATTTCTGTTTTTGTTTCCTCCTGTATGAAATGAGGTTAATGCATATGGTTACCACAAAGAGTTATTAAAAGGACCTATGTGGTCTAATATACTTAGCACAAGGCTTCTATAAAGTGAATATTTTTTAGATGTTAGTTATTTTTTATTGTTTTCAAGTATCTTTCCTACACTTGGAGTTTGGATATGGTTTCCAAACCAAGAGCTTCATCTAAGCAGCCAAGGAATCTTGGGTTTACCTCTCCCTACTCTAAACCCCAGGTTCTATGTCTGTTAACAGATGTCATTGGAATAGATGATTTAGAGCATTTCTAAGAGTCTTTCTCTACCATTAAAGAAAAAAAAATCTGTTCAAGGACAAAAATATTCACGATGCCTGTTAAAGCACAATAAGGCCAACTTTATTAAAAGGAGGCCATTATGGTAGGTGCAGGGACCACTGCAATGGGGTCTTACAGTGGGGGAGAGATACTGGGTTCAACCTTGAATACAGCCTGGGAAAGAGAGGATTTATAACCTAGGATCAGGGTAGGAATCTTATAAAAAAATTCTATAAGAAAACATCAGGGGCAGGCGGGGTTCTGGATAAAGTGACCTAACAGGATTTTTGCTAGAGACAGGCTATTGTGATCAGATCTCACCTGGAGGATAGTAGGAGATAAGGAAACTCATTCGACATCAAAGGTAATCAGCTTTGCAGGGTGGTCTGGTCGAGGTGGAGAATCCTAGTTAAAAACAACTTAGCAGGATTCTTACTAAAGTTTAACAATGCAGAGATAAACATGGAAGTCAAAAAGCTGATAATTACTTGAAAAGTTCAGAGCGGCCTGAACAGAGTGTAGTCAAGGAAAAAATCTTCATCATTGCTCACTGGGGTCCAGACTAGGAAGGTTTTGATAGTAAGGGGGTCACAGCTGGGTGCCTACCTGGCAGCAAGAGGGCTGCCTGGCCCTGTGTCCTCTGGCTGCCAAGCTGGGCCTGACATTTTCTTGGCCATGTCTGTTAAAAGCCTGGAATTTGGCAGACTTGCTTCTGCCCATCTCTATCTTCTACCTGCAACCCCCAACCCACCTAAGAAAACAAGACAACAAATCAACAAAAACAACTGATTCATCAATTCCTTGTTGCTCTCTCAGTTCTGCTTCTGCAGAAAATGTTTTTTCAACAGAACCCCAAAAAGACGCTGTTAGAAGAATAGGACTGGAACAGGAGTTATAAATAGGTAAAGGGCATGCATCAAGTCCTTATTATGAAAAAGTACCGCTTGAAGACTGGTTGCTTTTTCATTAAAATTCCCATTTTTCAGTTCTCAGGCCTTTTAGCTTGAGAACTAGTATGCTCAGCCCCCAGGGAGGTAATTAAGGAAAGAAAGACACATATTCAGTTGAGAGATAGACAGAGGGGCTGGCAGCTCAGTCTTGGATGTTTTCACTGGATCTGAATCCCCCCAGAGGATGGGAAATGCCAGCTATTTCTACACTGGAATCCCTTAGCCAGAAGCTTTCTTTACGGAAAGGCTGTGCATTTTGGGGCTTCTACTGCCCCCTCTCAGGGGTGGTGCTGGTTGCAAATGACATCAATAGCTTCTACTTCCAAAACAAATCCCTTAGCCACTCATTTAATTCACACAGGAAATCCACAGGTAGGCTCAGATCTTTTTTTTTTTTTTTTTTTTAACAACTAAGTAAATTTGGATTCCAAAAAGTTAAGTTACCTGCTCAAAGCATGTTCATTCTTTTCCCAATGAATTTTCTGTCCATGGCCTGCTCCTCTTCTTTTTCTTTGAGCTCTCCCCTTTCCCCTCTTCTTACCCAATCCCCTCCCCATCCTCCAACCCCCCCTTTTCCTCTTACTCTTCCTCCTTCTCTCACTCTTTCTTTCTCTGTCACACACACACACAAACACACGCACACACACACACACACACACACCTTGGGGCACACCAAAAAGAAAAAAAAATGACCTGCTAAGTACTGTTTGCCAAGAATTCAGAGGGAGGGGGTGACAACACAGGCCACAGGCATTTACTCTCACTGTCCTAGAGAGTGGCCCCTCTTACCAGGGAAAGGCCTGCCTCATGAGTCAAATTTAGGGTCAGAGAGTTAGAAAATGTCAAAAGAGGCAACAAATAAGGATATGTCTCTTTAGATTTAATACCTGTCCTGCACACAGATGCCTCCTGTGATGACCTTCGGTTCTGTAGGGGTTATACAGAAGCCCATTTAGCCACTTAGAACATTTTCAGCCCCACTATAAACCTTACCAAGGACAGGAGCCCTTTGCCCACTTCCTGCTGCTGTGCAAAATATGGCAAATAGTGGATGACACACATTTCTTTTGCCTTATTAATGATTGGGAAAGTGACCACAACATGTGCCCAAACAGACCAGAGTGAGGGACTACTGTCATGACCCCTGTCATGTTTAATGGCAGCCTTTGTATTCTGTAGAATCTTGCAGAAAACACAGATCTGATGATATCTGTAAGTCAGACTCTCTAAATATGTACATTCTGGGCAGCACAGCCCTAGCCCATGACCCCGTTTTGTTATCCTTATGGAGGTATGATGCACAAGGTTTTTTAAAACCTGTGGTGACTGGGGCGCCTGGGTGGGTCAGTGGGTTAAAGTGCCAGACTTCAGCTCAGGTCATGATCTTATGGTTCATGGGCTTAAGCCCCACGTTCGAGCACCGTGTCGCACTCTGTGCTGACAGCTCAAAGCCTGGAGCCTGCATCAGATTCTGTGTCTCCCTGTCTCTCTACCTTTCCCCTGCTCCCACTGTCTCCCTCTCTCTCTCTTAAAAATAAACATTAAAAAAATTTAAAAAAATATTTTTAAAAAACCTGTGGTGACTTTAAACCACGTCCTACATCTCCCTAATGAGATGGAGTCTAAATTTCCTCTCTCTTAAAATTAAACATTAAAAAGTTTTAAAAATATTTTTTAAAAAACCTGTGGTGACTTTAAACCATGTCCTACAATCATTTAACACATCTCGCTACATGAGATGGAATCTAAATTCCCTCTCCTTGAGGGCTGCCTGGTTGGTGCAGTTAAGCCTAGGAATCTTTTTTTTTTTTTTTAATATATGAAATTTATTGTCAAATTGGTTTCCATACAACACCTAGTGCTCATCCCAAAAGATGCTTTCTTCAATACCCATCACCCACCCTCCCCTCCCTCCCACCCCCATCAGCCCTCAGTTTGTTCTCATTTTTTTAAGAGTCTCTTATGCTTTAAGCCTAGGACTCTTGATCTCAGCTCAGGCCATGATCTCGCCATTCATGAGTTTGAGCCCAGCTGAGGGGCTCTGTGCTGATGGTGCATAGCCTGCTTTGGATTCTGTCTCTCCTTCTCTCTGCCCCTCCCCAGCTTGTGCTCTCTCTCTCTATTAAAATAAATAAATAAACATAAAAAAGTTAAATTCCCTCTCTTTGAATGTGAACTGCTTCAATGATTCACTTTGAACAGAATTCGATGACGCTGGGGTCACAAGAGGAAGTATAACTTGGCTCTATCTTTTTCAAAATTTCTCATGGAATCCAGTTGCCAGGCTGTGAGAAAGCCCTTGGCACACAGAGAGGTCACATGAAGATGTTCTAGGCAACAACATGCCCCTAAATCCCAGAATCATCTCCATACATGTAAGTGAGTGAGTGAGGAAACCTTTAAGACAACTCCAGCCTGGAAACCCCCTTACTTCACCTGCTTATGGGACCCTGAGAATCACCCACTGTGCCTATCCAATTCCCAGATACTTAGCTTTCCAAGCCACTAAGTTTGGAGTACCATATTAGAGAATGAAATGTTTGGGGTTCAGGTGGCTGAAGGTGCATAATGTATGAACTACTTGTGCTACAAGAATATTCTTTGAATAAATGAAATAATTTAGCTATGATTAAATGCAATTGATTAAGATTGTTTGAACCCACATGGTCAATTGGGGGAGAATGGATCAGAAATCTTGCCTGGGACTTAACACCTTACCCTCTGGACTGACTTATGGTGGCATTATTTCCTTAGGGTAAGAAATCTCTTCCAGGTCACACTAGGTGGCCTGGGTGAGGCCCCAGAGCCTGATGTTGGCTGTGTATCTAGAATGGCACACTGCCACTGAGTTTTCTTCAGTCTGAAAGCACAGAGTTCTCATGCCAGCTGCTTCTAATTCTTTCCAGCAAGGTCTGAATGTTCTCAGGTAGTGGTCAGAGAAGGAATCTCCCATCTGATTACTTTGTGGTGGTGTCTGTCATGTTTTTCTTCACTATCCTCTCACCCCTAGACATCTGGTGGATGTACTTCCTGATGCCCAGAGTGCCAGAATGACATGTGCTCTGTCAGGTCTTCACAGATCAGAGTGAAGGGGAGTCTAGCTCCCCACAGCCCTAGGATCAGAAAATAACATCACGTTTCACATTCAGTTGTGGGATCTTCAGAGAGGCCACAGAAATATGCTGTTTTCTGCACTCTGTGCCTTTTGGAGATGTCAGTCTGAGAATGAGTTTTGCTGCCAACCTCCTCTCCCTCTGAGTCAGGTGTAAGTCTAGAAGGGCTGTGTCAGTAGGTGGTTTATGTGCCAAAATGCCCTACTACTTGACCTTGACCTTTGGTCTCATGCGAGACTTTTATGCTTCAGTGTTCTAGACCAGGTGGGCTCTCCTACCTCCACTCCATGTTTCCCAATAATACTGAGCTCATGACCTCATGGTCAAAACCTTGCTACAAAAGTGAATTACTGGGACCTTATGAAGATAAAAAGCTTCTGCACAGCAAAGGAAACAACCAACAAAACTAAAAGGCAGCCAACGGAATGGGAAAAGATATTTGCAAATGACACATCGGACAAAGGGCTAGTATCCAAAATCTATAAAGAGCTCATCAAACTCCACACCCGAAAAACAAATAACCCAGTGAAGAAATGGGCAGAAAACATGAATAGACACTTCTCTAAAGAAGACATCCGGATGGCCAACAGGCACATGAAAAGATGCTCAACGTCGCTCCTTATCAGGGAAATACAAATCAAAACCACACTCAGATACCACCTCACGCCAGTCAGAGTGGCCAAAATGAAGAAATCAGGAGACTATAGATGCTGGAGAGGATGTGGAGAAACAGGAACCCTCTTGCACTGTTGGTGGGAATGCAAATTGGTGCAGCCGCTCTGGAAAGCAGTGTGGAGGTTCCTCAAAAAATTAAAAATAGACCTACCCTATGACCCAGCAATAGCACTGCTAGGAATTTATCCAAGGGATACAGGAGTACTGATGCATAGGGGCACCTGTACCCCAATGTTTATAGCGGCACTCTCAACAATAGCCAAATTATGGAAAGAGCCTAAATGTCCATCAACTGATGAATGGATAAAGAAATTGTGGTTTATATACACAATGGAGTACTACAGGGCAATGAGAAAGAACGAAATATGGCCCTTTGTAGCAACGTGGATGGAACTGGAGAGTGTGATGCTAAGTGAAATAAGCCATACAGAGAAAGACAGATACCATATGGTTTCACTCTTATGTGGATCCTGAGAAACATAACAGAAACCCATGGGGGAGGGGAAGGAAAGAAAAAAAAAAAAAAGAGGTTAGAGTGGGAGAGAGCCAAAGCATAAGAGACTGTTAAAAACTGAGAACAAACTGAGGGTTGATGGGGGGTGGGAGGGAGGGCAGGGTGGGTGATGGGTATTGAGGAGGGCACATTTTGGGATGAGCACTGGGTGTTGTATGGAAACCAATTTGACAGTAAATTTCATATATTAAAAAACAAAACAAAACAAAACAAAACAAAACAAAACAAAACCTTGCTACAGGATGTGAACTTGCCATGTGAGCAAGGGTCCACTTCTTTAAGGTTCACCCTTACCTGCATCTTATTGGACAACTTTCCTCTTCTCCCTTTGATCCTGACACTTCTGTCCTAGTAAATCAGGAATGACATATTTCATTGATTCTAATATGCACATTTCCCCCACATTTAACATCTCTGAAATAGAGAGGACTTTGCAATTAACACTTTCTCAAATCACCTTTTCTTTCAAAGTGATACACAAAATGATTTTATAATTAATAACATCTTAGATTTGATGGCATAGGCTAACAAAGGATCAAATTAACTAAGATGGGAAAGGTTTAGGCTTGAAGCAGGAGATCTAAACTTTGAGTTTGCATCAGAGTCACCTAGAGGGCATGTGAAAACAAACACTGCACCCTACCCTTCCCCTGGGTCTAGGGAGGGGTCTGAGAATGCGCATTTCTAACATTCCAAAGTGCTGCTGCCCATGATGATCTGGGAACCACATTCAGAACCACTGGCTTAAAGCACCTCTGCTTTCTGGCATCTGCACCACATCAACCTCAAGCCTCTTACCCCAGTGTTGTGCTTGAGATGGAGTCCCTCTGCCTCCCCCACACCACATGCTTTGCTTCATTCTCCCTCTTCATTCTTCTTTCTCCCTCTGCTGCCTCATGAAAGACCACAGGTTTTATTTTATTTTATCTTCACTCAGTTCTTGCCTGCAGTGAGTGACATCCTCAGTTCCTCGTTACCCTTATGACTTTTCAGTGTCTCGTTTTTCCATTTATACCTTGATGGAGTAATGACAACAGATTTTTCAATTATATTGCTAACTTCCAGAATGCCTCAGGACTCTCTTATATGCACCATTCCCTTCACTAGAATGGGGGCACACTGAGAATATGATGGCATACTATTAGTACACCCCCACAGACGGAAAAAAACAAGATGGTAAAGTTGTGGGGAAACCACATCACTCCTATATTTTCAGTGGAAGTGTAAAATGGAATAGCCACCTTGTATTTTTTTTTTAAAGAAGAAGATACTGTAATTTCGCACAGAGTTAAATATTACCTACTCAACACAGCAGTTCTGTTCCTGGTAGGGTTGCCAGCTACAGTACAGAATGCTCAGTTAATTTTGAATTTCAGGGGGAAAAAAGTTGTTTTATTTTTGTTTTGGTTTTGGTATAAGCATATCCTGGTAAAATGTTGCATGGGGGTATTCTTATATTAAAATGTATTATTGTTTATCTGAAATTCAAATATACCAGTTTTGTATTTTTATTTGCTATATCTGGAAACCCTAATTTTATCCAGAGAAAATAAAAACATGCCCCCCTCCCACAAAAGGCCTCATACAAAAACTTTCATGTTAACTTTATTCAAAATAGCACAAAAATGGAAATAGTACAGATATCTATGAATGTACATGTGGATAAACAAACTGGTATATTCATATAGTGAAATAATACTCAGAAATAAAAAGGAACAAACTGAAAGATGCAACAATATGAAGTATTCTCAAAAACAGGGTGCTGAATAAAAGAAGCCTTATATAGAATGCTACATACAGTGTAATCCTTTTATGGAAATATTCTAGAACAGTAAATTTTTTTTTTCTGATAAAAATCAGAACAGTGTTTGCCTCTGTGTGATTGGGGTGGAGAGGGGCTGTGAAGGGCACAGGATGGGGTAATGTTCTATATCTTAATGAAGACTTACATTACAGGGCTGTATGCATTTGCAAAGACTCATGGAACAGTATCCTTAAAGTCCCTGAATTCTACTCTATGTAAATTTTAGCTATGAAAAAAGAGCCACAAACAAATATAGAGCCCTTGTGAGTGATAAACACACTGAACCATTTGGGATGACCTATCAAGATATCTGAACTTTGAAAAGAATAAAAAAAATATGGTTTAATAAATGGATAGATGGAAATAAACTGGTTAAAAGCAATAAAACAAAATGTTAATTGTGGAATTTAGGTGATGGTTACACAGATGTTCACTATAAAGTTCTTTTAACTTTTCCATATGAAAATTTTTGTAATGCTGGGAAACAGGCTTGGCATGTTTCTTTCTTTTTACTATTTTGTTTGTTTATTTATTTATTTATTTATTTATTTTAGAGAGAGAGAGAGCATGCACAAGCAGAGGAGGAGCAGAGAGAGAAGGGGTACAGAGTATCCAAAGTGGGGTCTGTGCTGACAGCCCAATGTGGGGTTCAAACTCATGAACTGCAAGATCATGACCTGAGCCAAAGCTGGATGCTTAACTAACTAAGCCACCCAGGCACCCATCAACATTTTTTTTAATAATCTCTACCCCCAACATGGGGCTCAGAGTTAGAACCCTGACATCAAGAATCGCATGCTCTACCAACTGAGCCAGCCAGGCCTCCCTGGCATGTTTCTATTTCCCCCATCTCTGGCATAATTTGTGGAAATAAACACTTTAAAAAACATTTCTAAAAAGGGAAGGCACTTTGTGCATAACTGTCAGAATTCTGAGTCCCTTGTAAGTTGTAAGTATGTGTTAAACTATGGGATGGGATGTGTGTTTTCTCTTTGTGTATCTAGCTTCATAATTAGACAAGTGGTATCTTTAACCACACACAGATGTTCAAAGGTGGCAGGTGCACACTCAGAATGACACCAATGCCATGTCCTGCACCCTGCTCAGGAGATGGCAGAGCTCAGACTCTCATTTCCAAGCATCCTTGATGCTTGGGTAAAAGATACTGAAATCCATAGAACACATGTGCATTCTATGCCAGGGTGCTGATAAGAATAAGGAAAAGCCATATTTTGCAATCAACAAGGGAAGAAGAAAAGATTTTACAGGAGGTTCTAATTGTGCCTTTGTGTAGGCTTATTTTGTAAACCAGTAAGCCATACTAATATGACAGAACCTAAATGGGGAAATCAACTGAAAATGCTTTGCAGAGATTTATTTTCATTATGCTCTAAACCAAATGGCTGTGTTTGTTAAACAGACTTGTTGTGTGATAATTTATCTTCGGCTCTGGGCACCCTGTCACTCCACCAGAACAACTGACCCTTGGTGTCATTGACTATGGAAACAGGAACACATTAGTTCAGTCCTGAATCCTGCCCAATGTTGACCTGTCTCCAGAGACAGGAGCGGAGGCAAAGGTCCCACACTGGGTTCTGCTGGCCAGTATGACTCCCTTCCCCTTTCCCTCTCCCCACTGCTGCATCCAGGGCCTCAGTGCAGGCCAACTCACAGCTGCATCACCCCTGTTGGGAGTGGACCACCCCAATCACTTACACGACACACCTGCAGTCCCAGGGGCAGCCTGCTCACTGGCGGGAGCTCTGGCTCTGAGTTGGACTTGGATTCCAGTCACAGCTCTGTGATACACTGTTACTGTCATCCCTACTGGGGGAAGAAAACCCTACCTCATGCTGTTGAAGGGGTCAAAGAAGGAATGAATGCAAAGTTCCTAGCACATTTCCTGGACATAGAAGAGAACAATAATAAAAACAACTCCTGTCGCTATTGAATCTTTACTTGGTGCCAATTATCATTCCTTTGTTGTGGCAAGTTTCACTGTGGCTGCCTTGCAGAACAGCCTGCACTGAGTTACAGGTTAGCTCCTCTCTACCCCCACACGTTTGCTCTACAAGGAAAGAAGTGATTAGGTTTGGGAGCAAGAACTGGGTGCATGTGGCTCAGTTACTGTTTCCTTATTTCCTGGGATCTGCCTACCCATAAGAGTCCTCATTTGGCTCTGTCCCTTCATGTTATGGGCTCCCAGGCACAGGTTCTGGGGCAAGAAGGAAGTCCTCCTTGCCTGCTACTGAATGGGTAGGTACAGCTGGGGTGCGGTGGGAGGATCATCCTCACCAGCAGCTTTATCCCTGTGCATGGCTTCCCTCTAATTATCTGAGTCATCCCCCTTAGCAAGAGAACACAAGACTGAGGAACTCTCTACCAAAGGGGCATGCAGAATGGTGATGTGAGCTCTGTCATAGCAAAAGTGTAGCATTGAGATGACTTTGCCATGGTCCCTACAGGAGACGGTGGAGAGCTAAGTTGCTTTTGACAAGTGTGAATGAAGTAGACACTTTGGAGACATTGGACAAGGGAGAGGCTTGCGGGGTAGAAAACGATTTCATAAAACAAACAGGAATTGGGTTGAGCTTTGCTGAATGGTAAGTATATTATATAAGTTGATGATTTGAAGCCATCATGATGGAGGCAATTTCGTCCATGTTGTCAGCAGGCTTGGCCAGGCTGTTAACTGCCATGTGAATTTCAGACAGATGAGGTGAAACTGTCATAGTGGTCTCCCAGCAAACACCAGGGGCAGACACCAAGAGGTGTCCAGCCTGTCCATACTTCCCCTGCTGCTTCCTCTAGCATCCCCAGACCATCAAAAGGATTTCACTCAATAAAAGACTAAGCTGTGCTCTCCAACCTGCTGCATCTGATGCATCTACAAGACATGGTCATCACTGACATGCTCACCAGGAGCTTCAACCCTGGAGTCAGGTGTTCCAGAAGGTTTTATGTCAGAGGTTTTGAAGACAGAGCATTAGACACTTTAGTACTTGTATTCATATTCTTTCTCTTCATTGTTTTCTCTTTTTTTATTATAAAACATTATAATCACACAAGAAATTGTAGAGAATAATATAATGAACACCATTTACTCACCACCAGCTTTGGCAAGTTTCATTATGTTTCCCATTATCTTCAGGATTTTTAAGAAATGATCTCAGGGCCATGTGTACCCCTGCCTGAGGTATAGTAACATCTGTGAATGTAGTGTTTGTGTCAAATAACAAAAGCAATTTTCCTGCATATATTACTATCCTGAAAACATAAAGCACTAATTTGTAGTTTAAATTTTTTTAAATATATAGTATGATACTTTCTTATTTACATTTTACAGTTACTAAAATATTTTGAATACATAATAAATTTAAATATATTCATAGATATATTAGGTTGAATTCTTTGAAATTCCTGTTTTTGTACCCTTAAAACAGAATATTGGCATTTGCATATTGCTCAAACTAATAGCTCTAGTTAATTAATTTTGAATAATGTTATATTATATTGGTATATCATATCTCATTTATACATTTTAATGATGATACATTGAGGGTATATCTAATTATCTCACATTCTGATTTCATAACAACTTTTATATATGTCAACTGGAGGTTATCATACAAGATTATTCCAGAACTGTGCTGCCCAATGCAGCATCACATAACTGCATATAGCTAGTTAAATTAATTAAAATAAAATTTTAAAAAATCCATATCCTTGGTTAGACTAACAGCTACGTGTAAAGTGCCCTATATCCTCATGTGGCTAGTGGCTATCATAAGAGCACAGACCATTTTCACATCACAGAAGGTACTATTGGATAGAGCTTTTCAAATAACCAGCTTTTCTGTTTTCTTAATGCCCTAATTTCATCCGTTTACCTTTTAACTTTTATTTCATTCCTTTCACTTCTTCTGTTAGTTTAATCTGTCATTTTTATCACTTCCTGAGTTGGGATGTTTAGATATGAATATCCTTCATTGCTAAAATAGCATTTAAGACAATTTCTTTCTAGGTACTATTCAGTGGTATTCCACACATTTTTATATAGAATCTTCATTATTATTCATTATTTTACTCATTTAATAAATAGTAATTAGGTGCCTACTATGAGATGGGTGTCTTGCTCTGGGTGCTGAGGATTCATCAGGGAAAGACAGCCAAATTCCTGCCACCCCAGAGTCTGTTTCTAGGGGGATAAGCAGACACTAACCTAAGGACCTCCATGTCCCCTGTTACATGACAAATAACATGGAGAAACAATGCAGCAAAACAAAGGAAATGGGAGCTCTGGGTTCAAAAGATCAGTGTATGAGAATGTGACATTTGGGGACAGATTTGAAGGAAGTATGAAGGTGATACAAATATATAGAAATATCATTCCAACCAGAGGGAACAGCAGATGCTGAGGCCTGCAAAGATGGGTCTGCATCTGCTGCATTTGAGGAGCTGCAGGGAGACCAAAGAGAGAATGGGGAAAGGGAGATCTTTAGGGTTTTGTGGCCCATTGTAAGGCTTCCAGGTTTGACTTTAAGCAAAATAAAGAACCATTGGAGATTTTGAGCAAAGGAGTGATGAAATTTAATTTTCAATGAAAACTAAACTGTAAAGGTGGGAAAGTAAATGTAGAAACAACAGGAACAGATGGCTAAGTCAAGAAAGATAGGCTGGTGGCTTAGACCAGGATAATAGCAGTTAACATGATGATAAAATTTTGGATATGTTTTGAAAGAGTATCTTTTTTTTCCATCAGATATTCTTTCCTGCTTTGTCAAAGATTAATTGGCCATATATTTGTGGGTCCAATTCTGTTCTCTATTCTATTCCATTGGTCTATGGATCTGCTTTTGTGCCAAGAGTATCCAATGGAAAAAAAGACAGTCTCTTTAGCAAATGGTGCTGGGAGAACTCGACAGAAACATGTAGAAAAATGAAATTAGACCACTTTCTTACACTATACACAAAAATAAACTCAAAATGGATGAAAGACCTGAATGTGAGACAGGAAACCATCAAAATCCTAGAGAAGAAAGCAGGCAACAACTTCTTTGACCTCACCTGCATCAATTTCTTACTTGACACATCTCCAAAGGCAAGGGAATTAAAATCAAAATTGAACTATTGGGACCGCATCAAGATAAAACCCTTTTGCACTGCAAAGGAAACCATCAACAAAACTAAAAGGCAACTGACAGAATGGGAAAAGATATTTGCAAATGACATATCAGATAAAGGGCTAGTATCCAAAATCTATAAAGAACTTATCAAACTCAACACCTGAGAAACAAAAAATCCAATGAAGAAATGGGCAGAAGACATGAATAGACACTTTTCTAAATAAGACATCCAGATGGCCAACAGACACATGAAAAGATGCTCCATGTCACTCATCATCAGGCAAATACAAATCAAAGCCACATAGAGATACCACCTCACACAGGCCAGAGTGGCTAAAATGAACAAATCAGGAAAGTACAGGTGCTGGCAATGATGTGGAGAAATAGGAACACTCTTGCACTGTTGGTGGGAATGCAAATTGGTGCAACCACTCAGAAAAACAGTGTGGAGTTTCCTCAAAAAAATTAAAAATAGAACTACCCTATGACCCAGCAATAGCACTGCTAGCAATTTACCCAAGGGATACTGGAGTGTTGATGCATAGGGACACATATACCCTAATGTTTATAGCAATGCTTTGAACAGTAGCCGAATTATGGAAAGAGCCTAAATGTCCATCAACTGAGAAATGGATAAAGAAGGTGTGGTTTAAATATACAATGGAATACAACTTGGCAATGAGAAAGAATAAAATCATGCCATTTACAGCAGCATGCATGGAACTGGAGGATATTATGCTAAGTGAAATAAGTCAGTCAGAAAAAGACACATAACACATGTTTTCACTCCTATGTGGGTTTTGAGAAATGTAACAGAAGCCCATGGGGGAACAGTAGGGGGGAAAAAGTTACAAATAGAGAGGGAGGGAGGCAATCCATAAGAGACTCTTAAATACAGAGAACAAACTTAGGGTATCCCCCACTGAGGATGGGGGATAAGGGAAAGTGGGTGATGGGCATTGAGGATGGCATTTGTTGCCATGAGCGCTGGGTGTTGTATGTAAGCCAATTTGACAATAAATTATATTTTAAAAAGGAGATAAATTAAGAAAAAAAGAAAGAGTAGCTAACACACTTTCTGAAGATTGGATGTAGAATATGTGAGAAAGATAATGCATAAAGATTAATGGTTCAGAGCCTAGTTGCCATGAACTGAAATGGGAAGTCTATAGGTGGATCAGAGTGGGGGAAATATAGGAGGCTTAGGTTGTGGTGGGTTGGCCTTGAGATGCTTCTAGTCATCCACATGAAACAGATAAGTGTCTGGGATCTGGGGACTGGTCCAACTGGAGATACAATGTAGGAGTAATCATCTTGGAGGTGGTATTTAAAGACATGCAAAGCATGAGATGATCAAGTGGAGACAGGAAATGGAAGCAGTTCAATGGCCAACTTCTGAGGTTCCACATGGTAAGAGGTTAGAGAGAAAAGAGGAAGAAGCACAGGAATGTAAGGAGAGGCTGGTGAGAGTGAACGAAGTGTTTAAAGGACAAGCAGAGAAAGTGTTTCATTAAGTGGTCCATCAGATGCTATGAAAAGCAAGTAAAAGGAGGTTTGGGAATTGACTACTGGATTAAACAGTGTGGAAGTGGCTCTGCAAGAATTCTGTTCTAATATTTTCTAATTTCTACTATCTTTGACCCATGATTTATTGAGAAATTGTGTTGTTATTTGTCTGAACACATGAATCTTTTAAAGTTTTTTTTTTTTCCCATTGGTTTACTACATAATTTTATATCGGTCAGTGAAAATGGTCTATAACATAGTTTAAAAACCAATTATTTTACATTTGTGGAGCTTTTGTGATAGAGTGTATGGTTTAATACAATTAAAGTTTGCTAATAGAATAAGCTGCATTTTAACATTATTGAGGTGGAATGGCTTTAAATCAGGCTTTTAAATTGCATTTTTAAAAAATTCTATAATCTTGCTACTTTATTTTTTTTTCCATGAGGTAAGTCAGTTACTGAGAGATTTATGTTAGAACTTCTCACTCTGCTTTTGGACTTGTAATGTAAATTAATGAATACAAGTTCAGAATTGTTATATCTTCCTGAGTATATTTTCCTTTTATCATCTAGCAAACTTCTTTATCTTTAATGGTGTTTTTCCCTTAAAGTATATGTTGCTTTTATTAGTATCACTGCAATTTTTGTTGGTATTTTCCTTGACTATCTTTGTGCATATTTTTTTCTAAACTTTCTTTGTTTTTATGTTTCAAGTGTGTCCCTTATAACTGACACATAATGAGATTTTTTGTTCTTAAATGTGTTTCATTTTTATTTTTGAGAGAGAGAGAGACAGAGAGACAGAGAGCACACAGGCAAGCAGAGGAGGGGCAGAGATAGAGGGAGATAAAGAATCTTAAGCAGGCTCCATGCTCATCATGAAGCATGGCATGGGCCTGATCTCATGACCTTCATATCATGACCTGAGCTGAAATCAGGAATCGGACACTTAACTGAGTAAGCCACCTAGGGGACACTAGATTTTGTTTTAATATATAATTTGAGGCATTGTTTTTAACTATAACATTTAATCACTTTATTTTGTAAATATACTTATGACTTTGCAACTTATTCTTTCTCTGGGTATTTTCCCTGAAATTTTTGTGATTTTTCCTTCTTCCTCCTTTTCAGCCTACTAGATTAATGAAGGTTCTATAGTTACTTTAGAGTTATAAATCTCATTTTTGGTTTTTTTGTTGGCCACATTTAACCTTTGAAAATATATATTTCTTTTTTTTTTTTTTTGTTCTTGCAGTCTTTTTTTTTCAATATATGAAACTTATTGTCAAATTGGTTTTCATACAACACCCAGTGCTCATCCCAAAAGGTGCCCTCCTCAATACCCATCACCCACCCTCCCCTCCTTCCCACCCCCCATCAACCCTCAGTTTGTTCTCAGTTTTTAACAGTCTCTTATGCTTTGGCTCTCTCCCACTCTAACTTTTTTTTTTTCCCCTTCCCCTCCCCCATGGGTTTCTGGTAAGTTTCTCAGGATCCACATAAGAGTGAACACATATGGTATCTGTCTTTCTCTGTATGGCTTATTTCACTTAGCATCACACTCTCCAGTTCCATCCACGTTACTACAAAGGGCCATATTTCGTTCTTTCTCATTGCCATGTAGTACTCCATTGTGTATATAAACCACAATTTCTTTATCCATTCATCAGTTGATGGACATTTAGGCTCTTTCCATAATTTGGCTATTGTTGAGAGTGCTGCTATAAACATTGGGGTACAAGTGCCCCTATGCATCAGTACTCCTGTATCCCTTGGGTCAATTCCTAGCAGTGCTACTGCTGGGTCATAGGGTAGGTCTATTTTTAATTTTCTGAGGAACCTCTACACTGCTTTCCAGAGTGGCTGCACCAGTTTGCATTCCCACCAACAGTGCAAGAGGGTTCCCATTTCTTCACATCCTCTCCAGCATCTATAGTCTCCTGATTTGTTCCTTTTGGCCACTCTGACTGGCGTGAGGTGATATCTGAGTGTGGTTTTGATTTGTATTTCCCTGATAAGGAACGATGTTGAGCATCTTTTCATGTGCCTGTTGGCCATCCGGATGTCTTCTTTAGAGAAGTGTCTATTCATGTTTTCTGCCCATTTCTTCACTGGGTTATTTGTTTTTCGGGTGTGGAGTTTGGTAAGCTCTTTATAGATTTTGGATACTAGCCCTTGGTCCAATATGTCATTTGCAAATATCTTTTCCCATTCCGTTGGCTGCCTTTTAGTTTTGTTGATTGTTTCCTTTGCTGTGCAGAAGCGTTTAATCTTCACAAGGTCCCAGCAATTCAGTTTTGCTTTTAATTCCCTTGCCTTTGGGGATGTGTCGAGTAAAAAATTGCTACAGCTGAGGTCAGAGAGGTCTTTTCCTGCTTTCTCTAGGGTTTTGATGGTTTCCTGTCTCACATTCAGGTCCTTTATCCATTTTGAGATTGTTTTTGTGAATGGTGTGAGAAAGTGGTCTAGTTTCAACCTTCTGCATGTTGCTGTCCAGTTCTCCCAGCACCATTTGTTAAAGAGACTGTCTTTTTTCCATTGGATGTTCTTTCCTCATTTTTCAAAGATTAGTTGGCCATACGTTTGTGGGTCTAGTTCTGGGGTTTCTATTCTATTCCACTGGTCTATGTGTCTGTTTTTGTGCCAATACCATGCTGTCTTGATGATGACAGCTTTGTAGTAGAGGTTAAAGTCTGGGATTGTGATGCCTCCTGCTTTGGTCTTCTTCTTCAAAATTACTTTGGCTATTTGGGGCCTTTTGTGGTTCCATAAGAATTTTAGGATGCTTGTTCTAGTTTCGAGAAGAATGCTGGTGCAATTTTTATTGGGATTGCATTGAATGTGTAGATAGCTTTGGATAGTATTGACATTTTGACAATATTTATTCTTCCAATCCATGAGCAGGGAATGTCTTTCCATTTCTTTATATCTTCTTCAATTTCCTTCATAAGCTTTCTATAGTTTTCAGCACACAGATCTTTTACATCTTTGGTTAGATTGATTCCTAGGTATTTTATGCTTCTTGGTGCAATTGAGAATGGGATCAGTTTCTTCATTTGTCTTTCTGTTGCTTCATTGTTAGTGTATAAAAATGCAACTGATTCCTGTACATTGATTTTGTATCCTGCAACTTTGCTGAATTCATGTCTAGCAGACTTTTGGTGGAGTCTATCGGATTTTCCATGTATAATATCATGTCATCTGCAAAAACTGAAAGCTTGACTTCATCTTTGTCAGTTTTGATGCCTTTGATTTCCTTTTGTTGTCTGATTGCCGATGCTAGAAATTCCAACACTATGTTAAACAACAGCAGTGAGAGTGGGCATCCCTGTCGTGTTCCTGATCTCAGGGATAAAGCTCTCAGTTTTTCCCCATTGAGGATGATGTTAGCTATGGGCTTTTCATAAATGGCTTTTATGGTCTTTAAGTATGCTCCTTCTATCCCGACTTTCTCAAGGGTTTTTATGAAGAAAGGGTGCTGGATTTTGTCAAAGGCCTTTTCTGCATCAATTGACAGGATCATATGGTTCTTCTCTTTTTTTTTTATTAATGTGATGTATCACGTTGATTGATTTGCGAATGTTGAACCAGCCCTGCAGCCCAGGAATGAATCCCACTTGATCATGGTGAATAATTCTTTTTATATGCTGTTGAATTCGATTTGCTAGTATCTTATTGAGAATTTTTGCATCCATATTCATCAGGGATATTGGCCTGTAGTTCTCTTTTTTTACTGGGTCTCTGTCTGGTTTAGGAATCAAAGTAATACTGGCTTCATAGAATGAGTCTGGAAGTTTTCCTTCCCTTTCTATTTCTTGGAATAGCTTGAGAAGGATAGGTATTATCTCTGCTTTAAACATCTGGTAGAACTCCCCTGGAAAGCCATCTGGTCCTGGACTCTTATTTGTTGGGAGATTTTTGATAACCGATTCAATTTCTTCGCTGGTTATGGGTCTGTTCAAGCTTTCTATTTCCTCCTGATTGAGTTTTGGAAGAGTGTGGGTGTTTAGGAATTTGTCCATTTCTTCCACGTTGTCCAATTTGTTGGCATATAATTTTTCATAGTATTCCCTGATAATTGTTTGTATCTCTGAGGGATTGGTTGTAATCATTCCATTTTCATTCATGATTTTATCTATTTGGGTCATCTCCCTTTTCTTTTTGAGAAGCCTGGCTAGAGGTTTGTCAATTTTGTTTATTTTTTCAAAAAACCAACTCTTGGTTTCGTTGATCTGCTCTACAGTTTTTTTAGATTCTATATTGTTTATATCTACTCTGATCTTTATGATTTCTCTTCTTCTGCTGGGTTTAGGCTGCCTTTGCTGTTCTGCTTCTATTTCCTTTAGGTGTGCTGTTAGATTTTGTATTTGGGATTTTTCTTGTTTCTGGAGATAGGCCTGGATTGCAATGTATTTTCCTCTCAGGACTGCCTTCACTGCATCCCAAAGTGTTCGGATTGTTGTATTTTCATTTTCGTTTGTTTCCATATATTTATTAATTTCTTCTCTAATTGCCTGGTTGACCCACTCATTCGTTAGTAGGGTGTTCTTTAACCTCCATGCTTTTGGAGGTTTTCCAGATATTTTCCTGTGGTTGATTTCAAGCTTCATAGCATTGTGGTGTGAAAGTATGCATGGTATAATTTCAATTCTTGTATACTTATGAAGGGCTGTTTTGTGACCCAGTATATGATCTATCTTGGAGAATGTTCCATGTGCACTCGAGAAGAAAGTATATTCTGTTGCTTTGGGATGAAGAGTTCTAAGTATATCTGTCAAGTCCATCTGATCCAATGTGTCATTCAGGGCCCTTGTTTCTTTATTGACCGTGTGTCTAGATGATCTATCCATTTCTGTAAGTGGGGTGTTAAAGTCCCCTGCAATGACCACATTCTTATCAATAAGGTTGCTTATGTTTATGAGTAATTGTTTTATATATGTGGGGGCTCCGGTGTTCGGCGCATAGACATTTATAATTGTTAGGTCTTCCTGATGGATAGACCATGTAATTATTATATAGTGCCCTTCTTCATCTCTTGTTACAGCCTTTAATTGAAAGTCTAGTCAGTCTAAGTATGGCTACTCCAGCTTTCTTTTGGCTTCCAGTATCATGATAAATAGTTCTCCATCCCCTCACTCTCAATCTAAAGGTGTCCTCAGATCTAAAATGAGTCTCTTGTAGACAGCAAATAGATGGGTCTTGTTTTTTTATCCATTCTGATACCCTATGTCTTTTGGTTGGCGCATTGAATCCATTTACATTCAGTGTTATTATAGAAAGATACGGGTTTAGAGTCATTGTGATGTCTGTATGTTTTATGCTTGTAGCGATGTCTCTGGTACTTTGTCTCACAGGATCCCCCTTAGGATCTCTTGCAGAGCTGGTTTAGTGGTGACAAATTCCTTCAGTTTTTGTTTATTTGGGAAGACCTTTATCTCTCCTTCTATTCTAAATGACAGACTTGCTGGATAAAGGATTCTCGGCTGCATATTTTTTCTGTTCAGCACATTGTAGATCTCGTGCCAATCCTTTCTGGCCTGCCAAATTTCAAAAGAGAGATCAGTCACGAGTCTTATAGGTCTCCCTTTATATGTGAGCGCACGTTTATCCCTTGCTGCTTTCAGAATTTTCTCTTTATCCTTGCATTTTGCCAGTTTCACTATGATATGTCATGCAGAAGATCGATTCCAGTTATGTCTGAAGGCAGTTCTCTGTGCCTCTTGGATTTCAGTGCCTTTTTCCTTCCCCAGTTCAGAGAAGTTCTCAGCTATTATTTCTTCAAGTACACCTTTAGCACCTTTCCCTCTCTCTTCCTCCTCTGGAATACCAATTATGCGTATATTATTTCTTTTTAGTGTATCACTTAGTTCTCTAATTTTCCCCTCATACTCCTGGATTTTTTTATCTCTCTTTTTCTCAGCTTCCTCTTTTTCCATAACTTTATCTTCTAGTTCACCTATTCTCTCCTCTGCCTCTTCAAGCCGAGCTGTCATGGTTTCCATTTTGTTTTGCATTTCGTTTAAAGCGTTTTTCAGCTCCTCCTGGCTGTTCCTGAGTCCCTTGATCTCTGTAGCAAGAGAGTCTCTGCTGTCCTCTATACTGTTTTCAAGCCCAGCGATTAATTTTATGACTATTATTCTAAATTCACTTTCTGTTATATTTTTTAAATCCTTTTTGATCAGTTCATTGGCTGTTGTTATTTCCTGGAGATTCTTCTGAGGGGAATTCTTCTGTTTGGTCATTTTGGATAGTCCCTGGAGGGTTGCGGACCTGCAGGGCACTTCCCCTGTGCTGTGGTGTATAACTGGAGTTGGTGGGCGGGGCCGCAGTCCAACCTGATGTTTGCCCCCAGCCCACCGCTGGGGCCACAGTCAGACTGGTGTGTGCCTTCTCTTCCCCTCTCCTAGGGGCGGGATTCACTGTGGGGTGGCATAGCCCATCTGGGCTACTTGCACACTGCCAGGCTTGTGGTGCTGGGGATCTGGTGTATTAGCTGGGGTGGGTAGGCAAGGTGCACGGGGGCAGGAGGGGCAGGCTTAGCTTGCTTCTTCTTAGGTGATCCACTTCAGGAGGGGCCCTGTGGCAGTGGGAGGGAGTCAGACCCGTTGCCGGAGGGTTGGCTCCACAGAAGCACAGTGTTGGGTGTTTGCGGGGAGCAAGTAAGTTCCCTGGCAGGAACTGGTTCCCTTTGGGATTTTGGCTGGGGGATGGTTGAGGGAGATGGTGCTGGTGAGCGCCTTTGTTCCCCAACAAACTGAGCTCTGTAGTCCGGGGGCTCAGAAACTCTCCCTCCCTTTGTCCTCCAGCCTTCCAGCTTTCTGCTTTGAGAGCAGAGCTGCTAACTTATGACCTCCCAGATGCTAAGTGGTGCTTGCTCTTGGAACACCCTCTGCCTGGCCCCTCCACTTTTGCAAGCCAGAATCGGGGGCTCTGCCTGGCCGGCAGGCTCCCCCTCCGCCCCTGCTCCCTCCCGCCAGTCCGTGGAGCGCGCACCGCCTCGCCACCCTTCCTACCCTCTTCCGTGGGACTCTCGTCTGCGCTTGGCTCTGGAGACTCCGTTCTGCTAGTCTTCTGGTCATTTTCTGGGTTATTTAGGCAGGTGTAGGTGGAATCTTAGTGATCAGCAGGATGTGCGGTGAGCCCAGCGTCCTCCTACGCCGCCATCTTCCTTTGGTCCCCCCTTACTTCTGAAAATGTATATTTCATTTGAAAATGTGTAAAGTTGATCTATAGTTTCTACCTTCAATCAGAAAAAAATGGACAGACTTCAAACCCTGCTTCAAACTGATTCATCTCTTCAATTTCGCATATTCTTCTTACTTAAGGTTTCAATGGTTTCATCTTACTAGATATATCCTATCTGAATCACTTCCTTTTTTTCTCTATATCCTAATTTTTGTCCTTTCTTTTCAAGATTTAGGTTTTTTTTTTTCATATATTTTGTTAGTTCTTTCAGTCTATTGGTGGTTAACTTTCTTTTTTTTTTGACTGTTTGTTTTTTTGTTTTTTTTTTTTTTTTTGGTTGTTTTAGAAAAAAAGTCTTTATTTTAGTAACCTTCAATTACTCATAATCACTTTGTGGATACTATGTTATGGTTCCTGATGTTGTAAAGGGAAGTCTCTGTTAGTTAAGCTGTTATTTCATTGTAGCTATTCTTTTTTCTCCCCTCATTGTGTGTTGTGGCTTCATTACAGTATTTCTTGGTCTGGGTTTCTTCTCTCTTATCCTGCTTGGGACCTCGTGTAATTCCCACAGAGGAATTCCCACAGAGGGCATATTTGGGAGTGAACTGCTGGGTGAACTGCTGCTGTGATTGAAAAGCAGGTCGTGGCCTCTACTTCACACCTCATGAACTCACTGCCTTGTATTTATTTCTGTTCTACTTCATCAACCTCTTTTCTTCTTCAAATCAAAATTAAATTATGCCAAGCAAAATAAGTAAGGCAAAGAAAAAAATATATGATTTCACTCATGTGTAGAATTTAAGAAACAAAAAAAAATGAACGTATGGGAAATGAAGGGAAAAATAAGATAAAAAGAGAGAGGGAGGAAAACCATAAGAGATTCTTAAATACAAAGAACAAACTGTGGGTTGCTGGAGGGAAGGTAAATGGGGGGATGGGTTAGATGGGTGATGAGCATTCTCCAGGAGGGCACTTGTTGGGATGAGCACTGGGTGTTATATGTAAGTGATGAATCACTGGGTCTACTAAAACCAATACTACAGTGTATGTGAACTAACTTGAATTTAAATAAATAAAGATTGCAGTCATTATTTTCTTTTTATCCACAAATAGGAAAGTGACCTGCAATTGACCTGAGTTATTTGGAGAGCCCACAAATCTATTTAAGAGCTGAGATTGGATCTGTGCCATCTATGGGTCTGGGGAGAAAGGGCTGGTGGTGGGCTGCTTGATCAGCCTGAGATGTGCTAAGATCTCAAATTAAGACCTGCTCATGAGTGCCTCTTAGGACACACTCCACTGTAACTTGTTCAGAAAGAGCTGAAGAGAGAACCTATGCTGCTCAATCAGGGACTGCCTTAATTGAATTCTTGCTTTCTTGAAAGAAGTTGACATAAACTTATAATCAAGCTTGACAAAGATACACTTGTGACTCTTCTTATTTCAGAGCAAAAGTGCTCCCTGCCCCTGGCTGGCAGCACTGCCCCTGTTTCTGATCCTGTCTCAGTTTGGATTCTTAGGTTGTACTTAATCTGAAGTACCCAATTTCCCTTACTGACCTGCACTATCTGTTCAGGAAAAAAAAAAAAACATGGAGTGTATTTTACAATCTTAACCTTAGCGGCCTGCATGTCTCAGCTCCAGTAAATAACGATAGCAAATATTTCTATATTTATTTGTATATACTTATTTACATGTAAATATTTACAAATAAGTAAATACAAATAAATACATACATACAAATAAATACATAGGCACACACAAAAGTAATCTAAAAATTTAATTTTTAGAAATTATTAGTAAAAAATCCTTTCCCAAATTACTAGGTCATCTGAATTTTATTTTTTCCATTTATATTTTGTATTAAAATTTTAAGGGAGTTAATCAAATTGCCAAAGCTTCCCAGCTAGCAATGTTTGAGCCCAGTTTTTACTCTCACTTCCAATATCTCTCTTCTAGTTAATAATAAACCTTCTGAGAAAACAAAAACAGGAAATACTGAGATAAAACCAAGGGTAAGACATTTAATTATATCAATTATAAAGTGTTCAGCTGCAAAGAAACAGAAAACCAAGCATCTTGAGCTTTAGGAGTATCAACCATTTGCTTCCCCCCCCCCTTTTTCTGTTCTTTCTTTCTTCTTTCTTTCTTTCTTTCTTTCTTTCTTTCTTTCTTTCTTTCTTCTTTCTTTCTTCCTCTTCTTTTAAAATTCCAGTAAGGTTAATGTACAGTGTTATATTAGTTTCAGTTGTACAATATAGTGATCCAACCTTCCATACCCCAACCAGCGCTCATCACAAGTACATTCTTTAGTCCCCATCACCTATTTCACCTGTCCTCCTGTCCACTACCCTCTGGTAACCATCAGCTTGTTCTCTACAGTTAAAGGTCTGTTTTTTGGTTTCTCTCTTCTCTCTTCTCATTCTCTCTCCCACTTTGCTTGTTTTGTTTCTTAATTTCCACATATGAGTGAAATTATATGGTATCTGTCTTTCTATGACTGATTCATTTCACTTAGCATTATACTTTCTAGCTTCATCCATGTCATGGCAAATGGAAAGATTTCATTCTGTTTTATGGCTGTGTAGCATTACATTGTATACATATACCACATCTTCTTTTATCATTTAATTATTTCAAAAAATGTTGAAAATCATGTGATAAAATTAAATTTCCTTTTTTGTTTAAAAAAACTCTCTTAAAAATAATACATTGATCCTTATAAATGTCAACACATTATATTTTTTCTTTCTTTTTTAATTTAAATTTTAGTTAACATACAGTGCAATATTGGTTTCAGGAGTAGAATTCAGTGATTCATCACTTACATACAACATCCAGTGGGTGGGAGATGGGCTAGATGGGTGACGTGTATTAAGGAGGGCATTTGTCGTGATGAGCACTGTTTGGTTAATAGTAAGTTATCTGATGGGCAATTTCAGGGTTTATTCAATGATTTCATCAAGTACTCCATTTCCTTCAGGTATGTTGGCTTTTGTCCTCATGTTTGTCACTTCAGAATCTCAAGATCCAGGAATTACATTTTCATACCAGAATCTTAGGCACCAAGGATGTAAATAAAGACAAGCCTCTTCTTTTTTCAGAAAATAAGTCATTCTCAAAGCTTCAGGGTAGATTTCCTTTTATACACCACTGGCCAGAGTAGAGCTCAGTCACATGGCCCAGCCCTAGCTGCAAGAGGTAGAAGTGAACATATCTACCAAAATTCCTGAGTCCAGACATAATGGTGCTTTAAAAAACCTGGAGTTCTATAAACAAGAAAGTAAGGGTTGCCTTTAGAAAGAAACCGAAAGATGTGCTACAGCCACAAAGTTTCCTCTGAAAATTTACCATTCTGAGTCACTTCTCAGAGCCACATCTTGGGCATATGCTGAGTCCATCCAATAGCAACTCGGGGTCCTGACTTCTCTGCATGATCATGGGACCCTGCACGCTTTTCCCTGAAAATGGCCCCCTAGCAGCAGTTGGTAATCTTCCAACTTCAGTCACTGAGTTCTGAACCTCGGGTGCTCTTCCTCATCCAATGGCATTCACAGTTTGTTTTGTACTAGATGCTCTGGTAGACTTTTGAAACTTTGTGATAAATCACCTTTAATTTTTTTTTAATGTTTATTGTTGAAAGAGAGAGGGAGACACAGAATCCGAAGCAGGCTCCAGGCTCTGAACTGTCAGCACAGAGCCCAACATGGGGCTCAAACCCACGAACCATGAGATCATGACCTGAGCTGAAGTCAGATGCTTAACTGACTGAGCCAGCCAGGTGCCCGGTGATAAATCACCTTCAAATGAAAGTGGGGAAGACAGCCAAATAAATCAATTTCCATGGGTGTTAAAGGAAAGTACCTATCAGAAAACTAACATTCTTTTAACTTTCCTCTTTAAAAAACCAAAAATCTCTTAAGCCTCACATCCTCATCTAGCTACTGTTTCTCTCTTCTTTATTTTCTCTTTATGGCAGATTTCTTATGTATATATATTTAAACAAACCGTCTTTACCTCCGAGCCTTCAATAAACTCTTTATTCTCTTCCAACCAGCTTCATTCTGCCCACACCTAAAAAGAGCTGCTGTTCTCAGGCTACAGATGACCTGACAGCATAGTCCCGCTCTTTACTCAGGAGTATGTACCAATGAAATCTTTCAGGAAACATCCTTTTCTCTTGGAGACCATGTTTCCACAGTCCATTGCAAAGGCTTCTCTTTCTCAGACTCACTGAGAGCTTTTCTATCTATCCTCTATACTTCTAGTGCTTTGGGCCTAATCTCATGCTCTTTTGTATTATTTTTCTTCACACTCTATGTGATCACTGCCACTAATACAACTTCAAATCCATGTTATTTTTGATGCCCAGAGATATATCTGTCACCCAGTCTTCATCTCTAAGCTCCTGAGTAGACATACCCAAATCCTTCCCCATTCCTACCTTGCCACCAAATATCTCAGAGACATGTACTACTGGCATTGTTATGTGTTTACTATTTCTTGGGTCAACATATGTCCTGGTATATGCTTAATGACCCAGAATAATTAATAATTCCGCTTTCACACTGAAAAGTGTCTCAGTGGGTAGTAAATTATGTCACCCTGATAGCTGTTTCCCTATAATCATTTTTATAGCAGACAATGAGAGCTTCTTTAAGTGTAAATCAGATCATTTCACTACCTTACATTAAACCCTTCAGTGAGTCTATAGTGCCTACAATAAAATTGATTCTCTATCTTGGGGAGTCTAAAGTACTTCCTGATTTGAGTCCTGAATACATATCCAATCTCATCTCATGCCTTCTTTGCTCACTGCCACCAGTCACCCTTGTCCTCAGTTCCTGCAATCACTGAGCTGTTTTCTCCCTTTGGGCCCTTTGTACAGGCCCTTTGGCAGGTTGCCTTTCTAACATGGCTGGTTTTTCACCCTTCAGGTCTCAGTACAAATGCCACCTTCTCAGAGAAGTCTTTCTTGACCTTCTTTGTTAAAATAAGATTCCATTCATCTTTTGTTCTTTATGTCAGCCATTTATATATGTCTCTAGAGTGCTTATCATCATCTGTGTTTGTGTTATTTAATTTTCTTTAGTTGCTCTTTCATCAAGATATAAAATCCAGGGGCATTTGGGTGGCTCCAGTGGTTAAGCCTCTGACTCTTGATTTCCACTCAGGTCATGATCTCACAGCCATGAGATGGAGCTCCACATGGGGCTCTAAGCTGAGTGTGGCACCTGCTTAGGATTCTCTCCCCCTCTCTCCCTCTGTTCCTACCCCACTTTCACTCTCTGTCTCAAAAAATAAAAATAGCTAACTAAATAAAAATATATAAAGTCCAGGAAGACTAGGTCACTGTATCCCAAGGCCAGCTACAGTACCCAGAACAGAGTTTCTGTGAATTAAAAAATAAATGAAAGTACTGAGACAGACTGGGAAGGGTCAAAAACCACTTCACAAGGGATGGCCCAGATAAATTCAATAAGACCAGACAATTTATCCAGGTGGGCACAAACAGAAGGACATTCCTATAAGACAGAACAATGTGCACAAGGAGGAGAGCTGTGAGAATTTGAGGAACAGGGAGTGAGTGGGTATGGATGGAGTGACAGATAATTTTAGAAGAACAATAAGCTGGAGCTAGACTATAGATGGCTTTGAGTATCCAGTTAGGCATCTGGACCTTCATACTATATGCATGGAATATTACTAAAGTATTTTACTTGTGCTCTGAAAATTAAAGTGAAAATTAACCTCTAATCACCAAACTCTCTGGAAAAAAAAAAGGAAAGAAAGAAAAAAAAAGAAAATCATTAATCAAAGAACAAAAACTGCAGAACTGTTGGCTGATTTCAAAACTTACTATACAGATACAGTATTCAAGACAGTGTGGCTCATTTCAATCGCTTAGTGAAATAGTAGACAGGACAATGGAACAGAATAAAGGGCCCAGAAATAGACCCACATGAATACAGTCAACTGATCTTCGACAAAGGAGCAGGAGCAATTCAATGGAGACAAAGTAGTCTTTTCAACAAGTGGTGCTGGAACAACTGGACATCCACAGGCAAAACTAAATAAATAAATAATTAAAACTAGACAAAGACTTTTCACTTTTCACAAAATTAACTCCACATGGATCATAGACCTAAATGTAAATTGTGCAGCTATAAAACTCCTAACTATAATGGAGAAGAAAATCTAGGTGACCTTAGGTTTGGTGATGGCTTTTTAGATACAACACCAAAAGCACAATTCATGAAATAAAAAAGTAATAATTTGAGCTTCAGTAAAATAAAAACTTCATATCTGCAAAAGACATGGTTAACGGAGTGCAAAGACAAACCAGAAACTGGGGAAAAAAAACACTTGGAAAACACCTATCTGGTAAAGGATTATTATTCAAAATATACAAAAAAGTCTTAAAAAACTCAATAAGAAAACAAAGAACATAATTAAAAAGTGAGCCAAATACCTTAATAGATGCCTCACCAAAGAAGCTAAATGGATGGGAACTAGCATTTGAAATTATTAGGAAAATAAAAATGAAAACAATGCCATGCTACCATCCACCTATTAGAGTGGCCAAAATCCAAAACACTGAAAATACCAAATTCTGGGGAAAATGTGGAACAAGAACTCTTGTTCTACATCAGTGGTGATGCAAAATGATACAGAAGTTTGGAAGACAGCTTGAAAGTTTGTTGTGAAACTAAACATAGTTTATCATGCCATCCAGTAGTTGTACTCCTTGTTATTTACCCAAAGAGTTGAAAATTTGTGTCCACACAAAAACCTGCAAACAAACTTTTATGCAGCTTTTTTCATAAATGCCAAAACTTGGTAATGGCCAAAATATCCCTCAATACATACATGAGTAAACAAATCATGGTGCATCTGGACAACAGATTATTCAACAGTAGAAATAAATGAAGTAGCCATGAAAAGACATGAAGGAAACTTAAATACTTATTGGTAAGTGAAAAAAGAAAGTCTGAAAAGCCTAAACACTGTATGATTTCAGCTATATGACATTAATGAAAAGGCAAAAGTAGAAGAATAAAAATAAATAGTGATCACCAGGGTTTAAGAAAGAGGGAGGGAAAGATAAATAGGTGGAACACAGAGGATGTTTAGGGCATTTTATGGATTAGGGAGTAGGGTTTTTAGGAGTTTTGATTATTGTAAATGGTGGATGCATGACATTGTACATTTGTCAAAAACCTGTAACTGTGTAACTATAAAACATAAATATATGATAGGGATTAAGGAGTGCACTTGGTATGATGAGCACCAGGTATTGTAAGGAAGTATTGAATAAATACATTGTACACCTGAAACTAATATAACACTGTATGTTAACTAACTGGAATTTAAATAAAAACTTAACAAAAAAGTAAAACCAAAGAGTGAAGACTAATGTAAAATATAGACTTTAGTTAATAATAATATATTAATATTCATCAAATGTAACAAATGTATGCTACTAATGCAAGGTGTTAATAATGCTAGAAGTGAGGAAGTTGGATACACGGGAGCTCTCTCCACTTCTGCTCAGTTCTTGCTGTAAACCTTAAATTGTTCTTAAAAATAAAGTCTATAATTGCTTTTTTAAAATTAATAATAGTCCTCATTTCATGATTCTTTTATTCAGATTCAAATATTGATGTTTTCTGACCATATTATTCTATCATTATTTCCTTTGCCCAAGTTTCATTAGCTAGAGTAAGTTACTTTTAAGGAAAGATATGTTGATTTTGTTTTTCTTACACCACGCCACAATACCCACTAAAAGTCCTGAGGTGCTGAGTACATGGAGTTAAGACTTAAGCTATAATTTAACAATAATGAAAATTTCAAATAAGCTCATATTCTCCTTGGATACAAAGGCATTTTAGCCTCATGCTGGATGAAACTTTTGAGTTATCCAATATCCAGTGAACATTTATTCCAGCTCATTGAATCTGAATAGAGGACTCACTGAATTAATTTGTGCAGGTATGATATTTTTAAGAGAGCCCATTGTAAATTCTAAGTCATAAGGATTATCTTCACACTTCAGACAAGCAAATTCAATGATATTGTGAATGCAGCGTTTAATTCCTAAAAGAATGAAAAGAATGCCTTTGTCTTCTTATGTTTTCTGTGTGTCAGCATACAATAGGAAATTCTTACACACACACACACACACACACACACACACACACACATTCAGGAATTGAACAGAGATCACTAGGCCTGAAAGTACCTTTAGGGGTCATTTGGTTCATCTTACACATTTCCATTGTTATTAAAGTCACCAATGCTTATTATATTTAGACCATGACATTGCACACCTTCCCTGTGATTGAGGAGATCGTTTGACTGAAGTGTAGCCAATAAACAAACTTTATGAACAAATGTGATATGGGGTACTTCCAGGTTTGGCCTATTAAATGTTCCCAAGGATACAGAGCTAACGTGGCAATAGAGTAAGAAGAGGCTGGACTTTAGGGTCCAACACCTGAAGAGAAGGCAAGCTCTTTAAGGTAAGTCTAACAGCCTAGAGATTGCATTCTTTACATGTCACTGGGTGAAAGGAGGAACAGCCCAGGAGAAAGTCAAGCAAAGAGCAGCAACTCAGAAGATACTTTGGAGCCTTTTGAAAATGGCAGAAAAAATTAGAGCCAAAGTTTGCCAAAGAAACCAAGACCTCAGAGAGCAGGGAAGTGCAGAGCCTGCACTTAAAGAATTTGCTGATTCTTTAAGAACCTAAGAAGGTTAGCAGAAAATAGTGAAAAGCAGAAGAGTCAAAAATTGAAGAATCTCAGTTGGGACCCTTGGTGGAATTTACTCTATCAGTGAGAGTAAACTGGAAATAGACCAGGCCTTACACACATTGAAAGCTAGGCTCGTGAGTGCTCAGGCACCTGCTGGGTTGAAATGGTCTGCCTCTACTCTAACTACTTGTCAGAGGATAGGCTGAACTAAGCCTGAGGAAAGATGACATCATCTACAGTCTTTTTGATTTTGTATGCATAATTACTGGCTTTTACTTTAATACTGTGAGATCAAAACCAACCAATCAACCAAGCAAGCAACCAAACAAACAAACAAATGAACAAATAAACAGATGAAGAAAAAAAGCCGACAATGGAAGCATAGTAATGGAAAATATACAAAAATTATAATATAACCTTAGCCATAACCCTAATAATATAGCCAAGAAAATAGATGATAAGATAGGAAATTAAGTAGAGAACTGAAATATATCAAAAAGAATAAAATGGATTTTCTAAAACTGAAGGATAAAAAAATGAAATTAAAAAACTCAGTAAGTTGGGCAAAGCTGAAGGTAGGATTGATGAACTAGAAGACAAGCAAGTAGAATAAATTCTACCACCTAGATGTCTGACTATTATTAAGGAAAAAATGATAAATACACACTTAAAAGGAAAACATAAGAAACCTAAGGATCACAATGAAAATATCCAATATTCCTTTAATTAGAGGGCTAGACAGAGAGGACAGAAATAATGACTCAGTGGGGTATCTGGCTGGCTCAGTCAGTTAAGAGTTCTACTCTTGATTTGGCTCAGGTCATGATTCCAGGGTCATAAGATCAAGCCCCACATCAGGCTCTGCACTGATAGCATGGAGCCTACTTGGGATTCTCTTTCTCCCTCTTTCTCTCTGCCCCTCCCCTCTCAAAATAAATTAAAAAAAAAATCTTAAAGAAAGAATGGATCAGAAGAAATGGATGAGGAAATGGATGAGAATTTTCCAAAGCAGATGTAAAGTACAGCAGATTTAAGAAGTGATATAAATTTCATTGTAATATTTTTCTATAGCTGCTGTAACAAGTTACCACAAAACCAGTGGCTTAATTCAACTCACATTTATCGTCTATGCTTCCATAGGCTGGAAGTCTAGGTGGGTTCACCTAATTCCTCCGCTTAGACTCAAAAAGCTGAAATCAAGGTATTGGCCAGTTTGAACTCTTATCTAAGTTCATTAATCTGCTGGCAGAATTCAGTCCCTTGCAGGTGTAGAGCTGAGGTACCCAGTTCCTGTGGCTATCAGCTGGCATTGTCTTTCAACTCTTTAAGACCAACTGCATTCCACATCATATCATTCCCTCCATCTTCAAATAAGCCACAACTCAGCTTGTCCTCCTCACTCTATGAATCTTAGATTTTGCAAGGTACAGTGTTGCTAAGATTTTTAACATCACATAACAAGGATTCCCCTTACTCCAGTTTCCAATAACATATCCCTTGCCTTCTTCTGGACCCTCATCTTGTATCTTCCAAGTACAGATTTCTATTAACAGTATTTTTACCACAATTTAGGATCTGCAGGACTTTAAAAAATTTCTCATTTACTTCAGCAGTGTTCATATTTAAATGCTCTATTAAAAATAACCTAGGATTTTTCTATCATGCTTTTCAAAATTCATCCAGCCTCCACCCACTGCCTGATTCCAAAACCACTTCCACTGTTTTGGGAGATATAGAAGTAGCAGGAATGTCAAGTACCAGAATGGCAAAGGCAGGGGACTATGAAGGTCTTGAAAGTTTCCAAGGGCAACTCACTGCTTCATGACACTCCATGGAGTGTTTACTAGGAAGCAAATGGTTGGGCAGGAAGATCTTGGAGAAGCACGAAAGCCATGGTAAGGTGCTGTTAGCCTCTTCTACAGGCAATGAGGAGGCATCAGAAGACTTACTAACACTAATAAGAAGACAATTTTGAATAGATCAAGAAAAAAGAAAACAGAAAATTTTTTGAGGCAATCTGAATTAAAAACATGAAATTTGTGAGTTTAACAGGCCAAGAAGCAGAGTGAATAGAAAAAAATAAATCTGGATGTGAGCTCAGCACCTATGGGTTCAGTGATTTGAGGCCAACTCCTTAATGTTTCTTAACTTCATTGTATTTATCTGTTGCAATGCGGCATATCTAAACCAGGGACTCTGGTTTCCCTAGTAGGAATAAACTTCTAGGTCTGTATGCATAAGAGTAGAAATAGGACAAATCAGCCTCAAAATATGGAACAACCACCAGGCAAATAAACTCGAGTTAACTGCTTAGTGTATTGGCCAAATCCCAAGTTAACACCTTGATTTAAAAATGAAGGATTTAATGACATGTGTAGAACTCCTTGTGCACCACCCAGGTCACCTTAGCCCTATCCCACTGCAGCCACTACTGCAGTGACTAGGACTGTGCTGCTTGGGGTAGTTTCACATAGATGCTACTTGACAGAACCTTACTCTAACCTCTGTTTTAGACCTGTCTATCCTTGCCTTGGGATTTTCTGTTGTCACAACTTCGCAGCTGAAGGTATCTATGCATCTCAGCCTCAAATGCTTGCACAAACCAAAAATACCAC
This sequence comes from Panthera tigris, assembly GCF_018350195.1. Classification (NCBI taxonomy): domain Eukaryota; kingdom Metazoa; phylum Chordata; class Mammalia; order Carnivora; family Felidae; genus Panthera; species Panthera tigris. Next base: position 108,610,803 of record NC_056667.1, on the reverse strand, counting down.
ACAGTTAACACGTTGGGCCACATTTCACCAAGAGAGGTCAAGAGCTTGAAAAGAAATATTTACTGGGATCCTGCACTAGTGATCATCAATCCCACATCCATCTTTGTCTTGACTTTCTTTTCTTCTCTGAGACATTCCCCTCCCTCCTCTTTTCACATTCCTGACCTCAGGATCATGTTCTAAATAACCTGTATGCATGCAAGTCTGTGTTTATAGCCCTTGACTTGTTGAGGAAAGAAGCCAGGGAAATGGAAGGAAAAAGTAAGCTGACACTTGAACAAAGTGAGGACCAAGAGTGCTGATGTCTACACAGTTGAAAACCCCCTATAACTTTTGATTCCCCCAAACTTAACTATTAATAGCTGATAGTTGACCAGAAGCCTTACTGATAACATAAATGGATCATCAACACATAATTTGTATGTTTTATGTATCACATACTGTATGTATTATTACAATAAAGTAAGCTAGAGAGAAGAAATTATTATTAAGAAAATGAGAAGGAAAATACATTTATAATGCTGTACTGTAATTATTGAAAAACACTCACATAGAAATAGACTAGTGCTGTTTAAACCTGTGTTGTTAAAATGTCTGCTGTACTTATAGAAAGGCTGGGTTAGCCATCAGGAGACATGACTGTCAAGGAACCACAAAACCAAAATAGTGGAGACCAATGCAGGGAGTCCACATGCCAGTGTGGTACTATGGAAATCTAAATATTTCAAAGTTGGTACCATAGACTCTAGGCTGGCCCAGCTCAGGCCACTGTGGATATAGTATTCCTGTCTTGAACTTTCTGGTATGAATTCCAGCTGGCCAAGCACTTTCTCATTACTGTTCTGCATTCCATGGTCTAAGACAGAAAAAGCACTGGTTACAGGGCAAGGTCCCAGCCCATTTACACTTGGTTCTTATGGTGGATTTATCAACTGACATTCTAGATGTCACTTTATGAGCTGATAGATGAAGTGTGCCCTCCTCATCCCACCCACTCTTTCTCATCTATACTATTGTCTTCATGGCAAATGTTGTCTGAAATGATGTTTTTATATTTGTCTCTGTACTTACTGCTGAAACCCCACAATGAAGACAACACTCCAATATTCACCAGTGAATCCTCAGAACTTAGATAGTAACTTGCCATAGAAGTATTCAACAAATATTTGTTGAATGAATGAATGTTCCACTCACTGGACTCAAGTCCTGAAGCTGCAGGCTGCTCACCAGGCTCTGTGCAGTAGGGAATCCACCAAGCCAAGACCACAGGTCTGGTGGTCATCTGGCCTTCTCTCCACTTGGCCAAGCCTGTCTTTCTTTGATACACCAGCTGGTTCTCAGGATAGGTATGAGATTTGAGTAATTGAGATAAGGCATGCAGAAGGTCAAGCACAGTCCTTGGCACATAGCAGATACTCTGCAAAGGCCAGCCACTCTGACGGGGAGATTGCAGGCAGCAGTCTGAGGACATGGAAGTGACTTGGGAGTCATTCCATCCTCTTCAGAGACTTCTGAAGTCCCATCCCATTGACAGTTGCCTTCTCTGCACAGATTCTGCCCTGTGTGTCAGAACTGCATTTTCTTTGACGTTTTCCCATTTCTTTTCTTTCTGTAAATGGGAAATGAAGTATAAAAAGTTGTGCACAGCCTACTGCCTTCATCACAGCTCTCTGTAGAGATGTTGGCATTTAAATGCCAGACAGCCTGGTGATGTCAGGATGAGGTCAGCCTCAGGCTTGTCTTGGGGTCAGGGGTAAGGGACAGGGGTCCTCTTTGGTTTCTGATTTAATAAGAGGATTGCTTCCAGCCAAAAGCAAGGCCAGTGAGGTCAGTGCTGAACACACACAGCACCACTGAGAAATAAAGGGGCCAGATGGTTATTATACTGTGTGTGTTTCTTATAAAAAGAAAAAAAAATCTAGAGGTAACTGTAACAGAAGCTGTTCATTGGAAGAGAAGCAGAGCTCATGAAGGCAACCCATGGTTTGGCTCTGCACCAGAGGGCAGTTTCCTTGTAAGGAGTTTTATAGTTTGATATGTGGTCCAAAACATGCTCACAGGTCCCTATGGCAATTTTGCTGAGGGCAGAGGCCATAGGGATGGAAAGAGACACCGCCACATTGTGGAAATTAAAAACACATCACCCTATATCATATTCCTTAGCTTCTCATTTTGATGCTTCAGAAAGCTCTGGAAAGGGTAGCTAATGATGGACATGGTGGTTGATTGACTAGAGTGATATGAGTCCAACTGCACTCTGCCACTACAGGCTGTAAGATTTGAGCTAGCTCCAATTATTCTTCTGTTTTCTAAGTGTCACATATAGACTAGAAACTTTCATCTTCCAGTAACCAGGTTAAATGAGATACCTTACCTAAGCCACCTGTTGCCATCTAGGAAACACTGAGTCCCTCCCCCTTTAGATCTGGAGTCCACTGAAGGGGTGTTGGGCAGCCCTCAAGGATGTTGCATCTTCCTTTACATAGAAGAGAGATTGGTGAGAAGTCCACAAAAAAAGTGTGTAAACCATTTAATTGATGCTCGGACACTGCTTGTTCTCATTTACTGTGAGTGCATCCATCACCATGAACTCATCCATGCTGGCATGGCCCTCCTAAGGATAAGCATGGCATTGTCACTATAATTCCATGTTAATTAACTGGGCAGTTATTCCAAAGTGTTAATGGCCAGGACTGTAATTCAATCAAGTAAATAACATTTCAAGCATTAATAAAAGCAATGAAACTTATAGCTGACCATAAATATGATTTCATAAATTTGGGACAAGCCTAAGCAGTCAGTGGTCTGTCCTTGTCACACAAGTATCAGGCAATCAGCTTTACTAATGCTGCATGGGAATCTGTTGAGAATTCTTTCCTCCATATGTTTTTTTTTAATTGTGTTTCTTTTTGCCTCTTCTCCCACTCATTAACTTTCAAAATGTGTTTTCTTAAGGCTTCACCTTTAGGGAAATAGCCATTCTCGCCCACTGATGCTGCTTGTGAATTCAGTGTTATTATGAGCTGAGATTCCAAACACCACCCAACTTGTTATAATTCATTTTAATGCCCTCAGTTTTTCAGTTACAATTTATTTTCTAAAACTGAAGGTAATTACAGTGCTAGGTCCCTGCGGGGTTTTCAGCATGTGGGTGAGAACATTACATCAGGAGAGGTGGTTACTTTCTCCAGTGGATTTTCAGACTTTGGCAAGCTGCTTTCTTTAACCTCTATTTCACAGTCTGTAATTCCTCCTTTGCCAGTTCTGAGCTGTGTCCACAGACTCACAGGTGGCTTAGATGCCACTTCTGGTCTCAGAAAACTCATGTCTACTGTCATCATTGGACCTGTGTATCTCTCTCTCTTTCTCTTCTCTTCTCTTCTCTTCTCTTCTCTTCTCTTCTCTTCTCTTCTCTCTCTTTCCCCCCTCTCTTCTCTCTCTCTCTCTCTGAGTGGGGGGGTTATGATTTTACACTTTAGGAGTTTGAGCCTATGAGTTTATGGGGGGGAGGAGAGAGAGAGAGAGAGAGAGCAAGAGAGAGGGAGAGGAGAGAGAGAGGGAGAGAGAGAGAGAGAGAGAGAGAGAGAGAGAGAGAGGTATGTGTGTACCCCTGCCATCTGTAGCTCTGCTTTGGTGCCACAACTGAGTGTGAAGGGCATCTGACAGACATGGGATGCCTGCCCTTAGCCCCAGCCCCTCTCCCCTGCCCAGGCTGTGTGCCACGATCTAGCAGAAGCTACCTTCTCACCAGCCTTTGGTCTGTACAAGGATGAAGGAGATCCATTAGGTTTGTATGTTGGGATTTTCTACCTCCACATGACCCTGAGGCACATTTTTGAGTAAACTGAGGGACAAGGAGGTGCAGACTGACAAAAACCAGCACTCAGAGGGAATGCCGATGCAGCATGGGGTGCTGGAAAGAACACCTGGCAGGGAGCAGAAGGCTCTGGTTCTGGCCTGGAACCTATCACATTGCTCTCTCCCCCATTTCACTGTCTCCTCACCCTCCATAAACAACCCACTGTCCACCAGCCCACTCACTTAGCTGCTATGTAATGCATCCAGGCCTCCATCACCTTGCTCATGCACTTACCAACCACCCCAGCTCACTCATCCTTTCATCACCCACTCTCTCACACTCACCTATGCGCTTGCACCTCCCCACATACACCTTAGCTCTGGCTGTCACTCCTCCCCCTCCATCCCAACCACCCATGTATGCACTCACTTACTCCATCACTACTGAGCTGACAATAACCCTTGGTCCTCTTGGGAAAATATGCTCACCAAGGACTTTGGGAAATGTAGAGATGAATCAGATTTGGTGGCCCACTGAGAGGTGCTTCCTGCAGGTGAGAGGCAGACAGGGCAGGTGGCAACAGCACGGCATGTGCAGGGACATAGGCAAGTATGGCAAGGCAGGAGCAGAGGGAAGGCAGGAAGGGAGCCTAAAGTGAGAGCTCAGTGCCCAGTGAGGGACACCAAGGCTAATAAAGGCCTGAGACCACAGATGGAGGCAAAGGGAGTGCACCTTACCTAGAAAATGCCATATTTTAAATGAGTTGCAGAGGGATGGGAGGTGAAAAATGGTCTGAAGAGACTGGCCAGAGCAGGTGGGGCCTGCCTCAGATGTCTGGAATCAGGAGAAAGAGCTAGGACTCCACGTGGAGGCAGCAGTGGATAATCAGTGCCTTCTAAGTAGGAATAACCCATTGCAGGTTTGATGACCCTTATCAGGGCCTCCATTTCATTATCTACAAAATTAAAGGTCTAGAATGCAGTCTCTGATACGCTTCCAATAGACCAACTTTAGAAATCTCCAAGTTTGGTGGGAGAATGGGGCAGTAGAAGGGTTTATGGGTTTTTCTCATTTTGCAGAAGACTATACTGTCATTCTGGAAGTCAAATGACTCCTGGAGATCTCACACACCAGAAGAGAGACTCTCAGCTCCCTGCTCCAAGGCAGAACTTGAGCATGTGGCGTCTGTGGTCTGTGCAAGTGTGAGCTCTGCTGTGGTCTGGAACAAAGGCTATGATGTGGCCAGTTAGATGGTTGCAAAGCAATCTTCACTGCTACTGTTATTACCCAGTGAGGTGATGCCAGAGAGCTTGATACACAGACACAGACACAATGACCAGAGCTGGGGCTGCTTCTGCTTAGCAAGCCCAGTTCCTCTGTGAAGGAGACTTCTGGCAGGAAAGGATGACAATTCATTAATTATTCTCACCCCTCTACTCAGTGGAACATTGCTGTCTTGTCACCTGTCCTTGCCACACCTTAGTCTAGGACAGACCACAGGAAATCTCAGACTAGATCAAGTTTGTCCAACTCCTTCATTGCAGGAACTTTCCTAGTTCTGAAGACAGACCTAAAATTGAGGCAAGGAATGGAACAATTCACATTGTTGATAAAAGATTTACATGAAGAGCACAGCCCGTCCCACTTTCCCAGCATCAGCAGTAGGCCCAGCGACTCTTGGAGGATATTTCTCTAACCTCTTCCTGGCTAGGCACAAGGATTTATGGTGTTCTCTCTCCTCATTCCATAATCATTGTACTGGAGATACCTTCTCAACAAGCATCTCATAATAATTTAGACAGTTTAAAAAAATAAAATGAAAGTTTAGAAGAATATTAGTTATACATAGGTACTTACCTATAAACAATTCACACACACACACACACACACACACACACACACACGAAGAAGGCTGTCAATGCTCAAAAATCTCATTTTCTTTCACGGAAGGTATGCCAGAGTCTTTCACTCTATAGCCATTTATTGAACTGCCACTATATGGCAAGACTTATGCCTGGTCCTGGGAGACACACAGCTGCACACCACAGCCCTGCCTTCAAGGTATCTCCTTCAGTTGACTGAAGAAACAGGGCATCAAAATATTCATTAAAATATAGGTTGATAAATCTATAACATTGATTCACAAAAAAGATCAGAGAGGTGGAGCACCTACTTTAGTGTGGGGCCACATTAAGTCTTGGGAAATGGTTGGTATGTGAGCTGGATTTTGAAAGGTGAGGCAAAGAATGGATAAGGAGCTCTATAGAAAGTAGAGAAAGTTTGTGTAGAGATATTCAGGGTGTTTTCACACCTGCAATTCACCCTGTATGCACAGGTCTAAAGGGCAAGATGGGGAGTAGGGGGAAATGAGATGAGGTCATGAGAGGGATGTGATGGACTAGTGAGCTGCTTTAAGGAGTTTGGAAAGGAGCTTAAAGGATATGGGTTTCTTGTAGTGCCTAGTGGCTTAGTCAGTTGAGCATCAGACTCGATTTTGGCTTGGATCATGATCCTAGGGTCATGGAACTGAGTCCTGCCTTGGGTTCTGTGCTGAGTGTGGAGTCTGCTTAAGATTCTCTCTTTCTCTCCCTCTGCTCCCTCTTGCCCACTTGTGTGCTCTCTCTCTCTTTCTCTATTTCTTTCTGTCAAAAAGAAAAAAAACCGCTATGTGGTTTCCCTAAAGAATTTTGACAAGTGGAAAGACAAGATCAGATTTGCAAAGAGACTCTTAAATACAGAGAACTGAGGGTTGCTGGAGGGGTGTTGGGTCAAGGGATGGGCTAAATGGGTGATGGGCATTAAGGAGGGCATTTGTTGGGATGAGCACTGGGTGTTATATGTAAGTGATGAATCACTAATACACATGAAACCATTATTACACTATATGTTAACTTGGATTTAAACAAAATTAAAGTAAAATATATGTCAAGTGAAATAAGTCAGATGGAGAAATACAAATACCATATGATTTCACTCATATGTGAGTTTTAAGAAACTCATATGTGAAATGTAAGAAATAAAACGAACAAGCAAACAAAAGATAAACAAAAATCCAGACTCTTAAATACAGAGAATAAACTGGGGCCTGCCAGAGGCGAGGTGGGTAGAGGGGTGAATGAAATAGGTGAAGGGGATTAAGAGTAATTTGTCCTGGAGTGCCTCGGTGGTTCAGTTGGTAAGTGTCTTACTCTTGATTTTGGTGCAGGTCATGATCTTATGTTTCTTGAGATTGAGCCCTACATAGGTCTCAGCACAGCTCCACTGTGAGGAACCTGCTTGCGATTCTCTCTCCCCCTCACTCTCTGCCCCTCTCTCTGCTTGCTCTCATGCATGTGCTCTTGCTTTCTTTCAAAATAAATAAATAAACTTTATTTTTTTAATGTTTATTTATTTTGAGAGAAAGAGACATAGTGTGAGCAGGTGAAGGGCAGAGAGAGGGAGACACAGAATCTGAAGCAGGCTCCAGGCTCTGAGCTGTCAGCACAGAGCCTGACACAGGGCTCGGACCCACAAACTGTGAGATCATGATCTGAGCTGAAGTCTGTCATTTAACCCACCACCCAGGTGCCCCAAGTAAATAAACTTAAAAAAAAAAAAGAGTACACTTATAAGCACTCAATTATGTATAGAATTATCAAACCACTATATTGTACACTTGAAACTAATAGAACATTGTATGTTATTATATTTCAGTTTAAAAAAGATTTAAAGAGGATAGACTGGAAAGAACATGAACATAATAGGTACCATCTAGCCAACAGATGATGAAGATTCATTACCAATTAAAGACAAAAGATGTATACCAAAGCTCATTAGGGGTGGAATCGACAGGACCAGTTTTCCCACCAGATAGGGAGAATAAGAGTTGAGGAACAGACCAACTCTTTCAGAATTCTAGAATGGGACAGCACTCACCAAGACTGGTTGTACAAGAGGTGGAGCAGTTGTGGGGGCCAGGACTATGAGCTGGATTTGGAATCAGTTGAGTTTGTGGTATTTCTTGTACACCCATGTGGAGAACTGCAGAGGGCAATAGGCTCTCTGGGTCAGAGTTCAGGTCTAAGGTTTCTACTGAAGAATATATGCAAAATAGAAAAAAAAAGATACACAAAAGTAATTTTTTTTCAATTCAAAGATGGACACTATTAATGTTTTGATGCTTTTATCCCATAAGTTTTTACTATGCATATGTGTACAGGAATCTGTCTTCAAGGTGTCCACAATCCTCTCACATTGGGCAAAGATGGTTTGATCACTCAGATCACATGTTATGGGAAAACCAGCATTTCGTCAAATAAACAGACAAAAGCGTTATCGATTTATCCTTGCCCTTCACCCCAATTCCATGTTTCTGTCATACCATTTAGTCCATTCTCTTCTCTTCCTATAGTTTCTTTCCTATTTTTCCACTTTTTCCCTAAATGGACCATATCCCATTTCTTGACTATACACATAATTATCTCAACACTGTCTTATGCAGCAGATTTCCTGGAAACATGAAGAAGTATTCCTTAGTCATTAGCTGGCACAGGCAGCAGCATGTGAGCATCATTCTGAGAATATTTCATCAGCAACAGGGAATTTGTGTCTGCTTCATGCTCTGCTCACTCTGTCTGCCCCTAGACTTGGCTTACTGCTACCACCTTGCTTTTTCTCTGTCTAGAAAGCCTTCTCTTTCTTTCCTATTGCCTGCAAAAAACAACAAGAATATTCCTATTTCTTTATTATGAAGAGACATGTATTCCTTAGCCTCCAACTTCAAACAAGGCTCAGGTATAAACAACACTGAACAAGTAGGCACACATATGCACACAAATAAACAAACAAGGAAAACACAGCAAAAACTTGTCAATTTGAGGCTTTTGTCTTTTATATTAGACTGAATATCTTGGCAACAGTGTTAACACAGAGGTATTTTCTCTATGCCCCTTTGCCCATTGAATCATATATTTCTTATATGCAATTTTTTTTAATTTTTTTTAACGTTTATTTATTTTTGAGACAGAGAGAGACAGAGCATGAATGGGGGAGGGTCAGAGAGAGGGAGACACAGAATCTGAAACAGGCTCCAGGCTCTGAGCTGTCAGCGCAGAGCCCGACGTGGGGCTCGAACTCACGGACGGTGAGATCATGACCTGAGCCGAAGTCGGCCGCTTAACCAACTGAGACACCCAGGCGCCCCTATATGCAATTTTTAATAGTTGTACAGCACTCAATTTTATAGCTGTACCAAAGTTAAATTTATCATTAATTAATTATTCCGTGTAAAATTGTTTTTATTTTTTCCTCCTATTACTCTATGTATTTGATGAGAATCTTTCTTGATACATCTTTGTCCTGCTTATTCCTGAAAAAGTCAGGAATAGTTAATGAAGATTTCCAGGTGTCCCTTTTAGAACATTCTGCAGTCACCTCTGCCCTTTGTTGCCTCCATGGTACTTTATAACAATGTAAATTGTAGAAAATAGTTAATAATGAAAAAAACATTTTTTTTTCTGTGGAAATAAAAATGAATTTGTGGAATGCAACTGAGTATTGTTCTGTGGAAACTGACCAGTTTTACACCTCTTTGTAAATTAATTTAGACTTTTTTGATGCCCTGCATATGTGTGTTCTCTGCAATCCTCTTTTAAACCAGTAATAACATCTTATTTATGCCTTCATTAATAATGGGATGAATAAAACCTTGTTATACATTCATTTTATATTCATAAGCAAGTTGTGATTTTATCTTTCTTAAAAAATATCTTTTAGGGGCGCCTGGGTGGCTCGGTCGGTTAAGCATCCGACTTCAGCTCAGGTCATGATCTCGCGGTCTGTGAGTTGGAGCCCCACGTTGGGCTCTGTGCTGACAGCTCCGAGCCTGGAGCCTGTTTCAGATTCTGTGTCTCCCTCTCTCTCTGCCCCTCCCCTGTTCATGCTCTGACTCTATCTCAAAAATAAATAAACGTTAAAAAAAATTAAAAAAAATCTTTTAATGTTCCCCTGTGGTAAATTTCTAGATGTAAAAATACTCAGCCAAATATTGTCTATATTTTTGCTATGATTTTTGATGTGTACTAATAAAGTTTTCTCCAGAAATATCTTATTAATTTATACTCTCCTCAACACTGTATGAGATTACCTTTTTTTAAAAACATGTTGACTTGGATTTACTGTTATCTTCATTGTCATCCTCATTATCATCACCATAATCTTATGATACAAATATGGAAAAAAGGGAGTTTTATGGTTATATATATATATATTAATTTTTTTAATGTTTATTCATTTTTGAGAGACAGAAATAGGAGAGCATGAGTGGGGGAGGGGCAGAGAGAGAAGGAGCCACAGAATATGAAGCAGGCTCCAGGCTGCAAGCCGTCAGCACAGAGCCCGATGCGGGGCTAGAACCCATGGACCATGAGATCATGACCTGAGCTGAAGTCGGACGCTCAACCAACTGAGCCACCAGGTGTCCTGAGTTTTATGGTTATATTAAGTTATATATTTTTGTTTCAGTAAAGTTGGATATATTTGGAAGACTTCTCCATTATCCCACCCTTCTGGTTTCTGTTAAAGATGACTTTTCTCTAAGTACGCTTGTTCTTACCTACCATTTATTGCTCTCATAGAAGTACAAGGAGTTAAATGTTTGGTAGGTGACAACTTTGGGCTAAAATTTCTCAGTTAGGTAGAGCTAGTGGAATAAAGACTTGTTTTCTATTTTACCTTCTCCTCTTGGGCCAGTGCAAGGCAATGACCTGAATAAATGTGATGCTTATGTGACCTCAGGTAAACCTTCCCTTGTTTTAGACTAGGCAGTGGGAGACAGCAAGCTCTTTCTAGCTCTCAGCCTGGTTGTGTCCTTCAACCTCACATAACACATAAACCTGCTGATTTTATTGTCTTTTGTCTCAAGTGATTCAGATGATTCTGATTTTTGTTTATTCATGTGTTAGTCATTTGCCTGTCTCCATGCATTACCTATCTATGCATATCCTTTGCCTGTTTTTTTCTTGAGATGTATATATTTTTCTTTGTGATTTGCAAGAATTCAATATAATAATAAAAAAAAGAATTCAATATAATAATGATGATAATTCATGTCTATCATGTGTTTTGAATATCTTCCTACATTTGTGTGCTATGCACACACACACACACACACACACATACACACACACTCACATGTATATTTACTGTTTTCTTTTTCAGTGAAGTATAAGGTTTGTGTTCATCCTAAACTACGAGTTGAAATGGGTTCTGTCAGAGATTGGGTTGGTCCCTGTTTGAATTTCTTAGGGAAGAGTGTCAAATTATTTTAACATTAATTCCTCAGGTAAAAGGCTCAGTACCCTGTGTGCATTAGCAAGATGTTGTAAGTTTTCATCACAGGAAAAAAAAACTATGTGGATGTTAAGTAGACCGTGGTGATCATCATGTGGTATATACAAATATCGAAGTAGAATGTTATACAACTGAAGTTAACATAACGTTATATGTCCATTATATATTAATTTAAAACAAAAGATGTTACAGCTGAGAGCTTTTGGTTCTTGAGAAATAGCCATTGAGAGCCCTCTACCGGGCACTCCTTTCCTTTGCCTACAGGGCCCTTAGGGCAGGCAGTAATCTAGTGGGGAGCATTCTTGTTCTGGGATCCCCTGTGGCTGTGACTTCTGGAGCACAAGGTTTCTGCACTGAAAGTGGTAAGGGCCACTGACTCACTACTGGATTATCCTTAGCTCCAGACCTGTTATGCTAGGCACCAGTGGAAATTATTGGAATTGTTCAGGATTTCCCCCCATTTAGATTCATAATGATTTACTCATGTTGCACTTTATTAACTGACTAACATTCCCTAAATCCAGTCCCATGTTTGGAAGCTATTCTTTGGAGATCTGAGAATGTGACTACACTCTTCTCTGGTTTCTAGTGATAATGTAGATGTTGCCTTTTATTTGTATATGTGTTTAGTAAGGCTAATAACTAAAATAAGATGCAGAATAGATAAATGCTTCCATCTTTGCTAAAATGTATTCTATCACCAGTAACAACTTTGCCTGGAACCAGAAGTTTAAACAGCTTGGAATTTAAGTGTAAAGGCAAACCTGTACTTCTGTGCTCACAGTGTCTGATCCTTCTGTGCTCTCCAGGCACACAGGAGCAGGCAAGGTCACAGCTCCTTGTGCTGAGGGGGAGCCAGGGGCTATTTTGGCCAGTAGCATGTGAGCCAAAGTGAGCTCACTTTGGCCAGTGAGCATTAATTACAGGTGTCACTTCTGGGTGGAGAGCTGCCTCCTTTTCTGAATGGATTTTGCATGTGTGAAACATTAACTTCTGTTGTACAAGTCTGAGGTCTGGTGGTTATTGCTCACTACTGCATGATCTAGGCTTTCCCAGGCTTATGCTCAAGACTTCTCTTTCCTTGTTTCCCACTCTTCTCTTTGCTCTGAAATGAGGATAAAACAGGCAGAATTGTAAATGAACAGGTGGCCCACACCTGAGAAATTATAAATATGCAGTAGTATTGAACCCCCCAAGAGGGAACAAAGGTAACAGAATGCTGCAAAGTAGGGTTTCCACAGCTACCTCTCCCAAAGATCTGGAACTTGATCCAGATTCCCTTCATGGGTGCATTTAAAGTGCTTTAAATCTGTTCTAACATAATCTGATACTAAAAATATGTTAGCAATGCTTAACAATTGCTAGAAATTAGTGGGAAAAGGGCCTAATTTTATCTAGGTGTCTCAGGTTCTATTGGGTCTGTTTTAGGTAATCAGGCTTGTGGAATGGGGTGGGGGAGATCTGAGCCCACCTAAGTCCCCTGAGGAAAGCTCGCCTTATCTCTAGGCACTGACTCTTACAAGGCACTAAGTAGTCTCTGGACTATTCTCCAAAATCAGATCTCAGAGCTCACTGCACACATCAAATACTACAGGCCTAGACCAGCAAGGTTATCTGACATGTGAAGGTCACATAATGAAGGAATAAGAGGACAAGTAGACCAAGAGACCTATATCACCTGTGGGAATTTGGACAAACATTCCAAACTGGACACTGGTTTAGCTTTAGTGTTCTTACTGAAAATACCTTTTAGCCAAAATATTATGGGTTGGAATGGGTTGTTCTGTAGTGACACCTTAACTTGTAGCCAGCAGGTACCCAATGAAGTCCAACAGCAAACTTCTAGTTAGAAACTTGGCTTCATAGCTATTTATTTATTTAAATTATTTGCACACAGACTGTACAGCACAGCCCTAAAAGGAACCTGGAAAGCAATGCACATGCCAAGTCAAGGGGGGCAGACTTCTCATGAAAAGAAGCTGATTGCCACTATCCATGGCCTACCAGGCGCACTCTGGCTGTGTTTTGTCAGCTCTCTCTTTACACTCGATATACTCTTAGGTTCTCCACTTTTCAAGACTGCAGTAATTTATCTTGTGCACAGAAAGGGTATAAAATAGGAACTAATTAAACTAGCACTACTCAATTAATGAGAAACTAACAGAGGAAACCACTGTAGCTTAGTGATTTTACAGCCTCTGCATCAATAACACACTTCTTTTCCCACATGACCCACATTCTCTGGATGGGTTTCGTTCCACTAATTATTTATTCTGTGTGTAACCACTGCAGGCTGAAGAGAATGTTAAAGAATCTATGCATCATGCTTTTATCTTTAAACTGCAGGTCTGAGTGTCCTTTTCATTCAATGTGAGTGCTAACTCCAATTTTCTTCAAATCTGGATGCAGTTTTATAGTAAGGGAGTGGTTACAAAAAGAATTGGTAGGGTAACAAAAGGCAATGTTAACAGACATTTTTAGGATTTGAAACTAAGGAATAAGATGTAGAATTTACTTGAAAATCGCCCAAAGGACATTTTGAGGGTTTTATTTGAAAGCTTTATTTTCCAGGGGTCCCTGGGTGGCTCAGTCCATTAAGGGTCTGACTCTTGACTTCAGCTCAGGTCGTGATCTCATGGTTCTTGGGGTCAAGCCCTGCATCAGGCTTTACACTGTAGGCAGAGACCTTGCTTGGGATTCTCTCTCCCTCCCTCTCTCTCTCTCTCTGCCCCTTCCCCTCTTTCTCAAAATATATTGTGGTAGGGTCTCCTCCCTAATGAAAGACAAAAACAAACAAACTCAGGGCAACCTGGTTATATGCTACATGACAACACCCTTCACAACCTTGTAACATGAGACCACTTAATCGGACTGAATGTTTGTGTGCTACCATATAAGGGAGACAAAAAAGTAAAAAATATATTAAAAGCTATGTCATGTGGTGTCCGGTGCTCAGTTCTTTGGGTATGAACCCAATTGAGCGGTGCCAGCAGGAATAAAGTTGCTCCCTGGAGAGAAAAGCCCCAGTGTCACGACTCTCTGTGTGTGAATCCTGCTACAAAATAAATAAACTTTGAAAGATTTATTTTCCAAATCTATGCCATATGAATAAAAATATTAATTTAAGTAAGAGCATCACTATGCTCATCCAGAGATTGGCATTCCAGATGCTCTATAGACAAGAGTACAGACTCACACTGACTGCAAGTAGAAAAGACACCAGCCAGTAACACAAGAGACAGAGGGCACAGCCCACAAGAGCACAGGCTGTGGAGCTGACCAGAGCTTTGATTTTTGCCAGCTCCGTCAGTCACTTGCTAGATGCTCTGAGCTGCTTGATTTCTCTGTGTCTCGGTTTGTTTTTTTTTTTTCAACTCTAAAAGGGGTGAATGATACACGCCTCCTAAGATTGTTATGAGGGTTAAACAAGTTGATGTGTGTAAGTATGCACACATCTGACACATATGCATGCTGTATTGGCCAGGGCAACTGTCTCTGAAGAAACTCACATGAATTGACAGCAGGATGTGATTAGCCTAAAAAGGTTGCCCACAAGAATAAAGAAGAAATGGCTTTTTATTTTTGCAATTTATTGACCTTCTGTACATTATAAGTATTCACATTTTAAAATCAAATCTGTGTTGATCCTTGAAGGGAATGTCATTGTGAGGATATTAACAGAAAATGAGTTTGGATCATGCACAGTAAGTTGGATTGGGAATGAATGGTTACCAAGAGGTGTAAGGAATCTCTGCAGACCTTGCAAATGCCCTTGCAAACACATGACTCAGAGATGCTAAGGTGTGAGACAAGGAGGGAGGTTGGAGTCATAGTGCCTTGAGGTTATGAAAGGTGAAGGACTAGGGAACAAGGAAAGTTTAGAGGCCTGAAGTCTAATCCTACCATAATGCACCAGAGACAAGGAGAAGTTTGTATTAAGACCAATTAATTCTTTTTCTGTTTTGAACATGAAAAATCCAGCTCAGACCCAGGAGTGTGATGGTGCTTTAATTTGACCTGGATTGGCTAAAGAATCTAAGTGGGACAAGGAGTTTTTGAAGGTGGCTTTCCAGGTGTGGGTCTCAGCTGCTCTTACCAATGTCAGTAAGGATATGGTCTTGACAGGATGAAATGACCTTTTATTGACATTGGCACCTAACTTTACATGCTATAGTTTAATGCCAACCAGAGAAAACAGTCTTTAGCAGAGAAGGCTTAACCAATATGGATCTGTGGTTGTGAGTCTTTCACTTTAGATACTGAGAAAAATACATTTATTGTTTCCTTTACTTGTCTGAACCTCTTCTTTCTTCAGGTACTCTGCTGGACATAGAGATCACAGAGATACTCTCTGTTCTAGAATAGAAGACCACTAACAGAGATGTACATAAACAGTAGACCAAGGAGGAAAATGACAATGTCAGCAGCTCATGTCAGTAACTACTTTCCACTAGAAAGTAAGCTCCAGTTATAGGGCACATGCCTCCTATACACCCACATTGCCAGTACTGAGCTGCCTGGCCAGGCTCTGGTAGCAGTTCTTCCCCTTTCCTCTCCCTCATTCCTCCCTTCCTTTCCCTTGCCCTTCTGTACCACTTAGGCCTTTTTTCCCTTATCTTTCTGTTTCTTCTTTCTCCTCTTATTCTCCACGTTGATCTCTTTTTTCTGCCTTTTTTTTCCTTTGTGCTTCACATTTTAGTAGGCAACCAGTTATGCTCAAATTTTCTACTCAGACACATTTTTAAACAAACACTATTAAAGAAACATCTTCTTGAACTTAGAGAATGAATGAAGAGGTCAAGTCCTCTTTTCCCTTCTCCACCATTCCTCCTCCCCCTTGTCCACCCTTCCTCCTCCTCCTCCTCCTCCCCTTCTTCTTCTTCTTCTCTTTCTCTTTCTTCTTCTTCTTCTTCTTCTTCTTCTTCTTCTTCTTCTTCTCTCTCCCCACCCCATGCCCACCCCATTGGAACAAGACTGGAAATCGTGTGCACTTCCTCTTGCCTGCAACACTGACATCTATTCTGGATTAGGATCCACTAAATGTAAGACTTCAGCAGGAGGATCAAAAAACTCAATTAGAGTCTAAGTGATGTGATCCAGCCAGCCCTACCTGACAGCTCACTGTGGGTATTTGGAACCAAACTGTGATTAGCCCACCACTGCTACCTTTGTGTCTTTGTCTCTTGAGAGTACTTCTCTTGGGGGTTTCAGGAAAAGGGACAATAAAACCTGAATTATCTTATTGGAACAACATCCCAGTGCTTCAAACTTCCCAATGCTTCCCCTATTCCCTAACAGCATTGAAGATGATAAGGGGAATAATAGACATCTAGGAAGGGATATCTCATGATACTCAAAGAGTATCTTTTCTTCATATCTACTGGAAACAAAGCCACTAAGAAGGGGTGAGGCTTCCAGGAAAGCCTTTCATTTAACCTTTAGCACATTGCCTGCTCATGAGAGGTGGGTGCATGTTGCTGAGGAGATCCAGGATTGAGGAGATCTCAGTTATCATGCTATGGAAAAATTAACTGGGATGGGAATGACTGCACTCAGGAAGCAACAACTGAGAAAGGGGAAGAGAAAGCACAACCATATCCAATTTGGACTCACTCTCTGGAACTTTGTACAATCCATGAGTAAATAAAATAGGAGAAAATATTTCATAACCAGCAAATCCCTAAGTATTAATTGATTATCTTTGAGAAATGTAGGAAATAAACAGGCTTTGTCTGATGAATGCTAAGAGTGGACTCAGAGGGTCTAGACCCTGAAACAGGACTTCACCCTGGAGTGGAGTTTGTGGTAGGGTCAGCACTTAGTTTGGATACAGGTGCCAAAAGGGTGTCTGGCCCTCTGCAGAGACCCATGGTAACACCAAAGCAGAGATAGCATTGAGAGTCTATGGCATTGTTATGGGGTTACTGGGCAGGGTGTGTCACTGATGGGAGCAGTGGAAAAACTTAATATTCTAAGAAGACAGCCCCCAAGAAGGGTCCCAACAACCTGGATGCATGCTTCACCTGTTCATAGGGAGGACTGTGCTCCAAAACAAGCAGACATTGGTAAGAGGGGAAATCCTTCAAACACAGGCAGTGAGAAAAGGTTAGGGGTGGCAGAACAGGGACTCAAGGCCAGTGCTGGATACTGGGGAAAGAGAAATGAGCCAACATGTGCTCATGGATATTATGTAGTGTGCTTCAAGTAACAGAGAAACTGCCTTGCAAATCTTTTCTCATTAAATCCTCACACAAACCAGAATGTACTGTTATACAGTATATTTTTCACTTGAAGTAACTGAGCTCAGAGAGTTTAACAAGCACCTGAGATTATGACAAGGACTTTAAGTGATATTCAAACCTGTTTGGGCTCCAAAGCCCTTTGAGCCCTTTGATCAGCACTCCTGAAGTCCCTTGTGCCTGCAGGCTAGATGGCTTCTGTGGACCAGTGAAGGAAGAGCCTCTCAGGAAGGTCTGGGCAGCAGGAGATAGGGAGGCTCATTATCTGTCATCACAAGAGTGAGAATATCAACATACAGACAAACAACTAGCAGCAGGTAAAAGCCAGTCCAGAAGCAAACTTCAAGGCATAGTCTGTGTTGCAGCTCAAATATGCTGTTGCTGGTCTGCTGGCCCACCAATAGCAGCAAGCTCCCCAGTCCCCAGATCTCATCGCTGAGCTGCTCCCAATCTTGTGGCCACAGCTGGGCCTAGAGCTCTGCCAGCTCCTACCAAGTCTCTCCATTAAGCTTCTTGGACTCCTGGGTCAGATTCAGACATAGCTCCATAATAAGGGCAACAGCTCTTTGTTCTCCATAGTTGAAGTTGAACCCATCCTCATGGGTTCCAGTTCATCCCTACAGGTTTCTGTCTGTCCTTGCTATCCAACTTTATGTCCATCTTTCCTTCCCTACTGCTGGCTGTAGGTGCAACATAAGATGTGAGATAAATAGCCATACACAACCTGCCAATCAGCTTCCACAATGGCATAAGATAAAGTCCCCATCTATAATAATGCCTTATTTCACATCACTGCTAGTGGTTCTGCTTCCCAAGTTGAGCTTTTACTGGTTTCGTTTGTCACCATACACCTTTACAAAGAATCAGAAGGGCATTAACAAGAAAAGAACTGTTTATAGTTACCGAAAATTAAAAAAAAAAAAATGTAATGCATGTGAAGTCCTAACCTGATGCCTAGCATATAGTAAGTTCTCAATAACTGCAGCTACAGCTTTGTCCTTAGGAAGCTGGATTGAATCCTGCTAGGGGTTTCCACACGAGCAGAAATATTTCATAGTTTTTGGAATCTGAAAGCAAGATCAAAGATTCTCTGCAAAATTCCCATGATAAGGAGTTTAATTATGAACAATGGGAAGAATAATGCATCTGGATTGTTTACAGATAGCTAATGACCTGACATGCTAAATATAGCTGCAGCTCTCTAACTGAAAGCTTGATCTGCTCCTTGGAAACAGATTGAAGCCCCCACTGCTAGGCAATGCTGGTGAGAACAGCTGGAGCAAATGTTCTCCTCCTTGCCATGGAATGATAAATCACACCTGTCAATGAATAAAACATCCAGTCTCAGCAATCGAGCAATGGATTTTTAAGGAGACTTCCCATTTATCAGTTTAGGTATTGATTACCTGTGAAAGGTCATTGCATCAGAGGGATAATAAATGGGAGAACTGAGCCCCAATACACAAGGCAATGTGGGTTCATAATTTTCCCTCCAAGAACTTGATGATATAAAATTGCCCCGACTATTAAAGAACAGTATATATATATATATATATATATATATATATATATATGAACCACATGCCATTAGATTTCTCAAGACTAGTAATAGATATATATGGCAAGAAATTGATTAAAGGAACCAAGGCCAGTTGCCTACAAAGTATTCCCCAGAGTCCTAGGATGCTGATAAAATAAGATATTGTTTTGCACGTTATAGTAGGGAGGTGACCTCAGCAGTTAGGAGTTCACATATGAGGAGTTCCCCAAATCCTAGACCAGTGTGATATTGTTTTGTTTAAATTCTCTTCCTTTTTTCATGTTTGAAGACATGATTTTTATCAGATGGACTGCTCAAGAAGTGGTGTGCTCGTAAATGTTTAACAACAGGCTCTCAGAGAAAAGAGGTTTTTTAGTGTTTGCTAAAGTCTGTGATGTCAGTGCTTTCACTACAGATGATTCAAGCTGTCAGTGTGACACCAATGAACCCAGAGTTGGGAAGAAATGCTAGCAATCATCCCTGGTGAGTCAGCATTAGCCAACTCCAGTGCACCACAGTGTACAACCTAGCACCCAGCAGGATTCAATTTGTCTGTATTGTCTCTACTTATATCCTGGGAGTTGCTCTTACCTCCAAATTAGAGAGTGGGTAATTTGGATTTCCATGTTTCACGAACTTCACATTTACACCACACCTTCCACCAAGAAATCTAATTATGTCTTATTTGTAGCAGAGTTTAGAAAGCAACATCAAAATTAAATGAATATCCTAAGCCAGGAAGCTTTGAACTATAAAAATGGTGATTTACGAAACTTAACTAGACATTCTTATCTCAAGTGAAATAATGGTAGTCAAAGGAGGTGTGTCTGTTTGATAATGGTCGGTCATCCTTTTTGTACTCACAGCATGACGACTTCTCCTTTATTAGCCTAACCCCAATTACTCACATCTGTCTTCTCAGAAAACAGTAACCCAAGATTTAGGGTTTTTCCCCATTATTGATGGTGAATGCTCTAAGGTAGTTCTCTAACCTGTTTCTATTATTTTTGAAATAGAAATGAGTACTAACATGCAGTAACTAAAGAAGTAATATACCATAGTCATAATAAGTGCAGACTATACAGAGTTGAGTATGAATACTAAACTCATTGTTTATCAGTTTTAGCACAGTTAATTGCCTTAGTTTTTTCATCTATGAAATGGAGATGAATTTAGTAGTTGCATGTAGCAGATAATGTCTGTGAGCTAACTGGACATTCTAAACTCTTGTCCTTTCTTATTGCAACCCACCTCACTGTACTCTAGCATCTGAGAAAAAAATTCATATGTTGCCAACCCTTCTTGCCAAAAGAGATAACCCTATAACACAGTTTTGGCTATAACCTAACCAACGTGGAAGTAGGAGTTTCCTGGTGTCTTCTGAAAAGGGTTCTACTTTGTCCAATAAAAGAGACAGATGTAGCTGGTAATAGTTAATCTTCCTGTCGTGAATCAGATGTGATGCCTGAGGAAACAACAGAAACCACTGTGTGGCCATAGGGTAACAAGCACATGGAAAATACCAAAAGAAGCACACAGACCCATGAAACTAAGGCCAGCAATACTCTATCCTCAGGTTTCCTGGGAATAGGATGAAAACATCTCGGAATTGCTAGGCCACTCTGTATTAATGTCTTCTCTTCCCTGATGTTGACAGCATGTCTGATAATAGACTATGTAATGGGAATGGTATGGAGATTATATTGAAATAATACTTGTTGCATCGTGTGGTGGTGCACTGCCTGGCCAATAAGAAACTAATTCAAAATGTGCATTATTATTATTTATTACTATGCAGTATTAATGTCTTCTGCTGCATGCCTGACACCATCTAGCACTGGCCAAGTACATCAAGGCTACTAAAGATCACCATTTGATGCTTCAATCCATGGAGGAGCTTTAGGTTTAATAAGGATACAATGATATACATGTATAATAATGTGAAGGCATTTACAGGCAATTATTAACTACATAAGTATTTGGTTCAGAGAAATACTATAAGATTTCTGGAAGGGAAAGATACATGTGAGTTGGAGTGGTGTAGAGAGACTCCATGAGTGATGTTGGTCTTAAGACGGATGAGCTCTGAAGGGCAATGTTGGAGTGGGCTGTAGGCATCAAACATGAGCACTAATTGGAAATATGTCTATAGAACTATAATGGTTTATGCCTTAGGAGTTGCTATTGGTTCCTGCTGATTGTCTTTACCCCACTAGTGCATCTATCCCCAGCTGTCTTACATGTTGGCTGTTAATGGCTCACAGCTGTTCTTTCTCTAGAGAATCCTTTTGGCTGATAGAAGTTGCCTGGTTGAGAGTTTAAGGCCCTTGCCCTGTGGGTGGCTCACAGCTAATGACTGATAAAAGTCTGGCTCCTGGCCTAATTGCACTCTGTGGTACAATGCCCACTCCAGAGCTCCTTGTGGCATCTGGCTAAAGTTAGGCTCCACCTGAGACTACATCTTTTTTTAGCTCCTTGCTCTGCTCTATCCTTCTTCCCTCATCCTCTTCCTCCTGAGATCATTCTCTCAATAAATCAATTGCATGTAAGTCTCAGTCTCAGGCTCTCCTTTTAGAGACACAGGCCTAGTTCATGATAGATATTCAAAAGGATGTTGAGTAAATTATGATTGAGGCAATAGCAGCTTCACTTGCTCATTTGCTTATTCATTTGTTTTTTCCTACTTTCAATAAACCCATGTTGAGTAACTGTTGCAGGTGCGTTGCACAGTTATTTATGATGTGGAGCAAAGAAATGATCCGTGCCTTCAACAGACACCATCAGATATAGATAACTGCATGTTATGAAGAGACAGGATGGGACTAAGGGCAAAGGAACAGATTACACACAGACTTAGGATGAATATTGTTTTATTGCTAATGATGTTATCTTGAACAAGTCACTTAACTTCTTTGAGATTCTTTATATTCCTCTTAAATATAGACTAAAATGTTTACTGTGTGATTAATGGAATTAGACAAGATAATGAGTATAATTTCCCCAGCTCATAGTTGGGATCCAATGTATGCTAGATGTGTTATTGTGAGTGCTAAAATCATATATATTTACCTTAGGGCACAAGAGGAAGAATGTGGGAAAAGGGCAATAGCTAGAAAAGGTGTGTTTCTATCCATTTGTGCTTTCTCTTTCCAAAATATTTTGAAGCTTACACCTCTAACAATGTCCTAGATGTTATGGAAATTCAACCTAAATCTTTCTCTCCCTATTCAGTTGTTACCCACGTGCTAAATTTACCAACACAGATAGCTTATATGAAGAAGGAAAGAAAAGGGACAGGGAGAGTGGAGAAGAGAAGAAAAGAAAATGAAAGAGAAAGAGAAGAACGACAAACATTGTTATCTAACCCAGAGTCTGTGTCTGCTGATTTATCAAAAATTTCCTGGCAAGAATGACCTTTCAGAACAGCCTCTGGAATTATTTCTCTCCTGTGGGAAACGGGGATTCAGTGAGGCCAGTAGCAGCTGCAGTACATAATAAAATGAAAAATTATCCTAACTAGCTTATTTGCTGGAAAAGTACCGATTTGGAGCCACCCCGTGTTATGTGAGATATTTTTCACTACATCTTGGATTTCAAATATCCTGGGAAGAATCTAACAAGCAGACCATGTGGATATCTAGCACAGAGATTGGTGATCTAATCATTCCTGAATCTAAAATTTATCTAATGGGAAAACTGGTAACTTAGCCTTACAAAATACTATTAGCTTTTTCTCATAACTGCCAAAAACAATAGTTTTTAATTCGAATGAAAAGGCCAGTTTTCTGGAATCACCTGAGAGTGTGCCTTATTTTTTGCAAGGTATTATATCACTAGTAGCAATTACCATGCACGGTTGTGATCTGTCACAGAATCTGACAAAACATGGACATCCAGTGTGAGAGTCCCAGAGTGCTCATTTGTAAATCTGTCAGATTTGTCACAGTGGTGAGAAATGGTGTTAAAATTGCTTTCAACATCTTAATTAGTGTTGGCCTTCCAGAGAAATGCAATGTATGCAGCTCATTTTTTTAAATTTCTTGATTTGTTTTTCAACAAGATTATTAAAATTTAAATCATGATGATCATCAGAAAGTGGTGTGCAATTTAACAATTCTGATGCAAATGTGCCTGAGGCAGAGGGGAGTTTTCAAGAGTTCCAAACATTCAATAGCTCCAAAATGTCAAATGGGCGCAAGGTGTGTCAATTTCTGTGCTCTATGCTTATGTGCAAACTTTGGGCTTTGGACAAAGAAGCCCCTCTGGAGGAACTGTAGAAGCTTCTGGAATGGAAGAGCAGGGGGCACCTTTGATCCAGCGTGGAAAGCTGTGTTCAGAGATGCCTGTATATAGTGACACTCTGATGATTACTATTTTACTGAGTACTAACTGTGCACTAGGCTCTCTGCTATAGTAGACTGCTTATCTTCGTGTTTAATTCTTCCATAACCTCACAAGATACATGCCATTAGCATCCAGATGTTATAGAGAAAGGAACAGAGGCTGAGAGGTAGCATAACTAGCTGTGTGGATAGCTAGCAAGCCATTCCACTGCCAAAGTATGCACTTGCATCTGCTGCTTTGTCTGGTCCTTAGAGGAAAGGTTCTGCACATCTTCACTGGGAAAACAGACCATGACAGCAGAATGCCTTGTGTCCTACAGACCTTTGTCTGTTGCCTCTGAGCCACATGTGGCTGGCAACCCCTCGCCTGGGCCGCTGGATTTCCGTGTGTCCCCCCATTCCTCATTCATGGAACCTGCAGCAGGCGCTCTCACAGATGGAGTGTCTGCTGACACAGTGACTCAGCTGTCTCCCTGCACCTGGTATTTCTCTTCCAAAACAAACCCAAAACTTTCCTGGATTCTCCATATCCCTCTGTACAGATACATTTACAGGACCTATATAACTCACCTCTGTGTTTTATTGAACATATAAACCTGTATTATACATTCCTTTGCATATCTGTCTAATCCCACAGAATTTTCTGCAGAGTTCATTGAGAAAGAAAGAAAATTAGTTTCAGTTATGCCGCACACTCTCTCCCTGGGGTTGGAACATTACATCGTAATATATGTTTGATGAAGGAGGGATATCTGAGGCCCAGCTTTTTCTAAATTTCTGCCTAGCAGCTGCTCTTTCTCTGCAGAGTGTTCTCCCAATATGGGATACACACACACACACACACACACACACACACACACACACGGAAAGCAAACATTAAAAACAGCTAGAAAAGAGGAGGCACCTATAGTCCCTCTGTGGGACCAGGATTAAGTCCTTTCTATGTCTGAATTATTTCATCCCACAAAATGACGCCAGACATGCTGAAGTTTCTGTTTGCCATGAGACTTTTGCCCTTTCTGTGGTTCCCACCCCTCGTTGCACAGTGCAGACTACAAGCCTGCATCCAGAGACTGCATTTGAATGGTTTGAGACAAAGTCTATGTGGCAGTTTTTAAAGGTTCCCCACCATGTGGAGCATTATCTACACATGTGCATTTTGTTTTTTAAAATATTTTTCTTAAATAATTTTATAAGAGATCATTGGTTCATTGTATTTCATCTGGGTTTGAAAATGGTACCATGTTAATCTAGGGATTAAGAAGGTTTGAATTCATGGTGCCAAACAGTTGCTCACGGTGGTGGACTGAGCAGTAATACAGAACCAATATAAGAAGAAAAAGTAAATTCAATGTAATCACATAGGTTCATTGTCTGAAATGCTAGGCACAGCCATGGCCCAAGAAAAGGCAGGGTGGGATAAAAGGCAGTTTGCTGGAGTCTGACCAGAGTACATATTTCAGCTCTGCCACAGGCTGCCAGGAGAACATAGGCACACAATCTAATCTCTGTATTTCATGATTTTCCTTGTCTGTAACCAATACCACAATATCAACATTGTAGGAGTTAGTATAATGATTAATTTTTAAAATTGAGTACACTTTTTGGTGTCCACTAAGCATTAAATACTAACAGTTATTCTTTTTTGATACTGTGATTATCCTGTTGAAATTAGTTTATCTCAAACTACATAATTAACCTCAAAAATATACAGCATACTTGGTAATATAGGAAACTTGCAGATAAACTAAGTGAAAACCAAAGCAATAAATACACCAAGCTGCAGAGAACATCTTCTCCTCAGACATTCTGATGAGGAAAGAGCATTCTGTGTTGGCCAAGGAAGAGTTCAGGGTGCTTGTGGGGCTTCTCCAGATGCTCCAGAGAGTGTGGAAACCAGATAGATAAAAGTGATGAGGTGTAGAGTGAGCCTTGCAGGTAGAAGTGATGATGATGCCACTGGGTGTGGGTGGAGGGGGAGAGAGATGCTGCCATAAAACCAACCTAGAAGGTCACCTGGCCACACAGGAAGCAGCCCGCCCTCCTATTTCCCCTACCTGTGCTCAGGCTGCAGAGCTTCCCAGCCAAGGGAACTGGCTGCACTGAGAACACTTGGGTCTGAGAACCACTCCAGGATTCACTCAGACTAGGGGATCCTGATGGCCCTGAATACTGCAAGAGAACTTGTGTGTGTGCTTGGCAGAGGGGAAAATCTGCTCCTCTCTGGGGAGAGGCAAAAGCCTCCAGGAGATTTCCAGAGGCCTTCTGGAAGCTAACAGCCAGAGAGTTAGAGGGAGAGCCCTAAGACCAGGAACCCCAACAGCATCTGGGTTTTTCAAGTGGAGAAAGTAGCCAGAAAACTTATTAGGCTGAGAAATATTCATAAAAAATTATCACAAACTGAACTTAGAGAAAACCTTGAGCAATCATCACAAAAAGAAATAAAACATCACATATTAGTATATGAAAAAATGGGTGGAACATGACAGATGGGTGAGCATATAATCTTTGGTCCAAACTAGGACAATTTTGAGAGACAGAGAGGAAGCATTAAAAAAAAAAAAAGTAAAATCTGATACCTTTTGTATTGGTTACAAATTAGTTGTATTATATGGTTGGAGCCATAAGATTGTCCTATTTAAAAACTATTAAAAATAAAAAATTTTCCAAAAATATAATCAATATAAATAAACACTAAAGAAAAATTTGAAAACAGTTTTATGTTGATTATCTGGACATTTAAAAATAGTACATCTCAAATATTTATTCCTCATTTGTACTTGTGTAGCCTAACCAATTTTTTAGTCATATCTCCAAGTCACTAGCGTTTTTTAAAGAATGTATTTTCTTTCATTATGGGTTTTATATTGCTTTGTAAATTTTATTGAATATAACATAAATACACAAAAACTGTACACCTGAAACTAATATTATAATCACTGTATGTTAACTAACTAGAATTTAAATAAAAACTTTAATAATAATAATAAAACCAGGTCATTACCAAATTTTCATTTTTATTTATTTTTACTTTTTAAAATGTTTATTTATTTATTTTGAGAGAGAGAGAGAGACCACAGGTAGGGGCAGAGAAAGAGAGAGAGACAGTGAATCCCAAGCAGGCTCTGGGCTATCAGTACAGATCCCAACTTGGGGCTCAATCCCACAAACAATGAGATCATGACCTGAGCTGAAATCAAGAGTCGGATGCTTAACTGACTGAGCCACCCATATATTTATAAGAATGTAGTAAGAAAATATCATTAATTAGTTCTGTTTTTTTTTTTTTTACTTCAAGTTAGTTAATATACAGTGTAGTCTATAGGAATAAAGCCCAATGATTCATCTCTTACATATTACACCCCGTTCTCATCCAGAAAAGTGCCCTCCTTAATGCCCATCACCCATTTAATCCATGTCACCACCCCACACTCACCCCTGGAGCAACCCTCAGTTTGTTCTCTGTATTTAAGAGTCTGTGATGATTGGGGCATCTGGATGGCTCAGTTGGTTAGCATATGACTTCAGCTCAGGTCATGATCTCACCATTCATTAGTTTGAGCTCCACTTGGGCTCTCTGCTGTCAGTACAGAGCCCACTTCAGATCTTCTGCCTCCCTCTCTCCCTGCCCCTCACCTGCTCATTCTCTCTCTTAAATAAATACATATATATATATATATATATATATATATATATATATTAAAAATAGTCTTTTATGGTTTTAAAAGATAAAACATGATTTTTAGAATACAAACCAAAATTTAAAATACCTGAAACCATTTAAGATGAAATATATTAAACTTAAACCTTCAGAATATTAAAAGCCAGGACAATGGGTGCTTTCTGTAAAATAGATTTATTCCTTGAAAATAAACTCTCTTCTATTAGAAATGCCAAAAAATATGCACAGATCATAAGTATATAGTTTGGTGAATTCTCACAAAATAAATACATCCATATAACCAGCATTCACATCAAGAAAAAGAATATTACCAACATCCCAAAGCCTTCTTGCATTGCCTTCTACCCAGTATTTCATGCAACAGCTCTCTTTGCTGCTAACTCAAGACTATTTTTGCTCAGTTTTGAACATTGCATAAATGCAATCCTGCATCTTTCTTGTAACACTGTGTTTGTGATACTGGTGCATGTGGTTGTGTGGGGTTGTTTGTTCTCATGACTATATAATGCAGGGATATGTCACAATTTACGTTTTTATTTGTTTTACATTAGAGGGATATTTGGATTGTTTCCAGTTTTTATTTCATGAATAATTCCACAATTAACAGTCTTATGTGTGTTCTGGGTGCATTTATTTTGAGTACTTATCTACGGAGTACAGATCCTTACAAGTTTTGATGGATATTGCCAAATGGTGTTGCAGAATGACTGTACCTGTTTATACCACCTGGGTGTGAGGGTTCTAGATGCTTTGCTTTGAGGTTAACATTTGGTATTGTCTCTAGTTTTCATTTTTGCTATTCTTGAAGGTATAAAGAGCTGTATCACTGTCTCAGTTAGATATTGCTGTATAACAAAACACCAAAACTTAGAAGCTTAAAATAAGCACTATTTTACTGCACGGGACAATTACAAGGGTCAGTAGTTTGGCCAGGGTCGGAAGGGCAGTGCTTTTGCATAATCTTTCCAGAGGACACACATGCCCCTGTAGTTCTCTAGTGGCTAACTTGGATAGTCCAACATGGCCACACTCACATGGCTGATGGACAGCCAAGCTGTCCATATGTTTCCTCATCCTCAAGGCGGTTAACCTGTGTTGCTTCACCTGGTGGCGGCAGCATTCCAAGGAGGCACACAACATCACTTCTCCCACATTCTCCTCCCTGAAGCAAGCTATAAGGCCATCCCAGATCCAAGTCCTCTGAGATCTTGTATAAATATATTGTACTCATGGAAATAAACATTATCTTTTTATGGGAGAAAAACACAAATTCTCATTTCAAAGAATCATGCCTGCAGAGATAAAGGTCAGTGAAGTCATGTTTCTAACATGACAGTCAAGCAATCTAACAGCAGTTATTGTTTATTAATTTATATTCCCCTAGTGATTAATGGATTTTAGCACTTTCTCGTAAGTTCAAGGCCCTTACCTTCTTTTGTTAACTGCCTATTTAAGTCTTCTGTCCTTAAAATATATAATATATATTTTGGACAAATGTCTTTTTTTAGATATATCCGTTGTATATATTCTCTGTTCTATACACTGGCCTTCAGTGTCTGTCCTGTAATAAATGTAAATTATTAATTTTATTGTACTTCTTGTTAGAATTTTTTTCTTTAAAAATAACATTTTTTCTCCTGTTTGAGAAATATTTGTGTACCAGAATATCTGAAGATATATTTTATATTTTATTCTACAGTTTTATATTTACATGAGTAATCCACCTGAAATTGAATTTTGTGTAAACTGGGAAGTAGAGGGTCAAGATTCATTATACTCACTATATTTTCCATATTATATCCAATTAATTCAATACAATGTATTTATACACTACTTCAGAGTGTCACCTTTGCCATACAGTAGATGACTGTATATGTGTATAGAGGTTTGTGGACCCTCTATTTTTCCAATTTACGTATTTGTCTATTCTTGCACCACTATAACAACTTTTATTGTACTTTTATATATCGTTATCTGATATTGCAAGTCCTCCAGAATAGTCCTCTGCCCTTGAAGATCGTGTCAGTTATTCTTAGTTCTTTCCATGTCCCTAAACATTTTAGAATTACTGTGTCATTCCTGAAAACAACCAGCTTGGATTTTGACTGAGGAGATTATATTACCTAGAACAATTTGTGAAGAAATGGCATGTTTGCAATATCAAGTCTTCCAGCCCACAAACATGATATATCCCTCCACGTATATCATTCATCTTTAATTTATAGTTAACATAAACCACAATTTCTTTATCCATTCAGCAGTTGATGGACATTTAGGTTCTTTCCATAATTTGGCTATTGTTGAAAGTGCTGCTATAAACATTGGGGTACAAGTGCCCCTATGCATCAGCACTCCTGTATCCCTTGGGTAAATTCCTAGTAGTGCTATTGCTGGGTCATAGGGTAGATCTATTTTTAATTTTTTGAGGAACCCCAACACTTATGCTAAGTGAAATAAGTCAGAAAGACAGATGCCATATGTTTTCACTCTTATGTGGATCCTGAGAAACTTAACAGACGACCATGGGGGAGGGGAAGAAAAAAAAAGTTAGAGAGGGAGAGAACCAAACCATAAGAGACTCTTAAAAACTGAGAATAAATTGAGGGTTGATGGGGGGTTGGAGGGAGGGGAGTGTGGGTGATGGGCATTGAGGAGGGCACCTGTTGGGATGAGCACTGGATGTTGTATGGAAACCAATTTGACAATAAATTTCATATTAAAAATAATAATTTATAGTTAATAGTATTATAGAGTCCTCAGTGTAGAGATATTGAACATCTTTAATGACATTCCTAATTATTTCATTTTTAATTGAAATTTTATGAGATTACTGTAGAATTACATGCATTTGCAAGAAATGATAATAAAATGATTATGCCTATAACTAACAAAGGTCCCCTCAAATGTAACATTTTACAAAATTATAATACAGTATCACAACCAAGATACAATCTACTGATCTTGTATTTCCCCAGTTTTACTGGACTGTTTTGTGCTGATGTGTGCATTGAGTTCTATACAATTTTATCATAATTATAGATTTGTGTATCCACTACCACTGTCAAGATATATCAGTTTCCATCACCACAAAGATCCCTTATGTTGCCTATATATAACCAAATCTGACTTCTTCATGCCATTCACCTCCCTGTCCCTAATCCCTGGCATTAACTAATCTGCTCTTCATTTCTAAAGTATTGCCATTTCAAAATCTTGCCATTTACAACAATGTGGATGGAGCTAGAGAGTACAATGCTAAGTGAAATAAGTCAGTCAAAGATAAATATCATCTGATTTCACTAATATGTGGAATTTAAGAAACAAAACAAATGATTATCGGGAAAAAAGAGAGAAAGAGAAGCAAACCAAGAAACAGACTCCAGTATAGAGAACAGACTGGTGGTTACCAGAAAGGAAGTAGGGGATGGGTGAAAAAGGGGATGGGAATTAGGAGGGCACTTGCTGTGATGAGCATCGTCATGTATGGATGTGCTGAACCATTAAATTGTACACTTGAAACTAATATTACACTTTGTGTTAACTAACTGGAATTTAAATAAAAACTTTTAAAAATGTCATTTCAAAAGTTATGTAAGTGGAGTCACACATTTTCAAATTAGCCTTTTTTTTTTTTTCCAAGGAAGATCCCATGGAAATTCATCCAATTGGTGAATTGGAACTATCTATCAATAGTTCACTCGTTTTAATTGCTGAGCAGTATCTAGTGGTATGCATATAACACAGTTTGTCCAACCATTCACCTGTTTAAAAACATCTTGATTGTTTGCAGTTGTTGGTTATTATGACTAAAAATGCTCTGAACATTTATTTACATTTATGTACAATTTTTTAATAGAACCTTAAGTTTTCATTTCATTTCATTTCATTTCTAAGGGTACAACTGTGGGGTTACATGATGATTACATATTTAATTCTATAAGAAACTGAGCAACAATTTTCTAGAGTGACTGCATCATCCAGGTGTTTCCCATTCTCACCATTTTTGGATCAGTGCCACAATTTTGTTTTTAATTTTTAGCCTCTCTGATATGTTTGTACTGATATCTCATGGTGGTTTTAATTTGCATTTCCTTGGTGGCTAATTACTCTGAACATCATTTCATGAGCTTATTTGCCATCTGTATATCCTCTCTGGTGAAATTTCTGTGCATGACTTTTGCCCATTTTCTATTTGTTTTTTCTTTACCTATTAAATTTTTAGAGTCCATTAGTCTAGGTAGTAGTTTGCAAATAGTTTCATCCAGTATATATTTGGTCTTTCATCATTTTTTTTAACGTTTTTTTATTTATTTTTGAGACAGAGAGAGACAGAGCATGAACGGGGGAGGGTCAGAGAGAGAGGGAGACACAGAATCTGAAGCAGGCTCCAGGCTCTGAGCTGTCAGCACAGAGCCCACGCAGGGCTCAAACTCACGGACCGCGAGATCATGACCTGAGCCGAAGTCGGCCGCTTAACCGACTGAGCCACCCAGGCGCCCCTGATCTTTCATCATTTTTACATGGGCTTTTGCAGAGTACAAGTTTTTGATTGTTTTGGTTTTTATATTATCCAATTTATAAAATTTTCTTTCTTTAATCATTTCTGATTATTGTGCTATTTTATATGCATTATTTAATCAGTTTATATTTATACTTTTAAATTTTTTAATGTTTATTTATTGAGAGACAGAGACAGAGCATGAGCAGGGGAGGGGCAGAGAGAGGAGAAGGCACAGAATCCGAAGCAGGCTCCAGGCTCGGAGCCATCAGCACAGAGCCCGGCACAGGGCTCGAACTCACAAACCACGAGATCGTGACCTGAGCCGGAATCAGACGCTCAACTGACTGAGCCACAATTTATACTTAATATAATTAATATAAATATTGACTCCCCAATTTTTATTTAATATAAATATTGACAGGTTTGGTCTTCTTTCATGTTACTATTATTTTCTGTGTTACTCAATTCTTTTATTTCCCCTTTTGTCTCTTTACCTTTTCTTAGACTAATGAGGCATTTATTTGCTTTCTATGAACTACTACTTGAACATTTTTTCAGACTTTATCCCATATATTTTAAATGCATTCTTGACTTATTGCTAACTACAATTAGTCATTTTATCTCTTCTCCAATAATTCCAAAACCTCAAAACACCTTACTTCATTTACCAACCTCTATTTTTTCAGCTACTGCTCTCAAACATTTTAATTCTAATATATTATAAACTTATGCCATGTCACCACTGTTGTTCATGCAGCCAATCCACCATCAATAACAATACATATCAATATTTCCATCTATATCTATATCTATATCTATATCTTCTTCTATTTCTCTTAATATATTATTTTTTCCTGTAATTCCTATGGTGTCATCATCCTTGTGCTTAAAAAAAAAATTTTTTTTTCATTTGGAGTGCCAGGGAGGTTCAGTTGGTTAAGCATCCCACTTTGGCTTAGGTCATGATCTCATGGTTTGTGGGTTCAAGCCCCGTGTCAGGCTCTGTACTGATGGCTCAGAGCCTGGAGCCTGCTTTGGATTCTGTGTCTCCCTCTATCTCTGCCCCTCCCCCACTTGCCCTCTCTCTCTGTCTCTCTCTCTCTCTCACACAAAAATTGAATTTTTAAAAAATTAAAAATTTTTTTTCGTTTGGATTTGTTTCTTTTTTGGTACAGTTCTGTTAGCAAGAAATTCTCTCAGTGTTTAATATAACTTAACTGATAGAATAGTTTTTCTCATAATGGAGCCAATTTATTTTTAGCTATCACTTTAGTTTTAGCATGGATGCAAGAAATATTGGAATTAAAACTTAGATTATTTTAGGGGCACCTGGGTGGCTTAGTCGGTTAAGCGTACAACTTTGGCTCAGGTCATGATCTCATGGTTCCAGCCCTGTGTTGGGCTTTCTGCTGACAGCTCAGAACCTGGAGCCTGCTTTGCAGATTCTATCTTCTCTCTCTGTCCCTCCCCTGCTCGTACTCTGTCTCTCTCTCTTTCTCTCTCTCACTCTCTCTCTCAAAAATAAATTTAAAAATCATTAAAAATAGATTATTTTATAAAATGAGTCAATTGGCCTAAATGACAAGTCATGCTTTGCTGAGTAACATGTAAACATTCCTTCTTCAGATACATTTGTCAATACATCATCTTCCAGTCAAGTCTTCTTAAAACATCACTTTTGAAATAGGTATTGGTCTATCTTCTGCCAACTCTTGTCTTCTGGTTTTTATGTGACTATTAATAATACTATGGCCCTAATGATTGTTTTGTCAGCATTTTGTGCATGTTTATTAACATTCTTGAGAAAACAACTGGTACTTACTTTGTCCTTATTTATTTATTCTGTTTTGAGCTCATTGCTTCTGAAAGGGTTTTTGCTCCTAAAACATTTTCTGAAAGAATTACCAAGTAATACAATTAAGAAGTAGTTTTAGGGGCACGTGGGTGGTTCAGTTGGTTAAGCGTTCAACTTCGTCTCAGGTCTTAATTTTGCTATTGGTGGGTTCGAGCCCCGCATAGGATCTGTGCTGGCAGCTCAGAGCCTGGAGCCTGCTTCAGATTCTGTGTCTACCTCTCTCTACCCCTTCCCCACTCATACTCTGTTTCTCTCTCAAAAATAAATAAAACTTTTTTTTTAAAGAAGAAGTAGTTTTAGAGGCTAAAAAAAAATAGTAAGAGCCCTCAGAACATTGTCTACATCCTCAATGGCCAGTCTCATCATTGTCTGTTATTTTTTATCATATTAGACCTGCATTCAATTTACTGTTATATCTGTTTCCACAGAGCCTACTGACGCAAAACTAGAGGTTTGTACACCTCCCAGGGTGCTAAACACTGTGACACATTCAAGAGACTGGCTGGAGCAGCAGCTTTACGTATGTCTCCAACCACCGTAGAGACTGCAAAAAATTAACGGTCTCTTGCCAATGCAACCTATTTTGTTCGCATGCTTTCTGCATACTGACCTCAATAAAGGACATATTTGTTATGGCCTCGAAAAGATGAACAAAAAGGGGCACAGGTTGTTGCTGGTGGTTTTAGTTCTAATCATGTATTCAATTGGAAAACTGTGTTTACTGCATATACTTTGCATACCTACATTTCATAGATTCATTTCATTCATACAACAAAACCATGGCAGAAACAGGAGTTATAAAGTTCAGGTTTACCAAACCCAACCTGAGTTATTTTTTTTCCAATCTGAATTATTTTAATGCAACTATTAATAATAAGAGCTGTTAAAATCTAAAATCTGTTAAAATATAAATTCTAACGAGATAAAATGCCAAGACAATGGTAGTGAAGATTTGTGGTCACCAAGGACTCATAGAAGAGGTTCAGCAGAATGAGATAAATACATGGAAAAAAAGTCCAAGTAGTAGTAAAGAGGTAATAGTCACAGTGATAAGGTGATCAGGGATTACCACTCAGTGCAAGTGGAGATAACTCAAAGTTTCTGTTAATTACTCACATATCTGATACTTGGTTTGCTGTATATCACTCTTTGCATTAACAGTACAAGTGTTTCCTTTTTTTAAAGGTTAAGTAATTCTCAGCAAGTATTCTTAATCCAAGAATCCATTTATCAGCTACTGTTATGAATAAGCAGTTAAGTATCTCTGGTCCCTGCAGGATCAAAACTATATGAGGAGCACTGTCTATAGAGTATTGAAATTTCAAGGTCAGCCATATTCAAGTGCCACCTCAGCAAAGACAATGAAACAGGAATGTTACATATGTAGTCACAGATCAGAGTTTTAATTCATGAAAGAGTATATGTGAATAAAACAGATTATGAAATGTCAGGTTAGAAAGTTGAGTTGACCAAATTAGAAGAGTATCACATGGCAAGTGAAAGAAAGGATTGAAACATTGATCCTTAGGCACAGCAAGCTGTTGAAAGATTGGGAACAAGAAGGGTACTAGCACAGTATATTAGAAGAAGATAATCTGATAGAGATGTTAAGGACAGGATGGAGGGTGAGATGGAGGAAAATCATGAAGGCAAGGTCACTCATTAGAAGCCCTAACAATCATCCAAGAGTGAGGCAACAAGATTAAGGAGTTGCTTTTCCTCTGATATTGGATTTACTTTGTATTTTTAAATTTCACTACTGACTAAAAGTTTTGTGATAGAATAAAAATCGGCAGGCTGGGGCTCATGTGATATGAACAGATTGGATTCCAGAAGTTCTCTGTGTCTACAATTCTACTATTGGATCATCAGTCATTTCAGGGGTAAAGGCTTCCACCTGCCAATTGTACTACTCTGCCAACAGCCCCGATTTCCCTGGGAGGTAGAAAACCACACTGAAACTATGAACATTTCTGATTGAATCAGATGACTTCCTCTTAGTGCCCTCACCCTGGGTGAGTTCTTTAACTTAGAAGTTTCACTGATGCTTCATTACTAGTGTATAAGAATGCAACTGATTTCTGTACATTAATTTTGTATCCTGCAACTTTGCTGAACTCATGTATCAGTTCTAGCAGACTTTTGGTGGAGTCTATAGGGCTTTCCATGTATAATATCATGTCATCTGCAAAAAGTGAAAGCTTGACTTCATCTTTGCCAATTTTGATGCCTTTGATTTCCTTTTGTTGTCCGATTGCTGATGCTAGAACTTCCAACACTATGTTAAACAACAGCAGTGAGAGTGGACATCCCTGTCATGTTCCTGATCTCGGGGGAAAGCTCTCAGTTTTTCCCCATTGAGGATGATATTAGCTGTGGACTTTACATAAATGGCTTTTATGATGTTTAAATATGTTCCTTCTATCCCGACTTTCTCGAGGGTTTTTATTAAGACAGGATGCTGAATTTTGTCAAATGCTTTTTCTGCATTGATTGACAGGATCACATGGTTCTTATCTTTTCTTTATTAATGTGATGTATCACACTGATAAAAGTTTCACTCAGAATGGCTCAATCTAAAACAAGAAATTAGAGGGGCATCTGGGTGGCTCAGTTGGTTAAGCATCCAACTTCAGCTCAGGTCATGATCTCACAGTTTGTGAGTTCAAGGCCTGCATTGGTCTCTGTGCTGACAGCTCAGAGCCTGGAGCCTGCTTCAGATTCTGTGTCTTCCTCTCTCTTTGCCCTTTCCCCTGCTCATGCTCTGTCTCTCTCTGTCTCAGAAATAAATAAAACATTGAAAAAAAATTTAAAACAGGAAATGTAAGACCCCAAGGCATAAAGGGGAAGAAAGAAGGACTCTTTTTCATTTTATGTTGGTTGCTTTAACATCTCATTTAATTCCTCAATATTAGAACATGGATATTATAATATCCATCAACAGATAAAGAAATTAAGATTTTGCTTAAATTAAATAAGAATATAAAGCTAGTAGTTGGCAGAGCAAATATTCTAGGCCAGATGTAATTAACTGTGGAGTTTATATATTTTCCATCACTGAGCTATCTCTTGTGGACAAAAACAGGAGAAAAGGAATCAAAGAGAATCCTGATTTTCATGTAGTCATCATTGTAATTATAAACCAGAAAATATATGTCTTTTTATTCTTCCACTTATGTATAACTTAGATTGACTAATTTATTGTTACCTGAATATATACAGTATGCCAATTTAGAGCAAGAATAAAGAAATGCAACGTTTAAGTGTAAGATATATGTATCTATATCTATATCTATCATCTATATCTATAATCAATTGTGATTAGTCACTGCCTATGCTATTCTGGTAATAGTAATTATATTCTGAGGAAACAATTTTTCTTTTTCAAAGGAAATCCTAGAATTCATAATCAGCTTCACCAAGCATAAAGAAAGCATAAGACACTCTCAACATGATGCCATGAACACAAAGATGAAATATGGTGAGTAGGACCATGAATGGGAACCAATGAGCTTCACCAACACAAGACTCTGCTGAGGATACCAGCACAAGAGGGTCTTCTCCATACCACTGCCCTTAGAAACAGATAGTCACACTGAGTTCTGCTGTTACGACACTGGGTGTTCCCCCAAAACACTGGTTTATTTAGCTGGTCCCTGTCATTCTTCACTCTTGGTTGTCTCTAGTAGGACCTTACTGAAGGTGCATTGTAGACCTACAGGTGAATGTTCATTTGGAACCCACATACCAGTATGGTACTATGGGAAAAAAGAGTTCATATGTCATATTTCATCATCAATCAACCCAACAAGTCAGTGCTTGCCATAGGACAGAGCTGAAGAACTCACAATGTGTGAGAAAGGTCTGGGGCCTGGTGTCCTCAAGCCTACAGAAAGGAGAGGGACAACTTGTTGGGACACTAAATGATGAATGGAGAGTTCAGACAGAGCTGAGCCCCATTAATAATTCACCTCCATGCCAGTGGGAGCACGACACTAAATGATTAAAGACACTCTTTTGCCACAATTCAGTGAATGCATGATTTTAACAGAATCCATGCGTTTTCTTATAATTCATTCAATTATGTTCTTTAGCCATTCATCTGATAAACATTCTTTAAACTATTCACATATGCTGGACAATTTTCCATCCGTTTAGAGTTACCAGGAAAATATGACAAATCACAATGAGTTACCACTGCACAACTACTAGAATGGCTGAAATTAAAATTTTAAATATGAGAGCATATTTTCAGAAAAAGGGGAAAATTTATTCATTTCTGATGAGAACTAAAATTGATATAGTCATTTTGTAAAACTGTTTGGCACTCTCCATGAAAGCTAAGTGTCTGTATACCATATGAGACAGAAATTTTCCACTAAAGCTAAGTGTCTGCATGCCATATGACACAGAAATTTCACCCCTAATATGTATTCAACAAAAGTGGATAATTATATCACTAAAAGACATATTCAAATATTTCCCAAAGTAGAAACAACCCTAAAAAGATGAATA
Source organism: Panthera tigris (assembly GCF_018350195.1). Taxonomy (NCBI): domain Eukaryota; kingdom Metazoa; phylum Chordata; class Mammalia; order Carnivora; family Felidae; genus Panthera; species Panthera tigris. The sequence continues at coordinate 108,573,000 of NC_056667.1, read as the reverse complement.
AATAAATTGTGATATTTTTGTGCAATGGAATACTATTTATCAAGGAAAATGAACAAAATAAAACTAGTTTCTGTAACACAAGTGAGCTTCACAGACAACATTCCTTGAAAGCAGACAAAAACAAAAGAGTAGACTGAATTATTGTATTTACACAAAATTCAAAATTAGGATAACTGATGTATGGTGTTTGATCAGGACAGTGTTTACTGTTGGTAGGACAAAGTGTTTAGTAAAGGGACAAGAACGGGGCTTCTGGGATGCTGGTGATATTGTTTTCTATATTGGTTACATGGATGTGTTACTTTATGATAACACTGTGAGCACTTATAACTTATGCAATTTTCTAGGTATTAAATTCCAAGTTAAAATGTTTATTAAAAGGAAAAAATGAAATGAAAAACAGAAAATGAGAAGGCTATGGAATGTTTTATTATTTAAAAGATAGACTGTGTTTGGATGTGTGATCTCAGACATCTCAGAAAGGTGTCTTAGGATGGACTGAGAGATGCTTACCCAGTGGACTCAAAGTCGCAAGCAACTTTCCTCCCTGGAGTTCTGGAGCCTCTCTAAAAGTTTTTTTTAATAGTCCTTATCTAGATTCCTCACCCTGCAAAATGTCTTCTAGAGGGTTGTCATCACAACATAAAAGCCTCTGCATATGTTGTTCTAAGTATTGGTGAGAATGGGAAACAGGGCTTCTGACATCTACCTGTTGAATCATTGCTTCAAAATTTCCTCTTTGTCTTTAGTTTTCAGAGGTGTGAAATATGTTGTGCCCATGGCCAGCTGTTTCTTTACTTTTCAATTATTTATTGTTTCTGACTTCTCATCTTCAAGGATCTCTTAGTTTATTGTATGTTACTCATTTTGGAACATTTGCAGTGTTGTTTCCCCAAATATGTCTTCAGACCCATTCTTTTCTCTTTCTGGGATTCTAATTGTGTAAAACCATTTGATATTGTCCCCCAGTTTTTGGATGTACTCTCCCACTTTTTTTTTCACTTCATTCCTCTTTGTGTTTCAGTTTGGGTAATTTCTGTTGGCCTGTCTTCAAGTTCCCTGATTATTTTTTAACTATGTCAAGTTCCCTGCAGAGTCCATTGACAGTATCCTTCATAGAAATCATCTGTGCTTCTGACTGCTCACGTTTCCAAGTGATTCTTAGTTGCCATCTCTTGCTGCAATTGCTTACCTGATCTTACATGTTTTATATCCTTTCCAGTTAGTCATAGTTACTTTAAGTTATCTGTCTTAGAGCTCTAACATCTGTGTCATATCTGAGTCTTGTTCTGCTCATTGCTCCTTCACATCCCTCCTCATTTTTGTTGAAATTGATTGTATATAATTATGTAAATATTTTTTATACTTACTTATGAATGAAACTTCTCTTCAGCTAGGCCTTTGGTAAACGTGTGTGTGTTAATCAAATTTAAAGCCAGTTGGGCTTGGTTTAAAGTTTTTTGTTAGACTTAGTGCAACTAAAGGTTAAAATCACTTGACTCCCCATAATTGTCTCTCTTGGTTTAGGGTCCTCTTGTTATACTGTTCTCCAGAGACTGTCTTTCTCGCTCAGCTTTCCTAGCTATTATTTTAACCTAACACTTGTTAACATGGTGGTGAAGAGTGGACAAGGGGTTGGGTATGTTTTTAATGCTTTTCTTAAGCCTCAGTCTTAGGCAGGCAGGTCTTAGGATGTGGACTTCACAAGTGATCTTTCCTCTACTAGATGAATTCTGGGCCTAGCATTCATCCATGTTCTTACCCCAGGGGAAGACTTTTGTTTCCTTCCCCAATCCCTCTTAGCTTCTGCAGCTGATGTGAGTTGACAGGAGTATCCTTAGGATAGAGTTTGGTTATTTTTCCTCTAAAGTTAAGCCTATCTGTCCATGGTTGTGATTGGTTTGGACAAATTTGACTGTGGTTTCTATTCCCTTCCCTCAACCAAACTACAGGGGAAAACTTCTCTGGGTTCTTCACAGTCACCCCAGCAGGATGGAGTGTGAGGACCTGCAGAGTTCCTGGAGAAAGAGTCCACAAGAGGATATGACAATCCCCATGGCCTCAGACCCTAGACTTTTTCACATTCATGCTAGCCCACAACTGGCCTTTAGAAAATGGTTAAACTTTTCTAGTCTAATGTTCTTACTGGCATGGTCTCTGAGCCAGGAAAATGATCTTACTTTGTTTTCTTGAAAGGTACTATCTCCCTCTGTAAATTACAGGTTAACTATTTGCCATATGACCTCAGTTCTCTGACTCAAAAAAGGGCATTAATTTGCAGTTTTCCAGCTTGTTTCTTGTAGTAAGAGTAAGAGTGATATGCTTTTTAGCATATATTTATATCTTAAAACTGATACCTATTGACACTTAATGCATTTAATAATTCCTTAATAATTGAGTTTGACCAACTCCAAATAATACAGGTACTTTCGACCAGAGAGCCATTACTTTATAACTTTATGTGGAAACATACTCTGTTTCTCTAGAGAGAGTCATCCTTCCAGAGGTGGCTGAATAAGTTGAAAAAATACAAACAGATTCTCTAATAAGCATTCTTCTGTAGAAATAGATCACTTTACTTATCCATAGAAGATATAAAGAATTTTCAATAATATATCAATTATTAATAAAATTGTTCTTAGATTTGAAAATAATGTAAACTACAATAAGTAAAAATTATACTATAATAACTAAATAATCTTCAAATGTATTTTAAAGGCTTTTAGATGAAGAATAAATAAAAACATAAGCTGTAGACTACTTAGATATTAGGAAAAGAAAAAGAAACCATTATATATAAAACATAAGACATAAAATCAAAGCTATATGTAGAAAACAATTCAAGTCCAGGAATACCCTTACTATTAAATAAGATAGAATGAATATAAGTAACTTTTCATCCAAAAAATCTGGAAAAAAAAGATTATCAAGTAAGAGCCATGTCCTTCAGCACATGAAAATGTGATACCACTTTCTTCTGTTCTACATACTTTCAGATGTGAATTCTGCCATTATTTGAATTGATTCCCTTGTAGGGAATATGTTGTTTCTCTCTTATAGCTTTTAGGATAATTTCTTTAGTTTTCAGTTTAAATATGATGTGTCAAGGCATGAATTTTTCTGGGTTTATCCTAGTTGGGGTATGCTCAAGTTTCTGACCCTGTGAGTTTGTGTCTCATACCAAATTTGGGATGTTTTAAACCATTAGTTCTTCAAATATATTTTCAAGACCTCATTCTTTCTCCACTCTTTTTGGGACCCTAAGATACAAATATTTGGTTTTTTGTTATAGTTTCACAGATTCTGGAGGCTATTTTGGTGGTGGTGGTGTTGCTATTGTTCCTTATAGTCTATTTGCTCTCTGTTGTTCAGATTGAGTACATTGTATTATCTGTTTCAAGTTCACAAATTCTGTATTCTGCCATATGCACTCTACCACTGAATACATCCAGCAAGTTCTTTATTTTGGTTATTATAGTTTTCAGTTCTATTTTCTATTTGGCTCTTTTTTCATAACTTCTGTGTCTTTTCTGAGCTCCTCTCTTTTTTAAATTTCTTCAGAGAAAATTCATAACTACTTGTTTAAGTGACTCTATGATGTCTAATATCTTTGTTCTAATATCTTTGTTAAACAAATCCAACTTTTCAGGTTCATTTCAATGTAGTGTCTTTTTATTTTCTTTTTATTTAAGTCATGATTATTGTGGTTCTTTGTATTATTAGTGATTTTTTATTGTATTCTTAATATTCTACACATTATGAGTTCTGAATCCTGTATAAATCTTCTATTTTAGCAGGCAGTCACCTAGTTTAAGTTTAGCATGCAGGTTCTAACATTTTGAGAAAACCCACAAAAGTCACTAGGGAATGGGTGTAGATGGGCCCAAAATAATGAAATCTTGCGATAAACCTACAATATAATTACTTTATACTTCTAGGATAGATAGGTACAAGGAAAATGGATGGCGAAGAAAAGGACTGAATCAGTGCTGCATCAGTATGAGATTTGTAAAATGCTTCCTCTTTCAGTGGACTTCAATTTCAAAGGGAATTAATAACTATGTCAATCTTCAGTTCAATTATAGTTAATAGACTGCATGCATGTTATGTGCTGGCTGCAATACCAGGTACTCAGGTTACCAATGAGGGATGAAATTTTCACTGTGTTCAACTCCTCAGCCAGAAGGAGACATATATATATATATATATATATATATATATATATATATATATATATGAACAAGTGATTTTGCAAAAATAAGAAAGAAAAGAAAAGAAGAAAAAAGTTATTAACCTATAAGGGAAGACAGATCAGGTTTGCAGCAGAGCTATCCACAGAAACGTGGCAGGCCAGACAGGAGTGGTAGGGCATATTCAACATGCTGAATTGGAAAAATATGCAGCTAATAGTTCTTTATCCATCAAGGCTGTCATTCAAAGTGGAAGAAGACATAAAAAGTTTCCCAAACAAAAATGAAAGGAGTTCATGATCACTAAACCAGACCTGCAGAAATTTTAATGGGAACTCTTTGAGTGGAGAAAAGATGAAACAAAACAAAAAAGACCAAAAGCAACAAAGACTAGAAAGGAACAGAGAACATCACCAGAAACTCCAACTATACAGACAACACAATGACACTAAATTCTTATCTTTCAGTATAACTGACTCTAAATGTCAATGGACTAAACACTCCAATCAAAAGACATAGGGTATCAAAATGGATAAGAATACAAGACCCATCTATATGCTGCTTACAAGAGACTCATTTTAGACCTAAACACACGTGCAGATTGAAAGTAAGGGGATGGAGGGATGCCTGGGTGGCTCAGTCGGTTAAGCATTCAACTTCAGTTCATGATCTCCCAGTTTGTGAGTTTGGCCCTTCATCCAGCTCTGTGCTGACAGCTCAGAGCTTGGAGTCTGCATCACATTCTGTGTCTCCCTCTCTCACTGCCCACCCTGCTTGTGCTCTGTCTGTCTGACTCTCTCAAAAATAAACATTAATTAAAAAAAAGAAAGTAAGGGGATGGAGAACTATCTATCATGCCAATGGTCATCAAGAGACAGCTGGATTAGCCATACTTATATCAGACTAACTAGATTTTAAGATAAAGAGTGTAACAAGAGATGAAGAAACACATTGTATCATAATTAAGGAGTCTATCCACCAAGAAGATCTAACAATTATAAATGTTTATGCCACCAACATGAGAGCACCCAAATATATAAATCAATCACAAACATAAACAAACTCCTTGATAATAATACTATAATAATAGGGAACTTCAACACTCCACTTACAGCAATGGACAGATTATCTAAGCAGAAATCAACAAGGAACAATGCCTTTGAATGGCACACTGGACCTGATGGATGTAACAGATATATTCAGAACATTTCATCCTAAAGCTGAAAAATACATATTCTTCTCAAGTGTACATGGAACATTCTCCAGAACAGATCACATACTGGGACAGAAATCAGCCGTCAACAGTACAAAATGATCAAGATCATACCATGCATATTTTCAGACCACAACACTACAAAACTTGAAATCAACCACAAGAAAAAAAAATTGGAAAGACCACAAATATTTGGATATTAAAGAACATCCTACTAAAGAATGAATAGGTTAACCAAGAAATTAAAGAGGAAATTAAAAGTACATGGAAGCCAATGAAAATGGTAACACGACAGCTCCAAATTGGGATGCAGCAAAGGCAGTCCAAAGAGGGAGGTATATAGCAATCCAGGACTTCCTAAAGAAGGAAGAAAGGTCTCAGGCACACAACTTAACCTTATACTTTAAAAAGTTGGAAAAAGAACAGCAAATAAAGACCAAAACCAGCAGAAGAAATGAAATAATAAAGATTAGAGCATAAATAAATGATATCAAAATTTTTAAAAAATGGTAGAACAGATCAATGAAACCAGGAACTAGTTCTTTGAAAGAATAAACAAAATCAATAAGCCCCTAGCCAGACTGATCAAAAAGAAAAAGAACCCAAATAAATAAAATCAAGAATGAAAGAGAAGAGATTACAACTAACACCACAGAAATACAAACAATAATAAGAGAATATTGTGAGCAATTATATGCCAATAAATTGGGCAATCTGGAACAAATGGAAAAATTCCTAGAAACATATAAACTACCAAAACTGAAACAGGAAGAAATAGAAAATTTGAACAGACTCATAACCTGTAAAGAAATCGAATTTGTAATCAAAAATCTCCCAAAAAGCAAGAGTCCGAGGCCAGATGGCTTTCCAGGGGAATTCTACCAAACATTTAAAGAAGAGTTAACACCTATTCTTTTGAAACTGTTCCCAAAAACAGAAGTGGGAGTATAGCTTCCAATCTCATTATACAAGACGAGCATTATCTTGATTCTAAAACTAAAGAGCCAACTAAAAAGAACTACAAACCAATTTCCCTGAAAAGCATGGATCCAAAAATTCTCAATAAGGTACTAGCCAACTTAATCCAACAATTCATTAAAAAAAATATTCACCACGATAAAGTGGAATTTATACTTGGGATCAAGGTTGGTTCAATATCCGCAAATCAACCAATGTGATACATCACATTAATAAAAGAATGAATAACCACATGATCCCCTCAATAGATGCAGAGAAAGCATTTGACAAAATACAGCATCTTTTCTTGATAAAAACCCTCAAGAGAGTAGGGATAGGGAGCCAAAACATGAGAGATTCTTAAAAACTGAGAACAAACTGTGGGCTTATGGGGTATGGGAGGGAAGGGAGGGTGGGTGATTGGTATTGAGGAGGGCACCTGTTGGGATGAGCACTGGGTGTTGTATGGAAACCAATTTGACAATAAATTTCATATTAAAAAACGGATCATATCTCAAGATCATAAAAGCCATATACAAAAGACCTGCTGCTAATATCATTCTCAATGGGGAAAAATTGAGAGCTTTCCCTTTAAGTTCAAGAACACAAGGATGTCCACTCTCACCACTGTTATTCAACACAGTGTTGGAAGTCCTAGCCTCAGCAATCAGACAACACAAAGAAATAAAAGACATCCAAATCGCAATGAGAAAGTCAAACTTTCACTCTTCACAGATGACATGATACTCTATATGAACACCCAAAATATACCACCAAAAAACTGCTAGAACTAATCCATGAATTCAGCAAAGTTTCAGGATGTAAAATAAATGCACAGAAATTGGTTGCATTCCTATAAACATAAAGAAAGTAGCAGAAAGAAAATCAAGGAATTGATCCCATTTACAATTGTGCCAAAAAGCATATAATACCTAGGAATAAACTTAATCAAAGAGGTGAAAAATCTATACACTGAAAACTATAGAAAGTTTGTGAAAGAAATTGAAGACACAAAAAAATGGAAAAAAAATATTCCATGCTCATGGATTGGAAGAAAAAATATTACTAAAATGTCAATACTACCCAAAGCAATCTACATATTCAATGCAATTCTTATCAAAATAACACCAGCATTCCTCACAGAGCTAGAACAAATAATCCTAAAATTTGTATAAAACCAAAAAAAGTCCACAAATAGCCAAAGCAATCCTGAAAAAGAAACCAAGTTTGGAGGCATCACAATCCTAGACTTCAAGATGTATTATAAAACAGTAATTATCAAGACAACATGGTACTGGCACAAAAATAGACACATAGATCAATGGAACAGAATAAAGAATCCGGAAATGGACCCCAAACTGTATGGCCAAGTATTCTTTGACAAAGCAGGAAAGCATATCCAATGTAATGAAGACAGTCTCTTCAGCAAATGGTCCTAGGAAAACTGGACAGTGACATGCAGAAAAATGAAACCTGGACCACTTTCTTACAACATTCACAAAAAATAAACTCAAAATGGATGAAAGACCTAAGTGTAAGACAGAAAGCCATCAAAATCCTCAAAGAGAAAGCAGGCAAAACCTCTTTGACCTGAGCCACAGCAACTTCTTACTCAACATGTCTCTGGATGCAAGGGAAATAAAAGCAAAAATGAACTATTGACACCTCATCAAGATTAAAAAAAAAAAAACCCTCCTTTTTGTCATCAGCAAAACTAAAGAGCAACCAATGGAATGGGAGAAGATATTTGCAAATGACATATCAGATAAAGAGTTAATATCCAAAATCCATAAAGAACTTACCAAACTCAACACCCAAAAACAAATAATGCAGAAAAGAAATGATCAAAAGACATGAATAGACACTTCTCCAAAGAAGACATCCAGATGGCTAACAGACACATGAAAAAATGCTTAACATCACTCATAATCAAGGAAGTACAAATCAAAACCACATTACCTCACCCCTGTCAGAATGGCTAACATTAACAACTCAGGCAACAACAGATGTTGGTGAGGATGCAGAAAAAGAGGAACCCTTTTGCAATGCTAGTGGGAATGCAAACTGGTGCAGCCACTGTGGAACACAGTATGGATGTTCCTCAAAAAATTAAAAGTAGAACTACCCTATGACCCAGGAATTTCACTACTAGGTATTTATTCAAAGGATACAGGTGTGCTGTTTTGAAGGGGCACATGCACCCCAATTTTTATAGCAGTGCTATCACCAATAGCCAAAGTATGGAAAGAGTCCAAATGTCTTCTGACGGATGAATGGATAAAGAAGATGTAGTGTGAGTGTGAGTGTGAGTGTGTGTGTGTGTGTGTGTGTGTGTGTGTATAGTAACTTGGCAATCAAAAAGAATGAAATCTTGCCATTTGCAACAACGTGGATGGAACTAGAGTGTATTATGTTAAGTGAAATTAGTCAGAGAAAGGCAAATATCATATGACTTCACTCATGTGGAATTTAATATTCAAAAAAAAAGAAACTAAGGGAAGCAAAAATAATATAAAAATAGAGAGGAGGTGAAACCATAAAAGACTCTTAAATGCAGAGAGAAAACTGAGGGTTACTGGAGGAGTTTGGTGTGTGGGGATGGACTAAATGGGCAAGGGGCATTAAGGAGGACACTCTTTGGGATGAGCACTGGGTGTTATATGTAGGGGACAGTCACTGGATTCTACTCTTGAAATCATTATTGCAGTATATGCTAACTAACTTGAATGTAAATTAATCAAAATAAGTAAGTAAACAAAAATTTAAAAGAGAAGAAAGAAAAGAACAAAAGGTAACTGGATTAGAAATTGTGTTTGGTAAGCACAAACTCCCAACTCCAGAAGTTTGTTGTTGTTTGTTTGTTTGTTTGTTTGTTTGTTTTAAATTGTGGGCTTCATTCTTCACATAAATAAGTCCAGAATTACTTGTCCAAGGTTGTGATATAGGCTCTAGAAAGTCACCAAAGACCCAGGCTCCTTAATTCTTTTTGCTTCACCATCTTGGTATGTTCCTTCTTCAAAATCATAATATGACTGCTGGAGCTCTCCCCTTACACCTGAGTTCCAGAGAGGAAGAAAGGGAAGGTCAAGGAGCAAAAAACACTTCTCCAAGTTTCCCAGAAGCCCCATTCAATGATATCTACTTATATTTCATTGGTCACTCTTACTCCAGTGGAGTGTGGGATAATTTTTTAGCTGAGTACATTGACAGTCTGAATAAAGATGAAATTTGTTACTAAGTGTATCAATCAAGATTCAGGAATAGAAGCAGGATAATTATGAGGAATTACAAGGATAAACTGGAACCTACAAGCATGGCTTGAGGATAAACTGCGACCTATACAGATAAAGTGAAACCTACATCTGTCTCTCACTGCCTCCAACCTTAATGACATGGGTGACCTGAGGGAAAATTTGATGCACTTTGCCAATGGGTGATGCATTCATTCTGCCCAGGACTCAGAGAAGCTGAAGGAAGCAATATGGTAGAACTGCAGGAGCCATGAGCCAACAAGGTGAGCCAACAGGGCAGAGACAGCACACATGAGGACAGCAGCATCTGGTGCCCTACAGGACTTCAGAGCGTAAACAATTCTTGCTGGTTCATCTCTGCATTGCAAATCTTACACAATTATTTTATTTTCTGGTAAAACCTTCTCCAAAATCATACAGAAAAGAATTTGGGAAAGGTAGTTTCAGTTTAGCTAAGTTGACATGGTTCAAAACCATCCCATCAAGGTAGAGGAGATACTGGGCATTGGGCAGACAAGAAGCCTTGTCTGCTACAGGACAGTAGATGCATAGGACATTCAGGAAAGGACAGTGATGAGCTAACATTGGGTTGTAGAAGATAACATGTTTTATGAATGCATAAGAAACTTCTCAGATTGAAACAGCAGCATTGCCAAGAAGAAGGAAACACACTTTGACAAGTACTTCCATATTGCTAAAGCGTAAAATAAGAGTAGGGTTGGAGGAATGACAGGAAAATAGCTGAAGATCATAAAATCATTTTCACCTTTTTATTTGCAAAACCCCATCATATAAGAGAAAACATCATAACTCCTAACATTCTCATGTTTGAAGACCTTGACCCTTTTCCATGCATGTAAGTTTGAAGTTATCAGTTAAGATTGTAACCACTTATAAGGAAAAGAAATTCAAATGATAGTAAAGCTTAAATATTTAGAGTTTTATTTATCATACATTATAAAACATATGGGAGAAGGTCAGAGCAGGTGTGATATCTGAGGAGTGACATCAGGTTTTTCCAACATTTATGCTCTGCTATGCTTTCTGAGTGTCTTAGAAACAGACCCTGACATCAAGCGTTGTGTGCAGAGGGTTCACTGGGGGAGCTTTCAGTTGACACAGCAGTAAGAACATGAGGAAGACAAGTCTTGCCAAGGGAGAAACTAAATATCAAACAGTTTCATTTGATGACTCAGTCAATCCTACTAGAGCCCTGCAACTGAGATGTCCTTCAGAATCATCCCAAATGGAGATAGAGCAATGAGACCTCTATAACTCTACATCAGCCCACCATTGCCATCACCTTGCCCCTGGGAGGATCTCTTAGGTCAAGGGAAATAGTGTGATTCCCTTAGGTCAAGGGAAATGTCCTACAATAGATGCAGTTATGACTTCAGCTATTATTCTCAGAACCTGGAGGACAGATGTGTGGGACCCTCACGAGGGGTTCTTGGCAGAACCCTCCAGAATCCACTACAGTTACCAAAGTTTCATCCTCATACATGTTGTCTAATGGTCACAAGGTGTCTGTTGCATCTATTACTTTCACATCCTCTTCAGGCACATTATAAAGGTGCAAATGGGCAGGGAAACATTTTTCCAACAAAGTTGGACATTTTCCTTCATGAATATCTGTCCTTCTAGGGGATTTCTACAAACAGTTCATTTGCTGAAACTCACCCACCATAGGGGAAGTTGGGAATTCAAAGCTAAGGATGTTGCTAAAGACCATGTGCCATATTCAAGTTCCTTTGTAAGTAGGTAGTGAAGAATGGCTATTTGAAAGGTAGCTATTAGGACGGAAACACTGGAATTGAATAGACCTGGTCCCCAACTATCGTAAATTCAAGACTCAAATGGCAAACATTCCAGGACAAAGAAATCATCATACATAGCATTATGAAGGAACATTGGAACACAACTTTGGAGAATAATTTGTATCTATTAATGTTAACAATGTGCGTAATTTTCAGCCTAGAACTCTTCATCTAGGAATAGATTCTAGAGAAACTCTGGCACATGTGCAAGTAAAATAACCAAGTATGTGGATATTCATTTCAACATGGTTTATAACAGCAAAACATATCTTTAAAACCTAAATGTCAAAGATAGAGAAATTAATGAATAAAATGTGACAAGTTTATAAAATGCATGCATTCACTTCACAGATATTCCTAGAGGTTCTGTAAAAGGTTAGTTCTTTGTCCTTCTTTTTCAAGGATTTGGGGAATTGGCCAAGAAGACGTGGACCATCCTCGATGTTCTCTGATTGCTCCTGTTAATTCTTTCTGAGTCTGCTTTTGCTCAACAAGACTTCTGCTTGTTCCTTTCTTAGAGTTGCACCAAAACTTAGAGTTGACTGAACCCATCCTATCCTGGAAGCAATTGTTAGTGACGTTATCACAAGATACAACATGGATAGTAAACAAAGCAGGTTTCAGGTGTGGTCCTTAAAGCCACAGTTTCTTGAACACAGATTGCACGCCACTGGAGCTCACTACAATACCTAGATCAGACAGAACACATTTCCAGCTTATTACAATTAGTTACTCATACAATTAATTACTACTAACTGCTTAAATTGAAGCCAATTATTAGAGCCATTAGAATGACTGACCTGAATCGAAATCAAGAGTCAGACACCCAACCGACTGAGCCACCCAGGCTCCCCTCATTTGTTTTTTAAAAGGTATCCTTTGTGAATTCAAAATTATGTAATCAATTTAATTATATCTGATTATAAATTATATAATTACATATTTATTCTATTGTTTGTAGATAAATAATTCAACAATAAATAACATATTCTGTATAAACTATGAGTGTTCTCACTTGTGATTTGTGATATTTTTAAATTCAGTTCATCCATGTTGAACTTTTATTAAATATAGGATACTAAACACCAAATGCCATCTCACAGCTGAGATATGAGCTAATCTCCTACTACAGACTATAGGGATAAATGGGAATGGTCACAAACTCTCTCTCAAAAAAAATAAATAAAACAAACAAAACACCCACAGTGCAATGAGACCTCATTTATTTCTGCAGAAAAAAATGGGTAAATGGTATAGGTAAGACCAGGCATCTGAGTCATCCAAAGCACTTATTCTTTTTTTTTTAATCTTTAATGTTTTTTATTCATTTTTGAGAGACAGAGAGACAGAACATGAGTGGGGAGGGGCAGAGAGAAAGGGAGACACAGAATTTTAAGCAGGCTCCAGGTTCTGAGCTGTCAGCACAGAGCCCGATGTGGGGCTTGAACCCACAGACTGTCAGATCATGACCTGAGCTGAAGTTGGACGCTTAACTGACTGAGCCACCCAGTTGCCCCCAAAAGCACCTATTCTTTATCCTGAAGAGGTGTTCATATTTATTGAGACTCTCTGTAATTTTGCTTTAGTAATAAATCTAACTGGTTTGGAGAGCAATTAACCCATTCCATTTATCTTTACCTGGTGGGCTCTCTTGACTCACACACTCCACTCTGGAGGAAACAGCTTTCTCATGACCTCAGAAGAAATGTTTTCTCCTTAAGAATATAAGTCAGTGCCCAGGGGCTCATCACCTGTCTACCTGACTGTTTGGGTCTTGGACACACCTTCAGGTGGGGAGAGCCACACTGTAGATGTGGGGAGCACCTGAGTCCCTATCCATAGAGCCTTCATGCTCCATCCCTGCTATTTCCAATTCATACTTCAGAAACTAGTCCAGAGCAACCTTCTGCAGGGGGGTTTCCTGAAGAGCCAGGCAAGTGGGGTCTCCTTGCCCTCAGTTGGAATGCCCATCCCTTTCCCTTAATAGCCACATAAAAGAACACCATCTTGTGCCCTGCCATACAGGAAGGCTAAGGCATTATGATTGGGAGTTAACTGAAGGAAAATATTATCAAAACATTGGAAACTTTGGCTTTCAAATGCCCAAGTTCACTGCAGTGAGATCCCATGAGGGGTAGGAAGCAGAACTAGCTTTCTTGCTCTTGCTCAGAGATGTGGTGAGTAGTAGCTTCTATCAGGCAGAGGGGCAGAGAGTGGGAGAGAGACAAAAGGCTCATAGTTAGCCTCACACATCAGATCACTGGAAGGTTTGCTCAGCATCACAGCCTCTTGCCAGAGGAGATCAGGGTGGTTGAGATGATTGGAACTGAAGGTGCCAGGCTTGTGTACATTTATGGGACAGACACCACAACCAGGAGTGATGTCATTACAGCTGAGTTAGTGAGTGTGCATGTGTGTCTGTGTGTGCATGCACGCACCTGGAGAGTCAAAAAGCAAAGGATGACCTTGTTGGACAAGCATGAAATTGCAAATTAGCTTTTCTGATATAATATTGCTTCATGAATAATTAGGACATTTCTTAACCTCAGGGTGTGATTTGAAATTAGAGCATGGCCATATGGCATTATTATGCAGCAGTACCTCTATCAACAGTAGCTCCAGGAATAGAATTATTTTCTAAAGAAGTCAACTATGTTAAAGGTTTTTTCTTTAATCCAAAAGACTGCTAGGTAGATCACTGAGCTATGGTCCAATGGGACAAAAATTCCTTGGCATAAACAACATGGACTAGGAATTCCACCCAGTTAATGACAAGTCTGGGTTCCATTTTTCTATACCTTTTTGACTAAGTTTTCACAGGCTATTCTTCCCTCCTTACCACCCCCCTCCCAAATTAGTGGAGAATCTCATATGCATTAATGAATAAAACAATTAATGCACACCTACAATGCTGATTTGAAGTTTGTAGGTCATCTAATGTGTACACAATAGCATGATTTTTTAGCCCACAGGCCTTCAGAAACACACACAGCCAGTGGCAATGAGGCCATTACCATCCTAAATTTCTGTTCAGTTTCTGTCCTGTAAGTGTACATGGTTCTGACATCCTTGGTACCAAGAGGCCTTCCCAAATTTCTCTCAGCAGAAGGGTCTAAGGCTATGAATCAGACATTTCAATGAAGAGTCACTACTACCAAACAATATGCAACCTGAGACAGGACACTAACCTATTTAGAGCTGGATTCATGATGCTGTGCCAGCTCACTTTCACTTCTGTGAAGAAATAGAATAGTGTCCCTTTCACAGTAGGTTATCTTGCATCTGACTCATTTGTGTCCTATGAAACTGTCAGTGGGAGGCAGATACAAGACACTCGACTATATGGAGATGATGTATGTATAACTTTTGTCCTCATCTTTCTTTTTGGCACAGTCTGCTCCAAGCATCCAGAATCATTCACAGGGAGAGTGGAGTCTTCTATTACATGAGAGAATTCCCCTCCACCTATTAATTTATTCACTGAGCACCAATGAGATAGATTGTATGCTCTTCAACATTCAGGCTCCTCTCCCTCCTGATCTCTTCATCAGGGATGAAAATCCACCTCCACTTCATTACATTACACTTAAGCCTTGGAAACTGCAGAAGCAAAATATACAGTGTAGGCAACCATTATTTTTGCCATACATTAACTTTATCAAAGTTGAATTTACATAGAATAAAATTAGCAGGCTTTAAGTGTGTAATTTAATGAATTGACAAATATATATTCCTAATCCACAAGCTTATCAAGATATAGGACTTTTTTATAACCCCAGAAAATACTTTCATGGTCTTTTACAAGAAACCCCTCCACTAGTTAATAACTAATCTGAGTTCTTTAATCATATCTTAGTTTTGCCAATCCCAGAGCTTTACAGTATATACTTTTCACTGAATGTAATGTTTTTGACATTCATATATGTTGCTACACGTCTCAAAAATTCACTCATTTTCATTGTGGAAAAGTATGGATATATCAGAATATCAACAGGTATTTTCCCTGTTGGTGGGCAAATAGATGATAGGATTTTTGGCTGTTTTTTAAGGTGACAAAATTAAATGCATGAAATTATTAGACAATAATGTGCCAGTTTATTCAGAGCTCAAATAGAGAGGAAACATACTAGCATAGTATGTTGGGAATAACAAAGGATTTCAAAGAAAGGGGGGAATTTTTCCAGTTTCATTTCTGCAATTATCTAGGGATCTGGAAAAACCGACAGTCTTTTTTACTGTTGGTCTTCTCTCATATCAAAAGGTTATCAGCTTCTGAGAAGATAGAATATATGCACGTTTCCCTATTCCTCCCAGTAAGTACAAGTAAAATTACTGGGCATTTTATATAGAAAACAAACATAAGAGAATTCTGAAAGGTGAAGAGAATAAAGCAGACCAATTAAGGACTTTTCAGGCCCCAAGGAACAACACTGGAATGACTTCCCTGGGCTTCTTTTTGCATTATATATCCCACATTTGGAGCTGAAGAAGCCAACAACTCAGACATGCAAGAAGGTGAGGGAAAAAAGATACACACACACACACACACACACCCTGGACCACAAAAGCACCAAAAAAGCAAAAAAGGGGTCAGCCTAGCAAGAGAGAAACGTTTTAGATAATAACTGCTCTACTCAAGCCAAACACAAAAGAAATAAAAAGCACAGCCCTACCTCAACTCAGGCCACTGAAGGTCAAAGGGGCCTCTAAACATCTATCATTGCCAGCTCTACTAAGGCACCCAACAGCCTCTCCTAGTACCATGCTAGTGTCAAGCAAGGTCAAGTAGGGGGTCAGGATTTTGTCCCCACTGAGCAGTGATGTGCCTTCTCCTCCTGCCATCATGGCAGGAGACCAAGGGAGAGATTGGGCCTTCATCATCATCCAGGAGCCAGGAGGTTCTGCTTCCCCACCGCTACTCCCACTCTTACCTCCACTAGAGTAGTGTCAGAGGAGGCCTGGGAGAGAAGACTTTCACAACCACTCAGTGGTAACAAGGCCACACATTTTCCCAGTGCCAGTGGACACAACATGGGGAGAAGTAGACTGAAAGTCCTACCTCTCTCTGCCAAGGAGACATCAGTGGAGGTCTGCAGGAAGGCCAGAACTCCCATTCTCCTTCAGCCATAATCATGAACCATCCAACTTAAGGTATCAGTGGAAGTGAAGTGGGAAAGCTAGACTTCTACTCCAACCTGGCGGTAATGAGATGACATTCCCCTCTTTTCCCAGCAGAGTTGTGAGACAGGAGGCCAGCTAAAAAAAGGGGGGAGGGGCTTATGTAAGATCCAGGGTTTCATAAATTATAGCCAAAATGCTCAGATTTCAATCAAGAATAACTCATCATACCAAGATCCGGGAAGATCTCAAAGTGAAAAAAGACCATCAAAAAATATCAACACCGAGATAACAGAGATGTTAGAAATACCTGACAAAGATTTTAAAGAAACCATGATAAAATGCTTCAGAGAAATCACAAACATTGAGAAACAAATGAAAAAGTAAAAAGAAGAAAAAAGGCCAAAAAATAAAGATTTTCAGTAAAGATATTAAAAATAAAAAGAGGGGTTCCTGGGTGGCTCATTTGGGTAATGAGTTACTCTTAATTTTGGCTCAGGTCATGATCTCATGGTTTGTGAAATCGAGCACCACATGGGGCTCTGTGTTGACAGTGTAGAGCCTGCCTTGGATTCTGTTTCCCTCTTTCTCTGCTCTTCCCTTGCTTGTTATCTCTCCAAGTAAAAATAAACTTAAGAAAAAAGAAAAAGAAAAACCAAATTAAGGGGACAGAAAGAAGAGTCAGTCAATTAGAAAAGAGAACAACAAAAATAAAAAGAGAAAACATACTGAAAAAATTAAGATCCTAAGGAACATGTAGGAGTATAACAAAAATCTAATCATTTCACGGGAGTTGAAGAATAGGAGAAAGAAGGTGACGCTAAAAATGTACCTAAAATATTGGATGAAAACCCTCCAAATCTGGACAGAGAGATATAAATCTATAGATTCATGAAGCTAACTGACTCCAAACAGAATTAAACTAAGGAAATCTATATCAACATAAGTCATGGTAAAATTTCAATGAAAAGTAAGAAAGAAAATCTTTAAATTGATAAAAGAGACAACAAACTTACAGGAATAAAACAATATCACTGATGAACACAGGCACAAAAATTCTTCATAAAATGTACAAATCAGCAATAAATTAAAAAATTATACACTGTGAGAAGTGTGGTTTATTCCATGGATGTGAGGCATACAGTATTTGAAAATTAATCAACATAATCCACATATTAACATCCTACAGAGAAAAATCATATTATATTAATTGATGCTGAAAAAGCATTTGACAAAATTCAACAATCATTATGATAAAAATTCTCAGAAAGTAGGAATAGAAAGAAATTTCCTCAACTGATTAACAGCACGTACAAACAATCTAGCTAACACCATATTTAATGGTGACAGACTGAAAGTTTTGTCCCCTTGGATCAGAAAAAAGGCAAGGATGCCCACACTTACCACTCTTATTTAACATAGTGCTTCATGTTCATGCTGTTTTAATTTATTGTTAAAATAATAAATGAAAATAAAAGGCCACCAGATTGCAAAGGCATAAATAAAATTATCCTTACTTGTGTAAGGATTGTCTACATAAAAAATTACAAGGAATCTGACAAAAAATTTAGAATTAATAAATAATTTCAATGAAATTGCACCTTAGTAGATCAACAGAAAAAATAATCATATATATATATATATATATATATATATACATATTAGCAATGAACACATAGAGACTAATATTAAAAATAAAATATCACTTATACTTACTTAAAAATGTGAAATGTTTAGGTCTAAATTTAACAAAACATGTACAGGACTTGTCACCTGAAAACTATAAAATGTTGATGAAAGGAACCAACAGGAATCTAAGTAAATGGAGAAACATACCATGATCATGAATTAGAAGACTTAACATATCAAAGATGTCAATTCTCCCCAGGTAGACACGCAAGTTAAAGACAATGTCTTAGCAAAACCCATTAAGATTTTTTTTGTAGATACAGACAAGATAGAATTTATATTGAAAGACCAAAGAATGAAAATAGCTGAAAGAATTTTGAAAACTAAAAAAAAAAAAAAAAAGTGGAAAGAATCATTTCACCTGATGTCAAGCCTTCTTATGAAGTGTAACACACACTGTCAAAACTGTACGATATCAGGGCAACTGGATAATTTGGTTAGTTAAGCAACTGACTCTTGATTTCAGCTCAGGTCATGATCTCATGGTTGTGAGACTGAGCCCCTCACCTGGCTCTGCACTGAGTGTGGAGCCTGATTAGGAACCACTCTCTCCCTCTCTCTCTCTGCTCCTCTCCTGTTCACTCTGTCTCTCTCTCTCTTTCTCAAAATAAATAAATAAGCTTAAAAAAAAAGACTGTGTGGTATTGACAGAGGGATAGGCACAGAGATTATTGTTTGATCCATGTGTGATTTAGAAGCATATTAATCAATTTCCAAATATTTGCACATGTTTCAGTTATTGATTTCTAGCTTAATTCCATTATGATCTGAATACATACTTTGTTTTCTATTTTTTTAAATGTGTTATTATATGGTTTGAATGGGATGTATCTCTTTTTTTAATTTTTAATTTTATTTAAATCCAAGTTAGTTAACATATAGTATAATAATGATTTCAGGAGTAAAATTTAGTGATTCATCACTTCATATAACAGTGAATGGGGTGGACCTTATTGGATGTTTCATGTCGACTTTAGAAGAATATGTATTCTGTTGCCATATGAAATAATTTATAAATTTCAGTTATATAACGCTGATTAGTCATGCTTTTCAGATTCATTTTTTTCTTTGATTTACATAGGTGAAAAAGAAATTCAATAGAGAAAAAATAGCCTTTTGACAAATGTAGTCAAAGCAGGGCATCATAAGCAAAGAAAAACGAACGTCAACCTAAACTTCACACCTTATATGAAATTTAATTAAATGTATCACAGACTTAAATATAAAATTTTAACTTATTAATATATATATAAAACAATATATTATGTAGAGATATATCTATCTGTATTTATATCGCTATCTAAAGGCATGTATTTCTCCCCACCAAACTCAAGTTTAAATGAATAATCCAATCAAATTTAGTAATCTTTCCACAGATGGGTAAAAAGCACGAAGATATATCTTACCACAGAGGATACGCAGATGGAAAATAAACACATGAAAAGATATCCACCATTATTCGGCCATCAGGAAAATAAAAATTAAAACCACAATGGGCTATCATTACACAGCTATCAAAATCTCTAAAATATAGTGACAACACCAAATATTGGCAAAAATGAAGAGAGCTCATATACTCTTGGTAAGATTACAAAATGGTGCAGTAGCTTGACAAACGTTTGGGAGTTTCCCATAAGCAAGTCAATGTTGCAACTATCATGTAACCCAGCAAATCTGCTGTTGAGCACTTATCCCAGAAAAATGAAGACTTACGTTTACATATAGCCATCTGTGGTAAGAGTAAAGATGCGAAAAACCTGAGAAATAACTTAGAACCAGGTTAATATTTTTTAATATGGTTTCAGAATGGAAGTTTGGATAAGCAGGAAACTAAAGGGTAAGTCTGTAGGAAGTGTCCTTAAAAAGGGTAGAATTTGAGGGAAAATAGCAAAGATCAACAATGTAATACACTTTCAATGATATTCTCGGTCAGAGTGGTTGCATTCTTGAAGATTTATGAAACTTTAAAAACTTGCTTATATCTATTTCCATTTTTGCCCTTTAGTCAGGATATGACCCTGAGCAAATGATTTAAGTTCATTGCCTACATGTTCTCCTTCACCTAATTGAAGCATCAGCCTCACTAATGATTCTCCTAGAAAAAGTGACTAACATTTGAGAACTCTTGTGCTCAAACGTGCCAAAAAGGCACACACTATCATTATCAGGATGAAATACAAAAGGACTTCTATCTTGGAGAAGTATGGGTGACAGGATCTGTGTGCTGAAGGTCTCAAGGCTGCTGCAGAAAGGTGGTACTGAGGGACTGTAGGACAAGGGAAGAAAAGAAAAAAGGGTAAAGTTTGAAAGTTCCTCATTATTTAATGATTAAAAGTGGGAGATAAAGAAAGCAGACAGATCAGAGTAGTGTGATTATAAGGATCCTGGGAAGAAGAGAAAGCCAGAACTTATTATTTAAAAGTTGCCAATTATTTAAAAATAGAAAGAAGAATAGAGAAATATTGAAAAGAGTGATCATCTTAAATATGTGCATCAAACTCTGCTCTTTTCAAATTCCTTTTGCAAGTACCATTACTTCTGAAAATGCCTGAAAAGTGGAATGGATATCCTAAGAGTTTTATCCCTGAAAAAAAAACTTGCCCAGTTGATGGTGGAATGGGCATTAAACCAAAGTATTGCCCCACTGGAAAAATCACAGTAGATGCACCTTACCAGGGAAGAGCCCCCCACATTGCTCTTCCTCATACACTGGGGAAAGGCATAAAGATGAGGCAGGAAGGATCCCACTCCTATCCTTCCACTGGTATGGTGGAAAGGAAAAGGCAGGCTGGGACCTCCAGACACCCATCAGAAGTGGGAAAAAGAAAAGTGGTTCAGGGGAAAAGAGCAAGTGTGGATGAGCTATTGTCTTCATCACTAATTACCGGGCAACCACAGAATGGTGTAAAAATGAAATCTTTTTCAAATCACATAGTAGAAATAAATAATCACTTTTTTTTTCTCATTAGCTTTTCCTCTCCTTAACTTAAGAAGAATGTTTTGGAATCTCATATATCCCATGGTGGAAGCAATGATCAACAATGTCTCCCACTTAAGTTTGCTTCAACACTATTTTCGGTATGAGTCCATTTATATACATTATTATATACTACATATACTAATATGTTGTGCTCCAGGATACCTGCCAAAACATAATATTTAAATAGAATCCAGTCTTAGACATTCAAAATGCAGAGGTTATAGGTGAAAATCACTCATCATACCAAGGAACAAGATCTCAAACTGAACCAACAGATGCCAACATTAAGAGAGCACAGCTGTTAGAATTATCTGACAAAAATTAAAGTAGCCATTATATTAAAAAATACTTTAACAAGCAATTGAGAACACATTTGGGATAAATTAAAAAAAATAGCAATCTTTGGAAATAAAATAGAAAATCTCCAGATATGAAGGAGAATCAAATTCAGTCTGTACAATTGAAATATGCTATCACTAAAATAAAACCTCAAAGGAGGAGGGCTCAGAAGAAGAAAATACAAGAGAAAGTTAGGGATAGAACAATATAAATTACCCAATCTAAACAACCACTAAAAAATTGCCTGTACAATATGAATAGAACTTCTGGGACCTGTGAAGCTATAACAAAATATCTTATTTTTTATCATTAGAGTCCCAGAGAGAAAGAGGAAAAAAAGGCTGAAATGTTATTTGAGGTATTTGACTAAATAATGGCTAAAAATGTCCTAAATTTGACCAAAATATAAGCCTACAACTTCAAGTACCTGAACTACTTCAAACTGTATAAACTACACTAAGGCACATCCTAATAAAGCTTCTGAAAACTGAAGACACGAAAAAGTCTTGAAAGCAGCAAAAGAAAACATAAACATTATCCAGAGAGGAAAATGAATTCAATGACAGTACATCTCTCATTAGAAACTACAGAAGTGGCACATTTTTCAAGTACTAAAAGAAAACTGTCAATCCAGATTTCTATATTTAGTAAAAATATGCTTCAGGAATGAAAAGGTAATGAAGACATTAGCAGATGAAGGGAAACTAAGAGAATTTTTCATGAGAAGACCTACCCTAAAAGAATGGCTGAAGAAAGATCTCTAAACAGAAAGTAAGTGATAAAAGCAGAAATTTGAGAATATCAGAAAGGAAGATAGTAAGAGTAAAGGTAGGAATAAATACAATAGACTTTCTTTTTCCTTTTTGAATTTTCCTCTTGAGTTTTATAAATTGTGTTAGATGGTTGGAGAAAAATTTTAATACTATCTGATAGGGTTTTCAATATGTGTACAATTAATATGATCTTGTATTATAAGGGGGGAGGTTTAAAGGAACATAAATTTCTTCTAATTAATTTGAATATATATATATATGCACCTACATACACATTTATAAAATAAGAAATGTATAAAGAGACATACTTTAACCACTTAAAACCACTATATATATATATATATATATATATATATATATAATAAGTTGTATTTTTAATTAACATTTTTTTATTTTAGAGAGAAAGAGAGAGGGAGAGGACAGAGGGAAAGAAAGAGAATCCCAAACAAGCTCCATGCTCAGCACAGAGCCTGATGTGGGGCTCGATCTCACAACCCTAGGACGATGACCTAAGCTGAAATCAAGAGTTGGATGTTCGGGGCGCCTGATTGGCTCATTCGGTTGGGCATCCAACTTCGGCTCAGGTCATGATCTCACAGCTTGTGAGTTCAGGCCCTGCATCAGGCTCTGTGCTGACAGCTTGGAGCCTGGAGCCTGCTTCAGATTCTGTGTCTCCCTCTTTCTCTGTGCTTCTCCTGCTCATGCTCTGACTCTCTCTCTCTCAAAAATAAATAAACATTAAAAAAAATTACTTAAAAAAAAGAGTTGGATGCTCAAACAACTGAGCCACTCAGGTGCTCCAAAAATTGTATTTTTAAAAAATGTTTAACTAAACTACAATATGGCAATAAAAGAAAACAGAACAAAAATATTAAGAACAAACAAGAGAAAAAATAAAATTGTAGATGTATGCCTTAAAATAGGAATAATTACATTAAATGTAAATGAATTAAATACAGTAATTAAAAGACAGAGATTGTCAAGGAGAAAAAATATGATTTATTTGTATGCTGTCTAAAAGAAACTCACTTCAAATATAGTGATATACATAGATTGAAAACAAAAGGATGGAAAAGGTACAATCAGTCAAAGTAGGAGAGAAATATCAATATGTAAATTTTATTTCCGAGCAAAAAAATGCATATAAAGCAACATCATCTGATGTTGAAGATCGATACATCAAGAAGACATAGCCATTCTAAAAGTGCATGCATCAAACAATGATGATGTAAATTATGAAAAAAAAAAAAAAGCCTGAGAGGTAAAAGAGAAATAGGCAAATCTGCAATTATAATTAGGGACTTCAACACCTCCCTCTCAACAATTGAGAGAAAATCTGCAAGTAAATAAAAGAACTCTACAGAGTTCTCAACCAAGAGGAACCAATAAACACTTATTGAATCTGATACCCAAAAAGAGCAGAATAAACTCTTGTCAATAATACACCATTTAATAAATATAGACTATATCTTTGGCCATGAGACAAACCTCAACAAATCAAAAAAATTGAAATCATACAGATTTCAATTTTCTGACCATAAATCTTGAAATCAATGTTAGAACACTAACAGAAAAACCTCCAAATAATCAGAAACTAAAAACTGCATGTTTAGATAATTCATCGCTCATAGAGAAAGTATCAAGAAAAAATTTTTTTAAAGTACATGAGTTGAATGAAAACAAAAAGACAACATATAAAAGTTTGAAGATCACAGAGAAAGCAGTGTTAAGAGGGAAACTTTTAGCATTAAATGTTTACTTTTTTTATATGCTGGTCCAAGGCTTGCCAGTAACTTGGTCAAATGGCCAGGCCATTATCTGTAACCCATGAATAAGGTTTATAACTGCAGCAATTCCTGTTAATGCTTGGGAGTATGTTAATGCTTGGGAGTAATGTTAATGCTTGGGAGTAAAGTCTAAGAAAGGTATACATAGACAATATATCAACACCAATAAATTTGGTAGCAGAGGCCTTAACAGAAGTTTATAGAAACCCAATTCATAATCAGGCTAGGTCAAGGATTCTGGATCTGGTATCCTCAGACCTAAGACCAGAGAGCCATTTCCTCTCACCTTGGTGCCAGGGATTGTGTGCACCTGTGCACCAACATCTAAAGGCCCAAGAAATACAAATTTCTCATCTTCCCATGAACTTCTAACCTCGGCATAGGCCCTCTGGTCTCTCCTGGGGACACTTACCAACCACTAGTCTTGTTTATTTCTGAACACCGAGAGGTCTGAGCAAAAGAGAGTTCTTCCAACATACCCTCAGATCCACATGGAGAAGCAGAGGACACAGTTCCTTTATCCATCATTGGGGCTGGCAAAGTATAAACTTGAGTAGGGTCACCCTGTCAGTACTTGGCCATGAGTTTTCTGGGGTAGGAGGCAGGAGTGGAGAGCCAGGAAGAGCAGTAGTCTGGATAAACAGCTATTTCCCAGCCAAGGCACCCAGGGATGGCACAGGTTGGGCTCATTCAAGCAGAACCTAGGCTTCTCCTCTTAAAAGGCTATTGTAGCAGCTGTCTGGATTCTATTTTCCTGGCAGCGGCTGCTGTCAGGGCAATTTGAAAGAGAGATTTTTAGTAATACATCCCCTACACCATGCCACTCTCCCTAACTTTAACAAGATTATCTCTGAAGGGCATTTAATTAAGTCTCTAAGGTCTCCTCAGGGTCATTGGGCAAAGTGATCTCAAAGGGCTCTACATCCTTCTGAAATTTCAACAATGTGCTGCATTTCAGGGAGTTTATTAGTGCAAGAGACCTGCTTAGAGTTACTCAACCCACCAACAGTCCTCTCATCCCATTGTTAGAGCACTGCAAGCATTAGCTAGGGAATTCCTCCCTCAGTTTTTTTCTGAACTCCTCATGGTATCTAAACCACAGAGCTTAGCCAGGGAACTGGAGACTAAAGAGAAGTTACAGAATTACTCCAAAACCCAATATCACATGAACAATCCTTTAACATCTTCCAAGAATGCCCTGTAGCTTCTGCTGGCATTTCTCAAGACCTATTGTCTTGGCAAACAAACTCCATGGCATCCTCTAGCACCTTCCATGACCTATGGGCAAAATACCCTGCAGGACCTTCACACTCTTGCAAATTATCTGCTGAGAACCTATCTGGACTGTTCTATGTTTTCTACTAGCACCTCCCAAAGGTGACTCATGGAATCTTCAGGTGTTTTGCTTTTCCAGAGTAGCATTGTGCTTAATTGACTACCTGCTTGATGTGCCAATTTGCCAGGAATTCAGTAGAGCTGAAGAGAACCAAGCTCGTAGGTGTCGAAGAAATCAGTTAAGATAACAAACCAAAATTAAATAATAGTCAAGTTTTTAAACAGTGCAACAATATAAACATGAGGCTAAGCCAAAGAAGGCACTGGCTACTCCCTGCTTTATTTTCTACCATGGAATAGCATCAATGAGGGGGTCAGTGAGATCAAATGTAGGGATTGTCTCACTGCTAAGGGAGCCCTGAACAAAAAGCTTCTACAGTTTACAAACTAGAGGGGCTAGGGAGGATTGAAGGAAGACCTAGTAATGGAAAAGTACTGAGCCAGAGGGAAGAAAAATTGTCTTCAAAATTCTTTCTCTCCTTTCCGTGATAAGGAGGTCTCAGAAGAAGCACTTGAGGAAGTCATTGGCTGAAGGCCCCAGATTAAGAGACCTCTGAGTGGAGGTGCCTGTGGGCTAGGAATACAGCTGTAAGGGCACAGCCAGCCAGGGGCCTTGAGTCCTGAACACAACTCCTTTCAGGGACTGTACTGCACTGGCTGTGCACCAAGTCTGCTGTGAGGAGAGCAGGTAAAGCCTTTTAAATTGCCTGTGGTTGGGCCTGGAAAATTGCACATAGGTTAGTAACAAGGAGCTGGTCTCCTTAGATATGAGAGAAAAATAACTAAATACATACATACATATATACATACATACATACATACCAGAGTAAGACAAATCTAAAAAAAAGGAGAAAAGAAATAATAAAGATAAGAGCAGATCAATTAAAATTAAAGCAGGCAAACAATAAAGAATCAATGAATTAAAGTTAAGTTCTTTAAAAGAATCAATAAAATTGACAGACTGCTAGTAAGCATAACAATTAAAAAAAGACACAAATCTCCAATATCAGAAATGAAAGTAGTGATATTTCTGTAGATCCTAAAGACTTCAAAATGATAATAACGGAATACTATGAAGAATTAAATACACATAAATTTTACATTTCAGGTGAAATGGGCCAATTCCTCAAAATCTAACTCAATATATCAAAAAAAAAAAAATTCCCAGGATATCAAGCTGGTTTAAGCACTCAAAAATCAAACAGTTCAATCAGCCATGTCAACAGGTTACAGAAGAGAAAGTATTTAACAATATCAATTGGTGCATAAGAGCATATTTTATGAAATCTAACAACTTATGATTTTTAAATTCTCAGTAAGCTATAAGTAGAGAGGGGAAATCCTCAATTTAATGAAGATCATCTTCATTAAAACAATATTTTAATTTATATCATATAAATTTATATGTAGAAAAACTATAATTTATATCATATTTAATGGTGAAAAACTACAATTTATATCATATTTAATGGTGAAGGACTGAATGTGCTTCCCCCTTAAATTGAGAACAAGGCAAGGATCCCTTCTCTCACCACTGTAATTCAACACAGTACTGGAAGTTCCAGCCAGCACAATAAGACAGTAAAAGGAAATGAAAGACATATAGTTTGGAAAAAAAATTAAACTGTTTCCATTTTCAATTGACCTGATGGTCTACACAGAAAATCTCAGGATGCCTGGGTGACTCAGTCAGTTAAGCCTTCGACTTCAGCTCAGGTCATGATCTTACAGTTAGTGAGTTCAAGCCCCACATTGGGCTCTGTGCTGACAGCTCAGGGCCTAGAGCCTACTTCCTATACTGTGTTTCCCTCTCTCTCTTGTTCCCTCCCCTGCTTGTGCTGTCTCTATCTCTCATAAATAAATAAACATTAAAAAAAAAGAAAAGAAAACCCCAATGATTCTACAAACAAGAAATTTTGAAACTAATAAATGAGCTCACCAAATTTGTAGAACACAAGGTTAACATATAAAAATTAACTACATCTTGACGAAGTTCCAATAGTTTCTTTTTGCTTTTGTTTCTCTTGCCTCAGGAAAATATCTATAAATAAGAAAATATCTATAAATATAAGAATCTAGGATTCTGATGATTTCCTGGCTCACATTTAGGTCTTTCATCCATTTTGAATTTCTTTTTATGTATGGTGTAAGAAAGTAGTCCAGTTTCATCCTTTTGCATGTTTCTGTCCAGTTTTCCCAAAAGCATTTGTGGAAGAGACTATCTTTTTCCCGTTGGATATTCTTTTCTGCTTTGCCAAAGATGAATTAACTATATAGTTGTGGCTTCCTTCCTGAATTCTATTTTGTTCTATTATTGGTTCTATTCTGTTCTGCTGAACTACATGTCTATTTTTGTGCCACTGCCATACTGTTTTGATCACTATAGCTTTTTAATATTACTTGAAGTCTGGAATTGTGATACTTCCAGCTTTGATTTTCTTTTTCAAGGTTGCTTTGGCTTTCAGGGTCTTTTGAGGTTCCATACAGACTGAAATAAGTCAGAGAAATACAAACATGATTTCATTCATATGTGGAATTTAAGAAAGAAAACAAGCAAGAAAAGGAGAAAGAAAAGAGAGAGAGACAAACAAAGAAACAGAGTATTAACTTAGAAAACAAACTGGGAGGGGATTTGGTGGGAGCTGGGTGGAATAGGTGATGGGGACTAAGGTGTGCAATTGTGATGAGCACCGGGTAGTATACGGAAGTGTTGAATAACTAAATCTCACACCTGAAACTAATATTACACTGTATTCTAATTAACTGGAGTGTAAATAATAAGTTAAAAAATTTCATTATATTTTATACAAACACAATTGACATATTGAAACTAAAATTAAAAATACAATTTACAGTTGATCAAAAAAAAATATTTAGGTATAAATCCATCAAAACATATGCAGGACTTATATACTGAAAAGCATAAAATTCTGATAAAAAACAAAATAAAAATAAATAGAGATGTCTTTGTTCATATCAAATAATTGAACTTCATCAAAATGAAAAGTTTTCCACTGCAAACAACCCTACTAAGAGGATGAAAAAACCAGCTACCAACTAGGTGAAAATATTTGCAAAGCACATATTTGCAAAGGACTCAGATAAAAAATATGAAAAAACCTGACATTAAAGAAACAACCAATCCAAGTAGAAAATGAGCAAAAGATACATAGAGGCATTTCACCAAAGGGAATATTCAGCTGACAAATAAGCACAAGCACATGAAAAGATGTCCAACATCACTTGCCATTAGGGAAATGCAAATTAAGATCACAATGACGTATCAATAAACATCTATTAGAAGAGTTAAAATAAAACATAGTAGCAATAACAAATACTGGTGAGTCTGTGAAGACACTGTATATCTCAAATACTGCTGGTTGGAATGTGAAATGTTATAACTACCCTGGAAGAGTTTACAGTTGGTGTCTTAAAAAACTAAACATAATAAATAACTGCCCTACTTGGCATTTATCCCAGAGACACAAATATCTGCACATGTATACTAACGAGCCTGACTCTCTGATGACAGCTTCCACGTGGTGTTGCTTCCCTCCTTTGCCTTCTGCCCCACATCAGTTAAGAACTAGTGAGAAAGCCTGGGGCTCCCTCCTTAGGTCCTGCTGGGAAGGTCAGAACCTGAGAGCTGAGAAAAGCAGCACCCAGGGGAAAACAAGATCAAAAGTCAAACAACTAAGCTACACCAGAAACTAATAAAAAATAAAAAGTAAACAAGCATAATTTAATAAGGTAAAAATCAATTATAGAAAAATATTGTTCTGTGAATACCAAGAAAATGAAATTGGCACTTGTAATTCAATGAAAATTGGGATTGAGAAAGGAGACAAAGATTATGAATAGAGGCAATAAAACATAGAAAAATACAAAATATTATGTATGACTTTGTATATATATTTGACAATCTACAGAAAATGGATGTTCTCCCTGGGGTGACAAATGATTTTAAATAGCTCAAAAAGAAATAGAAAACTTGAAGAGACTAATTAAACTTTGAAGATATTGTAAAGATAGCTAGGGCCAGTTGTACAATTTAGCAAATTAAGAAGAAAAAACATTCACTACATGTGGTGCTAGCTCTCCAGATTTCTGTTTTCTTCACAAGCCATGCTAGGCCCATACAGAAGCAACTGTCTAGCAGACCCTCGGTGGGCACTGATCTTGACACCACTTACTCTTGTGTGGGTGTCTTCCAGCACCAGAAAGTGGAAATAATTGCCAATGATAAGGGAAACTGAACCACCCGGTTATATCTACTTTACTGACACTGGTCATGTCGGTGCTGCTACAAAGAATCAAGTTGCAATAAACCCCACCAACACAGTTTTTGATACCAAATGCCTGATTGGATGTACGTTTGATGATGCTGTTGTCCAATCTGATATGAGACAGTGGTCTTTCATGGTGGTGAATGATGCTGGAAGCCCAAGGTCCAAGTAGAATACAAGGAAGAAAAAAAGTTTCTATCCAGAGGGGGTGTCCTCTAATGGTTTTGACAAAGATAAAGGAAACTGCAGAGCCATACCCTGGGAAAACTGTTACCAATGCAGTTGTCACAGTACCTGTTTACCTTAATAACTCAGAATCAGGCTACCAGAGATGCTAGAACTGTTGCTGTTCTCAATGAACTTAGAATCATCAATGAGTCAACTGCTGTTACTATTGCTTACATCTTAGACAAAAAGGTTAAAGCTGAAAGAAATGTGCTTATCTTTGACTTAGGAGGTGACACTTTTGATGTGTCCATCTTCACTATTGAAGATGGGATCTTTGGAATAAAATCTATAGCTGGAGACACAAACTTAGGTAGAGAAGACTTTGACAAGAGAATGGTCAACCATGTTATTGCTGTGTTCAATCACAAACGTAAGAAGGACATCAGCCAGTACATACTGCTTGTGAACATGCTACGTGTACTTGTCTCCAGTAACCATGCCAGTATAGAGTTTGATTCTCTGTATGAAAGACTTGACTTATATATCTCTAATAATCATGCCCAATATGAAGAATTAAATGCTGACCTGTTCTTTGGCACCCTGAACCCTATAGAGAAAGCCCTTCATGATGCCAAGCTAGGCAAGTCTCATATCCATGATTTATTGTCCTGGTGGGTGGTTATACCCATATCCCCAGTGTTCAGAAACTTCTGAAAAACATCTTCAATGGGAAAGAAACGAATAAGAGCATCAACCCTGATGAGGCTGTTGCTTATGGTGTAGCTGTCCAGGCAGCCGTCCTTTCTGGAGACAAATTTGAAAATGTTAAAGATTTGCTGCTGTTGGATGTCACTCCTTCTCTTAGCTTTGAAACTTCTGGAGGAGTCATGACTGTCCTCATCAAGTGCAATACTACCAAACATATGCAAACCTTCACTACCTACTCTGACAACCAGGTGTGCTCACTCACCACCTGTTCAGTTCAGGTGCTCATTCATCTTTATGAAGGTGAGCATGTCATGACTGAGGATAACAGCCTACTTGGCAAGTTTGAAGTCATAGCATATCTTCTGCCCCCTGTTCTGTACCTCAGATTGAAGTCACTTTTGATATTGATGATAATAGCATCCTCGGTGTCTCTGCTGTGGATAAGAGTATGGAAAAAGAGAACAAGTTTACCACTAGTAATTACAAGGGTCATTTGAGCAAGGAAGATATTGAGCATATGGTCAGGAAGCTGAGAAGTACAAAGCCAAAAATGAGAAGCAGCAGGACAATGTATCTTCTGAGAGTTCACTTGAATCTTATGCATTCAACATGAAAGCGACTGTTGAAGATGAAAAACTTCACGACAAACAGTAGATTCTTGGCAAGTGTAACAAAATCATCAACCAGCTTGATAAGAACCAGACTGCAGAGAAGGAAGAATTTGACATCATAAGAGCTGAAGAAAGTCTGCAACTCCATCATTACCCAACTGTTACCAGAGTGCAGGAGGCATGCCAGGAGAAATGCCTGGGAGCTTCTCTGGTGGTGGAGCTCCTGCATCTGGTGGTGCCTCCTCTGGATCCACCATCAAAGAGGTTGAGTAAGCCAACCTGAGAATAGACCTAGCATTGTTCCACATAAAACATTTGAAGGACCCAAATTTGTAGCAAATTCCATGGCAGTTTTAAAGTCGAGCTGCTATTGTAAATAAACTGGGCATCTTGATACTTGAATATGGAATAAGTGCACAGGGGAAAGAAATAAACATTGCACTTTATAAGCGCTGTATTCTAGGTGGCAAATGCGATGCCTTAAATAAAACTGTACTTAAAATTGAAAAAAAATAAAAAAGGAAAACACAAACTATCAAAATTTAACTTACGTTCCTGAAAACAACAGCGAACCCAAAACTACAGGTAAACCAGGAAAAGAGGAATTATCCTTAATCTGATAAACATTTTCTCCAAAAAAATCTAAAGAAACATCGTAATTGGTGGTAAAATACCAGCACGTTCCCATGAGACAGTTTTAAGAAAAAAATTTGTTCTTCTACTCATTCATTCATTGCTACGAATTTTTATTGTACTGAAAGCTGTTGCTAATATATTAAATAAAACCAACCAAATAAACAAAATTTAATATTAGAAAGGAAAAAGCAAAACTGTTATTTATTTATTTATTTATTTATTATTTTTTATAGATCGGGTAGTTTATTTTAAACATATAAGGTATTCAGTTGAACAATTAATGAACTAACATGAATTCAATCGAAGAGATTAAGTCAAAATTAACACAAACCTATAATATAATTTCCTATTGTAGCAGCAGGAACCAATAATAAAATTTTCTAGAAAAAAACAGTATTCCCCATTCACACTAGCAAAAAGAAAGATAAGCCATGTGAAAAACAAACCTCATGAATACATCAAGATAATAAAAAAAAAACTAACAGATTAAAAAATCTGAACAAAAAGGAACCCATACTATATTTTTTACTGAGAAAGTTCCGTATTATAAAAATATTGGTTCTTCTCCACTTCACCTACACTTTTAGAAAGTCCCAATCTGACTTTTTGTTCCAAATAGTGGACTGAGCACAGGCATTTATATCTTCTCCCTCTCAAGATTTCATTTAAATGATAGCAAAGCAAGATGTAAGAAGACATTTGGAAAAGAGAATTTAACTAAGCTTAAGACAGAGGGAAGATAGACGCGTGCTCACAGCTTCGGAGAGACCTGGAACTGTGAGAAGGTAATAGTCTGTCCTGATCTACTCTGGGTCTTGTATTTGATGGCTATACGTATAGTGGAAGGAAAATAGAGAATTAAGTTCTGTATGTGGAGCAGTGACTCTCATCAACACACCATCACCCATAAATAATACAGACACATAAGAGTATCAGTAGCTCGACCTGTTCTTTCCAGACAGAATTGTGGGAAGTTATAAAGAATTTGAACAATCTGGAGGAGAACTAGAGTGACTGATGAGGCCATTAGAAGGCCTGAGAAAAGCATGCAATATTCAGGTCCTGCCTCTTCTGTCACCCAATAATGTTAGCTAGGCTCCAACCTATTCATTTCAAAGTAAAGACATCCAGTGGACAATCCTTACCCATGTGCATGTGCTCCCAACCAGGCTTATCATTGCTTCACTCTTTGATATGAAATTTAACTTGATAACCAAGGAAAACATTTAAGGAAAGACCACTGATGTGCCCCAAGGGGAACAACTATGGTTGCACATAGAAGATGTTTAATGAACATTGGCTGAAAAAGTGACTGGCCAAAAGAAAACTAACAAAAACTGACAGTAAAGAAAATGTAATTCAGGAAATAGAGAATATACGAACATATAAAACAAGAAATCTAGTATCCTTGGTGAAGTTGGGGGTGATATTCCTCCCATAAAACAGTAACAGTTATAGAAGTAAGGTAGACAAAAAAGAAGGAAGGAAGGGGAAGGGAGGGAGGAAAGAAGGGGGAAGGACAAACTGAAAGGGAGGGAGGAAGAGAGGGAGCTAGAGAGAAAAGAAGAGAGAGAGAAAGGCAGACAGAAAGAAAGGCAGAAAGAGAAAGGGAGGGAAGGAAGGAAGAAACTCTAAGATATTTTTTAAGTTTAAAAAAATAAAGTTTATTTATTTATTATAAAAAAAGTTTATTTATTTATTTAATTTGAGGAAGGGGGCAGACAATGGGAGAGAGATAGAGAATCCCAGGAAGGCTCCACACTATCAGCGTGGACCCAGCGTGGGGCTGGAAATCTGTGAGATCATGACATGAGCCAAAAACAAGAGTGTGATACTTAACCGACTGAGCCACCCAGGCACCCCTCTAAGATTTTTTTTAATTTAGTTTCCTCTACACTGCCCCCCCTCAAAAGTTGAAAGATAAAATGAAGGAAAACAGAATACTGAATAAATGAGAAGGAGATAAAATACATAACAGGTCAATTTTGAGGATGTACCGTGGTCACATAGTTCATTCCTTCTAGTGGAGTTCTGGAATTGTAGAAGAGTGTACCCTATAATATGGCCAGATGCATGTTCAGAGAGTACATGTGCACATGAACACACATGCACACATACACACATGCACATGCTCTTGTGTGCATACACAATGCACATGTGTCCTCATACCCAGATGCATGCATGCATGCACGCACACACACATACATGTTGGCTCCCATGCACACATGCAGCTGCATTGCATGAGAGGTTGATGCACTGAAATAGCTAACCTGGCTATTTTCATCTGTCCCTACTTTAGATGCCAGATTCCCACTGCTCCATGATCTCAAATCCATCCTGCAAGGATGGAAGGGACAGAGTGTGTGCACTGCTGCATGTGCACCCTGATTTGGGGGTGGAGGCACTATGAGTGAGCAAGAGTGAGGACACATAGGTATGCTCAGCCACATGCTACAAGTGGCTCCTAATGTGGCACTGATGCTCTGCCCCTGATTTAAAAACTACACTTGATTTCCACATCCTCCATTTGGTTAAATTTAAGTGGATCATCTGATTGAACCCAAGATCTAGCATCCCTAATTCACTTCCACCCTCCCTCTAAGCCTTTCTGTATTCCCACCAAGTCCAAGGTCACCCAACCTGGCCAAATAGGTGGATGTTTATGTCTCTGGATATCCACGTCAAAAAACATTAACTTTGACACTTCAACAATCCTCAGAAGTTAATTTTTTAATTAATTTAAATTCAAGTTAGTTAACATACACTGTAGTATTGGTTTCAGCAGTAGAACCCAGTGATTCATCACTTACACATAACACCCAGTGCTCATCCCAACAAATGCCCATCCCCCATTTAGTTTATCCCCCCACCAGACTACCCTTCAGCAATGCACATTTTGTTCTCTGTATTTGAGTCTCATGGTTTGCTTCCCTCTCTGATTTTATCTATTTTCTCCTTCTCTTCCCCTATGTTGATCTGTTGTGTTTCTTAAATTTCACATATCTGTGAAATTATATGATATCTGTCCTTCTTTGACTGACATATCACTTAATACATTCTAGTTCCATCCACATTGTTGCAAATGGCAAGATTTCATTCTTTTTCATTGTCAAGTAATATTTCATTGCATATATATACCACATCTTCTTTATCCACTCATCAGTAGATGATGTTTGGGTTCTTTCCATAATTTGGCTATTGTTGATAGCACTGCTATAAACATTGGGGTGCATGTGCCCTATCAAATCATCATTTTTGTATCTTTTGGATAAATATCTAGTAGTGGAATTGTTGCATTGTTGGGTAGTTCTATTTTTAATTTTTTGAGGAACCTCCATACTATTTCCAGAGCGGCTGCACCAGTTTGCATTCCCACCAACAGTGCAAAAGGGTTACCCTTTCTCTGCATCTTTGCCAACATCTGTTGTTTTCTGAGTTGTTAATTTTAGCCATTAAGCTACATGTGAGAGGAGCTAAAACCATAAAGTTCTGAAATAAGACATAGTGAAACGTCTTCATGGTCTTGGGAATAAGCTAAAATTTCTTAGAAAAAGTATGGAACACACTCACCAAAGAAGAAAAAATAAAATTTACTTCATCAAAATTTAAAATTTTACTTGTCAAGTACACCATTTAAAAAGCAAAAAGACAGGCATAGACAGAAAAAAAAAATGTATGCAATAAATATACCTAACAAAACTTTTATTCAGAATATGTAAAAATGTGCAAAATTCAATGAAAACCTATGACTGAATACAAAAATTAAAGAATTTGAACAGACACTTTTCAGAAGAAAATATATGTAAGGCTAGTAAACATATGATTAGATAGATGTTCACATACATTAATTACTTATCAGAGAAATGCAAAAACAAAACAATACAAAACCCCCCAAAAAATGTGCTGTGGTGTATCACTACACACGCGCTGGAATGGCCAAAATTGAGACTACAGATAATCCAAATGTTGGGGATGGGGCAAATGAACCTCTCATGCACTGCTTTTCAGATTGTAAAATGTAAAACAACTCTGGGAAACTAGAAATTTTGAACTGAGTTTAACCAATTCTTACCCTATGTCCTCACAATTCCACTTCTAGATGACTACATATATTAGTTTTCTAGGGCTGCCATACAAAGTATGAAAAATTGGCTGGCATAAAACAGAAATGCATTGTTTCAGAGTTCTGAATGCCAGAGTCTCAGATCAAGATATCAACAGAACCACGCACCTTCTAATGGCACAATGGAAAGAGCTCTTCTTGTCTCTATCCTGGTTTTTTGGTGGTTCCTTGGCTTGTGGATATTCACCAGTCTTCTCATGGCATTCTCCCTGTGTGTGTACCTATGTTCAGCCCCCCTTTTATAAGGACACCAGACATATGGGTTTAGACACCACTCTGCTCCAGTTATGACCTTATCTAAATGAACCATAAATGCAGCTATGCTATTTCCAAATAAGGTCACATTCTGAGATACTGGGGGTTAGGACTCCAATGATATGAATTTTGGAAAACACAGTCCAAGCCATAACAATACCCAACAGAAGTAAATGTGTATGTTCACCAAAAGTCATATATAAAACTTCTCATAGCAGTTTAATCTGTAATAGTCAAAACTGGAAATAAACCAAAGCCCAACAAAGAATGGACCAACAAAATGTCATAGATTTATACAATGGAGTATCAAATGATTAAGACAAAAAAACAAAATGATTACTACACTTAACAATAAGGGTAACTTTCAGGAAGAGTATGCGTAGCCTCCCTTGTCTATGGGGGATTCCTTCTGAGATGAAGACCCTCAGTGGATGCCTGAAACCGCAGATAGTGCCGAACTCTGCATATACTATGTTTTTTCCTATACATACCTACCTATTATAAAGTTTAATTTATAAATTATGCACTGTAGTAAAAGTTATGTGAATGTGGTCTCTCTCTCTTTCTTGTTCTCTCCCTCTTTCTCTCTCAAAGTATCTTATTGTCTTGTACTCACCCTCCTTCTTATGATTATGTAAGATAATAAAATGCCTGTGTGATGGAATGAAATGGGGTGAATGACGTAGGCATTGTGACATGTGGTGAAGCCACTATTGACCTTCTGACAACACTCAGAGGGAGGATCCTTTCCTTATGGACCATGGTTGACCTCAGGTAACTGAAACCATGGAAAGCAAAACCATGGCTAAGGGAGGACTATTGTATAGATCAAAACAAGTTAGACATAAGAGGTCATACACCCTGATTCTTCTATATAAAGTATGTATAAACTATAGACATTTTTTAGTGATTTATTTATTTTTGAGAGAGATCACCTGAGCAGGGGAGGGACAGAGAGCAAGAGGGGGACAAATGTTCCAAAACAGGCTCTGTGCTGACACCAGCAAGCCCCATGTGGGGCTCAAACTCACAAACCATGAAATAATGACCTGAGCTGAAGTCAGATGCTCACCCAACTGAGCCACCCAGGTGCCCCTGAACTATATAAACTTTTATATCAATTATCACAGGGTGATGGAAGCTGTGAAGTGGGGACCCATATTGTGGAGGTGGTGTGACAGTGAAAATTAACAGGGTAGATGCATGGGGGAATTTTGTGGGTAAAGGAAACATTCTGTCTTCGTCTAGGAACCGGCCACTCTCTCCAGAGAACATGAAAAATTAATCAAGATGTGATTGGAATATATGTATTTTACTCTGTATATCATATCTAGGAAAGGCTTTAAGAAAAAATAAATAAAACTACACAGAGGGACTGGCATGCTTTAACACAGAGTCTGCTATATTGATACAATCTTGCTAAAAGGCTTACTAAAACAAAAAAAAATAATTTATTTGGAGAATGCTTAATAAGATCTACCTAGCAGGGGCCGGTTAATCCAAAGCCTCCAAGTCTAGCTGGCATAAACCTGGGGGCACATTGTCTTCTGTGCTAATGCTGCAGCTTCTGAACAATCTGGTGATTGTATAACTAACTGCATCCTCTCCTAAGTGCCTACTTTTACTTCATGCTTCTGAGCAGTATAAGCAAAGATAGGAAGCAGGGTGTGGAAGAGGGTAAGGGAGAGGGAGGAGGGAAGAGGAAATTAGAAAGAAGGACACAGATATACTTATTTTTTCCTAAATATCCCAGGAGACACATTGATACAATAGACACAAAAGATAGCCCAGAGAACCATGTCACATCAGTTGGTTTTCAGGAAAGCAAAAATCTGGGGGCTTTCACCCAAAATAAAACCATCTGCAGTATTTACAGAAAAGTGAAGTAATTGACCTTAATATTGATGATGCTTGAATTTCCAGTCCTCTATGTTTCCTGTTTGAGAAAACTAGAGTATGGCTATATATATTTTTAAAGATTACTACTGTGCCACACACAGAGGCATTTCAATCCCATAAATGGGATTTCAAATGTGAGATTGTGGAGACCCATTAGCCAAGCCATCCCTTGGTCACTCAGACTGAGGTTCAGTAGTTATGATGTTGGGTTATTCTCTGTCTCTCAGAGCTAAAACCACCTACCCATAGGTCTTAGTTAAGTCTCCTGAAGCTACTGTCCCTTTATCATGATTGTTCTGATTTTTCTATTTGCCTCTCTTCACCCCAGACTCATTCTTCACCCCTCCATGCCTGATCTGTATCTCTGGAAGCTGATACAGAGACTTACATTATTATTATTATTGGCCTCCATAGAAGCATTTTCCTGACCTCTGCACTTGGTCAGTGTCTCCCTTCATTCAAGGGTAGGTTCCACATGACAAAGATTATGCTTATTTCATTTTCTACTCTATGTCCAAGGCCTAGGACAACAATGCATAGGATATAGTAAACACTCAAATATTTGGCAAATATTGAAGAATGGATAACTAAATGAGGATATAAGTGAATAAAGGAGGAACATATATGTTTGGGCCAATTCTACTCGTGACACAGGAAATAAATCCACTTCTTTATACTCAAATTACAGTTACATGAAAAGCTAATTTAAAAAGCAAGGCAGAAATCATAAATGCAAAAGCAATGAGGGAAATAGAAAATCACCATTAGAACAACACAGTAATAATTGCTCAGGCAATTGACGAATGCTAAAATTAGTGGGAGGTACATTAAGAGAAACAGGAGTTTGTATAGCCTCAAAGTATCTCCTGCAAAATATTTGATTAACTTTATGGCTTTCACGTACATTTAGAAATTCCTTGATACTACTACTTCTACGAGGTAAAGCTCATTTCACTTCTTGTTGAGTGTGGGTTGAAGGTAGTTTGTTGCTGCTAATGGACAGAACAGGGTCTCTCAACCCTCACTCTTGTCTGTTGCAGGGACTACTCTGTGCAATGTGAAATTTTCAGAACCATCTCTTGCTTCTACCCACTAGATGCCAATAGTACAGCCCTCTCCCATCTATGACAATCAAATATGTCTCCTGACGTTACTGAGTATTTCCTGGGACACAAAACCACTCCTGGTTGAGAATTACTGAGGTACAGTATAGAAAGGGAAAAACCTGGAAAAAAACACCCAAACCCATCAATCAAGAATATCACCAGTGACAAATTGTGTTCACATCATGTACTCCCTGATATAATGAGATGAGAAAAGTAAACAGTCTAATATTGGAAAGTATCAGATAAACCCAAATTGAGATACATTATGCAAATATATCTGACAAGTACTCTTCAAAAATGACAAAGTCATGAAAAACCAGGAAAAATGGGAAAAATCACAGATTGCAAAAAACTAAAGAGACATAATGATTAAATACAACATGATGTCCTGGATTGGGTCATGTAACAGAATAATATATATTAGTGCAAAAATTGGTGAAATCTGAGTAAGTCTGTAGTTCAGCTAATAGTATTATACTGATGTAGGTTTATTAGTTTTGATAAATGTACCACAGTTAGATAGATGCTAATATAAGGGAAGGAAGGGTATGCAGGTACTGTCTATATTACATTCATAATCCTTCTGTAAACCTAAAATTATTATAAAATAAAGTTAAACAATTAAAAATAAGTAAGCTAATGAGTACTAATTGCAAATGAGTGGTAGAGAACACTGTTCAATCTTTCTCTCTCTCAATATGCTCCTTACCTCAATATATTTCCCTGGCCCCATATTTCCAGTACCCTTTGCCAGTCCAAATTCATAGTTTAGCTTATACTTTGAGTGACTTCTGGGTTCTATATTTTATTCCAGTTCCATGACAGCTTCACTCACTAGGTAAACAGATGATAACATTTCCAAGCCTCAGGCAGAGACAAATGGCTTTAGAAAAGTTTCCTCTAACTCAAATGCAATTGATGGAAATCTCTTGGAAGCAAATTACTTCCATTTATCCCAAATTTCACTGTCTTTTCAAATACCTAGCTAATGCTGCAGGCCTTCTGACAATGGGGTCTCATTTAGTGGAAAGGCTTATGTTGCTTTGAATTTTCTCCTCAGTGATACAATTTGTGGACAGGCTGCACAATGAGATCTCCTGAATTATGAGAAGCAATAAGCTTTTCTAACTGAAAAGCTGTCTCTCCCACAATGGAAAATACAGGAAGTATCACTAAGGCCAGGTGAGGGCTGGGGAAGTGCACCATAGTTTCAGTAAAGGCAACGAGTACATAATAAAGCTATATTCATTTTGACAGAAAAAATACTAGCCATGATTCCAAAGCCTCCACTTAGTTCCCAAAAAATTGTGCCTACAGGGGTGCCTTGACTGGTCTTCTCTAATGCTCTGGGCTGGATTATACCTGGAGCTTATGGAAACTTAAATTCAATACTTTTCCTCAAGTTCTTGATAGAGGAAATTTGAATAACGTGTTCACTCCACAGCACACAGTCCCTTATGAGCAGGAGAAGAGCATAGACATTTTTGTTCCACACTTTACTAGGTCTCCTTGAACATAACAAAGTTTACCTGAAGTTACAGAAGCCCTGCCTTCTCTTAGGAGCCTTGTGGAGGAAGGATAGGTGTATAGCCAACATTTCCTGCCTGGAAATCTTCATCAAAATGGTTCTTATGGGCTGTCAATGGACTCATGAAGTCATTAGTCCAATGGATGTCTGTCACATGGATGTAGGAGATCTGTGAGTTTGGTCCATCACATTTGGGCATGTGAATGCTTAAATCCTGGATTTTTCCAACTATAAAATAATACTGACTTATTTTTTTTAGAAAAGGAAAAGATAA
The DNA here is from genome assembly GCF_018350195.1 of Panthera tigris. Classification (NCBI taxonomy): domain Eukaryota; kingdom Metazoa; phylum Chordata; class Mammalia; order Carnivora; family Felidae; genus Panthera; species Panthera tigris. The sequence continues at coordinate 108,531,957 of NC_056667.1, read as the reverse complement.
ATTTAAAATTAAAATTAATCTCAAAAGTCTAAGCATGAAACAGACTCTAATCAGAAGCCATTAAGGAAAAAGGGTTTGAGATTTGATTTCATAAATCTTAAAAATTTGGGTACTGTCAAAGGCATCATATAAATCATTTAGTGACAATGTGGTAAAACACAGTGATAATTTATGTGATGGAACAATGAATTAATATTCATAATATGTAGGGAGTACCTATATATCAATGAAAAAAGAAAAAATCAATAGACTTGGTAGAGGCTATGAACAAGCAATTCACATATTAAAAAGTATAAATGTTCAATAAATATTTAAAAATATAAATTTATAAATAACCAAATAAAATTTAAGTAAAATAAATATTTAAATAAAAATTTAAACTACAGAGGTGCCTGGGTGGCTCAGTGGGTTAAGCATCCAACATCAGCTCAGGTCATGATCTGACAGTTTATTAGTTTGAGCCCCACATTGGGCTCTGTGCTGACAGCTCAGAGCCTGGAGCCTGCTTCAGATTCTGTGACTCCCCCTCTTTCTGCTCCTCTCCCACTTGTGCTCTGTCTCTCTCTGTCTCTCAAAAATGAATAAATGCTAAAAAAAAAAATTAAACTACAATGGGAATTTTTTCTTGACAGAAAAGACAAAAACTAAAAAGAATACTGATATCAATGTAGTACTAGCAGGAAAATTGGAACTATTACCTATTTTTAGCAGAAGTGTAGATCTGTTTAAATTAAAAATGTACTCTCTACAAAAGTAAATATATACAAATATCTTGAAGACAGTTTGCCAAATCAATCATAACTTAAAATTTGCATGTCTTATACACTCAGCATTTCTACCTACACCAAGGATCCTTACAGATACATTTACATGAATATGCACAAATGATAATAAAACCAACACCAAAGAAAGCCATGAGACTTACATAAAAGAAAAAATATATATAAATTTGAAACGGTGCCTGATATTATATAAATATACCTGGTAAATAACTATTTTTACTTTTATAAAGATGTTAATTTTAGTGAGGATTATAGGAATCAACAAAAATAAAATGTGTTACTGATACGAGAAGAGTTAAAAAATCACACTGTATCCATGTTAGCACGATTGGTGATCTATAGGTATTTGTCGAACAAATGATTACTTCCGGGTGTCTTTGGACATTTGGCTTCATAATGTGGTTTTCTGCAAATGCTGGATGATTCTTGAATATCTGCTCGTCTTTGCATTAACGCAACGGTGTTCACTTGCCATTTCTCCTTGCCGCAGGCTGCCTTTGGACATTGCTAGGGAAGTACAGAGGGCAGCCAGAAACTATCTGCTGGATGTGGGGACTTCCCTGACCTCAGGAGTGATACCAGCTACCTGAGCCACAATTCTGACTCCCCAAACCCACACAAAAAAACCCTAGTGCTCTATGAAGCAACTGCAGTGGCCCCCAGATTTTCTACAGATGACATTTACTGTCAGGGTTATCTGTTCTACCCCTCATCTTTATCAGTTATCACTGCCACTGGCTCTAAGCCACAATTTCTGTCACTTCTGTAGCTCACTGTTTACATGTTGGAAGGTAGATGCCTATGAATGTTTTGCCATATACAGGACCCAATTTGTTTCCTATTTTTCACATCTTGTTCACCAGGGGGATGCTTTTTTTTCCCCCCAGAGCTATCACTGATTCACTGATTCCAAGTGCTGGGGAAAAAGGAAGGAAGGCTTTCTTAAGGATGGCTGACTAGTATTTGTGGAGGTTAAGTCTGGTCTTTGGGCAATTTCACATCTATTTATTTTCCTATCTCTGGAAATATCTATTGATTATCAAAGTTTAGTCCAGGAAACCTTAAGTGTCCCCCAAATCCTTTCAATGGGTCCATGAGTTCAAAACCATTTTTATGATAGTGCCAAAGAGGTGCTCTTAAAATATTTTTTTTCACTGTCATTCTCTTACAACTGTACGATAGAGTCTTCTAGAGACTAAATGACATGTGATATCACCATAATTGCATGCAGAACAAGTAAAATTCAGCTATCTTCCAGTAAGCCAAATTTTGGAAATATTTGCAAAATGGTGAAGCAAAGCCAATTTTCTCACTACTTTTTTTCTTTTGAAGAACATTTTAGTTAACTCTTATAAAACTTAGAATTTATTTTACTACCAAATTGGCTTATTATTTTTAAATAAATAATTCATATATTAATCCATGTCAGATTTAATTTCTAATACAGAATACAGAAAAAGCAGAGAAAAGATTTTAGATGTGCTCAGTAATTTTGAAAAAGCTAAGGGACATGCAACCCAAGGTTTTAGAACTGCTTCTCTGGAGAATAGCTTTAATTCTTCCTTGAAAGTGAGCTGGCAAAGTGTTCCCAAATGAGGAGAAGTTACCATCTAATTGGTCCAAGTGTTGTGTCCTACCCACCTGTCCTGTTGTCTGCATGTCCTAGATTGACACAGCCCATCTACTACCTCACTAGCATAGTAAACTAGGACATTTCTCTTCTCTGATTTACACTCTATCACCTATTCCTGCCTCTCCTGCCTCTGAATCTTTTTCCCCAGTGAAGCCTCTGTGGTTTTACCATTTAACTATTTATTTCTGCCTGGGGTCCAGAAAGGTCAATAAAATGCAGTCAACTATGTGATTGATTTTATGAATACTAGAAAGCCTCATGTCCACACCCATTCCCTATATATTATTACATCTTCTTGATGGTGCTTTTCAATTCTTTTTCAAAAAGAGTATTAAATTATTCACAGTATATGTGTAAATATGTATTTTAATTTTAAATTAGATATGGAATAATAAAATAATAATTTTGAAACAATAAACACTTCTATAACTAAAGATGATTTGTATAAAATCTTAGTCACTTCTTCAAAAATACATTAAGTGGTTTTATTTAAAAGGTGCAATGCATTCTCACAGTATGAAACATATTCTTACAACATTTTTGTTTCATAATACATAATTTCACAAGTATATCAGAATTTATATATTGTTTCTTACTATGAGCATTTTTGTTGCTTCTACTTGTTTTCCTATTATGAATCATGCTTTAGTAAAACTCCTTGTACCTTAACCTTTCTTCAAAACCATGATTATTTTCTGAGTATACATTCCTAGAAATTGAAATATTAGCCCATAAATTACAAAAACATGTTAAAGTTCTTTAATTTTTAGCCAACTTGGTTTCCAGGAAAGTTATACCAATACACATACCCATTAGCAGCATATGAGAAAACTCATCTCCCTGGACCTTCTCAGAATTAAGTAGTTTGATTTAAAAAATCCAATTTGGTTGGGAAAAGATATATTTCTTTGTTGTTTGAAGTTTCATTCTTTGGTTACTAATGTGATTGAATATTTTCCTCAATGACCTTTCTATGTGAGTTTTTTATCTGGCTAAATAATATGTGAGCATCCTGCCTATAAACTTTAAGTTTATTTTTTCACTTAGATTATCTTTTCCCATGTTATCAATATCTCTTTGTCCATCTGCATTAGTTTGATAGGAATGCTTTAAAAAGTGCCATAAACTGGGTGACTTAACAGAAATGCTTGTCACACTTCTGGAGGTTAGAAGTCTGAGATCAAGGGGCAAGCAGGATTAGTTCTTTCTGGGTCTGTAAGGGAGACTGTCCCAGGCTTCTCTTCTTGACATGTAGATGACCATCTTCTCCCTGTGTCTTCACCTTATCTTCTCTCCATACACATTTCTGTCCAAATTTTTCATTTTTATAATGACTTCAGTCATTTTGGATTAGGACCCATTCTAATGGCCTCACTTTAACTTAATTACCTCTATAAAGACTTTATCTCCAATTAGGGTCTTATACTTTGGGTACTGGGAGCTAGGACTTCAACATGTGAACTTTGAAGGGATACAATTCAATCCATAACACCATTCTTGAACTTAAGCTTTGTCTTCATTTGTGATTATTTTCTTAGATTGATTTCTTAAGAGTAGAGATCATGACTAAATTTTGATATCGTTCTGCATACTATCAAAGTGACAGCTTGCCTTCTGTAAGAGAAATAATTTTCATTTACAGTTGGAGATGAAACTTTATAAGAAGGAACTTTAGTCCTCTGACAAGAATAAAATCAGTAACATAAAGAGAAGGATAAGAGACAAGGCAATGCCTTGGTGTGGGTCATATCCCAGTAGGAGAGGGAGAAAAATGATGGCTCTGGGTTGCACAGGGTTTTGGAGCAAAGCCACAGGGACAGAGAATAGCCAAGGATACAAAACTTCCAGGGTGGATTCTTCCTGCTTTTATTCACCTTTCCCCGAGGGAGGTATCTTATCAAGACTGAAAGTTTGCTGTGAACATTTGATCCTGACAGACTATAGTCTGTACTTACTGAGAGCCCTAGAAAGAATGTGTCCTTTGCTAGGGCTGGAAAAGTGATCTCAGGGAATCTGGAAAAGAAATGGAACTTCCAGGTAAAGCATCTTCTGCTGGTGGCAAATACCATCTCTGAGGAACCATGCACTGTCTGCTTCACCCTGCAGGTCTGTCCTGTGTCCTGCTCATTTCACATCCATTTTCCTGTAGACAGAATCTAATTAAGAAACAATTTAGAATAATTAGAAGGGAGTAATGAATAAAAGGCAATGAGACATTCTGCCAGTAATTTAGTAAGAGCTCTGCCTTTGCTAATTAGGAAGTAAAGCATCCACCTGAACCTGGAGCTACCCAACAGCATGCCAGTTTTGTGGCACAGACTCAGATGGCACAGGTACATGGAACAAGTCACTAGGCAAGTGAGGGTCAAGTACTGTGCTCCTATTCTGTGGAGGTAAGACACTGGTGCTGGTGATGCTGCAGGAGCAGAGGGAAGATGCAGATAGATGTTGAGGATTCCAGGTCACCAACTCCTGACCAGGAAGCAGGCACTGTTCCAGGGGCATTACATAAATCCTTGCAGTAACCCATATGGTACATGTTGTTACCCTCTGTTTTAATATGAAGACATTATGACTATGGGAGAAGCCAAGGGACTAAAAGGAAGAGCTACTATTAATAATCCAAACCTGACTGATTTAAAAACTTGGAACTTACCACTTTCCATAACCACCTTGGAAACCTTGAGAGAATAATCAGTTAGCAAGGGCAAGTTCCTATTGTTCTGCTTCCTTCCTAATTAATGTTGGATTAATTGAGAGGTGCAATTAGTACTATTAGTGATTCTTCTGTTAAGTCAGCTATGTTGGTCCTGGTTGGATTTTCCCTATTTTTGAGGAGAAAAGAAAAAAAATAGTTTAGCTTCATTCTAGCCAACCTGTTTAGGAAAGATCTTACTCAGCCACCATATGAAATACCTTTGGTTAAAATGACAGTGATTAGATTCCTCAAAACAGCTGCAACAAGTAAAGAGCTCGAAATTCATTACCTCAGTTTTACAACAGGAAAAATCTGGCCAAACTGAAGATCAGCTTTCCCTGGGCCTATTAGAGATCTGAGGTCAGGGAGCAAATGACCTGAAATCTGTAAGGTCAGCTGCACCCAGAAATAGAGTAACCAAGATTTTCTCATCTGGATGAAAAGTCATTGGAACCATAAAATGACTAAAACACTTACCTAACTAGTAATTTTCACTAATTACTGGAGGCTGAACACAGATTAGCATAATACTGAGAAAAATAAGTGTTCCTCCTACAGGCATGGGTGGGGAGGACATTGTCACAGGCTTTCTCTCCAGGAACTCCACTTGGTTCTTGCAGTGAGAATCCCAGAAATATTTCAGAAAGATCTCCTCATGGCCCTGGCAGGAGTCAGGGATGAACGGCCATTGTAGCATTATATACCTTCCCAGCTTTTTCCCCAGCAAAAGCCCACTCTCCAGGTGAGGGTCTTCACCAGAAGGTAGTACTGAAACCTTATTCTAGTGGATATGGGAGGGGAAAATCTGCCTCAGACCCCCCCTCCCAACATTTCTGACTCACCTAAGGAAAAATAATAAGAAATACAAACAATAGGAGACAAAAAATTCAAGGCTATAAATCAGAGATGGAGGAACAAAAACATTTTTGAAGACCACACCCATGCGATATTGCCCTGGTAAAAGACATAATCTGAAGATGATAGAATGACCCCCACCTTACACTTTATTGCTACACTAATAAGCTTCCAGTACAATAACAGTCCATAATCATATCTGCATAACAAAAGAGAGGAACACAAAAAATGACTCTCTCTGAAGAGTAGAACAAGAGGAAGCCCCTAAGCCAAGGACAGTGACATCAACAAAGACACTAGAGGAATCCTTAGCCTCTGGTACCTATAGCCAATGTTAAATCTAATCCATCTCTTAGAGTGAATAACATACATCCTCAAACTAAGCTCCTACATCAAAAAAATACATCATTTTTTTTCAATCAAAATTTAAAATGCATGTTAAAGGGCAATATACAACACAGTTGAAGACCTAAAGTTGTCATTGTGACCAGGCTCATAAATGGTGTTGACTTATCAGAGAATTTAAAATAAATATGATCAATGTATTAAGGACTCTGATGAAAAAGTAGACAAATGCAGGAATAGCTGGGTAATTTTATCAGAGAGATAGAACCTCTAGGAAAAGAAATCAAAAGGAAATGCTATAAATAAAATATAATTTTAATGCAAATGAAAAATCTTTTGGATGGACTTAAGTAGTAAAAAAAAACAATGAACTTGAAGACAGTTCAGTAAAAATTTCCCAAACTAAAACACAAAAAGAAAAAAAAAACATGAAAAATAGAACAGAACACCTAAGAATTGTATGACAATTTCAAAAAGTTGTAGCACATGTATAACAGAAATAAGAAGAAGGAAGAAGAAGAAGGAGAAGGACAGGAAGAAGAAGAAGAAGGACAAGAACAAGAAAAAGAACAAGAAAGAGTAGAACAGAAATAATATTTTTGAAGTGTTAATGTCCAAGAACTTTCAAAAATTAATGACAGACGTCAAAAGACTGAGACTTCAGATGGTTAAGCTCAGAGAACACCAAGAAGGATGAGTTGTAAACATAATAAAAAGCACACCTGGGCATATACCATATTCAAACTGCTGAAAAACAAAATCAAAGAGAAAATCTTGAAAAAAACCAGAGGAAAATTTTACCTATAGAGAAATAAAGATACACATTACAGGGGACTTCTTATTCAAATAAACATTCAGGCAAACAGTGTGGTGTGAAATATTTAGTGTTTAAAGAAAAAACAAGGACAAAACCTCTAATTCTATATCCAAGAAAATTATCTTTTAAATGTGAAGAAGAAACACTTTATCAGAAAGCCAAATACCAAGGAAATTCATCACAGGAAATATCCACAGAAGTTCTTCAAGAAGAAAAATAATTATGAAATTCAGAAATTTGAACATACATGCAGATATAGTGACAGAAAAGTAGCAAAGATAAAATATTAAAAAAAAAAACTCTAAATTGTTTTAAAATGATAGTTATAATGCTCCAGATAATCTGGGCCATCTATAAGCCAGTGTTGTCTCTCCCTGTTGCTTATCTGGCCCAGGTAGTTTCCTCAGCATAGAATACCTTTCAAGAGGGTCCCCTTTGTGGCTTGACACACCACCACTCATCTTGCAAAATTTAGCCTCCTTATCTATCATGCTATGATATGTTTCCTAGTGGTCATTTGTCTTTCATTTTGTAGGTGTTTTGTAGAAATAGTAGTTAAATCCTGTCCTGTGTTTGGGGTATCCTGCAGTCTTGGTGGGTATGGTGAACATGGCTCCTTAAAAGGAGCCTCAGAAAGAAAAAGGCTAGATACTTTGGTCTCAGCCTCCCTTGTAGGCTTTGCCAGCTGCATGCATGCTCTCATAGGACTGTGACTCCAGAGAAACTGCGTCAAGAGGGATTGGACAGGGAGCTAATGCTGGCAGTGGTAGCTGTGATAAGTAGGGCCATTGACAAAGCAGTGTTAGTGGTCAGACTGGTTGCACCCTCTGCTTTACCTTCAGATCTTGCAACAATGCCTGCCCAAAGTAAGTGCCTAATTATGTTTTATTGAATTCATGAATGAATGAGTACATGGAGCTTCTAATGGTTGGTGGCAACTGTGCTATTTCACTTCTCAGACTAGTTATGGTCTGGTTTTAGGTAGTGTTCCCAAAGCTTCTTCTTGAACTCTCAACTTCCCTGGTCCATCCAACAGTTCTAAGAGTCATCCAAATTTTTTTTAGTAAGCATTTCTACTTATATTTGACTCCAGTTTCCTGAAAAAGGAAATCTTGACCAATTTCTATGACTTCCTATCCTCAGGGAGGAGGACCAATCTCAGCTGAGGCACAATTATAGCCTATGTATACAAGCTTCCACATTTTGTCTACAGGGATCTCTGAACAAATCTGCATCTCCCTCTCAGCTGAGTTTTCCTGATGGTAAGGACTGTGTATTTGTATCTATTGCCAACACTTAAAGACTGTTTGGGTCCATTATGAAGTCCTGGTTGATGTTCTCTATAGTAATGAGAAATAATGACATGCAGCAGATAAGATATATTAATTGCTACTGTTATGTACCTCCTGCTAATGAATCTGTGTAACCAAATTCTTGACTGGGCTACGTATTTGCACAGGGATATCTAGTGCCACATTCTATGGAGATGAGAAACAGGTATGCTATCTTGTCCATTGGTGAAGACTGGATAGACAAGCACAACTAAAAGAGATTAAAACATATGATATAAGACAGCAAATAATTGAATAAGAACCTCTGTGAATGTTAGAACAGACAGGAAAGAACAAACATTACTTATTAGATTGCTGTTTTAGAAGCTGTGTTATATCCCTTACCTAGGCTAATTCTCTTTGTCTTTTTTTTTTGAGAATAATTTCCTGCCTTTATTCATCTTCCTTAATCCACTTAAAATAATTTATGATATTAAGCTTCATTGACATAGTTGAATATAATATTAATTTTCACCAAACTTATTTTTATGAACTGCAAGATCACATCTGTTTTATTTAACACTGTATCATATAAAGGATACACTGTTAACATTTCTAGAACTTATTAATTATTTTATCTCTACTACTTGCTTTTTAGTCATTCTGGGATACTGAGCTCTTGTCTCTGAACCTCAGTTTTCTCATCTATAAGAATAGGATAGTGACATGTTTTAGGTATTCAGTGAATGTTCTCAGTCTCAGAGTACATTTGGTAAAGATAATCTAATAAGGATTCATAGATCCATCTGTCACTGAATATGTAATCTAGACCCAGTTACCTGACTTTATCTGTATGTCTTAAAGAAAGTGTGAGGTTTCTTAGTCTTTTTGGACCCTTTCGGCTTTGTCTTCTCAATGGATCGTTCTCAAACTTAAAAACTTTTGGCCCCATTTTCAGCTCCTGAGAGCCATTCTATAAACTAGAGACGAACACTGAACAAGATGGAAGAGGGCAGAGATATTGACTATTTATTTAAATGTCATACATTAAGCCCCTTCAAATTTGTTCCACAGCTTTTCCACCAAGAAAAAGTTCTGAACCAATGTGAGATGGGGGTGAAAATAACAAGGAAGGATATTGATGTGATTGTGTCCTCCACCTGGTTGACTTCCTTATGGAGATAGCCACAGCACTCCTTTGCAAATACTCTTTCTACCTGGCCTATACCTGCCCAATGCTCACTGAGCTTCAGGCTCTGGCCTGATTGTTCTGCCACACCAGGTGTGGCTGCTTTGAAGCTGGACATCTTCTCTGCTGAACAAAGTGCAAGCCTCTGCCTTCCAGTTAATAAAATGTCAATTACTTTATTTTCTCACAACTTAAAGTTGAGTGCAACATGCTAATTTATGCAATCCCTCTGAGTGTTTAATTTTTCTCAATATAAATGTTCAGTCTCCCAGTTCCTCTCCCCTCATCCTGAATCTTTCCTGAGGAAAGTATTCAGGTTTATGAGGCAGGGCAACTTTTTAAACGTTTATTTATCTATTTTGAGAGAGGGCAAGAAAGCACATGAGCAGGGGATGGCCAGAGAAAGAAAAGGAGAGAATCCCAAGCAGAACACAGTCAGATGCTTAACTGAGCCACCCAGGTACTCCAAGGCAGGGGAAATTCTGCATTTTCATGGTAATATGAGGAAGGAGAGGGGATAAACGGTTTCTACATGAATTGCCTTTTTCTTCTGTTCCTGGTATGACCTGATAAACTCTGATGTTGCCAGCTATAGTTGGGTGAGCTTATGGACCATTTATATGCCAAGATATGCCAAAAGGGTCTTCATCGCTGTTTTGGCTCCATCTAGAGTTCACCAGCTATATACTTCAACTTCTCACCAGTTCTTCCATCCAGCTTGCTGTCTCAGTGAAACAGTCTCTACTCTCTGCTGGAGGGTCTATTCCTCTGCTTCAGTGTATCCCACAGCAGGACATGGGCTCTCAAAGAGAGGGCTACAGCAAATGCAGGGGGCACATGGTAAGATCATGGTGCACTTCCCTCCTTTGGCTGTACCCCAGCTTTGCAAAGGCAGCTAAAAGGGTCTCAGAACTTACAGATGCCTTCAAGAGACTCTTCTTACATTCTAACACACCTCATCCTTTCTAGGAACTAACGAGATTTTCAAGATCAGGAGAGGAGGTACACAGCTGACTACAACCTATATGAATACTAGCAAAAAGATCACTTTCTAATTATCACATATTAACATAAAATGACCTATGTAAAGTCTTTGTGATTGCCTCTGGTAGAACATGAAAGATCACAAATAGGGTTTTGTTCAGGAGCCGACTCCTTAGTCAAGAAGACTCAATAAAGACTTAAGAATGAATGGAGTTTCTTCTACCACATGTTATTAGGGCCACCCCCGTGACTTTTAGTGCTCTCCACCATATGTGATTTTATTCTCACAGAGGAAAGATGGGATCAGGTCAAGTTTTAAATTGGGTTCCAAATAGCCAGATATTGGCAATATTGGGCTCAAGTCTGCCGAGAGAGGTATGAGCAAGTTAGAGTTGCAGGACTTGCTCCAACCTCACTTCTACCAGAGCACTAATTTTTGCATATTGAAGCTCAATCTTCTTAAATTCTTCTTTAAAAAAGTGTTACTTCTGATTAAAATTTTAGAAATTTAATGTGCTAGATGGCCATCATTTCTTCTATGTTTCAGACCCCATTATTATGATAATATATTCTCTGTTATCCTTATGACCCTTTCCTTCTGATTCCAGCTTTCTTGATTCAGAAGAATATATTTAAACAGATCTTTGGTGGTCTCACTAAATCTCATCATTATACAAGGTTTTAGTTGGATACTCTAAGGGTACCATTAGGCACAGGGATTTAATAATCCTTCCAGGTTTCAGAGCAAGATGGCCAAGGCAAGTTCTTGATTCTCAATTAACCTTTGTCATTTCACCAAGCTGTCATCCTGACAATGACTACCATGTTTCCATTCTGTATCCCTTTTTTAAACTTTCTCCAGTAAGTAGGGCATTTTTATATTATTATTTCCAGAATATTAATGTGCTTTCTATAAAAGCTTTATGATAATTAAATTGAAGGGAAAAATGAATAAAGTTTGTCATAAAATAATGATCCAATGAATTTATTGTATCGTGTAGACCAATTACAGCATTGCCTAAGATCAAAGTCACCTGAAATTGCTGTTTCTACCTACTGATAATGATTTTTGCTAATGCAAATTTGGTGCTAAAAATTATATGCCAGTATATTGACATAATGATTCAGTTAGGGGAACTTCTGATTGTGAAAAATAATTTAATGCAATAGTCACAATAACACATGTAGATAAAATATTATTTCTCTAATTTTGTAAGATGGAAGAGTGCTCAAAAACTCATGCAGGTATCCAAAATGGTGGTACAAAGAACTTAGGGAAAATTCTCCCCCAGAAAGGCATCTACTAAGCTTGTTAAAATTAGGAAAGACAATCATTCAAAGATTATGGAGGTTGATCAAAGAGCTTACAGCAAATTTTTTCAACAAAACCCATGGAAACTCAGTCATAACAGTGGGAGGCTATGGCATTCATGCTAGAGACTATACTCACCTCCTTCCTCAGCTCTTTCATGGCAATGAGTTATGGCAACTGACTTGGCATTCAAGTAGCAGTTCCTGCCCCCACCCCCTAGCCTTCTAGAAGGCCAGTGAGCTCCATGCTGCAAAAGGCTTATATTGAGTGTGTGATAGCATTCAGGTGTCAATAACCATTTTTTCATCCTGAACTCCAAGTAGGGAGGATCTGGGCACAAGTTATTGTGAAGAGTTCAGCCTCCTTTTCCATACAACTGTATATTGTGGGAAAACTTCTTTAGTGGAGTTAACAGAAAAATGGCAAATATCCTTGTCCCCAGCTTCCTGGGACACAAAAGCTATCCTGGATATATTAGAAAACTAAAAAAAATTACCGAATCCTACCCTCTGTTGTTTTGAATTGCAGAAGATCCATAATGGGTGGTGCTCAGTGCTGAAACCTGTTTCCATCTTTCCCTGACACAGGTACACCATAACTCCTGATTCATAAGGAGAATACAGGTAGGGCAGCCAGTAGAGAGCAACCCCCTCCACCAGCACTTGCCCTTTACAGGTTCTACCCAGAAAACTGTCAAAACAATACTCAAGACTGCTAACAGCCCACCTCTATCGGGGGCCCTGACTTAATTGGTTCCCATTATGGAGCATACTGTATCCCAAGGTATTGCCAAAGTCAACTAGCAGTTAGTGGAGCCTAACGGCTACATGTGTTATCAATAGAAGCAAACCAGTCAGAAGCTTACTGAGAAGATCAGAAAAAGACTCAAAGAGAACTGCCAAATTACTCATCCCTGCTGATCAGGAAGACTATGCATATTCAAGGATCTTTCCTCTAAAAGGTGAGGTGACTGAAAGGGAACTTTTGAGAAAAAACTCTCTAGGTGAATGTGCAGAAAATTCATAAACTCTTTCAACAATAAAATAAGGCTTGAAGCCACGTACAGATCTAATATCAAAAGGAAAAACATAAACCTTGCTAATTCAAAGGGGTTAAGCACAGCCTCTGACAAATCAGTGGCTGACAACTAAACAGTGTTAACTAAGTGGCAAACCCTAGGACCCTATGCTTATTTTTTTTTAAAGGAGCAAAACTTTGAGCAGAACCTCAGAGTCAGCATGGTTAAGAAAAAACAGACTTCACTGAATTACTACAGCCAAATCATTACCATATAAGAAAGCACAACATATTAACAAGCTGGCAAGAAGAGATCAGTATCTAGACTTGCTGTACTATATTTCTTAAAAGTCCCAGTTTTCAACAAAAGTGTACAAAATACACAAAAGAAAAAGAAAATATGGCCCCTACACAGGGAAAAAAAAAGACAGGCTGAAGGCATTTGCCTTTGCTCCTGTAGGAATGGACAAAGAGTTAAAAGAAATTACCATAGGGGAGCTTGGGTGGCTCAGTCAGTTAAGCATTGACTTCAACTTCCGCTCAGGTCATGATCTCACAGTTCATGAGTTCAAGCCCCATGTCGAGCTCTGTGCTGACAGCTCAGAGACTGGAGCCTGCTTCATATTCTGTGTCTCCCTCTCTCTCTGCCCTTCCCCTGCTCATGTTCTGTTTCTGAAAAATAAATAAACATTGAAAAAAACTTAAAAAGTAGTTATCATAATTATATTGAGAGAATTAAAGAAAATTATGTATAATAAATTCAATGAAATTATGATGACAATGTCTTGTCAAGTAAAGGATATCAATAAAGAGATATGAAATGTAAAAGAAAAAATAGAAATTCTGCAGTTGAAATATATAATAAGAAATAAGAATTTCACTGGAGAGGATCAACATTAGATTTGATATGGCTGAAGGAAGAATTAAAACATTTGAAAACTGAGCTATTATGATTATGGAACAAAGAAAAAAGAATGAAGGAAAATGAACAGATATTCAGAGAAATATTGGACATTATTAAGCATAATAACATGCAAATAATGGACTACCAGAAGACAAAAGAAAAGAGAATTAAAAATGTCCAAAGAAATAATTTCTGAGAACATGACAAATTCAATTAATGCATTCAAGAAGCTCAACACAAAGAAATCTACATAAGACATGTGATAGTCAAAGACACATCCTGAAAGTAGCAAGAGAAAATTACTAACCATGAAAAAGGAAATCCCAGTAAGATTAACACCTAACTTCAAATCAAATACAATGAAGGTCAGAAATAATTATGATGACATATTTAAAGTGAAAAAAGCAAAACAAAACAAAGCACAGAAAATAGAACTCTCAACCAAATCTCTTATATCCATCAAACTACATTTTAAAGTGATGTCAAAATAACCTTCAAAATTCATATGTTGAAGCCCCAACCACAATGTGACTGCATTTGGAAATAGAGCATTTATGAAGATAATTCAGGTTAAATGAGGTCATAAGTGTTGGTTCTTCATTCTATTGGATTATTGTCCTTATGAGAAGAGATACCAAAGAGCTCTTTCTCTCTCCTTCTGCCGTATGATGGCACGGCAAGCCAGAATGTGACCATCTGCAAGCCAGAAAGTTCTCACCAGAAACCAACACTGCTGGACTTTTTAAATTTTTTTTCATGTTTATTTATTTATTTATTTATTGAGAAAGAGAGAGAGACAGAGACAGAGTGCAAGTGGGGGAGGAGCAGAGACAGAAACACAGAATCTGAAGCAGGCTCCAGGCTCTGAGCTGTCAGCACAGAGCCCAACATGGAGGGTTCAAACTCACAAACCATGAGATCATGACCTGAGCCAAAGTTGGATGTTCAACCAACTGAGCCACCCAGGCACCCCTAAAATTTTGATCTGGGGCTTCTCAATTCTAGAAAGGTGAGAAAATAAATTTCTATTCTTTTAGCCACCCAGTCTGTGGTATTTCATTATGGTATCCCAAAATGACTAGTACCTCAAATAAACACAATAAGCAGGGGAATTTGTTGCTAGCATTCTTGCCTTACAAGAAACACAAAGAAAATTCTTTAGGTTGAAAGCATATTTCTATGCTATTCAAACAGGGAGTGTTTGAATCCATTAAAGAAAACAAACAAAATAGAGAGTGCCATTTAAGGTTATTATGAAGAAAATTATAAAAGTCAGTATAACTTAACATTTCTCCTTTGTTTCTTAACATCTTAAGAAACAACTTTATAAATCAGTATATATATATATTATTGCGTTGTGTGCGTATGTCATATAGAAATACAATATAGTAGACAATAACAATACAAAAGGGGGTGGATGGAATGAAACATGTATTGGAGGAAGGAAAAGACAGGAGAAGGTAGCACAGATTCTGTTTAAGAAATGAACAGAATATTATAAATTCTCTATTCTCTACCTATTATGTATGTATCTATGTATCTATCTATCCACCTTATTTCCTTACCTTCCTTTAAAAGAAATAAAATTAAATTCATTTATAATTATAACTATATATTAAATAATTTATAACATATATTAGACAAGGTAATTGAGCAAGAATGGCAAAAAAAGAAAAAGTAAATACAGCTATACAGGAATAAAGGGAGTTTTTTTAAATAAAAAATTAAATTAATGGAAATTGGAGATAGATTCTGATAGCAAGATATATTTTTTAAGTCTTAGTACAACCACTAAAAAATTACTAAAAATTGTTAAGTGAATATATTAAAAAGTTCAAGTGTTACAAAAGAAAATATTCATTTAATGAAAAAGAAGGCAATAAAGAAGGAACGGAGGAATTTTTTAAAAAAGACATGAGTCATAGAGAAAACAAACAACAAAAATGCATATAAAAATTCAATCATATGGGTGATAACATTGAACTTAAATGTATTTAAAAATCCAATGAAAAGCCAGAGAGTTTCAATCTGAGTTAACAACAAGATAGAAGCATATGCTATCCACGGGAGACTTCCTTTAGATTAATATATACAAATAGGATAAAAGTAAAAGGTTGGAAAAACAAATGACTTCCAAAGAAGACCATGAGAGAGATGGAGTAGCTGTACAAATACAGGGGAAAATAGTCTTTAAAACAACAAAAAAATGTTACTACACATAAAGAAGGATAACTAGTGATAACAAATGTATCAGGAAGATAAAAATTAAAAAGATATATGCATTGATAATATTAAAATGTCAATACTTCCAAAAACCATTTATAGATTCATTGCCATCAAGATTCTAATGGCATTTTTGCAGAGGTAGAAAAATACTTGTAAAATTCATATAAAAACTGAAAAGACTCTGAATACCCAAAGAAATCCTGAGAAAGAAGAAAAAAGCAGGAGACATCACATTCTTTGGTTTCAAGCTATACTATAAAGCTATAGTCATCAAAACAGTGTTGTACTAACATAAAAACAAATAGGACAATGGAACAGAACTGAGAGCCCAAAATAAACTCTCACACATACTTTCAACTAATATTTGACAAGAAAGCCAAGCATACTCAATGGAGAAAAGGCAGTCTCCTCAATAAATTGTGTGGAGATAATTGGGTAGTCACATGTAAAAGAATGAAAACCCCTTATGCCTCACAAAAATTAACTTGAAATTGATAAGACTTAAATGTAACACCTGAAACCATGAAACTACTAAAAGAAAGAAGAGGCCTGGACCTTGGTAATTACTTTTTTGATATGGCACCTAAAGCACAAGCAACAAAAATTGCAGATAAACAAGTGGGACTACAACAAAAAGCTTCTGTACAGCAGAAGAAATCATCAACAAAGTGAAAAGGCAACCTATGGAATGAAAAAAAGAAAAAAACATTTGCAAGTCATTATACTGAAAGGGTTTAATATCCAAATATATAAATAACACATACAACTTAATAGCAAAACCCCCATATAACCAATTTAAAAGAAAAAAAACGGGAAAATTATCTGGATAGACATTTCTCCAAAGGAGGTATATGAAATACCAACAGGTACATAAAAAAAAAAAAAGCTGAACATCACTAATCATTAGGGAAATGCAAAGTAAAACCACAATGAAATATCACTTTAGACCTGTTAAAATGGTTATTATCAAGAAGACAAGAGATAACAAGTGCTGCTATGAATGTGGAGAAAGAGGAACCCTGTACATTGTTGATGGGATTGTAACTAAGTACAAACTCTATGGAAAATCATATGGAGGATCTTCAAAAAATTAAAAATAACACTCCCCTATGATACAGCAATACCGCTTCTGGGAATACATTTAAAGGAAATGAAAACACTAACTCAAAAATGTCTGTGCCCCCACATTTATAGCAGCATTATTTACAATAGCCAAGACATAGAAACAACTTAAGTGTTTATCACTGAATGAATGGATAAAGTTGTGACTATATATGTATATATATATATATGTATATATATATATATATACATATACTACATCTTCATCTATCTATCAATAGTCTATCATCTATCTATCATCTATCCATCTATATATAAGAGATAGATGATAGATATATAATGGAGTATTATTCAGCATAATAAAAGAGAAAATCCTACCACTTATGACAATATCAGTGACCTTGAAAGTATTATGCAAAGTTAAACAAGCCAGACAGACAGAGAAAGACAAATACAATACGATCTCACTTATATATGGAATGAAAAAAGAGAGAGAGAGAGAACCTCAGAGAAAAAGAGATCTGACATGTGGTTTTGATAGGTAGACAGTGGGGAGAAGACGAATTGGAGGAAGTCGGTCAAAAGTTACAAATTTCCAGTTGTAAGATAAATGAGTACTAGAGATGTAATGTAGAACATAATGACCAGAGCTAACATTGCTGTATGATACATAGGAAAGTTACTAAGAAAGT
The DNA here is from genome assembly GCF_018350195.1 of Panthera tigris. Classification (NCBI taxonomy): domain Eukaryota; kingdom Metazoa; phylum Chordata; class Mammalia; order Carnivora; family Felidae; genus Panthera; species Panthera tigris. The sequence goes on along the minus strand of NC_056667.1, from coordinate 108,514,170 downwards.
AAATCCCAAGATTCTCATCACAAGGAGAATTTTGTTCATTTTATTATTTTTTTTCTTTTTATAGTACCTATATGAGATGGTGGATGATATTGCAAAAATAATTTTACAATATAGATAAATCAAACCATCATGCTGTAAGCCCTAAACTTATACAGTTATGTATGTCAGTTTTTTCTCAATAAGACAGAAAAATATACACGCATTCAACAACAGAGCCCACAAAACTGACCAGATTAAAGGGAAGAATAGACAATATTAATACTTGGAGACTTCATCATTAAACTTTCATTGGTGAATAGAACAATTAGGCAGAAGATCAGCAAGGGTTCAAAAGAGTTGTACAATACTATAAACCAACAAGACTTAATAGACATCTATGGAACACTCCATCCAATAACAGTGGAATGCAATATCCTTCTAAGCACACATGGAGCATCTTCCAGTATAAACCATATCATTTGCCATAAAACAACCCTTAATTAATGTAAAAGTTGAAATCATACAACATGTGTTTTCTAACTATGAAGGAGTTAAATTAGAAATAAATAACAAGAGAATTTGAAAAATTCACAAATTAGTGGAAATTAAATAACACATTTTAAAATAACCAATGGATTGGGTGCCTGGGTGGCTGAGTCAGTCAAGAATCTGACCTTGGTTCAAGTCATGATCTCAAGGTTTATTGAGTTTGAGCCTTGCAATGGACTCTCTGCTATCAGCACAGAGCCCATTTTGGAACCTCTGTCCCTCTTTTTCTGTCCTTCCCCTGCTTGTGATCTCTCTCTCTCTCTCTCTCTCTCAAAAAATAAATCCACATTAAAAAATAATAATAAAATAAAATAACCAATGGATAAATTAAGAAATTACAGGGAAATTGGAAAATTCTTTCAGATGAAAATAATTAAAATTCAACTTGCCAAAACATATGAGATATAGATAAATCAGTGCCTTAAGGGAAACTTTTAACTATAAATGCCTACATTAAAAAGGAAGAAAAATTTTAAATCATTTAGCTAACTTTTCATTTTAAGAAACTAGGAAAGAAGAGCAAACTAAACCTGAACAAAACACATGAAAGGTAACAATAAAGTGAAATGGAAATAATTGGAATAGAAAATTGAAAAACAAGAGTGAATATCAATAAAATGAAAAGTTAATTCATTATAAAAATCAACAACATTGACAAACCTTTAGTTATATTGACCAGAAAAAAGAGAAAGGACTCAAATTGCTGACCAAGAGTTTACTTCAGAACTGAAGGAAAGATAAAGATGTTCCCAGACATACAAGAGTTAAGGTAGTTTATAACCATTAGGCTTGCCTTATAATACTTAAAGGAATTCTTCAAGTTCAAATGAAAGGGTAATGAGTAATAACATGAAAACATTGAATAGAAAACTCACTGATAAAAGTACAAAATAATAATAATAATAATAATAATAAACACAAAGGAAGACAGAAAAAGAAGAAGAAGGAAAAAAATTTAAGTCAGAAAACAATTAAGAAAATGATAATAGTAAGTCCTTGTCCATCAATAATGTCCATCAATTTAGCCATGTAAATAGGCTAAATTAATTAAAAGACACAAAGTGGCTAAATGGATAAAAATCCAGGAATATGCTCTCCATAAAGATCCACTTTCACTTTAAATACATACATAGATTGAAAGTGAAGACATAGAAAGAGATATTCCATGAAGTAGTAACCAAAGCAGAGGAGTGACTATACTTGTAACAGAATAACACTATATACCAAATGGACCTAACAGGATATATGCAGAACAGTGCATCTAACAGGACTAGAATACACATTCTCTTCAGGTGCACAGGGAACTTTTCCAGAATAGGTCATATGTTGGACCACAGGCAAGGTTTAAGATATTTAGGAAGACTGAAATAATATATCTTTTTTTCTGACCACAACAATATGAAAATAGAAATCAATAATAGGAAGAAAATTTAAAAATTCACAAATATATGGAAATGAAACAACATATTCTTGAACATTGGGTCAAAGAAGAAATAAAAAGGAAATGAGAAACTTTCTTGAGAAAAAAAAATGAGACCACAACATAGCAAAACTTACAGGATACAGCAGAAACGTTCTAAAAAGAAGAAAAGGAAAAGAAAAGAAAAGAAAAGAAAAGAAAAGAAAAGAAAAGAAAAGAAAAACATCTCAGTTAAGAATCTAACGTTACACTTCAAGGAATTAGAAGGAGAATAACAAGCTAAGTCCAATGTTAGCAGAAGAAAGAAAACAATAAATGGACTAAAGACTAGAACGACAATAGGAAAAAAATCAATAAAATGAAATTGGTGGTTTGAAAAGATAAACAAAACTGACAAAACTTTAGCTAGATGTACCAAAAGAAAAGACTGAAGACTCAAGTAAATGAAATTATAAATGAAAGAGGATACATTATAACTGTAATGTACCTGTAATTTACCAAAAAAATACAAATAATTATAAAAGACTATGAACAATTATACACCAACAAATTAGACAACCTAGAAGAATTGGACAAATTTTTAGAACAATGCAATACAACCTACCAAGACTAAATCATGAAAAACCAAAAATGTCTGAACAGACCATAACAACTAAAGAGATTAAGTAGTAATCAAAAGCCTCATGACAAAGAAAAGTCCAGGATCAGATTGTTTCACTGGTGAATTCTACCAAACATCTAAAGAATTAATGCCAATACTGCTTAAACTCTCCAAATAATTGAAGAGGAAGAAATACTCTTATCTTGATATCAAAGCCAGATAAGAACACTATAAAGGGATATAGGACTACAGGCCAATATCCCTGAAAAATATAAAATGCTAAAATTCTCAAAAAAAATTAGTAAACCAAATTAGGCAACACATTAAAAGGAGCATACACTGTGATCAAGTGGGATTTATCCCTGGGATGCAAGAATGGTTCAACATGTACAAAACATTAAATGTGATACACAGCACTAACAGAATGGAAGAAAAAAATTACATAATGCTCTCAATAGATGAAGAAAAAGCATTTGATAAAATCCATCCCCTTTCATGATAAAAACTCAACAAATCGGGTATAAAAATAATATACCTCAACGAAATAGAGACCACATATGATAAATCTATAGCTGACTTTATATTCAACAATAAAAAGCTCAAAGTTTTTTCTCGAAAATTGTGAATAAGACAAGGGTGCCTACTCTCACATTCCTATTTAACATAGTACTGGAAGGACTAGACAGAGTAGTCAGGCAATAAAAAAAACTAAAAGGCATCCAAATCAGAAAGGAGGAAGTAAAAATGTCTGTTTGATGATGACATGATCTTGATTATAGAAAATCCTACAGACCCCACCAAAAAAAAATGAACTAGTGAATGAGTTCAGTAAAGTTACCAGATACAAAATAAACAAACAAAAATATTTACATTTCTAAACATTCACAACAAAATATCTAAAGAAGAAATAAATAAAACAACCTCATTTACAGTAGTATCAAAAACAATAAAATACTAAGAAAAAACTTAAGCAAAAAAGAAAAAGATCTGTACAGTGAAAACTATAAGACACTGATGAAAGAAATGTAAGAAGACACAAATAAATAAAAAGATACCCCATATGTGTGGATTAGAAGAATTAATATTGTTAAAATGTATATACTACTCAAAGCCATCTATAGATTCAATGCAATCTCTATCAAAATCCCAATGACATTTTTCTCAAAAATAGAAAAAAATTTTCTAAAATTTGTATGAAAGCACAAAATTCCCAAAATAGCCAAAGCAATCCTGAGAAAGATCAACGTCAGAGGCATCATATTTCCTGATCTCAAACTATAATTCAAAGTTATAGTAATATGGAATTAAAAACAGACACACAGACCAATGGAAATAGAATTGAGAGATCCAAATTAAACCCATAAGTATATGGCCAACTAATATTTTAGAAGAGAGCCAAGAATATGCTATGGGGAAAATACAGTGTTTCTAAACAGTAGTGTTGGGAAAACTGGGTGTTCACAAGCAAAGGAGTGATACTGACCTCCTATTTTACACCATTCACAAAAGGTAACTAGAACTGGGTTAAAGACTTGAATGTGAGACCTGAAACTATAAAAATTCTAGAAGAAAAAATTGAGAAAAATCTCCTTGACATTGGTCTCAGAAACAATCTTTTGGCTATGACACCAAAAATAAAATTAACAAGTAGATTAAATCAAACTAAAAAGCTACTTAACATCAAAAGATACAATAAAAAAAAAACAGGCAACTCATGAAATGACAGATGTGAGCAAACCATCTATCTGAACAAAATACTGGCAAAATGAATCCAGAAATATATTTTAAAAAATCATTCACGGGACTGGCAGAAGAAGGCGGCGTAGGAGAACGCTGGGCTCACCGTGCGTCGTGCTGATCACTTAGATTCCACCTACACCTGGCTAAATAACCGAGAAACCACCAGAAGACTAGCAGAATGGAGTCTCCGGAGCCAAGCGCAGACAAGAGGCCCACGGAAGAGGGTAGGAAGGGCGGAGAGGAAGTGCGCCCTGCGCGGATTGGAGGGAGGGAGCCAGGGCAGAGGGGCGGCCTGCTGGCCAAGCAGAGCCCCCGACTCTGGCTTGCAAAAGCAGAGGGGCCAGACGGAGTGTGTTCTGACAGCAAGCATGACTTAGCATCTGGGAGGTCATAAGTTAACAGCTCTGCTAAGAAAGCAGGAAGGCTGGAGGACAAAGGGAGGGAGAGTTTCTGAGCCCAGGGCGACAGACCTCAGTTTGGTGGGGAACAAAGGCGCTAGCCAGCGCCAGCTCCCTTACCCATCCCCCAGCCAAAATCCCAAAGGGAACCAGTTCCTGCCAGGGAAATTGCTTGCTCCGTGCAAACACCCAACACTGTGCTTCTGTGGAGCCAACCCTCCAGCAGTGGGTCTGAGTCCCTCCCACTGCCACAGGGCCCCTCCTGAAGTGGATCACCTAAGGAGAAGCAAGCTAAGCCTGCCCCTCCTGCCCCGTGCATCTTGCCTACCCATCCCAGCTAATACGCCAGATCCCCAGCACCACAAGCTTGGCAGTGTGCAAGTAGCCAGACGGGCCACGCTACCTCACAGTGAATCCCGCCCCTAGGAGAGGGGAAGAGAAGGCACACACCAGTCTGACTGTAGCCCCAGTGGTGGGCAGTCAGGTCTGACTGCGGCTCCACCCACCAACTCCAGTTATACACCACAGCACAGGGGAAGTGTCCTGCAGGTCTGCACCACTCCAGGGACTATCCAAAATGACCAAACGGAAGAATTCCCCTCAGAAGAATCTCCAGGAAATAACAACAGCTAATGAACTGATCAAAAAGGATTTAAATAATATAACAGAAAGTGAATTTAGAATAATAGTCATAAAAATTAATTGCTGGAAACAGTATACAGGACAGCAGAGAATCTATTGCTACAGAGATCAAGGGACTAAGGAACAGTCAGGAGGAGCTGAAAAATGCTTTAAACGAAATGCAAAATAAAATGGAAATAACCACGGCTCGGATTGAAGAGGCAGAGGAGAGAATAGGTGAACTAGAAGATAAAATTATGGAAAAAGAGGAAGCTGAGAAAAAGAGAGATAAAAAAGTCCAGGAGTATGAGGGGAAAGTTAGAGAACTAAGTGATACACTAAAAAGAAATAATATACGCATAATTGGTATCCCAGAGGAGGAAGAAAGAGGGAAAGGTGCTGAAGGGGTACTTGAAGAAATTATAGCTGAGAACTTCCCTGAACTGGGGAAGGAAAAAGGCATTGAAATCCAAGAGGCACAGAGAACTGCCTTCAGACATAACTGGAATCAATGTTCTGCACGACATATCATAGTGAAACTGGCAAAATACAGGATAAAGAGAAAATTCTGAAAGCAGCAAGGGATAAACGTGCCCTCACATATAAAGGGAGACCTATAAGACTCGTGACTGATCTCTCTTTTGAAACTTGGCAGGCCAGAAAGGATTGGCAGGAGATCTTCAATGTGTTGAACATAAAATATGCAGCCGAGAATCCTTTATCCAGCAAGTCTGTCATTTAGAATAGAAGGAGAGATAAAGGTCTTCCCAAACAAACAAAAACTGAAGGAATTCGTCCCCACTAAACCAGCCCTACAAGAGATGCTAAGGGGGATCCTGTGAGACAAAGTACCAGAGACATCGCTACAAGCATAAAACATACAGACATCATAATGACTCTAAACCCGTATCTTTCTATAATAACACTGAATGTAAATGGATTCAATGCGCCAACCAAAAGACATAGGGTATCAGAATGGATAAAAATACAAGACCCATCTATTTGCTGTCTACAAGAAACACATGTTAGACCTGAGGACACCTTTAGATTGAGAGTGAGGGGATGGAGAACTATTTATCATGCTACTGGAAGCCAAAAGAAAGCTGGAGTAGCCATACTTATATCAGACAAACTAGACTTTCAATTAAAGGCTGTAACAAGAGATGAAGAAGGGCACTATATAAAAATTACAGGGTCTATCCATCAGGAAGAGCTAACAATTATAAATGTCTATGCGCCGAATACGGGAGCCCCTAAATATATAAAACAATTACTCCTAAACATAAGCAACCTTATTGATAAGAATGTGGTCATTGCAGGGGACTTTAACACTCCACTCACAGAAATGGATAGATCATCTAGTCAATAAAGAAACAAGGGCCCTGAATGATACATTGGATCAGATGGACTTGACAGATATATTTAGAACTCTGCATCCCAAAGCAACAGAATATACTTTCTTCTTGAGTGCACATGGAAACTTCTCCAAGATAGATCACATGCTGGGTGACAAAACAGCCCTCCATAAGTATACAAGAATTGAAATTAAACCATGCATACTTTCAGACCACAATGCTATGAAGCTTGATATCAACCACAGGAAAAAGTCTGGAAAACCTCCAAAAGCATGGAGGTTAAAGAACACCCTACTATAGAATGAATGGGTCAATCAGGCAATTAGAGAAGAAATTAAAAAATATATGGAAACAAACGAAAATGAAAATACAACAATTCAAACGCTTTGGGACGCAGGGAAGGCAGTCCTGAGAGGAAAATACATTGCAATCCAGGCCTATCTCAAGAAACAAGAAAAATTCCAAATACAAAATATAACAGCACACCTAAAGGAAATAGAAGCAGAACAGCAAAGACAGCCTAAACCCAGCAGAAGAAGAGAAATAATAAAGATCAGAGCAGAAATAAACAATATAGAATCTAAAAAAATGGTAGAGCAGATCAACAAAACCAAGAGTTGGTTTTTTGAAAAAATAAACAAAATTGACAAACCTCTAGCCAGGCTTCTCAAAAAGAAAAGGGAGATGACCCAAATAGATAAAATCATGAATGAAAATGGAATTATTACAACCAATCCCTCAGAGATACAAGCAATTATCAGGGAATACTATGAAAAATTATATGCCAACAAATTGGACAACCTGAAAGAAATGGACCAATTCCTAAACACCCACACTCTTCCAAAACTCAATTAGGAGGAAATAGAAAGCTTGAACAGACCCAGAACCAGCGAAGAAATTGAATCGGTTATCAAAAATCTCCCAACAAATAAGACTCCAGGACTAGATGGCTTTCAGGGGAGTTCTACCAGACGTTTAAAGCAGAGATAATACCTATCCTTCTCAAGCTATTCCAAGAAATAGAAAGGGAAGGAAAACTTCCAGACTCATTCTATGAAGCCAGTATTACTTTGATTCCTAAACCAGAAAGAGACCCAGTAAAAAAAGAGAACTACAAGCCAATATCCCTGATGAATATGGATGCAAAAATTCTCAATAAGATACTAGTAAATCGAATTCAATGGCATATAAAAAGAATTATTCACCATGATCAAGTGGGATCCATTCCTGGGATGCAGGGCTGGTTCAACATTTTCAAATCAATCAACGTGATACGTCACATTAATAAAAGAAAAGAGAAGAACCATATGATCCTGTCAACCGATGCAGAAAATGCCTTTGACAAAATTCAGCACCCTTTCTTAATAAAAACCCTTGAGAAAGTCGGGATAGAAGGAACATACTTAAAGATCATAAAAGCCATTTATGAAAAGCCCACAGCTAACATCATCCTCAATGGGGAAAAACAGAGCTTTTTCCCTGAGATCAGGAACACGACAGGGATGCCCACTCTCACCGCTGTTGTTTAACATAGTGTTAGAAGTTCTAGCATGAGCAATCAGACAACAAAAGGAAATCAAAGGAATCAAAATTGGCAAAGATGAAGTCAAGCTTTCACTTTTTGCAGATGACATGATTCTATACATGGAAAATCCGATAGACTCCACCAAAAGTCTGCTAGAACTGATACATGAATTCAGCAAAGTTGCAGGATACAAAATCAATGTACAGAAATCAGTTGCATTCTTATACACTAACAATGAAGCAACAGAAAGACAAATAAAGAAACTGATCCCATTCAGAATTGCACTAAGAAGCATAAAATACCCAGGAATAAATCTAACCAAAGATGTACAAGATCTGTATGCTGAAAACTATAGAAAGCTTATGAAGGAAATTGAAGAAGATATAAAGAAATGGAAAGATTTTCCCTGATCATGGATTGGAAGAATAAATATTGTCAAAATGTCACTACTACCCAAAGCTATCTACACATTCAATGCAATCTCAATCAAAATTGCACCAGCATTCTTCTCGAAACTAGAACAAGCAATCCTAAAATTCATATGGAACCACAAAAGGCCCCGAATAGCCAAAGTAATTTTGAAGAAGAAGACCAAAGCAGGAGGCATCATAATCCCAGACTTTAGCCTCTACTACAAAGCTGTCATCATCAAGACAGCATGGTATTGGCACAAAAACAGACACATAGACCAATGGAATAGAATAGAAACCCCAAAACTAGACCCACAAACATATGGCCAACTAATCTTTGACAAAGCAGGAAATAACATCCAATGGAAAAAAGACAGTCTCTTTAACAACTGGTGGTGAGAGAACTGGACAGCTACATGCAGAAGGTTGAAACTAGACCACTTTCTCACACCATTCACAAAAACAAACTCAAAATGGATAAAGGACCTGAATGTGAGACAGGAAACCATCAAAACCCTAGAGGAGAAAGCAGGAAAAGACCTCTCTGACCTCAGCCGTAGCAATCTCTCACTCGACACATCCCCAAAGGAAGGGAATTTAAAGCAAAAATGAACTACTGGGACCTTATGAAGATAAAAAGCTTCTGCACAGCAAAGGAAACAACCAACGAAACTAAAAGGCAGCCAACGGAATGGGAAAAGATATTTGCAAATGACATATCGGACAAAGGGTTAGTATCCAAAATCTATAAAGAGCTCACCAAACTCCACACCCGAAAAACAAATAACCCAGTGAAGAAATGGGCAGAAAACATGAATAGACACTTCTCTAAAGAAGACATCTGGATGGCCAACAGGCACATGAAAAGTTGCTCAACGTCGCTCCCCATCAGGGAAATACAAATCAAAACCACACTCAGATATCACCTCACGCCAGTCAGAGTGGCCAAAATGAACAAATCAGGAGACTATAGATGCTGGAGAGGATGTGGAGAAACGGGAACCCTCTTGCACTGTTGGTGGGAATGCAAATTGGTGCAGCCGCTCTGGAAAGCAGTGTGGAGGTTCCTCAGAAAATTAAAAATAGACCTACCCTATGACCCAGCAATAGCACTGCTAGGAATTTACCCAAGGGATACAGGAGTACTGATGCATAAGCGCCCTTGTACCCCAATGTTTATAGCAGCACTCTCAACAATAGCCAAATTATGGAAAGAGCCTAAATGTCCATCAACTGATGAATGGATAAAGAAATTGTGGTTTATATACACAATGGAGTACTACGTGGCAATGAGAAAGAATGAAATATGGCCCTTTGTAGCAACGTGGATGGAACTGGAGAGTGTGATGCTAAGTGAAATAAGCCATACAGAGAAAGACAGATACCATATGTGTTCATTCTTATGTGGATCCTGAGAAACTTAACAGAAACCCATGGGGGAGGGGAAGGAAAAAAAAAAGGTTAGAGTGGGAGAGAGCCAAAGCATAAGAGACTGTTAAAAACTGGGAACAAACTGAGGGCTGATGGGGGGTGGGAGGGAGGGGAGGGTGGGTGATGGGTATTGAGGAGGGCACCTTTTGGGATGAGCACTGGGTGTTGTATGGAAACCAATTTGACAATAATTTTCATATACTGGAAAAAAAATCATTCACCAGGGTCAGTGGGATTTATCACTGGCATACAAGAATGGTTCAATATTTGCATATCAATCAACATGATACATAACATCGATAAGAGAAAAGATAAAAACCATATGATCATTTCAATAGATGTAGAAAAAGCATTTGACAAAGTAAAAGATCCATTCATATTAAAAACCCTCAACAAAGTAGGTTTAGAGGGAACATACCTCAATATAATAAATTACATATATGTAAAATCCACAGTAAACATCATACTCAATAGGGAAAACTGAGAGCTTTCCCCCAAAGGTCAGGAATGAGACAAAGATGTTCCACTCCCACCACTTTTATTCAACATAGTACTTGAAGTCCTAGCCACAGCGAGCAGACAACAAAACGATATAAAATACAAATCAGTAAGGAAGAAGTAAAACATTTACTATTTGCAGATGACATGATACTTTATATTGAAAAGCCAAAACACTCCATCAAAAATTGCTAGAACTATAAATGAATTCAGTAAAGTTGCAGGATACAAAATCAATGTACAGAAATCTGTTGCATTTCTATACATCCAATAATGAAGCAAAGAGAAGTTAAGAAAGCAATCCCATTTACATTTTTACCCAAAATAATAAGATACCTAGGCATAAACCTAACCAAAGAGTTGAAAGACCTATATACTCTGAAAACTAAAAACATTGATGAAAGAAATTGAAGATGACACAAACCAATGGAAAGATATTCCATACTCATGGATTGGAAGAATAAATATTGTTAAAATATCTATGCTACGTCGCTTCTTATCAGGGAAATACAAATCAAAACCACACTCAGATATCACCTCACGCCAGTCAGAGTGGCCAAAATGAACAAATCAGGAGACTATAGATGCTGGAGAGGATGTGGAGAAATGGGAACCCTCTTGCACTGTTGGTGGGAATGCAAACTGGTGCAGCCACTCTGGAAAACAGTGTGGAGGTTCCTCAAGAAATTAAAAATAGACCTACCCTATGACCCAGCAATAGCACTGCTAGGAATTTACCCAAGGGATACAGGAGTACTGATGCATAGGGGCACTTGTACCCCAATGTTTATAGCAGCACTCTCAACAACAGCCAAATTATGGAAAGAAATTAAATGTCCATCAACTGATGAATGGGTAAAGAAATTGTGGTTTATATACACAATGGAGTACTATGTGGCAATGAGAAAGAATGACATATGGCCTTTTGTAGCAACGTGGATGGAACTGGAGAGTGTGATGCTAAGTGAAATAAGCCATACAGAGAAAGACAGATACCATATGTGTTCACTCTTATGTGGATCCTGAGAAACTTAACAGAAACTCATGGGGGAGGGGAAGGAAAAAAAAAGAGGTTAGATTGGAAGAGAGCCAAAGCATAAGAGACTCTTAAAAACTGAGAACAAATTGAGGATTGATGGGGGGTGGGAGGGAGGGGAGGGTGGGTGATGGGTATTGAGGAGGGCACTTTTTGGGATGAGCACTGGGTGTTGTATGGAAACCAATTTGACAATAAACTTCATATATTGAAAAAAAAGAAATAAGCATTAAAAAAATAATATAAATAAATAAATAAATAAATAAATAAATAAATAAAATATCTATGCTACCCAAAGTAATCTACACATTTGTAATGCAGTCCCTATAAAAATCCAACAGCATTTTTCACAGAGCTAGAACAATCATAAAATTTGTATGAAACCACAAGAGAACCCGATAGTCAAAGCAATTTTGAAAAAGAAAAGCGAAGTTGGAGGCATCACAATTCCAGATGTCAAGTTATATTACAAAATGGTAGTAATCAAAACAGTATGGTACTGGCACAAAAATTGCCACATAGATTAATGTAACAGAGCAGGAAACCCAGAAATAAACCCACAACTGTATGGTCAATTAATATTTGGCAGGCAGGAAAGAATATCCAATGGGAAACAGACAGTCTCTTCAACAAATGGTGTTGGGACAACTGGTCCGTTACATGCAAAAGAATGAAACTGGACCACTTTCTTACACCATACATAAAAATAAATTCAAAATGGATTAAAGACCTAAATGTGAGATCCGAAGCCATAAAAATCCTAGAAGAGAGCACAGAGAGTAAGATCTCTGGCATCATCAGGTAATGACATTTCTCTAGATATGTCTCCTGAGGCAAGGGCTACAAAAGCAAAAATAAACTATTGATATTTCATCAAAATAAAAGGCTTCTGCACAGTGAATGAAACAATCAACAAAACTAAAAGACAACCTATGGAATGTGAAAGGATATTTGTAAATGACATATCCAATAAAGGGTTAACATCTAAAATAAATAACTTACAAAACTCAACTTCCCCCCCCAAAAAAACATTCCAGGAAACAATATATTTTGGCAAGGATGCAGAGAAACATGAACCCTCTTAAAACATTGGTTGGAACCCAAACTGGTGCAGCCACTCCGGAAAAACACTATGGATGTTCCTCAAAAAGTAAAAATAGAACAATCCTATGATCCAGTAATTACACTATTGTTGGGATATCTACCCAAAAATACAAAAACACTAATTTAAGGGATTATATGCACTCCTCGATTTATAGCAGCATTATTTACAATAGCCAAATTATGGAATCAGCCAAAGTGTTGAAAGATGGATAAATGGATAAGGAATATTATTTAGCCATAAAAAATGAAATATTGCCATTTGCAATGACATGGATGGAGCTAGAGAGCATACTACGAAGCAAAACAAGTCAGTCAGGGAAAGACATATACCATATAATTTCATTCACATATGGAATTTAAGAAACAAAACAAATGAGTGGGGAAAGAAAAAAGAGAGAAACCAAGAAACAGATCATTAACTGGTTTTCAGAGGGGAGGTGGGTGGAGGGGGATGGGTTAAATAGGTAATAGGGATTAAGGGAAGCACTTGTGATAAGAACTGGGTGTTGTTTGGAAGTTCAAATCACTATATTGTATACCTGAAACTAATATAATATTGTAACTAAATGGATTTAAATAAAAACTAAAAACAAAACAAAGTAAAATAAAATAAAACAAAACAAAGTAAAAGTTAATTTAATTTAATTTAATTTTAAAAATGACAGCATCAAATACTGGAGAGAACAGAGAAACTGGATCACTCGTGTATTATTAGTGGGATCATGCAACCACTAAAAAATGTAGTTTGATGGCTTCTTAAAAAAAACTGCAAAACTACCATATAACCAAGCAATTATATTGTTGGGCACGTATCCCAGAGAAATGAAATGTTATATTTCCATAAAAAAGTGATGCATAAATGTTCATAGTGGCTCTATTTTTAGTATCCAAACACTGGAAGTAGCATAGATGTGTTTAAACATGTCAATATTCACACAAATTGTGGTACACACATTAAATGGAATACTACTCATCAATTAAAAGATACTGTAAACAGCATGGAAAAACATGGATTAATATCCAATGAACTGTGCTGAGTGAAAAAAATATCCCAAAGGATACACAATGTGTGATTTAGATTATATACTTTTGAAATGACAAGCTTTTAGAAAACAGGATAAATTAGTGATTGCCATGGCTTACGGATGGGGACAAAGGTAGGTGTGTGTATATAAAAATGCAAGAGGAGGGACCATTGCAGCGTAGAAAACCTTCTATCTTGACTGTGATAATGGATACACAAACATACATAGGTGGTAAAATTAAAGGACTTAATACACACATACACAAAAATACGTACACACATACACATGTACAGCAAAACTGGGAAATCTGAATATATCAGTGAATTATATCAAGGTAAATATGTTGGTTGTGATATCATACTATACTTCTGCAAAATTTTGCCTTTGGGGCAATCTAGGCATAATTTATAAGGAATCTCTCTGCATTGTTTCTTAAAACTGCAAGTGAATATGCAATTATCCTATTTTAAAAAGGCATAGTAATAGTTTTCCTTCGCGTTAATCAGTTGTTTTTTGTCATAGTGGTTCTGGTAGTGTTTGACGTATTCTGCCTTCTAGTTTTGTACGGCAATTCAGCTCAAATCAAATTTCAAAATTTTAACAAAAGAGCCCCGATAGAGCAGTATTCTTTATAGACACTGACACAATATTCCTTTAAAAAATTTAGAAAACCAGCAGCATATAAACACTTTTTAAAAAACTTCTTTTAATGTTTATTTATTTTGAGAGACATAGAGCATGAGCAGGGGAGGGGCAGAGAGCAAGGGAGACACAGAATCTGAAGGAGGCTCCAAGCTCCAAGCTGTCAGCATACAGCCCGACATGGGGCTCAAAGTCACAGAGGTGAGATCATGGCCTGAGCTGAAGTTGGATACTTAACCAACTGAGCCACCCACATGCCCAGCAGCATGTAAACACTTTTATGTGACATGACCAAGTGGAATTTTTCCTAGGAATACATGGCTGATTTATCATCCAAAAGCAAATTAATGTTATACACAATGTAAATAAAAACAAATTTTTAAAAAGAACCATCTCAGTAGATACAGAAAAATTATGACAACATCCAAATATTTTCATGTTCATGATAAAAATCTAGAAAATAAGAAAACTTTCTCAAATTGATAAGGGGCATCTGCAAAAACCTGACACTCAGCACTATATTTAATAGTAAAATTCTGAATAAGTTGTATCTAGGATAAGGGAGAATATAGAGTTTTGCTTTTGACTCCTTTATTTAACATTGTACTGTGGACTTTAGCCAAGAGAAAAAACAAAAACAAAAACATTCAGATTGAAAAGGAGAAAGTAACAATATGGCTTGATATTATAGATACAACATCTATAGTAATTCAATGAAAAACATGTTAGAACTAATAAATGATTTCAAGAGGATCACAGTACAAAATCAATACATAAAAACAATGAAAACTAAAAATTAAGATATTTTGCTTTGAGATAGCATAAAAAAGAATAAAAACATGTAAGAATAAACTTCACAAAAGAGTGCCAGATTTTTTCACAGGGTTAAACTACAAAACACTGTTGAAAGATATTAAAGATCTAAATAAATGGAAAGATGTTCCATTCCCATGGATCTGAGGTTTAATATTGTTACCATAGTAGTAATCTCAAAATTGATCTACAGATTCAACGCACAGATGAAATCTCATCTGCCTTTTGTTTTGTTTTGTTTTGCACATGTTAACAAACTGATCCTAAAATTCATAAGTAAATGCAAAGGACCCAGAATAGCCAAAATAATCTTGAATGGGAAGAAAAAATGTACAGGACTAAAATTCATATTTCAAAGCTTACTGCAAAGCTACAGAACTCAAGACAATGCAGTACTAGCAGAGGGATAGACATACATCAGTGAAATAGGTTTGAAAGTGCAGAAGTAAGCTTTCATATTTATGCTCAAATGATTTGTTAAATTTATTTATTTAAATTCAAGTTAGTGGGGCGCCTGGGTGGCTCAGTTGGTTAAGCATCCGACTTCAGCTCAGGTCACGATCTCACGGTCTGTGAGTTCGAGCCCCGCGTCGGGCTCTGGGCTGATAGCTCAGAGCCTGTAGCCTGCTTCCGATTCTGTCTCCTTCTCTCTCTGTCCCTTCCCTATTCATGCTCTGTCTCTCTCTGTCTCAAAAATAAATTTAAAAAAAAAAAGTTAAAAATAAATAAATTCAAGTTGGTTAACATACAGTGTAATATTGCTTGCAGGAGTAGAATTCATCTACTTACAGTGATTCATCACTTACATGTAACACACAGTATTCATCCCAACAAGTTTCCTTCTAAATGCCCATCACCCATTTAGCACATCCCTGCTAAGACTGTACACCCCTCCACTAACTTCAGTTTGTTTTCTGTATCTGAGAGCCTCATATGGTTCAGGGTGCCTGGGTGGCTCAGTCAGTTAAGTGTCCGACTCTTGGTTTCAGTTCAGGTCATGATCTCATGGTACATGAGTTCAAGCTCCACTTCGGGCTCTGTGCGGACAGTGTGGAACCTGCCTGGGATTCTCTCTCTCTCTCTCTCTCTCTCTCTCTCTCTCTCTCTTTTCTCTCTCTCTGCCTCACCCCTGCTCTCTCCCTCTCTCTCAAAATAAATAAATAGACTTTAAAATTTAAAAAAAGAGTCTCTTATGGTTGCATCCCTCTCTGTTTTTATCTTATTTTCCCTTGACATGAAAATTCACTGGGAGAAAAAAAAAACAGTCTTTTCAACAAATGATTCTGGGACAACTGGGTATTTATATGCATTCAAAGTAAAACCCTATCTCACATCATACATAAAATTTAACTCAAAACCAGACATGATGGAGAGATGGAATACTATAAAAATCTTAAGAGAAAATATACAGTAAATGTTCCTTCCCTGGATTAGACAATAGTTTGACATCACTGGTGATGACACCAAAATATATAAATGACAAGAAATTTTAAGTAAATTGTACTTCATCAAAATTTAGACTTTATGTTTCACCATCAAGAAAATGAAACAATCCAGTGAATACAAAAAAAAAATCTGTTGGTAAATTACATATTTGATAAGGATCTTAGATCCAGAATATATATTTAAGTAATTCTTTCATGTCAATAATAAAAAGACAACCTGACTAAAATATGAGCAAAGTATCTAAACACTCATTTTTCTAAAAAATATATGCAAATTGTCCTTAAACATATGAAAATATGCTCAACATTATTAGTTCTTAATGAAATTCACATCAAAATCGCAATGAAATATTATTTCACATCTACTAGATGCCTTATTAAAATAGAAGGCTGATCACAATTGTTGTCAAGGATGTAGAGAAATCAGAAGTCTGATACATTCTGGGGAAAATTGTATAATGGTGCAGCCCCTTGGAAAGCAGTTCGGCAGTCTTCCAAAAGTTAAATATAGATTAACTACATTACCCAGAAATTTCTCTCCTGGGTATACACTAAAGAAATTAAAACATATGTTCACACTAAAGCTTGTATGTGAATATTCATCACAGCAGTATTCACAATAGACAAAAATTGGAAATAACTCAAATGTACATCAAATGAAGAAATGGTAAACAGTGTGGTATATCCACACAGTTAAATATTATTTGACAATGAAAAAAATAAAATGTTCAGACAGGCTATAACATGGATGAATTTTGAAAACATTATACTGAGTGAAAGAATCAAGGCACAAAATATAGCATAGTACAGGACTCCATTCATCTGAAATGCCCAGTAGGCAAATCTATGGAGTTGGAAAGTAGATTAGAGTTTGCCTAGGCTGGACATTGGATGAAGAGCAGTGACTGGTGAGGCACAGGGTTTCTTTTGGAGGGGATAAAAATGTTCCAAAATTTTATTTTGGTGATTTCACAACTCTGTGAATATAGTGTAAAAAAATCATTAACGTGAATTTTATGGTATATGGATTATATTTTATCAAAGCTGTTAAAAAACACACAAAACACCTGGTCACCGTTATTATTTTCCATGAAAACAGCAGTGCTATCCAAGTCATTTACACTGCCAAATAAAAGAAATAGCTGTAATGTCCTAACATTTATGTACTATTGTTCATTTTGTTCTTGACTCAGAAAAGTCCTTCAGGCTATATCATAAAATTTACAAAGTACCCTTTGGCTATTATTTCTGTGGATAAAACTTCAGGGAACAGCTATATTGAAAAGTTTAAATTCTTCTTAAAGTCCCTGATGTCTCTTGACTCACTGTTCTGTGACCTCTGCGCACTCCCACTTTTGACAGCTCGGAGACATGAGCTGTTAAACCATCCTCCTCTGCTTGTCTCCTGGCCACTCTTGCTTCTCCTCCATGTGGGGGTCTTGCCTGATGCTTAACAAAGAGTCCTATGCTGAGGACTGCTTGGAACTATTGCCTTTTTTGGCAAGAACACTCCATGATATATTTCTGATCTAGAACCAAGAGGTATACATTTCTTTTCATGTCATATTTCTTCTTACCTATTATTGTGCCTTCTTGTAATCCTTTTATTTGCTTATCAGATTTTCTTTTTTGTTTGTTTTAGTATTAGCTCAAACTTCAATTCCTTCCTGAATACTTCCGACTGCAATGCATTCTTAATTCTCTGTATTCTAATTACATCCATTTTTTATTCCTTTTATTTAGCATGGGCCACAAATTGCCTGGCAGTTTGTTAGCTCTGCTGAGTATATTATGTGCCAAGCACCATCCAGCATATTTAACCATTTGAATTAATTTTTGTTTTCATTGTCACTATGCAAACCATTCTATGAAATTTCATTATTTCTATTTTTCTGTATATATTAAAATGTCCCCCAAAATCCATTACACAAAAGTTAGAGCTTGATAAATTCTAGCAAAGTACTTAAGTTATCAATTATTTTCTCTTTTTACCTTTTGATTGAAGTATTAAAACCTATTAAATGTGGTTAAAAAATGTTATTTACTCACTGCCACATCTCAGTGAATACCAATAATTTTTCTTTGTATGTGTTTAATTAAAAGACTTTTTCAGAGCAGTTTTAGGTTGACCAAAAAATAAGTAGAAATTACAGAGTTTCCATATATCCTGTCATCACAAAACACAATTTCCATTATTATCAACATGTTTCATTAGTGTGGTACATTTGTACAATCAACAAGCCACTATAGATACATCATCATTAAGTAAAGTCCATAGTTTACATTAGGGTTCACTCTTTGTCTTGCTCATTCTATAGGATTTAACAAATGAATGATTATATGTATCCACCATTACAGTATCACACAGAATAGTTTCACTGCACTGTCACCTAATCTCCACCTATTCATCCCTCCCTCCCTCTCCCAAACCCTAGTTTTGCCTTTTCAAAAATCTCATATATTTGGAACCATGAATCAGTAAGCTATCTTTTAAATTAGCTTCTTTCACTCCTTGCATTTAAGGTTCTCCATGCCTTTCTGGCTTGATAGCTTAGTTCTTTGTATCATTGAGTAATATCCCTACAGCTTGTTTATCACTTTACCTATTGAAGGGTATCTTGATTGATTCCAAGCTTTGGCAATGAATAGAGACCCTATAAACATTTGTGTTTTCTGTAGACCTTAGGTTTTTTGTTTTTGTTTTTCCATGTAAGTGGGCAAATTCCAAGAAGTTCAATGTCTGGATCATATGGTAAGAGTATCTTTAGGTTTCTAGGAACCTAACAAAGAGTCTTCCAAAGTGTCTATGCCATTTTGCATTCCCATCAGTAATGAATGAAAGTTACTGTTGCCCCACTGCCTTGTTGGGATTTGGACTTATGGTATTTTGGATTTTAGCCATTCTAATAAGTGTGTAGTAATATGAAATTATCATTTTAATATGTAATTTTCTGACGACATATGATGTTGAGCATCTCTCTATTTGCCATGCAGTCATCTTCTTTGGTGAAGTGTCTGTCCAGATAATTCACCCATTTTGTAACTGGGCTGTCTGTTTTATTATTGAGTTTTAGGAGTTGTTTGCAAATTTGGGGTACCAATCCTTTACCAGATATATATTTCGTAAATATTTTCTCCCAGTTACTGATTTGTCTTTTCATCCTCTTAACAATCTCTTTCACAGATCAGGAGATTTTTAGTTTTATTTATTTATTTATTTATTTATTTATTTTTAATTTTCAAGAGTTTATTTGAGGAAACATTGATTCAAATATGGCAACACCAAACTGAAAATGGTAGAATACATCTCTAGGAGAAAGAACTTCATAGAGAATCAACAAAACAAGGAAATTATTTGTTCACACTAGCTTAAGTGGTTGACTTACTCGGAAAATAGCTCTAATGTCTTGGTAGCCTACATAAGCAAATTGAAACCTAAGCCAGGATCAATTCCTGTATGCACTTATATCTCAGGAAAAAAAAATGCAAACAGCCAACTAGTTTTTAATTTTAACTGAGTGTAATTTATCATTTTTTTTTCTTTCATGGATTTGGTTTTATATCTAAAAAGTCATCACCAACCTGAAGGTCACCTAGATTTTATCTCCTATGTTAGGAGTTTTATATTTGTGTGTTTAGGTATTTAGATATTTAGATCTATGATCCATGATCCATTCTGCATTTCTTTTTGTGAAAATTAAAAACTCTATGTCTATATTCTTTTTTCTTTCTTTTTCTTTTTTTTTCCTTCATGGGAATGCACCTTTCCTTGAAAACATTTTTTTCTCCATTGAGTTGCTTTTATTCCTTTGTCAAAGATCAGTTGACTATTTTTGTGTGGGTCTATTTCTGGACTCTCTATTCTGTTCTATTTATCTATGGTCTACTCTTTGGTCAATACCACACAGTCTTGATTGTTATTGAGTATTGTCAGTCCTCTGGCTATTATCCTTCAGTATTAGGTTGGCTATTTGGGGTGTTTTGCCTCTCCATAAATTTTCCCATACTCACAAAAAACTTGCTGAAATTTTGATTGAGATATCATTGAATCTATAGATCAAGATGGGAAGAATATACATCTTGACAATATGGAATCTTCCTAACCATGGACATGGACGATCTCTGCATTTACTCATGTTTTTATTTCTTTCATCAGAGCTTTGTAGTTTTCTTCATATAAAACTTCTACACATGTTGTATAGTTATACCTAAGTATTTCTCTCTTTTTTGGTGCTAACATATGGAATTGTATTTTTTAATTTTTAATTTCAAACTCCAATTATTTACTGCTGACATGTAAGAAAGCAGTTGACTTTTGCATATTAATGTGGTATTCTATAATCCTGTATAAACATTTATTAATTCCAGACAATTTTTGTTGAGTTTTTTGATTTTCTACATAGACAATAATGTCATCTGGGAACAAGTAGTTTTATTTTTCTCTTTTCAATCTGTATTGAGAAGAGAAAAATATTTGTTCTCTTTTATTTCCTTTTGTTATTGTATTAGCTATGACTTCCAGTACAATGCTGAACAGGAGTGGTAAGAAGGAACATCTTTGCTTTGTTCCTAATTTTAAGTGAAAAGCATCCAGTTTCTCATCATTAAGTATAATGCTAGCTATAAATATAATATGTAATTTTTATTATATATTATATATATATATGATTATATATAATATATAAAATCAAGTGAAACAAGTTTTCCTATACTCCTAGTTTTCTTTTTTTTAAGTTTATTTATTTTGGAGAGATAGAGACAGAGTGTGACGGGGGGAAGGACGGACAGAGAGGGAGACACAGAGTCTGAAGCAGGTTCCAGGCTCTCAACTGTCCGCACAGAGCCTGATGTGGGGCTTGAAACCATGAACTGCAAAATCATGACCTAAGCTGAAGTCAGACGCTTAACCGACTGAGCCATCCAGGCACCCTTATATTCCTAGTTTTCCAGTAAATTAATTTGGTTTTCTTTGTCAGCAAGGAAGCTACTTTCTTTTTTAATTTTTTTAATGTTTATTTTATTTTTGAGAGACAGAGCACAAGCAGGGGAGGGGCAGAGAGAAAGGGAGACACAGAATCCAAAGGAGGCTCTAGGCTCTGAGCTGTCAGTACAGAGCTGGACGAGGGGCTTGAACTCACAAACCATGAGATCATGACCTGAGCGGAAGTCAGCACTTAACTGAGCCACCCAGGCGCCCCAGCAAGAAAGCTATTCTAAGAACTCTACTCTTTGTGATTCTTTGTGTATGTATCAAAATGCCTCCCAAATTCCATTATTACGCAGAATTTATGGCTTATTAATATTCTAGTGAATTATTTAAGTTATAAGTTTATTTTCTAGTTTTCATTTTCTTTTATTGTCCTGGATTAAAGTACTGAAAAAAAGCTGTTTTATTAAATATGGTAGATGTGTTCTTTTTTTTTACTCACTGCCACATCTAAATGAATTCCAGTTATTTTTTTTTTGTTTGTATTTTTCTTCATCTGAAGTCTCTAAGTTAGAAAGTGTGTTCTAAAGAACACTAATACTTTGAGATGTGTAACCAAAGAGTACTGAATAAGTACCCCTATTCTTCTTGGAAATACCTACTGTACATTAATACTAAAGGTTCTGAGAAACCTTACAAGAAAGAATCCTGAATAATTCTACCAAATATACTTGATTGTGAAACTTCGCTTTTCACTTACTCATATTCCACATATTTAGTGAACCACAAAATATACCTTGAGGAATGCTTCTAGTGGCTCTGTTCAAGTCATGAAATAAATAAGGCACACATTTTTTTTCTTTCTCTACTAGATATGATGCTTCAGGCACATATGAGGGTTGATGGGGGTGGGAGGGAGGGGAGGGTGGGTGATGGGTATTGAGGAGGGCACCTTTTGGGATGAGCACTGGGTGTTGTATGGAAACCAATTTGAAAATAAATTTCATATATTAAAAAAAAAGAAAGAAAGATCAATACATCCTGCACAGCCAACATTTTTTTCTGAATTTATTGGCTTATTTATTTCTGAGACAAAGTGAAGGTCTTTTCAGCTGTCATGTAGGTGAATAGTGAATATTGAATTTGGTAGAATCACTTTATGATCACGTTTAAAACACACTGGGTCCAGTCTATGGTCCTCATGAGAAGCAGCCATGCAGAGACACTGAACATCCGTGTCACTGAAACTGATCCCTGCTCATCTCTGGTTCGCAGTGTCTTCTTCTGTAATAGGACCAGACAACTTCCAACATCATCAAGCTCTAGAACTTGATGGACATGTCTGCATCTTCATTTAGATTTGTTACACCAGTCCTGTCCCCACTTTGTGCTTCTTCAGTAGGTGTGTGCTCTAAGGCTGGAACTCCTGGCTTCCCATCATCCAGGGTAGAGTGGCAGGAAATGTCATGGGGAAACAAAAGGATCTGATTTGAAGTGTCACATCAGCTTATTCAAAAAGATTTAAAAGGAGAACTACACATTTTTCAGGTTAACATCTTTTTTCCTTTTGACTCTATAAAAACACAAGGTCCCTTATAACCTACTATTCTCAGTGGAATTTGTATTTAGATTAAAGAATGGCTTAAGAGTTCTTTAATGCACTGAGGTTATCATTGAAGTATTTATGGCAAATTATAATATAAAGTAACAGCCTCACTCTGTGACTGGTTAGCTTAGTTATAGGGTCATAAAATGATAAAGTATAAAATTGGAGGGGAACTTGGAGGTCATTGGTCTGACTCAAAGCAAAACAGGAATCCTCCAAGCTTTCCTGAGGAAGATTATTCACTCTCTGTATTAACTAAACCAGTGAGGGCAGAGTCTCAGTCTCTGGGAAACTAGTTCCAATCTAGGGCAGCCCACTCTATTGTTTGCACAGCAGTGCTGCTTCCCCAAAGCCCTGACACTAACTTACAATGATGGAGCTCACTTGAAATTTCTTACTA
The DNA here is from genome assembly GCF_018350195.1 of Panthera tigris. Classification (NCBI taxonomy): domain Eukaryota; kingdom Metazoa; phylum Chordata; class Mammalia; order Carnivora; family Felidae; genus Panthera; species Panthera tigris. The sequence goes on along the minus strand of NC_056667.1, from coordinate 108,490,645 downwards.
CTGGCCTTTTTGCCACAAAGGTTAGTTGGCGATTAGATATCTCCAATAGCAACTGAATATGTACTTCAAATTCTGGACAAAGAGTCACCTGCTGACCTCAGGCACAGGCTTACTCCTAATCTGGGGCTTGTTATTTCAGCAACAATTGCTGATTTTCAACATTCTTTCATGTGCTCTACCACATTAGGCCTTCCAAAGACTCCTGGGGAAGAAGTTAGAGCATTACTGATGTTCATCAAGAGAAAAGAAGTCTCAGGGGAGTTAGGTGATGGATCCTAAACCACACACTCCTGGGTATGGCCAACCGGACTCCAACTCTCAGGTCTTCATAATCTCACTGAAGGGTCTCAGTGGTGTTGCATCTACCATTGGTGTTCAAACACTAGTGTGTATTGGGGTTGTCTGGAATACTTATTGTAGGTGTAGATTCCCAAAGATGCTACCTCAGTGGCTCTGGAACATGTGTTTTCCAGTCTCTCATCCAAGTCTGTGGCTGTGTGTCTAGGTCAGGAGATTAGACTATGATCACAGACCTTTCACTTCTCATCAGCCTTTCTGGCAACAGTAGTGAGTATGAAGTACAGACTTCTATGCCTGCTATGAGGAATATATCCCACAGAACCCCTAATAGAGGTTGTTCAACAATGCTGCCTATTTGAGCTTCCCAAGTAATCTCTGAAATATCAAAATATTCCCAACCTGATTCCCATTTTACCCTACTCAGGATTGCAAGGAATATTAGTCTTTGTGATCCAATCAATCATTTATTCATTTAGTTATGTTTTATTACTACAAACCATGGAACTAGCTATTTTATGTTTCTATTTGTAGTACTCTGGACACTGTTAAACTCCTTTGAATAAGCCATAGCTGTAAACCATGAGCTATTTATCCTATAAATATTTATTGAGGGGCTCCCTACCATGTAATCAACACAATGCAGGTTTAGAATACAAAATACAACAAAATAGGCATGTTTTTGCACTCTTGCAGAAACTTAATTTCAGGCTCCATTGTTTTTTTTTTATTTTTTTACATTTATTTATTTTTGAGAGATAGAGTGAGACAGAGCACGATCAGGGGAGGGGCAGAGAGACAAGGAGACACAGAATCTGAAGCAGCCTCCAGGCTCTGAGCAAGCAGTCAGCACAGAGCATGATGCAGTACTTGAACCCATGAACCATGAGATCATGACCTAAGCTGAAGTCAGACGCTTAACTGACTGAGCCACCCAGGCACCCCTAGGCTCCATTGTTTTAATTGAGATGTTATTCTTATTACAGAGAAAGCAACTGATCACAAAGTATGTTATCTATTATTTGATATAGAATATCTGCTAATGATTGTTTGGAGTCATCTGGCATTATAAAGTCAGACTTTGTAATAAAATGATGAAAAACAAACATGAATATGCAAAGAGACAGATGAGGTGAAGCCATGTGACTGTGGGAGGTGCTGGAGGCTGACCAGACATTTGACAATAAGTGTGACACTACACTAGTGTGGCCTGAGAGCAGAGACCAGGTGTCATGGTCAGGAACAACTTCAAGAGCAGAGCACATAACCCATGGTCTCTATGTCTAGTCTCTTAGGGGGCTAGAACAGGGAGGATAATGAGTCATGTTAAGGATGTTTTAAGAATGGATAGATGAATGCATGGACAGACGATGGGTTAGAGTCTAATATCCATTAAAGCAGAGAGATTGTGAAGGATTTTGTTTTTTTTTTTATTTAGAACATCAAATTTGTCTCTTAAATGGTAAAGAAAGGGAAAAAACAAATTATTCTGTTTAATTCTTATCATAAAAGAAACAAAGGACCCAGTAGCTAATGTAAAAGTGAGACCTTATGAGAAGGAGACAGTGTTACCTTAGAACTGGAACATCCATCCCAGTTTCGTCTTGGTCTGCTATGCCCACCCACTCTCAAAGTGCCAGGAACTACCTTCTATGAGCCCCATTTCTGGTGACAGACTAAGACCACTTACCCTGTCTCACTTCTATCTATCTGCAAAATCATATATTTATTCCATTCTCTATCTTTCCTGGATTCAGAGATCATCACTGTAAACAATACATAAATAAAATAAATACATAAACATCATAAACATTTTTTACTGAAACTTCACTCTCTTATCTTTCTCTGCATCAATCACACTCATTCCACAAAACTCCAACCCTAGATCACTTCAGTGTCTGCTGTTGTCACTTTTACAAATATGTTACTAAGCATCATTTGAGAAAAACAAAAAACTCCATACATGGTGCCTAACCTAAAATCGTGAGAACAGACCTCCTATATTTCCATAAAAAAGCCCTCTTCCCCAATTTTCTACAGAGACTTCAAATTTCTATAGCCCCCTCTTCATCTCATCTCCTCTCCCAGCAGATATTCTTCACGATAGAGACAGACTCCACTCACAGGGAGTTTTCCAAACTTCCAACACCCAACACAGATGTGTGCAGATGAGAGTCTCAACCTGCCCCATCTTAGGAGAAGAGGCCTCCACTGCACCCCATTCTTTCTGTCTACCTTTAGGGACAGATTTTTTATCCTTCCTTTCCTCTCCTTCTGACTTTTTCCCATCAGCATGTTAACCTAACTCACCTTATGTTAAAAGAAAAAATCTACCTCAGTCACACATCATTTTGGTAATTTCCCAAACTCTTGGGATTGTCCACACTCACTGTGTGCCCTTAACTTCCTTCCAATCACCTCTGAACACAGACCATCCAGCTCAGGCTGCTTATCATCAGGGTCACACTGACTTCTTCCCTTCCAGGTCAGATGGACTTCTCCGGGCTCTATGCTAGGAGGTTTTCAGCATCAACCAGCACCACTCCATGCCCTTCTTGATACTACACCAGCTCATTTCTCTACACACACATTCTACCTGCTTCACAGCCTCTGCATAGAACCTTGTTGCTTAATGTGAGTATTCCTGTGGGGCCTTAGGATTTTGTTTTTCTTATTATCACCTTTTCTCTGGGAGAGCTCATTTGAAGAGTAATGATGGCTTCAATTTATATAGTGATAACTCAAAAATCTACAATTTCAGTACAGATTTTTCTTGTACAGTTCAGTCATGTATATCCAACTGTTCACTGGATTCTCAACCTGGATATCCACAGGTACTTTAAATATGGATTGTAAACATGGGATAGTACTGGAATATTGTGTAGTCAATGTTAAATAAAACATTGGTTAGTTTGTGGACTCATTTTATTTCTCTGTTTAACATTTGTAAAAACAACTTTTCTGGAGTAGATTGACATATTCTGTTAAAAACTTACAGTGACCCATTTTGCTTGCACTGTTGCATCACAAAGGATGTGACCAGGGACCATGACCTGCTGATGTGTATGTATATTTACATACAGACAAACCACTCATTAGATACAAGGTAGAAATATCAAACCAAAAACTTTGCCTTTTTTAGGTCGAATACCCAATTCCCAAAGTTAGTTACAGTGGGTTTGTTTTTATTACAGGATATATTCAGATTTCTGTATTCTTCATTTGATGTAACAGAATGCTATTAATCTAAATATTTGTAAAAGTACTTATATCCAGATTTTAAAAAATAATCAGCAGACTCAACATAGCATTGATCATCTCTTCTCACTGCCCACAGAACAAAACACATCAGAATACGATGCACTCCTCCTCCAGATCTCTCTCTCTCTCTCTCTCTCCAAAAGACCCTACTATCTAGCAGTTTCCCATCATCTCTGCTCCTGCCTATCCCCACATCCAAATAAATGCAACTATTATTATTATACTTCTTAATGTACTATAGGCTTTTGAACAGTTTTCTTCATACTCATGTTCTTTTGAGAAGAGGCAAAGGGAGCAGCCTGAATATGGGCTTCTTCAAATGTGCTGATGAATATTTTGACCTGGAAAACCAATAGGAGTCATACTGTTTAGAGTTACAAGGTGCATTAGTCTATATATGCTATGCTATGCTACGTTAATAAATAAAAGCCAAAATTCAATTGGTTTAACAGATCCAATGATGGATGATTTGTGTCTCACTCAAGCAAAATCCAATGGAGTTGGGTGGTAGTCTTATATTTTGTACCTCTGCCACCTGAAACAGGGAACCCAGGGTTCCTGGGTTCCTGGGAATCACAGAAAAAGAAGAGAGGCCTAGCGTATCATATGGGATATGGTTAAGGTCCAGACTTGGAAGTGGTTTACATCATGTAAATCTACAACCCACTGCCCACAACAGTCCTGTGGTCACAATCAATTACAACAGAGGCTGGGAAATTAACATTTGGTTGCACAACAGTCTCGATCACAGTAAGGAATATGTTTTGTTTAAAATGCCATGTTAATTAGAAAGAAGCCTAAGTTGAACAAATCTTAAGAAAAAAAAGTTTTCAACACTAATTAAATTTGATCATCTTTAGTAAGATAAAAATGCAGTCCTGTTTCTTTGACAAAGGTTTAGAAAGAAATGAGACAGAGACTGATGAGCCTTACTTCTGCTGCAGCAATCTCTGGAATATAGTATCCGAGGGTGCTAGTCTTCTGATCATCAGGAGCTGGAAGGAGAAGCATACAGAAGCCTGATTGGCTGGGAGTTTTGACAGCTAACATGGTATCAGAAGATAATTTAACCTCTTCTGGGTTCTCCTGTGGCACTCACCACTAAAAGCTGGTGCTTAGTACAATCATGTCTAAGATCGTCCACTAATGATTGCAACCACGCTGAAGAGCAAATCTCAGGCCTCACAAAAGTCTTACAATGGGAGCAGGACTAACAGGAAAGTTCAGTGGGCAGGTGGTGCCACTGTTACCTGCTTTGTCCAGAATCTGATAAACCAGCCACTCTTCTTTCTGCAAGAGCTTGGGATTAAGCAATCTGTTAAACCAAGAAAGGTTATCCATTTACATCAGAAAGAAGTTTTGATATGTTGCTTTCAGCTGGCATCTGCCAAACTTTCTCCATAACCCACCCATAATTTAGGACTGCCTCCTCCACTGATGTTCAAATCACCATCCTCTGGATTACTAAAGTGGACTCTTAATTGGATTTTCAGCTCCCCTGGTCCACTAGACCTGTTCTAGGCAGTAGAGTCACTTCCAGCCTCACCTTCAATTCGTTCTCCATACTGGAGTCAAAAGCATGGTTTGCCTAAATAAAACATCTAAATGTCATGGTCATCTTTAAAATGCTTCCAGCTGCTCATGCAGTATAACCTGAGTTCCATGGCTTCATGACCAGGTCCTTCTCACCTCTCCACTTTCACCCTTCCCTCCTCTCCCCATGTTGTATATAGATTGGCATTCCTTTTTTTTTTTTTTAATTTTTTTAACGTGTATTCAGTTTTTGATAGAAACACAGCGTGAATGGGGGAGGGGCAGAGAGAGAGAGGGAGACACAGAATCCGAAGCAGGCTCCAGGCTCTGAGCTGTCAGCAAAGAGCCTGATGCAGGACTCAAACTCACGGACTGTGAGATCATGACCTGAACTGAAGTCAGACGCTTAACTGACTGAGGCAGTTACAGGTGCCGCTACAGATTGACATTCTTTACCTTCCTTGGAAGTGGCAACATTTTTCTAATTCCTGATCCTTAATATACCCTTTCCCCTCTGTCTGAAATGTTCTTCCATCCACCACCACCTAACTCTTGCCAAGCATTCAAGTCCCAGCTTAAGGCTTTCCACAGCCACCCTGCACCAAGTTGGAGAGATTAAGGTCACCTCTTGGCAACTTCCACCACCCTGCAATTGCTACTCCATGTTTATTGCCTCCTTAGACAAAACTATTTAATTCATCATTCTATAATCAGCGCATAGGACAGCAGAAGAGGTACCAAATAAGCAATTACCAAATTAAGAACTTCCACTCTACCCCTTTCCATCTGGCTAATTCCTACTTGTCATTCTGACTTCAGGTGTCACCCCACTTCTTGAAGTCTACTGTGACTCTAGTTTGGACATGGCACACAGTGATTCCCTCCACCAGGGCCTCCATCTCACTGTGGCATAATTGTCTGTCCCCACCATTTGAAGAAAGGACAGAGATGGTGTTTACTTGACACAGTATCTCCAGTTACCATTACAACCCCCAGTACAGAGTTAGCACCAGTGAGATCTACCAGATGCAAGAATGAATCCAGCATAGCTTGCTATCTAAGCTGGAATTTTGACATAGTCTGACAGGCAGACAAATCATGGTTGAGATAACCTTCATAAATTATCTTAATTAACAAGAGGTACCCAATTTTGTTGACCTCTCTGGGAAGTATCTTCCCTCCATGTGTGCATGGAGGTGCATTGGAAAGATCTTCCAGGGAGAGACTAGGTCATTCTCTAAAACCTCTCTGGATCTGCTTCAATGTTCAGACAGTCTCTCAGGCAAAGTCCAGAGTCCTACCACTCCAACCTAACCATTATCAAGGGGCCCTTCACAGTGATTGTAAGGTCATTTTGTTTCCTGATACCCAGAGACCAAGTCAGACCCATGAGTCTTATTATAGTAATATCAGTGCAAAATGAACAAGATCAATCCTAGTAAAACAAATAAGGTCCTTCAAAGAATATGGGTTTTGCCAGTATGTGGTCACGATGCATTCATATTTTTTTATCAACATTCACTGAATATGTGATGAGTGCCAAGAGAGAGATTAAATGCTGCACGTGCATGAACACTGCATTCCTTATAATTGTTTGAGTGGCAGAAGTTATCTCTGTTTCCAAAGATGAAGAAACTGAAGCTGGGAAGAGTTAAATAAATGGCATGGGGTGCCAGGCCCCCATTCATGTAACCCAAAGCTTATGTTCTATTCTCCAAAATCCTCTCATGGACAGGATCAGTTATTTGTCAACCATCACAAAGAAGACTGCCCACAAGAACTATTTCCCTGCCTTGGCCAGTCTCAATCTTCTTCACTTTTCCCTTCACTCATGCTTTGTGAAGCCCCAGGAGTCTCCTGGAGGAGTCTTCATGTGTGCTCGTGTGTCATTCACCCCCGAAGCACCACAGCCTCCTGCCCAGAGCTGCTCTCAGTGTGCTGGGGTAAAGGTTTCTCCCTCCATCAGCAGGGTCTGAGTCTCACTGCCTGGGGACTAATGTCTTCTGAATTTTAGTCCAGACACCCTGCATTACATAAGACCCAAATACAGTTCCACAGGGAACATGGGCAGGTGATATCTACATTACTGTATTTCAGTCCCATGAAATGTGTCCTGTGTCCCATGAAATAGTGTCCCTGTGGCACTAGAGCAGCCTCCCTGTGCCTTGACCTTTTCTTCCTTCTCCTAGTAATCCCTCAGTCGTGAAAATACATTCTTATTGGCTTATCTATGTCATCCTTTTAGGATTTATCTTGGGATATGGCTACATAAATATCTTCTTACTACACTTGAGAGTCCCAAGTATGAACATACAGAAACAGAAAGAGCTGTTTGAACTAGACACTATAAAGGACAATAAACTAAACAGTTCTCCCTGGTCTGTGTGTGCTTTAACTCAGCTCCTATACCCTTCACTCTCTTCCCTGAGGGGAGGGGAGATTAAACTGTGGAAAACTCAAGCTCCAGAATCCTATTATGGCAGTGTAGTGGTGGTGACATTCTTCCTTCTCATCCAGGAGCTCATGGGCATTCCTGTGTGATTCCCTCTGTGCCTACAGAGTGCTCTGCTATAGAACTGCTCTTGGAGACACTTATGGGGTGTCCATCTCCCATAGTCAATGAGAATGAACTTCTATCATTTATGGGTGTTTCATATGTCCCCTGTGCAGTGGACTCACCTAGGAGTATTGCTGTGACATTTCTGGTTTTATGAGGAGGCAGGAAGATAGCTCTCAGCCCTTCTTCTGAAGCCCACTTGAGGGACTGTAGCTTCTGTGCCAGCTGCTGGCAGCCATGGGAAAAAGAGTTGTGGAGATCTGGAGAATTCTAGCCATTTGTCTTTACTAGATCATGACTAACATTTAGTGTTCTTGGCAAGTAAAATGGTTTATACTAAGAAAGGAACTCTGAAATATCAGGGTTTGTAAAAAGACAAGAATATATCAGGTTTTGCCCATCATGTATCTGTGACACTCATGTTGTTTTTTATGTGACAGACTTTGTAGACAAATAAATGCCTGAGGAGCATGGCTGGAGTGAAGCTGCAGTGTGGTCCTGGGGCTTGTAGGGGACAGCGGTGATGCCCCTTGGCCTGACACACAAGTCAGGAAGGGCAGTGATTGTGTGGGACAGAAGTAGCCCTGAGGGAAGAATGGCTGGGAGCTGGGAGAGTCCACTGGGGGCTCTGCTGGGTCCTGGAGGACCCAATGTGGGTGCCCAGGATGAGTAGACAGCTTCAGGCTGAGAGCAAAGAGCTCTGACTGCCAGCAATGAAGCAGATGGCTCTTTGGAGGAATTATTATCCTGATACCTACTGGGTGGGAAATCCAGTCCTCAGATTCTTGCATAGGGATTCTTGCAGCCAGGAAGCTTCTCCTGCCCAAACAACTTTTCCTAGATGTTTTCCTAGGACACCTGCTGTTCATTATTCTGTCTTCACTCAACAGTGCCACCTGCCTATGCCATGCCAGGCATGTTCTAAACCTGGAGACACGGCAGTGACCAAGTGAGACCCAGATCCTGTCTTCACCAACTCCCCAGGCTAGGACAAGTCACGTTAGCAAGACATGAGAAATTGAGTGTACAAACATGAAATGTTAGGGGGCGTCCAGCTGGCTCAGTCGGTGTAGCATGTGACTCTTGATCTTGGGGTTTGAGTTCGAGCACCACGTTGGATGGAAAGATTACTTAAAAATAAAGTATTTTTAAAAACAAGTAAACAAACATGAAATGTTAGGTCAGGATCACTCTGAAACAATGTGACAAGGTTCTGGTATCACAGTAGACTTTTCAGCCTTGGAGATTAAACAGTTGCTAACAAAAGCAATTTACTTAACATTCTTCTAAGAGAATAGAGACGGTGTGGGGCTGGATTTGACTGGCTTCATTTCAGAACTCCTTTCAGTATTAAGAAGGGAAAGGTGATTATTCCTATCCTGTGTGTCCTAGTGATATTGGGAGGAGATGGACAGCTGTTCTATAAACTAATAAATGAATACATTTTACAGTAAAATGAGTATATACACATTACATAAATAGAATTATGTATATGTATTTTTAATCCTAATATATGGTATGATCCTTTAGAATCCAACCATGTCTAATTGGTCTTTAAAACCACAATATAGGGGTGCCTGGGTGGCTCAGTCGGTTGAGCATCTGACTCTTGGTTTCAGCTCGGGTCATGATCTCACAGTTTTGTGGGTTTGAGCCCTGCATTGGGCTCTGCGCTGACAGTGAAGAACCTGCTTGGGATTCTCTGTCTCCCTCTTTCTCTGCCCCTCCCCCACTCATACTGTCTCTGTCTCTCTCTTATTATTAAAATAAATAAATAAACTTAAAAAAACACAATATACATGCTGTCAAAGGTCCTTTATATAGTTTTTTTTTTTTTTGGTAACAGATGAATATATGAATAATGTAACTCACATATGAGTAAGGCATGCATCTTCAGCTCTGGAATGTAATTAAAGCACTCCCTGTAGCATCTTAAAATCTGTGAACCCTCAGTAGCTTTCTGTCTTATCCTCCTTCTGCTTCCAACCTCTCCCTCCCAGTAAGTCCCTGGGCTCTTACATGCTTCCAAATGTTCCAAGGGCCAGGGCTGTCGTACCACTCCATTCAGGGAGACTTACTGCCCAGCAGTGACCTGTGCTCTGCACACATGGGGGAGAATCCCTCAGCACTCACCATGCTACAAGGCACAGACAGTACCAGGAAACCTCTGCTGGTCAATGGAGACCACTGCCACTGGGAGAGTGGGGCACTCCATTGACCCTGGTGTCCCATAATCACCACAATGCTGGAGCCTGTGCAGGCTGGAGTAGGAGGTCCAGCTCAGGTAATGTGAAGAGGCCTTCAACACAGCTGGACCTGACTTTCACCTTTTGTGGCCACATCATCACGTAGCCTCTCCTGACCCCAAGGGCCCCAGGAAGGACAATATCCAATCACACCTAGTTTTGATGTTCAAGTACTATTGCTCATAGTGTCATGACTCTTTAAATCACTTGGAGCCACTGCTTCTAGGAGCAGCCTATCCCTGGGACACAGATGATCATGAGCCCCTAGACCCCAGAGTCAGACTGACTGTTGGTTCTTTTTGATTCTGGGCCAGCTTGGCAATCAGCTTGCCTTTTCATCTCGTTCAAACCTTGAGAATTTTATTTCAGGGGACTTGTTCATCTCCATCCACCTGGAATTTGTGATCCCAGGCCATAAGGCTCTCCCCAACAGGTGTCAGCTGCTTTGAATCTCAGACAAAAGCATGAGATGTCCTATCCATTCCTTTCCCTAAAGCCTTGGGCTCTGAGCATTCGTCCACCCTACCAAGCAAGCTGACAGTTTGGCACAGGAATAGGAATAGTTTCTTAACAGAGAATAATTCAATAAAGCCCTTACTCAGTAGATTTCCCCACTATTTTAAAATTAGAATTGTTTATTTTATTTATTAATGTATTTGTATACCAGTTTCCTCAACAATCTTTATCATGTTCTTTTTTTTTAATATATGAAATTTATTGTCAAATTGGTTTCCATACAACACCCAGTGCTCATCCCAAAAGGTGCCCTCCTCAATACCCATCACCCACCCTCCCCTCCCTCCCACCCCCCATCAACCCTCAGTTTGTTCTCAGTTTTTAACAGTCTCTTATACTTTGGTTCTCTCCCACTCTAACCTCTTTTTTTGTTTGTTTGTTTCTTCCCCTCCCCCATGGGTTTCTGTTAAGTTTCTCAAGATCCACATAAGAGTGAAACCATATGGTATCTGTCTTTCTCTGTGTATCATGTTCTTTAAAAAGGCATTGGGAATAAAAATAGTTATCTTTTCTGATTCCAGAGGCTAGGGAGGTATTGGGACTAGAACAGACATGAGGTAGTCTGACCCCCACACTCACTAGTGTATCTCACTGCACTTCTGGTAGCATAATGGATACCACCACCTGCAGCCAGTGGAGGGCAGTTCAGAGAATGGCCACCCAGCCATTCCTGTTAATTTATCTGGATGTATCAGGTGATTTTAATGCCAGTGAATGTGACCAGATTTACAGCCTGGAGCCTGGAGGTGAGGACAGCAGCCTTGGGCATTTTATTGAATACCCCCTTGGCATCCATTCAGAAATCCCCAACAACTCCCAGTGGATGAGCATGACAAGAGTGTATGTGGAAGTGCTTCATAAACTGTAGAGTACTAAACAAATGTGAACGGCAGTTAACAGTAATTATTACTGATAATACCCAGGAGAGGTCAGAGCTCTCTCATCAACAGTCTGGCTTTCTGGAAAGCAGTGGATTTAAGACACACACAGCTGCACACTTAGCCCTTTGGAGACTCTCAGGCTTGGTTCCCCAGTACCATTGTCAGTGTTTCTCATGTATGTTATGTACACTTTCCCTTGTCAGTTTCCCAAGGATGTTCATGCTCACCCCCATCACCTTACCTGTTAACATTTGCCAGGTGCTCTCTCCAGCTGAACTTGCTTTCAGAGCTCTTTGTAGATGAACTTTCACACCTCACCAGAGCCTCTGAGGTGGAGCCATTATTATCTAATCTCTGTTCTTCAGATGAAGAAACTGGAGAGGTGAAGCACTTTGTTCAACGTTAAAAGGGAGAATGCAAGTACAAGGCAAATACAAGTCCTGGCACACAGGAAGAGCAGAAGGAGCTGGACTCATGGTCAGAAGAGGAACTGTCACCTACCTATGAGCTCTAAGGACTGTTAACCTGTCCTGACCAGGAGAAACCACTGCTTCAGTCTCCTGCCTTTTGATTTGTGCCATTTTCTACACACACACACACACACACACACAGTGATATTGTGTTTTTTAATAAGAAATATATATTTAATTTTCATCCTCTTTCTGGTTTTCCTAAAACCCTTGAAATTTCCTAAGGTTTGAGAGCAACTAAGGTGTCCTTTGTTATGTTAATAGTGATTCTTGGAACCCAAACAGGGCTGATTGCCAGGGAGCCAACCCTGTGATTAAAAGGTTGAAACTGTCAGTCCCACCCCTGACCTCAGGAGAGAAGAGTGGGGCTGAGGTTCAGTTCAGTGACCCAGAGCCAATAATTTAATCAATGGTACCTGTGTAATGAAGACTCTGTAAAACCCCAAATGGGCTGGGTTCAGAGAGCTTCTGCATTGGTGAACATGTGTTGGTGCTCGGGGGAGCAGCACCTGAACACCATGGAAGCTTGGTGCCCTTCCCCCAAACCTCACTCTATGCATCTACCATATAGCTATTCCTGAGTTATGTCGTTGTATGATCATCTGGTGATCTAGTAAAACATTCTGAGTTCTGTGAGCCTTTCTAGCAATACTTAAACCAAGGAGAGGTATGATGGGAACTTTTGCTCTGTAGTCTGTCAGAAACACAGGTAACAATGGGGGTTTATGTCTATCATCTGAATTGGGGGGAGGGCAGTCTCGTGGGACTAAGCTCTCAATCTGTGGAATCTGATGCTATCTCTGGGTAAATAGTGTCAAAACTGAGTTGAATTTTAGGAAACAAAGCTAGTATCCTGACAATTCCTGGAATGTGTGGGGAAATTCCCCCTCCAACACATTGGAATTGAGTCTAGGAACCCAAAATACACACACACACACACACACACACACACACACACACACACCCAGTACCTCAGCATTCCCTGCCCAGGCCTAAATGCCCCTCCTCTGTGCTTCCCAGACCTTCTGCTTCTCCTGCAGAGCATATAAGGATGCAATCAAGATTGTAAGACCCTGGAGCGTCTGAGTGGCTCAGTCAGTTAAGCGTCCAACTTCAGCTCAGGTCATGATCTTGCGGTCCTTGAGTTCAAGCCCCGTGTCGGGCTCTGTGCTGACAGCTCAGAGCCTGGAGCCTGTTTCAGATTCTGTGTCTCCCTCTTTCTCTGAGCCTCCCCTGTTCATGCTCTCTCTCTCTCTCTCTCTCTCTCTCTCTCTCTCTCTGTCTCAAAAATAAATAAACATTAAGAATTTAAAAAAAATTAAAAAAAAAAAAAGATTGTAATGCCCTGAGAACATGCGCATTCTTTCCTGTGCATTTCTGTAAATACATACCCCACACAAAGATCTTCTTATAGGAGATGGCTGTATGATTTTTAACTTGAATTATCTGATGCTTGGGAAAAGAATAAGGGGTATACAATTTGAATTTCGCATATTTATTCATTGATTAACCTCATGAACATCGAGTCATTGATCACTGAATGTGTTCTATGCACACTTTCTTCTTGCAAAGTGGTGGTATTCTTTGATATGACCAGCTACAACCAGAAAAAAAAAATGACAGGAAATATTTCCGAATTATTTGGTAAATATAACACTAGGAGAATTGTTCTTGGCAATATGAGTATGAAGTACATTGCTATGGAAACCAAAGGAAAGATGAAATTAATTTAGGCCAATCGTAGAAGGTTAGAGTCCTTCAGAGGAAAAATAAAAGGCTATTTCTCATTACAATAAAATGGATTTCCCATTCTAAAGAAAATATATGTGTTCTTTTCCTTGTTCCCTCACTGTGTCCCCACTGTGCTAGAGTCAGACACTTTCACAAGAATAAACACAGATAGTGAGAAGAGCATTGATGAATGGTTCCCATTCACTCACAGCTGGGCCATGCCTGGTTGGGACCGGTGGGGGGAGACACACAGACACAAATAAGACAGGAGGCCACAGTCTTCTTTTGACACATACTACAACTACTAATTTATTCTCCATCTTTATACTTTTGATATTTCAAAAAATAGTGTATCAACTAAAATAAGACAGTTCATAACTTTGAGATTAGCATTTTTCACTTAACATTATTCCTTGAAGTTCATTCAAGTAGTTGCATATCAATAGTTTCTTGCTTTTATGGTTGAGAAGTAGCCTATGGTGTGGATTACTGCAGTCTGTTTAACCATGTGCCCAGTGAGTCATTTCCAGGTTTGGCCTCTATGAACAGAGTCCCGATGTGTTTGTTTTTTGTTTTTTGTTTTTTTTAATCTCCTTTGAGATTTTCTATTTGACCCAAGGATTACTTAGAAAGAAGTATGCTGCTTAAATTCCGTGTGTTTGAAGATGTCCTTGTTGTTTTTCTTTGATACACTTCTACTTTGTTTCTATTCTAAAACACACTCTACATGATTTCCATTCTTTTAAGTTAGTTAAGGTTTATTTTATGATTCGGGATATGTTACATTATTAATAAAACTTTGAACACTTGTGTAAAGTTTTTATGTGAAAATAAGTTTTTCTTTCTCTGGGAACAATCCCATGATGTGTAAGCACTTGAATAGAATGTAGATTCTGCTGTTGTCACTTAGAATATTCTATAAATATTAATTAGACATTTTTGTGCAATGTTGTTCTGATCTTCTCTCTGTCTGATTTTTTTCTAGTAGTTCTATACATTGCAGGGAGAGGAGTGTTTAATTCCCCAACTACAAATGTGCATTAGGTGATTTCTTCTTTCAGCTGTCAGTTTTTGCATCATGTATTTTAGAGCCATATTGTTTTGTGTATACACATTTATTGTTATTCTAAGCCCCTTCTCTTTCTCTGCTTTTATCTTGCTCTTTTGGCTAGAGAGAACAGAATTTTTAAAGTTGTTTGTCTACATCTGTTAGAAATCCTAGCCTTCATAATTAGCCCTGGATAGACTAGAACCAACAAATACTTTTATTTAAATATGTTTATTTCATTTTCATTAATGTTAGAAGCTAAGTAATAAAAATAACATCACATCCATAAGTAAAATGACATTACTTTGACATTTTCCTCCGCTCTCCCAGAGAAGAGGATAAAGTTTCCCTTTACCCAGCTGAATCAGGAGTTTAGGAATGCCTGGGAGGCAGAGAAATGGGTGTTCTAACTCCTTGGCTAGAGACTTGTTGAAAAGCAAGGAACCGTTGTTTGCATTTGTCTTTTCTCGTGAGGATGTTTTGTGGATATTGCAGGTCAAGAATGATGCTGTAGGCAGGGTTGAGAAACAGTAGCTAACTGTTACCAAGCAAAATTAGGATGTCATCTCTAGGATTTATGCTTTGACCAGGTAGTGCCTATGTTTGAGTTGGTGCCACTTCACTCTGTCATCCCCACATGGTGACCTATGAATTTCCTCTGTGTCCTCAGACTGCATGCTCACTGCAGAGAGAGAGCCAACTGCATACATACATACACCCAGGCACCATGCAGGGCCCACTACATATGTTGCAGCCTGCTGAATGGGAGTTTCTACTGAAACAGTGTAAAATAAGAGATGCAATCATTCCAAAGGAGCTGCCAGGACATGTGCAGGATTTGTAAAGAAAGCTGGTTACATGTGTCTTGAAACCACTCACCCAAAGTTGGAATATAAAATGTTAGCTGGTTGGGAATTAGAAGGAAATTTGGTGGGGGATATATTTGGAGGGAGCTCCTGGAGCCTGTGAGTCTTGTTCTCCAAACAAATGAAGAAGCTCAAAAGAGAGAATCAGGTCTTGTTTGACCCTGTCCAATAGAATCAAATGGTAGCAAATAGGTTAAAAAAAAAAAAAAAAAAGCAACCCACAACACTTGAGACCCACCTTTGTATTAGTAGGAGATGAGGATGAAGAAACAAACATACAAATGAAAAACAGTTGATGAACATGGATTGTGCAGCTCATATGGGTCAAAGAAATCACAGGTGAGAGACCTGTTACGCTGAGGGTTCAAGAGAGGGAATTAGTTTAAATATCTTCTGAGCCCAGAACAGAAGGCCAATCTACATCATGAAAATTATGAAAGAACTTTCTTGCCTCCTTTAGCTCTCTGTCTCCCAGTTCCTCTTTCTTAGAAAGATGGTAGAGGAGAGAGTGGACAGACATAGATCAGGCCACACCTCACCTTAGGAAGGCAGGATGACCATGTACTTCTGGTCCCTATGAGAGAATTGAGAAAAAGTCTTATTTTTAAATGTACTCAGAAGCTTGGATTAATACCTGAGATTATAAAATTTTAATTACTGAATTACAGTGTTGGATAATTTAGAGTGACCATAAGAAATCTCATTAATAGGGGCACCTGGGTGGCTCACTCAATTAAGTATCTGGCTCTTGATCTTGGCTCAGGTCATGATCTCATATTTTCATGAGTTTGAGTCCCATGTTTGAATCCCTGCTTGGGATGCTCTCCACCCCCCCCAACTCTCTCTCTCTCTCAAAATAGATAAACATTAAAAAAAATGAAAAATCTCAGAGCGCCTCTGTGGCTCAGTTGGTCAAGCATCCAACTTCGGCTCAGGTCATGATCTCATGGTTTGTGAGTTCAAGCACTGCGTGGGGCTCTGCACTGACCACTCAGAGCCTGAAGCATGCTTCGGATTCTGTGTCTCATTCTTTCTCTGCCCCTCCCCCACTCTTTCTCACTCTGTCTCTCAAAAATAAATAAATGTAAAAAAATTAAGAAAGCTCATTAACAAATAATGACAGGAAAATCTCTGTCTCCACAGAAGTGGAGGAGATAGCAGTGGACAAGATAGCTACATTGCATAAATACATACAGGAAGGAGAAGACAAAAATCATAATACTTTCTGATTACAACTAAAAGGTTTGTTAAGCCCTGCATGTTCTGTCATTTACTGAGAGCCTTCCATGTGCTAGGTATCATATTGGGAGCTTTAGGAATGAAATGCCAATCTTCCTCAGAACTCTTGTCAATGTCATTGTCCCCTCTTCATACAGGAGTCAACAAGATCCAAGATATGTAACTTGTCTAAGATAATGCAGGTAGGAAGTGACAAAGTGATAGACTCAAGTTTGTTTGGCTCCAAAGAACTGCCAGTCAGTTCTTTAACAAGTAACTATTGGACATTTCCTATTTACCATTGTAGGTACTGAGGAAATCATGATAAGCAGAATCACACATCATCCATCTTCTTATGGAGCCCGTAGATTAGTGGGTAAGTGAGACATGAATAAAATAGAAATACTAAAGACAGGGTTCCTGGGTGGCTAAGTCAATTAAGCATCCAACTTGATTTAGGCTCAAGTCATGATCTTACCATCGTGAGATTAAGTGCCTTGTGGGGCTCCATGCTGGGCATGGAGACTGCTTAAGATTCTCTCTCTCTCCTTCTCTCTCTCTGCCCCTCCCCTGCTCATGTGCACCTGCTTGTTCTCTCCAAAAATTAAATAAATAAATAAATAAATAAATAAATAAATACCTAACTTAAAAAAAAAACTACTCAAGTAAGATAAGTGCTTCAAAGGAAATGAAAGTGGTTCTAGGTAAAGAAGAGGTCTGACTTTACAGACCTTATTGGGAGGATGAGAAGATAACTGGGTGGGAGAAGGAAGGGAAGGGAGAGCATTCCAGTCAGTGGGAACAACACACACACAATTCCTAGGAAGGGAGGAAACTCGGGACTTTGAATACCAGGGACTGGAGTCAAAAGAAGGTCCAGGAGGCTGGGGATTAGCAAAGGCGGGGAAGAGAGGCCTTGTGAAAGGAAGCTGGAGAGTCCATGCAGGGCCCATGCATGAGGCTTGTCCATGGCAAGGAGTTTAGTCTTTGTCTTAAAAGCCTGCCAGTGCTTTCTTCCCATTTTGCAACTGAGACCTTAGGTCTACCAGCTCACTGGATTCCTTTCCAGGTAGGTGTGAGGTCCACATTGGGGAGTCAATACATCATACAAAGAGCAGAGGCTCTGAAAGGTGCCAGACAGACCTGGTTCTGCTATTTGTTAGCCATGAGACTTTGGGCATGTTGAGTTACCTCTTGACCTTCAGCTCCCTCACTTTAATAAGGGAACAATAATAGTGACTACTTCATAAGGTCATAATGAGGAATGAATTAGATTATGTAAAGCGAGTTACACCCAATCATCCCAGCCTGTAAATGTCCAATAGACGTTAACTATGGTCCCTGCATTGTGCTCAAGGAGACCTGTAGGGACTCTCTTCTCTTTTGGCTTCTAGGAAACTAGTGAATGATTCTTTTAAACCACTGGTGGCACAAAAATTAAATTTTGGGAAAGGAAGCACCCTTTTTGACTTAATAATCAAAGAATAAATTTCTGACCACACATCTACCTCTATTCTCATTAGATAAAGTACAAACTTCCCTCTAGGGCATTCTGTCCTGCCACCCCATAGTGGCACTGGGAAATAAGAAAATAAAATCAAGTTTATTAAGAATATACAGGGCTGCCAAATCAGAGAAAGGATGAGAACACATCAAATATTCCCTCACTCAGCATAAAAACCCAGGCACATCTGTGTCAAGAAGTGGTTGGGAGTAGATAAAGGAAGGAAATGACATATTAACAAAAGGTAGAGAGCAGTAGTATTTGTCACTCTGATATCAGTAAACACGAGGAAATGTGTGAAGTTGTTTCAAAGAAATTCTGAATTTTAGAATTAAGACCAAGAGAGTAAACTGAATTTGGGAGAACCAAGTTAGGGAGAACATAAGAAGGAGATTTATGGGTATAATTACATTCTTTTCCATCCATCTAGATTAACTAATATTGCTAAAATTTGCATTGATTAAATAGCTGCTGTGTTCTAGGACCTGTGTTTATGCTTTACACTTCAGGATATGACAGAAAAACAGATTTTGTAGATCATGGAAATACCTCATTTTTCATCTAAATTTTCACCAACACTTAGGAAAATGACACTGAAGTGATCTTTAAATTTTCTGTACATTAATTTCTCATGTACATCAGTAATAATACTTACTAATAGGGTTATTGTTGAGAGAAATTAAATGGCCATCAAGTCAGATTCCAATATTATTGGATTGCAAACCCAATACGTGTAGTTTGGCCTGGGCTGGGTGCTATGAGCATTACTTAAAACAGAGCTAAGCACAGATTGTGAGGATGATACCCAGGGCTTGGCAGAGCACCTGTCTTCAGCATGGCTATACCCCCATCACTATGTTATCCATACCAACCTGGAGTGTCTGGATGACCCTCTCTTTTTCACATTGAGTACTGCGATGATTCCTCTATGAGAAACACATTGCATTAGAGCACGGGCTCAAGACATTTTTATCAAATGAAATGCAATCAACCATATGAAATTTCAGAGCCATGACTCAATTTCTAGTCATGGCAACTGGAGATGACCTTAGACATTGATGCAACAGAGAAGTACACAGTGTTAGCAGAAAGGGCAACCCATGTGTGGTGTAGGTGGTCAGTGGAAAGCCAATGGTTGCAGTTATATTAGCAGAGGTGTGCATGCAGTTTAAGAAACTGCTCATAGACCTCCACTTCTAGCCAGATGAACAGAGACCGAATTTATCCCCTGCCTAAAGAAAGCTAAAAATAACAGTAAAAGTAGACAAATTATAAAACAGTAGTCTTCAAGATACTACATATCTGGCAATAAAACCTGAAACATATAGTAGATGCATATTTAACTTTCTAAGAAACCGCTAAACTGTTTTCCAAAATCGCTGTACCACTTTCTTTCTTTCTTTTCTAATTTATTTTTTCTTACATTTCCAGCAGTATATTTGAATTCTAGTTCCTCTCTATGCTCACTAGCATTTGCTATAGTCAGGCTTATAATTTAAACATGCTAATGGGTCTCTGGTGACATCTAATTATGGTTTTAATTTGAATTTCCTTGATATATTTTGCTTTTGGTCTCAATACTAAAAAAAAAAAAAAATATTTACCCAAAACAGGGCACAATTTTTTTTCTCCTTTGTTATCTTCTGAAAGTTTCACAGTGTAGGTCTTATGTTAGATCTATGATCCACTTTGAGTTAAATTTTGTGCATCATGTGAGGTATGGATTTTGTTACTATATTGTTGGGCCCTATTTGATAAAACTTTGGAGTTTTAACTATATGAAAGAGATCAGTTTGTAGCATTCTTGTTTTCAAGGCAGAAATTTTTGTTATAATAGAAAAGTCTATTTTCTTCATTCAATTTCCTTTTTTTTAAATTTTATTTATGATTTTCTTAAATTATAGCTGACTTACAATACTATATTCATTTCAGATATACAACAGAAGTATTCAACATTTATATACATAAGAAAGTGATCACCAAGATAAATCTAGCTACTGTGTGTCACAATACAAAGTTGTTGCAACAGTATTAACTATACCCCCATATTGTACATTGCATCCCCATGTCTTATTTATTTTATTACTGGAAGTTTGTACCTTTCAGTACTCTTCCCTTATTTCACCTATACCCTCACCACCTTCCCCTCTTGTAGCTACCAGATTATTCTCTGTATATATGAGTCTGTTTCTGTTTTGTTTGTTTTCTTTTTTAGATTACACATATAAATGAAATTACATGGTATTTGTCTTTCTCTTACTTATTTCATTTGACATATTACCTTCTAGGTCCATCCATATCATCATAAATGGCAAGATCATTTTTAATGGTTGAGTAATATCCCATTGTTTACATACCACATCTTCTTCATTCACCTATGAATGGGCAGTTGGGTTGCTTTCATATCACGGCTGTTGTAAATACTAGTTCAATGAACATAAGTGTGTATGTATCACTTTGAATTAGTGTTTTCATTTTCTTTGGATAAATACCCAAAAGCAGAATTGCTGGATCATACGATGGTTCCATTTTTAAATTTTCTGATGAGTACTGATGTTGAGCATCTTCTCATGTGTCTATTGACCCTGTTTGGAGAAATATCTATTCAGGTCCTCTGC
The DNA here is from genome assembly GCF_018350195.1 of Panthera tigris. NCBI lineage: Eukaryota > Metazoa > Chordata > Mammalia > Carnivora > Felidae > Panthera > Panthera tigris. The sequence continues at coordinate 108,469,899 of NC_056667.1, read as the reverse complement.
TCATTTTTAATTGGATTTTTTTTAATATTGACTTGTGTGAGTTCCTTATAGATTTTGGATGTTAACCACTTATTGGATATATATTTTGCAAATCTCCTCTCCCATTCAGTAGATTGCCTTTTCATTTTGTTGATGGTTTGCTTTGTTGTGCAAAAGCTTTTTAGTTTGATGTAGCCTCATTTGTTTGTTTGTTTGTTTGTTTTGTTTGTTTGTTTTGCTTTGCTTTGCTTTGCTTTTCTTGCCTTCACCTGAGAGGACAGATCCAAAATAATATTGCTAACACTGATGTCTAAGAGCTTACTACCTCTGTTTTTTTTTCCCCCAGGAGTTTTATGGTTTCTAGTGTTACATGGAAGTCCATACTCCATTTTGAGTGTATTTTTGCACATGGAGTAATGAAGTGGTACAGTTTCATTCTTTAGCATATAGTTGTCCAATGCATCCAGTTTCTTGAGAATAATAGCTTAATTCTAAGATAAAACCATTTGTCAATACAGGCAAAATGTAGTTTCTCACGTTATTGAAATTTCTATTTTAATTTTTTTTTTCCAGGGTGAGGGAAGGAAAGCCAACTGTGGTTTACCATGGTTGACTATAGATAGATAGAATGTTTAAATTTGTCAATAAAAATTTGTAATGTTTAAATTTGTAAATAAATGTTTAAATTTGTAAATAAAAATTAATGCAAATGCAAGCTCTGAAATATGTTAGCACAATGGAGCAGGGTGTGTTGGGGTAAGGCAGTCAGTCTTTTTGGTGGAAACCACAGCAGGAAATCTAGATTACCTATCTCCAGCACTTCCATTTACAAAACAAGTGCCTAGCAATAAGTGATTGGTATTGATATAATTATGATCTGCTTAGAGTATCATGGATATTGCATTCTAAGTGGAGAAGCAGGATAAACAGAAAATGGAGAATGAAATAAGCAACTTGACTGCAAATGAGACTTCCATCTACAGTATTAAAAAGGCAGGAGCTGGGAGACACCAGAAGAGTGAATCCAACAAAGGAGCAATAAACAGATAAATCAAAATTAAAACTAGGAAATGGTGAATGCCATCTTTTGATGTGAAAGAGAAACTTTTGAGTTGTATTTTCTTGCTATGAATGCTATCTATGGAGATGAAATGTTGACAGTCTCTACTCTGCAGAAGGTAACCATCTTGGAGAATAACATTCTCAGATCACATTCCAGAGGATACTTGATGTAGCAGAAAGAGGAGTATGTGGAGTCAGTATCTTACTTGCCAGTGACATTGGCAAACCACTTCACCACTATGAACTTGTCTTCTCATCTGAACACTGAAAACAATTCTCTTTTCCCTCTAGAGAGAAGCATACAGCAAGACTTCAGAATGGGTGCCATTACCTTTGCCTATAGAGCTGAGTGACTACCATGTGCACCCACCCCACCTTATCAGTCTGCATACCCCTCCATGACCCTGTGCAGGAGCAGCTCCAGGTGCTCTCACTCATCTTGTCAGTCCTACCATGGTGGAAGCTCTGGACGAGGGGAGACTTTGGCTACCCACCCACATGCCATCCCTTCCTGGTCCACACTCAAGAGCTGGCACCTCTGAAGACACTGGAGAAAGAGCCCCATTAGCTCTCAACTGAATGCTGCCAATTATTTTATGAACACCTTAGAAACCAAAATCTGGCAGAAAGACAATATATATATTTTTATAGATCTTTACCCTGGAAATAAACAAATTAACCTTCCTTCCTTGGCAATAGCATGAGAAATGTCTTTGCTTTAGTGGAAACCTTGTCATAGCAGTCTTGGCTTTTCACCATCAGCAGATGTTTTATAAGCTAAGGCCTCAGACAGAGATGAATTGATGATTTTTTTCTTACTTCAAAGCCTCACAAAAGATAGTGTGCCTGAGAATTCATTAGAAGAACAGGATTTGTCAATGTTTCTATGGTTTTATTATTTAATGACAAACAGTTTAAAGCCACAGGTAATTGTTTTTTATGTTTCATTGACTGCCTTTGATTACCATGCTAATTATATTGTAAACAGACTCCAAGATTCTCAGAAAGTTATGACTTTAATGTTATTTCAAGGTAAAAGACCTGTTCAGAGATCATCAGAGCAGGACTCACTCCATTCTTCTGAGGATTAAAAAGCAGAATGAGACTTTCAGGGAAGCCCCTGAAAACTAATTTCAGTTTCACATATATTATGGTGCATGCTTGAGACACTAGGAGCCAGGGAAATTCCAACTATAGAGGTCCAAAACAGACAGGAGTGTGTTCACATGTGTGAAGTGGCGTGATAGGGGCAGGTGCCAGGTCTTTGGAGACTCCTCTGAAGGCTGTGAGTCAATCTAATCCCACCTTGGAAGACTTAAAGTAGAGCCCATGCTGCTGCCACCTCACAAGGACTCCCCTGGGCTCCCATAGCACTTCCAAGGTCCCACAAATGAGGCATAACTGGCTTCTAATTGAAAAAAAAAACATGCTTCATTATTGTGATATCACAAGGACCAACAAGCCAGAAAATAAAAGAAAAACCCTGACCTCTTATTCTTTCTCTCAGGTTTGGGGGCAGGGTTTATGTTCCATTGCCACTGACTCCCTGCTTTATGATTTCATGTAATGGTTTCTTCCAATATTTACCTCTTGTTTCTTCTTTTCTGACTCATTTCAGCAAGGACAAGGAACAGAAATAGGCTGTGTCAAAGGTATACAGTGGCCCCCACATTTTTGTACACAAGTCCCGTAAAAACCAAGATCATGTGCATGCAGAAGAGCATCTGTGTCCATGGCCGGATGCTTATAATGTAATAAGGTTCAGCTTTTCCCTTTCTACATGATGTCACCCATACTTGTACCACAGGTCAACCTAGGGACTGTATAGAGCTCACCCCCTTTGTCTTTCTTTTGATCCTTGGTAGAATAGAGAGAGTCTGGGCTTGCTTTTCCTTTGATCCTTGGTGGAGTATAGAGGATCTGAGCCTTGGGAATCTGGGGCAGGGACAGGAAAGATCCCAAAGATTAGTGCTCTCCTCCCATGGTGAGTAACTGTGGCTAGGCTAGGGTTGCCTCACCAAGCACCAACCTCCCTAATTGTCTGCACTGAGGTATGATCACATCACTGATTCTTACTGATGCAATGCCAGTGGAAATCCTGTGAATCATTCTCAGGCTGTGGTCGTTAAATACTGGGTGAAAGATTCTCCATCTCATCTGCTTTCTTCATCCAGCAGCTGGATGGTGCCAAAAGAACTGAAGCTACAAAATGGCAAGTCTTCAGAGGAAGCAGCCTGTGTTGCTGAGCTGAGTGACTGCCTGGGGCAGGGGCTGTCTGTCTAGGTGCATGTTGAACTTTGCATTAGTGAGAAAGCAACTTTATAATATTAATCACAGAAGTGTGTAAGCTGTTAGTTATGATAACTGTGAAAGTAAAGCCAGTGAATAGAATACATGGTCAGACTGTTCTGGATTGAAATATGGTCTCTTCCATGTTACCTTTGATCCTGGGAAACTACTTACACCTATGAGCCTATACAACAATACATATTGTATTGTATACAGTATATACATATTGTATATAACAATACATATTTTTGAACATAATATATAAGTAGACAAAGAAGACACATTAGTTAAACTTAGCTAAGAAGGGTAGTTGGCTCACAAAATCTAAAGATAGATCAACAAGGAAGCCATGAAAAGAACAGGGAGGGCTTTCCACTGGGAAATGAGAGCCCCAAGGTCTCAATGCAGGGCTAACATCACTACATTCCAGTTCTGCCTCTCGTCTTTGCTGTCTGTGGATACCATCCTAATTTTCATTCACTAGCGATCACTTTTCTCCAAATGGCCAAAATTGTAAAAAAACATATACTAACAACACCTAGGTTATATCTCACAATCTTCACTCCAGGAAAAGATGTATCTAGCTTTCAGGTTTTCAAGTCCAAAGTGCCAACACAGGGATCTGTGGTCAGGTGTTTGTGTTTGTAGAAACTGGCTATAGCAGGTGGTATTGGGAGGCAGGTGGGGCAACATGGGACAGGCTGTATAATAAAAGGTCAGCTTTTGTGGAAGCCAGGTGCATAGGAAAAGAGCTAAGCCATGAGTGGTGTCCACCATGTAATACCAATCCTACAGGGTTAGTAGCAGGACAAGCAAATGGACGCAGGTGTGACCATGGGATCTCCCTCAGCTCTGAAATAATAACCCCAGCCACAGCTTTTCAAATGCCTAATGAACCTCACTACAATCTGAAGTTGATTTTTGGTAGATCCAACCAGATGGCCTTCCTGGTGTCTCTGTACTTGGGAGAGGCCCCACCATCAAATACCAAAGCTGAAAACTAGATGCAAGTGTACCTCTACTATCTCTGGTTACAGTCCCCAGTTTTCTTATTCTTTACACAGTAAATATTCATAAAACCCCCTGGGGTTTCCCCCCCATGCCCAGCAGTGAGCCACCTTTGGGCTCAGTTTAGTTATTTTCCTCCTTGGAATGCCCATCTGCACTTCTCCTCATCTCTCTCTCATTCCCTCCTCTACAATCAGCTCAGTACAAAGTCTCCAGGAAGCCCCTCAACACCCCCAGGCTGTGTGGAGGCCCACCCAGTTCACAACCCCTTATGTTTTAATTGCACACATCTATCTGCTTCTCCCACTGGACCATGCCTCCTGAAAGGCTGTGTGGACTGTCTTCTCATGTCTGTATTTTACGACTGACATCTAGCACAGTACCTGGCATGTGGCTGATGGCTTAACATCTGTTAAGCTGAATTAATTACTACAGAAAGAAAATATAATTCATCTAAAGCATCTACTTTGGTACCTCCTTTAAATGCCTCCTTTCAGCAATCCTGGTCAAGATATTCTTTGTAGCTCAGTCAGAGTGACCCTCCCCACACAGCCCCTTATGTCTCCTGCACCCAGAGGGAGCTCACCCTCTGGAGCCTGAGGCACTTTGTAACTGTGGTTTTCACTGGTTTCTCTGGAACATATCTGGCCTGAGCACATCCACACAGTACAGCATAGGGACTGGGAACAGATGCCAACCAGACCTGATTTTCACTGGGGGAACTGAAAGTAACTTCTTTATACAAAAATAAATCTTAAACTATGCTGTATTAAAACATAGTGTAATAGTAAAAAGCACGGATTTAGGGAAATTTTATCAGAAACCTTTCCCTTTTCTACTGAGTGACTTTGAGGGAGTCACTGGCCCACAGTGGCAGCTGTCATGTCTGTCAGATGAGGTTAAGAAGAAGATCTAGGGAGCTGTTCAGATTAAGTGTGATCATGACTAGGGAAGCAGCACCAGGGCCACAGCACAGCACAGAGCTGCCACTTGTCATCATTATTGCCCCAAAATGATTTCTCCTAGTTAATAAGTAGTATTTTTAATGTTCCATAGTAGATGAATAAATACTGTATTAATTGTTTTATAATATTTTATAACATGGAATTATAAAGAGTAATAGTAATAGCTAACACTTAGGCAGGTCTGTTCTAAACACTCCTCATAAATTAAATAGCTTAATCCTTGTAACAATCCTAGAAGTAGGCTACTAGTTACTCATATCAAGGATAAGAAACTGATGCCTACAGAAGTTAAGTGATGTGCCCAAGGTCACCCAGCTTTGAGAGGTAGAGGTGGAATTAAAACCAAACCATGTAACTCCTGTCTCTGTGTTCCTGGGTGTGGTATGGACTAAATATTTGTATGTCCCCCAAAATTCATTTGATGAATCCATAACTCCCAGTATTTAGGCATAGAACTCTAAGTAATAATTAGGATTAAATGAGGCCATAAGAGTGAGGTCTTAATCTGATAGTGTCTTTATAAGAAGAGACATCATAGAACCTGTCCTGTCTCTGTCCACCACTTAAGGATACAGTGAAAAGGAAGCCATCTGCAAGCCAAGAACAGAGGCTTCACCAGAAGCTAACTGTCAGCACCTTGATCTTGGACTGCCTAGCCTCTAGAACTGACAAATTTCTTTTATTTAAGTCACTCAGTCTATGGTATTTTGTTATAGCAGACCACGCTAATACAAAGTGGAATACCAAGAGTTATGTCTCTCATAAGCAAAAATAGCAATTATATCACTGATAATTAGCAACAACTTATATCATTAAAAAATAATTATATCTAAAGAAATGGGGCAAAGATTCATGTCCAGGAAGAGAAGCAGCATCATAAAGAGGGTGATGGATCTATGGCAATAACGTCAGGTGGCTAGAGGGAGCTTGGAATCTGAGCAGAAGGGAACCCTAACCACCAGTTCATCCCAATATTACACCCACCATGTGCCTGTCACTCTGGTGAGAGCTGGGTCTGACATGAAGCAGGAGGCACAAACTCCCACCATGGAGTTAGAAGGAAACTGAAAGGATGTATGTGTTCTGAAGCATTATGCTCCTTGGCAATGTGGACATTGGGTGGCTTTGATGATCCAGATTTGGTGACAGTACTCTGGACTTCTGTCTGCTCTTCTCTTCTCATATAGGATGCAAAGATCTGGGCATCTGGACATTGGGCATCACTGCACTTGTGAGGATTTGTCTTTTACACTCCATATGATTCTGTTCATTTGTACCTGCTTTTAAAAGGCATACTGCATCTTTTATCCTTTGATCTACAAATAGAGCAAAATTTACATTCCTGTTATATAGACTAAAGAGATATACTTCTTTGTCTCCACTTAACAGAAAGTCTGTGCATCCAATGTTAAGAATGTAATGAAAACATGACATCACCTCACACGTCCCTGGAACACATGTCCAGCCTTGCCTTACAGAAGCAGGCAGAGTTCCAGAATGGGGTCACTGGAGTGTTATGGGAAGGAATGGAACTTCAGAGTGGGCATGCTCTGCCCAACCTTGCTCCAGCTTTTATTGGCTGTGTGACATTAGGCAAATCATTTAGTTTTCGAAATCTCAGTCTTTTCAATTCTACAAGAGAGCTAAAATCACCTACCCTGTGTGTTGCTATAATAATTAAATAATTGAAAATGTGTCACAGGGTTAGCCCATGTGGAGAACTCCACACCCCACAAATGCTTCCAAGAACTACTGGTTTAAGCATCAGCCTTGCACATTTCCTCAGTGTCTGTACCTGGAGGGAGTGGAGGGTTCACGAGGCCATTGACATATGTGCACTTTCAGATGACCACCTGAGGCTGTGAGGGGGCCACCCATCAGGGAGGAACTGCTTCTTCAGCATGAATGGAGACTCTGGTATATGGTAACAAGGTGGGTTCAGTCACTTGAGTGCAGAAGGAAGCACTGTCCTGGCTGCCCCACAGCCATGAATGATGGAAACATTCTCATTCCACCACACAAGTGGCAGAGTCTATTCTTAACCAGTTCTACAGTTAACTCTGATATGCTTTCCCTTGAGGCAATCATTCTTGATTTTTTTCCCTCTTAGCCACCCATTGCAGGTGACTCATACACCTGGAGGCAGAGTATGAGGTGGATGGGGTGGGATGTGTGAGGACAGAGGACTGGCAGCCCAAGGTCATACCTGCTGCTCTCAGAATGCCTTCTCTGGGCTTTGGGTCCAGGGACAAACTGTATTTTAAAAATATTTCCCTTAGGCCACAATCAGTTATCATACTTCTGAGTGCACAGACATGAACCAGCTTACATCATGTCCCAAACCACTTTAGCCACCCACATGAATATGGTTGGCATGAACAGGCTAAGCTGTCCAGAGACCCCAGAACTTGCAGTGAAGACTGCAATGTCATACTGTGGTTTTGCCCTGTTTTCTAATTTTTAGTTAGAAAAAAAGTGATAAGTGGCAGAAGGTATAGAAAGGAGGTTTGATATCTATCTCAGAGAAATGAACTTTTTTAAAATTTGAGTATAGTTGACACATAGTGTTTGTTGCATTAGCTTCAGGTGTCTAACTTAGTAATTTCACACATTTATACATTATGTTATATTCACCACAAGTATAGCCACCATATGTCCCATTACATCACTACTACAATATCATTGACTGTATTCCTTATGCAATGCCTTTTAATCCCATGACTTATTCATTCCATAAATGGTGGCCTATAACTCCTACTCCCCTTCACACATTTTATCCAACCCCCTTCCCTCTGGCCACCATCAGTTTGTTTCCTGTATTTATAGGTCTGATTCTGCTTTTCATTTGTTTGTGAATTTGTGGGATTTTTGTTGTTGTTGTGGTGGTGGTGGTGGTTTTAGATTCCACTTATTAGTAGAATCATATGGTATTTGTCTTTCTCTTACTGACTTATTCCACTTAGCCTAATACTCCTTAAGTCTGTCCATGTTGTCTCAAATGGCATGATTTTTTCAATACTAAAATTTTGTAAACCTCCCAGTACAGGGTCCATTTACAGAGAAGCAAAGAAAAGGATAAGTGTTCCCCACTAATGCCCACAGCCTCCTAGCTTGCACAACTAGACTTCTAGAGACAGGTTTGAGCCTGTCCTGTCTGGCTCAGAGTTCCCCTAGGGCATGCTGTGCAGAGCCCAACAGGGTGCTGGTTGCCAAGATGTGCTGGGCACCGCCTGGCACAGAGAGTTGGCTGTCTGCAGAGGTGCAGCCTAAGCACAGAAAGGGACAGCTCTAAGTGTTGATTTTGGGACAGAGAGAAAGGGGTGTGGAGCCCAGAGCTCTGACCAACTGAGAGAGCTCAGAAAGGTCTGAGCTGGACATGTCCCTCTCATCTTCCCTGACAAAGAATCTGAAAGTATTTTATAAACTGTGAAGCTTTCATTAAAGGAAAGGTATCTTTGACATGACCCAAAAGGGACCTATTCTAAGATATAATTGTGGGGAATATATTTTCATTATTAGTTAATTCATTAATTTCTTTATATGTATTTATCAGGCCATGTTATATGCTTTGTCATGTCTTATATTAGAAACAAGGATAGGAGGTTCCGGAAGATGGCGGCGTAGGAGGACGCGGGGCTCACAGCGCGTCCGGCCGATCACTTAGATTCCACCTACACCTGCCTAAAGAACCCAGAAAACCGCCAGAGGATTAGCAGAAGGGAGTCTCCGGAGTCAAGCGCAGACCAGAGGCCCACGGAAGAGGGTAGGAAGGGCGGCGAGGCGGTGCGCGCTCCACGGACTGGCGGGAGGGAGCCGGGGCGGAGGGGCGGCTCGCCGGCCAAGCGGAGCCCCCGAGTCTGGCTGGCAAAAGCGGAGGGGCCGGACAGACTGTGTTCCGACAGCAAGCGCGACTTAGCGTCTGGGAGGTCATAAGTTAACAGCTCTGCACGGAAAGCGGGAAGGCTGGAGGACAAAGGGAGGGAGAGCTGCTGAGCCCCCGGACGGCAGAACTCAGCTTGGCGGGGAACAAAGGCGCCAGCGCCATCTCCCCTGCCCATCCCCCAGCCAAAATCCCAAAGGGAACCAGTTCCTGCCAGGGAACTTGCTCGCGCAGCGCAAACACCCAACTCTGTGCTTCTGCGGAGCCAAACCTCCGGCAGCGGATCTGACTCCCTCCCGCTGCCACAGGGCTCCTCCTGAAGTGGATCACCTAAGGAGAAGCAAGCTAAGCCTGCCCCTCCAGCCCCCGTGCACCTTGCCTACCCACCCCAGCTAATACGCCAGATCCCCAGCAACACAAGTCTGGCAGTGTGCAAGTAGCCCAGACGGGCCACGCCACCCCACAGTGAATCCCGCCCCTAGGAGAGGGGAAGAGAAGGCACACACCAGTCTGACTGTGGCCCCAGCAGTGGGCTGGGGGCAGACATCGGGTCGGACTGCGGCCCCGCCCACTAACTCCAGTTATACACCACAGCACAGGGGAAGTGCACTGCAGGTCCTCACCACGCCAGGGACTCTCCAAAATGACCAAACGGAAGAATTCCCCTCAGAAGAATCTCCAGAAAATAACAACAGCTAATGAACTGATCAAAAAGGATTTAAATAATATAACAGAAAGTGAATTTAGAATAATAGTCATAAAATTAATCGCTGGGCTTGAAAACAGTATACAGGACAGCAGAGAATCTCTTGCCATAAAGATCGAGGGACTAAGGAACAGTCACGAGGAGTTGAAAAACGCTTTAAACGAAATGCAAAACAAAATGGAAACCACAATGGCTCGGCTTGAAGAGGCAGAGGAGAGAATAGGTGAACTAGAAGATAAAGTTATGGAGAAAGAGGAAGCTGAAAGAAAGAGAGATAAAAAAAATCCAGGAGTATGAGGGGAAAATTAGAGAACTAAGTGATACACTAAAAAAAAATAATATACGCATAATTGGTATCCCAGAGGAGGAAGAGAGAGGGAAAGGTGCTGAAGGGGTACTTGAACAAATTATAGCTGAGAACTTCCCTGAACTGGGGAAGGAAAAAGGCATTGAAATCCAAGAGGCACAGAGAACTCCCTTCAGACGTAACTTGAATCGATCTTCTGCACGACATATCATAGTGAAACTGGCAAAATACAAGGATAAAGAGAAAATTCTGAAAGCAGCAAGGGATAAACGTGCCCTCACATATAAAGGGAGACCTATAAGACTCGTGACTGATCTCTCCTTTGAAACTTGGCAGGCCAGAAAGGCTTGGCACGATATCTACAGTGTGCTAAACAGAAAAAATATGCAGCCGAGAATCCTTTATCCAGCAAGTCTGTCATTTAGAATAGAAGGAGAGATAAAGGTCTTCCCAAACAAACAAAAACTGAAGGAATTTGTCACCCCTAAACCAGCCCTACAAGAGATCCTAAGGGGGATCCTGTGAGACAAAGTACCAGAGACATCACTACAAGCATAAAACATACAGACATCACAATGACTCTAAACCCGTATCTTTCTATAATAACACTGAATGTAAATGGATTAAATGCGCCAACTAAAAGACATAGGGTATCAGAATGGATAAAAAAACAAGACCCATCTATTTACTGTCTACAAGAGACTCATTTTAGAACTGAGGACACCTTTAGATTGAGAGTGAGGGGATGGAGAACTATTTATCATGCTCCTGGAAGCCAAAAGAAAGCTGGAGTAGCCATACTTATATCAGACAAACTAGACTTTAAATTAAAGGCTGTAACAAGAGATGAAGAAGGGCATTATATAATAATCACAGGGTCTATCCACCAGGAAGAGCTAACTATTATAAATGTCTATGCGCCAAATACCCGAGCCCCCAGATATATAAAACAATTACTCATAAACATAAGCAACCTTATTGATAAGAATGTGGTCATTGCAGGGGACTTTAACACCCCACTTACAGAAATGGATAGATCATCTAGACACACAGTCAATAAAGAAACAAGGACCCTGAATGATACATTGGATCAGATGGACTTGACAGATATATTTAGAACTCTGCATCCCAAAGCAACAGAATATACTTTCTTCTCGAGTGCACATGGAACATTCTCCAAGATAGATCATATACTGGGTCACAAAACAGCCCTTCATAAGTTTACAAGAATTGAAATTATACCATGCATACTTTCAGACCACAATGCTATGAAGCTTGAAATCAACCACAGGAAAAAGTCTGGAAAACCTCCAAAAGCATGGAGGTTAAAGAACACCCTACTAACGAATGAGTGGGTCAACCAGGCAATTAGAGAAGAAATTAAAAAATATATGGAAACAAACGAAAATGAAAATACAACAATCCAAACGCTTTGGGATGCAGCGAAGGCAGTCCTGAGAGGAAAATACATTGCAATCCAGGCCTATCTCAAGAAACAAGAAAAATCCCAAATACAAAACCTAACAGCACACCTAAAGGAAATAGAAGCAGAACAGCAAAGGCAGCCTAAACCCAGCAGAAGAAGAGAAATAATAAAGATCAGAGCAGAAATAAACAATATAGAATCTAAAAAAACGGTAGAGCAGATCAACGAAACCAAGAGTTGGTTTTTTGAAAAAATAAACAAAATTGACAAACCTCTAGCCAGGCTTCTCAAAAAGAAAAGGGAGATGACCCAAATAGATAAAATCATGAATGAAAATGGAATGATTACAACCAATCCCTCAGAGATACAAACAATTATCAGGGAATACTATGAAAAATTATATGCCAGCAAATTGGACAACCTGGAAGAAATGGACAAATTTCTAAACACCCACACTCTTCCAAAACTCAATCAGGAGGAAATAGAAAGCTTGAACAGACCCATAACCAGCGAAGAAATTGAATCGGTTATCAAAAATCTCCCAACAAATAAGAGTCCAGGACCAGATGGCTTCCCAGGGGAGTTCTACCAGACATTTAAAGCAGAGATAATACCTATCCTTCTCAAGCTATTCCAAGAAATAGAAAGGGAAGGAAAACTTCCAGACTCATTCTATGAAGCCAGGATTACTTTGATTCCTAAACCAGACAGAGACCCAGTAAAAAAAGAGAACTACAGGCCAATATCCCTGATGAATATGGATGCAAAAATTCTTAATAAGATACTAGCAAATCGAATTCAACAGCATATAAAAAGAATTATTCACCATGATCAAGTGGGATTCATTCCTGGGATGCAGGGCTGGTTCAACATTCGCAAATCAATCAACGTGATACATCACATTAACAAAAAAAGAGAAGAACCATATGATCCTGTCAATCGATGCAGAAAAGGCCTTTGACAAAATCCAGCACCCCTTCTTAATAAAAACCCTTGAGAAAGTCGGGATAGAAGGAACATACTTAAAGATCATAAAGGCCATTTATGAAAAGCCCACAGCTAACATCATCCTCAACGGGGAAAAACTGAGAGCTTTTTCCCTGAGATCAGGAACACGACAGGGATGCCCACTGTCACCACTGTTGTTCAATATAGTGCTGGAAGTTCTAGCATCAGCAATCAGACAACAAAAGGAAATCAAAGGCATCAAAATTGGCAAAGATGAAGTCAAGCTTTCGCTTTTTGCAGATGACATGATATTATACATGGAAAATCCGACAGACTCCACCAAAAGTCTGCTAGAACTGATACATGAATTCAGCAAAGTTGCAGGATACAAAATCAATGTGCAGAAATCAGTTGCATTCTTATACACTAACAATGAAGCAACAGAAAGACAAATGAAGAAACTGATCCCATTCACAATTGCACCAAGAAGCATAAAATACCTAGGAATAAATCTAACCAAAGATGTAAAAGATCTGTATGCTGAAAACTATAGAAAGCTTATGCAGGTAATTGAAGAAGATGTAAAGAAATGGAAAGACATTCCATGCTCATGGATTGGAAGAATAAATATTGTCAAAATGTCAATACTACCCAAAGCTATCTACACATTCAATGCAATCCCAATCAAAATTGCACCAGCATTCTTCTCGAAACTAGAACAAGCATTCCTAAAATTCATATGGAACCACAAAAGGCCCCGAATAGCCAAAGTAATTTTGAAGAAGAAGACCAAAGCAGGAGGCATCACAATCCCAGACTTTAGCCTCTACTACAAAGCTGTCATCATCAAGACAGCATGGTATTGGCATAAAAACAGACACATAGACCAATGGAATAGAATAGAAACCCCAGAACTAGACCCACAAACGTATGGCCAACTCATCTTTGACAAAGCAGGAAAGAACATCCAATGGAAAAAAGACAGTCTCTTTAACAAATGGTGCTGGGAGAACTGGACAGCAACATGCAGAAGGTTGAAACTAGACCACTTTCTCACACCATTCACAAAAATAAACTCAAAATGGATAAAGGACCTGAATGTGAGACAGGAAACCATCAAAACCTTAGAGGAGAAAGCAGGAAAAGACCTCTCTGACCTCAGCCGTAGCAATCTCTTACTCGGCACATCCCCAAAGGCAAGGGAATTAAAAGCAAAAGTGAATTACTGGGACCTTATGAAGATAAAAAGCTTCTGCACAGCAAAGGAAACAACCAACAAAACTAAAAGGCAACCAACGGAATGGGAAAAGATATTTGCAAATGACACATCGGACAAAGGGCTAGTATCCAAAATCTATAAAGAACTCACCAAACTCCACACCCGAAAAACAAATAACCCAGTGAAGAAATGGGCAGAAAACATGAATAGACACTTCTCTAAAGAAGACATCCGGATGGCCAACAGGCACATGAAAAGATGCTCAACGTCGCTCCTTATCAGGGAAATACAAATCAAAACCACACTCAGATACCACCTCATGCCAGTCAGAGTGGCCAAAATGAAGAAATCAGGAGAGTATAGATGCTGGAGAGGATGTGGAGAAACAGGAACCCTCTTGCACTGTTGGTGGGAATGCAAATTGGTGCAGCCGCTCTGGAAAGCAGTGTGGAGGTTCCTCAGAAAATTAAAAATAGACCTACCCTATGACCCAGCAATAGCACTGCTAGGAATTTATCCAAGGGATACAGGAGTACTGATGCATAGGGGCACCTGTACCCCAATGTTTATAGCGGCACTCTCAACAATAGCCAAATTATGGAAAGAGCCTAAATGTCCATCAACTGATGAATGGATAAAGAAATTGTGGTTTATATACACAATGGAATACTACGTGGCAATGAGAAAAAATGAAATATGGCCTTTTGTAGCAACATGGATGGAACTGGAGAGTGTGATGCTAAGTGAAATAAGCCATACAGAGAAAGACAGATACCATATGGTTTCACTCTTATGTGGATCCTGAGAAACATAACAGAAACCCATGGGGGAGGGGAAGGAAAGAAAAAAAAAAAAAAAGAGGTTAGAGTGGGAGAGAGCCAAAGCATAAGAGACTGTTAAAAACTGAGAACAAACTGAGGGTTGATGGGGGGTGGGAGGGAGGGCAGGGTGGGTGATGGGTATTGAGGAGGGCACCTTTTGGGATGAGCACTGGGTGTTGTATGGAAACCAATTTGACAGTAAATTTCATATATTAAAAAATTAAAAAAAAAAATGCTAAAGAAACTTCTGTTAAATAGAAAAAAAAAAAAAAAAAAAAAAAAAAGAAACAAGGATAAAATGAGAGGTCAGATTTAGCTCCCATGTAGAGTCTAGTAAGGGAGATAAAAGCAAAAACAAAGAATTGTGATATGATTGAATTTTACAGACACTTTTCTTTTTTTTTAATTTTTTAAATGTTTTATTTATTTTTGAGACAAAGAGAGAGCATGAGTAGGGAAGGGACAGAGAGAGAGGGAGACACAGAATCCAAAGCAGGTTCCAGGCTCTGAGCTGTCAGCTCAGAGCCCAACGCAAGGCTCAAACCCACAAATTGTGAGATCATGACCTGAGCCGAAGTTGGACTCTTAACCAACTGAGCCACCCAGGTGCCCCCAGACACTTTTCATCACCACTGACAAGTTTTGCACCAGGCTCTTGACTACAAACATGAGGAGGGCCTGGTGGCTACTTCCTTAGCACAGCCTGGCCATATCCTGGATATTATAATGAGAGTGAGTCCTGAGGACTCTCAGAACTTGGGAAGGATACTGAGAAGGGGGCCATGGGCTGAGCCTTCCAAGGGAGCTGACATCTTTGCCATATCTTAAGAGAGGAAAGGAAATTTATAAAGTGGCTATATGGCACAGAAGGGCATTTCTGACAGAAGACCAGCTGTTCAAAGGTGCAGAAGCAGGAATAAGGCATGCTGAGAAACTTGCCTGGTTCCCAGTACATCTGTGATGAGCTGGGTGGATTAACCCTACCATATCCTTATCATATCCTGGAGTCATTGATTCATGGACTTACCTGACCTATATCTGTGGGTGGGGCCTCAGGGTGGTAGAATTTCTTCTAAAACAGGTGGTAGAGAAGGTTCAGGAGGGAAGATAGAGCCAGGCTTCCCACCACCTATCCTGCTGTCTCTCCTGTTCTGTGGCGCATCCAGGTGAGCACATCTGCACCTGTACTAGTCGATGAGCCTCAGTATGGAGGGACATATCCTATTCATCTTAGAATCCTGGCTTTGTTGGGGTGCCTGGGTGGCTTGGTCGGTTAAGCGTCCGACTTCAGCTCAGGTCATGATCTCACGGTCCGTGAGTTCAGCCCCGCATCGGGCTTTGTGCTGACAGCTCAGAGCCTGGAGCCTGTTTCAGATTCTGTGTCTCCCTCTCTCTCTGCCTTTCCCCTGTTCATGCTCTGTCTCTCTCTGTCTCAAAAATAAATAAACGTTAAAAAAAAAAAAGAATCCTGGCTTTGTCAAAACGTCTGCCTCAGATTCTGAGCTTTCTAAAAGTTTGTTGACTGTGAATCGAAAACTGGACAACTTTCCATTCTTACTGAGGAACAAACCCTTAAACAGGTATTAAGTCACTTTAAGGGAACAAAACAAACTTCTAGAATAAAAGCCCTTCATGCAAATAAAGCTGGTATGGGGAAAGGCTGTCTGGAAATTAGACTCTGAACATTCAGAAGAGAATTGCTTCTATCAGATCTGGCTCATATTATCAAGGGTCCTTGCTCTATCGACACTTGTTTGTTGAAAAGTTAAACACTACAGAAAATTTAGCAAGATATTCCAAGTTTTCAGGCAGTTGAAGTCATTATTCAGAGTCATCAAGTGGCTGACATTTCATAGGTGTGGAATTAAACAGATGTGATTTGCAGACCCACTACAAGTTTCAGTAATGAAATGTAACTTTAAATATTATAGTCCCCAGAAAGATCTCACCATTTCCACATAGGCTAAATTTGATAAAAACATCCTAGATGTCTCAATTTTTATCTACCTGAGAGACAAGATTTCCTTTGACATATCTAAAGGAATTCAGTTAGCACCATTTGCTTCTTGGCTGCCCTCTTGTGAATTCCAACAGTGGGCTTCGTTATGAGTTGTGTTTCAGATTGGCCAGATTGTCTTTTAGATGTGGATGTGTTTTAGACACATGAGACTATTGTAATGTGTCTCGAGGAAATAAAACAAGAAATTAAATTTAACTACATTTATACAGTCTTACTTCAGTATAGGACTCAAGGGGAAGTGGAGGCAGGGGTCCTTCTTGGCTTCCTAGCCTGTCACATTTCTAGTCCTTCAAACTATGACAGTTATAAAGTGGACAGATGGCAGAGAAGGGCATTTCTGACAGAAATGGGTTCAGTCCCAAGAAGCCTGGGTTCTGGTTGAATTTCAATGGCCATCAATCACTTTGGCTTGCAGTACATAGTCTTCTATTCCAGACTATATTTGGAGCATTATGTCTGGAGAAGCACTGTGGTCTGGTGGTACTAATTTAGATTTGAGGTCTAGCAGGTTTAAGTTTCTGCTCTTAGTAATTGTGGCTGAATAAATGGCCTCCTAGTATCTGCATGTTTGGTCATATAACTTTATACTTTCCACACTCTCTGATTATGGAATTGGCATGTGACTTTTAACAAAAGAATTAATAACAAGGCTGGCACAAAGATAGTCTTTACAAAACACTTATGTATTTCACTTCTTTCTCATTTCTCTGTCATTGTTTTTAAGCAAGTGAGCAAACAAACAAAAACAACAACAAAATCCCACCCAGGCTGGCCTTCTGAAGGGAGATGTGAGACATATTCATGTGAGAAGCCAAAGGAGACGCCATTTGTACCAGTTGAGGCTACTCTAGACCAGCCTGCAGCCAACTGACCCACAGAAATGGGAGAAAGCCCAGCCAAGAGCACCAGAGCTGCAAATGAATGCCCAACCTGCAACTGAATGCACACACAAGAGACCAGAAAAACCACTTGGCTAACTTGGGAAACTTGTGAGAGGCTTATTATTTTAAGCCTCTGAGTTTTGAGGCTTAGTTTTGAGGTTAGTTTTTATATATATATAAACTAAAAGACAATGATACAATAGCTCTGATAATTTGAACAAATCATATGATATCTCTGAGTTCCTAGACACAGATACTCACACTTTTTGCATTGTTATAAGTGCTAAGAAAATATACCTGGTATTGAGTAGGTCTTCAACAAATAAAAGTCACCCCACCTGGCACCCTGCAATTGCCTACTCATATCACTGTTTCTTATCCTTTCCTTTGCAAAATAATTGTCTATTTGCTATTTGATAAAATTCAACTGTACTAAAGTGTTGTTCAGAAGATTCTGCCCCACATCTATTTCTGTTTTATTTCCTCTATTTCTACAGTTGTGAACTTTGTTCAGACAGTATTGATTACTGAAGGAGAGATGATGAGACTGACTGCATATGCATCTGAGCATGCATGGCACAGTTCTGGATGCTTTCCACTCATGATCTCACTTAACCCATTCTTCTCAATAGGTATAATCATGTCCTTTTGTAAGTAAATATGCTGAAGCTTGCTAAGATTAAGAAGTCTGTCATCAATATTACACAATTTGTGCTTAAACTGGGGTTTGAGCTTTTAATTATCTGACATTCAAACTGATGCTTTCCTGCTTTTTCCAATAACTGCTTAAGATTAGGTGGACTGGACCAGGTTAAAACACTGAGGAAGATAGTAGATAAAATTTTAGTCAGGAGTCAGGACAATAAACTGAAATATTAAGCAATTAAGTGAACAATTCTCAAAATGTCAGAACTTACTGCTTGGATATAATATGCCAAGGGGTTAGGTTGGGGCATGTATACAATTGATAAGTCAAGTGCTTGAATGTTACCTTATATTCTGGGGGAAATCATTCACTGAGAAGACATGGGAAATAAATGGAAAAGGACCTGTGTCTTCTGGCTTGGTTAATGGAGATCCAAAAGGGAGAGTTTGGGGGCCCCTGGGTGGCTCAGCTGGTTAAGCATCTGATTCTTGATTTGGCTCAGATCATGATCTCATGGCTTCTGAGATCGAGCCCTGTGTCAGTCTCTGTGTTGACAGCACAGAGCCTGCTTGGGATTTCTCTCTCCCTCTCTCTCTGTCTCTCTGTCTCTCCCTCTCTTTTGTTCTCTCTCAAAAAAAATAAATGAATGAATAAATGAATAAATAAATAAACTTTAAAAAATAGACAAAAAAGGAGAGTTTTAGTAGACAAGTTTAAAATGTGATGGTAGATCAGGGTTTGAACTCATGTTCTTATCCATTCTAATAAAGAACAAAATGCATAGAGCTTTCTCTTGAAATAAAATCACAAATTCCTCTAATATGAAACTATTTGAATTAGAGTGGATATAAAAGCAGCCAAATTTCTTAAGAACTATTGACAGCTATTAACTTTTTCCCCATTTTTAAAACCTTTATTTTTAATTTTGAAGTAGTATAGATTTATAGGAAAGTAAATTATTACAGACAGAGCTTATTCATATTTTACCAGTTATATGCCCGTGTGT
The DNA here is from genome assembly GCF_018350195.1 of Panthera tigris. NCBI lineage: Eukaryota > Metazoa > Chordata > Mammalia > Carnivora > Felidae > Panthera > Panthera tigris. Next base: position 108,450,736 of record NC_056667.1, on the reverse strand, counting down.
GTGTGTCTCAATGTAATTTTATCACACGTGTAGTTTTGCGTAATTGTCACAAACATAAACATCCTGAAATGTCAAACCACGACAATACTCTCTCATTCACCCCCTATAGCCACATCCCTACCAGCTCTATCCCTAACCCCTGACATCACTACTGTGTTGTTCAGATCTACAACTATGCTATTCCATGAATATACACTATAAGAAATCCTGAAATACATCTTACCTTGCTTTTTCCCACATAACATAACTTCAATGAGGTTTATTCCTGTGGTTGTGTGTATTGATGATTTATTCCTTTTTATTGATGCATAGTATTTCATTGTACAGATGAAACAGTTTGTTTAATTGTTCATCCATTGAGGGACATTTAGGGAGTTTCCAGTTTGGGGGATATTTACAAACAAAGCCACTACAAATTGTGGTTTACAAGTTTCTGCCTGGAAATAAATTTTCATTTTTTTTAGAATTTATTTCCAAGAAGGAAATCGCTGGGTTGTATGAAAAGTTCATTTTTACTTTCTAAAGGAACTGTCAAGATATTTTCCAGAATGGTTATACTATTTTCCCTCCCCACCAGCAATGAATGGGACGCTCCAGTGTCTCTGCCACCTCACCAGTATTTACATGTATAGTATCTCTCGTAGCTTTAATTTGCACTTACTAAGAGCTAACAATATTGAACATCATTCCATGTGTTTATACGACATTTATGTAGTATAATTTCTTCAGTGAATTATCTGTGCATTTCTTGGTCCATTTTCTTTTAAATAATATTTATTTTTATTTTTGAGGTGGGTAGGGGCATAGAGAGAGAGAGAAATCCCAAGCAGCCTCGGCACACAGCCCTACACGGGGCTCCATCTCACAAACCATGAAATCATGACCTGAGCTGAAATCAAGAGTTGGACACTTAACCAACTAAGCCACCCAGGCATCCCACCATTTTCTTCTCAATTACTTGTATTTTACTGGTGAGTTCTGAGAGTTTTTTGCATATTATAGATATGAGTCCTTTGTTAAATACATAACTGGACAATATTTTCTGAGTCTATAATTTGTATTTTCAAACTCTTAACAGTCTTTCACAGAGCAAAAGTTTTTAGTTTTGATGAAGTTTAATTTATGAATTTTTCATTTTATGTATAATGCAATTGGTTTTGAGTTTAATAATATTTTATCTCATGTTTTATTCTAAAAGATTTATACTTTCATATTTTATATTTAAGAATGGCAATCCATTTTGAGTTATTTTCATATTAAGCATGAGGTTTAGGTCGAGAATCAGGTGTTTTTTGTTTTTTGAGTTTTTTTGCTTATGAATATCCAATTGTTTCAGCATCATTTATTGAAAAAGCTGTTCCTCCTCAATCAGGTTGCTTTTGCTCCTTTGTTGAAAATTAATGGAGCATATTTGTACAGACCTATTTCTATTGATTCGTGTCTGTCCTTCTGCCAATACCACAATGTCTTGATTACTGTAGCTATAGAGCAAGTTTCAACATTGGGAAGAATGATTTCTTTCACTAAATACTTTTCAGCCTTGTTCTGGCTATTCTAGAATGGGTCCTTTTCCTGTAAATTTTACCACACTTTTGTCTACATCTACAAAAACCTTGTTGAAATTTTAATAGGAATGTTGTTAAACCTACATATCAATTTAGGGAGAATTGACTTCTTTACTATGTTTAGTCTTCCAATACTGGTACACTACTTTTCATAAAGCATTTAGGTATGCTCTGATTTTTTCCATTAGCATTTCATCATTTGCATTGTATATATCCTGTACATGTTTTGTCATATTTATATCTATGTATTTAATTGTTTCAGTAATATTGCATGTTTGTATGTGCTTCCACTTGTTCATTGTTAGCACATAGACATATAATTAATTTTTGTGGGTTTATCTTATATCTTATGATCTCACTTAACTCACTTGTTAGTTCTATGAGCTTTTGTTATTATTGTAAATGTCTTAGTATCTTCTAGGTAGTCATGCAGTTTGCAAATAGAGATAGTTTTATTTCTTCTTTTCAGTTTTGCATGCTTTTAATTTTTCATGCCTAACCACAGTGATGAAAACTCTTAGAAAATTGTTTAATGTGTGTGGTGACAAAGGATTCTTCCTGATACCAGAGGTAAAGCATTCAGTCTTTTACTATTATGATGTTATCTGTAGACTTCTACAAATACTGTGAGTTTGAGGAATGTCACTTCATTCCTAATATAATTAGAGTTTTTATTGTGACTGAGTTTGAATTTTGCAAAATATTTTTTTTTTCTGTATCAGTTGATAAAATCATGATTTTTCATCTGGAGTTTATTCATATGATGAATTTCACTGATTGATTTTTTTTAATATTGAACCAGCCTTGTATATATGGAATATATCCCACTTGTTAGAAGACTATATAAGCATTGCTAGATTGTAAAAATTGTATTGAGGATTTTGCATCCATGTTTATGAGAGATATTGGGAGCATGCATGTGCGTGTGCATGCAGGGTGTGCAGGCACATACTGTTCGGTTTTGATAACAGGGTAATCTCGACCTCACAAAACCAGTTGGGAAAGATTCCCTTTTCTTCTTTTTCCTGGAACAGATTATGTAAAATGTTAATTCTTTTTCAAATATTTTGTAAAATTCTACCGTGAAATCATTTGGACCTGAAGAAATGGGAAAATGGATTTTAATTACAGATTAAATTTATTTGATGGTTATAGGTCTAGTCAGATTATCTTTTCATCTTGACTGAATTTAGGTAACGTGCAGTTTTTTTACTGAATTGGTCTGTTTCTTCTAACTTGTCAAATTCGATTTTAAATTTGTTCATAGTATTCCTTACTACCCTTTTAAAGATTTTTTAAGCTTATTTATTTATTACGTGAAAGAGAGAGACAGTGCACGTGGGGGAGGGGCAGAGAGAGAAGGAGAGAGAGAGAATCCCAAGCAAGCTCTGCGCTGAGAGCGCAGAGTCTGACACGGGGCTCAAACTCACGAAACTGTGAGATCATGACCTGAGCTGAAACCAAGAGTCAGAGGAATAACAGACTGAGCCACCCAGGTGCCCCTTACCCTTTTAATGTTGGCAGGATCTGTTATGGTATACCAGGTTTTATTTTGATATTGGTGATTTTTGTCTCCATTTTTATCCTTGTAAGTATTGTTATCGTTTTATATATTTTTTAATTTTAGACAAAATTTTGCCTCATTGATTTTTCCTGTTGTTTTCCTGTTTTCAATTGCATTCATTTCTTTTTGTCTTATTTCCTTCCTCTTCTTTTGGGTGTATTTAGTTCTAATCTTGAGACAGAAGCTTACATTGTTGCTTTGTGGCTCTATTAATGTTGATTCAAACTTGATGGTTCAATGTTATTCAGTCCTTCCATATCCTTGCTGTTGTTCTCCCTAGAAGTTCTATAATTACTGACAGTGGAGTATTGAAGTCCCCAACTGTGGATGGAGATTTTCTTATGTCTCCTTTAAAAACTATAGTGTTTGTATCATAAATATTGAATCTCTGTTGTTGGTACATATGCATTTAGCATTATATGTCATTGGTGAATTAATCTGTTTTATTATGATGCAACATCATGTTTCATCCTTTTATCTGAACTCTTTTATCTGAAATCTTCTTTAATTGATATAAGTACAGCCACACTTACTTTTTATAGTTAATATTTGCATTATATATCTTTTTCCACCCTTTTGTTTTCAAACTATCTATAACATGGGTGTCTGAGTCTTGAATTTCTCATATGCATGTTTTTTAAACATATTCATGTTTTTTAATCCAATCTCTTTAAAGGCCATTACATTTGAGATAATTATTGATATGTTAGACATACATCTGCAATTTTATTACTTTTGCTTAATCTTTCTGTTGCTCATACCTCTGTTTTCTTTCTTGCTTCTGTTACTTGAACATTTTATGAAATTTATTTTTATTTATTTTCAATGATTTTGAGCATGGTGTTTTATAGAGTTTTTAATGTTTACCTTAGATATTGCCATATACAAATTTAAAATACCAAAACCTACCAGTGTCCATGTTTTATCACTACATGTGAAGTATCGAAACTTTACTTACATTAGGTTCCCTTATATCACCACTTATTAAGTATAATTGCCTTAAGTCTTTTCTCTACATTGAGCACTGCATCAGATGATGTTACAATTTTTGTTTCAAAGGTAAAATATAATTAAGGAAATCATAAACAGAAAATCTATTATGTTTACTTCTACTTTTATACATTTAATTATTCTATTTTTCTTCATGAATTTTCCAAGATGTTTCTTTTGTTTTGTTTTGTTTTTTGGGGGAAATATTTCTTTAGTTATTCTTTAAGGATCAGTCAGTTATCAACAAGTTCTCTTGGCTTTTCTTCATCTGAGAATTTCCTCATTTCTCTTAAATCTTGAAGGAAAATTTTGTTGATATAGGACTTGGAATTTATAGTTCTTTCTTATAAGCACTTAAAAAATGTTATGTCACTTCTTCTGGCCACCATGGTTTAAGAGGAGAAATTTTCCATCATTTAAATTGTTTTCACCTATAAGAAAAGCAGTTGCTTTTAGAATATTTTTTCTTTGTCTCCAGTTTACAGAAATTTAAACATGATGTATCATGACATGATTTTTTTAGTTTATCATGAAATCCTCGCAGCATATTAGATCTGTGGGTTTATGTCTAATGCCGTGTTTGGGGATTTTTAAGTGATTATTTGATTAAATGCTTTTTTCAGCCATGAATTTGTACTCCTTCAACTCTGATGATACAAATTTTAGATATTATTATTATTATTATTAAATTATTTCACATGTTATCAAGGCTCTGTTCAATTATTCTTCATTGATTTTCTCTCTATTGTTAAGTAAATATTATTGATCTATCTTCAAGTTTACTGCTTCTATTATCTGTTACCTTGACTGTAGTATCTTGTCCAACCAGCATATTTTTTTTAATTTTAGTTATTTAATTTTCAGTTTTATGATTTCCATTTGGTTCTTTTATATATTTGCTGAGTTTTTCCATCTGTTTCAAGAGATTTTCTACTTTATTATTGAAGTTTATTTATGATGGCATCTTTAAAATCCTTGCCAGACAAAGGGCTAGTATCCAAAATCTATAAAGAGCTCACCAAACTCCACACCTGAAAAACAAATAACCCAGTGAAGAAATGGGCAGAAAACATGAACAGACACTTCTCTAAAGAAGACATCCGGATGGCCAACAGGCACGTGAAAAGATGCTCAACATTGCTCCTCATCAGGGAAATACAAATCAAAACCACACTCAGATATCAACTCACGCCAGAGTGGCCAAAATGAACAAATCAGGAGACTATAGATACTGGAGAGGATGTGGAGAAACGGGAACCCTCTTGCACTGTTGGTGGGAATGCAAATTGGTGCAGCCACTCTGGAAACAGTGTGGAGGTTCCTCAAAAAATTAAAAATAGACCTACCCTATGACCCAGAAATAGCACTGTTAGGAATTTATTCAAGAGATACAGGAGTACTGATGCATAGGGGCACTTTTACCCCAATGTTTATAGCAGCACTCTCAACAATAGCCAAATTATGGAAAGAGCCTAAATGTCCATCAACTGATGAATGGATAAAGAAATTGTGGTTTATATACACAATGGAGTACTACGTGGCAATGAGAAAGAATGAAATATGGCCCTTTGTAGAAACGTGGATGGAACTGGAGAGTGTTATGCTAAGTGAAATAAGCCATACAGAGAAAGACAGATACCATATGTGTTCACTCTTATGTGGATCCTGAGAAACTTAACAGAAACCCATGGGGGAGGGAAAGGGAAAAAAAAAGAGGTTAGAGTGGGAGAGAGCCAAATCATAAGAGACTGTTAAAAACTGAGAACAAACTGAGGGTTGATGGGAGGTGGGAGGGAGGGGAGGGTGGGTGATGGGTATTGAGGGCACCTTTTGGGATGAGCACTGGGTGTTGTATGGAAACCAATTTGACAATAAATTTCATATATTGGAAAAAAAAGAAGAAAATGAATAAATAAAAAGTTTTCAAGTAAAAAAAAAATAAAATAAATAAAATCCTTGTCAGATAATTTCAACGTCTGGTTCTTTTTGGGACTAGCACCATTTGATTATCTTTTCTCATTCCACTTGTGGTTTACCAGTTCTTTCTATGACATGTTATTTTTTTATTGTACTCTCTACATTTTGTTTATTATATTAGGAGACTTTGGGTCCTATTTAAATCTTCCAGTTTAGTAGATAATTGTCCAATTTTTTTCTCTCTGCTTTATTCTTCAACTGTGACTGGTTCTCCCCCTCATTCCCTGCTAACGCCATCAGCAGTGGTGGAAGGCACATCTCTGGGCATTCAGCAGTCCCTACAACATTCTGGGCAAAGGAAGGGCAGAAGCCACTGGGCATGAGTTGTCTTATGCCCCTGAGTGTAGGGCTTCTTTGATGCTGTCACTGTGGATAGATTGGTCCTTCTGCCAGTAAACTGGTTGTGTGGTATTGACTGCGATGACCAGGGCTTTGCTGATGCTGGTGTGTATTTGACACTTGAGTCTAAGTTGTGGAATGAAGGGAGATGGTGAGACTAGTTCAGACCACCCACTGAAACTCCCTTTGTGAAACAGGAGTGGGATTCCACACTTGGTCCTGCTTGGGCTTCTCTTTTCCCAATCCTGTGGACATGGAGAGAAGGCTTTTCATTTGTCTTTTCTTGGGGGTAGTGGAGGATGTTGGCTTTCAAGCCTGCATGATGCCCAATTCAAGAGCACATGGGACATAAAAAGGAAGTACTGGTAACTCACAAAGGATTGGTACTCAAGCCCTAAAATCCCTAACCTTTTACTTTCTTCTCTCTAGTCTTCAGAACCATCTCATTGTTTGTTATATAACTTGCAAGGAATTTAGTTGTATTTGTAGGGAAGTATAAACAAGACCACCCATCAGAAAAAGTAAATCTGTACCATCTTGTTCTGGAACTGGGCAGGAATATCTTTTGCCTTTTATAAAGTTGAATAAAATATGACCTAGTGTGGGGAAATGAGTGACAATCCCATTTAATCGCTGGACTCAAATGCAAAGCATAGTATTCTCCATTTCTTGAGAAAAGGCAAGAGGAAGGCTACCTATCTATAATAATGACCAAAATATTTCTCCAACATTTCCTTGCAACGTCTGGAATTATAAAATAATTTTTCCCTTGAACTGATGTCTGGGTCTCTTAAGTTATCTTTCTTAATGGTGAAAGATATTTGCAAACTTTAGTCATTAACATTTTGGTGAAAGTAGTTTATTTGGCCATGACAGTCACTTCTAGTTAGAGTCTATGAGGTTGAATGAAAAGAGAAAGGCTAATACTTCATGGGGCCCCACACTGTGGATCCCTGGAAGACAAGAAGGCAAAAGACAGCTGTAAGAACCAGAAAGGGTGGCTTGGGGGAGGGAAGGGTGTTGGAAGAAGACAACTGAGTCTGATGCTACAAAGTCTCAGATTCAATTTCTTAAAGTAGTACAAAGGACTGTCCCCATTCACCCAGAGAATACCTCACTTACCACTCTCTCTACTTACCCCAGCTTTACCTTCTTGGTGATTCTGTTATTTGGTAATTGAGTTGGTTTAGGTGTCTGTGCTCTGTTTCCCCATTGGCATATAATCCCTATGTGTATAGTGTCCTTTTCTGTCTACTGTACCCTTGGCACCAAGAAATTTGCCTCAAACACAGAAGCTGAGCTCAATGTCAACTCCAGGAAAATCAACACTCAACTATCATGGGACAGCATCCAGGTTCAATTAAAAATGTGAAAATGTGGGGGAAATATGAATAATGACTCAATCAAGTGGGGCTGAGCACAAGGGCCTAACTGCTGCAAGAGGGGGAACAAGCCTGGGGACAGTGAGCAGCTCACCCTCCATCCCAGCATTTCCATCAGTACTAGCCCTGAGGCTGAGAAGAGTACTTGAAGATGGAGTAAGGGTCTGGGGGTTGTCTGGATCTATTTATTAAGGAATTAGGTCATCTTTGATAATCTAGACAACATCAGTTAGGTAAGATATGAGAATAAACATCAGCATGTCGAAAATAAGAGTGCTAGACACTGAAGTAGACTTCCATTACTGATGAATTCTCAGTTATTAATATTAGCATTTCGCAAGTGAGACATCTATATTTTGGAGGAAACTTCCCCAAGATCACACCATCTCTATGATGTGTTGGCATGAAGATTTTGAACCAGCTCACCCTGACTACAAAGTGGAGTCTCTGAACTACATGTTCTCACTCTCCTACTGTTCACACCTCAGAGCATATGGTAAAGGAAGATGTAGAGCAATAAAATTAAATATAAGTATATTTAAAAGTATTGGAAGGGATGACTGAAGAGCAGGAAAAAGCAGTGTTTATTAAACAGGAATATTTGAATAAAAGCTAAATAAAACTTTTTAAAATTCAAGTGCACATATATTTTCATTGAATTAAAAAGATAACAGTGGGATTAAGTATAGTAGTACTAGAAAGATCTGAAGACACTGGCCAGAATTCAGTGAAGAGTAGTAAGACAGAAAACATTAAAAATAATTCATGTTCAGTGTGCCTGGGTGGCTCAGTCAATTAAGCATCTGACTCTTGATTTTGGCTCAGGTCTTGATCTCACCATTGTGAGATTGAGCCCCATATCAGGCTCCACACTGTGTGAAGCCTGCTTAAGATTTTCTCTCTCTCTCTCTCTCTCCCCTTCTCCCTCTGCCCCTCCCCACTTGTGCTCTTTCTCAAAATTAAAAAAAAAAAGATGTTAATCCAGAGATGAACTTGTAATGAGCTTGGAAATCATCACTACCATCCTTACCAGAAAAAAAGCTAGGTAAACTTGAACCCATAAGAAAACTGAGGTCACAAGGCAAACAACCACCCTGAAATCTGGAGAGACAGACACATCCAGAGAGATCCAGCACCCAAGAGTTGCTTACCTGGAGTTGTTTACATGGTTTAAGCCTCTGAAGTCACAAACCTGTAGAAATAAATGGTCATTTTGAGAATTTGGAGGTTGAATGTGGACTAATTGAATGGGAAACTCCAGGGAGGCTTCTGTATTAGGGGCTCTCACACCTCCATGACTCTTTCTTTTATAAGGTTCTTATGATAAGGATCTGTGAAAAATACACTGGAAGGGGAATGGAAATATTAATAATTGTCAAACATACCCACAACCTTCTTCTTCCCCTTAGTCTCCAGGGGGAATGACTTTACCAGGGCACAATTCTGAAGCCCTATCCAAGCTGGGAATGGTATTCTTCCTGAGTCCAATTCCCTTTGGCCTCCCTATCTCGCATAAGAAGAAATAAAACAAAGTCAGCTGGGCACAGGCATGATGCAGTCAAGGAAAGGAATCAGAGGGAAGGGGAAGTGGGAGAAAGTTGTGTCAAGACTACTGCCTTAGAAAAAGCCACTGAATTACTGAGCCTTCATCAAAAGATTCTAAAATGCTCCCATACCCAAACCCTTTCCCCACACCAATTCTCCAAAATTACAGTGGATTACATTGGAATGAGCTACAAGACAACTTTTCTTTGAGGGGTAGTTTATAGGGAAGCCTCAAACCAAGATGAGAGATGAAAATTTGAAGACACTAGCGCTGACAACTACAGCAAGAATTAAATACATCTCACTTCCTAGAAATAACAGCAGAGGGAGCCTGGGTTGCTCAGTCAGTTAAGTGTCTGACTCTTAGTTTTGGCTCAAGTCATGATCTTCTGGGATCAATCCCTGCATTTGGCTCTGTGCTGATAGCACGAAGACTGTTTGGGGTTCTCTGACTCTCCCTGTCTCTGAACCTCCCCTGCTGTCTCTCCCTCTCTCAAAATAAATAAACTTAAAAAATAGCACAAATTCTCACACTAAAGACCTGCTATCTCAGCACCAGTTACCCACTAGAACATGTCTGCTTGCAACAAAAAAAAAAAAAATCACAAAGCATGCAAAAACATAAGAACAAACAGTTTTTGACAAAGAGACAAAGAAAGTATAAAAGCCATATTCATATGGGACACAGATGTTTAAATTTGCAGGCAGGGAATGTAAAAGAATTAACATGTTAAGGACTCTAATGCATAAAGTACAAAATTTGCAAAATCAGATATGAATTGTCACCAGAGAAATGGAAACTATAAAAAATAATCAAAAGAAAATCATTGGCATCAAAATCACAGAAAAAAATAATGAAGAATACCTTTTACAGGCTCATCAGTAGGCTCAGCACAAAGAACCAGTAAATTTTAAGAAAAGTTAACAGAAACTTTCCAACCTAAATTCAATGACAAAAAAAATTTAAAAATATAATAGCTCTAAGAGATCCAAAAAGTCAGGGAAGTTATTAAAAAGTGTAACGTTCATGTAATTGTAATACCAGATAGAGAATAGAGAGGATGCCATAAGAAGTACTTGAAATAACAGTGACTAAGAATTTTCCAAAATTAATGACAGGCCAAAAAACATGGAGCTCAGAGAACACTAACAACACAGAGAGAATCTTGAGCGAAATCTGAAAAAAAAAAAACTTACATAGAAATGAGGATAGAAATTATATTAGACTTCTCATAAGGAACCACATAAGCAAGAAAAGAGTGAAGTTGTAAAATATTAAGGAGTGCACTTGCTGTGATGAGCATTGGGTGTTGTATGGAGGTGTTGAATCACTATATTGTACACCTGAAACTAATATTATACTGTGTGTTAACTAACTGTAATTTAAATAAAAACTTTCAAAATAAATAAATAAAATAAAATGCAAGGGGAAAATGTCATCCTAGAATTCTATATCCAGTGAAATTATATTTCAAAAGTGAAGGAGAAATATTTTCTTAGCAAATTATAACTGAAAAAAAAATCGTAGACAGCAAATGTTCTCCGGGGGAAAAAAAAATGTTAATCTTTTCAAGCAAAAGAAAAAAAATAACACAAACCAGAAATTTGGATCTACATAAAGCAAAGATGAGCATCTGTGAAGGAATAAAGGTAAAATAAAATAATTTATTGTTTGTATTCTTAATTGATCTAAAAGATAATTCAATGCTTAAAATGATAATAATAATAATAATAATGGATGATAATAGAATATAAATAATTGAATTCAATGACAGCAACATTCCAAGAGATGGGAGGGGGAAATTATAAATATAAGGTGACTAGAGCAAATGTTAAGTAGTATAGTACTATTTGAGCGTATTTTATACTAGTTAAAAATGTATAAAGTAAGAGAAAACCGCCAGAGGATTAGCAGAACGGAGTCTCCGGAGCCAAGCACAGACGAGAGACCCACGAAGAGGGTAGGAGGGCGGTGAGGCGGTGTGCAATCCACGGAATGGCGGGAGGGAGCCGGGGCGGAGGGGCAGTCTACCTGCCAAGCAGAGCCCCCAGTCTGGCTTGCAAAAGCGGAGGGGCCGGACAGAATGTGTTCCCACAGCAAGCGGGACTTATCATCTGGGAGGTCATAAGTTAACAGCTCTGCTCAGAAAGCGGGAATGCTGGAGGACAAAGGGAGGGAGAATTGCTGAGCCCCAGGAGGACAGAGCTCAGTTTGGTGGGGAACAAAGGCGCTTGCCAGCGCCATCTCCCTCGCCCATCCCCCAGAAAAAAATCCCAAAGGGAACCAGTTCCTGCCAGGGAACTTGCTTCCTCTGCACAAACACCCAACTCTCTGCTTCTGTGGAGCCACCCCTCCAGCAATGGATCTGACTCCCTCCCACTGCCACAGGGCCCCTCCTGAAGTGGATCACCTAAAGAGAAGCAAGCTAAGCCTGCCCCTCCTGCCCCCTTGCACCTTGCCTACCCACCCCAGCTAATACGCCAGATCCCCAGCACCACAAGCCTGGCAGGGTGCAAGTAGCCCAGACGGGCCACTCCACCCCACAGTGAATCCCGCCCCTAGGAGAGGGGAAGAGAAGGCACACACCAGTCTGACTGTGGCCCCACCCACCAACTCCAGTTACACACCACAGCACAGGGGAAGTGCCCTGCGGGTCCGCACCACTCCAGTGACTATCCAAAATGACCAAACAGAAGAATTCCCCTCAAAAGAATCTCCAGGAAATAACAACAGCTAATGAACTGATCAAAAAGGATTTAAATAATATAACAGAAAGTGAATTTAGATTAATAGTCATAAAATTAATCGCTGGGCTTGAAAACAGTATACAGGACAGCAGAGAATCTATTGCTACAGAGATCAAGGGACTAAGGAACAGTCAGGAGGAGCTGAAAAGCGCTTTAAACGAAATGCAAAATAAAATGGAAATGACCATGGCTCGGATTGAAGAGGCAGAGGAGAGAATAGGTGAACTAGAAGATAAAATTATGGAAAAAGAGGAAGCTGAGAGAAAGAGAGATAAAAAAGTCCAGGAGTATGAGGGAAAAATTAGAGAACTAAGTGATACACTAAAAATAAATAATATACGCATAATTGGTATCCCAGAGGAGGAAGAGAGAGGGAAAGGTGCTAAAGGTGTACTTGAAGAAATTATAGCTGAGAACTTCCCTGAACTGGGGAAGGAAAAAGGCATTGAAATCCAAGAGGCACAGAGAACTCCCTTCAGACGTAACTTGAATCGATCTTCTGCATGACATATCATAGTGAAACTGGCAAAATACAAGGATAAAGAGAAAATTCTGAAAGCAGCAAGGGATAAACGTACCCTAACATATAAAGGGAGACCTATAAGACTCGTGACTGATCTCTTTTGAAACTTGGCAGGCCAGAAAGGATTGGCACGAGATCTACAATGTGCTGAACAGAAAAAATATGCAGCCGAGAATCCTTTATCCAGCAAGTCTGTCATTTAGAATAGAAGGAGAGATAAAGGTCTTCCCAAACAAACAAAAACTGAAGGAATTCGTCCCCACTAAACCAGCCCTACAAGAGATGCTAAGGGGGATCCTGTGAGACAAAGTACCAGAGACATCGCTACAAGCATAAAACATACAGACATCACAATGACTCTAAACCCGTATCTTTCTATAATAACACTGAATGTAAATGGATTCAATGAGCCAACCAAAAGACATAGGGTATCAGAATGGATAAAAATACAAGACCCATCTATTTGCTGTCTACAAGAAACACATGTTAGACCTGAGGACACCTTTAGATTGAGAGTGAGGGGATGGAGAACTATTTATCATGCTACTGGAAGCCAAAAGATAGCTGGAGTAGCCATACTTATATCAGACAAACTAGACTTTCAATTAAAGGCTGTAACAAGAGATGAAGAAGGGCACTATATAAAAATTACAGGGTCTATCCATCAGGAAGAGCTAACAATTATAAATGTCTATGCGCCGAATATGGGAGCCCCCAAATATATAAAACAATTACTCCTAAACATAAGCAACCTTATTGATAAGAATGTGGCAATTGCAGAGGACTTTAACACCCCACTTACAGAAATGGATAGATCATCTAGACACACAGTCAATAAAGAAACAAGGGCCCTGAATGATACGTTGGATCAGATGGACTTGACAGATATATTTAGAACTCTGCATCCCAAAGCAACAGAATATACTTTCTTCTCGAGTGCACATGGAAACTTCTCCAAGATAGATCACATGCTGGGTGACAAAACAGCCCTCCATAAGTATACAAGAATTGAAATTAAACCATGCATACTTTCAGACCACAATGCTATGAAGCTTGAAATCAACCACAGGAAAAACTCTGGAAAACCTCCAAAAGCATGGAGGTTAAAGAACACCCTACTAACGAATGAGTGGGTCAACCAGGCAATTAGAGAAGAAATTAAAAAATACATGGAAACAAACAAAAATGAAAATACAACAATCCAAACGCTTTAGGATGCAGTGAAGGCAGTCCTGAGAGGAAAATACATTGCAATCCAGGCCTATCTCAAGAAACAAGAAAAATCCCAAATACAAAATCTAACAGCACACCTAAAGGAAATAGAAGCAGAACAGCAAAGGCAGCCTAAACCCAGCAGAAGAAGAGAAATAATAAAGATCAGAGCAGAAATAAACAATATAGAATCTAAAAAAACTGTAGAGCAGAGCAACGAAACCAAGAGTTGGTTTTTTGAAAAAATAAACAAAATTGACAAACCTCTAGCCAGGCTTCTCAAAAAGAAAAGGGAGATGAACCAAATAGATAAAATCATGAATGAAAATGGAATTATTACAACCAATCCCTCAGAGATACAAGATACTATGAAAAATTATATGCCAACAAATTGGACAACCTGGAAGAAATGGACAAATTCCTAAACACCCACATGCTTCCAAAACTCAATCAGGAGGAAGTAGAAAGCTTGAACAGACCCATAGCCGGCAAAGAAATTGAATCAGTCATCAAAAATCTCCCAACAAATAAGAGTCCAGGACCAGATGGATTCCCAGGGGAGTTCTACCAGACGTTCAAAGCAGAGATAATAACTATCCTTCTCAAGCTATTCCAGAAAATAGAAAGGGAAGGAAAACTTCCAGACTCATTCTATAAAGCCAGTATTACTTTGATTCCTAAACCAGACAAAGACCCAGTAAAAAAAGAGAACTACAGGCCAATATCCCTGATGAATATGGATGCAAAAATTCTCAATAAGATACTAGCAAATCGAATTCAACAGCATATAAAAAGAATTATTCACCATGATCAAGCGGGATTCATTCCTGGGATGCAGGGCTGGTTCAACATTCGAAAATCAATGTGATACATCACATTAATAAAAGAAAAGATAAGAACCATATGATCCTGTCAATCGATGCAGAAAAGGCCTTTGACAAAATTCAGCACCGTTTCTTAATAAAAACCCTCAAGAAGGTCGGGACAGAAGGAACATACTCAAACATCATAAAAGCCACTTATGAAAAGCCCACAGCTGATATCATCCTCAATGGGGAAAAACTGAGAGCTTTCTCCCTGAGATTAGGAGCATAACAGGGATGTCCACTCTCACCACTGTTGTTTAACATAGTGTTGGAAGTGCTAGCATGAGCAATCAGACAACAAAAGGAAGTCAAAGGCATCAAAATTGGCAAAACTGAAGTCAAGCTTTCGCTTTTTGCAGATGACATGATATTATACATGGAAAACCCAATAGCTCCACCAAAAGTCTGCTAGAACTGATACATGAATTCAGCAAAGTCGCAGCATACAAAATCAATGTACAGAAATCAGTTGCATTCTTATACACTAACAATGAAGCAACAGAAAGACAAATAAAGAAACTGATCCCATTCACAATTGCACTAAGAATAATAAATTTATTCCTAGGAATAAATCTGACCAAAATGTAAAAGATCTGTATGCTGAAAACTATAGAAAGCTTATGAAGGAAATTGAAGAAGGTATAAAGAAATGGAAAAACATTCCATGGTCATGGATTGGAAGAATAAATATTGTTAAAATGTCATTGCTTCCCAGAGCTAGCTACACATTCAATGCAATCCCAATCAAAATTGCACCAGCA
Source organism: Panthera tigris (assembly GCF_018350195.1). Classification (NCBI taxonomy): domain Eukaryota; kingdom Metazoa; phylum Chordata; class Mammalia; order Carnivora; family Felidae; genus Panthera; species Panthera tigris. The sequence continues at coordinate 108,435,264 of NC_056667.1, read as the reverse complement.
TTCTTCTCAGAGCTAGAACAAGGAATCCTAAAATTCATATGGAACCACAAAAGGCCCCGAATAGCCAAAGTAATTTTGAAAAAGAAGACCAAAGCAGGAAGCACCACAATCCCAGACTTTAGCCTTTATTACAAAGCTGTAGTCATCAAGACAGCATGGTATTGGCACAAAAACAGACACATAGACCAATGGAATAGAATGGCAACTCCAGAACTAGACCCACAAAAGTATGGCCAACTAATCTTTGACAAAGCAGGAAAGAACATCCAATGGAAAAAAGACAGTCTCTTTAACAACTGGTGCCAGGAGAACTGGACAGCAACATGCAGAAGGATGAAACTAGACCACTTTCTTACACCATACACAAAAACCAACTCAAAATGGATAAAGGTCCTGAATGTGAGACAGGAAACCATCAAAACCCTAGAGGAGAAAGCAGGAAAAAACCTCTCTGACCTCAGCCTCAGCAATTTCTTACTTGACACATCCCCAAAGACAAGGGAATTAAAAGCAAAAATGAACTACTGGGACCTCATGAAGATAAAAAGCTTCTGCACAGCAAAGGAAACAATCAACAAAACTAAAAGGCAACCAACGGAATGGGAAAAGATATTTGCAAATGACATATCAGACAAAGGGTTAGTATCCAAAATCTATAAAGAGCTCACCAAACTCCACACCCGAAAATCAAATAATCCAGCGAAGAAAGGGCAGAAAACGTGAATAGACACTTCTCTAATGAAGACATCCAGATGGCCAACAGGCACATGAAAAGATGCTCAACATCGCTCCTCATCAGGGAAATACAAATCAAAACCACACTCAGATATCACCTAACACCAGTCAGAGTGGCTAAAATGAACAAATAGGGAGACTATGGATGCTGGAGAGGATGTGGAGAAACAAGAATCTTCTTGCACTGTTGGTGGGAATGCAAACTGGTGCAGCCACTCTGGAAAACAGTGTGGAGGTTCCTCAAAAAATTAAAAATAGACTTACCCTATGACCCAGCAATAGCACTGCTAGGAATCTACCCAAAGGTTACAGGAGTGCTGATGCATAGGGGCACTTGTACTCCAATGTTTATAGCAGCACTTTCAACAATAGCCAAATTATGGAAAGAGCCTAAATGTCCATCAACTAATGAATGGATAAAGAAATTGTGGCTTATATACACAATGGAGTACTATGTGGTAATTAGAAAGAATGAAATATGGCCTCTTGTAGCAATGTAGATGGAACTGGAGAGTGTTATGCTAAGTGAAAGAAGTCATACAGAGAAAGATACCGTAGGTTTTCACTCTTATGTGGTTCCTGAGAAACTTAACAGAAGTCCTTGGGGCAGGGGAAGAAAAAAAAAAAAAGGAAGTTAGAGTGGGAGAGAGCCAAAGCATGAGAGACTCTTAAAAACTGAGAACAAACTGAGGGTTGATGGGAGGTGGGAGGGAGGAGAGGGTGGGTGATGGATATTGAGGAGGGCACCTTTTGGGTTGAGCCCTGGGTGTTGTATGGAAAGCAATTTGACAATAAATTGCATATAATATTGAAAAAAAATAAGAGTAGGAACAGAAATAATAAAAAAAATAATAACCCCAGAATTCTTCAAAGAGCTAGAACAAACAATCCTAAAATTAGTATGGATCCAGAAAAGACACAGAATAGCCAAAGCAAACTTGAAAAAGAAACCAAAGCAGAAGGCATCGCAATCCCAGACTTAAAGCTGTATTACAAAGCTGTAATCATCAGGACAGTATGGTACTGGCACAAAAACAGACACACAGATCAATGGAACACAATAGAGAACGCAGAAATGGACCCACAAATGTATGAGCAACTAATCTTTGACAAAGCAAGTAGTGCTAGGAAAACAAACTGGACAGCGACATGCAGAAGAATGAACATGGACCACTTTCTTACACCATACACAAAAATAAACTCAAAATGGATGAAAGACCTCAATGTAAGACAAGAAGCCATAAAAATCCTCGAGGAGAAAGCAGGCAAAAACCTCTTTGATTTTGGTCGCAGCAACTTCTTACTCAACACGTCTCTGGAGGCAAGGGAAGCAAAAGCAAAAAATTAGCTTTGGGACCTCATAAAAACAAAAAGCTGCTGCACAGCAAAGGAAACAATCAGCAAAACTAAAAGGAAACTGATGGAATGGGAGAAGATATTTCCAAATGACATAGCAGATAAAAGGTTAGTATCTCAAATCTATAAAGAACTTATCAAACCTAACACCCTAAAAACAGATAATCCAGGGAAGAAATGGGCAGAAAACATGAATAGACACTTTCCCAAATAAGTCTTCCAGATGGTTAACAGACAAATGAAAAAATGCCCAACAACGCTCATCATCAGGGAAATACAAATCAAAACCATAATGAGATACCACCTCACACCTTCAGAATGGCTAAAATTAACAACTCAGGCAACAACAGATGTGGACAAAGAGGAACCCTCTTGCACTGTTGGTGGGAATGCAAATTGGTGCAGCCGCTCTGGAAAACAGTGTGAAGGTTCCTCAAAAAATTAAAAATAGACCTACCCTATGACCCAGCAATAGCACTGCTAGGAATCTACCCAAGGGATACAGGAGTGCTGATGCATAGGGGCACTTGTACTCCAATGTTTATAGCAGCACTCTCAACAATAGCCAAATTATGGAAAGAGCCTAAATGTCCATCAACTGATGAATGGATAAAGAAATTGTGGTTTATATACACAATGGAATACTATGTGGCAATGAGAAAGAATGAAATATGGCCTTTTGTAGCAACGTGGATGGAACTGGAAAGTGTTATGCTAAGTGAAATAAGTCATACAGAGAAAGACAGATACCATATGTTTTCATTCTTATGTGGATCATAAGTAACTTAACAGAATACCATGGGGGAGGGGAAAAAAAGAAGTTAGAGAGGGAGGGAGCCAAAACATAAGAGACTCTTAAAAACTGAGAACAAACTGAGGGTTGATGGGGGGTTGGAGGGAGGGAAGAGTGGTGATGGGTATTGAGGAGGGCACCTGTTGGGATGAGCACTGGGTGTTGTATGGAAACCAATTTGACAATAAATTTCATATTTAAAAAATAAATATAAAAACATAGACACCAAAAATAAATAAATAAATAAATAAATAAATAAATAAATAATAAACAAACAACAAAATAAAACATATAGCTAACATCATACTTAAAAAATGAGCAACTGAACAATTTTCTAAATAAGACAATGAAAAGACAGCAATGTCCTCTCTCACCACACCAATTCAACATTGTCTTAGAAGTCCTGTACAGGTAATAAGCCAAGAAAAAGAAATAAGGGGAGCACAGTTTGAAAAGGAACATTTTGAAAAAGCACAGTTTGAAAAGAAACAAATCAGCATTTTTTTTTCCTGATGACATTATCGTCCATGTAGAAAACCACAGGGAGTCTACAAAAAACTCCCAGAAGTAATAAGTAAGTATAGAAAAATTGTAGGATACAAGGTCAATGTACAAAATGTAATAGCTTTCCCATATACCAGTATTAAACTATTGGAATTTGAAATCAAGGAAACAGTATCTTTTACAATAGTCCCAAGAAAGAAAGAAAGCAAAGAGAGAAAGAGAAGAAAGAAAGAAAGAAAGAAAGAAAGAAAGAAAGAAAGAAAGAAAAAGAAAGAAAGAAGAAAGAAGGGGAGAGAGAGAGGGAGGGAGGGAGGAATGGAGAAAGGAAAAGAGACTGATATGTAAATCTAGCGAAATATACATGGAATCTATGTAGAGAAAACTAGAAATACCAATAAAATAAGCCTACACCTGAAATCTTATGCAAAAATAAAAGCAAAATGGATTATAGACCTAAAGGTAAAATGCGAAAGTATAAAATGTCCTGAATAAAACCTGGGGAAAATCTATGTGACTTTGGGTTTGGTAATAAGCTTTTCAGATAAAACTCTTAAGAGCGTGATCCATGAAATAATAAATAGGTAGGCTATACTTTATTAAAATTAAAACCTAATGCTCTGCAAAAGAAAAAATTATGCTAAAGAAAGACAAGTAACTCCTCAGAGAAAATACTTAAAATACACATATCTGCATAGTATCTGTATGATACCATACAGTATAATAGTGTATGATTCTGCATGATCCCATGAGGGTAAATACATGACAATATATGTTTGCCAAAGCCCATAGAACTTACAACACAGAAAATGCACCTTATTGTATACAAATATTTAAAATTAATTTAGGAGGTTGAGGTGTCCCAGGACAGAATACAGACGCTGGCTAGAGAATCTAATTGTATTACAAATCTATGATACATTCTCACTGAAGGGAGTTTTAGAAAAAGTGTTGACCTAAGTAACTTAGGAATAAGTGGCCATTATAATATCAAAGGTAAAAAGAACAGTACATAAACAGCCTACTCTAATTGGCAAAGTTGATTCCCCCTGGACTACAGGTTAAAAGTTCTGAAACTTCTACCACATTGTGGTGAAACCTCTAACCATATTGTGATTTATGATAAGAAACATTATGATAAATATTTGGTCTTTGTGCCCATTTTTGGAATCAACCATGTGATTAGAGGGTTGGAACAGTTAGTCCCATGCTTGACTTCCCAGGACCTCCCAGCAGGGGGGAGGAGTTGGAGATTAAGTTCATTCACCAATGACCAATGATTTAATCAACATACACAGGTAATGGAGCCTTCATATAAACCAAAAGGACAATGTTCATAGAGCTTCTGGGTTGGTGAATATGTGGAGATTCTGAGAGTGGTGCCAGGAGAGGACATGGAAGCTACATGCCTTTCCACATACCTTGCTCTATCCATCTCTCCCATTTGTATGTTTCTGAGTCATATTCTTTTATAATAAACCAGCCACCTACCAATTACAATGTTTCTCTGAGTTCTGTAGGGTGCTCTAACAATTTAATCAAACCCAAGGAGGGGGTTGTTGGCACCTCCAATCTATAGCTGTTGGGGTCCAGCTGCGACAACCTGGACTTGCATTTGGTGTCTGAAGTCAAAGAGACGATCGTCGTGTAGGACTAAGCCCTTAACCTGAGGGATATGATGCTATCTCTGGGTAGATAGTTGAATTATATGATACCTAGCTGGTGTCTAGAGCATTGGAAGCACACAGACACTGAAAACTGAGAACAGAACCATTTTACCATGTGTACTAAAATCAAAGTAAATGAGTAACAGAGGTGAGAGCTTGTTTTCTCACTGTTGATGTGAAGGTTACAAATAAGCAATGAGCTAAAATAATCAGTGCGGTACTTGACTGGAGTTGAATATATCAGTGTCAACTTATATTTAGCTTGTTTTGGTTCTTATGTGTGAAACTCAAATATTTATAGATATATGTAGATACATGAAATAGCATATGAACATATATTCCCTTGCTTTGTCAGCTGAGAGGACCTAGAAGCAACCACACTGCATAAGTATGAGCACATTCAGTGTCCAGATATTTATTGTACTACTATTCTCTACTATAAGAAAATAGCCTCTTCAGATAAATGACTGATTTTAGGGCTGAAGCAGGGAATATGCAAAATATGCCTGAAACAACTTGTAGTGCCACAAGTTAAGAAAGTACTCAAAAAATGTAAATTCACATTGATGGGTATGTCAAAGGGGCACCAGGAGTCAATTGAAAGAACTACCAATGGCCAAAGCTGAAATATTTGAGTATCTTAATAAATAATGTACTATAAGATTTTAGCCCAAAGTATAAAATAAATATCCATGAGTCCATACCCACATGAATAAGTTATTGAATAAACATGGAGGAGTGACCAATACCCTGTGCAGAAAATTTCTGAAAAATTGTATGTAGCTCTTTCTCCTCAAGTATGCAGAGTATCATTCTCCCCCTTTTAAATCTAGGCTGTGAATAGTGGACTCCTAATAAAGACTCCAGTATGCAAAAAGGGAGGAAACAGTAACTTTAGAGTGGAAAAACCTAGCAAACATCTTTTCAGCCCAGTGGTCAAGGTTAACACCAGCAGTGATAAGTCATGTTACAGGACAGACATTTGATATGATGTAACATAATTCTGTGCTGTTTCTCCGCAAAACTTATAACTTTAGTCCAACTATGACAAAAGCATCAGACAAATTCCAATCAAGGGCATTCTATAAAGTGTCCTACCTGTACTCATTGGGAATATTGATAGGAAACATTTTGAAAATTCAGTTAATGTGCCTGATATAAGAGACATAAGTGAAGCCCAAGAAGTCAGAAAAACAGAAGGAAGGGAAACCTAAAGAAAGAAAATACACCCCAAATAAGAAAAAAAAAATTAAAGGTATCTTCATACAAGGAAGATAGTTTAATAGTCATTTCATTATTTTATTCAAGCATCTATTTGTGGAGGGCACCTTTTGGGATGAGCACTGGGTGTTGCATGGAAACCAATGTGACAATAAATTTCATATATTGGAAAAAACAAACAAACATCTATTTGTGAAGGATAATTCTGTGCAGACGTATTCTGTACTATAGAAATGGCACAAGGAAAGCACACAGATACCTCTGCTTTCAAATTTTTGGCACACTGGGTAGGAAGACAGATCATCACATCACCAACTCTATGTGGTAGATCCACTGATGTTAAGTACTATGGAGAAGAAGTAAGCAGGGAAGAGGAAATCATGTTGTTTTAAATCAAGTCTGCAGGGAACGAACTGAAAACTAATACCTGAACAAGGAAGGATAGGCAGGAGGGTCATCAGGGACAACATATTGGGGTGGGAGTGTGCTTTCAGTCTTTGAGGAGCAGTCTGGAGGCTTGAAAAGCAGTCTGCAAACCCACGGGTACCACTGTGACTGCTGTAGGGTATGTGAGGGGCCCCTATCTGTTTAAAATACATTCAGCTTTAAATAAAAGGGCTGGACTGCATCAGAGATGGTGAATATGTAACATTCTCCCCACCCTACCACCCCAGACAGTGCTAATTAATCACATTTCCTTTTCCAGATGTGCCCTCAAAATCCCATTGACATTAAGTGCTGAAATCCACTGTCACCTATTGATCAGGGATGACAGAGTTCCTTTTGAAAATATGATGGCTTTACTGAAGGAAGACATAGATCTGTCATCCAGGAGTGCTTTGGGAAAACTGGGACACAGGAATAGGGGCTGAATTAGAACAGGGTAAGCGAGGAGGTAATCTGAGCACCATGTGTAGCAGATGCTTAGATGAGCAGCTGTGAGAAGTAGTGCAGCACACACAAGACAGGCCTTCCCCACAGAACACTCTGAAGATGCAGAAGGTTCTGAGAAAGTAAGCGGTGGATGTCCCCTCCTCCAAATGTCTGTAAGCTCCAGGGCTACAGACACCCATTTAGCCTCCCACATTGCCATGTCTTCCTTCTGTTTTACCCTCCTTGCATTTTCTTTAATGTAGTAAGTAACTACAGATTTATTGCAAGGCACCACTTTTATTGAAGGAAAAAATGTGCCCTTCTTTATTTGCATTATGGGCACTGATAAAATATAATAATTATATCAAATGGTATCTTGAATGAGTCAGATTTATAATTTCTCCCACTTTGACTTGGTTCCAGAATTAGAGAGATTGAAAATATTGTTGGCAGTATAAAATGGCAACTTAATTGGTGGTTAAATAAAACTCAGCACCAGATATTAAAAGGCCTTCCTATTGATGTTAAATTGTTCCTTCCCAGGGAGGATGAACAGGTATTATTTTATGCCTAGGGGAAAAATAAGTTCCCTTCGTTGCATAGCACAAAGCAACAGCCTTTATATGCATATTTAAAGCAAAATTAAGTAAAAAGTGCTAATTATGTAAAGGGCTAATGGAAATGGCCTAGGTTGGCAGGGCTAGTTCAAATGTAGGGTCCAAAAGACACTGTAAATTCATCTATGACTCATTCCTCCTGTCTTGGTCTAAGGATCACCAAAGGACTTTGGATTTTAAACTACCTATGACTTGCACCGTGTGACCTGCATGATAAATGTCTCTGATTGCTACTGGTCAGCACAGGGTGAGGGAGAGATGAATCATTTATTTAATACATATATGTGACTGCTTTCTGTGTGCTATCAGTACACTAGGTGCTAAACACAGCATGGAAAATATAAAAGACTTGGTACCTGTCTTTGTAGATGTTAGAGTCTAGGACAGGCCACCTAGGAGAAACCTGTTTCTAAGATTCAGACCACAAGCATAATCAATCGTCTACCAGAAGATACAAAATGGTGATCATTGAAACTTCCAATCTATAGCAACTTGGTCAAAAGCACAGGTGACCACCTGGAATTGTAATTGGCATCTTTGTGATCCGAGACTTAACCTGTGGGATCTTCTGTTATCTCTAAAGTGTCTGAATTGAGTTGAGTGGTAGGGCACCCAGGTGGTGCAGGAGCATTGCTTTCTGGCATGGAGAATCAATACTTTTACTCTTAGTACGGATATGCCACATGTTATTTATCCATTGATCAGTGGGTGGACTTTTTTTTTCCTTTGGGGCTATAATAATGTTGCTATAAATATTTGTGTAAAAGATTTTTTGTGGAAATATGCTTTTATTTCCCTTGGGTATATATCTAGGAATTGAGCTGCAGGGTCATACAGTAACCCAATCTTTAACATTTTGAGGCGCTACCAAACTGTTTTCCAAAATAAATGCACCATTTTAAATTCCCCAAAGCAACACATGGGGGTTCCAATTTCTCCATTTCCTTTTCAAAATTTGTCATGATCTGCCTTTTTAATTTTAACCATCCTACCATATGTGACTGGAATCTCATTGTGGTTTTGATTTGCATTTCTCTAACAACTAATTATGATTATCATCTTTTCCTATGCTTATTGGCCATTCGTATACCTAGTTTGGAGAAAGGCATATTCAAATATTTGCCCATTTTTAAAATTGTATATTTTAAGAAAAATTAAATAAAAAGTGCTCATTATATAAAGGGCCAACAGAAGTGGTCTACACTTGGTGGTAATAACTTAAATCTAGGGAGCTGAAATCCCTGTAAACTCACCTATGACTCATTCATCTTGCCTTGATCTGAGCTGTGCCAGATTCACTTGAGGCCTTTAGTTTTTGAGTACTCTCTCCCTTCTACTCCATGACTTATCTTCCTTCCTTCATAGAAAGTATCTTGATTTGCTACTAATGTTTAGCAGCAAATTATCATTGAATTATATTTCAGAAGTCTTTTATTAGGTATGATTTGTTGATATTTTCCCCCATTCTCTTTTTAATCTTTTCAAACCCTTGATGGTGTCCGTTGTAACATAAAAGTTTTCAGTTTTGTTGAAGTCTCATTTTTAAATTTTCTTTGTTGCCTTTGCTTTGGTGTTACATCTAATTTTAAATGCCCAACCCAAGGTTATGAATATTGAATCCTATATGTTACTCTAAGAGTTTTATAGTTGAAGCTCTTAACTTCAGTCTATAATAAATTTGTGTGTGTCTTTTAAGAGGCATGAGGTAGGGCTTCAAGAGTACTGAGGAAATTAGTCATAGGTGCCCACTGAGTCCTTTATGCTCACTGCTTTCCTGTTGATTCAAAAGGTTGTTGGTAGGTCCCTCTTAAATATTTGATCCCACAGCTTTTAAGTTATGACTTCTCTGACTATTTGAGCATTTTCTTGTCTGGACTGAATCTTACTTGGTTTGAGGCCTCAGGTAGATAAAATTTTATTTTAAGGGGAAAAGAAGAAAGTGGGCTCCTCTGAGTCCAAAGAGTCTTGGCCTTCTCCATCTAGGACTCTGGCTAACTGTGTGTATAAAACATAAGACCCCAGAAATGTGCTTGTTTGAACAAGGGGGCTAACCTTACCAAAAAATATCTTGAATTTCAATGTCCACAGTGAGGAAATTTTAACATACATAAACCTAACCATTTATGAAGTACCTAAAGAGAGGCCTGAAATTCCCCCAGAGAAGATGCGTATTTTATTCGTATGCAGAAGTTTCAAAGACTAAATGAATCAAAATTTGCCTCTTTAAGGCTTTAATACTGACAAGAATATTATTTGTCCCAGATGAAACCTGATAATAAAATATTTGAAAGGATTCTTTTACCCTAAAAGGAGCTCCATGCTTAGGAGTTTATCCACCAAGAAGACCTAACAATTGTAAACATTTATGTGCCAAATGTGGAGCACCCAAATATATAAATCAATTAATCATAAATATAAAGAAACTCATTGATAGTAATACCATAATAGTAGGAGACTTCAACACCTCACTTACAGCAATGGACAGATCATCTAATCAAAAGATCAACAAGGAAACAATGTCTTTGAATGACACACTGGACCAGATAGACTTAACAGATATATTCAGGACATTTCATCCTTTTTTTTTTTTAATTTATTTTTTAATAAATGAAATTTACTGTCAAATTGGTTTCCATACAACACCCAGTGCTCATCCCAAAAGGTGCCCTCCTCAATACCCATCACCCACCCTGCCCTCCCTCCCACCCCCCATCAACCCTCAGTTTGTTTCAGTTTTCAACAGTCTCTTATGCTTTGGCTCTCTCCCACTCTAACCTCTTTTTTTTTTTCCTTCCCCTCCCCCATGGGTTTCTGTTACGTTTCTCAGGATCCACATAAGAGTGAAACCATATGGTATCTGTCTTTCTCTGAATGGCTTATTTCACTTAGCATCACACTCTCCAGTTCCATCCACGTTTCTACAAAGGGCCATATTTCATTCTTTCTCATTGCCACGTAGTAGTCCATTGTGTATATAAACCACAATTTCTTTATCCATTCATCAGTTGATGGACATTTAGGCTCTTTCCATAATTTGGCTATTGTTGAGAGTGCTGCTATAAATATTGGGGTACAAGTGCCCCTATGCATCAGTACTCCTGTATCCCTTGGATAAATTCCTAGCAGTGCTATTGCTGGGTCATAGGGTAGGTCTATTTTTATTTTTTTGAGGAACCTCCACACTGCTTTCCAGAGCGGCTGCACCAATTTGCATTCTCACCAACAGTGCAAGAGGGTTCCTGTTTCTCCACATCCTCTCCAGCATCTATAGTCTCCTGATTTCTTCATTTTGGCCACTCTGACTGGCGTGAGGTGATATCTGAGTGTGGTTTTGATTTGCATTTCCCTGATAAGGAGCGACGTTGAACATCTTTTCAAGTGCCTGTTGGCCATCCGGATGTCTTCTTTAGAGAAGTGTCTATTCATGTTTTCTGCCCATTTCTTCACTGGGTTATTTGTTTTTCGGGTGTGGAGTTTGATGAGCTCTTTATAGATTTTGGATACTAGCCCTTTGTCCGATATGTCATTTGCAAATATCTTTTCCCATTCCGTTGGTTGCCTTTTAGTTTTGTTGGTTGTTTCCTTTGCTGTGCAGAAGGTTTTTGTCTTCATAAGGTCCCAGTAATTCACTTTTGATTTAATTCCCTTGCCTTTGGGGATGTGCCGAGTAAGAGATTGCTACGGCTGAGGTCAGAGAGGTCTTTTCCTGCTTTCTCCTCTAAGGTTTTGATGGTTTCCTGTCTCACATTCAGGTCCTTTATCCATTTTGAGTTTATTTTTGTGAATGGTGTGAGAAAGTGGTCTAGTTTCAACCTTCTGCATGTTGCTGTCCAGTTCTCCCAGCACCATTTGTTAAAGAGACTGTCTTTATCCATTGGAAGTTCTTTCCTGCTTTGTCAAAGATGAGTTGGCCATACGTTTGTGGGTCTAGTTCTGGGGTTTCTATTCTATTCCATTGGTCTATGTGTCTGTTTTTATGCCAATACCATGCTGTCTTGATGATGACAGCTTTGTAGTAGAGGCTAAAGTCTGGGATTGTGATGCCTCCTGCTTTGGTCTTCTTCTTCAAAATGACTTTGGCTATTCGGGGCCTTTTGTGGTTCCATATGAATTTTAGGATGGCTTGTTCTAGTTTCGAGAAGAATGCTGGTGCAATTTTGATTGGGATTGCATTGAATGTGTAGATAGCTTTGGGTAGTATTGACATTTTGACAATATTTATTCTTCCAATCCATGAGCAGGGAATGTCTTTCCATTTCTTTATATCTTCTTCAATTACCTGCATAAGCTTTCTATAGTTTTCAGCATACAGATCTTTTACATCTTTGGTTAGATTTATCCCTAGGTATTTTATGCTTCTTGGTGCAATTGTGAATGGGATCAGTTTCTTTATTTGTCTTTCTGTTGCTTCATTGTTAGTGTATAAGAATGCAACTGATTTCTGTACATTGATTTTGTATCCTGCAACTTTGCTGAATTCATGTATCAGTTCTAGCAGACTTTTGGTGGAGTCTATCGGATTTCCCATGTATAATATCATGTCATCTGCAAAAAGCGAAAGCTTGACTTCATCTTTGCCAATTTTGATGCCTTTGATTTCCTTTTGTTGTCTGATTGCTGATGCTAGAACTTCCAGCACTATGTTAAACAACAGCGGTGAGAGTGGGCATCCCTGTCGTGTTCCTGATCTCAGGGAAAAAGCTCTCAGTTTTTCCCCGTTGAGGATGATGTTAGCTGTGGGCTTTTCATAAATGGCTTTTATGATCTTTAAGTATGTTCCTTCTATCCCGACTTTCTCAAGGGTTTTTATTAAGAAAGTGTGCTGGATTTTGTCAAAGGCCTTTTCTGCATCGATTGACAGGATCATATGGTTCTTCTCTTTTTTTTTTTTTGTTAATGTGATGTATCACGTTGATCGATTTGCGAATGTTGAACCAGCCCTGCATCCCAGGAATGAATCCCACTTGATCATGGTGAATAATTCTTTTTGTATGCTGTTGAATTCGATTTGCTAGTATCTTATTGAGAATTTTTGCATCCATATTCATCAGGGATATTGGCCTGCAGTTCTCTTTTTTTACTGGGTCTCTGTCTGGTTTAGGAATCAAAGTAATCCTGGCTTCATAGAATGAGTCTGGAAGTTTTCCTTCCCTTTCTATTTCTTGGAATAGCTTGAGAAGGATAGGTATTATCTCTGCTTTAAACGTCTGGTAGAACTCCCCTGGGAAGCCATCTGGTCCTGGACTCTTATTTGTTGGGAGATTTTTGATAACCGATTCAATTTCTTCGCTGGTTATGGGTCTGTTCAAGCTTTCTATTTCCTCCTGATTGAGTTTTGGAAGCGTGTGGGTGTTTAGGAATTTGTCCATTTCTTCCAGGTTGTCCAATTTGTTGGCATATAATTTTTCATAGTATTCCCTGATAATTGTTTGTATCTCTGAGGGATTGGTTGTAATAATTCCATTTTCATTCATGATTTTATCTATTTGGGTCATCTCCCTTTTCTTTTTGAGAAGCCTGGCTAGAGGTTTGTCAATTTTGTTTATTTTTTCAAAAAACCAACTCTCGGTTTCGTTGATCTGCTCTACAGTTTTTTTTAGATTCTATATTGTTTATTTCTGCTCTGATCTTTATTATTTCTCTTCTTCTGCTGGGTTTAGGCTGTTTTTGCTGTTCTGCTTCTATTTCCTTTAGGTGTGCTGTTAGATTTGTATTTGGGATTTTTCTTGTTTCTTGAGATAGGCCTGGATTGCAATGTGTTTTCCTCTCAGGACTGCCTTCACTGCGCCCCAAAGCGTTTGGATTGTTGTATTTTCATTTTAGTTTGTTTCCATATATTTTTTAATTTCTTCTCTAATAGCCTGGTTGACCCACTCATTCGTTAGTAGGGTGTTCTTTAACCTCCATGCTTTTGGAGGTTTTCCAGACTTTTTCCTGTGGTTGATTTCAAGCTTCATAGCATTGTGGTCTGAAAGTATGCATGGTATAATTTCAATTCTTGTAAACTTATGAAGGGCTGTTTTGTGACCCAGTATATGATCTATCTTGGAGAATGTTCCATGTCCACTCGAGAAGAAAGTATATTCTGTTGCTTTGGGATGCAGAGTTCTAAATATATCTGTCAAGTCCATCTGATCCAATGTATCATTCAGGGCCCTTGTTTCTTTATTGGCTGTGTGTCTAGATGATCTATCCATTTCTGTAAGTGGGGTGTTAAAGTCCCCTGCAATGACCACATTCTTATCAATAAGGTTGCTTATGTTTATGAGTAATTGTTTTACATATCTGGGGGCTCTGGTATTCGGCGCATAGACATTTATAATTGTTAGCTCTTCCTGATGGATAGACCCTGTAATTATTATATAATGCCCTTCTTCGTCTCTTGTTACAGCCTTTAATTTAAAGTCTAGTTTGTCTGATATAAGTATGGCTACTCCAGCTTTCTTTTGGCTTCCAGTAGCATGATAAATAGTTCTCCATCCCCTCACTCTCAATCTAAAGGTGTCCTCAGATCTAAAATGAGTCTCTTGTAGACAGCAAATAGATGGGTCTTGTTTTTTTGTCCATTCTGATACCCTATGTCTTTTGGTTGGCGCATTGAATCCATTTACATTCAGTGTTATTATAGAAAGATACGGGTTTAGAGTCATTGTGATGTCTGTATGTTTTATGCTTGTAGCGATGTCTCTGGTACTTTGTCTCACAGGATCCCCCTTAGCATCTCTTGTAGGGCTGGTTTAGTGGGGACGAATTCCTTCAGTTTTTGTTTGTTTGGGAAGACCTTTATCTCTCCTTCTATTCTAAATGACAGACTTGCTGGATAAAGGATTCTCGGCTGCATATTTTTTCTGTTTAGCACACTGAAGATATCGTGCCAAGCCTTTCTGGCCTGCCAAGTTTCAAAAGAGAGATCAGTCACGAGTCTTATAGGTCTCCCTTTATATGTGAGGGCATGTTTATCCCTTGCTGCTTTCAGAATTTTCTCTTTATCCTTGTATTTTGCCAGTTTCACTATGATATATCGTGCAGAAGATCGATTCAAGTTACGTCTGAAGGGAGTTCTCTGTGCCTCTTGGATTTCAATGCCTTTTTCCTTCCCCAGTTCAGGGAAGTTCTCAGCTATAATTTCTTCAAGTACCCCTTCAGCACCTTTCCCTCTCTCTTCCTCCTCTGGGATACCAATTATGCGTATATTATTTCTTTTTAGTGTATCACTTAGTTCTCTAATTTTTCCCTCATACTCCTGGATTTTTTTATCTCTCTTTCTCTCAGCTTCCTCTTTTTCCATAACTTTATCTTCTAGTTCACCTATTCTCTCCTCTGCCTCTTCAATCTGAGCCGTCGTCGTTTCCATTTTGTTTTGCATTTCGTTTAAAGCGCTTTTCAGCTCCTCGTGACTATTCCTTAGTCCCTTGATCTCTGTGGCAAGAGATTCTCTGCTGTCCTGTATACTGTTTTCAAGCCCAGCGATTAATTTTATGACTATTTTTCTAAATTCACTTTCTCTTATATTACTTAAATCCTTTTTGATCAGTTCATTAGCTGTTGTTATTTCCTGGAGATTCTTCTGAGGGGAATTCTTCCGTTTGGTCATTTTGGAGAGTCCCTGGCGTGGTGAGGACCTGCAGTGCACTTCCCCTGTGCTGTGGTGTATAACTGGAGTTGGTGGGCGGGGCCGCAGTCCGACCTGATGTCTGCCCCCAGCCTACCGCTGGGACCACAGTCAGACTGGTGTGTGCCTTCTCTTCCCCTCTCCTAGGGGCGGGATTCACTGTGGGATGGCATGGCCCATCTGGGCTACTTGCACACTGCCAGGCTTGTGGTGCTGGGGATCTGGTGTATTAGCTGGGATGGGTAGGCAAGGTGCACGGGGGCAGGAAGGGCAGGCTTAGCTCGCTTCTCCTTAGGTGATCCACTTCAGGAGGGGCCCTGTGGCAGCGGGAGGGAGATCCGCTGCGGAGGTTTGGCTCCACAGAAGCACAGAGTTGGGTGTTTGCGCGGAGCAAGCAAGTTCCCTGGCAGGAACTGGTTCTCTTTGGGATTTTGGCTGGGGGATGGGCGGAGGAGATGGTGCTGGCAAGCGCCTTTGTTCCCCTCCAAGCTGAGCTCTGCCATCCAGGGGCTCAGCAGCTCTCCCTCCCTTTGTCCTCCAGCCTTCCCACTTTCTGAGCAGAGCTGTTAACTTATGACCTCCCAGACGCTAAGTCGCGCTTGCTGTCGGAACACAGTCCGTCCGGCCCCTCCACTTTTGCAGCCAGACTCGGGGGCTCTGCTTGGCAGGCGAGCCGCGTCTCCACCCCAGCTCCCTCCTGCCAGTCCGTGGAGCACGCACCGCCTCGCCACCCTTCCTACCCTCTTCCGTGGGCCTCTCGTCTGGGCTTGGCTCTGGAGACTCTGTTCTGCTAATCCTCTGGTGGTTTTCTGGGTTCTTTAGGCAGGTGTAGGTGGAATCTAAGTGATCAGCAGGACACGCGGTGAGCCCAGCATCCTCCTACGCCGCCATCTTCCAGGACATTTCATCCTAAAGCAGCAGAATATGCATTCTTCTCCAGTACACATGGAACATTCTCCAGAATAGACCATATACTGTGACACAAATCATCCCTAAGTAAGTACAAAAAAAACGAGATCATACTGCGCATATTTTCAGACCACAACACTATGAAACTCGAAATCAACCACAAGAAAAAATTTAGAAAGGTTAGAAATACTTGGAGACTGAAGAACATCCTACTAAAGAATGAATGGGCTAACCAAGCAGTTAAAGAGGAAATTAAAAGTATATGGAAGTCAATGAAAATGATAACACCACAACCCAAAACCTCTGGGACACAGCAAAGACGTTCATAAGAGGAAATTATATAGCAATCCAGGCCTTCCTAAAGAAGGAAGAAAGATCTCAGATACACAACCTAAACTTACACTTTAAGGAGCTGGAAAAATAACAGCAAATGAAACCCAAAACCAGCAGAAGACAGGAAATAATAAATATTGGATCAGAAATTAATGTTATTGAAACCAAAAAAACAGTAGAACAGATCAATGAAACCAGAAGTTGGTTCTTTGAAAGAATTAACAATTTTATAAACCACTAGCCATTTTGATCAAGAAGAAAAAGGAAAGGACCCAAATAAGTAAAATCAAGAATGAAAAAGGAGAAATCACAACCAAAACAACAGAAATAAAAACAATAATAAGAGAATATTATGAGCAGTTATATGCCAATAAAATGGGCAATCTGGAAGAAATGGACAAATTCCTAGAAACATATACACTACCAAAACTGAAATATCAGGAAGAAATAGAAAATTTGAACAGACCCATAACCAGTAAGGAAATCGAATTAGTAATCAAAAATCTGCCAAAAGACAAGAATCCAGGGCCAGATGGCTTTCCAGGGGAATTCTACCAAACATTTAGGGAAGAGTTAACACCTATTCTCTTGAAACTGTTCCAAAAAATAGAAATGGAAGGAAAACTTCCAAACTCATTCTATGAAGCCAGCATTACCTTGATTCCAAAACCAGACATAGACCCTACTAAAAAGGTGAACTATAGACCAATTTCCCTGATGAGCTTGGATACAAAACCTCAAGATATTAGCCAACCGGATCCAATAATACATTAAAAAAATTATTCACCATGACCAAGTGGGGTTTATACCTGGGATGCAGGCCTCGTTCAATATCCACAAAACAATTAATGTGATTCATCACATCAATAAAAGAAAGGACAAGAACCATATGATCTTGTCAATAGATGCAGAGAAAGCATTTGACAAAATACAGCATCCTTTCTTGATAAAAACCCTCAAGAAAGTAAGGATAGAAGGAGCATACCTCAAGATGATAAAAGCCATATATGAGCGATCCAACGCTAATATCATCCTCAATGAGGAAAAACTGAGAACTTTCCCCCTAAGGTCAGGAACAAGACAGGGATGTCCACTCTCACCACTGTTGTTCAACATGGTATTGGAAGTCTTAGCCTCTGCAATCAGACAACACAAAGAAATAAAAGGCATCCAAATCAGCCAGGAGGAGGTCAAACTTTCACTCTTCGCAGATGACATGATACTGTATGTGGAAAATCCAAAAGATTGAACAAAAAAACTGCTGGAACTGATTCATAAATTCAGCAAAGTTGCAGGATATAAAATCAATGCACAGAAATTGGTTGCATTCCTATACACCAGCAATGAAGCGACAGAAAGAGAAATCAAGGAATTGATCCCATTTACAGTTGCACCAAAAACCATAAAATACCTGGGAATAAATCTAACCAAAGAGATGAAAAAATCTATACACTGAAAAGTATAAAAAGCTTACAAAAGAAATTGAAGAAGACACAAAAAAATGGAAAAAGATTCTATGCTCCTGGATAGGAAGAACAAATATTGTTAAAATCTCAATACTACCCAAAGAAATCTACATACTCAATGCAATCCCTATCAAAGTAACACCAGCATTCTTCACACAGCTAGAACAAATAATCCTAAAATTGTATGGAACCAGAAAAGACACCGAATAGCCAAAATGATCTTGAAAAAGAAAACCAAAGCAAGAGGCATCACAATTTCAGACTTCAAGCTATACTACAAAGCTGTAATCATCAAGACAGTATGGTACTGACACAAGAACAGACACTCAGATCAATGGAACACAATAGAAATCCAGAAATGTACCCACAAATGTATGGTCAACTAATCTTTGACAAAGCAGGAAAGAATATCCAATGGCATAAAGACAGTCTCTTCAGCAAGTGGTGTTGGGAAAACTGGACAATGACATGCAGAAGAATGAACATGGACCACTTTCTTACACCATACACAAAAATAAACTCAAAATGGATGAAAGACCTCAATGTAAGACAGGAAGTTATCAAAAGCCTCGAGGAGAAAACAGGCAAAAACCTCTTTGATTTGGTCGCAGCGACTTCTTAACACGTCTCTGGAGGCAAGGGAAACAAAAGCAAAAATGAACTACTGGGGCCTCATCAAAATAAAATCTTCTGCACAGCAAAGGAAACAATCAACAAAACTAAAAGGCAACCGACAGAATAGGAGAAGATATTTGCAAACGACGTATCAGATAAAGGGTTAGTATCCAAAATCTACAAAGAACTTACCGAACTCAACACCCAAAAAGCAAATAATCCATTGAAGAAATGGGCAAAAGACATGAATAGACACTTTTCCAAAGAAGACATCCAGATGGCCAACCGACACATGAAAAAATGCTCAACATCACTCGTCATCAGGGAAATACAAATCAAAACCACAATGAGATGCCACCTTACACCTGTCAGAATGGCTAACATTAACAATTCAGGCAACAACATGTTGGCGAGGATGAGGAGAAAGAGGATCTCTTTTGCATTGTTGGTGGCAATGCAAACTGGTGCAGCCACTCTGGAAAACAGTATGGAGGTTCCTCAAAAAACTAAAAATAAAACTACCCTATGACCCAGAAATTGCACTACTAGGCATTTATCCACGGGATACAGGTGTGGTGTTTTGAAGGGACACATGCACCCCATGTTTATAGCAGCATTATCAGCAGTAGCCAAAGTATGGAAAGAGCCCAAATGTCCACCAATGGATGAATGGTTAAATAAAATGTGGTATATATATATATGTATATATATACACACACACACACAATGTAGTATTACTCGGAAATCAAAAGGAATGAAATCTTGCCATTTACAACTATGTGGATGGAACTGGAGGGTATTATGCTAAGTAAAATTAGTCAGTCAGAGAAAAACAAAAATCATATGACTTTACTCATATGAGGACTCTAAGTGACAAAACAGATAAACATAAGGGAAGGAAAACAAAAGTAATATAAAAATAGGGACGAGGACAAAACAGAAGAGACTCATAAATATGAAGAACAAACTGAGGGTTACTGGAGGGGATTGTTGGAGGGGGAGTGGGCTAAATGGGTAAGGGGCACTAAGGAATCTACTCCTGAAATCATTGTTGCTCAATTTGGGTACAAATTTTTAAAAATAAAAAATAAAAAATAAAAGGAGCTCCAGTTCAAAAACTGGACAAATTAGAGACTAATATTCAAAATCTGATAGTAAAAATTTTATGTTCTTTCCTAGGATAAAATGGAAGTATGTACCCAAGAGTAAAGAAACCTTTGTAAAGTCTTTATGAAATAATTTATTATAGCATTCCAAAACCACATAACTCTAAATCTATAACATCATAATTGTTTGATTTCCACCTTAGTTGGAAATCTCCCTGATATGTAAAAAAAAAAAAAAAAATAGCAGGTAATGCAGTTGGATGGGTGGGTCATCCCCTTGATATCATTTAGAATGCAACCTATTTGAGGAAGTAAAAACAACAGTTCTTGTCTTACAAATCAAGTTTTTACAAAAACAAAAACAGGTCTCTAGAAGGAATTTGAAGCCCAACTACTCCTTTCACCAATCCCAATGGAATAAAATGTCATTCACTGGCTGTCATTCCCAGGGAAGTATTCTTAATCCATCTTCCCATTGCATCTTGGTAGCAGAATACCCAAGAAAAACACAACATAAACAATGGATGGAAAAATGTTTTACATTTAACATTAACATTAAAAAAAATGTCTTCTATAGCAGTTATTGGTCCCTGTTGGCCAGTAGTCTTTCTCAACAGCCAAAACAGTTCAGTTGACCTGCCACATCCCTTTCTTCCTTCAGTGGAGAAACCCATCCTCTCCTAATGGAGGGCAGATATAACAGTGGGTTGCTCAGATGCCACATGATGCATATACTTTAAAAAGAAACAAAGGAGTTGGGGCACCTGGGTGGTTCAGTGGATTGAGCATCCAACTTTGGTTCAGGTCATGATTTCAGGGATCATGAGTTCAAACCCCTCATCACGCTCTCTGCTGTCAGCACAGAGCCTGCTTTGCATCCTTTGCCCCCTCTCTCTCTGTCCCTCCCCCACTCTCCGCTCACTTTACCTCTCAAAAATAAATTAAAAAACAAACTAACAAAAAGAAACAAAGGACTACTCAGAGAGTTAAACAAGGTGAGATAAGGTGTCACAAGGTGAAAATGCTGGCACAGGCCGAGTGGGCTCTATCTTGACTGGTAGGAAAGTATTCCGGACCCAATGCCCATTCTTGTGTGGCTAAGTGGGGATTGTGGGACTGCATACATGAAACTATCCTTCCAACAATTTCCAAATAAGATAGAATTCTAATATATTGTTTGCTAAACATAGGTTTATCTACTTTTACCTTCTTATTACAGAGAAGCTAGAATGTTTGGGTTTATTAATAAACATGTTTTGTGCCACATTGAAATTTTTCCTATGAGAAAGGACATATTTCCAGGAATTATGAAATGTAGTCACAAATTTGCCAATCTACAGAATGCTGCTGTAACAGACAGTCTACAATTGCTTACTTAGTTTTCACTAGAAATTAAGTTCTCTAAGGGTTAAGAATCCTAATCGATATATGGAATTGAAACTACTAGCAATAAGAGAAATAACTTCGTATGCAGGGGATAAAGGATTTTTTTTGGAAGGAAAATGTATGAAATATGAAAATACATTTCTGAAGGAAAAGAGTGATTTTGTCCAAAGCAGAATTATTAGTTATTCAGAATGAGAAAGAAGAAAAAAAAAAAACTAAATGGATATAGAAAATAGAGAGGCAGAAACTCTTAAGTGGTCAAGTTGGCTAAAATATAATGAATTTATAAAGTTTTTTTAATGAGCTTTAATATCAATAGTATGCCTATGCAAAATTAAAATGTAATTCTCTTTTACTTGTTAAAAGGAAAACATTTTCTTGGACTATCGTTCTGCTCTTGGTAAGAGATTATGAAAAGTTTTCCTTTACCTTTTGGGTAATTTGGGTTTTATCAAAATAATTTTCTTTGCTTCATGTTGTCAATATCACGTCTTTTATTACTTAGGAGAAGATTCAGTTCTTTCTCAAGGTTTTTCACAAAACAGTAACTTTCTTTATTTGCCTTAGAAGTCTTTGTCATTTTGATTTACTAGATAAACAACAGTATTCAAACCTTTTGAATTTTTTTACAAACTTTCCATAATTAAATTCTAAATGACTTTTTGACCTTGAGGCAACTTTGGGAATTACCAAAGGGTCCCTGGAACATCTCAAAATAATTTTCTCTCACTTTATAAAAGAGAGATGTTAACCTGACTAGATTTATTTGGTATGTTAAAATACACAAGAAAAATTGTCAAATAAGAAGTGATCCTAAACATTCTTTAGGTTATATTTGTATGGATATATGTTATTTATGTAAGTATTCCAGAAATTGTATGAAATTTTTAGAAATCTTATATGTCTGGGTGCAATGTTATCAGTCATCATTGTAGTTGTCTTAAAACTTATGCCACAGAAATGAGGGCACTTCCTTGTAATTTCATCATATTCTAACCAGATACTGTTTTACTCTGATGTTTTTACACAAGTGCTTCCTCTAAAAAGATTCCTGGAAAGGATTTTGACAAGTACAGATTTCTTATATCTTTAAGATCATACTACTGAGCAAGGTAAAATTTTTTTCAGAACTCTAATACATAGGTTCATAACACTGCTAACTGAATATCAAATGTTAATCAAGAATTAATTACATGGGACTAAACTAACTGATGACTATCATTATAATTTTTTTTGACAGAGAGTGTGTGAGCAGGTGAGGGACAGAGGGGGACTGAGAGAGAGAGAGAGAGAGAGAGAGAGAGAGAGAGTCTTAAACAGGCTCCAAGTCCACCACAAAGCCCAACACAGGGCTTGAACTCATGAGCCATGAGATCATGACCTGAGCCAAAATCAAAAGTTGGAAGCTTAACTGACTAAGCCACCCAGGTGCCTCTATGATTATAATTTTTATAGCTGCTTGAAACATTGCTGGTTCTTCAATGTTTTGTTTTCCATATTTAAATAACCACTTTTCTCTTTTGTTTTAAGCTCCTCATAACTTATAGCAATTTGGTAAATTATTCTCTTATAAATAAAAAGTGGATATTTTTACTCACTCTCTGATCCCTGCAGAATTCAAAACTCTTATTAAACATTTCTAGTGTTTCATGATGATATATTAATGTTTGTAAGTTCAGTAAGAATCCATTGTAACAAGACACAACTGAGCAAGTCCTTGAATTGGCTTCTTATCCCAAAGAGGCTTTTAAAACTCTCACCTGATATTCTTTATTACCTGACAATTTTAAGAAACCAAGATGGATTTTATGGAGTCCATAAAACCCTTTAACTATCACCAAACTTTAACTGCAATATCATATTTGAGAATACTGTTGACTCTCTAACAACATAGGGGTTAAGAGCACTCCCACTCCCACACAATTGAAACTCCATGTGTAACTTTTGGGTCCCCCAAAAACATAACTACTGATGGACTAGAAAGCCTTACCAATAACTTAAACAGTCAATTAACACATATTTTGTGTCTGTATATATATATGAAAATGTTATTAAGAAAATCATAAGAAAGAAAAATACATTTACAATACTATACTGTATTTATTTTAAAAACCTGAACATAAGTGAACCTGCACAGTTCAGACAGTGTTGTTCAAGGGCCAACTGTATGCATGAAATCATTATTCTCACTGCACTTAGGTAAATAAGCATAGTTTAACAAGACTAGGCTTATTTTGCAAACAAGCGTGCCTTACTGTGATTGTCTTTTTTGGAAATTGGGAATAATTAAAGACAGAAAACTTAAGTTTTAGTATAAAACCGTAAAACACCCTTGTGGATATGAGATTCCAGTCCTATTCACTGTCTTTGAGGTTTTGCTATTTACCTATAAAATTGACTGGATCCTAAATTTTTCATATTTCCTCCAATATCTGGCTACAACTCTCCAAATTAACATTTTCAATTTTCTTCCAGCTTTTTGATTTGGAATCACTAAGAACAAAAATGCCCATTTTCCAGTAGCCCTGCAAGCTGAAGCTGGATTATCTAATATAAACTTCATAGACATCATCCCAATAGTTCATGTACGGACAACCTTTGTGCCTGCTGCCATGTGAACCACCCAGAAGGTTCACCAGTACACTTACTGACATCACCAGAAACATTCACATTACAGAAGATGCTTCAAGCCTAATGTCTAGGAGGCCAACATCTGGAATTGTTGGCTCATTTTCCTGTGGGCTCAGAAACTGATTTTTAGTCTGCTCCAACTATTACCTTTGTTTTTCTTTTGTTTCCATAGCAATGCTTCTTAATAAATATCTGCTTGCCCACACCATATCGGCCTCACTTTGGGAGCCCACCTGCAACACCACTTCTTGAAATGAAAAACAACTGTTTAATGAATTGACCTGTTATCAAGAGTAAAAAACTGATTCAGTGAGATGAAGCAATCTACAAATTCAACTTCTAGACTATAAAATTTTTTAAAGAAATTTCAAAGGCAGGGAATAAAGGGTAACAAATATGCCATCCCAAAATATGCCTTTTTAGCATAAGGATTGTTTAGAGCTGATAAGTTGGTTTTAGAAAGTAGAATTTAAATTACTTGTTGGCTATACAAGGAGAATTCTGTGCCATAGCAATTACTTCCTGCTGTATGTAGATCAACACATTTGGTATTATAAAAACTTAAATACAAAAATTACTTGTCACTTGACTAAAACAGGTTGATACTTTGTCAGGTACACTGTTGGATTTATTTGGTACCAATTGATTTGGCTCACGGGGGCTCTGGCTAAGAAATATACTTCAATCTCTTGATATCCTCCTCTTGAGAGCCATCACTTTATTCCCCCTAGTGCACTGGGTTTTCTCATGAGTCTTAAATTTCTGTGTGTAGCCAGCAGCACTATATCAGATCGTCTCACTGTGCTTGGAGAAACAGAAACAATATCAACAATGAAATGAACAGCAGAAACAATTCTTCCAAGAACATGACATACAAATGAATTTTATGACAAGACAAGAGCAATTTAACCTAATGATGCTTGAGAGGTGCTAATACCAAATTTTTGGTCAAGTTGTTATGTGTGAAAGGATGATCAAAAGGGATAAATTGTTAAAGTAATTAAATGAGGAGGCCAGTAGACCAGGTGGTACTAATGCCCTGGTAGCTCATATAAACAAAACCTAAGCTGGAATCAATGCACTGGAATCTAAGAAAATGAAATCTAAGAATAACCAAGTACAAACAGCCAACCAGGCTTTCCCCAAAAAGGAAATTGTTTAACTATAAATAATCAAATAATCTCTGGCTTTGCTTCCACATGAATGTATGCTCAAATAAACTCTTTAAAATTATAATATACTTCAGTTTATCTTGCAACACTCTAATCTCTATTTCTTTCCTTCTAATTGCCTTGAATTTACTTTGCTTGTTGTTTTTTTTTTTAATTTCTTTAAGTGGAAGGTTGGGTTATTGATTTTAGGTCTCTCCTTTTTAACATAGATATTCTTACAGCTATCAGTTTCCATCTGAGTTCTCCTTTTGTTGCATTCTGTAAGTTTTGGTATATTATGTTCCAGTTCTCATCTACGTTAAAGTGTTTTCTAATCACTTTTGTGATTTCTTCTTTGATCAATTGTTTATTTAGGACAATGTTGTTTTGTTAATTTACCAAATTCTCCTTTTATTGCTTTCTAACTTTATTCCATTGTAGTTATTTTACATTTATTGAGTCTTAATTTATTGCCTAGCATTTGGTCTATTCTAGAAAATTTTTCATGTAAACTTGAGAAGAATATATATTCTAATCATTTGGTGTAGTGTTATAGAGTGGTCTTTTAATGTCCAGTTGACTTATATTGCTGTCAAAGCCCTCCGTTTCTTTGCTGATAATCTTTCTAGTTTGTCTATCAATAATCAAAAGTGTGTTATTGAAGTCTCCAACTATTATTGTTGAATGATCTACTTCTGTCTTAAATTCTGTCAGTTTCTGCTATATATATTTTGATGCTCTGTTGTTAAATATGCAATACATACATATTTTCAATAATTATATCTTCTTGATACATTGACCCTTTATCATATTTTTTGTCTTAAAGATTTTT
Organism: Panthera tigris; assembly: GCF_018350195.1. Classification (NCBI taxonomy): domain Eukaryota; kingdom Metazoa; phylum Chordata; class Mammalia; order Carnivora; family Felidae; genus Panthera; species Panthera tigris. Next base: position 108,409,460 of record NC_056667.1, on the reverse strand, counting down.
TATCTTAAAATTTATTTTAACATATTAGCACAGTGAATTTAAGTCACATTTGGTTGTTGTTGGGATGGTATATCCGTCTCCATCCTTTTACTTCCAGCATATTTATGTCTTTGAAGCTAAAGTGTGTCTCTTATACACAGTATATACTTTAACAGGTTTTTATCCATTTTGCCATTTCATGTTTTTTAATTGGAGAATTCAACCCATCTTTATTTAATGAGATTACTGATAAGGTAGGATTTACATCTGGTACTTTGTTATTTATTTTCTATATGTAATGTACTTTTTGTTACTCTACCTCCATTGTAATCATCTTGGGTGTTAAATATGTGTTGTCTATTATACCATTTTTATTCTTTTTGTTTTTGTTTTTTCCTATGCATTTTTGAATAATTTTTTATTGGTTGCCCTGAGGATTCCAATTAATATCTTAATTTATAACAACCTAATTTAGATTAGTATCAACTTAATTTCAGTAGTATACAATAATTTTGCATAGATAGATAGACAGATCCTACTTCCCCCTTTATTCTGGTATTGTCATAAAAATATCACTTTATTCATTGTGTGTTCATCAATATAAATCAGTAATTATTGCTTTGTGTAGTTAACTTTTAAATCATCTGATTTAAAAATGCAAAAATGTGCATTAATACCATCTATCATATTTACCTATGCAGTTACTTTCACTGGGGTTCTTCATTTCTTTAATGTGTATTGTATCCTTTTACTTGAGCCTGAGTGACTCCCTTTAATATTTCTCATGCAGGAGAACTATAATTGTACTTTCAAGTCCAGAATTTCCATTATGTAATTCTGATGCATTTATTGATATTCTCTATTTGGAAAGACATAATTCCCACACTTTCTCTTAGTGATTTGAACATATTTAAAATAGCTAATTTAAAGTCCAATAAGAACAATGACTGGACTTCTTCCGAGACAATTTCCATTCTTTTTTTTTTTTTTTCCTGGCTCTAGGTCATACTTGTTTTTTATTTGCATGTCTCATAATTTTTAATGTTGAATACTGTGTTTTTGGTTTTTTTTTATTTTAGAGAAAGAAAGAGTTCACATGCACAATGCACATGAGTTGGGGAGGGGCAGAAGAAGAGGGAAAGAGAGAACCCCAAGCAGGCTCCATGCTCAGTGAAGAGCCCTACCCAGGGCTCAATTCCATGACCCTGGGATCATAACCTGAGCTGATGTCAAGAGTCGGCCACTCAACTGATTGAGCCACCCAGGTGCCCCAGAATACTGTACATTTTAATTCAGCAATCCCAGAAATAAAATTCTGCCCTCTCCCCAGGTTTGTTGTTGGCTCTGCCCAGTCCAGCTGTGATTTGCTTATTTAGTGACTTTTCAGAACTAATTCTTTAAAGTCTGTACTTTTTCCCCCCACATGTGGCCTTTGCAGTCTGTTCTTAGCTTTGTGCTTATCCAGTGACTGAACAGAGATCTCCTTGCGTCCACAGAACCAATAAATATCCCAGTTTTTGCCTAGGGGTTCTGTGTGCACATTCAACAATCAGCTGAGTAATTTATACCTCCACTTTAGCTTTCACTTCCTGATGGTGTGTAGTCTCAAGCTCAGCTAGAGACACTGGTTTATGACATTCTTATGTCTTCCCTGAGTTTGAATGTAGCCCCACCCATGTGTGTGACCTAACAGAATCTCAGAATATGTCAGACCTTTCAAAGAACCTATGAATAGCTCATTCCTCAACTCTCGATAAAACTTTTTAGTCTATTGCTCTCCCTAACTCTTATTGCCTCTGGCAGCTGCCAAATTAAAAGGCTTACTTGTAATTTTCTTCAACAGAAGCCCCCAGGAAGATGGCTGTTCACACTGGGTGACATTTGAGCCACTTTCTGAAATCAGGTCTTTGTTGAAGCAATCACACATGTCAAATAAAGACAATTCTGTAAGAATGAGGTTTTGAAACAGTTACACCATTCCAGCAGCATCTGTGACGCTTCCATAGAAATGTGTGCTATTATTTTTGAAGAGTATCACTGAGCTAGAGAACAAGAGATGGGACTAAGTCACATTAAAACACCACTAAGTTTGCTGTTATTACAGATGGTTGTTTTTCTTAAGTAAACATTCCTGGGAAGCTGTAGGTAAATTTCAGACCTCTGTATAAGTTGATTCTGACAATTTTTGAAACTTAAAAATGTCTTTTATGGAGTGGTAAATTTTTGGAAGTCCTTATTCCACTATTTTCACTGGCATCATTATATTTGTTTGGAATGGATTTTTAAATATTCAATAAATCTGCTGTTAACATGAGTTTGTTTCCACTGAAAGTTTACCTCATTTTTATTTTTAGGGAATTTTCCCTGGTTTTGTATTATAGAAAAACACATTGTATTTCATTAGTTTGAAAGTACTATTCCACTTTCTTTTGGATTCCTTTATTTTTGTTGAGAAGTCAACTGACAATCCAATTATTTCTCTTTTGAAGATAATATGCATCCCTAGTAGCTTTTAATATTTTCCATTTTATTTTGCTTTTAATAGCTTATATTTATTCTGCTTTGGTGTATGGAACTTTGAATTTTTGAACCTTGATACCATTTATTAGTTTTGAAAATGTTCTCAGTCCTAGTCTTTGAATTTTCTTTCTTCCTCATTCACATTTGCTTCTTCTGGTAGAACTTCTCTTATCCTTTACCTAAACATTGAATATCCTAGGTTCTCACTTCCTCTTTTGTGTTTTCCGTGTATTTTTAATATTAATTCTTTATTCTACATATTTTATTGTGACATCAGTTGTAGCTAAGTAGGTCCCACTTCTGTTTAAAATATAGAAAAAAGAAAGGCAATGCCACCTTGATCCTTACAACTCTCCTATCATCCAGTAAGTGATAAAGTTGCATAACCTATAAAATCATAACACTTTTTAACTCACAAGAGGGCTGAAAACACAAGGCAATCAGGTGAACTGGATTTTAAGGAAATTCAAAGCCTTTCCAAGAATAGACAGGATGCATGAACTCTTTTATTTTGGGCAAAGCAAACTAGGAAAAAGTAGCTGCCATAAAAATTAGAAAAAAATGCAGTTAAAAATTTTAACATTTTAAAAGTTTAGCTATGTATTAACATATTAGTTGAAACAATTAGAATATCAGACACAAAGGAAGTTTTCAGTCACTTGCAAGGTTTTTCTCATTGACTTTCCACTAGACTCACAGAAAAGATTCACAAGTAAGAGAGATATGAAACACTGACTGCTTCCCTGGACTCTTCTCTTGCAAAGCAAAAACCTTAGGTTAGGTTACCAAGGAAGAGACAGAAAAATCTCCTGCCCCTAAGTCCTAGGCAAAGATACACTCTTTCTGATGTAAGGGTGTCAATGAAGACTTCTGTCCTTGGAGAAGGACAAGGAAAACTTAGTCAAACTGCTACAAACCAAGGACATCTAAAAATAAGATTTAAAAAAAAAGAAACATTACATAGAAAGAAACAAAGATGAGAATTGCATTATAATTACAATTAATGGATATTGCCAGGTCTCTTGAACTAGGTAGCTGAAATTTCAGAATTGGCAAATTGGTGTGACCAATTTTTCTTTTATTATAAATGCCTAAGACTCAGGAAATGGACATTCATCTGTCAGAAGTTTCCAAGTAATTTGCAAAGGATGCTATTTAATTCTGAAGGACATATAATTCAATTATGCTGTACCAGTTTTAAACAATCAAAGGAACAGTCCAGAAAAGAGGGATAATTGAAACTGATTTTTCTCTTCCTCAGAGCAGACCATTAGGAATAATTTTATCATGCCTTAAGTCACTCTTTGGGATGTCATAACAAGAATCCCAAGGCACTCTTCATGCAGACTTCCATTGAGTTCTTTCTTTCACTTAATCACCAATCTCTTAATGTGCCCTCACTACCCAAGCCCTTCTACTCTGCCCTGCAGATTATCAGTTCTCATTAGCGAAATCCTCTATATAGTAAATCTCTTTGAAAATTCCCTTCAGTCTTGTTCTAAACAAACGCTAGCTTTCCCCTGAGGACTTACTTCTCTATTAGTGGGTTCTTTTCCTTTCCCCATGTCATGCACATTAAGCATAAATGTGCAGCTGGTTTTCCTTCTTCCACATTGCTATTTCCAGAGCACTCTTTCTTCCTCCTCTCTGAAACTTCGTAGGCCCTTTGAAGTCAATGCCGTTAGTTCATATCTCAATTCTTTTCCTACCTACCTTTCTTCCCTCACTATCCTTTATTGAGGGTTACTCACAGTTTTGCTATCTGCTTTCTGCCTTTCTCTAAAAGTTAATCCACCTAAAACTCTGGCTTTCAAACATATCTCAAATCTGACTGCTTCTCTTAGTGGCATCCTCATGTAAAGTATCCTCACCTTTCTCATCCTAACAAATAAAATAACTTCCTCCCTGGTATCTGTAAATCCAATCTTGCCCTTATGCAGTCCATTCTGTCAAATAAGTTAGAACAAGGCTCTTAAAATGTAAATATGTCACATAAGTGATTTCTCATCACACTTAGAATGAAACATAGAAGCCTTAGCATGGTCTGTAAGCCCTACATTTAGTGACCTCTTTTCCATTAACTTCTCCAAACTCAACAGTTACAAGGCCTGCTGATCTTGCTGTTCCCCAAACATATAAAGCACATTTCTGTCCAGAATTCTTCCATTTTCCTCCAAACTGTGTGGCAGGTACAAATGGTGCTCAGAAATTCTCAATCTTTAGCACAGATTAAGAGCCATCCCTGCAATATTGATTCAGAGAAACCTTGAACCTCCAGGTGTGAAGCACTTTAGACTCAAACTCTGAGTTGAATGCTGAGGATGAAAGTGTCAAATTACTGCATATCAGAAACACATGCATGTATTTGAAGTAACTGTATGCCCTTTCTTTTTACTTGATATGTTTTTGTTGTTTATGAAAAACTTTTTTTTATTTTTCAGTGATGCAGTACACAATAATATTTGAATTGGTCAGAGGAAGAATTTTTATTTTATTTTAAGTGACCTTAAGGGGTGCCTGGGTGGCTCATTCAGTTAAGTGCCTGACTCTTGATTTCAGCTAAGGTCATGATCTCACAGTTCATGAGTTCGAGCCCCAAGTGGAGCTCTGCTGACAGAGCGGAGCCTGCTTGGGAGTCTCTCTCTGCTCCTCCGCTGCTCTCATTCTCCCTCTGCCTCTTTGTCTCTCAAAAACAAACAAACAAACAAACAAACAAACTTAGAGCCAAAGCATAAGAGACTCTTAAAAACTGAGAACAAACTGAGGGTTGATGGGGAGTGGGAGGGAGGGGAGAGTAGGTGATGGGCATTGAAGAGGGCATATTTTGGGATGAGCACTGGGTGTTGTATGGAAACTAATTTGACAATAAATTTCATATAATAAAAAAAAGAAATCTTTCTCAACATTTGCATCAAGGTTCACAAAAATTAAATTATATTAAAATTAAATTGTATCAAAAATAGTAATGTAAAATTACTTTAACTTTTGATTGTTTTGCTATTTAGCATTATTTATTTGAGATTTATTTATTTATATTTATTTTTATTTTAGTTCAGAGAAGCTATTGTTCGTGTCTCTCTTTCACTTGCTCTATCCTGTCTTCTGGAATTCCCAATGTACCCATTTCAGGACTGAAAATCTTTCTACTTCTTTTTATCACTCATATATTCCCTCTATCTCTTTCATCTGAGCTGCAGGAGAATCCCTTTAAGAAATTATATAGTTTGCTTTTCCTTAGTTTCCAATGTGCTGTTTATTTCAGTAATCATGCCACTCTTTTTTTTTATTTTTTATTTTTTAATATATGAAATTTACTGTCAAATTGGTTTCCATACAACACCCAGTGCTCATCCCAAAAGGTGCCCTCCTCAATACCCATCACCCACCCTGCCCTCCCTCCCACCCCCCATCAACCCTCAGTTTGTTCTCAGTTTTTAACAGTCTCTTATGCTTTATGCCACTCTTTTTTTTTTAACATCTAATAACTCCTTGAAATTGCTGCTTTTCATAACTTTCTACTGCTGCCCACCAATTCTCCATCTTTCCTGCAGCTTTCAAAAATACGATTCGAGTTTGGGCGTCTATTGTTGAAGCAGTTTGCTCTCTCTTTTTACTGTTCATTTCTTCTTCCTGGGGTAAGTTTATCTGACAGGAAACCATTTGTTTTAAATGCTCACACTGTGCTGTTCTAAGAGAATTGTAGTTTTCCTAGGTTCTGTGATCTTGCTCTTTGCAAACATTCACATGCTTCATTCATACTGAGAGTTAAAGATGAGCTGTCAGAGATTTTGTAGGTCAGTGTTCAATTTTTTATGGCTACTGACTGTGATATAGAATTTGGTCTTTTATATTTGTTGAGTCATTATAGTGGGAAATTGGCAGAGGAAAGTGTTTAAACATTATCACTTAGGATATCATCTTGATCCTGAAGAATCTCAGGTTTATTTCTTTTAAATATTACCTTAGAGGTAAGTCTGTGTTGGCTCACCTCTTATATAGTGGTACTAGTAAAAACTATAGTGTTTTAAATGTTGTTTTAAGAAAACAAAAACAAGAAATGTTGTGGTTTTTATGTGGATGTTTAAATACAAACACTATATTCTGAAGGCACCTATAAAAACTACTGTCTACTCCTACAAGATGCTCATTTATATGGAGACTAGAGCCATCCACCATCACCCATGCTTCTGATGAGCCTGGGGCACAGATTGCTCTGAAGTTTCCAAAGGCCTTCTACTGCTTTTTTATATGAAATTTGCTCATGCCTGCTTATTCTGCCAGTTCCATAATGGTCAAAACTTCTATATCTGAAAGACCTTCCCCAGAAAACCTACTCATTGCTTCTGTGCAATATCTATAAATACTCTCAACGTAATCTCCAGAATTTTACCAGACTTCCCTCCATCTGCCTTTATCCACTTCATTTCCCTCATGTAGTTATCTATTCCTTAGCTTCTCCCCTATGCTCATGCTTCAAAAGGAAGGCATACCACTGTTGCTTTCCCCATGAGCCTTCCTGGCATCTGTGTGTTATTCATTTGTTACAACTTCAGGCCCATGAGGCTTGGCTCAGGGCCCATCCCAAACCCCAGCACACCTTTCAGGCCTCGCTGTGCTGACCCACCCTCCCATACAGATAAGGGAGAGGCTTTAAAGAGCTGCCTCCAATTTGACCCTGTTTGGTTCTAAAGGCTTTTAAGATGCTCCTTAGGCTCATCGCAGGCAGATACCCAGGCTGTGCTGGCCTTCCAAATACTCCATGTGGGTCTCACTGCTCTCAAACTCATCACTGGTGAGCTTTAGCAGTTCTCTTACACTGCTTTTATCTTATTGTGCCACCATGTCATACATATTCACTTTTGTCTCTACAGTCAGAATGCAAGTCCATTGAGGTTTTTTTTTTTTCCTTTTTCTTCTTTCCTTCCTTCCTTCCTTCCTTCCTTCCTCCTTCTTTCCTCAAATTTGTAAAAGAGATTACAGTGATGGGTTTAAATGTATTCTATGTGCTCCTTTCTATGATACCTGGGCAAGATATTCAATCTTGTCCAGTCTCAGATTCCTTTGCTGTGAAATGGTGATAATATTGATCCAGAAGGATTGAGTAACAGCTAGAAATAATGCTTATAAGGGGTGCCTGGGTGGCTCAGTCAGTTAAGTGTCCAACTTCATCTCAGGTCATGATCTTACAGCTTGTGAGCTCAAGTCCCACGTTGGGCTCTGTGCTGACACCTCAGACACTGGAGCTTGCTTTGGAACCTGTGTCTCACTCTTTCTGCCTCTCCCCGACTTGCACTGTCTCTCAAAAACAAACAAAATTTTTAAAAAAGCAATAATTCTTGTGCTTATAAAATGTCACATCTATTCAGGAACTATTTTATTAATAACTTATTTTGGCAAATAGGAAATTCTTTCTGTACTCATGTTGAGCAAACAAATTAGCCACATTACACAAGAGTAATGTCTCCAGTTAAAAGATGTGCACCTCATAACTGGTCATTTCCACTCTCTCCCCTAATTATTTTGCTACATAGAATTCTACTCAAAGTCATATGTCTCCCATATGCTTTTCAAATTCCAAAATTATTTTTATGATTTAGTTCCAAAATCCCTCTTTCCCCAAGTAAAAAGTAAAATCCTCTGTCACTGAAAGCCAAGGATTCAGAAAACTTCTTGGAGAGGACCAACTGGACTGTGTAACTTTTTAACAAGTACTGCCAATCTTGTCTCTGAGACATTGTGGCTCAAATGAGATGCTCCGTCTCCTCTCCCCATTGTGGTCCACACTCCTGAGGACCATTCTAGACTCCCATGTCCCCACCCATCCCTGTTCTTTCCTGGCCCCATCCCTCAGTGTCCCTTCTGACCACAGTCCCAGGCCCCACAATTCCTTCCATCTAGAATTCCAGCCTCCCTGTGCCACCCAGTCAGTGCCAATCCGGGAGCAGCTAGCAGCTGTAAGAGCAGGTTTGTCTTCAAAGATCTCACCAACTAGCACAACTCAGGAATCACAATGCAGTGTGATATGCAACCTTACAAATATGTGATGTGAACATGCATATTTTCTCTGGGGACAAGAGTTAAGCAAGGCTTGGAGGAGGATAATGAGAACAGAGGCAGGCCTGGCCTGGACACAAAGCACCGCCTCACCACATGCTGTTGTGTGTTCCCTTATGTGCCTTCATTTATGAAATGGGACAGTAATATCTCCTCCCTCCTTTTGTTGTAACGGTGGCATTTGTAGGTCACTTTGTACTTTATCCCACAAAGGTTAGCCATTTAACTCTAATAAGTATGCATTAAATCCCTGACAAATCATTGAGGATGATCTAACTTATTCATTCATATAGTTGCCGTTTTCAGACACCTACCTTCTGCTATTGGAATGGAATAGAGTAACGAATAGAACATATCCCCTGTCTTTATTCTAACAGGTGAGATAAATGAGATGAAAACACACTTCCCACCAGGAGATTATGGCAGAACTATGATTAGGTAATCAATGTCAAAGAAGAAGTAATTGTGAATTAAAGTACCCTGTCCTTCCACATCATCACTTACAAGAGTTGGGACAAGCAGATTTCTAATCCAGTTCTAAGGAGAGGGCCAGCATTCCTGCATCAACTGTGTATCCTCTAGTCTAAGGAAAGGTTCTGCTTCCCTTTCCTGAGAATACAAAGCCAAGGTTATAAGCAACAATAAATTATAATGCAAAACTTAGCTACCCTCTAAGGAACCTGACTATGATCCAGGCCTAGGAATCAATTGATAAAAAGCTAATCATCCTTCTCTTCTTCTTTATTCCCTCAGAACTGGAGAAGCTCACTTCTGGGGCCTGATTTATAGATCTGGGAACAGTTTGCTGGATCTCCTTGGTCTGCTCAGCAGCACACCTGGCACTGAAGCATGTGGGAACTGTGTTTATATTACCTACACTTTTTAATGCCTACAGGATGGCATCTAACTCAGCCCTAAGTTAAATTTGGGATTAGATGAAGAAATGACAACTGCAAAGAGAATGCTCCAACTTTCCTGGTCACAATGGGCACATTTTCATATTTCCCTTTGTTGTTAAAGCTCCGATCAATGAATGGCTTTTGAATATTTTTTAGGATTTCCCTATGAAGGAAAAACAAATTTCCAAAATAAAACACAGCTTAAATTTGAACCCAAATCACAAGGAATATTTAAACATCAATGAAACATGCTAAGTGGTAGAGAAAATAAGAAAACCAGAGCTTGACCTTCCTCTTGGGATCTCATAGCCTGGGGAATGCAAGGTAAGAGAAGTCAAAGCCAGAATTCAATGATAGGGCCATGTCAAGTGAGTCAGGGAGAGCTTCCTGCAGGGGCCAAGGGCTGAGAAGTGTTGAAGAATGGATAACAATGGTGTGTGCAAGGGAAAGACAGAGCTGAGATGGGAGGGAGATCTCCCTGTGGACCCACAGAAGTAGAAAGGATATAGCTTGCTATGAATGACCACGGATCAGTGGGCAGAGGGGCTAGAGAGGAGGTTGAAGAGTTGAACAGGGTCTGTGCTGCTGGGAGCTCAGGTACCAAAATAAGGATTTAGGCCTGCTGTCAGTTTTCAGGTATCACATGCTGGGAAATGGCATTTTACCACCTGGAAGATGCAGAGAATAAATTTGAGAGTAATGAAACCAAAATTATCTTGTAGCACTGTAGGGCCAAGACCCAGGTTTTGTCTTCACACAAAAACATCCCAGGAACAGGACGACTTGCGAGGCAGAGGGCCAGTTCCCCAGACTTTTTCTCTGCACAAAGACGTCCTGAGAATTGAGCTGTATTACCATACTGCTGTGTTGAATTCTCTCTGTGGCCACAGGCCCTGTCCACCATCTGCTTCCAGGACTCAGCTGGCCCCTCCATTTTGCCTCCCAGGTGATAGTTCTCCCTTCCAGCCCTGTGGTTAGTCCTTGGTCTGTGCTTGTCCTTGCTGCTTAGCAGCTGATTTACATTGTCACCTCACTGCCAACCAGCTGGTGACATCACTCACAGAGGCCGCCAGCCCCGGAGGGAAGCCAATCTCCTCCGGAATCAAATTCTGTCCAGACATATGCACCAAGAAGGCTGGCACTTTCCACTTGATTGATGCATGCAGAATTTCCTGTTAGTGGATCTGATGGAATGAGGCTTTGCTCTAGTCTGCTTTCATTCCCATGGTTTCAAACTCCTGTGTTCATCAGACTGATCCTACTTTTATTTCTTCCTAGCTTCTCTCCTTGTCTTTACCTCCTAGACACTGAGGCAGTAGCTCACAAAATGAAAGTCACCCTTTCTGGGGCTATGAGCTTTCCAGTATGGTTTAGAGTGAAAAGGTGGTACACACATGTGGACCTATGACAGCCTAACTGAAGGCAAGTGTGATGCACATGTGCCTAATGGCCAGTGCACTGCCTGTGTTTGTCACCCCACATGCAATGTTTTCCTCACATGACAGGTTATGGACAGTTTGTGGTGCTTTTTACTTTAGAGTACATAATGGTCAGTACTGCTGAGTGGTGTCTGCTGACAGGTACTATGTGATGCTCATGTGTGGAGCCCAGCCAGCCAGAGGACCAGCTTCCTGGAACGGTGTGTTCAGAGTAGAATTAGTACTATCATGAGGAACTCTGTTTACATACATGCAAATGAAAATGTGTTAGAGCTGTGATCCTGATGACATGGCTATAACTCATGATGGTCACTGTCATAATTATAGTCTGTTCCAGGTTTTGTGTCCCTGTTGAAGAAATAAATCCATAAACGCTTTGCTCATTTTTGTATCTCTTATAAGATGGTGATTGACAGAACTCAGTGAAGACCCCTGCCCTGACCCACCTTTTATTTCCAAATTCCAATTTTAAGTGTGAAAGCTATTGACTATTTTCACCAGGAGAGTGCAAGCAGTGCCATCTGTCAGAGTCCTGTTTGATCATAGCTTAAGGACACAAGAGACCTTTGTCACAAGTATCTTGCTAGGTTGTATATTTACGTGCTACGGAAAGATGCCTCAGACGTTAGTGGAACATTTGTTGGATTCTGTGTACTCAGAAATTGCAAAAATAACATGAGAGACGGAACAAGTTGAGAGCTACATTGGCAGGGTTTCTTGTTAAATTGCACAAACCTTGGGGCGCCTGGGTGGCTCAGTCAGTTAAGTGTCCAACTCTTGATCTCAGCTCAGGTCTTTATCTAAGGATTCTGAGTTCAAGCCCCATGCTGGGCATGGAACCTTATTTTAAAAAATTGCATAAACCTTGCAATGTATCATAGAAGGCTTCAAAGCAAGTCTTCTTCAAGTGAATATTCAAATCACCACGGCTACTGGTGACTCTCAGGGATTTTAAATAGATCACTAAAAAATGGTGAACACTTTTGATCCCCCAAAGGCATCAAAAAGATTTGCTACACATGATCTCAACAGAATATTAAAGGATACAAACTGGTTCATTTAGAATCAACAATATACTGCAACATAAGAAAATAAATCAAGATGTATTCTCTGGTTAAATGAGTACCCAATATTACCATCTTCACTTCCATTTATTTGGCAAAGAAGATATTGCCTCCATGATTGCAGGACATTTTCTCTACTGGTGGGAGCATCACTAATGCCATCACAGGACATGTTCCAAACCAATGCATCTCCCATGCTGGTGTGGCTCACTTGGCACTGAGTACTGTGTGTGCTTTATTATAGCCTTGGACTTGTTAAAATTATAGGAAATTGGAATCATTTGTTAATTTCTTCACTCCCAAGCAGGAATTTTGTTACTGGCTTTGAAGTGGAGAGTTTATAAATTGGCTCCAGTACATGGCCCAAACACCCAATGCCTCAGTGGCCTGCCCGACATGTAGTGGGATTGACAGTAGAAATAGCCCAAAGAAGCTATTTTCTCAGGCTTCTGCCTGTTGGGCCTAGCAGAGATACCCACCCAGACTACACATTAAGATCACCTAAAGAGCATTTTAAAAAATACATATATTGATAGGAGCACCTAGGTGGCTCTGTCAGTTAAGCATCTGACTTCAGCTCAGGTCATGATTTCACAGTCTGTGAGTTTGAGTCCCACATCAGGCTCTGTGCTGACAGCTCAGAAGCTGGAGCTGCTTCAGATTCTCTGTCTCCCTCTTTCTCTGCCCCTTCCCTGCTCATGCTCTGCCTCACTTTCTCTCTCAAAAATAAATAAACATTAAAAAAAAAAACACAGATGCTGGGCCCATAGGCCATGAATTTGATACAACTGGGCTGGAGTTGGTTCAGACATTTAGCTTTTCTAAGGGTCCACCAAGAAGTGAATCCAGTGCAGCTGTGGTTAAGAATGACTGGCAGAAAAAAAAAGTCTCCCCACTTTTCCTTTTCTTGAATAAGCAGTATTTTTTTAGGTAAAGAATATTTTCAAAACAAAAGTGACATTTGCAACCTTTGAGTAAGAAATTTCACAAATATTCTGCAGTCAAATTACCCCAACTCTCAGTTGCTAACCTCTTCTACTCTCTGAACCTCTTCTTCAATGCTGGTGGCAGTGTCTGGTGGTATGTGGCTGACTTGGGTAGACAGTGACCTGACTACCCAAGCACTGGGGCTGCCAAACAAGAGCAGATGAATAATATCCCTCTCTTTGATTTTTACTCTTCTCAACAGCTGACCTGCTTTGCCAATGTCAACATGTTCCTTGCCAGCAGAATTTAAAGTCACACATATCCAGTTAGGGCCAAGTTGGAAGAGTGCTTTATTTAGCTGGTTTCATTCTAGGATATATAGCCCCTCTGATCTAGGCAGAAAGCCTCCAGGTGGCCCGGACATACTCCCTGTGATTCCATTCAGGGTGTTAGGCCACAGACCAAAGCAAGTGTTCTTTTGCTATTGTTCCCACTTGTATGAGAGCTCATAGATATAGCTAGACCAGGAGAAAAATGAGTGTTTGGGGACCTATGCCTCTGGAAAAATATGGTTGGTTATCACAAACCATCTGCAGAACAGGACCAAACGAAAGGTGGGGCACAGGAGCAGCCCACTCCATGTAGAGGCAATAGGCAGCACATTGTCAATAGAGAACTTTAAAAATGATAAAACTTACTCAAATTTGATCTATTTTCTATTATCACCAGTCTAAAGAATGTCACTAATAACATCTTTCTCCTCTGGAAAATCTTATGTTGGTCTAGGTTTTAAACAATTGCTATGGTTCATGTTGAGTTCATGAGTTATATTATTAAAATTATATAATTATATTATTAAAATAATATAAACATTAGCCTAATATTAGCAAATTTTCATTACTTATGTTTAAGTAAAGATTGTATTCCACGTGGAAGTTGATTCAGAGACCTCCCCTCATACAGTATACCCCAAACACACACCAACTCATCCAACTCAGCTCTTCATGTATATTCAATCATAAAATGGGAACCATTCAAAATTTCATCAAAATTTCGTCTCCTTTGGTGCAGTTTGCAACTCCATCCCTGAAAGTACTCATATTCTTGTATTTAAACAGTATATTCAAAGTCATCAGTGGTAGCATAAAGGCAAACACATGAAACTAGTCATTTCGACTCTAATTCTGTGTGACCCCATTGAGTTTTCAATTTTGTTAAAACTTTAAACTAGTGAAACAGTAGAGATTACAATATATTTTGTTTGGTAAGTGCAAAATTTATTTCATACATGAAATACTTTTATTGAATTTAATAATAGACTTAAAATTGAATCTACCCAAGAAAACAGTATCCCTGGCTATGACAGGATCATTAATGACAGTAATTTGGTTAAGCAAGGAAGGAAAGAAATGTTGTATTTTGTGTGGTAACTGTGTTGGATGTTCCCATGCAGCCCAGTGTTGACAAGCAGGAATTCACCTTTGCCATCAGTCCTTGGGGTTGCTGAGGTCCAGCCCCAGACCTGCTTTGTGCCCCACAGAGCTTTGAGGACTCATGTACACTTTCAGGGTGTTTCTTCATCAGCAAAATAAAGCTTGAGGAGAAGAGCATCTTTCATAATTGAGATCAAATGTTCATTCTGAAGCATATGGTGCATTCACTACTTTGAGGTACTTGCCACACAGATAGAAAGATGAGACATGCATCACGTGAAAAGTTAACTATAGAAGATGCCAGCACAAAATAAATCACAAAGCAGAAAAACTGTAGACAAGGAGTAAATGGAAGCAGCAATTCCTGCTCTTAGAGCCTGGAAGGTTATGGAGAGGCATTCCTAAACACAAGGTGTCTTGGGGAGGCTTCTGGAAGAGCTTCACTTAGTTATATTTAATTTATAAACCAAGTCTCATTTTACTGGATTAATGCAGTCTTTTTTGGGCCAGGACTTTCAAGCCCCAGGGATACCACTGACATAGTGCAAGGATGGAAAACGCTCCTGGGGGCAGCCACAGACAGCTCTTTGCACTCAGCCCTCAGGTGTCCATGATCATAGTGCATTCTGCTTCTCTCCCATCAGATGAACAGGTTGTAACCCCCATCTTCCCAGACACCAGCACATTTCTCCCAAGAGAACAGAAATCATGTATATGTTTCCCCATTAGCCTGGAACTTCGTTTTTCAAGGTTCATTCCCACTTCTTCCTGGGATCCAGGACTACCACCCAGCCTGTGTTCAGGCAGAGCAGTAGGAAGTGGCTGGACAGCATTTGGCAGTGCAGACATCTTTAGGATGGCCAAGAATGAGCATATGTGCTCAGACATGTCTTGAATCTTCACACAAGAAAGCTGATTTTATTTTTTTTTCTCCTACACTGGAGAAATCAGCTCTCTGCATATTCAGATTTACAATGTTGCTGCCAGTCAGGCCATGTGTAGCTGTCCTCACTGTAATTCTTCTGGTTTATTTATAAGGTTTCTTTCTGCATTCTTGCTTCTCCAGATTTTTTATTCCCCTAGGGGCAAAGGGAAACCAGGCTGCCCCACATTTATTGCAGCTTAGTGTTCTCTGAAATGCAATTAAAATGTTAAGGAAGATGGACAATCAATATTTAATAATCTACACAAAAACATCCCTTTCCTAGTGGACTGGTGTGGGTTGCAATACTGGCAGTGAACCCAAGGCTGTATCTACAAAATGTCAAAGCACCTGCTTGCAAAGTGAATAATTTCTAACCCATTGTCAATCTCGTCTACCAGATCTGATCTTGGCCCTCCTCCCCATAACCCGTAAGTGGTTAACAGGACAATTTGTTCTGACATTGTGGAAGGCAGAACCACAAAACTGGAGACCCAGATACAAAACCAGGGTGAATAGTGCCTGACAGAGTCTTTCTGTGACTCCCTTTCACACTGTCTCCAAGAGGAGAGCTACAAAACATAACCATTCCCTTGTCTTAAAAACATGTTATCCTAGGAGGAAATGACACATACAGTTGCTGATAACACACATTACCACTCCAGCTTTCTCTGTATCCCAGACTTGGCCCCAGAATCCTTTCCATGAACCCCAAGCTGTCCATGACCACCTAGCAGCAGAACTTGAAGGAAAAAGGATTTGCTGTCAGGGGTTCAGTGCTTCTCTTATGTCATTTTTCACTCTGGAAGCCCAAAGAATAGCAAAGTTTCTTATTGTTTAAATGTGGCAAATGGGGCACAGAGAGTTGCCTAATAGCTTGTCATGCTCTGCAGCTAGTAAGGAGCAGAGTGAGTTTGTAGTCACTGTCTGCAAAGCCCCAGGCTCCTTCCACTGACCCACATGCTGCTTACTCACCATGCATCAAATGAGCATTAGCTGTGCTCCCGACACCATGTGAGACATCAGGACATCAATAAAACAGAGCAGCCTTTCCTTTAAGAGCCCTCACACTGTGGGGATAACCGTTACCTCTGCTCATAATGAGTGAGACACTCCTCCTGCTTTGGGGGATAAGACAAGGCTGATAGCATTTGCAACCTAAGCAAGGATGTTGCAAACCTGGCGTATCCTCTGAGGTGAGGCAGAGAGTGATGCCTGTAGGACCTCAACTGGTCACACCCCTGTGGCCTGGGGTGACCGAGGTGGACACACATGGACATGGAAATTGGTGCCTGAGGAGGTTTTCCATAGGAGACTAAGACAGGCAAAGAGGTAAAGCTAAGAGGCACCTGCAAGTGAGGTTAGAGGACAGGGAAAGGGCATAGAGAGAGACTTTGTGTCAGGAAGTGAGAAACTTCATGGTTGTGGAGTGGGCAGTCTGTGGTGAGAGCTCTGTGCCAGCACTTCTAGGGCTACCAACCATGTGAGAAGAGCAGAAGATAGGGGCCAGAGATGTTAGGGATGCACACACATGGATGGAGCAGAGCAGGCATGCCTACCCCAAAACCTGTGGTCCCTACCCATCCCTGCAAGAAAAGGACCTGAGGGCAGGTCCTGGGAATCCAAACTAGACTGACACCATGTTGTGCATGTGAGAAGTGGGAAGCTGAGAAGATCGGCTTCATAGTTTAGACAAAGGATAGCTGAATATTTTTAATAAAGAAGATTAAATGACATGGTCAAAATTGGGTCTTATGAAGGTTGGTCTCACTTTGGTGTGAGGCATGAAGGGTTTGAGTGAGGTGGCAATTGGGAGATGATCCTACACCCAGGTAGAATGACAGTCTGGATGGAACAGGGAGGAGAATAGATGAAGGAATGGGTGTGGGGGACCCTGAGAGGGGCTTACTCCTGACTGGTGGCTGGAATAAGAAGAGTCAAAGGGAATTTGAGTTCCAGGTGCCCAGGTTACAAGGCATGGGCCAGGAGTCTAGGAATGGGTACTGGAAGGATGATGCCAGACCTCATCAGTGTGCAGCTGTCTCCATTAGTACACTACTCCAGCAGTGTACCAGAAGTGATGTTATTTTCTCAAGAGCACTTGGAAATGGAACTAAATAAACCAGGTTATTTTGAGCATATAAAGCCCAGAGTATCTGCTCAGAAACCATTTCAATGGGAGAACTGAGTTTCTGGAAGACACAAAATCAGCATTTTGGCATAGATTAAGACCTAGCAGGCAAGACACTGGCCAGACCTTAACGCTCTCTGAAAGCAGTGGATGGAAGCAGACATGCTGCTTGTAACACTGGACTTCTTTGCCTCCCCCACCTTATCTTCACTGCATCATGAGATTCTGTGGCTCACTTGAATGTGGAACGCAGGCAAGGGAATGGAGCTGTCACGCAGTTCGGCCACTGCCCATATTGTGGTCCACTCTGGTGCTCAGTACCCTCTCTGAAAGCAGGAGGTCAAATAAGATTGTCTCTGAGGCCTTTTCCATGAATCTTTGAGTATTTCTGAATACCCTGTTGGGGTCATGCTCACAAGTAGTAGAATATTTCCATGAACACCTGAAGACTTGCTGAGGAAATGATCAAATACCCAGGTGAGACAGGAAGATTGCAGCTATGGGCTTTCTCTCTCAGAAAATAAGACATGGACTTTTAGCCAGGCACATCCATATTCAAATCTGGTCTATCACTTGCTTCTTGTGAGCCCTGAGTAAGGCTGTTATAGAATAAATCAGTGTATAATGAGCAATACACTGAATTCTTCATATAATAAATGCTACAAGGCTCAACATGGGGTGATACAGTCCAGGAAGGTGTTTTGGAGGAGGTGGGGTTTGAAGTCCTGTGAGTGTATACATAGGAATAGGCATGATTGGGTAATGACAAGTAGAAAGGCTCTGGGAGAGAACAACCAATGGCCTGCCCAGACATAGGGGCAGTGTGATTTACAGAAATGGAAGACAGGATCATGAGATCAAGTTAGACTCAGGACAGAATAAGATGGACCAAGAGGGCTCCCTTGACAAGTTACATCCATCTCTGACTGAGACAAATGCATCTTACTGGTGTCCCAATCCCACAACTTTCTAAGAGGTCAAATAAGTCCACCTTTCATCATATCTTGTTTTTCCTCCTCTGAGTATACACCATGGGGCCAGAGCCACTGGGACATGTCAATTTTGCTTAGCTAAAAGGAATTTTTTTTTTATTAATACAGGCTTGTGGTGGAAAAAACTCCTACAAAATTTTATGTTTAAACACAAGATGTCAGAAAACATTATTTGATGTGACTCCCTTGGGCTCTTTCAGAGGCTTGCCTCCAACCTCCTCAACCAGGAGAAATGCTGGTCTCTTGGCTTTTTGTTCTCTCCTTTCACCCATATCTTGGCCCTGCAACTCCAAGATAGTCAAAGAGGCAGGAGACACATAATGAATGAGTGGTGGTATCTTGTGGCTTTGCCCCTGCCCTTGATATGGAGCCCACGAAGTCCAGGCAGCCATCAGGTCTTCTCTCTGCACCCAGACGTGGGTCTTCCACACCCCACCATCTGTCAACACTAAGGCGCTGTGCCCAGCATCTTTATGCTCTCCTGCAATAATGCTCTGAGTGACTGACCTTGCTGTCTCACACTGGGGTCCCAGCCAATGGCCAGCACACCACACCCTGTTCCCATTTATGCTCAGTTCCAAATTGGCAGCATGCACTCCAAACATAAGCTTGTTGAACAAAGAAGCACACAACTGAGCCAAGAGTAGATTTGTATCTCCCAAAGCCAAGTCATCTTCTGGAGGTGTGGAACCCCTTGAGAAGCCCCAATTTTGTCCAATGATTCATCAAAAGTTCTAGAAAAGAAATATGTTTGCCTGATAATGAACTTATTCTAAATACCTTACTCTGAACAGAAAAAAGTAAAATATATTTTCCTATGTGAAAACATGGCTTTCTGTTAATTGTGCTCTTATTTCCTTAAGAAAGAATATGAAATCCATGTGGAAGTTTCTCTTCTTTTAAGAGAGGCAATTTCTCATATTGCCCTGACAAGTAGGGCATATGTTCTGAAGAGTATAGGGATTATAATACCAAACAAATTCTTATAATCCACATCCGCAGTGCACTCAGAGGGCTTTGTTGACAAGGTTTTTAACAATGTGTCCCCAACTCCAGATCCAGCAGTAATTTGAAGGATAAACACAGTCCCCAGGACATATGCAATTCATCTTTTATTTTGTAATTATTATTATTTTAACTAGAAATATTTCTTATTATGATGAACCAGGCTAAAGGCATCAAGGTCCCAGCTGAACTGGGTTTCTTGTTTTGACTCTTACAAGCAAGGCTTCCCAATGTCCTGGTGTAACCTGTGTGAGTGTACACCAGACCCTAGAGGGAACTAACCCTCCTCAGTTACTGAGACATTGAGCAGGTGGGGTTTCCTTTAGGAAATCCAGGAAACTGGTGCGTGTTCCTCTTTCTTCCAGACAGCTCTCCACCACTGCCTGAACAACCAACAACTGGGGATGGTGTAAAGACTAGTAGTCAGAGAAACTGGCCTCAAATCAGGCCAGCAGCAGTCTGAAGGTGAGCATGATTTACAGTCTCAGAGGGCCCTGATTATTCCACAGAGCATCTCTGCATGGTTATAGGGATAAGGGCTCCAAACCTAACCCCCATCCTGGCTTCCCACCACACACAGACATACATAGACTTCTTCGCTCTCTCTCCCTCCATCTCACCTCTCTCTCTTCTGTCTTTCTCTCTGTGTATCACTCTCTGTCTCTCTCTCTGTCTCTCTCTCTCTCTCTCTCTCTGTGTCTCTGTCTTTTTGTCTCTCTCCTCTCTCTCTGTCTTTCACACTTTCTCTATACATTGCTACTCTAACCAGAACACATTTTTCCTCAACTGTTCTACCTCAGGCTGGAATTTAAGAAAGGTTATCACACCTCAAAATACTTGATTGCCATTGGCTTAATGACTGAAGAATTAACTTTGGACACAGACAAACTTGTTTGGTGTGGGCTTGCATACATCAAGCAACCTCTCAGAATCTCATTCCTCTTAGCTATAAAATAAAGCAAATTCTGGATATTTTGCAGTTTTGTGACAAACGAGAGAGAAAAAAAGGGGTTTTTTTTCCCATAGTACCTGGCACTGAGAAAATAATAAGTAAATATTAGTTATTTTCTTAAGTAATAATATTATGTGGAGCTTGCACTCATCTATTCACTCATTCATCCAAAAACTATTCATTGAGTGCCTTCCTTGGACCAAGAAATGTTTTTATTCAATGTTATTACCTATAATAAATTATACCTATATTACAAATACTGGTAAAAATATTGAAGCATTTATATCTTTACCCTCAAAAATCAATGCATGTACAAATATCAAATCATTATGTTGTATACATGCAACTAACATAATGTGTCATTATACATCAAAAAAAAAAAAAAGAATCAATTCAGCAATACTACCAATACTGCATGTCTCTGTAGGTCTATAGTATGTTTCTGTGCACCCCATGCCTGTTCACTTGTACCCCAGAACACCCTTCCTGGGTTTGGTACACTGTAGAAATGGGATGCAGACTCTGAAGGAGTGCACAGTTTGACTGTGAAAATAGGATTATAACAAATGGAGAGGGGAAATGCGATAGGACAAGCAGACACTGAGCAAGTGAGAGAGGGTTTCCCAAAAAAGGTAAAATTTGAGTTGAGTTCTACTATGTCATTGGTTGATATACATTTCTTGAGTGAGCCCATGAACATCCAGCACTTCTCTTACCTCCCACCATCCCGATTTCTCTAAAAAAAAAAAAAAAAAACAAAAAACAAAACAAAAAAAAAAAACAAAAAAAAAACTTTATCCTATCAGTCCATTCCATTCACCACAGTGGTTGGTCCTGGGTGGGCACACATCCGTATCAAGGCCAGTGAGAATGACATCTGGACCTTATGCTGCATTGCTGGGAAATAGAGGCCTTCTCTTTCTTCTGGATGTGCATTAAGGAGACACTTCCTGACCCATCAAAGAGACTGATCCAGACCTAACAAAGCCTTGACCTTGGACTCCAGTTATTCCAGCAAATGGAATCAATCCAATTTGAGTGTGATTTTCTGAAAGAAGAACTTTGAAAGACAAAGACATAGAGTGTATTTTAACAAACACTTCCCATCACTCCTCAGGGAAAAACTGGTTCAAGCCCTTAGCCAGCTATCTCCAAGGGAAGAATCTGTCCAGATTTGTCTGGACCTTTTCTCCTCTTGTATCACCAGTTCTGCTGGTGCCCACAGCTCCACACTGAGTTTTAATTTCCATTTTACATAGTTCTAGTAAGTTATATAAATACATTTTTTCTGGTGTCCTGTCATAAATTTTATCTAAATTTAGAGTAATTCTCAAGTATATACCTGTGTTTCCAACATTTGACTTCTTCCCAGACCCTTGCAGAGATAAAACTGACTTGTGTCAATCATCTGCCACATCCAGGGAAACATCCTCATAACTGGGTGTTTGTTATTCATGGAGGGCTCAGCCCTTACTCATCCTAGTATTTACTATCCCGAGTCTTCCTACTTGTGCATACAAGTTTTGTCTTTCAGGGTGGCAAGCAGGTATTTACCCTGACCACATTTTACATTTAAGGAAGATCCTTTGTGGGTCTGAGCTAAGAATCCACTTTATGGTGGAAAGAAGAGTTACATGATACTTCTTGTGCAACATGTGTTGCACTATTAAATGTCCTTCTTGTCCTGGTAACTTTGGGCTTCATGTTTAATGTTCCTCATTTGCTCTCACATGGACTATATTACTTATATCCTTACCTTTGTCTGAAATGCTCTCTAGCCCAGCCCTTCCCCAACATTCTCTGGGTCCTCATCTTTCAGGGATGAGATAACGTTCTTTCTCCTCTGTTGAGTCTTTTCCACCCATAATTCTGAAGTAATGACCATGACTTGATATCTGATAACATTGGTGCCTCCACCTGCCTTGTTTGTGTGTTTCTCCTGCACTAAGTTTTGAGATCTGCTGAGAAACATTGACTGACTTGGCCTCCTGGGACAATGTTGGTGGTTAACAAATGTGTGCTAAAATAAATTTAATTGAACTGAACTTGAAGTAATCTAGAAACTAGCAGTAGGAAAATAATTTAGCAAATTAACATCTCTAGACAGGTACAGTCCTAGGGTTTATAGTGGGAGGCCAACATTTAATGATTTGGTGCATACTTTCAGATTGAGCTGTGCACAATCTTCATGGGCACTGCTCATGGCCTGAGCGGTATTAATAATTCAGATACTACATTTGGAGAGGATCATGTGGTGCTAGAGCTGGAGCAAAAAGCAAAATGACTCAAGTCAAGACAGGTGGGAGGAAGAAAATGGCACAAAGCAGCTCTAATTTTGACTGCTATTAAAAAATCTCCAGCTTTCAATCTTATATGCAGAGCATGTCAGACTCACAAATGAACCAGGGGAGATTTCTTCAATAGCAACCAAGGAAAGGATACAATTTATATTGAGGATTCAAAGAAAAGCATGTAAAGTTACAATCCTTGATAAATAATTTGAAGAATTTTTAAAACATTTGGGACAGCAATTTTGAAGTGTCACTGGGTATGTTCATCCCTGAAGTGGTTTCCCCAAGGCTTTGTGTCCTCTTGGTACAGAGAGAGCAGCATTTCTGTGAAATGCTGCAGTCATAATGAAGGCACGGTGTCTTGGGAAAAGAGAGCAGTTTACATTCAGAAGTGGAGGATAAGGACAGGAAATGGATTGCACTAGCTTTTCAGATCAACAAATATTTACTATAGCCACCAAACCTAGGTGCAGGCTGCTAAGCTGGGAACTAGGAAAATAACCAGACCCAAAGCTCTTCCTCTCTCTTCCCCAAAAGCTCACTGTGGGAAGCAAAAAACAAGACAGGAATGTATGAAAAAATAAATAGTGATATAGTACCTACAGGACACTGATGAACATGGAAAGATAGAGAAGGCTATTCCCTATCTGAACAGTTTACAGTATCGTTGGAAAATAGTTCACAAAGCCACATAAAATTACACAATAAAAACTTGCTAATGACAAAGGACAGTAAAGAAAGGCATAGTTTGTGTACTACACGCAATGGTCACTAGAAGAGATTAGAGAATGGAAGAAGTGCTTTAGATCATAGCAATAGAAAAACTTTGTTGAAGACATAGGATCTGAGCTAGAGAGTGAAGAGCAGTTGTAGACACAGAACAGGAAATAAGTCTGGAGGAAGTGTCAGGCTTTAGGAGAAAGAGTTCATGATGACAAGTTGGAACCTGAATCTAGCACTAACCAGCACAAGATATTCTTTTTCCCTTCACAGTCTCCATTTCCCCACCTTTAAAATAGAATATTAGAGGCTCATTATTAGAAAATCCAGTTTAACATTCTATGAATAGGTGATTGAAGAGTTGAGGTTTATAAGGAGTATGGGAAAATAGCACAGAACTAAATGAAGACACGTGAAAGAGAGAGGAGTAATCCTATTTGGCCATAGATACGCAGAGAATAAGGCAGTCAATTCTGCAATGGCTGTGACACTGTCAAACATGAATTAATTGTGTTCAAATATCTAGCATAGTGCCAAGGATTCTTGTTGATATATCAAAAACTTTCTTTTGAAAGAACTAGCCAACCAAAATTAAAATTTTAAATACAGATTTTGGCTAAATTGTATTTCTTCAGTATTCAACTCAAGATTCTGGGATTTTTCCTACCCAGAATAATTTCTGAGCTAGGCTCGTGGCAGGGATGGCAGGAGATATAATCACCATAATGATTCTGGAGTAAGCATGCCAGAAGTTCATTTTATTCATTTATGACTATTTCAAACTTTTTAAAATATTTATTTATTTTTAAGAGAGAGAGACAGAGTGTGAGCAGGGGAGGAGCAGAGAGAGAGAGGGAGACACAGAATCTGAAGCAGGCTCCAGGCTCCGAGCTGTCAGCACAGAGCCCGATGCAGGGCTCAAACTCACTAATGGTGAGATCATGACCTCATGATCACCACCATCATGGTGGTGGCTCATCATGAGCCAAAGTCGGACGCTTAACCAACGGGGCTACTCAGGCGCCCCTATTTCAACCTTTAAACAATGTTTAAATATAACTTGCAAATATTAAAATTAAATTAAAAGATAGGAAAATATATATCAGGAAAAATATAAACTGAAAGAAAATGGTTTAACAAAATAGGTTTTAAGGCAAAAGGCAATTGTCATTGAGAAAAAGTGAACTTGAAAATGATATTTTTAATCTAAATCACTAGAAAAATATAGAAATCCAGAGCCTGTAGGTAACTAACAAAATAGTTTTTGAAATGTATAAAGGTAAAGCTGACAGAATTACAAGGAGAAATTGAAGAATCTAAATATATAGATGTGAGTATTGAACTCACCTCTCAAAATCTGAGAAATCAGTTGTATAAAAAAATTAGTAGGGGCACCTGGGTGGCTTGGTCAGCTAAGCATCCAACTCTCAGTTTCAGCTCAGGTCATGATCTCATGATTTCATTAGTTTGAGCCCCACATCAGGCTCTGTGCTGACAGTACAGAGCCTGCTTGAGATTCTCTCTATCTCTCTGCCCTTCCCCTATTCACGCTGTCTCTGTCTCTCTCAAAATAAATAAATAAACCTAAAAATTTTTTTAATCAGTAAGAATATTGAACAATATGATGAGTGATGTAATAGACATACAGACTTCTGCAAACAGTAATTAAAACTATGCAACCTTTTTAACTTTTTTTTTGATGTTACAAGCCAGAGAATGACTATAATAATTTTATTGTTTTTTTCAATATATGAAGTTTATTGTCAAATTGGTTTCCATACAACACCCAGTGCTCATCCCAAAAGGTGCCCTCCTCAATACCCATCACCCACCCTTCCCTCCCTCCCACCCCCCATCAACCCTCAGTTTGTTCTCAGTTTTTAACAGTCTCTTATGCTTTGGCTCTCTCCCACTCTAACCTCTTTTTTTTTTTTTTTTCCTTCCCCTCCCCCGTGGGTTTCTGTTACGTTTCTCAGGATCCACATGAGTGAAAACATATGGTATCTGTCTTTCTCTGTATGGCTTATTTCACTTAGCATCACACTCTCCAGTTCCATCCACGTTGCTACAAAAGGCCATATTTCATTTTTTCTCATTGCCATGTAGTATTCCATTGTGTATATAAACCACAATTTCTTTATCCATTCATCAGTTGATGGACATTGAGGCTCTTTCCATAATTTGGCTATTGTTGAGAGTGCTGCTATAAACACTGGGGTACAAGTGCCCCTCTGCATCAGTACTCCTGTATCCCTTGGGTAAATTCCTAGCAGTGCTATTGCTGGGTCATAAGGTAGGTCTATTTTTAATTTTCTGAGGAACCTCCACACTGCTTTCCAGAGTGGCTATGCAACCTTTTTAAAAACAGATTACATACAAAGCAAGGACAAACTGATGTAAAATTATTTATATAATATTTTTTCCTGATTATAACATATAAAATTAAAAATAAATAACAAAGAGGAAGCAAACATACCCTTCATATTTCTTTGGATATATAAAAAGGGCACATTGAATCAGTTTATTGCTTAAAGAAATCTTAATGGAAATTATAAATTATGAAGAACTAAATATATTTCATTACATACATTTCACACAAACACATACATACACATAGGTTCATAAAGAAAATATCAACAAGCAAAGTCTAAATATGAGGTTAGTTGTATATATTAGAAAAGATGAAAGATCATGCAGACTTGCACCTCAAGAGATTAGAAGAACGAAAGTCAAAACTTAAACTGTGCAAAAATGGAACAAATTGAACTGGTTAAAAAAATATCAAGTAGGAAATGAAGAAACAATAATGGAAATTATGAAAAACAAAAGTTTATAATATAAAAATTAATAACTGACAGACTAGAAATAAAGAGAAAGAATAAATGGACAATACTAGGAATAAACTAGAGTCTAAAACTATAAATATAAACAGATTTTTAAATTATAAGATATATGAATTATTTTGTACAAGTTAATTTGAAAACTATAAAATGGATAATTCATCAAAAAACTTATAAAAATAGAAATAACTAAACAGATTTTTGACATTGAAAGAAATTGTAAAAACTAATCAGTAGCCTTTTTTAATGTCTTTTATTTATTTTTGAGAAAAAGACAGTGTGTGTAAGCAGGGGAGGGACAGAAAGAGGGGGACAGAGGATCCAAAATGCACTGAGAGCAGTGAGCTTGATGTGGGGCTCACACCCACAAACCGTGAGATCACAACCTGACCCAATGTCTGATGCACAACTGATTGAACCACCCAGGCACCCCAGTTAATCAGTAGTCTTAAATTTACCTAACAAATATTAACAATATCAGGCTTAGGCATTTTTAGAAGAAAATTATACCATTCAAGAAATATCTACCCAAAAATACTACTCCAGAACTTATGTTTCCAACTGAGATAGAGTAAAAGACTGAATTTATGTTTACAGCTGATACAACCATTAACTGGGCCACATATATAAAACCTTGGTCTTCAAAACACTATAACAAAAGGCAAGGATCTTGGAAAGATGAAAAATAAATAAGATAAACCCTATAATGGTTCCAATTTACTACACTGAGTTTACTGGTCATGACATAAAAGGAAGAACTCTAGAGGATTCCCTGAGACTTCCCACGTTGACAAGATGGGGAATATGGAAAGACTAAGGTAAATAGATTGTGATCCCCCATCTTGGAAAGGAGAGAGCTTCTCAATAAGATAACCCCAGGGAATAGCAGAGGGTCCTCAACATGTACCAATAAAGTATTGATCAGTACATATGCATGAGAAAACTATCTGGGGCTGGAAAAAAATCAAAGGACTAGAAGCAAGTATCCATAAAAAAAAAATTGAACCAAGAATGAAACCGGTTTCCAACAACCAGACTGCAAATATCCAGGATGCATGGATCTTTGGTTAGAATTCTCAGAAGAGTACTGTCTCAGTAGTGAGTAATGATCAACCCCAGACTAAACGCTGCCCTGGATTGACCTAAAACATATTAAAAGAAAAACTTGAAAAAATAAAGCTTTCTCAAATTATGTAACTGAATCCCTCAACACAGCTCAATAGGACTAAAGAACGCAAAAATATTCAGGAACTAACAACATGAAATTCTCAATATTTACTATCTAATCAAAACACTAGATGAGGAAAAAAAATCAATCAGGTGAATTTAACCTAGAACTGACAAAGATATTAGCTTACAAGAACATACAAGCAGCTATTATAATTGCACCAAAATAATATGATATCTAGGAATAAACCTAACCAAAGAGGTGAAGGACCTATACTCTGAAAACAATAAAACACTGATGAAAGAAATTGAAGATGACCCAAAAAAATGGAAAAAAAAACATTTTGTGCTCACGGACTGGAAGGACAAGTATTGTTAAATTGTATATGCTGGCCAAATAATACACAAATTGAATGCAATCCCTATCAAAATACGAACAGTGTTTTCCACAGAGCTAGAACAAACTGTCCTAAAATTTGTATGGAAGCACAGAAGACCTAAAATAGCCAAAGCAGCCTCGAAAAAGAAAAGCAAAGCGTGAGGCATCACAAATCCAGATATATTACAAAGTTGCAGTCATCAAGACAGTATGGTACTGGCACAAAATAGACACATAGATCAATGGAACAGAATAGAAAACCCAAAAATGAATTCACAATTATATGGTCAATCAATCTTTGACAAAGTAAGAAAGAATATCTAATGGGAAGGTTGGGGGGCAGGATTTCTTCAACAAATGGTGTTGGGAAAAGTGGACAATAACATACAAAGGAATGAAACTGGACCACTTGCTTACACCAGACACAAAATTAAATTCAAAATGGATGAAAAATTAAATGTGAGACATAAAAGCATAAAAATCCTAGAAGAGAACACTGGCAGTAACTTATTTCATATAAGTCGTAGCAACTTCTTTCTAGATATGTCTCCTGAGACAAGGGAAATAAAAGCAAAAATAAACTATTGGGACTACATTAAAATAAAAAGCTACAAAGTGAAGGAAATAAAAACTAAACAGTCAACAAAACTGAAAGGTAACCTACAGAATGAAAGAAGGTATTTGCAAATAACATATCTGATAAAGTACACATAGTATCCAAAACATATAAAGAACTTATAAAATTCAACACCAAAAACCAAATAATATAATTAAAACTGGGAAGAATCCATGAATATACATTTTTCCAAAGAAGACATACAGATGGCCAATAGATACATCAAAAGATGCTCAATATTACTCATCATCAGATAAATGCAAGTCAAAACTATAATGAGATATCATCTCACACCTGTCATAATGGATATAATTAACAATACAGGAAACAACTGGTGTTGGTGAGGATGTGGAGAAAGAGGAACCCTCTTTACAACTGTTGGTGGGAATGTATACTTGTCAGCCACTCTGGAAAATAGTGTGTAGTTTCCTTCAAAAGTTAAAAATATAGCTACCTTATAATCCAGAAATTGTGCTATCAGTTATTTACCCAAAGAATACAAAAGTACTAATTTAAAGGGATATGTGCACCCCAATGTTTATAGCAGCATTTCCCTATAGCCAAATCATAGAAACAGACCAAATATCCATCAATTGAGGAATGTATAAAGAAGAAGTGATACACACACACACACACACACACACACACACACACACACACTGGAATATTATTCAGACATCAAAAAGAATGAAATATTGCCATTTGCAATGACATGGATGGAGCTAGAGAGTATTAAGCTAAGCTAAATAAGTCAGAGAAAAAGACAAATACTATATGATTTCACTCACATGTGGAATTTAAGAAACAAAACAAATCAGCAAAGGGAAAAAGAGAGGGAGGAAAACCAAGACTCTTAATTATAGAGAACAAACTGATGGTTTTACTAGAGGGGATATGAGTGGAGGGATGAGTTAAAGAGATGATAGAGATTAAGGAGTGCACTTGACGTGATGAGCACTGGGTGTTGTATGTAAGAGTTAAATAACTATATTGTATACCTGAAATTGTTACACTGTATGTTAACTGGTTTTTAAATACAAACTTTAAAAAAAGTTATTATAACTGGGCTGAATCTGTTCAAAAAATAATTTGAGACAGAAGATGTGATAAAGACCAAACTTAAACTTTTTTATATGAAATTTATTGTTAAATTGGCTTCCATACAACACCCAGTGCTCATCCCAAAAGGTGCCTTCCTCAATACCCATCACCCACCAAAATTAAACTTTTGAGATGAAGTCTACACCATTGCAGATGAAAAATATACTGGGTGCTCCAGTTTCAGATTTGATATGGAAAGAACTTTGCAGTTGTCACTCCCATCATTACAACAAGAAAAAAAAAAGTGGAACAAACTGAAAATCAGTGAATTTTCTTGGATCTATAGGAGAACCAATATCATAGAGGAAACCAAGAACCTAAAATCTGAAGACAGGTGAATGGGGAGATTTAGAGATGAAATCAGCATACACTGCTAGAGTCATAAACTTGTAGAAACACTTAAATCAATTTTTTTTGACAAATCTCTGTATGCTGAGTGTGGAATAACATGAAAGTGTAACACTTCTGGGATCCATAGCCTTAAGGAGGGGCCCACACTTTCATAGGTTTTATGTCTGGGAACTTCATAAAGTTATCACTGTGAAGTGTCAAAGTCACTTTTGCTTCTAGCAGTGGGAAGGAAAATTCAATCATTTGGATGTATTCCAGTGCATTCTTTATAACAAAGCCTTAATCTCTATCAGAAAGACTTTAATCCTTATTTCATACAGGGGGAAGAGTATACAACTTGAGCCCCTTCTTGCCTTCATGCCTAACATAATGGAGGAATGGAAAAACAACTAAGAAACACTTATGTACACATCAACCCATAAACACAAGATCGCTAAAAGATGGAGATTCAATCATAAGATTATAGAACACTTTCCCACTCCCAACTTTTAACACCAAATTAACAAATTTCCAGTATAGTAACATTGGCTGACAAATGAAAAAGTGCCTCAGATTCTACTTAAGAAAGAATTCTTAGGGAAACTGAAAGGCAACAAGAAAGACAAAAACAATGATATTAGAATAATTTAAAGCCCCTGGCCCTATAACTACAGCAAACATTAAGAACAGCCCAACTCCTAGTCAGATTGACATCAAACCTCATAGTAAAGACCTGTTTACCTCAAATCCTTTTATCCTATAAGTCATGCCTGACCTTCAACAAAAGTTATAGGCATTCTAAAATTTAAATAACAAAAGTCATAGCCTGAAGAAAAAAAGCAAGCTCCAGAATCAGACTCAGATATGACACAGATTTGGGAATGATCAGACAGGAAATTTAAAATAATTATGATAAGATACGGATCATAATTTTTGAAAAGCGAATATGTAAGAACAGATAGATAATGTAAGCAGAGAGATTAAAAAAATACTCTAATAAGGAATAAAAAGGAAAGATCAGGATTCAAAAACACTAACATAACTGAAGAATGTCTTTATAGTGCTCATTAATAGATCGGACAGTGCCAAATAAAGAATCAGTGTGTTTGAACAGATGTCAATATATCAATAGAAACTTCCTGAACTGAAGTTCAAAGAGAGAGAAGAAAGAAGGAGGAGGAGGAGGAGGAGGAGGAGGAAGAGGAAGAAGAAGAGAAGAAAGAGAATAGAATAATCAAGGACTATGAGACAATGTTAAAAGGTGTAATATATGTATAATTGTGCTACAAGAGATTAAAGAGAAGATAAAGGAGAGGTAGTGCCTGATATAAAAGGGCCAAGAACTGTGCTAAATTATAGCAGACACCAAACCACAGGTCTAGAAGCTAAGGGAATACCGAGCAGGATAAATACTAAAAAACCTACACCTAAGCATATCATATTCTAACTTCAAATAGATCATTATGGATGAGGGAGTACATGAAGATCCTTACCTATAAAGAATAGGAGTCAAGAAATAAAGTGAACTTGTCATTAAAAATCATGAACATAAAGATTAAAGATATATATTTAAAATATTTTTTTTAAAAAACAAGAATTTGGGGCACCTGGGTGGCTCAGTCGATTAAGCTTCTGATTTTGGCTCAGGTCATGATTTCATGGTTTGTGGGTTTGAGCTCCATGTCAGACTCTGTGCTAATAGCTCAGAGCCTAGAACCTGCTTTGGATTCTATGTCTCTCTCTCTTCCCCTCCCCTGCTTGTGCTCTCTCTCTCTCTTTCTCTCTCAAAAATAGATAGACATTAAAAAAATTAAAAAAAACAAGAATTCTACATACAGAAAAATTATTCTTCAAAAATGAAGGAGCAATTTTAAAATGTCCTCAAAGAAACAGAACTTAGGGAATTTATAACTAGAAAATTGGCCCTGAAAAAAAGTCAAAATAAGTTCTTCATGGGAAGAAAAATTACATAGGTCAGAACCTCACATCCACATAAAGAAAGAAAAAGCATCAAAGAACAAATAACTAAAGACAAAATAAAATATTTTATTTTTTATACTTAAGAGAGAACTGTCTCTTTGAAGTAATAAGAACAATGTATTATGTGATTATCATATGTATTAGGTTCCTAATGAGGTTACACAAACTGTGGCTTAAAACAATAGAAATTTATTCCCTCACATTCTTGGAATCTAGAAGCCCAAAATAAAGGTGTTGGCATGGTCATGCTCCCTCTGAAACCTGTAGGAAATCTGTTTCTCTTCTTAGCTTTTGATGGGTAACCAGAATCTTTGGTGCTCCTTTGCTTGCAGCTGCAACAATACAGCCCCTGCCTGTGTCATCACGTGGCATTCTTCCTGTATGCCTCTATCTTCATAAGATCATATTCTTATAAGGACACCAGTCATATTGGATTTAGAACCTCCCCTAAGCCAGTATGATCTCATCTTAACCAATTGAATCTGCAATGACCCTATTTCAAAATAAGATCATATTGTGAGGTACCGGGGGTTAGGACTTCAACATATCTTTTTAAGGGAGATATAATTCAACTTAAGCATTACATACAGATAAACCAAATAATAGTAAAGATGTAAAGGACAGGAGGGGATAATTTCAAATAATTTGTTTTAAGGTACCTACACTAACCATAAAACAGTATGGTATTATAGAAAGTAGACTTAGCTTAACTCTATATATATGTATTATAAATTCTAAGGCAACCACTAAAACAATGTTTAAAATACATATACTTTGTATGTTAAAATAAAAGAGAAAAAGGAATTATATAAAACCCTTGATTAAATCCAGACAGGACAGAAAAAGTAGTTACAAATACAGTAGATATTAATCCAAACTACATCAACAAATACTTCAAATAGGAATAGTCTAAATACATAAATTGAAAGACAGAAATTGAAAGTCAGAAAAAATTTTAAAAAACTGTTCAGTCTACCAAAAATCTAATTTAAATATAAAGACACAGACTGTTTAAAATTAAGAGTGGAGAAATATATACCCCACTAACACTAATAAAAGAAAGCTGAAGAAGATATATTAATTTAAGATAACACAGACTTAAAAAAAAAGATAAGACAGACTTCAGAGCAAGGAACATTATTAGCTTTTAAATGGAACATTACATGATAAAGGGATTAGTCCTCCAAGAAAATCTTGTAACCATTACCATGTATATACTTAAAAACAGAGTGTCAAAATGTGTGAGAAAACATTGATAGAACTGCAAGCAGACAGAGACATATTCACTACTGCAGGTGGAAATTTCAATACCCCTCTTTCAGTGATCGATAGCTCGAACAAGCAGAAAATCAGTAAACGTATACTTGACCTTCAAATTGTCAATCAGCTGGGGGACATCTGGGTGGTTCAGTCAGTTAAGCCTCTGACTTCAGCTCAGGTCAGACTTTATGATTCGTGGCTTCAAGCCCCACATCAGGCTCTGTGCTGACAGCTCACAGCCTGAAGCCTGCTTTGGCTTTCTGTGTTTCCCTCTCTCTCTCTCTGTTCCCCCCTCATTCTCTCTTTCTCTCTCACTCTCTCTCTCTCTCAAAAATAAAGATTAAAAAAATAAATAAAAAATTGTCAATCAGCTGAATCTAATTGAAATGTATAAACTATCTTATTCAACAATAGAAGGGATGTTATTCTCAAGCTCATATTAAACTTGTGCCAAGATAGACCACATTTAGTGTTATAAAATACAGCATAGCTACATTAAAAGTCTAACTACATTTTATTGATGTTTAACTGTTAGCTTGCAGCTAACATCTTGCAAGCTCACCCCTCTTTCTTCCTCATCTGCATCACATCTAGGAAGACTGATAAGAAATCCCAGGTGATCCCTCTGGTGCCAGCGGGAGTTTTAAAATGTGAAAACCCTTCCATCATGAGAACATTTACCATAGCTTTACCTGAGCAAACTCCAAATTGAATAAAGACACACACACACACACACACACACACACACACAATCTATGTCAAGACATATCATAATTAAAATTCTGGAAACTGAAGAATTGTAAAAATCATGAGAGAAGTCATAATTAAATAACCTTCTATTAGATAACATTAATTTGGATGAGAGATTTTTCTTTTATCTGAGACCATGGAGGACAGAATGAAGTGGTATGACATTTCTCAAATGCTTATAACAAAGAACTGCTTACTCTGAATTCTATATTCTCAAAAATACCTTTCAGGAATTGAGGAGAAAGAATCAAGATCTCCAATTGATAGCATAATTTTCCATCTTATTAATCTAAAAATTGAGGAGAAAACTAAGCTAGAGGTAACCATAAGGAAGGAAAGAATAGAGTAGAAATAAAACAGAAGTAAAAAAAAAAAACAGTAGAGAGAAACAACAAAATAAAAACTAATTCCTTTAAAAAATAAAAAAAATTGATAAGCCATGAGTGTTTGAAGAAAAAGAGATACACAAATTACTAGTATCAGAAATAAAAGAGGGACTATTACCAATCTTATAGAAATAAATAATTTTTACATAAATTATAATGGAATACTATGAACAATTGTATCAAGACAACTTAGACAAGTGAAATAAAAGAGATTTCTAGAAAAACACACACTGCCAAAAAAAGATTCAGGGGTACAAAGAAAATCTGAATAGGTAGATAACAAACATACATTGAATTAGTAACAAAAATTTTCCCACAGGAAAAAACCCAAGACAAGTTGACCTCACTGGAGAATTCTAACAAACATTTGAAGCACATAAATGAGATGACAAGCACACTTATCTTGAGAAGTACTGAGAAATGTATAGAATTGTTGAGTCATCATGTTGTGCACTGGAAATGAATATAACGCTGTATATTAATCATACTTAAATTTAAAAATAAACAAATAAATAAATGCAATAAATTATTAAAGAATAAAGTAAAAAAAAAATAACACCAATCCTTCACAAACTCTTCCAAAGATGAAAGAAAAGGAAGTATTTCCTAATGCAGTTTATGATGTCAGTATTACCCTGATAGCAAAACAAGTCACAGATATCACTAAGAAAATACAGCTATAAACCAATAGCCCTTATGAATATGGATAAAAAAACTTTTAAAAGAATATTATCAAGTCAAATCTAGCAACATATTAAAAAATTGATACACCTTAACCAATTAGAATTAACTCTAGTAATTCAAGTTTAGTATAACATACAAAAACCAATCAATGTTATATACTATATTAATATAATAAAGAAAAATAACACATGATCATCAAAGAAAAATTATTTGAAAAAACCCAGGATCCTTTCATAATGAAAATACTAAAAAAGCACAAGTAGAAAGGACATTTCTCAACCTGAAAAAGAGCATCTATGAAGAAAACACAACTAATATCATATGTAATGATGAAGGACTGAAAACTTGTTCTAACTTCAAGAAAAAGTAAATGATACTCCGGCCACATCTATTTAACATTGTATGGGAAATATACTAGTCAGCCTTATTGAACAAGAAAATAAAATAAAAGTTATTAAGAATGTAAATATAGAAAAAGTGAAGCTATCTGTATTTACAATGACATGAGATTATAGAGAAAATCCTTGAGAGTATCCCCAAAGTATAAAGCTAAAAAGTAAATTTAATGAGATCACAAGACACAAGATCAATATACAAAATCATTTTCATTTCCATGCACCAGCTATAAAAGAATCCAAAACTTAAATTAGGAAAAATATATTTCATGCACAATACATTTCAAAAAATATAATTAGGCACAGATTCAAAACAAAGGCAAAATTTGTGCACCAAAAACCTGCAAAACATTGCTGAATTAAATTAACCAAGTCCAAAAAGGGAGGAGAAAAAAGCAAAGATTTCCTATGCAATGGACTAAAAGACAGTATTGTTAAGATGATAATATTTCTCAAATTGATCAAGATCTACCACAATAGTTAACAAAATTTCAATTACTGTTTTCACAAATTTGGCAAGCTTATCCTAAAATTCATATTAGATTGCAAGGGAATAACCAAATAGCTAGGGAAAAGCAAGGAAAAAACCATAGTAACACGACCGTCTTGAAAAAGGAAAACTAAGTTGGAGGAATCACACTTCACAAATTCAAAACCTACTATAAAGCCACCATAATACAGAAAATACAGTGCTGGCATGAGGATGGAAATGTAGATCAATGTATAATTATCAAGGACCCACAAACAAATCTATTCATCTATTATCAATTGATACTGATAAGCATGTAAAAACTACTCAAAGGAAAGAACAGTTTTTTCCTTAACTAAAGATGGTACAGCTGCATATCCACATGCTAAAGAATAAATTTAGACTTCAGCCTAACATAATATACAAAAACTAACTCGAGACATAACAAAGACCTAGATATAAAATTTGAAACTGTAAAACCGTTCATATAAAAGAAAGCATAAATCTTTGTAATCTTGATGTATGTAGCAGTTTCTTAGATAGTACAATAAATGTTCAGTTAACCAAAAAATAGATAAATAGGGTTCATTAATACTGAAAAAGTATGCATCTAAAATATTTCAAAATAATGATACAACACATGATATAGAAGAAACTATGAGCAAATTATTTATTTGGAAAGGGTTTAGTGTAAGAATATATAATATCTCTTACAAAGCAATAATAAACACATGCAAAAATTAAATATATATATATTCATAATGGAAGAATACATTATGCAAATATTAATAAAAATAAAGAGAGGCCATATTAAAATTAAAATTATGTAAAATAGATTTCAGGGGAAAATACTAGAAACAAAATTTATTAAAATACTAGAAAATAATGGAAATTGGATAAATTCTATATAACCTACTACATAAATGTAGAGATATACTATGTCCATGGATTGGAAAATCAACTTACTATATATAGATGTCAATTATCACCAAGTTAACCTGTAGATTTAACAAATTCCCATGAAATCTCACAAAATTTTTTGTAGACACACACATGTTTATTATTATATGTATACCAAAAAAATCAAAGGATCTATGATAGCTAAAACATTTAAAAAAAAAATAAAGTTGGAGGAATTTCCCAACCCAATGCTAAAACGTTCTATTTAGCAACAGTAATAAAGATAGCATGGTATTGATGGAGAGATATACATATAGATTAATGGACTGGAATCAAATAACAGGAATAGACTGACACAAATATACCCAAATTATTTTTTATAGCAGTTCAAACAGTTCAATGATGGAAGAATAGCTTTTTCAGAAAATGGTTCTGGAAAAATTGGATATACAAGGTAGGAGGTAGGAGGCAGGAAAACATGTGCTTACACGTAATACATGAAACTATAATTCTTTTAGAAAGAGGAAAAAAGAAGTCTTTGGGACCTATAGCTGTCTAAAGTTATTAAATTTGACACTAAAAGAAAAATCGTTAAATTGAATTTATTCAAAATTAAAAACATTTGGTCTGTAAATTGACTTGTAATGATAATAAAAAGATAAACTACAGACTGAGAGAAAATATTTTCAATCATATATCTTAGAAAAGGTCTTGTATCAATAAAAAACAATAGAATAAGAGATGGCAGAAAAGGCAAATATACAGCCAGTCTTATGAAATAAATTCAAATATCCAAAATAAAATAATTAAACTGGGTTTATATCAGAACTGTTAAATGTTTAAGCATTAGAAAACCTATTACTGTATCTCATTAAAATGAGATGTTATTGATTGTATTACACCAAATTTAATATACCACTAAGAAAGAAAAACTTTTCCATTCTAATACTCTCACAGACTATTAATTATAAGATGTATTCTAACTTCAGAAATGTTGAAATGTGACAAAAGTGTGTCTTGAAAGATATTAAGTAATAATTAAAATAAATAATAGAAATATATATATATATTTATACTTACATTTTAATGGAGGAAAATATTAAGATTATTCCAATGGACACTGAAAAAGATTTAATAAAGAGTACCATGGCTTATAAATAATTAAAATTAAACAGAATGGAATTTCCTAACTTGATAAAGAATATCTACCAAAAACACTTAATATAATGATTAATCATTAAAAATTTTTCTTTTAACATAGAAGTCATATTCATCATGATGCCAAGTAAAAACAACAAGAAGAGTCAGAGACATTATAATTACTTAGATCGTCCTAGAAAGTTTACAAACCACTAGTTCCAATAAAGACGAACAGATGGATCTAAGATGGATATACAGAAATTAACAAAATTTTTAATAACCAATTAGAATAGTCAACAAAATAGATTCCAGTCACAAAAGCAAAGAAAAATTATGTAAAAATAATTTTAAATAAATATGAGTGAGGCCTCTGTGTAAAAAAATTATAACTCAATTAAAAGACAGAAGAAAGAGCTGAATAAATGGAGAGATCTATCATGCTAATATCTGCCAAGACTCAATAGTTTAAACACCAAAACTAATTTTAAAAATTCAGTGTTAACCTAATCTGAATCCCAACAGTTCTTCCTGAAAGTTGCCAGCTGATATTAATATTTGTACAGAATTTTAAAGGCCCAAGAAAATCATAGAGAATTTTTACAAAAAAAAATAAGTTGGCATTGCACACCATATTATATTCAAGATTTATCATAAGTCAATTGTCATTAAAATACTGTAAGAACTGGGGAAAAACAAAGGCATAAAATAGAAGGCCAAAAATAGGTTTGCACAGATATAAAAACTTGATATACAGCAGTAGGGTGATTAAAAATCCATGGAAAAGGACTGGGTCCAGCAGATGATGCCAGTACAGTTGGCAAATGCCAGACTTACGTGAGGAAAGTAAAACCTCAAGGTTTTGAAAAAACTATATGGAAGGATATCTTTGTGGTAAACAAGTCATCAAAAGTAAAATATATGAAAGAAAAATCCACATTTGACTATAAGAAAACATAGATCATTTGCCCTGTTTAAGTAAACTGAGGCAGGGCAAGGTTTTCACAAAGGGACAATTTGGGAACATGATTACATCCTCTTTTCACAGAGAGTATTTTAAGGTACTGAGAAAAATATGACGGTGAACTATACACAGGATGGTATACAGGCACTTCCTCATCAGAGGGAAGGTGGTGATTCATCTGTGAGGACCCAGGGCTCTTTGAAGCCAACCCATGGGTTTACCTTACCTAAAATTGGCATTTTAAAAAATCCATAAATGTTTGCTGTAGGCCAAATGAATGAGCAAGAAAACTTCAGCGAGTGTTACTTCTTTCCCATTTACCAGAAACACAGCCAGGACTATACTGGTGGGGAGTGTCACCTCTTTCCCACTCACTAGAAACCCAGTAAGGAATATACTGGGAGTAACTAGATTGTGACACCGGCAACGTCAAGAACTTATATTCACTCTGGTGAAAGGTTAAGCATGCTTTGGGATTAATCATGTAAACCCACTACACTTAGGTCAATATTTAAGACAGAAAATATGCTTCTCAAAGCTAAGTGAAGGGTGAGTCTGTGTCTTAAAGAAGATTGAGGAATTATATGGAATGGCTAGCACAGCCCTACTAAAATCAACTGGACATTAAGCCCTCCATCATTGTGAGGATACACAAGGAGAAAAAGAAATGTGTGAGCTTATTTCACTTTAGCCTCTAGCACCATGAGTTTCCAATAGTAGACATGAAATAAATGTGTTAAATAATGCACATTGTGTTAAATAATGCAAAATGATATGATATGGCACATGTACATGAATGCTATATAAAAAGAAGGGATGTCTACACACTAGGAATGTTATTATTATAACTCATTATAAACTAAAAAAACCTTTTAGGATTAATGTTGTTCTTCACATCTTAGAGATGGGCAGTGAGGTTAATTGATGCTGCCCAAAGTGGCTAAGTAAGAATTCTGGTACAAAACCCTACAGGCTCCACTCTCTCCCTGCAGTACAATCTCCCCAGAAAGGTAGGTGAAGTTGGAGAAAATCTAGGAAAGTCTAGAAAAGTGTATAGAGGTTTTGTAGAGCCCACAGGAGATTACAGATGGGCTTCAGAGCTGGGGCCTAAAAGAAAGACTTCCATTCACGGTGTTTGGGAGAAACAGCCAGACATTGGCCCATCTGGAAGGAAGGAGCAAGTTCTGATGACTAAGTGACCCAGCCTGAGGCTAAATGCTGGAAGTACAGCTCCTCCCCAGGCAGAGGTATGCATTTGTAGCTGATGTTGATTCAGCATGACACAGGTGCTATGTGATTCTTCCTCCCCAATTAAACTCTGCAGTTCTATCACTCATGGAAAACACTTTGTCATAACAAATACGCAATTAAGTTGCTATGTGTCCATGCTAGTTTGTAGTGTAAAATGGATTGTGTATATTGGTAATTCTGGAAGGGATACCCCATAGCATTCTCTCTGCTCCTGGTTGAAGTCCTTATCTTATTTTCACATTTTCTCTTTTCAGAAATGATGTATTTGAATTGCCATCTTTCAGAGGGAATGAGTTTGAGTCATTAAAATGTTGATTCTAAACAGTGCATCTGTGCTATTGCTAGATGGTCACCACTCACCACCAATTAACACAGACACACTCCCCTACCCTCCTGATTTGCTCACCTACCAGGCTCAACCCAGCTGTCACTCATGAGTCAAGGGACTCCCCCAAGACACTGTCCCCACCTAGAAAGGACTTGACAGACAGCTACAGAATCCCTTCCCCTATACACAGAAACACACACACACACACACACACACACACACACACACACACACAGAAAGGGAGTCCCTTTGTTCTTGCCAAAACCTGAACACTACCATCAGCCCCAGCGCTTTGCTCTGGGTACCTACACATGAAAGGTAGAGCCATTCTAAAAATTTATCATAAAAACGTGGTGACTATTGGAGATCCAACAATGGTGGAAAAGTAAGGGGACCTGAAGTTCCTTTTTCCATCAAACACAGCAATGTTGAGGCCAAAGGACTTTGAATTCCAAGAGTCTACCCTACAGAGTGACAAAGACATCTCCAGGAGCCCACAGAGACAACCTGGCAGGCAATAGGTACATGACTGCAAACTGGGAGAAATAAAATGGTCTACATTGACATGGAAGGGATGTATCCTCTTCTGTGGAGAGACAAAGGGAAGATAAAGAGAGGCTGGGGAAGTGTAGGACTGTATCTCTACAAGAGAAAACCCATGATTGGACAGACAAAGATCCAATCTCTAACTGTGGTTCTTTCTCTGGACTAGGGCCGGATGCCCTGTTTGAGCACCCAGGGAGGAGGGGAATGAGCCTTGGTCCCAGTGACTAGTTCAGAGACAGTCCACAGTGGGAGAAACCAATCCCTTCCCTGGAGTACTGTGGGAAGAAGGTGTATAACTGTTAAAATGACAAAGACAGCCTGCACCTGTCAGAGGCCATATATCTGTGAACCAGAGCTCACGGAGCAGGACCCTTTGAGACACTGGGGTTTAAGTACCAGCCAAACACCAGGGTAGCAGGGGAGTTGGCGCAGCGGGACAAACCAACTGTGTTCACACCCTTGGTGGCACTGTGAGGAAATCCTGAACAGTGGTTTGGGACACCCGGTCCAGGGAGGAGAGAGGGGTGTTGCCATTTTTCTCCCCATAACCAAGAAGGTGGGGCTTCAGGGAACGTACATTTGATCCACAGTGGAGGTGAGACCTGCCTACACCAAACCATGCCTGGTAACAGCTTATCTACTATAGCAGGATTCACACTGATGAACCAGATAGCCCCTCATCCAGACCAGCACTGCCACCGGTTCCAAGGCACCCAGTGGTTTTGCATTGCCTGATTTAATTCTTGGACAATTCTTATTATATATTTTTTCTTCCTTTTCTCCTTCTTATTTCTTCCCTCTTCTATACTGGTTATTCTGGTTGTTGGTTTGTTTAAGCAGACATATTTAATCTAGTCTCTTTATACCTGTTCGACATCCCCTTCTTTATTTTCCTCTCTGTCTCTCTCTCTGGATTGAGCCATACAGTTTCTCTGCCTGATCAATTTTCTTTTCTTTTCTTTTTCCGTGCCCCTGTCATTTGTCTCTTTGTATAGAATAAGACCACATACATCAACAATGGCCTAACCCTGTTGTTTTGTTTTAGCTGGTGGTTTTGTTGTTGTTTTGTTTTGTTTGTTTGTTTTCTTTTCCAGGTCTACTTCAATGAATAAATCAAACACATCTGATGGAGGATCCAAAACATCACTACAAGTAGGGAGATAAAACAACCAGAGTCACAACAAGAGAGGGCAAGTAACACACTCCAAAAAACGCCTCCTGAAGGGCCAGGGCCAGGACAATGTAGGTCCCCTCTTTGATATAGGTGCAGGACACATAACAAGATTTTAAAACACACAAAGGGACAGAAAACTAGCTGAAATGATGAAATGGAAGAATTATCCCCAAAAGAAATTCCAGAAAGAAATTACAGCTAAAGAATTGATTAAAACAGATATCAACAATATAACTGAACAAGAATTTAGAATAATAGTCATAAGATTAATCGTTAGGCTTGAGAAAAGTATAGAAGGCAACAGAATCTATTGCTGCAGAGATCAAGGAACTGAAAAATAATCATGATGAGTT
This sequence comes from Panthera tigris, assembly GCF_018350195.1. Lineage (NCBI taxonomy): Eukaryota > Metazoa > Chordata > Mammalia > Carnivora > Felidae > Panthera > Panthera tigris. The sequence continues at coordinate 108,367,122 of NC_056667.1, read as the reverse complement.
AAAAATGTTGTAAATAAGGTATAAAATAAACTAGAGGTGATGACAGTGAAGACTGAAGAAGCAGAGAGGAGAATAAGTGAAATAGAAGATAAAGATATGGAAAAAGATGAAGCTTAGAAAAAGAGAGATTAAAAAAAACTATGGACCACAAGTGGAGAATTAGAGAACTAAGTGATTCAATGAAGTGTAATAATATCTGTATCATAGGTTTCCAGAAGAAGAGAGAGAGAAATGGGCAGAAAGTGTACTTGAAGAAATCATAGCCCAAAACTTCCCCAACTTGGGAAAGGAAATAGACATTGAAATCTAGGATGCACAGAGAACTCCCTTCAGATGTAACAGGAATTGATCTTCTGCACGACATATCATAGTGAAATGGGCAAAATACAAAGATAAAGAGAGAATTCTGAAAGCAGCTAGGGACAAATGGGCCTTAATCTACAAGTGTAGACACATAATGGTAACAGCAGATCTATCTACTTAACTCAGCAGGCCAGAAGGGAGTGGCAGGAAATATTCAATGTGCTGAATAGGAAAAATATGCAGCCAAGAATCCTTTATCCAGCAAGCCTGTCATTCAGAATAGAAGGAGAATTAAAGGTTTTCCAAAACAAAAACTGAAAGAATTCATCACCATTAAACAAGCCCTACAAGAAATCCTAAGGGGGACTCTGTCAGTAGAATGTTGCAAATAGCACAAAGAACCAGAGACATCACTATAAGCAGGAAGCCTACAGATAACATGACTATAAATCCATATTTTTCAAGAACAACACTGAATGTAAATGGACTAAATGCTCCAATCAAAAGACATAGGGTATCAAAGTGGATTAAAAACAAAACAAAACAAGACCCATCTATTTGCCATATACAAGAGACCCATTTTAGACCTGAGAACACCTTCAGATTAAAAGTAAGGGGATGGATAACCATCTATCATGCTACTGGAAATCAAAAGAAAACTGGAATAGCCATCTGATAGCAGACTAGATTTTAAAATAAAGGCTACAAAAGACATGAAGAAGGGCATTAAATCAAAATTATGGGGTCTATGCATCAAGAAGAGTTAAAAAATATAAATGTTTATGAATCCAATGCGAGAGCATCCAAATATATAAAACAATTAATCACAAACATAAGCAATCTCATTGGTAAGAATGTGGTAATTGCAGGTGGCATTAATATTCCATTTACAACAGTGGACAGATCATCTAGACATAAAACCAATAAGGAAACAATGGCCCTGAATGATACACTGGACCAGATGAATTTCACAGATGTATTCAGAACTTTTCATACTAAAGCAGCAGAATACACATTCTTCTCGAGTGCACATGGAAAATTCTCCAATATATATCACATATTGGGTCATAAAACAGCCCTCAATAAATATAAAAGAACTGAGATCATACCATGCACATTTTTAGATCACAAAACTATGAAACTTGAGCTCAACCACAGGAAAAATGTTTGGAAAACCTCCAAATGCATGGAGGTTAAAGAACATCATACTAAAGAATGAATGGGTCAACCAGGAAATTAAAGAAGAAATTTAAAAATATTTGGAAACAAATGATAATGCAAACACAACAGTCCAAACACTTTGGGATTCAGCATAGGCAGTCCTAAGAGGAAAATACATTGCAATCCAGGCCTATCTCAAGAAACAAGAAAAATCCCAAATACAAAATCTAACAGCACACCTAAAGGAAACACAAACAGAACATAAAAGAAACCCCAAGGCCAGCAGAAGAGAAATAATAAATATCAAAGCAGAAATAAACAACACAGAATCTAAAAAACAAACAAACAAAAAAGATCAATGAAACTAAGAGCTGTTTTTTTTTACAAATAAACAAGATTGATAAAATCCTAGCCAGACTTCTTAAAAAGACAACAGAGAGGACCTAAATAGGTAAAATCATGAGTGAAAATGTACTTAGTGCAACCAATCCCTCAGAAATGCAGGAAATTATCAGAGAATATTATAAAAAATTATATACCAAAAAACTGGACAACCTGGAAGAAATGGACAAATTCCTAGACACCCACACACTACCAAAACTCAAAAAGGAAGAAATAGAAAATTTGATCAGTCCCATAACTAGTGAAGAGATTGAATCAGTTATCAAAAATCTCCCAACAAATAAGAGTCCTGGGCCATCTGATTTCTCAGGGGAATTCTACCAGACATTTAAAGCAGAGTTAATACCTATCCTTCTCAAGCTGTTCCAAAAAATAGAAACAGAAGGAAAGCTTCTGGACTTATTCTATGAAGCCACCATTACCTTGATTCCCAAAACAGAGACCCCACAAAAAAAGGAGAATACAGGCCAATATCCCTGATGAACATAGAAGCAAAAATTGTCAACAAGATATGAGCAAATTGAATTAAACAGCATATAAAGAGAATTATTCAACATGGGGTTCATTCCTGGGCTGCAGTGCTTGTTCATTATTTGCAAATCAATCAATGTGATATATCACATTAATAAAAGGAAGGATCAAAAGCATATAATCCTGTCAATTGATGCAGAAAAAAGCATTTGATAAAATACAGCATCGTTTCTTAATAAAAACCCTCAAGAAAGTCAGGATAGAAGAAACAGACTTAACCATCATAAAAGCCATATATGAAAAGCCCACAGCTGATATACTTCTCAATAGGGAAAAAGTGAGAGCTTTCCCTCTGAGATCAGAAATAGGACAGGGATATCCACTCTCACTACTGTTGTTTAATATAGCGTGGGAAGTCCTAGCATCAGCAATCAGACAACTAAACAAAATAAAATGTATCAAAATTTGGCAAAGAAGTCAAATTTTCACTTTTCCCATAATACCCTACATGGAAAACATGAAAGACTCCACCAAAAGGCTCCTAGAACTGATCCATGAATCCAGCAAAGTCGCAGGGTACAAAATCAATGTACAGAAATGAGCTGCATTTCTATACACCAATAATGAAGCAACTGAAACAGAAATCAAGAAATGAATCCCATTTACAATTGCACCAAGAACCATAAAATACCTAGGAATAAACCTACCAAAGATGCAAGGGATCTGTATGCTGAAAAGTATAGAAAACTTATGAAGGAAATTGAAAAAGACACAAAGAAATGGAAAAACATTCCATGCTCATGGATTGGAAGAATAAATATTGTTAAAATGTCAATACTACCCAAAGTAATCTACACATTCAATGCAATCCCAATCAAAATTGCACTGGCATTCTTCTCAAAGCTAGAACAAACAATCCTAAAACTTGTATGGAACCAGAAAACACTCCAAATAGCCAAAATAATATTTTAAAAGAAAACCAAAGAGGGAGGCATCAAAATCCCAGATATTAGCCTCTAACACAAATCTGTAAATATCAAGATAGTATGGTATTGGCACAAAAACAAACATAAAGACGACTGGAATAGAATAGAGAACCCAGAATTGGACCCACAAATATATGGCCAATTAATCTTTGACAAAGCATGAGAGTATCCAATTGAAAAAAGACAGTCTCTTTAGCAAATGGTCCTGGGAGAACTGGATAGCAATATGAAGAAGAATGAAATTAGACCACTTTCTTACACCATACACAAAAACAAACTTAAAATGGATTAAAGACCTAAATGTGAGACAGGAAACCATCAAAATCCTAGAGGAGAAAGCATGCAAAAGCTTTTTGTCCTCAGCCACAGCAATTTCTTGCTCAACACATCTGCAAAGACAAGGAAATTAAAAGCAAAATGAACTATTGGGACTTCATGAAGATAAAGTTTCTGCACTGCAAAGGAAAGAGTCAACAAAACTAAAAGGCAACTGATGGAATGGGAAAAGATATTTGCAAATGACATATCGGATAAAGGGTTAGTATCCAAAATCTCTAAAGAACTTACCAAACTCAACACCCCAAAAACAAATAAACCAGTGAAGAAATGGGCAAAAGGCATGAATAGCACTTTTCCAAGGAGACATCCAGATGGCCAAATGACACATGAAAAGATGCTCAATGTCACTCATCATCAGGGAAATAAAAATCACACTGGTCAGAGTGGCTAAAATTAACAACTCAGGAAACAACAGATGCTTGCAGGGATATAGAGAAATGGGAACACTCTTGCACTGTTGGTGGGAATGCAAACTGGTGCAGCTGCTCTGGAAAATAGAGTGAAGGTTCCTCAAAAAATTAAAAATAGATCTACCCTATGTGCCCAGCAATAGCACCACTGGGGATTTATCCAAAGGATACAGGAGTGCTGATGCATAGGGGCACATGTACCCCAATATTTATAGCAGCACTTTCAATAGCCAAATTATGGAAAGAGCCTAAATGTCCATCAACTGATGATTGGATAAAAAAGAGGTGATTTACAGGAGGTTCAGGGAGGAAGATGGCGGCTTAGGAGGACACTGGGCTCACCACATCCTGCTGATCACTTAGATTCCACCCACATCTGCCTAAAAAAACCAGAAAACCACCAGAAGACTAGCAGAACGGACTCTCCAGAGCCAAGCATAGACAAGAGGCCCACAGAAGAGGGTAGGAAGGACGGAGAGGCAGTGCGCCCTACACGGACTGGTGGGAGGGAGCCAGGGTGGTGGAGAGGCAGCCTGTCTGGCAAGACAGAGCCCCTGAGTCTGATTTCAAAAGCGGAGGGGCCGGACAGAGTGAGTTCTGACAACAAGTGGGCTTTAACATCTGGAATGGTATAAGTCAACAGCTATGCTTAGAGAGTGGGAGGGCTAGAGGACAACAGGAGGGAGAGTTGTTGAGCCACAGAAGACAGAGCTCAGCTTGGTGGGGAACAAAGGCCTTGGGAAGTGACATCTCCCTCGCCCATCCCCCAGCCAAAATCCCAAAGGAAACCAGTTCCCTCACGGAACTTGCTTGCACCGTGCAAACACCCAACGCTTTGCTTCTGTGGATCCATCCCTCCAGTGGGCCTGCCTCCCTCCTGGTGCCACAGGGCCCCTCCCGCAGTGGACGACTGAAGGCAAAGTGAGCTGAGCCTGCCCCTCTCACCCCTGTGCACCTTGCGGATCCACCCCGGCTAATACGCCAGATCCCATAGAAGCAGCACCACAAGCTTGGCAGTGTGCAAGTAGCCCAGACAGGGGCCACACCACTCCACAATGAGTTCTGTCCCTGGGAGAAGGGAAGATAAGGTACACACCAGTTTGACTGTGGCCCCAGCCAAGGGCTGGGGGCAGACATCAGGTCTGACTGTGGCCCCACTCACTGACACAAGTACCCCAGACAGCACAGGGGAAGAGCCCTGCAGTTCGCCACCACTGCAGAGAATATCCAAAATGATGAAATGGAAGAATTCTCCTCAAAACAAACTCCAGGAACTAGCGACAGCTAATGAATTGATCAAAAACGATTTAAGCAATATAACAGAACATGAATTTAAAATAATAGTCATAAAATTAATCGCTGGGCTTGAAAAAAAACTATAGAGGACAGCAGAGAATGTATTGCTACAGAGATCAAGGGACTAAGACAGTCAAGAGGAGCTTAAAAATGCTATAAATCAGGTGTAAAATAAAATGGAGGGACCACAGCATGGAAAGAAGAGGCAGAGGATAGGTTAACTAGAAGATAAAATTATGGAAAAAGAGGAAGCTGAGAAAAAGAGAGATAAAAAAAATCCAGGAGTATGAGGGGAGAATTAGAGAACTAAGTGATATGATGAAACGCAATAATATCCGTATAAGAGGCATTCCAAATGAGGAAGAGAGAGAGGAAGGGGCTGAAGGTGTATTGAACAAATCATAGCTGAAAACTTCCCTGATCTGGGGAAGGAAAAAGGCATTGAAATCCAAGAGGTACACAGACCTCCCTTCAGACATAACTTGAATTGATCTTCTGCACGACATATCATAGTGAAACTTGCAAAATACAAAGATAAAGCAAAAATTCTGAAAGCAGATAGGGATAAACATGCTCTAACATATAAAGGGAGACTGATAAGACTCATGACAGATCTATCTACTGAAACTTGGCAGGCCAGAAAGGAATGGCACGAAATCTTCAATGTGATGAACAGAAAAAAATAAGTGCCAAGAATCCTTTATCCAGCAAGCCTGTCATTTAGAATAGAAGAGATAAAGGTCTTCCCAAACAAACAAAAACTGAAGGAATTCATCACCACTAAACCAGCCCTACAAGAGATCCTAAGAGGAATCCTGTGAGACAAAGTACCAGAGACATTGCTACAAGCATGAAACCTACAGACATCACAGTGACTCTAAACCCATATCTTTCTATAATAACACTGAATGTAAATGCACCAAATGCTCCAACCAAAAGACATAGGGTATCAGAATGGATAAAAAAACAAGACCCATCTATTTGCTGTCTACAAGACACTCATTTTAGACCTGAGGACACCTTCAGATTGAAAGCGAGAGGATGGACTACTATCTATCATGCTACTGGAAGTCAAAAAAAACCTGGAGTAGTCATACTTATATCAGACAAACTAGACTTTCAATTAAAGGCTGTAACAAGAGATGAAGAAGGGCATTATATAATATTTACAGGGTCTACGTATCAGGAAGAGCTAACAATTATAAATGTCTATGCGCCGAATATGGGAGCCCCCAAATATATAAAACAATTAATCACAAACAAAAGCAACCTGATTGATAAGAATGTGGTAATTGCAGGGGACTTTAATACTCCACTTACAACAATGGATAGATCATCTAGACACAGTATCAATAAAGAAACAAGGGCCCTGAATGATACATTGGATCAGATGGACTTGACAGATATATTTAGAACTCTGCCTCCCAAAGCACGTTCTTCTCAAGTGCACATGGAACATTCTCCAAGATAGATCACATACTGGGTCACAAAACAGCCCTTCATAAGTATACAAGAATTGAGATCATACCATGCATACTTTCAGACCACATTATGAAGCTTGAAATCAACCACAAAAAGTCTGGAAAACCTCCAAAAGCATGGAGGTTAAAGAACACCCTACTAACGAATGAGTGGGTCAACCAGGCAATTAGAGAATAAATTAAAAAATATATGGAAACAAATGAAAATAAAAATACAACAATCCAAACGCTTTGGGACGCAGCGAAGGCAGTCCTGAGAGGAAAATACATTGCAATCCAGGCCTATCTCAAGAAACAAGAAAAATCCCAAATACAAAATCTAACAGCACACCTAAAGGAAATAGAAGCAGAACAGCAAAGACAGCCTAAACCCAACAGAAGAAGAGAAATAATAAAGATCAGAGCAGAAATAAACAATATAGAATCTAAAAAAACGGTAGAGCAGATCAACGAAACCAAGAGTTGGTTTTTTGAAAAAATAAACAAAATTGACAAACCTCTAGCCAGGCTTCTCAAAAAGAAAAGGGAGATGACCCAAATAGATAAAATCATGAATGCAAATGGAATTATTACAACCAATCCCTCAGAAATACAAGCAATTATCAGGGAATACTATGAAAAAATATATGCCAACAAACTGGACAACCTGGAAGAAATGGACAAATTCCTAAGCACCCACACACTCCCAAAACTCAAACAGGAAGAAACAGAAAGCTTAAACAGACCCATAACCAGCGAGGAAATTCAATCGGTTATCAAAAATCTCCCAACAAATAAGAGTCCAGGACCAGATGGCTTCCCGGCGGAATTCTACCAGACATTTAAAGCAGAGATAATACCTATCCTTCTCAAGCTATTCCAGAAAATAGAAAGGGAAGGAAAACTCCCAGACTCATTCTATGAAGCCAGCATTACTTTGATTCCTAAACCAGACAGAGACCCAGTAAAAAAAAGAGAACTACAGGCCAATATCCCTGAAATGGATGCAAAAATTCTCAATAAGATACTAGCAAATAGAATTCAACAGCATATAAATAGAATTAGACACCATGATCAAGCGGGATTCACTCCTGGGATGCAGGGCTGGTTCATCATTCGCAAATCAATCAATGTGATACACCACGTTAATAAAAGAAAAGATAAGAACCATATGATCCTGTCAATCAATGCAGAAAAAGCATTTGACAAAATTCAGCATCATTTCATAATAAAAACCCTCAAGAAGGTCGGGACAGAAGGAACATACTCAAACATCATAAAAGCCATTTATTAAAAGCCCACAGCTTATATCATCCTAAATGGGGAAAAACTGAGAGCTTTCTCCCTGAGATTAGGAACATGACAGGGATGTCCACTCTCACCACTGTTCTTTAACATGGTGTTGGAAGTGCTAGCATCAGCAATCAGACAACAAAAGGAAATCAAAGGAATTAACATTGGCAAAGATGAAGTCAAGCTTTCACTTTCTGCAGATGACACGATGTTATACATTGAAAACCCAATAGACTCCACCGAAAGTCTGCTGGAACTGATACATGAATTTAGCAAAGTCGCAGGATACAAAATCAATATACAAAAACCAGTTGCATTCTTATACACTAATAATGAAGCCACAGGAAGACAAATAAAGAAACTGATCTCATTCACAATTGCACCAAGAAGCATAACATACCTAGGAATAAATCTAACCAAAGATGTAAAAGATCTGTATGCTGAAAACTATAGAAAGCTTATGAAGGAAATTGAAGAAGATATAAAGAAATGGAAAAATATTCTGTGCTCATGGATTGGAAGAATAAATATTGTTAAAATGTCAATGCTTCCCAAAGCTATCCACGCATTCAATGCAATCCCAATCAAAATTCCACCAGCATTCTATTCAAAGTTAGAACAAGCAATCCTAAAATGCATATGGAACCACAAAAGGCCCCAAATAGCCAAAGTAATTTTGAAGACGACCAAAGCAGGAGGCATCACAATCCCAGACTTTAGCCTCTACTACAAAGCTGTAATCATCAAGACAGCATGGTATTGGCACAAAAACAGACACATAGACCAATGGAATAGAATGGCAACCCCAGAACTAGACCCACAAAAGTATGGCCAACTAATCTTTGACAAAGCAAGAAAGAATATCCAATGGAAAAAAGACAGTCTCTGTAACAAATGGTGCCGGGAGAACTGGACAGCAACATGCAGAAGGATGAAACTAGACCATTTTCTTACACCATTCACAAAAATAAACTCAAAATAGATAAAGGACCTGAATGTGAGACAGGAAACCATCAAAACCCTAGAAGAGAAAGCAGGAAAAAACCTCTCTGACCTCAGCCTCAGCAATTTCTTACTTGACACATCCCCAAAGGCAAGGGAATTAAAAGCAAAAATGAACTATTGGGACCTCATGAAGATAAAAAGCTTCTGCACAGCAAAAGAAACAATCAACAAAACTGAAAGGCAACCAACGGAATGGGAAAAGATATTTGCAAATGAAAATATCGGACAAAGGGCTAGTATCCAAAATCTATAAAGAGCTCACCAAACTCCACACCCGAAAAACAAATAATCCAGTGAAGAAATGGGCAGAAAACATGAATAGACACTTCTCTAAAGAAGACATCTGGATGGCCAACAGGCACATGAAAAGATGCTCAACATCGCCCCTCATCAGGGAAATACAAATCAAAACCACACTCAGATATCACCTTATGCCAGTGAGAGTGGCCAAAATGAACAAATCAGGAGACTATAGATGCTGGCGAGGATGTGGAGAAATGGGAACCCTCTTGTACTGTTGGTGGGAATGCAAACTGGTGCAGCCGCTCTGGAGAACAGTGTGGAGGTTCCTTAAAAAATTAAAAATAGATCTACCCTATGACCCAGCAAGAGCACTGCTAGGAATCTACCCAAGGGATACACTAGTGCTGATGCATAGGGGACTTGTACACCAATGTTTATAGCAGCACTGCAACAATAGCCAAATTACTGAAAGAGCCTAAATGTACATCAACGGATGAATGGATAAAGACATTGTGGTTTATATACACAATGGAATACTACGTGGCAATGAGAAAGAATGAAATATGGCCTTATGTAGCAACGTGAATGGAACTGGAGAGTGTTATGCTAAGTGAAATAAGTCATACAGAGAAAGACAGATACCATATGGTTTCACCCTTATGTGGGTCCTGAGAATCTTAACAGAAGTCCATGGGGGAGGGGAAGAAAAAAAAAGAGGTTAGAGAAGGAGGGAGCCAAAGCATGAGAGACTCTTAAAACTGAGAACAAACTGAGGGTTGATGGGGGGTGGGAGGGCGGGGAGGGTGGGTGATGGGTATTGAGGAGGGCAGCTTTTGGGATGAGCACTGGGTGTTGTATGGAAACCAATTTGGCAATAAATTTCATATTTAAAAAAAAGATGTGACTTACATATACAATGGAATACTACTTGACAATGAGAAAGAATGAAATCATGCCATTTGAAGGAATGTGCATGGAAGCGCAAGGTATTATGCTTAATGAAATAAGTCCGTCAGAAAAAGATATCACATGTTTTCACTCATATGTGGATCTTGAGAATCTTAACAGAAGACCATGGGGGGAAGGACAGGAAAAAAAAATACTTACAAACAGAGACGGAGGGAGGCATATCATAAGAGACTCTCAAATACAGAGAACAAACTGAGGGCTGATTAGAGGGTGGGGGAGATAGGAACATGGGTGATGGGCTTTGAGGAGGGCACTTGTTGGGATGAGCACTAGGTATTATATGTAAGCTATGAACCATAGGAATCTACTCCAAAAACCAAGAGTACAGTTTACACACTATATGTTAGCCAATTTGACAATCAATTGTATTTAAAAATAAATAAATAACAATAAATAAATAAATAAATAAATAAATAAATAAATAAAATGTGGTGACTTGGGGTGGACAGGGGAAATATGCTAAAGGGAGAGTAAGCATTTTGTTACACTTTATGAAATGACAATGTCTAGACCAATTGAAAGTAGGTCTCTGGAAAAGCTTTAGTCCCAGGGAAGGGAAGATAGGAAAGCAGACACACAACAAGGCCATATCTAGGCTGAGGCCCAGGTCAGGACAGTGAGATCAGGATGTGTCAGCATTGTGGGATGTGGGGATTGGGGTACATAGAGGATGTGTCTTCGAGAGAGGAAGGAACTTGTAGCATTAGTGCATTAGTGTTTGTGCTTTTAAACCACTTGTTTACCTCTGGAGTAACCAAAATATCAGGTTTCATCCTCTTCTCAGAGTTTCCTACTCCTGAAGCAAAACACACACACACACACACACACACACACCAATTGTTCTAAGTATTTGGAGAAGCACACACAAATTGCTGAATGTTCTGTGGAGGAGGACACTGAGGAGCTTTCCCCACCAATCACTAGGCCAACAACCAATTGGTATTGAACTGCCTTTAGTAACTTGGGTTCTCCTGAGAGTCCTATACTCTTCAGTACCCATCTTGTGTTAGCTGGGAAGTAACTTCCACCACCAGTAACCAGAGCTCCAGCCTGATGCTGGACAGCTCCACCCTCAATAGGCTTATCAGAGGCACTTGCCAGCTGGAGCTGCCATGCCAGCTGCAGATGAAGTCATGTGTCTGTGTATTTGTGACACTAGCCTATACTTGGCTTTGCTTCTAGCAGGCCTGATAAATGCAGCAGCTGAAAACAAGCTCCTGCAATGATTCTGGAATTTCAGAGTCACTCTGCATAGTAAGAGTCAAGTGGCCTGGAAGAATTGCTCTGTGGGATTTAAGAAGAGGGTCAGGGGACCTGCCTCTAAATATTTAAAAATTACAGGATAGTCACACAATCTAGGAGCCACAGTCCCTCAGCTGCTAAGTGGGGATAATTAATAGCTGCCTGCCACATACTGAAGGGTGAGGAGGAGAGAGAAGGTGTGATGGAAGAGAAAGTAAACAGTGGCACAGGGGATAGCATGCCTTGGAGTTCTCTATTCCTAGCTGACCCTCATGGGATTTGTACCTACTACTGCCTCCTCTGTGAATTGAAGCTCCCTTTATTCCCTTGACTGCACCCCTTTCCACATTCCCCCATCCATATCAGTTAGCTCGGGTTGCCAGAACAAATACCGTACGTTGGATGGCTTAAACAACGGAAATGTATTCCTCACAGTTTTGGCAGCTGGAAGTCCAAGATCAAAGTGAAGGCAGGCTGGTGTCTCCTGAGTCCTCTTCCTCTAGCTTGCAGATGGCTATCTTCTCCCTGTGACCTCACATGGCCTTTTCCTCTATGCTTGTGTGTGTCCCAACCTCCTCTTCTCATCTTTTCTTGCATTAGGGCCCATCCTCATAACCCCATTTAACCTTAATCACCTCTGTAAATGTCCTATCTCCAACACAGTCACACTCTGAGGTGCTGGGGGGTTAGAGCTTCAACATATGAATTTAGTGGGGGACACAATTCAGACTGTAACAACCCCTGACTATCCCTCCTGTGCTTCCTGTGTCCACTCCCCTCCTCTTTCTAAGCTCTGTCAGAGTACTGGGGCTCTCTCTTTACATTTATTCCTTCTTTCGCATAGCTTTAAATCCCATATTTAAGACATGTATCTGGTGAGTGGGTTGGGAAGGGGATGATGGTCCTGTCCTAAGAGGGTAGCTGTGGAAAGGAAGGTCACAAAGGGCAGGAGGGGCTACCTGTGGCTGCATGGGGTGGGGTGGGTCAAGCTGGTGGTCCCAGAGTGTGCCAAGCAGTTGCCGCTACTCCTCTCCCTGGTCTTGTGCCCTTGTTTGGGGACCAAAAACCGGAGGTGGAACTGATAACCAAAGACAACAATGAGCTAGGTATCTATGCCATATTATTTGGCTCCCAGCAGCTGTCCCATGGGCATGTCTAATGCTTACATTGGGGACCTGTAGAGCTGACTGTACAAAGGAGAAAAGTGTGATATAACCAATATATACTAACATATGTTAATGATTTTGTCCAGATGAGAGAAAACGAGAGGCACTGCCATGCACAATCATTTCTGAATGGTGTCCATGGCATCACATTGTGGTCCTCCACATTTGTGGAGGCCTTTGTTAAATATCCAGTGCTGATGCTGGCCATTCCTCTTACCTTCAGGTGCACCCCTTTCAGATGAATATCATGACTTCTTTGCCTATTGGGAAAAAAGCTCCTATATTTCCTGAGACAAATGGTGCACAGTCATAACAGTGCTCTGGCCCTCCTGGTAGAGATCACAGTGGACAAGACTGAGTTTGAGAAGAGGATCAGACTGTCAGAAAGTCTCTGCAGACACATGAGATAAAGGGGTCATAAGCTTTGGGGTTGCTGCTAAATCTACCATGCAAAGTCTCTGGTGCTCTCCAAGGCTAGCCTGGAAGATTCATTGCCCCCAGAAGGGCCCAGGGCCAAATGAGCCACCACCAGAAACTCATCTCTTAGGAGAGAGTCCTAGTGCTTCTACAGAGCTTGCCAAAAGGTGAGTTTCAGGGGTCCCTTTGATGCCAGTTGATCATGTACTCCATGTTGAAACCCTCTCCTGATCATCTAAGCACTTGAACACTCTGCTGAAATCCAGCAGTTTAATCTGCTGAGTGACAAATTAATCAGAAAGATCTTTATTTATTTGACCCCATAATTGCCATGCATTTATTTGTGTGTAGATACTGCGTGTGTGTGTGTGTGTGTGTGTGTGTGTGTGTTTGAAGAAATACCCATACAAGTGTGTAAAATAAAAGTACTCTAAGGTGTTCACTGAGGAATTGTAATAATGCTTTCCCATCATTGAGACTGTTCAAACAAAACTCGAATGACCATTTGACAGGAAGGCTGTGGAGATTCCTGCATCAAACAGCAGACTGGATGCAAAGAACTTGAGGTGAGGTTATTCCAATTATAATTGGAATTATAAGCTCTTGAGCTACTCGGCAACAGGAAGGGAGAGGGCCAGGTCCTCTGGTCTCACTTTTTATCTTCTCTTCCTTGCTTGTTTCTCTAACCCTGTCCCCTTTGACACAGGCCATGAAAATCCACAGAGGAGACGAATATCAGTAAATACCAGGAGCTTTGGCATGGCCCCTAGGGAATCTGGACCTCCCTGATGACTTTGTGAAGGTTACTGGAAAGGAACCCCATATGGTCCCACTATGCTCTTCTCCATGCCCACAACACCTCTATGTCTGCCCACCAAGTGCAGGTAACAGAAGTACAACCACAAATCCAGAAGGAAGTGCTGGGAAGGAAAAATTTTTCTCTACCCTTCAAAATTATTTTGGCTGGTCTAAGAATTAAATTGACATGAGATAGTTCATGGGAGAAAAATAAAATTTAATTACATTTGTATGGGGAATCCACATATACATGAGACATTCCAAAAACAGTCAGACAAAATGAAATATATATGTCCTTCTGAAATAAGAAGGGGTTAGGGGTCTGACACTTAAAAGACAAGGAAAGCAATTCATAGAAAGATGAGAAAAAGTAAATGTTCAGTAAACAAATGTTTGTGGGCCCCTCAGAAACAATGGGACATAGAGAGGAATTTTGCCAAACAGACTTTGCTTCACTCATCCCAGTCACCAAACCTAGTTTATATTATAATGTAGCTTTCTGTGATGATAGCTCTTTTCCTGGAAAAAGTCCTCTATCTAAATTATTTTGGGGGGTTAGGTGGAGGCAAAAAGAAAAAAAAAACTTTCTAGAGTCTTCTGTTTCTTAAAAATTATCAGGCTAAAATAATTCACATGCCAAAGAGACACATGTCAATGTGGTACATTTTGCTCCCCTACAGAAACAAAGCCAGCACATCCACAGAGGGTATTGATGCTGACTGGGAGGATGGTCCCAGCATGGGGAGGGACCTCCAGCCTGTGACCTTGGTGATTGAGGATCAGGGACCACCATAAGACTGTTATAAAAAAAGTAAATGTCAGTGATAGGACCCCACCACAGCCTTGCAGAGTGAAGGCTAGTGAGTGAATGGAAGGGAAGCCAGAGCATCTCCAAACCTGTGCTGAAACTCAGAAGGAAGGGAAAAAGAGCAAAGGGCAAAGCTCCTGTGGGAAGGCCTTCACTGAAAGACCATGCAGTAAATTGAGAGCACAGGGAGAAAAATGTAGATACAATCTACTCATCAGCTTTTTGTAGGACATCTTCCTTCCTCCTTATTTGCCAGATACTCCATTTGTTCCAAATGATTACCCCTTCCTTTCTGGGCCTTGGTGGGTGGTGTGCTCCACCAGAAGGAGCAATATTCTAGTTATTCTAGATGACTTCAACTGAGAAACAACAGTGAATATGCTTTCCCCAAAAATGCTTACTGCTGAGTTGGGGGAAGACAAAGGCAAGCAAGGAAGTATTTAGACCCACTAAGGGGTGATCAGTACTAAAACTGAGGCAGGAGGATACTCTAAAAGTACCAAATAGGGGTCCCAACCCACAGGAGTAGGCCCCCTACTTTCCAGAGGTCCTTACAGTTCAGTCAAGACCAAACAAATGAACAGAAGAGAGCTTGGCTCAGAGCAAGAGCTGGACCAGGAAGAGGCTGGGAGTGAAAAAACACCTAGATTCCAGATACATAATAGGGGGAACAGGCTGTACACACTCACTGAGGTAGAGAGGGCATGGCCTACTTGTGAGGCAGAGCAATCATATGCAGAGTGAGGAGTTGCAACTAGGAAAGGGGCAGGCACCTGAACATGGCACATTAGGAATCCTGGCACTTTATTAAGGGCAGTGGAAGCCTTGGAAAGCTATTCATCTTGAAAGTGACAGGATTAGATTAACACCATATATTTAATTTCTTAGCATCTATTTTACTTTGTCAAGAGGAACCTAAGCTAATGGAGGAGACCTGGGTGCACTGATGAGGCCTGGGCAGGACTTCTAAGTGTTTCCAAGGAGATGTGTGAGGCCCTTGGCCAGCTTGGCCCTCCTACATTCAATTATGTGATGAAGATTTGCTCCCAGGCACATTAAGACAGTGTCCTAAAGCCACTGCTGGATTTCCAGTGTTGGCTCTTGCTTTAATAGTCATTTTGCATATGCACCCAGCCTCTGTTCCCTCCCCACTACCACAGGGACCTAAGGATAGAGGGAGTGGAGAGGAGCTTTGCAGTGTGGCCCAGGCTCCACTGCAGCAGAACAGAAGGCCAGTCAGCAACCAGAAGCCCCCTTTTCCTCCTGCACTTTATTTGTGGGTTTCTTGGTAAGAACTGGTTGTGACCAGGATTAACATTTGCCTGCAGCTGATTTGAGTTTCTTCAGAAGTCTCCTAGCAATATGATCTGTGGCAAAGGAATCTCATGTCCCTGTAAAGTTCATTGCAAGTTTAGGAGAAGATATGCTATCAGCCTGTAGGCAGTCCTTGGCCTCCTAAATGTGGTTCAGAGAAAGTCAGAGTTCTGAGGGCAGTATGCCCACAGCACAGAGGCAGATGGGCCTTGGTGGGAGAAAGTCACTACCTATGTCTCTCCATGTGGCTCAGGGTCTTGCACTTCGAGGTCTGTAAGGGTGTTCTTCATGGCCCATAATTTACTCCTGGCAGAATTCTAGGTGTGGGATCTACCCACAGCTGATATTCTAGAAGAAATACCATAACCTGCCACAATGCACTCTGCCTCCTGCCAGCACCCCACCAGGTTGTGCCTGCATGTCTGGTGTGAGCCCATCTGAAAATGCTGGAGAACCAAGCCATGGGCAGGTATTAGGACACTTACCGTCATCAGTGGCACCTGGGAACCTATTTAACCCTCTCATTTCATGCCAGAAACTGTGCTGGTATTCTACTATTTATTGTAATGAATACTCATAGCACACCTGTGGGGCAGCATATGCAAACCTTTCTTAAGATATGAACACTGGGGTCCCTGCCTAACCCCCATTGAATAGACTTAGTGCCCCTGACAGGAATTCTGACCGGGTTTCTGGCCCTAATTCAATTTGGTTCTGATTGCAGTTGCGAGATAAAATACAGGTTGCTTAATTAAATTTAAATTTCAAATAAACAGCTTATTTATTTATTTATTTATTTATTTATTTTATTTTTGAGAGAGAGAGGGAGGGAGGGGGAGAGAGAGAAAGAGTGGAGGAGGGGCAGAGAGAGAGGGTGACACAGAATCTGAAACAGGATCCAGGCTCTAAGCTGTCAGCACAGAGCCCAATGTGGGGTTGGAACTCATGGACCACAAGATCATGACAGAAGCCGAAGTCGTACACTTAACCCAGTGAGCCACCCAGGTGCCCCAAAATAAACAACTTTTTTTTAAAGAGTGTTAGTTTTCTATTGCTACAGTAACTAGTTACCACAGACTTAGTGGCTTAAAGTAGCACATTATTCTTACAGTTCTAGAGGTCAGAAGTCTGAAAAGAGCCTCACTTGACTCCAATGAAGATGTCAGCAGGCATGGATTCTTTTCTGAAGACCCCAGGGAGGGATCTGTTTCCTCTTCCCTTCCAAATTTTAGAGGGCTGCCCCATTCCTTTGCCCATGGCCCCTTCTTCATCTTCAAGGCAATGGCTAGCCTTTCTCACCCTGCATCCTGATACTATTTGAGCTCCTTTTTCCACACCTGAGGTTCCTTATAAATCCACTAGACTCATCCAAATAATCCAGATGATGCTCATGTCTTAGATGTATTAGCAGTCCTAATTCCCCTTTGCCATATAAGGTGCCACATTTGTAGTTTCTGGAGATTAGAACATTCCTTTGGGAGGTTTATTCTGCCTATGACATACAACAAGTACATCTCAAATATTGCGTGAGGCATGATTATGCCAGAATCTATCCATTGTGTATCTGAAATGCGAATTTAACTAGGCCTTCTGTATTTTATCTGTCCTATCTGGTAGCCCCCACTCTGACCCAAGGTCCAGTTTCTCCCAGTCCTCTTCTAGGGAATACATGGCAGGCTTTATTCCACATGAGCCTGACAGCTTCTCTGGCAACTCCCATGTGTTCTGGGACCTGTTGATCTAGCACCTTGGACTGCCAGCACCATGGTGTTCGTGTGCCCAGCCCAGTTCCTGTGTAGCCTGGAGTTCTCCTGTCTGATACCAGCACCCTTCAGGGAAGGTCAGGAAGCAGGTGATGTCAGCACTCCACTTTTCATAGAGAAGAGAAGTGCTCAGAACTGAGGTCCTGATCAAGCTGGGCAGGAGGAGCTGACCTGGGAGAGGCAGGTGGTCAAGGCAAGTGGCATAAGCCAAACTGAGAGCTCCCCAGGTCATGATAGTTGCGTAAGTTGACTGCAATGGATCTGGGGAGAGTATCAGCCAGGAAAAAGATGTTGGGGGCAAGGCACATGCTGCCGGATGGGTAAGAAGGACATGTGAGAAGGAAGAGAGGGAAGGAGACAGAGGAGGTGGGGAGGTGCAGAGGATGTGAGGAGGAGGACAACTAATGCCACTAAGAAAGAAGGACTTAGGCAGTGATAGATGCAGGAGACACACCCACTGCCTGAGCTATAAATGGGTGAGGAAGGAACAGCCTGCTGCATCCCAGGCTCCTCCCCACCACCCATGGAAACTGCATTGAGGTCCTCCTGGGGCAGAGTCACCCTCTGCATGTGCCTGCCCTGATCTCTTTGTGTTTGGGGTCCTGAGACACCCAGAGGGCTGTCCAGCCTTTTCTGTTGAAATTGTATATTCTCTCATTACCAGGGCCTATTCTTCCCTCCCAAAAGTGTTGGTTTTTCCAGGCATAGTGAGGGGACACCAAGAAGTACATCCAGAAACTGGCATCCCAGGCAGAGCTGACTGTGAGATGTGGGTGAAGCAGACACCACTCTGTGTCCCCATCCATCCTCGTGAGGAGGGACGTACCTGGTGATTCACTGTCATGTCTTCCTCAACTGCTGTCTTTTGTTCTAAATTAGCTTTGCATTTGTCCAGACCACCTCTTTTGGGAGAAAATGGACATTTACTTTCATTTTCCTCCTTTTGACTTTACCCCTCAGCTGAGCTTCCCTTCTTCCATTACCCATCACTGCCTGACCTCCATGGCTTTGGAAACCAAATTCCTGAGTATTCCACACCTTGGAGCCCTTTCCAAAGGTGTTACCTAAAGAAAGAATTCTAGATGAATTTGACAAACCAGAATGAATATATTGGCAATCTCAACTACCTAGAAGGGTTTTGCATGTCCCCTTTTGGATAAAGAAGCAAGTCTCACACACACACACTTACACCACAGCAACTCTTTTCAAGTAAGGCTGCAAAGGTAGCTCTAAGGAGCCATTCTATCTCAAGGCATCTTCAGGGTAGAAGCCTAGGAATCTAAATGTTTAACAAGCTCTCAGGTGAGTCTTCAGAAAAGGTCAGGAAACGCCAACCAGATGAGTGCAATAGGCGAAAAATCCTGTTAGCACCTCCTGGGCAGAGTTCCAAGTACTTTATGCCACAATTATGCCTGATCTCCACACCAAATCAGTAGATATTTCTTTGTCCATTTTCCTATGAAGAAATGGAAATATAGAGGTTCTAAATAACTTGTCTAAACTGATGGTAAATGGTGGGGAGAATAATTTGAATTTTGACTACACCACACTCTTGCACTATAGCACTCACATATCTTGGAACACACATCAATGGGGGATGGAGCCAAGGGGACAGTCACAGTGTACATTTACTTAGAAAGCCTGTAGGCTTGAGTCCAAGATAAGTATCTAGTTCAATCTAAGTTTTACAGTTGAAAACAAACTTCTGTAAACCTTAAAGTGCTGGAACATCTGCCTGACTACAGCATGGGCATTTTCCCTGGCTTTGCCTAATGCAAATTTGAAGTCATAGAACAATTGTGTCATTGTTGATATCAGTCTAATCCAAATGACTTACATTATTATGATTCTCTTTTTGAAGTGTAGTGCTGGTGACTTTTCAATAGACTTCAAAGGACTCAGACTACTTCATTGACTGATTCATGTTAAGGTCTGGGAATGCAGTAGTGAACAGAACTAAATTCTAGTTTTTTGCTCCTTCCTGGCCCCAAGACTTGACCATCAACATGTTGGAAGTGCCCCTAACTTACTCACTCCCCTAATTCTTTGATGATGGCAGGAAGAGGTTGGATAGCAGCTGCAGAGCAAGTGCTGCCACAAAACTCCATGGGCACCAAACTCCTCAGGCTTCCTCCCCAGAGATGGGGCACTGCCACAGTAATCACAGTCTAGGAGTGGCTTTCTATCCATGTGACACTGTGTGAATCTGCAACATTGTCAGCAGGTCTGCCTTAGCTATGCTCTAGGGTATTGGAACTACAGCCTGGTAATCTAAACTAGAAACTATGCAAAAGATTACTAGCTAGTTCACATGAAAAGCAGGTATGAACAGCATGATTTAAAACAGAAAGGAAAACTGCACATAACAACTGCCACCCTTTTGTCCTTGGAAAATAGTGTGGTGATTCATTTATTGAAATTGGCAACTTTCTTGGTGGTTTGAGGCATTCCGACCTGCGTGTATTATTCATTATTTGTGAAAAAGTAAAAAGGAGTGAAATAAGTCAGGGAGGTTCTTCTGGTCTTAGTGCCTCTTAGAGAGGGTGACATTCATCAACATGCTTTCCCACGGAGCCCTCTATGTGTCTCCTGCTGAGCCCTGGGTCACAGATAAGGTTAATACCCAGATTCTGACTAGTTAATGCGCTTGGGGCAGAGTCCATGATGCTGTCACCTTTGTATCACCCAGAGTGACAACTTCTTTTCCAATGTGTAATAGATATTTAGTAATGTTTGTAAAATGAATGAATAGATGAATAAATAGGTTTTATGCCTCAATCATTTAGCACATTGGACATTTTTATGGTCTACCCTTATGACCAAGAAAAATATGCACTCCTGAGGGGCAAAGAAAGGAGAACATTCATTTCTGTGTTGGATAGTTTCCCACGTTTTATGCATCTCCAGACCATAATTATGCTCTGAACTTAGGACTTCTCAAGGTTCTATGAATGGTACCAAACTGGAAGCCCTCTGGGCATTGACTTTGTTGAAAAGTCAACACAAGATGTGTAAACCATCCTTAAAGCCCAAATGCAGGCCTCATCTCAAGGAAGGTTATTGTTACACAAGAAGAAGTTCAGACCAAATGTGCCTATGGAGCCGGGAAGAGGGAAGGGCTTGAAAAAGCAAGGTTCCAGGAAAGCAGGGCCTGAAATCTTGGAAGTCCCTCATGGCTTCCAGAGACTGGAGCTCAGCCTTTCATGGACAGGTAGAACAAGCACATGCAGAAGGGCTCCATCAGGCCACTCTATGGGCCAGGGCACCAGGAAGCCATACTGGGTTGGAGGATCTGGCATCTTCCCTCTGTGGCTGTGACACCCTCACACCCTTACCCTCCTGAAGTACAGACTATGTGTATTGTCTAGTTCACTTTCTTCATTTCTTACTGCTCCCTCTGTCCATACTCCAGGTTTCTTCCATCTCTGCCTTTTCTACCTTCTTCCATATCCACAGTCTCCCAGTGCATACCTGCCTACCAGCCAGATCTCCAGCCTTCCCCTTCCTAGTGAGACTCTCTCCTCTCCTCCAAACTCCTGCCCTCCCTTTTGACATTATGGGGTAGGTCTCTCCCAGTCTGCACACAGGCTCAGCCAGCCTCAAGTGTACAGGATAATCTCTGAAGCTGAGATGGAAGTTTCCACTGATAGGTTCACACAGTCCCAAGAGACCCACCACCTTGGACTCCCTTACCCTCCCTTGCATATTAATATCACCTCTCTCAAGAGGGGGAAGCCAAGAAACCATCACAGAAGGTGGGCACATGCCATTTTTTTTCTTTTCAGAATGTGCAGGATGATTCAGAAATTTGCTGTGCATTCTTTCATTTTCAAAAGGTTACACATTCACTGAATTTCTAAGGCCATTCACATGACCACCAGGGAGATGTGGGTCTGCCCCATCACAGCAGCACAGAGCTGAAGTTGAGTTTGGAAGCATCAGGGCTACAGGGAGGCCACCTTCTTCCAACATGCTCAGGCTGGCAGGCCAAGGCCTTTTTTCCTCATGGAAACTTTTATTTAATCCACTAAAGACATTTACTTTTCCCTTTGGTGACCTCCTGGGATGAATGCAGTGGTTAGTGTGACATTTCAACAGTGCCTGACTATTCTCTTTGTGAGGAAAGCAGCTTTCCAGAGACAGGCTGGTATCTGTGCCATTGCCAGGCTGACATCAAAGGTTTTATGATACTGTTGTAACAGCTGCTCCTTCTGGCCACTTACTTCAGCTACAAGACTTACTTGACACAGGCCACACAAAATCTGGCTGAGCCTCCTCTTAGTCTGGGAAAGACTCTAGGCCAGACTGTGTGGACTTCTGTGAGGTCCTTCTGACTGGGGATATTCCTTAAAACAGGTGGGAGGAGAAGTGTTGCACTGGGTTCAACCTACACACAAAGACAGGGCATGTACATAAAAAGTAAAATAAGGTCCTCAGTGACTTGGCACCAGCCAGTGCCCCCAGCCCTGGACTTCAGACCAAGCATGTGGGATGGAGGAAGTGCAGATGTCTTCAGAGTACTGGGCAACATTAATGTGCCACTGCTCCCACTCCAAGCTCTGTGAAAAGACAAATGCCAGGCCCTGGGTATGGTGTTTGCAAAGCCACCTGGGTATCCTTGGGTATGTGTGAGTTTCTACCACATCAGTCCAGAAGTGTCATTCAGCAATCTCTTTGCTGCTTTCCTCCAAATGACTTGAGTACATGAGGCATTAAAGCCAAGTAGCTGACATTATGGAGGAGTTCAGGCTATGCACTGCATTGCAACCTGCATTAGGCCTCCAAGTCCTCACAAGTCCCTTCAGCCAACCTACATGGGAATCTACTCTCTTTGCTTCTGTCAAGCCATGTCTCCTCACCCTCCTTAACATTAAAGGGAACACCATAGTTAGACTAATAAAGCCTCTCATTTCTCAATCAGAGCACTGTTTTCTGTCCTCCCTCATGCATTGCATCACATTTTTTGTTGCTTTTCTCATTTCTATCTCCCTCCCTCACTAGATGGACATTTCTATGACAGGCAGTCATCACTGGCATTGGGCTCACAATGAACAGGCTCTGAATAAACATGTGTAAGACACATGAGATAGATACATACCCTCTAGTGTCCCAGATGAGCCCACAAAGAAATCTGACAAATGTGGCCAGGACATGGGAGGTCACTGTCCATCATACCAAAAGGGACCATAAAACATAACTGAGAAGACACCCTTTTGCTTAACTTTCACTCACAACAGCAAATATGTATCCAATAGATGGTGAGGTTGGAAAAAGGTAGGAGAAAATAGACATTGATAGAAAGGGGCCATCTCCTCACTTGAGGATGTACACATGGTGTGGCCCAACAGGATCACAGGCACCTGGAGGGATGCTGGGGTGGGATGACCACAGGTGCAAGGACTTCATTCTTTAGTACAGAGTGCAATTCTAGCTGCAGGTAGTGTAATTAATTGCCAATCTGAAGGCCCAAGAAACAGGAGTTCCAACCTTAAAGGTCAGGGAAAGACAGACATCAATAAAAGAGACCAGGAATTAGATCTTCCCTTGTGTTTTGTTCCCATTCTGGGTCCTCAACAAATTGGATGATGTTCAGCCACATTGGTGAAGTCATCTTTACTCAGTCTGATGATTTAAATTTTTTTATGTTTATTTTTGAGAGAGAGAGAGAGACAAAGAGCACAAGCAGGGAGGGGCAAAGAGAGAGAGGGAGACACAGAATCCAAAGCAGGATCTAGGCTCTGAGCTGTCAGCACAGAGCCTGAAGCGGGGCTCAAACCCACCAGCTGTGAGATCATGACCTGAGTCAAAGTTGGATGCTCAACTGACTGAACCACCCAGGCACCCCTCAGTCTGATGATTTAAATGCTAATCTCTTCCAGGGGCACCCTCACAGACACATCCAGAAATATGCAGGTGGTCATTAAGGCCATACACAAGGCCTGGAGCCCCTTGCTCTCTCATTTTGAACAGACTATTTCCACACTTCCTTAAAAGCTCAACAGTTTTTAATTTTATGTAGGCTGGGGTATCAGGCAACCAAAGCTGTCAGACTTACATTGCAAACAAGAACAAATGTCTTGAGGAGGAATGAAGATATTCTTTAAATGGTGAACAAAATACATGAAATGTAATACATGCATTTTATAATGTTTTTTCTACTTAGAGGTTTTGTTGTTATTGTTTTTGCCATTCTCATCTTCATTGTTCTCTAGAAAGCTGAGCAGATCATGTGATATCCAAATGAGTATGACATTGTTACCCATTTGGGCCATAGGCTGAAAGCCCCATAAAAGACTACTAGAAAAACTTCTGATCAAGCAAAACTCAGTTTACTAAATTAGCGCAGTAAAGAAGAACAACAACTTGACAGAATTCTAATAGCATTTCAGAAAAGGGACCCTGAGAAAAGCAATTAGAGGTTTTTAGGGTATGAGCCAGATCACTTTAAATCAGCCCTTGCAAGGAAGGGAGCCTGTAACAACTGAAAAAGATTTTTGCATAATGAATTAGGATCAGTGGTTGCCGACAGGCAAGGGTCTTGAAGTGAGTATTGCTGTATCAAGCACTTAGTTTTGACAAGGGAACTGTTTTACATGACCCTCAGTCTTATCTTCTGGGAGCAAGTGATTTCCAAAGTAAAGCCAAAGGTATGTTTACTTGGTCCAGTACTGTTTCATGAGCACAGGAAACAGGAAGGCTGTTGATTACATTTCTCAAGTACTTATCTAATTTTTGAGAACTATCTATCATTATGGTAATTAAAACTAAAGAGTAAATAAGAATAATTTGGAAAGTAAATATACTCTCCTAGGTAATACAACTGTCAACACACCTCAAAACCCTTCATATATACTGTGTAGATTAAGCAAGTCTCATGACCTAAACTATGTTGACCTGGTCCTTTCTGTGGCCAAGGAAGCCAGGTGGTCTTGAGCTCAGTTGTCGAAGTTAATTCATCTGGTAAGGTCGTTAAAGTCAGCACTAAAACCAAGATATTCAAATTTTAAGTCTTTTTTCTATGACCTCTAGCCATGAACCACTGTGTGCAAGCATTGTGTCTTGAATAGATCACATTTTCACAAAATCAAGATGATGGCTTACTGTGCAGCTTCCTAGCACCAGGCACAATGCTAGAGGCTTAGTGATAAAAGATAAAATGAGATCATAGTTCTGTGCCTCAAGAAACTAGTACTTTAGTGGGAGAAAAACAATTACAGTAAAATGTGATATGTGCAGCAATTGGCTCTTACTAGTCAGGGTGGATGTGCACCTGAGATACCGTTTTTATTTTGTGTGCTTCTCTTTTGGAGGGTGAAGTGGTGGCTGTAGGAACAGGGCCGATCAGAGGAGTAGGAAAAGCTTAACAGAGGATTCTCCTGAAATGGACTCTGAAAAGAATGCCTGTGCTTTCTTAGAAAATGAAGGGAAGAGATGACAAAGGAACTAGTGTGTGCACAGGTAGGGTGTGTGGGTGTGCTCAGGGCTTACTGGTCATATAGGAGTGACCTGGTTCATGTCTACAGATATTGTTCCCTACTGAATTCCCCACCTGTGCAGAGCAGCATGGTCCTATGAACAGAGGAGAATTCCATCTCCGAGTAGCTGTGGCATTGCTGGTGGACTGGAGAGAGCCACAGCCTTGTGGTGCAAAGTGATGTTTGGAGATGATGCTCACCACTTGAGAAGTCAGCATATTTCAGGGCAAAAGAAAGGATTAAAATTCTAAACATCTGACACAGAGAGAGGGATAAATGGGAGAGCAGCCTCCCACTCTAGTCCAAGGATTTGAGTGCAGTGGCAGCAGGACCTGGAATAGAAGGGCTGCAGCCACACCCTCAGACACCAGCATGAGGGCCCTGACTCCTGCAAGGCGTGTGAATATGTAATACATCACAGAATCAAAATGACCTTCCCTTCCAAAATGCAAATGGTGCTTCAGGCATGCTAAATGCTGTACTGAGCCCCCACATACATAATTCATGTGTCATATACAGTGCCCAGAACTCCTTGGTAGAATGGCATACCAATGAGGCTGCATGGGATGCTACTTGTCTTGGCTGAACTGATTGTGGAGATGCTCAAGTGGAATTAGAAAGCTCTTTGGAATGCTGCCTTTCCTAATGGGGTGTAAGGAAAGGGAGATGCAGGAAGGGCCAATATACAAGCACACTCTAGAAAACTGCTAGGAGACTTTCTATAGATGTTTGTCCACCAGTAATATGAGAGAAGAACAGGAAAACGAAGAGACAAAGGAGCATGAAGAGAAGAGGAGAAAAGGAGAAAAATGGAATCAGTGTGATTTTTGTTTCATAACCAGCAAGGACAGAAGTTTAGACTAAATCTCTACTCCTGGGGTCATCAAACAACCACAACAACTAATAACAGTACCAACAGTCATTTCCTGGGTTTCTACCATGTCCAAATAGAATACTAACCTTTCAAAGTAGGTGATGATTATTCTTCCCGTTTTATATGTGAGACTGCAAATGCTACGAAAGATCAAATGACTTGTTGATGTACCTACAGTCCACAAGCAGGAATTTCAGGCTTCAAACCAGGTACATTTTTTTCTGTCTTTTATAAGGAAGGGGTTTGAGTCCTATCCAATGGTTTCTGGAGCCAATGCATCCACACATGCTTGTTTTATTGCATTTCTCAAAGTCCAAGCTGGTATGACACAAAGCTGTGAGAAGGATATCTGTCAGAAAGTCTAATGAAGTTGCCTATTCTCCATCACAGGTAGCAGGGGTCAATAGTAATAGCAAGACCCAGAGTTTTCGGATGTGATTTCTCCCTGGTTTGTTCTCCTGGGACATGCCTGAATAATCTCCAGGTTGTCCAAAACCCCATTACTGAATTTATCAAGTTTCAAAATGCAAAGTTTTTGAAGTTTGTTTATTAATTTTGTGAGAGAGATGTGGGGGAGAGAGAGAGAGAGAGAGAGAGAGAGAGAGAGAGAGAATTCCAAGGAGGCTCCGCACCATCAGCACAGAGCCCAATGCAGGGCTTGAACTCACAATCTGTGAGATCCTGATCTGAGCCAAAACCAAGAATCAGACACTTAACTGACTGAGCCACTCAGAGGCCCCCAAAATGTAAATTTTTAAAGTTAGTTTCAAACAGTTTAAATCGTGACTACTTTGTTTAAAATGCATATGCATTTTTGAGATGCTTGGTGAATTCTAAATGTTAAGATTATATGTATCTGATAGATCAGGAAATATTGCCTCTAATTAGATAGGAAACCTCTTTAGAAATTATATTCTCAGAGCAGAGGACTTCCAGAAGCGTTGGATCATCCAGTGGGTGGGGATCTTGGTGATAGCTCTAAGTTCATGGTTGTCAAAGTGTGGCTCCTGGGCCAACCACATTAGTATCACCTGACATTATTACTTGTTAGAATTGCAAATTCCCTGGCCCCACTCCAGACCTTAGAATGTTTTTTTTTAACAAGTCTTCCATGTGACACTGATGCTGCTCAAATGTGAGAACCATAGGTTTAAGCCCATTTTACCCACACATCTCCAACTTTTGATTTAGGAAAACTCCGTCATCATTAACATAGTTTTCACCTCCGTGTGAATCAGGTGCCACACACTATTCTAAGCCCTCTCTGTGAAGCATCCTGTGGAATTAAAAAGAAAACAAAAACAAAAACAAAAAACAGACAACCTGGACAGAAATGTCCAGATTTCACAGATAAGAGAATTGAGTTTTAGGGAAGTTAAGGAGTGTCCCCAAGGTACATAAGTATAAGATACAAGGTGCATGGGCTTATTTAAAGCCTGCATCTATACCCCCACACTGGGGGTAAAACGTCAAGAAGCTCATTTCAAGGTGTATTACTCACTGGTGAAGTGCTGCTTAAAGTCAAGGTTATCACCCTGCTGTACATTAGCATCACCTAGGCAGGGGCGGTTAGAGGGTTTTCCTCAATTTCTTATTATGTTCAATTACATAACACAAAACTTACTATTTTAACTATACTTCAGTGAGGTTAAGTACATTCACAATGTTGTGCAACAATCACCACTATCCATTTCCAGAACTTTTTCATCATCCTCTTTAGAAACTGTACTCATAAATAATAACTCCCTATTCCCCCTCCTTCCCACCCCTAGTAATCTCTATTTTACTTCCTGTCTGTGTGAATTTGCTTATTCTAGGTGCCTCATATATGTGGAATCATGCACTATGTGTTGTTCTTATGCATCTTGCTTATTTCACTTAGCATAATGTTTTCAGGGTTTATCCATGTTGTATTATGTATCAGAATTGAATTCCTTTTTTAAGGTTGAATAATACTCCATTGTATGTATTTACTACATTTGGTACATCCATTCTACTCTTGAAGGATATTTGGGTTGTTTCCACATCTTGGCTATTGGCCCTTGTGAATAATGCTATTGTGAACATTGGTTTATAAATATCTGGTTGAAACCTTGCTTCCAATTATCTTAGCAATGAAACTGCTGGATCATATGGTAATTCAATGTTGAACTTTCTGAGGAAGAGTCAAACTGTTTTCCACAGTGGCTGCACCATTTTACAGTAAATGCACCAGTGTTCAAATTTCTCCACAGCCTCTAATTAACTAATTAATTAATTGAAGCCATTCTAATGGATGTGAAGCAGTATCTACCTACAATTTTAATTTGGTAGAATTTACCAGCAAAGCCATATTATTCAGGGCTTTTTGTTGTTGTTGGAAGTTGTTTTTGTTTGTTCATTTGTTTTTATTACTGGATAAATCTCCTTATTGCTTTAGTCATATATTCTACTTCATGATTCAATATTGGTAAGTTGTGTTTCTGTGAATTTGTACATTTAATATAAGTTATCCAACTTTTTGGTGTACAACTGTACATAGTACTCTCTTATAGTCATTTTCGTTTCTGTAATATTGGTAGCAATGTCCCCACTTTCATTTCTGATTTTAGTAACTTGAATGTTGTCTTTTTATCTTAGTCAATATAACTAAATGTTTGTCAAATTTGTGAATCTCTAACAACCAATTTTTAATTTTATTGATTTTTTTCTATTGTTTTACTATTTCTATTTTATTTCTCTCTCATCTAATCTCTATTATTTCCTTCCTTCTGTTAGTTTTATGTTCTCATTTTCTTTTTCTAGTTCCCTAAGGAGCAAAGTTAGATTATTGATTTAAAATCTTCCTTTATTTTATTTATTTAATTTTTGTTCTTTTATTAAAGTGTAATTAATATACAGTGTTATATTGATTGGTTACAGGCGTACAATATAGTGATTCAACAATTCTCTGCATTACTCAGTGCTCATCACAATGAGTATACTCTAGATGAAGGTGATTATGATCTTCTTTCTTAAATGTATGTCTTCAAAGCTGTAAATTTGTTTTTTAACACTGCTAAGTTTCTATTGTTTTCATTTTAATTTGTCTCTAGATATTTTCTAATTTCCCTTGTGATTTCATCTTTGACCTATTTGTTTAAAAGTTTGTTGTTTTTCGGGGCGCCTGGGTGGCTCAGTCGGTTAAGTGTCCGACTTTGGTTCAGGTCATGATCTCACGGTCCGTGGGTTCGAGCCTAGCGTCGGGCTCTGTGCTCACCGCTCAGAGCCTGGAGCCTGCTTCAGATTCTGTGTCTCCCTCTTTCTCTGACCCTCCCCTGTTCATGCTCTGTCTCTCTCTGTCTCAAAAATAAATAAATGTTAAAAAAAAAAGTTTGTTGTTTTAGAAGTAGAGAACAGAACAGTGGCTACCAACGGAAGAGGTGAGTGAAATGGGGAGATCGTGGTCACAGGGCACAAAAATGCAGTTATACATGATGAATAAGTCTAGTTAATGTACAGCATGATGACTATAGCTAATACTATAATGTATTCTGCAAATTCTTTGCAAGTTTCAAGTGCTTTCATGACAAAAAAAAAAAGGAAGAATGGCAACTGTGTGAGGTGATGGACGTATTAATTAGCTTGACTGGAGTAATCATTTTACCATGTGTATGTATATCCAAACATTATGTTGTATACTTTAAATATATGCAATTTTATTTTATTTTTTTATTTTACGACTCATTTTATATTCAACATTTTTATTTTTTAAATTTTTTCTTCTGGTATAATTAACATACAGTGTTGTATTAGTTTCAGATGTACAGTATAAATGATTCAACAATTTTATACCTTTCTCAGTGCTCATCAGGGTGAATGTATTCTTGATCCCCTCGACCTATATCACCCATCGCCCTTACCCATCTCCCCTCTGGCAACCAACAGTTTGTTGTCTGTATTTAAGAGTCTGGGATTTTTTGGTTTGTCTTTTTTTTTTCTCTGTCTGTTCATTTGTTTTGTTTTACAATTTTTATTTTAAAAATAATTGTTCAATTTCTAGAAATTTGTGAATTTTCCAGATTCCTTCTGTGATTGCTATCTAGTTTCATTTATCTGATTGGAAATTTTGTTGGGGAATTTTTTAAGATGTTGATAGTGATATTTATTATTTATATTATTTTAATCTGTTCAAATTTATAAATACCTAACATATGGCTTATCCTGGAGAACATTTATTGTACACTTGAGAAAAAATATGCTTAACATTATTCATTGGGTTGAAAATCGTTATTATTTTTTAAGTTGGCAACATCAATTGCTGGTGAAGATGCAGAGCAACAGAAACTTATTCATTGTGATGGGAGCAACATTGTCAAGCTTTAATGGAGGACAGTTTGGCACTTTTTTACAAAGCTAGCTAATGCCTTATCATAAAACCCAGCAATCACAGTACAAAGTATTCACTAAAACTACTTGAAAACATGTCCACACAAAAGTCTGTATATAAATGTTTATAGCAGCATCATTAATAATTCCAAAAACTGGAAGAACCATTATTCAACAGATGAGTGGATAATCCACACACATGGTTCCAACCCTAAATGAATACTAGACAGCAATGAAAAGGAATGAGCTATCCAAAGCCATACAAAGATGTGGACATACATTAAATGTGTGTTGTTAAATGTAACAAGCCAGTCTCTGAAAAAGCTACTTAGTTTATGATTTTATTTATATGACATTCTGGAAAAGGCAAAATTATAGAAGCAGTAAACAGATAAGTCTTTTCCCCATGGTTTGGGGAAAAGAGAGGGTTGACTAGGTGAAGCACAGGGGATTTTTTTAGGACAGTAAAATTATTCTGTATGATGCCATATTGCTAAAAACATAACATTATGTATTTGTCAAAAACCTTAGAATTTTGGAATTCTTGAACTAGAACTTGCAGAACAAGAGTGAAACTTAATGTATGAAAAATGTTACAAAACTCACTCAGGAGGTCAGAGTATCCAAGTATGGAATATAAACTATGACAAAAATAAAAGGCTATTATAAGTGTATGAAATAACCTCACTAGAGGGGGGTGAAAGAAAAATATCCTGACCTAAGCAACTTTGGAAATGAGTAGAGATTGTGAGGTTAAATGCAAAAGACACTGTGCATAAGCCCTGTGCTCTTGTTGATAACATTTTTCACATAAGGGTATAGGTTATCAGGTTTATAGGTTAGTAGTTCTGAAATTTCTATGCATAACTACTGGAATTAGACTATCACACAAATGGATGATGGATGTGGGAGCTCAGTTTGTTACCATTAGTGTGGGAAGTTACAGCAAGAAGAAAAGCCAGTATGAGCCACATGGTGATGGAAACATGAATTTGATGTCTCATTTAGCTTAGGGAAGAAATAAATGGATGCATGTATAAGTATTTTCAGTTATTTATATAAGTGGGCCAGCAGACAGGCATGTATATCCTTGCTCTGCCAACTGAGGCCTAGGAACAAATACATACCAGTAGCAACTTTATGACTAGATCTTGGTTTCTACCAGGAATCTTTGGAGAAATAACATAAATAGATTCTGAAACTGCGGAAGTGAGCCTAGGCCATCTTGAAGTGTCAGAAAGTAAGGAAGTTCTCAATAAAGAAGAAGAAAGAAGAAGAAGAAGAAGAAGAAGAAGAAGAAGAAGAAGAAGAAGAAGGAGTGATGGGAATATGTCCAAGGGACCCATGAGCCAACTGAGAAAGCTCCCAATGGTCAAAGCTGGAACAATTTAAGCAAGAATATAAATAAAACAGTACTGGATTTTAACCCAAAGTATAAAACAAATATCCAAGAATCCATGTAGATATAAAGAAATGATTGAATAAATAAATAAATTTTTGACAAATCTCTCATTCAAAATATTTCCAAATAATTTATGTAGATACTCCTGCTTAAAGATATGGATATTAATCCCAACCCCTTAAGTGTAGGCTGTAGTGACTTCCTTGACTTCTTTTAGAAGAGTGGTAGTATGCAAAGGGAGGGGAATAAAAAAAAAAAAAACTTTACACTGGAGAATCCTGTCAAACACTACCTCATCACTAAAGTCATGTTGCTATAGTACAGTATTTACTCTTGATATGATGTGATGAGAATTGCAATTTGCCTCTGTAATTTTACTCCCAAAATGCATCACTCAGTTTAATCAGGTCCTTCCCATTTGAAGGTCATTCTACAAAATATCTGACCAGTACTCCCCAAAACTGTTAAAGTCATCAAAGATTAGGAAAGGATGAGAAATTTTCACAGAATAGGCACGGAGATATGACAACAAAATGCTACATCCTGAATGAGATTCTGAAACAGAAAAAGGACATTAGGTTAAAGTAGGGAAATCTGAATAACATATGCACTTTAGTTGATAATAACGTATCAGTACTGGTTCACTAATTGTGACTAAGGTACCACTAATATGTGATGTTAATAATGAGGGAAGCTGGGTGCAGGATATAGAATTTTTTTGCAACTTCTCTGTAAATCTAAAACTATCCTAAAGTAAAAGAGCTACTTAACAAATACATCTGTGTGTAATTTTGTCACATCCACAAAATATTTTAGATTTAAATATGGAGGCACATAAAAATATCAGCAAACATAAGAAACCAGGAATACACAGCATTTCCCACGATTTTGGTCTCTCTTCTTCCCCCTTTGTGATTCTGTCAGGAACACCAGCACTGTCTGAGGCAACACTGTGTGTTGTATGCCCGAAACAGGCAGGTGGATTGGTCACAGTTTCTTCATCTGGTCCGGTGCCACTGAAATATATGGCTTTTCATTTTAAATATATCATCCCAGAGCTCCTCAGGTAATTTTGATTATAGCTAAGTCATCGCCTACTTATGGCACAGGTGTGCTGGAGTGAGTTTCCCTGATGATGTGCTGGCAACAACTGGTCCCATAGCTTCTGAGGACGACCTGGATCTGGTCAATTCGGAAGGGGTAGAAGCTCAGGAGAAGATCCCACCCATTAAAGAGAAGTGAAGGATGGATACGGTCCTGACCTCACTATTTAACCTTGCTAGCTCCCCCAAAGGTGGAAGTACAGATGCAGCTCTCAGGAAAGCAGCTGGGCATAGGATGCTCAGTGTTTCTCTCAAATGAGCCTTTTCCAAATGAAGTGATTCTGAGCCCAGTGAAAATCCCCAGGATAGACATAAGATACCATAATATTGTCTTGTCTAAAATACATTTCCTCTTCAATCATTTCTTGAATCTTAATATTGCAAAGGCACTAAGAAAGGATTTCTAGACATAAATGTTTTATCATCAGAATTTTAGGAGAAATACTACGAGTTCAAATTCCTTTGGTGGAATTTGCTAGACCTAAGAAAAAGCTTTAACTCTGTTTCAGCCATTCCTAGCACAGTCTGCTCCTTCTTCTCTCCTTGTTTATGTGTGCCTCTATTATAGCACACTGTCCATCAGATTGTGAGGTTTAGTTTTCAGTGTCCTGAAGACTGATTTGCTCACCTTTGCATTCCCACAGCAGGCTCTCAGAGACTGGCTACTGACTGTGTGAAGGCAGCATGGGGGAAGTTCTCTACCTCTCAGGAGCTTGAGCCTGATGCTGAGGGCTGAGAGTTCATTGATCATGACCTGTGGGTTGTCAGACAGCACTACAAGGTGCAAATAGCTTTGCACTAGATTGGGTTCTTCAGTGCATATGCTGTTTTTGGCATTTCTGAAACTACAGCAGAGAAATCTACAGAGCATCTCATTCCAAGAGAAATTGCTACAGGAAGAAACCATATGAAGTTCCCAGGGAAAGGAGACCCCATCAAGCTACAGTCTGGCCATATGAAAAGTCCCTTCTCTCCTCGAGCTTGACAGTTTACCAGAGTTATTGCTAAAGAAGACCATATATCAGGAGGCTGACATTCACCATGTCAGCCTCTTGAGGAATAATTTCTACTCTGCAGCCAAAGAAATGATGCCATTAGCCTTTGCTTGGAGAGAAGACATTTTTAAGGCTTTGCCCAAACTCACAGCTGTGCCATTTTTGAAACTCTGCCCTTTGATTAGCACGTAATCCTCCACCCCATTTGGAACTCTTTCCTTCCATGACTCATTAGGAGGGAAGGAGCCTTCAAGGTGCTTTTCAACCAAACTTTCTATTACTGTCCCCAAGGAGCAGCATGAACACAGAGAGCTGCCTTCCAAAAGAAGGACATCACCCTCCTCTCAGTTTGAAAGTAAAGGCAGGGGATAAGAAGGGAAGGTTTACTGTCATGAACGGCATAATCTAGCATATTGGCCTGCATTTTTTTTAATCTTGTGTGCCTATTCATAACAAGTTTAGATTTATTAAATCAGATATAACAGTTGATAGCAATGCAAAGTGAACACATTTTTTGGTTTTGAAGAGGCACAGACCTCTCTCTCTCTCTCTCTCTGAAGTTTTACATCTCCTTTGACACTCTGTTGTGCTCTTTAAGAAGTAATGGGAAAGAATGTTATCATAACACCGGGGGAATGGTTTCAAAGTAGTGCCTGAAAATTTAGCTGTGCCATTTCCATTAACAGCTATTACAGTAACTAAACCCCCAAGTGCTGCGATGCAAATTTCCTGCCATGGAGATAGGAATTGGAGAGTGAGTCTGATGATTATCATGTCTATGGAGCAGTGTCTAGGGGGCATGAGCCCTGTGCAGTTGGAAGAATCTTTGATAGCAGCATGTGGGGTTGCTGGCCAGTGAGATGAAGCTTCCTCTTCTGACCCTCAGGAATCCTCCTCAATCAGGACCATTGTCTGTCACCCAAGAAAAAAGAAGAGGAAACACCAATACTCCAGGGTTCTCTGTCTGAGCTTCTTGGTGTCTCCGTTGAAGGAAATCTCAGAGAACAGCAGCAAGGACGAGGGTCCCAAGGGGTCCACCCATCACAGTTAATGCTTCCAGAGGCAGTGGGGCCTATCTGAGGAGAAAAGTAAGCTAAAACACACTGCAGCCTTAACAACTTTATCAGACTGAATGCTGGCCATGAAACCAAGAATATACTCATCACAGATATTTTCTGTAGCCCCTCAAATAATCTCTGTTCAATAATGGGCCTTCACTTCTCCTTTGAGCTCACTGCTAAATAAAGAAGTCTCTGCATTTAGAATCAGTCTTTCTCCTTTCCTTCACACCTTGTTAGTAAATACTTTCCCCTTCTTATAGGTTTGCAAAAAGCAAAGAAAGCAATCCCAACTAGCTATTACTTTTACATGAGGGAAATTATCAGTCTTACCAAAAGGATATGCATCACTGCCAAAATCCCCTATGTGTCCCAGGTGGCTCTGGGGTACATGAAGACTTTGTACCTTAGGCTATTTGTGGATAGTTCTTTCTAACATTCAGGTGGTACTTCCCTGGTTGTGGGGCTTCTCTGTAGATATAGCCACCAGGGTGGTCTTCTCTACTCCAGATCCCAATAATTGCTGGGGTTCTGTTATTTCAACTGTATGCCTCAGAGTCTCAATCTTTTATGGGGACAGGGTGACTTTTCCAGAAACCCCCTCCACTCTCTATCTTTTCTCTCTAGCAGTATCCCTTAGGCTAGAAACATTTTCAAGTGAGAAAACTGTCTCAGAAAGTATTTACTGAATGCTGTTGGAATATACTTAATATTCTGATTCTTAGAATTTTGGAACTAAAAAATCCAAGCTATTTCAAATCAAAGTCTTGCATTTAAAAACAACTTATCTCTAGCCTGAGATAAAGAATCTGGAATTTCCAGTCCTGTGGTGACCTTTCATATAATGCTGCTTCTCAGGTAGAACAAGGCAGGTCATAGGTTCATGAGACCTAGAATGTTCACTCCGACCATGACTGAACAGTTGGAGACACAGTAGGTTGTCAGTAACTGAGCAGTTACTGAGCTCTTAGGCTCAAGGTCATTTCTTTGTTTTATGACTCACAATCAATGTCTCATGATCTCATCCCCTTTGCCCAGCCCAAGTCCTCCAGATGCCCCATAGGCTTTCTCCAAGGAGGAGACAGTTTAACCAGATCTGGTTCTTTCTTATTATTGTTCATTTCATGTGACAGCTTCCTAGACAAACCTTTAGCTAGACTTACCAAGAAAAAAAGAGAGGGGACTCAAATAAATAAAATCGGAATGAAAGTGGTGATGTTAAAACTGATACCACAGAAATACAAAGGATCATAAGAGACTACTATAAATAATCATACATCAACAAATTGGACAACCTAGAAATGGATAAATTCCTACAAACATACAACCTACCAAGACTGAATCATGAAGAAATTAAAAATATGAATAGACTAACTACTAGTATGGAGACTGAGTCAGTAATCAAAAACCTCCCAAGAAACAAAAGTCCATGACAAGATGGACTTCACTGGTGAGTTCTACCAAGCATTCCAAGAATGTTTGATATTAAAACCAATATATCCCAAACTCTTCCAAGAAACAGAAGAGTGGGAAACACTTCCAGACTCATTTTACAAGGCCAGCATTACTTTAATTTTAAACCAGACAAGGACATCATAAGAAAAGAATATTACAGTCCACTATCCTTGATGAACATAGATGTAAAAATTTTAAAGAAGTATTAGCAAAACAAATTCAACATTATATTAAAAGGATTATACAGTATGATACAGTGGGATTTATGCCAAGGCTGCATGGATGGTTCAACATCCACAAATCAATGAGATATAGTACATTAACAAAATGAAGGATAAATATTATATAATCATCTCAATAGATGCAGAAAAAGCATTTGACAATATTCAATACCCATTTGTAATTAAAATTCTGAACAAAAGTACAAATAGAGGGAACTTTGTTCCTCTATATAATATATATAATAAAGTCCATATGTGATAAACTCACAGCTAAAATCATACTCAATGGTGAAAAACTGAAAGATTTTCCTCTAAAATCAGAAACAAAACAAGGATACCTACTGTTGCCATATTTATTCAAAATAGTATTGGAAGTCCTAGCTAGGGCAATAAGACAGTGAAAGAAGTAAAATTCATCTAAATCAGAAAGGAAGAAATAAAACTTGCACTATTTGCAGATGGCACATTATATATCAAAAACTCTAAAGACCTAGGGTGCCTGGGTGGTTCAGTTGGTTGAGCGTCTGACTTTGACTCAGGTCATGATCTCATGGTGCATGAATTCAAGCCCCACATCAGGCTTTACACTGGCAGCACAGAGACTGCTTGGGATTCTTACTCTTACCTCCCTCTCTGCCCCTCACCCACTTGTACTTCCTCTCTCTCTCTCTCTCAAAATAAATAAACAAACTTAAAAAAAAAGTTAAAAAAGGACCACCTGGGTGGCTCAGTTGGTTAAGTGTCCAGCTTCAGCTCAGATGCTTTGGATTATGTATCTTCCTCTCTCTCTCTCTACCCCTCTTCTGCTCTCACTCTGTCTCTCTCTCTCTCTCTCTCTCTCTGTCTGTCTCTCAAAAAATAAACATTTTTTTAAAAAGTTTAAAAAAAAACCCAAACAACAGCCACAACAAACCTGTTAAAGCTAATAAACAAATTTACTAAAGGTCCAGGATACAAAATCAATATACAGAAATTGGTTACATTTCTATGTACTAATAACAAATTATTTACAAAGTAAGTTGCATCAAAATGAATAAAATACCTAGGTATAAATTTAACCAAGGAGGTGAAATCTGTATACTTAAAATTATAATATATTCATAAAATAAATTTAATAAGACACAAATTAATGGAAAGATATTCCTTTTTTTTTCAATATATGAAATTTATTGTCAAATTGGTTTCCATACAACACCCAGTGCTCATCCCAAAAGATGCCCTCCTCAATACCCATCACCCACCCTCCCCTCCCTCCCACCCCCCATCAACCCACAGTTTGTTCTCAGTTTTTAAGAGTCTCTTATGCTTTGGCTCTTTTCCACTCTAACCTCTTTTTTTTTTCCTTCCCCTCCCCCATGGGTTTCTGTTAAGTTTCTCAGTATCCACATAAGAGTGAAACCATATGGTGTCTGTCTTTCTCTGTATGGCTTATTTCACTTAGAACACTCTCCATTTCCATCCATGTTGCTACAAAGGGCCATATTTCATTCTTTCTCATTGCCACGTAGTATTCCATTGTGTATATAAACCACAATTTCTTTATCCATTCATCATTTGATGGACATTTAGGCTCTTTCCATAATTTGGCTATTGTTGAGAGTGCTGCTATAAACATTGGGGTACAAGTGCCCCTATGCATTAGTACTCCTGTATCCCTTGGGTAAATTCCTAGCAGTGCTACTGCTGGGTCATAGGGTAGGTCTATTTTTAATTTTTTGAGGAACCTCCACACTGTTTTCCAGAGTGGCTGCACCAGTTTGCATTCCCACCAACAGTGCAAGAGGGTTCCCGTTTCTCCGCATCCTCTCCAGCATCTGTAGTCTCCTGATTTGTTCATTTTGGCCATTCTGACTGGAAAGATATTCCATTCTCACGGACTGTTAAAGTGTCCACATTACCCAATGCTATCTCCATCAAAATTCCAATGGCATTTTTTACAAAAATATAACAATCCTAAAATTTGGAACCACAAAAGACCCTGACTAGCAAAAGCAATTTCGAGAAAGAAGAACAAAGCTGGAAACATTATGTTTCCTGATTTAAAACTATATTACAAAACAATGATAATCAAGACAGTATGATATTGGCATAAAAATGCACACATACATCAATTGAACAGAATAAATAGCTGGCCCAGAAACAAGCTCATGCATGTATGGTAAATTAAAAGGAGCCAAGAATGTATAATGGGGAAATTATAGTCTCTTCAATAAGTGGTGGTGGAAAAACTAGACATCTGGGCAATCACATGTAAAATAAAGATTGAAAAATAGAACTGGACCACTACTTTACACCATACACAAAAATTAATTCAAAGGGGAATAAGGACTTTAATATAAGACCTGAAACAATGAAATTCCTAGAAGAAAACATAGGTAACTCCTTGATATCAGTTGGTAATGAGTTTTTTTGGGGGGAGGGTTAGGGGGGTGAGGGATTTAGCACTAAAAACAAAAGCTACAAAAACAAAAACACACAAGTGAGACTGCCTCAAAGTAAAAGCTTCTTCCCAGCAAAGGAAATCATCAATAAAATGAAAATACAATCTACAGACTGAGATAAAATGTTTGTAGATCATACATCTAATAAGAGTTAATATCCAAAATGTATTTTAAAAACCACAATAGAAAAAATATGATTAAAACACGGGCAGAGGATCTGAATAGACATTTTGCAAAGAAGACATACAAATGGCCAGTAGGTACATGAAAAGATGCTCAACATCACTAATCATCAGGTAAATGGAAATAAAGACCACCATAAAATATCACTTCACAGCTGTTGGAATGGTTATTATCAAAAAGACAAAAAATAACAAGTGTTGGTGAGTATGTACAACAAAGGGAACTCTTGTGCTCTGTTGATACAACTGTGAATTGGGCCAGCCAGTACGGAGCAAAATGTAGTTTCTTCAAAAAATTATAATAGAATTACTATATGATCCAGTTATTCCACTTCTGGGTATTTATCCAAAGAAAAGAAAAACACTAACCACAAAGAAACATGAATCCCCATGTCATTACAGCATTATGTATGATAGCCAAGATATAAAGACAAGATAAATGTTCATCAATCGATGAATGGATTAAAAATATGATATATATGTTATATTATTATTCAGCTATAAAAAGAGGAAATCTGCCATTTGCAATAATATGAATGGACATTACAGAGCATTATGCTAAGTGAAATAAGTCAGATAGAAAAAGACAAATACGACATGTCTTCAATTACACATAGATCTAAACACATACACACACACACACACACACACACACACACACACACACACAATTCCTAGATACAGAGATAGATGGTGATTTCCAGAAGTCAAGGGTGGGTAGATGGGCAAAATGTGGTAATGTGATAAAGAGGTTCAAACTTCCAGTTGCAAAATAAATAAGATTTTGGGATTTAATGTACAGCATGTTGACTATAGTTAATAATACTGTATTATATAGTTGAAAGTTGCTAAAAGAGTCTCAAAAGTTCTCATCACAAGAAAATAATTTGTAACTATATGGATGAATGTTAACTAGACTTACTGTGGTGATCACTTCACATTATATATAAATATTGAAACATGTACACCTGAAACTAATACAGTGTTGTAGATCAATTTTATCTCAGTAAAATAAAAATTGAATGAGCCAAAGAGATACTATTGAAAACAGAACTCCTTGATGAGTAAGGAAGAAATGTCAGAGTCACAAAATTGAAGAAAAGATTATTTTTAAATGACACCCTTTACACAATGATCAACTGTGATTTAATGCAGACATAGGACAATAAGCTTATGAAGTAGAGAATTGTTTAGCTGAAAATAGGACTTGTAGGAGGTAACTTAGTGATGTACATTCAAGTCCATGAAAGGTTTGAACAGTTCCTACTTACACCACAAACTTGGTCATCCTTCCATGACCCTCTCCTCCTGCCATCTTCCTCATTTCAGTAAATAGTCCACCATTTCCTTATGTCACAAACCTAGGAGTCGCTGTTAATTTTCCCTTTCCTCATTCCTCTCCTTATTCAATCCATTACCAAACATTGTCTTTTTTCTCTGCCAAATATATAATGTTTATTCACTCCTACCCATGCTGGCCAACACTACCCAAGGGTGGCATCAGAGCAGTGGCCTCCTGAATGTTCTTCCTGCCTCCATCCCTGCCCAGCAACAGTCCATTTGACATGCAGCATAAGAAAAATTCTTTTTAAGACTCTTATTACTAGGTCATATCACTTCCTGATTGTTTTCTAAGAATACGTACTCTTCAGGCACCTGGATGGCTCAGTCAGTTAAGGGTCCAAGTCTTAATCTCGGTTCAGGTCATGATCTCACAGTTCTTGAGTTCGAGCCCCACGTCAGACTCTGCACTGACAGAACAGAGTCTGCTTAAGATTCTCTCTCTCCCTTTCTCTATGCCCCTCCCCTGCTCACACTTTTTCTCTCTCTCCCAAAATAAATAAATAAACTTAAACACACACACACACACACACACACACACACACACTCTCTTCAGTGAAACCTCTTAGTACAGCCCACAAGGAATTGCACTAGCAATATCTGGACACACTGTTCAAGAAAAATTTGCTGAATGAACAAGTAATAAATACAATCAAGAAGGGTTTTTCAGGGAGATTCCCAGGGAGGTAGCCTCAGCAAAGCAATAGTGAAGGAGAGGAGATAAGACAAGAAAGATTATCTATAAGGGGTATATTCTAAGTGGGTTGCAGCTCCAAACAAGCAGTTCTTTGGTCTTTGTGATCAACCTCCAGAAAGGCACATGATGAAACTTGTATTTTCAAGTAATGCATCTGCATTCTGCCCGACCCCACTTCCCAGCTTCCATGCTTCTGGTTGTATCACTTCAAGACAGCCACTGAGGAAGCCAGAATATCCTCAACAATAAGGAAGGAAGGAAGGAAGGAAGGAAGGAAGGAAGGAAGGAAGGAAGGAAGGAAGGAAGGGGCAGTTTCTACTTACCATAGCTTAGGACATTTACTTTTGAAACCCAGATACAATATTGTGAGGATGCTCTTGCTACTCCAGGGTGAGGCCCAGTAGGCAGGAACTGGCAGCCAGTACCTACTTGCCAGCCATGCAAATGAACTATCTTGGAGGAGAATCCACCAGTTTTACTGGGCCACCCCAGATGATACCACATGGAGCAAAGATGAGCTTTCTCCAGCAAGTTTCCCAAATTATCAATTCATAAACACAATAAATAGTTGCCTTTTAAAGCCACTGAGTTGGGAGAAGTGATTTGTTACAAAGCAACAGATAACTAGTACAGATTTTGTCACTCAATATGAGGCACTAAAAAAAAATCTAAAATGTATGGCATTGGTCTGAGGACTGGATGGGGATTGAGGAGACTGTCAGTGTAAACGTGATGGGCCTGAAACAGGCCAGCATTGAGGGCATAATGCATGTTGAGTAAGTAAGACCAGAAGCTGGAAGAAAGGGAATCTATTATGTGGTAGTGTTGTAGGATTCTTTACCTCAATACCTGGAATTGGCTGTCTTGCCACTTTGAAGACTGAAGATATGGACACAAAATGAGCATCAGGCAAAAGTTTATTCAAGTATAAGATCAGAAAGGAAGAATAGTAGGAAAGCTCTCTTTACAGAGAGGGGACATTCAAAAGCGAATGCCCACAACAGTAAGCAAGGGTCCTTGTTTTATGAGGTTCTGGTCACCCTTCCTTCCCTTCCCCCTTGTTCCTTCTCAGGTTTTATCATCATTGGCTTTATAGTTCTAGGAGCTGGGTTGTCCATTCCTGATTGTCTTGTTTCCGTTGTATGAGGGGTGGTCTCTGGCCATGGTGTTCTTTGTGGGTCGTACGGTTTATGGTCTACTACTTGTTTTCAGTTAGGTCTTTTGTCAAATTTCTGAGGGAAACCTGAGGGGGAGTAGGTGGTATCTGTTACATTCTTAAGAGGAAACTTGTGCCCAAGGGGGTTTGCTGTGGTCCAACACTTACAGCATGATTTAAAAAAATATGCGTTTTTCCCCACCCAGAGACCTCAAGTCCTATTCTGTCTCTCTCTGCCTATTGAATCCTATTTTTTTCTGTCATAGTAGCTGAGATTTTGACAACATGGCTGATTCGGAAAATGAAAAAAACAAATAGGAAATGTAGTCAGTAATCTCAGTCATGTAACTACAGAGATTTCTACACAGAAAATTCAAAGTTCTGCCTAGTTTTTTGTTTGTTTGTTTGTTTGTTTGTTTGCTTTTTTAAAAATCATGGCCTAAGTTAGAATACCTAGGATACAGATAAGCTAACAAGCAAGTCGTTAAATTCAAATGTGCTAGACCTTGCTAGGTTTGAAAGTAGAAAAATGGTTTAGTATTCCCAGCGTCTTCGGAGAACAAACACAAGTTTCAAATTACAAAAAGGTCTCAGACCAAAGATGGACTCCAACTTAAAAGGAGACAATCCTTCTTTTACAATCTCGCAGAGATCTAATGTGATGCTTCATAAAACCTTTCACACAAGCAAGAGGCCACCTCAGGTTTTTAAGGGTATTCCTTGCAGAGCTTTACTAAACAACAGGGCTTTTAATCATCTTATGGGAATTATCCCACAAGAGCAATTCAGGGAACTTTTTTCCCAAAGAAAATCAATCTCTACTTAAAAATATTGATGTATTTTAAAGTAATCTATATGATAAAAACATGCTTGAGCCTGCATGCTTAAGACACACACACACACACCCACCCCCCCACACACATACATATATCTAATTTTTTAAATCAAATTAGGAGTCCAGAATACTTTCTAAAAACAAAGTCATGTCCCTGTACACATGTTCCCAGAATAGTTTCAGCCAGAGGGTCACTAGGGTTCAATCCCTGTTGCCATATGAGGATCTTGTTCCTTTCAGGAAAAACTGAGAACACCTGACTTCCCATCTCCATTCCCCACAATAGTTTATTCTTTATAACCATGAACTTGATGGAGAATCTGATGTTCCAAGATTCATGCCAATCCCCTCCCTATTTTCTATGACCATGTGTCTAAGGGAGAAAAATGATGCAGGGGGAGGTCTGCCAGTGGATAAAATACCAGACCACTGTAAAATCATATGGTCTTAGAGGATGCTTCTACCTGAAGAGTTTGCTGTTGCCACATCTCTACTCCTTCCTGTGTGATTAAAAGCATGTCCTCAAGCCCTCGAATGTGCATGGGGCCTCTCTGCCATCAGGCCTGAGCCTTCCCTTTCTGGGTCCTGTCCTGGGAATTCTAGTGGCCTCGAAGGCAAGGCTGTCATCACCATGGGTGCTAATGGAGAAACGTGCTTCTGACCTCTCTGGGTTATACCTCTGAATGTCAGTAAAACCTTTCTGGACTCAACAACCTAGGCCATACCAGTGACCTCAGGTTAAGATTGACAGCTTTGCTGAGAAGCCCAAATTCCTTCCCTGCCCTTTGCTACACCTTAGTCAGAATATCCTTTCTAGTACATAATAGCCTAGTTTTCACTGTGTGCTTTTGAGCAAACAATTCCTTCTGTCTTGTATGTCTTTCTTCCTCTTTTATACCTGGAAAATTCCTTCAAAATCTTGGTCAGTAATTCATTTTTTAATAATATGCACCTTTTCTACAGCTCACATCTCTCAGACTATGGAGTATGGCCTGTCACAATCAATACCTGCAACCTAGGATGTGCATTCAAAACACACCCCTAAACTCTACCACCTGCCCCACCACTAATGTGCACCAAGCCCCACTTTCACTACCTATATCTTTCACATGATGCTTTGCATTGTAATGGCCTATGACAGGCACTCTGATAGCCAGCTTGCCATGTGCAGGGCTCTTTGCTAAGTAAGCAAATTTTAGAAGGTAAGAACTTTCTCTTAAATTATACTGAGCATCTCCCTTGTTCCTCTGTGAAGCCATACTGAAAACAAACAAAAGTCACTCAGCTACTTGTTCCAGGAAATGCTGACTCCTAGGAGATAGAACTGGGAGCTGACTAGAAAGCTTGCCAGTCCTGTCATCCAGGCCCTTACCACCAATTCAAAGCTACTGTTGTTGTTAACTCTGCCTGATCACAGTCAGTTTCCTGCCTTTCAAGGCCAATTTGGACCCCTCTCCAATCTTCCCCTTTCTGAGACATTGCTGAGACTTATGCAAACTGGTGTTTTCCCTTATTTCGGTAGGTTTAATAAACTTAGCT
Source organism: Panthera tigris (assembly GCF_018350195.1). Lineage (NCBI taxonomy): Eukaryota > Metazoa > Chordata > Mammalia > Carnivora > Felidae > Panthera > Panthera tigris. The sequence goes on along the minus strand of NC_056667.1, from coordinate 108,322,155 downwards.
TTTCCTGAACAGCAGGTTTTATGGTGGTATTTTTTTTTATCATTTATTCATTTTTGAGAGACAGAGTGCAAGTGTGGGTGGGACAGAGAGAGAGGGAAGCAGGCTCCAGGCTCTGAGCTGTCAGCACAGAACCCGATACCGAGCTTGAGCTCAGGAACCACGAGATCATGATCTGAGCTGAAGTGGGATGCTTAACTGACTGAGCCACCCAGGCACCCCATATGGTGTTTTGGGAGGATGAAATCAATAAAAGATTAAAATCCTGTCATTATCAAATAACCTTCAAGAGGCAGAGCCTTGTTGAGCCCATATCCATCTGAAGCAGCAGCAGCAGGCCTTCTTTTTTTTTTTCCTTTTTTAATGTTTATTTATTTTTGACAGAGAGTGCTCATGCAGGCTGGGGGAGAGGCAGAGAGAGGGGGACAGAGGATCCTAAGCAGGCTCTGTGCTGACAGCAGTAACCCAATCTGGGGCTCAAACTCATAATATGATAGGAAAAAAAATAATACAGAAAAAGGATTAGGACCTGAGGTCCCTGGGTGGGGAAAGACATATTTTGGAATAATCCTGGGAGTGTCTGACCACAGCAAATCTCAGGCAACTCCCCCTCAGATTTCTTTCAGGAATTTGACAAAAGACCTGACTAAAAATAAGCAGACCATAAAACCTATAACCCACAGGGAACTGGTATGGCCATAGACCACCCCTCATACAATGGAAATGAGCCAATCAGGAATGGACAACCCACCACATAGAGTTATCCAGCCAACAAAGATAAAACCTGAGAAGGAACAAGGGGGAATGGAAGTAGAAGGGATGACTAGAACCTTATAAAGCAAAGACCCTTGCCTATTGTCAGTAGGCATTCACTTTCAATGTCCCCTCTCTGTAAAGAGAGCTTTCCTACTATTCTTCCTTTCTAATCTTATACTCTAATAAACTTTTGCCTGCTGCTCATTTTGTGTCCACCTCTTCACTCTTTGAAGCAGTGAGAAAACCTATCTTGGGTATTGTGGTAAAAATCCTTCAATATCACCAATCCATGACTTCACTTAATTACACTTTCAGCTCTCCCAGAAATGGAATCTTAAACTAGTCAATCAGGAATTACCTGATCAGCACTAGTTAGATAATCTGTCTGATAGACCTCTACCCTCCCCTAAAGGAAACTAACTTTACAATGACCAGGCCACTTTTCCAACAGTATAACTTTCTTCTTCCTGTTCCTTTCTTATCTATAAAAGTCTTTCACTTTGTACAGCTGCTAAGAGCTCCTTTCTATCTGATAGATTGGATGCTGCCTAATACAAATTTATTTTTCCTTAAATAAACTCTTAAAATGTTTAATATGCATCAGTTTGGTAATATGTCCAGTTGATACTTGTGCATCCTTCCTTCTAGATATAGAGTCAAGATTTCTGTGCCCAAACAACTTTTGACCCTCTTCTTAGAGTGGGTGAGTCTCCTCCCTTAGCCTTCCCTCCTGAGAGTGGCTTGTAACACCTAAGTGTGCATCCCAATGCCTGAGAGGTGGGAAAAAGGTGGTTGATAGAGAGAGTTTGAATAAAGTCTGGACATATATACTGAAGTGCCTGCACCTGGTGTGGGTGGAGCTGGTATTGGAAGAGAAAGGGGACCAGCAAAGACAGACTGGCAAAGAGCTGAGGTTGGTTCTCCCCCTGCTGCCATGTTCTGGATCAGCATGTCAAGGAGTCCAATAATTCTAAATTTGGATCTCATCTTCTAGGTTGCTATGAAGGTATACTCATCAAGGGAGAAAAATAGAACATATGTTGCTTAGCAACAACTCATTAACTTGACTTAGGATTTGAAAATACTTGGACATACAGTTCATGGGTCTCCCTTTGTATTCTTGCCCCAAATTCTAAAATGTTAGGGAGTTTATTTATACCACAAACCACTGCCCCTAAGAGAATAATGGTTCTATTTCTTCTTTTTTTTTAAGTTTATTTATTTATTTTGAGAGAGAGGGAGCATGAAGTGAGAAAGGGCATAGAGAGAGGGAGAGAGAGGATCCCAAGCAGGCTCCACACTGTCAGTGCAGAGCTGATGCAGGGCTCAATCACACAAACTGTGGGATCATAACCTGAGCCAAAATCAAGAGCCAGACACTTAGCTAAAGAGCCACCCAGGCACCCCTATTCTATTTCATGCACTTTAAAAGTCCTTTCATATATTACATTCTTAGGCTCCTAAGCACAACTGCCTGGTTTGCTGGGTATCCCAGCACTGAAGTCTGTTCTTATTACATGTAAATGCTCCATATATTGTTTTTACATGAAATAAGGTTTATGAAGTCCACAAGACAGGGCTTTCTGTTCTCTTCTATCTTTTAAAAATAATAAAGAAAGAATGGAACTTTTAAATATTTGCTGAAAACCATGGGAAGAAAAATGACTTTGGATGGAAAACATGAAAGAGCCTGAATTCCCAGAAGGCCCTTGACTTAGGCAAGAATGACCTCAGGGAGATGCAGCTTTGAAGGAATGAGGCTACACATCCAAAGTTAACCCACTGTCTCATAGAACCTCCTGCCTTTGGAGATTTATGTGCACACATCCTTGAGCCCTGACTTCCAGACTTCCCCTTTGCTTCCAGTCCCTATGCTAAGGAAAGTGTTATCACCATTTCTCCCTCATAAACCAGAATGCAGAGCAGATCTCCACCCACTCTAAATGATCAGCTCATGAGTCTGGCAGAACCTACTAAAGTGGTTATGCAGTGGTTATGGGGAAGATTTCTGCTGCCTAATGTTCTATTCTATTCTATTCTATGGCACATGAAGCACTCAAAGACACACTTGAGTGGCACTTGAAGGGGGAGAATGTGCCACCCCAAAATATGCCTTTTTGTCATAAGAATTATCTTGAGCTCATTATTTTTCAATAAACAGTAGACATAGGACAAGTTCTGAAAACCAAAGAGAAGTTACCATTTTGTAAGAGAAGCTTACTTTTCTAAGGGAAGTATTCACTTGTAAAGGTATTTCCCTCTCTGTACCAAGAATGTTGCCAGGTGAACTGGGGAGACCCTGGGTCCTGGGGCCTTGACCCAGCAAGATCCAAAGGAGTTGCCAAAGGTTCTTGGTCTTATGAGAAGGGATTGAATGACAGACACGCAGCACAGTGGATGAGTAACAGAAGGGGGAAAGTTTGTTACAGTGAAGAATATACTCCCAAAGTCTGAGATGAGAAAACTCAAGAGAGTGCTGCACACCTGGGAGCGGGGGGGGGGGGGGGCGGTTCTACCTTCTATTGACAGTTGTTAACTAGGGAGTGGAATATTTATTACTTGGGGCAGGAAGCAGAGTTTCCTGCTTTTTCTTCCTAATTTGGTCAAGGGTTTCCTGTCATGGTGCCCACCATCTTGGGCCTGTCTGGTTTGATCTGGCTTCTTGTGAAGAGCTGCCAGGACAGGCCTCTGACCTTCCTGATAGTTGGCCATAGCTTCCTTTTGTTGGCCTCCAGGTATCCTGTTCCTAACTATCTACTCTACTAGGAGAACAAAAATGACTAAATCTCTGGAAACTGTGATCAATGGAGAACGCAAGGACTTGAATCTGTGTAACAACCATACCCCTGTTTTAGTGATTTTCCTGGTAACCTCTCATAACTGGCCTTGCTCCGACCTCTCCAATTGCTTTCTTTTGCCTTTAACTGAGGTGGTATTTAGGAGATAGCTTAGGCCATTTTGGGGAGTTGCTCAGTTACCCTGGGTCTCTCCCATGGATACAGGGGATGTATATGTTGTTAAAGTTCTATTTGTTTTTCTCCTGGTAATCTTTTTTTTTTAACTTTTTAAAATAATTTTTAACATTTATTTATTTTTGGGAGACAGAGAGAGAACACAAGCAGGAGAGGAGCAGAGAGAGAGGGAGACACAGAATCCAAAGCAGAGCTGTCAGCACAAAGCCCAACGTGGGGCTCGAACCCATGAACTGTGAGATCATGACCTGAAATGAAGTCAGAGGTTTAACTGACTGAGCCACCCAGGCACCCCTCCCCTGTTAATCTTTTAATACAGGATGGTGGGGTCTCAGCCAAAAACCTAGAAGGGTGGAGGTGTTGAAAACCAACCTTTGTACATTGAAGCCAAAATGTAACGTGAAGACAGAGTTTGGGATAAAGAGGAACAATTGCTTTATTGCTTTGCTGGACAAAGGAGGCTGTAGCAGGCTATGGCTTTCAAAACCTGCAAACCCACAGGAGGAAGGGGCTGAGGAGGGTTATAAGGAAATATAGGTTCTAGCGCGTTTTGACAGGAATTGTGTACTTGCTGCAGGCCTCATTTGTTGTATCTTTTGGTTGACATGGGTTTCTGAAACAGAAGGCCAAGAAGGGAGGAGGGGAGGTTTCTGGAAGAGAGGAGAAATGTTACTTTAAAATCTAGCTTCCCTGAAGCATTTCTGCAGCCATTTTGATTTTTGCTCAATTTTATGCTTTTAAGCAGTTTCAGAGGGACGTTTTTCTTCTTCTGCACACTTCTTGGTAGTTTTTCCCATCTAATATTTGTCACAATAATTTTGTGTTTATCACATGTGGCCACACACACTCTGTTTAACGCCCAGTGCTGAGAACTTTATATCAGTTGCTGAATTTTATTTCAACAACAATATGCCCTGCCATTACCCCCCCTAATGCAGGAGAAAAAGCAGAGTCTCAGAAAGGTTAAAGAATATCACTTGAAGTTACATGATTAATAAAAGGTGGGGTCAGGGGCTTCTGGGTAGCTCAGTCGGCTAAGCATCTGATTCTTGATTTCGGCCCAGGTCTTGAGATTGAGCCCTGTGTTGGAATCCTGTGCTGACATCACAGAGCCTGCTTGCGATTCTGTGTCTCTCCCTTCAACCCTCTTCCCTACTTACATACTCTCTTTCTCAAAATAAATAAATAAACCTTTAAAAAAATAAAAGGTGAGACCAGGATTCAAGTGAATCCACATTTTGAATTACTGCCATACTGTAATATTGTGATTTATAAGAAATATATATTTTGTCATTCAGTTGATGAAATATATAGTTCCCATATTTATCTGGTGTTCCTCCACAGTTCTTTGCTCACAGCTCCCAAAACCCTTGGAATTTCCTCAGTTACAAGAGCAATGGGACCACCTTTTATTATAATATTTGGTCTCCTGTCCTTAGTTCCTGAAAAGCTTCAGAGTCATAAAGGTGAAATTGGTATCTTATTATTCATAACAAGTCCCTTTCCACCACAACTGGTGGCTTATGTTAATGAGGTGACTTTTGGAAAACCCCTAAGGGATGGGAGCTTGTTTCCAGGGAAACCAAACTTACATAGAGGATTGGAATTTTCATTCCTACCTCCTGATACTGGGGAGAGAAGAGAGCTGGAGGTTGAATCACCAATGGCCAATAATTTAATTAGTTATGCTTACGTAGCAAAGCCTCCATGAAAACCCAAAAGAAGAGGGTTTGGGGAGCTTTACATTGGTGGACATGTAGAGATTGGGGAAAATGATAACCTGGCATGAAAGCTACTCACTTTCTCCCCATGCCTCATCTGTCTCTCATTTGTCTGTTCCTGAGTTATATCCTTTTGTAATAAACCAGTAACCCAAATAAAATGTTTCTCTGAGTTCTGTGAGCCACTCTAGCAAATTAACCAAACCCAAAGACGGGACTGTAGGAACGTGTTACAGTTAGCTTATCAGTATAACAGGTATTGCGCTTGGCATTTGAAATACGTGTATTTTGAAAGGATTTCAATCTAGAATAGAACTGGAGGATATGAAATGGAAATTGCACATATGTGCCCTCAGAAGAACAAAACTTAAAAACTGAGAGACTGATTTCCCATAAATGCCTCAATTACAGAAGACTGAGACTTATCTCCTGACCACTGATCATCCACCAAAAATCTCTGTCCTCAAGCCAATGAATTTACTGCTTGGACTCTAGCTGGATTTTCCCTTGTTTGTGCTTCTTGCCAGTAAGTACAGCCTGTCCCAAACCCTCAACAGGCTCACCTATAGCTGGCTATAGCGTATGTTTCTCAGACTTTAATTCCTCTGCTGTCCCCAAATAAACTTAATTTCTGGCAATTTGAGCTTTCCTTGGCTTACATCTTTATTTAGGTTGACAGTGTGGGGGTTGGGGAGGGAGGTAGGGGAGTCTTATGGGACTGAGCTCTAAACCACTGGGATCTGATGCTATCTCCAGGTAGATAGTGCTGGAATTGAGTTAATTATAGGACGCTCAAATCATGTGGGAAACCTCTCACCAATATACACATTTGAATTGGGTGCAGAATCATTAACTGGTGTCAGAACATTTGTATACCTTGCCTTGAGTTCTCTCGAACTTTTTCCTTCTATTAGTTTTCATGTTTCAATTATCAGTGAATTCTTGAAGCCTATGCCTCTTGAAAGCTCATGTTAATTCCTCTCCCTTGCCATACAGAAAATTTTTAAAAATTACATATATATATAAAATTATATATACTTATGTATATATGTATATATATATATATATATATATATATATATATACACACATATATTGTGTTAACACTGGATCATTGTGTTAACAGCTAATAGGTTAAAGATATTTTTGATGACATAATAGTACAAGAGGAAGAAATCTCTAGGCCACTTAGCTGCTATTTTGAGGTATGTATGCATTTACCTGCTTCTCAAAAACACTGCTGGAGACCTTAGTGCAGTGAAGCTTTGCTCCAGGGATGCTGCCATGGCCCTCACAGGCCTGACAGAGATGCAGTACACATGCAATCAGACAAGGAATTCATGTTGATAAACAGCCCATTTAAAAGAAAGGCTGCTGATTGGGCACCTGGGTGGTTCAGTTGGTTAAGCGTCCAGCTTCAGCTCAGGTCATGATCTTCAGGTTGTTGGTGCAGGATTATTTACCACAATACCCAGGATTCATTGTCTTCCTGCTTCAAAGAATGAAGAGGTGGACACAAAATAAGCAGAAGGTGAAAGTTTATTGGAATATAAGGTTAGAAAGGAAGAATAGTAGAAATGCTCTCTTTATAGAGAGAGGATATTCAAAAGTACATTCCCAAAGACTATAAGCAAGGGTCCTTGTTTTAAAAGGTTCTGATCAGCCCTCCCCCCACTCCTTTCCCCTTGTTCTTTCTCAGGTTCTACTCTTATTGGCTTGATAGTTGTAAGTGCTGGGTTGTCCATTCCTGATTGGCTCACTTGTATTGTTTGAGGGGTGGTTTAGGGCCATACTTAGGTCTTTTGTCAAATCCCAGAGGGGATACTTGAGGGGGAGTAGATGGGATCTATTACATTCATAAGAGGAACCTTATGCCTAAGGGGGCTTCCTGTGGTCAGACATTCCCAGCATTGTTCCAAAATAGGTGTTTTTCCCTACCCAGGGACCTCAGGCCCTAATCTTTCCCTCTCTGCCTACTGAATCCTATCTTCTCCTATCAGTGACACAGGGCTTAACATAAACAACTCCATTTGGGGCCATTAGTGTTGATTTTAACAGCCTATAGTCGCTTAGGCCCATGACAAGGCCAGAGGTGGAACAAAGCCAAAGTGGGATCCCCCAAAAATGCAAGCAGGCAACCCTTATCCAGGTCTATAGCCAAGATTACAGGTTTTAGATTCCATTACAGTTTGTGCAGTATGAATGCCTGCTCAGTGAGAATGAGCTTTGAGATATCAGAAAGTCACTTCATTTCTTTGAGATGCTGTCTCCTCACCTAAGGAATGACACAGAAGTCATGGTAGCCCTCTGCCTAAGGGGCTTGGGGGAATGTTTGCAAGGAACAGGATGGCTGAGCAGGGCATTAAAGAAAAGAAGGTGTTTAGTAGATCCCCAGTGAGAGTGGGGGCTCCTTGTTGAGCAGGCAGTGAAGTGGCAGGTGCATTTGAGAACCCTCCAGAGGTTCAGTAGGGTGGCTATGTGCACATGGGGCCTGCAGAGGAGATGGGAACCTCCTGCAGTGAATATGAAGGAAAATGATACCTGCACTCATTCTCCGATGGCCACCCCAAAACCACCCCCACTCTCTGACCCCCTGCTCAGGCCCCAGCTAAATGGCATAATGGACAGTAAGCCCTTTCAGTAACCCCTTTCAGAAAACCCATGAGATCTAGTTTACTTCATTAAATAGGAAGGTTATTATAATCTGGAGCCTACCAGTCCTGACCTTCCTAACTGTTGTACCCACTCCCTGGGCCTGGAGCTGCCAGTCTTTTCAGAATCACAAAATTTTCTCTCCCTTCCCAGCCCATCCAGACTACTCTGCCTGGGTTTACTTTGATTTTCTTTCAGTGTCTCCCAATGCTAGTTATTCCCCACAACTCTAAAATGACATCAGTTCTATTCCTCATTCCAAATAGTTCTGCTTGGAATAATAATACTCCTTAAGTGCCCGCAGGGGATGTTAAGACTATAAGAATTGATTTCATTAAAAGCTTCATTCAACTGAGCCTAAATGAAACTGAACTGACAACTAATCCAGTTAATTCTACTTTATTCTAGTTTTGTAGAAACACCACTTTTACTTTTCTGATTCAGGCAGCAGTTTAGATAGACAGCAGGTTGACTTGATGACAAAATATTTCCCCCAAAACCAACTAGCATGTATGGGGGCTTAATGTTTGCAGAGATCTAGATTGCCTGTGATGCTTGGATGTTTTCAGAGATCCTAGGTTGTGAAGGAACTTGCCCCAATACACTCAGTCTTTGATCATCAGAATACCCATGTGAATATAGACATAAAGGTATTAGTGCCCCCATTACCCAAATGGGACAATGGAGGACAAAGAAATCAGTTGAGGTCCTGGAGGCCACGTGACCAGTGAGGCAAGACTGGAGCTTGTGCTTTGTCCAATATGTTATGCAGTCACTCCTTCTCAACTCCAACCCTTTCTAGGTTGACCACCCAAACTTTTTGTGCACATGACTAGGTATTTATGCGCATAGCTCTCTATTTAAGCAGAAAGAGTTCATAATTTCAGCAATGAAGCACTGGAATCAAGTGCACACAGATCTGTCATGTATAGCTCCTCAGTCTCTACCTGGAATCCTTCCAGAATGCTCCTGACACATGTTGTTGTCATTCAGCTGATAAACATCATATGCCTGCTGTGTGGCAGGCACTGTGTCAGGCCCTGCTTAAATATTGAGTCAAAGGGACCTGATCCATGCACTTAGGAGTTTACAGAATTTAGTAGAACAATGGCACTAAACAATCCTCAAAATAAAAACACAATTATAGAACATAACGAACTCCTTTCCATTTCTACCTAAATCACTTGAAAAATGAGAACATAAATGAGAAAATAGAGAAAAGGCCCTCAGCTGGCTTTACTTGAATCAATGACACTGCTCAAAAAATAAGGGAATCATTAGCGAATCAACTTGTTTAAGATTCCTGGAAGATACTAAGCAGAAAGGATTATACTGATAAAGAAATAAGAGGGGAGAAACCTTACATAGCCTAAAATATGCCCAGGAGAAAACTAACCCAGAAGCAATGCCAAATCCCATGGATACTATGAGCTGAGTCCGTGAATGCAAAGGGGAACAGGCAATGGCCAACTTCAGATGGTGTGATTAGGCTTCCATGCTAACCTGTGTCTGATTACCTCTCCTTTCTAGGCACGTGGGGAGGTTACCTCCTCCTAGCTGTGCTGCAGGGTGGGACTGTGTGACTGCTTCTGTCTGGTAGAACAAGAAGAGAACCAATTTCAGCACTCATGCATCACTTCTGGGCAGTAACAGAACACAGGTATCCACATACTCTCTCCCACTGCTGCCACAATGAAGGGGTGTGTCCATATCGCAGGGCCGTGAGATGGAGCAGAATGTATCTCTAAGCAACTACATGGAGGACAGCTTGCCTGGAATATTGCCTGGTCAAGCATCAGAATTTAAATGAATGAGAAATAAACCATTGTTTTGTTAAGCCATAGAGATTGACAGGTTTAATTTATTCCTCAGCATGTTTAGGCTATTCTATTTAGTACAGGCATTTACTCAAACAAAAGTTGAGGCCCTTCTCCCTTGCACTCACTGAGCTGCAGGAACTGGTAGTGTTTGTACTCAAAACCCTGGTTCTGTTTTCTAAACAAAGTGATAATTCTGCATGGAGAAGAGCCCTCATAGAGGCTGTGGCATGTGAGAGAGGCCAAAGAAGAGCAGAGAGAGGCCTGGGGTAATGCTACACTCCCAGGTCAGAAGAGAAGGGGAAAATAGCCACTCCAGTTAAGAGGGAAACACATTGGGGGCGCCTGGGTGGCGCAGTCGGTTAAGCGTCCGACTTCAGCCAGGTCACGATCTCGCGGTCCGTGAGTTCGAGCCCCGCGTCAGGCTCTGGGCTGATGGCTCGGAGCCTGGAGCCTGTTTCCGATTCTGTGTCTCCCTCTCTCTCTGCCCCTCCCCCGTTCATGCTCTGTCTCTCTCTGTCCCAAAAATAAATAAAAAATAATAATAAATAAATAAATAAATAAAGAGGGAAACACATTGAATTCCTCCTTACCTGAGAAGTTTGCCTTTCTATTCCACACCCACACACCCTAAACCAAAGCTCACCAGAGGTCATCCTGTCCCTCACAAAGTTAATAGACTGGCTGTCAGTTCAATGAGGGGTTGTTGCAACAGATCCAAACTGAAGAGACCTGTTCCACCTGCTTGGCTAATCAGTGTCCCCAGCATCCACCACCACTGCTGTGCTGGCATAGCTCCTTTGATTTTAGCACCCATGTGGGTAACTTTTCCCATAACCCTGTGTACTACCAAAGGGTGATCATTCCACCGTGCACTTCTTCCCTGCACTTCTGTCAGGTGAAATACATCCTCTTCAGCCTGTGGTTACCCCAACCTCTTAGGCCTTATCTTGGCCACTTTTCCCACCAAGCCCATCCTGGGTCACCTTGTCACCTTAATACCTCCCTAAACACATGTTCTTGCTTTTCTTTGTAAGTTCACTGTTCTCTCTGCCTTAATTCTTACTTATCCTTTTGCCTGTATGATGCACTCTCTTCCTTCTTACAGACCCACCTCAAGGGTTGGTCTTGAGGTCTTTCCCAGGGCTCTGTACCCTCTGGCCCTGACTATGAAGTGTGACCCCCCCCCCTCACTTTCATGCTCTGTCTCACACTAGGCCACCTTCACAATGCTCATGTCCCCATGCTACTGCATTGCCATCAGCTATCTCTTGTCTCTCCCCTGAGACTAAGAGCTCCTTAATGTCAGTCCTTCTGCTATTCTTGGTGTCCTGATTATTTAGCAGAGTGACCTGTACAGAATCAATGATTAGTCAAAATTCAAAGACAGAAAAAGAGAAGAATGGAGAGCAGGTGAAAGGGAGGGAAGCAGGGAGGAAGGGAGAAGGACAACACACGTTACCAAAATGCCTGATATCCTTGATTGGAGGTCTCCTCAAATATTTGAATTTTTAACCAACCTAAAGACTCTAACCATAGCATCAGTGCTAATGTGGAAGGCAATCTCTGGGGTCACATGCAGTTCTGGATTTAGCACTGACCTGCTCAAATGTGTGTCAGTGGCTCCATGAAGCAATTTGCCAGGTTTGTAGGTGGCTCAAAGCAGGCAGGATAGCTGTTCACTGAGTGGAACACTCTGCTCCAAATGGCAGAGCCCTGAAATATGGGCTCTGAGGCCTGAACTTAGATTCACAGCATGAAATGAAAGATGTGGCTGCTTTTAATAAATGTTGATCCTGTGAGGTCAAATGCTAAAACAAGCTAAGGCCACATGGTTTGTGGTATAGCAGAACAAGGGAGGTTCATATTTTTCCCTTTGTTCACTTGTTTTGTTTTTTAAATTCTACATAGTAGTGAAATCATATGGTATTTGTTTTCTCTGACTGACTTTGCTTAGCATAATACCTTCTAGCTTCATCCACATTGTTGCAAATGGCAAGATTTCATTTTTTTATGGCTGAATAATATCCCATTATATATATATATATATATATATATATATATATATATATATATATATGTGTGTGTGTGTGTGTGTGTGTGTGTATACACACAGCACAACATATTAATCCATTCAGCAATTGATGGTCACTTGGGCTGTTTCCATAACTTGGCTATTGTAAATAATGTTGTTATAAAGATAAGGATGCATGTATCCCTTTGAATTAGTATTTTTGTATTCTTTGGGTTAGTACTTAGTAGTGTGATTGCTGGATCATAAGTTCCATTTTTCGTTTTTTGAGGAAACTTCATACTGTTTTCCACAGTGGCTACACTACTTTGCATTCCCACCAATAGTGCATGAGGGTTCCTTTTTCTTGCCAACACTTGTTTCTTGTGTGTTTTTTTTTTTAACCAAAACAGATTCTTAAATATAGAGAACAAACAAATGGTTACCAAAGGGGAGGTAGGTGAAGGGAATGAGTGAAATTGGTGAAGGGGATTAAGAGTACAGTTATCTTAATAAGCAATGAGTAATATATGAAACTGTTGAATCATTATATTGTACACCTGAAACTAATATAACACTGTATGTTAACTAACTGGAATAGAATAAAATGAAATGATAAAATAAAATAAAATAAAATAAAATAAAATAAAATAAAAATAGAGCAAGGGAATTTCAGTCTACTATCGGTGATCAGATTACCATAAGAGAACAGAACTGAGAGGAATAGGTGCCAAAACCCTCACATGTCCCCTCATCCTTAGACATTGCTGAAGATGATACCAATTTCACTGCTGCTATAAAGCTAAATATCAGCAGAGTTCAGACACACCTGACAATGAGGAGAACACAGCAAAGACAAGCTGAGCTGTGGACACAGAGAAGTCAGCCTGGGCTCTGGATGCCAAACAAATCACTTCCCAACACCCTGTTCACACTTAGCGTACCTCCACAAAATCACAATCACTTTTTGTCAGGGAACTTCTCACCAAGAGTTAAAATCACAAGTCTAAAGCCCACGGATGTCTGTCTTGCCACTCAAAAAGAAAAGCAGACCAACTGGAGTTTAGGAAAGCACCTTAAGTGCAGGATGCAAAGGAACTTCACTGGAGAATGCCACAAATACATTGAATCATTCCACCAATTTTATTAGTACAAAACAGGCAGGCTCTGAGAACAGCTCAGAAGTCCACTGAATATGCAACATGGCATCGCTAAAATCTTGTTACCTGGGAGGTAAAGGTCAGGAGTGAAATGAAATATGTGTTTACTACATGAGTTGTGGGTAATATTTCTGTAACTTTAGCTGTAGGCATGGTTGTACTAGACTACTGACTTCATCATGTTCAGTAATTGGGGAAAAAATGAAAAGTCATCCAAAATACTAGAACCAGACAGACAGCATGAATACCACTAATACAAGAGCCAGTTCCACTGTTTCTAGAATTCTCCATGATTAACAGTCACCAAAAGCACCAAAGCAGGCAAAATGAATTAGGGATCTGAATGGATGTCTGTGACTCTTGGATAAAGGACAGGATTCTCCTTGCCTGTGAAAGGAAGATCATTTGTTTAAAGGAGGAAAGATAGATCATTCATTAGCTGTGTGATCTTGAGCACACTCTGTGGCACAACATGTTCATCAACAACATGATGATCAGATGTACCTAACATCATTGCTATGAAAAGAAAACAAGGCCAAAAAGGCAAGAATTCTAGGGTGATAGACTGGAAGTCTATGTAAATCTAACCTCTCTTAAAAGTAACAAAAGGTCTATCAAAAAAAATTGTCTGAATAGGGATGCCTGTGTGACTCAGTTAGTCAAGCGGCTGACATTTGATTTTGGCTCAGGTCATGATCTCATAGTCATGAGATTAAGCCCTGCATTAGGCTCTATGCTGGACATGGAGCCTGCTTAAGCATCTCTCTCTCCCTCTCTCTCTGCCTCTCCCTTACTAGTGCTCTCTCTCTCAAAAAAAAAATGAAAATAAAAATAAAAAAATAATTAATTTTAAAAATTTGTCTGAATAAATTTTTTCAAAACTCCAGAAATAAAGCAATTGCAACAATCTGAGAATTTATTCAAGGAAAACTGTTGAAACTCAATAAAAACAATGGAGTTTATGGATTGTAATTTGCTGCACCCTAACCCACCTCTCTGGAGCTCAGCAGTAGCCTGAAAACGGGGAGCTTCACAACTACATTAGCTATGAAAATGGCAGCCTTAGAACTATTAGAAATTGTAAACTATTGGAACTATTAGAAATCAGTAAAATTGGATTTGGAGCGTCTCAAAAAAGTCCCATTCCCAGAGCATTGTCACTATTTGGCTTATTCCTCAACTCTGCGGAAAAATTCCATTTGAAGCCGTTCATCAAAACACTAATGACAATTGTTTAATGTCACAGCTGCTTGAGGCTTGATACCAATTAGGGCAAATGAAACCCTAACCAAGACATTAAAAAGAAGACCCAAGAAACAAAATACCAGAAGGCAAAGGGGGTATGCTTTGAGAAGCTCTGATATATTGCTGAGGATCCAGTAAGGCTGTGAACATACCCAAGTAAGACCTGAGAAAGGCTGTATTCTTTCACCTATTGCTAAGGCAACAGTAAAGTTGTGAACTATCTTATGATTTCATGTGTGCTATAACAGTTACACACTTACACCCTCAGCAGAGGGTGGAAGACTTTTCATTCAAGGAATTTAAAAATCTCTCTCTGACAACAAAGCTAACTGAGCAGAGGCCTCACTGGCTGAACATTACAAGGAGTTCAGACTCTATAGAATTAATCCAGGAAAGTCACTGAACAAATAAACAGCATGACAGAAATAAAACAAAGAAAATAACATCAACAACAAACAATTGTGGGAAGGTAAGTCTGATTCCCAGAATCTCCACATTCTAATATCTAAATGATTCAAATTTTAGCAAAAATATATGAGACATACAAATACATGAACATATGGTCTATTAAAGGGAAAATAAAAGCAGTCAATAGAAGTTTTCCATGGGAAAGCAGATGTTGAGCTTTCTAGAAAAATATTTTAAATCAGCTATTACAATTATACTCAAAAATTTCAAAAAAACCATATGCAAAGAATAGAAGGAAAATATGTGACACAAATAAATACACAAATTATGAAGAAATAGATATCATTTTTAATATACCATATTGAAATTCTGGAGTGAAGAGTACATGACTGAAATGAAATAATTACTAGAGGGGCTCAACAGCAGATTTGAGTTGCAAAAGAAAGAATTGGTGAATTTGCAGATAAGTCACATGAAATTAAACAATCTGAAGAGCAGGAAAAAAAGAGTAAAGAGAGATGAACAGACCTCAGGGACTTTTGGAATACTTTCAAGTATTTTACACACAATGAGAATCACAGAAAGGGAGGGGGGATGCAGAAAGAATATTTGAGGAAATAATTGCTGGAATCTTCCTAATTTAATGACAAACATTAATCTGCATGTCCAAGAACCTCGATGAACTTCAATTAGATTAAACTCAAGGC
Organism: Panthera tigris; assembly: GCF_018350195.1. Classification (NCBI taxonomy): domain Eukaryota; kingdom Metazoa; phylum Chordata; class Mammalia; order Carnivora; family Felidae; genus Panthera; species Panthera tigris. Next base: position 108,306,709 of record NC_056667.1, on the reverse strand, counting down.
TACCCATACCTTAACACATCATAGTAAAACTGTCAAGAAAATTTTGAAAGAGGAAAAAAAAACTCATCATGTGAAAGATTTCCTCAGTAAGATTAACAACTGTCTCATCATCAAAAAATAAATAAAGCCTACAAGTAAATGGAAAGATATATTCAAACCGCTGAAAAGACAAACTGTCAACTAATAACTGTTTATCCAGACAGCCTGTGTTTCAAAAACGGAAAAGAAATTTAGATGCTCCCAGATAGAAAAAAAATGGAATTTGTCACTAGCCCACTTTTCCTACAAACAAATACCATAGAAATTCATTCAAGTTGAAGTGAAAAGACATTAGGCAATAACTAAATGTTCACAAAGGAAATAAGAGCACCAGTAAAGACAGCTACATGGGTAAATATACAAAACATTATAAACGTATTTTTTGTAACTCTACCATCTATTATAAAAGACAACAGCATAAAGCAATTATTAGAATGTTGTATTGATTTAGGCTCTATAATGATGAATTTGTATAACAATAATAGCACAAAAGTAGAGAGAAAATGAGACCAGAACTATTTCAATATGAAAACAACACAAAGACATCACAAGAAAAGACTATACACCAATGTCTTGTATAATATAAATGCAGATATCTTCAAGAAAATAAGTAACCGAAGAAATCCAGCAATATATAAAAAGGATTATACATCAAAACCAACTTCAATTTCAGCGAAGGAAGCCATCAACAAAACAAAAGGCAACATACTAAATGGGAATAGATAATCACAAATAACATATCCCACAAAGAGCTAATATCCAAAATAAATAAAGAACTTATACAACTCAACACACACACACACACACACACACACACACACACACACACACCACAAAATAATAATAATAATAATAATAATCTGATTAAAATGGCAGAATACCTGAATAAACACTTTTCCAAAGAAGACATATACATGGTCAGCATATGAAGAGATGCTCAATATCACTAATCATTAGGAAATTCAAATCAAAACCACAGTGAAATATCATCTTACCTATGTCAAAATGGCTAGAATAAAAAAGACAAGTGTTGGTGAGCATGTGGTGAAAAGAAAACCCTCATACACTGTTGGTGGGAATATAAATAGGTACAGCCACTGTGGAAAACAGTATGGGGGTTCCTAAAAAAAATAAGTATAGAAATACCATATGATCTACTTATTCCAATACTGGGCATTGACCCCATCCCCTCAAAAAAAAAACTAATTCAAAAATATATATGCATCCCTATGTTTACTGCAGCATTATTTACAATGGCCAAGATATGGAAGCAAACAAGTGTCCTCTGATAGATGAATGGATACAAAATATTACCCAACCATAAAAAAAGGATGAGATATTGCCATTTGTGACACCATGGATGGACCTAGAGGGTATTATGCTAACTGAAATAAGTCAGATAGAAAAAGAAAAATACTATCTTATTTCACTTAATTGTGGAATCTTAGAAGCAAAGCAAATGTATAAGCAAACAAAAAGCCAAAACAGATCCATAAATAAAGAGGATAAGCTGATAGTTGCCAAAGGATGGGGGAGGGGAAGGGCAAAAATGGTTGAAAGGAAGTGGGGGATATAGGCTTTCAGATATGAAATAAATAAATCACAATGATAAAAGTAACATAGTCAATGTCAGTCTATAGTGTCAGATAGCATAATGTATAGACTTGCTGAATCACTACATTGTACACATGAAACCAATGTAACATTAGATGTAACTATATTTCAATAATTTAAAAGGTGTAATTTATCCAAGAAATGCAAATTAATGTAACATCTGAAAACTAATTAATGGAAAAATGGTATTAATGGAATAGAGGACATAATCCATATGTTTATCTAAATAGATGCATGAAAACATTTGACAAAATCTAACATCCTTTTGAGATTTAACAACACAAAATTCAACAAACTAAGAGTAGAAAGGAACTTCTTCATTCTAAAAAAGGGCTAGAAAAACCTAGAACTAAGAATGGAACGAAAGTAATAGTGTCCCCTTTCATCATTTCTACTCAACACTACACTGGATGTCTAGCCAGAGTAATTGAGTAAGAAAGAAAAATGATAAAATTCATCAAATTTAGAATGGAAGAAATAAAAGTGTCTTTATTTTTAGATTACATGATCTTAATAGAAAATCCTATGGCGTGCACATGTGCCAGGTCTGTCCATTAAACACCCACATTGCATCTTTGGCATTTTATTTTTCTTTGATTCTTTTCAAAGCCTGCTTCTCTATCAGTACAATGTCTTGGACTGCTTAGGAGGCATTCTCCTACTTCAGTCTTTGTGTCATCCATGTACCACTGCATTAATGCAATCTACTCTCACAGACTCAATGACTTCTCTTATACCAAGAATACCCACATTGCTCCATCAAAACCTTGCTTTTGTATCTCAGTATCCACAAGAGCCACGCATTCCACATATATAAAATCAGACTCATGTCTTCCCCTTTCAAATTGCTATAGGATTGTCTGTATTAGTAAATGATGCTTCCACCCAAGCTGAAACCCTGGGAAAATCAGCCTAGACTCTTCCTTCAGCCCATTCCCCAAAGGTACCCTTAGACTGTAAACTTGTTGAGAGCAAAGGCATATCTTATTCACTGCTGCTTGCTCAGCACCTGATATAATGGCTATCACTCTGTAAACATTATGAATGAGTGAATCTGACTAGTGTCCCTCACCTAATGTTGTTCACATTCAATACTCTTGGCCAAGGGTTCTTATCCAATATGTGCAAGCATTTCGTAGGTGCACACCAATGTCTGTTCATGTATCTAGAGCCCAAGATTAAAATCAAAGTCTTTGAAATCACACAGCCCTGTAATCATGCTTCCTTTAATATTGAGAAGAAGTTCCAAAACATTTTTGAGAAAGACTAAGAAAGCTGGAGGCATCACAATTCCTGATTTCAAATCATATTACAAAGTTGCAGTAATTAAAACAGTATGGTATTGGCATAAGGACAGACATATAGGCCAATGGAGCAGAATAGAAAGCCCAAAAAAGGGGAAAAAAATCCACACATATACAATCAGCTGATCTTCAACAAGATTGCTAAGAACATACAATAGAGAAAGGATGGGCTCATCAACAAATAGAGCTGGGAAAACTGAATATCTACACACAAAAGAATGAAATTGGACAGTTTTGCTACACCACACATAAAAATCAACACAAATAAAAACTTCATCATAAGACCTAAAACTATAAAACTACTAGAAAAAAACAGGGCAAAAGCTTCATGACATTGGTCTCAGCAATGATTTTATGGATATTACACCAAAAGCACAAGCAACTAAAACAAAACAGACAAGCCAATAAGCTTGCACGGTAAAGCTCTGCATGGTAAAGGAAAAAATCAGCAGTGTGAAAAATCAATCTGTGCTCCAGGAGAAAATATTTGTAAGCCATATATCTGATAAGGAGTCAATTTCTAAAAAATATACGAAACTCCTACAACTCAATAGCAAAAAACAAACAAACAAACAAAACAACAATAAAAACTAATGACCTGATTAAAAAAATGAGCTACAGGCTTGAATAGACATTCCCCAAAGAATATATACAAATGGCCAACAAGTACATTAAAAAATTCTCAATGTTACTAATAATCAGAGAAATGCAAATCAAAACCACAATGAGATATCATGTCACACTTGCTAGAATGGCTATTATATAAAAACAAACCAACAGTTTTGACAAAGATGTGGAGAAATTGAGTGTACTATTAGCAATAGTACAAAATGGTGTGTCAACTGTGGAAAAAAGTATGAAAATAATCCCAAGATTAAAAATATATTAAAAATATAACTACCCAAAAAACCCACAAAATAAACAACTACCATATGATCCAGGTTCCCACTTCTTGATATTTATACAAAATAATTGAAATCATGACCTCAAAGAGATATTAGCACTCCTATGTCCATTTAAGCACTATTTACAAAAACCAAGATGTGGTAATATCCTAAATGTCTATCAACACACAAATGGATAAAGAAAATATGTCTATATACAGATGATGGAATGTTACTTAACCTTTAAAAGAAGAGACTCCTGCGATATACAACATGGATGAAGCTTGATAACATTATGTTAAGTGAAATAAGCCAGTTACTGAAGAACAAATATTGCATGATTTTATTTATATGAGGTATCTAAAATAAATTCATATTCATATGAATCAAATTCATAAAAGCAGAGAGCAGAATAGTGGTTGCCAGGGACTGGTGGAAAGGGGAAATGGGGAGTTGCAAATTGATGGGTATAAAAATTCAATTATGCCAGATGAATAAGTTCTAGAGATATGCTGTATAATATTGTGACTACAGTTAGCAATACTGTATCATACACTTAAAAATCTGTTGGCAGGCACTGGGGTGGCTCAGTCACTTAGGCATCCAACTTCAGCTTAGGTCATGAGTTCAAACCCCACATTGGGCTCTGTGCTGACTGCCCAGAGCCGGGAGCCTACTTCAGATGTGGTGTCTCCCTCTCTATCTTTGCTCCTCCCCCCCCTTCTCTCTCTCTCTCTCTTTCTCTCTCTGTCTCAAAAATAAAATAAACATTCAAACAATTTTTAATAAAATTTTTTATTTAAAATATTTTTATTTAAAAATTTTTTATATTTAAAAAATAAAAATAGTAAAACTTTAAAAAAATACAGAGTAGATCTAATGTTAAGTGTTCTTACCACAATTAAAAAAAATATTAAGATTGGGAATAAAGTAAGAACGTTCCCTCTTACTGTTCTTATTTAACATCCTACTTGAAGTTCTAGCCCATGGAGTAAAATAACAAAAAGAAATGGAGATATGCAGACAACAATGGGAAAAATAAAATTATCTTTATTCAGGTTACACAATGATCTACAAGATAATTATCTACAAGACAATAAATAATCTACTAAAATTATCATGGATTAAAAAGCAAATATGGTGAGAGTTCCAGTTCCCATGAAGTACCAACCTGAACTCACCCCCTCCACAGAACACACAAAATTATACCTATTAATACGACAATAAAATATGATAACATATACATAATACCTGGAAAAAAGGAGCACAAAAGGAAGAGAAGGGAGAGAAAAAAATGAAAGAAGTTTGTTCTTATTTCTTTTAGAATGTGTTTAAACTTAAATGACCATCAAATTAATATAGACTGTTATTTACTTAGGAAGTTATATATAAACCTAGAGTAATGACAATCTTAAAACCTATGACAGATACACAAAAAATAAAGAAAGCCAAACATAACACTATAGAAACTCATTAATCACAAAGAAAGAGAGCAAGAAGAAAGGAATAAATAACTACAAAAACAGCCAGAAAACAAATTTTGAAAAATGGCAATAAGTACACACCTATCAATAATTACTTAAAATGTAAATGGCCTAAATGCATCAATCAAAGGGCATAGTGTTTGCCCAAGTGTCCATTAATTGATAAATGGATAAAGAAGATGTAGCAGATATGTATAGTGGAATGTTCTTCAGCCATAAAAATAGAAAAAAAGAAAAAAAATGAAATCTCATTTGCAATGACATGTTTGGAAATAGACAGTATAATGCTAAGCAAAATAAGTTAGTCAGAGAAATAAATAGAGCATATTATTTCAGGGTGCCTGGGTGGCTCAGTTGGTTAGGTGTCAGAGTTTAGCTCGGGTCATAATCTCACGGTTTGTGGGTTCAAGCCCTGCATTTGGATCTGTCCTGATAGCTCAGAGTCTGAAGCCTGCTTCAGATTCTGTGTGTGTCTCTCTCTCTGTGCCTCCTCCACTCACACTCTATCCCTCTCTCAAAAATAAATAAATAGTTAAAAAAAATTTTAAATACTATATGATTTCATGCATATCTGGAATTTCAAAAACAAAACAAGAAAGCAAAGGAAAAAAAAAGAGTGAGAGAGAGAGGCAAACCAAGAAACAGACTCTTAGCTATAGAGAACAAACTGATGGTTATCAGAAGGGAGGTTGGTGGTGGGGGGAATGGGTGAAATAGATGATCGGGATTAAGGAGTGCACTTGCCATGATGAGCAATAGGTGATGTATGGAATTGTTGAATCACTATGTTAACCTGAAACTAATATAACACAGTGTTAACTAATAAGAATTAAAACAAAAACAAAACAAAAAAAGACATGATGTTTGGAAAAACAAAACAAAACAAAACAAAAAACACCAAGACCTATTGGTCTTTCTTGGGATAAAAAGAAAAAACAAGACCCATCTATATGCAGCCTACAAGAGACTCACCTCAGACCTAAGGACACATATAGACTGAAAGCAAAGGGATGGAAAAAAAATATTTACCATGCAAATTGAAGTGAAAAAAAAAGAAAAAAGCCAGAGTAGCAATATTTAGACAAAATACCTTAAAACAGAGATTGTAGCAAAAGACAAATAAGGGCAATACATAGTGACAAAGAGATTGATACAAGAGGATATAACAATTATAAATATCTACACATGAAGCATCTGAATACGTAAAGGAAATATGAATGGAAATAAAGAGAGAAATTGAGGGATGCCTGTGTGGCTCAATTGGTTGAGCGTCCGACATTGGCTCAGGTCATGATCTCACAGTTCATGAGTTTGAACCTCACATCGGTCTCTGTGCTGACAGCTTGGAGACTGGAGCCAGCTTCAGATTCTGTGTCTCCCTCTTTCTCTGTCCCTCTCCAACTTACAGTCTGTCTGTCTGTCTGTCTGTCTGTCTCTCTCTCTGTATTTCTCAAAGCTAAACATTAAAAGCATTTTAAAAGAGAGAGAGAGTGAGAGAGAGAGAGAGAGAGAGAGAGAGAAATTGATGGTAATACAATAATAGTAGGTAACTTTAACACTCCACTTACATCAATGAGTAGGTCATTTGACAGATAATCAATAAGGAAATAGTGTCTTTGAGTGACACATTGGACTAGATGGACATAATAGATATGTACAGAACATTCCATTTCAAGACAACATAATACACATTATTTTCAAGTGAACATGGAACATTTTCCAGATTAGATTACATAATAGGTGATAAATCAAGTTTCGATAAATTTAAGAAGATGGAAATCATACCATGCATCTTTTGCAATCACAGCAGTGTAAAACTAAAACAAAGTACCAAGAAAAAAGGACCAAAAAAAAAATGCAAACATGTGGAGACTAAACAATATGATACTAAACAATGTATGGACCAATGAAGCAATTAAAGAGTGAATAAAAAATACATGTAAACAAATGAAAATACAAACTCAACAATCCAAAATCTTTGGGACACAGTGAAAGCAGTCCTAAGAGGGAAGTATATAGTGATACAGGCCTACCTCCAGAAACAAGAAAAATTGCAAATAAACAATCTAATCTTACACTTAAAATAACGTAAAAAGAACAACAAAGCCTAAAGTGAGTAGAAGAAATGAAATAATAAAAAAAAAATGAGAGCAGAAATAAATGACATACAGACAAAAAGAAAAAAAATCAATGAAAATAAGAGCTAGTTCTTTGAAAAGATTAAAAAAAAATGACAAACCCTTAGATTCATCAAGAAAAAAAGAAAAATGACCCAAATAAATAAACTGGGAATAAGAGAAGAGAACAACTCACACTACCAAAATACAAAGGATTATAAGAGAATGATACTAAAATTATATGCCAACAAACTAGACAACCTAGAATAAATATATAAATTCCCAGAAATACAAACTTCCAAAGCTGAACCCGGAAGAAATAGAAAATCTGAACAGACTGATTATAAGTAACAAAATTGAGTTGATAATCAAAAAAAACTAACAAAAATTAAAAGTCCAGTACCAGATGGATTAACAGGGAAATTCTACCAGAAATTTAAAGAGTCAATACCTATTTTTTTTTCTCTAACTGTTCAAAAAAAGCAAAAGAAAACACTGAGATGAAGAAGAAGAGGAAGAGGAAGGGGGGGGAGGAGGAGGAGGAGAAAGTTTAAAAGTGCATGGAAAGATCTAAAAATATAAAGAACTTATCAAACTCAACACCCTCAAAACAAATAATCCCATGAAGAAATGGGCAAGACACACGTAGACACTTTTTCCAAGGAAGACATTCACATGGTAACAGACACAAGAGACTTTTAAATACAGAGAACAAACTGAGGGTGGATGTGGAGTGGGGGAGAGGGGAAAATGGGTGATGGGCATTGAGGATGGCATTGTTGGGATGAGCACTGGGTGTTATATGTAAGCCAATTTGGCAATAAAATATATTCATAAAAATAATAAAAAATAAATGGATGAAATTCTCCAATCAAAATAGATAGTGGCTGAATGTATAAAAAAATACAACACCTATCTATAAGCTTCCTCCAGGAGATTAACTTCAGACCTAAGGACACACAGACTGAGAGTGAAGGAATGGGAAAGATGTTCCATGCAAATGGAAACTGAAAGACAGCTGAGGTAGCTATACTCTTATCAGTCAAAATACACTTTAAAATAAAAACTGTAATAAAAGACAAAAAATTCATTACATAATGATAAAGTAGTCAATCCAATAAGATGATATAACATTTGCAAATATCTATGCACCCACATGAAAGCACTGAAATATATAAAGCAAATATTAAGAGATAAAGGGGGAAATTAACAGCAATAAAACAATAGTAGGGGAGTTTGGGTAGACAAAATGAATGAAGAGGGTCAAAAGATATAAAATTCCAGTTATAAAATGAATAAGTCATGGGGATGTAATACACAGCATGGTAATTATAGTTATAATACTGCATTGCAAATTTGAAAGTTATTAAAAGAGGACATTTAAAAATTTCTCATCACACAAAAATATCTGGAACTACCTATGATGACAGATGTTAACTAGACTCATTGTGGTGAATATTTCATAATATATACAGATACGGAATAATTATGTTGTACATCTGAAACTAATAAAATATTGTATGCCAGTTATACCTCCAAAAAAATCTTAGAACTCAACAATGACAAAATTAACAACAAGATTAAAAATTTACAACAGATTTAAACATATACCTCAACCAAGAGGATTTTAAACATGGTAAATAATCATACTAAAGATGTGAAATATCATTTGCCAAGTATATACCACTACACACATATTAGAATACCTAAACTATTAAAACCTGACAACACCAATTGCTGGTGAGAATGTAGCACAATAGGAACTGTCACTTACTGGTGGGAATGAAAAACTGTACAGCCACTTCAAAGGATAGATTTATAGATTCTTGCAAAGCTAAGAACAATGTTACTATACTATCTAGCACTACCCGTTATGCATCCAACTGATTTAAAATGTAGGCCCTCACAAAAAATCTTGCATGCAACTATTTATAGCAGCTTTCCTGTTGCTAAAAAGTAGGAGAAATAGAAGTGTCCTTCAACAGGTGACTAAATAAGAAAACTATAATCTGTCTATAAAATGGAATGCTATTCAGTAATAAAAAGGAATTAGTTATTAAATTGTGCAAAGATGTGGATGAATCTTAAATATATATTTTTAAGTGAAAGAAGCTAGTCTGAAAAAGATGTATGATTCTAATGATATGACATTCTGCAAAACACAAAACAAATAGATCAGCAATTGCCAGAATTCAGGAGATGGGGATAAATATGCAAAGCATAGGAGAATTTCCAAGAAACTGAAAGTATGTTGTATGACATTTTAGTGAAAAGTAGAATTTTTTTATGGCTGCAGCTGTCAAAATCCATGGAACTTTAAAAGAGAAAGAATGAACTTGAATGCATGCAAATTAAAAAAAAAAACTTTTTGGAATTCTAGGAACCCCAGGATAGAATGCCAACTGTAACAAAGGATTCTAGCTTTATTACATATATTTAAAACATCCTCACTCTGGTGGATGATATAAAATGCTAACTTGAGTCACTTTGGAAATTAATGGAATCTGTAAGATTAAAGACAAAAGAAACTGAACATAGCACCCGGTCTAGCATGTAAAGTTGTTTCCAGTGAAGACACAGCTTAATGATTCTGAAACTGCTATGTATGTATAGTAAAATTAAATAATTAAGTAAATAAATGGCTGATCATAAGAGCCAGGCTTCTCACTGTTAGAGTAGGAGTTTAAAAATAAGCAATGGAGAGGAATAGAATAATGTATCAGGTAATGGATTCAAGAAGAAAATTGATATGAAATTGGGTTTAATTTAATATAGACACAGATGGGTACACTTAGAAATATTTATAGATAAGTGTAAATACATGGGTGTAAATACATGGGTTAGTATACATATACACACTTCTTGTAGGTATACAGAGGTCAGCTGAGAAAGCCTAAAACAAATGACAAATCTCAACAATAGCAACAAATACACCTAGTGTCTGAATCTTGGTTTCTAATATAAATCTCCAATAAAAGAAACCAACTTCCTTATAAAAATGGCTGACTATAGGACTAGAGTAGAAATATACAAAATGAGCCTCAAGCACCTTGTAGTGCCAAAAAGTGAGGAAGCATACATAGAAATAATATAGGGACACATGAAAAAGACAAAGGAGCCAAACGAAAGCGTCTAATGACTAAAGCAGGAACAATGTGAAGAATAAAATAAAATATTACTAGATTATAATGCAAAGTACAAAATACTTATCCATGAACCCCTCCTTATACAAAGGTCTTAGTCAACTTAGCTGCCATAACAAAATACTGTAAACTGGGTGGCTTGAAGGACAGAAACTTATTTCCTACAGTTCTGGTGCTGGGAAGTCCAGGGTCAGCATGCCAGTAGAGTCAGGTTCTGGTAAAGTCTTGCCCTGGTTTTCAAATGGCCACCTTCTTGCTATGTTGTTACATGGCAGAGAGGAATCTCTCAGGTTGTTCTTACTCACAAGAAAACTAATGTTATTATGACAGCCCCACCCTCATGACCCATCTAAACCTAATTACCTCCCAAAGACCCCATCTCTAAATACTACCACATTAGATATTAGGGCTTCAAAATATGAATAGGGGAGCACAATTCAGTCCAATAGAATAAAATAGAGGCAATAAAAAAATTTCTTATACAACAGAATTCCAAACAATTTATGATGATACTCTGTCCCCTAGGATATTGAGTATAACCTCCTTTAAGTGTAGGCTGCATAGAACAAATTTCTTCCAAAAGGTATAGTGTGGATAGGGGGAAGTGGAGAAATCTAACAAACACTACCTCAGTAAAATGATCAAGGTTAACATCCACAGTAATAAGTCACATGATAGCATGTGTCTTTTATACAATGTGATGAAATGGCCCTACTGTTAGGATGTCCCTGGAAGGGGATGGCCCTCTCGCCAGCGCAACGGAAGAAACTGAAGGGCAACCAATCACCAAGCGCCAGCACAACCCAACGGAGAGCCCCGAGCAGCTCTCCAGAACAAACTGAAGGTCAACCAATTACCGAGCAACAGCACAACCTGGCAAGAGAGAAAGATCCACCCGAACCTAAACCCGGAACTGCTGCAGCTTAAAAACCCTACCCCACCATACCCCGGCGTGACTTCCCTGACTCCTTTCACTCCTTGAGTCACAGAACCTCGCCCGGAACCTTAGTTCCCAATAAAGCGTTAAACTGCAAAAATTCTTTTTGACTGTAACTCCTATCTTTACCCCGCCCGACGCCTGACACTAACACTTACCTCTGTGGTTTTCCTCCCCCAAAATTATAACACTAGTCTAATCACACACACACACACACACATCAGACAAATCCCAGTTGAAGGACATTATAGAAAATACCTGACCAGTACTTCCTAAAACGGTCAAGATCATCAAACACTATGAAAAGTCTAAGAACCTGTCACAGTGAAAAAGGAGCCTTAGCAGACAATTAAATATAATGTGTTATCCTGAAAGGGATTTTGAAACATAAAAAAAAGACACTTGGCAAAAACTAAGATCTAAATAAAGTATGGATATTAGTAAATAATTATATATTGATATTGATTCATTAATTGTGACAAATGTACCACACAAATGTAAAATAATAATAATAACAATAATAATGACAAAAAGAGTAATTGGATATGAGATATATAGAATCCTTTTGTTCTCTGTTTTCAGATTTTCTATGAAACTATATTCCAAAAATTAAAAATATTTAAAAGCAAAAATAAAAGAAAACATAACATCTAAGTCTGAACTTAACCACAAAAGAAAAACCTTGTATTTTACATGTGTATTATCACAAAAGAAAATGTGTATAATCAATGAATCTTCTTGTTTATGATCACCTAATCATTCTCTTTGACCATTACGATAAAGTCATCCGTATTAAAAAAAATAATAATAATGAGGCATCAAACATAGAAAGGGATGCATATAGTAGGCAAATGGAAAGCAATAACTGTGGAAGAGATAAAAGAGTTGAGATGAGGGAGGTAAAGCTAAAGGGTGAATCTGGGGTCATGTCATGAATGGCTATGAATGACATAATAAGTGTTTGTACTTAATCGTGTAGGATATGGGGCATTGCTAGGGAATATTTGTAGGGATATTGTGTATGACTCACCCAAATCTATTTTACTAACCCCCATTGCATAGCAATAACTAAGTCTGAAGAAATGAATGCCAACTCCAGAAGTGATCAGCCTGATCAGCCTACAGCAGGTAACTCTACCCATCTGCCTTGCCATTTAGATACAGAGATGGAAACGCATATGCAAATTTGATTCAGTGAAAGGAAGGAAAGGTTTTCAGCGGCTTCAGGAGAGGAATTCCCTTACTCTCAGGACAGAATTTTTTGGATAGATCAGAAAGTTTGGGCCTCTTGGATACTGCTTCAGCCATCTAAAACCACAAAAGGAAGAATCCCAACTGGGAAAAGCAGAACTAAAAAAGTTACCATGATCAAGTTGTACATAAACTCCAACCTATTACTATATTTCTAGGTCTATGAACTAATGAAACCCCTATTAATCAATCCAACAGGAACCACATTTATTTCAGAGAGAATGTGTGCATGGGGGGATGGGCAGAGGTAGAGAACCTTAAGCAAGCTCCACACCCAGTGCAGAGCCTGATGGGGGGCTTGAGCTCACAACTGTGAGATCATGACCTAAGCCAAAATCAAGAGTCAGACACTTAACTAACTGAGCCACCCAGGCACCCTTATGAATCACATTTCTATTCCTTGGAACTCAAAGCATCCTACCTAATAAATGTTTTAAGAAGATAAAAGTCTTTTTTTGTAATTGTTATAAATCATTATATCTGGTAATAGAACAACTCTAGTCTTTCCATTTGCTTATCATTCATGATTTTTAACAAGACTGTTGGTCAAGCATCCCCTTCTAAATATAATTTTAAATGCAATAAGGAGAACTTTGTAATTATATTAAGACTCTTGCCTGGAAATTAGCACAGAGGCTAAATCAAATCTATTTTCCAAAGTAGGTCGTGAAAATGATTCCCATGTACTATTAAGAAGATACCTATACCAGTCTACAATCCACTCTGGCAAATCAGTGAATAGTGGAAACAGATCCTGGAAATCATATAGGGAGAGGGGTGTATAAATGACAGAAAGAGAAGAAATTTAAGTATTAAAAAAAGGGAACTGAGAGCCAGACAAGAGAAACTTAGGGTCAGGGCATGGGACAGAAATGTGAAAATAGGAGTCAAGGGAAAACTGTGTATGTGCACACACTTGGGAGCCCTAGAACCCACACCCTATTGGATTTTACCAATTCATCCAATGTGAGTTCATGTTAAATTCAAAAGTAGTTTTTTTTACAGTTTTGAGGGATATCATTTTTTTTCAGGAGTAGAATTTAGAGATTCATCACTTACATATAACACCCCATGCTCATCCCAACAAGTACCCTCCTGAATGCCCATCACCCATTGAGCCCATTCCCCCACCCAACAATCCTCCAGAAACCCTCAGTTTGTTCTCTGTATTTAAGAGTGTCTTATGGTTTACCTCGCTCTCTGTTTTTAACTTATTTTTCTGCACTTCCTCTATGTTCATCTGTTGTGTTTCTTAAATTCCACATATGAGTGAAATCATATGATATTTATCTTTCTCTGACTTATTTTGCTTAGCATAATACATTCTAGTTCCTTCCACGTTTTTCCAAATGGCAAGATTTCATTATTTTTGATCACTGAGTAATATTGCAGTGTGTGTGTGTGTGTGTGTGTGTGTGTGTGTGTGTGTGTGTATCACATCTTCTTTATACATTCGTCAGTCAATGGAAATTTGGGCTCTTTTCATAATTTGGCTATTGTTGATAACACTTCTATAAATATTGGGATATATGTGCCCCTTTGAGTCATAACTAGGGTAGTCCTATTTTTAATTTTTTGAGGAACCTCCATACTGTTTTCCAGAGGGGCTAGTTTATTCCAGTTTATTCCCAGAAGCACTGCAAAACTGATCCCCTTTCTCCAAATCCTCACCACCATCTGTTGTTTACTGAGTTGTTAATTTTACCCATTCTGACAGGTGTGAGGTGGTATATCCTTGTTTTGATTTGTATTTCCCTGATGATGAGTGATGTTGGACTTTTTTTCATGTGTCTGTTAGCCATCTGGATATATTCTTTGGAAAGTTGTCTCTTCATGTCTTTTGCACATTTCTTCACTGGATTATTTGTTTGGGGGCTATTGAGTTTGACAAGTTCTTTATAGATTTTGGATACTAACATTTTATCTGATATGTCATTTGCAAATGTCTTCTCCGATTCTGTTGGTTGTGTTTTAGTTTTGTGATTGTTTCTTTTGCTGTGCACAAGCTTTTCATTTTGATGAAGTCCCAATAGTTCATTTTTGCGTTTGTTTCCCTTGTCTCCAGAGACATGTCTAGTAAGAAGTTGCTGCAGCCAAGGTCAAAGAGGTTGTTGCCTGTTGTCTCCTCTAGGATTTTCATGGCTTTCTGTCTTACATTTAGGTCTTTTATCCATTTTAGTTTCTTTTTGTGTATGGTGTAAGAAAGTGTTCCAGGTTCATTCTTCTGTATGTCGCTGTCCAGTTTTCCCAACACCATTTGATGAAGATACAGGTTTTTTTTTTTCCATTGGATGCTCTTTCCTGCTTTGTCAAAGATTAGTTGGCCACACCTTTGTGGGTCCATTTCTGGTTTGTCTATTTTGTTCCATTGACTTATGTGTCTGTTTTTGTGCCAGTACCGTTCTGTCTTGATGATTACAGCTTTGTAATACAGTTTGAAGCCTGGAATTGTGATGCCTCCACCTTTGGTTTTCTTTTTTAACATCAGTTTGGCTATTCATGGTCTTTTGTGGTTCAATACAAATTTCAGAGTTGTTTGCTCTAGCTCTGTGAAGAATGCTGGTGTTATTTTGAGAGGGATTGCATTGAATAAGTAGATTGTTTTGGTTAGTATTGACATTTTAACAATGTTTTTTCTTCCAATCCATGAGCATGAGATGTTTTTCCATTTCTTTGTGTCTTCTTTAATTTCTTTCATAAGCCTTCTATGGTTTTCAGCGTATAGATGTTTTAACCTCTTTGCTTAAGTTTATTCGTAGGTATTTTATGGTTTTCAGTGCATTTGTAAATGGGATCGATTCCTTGATTTCTCTTTCTGCTGTTTCATTATTGGTATATAGAAATGCCACAGATTTCTGTACATTGATTTTATATCCAACAAATTTTTCTGAATTCATGAATTAGTCCAAGCTGATTTTTGGTAGTCTTTTGGATTTTCCACATAGAATATCATATAGTGTGCAAAGAATGAAAGTTTTACTTCTTCCTTGTCAATTTGAAGGTCTTTCATTTATTTTTCTGTTGTTTGATTGCTGAGGCTAGGACTTCCAACACTATGGAACACTATAGAACACTTCCAACACTATGTTGAACAACAATGGTGAGCATGGACAGCCTTGTGTTCCTGACCTTGGGGGGAAAGTTTTGTTTTTCCTCACTGAAGATGATATTAGCTATGGGTCTTTTGTATATGGCCGTTATGATCTTGGGGTTGTTTTTTCTATCCCTACTTTCTTGGTTGTTTTTATTAAGAAAGGATTTTGTATTTTGTGAAATGACTTTTCTGCATTTATTGAGAGGATCATATGATTCTCATCCTTTCTTTTATTAATGTGACGTATCACATTCATTGATTTGCAGATATTGAACCAACCTGGCAGCCCAGAAATAAATCCCACTTGATTGTGGTGAATAATTCTTTTAATGTAATATTGGATTCGACTTGCTAGTATCTTGTGGAGAATTTTTGTATCCAGGTTCATCAGGGAAACTGGTCTGTAGTTCTCCTTTTAATGGGGTCATCTGGTTTGGGAATCAAGGTAATGCTGGCCTCATAGAATTAATTTGGAAGTTTTTCTTCCATTTCTATTTTTTGGAACAGCTTCAAAAGAATAGGTGTTGACTCTTTTTTAGATGTTTGGTAGAATTCCCCTAAAAAGCCTTCTGGCCCTGGACTCTTGTTTGTTGGGAGATATTTTTATTACTAATTCAAGTTCTTTACTGGTAATGGGTCTGTTTACTGGTAATACTATTGCTCATAATATTTTCTTATTGTTGATTGTGATCTCTCCTCTTTCATTTGTGATTTTATTTACTTGGGCCCTTTCCTTTTTCTTTTTGATAAATCTGGCTAGGGGTTTATCAATTTTGTTAATTCTTTCAAAGAACCAGCCCCTGGTTTTGTTTATCTGTTCTACTGGTGTTGTTTTTTTTTTTTTTTCAATATCATTGATTTCTCCTCTACTCTTTGTTATTTCCCTTCTTCTGCTGGTTTTTGGCTTTATTTGCTGTTCTTTTCCCAACTCCTTTAGGTGTAAAGTTAGTTTATGTATTTGATACCTTTCTTCCTTCTTTAGGAAGGCCTGAATTGCTATATACTTCCCTCTTATGACCACCTTGCTCATCCCTCAGGTTTTAGGCTGTCATGTTTTCATTTTTATTGGTTTCCATGTACTTTTTAATTACCTTTTTATTTTCTTGGTTAATCCATTCACTCTTTAATAGGAAGTTCTTTAATCTCCAAGTGTCCATGGTCTTTCCAAAAAAAATTTTGTGGCTTATTTGAAGTTTCATAGTGTTGTGGTCTGAAAATATGCATGGTATGATCTCAATCTTTTTGTACTCGTTGAGAGCTGATTTGTTACCCAGTATGTGATCTATTCTGGAGAAAGTTCCATGTGTACTCAAGAAGATTAATGTTCTGAATATATCTGTTAAGTCCATCCAGTCCAGTGTGTCATTCAAAGCCATTGTTTCCTTGTTGATTTTCTGCTTACATGATCTATGCATTGCTGTAAGTGTAGTGTTGAAGTCTCCTACTATTATGATATTATTATCTGTGAGTTTCTTTATGTTTCTGATTAATTGATTAGATCTTCTTGGTGCATAGACTCCTTAATTAATATATAATACACCTTTTCATATCTTGTTACAGTAATTTTAATCTAGTTTGTCTAGTATAAGTATGGCTACTCCAGCTTTCCTTTGACATCCATTAGCATGGTGGATGGTTCTTCATCCCCTTACTTTTAATCTGCAAGTGTCTTTAGGTCTAAAATGAGTCTCTTGTAGGCAGCATATAGATGGGTCTTGTTTTCTTATTCATTCTGATCCCCAAGTCTTTTGATTGGAGCATTTAGCCCATTTACATTTATAGTGATTATTGAAAGATATTAATTTAGTGCCACTGTGCCACCTGCAGTGTTGATGTTTCTGGTGATGTTCTCTGGTCCTTTCTAGTCTTTGTTGCTTTTGGTCTTTTTTTTGGTTTTGTTTTGTTGTTTCTCCGTTCATAGAGTCCCCCTTAAAATTTCTGACAGGGCTGTTTTAGTGGTCATGAACTCCTTTAGTTTTATTTATCTGGGAAACTCTTTATCTCACCTATTTTAAATGACAGTCCTGCTGGATAAAGAAAATCATAAGTAGTTAAAAGAAAAAAGTTTTTAGAACATTGGTAGAGTTAGTAAATGTTATGAATTTCCTATTCAATGGATTGATTTTTTTTGTTTCTTCGTTTTCTTTTGTGTCTTTTTTTCCATTTATTTTCTGAAACTCCTTTTTCTATAAATTTTTATTTTAATTCTGGTATAGTCAACAGTGTCATATTTGTTCCAGGTATACTATGTAGTGATTCAACAATTCCATACATCACTCTGTGTCATCACAAGTGACTTCTTAATCCCAACGTCTATTTCACCCAGCACCCCACTCACTGTCTTTCTGGTAACCATCAATTTGTTCTGTATAGATAAGAGTATGTTTCTTGGTTTGCTCCTCACTCTCTTTTTCCCCTTTATTTGTTTGTATTGTTTCTTAAATTACCCATCTGAGTGAAATCATATGATATTTTACATTATCTAACTGGCTTATTTCACTTAGCAGTACACTCTCTAGCTCCATGACTCTCTCTTCTGGCTTGCAATGTTTCTGCTGAAAAATCTGCTGATAGCCTTATGGTTTCTTTCATATGTAACTGTCTTTTTTTGTCTTGCTGCTTTAAAAAAATTTATCACTATTTTTTGCCACTTTAACCACTATTTATCTTGGTGTGGTCTTAGACTGATTTTGTTGAGGGATCTCTGTGCCACCTGGATCTGGATATCTATTTCCTTCTCCAGTTTAGGGAAGTTTTCAGCCATTGTTTATTCAAATAAATTGTCCCCTTTTCTCTCAATCTCTTCTTTTGGGATCCTTATAAAGTGAATGTTATTATGTTTGACAGAATCACTGACTCCCTAGTCTATTCTCATTTTGTACACCCTTTTTTCTCTCATTTGATCAGCTTGATTTATTTCCATTACTCTGTCTTCCAGGTCATTAATTTGTTCCTCTACCTGCTCCACCTTGTTATTTATTCAATCAAGTATATTTTTAATCTAATTTATTGTGTTCTTAATCTCTGATTTTTTATGTTTTCCATCTCTTTGTTAAGGGTCCTACTGTTGCTCTCTACTCTTTTCACAAGTCCAGTATCTTTATGATCATTACTTTATATTCTCTATCAGGTATACTTCTTATATCCATATCATTTAGGTCTCTTGCTTTGGTTTTTATTGTTCTTTTATTTGGTACATATTCCTTGTGTCCTTATTTTATCTACCTCTTTGTCTGTTTCTCTGTGTTAAGAAAGACAGTGATGTCTCATGCACTGGAAAGTAGTGACCTTATGAAGAAGAGGTCCTGTAATGCCCTATGGTGTAGTGTCCCTGTTCACCAGATCTGGTGCTTCAGGGGTGTCTCCCATGTGTGATGCATGTGCCCTGCTTTTGTGGCTGAACTGCTTTTTCCTTCAAAATCCATTTGTCTGCAATGGCTCTCTTTGCCTATTGTAGGCAATGTTTGGTCCCTGTGGTATCAGTGGGACAGTCTGGGAATGCCTGGGCTTGAGTTGAATCAGACCAGGCATTTGCCATAGATAGAGTAGCAACAAACTGTAGGGTAACTTCCCTGTGTTGTCCCCTGAGAAATTTCCATTGGTGGGTGTGGCCTGTAGTCAGACCAGTTGTCTGCTTCCAACTCATTGCTGGGGTCTCTGTCTGACTGGTGTGTGTGGTTATCTTTCCCTCTCTATGATAGTGGAGTGCTGCTGGCCACTGTGGGAGCTGCTATCATACTGCCAGTCCTATAGCACTGTGCTATATGGGCTCTGACCAAAGGTGTATTTGAGATGGTGGATTTCCCAAAGCACTTGGTGCAGGGGTGGTGCAGAGGGGCAGCTGTGCTAGAATTCTTTGGGTGCTAAGGGAGAGGTCCTGCAGCACCAGGACTGAGGGAACTTCTCAGTGGGGTGGATCTTTGGAAGCACAGTACAGGGGCTTGGGGTGACAGTGCAAGCAAGCTTTGCACATCCCAGGTCTATTTAGAAGGGGTCTTGTAGCACCAGGACTGGAACAGTCAGGCTCTGCAAAAACACAGTAAGAGGGGGTTGTTATACATGAGAGAGGGTTGGGTGGTAGGTGGCATTGTAGTAAGGTTTGTGCACTGTTTGTCCTCTATAGGAGAGGTCCTGCCACAAGGGACTGAGGCAGGCCACTGAGAAGGATAGATCAGGAAGCACAGCATGTGGGGACAGAGAAGCTGTGCTAGCAAGTTAGGTAGACAGTCCCTCAGATACTGTGTATATGCTCTGAGGTTGGGGAGGGAAATGGTGCTTGCCAGTTCCTTTGTTCTTCAAAGAGTTTCCCAGTGATTTCTGCCCCTCTGGGACAGGCTTGAGATGAATAAATAACTTTCCCTCCCAGTATGCCCCTGGCACCCTTTCAAACTGCTGCTTATGTACTGTATCTCCATGGGCTGTTTTTTTACACTGCCTCTTTATAAGTAGGGACTGTTTCCTCTCACCCACTGGCTCTCCCAGAGCTGAGCCCATTAATGTTTATAAATTCCAGGTTTTAAATCCTGCTGGTTATAAGAACTTATGAAATCAAGCCCCTCTGGTTTTCAAAGCCAAATGTTATGGGGATTTGTGGTCCCCTGTGGGCTCCTTGGTGTGGGGATCTGTTTCACCCCATTTTCCATGCTCATGGTGTTCCTCTCACCTGAAGACAGTCCTGCCACTCCATTTATGTCCCAACAGTGTCTCTGTCTCTCCTACCCTTTTTGATTCGCCTCTTCTCTACATTTAGTTGTGGAGTTTATCTTGGCAGTCTTCAGGTCATTTTCTGAGTGTTCTCTAGTTATATCAATGGGAAAAAGTGAGCCTAGGCTCCTCCAACTCTGCCATCTTCCCTGGAGGTTGATGGATGTACTTTGATAAACTAATTTAAACTAGTCTACCTTTTACAGAAAGTCATATTGTAAATCTCATAGGGAACCCTATACATGTTTTTGTCCTCAGTGCTCTAGGACAGCATAGTCCCTAAATTCCTTGATGAAACTCCCCTGGGAGCCAGGAGTCAGTATGCCCTTTTCCAGAGAGTTATTCCACAGATTCTCCCAGGATCCACTTGATACATGTTGGGACAAACACCCATCACTGAGTAAACATTAGTCACCCATGTCAAAAATGACACCAATGCCATTGGACCTCATTCTTTGGAGATATAAAAAGGAAGGGGAGAAGAATAACAGAAATAACATAATCATTCCATTTACAATCTTGCTTGGATTTAGAATGAGTGTAGGATAATCTGTTTACCACCACAATTAGGCATATATCCTAAAATCTCAGAGTACTCATGATGAGATGTTAATATGGGCTGTGTCTTTCTCAGCCTCAATATGAAAGAGTTCAGAGGCTTTATTTTATTGTAAATATCCAATTGGGGGAAAAATAAAATAACTTTGCAAAAATAACAGTAAAACACCCTCTGCCATTGAAAGCAGTGGCAAAACTAAATCATTTCTTAGTATGTTATTGGTTTCTAATTAATGTAAAACTTAATAGGCAACATTTCTTCCTTGAGTCAATAAGCATCATGATAAAAGGACACAAAATGGGCTCAATGCATGTTTTTTGTTAATGTACATGACAGGCCTAAAGGACATACATATCTCAGCTTATTTCAGGCAACAGGAAAGAATGATGGGTGTGCATGTTCATAAAGAAAGGTTCTATTTATACTTCTATATCAAAGGAACATTATTTGTTTCAAATTGCTTCTGCAGGGCTTAAAACCATTGCCTTTATGAATAAATAATATCCTTCCATTTCATGAGGCAAGACCTAATTTAAGCCCTCACTTTGGATGAAATCTGTAATAATGTGAATTGGTTCAGGGTACTGAGCACAAAGTATAAGTCAGACAAGCAATTCAAATTGAGGTTTTGTCAAATACTCACTTTGTGAATTTGAACATATTATATCACCTCTCTGAACTTCAGCCACCTCATCTCTACAGACCTGTGTGAGGACTAAATAGGTACTGTAGTGTCACGCTATGTATGCACTACTGATGTTCAATAAGTGACAGCTGTAACCAAGATAATACAATATGAGACATCGTATCACAATGGCAGGCATAGAATGAGCTCATTTCTCACAAATTACCAAGCAGAATCCATGAGTGTCAGCTTCTTCCCTTTTTCTTAAAGCTGTCTAAACTTCCCATGTATCCAGTTTTCACTACACAAGTATAAATGACACTTTAATTTAAAAGTCTCTATGTCTTTGATTCTCTTGCAGGAGTGGCCCAATTTGGTCTCCATTTTAGGAAGACACAGACCTCTACTTTTCAAATCCCAAGTAAATTTTTCAGAGTTGTCCATAAAAAGTAGTTTATTATCCACCAGTATATAAGCACAAAGACTATCTTTTATAGATATTTTAATTTCATTTTTCCTCATTGAATTTGTTGAGGGCCAGAGAAGAATCTCATGCAGTGATTGGTCTTGAAGGCGTCTTATACCAGTCCAGTCCTATCAGAAAGATGATTCATCTATTGGATTATTTGGAGGAATGTTAGTAAAGGGACTATTTACAAAGGTATGGTCATGGTATAAGGAAAGCACAAAGAATAATAAGGTACTCTGTGGGCAGTAATAACAGTCAGGTGAGCCTGACAGTGCAAACAGTTCTTGAATCCAAGAGGGTGGCCATATGATGAGGGCTGCTTGCTCTGTATGAAGTGGAGAGTCAGAATGCTGAATACCTCAACTTCACTCACCTGATATCCTCTGATATCCTGGTGTCTCCCGTTGACTGAATGAACCCAATTGGAAGCCAGAGATAAGGGAGCCCATTCCAAGTGAGGCATAAACTGATTGTATTGGAATGTTTTGCTGTATAAGAAATTAACACAACATCAACAACTTAATACACACTTGTTACCTCACACTTTCTGTAGGTCACAGGCCTAAGCATAGGTTAGCTGAGTCCTCTGGTTCATAGTCTCATCACACTGCCATCAAGTTGTCAGTGAAGGCTAGGCTGTCATCAAAGGTTCAACTGGTGAAATATTTACTTCCTTCAGGTTGTTGGCTGAATTACTTTCCTATCGTGTAAGATTTAAATCCCTGAGATTTTGCTGGGTGTTGGCCAATGTCAAGTCTTAGCTAATAGAGTTCTCTCCTATATGGATTTCACAGGCCCTCCTGCCACATGGCAATGTATTTTTCCAAGGCCAGCAAGGGGGAGTTTCTAGCTCCATTCTGATAAGGTGGAGTCTTATACAACATAACACACTCATTGAAAGAAGCATCCATAACCTTTGCCATACTTTTTTTGGTTAGAAGCAAGTGGAGAAAATTACACAATGACACAGGAGGTTGGAATTATTTAGGATCATTCAAAGTTCTGTCCAACCAAGTGAAGACTAGAAAAGGGTGAATAATGGATCCTGAAGGGCCAACACATAGTGTCTAGCATCCTGACACCTGACTCTTCTAAATGTTGAATCATAGACACAGATGAGATCTATTCCATGGGGTCTGGAAACTCATGTGGTCTCAGCGACTAACTTTGAAACTGAAAAATCTGAGGGGTAGAGGGTCTCTAGTTTCTCCAGGACCAGAGAGAACCAAAACCCATCCCCCCTATTCTTACCACCTTGCCATGTTTCACAGTGATTTCCTGTTAGAACTCAAATTAGAAACCAGGAACATGGATTTATAGCTCATGGATGTTTCCCATAGTCCACTTCATGATCAAGAAGTTAGATGGAAGAGGGAACTCTGGTTCAAAATTAGGTGTAATTTTGGGATCCCTGGGTGGCTCAGTCAGTTAAATGCCCAACTTGGCTCAGGTCATGATCTCAGAGTTCATGGGTTCAAGCCTGCATCGGGCTCTCTGCTGACAGCTCAGGGCCTGGAGCCTGGTTTGGATTCTGTGTTTCAATCTCTCTCTGCTTCTCCCCTTCTCTCTCTCTCTCTCTCTCTCTCAAAAGTAAATAAACTTTTTTTTGTGTGTGTGTGTAATTAGGTGTCATTTCTGTCTGGAAAACATGATTCCAGAGGCTACAACTTTTATATACTATTATGCCTTCTCTGTCTGCTAATAAGCTCTTAAATCCCACCATTTCAACTCCTTGACTGTAGCCAATTCATTCTTCCCCAAAACACACACACACACACACAAGAGAATTTCCCCTCTTTTCAAGCCAGCCAAGGAAGTCTTTGATCCATGTGCTTATAGTTCTCTCCATCTTCCACTCACACAGTCACAAACTGTCTTGCCAACATCTTTCGGTATTTGGGTGGGGGGGATTTGGCTACAAAATTTTCAGGATTACAAGAGTTTTCACAAAACCTGTAATAACTGATTTGCTTTACCAGGATACAGTGTTTTGTGTGTGTGTGTGTGTGTGTGTGTGTGTGTGTGTGTGTGTTTTCCTCGAGGAGGATGAGAAGGAAAAGAAAAGGAGACTTGCATTCCTTATACTCTTACCTTTCCATATGTTTCCACCAAATTTTTCCTGGATCTGTTTCCTGGAGGCAAGGCTGCACAGAAATGAAGAAACAGCCATAAATGATGTGGGCTCCTGGAGATACAAATGGCCTCAGGCTATATAGAAATGAATCACCACATTTGGCAGCTCCTTCCTCATTGCTATTCCAACATCCCTTCTGGACAGGTTTTCAAATAAAGTACAGGGAGAGAAAAAGACATACACTGCATGCATATGCTCCCACAGGGAACATATGATAGCTTAAGAAAAGAAGTTAGACAGGTGAGGGGTTTGAGATCAACTTGTCATTAGCTTCTAAATTTGTTTTCTATTTCATCTTCCTTCACACTCTTTTCTAATAAAGATTTTTAAGTTTTTGGCACATAAGGAATGAAGGGGAGAAAGAAGTCTTATCATATCCCACAAAGAATTGAAGTTCTTCATAATCTAGTTTCCAGGGGTCACAAACTTTTTTCTAAAGATAAAATGTGCTCAAGCTCTCGTTTCATAATTATAGAAACTGAGTATTGCAACAGAACACACATGATCTCTTTTACGATGTTCTAGTAAAATGGTCACTCAAAACAAAAACAACAAGGGACTTAACCTTGAAAGGTTATCATTAAATTAATAAGCAACAGATTATTTCTTAATTAACAACAAATATTTCTTTCATATGTACTACTTCCAGACACTTTTCAAGTGGAAAGATAACAAACATACAGTTTCCTCTCTGTGGTGGTTAATTTTATGTATCAACTTGACTAGTCTCTGGTGCCCAATTATCAGGTCAAACATCAGTCCAGATCTTGCTAAAATGGTATTTTTTAGATGCAATTAGCATTAATATTGGTAAACTTTGAGAAAAGCAGATTATCCTTTATAATGTGGGTGGGTCTTGAAGGCCTTAAGAGCAAAGACTGAGGCTTCCTGAATTCCCCTCAAGACCATAACATAGAAGCCCTTCATGATTTTCCAGGTTCCTGCCCTGTGGAATTTAGATTAAAGACTGAAACATCAACTTCACCTAATTCTCAAGCCCATGGGCCTGCTCTGTAGATTTTAGATTTCACGTTTCCCACAACTGCATGAGCCAATTCCTTAAAATAGAGACAGAAACAGAGAGACAGAGGGAGAAAGGAACAAAAAAAGATTAACTAGATTATAGATAGATAGATAGATAGATAGATAGATAGATACATAAATACATACATACATACATACATACATACATACATACATACATACACATATATCCCCTGTTGGTTATGTTTATTTAGACAATCTTGACTACTACAAATTTTAGAACAGCGAGTGGTTCTGGAAGAACAGAATCTTAAGGCTAAATTGTTTTGATTGGTTCTAGGGCTCCTAGAGTTGGTTTTCTAATTTAATTAGATTTAAAGAGATCGATTAATCTCTTTCCAGTAGTAAAGAGAGCACTAATAATCCAAGGTGTAATGTGGCAATAGAAATGCAAAAAATAGAGTAATGTCACCAAAATGACAACATAGGTTATTCCTAACTTTATTTCTCCTAACAAGAAGAACTAGGATCAGGGAGAACAAAGAACAAAAGAGAAGCAGATAAATGTTGACCACATTGCCTATCCCCAGGCCAGCACAGCACCAATGGTTATAACTCTCCTGAGCTTCTGATTTCCCCAGTGGGAAAAGAAAACCCAAAGGGGGAAACCAGCCTCCCCTAACAATGTGTTGGCTTTATGGGAGCCCCTCCTCTGATCTTGTACCACAGGTACTACAGAGAAATCTATAGGACCCAGACACTGGAAATATTTCTGTGACAGAAAAGTGGGGATGGACTTGTGACAACCAGCACACAGATCCTGAAAGACTGACTTTATACCCACAGTACCAAAGTAATAAATCCCAACCTGTGTCTTTCATTCTACAGAAGGAAGTCAGGAGAACACTCTGACCAGTGAACTCAGTGGGGCACATATCTGCATGATTTAAATCCTCAAGAATTTATGCTGACCCTAGACACCAGCTTGTCCATGCCCAGGCAATATGCTGAGTCACAGATCCACCCACTATGCCCTCCAACCCCATCTGACCAGAAGGGTTGGCAATAACTCCTGGAAGCAATGCAGATGAGTGGTGTTTGAGCTAAGAGGTTGGAAGGCAGAGCTGATTGTCTCCAGAGTAAAGTCATTACTATGTGTGGAGGCTTTCCATGCTATGTAGAGGCAGGAAGATTAATTTACAGAGCTAAGCTAATTTACAAAGCTAAGAGCAGTTCCCAACCCCTCCAAACTGGAAAGCCTATTTGGGAAATTGAAAGTAGCCTTGAGTGGTCATTCCTTCTTTATCTCAGGCAAGGGAGCTGAGATATAGCTCTACCTGCTGTGGAGAGTATCTTCTAGCCCCATCTGACTACAAGAGCTGGTAAAAATACCTGAAAGCTGTGTCGACCAGCAGTATTTGAGCACAGCAAAAAACAGACATAGCAGATAGTTTTCAGAGCAAAGCCAATGACTCTGGTTAGCCAGGCAGCTTGGAGTGTGGGTTAGTTTAGGACAACAAAGGGCTTTACTAGTTTTAGAACTGTTTATCCCATTGTCTGGGCAGGGAATCTATTTTGTAATTCCTACTCATTGTTGAATGCAGTCTTCAGCCTGTCTGACCAGAGAACCTAACCAGAGCACACAGGAAGCTGTGTAGCCCATTTAACAGTCCTAGGTACAATAGCTATTGAACAAAGATCATATCCCATGGCTTCACCCATCTACAGTGCAAAACTGGTGGCCTACTTGACCAAAGAATTTAGTGCACACTCAGACTTTATTTGGGCCCCCAAACAATGAGCTGCCCACTCCCTGGGTTTTGGCCTGCCACCTGGTCAGGGCAAGGAAGCTAACTAATAGCCTCATCTATTACTAAAAATAATGCCCAGTCCAGAATACCTAGTAAGCCTAACCAGAGAGAATTTAGGCAACCACTGAGTCCATCCTACAGTCTCATTTGGGTAGAGAACAAAGCCAGTGGCACACCCACATCAGTTAGTCTGATCCAACAGTTCTCAGCCAGTGGCACACCCCCATCACCATCCTAAGAGCTCAAACAGTTGCCTTACCTCAAAATAGACCATAATAATAGGCCTCACCTGTCTAAGGAAATTGCCATCAAACATACCCAGAAACCCAAACTGAGCTGACTGGTCAAGAACTGTTTCTTCCAAAGAAACCTGCAAAGCCTGGAAAAGGACCTATTATTCAAATGCACAGATGCCAGCATAAGGAATTAAAATCACAAAAACCAGGTCCATATGACACTACCAAATGAACTAATTAAAGTTCAACTAACTGATGTTAAAAAAAAATGGAGCTCTGTGAACTGTCAGACAAAAAATTCAGAATAATTCTCTTAAGGAAATTAGGAAACTATGAGGAATCAAGAAAGACAACTAAACAAAATTAAGAAAACAATGCTTGAAGAAGAAAAGAAATTTGACAAGGAAATAGAAAAAAATCAGAAACAGAGTTGAAACATGTAATAACT
Organism: Panthera tigris; assembly: GCF_018350195.1. Taxonomy (NCBI): domain Eukaryota; kingdom Metazoa; phylum Chordata; class Mammalia; order Carnivora; family Felidae; genus Panthera; species Panthera tigris. The sequence goes on along the minus strand of NC_056667.1, from coordinate 108,278,872 downwards.
GAACTAAAGAATTCAATAGAGAGTTTAAAAAATAGATTTGACCATGCAGAAGAATCAGTGACCTGAAGGAGTCACTCAGTCAGAAAAATAAAAAGAAAAAAAGAATGAAAAGAACAACAAAAGCCTACAGGAAGTATGAGACATAATAAAAAGAAATATTCATATGGAAATTCCAGAAGGAGAAGAAAGAGAAGGGAACAAAAGGTACATTTGAAGCAATAACAGCTGAAAACTTCCTGAGCCCAGGCATAGACATGAATTTGAAGATCCAGGAGACACAAAGGACTTCAAATAAATTGAACTGAATAGGGCTACACTAAAACACAATATAATTAAATTATCAAAAGTCAAAGACAAAGCATTTTTTTTTAATTTTTTTTCAACGTTTTTTATTTATTTTTGGGACAGAGAGAGACAGAGCATGAACAGGGGAGGGACAGAGAGAGAGGGAGACACAGAATCGGAAACAGGCTCCAGGCTCCGAGCCATCAGCCCAGAGCCTGATGCGGGGCTCGAACTCACAGACCGCGAGATCATGACCTGGCTGAAGTCGGACGCTTAACGACTGCGCCACCCAGGCGCCCCAAAGACAAAGCATTTTAAAAGAACTAAAAGAGAGAAATAATATACAAAGGAAACCCCATTAGATGATCAGCATATTTCTTAACAGAAACTTTTCAGACAAAGAACGAATGGGAAAACATACTCAAAATATTGGAAGAAAAGAACTTTCAACCAAGAATTCTATACACAGTGAACATATCCCTTGAAAATGAAGGAGAAATAAATTTTCCTGAACAAACAAAAGCTAAAGAAATTCATTGCCACTAAACATTTCTTACAGGAAAAGTTAAAAGAAATTCTTTGAGAGGAAATTAAAGGACACTAATTAACATAATGAAAACATAAAAAGGTAACATAAATCTCAGTGGTAATGGTAAATATATAGTAATAGTTAGATTCTGCAATATGGTAATAGTAGTGTATAATTCACTTAAATTTATTGTAAAAGTTAAAAAAATAATGTTAGCAAAAATAACCATAAATACAACAATCTGTTACTAGTTACACAAGATAAAAAATATATAAATTGTAACAGTAATTACCTAAATGTGAGGGGGTAAGGAAATAAAAGTATAAAGCATGTGAATTCTATTAAAGTTGTTTTTATCAGTTTAAAATAAGGTATTATATAAGTTTAAAATATTTAATGTAAGGCTTATGGTAACCACAAGGGAAAATCTTGCAGTAATTACACAAAACAACATGATAAAAAAGTTAAAACATACTGACACCAAAAGACATTGAAACTTCCCCCCCAAAAAAATTGGGGTGCCTGAGTGGCTCAGTTGGTTGAGCACCCGACTTCAGCTCAGGTCATGATCCCATGGTTCATGGGCTTGAGCCCTGTGTTAACCTCTGTGCTGATAGCTCAGAGCCTGGAGCCTGCTTTGGATTCTGTGTCTCCCTCTCTCTCTGTCCTTCCCCTACTCACGCTCTATCCATCTTAAAAATAAATAAACATTAAAAAAAGAAAAAAAGAAAACCCGAAATAAGACAGTAGGATAATAAAGAAAATGGACCTACAAAATAACCAGAAAACAATTAACAAAATGGAAATAGTAAGTCCTTAGCTACCAGTAGTTACTTTAAACATAAAAGAATTAAATTCTTCAATCAAAAGAAATAGAATGGCTGAGCGAATAAATACAAAACAAGATCCAACAAATTCTGAGGAACTTTTTAAAATTTTTATTTAAATTCTAGTTAATTAACATAGTGCAATACTGGTTTCAGGAGTAGAATTCAGTGATTCATCACTTACATACAACACCAGTTCTCATCATAACAAGTGCCCTCCTTAATATGCATCACCCATTTAGCCCATTTCCTACCTACTTCCCTCCATCAACTCTCAGTTTATTCTCTATATAAAAGGACATTTTAAGTAAATGGTAAACCGCTCCCCCAAAAAAGTAAGTGTAGCTATACTCATGGCAGAAAAAAAAGACTTTAAAATAAAATGGTAAAGGGACACAGGTCATTATATATGATAAAAGGGTCAATAAATCAAGAAGATATAACAATTGTGAACATTTGTTTGCCAAGCTTTTAACACTCAACTATATAAAGGAAAAACACATGGAGAAATAAACAATAATACAATAGTAGTTGGGGACTTTAATACACAACTCTCAACAACGAATAGGTTATCCAGAAAATCAATCAGGAAGCAGCAGATTTGAATAACACTATCTGGCTCAAATGGACCTAACAAACATATGCAGAACATTCTATCCAACAACAGCAAAATACACATTTTCAAGCACATTTGGAACATTTGTAGAATAGGCCATATGTTATGCCACAAAACAGGTAAAAACAATATTCAAGATTAAATTATACCAAGTATCATCTCTGAACACAATAGTATAAAACCAGAAATAAATAACATGAGGAAAACTTGAAATTCACACAGAACTTAAGTAACACTCTTCTCAACAACAAATTGATCAAAGAAGAAATTTAAAGGGGAAATTAAAAAGACTTTTTAGATAAATGAAAATGGAAACACAACATATGAGAAATTAGGGGATGCATTAAAAGCAGTTCTAAGAGGGAAGTTCATAACAGTAAACACCTACATTAAGAAGCAATAAAGATCCCAAATAAACAAGCTAATTCTATACCTTAAGGAACTAGAAAAAGAAGAATTAACTGAGTCCAAAGTTAGCACAAGAAAAGAAATGATAAAGATTAGACCATAAATAAAATAAAATAAATAATTAATTAAATAAAATTAAGTTAGATGAGAACAGAAAACCAGTAGAAAAAATTAACCAAGATAAGAGTTGGTTCTTTTAAAAGGTAAAAAAAAATGACAAACTTTTAGATAGACTAAAAAAGAGGAAAGGAAAAAACAGGGAAGACCCAAATCAACAAAAATATAAGTGAAAAATGAGACATTACAACAGATAACACAAATAAAATAGGATAAAATAAAATAAAAAGGATCATAGAAATCTATGAATAACTATACAACAAATTGGACAACCTTGAAAAAATTATTAGAAACATACAATTTAAGAAGACTAATTAAGAAAGAAAAAGAAACTCTGAACAGATCAGTTACTATAAGGATATCAAATCAGTAATGAAAAACCTCCCAATGAAGAAAACCCCAAAACCATATGGCTTCACTGGTAAATTTTACCAAACATTTAAATAAGAATTAATACCAATCATTCCTAAACTCTCCTAAAAAGTCAAAGAGGACAGAACACTACCAAACTCATTTTATGAGGCCAGATTTACCTGATAACAAAACCAGAAAAGTAAACTACTAGAAAAGAAAACTACAGGCCAATATCCCAATAAATATACATGCAAAAATTCTTGATAAAATACTAGCAAGGCAATTTCAGCATCTCATTAAAAGAACCATTCACCATGATCAAGTAGAATTCATTCCTGGGATGTAAGGATGGTGCATCATATGTAAATCAATGTGATTTATCACACTAATAGAATGGAATTGTATAATCATCTTAATAAATGGAGGGAAAGCATTTCACAAAATTCAACATTTATTCATGATTAAAAGTTTTAACAAATTAGTTATAGAAGGAACATATCACAGTATAATAAAGCCTTAAATGACAAATACATAGCCAACATCATACTCAGTGGTGAAAGAATGAAAACTTTTCTTCTAAGATCAGGAACAAGACAAGGGTACCCACTCTCACCACTCCTTTTAAACATAGAAAATATAACTACCGTATGATCCAGCAATTCCACTTCTGAGTATTTATCCAAAGGAAACATTAATCAACATTAATGTGCACCCACGTATCATGACAGCATTATGTACAATATCCAGATCTGAAAACAATCTAAGTGTCCACTAATGATGGTAATGGATAAGGAACACATGCACACAATGGAATGTTATTCATTTTTTAAAAAATGAAATCCTATTATTTGTGACAACATGAATGGACCTTGAATGTATTATGCTAAGTGAAATAAGCCAGAGAGAGAAAGACAGGTACCGTATCATCTCACTTAACTATAGAATCTTGATGAAGAAAAAACAACACTTAGAAAAGAGGATTGGGCTTATGGTTACCCTAGGAGGCAGTAAGGAAAGGGGAAATTGTAGGATCAAAAGTACAAACTTTCAGTTATAAGATAAATAAGTACCATGAATGTACTATAAAACATGATGACTACCGTGAATACTACTGTATGATATATAGGAAAGTTGTGAAGACAGTGAGTACCAAATGTTCTCATCATGGAAAGAAATGTTTTTCTTTATTATTTTATTCTTTCTTTTATTTCTATTGTATGTATATGAGAAGATAAATGTTATTTGAATCTACTGTGGTAATTATTTCACAATATATATAAATCAAACCATTATGCTATGTGCCTTAAACTTATAAAGTAACTGGGAGGTAAAAGATTTTGGGGGAAAAAATTCTGTGGAGAAATAATAGATCATTACTTATTTTATACTGAGTATGAACCATGAAGATTAAAAGCTCATGACAAAATTTCATTCTTTTTTTTTATGGGTAATATTCTATTCTATATATAGGATATATTATATATATATTTTACATATATATATGTAATATATATATACACACATTTGTGCTCTTTCTATAATGTGGCTATTGTTGATAATACTGCTATAAACCCTGGGGGGCATGTGTCCCTTCAACTCAGTATTTTTGTATTCTTTGGGCAAATACCTAGTAGTGCAATTGCAATGATGTGGATGAAGCTAGAGAATATAATGCTAAGCAAAATAAGTCAGTCAAAGAAAGACAAATACAATATGATTTCACTCATATATGGAATTTAAGAAACAAACAAAAAAAACAGAGGAAAAAACAAGAGAGGCAAATCAAGAAATAGACTCTTAACTATAGAGAACAAACTTATGGTTACCAGAGGGGAGTCAGGCTGAGGGGATGAGTTAAATAGGTGATGGAGATTAAGCGGTACACTTGTTGTGATGAGCACCAGGTGTCATATGTAAGTGACGAATCACTAAATTCTATGCCAGAAACAAATACTACTGCTTGTTAACTAACTGAAATTTAAATTCAAATTTGAAGGGGAGGAGCCAAGATGGTGGAACAGTATTGAAGCTTTGTGTGTGTCTCGCGTCCATAAAATACAGCCAGGCCAACACTAAACCATCCTACACACCTAGAAAACCAATTGGAAGATTAACACAACAATCTACACAACCTGAACCACAGAATTCAGCAGGTGCGCAACACAAAGAGCTGAACTTAGGGAGCAAGAAGCCCCGAAGGGTAGGGAACCCCTTTTGTGGGAGGAGAGATGATGGAGATGGGAGAGGGGGAGAGCATACGGGAAAAGCACCCCTCCCCAAAAGCAGCTGGAAAGAAAGTGGAAAATTGGAAACAGCCTCAGGGGCTAAACTGAAAAGGGAGAAAGGAGAAAGGAGAGGGTTTAAATTCCATTAAGACTGTAAACAAGGGGAGCTCAAAGGCTGCAACTCCGCAGCTCCATACCTGGTAGTACTCTGCTGGGAAAGGTGAATCCCCAGGAACAGAGTGGGGTCCGGGAGGTTCTCCGGCCACACAGGGAAAAGCAGTTCCACTGCTGGAAGGACATTTAGTAGAGACTGTTGAAGCCACCTGCTCCCAGCAGACCCTGGAAGGCAGCCACATTCACTGGTGCTGGGGCAAGGTTGTTGAGGGTGAAGCCTGGGGCCATATGTGTGTTCCGATTTTCCGTGGTCCCTAAAATGCTGACGCTACACTGTCTCGCAATCTTTTTTGGAGGCAGGCTGGCACCTGGCCGCAGTCCTTGGGGCACCGGCAACAGCAGGGTCCAGCAGGTGTTCCTAGGTGCAGCTGACATTCAGCCATTGCTCATTCGGCCATTGCTCAGTGAGACCCCCCCCCCCCGCCCTGCAAAGGGGTGGAGTAGGTCAAAACTGCAGTCCTTCAGAAGTAAGCGTCCAGGGAAAACAGCCATATCTGAGACTAAACTCGGGAGAGAGGTACTGCCTGGGGCCTGGTCATGGAGAGTGGAAAAGTGGGGAGTGGACGAGAGCTGAAGATGGAGGACCCGTGAGCGATTGCTGATCCAGAAGAACAGACTGGGTGGCTGGGTGGCTCCATTTTTCACTGCTCCTGCGCATGCACACTGACAAGCACCACAACAATCCACCCCAATAGGCTAGCAGCGCCGTCTAGTGGAGACCGGAGCTGTTACACTGAACCCTGCTCAACTGGGCCAACTTCACTCTTCAGGAACACAACCTCACTGCCGGCTTAATTTATGGACTATAAAGAGCTACATGGACTGACCTCTAGGGGAAAAGTAAGCAATTTCAGTCCTACTTCAATCTGTTAGCAGATTCATCATTCAATTTTTTTCTCTCTCTTTTTCCTTTTACTCTTTTACAATTCTTTAATTTTTCTTGAATACAGAGAGAGAAAAAGCTCATTTTTATTTTCAATTTCTATTAAAAATATCTGTCTTTAATTTTTATTATGTATGTTTTACTTTTGTGTACATTTTTTCAAATTCTACTTTACTTCCATCATTTTATTTTAGTCTACTTCAGTGTACTCACCTTTTCAAATTTTCAAACAATTTCCTTTTTTTCTTTCTTTTTATTTTTTTCTCTTTTTCATTTCTTGTCATTTTCTTGAATTCAGAAAGAGAAAAACTTCATTTTTACTTTCAATTTCTTTTTAAAATATTTTTATTTAATTTTTATTACTATATTTTTTCCTTTTATGTAATTTTTTTCAAATTCTATCTTACTCCCATCATTTTATTTTAGTCTACTACAGTGTATTCACTTTTTCAAATTTTCAAACGATTTCTTTTTTTGTCTTTTCTTTTTTATCTTTTATTTCTTTTTCATTTCTTTTCTTTTTTCTTAAATACAGAAAATGAAAAAATTCATATATTTTTTAAATTTTTATTGAAAATATTTTTCTATAATTTTTTCTACTATATTTTCTACTTTTGTGTATTTTACTCTACTTTAGTGTATTCATTTCTTGAAATTCTCAAACAATTTCTTTTTTTTCTCTCCTCCCCCCTTTTTTTCTGATTCCTTGTTTGTTTCTCTAATCTGTCCAACCACTTTCTACACCCAGACCAAAACACACCTAGGATCTAACATCATCTATGCAATTTGTGAGTGTGTGTGTGTTTAATTTTTAATTTTAATATTTTTTTAATTTTAAATTTTTTAAATTTCAACTTTTCTACCTCATTAATTCCTTTTCTCCCTTCCAAATGACAAAACGAAGGAATTCACCCCAAAAGAAAGAGCACAAAGAAACGACACCCAGGGGTTTAACCAACACAGATACAAGCAAGACGTCTGAACCAGAATTTAGAATCACGACAGTAAGAATACTAGTTGGAGTTGAAAATAGATTAGAATCCCTTTCTGCAGAGATAAAAGAAGTAAAAAATAGAATGAAATTAAAAGTGCATTAACTAAGCTGCAATCATGCAAAGATCCAGTGGTGTCAAGGATGGACAAGACAGAAGAGAGAATCAGTGATATAGAAGACAAACTTATAGAGAATAACAAAGCAGAAAAAAAGAGGGAGATTAAGGCAAAAGAGCACAATTTAAGAATTAGATAAATCAGTGACTCATTAACAAGGAACAACATCAGAATCATAGGGGTCCCAGAGGAGGAAGAGAGAGAAATAGGGGTAGAAGGGTTATGTGAGGAAATCATAGCAGAAAAATCTCCTAACCTGGGGAAAGAAACAGACATCAAAATCCAGGAAGCACAGACCCTCATTAGATTCAACAAAAACCGACCATCAACAAGGCATATCATAGTCAAATTCACAAAATACTCAGGCAAGGAGAGAATCATGGAAGCAACAAGGGGAAAAAAAACGCTTAACCTACAAGGGAAGCCGGGTCAGGTTTGCAGCAGACCTATCCACAGAAACTTGGTAGGCCAGAAAGGAGTGGCAGGATATATTCAGTATGCTGAATAAGAAAAATATGCTGCCAAGAATTCTTTACCCAGCAGGGCTGTCATTCAAAATAGAAGGAGACAGAAAAAGTTTCCCAGACAAACAAAAATTAAAGGAGTTTGCAACCACTAAACCAGCTTTGCAAGAAATTTTAGGGGGACTTCCTGAGGGAAGAAAAGATGAATACACACACACACACACACAAAGCAACAAAAGATTAGAAAGGACCAGAGAACACCACCAGAAAATCCATCTCTACAAGCATCATAATGACAATAAATTCATATGTTTCAGTACTCACTCTAAATGTCAATGGACTCAATGCTCCAATCAAAAGAAATAGGGTAACAGAATGGATAAGAAAACAAGACCCATCTATATGGTGTTTACAAGAGACCCACTTTAGACCTAAAGACACCTACAGATCAAAAATAAGGGGATGGAGAACCATCTATCATGCTAATGGTCAACAAAAGAAAGCCAGAGTGGCCATACTTATATCAGACAATCTAGACTTTAAAATAAAGACAGTATCAAGAGATGTAGAAAGACATTATAGCATAATCAAGGCGTCTATAGACCAAGAAGATCTAACAATTGTAAACATTTATGCACCAAATGTGGAGCACCCAAATATATAAATCAATTAATCACAAACATCAAGAAACTCATCGATAGTAATACCATAATACTAGGAGACTTCAACACCACACTCATAGCGATGGACAGATCATCTAATCAAAAAATCAACAAGGAAACAATGGCTCTGAATGACACATTGGACCAGATGGAGTTAACAGATATATTCAGGACATTTCATCCTAAAGCAGCAGAATATGCATTCTTCTCCAGTGCACATGGAATGCTCTCCAGAATAGACCAGATATTGGGACACAGATCGGCCCTAAGTACAAAAAGATTGAGATCATACTGCGCATATTTTCACATCACAATGCTATGAAACTTGAAATCAACCACAAGAAAAAATTTGGAAAGGTAACAAATACTTGGAGACTGAAGAACATCCTACTAAAGAATGAATGGGCTAACCAAGCAGTTAAAGAAGAAAATAAAAAGTATATAGAAGTCAATGAAAATGATAGCACCACAACCCAAAACCTCTGGGATGCAGCAAAGGTAGCCATAAGAGGAAAGTATATAGCAATCCAGGCCTTCCTAAAGAAGGAAGAAAGATCTCAGATACACAACCTAACCTTATGCCTTAAGGAGCTGGAAAAAGAACAGCAAATAAAACCCAAAACCAGCAGAAGACAGGAAATAATAAAGATTATAGCAGAAATTAGTGTTATCGAAACAAAAAAAAACAAGCAAACAGAACAGATCAATGAAACCAGAAACTGGTTCTTTGAAAGAATTAACAAAATTGAAAAACCACTAGCCAGTTTGATCAAGAAGAAAAAGGAAAGGACCCAAATAAGTAAAATCAAGAATGAAAAAGGAGAAATCACAACCAAAACAACAGAAATAAAAACAATAATAAGAGAATATTATGAGCAGTTATATGCCAACAAAATGGGCAATCTGGAAGAAATGGACAAATTCCTAGAAACATATACACTACCAAAACTGAAATATCAGGAAGAAATAGAAAATTTGAACAGACCCATAACCAGTAAGGAAATCGAATTAGTAATCAAAAATCTGCCAAAAAACAAGAGTCCAGGGCCAGATGGATTTCCAGAGGAATTCAACCAAACATTTAAGGAAGGGTTAACACCTATTCTATTGAAACTCTTCCAAAAAAAAAATAGAAATAGAAGGAAAACCTCCAAACTCTTTCTATAAAGCCAGCATTACCCTGTTTCCAAAACCAGACAGAGACCCCACTAAAAAAGGAGAATTGTAGACCAATTTCCCTGATGAATATGGATGCAAAAATCCTCAACAAGATATTAGCCAACCGGATCCAACAATACATTAAAAAAATTAGTCACCACGACCAAGTGGGATTTATGCCTGGGATGCAGGGCTGGTTCAATGTCCACAAAAAAATTAATGTGATTAATCACATCAATAAAATATAGGACAAGAACCATATGATCCTCTCAATAGATGCAGAGAAAGCATTTGACAAAATACAGCATCCTTTCTTGATATAAAACCCTCAAGAAAGTAGGGATAGAAGGAGCATACCTCGAGATGATAAAAGCCATATACAAGCGACCCAACGCTAATATCATCCTAAATGGGGAAAAACTAAGAACTTTCCCCCTAAGGTCAGGAAGAAGACAGGGATGTCCACTCTCACCACTGTTATTCAACATAATATTGGAATTCTTAGCCTCTGCAATCAGACAACACAAAGAAATAAAAGGCATCCAAATCGTCCAGGAGAAGGTCAAACTTTCACTCTTCACAGATGACATGATACTCTATGTGGAAAACCCAAAAGTTTACACCAAAACACTGCTAGAACCGATTCATGAATTTAGCAAAGTTGCAGGATATAAAATCAGTGCACAGAAATCGGTTGCATTCCTATTTGCCAACAATGAAGCGACAGAAAGAAAAATCAAGGAACCAATCCCATTTACAGTTGCACCAAAACCCATAAAATACCTAGGAATAAATCTAACCAAAGAGGTGAAAAATCTATACACTGAAAACTATAGAAAGCTAATTAAAGAAAATGAAGAAGATACAAGGAAATGGGAAAAGATCCCATGCTCCTGGATAGGAAGAACAAATATTATTAAAATGTATATATTATCCAAAGCAATCTACATATTCAATGCAAACCCTATCAAAGTAACACCAGCGTTCTTCACAGAGCTAGAACAAATAATCCTAAAATTTGTATGGAACCAGAAAAGACCCCAAATAGCCAAAGTAATCTTGAAAAAGAAAATCAAAGCAGGAGGCATCACAATCCTGGACTTCAAGCCATACTACAAAGCTGTAATCATCAAGACAGTATGGTACTGGCACAGGAACAGACACTCAGAACAATGGAATAGAATAGAGAACTCAGAATTGGACCCACAAACGTATGGCCAACTAATCTTTGACAAAACAGGAAAGAATATCTAATGGCATAAAGACAGTCTCTTCAGCAAGTGGTGCTGGGAAAAATGGACAGTGACATGCATAAGAATGAACCTGGACCACTTTCTTACACCATACACAGAAATAAACTCAAAGTGGATGAAAGACCTCAAGGTAAGACAGGAAGCCATCAAAATCCTCGAAGAGAAAGCAGGCAAAAACCTATTTGGCCTTGGCCGTGGCAACTTCTTACTCAACACATCTCTGGAGGCAAGGGAAACAAAAGCAAAAATGAATGACTGGGACCTCATCAAAATAAAAAGCTTCTGCACAGCAAAGGAAACAATCAACAAAACTAAAAGGCAACTGACAGAATGGGAGAAGATATTTACAAACGACGTATCACATAAAGGGTTAGTATCCAAAATCTACAAAGAACTTATCAAACACAACACCCCAAAAAACAAATAATCCAGTGAAGAAATGGGCAAAAGACATGAATAGACACTTCTCCAAAGAAGACATGGCCAACCAACACATGGAAAAATGCTCAACATCACTCATCATCAGGGAAATACAAATAAAAACCACAATGAGATATCACCTTACACCTGTCAGAATGGTTAACAGTAACAACTCAGGCAACAGATGTTGGCAAGGATGTGGAAAAGAGGATCTCTTTTGCATTGTTGGCGGGAATGCAAGCTGGTGCAGCCGCTCTGAAAAACAGTGTGGACATTTCTCAAAAAACTAAAACTAGGGGCGCCTGGGTGGGTCAGTCGGTTAAGCGGCCGACTTCGGCTCAGGTCATGATCTCGCGGTCCGTGAGTTCGAGCCCCGCGTCGGGCTCTGTGCTGACAGCTCAGAGCCTGGAGCCTGTTTCGGATTCTGTGTCTCCCTCTCTCTGACCCTCCCCTGTTCATGCTCTGTCTCTCCCTGTCTCAAAAATAAATAAAATGTTAAAAAAAAAACTTTAAAAAAAAAAAAACTAAAAGTAGAACTACCCTACGACCCAGCAATTGCACTACTAGGCATTTATCCAAGAGATACAGGTGTGCTGTTTTAAAGGGACACATGCACCCCCATATTTATAGCAGCACTATCAACAATAGCCAATGTATGGAAAGAGCCCAAATGTCCATCGATGGATGAATGGATAAAGAAGATGTGGTACATAGATACAATGGAATATTGCTCAGCAATCAAAAAGAATGAAATCTTGCCATTTGCAACTACATGGATGGAACTGGAGGGTATTATGCTAAGTGAAATTAGTCAGTCAGAGAAAGACAAAAATCATATGACTTCACTCATATGAGGACTTTAAGAGACAAAACAGATGAACATAAGGGAAGGGAAACAAAAATAATATAAACAGGGATGGGGACAAAACAAAAGGGACTCATAAATATGGAAAACAAACTGAGGGTTGCTGGAGGGGTTGTGGGAGGGAGGATGGGCTAAATGGGTAAAGAGCATTAAGAAATCTACTCTTGAAATCATTGTTTCACTATATAGTAACTAATTTGGATGTAAATTTAAAAAAATAAAAAAATAATGTTAAATTATAATAAATAAATAAATAAATAAATAAATAAATAAATAAAAATACCAATTTCGAGGGGAATAAAGCATGGGGAAAGAGCTTTAAGCTTACCTAATTAAAACTACACTGTGCTGGGACGCCTGGGTGGCTCAGTCGGTTAAGCGTCCGACTTCAGCTCGGGTCACAATCTTGCGGTCCGTGAGTTCGAGCCCCACATCGGGCTCTGTGCTGACTGTTCAGAGCCTGGAGCCTGTTTCAGATTCTGTGTCTCCCTCTCTCTCTGACCCTCCCCCGTTCATGCTTTGTCTCTCTCTGTCTCAAAAATAAATAAACGTTAAAAAAAAAAAAACTACACTGTGTTGAAATGAACTTCTTTCAAGTAACATCTTCATTAAAATCTACATGTTGGTTAAAAAAAATAGGTCATGAATAAAGGAAACAGGAGCTCTAAGAAAAATGAACAAAATACTATTGGACAACCTTAATCACATACTCTTGAGAGGCAAGACTTTGAGTAACCATGTATTTGATAACTTAGAAAAATTTTGTCAAACTAACAAGTATAGTGACATTGATTGGCTGCCCCTAACTGAACTAGGTATAGTAATAAATGAAGAGTGTAAGTTCAGGGATTCAAATTCCCAGCTGAAGCAACACATAAATGACTGAAAGCTTCTATGTATACCTTGAAAGAAACTCATCTGCAGCCGCAGAGACGGCAGTGCTGAAAATCAAACCAAGTGTTTCATCCTGCAAGTGGCTAAATTATAACACAAATTAAATTTCCAACTCTCTGGATATCTCCTCTTAAAATGAGGACATTGGGAAATATCGGAATCCTGAGAGTTGGAATGAGGACATGTGGGAAGAATGATGTAGTTGGAGACACAGAGTCTGTAAATTCTAATGTGTCTACTTTGCCAGTAAGAGCAGCCTCTCCACCCCTGTCTGAAGAGATTAAGCCTGCTTTGCCTGAGGAAACTGTAATGGCTCCCCTGAGATAGTTGGCTTACAAGACACTGATGGTTCTCCCCAAAAACCATCCACTCCCCCTCATTTTTGGTTCTACATCTAAGACTAGACTTAAGTCACAACAGGCTCCAAAAAGTGAGGTAAAAAGTGTGGTCAACGAAGAGAGAACACCACATTCCAAAAGAAGTACATGACATTTCCAATTTATACCAGAAGAAATAGGGGAAATAGGGGAAAATCATGGGTAAATGTAGTCTCAATAGTTTATTTTTGCTTTTGTTTCCCTTGCCTTAGAAGACATATCTAGAAAAATGTTGCTATGACTGATATAAAAGAGATTACTGCCTATGTTTTCTGCTAGGATTTTTATGGCTTCATATCTCACATATAGATCTTTAATCCATTTTGAGTTTATTTTTCTGTATGATATTAGAAAGTGGTCCAGTTTAATACTTTTGCATGTAGCTGTCCAGTTTTCCCAATACCATTTATTGATGAGACTCTTTTGCCATTGTATATTCTTGCCTCCTTTGTCATAGATTGACTGGCCGTATAAGCATGGGTTTATTTCTAGACTCTCTATTCTATGCCATTGATCTATGTGTCTATCTTGTGCCAGTCACATACTGTTTTGATTACCACATGTTTGTAGCATATCATGAAATCAGATTGTGATACCTCCAGTTTGTTCTTCTTTTTCAAGAGTGCTTTGGCTATTCAGGGTATTTTGTGGTTCCATACAAATTTTAGTATTAAAAAGATTTTGCACAGTAAAAGAAACCATAAAAAAAAAACCAAAAAGGCAAACTACTGAACGACAGAAGATATTTCCAAATTATATATCCAATAAGAGTTTAATAAACAAACATATAAACAGCCAAAACAACTCAACACACACACACACAAAAATGGGCAGAGGAACTGAATAGACATTTTTCCAAAGACATAGAAATGGCCAATAGACACATGAAAAGATATTCAACATCACTAATCATCAGGGAAATGCAAATCAAAACCACAATGAGACATGACCTTATACCTCAAAATGGCTAAAATCAAAAAGACAAGTAATAAAAAGTATTGGTGAGGATGTGAGGAGAAAGTAACTCTTATGCACTATTGGTGGAAAGGTAAATTGGTACAGCCATTGTGGGAAACTGTATGGAGGTTCCTCAGAAAAATTAAAAACAGAAATACTATATGATTGATTGATTCTAATAATGGGCATTTCCCCCAAAGAATATAAAAGCACTAATTCAAAAAATATGCTTCCCCATGTTTTTTTGTAGCATTTATAATAGCCAGGGTATGAAAGCAACCTAAGCATCTTTTGATAGATGAATGGGTAAAAAAGATGTGTGTGTGTGTGTGTGTGTGTGTGTGTGTGTGTGTGTGTAATATTACATAGCCATAAAAAAGGATAAGATCTTGGGGCGCCTGGGTGGCTCAGTCGGTTAAGCGTCCGACTTCAGCTCAGGTCACTATCTCGCGGTCCGTGATTTCGAGCCCCGCGTTGGGCTCTGGGCTGATGGCTCAGAGCCTGGAGCCTGCTTCCGATTCTGTGTCTCCCTCTCTCTCTGCCTCTCCCTTGTTCATGCTCTGTCTCTCTCTGTCTCAAAAATAAAAAACGTTAAAAAAATTATTAAAAAAAAAAAGGATAAGATCTTGCCATTTGCAACATCAATGGACCTAGAGGGTATTATGCTAACTGAAATAAGTTAGAGAAAGACAAACACCATATGAAATAAAAGAAACAAATAAACAAAAAGCAGATTCAGACCCATAAATACAGAGAACAGATAGTTTCCAGGGGAAATAGGATGGTAAGACAGGCAAAATGGGTAAAGAGGTATGAGAGGTACAGGTTTCCAGTTTGGGAAGAAATAAGTAACAGGAATAAAGGAACAGTATAGTCAATGATATTAAATAGTATTTTATGGTGACAGATGGTAGCTATGCTGGTGGGGAACATAACATAAAGTATAGAGATGTTGAATCACTATATCGTACACTTGAAACTAATGTAACATTGCGTATCAGCTATACTCCAAAAGAATTTATAAAAAAACGAGTGTGAGGAAATTGTAGAAGGAACATAAAGTTAGATCAGGCCAAATTTTCATATATGAACCCACTAAGCAGAGATTCTGGATTAATACTGCAGTTTGGGAAGTTAGAAAATATCCAGTAATTTGGTTCATTGACAAAAACATAGACCAAAAGGTAGCCTATACTAAATGAAGTTGACTTGTGACTTGACTTGGTATAAGGTCAAAGAAAGGATTCAAAGGCTTGGATATCTTAAAGGTAGAATGGATTTATCATTTAAGACATTCTCACTCACTCCAAGGTGGTCCAGAGGACACACCCTTCACCATGACTGTAAGAAAAAAAATTGTGAGTAGAGTCCTAGAATCTTTGAAGGGTTCTGTGGTTGTTCTTGTCCATAGGCTAGAAAGTAGAGTGAGAATTGCTGCTAACTGAATTGAGAAACCTTGAAATTATGGAAATAATTGAATCCCAGGGTGTCAGGGGCCAAGTGATAGCACTTAAAGGAAAGATGGGCATGGTTACTGTTAAGGACAGCAGAGTCAAAGCAGTATTCAGAAGAGTCTGACTCACAGATTTATGGCATTGGCTAGATGATTGTAGTGTCCTTAGAAGTAAAAGTATGGCAGTCTAGTAATTCTTACTTGAACCATATAAGTAGAAGAGTTCCAGGTCAAGCAAACTGAAGTCTAATTTGAATTAGAAAAGCAGAGTCACAATCCCTCAGTCTGTCCCCAGAAGTGTGCCAGTTTCCTGATCCAGAACACCTTGAATAAAGACAGGCTGCATCCCCTTGAGGAAGGATCCTCAGACTCCTACAGAAATTTATACTATTAATTTTTCGTTCAGCCTTTTTCCAGGGTGACTGCATTGAGGGAAATGAAATAACCATACTTTGGGGGTATTATAAGACAATGGCTCTGTACTGACACTAATTTTAGGAGACTCAAAATGTTATTGTGATCCGCCAATCAGAGTATAGACTTATGGAGGTCATGTGATCAATTTAAATTTAACTCAGGTCTATTTCACTTGGTCCAGTAGGTCCTCAGACCCATCCTGTGGTTATTGCCTCAGTTCCAGAATGTCTGATTGGAAGAGACATATTCAGCAACTGGCTGAATCACTATTGTGGTTCTATAACCTGTGGAGTGAGGGCTATTAAGTTAAAACAAGTAGAAACTGCTAGAACTTGTCTTTACTTAGGACAAATAAACCAGATAATAAACCAAAAGCAATAATATATTTCTATAGGGATTCAGAGATTAGTGCCACCATCAAGGACTTAAAGGATGCAGGAATTTTTATTCTCACCACATCCCCATTCAACTCACCTATGTGACCCATGCAGAAAACAAATAGATCTTGGAGAGTGAAAGTGGATTATCATAAGCTTAACCAGGTGGTGACTCCAATTGCAGCAGCTGTACTAGGTGTGTTTTCATTGCTTGAGCAAATTAACACAACCCCTCATACTTGGTATACAGCTATTGTTTCTGACAAATGCTTTTTTCTCCTCCAAATCTGTTAATATAGACCACTGGAAGTAGTTTGCTTTCAGCTGCCCAAACTAGAAATACACCTTCACTGTCTGATGTCAGGCATATGTCAACTCTTTAGCCTTTTGCCATAATTTCATCTGCAAGAATCTTGATCACCTTTCTCTTCCACAAGATATCACACTGGTCCATTACATTAATTACATTATGATCATTAGACCCAACAAGCAACAAGTTGCAAGTTCTCTCGATTTATTGGTAAGATATTTGCATATCAGAGGGTAAGGGATAAATCTGACAAAACTCAGGGGTCCTCTATCTCAGTAAAATTTCTATGGGTCCCATGAGCACCAATTCTGTCCCCTTGATCTAGCAGAGCATATGTAGCCCAACTATCAAAGGATGACCTTTGCAATATTCAAAAGGAGGTCGTTATGGCATTACTACCATTTCTGGGTTCCAAGCCTTCACTATTTCCAGTGCAATCATCTGGAAAACTAGTATTTGTCAATATCTTCTGGAGGTAGTGTGGCAAAGTGGTTAGAAACCCTCATTCTTTGGCTTTTTGAATTTGAACAAGTTGTTTAAATTTTCAGTGTCACAATTTCTACGTTTTAAAAATAAAAATAATAGTACTCACCACTAAATCTGTTGGGCAGATTAAATGAGAAAATGTATATGTAGCTCTTCATGAGTTTCCAGGTTTAAGAAATGTTTATGCTGTTCCTTTTCTCATTATATATCAGAAATGAACATAGCTCTCCTAACAAAGTAAAGCCAAGAAACTTCCTCCCATGATCTTATATGTATAAAAGTGATATTGCTATTAAGGAAATCTAGATTTTATCCATTTTTAACAACCACAGTACTTTACTAATTCACACTGGATTTTACAAATGCTAAGAATTTTTTTTCTTTGCATGCTAATGAGGTCAACCTATGTTTCCATGCAGTACTTGAATCTCTATTTTTTTCCATTTAAAAATGTTAAAGTAATTCATGCATATGATCAAAAAAACCAAAACTAAATGTATAATGGAATTTAGTGCTTTCCTATTGAGTTGATTTTCTATCCGTAACTCTTCCATAAAAGTGACACCATGATCAACTTGTTGACGTTCTTCCAGATATAGATGTTAGATTCTCTCTCTCTCTCTCCCTTTTACTTTTCCTACATTATTAGTTCGATGATATTCACATTGATCTCCATTTTTATTTCCTTATATATGTCAGGACATTGAAACACAAAAGTTCACTTTATTCTTTTTAATATCTGCATGATATACTGTTATAGGAATATCCTATCATTTTATTTATAATTTTTTGCTGCTAAACATTGTTTAAATTAATATTTTATACATATGTTTTCACACACATGTACCTGTACATAAATTCTTAGAACTAGCAATGTAGGTTATAAATAGTATACTTTTTTCCATAATGGGTTATAAGAATTTTTATTCTCATTAAAAGTTTAAGTAATATGGAGGGGCACATGGGTGGCTCAGTCAATTCAGTGTCTAAGTCTTGATTTGAGCTCAGCTCATAATCACACATTTCATGAGTTTGAGCCCCACTTGGACTTTTCACTGACAGGACAGAGCCTGTTTGGATTCTGTGTGTCCCTACCTCTCTACACCTCTCCTGCTCTCTCTCTCCCCACCTCTCTCTCTCTCTCTTTCTCTCTCTCTCTCAAAAATGAATAAGTAAACTTTTTTTTTTTTGGGGGGGGGGGACAGAGAGAAACAGAGCATGAACGGGGGAGGGGCAGAGAGAGAGGAGACACAGAATCGGAAACAGGCTCCAGGCTCCGAGCCATCAGCCCAGAGCCTGACGCGGGGCTCGAACTCACGGACCGCGAGATCGTGACCTGGCTGAAGTCGGACGCTTAACCAACTACGCCACCCAGGCGCCCCATAAGTAAACTTTTTAAAAAAAGTTTAAGGAGTATGGAATGTCCCACACTTTCATCATTAAAATAACCAATTAATTTTTTGAACAATTAAGTAGATGAAAATGGTATCTCAAATGAGTTCAGTAAAGTCTCAGGATACAAAATTCATATATAGAGTCTGTTGCATTTCTGTATACTAATTATGAAACAACAGAAAGGGAAATTAAGAAAATAATCCCATTACAATTTCACAAAACCCATAATTGCACCAAAAACCATAAGATACCTAGGAATAAACCTTTACAAACAGGTAAAAGATCTGTACTCTGAAACTACAAAAAAAATGATTTAAAAAAATGAAGAGGACACAAAGAAATGGAAAAACATTCTATTCTC
This sequence comes from Panthera tigris, assembly GCF_018350195.1. NCBI lineage: Eukaryota > Metazoa > Chordata > Mammalia > Carnivora > Felidae > Panthera > Panthera tigris. Next base: position 108,259,495 of record NC_056667.1, on the reverse strand, counting down.
ACGAATTGGAAGAAGAAATATTGTCAAAATGTCTATACTACCCAAAGCAATCTACACATTTAATGCAACCCTTATCAAAATACCAACAGCATTTTTCACAGAACTAGAACAATCTTAAAGCTTGTATGGAACCATAAAAAGGTCAGTAATTATACAAATATATATAGATATACAATTAGAAAAGAAAAAGAAAGAAAGAAAGAAAGAAAGAAAGAAAGACAAAAGAAAGAGGGGAAGAATCTAATGATTTTACTGGTGAATTCTAACAAACATTTAAAGAATTAACCACCAGTTTTTTTCAAACTCTTCCAAGAAATTGAGGAGGAGAAAGCATTCCTAAATTCATTTTACAAGGCCAAGCATTATCCTGATACCAAAAACAGATAAAGAAAAAGCAAGAAAATAAAACTATAGGCCAATATTCCTGATGAATATAGATGCAAAAATTCTCAGTAAAATACCAGCAAATTGAATTTGACAGCATATTAAAACAATTATACCCCATGATCAAGTAGGATTCATCCCTGGGATGCAGAGATGGTTCAACATTTACAAATCAATAAAGTGATAAACCATATTAATAAAATGAAAGATAAAACCTATATAATATTCTTCATAGATGCAGAAAATCCATTTAACAAATTCAATATCCTTTTATGATAAAATTCTCAAGAAATTGTATATAAAAGGAATGTACTTCAATATAATGAAAGCTATATATAACCCTACACCTAACATTATATTCCATAATGAGAATTTGAAAGCTTGTCCTCTAAGATCAGAAACAAGGTAATATTCTCACTGTCACCACTACTATTCAACACAGTACTAGAAGTTCTAGCCACAGCAATAAAGTAAGAAAAGAGGTAAGAACTATTTAAACACTAAAGGAAAAAGTAAAATTATAACTGCTGATGATATAATCTTATATATATATAGAAGACCCCAAAGACTCCACTAAAAGAAAAATAAAGAAAACACCTGTTAAGAGGTGGCAGTTCAAGATGTCAGTAAAGAAGACCCTGATTTTATCTACTCCCACAGACACACCAAATCTGTAACTGCATACAGAACAGTCCTCTCTGAAAAAGACCTGAAAACTAGCTGAACTTCTTAATTCCTGAGCTCTTCCACATTAGCTCACATTTAGTGAATTAATCCACAAGTGGAAGGATCTCACAGATACAGAGTACATTACCAAGGAACAGGGATTCAAGCTCCACACCAAGCACACTGGAGAGATAAGCCCCAAAAAACTCTGGCTTGGTAACTAATAGAGCTTATGTCAAAGAGAAAGAAAAACTGTAGGAAACTGAGACTTCCCCTCTGGAGCTCATGCACCAAGTCACCCCAATATTCAGCTCAAAAGCAGCAGGTGGAAAAGTGCTTAAACCATATACAAAAAAGATTTATTGGTTAAAGTTAAAGCATCTGCCAGAGGGGCTGGAATCTATTGGAACTCTCTCTGGGGATGGGAGAACTGGCAATGGCCACTTTTTGTGCTCTCCCTCTACCTTGTGTTGTCTGCCTCACTCCTGTACTCTCTGTGTTGCCTCACTCCTATCAAACCCAGCAGGAGACTGTGCCCTAGCATAGTTTCCCTGAAGCCCGACCCCACCAAGACTGGCTGGCAGATGTTATGCAGCTCAGCACTACTTTGCAGCTCTGTCCTGACCCAAAGCACTCCATGGCCCCACAAAATATAGTAAGTGAATGTAGTCCACACAACAGGTATACTTTAAACACCTGGCACTGGTGGCCAGCTTGTGCTTCTGGGCCCAATGGGAGAAAGTGTTCTTGAAAAGCTACCACCCCAGGACATTGCAAAGACAGCAGACTGAAAAACAACCCACCTATTTTTTTTCTAGATTTTATGTATGTATGTATGTATTTATTTATTTATTTATATTATTGAAGTATAATTAACATACAGTGTTATATTAGTTTCAGGTATACAATATAATGATTCAAGAATTCTATACATTACCCAGTGCTCATCATGATAACAGTACTCTTAATTCCCTTTATCTATTTTATCCATTCCCCCATTCACCTCCCCTTTAGCGTCCACCAGTTCTCTGTATTTAAGTGTGGTTTTTAGTTTATCTTTTTTTTTTCTTTGTTCATTTCGTTTCCTTCTTAAATTCTACATATGACTGGAATTATATGGTATTTTTCTCTGTCTGACTTATTTTACTTAGCATTTTACCTTCTATGTCCATCAGATTTGTTGTGAATGGCAATATTTCATTCATATTTATGGCTGAGTAATATTCCATTGTCTCTAAATATACCACATCTTTATCCATTCATCTATTGGTGGATACTTGGATTGTTTCCATATCTTGGTTATTGTAAACAATGATGCAATAAATATAGGAAAGCATATATCTATTGAATTAGTGTTTTCATATTCTTTGGGTAAATAGTAGTGGAATGACTGAATCACATGGTAATATTATTTTTAATTTTTTGCAGAACCTCTATACTGCTTTCTATGGTGGCTGCACCAGTATGCATTCCCACCAACAGTGCATGAGGCTTCCTTTTTCTCCACATCCTTGCCAACATTTATTTCTTGCTTTTTTGATTATAGCCATTCTGACTAGTGTGAGGTGATATCTCATTGTTTTTTGTTTTCATTTTTTATGATGAATAATGTTGAGCATCTTTTCATATGTCTATTAGCCATGTGTATGTCTTCTTCTGAAAAATGTACATTCAAGTCCTCTGCCTTATTTTTCTCCCTTTGGTGTTGAGTTTCATACATTTTTCATGTATTTTGGATATAAACCTCTTACTGATATATCATTTGAAAATATCTTCTCCCGTTCAATGGTTGTATTTTTGTTTTGTTGCTGGTTTCCTTCGCTGTGCAAAAGCATTTTATTTTGATGTATTGTCAGTTTAATTTTGCTTTTATTTCCCTTACCTGAGGAGACATATCTAGAAAAATGTTGCTATGTCTGATGTCAAAGAGATTACTGCCTTTGTTTTCTCCTTGGGGTTTTATGACTTCAGGTCAAAATTTAAGTCTTTAATCCATTTCAGGTTTCTTTTTGTGCATGTTTTAAGAAAGTGTTTTTAAGAAAGTGGTCAGTTGTCCCAACACCATTTGTTGAAGTGATATTTTTCCTCATTGTATATTCTTTCTTCCTTTGTCATATACATATTGACCATATAAGCATAGGTTTATTCCTGGGCTCTCTGTTCTGTTCTATTGATCTGTGTGTCTATGTTTGTGCTAGTACTATACTGTTTTAATTACTAGAGTTTTGTAATGTATCTTTAAATATGGGATTGTAATACTTTCAGCTTTGTTCTTTTTTCTCAAGATTGTTTGGCTGTTGAGGGCCTTTTTAATCCAATCAAAACAGAGGATAGTTAAGTGGATTTAATAATAATAATGATAATAATAATAACAACAATAATAATAAAAGATGAATCAATACAGTGCCTACAAGATATTGCAAGGACACACATAAAATGAAAGTAAAGGAACGAAAAAGTTGTTTCATATAAGTGAAAATGAAAAGAAATCTGGTGTAGCTGTACTCATATCAGACAAAATGATCTTTAAAATAAAAACTGTAATAAAAGACAAAGATGACTTATCAGAAGACCATGGGGGAGGGGAGGGAAAAAAAAAGTTAGAGAGGGAGGAAGCCAAATCATAAGAGACTCTTAAAAACTGAGAATAAACTGAGAGTTGATAGGGGGTGGGAAGGAGGGGAAAGTGGGTGATGGGCATTGAGGAGGGCACCTGTTGGGATGAGCACTGGGTGTTGTATGGAAACTAATTTGACAATAAATTTCATTTAAAAATTATTTTAAAAAGACAAAGATGAGCATTGCATAATGAAAAGGAGTCAAACCAGCAAGAAGATATAACATTTGTAAATATGTATGCACCCAACATAGGAGAACCTAAATATATAAAGCAAATATTAACAAAACTAAAGAAGGAAATTGACAGCAATACAATGTTAGTGGGGGACTTATCCTGACTTACATCAATGGATAGTTTATCCAGACAGAAAATAAAAGGAAGCATAGCCTTAAGCAACACATTAGACCAGATGGACTTGATAGATATATACAAAATATTCTATCTAAAAGCAGAGTACACATTATTTTCAAGTGCACAAAAAAACAGACCATGTATTAGGCCAAAAAACAAGTTTTAATAAATTTAAGGATATTGAAATCATATCCAACACTTTTTCAGACCACAATGGTATGAAACTGTAAATCAGTCGTCTTAGAAAGAAAACTGGAAAAATCACAAATATGTGAAGGTTAAACAACATGCTACAGCACAACCAAAGACCAACAGAGAAATTGATGGAAAAAAATATAAAAAAAAACTTGAAACGAATGAAAATAAAAATATAATATTCCAAAATCTATGGAGTACACCGAAAGCACTTCTAATAAGAAAGTTTATAGTGATACATGCAAACCACAAGATGACAAGAAAATCTCAAATAAACAATCTAACTTCACACCTAAAGGAACTAGAAAAAATGAACTATTGGGACCTTACCAAGGTAAAAACCATCTGCACAGTGAAAGAAACAATTAACAAAACTATAAGGCACCGATAGAATGGGGGAAGATATTTGCAAATGACATATTGGATAAAGGGTTAGTACACAAAATCTGTAAAGAACTTACCAAGCTCAACACCCATAAAACAAATAATACAGTTAATAAATGGGCAGAAGACATTAATAGACACTTTTTCAAAGAAGACCTCCAGGTCGCTAACAGACATGAAAAGATGCTCACCATCACTCATCATCAGGGAAATCAAATCAAAACCACAATAGGTACCACCTCATACCTGTCAGAATGACTAAAGTGAACAACTCAGGAAACAACAGATGTGGTGATGAGAAAAGGAAAAGGAAACACAGAGAAAAGGAAACACTTTTGAACTGTGGGTTGGAATTCAAACTGGTACAGCCAATCTGGAAAACAGTATAAAGGTTCCTCGAAAACCTAAAAATAGAACTACCCTATGACCCAGCAATTACACTACTAGGTATTTATCCAAAAGATACAAAAATGCTATTTGAAGGTGCACATGCCCCCCAATGTTTATAATAGTGCTATCAATAATAGCCAGATTATGGAAAGAGTCCAAATGTCCATTGACTGTAAATTGATAAAGAAGATGTGATATGTATGTATGTATGTATGTATGTGTATATGCATATATATGTAATGGAATACTACTCTGTGATCTAAAAGAATCAAGTCTTGCCATTTGTAACAATGTGGATGGAACCAGAATGTACTATGCTAAGTGAAATAAGTCAGCCAGAGAAAGATAAACACCGTATGATTTCACTCATACATGGAATTTAAGAAACAAAACAGTTGAACATAGGGGAAGGGAAGGAAAAATAAGATAAAAACAGAGAGGGAGGCATTCATGAGGGGACTTGTTGGGATGAGCACTGGGTGTTATATGTAAGTGATGAATCACTAAATTCCATTCGTGAAACTATTATTACACTATATGTTAACTAACTTGAATTTAAATTAAAAAAAAAACAATTACATACCAACAATTTGGACAACCTAATGAACATGAAAAAAAATCTTGAAAATGCAATCTTCCAAGACTAAATCATGATGACATAGAAAATCTGAAGATTGACTACATATTCAATGCAACCCCTACCAAAATAACACCAGTATTCTTCACAGAGCTAGAACAAATAATCCTAAAATTTTTATGGAACCAGAAAAGACCCCAAATAGCCAAAGCAATCTTAAAAAGAAAACCAAAGCAGGAGGCATCACAATCCCAGACTTCAAGCTGTACTACAAAGCTGTAATCATCAAGACAGTATGGTACTGGCAGGAAAACAGACACTCAGATAAATGAAACAGAATAGAGAACCCAGAATTGGACCCACAAACGTATGGCCAGCTAATCTTTGACAAAGCAGGAAAGAATATCCAATGGCATAAAGACAGTCTCTTTAGCAAGTGGTGCTGGGAAAACTGGACAGCGATATGCAGAAGAATGAACCTGGACCACTTTCTTACACCATACACAGAAATAAACTCAAAGTGGATGAAAGACCTCAATGTAAGACAGGAAGCCATCAAAATCCTTGAGGAGAAAGCAGGCAAAAACCTCTTTGACCTTGGCTGTGGCAACTTCTTACTCAACACGTCTCTGGAGGCAAGGGAAACAAAAGCAAAAGTGAACTACTGGGACCTCATCAAAATAAAAACCTTCTGCGCAGCAAAGGAAACAATCAGCAAAGCTTAAATTCAACCAACAGAATGGGAGAAGATATTTGCAAACGACGTATCAGATAAAGGGTCAGTATCCAAAATCTATAAAGAACTTATCAAACTCAACACCCAAAAAACAAATAATCCAGTGAAGAAATGGGCAAAAGACATGAATAGACACTTCTCCAAAGACATCCAGATGGCTGACCAACACATGAAAAAAAATGCTCAACATCACTCATCATCAGGGACATACAAATCAAAACCACAATGAGATACCACCTTACACCTGTCAGAATGGCTAACATTAACAATTCAGGCAACAGATTTTGGCAAGGATGCAGAGAAAGAGGATCTTTTCTGCACTGCTGGCGGGAATGTAAGCCGGTGCAGCCACTCTGGAAAACAGTATGGAGGTTCCTCAAAAAACTAAAAATGGAACTACCCTACAACCCAGCAATTGCACTACTAGGTATTTATCCAAGGGATACAAGTGTGCTCTTTCAAAAGGGTGCATGCACCCCAATGTTAATAGCAGCACCATCAACAATAGCCAAAGTATGGAAAGAACCCAAATTTCCATCTATGGATGAATGGATAAAGAAGATGTGGTATATATATATATATATATATATATATATATATCCACACACAATGGAGTATTACTCAGCAAGCAAAATGAATGAAATCTTGCCATTTGCAACTACATGGATGGAACTAGAGGGTATTATGCTAAGCAAAATTAGTAAGAAAACGATCAATATCATGTGACTTCACTCATATGAGGACTTTAGGACACAGAACAGATGAACATAAGGGAAGGGAAGGAAAAATAATATAAAACATGGAGGGGGACAAAACATAAAAGACTCTTAAATATGGAGAACAAACAGAGGGTTACTGGAGGGGTGTGGGAGGGGGGATGGGCTAAATGGGTAAGGGACATTAAGAATCTACTCCTGAAATCTTTGTTGCACTATATGCTAATTTGGATGTAAATTAAAAAAAAATCTAATTAAAAGATTAAATAAATAAATAGAAAATCTTAAGATTGATTACCAGCAAGGAGGGTGATTCAATAATCATAAGCCTCCATTCAACATAAGTTCAGGACCAGATGGTTTCACCCTTAAATTCTACATAACGTTTCAAAAATATATAATAGCTATCCTTCCCAAACTCTTCCAAAAATATGAATGAAGGGAATTCTTCCAAACTCATTTTACAAGGCCAACATTACATTGACACCAAAACCAGGACACTGCATTCACAAACACACACACACACACACACACACACACACACACACACACAATTACAGTCTTATTCCTGATGGACATACATGCAAAAATCCTCAAAAAAAATTAGCCAACCAAATTTAACAATTCATTAGAAAAATTATATACCAGGATCAAATGGGATTTATTCAAGAAATGAAAGAATGATTCAACTTCAACAAATCAATTAATTTAATCCACCACATTAACAAAATGAAGGATAAAAATTATATGATCATCTCAATAAATGCAGAAAAAGCATTTGACAAAATTCAATGCCCATTTATGAATTTACAAAATTGTGCATAGAAAGAACATATCTCAACATAAAAGCCATGTATGACGAGTCCACAATTAACATCATATTCAAATGGTGAAAAGCTGAAAAATTTTCCTCTAAGATTAGTTCCCACCACTTTCATTCAGCATAATATTGGAAGTCCTAACTCAAGCAATTAGTCAAGAAAAAGAAATAAAAGACATCCAAATTGGAAGTAAAAAAAGGAAAACTGTCACTATTTGTGGACAACATGATTTTGTAAATTGAAAAATCCTAGATTACATCAAAAAAGATTACACCTGTTAGCATAAATGAATTCGGTATAGTGACAGAATTCAAAATCAATATACAAAAGTTTGTTGTATTTTTATGATAAACAATGAACTATCAGAAAGAGAAATTAAGAAAGCCATCCCAATTACAATTACATCAAAAAGAATAAAATACATAGTTGTAAATTTAATCAAGTAGGTAAAAGATCTGTATGCTGAAAAGTACAAAACAGTGATTAAAGAAATTAGAAAAAAAACACAAATAAATGGAAAGATAGTTCATGTTCATGGATTTGACAAATTGATATTTTTAAAACTTCTATACTATCCAAAGCAATCTTTAGATTCAGTGCAATCTTTATCAAAATTCTGATGGCATTTCTCACAGAAACATAACAATTTATTGTATAATTCAGTGGAACCACAAAAGATCCCAAATAACCAAAGCAATAGTGAAAAATAAAAAGCGGGAGGGAGACATCACACTCCCTCATTTCAAACTATATCTTAATGCTTCAGTAATCCAAACAGTAAAGTATTGGCATAAAAAAAAGACTCATAAATCAATGGGTTAGAGTAGAGAGCCCAGAAATAAACCCACACATATATGTTCAATTAATATACAACAAAGGATGCAAGAATATTCAATGGGGAGAGGACAGTCTCACTCATAAATGGTGTTGGGAAAACTGGACAGTCACATGCAAAATAATGAAACTGGACTACTACCTTGCACCATACAAAAAATTAACTCAAAATGAATGTAGCAACAGAAATCATAAAACAAGACAGTGGTAAGCTCTTTGATATTATTTTTGGTAATTATTTTTAGATCTGACTCAAAAAGCAAAAATAAACAAGTGGGACTATGTCAAACTAAAAAGTTCTGCACAGCAAAGGAAATCGTCAACAAAATAAGAAGATATTTGGGATAAGATATTTGAAAATGATATATCTGATAAGAAGTAATATCCAAAATATATAAAGTACTTATGCAACTCGATAACAAAAAACAAATTTCAGTGAAAATTGGGCATAGGACCTAATTAGACATTTTTCCAAAGAAGACATGCACATGACCAATAGGCAAATGAAAACATGCTCAACACTACTAATCATCAGGGAAATGCAAATCAAAGCTGCAATGAGATATTACCTCACACCTGTCAGAATGGCTATTATCAAAGAAATACAATATAACAAGTGTTGGTGATAGTGTGGAGAAATGGGTACACACATGCACTTGTTGAGAAGGCAAATTGGTGCAGCCACTAGGGAAACAGTATAGAGGTTCCTTTAAAAACTAAAAATAGAACTACTATATGATCTAGGAATCCAATCCCTGGGTATTTTTCTGAAGAAAATGAAGACACTATTTTGAAAAGATATATGAACCCCTATATTTATTGTAGCACTAACCACAATAGCAAAGATATGGAGACAACCAGTTCCCATCAAAAGATGAATAAATAAAGAAGATATGGTGTATATATAGACAAAGGAATACTATTCAGCCATAAAAAATAATAAAAGTTTCCCTTTTGTGGCAACATAGTTGGACCTTAAGTGCCTTATGTCATACAGAGAAAAACAAATTCTGTATGAATATATATACATATATATGTATATATATGGAATCTAAAAAAAAAGACAAACAAAACTGAATTCATAGACTCAGAGAACAGATTAGTGGTTGAGGGAGGAGACAGAGGACAAAATGGGAAATGGGGGTCAAGGGTATAAACATCTAGTCATAAAATAAGTTATTAAGATGTGCAGCATGATGACTATAGGCAATGTTGTTGGAGTGTATATTATGTGACTTCATGTAGCAAATGGGAGGAAACTAGGCTTATGGTGGTTATCATTTCACAATGCATACAGATATCAAATCACTCTATTGTACAACCGAAACTAATATTATGTTGTATTTCAATTATACCTCAATAAATTTAATAAATAAATACATTTCTACATAAATTTAAAAACACTTTACAACTACTAAATTCAGTAAAGTTGCAGGGTGTAAAACCAACACTTAGAAAACTATTGTGTTCCTACACACTAACAATGAACTATCTGAAAAAGAAACAAAGAAAACAATGCCATTTACAAATGACATCAAAAAAGTAAAATACCTAGGAATACATTTAACTAAGGAGGTAAAAAATGTGTACAATGAAAATTTTAAGACCAGGGAAATCTCTAAGTAAATAACTCAAAAAATATAGAAAAATATTGTTCACTGTCAAATATCTATTTAACCAAAAGAAAAAAAAAATAATGAAGAGAAGATGGAAAAAAGATGACATATAAGAATAAATAACAAAATGGATATACCTTAATTAAGGTATATAACTTCAAATGTATATGGATTAGAAACACCAATAAAAAGAGTTTACAGAAACCTTGGCTTAATTATATGTCTATAAGCGTTATAACTTAGACTAAAAGACTCAAATAGATTGAAATTAAAGGAATGAAAAATTATATGCCATGCAACTAAGAGAGATGGAGTGGCTAATACTAATATCAGACAAAACATACTTTATACATAAATGTCACTACGGACAAAGAAAGACATTCTTTAATGATAAAATGTGAATTCATCAAGAATACACAATTATAAATATATATGTACCTAAAACAGAGCCCTGAAACCCATAATAACTAAACATATAGGTTGATTGATAAACAAATAGATGAGAGATAGATGAGAGATAGATAGATAGATAGATAGATACATACATACATACATACATACATAGATGATAGGTAGATAGATAGATGATAGATAGATAATAGATGAGAGAGAGAGATAATAGATAGATAATAGATATATACAGAATTTAAGGGAGAAATATATAATTTAGCAATTATAGTTGGGGATATCAGTACCTCACTTTCAACACAGAACTATACAGAAGATAATCAAGGGAATAAGAATTGAACAGTATATTACACCAAAATGTAGCACACATGTATAGAACACTCTAGTCAACAAGAACAAAATACACACAAGTTCATATGAAACATTCTTAGTATAGACCAAATGTTAGGATATAAAACAAGTTCCAATAAGTTTGAGATAACTGAAATCATGTGAAATATAACCTCTGACCACCATGGATTGAAATTAGAAATCAACACAAAAAGGACATTTGTGAAAAACACAAACTTGTGAAAATTGAACAACACTCTTAAGTAATGGACAAAGAAGAGAGCACTAGATAAGTTAGGAAATACTTTGAGATGAATGAAAACAAAAATACAATATACCAAATACTATTAGATGCTAATAAAGCAATGTTTTCGGTCATAATTCCTATAATTAAAAAATTAAGAAAGACCTCCAATTGATAATCTAATTATGCACCTTAATAAACTAGAGAAAGGAATACAAACTGAAACCAAAACAAATAGAAAGGGTAAAATTAAGAGGAATATCTAATAAAAATTAGAATGGAAATAAATGAAATATAATATAGGAAAATAGAGAGTATCTATAAGTCAGTAGCTGTTTCTTTGGAAATATCAACCAAGTTGACAAACCTTTAGTTAGACTGAGCAAGAAAAAAAATTCAAGTTCCTAATATCAAGAAAGAAAGAAGAGATATTACTCTCAACCTGACAGAAATTTTAAAAATTATGAGAATAATGTAAAGAACTGCATGCTAAAAACTTAAATGATCTTGATGGGATGGACACTTTCCAAGAAAGAAACAAATTTCCAAAACTAACTCAAGAAGAAATATACATTCTGGATAGAACTTCAAGTTAAAAATAGAAATAATAATTTCAAAACTTTCCACAAAGGAAAGTCCCAGCCCAGATGGCCTCACTAGTGTATTCTCCCAAACACTAAAAGAAGAGCTAACACCAATCTTTCACAAGCTCTTTAAAAAAAGTAGAATAGGAAGGGATATTTTTTCCAATTCATTGTATGAAGCCAATATATATTGAGATTAAACCCAAACCCAAAGAAATCACTTCTCTCTCTATATATGTGTGTGTGTGTGTGTGTGTGTATATAAACATATATATGTATATATACACATATACATACACACACACACACACACACACACACACACACACACACACAGGGTCCTTAACACAATCCTTAGAAACTGAGTCCAGGAATATATAAAGAGGATTATAAACATGGATAAGTGAGATTTTTGTGAGGATGCAAGTTTGGCTTAACATTTTAAAAACAGTTAGTGAAATATTTTTTCACACACACAAACTATTAGAGATAATGATAAAAGAGTTTATTTTCGCAGAGTCACATGAGCAAAATAGAGAAACCGCCAATTTCTTTGTCCCCCATGAGAACATTTTTAAAAAAGAAGTGGGAGGCACATGGGTGGTTCAGTGAGTTAAGCGTCCAACTCTTGATTTCAGCTCGGGTTATGATCTCACTGTGAGATTGAGCCCTGCATCAGGCTCTGTGTTGACAACATGAAGCCTACTTGGAATTGTCATTCTTTCTCTCTCTCTCTCACTCTCTCAAAAATAAATAAATAAACATTAAAAAAAACAGAAACTGTCTGAACTAACTGTGTTTGTAGGAGATATTACAAACAAATAAACATTTAAAGCACCTGAGGAAACATTCAATAAAGAAAAAGTCATTATCAAATGGCAGGAAAGAGTTGTGGGATGTTGCTTACCCTCACCTCACCACCTACACAGCATGCTACCAGCCTAGGTCTTAAGTAGAAGCAACCTGGCTCCAAGTACCCCCTTTGACTGGAGGGAGAAAGCAGAGTACACCTTATTGTACATTTCTGTTCAAATCTGGATGTGAGGCACTTGAAGGACTGTTTTGTTTATCTCTTGTTTAACCAGGAATGCAGATAGGTAAAGCAGCTAGCACTGTTTATTAAGCTATTGGGGAACTGCAAGCCCACAGATGCAGAGGCAAGAGATTCCAGATGGAGACCTACAATAGACCATCTAAGAACCAGAGGAAAGGCTAGAATGAAACCCATTGGTAAATTAGGATATCCAAAAGAAGATACATATATGGAGTCACTTAGAAAGCCATCCACGTTGCCTGCACACATGAGAAAAATGGATGTTCAGAAAAGCCCTGAGAAGACCTGGAGCTTTCACCCTCAAGCTGATGTCGAGGCCCAGAGCAAACCTAGCTAATTCATGAAGATTTGACCCAGCACAAATCCAATCTGATTTTTCTCAACTGCAAGCTCCTAATATTAGAAGAAATCTCTGTAAATACATTGGCTCCACATGAGCTGAGGGAACATAAATTTCATTAAGCCCACATGACAAGGAATAGTTTTTACAAAAATTGTTTGTAAAAGTTGTAAAATAAGTGAACTACTATAAACTTCAACATTTTTTTAAAAAATTCAGCTAACCATGGTGTTATGAACTAAATGTTTTTATCTTCCATCCAGTGCCCCAAATTCATTTTGAAGGTGACATTTGGAAATGGGTCTTTGGGATGTAATTAGTGTCATTATAGTGGGGCACTCATGATGACATTAAAAGCCTTATTCAAAAAGGAGGAGAGATATCCCTCCACTCCATAGACCGAATAAAGGTCATGTGAGATCACAATGAGAAGCAGCCAACTGTAACCTTTGCAAAGAGAGCTCTCAACAGACCCCAACCCTAATAGCATCTTGATCTTAGACTTCCCAGCCTCCACAATATGAGATATAAATTCCTTTTGTTTAAGACCCCCCCCCAGTCTACAGTACTGTTATGACAGCCTGAGATAAGACACCTGAGGAGAGACTCTGATTTCCAGAGTCACCACATTATAATAACCAAATGCCCAATTTTCTTTCTTTTTTTTTTTTAAATTTTTTTTTTCAACGTTTTTTATTTATTTTTGAGACAGAGAGAGACAGAGCATGAACGGGGGAGGGGCAGAGAGAGAGGGAGACACAGAATCGGAAACAGGCTCCAGGCTCCGAGCCATCAGCCCAGAGCCTGACGCGGGGCTCGAACTCACGGACCGTGAGATCGTGACCTGGCTGAAGTCGGACGCTTAACCGACTGCGCCACCCAGGCGCCCCGAAATGCCCAATTTTCAACAAAAATCACAAGGCATACAAATAACAATAAAACAGGAAAACATGGCTCATTCAATGAAATAAATTAACAGAAACGTCCCAGAGATATTGGAATTACTAGACAAAGACTAAAGGTAAACACAAAGTATTCCCTCTGTTTTTCAGATTTTTTTCTAAATGCATGTGTTGTGGATGTGAAAATTCTCAATAAAATACTAGCGAGTTGAATCCAAAAGTACATTAAAAGAATCATTCACCATAATCAAGTGGGATTTATTCATGGGATGTAAGATGGTTCAGCATTCACAAATCAAATGTGATACATCACATTAATAAAATAAAGAATAAGAGCCACACATTCCTTCCAATAGATGCAGAAAAAGCATTTGACAAAGCACAACAACATCCATTCATGATAATAAAAAAAAAAACTCAACAAATTAGAGATAGAGGGTACATATGTCAACATGATAAAGGCCATCCATATATCAAAGACCTACAGTTAATATCATCCTCAATGGGGAAAAACTGAGAGACTTTCCTCTACTGTCAGGAACAAGACACGGATGTCCACTTCCACCACTGTTATATAACATAGTATTGGAAGTCCTAGCCTCAGCACACAAAAGGAAATAAAAGGCATCTGAATTGGCAAAAGAAGTCAAACTTTTACTATTTGCAGATGACATGATACTCTATATAGAAAACATAAAACACTCCACCAAAAATATGCTAGAACTGATAAATAAATTCAGTAAAGTCACAAGATACAAAATCAACATACAGAAATCTGTTGCATTTCTGTACACCAATTCTGAAGTAGCAGAAAGAACAGTCAAGTAATCAATTCCATTTACAATTGCACCAAAAACCATAAGATACCTAGGAATAAATCTAACCAAAGATCTGCACTCTGAAAATTATACAACACTGATGATAAAAATTGAAGATGACCCAAAGAAGTGGAAAAATGTTCCATGCTCATGGATTGGAAGAACAATATAGTTAAAATGTATATACCACAAATCAATCTACACATTTAATGCAATCCTTTTCAAAATACCAACAACATTTTTCACAGAGCTAGAACAAACAATTTTAAAATTTATATGGAACCACAAAAAAACCCTAAATAGCCAAAATAATCTTGTAAAATGAAAGCAAACCTGGAGGTATCACAATTCTGGACTTCAAGCTATATTAAAAAGCTGTGGCGATCAAGAAAGTGTGGTACTGGCACAAAAAACAAACACATAGATCGATGGAACAGAACAGAAAACTCAGAAATGAACCCACAAGTATAGGCAATTAATCTTTGACAAAGCAAGAAAGAATATCCAATGGAAATAAAGACTGTCTTTTCAACAAATAGTGTTGGGAATACTGGACAGCAACATGGAAAAGAATGAAACTGGACCACTTTCTTACACAAGCTACAAAAATAAATTCAAAAATCAATAAAGACCTAAATTTGAAACATGAAACGTGGAAAAACAGTATGGAGTTTCCTCAAAAAGTTAAAAACAGAACTATCCTATGATCCAGCAATTGCACTACTAGATATTTACCCAAAAGATACAATAATACCAATTTGGAGTGATACATGCACCCCTATGTTTATAGCAGCACTATCAACAATAGCCAAATTATGGAAAGATCCCAAATTTCCATCAACTGAAGAGTGGATAAAGAAGTTGTGTGTGTGTGTGATATGGAATATTACTCAGAGATCAAAAGGAATAAAATTTTGTCATTTGCAATGACATGGGTGGAGCTAGAGAGTGTTATGCTAAGCAAAATAAGTCAGTGAGAGAATGACAAATACCATATGATTTCACTCATATGTGGAATTTAAGAAACAAAACAAATGAATGTAGAGGAGAATAAAGAGAAAGGTAACCCAAAAAAACAGACTCAACTATGAAGAAAAAACTGATGGCTAGGGAGGTGGGTGTATGGATGTGTTAAATAGGTGATGGGTATTAAAGAAAGAATGTGTTGTGATGAGCACTGGGTGATACATGTAAGTAATAAATCACTAAATTCTACACCTGAAACTAATATTACATTACATTGTATGTTTTAACTAACTGAAATTTAAGCAAAAACTTGGAAAAAATAATAAAATTAAATAAAATAAATAAAATAATGAAATAAAATTAATAATAAAATAAAATAATAAAATGCATATGCTGGTAACCACACAGCTGAAGACTCAACGGGGCCCTCTGTAGTCTCTAGAGTGCTCTCAATGTGAATCTCTCTTTTTTGGTCCTCTCTCCTGCTAATCTAGCAACTTCAGACACTATGGACTCCCAGCATTTTCTCCTTAACTCAGAATAGCTACTGGGCTTTACCTGGGTTTCCCTTTCTAATTTCTGATTGTTAATGATACTATGGGAAAGTCATTGCTTTTTCTACTTACTATACTTTCACAGTCATTATTTCTGACTTTTGTTGGATTGAGCACGTTTTCTTTGTCCTACTTTTCCCCTATAATGGCCTTTGGCTGTTGAGAAGGTCTTGGCTATGTGCTCATGCTTCCTCTTGAGGTTACTTGCAGCATATCTGGGAGGTGCATCTGTGTGCTTTCCTGTGTGAGAGAAGGGTAATGTGCCAGCAGCCAGCCTCTCCAGGGTAACAGCTTGAATCTGGACAGGTCCATGCATTGTTCCAGCCCCAGAAACAGAAGTCCTTAAGGACTCTAAGTTGGCATGAGTGAGAGAAAATTTGGAGGAGGACTACTCTCCAACAGTAGTCCACCTTCATGTTTGCCCCAGGCCCCCTGCCACCCTGCATACCCATATCCATCCTTGTTCACTCACCATTATGTTCCCCACAGTGCCTACTCCAAACCCATCCCCACACTTCAAGATTCCTACCTTCACCCCCCCCTCCTAAGCCTCCTCTTAGTAATTAAACTTTCCTGCCTAAGGAGACCAAATTGTCTCAGGTGAAGTTTTCCAAACTCTTTTCCACTCTGTGGCTGTGAATTTAAGCCAGCTTGAAAGAAATTTCAATCAAGCTCTGCCAAATGAACACTTTTTCTACTGTGAGTCCTCCCAGTGGATTTCATCCTAGATGTGACACCTCCAGCCACAGACCTCTTGCCCAGTGGGATAACTAAGAGGCCTGACCACTGGGTGAAGGGCTCTACAGCTATGAGGCATGAGAAAAGACCCTCTCCTTATCTTCAGTTAGGACAACAGGAATCACTTTGGGCAGAGTTTTTAACAGTTCAGGTAATTTTTCTCAGCAAGCCCCAAGATTAATTTCTGCTCAACGATTCTATATGATATTGCTGCTCAGATTCTTTCCTATTGTTTGGTATTGATTGGAATTAGAAAGCATTAATTTACCATCTTCCATACAAAAAGCATTTGAAATCATACAAAAAATCATTTAGAAAAAGTGATTTGTGGTTATTTTGAAAGTATTTACATATATTTGGAAGTATGAAGAAGAAAGACAAACTAGCCCAAATTCCACCCCCCCACACACACACACACCAGAATGACTGCTGTTAACATTCTGGTGTGTTTTCACCCATTTCTGCGCCTGGCTGTGCATGTATGCAGTTCTACATGAATTGAATACTATTGTACAGACTGTGCTTGCCTGTTAAATCAGCACTGCTCCATGGACAGCACTCCACATCAATACATGGAACCACTTGGTAAAGGAAGGCTTTTAAATTACCCACTGTCTCCTGAAATCTTTTATGCCTGTGGGTGTTTTAGAAAGAATTATCTAATTCTGAGTTTGTTATGTTCCCTGAAGAAGTTCTGGAAATACATTTTCAGTCCTAGTCCCAGGCTTGTTTTAAACTAGAAGATCCTGTGAACTGTGAGCTACCAATTAGGGGTATTTTAGGAAGCGGTAAGTGAAGATCTTACATCAGCCACCACCTGCAACTGAAAATAAAACAATACACATTTTTTTTTAATTTTGGCTTCTCAAGCTCAAAATGAGTGTGTTCAAGGAATACAGGAGAAAGGAACAGGGAAGATAAAGTGAGAGAGACAATATGAGTGTGAGCTCTGAAACGCATTCTCCCTATTTGCCAATTGTGCTATTTTTTTGTCTGAAGAAGAGAACTTGTTACAAAGTGGGACTAAGGTGAGGCAAGAAAGATACTAGCCTTGGGAATAAAATTTAAGGGAGTTCCAAAAACATATTAATAATACTTCAATATAGAATTCAAAATTAATGCAAAATTAATGCAAAAATACATGAAGAAGAAGAATCAAAAATTTTTTTAAGGCAGGACCACTAATAGATTCATGGCAAGCCATATTGAAGCCTAGTACAAGAGGGAAAAAAATAGATCCACTGACCCTATAATTTTTTATATATTCGGATTTTTAAAATATTTAAATGTAACTATAATTTATTACTATTAATTAATGACTTTTTACTATTAATTACTAGTAGTTACTAGTAATTACTATTAATTACTGACTTTTTCAGTGCCCTCCTAAATTTTGCACCCAAGCAAGAACGCCACTGTCCTTCACAAGCCCACCCTTTGTCTATGATGTGAATTAAAAGCATCAGCCTGCTCATACACTGAGGATCTTTTTCCTTGTCCTGGCTCAGAGCCTGACCCCCTGAACAATCTGGAAGAGGCCTGTGAGCAAAGGAGATGGATTGAACCAGGTGACAGCTACATCTCCTTCCACTCAAACACTGATTGTCTACACTAATGAGAATGTTCTCCAATACCACATCTGGAAACAGCCAGGCAAGGAGTAAAAGATGACTTCTCTTGAATTATAAACAAACAGCATGGTGTTAACCCATTATACAATAACTCTTCTCAGAAGAAATATACTTATTTTTAAAGTTGGAAGTTCAATTTTTCTCTTTCTCAAATAGAATTTGTTCTTGCTTTTGCTTAATGTTGAGCATAATCCCCAAAAGCTGGGCATTGGGGGTTGGTAACAGCATATCATATTATTGGTACTTATTCAGTGCTCCCTGCACTGCACCCACAGGTACTTCAATACCTCTTTGTAGCACATGAGGTGCAGCAATAATGATTGTGCAACTATTCATTGTTTTGACAGCCTCAAGGAGGGTCCTGCCAAAACCAGTTCTGACCACTTGTTCATCCAATTCAAGGTGCATGGGGCATATCATCATTCAGAGGTTCTCAGGAGCAAATTATAGCACTTTTGTTTCCTGTGCATCAGGCCTATTCCAAATGCAATATTACTCATGAAAGTTAAAGTAGTAAAGTTTGTCAATAATTTGATTTTTATTACTCAAGGTAAATTCAATGTTATCCCTATAATATAGATCTTACAAAACTAATTCCCTTTTTTGTTAGCTGTGTTTTTCTTTTTTTTTTTCAATATATGAAGTTTATTGTCAGATTGGCTTCCATACAACACCCAGTGCTCATCCCAAAAGGTGCCTTCCTCAATACCCATCACCCACCCTCCCCTCCCTCCCACCCCCATCAACCCTCAGTTTGTTCTCAGTTTTTAACAGTCTCTTATGCTTTGGCTCTCTCCCACTCTAACCTCTTTTTTTTCCTTCCCCTCCCCCATGGGTTTCTGTTAAGTTTCTCAGGATCCACATAAGAGTGAATACATATGATATCTGTCCTTCTCTGTATGGCTTATTTCACTTAGCATCACACTCTCCAGTTCCATTCACGTTGCTACAAAGGGCCATATCTCATTGCCATGTAGTACTCCATTGTGTATATAAACCACAATTTCTTTATCCATTCATCAGTTGATGAACATTTAGGCTCTTTCCATAATTTGGCTATTGTTGAGAGTGCTGCTATAAACATTGGGGTACAAGTGCCCCTATGCATCAGTACTCCTGTATCCCTTGGGTCAATTCCTAGCAGTGCTATTGCTGGGTCATAGGGTAGGTCTATTTTTAATTTTTTGAGGAACCTCCACACTGTTTTCCAGAGTGGCTGTATCAATTTGCAGTCCCAACAACAGTGCAAGAGGTTCCCGTTTCTCCACATCCTCACCAGCATCTATAGTCTCCTGATTTGTTCATTTTGGCCACTCTGACTGGCATGAGGTGATATCTGAGTGTGGTTTTGATTTGTATTTCCCTGATGAGGAGCGACGTTGAGCATCTTTTCACGTGCCTGTTGGCCATCCGGATGTCTTCTTTAGAGAAGTGTCTATTCATACTTTCTGTCCATTTCTTCACTGGATTATTTGTTTTTCGGGTGTGGAGTTTGGTGAGCTCTTTTCAGATTTTGGATACTAGCCCTTTGTCCTATATGTCATTTGCAAATATGTTTTCCCATTCCGTTGGCTGCCTTTTAGTTTTGTTGGTTATTTCCTTTGCTGTGCAGAAGCTTTTTATCTTCATAAGGTCCCAGCAGTTCATTTTTGCTTTTAATTCCCTTTCCTTTGGGGATGTGTCAAGTAAGAGATTGCTACAGCTGAGGTCAAAGAGGTCTTTTCCTGCTTTCTCCTCTAGGGTTTTGATGGTTTCCTGTCTCACATTCAGGTCCTTTATCCATTTTGAGTTTATTTTTGTGAATGGTGTGAGAAAGTGGTCTAGTTTCAATCTTCTGCATGTTGCTGTCCAGTTCTCCCAGCACCATTTGTTAAAGAGACTGTCTTTTTTCCATTGGATGTTCTTTCCTTTGTCAAAGATTAGTTGGCCATACATTTGTGGGTCTAGCTCTGGGATTTCTATTCTATTCCATTGGTCTATGTGTCTGTTTTTATGCCAATACCATGCTGTCTTGATGATGACAGCTTTGTAGTTAGCTGTGTTTTTCTAAATAGTGGCAAAGGAGGAAAGGCAAAGCTGACACACAGAATCCTGAGATACGATGAAGAGTGTGACTAATTCACACTGCTATGAAACTTTCTTCCCTAAAAAGTGTTTCCCCATCTCTGGGAGTGCTGTGCATGTGAACAACATATGCCATGTGACTGTGGCAGAAACAAAAACTTGAAATTCACCGATTAAGGTATCATATACATGCAGCAACCTTGACCCAAGCAGGGTGCCAGATGGAAGATTGTTGGAGTTTCTTTTCATCAAACCAGTGAGAAAAGAAGGTTATTCCTGCTTGAGGAGATTCTAAGGAGCCCATCTTCTCTCCAGAGTTGATTATAAGCAGACATCTCTGAGGCAAAGATGACAATGCTTAATATAATTAAATACCTACTTCCTTTAGGGCAGGGCCTGAAGATAATGGCTCATACCCCACAGATGTATCTATCTAATTCTGTGCCAAACACTGTAAGATGCTGGGGACAGAAATGGATGAGACCCAGGCCTCATCCTTAGACTCCCATTCCAGTGGAGCCACTGCAGTAATCAGAGAGGAATATGGGATTATGTGAGGTAAATGTAGTTTCCTGGGTATCAAGTATGATCTGCATTGGGAAGAGTGAATGGAAGTGAGCCAAAAGAAAGAGGAAAGGGGTCTAGGTGGAGGGAGCAGGGTGATCAAAATCATGTAAACAGTAAGATCTAATTTTTCTCTATATTCTCATGACTGGAATGCTGTTTTTTTTTTCTTGTTCAAACTTTATTTTCAGTATTCTTTTTCAACTTCTTGAAAGATACTAGCCATTTGCAACATTATGGATCTAAAAATTTTAAAATAAGTTTAATTCAAAACTAGATTGACATTTTAGCATATAACTTAGAAATAATATTACAATTAGAAATATTTTGAATATTTGAATCTGTATAATAGAAATTTTATTTTATTTTATTTTATTATTTTTTATTTTTTTTTAATATATGAAATTTACTGTCAAATTGGTTTCCATACAACACCCAGTGCTCATCCCAAAAGGTGCCTTCCTCAATACCCATCACCCACCCTGCCCTCCCTCCCACCCCCCATCAACCCTCAGTTTGTTCTCAGTTTTTAACAGTCTCTTATGCTTTGGCTCTCTCCCACTCTAACCTCTTTTTTTTTTTTTTTTTTTTTTCTTTCCTTCCCCTCCCCCATGGGTTTCTGTTATGTTTCTCAGGATCCACATAAGAGTGAAACCATATGGTATCTGTCTTTCTCTGTATGGCTTATTTCACTTAGCATCACACTCTCCAGTTCCATCCACGTTGCTACAAAAGGCCATATTTCATTTTTTCTCATTGCCACGTAGTATTCCATTGTGTATATAAACCACAATTGCTTTATCCATTCATCAGTTGATGGACATTAGGCTCTTTCCATAATTTGGCTATTGTTGAGAGTGCTGCTATAAACATTGGGGTACAAGTGCCCCTATGCATCAGTACTCCTGTATCCCTTGGGTAAATTCCTAGCAGTGCTATTGCTGGGTCATAGGGTAGGTCTATTTTTAATTTTCTGAGGAACCTCCACACTGCTTTCCAGAGCGGCTGCACCAATTTGCATTCCCACCAACAGTGCAAGAGGGTTCCCGTTTCTCCACATCCTCTCCAGCATCTATTGTCTCCTGATTTGTTCATTTTGGCCACTCTGATGGGCGTGAGGTGATATCTGAGTGTGGTTTTGATTTGTATTTCCCTGATGAGGAGCGACGTTGAGCATCTTTTCATGTGCCTGTTGGCCATCTGGATGTCTTCTTTAGAGAAGTGTCTATTCATGTTTTCTGCCCATTTCTTCACTGGGTTATTTGTTTTTCGGGTGTGGAGTTTGGTGAGCTCTTTGTAGATTTTGGATACTAGCCCTTTGTCCGATATGTCATTTGCAAATATCTTTTCCCATTCCGTTGGTTGCCTTTTAGTTTTGTTGGTTGCTTCCTTTGCTGTGCAGAAGCTTTTTATCTTCATAAGGTCCCAGTAGTTCATTTTTGCTTTTAATTCCCTTGCCTTTGGGGATGTGCCGAGTAAGAGATTGCTACGGCTGAGGTCAGAGAGGTCTTTTCCTGCTTTCTCCTCTAAGGTTTTGATGGTTTTCTGTCTCACATTCAGGTCCTTTATCCATTTTGAGTTTGTTTTTGTGAATGGTGTGAGAAAGTGGTCTAGTTTCAACCTTCTGCATGTTGCTGTCCAGTTGTCCCAGCACCATTTGTTAAAGAGACTGTCTTTTTTCCATTGGAAGTTCTTTCCTGCTTTGTCAAAGATGAGTTGGCCATACGTTTGTGGGTCTAGTTCTGGGGTTTCTATTCTATTCCATTGGTCTATGTGTCTGTTTTTATGCCAATACCATGCTGTCTTGATGATGACAGCTTTGTAGTAGAGGCTAAAGTCTGGGATTGTGATGCCTCCTGCTTTGGTCTTCTTCTTCAAAATTACTTTGGCTATTCGGGGCCTTTTGTGGTTCCATATGAATTTTAGGATTGCTTGCTCTAGTTTCGAGAAGAATGCTCGTGCAATTTTGATTGGGATTGCATTGAATGTGTAGATAGCTTTGGGTAGTATTGACATTTTGACAATATTTATTCTTCCAATCCATGAGCAGGGAATGTCTTTCCATTTCTTTATATCTTCTTCAATTACCTGCATAAGCTTTCTATAGTTTTCAGCATACAGATCTTTTACATCTTTGGTTAGATTTATTCCTAGGTATTTTATGATTCTTGGTGCAATTGTGAATGGGATCAGTTTCTTTATTTGTCTTTCTGTTGCTTCATTGTTAGTGTATAAGAATGCAACTGATTTCTGTACATTGATTTTGTATCCTGCAACTTTGCTGAATTCATGTATCAGTTCTAGCAGACTTTTGGTGGAGTCTGTCGGATTTTCCATGTATAATACCATGTCATCTGCAAAAAGCGAAAGCTTGACTTCATATTTGCCAATTTTGATGCCTTTGATTTCCTTTTGTTGTCTGATTGCTGATGCTAGAACTTCCAGCCTATGTTAAACAACAGCGGTGAGAGTGGGCATCCCTGTCGTGTTCCTGATCTCAGGGAAAAAGCTCTCAGTTTTTCCCCGTTGAGGATGATGTTAGCTGTGGGCTTTTCATAAATGGCCTTTATGATCTTTAAGTATGTTCCTTCTATCCCGACTTTCTCAAGGGTTTTATTAAGAAAGGGTGCTGGATTTTGTCAAAGGCCTTTTCTGCATCGATTGACAGGATCATATGGTTCTTCTCTTTTTTTTTTTTTTGTTAATGTGATGTATCACGTTGATCGATTTGCGAATGTTGAACCAGCCCTGCATCCCAGGAATGAATCCCACTTGATCATGGTGAATAATTCTTTTTATATGCTGTTGAATTCGATTTGCTAGTATCTTATTGAGAATTTTTGCATCTATATTCATCAGAGATATTGGCCTGCAGTTCTCTTTTTTTACTGGGTCTCTGTCTGGTTTAGGAATCAAAGTAATACTGGCTTCATAGAATGAGTCTGGAAGTTTTCCTTCCCTTTCTATTTCATGGAATAGCTTGAGAAGGATAGGTATTATCTCTGCTTTAAACGTCTGGTAGAACTCCCCTGGGAAGCCATCTGGTCCTGGACTCTTATTTGTTGGGAGATTTTTGATAACCGATTCGATTTCTTCGCTGGTTATGGGTCTGTTCAAGCTTTCTATTTCCTCCTGATTGAGTTTTGGAAGAGTGTGGGTGTTTAGGAATTTGTCCATTTCTTCCAGGTTGTCCAATTTGTTGGCATATAATTTTTCATAGTATTCCCTGATAATTGTTTGTATCTCTGAGGGATTGGTTGTAATAATTCCATTTTCATTCATGATTTTATCTATTTGGGTCATCTCCCTTTTCTTTTTGAGAAGCCTGGCTAGAGGTTTGTCAATTTTGTTTATTTTTTCAAAAAACCAACTCTTGGTTTCGTTGATCTGCTCTACCGTTTTTTTAGATTCTATATTGTTTATTTCTGCTCTGATCTTTATTATTTCTCTTCTTCTGCTGGGTTAGGCTGTCTTTGCTGTTCTGCTTCTATTTCCTTTAGGTGTGCTGTTAGATTTTGTATTTGGGATTTTTCTTGTTTCTTGAGATAGGCCTGGATTGCAATGTATTTTCCTCTCAGGACTGCCTTCGCTGCGTCCCAAAGCGTTTGGATTGTTGTATTTTCATTTTTGTTTGTTTCCATATATTTTTTAATTTCTTCTCTAATTGCCTGGTTGACCCACTCATTCGTTAGTAGGCTGTTCTTTAACCTCCATGCTTTTGGAGGTTTTCCAGACTTTTTCCTGTGGTTGATTTCAAGCTTCATAGCATTGTGGTCTGAAAGTATGCATGGTATAATTTCAATTCATGTAAACTTATGAAGGGCTGTTTTGTGACCCAGTATATGATCTATCTTGGAGAATGTTCCATGTGCACTCGAGAAGAAAGTATATTCTGTTGCTTTGGGATGCAGAGTTCTAAATATATCTGTCAAGTCCATCTGATCCAATGTATCATTCAGGGCCCTTGTTTCTTTATTGACCGTGTGTCTAGATGATCTATCCATTTCTGTAAGTGGGGTGTTAAAGTCCCCTGCAATGACCACATTCTTATCAATAAGGTTGCTTATGTTTATGAGTAATTGTTTTATATATCTGGGGGCTCCGGTATTCGGCTCATAGACATTTATAATTGTTAGCTCTTCCTGATGGATAGACCCTGTAATTATTATATAATGCCCTTCTTCGTCTCTTGTTACAGCCTTTAATTTAAAGTCTAGTTTGTCTGATATAAGTATGGCTACTCCAGCTTTCTTTTGGCTTCCAGTAGCATGATAAATAGTTCTCCATCCCCTCACTCTCAATCTAAAGGTGTCCTCAGATCTAAAATGAGTCTCTTGTAGACAGCAAATAGATGGGTCTTGTTTTTTTATCCATTCTGATACCCTATGTCTTTTGGTGGGCGCATTTAATCCATTTACATTCAGTGTTATTATAGAAAGATACGGGTTTAGAGTCATTGTGATGTCTGTATGTTTTATGCTTGTAGTGATGTATCTGGTACTTTGTCTCACAGGATCCCCCTTAGGATCTCTTGTAGGGCTGGTTTAGTGGTGACAAATTCCTTCAGTTTTTGTTTGTTTGGGAAGGCCTTTATCTCTCCTTCTGTTCTAAATGACAGACTTGCTGGATAAAGGATTCTCGGCTGCATATTTTTTCTGTTTGGCACACTGAAGATATCGTGCCAAGCCTTTCTGGCCTGCCAAGTTTCAAAGGAGAGATCAGTCATGAGTCTTATAGGTCTCCCTTTATATGTGAGGGCACGTTTATCCCTTGCTGCTTTCAGAATTTTCTCTTTATCCTTGTATTTTGCCAGTTTCACTATGATATGTCGTGCAGAAGATCGATTCAAGTTACTTCTGAAGGGAGTTCTCTGTGCCTCTTGGATTTCAATGCCTTTTTCCTTCCCCAGTTCAGGGAAGTTCTCAGCTATAATTTCTTCAAGTACCCCTTCAGCACCTTTCCCTCTCTCTTCCTCCTCTGGGATACCAATTATGCGTATATTATTTCTTTTTAGTGTATCACTTAGTTCTCTAATTTTTCCCTCATACTCCTGGATTTTTTATCTCTCTTTCTCTCAGTCCTCTTTTTCCATAACTTTATCTTCTAGTTCACCTATTCTCTCCTCTGCCTCTTCAATCCGAGCTGTCTTCGTTTCCATTTTGTTTTGCATTTCGTTTAAAGTGCTTTTCAGCTCCTCATGACTGTTCCTTAGTCCCTTGATCTCTGTGGCAAGAGATTCTCTGCTGTCCTGTATACTGTTTTCAAGCCCAGCGATTAATTTTATGACTATTTTTCTAAATTCACTTTCTGTTATATTATTTAAATCCTTTTTGATCAGTTCATTAGCTGTTGTTATTTCCTGGAGATTCTTCTGAGGGGAATTCTTCCGTTTGGTCATTTTGGATAGTCCCTGGAGTGGTGAGGACCTGCAGGGCACTTCCCCTGTGCTGTGGTGTATAACTGGAATTGGTGGGCGGGGCCGCAGTCCGACCTGATGTCTGCCCCCAGCCCACCGCTGGGGCCACAGTCAGACTAGTGTGTGCCTTCTCTTCCCTTCTCCTAGGGGTGGGATTCACTGTGGGGTGGCGTAGCCCATCTGGGCTACTTGCACACTGCCAGGCTTGTGGTGCTGGGGATCTGGCGTATTAGCTGGGGTGGGTAGGCAAGGTGCACGGGGGCAGGAGGGGCAGGCTTAGCTCACTTCTCCTTAGGTGATCCACTTCAGGAGGGGCCCTGTGGCAGCGGGAGGGAGTCAGATCCGCTGCCGGAGGTTTGGCTCCGCAGAAGCACAGAGTTGGGTGTTTGCGCGGAGCGAGTAAGTTCCCTGGCAGGAACTGGTTCTCTTTGGGATTTTGGCTGGGGGATGGGCAAGGGAGATGGCGCTGGCAAGCGCCTTAGTTCCCCGCCAAGCTGAGCTCTGCCATCCGGGGGCTCAGCAGCTCTCCCTCCCTTTGTCCTCCAGACTTCTCGCTTTCTGAGCAGAGCTGTTAACTTCTGACCTCCCAGACGCTAAGTCGCGCTTGCTGTCAGAACACAGTCCGTCCGGCCCCTCTGCTTTTGCCAGCCAGACTCGGGGGCTCTGCTTGGCCGGCGAGCCGCCCCTCCGCCCCTGCTCCCTCCCGACAGTCCATGGAGCGCGCACCGCCTGGCCACCCTTCCTACCCTCTTCCGTGGGCCTCTCGTCTGCTCTGCGCTTGGCTCCGGAGACTCCATTCTGCTAATCCTCTGGCGGTTTTCTGGGTTCTTTAGGCAGGTGTAGGTGGAATCTAAGTGATCAGCAGGATGCGTGGTGAGCCCAGCGTCCTCCTACGCCGCCATCTTCCCTCCCAGCGCTCTTGAGCTACACTTTAAATGTGTAGATTTTTCTGGGTAATGTAGACACTTTAACAATATTGTTCTTCCAATCCATGATCAGCATCTCAATTTCTACACAGAAATCAACTGAGATTCTCATAGGGATTGTGTTGAATCTATACATCGATTTAGTTTGGGCAATCTTAACACTGCTAGTCTTGAAATCCCTGAACATGGGTTGTTTTTCCAACTACTTAGATTATCTTTAATTTACTTCAACAATGTTTTGCAGTTCATTTCTCACTGGAGACCTCACTCTTTCTTGCTTGTGCTGTTTGAGGAGATGAGGAGATTCATCTGGCTGTCTGTCTGTTGTCTCTAGGTGAGGGAAACATAGACTCAAGGAAGTGGAGACAAAGATCCCTTCCTAGACACCTCTTGTAATGGGAACTCTTGCAGATTACCCTGGACCACAAGCATCCCTGGGTAAGGGAGGGGCATCTCAGAACTGGTGGGGAAGAACAATGTTTTCTGGGCTGAAGCTGCTTAATATGTCAAGATCCCGCTTCCTGATCCACTTTTCCAATCTTGATATTGTTGACAGCAATAGACCATTTAGAATGTCTCGGCAACTAATATGAAACATAAAACTCAAGCATTTATTCCAGAAATTTTTAATATCGTATTTGTGAAGATGTAGAGGCAGTGTTTTCCTTCTCAGAGATATATCAAACACTACAGAACCAGGTCCTCTTGACCAGTGTCTGCCGGCCACATCCCTCACAGGTACTCTACACAGATTAGGTGGGCTTGCTTTCTTTGTGAGTCAGGAGGTGTGAAAATAGTCTTTCTTTCTGAGGGGCTTTCCATCTGCCTAGCATTTCAGAATTAACCACAGGGAATACCAGCTGCACCATGCAGGAAAAGTGTGTGTGTGCGTGTGCGCGCGCGTGCGTGCGTGTGCTGCAGACAACAAGCCATCACAGACTTGGAGAGTGCAGAGAGCACAGGGGCTGCAGAGAGCTCCTTTCCACACACACACTTTCTGAGCCTCTCCTCAGGGCTAGGCCCTGCCTTTAGGTTTGGGGATGTAGTGATAAAAGCCATGACTGCTTGCCTTCAGTGATTCCACAGTCCAATGAGGAAGAAAGACAGTATAGTCAGAACTATGAAAAAGCAAACACAGGATGCTGAGCGATTATGATGGAGAAGCAGGATATGTATAATCAGAAGTTTTTCCAAAAGAAGTACACTTGAACTGAGTCTTTAAGAGACAGGATGTTACTGTCACGGACAAAGGGAAAGGAATACATTCCAAGATGAAAGGGCAGCATGAGTGAAAACACGGAAAAATCTGCATGGCACATGTGAGGAGAAGAGGGGAAAGATAACTCTACACTTTGAACTGCACTGAATGTAGGACATTCACTGAGCTGGGACTTCCCAGAAGGGAAGCACTGGGCTGGGTGAAGAAAGGAAAGCATGTCACTGTAGGTACAAAATGATACTGGGTATAAATGAGTATGCCCTACTGTAGCATATGCTTCCCTGTGAATAGCTGCTGAGATGCTCTACCATGAGAAAGGATAATAGGAAAGTTCTTATCTCAGCAATGCTTCCAAATGCCTCTTCTTTACATTTTAATTCAAGTTTCTTTTTAAATTTATATCTTTTTCAGGTCAAAATTTTAATCTGTCAACTACTATAAACTCTCTCTGTGGATAAATATATATATATATAATATTAATATATCTTATTAATATGCAGCTTTTATACAATTTAAGAAGTTTCATGGTCTTGCTGAAATGTGTCTGTAAATATCAGGGTCAATTATTGTAACCTGAAAATGAAGCGCTGGCAAGTTTCTATGCTCAGTGATCCTCAGTGGGCATCAGGATTGCAGCCACATTCACACTAAGAGAAATAGAAAAACAGACAAATATTAGATACAGATGACTGATAAATAGATGGGTAGGTAGTAGATAAGTGTTCCAGGCATTATAAAGTCATGACAGTGCCTGAAAGCAAAAGAAAATTCTTATCATAGTATATGACTGACCATATTCCTTGCTTTCCATCCAGATATGTGGTCTATGATATATGCCTTACATGTTCTGAAAGCACAGTTTTTTTATTAATAGAATCCAATATACCTCCCCTGACACAAGGTAGAAAATAAGAATATTTCCTCTTCCTAGCCAGGGTAAGATGGGGGTTTCAGTATGATGTTATGTTGCAATCAGTCCAGGAGCTGGAGTGAAACCAGCCTCAGGATGACTGCACTCTCATGACTATAGGGAGATTCATATTTTGGTAATTATCCTAATGTCATCAAGGTACCTGATGCAGATTATGTCTCAATGAATCAAGACACCTTCTTTCTTATGTTTTTAAGTCTTTTGTGTGTGTGCCTTGAGAAACTGGGATTGGAAAAGCAAATGATTCATTTTTAGATTCCACATGCAGAAAGCATTATTTATATCTACTGCCTCTCTGCTCTGGTATATATCATTTATTGCTAATTCAATGTCAAAATTTGACCTTACTTTTTTTACTCAATATATGCTTCTTAGAGCAATAAATCTCTGTAATCAACACAGTTTAAATCAATATCTGTTTATTATCTTTTTATCATCTACAAGTCAACCTTTGTATCTTTCAGATACTTGGCCACTAGATTTCTAAGGATGGAGCTCTACTGAGATCACTGTTGAGCTACAAAGAGTTTATATTACCTGCTTTTAAAACTGAATATAAAGCTGACATAAAAGCAATACAACCGTAAGAGCTTGTAAGTGGTTTGACGGACAGTTAAACTACTGAATTGCAAAATATTTACAGCAGAAGAGACTTACCAATTTATTTAATTAAGTATATCCATACAATATATCTTTAATACTAGGGTAGGCCTCTAGCTTGCCATGGAGATCAAGTGACCTAAAAACGTATTTAGCAGCATATAACATCAAGGTTGGTTTTTCCCACCATGATCCTCTTAGTATAGTTGTGGGAGTTATGTTAAGGATGGAACCATGGACCAAATCAGATCATGCCACCTGACAATGCCTTCTTCAGAGAGCTGATCTATGGCTCCAGTGGGTAACTGGGTTCAGACCAATATCTGATTTGGTGAGCCCTGGGTCACCACGGAGATTTGAGTCAGTAATGACATGAAGTTGTGCTGGCTGTAACAGCCCCTTGGTACTGGCAACCCCTCCCTGTGCTTGCACCTTTCAGAGGATTCACACTGGTTTTGGTTTCTTCTTTGATTCATGGATTATTTAAAAGTGAACTGATTAATCTCCAAATGTTTGGGGATTTTCTACTTTCTTTCTTTTGTTTTCTTTTAATTTTATTTTTTTAATTTACATTCAAATTAGCGTATAGTACAACAATGATTTCAGGAGTAGATTCCTTAATGTCCCTTACCTATTTAGCCCATCCCCCCTCCCACCACCCCTCCAGTAACCCTCTGTTTGTTCTCCATATTTATGAGTCTCATATGCTTTGCCCCCTCCCTGTTTTTATATTATTTTTGTTTCCCTTCCCTTATGTTCATCTGGTTTGTATCTTAAAGTCCTCATATAAATAAAGTCACATGATATTTGTCTTTCTCTGACTGACTAATTTCACTTAGCATAATACCCTCTAGTTCCATCCACATAGTTGCAAATGGCAAGATTTCATTCTTTTTGATTGTCGAGGAATACTCCATTGCATATATATACCACATCTTCTTTATCCATTCATCCATCGATGGACATTTGGGCTCTTTCCATACTTTGGCTATTGTTGATAGTGCTGCTATAAACATGGGGGTGCATGTGTCCCTTTGAAACAGCACACCTGTATCCCTTGGATAAATGCCTAGTAGTGCAATTTCTGGGTCGTAGGTAGTTGTATTTTTAGTTTTTTGAGGAACCACCATACTGTTTTCCAGAGTGGCTGCACCAGCTTGCAGTCCCACCAGCAATGTAGAAGAGATCCTCTTTCTCCACATCCTCATCAACATCTGTTGTTGCCTAAGTTGTTAATGTTAGCCATTCTGACAGGGGTCAGGTGGTATCTCGTTGTGGTTTTGATTTGTATTTCCCTGATGATGAATGAAGAGCATTTTTTCATGTGTTGGTTGGCCATCTGGATGTCTTCTTTGGAGAAGTGTCTATTCATGTATTTTGCCCATTTCTTCACTGGATTATTTGTTTTTTTGGGTATTGAATTTGATAAGTTCTTTATAGATTTTGGATACTAACCGTTTATCAGATATGGTGTTTGCAAATATCTTCTCCCATTCTGTTGGTTGCCTTTTAGTTTTGCTGATTGTTTCCTTCGCTGCATAGAAGCTTTTTATTTTGATGCGGTCTCAGTAGTTCATTTTTGCTTTTGTTTCCCTTGCCTCCAGAGATGTATTGAGTAAGAAGTTGCTGTGGCAAAGATCAAAAAGGTTTTGCCTGCTTTCTCCTGGAGGATTTTGATGGCTCCCTTGTCTTACATTTAGGTCTTTCATCCATTTTGAGTTTATTTTTGTGTATGGTGTAAGAAAGACAGTCTCTTCAGCAACTGGTGCTGGGAAAACTGGACAGCAACATGCAGAAGAATGAACCTGGACCACTTTCTGTTGAGTTTTAATTGATTGAGTTTTAACTTGATTCCACTATGGAAAAAGAACATACTGATATGGAATCAATACTTTATATTCTGTTACAACTTGCTTTATAACCTAGTGTGTGGTCTCTTTTGGTAAACACTTAAGATACTGAAATATCTTGACTATATTGTGTACTCTAAAGTTGTTTGTATGTCTTACCAGATCAATTGATTCAAGTTTGCTTATTTTACTGTTTAAATATTCCACATCTTTACTTTTTTGTGTTTGTGTGCTGTATCAGTAGATAACTTCTCTAAATGATTATTATTTTTTCTATCTTTCTTTATTGCCATAAATTTTTGCTTTATATTTCTGAGACTCTACTGTTACATCAATATAGATATAAAATGTTTACATATTTCAGTTAAATTGGTTCACTTATAATCATGGAATGCCCCTCTTTATCTTTATTAATATCTCCTGTTTTAAAGTCTAAACACAGGGATAATGGCATTCTTTTGGTTAGTGCTTGCATGTTGTATGTTTTTCCTTCCCACTACTTTCAACATTTCTCTGTCTTTATAGATTGTATCATGAATATAGCCAATGAAATTTTCATCTTATCTTTTAAAAATATTTTAAATTTTATGTATACATTCATAAATTGGGCACATACCTTATTTAAACATCTCAATGAATTTTCACAAAATGAATGCCCTTGTATAACGAGCACATGGATCAAAAACTAGAACATTCTGGCACTCCAGAAGCCCTCCATGCTCCTTTCCAGGCACTGCTTCCCTGCAAAGCCCACCGCTATTTTTACTTCTAACAGCAAGCATTAGTTTTGCCTGGTTTGGGAATTTATAGAAATGAAATAATATAATACTTGGTCTTTTGTGCTTCTTTTTTTGTGTTTGGGTTCTTTCACTGAATATACATTTGTGAAATCTATTCATATTATTACATATAAGATTAGCTTGTTTTTTTTTCTTTCTGATAGTACCCTGTTGTATGAATATATAGCAATTTGTATTGCAATGGTCTGAATGCTTGTGTCCCACAAAATACACACATTGAAAATCAAATGCCCAAGGTGATAAGATTGGAAGGTGAGGCATTTGGGTGCTGATTAAGTCAGAAGAGCAAATAACTTATGAATGGGATTAGTGCCTTCCTAGAAGAGACTCCATAGAGTTTGCTCCCACTGTGTGAGGTGAGGACAGAGCAAGAAATCAGCAGTCTGCAGCTTAGGGGAGGATCCTCACCAGAATATGACCATGCTGGCACCCCATGTTGGAAGTCCAGCCTCCAGAACTGTGAGGAATAAATTTCTGTTGTTTATTAGCCACCCAGTCTGTGGTATTTTGTTATTGTTGCCTGAACTAACATATCATCTTTCTACTGAACATTTCCATATTTCTAGTTTGGGGCCTTCACAAATAGTGCTGCTATTAATATTTTCTACATTTTTAAAATTTAAATTCAAGTTACTTAACATACAGTGTAGTCTTGGCTTCAGGAATAGGACCTAATGATTCATCTCTTACAATATAATACCCTGTACTCATACCAACAAGTGCTCTCCTTAATGCCCATCACCCATTTAACCATCCCTCTACCCACCTCCCCTCCAGCAACCCTCAGGTTGTTCTCTGCATTTCAGAGTCTCTCATGGTTCATCTCCCTCTCTGTTTTTATATTATTTTTCCTTCCCTTCCCTTATGTTCATCTGTTAAGTTTCTCAAATTCTACGTATGAGTGAAATCATATGGTATCTGTCTTTCTCTAACTGACTTATTTCGCTTAGTATAAAACTCTTTAGTTCTATCCATGTTGTTGCAAATGCCAAGATTTCATTTTTTTTCATTGCCAGGTGATATTCCAGTGTGTGTGTGTGTGTGTAACATCTTCTTTACCTATTCGTCAGTTGATGGACATTTGGACTCTTTCCATAATTTGGCTATTTGTTGACAGTGCTGCTATAAACATTGTGGTGTATGTGACCTTTTGAATCAGCATTTTTGTAACCTTTGGATAAATTCCTAGTAGTGCAATTGCTGGGTCATAGGGCAGTTCTATTTTTAATTTTTTTGAGGAAACTCCATACTGTTTTCCAGAGTGGCTGCTCCAGTTTGCAATCATCAAGACAATATGGTACTGGCACAAAAAAAGAACACGTAGATCAATCCAATAGATAGAGAACCTAGAAATGGACCCACAAATGTATGGCCAACTACTCTTTAACAAAGAAGGAAAGAATATCCAATGGAAAGACAGTCTCTTTAGCAAATGGTGCTGGGAGAACTGGACAGTGGCATGCAAAAGAATGAAACTGGACCATTTTCTTACACCATATACAAAAATAAATTCAAAATGGATGAAAGACCTAAATGTGAGACAGGAAACCATCAAAATCCTGCAGGAGAAAACAGGCAGTAATCTCTTTTACCTCTGCCACAGAACTTCTTACTTGACATGTCTCCGAAGGCAAGAGAAATAAAAACAAAAACGAACTATTGGAATCTCATCAAGATAAAAAGGGTCTGCACAGCAAAGGAAACAATAAAGAAAACTAAAAGGCAACTGAAGTAATGGGAGGAGACATTTGTAAGTGACATATTTCTACATTTTTAAACACATAACATTTCTTCTCATATGTATATATATATATATATATATATACACACACACACACCTAGGAATATAATTGCTGTGTCTAATGTTCATTTCATCTTCAGTAAGTAGCACTAAACAATTATCCCAAGTGTTAGTTTCAGTTGCTAATCCTTCCAGCAGTGCAACAAATCTCTTATATCTTCACATCTTTGCCAACATATGGCATGTGCCTTTTTCGCTGGATTCGATACATCAGTGCTTCATGGATGTAATTTACATTAATCTAATGACTAATGAAGTAATATACCTCTCCTACATTTATTATTTACATACACTGTTTTGTGAAGTGCCTATTACAGAACTTTTTGCTCATTTTCCTGTTAAGACGCCCCTCTTTTCCTAAATGGCTTATTTGAATTATTTTTTTGTATTCTACATATGAATCCTTTGGCAGCTGTATTTTTCTCAGATGTCTTCTACATTCTTGAGTTGGCTTTTTTCACACTCACTTCATGGTGACTATTGATCAACAGGCTATTTTTTAAGTTTTAATTCATGCAAGACTTTAGATCGTGTGTGGATGTGTGTGTATGTAGTTGACACACAATGTTACATTAGTTTCAGCTGTGCATCATAGTGCATTCACAAGTCTGTAACTTATGCTTTGCTCACCACAAGTGTTTTTACTGTCTGTCTCCATGCAACAGTACTAATTGACTATATTCATCTCCATGATTATTCATTTTACAACTGGAAGCCTGCATCTCCCACTGCCCTCCACCCTTACCTACCCCCTTTCCCCTTTCCTCTGGCAATCATCAGTTTGTTCTCTGTATGTATGTGTCAACAGACTATTTTTTAATGTCACTGCATTACAACCTGTTAGGTTCCCGCACTGTAATTAGTGCTTTTTGTGCTCAAGAAATCTTTGTTTATCCCAAGATCATTAAGTTATTGTCTTATTTTTTTTCTAAAGGCTTATTTATTGTTATGTATGTATTTATTTTACCTTTTACATTCAAATTAAATTTATTTAAAATCATTTCTGCAGATGGTGTTCTTTTTTCCATGTGGAAATCTGTTTGATCCAATAGCATATATTGAAAAGCTTATATTTCCTTACTGCACTGCATTGTCACCTCTGTTGTAAATCGACCATTCATATGTGTGGAAATCTCTGGGCTTTACTTGGATTAATTTAATTGGGTTTTTAATAAACATAAAATTTATATTTTATATATTATAGGTAATTTGCATTTAAATTTACTTTCTTTCTTCCTATTTTATTTTTTTACATTGGTTCTTTGTAAATTTTCTCCACTTTTATGCCTTTTATGGGATTAATCAAGTATTGTGTATTGTCCTATTTCTTCTCTTTATTAAAAGTTTTTCCAGAGGAGTGGTTAACATAGCAGAGAAGTAGGGGCACCCAGAGGTCCCTTGTCCTGCAAACACAGCAGTATTGACACAAGAAGACTTGGAATTCCAGGAATCCGGGCTACAGAGTGACAGAAACATCTCCAGGGGCCCAAAGGGACAACATAGCAGGCAATAGGTGCATGATTGCAAACTGGCAGAGATAAAATGGGCAGCCTAGGTACAGAGGGGAGGGATCCCCTTCTGTGGAGAGACAAAAGGAAGAGAAAGAGAGGCTGTGGAAGTGTAGGATTGTATTTTGACAAGTGAAAAACCACAGACCAGGGGATGTGGAAAAATGGAGAAAGAACCAATTTCTAATTGTGGGACTTTCTCTGTCCTGTTTGAGCACCTGGAGAGGAGGAAAGCCAGCTCTGGTGTCAGTAGCTAGCTCCCAAAAGCAGTCAGAAAGAGCAATACTCTCCCTTGAGTACTGTGGGAAGAAAACAAAGAGTTATTCCAAGGACAAAAGACCCTGCAGGCCCCCACCCAACCAGAGGCCCTTAGAGACAGTACCCAGGAACCCGGGCACACAGAGCGGGATCCTTTAAGACATCAAGGTTTGAATCCCAGCTGAGCACCTGGGAGGTGCAGGAGATGGTGGAGGGGGTCATAGCAGCCCACTAGCACCTGCTTGGCACTGTGAGGAGTCAGAGGCCCTTAGCTGGAGGATTGGACAGAGTGGCACTTCCCTGGAACCAGGGAACACAGAGAAGGATCCTTTAAGACATCAGGGTCTGAATTCCAGCCAAACACCTGGGAGATGTTATAGAGTGGAACAAAACCGGCTGGCTTGCACCTGCATGGCACTGTAGAGATGGCCTGAACAGAGTGGTTTGGGACACCCGGTCTGAGGAGGAGAGACTGGATTGTCACCATTTTTCTCCCTATCACCAACAACGTGGCGTTTCAGGGAACAAACAATGGGCACACAGTGGGGGTGAGACCCACCTACACCAAACCATGCCTGTGCAGGTATCTAACAGGGCAAGACTGACACTGACAGAACAAGACAGTCCCTCCTCCAGACCAGAACAAGCACCAGTTCCAAAGTATCGTCAGACATCGGTCCAGTGGTTTTGCATTCTCTGATTTGATTCTTGGTCAATTCTTATTTTATGTGTGTGTGTGTGTGTACTAATCCGTTTTTTTTACACCTCTTCTGCATCTCCTTCATTTTCTCCTCTCTCCCTCTGGCGTAAGCTGCATAGTTTCTCTGATTCTCTGCATGGTCAGTTTTTTTTTTCTTTTCCTTTTCCCTGCCTGTGTCATTTCTCTCTTTGTATGGAATAAGGCCTGTTCCACAACCACCACCCCTCTTTTAAATTTTTTTCCAGGGACACTTCAATGAATAAATCAAAGCACAGCTGGTGGAAGGTCCAAACAACCACTAGGAGTAGGGAGATAAAGCAACCAGAGTCTCAACAACAGAGAGCATGAAACACACTCCAAAAAACACCTCCTAAAGGGCCAGGACCTGGGCAGCATTATGACCCTTTTTTAATATAGCAGTGCTCGCAGGAGCAGGATTCATAACAAGCTATTAAAACACATAAGGGACAGAAAATTGGTGAATATGATGAAACAGAAGAATTCTCAAAAGAAATTCCAGGAAGAAATGACAGCTAGAGAATTGTTCAAAACAAATGTAAACAATATAACTGAGCAAGAATTTAGAATAGTAGTCACAATAGTAACCGCAGGGCTTGAAAAAAGCAAAGGAGACAGCAGAGAAACTATTGCTGGAGAGATCAAGGAACTAAGAAATAGTCTCACAAATTAAGAAATGCTGTAAATGAGGTTCAAAATAAACTAGATGCAGTGACACTAAGGATGGAGGAGGCAGAGGGGAGATTAAGTGAAATAGATGATAAAATCATAGAAAATTATGAAGCCAAGAAAATGAAGATAAGAAAATAGTAGACCAGGAGGGAAGAATTAAAGAACTAAGTGATTAAGTGAAATGTGTAATATATGTATCCTAGGAGTTCTGAAAGAAGAAGAGAGAGAAAGGGGCAGAAGGTTTACTTGAACAAATTATAGCTGAGAACTTCCCTAATCTGGGGAAGGAAACAGACATCCAAATCCAAGAGGCACAGAGAACTCCCTTCAGATTTAACAATAGATATCCCCCATGACATATCATAGTGAAACTGGAAAAATACAAAGATAAAGAGAGAATTCTGAAAGCAGCCAGGGACAAATGGGCTTTAGCCTACAAGGGTAGACATATAAGGGTAGTAGCAGACCTATCCACTGAAACTTGGCAGGTCAGAAGGGAGTCTCAGGAAATATTCAATGTGCTGAATAGGAAACATATGCAGCCAAGAATCCTTTATACAACAAGACTATTTTTCAGATCAGAGAGATAAGAGGTTTCCCAGACAAGCAAAAACTGAAGGAGTTCATAACCACTAAACCAGCCCTGCAAGAGATCCTAAGGGGGACTCTGTGAGTGGAGAACTGCAAAGACTACAAAGGACCAAAAATATCACCACAAGCATGAAACCTACAGATAACACAAAGACACTAAATCCATATTCAATAATTACTCTGAATTTAAATGGACTAAATGAGCCAGTCAAAAGACTTAGGGTATCAAAATGGATAAAAAAAAACAAGATCTCTCTATACGCTGTCTACCAGAGACTCATTTTAGACCTGAGGACCCCTGCAGATTGAAAGCGAGGGGATGGAGAACCATCTATCATGCCACTGGATGTCAAAAGAAATCTGGAGTAGCCATACTTATATCAGACAAACGAGATTTTAAATGAAAGGCTGTAACAAGAGATGAAGAAGGGCCTTATATCATAATTATGTTGTCTATCCATCATGAAAAGCCAACAATTATAAATGTTTATGGTCCCAACTTGATGGCACCTAAATACATTAATCAATTAATCACAAATATAAGACTCTTATTGATAGGAATATTATAATTGCGTGGACTTTAATATTCCACTTACAACAATGGACAGATCATCTGGGCAAAAAAATCAATAAAGAAACAATGGCCTTGAATGATAAACTGGACCAGATGGATTTAACAGATATATTCAGAACTTTTCATCCTAAGGCAGAATACACATTCTTCTTGAGCGCACATGGAACATTCTCCAAGATAGATCACATACTGGGTCACAAAACAGCCCTCAATAAACATAAAAGAATTGAGATCATACTATGCATATTTTCTGATCAAAATGCTATGAAACTTGAAATCAACCATGAGAAAAAATTTGGAAAGTCTCCAAATTCATGAAGGTTAAAGCACATCCTACTAAAGAATGAGTGGGCCAACCAGGAATCTAAGGAGAAATTTAAAAATATATGGAAGCAAGTGAAAATAAAAACACAACAGTCAAAACCCTTGGGATGCAGAAAACGCAGTCCTAAGAGGAAAATACATTGCAATCCAGGCCTATCTCAAGAAACAAGAAAAATCCCCAATACAAAATCTGACAGCACATCTAAAGAAACTAGAAGCAGAAGAGCAACAAAACCATACAGCCAGCAGAAGAAGCGAAATAGTAAAGATTACAACAGAAATAAACAATATACAATCCAGAAACAAAACAAAACAAAAACAGTAGAACATCAATGAATATAAGAGCTGCTTTTTGAAAAAATAAACAAAATTGATAAACACATAGTGAGAGTCCTCAAAAAGAAGAGAGGACCCAGATAGATAAAATCATGAAAGAAAGAGGACAGCTCACAACCAACATCACAGAAATGCAATTATGAGAGAATACTATGAAAACTTATATGCCAACCAATTGGACAACCTGGAGGAAATGGTCAAATTCCTAGACACCCACACACTACCAAAACTCAAATGGAAAGGAATAGAAAATTTGAACATAACCATAAACAGCAAAGAAATTGAATCAGTTATCAAAAATCTCCCAACAAATAAGAGTCCTGGGTGAGATGGCTTCCCAGGGAAATTCTACCAGACACCTAAAACAGAGTTAATACCTACC
The DNA here is from genome assembly GCF_018350195.1 of Panthera tigris. Lineage (NCBI taxonomy): Eukaryota > Metazoa > Chordata > Mammalia > Carnivora > Felidae > Panthera > Panthera tigris. The sequence goes on along the minus strand of NC_056667.1, from coordinate 108,219,102 downwards.
CTGCTCAAGCTGTTCAAAAAAATAGAAACAGAAGGAAAGCTTCTGGACTCATTCTATGAAGCCAGTATTACCTTGATTCCCAAATCAAACAGAGACCCCACAATAAAGGAGAATTACAGGCCAATGTCCCCGAGTAACATAAATGCAAAAATTCTCAACAAGATACTACTAATCTAATTCAACAGTGTATCAAAAGAATTAATCACTATGATCAAGTTTGATTCATTCCTCGAATGCAGGGCTGGCTCAATATTCCTAAACCAATCAATGTGATACATCACATTAATAGAAGAAGGATAAGAATCATATGATCCAGTCAATAGATGCAGAAAAAGCATTTGAAAAAATACAGCATCTTTGTTAATAAAAACCTTCAAGAAAATTAGGATGAAACGAACATACCTTAACATCATAAAAACCATATATGAAAATCCCACAGCTAATATCATCCTCAATGGAAAAAAAGACTGAGAGCTTTTCCCCTGAGACCAGGAACATGGCAGGGATGTCCACTCTCACTATGGTTGTTTAACATAGTGTTGGAAGTCCTAGCATCAGCAATCAGACAACAAAGTGAAATAAAAGCCATCCATATTATCAAAGAAGTCAAACTTTCTCTTTTTGCAGATGACATGATACTCTATCTACATGGAAAACCCAAAAGATGCTACCAAAAATCTTCTAGAACTGATACATGAATTCAGCAAAGTCGCAGGATACAAAACCAATGTACATAAATCAGTTGAATTTCTATACACCAATAATGAAGCAACTGAAACAGAAATCAAGAAATGAATACCATTTACAATTGCATCAAGAACCATAAAATACCTAGGAATAAACCTAACCAAAGATGTAAAAGATCTGTATGCTAAAAACTATAGAAAACTTATATGGGAAATTGAAGAAGACACAAAGAAATGAAAAAACATTCCATGTTCATGGATTGGAAGAACAAATATTGCTAAAATGTGAATACTACCCGAAGCAATCTGCACATCCAATGTAATCCCAGTCAAAGTTGCACCAGCATTCTTCTCAAAGCTAGAACAGACAATCCTAAAATTTGTATGGAACCACAAAACACCCCGAATAGCCAAAGTAATGTTGAAAAAGAAAACCAAAGCAGGAGGCATCATAATCCCAGACTTTAGCCTCTACTACAAGGCTGTAATCATCAAGACAGTATTGTACTGGTACAAAAACAGACACATAGACCAATGGAATAGAATAGAGAACCCGGAATTGGACCCACAAATGTTGGCCAGCTAATCTTTGACAAAGTAGGAAAGAGTATCTATTGGAAAAAAGACAGTCTCTTTAGCAAATGGTGCTGGGAGAACTGGACAGCAACACGCAGAATGAAACTGGACCACTTTCTCACACCATACACAAAAGTAAACTCAAAATTGATGAAAGACCTAAATGTGAGACAGGAAACCATCAGAACCTTATAGGAGAAAGCAGGCAACAATCTCTTTGACCTCAGTCACAGCAATTTCTTGCTCAACACATCTCCCAAGTCAAGGGAATTGAAAGCAAATATGAACTATTGGGACCTCATCCCATCCATAAATCAAGCATGGCTATCTTCCACTTAGGAGATTGTATATCTGGAAAAGCAACACAGACTGGGAAAATACTAATAATATGAAGGAGATGCCAAGTTCAAATGAGTCAGAGATTGCTTCTAATGGTATAGTGATGAAGACGGAGGCAGAGTCTAACTTGGGAATTGAAAGAACGGTAGTTTTCATTTCAGTTTCTTAGAAAAGATTAACAAAATATCAGAACAAAATGATGCTAAAAGATCAAAGTTGCTTACTTTTAGCTTTCTAAGTCTAGAGAAAATATTTTGAACAATAAAGGCAGGAACAATAGCTGTCTTTACTTCATTTGTATTAGTCACAATGAGAGACAGTTAGTAGGCTCTTAGTATTTTTTATTGTTTGGCATTGTTTGAATGTGTAGATATACTCAATAAAGAGTGACTTGTTCTTCCTGCAAAAAAAAAAAAAAAAAAAAGATAAACAGCTTCTGCACTGCAAAGGAAACAATCAACAAAACTAAAAGGCAACCAATGGAATGGGAGAAGATATTTGCAAATGACATATCAGATAAAGTGTTAGTATCCAAAATCTATGAAGAATTCACCAAACTCAAAACCTGAAAAACAAATAATCCAGTTAAGAAATGGGCGGAAGACTTGAATAGACACTTCTCTAAAGAAGACATCCAGATGGCCAACAGACACAATGAAAAGATGCTCAACATCACTCATCATGAGGGAAATACAAATCAAAGCCACATTGAGATACCACCTCACACCAGTCAGAGTGGCTAAAATTAACCACTCAGGAAACAACAGATGTTGGTGAGGATGTGGAAAAATGGGAAGCCTCTTGCACCATTGGTGGGGATGCAAACTGGTGCAGCAGCTCTGGAAAACAGTGTGAAAAAAAAAATTAAAAATAGAATGACTCTACAACCCAGTAATAGCGCTACTAGGAATTTGTCCAAAGGATACAGGAGTGCTGATTAATAGGGGCACATGGACCCTAATATTTATAGCAGCACTTTCAACAATAGCCAAATTATGGAAAGAATCTAAATGTCCATCAATTAATGAATGAATAAAGATGTGTTTTATATATACAACAGAATACTACTTGTCAATGAGAAAGAATGAAATCCTGCCATTTGCAACAATGTGGGTGGAATTGATGGGTATCATATAAGTGAAATAAGTAAGTCAGAGAAAGAGATATCATATGTTTTCACTCATATGTGGAATTTGAGAAAGTTAACAGAAGACCATGGGGGAAGGGAAGGGGAAAAAATAGTTTCACACATAGAGGGAGGCAAATCATAAGAGACTCTTAAATACAGAGAACAAACTGAGGGTGGAAGGAGGGAAATGGGTGATGTGCATTGGGGGATGCTTGTTGGGATGAGCACTGGGTATTGTGATGTAAGTGATGAATCAAGGGAATCTACCCCCAAATCCAAGAGCACACTGTATATACACCACATGTTAGCTAATTTGACAATAAGTTATACACACACACACACACACACACATATATACATATATACACACATATATATGTATGTATATACATATGTATACATATATACACATATATGTATATTTGTGTATATACATATATATTTAGATAAATAAATAAATAAATAAATAAAAGCTTTTCCAAATATTTGTTGATATGTACTCTACGACCAAGCAATATTCATCTTTGATTTATTATAGTCTGACATAAATTATTGCTTTAATACCTCTGAAAAATGAAGGAATCTGAAAATGATTTAACATTATTTACCTATCTCACATTTTTTTGTGAAACTATTTTCATGTATTTCTACCTAGACTTTGACCCTATAAGACATTTGAAGACAATGTTTCAGTAAATATTTATTTATTTATATTCATTTTTATCTTCTCTTGCTTTCTTCACTTCTTTCTCCTTTATCAGGTTCCAGTAGGAAATATTTTCCCTTGTTTGTTAAAAACTCTCTTAAAAGAAATACTACTTCTATAATGAAGGTCAACAAATTTTTTGTTTTTCAGTTTATGTGAAAATGTCTTTATTTTGCCTTAATTTATTTGAATAGCACCAATAATGTATATTCTATATGTTTTCACCATGTTCAATCTACCTCTTAAGCTCTTACTTCTTAGAAATTATAAAATCTTACTATGATACCATCGGGTCAATATTCTAGTACATTTTCCTGTGCCTAACCTGCTAAGAACAACCTGCTAAAAAATTCACTTAACTCTGTTTTTTTTTAATTCTTAATTTCAGTTATTATATTTTTCATTTATAATATGATTACTTTTCAATAGATTCTAATTATTTACTGAAATTATCCATAATTTCCTCTATTTTCTTGAACATATTAATCACAGTCCTTTTGAAGTTCTAGTATCTCCAATTTCTGAATTTTTTCCATTATCCTTTTTCTTCCTATGAACTTATAGTCTTTGGTCCTATTCAGAAAAAATATGCCTGGTAATATTTTACTAAATATCTGTATATCATGTATGAAATAAATATGGATAATATTGTCCTCCAGGGAAGAGCTGTCCTGCTGAGCAACTGGCTGCTGGCTTGTTGATGCATCACCAGATGTGATTGAGCTGTTGTTCAGGCTCTGTTATTTTGTATGTTCCCAGTTTGCCCCTGCCCCCAAGGCTCAGCTCTTCCTGGGAGGGCAGGGCACTGACACCCCTGGATCTCTGTGGGAGTCTGGCATGTTTACCAGAGCCTCTTCTCAACACTTCTTCACAGCATCTTGGGGCTGTGGGGACCTCTGCTCAGGTTTTCCTTTTTGTGCTGCTCCTTTGTCTCAGTGTTCTGTCACATGTATACACAGCTCAGGAGGTAACAAATCCCTGAATGGGAAAATCTAAGTAGGATTTGTGCCTCAAACCTGTGTTTCCTTCCTCTCCAAAATTTGGCCTAAGTCCAAATTTCAGCCTCTCCCTCCAGCCTTTGGATCTACCATAAGCCTCAAACAGTTGCATTTTTCCCAAGCCAGATTCCCCATACTGTGAGTTGACAGTTGTTCTGAAGGAAACAGCAAGACTTTTTGTGCACTTCCCTGCTTTTTCAAACTTTAGCCCCTCAAGTTCAGGCTGCCTTGGTTGCTTCCCAAATGCCTTCATATGCTTCTTTTTGTTTGTTTTTAATCCAGTTTTGACAACTGTCAAAATAAGCTACTTTATCATGGTTGGAAATGGAAAGCCACTTTTTCTTTTAACATAACTCTCTTATTACAAAGACTGTATATATCAGGCACTAGGTATTTTCTTAGATGCTTTCTGACTTAATTCTTACCTTTTGAAGTCAATTGTACTTGACTTTTAAAATAAGGATATTAAGACAAATAAATGGTAAATCTGGGACTTAAACACAGCTCAGAGTAGTTGAAAGTCTACTTGCTTTCAATTAAGTAGGACTGCCTCATTAAATAGACCAAAATCTGTAGAGTACAATCTTACAATTTTGCTTATGGGAATAATCACTTGAGACTAGTCTTTTTTCCAGGGAATTTCTAGCAAATAAGCTAGGAATTCACTTTTCACCCTAATGCCTTGTAGATTTCATGAAGGGAACCAGAAATATTTTTTGGCTTTCCAGAATATGACACCAAATTACAAAGCAGTCAGACAGCTCAAGCCAACACATTTCCAGAAGAAAAGACAACCTTGGGGTGCAACATTCCTTATGTTGATTTGGAGTTATTTTGGTTTTTTTTTTAAGTTTTTATTTTAATTCCAGTTAGTTAACATACAACATTGTATTAGTTTCAGGAGTACAATATAATGATTCAACAATTCCATATATCACTCAGTGCTCATCCCAAAAATTTCATTCCTTAATCCCAATTAATTCACCCATCCCCCCACCCACCTCCCCTCTGGATATCATCAGTACATTCTCTATAATTAAGAGTCAGTTTATTAGTTTCTCTCTCTTTTTTGCCCTTCTCTCATTTGTTTTGTTTCTTAAATTCCACAAATTAAGGAAATCATATATTTGTCTTTCTCTGATGACTTATTTCAATTAGCATTAGACTGTCTAGCTCCATCCATGTCATTCTAAATGGCAAGATTTTATTCTTTTTTGTGGCTGAATAATATTTTATTATATACACCGCATATTCTTTATTCCTTCATCAACTGATGGACACTTGATCTGCTTCCATATCTTGGCTATTGTAAATAATGCTGCTATAGCATAGAGTACATGTATCCATTTGAATTAGCGTTTTTGTATTTTTGGGTAAATACCTAGTAGTGTGATTGCTGGATCATAGGATAGTTGTATTTTTAACTTTCTGAGGAATCTCCATACTATTTTCAAGAATGGCTACATCAGTTTTCAGTCCCACCAACAAGAGGGTTTCCCTTTCTCCACATCCTCACCAACACCTGTTGTTTCTTTTGCTGTTGATTTTAATCATTCTGACTGGTGTGAGGTGATATCTCATTGTAGTTTTAATTTACATTTCCCTTATTGTAAGGGATGATGAACATCTTTTCGTGTGTATGCTCCCATCTGTATGTCTTCTTTGGAGAAGACATACATGTCTCTTGCCCATTTTTAACCAGGTTATTTGTTTTGGGGGGTGTTGAGTTGTATCAATTATGTATATATTTTGGATATTAACAATTTGTTGTATATGTCGTTTGCAAATATCTTCTTCTATTCTGTTGATTGCCTTTTAGTTTTGTTGATTGTTTTCTTCACCATGCAGATATTTATTTTGGTGTAGTCTGAATATTTTATTTTTACTTTCATTTCCCTTGTCTCAAAAGACATATCTAGAAGGAAGTTGCTATGGCTGATACCAAAGAGGTTATTGCCTATATTTTCCTGTAGGACTTTTAAGATTTCAGGTCTTACCTTAGGACTTTATTTCCTTGTGAATTTGTTTTTGGGAATAGTGTAAGAAAGTGGTCCAGTTTCTTTCTTTTGCATGTTGCTGTCACTTTTCCCAGCACCATTTGTTGAAAAGACTGTTCTTTTCCCATTGGATATTCTTTCCTGCTTTGTTGAAGATTAATTGACCATATAGTTGTGGGTTTATTTCTGGGTTTTCTATTCTGTTTTATTGATCTATGTGTCTATTTTTGTGCCAATGACATATTGTTTTGACTACTACAGCTTTGTAATATAATGTAATGTCCAGAATTGTGTTGCCTCCTGCTTTGCATTTCTTCTTCAAGATTGCTTAAGCTATTCAGCATCTTTTGTGGTTCCATACAAATTTTAGAATTGTTTGTTCTAATTCTTTGAAAAATGTTGCTATTTTGACAGGGATTATATTAATATATAGATTGCTTTGGGTAGTATAGGTATTTAACAATTGTTTTTCCAATCCATGAGTATTGAATGTCTTTTCATTTCTTTATGTAGTCTTCAATTCCTTTGATTGGTGTTTTATAGTTTTCAGAGTACAAGTCTGTCAACTTTTGGTTAGGTTTATTCCTAGTATATTATTATTTTAGATGCAATTATAAGTGGATTTTTTCCTTAATTCCTCTTTCTGCTGTTTCATTATTTGTGCATAGAAATGTAACAGATTTCTGTACATTGATTTTGTATCTTGCAAATTTACTGAATTTGTTTATAAGTTCTAGCAATATTTTGGTGGACTCTTTGAGTTTTCTATATGTAGCATCATGTTACCTGCAAATATTGAAAGTTTTACGTCTTCCCTACCAATTTGGATGCCATTTATTTCTTTTTTTTTCTGATTGCTGTGGCTCAGACTTCCAGTTCTATTTTGAATAGAAGTTATGAAAGTGAATATCTTTGTCTTATTCTGACCTTGGGGGAAACAATCTGTTTTTCTTCATCAAAGATGAAGGTTTTTCACTGATGGCATTTATTATGTTGAGATATGTTCCCTCTAAACTAATTTTGGTTTGGGTTTTTATCATGAATGGATGTTATATTTTGTCAAATGCTTATTCTGTGCCTATTAAAATGATCATGTGATTCTTATCTTTTTTCATATTGATGTGATATACCACATTGATTGATTTGTGAATGTGAAACACCCCTGCAACCCAGTAATAAATCCTACTTAATTGTAGTGAATGATTCTTTTAATGTACTCTTGGAGTGGGCTTGCTAGTATTTTGTTGAGGATTTTTGCATCTATGTTCATCTGTGATATTTACCTGTAGTTCTCTTTTAAAGTCTTTATATGGTTTTGGAATCAGGGTAATGCAGGTCCATACAATGAATTTGGATGTTTTCCTCTCTTTTCTATTTTTTGGAATAGGTTGAGAAAAGTGGCTATTAACTATTCTTTAAATGTTTGCTAGAATTTTCCTGTGAAGCCATCTGGTCCTGGAACTTGGTTTGCTGCTGAGTTTTTTATTTCTAATTTAATTTCTTTGCTAGTTACTGATCTGTTTACATTTTCTGTTTGTTCCTGTTTTAGTTTTGGTAGTTGATATCTTTCCAGGAATTTATCCACTTCTTCTAGGTTGTTCAGTTTATTGGCATTCAGGTTTTCATAATATTTTCATATAATTATTTGTATTTCTGTGGTGTTAGTTGGTATTTCTCCTCTCTAATTTGTGATTTTATTTATTTGAGTCTTTTCTATTTTTTTCTTGATAGGTCTCACTGGAGGTTTATCACCTTTACTATTTTTTTCAAGAATCAGCTTTTGGTTTCATTTATCTATTCTCTTGTTTTTTAGTTTATATCATTTATCTCTGCTCTAGTCTTTATTATTTCCTTCCTTCTGCTGCTTTTAGGTGTTGTTTGTTGTTATTTTTCTAGCTCCTTTAAATGTAAGGTTAAGTTGTTAATTTGAGATTTTTCTTTTTTCTTGATGTAGACTTGTATTGCTGTAAACTTCCCTCTTAGAACTGCTTTTCCTGGATCCCAAAGGCTTTGGACCATTGTGTTTTCATTTTAATTTGTTTCCATGTACTTTTTCATTTCTTCCTTACCTCCTGGTTGACCCATCCACTGTTTAGTGCCATGTTACTTAACCTCCTTATATTTGTCTTCTTTCCAGATATTGTGCGTGTGTGTGTGTGTGTGTATGTGATTTACTTCTATTTTCAGAGCATTGTGGTCAGACTTCAATCTGGTATGACTTCAATCTTCTTGAATTTGTTGAGGCTTATTCTGTGGGCTATATGTGATCTGATCTGGAGTATGTTCCATGTGCACTGGAAAAGAATGTGTATTCTGTTTTAGGATATAATGTTGTGAATATATCTGTTAAGTCTATCTGGTGCAGTGTGTCATTCAAAGCCATTGTTTCCTTGTTGATTTTCTGTTTATTATTATCAATTAGTCCTTTTATGTTTGTTATTAACTTTTTTATGAATTTGGGTGATTCCATGTTGGGAACAATATTTACAATTGCTTTATTTTCTTGTTGGGTTGTCTCCTTTATTATTATATAGTGTCCTTCTTTGTCTCTTGTTATAGTCCTTGTTTTAAAATTTATCTTGCCCAATATAACTATTGCTAATCCTGCTTTCTTTTGATATCCATTTGTATTATAGATGTTTATTCATCCCCTCACTTGCATTCTTCAGGTATGTCAGGTCTAAAATGAGTCTTTTGTAGAGAGCATATAAGTGAGTATTTTTTATTCATTCTGTCATCGTATGTCTTTTGATTGGAGCATTTAGTCCATTTACATTCAAAGCAATTATTGATAGATATGTATTTATTGTCATTTTATTATTTGTTTTGTGGTTGTTTCTGAAGATTTTCTCTGCTCTTTTATTGTCTTTTTTTTCATGGTTTGCTGACTTTCTTTAGTAACATATTTGTATTTCTTCCTCATATTTCTTTGCATACTTATTGTGGTTTTTGATATATAGTCAATATTAGGTTTATATATAACCTCTTCTGAATATAGCAATCTATATGAAGTTGATGATATTTTAAGTTTGAACTTACACTTTCCTCTTATCTTCCCCATGTTTTTAGTATATGTTATTATATATTATATCCTTTTTGTGAATTCCTTATTTTTACAGAAATATTCATTTCTACTGCTTTTTCTGTTTCCTACTTTTATACTTTCACTTTTGGTCTCTCCTTTCCACTCAAAGAGTCCCCTTATAAAATTTCTTGAAGGGCTGGTTTATTGGCAATAAACACCTTTAGTTTTTGTTTGTATGGGAAATTTTTTATGTCTCCTATTCTGAATGATAGCCTCACTGGATAGAGTATTCTTGACTGCAGATTTTTCCCATTCAGCACTTTAAATATGTCTTACCACTTCCTTCTGGCTTGCAAAGTTTCTGTTGGAAAATCTCCTGCTAGCTTTATGAGTTTTCCCTTGCAAGTTACAGACTACTGTTGTTTTGCTGCTTTTAAAACTTTTTCTCTATCACTATTATGTACCAATTTAAATACAATATGTCCTGGTCTGGTTTTACTTTTACTGATTTTGATGGGAGTTCTCTGTGCCTCCTAGATCTGGATATCTGTTTCCTCTCCCATATTAGAGAAGTTTTCAGTTATTTTTTCTTCAAATAAATTTTCTACCCTCTTTTCTCTCTCTTCTTCTCCTGAGACTCTGATAATCTGAATGCTATTACATTCAATGGAGTCACTAAATTCCCTAAGTCTATTCTTTTTTTGCATAGTTCATTTCTCTCTTTTGTTCAGGTTCATTACTTTCCATTATTCTGTCTTCTAGGTCACTAATTCATTCCCCTGATTCTTCCATCCTACTGTTCAGTCCATCAAGTGTGTTTCTAATTTCATTTATTATGCCCTTTATCTCTGTTATGTTATTCTTTATCTATGGGTTAAGGATCTCATTCATATGTTCACTATTTTAAGTTCCCTGAGTATATGTATGATCAATACTTTAAATTCTCTATCATCCATTATGTTTATATATGTTTAGCTTAGATCTCTGGCTGTGACCTTGTCCTGTTCTTTCATTTGGGATAAATTTCTCTGTCTGCTATTTTGTCTGCCTCTCTCTGTTTCTGTTTTTTAAGAAAGTCAGCTATGTCTTCTGCTCTTGAAAGTAGTGACTTTACGAAGAAGAGGTCCTAGAGCACGCTGCAGGTTCACCAGAACCTGGCACTTCAGGAGAGTATCCTATATGTGTTGCTTATGCCCTGCTATTGAGTCTGAGTCATTTTACTTTCAGTGAAATTGTCTGCATTGACTCTACTTGTTGTGGGCTGTGCTTGGTCTCTATGGTGTTTATGAGACCCAGGCAGTCCACCTCTGAGGTGGCATGCCCCCTGAGGAACTTGATAGCAGGTCAGTGGTGTTAGCAAAATTTGCACTGGGCCACTAGTCCTATGCTGAATTCCCTAAAGCACTGTGGCAGCTAACGGCTGCATGTCAGTGTAGCCAGGGCATGAGGCTGGTGTAGAACATGCGATGTATGGGCATGGCTGGGCCTGGCAGGTGATGTTGGCTGGGACACATGGCAGGGCATGGTGTATGACAGTGACTGGGCATAGCATGGTGGGCACTATGCATCTGGTGGTTGGGAAGGGCACTGTAACAAAATTTTTCCTGAACCTAGGGCCATCGCTAGTATTTTGGAATGGGTGAGTCCTCAGGAGAACTTATGAGCACTGTTCACTGCTAATAATTTAGGTAGCATGTGTCTGTGCAGCACTGCCTCCCACAGGTGTCTCTGTGCTTATGCTAAGGGACAGGGGAGGAAAATGGTGCCTTCCATTTCCCTTGTTTTTGAAGTCCCCAAACATGCTCCAAAATCAGTATGAACAGATCTCTCTCCCATTTTCCTCAGACACTATGTAAACTATCATTTTTATGTTGCCTCTTTGTGCAGGGTGCTGTCTCTTTAAGGGCAGTGACCCAGCTGTCACTCACCCTTCAGCCTCACTCAGCTGATTCTGGTGACCCTCAAGGTCCAGACTTGAAGTTCCACTGGTTTTACAAACTCATGGAATTCTGCCCCTCTTGTTTTTAAAGCTAAATGTTGTGGATATTAGTCTTCCCCATGTGAGCTTCCCAGTGCAAAGGTCTATTTCTCTGTCTTCTCTGTACACAGCTCCCTTCCTCCCTTGGGATGTCTCCATTTGCCTTTTTGACTTTCCTAACTTTTCAGCTGCATCTTCTCTATATTTAGTTGTGGCATTTGTTTTGCCAGTCTTTGGATTACTCTTCAGTTTATTGACTTGGGTGTGGGTGATATCTAGTTATAAAGGTGGGACAAGTAAGCTCAAGGTTCTCCTACTCCACTATCTTCCCAAGATCATCTGGAATTATTTTGTGTGAAAGGTGCAGAAGAAGGGATGAAAGTAACTTAAAATAGCTGCACTCACCCACCTTGAAGCTCTGAGGATGATGGAAATTTCAATGACTCTTCTTTGTTTTGCTACCCATGAGAAAAACTGGATTTAATGTTGGAGATTTCCAAGAGAATCATAATTGTGAAGTCAGGAGAGTGTTTGTGACAATCAAGCACATCGGGTACATAGTACATCTTTTAAACATTTGTTTTTCCCAGGAGTCAACTGATAATGTATATATTTCAACACTTTCTGAAACTTATTTATTGTAGGTTTTAAGAATCTTCCTGGGTAATCTCTCTGAGCATGGCAGAATTAGCTAATGTAGACATCTTATCTGTTATGAGCAGAACTGCCATGTAAATATAATTTAAGATAAGAGTTACTGAAAGAAAAGGTAATCCTCAAGTAGCATAACTAAATGAGGACTGCACTGCAAATATCATAAGTAGGTGAGCTAATGCCTCTGAGGTGCAAAGAGAGAGAAAAAGTGAATATTGGGTGTAGGGCCGGGGTTTGACCAACCAAATAACAATAAAATAGGCAGCCTTGGTCCTACTCAAGGCAAGAGGCTAACCCTGAAAACTCTTCATAAACCTGATAGTGATGTGTCATTCATAATTATTATTTATTATACTCCAGGCAATAACCTACATATTTCAAATGTATTATGAAATAGCTATACATGTATTAAGTAGGCCCTATGTAAAAGATTCCAAAGCATGTGTAATTGTTCCAACCTAATAGAAGTTTATTTCTGTCTCCAATAGGAGTGTTGGATTGTACAAATGTCAATAGGATGGTCCTCCTTAGAATCATTCAGTCATGCTGATGGAAGCTCTGCTATCTTGAAAACTGTTTTCTAAGATTATATTGAAATTAGTCTCTATTCCAGCCAACAGACTGGAGAAAGGAGATGAAAGATACCCATAGAAGGTTTGTATGGGCCAGGCCAGATGTGGTTCGTATCACTTACCCCCCATGTTCCATTGGCTAACCTCAGTTACATGGCTGCAACCAACACCAAAGGAGGTTGGGAAGTATATTTTAGTTTTGTGCCTTGGAAGAGCAGGAAATAGGTTTGGTGAACAGTCAGCAGTATCTACTATAAATCTGAGATATGTCACATTATTATCATTGTTTCACATATGAAAACCTTGAGTATACAACAATTGGGATTAAAATCTAAATCCTCTGGTTCCCAATCTACAGTGCTCTTGCCTATTTAGAACACACCATTATACTGTACTAACTTTATTCATAAAAGAGAAAACTAGAAAGTACAACTACAAAACCAGGAACAGTAGGAAGAAAAAATACAACTGCTCTGGTAGAAAAAGCATACACACACACACACACACACACTCACACAACTCCTGACCATGCCATGTGCTGATGCTAACTCTAAATTTACACTGCTACATGGTATAAGATTTAAAACTAAAAACTTAATGTATAAACTGGTTCTTAATTTAAGAAGACTGAGATTTTCAGAAAAATCAAAAGTAAAATGACTTTGTCCACTTCTACAATGTAGGACTTATGTGAATAGCAAAGGGGGAAAAAAAACACAGGTTGAGTTCATTTGAAGCTACTCATGGAAATTGACTCAGGGTAAAGATCAGTTCAAAGTTACAACAGATAGACAATAAAGGTTAAGACCTTTCAGATGGACAATAAACGTTTCTCAGAACGTTTAGGGGACTGTCCAGCAGCAACCTTACACATAGCCTGTCTCAAGAAAAAATGGAAATGACTTTAATTTAATTTGATATGTGAGAAATATCACACACACACACACACACATATGTGATATATATACTATATATATATATATATCTGATATATATAGAAATATATTATATATATAATGTATATATTAGAAATGTGTACTTTAATCAATTCCAAGACTAATATAGACTAGTGAGTGTCATATGACTTCTCTTCCACAATTTTTTTTTAATAATTTGTCTATTGTGATTAACTGATCTCTGTCTCATCATTATATGTTAGGCAATGAGAAATAGATACTATTTCTCTTTATTTCACAGATCTTCTAGTTAGGAAGGATAATACCTAAGGTGTGTCTGAGGGACAACATCCAAACAGCCTGGTCCACATTCTGGACCTGATTTGAGTGACAAGATCCTGGCTTCAGGCCTGAACACAAAGCCATACTGGCATAAGATTTAGGGAGTTTTGGAGGAGGTGAGCATGTTTTGTATGTGGGAGGGGTATGAATTTTGAATGCCAGAGATAAAACCATGAAAACCAGTTGGTAGACATGACATACGATATCAAATGCCCCTCCCTCATTGAATCTATGATGGCCTATGTCACATTAAGCAATAGAAGTGTGGTAGAAATGATGTTGTGTCAATTCTAGGCCTCAGTCTTCAAAATGCATGATAGTTTCTGCTTGGCATTTTTGGAAGCTTTGAGCTGTCATGTAGGAAGTATGGTTATCTTATGTATGAGACAATCTAAAGATCAAATGAAGAGGCTAAGCAGCAGAGAGGCCCTGAAAATACAGGAAGAGAGAGTAGCCTAGATTCCACATGCAACCCAGCTGAGCCTAAACTTCCAACCATCCCCACTAAGGTGCCAGCCATGGGAATAAATCATCTTACACATTCAAGCCCATTTGACCACCTAGATAATTACATCCATAGTCAACCTCACATGGAGCATAGAAATAACCTGTGTACCTCCAATTAAAATGGTTAATGTTTTAAACCATTGCTTTTAGAGATGGTTTGTTATGCAGCAATAGAAAACCAAAATAATTGGTGGTTTAATCCATTCTATACCAGAAGTTCCCAAGCTCATTGTGTAAATTGTTTCACCCTGTAGCTCTCCAACCTCTTCTCCCTCCATTCTCCCAGCTGGTCCCATGCATGGCCTGTACAAAGGCAATGAATACTGCTACCTCTGTATCTTGATTAGCATAGAACTTCTTCCCCTACTTGGGGGAGGCCCTTGTCTTCCCCCCAAAAAAGCAATAAATCTAAGAATGGAACACAGGATAAAATCAGGTGCTTCAATGATTAAACAAAAGAGACAGATTAAAGGAAAGAAAGAAGGGTGAGGAGGGGGAAGTCTCCTCTATGAATATTAAGCAACGAACCAACATGTGGCACCCATTAAATGTATATTTATGTATATGAATTTATGGTAAATGTTATGGTCCATATGGAGAAAACTGTCCACCTGCCAATAGGTGTACTTCTCTGAAATGGCCAGATGTTTCTATCTAAACCCAAGAGAAATTTCAGAGAAATTTCAGAAATTGGCTTCATGAAAAGCCAACTGATGTGGAGTACACTTGCAAAGAAAGATATTACCTAGAGAGATTTCAAATTCCTTCTGACTTAAATGGTCAGAAAAATGCAAAATAATGAGATAATTAAGTGTCACAGAAAACACTAAATAAATCCGAAAGTCAGATGCCTATTAAGATATGAGTCATCCTCTTATGAAATATATTCTGGATATTTTTAATTTTGAAAATTTCAAAAGCATACAAATTCAAATTAATATTATAACAAACTTTCTTTTACCCATCTCTTTGGTTCACAAAACCCACTCTTGGTCAGTATTGCTCTATTTATTCTCCCACCCACTTTCCCATTTGCCAACTTATTCTGAAGATCCAGAGAGAGTGACATCAGCAAAATAATGGAATAGAGACTTTCTACTGTTTTATAGCCAAAGAACACTGATTTTGACAGTCATCCTAGATGAGAGTGCTTTTGTGGAAGTTTGGGGATGCAGCTGAGAAATTTCAACACACGACTGAAGCAAAGAAACTCAAGATTAAGGGCATTGATGATGGTAAGAGGAACATTTTCACATTACCTCTTTCATCATTCCCCCAAGATGGGGACCAAGAGAGAGCTCCTTGGCCTACACTTTTTCTCACAGAAGAGCTCATGAATAAGCCCAGCTTCCCCAACCATGTGAGAAACTGCCAAAGAGGATCACCTCTTTCTCATCCCATTCAGAGTACCAAGGTGTTCTGGACAATGGTGTGGAAATAAATGGTTGGGAAGTCAGCAACAAGGGCTCTCAGAGGGAGAAAAGGGACACAGACTGTACTAACCATCTCAGAAAGTCCATCAGGAAGCCAGCACATGAGTTAGTGGGGATGCCTCACTGCAGATCCTCCAACTGGCACAGAGGCATCCCACACCCCATGTGTCCCATCCTCACACACCAGGTCCCTATGCATGCTCTCAGGGTGGCAAGTGGGTGCTTTGCAGACAGTTAGTAAGCACATGCAGAAGGCTGACCTGATGCTGTGGGATTGGGAGAAAATGCACAAACTTGATCATTCAGCAGTGCCCTAATGAGAGCAAATGGGATTCTATCCACACCTGGTCTTCCTTTGAAGGACTGAGAACGGGTAGAAAATCTTAAGAATCCTCCCAAGAGGAAACAAGAAGTGTGGAACAGGCATATCAATAGAAAAGTCTGGGATAGCTTCAGAATCCCCACCAGGGCTGACAGAAAGGTATTTCTCTCCAAAGCCAATCAGTAAAGACTAGGGGAGACAATTTCTTCAGATGTGAAAACAGCAATGCAAGACTTCAAAGAACATGAAAAATCAAGAAAGCATCACATCACCAGAGGAAGACAATACTTTTCCTGTAACTGACCTGAAAGAAATGAAGATATGCAAATGTCTGATAAAGACGTCAAGAGTTGTTTCATGGAAGCTCGATGAGCTACAATAAAACAAAGGAATACAATTCAACAAAATGTGAACAAAATTACAGAGAGATATAAATCATAAATATAATATATAAAAATATGAAAAAAGAATAAATGATACCAATAACAGAATCAATCAGGAAAAAAAATATATGAAGTTGAAGACAGTCCATTTAAAATTATCCAGTAAGAGGTGAATAAAAAAAGACAATGAAAAAGAGTGAAGAAATTCTATATAAGTTAAGGGATATCGTCAAATGAGACAATCCACGCATTATTAGAGAACCAGGAGCAAAGAGCAGATAATCTTAATTTAAAAAATAATGGCTGAGACCTTGCCAAAACTGCAGAGAGATTTAATACCCAGTTTCATGAAGGTAATAGACTCCCAAAAAGGTTAAACTCAAAAAGATTTTCTCTAAGATATATTTACTAAAACTGTCTAAAATCAAAGACAAACACCTCTAAGTTTATTGAAATATTATTTACAATAGACAAGATACAGAAGCAAACTGTGTCTATCAAAAAAAATGGATAAAGAAGACATGGTATAGATACATACACACACAGCTGTAAAAATGATGAGATTTTGCCATTTGTTATAATATGGATAAACTAACATGGATGCCAACTGAAATAAATCAGAATGAGAAAGACAGATACCATTTGACTTCACTCATATATGAAATCTTAAAAACAAATAAAATGTACATTTTAGCCACTCTGACTGGTGTTAGGTGATATCTCAGTGTGGTTTTGATTTGTATTTCTCTGATGAGGAGTGACGTGGAGCATCTTTTCATGTGCCTGTTGGCCATCTGGATGTCTTCTTTAGAGAAGTACCTATTCATGTCTTCTGCCCATTTCTTCACTGGATTATTTGTTTTTTGGGTGTGGAGTTTGGTGAGCTCTTTATAGATTTTGGATACTAGCCCTTTGTCTGATATGTCATTTGCAAATATCTTTTCCCATTCCGTTGGTTGCCTTTTAGTTTTGTTGATTGTTTCCTTTGCAGTGCAGAAGCTTTTTATCTTCGTGAGGTCCCAATAGTTCATTTTTGCTTTTAATTCCCTTGCCTTTGGAGATGCACGCCAGTCAGAGTGGCTAATATGAACAAATCAGGAGACTACAGATGCTCGAGAGGATGTGGAGAAACGGGAACCTTCTTGCACTGTTGGTCGGAATACAAACTGTTGCAGCTGCTCTGGAAAACAGTGTGGAGGTTCCTCAAAAAATTAAAAATAGATCTACCCTATGACCCAGCAAGAGCACTGCTAGGAATTTACCCAAGAGATAGAGGACTTGTATCTTGTACAGAACTTGTCTTTCAGAACAGAGAAAGGCAGATACCATATGTTTTCACTCTTATGTGGATCCTGAGAAATTTAACAGAAGACCATGGGGGAGGGGAAGCACAGCAGTAGTTCCAAGGTGCCCAGCAAATAATGTTTGTGTGTAGGCAGTGTTAGAGATATTAGGAGGGAGCTGGCCTCACTTTGGGGAAAGGGGAAAAGGAGCTAGACATTTAATTCTCAGCTTTATCCCATTCTCATCTGAAATGAAGAGCTCTGGCCCTCAGCTTAGTCCAATTTCATTGCTGTTGTGCTAACTAGGTCTTGGAACTCTGTCAGGGATGATGGGGCTGTCACTAACACAGGGAGCACCCAGGAATTGGTAGCAAGCTTCAGCCCTGATCGATCATGTGTTAACCCAGATCAATCTGCTTTAAATACCCCAAAGGAAAGTTCCCCTCCTGTGATTGAGGGATTTGTACTTGGCCGGCTAAGGTAAGAGCATTGATGGTTACACAGCTTACCTTCCTCCCCTGGCCCACTAGATGCTGTCATTTTGAATAGCAGTATTTTGTACATGCACTATATATTCCAGGACTTGGAGAGCACAGAAAGAGTCCATTCAAGAACTACTACACCACAGCCATGTTCCACACAGTTGAGCATAACAAAGGAGCATACACTTGCCACCCCTGCATCAGTGCTACCTCTATCTTCTGATACAATGAGCAGGAAAAACAGCCAATGCCAGAAGCTTTGCCTCTCAGTCTGAAAGGAGAATGCAGGCTTCTTGTGACAGGGTACAGCCAATGGAAGTTTCACTTTGCCCAAGCCCATAGGTGTTCCTTATTCCTGAGACAGTCAGCTTGCCAAAAGATTGTGGCAGTCACTCAATCTTCAACTTTACCCTATTCTCATCTATAATGAAGAATTTATTTTTTTATTTTTATTTTTTTACTTTTGTTTTTTTTATTTTTTTTAATTTACATCCAAATTAGTTAGCATATATGAAACAATGATTTCATGAGTAGATTCCTTAATGCCCCTTACACATTTAGCCCATACCCCTCCCACAACCCCTCCAGCAATCTTCAGTTTGTTCTCTGTATTTATTAGCCTCTTCTGCTTTGTCCCCCTCCCTGTTTTTTTTTATTATTTTTTCCCTTCCCTTATGTTCATCTGTTTTGTCTCTTAAACTCCTCATATGAGTGAAGTCATATGATTTAGCCCTTTATGTATCTATTTCCTCCTTTATGCTTTTTCAAGCCAGCTTCTCCTTGTGTGTCCTCAAGGACAGTGTCTCAAAGCAATTTTCTATGCTTTTAACTGGGGAGTTTGGCCAAGTATTTGTGAGTCTTAAATAGGTTGGGAACCTTGGAACTTGTCTTTCAGAACTATGTTTTCAATGGGAGGCATGGACACTTGAAAGTGCCCAGCAGAACATGTTTACATGGAGACATGGAGGCTGGAGTTGGTGATATGATGATTATACTGCCTCCCTACCCTGGCTTCTTGAGATGAGTTCATTCTGAAATGCAGACAGAGGGTTAGAGCATGCACAGTGCAATCCCAGAGGTGGTAGTACAAAAACAGCCTAAATGTCCATCAACTGGTGAGTAGATAAAGATGTGGTTTATATATACAGTGGAGTAGTACGTGGCAATGAGAAAAAATGAAATATGGCCCTTTGTACCAACGTGGATGGAACTGGAGAGTGTTATGCTAAGTGAAATAAGCCATACAGAGAAAGACAGATACCATATGTTTTCACTCTTATGTGGATCCTGAGAAACTTAACAGAAACCCATGGGGGATGGGAAGAAAAAAAAAGAGGTTAGAGTGGGAGAGAGCCAAAGCATAAGAGACTCCTAAAAACTGAGAACAAACTGAGGGTTGACGGGGGGTGGGAGGGAGGGGAGGGTGTGTGATGGGTATTGAAGAGGGCATTTTTTTGGGATGAGCACTGGGTGTTGTATGGAAACCAATTTGACAATAAATTTCATTTAAAAAAATATGTGGTTTATATATACAATGGAATACTACTTGGCATGAGAAAGAATGAAATCCTGCCATTTTCAGCAACATGGATGGAACTGGAGGGTGTTATGCTAAGTGAAATAAGTCAGTCAGAGAAAGGCAGATATCATGTTTCCACTCATATGTGGATCTTAAGAAACTTAACAGAAGACCATGGGTGAAAGGAAGGGGAAAAATATAGTTACAAATACAGAGGGAGGGAGGCAAACCATAAGAAACTCTTAAATGCAGAGAACCAACTAAGGGTTGATGGGAGGGTTGGAAGAGAGGGGAAAATGGGTGATGGGCATTGAGAAGGGCACTTGTTGGTATGAGCACTGGGTGTTGAATGTAAGTGATGAATCACTGGAATCTACCCCCAAAACCAAGAGCACACTGTATATACTGTATGATAGCCAATTTGACAATAAATTGCATTTTTCAAAAAAGAAATGTCTGTTCCTGTCTTCTGCCCATTTTTATTTATTATTTTTTAATGTTTATTTTATTTTTGAGACAGAGAGAGACAGAGCATGAGTAGGGGAACGGCAGAGAGAGAGACACACAGAATCTGAAGCAGGCTCCAGGCTCTGAGCTGTCAGCACACAGCCAACACGGAGCTTGAATTCGTCAACTGCAAGATCATGACCTGAGCCGAAGTTGGACACTCAACCAACTGAGCCATCCAGGTGCCCCAACTTCTGCCCATTTTTAATTGGATTATTTGTTTTAGAGTGTTGAGTTGTGTAAGTTGTTTATATATATATGTATGTGTATATATACACATATATATAGCCCATTCAAAGACTACTGCACCGGAGCCCTGTTTCAAAGACTTGAGCAGCAACAAAGATACAGTATCTGCTACCCCCAAAGCACTGCAGCCTCTATACACTTATGGGGAATGTAGGAAAAACTTATTTTCTAATAATTTTTGTCCCACAACTGGAATTGATCACTTCTTCCAGGAGTTCTGTTTCCTTGTAGTCAGATATTATAGTATTATAGAAACACTATCTGAGTTCTAGAATTCCTTTTTACTTCTGGGTTCATCATTACTTTCTAGGACATTTTATTTTGAGGGAGAGAGTGCAAGTGGGGAGGGCCAAATGGAGAGAGAGAGAGAGAGAGAGAGAGAGAGAGTCTTAAGCAAGCTGCACGCTCAGCTTGGAGCCCAATGCGGGGCTCAATCCCACAACCCTGGGATCATGACCTAAGCCAAAATCAAGAGTCAGATGTTCAACTGACTGAGCCTCCCAGGCACCCCTTTCTAGGACATTTTTCAAAGTTTTTATTTAAATTCCAGTTAGTTAACAGTGTTATATTTGCTTCAGGTATGCAATATAGTAATTCAACACTTCCATACATCACCCATTGTTCATCATGGTGCACTCCTTAATCCCTGTCACCTATTTCACCCATTCCCCCACTGACCTCCCCTCCGGTAACTGTTCTCAGTAGTTAAGAGTCTGTTTCTTGATTTGTGTCTCCATTTCTTTTTTCCATTTGCACATTTGTTTTGTTTCTCAAATTCCACAGATGAGTGAGATCATATGGTATTTCTTTCTCTGACTGACTTATTTTGCTTAGCATAATACTCTCTTGGACATTTTAGTTGACAAAACTAAAAATATGTGTATTTCTGAGCTTGATGTTTCTAATTCAAATCCATAATCATAAAGTTTTTACTTAACCCTTCTCATCTTACATTCATATCTTTTTCCCATGCAGTTAATGCCAGTTCTCAATAATATACAAAATGATACAATTAGAAGATCACAGAACTAGTCTCAAACTGAGTTTTTATAGCCTCAACATCCCACAGCAATCTAGAATAGCAATACAACACTACTCCAACAGTATTATTGCGGAAGACAATTTAAGTTTTATTTTTGTTTTGCAAATAGACTTTGTCTAAAGATATGTTTTATTAGATATATGCAAATCACTGGGTTTTCAAATTACTCAGAATATTTCTGTGTGGTTATGCAACCAACTGGACACACATTTAAAATTTTATTTATTTTGTTTTTGAGTTTTAAAACTCATTTAAATTATTTTCATGGTGCTAAAATAAAGTCTATAAAACAAGGTCTCTTTAAAGAAGCCTATCTTCACCCATGTGCATGTAGTCAACTAATCTGTGAGAAAGAAACCAAGAATGTGCAATGGGAAAAGGATAGTCTCTTTGACAAATAGTGCTGGGAAAACTGGACAGCACATGCAAAAGAATGAAACTGGACCAGTACCTTGCACCTGAAATTTTAAAATTCTTGAAAGAAAATATAGGTGGTAAGTTCCTTGACATGAGTTTTAGTGGTGTGTGTGCGTGTGTGTGCGTGTGTGTGTTTGACACAAAAAAGTAAAGGCAACAAAAGCAAAACAAAACAAGTGGGACTACACCAATCTAAAACACTCATGCACAGCAAAGGAAACCATCAGCAAAATGAAAAGTTAACCTGCTGAATAGGAGAAAATGTTTGCAAATCATTTACCTGATAAGGGATTAATATCCAAAGTACATAGAGAACTCATAAAATTCAATAACAAAGAAACAATCCAATTGAAAAATGGGCAGAGGATCTGAATAGATGTTTTTTTCTAAAGAAAACATACAGACGGCCAACAGATACATGAAAATTCAATATCATTAATAGTCAGAAAAGTGTCAATCAAAGCCACAGTACTATTACTTCACACCTGTTAGAATGGCTTATCAAAAAGACAAGACATTTTCACCTCTGGCTATTTACGCAAGGAAAACAGAAATACTAACTTGAAAAGATACATGCATCCCCATTTCATTGCAACACAACCTAAGTGTTTATTGATGGATGAATGGAAAAATAAAATAGAATGGAAAAATTAAGAATATATATATATTATATATGTTTTATTTATTTAATATTTTATTTTTATGTTAAATAAAATTCATATAAATAAAATATATATTTATATAATATACATTTATTTTTCATTCCATTTTATTTTTCCACATATTTCTTTATTTTTCCATTTTTTTCTCTGTATATATATATTGGATATATATATTGAATTGTGTATGTACACACACACAATGTATATATGTATTGAATTGTTATGTTGTTACATTGTACAACTGAAACTAATATGATGTATATCAACTATACCTCAATTTTTAAAAGTCCTTGCACTTTCATTTTAACCCTTCCATAGGTAAGCATTTTCAAAGTCATGGTTTATTTTTCCAATGTTTGTTTTTTGAAAAATATAGTCTGGGGGCGCCTGGGTGGCTCAGTCGGTTAAGCGGCCGACTTCGCCTCAGGTCACGATCTCGCGGTCTGTGAGTTCGAGCCCCACATCGGGCTCTGTGCTGACAGCTCAGAGCCTGGAGCCTGTTTCAGATTCTGTGTCTTCCTCTCTCTGACCCTCCCCCATTCACGCTCTGTCTCTCTCTGTCTCAAAAAAAATAAATAAACGTTAAAAAAATTAAAAAAAAAAGAAAAAGAAAAATATAGTCTGATGCATATTTGGAAGAATTTCTTACTTTCTTAGCTAAATGGCAGCATACTATACCCACTTTTCTCTACCTGTTTTATTTTTATTTCATACATACTAGACATAACTGTGTAGAGGTCAATAGAGGCATCCCTCATTGCTATTACAGTGGTACTCCATTGTGTAGATATACTTTAGTGTAATCAACCTTATTTATTCATATTTGGGTAATATCTAACCTTTGCTATTGCAGTGTCCTGCAGTGAAGAGCCTTTTGTATATATCTTTTATAATTTCTGCCAATGTATCTATGGTATGGATTCCCAGAGGTCACTGGGTTGAAAGATAAAGGCATGTGAAATTTTATTAGATATTACTCAATTCCATTTCTGATGTATAGTGTGGTAAATGGATCAAATTCTATCATTTCCTCATCGATTGGAGGTGCAACCTCAATTAGACACCAAATTGTTGTTAACAGTATACAGAAGTAACTGTCTTCCAATAGCCTGAACAATGTCAACAATTTTGACAGTATGCTGTCAAAGTTAAGATTTTTTTTTCAATCTGGTAAGTTATAAATGAAATCTTAATGTAGTTGTAATTTGGATTTCTTTCATCATAAGCAAATTTGAACATCTTTTCATATTACTAAGAATGACTTGCATTTACTTTTCTGTGACTGGTACATTACCCTTTCTTTTTTTTCAAGTTTTTATTCAAATTCCAGTTAGTTAATATACAGTGAAATATTAGTTTCAGGTATGGAATTTAGTGATTCATCACTTACATAAACCACCCAGTGCTCATCACAAGTGTCCTCCTTAATATGTATCACCTATTTAACCCTATCTTTCATTAGAGTTCTTGGTCATTTTCCTCTGTAGCTTTAGAAGTTCTTTGGATGTTAAGAATATAATTTCTTTCTCTGTAACATAAATTGCAATTTTTTTTCTACTTTGCTATTTGTGGGCAGATCCTTTGCCCACTTTGCTTATGATGTTGCCTTGCAAACTTACTTTTTTAAAATCTTATTAGACTTATCAATATTTGTTCTTATTGTTTCTGGATTTTTAGTCAATCCTAAATTATATAGGCATTTCAACAATGTTTTCTTCTAATACTTATATGATTCAATTTTTCACACTGATAAACTGAATCCTTTTGGAATTGATCCTTATATGTTGTGTGAAGAGCCAATTCAACTTCATCTTTTTCCATGACTATCTAGTTATCCCAATGCCGCTTTTTGGAAAGTTTCTTTTCCCCCATTAACTTGAAATCCCACCTTCATGTTTCACTATTTATATATAAATGGATCTGTTTCAGGACTTTCTGTTCTACTGATCTGTGTGCTCTTCATACACCAATATCCTACTGCTTTACATACAGGCTTTATTGCATGTTTGAGTGTCTGCTGGAACTAACCACACAACCCATACTTTTTCAAATAATCTTTATAATCAAATTGCCTTGATCCAGTAAAAAACTTGATGCCTTTGTTTTATTGGAATTGTAGAAACTGGAATAAAGCTATGTCTATCTATGTAAGAATATGACAAGCCTTTCCATTTCTCCAAGTCCATTTTGATGTCTGTTACAAGTGTGTATGATTTTCCTCATATGAGTTCTTATCATTTCTTGCTAAGTTTATGCCTTTGTGTTTTTGTTATGTCTATTTTTATAAATAAGCCTTCTCTTCCACCATATATTCATAAGTGTGTAAGGTGTGTATTAGGATATATATATATGAATATGTAGAAGTATATCCCTGTATGTTAGAATAATATATTAGAATAGATATTTATGAATAGATATAAATATATAAAAATCAATATATAAATTACATGATATTGCATATATGTATATATCATATGTATGTTTGTACATGCTGATTTTTTAAATTAATTTATTTATTTTGAGAAAGAGTATGAGCAGGTGAGAGGCAGAGGGAGAGAGAGAGAGAGAGAGAGAGAGAGAGAGAGAATCCCAAGTAGGTTCCCCACTATCAGCATGGAGCCCAAAGCAGGACTCAAACTCACAAACCATGAGATTATGACCTGAGCCAAAATCAAGAGTCAGATGCTTTAACAATTAAGCCACCCAGGCACCCCCTTTAAATGCTGATTTTATAATCAGACACTTTATTAAATTTTCATATTACCATTTGTCATTGATTCTTTTGGGATCTCTAGATATATGATCATGTTATTTGCAAAGAAAATGTTACTTCTTCATTTTTTATTACTGTGCCTCTAATTATTTTCCCATATATATTTGCTTTGATTAAATGCTTAACACAGTGTTCAATAGTAGTGGTGTTAGTGGGTATCCCATACTAGTAAGAAAGTCTCTAGCTTTCCTCACTGAGTAAAATTCAACTTTTGGGCTGCCATACATACATATTTATATATATGAGTGTGTGTTCATGTTAAGGAAATATCCATTGATTTATATTTTTTATTGAGTCTTTTAAAGGTTTTTTTTTGTTTCAAGTATTTAGTTAATAAATTCATTAAATTTTATTTAATTAGTTAAGATACAGTGTAATATTAGTTTTAGGGGTAAAATTTAGTCATTAATCACATATGTACAACACCTAGTGCTTATCACAAAAAGTACTCTCCTTAATACCCATCACCTATTTAACCCATTCCCCCCACCTACCACCCCTCTAGCCGCCTTCAGTTTGTTCTCTATAGTTAAGAGTCTGTTTTATGGATTGCCTATCTTTTCCCCCCTATGTTCATCTGTATTGTTGTTCTGATGGATGATAGATAGATAGATAGATAGATAGATAGATAGAGATGATAGATAGGTAGATGATAGATAGACAGATAGATAGATAGATATCACAACTTCTTTATCCATTCATCAGTTGATGGACATTTGGGCTCTTTCCATAAGTTGGCTATTTTTGATAATGATGCCATAAATATTGGGGAGCATGTATCCCTTGGATTCAGTATTTTTGTATTCTTTGGGTAAATATCTAGGATTGCAATTACTGGATCATAGGGTAGTTTTATTTTTAATTTTTTTGAGCAGCCTCCATACTGTTTTCCAGAGGAGCTGCACCAGTTTGCATTTCCACCAATATCGCAAAAGTGTTCCCCTTTCCCCACATCCTCACCAACATCTGTAGTTTCCTATGTTGTTAATTTTAGCCATTATAACAGGTGTGAGGTGATACCTCATTGTAGTATTTGATTTGTATTGTATTTGATTTGATTTGTATTTTCCTGGTGATGAGTGATGTTGAGCATCTTTTCCTGTGTCTATTAGCCATCTGGATGTCTTCTTTGGAAAAATGTCTATTCATATGTTTTGCCCATTTCTTAATTGGATCATTTGTTTTTGAAGTGTTGAGTTTGATAAGTGCTTTATAGATTTTGGATACTAACCCTTTATCTGATATGTCATTTGCAAATATCTTCTCCCATTCCATCAGTTGCCTTTTAATTTTCTTGATTGTTTCCTTCACTGTGCAGAAATTTTTTGTGTTTTTTAATATCATTTATTGTCAAGTTGGCTGACATACAGTGTATACAGTGTGCTCTTGGTTTTGGGGGTAGATTCCCATGATTCATTGCTTACATACACACCCAGTCTCATTCCAACAAGTGTCCTCCTCAATGTCCATCACCCATTTTCCCCTCTGCCCTGCCCCCCCTTCAACTCTCAGCTTGTTCTCTTATGGTTTGCCTCCCTCCATCTCTGTTTGTAACTATTTGTTGCCTTCCCTGCCCTTACCACATGATCTTCCATTAAGTCAGAGTTTTTATTTTGATGAGGTCCCAATAGTTCATTTTTGCTTTTGTTTCCCTTGCCTCAGAAGACATATGTAAGAAGCTGCTACAACGAATGTCAGAGTTTGCTGTCTGTGTTCTCTGCTAGGATTTTGATGGTTTCCTGCCTCACATTTAGATCTTTCATCCATTTTGAATTTATATTTGTATGTGGTGTAAGAAAATGGTCCAGTTTCATTCTTTTAAATGTTGCTGTCCAGTTTTTCTACCACAATTTGTTGAGGAAACGGTCTTTTTTTTCCATTGGATATTCTTTCCTGCTTTGCCAGAGATTAATGGACCATATAGTTGTGGGTTCATTTCTGGGTTTTATATTCTGTTCTATTGATCCATGTGTCTTTTATGCCAGTACTATACTGTCTTGATCACTACTGCTTTGTAATAGAACTTGAAGTCTGGAATTGTGATGCCTCCTCCTTTGCTTTTCTTTTTCAAGATTGCTTTGGCTACTTGGGGTCTTTTGTGGTTCCATACAAATTTTAGTATTTTTTTGTTCTAGCTCTGTGAGGAAAATGCTGTTGGTATTTTGATAGGGATTGTATTCAATCTGTAGACTGCTTTAGGTAGTACAGACATTTTAACAATGTTTATATATACTAAAATAGACATTTTAACCCATGAGCATGGAATGGCTTTCCCTTTCTTTGTGCCATATTCAATTTCTTTCATCAGTGTTTTATAGTTTTCAGAGTACACATCTTTTACCTGTTTGGTTAGGATTATTCCTAGGTATCTTATTGTTTTTGGTGGAATTGTAAATGGGATTGATTCCTTTATTTCTCTTTCTACTGCCTTATTATTGGTGCGTAGAAATGTAACAGATTGTATCCTGCAACTTGACTGATCTTGTGTATCAGTTCTAGC
Source organism: Panthera tigris (assembly GCF_018350195.1). NCBI lineage: Eukaryota > Metazoa > Chordata > Mammalia > Carnivora > Felidae > Panthera > Panthera tigris. The sequence goes on along the minus strand of NC_056667.1, from coordinate 108,191,125 downwards.
AACTTTTTTGACGGAGGTTGAGGATTTTTTCAAATATTTTCGGCATCTATGGAGATGAATATGTTTTTCTTATTAGCCTTATAAATATTATGGATTATATTCACGGATTACCTAATAATGAATAACCTTTAAATTCCTAGAATAATCTCAACTTGATAATGATACATTATTTTTAATGTGTTGTTAAATTTTGTTTGCTAATATCTTCTTTAATAATTTTGAAATAATAGAATAAATTATGATGTTATATAGCTCTTTGTAAACAAATATTTGTTAAGCTTTAGTTTCAATGTAATATTGCTTCATAAAACAGATTTGGAAGATTTTCTTTTTACATGCTCTGAAATTGTAAAATTAAGATTGGAATTTATCTGTTTGATAAAATTTCCCTGTCAAGCCATTTGAGTTTGGTGCCTTTGTTCTGAGGGGACGTTTCAACTACTTTCTCTATTTCTTTTTTTAAAAAAAATTTTAACATTTATTCATTTTTTGAGAGACAGAGAGAGAGCACAAGCAGGGGAGGGGCAGAGAGAGGAAAGACACAGAATCTGAAGCAGGCTCCAGGCTTTGTGCTGACAGCTCAGGGGCTTGAACTCATGAAACACGAGATCATGACCTGAGCCGAAGTCGGACACTTAACTGACTGAGCCACCCAGGCGCCCCTACTTTCTCTATTTCTTCTATGGTATTTGGTCTATTCAATTTTGGCAAAGGTAAATTTGTCTAAATTGTATTTCTCTTAACATGTTTTTATGTCATCTAGGATTTAAATGCATCTGTACAGTCTCAGATGATTTTTTAAAATGCCATTTATTGATGTTCACTTCCTCCCTACCTCTTTTAACCTTTGACTTTGTGCTTTCTGCCTTTTTGTTGATTGTTTTAGGTAGCAACTTGTCTTTTTTGTTCTTTTTTTCTCCAAAGAAATAGTTACTTCTGTTTTCTAAGTTTTCTTTTTTTCTTTGCTTATGGACTCTGTTTTGTGTTCACTTTGTTTATGTTCTATTTTTGTTATGTTTAATTAACATTCTCTCTATTGATATAGTTGACAACTACAAGGCAATTAGCAAGTTACTTGACTTTCTGTATGCTGTTCCTGTTCTTCCTCTTCCCCAGTTCTGATGGTTGCCTTACTTCTACTAGTAGGTACCTGTTTCATGCCCACCTGGGTACTATGGTGCTTGGTTGTATGCCACTCATTCTCCAGTAGATTGTGCATGAAATATTCAGGGCAACAATATTCCTTGAGATTTTTGGTGTTCATAGCATTTGTTTTTCTAACCTTCATTTTTTAGTCTGCTTGGATAGATATAAAATCCTTGGCTCATATTTACTTTCCTTGAGAATTTAACAACTTCTGACATAAAGTATTCATCTCAAAAAACTATGTTGGTGAACTGATAAATCTTCCTTCTCTTACAAATCTGTTCTCCTATATTCCCAAATTATTTTCCTGTGTTTAATGTTAAGCAAATTTACTCAAATATGTTTTTTTCTTGATTGTTGTGGATCAATTTGCCTTAAACATCCTTTTGGCCCACATCTTTCTCCAGCCATGCTGCCCTTGTACCAGGTCATTCTCTCTTACCCAAATTAGACAAAATCAGGGATCTTCCTGACTCCATCTCCTTCTCTCTAGACCACCCTACTATCCCAGAACCCTTGAAATGTAACTTCAACCATTTGTTTTTATCATCTAAAAACATCTTGACTGGCTTCTCAGAATTTTTCTTTCTATCCTCTAGGGTTGTTAAGCTTAGCTGAGATGAAAATCAAATGCCTTCATTTTTGCTTTTCTGCCTTTTCAGGCCAGAGATGCTTCCCTTTGTCTGAATAAGTAGGTACAGAAGCAAAATAGATTAAATGAAGATCAATTCTGCTTTTTCTCCTCTCTGTTACCTGCAGTTTCACCCTGTTTTGGATCCAATGGAAATATTTATTAACATTCCATGCTGGCTTCATGTTGGTCCTTTGCTCTTCCTTTATCTTCAAATCATTTTTACTTATTTTATTTGGGATATTTAATCTTTTTTAGGTTTACAAACTAGTTCTGTGCTTTTACGCTGTTCTTATATTTGTCCCTGTCTATAATTCTTGTTACTTTTTATGAGTTGATTCTTACATTCCAAGGTTTTGCCTCCAAGTGTGGATCAGAATATTTTCTGTGAATCTCCCCTCCCCTCTTTTCTCACTGATATCCCAGGTCTGTTACTTCCTCCACAATTCCCTCCTAGGAGCTGCATACCTACTCAAAAGCTGAAACAATCCTGAGAGAATAGCCATTGGCTGATATTCTGGGCAGATTCAGATGCATGATTGAGGAGTAGGTCTAACTTTCCTATAATGGATGAGACTTGGGCTGAGAAAAGGAGAGCAAGAGGAGGAGGAGTGGAAGAAGTAGGGAAATCTCTGATCACTAAATCTGAGGGCACCTGTCCTTCCATTGAGAGGGCTAGATGGTAGTTAGCTCCAAAGTTAGCTGTAGCCAAATGATGATGTCCAAACTACAAGTAGTATATTATCAGCCACCAGATGTCTGTTCTATGGCTTGATTCTCTGTTCAGTTATTCAGAACTGCCACCTCTTTCTTTGCCTCTGGACAGACCACTTTCTGGCAGTCCTGGTCATTTCTAATGCTCTGGAGAAAAGGGTCTTATACTCCTTTGGAGGCAAAACCTCACCTTATAACAGCTACTCAGTTATTTCCTCTTAGCTTCAAATATGTGGTCATGGTCAGCTGTGTGATGCTGGAGCTGAGATGCTGCAAGCCTCAGCTCTGCTGTACCTGTTAGGTTTGGCCAATAGGGAGTGCTAAGGGAGAGTATAAGGCAGGGGGTGGAAAAGGCCCAATTTCTTTCCTTTTGCTTTCCTTGGTAACTGCCTGTGCCAGCCCAGGAACATGTTTCAGTGTTGTGGAAACAGCTCTTTCCTACTGCAGAAGCCAAATCTTGTTTCAGATTTCCAAAACTCACAGGATCAAGCTCTTTGCGCTCTCATCCCCAGTACATCAGCACCTTCTGGCACCATCTTCTCAGAGGTCTGGGCCCCAGTGTCCCAGGCCTGCTCTAATCAGGCAGCTCACTCAAACCTCTGTTCCCTGCTCCTCCACCTTAGAGTTAATGGCAACATTCCAAAATTGCCACTTCTAAGTAATCTAGTAAACAACTTTATACCTAGTTAACAATTCTTCATATTAAATTTTCTCTGTAAAATAAACTGATGTGGCTCCTCTCTCCTGACTGGACTTTGCCCTTGGTAGGAGCAGAGGATGCCAGCTGGAAATGTCCCACTGTGTTCCACCACCAGGTGGTTTCAGCAAGTGGAACAGGGAGCTGATATAACACCCACTACCATCATCACCTCTCACCCACCATCTAGGAACAGCTCTGACTCCCCATTCGGAGAAATTACCTTCCATCCCAGATTGATGCAAGCAGACAGTAGTCCGGTTGGAAAAAGCCTCTGGTCTTCCATCTTCAGCACCCTGGAAGCAATGAGAGAGTTAATGAGGTGGTCTAAGGTGGGACCAGTCACCACTAAGCTTCATCCCCCACCCCTAGAGCCTGCAGGTTTCAGCACGTTGCTGAGCCCCACCCCCTACCACATAATAGACTGAAGGAAGCATTTTGATTTTTTCTGTTGGTTTTTTTTTTTTTTGCTTTTTAAGTTTTTTTATTTCAATTCCAGTCAATTAACAGGCAGTATTACATTATTTTCAGCTGTAAAATATAGTAATTCAACAATTCCATACATCACTTGGTACTAATCACAAGTACATTTCTTAATCCCCATCACCAATTTCACACATCCCCCTATCCATCTCTTATCTGGTAATCATCAGTTTGTCTCTATAATTAAGAATTTGTTTCTTGGTTTGTCTCTCTCTCTTTTTCCCCTTTTCTCACTTGTTTTGTTTCTTAACTTTCACATATGAGTGAAATCATATGATATTTACCTTTCTTTGACTATTTTGCTTAGTATTGTGCTCTGTAGCTCCAACCATGTCATTGTAAATGGCAAGATTTCATTCTTTCATTTGGCTAAATAGTGTATGTATAGATAGATAGATAGATAGATAGATGATTTCCCTATCCATTCATCTATCAATGGACACCTGGTCTGCTTTCATAATTTGTCTATTATAAAAAATGCTTCTATAAGCATAGGAGTGCCATGTATCCCTTTCATACAGTAGTTTTATTTTAAACTTTTTGAGGAAAGTCCATATTGTTTTCCAGAAAGAATGCAATAGGTTGCATTCTAACCAACAGTGCAAGAGGGTTCCTCTTTCTCCACATCTTTGCCAACATCTGTTGTTTCTTTCACTGTTGATTTTAGCCATTCTGACACATGTGAGGTAATATCTCATTGTAATATTGATTTGTATTTCCTAGATGGTGGTGATGTCAGGCATCCTTTCATGCGTCTTTTGGTCAAATGTACATCTTCTTTGGAGAAATATTTGTTCAGGAGAGAGATCCAAAATGGCAGAGAAGTAGGGGACCTGAAGTTCCCTTGTCCCTCAAACACAACATTCTTGAGGCTAAAGGACATTGAATTCCAAGAATCCAGGCTGCAGAGTGACATAGATGTCTCCAGAGGCCCAAGGAGACAACCTGGCAGGCCATAGGGCTACTTCAATGAACAGATCACAGCACACCTGGTGGAGGGTTCAAACTATCACTACGAATAGGGAGATAAAGCAACCAAAGTCTCAACAAGAGAAAGCAAGTAACACACTCCAAAAAACACCTCTGAAGATCCAGACTTTGAACAATGTATGACACCACTTAATATAGCAGTGCTTGCAGGTGCAGGACACATAACAAGCTTTTAAAACACATAAGGCACAGAGAACTAGCCAAAATTTTGAAACAGGAAAATTCTCCTCAAAAGAAATTCAAGGATTTAGAGCTAATGAATTGCCCAAAACAGGTATAAACAATATATCTGATCAAGAATTTAGTGTAATAATCATAAGATTAATCACTGGGCTTGAAAAAAGCATAGAGGACAGCAGAGAATCTATTGCTGCAGGGATCATGGAACTAAAAAATTATCACGATGAATTAATGAATGTTATAAATGAAGTGCAAAATAAACTAAATGCGGTGACAGTGAGGACTGAAGAGGCAGAGGGGAGAATAACTGAAAAAGAAGATAAAATTATGGGAAAAGATGAAGTTTAGAAAAAGAGATAAAAAAAAATCATGGACCATGAGGGGAGAATTAGAGAACTAAGTGATTCAATGAAACATAATAATATCCATATCATAGCAGTTCCAGAAGAACTCCTGAGAGAGAGAAGAAGAACAAAAGAGAGAGAAAGGGGAAGATGTACTTGAACAAATCATAACTGAGAGCTTCCCCAATCTGGGGAAGGAAACAGACATTGAAATCCAGGAGACTCAGAGAACTCCATTCAGACGTCACAGGAATTGATCTGTGCAACATAGCATAATGAAACGGCAAAATACAAAGACAGAGAATTCTGAAAACAGCTAGGGACAAATGGGCCTTAATCTATAAGAGTAGACACATAAGGGTAGTAGCATACCTATCCACTGAAACTTGGCAGACTAGAAAGGAGTGGCAGGAAATTTTCAATGTGATGAACAGGAAAAATATGCAGCCAAGAATCCTTTATCCAGCAAGCCTATCATTCATAATAGAAGGAGAGATAAAGGCTTTCCCTGACAAACAAAAACTGAAGGAGTTCATGACTGCTAAACCAGTCCTGCAGGAGATCCTAAGGGATACTCTGTGAGTGGAAAGCAGGAAAGACTACAAAGGACCAGAGACATCACCACAAGCATGAAACCTACAGATGGCATGACACTAAATCCATATTTTTCAATAATAACGCTGAAAGTAAATGGACTAAATACTCCAACCAAAAGACATAGCATATCGCAATGGATAAAAAAACAAGACCCATCTATTTGCTATCTACAAGAGACCCATTTTAGACCTGAGAACACCTTCAGATTAAAAGTGAGGGGATGGAGAACCATCTATCATGCTACTGGAAATAAAAAGAAAGCTGGAGTAGCCATACTTAGACAAACTAGACATTAAACTAAAGGCTGTAAGAAGAGATGAAATAGGGCATTATATCATATTTATGGGGTCTATCCATCAAGAGGAGCTCACAATTTTAAATGTTTATGCACCCAATTCAGAACACCCAAATATATAAAGCAATTAATCACAAACATAAGCAATATTTTTTTTTAATTTTTTAATGTTCATTTATTTTTGAGAGAGAAAGACAGAGTGCAAGCCAGGGAGGGGCAGAGAGAGAGGGAGACACAGAATCAGAAGCAGGCTACAGGCTTTGAGCTTTCATCCCAGAGCCTGATGCGGGGCTCAAACCCACAAGCTGTGAGATCATGACCTGAGCTGAAGTTGGATGCTTGACCAACTGAGCCACCCAGGTGCCCCACAAACATAAGCAATCTTATGGGTAAGAATGTGGTAATTGCAGGGGACTTTAATACTCCACTTAAGCAATGGACAGATCATCCAGACAGAAAATCAATAAAAAAACAATGGCCCTGAATGATACACTGGACCAGATGGACCTGACAGATATAGTCAGAACTTTTCATCCTAAAGAAGCAGAATACACATTCTTCTCGAGTGCACATGGAACATTCTCCAAGATAGATCACATACTGGGTACAGAACAGCTCTCAACAAATATAAAGGAATTGAGATAATACCATGCACATTTTCATATCACAATGCTATGAAACTTGAAATCAACCACAGGAAAAGTTTGGAAAACTTCCAAATACATGGAGGTTAAAGATCATCCTACTAAAGAATTAATGGAACAACCAGGCAATTAAAGAAGAAATTAAAAAATATATTAAAGCAAATTAAAATGAAAACACAACAGTCTAAACCTTTTGGGATGCAGCAGAGGCAGTCCTAAAAGGAAAATACATTACAATCCAGGCCTATCTCAAGAAACAAGAAAAATCTCAAATACAAAATCTAACAGAAAACCTAAAGGAAATAGAAGCAGAATAACAAAGAAATCCCCAGGTCAGCAGAAGAAGAGAAATAATAAAGATTAGAGCAGAAATAAACAATATAGAATAAAAAAAAACAGTAGAACAGATCAATGAAACTAAGAGCTGTTTTTTTTGAAAAAATAAAAAAAAAATTGATAAACCCTTAGCCAGACTTCACAAAAAGAAAAGAGAGAGGACCCAAATAGATACAATCGCAAATGAAAATGCACTTATCAAACCAATCCCTCAGAAATACAAGCAATTATCAGAGAATAATATGAAAAATTGTATGCCAACAAACTGAAGCATGGAGGAAATGGTCAAATTTCTAAACACCCACACACTACCAAAACTCAAATAGGAAGAAATAGATAATTTGAACAGAACCATTACCAGCGAAGAGATTGAATTAGTTATCAAAAATCTCCCAACAAATAAGAGTCCTGGACCAGATGGCTTCCTAGGGGAATTCTACCAGATACCTAAAACAGTTAATACCTATCTTTCTCAAGCTGTTCCAAAAAAACAGAAACGGAAGGAAAGTTTCTGGACTTATTCTATAAAGCCAGTATTACCTTGATTACCAAATCAGACAGAGACCCCACAAAAAAGAACTGCGGGCCAATATCCCTGATGAATATGGATGCAAAAATTCTCAACAAGAAACTAGTAAATTTAATTCAAAACTGTATCAAAAGAATTTATCACCATGATCAAGTTTGATTCATTCCTCGAATGCAGGGCTGGCTCAATATTCCTAAACCAATCAATGTGATACATCACATTAATAGAAGAAGGATAAGAATCATATGATCCAGTCAATAGATGCAGAAAAAGCATTTGAAAAAATACAGCATCTTTGTTAATAAAAACCTTCAAGAAAATTAGGATGAAAGGAACATACCTTAACATCATAAAAACCATATATGAAAATCCCACAGCTAATATCATCCTCAATGGAAAAAAAGACGGAGAGCTTTTCCCCTGAGACCAGGAACATGGCAGGGATGTCCACTCTCACTATGGTTGTTTAACATAGTGTTGGAAGTCCTAGCATCAGCAATCAGACAACAAAGTGAAATAAAAGCCATCCATATTGTCAAAGAAGTCAAACTTTCTTTTTTTGCAGATGACATGATACTCTATCTACATGGAAAACCCAAAAGATACTACCAAAAATCTGCTAGAACTGATACATGATGGCCAACAGGCACATGAAAAGATGTTCAACGTTGCTCCTCATCAGGGAAATATAAATCAAAACCACACTCAGATACCACCTCACGCTAGTCAGAGTGGCCAAAATGAACAAATCAGGAGACCATAGATGCTGGTGAGGATGTGGAGAAACAGGAACCCTCTTGCATTGTTGGTTGGAATGCAAACTGCTACAGCCTCTCTGGAAAACAGTGTGGAGGTTCCTCAAAAAAGTAAAAATAGATCTACCCTATGACCCAGAAATAGCACTGCTAGAAATTTACCCAAGGGATACAGGAGTGCTGATGCATAGGGGCACTTGTACCCCAATGTTTATAGCAGCACTCTCAACAATAGCCAAATTATGGAAAAAGCCTAAATGTCCATCAACTGGTGAGTGGATAAAGATGTGGTTTATATATACAGTGGAGTAATACGTGACAATGAGAAAAAATGAAATATGGCCCTTTGTACCAACGTGGATGGAACTGGAGAGTGTTATGCTAAGTGAAATAAGCCATACAGAGAAAGACAGATACCATATGTTTTCACTCTTATGTGGATCCTGAGAAACTTAACAGAAACACATGGGGAGGGGAAGAAAAAAAAAGAGGTTAGAGTGGGAGAGAACCAAAGCATAAGAGACTCCTAAAAACTGAGAACAAACTGAGGGTTGACGGGGGGTGAGAGGGAGGGGAGGGTGTGTGATGGGTATTGAAGAGGGCATTTTTTGGGATGAGCACTGGGTGTGGTATGGAAACCAATTTGACAATAAATTTCATTAAAAAAAATATGTGGTTTATATATACAATGGAATACTACTTGGCAATGAGAAAGAATGAAATCCTGCCATTTTCAGCAACATGGATGGAACTGGAGGGTGTTATGCTAAGTGAAATAAGTCAGTCAGAGAAAGGCAGATATCATGTTTCCACTCATATGTGGATCTTAAGAAACTTAACAGAAGACCATGGGTGAAAGGAAGGGGAAAAATATAGTTACAAATACAGAGGGAGGGAGGCAAACCATAAGAAACTCTTAAATGCAGAGAACCAACTAAGGGTTGATGGGAGGGTTGGAAGAGAGGGGAAAATGGGTGATGGGCATTGAGAAGGGCACTTGTTGGTATGAGCACTGGGTGTTGAATGTAAGTGATGAATCACTGGAATCTACCCCCAAAACCAAGAGCACACTGTATATACTGTATGATAGCCAATTTGACAATAAATTGCATTTTTCAAAAAAGAAATGTCTGTTCCTGTCTTCTGCCCATTTTTATTTATTATTTTTTAATGTTTATTTTATTTTTGAGACAGAGAGAGACAGAGCATGAGCAGGGGAACGGCAGAGAGAGAGACACACAGAATCTGAAGCAGGCTCCAGGCTCTGAGCTGTCAGCACACAGCCAACACGGAGCTTGAATTCGTCAACTGCAAGATCATGACCTGAGCCGAAGTTGGACACTCAACCAACTGAGCCATCCAGGTGCCCCAACTTCTGCCCATTTTTAATTGGATTATTTGTTTTAGAGTGTTGAGTTGTGTAAGTTGTTTATATATATATATATATATATATATATAGCCCTTTATCAGATATGTCATTTGCCCTATTCAGTAGGTTGGCTTTCAGTTTATTTTGATTAAGTCCTAATAGTTTGTTTGCTTTTGTTTCCCTTGCCTCAGGAACTTATCTAGAAAAAAAAAAGTTGCTATGGCCAATGTCAAAGAAGTTACTGCCTGGGCTCTCTTCTAAGATTTTTATGGTTTTAGGTCTCATTTGGTCTTTAATCCATTTTGAATTTATTTTTTGGCATGGTACAACAAAGTGGCCCATTTTCTTTCTTTTGCATGTTTCTGCCATTTTCCCAACACCATTTGTTGAAGAGAGTGTATTTTCTACATTAGATAATCTTTCCTGCTTTGTCAAAGATAAATTGAGTATGTAATTTAGGGTTTAGTTCTAGGTTTTCTATTCTGTTCCATTAATCCATGTGTCTATGTATTGCCAGTACCATACTATCTTGATGAATACAGATTTTTAATATATCTGTATTTGTGATGCCTCCAGGTTTGCTTTTATTTTCCAAGATTGCTTAAGCTATTCCGGGTCCTTTGTAGTTCCATGCAAATTTTGGGATTGTTCTAGTTCTGTAAAAACGGTATTATGATTGCATTGAATGTGTAGATTGCTTTGGGTAGTATTGACATTTAACAATATTTGTTCTTCCAATCCATGAGCATGGAATATCTTTCCATTTCTTTGGGCCATCTTCAATTTTTTTCATCAGTGTTTTATAGTACAGGTCTTTCACCTCATTGATTAGGTTTATTCCTAGGTATATTATTTTAGGTGCAATTGCAAATGGGTTTGTTTTCTTAATTCCTCTTTCTGCTGCTTTATTATTGATGTATGGAAATGCAACAGATATCTGAGGTGCCTGGGTGGCTCATTCGGTTGAGCATATTGACTTCGGCTCAGGTCATGATCTTGTGGTTCGTGAGTTTGAGCCCTGCATCAGGCTCTGTGCTGACAGCTCAGAGGCTGGAGCCTGCTTCCGATTCTGTGTCCCCCTCTCTCTCTGCCCCGCTCCTGCTTGTGCTCTCTCTCTGTCTTTCAAAAATGAATAAACATTAAAATTTTTAAAAAAAGAAATGCAACAGATTTCTGTACATTGATTTTGTATCCTGAAAATTTACTAGTTTATCAGTTTCACCAAATTTTTGGTGAACTCGCTCAGGTTTTCCATATATAGCATCATGTCATTTGCAAATAGTGAAAATTTTAGTTCTTTCTTACTAATTTAGATACTTTTTATTTCTTTTTGTTGTCTGATTGCTGTGGCTAGGACTTCCAGTACTATGTTGAATAGAATTAATGAAAGTGGACATCCTTGTCTTGTTTTCTACCTTAGGGGAAAAGCCCTCAGTTTTTCCCCATTAAGGATGATGTTAGCTGCGGGTTTTTCATATATGACCTTTGTTATTTTGAGGTATATTCCCTCTAAACCTACTTTTGAGGGTTTTTATCATGAATGTATGTTATAATTTGTCAAATGCTTTTTCTGTGTCTATTGAAATGATTATGCAGTCCCTATCCTTATTTGTATTGATGTTATGTATCAGTTTGAATAATTTGTGAATGTGACCCATTCTTGAAACCCAGGAATAAAATGCACTTGATTGTGGTGAATTTTTTTATTTTTTTTAATGTTTATTTATATTTGAGAGAGAGAGAGAGAGAGAGAGAGACAGTGTATAAACAGAGAAGGGGCAAAGAGAGGGAGACACAGAATCCTAAGCAGGCTCCAGGCTCTGAGCTGTCAGCACAGAGCCCTGTGCCCCAACGTAGGGCTCAAACTCATGAGCCACAAGCTCATGACCCAAGCTGAAGTCGGACGCTCAACCGACTGAGCCACCCAGGTGCCCCTATTGTGCTGAATGATTTTTTTTAAGTATTCTTGGATTGAGCTTGCTAGTATTTTTTTGAGGATTTCTGCATCTATATTCATTTATTGGCTCATAGTTCACTTTTTTTTTGGTGGTGTCTTTAGTTCTGATAATAATGTTGGCCTTATCTGATAAATTTGGATGTTTTGCATGCTTTTCTATTTTTTGGAATAGTTTGAAAAAAATAGGTATTAATTCTTCTTTAAGTGTTTGGTAGAATTCGCCTGTGAAGTTCTGGACTTTGGTTTGTTGGGGGTTTTTGATTTCTGATTCAATTTCTTTGCTTATTATCAGTCTGTTCACATTTTATGTTTCTTCCTGTTTCAGTTTTGGTGGTTTTTATGTTTCCAGGAATTTATCCATTTCTTCTAGGTTGTCCAATTTGTTGGCATATATTTTTTCATAATATTCTCTTATGATTGTTCTCTTATATAATATTCTCTTATAATTGTTTTCATTTCTGTGGTGTTGGTTGCTATTTCTCCTCTATCATTTATGATTTTATTTATTTGAGTCCTTATTCTTTTTTTCTTGATTAGTCTACCTAGAGGGTTATCAATTTTATTGGTTTTTTTTCAAAGAACAATCTTCTGGTTTCATTGATCTCTTATATTGTGGGCTTTTTAAGTTTCTATATTATTTATTTCTGTTCTAATTTTTATTATTTCCTTCCTTCTGTTGGTTTTAGATTTGTTTATTGTTCTTTTTCTTCATTTATATATAAGGTGAGGTTGATTATTTGAAATTTTTCTTCCTTCTTGAGGTAAGCCTGCTATAAACTTCTCTGTTAGCTTTTTCTTGCAGCTTAAGCTTGCAGCTTTTGCTGCATCCCACAGGTTTTGGACTGCCATGTTTTCATTTTCATTTCTTTCTATGTATTTTATTTCCCAGTTGACTCATTCATTGTTTAGTAATATGTTATTTAACCTCCACGTATTTCTGCTCTTTCCAGACTTTTTTTTCTTGTGGTTGACCTCTATTTTCATAGCATTGTGGTCAGATTGGATGCATGGCATGACGTCAATCTTCTTAAATTTGTTAAGGCTTGTTTTGTGGGCTAATATGTCATCTATTCTGGAGAATGTTCTGCGTGCATCCGAAAAGAATGCATACCTTGTTGTGTTAGAATGAATGTTCTGATATATTTGTTAAATCCATCTGTTCCAATGCATCATTCAATGCCATTGTTTCTTTGTTGATTTTCTGTTTAGGTGATATGTCCATTGATATAAGTCGGATGTTAAAGTCCTCAACTATTAGTGTTTTATTATTAGTTAGTTCTTTTATGTTTGTTATTAACTGTTTTGTATATTTGGGTGCTCCTATGTTCGACACATAAATATATACAATTATTGTATCTTCTTTTTTTAAATATAACTTATTGTCAAATTGGTTTCCATACAACACCCAGTGTTCATCCCAAAAGTGCCCTCCTCAAAGCCCATCACCCACTTTCCCCTCTCTCCCACCCCCCATCAACCCTCAGTTTGTTCTCAGTATCCACGAGTCTCTTATAGTTTGCCTCCCTCTCTCTCTGTCAATTTTTCCCCCTTCCACTCCCCCATGGTCTTCTGTTATGTTTCTCAAGATCCACTCAACAAAACTAAAAGGCAATTATTGTATCTTCTTGTTGGATTGTCTCATTTGTTATTAAGATGTCCTTCTCTGTCTCTTCTTACAGTCTTTTTTAAAGTTTAGTTTGTCCAACAACAACAAAAAGTGTAAAGTCTAGTTTGTCCAATATAAGTATTGCTACCCTTTCTTCTGCCATGCATTTACCTGATAAATAATTCTCCATCTCCTCACCTTCCATCTGCAGGTCTCTTTAGGTCTAAAATGAGCCTGCTATAGCCAGCATCCAGATGAGTCTTGTTTTTATCTATTCTATCACCTATGTCTTTTGATTTGAGCATTTAGTCCATTTACATTCAAAGAAATTACGGATAGATATATATTTATTGTCATTTTATTATTTGTTTTGTCATTGTTTCTGAAGATTTTCTCTGATCCATTCTTGTCTTTCTCTCTTTCATGGTTTGCTGATTTTCTTGAGTAATATATTTGGATTTCTCTTTTTCTTTATTAGTGAGTTTTGAGATATGGTATATATGTATATAGACTCATCTGCATATAGCAGTCTATATTAAGTTGATGGTCACCTAAGTTTGAACTCATTCTTTACTCCTGCCCCTCCTCTGGTGTTGTATTTTACATCTTTTTATTTTGTGAGTTCCTTGACTAATTTTTTTCATAAATATTAATTTTATTGCTTTGTTTTTCCTACTTTCCTACTGTCACTTTTGGTCTCTCCTTTCCACTCAAAGTGTCCCCTTTAATCTTTCTTGCAGGACTGATTTAGTGGTCATGAACTCCTTTAGTTTTTGTTTGTATGGAAATTTTTTCTTATTTTTCCATCTATTCTGAATAATAGCCTTGCTGGATAAAGTATTCTTGGCTGCAGATTTTTCCCTTTCAGCACTTTGAATATATCTTGCCAATCCCTTCTGGCTTGCAAAGTTTCTGCTGAAAAATCCCCTCGTAGTCTTATGGGTTTTCCCTTGTAAGTTTCTGTCTTCTTTTGTGTTGATCCTTTTAATTTTTTTTTCTTTTTCACTATATTTTTCCCATATAACTACAATATGTCTTGGTGTTGATATGCTTTTGTTGATTTTAATGAGGGTTGTCTTTCACTCCTAGGTCTAGATATCTGTTTCCTTCCCCAGATTTGGAAAGCTTTCAGCTATTACTTCTTCAAATAAATTTTCTACCCCCTTTACCCTCTCTTCTTCTTCTGGGACTCCTGTAATACAAATGTTATTATGTTTGATGGACTCACTGAGTTCTATTCTTATTTTGCATAATTCTTTCCTCTCTCTCTATCTCTTGTTCAGCTTGATTTCTTCCCAATGCTGTCTTCCAGGTCACTAATTTGTTCCTCTGGTATTTCCATCCTACTATTCATTCCATCAAGCATGTTCCTCATTTCATTTATTGAGCCCTTTATCTCTGCTATGTCATTCCTCTTCTCTGTGTAAAGGGGCTCACTCATGTATTCCACCCTTTTCTCAAGTCCAGTGAGTATCCTTTTGATCATTACATTAAATTCTCTATCACCCATGTAACTTATATCTGTTCCACTTACATCCCTGTCCATGGCCTTATCCTGTTCCTTCCTTTGGGATAAATTCCTATGTCTTTTCATTTTGTCTGAGTCTTTGTGCCTGTGTCTCTATATTAGAGAAGTCAGCTATGTCTCCTGTTCCTGAGAGTAATGGCCTTATGAAAAAAATTTCCTGTAGTTTCCTGCTGTGTAGTTTCTCCTATTCCCTATGGCCTGGCATTTCTGGAAGTGTCTCCAATGTGTGCTGCATGTACTCTACAGCTTTTTTAACAGCTGTTTGTTTTTTCCTACAGGCCAGCCATCTGTCAAGGTTCTTTTTGCTTGATGTAGGCAATGTTTGGTCCCTGGCTTGAGTGCAATGAGTTTTCACTAGATGTACTCTGGTCTGCTTGTGAAATGAAACCTGTTTCCACTGCCATCAGAATGGAGTCTCTTCAGAATTCCCATGTTGGAAGATGCAGTGTGAACAAGGGCTTGGGCCAGAGGCCAACCATGCTGAGACTGGAGTGTGACTGGGAGGGTTGGTTCCACTGGACCATAGGGGAGTGGGGCATGGTGTAGGCAAGTTACACAGCAAATGCCTGGGTTATGCTGGTTCCCACAGGTGGCCCTGTGCTTATGCTGAGAGTTGGGGAGAGAAATGGTCCCTTCCAGTTCTTTTGTTCCTGGAGGGATGTCTTTGTGAATGTTGCCTCTCTGGGTTACCCTCCAAGATGAGCAAATAACCCACACATTCTTTTCCCCACATGATTTTCAAATTGCTATTTCCACATTGTTTGTCTGTGAGTTGTTTGCCTGCCTTCTCTCCAAGAGCAGCCTTAATGTCCTCTGGGATCTATCCCTGCCAAGCCCACTGACCTTTAAAACTCCAGGCTTTAAGTCCCATTGCTTGCAGGAACTTACAAATTTCAGTTCCTCTTACTTTGGAAGTCAATTTTCTATGGGGATTCCCTTCCCTGTGTGCTCCCCTGTGTTTTATCCTGCCTCTCACCCTTCTTCACGACCACAGCTCCCTTCCCAATGCAACAGCCAAGATCCATTTCTCTCTCCCAATCTGCATCTCTACACTTCTTACCTTCCTTGATGTGGCCTCTTCTCTACCTTTAGTTGTGGAGTTTGTTTTGCCAGGCTTCAGGTCAATTTCTGGGGTTTTGGGGATCATTTCATAGTTATCTAGTTGTATTTGTGAGACAAGGTAAGCCTAGGGTCCTCCCATTCCACTACCATCTTCAAACCAAAAAAGAAAAAAAAAATTGATGGAGCTATTTTGAAGTAGTGTTAGTGTGGACTCTTCCTCATCTCCCATTTCTCCACTCCAACCCCAACTTTCCTGACCACATTCTCCCATGTTATCAGAACCCATTTAAGCTTCCACTTCCCTGGCATCAATGAGGTGGGATAGTTACTCAGTACTCCACTCCTCTCCTTCCCGGTCTACTGAGCAGCTGAGTCTCCAGTCATACTTAGGAACAATTAAACAGTGAGTGATAGGAGGTGGAGCCTGTTGACACTCTATGTCACCCTCTATAAGAAGGCACCACTAGAGAACTAAGTTAACACACCTACTCAGAGGCTAGGAGTCTGTGCAATTAGTGCCCCCACTTTCATTGGGAAGGATCCTCTAGGACCTAGGGGCCACCTACACTTCCACGCACACTGGAATACAATGAGATGGCAGAAATCTGAACATACACAATATAACATGCAAATAATATGATATTCAAAGCTTCCAGGATACAATAAAAAAATCACCCATCATACCAAAAACAAGGAAAGCCATAAATGAACAGACACTAACACCGAAAAGAATCAGATATTGGAATTATCTGACAAGGGTTTTAAAGTAGGTATTACAAAAATATTTCAACAATAACAAATTATCTCCAAACAAATGAAAGAATAAAAAATCTAAGCAATGAAATAGAAGTTATTTTTTAAGTGCCAAGTGGAAATTATAGAACAGGAAATTATAGTTCCTTTTATATTGAAATAAAAGACTTTCTAAATGGGTTCAACAGTAGAGTGGAGATGACAGACAATAGAATCAGAAAACTGCACAACATATCAATAGAACTTACCCAGTATAAACAAGGAAATGATCAGAGTCTCAGGGATCTGTGGAACAATAATAAAAGTGATATCACTCAACTCATTGGATTCCCAGAAGAAGAGGGAAGAAAGAGTAGACTAATAAAGTAGTCAAATAAATAATAGCTGAAAATTTCACAAATGTTTGGAACATATATATACAGATCCAAGAAGCTAAGCAAACATCAAATAGGATAAACATAAATAAGTTCATGACAAACACATCATAATTAAACTTCAGAAAACTAAAGAAAAAGAAAAAAATTCTTGAAAACAGCCAGAGAAAAATGACATATTAATTACAAGAGAATACCAATTTGAATGCCAGCTGAGCACTCATCTGAAACCACAGAAGGCAGAAGGATGTGACAATATGTTTTGACTATTGAGAAAAAAAGACCTTTCATGTGTAAATTTAACATCTGGGAAAGAAAATCCCCTTAAGAAATGAAAGAAAATAAAGACATTATTGAACAACAGCAACAAAAAAGAAAATTTGTTTCCAGTAACATCCTTAAAGTGCAACCGAAAGAAATTCTCTAAGTAGAAAGGAAAAGATAACAATCACCAGAACAAAATCTTGGGACTTCAGAAATGAAGGAAATACATTGGAATGGATAAAAATTGAGGTAAAGTTGAGGTATTTTATTGTAATAAAAAAACCTTAAAATGATGAGTTTATTAAATCATATTTGGAAGTTAATGTAAAATTATAACATTTGATATGGTTTTAAATGTACATAGTGGAAACACTATATAAAAGTGGGTAGAGGGACTCCTGTGTGGCTCAGTCAGTTAAGCACCCCGTTCTTAATTTCGGCTCAGGTCATGATCTCACAGTTTGTGAGTTTGAGCCCTGCATCGAGCTCCACACTCACAGCAAGAAACCTCCTTGGATTCACTCTCTTCCTTTTTCTCTGTCCCTGTTTCCCCACAAAATAAATTAAACATTTAAAAAAGTGGGGAGAGTAAAGGGACTTGACTGACAGTAAGTTATCTGAACTTAACTCAGATAGTAAAACATGGATACCTATAACAGTGATAAGTATGTACATGTATTAAAATACCTAGAGCAATAACAAAGAAAACTACACAAAGTAATAAACTCAACATTACTGTAAAAAATCAAGATGGAATCCTAAAAAAAAATGTTTGAGTCACCCACAAGAAGGCAAAGAGAAATAGGGTTTAGAAACTCAGAAGAAACTAATAGAAAACAAATAATAAAATGTCAAGTGTTATTTAAATATAAACAGTCTAACTATGGCAGTGGAAGATAGACTGACAACACCTGAAATTAATATAGATGGCCTGTTGGCCATCTAGATGTCTTCTTTAGAGAAGTGTCTATTCATGTCTTCTGCCCATTTCTTCACTGGATTATTTGTTCTCCAAGTGTGGAGTCTGGTGAGTTTTTTATAGATTTTGGAGACTGGCCTTTTGTACAATATGTCATTTGCAAATATCTTTTCCATTCCATCGGTTGCCTTTTAGTCTTGTTGATTGTTTCCTCTGCACTGCAGAAGTCAACGTCACACCTCATCAGGGAAATACAAATCAAAACCACACTCAGATATCACCTCACGCCAGTCAGAGTGGCTAAAATGAACAAATCAGGAGACTATAGATGCTGGAGAGGATGTGGAGAAACGGGAACCCTCTTGCACTATTGGTCGGAATGCAAACTGGTGCAGCCGCTCTGGAAAACAGTGTGGAGTTTCCTCAAAAAATTAAAAATAGATCTACCCTATGACCCAGCAAGAGCACTGCTAGGAATTTACCCAAAGGATACAGGAGTACTGATGCATAGGGGCACTTGTACCCCAATGTTTATAGCAGCACTTTCAACAATAACCAAATTATGGAAAGAGCCTAAATGTCCATCAACTGGTGAATGGATAAAGAATTATGGTTTATATACACAATGGAATACTACTTGGCAATGAGAAATAATGAAATATGGCCTTCTGTAGCAACGTGGATGGAACTGGAGAGTGTGATGCTAAGTGAAATAAGTCATACAGAGAAAGACAGATACCATATGTTTTCACTCTTATGTGGATCCTGAGAAACTTAACAGAAGACCATGGGTGAGGGGACGGGGAAAAAAAGTTAGAGAGGGAAGGAGGCAAATCATAAGAGACTCTTAAAAACTGAGAATAAACGAAGGTTGATGGGGGGGTGGGGGGAGGGGAAAGTGGGTGATGGGCACTGAGGAGGGCACCTGTTGGGATGGGCACTGGGTGTTGTATGGAAACCAATTTGACAATAAATTTCATATTAAAAAAATAATAATATAGCACTGTATTTAAAACAAAATTAAGGAGTGCCTGGGTGGCTCAGTCAGTTAAGCATCTGACTTCAGGTCAGGTAATGATCTCCTGGTTCGTGAGTACAAGCCCTGCATCAGGCTCTGTGCTGACAGCTCAGAGCCTGGAGCCTGCTTCAGATTCTGTGTCTCCCTCTCTCTGCCTCTCCCCAACTCATGCTCTGACTCTCTCTCTCTCTCCTAAAGCTAAATAAATATTTTTTTATTTTAAATAAAATTAATAAAAATTTAAAAACAGATTGGCAGAGTAGATAAAAACACATCATCCAACAATATACTATATATAAAAAATCCACTTCAAATTCAATAACATAGAAAGGTTGAAAGTAAAAGGAAGCAAAAATATACCTGCAAACATCATTTAAAAAGTAAGAGTGGTTATATAATATCAAAGTACATTTTTGAGTGTAGAAAACTGCTGAGACAAAAGGATCACTCCATGAGGAAGGAATTTTGACCCTTTATGTTTAGGCTCTTAAACAGAGCCTCACAATATATAAAGAGAGACAAAGGGAAAACTAGAAAATTTCACAGTTTTAGGTGGAAACTCACATTCCCTTGTCAGTAACTGATATAACCACTAAACGGGAAATCAGCAAAGATACAGAAAGTATGAACAACACAAACAACGTGATCTGATAGACATACACAGAACACTCCCATCAACCATGGCAGGACATACAGAACACTCATGCATCATTCAGCAAGATGCACCACATCGTGGGTGGTAAGATAAACCTCAGTAGTTTAAAATAATTGGTTTAAAATAGTTTAAAATAATTTCTGAGTGTGTTGTCTGATCATAATGGAATCAAACTAAAAATGCATAACAAAAACTACAGGAAATCTCTAAGCAGTTGAAAATTAAAAAGATGACTTCTAAATAATTCACATGTCAAAAATAATGTCTCAAAGTAAATAAGGAAGTACATAAAATTGAAAGGAAATGAAAATATACATATAAAATTATGGTATTAAACAAACCACCACTGTGAGGGAAAGTGATGGCACTAAAGGCTTACATAAGAAAAATTTTAAATGTCTCAAGTCAATAATCTGAGTAACTACTTCAAGAAACTAGAAAAAGAAGAGCAAATTGTCCTTAAGAAACATAAAGAAATCAATAATAAAGATAAGAGCAGAAATCAATGAAAGGAAAAAAATCAATAACATATAAACCTCTAACAACACTGACAGAATGCATAATCAAAATAAAAAATGAAATGAAGGAAGTCACTATAGATCTTGTACCCATTAAAAGGGAAACAAAGAGATACAAAAAATAACCTGACCTCCATAAAGTCAACACCTTTAGAAGAATCATTCCTGGGGCGCCTGGGTGGCTCAGTCTGTTAAGCATCCAACTTCGGCTCAGGTCATGATCTCACAGTTTGTGAGTTCAAGCCCACATGGAACACTGTGCTGACAGCTCAGAACCTGGAGCCTGCTTCGGATTCTGTGTCTCCCCTCTCTCTGTCCCTCCCCTGCTCACACTCTCTTTCTCTCTCTCTCTCTCTCTGTCTCTCTCAAATAAATACACACTAAAAAATTTTTGAGAAGAATCAATTTCTTCAAAGCAAAAACTACAAAATTTCAATCAAGAAGAAACTGACAATCAAAACTATACTGTGACCATGAAATTAAAAGTCTCCCCCAAAAAGAGAACTCCAGTTCCAGATGATTTCAGTAGAGAATTCTGCCATACATTCAAAGAATGAACACTAATTTGACAGAATCTAATAGAAACAGAAGAGGTAGAAATACTCCCAACTCCTTTTATGAGGCTATTACACTTATATCAAAACTAGAAAAAAAAAAAAAGACTGTACAATGAAAGAAAAATATCTATATTCCTCATGAATTTGGAAGAAAATATCCTCAACAAAATATTAGGAAATTGATCCAGCAATGTATAAATATATACACACACTATTACCAAGTGGAAATTATTCCAAACATGCAAGACAAAATAAACATTTGAAGTCAAACAATGTAATACATCATTGGCTAAATAAGAAAAATGATATGATCTTATAATGACATGTAAAAAGCATTTGCCAATTTAAGGCCATAATTTATGATAAAAATTCTCAAAAAGGAAAAACAGATGGGAACATCCTCACTTCATATGAAACATCTACAAAAAACCTTCAGTTAATCAGCAAGCAAGGATACCCACTCTCACCACTGTAATTCATCATACTACTAAAAGTTTAGCCATTTAATAAGGCAAGAAAAATAAATGAAAGACATAATAGATCAGAAAGGAGGAAATAAAGCTGGACCAATTTTCAGGTGACATGGAGGAAACTAAAACACAAAAACAAACAAAAAAACCAACTGATAACTGAGTTTAGCATGACGCAGTTCTCAAATCAAAATTAACACATAAACATAAAACCAACTTAATTTCTATATATTATCAATGAACATGTGGAAATCAAAACTTTTAAACAAAACTATAATTCTCCAAAGAAAATTAAATATTTAAGGATAAGTCTGACAAATCATGTGCAGGATGTGTATGCTAAAAATTTTTAAATCCTGATGAAAGAAAAAAAAAAGACCTGAACAGTACAATATAGGGAATATAGTGAATAATATTGTAATGACGTTGCATGGTGACAGATGGTGACCATATTTATCATGGTGAGCACTGAGTAATGGAATTGATGAATCACTGTCTTGTACATATGAAACTAATATAACACTGTATGTTAACTCTACTTTAGAAATTTTAAATTTTAAATTTAAAAATAATAAAACAGGTGCGCCTGGGTTGCTCAGTCAGGCATCGACTTCAGCTCATGTTATGATATCACAGTTCGTGGGTTCAAGCCCTGCATGGGCTCCACAATGACCATGTGGAAACCTGCTTGGGATTCTCTTTCTGTCTCTCTGTCTCTCTCTCCCTCCTGCACTCATGCTTTCTCTCTCAAAAATAAACTTTAAAAAAATAAATAATTAAAAAAAATAAAGCAAACAAGAAAGAAGACCTAAACAAATGGAGTAACACAGTCTTCATGGATTGGGTGACTCAACATAGAAAAATCACCAGTTCTCCCCAAATTGATCTAAGGCACAATCCATTTCTTATCAAAATCACAGCATGCTCTTCTGTGGACATAGAGAAGCTTACCCTCAAATGTATCTGGAAAGTTTCAGGCCCTAAATCACTAAAACAATTTTGACTAAGAATAACAAAGTGGGAGCTATTATTCTACTTGATATTAGATTTACTATATAGTCACAAAAATAAAGACATTGTGGTATTGACAAAGGGGTTGACATCCCTTTAATCAATGTATTAAAATAAAGAACACAGAAATGATAATATGCCCAATTAAGTTTTTGACAAAGATGCAAAAGCAATACAAGAGGGAGAATCTTTTCAACAAATAATGCAGTGCTTTGTAGTTTTTAATATATGAGTCTTTCACTTCATGGTAAAATGTAGTCCTAATTTATTCTTTTTAATAATATTTTAAGCAGAATGTGTGAGTTTAAAATTTTTCCCTTTAGGAATGTTCATTGAAAGTGTATAGAAATATAAATTATTATATTTATTGATTTTATATCTTGCAACTTTGCTGAATTTACTTACTAATTGTAATGATTAACTCTGGCCAAAATCAGGTCAGATTCACTAACCCTTTTACTTGAATATTTGGAAGACTGACTCCTCCCAAGAATGTATTCATGTCCTCTGACCTGGCTAAGGCTAAACAGGGTAACGTTGGCCATCTGCTGTATGAAGATCTACTGTCTCCCATTTATTTTTATTAAGCCATTTATTTATATTAGTATTGACACATAGATATTTATTTTACACTTTGAGTATTCAATATTTCCTTACTTTCATTCTCGATTCTAGTTTTGTTCAGTAGGAGCTCCTATCAGTTGTCTTCTGTATGCCTTTGACATATTCCCATTGTTTTGGGGGTAATTTAGCAATTGTTTTTATTAAGCCTCTGTCTATGATGAAGGAATTGTCTCAACATTAGGTAACAAGAACATATGTTTCTTTCCAAATTGTGAGTTTGAAACTTTTTCTGCAAGCAGTGATAGCTTGCAGACTTCTCAACTATGAATCATCAAATAGCAGTTGAATGCAAAGAGCAACATTGTTTCTTTACTGGTATTAAAAATCAGTCAGAAATGAATCTTTCCTCTAATTCAGGCTGGAAGTCCAAACCATGATGAGAACGTCCTATGCATAGGGATGCCTAAGAATCAGAGGACGTGCTTGCAATATTAAGCTGGCATCTCCATTGAGGCAAATTTCCAAGACAGGATTTTCAAGAATAAAATTTACCAACTAGTTTAGAGTTAATTACAATCCACTGGATTTCTGGAAACTCAGTAACTTTTACTGCCTCGGCAAAGGAAGAAAGTGGATATTAAGAGAAACAACTTGGCAAATCACACACCCTTTCCCCAGAACCACAAATATTACTGAACATAAATAGTGGCTTAGGCCTGTGTGAATGGGGAAAGTCTGAGCAGGGTAATGAGAAGCTCAGTCTTATATTGAAATATTTCTTTTGAGACCTGTGGGGCAAGGAGAGAAGTTCACAATGACCTCTAAACAGTTTGAAGGCCTGCCATTCACTCAGGTAATTGTTCAAGATAATATTCACTAACCAATGACTTTATGCTAGGCAGGGGCTTTGCCAGAGGCAAATGGGAATGCGGAGAATTCAGCCCAACCTTAAGGGGCTGCCAAGGTGTTCCTTACACAGGAGGCAGCCATCATGTTTTTAAAGTGAACAAATTAATAAGTACATGCACATGCAGTTGAATAAACAGGAGAATGAATAACATGATGTGGGAGAAAGACATGATCTAATAGTTGATACACCCTATGATGATACATTTGAGTTGATTTTTGTACAGGATGTGATATAATGATCCAGCTTGATTCTTCTACTTGTGGATATCCAGTTTTTCCAGTACCATTTATTGAAGAGACTATTCTTTCCCTGTTATGTATTCTTCATACCTGTGTTGTGGATCAATTGTTCATAGATACATAAATTTATTTCTGAACTCTCTATTATATTACATTAGTCTATATGTCTGTCTTTCTGCCAATACTGTACTGTTTTGATTACTGCAGGTTTGAGGTATATTTTGAAATCAGGAAGTATGATATTCCCAGCTTTGTTCTTGCTAAAGACTGCTCTGGCTACCTGAGATTTTTTGTTGTTGCTTTAAATTTAAGATTGCTTTTTCTATTTCTGTAAGAATTCCATTACAATTTTGTTAGGGGTTACATTTAATCTTTAGGTTGGTTAATAGGACATTTTAACATAACTATTTCAATTCACAAACATGGATGACTTTACATTTACCTGTGTCTTCTTTAATTTTCACTATTTTTTTTTTTAATTTTCAGTGTATAGGTCATTTATCTCTTCAGTTAAGTTTATTTGTAGGTATTTTATTCTTTTTGTTCTCATTGGGAATGGGGTTGCTTTCTTAATTTCCTTTTTGAATAATTCATTGTGTATAGAAATGTGACTCCTTTTTGTATGTTGATTTCATATCCTGCACCTTTACTGAATTAATGTGTGTGTGTGTGTGTGTGTGTGTGTGTGTGTGTGTGTGTAGACTGTAAGGTATTTTGCATATATGATTATGTCATCTGCAAACAAATAATTTTTCTTCTTTCTTTCCAATTTCAATGCCATTTTTTTATTTTTCTCATCTAATTCTCCAGTTAAAACTTCCAGTACTGTGTTTAATAGAAGAGGTGAGGGTGGGTACCCTTGCCTTATGCTGGCTCTTAGAGGAGAAATTTTCAGTTTTTCACCATTGATTATGATGCTACCTGTGAGCTTTTCATATATACCCTTTATTTTGTTCAGGTAAGTTCATTCTATACCTATTTTGTCAAGAGTTTTAAAGTCATGAATGGAAGTTGAATTTTGTCAAATACTTTTTCTTTCTATTGTGCTGGGTTTTTTTTCTTTCATTCTTTTACTGTGGTGTATTACACTGATTGATTTGCTTAGTTGAGCAATCCTTGCATTCTAAGAATTAATACCTTTTGATCAGGGTGTGGGATCCTTGTAATGTGCTATTATATTCAGATTGCTAACATTTTGTGGAGGACTTTTGCATATGTATTCATCAGAGGTATTGGCCTGTAGTTTTCTACTATTGCTCTTTTTTCCGGTTTTGGTGTCAGAATGATACTGGCCTCACAAAATGTTTTCAGAAATGTTCCTTCTTTGGGGTGCCTGGTTGGCTCAGTAAGTTAAGTGTCCGACTTCGGTTCAGGTCATGATCTCATGGTTCATGAGTTAGAGCACTGCATCATGCTCTGTGCTGACAGCTCAGAGCCTGGAGCCTGCGTCAAATTCTGTGTCTCCCTCTCTCTCTGCCCCTCCCCCACTCATGCTCTGTTTCTCTCTCAAGAATAAATAAACATTAAAAAAAAAGAAAAATATTCCATTTTTTTGGTAGAATTTAAGAAAGATTGTTAGTATTCACTTACTGTTTGGTAGAATTGACCCATGAAGCCATTTTGTCTGGTCCTAGGCTTTTCTGGTCATAGGCACAGAAAAGGTGTCCACCCTCACCTCTTCTATTAAACACAATACTGGAAGTTTTAGCTGGATAATTAGATGAGAAAAATAAATAAATGGCATTGAAATTGGAAAGAAAGAAGAAAAAGTATCTGTTTGCAGATGACAATCATATATTGATTTTCTGAATCATATATTCAACCTATTTGTTAGTGGTCTAGTCATGATTTCTAATTTTTCTTTATTTGATTTTTTAGACCATATTTTTCTAGTAATTTATCCATTTATTCTAAGTTATCCAATTTGTTGGCATATAGTTGTGCATAATAGTCTCATAATTCACTTTATTTCTGAGACATCAATTGTAATGTCCCACTTTCATTCCTGATTTTACTTATTTGAATCTTCTCTTTTTTTCTTAGTCTAGTTAAGAGTTTTCTATTCCGTTGATCTTTTAAAAAAAAAAACACTTTCATTTTTCTATTCTCTACTCAATGTATTTCTGCTCTAATCTACTATATCCTTCCCTTTCCTTCTGCTAACCTTGGTCTTTGTTTGTTTTTTCTCTAGTCCTTGAAATGTAAAGTTAGATTTCATTTGAGACCTTTCTTTTTTATTAATGCAGGCATTCCAACTATAAACTTCCCTCTTAGTATGTTTTTGCTGCACCCCATAGTTTTTGACATGTTGTGTTATCATTTTCATTTGTATTGAGATACTCTTAAAATTTTCTCTTGATTTCATTTTTGACTCAATGTTTGTTCAAATGTGTATTGCTTAGTTTCCAATATTTGTGAGTTTTTCTGTTTTCTAACAGTTACTGATTTCTAACTTCATGCCATTTGGGGCAGAAAAGACACTGGGAATTATTTTTATTTTTCTTTAATGTGTTAATACTTATGGCCTAATAGATTAAGATAGATCTATGATAGATCATGATAGATCAATAATAGATTGATGGAGAATGTTCCATATGCTCTTGATGATATAAATATTCTACTGTTGTATGCAAAGTTCTGAATATGTCTGTTATGTCCATTTGGATTGTAGTGATGTTCAAGTTTGCTATTTTCTTATTGATTTTCTGTCTGAATGTTCTATCATTATTGACAGTAGGGTATTCAACTTTTCTATTACTATTATTTTGCTGTCAACTTCTCCCTTCAGATCTGTCAATATTTGTTTTATATTTGTAGGTGTTCTAATATTGGCTGCTTATACACTTATAGTTATTATATCTTCATTTTGAAATGACTCTTTTATCATTATGATATTCTTATATACTTTAAGCCAGTTTTTATGAGACTATTTTGTCTGATATAAACATAGCCACCCTTGTTTTCTTTTGGTTACCATTTGTATGGTATACCTTTTTCCATCCCTTCACTGTCAGCATATGTATGTCCTTAAATCTAAAGTGAGTCTCCAAAAGCAATCCTGGGAAAGAAGAACAAAGTTGGAGAAATTACACTCCCTGCTTTCAACCTATATTTTGAAACATAGTGAAAACTATAGTAATCAAAACAATATGGTATTGGCATAAAAACAGACACATAGAGCAATAGAATATAATAAAAACCCAGAAATAAATCCCCACCTATTTGATCAATTCATTTATGACAAAGGAGCCAAAAATATGCAATGATAGAAGGACAACTTTCTTCATTAAATGGTGGTGGATAAAACGAACACATACATGCAAAAAGAATGAAACTGGACACTATCTTACACCATACAAAAAAATTAACTCAAAGTGGACTACAGACTTGAATGTGAAACCATGTAAAACCATGAAACTCCTAGAAGAAAAATATAACCAGTAAGATTCTTGACCAAGGTCTTGGCATTGATGTTTTGGATTTTACACCAAAAACAAAAGCAACAAAAGCAAAAATAAGCAAGTGGGACTACATCAAACTAAAACACTTATGCACGGCAGAGGGAACCATCAACAAAATGAAAGAGCAACCTAATGAATTGGATGAAATATTTGTAAACCATTTGTCTGATAGGAGGTTGATATCCAAAATATATTTAAAAACTCACACAACTCAACAGTAAAAAAAATCCAATTTAAGAGATCTGAATAGATATTTTTCCAAAGAAAACATACAGATGGCTAATTGACACATGACACATGAAAAGATGCTCAACATCTCTAATCATCAGGGAAATGCAAATCAAAATCACTATGAGATATCACCTCACATCTGTTAGAATGGCTATGATCAAAAAGACAAGAAACTGTTCAGGACATGGAAAAAAGGAACTCTTGTGCCTTGATGGTGGGAATGTAAATTTGTGCAGCTTCTATGAAAAGCAGTATGGAAGATCCTCAATAAACTACAAATAGAACAGTCATGTGATTCGGAAATTCTACTTTTGGGTATTTATCCAAAGAAAGTAAAAACACTCACTCAAAAAGATACATGCATCCTATGTTTATTTCAGCAATATTTACAATAGTAAAGATATGAAAACAACCCAAGTGTCCATCAATGAATGAGGGGATAAAGAAAATGTGATATATAATAATATTAATATAATAATAATAATAATAACAATATTATTATTCAGCCGTAAAAAAGAATGAAATCTTGCTGTTTGTAACAACATGGATGATCCATGAGGGCACTATGCTAAGTGAAATAAGTCAGGCAGAGAAAGACAACTGTATGATCTCACTTATATATGTGGAATCTCAAAAAAAAAAAGTGAGATCATAGATACAGAGAATGAATTAAGATTACTAGAGCTCTCTGGGGTGGGGGATGAGTGAAACGGGTGAAGGGTGTCAAAGGTACCAGCTACCAGGTATAAAATAAATAACATCCCAATGTAACATATAGCATATGTGACAAATGTATAACATATATCATAGCAACTATAGTTAATAATACCACAGTCATTATTTGAAAGTTTATAAGAAAATAAATCTTAAAATCTTATCACCAAAAAATTCTTTAATTATGTATCATGACAGATGCTAACTAGACATATGGAGGTGACTATTTAAAAATGTATCCAAATATCTGGGGCACCTGGGAGGCTCAGTGAGTTAATTGTCAGACTCTTGGTTTCAGCTCAGGTAATGATCTCATGGTTCATGATTTCAAGCATCGTGTTGGGCTCTGCACTGACAGTGTGGAGCCTGCTTGGGATCCTCTCTCTCCCTCTCTCAATGTCCCTCCCCTGCTTGCTCTCTCTCTCAAAAAGGTATAGATGATAGATAGATAGATAGATATAGATAGATATAGATATAGATATAGATATAGATATAGATATATAGATATAGATAGACACATATGTTTATGTGTGTATATATATATGTACAAATATCAAATCATTATATTGTATACCTGAAAAATAAGATAAATTTTCGTTTTATAAGCAAACTAGTGAAAAGTAAAAGTTTAAAACAATTTTGATTTGATTCTGGTGTTGACTTTTTTTAGAATCATATGTATTTGTTATAGAAAACTAAAAATTCAGAACAAACAGAAAAAATAATTTAAAATCAACTATAGCCCCAAAACAATGGTGATTATTGCTGACTCTTTGCTTTTTCATGTTGTAAAATTTCTTCTACAGATATATGTGTTTGTGCACGAAAGCATTGGGGTTATAAATTGAAATCATACCTTATGTTATGTCATATACACATTTTTTCCTCAAACAATATGTAATGACCATTTCTTTATCTCATTAAATGCATTATTTTTAAAGACTACATAGTGACATAAATTATGTATATACCATAGTTTTTATTTTTTACATAAATGTTCTCATATAACATATATACCATCCTTATCGGTAAATTTATAATATATAACAACATAACATGCAACATTTATATTATTCATTTATAGGTAAATTTTGACATGTCCACGATTTACTTTAAAAATCCTATAAAAATTATAATTTTAAATTTGAAAATATTTTTTTTAATAAATTGAGTCTCTTGGGTGAA
The DNA here is from genome assembly GCF_018350195.1 of Panthera tigris. NCBI lineage: Eukaryota > Metazoa > Chordata > Mammalia > Carnivora > Felidae > Panthera > Panthera tigris. The sequence continues at coordinate 108,161,419 of NC_056667.1, read as the reverse complement.
GGTTTGGCAAAATGGGTGAAGGGAATAAAAATGTACAAAACTCCTGGTTATAAAGCAAATCATGGAAGGGCATCTGGGATGGCTCAGTCAGTATATCTGACTCTTGATTTTGGCTCAGGTCATAATCCCAGGATTGTGGGATCGAGCCCTACTTTGGGCTTTGTGCTGTGCTGAGCATGGAGTCTGCTTAAGATTCTCTCTCTCCTCCTCTTCCCCTCTCCCCCACTTGTCCTCTCTTTCTTTCCAAAAATATAAATAAATAAATAAATAATCGTGGGATGTACTGTACAGCATGGGGATTACAGTAAATAATATTGCATTGCATATTTAAAAGTTGCTAAGAGAATACATTTTAGACCTCATCACAGAGCAAACTTCTTGTAAATATCTGTGGTAATATGAGTTAACTGGAGTTATTGTGGTAATCATTTAGCAATATATACAAATATGAAATCATTATGTTCTACACCTGAAACTAATATAATATTATGCCAATTCTACGTCAGTAAACTAGATGAATAAACAAACAGGAATCTCTTGTAGATGTCATAAGAGTAGATCATTTATTTTTAATCCATTCAGCTACTCTATGTCTTTTGATTGGAGAGTTTAGTCCATTTACATTTAAAGTAATTATTGATGGATGAGAGCTTAATATTGTCATTTTGTTAATTGTTTTCAATCTCTTATGCATTTGTTTTGCCCTCTCTTGCTATCTTTTTCTTTGATGATTTTATTTGATGGGATGTTTTTGTAATGATTTCCTTTGATTCTTCTCTCTCTTTTGTATATCCACTATAAGTTTTTATTTGTGGTTACCTTGTGTTTTCAACAAAATATCATTTAATTATAACCATCTTTTTGAAGTTAATAATAATTTAACTTTAATCACATGCAAAATTGCTCACTTTACTACCTCCCCCACACACACACACTGTGTTCTTATAGTCAGTTTGCTTCTTTTTTTATTTTGTATACATTAACAAGTTTTTGTCTTTTAACATTTATATTAGGATTAAAACGATTTTTTTTTAATATTGAATCTTTCTTTTAATTTTTTAAAAACGTTTACTTTTTTATTTTATTTTTATTTTTTAAAATTTACATCCAAATTAGTTAGCATATAGTGAAGCAATGATTTCAGGAGTAGATTCCTTAATACCCTTTACCCATTTAGCCCATCCCTCTTCCACAACCCCTCCAGCAACTCTCAGATTGTTCTCCATATTTGTGAGTCTCTTCTGTTTTCTCCCCCTCCCTGTTTTTATATTATTTTTGTTTCCCTTCCCTTATATTCACCTGTTTTGTCTCTTAAAGTCCTCATATGAGTGAAGTCATATGATTTTTGTCTTTCTATGACTGACTAATTTCACTTAGCATAATACCCTCCAATTCCATCCAAAATTGGCAAGATTTCATTCTTTTTGATTGCCAAGGAATACTCCATTGTATGTATATACCACATTTTCTTTATCCATTCATCCATCGATGGACATTTGGCTCCTTCTATACTTTGGCTATTGTTGATAATGCTGCTATAAACATGAGGGTGCATGTGTCCCTTTAAAACAGCACACCTGTAACCCGTGGATAAATGCCTAGTAGCACAATTGCTGGGTTGTAGGGTAGTTCTATTTTTAGTTGTTTTTTTTTAATGTTTATTCTTTTTTATTTTTTGTGTTAACATAATACACCGACTCCCTCAGCTTAGTTTATTTTTTTTTCTTTTTAATGTGAAATTTATTGTCAAGTTGGTTTCCATACAACACCCAGTGTGCTCATCCCAAAAGGTGCCCTCCTCAATACCCATCACCCACCCTCCCCTCCCTCCCACCCCCCATCAACCTTCAGTTTGTTCTCAGGTTTAAGAGTCTCTTATGCTTTGGCTATAATCCCTCTCTAACCTCTTTTTTTTTTCTTCAAAAATATGGAAGGCTTCATGAATTTGCATGTCATCCTTGCACAGGGGCCATGCTAATCTTCTCTGTATCATTCCAATTTTAGTATATGTGCTGCCGAAGTGAGCACCTATTTTTAGTTTTTTGAGGAATCTCCATACTGTTTTCCAGAGTGGCTGCACCAGCTTGCACTGCCACCAAAAACGCAAAAGAGACCCTCTTTCTCCACACCCTCACCAACATCTGTTGTTGCTTGAGTTGTTAATGTTAGCCATTCTGACAAGTTTAAGGTGATATCTCATTGTGGTTTTGATTTGTATTTCCCTGATGATGAGTGAAGTTGAGCATTTTTTCATGTGTTGGTTGGCCAACCAACCAACACATGTCTTCCTTGGAGAAGTGTCTATTCATGTCTTTTGCCCATTTCTTCACTAGATTATTTTTTTGGGGGTGTTGAGTTTGATAAGTTCTTTAGAGATTTTGGATACTAACCCTTTATCTGATATGACATTTGAAAATATCTTCTCCCATTCTGTTGGTTGCCTTTTAGTTTTGCTGATTGTTTCCTTCGCTGTGCAGAAGCTTTTTATTTTGATGAGGTCCCAGTCGTTCATTTTTGCTTTTCTTTCCCTTGCCCCCAGAGACGTGTTGAGTAAGAAGTTGCCACAGCCAAGGTCAAAGAGGTTTTTGCCTGCTTTCTCCTTGAGTATTTTGATGGTTTCCTATCTTATGTTTAGGTCTTTCATCAATTTTGAGTTTATTTTTGTGTATGGTGTAAGAAAGTGGTCCAGGTTCATTTTTCTGCATGTCGTTGTCCAGTTTTCCCAGCACCACTTGCTGAAGAGACTGTCTTTATTCCACTGGATATTCTTTCCTGCTTTGTCAAAGATTAGTTGGCCATATGTTTGTGGGTCCATTTCTGGGTCCTCAATTCTGTTCCATTGATCTGAGTGTCTGTTCTTCTGCCAGTACCGTACTTTCTTGATGATGACAGCTTTGTAGTATAGCTTAGCGTCTGGGATTGTGATGCCTCCTACTTTGGTTGTATTTTTCAAGATTGCTTTGGCTGTTCGGGGCCTTTTCTAGTTCCATACAAATTTTAGGATTATTTGTTCTAGCTCTGTGAAAAATGTTGATGTTACTTTGGTAGGGATCACATTGAATATGTAGATTTCTTTGGGTAGTATCAACATTTTAACAATATTTGTTCTTCCTATCCAGGATCATGGAATCTTTTTCCATTTTTTTGTGTCTTCTTCAATTTCTTTCATAGGCTTTCTATAGTTTTCAGTGTATAGATTTTTCACCTCTTTGGTTAGATTTATTCCTAGGTATTTTATGGGTTTTTTGTGCAACTGTAAATAGGATAGATTCCTTGATTTCTTGTTCTGTCGCTTCATTGTTGGCAAATAGGAATACAACCGATTTCTGTGCACTGATTTTATATCCTGCAACTTTGCTGAATTCATGAATCAATGCTAGCAGTTTTTTCGTGGAATCTTTTGGGTTTTCCATATACAGTATCATGTCATCTGTGAAGAGTGAAAGTTTGACCTCCTCCTGGCTGATTTGGATGTCTTTTATTTCTTTGTGTTTTCTAATTGCAGAGGTTAAGACTTCCAATACTATTTTGAATAACAGTGGCAAGAGTGGGCATCCCTGTCTTGTTCCTGACCTTAGGGGGAAAGTTCTCAGTTTTTCCCCATTGAGGATGATATTAGTGTTGGGTGGTTCATATATGGCTTTTACGATCTCAAGGTATGCTCCTTCTATCCCTACTTTCTTGAGGGTTTTTATCAAGAAAGGATGCTGTATTTTGTCAAATGCTTTCTCTGCGTCTATTGAGAAGATCATATAGTTCTTGTCTTTTCTTCTGTTGATGTGATGAATCATGCTACTTGTTTTGCAGATATTGAACGAGGCCTGCATCCCAGGTATAAATCCCACTTGGTCATGGTGAATAATTTTTTTAATGTATTGTTGGATCTGGTTGGCTAATATCTTGTTGAGGTTTTGCATCCATATTCATCAGGGAAATTGGTCTATAGTTCTCCTTTTTAGTGGGGTCTTTCTCTGGTTTTGGAAACAAGGTAATGCTGGCTTCATAGAAAGAGTTTGGAAGTTTCCCTTCCATTTCTAATTTTTGGAACAGTTTCAAGAGAATAGCTGTTACATCTTCCTTAAATGTTTGGTAGGATTCCCCTGGAAAGCCATCTGGCCCTGGATTCTTGTTTTTTGACAGATTTTTGATTACTAATTCGATTTCCTTACTGGTTATGGGTCTGTTCAAATGTTCTATTTCTTCCTGTTTCAGTTTTGGTAGTGTATATGTTTCTAGGAATTTATCCATTTCTTCCAGATTGCCCATTTTATTGGCATATAATTGCTCATAATATTCTCTTATTAGTGTTTTTATTTCTGTTGTGTTGGTTGTGATATCTCTTCTTTCATTCTTGATTTTATTTTTTTGGTACCTTACCTGTTTCTTTTATATCAAACTGGCTAGTGGTTTATCAATTTGTTAATTCTTTCAAGGAACCAGCTTCTGGTTTCATTGATCTGTTCTACTGTTTTCCTTTTTCTTTTGGTTTCAATAGCATTAATTTCTGCCCTAATCTTTATTATTTCCTGTCTTCTGCTGGTTTTGGCTTTCATTTGCTGTTCTTTTTCCAGCTCTTTAAGGCGTAAGAATAGCTTGTGTATCTGAGATCTTTCTTCCTTCTTTAGGAAGGCCTGGGTTGCTATATACTTTCCTCTTATGACCGTCTTTGCAGTGTCCCAGAGGTCTTGGGTTGTGGTGCTATCATTTTCATTGACTTCCATATACTTTTTAATTTCTTCTTTAACTTCTTGGTTAGCCCATTCATTCTTTAGTAGGATGTTCTTCAGTCTCCAAGTATTTGTTACCTTTCCAAATTTTTATTGTGGTTGATTTCAAGTTTCATAGCATTGTGGTCTGAAAATATGCACAGTATAATCTTGGTCTTTTTGTACTTTGTTAGGGCTTATTTGTGTCCCAGTATCTGGTCTATTCTGGAGAATGTTCCATGTGTACTGGAAAGGAATGTATATTCTGCTGCTTTAGGATGAAATGTTCCAAATATATCTGTTAAGTCCATCTGGTCCAATGTGTTTGGACAAGCCAAACCCAAAGGACAAAGCCATTGTTTCCTTGTTGATTTTTTGATTAGATGATCTGTCCATGGGGTGTTGAAGTCTCCTAGTATTATGGTATTACTATCAATGAGTTTCTTTATGTTTGTGATTTATTGATTTATATATTTGGGTGCTCCACATTTGGTCCATAAATGTTTACAATTGTTAGGTATTCTTGGTGGATAGACCCCTTGATTATGATATAATCCCCTTCTTCATCTCTTGATACAGTCTTTATTTTAAAGTCTAGATTGTCTGATATAAGTATGGCTACTCTGGCTTTCTTTTGTTGACCTTTAGCATGATAGATGGTTCTCCATCCCCTTATTTTCGATCTGTAGGTGTCTTTAGGTCTAAAGTGGGTGTCTTGTAAACAGCATATAGAAGGGTCTTGTTTTCTTATCCATTCTGTTACCCTATGTCTTTTGATTGGAACATTAAGTCCATCGACCTTTAGAGTGAGTACTGAAGATTTGAATTTATTGCCATTATGATGCTTGTAGAGTTGGAGTTTCTGGTGGTGTTGCTTTTGGTATATATATATATATATATATATATATATATATATATTTCATCTTTTCTTCCTTCAGAGAGTCCCCCTTAAAATTTCTTGCAGGGCTGGTTTAGTGGTCACAAACTCCTTTAATTCGTGTTTGTCTGGGAAACTTTTTACCTCTCCTTCTATTTTGAATAACAGCCGGATTATCTTTATGCTGGATAAAGAATTCTTGGCTGCATATTTTTCTGATTCCACACACTGAATATATCCCACCACTCCTTTCTGGCCTGCCAGGTTTCTGTGGATAGGTCTGCTGCATACCTGATCTGTCTTCCCTTGTAGGTTAAGGACTTTTTTTTCCCTTGCTGCTTTCATGATTCTCTCCTTGCCTGAGTATCTCGTGAATTTGACTATGATATGCCTTGTTGATGGTCAGTTTTTGTTGAATCTAATGGGGGTCTTCTGTGCTTCCTGGATTTTGATGTCTGTGTCTTTCCTCAGGTTAGGAAAGTTGTTTGCTATGATTTGCTGACATAACCCTTCTACCCTTATTTCTCTCTCTTCCTCCTCTGGGACCCCTATGATTCTGATGTTGTTCCTTTTTAATGCGTCACTGATTTCTCTAATTCTTAATCTCCCTCTTTTTTTCTGCTTTGTTATTCTCTATAAGTTTGTCCTCTATATGGCTGATTCTCTGTTCTGCTTCGTCCATCCTTGCCACCGCTGCATCCATCCGTGATTACAGCTCAGCTATCACATTTTAATTTCATTCTGACTATGTTTTACTTCTTTTATCTCTGCAGAAAGGGATTCTAACCTATTTTCGACTCCAGCTAGTATTCTTATTATCGTGATTCTAAATTCTGGTTTAGACATCTTGCTTGTATCTGTGTTGGTTAAATCCCTGGCTGTCGTTTCTTCGTGCCCTTTCTTTTAGGGTAAATTCCTTCATTTTGTCATTTTGAAGGGAGAAAAGGAATTAATGAGGTAGAAAAGTTGAAATTTAAAAAATTTAAAATTAAAGAAATATTAAAATTAAAAATTAAACACACACACACACACACACACACACACAAATCGCATAGGTGATGCTAGATCCTAGGTGTGTTTTGGTCTGGGTGTTGAAAGTGGTTTGACAGATTAGAGGGAAAAAGGGGGGGGGGAATTTAAAAAGGAAATAGTTTGAGAATTTGAAATAATGGATACACTGAAGTAGACTAAAATGAGATAATGGGGGTATGATAGAACTTGAAAAAATATACACAAAAGTAAAGGATATAATAGAAAAAATTAAAGAAAAATATTTTCAAAAAAATTAAAAATAAATATGATTTTTTTCATTTTCTGGATTTAAGAAAAAAGAAAAGAAACAAAAAAGAGGAAAGATAAAAAAAGAAAAAGAAATCATTTGAAAATTTTAAAAATTGAATACACTGTAGTAGACTAAAATAAAATGTTTGAAGTAAAATAGAATTTGAAAAAATTTACATAAAAGCAAAAAATATAGTAAGGAAAATTAAATAAGAATATTTTTAATAGAAATTGAAAGTAAAAATGAAGTTTTTCTCTTTCTTCATTGAAGAAAAAGAAAAGAAATGAAAAAGAGAAAAAAAGAAAAAGAAAGAAAAAAAGGGAAATTGTTTGAAAATTTGAAAAAATGAATACACTGAAGTACACTAAAATAAAATGATGGAAGTAAAGTAGAATTTGAAAAAGTTTTCACAAAAGTAAAAAAATATAGTAATACAAATTAAAGAAAGAATAAAATAAAAATTGAAAATAAAAATGAATTTTTCTCTTTCTGTATTCAAGAAAAAGAAAAGAATTGTAAAAGAGAAAAAGAAAAAAGAAAAGAAAAAAATAAAGAAAATTGAATAGATTAACCTGCTAACAGATTGAAGTAAGACTGAAATTGCTTTGTTTTCCCCTACAAGTCAGTCTATGTAGCTCTTTATAGTCCATAAATTAAGCTGGCGTTGAGACTTCTGTTCTTGAAGAGCGAAGTTGGCCCAGTTGGGCGGGGCTCAGTGTAATAGCTCTGCTTTCCACTAGATGGCGCTGCTAGCCTACTGGGGTGGATATTTGCGGAGCTCGAAGGTGCGTATGTGCATGCACAGGAGCGGTGAAAATGGTGCCACCCAGCTACCCAGTCTGTTCTCCTGGATCAGCAATTGTGCACCCGTCTTCTGTCTTCAGCTTTTGTCTACTCCCCGCTTTTTCATTTTCTGTGACCAGGCAGTACCTCTTTCCTGAATTTTATCTCAGATGTGGCTGTTTTCCCCAGTCCTTACTTCTGAAGGACTGCAGCTTTGACCTGTTCTGCCCTTCTGCAGGAGGGTCTAACCAAGCAATGGCTGAATGAGCAATGGCCGAATGTTGGCTGCACCCAGGAACACCTGCTGGACCCTGCTGCTGCTGGTGCCCCAAGACTGCAGCCAGGTGCCAGCCCATCCCAGAAAATGTTCATGAGACAGTGTAACAGCAGTGTTTAAGGGATTATGGAAAATCACAACACGCATCTGGCATCAGGTTTCACCCTTAACGACCTTGCCCCAGCACCAGCGAATGTGGCCACCTTCTGGGGTCTTCTGGGACCAGATGGTTTCAACTGTCTCTACCAAATGTCCTTCCAGCAGGGGAAACACTTTTCCCCACGTGGCCCGAGAACTTCCCAGAGCCCACTCTGTTCCTGGGGATTTGCCCTTCCCACCAGCGCACCACCAGGTATGGAGCTGCAGAGTTTCAGCCTTTGCACTCCCCTTGTTTACAGTCTTAATGGAATGTAAACCCTCTCCTTTCTCCTTTCTCCCTTTTTAGTTTAGTCCCTGTGGCTGTTTCCAATTTTCCACTTTCTCTCCAACTGCTTTTGGGGAGGGGTGCTTTTCCCATATCCCCCCCCCCCCAGTCTCTGTCCTCTCTTCTCCTGCAGAAGTGTTTCCCTACCTTTTGTGGCCTCTCGCTTCCCAAGTTCAGCTCTCCTCACTACATACCTGCTGAATTATGTGGTACAGGTTGTGCAGATTGTTGTGTTAATCCTCCAATCAGTTTTCTATGTGTGTAGGATGGTTTAGTGTTGGTCTGGCTGTATTTCATGGATGCAAGACACACAAAAAGCTTCCATGCTGTTCCGCCATCTTGGTTCCTCCCCAAAAATGTCAAGATTAAAACTAATTTATTCACCACCATTACTTTGTTATGTTACTCTGTATTTGCCTATATACCTATCTTTCCAATGAGATTTATGCTTTAGTGATTCTGTAGCATGTTTTTGTTTCAATTTGAAGAACTCCCCTAAGCATATCTTGTGGACAGCTTTTATGATGATGAACTTTCTCAGTTTTTGTCTGGACCATGATCTCTCTTTCATTTCTAAATAAGAAATTTAAGCATAGTTCTGCTAAGTACAGTACTTTTGATTGGCAGAGATTTTTTTTTTCTTTCAGTACTTTGAATATATTTTTTCACTCTCTCCTGGCCTGCAAGGTCTCTGTTGAGATATCCACTTTTTGTCTTGTCAGTACTCTCTCCTATGTGAGGAATCAATTTTTTTCGGCCACTCTCAAAATGCTCTTAATTCTTGACTTTTGACAATTTCATTATACTCTGTCTCATTGTATTCTTCTTTGTTTGATCCTACTGGGACCTTTTGAGTTCCATGAATCTGGATGTTTATTGCTTCCAAAATTGAGGTAGTTTTCAACCATTATTTCTTTAAATAAGCTTTCTGACCATTTCTTTCTCTCTTCTCCTTCTGAGATTCCCATAATGTATATATTGGTTTTCTGATAGTTCTCCATAAAACTCATAGGATTTCTTTACTTTTTTCATTTTCTTTTCTTTTTTTCTCCACTGACTGGATACTTCTAAATCACTTGTTCTTAGGTCCACTGATTCTTTTGCTTGATCAAATCTTATGTTGAAGCTCTCTACTGCATTTTTCATTTCATTCATTGTATTCTTCAGCTCCAGAATTTTTTGTTTGCTTCTTTTTTATGATTTCTTTTTCTTGAATTTCTTACTTTATGTATGTATTGTTTTCCTCATTTTGTTGCATTGTCTATGTACTTTTGTAGCTCACTGAATTTCTTTAAAATGGTTATTTTGACTCTTTGTCAGGCATTTCATAGATACCCATTTCTTTGGGATCAGTTATCAGACATTTATTGGTAGTATCATGTCTCCTTAATTTTTCATATCCCTTACCACCTTGCACTGGTGTCTGTGCATTTGAACAGGTTACTTCTTCCAAATGTTATGAACTGGCTTCAGTGGATATAGAACTTCATCTATGAGTGGACACAAAGGCACTGTCTAAATGGAATGTGTAACAGTGCCATGTCTGGGGGCATGCAAGGACAACAGTTTCAGGGGTAATATTTCCAGAAAAAAAATGGTGGGACACCAAGGGCGGGAGCAGAGGAATGCAAGGCTGTGACTCCAGCTTTGTGAAGACAGCAGTGGTGGTAGCTTCAGTGGAGCACAACAACATAGACTCCAGGTAGCCCCATCTGTTGAAGTCATTGTCAACATCAGCAAAGACTTCAAAGGTTTTTAGCAACAAAGGCTGCAGGTGTCTGTGGTGGCAGCAAAGGCTGCTAGGGCCTTCAGTGGTAAAAGCTGTTGGGGTCTTTCTACTTTTTCCCTCATGGGGAGATGTAATGGGCAGGGGATCCTTCTTTGTGCCAAGTTGTGCCAGCCTGAGGGATTGAGTAATGAAGGGAGAATGCTTCTTATGCATTTCTATGTGTTCTTAGTTTTTATCTCCCACAAGTTTGCTTCAGCTTATTATTGTACTCCAGAGCTCTCCCAGAGCTATTTTTAAGTATAAGTAGTTGTTTAATCATTGTTTTGGTGAGGGCATGATGGCTGAGACCTTTTAGTCTACCATCTTGCTGATGTCACTCTTGATACACACAGTGATATAGTGAAAATAGGAGGACCTGGGAACTACATGGGAGACACCTAACCTGGCCTAGGCTGGTTCAAATGGCAAAAAGCATTAGAAATTTATTTAAATTTCATTTGCATGCTGTTCAGAGAAATTACCCCTAAACCAGAGAGAAATAAACACTGAATTACAGATTGGCTATGTTATAAATCACAGCATTTCCCCTAGAAAAAGCCCAGTGAAAGTACTGACATAACAGCTGCAGTCAGAATCTGAGAGCTCATGCGGCTTTGTCTCCTCAGTGAGTTCTCCCACTATGTGGGCTCCTTGGACCAGCTACTCCCCCTGTCTACCCTCTGATTTCTAACTGGTCACAATAACATGATACCTAAATCTGCTGAACTCACAGGGCTCTATAAGATAAAAATGATATGATAATAGTGAAAATACTTTGAAAAAATCACTTTTACATATGTAAAAAATCATGTATAATAATCATTTTATTAATTATTAAATTACCATTAATTGGTCAGTCTCCTGTCTACTGATTTTCCCCCATTAGTTTATATTGATGCTGGATGAAGAAATGAAGTAAAATGTGCATAAATTCTGGAACTAGAAGTGCATAAATAACAGCCACGCCAAACCAGAGGATGCTTTGAAAAAGGACTAGTGTGCATCAACAATCAGCCTAAATTCCCTGGGAGTAACTTATGGAAAGATAAGTGCTAGAATGGAGTATGCAGTAAAATCCCCTAAAATGAGATAATTCATAAGAAGTACTTAGAACAGTGCTTGGCACACAATAAGTGCCCAATAAATGTTAGTTGTTGTTATAAATATTAAAGTCATTTTTACACTTAGGAAGAATCTTATATTTCCTTTTATGACACTATGATCATTTAGGGAGCAGTAACTAATGTCTTTCTATTGTTTATATACGCTGTCTTTTTCTTTTTTTAGCTTGGTGTAATATCACTAGCATGGGTTCTGGAGTCAGGCATTTCTGAATTCTAATCCCTGCCTTCCCACATGCCAGCTCTGCAATCCTGAGACAGTCAACCCCAGTGAACCTTTTTACTCTTGGGTAAAAGGAGAATAAATGCAGGTGCAAGAATCACACCTCAGAAGATAATACCTTGAGCTGAATCAAAAAGAAGAATTAATTAGGAATAATCCAGATAAATCAAAAGTGTTCAGGATATTCTAAGAAGGTAGCAGAGCCTCTGCAAAGGCATTACAGTGGGATATTGCATGGCGAGTTTGGGAATCTGCAAGGAAACTTTGTATGGCTATTGTTTCTGTAGAAATGGGGGTGATAAAGAGTGAAGGTAAGAAAAAAAGTCTAGTGATGGAGAAGTGGGCTGGGTTTCAGAGGGCCTCACCTGCCACACCTAGGGATTCAGATTTCTCCAGAGACACTGGGGAGTCAATGCAGTGTGAAACACAGTAAGTAACAATAATCAGTTTCGTTTTTGGCAAAGATGATCAAACTTCAGCTTCAGCTGCAAACAGTTGAAAATCCTGGTCCACTTGGTTTAAATATAAATAAAATATCTTATATATAACAAAAAATCTTGAGCTAATGGTTGGTTGACTCAAAAATGTCATCAAAAACTCAGATTATTTTTACCCTTTTACTCCACATGTTGGGTTGTTCTCATGTAAGAATTCCTCATGGTTTCAAGGTGGCTGCAACAGTTTCAGCCCTTGCACACTTCACCTAATACCCTATATTGTTATTTCTCTTTTTCTCTGTAGCAGGGACAATATCTTTTCTCAGGCACACACACCCCTGAAGACTTCACCTTGTGTCTCCCAGATTTGCATCCCACTCTGATGCTTAAAGGACTAATTGGCAAGAAACATTGGATTGATATGTTTAACTTACACTAATACAAATACACTCCTTGAAGCTAGATAGGTCATAGTTTCATAAAGAAGGGTGAATCTTAAAAAGTGGGATTCTGGGGGTGCTTGGGTGGCTCACTTAGTTGAGCATCTGACTTCAGCTCAGGTCATTGTGGGTTCAAACCCTACATTAGGCTTGTTGCTGTCAGCACAGAACCTGTTTAGATCCTCTGCCCCCCACCCCTCCCCTTCTCACACTGTCTCTCTCGAAAATAAAAATGAACATTAAAAAAAAGTGGAATTGGAGCACCTGGGTGGCTCAGTTGGTTAGGCATCCGACTTCGGCTCAGGTCATGATCTCATGGTTTGTGAGTTCTGAGCCCCGCATCAGGCTCTGTACTGACAGCTCAGAGCCTGGAGCCTGCTTCAGAATCTGTGTCTCCCCCTCTCTTTTCCCCTCCCATGCTCATGCTCTGTCTCTCAATAATAATAAACGTTAAAATTTTTTAAAAAGATAAGTGGATCCTGTTCAAAAGGAAGATGAAGGGTGGCTGTTGAGAAGATCACAAGCTGGTTCTATCATAGTCACTTGAGGTATAAATACTGGAGGCAAGAACTCCTTGTTCCTGCTTAAAGGGTCCAAACAATGTGTTGTGAAGCATCATGTGTGGTAACAAGGGTGAAGAGAAAAAAGAAAATTAATGAGATTATTAGGGAAATTTAGGAAATCAAGAGACTCTGTGGGAGGATTTGTGCAAAGACACACCACCAAATAGCAGTTGCCTCCATCAGAGCTAGTCTGGTATGCACCAGTTTTACATATTTTTAGTACACTTGGGAAGAGAGAGATCTGACCAGAAGCTGCTTAGTATGAAACCTCCTTAGCAGACTTGCTCAGAGGGCTAAAAGGACTTCAGCCTGGAAGGTGCTAACTTGCTGTTTGTTTTAGCTAGCAATTTGACAATGAGAATCTTGGGAAAATCACTACTAAACAACTTGCAATAGAGTGCATTCAGCCTTAAAATCTGAATGTATCTATAATTATTGTATGCCGTGTGAAAGCAGGCAAACACTGTTTACATAAACACAATAAAGACAGCGTTTTCACTGCATGCAATTTACATTAATGAATATAATTTTACTAATACTGTCAAACTCTAACATTTACAAGTGCAAACAGCTTAACCAAGATCAGGTGCATCTGCATCCTAGTTGCTTAATTAAGGCATTATTTGGATTATTCAACTCTCTCTCAAATCTAAATCAAACCTTAATTTTAAAAATACCATTTTTAGCAGCGCCTGTGTGGTTCAGTAGGTTATGCATTTGACTTTGGTCAGGTCATGATCTCACGGTTTGTGGGTTTGGGGCCCCCGTCAGGCTCTTTGTTGACAGCTCAGAGCCTGGAGCCTGCTTCAGATTCTGTCTCCCTCTCTGCCCCTCCCCCACTTGTGCTCTTTCTCTCTCTCTCTCAAAAGTAAACATTAAAACATTTTTTAAAAATACCTTTTTTATACAATTTTATTCAGTTTAAATGCCAGTTTTCTCCTATTCTCATTTTTGTAGAGTTAAATGTGTAAATATGACTGATCTTCCCTTTGTTTTTCCTGATTACCAGGGAAAGGAAGCATAGATTTACTCTGTTCGAGCAGTAAGAACCTGACTACAAAATTGGCTAACAAGAAGTACTAGAAAGTTCAGCAGTCTTCCACAATGAATAAGAGAATCCTGGTGCCCAGGTGATGTGTGAACTCTACAGTTCCTCAGGGACCCCCTCAGTTGCGGAGAATAAATAAGTCCAATTGGCTCCAAGTATCTGGTATAACATGGCAACCACAATTAAAGTAAGTCCATACAAATTAAAATAATGGAAGCTAAGAGATGTTTAGTGTAATTTCTTTCACTTTTGTTTTCTCTTCATTGAAGAAGCAAACTCATGATTCTTACAGGAACATTTTACTTCAAAATATCATTTTGCTTGGGATACAAGTGAAATTATTTTGTATGTAATAAGTAATTCATGTCCCCTTGCCTGGAGTCAGGCACACATTATGCTGCCATCTGTGAAGCCATTCTCAAAACATAATCTGCAGCCAGCCTAACAGCTATAAATAGCTCCTCTCCACTGTGGATAGCAACACTGTGTTGGGACAATATGTTTCTCCATAATTTCATCTAATTTCTTCAGCCACACTCAAATTCAGTTGTTAAATAGTCAGTTTGTCTTTAGTGTAGGCAATGGTTTATTTTTGGTGTTAGTACTTGCTGTGAAAAGGAGAATACCCATTAGGAGTAAATGCTTGTTTTTATAACACACTATCAAGAATGGCAGCATGTTAGCCCAAGATGATAAAGGGAAAAGGAGACCAAATTCACTCTATCAAGTATATTTCTGGGTGAAACCATAGAAAGATGCTGACAAAGTGTTGGAGTGGGGAGACTTCCACGATCCAGATAAATGTGCTTGACAGCCATAGGTCTTAAGATCCAATGCCAAGTGAACACTGCAGAAATCTCGGTGCAGAGAGGCATTCCTTCAGGCATAGAATGCAGATCCTCTGTTTCTCCTGTACCCTGTGGTGCAGAATACTTATGGGAAAAATAATCTCCCAAGCATGGGGATTGGTAACAAGAAAATTATTATTATTAGCATCCCCTGGGTCTCCTGCAAGAACTAGGAATTGCTTATTTATCCCTAGTGATGGTTCTACTCTGCAAGCTCTACACCCTCAGGCAGGTATATTGCATCACCTCCCTCAGAACAAACACAAGACAGAGCCAGGCCTCCAGCCGTGAACCCTCCATTCTCAACTGACATACATCTGTGTTTCTGTGGAGAAGGTGACCCTCTTCTGCCGGGTCATTCTCAATCTGGGGTCCCTTTCTATTCGCTCCATTGATTACTCTAATTTGTTCTGTATACTCATTGTTTTTCAACTGCTTGTCATCCTTATCTATAAACATGCTCAACTCTCTCCATCTAAAAAAATGAGATTTCTCTCTATTTGAGATTCCTTCTAATTAGGCTCCTATTTCATTCTTCATTAAACCCACATTTTATTTATTCATTCATTCTTTTATTCAATAAATAGTTGTTGAGCATTTCTGTGTTAGATGTTTTTCTAGATTTGGAGGACATGGGCAGATGTGCTGCCCTGTGGCACTTGCACTCTAGAAGGGAAGGCAGGCACCACCTATCCACTACCACCTAGCATGGTTAAGACAGTTGTTAGAGATGACACACAAAGCACAAAAAACAAAGAAAAGATAGATAAGTGGAGCTTCATCAAAATTAAAAACTTCTGTTCTTCAAAGAAAATAATCAAGAAAAGACAGCATAGAGAACGGGAAAATGTATTTCAAACTATATGAAAAAGGGACTTGTGTTTAGAATATATAAATAACTCTTACAATTTACTAATAAAAAGTCAATTCAATTGTAAAATAAGCAAAGGAGTGTGCCTGACTGGCTCAATTGGTTAAGCATCCTAAGTCTTGATTTCGGCTCAAGTCATGATCTCATGGTTTGTGAGTTTAGCCCCGCACTGGGCTCTGCACTGACAGTGTGGAGCCTTCTTGGGATTCTCTCTACTCCCTCTCTGTGCCTCTCTCTCTTCTCTGTCCCATGCCCAATTTGCATGTGTGTACTCTCTCTTTCACTAAATAAATAAGCAAAGGAATAAAAAAAGATGAGATCTTGCCATGTGCAAAAACATGGATGGACCCAAAGGGTATTATGCTGAGTGAAATAAGTCAGACAGAAAGACAGATACCATATTGTTTCACTTCTATGTGGAATCTAAGAATTGAAACAAATGAATAAACAAACAAACAAACACAAAACATAATCAGACTTATAAATATGAAGAACAAACTGATTGCCAGAGGGGAGTGGGGTGAGGGACGGGCTAAATGGGTGTGTGGGAGTGGGAGGTACAGGTTTCCAGTTGTGAAATGAATAAACACAGCATAGGGAATAGAGTCAATGGTATTGTAATATCCTTGTATGGTGACAGATGGTAGCTACACTGGTGGTGAGCATAGTGTAATATACAAACTTGTTGAATCAATATGCTGTACACCTGAAACTAACGTAACATTATGTGTCAACTATACTCAATTTTTTAACTTAAACTTTATAAAAATGGGCAAAGGATTTGAATACCTATTTCTCCATAGGAGATTTACAAATGGTAAGAAGCACATAAAAATGCTTGGCATCGTTAGTCATCAGGGAAATATAAAACAAAACCACAAGGGGATACCACTTCACAGCCACTAGGATGATGAAGGTCAGAGAGATGCCTGGGTGGCTCAGTTGATTAAGAGTCTGACTCTTGGTTTCAGCTCAGGTCATGATCTCACAATTCATGAGTTTGAGCCCCGCATTAGACTCTGCACTGAAAGTGTGGAGCCTGCTTGGGATTTCTCTCTCCCTCTCTCTCTGCCCCTCCCTGGCTTGCTCTCTCTCTCTCTCAAAAAAAATTAATTACTTAATTAAAAAAGAAAATAAAAAAGACAGACAATAACAAGTATTGTCAAGGATGTGAAAAAAATTGGAACTTTCATACAGTGGTGGTTGGAATGCAAAATGGTAATAGCCACTTTGAAAAGAATTTGGCAGTTCTTTAAATTGTTAAATATAAAGTAATGAGATATCACTTCACACCTGTTCAAATGGGTAAAATCAACAACACAAGAAACAACAAGTGTTGGTAAGGATGTGGAGGAAAAGGAACCCTCTTGCACTGCTGGTAAGAATGCAAACTGGTGCAGTCACTGTGGAAAATAGTATGGAGTCTCCTCAAAAAGTTAAAAATAATCTAGATGAAGTAATTGTGCTACTGGTTATTTATCTAAAACAATACAAAAACACTAATTCAAAGATATATACATGCAGCCCTATGTTTTTAGCAGCATTATTTACAATAGCCAAATTATGGAAGCAGCCCAGTGTCCACTGATAGATGAATGGATAAAGATGTGGGGTGTGCGTGTGTGTGTATACCCACAACAGATTATTATTCAGCCATAAAAAGGAATGAAATCTTGCCATTTTCAACAGCATGGATGGTGCTAGAGAGTATAATGCTAAGCAAAATAAGTCATCAGAGAAAGACAATTACTCTACGATTTCAATCATATGTAAAATTTAAGAGACAAAACAAAAGGTAAAAAGAGATAAAACAAAAGCATATTTAACTATAAAGAATCTATTGGTTAACAAAGAGGAGGCTGATGAAGGAATGGGTGAAATAGGTGAAGGGAATTAAAAGTATACTTATCTCGATGAGCATTGAGTAATATATGGAATTGTTGAATCACAAATTGTACACCTGAAACTAATATAACACTGTATGTTAACTACACTTGAATTAAAATTTTTAAAATAAAACAGTTAGTGTATGTCTAGTTATATGCCCAGAAGAAATGAAAATGTGTCTACAAAAAAATGGATACCCAAATTTTCATAGCAGCATCATTCATTATAGCCAAAACATATAAAGAGCCCAAATGTCCTTCAACTTATGAATAGATACACAAATTGTGGTATATCTACACAATGGGATATTATTTAGCCATAAAAATCAACAAAATATTGATACATGCTACAACATGGATGAAGCTTGAAAACATTACGCTAAGTGAAAGAAGTCAGTCATAAAAGACCATATATTATTGTATGATATATCCAGAGCTGGAAAATGCATAGAAACAGAGCATAGATTAATGGTTACCTAGGGTTGAGGATGACATGGAGTGGGGTAACTGACTATGAATAGGTAGTTTCTTTTTGTGAAGATGATAATATTCTAAACTGAGACCATGTTGATGATTATTAAAACTCTGTGAATACACTGAAAACCATTGAATTATGCATTTCAAATAAATGCATTTTTGGTATGTTAATAACGCCTCAATAAAATTATTTAAGAAAAGAAAACCTATCATTCCTGCTAGATTGCTAGATAAAATATAGAATACCCAGTTAGATACATAATTAATAAAAAAAATAAATGACCTTTTGATATGTCCCAAATACTTTTATGGGACATATATGCACAAAATTATTAAGTTTTTATCAGAAATTCAAGTGTTCTATATTTTTATCTGGAAACCCATGATGGGATCTTATAGGAAGGAGAATGGCTGCTAAAGCATGGGGTAAAGGGTGGGATTAGCAGTAGGAGTGTGGAAGGGAGTTGGAGAGGTTCAGTGTGAGATTAGTCTGAAAAACCAAGTAGAACTCAAATAGTGGAAACTTTTTATTTTGAGGCTTAGCAGCCTGATTTTTATTATTGATGGGAAAACTTTAGAGTCATCTGTTTCAGCTCATGCCATCTACAGAAAATCTGATGTCCATAGCAATCTGCACCTCCTCATGATCTTGCTGATAGTAATGTTTGAGGAAATTGCAAGTAGAAGGAACGAGTTTGGAAGACAAGTGTCTCTTGACTCAATCTAGGTAAATTTCACAAAAGCTCACACTAGTACAATGATAACTGAAAGGGAAAGAAGGAACAAATGGCACAGTACATTGTAGATGTGGAGATGAAAGTATTCTGTGGTTGATTCGATGTTCAAAGCTCAAAGTGAGAAATCTTGTATCCAAATCTTAATGACAAAGAGGCTAAGGCAACTTCTAATGGAGATAGAAAAATAGCAAGAACACATAAGAGGAAGAGGAAGCAAATTGTTTTTCAGGATTTGGAGTACAGACTGGTAGCATTTAGTGCGTAAGTGCAACAAACTGTGGATATGAATGCAAGACTAATAATAATAAAGAAGAGCATCAAGGGCTAGAACTGGATATGCTTCCATCCACTGTATGGCTGTAAGAAACCTACTTGTTCAAGTGGCTGGAAGGACAGTCAGAGAATTTAATTAGAGTATAGGGTCAGGGAAGTTGAAGAAAAAGGAGTTGTTTTTTTTATGTTATATCAATACTGACATATGTTAGATAAAGT
Source organism: Panthera tigris (assembly GCF_018350195.1). Classification (NCBI taxonomy): domain Eukaryota; kingdom Metazoa; phylum Chordata; class Mammalia; order Carnivora; family Felidae; genus Panthera; species Panthera tigris. Next base: position 108,142,159 of record NC_056667.1, on the reverse strand, counting down.
CTCACAAATAAGAGTTAAAGTATGTCTTTTGCTGTTGGAAGTTGACGATTAATTTTATGTAAAATGTAAGCAGGGATGGAACAGACCTGTGCAGATGAGAGGCCAGAAAGGCAGAAGTGCCTAGGAGAAGCAGGGATAAAATTTCAGAAAGTGGTGTTTGCTCCAAGACAGTCAAATGAGATGCTCAGGTTGAAGATCTCATATTATTCTTATCTTCTCTCACCAAGGCCCTGAACAAGACTGAGGTCAAAGTGGTCTTTACTCCATGTCTCACTGCTTTTTCTGGCCCCCTATACCTGACACTCTGTCAATGGCTGGACTTCATTGTGGGAGGATTCTGGATGAGAGAAGCTGATCACACCCTCATGTTAATGGTCATCTTCTGCTCTGCTCGATGCTGCAGTGATCACATGATCCACTCAAGCCTGTGTGATAGAGTCAGGCAATACCACTGCAGAGTTCTAAAGAATCATATGCTGATTAAAGAAAAAACTAAAGTGAAGAAATGTTTTATTGCTGGTAACATTCCTAGACAGGGACAGCAGCTTCTGAACAACTCTGAACAGCTGGAGTTTGAGGTTATCGTTGCTTCAGTATCATAGAATGTAGCTAAGACAAAAAGTAGAATACAGTCAATGAAACGCACAGGTGAACGATCTAATACTCCAGGTCAAATTTCCATGAAGTGGCTTGAAATTGGGTTTATTTTCAAATGAGGTAAGCTTGACTGGATTCAATTTAGTTCTGAGGTATATCAGAGCATTACAAGCAAGAACATCTGAACATGTTTACACATGGCACTGTCATACACATGTGGACTCAGAAATATAATAACTTTACATGATAACTTTAAAATTAATAATAAGATTTGTTTGACATAATACCTTTCTACACACATATCATTTTTAAAATTAATTATATTATGTAAGGTCATAAATTGTATTTTTCGGCATTTGTATGACAAGTTGCCGGACACTAGGGGAGTCATGTGTGCTTCAACCATAACACATGCAGTAGGAAAGAAGAGAAAGAGAGGGGTCTAGGTGTTTTCAGTTGGACAGAAAAAACTCTTGGTTTGGACTCCCAGTTACCTACTCTGGACTGGCTGGCTAAGGTGAGCCAGCAGAGTGAGTATTGTAATGAGTCAGCCTTGTGCAAGGGGAGCACCCAGGACAATGACCAGAGGAAGCCAAAACACCTACTGGTGACAGTAGCCAGCTAGATGTGCACAGGTTATAGAGAACCTATTCCCACTTTCAATCCCAGAAGGGAAAATGTGCTCAGCTCAGACACATCTGGTAGGTCTTTACATCACAAAGGAGTAGCTCCATGTAAAAGCATAAAGAGGAGCTTGACCCTAAGAGTGAGTGAAAGACACTCAGCAGAAAACAGGCGAGAGAAGCAAAGCCTCCTTGATCACCCTGAGAAAGACAGGCTGAGAGTTTCAGTCCTGAGCAGAATGTTGAGAAATCACACACACAGTCTGGGAATTTTTTCCAAATGAAAGCTTGATGAGCAACACACAGTTCATTCTAATAAAGGACAAGTTTACAAATCTGTAGGGACTAATGGAAAGCCTGGAGCTTCAGAAAAAAAGAAAAATATTTCGCATTGACCAGGGGCCATTCTCTGAACCCACCACTAGCTCCTGGTGAGGATGATGAGGCATGCAATTGTGGAATTTCTGGATTTATTGTGTGCACTTAGTTGTACTTACAGAGTTCCTAGTGACTTAGTTGTTGGGATAAATGTCAACTGAGCAGATTCTAGTGTCATGCCACTACCATAAGGCTATCTTCACATTGTCTTATTTTGTTATGGAATTGATGTGTGTTATACCACAAATACAAGCCTGGCTCACAGTGAGGTCAGGCAGCTAATTACCCCAGAATCAAAGTGAGATTCATGTCTCTGTACTCGTTCTCACATACCTCACAGATTCAGAAGGCAGAGGGTGTGCAGGAGCATGGAAGGGCTGGGCTGGCTGGCCCCTACAGGGTAAAGTTTTATATATATATATATACATATATATATATATATAAATGCATATTAAAAAATAGGAATATTTTGCATAAAATCCTATAAAAGCCCAAAGGTCTGGCTTTTCTTTAAAAAAATTAGAAACTTTGCAATTAGTGGGCCTATATTTCCACAAAGAAACAATCAGCTGAATGAAAGCAACGGATCCTTTGGGATAATTTTCTCTTTCCTTATTGTGTAGAATTTAGGTAACCAGACATGCCAGCTTTCTTACTACTACCCTAGTTTTAGCACTAAACTTTCTATGTCCTGTGAAATACCCTGATCCCAAGCAAACTGGGGTGTCTGGCCACCCCATATTTCCTACCATTTCTTGGATTTTGCAACATGGGGCTGAAAGCCAGTTTACCATTTGTCATCAGCTTACATGGCTGTGTTTTTCTCCCCAATACCCTTCTCTACTACTGTACTCCTCCTTCTGTTTCTTCTTCTAAGATAGAAAAAGAATTATCTGTCTCTTTAACTGTTTCAGAAGTGGTGGAGTGAATCTAGAGTAGTCAGATTCATAGACACACAAAATAGAATGGTGGCTGTCAAGGGCTGGGGAAGGTAGGAACTGGGAGTTAGTGCTTAATGGGGACAGAAATTCAGTTGGGAAGATGAAAAAGCTCTGGAGATGAAGAGTGGTGATGGTTACAGAACAAGGTGACTGTACTTAATGTCACTTAACTGTGCACTTAAAATGGTTAAAATATAAAATTTTATGTTATGTGTATTTTACCACAATAAAAAAAAACATGACAATAAAAGTGATTCAATGAAAGCTAGACGAGAATACCTAGGGTTGGAAAAATGGAAGAGAGAACATTTCATTGTAGAAGTGAGGGTGTATCCTACTTGTTTTCTCTGATTTCTCATATATAGCCAGTATGACTAATCTAGGTTACTTCTCATGTTCCTGTGAGCATTTGTATTTACATGTAGGAAAATTGGAAGAATATCTGAGCAAGAGGCTGTGTGGTCAGCAAGCTTGAAGACTGTTGTGGAGAGTCCTATTGAAACCTCTTTTTCACTATCTAAGTCATTTATACTTATAGACTTAATACCTAAGAAATTAGGGGTGCCTGGGTGGCTCAGTCAGTTGAGCGTCCGACTTCAGCTCAGGTTGTGATCTCACAGTCCATGGGTTCAAACCCCACATCAGGCTCTGTGCTGACAACTCAGAGCTTGGAGCCTGCTTTGGATTTTATGTCTCTCTCTCTCTCTCTCTCTCTCTCTCTCTGTCCCTCCCCCATTGATGCTCTGTCTCTGTCTCAAAAATAAACATTAAAAATTTTTTTAAATACCTAAGAAAATGTATATCATAAATATTTATATAAGTGCAAAATTGACACATTGAAAGCCATGTTTGATTTTATGATACCAACTATATGATATTCTAGGAAAGCAATATTATAGAGATGGTAAAAAGATTGATAGTTGCCAGGTGTTGGACAAGAAGGACAGAGGATGTTTATTTAGCACAGTGAAAATACTCTGTATGATACTCCCATGATGGATACATAATACTATACATTTGTCCAAACTTAATGTACTTTCAGGCAAACTATGAGCTATGGAGATTATGATGTCAATGTAGGTTCATCAATTGTAGCAAATGTACCAGTCTGGCAGAGATGTGGATAATGAGGAAATCTATGCATGTGTGTTGGGCCAGTGAACATACGGGAACTCTCTCTACTTTTCTCTCAATTTTACTGTGAACCTAAAATTTCTCTAAAGTGAATTTTTATATTTATGAAAAATTTTTCAAAAGAAAACCCTTTTGGAAAAGGAGGTAAGACTTAATTAGCTCAAAAGCAATGAGTCAGATGCCAGAAAATCCTAGATGTAGACTTCTGTGCATGATTTCACCCTGGCTTTCAGGCCTATATAGCTACCCTCCACACAACTCTGAGTTTCACTATCTCAAATTTGCCCCATTACATAGTAACAATAAGAATTGTTTTCATTAGGGCAGATTGTAGAATTCTGCACTTCTTGATTCCAGGGGCATTGTGAAGGCTTTTCCAGGACAAGAATTAGCCTGGGCTAAATATATGACTCCAGGAGAGAGAAAAAACTTTCCATTAAAAATAACCAACCCCAAATCTGGCTCACTTGGCCCATTTAAATATATACATAATTGCTCTGCCAAAACTATGCTGTTATTTTTCTTTTCCAACCATTCTCAAGCAATTTCATTTTAGCAAGTGCTCCTTGATTTGGAAGTAGTTCCAAAGAGAATCTTTTTAGCCTCCTCTCTCACAAGCTGCTGCCTTGTCTTGGAGAGTCACAGTGCTGTATTCCATCTCATCCTGAGGATGGAGAATATGGGCCATCAACCATGTAAGCTCCATAGAGTTTAGAATCTGGAGACTATTCTGGGCTCTCCCTTCAACAGTGAGATTCTTGAGTAATTGACACTCCAAGATTAAGAAACACTCTAGCCAATGATTGTGCTTCTTTTTGTGTATTAACTGGAACTACAAAATTGGCAGCCTCTTTGTCTTTTGATAGCGTTCATTCTCCTTCCCTTTAAGTCTACACAGAGTCAGTGCAGTTTCAGCATCTACCTGATGGATGTCATCATAGGCCAAGGGTTCATGATGCCAGGATCCCAAAAGTGAAGGATAAAAAGAAAGCTACCAATGGAATTCTCCAGTGCCAATGCATCAAGTTAACCTGGGTGTTCTGGTCATACATACGAATGTCACTGGAATTGAGAAGTTATGACATTGAGAAGGGCCTGGCCAGTGTGGAAGAATTGGGCAATGTGGATGTGGAAGCAGCATTTTTCTTTCCTATTTATGATCTAGTCAGCATGTCCCTTTGGCCAATTGGCTAGAGGTATCTAAAACTAGTCCCCACTTTTCTTTCCAGCTAAGCAAACTTCAGGGTATTGACTGAAAATGAAACAAACAAAAACACCTTTCAATATTTCATGGTTCAGGGTGTTTTTTGTTTTGTCTTTGTTGATTTTTCCTCAGGACTAAAAGTCCATGGTTACTGATAAGGGATCTCCATCCTGGTAACAGGGAACAGATGTTTTTAAATTGCTTTGTGTCTGATTCAGAACCAGACATTCACCAAGCATTTAATGAATGCCAGCTGGTGCCTGGTTGAGTGCTGTTTGAGATATCTGGCAATGTTTCTGGGAAATGAAGAAACGGAAGGAAGTGTGTTTGGGAACCCAGAACACCACTGACATCCTGAATTCCTAGGCTTAGCTCATACCCAAGCAGCCATAGGGAGGATAAGGGATTCAGTAAAGGAGGAAGTCCAAGGACTCAAAGGTCACATGCAGTCTCACTCCTAAGTGCTTTCTTCAGTATTTCTTTATATACATTTACAGTTTCATGAAATATCACCTTATTTGAATAAGGTTTATATTAACATGGCGACTATACCAGGGAGCATGAAATGAGTATGTGTGGGGCAAGAGGCTTTTGAGGGTGGGATGGTGGTGAACATTCTACAAAACCCTGGAATTCTAGTAGGAAACAAATTCAGATTTATATTTTGAAGTAAAATCTTCCATGGTCTGAAGTCAGATTCAAGAGGAGAACCTGTGGTCCTGGATACAGTGAGATCAAAGGTCTCCTCTGTCCTTCACTGCTGTGTGGTGGTAAAAGTAGAGAGAGGCCTGGTGCATTGTCTCATAACCCTGTGTAAAGAATATATGGTGGGTGGGTTGGGGGTACACAGGTGTGCCTATTGGGCACTGGACATTGTTCATCATTATGGAACATGTTGTGGGAGCCTCAAGGCTGCCCCAAAGGATGGTGTTCTTACAGGATGAAGGACAGGAGCCTGGGAAAGGATCAGCTGAAGCTAAGTCAGAGTAGGAGATGCAGCTTTATTAATGTGATTCCTTCCCTTTATAAAAGATTAAATGAGATCACATATATAAAGTGATTAGGATAGTGACTGGAACACAGTTAGACTAAGAGATTTAAGCCCTTGGTTTTACATTCCCTATTTTACAGATGACCATCCTAAGGCTCAAAATAAGTGCTGAATGACATCCAGAAAAACACTGATTCAAATAGATCTGCCTCATTCCAAGCCTTCTATTTCCATGGCACCCTGGTTCCAAGAACAATGCAACACATCTATAACTAAGAAGTTTGAAATCAGAAATCATTTCCACTGGTTCAAAATATGTCAACCTTATTAGAATCACTACTCTTACCCTTTTTTTATGTAGATATGCCAGAATTAGCAACATTAAAGCAATCATCCATGAAATGATCCTCAATTTATAATAGCATACCTGCAGAATAGTATTTTACACGTAAATTAATAGTAGGTGAGTTTGACAGGACTGACCTCAAAATGAGACCCAAGGAATCCATAATGAGTGACTATTTATTTTAGCAATTCCAGAAACTATGGAATGTGTGGGTAATTACTGAACACATTTGAAGGAAAAAGTAATCTACCTTTAAGCAAGCTGCAAATACACAAATGATCCCTTGAAATTTATATGGTTTCAATTTCAGGAACAGATGTTTCTTCCCTTTATCATCTTTGCATGTATTTTCGCATGTTGCTATTACTTGCCATCTAAACACAGTGAACATTAGTTGAAGAAACTCTTGTTACTTTAAACCTAAAACGTCATTAGAAAATTCATCATCCTGTCTGATTGGAAGAGTGATACACTGGTCACTTGGCATCTGAACCAATGGATAATGTAGAGAAAACATAACTGGAACAAAATGACCAGAAATTAGAGGCATTGGTAAAGTAAACATTTCCTTTTTCTTTGATTTACAAATGGAACACCATAGGCCAAGCAGGCTTTGGGGGGTGGTGGGGAGGAATAGTAGAATCATTAACATTCTCCATAACATTTATGTTGCCCTTTGTAATTCCCATTAATTCTCACTTTGATCCTTGCTACCCTCACTTTGAACAAAGAATTTAGTCCCGTTTTACATAATAATTAAACTGACACCCAGAGGTTAAATGAAGAACGGCAAATCTCCCCCACGTGAAGGACGGAGCTAAGATTTGATCACAGATCTACTGATTCCATATGTGTCTGTGTTTCCAGTTTAGAAAGGTTTTAGAGCTTATTTAAAATTTTTGAGGCTTATTTATTTTGAGAGAGAGAAAGAGAGAGAGAGAGAGAGTGTGTGTGTGTGTGTGTGTGTGTAAGTAAGCAGGGGTAGGGCAGAGAGAGAGGGTGAGAGAAAATCATAAGCAGGCCCTGTGCTATTATGCAGAGCTCAATGTGGGGTTCAAACTCACAAACCTGTGATATCATGACCTGAACCAATATCAAGAGTCAGATGCTTAACCAACTGAGCCACCCAGGCACCCCTCTTACAGCTAATTTGTTCCAACTTAGTATCTGATACAGAAATCACCTGTATTGTAAGTTGAGTGTAGTTAGTATTCAATAAATATTGGTTGGCTAAAGAGTCAGACAGACAGACTGTCAGATCTTGAAGAACCTAGTTATGGCAGAAAAGATAATAAAAGGACAGAGCCCAAGAGGGTTGGACAGAGCCCAACTTGGACTGGGCTGCAGTGGGGGTGCAGCCCCCTTCAAAAGTGAGGAAGCAGAGGATGGAGTCAGAGTCGTGGATGTCTGAGCAAGAAGACAGCATCCCAGATGTGTCCCATGGAGGAAAAGGCAAGCATTGGGCTGGGAAAGGGGAAGTGCATTATAGCAGAGGGAAAAGACAAGAAATGCTTGTTATGTTCAGAATTGTAAGTCAAGTATTGAGACACACATTAAGGGCATGACATTGAGCCCTAGGCATGAGGGAGCACCACATGCCAGGACATGTGCACTGTGTTTACAGTCCCAAAAGTATCCAGGTCAATGGTGCTATGTGACAATGAGGGCACATGCATTTGCAGAATTCTTCTACAAAGTAGAAAGTTTTAAGAACTACCATAAGACTTGATTTTCACTTGCAATCTGATATTTGTCTTCAGTAGGAGAAAGCCCAGGGAATTATGTATAAGCTTTAACCTAAATATTTTTTTTTATTTTAACTATTTTGTACTACAGCCAGTAATGAACAACTGTTGATACCTATAGTTAGTAAAAACTCAGAGAGCTAAAATAGACAATAGAGAACAATGAAAAACATTGAGGGGTTTGATCATGAAATATTGATGGTGTTAAAATGATGGGAGACCAAGAGACCTAGAATGTCCTAATTGAGCCTCAAGTCACAGCCATTCTTTTCATAAGGCTCCCCATTAGTGTGACAACCATCTCCATTTGCCTGGATCTAAGGACTTTCCCAGAATGTACATCTTTCAGTGTTACAACTGAAAAAGTCGCAGGTAACCTGAGACAAGCTGGTCACTCTCCATCCCCATATATGCATAAAAGTCATTAGCAAACAGGAATAAATGATTTCGTTATTATTTGGAAACTGTTTGCTAAAACCTTACTCCTTTAACATAAACTGCAATAAAAGAAAAAGGAGGTCCATTTCCCTAATCTATACACCAAAGCACATGAACTTCAGTCCATGGTGAATATTCCCACTGTTTGTTGTCCTCAAAATTGGGCCAATTACTTTCTCCCCAAAAGGGGAGAAAAGATGAGAGTGAGATGGGATTTTTCATCATAAGGGAGTGTCAAGAGAAGCTCACACTATTAGGATGACGTGTGAAGAAAGGACTGAACAGGAGTGTGATGCTGAGCTCTCTGGGGAAGAGTTTCAGGCAAGTAGAGTTACAAATGCAAAGATGTGGGAGTGGAGGTGCTGATCTATCCCAAGCAGTGGGGGGATCAGTGTGGCTGGGTAGAGTGATGGCAATGGGTCACAGTAGGGGCTGCAGTCTGTGGTGGGAAGGTCTTCAGTGGTTTCTCTCTGTGTCCACAGGAAGGGAGAAAGGGAGGTCCGGAGCTTCCCTGTTTTGCATAGAAGTGGCTGCAAGTGGGAAAGGAGACGTAGGGACACAGACTCAGTCTGGATGAAGAAGGGTGGTGACTTTCATCGGGGCAATAGTCATGAAGAGGGTGAGAAGTGGCTGGGGTTGGGATGTAGCTTGAAATTACAACACACAGAATTGGCATGAGAGAAATAGGGGCTTCAAAGGTGACTGTAGGGCTTTAAACAGAAGGAAGGCATTACCAAAAAGAAAAGGAAGAGGGAATTAACATCAACTGTAATGGTGAAGATTGTTCAAGGAGCAAACTGTGGGCTAAAGGAATCAGGAGTTGAGTTTGGCTATTTTAACTGTACAATGTCTAAAAAACATCCAAGTGGAGATGTAGAATATGGAACTGGTTATTCATGTCTTAGGTCAGGGGAAAGGGCCAGTAAGAGATACAAATTGAAAGCCTTCAGAAAACAGATAGCATGCAAAATTATGATAAAATTATTAGGACTCCAGGTCTGGGACTGAGCTTTAGACATCCCAAAGTTCAAAAAAGATGAGGAAAATGTAAGGAAGGAACCCAAACCAAAGTTGCTTATTAAGTAGTTCAGAAAGCTAAGGGACAGGAGTGACTAACTGTACCCAACACTTCTGAGAGGGAAGGAGGGTGGGACTGGCACCTGACTGATTGGCCCCATGGAGGTTCAAGATGGAAAAAATGGAAGTAGACCAAATTCACCTGATCATCAGGTGCAAAGATATGGGAATAATATGCTTGAAACCCAGCTGACCCTCTGGGACATCTTTGGGAATTCCTTGCCCAACCCTGGTGGTTGATGGACAAGTTTCTGATCAACCATGTTCCCCTTACTTGTCCACAGGAGTCTTTTCTGGAAAGTGTTTTCCACTGTAATTCTTGTATGAAACCCCATCTCAGAACCTGTTCCCCTGCAACCCAACCTAAGACATCAGATAGGTAAGATAGAGAGGGGGGGGTAGCAACAGATATAAGGGTGTATGAAAGATAGCAATTATAATGTTTAATCACAAAATATAAGCACAGTAAAGGAAGAAGTAAGAACCTTAGGGCTGCAGGGGAGTACAGGATAGTAAATCCAGTGTGTTGCAAGTCTCAGGATGCCAGAGTCCCTGTGGTATACATGCTGGAGAGTGGAAACTGAGAAGCAGCAAACAGCTTGCAGAATAGGGTGCTCAAAATCAAATGATGCAGTCACTGGTTACAAAAGAATCTGAGGTTAGATGGTTGCAGGAAGCGGCTGAGGTAACGTGAAGGACAGGGTCATTGGAGGCAAGAAGGTCATGAGGCTGAGAGACCAGGGAGGCTCTGGAATTGTCTAAGGGGCTATTAAAATAATAAAGGAAGGGTTTCCTGGGTGGCTCAGTTAGTTAGGCATCCAAGTCTTGATCTCAGCTCAGGTTTTGATTTCAGGGTCATGAAGGCCAAGGCCTACCTTGGGCTCTGGGCTAGGCGTGGAGCCTACTAATATAATAATAATAATAATAATAATAATTAATATGACTGAAGAACTGCACTAACATTGCTAGAGAGTAAGAAAAGGGCCTGAATCCTCAAGGAATGAAGGGGAGTGGCCTAAATGATTACCTGGTGGTAAAGCCTAATGGTGTGGACTTCCATGGAGCGAGCCTTTATTTTAGGGACTTGAACATAGCTTAAGTCTTTGCTTCTTTATGTTAAACTCCCTTGGTGATTTTGGCAGGTTTTTTGGTTCAGTTTCCAGGGATTTCTTACTTACTTATTTCTGCTTGTTTACTCTTCTTCATTCAGATTCTGCCCTTTCAGTACCCTCAGATGAGTAGGGCATGTCCCCCTCAAAACCACTGCTTTGTTTTCACAGAGCTGGAGTTGCTCCATGAAGCAACCTGTTCTGAATTACTGGCTTTGCTGCTCTCGGTGAGATGTGCCTATAATGTGAAGGGATTTTTTTAAGGAAATTTTTAATGGGCACCGAAACATACACATTTAAGTGAATCTCATCACTTTCAAAAAAGGTGACTTCAGGAAGTTCACACACTGGTGTGTGGTACTGCCATTGTTCAAACTCTGTTTCTTATTGAGGTGACCTCAGACATTTGAACATAATTAGTGACAGCCAATCTTCAACTCGCCAAGATGTGTTATACATAATTTCAATATTTTTTAAAATATTAAAATAGTTTTAGATTTACAGAAAAAAAATTGAAGTCAGTATGGACCATATACCCACACTGTTTTCCCTATTGTTAACCTATTAGTATAGTACATTTGTCACAACTAATGACCCACTATTAACACATTATTATTAACTGAAGTCCATACTTTTCTGGATTTCCTTAGTTTGTACCTTTACCTTAGTTTGTCCTTTATCTGTCTCAGGACTCCATCTAGGACACCACATCACACTTAGTCATGTCTCCATAGGCCCCTCTTGACTGTAACATTTCTTAGACTGTTTTTGATGACTCAGATATTTTTGAAGAGTATTTTGTAGAATGTCCCCCAGCTGGGATTTATCTTATGTTTTCCTCATAATTAGACTGCAGTTATGGGTGTTGGGGAAAAAGAACACAGAGTTAAAGTACCATTCTTGTCACATGATATGAAAGGTAAATATTATCAACATGTCTTATCACTATTGATGTTATTCTCCATACATGGCTGAAAATGTTTTTGGTCTGTCCAATGTAAGAAATTGACTATATGCACCCTACAATTAAGGGATTGGGTATTATGTTCCACCTCCTTGAAGTTTATCTACATAAATTTCCTTAAATTATTTTACATAGGTGATTTCACTACATGATTTTAAATTGTTTTTTAACCACTTCCTTACTTTTTAGCACTACTAGTAGATATGCTACGCTCATCTTGTATATTTTCCACCGTCCCTAGAATCATCTATTTCTCCAAGAAGCCCTGGTCCCTCTTACTAAAGAATGGTATTAGAAACCAAAATCTATGCCTTGGGTGTGCTCACTGCGACTATGGTGTTGTTCCATTTAGGTCTTTCTTCTTAGCTAATATAGAAAGGAAATATGTGTGTATTATTAACGCACATTTATATATTTATGTATACATAGTTCTCTATATATCATGTGTATCTATGCTAAGATAAAAATGAGTTCATTCTCTGACTCCAATGCCATGTCACGTGGTCATTCTAGCTCTTACTCTGTCTGTATTCCCCCACTGCAATAGTCAATAGTAAGAATCCTGGTTCCCACCATCTGCCATCATTTTAATTAATTGTTCATTTTCAGTACACATGTAGAGTAGTTTCAAAATTACTAACGTAGATTATGCTATGGAGGAGTTAAGATGGCAGAGCAGCATGGAGACCCTGAGCTTGTGTCATACCTGAAATGTAGCTACACCAGTACCAAACCGTTTTGAACACACTGGAAATTGATCTGAAGATTAACACAACAATCTGTATAACTTGAGCCAAACAACTCTGCAGATATGCAGTGTAGAGAAGTGAACTGGGGTAGAGAAAAGCCACATAGGGTAGGGAGCCATTTTTGCAGAAAGAGGACAGAGAGAGAAAGAGAAAGGGGGAGAGTGCATTGCATCAGTATCGTGTAACAGAAACGCTCCCCCCAAAAGTAGCTGGAGAGAAAGAGAGAAAGAGTGATAGCACTCACAAGGGACTCAATAATAAATCTGTTCTCCAAAATCATTGACAGGGAGAAAGGAGAAGGTTTTAATACCACCAGGATCCTATAAACAGTGGAACACAGAGTCTGAAGGTTGGGAGCTCAGTGCCTGGCTGTGCTCTAGTGAGGAAGTAGGGTAAATCTCCAGGAGCAGGCAGCGCAGTTTGAGGGGTCCCTGTGCCACATGAGGAGAAGCCATTCCCCTGCTTGAGTGCATTTCACAGAGGCCATACAGCCTCCCCAAGGGCAAAAGTCCCAGTGGACCCCAGAGAGCAGCCAAGTTTGCTGGTATTGGGACAAAGATACCAGAGTGTGGTGAAAACTGGAGCTTGCTGTATGTTGTGATTTTCCATAATCTCTGAAAGTCTGCCACTGCATGATCACAGTTTTCTGGGGCAAGCCAGCACCTGGCCACTGCTCAGCAAGACCCTCCCACCAGAGAGTCAGCACAGGTCCAAGCCACAGGAGTATCTGAAGTGTGGGCTTTTGAAACACCATCCCATTTGAAATAAAACTCTGGAGGGAGGTGCCACCTGGTAGATGGATAGCTTGGACATGGACAGGGTAGGCAAGGAGTGGACAGAGACCTGAGACAAAGGAGGGGTGCTTGATCACAGATCTGTGAGAGGGTGAAGTTTCTGCAAGAGGTTAGGGAGTTGGGTGAGGACATTTCCATTTATCCCTCGCACACACATGCACACATTCACACTCATCCGCCACAGTGAGCTAAGCAGCACCACCTAGTGGAGAGAGGAACCATTACATTAAGCCCTGCCAAACTGCTCTCTAAGCACATCCCCCAGAAGAACAGCACAAGTCACTCCACCTGTTTAGTGTATGGACTATAAATTGCTTCATATTTTCAGTTCTAGGGGAAACTGAATGTAACTTCATTCAAGTTTCATTCTATTTGCTGGTTCATTTATTTGTTTTATTTGCTTTTTGTTTTGCTTAAATTGTTTTCTTTTTCTTTTCTTTAATGGACACAGAAAGAGAAAAAATTATTTTTATTCTTTTATTTTACTTTTTATATTTTTAAAATTTTTATTCTATTTCTTTTTCTTTATTTTATTTTATTCTACTTTATAATATTTTTTTATTTTTAAATATTTTCTTACCTTTTTTTTCCTACCTGTCCATTTTTTCTCTATTCTATCAAGCTTCCTTAAACGAGCAGATCAAAACACACCCAGGATATAGCTTCTTTTATTTGATTTTTTGTTTTGTTTTTACTTTTTTAATTTTAATTTAGTATTTTATTATTTTTTTTCTTCCTCCAAAATAACGAAAGGAATGAATTCATCTCAAAAGAAAGAACTAAAAAAACTGACAGCATGGGCTTAATCAACACTGATATAAGCAAGATGTCTCAACTATAATTTAGAACCATGATAATAAGAATACTATCTGGGGTTGAAATAAGCATAGAAGACACCAGAGAATCCCTTTCTGTGGAGATAAAAGAAGTAAAATCTATTCAGGCCAAAATTAAAAATGCTATGATTCAGATGCAATCTCGAAAGGACGCCATGATGGCAAGGATGGACAAAGCAGAGCAGCAAATTAGGGACTTAAAAGGTAAATCATGGAAAAAAATGAAGAAGGAAAAAAGGAGGGGAACCAAGGAACAAAGGCAAAAGATTATGATACAATATTTAGAGAATTCAGTGACTTATTAAAAAGGAATAACATCTGAATCATTGGATTCCCAGAAAATGAAGAGAGAGAAAAAGGTGCAGAAGGTTTATGTGAGCAAATTATAGTGGGAAAATTTCTTAATCTGGAGAAGGAAACAGACATCAAAATCCAAGAAGCACAGAGAACTCCCATTAGATTCAACAAAAACCAACCATCACCAAGGCATACCATAGTCAAATTCACAAAATGCACAGATAATAAAGAATTATGAAAGCATCAAGGGAAAAAAGTCCTTAACATATAAGGGGAAGAAGGATCAGGTTCACAGCAGACCTATGCACAGAAACATGGCAGGGCAGAAAGGAGTGTAATGATATATTCAACATGCTGAATTGGAAAAATAGGCAACAAAAATTCTTTATTCATCAAGACTGTCATTCAAAAAGAAGAGAGATAGTTTCCCAGACAAACAAAAACTAAAGGAGTTTATGAACACTAAACCAGCCCTGAAAAATTTTTAAGAGGGCTCTTTGAGTAGAGAAAAGACAAAACAAAACAAAAAAGACCAAAATAACAAAGACTAGAAAGGACCAGTGACCATCACCAGAAACACGAACTCTACAAGCGACACAATGGCACCAAATTCGTATCTTTCAGTACTTACTCTAAATGTAAATGGACTAAATGCTCCTTCAAAAGACATAGGGTAACAGAATGGATAAGAAAAGAAGACCCATCTATATGCTGCTTACAATAGACTCATTTTAGACCTAAACACACCTGTAGATTGAAAGTAAGGGGATGGAAAACCATCTATTATGCCACTGGTCATCAAAAGAAAGCTGGAGTAGCCATAATTATAATAGAAAACCTACATTTTAAAATGAATACTGTAACAAGAAATGAAGAAGGGCATTGTATCATGATTAAGGAGTCTATCCACCAAGATCTAACAATTGTAAATATTTATGCCCCCAAACTGATGGCACCCAAGTATATAAATCAATTAATCACAAACATAAAGAAACTCATTGAAAATAATACCAGAATAGTAGGGTAATTCAACCCAACACTTATGGCAATGGACAGATCATGTAAGCAGAAAATCAACAACTAAACAATGGCTTTGTATGACAGACTCAACTGGATGTGCTTAACAGATATAATCAGGGTATTTCATCCTAAAGCAGCAGAATACACATTTTTCTCAAGTGCATATGGAACATCCTCCAGAAGAGATCACATACTGGGTCACAAATCAGCCCTCAACAAGTAAAAAAAGATCAGGAGAATTATCAGACACATTATCACATTATCTGATAGCACATTATCAGAGCACAACACTATGAAACTCGAAATCAACCACAAGAAAAAACTTGGAAAAACCGTGAATATTTGGAGATTACAGACATCCTACCAAAGAACGAATGGGTTAGAAGCACCTGGGTGGCTCAGTCGTCTGAGCGTCCAACTTCAGCTCAGGTCATGATCTCACAGTTTGTGGGTTTGAGCCCCACATAGAGTTCTGTACTGACAGCCCAGAGCCTGGAGCCTGCTTCAGATTCTGTGTCTCCCTGTTTCTCTGCCCCTCCCCTGCTCATGCTCTGTCTCTCAAAAATAAATAAACATTAAAAAAATTTTTAAAAATGAATGAATGGGTTAACCAAGAAATTAAGGAGGAAATTAAAAAGTACTTGGATGCCAATGAAAATGAAAACACGACAGACCAAAACCTCTGGGATGCAGCAAAGGCAGTCATAAGAGGGAAGTATATACCAATCCAGGCCTTCCTAAAAACAGAAGAAAGGTCTCAATACATAAACTAACCTTACAACTAAAGGAGCTGGAAGAGAACAGCAAATAAAGCCCAAATCAGCAGAAGAAGAGAAATAATAAAAAGAGTAGAGTAGAAATTAATGATATTGAAATTAAACAAAACAAAACAAAAACAAACAAACAAACAAAACAGTAGCACAGATCAAAGAAACCAGGAGCTGGTTCTTTGAAAGAATTAACAAAATTGATACACCCATGGCCAGTCTGATTAAAAAGAAAAAGAAAAGGCCCCAAATAAATAAAATCACAATTGAAAGAGGAGAGATCACAACCAACACCAAAGAAATACAAACAATAATAAGAGAATATTATGAGCAATTATATGCCAATAAATTGGGCAATCTGGAAGACATGGACAAATTCCTAGAAACATATAAACTACCAAAACTGAAACAGGAAGAAATAAAAAATGTAAACAGATCCATAACCAGTAAAAACTTGAATCAGTAATCAAAACTCTACCAAAAAATTAGAGTCCAGAGTCGGGTGGTGTTCTAGGGGAATTCTACTAAACATTGAAGGAAAAGTTAACACCTATTATTTTGAAGTTGTTCGAAAAAATAGCAATGGAAGGAAAATTCAAAAACTCACTCTATGAGTCCAGCATTACCTTGATTGCAAAGCCAGGGAAAGACCCCACTAAAAAGAACTATACACCAATTTCCCTGATGAATATGGTTGCAAAAACTCTCAACAAGATACTAGCAAACCTGTTCCAACAATAAATTAAAAGAATTTTTCACCATGAACAAGTGGGATTTATTCCTGGGATTCAGGGCTGGTTCAGTATCTACAAATTAATCAACGTGATACATCACATTAATAACAGAAAGATAAGAACCACATGATCCTCTCAATAGATGCAGAAAAAGCATTTGACAAAATATAGCATCCTTACTTGATAAAAACCCTCAAGAAAATAGGGATAGAAGGATAATACCTCAAGATCATAAAGGTCATACATGAAAGACCCACAGCTAATATCATACTCAATGGGGGAAAACTGAGAGCTTTCTCCCTAAGGTCAGGAACAAAAAAAGGATGTCCACTCTCACAATTGTTATTCAACATGGTATTAGAAGTCCTAGACTCAGCAATCAGACAACACAGACAAACAAAGGCATCCAAATCAGCAAGGAGGAAGTCAAACTTTCACCCTTTGCAGATGACAAGATACTCTATGAGGAAAACCCAAAATACTCCATGAAAAAAAAGGCTAGAATTGATCCATGAATTCAGCAACATCCCAGGATATAAAATCAATGACAGAAATAGGTTGCATTTCTATACACCAATAATTAAGCAGCAGAAAGAGAAAACAAGAAATCAGTCCCATTTACAATTGCACCAAAACCCATAAAATATCTAGGAATAAACCTAACCAAAGAGGTGAAAAATCTGAAAAGGAGGAGCCAAGATGGCAGAACAGCATGAAAGTTTTTCGTGGGTCTGATGTCCATGAAATGGAGCTAGACCAACACTAAATCATGCACACCTAGAAAACTGATCTGAGGATTAACACAACAATCTACACAACCTGAACCATGGAATTCAGCATGTACTCAGTGTGGAGAGGTGAACTTGGGGAGAGAGAAGCCACGGAGCGCAGGGAACTGCTTTTGCATGCAGAGAGAGGACAGAGACGGGGGAGAGGGGGGAATATGGGAAAAGCACTCCTCCCCAAAAGCAGGTGGTGAGAAAGTGGAAAATTGGAAACATCACAGGGACTGAACTAAAAATGGAGAAAGGAGAAAGGACAGGGTTTAAATTCCATTAAGACTGTAAATAGGGGGAGCACAGAGTCTGAAACTCTTCAGCTTGATACCTGGTGGTGCTCTGGCGAGAAGGGCGAATCCCCAGGAGCAGAGTGGAGTCTGGGGTTTCCCAGACCACATGGGGAGAAGCGGTTCCACTGCTGGAAGGACATTTGGTAGAGGCTGTGAGGCCACCTGGGCCCAGCAGACCCCAGAGAATGGCCATATTCGCTGGTGCTGGAACAAGGTCATTGGGGATGAAGCCTAGTGCCAGATGTGTGTGGTGATTTTCCATAATTCCTGAGGCTCTGCTGCTACACTGTCTCATGAACTTTTTCTGGGGTGGGCTGGCACCTGGCTGAAGTCTCTGGGCATTGGAAGTAGCACAGTCCCCCGAGAGTTCCTGGGTGTGGCTGGCACCTGGCCATTGCTTGGTGAGACCATCCACAGAGGGGCTGAGTGGATCAAAACCATAGTCCCTCAGAAGTGGGGGGCCTGGGAAGGCAGCCTCATCTGAAACAAAACTAGGGAGGGAGGTGCTGCCTGGAGCTTGGTCATGGACAGTGTGGAAGTGGGAGTGGATGGAAGCTGAAGACAAAGGACAGGTGTGTGATTGCTGATCAGGGAGAACAGAGTTCCAATACTAGAGACTGGGTAGCTGGGTGACACCATTTTCACTGCTCCCATGCATGCAGGTACGCATCTACAAGCGCCACAATAATCCACCCAGTAGACTACCAGCGCCATCTAGTGGAGAATGGAGCCATTACACTAAGCCCTGCCATACTGGGCCAAACTTGCTCTTCAAGAACACAAGCCTCACAGCCTGCCTAGTTTATGGACTATAAAGCACTTCATAGCCTGATTTTTAGAGGAAAACGAAGTAATTCCAGTTGTGTTTCAGTCTGTTAGCCAGTCCATCTATTCAATTTTCCTTTTCTTTCTCTCTTTTTCTTTTCTTTTTCTTGAATACATAAAGAGAAAAAAACTCATTTTTATTTCCAATTTTTAATAAAAATATTTTTCTTTAATTTTTTCTACTATATTTTTTACTTTTGTGTAATTTTTTTCAAATTCTATTTTATTTCTATCATTTCATTTTAGTCTACTTCAGTGTATTCATTTTTTCAAATTTTCAAACGATTTCCTTTTTTTTCTTCTTTCCCCTTTTTTCACTAATCTATAAAGCCATTTTCAACACCCAGACCAAAACACACCTACGAACTAGCATCATTTATTTGTGTGTGTGTGTTTAATTTTTTAATTTTAATTTTTTTTAATTTAAATTTTTTTCTAATTTTAATTTTTTTCCACCTCATTAATTCTTTTTTTCTTCTCAAAATGACGAAATGAAGAAATTCAGACCAAAAGAAAGAGCAGGAAGAAACGACAGCCAGGGATTTAACCAACACAGATACAAGCAAGATGTCTGAACCAGAATTTAGAATCAGGATAATAAGAATACTAGCTGGAGTTGAAAATAGATTAGAATCCCTTTCTGCGGAGATAAAAGAGGTAAAAACTACTCAGGATGAAATAAAAAATGCGATAACTGAGCTGCAATAACAAATGGATGCTGTAATGGCAAAGATGGATAAGGCAGAACAGAGAATCAGCAATATAGAGGACAAACTTGTAGAGAATAATGAAGCAGAAAAAAAGAGGGAGATTAAGGCAAAAGAGCACGATTTAAGAATTAGAGAAATCAATGACTCATTAAAAAGGAACAAGATCAGAATCATAGGGGTCCCAGAAGAGGAAGAGAGGGAAATAGGGGTAGAAGGGTTTATGTGAGCAAATCATAGCAGAAAACTTTCCTAACCTGGGAAAAGACACAGACATCAAACTCCAGGAAGCACAGAGGACTCCCATTAGATTCAACAAAAAACAAACCATCAACAAGACATAACATGGTTAAATTCACAAAATACTCAGGCAAGGAGAGAATCATGAAAGCAGCAAGTTAAAAAAAGTCCTTAACCTACAAGGGAAGACAGATCAGGTATGCAGCAGACCTATCCACAGAAACCTGGCAGGCCAGAGAGGAGTGGTGGGATATATTCAGTGTGCAGAATCAGAAAAATATGCAGCCAAGAATTCTTTATCCAGCAAGGCCGTCATTCAAAATAGGAGAGGTAAAAAGTTTCCCAGACAAACACAAATTAAAGGAGTTTGTGACCACTAAACCAGCCCTGCAAGAAATTTTAAGGGGGACTCTTTGAAGGAAGAAAAGATGGAAAAAAAAAAGCAACAAAAGATTAGAAAGGACCAGAGCACACCACCAGAAACTCCAACTCTACAAGCATCATAATGGCAATAAATTCATAACTTTCAGCACTCACTCTAAACGTCAATGGACTCAATGTTCCAATCAAAAGAAATAGGATAACAGAATGGATAAGAAAACAAGATCCATCTATATGCTGTTTACAAGAGACCAACTTTAGACCTAAAGACTTTAGACCTGAAGGTTCAGATTGAAAATAAGGGGATGGAGAACCATCTATCACGCTAATGGTCAACAAAAGAAAGCCAGAGTAGCTATACTTATATCAGACAATCTAGACTTTAAAATAAAGACTGTATCAAGAGATGCAGAATGGGATTATATCATAATCAAGGGGTCTATCCATCAAGAAGACCTAACAATTGTAAACATTTATATGCCAAATGTGAGGCACCAAATATATAAATCAATTAATCATAAACATAAAGAAACTCATTGATAGTAATACCATAATAGTAGGGGACTTCAACACCCCACTCACAGCAATGGACAGATCATCTAATCAAAAAATCAACAAAGAAACAATGGCTTTGAGTGACACACTGGACCAGATGGACTTAACAGATATACTCAGAACATTTCATCCTAAAGCAGCAGAATATACATTCTTCTCCAGTGCACATGGAATGTTCTCCAGAATAGACCATATACTGGGACACAAAACCGTGCACAGCAAGTACAAAAAGCTCGAGATCATACTGTGCATATTTTCAGACCACAATGCTATGAAACTCGAAATCAACCACAAGAAAAAATTTGAAAAGGTAAGAAATACTTGGAGACTGAAGAACATCCTACTAAAGAATGAATGGTCTCACCAAGCAGTTAAAGAAGAAATTAAAAAGTATATGGAAGTCAATGAAAATGATAGCACCACAACCCAAAACCTCTGGGATGCAGCAAAGGTGGCCATAAGATGAAAGTATATAGCAATCCAGGCCTTCCTAAAGAAGGAAGAAAGATCTCAGATATGCAACTTATTCTTACGCCTCAAAGAGCTGGAAAAAGAACAGCAAATGAAAGCCAAAACCAGCAGAAGACAGGAAATAATAAAGATTAGAGCAGAAATTAATGCTATTGAAACCAAAAGAAAAAGAAAACAGTAGAACAGATCAATGAAACCAGAGGCTGTTTCCTTGAAAGAATTAACAAACTGATAAACCACTAGCCAGTTTGATCAAAAAGAAACAGGAAACGTACCAAACAAATAAAATCAAGAATGAAAGAGGAGAGATCACAACCAACACAGCAGAAATAAAAACACTAATAAGAAAATATTATGAGCAATTATACTCCAATAAAATGGGCAATCTGGAAGAAATGGATAAATTCCTAGAAACATATACACTACCAAAACTGAAACAGGAAGAAACAGAACATTTGAACAGACCCATAACCAGTAAGGAAATCGAATTAGTAATCAAAAATCTGCCAAAAAAACAAGAGTCCAGGGCCAGATGGCTTTCCAGGGGAATTCTACCAAACATTTAAGGAAGGGTTAACACCTAGTCTCTTGAAGATGTTCCAAAAAATAGAAATGGAAGGAAAACTTAAACTCTTTCTATGAGGCCAACATTACGTTGATTCCAAAACCTGACAGAGACCCCACTAAGAAGGAGAACTATAAACCAATTTCCTTGATGAACATGGATGCAAAAATCCTCAACAAGATATTAGCCAACCGGATCCAACAATACATTAAAAAAATTATTCACCATGACCAAGTGGGATTTATACCTGGGATGCAGGGCTGGTTCAATACCTGCAAAACAATTAACGTGATTCATCACATCAATAAAAGAAAGGACAAGAACCATATGATCCTCTCAGTAGATGCAGAGAAAGCATTCGATGAAATACAGCATCCTTTGTTGATAAAAACCCTCAAGAAAGTAGGGATAGAAGGGGCAGACCTAGAGATCACAAAAGCCATTATATGAACCACCCAACGCTACTATCATCCTCAATGGGGAAAAACTGAGAGCTTTCCCCCTAAGGTCAGGAACAAGACAGGGATGTCCATTCTTGCCACTGTTATTCAACATAGTATTGGAAGTCTTAGCCTCTGCAATCAGACAACACAAAGAAATAAAAGGCATCCAAATCAGCCAGGAGGAGGTCAAACTTTCCCTCTTCACAGATGACACGATACTCTATATGGAAAACCCAAAAGATTCCATGAAAAAACTGCTAGCATTGATTCATGAATTCAGCAAAGATGCAAGATATAAAATCAGTGCACAGAAATCGTTTGCATTCTTATTTATCAACAATGAAGCAACAGAAAGGGAAATCAAGGAATCGATGCCATTTACAATTCAACCAAAAACCATAAAATACTTAGTAATAAATCTAACCAAAGAGGTGAAAAATCTACACGCTGGAAAGTATAGAAAGCTTATGAACAAAATGGAAGAAGACACAGAAAAAAATGGAAAAAGATTGCATGCTCCTGGATAGGAGGAACAAGTATTGTTAAAATGTTGATACTATCCAAAGCAATCTACATATTCAATGCAATCCCTATCAAAATAACATCAGCATTCTTCACAGAGCTAGAACAAACAACCTTAAAGTTTGTATGGAAACAGAAAAGACCTCGAATAGCCAAAGCAATCCCAAAAAAGAAAACCAAAGCAGGAGGCATCACAATCCCGGACTTCAAGATCTATTACAAAGCTGTAATCATCAAGAAAGTATGGTACTGGCACAAGAACAAACACTCAGATCAATGGAACAGAATAGAGAACCCAGAAATGGACCCACAAACATATGGCCAACTAACCTTTGACAAAGCAGGAAAGAATATCCAATGGGATAAAAACAGTCTCTTCAGCAAGTGGTGCTGGGAAAACTGGACAGCGACATGCAGAAAAATGAACCTGGACCACTTTCTTACACCATACACAAAAATAAACTCAAAATGGATGAAAGACCTCAATGTAAGACAGGAAGCCATCAAAATACTCAAGGAGAAAGCAGGCAAAAACCTCTTTGACCTCGGCCACAGCAACTTCTTACTCACCATGTTTCCAGAGGCAAGGGAAACAATTCGGCAAAACGAAAGGCAACCAACGGAATGGGAGGAGATATTTGCAAATGGCATATTGGACAAAGGGCTAGTATCCACAATCCATAAAGAGCTCGCCAAACTTCACACCCGAAAAACAAATAATCCAGTGAAGAAATGGGCAAAAGACATGATTAGACACTTCTCCAAAGAAGACATCCAGATGGCAAACCAACACATGAAAAGATGCTCAACATCATTCATCATCAGGGAAATACAAATCAAAACCACAATGAGATACCACTTCATACCTGTCAAAATGGCTAACATTAGCAACTCAGACAACGACAGATGTTGGCAAGGATGCGGAGATTGAGGAACCCTTTGCACTGCTGGTGGGAATGCAAACTGGTGCAGCCACTCTGGAAAACAGTATGGAGGTTCCTCAAATAATAAAAAATACAACTACCCTACGATTCCAGTAATTGCAGCACTAGGTATTTATCCAAACGATACAGAAATGCTGATTCGAAGGGATACATGCACTCCAATTTTATAGCAGCACCATCAACAATAGCCAAAATATGGAAAGAGCCCAAATGTCCATCGACTGATGAATGGTTAAAGAAGGATATATATGTATATGTGTGTGTGTGTATATGTATACATATATACATATACATATATATTATATACATGTATATGTATATATAATGGAATATTAATCAGTGATCAAAAAGAATGGTATCTTGTCATTTGCAACAATGTGGATGGAACTAGATTATATTATGCTAAGTGAAATAAGTCAGAGAAAGACAAATATCATATGATTTCACTCATGTGAAATTTAAGAAGAAAACAGATAAACATAGGGGAAGGGAAGCAAAAAGAAGGTAAAAGCAGAAAGGAATACAAACCATAAGAGACTCTTAAATGCAGAGGACAAACTGAGTGTTGCTGGTGAGGTGTTGGGTGGGGGGATGGCTAAATGGGAGATGGACATTAAGGAGGACACTTGTTGGGGTGAGCACTGGGTGTTATGTAAGTGATGAAGCACTAAATTCTATTCCTGAAACCATTATTATACTATCTGTTAACTCACTTGGATTTAAATTTAATAATAATAATGATAGATAGATAGATAGATAGATAGATAGATAGATAGATGTATAGATGGATGATGATGGATGATAGATAGATAGATAGATAGATAGATAGATAGATAGATAATAAATAGGTAGATGGATGGATAGATAGGTGATGATGATAGATGATAGATAGATAGATAGATAAAAGATAGATAGATAGATAGATAGATGATAGAAAAAAGAAAACCCATAACCAAACCAACAATTGTATGTTCAGTTATCTTCAACAAAGCAGGAAAGAATGTTTCAAACACTATTAATGCCACAATAAAACCATCTGTCACAGAGGGAAAACAAAAGTATGAATTTTGTTTTGTTTTAAATTGAGAAAAGTATAGACTGTCTTGTTTAATTTTCAAATACTTAGGGACTTCCCAATTATCTTTCTGTTGTTTATTTCTACTTTAATTCCATTGTGATCAGAGAACACATTTTGTATGATTTCTATTATTTTTAAATCTGTTCAGGTGTGTTTATGGCTCAGACTGTGGTCTATATTGATGGATGTTCAATGTGAGCTTGAGAAGAATGTGTGTTCTGCTGCTGGTGGATGAAGTATTCCATAAATGTCAATTAGATCATGTTGACTGATAGTGCTTTGCAGATCATCTCTATCCTTACTGATTTTCTGCCTGTTTTATCTATCAATTACTGATACAGACGTTGAATTCTCCAACAATAGTGGAGTCATCTATTTCTTCTTGCAGTTGTATCAGTTTTTACCTCTTGTATTTTGATGCTGTTGTTAGGCCCATACACAGTAAGAATTGTCTTCTGGGAAAACCACTTTATAATTTATACAATGCCCTTCTTTACCCCTGATAATTGCCCTTGATCTGCATTTTGCTTTGTGTGAGATTAATGTAGCTACTCCACCTTTCTTTTGATTAGTGTTAATATGGCATATCTTTTGCCATCATTTTACTTTTAACCCCTCTGAGTCTTTGTATTTAAAGTGGCTCTCTTTTAAACAGTATGTAATTGAGCCTTGTTTTTATCTAATATGACAATCTCTGTCTTTTAATTGCTGTGTTTAGACCCTGCACATATAAAGTAACCATTGATTGGGGCACCTGGGTGACTCAGTCGGTTAAGCGTCCAACTTTGGCCCAGGTCATGATCTCACAGTTCGTGGGTTCGAGCCCCGCGTCAGGTCTGTGCTGACAGCTCAGAGCCTGGAGCCTGCTTTGGATTCTGTGTCTCGCTCTCTCTCTGCCCCTCCCCCACTCAAGCTCTGTCTCTCTATCTCAAAAATAAATAGACATTAAAAAATAAAGTAACCATTGATATAGTTGTATTAACATCTACTATCTTTTTTTTCCTTTTCTTGTCTTCAGTTCTTTTTTTTTTAACTCCTTTTTATGCCCCCTTTGGTTTTGACTGAGCATTATACATGAATTCAATTTGTCTTGTCTCTTAGTATATTATTTAAAATTATTATTTTTTAATTTAGCAGTTAGCCTAGATTTTACACTATACAAAAAAACTCATTTCTTTCTTATATGATATGCCAGTCAGGTAAGTTTTGGGAACCACAGGCTCTGCAGCTCTATTACCCACTTATTTTATTCTGGGATTAAGGCTGAACGAGTAATCCCTATGTAGTTCACGCTGTCTCAAAACAGAAGTAAGCTAGGAAGAAAGTGAGATAAGCCACATGTTAGCTCTTCGAGTTTCTGCTCAGACATGGCATGCATACATGACTAAGCCTAACATCAGTAAGGAGAGAAAATTTCCTCCTCTCATAGAATGGCATTCCAATTTACCTGTAACCAATGAGGATATAGAACCTTCTTACAGGACAGGTATAGAACAATGGGAAAAAAAGACCTATGTACAATATTCATATCCTATGGCTAAGAAATGGGTGGGCACTGACTGGTGTTCAGGGATCATGGATGATGCTATACAGCATCATCCATGGTCCAGCACCAGGTAAGTCTGCTAGCTCTAGTCTATCCCAGTCCAAAAGTAGCAGTGCTGACACTGTCCACTAGAGCAGGACAGGGAAAACCTCTTCTCTTCTCTTTTCCTAAAGTTTAGAGTCTGCGGTCCACAGGTTTGTGTGCTGGACTACAAACCTGGAAAGCTATTTGTCCATTCATTCACTAAACAACTGAACAGCTGCCAGAGGTGGAATGGAAGAGGCCTGGATGTTGTCCATTGTGAAGAGTGGTGTTTGATGACTTCTTGAAAGTCACCTCAGTGAAATGGTGGGAGACAAATTCACATCACAGAGGTTTGAGGAGTGACAGAGTAAAGAGAAACTGGCAACTTTGCTAGGGAATTGACAGAAAGACAGTGTATGTGCCCCTGCTCTCCCAACAGGCCACCCTCCCCACACCACGGATGAGGCAGGAAAGGATGGTCCTGCCCTGTTTAGACTTCCTTCTCTGTCAGTCACAGGGTCATTTATGTCAGGCTACTCATGTGTGCAGTAGCAGAGCTCTGCCTCTTTTCTTGTAACTGAACTGTAACCCTAAGTCTGTGCACAAAATGATTGCATCCTTTCCACATAATCCAAGTTATGTTTTTTTTTTGTTTTGCTTATTCATCATTTCCAACCCAGCTATTGGACCCCTGCCAGCCACCACCATTGCCATGCAGCTTAGGCAGTGTTCAGCATTGTCAGGGAGTCTAAACAGCTCTCTACCCTGGACAGTCCTCCCCTGGCACCTGTTAACTTCCTCAGTTATCCCACTTTCTGTTGCTTCTCTGTTGTCCCACCCCGGTCTTGGGACTTGCTCCCACACTCAGCATCCTTCCATCTATGACTGCAGGGGCCCAATTTCCTTTTCCCTTTCCTGAACCTCTAGAAAGCACAGGAGATTCTGAAGTGTCTCCCATAACACAGAGAGACCAACAATACTCCCAGAGATGGCATTATCCCACACTACCTACAGCCATGTCCAGGCCCTGTGCACACCCTCTTCTGGTGCAGTGCAGGGGCATCCAGCCTTTTTCCCTGCATTATTCACTTTACCAGGAGGATTTCCTCTTAGCTCCCCCTACCCAACACCCCAGGACTTAGGCCATTCAGTTGTTTTGTCTCTGACTTTTGCTGCCCTACCTCTTCCTACCTGTTCCCAATCCTGTTCAAAATATCCTCCTCTATTTCTCCTGTGTCAACTTTCCTGCTGACATAAATGGCATCTTTGGCTCTCAGTCCCAGAAGAGAGACCTAAGAATAGAAGTAAAGAAATTCCGTGGAGGGACTCCTGGGTGGCTCAGTTGGTTGAGCGTCCGACTTCAGCTCAGGTCATGATCTCACGGTCTGTGAGTTCAAGCCCTATGTCGGGCTCTGTGCTGACAGCTCAGAGCCTGGAGCCTGCTTCGGATTCTGTGTCTCCTGCTCTCTCTGCCCCTCCCCCGCTCATGCGCGCGCTCTCTCGCTCTCTCTCTCTCTCTCTCTCTCTCTCTCTCTGTCAAAAAGAAATAAACATTTAAAAAGTTTTAAAAAAGAAATTCCGTGGAACAGACAGAAAAAGGCAACTGTTACCAACATTCTTCTGTATAGCCATAAAGAAATTGCCACCACTGATCACCTAAAGGTGAGGCTTTAATTTGTCAGCTCCTACTTCCCCATAAGGACCTTTGAGTATCATTACCCCACAAGGAACTAGCAGATAATAGGCATGAATCAGTAGTGTGGACAAGGTCACACCCAGGTATTCCTGAGCCCACCTGCAACATGCAGCATTTCTCTTCTCCTGCTATTATCCTTTAGGCTTCCAATTTCTCCATTTTCTTCTAATTTGATATTTTTTTTTACCCTCAACACCTGTCAAGACTCTGTTACCTGTAGGGTTCCCTAAATTGCTGCTGGAAGAAAGCCCTGACACTGAAGGTTCATGGTCTAAGATAGTCTTGCTATCAAGGCCAGATGTGGGTTCATGTTTTGAGTCAGAATAAGATCCTAGAGGATCTTGCTATTGCAGGTTCAGAAGGTTCTTGGACTGGGAAGCCCAAGAAGACACTTCTTTGAGTCATCTCAGATAAGGAGACCATAGGGTCCTGTGTTGAGAAGGATTGGGAAACCATGCACAGGCAGCCAGGCAGAATGAGGGGCTCACCCATTGATCTGCTCTGGGGGAAGCAGGAGGTAGCATGTATACCAAGGACTTATGACTTAGTCCATATCCTTCCATGACTAGTGGCTTTACTATTATTTTATGTTTTGACAGTTTATATATTTTTTTATTTTTGAAAGTTTTTATTTAAATTCCAGTTAGTTAACATACAGTGTAATATTAGTCTCAGGTATACAATATAGTTATTCAACACTTATATACATCACCTGTGCTCATTACAACAAGTGCACTCTTTAATCCCCATCACCTATTTCACCCATCCCCCCACCCACCTTGCCTCTGGTAACCATCATTTTGTTCTCTATAGTTAAAAGTCTTTTTCTTGGTTTGCCTCTTTCTCTCTCTTTTTCCCCCTTTGCTTATTTGTTTGGTTTCTTAAATTCCATATATGAGTGAAATCATATGATATTTGTCTTTCTCTGACTTATTTCACTTAGTATTATTTTCTCCAGCTCCATCCACGTCGTTGCAAATGGCAAAATTTCATTCTTTTTTATGGCTGAATAATATTCCATTATTTATATATACATCTTCTTTACCCATTCATCAATTGATGGACACTTAAGCTGCTTCCATAATTTGGCTACTATAGATAATGCTGCCATAAATACCAGGGTGCATGTATTCCCTTGAATTGGTACTTTTGTATTCTTTGGGTAAATACCATAGTGCATTTGTTTTACTATTATTTTAAATGTTAAGGATTTTATTTAGTTTTGGATAGATGATGCACTCATATTTCCCCCCCAAAAAATGATATAAAAGGATATAGGTAGAAGAGCCTAATGTCTGCCCTCGCCCTTACTTTCTCCCTTCATCCCTCAAAGCTGCCATTCCAGTATCTCATTATACAAATATAACAAAAAACACCCACAAATCCTTATTTTGTCTTTCTTATTCCCTCTTTCTTACATGAAAGGTAACATAATATACACTACTCTGCACTTCAGTTTTCCACTTAACCACATGCCCTAAAGGTCTTTCAAATGAAGAGTGTCTTTTTTTCTTTTATTTGTTTTCTGTTCTCCTGTTTGTCCTTTCTCTGTTTTATCTTTCCTGTCTTCCTTTGGGTTACTTGAATATTTTTTTAATTGTCTGTAGTGTTTTGAGTGTATTTCTCTGTATAGCTATTTTTAGGAGTTGTTCCAGTTGTTACACTATATGTACGGCTGACCTTTGAACAACCAGGCTGAACTGCACAGGTCCACTTACATGCAGATTGTTTTTAATAAACACAGTGCATTTATATATAAATATAAGTGTATTTTCTCTTCCTTATGATTTTCTTAATAACATTTTCTTTCTCTAGCTTACTTTATTATAAGAATACAGTATGCAATACACATAATATACAAAATATGTGTTAATCAGTAGTTTATATTATTGTCAAGACTTCTAATAAGGTCAACAGTAGGCTATTAGTAATTAAGTTTTTGGAGGAGTCAAAAATTGTACACATATTTTCCACTGTGTGGGGGATCAGCACCCCTGACCCCTATGTTGTTCAAGGATCAACTATATATGTTCACAGTCTATAGGTGTCATCATTTTACTAGTTCAAGTGTAGTATAGAAAACTTACTTCCCTTTACATCTCTGTGCTCTCCTCTTTTATAATATAACTGTCTTAAATACTTCCTCCACATACTTTTGGAATCACATCAGACAGTATTATAATTTTTGTTTCAACTGTCAAACATAAGTTAGCAAACTCAAGAGAAGAAAGTCTATTTCCAATATCTATCAATATCTTCCTTATCATGTTCTTCCTTCCTGATGTTCCAAGATGCCTTCTTTTATTGCTTCCTCTCTGGAGAACTTCTTTTCACTATTTGTCTTTTAGGATAGGGGTGCTGTTGACAGCTTCTCTTAGTTTTCCTTGATCTGAGAACGTCTTGATTTCCCCTTCATTGCTGAAGAATATTTTCACTGGGCCTAAGATTCTGGGCTGACACTTGTGTTTCAGCATCTGAAAATCTGTCACTTCCTCTCACCTCCAAGGTTTCAGATCAGAAGTCTTTTGTCATTCAATTTTCTTTTTCCCTATACTTAAATGTGTTGTTTCTCTTTCTGCTTTCAAGATCTTTTTTAACTTATTTTTCAGAAGTTTGACTCTGATTTGTCTTGATATGCGTTTCTTTGTGTTTATTCTGCTTGGGCTTTGTTCTTGAATCTGAAGGGTTATGTCTTTTGACAAATTCATTAAGTTTTCAGCCATTATTTCTTCACATACTTTTTCAGACCTACCACCTTTTCTCCTTCCAGGACTCCAATGACATGAATCTTTTGTTGTAATCAAACAGATCCTTGAAGGTCTATTCTTTTTTATTCTTTTTAAAAATTTATTTTGTTTTTCTGTAGTTTATCTCTGTTGTTCAGACTGGGCAATTTCTATTCTTTCATCTTTTTCCAGTGAGCCCAGTAGGGTCGAAGTCCAAGTTCCCCAGGTGGTCTCCACTTACATTGTGGGGATGGGAGGCTGCTCAGCCCAGCCCAGCAGAGATGGCAGTCCTGGCTCTGACACCACCAGATCCAGAATGGGGGAACCCAACATGGTCTGCCCAGGTTGGATGCCCTGGCTCCCTACTCATCTTTTATTGGTGTGGGTAGTGTGTGACCACAGATTTTACTGTGGTGTTTGGTTTCAGTAGAGTGGTTATTTTATACAAGTTTCTGTGCCCCTAGGCTGCCCCTTTCCTGGTCCTTCAGTACAGAGATCAGGCTTTTACTGGGGCTACTTTTGTCTGTGCTCTTTGCTGTTTCCATGTTGCTGGCTTCTCTTGCACGCAGTTTAGGATGTATGAGGCAAGAAGGAAACCCAGAGAATTCACCATGTGTCCTTTCTCAAGTCCTGAGATCTTTGACTGACTGGTCTGTGTTTTCTGCACCTTTCAGAGCCTAGTCACACCTATTTTATGTATAATATCCAGGGTTTTTAATGAGAATATGGAAAAATGTGATTTCTTCATCTTTACTAAGGTGGAAATCCCTAGAAGGAATTAATCTTTACAGTTCTGTGTTATTTTGTTTGTTTGGATAGTTGGTTTCTTGGTTTTTGTTTTGTTTTATTTTTTTATAATGAGCCTGTACTGCATTTATAATTAAATAAAGCATATGACCACAATTATTCTCCTCACCTCATCCCCAAAATACTTTCTGTTCATCAAGATATTCACTGTTTTTTTCTTCTGGGGATAGTCCTATGCATGATCTCCTTCTGGAAAATGAAGGTAAAGCCTTCTGTGTGTTTCTTGCTGTTTAGAATTGAAGACATCCCAAGATGTTCCTTTCCATCTTCAATTACAGAATTATAATTGAACATTTTCATTATAAGTCAGCCTTGCTTAGCAAATGCCACCCATGGCTGGGAGTGAACATCTCCCACAGCTGTGGTGAACCTTGTTTACTTCTCTAACAGCTCTGTCAACATCTGTCTTCACCCCAGCTTCACCTATATGACCTTGTGAAACACAGACCTCTCTTAGCATTCATTAACTTCAGGGCATTGTGAATTGTAAACTGCCAGACTGAAGTAAGAAAAGCAGATGGACTTAACCCTTAAGTACACCACCAGCAATAGGAAATTATGGTGGGCATGTATGTGAGAAATTGTTCAGCCAATGCCTTTCAAGTTAGTAGTGTTTGCCTGAGGGCCTTTATAAAAGACCCTTGAGCTTCCCAATGTGTATATAACTTTGTGTAAAGAGAACACAGTGACCAAATGTAGACAAATAGAATTTTTTGTCAGATGGCATAAAGCAAAATTAATGAGCCTCTTGTAGGAGTTAGAGGTCATTGGTAGGTACCTTAGAAAAACAGACCACAAATAAGATCTGGTCCCAATCTCCAAGGGGCCTTATTTGGAAGTAGTATATTTCTTCTTCAAACTTTTCTTTTTAGGGTGTCCCTTTGGGCTTAGGTGTGCCTCAAACCTAGGGCTGCACATATAGACTATAATCTGGGGTCTCCTGTCCATTAGTCTGCAAGCTCCCTAAAAGTAGCTCCCACATCTTATTCACAGAATAATAATGGTCTTGTTGATTGGCTACTGAGCACATTGTGCCTATAATTGGTGGAGCAAAGTCCAGGACATTTGATTCACATTACACCATTCAATGTTTATGGCAACCCTGAAATCAGGTATTGTTTTCTTTTTGTCCTATTTTCCAGACAAGGAAACTGTGGTTCAAAAAGGGGAAGTTATTTGATTCTTGTCACATGGCTATTTCCACTCCAGGTTTGTCAGCTTTGGCCAAACCTGGACACAACTATGTCCAAACACTCTACACAACTATGAAATGCTTCCTCTGCCTTTGGTCTTAACACTTACCACCATGTCCCACATTGAGAAATCCCACAATTATAAGTGTATTGGGTGACCATTGCCTGGGTGATTGCTGTCCTTATCTACCCTGTGTATCTATCCTAAGTCCACTTATGTGTCCATGCCATTTTGATGGCAGCAAGGGCCAAGGAAGTAATATAAACATCAGGCCACCACAATTTCCAGAAACTTTAGCCAAATTACTAAAGTTATTCACTGAAAGACTGAGCTTCATCTTCTCCTGGTCTTGAGATTTCCAACCATGCAGCAATGACCATTAAATGGAACAGATTCCCAGCATTGGAGAGTGAATACACACCTCTGTTATCTACACCTATCATTGCTACCAGCAAAATATTTAGCATGGCTTTTTGTGTAGGACAGTCTTGAGCTCTTCAGCTTAGAATAATCACCCTAGTCAACTGCACAAATACCTCCTGGAACTCTCTCCTGAACTTACCCCTTAAAACATATAGTGCAAAGTCACTAAAGACTGTTTTCTTACATTAGCACAAGGAAGGCACATGAACATGGGTCATCGTGACTGGAACTCTACCATCAAGCTTGGTGTGGAACTTTGTCCAACTTGGCCATTCTCCAAAGTGCTCTTTTGAGCTCCAAAGGGCTCAGCTTATTCTTGGAGCAGCAAAGGGTCAATATAAAGTCATTTCTTTCCTCTTTATCTTTTTTTCTGCTGGAAAGCAAACAATTTTTCAACTTTGTTGCTGACCAGGACGACTCAGCATGACTTTTAAATTATACTTCAATACTAAATGTTCCCCATGTTTCCCTGCTTCTGCAAGGGCCCTCATAAAATGCCATGTTCATATGCATACATCTCTCTGTACATAGTACTATGATTCTTCATCCAAAAAGGCAAAATTTCTTGTTCATTTTGTCAGATTCCATTAGGGGAGTATGAAGTGGAAGGTGAGGTATAGGGACACAGGATCTTTGTTGGACCATCTGACAGAGCCTCTACTTCCTCCTGGCCCCCTTTCTCTGTCTCTACTATATCCCTGGATAACATAGGGCTCTGCAAAACACTGTTAGTGAGGATGATCATGAAAGGTGACCATGTGTTTATTACATAACTCTGAATAATCAAAGGCTTAAAGGGGGCTTTTTTAATGTGAAATGACTCACACAGAACTGAGAGTGTGAGAATGACAGAGAGGGGGCAGCTGTCACCATCTGGGTACAGGCAAGAAAGACATAAATTATCCCATGCAGATTTGTTTCTCAATACCCATCCCATATTGAAGGCAATCCCTTCTCTGTGGGTCCACTCTTTAATAAAATAGACACCAGAAGCACTTTAACAGTCTCCCTTGCATCAGGGCTGCAGATGTGTGACCTCAACTTCAACAGGGCAGCTCCAGGAGAACAAGCTGGGAAGTGGTTAAGGGCCTCACCCCTGCCTATGTCACATCTACCATGCTGTCTGACCCTCCTACAGAATCTGTGCTGTCTGAGATCCCCCAGTACACCCTCCTCCTCTCACACCAGCCTGGGTGGTTTTCTACTGTTTGCAACTCAGATTTTGGTACAAATGAAAAGATATTCTCTCCCATGGATGCTTCTAATCAGAAGGAAGATTGTGAAAACACAATTACAGAATGTTGACAACACCCAAGCACCAAAGTTACAAAAGGCTGCCATTTGGCTCACAATTCCAAGCAGACTTCCCAGTGGAGACTTGCAGAGGCACTGGTTGGTGGTGGACTCTGGGAAGGTGAGACCTGTGTATATTCTGTTCACCAAGGAGGTTCCAGAGCCCACTGTGGAGCCTGGCACACAGCTGCCACCCAACAAAGAGTATAAGTTGAATAACTGGGCAGAGAAGAGATGGGTGAGCATCCCATCTGTGTGGAAGAAGGCAAAGAGAAGATGAAGAGAAATGAACTCATTCATTAGCTATATTACTCTCTAAAACTTTATTTCCACCTGAAGGCTTAGAGACAATATAGACCTAATCCAAATTATTGACTTCCTACTAAATTACACCACACAGGTGGGTGGAGGGCAAGTCAGCTGGGGACAGGGGATGAGGCTATTTCTTCTTACATTAAATAATGAGCAATGCCAATCCCACTGATATGCAATCAGCGAAATCCCACACAGTCCGTATTTCCAGCACCTCAGCACCATACAGGAAGACACATGCTCCGCTGTACTTCTACTGCCATGGAATTCATGATCTGTGATAACACTGCAGAGAGACTGTTGGAAGAATGGAGAGCCTCCTCTTTCTTTACTCCTGTTACAATGTTGGGTACCAATTGTTCTCCCTGCTCCTCTGAGAGTTTCAAACAGGCTGTAATGAAGACAGGGTACATAAGACTCCTTCCTTTATCTTGTGCCTATACATTTAAGATTTATGCCTCCAAACCTAGGAGAGAGGAGGGTGAGAAGGAAGAATAGACCAACATTTTTTGAACTAACATTTATGTATGCTCAAAGAATTTTGGGTCAGTTAAGGTATTATCTCATTTAATTAATCTCATTTAATTTTCCCACAGGTCTGTTACATTAATATCATCATCATTATTGACATTATTTTAAGACAGGCTACAAAAATTAAGTAATTAGCTTATGACCACACATCTAGTAAGTAAAAAAGCTAGGTTTGAACCAAACAGTCTTTGGTTCCTTGTTTTGAGCTACCCATGACTTCAGGCTGTTTCCATAGTCATTTCCCAAGATGTCTGCCACTGATTGACAGAGTCCATATTCTATAAGACCAGGCTGGGTATGTTCCTGCATTTTAATCAGGGACATTAAAAATGATAGCTTGGGGGGCGCCTGGGTGGCGCAGTCGGTTAAGCGTCCGACTTCAGCCAGGTCACGATCTCGCGGTCCGTGAGTTCGAGCCCCGCGTCAGGCTCTGGGCTGATGGCTCAGAGCCTGGAGCCTGTTTCCGATTCTGTGTCTCCCTCTCTCTCTGCCCCTCCCCCGTTCATGCTCTGTCTCTCTCTGTCCCAAAAATAAATAAAAAACGTTGAAAAAAAAATTTTAAAAAAATGATAGCTTGGGAAGAATCATCTCTAAGTGTAGATGTATTTAATTTACTGCGGCAGATATTATTATGGATGCCAAGAATACAGCTCCAAACAAGATGAACCAATCAGACACAGACATGAGAGGAGAGACAGGTGGGAGTATTCATTCCCTGTCTCTCTAACAATACACATATTTCTCACCAGCCAGCTTCTCCATGACTACAGCTTTCATCATGTCCCAGTGGCATGATTCACCTCTATAGGTCCAAAGATGCTGGGACATGTGTTTTTCACCAGCCCTTCTTGGTCTCTTTATCCACCTGTACTCTGTAAGTAGCGCTTCGTGAAACTATCTCCAGTTACATACTTTGAGAGGTTCCTTCTTCCTGACAGAACTTGTTTACAGAAAACATACAGCCCAAGCTGGCTCTCATTCTTGTCTCAGAGCTATTAGACCACATCATTCCCTCTCCCAGTATTTAGAGGAAAGATCCTGTGCATTGAAATCCTTCCTTTGAAATTGATTTCTTAAGATGACTGTTATTGATATTTTAGAATACAAATTAGTTTTCCAATTGAATATTTAGTTTCTTTATCTGTTCAATAGGGATAATAATTGAATCTACTTTCAGGGCTATTATAAAGATTAAACATATTAATACATATATAAACAAGGTCTGACCAAAAAAAAAAAAAACAAAGGTTCAGAGATGTTAGCAATTCCTACTATTATTTATTTTTTCAAATGATTCTTTTTGGTGATCTCTGCTTCTTTAAACTGTGCCATTAAAGCTTTAAAAAAACACATCTGATGAACAGAATCTGCTGCTACAAGTACAGGAACTTGAATGTAGCTGAAAAACAATGTCTATTAAATATCTTTAATGCAATTTTTGAGACTTTTTTTGGAAACTGGTAACATTTTCTGAAATGGCTAAAACCTTTCTGCAGCTAATGATCCTCCAATAATAATTTTCAAATATCTAATTACTTTAATTAATGTTCTGTGCACATTACTTTGCAATCTTGCTGGGGAACATAAACCTTCAGACTGGAGAGTGGCAGAAGAAAGCAGTGATAGAGTGGTACAAAGGGGACTGCATACAGAGGCAGGCTTCCCTCGGGTGGAGGAAATCAAAACTGACACATGCAGTCTTTTCCTCAGAACCGCCTGGGTGGGTCCCACCGGACGCAGCCCATTGACACAGAACCCAGGCACACAGATCAGAGCGTCCACATGAGACAAAGCCAGCTACATAATCTCGCCCCTATAGCCCACTTGTCTTGGAAGGGTAGGCGTTAGTTTGAATCAGGCTGTGGCCCGTCTAGCGCTAGCACTGCAGGTGTCCAGACAGAGCTCATTCCTGTTATCCTGGGCGGGCCCGTCAGGTGCTTCAGTTCCCGCGAGATCTGGCTGGCTCTGGGAAGTGTGATGGGGCTGCTACTTGGTTCCTATCACTGCTGGAGTAATGGAGCTAGAGCTGGACCTCTTTAGGGCTGAAGAAAGGGACGAGAGAGAAGAATGGCCCGAGCGGGAGACAGATGGTGACCAAGGCGGACAGCACCCAGAATACCCAGGCCAGCCCCCCACTAAGATTGCAGCCAGTCCAGCTGTGCCTTGCTTTCTGATGTTGGGAGAGAGGTTGGCTTCCCGTTGCCTGGTAGGTGCTGCTCTGGACTCTAATCTTGACCTCTACCCTCAGGTAGCATGAGATCTCTGGGTGGGGAAAGCTCTTGGCCGGCTCACTTGCACTTTGCTCCCCAGAACTTCCTGCGCCCAGATTGCCCAGCCACAGCCTGTCAGACCAGTACCTGTTTGCTCATATCTGGGTATTATCCTCAGTCAAGACCTGTCCCTTGCTTTCTGTCCTATCTACCCCTGTCCTATCTACCCCTACCAAGGGTTGGCCCTTGAGGTGGTGGCTGGAAACCTAGCCTGAATCAGATTCTTCCCTGCCCCTTCACATTTTGGGGGGTTTGGGACCCAGGCAATCAGGTTTCCCAAGGAGATCTTGTTACAGTTCCCCTTGGCATGTTCCTTCAGTTGCTATTATTTCTTGTTACATTTGGAATGAGCTGGAGAAGTTTGTGGTGTTTGTCTTTGCCTATCTCTATTGTCTTTTGAAATCTCTGGCCCTCAGAATATCTCTGTCCATTTCCTTGCTTCATCTCCAACCAGATCCCGAGATCTGGGAAGCCCTTTCCCAAGGCATTGGTGTGTAGTCTGCCAGGCTTCTGTTGGTCATTGAAACACATTTCCTTTCAAAACAAGTTGTCAAATGACAGCTTTCACTGTGGGCAGTTCAGTGTGGAATTAAGTCTACAACCTATTGAACTGAAGAGGTTGCCAGGATGAATACAAGAGAAATAAGAAAAATCAGGGTTGGTCCTGGGTGGGTATGGAGGAGGCACATCAAGGATGTGGCCACTGCTACTGTCTTCCATGAAGATATGTCTTCTGTCTTTCATTCCAGTCCCTATGTGACCTCACTTCTTTCAGCTAGGAATTCTGCTTATCAAACATACATTCGAAAACAGAATTATTAGAGGAAATCTAATTTCACCACATAGAGTTTACTTTATTTGTAGAATATTTCTTTCATGCATTCTACCTTTATCCAGTTTACTATAAAAGAAAATCAATCCCATGTGTGATCTTTAACACTATATAAGAAAGGGCTTACTTTATGCTTTTAAATAAAGGTATTGAGGCTGAAAACTGTATACATAACAAATAGGATTGGCCATCACCCAGAATTGATCTCTGTAAGAGGTTTTATTTGGTTCCTCAAATTTTAATCATGAGGAGGACATGCAGAAGTGTGAGAAATCCTGAAGTGCTGTGGCTTAGAATGTCATCCACTTTTCACTTGCTATCTTCCCTGGAAGACTCTGGGCCACTTTTACCTGAGTCTGGGTGTTGCTTGGCACAGGGCATCCAGGCCTAGGGCAACACAATGCTAAATACTGGCCCTGTAGCCTGAAATGTCACCTCACTGGTCCCAGCTACCTCAGGGCTTGTGCAACAGCCATAGTATGCTTAGCAGTAGAGGTCCTGAAACACCTGCTTCTATGGATGGTTCTAGTATCTTAGAAATATTTTCATATTCTCAAGTGAAATTTATTTTTCCCACAAATGTTTGACAATCTGATTTTAAGAAAGAGATGAAAATTTGGGATCTCACGGTCTTAATTTACATTCTTTAGTAATTAATGAGAATGAGAATTTTTCATAAGAATATCGGCTATTTATAATCCTGCTGGGAACCCTTGTCAAATATTCAAATGCATTCATTGCCTTTTTCTTATTATTTTAAGATCTTTGTGGGATCTGTGTCCCAGTGTAACAGGAGAGGATGTAGTAGGCAGAATATTGGGACCCCAAAGATGTCCAGGCCCTACTCCCTGGAAGCTGTGACATGTTAGGTTACATGGCAAAGAGATCTTAAGGTTGCAGATGAAGTTAAATTTCCTAATAAACTGACATCAAAGAGGGAGATCATCCTGGATTATCTGAGTGGATCCAGGGAAATCACAAGGGTCCTTATAAGTGGAGGAAAGAGGCAGAAAGATGGCAATATGAGAAACTTGGCAAAAATTACTGGCTTTGAAGATGAAGGAAGAAGGAAGCCACTGGGCAAGGAATGCAGGTGGACTCTAGAAGCTGGAAAAGGGAGGAAATAGATCTTCTCCTGAAGCTGTCTGACAGGAATGCAGCCCCATGAGACCCCTGCTAGAATTCTGATTTCCAGAACTGGGTAATAAATTTGTGTTATTTTAAGCCACTAAGTTTTTAGAAATTTGTTACAATCACAATAGGAAACCAATACAGAGGATATTGTGAATGAATTCTAATTTTTAAACTTTACTTATCTCCAGGATTTCAGGTTTGCCTCACTGATTAATGCATTCCTAACTACAGATTGTCAGTGACTCTTGAGGCCCCACTTCCACGTTTCTCAAGATTATGGAAGAGGTTTCCACCAAGTCTCACATTTCCAAAAATAGGATTACTGAGTTTGTGCATTAGAGTAGGGTGCTTACCTTGGAACTTTGAGAGAGAGAGAAGAATTTAATAGTTAAATGTATGGGCTCTAGTGTTGGAATGCCAGGGTTCAAGTCCCACTCATGTCATTTGTGAGCAACGCAACTTAATTGACAGGTATAGAATACTGAACCCAACAATAGAAGAGCACATGTTTTTAATAAAATACTAATGAAACATTATAAAATTTAACCATATGTTGAGTAATAAAGCAAGATTTAAGGCATTTCAAAAGAATAAAATCATTCAAACTCTTCTTTCTGACCACATTGGAATTAAGTTAGAAATCAATAACAAAAGGAAAGTGTCAAGAAAATCCCCAGCTACTTCAAAATTAAGCATTAGCCTCTAAATAACTCATGAATAAAAGAAAATCACAAGTGAAATTGGAAAATATTTAGAACTGAAAGAAATGAAAAATGCATTAAAATTTGTGGATGTAGCTTTAAAATTCTCAGAAAAAAAATATAACTTTTTTATATCAAAAAAATTAAAATGTAAAAATTAATTACCTGTTTCCATCTTAACCATGCTAGAAAGCAGCAAATGAAATTCTAAGAAAGCAAATAAAGGTAAATATAGAAAACAATGAAGTTAGAATGCTCAGGATATGTTCTATTTTCTGTGGGCATATTATATTATTTCAAAATTACTTTACAAATAGAAAGACAATAGTAATACATATATACAAAAGCATGAGAAGCTGTTAAATTTGTTGGTCTAATATCATAGGTGGGTCTAGAGGTACCAAAAATGATAATAAAATAACTTGATGAATTAGAGATAGTAGCATTGAAATTTCATTTTTTAGGTATCTAATTAGATCCCAACTGCTTATCATGCAAATTTGAAAATATAGAACTCAAACAATGTTTTCTGAAACAAGATGTTTAAATAAGAAA
Source organism: Panthera tigris (assembly GCF_018350195.1). Taxonomy (NCBI): domain Eukaryota; kingdom Metazoa; phylum Chordata; class Mammalia; order Carnivora; family Felidae; genus Panthera; species Panthera tigris. The sequence continues at coordinate 108,101,571 of NC_056667.1, read as the reverse complement.
AACCTAAATGACTTTCATTTCTTACTTTAATTCTATTATAGATTCTATATTATATATATATGTGTGTGTGTGTGTGTGTGTTATATACAAATAACATATAATTGGTTCTGCATAAGGAACGGTCAATTTATTCACTGTTCAATAAAATAATAAGCATTGTTCGGATATTATTTTCACTGCAACCATCTGTTCAAGGTGCCATTCCTGTGAGTGTTGGGATAGTCAAAGATAACAATATGGCAAAGCCAGTATGGGATAGACACAGAGGGCTGGCCTTCCACACAAATTCCTTGGTTATAGCTCAGTGGCTGCTCCAAGTGAGAGGGTGTTTTGTCCACTTTATGTCCTCATCTGGAGTAGAAACTATGGGCTTTGGAGACATCCAATTTTACCTCTGCACTTTGTAGCAAAGGTTGAGTTTCCTGAAATTCCCCTCAGATGGAAATGTGTGCAGAGGAAGTTTAGTGCTCTTGAGATTGACACCCATAGGGAGGAAGGAATCAGGACTGGAAGAACAGAGAGAGAAGCTGGGCTACAATGCAGTAAAAACAAAGGCCTCAGCCAATCCTACAGGGAGCCTGCTGCTGAGGTGGCTGTGTTGAGCGGGTGGGGGGGGGGGTGTAGCAAGTGTTGATAGCCCAGTACTGATTAGTTCTTGGGTGCAGACATCCGCTGAGAAGGGCCTGTGTCCTCGAACAAGGCACTGCAAGGTGTCAGCCTACGGCATTCCCAACAGCAGGGAGAATAGTGCTTCTGCCCTGAAGGGGAAGCACACCACGTCCACTGAACCTTAATTAGTAAAAGGTTGGTGGGGAAATTCTGTTACAACTTGTGTGCCATCTTTGGGACACAGAAGCCAAACACCTTTATATTTTATAAAAGAAATATTGAACAGCTAGTATTTAGCAGCTGTGTCAACCTGGGCACTTTACTTGTCCTCTGTTTCTCCAATTCCTCATATGTATGAGAATAATACTACTACATGTCTTTTAGGATTGCTTTGAAAAATAAAGTAAATTAATACATTTAAGCCACTTTTTAAAAAAATCTCATCAGTTAGTAAACCCTCTTTGCTATTTTCCTTCATAAAAGAATTCTTAAAAACTTTTAAATGCTTGTCCTCATAAAATGTGTATACATTATATTATGAGCAAGAGACAGCCTGACTTTGGTGTACTTCTTTACTATTCACCACAGTTACCTTGGCTTTCACTTCAAAAGAAAGAAAGCTCTTGAGTGATAAAGTTTGCAGCTCTCCTCAAGAGCTTCCAGAGCACCTGTAATAGAGCATGACCTCTTTAGTACATCCATAGGGGCCAGGGGGCCTGACTAGGGAGCCCAGTCTGAAGGCCAGAGACATCAGGGGCCACAAATGCTCTGCAGACTGCAGACGTAGGACAGGGTTTCTTAAATCTGTGCGGGCACCAAGCCCTGCCTGCAAACTAATTATAATACAAGTACAGTCAGCCTTCAAATGTGTATAGAGATTGTGATGAATGAAATACAAATATATTTTTTTAATTTATAGCTACTTTTTTTTCATTATAAGATTTCTCAATCAAAAAAAAAATACTGACTGTAAAACTACCTATCATCTTTAGCTCTTATACAGTTTGCCACAAAAAGGGTTATTCTTTTTTAAAGTTTGGGAGGTCACCAGGTTAGGGAAAAGGATATATTTTTGAGTCACATAGACTTGGAAGCAAATCATATCTCTCCACCACTTGCCAGCAATGTGATTTGAGGCAAGCCACTTCTCGACTGTGGGGTTCAGTTTTCTTACTGGGGAAGTGAGAACAGTTGCCATAAAGATTAAATGAAATAATTCCCATGGTGTCTCTGGCACACTGCAGGTGCTCAGCAAAGATCTCTCAATAACTACCATTGATATTTACACAACCTCCTAAACTAATTGTTAATCTCTGAATTCCATTATACTGTCTCTGGAATTTCTGCCCAAAATGACATGATCAGTTGGAAGTGTCACCTCCCTGTGCTTAACACAGTTTCTGCAATTACTCCTATCCCACGCTTTTCTCAGCATCTCCACAAGCTCACCTTTTAACGGAATGCTCAGCCATTCTGAAAGAAAAATGTCTCCCTCATTTTTGTCCTGTGCCTCAAAACATCACTGATACTTAATATCCATGGTGAGAAGAAGAATTTACCTCACTGACAGAGTAAAACCAAACACTTTTTTCTCCCTTTGTGAGGTTTCTTTTTAGCTTGGTGTTAGAAGAGAGAAAAAACTTGCAGCAAATACTTAAACAGCAATTAAGTTTCATAGAAGGACTTTCATTGCTGAAGCCTGCCCCAGGCAACAGCTGAAAGCAAGTTAATTTCCTGGGATTTATGATGCCGTTTAAAACCTACAGTTGCACGTCATGGCTTAATAGATTGATTTTATTTCAGGAAGATGGTGTGCGTGGCTGGGGACCTGAAGGCTCACTCTCTTGATGACACAGAATCATGGCCTCTCCCTGAGTGCCCGCCCTCTTCAGCTTTGTGTCGTCCATCTGTGCCACTCTGGGAAATGAAAATTGTTCCAGGAGAAATGAGACAAAAACAGACTGAGAGTATTTTTGTTGGCCCCTCCTTCAGGCTGTACTCTCAACAACACTTTAATTGAAAGATCATCCATGTCTTCATGTCTTAATAAAATAGTTGATTCTCTCCAGATAAGTCTTCTCTAAGGTATAGAATATCAAATTTCAGTGAGACAGTATTTATCAAGGGTTAGTTTAAGATGAAACAGAGAAGAAAAACTCTGAAATACAGGAAAGAGAAGACTAAAAAAAAAACAAAAATAAAAATAAAATAAAATAAAATAAATAAAATAAAATAAAATAAAATAGTTGATTCATTGACTATGTTGGTATAGACATGATCTCCAAATCTGGGGGTCCAGCTCCAATCTTTGGGTCTCAGTTGTGGTCTTTAAAGCTACATAACCATGAGAAATTCACTTAAACGTTGTGGGCTTTAGTATCCTCCTCTGCATCATGTGAGTAATATCCTACCAGCTTTCCTCTCAGAGTTTGTTAGTGCAATAATACACACACACACAATGATTAGACAAAGAAACAAATAAATACAGTAGCCAACTGAAAGAGCTCCCAATGGACAAAGCTGGGGTAAATTGAGCAACAAGGTAAATAACACAGTACTTATAAAGCCAAATAATATAGTTTATAACCCAAAGGATAAAATACATACCCTTGAATCCATCCTGATATAAATAGATGATTGAATATGTAAATAGATGGAGGACAACAGACAAATCTCCCAGGCAGAGAATCCCAAACATTGCAGATACTCCTCATCAAGAAATGGAGTGCAAGTCCCTATCCATTAAGTGCAAATTGTGCACAGTTAACCACTTTCCATAGAGTAGGTATGGAAAAGGGGGGAAGAGTAACTTTACAGTGGAAAAATTCAACAAACACTACCTCAACCAGGTGACTGAGATTAACGTCAATAGTGATAAGTCATGCTGACAGCACATACCCGTGATATAATGTGCTGGGAATGACACTTCTGTAATCTTCCTTCCAAAAACCCATAATCTCAGTCTAACTATCAAAAACACATTAGACAAACCTCAGTTGATGGACATGCTACAAAATACCTGATCACTAGTCCTCAAAACTGTCAAGGTCATCTAAACAAGAAAAGCCTAAGAAACTGGCACAGGCATGAGAAACCTAAGGAGATATGATAATTAATGTAATGTGGGATCTTAGATGGGATACTGGAAGAGAAAAAGATATTAAGGAAAAAACTAAGGTTATATGAACAAAGCATTCCCTTTATTTAATAACAATATATAAGTATTGGTTAAAGTTATGTCAATATATTATAACAATTTAAGATCTTAAGAACAGAGGAAGTAAAGTGCAGGGTATACTACAACTCTGCACTTTGCAACTTTTATTTAAATCTAAAACTATACTAAAATAAAACGTTTTAAATGGAAGCTTTGGTTAGTATCAATTATCTAAGTGTCTACCTTAAGAAACTAAAAAGAGATTGACTTAACCCAAACTTAGTTGAAGAGAGATATTATAAAGATAGGAACATAAAAATTATAATAGGAACTAAATTCAGAGAAGGTTAAATGTGCCAAAACTTCTCTCTTAGAAATATTAAATTGATAAACACCTATCGAGAAAACCAGGAACCAATGCACAACGTACCCACATCATGAATGAAATGTATAATATCATCTTATAAACTACCTACATTAAAAGAGCAATAAGATAATTTGTAAGCAACTTTATGTCAATAATTTTGATAATGCAGATGAAATGGAAAGCTTCCTTGAAAAATACAAGCTACCAAAACCTTAGCAAAGAGAAAATCTGAGTCTATATCTATCAAATAAATTGAAGTCATAAATTAACTACCCACAAAGAAAACTAAAGGCCCAGATGATAAATTTTATTAAATGCTGAAGAAAAAATTAATACCAATGCTATGCAAACATTTTCAGAAAATAGAGGAGAAAGGAAACTTTCCCAACTCATTTTATGAGGCCAATATATTCCTGGTACAGAAACTAGAAATTATAAGAAAATATTATAAACCATATGTCTCATGAACATAGGGAAAAAAGTCCTCTACAAAATACTGAAAATCTAATCTGGTAATATATAAACATATTTTGCATAATGAGTAAGTAGAGTTCATGTTAAGAATGTGAAGTGGATTCACAATTCAAGAAAAAAAAATCAATGTAACTCACTACCTTCAGAGAATAAAGGAGAAAAGTCATATGACCACCTCAACAGAGGCTAGAAAATCATTTGACAGAAAAATAGTTACAGCCAATATCAGAGAAATTTCTGCCTGTGCTCTGTCCTGGGATTTTTATGGTTTCAGGTCTCACATGTAGGTATTTAACCCATTTCAAGTTCATTTTTCTGTACAGTGTTTTAAAATGGTCCAGTTTCATTCTTTTGCATGTAGCTGTTCAGTTTTTCCAGCACCATTTATTAAAGAAACTGTTTCCTCCCCATTGTGTATTCTTGCCTCCTTTGTCATAGATTAATTGACCATATAAGTGTAAGTTCATTTCTGGGTGGTCTATTCTCTTCCATTGATCTATGTGTATAAAAGTGCCAGTACCAGACTCTTTTGATTACTATAGCTTTCCAGTATAATGTATAACTTAATAGAATCACTAAGTTTTACACCTGAAACTAACATAATGTGTGTCAACAACATTCAAATTTGGAAAAAAAAAAAAAGAATTACAAAAAAAATCCCCAGGATCAACATTTTTAAAAAGTATACATAAACATACCTAGTGACAGAAAAATCCATTCTTAAATATTATTAAGTAAAAATGAAAGCATATATGTCCACACAAAGGCTTGTATATGAATATTCATAGCAGCTTTATTCATTATAGCCAAAAACCCAAAATAATTCAAATATCCATAATCAGATTAATGGTTAAAGAAACTTGGATGTATTTGTATGATGGAATACTATTTGGCAATAAAAAAAGAACAAACTAATGATACACACAACAATATGGATTAATCTTATAGGAACTAAGCTGAGTGACAAAAGCCAGAATTCAACAAATACCTGCATGTTGATCCCACTTACATGAAATTGAAGAAAATCCAAAACTAATATCCAGTGACAAATCAGAGATTGCTCAGGGTTAAGTGTGGCATGATTTTCCAGAAACAGCCATGAGGAAACTTTCTGTGGAGATGGAAATATCCAAAATCTTGATTGTGGAGGGGAGTGCATGGATACATATCATTCGAAAGCCATAGACCTGTACATTTAAAATATGTGAATTTAATGCCATGTATATGTTATAGGTTGAATGGTGTCCTCCAAATTCATATGTCGAAGTCCTAATCCCAGGTACCTTGGAATATGACACTATTTGGAAATAGGGACATTGCAGATGTAATTAGTTAAGATAAGATCATATAGAGTAGGGTAGGCCCCTAATCCAACGTGACTGGAGTCCTTATAAGAAGAGGAGGTTACATCAGTTGCATTTCTATATACAAATAATGATGCAGCAGAGAGAAATCAAGGAAGCAATCCCATTTACAATTGCACCAAAAACCATAAAATACACAGGAATAAACCTAACCAAAGAAGTGAAAAATCTATACACTGAAAATTATAAAAAGCTTACAAAAAATTGAAGAAGTCACCAAAAAATGAAAAAAACATTCCATGCTCATGGATTGGAAGAAAAAATATTGTTAAAATGTCAATACTACCCAAAGCAATCTACATATTCAATGTAATCCCTATCAAAATAACACCAGTCTTCACAGAGATAGAACAAACAATCCTAAAATTTGTATGGAACTAGAAAAGACTCTAAATAGCCAAAGCAATCCTGAAAAAGGAAACCACAGCTGGAGGCGTCACAATCCCAGACTTCAAGCTGTATTACAAAGCTGTAATCATCAAGAGAGTGTGGTGCTGTCACAAAAACAGACACATAGATCAATGGAAAAGCACAGAGAACCCAGAAATGGACCCCAAAATGAATGGCCAACTAATCTTTGACAAAGCAGGAAAGAATATCCAATGGTATAAAGACAGTCTCTTCATCAAATAGTGTTGGGAAAACTGGACCACAGCATGCAGAAGAATGAATCTGGACCACTTTCTTACACCATACACAAAAATAAACTCAAAATGGATGAAAGACCTAAAAATAAGACAGGAAACCATCAAAATCCTAGAGGAGAAAACAGGCAACAACCTCTTTGATCTCAGCCGCAGCAACTTCTTACATGACATGTCTCCAAAAGCAAGGGAAACAAAAGCAAAAATGAACTATTGGCACCTCACCAAGATAAAAACCTTCTGCACAGTGAAGGAAACAATCAAGAAAACTTAAAGGCAATGGATGGAATGGGAGAAGATATTTGTAAATGCCATACCAGATAAAAGGTTAGTAATCAAAATCTGTAAAGAACTCATTAAACTCAACACCACAAAAACAAATAATCCAGTGAAGAAATGGGCAAAAGACATGAATAGACACTTTTCCAAAGAAGACATCCAGATGGCTAACAAACATAAGAAAATATGCTCAACATCACTCATCATCAGGTGGTATCAGTAAAATACCACCTCGCACCTGTCAGAATGGTTAAAATTAACAACTCAGGTAGCAACAGGTGTTGGCGAGGCTGTGGTGAAAGAAAAACCATTTTGCACTGCTGGTGGAAATGCAAATTGGTGCAGCCACTCTGGAAAACAGTATGGAGGTTCCTCAAAAAAATTAAAAACAGAACTACCCTACAACCGAGATATTGCACTACTAAGTATTTATACAAAGGATACAAAAATGCCAATTAGAAGGGGCGCATGCACTCCAAAGTTTATAGCAGCACTATCAACAATTGCCAAAGTATGGAAAAAGCCCAAATGTGCATCGACTGATGAATAGATAAAGAAAATAGGTAAAGAATAGATAAAGAAAATATGTGTGTGCATATATATATGTATGTATATATATATACACAAACACATACATACATACATATATAGTGGAATATTACTTGGCAATAAAAAAGAATGAAATCTTGCCATTTGCAACAACATGGATGGAACTAGAGTGTATTATGCCAAACAAAATTAGTCAGAGAAAGATAAATATCATATGACTTCACTTACATGTGGAATTTAAGATACAAAACAGATGAGCATAAGGAAAAGGAAGCAAAAATAATATACAAACAGGGAGGGGAACAAACCATAAGAGATTCTTAGATACAGAGACCAAACTTAGGGATTCTGGAGGGGTTTGAGGCTGGGGTGATGGGCTAATTTGGCAAGGGGCATTAAGGAGGACACTTGTTGGGATGAGCACTGGGTGTTATATGCAGATGATGAATCACTGGATTCTACTCCTCAAATCATTATTTCACTGTATGTTAGCTAACTTGGATATAAATTTTAAAACAATAAATTAATTTTAAAAAAAGAAGAGGAGGTTAGGACACAAACATGCACAGAAGGAGGATGTGAAAACACAGGAAGAAGATGGGCATCTACTAGCCAAGGAGAGAGGATTGGAACTGCTCTTTCTCTCATGGCCCTCAAAAGGAATTCACCTTGCCAACACCTTGATCTTGGACTTCTATCCTACAGAATTATGAGACAATGATGTCTGTGGTTTAAACCACTCAGTCTCTGTTATTTATTATGGCAACCCTGGCAAACTAATACAGCATATTTTTCCCCAATTTGAAAAAATTAAAAACATTCCATGAAAACTAAAATAATGTTTAGTAGCTCTTAATGGCCAAGTTTAATTCACTTATGAATTTTAAATTCATAATTTCAAACTCAGTATCTACAGGGTCTGAACAAAGACATGAGTGAAGAGGGCCAGGTGAAGACTCTGCTGAATGGTTTCTTTCTCAGGTCAATGAAACCCATAGTCTCCTAGGGATGGATACCCAAAATCCAGCTTTTTAGTTAAATCTCATAATTGTTAAGTGCTATCAATGCATTTAGCAGAATTTTGATTACTAGGTAGGCTATACCAAAACAGACTGAGAGCAGGACTTCAGAGTAGGGATGCCAGTTTGCAACTCTGTTCTACAGGAATGGTTAAGCTGCATATCTTTCAGATAGCTGGCCATACAGTTACTTCTATTAACTGTTGGAAAGTATTAGGCTATTAGTAAGTGTGAGCAGCAGTGAATTGTAGGTTATATTCCCTGAAATTACCTGGGTGGAGATATTGTGTGAGCCATAGACACCAAAAGCAACACCATTTTCAAATAGTTCATCAGTGTCCTTGGCTTGGAGTAAAGAGAGAAAAAAGTAAACCAGGAATAAAGGAGACCATGCTAGAGATCCCAGTACAGCATCAGGTAACCTCTGGGAACCTGCGCCTCAGCATATTCAGTCCCTATTATAGAGTACATGAATGTCCAAACATTGCCTATACGATGCCTTCTAACATCGACCTGATAAAAATCTGTCTTATAATTTAATAGTGAGGTGGTTAAGTTTGGTTTATCTTAAATAGTAAATAATCTTAAATAATATCTTAAATAATAAGATGGTTTTCTCAAAAGTAGTATTTTATCTATCTTTATAATATCCCTTAAAGTAGGTAAAGAAGCAGTTATTTATATTTTAGGGTGGAAATTTCACCACATTAGAATGAAATAAATGAACAAAATCACATAGAAATTCAATGGTAAAACTATGTCTCAAACTTGGACATTCCAATTTAAAGAACCTTTTCCATGAATTTACCTGAAATAATATCTACATCATAATTGGGTTGCACTGGGTTCATTTTTTTCTGTTTTTTAGAATATTTTTCAGTGTTATTGAGATATAACTGAAATACAGCACAGTGCAACTTTCAGGTGTACAGCATAATGACTTGACTTACTTAAATTGCAAAATGATTACCACAATAAGTTTAGTTAACATCCATCATCTCATATAGAAACTAAAAAAGAAAATATTTTTTTCTTGTGATGAAACCTTTTAGGATCTACTCCCCTAACTTTCAAGCATATGATACAGTAGTGTTTTTCAGTACAGTCATCATGTTGTACACTATATCCCCAGTACCAACTTATCTTGTAAGTGGAAGTTGGTATACTTTAACCACCTTCACTCAATTCCTCTCCCTCCCACTACCCAGCTCTGATAGCCACAAACTTGATCTTGGTTTCTGAGTTTGGCTTTGTTGTTTGTTTGTTTTATTTTTTTTCAATATATGAAATTCTTGTCAAATTGGTTTTGATACAACACCCAGTGCTCATCCCAAAAGGTGCCCTCCTCAATACCCATCACCCACCCTCCCCTCCCTCCCACCCCCCCGTCAACCCTGTTTGTCCTCAGTTTTTAAGAGTCTCTTATGCTTTGGCTCTCTCCCACTCTAACCTCTTTTTTTTTTCCTTCCCCTCCCCCATATGTTTCTGTGAAGTTTCTCAGAATCCACATAAGAGTGAACACATATGGTATCAGTCTTTCTCTGTATGGCTTATTTCACTTAGCATCACACTCTCCAGTTCCATCTACGTTGCTACAAAGGGCCATATTTCATTCTTTCTCATTGCCAAGTAGTACTTCAATGTGTATAGAAACCACGATTTCTTTATCCATTCATCAGTCGATGGACATTTAGGCTCTTTCCATAATTTGGCTATTGTTGAGAGTGCTGCTATAAACATTGGGGTACAAGTGCCCCTATGCATCAGTACTCCTGTATCCCTTGGGTAAATTCCTAGCAGTGCTCTTGATGGGTCATAGGGTAGGTCTAGTTTTAATTTTCTGAGGAACCTCCACATTGTTTTCCAGAGTGGCTGCACCAATTTGCATTCCCACCAACAGTGCAAGAGGTTCCCGTTTCTCCACATCCTCTCCAGCATCTATAGTCTCCTGATTTGTTCATTTTAGCCACTCTGACTGGCGTGAGGTGATATCTGAGTGTGGTTTTGATTTGTATTTCCCTGATAAGGAGCGACGTTGAGCATCTTTTCATGTGCCTGTTGGCCATCCGGATGTCTTCTTTAGAGAAGTGTCTATTCATGTTTTCTGCCCATTTCTTCACTGGGTTATTTGTTTTTCGGGTGTGGAGTTTGATGAGCTCTTTATAGATTTTGGATACTAGCCCTTTGTCCGATATGTCAGTTGCAAATATCTTTTCCCATTCCGTTGGCTGCCTTTTAGTTTTGTTGGTTGTTTCCTTTGCTGTGCAGAAGCTTTTTATCTTCATAAGGTCCCAGTAGTTCATTTTTGCTTTTAATTCCCTTGCCTTTGGGGATGTGTCAAGTAAGAAATTGCTATGGGTGAGGTCAGAGAGGTCTTTTCCTGCTTTCTCCTCTAGGGTTTTGATGGTTTCCTGTCTCACATTCAGGTCCTTTATCCATTTTGAGTTTATTTGTGTGAATGGTGTGAGAAAGTGGTCTAGCTTCAACCTTCTGCATGTTGCTGTCCAGTTCTCCCAACACCATTTGTTAAAGAGACTGCCTTTTCCATTGGATGTTCTTTCCTGCTTTGTCAAAGATTAGTTGGCCATATGTTTGTGGGTCTAGTTCTGGGATTTCTATTCTATTCCATTGGTCTATGTGTCTGTTTTTGTGCCAATACCATGCTGTCTTGATGATGACAGCTTTGTAGTAAAGGCTAAAGTCTGGGATTGTAATGCCTCCTGCTTTGGTCTTCTTCTTCAAAATTACTTTGGCTATTTGGGGCCTTTTGTGGTTCCATATGAATTTTAGGATTGCTTGATCTAGTTTCGAGAGGAATGCTGGTGCAATTTTGATTGGGATTGCACTGAATGTGTAGATAGCTTTGGGTAGTATTGACATTTTGACAATATTTATTCTTCCAACCCATGAGCACGGAATGTTTTTCTATTTCTTTATATCTTCTTCAATTACCTTCATAACCTTTCTATAGTTTTCAGCATACAGATCTTTTACATCTTTGGTTAGATTTATTCCTAGGTATTTTATGCTTTCTTGGTGCAATTGTGAATGGGATCAGTTTCTTTATTTGTCTTTCTGTTGCTTCATTATCAGTGTATAAGAATGCAACTTATTTCTATACATTGATTTTGTATTCTGCAACTTTGCTGAATTCATGTATCAGTTCTGGCAGACTTCTGGTGGAGTCTATCGGATTTCCCATGTATAATATCATGTCATCTGCAAAATGTGAAAGCTTGACTTCATCTTTGCCAATTTTGATGCCTTTGATTTCCTTTTGTTGTCTGATTGCTGATGCTAGAACTTCCAACACTTTGTTAAACAACAGCGGTGAGTTGTTTCCTGAGACTTTCCTGATCTCAGGGAAAAAGCTCTCAGTTTTTCCCCATTGAGGATGATGTTAGCTGTGGGCTTTTCATAAATGGCTTTTATGATCTTTAAGTATGTTCCTTCTATCCCGACTTTCTCAAGGGTTTTTATTAAGAAAGGGTGCTGAATTTTGTCAAATGCTTTTTCTGCATCGATTGACAGGATCATATGGTTCTTATCTTTTCTTTTATTAACCTGGTGTATCACATTGATTGATTTTCAAATGTTGAACCAGCCCTGCATCCCAGGAATGAATCCCACTTGATCATGGTGTCTAATTCTTTTTATATGCTGTTGAATTCGATTTGCTAGTATCTTATTGAGAATTTTTGCATTCATATTCATCAGGGATATTGGCCTGTAGTTCTCTTTTTTTACTGGGTCTTTGTCTGGTTTAGGAATCAAAGTAATGCTGGCTTCATAGAATGAGTCTGGAAGTTTTCCTTCCCTTTCTATTTTTTGGAATAGCTTGAGAAGGATAGGTATTATCTCTGCTTTAAATGTCTGGTACAACTCCCCTTGGAAGCCATCTGGTTCTGGACTCTTATTTGTTGGGAGACTTTTGATGACTGATTCAATTTCTTCGCTGGTTATGGGTCTATTCAAGCTTTCTACTTCCTCCTGATTGAGTTTTGGAAGAGTGTGGGTGTTTAGGAATTTGTCCATTTCTTCCAGGTTGTCCAGTTTGTTGGCATATAATTTTTCATAGTATTCCCTGATAATTGCTTGTATCTCTGAGGGATTGGTTGTAATAATTCCATTTTCATTCATGATTTTATCTTTTAGGGTCATCTCCCTTTTCTTTTTGAGAAGCCTGGCTAGAGGTTTATCAATTTTGCTTATTTTTTCAAAAAACCAACTCTTCGTTTTGTTGATCTGCTCTACAGTTTTTTTTAGATTCTATATTGTTTATTTCTGCTCTGATCTTTATGATTTCTCTTCTTCTGCTGGGTTTAGGCTGCCTTTGCTGTTCTGCTTCTATTTCCTTTAGGTGTGCTGTTAGATTTTGTATTTGGGGATTTTTCTTGTTTCTTGAGATAGGCTTGGATTCCAGTGTATTTTCCTCTCAGGACTGCCTTCACTGCATCCCAAAACTTTTGGATTGTTGTATTTTCATCTTCATTTGTTTCCATATATTTTTTTAATTTCTTCTCTAATTGCCTGATTGACCCATGCATTCTTTAGTAGGGTGTTCTTTAACCTCCGTGCTTTTGGAGGTTTTCCAGATTTTTTCCTGTGGTTGATTTCAAGCTTCATCGCATGGTGGTCTGAAAGTATGCATGGTATGATCTCAATTCCTGTTTACTTATGTAGGGCTGTTTTGTGACCCAGTATGTGATCTATCTTGGAGAATACTCCATGCGCACTCGAGAAGAAAGTATATCCTGTTGCTTTGGGATGCAGAGTTCTAAATATATCTGTCAAGTCCATCTGATCCAATGTATCATTCAGGGCCCTTGTTTCTTTATTGACCATGTGTCTAGATGATCTATCCATTGCTGTAAGTAGAGTGGTAAAGTCCCCTGCAATTACCACATTCTTATCAATAAGGTTGCTTATGTTTGTGATTAATTGTTTTATATATTTGGGGGCTCCTGTATTTGGCGCATAGACATTTATAATAGTTAGCTCTTCCTGATGGATAGACCCTGTAATTATTATATAATGCCCTTCTTCATCTCTTGTTACCACCTTTAATTTAAAGTCTAATTTGTCTGATAGAAGTATGGCTATTCCAGCTTTCTTTTGACTTCCAGTAGCATGATAAATAGTTCTCCATCCCCTCACTCTCAATCTGAAGGTTTCCTCAGGTCTAAAATGAGTCTCTGGTAGACAGCAAATAGATGGGTCTTGTTTTTTTATCCATTCTGATACCCTATGTCTTTTGGTTGGCGCATTTAGTCCATTTACATTCAGTGTTATTATAGAAATATATGAGTTTAGAGTCATTGTGATGTCTGTATGTTTTATGCTTGTAGCGATGTCTCTGGTACTTTGTCTCACAGGATTCCGCTTAGCATCTCTTGTAGGGCTGGTTTAGTGGGGACGAATTCCTTCAGTTTTTGTTTGTTTGGGAAGACCTTTGTCTCTCCTTCTATTCTAAATGACAGACTTGCTGGATAAAGGATTCTCGGCTGCATAATTTTTCTGTTTAACACATTGAAGATCTCCTGCCATTCCTTTCTGGCCTGCCAAGTTTCAGAAGAGAGATCAGTCACGAGTCTTATAGGTCTCCCTTTATATGTTGGGGCACGTTTATCCCTTGCTGCTTTCAGAATTTTCTCTTTATCCTTGTATTTTGCCAGTTTCAGTATGATATGTCGTGCAGAAGATCGATTCAAGTTATGTCTGAAGGGAGTCCTCTGTGCCTCTTGGATTTCAATGCCTTTTTCCTTCCCCAGTTCAGGGAAGTTCTCAGCTATGATTTTGTCAAGTACACCTTCAGTACTTTTCCCTCTCTCTTCCTCCTCTGGAATACCAATTATGCGTATATTATTTCTCTTTAGTGCATCACTTAGTTCTCTAATTTTCCCCTCATACTCCTGGATTTTTTTAATCTTTTTCTCAGCTTCCTCTTTTTCCATAATTTTATCTTCTAGTTCACCTATTCTCTGCTCTACCTCTTCAATCCAAGCCGTGGACGTTTCCATTTTGTTTCGCATTTCGTTTAAAGCCTTTTTCACCTCCTCCTGACTGTTCCTTAGTCCCTTGATCTCTGTAGCAAGAGATTCTCTGCTGTCCTCTATACTGTTTTCAAGCCCAGCGATTAATTTTATGACTATTATTCTAAATTCACTTTCTGTTATATTATTTAAATCCTTTTTGATCAGTTCATTAGCTGTTGTTATTTTCTGGAGATTCTTTTGAGGGGAATTCTTCCATTTGGTCATTTTGGATAGTCTCTGGAGTGGTGCGGACCTGCAGGGCACTTCCCCTGTGCTGTCTTGAATAACTGGAGTTGGTGGGCGGGGCCGCAGTCAGATCTGATTTCTGCCCTCAGCCCACCACTGGGGCCACAGTCAGACTGGTGTGTACCTTCTCTTCCCCTCTCCTAGGGCGGGATTCACTGTGGGGTGGCATGGCCCGTCTGGGCTACTTGCACACTGCCAGGCTTGTGGTGCTGGGGATCTGGCGTATTAGCTGGGGTGGATTGTCAAGGTGCACAGGGGCGGGAGGGGCAGGCTTAGCTCACTTCTAGTTAGGTGATCCACTTCGGGAGGGGCCCTATGGCAGCGGGAGGGAGTCAGACCTGCTGACGGAGGGATGGATCCGCAGAAGCACAGAGTTTGGTGTTTGTAGGTTGCAAGCAAGTTCTCTGGCAGGAACTGGTTCCCTTTGGGATTTTTTCTGGGGGATGGGCGAGGGAGATGGCGCTGGCGAGTGCCTTTGTTCCCCGCCAAACTGAGCTCTGTCATCCCGGGGCTCAGCAACTCTCCCTCCCATTGTCCTCCAGCCTTCACGCTCTCTGAGCAGAGCTGTTAACTTATAACCTTCCAGATGTTAAGTCCCGCTTGCTGTCCGAACACGCTCTGTCCGGCTCCTCCACTTTTGCCAGCCTGACTTGGGGTCTCTGCTTGGCCAGCGGGCCGCCCCTCCACCCAGGCTCCCTCCCACCTGTCCATGTAGCGCGCACCGCCTCTCCGCCCTTCCTACCCTCTTCCATGGGCCTCTCGTCTGCTCTTGGCTCCGGAGACTCCGTTCTGCTAGTCTCCTGGTGGTTTTCTGGGTTATTTAGGCAGGTGTAGTTGGAATCTAAGTGACTAGCAGGATGCAGTGAGCCCAGTGTCCTCCTACACCACCATCTTCCCCTGGTATATCTCTGTTTGTTTGTTTTAGATTCTGCTATAAGTGAGATCATATAGTATTTGTCTTTTTCTGACTTATTTCACTTAGCATAATGCCCTCAACATCCATCCATGTTGTTGCAAATGAACAGATTTCCTTCTTTTTATGGCTAAATAATATTCCATCATGTGTAGTATGTGCATGTATGTGTCTTCCAGAAACACCAAGCCAAGATTAGAAGCTTGAAATTTTCAGTTCCATCTCCCATTCTCTTGAGTAGGGATAAGGGTTAAAAATGGAGTTTATGATCAATCACACCTATGTGATGAGGCCTCCATAAAACTTCCAACAATAAAGAGTTTGAGGAGCTTCCAGGCTGGTGAACACATCCACACAAGGAGGGTGGCTCCAACTCCATGGGGACAGAAGCTTCTGCACTCAAATCCTCCCAAACTTTCCCCTATGCATCTCTACATTTGGCTGTTCATCTGTATACTTTACCGTATCTTTTTTTATTTTTATTTTTTTATTATTTTTTTTAATATATGAAATTTATGGTCAGATTGGTTTCCATACAACACCCAGTGCTCATCCCAAAAGATGCCTTCTTCAATGCCCATCACCTACCCTCCCCTCCCTCCCACCCCCCCATCAACCCTCAGTTTGTTCTCAGTTTTTAAGAGTGTCTTATGCTTTGGCTCTGTCCCACTCTATCCTCTTTTTTTTTTCCTTCCCATCCCCCATGGATTTCTGTTAAGTTTCTCAGGATCCACATAAGAGTGAAAACATATGGTATCTGTCTTTCTCTGTATGGCTTATTTCACTTAACATCACACTCTCCAGCTCCATCCACATTGCTACAAAAGGCCGTATTTCATTCTTTCTCATTGCCAAGTAGTATTCCATTGTGTATATAAACCACAATTTCTTTATCCATTCATCAGTTGATGGACATTTAGGCTTTTTCCACAATTTGGCTATTGTTGAGAGTGCACTTTACCATATCCTTTAATAAACTGGTAAATGTAAGTAAGTGTTTCCCTGAGTTATCTGAGTCACTCTACCAAAGTAATCAAATCCAAGTGGCCGGGGGGGGGGGGGGGCGGTGGATGGTCATGGGAACCTTCAATTTGTAGCCAAATCAGACAGAAGTTATGAGTAAACTGGCAATTGGCATCTTCTTGCAATTGGTATCTGGAGTGTGCTGGAGAGCAGTCTTGTGGGACTGAGCCTTTAACCTGTGGGATCTGATGCTACCTCCAGGTAGATAGTATCAGAATTGAGTTAAACTATAATACATCCAGATGTCATCATAGAGAATTGCTTTGTGAGGAGAAATCCCTCTGCATATTCAGAACCCACAAGTGAAGTGTTTTGTGTGAATAATAAAAAAACAGACTCATAGAAAAGAAACATGCAGTAGAGAAAAACTGGTTTTTCCCTACACAGAAAGAGGAAAACTGAAATTTCCGTGTGTGTGTGTGTGTGTGTGTGTGTGTTCTTACTTTGTAGAACAGGAAAATCTTACTAATTATTTCGAGGTCTCATGAATTTTGGGACATCGTCAGAGTATGACAGAAGGCTCTCAAGGTGTTTTGGATTTTGCTTCTGGGGGTAGAAGAGGTTGGGCATAGTGCATGACAATTTTCTTTCCCTCTCCAACAAAGCAGCCTTGATCTTATTGTGTGAGTTTAGGTGAACCATATCATGCCTTGTTTTTTATCTGTTAATGTGAGTCAGTGCTAGTGAGCACTCAATAAATTATTAAAAAGATAAAATGTAAAAGAATAGATGGAAAGACTTTATACAGAAAAACATTCACCTATAAAAGAAAACAGATAGGTCAGAAAGACAAAGACAAATACTGTATGATATCACTTATATGTGGAATCTAAAAAGGCCAAACTTATAAAAAAACAGAGAGCAGAATGTGGGAGAATTGGGGGATACTGTTTAAGGGTACAAACTTCCAACTGGTAGATAAATAAGACCTGGGGATCTAATGTACAGCATAGTGATTATAGTCAACAACACTGTATTATAAACTTCAGCCAAATTATGAAAAAACCCAATATTCATCATCTGATGAATGGATAAAGAAGATGTGGTATATATTTGCAATGGAATACTACTTGATGATGAAAAAGAATGAAATCTTGCCACTTGGAACAATGTAGATGGAACTGGAGGGTATTATGCTAGGCAAAATAAGTCAGAGAAAGACAGATATCATATGATTTCACTCATATATGGAATTTGAGAAGCGCAACAGATGAACATAGGGGAAGGGAAGGAAAAATAAGATAGAAACAGAGAAGGCAAACCATAAGAGACTCTTAAATACACAAAACAAACTGAGGGTTGCTGTTGGGGGCTGGGGGGATGGGTGAAATAGGTGATAGACATTAAGGAGGGCACTTTTCAGGATAAGCATTGAGTGTCATATGTAAGAGATGAATTGCTGAGCTCTACCGCTGAAGCCAAAACTACACTGTATGTTAACTAACTTGAATTTAAATAAACTTCAAAGTTGCTAAAAGACTACATCTTACCACAAAAAAATAATAATAATTATGCGATGTGATACAGGTGTTAGCTAATACTATGGTGGGAATCACATTGCAATATATAAATGTATCAAATCATGTTGTACGCCTTAGACTTACACAATATTATACGCCAATTATATATCAAACAATACCAACCTGTACACACCTCATGACCTAGTTTTTTCAAGTAAAGTCCAAATTCCTTGGCATAAAGGCAGCTTGCAATGGCCTCCACCCTCCCTCTCAGCTATATCATCCCTCCACCCCATCCTCCATCCAGCTGTATCTTCCCTGCTCCCTCCTTACCCTCCCACTGGAGCATCAGGTAGATGTCTGACCCAAGCTAGGCAATCCTAGTACATACTTCCATGGTATTGGGGGTAGTATTCGGAAGCCTCTAAGGGGCTGAAAACTAAGAAGTGGTGCTAGCAAATTTTGTCATACAAACTGAGGAGTAGGATCACTGGTTGGCTGTGGGAGAAGGTAGAGCTCCTCTTTTCTCTCTTTGAACCCTCATTTGTTGGCGGGTATAATGCACTGACTTGTTCTCTACAGCACTTCACTCACCCACCCCTCCTTACATACCCTCCATTATTTATAATTGTTTGGACCATAAAATGATGTCTTTCTTCATTAAATGTATAGGGACCAAGGGCATGCTGCCCCCAGATGGGCAACTTTGGCATGAAGATTATTTTGAGTTAAAAGCAATCAAAACCCAAAAAATTCAGGAAAAGCTCTTTACCTCCCCTTCGACTGCCTACCTGTTCCAAGAATAGAGCCATTACTGGAGATTGCTCTTTACCTAAGAAACTTATCTACATAATAGGCCAACCTTTGTTTTCTGAACACCTCCTTGCTAATGGTCTTTCTCCCCTTTGAATCCTTAGACCCTTATCCCTCTCCTTAGCTCATATAAACATCATGTTGTCTGAATGTCTTTGGAATTTCCACATCTGTGTGGATTCCCTGTAAGTATGCTATTAAATTTGATTTTCTTCTGTTAATACGTCTCATGTGTATTTTATTCTTAGTACAACTAGATGGACCTTGAAGGACAGAAGAAAATTCTTCCAAATGCTTTCCGAAACCTCATGGCACACCCTTTGGAGAAAGCTAGTGTGATGCCAAGAACATTTTAGTGGATAAACAAGCCTAGTTTGGGTTACAGTCCTTCATTGGCTGGCAGGGTTTTAATTTTGAGTTACTGTCACCAACTGCCTTGTTCGGTCTTTCTTTTTCATCCTTTAACTTCTCAAGCAGATTCATATTTCCTGGTCACTTTGCATTTTAACAAATCTAGAAGAGTCCAGTTGAGCATTGTGACGGAATATAATTAATCTTCTCTCCTCCACTTCTCAGTTCAGGCTTACAGTGATCTGCTCCTTATTTACCTGCCTCCCTTCATCAGTGAATGGGCTGTGGGATGCAGTGGGGCTGTCTCTTTCTGCATTCTCTCTGCATCCAGCCATTCCAAGGTGGGTGGAAAGGTAGATAGATAAAAGGAAGAATGATCATCACCTTGTGAGTGCAGATGCCCTGGCCTTGCCCTGCTTGGTGTGGTCCATCTACTGCTGGCAGCTTCATCATTGTGCTGGTCCTACAGAAGTGGTGTGTGTGGATTTGGAGCTAGGCTCAGCCTGAGCCCAAGACCTCATGGCATGTGACTCAGCAGCAGTCACAGAGCCTCAGGTTCAGAGGCTTTAAGCTCTGCTATAACCATCTTGAATTTCTTAATATTTTACCAAAGGATCTCACATTCTAATTTGGCATTGAGGCCATGTCAAGACCACCATGGTCAGTGTCCCACCCTCGCCAGGTTATCCTCACTTGGACCGTGCCATGGCTAAACAGCCCAAAGCTCTTGCCACTCCTCACCTCACCTTCCTCATACTCACCTTCTCACCTTCCCTAGGACCCTGGGGACCCAGAGTGAGATGACCCCATTTTTTTCTTTTCAGACTCTCTCATTGGGCACCTTTCCTTCCATACCCAACATGAGCATGAACCCCAATCTCAGTGTTCCTGTGTGCTCCAAGAGTCCAAGACAGAAGGTCAAGTCTTATCTCCCCAGCTTCTTTCCCACTGGCAGACCCCACCTCAGAGGACAGTCCACTGGGGTAGAAGATCTGGCCCCATGTTTGCAGCCACCCCAATCTCTATAAATTATTCCTCTGAGCCCCTTTGTTCTCTCTTTCAGAGAGTTAGGGGACAGTCCCTCCCTCCCAGCAAGGAAAAGAGATGCAAATTGAAAAAAAATAGTCTGTATTTTAAAATACAACAAATATAATACAGTATCATCATAAAATGTATATGTGTATGACAGCGTATGCAAAAATAATTTTAAAAGAACTATAAATCCATGTAGGAGTTCATCTTTTTTTCTAATGATTTTTTTTAATTTTAGAATAGTCTTAGATTTAAAGAAAATTACAAAGGTAGTACAGAATTCCCATAGTCAGTTTCCCCTGGTGTTAACATCTTACATTAGTATGGTACATTGGTCACAACTAATGAACCAACATGGCTTCATTGCTGTTAACTATAACCTATATTTTATTCAGATTTCCTTAGTTTGTACCTAATGTCCTTTTTGTGTCCCAGGATTCAACCCAAGATACTATATTACATTTACATGTCATGTCTGCTTAGGCCCCTCTGAACTGTGACAATTTCTCAGATTTTCCTTGATTTTGATGACCTTGACAGCATTGAGTATTATTGGTCAGGTCTTTTATAGAATGTTCCCCAACTGGGATTTGTCTGATGTTATTATGATTGCATTGGAGTTATAGGGCTATGAGTTTGGAGAGGAAGACCACAGAAAAGTGCTATTTTCATCACATCACACCATCATGACTCATCACTGTTGATGTTGACCTTGGTCACATGGCTGCAGTGGTGTCTGTCAGGTCTCTCCACTGTGAAGTTGCCCTTTATCTCCCTATGCATACTTTGCTATTGAGAAAGAAAGCAGTATCCACAGCCACACTTAAAGGGTGGAGACATGCTCTACTTCCCTGAGGAGAGAGTCCCTGCATGAATTTTTTGGAATTATTCTGCATGTCATATTTGTCTATACTGCCCTATTTAGCTATTTATTTATTTAATCCTTCCTCTATATCAGTATGGACCCATGCATAGTTATTTTATATATGTTAGGTATAAACCAACACTACATTATTTATTTTGTTGCTCAAATTGTTCTGGCTTTGGTCACTGGGAGCTTTTTCAGTAGGCTCCCGTTTCCCTTTGAAATACTTCATTAATTTTTTTTTGTTCTATTTTGTTTTGTTTTGTTTTGTTTTGCTTTCCATATCCTTACTGTTTGTCACTATAAGATGTTCCAGGTTAATTTTGTACATTTTTGTTCTTGTCCTAGAATCAGTGATTTCTCCAAGGAGTCCTCATTCCTTCTGGTGGAAAATGGAATTAACAATAAAGATCCAGGACTGGGTGTGCTAACTACTACTGGGGTGTCATTGTTTCTAGGGGCCTTCAGCTGGCAGAGCAAAGAAATCCACATGTATACTCACCCATGTATATACACATATCTATACAAATTTCTGTATGTAACCACTTCTCCCTATATTATGCTAAATTTGAGCTCATGCTGATATCTCCAACCATAATCCCGGTATACTCATTCTAGTGTTGCCCCCTTGATTATTGTAAATGCCACCTAAAGAGTGAGAAAGCAGACTCCCACCATCCACCATCCATTTACTTAATTACTCAGTTGCAGTATACACATATAGTGTTATCAAAATTGTTAACCTATACTCCTGTTGGAAACAAGTTTTTCAGCTAGAGTATAGGTCACCTATCTTTTTATTATATATATATAAGTGTGTGTGTATGTACATAAATATACGTGGAATTCAACAATGATGGTATTTGTGCATCAACTTTAGAAATAGAAATATGTAAATTGGTACAATCTCCATGGAGGTAAATTTA
This sequence comes from Panthera tigris, assembly GCF_018350195.1. NCBI lineage: Eukaryota > Metazoa > Chordata > Mammalia > Carnivora > Felidae > Panthera > Panthera tigris. The sequence goes on along the minus strand of NC_056667.1, from coordinate 108,079,445 downwards.
GCAATATATATGAAAATTAAATAAAGACATATACCCTTTAGTAGGATAATTCTAGAGGTTTATTCTATAGATATAGGTATATAGGAAGATCTATGTAAAGCTTAAAAATTACAGTTTAATTTTACAATCTAAAACACACTGCCTGAGGTTGGCCAGATAAATTATAATACCTCACAATAAGGTAATTCTACACAAAGACTAAAATAAAGAAGACAGTACAGTGTATGCTGATATGTAACAATTTCCAAGATGCATTTTAGGGGAAAAAAAGCATAAAAAGTGTGCTGTCATTTTTGTAAGAAGAGAGATATGTGTTCTGGGGGATAGAGGTACATGCATTTATATATACCAAAAATATATCTCAAAGAACACTGAGACATGGACCACAGTGATTGCCAATGGGAAAAGGAGTGTGTGGGCAGGGGCAGAAGGAAATATGTCTCACCTTAGATACATAACTACATTTGAATTTGGTACCATGTTCATATGTAACCTATTGTAAAATATCTTAATTTAGATTTTTTAAGCTATCACAGCAACCTGACTCCATGTTTCAGTTCCACCAACTTCAATGTGGGACTCCACCTGCTCTGGGTTCAGCCCCTCCCTAGGACAGCACCCCAGAAGTATGTCCCTAAAAGCCAAGGCAGCCTGTGAGTCCCAGTAGTGGCACGTGGATGGAACACTGTAGGATGAAACTGAGGACAGTCCTCCTGCACTGGCTACCAGAATATTTTGAAACTAATTTCATGAGCAGTGAGGAGTCATGTCAAAGTTTGGGCTGGGATGTGACAGGTGGGCATGACAGAATAACCGTGTACAGAATAAATAATAGCTTTGAGAAAGAAAAAAAAAGGCAGTTTGCAAGGTTTGACCAGGCTCCTTTGCTAAGGACCTGAACATAACATGTGACTGTACTGGGGCTGCACAATGCTTGGCAAGAAGGCAGGCTCCTGCTTTTGCAGTTCAGGGTCTCCTGAGTGTGCTGACATTTACAAACCCCCGAGACAGCTGGCACAGGAAAGAATTGGTCAGAGAAGGGGTCTAAGGGCTCCTTAATAGCAATGGAGGAAAAAAAGAGAAACTGCTTGCAGCAATAGTTTCTTGACATTTTACAAACATGACTTTATAATTACAATAAGTTAGCTATAAGAAGTTTAAAATATACCATGATTAACCTAATAATAATGTGTGTTTCACAGGGAAAGAATAGTATTTAAGCTATTTGATCATTGTTAATATTGGCATAATGAAATTAAAAATGCAGACTGTAGTGCTATGAATTTGCTCCATGGATATAGTTACAACAATATTTTGAGAAATCTTACTGCAATATTTACCATGTATAAAAGAAAAAGTAGGAACAGGTTAAAAGGCCATAAGTTCATCAGGGAATATCATACAACTTTAAAATTAAAGAAAATTTAAGAGAAAATGACAATTTGAAGAGGTAAAATTGTGTGTGTGTGCATGTGCACATGCACACACACACACACACACACACACACACACTCACATAAATTCCAGAAGGCTACACAAGGAACCATTAAGGCTGGTAGTTTTGCAAGCTTGACTGGGTTTCTGGGAAGTAGTCTTATGCCTTTAATCCCACTTGAACTTATTCTATGTATTCACAAATGTTACTCTAAAAGTAAAACCTAGTTAATAAGAGAGCTGGCAGGTCTGGCAGAGATTGCTGACTGATTGACCCAACCTCTTTTTTGATTTCTATGAGCACACAGCCAGGATGTATTCCCTGCATTAATGCAGTCAGGGATGGAAGTGATGTGTGCCACCTCCCCTACTCCCACCCACCATGAGTGACTCCCTGAGCTGTTCCCACCACCAGCTTCTTGCAGATGATCAAGGGGACTTGGAAGCCATGTATGGAGGGAAAGAACCCAGACCAATGCCAAACCCAAAATATGTGGCATCGTATTTTGCAGTGGCAACATCTAGTGAAACTGCTTGCTCTAACAGCTGGGAAATTAGGCCCCATGGCTGGTGAGTCCTTACTCTAGGCAGAGCTGTGGGAAATAATATGTTATTTTCACTTTCTGCCTTTAGCAAATTGTAAGGAAGACATGAGCTCAAAATATTATAAGGAAGACATAAGCAGACATGGTATGTTTGCAAGCAGAAATGAAAGGGAATAAGGAAGATTCAGAAATTTGGGGACTCAAAAATTTTAGAAAATCCAATTGGTTCCATGCCACCAAAAATAAGAAATAAGATTGAAGGAAGTTCACAAAGAAATGTACTTCTTCAGCTCAGCTCTAAGGCAAAGATCTAAGGCAAAGCTCTATGCAGCTTACAACCATATGCTTTGTTACTGGTAGAATCAAGGTTGAGAGAGCAGGGGATGAGGAAATAAAACAAAAAAATCTAGCTTGAGAATATGCCTAGAAAAGAATTTTCAATATGTTAAGAGGTACAGAGAACTGACTAGAGACAAATAGATCAGAGACTTACTAAGGTTTTGTTAAGATTTATATTACCAAATAGATCATGAACCCAGCCTGAAAGCAGTTTTTAATGTCAGAGCCTTAAAACAATGCTTACTATGGTTACCCTGTCCCTGTTTCATCATTGGATATTGCAAGGAAGTGAGCAGGAAGCCGATAGCTTGCCTTTTCAATCCATAGATGGCTGGACTATAGAAAACCCTCCCAGCCTTGATGGAGAGTACTGTGTACCCCTTCCTTCTTTCAAGTCCGATATAGCAGCTATATGGCCCACAGAAAACTCTTTTCTCTAAAAACAAATAGCATTCACTCCATCTTCAACAGTCGAATGAACATATGATAGCCAGAAGGGCAGACTGTTGTAACTTACTAGCTGCTCATCTAATTCATTTCCTTTTCCCTGGGCCTAGCGCTGGATCATATGCTCCATTTCTTTTGCAGGTAGGAGTAGCCACATGACTATGTTCTAATCAGTGGAATATAGCAGCCATGATCTGCGTCACTTTAAGACTGGTGCCTGGAAACTGCCCACACCTGATGTTTGTGCTCTTATCCTGATGGGAAGGAGCATGGTGGCCTTGGAAATTGTATGCTGATGGACCAATGATGGAGAAGGAGCTTCACCATTTGAAGGAGAGCTGCCTGCTTAGAATTTGTATGAACACAAATTAACTTCTGTTGAGCTCAGCTACTAAGTTCAGGGGTCCACATGTTATAGCAGCTCATGCTACCCTGATACCAACATAGATATGCTGATAAAAGGAAATGAATAACAAGGTATAGACCAGGTTACACAATATGATTCGATTTTGTAATTTTAAAAAACACCTTTGTATGTAAAAGATTTTTTTCCAAAAGGCTACATAAGAAACAGTAAACATTTGGGGAAAGAAGACTTTATGTGATAAATTGACAAGGAGATATTTATGTAATTTTTATGTAATTTATACTAGTTTGAAAGTGTTTGGCATATATCTATACTGATTCTATAATAATTATTAAAATATGCTTATTTTTTAAATATGTTTCTTTTTGAGACATAATCTTTTGCATATTTGAAACTTTGTAAAGAATGATTAGGTGTATTAGTGCTGTTTTCATAAGGATAAGGATTAATGGAAAAGATACAGGGAGTAAGCCTTAAGTTCAGGGTGAAGTTATTTCTCAAAAACAGGTGTCCTACCTCACAAGGAGTTGTGTGCTGTCAACCAGAGGGGAAGGGGGTGCATACCAAAGAGGGTCTAAAAGGATTTCCTGCATTGAGGAAGAGGCAAGATAAACAAGTGCCTCACAGCCTTTCTCTCTGAATGTTAATATTTTTTTCCTTTTTTTTTATTTAACTTTATTTTTAATTTTTTAAAATTTACATCCAAATTAGTACATAGTGAAGCAATGATTTCAGGAGTAGATTCCTTAATGCTCCTTACCCATTTAGCCCATCCCCCCTCCCACAACCCCTCCAGAAACCCTCAGTTTGTTCTCCATATTTATGAGTCTCTTTTCTTTTGTCCCCCTCCCTGTTTTTATATTATTTTTGTTTCCCTTCCCTTATGTTCATCTGTTTTGTCTCTTAACGTCTCATATGAGTGAAGTCATATGATTTTTGTCTTTCTCTGACTAATTTCACTGAGCATAATACCCTCCAGTTCCATCCATGTAGTTGTAAATGGCAAGATTTCATTCTTTTAGATTGCTGAGTAATGCTCCATTCTATATATATATACCACATTTTCTTTATCCATTCATGCATCAATGGACATTTGGGCTCTTTCCATACTTTGGCTATTGATGATAGTGTTGCTATAAACATTGGGGTGCATGTATCCCTTCAAACAGCACACCTGTATCCCGTGGATAAATGCCTAGTAGTGCAATTATAGGGCCATATTGTAATTCTACTTTTAGTTTTTTGAGAAACCTCCATACTGTTTTCCAGAATGGCTGCACCACCTTGCATTCCCACCAACAATGCAAAAGAGTTCCTCTTTCTCTGCATCCTCGCCAACATCTGTTTTTGCCTGAGTTGTTAATGTTAGCCATTCTGACAAGTGTAAGGTGACATCTCATTGTGGTTTTGATTTGTATTTCCCTGGTGATGAGTGATGTTGAGCATTTTTTCATGTGTCGGTTGGCCATCTGGATGTCTCCTTTGGAGAAGTGTCTATTCATGCCTTTTGCCCATTTATTCACTGCATTATTTGTTTTTTGGGTGTTGAGTTTGATAAGTTCTTTATAGATTTTGGATACTAACCCTTTATCTGCTATGTCATTTGCAAATATCTTCTCCCATTCTGTTGGTTGCCTTTTGCTTTTGCTGATTGTTTCCTTCTCTGTGCAGAAGCTTTTTATTTTGATAAGTTCCCAGTAGTTCATTTTTGATTTTGTTTCCCTTGCCTCTGGAGATGTATTGAGTAAGAAATTGCTGCGGGCAAGATCAAAGTGGTTTTTGCCTACTTTCTCCTCGAGGATTTTGATGGCTTCCTGTCTTACATTGAGGTCTTTCATCCACTTTGAGTTTATTTTTGTGTATGGTGTAAGAAAGTGGTCCAGGTTAATTCTTCTGCATGTCGCTGTCCAGTTTTCCCAGCACCACTTGCTGAAGAGACTGTCTTTATGCCATTGGATATTCTTTCCTGTTTTGTCAAAGATTAGTTGGCCATATGTTTGTGGGTCCATTTCTGGGTTCTCTATTCTACTCCATTGATCTGAGTGTCTGTTATTCTGCCAGTACCATACTGTCTTGATGATTACAGGTTTGTAGTATAGTTTGAAGTCTGGGATTGTGATGCCTCCTGCTTTGGTTTTCTTTTTCAAGATTGCTTTGGCTATTCAGGGTCTTTTCTGTTTCCATACAAACTTTAGGATTATTTGTTCTATCTCTGTGAAGAATGCTGGTGTTACTTTGATAGGGATCACGTTGAATATGTAGATTGCTTTGAATAGTATTGACATTTTAACAATATTTTTTCTTCCTATCCAGGAGCATGGAATCTTTTTCCACTTTTTTGTGTCTTCTTCCATTTCTTTCATAAGCTTTCAATACTTTTCAGTGTATAGATTTTTCACCTCTTTGGTTAGATTTATTCCTAGGTATTTTATGGTTTTTGTGCAACTATAAATGGGATCAATTCCTTGATTTATCTTTCTGTCACTTCATTGTGGTGTATAGGAATGCAACCAATTTCTGTGCATTGATTTTATATCCTGCAACTTTGCTCAATTCATGAATCAGTTCTAGCAGTTATTTGGTAGAATCTTTTGGGTTTTCCATATAGAGTATCATGTCATCTGAGAAGAGGGAAAGTTTGACCTCTTCCTGGCTGATTTGGATGCTTTTTATTTCTTTGTGTTGTCTGACTGCAGAGGCTAAGACTTCCAATACTATGTTGAATAACAGTGGCGAGAGTGGTCATCCCTGTCGTTTTCCTGACCTTAGGGAGAAAGCTCTCAGTTTTTCCCCATTGAGGATGATAGTAGAGTTGGGTGGTTCATATATGGCTTTTATCATCTTGAGGTATGCTCTTTCTATCCCTACTTTCTTGAGGGTTTTTATCAAGAAATGATGCTGTATTTTGTCAAATGCTTTCTCTGCATCGATTGAGAGGATCATATGGTTCTTGTCCTTTCTTTTATTGATGTGATGAATCACGTTAATTGTTTTGCAGGTATTGAACCAGCCCTGCATCCCAGGTATAAATCCCACATGGTCGTGGTGAATAATTTTTTTAATGTATTGTTGGATCCAGTTGGCTAACATCTTGTTGAGGATTTTGCATCCATGTTCATCAGGGAAATTGGTCTATAGTTCTCGTTTTAGTCAAGTCTCTGTCTGGTCTTGGAATCAGGGTAATAGTGGCTTCATAGAAAGAGTTTGGAAGTTTCCCTTCCATTTCTATTTTTTGGAACATCTTCAAAAGACTAGGTGTTAACTCTTCCTTAAATGTTTGGTAGAATTCCCCTGGAAAGCCATCTGGCCTTGGACTCTTGTTTTTTTGGCAGATTTTTGATTACTAATTCAATTTCCTTACTGGTTATGGGTCTGTTCAAATTTTCTATTTCTTCCTGTTTCAGTTTTGGTAGTGTATATGTTTCTAGGAATTTGTCCATTTCTTCCAGATTGCCCATTTTATTGGCATATAATTGCTCATAATATTCTCTTATTAGTGTCTTTATTTCTGCTGTGTTGGTTGGAATTTCTCCTCTTTCATTCTTGATTTTATTTATTTGGGTCCTTTCCGTTTTCTTCTTGACCAAACTGGCTAGTGGTTTATCAATTTCGTTAATTCTTTCAAAGAACCAGCTTCTGGTTTCATTGATCTGTTCTACTGTTTTTTTGGTTTCAATAACATTAATTTCTGATCCAATATTTATTATTTCCTGTCTTCTGCTGGTTTTGGCTTTCATTTGTTGTTCTTTTTCCAGCTCCTTGAGGCATAAGGTTAGGTTGTGTATCTGAGATCTTTCTTCCTTCTTTAGGAAGGCCTGGATTGCTATATATTGTCCCCTTATGACTGCCTTTGCTGCATCCCAGAGGTTTTGGGTTGTGGTGCTATCATTTTCATTGACTTCCATATACTTTTTAATTTCTTCTTTAACTGCTTGGTTAGCCCATTCATTCTTTAGTAGGATGTTCTTCAGTCTCCAAGTATTTCTTAACTTTCCAAATTTTTTCTTGTGGTGATTTCAAGTTTCATAGCATTGTGGTCTGAAAATATGCATGGTATAATCTCGGTCTTCTTGTACTTACTTAGGGCTGATTTGTGTCCCAGTATCTGGTCTATTCTGGAGAATGTTCCATGTGCACTGGAGAAGAATGTATATTCTGCTGCTTTAGGATGAAATGTTCTGAATATATCTGTTAAGTCCATCTGGTCCAATGTGTCATTCAAAGCCATTGTTTCCTTGTTGATTTTTTGATTAGATGATCTGTCCATGGGGTGTTGAAGTCTCCTACTATTATGGTATTACTATCGATGAGTTTCTTTATGTTTGTGATTAATTGATTTATATATTTGGGTGCTCCACATTTGGCGCATACATGTTTACAATTGTTAGGTCTTCTTGGTCTATAGACCCCTTGATTATGATATAATCCCGTTCTGCATCTCTTGATACAGTCTTTAAAGTCTAGATTGTCTGATATAAGTATGGCTACTGCGGCTTTCTTTTGTTGACCATTAGCATGATAGATGGTTCTCCATCCCCTTATTTTTGATCTGTAGGTGTCTTTAGGTCTAAAGTGGGTCTCTTGTAAACAGCATATAGATGGATCTTGTTTTCTTATCCATTCTGTTACCCTATGTCTTTTGATTGGAACATTGAGTCCATTGACCTTTAGAGTGAGTGCTGAAAGATATGAATTTATTGCCATTATGATGCTTGTAGAGTTGGAGTTTCTGGTGGTGTGCTCTGGTCTTTTCTAATCTTTTGTTGCTTTTGGTATTTATTTATTTATTTATATTTTTATCTTTTCTCCCCTCAGGAAGTCCCCCTAAAATTTCTTGCAGGGCTGGTTTAGTGGTCAAAAACTCCTTTAATTTTTGTTTGTCTGGGAAACTTTTTATCTCTCCTTCTATTTTGAATGACGGCCTTGCTGGATAAAGAATTCTTGGCTGCATATTTTTCTGAATCCGCACACTGAATATATCCCACCATTCCTTTCTGGCCTGCTAGGTTTCTGTGGATAGGTCTGCTGCATACCTGATCTGTCTTCCCTTGTAGGTTAAGGATTTTTTTCCCTTGCTGCTTTCATGATTCTCTCCTCGCCTGAGTATTTTGTGAATTTAACTATGATATGCCTTGTTGATGGTCGGTTTTTGTTGAATCTAATGGGAGTCCTCTGTGCTTCCTGGATTTTGATGTCTGTGTCTTTTCCCAGGTTAGGAAAGTTTTCTGCTATGATTTGTTCAAATAACCTTTCTACCCATATTTACCTCTCTTCCTCTTCTGGGACCCCTATGATTCTGTTGTTCTTTTTAATGAGTCATTGATTTCTCTAATTCTTAAATCGTGCTCTTTTGCCTTAATCTCCCTCTTTTTTTCTGCTTTATTCTCTATAAATTTGTCTCTCTTCTGCCTTGTCCATCCTGCCGCTGCGGCATCCATCCGTGATTACAGCTCAGTTATCACATTTTTAATTTCATTTTTACTATGTTTTACTTCTTTTATCTATGAAGAAAGGGATTCTAATCTATTTTCAACTCCAGATAGTATTCTTATTATCATGATTCTAAATTCTGGTTCAGACATCTTGCTTGTGTCTGTGTTGGTTAAATCCCTGGCTGTTGTTTCTTCATGCTCTTTCTTTTGGGGTGAATTCCTTCGTTTTGTCATTTTGAAGGGAGAAAAGGAATTAATGAGGTAGAAAAATTGAAATAAAAAATTAAAATTAAAAAAATATTAATGTTAAAAATTAAAAACACACCCACACAAAAATCGAATAGATGATGCTAGGTGGTAGGTATGTTTTGGTCTTGGTGTAGAAACTGGTTTGAAAGATTAGAGAAACAAACAAAAAAAGGGGGGGGAGAGAAAGAAAAAAAATGAAATCGTTGGAGAATTTGAAAAAATGAATACACTAACGTAGACTAAAATACACAAAGTAGAGAATATAGTAGAAAAAAATTATAGAAAAATATTTTTAATAAACATTAAAAATAAATATGAATATTTTCATTTTCTGTATTTATGAAAAAAGAAAGGAAATGAAAAAGAGAAAAAAGATATAAAAAGAAAAAAGGAAAAGCCAAAAAAAATAAATCGTTTAAAAATTTGAAAAAGTGAATACACTGTAGTAGACTGAAATAAAATGATGAGAGTAAGACAGAATTTGAAAAAATTACATGAAAGGAAAAAATATAGTAATAAAATTAAAGACACATTTTTAATAAAAATTGAAAATAAAAATGAATTTTTCTCTTTCTGTATTCAAGAAAAAGAAAGGAATTGTAAAAGAGAAAAAGCAAAAAGTGAGAAAAAAAATTGAATAGATGAACCTGCTAACAGATTGAAGTAAGACTGAAATTGCTTCGTTTTTCCCCTAGCAGTCAGTCTATGTAGCTCTTTATAGTCCATAGATTAAGCCAGTGGTGAGATTGGTGTTCTTGAAGAGCAAAGTTGGCCCAGTTGGGTGGGGTTTGGTGTAACAGTTCCACTCTCCCCTAGATGGCGCTGCTGGCCTACTGGGGTGGATTGTTGCAGTGCTTGTCCGTGCGCATGTGCATGCGTGGAAGCGGTGAAAAATGGCGCCACCCAGCCACCCAGTCTGTTCTCCCGGATCAGCAGTCGCACTCCAGTCCTCCGTCTTCAGCTCTCATCCACTCCCTGCTTCTCCACTCTCTGTGACCAGGCCCCAGGCAGTACCTCTCTCCCAAGTTTTGTCCCAGATGTGGCTTTTTTCCCCGGCCCCTTACTTCCGAAGGACTGCGGCTTTGACCCGCTCCACCCCTCTGCGGGAGGGTCTCACCGAGCATTGGCTCAATGAGCAATGGCCAAATGTTGGCTGCACCCAGGAATGCCTGCTGGATCCTGCTGTTGCCGGTGCCCTGAGACTGCAACCAGGTGTCAGCCCACCCCCCAAAAAAATCGCGAGACAGTGTAGCCTCAGCATTTCAAAGACCATGGAAAATTGCAACACACATCTGACACCAGGCTTCACCCTCAACAACTTGCCCCAGCACCAGTGAATGTGGCTGCCTTCTGGGGTCTGCTGGGACCAGGTGGCTTTAACAGTCTCTACCCAATATCCTTCCAGCAGTGGAACCACGTTTCCCCATGTGGCCCGAGAACTTCCTGGACCCCACTCTGCTCCTGGGGATTCACCCTTCCCACCAGAGCACCGCCGGGTATCGAGCTGCTGAGTTGCAGCCTTTGCACTCCCCTTGTTTACAGTCTTGATGGAATTTAAACCCTCTCCTTTCTTCTTTCTCCCTTTTTAGTTTAGTCCCTGCAGCTGTTTCCAATTTTCCACTTTCTCTTCAGCTGCTTTTGGGGAGAGGTGCTTTTCCCGTATGCGCCCCCCCCCCATTCTCTGTCTTCTCTTTGCCTGCAAAGGGGTTTCCCTACCTTTCAGGGCTTCTTTCTCCCCATGTTCAGCTCTTCGTGTCACATACCTGCTGAATTCTGTGGTTCAGGTTATGCAGATTGTTGTGTTAATCTTCCAATCAGTTTTCTAGGTGTGTAGGATAGTTTAGTGTTGGTCTGGCTGTATTTCATGGACATGAGACACACAAAAAGCATCCATGCTGTTCTGCCTTCTTGGCTCCTCTCCTCAGAATGTTAGTATTTTCCATACAGCTCATTTCAAAACTGAGGAAGCTTTTAAGATCTGAGGCAGAGTCCTGGGTACTCCAGCTTCCTGTGATGCCTCCCAATGGTCCCAATAAAGGATACAGATCTTGCACCACCAGTGACTCTTAACAACACACCTGCAACCATTCACAGTACACCAGTTCTGTCACCCAAGTCCATAGCCCTCACCAGCTTGGCAGCACAAAAATGGTCTTTGAAGGGCCCAATTCATGGTGCTAACCAGTGATTATGAAAGCAGCTCTTCACCTTCAGCCCCCAGGTGTCCCCAGGACCCTGATTCCTGTTCCTCTGTCATAGCTGATAGCTATCATCAGCATGGCATAGGCCAGGGCACAGGAGTGACCTGGGAAATAAGTACAGAGGGATGGAGGCCAGCACTGGGCAGAGGTGGTAGCAGGCTGTCCAAGCAGCCACAGGATGGGGATCCTCTGTGCCTGAACAGAACAGACTGTGGATTCTCTAAAATCTGGAGTCCATGATAGCACAGGCCACTTTAAGACATTAGTGGAGTGGAAAGAAGGATAACACTGGAATTGGGGATAATGAAAGCAGAATTTTCTGAATTCCCTCATAGCTGAGACATTAAAGGATTTACTAATTACCAGGAAACAGAATTGGAAGTTATCCACAACCTTCACTATATATCCTATTATGGTTTGTCATATATCATAGAGCCTTAGTGATATATGGATTAAACATAGTAATTTATTAGTTAATCCTAAAAGCTTTTACTGAGTGCCCCTTAAATATCAAGGATGACATTGGCCTGATGAGGAGGAAAGAACATAATTCTCCCCTTTGATGTACAGGGCTCTGAAGAGCCACCAAGGACTGTCTGGGGAGGTGAAGGTCCCATAAGCAACACCTGACCTCACTGAAACTCAGTGTCAGAGACATGAGCTCCATATTCTAGAACTTCTCAGGGAATAACAATGGAGGTATCTGGACCTCACAGACCACATGACTACTGTGTCCCATTTTTGAGGACCATGATAGCACCCTAGGTAATCAGGCCGTGTGCAATGAAAACTTCTGCTAGTATTGGGCCCATGTGCTGCACTGAATCCTGTCCCTAATAACTTTACAAGCTTGCTAAGGAGAGAAAAGACTAAATGAGATAAGAAATTAGAAGAAAAGTGCCTCAGAGAACATAGAATTGACCATAACAATGATTCCATATGACCTTAATCCCAAAACAGAGTTGAATGAAGGAACAATGGTATGCAGATCTGGGGGCCAACAAACCCATCAGTGGTAAGAACAGCAAGGGCTGGCATGGCTTATATAGGAGATGTCAGGTGTCCCATTGCATCCAGAGGTTGCTTTCAGTGGAAGGACACGGAGTATCCCTTGGTCACACCTGTGTCCCCAGAGAAGGTGGGCAGCACCACAAATGTTAAATCATCTAGTGACATTGTTGTTTGGGGAACACAGAAGATGGTCCTGATCTTTACATTTTTCATCTATTTCACTAAGAAGGTAAACACAGGTGTGCTTCGAATTAATAGAAGGTAGAAGAGGTCTTTTTTCATGTCTGCATTACAAGGACAATAAATATTGGTTTTATTTGACATCCACTGGAAATAGTTTTAAAACGCTATCACAGGAGCACACAGATGGCTCAGCTGGTTAAGCAGACAACTCTTGATCTCTGCTCAGGTCATGATCTCATTGTTCCTGAGATCAAGTCATGCTTTGGGTTCTGTACTGATGGTGTGGAGCCTGCTTGGGTTTCTCTTTCTCCCTCTCTCTCTCTGTCCCTTACCCACTCTCACATGTTTGTTCTCTCTCTCTCTCTCAAAATAATAATTAATGATAATAATAATAAACTTTAAAAATAAATAAATAAAAATAAAATGTTATCACATAAGATAAAGACCCTTTTATAGGAATCCCCCTCCCACAGAGGAACTGTGTAAGACTCCAGAATAAGAGTGCCTGACACATTTTAATTAAATGCAGCACACAGGTCATTATGCCAGCAAATATATTTTGTAACTGTTGGAGAAATGAAAAAAGCATTTCTGTTCCACAATACAACAGAGGGAGAATCATCCTTCCTGGATAGACAAGGGTATGATTTGAACCCAAATGTTTTCCCTCTTTCTCCCCTGTCTTTGACATGCTTGTCAAGGGCCATTTTCTGGTCTCAATATGTGTCAAGTTATAAAATATATATTTAGGGAAAATGCTTCAAAACTAGCACTGCATATAAGGCAAACATTCTTTCCTCCTCTGCCTCAAATACCATCAAATTGTGATGTCATCTACAAACTAACCCCAGCTCTTTCCTGGGACTTCAACGTGAATTGGAACTGTCGGTCCACTCATGTTCTCAACAACCAGCCTGCTCTGCAGCTGTCATTGGCCTTCCTTTCATTTCCCGGGAGCAGGTGGGGGAATGCCACAGGCATGCATGACTGACCCTTTCATATACATGTTTTTACCTGGGGACAAGGACAGGGGAACATGTCCTCCATTTCCCACTCATAAAGTCAGGTGTCAAGGCAGGGAGATGGCTTGTCAGGTTAAGGAAGCTTTCTAGCTTATTTCACCATGTAGAGGGTGCACCAGTCATTTAGATTAGCATAAAATATCCTGGCAGATCAATCATATGAACACATTTATATGCTATGTTTGTCCCATTGTGCTCAAGAATCAATACCACATCGATTCATACTTAATTGTTCTTGAATAGATCCATGTATGTTAGGCCTGTATTTGTACATCAATTGACAGCTACTATGGAGAGGGGAACATGTATCCCAGCTTTCCTGGCACCAGGTGGTATGGGACAGGCAGCGTGCATTACTAGAAAGAACACTCCATTAGGGTTGAAAAGACCTGGATTCGTATCTCATTTTAAAAATTATTTGTGGGAAGGGGCCAAGATGGCAGAGCAGCATGGAAGGTTTTTTTTGCATCTCTCATCCCTAGAATACAGCCATATCAACACTAAGCCTTCTTGCACACCTAGAAAACTGATTTGAGGATTAACATAACAATCTGCAAAACCTGAACCACAGAAGTTGGCAGGTACACAGGGCAGAGAGGTGAACTGGAGAGAGAGAAGCCACAGAGGGCAGAAACTTGTTTCTGCTTGTGGAGAGAGGACAGAGATGGGGGAGAGTATGGGAAAAGCACTTCCCTAAAAAAAACAGCTAGAGAGAAATTGGAAAAGTGGAAACAGCCACAGGGACTGAACTAAAAAGGAGAAAGGAGAGGGTTTAAATACCATTAAGACTCTATAAGCGGGGAGTGCAGAGTCTTAAATTCAATGCCAGGCAGTGCTTTGGTGGGAAGAGCAAATCCCCAGGAGCAGACAGTGATGTCCAAGGGGTCCTCGGGGCACATGGGGAGAGGCAGTTCCCCAGCTAGAAGGGGTAGAGGATGTGCAGCCACTCCACAGGCAAAGGTCCCAGCAGACCCAGAGAACAACCACATTCTCTGGTGTTGGAACAAGGGTGTGAAAGGTGAAGCCTGGCATCATATGTGTGTTGTGATTTTCCATAAATCCTGAACTTCTGCTGCCACAAGATCCGGTGAAATGTGTCTGGTGTGGGCTGGCACCTGGCCGCAGTCTCTGGGCATCAGCAGCAGTGCAGTCTCATGAACGTTCCTGGGGGTGGGCCAGCACCTGGCTATTGCTCATTGAGACACTCCCCCAGAAGGTCAGAGAGGTTCAAAGCTGCAGTCCCTCAAAAGTGAGGGTTTGGGAAACACAGTCCCATCTAAGATAAAATTCAGGAGGAAGGTGTCACCTGGCAGCCTGATGGCTTGGTCACACAGTGTTGAAGCAGGGAGTGGATGGAAGCCAGACACAAAGGAGGGGTGCTTGATTGCCAGTCATGGAGAGCATAGAGTTCTGTGACACCATTTTCACCCCTCCCATGCATGCACATACACGTCCATACACACCACAGCAATCCACCCCAATAAGCTAAACAGCACCATCTCATGGTGAACAAAGCCATTAGCTAAACCCGGCCCAACTGGGCCAACAGCACTCTTGAAAAACAAGTCTCCCTGCCTGCTTAGTTTATAAGATAAAGTGTTTCATAGCTTGACTTCTACAAGAAACCAGAAGTCACTTCAATTGTACTTCACTCTGTTCACTAGTCCTTTTATTCAATTTCTTTTATTTTCTTTTCTTCTTCTTGAATACAGAAAGAGAAAATATCTATTTTGATTATCCATTTTTATTAAAAAGATTTTTCTTTAAACTTTTCTACTATATTTTTACTTTTTTGTAAATTTTTAGTTCTATTTTACTTTCATCTTTTCCTTTTATTCTATTATACTGTATTCACTTTTTCAAATTTTCAACTGTTTTACCTTTTTTCTTTTTTCCTTTTTCCTTTTTTTAAATTTTTTTTATCTTTCCCTTTTTTCTCCAATCTATCAAGCTTCTTTCAACAAAGAGAACAAAACAGATCTAGGATCTACCATTCGTTATTTGATTTCTTTGTGTTGTTTTTAATTTTTTAATTTCAATTTTTTTTACTTTATTAATTCATTTTCTTCATCCAAAATGAAAAAATGAAGGAATTCATCCCAAAAGAAAGAACAGAAAGAAATGAAAGTCAGGCACTTAATCAACACAGATACAAGCAAGATGTCCGAACCAGAATTTAGAATCACAATAATAAGAATATTAGCTGGGGTTGAAAATAGATTAGAATCCCTCTGTGGACATAAAAGAAGTAAAAGCTAGTCAGGATGAAATAAAAAATGCTATAAGTGAACCACAGTCTCAAAAGGTGCCATGGCGGCAAGGATGGATGAAGCAAAGCACTGAATCAGTGATATAGAGGACAAACTTATGGAGAATAATAGAGCAGAAAAAAAAAATAGGGACACTAAGGCAAAAGAGCATGAAATAAAAATTAGAGAACTCAGTGACTCATTAAAAAGGAATAACATCAGAATTATAGGGGCCCCAGAAGAGAGAAAAAAAGAGAGAGAAAATTTATGTGAGCAAATCATAACAAAAACTTTTCTAACTTGGGGAAAGACACAGATATCAAAATCTAGGAACAACAGAGGACTCCCATTAGATTCAACAAATATTGACCATCAACAAGGCATATCATAGTCAAATTCACAAAATACTAAGGCAAGGAAAGAATCATGAAAGCAGCAAGGGGGAAAAAGTCCTTAACCTACAAGGGAAGGCAGATCCAGTTCACAGCATACCTATCCACAGAAACTTGGCAGGCCAGAAAGTAGTGGCAGGATATATTCATTATTCTGAATTGGAAAAAAATATGCAGCCAAGAAATCTTTATCCAGCAAGGCTGTCATTCAAAATAGAAGGAGAGATAAAAAGTTTTTCAAACAAAAAACTAAAGGAGTTCATGACCACTAAACCAGCCCTGCAAGAAATTTTAAGGGAGACTTTCTTTTTTTTTTATGTTTATTATTATTTTTTTCAATATATGAAGTTTATTGTCAAATTGGTTTCCATACAAGACCCAGTGCTCATCCCAAAAGTGCTCGCCCTCCTCAATACTTTAAGGGAGACTTTCTAAGGGGGGGGGGGGAAGATGGGGAAAAAAAGCCAAAAAAAACCCCAAAAGCAACAAAGACTAAAAAGGACCAGAGAACACTACCAGAAACTCCAACTCTACAGGCGAAATAATGGCAATAAGTTCATATATTTCAATACTCACTCTAAACATCAATGGTCTAAGGGCTCCAATTAAAAGACACAGGGTAACAGAATGGATAAGAAAACAAGATCCATCTATATGCTGTTTACAAGAGACCCATTTTAGGTGTAAAGACACCTTCAGACTGGAAATAAGGGGATGGAGAACCATCTATTATACTAATGGTTGCAAAAAGAAAGCTAGAATAGCCATACTTAATCAGACAATCTAGATTTTAAAATAAAGACTGTAACGAGTTATGAAGAAAGGAATTATATCATAATTAAGGGGTCTATCCACTAGAATACCTAACAACTGTAAACATTTGTGCTCCAAACGTGGAAGAACCCAAATATATAAATCAACTAATCATAAACATAAAGAAACTCATTGATAATAATATCATAATAATAGGGGACTTCAACACCCCACTTACAACAATGGACAGATCATCTGAACAGAAAATCAACAAAGAAACAATAGCTTTGAATGACAGACTGGACCAGATGAACTTAACAGATATATTCAGAACATTTCATCCTGAAGCAGCAGAATATGCATTCTTCTCAAGTGCACAGGGAACATGCTCCAGAATAGATCACATACTGGGACACAAATCAGCCCTCAACAAGTACAAAGAGATTGAGATCATACTCTGCATATTTTCAGGCCACAAGACTGTGAAACTCGAAATCAACCACAAGAAAAAATTTGGAAAGATAACAAATACTTGGAAACTAAAGAACATCCTATTAAGAGTGAATGGGATAACCAAAAAATTAAGGCAGAAATTAAAAGGTACATAGAAGCCCATGGAAATGATAACACCACAACCCAAAATCTCTGCAATGCAGCAAAGGCAATCATAAGAGGGAAGCTTATAGCAATCCAGGCCTTCTTAAAGAAGGAAGAAAGGTCTCAGATACACAACCTTACACCTTAAAGAGCTGGAAAAAGAACAGCAAATAAAAATCCCAAACCAGCAGAAGACAGGAAATAATGAAGATTAGAGCAGAAATCAATGCTATGGAAAGAAAAAAACAAACAAAACAAAACAAAACAAAACAAAACAAAACAGTAGAACATATCAATGAAACCAGGAGCTGGTTCTTTGAAAGAATGAACAAGGTTGATAAACCCCTAGCCAGTCTGATCAAAAATAAACAGGAAAGGATAAAATCAAGAATGAAAGAGGAGAGATCACAACCAATACTCCAGAAATATAAACAATAATACAAGAATATTAGGAGCAATTGTACACCAATAAAATGGGCAATCTGGAAGAAATGGACAAATTCCTAGAACATGTAAACTACCAAAACTGAATCAGGAAGAAATAGAAAATTTGAACAGACCCATAACCAGTAAAGAAATTGAATTAGTAATCAAAAATCTGCCAAAAAACAAGAATCCAGGGCCAGATGGCTTTCCAGGGGGATTCTACCAAACATTTAAAGAAGAGTTCACACCTATTCTTTTGAAGCTGTTCCAAAAAATAGAAATGGAAGGAAACTTCCAAACTCATGGTATGAAGCCAGCATTACCTTGATTGCAAAACCAGACAAAGACCCCTCTAAAAAGGATAACTACAAACCAATTTCCATGATGAACATGGATGCAAAATTCCTCAACAAGATACTAGCCAACCAGATCCAACAATACATTAAAAAAAATTATTGAGTGGAGGGAAGATGGCGGCGTAGGAGGACGCTGGGCTCACCGCGCGTCCTGCTGATCACTTAGATTCCAGATACACCTGCCTAAATAACCCAGAACCACCAGAGGATTAGCAGAAAGGAGTCTCCGGAGCCAAGCGCAGACGAGAGGCCCACAGAAGAGGGTAGGAAGGGCGGCGAGGCGGTGCGCGCTCCACGGACTGGCGGGAGGGAGCCAGGGCAGAGGGGCGGCTCACCGGCCAAGCAGAGCCCCTGAGTCTGACTGGCAAAAGCTGAGGGGCCTGACAGACTGTGTTCCGACAGCAAGCACGACATAGCGTCTGGGAGGTCATAAGTTAACAGCTCTGCTCAGAAAGCGGGAAGGCTGGAGGACAAAGGGAGGGAGAGCTGCTGAGCCCCCAGACGACAGAGCTCAGTTTGGCAGGGAACAAAGGCGCTCGCCAACGCCATCTCCCCCGCCCATCCCCCAGCCAAAATCCCAAAGGGAACCAGTTCCTGCCAGGGAACTTGCTCCCTCCGCGCAAGCACCCAACTCTGTGCTTCTGCGGAGCCAAACCTCCGGCAGCTGATCTGACTCCCTCCCGCTGCCACAGCGGATCCTCCTGAAGCGGATCACCTAAGGAGAAGCGAGCTAAGCCTGCCCCTTCTGCCCCCGTGCACCTTGACTACCCACCCCAGCTAATACGCCAGATCCCCAGCACCACAAGCCTGGCAGTGTGCAAGTAGCCCAGACGGGCCATGCCACCCCACAGTGAATCCCGCCCCTAGGAGAGGGGAAGAGAAGGCACACACCAGTCTGACTACGGCCCCAGCGGTATGCTGGGGGAAGATATCAGGTCTGACTGCGGCCCTGCCCACCATCTCCAGTTATACACCACAGCACAGGGGAAGTGCCCTGCAGGTCCTCACCACTCCAGGGACTATCCAAAATGACCAAACGGAAGAATTCCCCTCAGAAGAATCTCCAGGAAATAACAACAGCTAATGAACTGATCAAAAAGGATTTAAATAATATAACAGAAAGTGAATTTAGAATAATAGTCATAAAATTAACCACTGGGCTTGAAAACAGTATAGAGGACAGCAGAGAATCTCTTGCTACAGAGATCAAGGGACTAAGGAACAGTCATGAGGAGCTGAAAAGCGCTTTAAACAAAATGCAAAACAAAATGGAAATGACGACAGCTCGGATTGAAGAGGCAGAGGAGAGAATAGGTGAACTACAAGATAAAGTTATGGAAAAAGAGGAAGCTGAGAGAAAGAGAGATAAAAAAAATCCAGGAATATGAGGGGAAAATTAGAGAACTAAGTGATACACTAAAAAGAAATAATATACGCATAATTGGTATCCCAGAGGAGGAAGAGAGAGGGAAAGGTGCTGAAGGGGTATTTGAAGAAATTATAGCTGAGAACTTCCCTGAACTGGGGAAGGAAAAAGGCATTGAAATCCAAGAGGCACGGAGAACTCCCTTCAGACGTAACTTGAATCGATCTTCTGCACGACATATCATAGTGAAACTGGCAAAATACAAGGATAAAGAGAAAATTCTGAAAGCAGCAAGGGATAAACGTACCCTCACATATAAAGGGAGACCTATAAGACTCGTGACTGATCTCTCTTTTGAAACTTGGCAGGCCAGAAAGGATTGGCACGATATCTTCAGTGTGCGAAACAGAAAAAATATGCAGCCGGGAATCCTTTATCCAGCAAGTCTGTCATTTAGAATAGAAGGAGAGACAAAGGTCTTCCCAAACAAACAAAAACTGAAGGAATTTGTCCCCACTAAACCAGCCCTACAAGAGATCCTAAGGGGGATCCTGTGAGACAAAGTACCAGAGACATCACTACAAGCATAAAACATACAGACATCACAATGACTCTAAACCCGTATCTTTCTATAATAACACTGAATGTAAATGGATTAAATGCGCCCACCAAAAGACATAGGGTATCAGAATGGATAAAAAAACAAGACCCATCTATTTGCTGTCTACAAGAGACTCATTTTAGATCTGAGGACACCTTTAGATTGAGAGTGAGGGGATGGAGAACTATTTATCATGCTACTGGAAGCCAAAAGAAAGCTGGAGTAGCCATACTTATATCAGACAAACTAGACTTTAAATTAAAGGCTGTAAAAAATAAATAAATAAATAAATAAATAAATAAATTAATTAATTAAAGGCTGTAACAAGAGATGAAGAAGGGCATTATATAATACTCACAGGGTCTATCCATCAGGAAGAGCTAACAATTATAAATGTCTATGCGCCGAATACCGGAGCCCCCAAATATATAAAACAATTACTCATAAACATAAGCAACCTTATTGATAAGAATGTGGTCATTGCAGGGGACTTTACACGCCACTTACAGAAATGGATAGATCATCTAGACACACGGTCAATAAAGAAACAAGGGCCCTGAAGGATACATTGGATCAGATGGACTTGACAGATATATTTAGAACTCTGCATCCCAAAGCAACACAATATACTTTCTTCTCGAGTGCACATGGAACATTCTCCAAGATAGATCATATACTGGGTCACAAAACAGCCCTTCATAAGTTTACAAGAATTGAAATTATACCATGCATACTTTCAGACCACAATGCTATGAAGCTTGAAATCAACCACAGGAAAAAGTCTGGAAAACCTCCAAAAGCATGGAGGTTAAAGAACACCCTACTAACGAATGAGTGGGTCAACCAGGCAATTAGAGAAGAAATTAAAAAATATATGAAAACAAACGAAAATGAAAATACAACAATCCAAATGCTTTGGGATGCAGCGAAGGCAGTCCTGAGAGGAAAATACATTGCAATCCAGGCCTATCTCAAGAAACAAGAAAAATCCCCAATACAAAATCTAATAGCACACCTAAAGGAAATAGAAGCAGAAGAGCAAAGGCAGCCTAAACCCAGCAGAAGAAGAGAAATAATAAAGATCAGAGCAGAAATAAACAATATAGAATCTAAAAAAACGGTAGAGCAGATCAACGAAACCAAGAGTTGGTTTTTTGAAAAAATAAACAAAATTGACAAACCTCTAGCCAGGCTTCTCAAAAAGAAAAGGGAGATGACCCAAATAGATAAAATCATGAATGAAAATGGAATTATTACAACCAATCCCTCAGAGATACAAGCAATTATCAGGGAATACTATGAAAAATTATATGCCAACAAACTGGACAACCTGGAAGAAATGGACAAATTCCTAAACACCCACACTCTTCCAAAAGTCAATCAGGAGGAAATAGAAAGCTTGAACAGACCCATAACCAGCGAAGAAATTGAATCGGTTATCAAAAATCTCCCAACAAATAAGAGTCCAGGACCAGATGGCTTCCCAGGGGAGTTCTACCAGATGTTTATTTTTTTATTTTTATTTATATTTTTTATTATTTATTTATTTATTTTTATTTTTTTTTTTTAATATATGAAATTTGCTGTCAAATTGGTCTCCATACAACACCCAGTGCTCATCCCAAAAGGTGCCCTCCTCAATACCCATCACCCACCCTCCCCTCCCTCCCACCCCCCATCAACCCTCAGTTTGTTCTCAGTTTTTAACAGTCTCTTATGCTTTGGTTCTCTCCCACTCTAACCTCTTTTTTTTTTTTTTTCCTTCCCCTCCCCCGTGGGTTTCTGTTACGTTTCTCAGGATCCACATGAGTGAAAACATATGGTATCTGTCTTTCTCTGTATGGCTTATTTCACTTAGCATCACACTCTCCAGTTCCATCCACGTTGCTACAAAAGGCCATATTTCATTTTTTCTCATTGCCACGTAGTATTCCATTGTGTATATAAACCACAATTTCTTTATCCATTCATCAGTCGATGGACATTTAGGCTCTTTCCATAATTTGGCTATTGTTGAGAGTGCTGCTATAAACATTGGGGTACAAGTGCCCCTATGCATCAGTACTCCTGTATCCCTTGGATAAATTCCTAGCGGTGCTATTGCTGGGTCATAGGGTAGGTCTAGTTTTCATTTTCTGAGGAACCTCCACACTGCTTTCCAGAGCGGCTGCACCAATTTGCATTCCCACCAACAGTGCAAGAGGGTTCCCATTTCTCCACATCCTCTCCAGCATCTATAGTCTCCTGATTTCTTCATTTTGGCCACTCTGACTGGAGTGAGGTGATATCTGAGTGTGGTTTTGATTTGTATTTCCCTGATAAGGAGCGACGTTGAACATCTTTCCATGTACCTGTTGGCCATCCAGATGTATTCTTTGGAGAAGTGTCTATTCATGTTTTCTGCCCATTTCTTCACTGGGTTATTTGTTTTTCGGGTGTGGAGTTTGATGAGCTCTTTATAGATTTTGGATACTAGCCCTTTGTCTGATATGTCATTTGCAAATATCTTTTCCCATTCCGTTGGTTGCCTTTTAGTTTTGTTGGTTGTTTCCTTTGCTGTGCAGAAGCTTTTTATCTTCATAAGGTCCCAGTAATTCACTTTTGCTTTTAATTCCCTTGCTTTTGGGGATATGCCGAGTAAGAGATTGCTACGGCTGAGGTCAGAGAGGTCTTTTCCTGCTTTCTCCTCTAAGGTTTTGATGGTTTCCTGTCTCACATTCAGGTCCTTTATCCATTTTGAGTTTATTTTTGTGAATGGTGTGAGAAAGTGGTCTAGTTTCAACCTTCTGCATGTTGCTGTCCAGTTCTCCCAGCACCATTTGTTAAAGAGACTGTCTTTTTTCCATTGGATATTCTTTCCTGCTTTGTCAAAGATTAGTTGGCCACACGTTTGTGGGTCTAGTTCTGGGGTTTCTATTCTATTCCATTGGTCTATGTGTCTGTTTTTGTGCCATCCACCAGATGTTTAAAGCAGAGATAATACCTATCCTTCTCAAGCTATTCCAAGAAATAGAAAGGGAAGGAAAACTTCCAGACTCATTCTATGAAGCCAGTATTACTTTGATTCCTAAACCAGACAGAGACCCAGTAAAAAAAGAGAACTACAGGCCAATATCCCTGATGAATATGGATGCAAAAATTCTCAATAAGATACTAGCAAATCCAATTCAATGGCATATAAAAAGAATTATTCACCATGATCAAGTGGGATTCATTCCTGGGATGCAGGGCTGGTTCAACATTCGCAAATCAATCAACGTGATACATCACATTAACAAAAAAAAAGAGAAGAACGATATGATCCTGTCAATCGATGCAGAAAAGGCCTTTGACAAAATCCAGCACCCTTTCTTAATAAAAACCCTTGAGAAAGTCGGGATAGAAGGAACATACTTAAAGATCATAAAAGCCATTTATGAAAAGCCCACAGCTAACATCATCCTCAACGGGGAAAAACTGAGAGCTTTTTCCCTGAGATCAGGAACACGACAGGGATTCCCACTCTCACTGCTGTTGTTTAACATAATGTTGGAAGTTCTAGCATCAGCAATCAGACAACAAAAGGAAATCAAAGGCATCAAAATTAGCAAAGATGAAGTCAAGCTTTCGCTTTTTGCAGATGACATGATATTATACATGGAAAATCCGGTAGACTCCACCAAAAGTCTGCTAGAACTGATACATGAATTCAGCAAAGTTGCAGAATACAAAATCAATGTACAGAAATCAGTTGCATTCTTATACACTAACAATGAAGCAACAGAAAGACAAATAAAGAAACTGATCCCATTCACAATTGCACCAAGAAGCATAAAATACCTAGGAATAAATCTAACCAAAGATGTAAAAGATCTGTATGCTGAAAACTATAGAAAGCTTATGAAGGAAATTGAAGAAGATATAAAGAAATGGAAAAACACTCCGTGCTCATGGGTTGGAAGAATAAATATTGTTAAAATGTCAATACTACCCAAAGCTATCTACACATTCAATGCAATCCCAATCAAAATTGCACCAGCATTCTTCTTGAAACTAGAACAAGCAATCCTAAAATTCATATGGAACCACAAAAGGCCCCAAATAGCCAAAGTAATTTTGAAGAAGAAGACCAAAGCAGGAGGCATTACAATCCCAGACTTTAGCCTCTACTACAAAGCTGTCATTATCAAGACAGCATGGTATTGGCACAAAAACAGACACATAGACCAATGGAATAGAATAGAAACCCCAGAACTGGACCAACAAACGTATGGCCAACTAATCTTTGACAAATGAGGAAAGAACATCCAATGGAAAAAAGACAGTCTCTTTAACAAATGGTGCTGGGAGAACTGGACAGCAACATGCAGAAGGTTGAAACTAGACCACTTTCTCACACCATTCACAAAAATAAACTCAAAATGGATAAAGGACCTGAATGTGAGACAGGAAACCATCAAAACCCTAGAGGAGAAAGCAGGAAAAGACCTCTCTGACCTCACCCATAGCAATTTCTTATTTGACACATCCCCAAAGGCAAGGGAATTAAAAGCAAAAATGAACTACTGGGACCTTATGAAGATAAAAAGCTTCTGCACAGCAAAGGAAACAACCACCAACCTAAAAGGCAACCAACGGAATGGGAAAAGATATTTGCAAATGACATATCAGACAAAGGGCTAGTATCCAAAATCTATAAAGAGCTCATCAAACTCCACACCCGAAAAACAAATAACCCAGTGAAGAAATGGGCAGAAAACATGAATAGACACTTCTCTAAAGAAGACATCCGGATGGCCAACAGTCACATGAAAAGATGCTCAACGTCGCTCCTCATCAGGGAAATACAAATCAAAACCACACTCAGATATCACCTCACGCCAGTCAGAGTAGCCAAAATGAACAAATCAGGAGACTATAGATGTTGGAGAGGATGTGGAGAAACGGGAACCCTCTTGCACTGTTGGTGGGAATGCAAATTGGTGCAGCCACTTTGGAAAACAGTGTGGAGGTTCCTCAGAAAATTAAAAATAGACCTACCCTATGACCCAGCAATAGCACTGCTAGGAATTTACCTGAGGGATACAGGAGTACTGATGCATAGGGGCACTTGTACCCCAATGTTTATAGCAGCACTCTCAACAATAGCCAAATTATGGAAAGAGCCTAAATGTCCATCGACTGATGAATGGATAAAGAAATTGTGGTTTATATACACAATGGAATACTACATGGCAATGAGAAAGAATGAAATATGGCCCTTTGTAGCTATGTGGATGGAACTGGAGAGTGTGATGCTAAGTGAAATAAGCCATACAGAGAAAGACAGATACCATATGTTTTCACTCTTATGTGGATCCTGAGAAACTTAACAGAAACCCATGGAGGAGGGGAAGGAAAAAAAAAGAGGTTAGAGTGGGAGAGCGCCAAAGCATAAGAGACTGTTAAAAACTGAGAACTAACTGAGGGTTGATGGGGCATGGGAGGGAGGGGAGGGTGGGTGATGGGTATTGAGGAGGGCACCTTTTGGGATGAGCACTGGGTATTGTATGGAAACCAATTTGACAATAAATTTCATATATTGAAAAAAAAAGTACCAAATAGAAATCACAGAGCTGAAGAATCCAATAACTGAAATAAAGAATTTAATAGAAGAGTTCAGCAACAAACTTGATTTTTGTTTTCTGCCACAAGAGAGATTTGGCATTTTTTAATTAAATTCACCTCATTCCAGGGTCTATTTTCAGCATTCTATTGCAACACTTTCTGCATTAAAAAATATATATGTTAAAATATTCAGTGCACAAAAGAAGACTGTAAAATATAATATTTATTATAGAATCCCCAAAGGTTTGTCCATGTAGTTCAATATTGCAAAGTGGAACATCCAAACTCTTATTCTCCAACTATTTCAGACCACAGTGCCAAAGCTGCTCTACAATACCATGGGTACTGCTACTGTAACACAGCCTTAGGTGATGTGTCTTCTCTCTTCCTTGTGTTTCACCTTGCAGTACGTCAATAATCATTGTACAGCTTACTCTTGGTTGCAGTGAGACATTTAGAAAATGAACGTCTAGCTCAGTATACAAGTCCAGGAGGAGGTAAATGCCTTCCTGCCGAATGCTTTTCACCACCACACACAAGTGATGTTCTGTTCTGCACCTCCATCACACACTAGGCTACTATAAAGAGGGTAAACACTACAAACTCTTCAGCTTGAACTGCAATATGACTATACTTCCTTTCCACCAGATAGGCACACTCTAGGACCATAGCCCAGTCTCAAATAGAACAGATCAACAAACTAGAAGACAGAGAGAAGGGAGCAGAAACCTTATTCAAAGAAATAATGTCTGAAAACTCTAACCCAAGGGAAAAAATAAACACCCAGATCCAGAAAGCCAAGATAATTCCAAATAAGTGGAACCTAAAGACACTCACACCAAGACACATTATAATTAAACTGTCTTAAGTTAAAGATAAGAAGACAATCTTAAAAGCAGCAAAAGAAAAGCAATGTGTTACATACAAGGGAATCCCCATACTTTCAGCATATATTTCAGCAGTAACTTTGCAGGCCAGAAGGGAACAGGAGAATATGTTGGTCAAAGTGCTGTTAAAAAAAAGAAAACTGCCAAACAAAGTTTTCTTTCAAAATTGAAGGAAAGATAAAGAGTTTTCCAGACAACCAAGAGCTGAAGGAGTTCATCAGTACTAGTCTGTCCATACAAGACATGTTAAAGAGAGTTCTTTAAGTTGAAACAAAAGGATGCTAATTAGTAGCAGATCAACATAAAAAAGTATAAATATAAAGTAAATATAGTTAAATAAACAAAAGGATGCTAATTGGTAACAGATAAACATAAAAAAGTATAAATACAAGTAAATATAGTTAAATCCAGAATACTCTAATATTGTAATGAGGGCAAATCGTCTAAACTCTAGTATAAATTAAAAGACAAAAGTATTAAAAAATATATAAACTTAATAATTTGTGAAGGGAAACACAATGTAAAAAGAGGTAAACAGTGGCATAAAATCATACAACAAAGGTGATAAATGGCAATGTAGGAGAGCTTCCCTCCAAGATTCCCATCTACCCACGAAGAATTGGGGAGCTATCCACGAACACAAGCAGCTTTGGGAAAGCTCTGGAGCCCACGCAGGGAGAATTAGCAACCATAGAACAAAAAAACAAAAAACAAAAAACATGCAAGAGTACAGGAGGACAGCTTCATTTTGCCTACACCATCCCATCCACTAGGGTTGTTCAGTGCCCAGAAAGAACATCCCAGCTTGAAGGGGTTCCTCTCACGAGGAAAGGAAAAGCAGAGGCAGTTGATTAGGGGCAAGGAACCAAGATGGCAGAACAACAAGGAAGTTTTTGTTTTGCATCTATCATCCCTGAAATGCAGCCAGAAAAACACCAAACCATCTTGCACACCTAGAAAACTAATTTGAGGATTAACATAGTAATATGCACAACTTGAGACACAGAACTTGGCAGATACACAGTGTGGGGATGTGAACTGCGGGAGAGAGAAGCTGCAGAGGGCAGGGAGCTGTTTTTGCTTGTGGAGAGAGGACAGAGACCAGGGAATGGGGGTGAGGGGGAGAATACAGGAAAACACCCACTCTGAAAGCAGCTGGAGAGAAAGAGGAAGAGTGGAAACAGCTGCAAGAGACTGAACAAAAAAGGGAGAAAGGAGAAAGGAGAGGGTTTAAATTCCATCAAGACTATATAAACAGGGGAAGTGCAGAGTCTGAAAGTCCTCAGCTCCATACCTGGCAGAGCTCTGGTGGGAAGGGCGAATCCCCAGGAGCAGAGAGCGAGGTCCTGGGGGTCCTTGGGCCACAGGGGGAGAGGCGGTTCCCCCGCTTGGAGGACATTTGATAGAGTCTGTGCAGCCTCCCCACAGGCAAAGGTCCTGGGAGACACGGGAAAACAACCACATTCGCTGATGTTGGAACAAGAATGTTAAGGGTGATGAAAAACAAATAATCCAGTGAAGAAATGGGCAGAAGGCATGAATAGACACTTTTCTAAAGAAGACATCCAGATGGCCAATAGGCATATGAAAAGATGCTCAACGTCACTCCTCATCAGGGAAATACAAATCAAAACCACACTGAGATACCACCTCATGCCGGTCAGAGTGGCTAAAATGAACAAATCAGGAGACTATAGATGCTGGAGAGGATGTGGAGCAATGGGAACCCTCTTGCACTGCTGGTCGGAATGCAAACTGGTGCAGCCACTCTGGAAAACAGTGTGAAGGTTCCTCAAAAAATTAAAAATAGATCTACCCTATGACCCAGCAATAGCACTGCTAGGGTCTACCCAAGGGATACAGGAGTGCTGATGCATAGGGGCAGTTGTACCTCAATGTTTATAGCAGCACTTTCAACAATAGCCAAATTATGGAAAGAGCCTAAATGTCCATCAGCTGATGAATGGATAAAGAAGATGTGGTTTATATACACAATGGAATACTACTTGGAAATGAGAAAGAATAAAATCTGGCCATTTGTAGCAATGTGGATGGAACTGGAGGGTATTATGCTAAGTGAAATAAGTCAGGCAGAGAAAGACAGTTACCATACGTTTTCACTCATATGTGGATCCTGAGAAACTTAACAGAGAACTTTGGGGGAGCAGAGGGTGAGGGAAGTTACAGAGAGGGAGGGAGGCAAACCATAAGACACTTAAATGCTGATAACAAACTCAGGGTTGATGGGGGGTGGGGGAGAGAGGAAAATGGGTGATGGGCATTGGGGAGGGCACCTGTTGGCATGAGCACTAGGTGTTGTATGGAAACCAACCTGACAATAAATTATATTTAATATTTTTAAAAAGTATAAATAGTAAAATTCAAATAAAAATAAATTACTCCCTCATTTTCTTGAGGTTCACCTCCAGATAAATTCCTGAAAAGGGATGCCTAGAACATACTTTTTCTAAGATAGTAAGTGACAAAAATATCTTTATTTTAGAAGCATTTAAATCTCCATTAACAGGCAAATGGATAATTAAACTCTGATACATTTATACAACATAGTACTAGATATCAGTGACACATAAACTAGATTTACATGTATAAATGTGGATGTAACTCATAACAATAATATTGAAAAAATCAAGTTGCAAAAGAACACATAGAGTAATAATGTTTTATTATGTATATATTTAAAATCTAAAATACATGTATATATAATCAAATCTCATTATTTGCAGATTCTGTATTTGTAAATTTGCCTACTTGCTAAAAACTCACTGGTAACCCTCAAAATCAATATTTGCAGAGCTTTTGCAGTCATTCACAGGCATGTGTAGATTGAAGCCACCCCACACATATATTCTCAGCTAAGATAAAGTAAAATGGTGCTTTGTTACTTGAGCTCTCATGCTGAGCTAAAGGCCAGGTGGAGGTGGTAGGAATCATTCAGCGCAGTACAAGAAGCTCCAGCCCCAGCTGAAAGGGTTTGAATTCCAATTCTGGCACCCGTTAAAGGGGAGGCCCCATGCCATTTACTTAACCTTCTGAACCTTGTTTTCTCTTTTATAAAATAAAGAAAATAGAACCTACTAGCATGGTTGTTTTAGGATTTAAGATTACAATCTACATGAGATCTGTAGGTATTTCCCCTCAGAGAAATGTTTCTCACACACACACACACACACACACACACACACTTTGGGTATAGAATTCCAGATTAGAAATCCATTTCTTAGAAAAATGTGAAGACAGTGTCCCATTGTCTCCTAACTTTCAAAGGTACTGTTACTATTACTTTTACCTAATACTTCATCTAACAAATACCTAGTTTTTTCTATCTAGCAATGTGTTCCCTTAATTTTGGGCTTTTTTCCTTAAATTATTCCTTAAGCAAGACCTCAGACAAAGTCTTCCACCCTGGGTTGATGGTCCTTTCACAGCAGCATAAAGTAGTTGGCAAGGACCCAGCCATTCCATTGAGGAGTACCATTTTGGCATGTGGTTGTCAGCATTTTCTCTTACATCTGTCCCTTTTCCCATAGAGAGTTTCTTCCGCTCATGTCTTTACATAAATAAAGATCTGATTAAATGGGAATATATACCATTTTCATGGCTAAAGAGACAAAATATAAACTTAAATCTATAAATGCAATACAATTGCAAAAGTGCGTGTGTGTGTGCGCGCGCGCACGTGGCGGGGGGAGGTGCAGGGGGGGGGTGAGTATGTTCCCTGACAAGCTCATCATAAAATACATGGGAAGAAACAGAGACAAGATAACTTTGGAGAATAAATGGAGATGAGTACCCTAACCATTACCAAAGCAATTATAAAACCAAAATAATGATGATAGAATGGAATATTAGCACAAGAATAGATTAATTAATCAAGATGCAGAAGAGAGGATCTGGAAACAGAACTTGAAAAATGGCACAGTAGCTTTAGAGATCAGAGTGGGGGAGGGATGAAGTCATCAATACAGCATGCCAAGGCTCTTCACATGGTGAAATTATAACAATAAGAACAATAATAACAACAATGACAAGAATATTTTTGGCTTTCACCATTAACAAAAATAATTCTAACTATATTAAAATCTAAATGTGAAAAGCAATAGTTGTATGTAAGATACAAAAATTAACAAACCATAAAGAAAAGCAAAGTAACAAATCTGGCTTCATTAAAAGAAAAAAATATCTACACAAAAGAACAAAAATTAGCCTCTAAAAAGTCAAAGTTTGAGCCACATGTTGGAACAGGATGATGAAGTATGTGGGATGAATGCACAGGACAAGGGCGAACACCTGTCTAGGACAGCACCAGCACACCTCTGCTACCTCAGTGTTAGTTGTGGCATTAATATAACTCTTCTCACTCTCAAAGTCATCTAACTGGCATAGTATATGATCACTCTACATATAAACAAAAAGGACTGTTCTCAAACACTATTTACCGAAACTTTGCAAATCAATAAAAATTCTAAAAAAATCAAAATGATAAAAAGAAAGTGGACAAAGAACACAAAATAAATAACAATCAGCAGGAGCTTTGAATAAGCAATTCACGGAAAAAGAACCCTAGCAGTCATAACCTTATGGAAAGGTGTCCCACTGTATTAGTAAACAGGAAAACACAAACTAAAATTACACCCATGCTATGGGCACCAATCTACAGTCTCAAAATGCTGAGTGTTGGAAGGATGTGGTAAAACAAGGACACTTGTGTGTGAATGTGACAGGGCTCACTTCCTTGCAAAGCAGTGTTGTATTAGCTCATTAAAGTGGATGCTCTTTGACCAGCAACTGGATTTCTTGAAACTTTTGCCATGTCCACAAAGAGACATAGACAGGATGAGAAAAATTTGGAATCATCTAAATGAGCAAACAAATTAAGCCATGTTCATGCAAAGTAATACTATACTATATTCAAAATAAATGATCTAGTCCAAAAACACCAACACAAGTAAATCTCAAGCACAATCGTGATGGGAAAAAGCAAGTTGCAGAAGTACATTTAAACTATGATGCAGCTTGGGGCACCTGGGTGGCTCAATTGGTTGAGTGTCCAACTTTGGCTCAGGTCATGATATCCCAGTTCATGAGTTCGAGCCCCACCTCTTCCGATTCTGGGTCTCCCTCTCTCTCTGCCCCTCCCCTGCTTGTCTCTCTCTCTCTCTCTCTCTGTCTCTCTCTCAAAAGTAATAAATATTAAAAAAAACTATGATGCAGCTTATGTAGA
This sequence comes from Panthera tigris, assembly GCF_018350195.1. NCBI lineage: Eukaryota > Metazoa > Chordata > Mammalia > Carnivora > Felidae > Panthera > Panthera tigris. The sequence continues at coordinate 108,047,760 of NC_056667.1, read as the reverse complement.
GTTAAAAATATGCAAACCAACATTCTTTAGAGAAAAGAAGATATAAAGCAAAGGTAATAAAATCTTAAGACCAGATGAAGCCATGTGCATATGTACGTTCTTTTGTATAAATTCTATTTACTTGTCTGCATGTCTGAAATATTTCGTAACAAGAGCTTTTGATACTAAAATAAGTAAATAACAGTCAGTGGGTCTGGGAATTTGTTTACTTGTCTATAACTAGTTTCTTGTGGGAAAAGTCAAATGCTCTCTCCAGATCCTATGCCAGAGCTCACAGGAAAATAGCCAGGTTTGTCTCATCATCTCCGTCAAGAAACTGAACACTGTAAAGGACAAGGGACGGGAAGTACATGTAATGGTGATGAGGTCTTTCACACGTCACTGTTCTTGTACTGCTGTGCTCTACAGGAAGGATGCAAGTATCATTTTGCCTTATTTTTTTTTTTTGAGTGGCTGAACATGTTTAGCAGCAAAATTATTTTCTCTCAAATGCAGGGATAGCCATCATCTCAAAGTGTGGATTTTCTTTCACCAGAGAATTACCTGCAAGCTTAAATATATTATCTGGAGAGAACAGAGAATCAGACAAGGCTGGAAATGTGAAGATGTGCTCCAGGGCTGGAAGCTGCTCCCCTGGGTCCTTCTGAGCTTCTGTCTCCAGGTCACATGAGGCATTGGGCCAGGACACTGGTTCTCCCATGACCACACCATCCTGAGTAGAGCTGCAGACTCCCAGGAATGGGCTTAAGGGCAGTGTGCCCCCAAACTTTCTCCCAAGGCTTTTCACTCATCCTCAAAACTCCCACCCGTGAAAATTTTTTGTATTGGTAACAAACCTGGTATGGTAAAGACTGGTAAAAATCCCTGTCAGATCCCTGTCCCTCAAACAAGGAGCAATCCTCAAGCAAATCCAAGTCAAGTCCTTCATCCCACTGAAACTTGGGTTTTCCTCTCTGTGGAACAGGTGGGATAAACTGACCTTGCAGATTTCTTATAAGGCATGCAAATAACACATGCACAACATTGTCCTGCAATAGACAGGGGCTCAAATGTTACCTTGTCTGGAAGAACACTGTTTTCTATATCTCTGGGATCCCTCAGTGGATTCAGGTGGTCCTCCTCTTACCCAAGCCTCACACCCCAATCAGAGAAGTTACCTGGCTTCCTAGCAGTATTGATGGATGAACTTTATAGGATGTTGGTATGGCTGACTGTCCTTCAGACTGTGAGATTCTGAAGATGAAGGTGGAATGCTGCCCTCCTTATGTGCTGTCCAAGAGCCTAGCACAAGAGGCTGAGTGGAAGACAGAGAGGGAGTGAGTGGTCTCCCTGGGCCCCTGGAGGGACAGCAAAGATCACTTCATCCACATGGAGTCTCCAGAACCCCAGGACTGAGTCTCCTCCCAAAGGGGAGTCCTTCGGGTGACCAGGGAGGGCACTCAGGGAGGTCAATGGTGTTGAATGACCTGAGCCTAAAAGTCAGGCCTGAAGGATGCACCCTCCAAAGAGAACTAGGGTTGCATCTGTGGGCCTGACCATGGGCCTCCTTCCACCAACCAAGAACTCCTCCTGCAGGAGTTTGTTTGGGGTCCAAGAGGAAGGGAGGAATATCCCACAGAAAAAGATGAGGGGGCTAGGCCTGAGTGGCAGCAGGTAAAGGAAGTGAAAGGAAGCACTGACCTGCACCCACTTCGAGATGGGTATTTTCAATCCATTTTACAGATGAGAAAGTAGTGTCTCAGAGAGTTTAAGTAACTAGTCAAGGTCATACATGCAACTAGTAAGGCACCAAGGTTGGGGTTCATGCAAAGATCATGCTTCCTGCACTCACTGAGACTGAGGGATATATTGAGGACCCCTGGGATGGGCCTCACATTGGGAGAAAATAGAGAGAGAGCAAGCAACCGTCACTTGCTTGAATAAACAGATTCCTTTGGCTTGAAGTAAAACCAAAGGTAATGCAGCATAACTTTGCCTTCCTCTCAAGTAGGCATCAGCTCTTTAGATGGAACATGTGTGCGTGATGAATACTAATAATTCTAAAAATTAATAGTAACTACCATTACAGAATATCAGGCAAGGGCCCGGCATCAGAGAGTGTGTTAAAGATATTTTACACTTAATGCTCACACAAGCCATAGTAAATATGGACAGCTCTTTTTTACACATAAGAAAACCAAGTTTCATTGGGGTAGGTGGCTTGTCCAAGGTCACACTGCCTGCAAGTAGGACTTGAACTCAGACTGCATGGTTCCAAAGACCCTTCACGTCTCAATGTCCCTTACCATCTCTCTGTGTGATTCTCCTGCTCTCACAGATAATAGAAGTACTCCTCTGGAAGGCATGTGAGAAACCTGCAGCCAGGAGCTGAGTCAGTCCTCCCCCACACACAAGAAAACTTGTATGGGAGTCTGTGGAGGACCAGGCATCCCAGACAGGGGGAGGCCATGGCAGACCCACTGAACAAGACTCTGCCTTCAAAAAGACAAATGCTTCTGCTGGAGCCTGATCCATATGCTCGCTCCCAGGTACCCTCGTAACTACTCCCCTGCCCCAGCATCAAGGGCACATGTCATTGTGGCCCAGGGCAGGCCATGTCCTTCTGCAGCAACTCAGCTCTCTAGAGCCTCTGCAAACCTTCCTCCTCCCCCAACTCATTACTCACTTCTGCTGCCAAGCCCTAGATCCCCTCCCCTATTTGAGAAACTGCCCACTGTGGGCCTTGGAGGCAGACCCTAGCCCCTCCTGAGAAACTTATAGACATGATCCAACTTCCCCATATCCTAGGCAGTTGGAGTGAAAGCCCACAGCTGTGGGGCATGCAAGCACCCTATCCCACACTCTGCCCTGAGGGCTCTGGCAGTGCTGGACCAGGCAGGGAGCAGCATCCCACAGGAGGGCAGGAACAGTGCTATTCTGTGCCCAGGGGATGCTAGATCAGGAGCTTGGTCAAAGCCCGCCCTCCCTTATTCCTCCTAGCTCTCTAGCAAGCTGGGAGACCCAGGAACCATTTAATAAAATGCTTTTCTTCTTTAGCCAGAATTGACCTCTGGTGCTGTCAACTAAAACTCTTCCTTCACTCATTCATTCATTCATTCATTCACTGATTCATTCATCAGCAAATATTTGTTGCTCCCCTGAGACTGCAGGATCAAGAGCACTGGGTCCAGAGCCATGTCTACTACTCACTGCTGTGTGACACCAGGTAAGCAATTTTTTTGTTTGTTCAATTTCCTTACCTGTAAATCAAAAATAATTATCACTGCTACCTCATAGGATTGTTGTAGAGTTTAAATGTGTTACCATGTGGCTGGAGTAAGTGCTATGTACAAGCTAATTGTTAATGGTACCATCACTACAATTATCATTATCACTATTATTGTAGCCACCACTACCACTGTGGGCCAGACACACACTGGGTTCTGGGACATAAATACCACTGGGCCTAATCCTAAGGAAGAGCAGCTAGTCTAACTGTGACACATATAGGGCTTGTGGCCCCTATGGCAGCATGGCGGACAGTGGCAGTGTTCAGCAGGGAAGCAGAGAGGGCTGCTCCACCCTGGTCTTCCACTTCAGTGGTAGGAACCCAAATCTCTCCTTTACTGGCTAGTCTCTGAGCTGGGCAAATACCTCCCCTTTTTTCTGTAGTCTTTCAAAATACAAACACACAAGGTAGAAGGTGTGGGGAATGATGTCCTCCCTTCTGAAAAGAGGGGAAGAGAGGGCACAACAGCACCCGTAGCCAAGGGCTGGGGGTGGGAATATTTTGAAGAGGAAGAAAGGGTAGGTCGGGAATAGTGGAGGCCTCAGCAAACCCCTGATTTTGCTGAGATGATGATTCTGTGCCAGCTACCTGCCTCCCCTAGTCCAGAAGCATACCCTGAGATTTGATCAGAGGTGAGACATCACAGCCACTTGGTGAGGGACCCAGCCAACAAGGGAGTGAAAAGCTCACCTGGGGTTACTTGTCTTCTAATATTCACAGAGCCCCTCACCTGTCAGCAGCACTCCAGGATACAGGAGGAGGATGCCTGGCTCAGCAGGGTGATAGGGAGGAGAGACAGCTCTCCAAGGAGCCTAGACCTTGCAGAGGTGAGGAGAGATTTGCTTCCTGGTTTTGTTTTTGTTTCCTTGGGTCCAGGTGTTTCTACCCTTTCTTTCTCATCTTCACTACTCCTCCCCTCTCCACTCCCATGTCCCCTAACCGTCCCCCTCAGGTTTCCAGGGCCCTCACACTGCCCCCTGGTGGTCTGCAGGCCCTGCCTTCTCAGGCCCACCTTTTCTGAATCCTGACCTTCCCAGTATGAAACCTGGGTAAGGTTTCAGTAAGTTACCTCTTTGGAGAAGCCCATAGTTTCCCCAGGAACTCTTTCCCCTCTGTACAATGGCACAGGCATCTTTGTCAAATCCTTCGAGGTTCCACCACCAACAGGAGTGAGTTCCACCAGTCAGTCTGGTAGGCAGGGCCTTGTGTTTCCCCCTCCTCCCTGCACCTGCCCAACTTGGCACTATCCTCACCTAAGCTTCAGGAAACCCTAGGACCCAGAGCCCCTCCCACTGCTCATCCTGGCTTCCCCAACTGACCAAGACCAACACAAGTCCCTTCTCCAGGACCCATCGCAGGTGCCTCCTCCACCAGGAATTCTCCCCAGGCTCTCCTTTCTAAAGTCCCTCTTCTATGTCAATAGAACTCTATTTTTCCCACATTCTAGCATTCTAGGTGGGCTCCAAATCCAAATGTACCACCTATCTCCCCTGGCCTCCTAAATGAAGAAAACCCCGTTTCCTTTACTCCTCTCTTCTTTCTCCATGAAGATCCGTGCTCCTTCCAAGCATCTCATCTTGCCTCCTCCTTTTCCCACCCTCCCCTCATTGGTTCCAATCCCTTCCGTTCTGGCCTTCAGCAATCTCTGCTCCTCACCCCACAAAATGAGACATGTGGTGAGGCTCTTCACCAAACCTCTGCCATTGTGCATATTCTCATCTGGCTTGTCCCCGTATTTGTATAGCGGGGCGCTGAGGGGGTTCAGGTGGAGAGGGAGACCACATGCCACCAGAATTTCTTTGATTCCCAGAATTGTTCAGCAAGAGAAAGAAATGCAGTATTCATCAGCCAATGCAATGTTTTTCATGGGGTGTATTTCAATAAGAAAATAAGATTTCTGTCTAAATTCTCACATTAAAAAAAATTGTGTGTTAATCAGATCTCCCAAGGGCTGTGGGCACAGCCCTTCTTCTTTGCTCTGCACACCCAGCCCCAGGTGCACAGCTTGGCAGTGAGCAGCGGGGGTCAAGGCAGGACCAAACATGAGAGGCTCACACACAGGCCTCCCAACAGGCCTCCCCTGGCACCTCACTGTACCCCTGTCCCTGTTATCACCAGCATCCCTACTGCAGCTTCTGGAGCACAATAAATATGTCCTGAACTAGATGAAACAACAGTGGATTTATGGGCATTTGTTAACCTGGTACCTAAAATGCAGGAAGGAGTATCTCCTAGAAGCTTCCATATTCATGAACTCCAATGGTGCATGTTCCACCAATAGTCTGTGCACCCCTGACACAAAATCAGGAGAGACAATAATCCATGCCTTCCTTGAGAGCAAATCTTGAACCTTCATCTATCCAAAGCCTTGCCTGGGGGACCATCAGACCCAGTGCATGTTGGGGACCCAGCTTTAATTCCAGCCTCCCAGGCAACAGACACTATTGACAAGGGGGATGTGGGGGCACTGCAGGAGGGACTAGTGCGGTCACCCAGCAGGCAGATATTATGTGCCCCCAGAGCAGTCTTTGGAGAAACATGAATAAAGATAAAGCCCAAAGAACAGCCTGGTGGTTTCCCCCTGTAACAGCCTGCAACGCCTGCCATACGCATTTCTTTTCATCATACACACATCTCCCCCATGCCTGGTGTGAAAGGCCTCTCATGACACATTTCCTTTAGTCTACTGTGCCTGGGGAGTATGACAGGTGTTAAGATCTAAGAATACACTCATCTGCCTTCTACAATAAGATGGAAAGGGGCCCAGCAGGGAAGTCCTGTGTTGAAATATTATTATTATCAATTACAGTGACATTTTCCGACAGTACAATAGTTTGTGATATTTCAAAGCATGTTAACATCTGCTCTTTTGTTTGGCCCTCGCCAGATCACTTTGCAAGACAAGGGCTGTGATCCTGCCTCTGACAGGGGAGGGATTGGACATGGACTTCAGAGGCTGGCCCAAGGCCACACAGAGGGTGTGACCTCAAACAGGCCAGGTCTCTTTGGCCACAAAGAACATAAGGCCAAACAGTAAGGTCCAGGGAGTAAGAAAAGCAAGAATAGGGGCACTGACCACTAGCACTCAGGTGCTCTGTGCTTTGGTTGGCTGCAGTGGGGTCCTGCTCCTACAGAGAGCCTGCTTTAATACCGCTTCCCTCCTGGTGAAATGTGGACACATACTTGTGTGTCCTGAGGTCCAAGGGTCTGTGAGGACATAAATTCTGAGGGTCCCACAAGGAGGTAGAAATATGTTCAAGAGCTTTAAAAATATTCATGTCATTTGACCCAATCATTACATTTCTGGGAATGCATCCATGGCATAGTGGACAAAGCATAGTCTTAAATTTCAGAGGTATCAGGTTCAAATTTGGACTTCACCATTCATACACTGTGTCATGTGGGAAAGTTACCTGCTCTGTCTCACCTCCTGTACCCACGTTTGTGTGATAGGAGTCACAAGTCCAGTGGACTGTGCTGAAATACAGTGGCCACTCTGTAAACAGTGACATGTGTTATAAATACAGTAAAACCACATTCACAAAGATGCTTTTCACAGATATATTTAAAGAGCAGACATATTAGAAACAAATGGTACAAAATATAGAGAGATTCATTTCAAAAATTTAAGAATTTAATTAACAGTAAATCTTTAGTAGCTGTCATAATCATAGTGAGCATTGAAGGCCAAGATGCCTGATGCCTGCTTGTGGTGACCCAGATGATTGCATCATGAGGGAAAGAGGAGAGAGCATTCAGGGGTTTAGTTGTACTACTGCAGTGGCTAACCAACCACACTGACCTTATTTATGAGAGAGGAGGAGGAGATGTAGGCCACAAACATGAAATCAAGTCCATGACACCAAGAATCTTCCAGGGTCCCTACCATCAGTTCTGTTGTCGAAACCATAACCAGGGATAGAATGAACACTTAAACATGGCTGAGGATGAAGAGGCACAGCATGAGTTATTCCTTAATTCCAAGAGCTGACAATAGAAAGAAATAAAAAGAAAGTCTGACTTCCCATAGGCAGGCAAGGTGACCAGGAGTGTCCCCTCCTGTGGATGGGGTTCTTGTCCTGGAGTCACATCGAGTTTAGCATTTTTAATGAAGTGTCATTATTAGAACTTGTATTAAAATAACCCAGCATGAATTTGGTAGACCTCCAACTTACATTTCCAACTTTTACTGAGGTCATTTTACGTTGTGTGTGAGATGTATGTGTGGCGCCCAGAGCTCTGACTTTGTCATCTGAAAGATGACAGCAACAAATATCTCCTCTAAACATATCCCCTCCAAGAACAGAATGTCCTTTCCTTGCTGACATGAGGCAGCTCACTCCAGCACAAGTCATTAGAGGCAGCCAAATGCCCTGGTCTCTGGTGAGGTAGAAGTATTCACTGCTTGCTTCTGCCAGCCACTCAGTACACCAGTTGGCCACAGTGCTGGGACAGTGCGGCTTTGTGAACTGTGTGGGACGTTGGAACTGAGAATCCTGCTGTGGGGCATACAGAGAAGTCAAAAACTCTGCGACGGGGAGTTTGTTGTGCAGGCATTTACATACTTTATTATTTGGTAATGCTTTTAAAATTTTTTTCAATTGGGGCGCCTGGGTGGCTCAGTCGGTTAAGCGTCCGACTTCGGCTCAGGTCACGATCTTGCGGTCCGTGAGTTCGAGCCCCGCGCCGGGCTCTGGGTTGATGGCTCAGAGCCTGGAGCCTGCTTCCGATTTTGTGTCTCCCTCTCTCTCTGCCCCTCCCCCGTTCATGCTCTGTCTCTCTCTGTCTCAAAAATAAATAAACGTTTAAAAAAATTAAAAAAAATAAATAAAATAAAATTTTTTTCAATAAGTGCTTCCAGTACCACTGAGCTCAGAGAAACCCACATGTACGTATACTTACTGAAAGGTTAACGTACTGAATTTTTACTTCTCAAGGAAGTTGATGAGCATGCACATCACGATGTATATCATGTCAACATCTACCATTTACTGTGGGAACCCTGGTAACCCAAAGCCCCAAACCTGAAAAAAGAGACAAACATTTAATCTAAAAGTTTGGTTTTTTGTGTGTTTTTTAAGACTGCCCTAGATTAAACCCCCAGAACTGCAGAAGGTGTATTGTTATCACTCTGTGAAGCATAACTTTTCATGTATTTCCACAAATTATGTTCTAAAACACCCTTCTTACATTTTGATTCCAAGTGTTTGTTATTAGTTACAAAACATAAAGTGATAGTGGCTGAGAGTTTGTCTTCCTTGGAAGAATACCACACACAGTGAAATGATGCCAGGTTTAACACCATTGTCCTCAGATGCTTCAATCAGTTAATTCCAGAAAATCACTTAATTCCAATAATCATTTAATTTTCTCATCAGTCTGTGGACTCAACATCAAGCTTTTGTAAATTCATTCTGTTGAAGACAGAATACGTTCAGTTTAAAAATTCAACACTGAAGATAAATTTTTGTTTTGCAATGGCTATATTAATAAAAACTTTAGCACACAGCATGTGGTAAAATGATAATATTCTTACTAAATTAAAAAACATGTATAGCAGAATATTTTGGGAATAAGTTGTGATGTACATATAATTGATAATTACATTCAAGCAAGCTACACTATTCTATTCAAATAGAAAGCACAGTTTTCACATTTTAAGTATTTTATATATACAGAGAAACTGAACTTCAAGATGCCTAAGACAAAACTGATCTAGAATACAAAAAAATCACCAACATGGTCCGTGTTTTTCCCTTTGTAGTCTGCTGTCAAGCTGTTATTATTAGAAATATTTCAGACTTCAGACTTGAAAGAAATACTTTGTGAACCAAACTAAATGGCTGACAGTGACAGTGAACCCTTTTGTAAATGAGTCCCTGAAATTCTAGTTGCATTTAAGCCAAAAGTAGTTAAAAATCATTAAATATTCAACAAAAGTATTTTTAAAAACCTGCTTTGAAGCTTTTCTCAAAATGTCATTATTGAAATCAAGCAGGAAACCATTGAAATTTATTCCCTTGAAAAGTGAGCTGAACAAATTAAGCAATGAAAGCCTAAACTGTATATGAGGGTTTTTTTTATGAAATTTTATAATTTTACTTTATAACATCTCAACTGGCAGTGAGAATCTTTTGATAAAACATATTTTTAAATGGGTAAATTTATATTCTGAAATGTAATGAAATAAAATTAAGAAGATCCATGATTTTACAGCATCTAAATTTAGAAAAACCTTCAAAAGTATCACAGAGACAACATATTAATAAGTTTTGTCATATAAAATTTCTTGTTAAAAAAAGTGCTCTGCAACTGCACCAAGAAGCATAAAATACCTAGGAATAAATCTAACCAAAGATGTAAAATATCTGTATGCTGAAAACTATAGAAAGCTTATGAAGGTAATTGAAGAAGATATAAAGAAATGGAAAAACACTCTGTGCTCATGGGTTGGAAGAATAAATATTGTTAAAATGTCAATACTACCCAAAGCTATCTACACATTCAATGCAATCCCAATCAAAATTGCACCAGCATTCTTCTCGAAACTAGAACAAGCAATCCTAAAATTCATATGGAACCACAAAAGGCCCCAAATAGCCAAAGTAATTTTGAAGAAGAAGACCAAAGCAGGAGGCATTACAATCCCAGACTTTAGCCTCTACTACAAAGCTGTCATTATCAAGACAGCATGGTATTGGCACAAAAACAGACACATAGACCAATGGAATAGAATAGACCCCAGAACTAGACCCACAAACGTATGGTCAACTAATCTTTGACAAATGAGGAAAGAACATCCAATGGAAAAAAGACAGTCTCTTTAACAAATGGTGCTGGGAGAACTGGACAGCAAACATGCAGAAGGTTGAAACTAGACCATTTGCTTACACCATTCACAAAAATAAACTCAAAATGGATAAAGGACCTGAATGTGAGGCAGGAAACCATCAAAACCCTAGAGGAGAAAGCAGGAAAAGACCTCTCTGACCTCACCCATAGCAATTTCTTACTTGATACATCCCCAAAGGCAAGGGAATTAAAAGCAAAAATGAACTACTGGGACCTTATGAAGATAAAAAGATTCTGAACTGCAAAGGAAACAATCAACAAAGCTAAAAGGCAACCAACGGAATGGGAAAAGATATTTGCAAATGACATATCGGACAAAGGGCTAGTATCCAAAATCTATAAAGAGCTCACTGAACTCCACACCCAAAAACAAATAATCCAGTGAAGAAATGGGCATAAAACATAAATAGACACTTCTCTAAAGAAGACATCTGGATGGCCAACAGACACATGAAAAGATGCTCAACGTCACTCCTCATCAGGGAAATACAAATCAAAACCACACTCAGATATCACCTCACGCCAGTCAGAGTGGCCAAAATGAACAAATCAGGAGACTATAGATGCTGGAGAGGATGTGGAGAAACGGGAACCTCTTGCACTGTTGGGAATGCAAATTGGTGCAGCCGCTCTGGAAAATAGTGTGGAGGTTCCTCAGAAAATTAAAAATAGACCTACCCTATGACCCAGCAGTAGCACTCCTAGGAATTTACCCAAGGGATACAGGAGTACTGATGCATAGGGACACTTGTACCCCAATGTTTATAGCAGCACTCTCAACAATAACCAAATTATGGAAAGAGCCTAAATGTCCATCGACTGATGAATGAATAAAGAAATTGTGGTTTATATACACAATGGATTACTACAGGGCAATGAGAAAGAATGAAATATGGCCCTTTGTAGCAACGTGGATGGAAATGGAGAGTGTGATGCTAAGTGAAATAAGCCATACAGAGAAAGACAGATACCATATGTTTTCACTCTTATGTGGATCCTGAGAAACTTAACAGAAACCCATGGGGGAGGGGAAGGAAAAAAAAAGAGGTTAGAGTGGGAGAGAGCCAAAGCATAAGAGACTCTTAAAAACTGAGAACAAACTGAGTGTTGTTTGGGGGGTGGGAGGGAGGGGAGGGTGGGTGATGGGTATTGAAGAGGGCATCTTTTGGGATGAGCACTGGGTGTTGTATGGAAACCAATTTGACAATAAATTTCATATATTAAAAAAAATAATAAAAAAATAAATGTACTTATATCCCTCCAAAAAAAAAAGTGCTCTGAAGATAAGATAATTCCTAATGACATATTTGGACTAACATATTTTTTCCATAAAATGCAATTCAAAAAAATTACATGACATTTGATGGAAAATAAAATATGAGCACAATGAAAAAAGTACATTCTTCAGAAAGATACCAGGAATAGTGTATTAAAAAAAGAAATGGCTAAAAACCAGATAAACAATGAGGTAAGTTTTTAATGAAATTTAAGGTAGTTTAAGTCCAAAAATAATTAATGACAGTTGATGTTTCATCAAAAAGAAGTATTTTGAGACTGTATATTGCTACTTTATTTTAATTATGTGTAGATTATACATCCATGTGTACACAACCATTATAAAATGCAACAACTGCTTCATATTATTTATGATGTTGTTTGCAAAACAAGCATAATTGTACTACATGTTAAGTGATGTGAGGCATCCCTTACCCACACCTCCATAAACCTATCATTGGTCTCTAAATGTCCCCAATGCTTCCAAAGAGTCATGGTTTAGTTGCTGACTCAATGCCTAAAAGGAACAATACTTACTGCTTACTATGTACTGTCAGGAACCGCATAAATAACCTGACAAATGTTAGATCCTAGGTATCATCTTCCCCAATTTAGAAACAAGGGAAATGAGATTCAGGTTACAGTTCCCGTGCCAGCACGACATGAGGGATCCATTTATCATGACCTATGAGGTCTCCATTATGTTGAACTGTCCCTCAAAATGGCAGATATCACAAGGCACTTACAACTGTACGTTTTCAATGCCTCATACCATTCCCTTTTTTTCCTTTTTCTGTTTTTTTATCTTAACTCCCTGGTTGTACATTATTTTTCCTAAAATGGAAGTACTGTTTTTTGCTTTTATGATTATACATATTTTGCCTTGAGAGTGGGGGCTATGCCTTCTTCAATACAAGTGTGAATATGAGAGATCAGAGCCCACTATACATTATAAACATTGGCCAGCTCACACTAAGTGAAATTTTGTTACACTGACTACCACCAACACAAAATACCGGTGGTAGTGATCAAGGGATAGAAATTGGGAGAGAAACAACCATGAACTAAGTTTTCAAGTCTTCATTGATGAACACAGCTTGTTATTTGCCCATGTGGTCAACCTCCCTCTAAGGCTGGAAACTGTGTTCTGGCAACTGGGAATCACCATCTGACACCGGACATCCACTAGAAATATTCTGGAATTCTTTAAACATGCATGGATCCCACCAGGGAAGTATAAGGAGTGAAGGAAAAAACAATAACCTAAATTAACTAAAGTGATTCCTTTAATTAAGACATAAATGTTATGGTCTGCCATTTTAATCTGTAATTCTTACCCTCTGTGGGAATTCTAATTGCAAGGAACTGTAATTAAGAAAAGAAATCAATAGACACCAAATGTGAACATTTACAAGGAGGTATTGATGATTACATTCTTTAGAAATACATCAACTAGTTCAGCAATGTTTTATGAAATTTTAATCTCCCATAGATCATACAAACTATATTTGCAAAAGACTAAACAAAGTGGAGGAGAAGGGGAAACTCTTGCATGCCATCACTCCCTCTCTCCCAGGCTTCATCACCATCCATTCTACCCCTTAATTAGCACTATGCCCCTGAGCATATACTCAACTTAGCTGTTTACACATTGGATTTATACTATTTTCCTCTTCCTATAGATGGGGAAATTCAGGCCAAGAGAGGATAAATAACTTTTTCAAGGTCACATAGCTTGTAAAGGGCATAGTAGTATTTGAATTCAGCCTGGCTCCAAAACCATCCCAGTCTTCCTCTTCTAAGCTACCTAAGAAATGAAAGTCCTCTGCCCAGAGCAGTTCTCTTTCAATTTGCATTCAATACATATAGGTGGCCAAGAAAAATGCTATTCTTTACAACAGATTATACTTTGTCTATTTAATTTTTAATTGTATTAAAATACATAAAATGTGTCTTCTTACCCATTTTAAGTGTATGGTTTAGTAGTGTTCATTATATTTACATTACTATGCAACCAACCTTTTTTATATTGCAAAATTGAAACCCATACCCATTAAACAGCAACTCTATTTCCCTCTTCCCTTAGGCCTGGGAAACCACACCATTCTACTTCCTGTTTCTATAATTTGACTATTCTAGGTACTTCATATAAGTGGAATTATACAGAATTTGTCTTTTTGTGACTGATTTATTTCACTTACCATAGTGTTCATTCATTCATAGCATGTTTCAGAATTTACTTCTTCTTTTAAGGCTGAATAATATTTTTTGCATGTGTATTCAACATTTGTCTATTCAGTCATCCATTGGTGGACTCGTGGGTTGCTTCTACATTTTGGCCATTGTGAATAATGCTTCTATGAACATGGGTGGACAAATATGACTTTGAGACTCTGATTTCAATCCTCTTGGGTATATACCCAGAATGGAATTCCTGGATAACATATTAAACTTTTTTAAGGCAACACCATCATATTTTCCATAGTGGCTGCACAATTTTACATTCCCATCAACAGTGCACAGGGATCCAACTTCACAACCTCACCAGCATTTGTTTTTGTTTGTTTTTTTCTGGATTTTTTGTTAGAGTAGCTATTATAATGGGTGTGAGATGACATCTCATTTTAGTTTTGAGTTGCATTCTTAATGACTAGTGATACTGAGCTTCTTTTCACATACTTTTTGGCCATTTGTATATTTTCCTTGGAGAAATATCTATTCAAGTCTTTTGCCACCATACACAAAAAATAACTCAAAATGGAATAAAGACTTAAACATAGAATTGAAACAATAAAACTTTTGTAGAAAACAGGGTAAAAACTCCTGAACAATGGTCTTAGAAATTAATTTTTTGGATTTGAGACCAAAAGTACAGGAAACAAAAGCAAGAGTAGACAAATGGGACTACATCAAACTAAAAATTTCTGCACAGCAGAGGAAAAACAAAAAAAATTAAAAGACAACCTATGGAACGAGAAAAAATATTTGCAAACCAAAACTATAAGGTGTTAATATCTAACATATATAAGGAACACACACAACTCAATAGCAAAGAAAAAAAACAAAGTAATTAAAAGCAATTAAAACATGGGCAAAGGACCTAAATAAATAATTTTCCAAAGAAGACATACAGATAGCCATCAGATTTTGAAAAGATACTCAATATCACTAATCAAAAGGGAAATGCAAATCAAAACTACCTCACACCTGTCAGAATGACTACTATCAAAAAGTCAAAAGATAGCAAGCACTGGTGAGGATATAAAGAAAAGAAAACCCTGTTGGTAGGAATGTAAATTGGTACAGTCATTATGAAAAGCAGTATAAATATTCCTCAAAAACTTTAAAAGAGAACAATTATAAGATCCAGAAATCTCACTCCTGGTTATATATCCAAATAAAATGAAATCAAGATCTTGAAGAGATGTCTTCACTACCATGTTCATTGCAGCATTATTCAAAATAGCCAAGACATGGAAACACCTGTCAGTTGACAGATGAATGAACAAAGATGTGACATAAAGATATATATGTGTATGTATGTGTATATATATATATATGTATATGTATGTGTATATATACATATGTGTGTATACATATGTGTGTACACATGTGTGTCTATACATATACATACACATACATATACATATATATACATACATATACATACACACACATACATGCCATGGAATATTACCAGCCTTACAAAAGAAATTGCTCTGCTATTTGCTACAGTATGGGTAAAACTCAAGGACATTATGCTAATTGAAATAAACCAGACACAGAACAACAAATATTGCATGATCGCACTTATATGTGGAACATTAAAAAAAAAGCCAAACTCATAGAAATAGAGGGTAAGATGGAAGTTAACAGAGGCTGGGGGATGGAGGAAAGGGGGAGATAATGATCAAAGGATCCGAAGTTTCAGTTATAAGATATATAAATTCTGGAGACCTAATGTACAGCGTAGTGACTATAGTTAATAATAAGGTATTTTATATTTGAAATTTGGTAATAGGGTAGATCTCAAGTGTACTCAACCTCCTACACACTCACAGGGATAGTAACTATGTGAGGTGATCTATATGTTAATTAACTTGACCGTGATGGTCATTTCGCAATGTACACGTATATTGAAACATCACATTATACATTTTAAATGTATATAATTTTTATTTGTCTGTCATACTTCAATAAAACTTAGATTGAGGGAGTCCTTTCCCCTTTTTAAACTGGATAATTTGTTTTACTGTTGTTATTATGAGTGGTAGGAGTCTTATATATTCTGGATATTAACACCCTATCAGATAAAGAATTTGTAAATATTTTCTCCCATTCTGTAGGTTGCCTTCTCACATTGCTGCTTGTGTCCTTTAATGCCCATAAGTTTTTAATTTTACTATAGGCCACTTTATCTATTTGTACTTTTACTGCCTGTGCTTTGGTTTTATATCCAAGAAATCATTGCCAATCCAATGCCATAAATCAAAACTCATCATTGGGATTTTGAAAGGGATTGCATTGAATCTGTACGTAGCTTTGGGTTTTATTGATATCTTAACTTACTAAGTTTGCCAGCCCTTGAATATGGGATGTCTTTTTATTGTGTCTAATTTCTTTCAGCAAAATTTTGTACTTTTCAGTGTAAAAGTCTTTCACTTCATGGGTTAAGTTTATTCGTAAATATTTCACTGTTTTCAATGTGAATGAAATGGAATCGTTTTCTTATTACCCTTTTAGGATTTTTGTTGTTAGCAGGAAGAAATTTAATTCATTTTTGTATGTTGATTTTGTATTCTGAAACTTTCCTGAATTTGTTTATTCCAACAGGTTTTTTTTTTAATTTAAATTCTAGTCAGTTAACATGTAGTGTAATATCAGTTTCAGATGAACAACATAGTAATTCAGTATTCCCATATAATACCCGGTACTCGTTGCAAGTGTACTTTGATCCCCATCACATATTTTATACCTCCCCCCACCAACCTCCCTTCTGGTAACCATCAGTTTGTTCCACAGTTAAGAGTCTGTTTCTTTTGGTGTGTGGAATCTTTAGAATTTTCTATGTATAAGATCATGTCATCTGTAACTAGAGATAATTTTATCTCTTCCTTTCCAATTTGAATGTCTTTTATTCATTTTTCTTGTCTCATTGCTCTGGCTGGGACTTCCAGTACTGTGTTGAAGTAGTAGTGGCAAGAATGAGCCTCTTCATCTTATTTATGTTCTCACAGGAAAAGCTTTCAGTTTTTCACCATTGAGTATAAACATAGCTGTGGATTTTTCATATATGTTTTTTATTATGTTGAGGTAGTTTCCTTCCATACACACAGACCTTCTAACTGCAGCCTGCAAAAGTGGTTTGAGAGTTACTTCAATACTCGATTTAAACAATGAATATTTATATAGCATCCTCCAAGCTTTAACACTATGCAGTGCCATGTGAGGTGATTCACAGAAGCATAAGGGCACAGTCTTGGCCTTAAAGAAAATTACTTTCATTAGGAAAATAAAACAAAAAGAAAAGTGAGCTCACACCTGTCAGAATGGCTAAAATTAACAACACAGGAAACAACAGATTTTGGTGAGGATGCAGAGAAAAGGGATGCCTCTTACACTGTTGGGAATGCAAACTGGTGCAGCCACTCTGGAAAACAGTATGGAGTTTCCTCAAAACGTTAAAAATAGAACTACCTTACAACCCAGCAATTGCACTACTAGGTAGTTTACCCAAAGGATACAAAAATACCGATTAAAGGGATATATGCACCCCCATGTTTATAGCATCATTATCAACAATAGCCAAATTATAGAAAGAGCCCACATGTCCATCAACTGATGAATGGATAAAGAAGTTTTGGTATATATATTAATATTACTCAGCCATAAAAAAGAATGAAATCTTACCATTTGCAACCATGTAGATGGAACTAAGCAAAATAAGCCAGTCAGACAAAGACAGATATGGTATGATTTCACTCATATGTGGAATTGAAGAAACAAAACAAATGAACATAGAGGGCTAAAAGAGAGGCAAACCATAAAACAGACTAAGTATAGAGAACAAACTGAGTGTTACTTCAGGGAAGTGGGCAGGGGGATGGGTTACATGGGTGATGGGTAGTAAGGAGATCATAGGGTTGTGTATGTAAGTGATGAATAACTAAATTCTAATCCTGAAACTAATATCACACTAACTAGAATTTAAATAAAAACTTGAAGCTACAAAAAAAAAAAGTCAGAACACAGTATAATTATACAAAATGAAGGAGAATAAACGTGACAGTTGTTCTGAAGGGAAATGGATGCAGGCTGTGATGAACAAGATGCATTCCTGGAAGAGGAGAAATCTGAGCTTAACTTAGAGGAAGAACGATATTTAGGCAGGCAGATAAGAGTGGAAAGAATCCTCCACAAACACTGTTGGGAATCTCTCCATTACCTCATTCAGGACTCTGCCTGTCATATATCAGACAGCTTTTTTGGGTGACCTTATAAAAAAGCTAGTCTCTTCCCCATTGCTTTCCAACCCCTTCCAGTTTTGTAGCATTAACCACCCCCTGAAACCTTGCTCTGTATTTATTTGTTTACCTGTTTATTGTCCCATGGTAGAATGTGAACTCATTGGGAGCTGTATTTTTGTCTGCCTTGTTCACTGCTAAATGCCAAGTTTCTAAAACCAATTGTGGACACATTGTGGGTACTCAGTAAGAGTCTATTGAGTGAACAATGAATGAGTGATTGAATGAATGAATGAATGAATGAATGAATGAAAATATAAGGCCCTGAAGTCAGAGCAAATACATATTCTGAACACAAGGTCAAAGAGGCATTGGGTTAAGCCAGATTTCCAATTGCCAGCACTTCCAGACAAAGAAATAAGGTCTTAATAAGCCAACTTAGGGAGGATTTGGGGCAGCAAGTGACATTAAAAAAATTATAAGGGTTTGGTGATATATATGCCAAACAAACCAACAAACTAAACATGATGTAAACTGAACAGTCTTTAATAGATATTGTCTCTGGATGTGAATGTTATAGGTGACTTTTTTATTTTTAAAGGTTACTTTTTAAAAAATCAGCTGTGGGGATCCTGGGTAACTCAATTGGTTAGGATCTGCCTTTTGATCTCATCTCAGGTCTTGATCTCAGGGCTGTGGGTTCAAGCCCTGCATTGGCTCAGCACTGGCTGTGAAGCCTACTTAAAATAATAATAATAATAATAATATAAATAATAAAAATCAACTGCTCCTAATTTTCTATAATTTAAGAGTTTCTATTATGAATATATGTCACCTTTATAATAGAAAACATATTTTTAATTTATTTTTTATTTTATATTTTTTAATATAAGGAATTTATTGTCAAATTGGTTTCCATATAACATCCAACGCTCATCCCAAAAGATGCCCTCTTCAATGCCCATCACCTCCCCTCCCCTCATATTTTTAATTTAGAAAACCAGGAAAGTGAATATGGTCTCAGTGTGCAGGACAGAAGGGCAGCAACTGAAGATGGAAAACCCAAATTGTTGGAATATTAAATAGCCAAAGAATAATTTCAATCTATGTGGAAAATGGTTAAATATCTTGTCTTCAAAAAAGCAAACAACTAATATTCTACAGGATTTTCTGAGTTATTTCCTCAGATAAGATCTTTTAATACACTTAGCATTGTAAAACCAATAATAAGAAATTGATTCAGCAATTTATTAGAAAGAACAGTTTAATTATCCCAGAATTTGGTTGGCTCTCAGCATCCTGACCTGAAAACTGGAGGGCTGATTGATCAATCAAACCACAGGTTCTGACCAACGGTTTTAACCTTGAAGACCAGGGCCTGCCAGGAAGGTCTAGTTGAAATCAAAACAAGCATCTTTAAGATGATGGGTTTGTGTGACATGGGTTTGAGTGACAAAGTTGACTCTGCAGTTTTTCCAGAAATCCTTTCATTACAAAACAAAAAAATACATGTATTTGTAATTAATGAAAATGAGCATATGGCTCCCTAGACCCACCTGAGAGGTGCACAACCTTAGGCAAGGACAACCTCAAGGAGGAGGTGATATGAAGTTGGTCTTAAAGAACAATGGACAGATGATGGCGGCTTAGGAGGATGCTGGGCTCACCACGTCCTGCTGACCACTTAGATTCCAACCACACCTGCCTAAATAACCCAGGAAACAGCCAGAAGACTAGCAGCACGGAGTCTCCAGAGCCAAGCGCAGACAAGAGGCCCACGAAAGAGGGTAGGAAGGGCGGTGAGGCGGTGCATGCTACACGGACTGGCGAGAGGGAGCCAGGGTGGAGGGGCAGCCTGCCGACCAAGCAGAGCCCTGAGTCTGGCTTGCAAAAGTGGAGGGTCTGGACGGAGCGTGTTCGGACAGCAAGCGGGACTTAACATCTGGAAGGTTATAAGTTAACAGCTCTGCTCAGAGAGCGGGAAGGCTGGAGGACAATGGGAGGGAGAGTTGCTGAGCCCCGGGATGACAGAGCTCAGTTTGGCATGGAACAAAGGCACTCGCCAGCGCCATCTCCCTCGCCCATCCCCCAGCCAAAATCCCAAAGGGAACCAGTTCCTGCCAGGGAACTTGCTTGCACCACACAAACACCAAACACTGTGCTTCTGCGGATCCATCCCCCAGTGGCGGATCTGACTCCCTTCTGCTGCCACAGGGCCCCTCCCGAAGCAGATCACCAAAGGAGAAGTGAGCTGAGCCTGCCGCTCCCGCCCCCGTGCACCTTGCTGATCCACCCCAGCTAATACGCCAGATCCCAACCACCACAAGCCTGACAGTGTGCAAGTAGCCCAGACGGGCCACACCACCCCACAGTGAATCCTGCCCCTAGGAGAGGGGAAGAGAAGGCACACACCAGTCTGACTGTGGCCTCGCCCACCAACTCCAGTTATTCAAGACAGCACAGGGGAAGTGCCCTGCAGGTCCGCACCACTCCAGGGACTATCCAAAATGACCAAACGGAAGAATTCTCCTCAAAAGAATTTCCAGAAAATAACAACAGCTAACGAACTGATCAAAAAAGATTTCAACAATATAACAGAAAGTGAATTTAGAATAATAGTCATAAAATTAATCGCTGGGCTTGAAAATAGTATACAGGACAGCAGAGAATCTCTTGCTACAGAGATCAAGGGACTAAGGAACAGTCAGGAGGAACTAAAAATGCTATAAACAAGCTGCAAAATAAAATGGAAATGACCACGGCTCAGATTGAAGAGGCAGAACAGAGAATAGGTGAACTAGAAGATAAAATTATGGAAAAAGAGGAAGCTGAGAAAAAGAGAGATAAAAAAATCCAGGAGCATGAGGGGAAAATTAGAGAACTAAGTGATGCACTAAAGAGAAATTATACACACATAATTGGTATTCCAGAGGAGGAAGAGAGAGGGAAAGGTGCTGAAGGTGTACTTGAAGAAATAATAGCCGAGAACTTCCCTGATCTGGGGAAGGAAAAAGGCAGTGAAATCCAAGAGGCACAGAGAACTCCCTTCAGACATAACTGGAATCGATCTTCTGCATGACATATCATAGTGAAACTGGCAAAATACAAGAATAAAGAGAAAATTCTGAAAGCAGCGAGGGATAAACGTGCCCCAACATATAAAGGGAGACCTATAAGACTCGTGACTGATCTCTCTTCCGAAACTAGGCAGGCCAGAAAGGAATGGCAGGAGATCTTCAATGTGTTAAACAGAAAAAGTATGCAGCCGAGAATCCTTTATCCAGCAAATCTGTCATTTAGAATAGAAGGAGAGACAAAGGTCTTCCCAAACAAACAAAAACTGAAGGAATTCATCACCACTAAACCAGCCCTACAAGAGATCCTAAGGGGGATCCTGTGAGACAAAGTACCAGAGACATCACTACAAGCATAAAACATACAGACATCACAATGACTCTAAATCGATATCTTTCTATAAAAACACTGAATGTAAATGGACTAAATGCGCCAACCAAAAGACATAGGGTATCAGAATGGATAAAAAAACAATACCCATCAATTTGCTGTCTACAAGAGACTCATTTTAGATCTGAGGACACCTTCAGATTGAGAGTGAGGGGATGGAGAACTATTTATCATGCTACTGGAAGTCAAAAGAAAGCTGGAGTAGCCATACTTATATCAGACAAACTAGACTTTAAATTAAAGGCTGTAACAAGAGATGAAGAAGAGCATTATATAATAATCACAGGGTCTATCCATCAGGAAGAGCTAACAATTATAAATGTCTATGCGCCAAATACGGGAACCCCCAAATATATAAAACAATTACTCATAAACATAAGCAACCTTATTGATAAGAATGTGGTCATTGCAGGGGACGTTAACACTCCACTTATAGCAATGGATAGATCATCTAGACACATGGTCAATAAAGAAACAAGAGCCCTGAATGATACATTGGATCAGATGGACTTGACAGATATATTTAGAACTCTGCATCCCAAAGCAATAGAATATACTTTCTTCTTGAGTGCACATGGAATATTCTCCAAGATAGATCACATACTGGTTCACAAAACAGCCCTTCATAAGTATACAAGAATTGAAATCATACCATGCATACTTTCAGACCACAATGCTATGAAACTTGAAATCAACCACAGGAAAAACTCTGGAAAACCTCCAAAAGCATGGAGGTTAAAGAACACCCTAGTAAAGAATGAGTGGGTCAACCAGGCAATTAGAGAAGAAATTAAAAAATATATGGAAACAAAGAAAAATGAACATACAACAATCCAAATGCTTTGGGATGCAACAAAGGCAGTCCTGAGAGGAAAATACATTGCAATCCAGGCCTATCTCAAGAAACAAGAAAAATCCCCAATACAAAATCTAACAGCACACCTAAAGGAAATAGAAGCAGAACAGCAAAGGCAGCCTAAACCCAGCAGAAGAAGAGAAATAATAAAGATCAGTGCAGAAATAAACAATATAGAATCTAAAAAAACGGTAGAGCAGATCAATGAAACCAAGAGTTGGTTTTTTGAAAAAATAAACAAAATTGACAAACCTCTAGCCAGGCTTCTCAAAAAGAAAAGGGAGATGACCCAAATAGATAAAATCATGAATGAAAATGGAATTATTACAACCAATCCCTGAAATACAAGCAATTATCAGGGAATACTATGAAAAATTATATGCCAACAAACTGGACAACCTGGAAGAAATGGACAAATTCCTAAACACCCACACGCTTCCAAAACTCAATCAGGAGAAAATAGAAATCTTGAACAGACCCACAACCAGCGAAAAAATTGAATCAGTCACCAAAAATCTCCCAACAAATAAGAGTCCAGGACCAGATGGCTTCCCAGGGGAGTTCTACCAGACGTTTAAAACAGAAATAATACCTATCCTTCTCAAGCTATTCCAAAAAATAGAAAGGGAAGGAAAACTTCCAGACTCATTCTATGAAGCCAGGATTACTTTGATTCCTAAACCAGACAGAGACCCAGTAAAAAAAGAGAACTACGGGCCAATATCCCTGATGAATATGAATGCAAAAATTCTCAATAAGATACTAGCAAATCGAATTCAACAACATATAAATAGAATTAGACACCATGATCAAGTGGGATTCATTCCTGGGATGCAGGGCTAGTTCAACATTCTCAAATCAATCAATGTGATACATCACATTAATACAAGAAAAGATAAGAACCATATGATCCTGTCAATTGATGCAGAAAAGGCATTTGACAAAATTCAGCACCTTTCTTAATAAAAACCCTTGAGAAAGTCGGGATAGAAGGAACATACTTAACATCATAAAAGCCATTTATGAAAAGCCCACAGCTAACATCATCCTCAATGGGGAAAAACTGAGGGCTTTTTCCCTGAGATCAGAAACACGGCAGGGATGTCCACTCATAGACATGTTGTTTAACATAGTGTTGGAAGTTCTAGCATTAGCAATCAGACCACAAAAGGAAATAAAAGGCATCAAAATTGGCAAATATGAAGTCAAGCTTTCACTTTTTGCAGATGACATGATATTATGCATGGAAAATCTGACAGACTCCACCAAAAGTCTGCTAGAACTGATACATGAATTCAGCAAAGTTGCAGAATACAAAATCAATGTACAGAAATCAGTTGCATTCTTATACAGTAACAATGAAGCAACAGAAAGACAAATAAAGAAACTGATCCCATTCACAATTGCACCAAGAAGCATAAAATACCTAGGGATAAATCTAACCAAAGATGTAAAAGATCTGTATGCTGAAAACTATAGAAAGCTTATGCAGGTAATTGAAGAAGATATAAAGAAATGGAAAGACATTCCCTGCTCATGGATTGGAAGAATAAATATTGTCAAAATGTCAATACTACCCAAAGCTATCTACACATTCAATGCAATCCCAATCAAAATTGCACCAGCATTCTTCTCGAAACTAGAACAAGCAATCCTAAAATTCATATGGAACCACAAAAGGCCCCGAATAGCCAAAGTAATTTTGAAGAAGAAGACCAAAGCAGGAGGCATCACAATCCCAGACTTTAGCCTCTACTACAAAGCTGTAATCATCAAGACAGCATGGTATTGGCATAAAAACAGACACATAGACCAATGGAATAGAATAGAAACCCCAGAACTAGACCCACAAACGTATGGCCAACTCATCTTTGACAAAGCAGGAAAGAACTTCCAATGGATAAAGACAGTCTCTTTAACAAATGGTGCTGGGAGAACTGGACAGCAACATGCAGAAGGTTGAAACTAGACCACTTTCTCACACCATTCACAAAAATAAACTCAAAATGGATAAAGGACCTGAATGTGAGACAGGAAACCATCAAAACCTTAGAGGAGAAAGCAGGAAAAGACCTCTCTGACCTCAGCCGTAGCAATCTCTTACTCGGCACATCCCCAAAGGCAAGGGAATTAAATCAAAAGTGAATTACTGGGACCTTATGAAGACAAAAACCTTCTGCACAGCAAAGGAAACAACCAACAAAACTAAAAGGCAACCAACGGAATGGGAAAAGATATTTGCAAATGACATATTAGACAAAGGGCTAGTATCCAAAATCTATAAAGAGCTCATCAAACTCCACACCCGAAAAACAAATAACCCAGTGAAGAAATGGGCAGAAAACATGAATAGACACTTCTCTAAAGAAGACATCCGGATGGCCAACAGGCACATGAAAAGATGCTCAACGTCGCTCCTTATCAGGGAAATACAAATCAAAACCACACTCAGATACCACCTCACGCCAGTCAGAGTGGCCAAAATGAAGAAATAAGGAGACTATAGATGCTGGAGAGGATGTGGAGAAACAGGAACCCTCTTGCACTGTTGGTGGGAATGCAAATTGGTGCAGCCGCTCTGGAAAGCAGTGTGGAGGTTCCTCAGAAAATTAAAAATAGACCTACCCTATGACCCAACAATAGCACTGCTAGGAATTTATCCAAGGGATACAGGAGTACTGATGCATAGGGGCACCTGTACCCCAATGTTTATAGTGGCACTCTCAACAATAGCCAAATTATGGAAAGAGCCTAAATGTCCATCAACTGATGAATGGATAAAGAAATTGTGGTTTATATACACAATGGAATACTACGTGGCAATGAGAAAAAATGAAATATGGCCTTTTGTAGCAACATGGATGGAACTGGAGAGTGTGATGCTAAGTGAAATAAGCCATACAGAGAAAGACAGATACCATATGGTTTCACTCTTATGTGGATCCTGAGAAACATAACAGAAACCCATGGGGGAGGGGAAGGAAGGAAAGAAAAAAAAAAAAAGAGGTTAGAGTGGGAGAGAGCCAAAGCATAAGAGACTGTTAAAAACTGAGAACAAACTGAGGGTTGATGGGGGGTGGGAGGGAGGGCAGGGTGGGAGGGAGGGCAGGGTGGGTGATGGGTATTGAGGAGGGCACCTTTTGGGATGAGCACTGGGTGTTGTATGGAAACCAATTTGACAGTAAATTTCATATATTAAAAAATAAAAAAAATAAAAATAAAAAAAATAAAATAAATAAAAAAAAATAAAAAAAAAAGAGCTCATCAAACTCCACACCCAAAAAACAAATAATCCAGTGAAGAAATGGGCAGAAAACATGAATAGACACTTCTCTAAAGAAGACATCCAGATGGCCAACAGGCACATGAAAAGATGTTCAACGTTGCTCCTCATCAGGGAAATATAAATCAAAACCACACTCAGATATCACCTCATGCCAGTCAGAGTGGCCAAAATGAACAAATCAGGAGACAATAGATGCTGGAGAGGATGTGGAGAAACGGGAACCTCTTGCACTGTTGGTTGGAATGCAAATTGGTGCAGCCGCTCTGGAAAGCAGTGTGGAGGTTCCTCAGAAAATTAAAAATAAACCTACCCTATGACTCAGCAATAGCACTGCTAGGAATTTACCCAAGGGATACAGGAGTACTGATGCATAGGGGCACTTGTACCCCAATGTTTATAGCAGCACTCTCAATAGCCAAATTATGGAAAGAGCCTAAATGTCCATCGACTGATGAATGGATAAAGAAATTGTGGTTTATATACACAATGGAGTAATACAGGGCAATGAGAAAGAATGAAATATGGCCCTTTGTAGCAACGTGGATGGAACTGGAGAGTGTGATGCTAAGTGAAATAAGCCATACAGAGAAAGACAGATACCATATGGTTTCACTCTTATGTGGATCCTGAGAAACTTAACAGAACCCATGGGGGAGGGGAAGGAAAAGAAAAAGAGGTTAGAGTGGGAGAGAGCCAAAGCATAAGAGACTCTTAAAAACTGAGAACTAACTGAGGGCTGATGGAAGGGTGGGAGGGAGGGAAGGGTGGGTGATGGGTATTGAGGAGGGCACCTTTTGGGATGAGCACTGGGTCTTGTATGGAAACCAATTTGACAATAAATTTCATATATTGAAGACAAAAAAAGAACAATGGACAAGGAGGAAAAGCATTACAGAAAACAGGGAAGAAGCATGAGCACAGGTGTGGAAAAGTGAGCAAGTATGACTATTCAGGGGACAACAGAAAACTGAACATCATGAGATTTAGAGCGTGTGTGAGAGAGTGGGAAGTGGAAAAGTCTTCAGAGGAAGCAGGTGTAGGGAGAAAATGTGCTGAGCAGACAGGAACAAAAGCTGACCTAAGGGAGCCTCCCACACAGATTAAGTGTGAGATTAAGAGGAAGTGTGTGTGTGTCTATGCTGGCTTCTATCCCATAATCTTTCCCCCATGAGCCTTAAGCCAGGATCCCTACGGAAGACCCCATCTGATGGGTAGGCATGTTCAACCAAGGGGCCTTTATCAAACACCCAGGCTGCCCCTGCTCATAGTCAATCTAGTATGGCACCTCACCTGCAGTCACAGGGGCCCATGATAGCCTAGGTCAAAGAATGTCAGGAGGACCACCCAACATCCATCCTGTCAAGTGCCCCAATGTTACCTGTCAGTCACATCACTGTCCAAAGTTAGTAAAGTTAGAAACACTACTCTGTAAACCAGTCCCACCCCTGGACCAGCCCCCAACAGGCATTCACAACCAACTATCTCCCAATATGAAGTCATAAAGTCCACTGAACCCCCACAAACCTGTATCTGGTGAGAGAAATTCTGGTTCCTTGTTGGGTTCATCCCAGGAGAGGTGGTAGAAGGAACTGGAGGTAGGGGGTAGAAGGAGAGCCATAGTACTCCTGGTCTCTGTGAATGGGTTACATCCCCCTCTCAGGGGCTGCAGCTCCTGTCTGGAAGCCCTCTTCACACAAGCCCCTTTCTGAACATTTGTCCTCTCCTCACCAACCTTGGTGAGGTGCCTGAGGTGACAAAGGTTCCCCACAGATGCTAGCCCCAGGATACAGCTTAATTTTTTCACAGAGGCCCTGGTTACATTTTGTGAATAACCTTTTCATTGCAAACTTGCTTCAAACTTCTGGTTTTGAATGGACATCTTCCTGCTGAGACTCTGACACCACAGATGTTTGTTATCACTGAGAAGTATGGATGTTCTTATGCTTGGACATCGTGGTGGAAGTATCAGGAAACTTTCTTCTCTGAGGAGCTCAGCTACAACATGAACTGAACACTGAACTCCTTGGAGACAGAATCAACTCACTTCACCCTCTCCCTACCTGAAGGCAGATTGTACCAATGGTGTTCTATCTTTTAATCACAACTGACACACTCTTTTTAATGTGTCTGAGCTTTAAAGGAAAAAATGGGGCTCCCATGAGAACCTTCACTTCCACCCTCCTTTTCAGATTGTGCTTTATTGCTATAACCTTTATGTTCTAGCACTGATTTTTTTAACCTTTGTTTCACATGTAAGACATTAAATATTCTCTGGACAACAACTAAACCTATGAAAAAGTAAGAAGCAAGAAAGGCCAGAAAGGCTATCTTGTGAAATGAAATTGAGTCACAGATGACTGCAATGCAGAGGAAATGTGTTCATAGTTTTACTGAGTCTCAGAGTTAGAGGTTAGAGAGAAGAAACAATCACAGAATCGAATTTGGAGAGAGAGATAAAAATGCAAGTTTCCCACATAATTGTGGGAGAATAACACAATGAGGACACTTACTACATCTTATTTTTCTGTATTCTGGGCATTGCAAAATGTAGACCACGGACTTAATTCTGCCCACAAATGGGTTTTGTTTTTCAACCTGGAATAGAATTTTTAGAGTTTAATTTTGATGGCTTTGAGTAAGACATTGGCCAAAGTCACCACTGCACCCTATTGCTTTATACCAGATGCATTAGTAATTTACATGACTTCACTGGCTCTGTGGTGATCTAAGCATATAACTACTATATAATCAATATAGTCTATGTCCTTTTCTATAAAGTCATCTGAAAAAAATGAGTAGCATGTTCTTTTCCTGATCAGGTGGGTGACTTGAAGAAACTAATGCTATTTGTCTAGGATCAAGCTAAGAGATATTTTATTACATGGGCACAACTCATGAAAGAAAAAGTAGGGCTGTGAGAGGGACAGTTTGAATGATTGAAAGCAAGGACAGGAGTTCAGCAAATAGAACACAGATGGGCTACAGGCTTCTGGGAGGGCCAGAGACTTGGATGTCTGGAGTCTGGACCTGTGAGCCTACACAGGGGTTGGTGGTCAGCCTACAGACAAGAGAGCCACCGGCTGCTATTAGACTTGTTGGCATAGACAGTGCCAATGTCAGTAGCAGGTATAGGCCCTTCCAGAGATGTCGTAGTCAGCATTAGCTCTGACTAGGGTTGCAACACCCTAGAGATAAAAGTTGAACACCACTTCAAATAGGACCAACACTGAATTTTCCAGCAACTCACATTGAGATAGATCTAATTAGATTCCAGCACATGAAGAAATGTGACATTGCACATGGTCTAGTGCAGCAGAGCAAATATATTCTTGTTAAATGTGCTTACTAAATGCTTGTGCAATGAGTAGTAGGGCTGACAGATGGGATTCAAGAAGGGTGAATGGACAAATCATCCTCCCATGGGGATGGACTCACCAAGGCCATGTTCAGCCATGTTCATTGGTCCATCCATCCAGTCCATGGTGTTTCTAATGGGACTGTGTTTCAACATCCTGGCTGCTAAACATTTGGAACATCATCCATGGGTGCAAGACAGGAATAAGGAGGTGAACCAATGAGGCCCTGGACAACTACACTGGCTAAAGGAGAGGGGCTTACAATGATTATGGTCAGAGGACATCCCCACATGTTGGAAAGGTTTTTAATACACAGGTTGCTTCCCTTCTGTATCAGAAGGACACTGAAGGTAAGTGTGTGTGGGGGGAGGTATATGATATAGATGTATATGTGTATATATGCATATATATGTGTGTATGCATGTTTTAGCTGTATGTGTACATAAATATGTGCATGTGTTGTGTATTGCATGTGTACACGTGTATATACATGTGTATGTGCCTGTGCACTGTATATGACATATACATATATAGCAACTTGTATACATACTAATATACAGTTTACTACAGAATCAATTTACATATTTATGTAAATATTCACATATACACCTATACAGGGAGTTGTATTTATATTAATATAATTTTGTGTATATGTAAAGCTGTATTTATATGTATGTATATAAAGTTGATTTTTTAGTAAACTGTGTATAGTCCTATTCCATGTACTAGCTTCAATTATCCTCAGACAACCACCTTGCCTCTCTCTGTATCCCTGAGTTGACACACTCTCACCTGGGACAAGCATAGCTTCCCAGTGTATCCCCTCTGTGAGTACAAGCGGAAGGAGCAGTTTCCATAGGGGTTGTCATGTGGCAGATGCCCCAGTCATGTTTCTTCCACAGGCCCCTGCCCACCTGGAAACCCCTACTTGTAAGTCCAGCTCCAACCTACAGCAGTTTCTCACCTCAGAGGCACAAAATGGTCAAGGCCATGCAGATTGAGAGTGAGAGCTCTGGCTACTAATTGACATTCCCACTCCTGTCAGAAGGCACTGGAGGGCAGGGTGCACATCTTGTAGATGTTTTGTGGCATGATCACCCAGAAATGAATTTCACTATTGGTCCCTGGAAAGAGCCCAACAAAGGTCGTTGTCCAAGGGAACGTCCCTGCAGCCCTTGCCCAGTTCTGCCCATAGGAGGCCCTGGGACATCCTTGCTGGTTGAGGGTGAAACTGAGATGACTGCTTCCTCGGCTGGCACCAGTCACTGTTTGGGGCCTTTCCCTAGCCTTCCCACCCAACTCCTACTCTTGTCCACATGAGGGCTGGGGTTGAGGGGAGAGGCATAAACCATAAGTGAGAAGAGAAGACACAGCAAGGGGCCTCATGCCTATGCCACCTCCATTCATCACTGCCCTCTCCCATTTCCCAGGGCATGGGCCAAGCTGTACTCTACTCATGAACAAACAGACCAGCCCTCATGGCCACACCACAAACCTCTGCCTGATTCAGGTTAGTTCACATGGCATCCTCAAAGGACCATAAGCTCTGGAAGGGGGGCTGGGTGGGGAGGTGGTGTGGTGAATGAGGGCAGGCTATGGAGCTGCTAGTAATTGTGCATGGAAATAAAGGAGGGGACAAATTAATGAATGAGTGAATGAACTAATGATTGAACCCAAGAGGTTTCTTCTACTTGCAAAAATAATCCATGCTGCCACACATTAGATTTCCATGTATTTAATTTTCAAAATACCAGTAAATCAGTAACTTTAATAAGTTTAATACGTTACTTTAATAAGACAAAAAGTTAAAAGACAGAGAGAATAAATCTCTTCCATGGAAAAACAATGGTCTGGGGAAAGTCAATGTTTGGGGGAGTAAAGCCCCATGGAAAAAAAGCCAGAACAAACCCTATGTTTCTTCGAGGAATTCTTCCTTTTAAATGGTTGCCCCTGAGGCACCTGGGTGGCTTAGTCAGTTGAGAATTCAACTCTTGATTTTGGTTCAGGTCATCAACTCACAGCTCTTGTGGGATCAAGCCACACATTGGGCTCTGCACTGACAGCGCAGAGCCTGCTTAGGATTCTGTCTCTCCTTCTCTCTCTCGCTGCCCCTCCCCACCCCCCCATTCTTGCATGTGCGCTTTCTGTCTCTCTCTCTCTCTCTCTCTCTCTCTCTCTGTAAATAAATAAATAAATAAATAAATAAATGGCTGCCCCTGTACTAACGAGGTCTTATTTCCATGAGTAGAGACAGTTACCATTTATTACTTGTGCTTGGCCAGTGGGGATGTAGATCTCGGAGCATTTTTCACACCAAGGAAAGTTGTGCCATATTATTATTAACACTAAGTCAGGAGACTTAATTCAATGTGAGGAGCATTCGTCATGGGGCTTGCTGGCCGAGTCCAGCTTCACCCCCTTGGCAGCAGAGTTCAACAGAGCTGGGTGGAGGCCAGTGAGAGGAGTCTGAACACACCTGGGTTTGTGTAACCACTTTTATTGTATTTATCTAGTACTTATTTGATTGTTTCTCAGGCATCACCATTACCCTAATGATTGAACCCAAGAGGTTTCTTCTACTTGCAAAAATAATCCATGCTGCCACACAGTGGTAGTAGGGCAGGTCCATTTTTCCTTAAAGGCAACCGAGCAACTGCAGGCAAAGGGAGGAGGGAAAGCCAAATGGACCTATGCATGCTCAAAAGTGAGGATCTTCCACAAGTGAGGACAGGGGCTGTCCTTTCATACAGTGACAGAGGGGGAGCTGCTAGAAAATCCACATCCCAATGGAATATCTGTTCCTCCTTATTCCTTGTGGCTAGTCTGGTGCTTTTAGGTCACTGTCTCGAAAACTTCAAGTTATCAGGATATCACCCAACCCTCCACAGGGATGGGGCCTTCTGGGAGGGTCCAGAGGGGTGACCAGAGCTGGGAGTAGCTGTCCCCGGGTGCCCACTGGGATGTGCTAAGTAAGCTCCATGGGGTGGGGTGGACAGGGAGGCAGCCACCCTGGACTAGCGTTATAGGAAGATGCATCATGGCTATGCCTCCCACTTCCTGCAAAGCTAGTCAGGCTTCACAGGGCTTTACTTCTCTGGACACCTTGAGATGCTGCCTACTGGGCCTCTGACCTCCTCCAGCCCCATGATGTTAGGTGACCTCACCTCTGAATTTGGTCCAATCTCCCAGCTCCCTTCCCCCTCCCCTGCTCCCAGGCTCTATCCTTTGCAGGTAGTGGTGAGGCAGAGCTGGCACCCAGAGGAGAGTCATCAGAGTGGTCTGAATTTTAGTGCCTTCATCCGGACAGCTCTGCTCCAGGAAAGTGGGCTTTCTACAGACAGGCTGAGAAGAGGATGCCAGGTGACATGAAGCCAGGCCAGGGAATTCACCAGCTTGTCCTAGAAGGTCAGGGATACTAGTTCTGGGGCCAGACCATCAGCAGGACAGGGTGCTGTTTGTTGTTAGGCCTTAGCAAACCCAGGACTACAGGTGGCCTTTCCCTTATGCCAACAAGTGACAAGGCTTCCTAAAGGGCAGAGCAGTACCTACAGGTCCCAAGGCATCCACTGAACTCAGATGTGACTCCAGCCCTCCATGTGTGTTAAGCCCTTGTTGCCAATCTGCCCCCAGACCATCTCTAGTCTCCAAACTGGTGTCTCGGTTGAACTTCTACCCCTAGGGGCTCCTGCATACTGTCATCTCCCTCATACACCTAGAACAAGGGTCAGCAAAACTAAATCCAGCTCACTACTTGTTTTATAAATAAAGTTTTTTGAAACTTAGCCATAGCCACTCATTTATGTATCATGTATGGCAGCCTTTGGGCTACAACAGCAAAATCAAGCATGGCACTATTGGTGTGAAAGGCTCTCAGGAGCTTCTTGGTGTAATCTGAAACTGAACCCTGCACTCAGAGGGCAGGAAGAGACCAAAGAAAGAGGCAGGCTACTCCAGGTCAGCAGGTGGCAGTTTTAATAAGTAAAGGGAACTTATATACAAGGTTTTCTTGGGTGGCAGCAAAATTAATGGATCCCTGCCCCTACACACCAAATCTTAAAAGTTAACAAAGAGGCCTTAACTGGATTCAGGCATGTATACAATGCAGATGTTCTCAACACCACATTATTACCTTAAGGGTGTATCCTTGAAGCAGCCTCTGAAAGCAGGAAGGGCAAGTAGAACCCACCTTCCAAGGACAGAGGAGGAGTGAGGAGCCTCTGAGAGCCTAGGTCCAGCTCACAGGTCAATCAGTGGTCATGACTTTTCCATGACATCCCCAACAGACGCTCCCTGTGACAGAGATAACATAGTTGAAAAAAGCTCAAAGTTTTTACTCTCTGGTCCTTTACAGAAGAAGCTTGCCAACTCCCAACATAGACTGTTTTACCACACCAAGATATCCTTCAACCACCCCCAGCATCTCCCAGTGAACATAGGATTTGTGGTCCAAAAACAAGGCCTTCCAAATTCTGATCTTTCCTTCACACTCTCTGTACAAACTTTCCTCATCCTCTCCTGCACATGGGATTGGCTAGGCCTGCTCTTTGTAGGAGCAGTTCTTTCAATTTTATGTGTTTGTCATGTGGCCTGTGAACAGACGTGTGACCAGGCTGTGAATGTGTACCGTTCTTTCCAAGCAGTGCTTAAAGGTGTCCCTGCATAAGGCAGCATCATTATTCAGTCCTCAACTAATCCACACATTAATAAGAAAATGGAAGGATTCCTTGGAAAGTATTGTCTGGGGGAGAAATCAATTATTTAAAACTCATATTCAGTTAAGTAACCATACTTGATGCCTAGAGAGGTTTCTTCACAGGACTCATGCTAATGCATTACGGTAGATGGTCACGTCCATAGCACCTGCTTTGGCAAATGGAGAGGAAGTTCCAGCTTATACAGACCATGTGGTTCCAGTATGGCATGGCTGCATAACACATTATGTGGAATATTTATAAGGTGGAGATAAAATAGCATCCATATGCTTTATGCTCTAAAGGTTGGTACAGAGCCAGCTTCTCTTGCAAGATGCAGGTATAAGTCGAATGGCAAGGCCCTGGGAACTCATCCAGGAACATGCAGGGGATCTGGTGTCAAAGCAGGGAGGCAGTCCTGTTTGTGCAGGTAGAGCTGTAGGCATTGGAACAGCTTTTACAAGGGGCACTGGGTCAGACCTGAGCATTCCTATTCCAAGGGGCAGAAGAGGGTAAGGTCTGTGGTCAAGGTCATCCCAGAGAAACAGCTGAGCACAGAGAACTTAACAGAATCAGCATAGAGGGAAAGTGCTCTCAAAGTAAAGAAGAGGTCAGATAGTGAGCCATGTGGGCTGCAGAGCTGGGCGCAGTGTGATGTGCTGGGTGGTGACAGGCTGAGTCCCAGGGTGGGCTTTCCTCAAGGACACTGCATGATCTTGGCCCAGCACATCGCCTTCCGGTCCTTTGGATTTCCCCATGTGTAATGAGAGGAGTGAGACAAATGATGGCTCTCTCAGGTCCTTTCAAGTTCTGGCATAAACACTATAATTTTGTTTTTCAGTCCCTTCCACCAGCTGTTTTTGCACGTTTTAAAAGGAAATCAATTTGCTTTTGCGTTTTTTCCTTCTACTGCTCTCCTTTCCACCACAACCCTGTCTTGAGAATTATGCAAACTACATTTGCCACCCAAGGTGAAGCTGATTAAAAATGCTAAACAAGACCTTAATGGAGTGTCTACCACCATTTCATCTTGGTTAACACTGATGGGCGGCCATCAGTCCTTATGCAGAGCTTCCTACTCACATCCCAGACACATGCCATCATTGACAGTGATTAATAGGCACAGGACAAACCATGTTTAAGACACATGATAAGCACTGAAATTACTGATTGGTAGAATGACTCTGAGAGTCTTATGGAGATGTTGCCTCCCTCTCCCTTCACTTTACCCCCCACAACCACACAAAGTTTTATTAGCATAACTTTAAATTTCTAGCACTTACTTCAGCTGCTAGAAAATTTAATAAAAAGCACCCCCAGGGTGTTCTCTCAAAAATCTGCTTTATTTTATAGGAGAGGTGGTTTGAATTATAGCAAGAAAAATGCCAGCTACTGAAAGGAAGCAGCAATTCAACAATATTAGTCTCTAGGAATTCAATCAAAATGACAGCAAATAAAGAACAAAAAAAATGCAGTTGACTCTTAGCAGTGTTTGTTCTTGAAACATCCTCTTCCTGGCTTCTGTGTCAACATTTCCTGAAAGCTGTCTTCCTGCATCTCCCATCTCCCAAGCTACTTCTCAACCTTCTCCATACTCACTCCGTTGGTCCTGACTGAGCTATTAGATGCCACTCTGTCCCCCATTTCTCCTAGATGCCTTGCCCTGGCCAACCCCACCCACAGGCGCCATCTATATGCCAACAACTCATCCATTTATGTGTCCAACACTGACCTCATCTGTGGCCTCCAGACCAGCTGACTGCCATCCTGCCCTACTCTTTCTCTTGGGTATTGCAAAAATATGGCAATTTCTGAATGTCCAGGTGAACTCATCTTGTTCCCCACACCAGCTAGTTTATTCTCCAGTATCCTCATCTCAGTGGAGTCTCCATGAATTCAGTCATACAAGCCAGAACCTACGAAGATCTATAATTGTCCCACTCCTTCATCCCATGGCCATGCCATCATCAAGTCAATAGGTATTGGCTTCTAAATCATATAGGTATATGGATGATCCATAGATGATAGAGAGGTAGATGATAGACAGATGATAGATAGATAGATGGATAGATAGATGATACATACATACATACACAGATACATAGACAGACATCTTTCAATACATATATTGAATTTTGTTCCATATAAGTAGTGAATACACGTAATTTAAAAAAACATATAATCACAAAACTTGGCTATGTATAAAGCCAGAAATAATGTCAAATAATTGCTTAAAGTAGAAATCATATGAACCAAAATCATTAACCACAATGCAGTAAAAGTTAATAGAGACCTTAAAAGGATATGCCTCCAAAAATCTATTAACTCTAAAAATTGTTTAAATGTGTTTTTCAATAACTCTTAACACTATAAATAAATCAAAACTAAAATTTAAAACTATTTAGAGCATGGGGTGTCTGGGTAGCTCAGTCAATAAATCGTCCAACTTTGGCTTAGGTCATGATCTCACAGTTCATGAGTTCGAGCCCCGCATCGGACTCTGTGCTGACAGCTCAGAGCCTGAAGCCTTCTTCAGAGTCTGTGTCTCCCTCTCTCTCTCTGCCCCGTCCCCACTCATGCTCTGTCTCTCTCTCTCAAATATAAATAAATGTTTCAAAAAATATAACTATTTAGAGGAGGGGTGCCTCTCCTTAATTGGTCAATTAAGCATCCACCTCCTGATTTCGCTCAGGTCATGATCTCACAGTTCATGAGTCTGAGCCCTGCATTGGGCTCTGCACTTACAGCGTGGAGCCTGCTTGGGATTCTGTCTCCCTCTTTCTCTGCTCCTCCCCACAATCTCTTAAAAATAAATAAACAGTTTAAAAAGTCATAAAACTATTTAAAAGAATAACAATGATAGGACTACATAACAAAATCTACAGGCATGGTCAAAGAGGCTGTCAGAAGAATATCCATAGTCATGAGTACATTATTAGATGTGAGAAAGATCAGAAATCAATGAATCAAGCTTTTCATGCAAGAATGTAGATTAAAAAAAACAATAACAAAATAAATCCAGGTATAACACAAGATATAAGCTTATCCCTGATCCTAAAACTAGAGAAGGGGACACATGATAATATCAACCAAACAATGACAATTTACTTAAGAATGCAGATGTAAAGATCATAAAACATGCACAAATTAAGTCTAACAATTACAAAGTGCCACCCCTGAAATGCAAGGGTAATTCAACTTGTGTTTTCTCTTCCCTATTTAGTCCCACATTCCAGAGGTAGAGCTCAGAGCTCTGGTGCAGGTACATGACCCAGACCATCTGTCAGAGCCTTCAGTTTGGAAACACGTGTTGCAAGCAGAACACCCCACTCTGGAAGTGAGGAGAGCAGTGAAATGCAGAAGGTATTTCTGCAACGTGGG
Source organism: Panthera tigris (assembly GCF_018350195.1). Classification (NCBI taxonomy): domain Eukaryota; kingdom Metazoa; phylum Chordata; class Mammalia; order Carnivora; family Felidae; genus Panthera; species Panthera tigris. The sequence goes on along the minus strand of NC_056667.1, from coordinate 108,010,866 downwards.
GAAATCAATGTGAATTCTCTGGTGCAATTAGGTGACCAATCAGCCACCTCAGGAAAGGGGGCAGCTGTGTTTGTTTCTCATTTTTCCTGAAATATTCCTCATCACTGCACTTTGGAGATGTCAGGGACAGAAAAGTTGACCCGAGCAGGCCTTCTGTGTACCTTCCTGCAGGTCAGAACACCTGACATGTTACGTGATTTGCCAGGTGTAGCTTCCAAATGCCCACAGCAATGGTCACACCAGGCACATGACCTGGAGGAAGAACTAGGCTCGGAGGCACCATAGCTGGTCTTTAATCCTCCTTGTCTCCTTTCTTAGTCCCCATATCTGGATGCTCGGTGACTTCACACTGTCCCTCGTTACCAGTCTCCAGTGCCCAGCCCCATCCAAGTCTGCCTTCACAGGCAGACCAATGATGACCAAAGGGTAGGGACAGGGATGAGTACAACCTGAGAATCTTCTGTGTAAGACAGGGGACTGCCTCTCTGGGATATGTTTTCAGAAGACCAAGAAGAAGCTGGGAAATAATTCACCTTAAGGGAAGAATCAGATCACACATTTACCTTCCAGGATGTTAGGCACCAGAACAGAGAAAAGGAAGTGCTGGCCCTAAGCCTATCTGCTTCTTATCACACTGCAACACAACCCATTGGAGGCATAAGTGGGTCCTAAAAGGAAAGAATGTGAGAATTTGGGCATCTCACTACTGTCCAGATATGGAGAAATCCAGCAATAGTCAGCATCCATACCTCTGGATACAGGAGGCTGGGAGATGGTGGGCCCTCAGGGACACATTCCTCCCTGTCAGGAACTGGCTGGTCAGGACAGACATCTCTGGGCACCACCAGAAGTAGGGCTTTGGGCAAGAATAATGGCAAAGTTACCATGACCCCTGAGTGTTACCAAGTAAGAAGGCATTGCCACCTAAGGCAAAGCAGCAAGCAAGGGAAGTGGTAGCCCCAGAGGGGACCAAAGAACCAGCTCATGATACCCATCACATGTTCCTGGGATTCCCAGAACTGTCTGGGGGTAAATTGTCATAGTTTGAACCCCAACTAAGCCAGGAATGCACAGATTCCTGACTGTGAATGGTGCCATATTTTTTAGTAAGATATTTCTGTGGGTTTTTTTTAAACAATTAGTTCCACAAGCTCCAGAGCCCTGTGTCTTTACAGTAGGGACTCAGAAAAATCTTGCACAGTGGACAAATATTCAACACTAAGTTTAACCGGTAAATGATACTGTAATGTTTCTTATTTGTGGTATTCTTCATTAAAGAGTCTTAATACTTTCTCATTATATTATTAACATTTTTTGGATAAGGAAACTAAGGCTTAAAGCAATCCAGGGCTTACCGAGAGCACTAAGCTAGTGACTTTGGGAGGAACTCAACCCCAAGTCTCTGTGGATGAGCACACAGGGGGCTTCCATTATCTTGGCTATTGTAAATAATGCTGCAATAAACATAGGGGAGCTTATATCTTTTCAAATTAGTGTTTTTGTTTTCTTTGGGCCAATACACAGTTGTGGAATTATTGGATAATATGGTATTTCTGTTTTTAATTTTTTTGAGGAACTTCCATACTGTTTTCTGTAGTGGCTGCACCAATTTACATTCCTACCAACAGTGCACCAGGTTTCCTTTTCTCCATATCCTCGCAAACTCTTGTTATTTTTGTCTTTTTATACTAACCATTCTGATGGGTGTGACGTGAGAGAAGTGTCAGATGCTAAAGAACAATGAAAGATAGACGCTGTGGGAACTAAGCAGAAGACCAGGTGTGGCCAGAGGACTTACCTCAGAACAGGTTGTGCCACAGTCTGCCTGAGTGCAGCTCTTGGTTGGGAGCTGGTCAAAAGAGGACAGCATTCAAGGCTGAGAGAGACTGAGGTCAAGGGCTGGGAGTACCCAAATCCCAGGTCTGAGAACACTTCTGGCCAGAGCTGTGCAGCCCCCATAATCAGAAGAGCTAATCTTAGGTGTAATCCATGATATTGGTAGACAAAATGAAGGCACCTATCCCATATAGGAAAATAAAAAGCAGACACGAATGAAGAAAGGAAACTCTTATCCTGCCTGCAGGTATAATTTATGATGTAGATTACCTTTGTTTTCCAGAGTTTCCAGATTACCTTTGCTTTCCATTCTTTCAACATGCCACCCAGTCTTTTCACTAGGCTGTGCACTACACTAAACGCAGAATACATTTATATACCGTATTCCACATTTTCTCTGGGCTAATAATTTCTTATATTATCTTTTTTTAATTTCTTATATTAAATAGTAGTGCCTCTTATGACATTCTTCCAGCTTCTCAAGAATGCTTCTCTAAAGAAATAGAGCTAGTGCACATGAATTTGAAAATTTAATTCTGTTCCCAAAACACTAAAAGATGTATCCATTGCTAATTCCTTTTTCCTAACAACAGGGCAAAATGTTGACTACTGGTAGAAAATGAGCATTATAGAATGAAAAGTACTCTGCTTTGGTGGACCACTTGTGTGGGTCCCAGCTTCTCCAAGCCTGTTTCCTTTTCTATATAGTTGAATTCATACTGCCTGCCCCTTCTACCCATAGAGTTCCTGCAAGAACACCACATCGTAAGGCAGTCTCTCCCTCGTTTTTAAGCCATCACACATGGGGAAAGTGACTTTTATTATTATCTAAACAGATACATGAAGGTGTTTGTGTTGATGGTACATTGTATTATTTTCATTAAGTAGCATTAAATAAACCCACCATTAAACACCAGGGCCCCCAGTGGCTCAATCAGTTGAGCCTCCAACTCTTGATTTTGGCTCAGGTCATGATCTCATGATTTGTGGGTTCAAGCCGCACCTTAAGCTCTGTGCTGGCAGTGCGAAACTGCTTAGGATTTTCTCTCTCTCCCTCTCTCTGCCCCTCCCTCCACTCATTCATTCTCTCTCTCTCTCTCAAAAAAAAGAAAAGAAGAGAAGAGAAATTAAACACCTGCTACTGTGAAAAGCCTGGGAAAGAATCAGGATGGAGAACAGAAGTGAGGACAGAGTTTAGTTGTGCTGATGATACAGAAGACAGAGATTAGGCAGTGGGTGAGACAGCAGAGGGATGCCAGAGGAGCAGTTCCCCATCACCCCAAGGAGGCCCTCCCACTGAGGAAGCCCCTCATCCTCCTAATACCTTGTCACCACCCTCATCCTCATGTGGCCACATAGCCCAATTCCCCTCTCATCACAGGGTGAACTATTAGGCGCCCCTCTCTGGTACCCCAGCCTCTCCATCTCCTCCAGATAATTTCCATAAGCAAACAAACATGTTCTGGGGTGTCCCATGAAAAGCAAACCACTTCTTCCAGACACTTCTGTATTTACTTTATTTTTTTCTTCAACAAAACTTTTCAAGAGAATTATCCACACTCTCTGCCTCTCCTTCTTCTCTCCCACTGGCTCTTAAGCTTTCTCTGGCTAAATGCGGGCACCAGCACATTTGCCCTTTTATGTCTGTACTGACCACTCACAACCACCAACATGCCTTCTTCCTTAAATTCTCTCTTCTCTTGGCAGATGTGACACCATCTTATCTGCTTTCTCTCATCTATCTCTGACCTCCTCTTTCAGCCTCATCCTGTATGCACTGTTCCTTTCCCCAAAATTCCTCTCTTTCAGTCTTCCCAACACCTGAAGGCCATTGCTCCTGGAGTTCCTTCTGCCCACAGTACCTCTTTTCACATCCCTCAAGGCTCACAGCACATGGAGACCTTCCCTTACCTCACATCCTAAAGCAGTCCTTCCCTCATTTTTTGCTCAGTCACATTACCCATTTATGTCCACCATAGCACAATATGTAATCATCCTGTTTATGTATATGATCAAACTGCTTACAATATATCCTACTAGGAGGTAAACTCCATGAAGGCAAGAGCCTTACTTGTCTTACCATCAGTTATACTCTGATATGGTGTAGAAACTCAATAATATTCACTGAAAGGATGCATACATTTATTTATCAAGGCACAAGGTAGAGCCACATATCAATCCACATATGCTAGGTTGTGCTACAGGAATAAACAACCCCAAAATCTTTGGGGCTCAAAACAATAGAGGAATGTTTTGTTGCTAACATTATAAACCTATTTTTGGTTAGCAGAGGAGTTCTGCTCATTGCAGTCACAGTGGAAGTTGGATGGACAGTCAGTAGGCCAGAGGGAAGAGGAAACCCTGGAGGGTCACGGGGCAGCAGTTAAACATCCCAGCCCCAAGTGGTGCATGTCACTTCCATTTAGGACTCACTCTGCAGATTCCCACAGGGATATGCCAGCCATGAGAAGATGAGCACCAGTTTTCCGTGTGCCTGTAGGGAAAGGTAAGCCAGACATCAGAGAAGCATAGTACTGACATTGCCACTGAGGAGACACTGGGAAGGGTCAGCCAAAGAGGTGAGAGAAGAGGTAGAAAGCATCAGAAAGGAGGTGATCAATAATGCCCAATCCAGGAAAGGAGGTCTGTAAGTCTCCATTGCACTTGGTGACTCTAACACATGAAGTTTCAGTGGACTGGGAACAGGAGAAGCAAACTCAGTAGAGTGGGCCAAAGGGAGACATGAAGAAATGAAAGTATGAGAATCGGCAGAACTTTCAGAAAATGTGATTTGTAAGGAGGGATTGAGTCAGTAATTAGAGAGAGATATAATGAAAGTCGTAATTTCTTAGGTCAAGATACAAGTAGGTATGCACTGTGGGATAGGTTAGAGACCAAGAGAACACAGATGGAGTGGTGGAAAGAAGAACCCATGTCTCTTCTGCAGTCTTTGGGGTGGGGGTGGACAGAGGAAAGTGGGTGCCTTGGACAGGTGGACTGGCAATGGAACAGAGATCCTAAAAGCTCTGGGGGACCCTGATGAGACTCTGCATATTTTGTGAGCTATTACAGGATTATTATCCCACGTTCTGCTTACTCAACAAGATGAGAAATGCAGCTGTGAGAGAAGGAGGCCCAGATGACAAATAACTGTTAAAGGAATTTTCTTGGGTCAAGTAATTATTAACCCACCAGAGGTGGGAAAAATGAAAAGGAGAAGGGTACTGCCAGCAGTAATCAGAACACAGATGCTGAGGTTAATCAGTGGAAGGAAGAAATAAGGAGATGCATGTCAGGAAAGGCGGTAGATGGAGTGGTCAAAGGACAGTCCCAAAGGTGGGAGGTCAGGTAGGTGGGGTCAGCACAGAGCTAACTGCTTCTATCCAGATCAGCTTGGAGGCTGGCAGCAACAGAGCAACTGGCTCCTCTTTGACAGGGAGTCAAGGTCAAGGTGACTTTAACAACTGGACAGGTAAAAGGATCTTTTAAAAAGACAATTTGCGGGCACCTGGGTGGCTCATTTGGTTAAGCGCCTGACTTCCACTCAGGTCGTGATCTCGCGGTCTGTGAGTTCGAGCCCCACGTCGGGCTCTGTGCTGACAGCTCAGAACCTGGAGCCTGCTTCTGATTCTGTGTCTCCCTCTCTCTCTGACCCTACCCCCATTCATGCTCTGTCTCTCTCTGTCTGAAAAATAAATAAACGTTGGGGTGCCTGGGTGGCTCAGTCGGTTAAGCCGCCGACTTCGGCTCAGGTCATGATCTCGCGGTTTGTGAGTTTGAGCCCCACATCAGGCTCTGTGCTGACAACTCAGAGCCTGGAGCCTGCTTTGGATTCTGTGTCTCCCTCTCTCTCTGCCCCTACCCTGCTCACGCTCTGTCTCTCTCTGTCTCAAAAACAAATAAAACATTTAAAAAAAATTTTTTAAAGAAAAATGAACCTGGACCACTTTCTTACACCATACACAAAAATAAACTCAAAATGGATGAAAGACATAAATGTAAAACAGGAAGCCTTCAAAATCCTCAAGGAGAAAGCAGGCAAAAACCTCTTTGATCTTGGCCGCAGCAACCTCTTATGCAACACGTCTCCAGAGGCAAGGGAAACAAAAGCAAAAATGAATTATTGGTATCTCATCAAAATAAAAAGCTACTGCACAGCGAAGGAAACGAAAAGACAACTGACAGAATGGGAGAAGATATTTGCAAATGACATATCAGATAAAAGGTTGGTATCCCAAATCTATAAAGAATTTATGAAACTCAACACCCAAAAAAAACAAATAATCTGGTGAAGAAACGGGCAAAAGACATGAATAGACTTTCTCCAAAGACATCCAGATGGCCAACCGACACATGAAAAAATGCTCAACATCACTCATCATCAGGGAAATACAAATCAAAACCACAATGAGATACCACCTTACCCCTGTCAGAATGGCTAACATTAACAACTCAGGCAACAACAGATGTTGACGAGGATGCAGAGAAAGAGGATCTCTTCTACATTGCTGGTGGGAATGCAAGCTGCTGCAGCCACTCTGGAAAACAGTATGGAGGTTTCTCAAAAAATTAAAAATAGAACTACCTTACGACCCAGCAATTGCACTACTAGGTATTTATCCCAGGGATACAGGCGTGCTGTTTTGAAGGGGCACATGCACACCAACGTTTATAATAGCACTATCAACAATAGCCAAAGTATGGAAAGAGCCCAAATGCCCATCAATGGATGAATGGATAAAGAAGATGTGGTACATACATACAATGGAGTATTCCTCGGCAATCAAAAAGAATGAAATATTGCCATTTGTAAGTACATGGATGGAACTAGAGGGTATTATGCTAAGTGAAATTAGTCAGAGAAAGGCAAATATCATATGACTTCACTCATATGAGGACTTTAAGACACAGAACAGATGAACACAAGGGAAAGGAAGTAAAAATAATATAAAAACAGGGAGGAGGACAAAACACAAGAGACTTAAATATGGAGAACAAACAGAGGGTTACTGGAGGGGTGTGGGAGCGGGGATGGGCTAAATGGGTAAAGGGCATTAAGGAATCTACTCCTGAAATCTTTGTTGCACTCTATGCTAACTAACTTGGATGTAAATTAAAAAAATAAAATAAAATAAATTAATATAAATAAATAAATAATGATAATAAAATGGAATAAAATAAAATAAATAAATCCAAAAAACAAAATGGTGCTGAGACAGCTGGATAACCACATGCAAAAGAATTAAGTTGTACCCTTGCCTCAAACATATATAAAAATTAACTTGAAATGGGTCAAAGACCTAAATATGAGTTAAAATTATATAACTCTTAGAAAAAAAACATATATATAAGCTTTCATGAACTTAGATTTGGCAGTGGTTTCTCAACTATGACACAAAAGCACAAGTAACAAAAGAAAAAGTGATATATTGGTCAGCATCAAAATTAAAAATTCATCCATCAAAGGGCACTATTGAGATATCTTTTAAAAAACAGAGAATGGCAGAAAGTTTTCAAATCATATGCAGGCACACCTTGTTTTATTACCCTTCAGTTTACTGTGCCTCCCAGATATTGTACTTTTTACAAATTGGAGGTTGTGGCAACTGTGTGTGAAGCAAGTCTATCAGCTCCATTTTTTCAACACAATTACTCACTTTATGTCTCTGCATCACATTTTGGTAATTCTCACATTATTTCAATTATTTTATTATTATTATATTTGTTATGGTGATCAGTAATCAGTGATCTTTGATGTTACTATTGTAACTATTTGGGGCACCACAAACAGCATCCATGTAAGACAACAAATTTAGTCAATAACTGTTATGTGTGTTCTGACTCTTACACCAACTGGCCTGTGCTCCCATCTCTCTGTCTCCTCAGGCCTCCCTATTCCTTCAGACACAACAATATTGAAATTGGGCCAGTTAAGAACCCTACAACAGCCTCTAAGTGTTCAAGTGAAAGGAAGAGTCACACGTCTCTTACTTTAAATCAAAAGGTAGAAATGCTAAGCTTAGTGAGGGATGCACACTGAAGGCCAAGATATTCCTAGGCCTCTTGCACAATATAGTTGGCCAAGTTGTGAATGCAAAGGAAAAATGCCTAAAGTGCTACTCCAGTGAACACACAAATAGTAAGAAACAGCATGAATGGACCTAGAGGGTATTATGCTAAGTGAAATAAGTCAGACTGAGAAAGGCAAATACTGTATGATTCCACTAATGTCGAATCTAAAAACACAAATGAATAAACAAACAACAAAAAGCAGAATCAGACCTAAAAATACAGAGAACAAACTGATGGTTGCCAGAGGGGCAGAGAATGGGGGAACAGGCAGAATGGATGAAGAAGGGTGGGAGATACAGGCTTCCAGTTTTGGAATGAATACGTCATGGGGATAAAAGTTACAGCATAAAGAATATAGTCAGTGAAATTGTAATAATGATTTATGAAGACAGATGGCAGCTACATTGGGGGTAACCACGGCATAACATATAGAGTTGTTGAATCACTATGTTCTAAACTTGAAACCAATATAACATTGTGTGTCAACTATACTCAAATAAAAAATATTAAAAATAAAAGAAAAGAGAAATAATTTTAAAGCAAAACATTCTTATTACTGGTCTGAAGAAAGTTTCTGGTTAGAAGATCAAACCAGCCACAACATTCCCTTAAGCCAAAGCATAATCCAGACCAAAGCCCTGACTCTCTTCAATTCTGTGAAGGCTGAGAGAGATGAGGAAGTTACAGAAGAAAAGTTTGAACCTAGCAGAGGCTGGTTCATGAGGTTTAAGAGAAGAAGCCGTTTCCATGACATAAAATTGCAAAGTGAACCAGTAAATGCTGATGTGGATTCTTCAGAAAGTTACCCAGAAGATCCAGCTAAGATAATTAATGAAGGTGGCTACACTAAACAACATATTTTCAATATAGACAAAATGACCTTATATTGGAAGAAGATGCCATCTAGGACTTTCATAGCTAGAGAGGAAATCTCAATGCCTAGCTTTAAAGCTTCAAAAAACAGGTTCTGATTCTGTTAGAAGCTAAGGCAGCTGGTGACTTTAAGTTTTGTCTGTTTGTTTCAAGTTTTTATTTAAATTCTAGTTAGTTAACATATAGGGTTTGAAACATATTGGTTTCAGGAGCAGAATTTAGTGATTCATTACTTGCATATAATACCCAGTGCTCATCAAAATAAGTGTCCTCCTTAATACCCATCATCCATTTATCCCACCCCTTGCCCATCTCTGTCCATCAACCCTATTTGTTCTCTATACTCTCGTAAGAGTCTCTTATAGTTTGCTTACCTTTCTTTTTTTCCCCCTTCCCCTATTTTCATCTGTTTTATTTCTTAAATTCTGCACGTGAGTGAAATCATATGGTATTTGTCTTTCTCTGATTGATATTTTGCTTAGCATAATCCACTCTAACGTCATCCATGTTGTTGCAAATGCCAAGATTTCATTGTTTTTGATGTCTGAGTAATATATATATATATATATATATATATATATATATACCACTTCTTCTTTATCCATTCATCTGTAAATGGACATTTGGGCTCTATCCATAGTATGGCTATGCTGGTGACTTAAATTTGAAGTCAATGCTTATTTACTATTGCAAATGTTTCAGGGCCCTTAAGAATTATTCTCAATCTATTCTGCCTGTGCTTTGTAAATAAAACAGTAAAGCCTGAATGATAGCACATCTGTTTCCATCATGACTCACTGAATATTTTAAGCCCACTGTTGAGACCTACCACTCAGGAAAAAAAAAGATTTATTTTAAAATATTACTGCTCATTGACAGTGAACCTGATCATACAAGAGCTCTGATGGGATATACAATGAGATTAATGTTGTTTTCATGCTTGCTAACACAACATCCATTCTGCAGCCCATGGATCAAGAAGTAATTTCAATTCCCAAGTCTTATTAGTTATGAAATACATTTTGTTTTGTAAGGCTACAGTTGCCATAGATAATGATTCCTCTGAAGGATCTGGATAAAGAAAATGGAAAACTTTCTGGAAAGAATTCACCATTCTAGATGCCATTAAGAACATTTGTGATTCATGGGAAGAATTCAAAACATCAACATTAACAGGAGTTTGGAGGAAGTTGATTCCAGTCCTCTTGGATGACTTTGAGGGGTCAGGACTTCAGGGGAGGAAGTAATTGCAGATATGGTGGAAACAGCAAGAGAGCTAGAATCAGAAGTGGAACCTGACAATGGGACTGAATGGCTGCCAGCTCATGATACAACTTTAATGGATGAGGAGTGGCCTCTCATGGATGAGTGAAGACAGCAGTTCTTGAGATGGAATCTACTCTTGGTGAAGATGCTGTGAAGGCTGTTGAAATGACAACAAAGGACCTAGAATATTACATAAACTTAGTTGATAAAGCAGCAGCAGGGTTTGAGAGGATGGACTCCAAGTTCTAGTGTGGGTAAAATTGATATCAAATAGCAACACATGCTACAGAGAAATTGTTCATGAGAGGAAGAGTCACAGACTTCACTGTTGTCTTATTTTAGCAAATTGTTACAGCCACCCCAACCTTCCACAACCACTACCCTGATCATTCAACATTGAGGCAATATTTTCCACCACAAAAAAGATTACTAAAAAGCTCAGATGATGGCTAGCATTTTTTTAGCAATAAAGTATTTTTTTTAATGTTTACTTATTTATTTTGAGAGAGAGAGAACCCGTGACCATAAGTAGGGGAGGAGCAGAGAGAGGGAGAGAGAGAATATCAAGTAGGCTCCACACTGTCAGCACAGAGCTTGATGCTGGGCTTGAACTCACAAACCACAAGATCAGTGACCTGAGCCGAGATCAAGAGTAAGACACATAACTAACTGAGCCACCCAGGAGCCAGAGACACATAACTGACTGTGCCACCCAGGCATGTACATACCTTTTAACTAAGGTATGTACATGTTTTAGACATAGTGCTATTGCATACTTAAAGGATTACATTATAGTTTAAACATGACTTTTATATGCACTATACAACCAAAATAATTAATTTGACTTGCTTTAAAACCCACAGTATTTCTGAAGTATGTCTGTACCTATCTGGTAAGGTTTTCATATCCAGAATATATAGAGAGGATTGAACACACATCTCTTCAGAATATACAAATATACAAATGGTGAACAAACTTTAGTCACCAGGAATGTGCAAATAAAAATTATAATGAGACACCACTTCATGCCCACTACAAAGCTATAATTTTTAAAAATAGAAAACAAGTACTGGGAAAACTCAGAGAGATCAGAATTCTCCTTCTTTGCTGTTGGGACTGTGAATGGCATCGCCACTATGGAAACCAGTTTGGCAACTCCTCAAAAAGTTAAAGATCACCCATATGGCCTGGCAATTCCACTTCTAGGTATTTATCCAAGAGGATAAAAATAGGAATTAATATAAAAACTTGTACACAGGTGTTCATAGCAGCACTATTCACAAAAGTCAAAAGATAAAAACAACCCAAATGTCAATGAATGTATCAATGGAAAAACAAAATGTAGTCTAACCATACAACAGGCTGTTACTCAGCCATAAAAATCTATAAAATAATGATACATACTGATAGATGTAGGGTGATGATCTTTGAAGATATGTTAAGTGAAAAGTGGCCAAACACAAAAGATACATTTTGTATGATTCCATTTGTATGAAATATCCAGAAAAGGCAAATCCAAAGAGAAACAATGTAGATTCATGTTTGCCAGGAGCTGAGGGCAGGGTGGATGGGGAGTGATGAGAACTGGATTTCCATTTGGAGTGATGAAAATGTACCCAGAACCAGATAGTGGTAATGATTGCCCAATACTGTGAATGTATTTAATGCCACTGAATTGCACATTTTAAGATGATAAATTTTATGGTATGTGTATCTTACCAACTATAAAAAAATATGGGGGAAATACCAGCAAAATAGGAAAGTAAATATCACTTCTACAAAAAAGAGACAGCATAAATAATGAAAAGTTCAGTGGATAATTTAAACAGCAGGATATCTGCAACTGAAGGAGAGAATTAATGAACTAATGATAGAACTGAAGTGATTTCCTATGAGGTGAGACAAAAAAATACAAAAAGTGTAATAGATGAAGGGACAAGTCAAATAAAACAAGTAGAGTAAACAAATATCAAATTAGAGTTACAAAAATAAGGAAGAAGAAGAAGTCATCAAGGGATAGGGAATGGAAATTTTTTATGATTGATTAAACACATGAATTCTCAGATTCAGGAATCCTAATAAACCTGAGCAGGATAGATAAAAATAATACCAGAAACAGCATTGTAAAACCTCAGAATACCAAAGGGATAAAGCAGAGAGAGATCATAAAAGAAGCAAGAGAGGAAGGAGAGATTATCTACAAAATAACAACAATTAGACTGAGATCAGTGTTATCAAGAAAATAGTAAAAGCCCAGTAATGGTGGAGTACTCCTTTTGAGCTCACACTCCAGAGCATGCCATATGCATCACCAGAAGCTAAGTAAAATTCATATTCCAAGGCTCCAACTCTGGAAACTACCAGTAGTGCTGGGAGTTGCATTTTTTGACAAATTTGAGTCAGGCAGTTCACAGAGCATACGTTGCAATACGCTGATATTGCAGTAGGTTTAGTGAATGCAATGGAAATGAATGGAGGAGACAAAGTTCCTGAGTGTTTGATTCTGTCTGCATATTGTAAGTCAGTCAATGCAGTTTGGATGGATAAGGGAGGCTTCATGAAGGGGGCAGCTGGAGGTGGATTTGTAAAGGACAGAAAGAAATTCCTCATGAGGGGATGCCAAGAGCCAAGTTGGGAAAGCAAGAATGAGATCTCATGCAGGAGGTGAGAGAGTGGGTTTGGAGCTTCACTGAGCTTGCTGGAATCTTTTCATCCATTCCATTGCTTCTTACTGTGTGTTTTGGAGAAATCATCTTAACTTTCAGTTTCACTTTTTATCTTGGGTTCCAGTGTCAAATATGTTATCTCATTTTTCTTCTTTGTAAGGCAGATCACACATGAAGGGCACATTGATAAGGGAGACAATTTAATGGCAAGAATGCATTTAGCCAGGAAAGTTGAGTATTTTTACCTTTCAAGGTTTATGCTAGGTGTTGGAGATACCTTGAAAGGTAAAAGGTGTTGAATAAATGCTAGTGGCATAAATAAATGAATATACATCAACAAATAACAATGTTACGTTGTGGTAGGTGTCAAAGGTGATGTCTCTGTTTGACACAACACAATACAGAGGCAAAGAGCCAAAATGCCCAAAGAGGGGCATTTACCTCCACCTGTAGGAAGGGCAACATCTAAGTCAGTGCCATGGCGTACCCCTTCCCTGCACCCAGCACAACCATAGCTCTCCATATAATGCTGTACTAAGAAGCAGGGCTGTAGCAGTGTGTAGAAATTTTTCCATTAAAGGAAGAAATGAAGTGTGTCCTGACTCAACCAGAGTATTAGGTCAGGGAAAGCAGTGGAATCTTCATGTCTGTTTGCTACACAAGGACAAATATCAACTGATGCTGGTTGTGGTATTGTTGGCCATGGGGCCTGTCTCCAGACCTAACTTCAACTGTAGCAAAGGGGTTCCAGATATAAGTAAGAAAATGGGTGTTGGGGACCCTAGACTGTAGGCAAAAAGTATGCAGCTGCTGGTGCCAAGCCGTGGTCCTAGACACCATTCTTCTTAAGTACTAGTAAGCAGCTGGGAACACTCATAAGAGAACTTCCTAAGGACTGGTGAGTGTGATCTTGAACCCCTACCTTGCACTTTCACCTACCCCAGCACGCAGGGACTTCCATCATTGGCTTTTTCTCCGCACCCTTGTTTCCCACTTACCTGACCTGCGATCAAACCTGGTCATTGAGATAACTAAAACCAATAGGTATGTTGCTTCCACAGGCTACAAAATCTCCCACCCTCTGTTGTCTGTCCTGGGTGATGTTAAAGCCTCAGTTAGGGCATTGCCTCCTCTGGGAAGCTTTCCCTAACTGCGGAGGCTATAGTGAAGTTCATTCCTCCGTGCTCAACCCCTATGGGAAACAATTGTCCATTAGTGTCTCTCCCATTTCTTCAAGGCCAAGACTGTGACCCTAATTATCTCCAGGAAGAGATAGCCTAGCTCCCAGTAAATGCTCAGGAAACTTGAAATGTAGAATTATACAAAGTAAAAATGCATGATTATTTTTGGGAAGCGTTGGAAATCCATTTTTGTGCACCTCCCTACAGTCACTTGTACCTGTTATTTCACTTACCCTCTCAGCAGCCTCACAAGCCAAGATTACTAATTTCTTCTTGTGGGGAGGAAAACTGAGTCTCAAAGCATCACCCAGGATCAGCCAGGATCAGTGGCTGGACAGCGGCTGCCCCTGATCTAAAGCCAGCCTGCCATATTCCCCAGGGCCAGGCTTTCTGCCTGTAACTGTGTCTTCCCCACTTCCTAAGTGCCTTGTTTGCACGTGACGATCACTGCACAGTGCTACTGTTTTACTGTGTATGTTGTTGAATCACTCCTCCAGGGTAACAGTCCCTCCCACAGCCACCTAGCCTACATGTGAGAGGTGCAGGATTTGTGGGCTGACAAGGGGAAGGCCACAGTGCCTCCCACTTCCCCTGTTCACACCCTCATGGGACATACAAAAAGCACCAACAATTCCAAAAAGGCTGAAATCCAAACACGGAAAGAATGACACCAAAATACACTGAGAAAAGCCTCTGGAAAGAGAAAAGCAAGAGTAAGCTCAGGAGCAGATGCTTTCCTGAGTATGTTCCTAACTGGCCTGCCACCAGGCCCAGCCCAAGATCCCCTAAATGAAGCTTATTATAAGTACTTTTAAATGAATGGAATACCAAACACAAAGGTATCATGTTTTTCCCATCAAATTATCTATATTTTTAAAAAATTTAAATCCAAATTAATTAACATATAGTGTAATAATGATTTCAGGGATAGAATTTAGTGATTCATCCCCTATGTATAACACCCAGTGCTCATCCCAACAAGTGCCCTCCTCCATGCCCATCGTCCATCTAGTCCATCCCCCCACCCAACACCTTTCCAGCAACCTTCAGTTTGTTCTCTGTATTTAAGAGTCTCTCGTACTTTGTCTGCCTCTCTGTTTTTATCTTGTTTTTGCTTTCCTTCCCCTATGTTTATCTGTTTTGTTTCTTAAATTCCACATATGAGTGAACTATATCATATTTGTCTTTTTCTGACTGACTTATTTCACCTAGAATAATACACTCTAGTTCCATCCACATTGTTGTAAATGGCAAGATTTCATTTTTTTGATCACCAAGTAGATTACATTGTATATACATACCATATCTTCTTTGTCCATTCATCAGTCAATGGACATTTGGGCTCTTTCCATAATTTAGCTATTGTTGATAGTGTTGCTATAAACCTTGAGGTGAATAGCCCCTTCAAATCAGCATTTTTTTGTCCTTTGGATAAATACCTAGTAGTGCAATTTCTGGGTCATGGGGTAGTTCTATTTTTAATTTTTTTTTTTTAACGTTTATTTATTTTTTGAGACAGAGAGAGACAGAGCATGAACGGGGGAGGGGCAGAGAGAGAGGGAGACACAGAATCGGAAACAGGCTCCAGGCTCTGAGCCATCTGCCCAGAGCCTGACGCCGGGCTCGAACTCACGGACCGCGAGATCGTGACCTGAGCCGAAGTCGGGCGCTTAACCGACTGAGCCACCCAGGCGCCCCTTTTTTTTTATTTTTTTATTTTTTTTTAACGTTTATTTATTTTTTGAGACAGAGAGAGACAGAGCATGAACGGGGGAGGGGCAGAGAGAGAGGGAGTCTATTTTTAATTTTTTGAGGAACCTCCATACTATTTTCCAGAGTGGCTGCACCATTTTGCATTCCCACCAGCAGTGCAAAAGTGTTCCTCTTTCTCCGCATCCTCACCAACATCTGTTGTTGCCTGAGTTGTTAAATTATCTATATTTTAAATGTTAATACTAGCTCATGCTAGTTGAGTAGTTAATTGTGTGCCATACAGCTGCTATTATTATTTCATTTCACATAAAAAACCTAGGTGGCAAGTGCTAACATTTCCCCATTTTACAGAAGAAGAATAGAGACTTAGAGTTTATGGAGCTTGCTGAAAGTTACAGATTAGACACTGGTGAAGCCAGGATTCAAACCCAACCCTGGCCTGATATCAAAACCAGAGACTTAAACTCCCTGTTATATTCCTTTCCAATGTTCAATATATCAAAAGATGAGGCCACTAATGTTATGTTAGCTATGGAAAATTTTGTGTGTTTTTAAAATAAGTGTAGCAATATGCATCAAAAAGACCTAGTCATTTATTAAAATAAATTAGGAAAATATAAATAAATGACCAGAAACCTATAAAGATACAAACTCAAAGATTCTCCCTATGTCATGATTTATGATTATTTGCTAAAAAGTAAAGGAAATAAAAAAGTAAAAAAAGGAGAAGAAAAATAATCATCATTTGGAGAAAAGCAAATATGTTCCTGCACACGCACAAAGATGGAATGACATAGTCATTAAAATGTTTTTTCAGGGGCGCCTGGGTGGCTTGGTCGGTTAACCGTCCGACTTCGGCTCAGGTCATGATCTCATGGCTTGTGAGTTCGAGCCCTGTGTTGGGCTTTGTGCTGACAGCTCAGAGCCTGGATCCTCTTCAGATTCTGTGTCTTTCTCTTTCTCTTTGCCCCTCCCTGGCTCATACTCTGTCTCTCAAAAATAAATAAACATTAAAAAAAATTTTTAAAAAGTAGACCAAAAAAATCATCACTTAGCAATTTAAAATTATCAACATAAAATCAATAAATAATTATTAAACCTATTCACAGATTACATGATTCTTTATATAGAAAACTCAAAGAATCCACGCACAAAAACGTACTAGAGCCAGGACACCTGGGTGGCTCACTCAGTTAAGCGCCCGACTCTTGATTTTGGCTCAGGTCATGATCTCATGGTCTGTGAAATTGAGCCCCGCATTGGGCTCTAAGCTGACGATGCAGAGCCTGCTTCGGATTCTCTGTCTCCCTCTCTCTCTGCCCTTCCCCTGCTCATTCTCATTCTCATTCTCTCTAAATAAATAAATAAATAAATAAATAAATAAATAATGTTTAAAAAACTACTAGAGTCAATAAATAAATTCATCAGAGTTGCAGGGTACAAGATTAACATACAAAAATCTGTTGCATTTTTATACACCAGTGAAGAACAATCTTAAAAGAAAATAAAACAAGTCCATGTGCAACAAACAATAATCAATAGCATCCAAAAAAAATAAAATACTTAGAAATAAATTTAATTAAGGTGAAAGACTTATACACTGAAAACTATAAAACTTTGCTGAAAGAAATTAAAGAATAACTAAATGAATGAAAGATAGCTCCTGTTCATAGATTAAAAGATTTAGTATTGTTAAGATGTCAATAATATTCAAAGTTATCTACAGAGTAAATAAGATTTTTTTTCAAGAATATAACAATTGATGCTATGAGTCACATGGCATTGCAAGGGAACCAAATAGTCAAATTAAATCAAAAAAGAAGAGCAAAATCAAAGGGCTCACACATATAACTTTCAAAACTTATAACAAAGCTACAGTAATAGAACGGTGTGCTACTGGCATAAGGATAGACATATAGAACATTGGAATAGACTTGAGAATCCAGAAATAAACCTATACATTTGCAGCTAATTGGTTTCATCAATAGTGCCAAGATGATCATCCTATGGGAAAAGAATAGGCAAACAAATGATACTGAGACAATTGGACATCCATAAGCAAGAAAATAAAGTTGGACCCCTATCTCACACCACAGACAAAAATCAACTCAAAATTGATCAAAGAGGGGCAGCTGGGTGGCTTAGTCAGTTAAGTGTCTGACTTTGGCTCAGGTCATGATCTCATGGTGTGTGGATTCAGGCCCCACGTCAGGCTCTGTGCTGACAGCTCTGAGACCAGAGTCTGCTTCAGATTCTGTCTTCTTCACTCTTTGCTCCACCCATTCTGTCCCTATCTGTCAAATATAAATAAACACTTAAATATTTTTAAAAATTGATCAAAGAGCTAAATATAGTAGCTAAAACATAAAACTCGGGAATAAAAACAGAGGTATATCTCCATACCTTGGATTTGACAATGTACTATTGGATATAACATCAAAAACAGGACCAACAAAAGAAAAATAGATAAACTGGATTTGTCTAAATCAAAAATCTTTTGTGCATCAAAAATCATTATCAAAAAAGTGAAAAGACAAATCTAACTAATAGGATAAAATATTAGCAAATCACATATTTGATAGGGTCTAGTATCAAAAATATATAAAGATTTCTTGTATCTCTTATAACTCAGCTACAAAAAAAGATGAAAAAAAATCCAGCTAAATTACAGGAAAATTACTTGAATAGACATTATGCCAAAGAAGATATACAAATAGCAAACAAGCATTAGTTATTAGGAAAATGTAAATCAAAACCACAATGTGATACTTCTTCATACCCATTAGGATGGCTCTAAAACACACACACACACACACACACACACACACACACACACACACACACACAAACAAGTCCTGGCAAGAATTTAGAAAAATTGGAACCGTTACACATTGCTGGAATTATAAAATAGTGCAGTCACTGTGGAAAAAATTTTGTTCCTTCTCAAAAACTTAACATAAAATTACCATATGACCTTGCAATTCCGCAACTAGGCATATGCCTAAAAGAATGAATATACAGTGGTGCCTGGGTAGCTCAGTTGGTTAAGCATCCAACTTCAGCTCAGGTCATGATCTCACAGTTTGTGGGTTCAAGCCCCGCATCAGGCTCTGTGCTGCCAGCTCAGAGCCTAGAGCCTGCTTCAGATTCTGTGTCTCCTTCTCTCTCTGTCCCTTTCCCACTCATGCTTTGTCAATCTCTCTCTCAAAAATGAATAAACATTTTAAAAAAAAATTTTTAAAGACTGAAAATACATATTCATACACAAATTTGTACACAAATGTTTATAGCAACACTATTCACAATAGTCAAAGGTATAAACAACCCAAATGTCTATAAATTGATGACTAGATAAGCAAAATGTGGTATATTCATGTAAGGAAATATTATGAAACCATAAAAAGGTATAATATACATACTGCAATGTGGATGAACCTCTGAAACATTATGCTAAGTGAATAAGCCAGACACAAAAAGTCACATATCATTTGATCCTATTTATTAAATGCCCAGAATAGATAAATCTTAGTGGTAGAACACAAATTGGCAATTTCCAGGGGTCAAGAGCAGGAGGCAGAGAGGAAAGGGGAGCAACTGCTTAATGGATATGAGGTTTTACTACAATGGAAATGTTTTGGAACTGGATAGAGGTGGTGGTTGCACAACACTGTAAATATACTAAATGCCACTGAATTGTTCATTTTTTAAATATTGTTAATTTGGGCACCTGGGTGGCTCAGTCAGTTAAGCGTCTGACTTCAGCTCAGGTCATGATCTCATGGTTCGTGGGTTCAAGCCCCACTTCAGTCTCTGTGCTGACAACATGGAGCCTGGAGCCTGCTTCAGATTCTGTGTTTCCCTCTCTCTCTGCCCCTCTCCCAGTGACTTTCTGTCTCTCTCTCTCTCTCAAAAATAAACATTTAAAAAATTTTAAAATAAAAATAAAAATAGTTAATTTAATGCTATATGAATTTTGTTTCAATGAAAAAGGGAGGAAAGTAAAGAGAAGGAGAAATAAATACCATTCTAACACTAATCAAAAGATAGCTGGAGTAGCTGTATTAATTTCAAACAAAACAGACTTCAGAACAAGGAAAGTTATCAAGAATAATAAAAGATGTTATATAAAGTGAAGTGGCCAATTACCAAGGAATTCATAACAATCTTTGATATATAACCCTAACAAAAGGGCATCAAAATACATGAGACAAAAAACTGACAGAACTAAGAAAAGTAGACAATCCACTATTATAGTTGGAAAATTCAATACTATCCTTTCAGCTATTGATAGATCAATTAAACTGATATATAACACTATCAAACAACTTTTGATCAAAGTGAAAATTATAGACTACTCCATCAAACAGAAACAGAACATTAATTCTTGTCAAGCCTGCAAAAATATTTGCCAGGATATACCACATTCTGGGCCATAAAATGCACTTTAACAAATATAAAAGAATAAAAATCCTATAAAATATTTCTCAGATCACAGTAGAATTAAGCTAGAAATCAATAACAAAGCATAGCTGGAATATATTTGTAAGTTAAACAATAACTTCTAAATGTCACATAAGTCAAAGTAGTATTTAGAGAAACGAAAATATTTTAAACTAGATGAAAATGGAACTTTTCTGGTGGAGTGCAATGGAAGCAGTGATTAGAAGGAAGTTTACAGCATTAAATAGATATACCAAAAAATAAGAAAGAACTAAAATCAATAATCTATCTTTCACCTAAAAAAAAAGCACATGAAAAAAAAGCAATTGAATTCTAAAGATACTAGAAATAAAGGAGTAATAAAAATTAGACATACGTGTATAAAATTGGAAGAAAACAATAGAGAAAATCAATGAAACCAAGAGCTGATTTTTTTAAAGTATCAATAAAAATGATAGAATTCTAGGGTTAGAAAGAAAGAAGGCATAAATTACTAATACCGGAAATGAAAAAAAGGGATTACCACTACTGATCTCATGACATTAAAAGGATAATAAAGGAATACAATGAACAACACTATGTCCGACCAATCCTTAAAGGATATAAATTATAAAAACTCAAAGAAGGGCAAACATATAATTGAATTACCAATACCTACTAAATAATTTGAATTGATAACTAATAACCTTCCAGATAAGAAGGCACCAGACCCAGATGGTTTCATGGGTGAGTTCAACAAAACATTTAATGAAGAAATGAAACCAATTATCCACAATGTCTTACAGAAGATAAAAGCAGAGGAAACATTTTTTAACTCACTCCATGATACCAACATTATCCTAATTCCAAAGAAAATTTAAGATAATATGAGAAAGAAAACCTACAAACTGATGCAACATTGATACAAAAATCCTCAACAAAATATTAGCAAATTGAATTGCACAATTTATATAGAATTATACAACACTACCCTAAGAGATTTATTGCAGATATGCAAGACTGGTTCAACATTTGGAAATCAATTTGTGTAATTCACCACATCAATAGACAAAAGAAGAAAAATTATATGATCATATCAAGTGATGCAGAGAAAAACATTTTGACAATAAAAAGGAATGAAATACTGACAAACAATAACAACATGGGTGACTCTCAAAAACACTACTCAGAGCAAAAATAGCCAGACACATAAGAATGTATACTGTGTGATTCTATTTACATGAAACTCTAAAGAAGATGAATCTAATCTGTAGTGACAGAAATCAAAACAATAGATACCTTGGGTTGGAGGGACTGACTGTAAATGGGCTTTAGCACTTTCTGGGGTGATATACATGATTATGTCATGAAAAGTCTGTAGGTTACATGGGCACACGCATTGGTCAAACTCTACACTTAAGATCTGTGCATTTCATTAAGTATACTTCAATAAAATAAACGTTTCATAGGGGAAAAATGGACACTTTATAAAGGAATGTTAGTGTTTGGTATTGTGCTTAATATTTTTATTTTGTAAAATCAGGAGAGTTTTTCAACTAATATAGTTTGTATTTTAAAGAGTATCTAAGACATAGAGACTATCAATAATTATTTGTTGTTGGGCTAATGACTGAGTGGGAATGCTCTAACGTGTCCTTCTAATTATCTTCAGTTATCTGAATTCCATTCCATTTACTAAGTAAAATAATTTCTTCTTTTCATGGTTATTCTGACAAGTAAATTATACCATGTTACGCAAACTGCTCTATTAATGGTGGTGGTGGTGATGATGGTGATGGTGGTGGTGATCGTGGTGGTAGTGGTGGTGGTCAGAGCTGTGACTGAGATTATGTTGCATGTTGTTGATGCTGTTAAAAGTCTAATATCACGGTCAATGGTACCTCCATTTTCCTGGGGGAATAAAATTTGCTTCCATACCTCTTCCATAAGTGGGTCTATATCTAAAACATTTCAAGGCTGATGGGAAATGATGGTACTATTATGAGAATCCTATTATATGGTTAACAATAAACCTTGGTTTGTCATCCCTTGAAGGAAGACAGAGTCTTTAAATATTTATATATTCTCTTTAGGGATCCTGTGTGATCAAGATGATTAACAACGTACCTTGATTTACACAATATGTAAATTAATATGAGTCCTTGAAAGAGCAAAAAAAATTGTGAAAATTAAATCATATTTTAAATTCATTAAAGAAGCTGGATATTTATGAATAAGACTCCTTGTTTCTTTTAGAAAACTTCTAATGTTAACACATTGGGTTTGCTTAAAGCCATGGACAGTGTAAGTCTTCTTAAATTGTTCTATAACATTCACAGCCCTTGGATGAGTAATAGTAGCAGACGAGTGAAGGGCACGGGTCCTGACCCTACAGAGCCCTCAAGGAATGATCCTCAGTAGTTCTCCAGCTTTCACTTGATATTTTTTGTACTTTTCAAAGACCCACCTTTTCCACCATTGGTGGAGGTTCCTAAAGGGTTGGTCTTGGGAGAAAAGGCCAGTAGCCCAGATATTCCTGAACCCAAGATGAGAATCTCATCTGTCTTTATTTACATTAGCTTTCTTGCAACTCACAAAAAAAGTCCTTAGGGTACACAGGTCAGGACTGTTGGGACTATAATTATTATTACCACTTTATAAATGAACATAGAATGGCATATCTGAGCCCATAGCCTGTTTTCCTAGCCCCAAGATGGGCTTCCTACCCACAGTTCTTGTACAGTCCTACTCCATTCTGGAGGTAAACCAGTTATACCACCATGTTACTCCAAAGCATCAGAGATGTGATCTCACCAAATGGCTTTAATTATGAGGCAGAAATGTCTCTTTTCCTCAAGAAACTTTGAGTAGAAACATTAGATGAAATAAACTAAGAGGTTAAAGAGTATTCCAATCCATTCAATTGAATATTATTTATGGAGAAATCAGTACTAAGCACTGAAATTAAACCAATGTGCTGAGCTCAGAGTCAAGAAGTCAACACCCCACCACCCAGGGGCAACCTGGTATGGGGAGGTCCACGTTATCTATGGCGTGGAGGCAGTGATGAGGGCAAACAGGAGTTCAGCAGAGTTGCAACTGGGTGACTGGTGTCTGAAAATATGAACAGTCCTTGAAAGATGAGTTCACTGGACATATTTGTGATTCTAATAACTACTCAACATGGTTTAGCTTGAAGCAAATGGCCTGTGGTTCCTTCCATCAGCCCTGCCTAGATAGCTCCTTGAAAACCACAGACTCCTTAGGAGAAGTTCACCCCTTTTCCCTCCTGGAAGGACAGTAGTTCATGTCTAGGAGGGAGGAAAGCAGGAGCCCATGCATGCTCCAGCCCCCAGAAGACAGGACTTTAGGCTAACAGCAGAGCCTCACCATATCAGTTCTAGAGTAGAGCTACCTTCCATGCCTAGAACCTGAAGCTGAGCCCACTGCTTGGAAAGTTATCAGTGCCCAGCCCCATCTCATATACCTCCTGGGATCCCATTTCCCCTGAGTTCATCTTTATCCAGCCCCATATCAGATGCCTCTTAAGTTCTATCTCTCCAATCTAGACCCTTCCTAGGCAGCTCAAGAAGCACCAAGCTCTCTGGGTCACAGTGTAACACAAGCCCTCGAAGATGGAGTATCTGTCTTCTCACTCTTCCTCCCATAGGTCTTCAGGGCCAACTCAATGCCTGCCTCCTCAGAAAGACTTACCATAGACCCCCAGCTTAAAGTATGTCTTATTAATTGCCAGGCCTAAATCATCTGCTGACATCCCATGTTAAATGTAGAACCTCCCAACTGAGATGTTTGTGTTTTGCCAATGAATGTCCTCCAAGGCACTCCTTCATCTTTCCATGTGGCCTTGGTGCCAGAGTGTTTCTTTAGATTGTGCTACAGCAGGAGACCTGATTCAACCACCCCTAGAGCAGTGTTTAACTTTTCATCCCCAATCTCAGCAGCAGCATCACCGTACCACCCCCAATAAGAAAAATAAGTTTAATTTTATGAGAGAAATAAATTAGAACTGATAGGAAGCGGGTGGAGATAGGCGAAGCAGTTAACAGGGAAGAGAAATGATGTATAGGAACTACTGTATGTCAAATGTACATTAATTTAGGAAAAGAGAAATTAAATACTAAGGAGTAGGAGTTTGTCATATAGAGTTGAGCTTTAGAGAATCATAAACCATTGTAATATCTAAGT
This sequence comes from Panthera tigris, assembly GCF_018350195.1. Taxonomy (NCBI): domain Eukaryota; kingdom Metazoa; phylum Chordata; class Mammalia; order Carnivora; family Felidae; genus Panthera; species Panthera tigris. The sequence goes on along the minus strand of NC_056667.1, from coordinate 107,986,634 downwards.
TTTTTGCCATAAAGAGCCAATTTTTATTCCATTGGGGATCATATCACTGTGTTGAGATCCATGTCATATAGAGAAATTCCTAAAGTGAACACTTATGTTAAAATGAGTTCCTACACCAGCTCTTTCCTCCAACATGTGTATCCCATGGCCTGCAGATATACCTCTCAGTATATCTCCAAAATCAACATCTGCAGGCCCTACTTCCTGCCAGCTCTGGCTAGGTGGTCCTCCCAATGTTCTACCACTACTTCAAACTTGGTTTGCTCCAAATTGCTAAACACCTCTGCATGCACAGGGAGGTGCTTCCAGCATCCCACAGGTTTGCTACCTATGTCAGGAAAGAATCCTGCTGCACCCAAGACCCTGGCCTGCCCAAGAAGCCACTGTGGTCACTTTGCATCTCTGACATTCAAGTCCTTCCCTACACAGAAAGGCCATCCCAGTCCATGAGGTATAGAAAGGGTTAATTGAATTATGAAAATAGGTAACAGTTCACTGTTTCACAGTCCTCTAATTATTTACTAATTAAAAATAACCACAACTGTTTATCAAGGGACTGAATGTATATTAATGGTCGGCAAGGCTATTTGTGTGATGCTTTTTTGATGGAAAAACTAAATATTACTTGACACCTTACCACAGAGCTTTCTGACAGGGCTTTAAACATCAGTCAATTATTTAAAGTCTCACATATATTGACTTTTTTAATTACAGAGCTTTCCAGAGTAGGAGTTTAGAGGTAGAAAGAATGAAGTAGCCTCAAAGAACTCCATTTGTCTTAGAATTTCATCTATTTCTTTTCTGCTTTATTAAGACCTTGCTTTGTTTTATAGATCCTATGACTAGGTGTCGATTTGTTTCCAAGACATGGTGTTGGCTTATTTTTTTTTTCCTCAGGAAAGAAGCCTCTTCTCCTTAATTGTCATTTCAGAATGGATGGGGACTTCAGGAGAGGGCATGCATTCTGAGCAATTTGAGGTTGCTTCTGCATAGCCTGGGGCCTTTGGGTAGCCCAACCCCACTCCAAACACCCACTCTTGTTGTATTTGCAATTTCACATCAAGGAAAGGAGTAACAAGAGTGTGTAAAACCTTTTCCCAAGGGAGAAAGGAAGCCCCCTAAACATGAGATGCTACTTTTTAAAACAGTAAGTGGAGATTCAAGGGACAGTGTTCCTTCATTCCAGAGCACAGCTCAGTCTAGCAGGCAGTCAAATTTATTTATTTCCAAAGTTAGGCCTTGTCCTAGGCACTGCAAACACTGTAAGTAAGGCAGAATGGTTGCCTTCAAAGAGTTTACAGTCTACCTGGTAAAGACATCCAATAAATATTTAAATAGAGGAACAGGATAATTTCAGGTATGGAGAAGCACTATAGAAAAGATAAAGACTGTCACCCAGACCTGACAGCAGCTCCTTATTTAGGGTGGCCAAGGAGAGCATGCTGGAATGGTAGCATTTGACATGAGACATGAGTAATGAGACAGGTGATTGTGTGTTGATGTAAACGAAAAGCATCCCAAGAGAGAGGAACAGCAGGTGCTAAAGGCCCCAAGACAGGAGGAATGAGTTTGGCATGTTTGAAAGAAAACAGGACGTTCCGTGTGGATAGGAATCAGGCCAGAATGTGGGCAGGACTCAGTGAGAAGGCTGAAAGCTGTGCTCTTCCCTTAATGTAATGAGAAGCTCCTGGAGGTGGGGCACATCAGGATCTCCTTTGTGCTTCAGAAAGAGCACCCCTTCTGCTTGACAATAATTGGATCATCATGCACAGAATAGGGCAAAAAAGACCAGCGAAGAGACTATTGCTGCAACCCAGGCAGAAGATGTGGTAGGCTAGATCATCACTGCCCCCACCTGGAGTGTCTCCTTGGGAAAACCTTAGTGTTGTTGGGGATGATCTCTATGTAGGTACTTAGTCTGAGATTCCCTTACGAGCAACATCATTTTTGGCCAAGTTCAAAGAGGGAGGTTCCCAAGGATGTCCACTTTGTGGCTGGCCAGGCATGATGGTTGATGTAGCCTAAGGAACAGAGGAAATCTCAATTCGTTCTCACTCCAACCTCAAAGATACCTCCACACCTACTAGTTTTGCCATTCCCTCACTTGTCCATCTGTCTTTTTTGGAGTCAGGGTCCCAGTAAAAGGGGAACCAGACCACTGCATATCCTTAGGATGTCTGACACTGTAAGGGGAGAAGGACATAAGCAGCACCATGTCATAGAGCAGTGTGGAACTGGATGCAAGAGCAAGGCACAGCAAACACACACTGCAAAGACTGCTGGAGACTACCTGGGGCAATGAGGGAGGGCTACCTAGAGGTGCTTCTTTAGGTGAAGAAGCATACCAGGCAGAAGAGGACGGGAAAGGGAAGACATGTACCTGTTTGTGTGAGGAATGAAGGACATGAAGAACATCCAAGTTGGGATTGGGAAGAGATGGGATATGAGTGCAGAAGTTGAGGTTTATCCTGACATTCTCCTAAGTGACTTACTTCTTATCAATTTCCAAAGATCTTGAAAGATGAAATAACTTTAACATTTATGGAGTTACATCAAATGGAATATTAAACTGTTATTAGAACTAAAAGGGGCCTCACAAACTGTAGTGGACATTGCAACCACTAAAGGGCATCTGCCAGACCGTGCTTCCCCTTCCTCGTTGCCAACCAACACCAGCCTGTTCCGTTTTCCACTCTCCCCCATGCAGCCATGTGCTCCAGAGAAAGGGGCCCACTCTCAGAACTGGGAGTGGGAAGGAGCCTGCCAAGCATTTCTCATGCCAGCATGGTCAAGGCATGCACCTGTGACATAATTTTTGCCAATGAGACACCAGGGCAATTTCCTACGTTTTTTGGAAAACTTTTCCACACTGATAAAAAAAAATACCTAGGGGAAGAAACACTTCTTTCTTTCCACTGAAGCCTGGTGCATCAGCATGTGATACTTGATGCTGTGGCAACCATGAGGGGCATCCTTAGCCCCTGAGGATGATATCACTGATGGGCTAAGAACGACAGAGTCAGAATGTGGATAGAGACATAAACCATTGCCGAGAGACTGGATTCATCAAACACAAAACCTCCCAACCTCAGGTGACCAGCCTAGAAGATTGCCCTCCAAGGCTCCAGAACCCCTGGCAGGCCAAGGATATCTGATAAGTAAAACTACATGCTTGCTTAAAACCCTCCACTTATGCATAGATGTAGACTCTTAACGATTTAATGCCCCAACGAGTAGTTTGCATGTGCTTTTTGCATCTGACTCAGGACCAAAGTTCTAGGTTAAAGAAATGAAGCTCTGAATAAATGTCTGGTCTCAGACTGGAAGGTCAGGGATACCCCACATATCCAATAGGGAACAGAATTCAGATTTGTGGAACATCACAGCTGGGAGTTTCTACATCAACCTCTGAAAATGATCTAGACCAGTGATCCGGTCCTCAGCTCACTCACAAGGAAATGGATCCAACTGGGAGTCTGTGATGGAGCTGGGCTGAGCTCAGAGTACAGGATGTTGGCCAGTGTACCCTTACACTGGTTCTAGAGGAAGAGACTTTGAGGTCAAGGATGTGGCACTAGATCAAGGCCTGACTCTGCAGCTTATCCAGTGGGGCACCTCAGGCCTCCCCTGTGAACAACACCCACCTGTCACAGCCATGACAAGGATTGCAGGAGTCCACATGTTGTAGAAAGGCAGCCAGTATTCCCTCATCTCCTTTCTTTTTCCTGGGCACAGGAAGGCCACACTTCCCACCCTCCAGGGAGTTTGCTTCCCCTCAGTTTGCATACTCAGTTTGCAGCTGAGTATGGGTGGCATACAGAACCTACAGACCTGGCCCAGCCATCTGAGCCACTCTTCTCAATTTTTTCCCCTGGCTGTTGGCCCAATGAACACAGAACACCCACTGGGGGATGCCGAGGAAGTCCTAGAAGACAGAAATACCAAAAAAGAAGGAGACCGGACCCATCAATCATCAAGTGGAAGGCTCTTTGTTGAATCTCCACTTAGGCTTTCATGTGAGCAAGAAATGAACCTGTATTATGTTAGGTTTTGTGTTGCTTGTTACAGCAGCTAACATTAATAATCCTGACTAATACAAATATCATATAAAACATAATAACTATAATAGATGCTCAAAATAATTGTTATTTTCTCTTTCTATCTCTCTTCTTCTCCTTGTTTCCTAAAACATGCTCTGTCTCTTTAAAGTCAAGGAGCAAGCATTAGTGCAGAGAAGGCTACCGGGGGGCTCCTTTAAAGCTCTGCCTGTGGGCTCTGTTCCCCTCAGCTCCTGCTGCTCTTCTCTGAAACCCACAGAAATTCAGGACCTGTACCATGTGGAGGTCTGCACTTCCAGGTACGTCCTCCAACCCCAGTAAGGCCCAGGGCAGGTGCTAGGTTGCCATGGGACCTGGAAAGCAAGGCTCTTCATGTCCTTTTACTGTGACCTCATTAATTTTCCTGGTTCCAGGAGGCTGGAAGGAGCCTGGACAATGTAAGTGAGCTTGGTCTTCAAGGCTGGCCCTGAGGAATCTGTTCCATGCCAGGGACATAGGGCCTGAGATGCCCAGAGATCCATCCCTGAAAGGAGGCTTCCACCCTCAGCACCCACAGAAAAACAGGTGTGTGGACTCACACAGGATAGTACGATGATCCAGAATTTCTGTCCTTAATAGCAACAGGGATGTCAAAAAGTTTTGTTTGTTTTAAACCTATATACTCAGTCATTAATCCATCCTTACTCACCCATCCACCTGTGTGTCCAGTTCTCTGACCCCTGCCTTCCCACTCATAGTCTCTGTTCTCTTCTTGAAGCACCATTTCAAGGCCCAGAAAGCAGGTATCTTACCAGTTAACAAGAATACAGATTCTGCTGATAGACAAAGGAGAGATAGGCAAGAGGAGAATTAAATCACGTACATTTTGGCCCAAAACTCTTAAACTCTTGTTAGACATTGCAGTCTTCCTAAGGCCAACCCCACCCATGCCACACCACCACTGCCCTCAAACTCCAGGGCTCCTCTTTCCTCTGTGTTGCAGGGGAGTCAGCACTTGCCAGCAGCTGGTCCCTAAACTGCATAACAAGCCCCCAATGACCTGCAGGACCACGGCAATTGAGATCCATGTGTTCTCTGAGCTCCTGCAGGGAACCAGTGCTCTGCCAGACAAGGATCCCGGAGAACAAAGCATGTCTCTCTCCTCCTTGCTGCACCTTGTTATCCATGCCTCATCCCTAGGCCACCCATTCTCATCCCCATGCAGCCAAGAGCCGTGCTCACCTGGCCAGGCAGTTACATTGAGAGCAGAGGGGCTGGACCGCATGTTCTCCTCAACTAACACATGGGTCTGCTGATAGAAAAGCAGACAGGTGATCTAAGAGGCAATCAGTCATAAGGTGGGAAGGGAGAGGGCTAAAAGTGGCCCTTGTTTTTATCAACTGACAGCTAAAACTCAGAGGAGGAAGTGCCTCACCCAGGTCACAGTCAGGACAACCCACTTCTCTCCTGGCATACTTTCCCACCACCCTGTTGGTCTGGGTGCCCAGTACAGTCCAGTAGAGGCTGATACAGAGGGAAGTCATGAGCTGGTGAGTTTATGGGTGGGCAGGAGGTGTAGCTACAGGCCTCAGGCAGACAGGCCCAGGGGAGCAGCCCCATGCACACAGAGAGCACGAGTGCCCATGTATCCTACACAGTCAGACTCGAGACCCAGTTCCCGGCTGGGGGCACTCAAGGCTTCTTCAGAGAACTTCAGACAGAAGCAGCAGGCAAAGGCTTTTAGTGGAGGGAACACACTCAGCCAGAAACTGAAGGAAGGCCATTGTGGCTGGGACACAAGGCATGACGACTGATGCCCAGTATGTCTGGAGAGGTGACTAGATGGTACAAGTTCTTGTAGACCACAGCAAGGATTTTTGTTTTAACTTAAGATTTTTGTTTAACTTGAACAGGCATTGAAGAATTTCAAGCCAGGCAGTGTGTCTTCTGGTTTATAAAGATCTCTTAATAAGAAATCAAGCAGAAATCCATTGCATTAGTCCAAGTGAGAGATGATGGGCACTTGGATTATGGTATTGGCCATGAAGAGATGCCTGAATTCAAAACATAATTAGAAAGAGAGAATCCATGAGAGTGAAGGAGAAGGGGGCATCCGAGAAGACCCTGAGGCCTCTCCTGCCTAGGTCAGGCTGCCCCCTGCTGAGATGGGAGGTTGCAGGACAGGCCCAACTTGATGGGAGAGACCAGCACCCAGGCCAGGGAAGGCTGTCTGGTGGTGCTTTCAGGACATCAAAGAGGCAGCTGGATGTGCAGTCCAGAGCCCCAGGGGAAGTCTGTGTGGGAGTTACAGATTTGGGTGACATGGGTGTGACAGCAAGGGGATGACAGGCACAGAGACTTGGGAGAGAAGAGCTGTGGACTGTGGTGGTCAGGGAGGCATCCTGGCTGGGAATGGCCACATGAAGGGCACTGAAGCTGGTGACCAGCAGGGAGAACTTGTTCCTGAGTTCCAGCAAAGAGCATGCTTTCTGCTTCTCCAGAGAAGCTCCCTCCTCCCTTAACACCTCACCCCCCTTGGCCCCAGCACCAGCAGTAACCCTCACAAATCATGGCATTTTGTGCTCCTCAGGTTTTCATCTGTGAATGAGGAGCTGTCTTAGTCCTACCTCTGTGGGAAATTAAGAGGAATTACTTCAGGACACATTATGAACAGCACGTTTATACATGTCAGGATTAGTGCTCCCAGTGCACTGGCCCTGACTTCTCTGTGGCACCTACTGTATGAGAGGACACCATTCAGTCTGAAGAATAAACACGAACTCCAGATCTCACTATTATCTTCCAGGAGGCGGGCCCCCACCACCTCAACATTCTCACAGAACAGTAAACCCATGGTAAATCCTGTGCTTAAACCAGTCACTGCTCTTCACACCCAACACACATAGACCCCTAAACATGACATTGCAAAGCCAGAATTGGACTAAGGAGTCCAGATTCACAGCCTGGCTCACTTGTCATCTGTGTGAGCTTGGGGGGGAGGGGGAGTGTAACCCCCGTGCCTCAGTTTCCCTATCTATCAAGTGGAAGTTTTCACTTCTGCCTTTCAAACTTTACCCAAGTGTTATGTTATGAGGTTCAAATTAGACCACAAAGGGTATGAACATACCTGAAAAGTGAGTGAATGGAATCAATTATCAAAAGCAATTAGCAGATTCTTGGTCGATTAAATTGATTATGAAAAAAAGGAACAACTTAGGACCCCCTCCTCCCAAAATTTGAGTTTAACAAAAATAAAAAAGTGATTCAATCTAGTAGTATCAGTCTGTTTTCTGTGTACAATTCATCCTACATGCAATTAAACCAAGAAAATGTGCTGATTCTGATAATGCTGTCAAGATGTAACTGTTCCACCAGACAAACATCCAACATGATATCAGCAGCTACCCTGTACCTCCCCCCTTTCCCAGTTATTTCTGTGGCTAACGTTCTCCTGTAGAACATTCTTGCCAAAGCCTTTTACATTAGGTCTTCATTATGTCCTAAAAGATTATTCATGGGCATGCTAACCATTGATTTCTATATTCAGGAAAGAAACACTTTAATTAACAGAACAATAAGAATCTATTGGAATATTTTTCATGGCTCAAATCTGCTGAAGAAATGCAAAATGTTAATTTAGGAAAGTATCAATATGTCCTCTGCAGATAATACACTGCCCATTGCCTGGTACATTTTAAAGGGGTTTAAGACAGACAGGAGGCATTTGCAATTATGCGTCTTGTGAAATACAGACACCACATCTTTTTGTTAATAATAAACCTGGATAGCCAAGGAGTATAAACAAGTGATATAAAAGGAACTAATTATCACAGCAGACTGGGACAGCAGTCTTTAGCACATAGATAATGCAGCATTCTTTCAGACAAACAGGTTGGAAAAGATTTTTCCTCCAGGATGTCTTTTTACATAAGGGATAGATGTAGATAAGATCATCTTTTGTATGTGCAGAAGACATTCCCAAAGGCCTTTTCTGGCACACTGGGTGGCGATAGCCCAGCTCACCCCTTTTTCATTTTATTCCCCATCATGCAGCCCTTCCTAAAGGACAGCATGGCTGGGTCACAACTTCAAATTTTCCATGCTTCAATGACCCCAAGATACAGCCCAAACTCCTTGCCATGGCTCACAAGTTTTGCACCATGTGGGCTCAGTGACCCCATCAGCCCCCTCCTGCCTCCATGATTCCTATTCTGGCTTCAGCAGACTCTCCTCCAGGTCTGCCACACTCCCTGCCCACTCTTCAATTTGCTGTGAACAGCTCAGTTGCACTTGCCAGGATCTGCATTCTGAGGACACCCTAACATCTCCCATATCTGACCTGCAATAGGCACTCAGAAATATTTATTGAATAAATGAATAATCAAGTAAATGGGGAGTACTTGACAAGAGCCAGCCCATGTCTCTGACCAGCTCCAACAGAGCCTGTGACTAGAAGCTGGTCTACAAGCATGAAGACAAGACAATGTATATTAGGGCAGAAAGGGGAGATGCCGGTGTCTGGCTTCCAGAGCCAACCCTGGCCAGGCCCAGAGTTCCATCTGCAGAACCACCTCATGCTGCACTGCAGCTAAGGCACAGTTTATTTTTTTTTTTTAATATATGAAATTTACTGTCAAATTGGTTTCCATACAACATCCAGTGCTCATCCCAAAAGGTGCCCTCCTCAATACCCATCACCCACCCTGCCCTCCCTCCCACCCCCCATCAACCCTCAGTTTGTTCTCAGTTTTTAACAGTCTCTTATGCTTTGGCTCTCTCCCACTCTAACCTCTTTTTTTTTTTTTTTTTTCTTTCCTTCCCCTCCCCCATGGGTTTCTGTTATGTTTCTCAGGATCCACATAAGAGTGAAACCATATGGTATCTGTCTTTCTCTGTATGGCTTATTTCACTTAGCATCACACTCTCCAGTTCCATCCATGTTGCTACAAAAGGCCATATTTCATTTTTTCTCATTGCCACGTAGTATTCCATTGTGTATATAAACCACAATTTCTAGGAATTTATCCAAGGGATACAGGAGTACTAATGCATAGGGGCACCTGTACCCCAATGTTTATAGCGGCACTCTCAACAATAGCCAAATGATGGAAAGAGCCTAAATGTCCATCAACTGATGAATGGATAAGGCACAGTTTAAATCAGCAATGACTGAGCCTGTGACTAGCCCAGGAAGACTGATGGCACACTTTCCATTCTAAGAAATGTGTTTCCTTCCCTTCCAGGGAGTAGATAAATAGGGCATGAAGATTCCTCCTCCTCCTCTCTTGTGGCCAGTGCAGCTCAGTGGAGAGGTAAGGAGGAAGGACTGTCCTAGAACATTAGCCAGAGTGCTCCTGTGGTTCAAAGGTAGCTGTCTTCAGGAAAGGAGCATCAAAGCTTTCTGACCACCCAGCCAGGGCAGTTTTCCTGAGGGAAACAGAATCCTGGAGGGTTCCAATGATGCTGCACCAGCACTGGGCTGTTGAGGTTGGTTGGATGACAGCATGCAGGGACCCACAGTGGGCCTCCTCCAAGTAAAGCCCCCCAGGAACAAGTTCCACTCTACACAGCAGTGAACCATGAACTGCACAGGATGATATTGTACTTCCCAAGGCTAGGCATTATATCTTTAAAGGACAGCTTCTCTGTGTATAAAGGTTCATGTCCCTGAGGGCTTGATCTAGGACCCTCTTGTCTACTCACTCTACATCTATCCCATAGCTACAATCACCATCCATATGCCCATGTCTCCCACGCTTGGACTCCAGCAGTTTTCTCAACCGGGGCACAATCTCATACCGTACAGCCTGGACCTATGGATGTCCCATAGGAGCTTGACCTCAAAACAAAGCTCACATCATTCTGTGTGTTCCTTTCCAATGAATTGGGCTGATACCAATTTCTCAAATCAAATGCTAGAAAATCATCCTTCACTTTTCTCACATCTTCTCCCTCCCTCATCATACCCAGTCCCTAAATATAATTGACTTTACCTCTTGAAGAACTCCCCAGTTGCTCTTGTGTCTGCAGCCAGCTCTCATAGCTTACCTCCAAAACTATTGCAACAACTTTCCAAAACTCCCCCCTTACTCCATGCTCTTTATTCCATCCTCCACACGGACCACCAGGATGTCCATGTCACTTTGTTGCTTAAAATCCTACGCCTTGGGGCACCTGGGTGGCTCAGTCAGTTAAGCATCTGAGACTTGATTTTGGCTCAGGTCATGGTCTCACAGTTCATGAGTTCAAATCCCACATCAGGCTCTGTGCTGACAACATAAATTCTGCTGAGGATTCTCTCTCTCTCTCTCTCTCTCTCTCTTTCTCTCAAAACATAAACTAAAAAAAAAAAAGATTTTTTTAAAGTCCTATGCTTTTCAGCCCCAAGCCCATCCTTCTCTATTCTGTGATAAGTTTGGAAATCTGCAAATGGCCATTCCCAGACTTCAGGCCAGCTGGCTTTTGTTAGGATGTGCCACTGGAAAGCAATTGCAAGAGAAGGGGAGAGTGGACTCTCCTAGGCACCGAGTGCTTGCTGGCCTCCCTGTAGGGGCAGGAAGACACTTTAGCTCCAATGCCTTTTGGAACTTCCAGCCCTGGCTCTGCAGTACACCACCAGAAATGTGAGAACTAATCTTGTAGCACCCCTCATCAGTCCAACATAGATGGTATGCCCTGAGAGGTCCAGCTGCCAGCCTGTTGTCCCCCTTAAAGACGCCAATGGCCTGCCTCTGGGTTCCTAAGATCTGGGGACATCATTTATGTTTGTTCCTACAATCTTAGAAACAATAGCTGTTTCTTGCATTTACACATATCTGAGTTGATGAAGGATTCCTTATATTCTGTTCTTTTAGCTTTCCAACACCTGTGTAATCAATACCTCATATTAAATTTCCTCTCATTGAAGTACCTAGCATGTTTCTCTCATCCTGACTGTATCTCAACTGATACAGGTAGATTGAAAACACAAGTTTATCTACTCCCTCATAAAATACCAGTAAAATAAAAATAAAAGTTTAGAAAGTGTGAACCTTCAAGGACAAAGAAAATACACAAAAAGATAACAGCAGATGAGAGATATCAACCAAAGTCTACAGAATGAAGAACATCTGAAAAGGCAGTAACCGATGTAGTGGACCAGAGAAGCAAAAACTCAGGTACACGCAGTTGCTTGGAGACAACAGGAAGCAAGGCAGTTTAAATTGCAGAACTTTAGAAGCGTCTCAGAAATGGGAACTACAGACACCTCTGAGTTGAGTTTGTAGAGTGATTCTTAAAAGGGCAAAAAGATTTGAGACTGTGCATGTACGTACAAGTTGCAAATAGATCCTTTCCTCCAGCCAGGATGGCCAGAAGCTGTCTCCCCACTGTAGCTGAGCAGATCAATATTGAAAAGGTGAGCCACATAGGGTCTTCAGAGCAGACAACTGAGAGTGAAGGGGATTGTCCTGACCATAGGGAGACTCAGCAAAAGTCTGCAGTGCAATTCAGATTGCTTCTCTTGTCATCCCTATCCATTTCTCAGGAATCTACCAGGGAGCATGCACCAGCAAAAGAAAGACATAAATAATTTCTTTTCTATTTTATTTATTTATTTTTATTTGATCTCTACCTCCAACATGGGGCTCAAACTCACAACCCAAAGATCAAGACTTGCATTCTCCATCGACTGAGGTGTCCCTAATTTCTTAGATACCACACGAAAATCTGAAGTAAGTGAAAAAAAAATTTTATGTGTATTCATTTTTTTGATAGAGAGAGACAGAGCGTGAGTGGGGGAGGGGCAGAGAGAGAGACTCAGAATCCGAAATAGGCTCTAGGCTCTGAACTGACAGCACAGAGCCAGACACGGGGCTCGAAACCACAGACCGTAAGATCATGACCCGAGCTGAAGTCGGATGCCTAACCGACTGAGCCACCCAGGGGCCCTGAAAATTTTTTTAAATAGATATTATCATGAAAATGAAAAACCAAATATTTTTTTTTGCTTTTTATTACCATTCTCAAAAACAGAATGGATAGAATATTTGCAAATCATGTATTAGATAAGAGACTTCTATCAGATATATAAAGAATTCATAAAAATCGGTAAGAAAATTTTAAATAATTCAATTTAAAAATGGAAAAAGGGTTGAGATTAACATTTCTCCAAAATAGATATACAAAAGGCTAATAATCACATTAAAAGATGCTCAACATCATTAGTCATCAAGAAAATGCAAATCAAAACCAGAATGAGATTTCACTTCACACCTCTTAATATGGCTATAGTCAGCAAGATTAACAACAATTGTTATTGCAATTGTCAAGAATGTAAAGAAATTGGAACCCTCAAATATTAGTGGTAGGAACGTAAAATGGCCAATTACTATTGAAATTGGCTTGACAGCTCTTCAAAATTTTAAACAAAGATGCACCATGTGACCCAGAAATTCCATTCTTATGTATATATCCAATAGAGAGGAAAACACATTCTCTCTCAAATACATGAATACCCATGTTCATAGCAGTTCTCTTCACAATTGCCAAAAGGTGAAAACAGCCCAAATGTCCATCAGTAGATCGATGGATAAAAAAATTGTGATACAGACATACAGTGAATTACTATGCATCCATAAAAGGCATGAAGTACTGATATTGCTATGTGAAAGAAGCCAGACACAAAGTCACATATTATATTATTCCATTTATATTAAATATCCAAAATGGATATATCATAAACACAGAATGCAGATTGATGGTTGCCAAAGCCTGAAGGGAGTAGAAACTGGGGAGTCAGTGCTTAACAGGTATGCAGTTTTACTGTGGAGTGATAGAAATGTTTTGGAACTAGATAAGAGGTGAAGTTTGCACAACATAGTGAATGTGCTAAGTGCCACTGAATTGTTCACTCTTAGTTAATTTTCTGTTATGTGAATTTCACCTAGGTCGGTAAACATGTTCTTAAATATTTAGAAAGATCAATATGTGCAGATTATATATGAAACCAAAACCCACAAGAGCCAAAGAAATGAACATAATTGTCCCTAGGGTCAGGATGGGTGAGAAGTGGACTTCTGTTTTTCTTATCAGGCTCAGTAAATTATAAAATGTATAACTCTGAAGAAAAAAACATTAAGAGCAAATTTTGGTGAAAAAGGCACGTGAAAAAATCTTCAAACATGTGGGAATTCAAGTAATGCAGCACCCATAAATCCTGGTTTTTTGTCTCATGGATTTTTAAAAATGTTTAATGTAATCCATGTAAATGGTTTTAAAAGTTAAAGCTCAAAGTTTATAATAACAGTTTCCCAACGAGAAATGAGTTATTTTCCCCTAGAATTCCTAAAACATCCTGAGAGTTTCCATCAAGGGCAATCTTACAGAAATTAGAAAATAGCTTGATATGCCCTGGAAAATGTAAATGGAGAACTGATGAGATTATTTAGATATGCCACAGCAAAAATGTAGCAATTTTAAGAAAGCACCTGCAGTCAGTTGACCTGATAAAGTGAAATTGCCTATGTGTATGAGGTGTTTCAGATAATTTAATATTCTACACTAGCTTTGCCTGGGTAGACATGGTCATGGCTGAGGAGCAGGAATCATGCCTTCAGTGCAGAAAATTCATGGAGTGATTTCAAGAAGGATTATGACTCCAGATTATGATTTAATTAACTGGAACATTCCTGAGACAGCAGGGATAACTTTTACACAATATTTTCAATTTTGAAATGCACTTTATAACTTAATTGGTCTGACAGCCAGCAGTCCAAATCTTTCATTGGCCTATGACTGCCCCTCCATCAGGCAATCACGCACACACACTAATCCTCACACACTCATAACTCAGGAACACGTGGCACAATTACATTTAGGCCAATTAAGATGTAAATCTCCTTGCAGTCTCTGATCTCCTTTTAGATATGTTTTAGCAGAAAAACAGCTTGGCGTCAATCAATCTGATATGCAGATGATCTGATTGTAACAGGAGCACCTGTGCAGTTCCTCAAGACCGGTGTAGTCAGTCTCAGGGTGGGGTCTGGGAAGGTCCAGGAAAGTGTGTCCTTAGGAGATGCCTAGGGGAGAAGGAGGAAGCCACCAGAGGGTGTCAAGTACAATTGCTAATATTTGAAAATTCTCAAAACCCTCCTGGCAGGGTTATGGCCACCACAGCCAAAGAGGAAAGCAAGCTGGGAACACTGAAGGAAGCTGGACAGCATGTCCAGTCAAGGAGCAAGGCTCGAGTTTGCACGACCTGGGCAGCAAAGGAGGGGTTCAGGGAGCTCAGGAGAGTGGCAGAAGGTAGAAGGCACCTGTAAGAGGGAGGCTGAGTAATGTGGGGAGCATGGGGCCACAGAGTATGCACTGCTTTCTGCAGCTCTTCCTTTACCCATCCCACGCCTTTCCTTACCAGCCTCAATCCACTTTCCTTCTGAAACCAGAGGAGGAGACCTTCCAGGAGACCGTTTGTGAGCTGCTCCAACAATGAGTGAGCCCACTGTCAGCCTAGCTTTGGCCGCCTACCACCAGACTTGCTGGAAAGAGACCATTTTTCAAGCCAACACCAAACCTGCCCTGGCAGCATGTGTTGAAGATGCAGAGTACCCTCCTTCCATCTCTTCTCCAGGAACCTCCTTCACCAGTCCTGCATGTCCTAAGCCAGTGTTTCTCATGCTTCAGCCTGCATCAGAAATACCTGAGGTCATCAAAACACAGAGCGCTGGCCACTCAGTTACTGGTGATGATAATGCTAGTGCAGAAACCACATCTTGAAAACTGCTAAATGTTCTTCCCCACTCACCGAGCAAGTTCTCTAGTCTTCAGGCTTATTTGATAGAGAAGTTCTTAAACTTCTCTGTGCCTCAGTTTTCTTATCTGTACAATAGGAGTAAAAATACCCTCACCTCACAGTATTGTTGAGAGGACTGAGTGAGCTACTAAACATAAAGATTTAGAACACAGCCTGATACATGCTATGCAGTGTATGTTTGTGATTATTATAGTTTCCCAAAATGACAATCCATTGCATAGGATCATGTATTTAACTGATGTACTCATGGTATCTAGTGGGAACCCTGCTAATTTTCTCACAAGAAATGGCTCTGGTGCCATTGTTTCTGCCAATATCCCAGCTGACATTTCAATTTAGATGCCAGCTGTACACTTCTCTTCACAGGTGAGTAAATTAATCAGGCAACTTGGAGTCAGAACTTATCTTCCAAATGTTATGTGCTGGCGTCTGCTCTGTATCTCTCATTATAATTCTCCTCATGTATTCTAAGATCTGGACATTGAGCTGAACTGTGCTCCCCTTATCCAATTTTTCAACTTCACACCAGGCTGCAGAGAACTCAGAGGCTGGCCAATCCAGTCCAGGTGAATTTAAGGGTAACAATAATTTGACTCTTGTGTCATGATTTTATGTTTTAAATAAACTGTAACTTTTTGTGCACAAAAAGATCCCTTCTTTCACCCCATGTGCTGGCCAGAAATGTGAAATGGAGTCTCATCCTGAGGCAGAGAGGTGCTTATGCCTGAATGAATGTATTTGTAGAATGAGGGGGTCGGATGAGCACAGCAGACATGAAAACCAAGAGGACGTGGTCAAAGTGCTGATGCTGCCACTCCCTGATGGTCAGCCTCTCACCTCCTGGGACTCAGTTCTTCACCTGTAAAGTGGGGATGACATCGCTTCCCCAGGCCTCTGGAATACAAGTGGCTGTAAGTACATGCCACATGCACACATGGTGCTCATTAAAAGTTGGGATCCTTCCAGCACCCAGCACATGCACCTCCCCAGATGCCATGAGGTGGGACCATGCTGCAGCATGTCTGATTCCAGCACCCAGCACAGTACCTGGCACAGGGGAGGGGCCAGAAAGTGTGTGCAGAATGGGAGGGAAGGGCTTGCAGCTGAACTCTGTGCAGGTGTGTGCTCCCTGCTGCTAGGGGAAGGAAAATCAGTCACTCTCCTGCCATTCACTGCATTGGCATATTGATGGCTACATAGTAGCTTCTGCTCTCCTGGGCAATTATAAACTGATCCGTTGATGATCTGTTCCAGCATCTTCTCACTTTTCCTGTTAAGCAGACAGATACAAAATTCTAGGTTCATCCTTGCTGAGGGTGGATGCTTTGTGACTGGAGCTCCTCTGGGGGCCTTCAGGGAGGCCAAAAACATCACTGCAAATTTATAGTTTTGCTCTGAGCTGGGAAAAGTTCTTCCTTCAGGCCTTTGATCTGATCCTCTTAGGCAATAGTTCTCTAAGTGTGATCCCTGGACCAGCAGCATCACCTGGAAACTTGTTAGAAATGCAAATTCTCAGGATCCAGCCCAGATCTACTATATCTGACACCTGGGGAATGAGACCACTGATTTATGTCTCATGAGCCTTCTAGGTGATTCTAAGCATGCTAAAGTTTGAGAGCCACTGCTCTGGTGACCTCAGGAAGAACTGAAATTTGAGACGGTGACACCCTTACTGAAGGTGAAGAAATTCAAAGCCAAATACACTTGTTCAAGGTGAGTCATTCATTCATTGTTTTCTTTTTTCATGCACTTGTCAAATACCTCCCAATTGCCTGCTTTGTGCATGACAAAGGGCTAGAAACATGGACTAAGAGTCCCATATTCCAGAGTTCAGAGTGTAGGGGTCAGAACAAGTCCCTCAATATGGACCACTTTGGCAGGAGATTATTTAGAGCTAAATTAAAGCCCAAAGACTCAGGAAGAAACTTTGGCCTTCCGCCTAACATAATTTATATAAAGGACCTGCTCCAGGAAGGGGACTATCACTGTAGATAACTACATTATAATATAGCTAGGGGAGGTAGATAGGGAGGAGTCTAGCAAAGCTGGGTTTTTTTTTAATTCCTCTTTGTGTCCCATTGGTTCTGAATGGGCCAGCAAACTTTAGTGTACCAAAACATACTCTCTCACCTTTGTGTGAATTACTTTCCTTCCCCTCAAAGTCACAGGCTTCTCCTTATTCCAGGAGAAATTCTACCTGACTGTCTCCAGACTCTCATGTTTGTGTGGTTTCTCAGTATGTATAAAAGTAAATTTTATTTTCTACAATTAATCTGCCCCATGTTAATTTACCTTTTGAAGTTTACTTTTTTTGAGAGAGAGAGAGAGTGTGCACAAGCATGCGCTGGGCGGGGGTGGGGGCAGAGAGAGAGGGAGAGAGAGAATCCCAAGCAGGCTTCACACTGTCAGTGCAGAGCCGGATGTGACATGGGGCTTGATCTCATGACCATGGGATCATGACCTGAGCTGAAATCAAGAGCCAGCCACTTAACCAACTGAGCCACCCAGGCACCCCATGTCCCATGTCAATTTAATTCTTAGGCCAGCTAGAAGGTTCTTAAAGGGCAGAGGAGAAGTGAGAGAAGTCCAGTAAGAGAAGACAGAATTGTGAAAGAGAGAATTAAAATCTGCAGATGCATTCAGCAAATACTCTCAAAGCCTAGAAAGGCTAGACAGCTGCTCCAGGACAGGATGGTGAACACAGTTACCACACATCTGCCTTGTGCAGGCTGCAGTGGAGGAGGGAGCCAGACATCCAGAGAAACTCATGCACAGTCACAGGCTAAGCCAGGTGCTATAGAGGCATGCTCAGGGCTGTGTAAGCAGTGACGTGGCAGGCAGAGTCGACCTGGTCTGCAGGGTCTGCATGGCTGGCTGTGGGTATGAGGCTTGTGCCAATCAGTGGTGGATAGGTGAGAGTGGGAGGTGAAGAAAAGCATCTCATATGTGTTATCTGAAACTTGGCATGGCCAAGGATCCACTTGGTCTCAAGCATGCCGATTCCAGGTGTCTTAGGGGTTCAAGTGGCTGTGTGGAGATAGCAACTGTATATACTGATCTGGAGCTCCAATGAGAGGTCCACCTAACAATAAGCACATGATGGTCTTCATCCCTGAGGGGTCTGTGGCTCATGAGACCACCCAGAGAGGGCTGAGGGAGAGGATGGCACTGGCAAAGGTGAGAAGTTCATCTCCAGAGACAGACTTCCCAGCTGGATCCCCTTGTCTGCTTGGCTGATTGTGTCTCTACAACAGGAGAGAAGAAAGAGAAGACAAGGTAATGTTGGAGAGGTGGTAATGGGATGGGGCCAGCCCTCTGCTTCCTCTGCCTAACAAACCCCAGAGTAGGTCTTTCAGACACCAGTGTCCGAGCTGTTGGGAAAGGCTGGAGAGTGGACAGGCATTTCAAAAAATGGCTTTGCTCTATGTGGATCTGGATGTCAGAGAGCCTTCATCCAAACCTGGCTCTGACCGGGATTTGATTCGTGGCCCCTGGGAGAGCCTAGGTGGCCTCCCACAGCCTCATCTGCCTCATAGCAGAAGAGGGACAGTCACACAGTTTGCACTGAGGCTACTGATATCATCCTGATGTGCACAGCACCTGGCACTGTTCTGGCCCACAAGGGCAATGCATATATTAGCAGAGGCTAGAGATAAAACCATCTCATATGCTCCTCCTGCCAGCCCACTGTACAACCACACAAACTCTCACAAATGTGTTCAATGAACCACACACTGGGAGAGGGCCTCAACTTAATCATCTTTTCCTCGCCCTAATCCAAAGTCTCTTAACCGTAAACCACAACAATGCTTGTCATACTAGGCTTTAAGTGACCATTCCCTTTAAAAAGAAATCTCTGGGTTTTCTAAGGCTATGGAGTGAGCTAAGCTGGTTTCCCTACAGAGGCTTACATGCACCTGGCCTGCCCAGGCCCCAGTGAAGCCAGATGTGGATAGAATAGCCCCTGCTGTGAGGCACAAGCTGGCTGCACCAGCACTGCCAGGGTCCCTTCTTCCCGCCAACCCCCACGCCCCCACTGCTGCTGTGTGCCGGCCCCTCCAGAGAGAAGAAAGGAATCCCAACATCCAAAGGACCAAAGACGCTAGTAATGGCTAAATTCCAAAGGAAGTGACATTCAAAACATGAGGCTGGTCTCTCCGGAAGAGAGGCTTCCCTCTCAGAGTATCCCCATCAAGGAGCTCTGAAAACTCTTCTCCATGGCTTATTTCAAGGCTGGACTGTAATCAAGCCTGAACATCTAAAACTATATAAATTAACACTCTCATTAAGACCTTAGTAGCTACAGGCTCTGTGCAAAACAGTCCCATTTAAATGTAAATTTTGACATTCAGCACAAGACTAGAAAAGAAATAGTTTCCACACTAAGCACTGGGAAGGAGAATGAGAATTAAATATTAATTCTTTATGAAGGGAGACTTTTTGATCATGTTTACTTTTAGACCATCATGATTCTAGATCTTTTTTCCTTCATGGAGAATACTGGATTTTTAATTACCTACCTGAATCCCAGACCTCTCAGATTCTCCCTTATGGCCACAGGTAGTACAATTACTTATAATTTTGTTAAAAGTGGAGCTCCCACAGGGCACCTGGGTGGCTCAATCGGTTAAGTGTCCAACTCTTGATCTCAGCTCAGGTCTTGATCTCAGGGCTGTGAGTTCAAGTCCCGTGTTGAGCTCTATACTGGGCGTGAAGCCTACTTATAAATAAAATAAAATAAAATAAAATAAAATAAAATAAAATAAAATAAAATAAAAGTGGAGCTCCAGCACTGTTAATTGGTAGGGATCCTTGAGACACTGAAGATAAACAGAAATGAAAACATGCAATTCTGGCTGCAAAGGAAGAGAAAAATCTGCCCTGTATAAACTGCACTAGTGAGAGAGCTTATGCTCTCTGTAAGACAGTAGAAAAGCTAACATCCCTCTTTCCTATATATTATGTTCTGCAGAAACAGTACTGGAAGAAATGTGGTCATTTCAGCTACAGGCAATGTATTTCCATCTCAGCTTTCAGAGCACGAGGCCCAGGTTCAAATCCCCACCCTTCCCTAATGAACTAGGTGATATTCAGTGAGTCATTTAATGCATTGGAGACTCAGTTTGCTCATATGCAAAGTGGGGTGACAACACCCTGCTGGCATAATGCTGTGAAGGTTCAGTGTGATGGCGCAGGCCAGGGTCAGGGATCCCACGCCCTCACAGAACCTCCCCCGGCTCCCCAGCCACCCACTGACATGGCCACAAAGAGCTGACAGCAGCCTACCAGAGTGCAGTAGAGGGGACCACATTCTGGCTTTTCTTATTAGTAACTGTGTGACACTGAGAACATAGCACAACTTCCATCAGCCCAGCATCCTGCAGAATAGAGACAGTGTCACCTTCTTGGAGAGCTGAGAGGACACACCTGGCATCAAGCAGGTGTCAAAAATGCAAGCTCCTCTTCCTCCCTTCTCCACAAGTTTCCTCACTACATCCACCCTCAAGGACAACAGGTGCCTGGGAACATCTCTCTGGAAATGTGAGGTAGCAGAATATGGGTTTCCACCCCTGAAGTCATTACTTTCTCTTCTTTTTAAGTCTGTTTATTTATTTTGAGAGAGAGAGCAGGGAAGGAGCAGAGAGAGAAGGAAAGAGAGAAACCCAAGCAGGCAGTACAGAGCCAGATGCAGAACTCACACAAACCATGGCCTGAGCCAAAACCAAGAGTCAGATGCTTAACAGACTGAGCCACCCAGGTGCCCCTTGAAAGCACTACTTTCTACCTAAAACACATTCCTCTACACACTATGAACAGAGGAAAGATGCCCTATGCATAAACAGAAATAAGACAACCACTGGGTTCCCTTTAGGACTCCGTGCACCTCACCCCACACACACACTCACACAATCCACACCCAGGTTAAGATAAGTGCTCCTGCTGCTTCTCCCCCAGGAGGCCTGCATGCCCTTTAAGAATGTCCTTCAGAGAGGACAAGGTGTTTCTTTCATTTACAAGATGGTGTTCATGTCAAATCATATAATCCAAAGGGACCCATGATCTGTCCAACACCCAGGTAGTACAAAAGTTACGCAGTAACCAACAATATGTGAAACTTTCAACTTTCCTCTGCTTTTGATGAGCATTTGTGTTAGCAAATCTGATCACATTAAAAGGCCAAGTAAGCAGGAAAAAAAAAAGAATGTCCTTGTGTGAAGTTCTTGTGTGAAGACACCATAAGTGCCTCCTTCATTGTATCCATATTTTGATTACTTGCCCGTGAACCATGCTGTCCCTCCAGTCACTCATAGACATGTACCCAGGGTAACTATGTGCTTCTTGTTGCCAGGCACTGGCATTAAACAGCAGAGGTCCCAAGGGGATTCCTTAAGATATTTAGAACCCCATTCAGCAGCCCCCAGACCACCTGAAATTATCATTCAATTTCAGCAAAAGCAACATGCTATCTAAATGCAGCTTCCCAAGTGTCACCTAATGTGCTAGCAGGTCCTAAACCCCTCTACTACAGAAATTCTGGGCTGCAAGATGAATAAGACCAAGTCTTGCTTCCAATAACCTTACAACAAGTCAGTCAAGAGAACATCCCAGCACCAGTATGTTCAAGGATGACACAAGACCCTATATTCCCCAAGGCCAGAGTTCAGTGTCTATATGGCCAGAGAAAGATGGGGCCAGTGAGATGGGCAGGGACCAAGATCCTAAGCAAGGTCCACATCCTAGGATGACAAGCTTAAACTTTATCGGGGTAGTTTTATCTGGGGAGTGAGTGATCAGCTTGTATCTTGCTCCAGTGTAGATGTTGGACTGTAGTAGATGCCGTGGAGCAAGGAGACCCCCTAGTAGGAAGGCTGCAGCAGGAGCCCAGGGCCAGAAAGACAACCAGTGATGAAGGAGAGGAGGGGTGCGAGGGAGAGATAACAGTCATCTGTAGGGTGTGTTGCATTTTCCGATTAAATGGAAGCAGGTGCTATGGCGTCTGGGTGTAGGATGTTTACAACACATCGAGGACATGTGAAGAGACAGAGATGAGGCAGGCCAGGCAGGGCATAGATAGGGTCCCCCACAGGGAGATCCAGGCAGTAATTTCCATGCCATCACTGACAAGTGGGAGAGAAGCAGGCATGGAGGCAAGGGCTGTGAATCCATCCCTGCACACCTAAGCTCCAGGCAGAGATGGCAGAGGCAGAAAGAGAAGCAGGTGCAGGTGCAGGGTAGTCTGAGGGGCTTGCTGAAGCTGCCTGGCAGGCAGGCAGAAATTCTCAATTTTATCTATTGCTATTTCCTTCTGGAGTACTTGTAGTAGGCAAGACTAGGTTCATATGTCTTTGGGTCCCTGGCACTTAGTGTACTGTTAACATACTGTAGGTGCTCAATAAATACTTGGTGAAAAATACCCCTGCATCAGGAAAGCCATCTGGGAAGCTTGGAGCTGGGTCCCAGGGCCTGGTCTCAAGGCAGGCACAAGGTGCAGTCACACAGCACTTACCTTCCCAACAGCCTGCTTCCTTGTCTCCCACCAGCTCACTGGGAGTGAAGCCATGCTCTGGATGGCCGTGCTCCCAGCACCTCTTGTGGCCCATGGTAGGTTCTTAGTATGTTTTGTGTAATAGCTCAGCAATGAGAGAGAACTGTCACAGACAACACACAAAGCACTTCTAGTGGTGTGACCTTGAGGATGTTTTTTAACCACACGCACACCCCTGGCCCTGATCTATGGCTTTTAACATGTACAATGTTCTAGACATGCTGGGAGTAGGGTAACAGGCACCTGGAGAAATCTAACTGTGATCCTCTTAGTCAGGACAGGCTTGGTTATGCTGAGGTAACAACTAGTTCCCAATTTGAGTGGCTTAAGAACACCAAGCACACTTCCCATCAGTGCTATGCATCTGTCAGGAGCTGTTTGATGGGAGCAGGGCTCTGCTCCATACACTCCCTCAGAGACCAAGAGTGAAGGAGGCTCCACCCTTGAGGAGCTGAATCATCTGGAACACACAGTTCCTTGGTTGCCTCAGAAGGCAGCAACCAGCCGCAGCATGAGCACTGACTCTTTGATGCTTTGATAGCTCCTATTCCCACAACTAGTCACCTGTCCCAGCCTAACTGCATGGGGCTGGTAAGTGTGGGGGAGCAGATGCAGTGTTTGACAAGCCCTGCCTCTTTCACTGGGAGATACACTTCCCTGGTGAAAAGAAACAAGAGGCTCAGAGAAGTTAAGTCCCTTGCTCAAGATCACATAAAAAGTAATTGTCAGAATCAGGCTGTGTGGCCCCCAAGTCCTTGCTTGTAACCAATACACTGTACTGCCTCTCTCATTGTCTTGACATTGATGTGAATGATTTGGGCCATGAGTTGCTATTTTCCTGACACATACCTAAGTCTATCCCATAGGGAGAAGAGGGGTGGGGAGCAAGAAGGGGTCACCAGTGTAAGCCTGGAGCTGGAGCACAGTCTGGCCAGGACTGGGGGCTGGGATGACATAGGGAGAAGAGGGGTGGGGAGCAAGAAGGGGTCACCAGTGTAAGCCTGGAGCTGGAGCACAGTCTGACCAGGACTGGGGGCATGTATGACATATGCAGGAGAGGAAAGGAGCCCACACAGTAGTATGTGCTCCTTATGTGACTGAGAGTGGAAGCTGACAGAGGCTCCTCCTGAAGATGCCCTGAGCCTCTCACAGTATAGAGAGCCATGATGGGGAGCCCTGCCAGCCTTGCAGCAGCTGTGGCAGGACAGGCTGTGTCCACCAGAGCCCTGACTGCAGGTTGGCATGAATCACATAGCTCAGTGGAGAGGGTCTCCCCAGGGAATGAACTGCCAAGTGTTTCCCAGGGAGCTCAGGAAGTCTGGGGCTTCTATGACCCCGCAATACTGCCCTCAGAGCATTTAATATGCCCTGTATGACTGACCTCAGTAGCTCCAGTGCCCATCACAGGGCCTGGCGTGACCAGTGCCAGGCACCATCTGGGTGAGGCATGGTGGAAACATGGGTGGGTAGGCACATGGGGATGCTTAGACAGCACCACCAGACCTCCACTGTGCCTGAGCTTCCACAGGGCCACACAGTGTGGTCAGTCCACAGTGTGTGAGAGGCCCATAGAGCCCTGCTTCTTGACACAGGTGATTTCTGGAGTCTTCAAGATGCATCCTGATATTTCAGAAAGCAGAGGAAAACTCTAGCAGGCACTGTAAGGAAAATAAAACAGTCTAGAACAAGAATTCAAAGGAAGCAAGCTCTACTTTGCATATTTGTAGTAAAGGGAATTGCTCCCCATGAAAGTATATAGACTTCTCCTTTTATAGCCCGATGCGAGAGCAAGTTGTGAAATACTGGAAATTTCAAGATTTAATTAAAACCTAGTTCACTGCGCTGAAGTTCGCTTACAAAATATAGCAAAGATTAATGGTAGATATCAAACCAAACTATTTGTGCACGACCTGTTGGGTCATAATTTATGGGAATAAGAGGAAAAGAGCAAGATCGTTGCCTTAAAATAAATTTACTGCTTCTCTGGCTAAGTAAAATGGAAATCATAAAAACCCTCAGGTCAGCTCCACCACACCAGAATGAAATGGCAGGACAGCCAGGTAGGTGACAATCAATGAGCAGGTATTTATCAGGCTGTACTAGATGTTATGCTGTACTTGCTAGAAGGGGCACACGGGAGGGAGAAATAGACCCTTCCTATTCTATTCATTCCTCACATGACTACAGCAGTGTTTATCCACCCTTTCTAGATGAAGAGGCTGAGCATCAGAGAGACCAAGTGACTTGCCTGGAGCCACATTGCTAGAAGGTGGCGGAGCTGTCATTTGGACCAGGCCATCTGGCTCAGAGTCCATGCTCTTTCCACCATAAACTGCAGCCTCCCTTGTGCTCCATCCTCGCAGGAACCTGACCTTCTAAGTGAGGGGATATCTCTTGATGTGCCAAACACCAGACCCAGGCAGGGATACTCAACTCAGGGCTGGAGCAACTGGACAGTGGCCCCCAGAAGATTTCCATGTGTTTATCCCTAGAACCCATGAGTGCTATCGATGTGACAGGTAATTTTATGTGTCAGCTTAGCTGACCTATTGTTACTAGATTTCCATGTGTTTATCCCTAGAACCCATGAGTGCTACCGATGTGACAGGTAATTTCATGCGTCAACTTAGCTGAGCTATCATTTCCAAATATTTCATCAAACACTGTTCTAGATGTTTCTGTGAAGGTATTTTTAGATGAAATTGACATTTAAACCAGTAGCCTTTGAGTAAAGCAGATTACCTTCCATAATGTGAGTGGTCCTCATCCAATAAGTTGAAGGCCTTATGAGCAAAGATTGAGGGCCCCCAAGGAAGAGGGAATCCCACCAGCAGATGGCCTTAGGACCTGGGCTGCAACACCAACTCTGCCCTGGGTCTCCAGTCTGCCAGTCCACCCTGAAGATTTTGGACTTCCAGGATCCAGTTGTATGAGTCATTTGCTTATAATAAAGCCCTTTAGATAGGTAGGTAGGTAGGTATACAGACAGACAAATAGATATGGATGGGTGGATGGATGGATGGATGGATGGATAGCTTGATTGATAGATACATGGATAATAGATGACAGATGATAGATGATAGATAGGAAGAATCTATTCATATAGATATCTATATAGATAATATACTATTATATTGTGCATATAGATTAATATCATATGGAGATCAGTGTATGTGTATATATACATACAAATATGTATGTATATAGGTGTTCTATTTCTCTGGAGAACCCTGGAAATACACACCATCTGGCAAAAAAGGATTTTGCAGTTACAATAAGTTAAGGATTTTGGGATGGAAGAGATCATCTTGGATTTTTCCAGGTGGGGCCAGTGCAGTCACAGGTACCTCTACAAAAAGGCAGAGAATGGAGTGATGCTGTCACCAAGCCAAAGGTCACCTGCAGCCACCAGAAGAGGCAAGGAACAGATTGTCCTCTGGAGCCTCTGGAGGGAACATGGCTCTGCTGACATCTCGATTTTGACCCAGTGCTACTGATTTCAGACTTCTAACATTGAGAGCTATGAGAGAATAAATTTCTATTGCTTTAAGCCAACCACTTTGTGGCAGTTTATTACAACATCCCTGTAAAACTAACACAGTGGTCACTCTCAGAGGAGGGCAGGGAGCTCTGGACAGTTCCTGGTGGGGGGTGGGCGGGGTGCCTATTGATGCGCAAAGGTCAAGGGGCACACGGCTTGGTGTACTGCCTCTCTCACCTGCCTGAACCCCCTGTGACGCTCCCCTCTGGAAAACCTCTCCTGAGGCCCACTCTGTCCCTTTTCCTTTCCTGGACAGAGACTGCCATGGCCACAGTACAGGGGAGCACCTGTGCAGCTACAGGCCTGCCACACCCATCCCCATCCCACAACAAGCACTGCTAAACTATGCTGGGGGCACAGGGATATTTGCAGGAGGATTGTAACAGTCATGGAGACAGGTAGCTGGGGGTGATTTCTCTGTGACTCAGCCTGAGAAAGGAAAGGGAACCTTCTCTATATATGTTCATTTTGACAATATGTCCCAGGTCCCAGGCTCTGGGTAACTGTTCTGCCTTCAGTTGACTTTTAGCAAAGATGAGTCCCAGCTCCCTCTTAGGACCAACACAGTATTCTGTGACTCTGACTGAAAAACACCCGGAGGGACTCCAGCCACAGCTGAGTTCAGGGCCCAGCATCTTGGCCTGCTCAGACATGCCCCCATCCAGACCTGTGCTAACTGCTCAGAACCCCCTCCCCAGGCCTAGGCAGGACCCCCATTGAACCCCAGGTAAGCCCCGCTCTGAGTGCAGCCTCTACAAGCAGGAGGTGCAGTTGGGGGGGGGGCGGGGGCGGGGAGAGTGAGGCACTGTGGTTGACACACCCATGCAGAGGATGATAATGACAATGACTGCAATCACAATCCGTGGATACACCATCACAGACTCTGGAGCACTCCACTCTTCCCTCACACTCCAGGGTCATTTGCCCAGTGTCAGTGATAACGCATGTAAATGTCTGTCCCTTAGTGCTCTGAGGACACACCTGGAGCTCAGCTCATGAGTTCTGATTGCAGCAGTGGTCCAAGGAGCCAGCCTCGAAGCCAACTGAGATATAAGGAAAGGAGTGTGACACAGCTGGACTTGAGCCACGCCCACCTGACTTCAGAGACATCGTCCCAAGAGCCTCCCTGCCTGTCCCCTGTGCCTGAACTCACACGGCTTCAGAGAACTCCACGACTTTAGGCAACATTAAGTTGTCTGATGCAGCCGGATGCCAAGGTGAGTGTCAAGCAGAGGTAAGCCTGTTCCAGGTCCTGTGCCCATAGCCTCCTAACAGAAAGGGAAGCCATCAAAAAGCTATCAACAGAGGAGTGGCATGGGGAGACTTGCCTTTCAAGAGAGGGGCTCTCACCCCATCCCATGGTCACAGTGGAGTGATGCCCCTCACCAAGTGCAGGCTATGGGGCATGCCTACACTGACCGGCTCCTACTGGTCATCACCCGGCCAAACCGACGGCCCTACAGATGCACACAGAATGTTCATCACAAGTTTACCTGTAAGAAGTAAGACGTGCAAATGTCTGCCCACAGTGGAGTAAATGATGGTAGACAGAGGAATAATATACAGCAACAAAAATGGGAAAACTGCAAGACACAGATCAACAGAGGTGAATCTCACAAGCAGGACGGAGAATGAAAGAAACCAGACACAGAAGAGGACTTATTTCTACAACAGGAGTAGGATTACCTTTGAGGTAAAGAGGGCATAGTGATCAGTAGGGGCTTGAGAACACGAAAACCTTGGGAATTGAAAATATGATAGGTGAGACTTTGTTTAAAAGTACCATAAAGATTAGAAAATAAAATTAGAGAAATCTCCAAGAAAAGTCAAGATAAATGTAAGAAACTGTAAGGAAATTGAAGGCTTGGTGTCACAGGTTTAGTAATAGGAGTCCCAAAAAAGAAAAAACAAGTAATGTAAGGGTACAGGCTTTCTCTTAATGCCATTTGGCTTTCTCCTTATAATGAGAAACAACCAAGAACACAAATCGCCTGTCCCAAGGGAGACTAGCTGCACTCTCCAGGTCCCACAGTCAAAAGCCTAAGAAAAGTAGAAAACTGGGCTGGCTTGGGTAAAGGCTGTTTTTGGCACTGGTCAGCTGTAGCCAGGGGTAGGAGGGTCTGTGAGAACACGGAGCAAACCTAAGAGTGGTTCTCAGGAAAAGGTTGGCTGACTGAGGGATCTACCCCACCACCCACCACCCATCCATCCATCCATCCACCCATCCATCCATCCATCCACATACCCTTTGATCAAACATAATACAAGTGCCTGCCCAGGGTCAGCCTCTAGCATCCAGGCTCAGAACGCAATCATTTTCCCATTCCAGGAAGCTGACAGTCTAATGTCCTGTGGCCACTGTTGCCAGTACGTGAATGTGCAAACCTCAAGAAAAGTTTCCTGAGCAGCTTAGTTGGAATGAGGTAAAACCACAGGATGTAACTGGGAATTTGGCAATGCCATGAAAGCTTGAGCTCTTGAATTTCCTGCTTCACAATCACTTTTGCACAGCTGATTCCCCTCAGTTGATGTCTTGGAGGGGAGGAAATCTAAACACTTCTTAAGCTTCTGTTAGGTTTTACATGTAATTAACTTCGCACCTAGGAGCACCTGCACTGCGCAGAGTGTCTCAGAAAGGAGGCAGCTAAAGTGGCAACAGTAACTAATACAAAATGGAATGCCAAAAAAAAAAAAAAAAAAGCTTGTGGGAAAATGTTATTTTATGAGGCTGAAACACCTGTTTGTGTGATGGAGAAAGCCTGCTCCCCACTCCCTGTGGAGGAGCCCACTTGCACTGATACCCGCCCAGGCCCTTTGTCACTGGTCCCAAGGCAGAGGAGGGGTCTGCTCTACTGGCAGGGGGCTGTTACCGCCCTCCCCTCCCACCAGGCTGGTTTCCCCTTGCTGGGCTCGCCCCCAGGGGTCAAGGCAAGGTTTAGCCCTGTTAAGGAATATCACATGGCCCTGAGTGGGCATGCCTAAAGCTGAGATCTGGGTTAGAAAATTCTGTTTTTATCGGAAAAAAAAAAGTGACATCATGGCCTCCACTATCTTAGCACTTGCCTTTCCTTTAACCTATTCTGAGCTTGACAAAAGTGATTGTGAAGCAATTTGTGAGTTCAAGCCTCACTTTGGGCTTTGTGCTGTCAGCACAGACCCCACCTTGGATCCTCTATCCCTCCCTCCCCCACTCACACTCTCTATCTCAAAAATAAATAAAGGATAAAAATATGGGGAAATCTAGGTGAGTACTGACTATACAAACAAAACAATAATGCCATATGTGATTTTGAATATATATGGAATATGTATATATGACAAAAATATCACAAAAGTTGGGAGGAATTAAACAAAGTTGAAGTGTTCTAGGGGGTACCTGGTAGCCTCAGTCTGTATAGCATGCAACACTTGATCTCAAGGTTGTAAGTTCAAGCCCCATGTTCGGTGCAGAGATTACTTTAAAAAATAAAATAAAGAGACTCTGAAAAACTGAGAATAAACTGAGGGTTGATGGGGGGTTGAGGGAAGGGAGAGTGGGTGATGGGCATTGAGGAGGGCACCTGTTGGGATGAGCACTGGGTGTTGTATGGGAACAATTTGACAATAAATTTCATACTTAAAAAATAATAAAAATAAAATAAAATAAAATAAAATAAAATAAAATAAAATAGTGTTCTAAGGTCCAGGAATTTTTGGAAAACAGTAGAAAACACTAATTTAAATTAGACTGTAATTAGTCAAAGATGCATGTTGTAATCTCAGGATTAACTCTTCAAAAACAGTTAAATGTATGACTAACATGTTAAGAAAGAGGTAAAAATGTAAATAATAAAAATATACCTGATGATTTTTAAAGAAGGTAACAAGGTAAAAAAAAAATTAAGTAACCACAGTATAGGTGAGAAAAAAGAAATAGAGAAGAATGTGATCGATCTAAACCCAAAATATATTAGCAATTGAATTAAATGTAAATGGATTGAATATTCAAAAAGTTGAAACTTCATAGAAAGAGAAACTACATGTTGCTTATAAGAGATGTGTTTTATAGAACTACCCTACGATGCAGCAATTGCACTACTAGGTATTTATCCAAGGGATACAGGTGTGCTGTTTTGAAGGGACACATGCACCCCCATGTTTATAGCGCCAAAGTATGGAAAGAGCCCAAATGTCCATCGACTGATGGATAAAGATGTGGTATACATACACAATGGCGTATTACTCGGCAATCAAAAAGAATGAAATCTTGCCATTTGCAACTACGTGGATGGAACTAGAAGGTATTATGCTAAGCGAAATTAGTCAGAGAAAGACAAATATCATATGACTTCACTCATATGA
This sequence comes from Panthera tigris, assembly GCF_018350195.1. NCBI lineage: Eukaryota > Metazoa > Chordata > Mammalia > Carnivora > Felidae > Panthera > Panthera tigris. Next base: position 107,956,377 of record NC_056667.1, on the reverse strand, counting down.
GGACTTTAAGAGACAAAACAGATGAACATATGAGAAGGGAAGCAAAAATAATATAAAAACAGGGAGGGGGACAAAGCACAAGAGACTCTTAAATATGGAGAACAAACAGAGGGTTACTGGAGGGGTGTGGGAGCGGGGATGGGCTAAATGGGTAAAGGGCATTAAGGAATCTACTCCTGAAATCATTGTTGCACTATATGCTAACTAACTTAGATATAAATTAAAAAATTAAATTAAATTTAAAAAAAGAGATACATTTTAAAGTTAAGGACACAAAAGATTGAGAGTAAAGAATGGAAAAGATATACATGAAAAACTAACCAAAGAAAAGCTGATGTGAAAGGACCGATTTCAGAAGATGTAGATTTTTAAGTCAAAAAACTTCAAAAATACATTACTAGACATAAACAGGAACATTTTCACATGAACATAGCACTTCTAAATATGTGTGCACCTAATAGCATAATTTTAAATTATGTAAAGCAAAAACAGATGGAACCAAAAGGAGTAGATGAGCCAGCAATCACAGTGGCAAACTTGAATGCCTTTCTCAACAACTGATAGGACAAGCAGACAAAAAATTGAGAATATAAATGATCTGAACAACACGGTGAGCAAACTTTACCTAATTGGCAAATATAGAAAACTGTATCCAACTGAAGAATGCACATTGTTTCCAAGTGTGCATGAAATATTTATCAAAACTGGCCATATGTTGGGCCATAAATCATTCCAAATAAGAAATCTTAGCATTCTAAATAAGAAATCAATAACAAAGATAAATATAAAATCCCAAAATCTTTGGAAATTAAGGAAAACACTTTTGAATAATAAATCAAAATATGACATATCAAAGTTTGTGGGATACATCTAGATTCCAAATCAGTGAGAATTATATAACCACAAATGTGTATATTAGAGGAGATGCTAAAAAATAACTAAGTACCTTCTCAAAAATTAGAAAAAGTAAAAAAATAAAAACAAATGAATCAGTAAAAAAAATTAATGTTAAGAACAGAAATTAAAGAGGACACAAACATAATACAGAAAATCAATATCACTGAATATTGTTTTTTTTTAATTCTAAACTAGTCAAGAAATAAAAAGAATGGACAATTAACCAATATCAGAATCAAAAAGAGAACATCAGTATAGTCTATACAGAAATTTTAAAAATAGGAAAATAATTTTACAAAGACTTTATAGTAATATGTATGAAATTTTAAATGAAATGGACAGATTTCTTGAAAACTACAACTTGCCAAAACTGATGCTAAAAGAAAATCGAAATAGGTAGGTAACTTTTTAAAGATTGAATCATTAACTAAAATCCTTCTCACAAAGATATCTTCAGGTCCAAATGACCTTACCAATAAATTATACTAAGTATTTAAGAAGAAACGATAAATCTTACACAAACTCTTCCAGGTAATGGCAAAGAATGGGACATTCCCCAACTCATTTTAACTTTGCTACCAAAATTGGAAAGGGCATTACAGAAGAAAATCTCACACCAGAGTCTGTCAGGAACACAGATGCAAACGCCACAAATACTAGCAAATTAAATCCAGTGTTATATAAAAAATAGCCAAGTTGAGTTTATTCTAAGAACCAAGATTGGTTTACAATTAAAATCCAAACAGTGTAATTCAACACAGTATTAGAAGAAAGGAGTAAACTTATACAAGCTTTTTATTAGTTGCAGAAAAGGCATTTGATAAAATTTAACATCCATTCAGAAAAAAAAAATAACAAACTAGGAATAGAAGGCAACTTCCTAAATCTAATAAATAGTATCTAGTAAAAATTCCTGCAGCACATATCACACATTAATGGCGAAATACTGAAAACTTAACCTCTAAAATTAGGACCAAGAATCAGGACTGATTACCACTTCTACTTAACATTTTATTGGAGATACTAGCCAATGCCTAAGGCAGAGAAAAAGTAATAAAAGATTTAAGAATTGGAAAGGAAGAAATAAAACTATAATGTATATCTCTATATTCTAGGAATGAAAAATAGAAAATAAAATTTAAGAAAAGATACCCACTTATAAAAATGGCCCATTAACACAAAATACCTAAGATTAAATCTAGCAAAGGGTGGGCAAGTCCTCTGCACAGAAATCACAAGACGTTATGAAGGGAAAACTTAAAAAGACATAAACAAATGAACAATTGCACTCACAGACTGGAAGTCTCTGTAGTGTATACATGTCAGTTCTCCCGAGATTATCGACAAACTCAGGGCCATCCAGTCAAGATCACAGTCAGTCCTGGCCTCAAGCTGAGCACAAGCCCACTAGCGCTGCAGGCTCCGTGCCTGAGAGCTGTGCCTGCCTCCCCACCACAGGCTCAGTTTGACTTGTGGCTTTGGAATCACCTATGTCCCCAGTAAGGTATGGCTTGAGTCCTCAAGCGTTACCTCTAGTTGGCAGACCTGCCTGGCACTGTCTTCCATGCAGCATCTTGTGCACTTCTGGGTCAGCTCCTTACTTCTCCACTTTCCCTTTCATGCTCTGAGGATGCTCTGCTGCCTGCAGATACCTGCCCCCATCCTCCAGGGCACACACAGTGTCCAGGCCCACCTTCCTCTGAAACAGGCAGTCTGGAATGAGATGGGCCCACGCTCTTGTCCCAGAGTGGCCAGCCCCCAGCTACACAGCCTTCTTAAGCCATATCTGCCTCAGCTTCCATGCCCTCACACATGATCCTGACATTGCAGGGCTCTTGTGACAAGTAAAGATACAATGCAGACAGAGTTCCTGGCTGAGTGAGTACCTGACACTGTGGAATACACAGTAGGTATTCCAACAAAGACAAACAGAACATGGCAGGAAAGCATGCTTTGCTGGGGCCCTTCACATACTCCTTATAGGGTGTTGAGTCTAAAGCAAATTCCTTAAGTTTCTTCTGTCCCTCCCAAAATAAACTCAGCCTGCTGTGCTTGTCCCTGCAGGCTTCCTCATAGCACAGGTGTTCCAGACATCCTGCCCCAGTGCAGCCCACAGTAAAGTAAAATAAAGTCTTCATAGTACACATTGATAGCAGGTCCTACCTACCCAATTAAGATTGATTTTATGTGAGATATGGCGGCCTAATAACTTTCTGTGATGTCACAATAGTTCTGAAACCCTTCTCTGTTCCTGACCCCAAACCGCCTTTTGAAACATGCTCGTTAGGTACAGTTTAAGTTTTCTAGTGTAATTATCATTTATTAAGCATCTGCTATGTGCTACTAGCTTTACATGCGTTATCTCCAAACTTCATAACAACCTTACAAAATTAGGTGTTCTGTGTGATCTGTCCAGGATCACACAGAAAACCACTGCAAGTACTGACTTCACACACAGGTCTCTAACCCTCAATCATGCAACCTCCCAAAGCCAACAGCTGGGAATGAGTTTCTAGGCCCTCCTTCTACTGAATTCCAGGGATCCCGTCCCAGTTAATGTGACTAGTCTACAGAAGCATTAACAGAGTGAGATGGAGGTGCATTCTTTTGAACAACTTCAGGGGTCACTTCTCTACTTGGTTTTATGAAGACCAAGGCCAATACTCATCTTAATCCGGTGCAAGACTTATTTTCACTAGTGATCCATATGTGGTTATTCAGACCCAAAGAAGCTGCAGAAGGGGAAACTTCCAGACATCTCACTGTCAAGGTTCTGGGCACTTGGAATGAGAAAGAAGAATCCCTCCAGCACACTTCACACAGATGCCACAAAGAGATGTGCATGGCCTCCTGATGATGAGAGCCTCACTTGTGAACTGAACATGTTAACCTTAAGAATAAAACTACTAAAAAAAAAAGAAAAAAGAATAAAGAAAAAAATAATAAAACTACCAGGGTCTTGGTTGGTTAAGCCTCTGACTCTTGATTTCAGCTCAGGTCATGATCTCATGGTTCCTGAGTTCCAGCTCCACATCAGGCTCTACACTGACAGTGTGGAGACTGCTTAAGATTCTGTCTCTCCCTTTCTCTGCCCCTTCCCACCTGTCTCTCTCTCTCTCTCTCTCTCTCTCTCTCTCGATAAACTCAAAAAAAAAATTAATAAAAAATACATAAATAAATAAAACTGCCAGTTATTTTGCCATCAAAAATGAGTTTATTTAGGAATAGCAGAGAGTTGCAATCTGGAACAAGCAATAGCAAAACCATAGGCAAGCCCACAGAACAAAGGAGAGAACACTCTTTTATAGAAGAAAAGGGGAAGTTGGGAAGGCTGTTGTAAACAAAAAGTTCATTGGGGTAGACTGGGAGTTGGAAGTATAGAGGCTTCTCATTGGCTGAGTTGTGACTGCCTCTCATTGGCTGGGCTGTTGCCAGGGAAGAGGAAGCATCTTTGTCTCCTGTTGTGATAATAAAGTAGTATACACTGGTATGGCCCTTCTCCTCCAGTTGGGTCTGCAATTATCTTCCCTGATGGCCTCCCGACTCCATTTCATTTTTTTTAATGTTTATTTATTTATTTTGAGAGAGAGAGAGAGAGAGAGCATGTGCATGCGTGAGCAGGGGAGGGGCAGAGAGAGAGAATCCCAAGCAGGCTCCATACTATGGGTGTGGGGCTCAATCCCACAAATGGTGAGAGCATGACCTGAGTGGAAATCAAGAGTCAGAGGCTTAACAACTGAGCCATCCAGATGCCCCCAACTCCATTTTAAATGAGTTTCCTTTTATTGTTTTCCACCAATATTTAGCTAAATGACAAGAAGGAAATAATATAAATTGAGCAGGGATATAAACTATGAGTCAGGCATTAGGCTGGGTGCTATCCATGCCCATCTCATTATTGCCCATTTTGCCAAGGGAAAAACTGAGGTTTAAAGAATTTAAGTAATTAGTCTAAGACAGCATGGCATGTCATACTGGAAAAAGCATGAGGCTTGAATCTTGGCTCCAGCACCTACCAGCTTGGACAAGATACTTAAAATCTTTGCATCTCAACTCCCCAACCTGTAAAACAGGATAACAAAAGCTTTCTGCTCCCAGCCAAGAAGGAATGACAAGGATGAAATTTACCCTTCTGCCTGAAACAGTAAAAAAATCAACAAAATATATAAAACAAGAGTTTTCAAGACACTGTCCATCAAGCAACAAAGGATGGGGCTCCCGGGAGTTGGTCAGCAGGTGAGAAAAGCCTTACGATGGTCTTAGCTTACTGACCAGAAAGAAATTCCAGACCAGAGCCAAAAGAGGGGAGCTATAGACCCCTTGAGTTGAGCATCTGGGCAGACTGCCTAATCTACAAAACAGAGCACCAGGGAGGAGAGAGAATATTGGAGGCTTATGGAGAGAATTCTGTATTCACAGAGTCTTAATGAGCACATGCATGCAAGGAAACTACGTGAAGCCAGTGAAGAATCCTCTAAAAAAATGAAAGGTAGCAGTTCCCAGAAGTCACACATTGCCTGTCCCCACCAGTCAGACTAGAAAATCTCATGGTTCGTAGGACACTGGGTGGCGCAAACAGAAGGGTTTTGCTTCAGGAATGTGGGATAATTAACCTTAGACTAAGTACTTTTTCAGTCCTGCCTAAAAAATCTTGAAATCCAAATTAATTAATTACTTAATTAATTAATTAAAATCCAAAAGGATCAAACTGTTTCTAAATAATTTAACTTCATCCCACAGCAAAGTTCAAAAATACTGATAAACATTCAAATTGGTAACAAGGTAAATATACAACGTTTGGCATCCAATCAGAAATTACCAGGTCAATAAAGATGCAGGAAATTATGACCTATCATAATGAAGAGATCAATCAATAAATCAAAATCCATCCAGAACTGATAGATATATTTATGGTTATCCATCTCACTGTCTTCAACCATTTGCTCAAATATCACCTTCTGCATGCAAAAAAAAAAAAAAAAATCGATCCCACTTTCTTGATTTCCCTTACCTGGTCCTTAAGTTTGTGTATGGCCCTTAATAGTCACTCAACAAATATTTGTTGAATGAATGAACAAATGAATGAATGAATGAATGACTCAACTGCAGGAAATACTTCTCCACATTTGGAAGAACTACTAAAATGTTACTGCTTTAGGCAGTGGTGAGCTCCCTGTTTCTAGCTGCAGTCTCTTAAGAAAAATTAACAACACAAGAAAAGATGCTTCCACTTAACCTTGGGTTATTTGTCTTTTCCCAAACCTTCATAAAAGAAACACTAAAAATGTTAATCTTCTTAGAGGATAATAGAAAAGAGATCATCTGGAATTTATAAAGTATCTTGGTTAATAGGTTCATTTTAATAATAGCTGATCTTTCCATCCACATAGAGGCTGCTTTGCCAGCTCAGCAAGTTTCCTCAAAGACTTTCCAGGGCGTAGTTTATGGCTAAGATATAATAAAATACAGAGGGTAGTTGCCATTCTCGGAGAACAATAACATCGTGGTCTAAAACATGACAAGTCATTTGATTCATCTTTTAAACTAATTTTTATAAACTTTCAGCCAATGATGGACCAGAATGTGTCAACACAATTCCCAGTTCATGGAGGAAGGATTTGCCCAAAGCGTGGGCTGACTTGGTGATGAATTGCTGGCATCTGCAGACACAGGACCTGGCCCTGGCCTTGCCTGGCAGGCTTGCCTCCACCTGGATGGAGACTGAAAGGGCTCAGCCTCCTACGCAGCCAGCCAGATACTGCAGCTTCTGCCCACCTTACCCACTCTCATGGCACCTTGTGGTGTGTCTTCCTAGACTCCAACATGGGTCCCGCACATTTAGTTCACTGATCCTTGCAGTGCTCCAGATTGGACATCTGCAAGCTGACTTCATTCCAGGCTTCCCATCCTCATCCCCTAAAATCTATATATACTCCAGACCCTGGGATTGCTTGTTTTCTGACTCTGCCCACCTGTTCCACCTCCATGCCATCATTCATGTCACACTTTCTCCCTGGAGTGCTGTCTCCCACCCATCAGTTGTCCCAACTTGAGATGCAGAGATAAACAGAAAGGTGTCCTCCACCCCTGAGCAGCACCTGGGCTAGCAGACCAGAGGTTTTCTCCATCATTCCCAAGTTCTGGGGAGGGCTTCTGGATGCCAGACTCTTTTTAGGTAAAATATCTTCAAGAAAATAGTTATTTTCACTCACAGTGAGTCAAAGTGCATAGGCATAAAGTGCTTAGAAGATATAAAATACTAAACAAATGTATTCTTCATTGGTCACAGCTTTGCTTTTCACAAAACCACCCGAGATTGCTCATGCCTCTGACAGATCCCCCCACCCCAGCATGGAGTGGTGCCTGGGTTCTTGCAATCCTAGACCACAGGGTCACACCAAGCAAATGCCCAGTACTTCATCCTTCTTGGACCAGGCTTTATAACATTTTATAGACTAGCTCTTTTAATCCTCACACAACAATCCTGTGAAAAAGGTCTGTAATTTTCCCATTTTCAGGAGAGAAAACTGACATGCACAGAGCTCCAGCAACCTGCCCAAGGCCGTACAGCAGAGAAGTGCAGAGTGCAGACAGCCCAGGCACTTGGCACCAGTGTCTGAGCACTTAACCACTGCACCACCTACCCCTGTAAATGCATTCCTTGAGCATACTGGAAAGGACTAATTCTGCCAGCAGATATGCATTATACACACATTTAATATTTATTTATTTTTGAGAGAGAGAGGCAGAGTGTGAGCAGGGGAGGAGCAGAGATGGAGGGAGACACAGACTCTGAAGCAGGCTGCAGGCTCTGAGATGTCAGCACAGAGCCCGATGTGGGGCTGTAACCCATGAACCATGAGATCATGACCTGAGCTGAAGTTGGACATTTTAAACACACATTTAAATGGCTCTCGCTGGTTCGTGAACACGTGGAGATTCAGGAAGAATAGCACAGCATGGAGGGGGCATGGATGTTCCCTGTCCTTTCCCCCTGCCAAGCTCTATACATCTTTTCCATCTGGATGTTCCTGAGTTATACCCTTTAATAATCTGGTGATCTAGTGTCAGACTTGAAGCACAGTGGCATCCAGAAATCATTATAGTTGAAGCAGTATTTCATGCAATTGTTGAAGAGTATTCCCTGTTCCAGGATTTCAAAACACTCCTCTAATGATTTCTTAGGATCTTCCTTAAGGCAATCATGTCATCAGTGTAAACATTGGAATTGGAACTTTGAAGATTTTACTGCCAGGGGAGAGACAACATGGCAGAGAAGTAGGGGGACCCGAAGTTCCCTTGTCCCTCAAACACAGCAGCGTTGAAGCCAAAGGACTTTGAATTCCAAAAATCCTGGTAAGAGTGACAGAGACGTCTCCAGGGATGCATGGGGACAACCTGGTGGGCCATAGGTGCTTGATTCCGAACTGGGATAGATAAAATGGGCCATATAGGCACCAAGGAGAGGGGTCCCCTTCTGCGGGGAGACAAAGGGAAGAGAAAGAGAGGCTGGGGAAGCGTAGGACTGTACCTAGGCGAGAGGGAAATGATGGAACAGGACAGAGAAAGATCCAATCTCTAACTGTGGGGCTTCCTCTGGACTGGGGCGGCTTCCCTGTTCGTGCACCTGGGGAGGAGGGGAGCACGCCCCAGGCTCAGTAACTAGTTCAGAGGTGCAGTCCACAGTGGGAGAAAGCAATCCCCTCTCTAGAGTGCTGTGGGAAGAAAGTATATAACCGTTCGAAGGACAAAGACTGCTTGAGCTTGCCAGCCAGAGGCCATATATCGGGCAACATGCAGCAGCACTTCCCTGGAACTGGTGCACACAGAACGGGACCCTTTAAGACATCGGGGATTTAAATCCTAGCTGAGCTCCAGGGAGGCGTGGGAGTCGGAGGAGCGGGACAAATCACCTCGTTTGTGCCCACAGCACTGTGAGAATGGCCTGAAGAGAGTGGTTTGGGACACCTAATCCGTGGAGGAGAGACTGGGGTGTCGCCATTTTTCTTCCCATCGCCAATACAATGGGGCTTCAGGGAACCCACAGCGGGCCCACAATGAAGGCAAGACCTGAGTACACCAAACCACGCCCCTTCATACCTGGTAACTGCTTATCTACTATAGCAGGATTGATACTGACGAACTAGACAGTCCCTCCTCCAGACAAGCACTGCCACCTGTTCCACAGCACCCAGCAGTTTTGCATTTTCTGATTTAATTATTGGACAATTCTTATTATATATTTTTTTCTTCCTTTTCTCCTTCTTATTTCTTCCTTCCTATAGTCTGGTTATTCTGGTTGTTGGTTTAAGTAGACATATTTAATCTATTCTCTTGATACCTGTTCTACATCTCCTTCTTTATTTTCCTCTCTCTCTCTCTCTCTCTTTCTCTCTCTCTTTTTCTGGATTGAGCCATATAGTTTCTTTGGTCAATTTTATTTTATTTTATTTTTCCCTTTCCCTGTCATTTCTCTCTTTGTATGGTATAAGGCGTCTTCCATCAACACCACCCCCACCCCATTGTTTAGTTGTAGCTGGTATTTCTGGTTTTTTGTCTTTGTTTTTTGTTTTTCTTTCTGTTTTTTGGTTTTTGTTTGTTTGTTTTCTTTTCCAGGGCTACAGCAATGAACAATTCAAAGCACACTTGGTGGAGGGTCCAAAACATCACTATGAGAGAGAAAATAAAGCAACCACAGTCACAACAACAGATAGCAAGCAACACTCTCCAAAAAACACCTCCAGAAGGGCCAGGCCCTGGACAGTGTATGACCTCTCTTTAATATGGTATAGTGCTCACAGGTGCAAGACACACAACAAGCTTTTAAAACACATAAGGGATGGAAAACTAGCCAAAATGATGAAACATAAGAATTCTCCTCAAAAGAAATTACAGGAAGAAATGATAGCTAAAGAATTGATCAAAACAGATATAAACAATATACTGAACAAGAATTTAGAATAATAATGATAAGATTAATCACTCGTCTTGAAAAAAACATAGAAGACAGCAGAGAATCTATTGCTGCAAAGATCAAGCAACTAAAAAATAGTCATGATGAATTAAAAATACTGTAAATGAGGTGCAAAATAAACTAGAGGCAGGGGCAACGAGGATGGAAGAGGCAGAGGGGAGAATAAGTGAAATAGAAGATAAAATTATTGAAAAGATGAATCTGAGAAAAAAAAGAGATTAGAAAAAAATTCTAGACCATGAGAGAAGAATTAGAGAACTAGGTGATTCAATGAAACATAATAATATCTGTATCATAGGAGTTCCAGAAGAAGAAGAAGAGGAAAGGTTGAAAGGTGTACTTGAACAAATCATAGCTGAAAACTTCCCCAATCTGGGGAAGGAAACAAACAATTAATCACAAACATAAGCAATCTTATTGGTAAGAATGTGGTAATTGCAGGTGATTTTAATATTCCATTTACAATAATGGACAGATCTTCCAGACAGAATATCAATAAAGAAACAATGGCCCTGAATGGTACACTGGACCAGATGGACTTGATAGATACATTCAGAACTTTTCATCCTAAAGCATCAGAATACACATTCTTCACCAGTGCACATGGAAAATTCTCCAAGATATATTACATATTGGGTCATAAAACAGCCCTCAATAAATATAAAAGAATTGAGATCATACAATGCAAATTTTTAGATCACAAAGCTATGAAACTTGAACTCAACCACAGGAAAATGTTTGGAAAACCTCCAAATGCATGGAGGTTAAAGAACATCCTACTAAGGAATGAATGGGTCAACCAGGAAATTAAAGAAGAAATTAAAATATATATGCAAACAAATGAAAATGAAAAAACACAACAGTCCAAACGCTTTTGGATGCAGCAAAGGCAGTCCTAAGAGGAAAATACATTGAAATCCAGGCCTATTGCAAGAAATAAGAAAAATCCCAAATACAAAACCTAACAGCACACCTAAAGTAACTAGAAACAGAACAGCAAAGAAACCCCAAGACCAGCAGAAGATGAGAAGTAATATAGATCAGAGCAGAAATAAACAATATAGAATCAAAAAAAAAATAGAACAGCTCAGTGAAACTAAGAGCTGGGGTTTTTTGACAAAATAAACAAAACTGATAAACTCATAACCAGACTTCTCATAAAGTAAAGAGAGAGGGTCCAAATAGATAAACTCACAAATGAAAATGGACTTATCACAAACAATTCAGAAATACAAACAATCCATCAGAAATACAAACAATTATTAGAGAATACTATGAAAAATTATATGCCAACAAACTGGACAACCTGGAAGAAATGGACAAATTCCTAGACACCCACATAGTACCAAAACTAAATTTGAACAGACCCGTAACTAGTGAAGAAATGGAATCAGTTATCAAAACTCTCCCAACAAATAAGAGTCCTGGGCCAGATGGCTTACCAGGGGAATTCTACCAGACATTTAAAGCAGAGTTAATACCTACCCTTCTCAAGCTGTTCCAAAAATAGAAATGGAAGGAAAGCTTCCAGACTCATTCTATGAAGCCAGCATTTCCTTAATTCCCAGACCAGAGACCCCACAACAAAGAATTACAGGCCAACTTCCCTGATGAACATGGATGCAAAAATTCTCAACAAGACACTAGCAAATCAAATGCAACAGCATATAAATAGAATTATTTACCATGATCAAGTGGGATTCATTACTGGGCTTCAGGGCTGGTTCAATATTCACAAATCAATCAATGTGATACATCACATTAATAAAAGAAAGGAGAAGAAACATATGATCCTGTCAATATATGTAGAAAAAGAATTTGACAAAATACAGCATCCTTTCTTAATAACCCCCCCCCAAGAAAGTCAGGAGAGAAAGAACATACTTAAATATCATAAATGCCATATATGAAAATCCCACAGCTAGGGGAAAAACTGAGAGCTTTCCCCCTGAGATCAGGAACACAACAGGGATGTCCACTCTCAATACTGTTGTTTAACATCGTGTTGGAAGTCCTAGCATCAGCAATCAGACAACAAAATGAAATAAAAGGCATCAAAATTGGCAAAGAAGAAGTCAAACTTTCACTTTTCACAGACAACATGATACTCTGCGTGGAAAACCTGAAAGACTCTACCCAAAGGCTACTAGAACTGATACATGAATTCAGCAAAGTCACAGGGTACAAATCAATGTACAGAAATCAGTTGCATTTCTATACACCAATAATGAAGCAACAGAAAGAAAATCAAGAAACTGAACCCATTTACAATTGCACCAAGAACCATAAAATAACTAGGAATAAACGTAACCAAAGATGTAAAATATCTGTTTGGTGAAAACTATAGAAAACTTATGAAGGAAATTGAAGAAGGCATAAAGAAATGGAAAAACATTCCATGCTCCTGGATTGGAAGAATAATTATTGTTAAAATGTCAATACTACCCAAAGTAATCTACACATTCAATGCAATCACAATCAAAATCGCACCAGCATTCTTCTCAAAGCTAGAACAGACAATCCTAAAATTTGTATGGAACAACAAAAGACCCCAAATAGCCACAGTAATATTGAAAAAGAATATCAAAGTGGGAGGCATCACAATCCCAGATTTTGCCCTCTACTGCAAAGTTGTAATCATCAAGACAGTATGGTATTGGAACAAAAACAGACACATAGACCAATAGAATAGAAGAGAGAACCCAGAACTGTACCCACAAATGTATGGCCAACTAATCTTTGACAAAGCAGGAAAGAGTATCCAATGGAAAAAAGACAGTCTTTTTAGCAAATGATGCTGGGAGAACTGGACAGCAACATGCAGAAGAATGAAATTAGACCACTTTCTTACACCATAAACAAAAATAAACTCAAAATGGATGAAAGACCTAAATGTGAGACAGAAAACCATCAAAACCCTAGAGGAGAAAACAGGCAACAACCTCTTTGACCTCGGCTGCAGCAACTTCTTGCTTGACACATCTCCAAAGGCAAGGGAATTAAAAGTAAAAATGAACTATTGGGATCTCATCAAGATAAAAAGTTTCTGCGCTGCAAAGGAAACAATCAGTAAAACCAACAGAATGGGAAAAGATATTTGCAAATGACATATTGGATAAAGGATTAGTATCCAAAATCTATAAAGAACTTACCAAACTCAACACCTGAAAAACAAATAATCCAATGAAGAAATGGGCAGAAGACATGAATAGACATGTTTCCAAAGAAGACATCGAGATGGCCAACAGACACATGAAAAGATGCTCAATATCACTCATCATCAGGGAAATACAAATCAAAGTCATACTGAGATACCACCTCACACCGGTCAGAGTGGCTAAATGAACAAATCAGGAAACTATCGATGCTGGTGAGGATGTGGAAAAATGGGAACCTTCTTGCACTGTTGGCGGGAATGCAAACTGGTGTAGCCACTGTGGAAAACAGTGTGGAGGTTCCTCAAAAAAGTAAAAATAGGTCTACCCTATGACCCAGCAATAGCACTGCTAGGAATTTACCCAAGGGATACAGCAGTGCTGATGCATAGGGGCACATGTACCCCAAGGTTCATAGCAGCACTTTCAACAATAGCCAAATTATGGAAAGAGCCTAAATGTCCACCAACTAATGAATGGATAAAGAAGACGTGGTTTCTATATTCAATGGACTAGTAATTGGCAATGAGAAAGAATGAAATCATGCCATTTGCAGCAACGTGGATGGAACTGGAAGGTATTGTGCTAAGTGAAATAAGTCAGAGAAAGATATATTTTTCACTCATATGTGGAACTTGAGCAACTTAACAGAAGACCACGGGGAAGGGAAGGGGAAAAACATAGTTACAAACAGAGAGGGAAACAAACCATAAGAGACTCTTAAATACAGAGAACAAACTGAGGATGGATGGGGGGTGGAGGAGAGGGGAAAATGGGTGATGGGCATTGAGGAGGGCACTTGTTAGGATGAGCACTGGGTGTTTATGTAAGCAATGAACCACGGGAATCTATCCCCAAGACCAAGAGCACACTGTATACACTGTATATTAGCCAATTTGACAAAAAAAATATATTTAAAAATTAAATAAATAATAAATAAAAATTTTAAAAAATTAAATAAATGGCCCTTGCTATGTCACAGGTCCAGAAATGAGTAGGTTCACCCAGGCTTTGAAGAGTTCACATCACAGAAACCAGTCAGATGTGCAACAAGCAATTGGTAGTGTGTACCCACACAGTTCAGAAGTGGATTTTTGCTTGTCTATACACATCAGATCTGATGGTTCCATTCAAGTCAGCTTCCTTCTCCATGGTTCCACCTGGGCTCTGCAGCCTGTAACACACTCTCACCACCAGGTAGCCACCCCCATGCAGGTCAGGCCCTCCACTCAGACAAAACGCACCAGGCCCCAGGATGTCTCCAGCCCTGCCTGGTCTAACAATCTATACTTACTACCACTTATTGTTTGTTTGTTTTTATTTTATTCCAAAAATGGCAAAATCACTTCTTTAGCTGGTCTGAAAACAAGAGTTAAATACTTATTAAGTTGTAAAAAGGAGTAAATATGTTATAAAATGTATTCTAATAGGCTTCTTCCCTCAAAAAAGCAATTTAATGAAAACAGTTTGAATTCTGTTCTATTAATAATGTGCCCAATCACTCCTGCTTTGCAAGTGACTATATGTAGATGATATTACTGTAGTACTCTATTTTTTTCTGTGCAATTAGCTGCATACATTTCCTGACAGACTAATTTATGTATTAATGCTTTTTAAAAGCAAAGGCGTTTTGCATATAATTGTATTCCTTGTAATCCATCTGTTGAAAAATTTGTATGCTTCTCTGTTTATTTTCTAATGCCTTCCCTGCTCTGGGATGATCAGGCATAAGAGTCAAAATATTTTCTGGGCAAAATAAATACTAAATTAAAGGGTAATTAAAGGCCATATATGTGGCTGGTGGGACTGTCTCCACAAGATGTGGAGAGTTCTCTACTTGAACTGTTTACTACTGCTAAGTGGGAACTGAATAAAAACATGATTAAAATTGCTACTTTGGATTTGCTTGTGTGCAAATCACCTTCTGTACCAGGTGGAGGTCATTACAAGTTTGCTAAACTAGCCTGAGGAAGCATCAAACCACAGTCCTTTCAATTTAGAATTCCACTCACTTGGAACACGAATTAGAACTCCACTAACTTGGAACACGAATTTAGAACTCCAATAACTTGGAACACACTGGGCTTCATCATACTGACCTGATACACAGGCAGAATTTGCAACCACATCCAGGGCACAGCCAGGCTTTCCTCAGTGAGACTCAGCCCTTTGCCTCAGAAGAAGAATAAGCCCCTTTGTTTGAGGAGGGCTTTGAAAATTGCATAGCACGTTGATTTGCAATATTTTATTTGCTCTTTTCTCAAATATTTATTTGTTTTTTGGAGAGAACAAGTGGGAGAGGGGCAGAGAAAGAGGGACAGAAGATTCTAAGTGGGCTCTGTGCTGACAGGCTGACAGCAGCTAGCCCAATGTGGGGCTCGAACTCATGAACTGCAAGATCATGACCTGAGTTGAAGTCAGACACCCAACTGACTGAGCCACCCAGGGGCCCTTATTTGGTCTTAATCTTAATCCCACCAGCCAAAGGCCACCAGAAACACATTCGGAGTTGGGTATTTACTTGCTATGGCAAGAGAGATTACACACCACAGGGAGCCATGGGGCATCATGATGCTAAGGAGTCCACAGGGGCCTACTGTAGGATTTGGACTTATGTTAGGGACCGGGCAGCAAGGGTCTATTATAGGTTGGGTGCTGTCAGAGTGTGGGGGAAGTTCAATGAGTAGGCATCTTGGTAACTTCTATCTAGAGGCAAGAACAGATCAAGGCTGGAATTGCCACTGGGGAAGAATCAGCAGCCAGTCAAGTTAACCAGGTCAATTTTGTGGCTGCCTCAGGTCCTTGTTCAAGTTTGTGTGTAGTTTTTGTCTTGTTCCATCATGCTCATGAAGAGTCACTGAAGAGGGTTGCCATTCTGTGCAAGTGTGTGTGCTCCCCAGGAAGCCACATGACCTAGCTGGAAGCAACCAGGCTGACCTTTGGATGTTGGCTGTGTTCTGTTGTCTCACAGCCATCCCATGGGGGAAGCAGGCACTTGGGACAAAGCACTCAACAAATACTGGCTGAATAGCAGCAGATCAGATGGGAAGGAATAAATCAATGGATAGCTATGATCTGAATCATCAGCATTTTATTGATGGGCAATTCAGGCCCAGAAAGTGGTTGGAGGGAAGACAAAGATCACTTACTGCTGGGCTTAACAGCAGAGAGGAGGACCTACCCCATGCCAGGAGCTTTATGCTAATTCCCCAATAATCCTTATCCACAACTCTGTGGCCCCAGTACCCACTTTACAGATGTGGAAACTGAGGCTCAGTGAGATGAAGTGACTAACACATAATTAGAACATAATTGGGTACATAATTATATAATTACACTGATAATTAGTAGTAATCCTGGGATTTGGCCTATTTCTAATTCCAAATCATCTGGTTTTTCTACTACACTGTCTTGCTTGGGTCAGCACCCACCCTGAGAGGGGTGGTTTAAGCCTGGGGTCACAAAGCTGGTGGGTTTCTGGTACTGGGTGTGAGAATGGGAGTCTGTGTGGCTCCAGAGCTCATTATGCCCACCCCCGCCAGCCCTGAGAGACGGTGGAGGCCCAGCAGAGGCAAAGACACACATTAGGGAACAGGGGCAACGGCACCAGAAGCCCAGGGCCCCAACAGTGTGTGGTGGTATAGGAAGCTCCAAGACCAAGTAGGTCAGCTTCTGGAGGAGATGTCCCTGAGCTGAAGGACAGGAAGAGAGCAGCTGTCCCCAGAGAGCACAATGCTTAGGGAACAGCAGGTGGGTGTTCCTGTCCCTGGTACCGAGCGAAAAATCTGAGTTCAGCAAAGGCACAGAGTTAGGATGTGGTGCAACTGACATTCAAAGTCAGGCCCACAATAGGGGGAAATGAAGGTGCCCTGTATGTATGGTCTGGCCCCTGTGAGCATTCACAGCCCAGTCCTAGAGCCTTGAGTGCTCACCAGTGGGCAAAGATGTTGCCATTCTCTCTGGGGCCCTGGTGATGCTATGTCCTCACTCTCCCTCCTCTGGCCTCTCTGATGTCGTCTTGGGCTCTCCCCTTCCCAGCCTTCTGCTGAATCCTGGTACATGGAGGTCATTTAGCTTTTTTGTGGGGGAGAAGCCTCTTTCCACTCCCCTCAAGACAGGAGCCATGCATCACCAGCAAACAGCCCTAGTGCAGCACAGCCTGGCACCACTGTGGAGTCCAGAAACTGCAACATTCCTAACCCTGCATTCAGGCGCTTGGTGTGTGCACACCAAGTCCTGGAAAACCTCCTCACCGCATGGCTCATGAATGGGGAGAAAAGTCCTCCTAACAGTGAATGTCCCACCCTGAGAACAGGGCTCAGCTTATGTTATAGGCAAACTAGGAAAGCTGTAATGTGGGCTCTGATCTGCCATTACTTTCCTCAATCAATGAACAGAAACATCACTTGTTCTAATACACTGGCATTTATAATATTTTGTCACTAAAAGCAAAATCAAGCCAATGGATCAAAACTGTATTGTTTTTCAGACCACACACACACAAGGGTACCTTCACACTCAAGGTTCAGGTGGAGAGCAAGTTAGAAAACATTCAATTCACCTAGAGAGAATTTTTATACTAAATCAATGGTGTTACAAAATTAAAATTAGCATACTCACACCATTTTCTCTTACTTTAAAAATAAAATATTTAGAAACAAGGATGCGAAATTATGGGATCAAATGTTTCTTGACAAAAATGATACTGTTTATCTCACACTATCAAAAGTGAAATGATGCTTAGGTATGAATCTAATAAAACATGTATAGGATTAGTATGCTGAAAATTATAAAATGCTGATGAAATAAATCGAAGACAAAACAAAAATTTTAATGCTGTGTTCAATGATTAGAAGACTCAATGTAATACAGATGCTGATACAGTATGATTCCATTTATAAGACATTCTTGAAATAACAAAATTATAGAAATGGAGAACAGATTAGTGGTTGCCAACAGTTGCAATTGATGGAGAAGTATGTCTGGCTCTAAAGAGATAGCATGAGAGAGCCTTGTAGTGGTAGAATAGTTCTGAATCTTGATTGTGGTGGTTGCTAGGAAGCTATACAGGTGATAAAACTGCATTGAACTACACATAAACGTGCATGTGCACACACACACACACATACACACAAGAGCTTATAAAACTGGTGAGATCTGAATAAGCTTTGTGGTTTGATATTTACTGTGGTTACTGTTACTGTAAAAAGTTCTTTTTCCATGACCACCTTTTTCAAGGACAACTAAAAAAGGAAAAGCTATTTTCTGAAGACTCAAGCAACTGAATTCCTAAGTCAACTGTAGATTCACCATCTAAGTGACTCTTGGAGTGAGGTAACAAGAAACTGTGACCTGAGCATGGTGGGACCAGCAGTCTGGGGGAGAACAGTACTTTTGAGCAGATGGAACCCTGTGTTCTGTGGTCATGACCTACCTGACCCATTCGTAAATATGTAGATGAGACCCCTCAGTGACTAAGTGGGGATGTGGGCCCAGGTGAACCACTGACTTCCCCCAGCCACAAAGCTCTGCTCCCCTCATGCCTCCTTTCCTTCCTAGAGGGAGGCTCTTGTCTCATGCTATTTAAATACATGGCTTCAAGTTTTAATCAATGAGACTTTAGAGGACAAACATGCTTTCCACAGAAATCTTGCAGATGGAATGAAGTCTGATCACTCAGATGACAGCTTCTTCAGTGACTTTATTGAAGCATTAGCACGTTATCATGGTTGAACAAGGAAGCTGGCCTAGAATTTACAAAGTCTGTTCCAAGTATAGAAATACTTTATCCCTTAGACTTGGCTAATTCCATTCTAATTAAATCTAGATGGAACCCTTCACAGCTTCAAAAATAGAGTGAAAACTAACCTCCTCCAGCTCGACAACTCTGACCTGATACATTTGGTCTAGTTTGAAGCAAACGTTCTCGATAGAGACTTTCTCACACCTGGATGAGGACGTGTCCATTAGTTCAGGTGACATCAAAACCATTTCTTCTAAATGGACTTCACATGTTTTTGTAAACAGGAATGAGTTCCTTTCTCCTACTGGTAGAAATAACCACAGCCAAATTCTATTGTCTACTGTACCAGGCACCTTTATTTTTATTTTCCCCATTCTGCCAATGAAAATACCTAGATTCATAGAGATTAAGTGATCTTCCCAAGGTCAAAGGCCAGTAGGTGCCACAGCTGGATCTAACCCAAGATAACTTGTGTCCAAAGTACATGCTCTTTCTACCCCATCCTGCCCCTCACTACCATGTGCTCAGCGCTGTATAGATACCATGCAAATGAAAACAAAACTAAGGCCTTGGTCTCAGGGAATGCGGCCTCACATATGCAGGACAACACAAGAGGGGTCATTGCATTCAGTTATGGTGTGTCCATCAGACCACAGAGCAGGAGAGGTTCTAAGAAGGGGATTGTCCTCTGTCTAGAGGGGCCAGAGGAGAGTGAGGCAGCGGGGAGGAGAGGAGGGCAACATTGGGCAGGAGTAGGTAGAGTGGGCATTCTGTGGTTGTTGCTAATGTGCCATGGTGACAAAGTTTATACATTTTTACTTTATTTCCTACCATCTTACTTTGACTTCCCAAAGAAAGTATTCCTGTGGGTAGAGAATCATTCAGCATATCAGGAAAGCCATGGTTTTCATGGCATCATTTGATATATTTACATTTATGTGTTTATTTTTGAGGAAAAATGAAACAGGTTTTCAGAATAGCTGACCATGCAGGTGAGTGGGTCAAGCAACATCATGATAACAGCAGGCACTATTTATTGAAGGGAGTATGTGTGATCTTTCATTTATCCATTTATTTATACCCATTTTTTTCCAGAAAGGATTTCAGAGGACGGGTACCTATCATATGCTTGAGTTTTTGCAAACCTTGTTTGTTACCACATGCCTTTAATATCCCCATGATACTTACCTAGTTAGCAGTTTGTACACAATGTGTTTCCACAAAACCTGACATTGAGGGAACAAGGCTATCTCCTAAAGCTAAACTGTACATCACGCAGAATGGACCAACACAGAGAAGCCAAACACCTACTGTGGCAAAATGGTTCCCTCAATAAGATGAGATCATTACCCAACAAAGGACAGTTACCTGAAGGTCACACACTTCATGGACCTGTAGGACATGAACTAGTTTTGTATCTAACCGAGCAAACTAATTCTGATGTTTCTTTATTAAACTACCTATAAATACCTAGTCCTCAAATGCTCTTCAGACTGGTTTGACATTTTACTGGTTCCCCCATTAATTAATGAGCTGAATAAGCTCTTTGACATATGTTCATCATCAAAGGCATTATTTTTAACCTTAGGAAAATGATACCTTAACAGAGTAAACATGAAAAACAGGATATCTTCCTGAAGCAAGCAAGCACTTTGTGGCTGGACAAATGTGGGTTCCAATTGCAGCCTCACTACCTACCTGTTGGGACAATGGGCAAATTACTTCACTCCTAAATCCCCAGCTTCTACCCCTGTGAAATAAGGACAATATTTGCCCTGCTGTTTTATTATGAAAATTAAATGAGATAATACATGAAGCAATTTAGTACACTGGGTGAACCCAATAAATAGTGTCTATTACTGTTGTAAATATTGATATTACTGATAATACTGTCCATAAAGTCACCCTGACCCTACATAGAATTGACTAGACCAAGGGTGGAGACACCAGACCCAAACAAGGCCCATGAAACTCTCTCTCCCTCCCTCCCTCCCTCTCCCTCTTCCTCTCTCTCTGTCTCTCTCTCTCTCTTTGCCTCTTTGTCTCTCTCTCTCCCTCTTTTCCTTTCTCCTTCTCTTTCTCCACCCCTTCTCTCTCTTTCTGTCTCCCCCTCCCTTTTTCTCTCTTTCTCTCCTTCTCTGGCTTTCTGTCTGCCCTTCTCTCTCTCCCTCTCTCTCTCTCCTTCCCTTGGCCTCCCCTCCCCTCCCTCCCTCCCTCTCTCTCTCTATCCCTTTCTCTCTTTCTCCCTCTGTCTCCCTCTCACTTCCTCTCTCCCTTCCTCTTTCCCTCTCTCTCTCTCTCTCTGTCTCCCTTTCACTTTCTCCTCTCTCTCCCTCCCTCCCTTTCTCTCCCTCCCTCCCTCTCTCTCCCTCTCACTTTCTTTCTCCTTCTCTCTCTCTCTCTCCCTCTCACTTCCTCTCTCTTTTTCACTTTCTCCTTCTCTCTCTCTCTCTCTCTCTCTCTGTATTTCTAATTTCTAATTTCTAATTCAGAATATGGATTCAAAGGGATCAGTCTACATTTGTTAGTTATTTGAACTAAAAGTTGAAACTGAGGACACATCTTTGGTAACTGCCTTCAGTCATGTACATGAGCTTGAAGAAATAGAGGAAGTTTGCAAAGAGATTAAAAACCAAAAAAAAAATGGAAGCAGTTAATGCTGAGACAAAAGAGAGCAGATATGAAATAAATGAGACCTTGTTCCTAGAGGATATCAGTGCCCCCAAGCAGCCCAGGTCCCTGCCTGGGGCCCTGTGAATTGTCTGCCTGTGGATGCTTAATAATAAATATCTCTTTATAGATGAAACTGGGATGAAATCCTATCACAGTGAGGTGAGCTTTAATTATAACTAGTACTGCTATTGCTATTGTTGCTACTATTGTTACTATTATTCTCCCTAGGACTCACACAGAGAAGGTATCACTATGGGGTCGGGGGGCTAGATGCTGAGTGGGGCTGGCTGCTCTGGTTTCTCCAACATCAGCTCACATTGGTCCTGGAGGCCCAGCTTAGCCAAACCTCTGGCAGTCCCAGCATCAGGGGGAGGTGACCTTATAACCTGAGAACCAGATCCTCACCCCTTCCTACATGATGAAAATTAAGTTCCCTTCCAATCCCAGTTCTATAGCTCACTCTATCAACATGTACCCTTTTCAAAATTCACCAAGGAAGGAATGATCTGGAGAAGATTATGCAAATACCCCAGACTCTGCAGGTGAACCCAACTTTAATAAATATTCAGGCTCCAGCCTTTATGTGTCTGATTAACTAGGGAGGTGTTTGCTTTATAAACCTCACCTTCTGAGGGCCAGATTTCTGAGTTCATTTAAACATGCATTTTGGGGCATGATATTTTTTTCACTTTACATACAGTAAATGCATAGATTTCATGTGTACCTTTCTCTTTGATCAATGTGCACACTCATGTAGGTATGATCTGAATCAAGGTATAAAGCATGACTTGTACCCGGAAAGTCCCTGTGACACTTCCCAGTCTACCTCTGGCCCCTCAAGACAGTCACTTCTCTGATTTCTCTCTTCAGACATCATATCTGCCTGTTCTTGAACTTCATATAAGTGGAATGTTAGATTATATTACCATTTGAGTCTGGTGTCTTTCACTCAGCATAATTCTTTGAAATTCACCCTTACTGTTGCATGGATCAATAGTCCATTCATTTTTATTGCTTAATGGAATTCTGATGTATTGAGATAGTGCAATTTTGTTCACCCTTTCACCTTTTGGTGGACATTTGGGTTGTTTCCAGTTTTTGAGCCATTATACATAAAACTGCTATAAATAGTCTTACAGAAGTCTTTACATGGACATCTATGGTAATTTCTCTTGGGTGAGTACTTAAGAATGGAGCTGCTCTGTTAGAAAAATACCCAAAGCTCACCCATTGCCACATGGAGAACCACCTGAGCCAATAGAGCTCAGTCTTGTCCGGACTCACTGGGTCTGCTTTGCTATTGTCCGCTTATTCATCCTGCTTTCCAGCCAGCAATTATATTCCTTCCCCCAGAGACAAGTATTCTGCTCATGGCCTTGTCTCTTCTATTTCAGCAGGAAACTTACTCAAGGAAGACTAATGAAAATTATAGCTATTTATCCACCAAAGCTATGAAATTATACATTATGGCTCCCAGAGCCCCAGATCATTGTACTGTGACAAATAGGATTGTTTCCTTGAGTACCCAGGAGTGGGAAGAGAAGTAAATGCATGTAGTAGATTTTTCTCCCTTTTATTTCATTATCAGAAGATTAAGCTATGAAAATAGCTTAGTATATTTTTAAAGTATCAATCAGGTGCTTGTTAGGAGTGTCAAAGAAAAGATGTCTCTACATTGCCATCCAGCATGCCAAATTCAATACAGAATTCCAAAATAAACAATTCTTCACGGAGAAGCCATGATGGAATGTCTCCCAAACCAGGAGACCCTAGGCTGTTTCAAGCTTTTAGGGCTCCCCCTAATGACATATCTGGGAGCTGCCACAAGGACCCTCCCTCCTTTCTGTTTAACAAGTATCCTAGAGGCCCCCACTGTGTGCAGGCCTTCAGGGGATGAAGAGACCAGATGGCATTCATGAGCTCAAGATCAGGGAATCAGGTGATGGAGGAACTTCATATATAGGGCACAGAAGGGGCCTGTCACCCTGGTTGTCCCAGAGGATGCTTCCCAGAGAACCCAGCGTTTGAGCTAAGCTTTAGGACATGAGAACACAATATCATATACCATTTATATCTTAATAAAGCTAGATAAAGAGAGATTCTGGTAAATAAGAGTAGGAAGAGATTTCCACATAGGAGGAGCCCCTGGTACAGAGCCACGAAGCCCTGAGAAAGACCCATTGTTCAGAAACTCCCCAGCGAAGTTTGATCAGAGCACAGAGGGGGAGAGGTGAAGCAGGACAGGGTGCAGGAGCCAGGCCAGCTGGGGACCTGTGAGCCTTGAGGGAGCCTGGGAGCAGAGGCCCAAGAGAGACCTATGTAGGAGGGCATGCCATCCATGTGTATGAACATGTGCAAGAGTCTATGTGTGTGAGTGTGTTTCATTGTGTATTGTGTATGTGTGCATGAATCTGTGAATGTATTTGAAAGCATATGTGTTTGTGTATATGTGTGTGCAGAGTCTCACTCTTGTTCCAAGATGGAATTAGAGCCAGGTTGTACCCACTGGATCCCTGGAAAGCCAGAGTTGAGGTTAAATTCCATTTGGCAGCATTTCTAGGCACCATCTTCTAGAACAATTTACACATTTTTCATTCACCTGCACAGCAACCTAGACATTTTCATTCTTACTTTACAAAGGAGGGAACGAAGGCCCAGGAACAGTGCTTGTAAGGCAAAGAGCTAACTCCAAGTCACTTCTTTTTAATATCTGGCCACTCACCTCTGAGTCAATACCACAGGGCACTGGGTCAGGTGGCCAGGACCTTCCTTTGAATGGGGAACTCAGTCATTTCTAAAACCCCTACCTAGAGAGGAAAGTCACCCAGGCCGGCAGGTGTGGTGCTGAAATGGTAAAGAAGCATAGAATGGAAGGGGAGACAGTAGTGGAGGAAAGACTTGCACCTTCCCTATTCCAGGGTCCTCATCCCCAAATAGACAGTGGGTCAGGAATGTTCAGGCTTGGTTGGCCAGTCCAGATGACATTGAACGTGGTCATTACATGATTCTGAGATAGCACAGCTTAGCTCCGCTACAAGTGGAATGAGAGCACTGTGCACCCTCAGCCCTCTGGAGGCACGTTGCATTTGTGTCAGCCAAGAACAGACACCGTCTACGTTGTTGGGTGCTGGGATGCTGAGATTTCAGATCTAGAAGCCTCACCATAGGGAATACACGATACCCTGTGTGAGAGGAAGTTTCATTCTGCCCAAACACAGACAGACACAGGACAAAAGGACTTGCTCCTTAAAATTCAACCCATAGTCACTGTTTTCTGTTGCCTTCTTTATACTTCCTTTTCACTTTGGAGGTTTCCACTTCAGAATACATTTTAGCCATTTTCTGGCCTTGTTTAATGCATTATTGAAAGGCTTCCTGATCACCAGGAGGAATGCGTGTGAAGGAGGCTTGTCACCTCGTGATGATGTAGATTTTATCTGGCCTCTGAAGTCTGCTGTCAGCCTCCGTGCAATGACTCCAGCCTGTGTTGCCACCATGCTGAAAACACTCCATGGAAGGACCGACAGCATGAGCTCACCAAGGACCACAAGACAGAACTGATGGACCGACAAGCCACAGCAATGCCTGGCCCTCCCCAAAGACTAGAGGCTGAGGTGAAACCACTTGAAATTGGCTGTGGGAAAGAAGAAAAGAGATGCAATGGGTCACACACACTCCTAAAACAAACAGGGAAATTATTAACCTGCTCAAGGGCCTACCTGAGAACTACTTCATATGGAACCAGAGCTCAGAAGGAAGATCTCAGCCTCTTCACAGGTCAGGCTGCACGGTGAGGACCTGCTCTCAGTGTCCCCAGCTCAGACGTAACCACTTTACAAGCAAACCAAGGTGAGTATGTGGTTTCAACATGCCAAGGGCAACTCAGGAACACCACACCCCATAACCTGTCTGACTCAAGCTCTCCTGAGGTTTACTCACTGTTTGGAAAATACCATCACCACATACCAATGCCCCTACAGACCTTCCCAGACCACACATCAGTGTACAAGGCCACATCACATTCATGCAGCCCCTGACCTTGCCTGTCATCATGATGTGTTTGTTATGTTATTAAAATCGCCTTCATGTTATTTCTCTTTTCTATCCCACAGAGCATAGTACAGTCTTTTGAAAATGTAGGTGGAGGTGTTGGACTCCCTTCAGGACAATAGAGCACTGACAGGATGAGATTCCCTGCCTTGGTGTGTCTGAGAGAAGTGATGAGGTGCCATTTTTGGCTGGGGTTTGAGCAGGATTGCTATAGGCTGCCCCATGCCTTGGCGGCACAGGCAGGAGCAGTGAGACCAGTCAAGAGGCTAGTGCTGAATCCAGCTGACAGTCAGTGGTGGCTTAAGTCCAAGCAGTACCGGAGAAGTCAAACAAAAGTGGCCAAGTTCTGGTCATGTTTTAAAGGTAAAGCTTATGAATTTGCTGATGAAGTGTGAGTGTAAAAGAAAAGAAAGAGTAAGGGATAACCACAAAGGTTTTGGCCAGAGCAACCGAAAGGGCAGAGTTGTTCCAGAGTGAGATAGAGCAAATTACAGAGGCACAAGATGAAAGAGGGGCGGGGTCAGGACCTCAGACTTGGCCATGCACTTGGAGTTGACTTTTCATGGAGATGCAAATGGGCAAATGGAAATAGTGCAGAGGAGGCTGTAAAAGTAGAAAAAGAAGCCAGCTAACTCAGCCTGGGAGACTAGAGAACTTCCTGGAGAAGGAGATGCCTGGGCTGGGGTGTTGAAGGGTCAGTAAGAGTTTGCTGGACTCCAGCAAAGGAAATAGCATGACCAAAGGAGGTGGCAGAGGGGCTGTGCAGGACCTCCAAGCCATCAGGTAGACAAGGCCCTAAGTGTGCTGGAAGCAAGAGCTGGAGCTGGAGGGCAACAGGAAGGCCAGATGGTTGTCCCACAGGCCAGGGGAAGTCGCTGAAGGACTCCCACAGGTCAAAATGTTCCATCTTCTCTGGGAAGACAATGGTAGTGTTCCAGCCCCACTTCCTCACTTCTTAACCGACACCTTCTTACACACGTTTGAGCATTTTGTTTTGTTTTCTCTCCAACTAAAGTATAAGCTCCTTAGAAGGAAGATGCCAGGTTTCAGGGAGTTTAGGAAATGACAGTTGCACAGCACTTTGAGAACCCCATGCCAGGAGTAGTTGAGTAGGGCACAGCTATCCAGAGGGGAAGGGTGCCCCAAGATTATATGAGACAGTCTGTGCAAGCACCCGACACCCAGAAGTGCCCAAGAGACGGCACCAGCTGAGGCCCTATCTGATCACCTCTTTGGCTACATGGGGTGAGGCCTTCAGGGGTGCAGGGAAAGGGGAGCATGGGCAGGGCTGGAAACACCATCTGCCCCCTGCTGTCCACGCAGCATGAGGGCTCCCACATGTTGCCTTCCAAGCACTGCTCCGTTTAATCCTCCCAGCACCTGGGCAAGACAACTTGAGGACCCCACGTCATGGGTGGCCAATGAGACCCCCAGAGAAGCAGCCAGAACACAGGTGAGGTCAAACACTAGTGACCGGGAGCAGCTGGTCCAGCTGCAAAGGTGACTATAACCCACTGGGTGTGCAGCTTCCCGCCTGAGTTAGCAGCAAGCAACAGGGCCTCAGCTGGGTGCGAAGGGAGAGAGGGAAGGCTAGTACAGACTCGAGGAACTCAAAGACCCCACCCCTGACACCCCCGCCCAGCCTTTTTGTGGGGTGACGCTGCAGGGAAAGTTAATTTCTTGGCACAAGGGGCAGTAGGGATGCCCAGGGAGCTGGCCCTGCAACCATTGCCTGCACCATGAGTACGTGACCTGTGCCCTTTTAGGAGACAGGGACTGATGTGGGGGTCAGCCTCATTGACCTCACTTTCCAGCACAAGTGGCCTTGGAGTTGAACCTTGGAGGCTGACAGCAGTGATGTGGGTGATTGCAGAAGGGATCTGGGAGCTAAGGCAGGGATCCTTCCTGGACACAGCCCTTCCCTCACCCATTTACTGAGCATGTTCCCAGAGGCTGCCCTGCCTGGCAGCGCCCTAAATCCAGCTGCATACCTCAGGCATCTCCTCCAGGAGCCTT
This sequence comes from Panthera tigris, assembly GCF_018350195.1. Lineage (NCBI taxonomy): Eukaryota > Metazoa > Chordata > Mammalia > Carnivora > Felidae > Panthera > Panthera tigris. The sequence continues at coordinate 107,928,869 of NC_056667.1, read as the reverse complement.
TTTACATACTGTTCTTATGATACCAGCCACCACCCCCATCGCCCACACTAAATTTGAATATGACAGATACACTGCAATCTGCTTACATACAGTATATCTACCAGGGCCTGCACTGTGTTATCCAACTTTCACTGTGGGGAGTGCATCAAAGCAGCCATGACAGACACCTGGGCTAGAGCTGGGTCCCAAGGGAGCCCCAGGAGCAACATAAAAAGAAAAACACTGAGTTTCTGGGTATCGAGGCCTTGGGTTAAAAGCGGGTCCCTTGCCCTGGTGAACTGGAAGGGGGTAGGGTGCAAAAGGAAGCTTAGAACAAAGCACATGTTAGTCTGAGTGACTGGGGAGAATGGAAATGGAATTAACAAGTCAGCTCCCTTCACAGCTTGCCAGCAGCCTGGCATCCCTTCCTGAATCCTGACAAAGACTTTGAGATTCATGCACTCTTGCTGTCCTACACAGGTGGGAACTGGGGCTCAGAGTGGCCCAGCAACTGGCCCCTTGAATGGCAGGGCTGAGGCTAGGCTCTGGAGTCTGGACACTTGTCTGTGAAGCTGCAGAACAGAGCCAGACTGCAGCCCTGGAGCATAGGGTCCTGTGTGCAGACACAGTGAACAAATAAATCATGTCCCACTGAGCTTGTGGCACAAGGAGGACAGGCAGGAGGCAGCTCTACAGATGACATGTCTGAACTCCTCTGGAATGTGATGGGAGTGCAGGGCACAGGGGGAGCAGAGCAAGCAGCAGACTACCAGGCCAGAGGTCGCTGGGGCTGCTAAGCTGAGATCTGGGGGACACCCATGGCACAGACAGCTTTCAGGAAGAAGCACTGTGTAGGCAGAAGTGGTCAGGGCCACTATGGCCAGGCCCAGAAGAAAGGCCTGGAGTGAGGTCCATATGGTCAGACAGCAGCACTCTCAGGATGTAGGCCTCATGGGAGGCACTCCAGGTACTGGAGGAAACTCTCAGGGTCTCCCAGCAGCTCTGTGATTCTGCAGTGATTCAGGAAAACAAGATTCATGCAGAGATGCTAAATCTCTCCTGGGGCTGTGTTCCCTTTGGCTGAGGAAACAGACCCATTTATTACTGGTTACAAATGTTATGCAAAATTTAGCAGCCCAGGGTATAGCACATGCACAGGTGGGTTAACACCAGAGCAAGAATCCACTGAAAACATCTTCTGCCTGCTGCCTCTTTGTCAAACTGGCAGAGGTGCCTGGCACATGAGGTTATACCTGATCTTGAGGGGCTTGTGTACTTCACACTTCTTAGAAATTTAGTTGGTGTGATCCACATGCTTGCAATAAGTAACAAAGGAATTGCCAGAGGGCGTGCTTCTCCAGGGAGGGCCAGTAGAACTCAGCACTACCTCCAACACTTGGTCCCTGCTGCATTCTACAACCTTGTGCTTGCCACCATTCTGTTTTCCATTTTAAAATATTGTTCCAAAAGTGAAAGATGTAGGTCACAAGTCATTTTGTCCAATTCTATGGCCTTTCATCAAATCTCAAATCTCAGTGTGGCTGGAGACCTATTCCACATGAGTAGACGTGATTCTTACATACCGAATGGGTAATCTCTTGGACTGGAAATGACAGGGCTAATTTCCTGAGAAAGAAAGTGTATGCTCTGAGTGTGAGTATGTGTACATGTGTGTGAACATGCATAAACACCTAAGAGGGTGTGTGTCTTTTCCCTCCTGTTTTCATCTCTATTCATAGGCAGCAATAACTCCACAGCTGAGCATCTTGAATAACTCACAGATGAAAAGGAGGGTGAATGGGCAGCAGAGCTCTGTTCTCAGGTGCTGGGGGTGAGCGTCCTGTTGTCAGGTCCTGTGGGGCTGGGACAGGATGGGCAGGGACTCTGGGCACAAAGGTTGGCCCCAGTATCCCCTTGATGGCCTGTACAATTCCTTGAATTCTAAACTGTGAGGGCCTCCGCTATCTGAACAGCAGGAAACGAGCCAGCAGCTACAGTGGTAGTTCTCCTAATCTTCACAACAACCCTCGTAGTAGGAAGTGGAGCCTCAGGAGATCAAGTTATCTATGTGACTGTTACTTTGTGCCAGGAGGACTTCCAACATTCAGTGCAAGGCAAGACAGACCAAATGTAGGATGGGAAAAAGAGGCAACAGCAAAACAAGGGTAAAACAGGGAGATGGAGACAAGAGTACATGAGGAAACACTGTGGTCTTGCTGAGAGAAGACCACCAGGCCAAGCAGAGAGTGACCACACATGCTGCTTACAATGCACGTAGGGGAAAGTGGGGCTGCCTCTTGCCCAGAAAGGCTGTTGGTAGCAGCCAAGAGGTGAGATAAACAATGTTCTCCATGGAAACTTCAGGAAATGCCTTTCTTTGTACCTCCTCTCTACACACATACCCCAGAGATTGCTGCAGGGAAGCCGACAGCCTTGGGAAGACCTGGGATGGGCCAGCAGTTTTCTGGGCAAGATAGAGGGCAAGTACCACTGTGTGGTCCAGGCTCAGTCTGATGGCCCTACAGCCTTGTGGTGTGGAAGGGCTGCTTCCATTGGGTAACATTACATGAGCTTCTGAATGAAGCCAACCTGGGCTCTGTCCCTGCTCCAGTGCTGTCAGGGGATAGAGACTTAGCCTGGTACATTTGTACCAGGTCTCTAGCATGAAGTCAGGGCCACCCCTGCCCCCATGTCTTTCAGAAGCCCAATAATGGTCACTTCCCACTATGAAGAGACAGAATTCCAAGAGGGACTGACATGAGGGGCTGGGGGAGTCCCAAGCCTATCAGGAAATCTGTCTATGCTGGTCTCAAAACATCTTACAGCAGATGGAATGTGTGTTAGAGGGCACCTTCCAGTCCCCTGGGGACACCTTGCTCACTTCTATCTCCCTGAAGCCAGTGATTCAGTTCATTCACTCACTCATTTCTTCAACAAAGATTTTGAGTGCCTTCTCTGTGCAAGGCACTGGAAACACAGCAGTGAAGAAGGAGGCAGTGTCCCTGCACACCAAGTGGTCAAGTCTAGTATGTTATTCCTACTTCAGCCTTCTTTGCCACCTTCCTGCCCATGATGGGCTGTCCCTACTTGAACTGGCATCTTCCATAACTGCAAATCTAAACCTCACCTTTCCCTCAAGACCAACCTCAAGTGGAGCTGCTTCTATGCACAGTCTCCCTGATCGTCCAGTTGGAAGGGAACTCGCCCTGCTGACCCTCAGAGGTATTTGTTCTGCTCCTCTGCCATGGCTTTCAGCGTTTTTGCTTTTCCTATTTTTTTTTATTTAAAAAGAGTTGCAGATTCTCCCATGATAGTACACTGTAAAATTATATGCCTATTACATCCCTTGCCCTCAGCTCACTTCCTTCCCACTTTGTGAACTCTGGTTTATCTGCTTCCAGAGAAGTCCAGACATCAATCAAGAAGTGTGCTGTGACGGGGCACCTGGTTGGCTCAGTCAGTTAAACGTCTGACTTCAGCTCAGGTCATGATCTCACGGCTTGTGGGTTCAAGCTCTGTGTCAGGCTCTGTGCTGACAGCTCAGAGCCTGGAGCCTGCTTCAGATTCTGCATCCCTCTCTCGCTCTACCCCTCCCCTGCTCATGCTTGCTCTCTCTTTCTCTCTCAAAAGAATAAATAAACACTAAAAAAATTTTTTTTTAAAAAGAAGTGTGCTGTAATGACAAGAAAAAGAAAAGCTCCTGTCCCACTGCACAGCCCACAATGATACACCTTATATTTTTGGCTGGAGAACAGATAAGTTACCATGGAAATATGCTTCCTGAAGGAATCCATTATGATGGAACATTCATTTACAGACTTCAGATCCCATATCACAATTGTAGTTAAATAATTATTGGTGATGATTTTTTGGTAAGTTTTCAAAGATTCTGTTTTGGTGGTAGGTGCACATTAGGGCAGATTTGTGCTAATATTCTACAGTACACAGAATTGAGTTAATATTCCACAATACACAGAATATGCCCTGTCTATATCCATATTAGTATTTATTTATAGGTATGTCTAGTCAATATGGACATAAGTATAGATGATGGAGAGATACAGACATATAGATAGCTCCCCTTCATTTCTTGTTCCCATTTCCATTCCCCAGATACACTCAACGGATTTAATATATGTCCTTAAATATGCATACCTCTTTATAAAATATATAGTACCGTTTTGTATATATGCTTATACTGTAAATTACATGACTTATATTAGGCTTTAAAATTGCATTCTGTTTCTTCTTATACTTTCATTTGATCATGGGTTTAATTTGTATCATTTTGCTCTATATGAATCTAAGTTTTACTTCTCAGTGTTGTGCAGTGTTATTCCACAGTTTGCTTCCACCTTATTTTATATCCAACACCAGATAGTAAACACCAAGTTGCTTCACTTCATTCTGTCATAAACAAAAGGACAGATCTCCTTATGCACATTTCCTGACAGGGCTGATTAAGGATTTCTCTGAGGCACTAAGCTGGAGTTGGGTTGCTAGTCATGGGGTGTGTGCTCTGGATTTCATCAAGTTCTCTGAGATGGCCAGAGAGTCTACATTCAAGTTCCTGTCTGTCCACATCCTTACCAATACATGATTTTATCCTTTCTCTAATTGTTTTCTTGTTGGATGTGAAACAGCTGCTTGTTTTAATTTACGCTATGACATTGGCTCATGACTTTGTTATCATCTGGGCTTCCACTTCTATGAATTACCTATTCGTTTCCTTTCTGCTTCTCTATTGGAGTGCCCCTTCTTTTCCTTGTAGTGTGAAGGGGCTCCTGTTGGCTTTGCATGTTTCTATTGCCTTTCACTACTATAACCCTTACTGAGCAGAAACCCTTCATTCAGAGGTAATATGCAACAATTTGCATTATGGTTATGATTTAATAGCTTCATTCAGTGATTATTTATTTCATCCCTGTCGTCCTCCACTGGGCTCCAAGAGTAGGAACCATGGAAGTCTTGCACCCCCAATGTCTGCAACAGCCCTTGTTATATTAATTCATGAATCAGTATTCAGAGAATGAATAAGGCTGGCACCTGGCACATTGTAAGTGCTCAGTAAATGGAAGTTATTTTTTTTTTTAGATTCCATTTGTATTTATTTATTTATTTATTTATTTATTTATTTATTTTTAATATGAAATTTATTGTCAAATTGGTTTTCATACCAATTTGAAACACTCAGTGCTCCTCCCAACAGGTGCTCTCCTCAATGCCCATCACCCACCCCTCCCCTCCCTACTACTCCCCATCAACCTTCAGTTTATTCTTAGTTTTTAAGAGTCTCTTATGGTTTGGTTTCCTCCCTCTCTAACTTTTTTTTTCCTTCCCCTCCCCCATGGTCTTCTGTTAAGTTTTTCAGGATCCACATAAGAGAAAAACATATGGTATCTGTCTTCCTCTGTATGACTTATTTCACTTAGCATAACACTCTCCAGTTCCATCCACGTTGCTACAAAAGGCCATATTTCATTCTTTCTCATTGTCAAGTAGTATTCCATTGTGTATATAAACCACAATTTTTTTATCCATTCCTCACTTGATGGACATTTAGGAAGTTATTATTTTTAATGAATGGGATTTTTCTCAAGGAAAGGCTCTAAAGAAATGTAATGAAGGAATCTTCTTCAGAGGGAAACACAAAATCAAAACTAAATAAATGGAAGTTAAAATACCATTGAACTCCAGAAAACAGGGAAGATTTCTGGATTTTCTTAAGAGTTTTGAATGTTTTCCTTTAGTGCAGAAAGCCTCTGTGAGAAATGGATCCAGATTTCCCAACTGGGAATAGCATTGTCACAGCAGGGTTTGTTTGTTTTTGTTGTTGTTATTGGTTGGTTGTTTGTTTTGATTGGGTTTGGTTTTGAAATAGAAATGTTACCTTTATGCATGGGTAATGTGGAAATCCAGGATAATATGCCATGTCTGAGTGATTCCAGTGCAATGCAGTGATACTGTTGTTGGAATCCATATAGAATGTGTGATTAGCTCCTCTAATTCAAGAATAATGTTCTAGAAGTACATCTTTGCCTTCTCTGAGTTCTTTGGGAGTCACCTGTGAGGTCTCATGCCTTACATTTGGATTGCCATATGTCTAAGGTTTTATAAAAGGAAAACTAAATTTCATCTTTTACAGTATTTCAGGGAATGCAAACCCATACACAAATTTCTCTAAGCAGGCAAGACCACTCCCCTCCCCAGTCATTTTCCCCATATTGGTTGGAAACTGCTTGAAGCCAAAGAGGAACATAGGTGGGAGCCAGGTCAGTCAGTGAAGATCAAATAATGTCTCAAGAGGAGCAATTCCCAGCACAACAGCCTGAACTTTGCTGAGCTGAACTGCACATTTCCCCAATGAAATGGTGAAAATTATTTTTTTTTAAAACACAATCATTCAAGCCTCTAAAAATGGTCCTAAAATCAAATAGCAAAGAAGAAACACCTGTTTGAAAAAATCTACAAAAGCTTAGAGAGTCTGGGGTGTTTCAACCAAAACAGCTCCCTTCCTCCCTACCCCAAGGTCAGTACCACAGACTCAGCTCCTTTGAGAGTACTGCAACCAAGAACACAAGGCTCCCTCTCCCATCCTCCAAGCTGGAGGGCTTTCTTCCTAGAGGAGTTGGACATGAGTGTTTCTTTTTTTTTTTTAATGTTTATTTATTCTTGAGAAAGAGAGAGAGCGCATGAGCAAAGGAGGAACAGAGCAAGAGAGGGACACAGAATCTGAAGCAGGCTCCAGGCTCCAACTGTCAGCACAGAGCCTGACATGGGGCTTGAAATCCTGAACAGAAGTTGGATGCTTAACCTACTGAGCTACCCAGGTGCCCCTGGACATGAATGCTTCTTAATCTGCCCACAGCTACCCATTGCTGACTGAGCACAGCAGAAAAGTGGAAGGACTCCATTTTTCCAGCCAGTTCACACTCATGGAAATGAGGCTGTAATGTGCGTACAGTAAACAGAGAGAACCAGGCCCCTGCTAGTTATTCCTCCAGCTCATTGGGTGGTTCCAAATCAGCAGAGGCAAACCAGGAAGACCTCAGACTGCTGCTTCTCCTACCAAACTTTCAGATCCTAGAGTGAGTGTGTTACTCAGAGGAATGACATTGTCCCACTTCCAATTCCAGACCCCTGACTAAAAGATTTTGCTTGGGGGGCAAGAAGCAGACTTTAAACATATAACTCAATTTCTTCTCAAAGGAACTGACTTCATTTATAACAGAGATTGGAAAAATTCCAGCTTAACGGTGCTCTCAAAAATGGTGGAGGTTGTGGTGGAAGGAAATCAGGAAGAGATTCATGAACTTAATGAAGTTATAGCCTACACTGCAGGCTGGCTAGTTTGCAGGAGAGAACCAGGAAATACAATAGTTGAGAGATGCCTTTCAGGGGCTGAGTGGATATCAACACAGATCTCAGAAACTAGTCCTTAAAAGAAGCCACAATTTCATTGGATTAGTTTGAAAAGTAATTTATGCCCCAGAACCTTGTTGAAAGGAAAGTAGGTAAATGGCCAGTAATCACCTGACACAATGTTTAACATCATTAGCCATTAAGAAAATGCAAATCAAGACACCACTTCACACCCACTAGGGTGTCTAGAGTAAAATAGATAATAACCAGTGTTAGTGAGGATGCAAAAAAATTTGAACCTTCACAGACTTGTTGGAAATGCAACATGATGCAGCTACCTTGGAAAGCAGTGCAAAGAGCTACCATATGAGTCAGCAATTCCTCTCCTAGGCATATATTCAAGAAAAATTAAAATATATGTCCACACAAAAATTTATACATGAATGTTCATAGTAGCACTATTCAGAATAGCAAAAAAAGTATAAACAACCCAAATGTACATCACCTGACGGATAAACAAAATAGAATGAATAAACAAAATATGCAATATTTTCAATGGAATAGTTTTTTGGCCATGAAATAGAAGGTATGCTACATAATGGATGAACCTTAAAAACATACTAAGTGAAAGAAATAGTCACAAAAGACCATATTTTTCTATTATTTCATTTATATGAGTATCCCAGAATAGGGAAACCTAAAGAAACCTAAAATAGATTGATTAGTGCTTGTTTAGGACTGGGAAGGTGGTGGGAAAGAGCATTAAAGGGTACAGCATTTCTTTTTCAGGGGATGAAAATGTTCTAAATTCGACCATGGTGATAGTTTCACATATCTGTGACTATACTGTACATTTAATGGGTGAATTCTATGGTATGTAAATTATACTTCAATAAGGCTCTCTAAAAGGAAGTCTTGAGGTGTTTCCATGAATATACATGCAGAACAGAACCTGGTAGGTTCTCTGGGAGTTTCTACCACAACTGGTATATGATAAGCTGAGATGTGGCAGAGTCTTCAGCATTTTGTCATTATGCTCAAGTCCAAGGATTCACATGTATTTGTATAGAGTATCTCTACAGATGGACAAGACACTGGAGACATGGATGCCTCTGGAAGGGAAGCTACATGGCACAGAGACAGAGGTGGGGAAAGAGATTCACTCTTCAGTATACCCTTTGCATCTTTTTAATGTTGTATTCACGAGTGATGAAATTATTAAATAAATAAAATCATTCAGTGGCTTCTTACTGCCTTTACAGTGAAATCAATTTCAGAGCATGGCATAAAATTCCTTTCATGATCTTGAGTTGACCTTGTCTTCATCTTCTCCCCAGCATAACTTTCTTCTATTCTGAGCCCTTGGCACACCTTCTGTACCACCTTCTGAGTTTCGTCTTCTGCACATGCCCACTCCCTCAATCTCATCTGCCTTTTGGCCTTGGAGGTATCACACAAGCACTTGGAGAAGCCTCTCCTGACCCATCAGACTGCAATAGATGGCCCTCTGTGAGCTCTAAAATCTCCCTGTGTCATTCCATTCACCAAAACAGGCTGTGGGCAACCAGATTTCAAGCTCCTGGTGAAGGTCCTGGAATACAGCAAGCACTCATGGATGAGTGTGAGTGAAGAAGGTAGAAGCAGACACCCCTAAGGACCTACTTGCACAGAGATAACCAGCATATAAAGCATGTTTATTGAACTGCTGGCCCGCGCCCATGTGTCTAGAATGTGCTGGCTCATCCCCCCAGAGAGAAGACCTCAATCTATTTTTGTTCAGGTATAGCCCTTTCAGAGAAAGACCCCAAACTACACAGCATCAATGCACACATCACTGTCATTCCTTCTTTCACACCTTGCCGAAAGGCGCATGAGGGTACCATTCAGCAGACAGGGATACATGCAGAGAGGGGAAATGATCTGCCCAAAGTCCCCAGCTCGTAAGTGGTGGCTGTTGTATTCAGACCTGAATCCAAAGCTCAGGCTCTTTCTTTTCACCATGCTGCCTTCCAAATATTCCTTGCCTCCATCAAGAAGGAAATTAACACCAACTGAGGGATGTTCTTTGGGTTCCTTGGGTCTTTCTCACCTAAATTCATCTTTAACTTCTCTCACAACATCTCCGTACATCTTTTATCATTTGGATTGACAGACGTTTAGAAGTTTTTGCCTTGATTATTCTAATCTTGTAAAAATTCTTCACTAAATTCTACTCCTGAAACAAATATTACACTATATTTTAACTAACTAGAATTTAAATAAAAATTTGAAAAAAACAATAATAAATAAAAATAAAAGTTCTTCATAGAGATTTTTCTGCTAAATATGTCAAAAGATTGAAAAAAATCCACCAATTGAGTTGTATAATATGGTACTATATTCCAAAAAAAATGTTGATATATTTCTGTTGTTATCATTTACTGTGGCTTTCTTGCAAGAAGTTCCATCTTATGATATCTCAGCCATACACAAAAAATTATAAACCCTCAGTTCTATTCCTTCCTAAGAAACATCATGCCCACCTGGCAACTTTTTCCTACCTTCAAGAAAGCTCTCTGTGATCTGGTAGGGAGCAAAAAACATTTACATAAATAAATATATGTTAGAATGCAGTGATATGAGAGAAACATATCCAATAACTAATCAATGTGAGAACCTCACTGCAACTTGGGACACGTCTGAAAGCAACTCAAGCTCCAGAGCCACCTGAGCCACCTGTGCAGTCAGCAGAAGCTCCTGTCAGGCTGCATGGATGGCACAGGGCTTCTCCACTGCCTACCTCTGCTCCTTCTAATTTTCAACATTCTAATGAGTGACATGTCATTGCAGTTTTAATTTGCACTTCTCTGGTGATTGATAACACTGAGCATCTTTTTGCATACTTATTATTCATCAGTATATCTTTTTTGGTGAAGTATGTGTGGAAATTTTTGGACTATTTTTTATTAGTTTGGTTTTTTTATCGTTGAATTTTAAAGACTTCTTTACATTTTATGGATAAAAGTCCTGCATGATATGCAAACATTTTCTCCTAGCCTGTGGTTTACCTTTTCATTCTCTTGACAATGCCTTTCAAGGAGCAGAAATTCTTATTTTTGGTGAAATCCATTTGATTAATTTCTTCCTCCATGTGTCATGGAATATTTAAGAAATCTTTGCCTAACCAAGTTAACAAGATTTTCTCGTATGTTTTTTCTGTAAGATTTATAATTTTACATTTTATATTTAGGTCTATGATAAATTTTGAATTAATTTTTATATATTAGATATGATATAATTTTTACAATTGAGGGATGGGTCAAAGTTCCTTTTTGGCATATAAATATCCAATTGCTCTAGGACCATTTCCTGAAAAGTTTATCCTTTATCTACTATGTTTTCTTTGTGCTTTGTCAAAATAAGCTGTTCATACTTATTGTGGTCTATTTCTTGATTATATATCCTATTCCATTAACCTATTTATTTTTGTTTACTGTTTTGTTCCTGCAGATTTACAAGTCTTAAAACTATGCAGTGTTAGCCTCTGTATTTTGATCTTTTTCAAAGTTGTTTTGATGATTCTAGGTCATTTGAATTTCTATATGAATTGTAGAATCAGTTTGTGATTTTATACCCAAAAAATCTTGCTAAAGTTTTCTTTGGGACTGTGTGGAATCTATTTACCTATTTGAGGAAAATAGGTCTTAAGAATATTGAACCTTTTAAACCATAAACACGGTATATCCCTGAATTTCTTTTGATGCTTTTTATTTATCTCAGCAATTTCTGGTAGTTATCAATGCACATATGTCTTGCATATCTTTTATTTGATTTATCTCAAAGTACTTCATAATTTTATATTATAAAAAATGGTATTTTAAATTTTCAATTTCTGGCTTTCTTGAAGATGGTAGAGATGTAGGGGGACCCTGGCTTTCCTTGTCCCTCAAACAAAGCTGTATTGAAGTCAGAAATCAATCTGCAGAGTGACAGAAGTATCTCCACATTTGGAAATAGTTTGGCAGGTGAGAGGTGCATGGATGTGAATTGGGGGAGAGAAAAACAGGGACACCTCAGAGGGGAGGGGACCCTTTTTGTGGGTAGCCAAAATGGAAAGAAAGAGGGGCTGAGAAAGTGTGGCATCAAGTTAGCACAAGAGAAAAACCTCTCTGGACTATGCACTAGGGAGTGAGAAGTACTGAGTGTCCCAGTTTGTTTTTGTAAACAGCTATTGGAGCTCCAACTCTGAGGTTTTGGAAGTGTGTGACTTTCTCCAGAGTGGAGCTGTGATGCATGCTTCTGGGGAGGAGAGAGCTGGCCCCAGAGTGCACAACATGGTGTAGAGATCTCCTGGATGCACTGGAAGAGACCAGTCTTCTTCCTGGAGTACTTTTGGGAGAGGGTTTATTGCCTCCCCAAGGACAAAATACACTGCAGGTGCCAGCCAAGGCCTTTCATCAACAGGGTGAAGAGGCTCTACTCTGGAAGAGGGGAGTGGATCCACACTGTGCTGGGTCCTTTAAGACTCAGGGTTTTGAATCCCAGCCACACGCCAAAGGAAAAATACAGGAGAGTTGTGGTACAGGGCAAGCTGACTGCCCTAGCTAATTCTGTGAAGTCTAAGTCAACAGAGGGGACTGAGATCCCGTCAGGGGGCAACACATTGTAGTGGTGCCATTTTCTTCCCAACACCAACACTGTGGGACTTCAAAGAGCATCCCAGTGGCTCCAGTGGAGACAGGACCCACTTACACCAAACCCTGCCCCTCCATGCCTGGCAACCACTTATTTACTGTGGCAAGACTGACTCTGAGCCAATGCAGCTGGCCTTTCCTCTGGTCTAGCACAGTCAGCACCTCCCAAGGCACCAACAGACAACTCTTTTTTTCTTATGTTCCTCCTTCTTTTTTCTTTTGGAATCAGGCTCATAGTTTCTTATCTGTTTTTTGTTTTTCATTTCCTTTCTCTTTTTTTTTTTTGGATAAGGTTTTTTTTTACTCTTTTCCTTCTTTTTTCTTTCCTTCTGATTTTTTTCTATTTTTTTCCTTTCTTTTTCTTTGAAATCAGCTTTATGTTTTTTTTGATTCCCTGTTTTTTTTGTTCTTTTTCTCTTTTGGGAGATCAGGCTTCCCCTTCACCCCACCTTTTTTTCCCCAGGGTTATTTCAACAAACAAATCAAAGTGCACCTAGTTAAAGGTCAAAACACTTCACCACTGCAAGCAAGGAGGAGCTCTGTAGAGGAATGACCAGTGGGGAAGAGCAGCCAAAATGCAACAGCGAAGAAAAAACACATACACCAGAAACACTGCCTGAAGTGCCAGACCTTGGACAGTGTATGACCTCTTTTTAATATAGCAGTACTCTCAGGTACAAGAAACGTAACAAGCTTTTAAAACACACAAAAGAAGAAACTTAGCCAAAATGACAAGACAGAGGAATTCTGCCCAAAAGAAAGGTAAAGAGGAAATCACACCCAGGAACTTGCTCAAAACAAATATAAACAATATAACTGAATAAGAAATTAGCATAACAGTCATAACAAGACTAATAGCTGGGCTTGAAAAAAGCATAGAAGACACCAGAGAAACCCCTGCTGCAGAGATTAAAGACCTTAGAACTAGTCAGGATGAATTTTAAGATGCTATAACTAAGATGGTAAATAAACTGAATACAGTGACAATGCGGATTAAAGAAGCAGAGGAGAGAACAGGTGAAATAGAAGATAAAATTATGGAAAATAATAAAGCTGGAAAAAAAGAGGGAAAGGAAATTACTAGATTACAAGGGAAGACTTAGAGAACTAAGTGATTCCATGAAACCAAACAATATCTGTATCATAGGAGTCCCAGAACAAGAAGAGCGAGAGAATGGGGCAGAAGGTTTATCTGAACAAATTATAGCTGAGAACTTCCCTAATCTGGGGAAGGAAACAGGCACCAAAGTCCAAGAGGTACAGAGAACTCCCTTCAAAATCAACAAAAACAGGCCAACACTACAACATATGATAGTGCACTCCTTAATCCCCATCACCTATATAACCCATCCTCTCACTCACCTCCTCTCTGATAATCATCAGTTTGCTCTCTATACTTAGGAGTCTGTTTCTTAGATTGTCTGTCATTCTCTTTTTCCTTTGCTCATTTATTTTGTTTCTTTTCTTGTCTCATTTGTTTTGTTTCTTTTTTAAATTTTTTTAATGTTTATTTATTTTTGAGAGAGACAGAAAGACAGAGAGACAGAGCACAGGTAAGGGAGGAGAAGAGAGAGGTGGAGACACGGAATCTGAAGCAGGCTCCAAACTCTGAGCTGTCAACACAGAGCCCGACATGGGGCTCAAACCCACAAGCCATGAGATCATGACCTTAGACAAAATCAGATGTTTAATTGACTGAGCCACCAAGTCGCCCCTTGTTTGTTTCTTAAATGTTACACATGCATGAAATCATATGGTATTTGTCTTTCTCTGACCAACTTGTTTTGCTTAGTATAATACACTCTATATCCATCCATGTTGTTGCAAATGGCAAGATTTCATTCTTTTTATGGTTGAATAATATTCCATCATGTATATATGACACATATGTATCTTTATCCATTCATGAATCGATGAACACTTGGGCTGCTTCCATAAACTATTTGGATTATATAAAAAATAAAAATCTTATTCACACTGAAGTAAATAATTAACAAAACTAAAAGGCAACCTATGGAATGGGAGAAGATATTTGCAAATGACATATCTGATAAAGCGTTCATATCCAAAATGTATAAGGAACTTCTACCACTCAACACCCAAAAACCAAATAATCCAGTTTAAAAATGGGCGGAAGAAATGAACAGAAGCTTCTCCAAAGAATACATCCAGTTGGCTAACAGACACATGAAAAGATGCTCATCATCATCAGGGAAACACAAATCAAAACTACAATGAGATATCACTTCACACCTGTCAGAATAGCTTAAATCAACAATACAGAAAACAACAAGTGTTGGCAAAGATGTGGAGAAAGGATAGTCCTCTTGCAGTGTTGGTGGGAATGCAAAAATGTGTAGCTACTCTGGAAACCAGTATGGAGGTTCCTCAAAAAATTAAAAATGGAACTACCCTACACTCCAGCAATTGTACTACCATGTATTTACCTAAAGAATACAAAAACACTAATTTGCAGGGATACATTCACCCTTATGTTTGTGGCAGCATTATTTACCTTTAGCCTGTCTTCTAAGACTTTTCTCTACCCTCCACCCATCTTTTCTTCAGTGTGGGTGGTCTTTTTGCTCACTCTGACTCTCCTGTATCAATACATCTTTGGAGAACTGCAGTGGCCAGGAATCAAGGGACCTCAATGAGGGCATAGAAAGAGATGCAGCTAGGGTGGGAGGCTGAATCTAGGCATAGCAGGCTTTAGGCACCCCCAAAGTCCTGACAGATCCATGTAGGGGGTTAAACAAAAGTTATGTGGCTAGGTTATTACTCTGGAACCACGGGAGCAAGGATTTGAGGGGCAGTCAGAGAAGTTTTACCAAACTTGTCTTGGATGGATGTGAGTGTGCTGCTGGCATTTGTGCTGCTATTGAGGGGGGGGGGGTGATGGAAACAAGGAAGCACTCTCAGGTGGTGAGGGAGATAGACTTATAAACAAGCAATGAACAGAAGTGAGCAGGAGGCCACAAAGTGGTAGTGGGAGATAATGGCAGTCTGTGTGGTGAGCAGATGTGGGAAGGGAGGGAAGAGGACAGATGTGGGATGATTAGGATTAGCCTCTATAAGCTCTCATGATTTACTTCCTGTGGAGCTGCAGTCAGGATGGCTTGTAGCTTTCACATTAGGATGACTGGGGCTGTTCCTGGAAGAGAGGGGCTACAGGAGGAGGAGGATGGTGGGGTTGGGTGGGGAACTGATCAGTTTTACTTGTGTGAGGGACTAATATTGATTCAACTTCTCAGTTGATGCAATGAGTTCCCTATAAAATATCCTCATAAAAGACAACCCAGTTTCTACTCACAGAAGAATGTTGCTGAGGGCCTTGTTTGCTCAATTCTCTTTAGAAATACCTAATACTTGCTCAATTAGTAAAACTTTCTGAAATCTCAGATTATCCCTTAGGGGATACCCATTCTAGAAAAAGAAACAAGGGCCTTGGGAAACTACCTTTCTAAGCAATATACATTACCATTTAACATATCTCCCTTAAGAAAACACTGTTAGGGGCAAATGTCTCCAGTGGTATGCATTGTATTCGGTGTGGTGGAATCTTATGACTTGACTGGTTTTGATGAAAGTGGCATGAAGGGTGTGACATTTAACAAAGACAAGAGCTTTTGGAGTTATCACACATTTGGATTATAGTTTATACTTTTCTGGAGACTCTGACAACCACTGTAGAGTTGATGCCACAGGTAGGGAAGGCTCTGTTACCATCATTTCAGGTGAGGAAGCAGAGAAGGAAGGTCACAGATTTGGCCTTAGCCACATAGCCAGTCAGTGCTCATTAAAACGAAAGGAACTCACATTGTCCAATTGCTTGTACGGTCCCAGATCCCTAAGGGTTAATATCCTCTCTCAAACACAAAAGTGGAGCTTGCAATTATGATGCTTGACCATCATGTAGGGTTGTGATACATTCTGTTTATTCTTTGTACAAAAGTATGTGACTTTAGTTGCTTATTTTATTATGCTTGTTATTGTTGAAATTTGATATCGAGTTATTAGAATAATATTCATCAAAATCATTAAAATGAGAATTTTTGGCCCTTTAGAATGCAAATTCCAACTATTTAGGTAGCTATTTTATGTGAAACAGATTGTAGAATTTTAGTCATGAAGATGTGCAGTATGTTTTGGGTATTGTATGAATAATAGTGGTCAAATCAGTTCTTGACAGTTGTGCTCACCTTTGATTATCTCTTCAAATCCTGGACTTTAGACTTGGAGGCTCAGAATCTCCACATCCTGATATGCTGACCTCAGCTACAGAAGAACCTGGCATCACAGAGATGCCAATTTACTAATGCCCTGTGAGAAATGCAACTACCAAATGCTCATATCTATTTGGTTTGCACATTTTATCTTTTCAATTAAGTTACAGACAAGTTCCAAAGGGTGAATCTGACTTGGTGTTTGATGGTTTGATGACATCAAATTCAAAGATCATGAGGTCTCCATTTGCACATCAAGGCTGACCTTCTCTGTCAAACCAGACACACTTGCCATCTGGCAAGGAGTTACCTCCTGGATACCATGTGTGAATGGGCACAGCTAACATTCATCAGTGTGGCTCTTTTGACTAACATGAACATTTATATACCTTCTACTTTTGGCAAAGATAGAGTTACAGGAACTGGATTTCTCCTCCTGCCTGATAAAAGTGGGACAAATTATTGGAATGCATTTTAAAGACATTGAACACTAGGAAATGAAGCAGAGTGATCCATAAGAACAGGGAAATAAATGAGGTGAGTTCTATGAGTGCCACAGCACACTACTTGCAAAAAGTTTCCAGGCAATGGTGAGGGAAGGGGAAACTAGGCAAACACAGCAGACTTGCTGAGATGACAAAAGTAGAGTTGAAATTTAGGGAGTCCAAGGCAGCTAGGATTTACAGGAAGCAGTACCATATGTGCAAGCTGCACATAGAACTACAGAGATCTACAGATGGTCCTCATCTAGTATTCAGCTAAGTAGTGATTAGTGCATTTGTGTGAGGAAAGTTAAAAAAAAAAGCGTACTGTAAGCTCTCAAATAACCACGACAACAAAAGGTGTAGATGATAAGACAATAAAGGAGATGAAATTAAAATATAAGAATTCCTCAATCCAACATTTCTTAAAAAGGAAATAGAAAACAAATAACAGATTGGATAAAGAGAAAACAAAGGGCAAGTTGTTAAGTCTTAAACCCAACCAAATCAATAATCATAATTAAATTAAACTGGTTTAACCTACATCCCAGTGAAAGATTAAAGATTGTCCCAATTGGGTTAAAAATCAAAAGCCAACTACACAAGTGTGCATGTGCATGTGCATACACACACACAATTAGATTACAGGTATAAGAATAGAAAAAAAATAGCATGCTAACACTAATCAGGAGTCAATATCTTGATGTTAGATAAAGTGGATTTCAGAGCAGAGTAATATTACTATGGATAAAGAAAGACATTTTACAATGGTAAAGGGACAAATGTATACCACATAACAATTCTAAATGCTCACTGACCTAATAGCAGAGCTTCAATATACATGAAGCAAAACTGGATATATCCGAAAAGAAACATATACTTCTACAAATATAGCTGAATATTTTCACACTCCTTTCTAAACAATTGGTGGACATAAAATCAGTAAGAATATAGAAATAAAACTATAAACTAGATGCGACTGAATTAACATTTATGGAGCCCTTCTGAATGACAGAATACATTCTTTTCCAGTGCATATGAAACATTTACCAAGACAAAGTATACTCTGAACCACGAAATAAGTTTCAATGAATTTGAAAGGATCCATATCATACAGAGCATGTTCTCTGACCACAATGGAATTAAAGCAAGAATCAGCAATAGAAAGATATCTGGAAAATCCTCAAGTATTTGGAAACTAAATAAAACACTTCTCAATAATCCATTGATGAAAGAAATAACCAAAAGGAAAATTAGAATTTAAAATTGAATGAAAATGAAAACATATTGAAATTTGTTAGAGTGAAAGCACTATTACTAATAATGGCATATTTATAACACTAAATACAGATGTTATAAAAGAAGAAATCTCAAATCAATGTTCTCAACATTCACTTTAAGAAACTGGAAAAAATAATAGTAAATGTAATTCAAGATTAAGAATAGAGAAGGAGCATCACAAGATTCTATAGACATTAAAAAGTTGATAAGGGATTATTGTGAACAACTTTATCTCAATATATTCAACAACTTAGATGAAATGAATAAATCCCTTGAAAGACACAAATCACTAAAGCTTACTAAGATGAAATAGATAACCTGAATAGTCTTATTTATATTAACACAATTCAATTTTAGTTAAAAGCCTTGCATAAAGAAAATACAAGCTCCTATGTGGCTTAATTGGTGAATTCTATTACACTTTTAAGGAAAAAAAATCAAGTCTACACTGTCCCTTACAACACCAGAAGAGGAATGAATATTTTCCACCTCATTCAATAAGGCCAGCATTACCCTGATACAGAAACCAAGCAAAGACTTTACAATGATAAGAAAACTAAAGACCTATATCTCTCATGAGGAATGGTGCAAAGACTATAAAAGAAATGTTTTCAAATTGAATTCAATAATGTATATTATCATGTGTGGTCTCACATTTAGGTCTTTAATACATTTTGAATTTATTTTTGTGTATAGAGTAAGAAAGTGATCCAGTTTCATTATTTTGCATGTTGCTGCTCAGTATTCTCAACACCATTTGTTGAAGAGACTGTCTTTTTCCTGCTGGATATGATCATAGGGAAAAGTTTTTTAAAGGGACAGAGGCAAACCAAGACACAAACTTGAACTACAGAGAACAAACTGATGCTTACCAGAGGGGAGGGGAGTCGGGGTATGGGTTAAATAGGTGATGGGGATTAAGGAGTACACTTGTGATGAGGACTTGGTGTTGTATGGAATAGTTGAATCACTATATGGTACATCTGAAACTAATATAACACTGTATGTTAACTAGTGGAACAAAAAAAAAAAAAGCAGGCAGAAGGGACCACACTTCTTTCTGTCTGCAATCATATTCCATTGTGAGCAGTTTTTTCTACATGGATTATTCATTCACAAGCATTTTCTGAGCACCTACTAAGTGCCAGGGCAAAGGCTAAGAAGTGAGTAAGAAGCTGTGTCTTTCCCCATGAAAAAATGCTCAACGTCACTCATCATCAGGGAAATACAAATCAAAACCATACTGAGATACCACCTCACAACAGTCAGACTGGCTAAAATTAACAACTCAGGAAACAACAGATGCTGGAGAGGATGTGGAGAAAAGGGAACCCTCTGCACTGTTGATGGGAATGAAAACTGGCATAGGCACTCTGGAAAACAGTGTGGAGATTCCTCAAAAAATTAAAAATAGAACTACCCTACAGCCAGCAATAACACTACTAGGAATTTATCCAAGGGATACAGGTGTGCTGTTAGAAAGGGCACATGTACCCCAAGGTTTATAGCAGTGCTTTCAACAATGACCAAATTATGGAAAGTACCTAAACGTCCATCAACTGATGAATGGATAAAGATGATGTGGTTTATATATACAATGGAATACTACTTGGCAATGAGAAAGAATGAAATCATGCCATTTGCAGCAACGTAGTTGGAAGTGGAAGGTATTATGCTGGGTGAAATAAGTCAGTCAGAGAAAGACAGATTTTGTATGTTTTCACTCATATGTGGGTATTGAGAAACTTAACAGAAGACAATGGGGGTGAAAATAGTTACAAACAGAGAGGGAGGGAGGCAAACCACAAGAGACTCTTAAATACAGAGAACAATATGAGGGTTGATGGGAGCATGGGGGAGAGGGGAAAATGGGTGATGGGCATTGAGGAGGGCACTTGTTGGGATGAGCACTGAATGTTGTATGTACACGATGAACCACGGGAATCTACCCCAAAAATCAAGAGCACACTTTATGCACTTACGTTAACCAATTTGACAATAAATTATGTTTAAAAAAAAGAAGAAAAAGCTGTGCATTTCCCTCTAAAGGAAGAACATTCAGCATGGGATAGACAATGAGTTGCAAGCAATACACAATAATAACTCTTAGAATGCTGGGGACTCAGGTGAGGAGGAAATTAAGTCTGCCTGGGAGTGGTAGAGTTATTCAAAGAGGTCTTCCCATAGAAGGTGCCACTGAAATCGTGTGTAGAAGGATGAGGAGATAGAGGAAGGGGGTCTCTATGGGGTCAGAATATGTGGGAGGCTGTCTATGGCACATACAGGAAAGAGCTCACATAAGGACAAGAAGAAAACTGCTCCTCACTGAACACTGTCCTTGGACACAGTTCCTTCACTCACTTCAAGAAGTTTCCATGAAATGGACAACACGAAATTCTGTGAGAAAAGAATCCTATGCATGAAGCTCCACTTGTAGCAGTTAAAAGACCTAGGAATACCCATCAAACACCTACTTCAGTGGTCCCCAACCTTCACCATGTGGCCCACAGACACCTCTTCACCTCCTCCTCTCTCTCCCTAAGACCAGCTGATATCAACACCTAGATGAGCTTGGAAGCCATATCCTGATGACAAGTCTCTGAGGGACTAGGAGTAGGCCACCCCAAGCTTGCTCTGCCACAGATCACACCCTCTATGAAGAAATCTGGAAGAGCCTAGTTAAAAGGTAAAATCTATGCAGAG
Source organism: Panthera tigris (assembly GCF_018350195.1). Taxonomy (NCBI): domain Eukaryota; kingdom Metazoa; phylum Chordata; class Mammalia; order Carnivora; family Felidae; genus Panthera; species Panthera tigris. The sequence goes on along the minus strand of NC_056667.1, from coordinate 107,908,163 downwards.
ACTTTAGGAGGATATTTGGGCAACTTTCAATAAGCATGACTAAATGCTTATCCAAAAATTACCTAATAATTAGCATCCAAAAATGCTAATATTCATTGCCTTACATATCTCATTTAATCGTGTGAGTTTGGCATTATTGAAGCTCAGTGGCCTAAGTTTACCAAGCCAGTTTATTCATCCATTCACTCAGCACATATTTATTGAGCATTCTCTCTGCTTGCAAAACCCTCCATGCAGTTAGGAACAGACTGGAGAATCAGACAGCCCAGACCTCATGGAGACAGAAAATAGAGCACACAACAGAGAAATGTGCAGTAAATGTGGCAGTGATGGGGGGTGCATAACCTGGCTGTGCCCACTCTGGGGGTGAGAGATGGTGCTCTGAAAAGGGGAGATGTAGCTGTGACCCAGACACAGCTGGGCTGGAAGAGTACTGCCTTGAGCAGGAAGGGCCTATGCAGGTGCTCAGCAGCAGGAGGACAGCCAGGGCCATCAAGAGTCTGAGAGGCTCTGTACTGGAGCCTGGAGCACTAGGAAAGGGCAGAGGGGCTGGCACAGTGGCAGGGCTGAGCTTCGGAGGGCCCGGTGGGCCATGTTACAGAGCCTGTACTGACCCTAAGGGAGAAACCATAAGCCTCTGACCCCAAGGCTAGTGCCATCACTTCAATAGTTCATTAAGCAAACCAGCTGTGATTCCCTCAAACCCCAGGAAGTGGTCAGAGTGATAGACCCCCTGTCATCTAGCCTATTTTCACATGGGCACACTGTTGTCTCCCACCTCAGTCCCAGCTTGCCCCAGGAACCAGGCCCAAAATACCCTTCAACACGTCTTCTTGGGTGCAAGAGATAGAAGTGAAACATCCAGCACTTAATTCATAACTGGCACCTTTTTCCTCTATTCTCTGGATCACAGAGAGCAAACAACAGCAGGCTTTCAAAATGTGTCCACCTGAATAACAGGGTTGCCACTCATCTCCTTTGATGTCTCAGTGCCTGGTTGAAATGGAAAATTGTCACATTAAGAAGATTATGCAAAATCCACTTTTCACCATCATTTCCCCAAGTCAGTGAAGTTTACCCGCCACATGCCATTAAACTTATAGCCATAAAAGACAAAAGTAATGGAAATAAGTTAAGTTGCCAGGAGCAATCCCTGGTTACAGGAAATTTAACAAAGTTAGCAAGGTCCAGTTTCTAAAATGAACATATAGCAGGCTTCAAATCCTGCTACAATGCCTTTCCAACAACAGAGGCTCTGGAGAGAGAAGAAGCAAGTCATTTGAACCCCAGTCTCCCACCAACTTACTGGTTTGCCAACCTAACCTGGGGCCTCCTCATGCCTGATCTACAGTAAAATTGTACCTTGCTTACAAAAGGGCACTGTGCAAATACCAGGGATCCTAAGCCAGCCAGGGTCTGAATTAATGCAATGAAGCTGTCAGGTTAAACTATCTAGTGACATTGATAAAAGGCTTTGAAAGCTGCCCCAAATAGCCAATAAGTAAGCAGTTGAGGTCATGGTTTGTGAGGCAAGGACCTGGATCCAGCCATGTGGTCATATTTGCTGTCCCAGAGGGCTAAGCCTGATACTATTCTATCACTATTAATGTCAAATGGATTAAAGATGTAAATGTGAGGAACATCTGGATGGCTTGGTTGAGTATCCGACTTCCACTCAGGTCATAATCTCACAGTTCGTGAGTTCCAGCCCGTGTCGGACTCTGTGCTGACAGCTCAGAGGCTGGAGCCTGCTTCAGATTCTGTGTCTACCTCTCTCTCTGCCCCTCCCCTGCTAGCACTCTGTCTCTCTCTGTCTCTCTCTGTCTCAAAAATAAATAAACATTAAAAAAAGATGTAAATGTAAAAGAGGACACTACAAGACATTTAAAAGATAACACAGGAGGGCCACCTACCTGACTCAGTAGAGCATGTGACTCTTGATCTCAGAGTCATGAGTTCAAGCCCACATTGGGGGTAGAGCCTACACAAGAAATAAATTAATTGAAAAAAGAATAAAAGGTAACACAAGAGAATGTCTTATGACTTGGGGATAAGAAAGTACTTCTTAAACAAGATACAAAATATCCAAACCATAAAAGAAAGGATGGATAATTTTAACTACATTAAAGAGCATCCGTACACCAAATGACATCATAGAGACAAAAGGCAAGTCATAAACTGAGAAAGATGCTCACAACATGTATAACTGAATTATTACCCAGCACATATAAAGAATTCTGCTGACTTGATAAAGAATTACAAGCCAAAAGAAAGATGAACAAAAATACACAAACAGGCATTTTCCCAGGAAGAAGACAACCATGACCATAATCATATGAAAAGTTGCTCAACTTCATTTGTAATCAAAGACCTATAAATTGGAACCATGATAAAAGACCATTTCACATCCACCACTGGGAGGCTCCCAAGGATGTAGGTAGAACTCTCATTCACTGCTGCTGGGTACCATATTGTTTAGCCAGTGGCAAAAGTAAGCAAGTTAAAGATGCACAGGTCTCTTCAAAATACACCCAGGAGCAGCAGTACTCAAACACTCTATAATTTCACACTATTTATATGCTTAAAAATTATTGAGGAACTTGAAGAGCTTTTGTTTATGTGGTTTATACCCATTGGATGTTTGCCATATCAAAAATTAAAACTAAGTAAGTTTTTAATATGTACTAATTTCTTTTAAAATTAACAATAATCATTCCCATTTCATGCTAACATAGATAACATTTTTAAAGAAAAACAATATATCTTTTCAATAGTGGAAAAGTGGCATTGCTTTAGTTTTTACAAATGCTTTTAATGTCTAACAGTTGAAGACAGCTGGATTCCAATATCTGCTGATACATTCAGTCTATTGTCATACACTGTTTTGGTTGAAGTATGAGAAGAAAATCCAACCTCATTCAGATAAGGAATTGGAAAAAAAACTTATATTTCAGATAACTGGATATGCTTTCTTGGTTTCATACCAAAACTTGATAAATGACAGTCCATTAAAGATTATTTGTAATGTGCAATCTGAAACCTTATCAATGAAATTTTCATAGTCATTAAAATCCACCAAACTGTCTTTCACTAAACCAGGGGTGATTTTGTAACACATTGGTGCATTGGTCATGTGGAAAATGCTAAGTCCCTGAGTTATGGAAACCTCCCAAAGGAATATTTAGGAGAGAATGACAGTGAAAAAGGCAAATAATGCTTTAGTATTGTTATGAAAATAGTTTTGACCTTATAGACCCCCTGAAAGTGTCTGGGAACCAACAGTCATCCCCAGACCAATGTGGAGAACCATGCCATATAGAACGTCTTGCAGGCATGCACCAGGCAATGGAATGTCCACAGCAGCCATGTTGTAACAAGGAAGCCATGGTGATGAACCAGGTACTCATCAAGACTTCAATAGAAAAATAAAGTGTGGTAAATACACTCAATAGAATATTACATAAAATAAGAAAAGTAAGCAGCTACAGCTGTATCCATCAATATAGATGAATCTCCAACATTTAATGATGAGCAAAAGAAATTAAACACAAGAGAATACATAGAGGGAGGACTATCCCAGGCTCACAAATTTCAAAATAAAGACAAAAAGTAACTAACATATTGTAGGGATGCACACATTGGGAAACATAAGATATTATTAACTCAATGTTCCAAGTGGTAGGCACATTTCTTGGGGAGGGTAATAGCAAATATCAATAATCTCCTGCCTCTGAATCTGGTAGGGACAGGAAGGGGAGGTACATAAGTGTCTGTTTTAGTATTATTCTTTAAATTGTGTAGGGGTGGGTGTGTGGGGGTGTGGGTGTGTGTGTTCACTCTCTTACATAAATGGTATATTTCATAATTTTAAAAATACTGTTGAGGATGAGAAAAGAATTTAAAAATGAGAGAAGACAAGACAGATGAGTATTAGCCCAGTGAGAACTACTGCTCCCTGAGCCCATTTCACCCTGCTACCTGTCTTCTTGACAGTTCTCCCCTTCACCTGTCATCCTTTTGAGTAAGCCATTAGTAAATGTGTGAACCCTGGCTGTTTTGAGGATAATTGAATCTTTGGCAAAACTGAGGGTATCTTTCCCTGGCAAATGAGCATCCCCTCAAGAACCCAGCTCTGACCTCACCCTGGTCCTCTCGGTCATGGCTTATCCCACTGCCACGGGTCTGAGTCTTCCCTGCTTCAGGGTGAGGGCCCAAGGACAGGGCCCATGGCAAGTGCCCAGAAGGTCTGGGTAATGACAGTGGGGGCTGAGAAGCCTCAGGAGTCCTGCATGGTCACAGGGATAAATGTGTCCAAGGTACCACCTTGCCCACAGGCCCTATATGATAGACACTAGCCAAGGGTGACCCACACCTGTAAGCCCCAGCCTGGGGGTGCATAGCACTAATTCCACCCACTTCCTGCCCACTGGGGAGGCAAATGGAAGGACGGAGGTTTGAATAACAAGCCTAAGCCTACTCTATTCATGACAAAGGAAATGACAAGCAAATACTGAAAGTTTGTCATTGGTCACAGGACATTGTCATGTCTCTCAAAGTTCTGCAGCATACCAGAGATCATAGCCCCATAGTTGAAACCACTGACATAACAATTATGTGTGTCTATTTTTATCTGTCCAACCAAGGTTTGCTACATGTTACCATGGCAGGCACTGTGGTGGTGGTAAGGACATGGTGGTGGCAGAGATAGGTCCCATGGCTTCAGAGCTGTTCTCACTGTGCCCTAGCTGCCTGTGTCAAATGCCCTTAGATGAACTGTGGTGAGGTTTAGAAGAGAGGCAGAGACACTGCAGGGGGAGCATGCACAGGCACTCACCCATAGTGAGTATCAGAACACTCAACTGTACTCAGTCCTGCTCCCTGAGGCCCTGCTGTAGAGCCCCCTCTACATAGCTTTACTTTTCACCCAGTACTGCCTTGTGGGCTACTGGGGATTTCCCAGCTTTGCCTTCACCTCTTTTCCCCTGACCCTTCCCTGGGTCTGGCTACCTTCAGTTCTCATTTAGCTGTCACCTCCTCCAGGCAGCCTTCCTTGTGCTCCCACCTCTCCATGCTTCTATCTATCCCACCATGTTATAAACCACATGGGAATTTCTTCATCTCTTCCATCTGTGCACTGAACATCCTGTATCCCTAGCATTAAGCACAGGGTCTGGCACAGCCTAGTTGTGAAATCACTTTTAAATGACATAGGAATGGAGGGAGGGACCTTTAATCTGCTCTGGATCTTTCCTAGATCTTTCTGGATCTTTTGCCTAGCTGAGTCTTGGCATAAAGATATGTGCTTGCTCTTCTCCCAGGGTACTAGATGCCAAACTGGTGGGCTCTGTGTGAAGGTGGTAAGGAAGACAAAAGCTCTCAATGCTGTCAGAGGTTAAATTATGTGGTCCTGGCCCATAGAGGCCACAAACTTAAAATCTGAGATCAGATATCTGCCCCCAAGACTGCCCATGAGGCCTGACAGAGCAGCCAGGATCCCAGCCTACTGCCTCTGAGCATGACCAAGCCTGTGTCAAGGAAGACAACTGCCTCCAGGTGCTCAGGGAACACAGGCACAGGGGCCATCCAATGGGGGCAGGTGAAAGATACACCAAAGGACTCAGCAGCCACTCTTGGTCCTTCTGGGGTCTCTACCATACCACACACATTGGGTTGCATGGCATTTGATGACTTTGTGACAAGTCTCCAATTTCATTCTCTCTGGTGTAGCTCAGAACGTAGGTGGTAGAGTCTCAAAAGCAACACAGGGGTGGTTAATTTTATATGTTAACTTGGTGAGCCCAAACCTTATTCCAATGCTTCTGTGAGAGGGTTTTTGGATGAGATCATCATCTAAATAAATGGGCTGAAATTATGGAAAGAGCCTAAATGTCCATCAACTGATGAATGGATAAAGAAATTGTGGTTTATATACACAATGGAATACTACGTGGCAATGAGAAAAAGTGAAATATGGCCTTTTGTAGCAATGTGGATGGAACTGGAGAGTGTGATGCTAAGTGAAATAAGCCATACAGAGAAAGATAGATACCATATGGTTTCACTCTTATGTGGATCCTGAGAAACTTAACAGAAACCCATGGGGGAGGGGAAGGAAAAAAAAAAGAGGTTAGAGTGGGAGAGAGCCAAAGCATAAAAGACTCTTAAAAACTGAGAACAAACTGAGGTTTGATGGGGGGTGGGAGGGAGGGGAGGGTGGGTGATGGGTATTGAGGAGGGCACCTTTTGGGATGAGCACTGGGTGTTGTATGGAAACCAATTTGACAATAAATTTCATATATTAAAAATAATAAAATAAAATAAAGACACACACACTAAATAAATAAATAAATAAATAAATAAATAAGTGGGCTGTAAGTAAAGATTGCCCTCCATAAAGTGAGATGGAGTCAAAGGCCCAAATAGAACAAAAGACTGACCTCCACCGATGAGAGAGAAATCTGCAGTTGCCAGTCTTCACACTCCAACTGTACTTCCATTTTCCTGGGCCTCCAGCCTACCAGCCTACCCTGTAGATATTGGATTTGCCAACCTCCTTAAACACAGGAGTCAATTCTTCAAAATAAGAATTTATCTATATCTATATCTATATCTATATCTATATCTTTATCTATCTAAACAGAAATCCTTGACCTATTTGCTAGGATCTCAGGGCAAGAAGCAGCCTCTCTGGGCCTGAACTAGCTCACCTGTTATATGGGGGTAAGAATCCCACAGCTTCATAGGGGTTGTTTCCTGAAAATTAAGTGAGATAACAGGTATAAAGGACATCGATCAAAAGTGATACGCAATAAATGTTACAGCCAGAGCTGGAAAAAGCAGAAGAGGGGTGAGAATGAGGGAGGGTATGGGGGAGATGAGAGGAGGACAGGGGGAGCTCATTCCTTACTTGGGGATGACATTGAGGGAAGGCTCCCTTACCTTCTCCTTGCAGTAGATTTTTTCATCTCTCCCACATTGGACAATCACCATCCCTTTCTGAAGAAACAAAAGTGGCCTGGCCTTCCTCTTGGGAGAATGAGGGGAAAACTCTGCCTGTTGGAAGCTGATGAGTCCCCAACAGCAAAGGGAAGACCCAGACCTCAATTGATGTCCTAATACCTTGCTGTTTTATATCCCCAAGTGAGAAATGAAGGGCACCTTACTCAACCCTTAAGTGGCACTTCTGGAGGGAACTAGGAAGTGGTTTCAATATGTAGTCCCAGTACAACAAGGGGGTTACAGGGGAGCAGGGGGCCAGATGGGGTTAAGGGGGGGAGCAGGGGGCCAGAGTTGAGGACGTTGCTCAGCAGTGTGAAGTGGCAATGTCTCCTGTTGATGTGGCCACTTGAGCACAACTGGGTCAAAACACCTGCATCGAGCCTCCTGCTCTATGTCTTTGCTGTTTATAATCCTACATTTTTTAATTAATTCATCAGCATGGTCACTTTCCATGTCATTAAATATTCCTGAAAAACTTGCTTGTAATGGCTACATAATTAATCATCACCTAAATGTAGCATAATTAATATAACCATTTCTCTATTGTTGGACTATTTCAACATTTCCAATTTTTTACTATCATAGATAATGCTGCAGTGAAAACCAACATATGTAAATCTTTTATTGCATCTTTGATTATTTTTTAGCATAGATACTGAATCCAGGATTACTAAATCCAAAGGTATGAGTGAATTAAGTTTGGGGTACATAATGTCAAGCAGCTTAAAAGAAAAGGTCATTAATGCAGTTCCTGGCTGGCTCAGTTGATAGAGCATGTGACTCTTATCTTAGGGTCATGAGTTCAAGTCCCACGTTGGAGGTAGAGCTTACTTTAAAAAAAAGTCATAACCAATTTATACTCTTATGGTTGTGTTTGAGAATGTTCTTTACATTGTGTTTTTGTCTTTTTGATAGACAAAGATATTCTATTCCTTCAATATTTTTTTATTATTATTGAAGAGGAATATTTCCCAGAAGCTTCAAGCTAGTTGTTTCCTGTTGTGACTTGTTTGTTGGATTCACTCTATCTGTATATCCCTCTGTTCATTGATCAATATGAGCTTTGACATGTTAAAAAACACTATACTTCTGACCTCCAACTGCACCACAAATACTTACTTTCAGTGTGCACTTGCCTTTAAGTTTTGTTTATGCCTTTTCTGAAGCATAAAGTTTGCTTTTAATTTCTAAATACTTAAATTATACCATATTTTTTCTTGTGTGCTTATTTTTTATGTCTTATGCTACAAAAACTTACCCTGCCACAGATTATGTAAAATATTCACCACAATATCTTGATATATTTATGTTTTCATTTTTACACATAAATCTTAATTCCATCTAGAATTAATTTTGGTATATGATTTGATGTATGACTTCACCTTCATTTATCCCAATGGTTAGCAAATTTTCCCAGTACCATCATTTATGGGAAATTCCTTACTCTTACCACTGGTTTGAAATGCCAACTTTACCATAAACTGTGTGTGTATGTGTGTGTGTGTGTGTGTGTGTGTGTGTGAATGTGTGTGTGCGTGTAACAAATAAATTTCTAAGTTTCTGCATATAAAGCACACACATGTTTCTAACTTTCTATCCATCACTATAGTTTCTCTGGTCTATTACTAGTAATACCATTTTATTGATTGTAATTTTATGAGCCATTTCATATTGAGAAGATATATCTCCCTCTAAACTATTTTCTCAAGATTGTCTTGATTCTTTTCATTTATCACTTTCTCTAGAAGAACTCATATTTTTGGGAAAAAATCCCTAATAACAAACATTTTCTTGATAGTAATTACTATTCCTAATAAGTTATTGGATAGTTTCTCTTGGGCTTCCACAGTACACAGTCATGTTATCTGTAACTGATGAAAGCAACTCACAGAGCCATGTCTGTGCTCTGGTTGATGGAGATGCCACTCAGTATCCATCAGTTTGTTTTCACCCACATTAGTGATGGTGTTTACATGGTATTTGAAGATCTAATACAAAGAAAGCAGATCCTTTTAAAATCATATTTTTTTTTAAATTTTTTTTCAACGTTTTTTATTTATTTTTGGGACAGAGAGAGACAGAGCATGAACGGGGGAGGGGCAGAGAGAGAGGGAGACACAGAATCGGAAACAGGCTCCAGGCTCCGAGCCATCAGCCCAGAGCCTGACGCGGGGCTCGAACTCACGGACCGCGAGATCGTGACCTGGCTGAAGTCGGACGCTTAACCGACTGCGCCACCCAGGCGCCCCTTAAAATCATATTTTTAAGACAGAAGTCAGTCACCCAATATTCAGAATGACAATTTTCATGTCTGTATTTCATACTAGATTATGAGAATTTTGAGACCAAAAACTATGTCCTGTGTCCTTGATACACATTAGGCACTCAATAAATATTTGATGAAGCCAAGATATGAGGAGAGGAGGAAGAGAGGGAGGGAAGGGGACAGGAGAGTTTTGCATAGGATTCCTGCACAGAATCCCACAGCTTCACTTGTAAAAATGATAGAAATTTCAATCTTCCATAAGGTTGCTATTCACTTAATTATATAGATGTTTCCTTACATAAACGTGTTTATAAATGGATATTTTGTTATATATATATGCATATAATTTATTGTCAAATTGGTATCCATACAACACCCAGTGCTCATCCCAACAGGTGCCCTCCTCAATGCCCATCACCCACTTTCCCTTCTCCCCCCACCCCCCCCATCAACCCTCAGTTTGTTCTCAGTATTTAAGAGTTTCTTATGGTTTGCCTCCTTCCCTCTCTGTAACTTTTTCCCCTCTTCCCCTCCTCCCTGGTCTTCTGTTAAGTTTCTCAGGATCCACGTATGAGTGAAAACGTGTGGTATCTGTCTTTCACTGCCTGACTGATTTCACTTAGCATAATACTCTCCAGTTCCATCCACGTTGCTACAAATGGCCAGATTTCATTTTTTCTCATTGTCAAGTAGTATTCCATTGTATATATAAACCACATCTTTTTATCCATTCGTCAGTTGATGGACATTTAGGCTCTTTCCATAATTTGGCTATTGTTGAAAGTGCTGCTAAAAACATTGGGGTACAAGTGCCCCTATGCATCAGCACTCCTGTATCCATCCCTTGGGTAAATTCCTAGCACTGCTATTGCTGGGTTATAGGGTAGATCTATTTTTAATTTTTTGAGGAACTTCCACACTGTTTTTCCAGAGCAGCTGCACCAGTTTGCACTCCCACCAACAGTGCAAGAGGGTTCCCATTTCTCCACATCCACGCCAGCATCTATAATCCTCTGATTTGTTAATTTTAGTCACTCTGACCGGTGTGAGGTGATATCTCAGTGTGGTTTTGATTTGTATTTCCCTGATGAGGAGTGACATTGAGCACCGTTTCATGTGCCTGTTGTCCATCTGGATGTTTTCTTTAGAAAAGTGTCTGCTCGTGTCTTCTGCCTATTTCTTCGCTGGATTATTTGTGTTTTGGGTGTGGAGTTTGGTGAGTTCTTTATAGATTTTGGATACTAACCCTTTGTCTGATATGTCATTTGCAAATATCTTTTCCCATTATGTCAGTTGCCTTTTAGTTTTGTTGATTGCTTCCATTGCAGTGCAGAAGCTTTTTATCTTCATGAGGTCCCAATAGTTCATTTTTGCTTTTAATTCCCTTGCCTTTGGAGAGGTGTTGAGTAAGAAGTTGCTGTGGCTGATCTCAGAGAGGTTGTTGCCTGCTTTCTCCTCTAGGGTTTTTGATGGTTTCCTGTCTCACATTCAGGTCCTTCATCCTTTTTGGGTTTATTTTTGTGAATGGTGTAAGAAAGTGTTCTAGTTTCATTCTTATGCATGTTGCTATCCAGTTCTCCCAGCACCATTTGCTAAAGAGACTGTCTTTTTTCCATTGGATATTCTTTCCTGTTTTGTCAAAGATTAGTTGGCCATACATTTGTGGGTCCAATTCTGGAGTCTCTATTCTATTCCACTGGTCTATGTGTCTGTTTTTGTTCCAAAACCATACTGTCTTGATGATTACAGCTTTGTAGTAGAGGCTAAAGTTTGGGATCGTGATGCCTCCTGCTTTGGTCTTCTTCTTCAATATTACCTTGGCTATTTGGGGTCTTTTGTGGTTCCATACAAATTTTAGGATTGTTTGTTCTAGCTTTGAGAAGAATGCTTGTGCAATTTTGATTGGGATTGCATTGAATGTGTAGATTGCTTTGGGTAGTATTGACATTTTAACAATATTTATTCTTCCAATCCATGAGCATGGAATGTTTTTCCATTCTTTTTGTGTCTTCTTCCATTTCCCTCATAAGTTTTCTATAGTTTTCAGCATACAGATCATTTACATCTTTGATTACGTTTATTCCTAGGTATTTTATGGTCCTTGGTGCAGTTGTAAATGGGATCAGTTTCTTGATTTCTCTTTCTGTTGCTTCATTGTTGGTGTATATGAATGCAACTGATTTCTGTACATTAATTTTGTATCCTGAAACTTTGCTGAATTCATGTATCAGTTCTAGCAGACTTTTGGTGGAGTCTATTGGATTTTCCATGTATAATATCATGTCATCTGCAAATATCATGTCATCATTTCCTTTTGATTTCCTTTTGTCTGATTGCTGATGCTAGAACTTCCAACACTATGTTAAACAATAGTGGTGAGAGTGGACATTTCTGTCATGTTCCTGATCTCAGGGGGAAATCCATTGGTTTTTCCCCATTGAGGATGATATTAGCTGTGGGCTTTTCATAAATAGCTTTTATGATGTTTAAGTATGTTCATTCTATCCTGACTTTCTTAAGGGTCTTTATTAAGAAAGGACTGTATTTTGTCAAATGGTTTTTCTGCATCTATTGACAGGATCATATGGTTCTTTTCTTTTATTAATGTGATATATTACATTGATTGATTTGTGAATACTGAACCAGCCCTGCAGCCCAGGAATGAATCCCACTTGATCATGCTGAATAATTCTTTTTATATGCTGTTGAATTCGATTTGCTAGTATCTTGTTGAGAAATTTTGCGTCCATATTCATCAGGGATATTGGCCCATAGTTCTCTTTTTTGCTGCATCTCTGTCTGGTTTTGGAATCAAAGTAATACTGGCTTCATAGAATGAGTCTGGAAGTTTTCCTTCCCTTTCTATTTTTTGGAATAGCTTGAAAAGGATAGGTATTATCTCTGCTTTAAATGCCTGGTAGAATTCTCCAAGGAAGCCATCTGGTTCTGGACTTTATTTGTTGGGAGATTTTTGATAACTGATTCTGTTTCTTTACTAGTTATGCATCTGTTCAAATTTTCTATTTCTTCCCATTTCAGCTTTGGAAATGTGTAGGTGTTTAGGAATTTGTACATTTCTGCCAGGTTGTCCAGTTTGTTGGCATATAATTTTTTGTAGTATTCCCTGATAATTGCTTGTATTTCTGAGGGATTGGTTGTAATAATTCCATTTTCATTCATGATTTTATCTATTTGGGTCCTCTCCCTTTTCTTTTTGAGAAGCTTGGCTAGAGGTTTGTCAATTTTCTTTATTTTTTCAAAAAACCAACTCTTGGTTTCATTGATCTGCTCTTCCGGTTTTTTAGATTCTATATTATTTATTTCTGCTCTGATCTTTATTATCTCTCTTCTTCTGCTGGGTTGGAGGTGCCTTTGCTGTTCTGCTTCTATTTCCTTTAGGTGTGCTGTTAGATTTTGCATGGGGATTTTTCTTGTTTCTTGAGATAGGCTTAGATTGCAATGTATTTTCCTCTCAGGACTGCCTTCGCTGCATCCCAAAGCGTTTGGATTGTGTTTTCATTTTCATTTGTTTCTATATACTTTTTAAATTTCTTCTCTAATTGCCTGATTGACCCATTCATTCTTTAGTAGGGTGTTCTTTAACTTCCATGCATTTGGAGGTTTTCCAGACTTTCTTCTGTGGTTGATTTAAAGTTTCATAGCATTGTGATGTTAAAATGTGCATGGTATGATCTCAATTCTTTTATACTTATTAAGGGCTGTTTTGTGACCCAGTATGTGATCTATCTTGGATAATCTTCCATATGCACTTGAGAAGAAAGTATATATTCCATTGCTTTGAGATACAGAGTTCTAAATATATCTGTCAAGTCCATCTGATCCAATGGACTGATTCAGGACCATTGTTTCTATATTGATTTTCTGTCTAGATGATCTGTCCATTGTTGTAAGTGGGGTATTAAAGTCCCCTGTAATTACCACCTACTTACCAATAAGGTTGCTTATATTTGTGATTAATTATTGTCTATAATTGGGGGCTCCCAAATTCAGCACATAGACATTTATAATTGTTACCTCTTCCTGATGGAGAGACCCTGTAATCATTATATAATGCCCTTCTTCATCTCTTGTTACAGCCTTTAATTTAAAGTCCAGTTTGCCTCATATAAGTATGGCTACTCCAGCTTTCTTTTCACTTCCAGTACCATGATAGATAGTTCTCCATTCCCTCACTTTCAATCTGAAGGTGTCCTCAGGTCTAAAATGAGTCTCTTGGAGACAGTAAATACATGGGTCTTGTTTTTTATCCATTATGATACCCTATGTCTTTCTGTTGGAGCATTTAGCCCATTTACATTCAGTGTTATTATTGAAAGATACGGGTTTAGAGTCATTGTGATGTCTGTAGGTTTCATGCTTGTAGTGATATCTCTGGTCCTTTGTGGTCCTTGCAGAATCCCCCTTAGGATCTCTTGTAGGGCTGGTTTAGTGGTGACGAATTCCTTCAGTTTTTGTTTGTTTGGAAAAACCTTTATCTCTCCTTCTATTCTGAATGACAGACTTGCTGGATAAAGGATTCTTGGCTGCATATTTTCTCTATTCATCACATTGAAGATTTCCTGCCATTCCTTTCTGGCCTGCCAAGTTTCAGTAGATAGGTCTGCTACTACCTTTTCATGTCTACCTTTGTGTGTTAAGGCCCATTTATCCCTAGCTGCTTTCAGAATTCTCTCTTTATCCTTGTATTTTGCCAGTTTCACTATATGTCATGCAGAAGATCGATTTGTTTCATCTGAAGGGAGTTCTTGTGCCTCTTGGATTTCGATGCCTGTTTCCTTCTCCAGATTGGGTAAGTTCTCAGCTATTATTTGTTCAAGTACACCTTCAGACCCTTTCTCTCTCTTCTTCTTCTTTTGGAATTCCTATGATATGGATATTGTTCCATTTGATTGTATCACTTAGTTCTCTAATTCTCCCCTCATACTCCTGGATTTTTTTTATCTCTCTTTTTCTCAGCTTTCTCTTTTTCCATAATTTTATCTTCTAATTCACCTATTCTCCCCTCTGCCTCTTCAATGTGTGCTGTGGCCTCCTCCATTTTATCTTACACCTCATTTATAGCATTTTTTAATTCATCATGACTATATTTTAGTCCCTTGATCTCTGTAGCAATAGATTCTCTGCTGTTCTTTATGCTTTTCTTAAGCCCAGCAATTAATTTTATGACTATTATTCTAATGTTTTGTTCAGTTATATTGCTTAAATCGGTTTTGATTAATTCATCAGCTGTTGCTACTTCCTGGAATTTCTTTTAAGGGAGAATTCTTCCATTTCGTCATATTGGCTAGTTTTCTGTCCCTTTTGCATTTTAAAAGCTTGGTGTGTGCTCTGCACCTGCGAGCACTGCTATATTAAAGGAGAGTCATACACTGTCCAGGGCCTGGCCCTACAGGAGGTGTTTTTTCAGAGATTGTTACTTGTTCTCTGTTGTTGTGACTTTGGTTATTTTATTACCCTACTTGTAGTGATATTTTGAACCCTGCATCAGGTGTGCTTTGCTTTGTTCCTTGGACTAGCCCTATAAAGGAAAACAGATAGACAAACAGGGGACAAAAACATGCAAACACACAAATAACACAAACAAATAAACAAATAAAAAACTAAGGACTAAAAATAAAAAAACCAAAAACACTGACTGTAAGTAAAGAAGAGGGTGGAGGCGGTGCTGATGGAAGAGCACATACAAAGAGAGAAATGACAGGAGTGGGGAGCAGTGGGGGGGCAGGGAGAAAAAATAAACATTGATTAGGCAGAGAGACTGAAAGACTCAATCCAGAGAGAGAGAGGAAAATAAAGAAGGAGGCGGGGAAAATGAAACGAAGATAAAGTTAACCAGATGGAGAAACTATAGGACTTGATTATTCCAGACAGAAAGGAGTGTAAAGAAGGAGGTGTAGAACATGTGTCAAGACAATGGATTAAATATGTCTGTTTAGACAGACCAATAACCAGAGTAACCAGCTGAGGGGAGGGAAGAGATAAGGAGGAGAAATGGTAGGGGGGAGAGAATATATCTCTATATCCAGAATTGACCTAGAGTTAATCCAGGCAATGCTGCATCACTTGTCAGGAGGAGCTGTCCACAGGGTCTGTGCCACTCAGGTGGATATGCAGTTACCCAGTGCTAAGGGTCATGGTTTGGCGTAATCTGGACCCACCTCCACTATGGGCCCTGGGACTGATCCTTGAGGCCCAGCCTTGGTGGTGGGGGGTTGGGGGGGAATGGTGATTCCCCAGTCTCTTCACCACAGAGCTGGACCTAGTGGACTCAGTTTGAGTCGTCCTCACTATGCTATGGGCACAGACGGGGCAGTCCTTCTCACTCCACCAACTCCCCTGACCCCTGACCCTGCACTTGGCTGGGATGCAAAGTCCTGCTCTATGGGCTCTGGCACTGGGGAAGCGCCTCTCAGTGTGGCCGATATGTGGTCCTGGCTGGCTTTGTCTGTGCCACCACACTTCAGGGAGGACCACCTTCTACTGCGGACTGAAAGCTGCCGCCCTCGCCACAAGCCCCCAGGGTGGTGGATGCAGGCAGACTTTGTCTTTTCCCACAGCACTCCAGGGAGACAGCAACCTATTCTTCCTGAAGACTGTACCCTCAACTCAGCCACTGAGCCCAGGGGTGGTGGACACAGGAAGGTTTTGTACTATTGTGCAGCCCTCCAGGGAGGGAACCCCTTTTCCCAATTGCAGACTGAGCCCCTCACCTACCACCGCACCCAGGCCCCTGGATCACCTCCTCCGCAGGTGCACAAACAGGGAGTCAGCTCCAGTCCAAAGAAAGCCCAGCAGTTAGAGATTGGATCCCTCTCAGTCTCAGTCCAAGGTCTTTCTCCTGTCCAGATATGGTCCTACACTTCCCTAGCCACTCTTTCTCTTCCATTTGTCTCTCCACAGAAGGGGGGTTCCTCTCCTCCATGCCCATGTGGACTTTTTTTTATCTCCCCCATTTTGCAGTTACCCACCTATCTTTTTTCCTGCTTTCCCATTTTCTTCCTAGTAGATTCAGTCTCTTTTCCTCCCAGGCTTTGGTGTTCAAAGTCCTGTGGCTTCTATACTTCTTTGTTTGAGAGACATGGGAAGTATGGATCCCCCTACTTCTCCACCATGTTGGCCCCTTATAAATGGATATTTTGATCAATGCCTAATTTTAGAACCCTCCAAGACCTTTTATTTTCTTGAGTACAGTCTGTATAAAACACATCAATGGTACAATTCCAGAACTTCACAGGGCATGTTTTCTAGAGGGAACCCTGCCCACAGTGGAGAGACAGTGAAAACAGGAAGGATGCAGGGATTGTGGGTGGAGACTGTGAGCTGTGTTTCTGGGGGATCCTCCATTCCTGGACTTAACGTGTTGGTAGAAAAGCACCAGACCACAGTTTGAGGGACTCCATCTCCAATCCATGAAGTACTATATGCAAAAGGCCTAAGATAGGGCCTAACATCTAAATAGCACATAGTTGTTTCTGTCTGGTGGGGAGATTCCAACATGGGAGAGAAATAAGGGGACCTGAAGTTCCCTCATCCCTCAAACACAGCAGTGTTGAGGCTGAAGGGCTTTGAATTCCAAGTGTCCAGGCACCAGAGTGACACAGACGTCTCTAGGGACCCACGGGGATAACCTGGTGGGCCACAGGTGTGTGACTGTGAACTGAAAGAGATAAAATGGGCTGCATAGGCACAGAGGGTAAAAACAAAGGGAAGAGAAAGAGAGTCTGAAGAAGCGTAGGAATGTATCTGGACAAGAGAAACCACAGAACAGGGCAGAGAAAGATCCAATCTCTAACTGCCAGGCTTCCTCCAGACTGGGGCTGGGTGCCCTGTTTGTGCACCTAGGGAGGAGGAGAGCCCTCTCTGGGCTCTGTAACTAGTTCAGAGACACAGCCCACAGTCGGAGAAAGAAATCCACCCCCTGGAGTGCTATGGGAATAAGGTATATAACCATTTAAAGGACAAAGACTGCCTGCACCTGACAGCCAGAGGCAATATATCAGCAGCACAGAGCAGCATTCCCCCAGTACCAGGGCACATGGAGAAGGACCCATTAAGGCATCAGGGTTTAATACCAGCTGAGTGCCAGGGAGGTGCAGGACTTCGCAAAGCAGGACAAACAGCCTCATTTGTGCCCACCACACTGCAAGGACAGCCTGAACACAGTGGTTTGGGACACCTGGTCCATGAAGGAGAAACTGGGGTGTTGCCATTTTTCTCACCATCACCAACAAAGTGGGGCTTCAGAGAATGGACATCCAGACCACAGTGGAGGCAGGACCTGCCTACACCAAACCACCCCCCTCCATGCCTGGTAACTGCATATATACTAGAGCGGGATTGACACTGACAAACCAGACAGCCTCTCGTCCAGACCAGCACAGCCACCAGTATGTATGTATGTATGTATGTATATATATATTTTTTAATGTTTTCTCCTTATTTCTTCCCTCCTCTAGTCGTTATTCTGCTTGTTGGTTTGTTTAAGAAGACATACTTAATCTATTCTCTTTATACCTGTTCTATATCTCCTTCTTGATTTTTCCCTCTCTCTCTCTTTGGATTAAGCCTTAGAGATTCTCTACCTGGTCAGTTTTCCTTTCTTTTCTTTTTCCCCACCCCTGTCATATCTCTGTCTGTATGGGATACGGCCTCTTTCATCAACAATGCCACCACCCCATTGTTTTGCTGTAGTAGGTGTTTTTGTTTTTGTTTTTTCTCTGTTTTTTTAGTTTGTTTGTATGTTTGTTTTCTATTCCAGGGCTACTACAGAGAAAAACTCAGAGCAAACCAGGTGGAGGTACAACACATCACAACCAGTAGGGAGATAAATCAACCAAAGACACAACAACAGAGAGCAAGTAACACTCTCAAGAAAAACACCTCTTGAAGGGCCAGGTCCTGGATGGTGTATGACCCCCTCTTTAATATAGTAGTGCTCACAGGTGCAGGGCACATAACAAGTTTTTTAAATACATAAGGACAGAAAACTAGCCAAAATTATGGAACAGAAAAATTCTCTTCAAAAGAAATTCCAGGAAGAAATGACCAAAACAGATATAAAAAACATAACTGAAGTGTTATGCTAAGTGAAATAAGTCATACAGAGAAACACAGATACCATATGTTTTCACTCTTATGTGGATCCTGAGAAACTTAACAAAAGACCATGGGTGGGGGGGAGGGGAAAAAAAGTTACAGAGAGGGAAGGAGGCAAACCATAGGAGACTCTTAAAAACTCAGAATAAACTGAGGGTTTATGGGGTGGGGGTGAGAGGGAGGGGAAAGTGGGTGATGGGCATTGAGGAAGGCACCTTTTGGGATGAGCACTGGGTGTTGTATGCAAGCCAATTTGACAATAAAATTCATATTTAAAAAAAGAAAAGAAAAAAAGGATTATAAAACACTATACAAATAATAATGAAATATGACTAATAAGAATGATTCACAATTATATTTTTGTGATAATAAATTGGTATTCTATTGAAAAAAAAGACATACATACAAACATATACAATTATATAAGCAGTACTTTAATCACAAACTTGATTAGACCTACAAATTAAAAGCAAGGCATTAAATGAAGACTGTAATAGGGAGATTTAAAAAAAATAACTGAACAAGAATTTAGAATGATACTTATAAGATTAATTACTGGGCTTGAAAAAAACATAGAAGGCAGCAGAGAATCTATTGCTGCATAGATCAAGAAACTAAGAGGGGAGAGGGAAGATGGCGGCGTAGGAGGACGCTGGGCTCACCGCGCGTCCTGCTGATCACTTAGATTCCACCTACACCTGCCTAAATAACCCAGAAAACCGCCAGAGGATTAGCAGAACGGAGTCTCCGGAGCCAAGCGCAGACCAGACGAGAGGCCCACAGAAGTGGGTAGGAAGGGCGGCGAGGCGGTGCGCGCTCCACGGACTGGCGGGAGGAGGCCGGGGCAGAGGGGCGGCTCGCTGGCCAAGCAGAGCCCCCGAGTCTGGCTGGCAAAAGCGGAGGGGCCGGGCAGACTGTGTTCCGACAGCAAGCGCGACTTAGCGTCTGGGAGGTCATAAGTTAACAGCTCTGCTCAGAAAGCGGGAAGGCTGGAAGACAAAGGGAGGGAGAGCTGCTGAGCCCCTGGATGACAGAGCTCAGTTTGGTGGGGAACAAAGGCGCTCGCCAGTGCCATCTCCCCCGCCCATCCCCCAGCCAAAATCCCAAAGGGAACCAGTTCCTGCCAGGGAACTTGCTTGCTCCGCGCAAACACCCAACTCTGTGCTTCTGCGGAGCCAAACCTCCGGCAGCGGATCTGACTCCCTCCCGCTGCCACAGGGTCCCTCCTGAAGTGGATGACCTAAGGAGAAGCCAGCTAAGCCTGCCCCTCCTGCCCCCGTGCACCTTGCCTACCCACCCCAGCTAATACGCCAGAGCCCCAGCAACACAAGCCTGGCAGTGTTCAAGTAGCCCAGACGGGCCACACCACCCCACAGTGACTCCCGCCCCTAGGAGAGGGGAAGAGAAGGCACACACCAGTCTGACTGTGGCCCCAGCAGTGGGCTGGGGGCAGACATCAGGTTGGACTGCGGCCCCGCCCACCAACTCCAGTTATACACCACAGCACAGGGGAAGTGCCCTGCAGGTCCTCACCACTCCAGGGACTATCCAAAATGACCAAACGGAAGAATTCCCCTCAGAAGAATCTCCAGGAAATAACAACAGCTAATGAACTGATCAAAAAGGATTTAAATAATATAACAGAAAGTGAATTTAGAATAATAGTCATAAAATTAATCGGTGGGCTTGAAAATAGTATAGAGGATAGCAGAGAATCTCTTGCTACAGAGATCAAGGGACTAAGGAACAGTCACAAGGAGCTGAAAAGCGCTTTAAACGAAATGCAAAACAAAATGGAAATGACAACAGCTCGGATTGAAGAGGCAGAGGAGAGAATAGGTGAACTAGAAGATAAAGTTATGGAAAAATAGGAAGCTGAGAGAAAGAGAGATAAAAAAATCCAGGAGTATGAGGGAAAAATTAGAGAACTAAGTGATACACTAAAAAGAAATAATATACGCATAATTGGTATCCCAGAGGAGGAAGAGAGAGGGAAAGGTGCTGAAGGGGTATTTGAAGAAATTATAGCTGAGAACTTCCCTGAACTGGGGAAGGAAAAAGGCATTGAAATCCAAGAGACACAGAGAACTCCCTTCAGACGTAACTTGAATCGATCTTCTGCACGACATATCATAGTGAAACTGGCAAAATACAAGGATAAAGAGAAAATTCTGAAAGCAACAAGGGATAAACGTGCCCTCACATATAAAGGAAGACCTATAAGACTCGTGACTGATCTCTCTTTTGAAACTTGGCAGGACAGAAAGGATTGGCACGATATCTTCAGTGTGCTAAACAGAAAAAATATGCAGCCAAGAATCCTTTATCCAGCAAGTCTGTCATTTAGAATAGAAGGAGAGATAAAGGTCTTCCCAAACAAACAAAAACTGAAGGAATTTGTCCCCACTAAACCAGCCCTACAAGAGATCCTAAGGGGGATCCTGTGAGACAAAGTACCAGAGACATCACTACAAGCATAAAACATACAGACATCACAATGACTCTAAACCCGTATCTTTCTATAATAACACTGAATGTAAATGGATTAAATGTGCCCACCAAAAGACATAGGGTATAAGAATGGATAAAAAAACAAGACCCTATCTATTTGCTGTCTACAAGCGACTCATTTTAGATCTGAGGACACCTTTAGATTGAGAGTGAGGGGATGGAGAACTATTTATCATGCTACTGGAAGCCAAAAGAAAGCTGGAGTAGCCATACTTATATCAGACAAACTAGACTTTAAATTAAAGGCTGTAACAAGAGATGAAGAAGGGCACTATATAATAATTACAGGGTCTATCCATCAGGAAGAGCTAACAATTATAAATGTCTATGCGCCGAATACCAGAGCCCCCAAATATATAAAACAATTACTCATAAACATAAGCAACCTTATTGATAAGAATGTGGTAATTGCAGGGGACTTTAACACGCCACTTACAGAAATGGATAGATCATCTAGACACATGGTCAATAAAGAAACAAGGGCCCTGAAAGATACATTGGATCAGATGGACTTGACAGATATATTTAGAACTCTGCATCCCAAAGCAACAGAATATACTTTCTTCTCGAGTGCACATGGAACATTCTCCAAGATAGATCATATACTGGGTCACAAAACAGCCCTTCATAAGTATACAAGAATTGAAATTGTACCATGCATACTTTCAGACCACAATGCTATGAAGCTTGAAATCAACCACAGGAAAAAGTCTGGAAAACCTCCAAAAGCATGGAGGTTAAAGAACACCCTACTAACGAATGAGTGGGTCAACCAGGGAATTAGAGAAGAAATTAAAAAATATATGGAAACAAACGAAAATGAAAATACAACAATCCAAACGCTTTGGGATGCAGCGAAGGCAGTCCTGAGAGGAAAATACATTGCAATCCAGGCCTATCTCAAGAAACAAGAAAAATCCCCAATACAAAATCTAACAGCACACCTAAAGGAAATAGAAGCAGAACAGCAAAGGCAGCCTAAACCCAGCAGAAGAAGAGAAATCATAAAGATCAGAGCAGAAATAAACAATATAGAATCTAAAAAAACGGTAGAGCAGATCAACGAAACCAAGAGTTGGTTTTTTGAAAAATAAACAAAATTGACAAACCTCTAGCCAGGCTTCTCAAAAAGAAAAGGGAGATGACCCAAATAGATAAAATCATGAATGAAAATGGAATTATCACAACCAATCCCTCAGAGATACAAACAATTATCAGGGAATACTATGAAAAATTATATGCCAACAAATTGGACAACCTGGAAGAAATGGACAAATTCCTAAACACCCACACTCTTCCAAAACTCAATCAGGAGGAAATAGAAATCTTGAACAGACCCATAACCAGCGAAGAAACTGAATCGGTTATCAAAAATCTCCCAACAAATAACAGTCCAGGACCAGATGGCTTCCCAGGGGAGTTCTACCAGACGTTTAAAGCAGAGATAATACCTATCCTTCTCAAGCTATTCCAAGAAATAGAAAGGGAAGGAAAACTTCCAGACTCATTCTATGAAGCCAGGATTACTTTGATTCCTAAACCAGACAGAGACCCAGTAAAAAAAAGAGAACTACAGGCCAATATCCCTGATGAACATGGATGCAAAAATTCTCAATAAGATACTAGCAAATCGAATTCAACAGCATATAAAAAGAATTATTCACCATGATCAAGTGGGATTCATTCCTGGGATGCAGGGCTGGTTCAACATTCGCAAATCAATCAACGTGATACATCACATTAACAAAAAAAAAAAAGAGAAGAACCATATGATCCTGTCAATCGATGCAGAAAAGGCCTTTGACAAAATCCAGCACCCTTTCTTAATAAAAACCCTTGAGAAAGTCGGGATAGAAGGAACATACTTAAAGATCATAAAAGCCATTTATGAAAAGCCCACAGCTAACATCATCCTCAACGGGGAAAAACTGAGAGGTTTTTCCCTGAGATCAGGAACACGACAGGGATGCCCACTCTCACCGCTGTTGTTTAACATAGTGCTGGAAGTTCTAGCATCAGCAATCAGACAACAAAAGGAAATCAAAGGCATCAAAATTGGCAAAGATGAAGTCAAGCTTTCGCTTTTTGCAGATGACATGATATTATACATGGAAAATCCGATAGACTCCACCAAAAGTCTGCTAGAACTGATACATGAATTCAGCAAAGTTGCAGGATACAAAATCAATGTACAGAAATCAGTTGCATTCTTATACACTAACAATGAAGCAACAGAAAGACAAATAAAGAAACTGATCCCATTCACAATTGCACCAAGAAGCATAACATACCTAGGAATAAATCTAACCAAAGATGTAAAAGATCTGTATGCTGAAAACTATAGAAAGCTTATGAAGGTAATTGAAGAAGATATAAAGAAATGGAAAGACATTCCCTGCTCATGGATTGGAAGAATAAATATTGTCAAAATGTCAATACTACCCAAAGCTATCTACACATTCAATGCAATCCAAATCAAAATTGCACCAGCATTCTTCTCGAAACTAGAACAAGCAATCCTAAAATTCATATGGAACCACAAAAGGCCCTGAATAGCCAAAGTAATTTTGAAGAAGAAGACCAAAGCAGGAGGCATCACAATCCCAGACTTTAGCCTCTACTACAAAGCTGTCATCATCAAGACAGCATGGTATTGGCACAAAGCAGACACATAGACCAATGGAATAGAATAGAAACCCCAGAACTAGACCAACAAACGTATGGCCAACTCATCTTTGACAAAGCAGGAAAGAACATCCAATGGAAAAAAGACAGTCTCTTTAACAAATGGTGCTGGGAGAACTGGACAGCAACATGCAGAAGGTTGAAACTAGACCACTTTCTCACACCATTCACAAAAATAAACTCAAAATGGATAAAGGACCTGAATGTGAGACAGGAAACCATCAAAACCTTAGAGGAGAAAGCAGGAAAAGACCTCTCTGACCTCAGCCGTAGCAATCTCTTACTAGACACATCCCCAAAGGCAAGAGAATTAAAAGGAAAAGTGAATTACTGGGACCTTATGAAGATAAAAAGCTTCTGCACAGCAAAGGAAACAACCAACAAAACTAAAAGGCAACCAACGGATTGGGAAAAGATATTTGCAAATGAAATATCGGACAAAGGGCTAGTATCCAAAATCTATAAAGAGCTCACCAAACTCCACACCCGAAAAACAAATAACCCAGTGAAGAAATGGGCAGAAAACATGAATAGATACTTCTCTAAAGAAGACATCCGGATGGCCAACAGTCACATGAAAAGATGTTCAACGTCGCTCCGTATCAGGGAAATACAAATCAAAACCACACTCAGATATCACCTCATGCCAGTCAGAGTGGCCAAAATGAACAAATCAGGAGACTACAGATGCTGGAGAGGATGTGGAGAAACGGGAACCCTCTTGCACTGTTGGTGGGAATGAAAATTAGTGCAGCCGCTCTGGAAAGCAGTGTGGAGATTCCTCAGAAAATTAAAAATAGACCTACCCTATGACCCAGCAATAGCACTGCTAGGAATTTACCTGAGGGATACAGGAGTACTGATGCATAGGGGCACTTGTACCCCAATGTTTATAGCAGCACTCTCAACAATAGCCAAATTATGGAAAGAGCCTAAATGTCCATCAACTGATGAATGGATAAAGAAATTGTGGTTTATATACACAATGGAATACTACGTGGCAATGAGAAAAAATGAAATATGGCCTTTTGTAGCAATGTGGATGGAACTGGAGAGTGTGATGCTAAGTGAAATAAGCCATACAGAGGAAGATAGATACCATATGGTTTCACTCTTATGTGGATCCTGAGAAACGTAACAGAAACCCATGGGGGAGGGGAAGGAAAAAAAAAAAAAAAGAGGTTAGAGTGGGAGAGAGCCAAAGCATAAGAGACTCTTAAAAACTGAGAACAAACTGAAGGTTGATGGGGGGTGGGAGGGAGGGGAGGGTGGGTAATGGGTATTGAGGAGGGCACCTTTTGGGATGAGCACTGGGTGTTGTATGGAAACCAATTTGACAATAAATTTCATATATTAAAAAAAAAGAAACTAAAAAATAGTCATGATGAATTAAAAAATACTGTGAATGAGGTACAAAATAAATTAGATGTGGTGACAGAAAGGGCTGAAGAGGCAGAAGGAAGAAGTGAAAGAGATGACAAAATTATGGAAAAAAATGAAGCTGAGAAAAAGAGAGATAAAAAAATTCTAGACCACAATAGGAGAATTAGAGAACTAAATGATTCAATGAAACATAATAATATCCACATCATAGGAGTACCAGAAGAAGAGGCAGAGAAAGGGGCAGAAGGTGTACTTGTGCAAATCATAGCCGAGAACTTCCCCAATGTGGGGAAGGAAACGGACATTGAAATCCAGGAGGCACAAAGAACTCCCTTCAGACATAACAGGAATTGATCTTCTGCATGACATATCATAGTGAAACTAGCAAAATACAAAGATAAACAGAGAATTCTGAAAGCAGCTAGAAATAAATGGGCCTTAACCCACAAGGGTACACACATGATGGTAGTAGCAGACCTATCTACTGAAACTTGGCAGGCCAGAAGGGAGTGGCAGGAAATTTTCAATGTGAAAAATAGGAAAAATATGTAGCCAAGAATCCTTTATCCAGCAAGCCTGTCATTCAGAATAGAAGGAGGGATAAAGGTTTTCCCAGACAAACAAAAACTGAAGAAATTCATCACCACTAAACCACCCTTAAAAGAGATCCTAAGAGGGACTCTGTGAGTGGAATGTTGCAAAGACCACAAAGGACCAAAGATATCACTACAAACATGAAACCTACAAATAACCCAATGATTCTAAACGCATATCTTCCAATAATAACACTGAATGTAAATGGACTAAATGCTCCAACCAAAAGACATAGGGTATCAGAATGGATAAATAACAAGACCCACCTGTTTGCTGTCTACAATAAACTCATTTTACACCAAAAAAACACCTTCAGATTGAAAGTGAGGGGATGGAGAACTATCTATCATGCAACTGGAAATCAAAAGAAAGCTGGAGCAGCCATACTTATATAAGACAAACTAGACTTTAAATTAAAAGCTGTAACAAGAAATGAAGAAGAGCATGAAATAATAATTACAGGGTCCATCCATCAGGAAGAAGTAACAGTTATAAATGTATATGCACCGAATTTGAAAGCACCCAAATATATAAAACAATTAATCACAAACATAAGCAATCTTATTGGTAAGGATGTGGTAATTGCAGGGGATTTTAATACTCCACTTACAACAATGGACAGATCATCCAGACAGAAAATCAATATAGAAACAATGGCCCTGAATGATACACTGGACCAGATGGACTTGACACATATAGTCAGAACTTTTTATCCTAAAGCAGCAGAATACATATTCTTCTCAAGTGAACATGGAACATTCTCCAAGATAGATCACATACTGGGTCACAAAACAGCCCTAAATAAATATAAAAGAATTGAGATCATACCATGCACACTTTAACATCACAATGCTATGAAACTTGAAATCAACCACAGGAAAAAGTTTGGAAAACCTCCAAATGGGGCACCTGGGTGGCTCAGTCTGTTGAGGGTCTGACTTTGGCTCAGGTCATGATTTCATAGTCTGTGAGTTTGAGTCCTGCATTGGGCTCCATGCCGACAGCTCAAAGCCTGGAGCCTGTGATTCTGTGTCTCCCTCTCTCTCTGACTCTCCCCCATTCATATTCTGTCTCTGTCTCAAAAAAATAAAAAATAAACGTTAAAAAAATAAAAATAAAACATCCAAATGCATGGAAGTTAAATAATATCCTACTAAGGAATGAATGGGTCAACCAGGCAATTAAAGAAGAAATTAAAATATATATGGAAACAAATGAAAATGAAAAAACACAACAGTCCAAACGCTTTGGGATGCAGCAAAGGCAGTCCTGAGAGGAAAATACATTGCAATCCAGGGCTATCTTAAGAAACAAGAAAAATCCCAAATACAAAATCTAACAGCACACCTAAAGGAAATAGAAACAGAACAGCAAAGAAACCCCAAGGGCAGAAGGAGAAGAGAAATAATAAAGATCTGAGCAGAAATAAATAATATAGAATACAAAAAATCAGTAGAATAGATCAATGAAACTAAGAGATGGGTTTTTTTTTAAAAATACACAAAATTGAAAAACCCTTAGCCTGACATCTCAAAAATAAAAGAGAGATGACTCAAATAGATAAACTCACGAATGAAAATGGATTTTTCATAACCAATCCTTCAGAAATCATTATATGCCAACAAACTGGACAACCTGAAAGAAATGGACAAATTCCTAGACACCCACACAATACCAAAACTTAAATGGGAAGAAATAGAAAATTTGAACAGACCCATAACTGGTAAAGAAATGGAATCAGTTATCAAAAATCTCCCAACAAATAAGAGTCCTAGGACAGTTCCCTTCCCAAGGAAAATCTACCAGACATTTAAAGCAGAATTAATACCTATCTTTCTCAACATGTTCCAGAAAATAGAAATGGAAGGAAAGCTTCCAGACTCATTCTATGAAGCCAGAATTACCTTGATTCCCAAACAGAACAGAGTGCACAAAAATGGGAATTACTGGCCAATATCCCTGATGAACGAGGACGTAAAAATTCTCAATAAGATACTAGCAAATTAAATTCAACAGCATATAAAAAGAATTATTCACCATGTTCAAGTAGGATTCATTCCTGGGCTGCAGGGCTGGTTCAATATTCACAAATCAATCAATGTGATACACCATGTTAATAAAAGAAAATATAAGAATCATATGATCCTGTCAATAGATGCAGAAAAGGCATTTGACAAAAAAACACCATCATTTCTTAATAAAAATCCTCAAGTAAGTCGGGATAGAATGAACATACCTAAATATCATAATAGTCATATATGAAAAGTCCACAGCTAATCTCATTCTCAATGAGGAAAAACTGAGAGCTTTCCCCCTGAGACCAGGAACACAGCAGGCATGTCCACTCTCACCACTGTTGTTTAATAGAGTGTTGGAAGTCCTAGCATCCGCAGACAACAAAAGAAAATCAAAGGCATCAAAATTGGCAAAGAAGAAGTCAAACTTTCACTTTTCACAGATGACATGATCTACATGGAACCTGAAAGACTTCCACCAAAAGTCTGCTAGAACTGATACATGAATTCAGCAAAGTCGCAGGGTACAAATCAATGTACAGAAATCGGTTGCATTTCTATACACCAATAATGAAGCAACAGAAAGAGAAATCAAGAAACTGATCCCATTTACAACTGCACCAAGGACCATAAAATACCTAGGAATAAACGTAATCAAAGATGTAAATGATCTGTATGCTGAAAACTATAGAAAACTTATGAGGGAAATGGAAGAAGACACAAAAAGAATGGAAAAACATTCCATGCTCATGGATTGGAAGAATAAATATTGTTAAAATGTCAATACTACCCAAAGCAATCTACACATTCAATGCAATCCCAATCAAAATTGCACAAGCATTCTTCTCAAAGCTAGAACAAACAATCCTAAAATTTGTATGGAACCACAAAAGACCCCAAATAGCCAAGGTAATATTGAAGAAGAAGACCAAAGCAGGAGGCATCACGATCCCAAACTTTAGCCTCTACTACAAAGCTGTAATCATCAAGACAGTATGGTTTTGGAACAAAAACAGACACATAGACCAGTGGAATAGAATAGAGACTCCAGAATTGGACCCACAAATGTATGGCCAACTAATCTTTGACAAAACAGGAAAGAATATCCAATGGAAAAAAGACAGTCTCTTTAGCAAATGGTGCTGGGAGAACTGGATAGCAACATGCATAAGAATGAAACTAGAACACTTTCTTACACCATTCACAAAAATAAACCCAAAAAGGATGAAGGACCTGAATGTGAGACAGGAAACCATCAAAAACCCTAGAGGAGAAAGCAGGCAACAACCTCTCTGAGATCAGCCACAGCAACTTCTTACTCAACACCTCTCCAAAGGCAAGGGAATTAAAAGCAAAAATGAACTATTGGGACCTCATGAAGATAAAAAGCTTCTGCACTGCAATGGAAGCAATCAACAAAACTAAAAGGCAACTGACATAATGGGAAAAGATATTTGCAAATGACATATCAGACAAAGGGTTAGTATCTAAAATCTATAAAGAACTCACCAAACTCCACACCCAAAACACAAATAATCCAGCGAAGAAATAGGCAGAAGACACGAGCAGACACTTTTCTAAAGAAAACATCCAGATGGACAACAGGCACATGAAACGGTGCTCAATGTTACTCCTCATCAGGGAAATACAAATCAAAACCACACTGAGATACCACCTCACACAGGCCAGAGTGGCTAAAATGAATAAATAAGGAAACAACAGATGCTGGCGTGGATGTGGAGAAATGGGAACCCTCTTGCACTGTTGGTGGGAATGCAAACCGGTTCTGTCAATCTGGAAAACAGTGTGGAGGTTCTTCAAAAAATTAAAAATATGACTACCCTATGACACAGCAATAGAACTACTGGGAATTTACCCAAGGGATACAGGAGTGCTGATTCATAGGGGCACATATACCCCAAAGTTACAGCAGCACTTTCAACAACAGCCAAATTATGGAAAGAGCCTAAATGTCCATCAACTGATGAATGGATAAAGAAGATGTTTATATATAGAATGGAATACTACTTGGCAATGAGAAAAAATGAAATCATGCCATTTGCAGCAACATGGATGGAACTGGAAGGTATTATGCTGGGTGAAATAAGTCAATCAGAGAAAGACAGATACTATATGTTTTCACTTATATGTGGATCTTGAGAAACTTAACAGAAAACCATAGGGGGAGGGAAGGGGGAAAAAACGTTTACAGAGAGGGAGGGAGGCATACCATAAGAGACTCTTAAATACAGAGAACAAACTGAGGGTTGATGGGGGGGGTGGGGGGAGAAGGGAAAGTGGGTGATGGGCGTTGAGGAGGGGAATTGTTGGGATGAGCACTGGGTGTTGTACATATGCGATGAACCACGGGAATCTACCCCAAAAACCAAAAGCACACTTCCCACACTGTAAGTCAGACAATTTGACAATAAATTATAAATAAATAAATAAATAAGCACATAGTTATTAGGGGTAGCACTGTGAGCTGTTATTCAACAAGCTTTAGTTGAACACAGGCAATCAATCTGCCATCAGTTGTTATTTCAAGTGGTACTTTGGATGATTTCAAGATATCTCTGTATGAAAAGAAATGCCCTCCCACACTCAGCATGAATCAGGCAGATCTCATCTGTCTACCACATATAGACAAGTTGATGGCTGCCTTAGAACCACCCCAGTTGCTCTGTGTCTCTTCCCCAGGGAGCAGGCCTCAGAATAGGCTGGCTGAGCTCACTGCTGATGTCTCTGGTCCTAATGGTAAAACCAAGATTTGTTTGTTTGTTTGTTTGTTTGTTTGTTTGAAGTTGCATTGACAGGGCACCTGGATGGCTCAATCGGTTAAGTGGCCAACTCTTGATTTTAGTCCAGGTCATAATCTCAGGGTGGTGAGATCGAGCCCCCACATAGGGTTCCACGATTCTCTCTCTCCTTCTTCCTCTGCCCCTGCCCTGTTCATGCTCTCACCCTCTCTCCGTCAAAATAATAAATAAATAAATAAATAAATAAACAAATAAATAAATAAAGTTGTATTAACAATTGGGTCAGTTTTATTTTTTTTTCAATATATGAAATTTATTGTCAGATTGGTTTCCATACAACACCCAGTGCTCATCCCAAAAGGTGCCCTCCTCAATACCCATCACCCACCCTCCCCTCCCTCCCACCCCCCATCAACCCTCAGTTTGTTCTCAGTTTTTAAGAGTCTCTTATGCTTTGGCTCTCTCCCACTCTAACCTCTTTTTTTTTTTCCTTCCCCTCCCCCATGGGTTTCTGTTAAGTTTCTCAGGATCCACATAAGAGTGAAACCATATGGTATCTGTCTTCCTCTGTATGGCTTATTTCACTTAGCATCACACTCTCCAGTTCCATCCACGTTGCTACAAAGGGCCATATTTCATTCTTTCTCATTGCCACGTAGTACTCCATTGTGTATATAAACCACAATTTCTTTATCCATTCATCAGTTGATGGACATTTAGGCTCTTTCCATAATTTGGCTATTGTTGAGAGTGCTGCTATAAACATTGGGGTACAAGTGCCCCTATGCATCAGTACTCCTGTATCCCTTGGGTAAATTCCTAGCAGTGCTATTGCTGGGTCATAGGGTAGGTCTATTTTTAATTTTCTGAGGAATCTCCACACTGTTTTCCAGAATGGCTGCACCAATTTGCATTCCCACCAACAGTGCAAGAGGGTTCCAACTGGGTCAGTTTTAAAATTTAGTGTTAAGGAGCGCCTGGGTGGCTTGGTCAGTTAAGCGTCCGACTTCGGCTCAGGTCATGATCTCGTGGTCCGTGAGTTCGAGCCCCGCGTCGGGCTCTGTGCTGACAGCTCAGAGCCTGGAGCCTGTTTCAGATTCTGTGTCTCCCTCTCTCTCTGCCCCTCCCCTGTTCATGCTCTGTCTCTCTCTGTCTCAAAAATAAATAAACGTTAAAAAAATTTTTTTTAAATAATAAAATTTAGTGTTAAAAGTATTAACAATTTCATTCAAAAATGTACTTATATTCTAGTCACACAACCATATCAGTATAGCAGTTTATGCCTTACCCATCACAACAGCGGCATAAAGCTGTGTATTTAGAGCCCATCTTACTTGCTGGCCAGAGAGCTATGCCTTTCCTGTGCCCAGTTCCATGGACAAGTCTGAGCCTAATAATTCAACAACTGTGTGCCAAGACTTTGGTGTCAGCCAAAGCCCATGCTGTGTACTGAAGATAGAAAAGTGTGTGCAGATGGGACCTGGCTGCAGAGAGCTTCCACTCTGTTAAGGGGTGAACAAACAAGTTAAGTGAGGGGCCACAGACTGTGGTGAGCAATGGATTGGAAACAAGAAATGGTGTGTGGGTGGTCTGGAGTCCACCTGGAACAATGGCTGAAGAACAAAAGGAGAGTCCCAAGTAGACAGCCAAGAGAAGAGCACTCCAGGGAAGTAAATGGTCCCTGCAGAGGTCCTGAGGAGGGTTAAACATGGTGAGTTAAGACACAGGACAGTGGAGACATGGCAAGAGGGGCCTGAAGAATGCTGCAGGGCAGCAAGAATGGGGATAGTTGCCCATCTTGGTTACCTAGAAGATTGGGTTTTAATGATCAGGAAGGAACAGGAGGCAAAGCTTTGGGCTAGATGAGGAGGTTGGGGATGAAGGGATCATTGCCTCAGGAAAAGAAAAAGAGGGAGAAGGAGAAGGAAGAAGGAAAAGAAGGAAGAAGGAAGAAAAGAAGGAAGAAGGAAGAAAATAAGGAAGAGGAGGAGAGGGAGGAAAGAATCTTGGAAAAAATGTATCTACAAGCATAAAGAGACAACAAGAAATTTTGTTACTTTTGTCTAAACATTTCCTTGCAAATTTCTAGCCATTTCCCTGCCTTTGTGCATATCTGAGGTTCAAATTTATACTATTTATGCAATCTAAGGACTTGTAAGCCAGAAAATTAATATAAAAGTGTTCCCTAGAAGGTTACATCCCTGGAAACCACCACAACAACACAGAAAAATTTCTCTGGAAGAATGCATCATCAACCCAGATCTCCCATATTTCCTGTAGTAGGCAGATTCTTAGATGCCCCCAGGAGCAAATACACACCTGCTTCTCCCCGTTATTCAACCATACATACACAGATCTCATACGCTGCTGTGAGAAGATGTTGGTACTCTAACCAGGGGCTCTACTCAGTTGACCTTAAGAAAGGGAGATTATCCTGGATGAGAACTTAATCAAATTATCCCTTATTAAGCACTGGAGCTCTTCCTAGCAATAGGGAATTGAAAGGAGAGAGATTCAATGCATGATGAATTCTCCATTGCTGGTTTTGAAAGAGAAGGGGGCCATGTGGCAAGGAGTGTGGGCAACCTGTAAATGCTTAGAGCAGCCACCAGCTGACAGCCAGAAAGGAAACAGAGACTCATCCCTACAATCAAAAAGAAATGTGTTCTGCCAACAAGCTGAATGAGCTTGGAAGCATCTTCTTTCCCAGAGCCAGCTAATGAAAATAGCCCAGCCAACACTTTGATTTCAACCTGGTGAAACTGAGCATAGAACCCAGATATGCTCTTCCAGACTTCTAACCTGCAGAACTATGCACTAAATAATATATATAACTTTATAACAATAACTATGCACTAACAAATGGGCACTGTTCTGAGTTAGTGGTAATTTCTCATGCTTCAGTGGAAAACTAATTAATACAGATTTTTGTCACCTGGAAATGAGATGCTGCTATACCTAAACATGTGGCAGTGCCTTGGAACTGGATGGCAGGCAGAAGCTGGAGGAATGTTGAGGAGCACAACAGAAAAAGCCTCAGTTGCAGTGAAAAGACTGTTGGTACAAATACGTTGGCGGACGATACTATGGGGTAGGACTCAGAAGGAAACCACAAACAGTATTGGAAACTGAAAGATGGGAAACAATTTATTGGTGACAACTCAGCAAAACTGTGTGCTGCAATTAGGTGGAAAGCAAAACTCATAAGTGATACGCTTGGCTATGCAGCCAAGGAGATTTCCAAGTGAAGTGTGTTTAAGAGGCAGCCTAGTTGATTGTTGCTGGTTATAGTAAAATGTGAGGGAGAGATAAGTTGAGAAAAGAAGTATAAGCAAAAAGAAATCAGAACTGGATGATTTGGGATCTGCCTCTCCAGATTGCAAACAGTGATGAAATTAAGAGATGGCTTTCAAAAGTATGGCATGAAGAAAAAGCCAAGGGTGTGACTGTACAACTTTTTTGGAAAACCTCAGAGTAGTCAGAAGATCAGAGTATTCGGCCACATAAATTAATGACTCTTTCAACAGATTAATGGTATGCATCACAGGTCTTCTCAAATAAGCCAGAGAGTCTGGGCCCCCTTTGCTGTTATGTCAACCACCACACTGGAGCCCCAGACATAGAGGGGGTAGCATCTCAGATCTGTGAGTGTGGCTTTTGTCCAATATGCTGAATCACAGCACTGCAAGGTTCTTGGGGAAAGTTGCTTTGAGGCAGAACCACTGCCAGCTTGGACTAAAGTTAGGGAGAGACCGCAAAATGAAAACAGGCAGCTGCACCCCCAGATTCTAGGAAGCAGTTGATGAAATTCTTCAGCTGTGAACACCTGCTACCTTTCACAGAAGGAAGAATGACTCAGACCCCAGGGAGCAGAATCATGAGAAAGGCCTTGAAACCTAATCCAGGGTCTTTGGTTGGAATTGAGCCAACTAGATGTCAGAACCACATGGAGCAGTGACTCCTTTCACCTTTCATTTCCCCCGTTTTAGGCAGGAATGTCTATCTATAGCCATCATCCTATCTGTGCCACCACTGTGTGTTGGGAATGCCAGGCAGATAACTTCTCTGTTAAGCTTCACAGGCCCACAGATGGGGAGGAAGTGAACCCAAGGAAATACACTCAGGAGCCTCATCCACACCTGGGCCTAAATTAGATGATGAGATTTTGGACTTGGGCTGACATCCTAATGGTATTATATTTTTCAGAATGTTTGGAGGGGATCTAAATTGCTGGGGTCCAGGTGGTGGACTGTAGTAGGCAGAATTTAAAACTGGCTTCAAGGTTCCCACTCCCTGGTGTACATGCCTTTTATGACTTCCTCCCCCCTGTGTGTGGGCAGGACTTGTATTATGGAATATCACCCCCATGATTGTGTTACTTTATAGAGCAATTGAGATTTTGCCAGTGTAGTTAAGGTGACTGGTCAATTGGCCATGAGTTAATACAAGGGAGATTTTTCCATGTGGCCCTGACCCATTCATACAAGCCCTATATATCTGGCTCTAGAAGATAGAGACACAGGAAATTGGAGATTCAAAGCAGCAGAGACACTCTTGCTGGCCTTGAAGGAGAAACCCCCATGTTGCAGAGGGGGCCACAAGGCAGGAAACGCTGGTAGGGTCTGAGAGGAGTCCCAGTCAGTCAAAAACAGCACTCTTAGTCCTACAATCACAGGGACTGAATTCTGCAAACAGCCTGGATGAGTTTGAAAAAGTGCCCTGACTTCAAATGAGAATACAGCATCAACTGACCCCATGTGACACCCTCAGCAGAGAACTCAGTCAGGCTGTACTGGACTTCTGACCTATAGAAAATGTCATATAATACATTCATGGTTTTTTAGCTCCTCTGGGGTTGTGGTAAACTAGTACAATCCAAGAAAGAAAAGAAAAGAAAGGAAAGGAAAGGAAAGGAAAGGAAAGGAAAGGAAAGGAAAGAAAGGAAGGGGAAGAGAGAGAAAGAAAGAAAGAAAGAAAGAGAAAGAAAAAGAGCTCCAAACCAAGATTACAAAACACACAGGGAAAAACAATACTGCTTGTATGAGCATAAGTATCCACAAGAAAAAATGAGGGTTTAAGCACCAGGAAAATCAGATAAGAACCAGTGAACCTAGAAGAAAGGAGTAAGGTACGAGAAAAAAAATAGTGAAAAAACAAACTGGTAAGCATGTGTGTATGAATAAAACTAGTTTATCAGAATTTCATTTTCCACAAGGACAGGACTTGCCCATTTACTGAACCAGTCAAAAATGGACAAATACATGAAACAATGGTATATAGGACCCTGACATGAAGAACAGTGATCATGAGGAGGTGGGAAACAAATGACCTGAGCCCTATGATTGTCCCAGCTTACTGCCCACAAAGAGTTCCAGGCCATGGTGCAGAGAGAGCAACTGAGGCAGAGACAAGCAGACTCAGTGCATTGAGGGGACAAAACTGAGAGTCCTAGGAGGTGACCAGAGTTCACAGGACAGAGTACCAGAGAGGAGAAAAACCCACAGACAGAGAGAGTTCTGGAGATATGCAGAGGGTCCCCCATAGGAATTGAGTTGAGTATTGATCAGTGCATGCATGTGAGGACACTACCTGAGGTTAGGCAAGATCCACCTGAGGGGATTGGAAGGAACAAAAACTAGTGCTCACCCAGGGCTAGGCATCATGCCTATTCCCTCCAGGGATCCTATCTCATGATTCACAGAGCACTGGATGCAGCACACAAAAGATCTTACCTCAGTAAGGGGACATAAGGAATGCTAGAGTGAGTGCCACTCAGGTCCCAACTAGCAAATATTAAAAACAAGACCCAAAAAGGTCAAGATGTTTTAAGTAACTTAATTGTGTCCCCAAACAAAGCTCAAGAATATTTATAAGTGAAAAAATATCTAGCAATCAAAAAAGTAAAATCCGCAACATATAGCATCCAATCAAAACCAGCAGACATGTAAATAAGCAGGTAAAAAAACAATCTAATACAAGGAATTAATCCATTGAAACAGACTCAGGACAGAAACATATGTCAAAATTACCAGACATGACATTAAATCAATTATTAAAACTGTTCTACCTGTTATAAAAGTTAAGACTATATATGAACATATTTTTTAAAAGAATGAAATAAAACCCCCTGAGATGAAAACCACAATGTATGAGATGAAAAATACCTTGGAGAAGCAAATACTTAGAGATATACCAAAAACAATTCTACAAAATCTCTCTCTCTCTCTCTCTCTCTCTCTCTCTCTCCCCCATACACACACACACACACACACACACACACACACACATACACATACACATGAGGATCAAGAAAAAAGAAAGAAAAGAAAATGTGTGGGGAATTTCCCTTATCACCAAGCAACTCTCTGACACAAGCTGGGTGTCCTACAATTCAACTCAATTCTGATGTTATCTACCTGGAGACACCAGATTCCAAAGTTATGGACTCAGTCCTTCAAGACATCCTCCCTGACATCAGACATCCATTACAAGTCAAGACTATCACCTATGCTTCTTATCAACTGACTATACATTGGACATTCCCACAACCCCCTCCTTGGGTTCAGTTAATTTGCTGGGACAATTCAGAGAAGCATTGTACTGACCAGATTACCAATTTATTATGAAAAGAATATAACTCGGGAACAGCCCATTGGAAGAGATGCATAGGGCATGAGGAAAAGGTGCAGAGATCCATGACCTTCAGAGGGCACTACTTTCCCCAAACCACCTGTGTTCACCAACCCAAAAGGTCTAGTGACTCCATTCTTTAGGGGTTTTATGGAGGTTTCATTACATAGACATGATTAATTAAATCATTAGCCATTGGTGATTGAACTTAATCTTTAGACCCTGAGGTCGAGGGGCTGGGACTAAAAAGTTCCAACTTTCTACTCACAGTTGGCTCCCCTGGCAACCAGCCCCCATCCTTAGGTGCTTTTCAAGCCAGGTCATTAACATAACAAAAGATAATTTATTGTTCTCATTACATAGGAAATTCTAAAGGTTTTGGAAGTTCTGTACCAGAAATGGATGAAGACCAAATATATATTTCCTATTATAAATCACAATATCACAGGGACAATTTTAAGCAACCTGACATACATGTAACTGGAGTCCCGAACTGAGGGGATACTGCAAAAAGGATTGGGAAAAAGCTTAGATATTTGAATAAATAATGGCAGAATTTTTTTCAAATTTGGCAAAAACTACAATGACAGAAACTAAAAATCCACAATTCCAAGAAGTTCAATGAAGCTCAAGCACCAGAAACAGAAAGAAAACTGCATCAAGGCACATCATAATCAAATTGCTGGGGTGGAGGAGTTAAGATGTCAGAGCAGTAGGGGAACCATAGGCTTGCCTCATCCCTTGAACACAATAGATAAATATCAAATCATTCCATATTCCCAAGAAATCAATCTGAATGCTGACAGAACAAACTGCAGAACTAGAGGGAGAAAAGAAGCCACATTGTGGTAAGTAGAAGGTGTGGAGACATGATTCTGGGGAGAAAAGAATCATGGCTACTGTGAAGGGGAGGGAGACTTGATCTCAGAGAGGAGGGAGTGACAGAGAGACAGAGACAGAGACAGAGAGAAAGTGGTGCACAGGGGATTGCACAAGACACTTTCCCAAAACCATTAACCAGGAAAACTAGAGCAGCTGATTATTGCGAGTTTTTACAAGCAGTGGAGCCCAAAATCTAAAGTTTTAGAAGTCCATGCCAGCACTGGGTGGAGCCTGACAGGCATAACAATTCTCCTGCGGGGAAGGAGGGCAGGAGTCTGGGAGAGGATAGGGTGGTTTGAGGATCTCCTGGGTGGCACTAGGAGAGACTAGGTGGCACACCTCTCAGGGGACAAAAGAACTGGCAGGCACCAAGGTACCCTGTTCTATAGCATAGGAACAGAGACATCTGCTGAGTGTAGCAAACCATGCTACTGGCTTTCTCCTGCACTTTACTATTAACTCCAAGCTAATGCATGGTCGTGCAACTGCTTTTCCAGGACTAACTGGCACCAGCCACCCCTTCCTTTGAGGATCAGCACAGAATCCTAAAATTTGGAGTTTTGAAACCTAGCTGCACACCTGAGATAAAAGAGAAGTACTGTGCCACCTGGCAGGCAGACAGCTCAGTGACACACAGGGTGAAGGCAAGGATATGATCGAAGCTGAGAACACGAAAGAGGAGATTGTTCACTCTTCTGTGAGGGCTTCCTGAACAGTGGTGGGCATGAACTCCCTGCAACAGGGACAAGAGAACAGAGTAATGCCATCTGCCCCCCACCAAACACACACCCAACAGCACTGACAACCTACAGTGAACAACACAGCACCCCTCCTTGGAGGTTGGAGCTAATTACACCAAGCCCTGCCTGCATGTGCATCTTTGCTAGGGCAAGTCCGCCTGGGAACCAGCACAGCAAGCCCCTCCCCCAGAACACCAGCACAAACCCTTCACACACACCAGGTCTACTGATCACACAGTGCTGCAAAGCGTCACCTCTAGGGGAAATAGAATCTAGTCTCTTACCAAGCAAACCAAAAGACACCTAGTTAAAACTTGCCACACTGTGGACAAGGTCCAAACTCTCCCCACTGCAAGCAAAGAGAAAGTGCAGAGGACTGACCTGAGGGAAAGAACAGCCAAAACACAACATCAGAGTGCACACTCTAAAACATGTCCTGAAGCACCAGGTCTTGGATAGTATAGTACCTCTTCTTAATATAGCCATTACTCAAAGGAGCAAGAAATATAAGAAGCTTTCCTAACACACACACAAGAGTGAATGTAAGTATAAGAGAATACTATGAAAAATTGTATGCCAACAAACTGGGCAATCTGGAAGAAATGGACAAATTCCTAGAAACTCACACACTACCAAAACAGAAACAGGAAGAAATAGAAAATTTGAATTGACCCATAACCAGCAAAGAAATTGAATCAGTAATAAAAATCTTCCAACAAACAAAAGTCCAGGATCAGATGCCTTCCCAGGGAAATTCTACCAGACATTTAAAGAAGAGTTAATACCTATTCTTCTCAAACTGTTCCAAAAAATAGAAATGGAAGGGAAACTCCCAAACTCATTCTATGAGGCCAGCATTACCTTGATTCCAAAACCAAAATCCCCACTAAAAAGGAGAATTACAGGCCAATATCCTTGATAAACATGGATGGAAAATCCTCAACAAGATACTAGCAGATAAAATCCAACAGTACATTAAAATAATTATTCACAACGATCAAGTGGGGTTTATTCCTAGGATGCAGGAGTGATTCAATATTTGCATATCAATGTGTTACAGCACATTAATTAAAGAAAGGATAAAAAACATATGATCCTCTCAATAGATGCAGAAAAACCATTTGACAAATATAGCATCCATTTTGGATTTTAAAAACCTTCAACCAATTAGTGGGGATAGATGGAACATACCTTCCATATGACATGTAGAAGAATGAAACCTAACCACTTTCTTACACTATACAAAAAATAAATTCAAAATGGATGAAAGACCTAAATATAAGACAGGAAACCATCAAAATCCTAAAGGAGAACACAGGCAGTAATCTCTTTGACTTTGATGGCAGCAACTTCTTACAAGACATGTCTCCAGAGGCAAGGGAAACAAAAGCAAAAATGAACAATTGAGACTTCAGCAAGATTAAAAGCTTCTGTACAGTGAAGTAAATAATCAAGAAAACTAAAAGGCAATCGATGGAATGGGAGAATATATTTGCAAATGCCATATCAGATAAAGGGTTAGTAATCAAAGCCAGATGAAATACCAAGTCACACCTGTCAGAATGGCTAAAAGTAACAACACAGCAAGCAACAGATGTTGGAGAGGCTGTGAAGAAAGGAGAACCCTCTTAGACTATTGGTGGGAATGCAAACTGATGTAGTCACTCTGGAAAACAGTATAAAGATTCCTCAAAAAGTTAAATATAGAACTACTCTACAGCCCAGCAATTGCATTACTAGGTATTTACTCAAAGGATACAAAAACATTGATTCAAAGGGGCACATGCACCCGATGTATATAGCAGCATTGTCAACAATAGCTAAATTATGGAAAGAGCCCAAATGTCGACTGACTGATGAATGGATAAAGAATGGACTATTAGTGATCCAAATGAATGAAATCTTGCCATTTACAACATGGATGGAGCTATAGAGTATAATGCTAAGCAAAAAAGTCAGTCAGAGAAAAAGAAATACCATATGATTTCACTCTTATGCAGAATTTAAGAAACAAACCAGATGAACATAGGGGAAGAGGGGGTAAAAGAGAGAGAGAGGGAAGCAAACCATAAGAGACTATGGAGAACAAACTGAGGGTTTACGGAGGTCTAAATGGGTGATAGGTATTAAACAGGGCACTTGTGATGAGCACCAGATGTTATATGTAAGTGATGAATCACTAAATTTTATACCTGAAACCAGTTTTACCATATGTGCTAACTAGAATTTATTTTTTTGAGAGAGACAGTGCAATATCACATGGGGAGGGTGGCAGAGGCAGAGGGAGAGAGAGAATCTTAAGCAGGCTCCACACCCAGCACAGAGCCCAATGTTGGCTTGATCTCATGATGACTGTGAGATCATAACCTGGACCAAAATCAGTAGTGGGACACTTAACCAACTAAGCCACCCAGGTTCCCCAACTAGAATTTAAGTAAAAAATTGAAATAATAAGTAACAATAATAAATTGCTGACTACTATGTGGAGAAGCTGGACCTCTCATATATTGCTAGTGGGAATGTAAAATGGCATAGCCACTCTAGAAACTAATTCAGCAGTTTTTTTAAGCCAAATATTCCTTTCTATATGGCCCAGAAATTGCACTTTTCAGGTCATTTATCCAAGAGAAATTAAAATGTATTTTTACAAAATAACCTATACACAATTTTTTAGCAGCTTTATTGTAGTTGCCAAAAATGGAAACAACCCAAATGTCCTTGAATAGGTTAAGCAAACTGAGATATATGTATCATGGAATACTATAGAACAATGAAAAAGAAACAGTGTATCAATACATACAACATCATGGATGGATCTCAAGGGAATATGCTGAGTGGGGAAAAAAGACACTAACTAAAGGTCACATACTACATGAATTGTTTATATAACATCCTTGCAATAACAAAATTATAGAGATGAAGAACAGATGAATGACTGCCAAGGGTTGGGAGAAGAGTGAAAAAAAAGTAAGTGTGGCTATAAAATGGTAATATCAGGAATCAAAAGAAAGCTGGAGTCACCATATATGTTACTATGATACAAAGTGGACTGCAGGATATGAATAATCCCAGGAATGAAGAAAGTCGTTACATAATGATAAAGGAGTCAATTCATCAAGAGAAAGAACATAACAATCCTGTTTATGCACCTAAAAAGAGAATTTTAAAATACAAGATGCCAAGACTGATAAAACTGCAGAAGTAGCAGACAGTTCCACCACCTAGTCAGAGTTTTACATTGCACTCTAAATAACTGATGGAATGTGTGGACAGAAAAACAGTGAAGACACAGATTTGAACTACACTATCACCCAACCTGACCTAAATGATATTTATAGAACATTCCATCCAACAAGAGCCAAATACATATTCTTTTCAAGTTCACACAGAACATTTGCTAAGATAAGGCATATTCTGCATCATAAAACACACACACACACACACACACACACACACACACACACACAGATATATATATAAAAGGACTAGAGTGATTTCTGCTTTCTTTCCATAATAAACCAATACATAAAAATCAAATCTATTTATATCTACCAGCAAGAAATAATTTTAAATTAATATATTTTTAATATCCTCATGTCATTAAAAATCATGAAATACTTACGGAAAAACCTGAGAAAATGTGTATAAGACCTGCACTCTGTAAACCACAAAACTTTGATGAGAGAAATTAAAGATCTAAATAAATTGAGAGATATATTTTGTTCATGGGTCAGAAAACTCAATACTGTTAAGATATCAATTCCCCCTGAATTGTTCTATAGATTCAACTCACTTCCAATCAAAATCTTAGCAGGTTTCTTTGTAGAAACTGACAAAGTGCTTCTAAAATCTATGTAGCATCCACAGGACCCAGAATAGGTATAAAATAATATAGGGGAATAAAAACAAAGCTGGAGAACTGACACTAGCTAATTTTAAGATTATAAATTATAAGGCTATGATAATCAAAATACTATTGTATTGGCATAAAGATAGACAACTAGATAAATTAAACAAAATAAAAAATCCAGAAACAGATGGACATATATACATGAACAACATGATTTTTGTAATATGCTACCTT
Organism: Panthera tigris; assembly: GCF_018350195.1. NCBI lineage: Eukaryota > Metazoa > Chordata > Mammalia > Carnivora > Felidae > Panthera > Panthera tigris. The sequence goes on along the minus strand of NC_056667.1, from coordinate 107,865,498 downwards.
TTATTTTTTAAATATTTTTATTTGAATACCAGTGTAATTAATATACAATGTTATATTAGTTTTAGGTGCACATTATACTGATTTAACAGTTCCAAATATTACTCAGGGCTCATTAAGATAAATGTACTTTATATATTTTGGATACTAACACTTTATTAGTATGTCATTTGCAAATATCTTCTCCCATTCTGTAGGTTGCCTTTTAGTTTTGTTGACTATTACCTTCACTTTGCAGAAGTTTTTTTTATTTTGATGAAGTTCCAGTTGTTCATTTTTGCTTTTGTTTCCTTTGCCTCAAGAGACATATGAAGTAAAAAGTAAGTAAGTAAAAAGTTGCTATGGCCAATGTCATATGGCCAATGTGTTCTCCTCTAGAATTTTTATGGTTTCAGTTCTCACATTTAGGTCTTTCACCATTTTGAATTTATTTTTGTGTATGGTGTAAGAAAGTGGTCCAGTTTCATTCTTTTGCATGTTGCTGTCCAGTTTTCCCAATAGCATTTCTTGAAGAGACTTTCCTTTTTTCCCATTGGGTATTCTTTCCCACTTTCTCAAAAATTAATTAACCATATAGGTGTGGGCTTGTTTCAGGGTTTTCTAAAATATAAAAAGAATTTATAACTCAATACCCCCAAAACAATTAAAAAATGGACAGAAGACATGAATGGACATTTCTCCAAAGAAGACATCCAGATGGCAAACAGACACATGAAAAGACGCTCAACATCATTCATCATCAGGGAAATGCAAGTCAAAAGTACAATGAGATATCACCTCACACCTGTCAGGATGGCTAAAGTCAACAACACAAGAGAAAATGGGTATTGGCAAGGATGTGGAGAAAAGGGAACACTCATGCACTATTGGTGGGAATGCAAACTTGTGCAGCCATTCTGGAAAACAGTATGGAGGTTCCTCAAAAAATTAAACAATAGAACTACCCTGCAATCCAATAATTGCACTACTATTTGGCATTTACCTAAAGAATACAAAAACACTGATCCAAAGGGATATATGGTGCTTATAACAGTATTATTTACATGACCATATGATGGAAGTAGCTCAAGTGTCCATACATAAATGAACAGATAAATATTTGGTTTATATATACAATGAAATATTATTCATCCATTAAAAAGAATGAAATCTTATCATTTGTAACAATATGGATGGAGGTAGAGAATATAATGCTAAACAAAATAAGTCAGTCAGAGAAAGACAAATACCATATGATTTCACTCATATTTGGAATTTAAGAAACAAAACAAACAACCAAAGGGGAAAAAATAAGAGAGAGAGAGAGAGCGACAAACCAAGAAACAGACTCTTAACCAAAGAGAACAAACTGATGATTACCAGAGAGGAGGTGAGTAGGAGTATGGGTTAATTAGGTGATAGGGATTAAGGAGTACAGAGTAATGTACCAAAGTGTTGAATCACTATATTGTACACCTGAAACACTGTAACTCTGTATGTTAACTAACTGGAATTAAAATGAAAACTTTAAAAAATAAAAATAGGAATAAATCTAGTGAAGCATAAGCTTATGATGGAGAAAATTACAGAATCTATTTGAAGGATAATAGGAAAAGAACTGAGAAAATAGAGATATATTCCAGGTTCAACTGGAAGCCTCAATATCATAAAGATGCCTATTATGCTCCTGAATTCAGTACAATTACAATAAAAATCCTATTAAGGTGATTCTAAAATTCATATGGAAGAATCAGGTGCCAAAAATAACCAAAGTTATTCTTTTTTAGAAATTTTTTTTAAATTTTTTAAGGTTTATTTATTTTTGAGAGATAGAGAGACAGATCATGAACCAGGGAGGCGTAGAGAGAGAGAGAGAGAGAGAGAGACAGAATCTGAAGCAGGCTGCAGGCTCTGAGCTGTCAGCACAGAGCCCAATTCAGGGTTCAAACCCATGGACCATGAGATTGTGTCCTGAGCTGAAGTCGGAGGGTTAACCGACTGAGCCACCCAGGTGTCCTGCCAAAAAAAAAAAAAAAAAAAAAAAAAAAAAAAATTTGGTTGGGGGAAAACCCTTCTAGATAGCATGGCACGTTGTAAAACTATAGTAATTGAGATAATTTGTATTGGTCATAAGATAAGCAAATACAAATAAAGACAGGAGGGATAGATTAGAAAGAACTATTGAAACTTGAAAAATGACAGAGACAACATTTCAAGTAAATGAAGGAGAATGATGTTTTCAATAAATGATGCAGTAGTTATTAGCTGTAAGGCAAAACAATAAAAGAATCTGCTTTATTCACACCCAACAACAAATTAAATGTGGAGCAAATGTGAATGGCAACCCCCCAAAATTGTATTCAAAAATACACAGAATACCTTTACCTCCTTAGAGTAAGTAATGATATCTAAGACAAAGACTAAAAATACACAATTTCCAGAAGATTGTTAATTTTGACCATCTTAATATTAAAATCTCTGCACAAGACGAGGGGTGCCTGGGTGGCTCTGTCAGTTAAGTGTCTGACTTCAGCTCAGATCATGATCTCGCAGTCTGTGGGTTTGAGCCCTGAATCTGGTTCTGTGCTGACAGCTCAAAGCCTAGAGCCTGCTTCAGATTCTGTGTCTCCCTCTCTCTCTGCCACTTCCCCGCGCGTGCGCACGCATTCTCTCTCAAAAATAAACATTAAACATTTTTTGCAAGAAAAAAATATATAACAATAAAATCTCTGCACAAGATGAAAGATCATAAACAAAATGATAATATCAGCCACAGATTTGCATATAGATAAAGTGTATAGATGAAGGGCTTCATCTCCATAACATAAGAAGAATTCTCCCAAATCAATGAGACAAAGCACAGTAAAAATGAAGCACATGAATAGTCACATTCACAGGGAAAACCTAAATGGCCAATAAATATTTTAAAAGATGACCAAACTCACAAACTATCAGAAATACAAATTAAAATGACCTGTAATATTTAAAAAAAAGTATTAATAAAGTATGCTTTTTGGATGCAATAACTATAGGGAAAAGTTATTCTGTATATTGTATATTTTCACAGCTTATATGTATATGTGTCTGTATCTGTTTTTATGAAAAATGTGATAGAGATATATTTTCAACAGCAAGCACAAATCATAGTGTACAGTTGCATGACTTTTCACAAAGTGAAGCATCCATGAAGCTACCATCCACACCAAGATACTATCATTGTCCCAGAAGTCTTCCTTGTGTTCTTTGCTAGTTGCTACCCCAGGGGGAAACAACTATACCACAGATTCATTTTGTTCCTTCTAACTGCATATAAATAAATAAGTAAATAAATAAATTATAATATATATATAGCCTGCTTCTTTTGTGCCTGCTTCTTTCATTCAACAATATTTCGTAAGATCCATGTTGCACCTGAGATTTATTCTCATTTCTGAATAGTATTTTATAATATGAATAAATTACAATTTATCCATTCCACTATTGATGGATAATGAGTGTGTTTAATGTTTTGCTATTGCAAATAGAGCTTCTATGAACATTTTGAAACACATTGCCACGAAATTCTGTTTTATAAATTACCTAGATGTGGACCTCCTACCTGTGTCTTCAATTTGAAGAAGGAGTCGCCTCCTCCAGTCTTCACTGGGTGGCTTCAGGAGAGAAATACCTTCGGTCACCCTTACCATGGATTCCAAGTTTTTTAGGACCTCTATTGGCTACACCTGTTCTAAACTTCTTGCTCCCTCTTGTGGCAGAATTCTTAGGCTTGTATGCCGTCTGCAAAAGCTTTCCTAGCACATTGCTGAATGCTCTAGTTTGCAGTTTCTCCCAGACTCACAGATCTGGGCTGGCTTCCTGTGCCTGCTCACTAGCCATCTGCAAAGGCTGGCTCCTACACTGTTGGGAGCACACACAGGTGCTTGCACCGGTTGAGAGGGAGGTGTGTGGGGGTGAGTTACTCAAGCACTGGGGTGCCAGTGGGATCCTTGGGAGAATCTGCAGGCAAAGCTCCCCAGGGGCTCCTACATGGGCCTTCTGATGGAGTCCATGATGCGGTTAATAGAATCCGTGCCCCTTTAATACAATCCACACTGAGCCCCCTGGCTGCTCTTCTCCCAAATGCTCATGGGCCTTGTCATGGAGTTCATGAGTCAATCCTCAGGATGGGGTAAAAGAGAAATGCACCTCTTTGGCAGTGTCCCTCACAGCTGGAAAAGCCAGGCATGCACTCACATGCTCTGGCTTCCCCCACAGGAGAAATCACAAGCCTAAAAGGGCTCCCCTGGCACTGAGCGGGGAGAGGAATAACACAGTAAAAGTGAAATGCAACTCTTAGCCTCTTCAACTCATTACCCTGTCAATGTTGCACTGGTCCAAGTATCCAGAACAACACTGAGTAGAAGCGATCACAAGAAGCACTCCTTTCTGGTTGCCAATCTCAGGAAGAAAGCTTTCAATATTTCATTATTAAATATGATTTTGCTTTGGTTATTTTTGAGATATGTTTCACCATATTTGGGCACCTGGGTGACTGACTCAGTCAGTTAAGTGCAGGACTCTTGATTTCCTCTCAAGTCATGGTCTCCTGGTTGGTGGGATCGAGCCTCCAAGTAGGGCTCTGCACTGACAATGGAGCCTGCTTGGGATTCTCTCTCCCCCCTCTCTCTGTCCCTCCCCCCATGATCTCTCTCAAAAATAAACATTTTTTAGAAGATACATTTACCATATTAAGAAACTTCCATTAATTCCTGATTTTTTTAATGAAACAATTCCACTTTTATGTGGAATCTAAAAAAAAACCAACCTCAAAACAGGGAACAGATTGGGGGTTCTCAGAGGCAGGGAAGGGGTAGACAGTGGAGAAATGGTTGAAAGTGATCAAAAGGTACAGACTTCCACTTTAAAAAAAATATAAAGCTTTTCTCATGAATGAATATTGAAATTTCATCATGTGATTCTTCTTCATCCATTTAGATAATCTTATGATTATTCTTCTTTATTCTGATAATATACTGAATTACGTTAATTCCTGAAGTTATGCCAATCTTGCAATCCTTAAATAAACCTAAGTTAGTATGATATATTTTCCTTCTTTGAAAATATTTGGTTTAGGACTTTTTGTAGTCATGTTTATGAATAAAATTGCCTTCTAATTTTCCTTTCTTTAAGTAATCTTTATCAGCTTTGGGATGATGTTTATTCTGAACTCATGATACTAGATGAAAATATTCCTTTTTTCTATTCTCTGTAATATCTGCTATTTATTCTTGAAATGTTCTGAAGAATTCACCATAAAAGCTATCTGAACATGTGTATTTATTTATGAGAAGAGTTTAAAGTAAAAATTCAATTTTTAACAGATAGGAAAATACGTAATTTCTATTTTTTCATGTCATTTGTAGTAAGCTGTTTTTTTCTTTTAGAAATTTATTTCGTCTAATTTGCCATATTTTTTGGCATGAAGTTGTTCATAATATTTCTTATATTTTCAATAGCTTTAGATTCTGTAGTTATATTCCATTTTTCATTCCTGATATTGGCGAAACAAGTCACATAGCCATGCCCAGCTTTGGCAAAGCTGAAGAGCACAATTGTCCCATGTGTTCAGAGGTAGAAAGAGACAGCATCTGTGAAAATAAATAATGTTTCACACATTCTACTTCCAGGAATATGAAGGTAGGTTATTAGGGGAGCCCAGAATGTAGACCACTGAGCTATGAATGCACACAGAGCACTCACTGACTCCCAGGAGAGTAAGCAGCTTCCCCAACTGGGCCTGGCCCCTGTCCTTCCTTCCTTTCTGAAACAAGACCCATGGACTGGTGTCCCAGTGGTACCATGGACTCTTCCCTGGCCCTGGGAAGGACTAGACTGCTGGACCTACTTACACAATGGCTCCTAGAATACATTAAATCTTACTTTATTTTGTTTCAAAAGTAGCAATCTTTCCTGATAAAGTTTCTCAGTGAGCAACTCAGTATTAAACTTATTATAAGAAAATTACCCTTGGTAATGATCTGAACTTTTAAAAATCCATTTTCCATTTCTGAAATGAGAGAGTTCAATTTCTCCCTACATATTATTTGTTTCATGGCACAGATTGGAAATAGTATCAATTTTCTGCCAGCATATTAAAACATGTTTTTATTAACTGGTAATTGCAGCGGGACTTGGAAATCAGCAACAAAATGCTTCTGGAGAATCGAATATATATACTTCTGATTTCTTTAATAAAAATCATAACTCTATGGTTACTGTACTTTCTTGTGTTTATCCACACTGCAGCCAGGCATGATGGGAATTTTCTCAACCTCTTCCTAGCACAGGAATATCAAGAAGCTCAAGTTCATAGGTAATTCTGAAGACCATAGATTAGCCTTACTGCAAGTACACTAACTTTGGCAGAATTTCACAAATAAACAGATGGCATAGGATAACATTGGTTTATTGGAACATAATCAGAACATTTCAACCTGGAAGCACTGTGGACAAGTGGAAAGTGCCTAGATGTTGGAGTCAGACATACGAGATCCACACACGAGTTTTCTGTTGTGTGACCTAGGAAAATCTCTATCTCACTGACCATTAGTTTTCTTATCTATACAGATAGGAGACTGAAGCCTACCTTGCAAAGTTGCTATGAAGATCACCTGTGAAAAATGTAACTCGGGTGCCCAGCATCACAGTTTCTGGACCACAGTATACACCATAATGGAAGTGGTAATGACTATTGTCATTGCCTTTACACAACTTTCTCAAGGAGAGGCCTATCTTTGAGGAGGGCCCAGCCTTAGTAGCTACCTACTTTTAGGTAACAGAGGGAGGAAGATTGAACAACATTACCCAGGAATTGTCCATACTCCAACTTCAGGTCTGAGCCCAGTCAAGAAGTGATGCTGACCATTAAATGGAATACAGAGAATTAGGCAGAGCTAGGTATGTCAGGTGGAGGAGAAGGTATTAACAGGATGAAATGGAGTCTTACATGTCAGGCATCCTTGGTGAAAGTAAAGATCATTTATAGTGAACTTTGTAAAGATGTATGAGCAAAGACTGAAAACTTTGGGAGTATTAATGAGCATTTGGATGGAGAGTGGGATGTGGTTAGTGGAAAACCTACAGGTGACACAGATAAGACCTGGCCAATGAGAGGATGCTGGCTGACCATAATAGAGCAGAGGCTCTGTCTGCTGAAGGCATTTTCCCAATCTCCTAAGAAGGTGGAATTGAAGACTTCTTTTGGGCTCACTAAAGAAATGCTGGTTGTTCACTCTCGTGGAATTTTTCACAAATGCTCCTGGGGTCTTCATGAAGCCTCCAGATTATGAATCACTCCAGATATGGACTCAAATAAATGTCTGGGCTGGGAAGATGCCACATGACTGCTGTTAACGCAAGTATCACAGTGGACAGAGGCAGGGGATTCATCCAAAAAAAGCACAGGTCCTGCAGCCAAACACCTTGGTTGGAACCCAGCACTACTCAACACCAACTGTGGGATATCAGGCAGCATCAATTAATGATAAATCTAGAGGGAAATTTCTATGAGAAACAGGATATTAGCATGGCCTCAAAAGTGGTCTCCATAGATTACTAATTAGATTAGTTACAAGGAAAAAAATGTTACCACAGGACATAAAAATGGGACAACACCTTGACCAAGTGCTTAAAATTAACATCACCATTGAAAAACAGATGGATTCCATATGTCTCTAGATGTGATGCCCTAAGAAGGACATAGCATCACTTTTCTAGCATTCTGACCTAAAATGCATAATCTAAATGGAGCCATGAGAAACACTAAGCAAACCTAAAATAAGGAACATTCTATTTTTCTATTTAAAAAATCAGTGTTGAAAAATAAACCAATAAGAGATATATATAATTTATTATGAGGAATTGATTCATGTAATCATGGGGACTGAATCTCACAATCTGCTCTCTGCAAATTGTTCCAGATTAAAAGGGACTAAAAAGACACTGTATTTTAATGAAATACGTGATCCTGGGACTAGATCTGTATTGGAGACAGGAAAATTCTATAAAGAACATTATTGGATCAATTGACAAGACTGAAATATGGTCAATAAAATAAGAAAAAAAGTTAAACTTAATGAAGTTGATAATTTATATATAAATTTTATATATATATATATAAAATTTATATATATATATAAGTTTATATATATATATATATATATGAATGGCTTTTCTTAGGAAGTACATGCTTAAGTATTTAAAGATAACTAAATGGCTTAGAAAAAATATATTTTGTATAGAAAGATAAATAGAGAAAGCAAGTGGGGGGAAATGTTATCAATAGGTAAGTCTGGGGGTGCCTGGGTTACTCAGTCGGTTAAGCATTTGACTTTGGCTCAGGTCATGATCTCACAGTTTGTGGGTTCAAGCCCCGCATAGGGCTCTGTGCTGACAGCTCAGAGCCTGGAGCCTGCTTCAGATTCTGTGTCTCCCTCTCTCTCTGCCCTTCCCCTGATCGCGCTCTGTGTCTCTGTCTTTCAAAAATAAATAAATGTTAAAAAATTTTAATAAAAAATAGATGAATCTGGATAAAGGATATATAAATGTTTTATATTCCATTCTGATTTTTACAATTTTTCTTTAGGTTTGAAAGTATTTCCAAATAAAAAGCTTTTTAAGTGATTCTGGTGGTAATGAGGACACTTATGAAAGGTATCCATGTGAAGAACTGACATAATACTGTTTCATGAAATGTGAGTGGAGATTAAGATGGTGACATAGGTCATTCTTGATTTCAACTCCCCTCACAAGAAGACCAGCTAGCAACTATCCATAGATAAGATACCATTCTGAAATTTGTAGAACCATTGAAGCTGCAGTACCCCTGTACCACAGAGACAGAAAAAAAAAACTGCATTTGAAAGATAAGAGGAGTGATTTCAGGTTGACCACATCACCCATACCACACTGAGCACCACACTGAGAGGGATCCCCAAGCCTATAGCTTCTCCAGTGGGGAAAGAGTGCAGGGTGGACATCAAGCTCCTTCAGCATTGTGGGATGCTTCCTGGGACATTCATTCAGTTTGTCTCATAAAAATCACTGGGAGAATCTGTGATGCTTGACTCCTGGGGATCAGACAGAGACAGACAGAGAAGGGGGCAAGGCATACAGCAACCAACACTTAGTTGACCTGCTTGTAGAAGTGCATGAGCAAAGATCCCAGCCAATAGCTCTTCCTTATCTGCAGAGACAAGCTGGCGTCCCGATTTGGCCAAAGAGCTTGGTTGCAGCTCTGCCTGACTATCCCAAGCCAAAAGGCCGTGCCAGCTGTGGAACCTGTTCTACAGCCCCACCCAGGAAAGAAAGAAAATTCACAGCCTATATGGTAGGGATTGGATGGCTGGCTTGTGCAAGCACACCCTGCATTTCCCTGTAATCACTATCTTGAGAATATAGAGATCTTGTCCTCCCTCTATATTCCCATCAAGCAGGATATGTAAAGAAACATGTCATTCAGCATTCAAGGTCAGGGGCTCCAGGGGTGGCCAACCCAGAGCATCTTCTTGACAACAAAGCAAGTCCAGATGGCAGGCCTTGCTTTCCTTGGAGCACTGGTCATAGAAGGAGGGTAAGAGCTACAGAGAGTTCTTAGGCTAGTTTCTGTATTATAAAATTTTGCTGCATGTAGATTCCAGCAGTGGATACTTTGCCCAGTTGGCCACTCCTGGACTCCCTGTACATAAGTCCCCCAATAAATCTGTGTTTCAATCACTGCCTCCAGGGAATTTCTTCAGTCTTGCTGGCTTATCACCAAACCTTGTCTCAGAGTCTGCTAGATTGCAGCTGTACACAGCCCCCACTCAACCCAAGAAGTATAGCCTCTAGCCTCATCAAACCAAGAAGACTGGTAAGAGAAACTAGGCAGCTGTGGAGCCAAGCCACCAGGCTCTGGCCTTCATAACCAAAAGGACTAAACAGTGACCCTGGGGAGCCTCCAAGTCCAGTTTACAGTACTGCCTAGCAACAGAGCCCAGCTTACAGCTCTGCCCCTCCATCCCTCCAGCAGTGGAGCCCAACTCCAGCCCTGCCCAATTACTGGACACAGCCTGTAACCCCACCAAACTAGGAAATCTGGACAGTGTCCCTACCTGACTATGGAGCAAAGTATCCAGTCCTACCCAACCAAAGAGTCTATCCAGTGAAGAAGCAGCAAATGAAACTTCCCAAATTTGATGAAATGTATGAATCTACACATCCAAGAAGCTCAAAAACCCAAGGAGAATAACCTCAAAGAAGTCAACAATGAGACACATTATAATCAAACTGTCAAAACCAAAAGACAAAGAGAACCTTAGAGGAGGCAGGAAAGAAGTGACTGATCATGTGCCAGCATCCTCTACAACGTAAGCACGGATTTACCATCAGGAACCAATGGGGTCAGAAGGCAGTAGAATGACATATTTAAACTGCCAGGGGGAGAAAAACACTGCCAGTCAAAAATTCTATATTCTATAGTAAAACTAGCCTTTTAAAATGAAGGCGAAATGAAGACATTTCCAGATAAACAAAAGTTGAGAGAATTTGTTGCTAGTAGACCTGCACTATAAACAATGCAAAGGCAGCGCTTCAGGCAGAAATGAAAGGATACAAGACAGCACCCTGAAGAAACACATAGAAATAAAGAACACCAATTAATTGTAACTATGTAGGCAAACATAAAAATTTTATTTGTAACTTCACTTTTTACTTCTTCCATAATAAAAAATTTATTTAAAAATATAAATCGATGTTAATGGGTATACAATGTACACAAGCGTAATTTGTGACTAAAACAAGTTAAAGATGGGAGGAGGAACTGGAGTTACATAGAAAAACAGTTTTTGTATGTTAGCGAAGTTGGGTTGGTATCTATTCAAACGAAATTGTTATAAATGTATGATGTTAGTTGTAATCTCCGTGTTAACCACTATGAAAATATGTATAAAAATATGTGCAAAAGAAATTAAGAAGGGAATCAAAATAATTACATACAAAAAAAACCTATTAAACATGAGAAAAAGCAGTAAGGGAGGAAATGAGGGCCCAAAAAGATGTGAGACACACTGCAAATGTCAAACAGCAAAGACCTAAATCAAAATGGCTGAAGACTTTCATTACTAGTAATTACTTTAAATATAAATGTATTAAGCACTCCAATTATAAGGCAGAGGTTGCTATAATGGATTTTAAAAACATGATCAACTATATGCTGTCTATGAAACACTTTAGATGCAGAGAAAATTAGGCTGTAAGTGAAGTAATAGAAAAAGATATTCTTTGACAATAGTAACCAGAAGAGAGCTGGGATGGCTATACTAGTATCAGTAAAAATAGACTTTAAGCCAAGGGAAAAAAAAAAAACTATTAACAAAACAGGACATTATATATTGATAACAAGTCCATTCAATTCATCAAGATCTAACAATTACTAACGCTATGTACCAAACAACAGAGCCCCAAAATGTATGAAACAAGACTGACAGAATTGAAGGGAGATAGAAACTGTTCTACAATCACAGTTCTTCTGTATCCCAGCCTCAGAAATGTATAGAACATATAGACAGAAGATCAATAAGATAATAGAGGACATGACCACTACCATACACCAACTACACCTAAGTGACATATATAGGACACTATACCCAATAATGGGAGAATACAAATTCTCCTCAAGTGCACATGGAAGATTCTTTAGGGCTTGGCTATAAAACAAGTCTCAATAAATTTAAAAATATTAAAATCATACAAATCTACTTCAGCCACAATGGAATGAATTTAGATAACAACAACAGTGAAAAACTGGAAAATCCACAAATATGCAGAAATTAAACACACAGTTTTAAACAAATGTGTCAAAGAAGAAACCACAAAAAAATCTTAGAAGACACCTAAAGATTAATGAAAATAAGAAGACAACATGCCAAAATCTATTAGATGCAGCAAAAGCAGTGCTCAGAGAGAAACTGATAGCTGTAGGTACCTACATTAAAAAAGAAGAAAGATCTCAAATCAATAACCTTTACTCCTTAATGAACTAGGGAGAAAAAAAAAAAAAAGAACTAACTAAACCCAAAGCTATAAGACGAAAAGAAATGGTGAATATTAGAGCAGAGATTTGTGAAATAGATAATAGAAAAGCAACAAAGTAGATCAACAAAATCAAAATTAAGAAGAAAATCAAAATAATTAAATACAAAAAAAAACCCTATTAAACATGAGAGAAAGCATTGTTCCTAGAAAATATTAACAAGATTGAAAGACATAGCTAACTGAACTAAGAAAAAAGAAAATAGATGCTAATAACTAAAACCAGATATGAAAATGGGAAATTACTACCAACACTATGGAAATGAAGAGGATTATAAGAGAATACTATTAAATGTACATCAACAAATTAGATAACTTAAATGAAACAGACAAATTTATGGAAATACACAAATTGCCAAAACTCCCCCAAGAAGAAATAGAAAATCTGAAAAGATCTAGAGACTGGATTGGTAATCAAAAACTTCCAAAGAAAAGTCTACGATTAGACAGCTTCCCTGACAATTTCTACCAAACAGAGAATTAAAACAAATTCTTTTCAAACTCTTCCAAATATTAGAAGAGGGAACACTCTCCAAAACATTCTATGAGGCCATCATTACCTGATACCAAAGCCAGACAAATACATTACAAAAAATCTACAAACCAATATCCCTAAGTGAACACAGATGTAAAATCCTCAACAAAATACTAGCAATTCAAATTCAACAGTCCTTTTAATTCGCATTAAAAGGATTATATTCTATGACAAAGTAAGATTTATCCCAGGAATGGAAGCATGGTCAACATATGAAAACCAATTAATGTAATACGTAATAATAGAACAAGTGGAAAAAACTACATTTTTTAATTGATGCAGAAGAAGAACTGGACAAAATCAAACACCTTCTCATAAACAAACAAAAAAAACATTTGGAAAAATAGGATTAGAAAGCAACTTCTTCAACATTTATCAAAACCCACAACAAATATACTCAATAGTGAAAGGCTGATAAGCTTTCCCCCTAAGATCAGGAACAAGACAAGGATGTCTACTTCAGCCAATGCTATCCAACACTGTACTAGAAGTTCTAACCAAAGCAATTTGGGGGGAAAAAAACAGAAAGAAAGGAAAAAAAAAACATCTAAATTGGAAAAAAGAAGTTAAACCATCTCTATTTGCAGGTGACATAAATCTGGCATACTGAAAACCCCCAAAAATCTAAATGAATACTAGAATTAATACATGAATTCAGTAAAATCACAGGATTCAAGATCAACACAAAAAATTGGTTCTTTTTCTGTACATCAACAACAATCCAAAAATAAAATTTAGAAAACAATTCCATTTATATTTGAATCCAAAAGAATAAAATACCTACAATTGAATTTAACCAAGGATGTGAAAGACTTGTATACTAAAACTACAAAATGTTGCTGAGAAAACTTAAAGAAGACCTAAATGAATGGAAAGTTATCCCATGATCATGGATTGGAAGATTTACTATTGCTAAGATGGCAATACTGAAGTAATCTACAGATGTAAGCAACTCCTATCAAAATTACAATGGCGATTTTTGCAGAAAATGAGAAGCCAATCCTCAAATTTATATGAAATTCCAAAGGCCCCAGATAGCCAAAACAACTTTGAAAAAGAATAGCAATCTAGAGGATTCACATTTTCTGTTTTCAAAACTTACTTCAAAGTTACAGTAATCAAAATAGTGTGACATAGACAGACAAGTATAGACAGACCAATGAAAGAAAACTGAGAGCCCAGAAATGGCCAAATGGATGGCCAATTAATTTTCAAAGAGGGTGCCAAGATCATTCAGTGGAGGAAGTATAGTCTCTTCAAAAAAAAAACATGTCCAGCGGTGCCTGACTGGGTCAGTCAGTAGAACATGTGACTCTTCATTTCAGGTTGTGAGTTCAAGCCCCCTTCGGTCATAGGGCTTATTTAAAAATAAATCAAGGGGCACCTGGGTGGCTCACTCTGTTAAGCATCCGACTTTGGCTCAGGTCATGATCTCATGGTTCATGAGTTCAAGCCCCATGTCAGGCTTTGTGCTCAGAGCCAGAAGCCTGCTTCAGATTCTGTGTCTCCCTCTCTCTCTGTCCCTCCCTAGTTCATGCTCTGTCTCTCTCAAAAATAAAATAAATATGAAAAAAAATTTAAATAATAAAATAAATCAATAAATAAATGATGCCAAGACATCTGTATATCTACATGCAAAAAAAAATTAACTTCAACCCTTATCTCATACCACATACAAATATTAACTCAAAAGTGACCAATGACCTAAATAAAAGAGTTAAAAATATAAAAATCTTAGAAGAAAACATAGAGACAAATTTTCATGACGTTGGATTTGAAAACTGCTTAAATTCAACATCAAAATTATGAACATCAACAACAAAAAATAGATAAATGAAATTTGATCAAAATTTTAAAATATTATACATCAGAAGACAATACCAAAGGAGTGATATGAGCACATCATGGCATAAGTCATTCCTCCTTTCTCTCCCCCTTTTAAACAATGAGTTAGACATCCATACAGAACTAGAAGTGCTTCAGCACCCTATGCCAAAGGACTCAGAAGGACTCTCACCAATCTATGTTTTCATTAATGAACAAGATCTTGGTAAGGACCGTGGATCCAAGGGAGTTGGAGAACCTACCCCATCAGCAGGAAAAAAAATAGGAGTCCTGACACAGGCAGATATCCCCGGGGCCAAGAGAAAGAATTTGCAGAAGTCCAACCTGCCTGTGGGGAAATATAAGCATTCCTGTAGAATTGAATAAAAAATAATTTAAACACAGTAGAAAGGGAGGAACTCCACCAGAGCCATCCCTCCCCAGACTGAAGCTGCCTCATCCCTTAAGTGCCTGAGGCAACGTCTCCCATGGAGGAAGTGGAAAGCAGTAAGTGACTGCCAATAGAAAAGGTAGTGGCTGGAGAAACCTGTTTCTTTCCAGCAGCATCCTGATTTCTGGGTAGGTACCTCTATGACTTGGAAGAGGAAGAGAAAGGGGAAAAATCAAATAATATCAAAGGGCATTGAAAGAATGTATTTCCTGCTGTCTGCTTCAGGACTTCAAAAGGAAGTCTGTGCACCTGTCTCTGGAAGTACCCCATTTGAGGATCTCCTAGCCAGGCTGACAGGCACCCCCCCCAAGCCCCCAGAGCTAAATCCACACTTCCCCAACTCTTAGGCTTAATTCTTGGCATTCCCAAGTACATCCATGAGAGAGCTCTGCTAGACAAGGAGCACACTCAGGAAGTAGGTGACAGCATTGGATAAAGAAAAAACTACAAACCTGAGCTGTAGGGCCAGCTTCTGGAATACAGAATAATGGTTTCTAAGAGCCAGCCTAGTGAACTGGGAAAACTAAACATAAAAGCTTAGTTAACAATGTGTCTGCTACTTCAAATGTGAAAGAAGTGCATAACTACAAACAATCATGAAAAATAGAGGACATATGGTATCACAAGAATGATAATTCTCTAGCAACTAAACTCAAAAGCATAGAATATTATGACCTAACTGTTAAAGAATTCAAAATAGCTGTTATGGAAATTCCATATGAAATTCCATAATTCCAGTTAATTCAATTAACTGAGGAATAAAATTAATGAACAGAAAAAGTTCTTTGCCAAAGAGATTAAAATTAAAAAAAAAAAGAACCAGACAGAAATTCTAGAGCTGCAGAATTCAATGAATGAGATGAAGAATGCAATGGAGAACTCTGTAGCAGGGCAGGCCAGATGAACAGATGAATAAATGATTTGGAGGACAGAAATACAGAAATAATACAGTTAGAAGAGGCAAGGGAACTAAGAATTTAAAAGGGTGAGGAAAGTCTATAAGAGATTTTGTGTTTCATCAAAAATACAAATATGCAAATAATTTACATTCCAGAAGAAGAGAAAAAGGGAACAGAGAGTTTATTTAAAGAAATAATAGATGAGAATTTCCCAAACCTGGGGAAGGACCTGAGCATACAAGTCCACAAGGCTAATAAAACATGCTATTCTCTCAATGCAAAAAGACTTTCTCCAAGAAACATATAATGAAACTGTCAGTGAAAAACCAATAATAAACTATCTTAACGATAGCCAGTGGGGGAGGAAAGAAAGTAATCTACAAAGGAACCCCATTAGGCTACCAGCAGATTTCTCAGCAGAAACTCTACAGTCCAGGAGATAGTAGAATGACGTATTCAAAGTGTTGAAAGATTTAAAATGCCAGCCAAAACAAAAACTATTGATTTGAAGGGATACATGCACCCCAGTGTTTATAGCAGCATTATCAACAATAGCCAAATAATGGAAAGAGCCCAAATGTGCATCAATTGATGAATGGATAAACAAGATGTGATACACACACACACACACACACACACACACACACACAATGGAATATTACTCAGCAATCAAAAAGAATGAAATCTTGCCATTTGCAACAACATGGATAAACTAGAGAGTATAATGCTAAGTGAAGTAAATCACCCAGAGAAAGATAAATACCATATGATTTCACTCATATGTGGAATTTAAGAAACAAAACAGACAAGCATAGTGGGGAGGGGGGTGGAGATGCAAACCAGGAAACAGACTCTTAACTATAGAGAATACACTGAGAGAACCAGAGAGAAGATGGGCAAGGGTATGGGTTAAATAGGTGATGAATACTAAGGAGGACACTTGTGATGAGCCCTGGGTGTTGTAAGTAAGTGATGAATCACTGAATTCTACACCTGAAACTAATATTACACTGTATGATTAAAAGAAAAATCTGAAAAAAAAAATGTCAGCCAAAAACACTTTATCTGGTAAAATTATCCTTCAGATATGAAAGAGAAATAAAGCCTTTCCCAAACAAAAGCTAAGGGAGTTCAAAACCATTTGACCTACCTTGCAAGAAATGCTAAAAGGAGCTCTTTAAGCTGAAATAAAAAGACACTAATCAACACAAAAACATATGAAAGTATACAACACATGGTAAAGGTGAAAAATAGAACCATAAAACTATAAGTCTATATTAGGACAGTGTGTTAATCACTTAACCCTAATATAAAAATTAAAGGAAAGGAGTAGTAAGAATAATAAGAGCTACTATAAATTAGCAACATAAAAGAGACAAATTATAACATCAAAAGGGAGGAGTAAAAAGGTGGAGTCTTCATAGGCATTCAAAGGTAAGTTGCTAGCAGTCTACAATGGGCTGCCTTGTCTAAAAATATGTTTTATGTGACATGTCTTGGGGATCCTGGAAGATGGTGGCATAGGAGGACGCTGGGCTCACCGCGCATCCTGCTGATCACTTAGATTCCACCTACACCTGCCTAAATAACCCAGAAAACCACCAGAAGACTAGCAGACTGGAGTCTCTGGAGCCAAGCACAGACGAGAGGCCCACGGAAGAGGGTAGGAAGAAGGGTCGCGAGGCGGTGCACGCTACATGGACTGGCAGGAGGGAGCCGGGGGTGGAGGTGCGGCCCGCCAGCCAAGCAGAGCCCCCGAGTCTGGCTTGCAAAAGTGGAGGGGACAGACGGAGTGTGTTCTAACAGCAAGCGGGACTTGACATCCGGAAGGTTATAAGCTAACAGCTCTGCTCAGAGAACGGGAGGGCTGGAGGACAACGGGAGGGAGAGTTGTTGAGCCCCGGACGACAGAGCTCAGCTTGGCAGGGAACAAAAGCACTCGCCAGCGCCATCTCCCTCGCCCATCCCCCAGCCAAAATCCCAAAGGGAACCTGTTTCTGCCAGGGAACTTGCTTGCACCACGCAAACACCCAACGCTGTGCTTCTGCGGATCCATCTCTCCAGCAGGGGTGGGTCTGACTCCCTCCCGGTGCCGCAGGGCCCCTCCCAAAGCAGATATGAAGGAAAAGCGAGCTGAGCCTCCCCTCCCGCCCCTGTGCACCTTGCCGATCCACCCCAGCTAATATGCAAGATCCCCAGCACCACAACTCTGGCAGTGTGCAAGTAAACCAGACGGGCCACGCCACCCCACAGTGAATCCCACCAGCCCCTAGGAGAGGGGAAGAGAAGGCACACACCAGTCTGACTGTGGCCCCAGCGGTGGGCTGGGGGCAGACATCAGGTCTGACTGCGGCCCCACCCACCAACGCAAGTTATTCAAGACAGCACAAGGGAAGTCCCCCCAGTTCCACACCACTCCAGGGACTATCCAAAATGAGGAAACAGAAGAATTGCCCTCAAAAAAAGTCCAGGAAATAAGAACAGCTAACAAACTGATCAAAAACGATTTAAACAATATAACAGAAAGTGAATTTAGAATAATAGTCACAAAATTAATAGCTGGGCTTGAAAACAGTATAAAGGACAGCAGAGAATCTATTGCTACAGAGATCAAGGGACTAAGGAACAGCCAGGAGGAGCTAAAAAATGCTATCAATGAGCTGCAAAATAAAATGGAGACAACCACGGCTCGGATTGAAGAAGCAGAGGAGAGATTAGGTGAACTAGGAGATAAAATTATGGAAAAAGAAGAAGCTGAAAAAAGAGAGAGAAAAAAATCCAGGAGTAAGAGGGGAAAATTAGAGAACTAAGTGATGCACTAAAGAGAAATAATCTAGGCATAATTGGTATTCCAGAGGAGGAAGAGAGAGGGAAAGGTGCTGAAGGTGTACTTGAAGAAATAATAGCCAAGAACTTCCCTGATGTGGGGAAGGAAAAAGGCATTGAAATCCAGGAGGCACAGTGAACTCCCTTCAGACGTAACTTGAATCGATCTTCTGCACGACATATCATAGTGAAACTGGCAAAATACAAGGATAAAGAGAAAATTCTGAAAGCAGCTAGAGATAGACGTGCTCTAACATATAAAGGGAGACCTATAAGACTTGTGACCGATCTCTCTAATGAAACGTGGCAGGCCACAAAGGAATGGCAGGAGATCTTGAATGTGATGAACAGACAAAATATGCAGCTGAGAATCCTTTATCCAGCAAGTCTGTCGTTTAGAATAGAAGGGAAGATAAAGGTCTTCCCAAACAAACAAAAACTGAAGGAATTCATCACCACTAAATCAGCCCTACAAGAGATCCTAAGGGGGATCCTGTGAGACAAAGTACCAGAGACATCGCTACAAGCATGAAACCTATGGACATCAATATGACTCTAAACCCATATCTTTCTATAATAACACTGAATGTAAATGGACTAAATGCGCCAACCAAAAGACATAGGGTATCAGAATGGATAAAAAAACAAGACCCATCTATTTGCTGTCTACAAGAGACTCATTTTAGACCTGAGGACACCTTCAGATACAGACTGAGGAGATGGAGAACTATTTATCATGCCACTGGAAGTCAAAAGAAAGCTGGAGTAGCCATACTTATATCAGACAAACTAGACTTCAAATTAAAGGCTGTAACAAGAGATGAAGAAGGGCACTATATAATAATTACAGGGTCTATCCATCAGGAAGAGCTAACAATTATAAATGTCTATGCGCCAAATACGGGAGCCCCCAAATACATAAAACAATTACTCACAAACATAAGCAACCTTATTGATAAGAATGTGGTCATTGCAGGGGACTTTAACACCCCACTTACAGAAATGGATAGATCATCTAGACACACGGTCAATAAAGAAACAAGGGCCCTGAATGATACATTGGATCAGTTGGACTTGACAGATATATTTAGAACTCTGCATCCCAAAGCAACAGAATATACTTTCTTCTAGAGTGCACATGGAACATTCTCCAAGATAGATCACACACTGGGTCACAAAACAGCCCTTCATAAGTATACAAGAATTGAAATCATACCATGCATACTTTCAGACCACAATGCTATGAAGCTTGAAATCAACCACAGGAAAAACTCTGGAAAACCTCCAAAAGCATGGAGGTTAAAGAACACCCTACTAAAGAATGAATGGGTCAATCAGGCAATTAGAGAAGAAATTAAAAAATATATGGAAACAAACGAAAATGAAAATACAACAATCCAAACGCTTTGGGACGCAGCGAAGGCAGTCCTGAGAGGAAAATACATTGCAATCCAGGCCTATCTCAAGAAACAAGAAAAATCCCCAATACAAAATCTAACAGCACACCTAAAGGAAATAGAAGCAGAGCAGCAAAGACAGCCTAAACCCAGCAAAGAAGAGAAATAATAAAGATCAGAGCAGAAATAAACAATATAGAATCTAAAAAAACGGTAGAGCAGATCAACGAAACCAAGAGTTGGTTTTTTGAAAAAATAAACAAAATTGACAAACCTCTAGCCAGGCTTCTCAAAAAGAAAAGGGAGATGACCCAAATAGATAAAATCATGAATGAAAATGGAATGATTACAACCAATCCCTCAGAAATACAAGCAATTATCAGGGAATACTATGAAAAATTATATGCCAACAAACTGGACAACCTGGAAGAACTGGACAAATTCCTAATCATCCACACTCTTCCAAAATTCAATCAGGAGGAAATAGAAAGCATGAACAGACCCATAACCAGAGAAGAAATTGAATCATTCATCAAAAATCTCCCAACAAATAAGAGTCCAGGACCAGATGGCTTCCCAGGAGAGTTCTACCAGACGTTTAAAGCAGAGATAATACCTATCCTTCTCAAGCTATTCCAAAAAATAGAAAGGGAAGGAAAATTTCCAGACTCATTCTATGAAGCCAGTATTACTTTGATTCCTAAACCAGACAGAGACCCAGTAAAAAAAGAGAACTACAGGCCAATATCCCTGATGAATATGGATGCAAAAATTCTCAATAAGATACTAGCAAATTGAATTCAACAGCATATAAAAAGAATTATTCACCATGATCAAGTGAGATTCATTCCTGGGATGCAGGGCTGGTTCAACATTTACAAATCAATCAACGTGATACATCACATTAATACAAGAAAAGATATGAACCATATGATTCTGTCAATCGATGCAGAAAAGGCCTTTGACAAAATTCAGCAACTTTCTTAATAAAAACCCTCGAGAAAGTCGGGATAGAAGGAACAGACTTAAAGATCATAAAAGCCATTTATGAAAAGCCAACAGCTAACATCATCCTCATGGGGAAAAACTGGGAGCTTTTTCCCTGAGATCAGGAACACGACAGGGATTTCGATTCTCACTGCTGTTGTTTAACATAGTGTTGGAAGTTCTAGCATCAGCAATCAGACAACAAAAGGAAATCAAAGGCATCAAAATTGGCAAAGATGAAGTCAAGCTTTCGCTTTTTGCAGATGACATGATATTATACATGGAAAATCCGATAGACTCCACCAAAAGTATGCTAGAACTGATACATGAATTCAGCAAAGTTGCAGGATACAAAATCAATGTACAGAAATCAGTTGCATTCTTATACACTAACAATGAAGCAACAGAAAGACAAATAAAGAAACTGATCCCATTCACAATTGCACCAAGAAGCATAAAATACCTAGGGATAAATCTAACCAAAGATGTAAAAGATCTGTATGCTGAAAACTATAGAAAGCTTATGAAGGTAATTGAAGAAGATATAAAGAAATGGAAAGACATTCCCTGCTCATGGATTGGAAGAATAAATATTGTCAAAATGTCAATACTACCCAAAGCTATCTACACATTCGATGCAATCCAAATCAAAACTGCACCAGCATTCTTCTCGAAACTAGAACAAGCAATCCTAAAATTCATATGGAACCACAAAAGGCCCCGAATAGCCAAAGTAATTTTGAAGAAGAAGACCAAAGCAGGAGGCATCACAATCTCAGACTTTAGCCTCTACTACTAAGCTGTAACCATCAAGACGGCATGGTATTGGCAGAAAAACAGACACATAGACCAATGGAATAGAATAGAAACCCCAGAACTAGACCCACAAATGTATGGCCAACTAATCTTTGACAAAGCAGGAAAGAACATCCAATGGAAAAAAGACAGTCTCTTTAACAAATGGTGCTGGGAGAACTGGACAGCAACATGCAGAAGAATGAAACTAGACCACTTTCTTACACCATTCACAAAAATAAACTCAAAATGGATAAAGGACCTGAATGTGAGACAGGAAACCATCAAAACCCTAGAGGAGAAAGCAGGAAAAGACCTCTCTGACCTCACCCATAGGAATTTCTTACTTGATACATCCCCAAAGGCAAGGGAATTAAAAGCAAAAATGAATTATTGGGACCTCATGAAGATAAAAAGCTTCTGAACTGCAAAGGAAACAGTCAACAAAGCTAAAAGGCAACCAACGGAATGGGAAAAGATATTTGCAAATGACATATCAGACAAAGGTCTAGTATCCAAAATCTATAAAGAGCTCACCAAACTCCACACCCGAAAAACAAATAATCCATTGAAGAAATGGGCAGAAAACATGAACAGACACTTCTCTAAAGAAGACATCCAGATGGCCAACAGGCACATGAAAAGATGCTCAACGTCGCTCCTCATCAGGGAAATACAAATCAAAACCACACTCAGATATCACCTCACACCAGTCAGAGTGGCCAAAATGAACAAATCAGGAGACTACAGATGCTGGAGAGGATGTGGAGAAACGGGAACCCTCTTGCACTGTTGGTGGGAATGCAAATTGGTGCAGCCACTCTGGAAAACAGTGTGGAGGTCCCTCAAAAAATTAAAAATAGACCTACCCTATGACCCAGCAATAGCACTGCTAGGAATTTATCCAAGGGATACAGGAGTACTGATGCATAGGGGCACTTGTACCCCAATGTTTATAGCAGCACTCTCAACAATAGCCAAATTATGGAAAGAGCCTAAATGTCCATCAACTGATGAATGGATAAAGAAATTGTGGTTTATATACACAATGGAGTACTACGTGGCAATGAGAAAGAATGAAATATGACCCTTTGTAGCAACGTGGATGGAACTGGAGAGTGTGATGCTAAGTGAAATAAGCCATACAGGGAAAGACAGATACCATATGTTTTCACTCTTAGGTGGATCCTGAGAAACTTAACAGAAACCCATGGGGGAGAGGAAGGACAAAAAAAAGGTTAGAGTGGGAGAGAGCCAAAGGATAAGAGACTCTTAAAAGTTGAGAACAAAATAGGGTTGATGGGGGTGGGAGGGAGTGGAGGGTTGGTGATGGGTATTGAGGAGGGCACCTTTTGGGATGAGCACTGGGTCTTGTATGGAAACCAATTTGACAATAAACTTCATATATTAAAAAAAATAAAATTAAATAAATAAATAAATAAATAAATAAATAAAATATATTTTATGTAATTCACAAGGTTACCACAAGCAAAACCCAAGAATAAATGCACAAGACACAAAGAAAGGAGAAACAGAGCATAATACCATGGAAATTAACCAACTTATGAAATAGAGAAAAAGGGAAGAAGAAATAATGCAAATACAAATCAACCAGAAAGCAATTAATAAGATGGTATTAGTAAGTACTTACATATCAATAACTACTCTACATGTAAATGGACTAAATTCACCAAAAGGCACAGATGGGCTGAATAGATTTAAAACACACACACACACACACACACACACACACACACACACACACAAGACCCAACTATATGCTGCTTGTTAGAGATCCATTTCAGAGTTAAAGATATATATAGACTCACATAGACTCAGAGTGAAGGGTTACAAATTTACAATCCATGCAAATGGAAACTGAAAGACAGCAGAAACAGCCATAGTTATATTAGAAAAAATTGACATTAAGCCAAAAATGGTAATAAGAGATAAGGAAGGTCATTATATAATGATAAAGGTATCAATCCACCAAGAATACATAACAATCACAAATATGTATACACTCAGCATTGGAGCACCAAAATATTTCAAGCAAATACTAACAGATAAGAAGGGAGATAAACAATATATTAACAATACAGAATTTCAATACTTCACTTTCAATTATGGGTGGATTATCCATACAGAAAACCAACAAAGAAACAATGGACTTGAAGCATACATTAGCCAAATGGACCTAACAGACATCTATAGGACATTCCATCCAACAGCAGCAGAACATTCTCCAGGATAGATCATATGATAGGACACAAAACAAGTCTTAGCAAATTTAAGAAGATGAAATCATACTGAATATCTTTTCTGACCACAACAGTATGAAACTAGGAATTAACAACATGAAGAAAGCAGGGAAATATATATGTGGAAACTAAACAACACACTCCTGAACAACCAATACATCAAAAAAGAAATCAACAAGGAAAACAATGAATATCTTGAAACAAATGAAAATAGATATACGACTTACCAAAACCTATGGAGCACAGCAAAAGCAGTCCTGAGAGGGAAGTTTATAGTGAAAAAATGGATGTATTAAGAAAGTAGAAAGATTGAAAATTTTAAAAGACTAATAAGGAGCTAAAAATAATAATAAAAAAACCAAATTAAGTCCAAAGTAGTAGAAGGGAAAATAAAAAATAAAGGTGAGGGAAAAATAAAGAAAATAGAGACAAGAAAAACAATAGAAAAAATTAACAATACTAAAAGATGTGGGGTTTTTTTGAAAAGATAAACCAAATTGACAAATCTTTAGCTAGACTAAGAAAAAAAAGACTCAATAGTATCAGAAATGAAAGAGGAGTAATAACTGACACTACAGATCATAAGAGACTACATACACCAACAAATTAGACAACTTGGAAGAAATGGATAATCTGGAATCATTCAACCTACCAAGACTGAACCAGAAAGAAACAGAAAGTCTGAACAGATGAGTAATTAGTACAAAGATTGAGTCAATAATCAAAAACTTCTCAACATAGAAAAACCCAGGACTAGATTGCTCCATGGGCTAATTCTGCCAAACACTTAAAGCGGAACTAATGTAAATCCTGTAGAGGCCATTTTTAGGCAGCAAGTTTGAGCAATGGAAACTTGAGCCAGGCAAAAGTGCCCAAGTGACCACTGAGCTGAATGCAAACAGGTTCATTAAACCACCTACCTCAAAATAGCCATAGGCACTAACTAACTAATGGGTTACTTACAACCAGGCACAGATCCTAAGGTTACCAAAAAGGGAAAATTCCATGCATCCCCTTACTCCCTCACTATGCTCATAACTATTACTCCTAGCCACCACCTCCTTTGCTGTCCTGCCCATTGCTCCTTTGTGGTATACTCAATAAATTTCTATCTCTTTGTTCTGCCTTTGGTAAATTCTTTCACTGCCTGTGCCATCAGCTCCAATCTAATCAGGATGCCCTACAAATCCTTTTCATATTCTTCCAAAAAAGTTCAGAAGGGAACGTTTCCAAACTCCTTCTACAAGGCTGGCACTACCTTGATGCCAAAACCAGTTAAGGACACTACAAGAAAACTATAGATCATTAACTGAACAAAATGCAAAATTCTTCAACAAAATATTAACAAATCAAATTCAAAAAATCATTAAGCTCATTTTACTCATTTTTTTTAATTTTTTCAGATTGACAAGACCTTGATTCACATCCAGAGAACACAGGAAGCAGAGAGCAAGGAGGAGCCAGATGGAGTATTTGACAGTCACTTTAACTCAGCCACCCCCTTCACTGCCGCCTCTCTCAATTCTGTGTATAATTACACTATGACCAAGTGGGATTTATTTATGGAATGCAAAGATGATTCAGCATATGCATTATTAATCAATGTGATACACCACATTAATAGAATGAAAGATTAACAGCACATAATCATCTCAATAGATACACAAAAAGCATTTAACAAAATGCATCATCCTTTCATGATAAAAACCCTCAACAGTTTGAAGATAGAAAGAACATACTTCAATATAATAAAGACCACATACAACAAACCCACAGCTAACGTTATAATCAATGGAGAAAAAACTGACAGCTTTTCCTCTAAGATCAAGACAAGGGTGTCCATTCTCACCATTTTTATTCAACATCATATGGAAAGTCCTGGATACAGCAATCAAGAAAAACAAAAAAATAAAAATCATCCAAAACGGGAAGGGAAAAGTAAAGTTGTCACTATTTGCAGATGATATGATCTTATATATTGAAAAGCCCAAAGACAAAGAAATGTTGAATTTAACAGATGAATTCAGGAAAGCTGCAGGATATAAAATCAATACACAGAATCAGTTGCTTTTCTATATACTAACAATAAAACATCTAAAAGAGAAATAAAGAAAACTATCCCATTCACAATAACATCAAAAACAATAAGATACCTAGGAATAAATTTAACCAAAGAAGTGAAGAATCTGTACAATAAAAACTACAAGATTTTGCTAAAAGAAATCAATGAAAGGGACACCTTGCTGGCTCAGTCAGTTAACTCTTGGTTTCAGCTCAGGTCATGATCTCACAATTCATGTATTTGAGTCCAGTCTTGGGCTCTGCGGTGACAGCACAGAGCCTGCTTTACATTCTCATTCTCTCTCTCTCTCTCTCTCTCTCTCTCTCTCTCCTTCTCTCTCAAAATAAATAAACTTAAAAAAAGAAATCAACAAAATTCAAACAAATGGAGGGATATCCCATGTTCATGGATTAGAAGAAAATAAAATGTCCATACCCAAAGCCATTAGATTAAACACAATCCCTACCAAAATGCCAATGGAGATTTTCACAGAAACTTAAAAAATTCTAAAATTTGTATGGAAACACAAAAGGCCTCAAATTGTCAAAGATATCATGAGAAAGAAGGAGAAAAAAAGCCAGAGACATCACACTTCCAGATTCCAAACTATACTATAAAGCTATAGTAATTAAATTAGTGTTGTACTGGCATGAAAATAGACACATAGACCAATGGAACAGAGTAGAGAGTCTGAATTAAATTCCTAGATATACAGTCAACAAGTGTTTGTTATGGGAACTAGGAACATCCATTGCTGAAAGTATAGTCTCTTTGATAAATGGTGCTAGGAAAACTGGATAACCGCATGAAGAAAAATGCAACTGGACCCTACCTTACACCAATCACAAAAATCAATTCACAATGGATCTTAGACTTAAAGATAAGACCTAAAACCATAAAACTCCTAGAAAGAAACATAGAAAAGAGTCTCCCTGACACTGGGTTTGGCAATGATTTTTTTGGTATGACACCAAGACAACAAAAGAAAAAAAATCAACACATGGGACTATGTTAAATGTAAAAGCTTTTGAACAACAACAATAAAAATCAACAATGAAAATACAAATTAAAAAACAGAATATTTTTGCAAACTATGTATCAGATAAGAGATTAATATTCAAAATTTATAAAGAACTCATGTGACTCTAATTAAAAAATGGACAGAGGAACTACACAGACATTTTCTCAAAGAAGACATCTAAATGACCATCAGATACATGAAAAGGAGCTCAACATCACTAATTATCAGTGAAATACATATCAAAACCAAGATGAGATGTCACCTTATACCTATAAAATAGCTATCATAGAGAAGATATAACAAATGTTGGTAAGAATGTGGAGAATAGGAAACACTGTGCACAGTTGGTGGGATTATCAACTGGTTCAGCAACTGGAGAGCAGTATGGAAGTTCCACAAAGAATTTTAAAATAGGATCTGGTTCAAGATGGAGATGTAGGAGGATCCTGAACTCACCTTCTCTCTTAGACACACCAAGGCTACAGCTACATATGGAACAGTTTCCTCTGAAAAATACCCCAAAACTACCTGAGCAACTCCTACACATTGGGTGAATAAGACAAAAACCCATGTCAAAGTGGGCAGAAGAAGTTGAGCCACAATCTCTCCATAAACTCCACCTCTAGTGCAGTAACCCACCACTGGGAAGGAACTCACAACACCAAGCTTCTCCCTGAGGAGTGAAGCATTTGAACCCCATATCTGGCACCCCAACTCCTAAGACCTGCACCTGGGAGACAAGCCCTTAAACATCTTGCTTTGAAGCTAACAAAGCTTATATCCACAAGACCCACAAGGCTATAGTGAATTTAGAAACAGTTCTTAAAGGACTTGCATGAACTCACCCACCCCAGAGCACAGCACAGATGCAGATGACTAAAAATACCCAGACTTCCTGTAAAAAAATGCTTATTAGCTTACCTGAAAGCATCAGCCTGAGAGGCCAGCATCTAATTTAACACATATCTAAGGCTGTACTGATATACTCCAAAGACAGAGACCAGTAGGTACAATCTTTGACCTCTCCCTGTCTCACTCCACCTCATCAATGTCTCCCAGAAAAAGACTTGTACACTTGCCTGCTTCTCTGGTACTTGTGACTGCCACCCAGGAAACAATAACTTCTGGCCAGAGGGCTTTATCCTC
This sequence comes from Panthera tigris, assembly GCF_018350195.1. NCBI lineage: Eukaryota > Metazoa > Chordata > Mammalia > Carnivora > Felidae > Panthera > Panthera tigris. The sequence continues at coordinate 107,837,210 of NC_056667.1, read as the reverse complement.
ATTGGACCCACAGGACTGTAACAAGTGGAGAAAAAAATCTTAACTGGCTACTATCTCCAGGACACAACAGACAGACAACAGACTTGAGGTGCCCAGTCTTTTGGTGAAAGATGACTATTAGCTTGTCTTCATAGTTCTGGCATAATGGGCAAACATCTAATGAAACACACATGGATCACATCTAAGGGACAACTGCAATCCTCTACAGAGAACACAGAGGGTGACACTATGTTCACATTCACCTTCTGTTATACTCCAGAGCATTGTATCTTCCACAGGGAAGCTTGTCCTGATTCCCAGCTTTTATGTCTGTTTTAAATCAGTTTTGGGGGCTCCCACTTGAGGGATACCTCTTTCTTGCCTGACTGTGGTGGCCAGTGGAGCTTGTGTTCATGGATCCCATGGGGCAGATATATAGTTCTTGGTCAGCTCTCAACCCCAGCACAGTGCAAAGACAACAGACTAACACACACCCTCAGTCTTTCTGTGAAAGAGGCCTATTTGCTTATCTTGGAGCTTTGGACTGAGAAACAGGCATCTGGCTTGACACACATCTAGAGGCTTACTGGGATGTTTACTGGGGACAGAGACCACTTAGCACCATCTTTGGTCACTCATATCTGTTAAAGAGGCCAACTAGCTTATCTTCAGAGCTATGGCCTGAAGGGAAGCTTCTAATTAACCACACAGCTAGAAGCTGACTACAATCCTCTCCAGAGACTGAGAAGGCCAATAGTTCCACCTTTGTACCCTCCCTCTGCCCTGCCTCAGGTTATTAGTATTCCTGAGAAGGAACCTGTGCCTATTAACCTATTAATAATTACTTTAAATATAAATGGACTAAATTTTCCAACCAAAGTGATAGTGGCTGAATAGATTAAAAACAAGAAACAAGGAGGCAGCATGGAAGATGGCAGTGTAGGAGGACACTGGGCTCACCTTAAGCTGCTGATTGCTTAGATTCCACCCACATCTGCCTAAATAACCCAGAAAACTGCCAGAAGCCTAGCAGAATGAACTCTCCAAAGCCAAGCGTAGACAAGAGGCCCACGGAAGAGTAGGAAGGGCAGAGAGACAGTGTGTGCTACACAGACTGGTGGGAAAGAGCCAGGGCGGTGGAGGGGCAACCCTCCAAGCAAGGCAGAGCCAAAGCATAAGAGACTCTTAAAAACTGAGAACAAACTGAGAGTTGATGGGGGGTGGGAGGGAGGGGTGTGTACGTGATGGGTAATGAAGAGGGCATCTTTTGGGATGAGCACTGGGTGTTGTATGGAAAACAATTTGACAATAAATTTCATATATTAAAAAAAAAAAGAAAGCCCAGGAAGTAGCGACAGCTAATGAATTAATCAAAAACCCTTTAAGCAATATAACGGAACAAGAATTTAGAATAATAGTCATAAAATTAATTGCTGGGCTTGAATAAAGCATAGAGGACAGCAGAGAATCTATTGCTACAGAGATCAAGGGACTAAGAAATAGTCTGAGGAATTAAAAAATGTTATAAATGAGCTGCAAAATAAAATGGAGTCAGCCATAGCACGGATTGAAGAGGCAGAGGAGAGAATAGGTGAATTAGAAGATAAAATTATGGAAAAGAGGAAGCTGAGAAAAAGAGAGATAAAAAAATCCAGGAGTATGAGGGGAGAATTAGAGAACTAAGTGATGCAATCAAACGGAGTAATATCATAGGAATTCCAGAAGAAGAGAGAGGGAAAGGGGCTGAAGGTGTGCTTGAACAAATCATAGCTGAGAACTTCCCTGATCTGGGGAAAGAAACAGGCATTGAAATCCAAAAGGCACAGACTACTCCCTTCAGACGTAACTTGAATCAATCTTCTGCATGACATATCATAGTGAAACTAGCAAAATACAAAGATAAAGAGAAAATTCTGAAGACAGCTAGGGATAAACAGCCTATAACTTACAAAGGTAGACACATAAGAGTAGTAGCAGACCTATCTACTGAAACTTGGCAGACCAGAAAGGAATGGCAGGAAATCTTCAATGTTTTGAACAGAAAAATATGCAGCCGAGAATCCTTTATCCAGCAAGTCTGTCATTCAGAATAGAAAGAGAGATAAAGGTTTTCCTAAACAAACAAAAACTGAAGGAATTCATCACCACTAAACCAGCCCTACAAGAGATCCTAAGGGGGATTCTGTGAGTGAAATGTTGCAAGGACCACAAAGGACCAGAGACATCACTACAAGCATGAAACCTACAGACATCACAATGACTCTAAACCCGTATCTTTTAATAACACTGAAGGTAAATGGACTAAATGCTCCAACTAAAAGACAGGGTATAAGAATGGATAAAAAACAAGACCCATCTGTTTGCTGTCTATAAGAGACCTATTTTAGACCTGAGAACACCTTCAGATTGAAAATGAGGGGATGGAGAACCATCTATCATGTTACTGGAAGTCAAAAGCAAGCTGGAGTAGCCATACTTACATCAGACAAACTAGACTTTAAATTAAAAGCTATAACAAGAGATGAAGAAGGGCATTATATAATAATTATAGGGTCTATCCATCAGGAAGAGCTAACAATTATAAATGTATATGCACTGAATTCAAAATCACCCAAATATATACAACAATTAATCACAAACATAAGCAACCTTATTGATAAGAATGTGGTAATTGCAGGGGACTTTAATACCCCACTTCAGCAATGGATAGATCATCTAGACACAGGATCAATAAGAAATCAAGGGTCCTGAATGATGCATGGGATCAGATGGACTTGACAGATATATTTAGAATTCTGCATCCCAAAGCAACAGAATATACTATCTTCTCGAGTGCACATGGAACATTCTCCAAGATGAATCATATATTGGGTCACAAAACAGGATACTAACCCTTTATCTGATATGTCATTTGCAAATATCTTCTCCCATTCTGTCAGTTACCTTTTAGTTTAGCTGATTGTTTCCTGCAGGATACAAAAATAATGTACAGAAATCAGTTGCATTCTTATACACTAATAATGAAGGAACAGAAAGACAAATAAACTGATCTCATTCACAATTGCACCAAGAATCGCAAAATAACTAGGAATAAACCTAACCAAAGATGTAAAAAATCTGTATGCTGAAAACTATAGAAAGCTTATGAAGGAAATTGAAGAAGATACAAAGAAATGGAAAAACATTCCATGCTCATGGATTGGAAGAATAAATATTGTTAAAATGTCAATACTACCCAAAGCAATCTACACATTCAATGCAATCCCAATCAAAATTGCACCAGCATTCTTGTCAAAACTAGAACAAACGATCCTAAAATTTGTATGGAACCACAAAAGATCCCGAATAGCCAAAGTAATATTGAAGAAGAAGACCAAGGTGGGAGACATCACAATCCCAGACTTTAGCCTTTACTACAAGGCTGTAATCATCAAGACAGTATTGTTTTGGAACAAAAACAGACACATAGACCAGTGGAATAGAAAAGAGACTCCAGAATTGGACCCACAGATGTATGGCCAACTAATCTTTGACAAAGCAAGAAAGAATATCCAATGGAAAAGTCTCTTTCACAAATGATGCTGGGAGAACTGAACAGCAACATGCAGAAGAATGAAACTAGACCACTTTCTTACACCATTCACAAAAACAAACTCAAAATGGATAAAGCACCTGAATGTGAGACAGGAAACCATCAAAACCCTAGAGGAGAAAGCAGGAAAAAACCTCTCTGACCTCAGCCGCAGCAATTTCTTACTTGACACATCTCCAAAGGCAAGGGAATTAAAAGCAAAAATGAACTATTGGGACCTCATGAAGGTAAAAACTTTCTGCACTGCAAAGGAAACAACCAACAAAACTAAAAGGCAACTGATGGAATGGGAAAAGATATTTGCAAATGATATATCAGACAAAGGACTAGTATGCAAAATCTATAAAGAACTCACCAAACTCCACACCTGAAAAACAAATAATCCAGTGAAGAAATGGGCAGAAGTCATGAATAGACACTTCCCTAAATAAGACATCCAGATGGCCAACAGGCACATGAAAAGATGCTCAATGTCACTCCTCATCAGAGAAATACAAATCAAAACCACACTGAGATATCACCTAACACCAGAGTGGCTAGAATGAACGAATCAGGAGACTATAGATACTGGAGAGGATGTGGAGAAACGGGAACCCTCTTGCACTGTTGGTGGGAATGCAAACTGGTGCAGCCACTCTGGAAAACAGTGTGGAGATTCCTCAAAAAATTAGAAATAGATCTACCCTATGATCCAGCAAGAGCACTGCTAGGAATCCACCCAAGGGATACAGGAGTGCTGATGCATAGGGGCTCTTGTACCCTAATGTTTTTAGCAGCACTTTCAACAATAGCCAAATTATGGAAAGAGCCTAAATGTCCATCAACTGATGAACAGATAAAGAAATTGTGGTTTATATATACAATGGAATACTACATGGCAATGAGAAAGAATGAAATATGGCCCTTTGTAGCAACGTGGATGGAACTGAAGAGTGTTATGCTAAGTGAAATAAGTCATACAGAGAAAGACAGATACCATATGTTTTCACTCTTATGTGGATCCTGAGAAACTTAACAGAATACCATGGGAGGGTACAGGGGGAAAAAACATTAGAGAGGGAGAGAGCCAAACCATAAGAGACTCTTAAAAACTGAGAATAAACTGAGGGTTGATGGGGGGTGGGAGGGAGGGAAAAGTGGGTGGTGGGCATTGAAAAGGGCACCTGTTGGTATGAGCACTGGGTGTTGTATGGAAACCAATTTGACAATAAATTTCATATTTAAAAAAACAAGGCCCATCTATATACTGCCTACAAGAGATTCACTTCGTAAGTAAGGACACACACAGACTGAAAGTAAAAGAATGGAAATTGATATTCCATATGATAAGAAACCAGAGGAAAGCTAGAGTAGCTATAATTTTATGTGAAAATAGAGTTGTTTTTTTAATAACTTTATTTCTTTCTTAATTTACACCCAAGTTCACTAGCATATAGTGCAACAAAAATTTCAGGAGTAGACTCCAGTGATTCATCCCCTATGTATAACACCCAGTGATCATCTCAGCAAGTGTCTTCCTTAAAGCCCCTGATCCATTTAGCCCACCCCCCCTCCAACAACCCCTCCAGCAACCCTCTGTTCACTATATTTAAGAGTCTCATGTTTTGTCCCCCTCTCTGTTTTTATATTATTGTTGTTTCCGTTCCCTTATGTTCACCTGTTTTGTATTTTAAATTCCCATATGAGTGAAATCACATATTTGTCTTTGTATGACTAATTTATCTTAGTATAATACCCTCTAGTTCCATCCACATACTTGCAAATGGCAAGATTTCATTCTTTTTTGATTGCCAAGTAATACTCCATTGTATATGTATACCACTTCTTCTTTATCCATTCATCCATTGATGGACATTTGGGCTCTTTCCATACTTTGACTATTGTTGATAGTGCTGCTATAAACATTGGGATACATGTGCCCCTTCAAGACAGCACACCATATCCCTTGGAGAAATACATAGTAGTGCAATTTCTGGCTCATAGGGTAGCTCTATTTTTAACTTTTTTGAAGAAACTCCATGCTGTTTTCCAGAGTGCTTGCTCCAGTTTGCATTCCCACAGGTAGTACACAAGAGATCCTCTTTCTCCACATCCTCGCCAACATCTTTTGTTGTTGTTGTTAATTTTATCATTCTGAATGGTGTGAGGTGGTATCTCATTGTGGTTTTGATTTGTATTTCCCGGATGATGAGTGATGTTAAGCATTTTTTCATGTGTCTGCTAGCCATCTGGATGTTTTCTTCGGAGAAGTGTCTATTCATGTCTTTTGCCCATGTCTTCACTGGATTATTTGTTTTTGGGCTTTGAGTTTGATAAGTTCTTTATAGACTTTGGATATTAGCTCTTTCTGATACGTCATTTGCAAATATCTTCTCCCATTCTGTCAGTTGCCTTTTCATTTTGCTGATTGTTTCCTTTACTGTGCAGAAGCTTTTTATTTTGTTGAGGTCCCGATAGTTCATTTTTGCTTTTGTTTCCCTTGCCTCTGGAGACGTATTGAGTAAGAAGTTGCTGCGGCCAAGGTCAAAGAGGTTTTTGCCTGCTTTCTCCTCGAGGATTTTGATGGCTTCCTGTCTTATGTTTAGGTCTTTCAACCATTTTGAGTTTATTTTTGTGTATGGTGTAAGAAAGTGGTCCAGATTCATTTTTCTGCATGTCGCTGTCGAGTTTTCCTAGCACCATTTGCTGAAAAGACTGTCTTTATTCCATTGGATATTCTTTCCTGCTTTGTCAAAGATTAGTTGGCCATATGGTGTGGGTCTCTTTCTGGGTTTTCTATTCTGTTTCGTTGATCTGAGTGTCTGTTTTTGTGCCGGTACCATGCTGTCTTGATTACAGCTTTGTAATACATCTTCAAGTTTGGGATTGTGATGCCTCCATTTGTGGTTTTCTTTTTCAAGAGAAAACTCCCTATTTGGAGTTTTTTCTGGTTCCATAAAATTTTAGGATTGTTTGTTCTACCTCTGTGAAGAATACTGGTGTTTTTTTGATAGGGATGGTATTGAATCTGTAGATTGCTTTGGGTAGTATTGACATTTTAACAATATTTGTTCTTCCTATCCAGGAGCATGGAATATTTTCCCATTTTTTGGTGTCTTCTTCAATTTCTCTCATAAGCTTTCTATAGTTTTCAGTGTATAGATTTTTCACCTCTTTGATTAGGTTTATTCCTAGATATTCTATGGTTTTTGATGCAATTGCAAATGGGATCAATTCCTTGATTTCTCTTTCTGTTGCTTCATTATTGGTGTATAGGAATGCAACTGATTTCTGTGCATTTATTTTATATCCTGAAACTTTGCTGAATTCATGGATCAGTCTAGCAGTTTTGTGGTGGAATCCTTTGGATTTTCCACATAGAGTATCATGTCATCTGCAAATAGTGAAAGTGTGACCTCCTCCTGGCTGATTTGGATGCCTTTTATTCCTTTGTGTTGTCTGAATGCTGAGGCTAAGACTTCCAATACTATGTTGAATATGGTGAGAGTGGATATCCCTGTCATGTTCCTGACCTTGGAGGAAAGTTCTCAGTTTTTCCTCATTGAGGATAATGTTAGCGGTGTGTCTTTAATATATGCCTTTTTGATCTTGAGGTGTGATCCCTCTATCCCTACTTTCTTGAGGGTTTTTATCAAGAAAGGATGCTGTACATTGTCAAATGCTCTCTCTTCATCTATTGAGAGGATCATGTGGTTCTTGTCCTTTCTTTTATTGATGTGATGTATCACATAGATTGTTTTGCAGATATTGAACCAGCCCTGCATCCCAAGTATAAATCCCACTTTGTTGTGGTGAATAATTCTTTTAATGTATTGCTGGATCTGGTTGGCTAATATCTTGTTGAGGATTTTTACATCCATGTTCATCAGGGAAATTGGTCTATACTTCTCCTTTTTAGTGGGGTCTTTGTCTGGTTTTGGAATCAAGGTAATGCTGGCTTCATAGAATGAGTTTGGAAGTTTTCCTTCCATTTCTATTTTTTAGAACAACTTCAAACGAATAGGTGTTAACTCTTCTTTAAATGTTTGGTAGAAGTCCCCTAGAAAGCCATTTGGCCCTGGACTCTTGTTTTATGGGAGATTTTTGATTACTAATTCAATTTCTTTACTGGTTATGGGTCTGTTCAAATTTTATATTTCTTCTTATTTCAGTTTTGGCAGTTTATATGTCTCTAGAAATTTTTCCATTTCTTCCAGATTGCTCATTTTATTGGTGTATAATCCCTCATAATATTCTCATATTATTGTTTTATTTCTGCAGTGTTGGTTGTGATCTCTCCTCTTTCATTCTTGATTTTATGTATTTGGGTCCTCTCCTTTTTCTTTTTGATCAAATGGCTAGGGGTTTATCAACTTTCTTAATTCTTTCAAAGAACTAGCTCCTGGATTCATTGATCTGTTTTTTGTTTGTTTGTTTGTTTGTTTGTTTGTTTTGTTTCAATAGCATTGATTTCTGCTCTAATCTTTATTATTTCTTTATTATTTCCTTCTTTAATTTCCTTTATTATTTCCTGCTCTAATCTAATCTTCTGCTTGTTTTGCATTTTATTTGCTGTTCTTTTTCCAGCTCTTTACAGTGTAAGGTTGGGTTGTGCATCTGAAACCATTCTTCCTTCTTTAAGAAGGCCTGGATTGCTATACAATTCCCTCTTATGACTGCCTTTGTTGCATCATAGAGGTTTTTGGCTGTTGTGTTATCATTTTTCGTTGGTTTCCTTTTACTTTTTCATTTCCTTTTTAAATTCTTGGCTAGCCCATTTTTAGTCTCCAAGTAATTGTTATTTTTCCAAATTTTTTCTCGTGGTTGATTTCGAGTTTCATAGCATTGTGGTCTGAAAATCTCAATCTTTTTGTAATTGTTGAGGGCTGATTTGTGACCCAGTATGTGATCTTTTTGGAGAATGATCCATGTACACTTGAGAAACATGTGTATTTTGCTGCTTTAGGATGAAATGTATTATATATATATATATAATCTGTTAAATCCATCCAGTCATTCAAAGCCATTGTTTCTTTGTTGATTTTCTGTTTAGATGATCTGTCCATGCTATAAGTGGGGTGTTGAAGTCCCCTACTATTATGGTATTATTATCAATGAGTTTCTTTATGTTTGTGATTAACTTATTTACATATTTGGGTTCTCTACGTTTGGAGCATAAATGTTTACAATTGTTAGATCTCGGTGGATAGGCCCCTTAATTATGATATAATGTCCTTCCTCATCTCTTGTTACAGTCTTTATTTTAAAATCTAGATTGTCTGATATAAGTATGGCTACTCTGGCTTTCTTTTGGCATGATATATGGTTCTCCATCCCCTTATTTTCAATCTGAATGTGTCTTTAGGTCTAAAATGGGTCTCTTGGGGCGCCTGGGTGGCTCAGTCAGTTAAGCAGCCAACTTCGGCTCAGGTCATGATCTCACGGTCCGTGAGTTCAAGCCCCGTGTCGGGCTCTGTGCTGACAGCTCAGAGCCTGGAGCCTGTTTTGGATTCTGTGTCTCCCTCTCTCTGACTCTCCCCTGTTCATGCTCTGTCTCTCCCTGTCTCAAAAAAAAAATAAAACGTTAAAAAAAATTTTTTTTAATAAATAAATAAATAAATAAAAATAAAATGGGTCTCTTGTAACAGCATATAGGCGGATCAAGTTTTCTTATCCATTCTGTTACCCTATGTGTTTTGATTGGAGCATTTAGTCCATTAACATTTAGAGTGAGTGCCTGTAGAGTTGGAATTTCTGGTGGTGTTCTTTGGTCCTTTGTAGTCCTTGTTGCTTTTGGTCTTTTTGTGGGTTTTTTTTTTTTTTCATCTTTTCTCCCCTTAGCGAGTCTTCCTTAAAATTTCTTGCAGGGCTGGTTTAGTAGTCATGAACTTCTTTAATTTTTGTTTGGGAAACGTTTTATCTCTCCTTCTATTTTAAATGACAACTTTGCTGGATAAAGAATTCTTGGTTGCATATTTTTCCAATTCAGCACATTGAATATATCCTACAATTCCTTTCTGGCCTGCCAAGTTTCTGTGGATAGGTCTGCTGTGAACCTGATCTGTCTTCCCTTGTAGGATAGGGACCTTTTTCCCCCTTGCTGCTTTCATGATTCTTTCCTTGCCTGAGTATTTTGTGAATTTGACTATTATATGCCTTGTTGATGGTCGTTTTTTGTTGACTCTAAAGGGAGTCTCTGGGATTCCTGGATTTTGATGTCTGTTTCTTTCCCCAGGTTAGGAAAGTTTCCACTATGATTTGCTCACATAAAGCTTGTACTCCTTTTTTTTCTTCATCTTCTTATGTTATTCCTTTTTAATGAGTCACTGAGTTCTCTAATTTTGTATTGTGCTCTTTTGCCTTAGTCTCCCTCTTTTTTTTTTTTTGATTCATTATTCTCCCAAAAGTTTGTCCTCTATATTGCTAATTTACTGCTCTGCTTCGTCCATTCTTGCCGCCATGGCACTCATTCGAGATTGCAGCTCAGTTATAGCATTTTTTATTTCATCCTGACTAGCTTTACTTCTTTTATCTCCATAGAAAGAGATTCTAATCTATTTTCAACCCCAGCTAGTATTCTTATAATTGTGATTCTAAATTCTGGTTCAGACATCTTGCTTTTATCTGTGTTAAGTCCCTCGCTGTCATTTCTTCCTGTTCTTTCTTTTGGAATAAATTCCTTCGTTTTGTCATTTTGAAGGAAGAAAAAGAATTAATAAAGTAAAAAATTAATTAATTAATTTAAAACAACCCAAAAAATCAAACAAGGATGCTATTCTAGGTGTATTTTGGTCTCATTGTTGAAAGAAGCTCGATAGATCAGAGAAAAAATGGGAAAAAAAGAAAAAAAGGAAAACGATTGAAAATTTGAAAAAAAAAGAATACAATAAAATAGAATAAAATGAAGTGATAGAATAAAATAGAACTTTAAAAATTTACAAAAAGGTAAAAAAATATACTAGAAAATTTAAAGAAAAATCTTTTTAATAAAAATGGAAAATAAAAATACTTTTTTTCTCTTTCTGTACTCAAGAATAAGAAAAGAAAAAAAATCGAATAGTTGGATGAGTGAACAAAATAAAATACGATTTAAATTACATCCAGTTTCTCCTAGAAGTCAAATTATGAAGCACTTTATAGCCTGTAAACTAAGCAGGCAGAGTGACTTGTGGTGTTCCTCAAGACCGCCATAGGCCCAGTTGGCAGGGCTTGGTGTAATGGCTTTGTTCTCCACTAGATGGCACTGCTTAGCTTACTAGGGTTGATTGTTGTCGTGCTTGTAGGCATGTATGCATATGTGCAGGAGGGGTGAAAATGGGGTCACCCCATTACCCAGTCTCTAGTATCAGAACTCTGTGCTCTCCATGACCAGTTATCAAGCACCCTTCCTTTGTCTCCAGCTTCTGTCTACTACCCACTTCTACACTGTCCATGACCAAGCCATTAGACTGCCAGGATCACCTCCTTCTTGAGTTTTAGCTCAGAAGTTTTAGCTCCCTCTTGAGTTTTAGCTGTGTTTACAAACCCCTCACTTCTGAGTGATTGCAGTTTTGACCTCCTCAGACCCTCTGGTGGAGAGTCTCACCAAGCAATGGCCAGGTGTCAGCCCACAACAAAAAAAGTTCATGTGATCATGTAGCAGCAGCATTTCAGGGATTATGGTAAATCACAATGCACATCTGACACAAGGCTTCATCCTTAATGTCCTTGTTCCAACTCCAGAGAATATGGTTGTTCTCCAGGATCCACTGGGACCTTTGCCCATGGGAAAGCCACACAGCCTCTATCCAATGTCCCCCCTGCAGGGGAACCACCTCTCCCTGTGTGGCCAGAGAACCCCTCAGACCTCTCTCTCTGCTCCTGGGGACTCATGCTTCCCACCAGAGCCCCACCAGGTACCAAGCTGCAGAGTTTCAGACTCCACACGTCCCCTCTTTATAGAGTCTTAATGGAATTAAAACCCTCTCCTTTCTCCTTTCTTTTTTGTTCAGTCTCTGCAGCCCTTTCCACTCTTCCTCTTTCTCTCCAGCTGCTTTCAGGGGGGATCCTTTTCCTGTTCTCCCTCCCAACCCTGTCTCCATCCTCTCTTCAAGCAAAAACAGCTCCCTTCCCTCTGTGGCTTCTCTTGCCCCCAGTTCATGTGTCCACACTGCATACCTGCTGAGTTCTGTGGTTCATGTATATAGATTGTTGTGTTAATCCTCAAATCAGTTTTCTAAGTGGGCAAGATGGTTTAGTGTTGATCTTACTGCATTTCATGGGCAAGAGATGCAAGAAAACTTCCATGCTGTTCCACCATCTTGGCTCTTCAGACAAAATAGAGTTTAAAAAAAAGTTTAAGACAAAGAAGATTATTATTTAATGATAAAGTGTTCAATCCAACAAGAAAATAACATTTGTAATTATTTATGCACCCAACAAATGAACACCTAAATAGGTAAAGCAAATATTAACATTTCTAAAGAGAGACATAGATCACAAAACAAAATAGGAGGGGACTTTAATATGCTATTTTCCACTAATGGATAGATCATCCAGATAGAAAAGCATTGGATTTAAAGGACTCTAATAATAAACCAGAAGGATGTAACAGACATACAAATAACATTCCATCCAAAAGCAAGAGAATACACGTTTTTCTCAAACACACATGAAACATTCTCCTGGATAGATCATATGTTAGGCCACAAACTTTGAACTAATAAATAAATTCACTAAAGTTGCAGGAAAGAAAATTAATATAAATATCTGTTGTATTTCAATACACTAATAATGAACTATCCAAAAAAAAAAAGAAATTAACAATCCCCTTTACAATTGGATCAAAAGAATAAAATACCTAGAAATAAATTTAACCAAGGAAATTAAAGATGTGTTCAGTGGAAACTATAAGACTTTTATGAAAGAAATTGAAGCCAACAGAAAAAAAAAAAAAAAGTCAAGGTGTTCCATGCTCATGGGTTGAAAGAATTAATATTGTTAAAATTTCTGCACTTCCCAAAGCAATCTACAGATTCAGTGTAATCTCTTTCAAAATTCCAATGCCATTTTTAAGAGAAATAGAACAAACAATCCCAAAATTTGTATGGAACCACAAAAGATCCCAAAGAGCCAAAACAATCTTCAGAAAGAAGAACATAGCTGGAGGCATCACACTTCCTAATTTCAAACTAATATTACAAAACTATAGTAACTGAAATAGTAATGGCATAAAAACAGACACATAAATCAATGGAACAGAATAGAGAACCCAGAAATAAACCCATGCTACAGAGTAGTCAAGAATATACAATGGGGAAAGGAGAGTCTCTTCAATAAATGGTGCTGGGAAACTTGACAGATACATGCGAAAGAATGAAACTGGACCACTTCCTATGCCACACATAAAAATCATTATAGATTAATAGACTAAATCTAAAAATAAAAACTTGCATGTAAGACCTGAAATCATTAAACTCCTAGAAGAAAACATAGGTGGTAAGTTCCTTGACATCAGTTTTGTTGATGATTTTTTGGATTTGACACCAAATGGAAAAGCAAAAACAAATGAATGGGACCTTACCAAAAAAAAAAAAAAAAAAAAGTGTACAACAAAGGAATCCATCAATAAATGAAAAGTCAACTCCTTATTAGAAAAAATATTGGGATGCTTGGGTGGCTCAGTTGGTTTAGCATCTGACTCTAGATTTCAGTTCAGGTCATGATCTTGTAGTTTGTGGGTTCAAGCCCCACATTGGGCTCTAAGCTAGCAGTGTGGAGCCTGCTTGGAATCCTCTCTCTCTCTCTCTCTCTCTCTCTCTCTCTTCCTCTTTCTCTCCCTCCCTCCCTTTCTCTGGCCTTCCCCAGCTCTCTCTCAAAGTTAATAAATAAAATTTAAATGAAATATTTTTTTAAAGAAAACATATTTGTAAATCATACATCTGATAAGGGGTTAACATCCAAAATTTATAAATAACTGATACAACTCAATAGTAAAAATCAAAACAAAAAATCAAAAAACAATCCAATTTAAAAATGGGAAGGGGGCCTGAATAGACACCTTATGAAGAAGACATACAGGTGGCCAACAAACACATGAAAATGTGCTCAACATCACTAGCCATCAGGGAAATGAAATTCAAAACCACAATGAGATATTGCCTCACACCTGTTAGAATGGCTATTTACAAAAAGACAAGAAATAACAAGTGTTGGCGAGAACGTGGAGAAAAAAGAACACTTGTGCATCGTTGACAGGAATGCAAACTGGTGCAGCCACTATGGGAAATAGTATGGAGGTTCCTCAAAACATTAAAAATAGAATTACCATACAATCCAGCAAGCAATTCTGCTTCTGGGTATTTACCCAAAGGAAACAAAAACACTAAGTTTAAAAGATATATGCACTGTCATGTTTATTGTAGCATTATTTACAACAGTCAAGACAGAAACAACCTAAGGGTCCATCAATGATGAGTGGATGAAGAAATAATGGAATATTATTCAGCCATAAAAAGAAAGAAGTCTTGCCATTTGTGACAGCATGGATGGATCTTGAGAGCGTTATGCTAAGTCAAATAAGTCAGACAGAAATACCATATGATCTCACATACATGTAGAATCTAAACAGAAGAAAAAGAAGAGGGGAAATAGGAGGGGGTGAGAGAGGAGGGAGAGGAGGAAGAGAAACTGAACTGATAGATACAGGGAACAGATTGGTAGTTGCCAGAGGCAGGGGTTGGGAGTGGGTGAAGGGGGTCAAAAGTTACAAACTTCCAGTTATAAAATAAATAAGTCACAGGGATGCAATATGCAGCATGGGACTATTGTTCATAATACCGTATTCTATATTTGAAAGTTGCTAAGAGAGTAAATCTTAAAAGTTCTCATCACAAGAAAGAAAAATTTAACTATGTGTGATGATGGACATTTACTAGACATATTGTGGTGATCATTTTGCAATATATACAAATAGAAAATCAATACATTGTACACCTGAAACAAATATAATGTTATATGTCAATTATCTCAATTAAAAAAACAATAAAATAGAACTATCATGCAATCTAGCAATTCCATATCCAAAGGAGATGAATGCAAGATACCAAATAGACATACACATTCTCATGTTTATTGCAGCATTACTCACAATAGCCAAAACATGAAAATAACCTAAGTGTCCATCAATGGAGAAATGGACAAAGAAGATGATAGATAGATAGATAGATAGATAGACAGTAGATAGGGACACACACACACACACACACACACACACATAATGGAATACTATTCAGCCATGGGGGAAAAAAGGAAATTCTTCCATTTGCAAAAAAGTGTGGATGAAACTTCAAGACATTGTGCTAAGTGAAATAAGTCAGAGAAAGACAAATACTGTATTGTATCTCTTACATGTAGAATCTAAAAAAGAAAAGAAAAAGATAAAAAAAAAAGAAACAAAATCATAAAAGCAGAGAGTAAAATGGTGGTTACCAGGAGTTTGAGGGTGGAAGAATGGGACTAGTAGGTAAATAATCTAGTAGATAGTAGCAGTATCTACTAGTAGTATCTAGTAGATAAATAAGTCTAGCAGTACTAGATAGTAACTAGTAGATAAATAAGTCTTGGAGACCTAATACACAGTATACTGATTACAAACAAAAGAAACAAAACAAACAAAAAAGCCTATATTGTAGACATTAGAGTTGCTAGCTAAGAGACTAGATTTTGTTTTTTAACACTAGAAAAAATGATCATTAGGTAACATGATAGAGGTATTAGCTAATGCTACTATGAAAATTGTATTGCACTATAAATGTATCAAATCAATATGTTGTACACCTTATACTTACAGTGTTGTACGTCCAATAAAACTCAATAAAAAAATTTTTTTAAAGAAATTATCAGAGTGGGGCACCCGGGTGGCTCAGTCGGTTAAGCGTCTAACTTCGGCTCAGGTCATAATCTCACAGCTTGTGAGTTCGAGCCCCAGGTCGGGCTCTGTGCTGTCAGCTCAGAGCCTGGAGCCTGTTTCAGATTCTGTGTCTCTTTCTCTCTCTGCCCCTCCCCCACTTGTGCTCTGTCTCTCTCTGTCTCTCAAAAATAAATAAATGTAAAAAAAATTTTTTTTAAAGAAATTATCAGAGTGCCTGGCTCAGTCAGAAAAGCATGTGACTTTTTTTGTTTTTTTAATTTATTTTTGAGGAGGGAGAGGGGCAGAGAGACCTGAGGACAGAGGATCCTAAGTGGGCTCTGCACTGACAGCAGAGAGCCTAATGCAGGGAACTGTGAGATCATGACCTGAGCCAAAGTCGGACACTCAACCGACTGAGACACCCAGGTGCCCCAAAAGCATGTGACTCTTGATCTCAGGGTTGTAAGTTTGAGCCCACACTGAGTATAAAGATTACTTAAAATTCATTCATCTATTCATTCATTCATTTAAAAAGACACTATCAAGGGGCACCTGGGTGGCTCAGTCGGTTAAGCATCTGACTTCGGCTCAGGTCATGATCTCACAGTTAGTGAGTTTGAGCCCCATGTCGGGCTCTGTGCTGACAGCTCAGAGCCTGGAGCCTGCTTTGGATTCTGTGTCTCCCTCTCTCTCTGCCCCTCCCCCATTCGCATTGTCTCTCTCTCTCTCTCTCTCTCAAAAATAAATAAACATTAAAAAAAATAAAAAGAGTATCAAGAGATGAAAAAACAGCCTACAGAATGTGAGAAAATACTGGCAAATTATATATCTGATAAGGGTCTAGTATCCAAAATATGTAGAGAATTCTTACAATACAAGAACAAAAAATCCAATTAAAAATAGTCAAAGGACTGGGATTGCAAGCTGATGCAGCTACTCTGGAAAACAATATGGAGGCCCCTCAAAAAATTGAAAATAGAACTACCCTACGATCCAGCAATTGCACTACTAGGCATTTATCCACGGGATACAGGTGTGCTATTTCGAAGGGACACATGCACCCCCATATTTATAGCAGCGCTACCAACGATAGCCAAAGCATGGAAAGAGCTCAAATGTGCATCAATGGATGAGTGGATAAAGAAGATGTGGTAAATATATACAATGGAGTATTACTTGGTAATCAAAAAGCATGAAATCTTGCCATTTGCAACTACGTGGATGGACTGGAGGGTATTACGGAGGGTATTATGCTAAGTGAAATTAGTCAGCCAGAGAAAAACAAAAATCATATGACTTCACTCATGTGAGGACTTTAAGAGACAAAACAGATGAACATAAGGGAAGGGAAACAAAAATAATATAAAAACAGGGAGGGGAGGCAAAACAAAAGAGACTCATAAATATGGAGAACAAACCAAGGGTTACTGGAGGGGTTGTTGGAGGGGGGATGGGATAAATGGGTAAGGGGCACTAAGGAATCTACTCCTGAAATCATTGTTGCACTATATGCTAACTAATTTGGATGTAAATTTAAAAAACTAAAAAATAAAACAAGCTAAAAAAAAAAAAACTCAAAGGAGTTGAACAGACATTCCTCCAAACAGGATATAGAAATAGACAACAAGCACATGAAAAGATGTTTAAGTTCATTGGTCACTAGGGAAATGCAAATCAAAACCAAAATGAAGTGCCACTTCACACTCACTAGAACAGTTATAATAAAAAATGGACAATAACAAGTATTATCAAGGATGTGGAGAAATTAGAACCCCTGTACATTTATCACAGGAAAGTAAAATGAATTAGCCATTGTGGAAAATAGTATAGTAGTTGATCAGAAAGCTAAACAAAATTACCACAGGACCTAGTAATTCCACTCCTCCATGTAACCCAAAAGAATTAAAAGCAAATAATCAAACATGTATACACATGTTCACAGCAGCATTATGAGAGGTGGAAACAGTCAATATCCATCAATGGATGAATGGATAAACAAATTGTGCTATATACGTACAATGGAATATACTCAACCATAAAAAGGCATGAGTACTAACACATGTTACAACATGAATGAACCTCAAAACATTATGCTAGGTGAAGTAGCCAAACACAAAAGTCACGTATTATATGATTTCATTCATATAATATCCAGGATAGGTAAGTAACAGGGACAGAACACACATTGGTGATTGCCAGCAATGGGGGCAGGGAGGAATGGAGAGCAACTTCTTAATGGGTACAGTGTTTCCTTTTGGGATGAGTAAAATATTTCAGGACTATTAGAGATGGTGGTTGCACACAATCTCATGGATGTACTGAATTAATCAAATTAATCACTTTAAAATTGTTGATTTCATGTTATCTGAATTTCACCTCAATTATTAATAATGTTTTTTAAAAAGACAAGAGGACCCAAAGTCAGATTAAAACTTCCAGTGTCTTTCCTGCAGGGTCAGATCTTGTGTCCCAGTGCCCTTAACTTCCCACTTATCATCACTGAAAAAGTAGGCATGAGATTATTTGCCTTAGACATCTTACAGGAGTCTTACAAAGTCCAAAGAAATGATATAGTTAATAAAGGTGAAACTACCTGGATACTGTTAAGATCTATAAACAAGTTCTCAGTGATTCCTGTGGTGCTATGCCAGGCACTGTGTGTTTTGTGCATCTGTCATGTCCTCATCCTGCACTGTGAAGGCACAGTTACACAGGAGGAAACTGAGAGCTAGAAGAACCTGCCTTGTGGCACAAGAATGGAGCTCAGGTGTCTAATCCCAGAGACACACCAAACTCTTTCTACCACAACACACTGACCCTGCTCCAGCAGACTCACTAATTCCCAGCCTTCAAAGTTGCATGGTTTAGCAGCAATCTTGCACAATTGGCAATGGTTATCTGAACTTTTCTAAATAACTACTTTCTGTTAGCCTCATCCATCACTCACTTTATGTCCTTAACTCATGTCATTTATGGTCAAGACTATTCTTTTCAACAACAGCTCAGGAGCTTAGAAGGAACAAGAAATATATCCAATAGTTGCCTCATTATGAATAATTGTAGTTTGCACTGAAGAAAAGCCTCCACATGAGCTGGAAATGTTGCAGGACTAGATCAGTGCCCTCTACTGCTACACCTACCTCCTACCCACCAACCACCCAACCAAAGAGGGCTGGGGCACACGTAATGCATGAGCACAGGAAAGAGGAAGTTCAAAAGTCAGGGATCCTCAGGTGGCCACTGTGTCTCTCTATGAACTCCAGAAATAATAGTAACAATGGATATTTGTTGCAAACCTACATGTTGCAAGCATGGTCTTTATGTTAAATTAGTTATCCTCATAACCATTGCAAATGGGGGCTATTTTCCTGCATATTTCAGATATATCAGAGGCTCCAGTGACATAATCCATTCTTCTAATAAGTAGGGATTGGGGCATGTCCTGTCAGGGAGCTGGGCAGACAGAACAATAGTCACAGCTTCTTGACACAAGCAGCTAATAGTCCTATGGGTTGGGGAGGGGGGATGTATATCACCAAGATAGGCATCAGAAAGGGGTCAGGAAGGCTGCACAGCAATAGCCATGCACAGAACAAGTAGGGGTGGGTCAGAGGAGCTGACATTAGGGTCTCAGGTGAAAGAAGATGTGTAAAGGGAGGCGAAGGCAAGAAACAGCGTGCCAGGGTCTCTACAAAATGATAGGGAAACCCAAGCCCACCTCCTGCTCCAGGAGATGAGGTTCTAGAGTACCAGCCACCCACTGGATGGCCATCCTTCCCTGAATTCAGAAATGGGTGAGTATGTGTAAGCTGAGAGGCAGGGGGGTTGTCTTGTGTGCAGACACCTCCTGAGGAGAACAAGCCAGTACCCTTCCCAGGTACTTATGGGACCTTCCCTCCTCCCAACCTATGATACCTCTCTGTGCCTGGAGTTCCAGACCCTCCTTAGTGACATTGTAAGAGTTTCCCAACACCCAGCAAGTCTCTCTGACTCTTTGAACCTAAACGTTCCTATATAAACAATGGATACCCCTCCTTCCAGGGCTATGGGGTTAAATGCAACAGGGCTCAGTGGCAAGCATGTGGGTGACTCCCCCTATTATGTTCAGCACAGTCTCAATGCCTGACAGCTCTTAACTTACCTGCCTATTCCTTCTGATACCCCTAGGAAGTAGAAATTGTTGTTAGACAGTTTAACAGGTAAAACAACTGTGTAACTGTTGTTAGACAATTTAACAGGTGGGACAGCTAAGGCACAACAAGGTCATGAAGCCTGTCTAAGGTCAGAAAGCTAGTAGCTAATACCAGCTGTAGCACCTGGCTTCAGAGTGCCCATTCTGGCCCTGAGGAAGAGCCCACATCCACCTTCTTCCTGACCCTGCCCAGACAGCAGATCCTCCACACCATGTTGGAGGCCATGGAAACAGTCACCCTGATGGAACTAGACAGAGGACATTGGAGGCCAACATGGCACTGAAGTTTCCAAGCAGAAGGTGGCTACAGGCATGACATCTAGGTGAACAGCAGAAAACCTGAGGCTAACAAAGGAGGTGCTGCCAGTCTACTGAAAAAAAAAAAACTGAAGATAAAAGAAAGGCACAGCTTGAGTGGCATGCCTCTGAGCTCCACCTGGTCCTAATGAATTGCATTAGCAATGAGCCAGGCCTTCACCGGCCCAGAGAGCCATTAGGTAGAGTTGCTGGTGTCCAGAATTCATACTAGATTCCATTTCTTTGTGATTCATATCCTTTCAATTAGTCTCTCTGATGTTATTGAACACTCTTTATATATACAATTCATGTTGTCAAAAATCAATGTGTCTGAAGGAATTGAAGTCTTTTGATAAAGTCAGTGTTTCTCAGAATGAGTTTAGTCTTCTCAAAAGATAAATGGTGTTCTTCCTTAAAGTTCATTTTATGCCTACTAATAGGACATCAATCAGACATAGGGTGACTATGAAATACATCATCCAAGCAAGACACTTTTGAGAGTGACCAGGGGCTCTGTTAATGACACCAGGACAGCTGACATAAGCCAGATCTGACCAGAGTAAACTGGGGCACCTAGTCAACCTGGTCAGACAGGAAATGGAAAATGCATTGCATCACTGATGGTTTCCCAGACAGAAAGACATTGGCCTTTTGTGGGGCAGCATGTGTTTTCTACATCTGTGATTTTTAAATGTTCAGATACCTGTCACATTAGTATTAGTTTGTGCCACTACGCTGATCTACAGTAAACAGAGAAGGTATCACAAACATAGGCTCATCTAGGACACTGCCCTTTCATTTTGAATTTAGTTACTATTTAGGCAGAATTATAAGTATATTTGTGGGATTTATTTACTGTGTAGAGCAGATTTATAAGTATGTTTCTAGAAATAATGACAAATCACTCTCAAATACATGATTTAGGTGGCATGGAACTTTCACTTTAATGATATTTAACTCACATACCAAAATAGATGAATCCAAATTGCTCCATTTCTTTGAATCATTCTTTTATCTGGCTCCCTAAAGAGAGAAAATTTAATTTGCAAAGATTCAAGATAGAACTCCAAAGTGTGCTCCAAGGGATATCAGAACAGAATGAGATCGCTAGAAAGGAAACATCATTCGTATCTATATCATAAGGTTTACAGGCAAAGTCTTCATGAGAAAGCTCTTATAAACTGGAGCGAGTGTCCAAAAATCTGATTTTCATCAGAAAATCTGAGTCAGCATCTAGTGTTCTATGAGAAATTAAACTTGCAGTTTTTTCAGAGTCCAGCTCAGCTCCCGCAGGATGCAGACTGCTGCAGATCCCCACCACACAGTGCAGAGAACACCTTGCTGGAATCTGTAGGCATCACATTATTTGCCACGGAGGTGACAATCTCATTTCGTACAAGGTGGGAATTTGGACTCTGCCCTGAGAACGGGGCCTCTTTGACTCAGCAGATAGAGAAAAGATAGATGTTCTGTCTAGACAGGAGCGTGATCTGGAGGAAAATCTGGCTCAAAGCAGTCAGGACACCCTACTCTTGTGACAGCCAAGTGCTTTCACACATTTGATTACTCAAATCTCACAGCAACACTGTGGTAGTGGCTAGTGAGTTGTTCCTCAAACCCTCCCTCTTCCCTCCTCCACACAAAATAAGGACCACATTTCTCAGCCCCCTTTTTCAGCTCATGATGTGTGACATGGAATGTGAGTAGAGGCGATGTGTGCTATGTAACCTCATACATGTCTTCTATCTCTTCCATTGTCTGCAGCCAGATGTCAACGTCAAGGGCATCCCAGAAGCCAGGCTTTGGGAATGGCAGGGGCTCCATCCAGATGTCGAGCCTGGGTCTGTGGATCACAGCACAAAGCACCCTCACCCCTAACCTCCATGGACTGACTGGACTGTATGTGAACAAGGAATAAGATGCTAGATATTTAGCCAAGCCACCAAGAAGCTGAAGTACATCTATTATAGCAGCTGGCTGTACCTTAACTGATAAAAAGAGTGACATTAGGTGGCTTCAGGCTGGCAGAGGGGGGAGAGCTATTGCGAATTGCATACCTTGGGCATCTACTACACCCCAGGCATCCTGCCAGTGCTTTCCTTACCTTATCACATGTAATGTTTACAACCATTCTGGTGACTTTCTTATTATGTTGTATGATGCAATATTTACAACCACTCTACCAAGGAGTTCTCTCCATCTCCATTTCACAACCAAGGAAAGGTAGCTCAGAGGAGTTAAGTACTTTGCTTAAGATCTGGCAGCTGGCACTTATCAGTGGTAGGAATTTAACCTGGGTCCAATTCCAAAGCTGAGCTCTTTCATTAAAGCAGAGCTCCCGCTTGTCCTGGTTCCATGCTCAAAGCTACTCCCACAACATCATTCAGTCTAAAGTGTTTCTTGAGCATGACATAAAATGATGACATCAGCAGTTTATTGAGGTACTCCCTGCCTTGTCCCTCCCTGTCCTGAGCCAGAACATCCTCCTCCAGGGTCTCCCCTAGCAGGGACAGGAGCTGTGTGACACCCACTCACATCCCCAAACCCACCACGCACAGGGCTCAGCCACACCCCACCATGCAACTGCAGTCCCTGGAGCTGAGTGCTGTGCTCATTCTGCACCCCCTGCAGCCACCAGCCCCGGGCACTCACACCTCCTGAAGGGTTGGTGTGTAGATACTCCAGCTCCTTTCCCTTGGAAAGTGTGCGTTTGCACCAGCCTAGAGTTTCTGACCTCCCATCTGTGGTAGCTGACCGCACTGCTCTCTGCCCTGCTCTCACTTCTTTCCTGCATCTCCCAAGCAAACTCCTTGCCCTGAATTCTTATCTCAGAGTTTGCTTTTGGGGGAATCAAACCTGCTGCTAGCCCTGGGCCTGAACCAGATCCAAACTTGCCCCCATCTCCTCTCATTTAGATTCATCTGTTTAGATCCCACTGCTCTAAGCTGTTCAGCTTAGTTCAAGAAATATTTCCTGCACCCATGAGGGCAGCCAGACCTGGAGACACAGAAGTGACTCAAATGTGTCTGTGCCAGCAAACAGCCCCAGGGCTAAGTGGGAAAGGCAGCCAGAGGGACAGGAGATTCTGACCTAAGGCAGTTGGTAAAGGGATGGCTGTTTGCTCTCATACTCACTGAGTGCCGGCTCTGTTGCAGGCACTGAGCACCCAGCAGGGAATAAAGAGACAATCCCTGTCCTTGAGAGCTTCAATTCCAATGGAGACAGACAGCCACAAATGGGTCAGGTGGAGTCACTGCTGCCAGCACCCAGGATGGGGAGGAGTCAAGGTCAGCTGCAGGCCTTGGAGCTGAGCCAGTCGAAAGATGAAGCTATCAAAGCCACAGGAGTGAAGGTCTCAGAGTTGAAGAAGCCTATCAGACATTCAAGTAAAGAACTGGGGATTCAGAGGAGAGGGCCAGGCAAGAGAAAAACTGCCGATGAATTTAAACTTTTCTAAAGTTATAGCAATATTTAAAACACTCATATTTCCATTCAATTCAACTGCTCAGAATCTCCCACGGGCCAGTCTGGGAGATGGAATTTTTGCTACAAGTCTTCCTATTCAGGCAGCTAAGGGGGAGGGGCGGGGGGTTCACTGTGACACACAGGTCCAAGTGCTGCTCTTGCTGCAGAAGAGGTGTGATTTGGGTGCTGCACTTTTCTTCCTTGCTCCTTGCTGTGTCTCTGCCACCACAGTACTAGTAACACCTCTCTGGGTGCCTGGGAGGATCCAATGTCAAGCCCTGATGGAAACACACACTCAAGAAATGTTAGTTTTCCCCTCTTCCCTCTCTCTGTACCTCAGGAGACTCCATAATACTATTTCTAACTAATGTGTGTCTGCAAGACCAATTGTGGTTTGAAGGTGAGATATCTCCCCTGTGTGTCCCCCTACTCATCTACTGAACCCAGGCACTGCCTAACACACACCTTATCAGGCACCTGGCACATGGTCTGTGCACTCTCCCATGGCCACCCCCCCATGAGGGCTGGCTGTGACCGTAGGAGCACCAGTCAGAACATGCATCCACAGACATCACCCTTGTGATCCCAGCCCCTTGCTGGGTTTAATGAGGAGGAACACAAGACAGGTCCAGCCTCTGAGGACATCACAGTTGAATAAGGCATGCACACAGAGTTCAGAATGTTAGAATGAATGAGTGAAGGAGACCAGTCCCTGGGAAGCTCCCTCTTCCTTCACCTCCTCTCTTCTCCCCTGTGCCATGAAGAGACAATGAAGATGAATTCAGGAAGGCCCTTCCCAAAGACTTACTGGGTTCCAGGAGCACTCTCTCCCTATGCAAACCACTCCTAGCCTCCAGATATGTCACCTAGAACTGCATTCAGCATCAAGCAAAAGAAAACCCAAATCATAGTATTTTAAACATATGAGGCTACTTTACTGCAGTAAATTTCAAAGGAGACAATCCTAGGCAGATGCATGTGCATCGTTTTGCTGTCCCATCCTCTGGCCATGGATGACTACTTCTCTAACTTCATCTTTGTCTCCATAGCAAGAGAGAAGCAGGGAAAACCATCCCTAGGTCACAAAAGCAAAAATTTACTGGAAACCATTATCTTCTAACTCATCAGCCAGACTGCATCACCTGGCAAGTTATAAATACCCAGAGGCCAGGGAAGGAGGAGTTTTTATCTGGACACATTGACCCCCAAACAAAATCAAGATTCTGGTATTCAGAAAGAAGGGAGTGGATACTAGGAGAGCAAACAGCCATTTCCACCATCCTAGACAAGGATAAAGAATTATTCTTGAAGAGTAACCCAGACCTGGTGCCAACCCCCTATGTCACAGTTGTCATTTACAAGGGCTGAGGCTGCCAAGGAGGCAGGCAGAATCTGTGGGGTCTTGGGCCTGGGAGACATGCATACAGACTCTTTGAATGCATGAAACACATCACAATTCTTTTTTTTAACACATCACATTTCTATTCCATCTCTAAGTTTCCAGTCTGTGGGAGCCATGTTCCCATCACAGAGCATAAGAACAAAGTTCATGGTCACCTCTATATATTCAATATACCTCAATAATGACCAGGGTGACAAACAGTTATGGGGTCCCTCCTTTCCTGTGAGTCTTCCCAGAGTCTGCAAAGGCCATGAACAATTCAGCTGATGCCATAAGTCCTAAAGCTTTCCAGATCACATTCATGTTCAGAGATTATTACCTGGTTCTCCAAGTGTTAGCCCTCCATCCAGCTAACAGAGACTCCCTGTGGGAAGAGTAGTTACTGTGTGTAGGGCACCCCCCCAAACACAGAGAGAATGGGCACTGCCCCCATGTGGAGGAAGGGGCATGCAGGGACACCCCTTTCCCCCATGTAGGGGGAATGGGTATGCCACCTTCTCACCTCACACCAGGCAAAGAGGTTCTTGAGAGAACTACTCAGACATCATGCTGAGGCCTCCTGGGGTGTGCAGGATGTGAGGAGAAGTCTAAAGGCAAAGGTAAGGTTAGGAGGCCTAAGATATAGAGCAGAAAGCTGGGCCAGCTTGGGGACAAGCCACACTTTTGGCAAGACTGTCTGCCTGATTTAGTATGTTTGCCACATGTCTCCTTAGTCTCACAGAGAGAAGCAAGTCTGAGACCATCTCAAAGGGAAATATACCTAAGAGGACAACAGCTAGAAGGAAGACAGAAAATCCCCTAGGACAGATGAACCAAGGACCTCATTCAGGGATGGTAGGAAGATCTCACAGAACCTCCAAGGTTGCTGAGACAATGTAAGCAACTGTCCATGACCGATGTCCAAAGCTAGGTGACAAGCACAGCAGCCAGGTGGAACATTCCCTGCCTCTTCTGTCTGCATTCCCCATAGCAACCCTGCAGGGACCAAAAACCAAAACTAAGGAGCAAGATAACGTAGAGCTAGCTAACAGGGGAGAAGGCCCCAGTGGCCCTTTCCCCTAGTCCAGGCTCCCAAACCCCTGCTGTGGTCCCAGAGGATGGGGAAACAAGGGAGGAAGGAAGACTTAAATTGGGATGGGAGTTCAATGTGCTCGCCTTTATATCAGATTAGACTCAGAGGAACTGGAATCATGTTGGAGCCTGCCCAAAATACCCCGAGGGCACTTAAGGGGGCAGTAGAAAATGACCAATGTGGTGTCTTCTTTGATCATACAAGGTGGTGGGGTAATGAAATGGTTAAACTACATTTACTTATACATATATTTCTAGAATCAAATTAAAATATCAGGTTTAAAAAAGTCCCCAACTCTAGAAATATAACCACATAGAATTATATGAAGGCCAGCCACCCCATTTGTATTCCCAAGTTTATTCTTCAATTTTATTTTTTTTTAATTGTTTTGAAATTTATTCATTTTTGAGAGAGAGACAGAGCACGAGCAGGGAAGAGGCAGAGAGAGAGGGAGACACAGAATGGAAGCGGGTGTTTCCTTTCCACAGCCTTCAAAACCTGCTTTCTCATTTGGAGAAGCAAGTCCACTAAAAGGAAGATTTTTCCAAAATCTTCCTACTGAGAATATTCCCCATGAAGCGTGATGGCCATTTTTCATCCTTTACAACAGGACAGAGGAATTCCCAAGGAAGAGGCACCTCTCAAGCCATTGGTACATTCTTGAGTGTGTGTGGCCCCCACATGTGTGAGGTTGACTACACCCCATCTCCATGGGTCTCCCTTCAAAAAACAAGGGGATGTTTCCCCATAACCTTCCTTTTGAAAATGAAAAAGTGAAAAAATGACTTAGTTAAACCTGACTTTCTAAATAAAACTTTCCCTTTAGCAGGCCTGCAGAAACATGTCACGTATGGGGGCACCTAGTAAATGCCAGACACTCCTTGTGCATTATTGCTAGCCCTCACAACAGCCTCGGGAGCTAGGCCCTGCTTCCCCTATTTTACAGATGAGGAAACTGAATTTGAGATAGACGACCTTGTCCAAGGTGACCCAGACAAATGACAAGAGGTGGCAGTCTGTACTCCTTCCACTTCCCCACACTGTCTCCCTGCATATCAGATGGCCACTTGTATTATTTTCTGGAAGCAGTTGGGGGGGGGGGGAGCAAAAGAAAAGAAAAAAATTGCATCTACCTCATGCTAATAAATGTTCAGTGTATTGCTTTATCTCCTCATGTTAAAGGGTATCCAATTCCCAATAATAGTTCCTATTTCAGCAGCGTTAGAGTTCTTACCCCTGATGAAGCTAGTAAAGCCTTCATAGACTTGAAAGATGCAGAATCACAATCCCAAAACTGTAACTGGAAGAAAAGTTGAATTTTTTGGAGCCAGGTTAATTTTCAGTTAATTAGAATATAAGTGAAGAAGAGGGGCGCCTGGATGGCTCAGTCGGTTGGGCGACCAACTTCAGCTCAGGTCATGATCTCACAGCTCATGGGTTCAAGCCCTACGTCGGGCTCTGTGCTGACAGCTCAAAGCCTGGAGCCTGCTTCCGATTCTGTGTCTCCCTCTCTCTCTGCCCCTCCTCACCTCACATACTGTCTCTCTCTGTCTCTCTCAAAAATAAACATTAAAAAAATTAGAATATAAGTGAAGAAGAGAACATTTCTAAGGCAGCTGGCAGAGCATGTACAGATACACAGGAACACACACACACTTCTCAGACAATCCAAATATCATTCTAAGATGCTCAGTGTTACAGACACAAAGATAGAGCTGTGTGTCATCATCATCATATCTGAAACCCCCTGTTTCACCTAAATACTAAGTATTGCCCTTGTTTCCCTGCTGTTGCTTTCACCAGGTAAGTTCAATTCCAGCTGGAAAAGGAAAAAGTTACACGCACACACACGCACATTCTCTCTCTCTCTCTCTC
This sequence comes from Panthera tigris, assembly GCF_018350195.1. Classification (NCBI taxonomy): domain Eukaryota; kingdom Metazoa; phylum Chordata; class Mammalia; order Carnivora; family Felidae; genus Panthera; species Panthera tigris. The sequence continues at coordinate 107,809,467 of NC_056667.1, read as the reverse complement.
TCAGAACATCATTATGATTATCTCACCCTGGGAAAAGAAGAATGAGAATCACAAGAAGGCTGAAATGTAAAGATTAGGTTTATTGTTTTGTGGGAAGGGAGTAGCTAAAATCCCATACTAATGAGCAGAAGCTTCCTTTTTGTGTTTGTGTTATTAAATTTTATTTCACTGAGTAAGCAAAAGCCAGTAAAATTAGAAATCCTCATATTGTTGCCACACTGGGGACACTGTGTGTCCTTGTGACACCTTGTGTCAACCCACGGGAGCAGTGGACAGATGTACTAGGCACAGGTGCTCCCTCGGCTCACCCCCCCGCCCAGGCTCCAGAGACTATCCTGCCCTGGTACCTATGGTTGGAGACTGGGGGATGAGCGTTCATTTTCTGCTTTGTCCCCCATACCTCATAACAAGTTGGTCTCTACTATAAGCACCCAGATCTCAATCCAACCAGTCCCTGAGGGAGAGTTTACAGAGGACCAGGTTAAGACCTACACGTACAGATAACACTTCTCACATTGACACAAACCTAATGCAACAATAAAAGAGTTCTCCTCCTTCCCCCAAGACCATAGCTCAAGGGATAAGACTCTTAACAATAAAGAACAAACTAAGGGTTGATGGAGAGGAGGTGGGTGGAAGATGGGCTAGATGGGTGATGGACATTAGGAGGGCAGTTGTTGTAATGAGCACTGTCTGTTGTATGTAAGTGATAAATCAACTCCTGAACTCTACTCCTGAAACCAATATTGCACTGTATGTTAACTAACTAGAATATAAATAAATAAATAAATAAATAAATAAAGGGAGCCTTTGCTGGCAGATGCCCCTAAGGCATCAAGAAGGAAAGCCATCCACTGTCCTCTGCCTAAAAGACTATTCCCACACTCCTATAAGGAGAGGGTGGTCTTTGCAGAGCCCATCCCAGAACCCCATCCTTTCTGATGTGCTGTGCTTAGGCCTCTGATATTTGGATTTCTATTTCCAAATTAAGTGCAAGACCTCTCTTATTTTGCCTTTCTTATTTTCTTCCGAAGTCAGAAAAGCCACAATGAGTGACTGGTGAGTTTAAGGACTTCATGCTCCCAAGCCTGCTACAAAGTTTATGTGTACCCACCCCCAGCACTTCAAGACCTTGCTACAGTTTGTAGTTTACTGCCACCTGTTTTCCACTGCCATTTGTTAAGAGTTGCCCCAAAAGAATTATTTAAAGGATGTATTTACCCGCTAACCAACCTAAGCACAAAATTCACCCATTCTAGAAATAGTGCCAAACCCAGTCTTGATGGCTGGCATCTTCCAGCTGGCCGGTCCCTTCTCAGCAAATTGGGATCTGCCTTTTTGAGGAGGGTGACCCTGGTAACTGCTATTCTGCACAGTTCACCTTGACCTAGAGCTGGCATCCTGCTGCCAAGCAAAAAACAGGTAGCTTGCTTGCTGCATCCAGGCTGTTGCATCTTTCAATCTGCAGCAATTTTCTCAGGAATAGGGTCACTTCTAAAGGCTAAAGAACACCCAACTTTACAACTGAGTTCATAATTTATTTTAAACTTTTTATTGTGAACATAACCTAAATAGCAAAGGACATAAAACATATATTTATAATGCATCAAATAATAGTAAAATGAATACCCAACCACAGCCACCTGTAGACAGAGGGCACTGTAACCATCCAGAAGCCAGGGGTCTCCTCCTGACCCCTGCCTCATGCCACCAGTGCCCACTATCTTGACTTTTATGACAGCCAGTCCTTGTTTGTGTTTCATTTTTCTATCTACCTATGCATCCGTAAACAATATACCACATTTCATAATATCTAAAACACTATCAATTATGAAATACATCATTATTTATGTACAAATAAGAAAAAAACTCCCACAATTAAACACTTTCTTGATTAGAATGTTCATTTTACACTTATTAAAAGAACACTTACAACTTATCCACACATAGCCTTATTATAAATTACCCTTGTACATACATGAAAAGGGAAAGGTAAGTATACTGGCTAAGGCTGTCCTAAAACTTCTTTATATTCAGACTCCACACCCTCCATATTACTTTTGGAATTGTATTGTATCTGTTTTTTCCATGCTATAATATCTTCTCTGCAAAATGTGTACTAGAAATGGGGAATTTTTTTATAATAGTGCCCCTCCACTGTTTCCAGGCTTTCTTGCAAACCGCTGGCACTCATTCAACAAGTTCAGGAGGCAGACTTTTCATTATGTCATTCACAGTAATTATCATACTAGTCACCACCATTTGACCTTGTAGCCAATAGGTGGCATCAACATGAAACTTCTGTAACTTTATCAAAGTTCACACACAATGCTGCTGGTACCACTGCTGGATATGTGGCTGAGCTCAATCGCAGAGCGGGCCCTTTGGCCATTTAAGTTGCTTAAGATTTTTTTTTTACCTTGGCATTCCTTTGCAAGACATTAGCTTGAGTTTATTTTAATTTATATCATGATTTATGGGTCAGAATTCAAGCAGGTCTCAGCAGGGTGACCCGCCTGGTGACTCAGCAATGCTCAGCTAATGAATGGGCTCATCTGGAGGTGCAATACAGCTTCCCTCACATGGAGGATACCCTGGAGGGGGTGGCAGGAAGCCTGGGCTCAGCTGGGACTGCTGACCACAGTGCCTATATGTGGCCTTTTTGGCAAGTGAGCCTCAGGCTAGTTGCTTTTCTTACATGGTGGCCCAAGGCTCCCAGAAAGAATGATCCAGAAACAAGCAGGACAATGGACCTTAAGTGAACTTTTAATCCTGATTATTTCTAAAAGGTCTTTTTTTTCAAGTTTTCTAAATAACTTTCTATAGTTTCCTGCTCCCTGCAAACATTTCCAAGCTTACCCTTAATTTATTAAATATAGTATGCAGAATTGTTTTATATTTCATGTCTGATGACTTCAATACCTGGGTTTTTAAGTTCATTGTTTATTTCTGGGGACAGCAGAGTGGCACTTCTATCCATTCTTGTGAATGCATTTTCTTGTGTGCCCTACTATCTTAGACTATGTATAGTCATTGTACTTAGAAACTTATTTAAGTACTAATCTTTGAAGTCTTGGATCAACATATCTGCCTCCAAAGAAAATCAAAACTGCTCTCTAAAATGCCATTTTATGTCCCCACAACTTGTACCTAACCCATAATATTAAACTTCCTTCTGCTCTGCCTTCCCTGAAGTCTGCTTCTCTTGTGAGGCCAACAGGTGCATGGGAGCCTCCTCCTTCACCTCACATGCCTTGAGGTCAGCAAGTAGAGTTGGCCATTTCTTCACTTGTCAGTGCAGAGCTCAGATTTTCAAACATTTTTTATATCCTTCATAACAAAAATAACAAAACAAAAAAGTATTCCATCTGGATTCATGGTATCCAGTTAAACAATGTCCTAAGTCTGAATGTTTTATCTCCCAAGCTGTACTGTATACAATTTTCACACCTGGTTCACAATATTCCTTGGCATCCAACTTATCAACATCCAGAGTGACATAATTTATTTATAAATTCACCTTAAATCCAACGTGATCAAAAATGAGTCCTACAAAACTGCACCTTCTTCCTATATTTTCATTAATGGTGAATGTCACAATTATTCACCCAGCCCCCCTCTCCAAAAGCCTAGGCATTTTCCTAGATTCCCCCTTCCTTCTCCTTTACTCTCCAGTTAGTAAGTGCTTCCTTAATATTTCTTCCATCTATCCCTGTTCATATTCTCACTGCTATACCCAAGTTCATCCTGCTCCACCCTTCAGGCTTGGATGCTGGCAACAGATTCAGACGTGACTTGAGTGGTCCCATGCCTTCAAAACACTGTAAATGTTAGCTCCCTGGCCCTTCCATACAGTGCCTCCCCATCTCCTACTTAGGCTCCAGAGAGCAGATCCAAGATCTGAATTATGGGAAAACCACTGAAGAAGTTTCAATGACTCTAGCAAATCAGCAATTAGTTTCCCCCTGTAATACTGTAATTCCCATTAATGTTAGAAAACCTCTGTTCTTTTCATTTGTTCCATTTTGTTTCATGTGTTCCAAACACATATTTACTGTCACTATAGACATATATTCATATTAAGATAAGTAGCCAGCTGCTGCAACAGTGGCTACTGTAAAAGCTCATATAACAGCCATGTTTTCTACTGTAGAAACTTTTAACAGTATCCCTGCTCACCTTATCTTCTTCCTTATAGTGGTACCTTTTCTTTTTCTAAGTCATCAGCTTTATAATAGATAAAAATTATAAAATCAATGTATCTAGCAAACATTCCTCTTATCAGTCCTATTTATTCAAGTAGCACATAATCTTTGAAGAGGGTTTTGTTGCTTTAAGAAATAAAAAGTTTCCAAGTCACTGCCATAGGCAACCAGCAAGTATTGCTTATTTGCAGAGTCATCTCCTCTTGCTTGTGAATAAAGACACATGAATGATACACCACATGTTTGAGTGGGTATTTTAGCCATTTAAAATACTTTCTTAAAAAAGTAATTCAGATAAAGCTTTTGCCACACACTTGAGGCACCTCTGCAGATACCTGACATCCATAAGACCAGCTTGACAACTGCTTGCTATAGGGAAAAGTGAAGTTTCTTAGCCAGAGTCACATAAGGCTCTCCCTGACACTGAGAATTGTCTACTCCAAATCTTTCCCCTTTCTGGAGGTAGCAAATGACCCTGAAAGAGGAAGGTCCTTGACTCTCTCCAGGCAAGGTGATGTCATGCGGCACAGTCCCTCCAATCAGATGTGGGCAGAAGTACTGGCCTGGGAAAGATGCCTGGATCTCTCCAGTCCTCCTGCCCTGCCCCTGCAAATGGAAAGAGGACACAGCAGGCACCTAGCACAGCTGTGGGGAGACCCTGTAGGGCAGTTCCTGCAGCCCTGAGTATAAAGCCACTTAAGTTTTCTCTATTCTTTGAGGCTGTCTGGAAGCTTCCCTTATGATATGCACAACATTTTTCAAAAACATAATGGTATTATACCAAAACAGTGTGGCAATAGGCAGGGGGATGGAGGGCTATAACCAAATATGTGTGGAAATTTCTGGATTAAACAAAGTCAAGGCAGTTTCTTTCCGGCAGGATGTCTTGAATTCTTTCCTATGTTAATATGAAGCCTAAGAAATCACCCACATGGGTCTGGAGCATGAGTATTTCCCGGTCTCTTTAACCATGAAACATTTTGAGAGAGATTCCTCCTGGGAGGAACCATTCCACAGAACTCACTGGGGAAGTGTTGCCCCAGGTTCTCTGCTGCCCTGGCCCTCCCCAGTCAGCACCTGCCTCACTGGCCACATGGTTAGCAGCTACTCAAAACTCCACACTGTATCACCTGTCTGGGAAACTTACCTCAACTGGAACTGTAGCTGCAGTCATCTTGGGACCAGGCACAGGTCTTTGTTTAAGAGCCTGTCCCCCTATTGGAACCCCCTGTATCAGCCATGGCCTGTGGTTCTTCTCACATGGCCTCACTGTCCAGCCCACCGTGGACATTAGTGCCTTCAATGAATGTTGGAAGCTGTCGAATGGATATTAGTGATGATTGGAGTCATGTAAGAAACCTTAAATTATGGTCAATATGTTTTGTTTAGGAAGAAATGAAATATGCAATGCTCCTGGAAATAAGTCTATCAAGAGATCAGGAGCAGTGCAATTTCACAAAATTCTGCACTGAAAGAAGAGGCAGTATGTGGACACTTCATTTCCTAGTAATGGCAAGAAAAAGCAGTCTTACTGTAGAAAGAAATCAACTTCTTTGGACACATGCCTTGGACTCTCAGAAATGTATTTTTTTATTTTTAATGTAAGTTTGGGAAATACATCACACACACACACACACACATACACACACACAGACCACGGAGTTTTGACTGGGACAAAGGGCAAGGGACACAAGTAATTTCTAATTTCTTATTTAATAACTCTAAATTACCTTGTGTCTCCCTCATTAAGAAGGTTATTTAATTTTCTCTAGATGGTGCAGCACTGTCTGAAAATTAGTTCAAACAACAATTCCACTAAACATGGATTTCGTTTTCAGCTTCTCATTAGTCACATTCCAAAAAGAATTTAAATTCCCTACCAGAAACTTTTCCAAATTCTTTTCAGTGTGCTTTTTGGATACTTATTTAAAATTACTTGATAGAGCAATCCAAAAGAAGATAATTCACTCTTGTTTGACTATGGAGATAAGTTGCAAGTGTCCCACTATTAAATTTCTTGAAAAGTTTTAACTACTTCAAATAGACACTTAAGAGAAATTGAATTGGGCCCTGGTTGCTAATCAATTTGAAAACAGCACTAATAACTGAGAAAGTAAAATTGCATTTGCCTGTATGCCTGTCTTCCAGAGATTTATCAAAACTTCATGTTTTATGGCCTTTTAAAGAAACTTTGAAATGGGAGTTAGAGTGCCTGACACAGAAATCAATTGGTCTCCATCATTTTTAATGCATACTTAGCAGTGAGTCAGCACCCATCTCCAGAGGAGGACTTAAGCAATGCCCAGTGAGAAGCTTCTGCAAAAGCCCCCACTGAAAGATGGAGCCCAAAGGTGCAGCACACCCCAGTTTTTTGGGCCAACTGTAAGTCCTTGATTCTCCACAGAGTGAGAAAGAACAAATATATCCACAAATGTCATACCAAGTGGAACTAGGCAGCAACTCAAATGTGATTGCATCTCAATTACCACCCCTGAGGCAACAGGACAGGGCTGACATGACGTGTTTCACCACTTTGAAGCCTCTTATGACCACTTTTGTTTCCTGTCACAACAGAGCTCAGAATAGCAAGAGAGTCAGACAAAAAAAATTGCTATTACTGTGCAACTTGTCATAAGTCATTGTGAGGGTTTGTCTCTATGCCAGGGCATGAGACACCCAAGACATGGTTGAAATAACAACATGGTCAAGTCATATTGATGCTTCTGGAAGAGACTCAAGGGTGCCACCATAACCAATGTCCCATTTCAGCTATGGGCTCTGCCTTTAGTCCCTACTGAAGGAAGCAACACTGGTCTGCTTCTTGCCCAGGGGTAGTTGTTATGTGCACCTGAGTGGGCATCTTCCCATAAGTAAGTTATCAGCTACCCCTGAGATGATCTGCTCATGAGGACCTGACACATAAGTAATGAGTTAATTTGTTAAAGCAAACAGAATTCTTCCTTCTGGGATCTGGGATGGAAGTTCAGTTACAGGAAGAGACCAAGAAACAGGTACTAAAAGAACTGGAGAGAGGAACCCATGCTAAATGGTCCAATTCCAGTCCACAAACATTCCCACCATAAATCCCCTTGTTACTAGGTGGCTTCCATGAAACTCTGTTCCTTGCCCCCATATAAGCTCAACCTTCACCAGAAGGACTGCCAGAGCTATGTTTCCAGAACTGGAAGACCCATGCTTGGCCTGGACTCCCAGCAGGATGTTGGTCTTCCTTGCCTCAAATGTCACTCCCATGTCACAGAAACCAAAGATGCCAGGTTCAACTGAAAACACAAAAGATAAATAGCTTTCCATCCCTACTCTTTCCAAAGCCTAATAGGCAGGCCCAGAATTCAGTTAGCAGAAAGAATTAGGGACAGCAAACTCATCATGGCAATCAGATAATAAAAACTGAGTCCTTGAAAGTCATGCCAGAGGCACATGCAAAAGGAGAGAAAGCCAAGCCCTAGCTCTGATGTTCCTGAAGCAAGAGGTTGGCATTAAGCATCTCCAGACCAGTTAGAGTCCATGTGGGACATGAAGGACCCTAGGAGCTTACACAAGGAGAATTCCAAACATGCCACAAGTATTCCTTTTTTTCTGTGTTCTGATTTGCCAGGGATGGTTCAGGTTTATGCCTGTCATCCATCCCAGGGTAATTTTATTATCATAATTGTTCTAGTTAAGGTAATTAATTATACTATGATCCCCCTCCTTGAGGAGGATTAGCATGTTCTTCACAGGGAGTGTCTTAGTTACCTATTGAGCCTAACAAATTATCCCACAATTTAGCAGCTTAAAACAAGCAGGTATGATCTCATGGTCTCGGCAGCTCAGGATTTCAAGCAAGGCTTAGCTGAGCATCTTGGGCTTAAGGTCTCTCTCAACCTGTCAGGCTGTTGGTCTCATTTATGGTCTCATTTGAATACTCAACTGTGGCAGTAGGGATGCAGGTGGACCACTTTCAAGGTCACTCACACAGTTGTTGGCTTCACTTCTTCATGGGCTTTTGTACAGAGGGTCTCATTTCTTTATCAGGGCTCATGGGCCTCTTCAAAGGATTGCTCATAAGGAAGCTGGCTTCACCCCAGTGCAAGTGATCCAAGATTGGATGAGATAGAGACAGAGAGAAACAGAGAGGAGAGCCCAAACAGTACAGTCTTCTTATGACCTAATCTTGGAAGTGACATCTCATAATTCCACCATATTCTATTCATTTGAAGAAAATCACTAAGTCCAGCCCATACTCAAGGGGAAGAGTTTGCACTAGGCCCATTTACCAGGACAGGGGGTCATTGTAGACCATGTTAGAAGCTACCACCTACAGTGAGTATATGGATTCCAGGTTCAGAACTTAACAACTGTAAGTTCCTTGAGTCTTGTGTTGTGCCCACTGATAGTTCTCATCTCTGTTTTATCTCATTGCTATGCTTCCTAGAGTTTCACATTTAAGGAGTCCTTCCAGAGACAGCTATTGACATAAGACATAGACGGTAGATGCTACCTGGCCATTGGAGAGACAGAGGTGGCATAGCCCAACACCCCAGAGGTTGCATGACCCAACCTTGGACAAGTAATTTAGCTTTTCTCTGCCTCTGTCTGTCAGATGTGGTAGTTAGTAGTACCTGTTTCTCAGAACAACTGTGAGAATTCATAGAGAGATCATACTGAAGATGCTTATAGTTCTCAGCTCATAGGAAGCACATAGTAAATGTTAATTATCATCATTATCATCATAACCATTACAGATGACTGGGCCCTTGAGTTAGAAGAGCAGGGTAGCAGTCCACCTAATGCAATGGTTTCAGGAAACCAGTTTCCACCTGAATGCCTGCATGCCCACAGTGCTTCACATTTCCTCTCCAAGCCCAAAGACTCCTTCTTGGGGCCTTTGTCTCCACAGAAATGGCCCGGGGAGCTAGTCCTCTGTCCAGGATCCGATCCCTTTACCAAATTTCCTGAAATGAGCCTCCAGCCATCCTCAATCCAATCTTTTCCTCCCCTTCCCTCCTCTCCTGCCCTTTCTAAACCGCCAGTTCTCAGACCTGTAGTGTGTTCTCAGTTCTCTCACCCCATCCCACATCACTATGTCTATCCCCCCTTGGACTCCTGATGAGGCACTCTGAGCTGACACCCTTTCCAGGGTAATGTTAAAGAATCACAAATAAGTGCCCATCCCTGGGAAGGCCAAGCATGAGTGGCCTTTCTTTGCCAACATTTACACACCCCAAATCATTTACTTGCATTTTATCAGTAAAAGAGTTATTGCCACATGAGCTCAACTGACAGATAAGGAAACTGAATCAATTTGTAAAGCTCCAAATCCAGAAATACCTACCCTCAGGTCCTGGCTTTCTTTTGCCACCTTGAAAGCTGAAGCCCTGCTCTCCCCTGTCTTTGCCCCCATAGAAGATGCACCTCACATCTGTGAGAAGATTAACCATGCCCTTGTCACCAAAGCACCAACACATGCACACCTACAGGCCCCAAACTTGCACACAGCACAGGCAGCTCCTGAGTACCTTAGCAGTGCCTTAGAGGTAGATTTTGTGAAAAACCCTGGAGGTTACATGGAAATGTTGGCACTAGAGAACACAGCAAAAGGAACGTGCAGTTGGCCCAGTTCTGAGAGTGTGACCATTTGTCTATGGACAGGGTCTGATTGGGCTCTGTGAGAGACAGGAGCTCCTTGTCACTTGTGGTCCCTGCAAGCCTCCTATTCCATGGGATGCTTCCTTTTGCTTTTTGCTTTTAGTTTATTGCTTGCTTCTTTTAAGAACAACCTGTTTGGATATATAAAATATTTTCCCTCATCTCCCCAGCCTTCTCCAGCAGTGCTTTGAGGTTGGTTGAACAGTAAATTCCATCAATGGCCCAAATTAGGACCCCTGTGCTGGCCATCAGGCTGGGTCTTTCATTTGCAAGAAACAGGGCTTCCAGGCTTCTCTTCCTCAGTGGGCTGTCTGGCTGCTGTGTGACCCTACTCATGGACAGGGTCTGCTCCCCACCATCAGACTCATAGACAGGGGTAACCCCTCTACCATTAGACTTATAGACAGGGGCATCCCCTCACCATCAGACTCATAGGGGCAGATCCCCACCATCATATTTGTAGACAGGTGTGGCTCCCACCATCAGTTCATGGATAGGGGCAGCCCCCAACCATTAGGCTCATGGACAGGGGTAACTGCCTACCATCAGACTCATGGACAAGGGCATATCTGCACCATCAGATTTGTGGACAGGGGGAGACTGCCACCATTAGACTCATGGATAGGGGTGCCCCCCCCCATCAGACTCACAGACAAGGGCGGACTGCAACAATGGTCAGTCAACAAACTGGGAAGACAGGAAGGCAATATCCATCACTTCCAAGAATGCTGAGCAGGCAAACATTTTCCATCCTACTGGCTGCTAAGAGCTGTGTAGATTGTCCCCTGTGGGGAATAAGTTTAGACAGTCCCTGAACTTGCACCAATGGGTTAACAAGGCTTAGAATGAAAGCATCCAGAATAGGTAAACAGGGCAAAAGTGTCCCCAGCATAGAACAAAAGCATAGAGATGCTTCCACAGGACAAGTGTCCAGAATAGATAAACAGGGCAGAAGCACCCCCAGCATGAAACAAAAGCATAAAGCTGCTTGCACAGGATAAAAGCGTCCAGAATAGGTAAACAGGTAAACAGGCAATAGACCACACAGCAGGGTGAAACTGCCTGGAGCTAATTAGCAAAAGAAAGGTGCCTTGTTGACCCTGAGGTAGTATGCTATATCTGTCTTATCCCCTAGGCAAGTTAAGATAAACAGACACAGTGCCCGGTGCCTGCAGTAAACAGCCATCTGCTCGGTGCTGGGATTTTGCTTTGTATTGACCCAAACCCTTAACACTGCATATCTTCGAAACCCCTTTTCTCTCACACACATGAGTTGATGATCACTGTTTCATTGTCTCTTGCTGCACATCCATCACATTTGTGAGCCTTCTGATCCTAATAGCTATGGAGCAAGGACCCTTACTCAGGGCTCTTGTCTCCTCCCGGACACTAGCCTCTCTCATATTTAATTCTGCATCTGCTCTCTTACTGGACAAGAGAAAACTCCAGACTCAAAGTTTGTGACAGTCCCCTCTGTTGGGAGGACACTGGGGCTCTTGGGGAAATGACATGTCCAAGGCTGTACAGGTGGTAAATATCAGGTCTCATCCAGCATGGTCTGAGCTCAGTGCTCATGCTAAATTTACCAGGCTCTGCACTACCATATTTTACTCAGTTGGGTCCAGAACAGCATTTCCTAAAGACATCCAGAGGTCCTTGTTCTGGGTATGGAAGAAAGTGTTAACTGAGTCCAGTGATTTGGGGACGCACAATGTCACCCTCCTGAAGGCTCAAAATGTACACCCACATTTTAGCCCCTGGAAGCCCTCCAGGATTGGAATCTTCTCAGATAGCAGTGTTAATAATAGGTGCTCCAGAGCTGAATCCCAGCTGTGCCTATCCCAGCTGTGGAGTCGGATTCATCACTTCTCTTCATGCTTTAGTTTCATCCTCTCTAAGGTGGGGTAATAATTGTACCTGCTCCATGGAGAGAGTGAGCAGATTAAGTGAATGAAATACATACAGGCTTCCCAACAGTTTTAATGTTGTGGAACTGGAGGCTAGTGCAAGGGAATTTATTACACTAATTTCAATGTATTGAATAGATGCTTGAAAATTTTCACAATGTTAAAGTATAGCTTTCAAACTGGTGAAACCATGTTCATCATACAAATATAAAATAAACGCTTGTCAAATATTTCATTTAACTCATTAATTAAAGAAATAATCAGATGTTGAAAATGTTTCAAATAAAATTGACCTACAAGAAGGCCTTTCAGATGGCAATAGAGGAAGATCCTGAACTCACCTCCCATGGACATAAAAAATCTGCAACTACATATGGAAAAACCACCCTCTAAAAAAAAATCTAAAAACCATCTTAACAAGCTCCTCCAAAACAAAGGATCAAAGAACAACATCAAAATGGGTAAAAGAGGCATAGATGCAATCTCACCAAAAACCCCATCCACAGCACAGTGACCCAAAGTCAGGCAGTATCTCACAAATATAAATAGAATTTCTCCCTGAGGAGCAAGGGGTTTGTGCCTCACATCAGGCACCCAACCGTGGGGACATGCACAGGAGAGAAAGCCCCCAAAATATCTGGTTTTGAAAACTAGTGGAATGTGTGTCTAAGAAAGTCATAGTGTTGTAGAGAATGGAGACTCCACTCTTAAAGGGCTCATGCACAGACTCACTTATCCTGGGATCCAGCACAAAAGTAGCAGTTCACAAAGCACCTAGACCTTAACTGAAGGAGATTTATTTGCTATTCTTAAAGTGTTTGATGGAAGGATAGAAGCCTGTTGGAATGCTCTCTGGGGAAGGAGAGGTAGGTGTTTTCTATCTACCCTCCTAGCAGACACAAGCACAAAGCAGACATCATTTTTGTACTCTTCTAATCTGCTAGTGCCAGTGGGCATTTCCCTGCCTCTGAGCCCATAACTCCACAACTTAAGGTGGCCAGTGGGGCATACCATGCCTGCATGCCACTGTACCATGGTCCCCACAAAGCCAACTGTGGGAAGCCCACACAGAGGATGCTCTTTGAACTTCCTGGGTCTAGTATCCAAGGATTATTTTGAGGTCCTATGGTTCTGAAATAATCAGAGAAATAGTTCTTGGCAATCTACCACCGCCAAGGCTCTGCAAAGACAGCAAACTAAAAACCACCCCCAGTCATCCTATGAAAAAGGCCTTTTACTTAGTCTGAGCTTCAGCCGTAGGGGCAGGCTTGAGGCTCACCACACATGTAAAAGCTACAGAAGGGCTCTCAAAGAAAGTAGGCTGGGAGATACCATATTTGAGTTCTTATTTGGTCTTCTATATAGCTCACCTTCCAGAAAAGAGCCCATACACTTGCCTGGAGCCCCAAATTTTGCAGCTATCACCACATTGAGGGGATATCAGAAGTTAAGATGCAGTCTCTGAGGTAAACTCCCAAGTGCCTGCTCTGGAGGACAGTGGGGTCTACAGCTGTGGTCTATATATATTTGCTTACCTTAAAAGCTGCTGCCTGAGGGTCTAGCTTGAATCAGCCTTAACATAGGTGCTGACTGACCCCTCCCTTGGAAGACTCACAGGTGTTAGCACATCCTCAACAACTGGGACTTACAAAAAAAAAAAAAAAAAAAGACCCAAGCTGCTTAAACAATCACAAAAATTCAGAGGCAACCAAGAGCTAATGTAAGGTTAAATGATAAGATTCATCTCCTACAGGAGGTCACTCCTTCAAGAATGGGAGAAATAGCTATTTCATCTAATACACAAACACAGGGTGTCAAGAAAAATGAAGAGACAGAGAAATATGTTCCAAATGAAGGAAGATAAAACCCCAGAAATGTATGCCATTTACAATAGAGATAAAGCATGTAAGGTACCTAGGAATAAATCATAAAAAAAGATATTCAAGATGTATCCGAAGAAAATCATAAAGTTATTAAAAGAAAATAAAGAACAATAAACTAAATGGAGAGATATATGATGTTCATGGATTGGAATAATCAATATTATAAAAGAGGTTAGTTTCTTCCAAACTGAACTATAGATTCAACAAAATCCGATCAAGACCCCAATAAGGTTTTGAAGGAACTTGGCAAGTTGCTTTTAAATTTTTTATAGAAGAGAAAGGTCAAAGAATTCATGAAGAATTTAGAAAGGACAGTTGCCCTACCAGTTATCAGTTGTCAGTTCAGGGACAATCAAAATGACCAGTGGAACAGGACAGAGAATTTAGAAAAAGCAAACCATACATGCACATTAAATAGTAGCAGAAGTAGGACTTCAGTTCACAGAGATGGCATGGAATATCCACTACACAATACATAGAATAAATCATCCTGAGGCCACTGTTTGCCTCCATGAGGAAAAAAAGACATCTACTTCACTCCAAATGGTTTAATTATTTAAATTCAAAATCAAAATGTTAACAATTTTGTAAAAAAAAAAATCATAGAAGACTGTTTCTGTGCCTTTGGGGAAGGAAAGTCTTTCTTAAGCCAGACCAACAAAGCACAAAGTACAAAGGGAAAGACTGACAAATTTTACTGCATTAATACTAAGACCTTCTTTCATCAAAAGAATACCATATGATTTCACTTTTAAGTAGAATCTAGAAAACAAAACAAGTGAACAAACAAACAAAACAGAAACAGACCCATAAATACTGATAACAAACTGGCGGTTTCCAGAGGGGCTGGGACTGGGGGAATGGGCAGAATAGGTTAAGTGGAGTGGGAAGTATAGGCTTCCAGTTATGGAATGAGTAAGTCATAGGGATAAAAGGGACAGTATAGGATTATCCTGATACCAAAACCAGATAAAGACACCACTAAAAAAGAGAACTATAAGCCAATATCCTGTAGGTGCAACAGTCCAAAATAAAATACTAGCAAACTGAATTCAACAATACATTAAAAAATAAATCATCCACTATGATCAAATGGAATTTATTCCTGGGTTGCAAGGGTGGTTTGATATTCACAAATCAATGTGATGCACGATGTTAGGTTAGATAAGATTGGAGAAAGGATATGAATCATATGATCCCCTCAATAGATTCAGAAAAAAATATTTGACAAAATACAGCATCCATTCATGAAAAAACCCTCAACAAAGTAGGTTTAGAGGGAACATACCTCAACATAATAATGGCCTTATGTGAAAAACCCACAGCTAATATAATCCTCAATGGGGAAAAACTGGGAGCTTTTCCTCTACAGTCAGGAATAAGAGAGGGATGTCCACTCTCATCACTTCTATTCAACATAGTACTGGAAGTCCTAGCCACAGCAATCAAACAACAAAGAGAAATAAAAGGAATGCAAATCAGCAATGAAGAAGTAAAATTTTCACTATTTGCAGATGACATTCTATGTATAGAAAATCCAAAGACTCTTCCAAAAAAAAAAAAAAAACGGCTAGAACTGATAAATAAATTCAGTAAAGTCTCAGGATATAAAGTCAATGTACAAAAATCTGTTGCATTCAATACACTAATAATGAAGTTGAAATTAAGAAAGAAAAATTGAGAAAAAAATCCCATTTACAACTATACCAAAAATAATTAAATACCTAGGAACAAACTTTACCAAGGAGGTGAAAGACCTCCTTGTGCCCTGAAAACTATAAAATACAGATGAATGTCATCGAAGATGACACAAACAAATGGAAAAATATTCCATGCTCATGGATTGGGAGAACAAGTATTGTTAAATTGTCCATATTGCCAAATGCAGTCTACACTGATTCCAATCCCTATCACATACCAACAGCATTTTTCACAGAACTAAACAAATAATACTAAAAATTGTATAGAACCACAAAAGACCCTGAATAGCCAAAGCAATCTTGAAAAGAAGAACAAAACTAGAAATATCACAATCCCAGATTTCAAGATATACTACAAAGCTATAGTGATCAAAACAGTATGGTACTGGCAAAAAAGCAGACACATAGATCAATGGAACAGGATAGAAAACCCAGGAAAAAAAAACAATTATATGATCAATTAATCTATGACAAAGTAGGAAAGAATACCCAATGAGAAAAAATAGTCCCTTCAACAAGTGGTGTTGGGAAAACTGGACAGCAACATGCAAAAGAATGAAACTGGACCACTTTCTTACACCATACACAAAAATAAAATGAATATGGATTAAAGACCTAAATGTGAGGCCTGAAACAATAAACCTCCTTAAAGAAAACATTGCCTGAAATCATTGTTGCACTATATGCTAACTAACTTGGATGTAAATTTAAAAAATGAATTAAATAATTTTAAAAAAGAAAACATTGTCAATAATCTCTTGGATATCAACCTTAGCAATATTTTTCTAGATACGTCTCCTGAGGCAAGAGAAACAAAAGTAAAAATAAACTATTGGGACTACACCAAAATAAAAATCTTTGCACAGGAAAGGAAACCACCAACAAAACAAAAAGACAACTTACTGAATGGGAGAAGATATCTGCAGATGACATATCCAATAAGAAGTTAATATCCAAGGGGCACCTGGGTGGCTAGGTTGGTTAAGCATCCGACTTCAGCTCAGGTCATGATCTCATGGGTTGTGAGTTCAAGTCCCACATCAGGCTCTGTGCTGACAGCTCAGAGCCTAGAGACTGCTTCAGATCTGTGTCTCCCTCCCTCTCTCTGCCCCTCCCCTGCTCACACCCTATTTCTCTCTCAAAAATAAATAAACATATAAAAAAAATTTAAGAAGTTAATATCCAAAATATATAAGGAACTTATACAACTTACCAATAAAGAAACAAATAATCCAAATTAAAAACAGGCAGAAGAGGGGCACCTGGATAGCTCAGTCCATCTGACTCTCAGTTTTGGCTCAGGTCATGATCTCATGATTTTGTGAGTTGGAGCCCTGCATTGGGCTCTGTGTTGACAGTGAAGAGCCTGCTTGGGATTCTCTTTCTCTCTCCCTCTCTCTCTGCCCCTCCCCTGATCATTCTGTCTCTATCTCTCTCAAAACAAACAAACAAACAAACAAACAAACAAAAACAGGCAGAAGACATAAACTGGCAATTTCTCCAAAGAAGACATCCAGATGGCTAACACACACGAGAAAAGATGCTCAACATCACTCATCATCAGGGAAATGCAAATCAAAACTACAATGAGATATCACATCACACCTGTTAGAATGCTAAAATCAAAAATACAAGAAACAGCAAGTTTTGGCAAAGATGTGGAGAAAGGGGAATCTTCTTGCACTGTTGGTGGAAGTGCAAACTGGTACAGCCACTCTGAAAAACAGTCTGGAGGTGCCTCAAAAAATTAAAAATAGAACTACCCTATGATCCAGTAATTCCACTACTGGGTATTTACCCAAAGAATACAAAAACTAAATTCAGAAATATATATGCACCCCTATGTTCATTGCAGCTTTATTTATAATAGCCAAATTATGGAAGTAGCCTAAGTGTCCATCAATAGATGAATGGTAAAGAATATGTGGTACATATATACAATGGAATATTATCTGGGCATAAAAAAGAATGAAATCTTGCCATTTGCAACAACATAGATGAATCTAGAGAGTATTATGCTAAGTGAAATAAGTCAGTCAGAGAAAGACAAATACCATGTGATTTCATTCATACGTGGAATTTAAGAAACAAACCAAATGAACAAAGAAAAATAGAGACAACCCCCCCAAAAAAGACTCAACTATAGAGAAAAAACTGATGAGCAGAGGTGGGAGGAGGGATGTGTGTGATAGATGATGGGGATTAAGAGTACACTTATTATGATGAGCACTGAGTAATGTATATAATTGTTGAATCACTATGTTGTGCACCTGAAACTAATGCAGTACTGTATCTTAACTATACTGGAATTAAAATTAAAATTAAAAGTACAGCACAGGGAATATAGTCAGTGGTATTTTAATGGCATTGTATGGTGACACATGGTAGCTACACTTGTGTCATACACAGTATGACATATAGACTTATTGAATGACTATGTCGTACAACTGAAACTAATGTAACATTGTGTGTCAACCATACCCCCAAAATTAATTAATTGATTAATTAATTAGTTAGTTAATTAATTCAAAAAGGAAGATGAAAAGACACGATACAAACTTGGAAAAGATCTGCAACACATACAACTGACAAGTGATTAGTATTCAGAATATACTTAGAAAAAATTCCCATAAATCAAAAGAAAAACAACTCAATAGAAAAAGACATAATAAGATAATAAGCATTTCATAACAAAAGATACACAAAAGTCAAAGAATTTCAACCTCATTAATTATCAGGTACATAGAAGTTAAGATCACAGTTAAGATACTCCCACGAGATTGCCAAAAGTTAAGAAGTCTGATAATACTATGTGTTAGGATGTGGAGAGAGGGACAATCTTCCAGACCACCAGAGCAAGTGCATTAATTCAGCCACTGTGATAAACAATTTGGCACCATCTGATAATTCTGAGACCTCCTTTATAGTACTCAACACTTTTTAAAAAGCAAAATTAAATGACACGTTGTTTAGGGAAAATACATTTTTTTGTGAGAGAGACAGCAAGTAGGGGAGAGGGGCAGAAGGAGAGAGAGAGAGAGAAAATCTTGCCTGATACAAGGCTCAATCCCACAATCCTAGGATCATGACCTGAGCCAAAATCAGAAGTCAGATGCTCAATCAACTGAGCCACCCAGGCACCCCTAATATAACCATTTTAACCAAAGAAATAATAAGCACAGATTTCAGGATGATGCTCCCTATGGGAGGCTGACAGGAAGAAAGACATGTGGCTTTAGGGATACTTTAGGATTTGAGCTATAAGAGTGTTATTTTGACATTATGCTCCCTAAATTGCATGTGTTTGCATGTTTCATTTTGTATATTAAATATGTCATGGTAAATATTATTTTTATTAAAAAAGAAAGAAAAGCACAGTCACATCTGTGCCAGGATGGGTGCAGAAGGGTATTAGGTCTCTTATGGCAGAAGGGACTGAGACACTCCCAGTTTCCCAGAGCCCCAGAGTGGTGTCCAGAGTCCTACATGTTCCCAATAGAGCAAGAGAAGACTGTAAAGAGGCTCAGAGAAAGAGAAAGAGCCCATAGAGGCCTGCAGTCAGAACAAGACGCAGACACAAATGACCTGTGTGGACAGGTGATCACACACTAGGCAGGAAGGAGCACATCCCAGTGGAAATCAGTGTGGACACTAGTTTATCTCCACCCGATCTAAAGGCATCCACATTTAATTAAATGAATGATAGATGATGACAATGATGATAGATGATACATACATAAATATATACATGATAGATATAGATAGATTAAACAGATGATAGGGGCGCTCGGGTGGCTCAGTCGGTTGCGCATCTGACTTCGGCTCAGGTCATGGTCTTGTAGTTCGTGGGTTTGGGCCCCACGTTGGGCTCTGTACTAACAAACAGCTCAGAGCCTGGGGCCTGCTTTGGATTCTGTGTGTGTCTCTCTCTTCCCCTCCCTTGCTCATGCTCTGCTTCTCTCTGTATCTCAAAAATAAATAAATGTTAAAAAAAAATTTAATAGATGATAGATATAGATAGATAGATGATAGATAGATAGATAGATAGATATGATAGATAGATAGACATAGATAGATAATGGGAGAGAGAGAAAGAGAAAGGAAACAAAACCTGCGCCGGGCCTGGCGTCTTGCCCCAGACCACTCCCTCCTTGCTGTCCCCTCCCATGACTGGATGGCTGCCCCCAGGATGCACGGAGGAGGAACCAGGACTCCACCGTTGCATTAACTCATCTGTGACAAACACTATGGCTTCCAGAGCTCCCATTTCTATTTTACACAGTTCAACAAAGCTGGTGAGCAGCAGCCCCCTATCTGGGGTGGCGCAGCAGTGTGGAATCAGGCAGGTCCAGGCCCACCAGGTGATTGAGGTTCAAGTCTCCCTCAGCTACTGCTTGGCTTTGTCAGCTTGGAAACTTCATCTCTCTTTCTCTGGACCTCAGTCTCTTCATCTGTTAAACCAATAGTGCCTTTGAAAAAGATGAAAGAGGCAAAATGTTTGCCCATAGGAGGTGCTCACTGAGAAGCTCAACAGCTGCCACTCCTGCAAGTGGGTCAACATACATAAGGGCCACAATGTAGAAAAACCAAAGTTCTCTTTCTGTAATGGCTGAGCCTTCTATTTCCCCTTGCTGCCATACTGCCTTACGAGAAAGCCCACCCCTTAGGGAGACAGCCAGCACTGTACAATAAGATATGGTCCCCTCCTCTTCCTCCACCTGTCCCTGTGGGGCTGAGGAGGGGGTTCCAGAAGGAAGGGCTCTAAGGAAGAAGCTGGTCAGAGGAAAGAGCCCAAATTGAAGTCACACATCCAGATGGATCCAAAGACAAAAGTCTCTGTGTCTGAGCTAAGTGCGGGCCAAGGGGATGGCTAAGAGGATGAGGGGCCAGGCCTGGGCAGCTCCCAAATCACAAGGAGGTCCCTGCTTGTGCTGGGATAAAGGAAGGGCCTCAAGAGAGCACAGGAAGCTGTGTCATTGGGGCTCAGGGAGACATCCTAGCTCCCCTCAACCAGCCACACAAGTAACAAAATTCCCAGTCTCCTTCTTGGACACATGGCAGGACTGCGTCTCCCAGCCCCCTTGAATTTCAGCACTGCCACCTGATCTGCTTCAGCTAACAGAATGTAAGTGGACATGATGAAGTGACACTCCTGGAAGATTTCATCTGTGGGGCTGTGTGACCTGGCTGCACTCAGAAGGCTACGTGGACTCCTGGGACCAGGAGGGACAATGGAGAGGGACGGGGAAGATAAGCAGGGGAGTCTGCTCCAGCTCCCCCCAAGTCCTGCATGCTACTAGCCAGCATGCAGAGAATCTGCTTCACCCTTCCTGACCCTGCAAGGTCTGCCAGGCTCCTTACAATTCCCAGACACACATAAAGTGAGTAACAAATACCTCAGGTATATTTTCTGTACATTCCTATCTGGGGATAGTGACACCCTTATACGAGGCTGTCAGGAGCCAGTCTGCTGTGACATACAACACAGTTGTACAGGAATATTTCACATCCATTCTTAATGCAGAACAGTGTCCAAAAAGGCACCAACTCCTGTGATGACCAATATGGCTAAAAAGTAAGCCTTTTGAGACCAAGTCTCAAACCCTATCTGTATTAAATTGAATTTATGACTAATGAGGAGAATTTCAAAAAGGAAGGAAAAGCTTTCTCTGAGAAGAAATAATAAGATGTCTCTCAAGCCATGAGATGCAGACTGGAAAATACCTGGTCTCGTCCCCATAAACAAGGCCCTGACACCTCAAAGTGCCCCTCCCTTGGTGTCCACCCTTCTAGGGGACCCTGATCCCCCATACCCTCACCCCCCCCGGTTCCCCGATATCCCTACCCATCTGGGGGTCCCTTAACACCCCCTGGGTCCCTGCCCATCTAAGAGTCAAAGGGTGGTCTCCAGGGTGGGTCTGCCCCCTGAAAGAGGGTTTCTCAGAGTACAGGATACCAAAGTCAACCAGTCGACTCTGCTCACCCCACCTGATGGCCCTTCTGGCATCTTCCAAAGTGTAGAACACATTTTCTTTCCTTGCTGAAAGGACTCCTCAGGTGAGGGCAATGACAGAATTTTTCAGTGAAAACGAGGCTCTTGACTGGAGCACAGCTGCATGTGACAGTCAATCATCAATAAAGGGACCACGGGATGTCTGCATGGAGACATGAATGCCCACTTCACAGTGAGACATTGGAAGCCAGACCCAAGAGATGGTGAACATAGTGTCAAGCACTGCTGTCCATATCAACATTTCATATGCAAGAGACAGGAGCCCAAACACAGAACACAACTGGTCCTTCCCCTTAAGTGGCTCCATCACCCCACTGAACCCGCTTGACCAGGATCACTAATCCCTCAGGACACTGCCCCACACTTCTACTGCAGGATTCATATCTGGGCCCTCCCTGCCCCTGGCGCCCCAGTGTGATGAACACACCTTGCTCTCTTCCTGCCCCTCCTCTTCCTGTTTCACTTGCTAGTTCCTCCTAGTCTCTGACTTCTAGAAAGCGAACCTGGGGTTCCTCCCTCTGGCCACTCTGGGTCTCATCCAGTGCCCTGGCAAGTAAACTGCGCCTCCCCAAGAACCCCAGAGGTGTAAGTCCAGTCTGTGCCTCTGCCCTGAACGAAGCCCAGGCCTGCTGCTGTCAGCTCCCCACTCTGCTGGAGCCCCACAGCCACTCCTATCTGCAGGTCAGCCTGCCCTGCCCTGTGTCAGCCATCATGGCTCCAGACAGCCAGGTGCCAGGTGCTAGCCACAAACCGCGGAGTGAGCTATGACCTTCCCTCTCCCCAGGCCCACACACAGTTCAGCAGGCCATCCAGGTGTCTGCCTCTAAATAGACATAGACTCCAAGCACTTCTCACCACCCACCCTGCCAGCCTTTGGCCTGCGCCACTGCATCTCTCTGTGCATCCCTGCTCAGCCACCCCACCCTTGTTCCTCGGGTTCTTCTTGGCTAGGCAGTCAGAGTGAGTTTGTTAAATGAAAGTCAGTTCCTATCCATCCTCTTCTCTGTGCTGCCTCTGGACTTCTATCTCACTAAGAGTGAGGGCCAAAGTCTCTGCAGTGGCCCAGGCCTGATTAATTCTGGTCTTGCCCTCTCGTATCCCTCTCAGGGTCTTTGCACTTGCTGCTCCCTCTGCCTGAAACTCTCCTCCCAGACCTTCACAAGGCTTCCTCCCTCACTTCCTTCAGCTCTGCTCAACTTCTCAGGCCATCTATTTGTGGTTACAAATCTCCGACTTGACACACACATCCCCACCTTTACTTTTCTTCTTGGTACTGTGCATCATGTCACCTACTCTACAGGGTTTTGTTTGTTTGTTTGTTTGTTTGTTTGTTTGTTTTACTTATCTCATTTGTTTCTCCACAAAAATGTAGGCCCCTAGAAGGTGGAGGTTTGTGTTTCCATCACTGCTGAATCTCTAGCTCTTAGAATGCAGAGTAGCACATAAGAGACTCTCATTGTGGATTTGGGGGATGTGGAAAAACAGGTCCAGAGACTTTAGAAGGATGATGTAACATCAGTGTAAGCCCCACCACAGTGTCCAGGGAAGACAGGCTCAGGATGGCCATTCCCTTCCTCCCCAGGAGAAGACACAGGGCTGTGGGTGAGTCAAATGAGATAATGGGGAGTGCGGAGAGGAAGGGGAAGGGGCAGGCACTTCATGAAGCACTTTACACATTATCTACTTCATCTTTACAACAATGCTAAATTGAGAAAACCAAGGTTTTAAAGAAAGGGAGAGCCAGCTCAGATAGCCCTCAAACCTTGCCAACAGCAGAGTCTATAAAAATGTACTCATTACACTGCCTGATGATGTTTGGAAAGCTGGTCATCTGTGCAGGAATACTGAGTCTTTTCAGGTGACTAGCATGCAGACAGTGACCCTGGTTCAAAACCTGAAAGCGTGTGCTGGAGATAAATGATGTGGGGGCACAGGTACAGGGTAAGGTCCAGTCCACCTGGCCAACTCCCAGCTCCCCTGCAGGACAGGGTGTGCCTGCATGCCTCCCAGGGCTGTCCCAGGACTCAGCGGGAAGGTGCCTGGGAAAGCAAATGAAGCCAGCCTCACACCATCTCCTTGTCCCTCACCCACAAGTCAGCCCTCTGACTGCAGGTACAACCTCACCTTACAAGCTGGAGTGTATCCCTGTGAGTTCGCCTCCAAAGTGCCCCTGAGAAAAAGGCCTCTATTCAGTCCATGATATTCCAGCCCTGGCCCACAAATGCATGTCCTTTGCACACAAAACACAGTTATTCCATCCCAAGAGCCCCCAAAACTCTGAACTCATTCCAGCACCAATTCTGAACTCTGAAGTCCAAAGTCTCATCTAAATATCACCTATTGTAGGGGCGTTCAGGTGGCTCAGTCAGTTGAGCATCCAACTTTGGCTCAGGTCATGATCTCATGGTTCATGAGTTCAAGCCCCACACTGAGCTCTGGGCTAACAGCTCAGAGCTTGGAGCCTGCTTCGGATTCTGTGTCTCCCTCTCTCTCTGCCCCTCCCCTGTTTGTTCATTTTCTCTCTCTCTCTCTCAACATAAATAAACATTAAAAAAATTTTAATATCACCTATTGTACATAATGCTGCAAACCCTATGTTTATTGGGTTAATAAACTGGGAATATTACTGAGCCATAAAAAGAATAAAAGTATAGAGAGTGTAATACTAAGCAAAATAAGTCAGTTAAAGAAATATACATACCATATGATTTCACTTATATGTGGAATCTAAAAAACAAAGCAATCAAAGAACAAAAAACAGACAAATATAGAGAAAAAACTAGTAGCATCCAGAAGGGAGGATGGGAGGGTGGCATAGATAAGGCATCTTAAGAGGTGCAAACTCCTAGTTACAAAACAAATCAGTCACAGAAATGAAAAGTCCAGTATAGGGAATATAGTCAATAAGATGGTAATAATGTCGTTTGGTGACAGATCGTGGCTACACTTACTGTGATGAGCACTGAACAATGTATAGAACTGTGAATCATTATGTTATACACCTGAAACTAACATAACACTGTGTGTCAATTATACTTAAATAAAAAACACAAGAAAGGAAGGAAGGGAAAGAGAAAGATAGACAGAAAAATAGAAAGGTCACCTAAATCAGGTGTGGGTGAAACTCTGGGCACAGACCATCCTGAGGCAAAATTCCTCTCCAGCTGTGTGAACTGTGAAATCAGACACATTAAACACTTCCCAAATGCAATGGTAGCACAGGCAGAGGTCCCATTCCAAAAGGGAGAAAAAGGAGAGAAGGAAAAGGGTGACAGGTCCCAATCAAGTCCAGAACCTAGTAAGGCCGATTCCATCTGATCTTAAGGCATGAGAATAGTCCTCTTTGGCTCAACACCCTGCCCTCCAGGCTCACTGAAGTGACAGCCTCCATGGCTGAGGCCACTTCTCCCCAAGGCTCCATAGGGCAGTCCCAAGGCTTCAGTCATAGACCACCTGACCTGCTGGAACCAAAACAGTGGCCTTGATAGTCTCCAAATTACCTTCACCCTTCTTCCCTTTCCTTGAAGAATGGCTCATACTGGCAGCCAAATGGCTCTCCAGTCAGGTCCTGTAGGATCTAGAAGTCTGATGGCCTTCCTTCATTCTGTCTCTATTTCTCTGTCCCTTCTAGTCCAAGTGGGCAGTGTCTCCGATGGCACAATGTCATCTCTACCCCTCTTTTCCACTGCAATGGCTGATTAAGCATATGAGTGGCACCCATCCCATGACCTGTTTATCAGATGGCCGTTCAGTCACACTCTTAGTGCTCTCTGCAGAAAAAACTTACTTGTTGTTTGCAATATAGATTGAGGATTTTCCAAATCTTCAAGTTCTGGCTCCTTTTTGCTTTACAATTACATCTTAATTCCTTTTACATTTTACATTCCTTAAGCAGTCCGGAGAAACAAGGCCACATATTTTGCTTAGAAATCTCAGCTACAGCAGCAGCTGGGTGGCTCAGTCCGTTGAGCGTCCGACTTCAGCTCAGGTCAATATCTCGCACTCTGTGAGTTTGAGCCCCACATTGGGCTCTGTGCTGACAGCTCAGAGCCTGTTTCGGACTCTGTGTCTCCCCCTCTCTCTGTCTCTTTCTTTCTCAAAAGTAAATAAACATTAAAAAAAATTTTTTAAGAAATCCCCTCAGCTACGTATCCTATTTTATCAATCACTAGTTCTACCTTCCACTAATGCTAGAACACAGTGTGGCGAAGTTATCTGCCACTTAATAACAAGGATCACTGTTCCTCCAGTATCCAAGAACATGTTTCTCATTCCCATCTGAGCCTCATCAGGATCACCCTTAACATCCATATTTCTAGAATGCACCTCAACACTCTTCCAGCCTCTGCCCATCACCCCATTATTCCAAAGCTGCTTCCATGTGTTCATGTATTTGTTACAGCAACATCCCACTTCCCAGTACCAAAATCTGTATTTGTCAGCTCGGGCTGCCATAACAAAGTGCCATAGACTGAGCAGCTTAAACAACAGAAAGTTTGTTTTCTCAAAGTTCCGGGGGCCGTAAGTCTGAGGTCAGGGTGCCAACATAACAGGTTCTGGTGAGAGCCCTTTTCCTAGCTGGCAGATGGTCTCCTCATTGCATTCTCATATGGCAGAGAGAGATAGCAAGCTCTCTGGCAACTCTCCTTATAAGAGTAGTAATCTCATCACTGGGGCTTGGTCCTCATCACTTCATCCAACCCTAATGCTTGTCAAAAGTCCTACTTCCAAATATGATCACACTGAGGGTTAGGGCTTCAGCATATGAACTTGGGGTGGGGGGCACAATTCAGCCTATGGCATCTCCCATAGTGGCTTAGGAGTGGCCTGTGGCACCGAAGTTTCATTGGCCCCAAGCTCTGGAATAAGTAATCCTTGATCCTTGGCATGGAGAAATGCTCAGGGCACCAGACCCTGTGTCCACCTCCATGCCATCCCCTCGCCACTGTCAGCGATGTCGGGATGTAGGTACTCCAGGAACACACCTGTGGGACCTCACTGCAGGGAACAGAGCCATCATGTAGACTAAATGCCCAGACGTGAGGTTCAGAGGAGAACAGCATCCCCCAGCCTTAAACCACTTGCTTCACCTGCAACCCCCACCAAGAGCGCATTCAACCTGACACTCACCTGATGTTCCCAGGAAACACAGCCCCTCCCACCCTGTACCCCCAACACTCTGTGTGGGATCAGGCAGACAGTACAGGGGACAGTGCCACACACACACAGAGGTTCCCACCCTCTCTCTCAGCAGGAACTGGTCATCAATGGGACAACATGAGCCCTGCTTTCAGCACCTGTCTGCTCTACTTCCCAAATGTCAGATGAGATTCTGGTCCCAGTTCCAAAAGCATTTTCTTTTCTCTCTGCTTTTCCTTTGTCTTCTTTGCCTCCTGATGAGGGGGACTTTGTTTATGCTACAGAAACAAATAGGAACAGGGCCTGCCCAAGGGGTGGACTCCTCAGGGGAATTTGGAGTGTCTTCCACTCTTGTTGCTCCAACCCCAGGATGTGACTTCTGTGGAGAGAAAATGGGAGAAAGGAAGGATGGATGGTCCTGAGGGAAAGAAGGAGGACCTGGGAAGGTGAGGAAACAAGAAGGGAGGCAAGGACAGAGAGATGAGGAAAGGCCAGGCCAGGAGGACTTCAGCTTCCAGGGAAAGGCAGGATGGACCACACAGTGGTCTGGGCCTCTTGCCCTCTCAAGACTCATGGCAGGGGTGGAGGAAGCCTCATGGTCTGGCTGGAGGAGGCTCTACAGACCCAAAGAGGTAGATGGAGAGTCTGAGGTCCCTAGAGCACAGTCTAGTGGGCAGAGTGAGAGGGGGCCTACTCCTGACCTGGGCCCTCTCAGGAGACATGGTGAACTGCCTCTGGACTTGCAGCAGAAATCCCGCACCCACCAGGAACAGGGACTGTGTGTGGCAAGGCACCATCTTTAGTCCCTTTGTCACAATAGCCACTCCCAAAAATGTGCTGAATTAATGCATGAAAGAATAAATGAAGTAAAACAATTCAAGAAAACATGCTGTAGAAGGTGAAGCACTGTACAGATGCAATGGTTTTTTCCTACACTGCCCATAATTCTGCCTGCCTTTTGGGGCTCTGGAATACAACTCTTGGCCCCAGTTTCCTATACTTCTCCACAAAGTTGTCTCAGAGCATGGTCAAATCCTCTTCTGCATACACACCCCCAAACTTGCTTCCCCTCACTTTTCTCTGTGACGATGATTGTCAGTTGAAATTCCAGGAACTCAGATACCCAGACCTCCACCACTGAACCCCACCAGAGGTCTCTGTGGGTGCTGCATTTACCAAGAAGGATCCACCTGGACAACATCAGACAGGTGATCAATTTCTGTTTCTCAAGCTCTTACACTGGATTTTCTAAGAACTTTAGAGAACACTCCTGCAAGGTGGTGGTGATGTGCTAGGCAGGTTCCCCAGTACCAGCCATGGCACTCTCAAACCCCCATGGTAAATTGCCCCTTCTGGTAGGCAGAGTAATGGCTCCCAAAAGATGCCCATGCCCTAATCTCCAGAACCGGTGACCATGTTGCCTTATGCAGTAAAAAGCACTTTACAGATGTGATTACATGTAGGATCTGGGGATGGGGGATATCATCCTGGATTATCCAGATGTGCTTAGGCAATCTCAGAGTTTTTACAAGATGGAGGCAGAATAGCAGAACCAGAGAAGGGGACACATGGAGGAGGCAGAGCTTGAAGAGACTGGCCATAAATCAAGGAACGCAGGCAGTCTGTAGAAGTTGAAAAAGGCAAGGAAGCAAGTTTTCCCCTAGAGATTCTGGAGGGAATGCATCCTGTTAACACCTTGATTTTAGCCCATTTCAGATGTCTGTACTCCAGAACGAGAAGATAATAAGTTTGTGGTGTTTTATGCTGCTAAATTTGTGGTAATTTGTTACGGTGACCATAGGAAACAAATACACCCCACATGCTTTTGCACATTCCTTCAACCAAAATTGTGTTATCTCAATTATTTATAATGAGGTCTTTACTAGACAATTGTCAAAGGTTTACAGCAGACCATTTTATAAATTACAGAGAAATAAACTAAGTCAGCTATAAGTATCTCTCTCAAAGCTAACCATTAGTCATACTCCAGTGTGTTTCTTTCTGTCTGTATACAATTCTACTTGCTGCAATGACACCACATGTTTCTGTATTGGCCTTTTCTCAATTACCATCAAATCATAAGCATGTCCCTGCTATTCCAAACTCCCACAATGTTCATGACTAGTCACAGAGCTCTCACCAAACCCCTCCTCAGCTCTCCTGTACAACCACCCCCAGACAAACTCCAGCTCTATGGTTCTGAGCAACACCAGGAGGTTTCTGCTGTGGCTTTGAGTTTCTTACTGTTTCTTAAAACAGATTCCTAAAATCAGAATAAGCAAATCAAAAAATATATATATAAATGTTAACCAAGCGAAAAAGTGCTTTCTTGAAAGTTGGTCCTGACATCCACTTTATCCATTTGTGTCTCCTTTCACACTTGCTAGCATTGTAAAAAGGCTATTATTAAATCCTAGCTAATGTAATTGTCCCCTCAAAATGGTATCATTTTATTTTATCTGCCTTGAGTAGCTGGGATATGCAAGCCTCAGACAATAGAGGTTTTCCTTCAGCTCTGCTTTATTGTCACAGCCCATTCTTCAGGCCAGTCATGAACAGAGAAAAGTGAAACAGAGACCAGTCCTCAGGGAGCCTGTGACCCTCTGAGAAGACAAGATTTATGTACACATGGAGAAGAACACCAGGAACCATGTTCCACACTGTGGCACACTAAGTCTATTTGTCCAGTATGTCCTCCCTGACAC
This sequence comes from Panthera tigris, assembly GCF_018350195.1. Classification (NCBI taxonomy): domain Eukaryota; kingdom Metazoa; phylum Chordata; class Mammalia; order Carnivora; family Felidae; genus Panthera; species Panthera tigris. The sequence goes on along the minus strand of NC_056667.1, from coordinate 107,780,266 downwards.
GTGCAGGGGGCAAACTCCTCTGTAAAGACCTCTGACCCCTGACAGAGGCAGCCCCTCCTCTGGCTTCCTGAGCACCTTGCAGGATCAACATCTTCTCTGACTTCCAGATCCCTGACCCCTGGCTGGGCTGACCTCTCCTCTGAGCCTCCATTGAATCTTGCTCCAGGTAGGGACCCTGATATACTGATGCTCAGTGCATCTATGTGCCATCCCAACAGCTATGACTATTGTAATATTCCCTGTCCTTAGCATGGTACATGGAATATAGCAAGATCTCAGTAAATTATTATTAACAAATGAAGTTGAATAAGTGTCCAAGTATGTAACAGACCATCAAAGCACCTGCTTTTCTTTTTCAAAATTGGTTTGGCCATTCAATGTCTTTGTAACTATAAACTTTGTCACTCTTTTCCACACTTGGACAATAATAACTTACTGAGATCCCGCTATATTCCATGTACCATGCTCAGGACAGGGAATATTAAACTACTCACAGCCCTTGGGAAGGCAGGGTCTCTTCCTGGAGAAGATCCGTGGAGGCTCAGAGGAGGAGTCAGCCCTAGAGAACATAGGGGAAAGGAAGAAAAAATAAGATAAAAACAGAGAGGGAGGCAAACCATAAGAGACTCTTAAATACAGATAACAAACTGAGGGTTGCTGGAGGGGAGTTGGGTGGGGGGATCAGCTAAATAGGTGATGGGTACTGGGAGGACACTTGTTGGAATGAGCACTGTAATATGTAAGTGATAAATCACTAAATTCTACTCCTGAAATGATTACTATACTATGTGTTAACTAACTTGGATATTACTAAATAAATAAGCATGATTCTGAATAAAAAAAGCAAAGCAAGGAGGCATCACAATTCTGGACTTCAAGGTATATTACAAAGCTGTAGTCATCAAGACATCATGGTACTGGCACAAAAACAGACACATAGATCAATAGAGCAGAACAGAAAAACCTGAAATGAACCCATAACCATACGGTCAATTAATCTTTGACAAAGCAGGAAAAAATATCCAGTGGGAAAAGAACAGTCTCTTTGACAAATGGTGTTGGGACAACTGAACAGCAACATGCAAAAGAATGAAACTGGACCACTTTCTTACACCATACACAAAAATAAATTCAAAGTCGATTAGAGATATAAATGTGAAACAGAAAACCATAAAATTCCTAGAAGAGGGCACAGACAGTAATTTCTCTAACATTGGTCATAGCAACATTTTTCTAGATATGTCTCTTGAGGCAAGGGGGATAAAAGCAAAAATAAGCTATTGGGACTTCATCAAAATAAAAAGCTTTTGCACAGTGAAGGAAACCATCAAAAAAACCAAAAGACAACCAACAGAATGGGAGAAGATATTTGCAAATGACATATCCAATAAATGGTTAGTATCCAAAATATATAAAGAACTTATCAAACTCAACACCCAAAAAACAAATAATCCAATTTAAAAATGGGCAGAAGACATGAACAGACATTTCTCCAAAGAAGACATCCAGATGGCTAACAAACACATAAAATGATGCTCAACATCACTCATCATCAGGGAAATGCAAATCAAAACTACAATGAGATATCACTTCATACTTGTTAGAATGGCTAAAATCAACAACACAAGAAACAACAGGTGTTGGTGAAGATGTAGAGAAAGGAGAACTCTCTTGCACTGTTAGTAGGAATGCAACTGGTGCAGCCACTCTGGAAAACAGTATAGAGATTTCTCAAAAAAATAAAATAAAAATAGAATTACCCTAAGATCTGGTAATTGCATTACCGAATATTTACCCAAAAAATACAAAAATGTTAATTCACAGGGATGCATGCATCCCTATGTTAATTGCAGCATTATTTACAATAGCCAAATTATGGATGCAGCCCAAGTATTAGATGAATGGATAAGGAAGAAGTGATATATATATAAGGAAATACTATTCAGCCATAAAAAAGAACAAAGTCTTGCCATTTACAACAACATGGATGGAGCTAGAGGGTATAATGGTAAGTGAAATAAGTCCAAGAACGACAAATATATGATTTCACTCATATGTAGAATTTGAAAAACAAAACAAACAAGCAAAGGGGAAAAAATAAGAGAGACAAACCAAGAAACAGACTCTTGAGAGAACAAACTGATGGTTACCAGAGGGGACGTGGGGAGGAGGGGTTAAATAGGTGATGGGGATTAAAAAGTGTACTTGTCATGATGAATACCAGGAATCACTGTACTGTACATCTGAAACTAATATAACACTGTGTGTTAACTATACTGGAATTAAAATTTAAGGAAAAAAAAAAAACAAAGTCTGCAATTACAGAATGAGAATTCAGTGGCAGCCAAAGAGGCTGGGTGTCTGGGCAGTTTGATGTCACCTGTGCCATCTGCAGGCCATATAATGTGGCCAAGCCTTCAACCTCCCTGAAACTTCATATCTTCATCCATAAAGTGTGAACCATTCCAACTCCCCAAGTCATAATGGGAGGAATGACCAGAGGATGACCTCATATCACAATGCTGTGGCCTACTGCAGACCCTCAGTGATCAGTTGCCATAATCGAAGCATGTCTGGGCACAGATCAGGTGCACAGAGGAAGAAATGACATAGTGGATTAGTTGATGGGCTGACAATTGACCAAAGGTTGGACAAACTGGAACTCAGGTCAGTTGAAATGTAACAAAATCTCTTTTGCCAAATTTATCTCCATTCCCTCCTCACACATACACACACACACACACACACACACACACAAGTCCTCCAACTTCAGAATGCCCTATGATTAGTGTACAATTTTTTTAGAATTCAACTGAACAGTCACATTTGAAAAACTATTGCATTGTATAAAGCAAACTCTAGAAGCACACTCCAACAAGACCAGCATAAGTGGATTCTGAATTTGGGAAGACAGAGTCAGTGACACGTGGCAACTCGTCTCACCCTGCTATTGGGAACCCCATGCAGCAACCTTCAGGGACAATTGGCAGCTCCACATGTTTACCCCAAGCCCTGGACCACAGATTTGGAGTCCACTATATCCCAGCCCAAGTCAGTACATAACTCACATCCAGATATGGGGGTGCTGCATTCTGAAGTCCTGACAGCCTGTCTGAAGAGAGACTTATCTTGGGTTGGATCCATGTCTCATGTCTCACACTTGACGGGGCTCATGAGATTTATTTCTGCACAAAAGGAAAGCAGAGGAGTCTGTGGATTATCATGTACTCCACATTTGTCTGCTTCTCCTGGCAGCCCCTCTCTTCTGCTCTGCCCAAGCTCTGGGCCCTCAGCCCAGCAGCACTGTCCTCATCTGGGAGCTGGTAAGAAATGCTGAAACTGGGGCCCCATCCAGAACTCCTGAACCCACATTTGCTCCTTAATGAGACCCCTGGGAGATATGTAGGCATATTCAGTCTGAAGCCACATAGGACACCGTCATCCACAGCTGGCTCTGTGGATCTCTTGGCCCCCTCACAGTGGACAGCCCAGGAGAACTGTTTTCTGAAAACCCTATAGCACCACTCCATGATCCTTTTCCCAAGGGTAAACATGGTTGTGCCCATCAAATCCTGCACTTCCAAGACAGCCTCTTCTCAGGGCACACTTTTAAAGAGGGATGAGAGCTTGATAGAAAGACTGGATTTTCCAGGTGCCTAGGTGGCTCAGTCGGTTGAGCATCTGACTCTTAATTTCGGCTCAGGTCATGAACTCATGGTCGTGAGATTGAGCCCCACATCAGTCTCTGCGCTGGGCATGGAGCCTGTTTAAGATTCTCTCTCTCTCTCTCTCTCTCTCTCTCTCTCTCTCTTTCTCTCTCTCTCTCTCTCTCAAAATAAATAAATAAATAAAAAGTCTTTAAAAAAAAAGACTGGATTTTCAGCAACTCAAAGGCAGGGGAAATTGACATCAGAAGACAACAAAGGTGTGAAGCTTGTTTGTTCCAATGTCTTCCAAAATGTGTTTCATAAAAACAGAGGGAAGTTAAATAAATTCACATTAGGGAGGGAGAGATTTGGTTGAAACTTAGCCAGGCCTCCATAGGAAGGCTCAATTCAATGATGGGCTCCATTCCCAGGGAGGTGTTCATGACATTCATGAAACATTTCATTCCAGGGGAGAGAAGCCCAGAAATTTCTAACTTTGCAATTGAAAGATCAGTAGTCAGGCAATTAAACTCGCCAAGAGAAACCATGATGTGATCATCTAGGAAAAATAGTTTTAGAGAAGACAAACTAAAATGGGCTCCTCCTCTGGGTCTGGCCATGGCCATTACCTAGAAATTCTCATCCTTTCTTCAGTAATCCCATCAGGGCCACCTCTCATCACCCTTCATCAAAAGGGCACCCTGGACAGGAGGGGCTTTAGCAGGGTGAATGAAGGGGTGGGTGATGGGTCTCAGTCTGTGCCTGTTAGCTCACACCAGATTCCACCTTCGATTTCACTGCATATGTGTCATTGGGTTTCCCTCCCTTTTTTCATTTCATTTTTAAAAATGCAGCTAGACCTGGGGGCCTGGGAGGCTCAGTCGGTTACGCATCCGACTTTAGCTCAGGTTATGATCTCACAGTTTGTGAGTTTGAGACCCGCATTGGGCTCTGTGCTGACAGCTCAGAGCCTGGAGCCTGCTTCAGATTCTGTGTCTCATTCTTTCCTTGCCCCTCCCCCACTTGTGCTCTCTCTGTGTCTCCCAAAAATAAATAAATGTAAAAGAAAATTTTTTATTAAAAAAATTAAAAAATAAAATAATAAAAATGCAGCTAGATCTTTAGGATCTTCAGACATGTGTGCGGTATTCACAAAGACTGAAAAAATTAGATGCCATGTATCCTATTCTCTGCCAAAAGCAAACCTGGTTGTGAAAGCATTTACTCCGGGAGAGAGGCCCACCTGCATTTTCCACACTAGACCCCAGAATCACAGCTCATAGAGGTAGGAGGTCTCCAGAACATCTAGTTCCTTACATACAACTGGGGGATCTTAAATTAAGGTTTGCATGAAGACCACACAAGGATTTCTTGAAATCATTGAGCCCACGTTCTGGAACAAAAACCACATCACATAGTGAGTGAGGCAAACTTAAATCAGTTAAGCTATCAAGACATTCAGTGCAAACCTGGGCTGTCTCGGGTAGAGTGATTCAGCAGGGAGCCGCAGCCAACCAAAAGCGCTGCTAACAGCAAGTATGAGTGGGTCTCATAACTAGGCGGCCATGGCTGGCTGGAGCACAGCCTTCTCATGTCTTTACCCTCTGCTAAATGTGGCATTACCACCAGGCTGGGAAGGGGCCACATCCAGACATAGAAACACTAGAGGTGAGAATGGCTGCCCTTCTCCTGGGACCCTTGTTCAGAGCTAAGGAACTTATCCAGAGCCCCAGCATTTGCCTCCCCCCACCGTACCCCTCCCACCCTTGCTCGACCTAAATCAGCCAAATGCAAAAGCTGCTTGACTAAGCCACCCACAGAGGGGCTGGGGAGGGGGTTGGACTGGGTGAAGAAGTGCAGCCCTACATGGGTACCACAGCCAGTGACAGTAACAGAGAGGCCTTGGTTTCTACTCACACAGGAAGGAGAACAGAGGGGCAGGGAGGAGGTGCCTGCAGCCACTGGGGTGGTACAGTGCTGGAGAGCAAGGAATCAGCAACTGGGTTGGCACCACCTGTTCCACTGACTTTGGGATCCTGCTTTGCTTAAGCTCCCTACGCTATTTCCTCATCAGTAAAATGAAGGTTTATGAGATAATGTAGGAAAAGTGTTGCTTCATGATGAACATTCATTAAAGTATGATTTAATATTGTTATTTTTGTTGTAATTTCTCAACTACCAAGACACTCCACTCAAAAAAAAATTTGCTGTTGCTCTGATGCCTTAATTAACTTCCTATCTGCTATCTGAGGCTTCAAAGTTTTCCATAATTTAATTAGGCATGAGACTGGAAATAGAAATCCCTGCAGAACAGCAGGCTGTGGCCAACATCTCCTAGAGGGAGATGACAATAACCACAGTAGCTCAGCCCTTTTCCACCAACAAGCCCGCTTGTGTTCCTAGACAGGGTAATGTCAAACACTTGCCTGAACACAGATTTTTACCGGGGATGGGTGGATGATAGAGGTGAAACTAATCAGGAACAGAGAAAGGAGCACCTAAGGAAGGACAGTGTCAGGGACAGTGTCACTGAAGACAAGCTGGACATGCCCTATCTCTGCCATTTGTGTGTTGGACTGACCATGGAACTTGCCCCCGCCCCAGGTCCTCCACCTCTGAGGCTGGACTTAGCCTGTCCTCACCACCCACTGCACCAGTGACCACTTTTGCTTATTCATCCTGACCTGTGGGGTCTGCCAGCTGTAGTCCAGGGAGGTCCTGCCTTAAGCTGGGCCCACCTGGAGCAGCTCTGAGCCAAGAGCTCGGCCCTGGGCTCCTGTCACTGCCTCCCAAGGCCTTGTCCCTGGAAAGAGCTTGGCTCTGGACTCCTGTCACTGCCTCCCAGGGCCTTGTCTATGGAAAGCTTCCTGTCAGCTCCTGTGGAATGGCCAGTGCCATGTCAGGAGCCACACAGTGACTAAAGGAACAGGAGTCTGGAACCAACCCGTCAACTCCCCAGCCAGCCACACGTCCTGTGCCCCACAGCTGCAGTTATATCCTCTGCCAACTTCTGGCTTGTACAAAATGGAGATTGGCAGTCTCTTCTGGCAGAACCAGTATGACATTTACCTGAAATAGCAATAAAAATGAATTTCAGCAGTGCTGGACACAGTGCAGGAGAGGCCAGGCCCCCAATGGTACTTCCAACCCTGAGACTGTGGGCTGCTCCTGACTCACTCCTAAATGCCCCCAGCTTGCCTGAATCTACCCACTAGTAGCTGCTGCTGGGCTCTGTCTCAAGGGCTAGTGTTTCCAGGCCAGTATATCTGGACCCTGGGTGCTTACACTTCTGCATCCAGACTACTGCTGGACCTGCTTCTAACAGAGAAGTATCTCCAAAATCCAGGAGGTCACAGGTCAGCATTTTCATCATGACAGCCTCAGACTGCAGAGGAAAAGTACTGTCCTTTTATGGCCCATTCCTCAGGAAAGGAAAAGTTCACTGAGCTTCTATCAGTTCAGTGGGAGTAAAGCACACTTTTCTCCAGGGCTTTGCAATCAGGCACATACATCTTTGCATCCATTCTCAACCATTTATGACTGTGTGCTTCCCTGCCTGAGGCTGCCTTCTCATTGGCTGACTAAGCAAACACTATTTCAGAGCTGCTCTGTGGAGTAAATAGATAATGCAGTCAATGTGTGGGGAGTATGCTTTCTCCATGGCCCTCCCAGTGCAACAACAGCACCTGGATGACAGGGTGGGGGTCTGCTTGGGTAAGGGCCCCTCAGGACCTTCCCTCATTCTGCCCCAAATGTCTAGGCTGCAGTGTGAGCCCATGCTCTACTTTCTGTGAGAATCAGAGCAGAAAAGGTGGACCCTCTAGAGAAAACAAAGCCAAGGAGAGAGATAGACAATGCCTGAGTCTGCTGCCAGGCCTGCTGGGCCAATACCCAATTTAGTTCTGCCAGGCTGCAGCAGGGCTCCCTGATCTGCCCATGAGAAAATCAATCAACACAGACCAGGTCGTTACAAAGACATGAGAGGAGGGAAGGGCCTCCAAGTCTGTTCCTTGTAAATCAGCATGTAGTTTTGTATCATTTCTTCTGATTGTAAATCTGTATTCATTGCAGGAAATTAGGAAATAGGGAAAGATGAAGAACAAATAAAAGCTATCCATAATTCTCCTTCCCAGAGAGAACCACTGTTATTAATTCAGTACATATTCATCTGCTCTAGATTTTTCAAAGGTGAGATATTGAATATTCAGTTTGGTGCCCTGCTTTTGTCAGTTAATATTTTATACGATCATTTCATTTTATTCTTTAAATATCCCCCAAAGCATGACCTCTAGTAGCCATGCAATGTCACACTGCATAGATATTTTTGCTAATTTCCCATTGCTAGATATTGGGTTGTTTCCAGGGTTTCACCATTACAAAGAGCAGTAATTACACTTCTTGGTCACAGATGGTTTCCATACCTCTAAGACATCCTGAGGCAACTGTTGCAGACAGTAGCCAGCTGGTCCTCTTGAGCACACAGCCAGGCTGCATCCCAGCCTCCTTACAGATGAGAGTGCCAGTGCCTGTGCCTGAGCTCTGGCCACCCTCAAAAGGCTCCCACGCTCTTCCCTTTAGAAGTCAAGTATCCAAAATGGCAGAGGCTCTATCAGCCTATGTCCCTCAGTGACCATGGAAATGACCAAGGAAAAGTGCTGCCCTCAGATCTGTTCAATAGTCCAGGTGAGTCCCATGAACAAGAAATAAATTTTTGTTGTTTTAAGCCATTACTTGTTTGGGTCTTCTGGAGAGTTTAGCTAAGCTACTCCGTGGTACTGCTGCCTTGACATCCATTTCATTTGGCTAAGCAGCCTGTGGGAAACATAAATTGACACTAGCCCCACATGCAAGTGCATGCCCTAGATAATGGCCCATAGAGTCACAAGTTAGCTTCTGATAGGACTTACCAATGGTCCTTGTGATCAGTCTCCCCCTCCTTCCAGGACTTTCCCTTTGTGCATCCCTTAGATAAGACACCTGTGGAGCTCACCAAAACTCCACTCTCTTTGTTTTGGATTAACCAATCCAGACTTAGCCTGGGAACCCCAAAGCACTCTACCCAAGGAATCTAACAAATGCATGAGTCATAGGTCCTATGGCTCTCCCTGCCTGCACTCCACCCTGATCTCCCTGCTTGGTGTCTTGAGGCCTGCCATGTCCTTGCTCTTGAACTTGTGAGTAATGAACTCTACTGAAATTTTTCCTGTGGTCTGTTTTTGAGTTATGGCTCACCATCCAGCACCCTATGCTCCACTTAAAAGATGTTAATTTAAGACTAACATCACAAACAGGATGGTAGAGGCATGCTTGCTATTACCCAATGAGAATGCCTTTTAGCTGTGGATGGTGGTCTGGCTCTGCAGACAGATAATTCTATCTGGAGAGACAGATCCACCACTTGCTGGTATTCATCCACACTGCTTTTCTCAGCAATGTACTGCTTATGCAGAGTGCTGCCTCAAATTCCCATCCCAAAGTGAAAGCTGGGAAAGAAACAGCCAGAGTCCTCCCAAACCTCGGGGTGTCACTCATTGAAGCTGGCTTGAGGTGCCCTGAATGTGTCTTCTAACTGCTAACATTCCACAGAAGATGAACTCCCCAGTGGGTATTAAATTTGGGGTGTGTTTCTCAACTCTAAACATGGACCTAGCTATCAACTGTTAAGAGAATTGGCTAGGATTTTTGAAAGGTCCTGTTGTGTTAGTTAACAGCCAGGACACACTAGTGGCAACCCCCACCCAAGGGTGAGCTTCTGGGTAAAGGTGCCAGGCAATGCCCTTAGGGGGAGAGAGATACTCCACTATGTTTGTGTGTAGCACTGCAACTCCAAGTCCTAACCAATACATTAAGGGCACCCTCACTCGGGAAGATGTAGCTCCTCACAAAAGCAGATGCAGCTGGAGCCCTCAGTCCCTCTGTTCTGTGCACCTTGCTGCTGTTTCACCTCATCACCCAACACTATGGGATATCATGGTTCCTTACCCATGGCACGTGGGGGCACAAGATCTAATGGCCTGAGCACCCAGTGTCAAAGCCACCCAAAATGCCCAAGGGAGTTAGCAAGCTCCTCACTAAATGTAAAATACCCACAGAAGTGGCCTGGGAACTGCTACTCAGCTCTGGGATATACCAATACACAAAGCACCAGTCCTGCTCATCATGGAATCTCCTTCTTAACCAGATATGTGCTCATCCCCTTTGGTCCACCAGACATCATAGATTCAGATTAAGATACCCGTTTCACCTCCCAGGCAGATCAGTTACAGTCTCTATAACGTGGAATCTTGAGGAATCTCCACCTAGTTTGCCAGCTCCAAGTGGCTGGACATATATAGAGGGACAATGGCCTATTCAAAGATGTGTTCCTCAAGCTTTTAAACAACAGGCAGTCCCCTACATGGACAGAAATTTTAGCCCAGTCTCCAATACTGCTTGATCCCTGGCCCTCAGATCTCCATGCCCACTCCCCACCAGTTACCAGTCTTCTGCTAAGAACTCCCATCTAGTGCTTCAGGGAATCCCCACTCCTCTGACATCAGGAAGGACATCATACATATCTGTTCACTACATGAGTGCTCCCCTCACCATACTGGTCTTCCCATTGTCTCTCCATCTTCCACATGATGGCAACTTGAACAGGGGAAGATTATGCAGTCTGACCCCCTTAGGATAAAAATCCCAAGGGAAAACCCCTACTAAATTGTTTACAGATCATGATTCTACAGATTTATTGGCCCAGATGATGATCCATAACCAGATATGAAACTAAGGCCACCAGCTTTGCCTCACTATTCAGGTGATAAATCCTGGCTAATTAAACCAGATTCATCACAGATTTTGCGGAGATTGACATTATAGCTCCAGGACAAATAGCAGAAATGTGTGAATCTCACAGGAGAAGAGGCCCTTCACCAAGTGGATGTCAGTCACATTAGGAAATGAAACCCTGGGATCTGGTGGCTTCTATCAGCAGACCCAGGCCAAGCCCTACCCAACCACAGACAAAGAGGTAAAGAACCTTTTGCTCCAAAGCAGCCATACTGCCCTTGGTCAGCATCCAGATTGTTTGTCCCAAAGGATGCCCCTGCAAGCTACCCAAATGTAAATCCTCCCTTTGGTTGTGACTATTACTCTTACTGTGCACAGCCTGGATAATAGGGTAGCTAGTAGACCCCCTGTCTCAGGAGATGTATGGGAACAAAATCAGCCAGGTACACAACTGCACTGCAGGATTGCTAAGTGCTGGTGCTGGCAGGTTCTGTTAGAAGAGCTTTGACCAGCATGCCACCAGGCATGGATTCTGACCCATAGATCACCTCCTTTTACATTAAATGATACCAATGGAAGCAATGCTTAGAAGAGTCACTCCCTCTTTATCCATGGCCCTCTCAATGTAACCAAATCCTATCCACCCAGCTGGTGGGTTTGTGCTCTAATGACCTTACAATAGTTTTAATGGCACCATCTCTGGATTATAAAAGTGCCATCCATAAAATGTCCCTACAATGAGACTATCCATGTGCCTAGGATTCATATGCATTGTGGATGGGGTCCCCTCAAAGCTTGGTCACAGATATCGTGAAATCTTTGCAAGGTACACTCCTGATGATCTGACAAAGCCCACTGAAGTCTCCTCACCTAGCAGTAGAGCCCACACTTGTAGTTCCATCCTGAGCCAGCCTCTAGCACAAATACTCAGAATGTAACACTGGCAGCCACTCCTACCCTTCATGAATCTCCATCTGGGAAGGCCACTTCTCACCAGGCTGGCCTCTGTCATCCCTAAGTATACCAACACTTCAGAGACAATGACCCAGCCCAAGAGCTCACAGTTGGAGATGACGGTGAAAGGGTCTCTCCTTTCTGCTCTGGATGCCTGTGCTTGGCTTCTTCCCTGGATGCATGAATCTTCCTCAGTTTTACAGATAGTTGTTTTTCTGGGCAGGATGCCTGCTCCACCTGTGTTCATCATCTTTAGCCAACACTCTTCTCTGGCATCCTCTTGGGCAGAAGTAAACCAATGCTGCATCAGTGCTACACATCAAGAGTTTCTCACTTAAACTCTCCATACATGGCCCACAAAGACCAGCCAGGCACCCTGAACCAGTGCTGGCTTTACTGCGATGCTGTGGGAAACAGAGTGAAGCACCCTTGCAAGCCCCAGATCCTTCCCAAACCAGCCCTATTACTGGAGTGCACTGGGCAACTTGTGGTGGGAGATCATTCAGCACTCCATTGTCTTCACCAGACACTGGGGATTCTGGGGTTTCTCAGAGGTTTGCCTCTACATGCATCAACCCATCCCTGTTTCTCCACTGGTGTTTGGGAGGCGTTTAGACAGATTTCCGGGTCTGTGGCTGGCTGCTACAGAATCAGTATTCCAGTAATTGTATTAACCTTTAATGTGCTGAACCATTTTTGTCCTTTTATTCTGGTTATTGCTACCCTATCCATGCTTTCTGTCAGGTGGAGAAGGAATTGTATTGACTCACACAACTTTGGCTAAGAAACCTTTGGAAAGAAAATGAGGTGGACAAAGAAAGACTCTTCCTTAAAACTGCCACGTGCCCTGTAGATTCTGGGGAAGGACACATGAAGTAAGTGTGCAAGGAAGCATACTGTATGCACTATGAGCCTCAAGGCTTCACTCCCTCAGACCCAGCCTCAGCACATCATGCTCCTCTACTCCACAGTTCTAGGTCCTGGCCATGGGACTTGCTTTGACAAATGGGATGCTAACAGGTGCAACACTCATGCTAATGCAGTTGGATACCCTCTTGCACTGCTAGTGCTTGGATCTCATCTGCCTCCCAGCCTCGAAGCACAGCCATCCCAGCCACCCACAGACATGAATGTAAGACATAGATTCTAGTGGCCATAAGACATGGAGATGCCGTAAACCTGTATTATAGTGCATGCACTGACTGATAGAGATTTTTCTCCAGGCCCCCATTTTTTCTATGATATGAACTACACTTCATGTTCTAAGGGTGGTGACCACAAGTCCCCACATGGCCTTAGGGTTCCCAGGCCAGCTGTGGCCTCAGAAATCCCCACATCTCCTCATGGTTGGAGGTATGATACAGTATTCCCTGGAAGAAACCTATCAACCAGATCAATTTTTTTCCAGTAATTTTTAAAAATTATTTTTAATACGTAAAATTTAATGTGTAAGATGTTATTCCTAATATCAACATTAAAAAGTTTAGAGATGCAAAAGCCTTATAGTGAAAATATCCCCTCCCTCCCTCCCCCACACCAGGTCCTGGGCCTCTGTCCAGACACAGGCTGTGCATATACCTGCCCAGATTTAACTCCACTGTGACAAATAACACTCTCTCCCCATCTCATAGTTTTCACTTTGGAAATCAATGCACATCAGCAGTTAGGGTGCCTCTTCACACTTTTAGTTAGCTGCATCATATTCTGTACCTGAATATATCAGAATATATTTACTGGTGCCTTGTGATAGACAGTGAGGTGTCCAAATGTAATGCAACTGCTAACAATATTGCAGTGCATGTCCTGAGACAAATGCCACTCCTATGAGTGATTGTACGGCTGCAAAATAATTTCTGTGTACTTTCTACCTTGACAGATACTGACAGAGTGCCTTCCATAGACACTGGATCAATTCCATACTCCCTTCACCAATGTATGAGAGTACCCATTGACCCACAACCTTGCTAACAAGAAACATGTTCCTTGACCACCTAGTAGCTGGAAATGGTAACTCATTGGACCTTTAATTGTATTTCTCTCATTAGAAGTGAGAAGTGAGGTTGAACTTCCATTGGTGGTGATGGTTTAAGAGCTATATGCTTTTGCTTTCCTGCAAAGCTTTTTTCTGTGTCCTCATGGCCTTTGGCAGTTTTCTATAGGTAATTGTAGGAAACCTTCTAGTAAGGACATGAGCACTTTTTATGTAAATATCTACCCTAGTCTGTGTTTGCCTCTTGACTGCTTATATATTTCTAGTTTTTGGTGTGGAACTTTTTTTAGCTGTCTTATAGTTGAATCTATCACTTTTCATTTATGGTTTTGCGGTTTTCATGCTGGGAAAAGCTTTCCCTAAAATAAGATTACAAAAAAAATTTTTTAATCTCAAGTTTTTTCTAGTTATCTTTATGGTTTTATATTTTAGTTTTAAAGCCTTGGTCTGTCCAAAATTTAGTCTGGTGTAAGGTAGGAGGCAGATAAATTCTCTTTTCCCCCAGATATCTAGACAGTTATGCCGACTCATTTCTTAAATGGTCCTATTTTTCTCACTGATTTGCATTGCTCTCCTCATCCAATATCAGCTTCCCATTTCAACCTAATTCTGTCTCTGAAATCCAGCTGAAACAGGAAACATCTCTCCTGACTGGTTCCACCAAAAAAAGAGTGATTTAGTCTACTCTGGGAGATAAAACTGTGCTTCACATTTGGCTAAGACTGCATTCTCCCTGGGATCTATCAGAGTTCAGTGGGGAAATGGACAATTCATCAGAAACTTATGGGTGCTACTGACTGTACCCACCTGACACCCACCTGAAAGCTGGGCTTAGCAGGGCTCCAGTGGCAGAGTGAGCAGTGGGCAGATGATGAACAGCATAGGCTTTGAGGCAAAGAGGCCAAGACCAGGGTGTGAGACCAAGGAAGACATTTGTGTAAATACAGTTAGAAATCAAATTTTTCACTGTAAGAGAAAAAAGATGCAAATATAAAGTAAACAAATCTTCGACGTAAAATTGGAATTTTAAATATTAATACAAGTTCATGATTTAAAAAATAAGTCTCCTACCTCTATCCACTGAAAAGGCCTAGAAACTGATATCCTAGCGGTAATGATCACACCCAGAGTGTAGTTTTTGGTTTCCAAATACCCCCTCACCAACAGAAACCAGGGCTCCTTGGAGAAATGACCAGTTCTGGTGCAGGGACAGTGAAAGGACAGGTGAAGCTGGGATGCTTTGTTAGGCCAAAACGAAAGAAATGCTTCAGTCAAAAGGACTCAGAAGGCACCTTGAAGGGGCTTCTGCTGGATAAATTTGGAAAAACGTAAGCATCAAACAGACTAATGATTATAAGGTATTATAAAGCAAATAATAACTAAAAATGTGAATCCATAATGTGAGGGGGGTGAGGGAGAGAAACATGCAGTGGGTAGAGATAAATTGTCAAATACTCAGGCAAAAATAATATTATGACAAAGTGTTAACAATTGTTGAAGCCAGGTGGTGGGTAGACAGATGTTCGTTGCAATCTTTCTTTTACATTTCTGTACACTTGAGAATATTCGTTCTAAAAAATGGAGGAAAACAAAAGCTCCCAGGTGGTCCCAATGTACAGCTGCACCCTGCACGTGAGGAAAAGAGCAGGTGGGTTTCCACCAATGAGTGAAAGTGGTAGTCCCGAGGCAAGTGTGAGAGTGAGAGGAGTGTTTTTGTGTGTTTGTGAGTATGTGGGTGAGTGATTTTGTGAGTTTGTATGTGACTGTTAATACGTGAGTGTGTAAGAGGTTTTGTTCCTGTGTGCATCAGTGTGTAAGTATGTGTGAGTCTATGTGTGAGGATATATGTGAGTGGGGTATTGTGTGTGTGAGTGTATGAAAGTGACTAGTGAGTCTGTGAGAATATGAGATTGTGACAATGTGTGGTGTGAGTGGGGTATTGTTTGTACATATGAGTATGTGATTGTGTATGTGAGTCAATGTGTATATGTGTATCACTGTGAATTTTGTATATGTGAATGAGAGTGTGTGTACGTGGGAGTGTGTGAAGATGAATGAATATGTGTGTGAGAGTCTGGGTGAGTGTGTACACATGGAATTGCGTGCATGACTGTGAGGGTGTGTGTGCATGAGTGTGTATGTGTAAGAGTGTGGGAGGAGAGTGTACACAGGAGAGTGTACACAGGAGAGAGAGTGTGTGTGTGTGTGTGTGTGTGTGTGCATGCGCCAGGAGCTGGGACAGCACTGTCTGTTTCTGTGAGGGTTTCAGCATCAGGGGAACACTCTGGCCCTGGGAAGCAGCTGCTGGGGGGAGTACAGTAGGCCCCCTTCACATACACCCTGCTCCAGAAAGCCCCTCCCTGCATGCACAGTCTCTCTGTGCCCTTCCCCTCTTCACTCCTCCACTGTCCTTCCATAGCCTCCCTCGCACTCACACCCCCAGAGTTACACCAGGCCCCACGACATCATCTCTCACTTCCAGTCCAGGCTCTCTGGGAGCTGCCTCTTTCCTTCCTTCCAGGCCAAGATGACTAAAAGCAGACTCTGACCAAGTCCAGAGAGCCCGTGCATGGACCTGCTTTACAGGCCAGACAGGCCCAGGGCCTATATCCCCAGCAAAAGGCCTCCTCCAGCTTCTCCTGAGCCTCCCACTCTTCTTTCCTTCCCCAGCTTCCAACTGGAGCCAATGATTTTCTAACTTAGCAGCAACAAGACCACCCAGCTCTTGAGCTCTTTCATGTGCTGCTGACATGCCTCGCACTGAAAGGCAGGCTAGCCACTCTGTAAAACAGTATAGATGTTACTCAAAAAATCAAAAATAGAACTACCCTACAACCCAGCAATTGTACTACTAGGTATTTACACAAAGGATACAAAAATGCTGGTTCAAAGGGACACACACACCCCAATGTTTATAACAGCACTAACGACAATAGCCAAATTATGGAAAGAGCCCAAAAGTCCATCAACTGATGAACAGATAAAGAAGACGTGGTATATATATATATATATATATATATATATATGAATATTATATGGAATATATATAATTATATGGAATATAATGGAATATTACTCAGCAGTCAAAAAGAATGAAACCTTGCCATTTGCAACAACTTGGATGGAAGTAGGGTGTATTATGCTATGCGAACTAAGTCAGAGAAAGATAAATATCATGATTTCACTCATATGTGGAATTTAAGAAACATAACAGACGAACATAGGGGAAGAGAAGGAAAAATAAGATAAAAACAGAGAAGCAAACCATAAAGGATTCTTAAATACAGAGAACTGAGGGTTGCTGCAGGGCAGTTGGGTGGGGAGATGGGCAAAACGGGTGATGGGCATTAAGCAGGGCACTTGTTGGGATGGGGACTGGGTGTTATATGTAAATGATGAGTCACTGGGTTCTACTCCTGCAACCAATAATACACTGTAGGTTAACAACCCTGAATTTTAAAAAATAAATTAAAAATTAAAAAGGCCGGCTGGGTTCACTTTGAATTTAGTGGAGCTGTGTCTAGGGGGAAAATGCTGGGTCATTTCCAAGATGAGGTCATGACAGGTGATAGAGTCCACCTGGGAGACTCTATCTCCCCTATGAGAGCCCAGGTGCCATGTTTGGGGTGTTTTTTTTGTTGTTTTTAGGGGTTTTTTTTTTTGTTTGTAGGTTTTTATTTTAATTACATTTTGTTAACATACAGTGTTATATTAGTTCCAGGTGTACAATATAATGATTCAGCACTTCCATACATCACCCAGTGCTCATCACAAATGCACTCCTTAATCCCCATTACCTATTTCACCCATTCCCCCACCCACCTCTCCTCTGGTAACCAACAGTTTGTTCTCTATAGTTAAGAGTCTGTTTCTTGGTTTCTCTCTCTCTGTTTCTCTCTCTCTCTCTCTCTCTCTCTCTCTCTCTTTCCCTTTGTTCATTTGTTTTGTTTCTTGAATTACACATATGAGTGGAAATCATATGGCATTTGTCTTTCTCTGACAGACTTATTTCACTTATCATTATACTCCCTAGATCCATCCACATCATTGCAAATGGCAAGACTTCATTCTTTTTTATGGCTCAGTAATATTACTCTTCTTTATCAATTCATCAGTTGATGGACACTTTCTGCTTCCATAATTTGTCTATTGTAAATAATACTGCTATAAACATTGGAGTACGTGTATTCCCTTGAATTAGTGTTTTTGTAACTTTGGCTAAATACTTAGAAGTGTGACTGTGGGATCATACAGAAATTCTACTTTAATTTTTTGAGGAAACTCCATACTGTTTTCCAGAGTAGCTTCACCAGTTTGCATTCCTTCCAACAGTGTAAGAGGGTTCCCCTTTCTCCACATCCTCACTAATACCTGTTGTTTCTTGTGTTGTTGATTTTAGTCATTCTGACAGGTATGGGTTGATATCTCATTGTAATTTTGATTTGCATTTCCCTGATCGTGAGTCATGATGAACATCTTTTCATGTATGATGGCCATCTGGATATTTTCTTTGGAAAATGTCTGTTCTGCCCATTTTTTAAAATATTTTATATTTAAGTAATCTCTACACCCAATGTGGGGCTCAGACTCACATCCTGAGATCAAGAGTTGCATGCTCTACCAACTGAGCCAGCCAGGTAACACTGTGCACCATTTTTTTAATTGGAGTATTTGTTTTCTGGGTGTTGAGATTTATAAGTTCTTTATATATTTTAGATACTAATCCTTTATCAGACATGTCATTTGCAAATATCTTCTCCCTTTCTGTAGGCTGCCTTTTAGTTTCATTGATTATTTCCTTCACTGTGCAGAATCTTTTTATGTTGAAGTCTCAATAGTTTATTTTTGCTTTTATTTCCCTTGCCTCAAGAGACATACTTAGAAAAAGTTGCTACAGCTGATGTTAAAGAGCTTACTGTCTGTGTTCTCCTCTAGGGTTTTGATGGTTTCAGGTCTCACGTTTAGGTCTTTCATCCAGTTTGAATTTATTTTTGTGTATGGTGTAGTGGTCTAGTTTCATTCTTCTGCATGTTGCTGTCCAGATCTCCCAGCACCATTTGCTAAAGAGACTGTCTTTCTTCCATTGGATACTCTCCTGCTTTGTCAAAGATTAGTTGGCCATATATTTGTCAGTCCAATTCTGCATTCTCTATTCTATTCCATTGGTCTATGTGTCTGCTTTTGTGCCAATACCATATTGTCTTGATGACTACAGCTTTGTAGTGGAGGCTAAAATCTAGGATTCTGATCCCTCCTGCTTTGGCTTTCTTTTTTAACATTACTTTTGCTATTTGGACTCTTTTCTGGTTCCATACAAATTTTAGGATTCTTTGTTCTAGCTTTGAGAAGAATGCCAGTGCAATTTTGATTGGGATTGCATCGAATGTGTAGATTGCTTTGGATAGTATTGACACTTTAACAATATTTATTCTTCCAATCCATGAGCATGGAATGTTTTTCTATTTCTTTGTGTCTTCTTCAATTTCCTTCAAAAGCTTTCTATAGTTTTCAGCATACAGATCTTTTACATTTTTGGTTAGGTTTGTTCCTAATATTTTATGGCTCTTGGTGCAATTGCAAATGGG
Source organism: Panthera tigris (assembly GCF_018350195.1). Classification (NCBI taxonomy): domain Eukaryota; kingdom Metazoa; phylum Chordata; class Mammalia; order Carnivora; family Felidae; genus Panthera; species Panthera tigris. The sequence goes on along the minus strand of NC_056667.1, from coordinate 107,761,322 downwards.
ATCGATTTCTTGATTTCTCCTTCTGTTGCTTCATTATTGGTGTATAGAAATGCAACTGATTTCTATACATTGATTTTGTACCCTGCAGCTCTGCTTAATTCATGTATCAGTTCTAACAGCTTTTTGGTGGAGTCTTTCGGGTTTTCCATGTAGAGTATCATGTCGTCTGTGAAAAGTGAAAGTTTGACTTTTTCTTTGCTAATTTTTATGCCTTTTATTTCATTTGTCATCTGATTGCTGATGCTAGGACTTCCATCACTATGTTAAACAACACTGGTGAGAGTGGACATCCCTGTTGTTTCCTGATCTCAGGGGGAAAGATCTCAGTTTTTCCCCATTGAGGATAAGATTAGCTGTGGGCTTTTCATATATGGCTTTTATGATGTTTAGGTATGTTCCTTCTATCCCAACTTTCTTGAGGGTTTTTATTAAGGAGAGGCTGTATTTTGTCAAATGCTTTTTCTGCATGTATTGACAGGATCATATGGTTCTTATCCTTTCTTTTATGGATGTGATGTATCACATTGATTGATTTGCAAATATTGAACCAGCCATGCACCCCAAGAATGAATCCCACTTGAACATGGTGAATAATTCTTTTTATATGCTGTTGAATTCAATTTGCTAGTATCTTGTTCAGAATTTTTGCAACCCTGTTCATCAGGGATATTGGCCTGTAATTCTCCCTTTTTGTAGTATCTCTGTCTGGTTTGGGAATCAAGGTAATGCTGGCCTCATAGAATAAGTCTGGAAGTTTTCCTTCCCTTTCTATTTTTTGGAACAGCTTGAGAAGGATAGGTATTAACTCTGCTTTAAGTGTCTGGTAGAATTCCCCTGGGAAGCCATCTGGCCCAGGACTCTTATTTGTTGGGAGATTTTTGATAACTGATTCAATTTCTTCACTAATTATGGGTCTGTTCAAACTTTCTATTTCTTCCTGTTTGAGTTTTGGTAGTGTGTGGGTGTCTAGGAATTTGTCCATTTCCTTCAGGTTTTCCAGTTTGTTGTCATATAATTTTTCATAGTATTCTATGATAATTGTTTGTATTTCTGAGGGATTAGTTGTGATAAATCCATTTTCATTCCTGGTTTTATCAATTTTGGTCCTCTCTTTTCTTTTTGAGAAGTCTGGCTAGACGTTTATCAATTTTATTTATTTTTTCAAAAAAACCATCTCTTAGTTTCATTGATCGTTCTACTGGGTTTTTTATTCTATATTATTTCTGCTCTAATCTTTATTATTGCTCTTCCTCTGCTGGCCTTGGGGTTTCTTTGCTGTTCTGCTTCTAGTTCCTTTAAGTGTGCTATTAGATTTTGTATTTGGGATTTTTCTTGTTTCTTGAGATATGTCTGGATTGCAATGTATTTTCCTCTTAGGACTGCCTTGCTGCATCCCAAAGCATTTAGACTGTCGTGGTTTCATTTTCATTGTTTCCATATATTTTTTCTTTAATTGTCTGGCTGACCCATTCATTATTTAGTAGGATGTTCTGTAACCTCCATGCATTTGGAGGTTTTCCAAACTTTTTCCTGTGGTTTATTTCAACTTTCACAGCATGGTGATCTGAAAATGTGTGTTGCATGATCTCAATTCTTTTATATTTATTGAGGGCTGTTTTGTGACCCAGTATGTGATCTGTCTTAGAGAATGTTCCATGTGCACTCTAGAAGAATATGTATTCTGCTGCTTTAGGATGAAAAGATCTGACTATATCTGTCAAGTCCATCTGGTCCAGTGTATCATTCAGGGCCATTGTTTCTTTATTGATTTTCTGTCTAGATGATGTGTCCATTGTTGTAAGTGGAGTATTAAAGTCCCCTGCAAGTACCACATTCTTATCAAAAAGATTGCTTATGTTTGTGATTAATTGTTTTATGTATTTGGGTGCTACTGAATTGGGTACATAAACATTTATAACTGTTAGCTCCTCTTGATAAATAGATCCCATAATTATAATATAATGCCCTACTTCATCTCTTTTTACAACATTTAGTTTAATGCCTAGTTTGTCTAAGTATGGCTACTCCAGCTTGCTTTTGACTTCCAGTAGCATGATAGATGGTTCTCCATCCCCTCATTTTCATTCTGAAAGCATCCTCAAGTCTAAAATAGGTCTCTTATAGACAGCAAATAGATGGGTCTTGTTTTTCATCCATTCTGATATCCTATGTCTTTTGATTGGAGCATTTAGTCCATTTATATTCAGTGTTATTATTGAAAAATATGGATTTAGTGTCATTGTGTTATCTGTAGGTTTCATGCTTGTAGTGTTGTCTCTGGTCCTTTGTGGTCTTTGCAACATTCCACTCACAGAGTCCCCTTTAGGATCGATCTCTTGTAGGGCTGGTTTAGTGGTGATGAATTTCTTCAGTTTTTGTTTGTCTGGGAAAACCTTTATCTCTCTTTATATTCTTAATGACGGACTTGCTGGATAAAGGATTCTCAGCTGCATATTTTTCTTATTCAGCACATTGAAAATTCCCTGCCCTCCCTTGTGGCCTGCCAAGTTTTCGTAGATAGATCTGCTACTACCCTTATGTGTCTACCTTTGTGGGTTAAGGCCCATTTGTCCCTAGCTCCTTTCAGAATTCTCTCTTTATCTTTGTATTTTGCTAATTTCACTACTTTATGTCATGCAGAAGATTGACTCCTATTATGTCTGAAGGGAGTTCTCTGTGCCTCCTGGATTTCAATGTCCATTTCCTTCCCCAAATTGGGGACATTCTCAGCTATGATTTGTTCAAGTACACCTTCTACCCCTTTCTCTGCCTCTTCTTCTGGTACTCCTATGATACAGATATTATTATGCCTCATTGAATCACTTAGTTCTCTAATTCTCCTCTCGTCTAGAATTTTTTTTGTCTCTTTTTCTCAGCTTCCTCTTTTTCCATAATTTTATCTTCTAATTCACCTATTCTCCCTTCTGCCTCTTCAACCTGCGCTGTGGCCACATCCATTTTACTTTGCACCTCATTTATATCATTTTTTAATTCATCATGATTATTTTTTAGTTCCTTGATCTCTGCAGCAATAGATTCTCTGCTGTCTTCTATGCTTTTCTCAAGCCCAGTGAATAATCTTATGACTATTATTCTGAATTCTTGTTCAGTTATATTGTTTATATCTGTTTTGATCAATTCTTTAGCTGTCATTTCTTTCTAGAAATTCTTTTGAGGAGAATTCTTCTGTTTCATCATTTTGGCTTATTTTCTGTCCCTTATGTGTTTTAAAAGTTTGTTATATGTCCTACACCTGCGAGCACTACTATATTAATGAGGGGTCTATTAGCCAACCAGATCCAACAATACATTAAAAAAATTATTCACCACAACCCAGTGGGATTTATACTTGGGATGTGGGGCTGGTTCAATATCCGCAAAACAATCAATGTGATTCATCACATCAATAAAAGAAAGGACAAGAACCATATGACCAATAGATGCAGAGAAAGCATTTGACAATATACAGCATCCTTTCTTGAAAAAAACCCTCAAGAAAGTAGGGATAGAAGGATCATACCTCGAGATCATAAAAGCCATATATGAAAGACCCAACACTAATATCATCCTCAATGGGGAAAAATTGAGAGCTTTCCCCTTAAGGTCAGGAACAAGACAGGGATGTCCACTCTCACCACTGTTATTCAACATAGTGTTGGAAGTCTTAGCCTCAGCAATCAGATAACACAAAGAAATGAAAGACATCCAAATCGGCCAGAAGGAGGTCAAACTTTCACTCTTCACAGATGACATGATACTCTATATGGAAAACCCAGAGTCCACAAAAAAACTGCTAGAACTGATTCACGAATTGAGCAAAGTTGCAGGATATAAAATCAGTGCACAGAAATCGGTTGCATTCCTATCACCAACAATGAAGCAACAGAAAGAGAAATTAAGGAATCGAGTCCATTTACAATTGCACCAAAACCATAAAATACCTAGGAATAAATCTAACCAAAGATGTGAAAATTTTAAACACTGAAAACTACAGAAAGGTTATGAAAGAAATTGAAGAAGACACCAAAAAACTGGAAAAGATTCCATGCTCCTGGATAGGAAGAACAAATATTGTTAAATGTCAATACTACCCAAAGCAATCTACATATTCATTCAATCCCTATCAAAATAACACCAGCATTCTTCACAGAGCTAGAACAAATAATCCTAAAATTTGTATGGAACCAGAAAAGACCCTGAATAGCCAAAGCAATCTTGAAAAAGAAAACCAAAGCAGGAGGCATCACAATCCCAGACTTCAAGCTATACTACAAAGCTGTAATCATCAAGACAGTATGGTACTGGCACAAGAACAGACACTCAGATCAATGGAACAGAATAGAGAACCCAGAAATGGACCTACAAACATATGGCCAACTAATCTTTGACAAAGGAGGAAAGAATACCCAATGGAATAAAGACAGTCTCTTCAGCAAGTGGTGTTGAGAAAACTGGACAGCAACATGCAGAATGAACCTGGATCACTTTCTTACACCATACACACAAAAAAACTCAAAGTTGATGAAAGACCTCAATGTAAGACAGGAAGCCATCAAAATCCTTGAGGAGAAAGCAGACAAAAACCTCTTTGACCTCAGCCACAGCAACTTCTTACTCAACACATCTCCAGAGGCAAGGGAAACAAAAGCAAAAATGAACTACTGGGACCTCACCAAAATAATAGGCTTCTGCACAGCAAACAATCAGCGAAACTAAAAGGCAGCACATGGAATGGGAGAAGATATTTGCAAATGACACATCAGATAAAGGGTTAGTATCCAAAATCTATAAAGAACTTATCAAACTCAACACCCAAAAAACAAATAATCTGGTGAAGAAATGGGTAAACGACAGGAATATACACTTCTCCAAAGAAGACATCCAGATGGCCAACAGACACATGAAAAGATGCTCAACATCACCCATCATCAGGGCAATACAAATCAAAACCACAATGAAATACCACCATACACCTGTCAGAATGGTTAACATTAACAACTCAGGCAACAACAGATGTTGGCAAGGATGCAGAGAAAGAGGATCTCTTTTGCACTGCTGGTGGGAATGAAAACTGGTGCAGCCACTCTGGAAAACAATATGGAGGTTCCTCAAAAAATTAAAAACAGAACTACCATATGACCCAGCAATTGCACTACTAGGTATTTACACAAAGGATACAGGAGTGCTGTTTTGAAGGGACACATGCACCCTAATGTTTATAGCAGCACTATCAACAATAGCCAAACTATGGAAAGAGCCCAAATGTCCATCAGCTGATGAATGGATAAAGAAGAAGTGGTGTATATATATATACACAATGGAGTATTACTCGGCAATCAAAAATAATGAAATCTTGCCATTTGCAACTATGTGGATAGAACTAGAGGGTGTTATGCTAAGTGAAATTAGTCAGAGAAAGACAAATATCATATGACTTCACTCATATGAGGACTTTAAGACACAGAACAGATGAACACAAGGGAAGGGAAGCAAAAATAATATAAAAACAGGGAGGGGGACAAAACACAAGAGACTCTTAAATATGGAGAACAGAGAGTTACTGGAGGGGTTGTGGGAGGGGGGATGGGCTAAATGGGTAAGGGGCATTAAGGAATCTATTCCTGAAATCATTGCCGCACTATATGCTAACTAATTTGGATGTAAATTTTAAAAAAATAAATAAAATTTAAAAAAAAGAGGGGTCATACACTGTCCAGGGCTTGGTTTTGGAGGGGTTTTTGGAGTATGTTACTTGCTCTATGTTTTTTGGACTCTAGTTGTTTTATCTCCCTACTCATAGTGATAGTTTGGTCCCTCCACCAGGTGTGCTTTGATTTGTTCTTTGAAGTAGCCCTGGAAAAACAACAACAACAAACAAACAAACAAAATGGATGGGGGGGCACAGTGTTGATGGAAGAGGCCTTCTCCTATACAAAGAGAGAAATGACAGGGGTGAGGAAAAAGAAAAGAAAAGAAAATTCACCAAACTATACTGCTTAATCCAGAGAGAGAGAAAGAAAAAAATAAAAAGGAGATATAGAACAGATATAAAGAGAATAGATTAAATATGTCTGCCTAAACAAACTAACAACCAGAATACCCAGATAAAGGAGGGAAGAAATAAGGAGAAAAAGAAGAAGAAAACACACACACACACACACACACACACACACACACGTGATAAGAACTATCCAAGATTAAATCAGAAAATGCAAAAACACTGGGTTCCTTGGACCTGGTGGCAGTGCTGATCTGGAGGAAGGAACGTCTGGTTCCTCATGGTCAATTCCACTCCTTAGATATGCAGGTACCAGGCAGGGAAGGGTGTGGTTTGGTGTAGGCGGGTCCTGCCTCCACTGTGGGTCCACTGTCCGTTCCCTGAAGCCCCACCTTGTTGGTGATGGGGAGAAAAATGGTGATACCCCAGTGTTTCCTCCACGGACTGGGTGTCCCAAACTACTCTGTTCAAGCAGTCCTCACAGTGCTGAGTGGCGAGAGCAGACCATTTTGTTTGTTTTTGTTTGTTTTTGTTTTTTCCACTCCACAGTCTCCAGCGTCTCCCTGGGGCTTGTCTGGGATTCAAACCCAGATGTCTTAAAGAATCCTCCGTGCGCCCCAGTTCCCGGGAAGTGCGCTCCACCCCACCGATGGAGGACCTCCTCTCAGTGCCACTCGGGCACGAACCAGATGGCTTGTCCAGCTCTGCTGGCTCTGGTTCTTCCATGGTACTCAGCTGGTATTTAAACCCCAATGTCTTAAAGGGTCCCACTCCATGCACCCCAGTTCTGGGGAAGTGCCACTCCGCCCACCAATATTGGCCTCTGGCTGGCGGACGCAGGCAGGGTCCTTTGAGCGGTCATACACCTTCTTCCCACAGCACTCCAGGGAGGGGATTGCTTTCTCTGACTGCAGATTGCACCTCTGAACTAGTTACCGATCCCTGCTGGCTCCCCTCCTTCTCAAGTGCGCGAACTGGGGAGCCAGCCCCAGTCCGGAGGAAGCCCCACAGTCAGATATTGGATCTTTCTCCATCCTGGTCTGTGGTGTCTCCTGTCCAGATACGGTCCTATGCTTCTCCAGCCTCTCTTTCTCTTCCTTTGTCTCTCCGCAGACGGGGATCCCTCCAGTCCGTGCGGATGCTGCCTACTTTATCCCTCCCAGTTTGCAATCACACAGCTATGGCCCACCAGGTTGTCCCCATGGGTCCCTGGAGATGTCCCTGTCACTCTGCAGCCTGGACTCTTGGAATTCAAAGTCCTTTGACCTCAACACTGCTGTGTTTGAGGGACGAGGGAACTTTGGGTCCCCCTATTTCTCCACCATGTTCAATCTCCTCTTTCTCTTTATTACTTGCATATTTATTAGTGGTTTTTGATATATGCTCACCATTAGGTTTCTATATAACCTCTTATGCAAATAGCATTCTACCTTAAGTTGATGGTTGTTTAACTTTGAATGGATTCTTTACTCCTCTTCTCCCCAACTTCGGGTATATGTTGTTACATTTTATATCCTTTTGTTTTGTGAGTTCCTTAACTGATTTTTTTAAAGAATATTCATGTTTACTGTTTTTGTGTTTCCTACCTTTATACTGTCACTTTTGTTCTCTCCTTTCCACTCAGAGTCCCCTTTAATATTTCTTGTAGGGCTGGTTTAGTGGTCATGAATCCTTTAGTTTTTGTCTTGGAAACTCTTTATCTCTCCTTTTATTCTGAAAGATAGCCTTGCTGGATAGAGTGTTCTTGGCTACAGATTTTCCCCATTCAGCATGTTGAATATATCATGTCACTCCCTCTGGCTTGCAAAGTTTCTGTTGAAAAATTTCCTGTAGCTTTATGAGTTTTCCCTTATAAGTTCTTTTGTCTTGCTACTTTAAAAATTTTTTCTTGGGGTGTCTGGGTGGCTCAGTCGTTTAAGCACCAGACTTCAGCTCAAGTCATGATCTCACAGTTTGTGGGTTCAAGCCCCACATCAGGCTCTGTGCTAACAGCTCAGAGCCTGGAGCCTGCTTCAGATTCTGTGTCTCCCTCTCTCTCTGCCCCTCCCCTGTTTGCACTCTGTCTCTCTCTGTCTCTCAAAAATAAATAAACATTAAAAATTTTTTTTTAATTTTTTCCTTTTTCACTATATTTGGCCAATTTACTTACAATATGTCTTGTGTGGGTCTGCTTTTGTTGATTTTGATGGGAGTTCCCTGTGCTTCCTGGATCTGGAAATCTGTTTCCTTCCCCAGATTAAGGAAGTTTTCATCTATTATCGCTTCAAATAAATTTTCTGCCACCTTTTCTCTCTCTTCTTCTGCTGGGGCTCCTATAATATGAATATTATTATGTTTGATAGAGTCACTGAGTTCTCTAAATCTATTCTCATTTTGTATACTTTTTTTTCTCTCTTTTGTTCAGCTTGACTACTTTCCATCACTCTGTCTTCTAGGTCATCAATTTGTTCCTCTGCTTCATCCATGCTGCTGTTCATTCCATCAAGTATGTTTCTCATTTCATTTACTGAGCCCCTTATCTCTGCTACGCTCTTTTTTATTTGTCTGTTAAGGGTCTTATTCCTGTCTTCTCTTTTTTCTCAAGTCCAGTGAGTATCCTTATGATTGTTGTTCTAAGTTCTCTATCAGGCATTTCCTTATATCTGTTTCACTTAGATCTCTGGCTGTGGCCTTGTCCTGTTGTTTCATTTGGGATATATTTCTCTGTGTCCTCATTTTGTCTGCCTCTCTGTGTGTTAAGAAAGTCAGTTGTGTCTTCTGCTCTATGAAGAAGAGGTCCTGGAGTGCCCCCTGTTCACCAGAACCTGGCAGTGCAACAAACTATCCTATGTGTGTTGCTTATTCCCTGCTGTTGCACTATTCCTCTTAGTGCAGTCATCTGCACTGTCTCTCTGCCTGTGGTGGGTCATGCTTGCTTTCTGTGGTGTTAGTGGAATCCAGGCAGGCCAGCTCTGAGAGGGTGTGTCCACCACAGAACTTGGGAGTGGGGTGGCAGTGTTAGCAAATTTGTGCTAGGCCACTAGTCCTATTCCAGATCCCCCAAAGTGCTGCAACAGCTGGGTGCTGCACAGCAGCTGGGCATGGTCTGAGGCAGCAGCTGTGTGCCCTGTGGCTGGGTAGGATGAGTGTGCACAGCTTTAACAAAATTTGCTCTGAGCCCAGGGCCAAGGCGCACAGACTTAGAGTGGGTGAGTCTTCAGGAGAACTCACAGGCATGGCACACTGCTAGATGGTTTGGTTGTAAGAGTCTGTGCAGCGTCACCTCCCACAGATGACCTGTGTTTACACTGGGGGACAGGGGAGGGAAATGGAACCTGCCAGCTCCCTCATTTTCAGGGAAGTCCCCAACACCCTCCAAAATCAGTATGAACAGATCTGTCTCCCATTTGACCATGGTGTTGTATAAACTGCTGTTTTTATGTTGCCTTTCCTTGAAGGCTGCTGTCTCTTTAAGGGCGGCAACCCAGCTATTCCTTGCCCTCCAGGCTCACCCAGTGCTCATTCAGCTGACTCTCAAAGCTCCAGGTTCCTACTGGTTTTACAAACTCTCTGGTTTTCAAAGCCAATGAGGATTAATTTTCCCCGTAAGAGCTCCCTGGTGCAGGGGCCTGTTTCTTGGCCCTCTCCATGAACCTCCCTCCCTCCTGGGGGCAGCCTCCCTCTACCTTTCTGACCTTCCTAACCTTTCAGCTGCAGCTTCTTCTCCACATTTAGTTGTGGAACTTGTTCTGCCAGTCTTCAAATCACCCTCCAGTTCATTTACTTTGATGTGGATATCTATTTGTAACCACAGGATGGAGTGAGCTCAGGGTCCTACTCTGCCATTTTCTCAAGCTCCTTCTTTTCTCAGGTGCTATGTTTAAGGAAGTCTGGGCCATGCATGGGTATCTGGCTGACCACCCATCCAACATCTCACCCCAACCACCACATACACAGTGTGTAAAACTTTGAGATGACAGCATGTGTTAGCTTTCTCCAAAGTATCAGAACCACTGGGATGAGTACACACATGTAGAGAGATTCATCTTAAGGAACTGGCTCATTAGATTGTGGGAGCTGGTAAGTCCAAAATCTGCAGGCCAGGTCAAATGGTGGAGACCAAGGAGAGAGCTCTGCTGTGGTCTTGAGTCCAGGAGCAGCCTGGAAGAAACCCCTTCTTCCTCAGGCAACCTCAGTCTTTGTTCTCAAGGCCTTCAACTGATTGGTATGGCCCACCCACATTATGGAGGGTAATCGGCTTTACCCATTGTCTACTTACTTAAATACTAATCATGTCTGAAACATAACTTCACAGAGCATCTAGACTTGGATTTAATCAAACATTTGGACCTATAGTCTAACAAAGGTGGCACAGAAAATTTACCACCACACACCATCTGACTGCAATCACATAGAGGGACCCTGAGAATAAGACTCTCTGAGCTAAGCCCACTCCACTCCCAGAATCATTATCAATAATAATAAACTGATTGTTTTAAGTTACATTTTTGGGGTATTTGTTATGCAGCCATACCTAACTAGACTACTATCCAAGCTCTACCCCCAACAACTTGCTGCTCCAGGAATTTTTTCTGCAGTTAAGATGCATACTGACATTGTCTCCACACAATGCCATTAGGGTGAGGATGAGCTAACCCACACTCAGGGAATACATCTTCCCATGAGTCTCGGGTTTGAGCTGGAACATGGCAATGAGTATCCAAGAGGGAACGGCTCCCCCTCCAGGCTTTGCTCTCCTCCCTGTCATTGCCCTGCTGATTCCTGTCCACCCTTCCTGACAATAGTGGATCATTTATACATCTGCACTCCCAGTCAGTGGCCCCGTGTCATCAGCCAGCATTTATTGAATAAATAAATGAGACGCCAGGAGCCCTCAGCCAACAGGAAGTGAGCCTGAGAGTGCAGCATGCTGCCCCCCACTGTGCTCTCTCCACAGGGGAGTAGGAGGCAGTAGGTGGAGTAGGTGGCTCAGGCAGGTCCTGCATCTCCACATCTCCTGAAGCTCCACAATCACCCTGACCCCTCAGGGAGACCACACACATCCAAGGCCCAAGGAGAGCTGCCCCAGAATAGGCTTACAATAAATGGTAGGGGTTACCCCAGGTCGATGACCTGTCCCCATTTCCCTGTGTGCCTGTCTGCCTGCCCAGTGCCACTACCAGAGTGGAGGGCTCAGAACCAAAAACCTCAAGGGATGCACCTGTCCCAAGTCCTGTAGGCTCTGGGGCTTCCTGTCTCTGCTCTGCTGTCAGGGGCCCAGGCTCATATCCATGCTCTTCCAACAGCAGTGGCCTCAGCACACAACAGACGCTGGCCTGGCCCAGGTGGGAGGGATGCCACAGGGAGCAGAGCAGAGGGTGTGGGCTGGCTAAAAAGACAGATGGTAAACAAGGAAGTATATCATCTCCTGCCTGCTAGTAATAAACAAAGCAGGGGTGGAGACTGACAGAGGCTTCTGTAGATCAGGTGACAAGGTGACATTGAGCAGGGAACTGAACAACAGTGTGAGAGAATGAGATGGGCCTTCTATGGCAGGTGGTGGGAAGAAGAGCAAAGGCCCTGAGGACAGGGTATGCACCTGCACATGTGAGGGACAGAGAAGAGGCTAGAGTGGTTGGGACAATGAGACAAGCCTGGGGTGACAACAAGAAACAGGTGGGGAGAAAACCAGGAGCAGATCCAGTGGAGCCTCTAGGGAGCCCACAGAGGGTCAGGGAAGGAGAGCAGACAAGGCAGGGGTGTTGAATCTGATTTCAAGGGCTCTTCCATACAGACAGGTGGGAGGTGGCAGCCAGGCCCAAGTAAGAGACTCAGTGCCCTGACCAGGCCAAAGATGGGGCAGTGGCGAGGTGTGTCTGGGTCTGGAATCCAGAATTTTGAAGACAGAGGCAAAAGTCTTTGCTGCAAGGCAAAAAGGGCTAGGCAGAAAAGAGAGAGGTCAGATACCAAGGCCTGTCCCTAGGTGTAACCCCCAGAAGAGAGGTGTGCCAGAGAGAAGAGCCCCCATCTGCTGGAGAACCCAAGGCTCCCCCTGGAGGGGACAGCATGCACTTGGTTTCCCTACCACCAGACATGTGACTGTCTGTCAGGCAACATCCAACAAACCATCACCACTCTTGCAACAGTACCCAGGTAAGAGCAGATACACGTGTGTCCCAAGGGATGGTAATCCACCCCATCTCCCCAGAAAGTTCTTGGATTCTATCTGACAGAGGATAGCCCAGGAGGATATGGCCAGGTTAATAATCACAAAGTCATGGGGTGCCTGGGTAGCTCAGTTGGTTAAGCGTCCGACCTCAGCTCAGGTCGTGATCTCAGTTTGTGAGTTTAAGCCCCGCGTTGGTCTCTGTGCTAACAGCTCAGAGCCTGAAGCCTGCTTTGGATTCTGTGTCTCCCTCTCTCTCTGACACTCCCCTGCTCACACTCTCTGTCTCCCTTTCTCAAAAATAAATAAACATTAAAAATTTTTTTTAAATCACAAAGTCATTTTCTTTCTCATGATCACCAGGGCTTATTTCCTCCAGGCACATATGCACCAGAAATGGCAGGACCTGGCCGATCAGAGACCCCCAAAATCAAATCTCTATCGCCAAGGAGAAATCAAGAACACCATGACATGCTTATTGTGTGCCCTAAAGTTTGCCTTTCATTCTGCACCCAACAGGCCAGATGGTCACTGATATATCACTTTGACATTCATGGAAAGATACCTCAGGTCAAATCAGTTCAAAAAGTTCCTAGCTCATACTGAGCATGAGAGGCCATGCAATGTGGTACAATGTACTACAATAAAATACAAGAACTATATGGCTTTAAAGGAAAAATAGAACACACATTCAAATTCTGTGACTTCGAGAAAGCTGCCTAATCTCTCTGATCCCCAGTTCATTCAAGGAAAAGGGATAACAAAGCCCACTTCATGGGTATACAGGAAAATTAGATGAAACCATGTATGTGAAGCTTCAGCTCACCCCACATAAGCGTGCACAGATAGCACTGGAAGAACATAGCAGGGTCCACTCGCTGGGGACACCAGAAGAACACAGCAGGGTCCACTTGCTGAGGACACCAGAAGAACACAGCAGGGTCCACTCACTGCCTGCTAACAGCAGCAGCAGCAACAGCAGCTGATGACCATAGTGAGCTGGTCATGGTCTAAGTGTGTGGAAATCACCTGTGTCCTCTAATAACTCCACCAGGAGAGCACAAGTGACCACAGCTATAAAACTTACAGTGCGGCTCAGCCTCCAGGCTCCGTGTCCAGGCATGAAGTCTCCACGATGCAGCCCTGTGCCCTGTGGAAACTTACCCTGCAGTTGGGCTCTCTGCTACCTGGGTACCAGCAGTCTCTTGGATGGCATTGAGACCCAAGGGTCAGCATGGCGCTGGTTAAACTCCAAACTGCCTCTCACACTGGGGCACCAGAGCCTGGCACCTGACCTCTCCAGCCCCTGCTTCCTCTGTAAGATGAAGACAGTAATAGTCTGGCTGCAAGGTGTCCTAGGGGAGGGAGACAACACAGAGAAAATGTGCCTAGCAGCCTCTCACTGACCCCTGGCCCTCCCTCCAAAGTTCACTTCAGGCCTTCCAGCTGCTGTGACCAAGCGTCGGCATAGCCTAGACGCTCCATCGCCACCCAGGGCCCAGCCCCCACCCCTAGGGAGCAAGCATCCCTGCACACAGACTGAGTGCATGAGTCCACCCCACCTGCACCGACGCCCCACCCTCTAGTCTCCATTCTAGTGGGGGGCAAGCCATTTACCATGGTAGGATGAATGTTTCAGAGTCAAACTGCCATCCTTTAACAATATTTACAAGGTTGTCACAAGGTGATACAGAAATATTCACAAATATAAAAAGGCCTGCCTCCTGATGCCTATATTTTATAGTAAGTTATGGATGCGGACTTTTGGTTACACAGAAAACTGATTCTGCCATGATTACTAAACTCATGAAACAACTTTTTCCACACTTATCCATAGATGGGGCCTCAAAGGTCCTCTAACAAAAGTTTCTCCAGGATCCTCCAATCCCACCCAGTGGCTGTCTGTGCCTGTATGTTGTGCTCCCCAGGAGGGTTCTCCCTAACTCCCTGCCAGCCCATTCTTCTGAGGGACAACAGGAGAGGAGGGTGTGGGAACATAGGAGAGGGCAGGGAGGGCCAGCATGGGCCAACCAAGAGCACCAGCATTGTGCATCCCCGGTCCTTGCCCCCATGCAGTGCTTTTTGCTGCCCCATCAGCACAAAGAGGCCGAGTGGGAGAAGAGATATTCACAAATTCTGCCAAAGAACCAGCTGGGAGCCTTCCTGTGAGGCCATCGGTTCTCTCAGGCACTCTCAGCTGTGGACTCCTTCTGCAAATGAAGTCTGAAAAGGAAGCAGCACATATAGAACAGGAAAGCCTGGCATGGGTCTGCATAATGTGGGCATGGGGGCTCGAGCCCAGCCCCATCTGCTTTCCCTGGACCCCTGAGGCCCAGTCCTAAGGCACAGCTCTGCAGAGGAATGCTCTTCCCTGAAGCCCACCAAGCCTGCCATCAGTGCAGAGCTGTCTGGGCTCTGTGCATTGTTCAGCATGGTAAGGCCTGTGCTAGGAAAGGCAGGCTGAATCTCTCGTGGGATGCTGTAGGAGCAGCACCCTACATGCGGAACCACAGGAGCCGCTGCTAGGCTTTTATTCCCTGCACACCGTGGCGGGACGAAGACCACCCCCTCAGCAGACTGGCATCTGTGGGGCCCAGCACACCTCAGGGATGCAGACATCTGTCCTGCCATGTCACCTACCTGCCAGCATCACAGGAGCAGACTGGAGACCCCATTCCTTGCTCAGAGAGGTACATTCTGACTGAGAATTATAAAAGCAGAAATGCCACAGCCCGACACAATTTCTTTATAAGCCGTGACTTCCGCTCAGCTTCTTGCTCTCTCCCACTCTTCCTCACTACAACCCCAACCTGTCATGAGAAGTAACGGGACCAGAGGGACAGCAGAGGCTATGCTGCCAGGGCAACAAGGTCTCCACATCAGGGACTCCTTCTCCAAGTGCCACCCATGGCCAGGGCCTCATCTGACCTCTGGGTTCTCCTCCAGGCTCAGCCTCAAGTACAGCAGATAAACGCCTGCAAACAAACCCCATAGAAAGAGGAGGGGAAATGAGCAGAGGTGAAGAGCCAGAGCCTTGCCAGGAGTCTAACTCCAGTAGGTGAGGAAATGCAAAGCTTGCTGTCACAGGCTGGCCCTGGACAGATGGCAGCTTAAGACACCGCACTCCAGGCCCCACGGCTGGAACAGCCCACAGGAACTCCTTGGTTGCAAGTGAATTCCAGGTAACATTTTCCCTCTTTACTTGGGCCAGAAGGAAGCTCATGGATAGGCCCTGTGGGGAGTGCTCTGTGTGTGGACCCCTTGGCACTAGATGCATTTATTTTCTCTGCACCCACATGCCTTGCTCACTTGTTTGTGGTCACCCATGGGATTGGAAGTGCCTCTATGTAAGGCGCCTTGGGTCTTTCCAGTGTAGACAGAGAGGCACACCCTGCAGCTAAGTGATGGGTGGAATTGTGGTGTGGGCAGTGCCCCTGAGCTGTGTCTCTTCCCTGGGGACATCTATCATGAGTGCCAGAGGGGCCTGTCTGGCTGCACAGGACTGAGCCTTGGGCCCAGGAAGACTTGAAGGCTGCTGAGAAGGCAGGAACTGGACTCTCTCTGTGGCAGGACCAATCAAAACAAGAATGGCCGAGTGACAATCCCAGCAGAGGTGTTCAAGTCAAGCAGGAGCTTACTTCCTCTCGGGTGAGGCAGCTGAGTCAGGCAGGGCAGTTACCTCTCCAAGGCTCACCACATGCTGTGTCCCAGGGTCAACAGCCAGGCCCTCCCTGCATAGGACCCTGCACCAGTCAGGGCCATGGCTGAGGGACCTGGCCTCCAGTGCTGTGCAGCTTTCTGTGAGTCTGGCAGTCACCAACTTCTCCTGCCCCACCTATCCATGCAAGGAAAGTGCAATAACACTCACATCCAGGGCTTAATGTGAGCAATAAATCAGGTGTTGTCCCTACTGCAATGCCCAGGACACTGTGGGAACTCAGCAGATGCCATTCCTCTCTCCCACTAGGCAGATCCACTCTTTCGTGGGCCACCCACCTTCCCAGTCCCCAGCCCGCCTGCCAGGGTTCCCACTCCCACTCCCACTGGGCAAGCCCAGTGCCCCTTCCAGACAACATTGCCAGTCTCCAGCCTGCCTGCCAGGGCTCCTGCTCCCACTCCCACTCCCACTGGGCAGGCCCAGTGCCCCTTCCAGACAAATTTCCCAGTCCCCAGCCCACCTGCCAGGGCTCCCACTCCCACTCCCACTGGGAAGGCCCAGTGCCCCTTCCCAGACAAGAGGCTCAAATAAAGGGCATGGTCCTGAGGCCTAGGTGGGATTGAGAGCACACAGACATGGCCCTTGGGGGCCATCCACAGTGAGGCCATGGCATTCCTCAGGGTTAGGTGAGGGGGCAGGTGAGAAGGCACCCAGAAACGGAGCCCAGCAGGGAGGAGACAGGGAAGAGATGCCCCAGCCCTCTCTCCTCACACCCACATCTGCCAGTGCTCTCCATTGGTCAAACCCATCTGGATGCCAACAGGCAGAGGTGTCCCAGGGGCATGTGAGGACGGCTGCCCTTCAAGGGCCTGGGCAGGGCACAGAGCAGAGGAAGGAATGAGGGTGGGGGCAAAAGGAGAACAGCCAGCCTCCCTAACAAAGAGCACCCCTTTCCTGAGACCTACAATCCCTCAAGCAATTATGATTCTCCCCATAATTATTTCAGTTTATTTTTCACCACAATTCCTTTCATGTAGGGTCATTATTTCCTTCTTTTTTTTAAGTTTATTTTGAGAGAGAGAGAGAGCATGGAAGGGGCAGAGAGAGAGGGAGAGAGAGAGAGAGAGAGAGAGAGAGAGAGAATCCCAAGCAGGCTCCGCACCATCAGCATGAAGCCCAATGTGGGGCTAGAACTCACAAACCTGAGCTCATGACCTGAGCCGAAGTCCTACACTTAACTGACTAAGCCACCCAGGTGCCTCTCATTATTTCCTTCTTAAAGTAAAACTGAGGCAGAGCAGCACAGTGGCTCACCCAGGGTCTCTGCCAGGTGTGCCACAACCAGTATCCTGATCCCTGCAGGTTTGCCTGCCTTGGGACAGGGACACACCAGGAGAACAGTGTCTTCTCTGAAGAGTGTGCAAAATGGCACCAAAACTCTGCATGGCAGTCACAAGGGGGGCATGGAGGAGGTGGCTGGGGGACCCACAGGCTGTGCCCAGTAGGAAGAGGGGAAGGGCTCGCCAGCAGGCCCCAAGAAAAAGTGTGGGCCTGGCAATGCAGAGGTGACTGGCGGGCTCAGGCCTGGACACTGGAGTCTCTCCCTGGACTCAGATCACCCCAGCCAACACCACTCCCATAACCTGAGTTCAGCCACATTTTGCTCAATCACTCATCAAAGTATGATTTATTTCCAAGGGGAAGGAATCAAAAGTCAACAGATAGAGGAGCCAAATAAGATTGTTTCCACCCAACACCACTTCTCTGCATGTCTGTTTGGCTGTGGGTTGGTGTCTGTCTCTCTATGTGCACACACACAGGGCAACTGGCATGCATGAAACCTGAGCATGTGTTTGATTGCAGGGCACACGTGTCTCTGCATTGATGTGTGTGCATATGACCCACACATGTGGGCCATCCATTATATGGATGCTGCTGTGCCTCATTCCATTAACATTAGGCCCCCATCTCTGCGCTAAGGGCTGGCTTCTTCAGTGGAGAAGCTGGTTTGTGGTCCTGTTCCCACGCCAGAAGGACTGGTTCCTGGTGGTGTCAAAGCTGGCTGAGACAATGCTCCAAAATACCAAAGGCCAGTCACAACTAGATAGCAGGGTGCATGTGGTGGCCTGGACACTGTCCAGGGGTGAAAGGCACAGGAAAAAGTAGCCCTGCTGGAGCTCACAAGGCATCCCCAGATGACAGGAGGTGAGACAGGCACAGTCTCTGATAGCAGAATCACAGGGACCAGCGCAGGATACCAAGTGCCATGAAAACTCTCGGCAGCTGCACCACTGGGAACTGCCACAGGACAGTGGAAGTGCTGTGGAACAGGTCCTACATAGAGACCACTCGGGACAGTGGCCTGAGACCGCTGGCCCACCATCTCTCACTGTGTAAGCTTAGGCAGGTAGCCACATGCCAGAGCCTCAGCTGTAGGGACACCAGGAGTAAGTGAGAGGGTGCATGGAGAACCCTGGGCATTCAGCAGACACTGACAAAGGCCATGTCCTTCCATATCTCCCTGCCTGCTGCAGGAGACCTGACCACCTGCGAGTCCAGAAAACAGACACAAGGGCCTCCAGAGGTAACCCAGTGCTGATATTCAGGGTCTCTCCTCAGATTGTTTAGCAGCTTGGAGGAGTGAGGGCAGGATGGCTCAGTAGGACAGAATCAGTCTTAGGAGTCAAATCTTTATATCTTCTACTTTGGCAGGCATTTGACCTTGAGCAAATTATCCAACCCTCTGTGCCTGCTTTCTCAGCATAAAATGTGGTACAACAAGTGACATTCTCTAAAAGTAAGCTCAGCTTCCTGCCGGGATAGTCCCCAGGTGCTGAGCAGCTCCTATAAACAGCTGGCACCCCAGACTCGGACCACTCGATGTCAAACACGTCTGCTTACACCCACTGGGAAAACTACCCTCACACTTGCCCTACAGGAGGGATATCAGCAGGGCAGGGCTTGCTCCACTGGAAAAAAATCAGCCTCCTGGCCTCAGCACCTGCCCCAGTGGAAAGATAGGAGAAAAGGGAAACCATGCCTTCTTTTCTCTGGCTTCTCTTCTCTTCTCTTCTCAGCCTACATGAATGTCCCCAGCAAGGTATATTCCTTAATGTCTGTGGAGTGACATCATGAAACGGGTCCTGACCTAGGCATGCAGCCTCTGCAGTGAGAGCAGAGTGTTCTCAGAGCAGGTCCTCACAGCAGGGGCTGGGCTCTGTCAGTCCACAAAAGCTCACGCAGCACCTATGATGTGCCAGGTCTATCTAGGGTGGGTGACAGGGCAGGGCATGGAACAGATAAGCCCTTGACCCTCTTGGGGCTTACACTCTAGTAAGATGGGACAGGTAGTAAATACACAGATTAAGCCTGTTAGATTGTCCTAAGTTCTTAGGGGAAAAACACAGCAGAGCTTGCTGGCACAGGAAAGGGTGCAGATGTAAACACCCGTCTATCATCAGGGACTTGTCTCAGTGAAATGTTCTGGGAAGCCCTGTGTTTACTACTCGTCTGCTTGTCCAACTTGCCAGAGCACAGCCCCCTGTGGCTACAGACCAACAGAACTGGGGAACGTGGGACCTTCCTGCCACAGATGGCCTGACTCTACACTCAAATGCCAAAGAGTGCCTTTCTCAGAGGAATCCTCTGATTTGGTGGCACATCAAAGCAATCTGATGTCCCAGTCATTCCTGTTCCTGTTTGTAAATCAGCATGCTAAATGGTGCTGCTTTGGTGAGCTGGTGAAAAATGCACTGGAAATGTATTCTCCCACACAACCATAATGTTGATTTACTGTTTCAATTAATCTCGATTCTTCCTCTTCCACAAATTAGGTGGCCGCTTTTTACACAAGTCGTCTTTGGAGCTTAAATGAGCATAAGTGTAAACATCGGCTAATTTATCTGTTTTCACTGTAGACTATTTCATATCCCTGGAGCATCTCTCAATCCCCTTTATGGGCTAGCAAAAGGGCTCCCCAGCCAGCACCGGGGGTGACAGTCCCTCAGGGTATAGTCAATGAGAGCATCCATTGTGTTGTGTCTTGCCTACTTTAAGAGGCCATAATTTCAGATGCCCAGGTAAAAGAAAAACAGACATGTCCCCCACAAAAGAGAGTGCTGAGCCTGGGCAACCAGGAGACAGGACAGGCAGAGGCAGAGACAGCCTTACAGAGGACCAGGGAGCCAGCAGCCAGCAGCTGTGCCTGATGTAGCCATCCCCAACTCAGGTTGGTGTCTGCACCTAGCTCAGCGCTAAGACTTGTTCCACGTTCTTAAGGAAAGCATTTGAAGCCCTCACCTTAACCACTTCCTGGGGGAAACTTGAGGCAAGGTACTCGGTGTAGGTTAATGAAGAGAGGCCCATTGCCCATTTCCCCCTTGGTGGGGAAAGTGGCGAGGACACTGCAGAAAAGACAGGGAAACTGACCTGCCTGACAAGCCCACTGTGTGGAGGCACTTGATGAATGACCTGAAGAAGATGTTCACTCCATGGGCACCCTTGGGCACTGTGATCAGACACAGACCCACAGGCTCCTGGGACAGCTGCATCCCTCCCACCCTCCACCACACACTCACCATCTCTGGCTGAGATAATTGCAGCAGCCTCCTAGCTGGCCCTTCACCCCAGACCCGACAGCTTCCTGATCTTCCCTACAGTCAACCTCTCTCCTCCCTCACCCTCTTCAGTGGCTCCTCATCGCCCCAAGATAAAGTCCAAACTCCTTCTGATGGCTTTCAGTGACCTTCCTGACCTTGCTTCTTGGCTTTTACATTCCATCCCCACCCTGAGGCCTCACTGAGGTCCCTGGGGGGCCTGCAGTCATCAGCGCAGGCATCTATCAGGCCAGTGGGTGAACTAGGGGGCCCAGGGACAGGTCGCGGACTCTGACCTGCAGAGACCCAGTGCCCTGGCCGTGGCTGTCCACTGGCCAGGTCCAGGCCTTGAAGCAGCCATGAACCTCTCCCCACCCCCACCCCGTCTCCAATGGAGGCAGCCTCTTGGAAACCCAACCTTGCTGGCTGCCCACTCTCCTGGCCCAAGTCTGTGGGGCTTATGCTAAGCACCAGCCCGGCCAGTGGGGACGTGGTGTCTTTAGAGGTGGGGCGTGCTGGGGTGAGAAGAATGGAGGCCACTCGGAGTTGTGGGAGGGCCCAGCAAGGCAGGTCTACATTGATGTGAGCTTGGCCACCCCTGGGCCTCAGAGCCCCACAGATGCGGGCCATGGGATGACTGCTCCGTCCCAGTTGGACTGCTCCAGACAATGGACAGAGGCTCTATTGGGCCCGGTCCACAACAGGTGTTTTGGTTAACGGGCCATAAGGCAGTGCTCTTCCTTCTACCAGAGGTTGATGTTGGAAAATAGAAATGGGAGAATTTCACACCACATTTGACCAAAAGGAAGACCACCCTTTGGGAAGATTTACTGGCCATTTATAGAAGGCCTGTGTATATAATATGAAGTTACCCCCCAAACTTTCAAAAGAAAACTTTTGCTACCTCTGGGCTTTCTAGATGTAAAGAGGTTGCCAACATATGAGAAAGTAGAGCTAGAAAATCACACATCTTGTAAATGTCTGTTTGTTTGTTTTTTTAATCATAGAAAAGAAACGTCTTCTGGAAATGACTTTTGAAATGGAATTGTTAGACCACCTCTGCAAGTGACATCAGGAGCCACACACATTCCTGTTTGTTCAGTGGGTAAAAGGACATGAAGTTGAAGACCTTGAGGAAGAAAGAAGGCTCTGTGCCACATTGGTCATATTTAGAAGACATTTTCATATTATAACCATTTGTGTGTGTGTGCATTTTATTCCTAAACTACTGTATATATAGTTGACAACGCTAAGTACTTTTTTTAAATCTCTAGTCTTTTCAGATGTTCTTAAGTATCTGATATGTTAAAAATAGAGGTAGTAAAAAGACATTCTGTAGATATATTTTTGTTGAAATTCATATGAAATAAGTTTTAATTTGGGGGGAATGGCCAAACCACCTCTTTGAACAGTAGCCATTGTGTTTGTGCACTGGTTCAGAGGAGGAAAGGAAAAGGGAGGGCCAAGAGTTTTGCCAGTGTATTCATAGTGAGGCAAGATTTCACCGTTGTCCCTTTTGTTCCCGCATTTTGGATTACTTAGCTGTGTATATAGTGTATATACTGGACAGAGGAGTCCTAATTTTCAACACTTAGTCTTTCTAGATGTTAAAGAGGTTGTCAGTATATGACAAGAATAGAGTTAGTAAAATAATACATTTTGTACATTTGGTCTTAAAATTCCTAGAAAGATTGTCTTCTGAAAATTTGACCAGTATAGCCCACTGGGTTGACGGAGGAAGGAGAGAAAGAGGAGAGATCACAACCAACACAGCAGAAACACAAACAATAATAAGAGAATATTATGAGCAATTAGATGCCAATAAAATGAGCAATCTGGAAGAAATGGACAAATTCCTAGAAACATATAAACTACCAAAGCTGAAACAGGAAGAAATAAAAATTTGAACAGACCCATAACCAGTAAAGAAA
Organism: Panthera tigris; assembly: GCF_018350195.1. Lineage (NCBI taxonomy): Eukaryota > Metazoa > Chordata > Mammalia > Carnivora > Felidae > Panthera > Panthera tigris. Next base: position 107,738,995 of record NC_056667.1, on the reverse strand, counting down.
TCAAACTGGTAATCAAAAATCTCCCAGAAAACTAGAGTCCAGGGCCGGACAGCTTTCCAGGAGAATTCTACCAACATTTAAAGCAGAGTTAACACCTATTCTTTTGGAGCTGTTCAAAAAAATAGAAATGGAAGGAAAACTTCCAAACTCATTCTATGAAGCCAGCATTACCTTGATTCCAAAACCAAAGACCCCACTAAAAAGGAGAACTACAGGCCAATTTCCCTGATGGCCATGGATGCAAAAATCCTGAACAAGATACTAGCCAACTGGATCCAACAATACATTAAAAGAATTATTCACTATGACCAAGTAGGATTTATACAATATCTGCAAAACGATCAATGTGGTACATCACATTAATAAAAGAAAGGACAGGAACCACATGTTCCTCTCAATAGATGCAGAGAGAGCATTTGACAATATACAGCATCCTTTCTTGATAAAAACCCTCAAGAAAGTAGGGATAGAAGGATCATATCTCAAGATCATGAAAGCCATATATGAAAGACACACTGCTAATATCCTCAATGGGGAAAACTGAGAGCTTTCCCCCAAAGGTCAGGAGCACAACAGGGATGTCCACTATTGCCACTGTTATTCAACATAGTATTGGAAGTCTTAGCCTCAGCAATCAGACAACAAAAAGGAATAAAAGGCATCCAAATCAGCAAAGAGGAAATCAAACTTTATCTCTTCGTAGATGACATGATACTCTATGTGGAAAACCCAAAAGATTCCACCAAAAAACTGCTAGAATTGATCTATGAATTCAGCAAAGTTGCAGGATATAAAATCAATGCACAGAAATCAGTTGCATTCCTATACACCAATAATGAAGCAAGAGAAAGAGAAATCAAGGAATCTATCCCATTTACAATTGCACCAAAAACTATAAAATACCTGGGAATAAACCTAATCAAAGAGGTGAAAAATATATACAGTGAAAACTGTAGAAAGCTTATGAAAGAAATTGGAGAAGACATAAAAAAAATGGAAAAATATTCCATGCTTCTGGATTAGAAGAATAAATATTGTTAAAATGTCAATACTACCCAAAGCAATCTACATATTCAGTTCAATCCCTATCAAAATAACACCAGCATTCTTCACAGAGGTAGAACAAATAATCCTAAAATTTGTATGGAACCAGAAAAAAACATCAAATAGGGAGTTTTCTCCTGAAAAAGAAAACCAAAGCTAGAGGCATCACAATCCCAGACTTTAAGATGTATTACAAAGCTGTAATCATCAAGACAGTATGGTACTGGCACAAAAACATACACTTAGATCATGGAACAAAACAGAGAGTCCAGAAATGAACCCACAAATGTATGGCCAACTAATCTTTGACAAAGCAGGAAGGAATATCCAATGGAATGAAGACAGTCTCTTCAGCAAGTGGTGTTGGGAAAACTGGATGGCAACATGCAGAAAAATGAACCTGGACAACTTTCTTACATCATACACAAAAATAAACTCAAAATGGATGAAAGACCTAAACATAAGACAGGAAGCCATCAAAATCCTCGAGGAGAAAACAGGTAAAAACCTCTTTGACTCTGGCCACAGCAACTTCTTACTCAACATGTCTCCAGACACAAGGGAAACAAAAGCAAAAATGAACTATTGGGACTTCATCAAAATAAAAAGCTTCTGCACAGTGAAGGAAACAATCAGAGACACTAAAAGGCAACACATGGAATGGGAGAAGATATTTGCGAATGACATATCAGATAAAGGGTTAGTATCCAAAATCTATAAAGAACTTATCAAACTCAACACCCAAAAAAACACACACCCAAAAAAAATCCAGTGAAGAAATGGGCAAGAGACATGAATAGACACTTCTCTAAAGAAGACATCCAGATGGCCAACAGACACATGAAAAGATGCTCAACGTCACTCATCATCAGGGAAATACAAATCAAAACCACAATGAGATACCACCTTACACCTGTCAGAATGGCTAACATTAACAACTCAGGCAACAACAGATGTTGGCAAGGATGCAGAGAAAGAGGATCTCGTTTGCACTGCTGGTGGGAATGCAAACTGATGCAGCCACTATGAAAAACAGTATAGACGTTCCTCAAAAAACTCAAAATAGAACTACCCTACGACCCAGCAATTGCACTACTAGGTATTTATCCAAGGGATACAGGTGTGCTGTTTCGAAGGGGCACATGTACCCCAATGTTTATAGCAGTGCTATCTACAATAGCCAAAATATGGAAAGAGCCCAAATGTCCATCAATGGATGAATGGATAAAGAAGATGTGGTATATATATACAATGGAGTATTCCTTGGCAATCAAAAAGAATGAAATCTTGCCATTTGCAACTACGTGATGGAACTAGAGAGTATTATGCTAAAAGAAATTAGTCAGAGAAAGAAAAATATCATATGACTTCACTCATATGAGGACTTTAAGATACAAAACAGGTAACATAAGAGAAGGGAAGCAAAAATAAAAATACGGAAGGGGATAAAACATAAGAGACTCTTAAATATAGAGAACAAACAGAGGGTTGCTGGAGGGGTTGTGGAAGAGGGGGGATGGGCTAAATGGCTAAGGGACAATAAGGAATCTACTCCTGAACTCATTGTTGCACTAGGTCCTGACTAATTAAAAAATTAATTAATTAAATTAAAAATTAAAAAAAGAATGAAAGTCAAAAGATGACAAATATGAAAAAGGGGTTGAAATATGGGAGAGAACAGGTGAAGGTCCAGCATTCACTTAACAGAAATTCTACAAGGGGAGCAAAGATAGAATGGAGAAGACACAATTTTTGAAAAGAAAATGGCTGAGGATTTTCTCAAAAATAAAAAAAAAATGAATCTTCAGATTCATAAATCACAAGTTTTAAGCAAGATTTTTAAATGTCTAAATTAGACATATTGTAGCAAAACTGATAAACAGCAAAGACAAAATAAAACTGTAAAGTAAGTAGAAAGAAAAGGCAGATTACTAACAAAATTAACAGAAATTATGTTCACAGCAAAACTCAAAGCAAAAATTGGAGAACAGGCAATTGTGAACTATCCTAAATGTTGACCAGAAACCAACGAAACAAACAAACAAACAAATAAACTGACCATCACTCTAGTATTCTATACTGTTTAAACCATTATTCCTGAGTAATAAGAGAATAAAGATATTTGCAAGCAAAGACTCAGATGGCTTATCACTGCATACCCAATGGAAATGACTCCTAAGAGAAAGAGATTACATGTAGAAGAAAAGAGAAGAGATACAAAGAAATAGCAAATGAGGCAAATATAAATGTTTACTATAAAATAATTATGATAAATCGGAGAATATAAAAAGGAGCTAAACTACTGGACAATAATAGATGAGAATGGATGGCAGGGATAGTGGGAGGTCAACATTCTAAGAATCCAGTGTCAATTAGGGGGCAAATTTGACACTATTAAGTCTGGTTTGTAGACTTAAGAGTAAGCATTAGAATGTTTAATCTCTGATGTACCTAGGTGGCTCAGTCGGTTGGCCATCTGACTTTGGCTCAGGTTGTGATCTCCTGGTTTGTGGGTTCAAGTCCTGCAATAGGCTCTGTGCAGACAGTTCAGAGCTTGAAGCCTGCTTTGGATTCTGTGTCTCCCTCTCTCTCTGCCCTCCCCCACTCATGCTCTGTCTTCTCTCTCTCTAAAAAATAAACATTTTTTAAAAATGTAAAAAAAATTTTTTTTAATTTTTTTTAATGTTATCTTTATTTTTGAGACAGAGAGAAACAGCATGAGCAGGGGAGGGTCAGAGAGAGAGGGAGACACAGAATCGGAAGCAGGTTCCAGGCTCTGAGCTGTCAACACAGAGCCGAACGCGGGGCTCGAACTCATCAACCTCAAGATCATGACCTGAGACGAAGTTGGATGCTCAACCAACTGAGCCACCCAGGCGCCCCTAAAAAAAATTTTAAATAGCCAAGATATGGAGGCAACCAAAGTGTCCACCAATAGATAAATGGATAAAGAAAATGTGGTATATACATACACAATGAAATATTACTCAACCATAAAAAAGAATAAGATCTTGCCATTCACATGCCATTCAAATGCTATTCACATGACAAGATAAACCTAGAGGGTACTAACCTAACTGAAATAAGTCAGACTGAGAAAGACACAAACCATATGATTTTCATTTATATCTAAAAAACAAGGTAACAGAAAGCAGAATCCAACCCATAAATAGAGAACAAACTGATGGTTACCAGAGGGACAGGGAGTGGGGGGATGGGCAGAATGAATAAAGGGAGTAGGAGATAGAGGCCTCCAGTTACAGAATGAATAAACCACGAGAATAAAGGTAAAGCATAGGGAATACAGTTAATGTTACTGTGATAGCATTGTACATAACAGAGGGTAGCTACACTTGTGGTGAGCAGAGCATAACATATAGAGGAGTGGAATCACTATGTTGTACACCTGAAACTAATGTAATGTCTTGTGTCAAATATACTCAAAAATGTTTTAACAAAAAGGCAAGAGAAGTGCCAGCCTGGATAAGATGGCACAGAGCCATTTCTCCATGCTTCTCCCACGGGGCACAACTATAAACCCTGGAAATAACAAAAAGCAACCAAGAAGAATTCTCAAAGATGGAAAGAGGAAGGAAAACTGGCTTAGTCCCCCAAACTAGGACTGGAGGCATAGCACAGTGTAGGGCACCTTCTGTCTTCCCAACAGAAGATGACCCAGGCCTAACATTTCTTTCCCAGGCCCCCATCCTCAACTTAGTATGACAAGGTGGCACAAGTAGGCTCATGCTTCCTCTGGTTGGAACAGGAGTCCCTCCAACACTACTGAGCAAACCCAGCACCACCAGCAAGGGGATCAGTCAGGAGCCCCACTGACAGTAGTGGCTGAGGAGGTATTCTCCTTCCTCACCAGGCCTGAGACTCTCCAACCCCAGCCCAGATAGTATCTTGGAGGTACCAGCAAGAATGGCCTGGTTACAAGAAGTAGCCCAGTACAAGAAATCTCTTCATGTCTGGGAGCCTGAGATTGCCCTCCCCTGCAGATGGCCCAGGGGCGGGATGAGGGACAGGGAAGTGTAGGCAAGAAGGCTTCTACCACAACAAACGACCTAGGCAAAGAAGCTTCTTTGTGCCCTTGAGCCAGACTCCCCTCCTTGACAGGGAGACACTGAGACTGCTGGGGGGAACCATGACTATAAGCAGGGACCCCAAATCCTCTTTGTACACATGGGCCTGAGATTCCTCTCCTCACCCCACCCACCTGCAAAGAGGCATGAAGGCAGATGGGTGGCAGGAACAAGAGGTATTCTGCCACAGTTAGTACCCAGCCCTGAAAGCTTCTTCACCTCCCTCTGCAGACAGGAGATCCTACTTTCTGACCCAAAGACATCAAGGTAGCTGGGGGGCATCCACACACACAGTAAGTGCACAGCTCATGAGGTGCTTTCCAACCCTGCCCACAGATGGATCCCACCAGAAAAACACATAGCCAGAGAAACTTCTCTGTCCCCAGGAACTTGAGGCTCCTCTTCCCAATCCCTCAACCTGGACAAACCCCCTACACCCCCAGACAAAGCACCACCTTGTGCCAGCAGGAGCCCCAACAACACCAGATAAATCAGAACAAAATATCACTTCCAAAGTTCTGAAAATTCAACTGCCATTAAAACCACAGCCAACAAAAAGTGGGCCCAGACCTGTGCATAGACATAACTAGATTTAACAGAACCCAAAGTCTCTCAACATAAGAAAAAGTAAAAGTCAAGAAAATCACAACCTGAATGAGAAAAATCACTCACCTGACACCAACACCAAGATGAATCAGATGTTGAAATTATCCAACAAGGATTTTGAACCATATATTAATCATGTTTTTCATATTTAATGATGTTTTGACCTGGCTAGCCAGAAAGAGATTGCACTCCCAGGGCTACCTAATTCCTAAAAATAGTAAGCAACTCACCAGCAAACTTACCCTTCAGATGCAAACCAACCAATCCAGAGTCCATAACCCCAACCTTTATGGAACTGTCACACCAAGGCAATATTTCTCCTACCCTAAGTCAACTGAGAGTCAGGTACCAGACAACTAGGGACAGCCTCTCTTCCCCAGAAACTGCTGGAATTATTCAAAGTAGCCAATCCTAAACTGTTTGCCCTGCCCTGCCCTGCCTTTCTTTCAGAAATCCCCCAAAATGCCATGGCCTATGCCTTCCTTTTGTTACTTCCTGCCTCCTGAACAACACAGGTACTTCCCCACCTCTGTGGCCTTACATGGCATGCCTCTTAGGGAAAGTGTGAGTAACATTAAATTTCTTGCAATGACATCAACCTCTTCATGTCGTCATTCAGTCACCTTTATAAATTAAGACTTGGCACAAAATCAACAATCATAAAAATGCTTCAACAACAAAAAATTACAAACAAGTGAAAAAATTGAAAAATCTCAGTAAATAAATAAAAGTAATTTTAAAAACAAATGGAAACAATAGAATTGAAAAAGCCAATCACGGAAAAAAGGAACAATGGCTAGGCTCAAAAGTAGTGTGAAGATGATAGAAGATAGAATCAGGGAACCTGAAGACAAACTAACATAATTTACAAGATAAAGAATAAAGAAGGAAAATAAACTAGTATAGCCTCAGGGACCTCTGGGGGAAAACAAAAGAGTTAACATTCATTATCATCATGGTCTCAGGGAGAGGAGAAAAGAGATTGAGTTTGAAAGAATATTCAAATCAATAATGGCCAAAAACTTCCCAAATTTGGCAAAAGACACAAACTCACAGATTTAAGAAACTGAAAAAATACCTAGCAAAATAAACCCAAATAAATTCATGCCAAGAGTGCATCATAATTAAATTTCTGAAAACTAAGGACAAGAAGAATCCTGAAAGCAGCTAGAGATGGCATCCGAGATGGCAGTGTAGGTGGGTCCTGGGCTCACCCCCTCCTGTGGACACACCTAACCTATAGGTGCAGATAAATCATTTCCCTCTCCAGAAGATCTGAAGACTAGATGAACTGCTCTCCAAAGGACAAAAGTGATGAGGTTTTTGGGAGTGACAGTGGGGTTTGTGGTGTCTGGAGCCGACAGTCAAGAAAGAATTCTTGAAGACGTCTCCAGGGCAAAAATGTGATTTTATTAAAGCACAGGGACAGGACCTGTGGGTGGGAAGAGTTGCCCCGGGACCATGAGGAGGCTGGGACCATGAGGAGACTGGGGTTGGGGGAGGTAAGTCCAGGGGAAGTTTCCAATGAGATTTTCATAATGCTAAAGAAGACTCCCAGGATCCCGGAGGCCTGGCTATTGTCAAGCTAGGGTTGTTTTTCCTTCTAGCAGAGCATTATCATTAAGACATAGGGAGTTACTCCTGCCTGGGTGGCTCAGTAGGTTGAGCTTCCGACTTTGGTTCACGTCATGATCTCCCAGTTCCTGGGTTTGAGTCCCGTGTCAGGCTCTGTGCTGACGGCTTAAGCCTGGAACCTGGTTCACATTCTGTGTCTCCCTCTCTCTCTGCTTCTCCCCTGTTTATACTCAGTCTCTCAAAAATAAATAAAGATTAAACCAAAACAAAACAAAAAGACATAGGGAGTTACTCTGTCTACCTCCAGTATTTGTCAACGGGCTGCAGTTTATAAGGAAACTTAATTCTACCTGCCTTTTCCTTCTGCCTTTGTTCACCACCTCACTATGGAGGGATGATGGAGACTTAGGTCCTGCAGCACTAAGATCTCTATCAGTTAACCCTTTGTTTTCCCCTTTCCTCTGTTCTTGGGCAGCCAGAGTGCCTGAGGAATATCCCCACATATCCCACCAGGGGGTGGGGGGCTGTTTGTGGCCTGTCAGCTTGCCTTATGCTCCCTCATCAAAAAGGACACATCAAGAGGTGTAGCAGACCAGGCACCTGGATGGCTCAGTCAGCTGAGCGTCCAACTCTGGATTTCAGTTCAGGTCATAATCTCACCAGTCTGTGGGTTCGAGCCCTGCATGGGGCTCTGAGCTGACAACAAGGAGCCTGCTTGGGTTTCTCCCTCCTTCTCTCTCTGACCCTCCCCTGCTGCTCTCTTGCTGACAACACCCTCTCCAGCCCAGCCCCTCTCCACTCCAACCCCCATGCCCATGTGCCCTGTGGCTCCCTCACATCCTGGCAGGTCTGTCCTGAGAGTCCCTGTGCCCCAGATTACCAGCTCCAGGCCTTACAGGACCATCCCTCTGCCTAGACCTCTGTCCTGCCCTCCAGATGCTCCCATAGGACATTCAGGAGAAATCCCACACCTCACACAGCACACTCCCAACGTCTCTGCCCCCGTCCTACCCAGAGGCCCCAGGATGAGGCCCAGGATCCTGGTCAGGGATCACTCCTCCATCCTCCAGCCAACCCTCAGCAAGTCCTACAAGGGTCACTTGACAACAAATCTCCAATTATTCCAAGGTTTGGCCTCCACCACACAGCTGCCAGCTCCTCCCAGCGCTTCTCCAAGTTCTCTGTCCCCAGAGCCACCCTGCTAAAGCCACTCATGGCTCCGCCATAGTCTGGAAACCCAGCATAACCCCTGCCCTCCAATGCAGCCCCTCCCAGCACTGTGCAGCACCCACTAAGTTGGGGTGGTTGCTCCACAAGGCAACAACCTGGTCTCTCTAGTCTCATGCCCCAGTGCCTAGCACTGAGCAGAGCCCAGTGTGTGTTGAGTGCATGGGTGGTGTACTCTGGCCTAAAATAGAGGGGAAGACTTGAGTGAGTCTGGCAGGGACTGTGGGCATAGCCTCGGGGCAGGGTGGGGGGGCATTCAGGAGGCACACTGCCCTTTCATGTGGAGGAAGCAGCAACCACAAGGCTGGACAGGGCCTGAGACAGGGCCTACAGTGGCAGGACAGACAGGGCCTAACTGTGTAGACTAGACCTGTATGGAGGGTCCTCAGGGCCTGGGAGGCCCAGGCCAGGGCTCACAGATGGACTCAAAGCTTGGAGTTTGCAGAAGCTTTGTGGAGGGAGGGCCAGCATGAGAAAGGCACCTTGGGAGGAGTGAGAGTTGGGCATGAACCTCACATCCTTCATGACAGCCTACATGGTGCTGGGGGCTGTCCTTGTCCCCATTACACAGACACTACCAGATTCCCCTCCTCAGGGCCTATGTGGCTCACCCTGGGGTGTTAGGAAAGGACAGGGAAACACTCTCCACCTGGACAGTCTTGGAGTGACTGACATTCAGCAAGCCCCTTCTCCTCTAGGGACGGCACCTAAGGCCTCCTCAGCCCCGAAACACTGGAGACAGAAGATGGGAACATGGAGCACTGGCCTCAGTCCAGGGGAGTGAGCAGGGAGCGGGAATGTGAGTACAGGGGCTCTGTTTCTGCAGTCAGACCCACACCACGATCCAAGCATGTCTTCTTTGGGGCTAAGTGTGGGAGCCCTGGGAGACAGGGCAGACCTGGGAGGGGTTGACAGCAGAGACATTCCTGAGGCTGCTCTGACACCCAGTGGTGATTCTCAGAACCAGCTGCTGCAAGGAGGAAGTGTAGCTGCTCCCCAGCAGAGAAGTGGGACAGGGGGCAGAGAAAGGCAGAGAAGGGGTGGGGTGGGAGAGACTGAGGGAAGGACAGAAAGAGAGAAGGAGAGAGTGGGTGGGAGAGGGTGGGAGGAGGAAGTCTATTTTAGGCCAATGGTTCTCAAGACTTGAACTTGCAGTGGAATCAACTTGAGGGCTGAGTTGCTGATTCAGGTCTGGGCTGAGCCAGAGTTTGCATTTCTTTTTTTTTTTTTCTTTTCTTTTTTTTTTTTTCTAAGTTTATTTATTTTGAGAGAGAGCATGAGTAAGGGTGGGGCAGAGAGAGGGAGAGACCAAATCCCAAACAGGCCCCGTGTTGGCAGCTCAGAGCCCGACATGGGGCTCAAACTCCCAAACCGTAAGATCATGACCTGAGTCAAAATCCAGAGTCAGATGCTTAACTGACTGAGCTACTCTCAGGTGCCCGTAGAGTCTGCATTTCCAGTAGATTTCTGGGGGAGGGGGGCTGCTGGTGGTCTGAGACCACACTCACAGAACCACTCGTTTAGGAAAGGAATGGAGGGGAAGAGAAGGAACATCTGGGCTCCTGCTATGTGTCTGGGGGCTGGTTCTGTCATTATTATACTTAGACTTGGGGAAGCCCCCAAAGTCCTTCCCACGGTCCTTCCTTCACATCTGCCTTGTACCTGCCACCCCCATCGTGGCATGAGAGGCGGCTCCTGGGAACTGGGATGAACAGCCTGTGGGTATGGGGACCATACCCACACCTTCCTGCAAGGATCCAAGGCCTCAGCCTCCCACTGTGTTTGGCACACATTCTCTGTGCCCATGACATGCTCACCTGGCCTCTTGACAATCACCAGAAGAACCAGGTAGGGCCCTGCCTGGTTGGCTGCTCAGGAGAGCCCAAGGCTCACTGCCCACTAGGGGAATGGCCCTGCTTAATTAAGGAATGTCATCTGGATGACTAGGGCTCGGGGCAGGGGGGGCAGGGGGTGCCTCTGACCTGACTTACCACTGGCCAGGTAGAGGAACAGCCAGAGAGCCATGCAAAGTGTACCAAACACTGCCTCCCACTGTGTCACTCTCCTCCTTGCTGTTTTCACCCGGAAGGGGCAGAAAATCTCCCTAGGCACAGCAAGGATGGAAGGGAGGTGCCCCTGGCAGAGAAGAGAGGAAGGCATAAGTGTTCTGGAGAGACAGGGCTTGGGGACCCTGGGACTGGGGCATTGAGGCTGGAAGGAGTACCCTGGGGTTTGGTGAAAATGAAGACTCCAGTCTACCCTGAACCCCTCTGGCCTTTCCGGACTTGAGCCCCAGGGATATGCACTTGTTATCAGTACCTGGGCTCTACAGTTTGGACGAGAACACTCATGTTCCTGAGCCAATTCATGCCACACACCATACCCCAGGTGAGGCAGAGAGGTCTGTTCCTCCCAGTGATTGAGGAGACAAGGTAAGTCACACAGAAGCAAGCAAAAATGTAAAACTCTCTCAGCGAAGGGAGGAGGAACAATCAGGGGCAATGATGTAATCTGCCACAAAGCCCACTATTTGGTGTGATAAATGAGTTTAAGGTATTAAAGAACAAATGAGTGAAATGACCACATTCCTTGCTGGGAAGGGGGACTCTTCTCCCCTAGGCCCCAAGCTGCCTGTCAACTGGGGAGTAGGGAAAGAAATAATTGAACAAGAACAAAATCTGTGAGCAATGATGTTTGTGTTGTATGAACCAACAATTTACATGTAATTTGCAACCACCTACTGTACGAATCAGTAAATACTATGCAACTGAGGGTTAATATAAACTGATTTCCATTGAGTGTCAAGGATAGCTGGCCATTGTTATCTGCCATTCACTGGATGTTCATTGGCAACTGTCATCAGAACAGATTGCTCCTGAACTCGGACTACACTGTGTAGCTAGGGTCGTGTGACTAGCTCTTACCACTGGAATGTCTAAAGTTTGAGCACCACTGACAAGCTGAAGAATGGGTAGATCTTCACCACCTTTCTGTTCCATTTGGCATCCACGAAGGACTCCAAGACAACCAGTGTGGTCCCTAAATGATAGCCTGGGGAAATCAACCACAGGACTAGGAGTTGAACAGTAAAGCATTCAGCACTCAGCTCCTGAGATCTCAAGTGGCTTATCACAGCAGTCAGCCTCTGCATACAGTGACACAGACTCCCACTTCCAGGTCTTATGCTCCAGAGAAGCTTATCATCCATGAGTTCCACAGAGCCAACAGGAACACAACCCCTTCAAGAGCCCCACACTGGGATGAGAAACTTTTGAACAATATCCTTCATTATAGCATTGTTAGCAATAGCAAAAGTCAAATGGGTACTGGATGGAATTATAGGATAAATCAAATGAATGAGGAAGTTCTTTAAGTACTACATGGAAACACCTCAGATATGTTAAGTCGGGGAAAAGAAGAAAAGAGCTTTCATACATCAGTTTTCAAGGTATGATCCAAGGACTCCTTAGGGTACCCAAGACCCTTTCAGGGGGTCTGCTCAGTCCTCCCTTTCCAACTACATGTCTATGTGCAGCCATATTTCCTTCTATGCCTCAACTAACAAATCAAATCAGACCGAACACAGAAACATACAGGAGAATCCAGCTGGTTTCTATTAAACCAGATGCTAAAGAAATATCTTCAAATGTGAAAATGCTTTGCCTCAGATTTTGGTTTGGAAAATAATTTTTGTAAATTCTGTTATAGCTTTTAAGTTTCTAATTGTCTCAATTTTATTTCATAATATGGAAAATATTGATAAATATAACTCATGTTTAAAAGCTCTTTGGAGGCCTTAAAAATTTAATAGTGTAAAAGGATCCTGCGACTAAAGTGTCTGGGTACCACTGGTGTATATATCAACCTCTGTGTAAAAAGGGGAGAAAAATAAGAATATTTTTTGTACTAGACTATATATGCATGAAGGATAACATGAAAGATAAACCTTCATGAGAGAACCTCTCTTCTCAAGAGAGGGTAGGAAATGGGCAGATGGATAACCCATTACTAAATCTTTGTTTTTAAAAAAAATTCTGGTGCTATGTATAACTTACTCAAAAAAATTTTATACAGCTGGAGGCAGCAGGGGTCAGCATGACAGAAGACGATAAAGTCAAGCTGGAGAGGGAAAGGGCTGTGGTCTGTGTGTGGAGTGTCTACCCTTCTCCACACCCAGAAAGTGTCTCCTGGCAAAATACTGGAGGATTGCTCTCTAAAGAAATGAAACCAAGAGACTCAAAGTTTCTGGTATAAATAAAACTCCTCATCTTAAACTGTAACACGCAACCACACATCACCATTTAATGAAAGTTTGCAATAGGTGAGGTAAACAGAAAAACTAGCCCAGAGGAAACTGTGGTAATTCAGGATCTAGAGATTTAATTTGCGGATGGGGAAAGGGAAAAAAAAATACACAGTCATGCAACCAAAGACATGTAGTTGGAAGAAGTTACTGAATCTGCACTGCCAAGTGGATCTGGTTCAGGATGATCAGTTTTCTCATAGTCATCTTACAAGTATTACTACACATGCCATCCATATGTCCCTGTGGAAATTACACCTTTATAGGACATGGCATAAGGAAAAAGAATATGCTTTCATATCAGATATAAACCCATTTCACTTACTACCTGTGTGCTCCTGAGAAAAATATTTAACTTCTGAGCCTGTTTCATCCAGTGTAACCTGGACAATAGTGCCTTATAGAGTTACTGTAAGAATCTAATGAGTCATTCTTTTCTGATGTGATAATACATTCCCCAGCACTCAGGGATTTCTAAGTGCCATTCTTTTTTTTTTAATCTCTTTTTAATGTTTATTTATTTCTGAGAGACAGAAAGGCAGAGCACGTGTGGGGGAGGGGCAGAGAGCAAGGGAGACACAGAATCCAAAGTAGGTTCCAGGGTCCAAGCTGTCAGCACAGAGCCCTATGCGGGGCTCCAAATCATGAACCATGAGATCATGACCTGAGCCAAAGTCAGACACTTAACCAACTGAGCCACCCGGGCGCCCCACTCAGTAACTGCCATTCTTATTGCCCATGATGTAGCAGAAAAAACTGACAGTGTGTTACTATAATTTTTTTAAAAAATGGATTGGTAGTTGCCAGAAGTGGGGGTGGATAGTGGGAGAAATAGGTAAGCTGGGTTTTATTTAGTTTAACTAAATTTAATTTAAAAAAACAGAAGTCACAATGCAACCTGCTTTAAGGTTAACCATTTAATGTATTAACATTTTCACTTATAAACATACAATTTGCATATACAGGGAAAATAGGTTCTGTGGACACAAGAGATTATGAGAGGGAAGCAATCAGAAAACAGATCAATTCTGGGGGGGGGGGGAGAAATGGAACTGCATTCCATGCCTGTGTCTACATAAACTTGGGAAGGAGAAAGAAAAATGAAACAGGATCATAACTGATGTAGAAAATAAACTTAGGCCATTCGTCTCAACCATGGTTGAGACCAGTGTCTTGGGTCCAGGTCTGGCCTGTTTCAGGATGATCATCTGAAACACAGCCACTGGTCTTTCTTTTCTCCTTACTATCTAAGACTCTGAAGTTCACTCCAGTAACCAAAAAACAATCAGCTTGGCATGTGTGCAATGTCAGTGGGCAACTTCTTCCACACATGAAAGTGAGAAAAGCTTACTCACACCTGAACAAGTTCCTTCCACCTCATCTAACTTTTTTTGATTTAGGATTACCTAAATTGAGGCAATCACAAAGCTGGCATCTACAGAAACTGGACCAAGGAAATGAAGTATCTCAGCCCATCTTTATACCTACTATGCATTTCCTAACAGCATCAAGTCACTGGCAACACTGAATTTCCAGGTTCAACTGTGGCTGCCCAATGGGGCTGGCCAACAGAGTGCACACACATGTGCCCAAGCTTCAGTTTACACCTGCCCCTTCAGTCAGAGGGGAGACTCTGCTTCCCAGGCATTTCAGCAACATAACTCAGTACCCTGTGGTTCCAGGAACTCCAAGTTCAAAATCAATACCCCAATACCACATTAAAAACTGTTTAATATTTTATTAGTAAAGCATACAGCTCTTAATAATGACTATCATCTAAACAAAGCCATTCTTACTACAAAGGATGTAAAATCATAAGAGCAACATTTTTAATCATCAAAACCAACCTTGTCACAAATCACAGTTGGCAATTTTCCACTGTCTCAAATATCCAAAGGGGTGACAGTCAAGTGCACCTCCTTTCAACTAGAAACAGACTCTACAGTGTAAGTTCAGCAGAACTGCCCAGGAAAACAGACCTGACATCAAGGTCGTTTGGCAGATGGCTTCATATGGACATCTATTTAAGTCTGCTCAGAGATGGAGTCAGTTGACCTATGAAACAAGTTATGTATGTAACTGACCACAGAAAATAAAAACAGAGTTTGTGCTACTAGGGAGTGTATTTTGGAGTGCCAGCGTAGGGACTGTCACTGTGCTAAACTGCCTTGGTGGAAGTACATTTTTTAAAGCTTGCGGGACAGAAGACTGGACTAATTTTGGGCTTTACAAATTCATATAAAGAAATAACAGGGGCGCCTGGGTGGCTCGGTCGGTTGAGCGTCCGACTTCGGCTCAGGTCATGATCTCACGGTCAGTGAGTTCGAGCCCCACGTCAGGCTCTGTGCTGACCGCTCAGAGCCTGGAGCCTGTTTCGGATTCTGTGTCTCCCTCTCTCTGACCCTCCCCTGTTCATGCTCTGTCTCTCTCTGTCTCAAAAATAAATAAACGTTTAAAAAAAAAAAAAAAAAAAGAAATAACAGAAGTGTAGGATTATGGGTTTTCCAGAGCTTCACACATAGCTGGGGCTCAAAATTACATGGTTTAAGCTTCTGTGTCAGGAATAAAAACAAAGCCCATGTCCTGGTCAAGCTGAGTAATACCTTGACAGAAGGTTATTCATGTTCTTAGGCAATCATTTCCCATCTGTAACCTGAGTCTCCCCAACAGCCATGGTCCCAAGAGCCCCCACTATCCATCACCAGGGCTCCATGAACCCCAGAGCTTGGGGGACAATCACAGTGCCCCAGTCCTGCACAAAGCAGGACACCTGCTCTTCAGAAGGACAGAAGAGAGGAAAAGAGCACCCTCTGCACAGTGTGATCCCCAGAGGCCTGACACAGTCACACTGTAAGTATGGCTCTCATTCCATTTCCTCACCACTCTTAATACCACTTTCTCAACAAGTAGCAAAATAAGCTATAAGTAGGCTGATGTGGCAATAAAAATATCCAAAGCAGACACTAAAAACATAGGGTCTTCTCTGAATAAAGCACATCTACCTCCACATACTTCAAACTGTTTTGGCTTCTTCAAGTTTTAAAGGATAAAACTTTGAGGCTCAAGCCAATTCCTAATATGGGATATTTTCCAAGGATCATACCAAAAGAACAAAGAATAAAATGAAGAAGCATCATTTTAAGAGGAAGTGGGGAGGAAGGTGGGGAGGGAGGGAGGAGGGCGGGGAGGGGGGCTGACCCTACCCCATCATCCTGAGCAGTCAGCCTTGCTGGCCCCAGAGGTCCTGGGGATACCACCCCACTGCCTCAGGGAAGTTCCTGGTTGCTTACCAGTCCACAACTCCTGAAGTTACATGCAGCCAGCTCTGATCCAAGGCTTCAAAGTTCAATGTTACACAGAAAGAAGATGCAGTTCTCCTTGCCACATTGCTCACTCATACATCACCATATATAAACAGAACACTAAATTATCCCTTAAGCACTATACCTAACTCTGAAAAGAAAATGCCATTCTAAATAGGTATGTCCAAAATAAGGTATTCCAAGAGTTCTAGAATGAAACTCCTGGAATGAGCCAGTGCCCCAGAGATTCCATGTTTTAGCTAAACACAAATCAGAAGCCTTCTCTACAGTACGTGTATGGATTAGTTAGAACTATGATGTCATCACTTTCAAAAGAACAATTAAACTATTATTAAAAACATTTATCACCAACAGAAATGCCCTGCAAATTATATTATTGCACACAGGGTATCAGAAGCTATGCACATCCAGATCTGAAGGACTCTAGAAGACCCAGAACAGAGACCCTAAGGCCATGCCAGTGGCTGCTCCGGCCAGCATGCCCAGTGCCAGATCACTGTCGCTGTCTCGATACCGCTCCCGAATGATGATCTGGTTGGCAGGCTGTTGTCCATAAAGTCCTAAAAAAGAAGTGAAAAAGCAGATGCTGTGAGGAGCAGTTTGTGAAGTCCAACATTCCCTCATAAAGACAGTGTGCCCTGAAGTGGCAAAGGTCACATCTCCCTGCATGTGCATCCCTCCCCTACAGTGCTATCTTCCTCTCAACAGGTGTGTGGAGTCGCTGAGTGGGTGCTCCCCGGCTCTCCCCCAGAACAGGCCACGGTGACTGTCTCTAAGACTGCAGTAAGAGGAAACCAAGGTGCTCAACTTTCCAAGGTCCAAACCCCCAAAAGCTGCAAATAGCAGGGTCCTAGTGCAGCTGTAAGCTCCAGTCCCCAATGTCCACTTCTCCCCCAAACACTGCAAACAGCAGGATCCTACTGCAGCTGTAAGCTCCTATCTCCAGTGTCCACTTCTGCCCTCCCCCAAACGCTGCAAACAGCAGGATCCTAATGCAGCTGTAAGCTCTGGTCTCCAATGTCCACTTCTGCCCTCCCCCAAACGCTGCAAACAGCCAGGGTCCTAGTGCAGCTGTAAGCTCCAATCCCCAATGACCACTTCTGCCCTCCCCAAATGCTACAAACATCAGGGTCCTAGTGCAGCTGTAAGCTCCAGTCCCCAATGTCCACTTCTGCCCTCCCCCAAACACTGCAAACAGCAGGATCCTAATGCAGCTGTAAGCTCCAGTCTCCAATGTCCACTTCTCCCCTCCAGTCACACTTATTAGGATGACAGGTAGATACAGGAGAGCATGGGAGATACACAGAGCCTGCATTGTGAGAGGCAAGAATCTCCACCTAAAGCTGAAAATGAAAAATCCATTTAAAAGCTAATTAGCTTCTTGATATTCATGTAAACCATTTTTAAATTAGACCTTAAATCTGCTAATAAAACTTGCTCATTTTTAATCATAGGTCTTTATGGGGGAAAATACTTACGTTAAGGGGAAAACTTCTAAAAGCAAACTTTAAACAACTTTAATATTTAATTTGCATGACTAAAGTTTACAACTGGAAATGTACTATTTGTTCTGTTCTATACTTCACAGCTATACTATCTAACAGCTAATTAGCTTTAAAATTACTCAAATATAAATAATGTTAACTTCCCTCCCTGACCTGCTGTTCCCTTAACAGTTCAACCCTAAGGAAGCAAGAAACTAATACAACAGTAATGTGTATATGTAGATGAAAACCAACAGCAAAATAAAGGCTAACATTTAGAAGTCCTTAGTACTCTAAGCAATTACAGTACTACAAGCATTTACATGTACTGACTCACTTAATACTAACAACCCTATGAGTTGAGTTTATTATTATACCCATTTTACAGATGGGCAAAAGTGAGGCACACAGGGGTTAATGGCAATAAAGGCATGCAAACCTAGGCACTCAGGCTACAAGTGTGCACTCATAAACCACTAATACCTCAAATATGATGGAGGAGAAGAGAAGAGAAAAGAAAAAACACCAAAGCTGCACGGTAGAATGACACCACTATAAACAAAGGGCTGATCAAGTACAGGTAACAGCACTGGAAGCAAACAATGTTTTATGCAATGTTTACCTTTCAAAATTGGTAAGCTAGTAGTATTTACTTTCACTGCCTTGAAATTTAAAAGTTTTCAATTAGGCAAATGGAACTATGAAATGTAGGATAGTAGGAACTTGCAAGCTGACTTAATTAGAAGATCCCTTGGACAATCTAAATCTACATTCCCTCAGTAGATCACATCAAGGGCCTCCTGCACTACATGACCAGGAGAGACCTCTCCTGCAGCTCCTGCTTGCCTCTGCTCCTACCAGGAAGAGAAATCCTTACCCAAGTCAGCTGAGGACATTTCTAAGTTGTACATACTGTAGTTACCTAACTTAACTAAGCTTTACATAAATGGTCAAAATGTGAATGTGAAATAGGCAGCTATTGCTTCCAGGATAACTAAGTTCGATACTTTAGGGTGGACTGAATAAAGGCAGGTAACTCACAAATTACTATCAGAGCAAGGAAATGAGTAAACTAAAAAACTAAAAAAAGAATTTTAAAACCTAGACTTGTTTGTACTTACCAAGGGAAACCGCGATGCGGTGATATGTCATGAGCACAGTGTTTACAAGACAAGAAAACTCCAACCAAAGGAGCCAATGCAAAGCAAAATCCTAGAGCCCATGTCAAAAGACAGCCCATGAGCACAGTGTTTACATGACAAGAAAACTCCAACCAAAGGAGCCAATGCAAAGCAAAATCCTAGAGCCCATGTCAAAAGATAGCTGAACACTGTCCACTAACACAGGTAAATTAAAACAGAACACTCATAGTGTGTACACAGCACCCTTTGTACTTTTTTAATTGGCTGACTGACCACTGGCTCCAATCATATTAAATAGAAGGCCTTGGGGCACCTGGGTGGCTCAGTCAGTTAAGCGTCTGACTTCAGCTCATGTCATGATCTCACAGTTCGTGGGTTCGAGCCCCGCGTCCGGCTCTGTGCCAACAGCTCAGAACCTGTAGCCTGCTTCGGATTCTGTGTCTCCCTCTCTCTCTGCCCCTCCCCTGCTTGTGCTCTCTCTTTCTCTCTCAAAAATAAACATTAAAAAAAAAAATTTTTTTTTTTTTTTTAAAGAGAGAAGGCCTTTACCCTGCTATATGCATGACTATGGTGTCTAAAGACCACATAATGTCATGAAGCTGGCCAAGCACTGGGGTATCCAGAAAGGCACTGAGAAGCTCCAATCTGGTCATCAGGACAAGGCTACTGGGGGATGACCACAAACTCAACTCACCCTCTCCACAGCAAGTATGCCTGCTAGATGGGTCACAACGCTAATGCTGAATGCCCACCTACTTCTTGACTCTGCCCTCTGCAGCAAGTAAATTGAGGGTGCTCATGAGAGGGCTATCTCTTTTTCTATGAAGAAAGGCAAGAGCAAGTAAAGAATCCCATTTACAGAAATTCCCTTTACTAGCACTTCTGCAAAACATCTGATCTTCTATACAGTAAGAAACAGCTGAGATTACCCCAGTCAGAGGTCTGGGGGCTGAGTAAGAAAGAAGTTCGCTCTCATGGCATGGTAGGCTAGGGCTTAAAACCCACCAACTGCAAGACAAACAGGCAAAGAGATCAAGTTTGTAAACAATTATACCATGTTTATCTCTGCCAGTCAGCAGAAAAATGTAAACTAAAGCAACCTAAGGATCCACTTTAGACCCAAGGAGGGTATCAAAACTTTTAGAGCTAATAACAATAAGCAGTCTTTCAGGACAGCTGAGAAACCAGTGCTTCAGGAACTTCCTAGAAGTGGTAGAAACTGGCAAATTTTACCAACACTGAAGAATATCTTCATTTTTGCCAATGTGATCAGCAGAAACGGTATCTCATTTCAATTTGCATTTCTTTATTAGTGAAGTTGAATTTTTTGTTATTAGTCATTTGCCTTTCTTCTCATGTAAATGGTCTCTGGCCTCAGTTGGACCAGTCTTAAATTATTCCCTTTTCAAACTCAGTCCATCATTGATTCCTCCCCACCAGGCTACATCTCCAATTCTATCATTGAAGTAGTAGAAAAAAATAAAAGTTCCTTTAAAGAAAAAAAAAAAAGAAAGAAGAAAAAAAACCATAATGCTAAGTGAAATAAACCAATTACAAAAATACACATACTATAGGATTCCACTTATATGAAATGTCTAAAGTATCCAAATTCACAGAAAAATAAAGTATAATAGTGGTTATCAGGGGCTGGGAGGAAGGAAAAGGGAAGTTGTTGTTTAACGAGTACAGTTTCAATATGGGAAGATGAAAAATTCTGGAAATCTGATGCACAACAATGTGAATGTACTGTACACTACTGAACTGTACAATTAAATGTACACTACTGAACTGTACAATTAAAATGGTTTTTAAAAAAGTAAATTTTATGGTACTTGTTTTTTTTTTACCATAATTAAAAATAATAACAATAGATTTTCTTCAAAAAAAGAAAGAAAGAAACTGGCAAACTGTTCTGAGAATCAACTGGGTAAATGGTATCAAGATTTGGGCGCCTGGGTGGCTCAGTCGGTTAAGCGTCTGACTTCAGCTCAGGTCATGATCTCGCAGTTCGTGAGTTCGAGCCCCGCGTCGAGCTCTGTGCTGACAGCTCAGAGCCTGGAGACTGCTTCAGATTCTGTGTCTCCCTCTCTCTGCCCTTCCCCTGCTCATGCTCTGTCTCTCTCTGTGTCTCAAAAATGAATAAACATTTAAAAAAAATTAAATAAATGGTATTAAGATTTACTGTAATACTGTCAGATGAAAGGATACAGTGTGGATTTCCCTCAAAACAATCCAGAGATGACAGGAGATGGAGGTGAAACAAAATTAGGCATGATATGCTAGCTGAAGGTGGTAATGGACAAATGACAGTTCATTACACTATTGTCCATACTTCTGCATGTTTGAGAAGCTTTCTAAATTTCAATGGTATCAAAAGAAAAATAAATGTCTATGCCCTTTAACACATTAACTTAATACACAGAAATGAAAAATGTATTCTAAGATTTAACAGGAATGAAAAAGAAAATCATTAGACATGTTCAAAGCAACATTTATGACTGCAAACAGGAAAAAGTAAACAGTTAATACTAGAAGATCACCCAATATAATATGCAGTCATTAAAAATACTTATGGAAATTATGTAGCACTCAGAATACACAGAATTGTAAAATGAGAAAAGAAATGCAAAAGGTGATATAAGATTTCAATGACAAAAATTTATTTTGTATGGGGAAAGTAATTCAAACAAAAATAGTTGTGCTAAGATCACAGGGCCAACAAATACTTCATTTTTTAGCATCATCATTTTATTAGTTTTCAATTTAACATGAAAAAAAGTCAAAAAGTCACAGTCCATGCTAGTTGAGTGAACTACATCAGATTGCAGGAACAGATAAGCAGAGAACCTCTCATACTGGATGCTCACCTATGAGACACCAAAGTAACCACCACTAATTAGCAGGATACTTTGAGTCAGGGGGCGGCAGCCCTGGGCCTCTCTGGGAGATTAGCATCAGTGACCACTTACCTCTCTGGCAACAGATTCTTCTTCCACTGCCGTGGTAAGACACTGCACTAGGTTTGTTCACAGCGCCCTCAGATTCAGATTCCCAACTGCTCTATGGGCTCAGGACTCTTGTAAGCTATTTGCCAGCTTCATTCACTTATACATTGATCCGATATGCCATGCCCACTGCAACCGCCTCTGCCTGACTTCCCTTCTCTGGGCTTCTGGGTGTGGCCTTGTTCTTCGGTTCATCAACCACATGATGGGGGCTCTTGGGCCCCCTCATCCTGACTGTAGGCTCTGGCCTCACAGCCAGCACTCTCCTGCACCTCCACCTTAGACCTCCCACTGCCCAAACTGCACCCAGGACTTGATGCTACCTACACAGGCCAGTTACTCACAACTACAATTTTCCTCAGGTAAGGTGAAAAATGGAAGTGCATCAAAAGCCTGGAATAAATGTAAGAACCTTCCAGGCCTTTATTTCACTTGCAAAATGGAGTATCGCCTCAGTAGTGATAATATTTGAAGGATGTTACCAGAAGAGAAAAAACAGGAGAAAGTTATCGTTTAAAATGGGATATAAGTGAATACCAGTAGGTACAAATTCTCTCCTTGGGAATAAATCTGGATACAACAGTGAAGTTTTAACAAGCCTACTCTGGGGCACCTGGGTGGCTCAGTCAGTTAACCGTCCGACTTCGGCTCAGGTCATGATCTTGTGGTTTGTGAGTTCGAGCCCTGCGTCAGGCTCTGTGCTGACAGCTTGGAGCCTGGAGCCTGCTTCAGATTCTGTGTCTCCTTCTCTCTCTGCCCCTCCCCCAAAAATAAATAAATGTAAAAATTTTTTTTAAATAAAAAAAAAAAAAAAACACAAGCCTACTCCAACTTTATAAGACAACGTAAAAATACATAACTTTTTTTTTTTTTTAAAGCATAGTAGAATCATTTGTGGTCTATAACCAGAAGCACTGCTCACTTATCCTTAAACTAAGAAATACAATTCCTTCAGGCCTCACAGATCCACCCAGTAAATGAAGAGAAATAAGGAATGGAAGGTGGGCGTGGGGTACCTGCATACGGGTACTGGTAGGGTACAGCATAAGCCTGTCCACTTGCAGCATAGACAACTTGAGTTCCTGGAGGGTACGCACCACTGTATGGACCATAGCCATATGCCTGCTGAAAAGAAATAGGCCCATCAGAAATACAATTTCGAAGTTCAGCATCCACTCATAATAAAAATCACCAACAAAGCAGGTGGAGAGGGAATGTACCTCCACATAATAAAGGCCATATGCAACAAGCCCACAGGACATCATAAACAACAGTGTAAAGTTAAAAGCTTTCCTCTAAGATCAGAAACAAGACAATACGGTGCCTGCCCACTCTTACTACTTTTATTCAACATCATAATGAAATTTTATTGTGTTTCACTTCACTGCACTTTGCAGATACTGTGTTTTTACACATGGGAGGTTTGTGGCAACCCTACATGGACCACGTCTATTGGCACAATTTTTCCAACAGCATTTGTTCACTTCATGTCTCTGTGTCACATTTTGCTAATTCTCACAATATTTCAAACTTTTTCATTATTAATATCTTTCTTTTTTTGAGAGAGAGCAAGCAAGCGAGCATACAAGCAGGGGAGCAGGGCAGAGGGAGGGAGTGGGGGGGGAGAGGGGGAGAGGGAGAGAGGGAGAGGGGGAGAGGGGGAGAGGGGGAGACAGGGAGAAGAGGAGAGGGGGAGAGGGGGAGAGGAGGAGAGGAGGAGAGGAGGAGAGGAGGAGAGGAGGAGAGGGGGAGGGGGGGAGACAATCTTAAGCAGGCTCCACACTCAGCACAGAGCCCACCACAAGGCTCAATCCCATGACCCTGGGATCATGACCTGAACCGAAATCAAGAGTCAGACATTCAAATGACTAAGCCACCCAAGTGCCCCGTTCATTATTATATTTGTTACAGCAATCTGTGATCAGTGATCTTTGATATTACTATTATAACTGTTTTGGGGTGTCACAAACCACACCATATAAATGGGCAAACTTAATAGATAAATCGTGTGTTCTGCTTGCTCCACCAACCACTAGTTCCTATCTCTCTCCCTCTCAGGTCCCCTATTCCCTAAAACACAACAATATTAAAATGAGGCTAATTTAGAAGAACCCTACAACGGTCTCTAAGTGCTCAGGTGAGAGGAAGAGTCGCAAATCTCTCGCTTTAAATCAAAAGCTAGAAAGGATTCAGCTCAGTGAGGAAGGCATGTTGAACACTGAGACAGGCCAAAAGCTGGGCCTCTTGTACCAAACAGCCAGGTTGTGAGTGCAAAGGAAAAGTTCTTGAAGGAAATTAAAAGCACTACTCCAGTGAACATACAAATGGTGAGAAAACAGAACAGTCTTATAGCTGATACAGAGAACGTATGAGTGGTCTGGGTAGAAGATCAGCCAAACCCTAATCCAGAGGAAGGCCCTGACTCTCTTCAATTCTGTGAACGCTGAAAGAGGGAAAGAAGCTGCAGAACAAAGTATGAAGCTAAGAGAGGTTGGTTCATGAGGTTTAAGAAAAGAAACCAGCTTTATAACATAAAAGGGCAAGGTAAAGCAGCAAGAGCTGATGTAGAAGCTGCAACAAGTTACCCAGAAGACGGCAGCTAAGATCATTTATGAAGGTGGCTACACCTAACAAGAGATTTTCAGTGCAGATGAAACAGCCTTCTATTGGAAGAAGATATTATCAAGGATTTTCATAGCTACAGATGAGAAGTCAATGCCTGGCTTCAAAGGACAAGTGGACTCCCTTGTTAGGGGTTAATGCAGCTGGCAACTTTAAGTTGAGGCCAATGCTCATTTATCAGAGTTTCTGCTCTGACCATACTTTTTTTTTTTTTTTTTTACCTCCTGATGTTTTAGTATTCTCAGTTGTCCAAAAACAGAATAGAAATGTCAGAGAAAAAGAATCAGTAAACGTACTATAAAGTGGAATAGAGAGGAAAATATATTGAAGAAAAGAAGGTGCACATGGGTGGCTCAGTCAGTTAAGTGTCCAACTTCAGCTCAGGTCATGATTTCATGGTCCATGGGTTCGAGCCCCGCGTCAGGCTCTGTGTTGACAGCTCAGGGCCTGCAGCCTGCTTCAGATTCTGTCTCCAGCCCTCTCTGCCCCTCCCCTGCTTATGCTCTGTCTCTAAAATAAATAAACATTAAAAAAAATTTTTTTTAATAAAAAGAAAATGAACAGAATCTGAGACATGTGGGACATCTAACATCCATATCATTAGTTTCAAAAGGAAAAGGGGTGGGGCTGAAAAAAACATTCCAGAAATAATGGCCTAAATTTTCCCAAATTTAGCAAGAAACAAAAAGACAGTGAACGCCAAATAGGATAACGCCCCCAAAATCCATACCAACATACTATAGTCAAACTTCTGAAAACTAAGGACAATGAAAATAGCAAGAAACAAACAATGCATTACCTACATGGGGGGAAATGTAAATGATAGCAGATTTCTCCTCAGAAACCATGTAGACCAAAGGAAATAGCACACACTTGACAAATGCTGGAAGAAATGTCAACTCAGAATTCTACACTAGTGAAAATATCCCTCAGAAATAAAGAAAAAAATCAAGACATTCTCAGATGAAGAACTGAGAATCTGTTGCCAACAGAGCTACTATCCTAAGAGAATGGCAAAAAAAGAATTTCACTGAACAAAATGTAAACAATAAAAGAAAGAACCCTAAAACATCAGGAGGTAAAAAAAGAAAAAAAAAATAGGTACAGAGCAGAAATACATGTAAATAAAAACTTTCCTTCACAGCTTGACTTTTCTAACAAGTCTGACAGCTGAAGCAAAATTTCTAACACCATCTGATGTGGTTCTCATATATAAAAGAAACGTGAACACTTGACTTTGAAAAATATGTAAATATGAATAATGCAGAGCAACCACTAAAAAAGCAATACAAAGAGACACACTCAAGAAACATTATAGATAAATCAAAATGCAACTTTATTTTTTTTAATGTTTATTTATATTTGAGAGAGACAGAGAGACAGAGCACGAACAGGGGCAGAGAGAGAGAGGGAGACAGAATCTGAAGCAGGCTCCAGGCTCTCAGCACAGAGCCCGAAGAGGAGCTTGAACTCATGAGCATGAGAGCATGACCTGAGCCATAGTCAGATGCTTAACCAACTGAGCCACCCAGGCGCCCCTCAAAAGACAATTTTAAAACATGTTCAAATAATTCACAAAAAGCTTAAGTACAAGAACACAGAGAAATTTAAAACACAGAACCAAAGGGAAACAAAAAACAAAATGGCATACTTAAACCTAATATATCAAAAATTACATTAAATGTAAATGGTCTAAATATACTAATTACAAAATAGAGATTTGTCAGATGTCAGATAGGGAAAACTCACATACATGTTATCTATGAGAAACTCACTTCAAATGAAATATGTAGGTTGAAAAAAAAAAAAGATGGGAAGAGATACCACACAAACAGTGAAAAGCAAGAAGAAGTGACTATATTAATATCAGAGCAAACATCAGACTAAAGAAAATTGCCAGAAACAGAAAGGGACATTACATTATGATAATACAGTTAACCCACCAAGAAAATATAAACGTCTATGGACCAATGACAGAGGTGCACACGTAAATTAAACAACTTATATGAAAAGGACCAATTACTCAAAAAGTACAAATTACTACAATCCACTCAATATGAAATAGAAAATGAACAGTACTATAACTCTCAAGAAAATAGAATTTGGAGGCGGCTGTGTGGCTCTCAGTCAAACATTCGACTTCGGCTCAGGTCATAATCTCAGGGTCCATGAGTTCGAGCCCCACATGGGGCTCTGTGCTGGCAGCTCAGAGCACGGAGCCTGCTTCCAATTCTGTGTCTCCCTCTCTCTCTGCACCTCCCCCACTTGCACGCTCTCAAAAATAGATAAACATTTTAAAAAAATAAAATTTGTAATTAAAAATACCCCACCCTCAAAATCTTCAGGCCCAGACTGTTCCACTGGAGATTTCTACCAAATATTTTAAAAAAGAATTAACATGGGACGCCTGGGTAGCTCAGTCAGTTAAGCATCCAACTTCAACTCAGGTCACGATCTCAGGGTTGGTGAGTTTGAGCCCCGCATCAGGCTCTGTGCTAACAGCTCAGAGCCTGGAGCCTGCTTCAGATTGTGTGTCTCCCTCTCTCTCTGCCCCTCCCCTGCTGGCACTCTGTCTCTGTCTCTCTCAAAAATAAACAAACATTTAAAAAATTTTTTAAAAATAAATTAAAAAAGAATTAACACAAATTCTATATAATCTCTTCTAGAAAATAGAAGAGCAGGGAACACTTCCCAAAATTCATTCTGTAAAGCCAGTATGACCTAATACCAAATAAGAGTACAAAAAAACTACAGACCAATATCCTTCATGAATATAGATGCAAAAATCTGTAAGAATATTAACAAACAGAATTCAGCAATAAAAGAAAAGAATTATACACCCAACTAAGAGAGGTTTATTACAGGGATGCAACTCTGGTTCAATATTTGAAAATCAATCAGTATAATCCATCATATTGACAGAGGTTTAAAAAAAAAATCACATGACCATGCCAATTGATGCAGAAAAGGTACTTGACAAAATTCAACACCTATTCATGATAAAACTCAGAAAACTATAAAAGGAACTTTCTCAACTTGTTATTGAACATCTTCAAAAACTACAGCTCACATCACATGTAATGTAGAAAAACCGAATGCATTCCCCTTAAAATCAAGAACAAGACAAGGATGACTGCTATTACCACTGCTATTCAACATAACATTAGAAGTTCTAACCAGGGCAAAGAAATAGAAGGCACACAGACTGGAAAGAAAACTCTCCCTATTTACAGATGACATGATTGCGTCTATTGTAGAATATCCCAAAGAATGTACAAAAAACTACTTCTAGAACCAACAGGTGAGCTTAGTAAGTTCACAAGCTATAAGATCAATAAACAAAAATCAATGAACTTGGGGAAATTAAAATTTAAAACATAATACCATAGACAACAATCAAAAAAAAATACGTAAGTGTAAATCTAACAAAACATGCCCAAGATTTTTATACTGAAACTACAAAATGCTGATGAAAAAAATCAGAGGATCTAAATACAGACAGTCCATGTTCACTGACTGAAAAACTCAACATAATATGTCAATTCTCCCCCCAAAAACCTGATACATAGGTTTAAAACAATTTCTTTCAAAATCTATCAAGAAGATTTTGTTGTAGATTTAGACACATCATATGGAAAGGAAATAGAACCAGAATAGTTCAGGGAATTCTGAAAAGGATAAAGTGGGGGATCAGTCTACCCAATTTTAAGACTTATACAGCTACAGTAATCAAGTCAGTGTGGTGTAAGAGGAAGAAAAACACATAGATCAATAGAACAATCAGAGAACCCAGAAACAGACACACACAAATACAGCCAAGTGAATTTTCACAGAGATGCAAAAGCAATTCCAGAAAGGACTTTTCATCAAATTGTAGTTGAATAAGTGGACATTCATATTCAAAAAAAATGAACCCTAACCCTAACGCCTTACATGTAAATCCTGGCACTATGAAACTTCCAAAAAATAGCACAGGAGAAAACCTTAGGAAACCTGGTCTTGGGGGAAGTATGAAACGACAACAAAAGCACAAACCATAAAAACTGATAAACTAGACTGCATGAAAACTAAAACTCCATGAAAGGTACTGTTAAGAGGATAGTAACACAATGCTCCAGACCACATATCTGACGAAGTGTTCCTATCTCAATCTCAAAGAACTCTCAAAACTCAATGTTAAAAGAAATAATAATACAATTAGAAAACAAGCAAAAGACATGAAGTGACATTTTACTGAACAGGATATACAATGGCAAAAAAAAAAAGCACATAAAAAGATGTCCAACATCGCTAGCTATTAGGGAAATGCAAATCAAAATTAGAATGAAATATCACTACATACCTGTAAGAACAGCTAAAATTAAAAAATGGTGACAGCATTGAATGCTGGGAAAGACGCAGAGAAACTGGATTATTCACATAAGTGAAACAGTAGAGTCATTCTGGAAAGTAGTTTCTTAGCTTTTTAAAAAATTAACCATGTACTTACCATATAATAGACCCAGCAATTCCATTTTGGGGCATTTTCCCCAAAGAAATAAAACTTTATGCCTATATAAAAAGCTATACATGAGGAGAATTCACAGTACATTTAGTGGTAATAGCCAAAACTTTGAAACAACCCCAAGTAAACATCCATCAATACTTAATGGGGTATACATGCAAGAATTTGGCTGGGTCTCAAGGGAACTGTACTAAGTGAAAAACATCAAACTCAAAAAGATCAGGGGTGCCTGGATGGCTCAGTCGGTTAAGCATCCGACTTCGGCTCAGGTCATGATCTCACGGTCTGTGGGTTCAAGCCCCTTGTCGGGCTCTGTGCTGACAGCTCGGAGCCTGGAGCCATCTTGGGATTCTGTGTCTCTCTGTCTCTCTGACCCACCCACCGCCCCCCCCCCCCCCCGGTTCATGCTCTATCTCTCTCTGTCTCAAAAATTAAATAAACATTAAAAAAAAATTTAAAAAAAAGATCACATGCTGTATGATTCTATTTATATAACATTGTGGAAATAACAAAATTATACAGACAGAGAACAAATCAACAAATCAGTGGTTGATGGGAGTTAGAAAGGGGAATGAGGGTATAACTATGTAAGGGTGTAGCGGGAAGATTTTATCAACAGTTTTATATCTTGATTGAAGGGCTGGTTACACAAACCTACACATATGATAAAATGACACGAAACCAGACATAAACATTTTGCCAATTTCAAATTCCTGGTTTTGATTTCATGTAACATGTAACAACTGAGGAGCTGAATGAGGAGTACATGAGATCTTTCCATATTATTTTTGGAACTTCCTGTAAATCTATAATTATTAAAAGTTAAAAAAGCAAAACAAAACAGAAGTCCCTCCCACAACAGAGACTTCTATATGTAGCACTGAACACTTAACACATCTAACTAGGAGATACTCCTAAGGTATTTGATATGTGATTTTTTTCTTGAGTTTTGTTTTTTCAAAGTAAAAAAAAGTAGGGCTCCTGGGTAGCTCAGTCAGTTAAGCATCTGACTCTTGATTTCGGCTCAGGTCACCATCTCACAGTTCATGAGATTGAGCCCCATGTTGGGCTCCGTACTGACAATGTGGAGTCTGCTTGGGATTCTCTCTCTCTCCCTCTCTCTGCCTCTCCCCTGCTTGCTCTCTCTCTCAAAATAAACAGAATCTTTTAAGTAAAAATAAAAATAAAGCATCTTTTCTGGTTATACAGAAAATTCAAGTAATTCATTAAGTATAAAAATCATCAATATCATATTATCAAAGCAACTATGATTAACATGAATCATTTCTAGGGGGCGTCTGGGTGGCTCAGTCAGTTCAGCATCTGACTTTGGCTCAGGTCATGATCTCACAGTTCATGAGTTCAAGCCCCGTGTCGGGCTCTGTGCTGACAGCTCAAAGCCTGGAGCCTGCTTCAGATTCTGTGTCTCCCTCTCTCTCTGCCCCTCCCCTGCTCACACTCTGTCTCTCTGTCTCTCTCTCTCTCTCTCTCTCTCTCTCAAAAATAAACAAACATTAAAAAAAAAAAATTAGGGGTGCCCGGGTGGCTCAGTCGGTTGAGCGTTTGACTTCGGCTCAGGTCATGATCTCATGGTTTGTGAGTTCGAGTCCCGCGTTGGGCTCTGTGCTGACAACTCAGGGTCTGGAGCCTGCTTCGGATTCTGTGTCTCCTCCTCTCCCTGCCCCTCCCCTGCTCATGCTCTGTCTCTCAATAATAAATAAACGTTAACTTTTTTTTTTTTTTTTAAATTAAAGGGGCGCCTGGGTGGCTCAGCCGGTTAAGCGTCCGACTTTGGCTCAGGTCATGATCTCATGGTTTGTGGGTTCGAGCCCTGCGTCAGGCTCTGCACTGACAGCTCAGAGTCTGGAGCCTGCATCAGATTCTGTGTCTCCCTCTCTCTCTGCTCCTCCCCACTCACACTCTGTCTCTCTCCCTTTCTCAAAAACAAATAAACATTAAAAAAACCATTTTTTTAATTAAAAAAAAAAAAAAAAACATGAATCATTATCAGGCCTATCTTAAAAACAAAATGTAACCATGGAGATTATAAAGCAATAGCTTTATTTTATGAAAGCAAACAATGACAATAATCTGTTTTTTAAAAAGTTTAAAGAAAAGGGTTGAGTGCATTTTTAATTTCTCTGATACTGGTTCAAGGGGTTTTTTTGTTTTGTTTCTTAAAAAGGAGAGTAGCACAGTTGGGAGGGGTGGGGAGAAGAGTAGCACAGAGACCCCAACCTCCCTAAAACTTGGATTCCAAAACACCAAGATTTGCTCCCTACCTCAGGGGTTGGTGCAGCATAGGCTGTGTAAGGAGGAGGGGAAGAAGCCACAGCTGTCTCATCATACAGGACTTCTGAGCCAACATAAGCCTACGAGAGGAGAGAGAATGAAAAACAGCTTTCTGTCACAAAGCAACCATATACAGGCTCTCATGATTCTGTACGTATACATATCCTTTCTACTCAGCAAAATTTTAAAAATTAGAACAGCAAATACAACAGGTCTCTGAAAAGCAGTGAACAACAAGAGTATCTCCCCACAACCCCCTCTAATCCTGCACTCTCCTGTCCTCTGAATTCGGGAGGAGGCTGTCCTCCTCAGCCATCTGCAGAAGGCAGGAATGGAGCTCTCACTGACTAAGGAGGCCAGAGTCTACCATTATCCAGGCCTTTTCAAAGATGTGGCACCACTCTCAACAACCCTTCTGTTAAATATAAATCCTACAATCTGAAGACACAGCAGTCAGGGATTGTCCTACACACACAGCCTGCTTTTTGCACTAAAAAAAAAATTCCTTCATTAAATTACTTCCCAGTGGAAAAAGAAAAATCTATGTACTCTTTTAAAAAAAATTCCAGGAGCACCTGGGTGGCTCAGTCAGTTAAGCATCTGACACTTGATTTCGGCTCAGGCCATGATCTCATGGTTCTCGTGGGTTTGAGCCCCATGTCTGGCTCCACGCTGATGGTGTACAGAGCCTGCCTGGGATGCTTTCTTCCTCTCTCTCTGCCCCTCCCTGTGAGCATGTGTGCACTCTCTCTCTCTCTCTCTCAAAATAAAAAAATAAACTTAAAAAAATAATAATAAATCCATGCAAAGAATCATCTTGGGATCTTAGCCCCAACAGTATGGATCATTAACACTAATTTCAGCCAAGATTTTTGTGAAAGAAAAGCTAACTGGAGTTGCAGAGTAGGCTTACAGGAAGAACTGTCTTGGGCTAACAGAGTAGGAAACAATGACATTTGGATATTAAGTCTTTTTTACTTTTCCTACCTGTAAAAATTATTTTATAAGCTTCATCTACCTTTTTCTTTTCCTCCCTTTATAGGGAAAAATAAAATCTTATCTGAAGAATAAAAATGTTTCCTGCAGAGGAAGTTGCCTTGATTCTCGGACACAAAAATGGCATTAGACCCCTACAAATGGGGTTTACTATCTCAGTGACTTCCTAAGGTCAGAAGCAGAACTAGAATCAAGCACAAGTCCCCAAAATGCTTGTTTCACAAGGCTGGGGTGCCATGAATGGACTCTGGTCCTTTTTGAGCCTTCTCTGTAAACTACAGCAGAATTCAAAGTGCTGCAAAACTTTCTGAGATACAGACACTTCTGGAAGACAATATTAGGACCAGTGTTGCCTGTACTGGCAGGGATCCTCCTGCCTTAAAAGGTTTGGCAAAATCTAGCTTACTCTCATATCAGTAAAAGGTGCCCTGCCCAGCTATGAGTGCTCAGCCATGGCTGGACGATCAAGAAACCCATCCCCATTTCCCTTTCTTAATCCCCTATCATCCCATTTGTTACAGCAAGACAAGGCAAAAACGTTACAGGTGATTGCCCTTAGCAACTTACTGTGTTTGTCCTGGAATCCTGCAGTGTAAATTTCCAGGCCCTGGAGAAAAGAAAAAGGGATGCTTATTTAAGGCAATCCAACATCTACCTCAAGGATTCTCAAACCTGTGTCGGCATCAAAATTTCTGGAAAAGTTTGTTTCAAGAACAGGCCTTCTGTCCTTACCCCAAGACCCACTCAATCAAATCATCTGAGATCTGCACAATACACAGTATGTGAAACAATATGTATCTGTGGCGCATACACTATATAGTATTTAAAGCCTACTCTATTACTATACAGTTTTTGCTTTACTCTTTAGTAAGTATAAAAAAATGCACATGTTTAACTCTACTGCAACTTGCTTTGTCAGTTCATGTCACACACACAGATCTACCGCATTTTAATTTATTGACTTATTGATTGATTCTGGGATTTTATTATTTAAATTAATTGATTTTCAAATTGGTTTCCGTACAACACCCAGTGCTCATCCCAACAGATGCCCTCCTCAATGCCCATCGCCCACTTTCCCCTCTCCCCCATCCCCCATCAACCCTCAGTTTGTTCTCAGTATTTAAGAATCTCTTATGGTTTGCCTCCCTCCCTCTCTGTTTTTTCCCCTTCCCCTCCCCCATGGTCTTCTGCTAAGTTTCTGAAGATCCACATGAATGAAAACATATGGTATCTGTCTTTCTCTGCCTGACTTATTTCACTTAGCATAATACCAACTGCATTTTTTTAATGGCTACATAATGTTCCATGATAAGAGATTCAGATTGTCAGCAATTTTTTTGTGATTGAAAACAGTCCTAGTACTTTTTTGCCAGCTTGAGAAATTGACATATTACATGTAAGTTTACAGTATGCAATGTAATGATTTGATGCAAAATGATGACAATATGATTCATACCTTCATCCCCTCACATAATTACTTATTTTTTCTGATCATAACACTTAAAACCTAGTCCCTTAACTTGTTCAAGCATGTAACAAGTATTTGCTAATTATAATCACAATACTACATAACTAGATGCCCAGAACTTAGTCATCATATAGCTGGAAGTTTGTATACTTTGACCAACATCTCCCCATTTTCCCCAACCACCATTCATTCTACTATCTTTTTCTAGGAATTTGGCTTTTTTAGATTCTACAAGTGAGACATATAGTAATTGTCTTTCTCTGTTTTACTTATTTCATTTAGCACAATGCCCTCAAGATCCATCCATATTGTTGTAAAACACAGGATTTCCTTCTGTTTTCCTTAATTGAATAATATTCAATGTATGTGGTGTGTGTGTGTGTGTGTGTGTGTGTGTGTGTGTGTGTGTATCACATTTTCCTTATCTATCATCCATCAACAACTGCTTAGGCTGTTTCATGTCTTGGATACTATGAATAATGCTGCAGTGAACATGTGGGTGCAGAAATCTCTTCAAGATAAGGATTTCATTTCCTTCAAGACATATATCCAGAAGGGAATTGCTACATCATATGATGGTTCTACTTTCAGTTTTTTTGAGGAACCTCCATAATGTATCCATAGTGGCTTATACCAATTTACATTCCTGCCAACAGTGCACAGGGCTCCCTTATCACTACTTCCTCACAACATTTACCTTTTTGTCTTTTTGACAACAGCCATTCTAAGAGATGTGAGGTAATCTCATTATGATTTTGTTTTGCCTTTCCTGGTGATTACTGAGGTTGAGCATCTTTCCCCATACCTATGGCCATTTGTACATCTTTGGAAAAGTATCTATTCAAGTCTTTTGCCCATTTTTAAAAATTGTGGTTTTTTGCTATGAAGTTATACAAATTCTTATATATTCTGAATACTAAACCCTTATCGTGTGGATGGTTTACAAATAATTTCTCCTATTCCATACAATGCCTTTTCATTTTACCGATGGGTTTCTTTTGCTGTGCAGAAGCTTTACAGTTTGGATGCATGGGTGGCTCAGTCAGTTAAGTGTCTGACTCTTGAGTTCAGCTCAGGTCATGATCTCACGGTTCAAGGGATCAAGCCCCAAGTCAGGCTCTGTGATGACAGTGTGGAGCCTGCTTGGGATTCTCTCTCTCCCTCTCTCTCTCTCAAAATAAATAAACTTTAAAAAAAATTTTTTTAACTAAATGTTTTTTTAAAAGTTTTACTGTTTGATGTAATCCCATGTGTTTCCTTTTCCTTTGCTGCTTGCATTTTTGGTGTCATATTCAAAAATTCACTGCCAAAACCAATGTTAAAGAGCTTTTTCCTGATACTGGACCATTTTCTTACACCATATACAAAAATAAAATGGATTAAGGACCTAAATGTGAGACCTGAAACCATAAAAATTCTAGAGCAGAACACAGGCAGCAATTTCTCTGACACTGGCCATGGCAATTTCTTTCTTGATAGGACTCCTAACGCAAGGGAAACAAAAGCAAAAATTAACTATTAGGACTCCATCAAAACAAAAAGCTTCCCCACAGTAAAGGAAGCAACCAACAAAACTACCTACTGAATAGAAGATATTTGCAAATGGTATATATCCAATGCAAGATTAGTATACAAAATATATAAAAAACTTACCAAACTCAACACCCCCCAAAAATAATCCAATTAAAAAATGGGCAGAAGAGGGGCGCTTGGGTGGCTCAATCAGTTAAGCATCTGACTTCAGTTCAGGTCATGATCCCATGGTTTATGGATTTGAGCCCCGCCTCAAACTCTGTGCTGAGAGAGTCTGGAGCCTGCTTCGGATTCTGTGTTTCGTTCTCTCTCTTGCCCCTCCCCTGCTCGCGCGCTGTCTCTGTCTCTCAAAAATGAATAAATGTTAAAAAAAAAAAAAAAGTTTTTTTAAATGGGCAGAAGATGTGAACAGACATTTCTCCAAAGACATCCAGATGGCCAACAGACACATGAAAAGATGCTCAACATCCCTCATCATCAGGGAAATGCAAATCAAAACTTTAACGAGATATCACATCACACCTGTCAGAATGGCTAAAATCAACAACACAAGAAACAGTAAGTGTTGGCAAAGATGTGAAGAAGGAACCCTTGTGCACTGTAGGTAGGAACGCAAACTAGTGTAGCCACTGTGGAAAACAATATGGAGATTCCTCAAAAATTCAAAATGGAGGAGTGTCTGGGTGGCTCAGTTGATTGAGTATTCAACTCTCAATTTTCGGCTGAAGTCATGATCTCACGGTTTGTTGAGTCTGAGCCTCACATTGGGCTCTCTGCTGTCAGCACAGAGCCTGCTTCTGATCCTCTGTCCCACTCTCTGCCCCTCCCCAACTCACACTCTCTCTCCTTCTCTCAAAAATAATTTTTTAAAATTCTTTTTAAAAAAAGAGGAAAAAAATTCAAATGGAACCACTGTATAATTCCATAATCGCACTACTAATTTACCCAAAGAATATGAAAAGATACATGCACCCCTATGTTTATTGCATTTAGTGACCAAACAACACCCCAGGTGTCTAGCAATAGATGGATAAAGAACATGTGGTATATATATGTGTATGTGTATATATAAACATATATACATATATGGATCTAGAGAGTATAATGCTAAGTGAAATAAGCCAGTCAGAGAAAGACAAACATCATATTATTTCACTCATCTGTGGAATCTGAGAAACAAAAGGCAGAGATTGGACTGATTCAGTGGCAAGCTAAGGAATGCCAAGAATTACCAGCCACAACCCAAACTAGGAGGAGGCAGGAAGGGTTCTACTGAAAGGTCTCAGAGGGAACATGGCTCTGCTGACATATTGAGCTCAGACTCTTAGCTCCCAAAACTGTGAGGGAATACATTTGTTGTTTTAAGGCACCCAGTTTGTGGCCCACAGCAAACTAACATTCTCCTATTCTTTACTCTATTAGCATTCTCATTTTATTTCAAGTTTGTTTCTTGTTAATAGACAAGTTATACTCTGTATTTTTTACCCAATCTCAGATCTTACTTTTTTTAAGGGAAATTTAACCAATTCACATTTATTGAGGTCATAAACATCACTGGTTTAACTACTGCTAATTCCAGATATTTTTTCCACTACTTAAAAGAACATTCCATTTGACACCTTAGTGTACAGTAGAGCACAGCTCCACGGCAGCTCTGGAGACAAAGGTTCAAATCCTCAGTCTATTCTACCAGCTCTAAAATCTTGGCAAGTGTGGTAAGCAGAATGATGTCCACCTCCTAATCCCCAAAACCTGTGAATGTTACTTCACAGGGGAAAGGGACTCTATAGATAGAATTCAAATTAAGGACCTTGAGATAGGGAGATTACCCTGGATTATCCACATTGGCCCAAACTATTCATTAAGTCCTTAAAAGCATATAACCTTCCCCAGATGCAAAGAACCAAAGAGATGACCACAAGAGAAGGGTTCAGCCCAGAAGCCAAGAAACCAGGAAGCCTCTAGAAGCTGGAAAAGGCAAGGAAACAGATTGTCCCCTAGAGCCTCTAGAAGGGATCATGGCCCTACCAACAATGGTTGGACTCTTGACCTCCAGAAATGTAATCATAAATTTGTACTGTTTGAAGCCACTAACCTCAGGATGATTTATTATAGGAGCATTAAAAAAGTGATATAGGAAATTAACCTAAGCCTGTTTCTTCTGTTTTTTTTTTTAAGTTTATTTCCTTATTTTGAAAAGAGCACAGACATGTAAGTGGAGGAGGGGCAAAGAGAAAGGGAGAGGGAGAATCCCAGGCAGGCTCCACACCGTCAGTGCAGAGCCCAATGTGGGCTTGAACTCATGAACCATGAGACCATGGCCTGAGCCAAAGTCAAATGCTTAACTGACTGAGCCACATAGGCACCCCAAACCTAAATTTCTTGTAACAAGAACAGCATCTACCTTGTAAGATATGGTGAGCATTAAATACCATATATAAAGCAGTTAGCACAGTGCGTAGGGCCAAGTGAGTGTTCAAAATGCATGTTTAAATTGTTAGATACTAATAATATATAGACCCGATTTATAAAAAAAGTAGTAAACTGGCTGGACATGCAGTCATTTCTCCATCAGTCTATTGGAAAGCAGTATCTCTTCCAGAAAGTATCACTGAAGATTCACTGATAAAAGAAGAGTGTAAAAAAGTAGCTACAGACGGGATTTAAAATAAACTCTAGAGTTTAGCATGGAATAAATGTTTATATTGAAGAGGAACATGTATGTGAAATGCAGAGCAGGCACTCTGACAAACTTCTCTGGATTATATGAAAATGTCACTTACATATGAATGTTTTAATATAAATGAAAAATCACAATAATCTGTTAGTGAACTCTCACAATGTCCATGGGAGTGATACAGAGTGGCCAGAGTGGCCAGAAAGAAAAAAAACTCTTCCACCCCACCCCCCAAATTTCATTTAATCAGTGTTGGCTCCATATCCCTTCTTCAGAGAAGGCAGATGGAATAAGAACCATCAAAGGAAGGGAAAGACTTCATAATACAGATGTCCGTGCTTTTTAAAAAGACATTTACATAAAAAGAACAAGCTCTAAGAACCCATTCAACTACGCCCATTACCCAATGTGCATCTAGAGAAGAAAAAAGAGCACATGCAGAATGACTACATGCTAATACCTCCTGTCATTCCCACTATAACGGGGATCTCGCCCGGACAGCTCTGGAGACACAGAAACTAGGACCAGAGTTATTAGAGATGGAACAAGGCCCTGTTGCATTTCTTTCACACATCCTCTCAGTCACTTATTCTGATGCCTGAAAGAAAACTCCATTCTCATGCTTCTTCCTTCCTGATAACTAGAAATAAAACAGGACACTTTTTAAATTATACACATAAAAAAACCCAAACTTACAAACAATCATCTGTGCTTTCTGCACAAAGACTGATAGTTTTCCCATCTCGGCAAACAATCTGCAGCATACAGTCTTTTGACTTCCCATCTGGAGGCTGAATATCTATGAAACATAAGTAGAATAAAGAAATATTTACATAGTTTTTTTTTCAAGATTTATTCTTACCTAACAGCTCTGATAAGCAAAAGACCAGTACTTCAGAACATTCCAATTACAAAACATCTTTGTCCTGCTCCACAGAACCAAGCACATAAATCACAACTCTGTTCCAATTAAACTTAGGTTCCTTCTAAAAGGCAATTCACATATGGAGATGTACAGAAGAGCCCAGATATTACAAGAATAAACCCCACACAATGAAAAGTGTTACAAAGCATCAGGTAACAGAATACTTACTGCTTTTATTCACAGGAAACACTAAACTGGATCCTTGCTTTAAAAGTGAAAATCATATTTTAATTGTGTACACACAATTCATGTGTACCAAGAAATAAGGTCTATGATATTTGAGCTTGGTTTAGGTAGATTTCAACAGCTGGCCCATGGACACTGGTGTTTCAAGACCTAACATGTAGGAGTAAGATGTTACAATACCAATACTTACTACAGGCACATATGCCACTTGTGACTCTTTAATTCAAAACCTATTATGTAAGAGCAGGATGTTTCAAACATCAATGTTTACTAAAACAGATTCTTTATTCCAAACAGAAACAGAGCTAATAAACTGGGAAGTCTATAAATGCCATTAATTAGAAATAGAGGTGTGCCTGGGTGGCTCAGTCAGTTAAGTGTCCAACTCTTGGTTTCAGCTCTGGTCATAATCTCATGGTTCGTGAGTTCAAGCCCCACATCAGGCTTTGTGCTGGTAGTGTGGAGCCTGCTTGGGATTCTCTCTCTCCCTCTCTCTCTCTGTCCCTTCTCCACTCATGTTGTCGCTCTAAAAATTAAAAATCTAAGTCTATACTTATTAAAAATCTGTTCCTTTAAAATGAATATAAGGGATAACTCCAAAAACCAAAGTATCATGGATTTTTAAGTAACCGACTGATGTTGTCATCAATAAGATGCTCGTTCCGAGTCACAAAACCTATACTGCCTATGTTGGTTCCATTCTTCCTGAGGATCCCAGAACTCTGTCTCCCCACCTTCTCCATGGGACAACAAGGAATGTGAACTGCTGGGTTTAATTCAGATGAGAAAATTCAATCTGCCCCAATCATATGATTCATGATTCAAGTATCTAGGTGTCCACCGTGGTTACCTCCCAAATGAAACCCTTCTTTGGTCTGCTAATGAAAGCAAAATGAGTAAGAAAGAGGATTCAATTCCCACCAAGAATGGGGAAAGGAAGAGGACAGAAGCCGGCCACGACAGACTCACTTTCACTTACCCCGACACTCGTGCCCCATGCGGATGTTGATGCAGTCCACCGGCATGTGGACCTTATCCTCAACACTCTGCCGAGTTTGGTCATCATAATAGATCAGGTGACCATCTGACCACAGGTCAAACCAATTCTTCTTCCAACGCTTCAAAATAGTACCTGAAAAAAATGAGAGAGATTTGCTTTACGCTAAAACAGTAAGGACTTTATCCTCTAACCCACAGGTAACAGAAACAGGAAACTTTCCTCTGGCCCCATAAGTATACCTGCATACAATTGCCCAGAGCACTACATCAAAATAGAGATGAAAGCAGATTTCTTGGACTTCAAGCTGTATTACAAAGCTGTAGTCCTCAAGACGGCATGGTACCAGCACAAGAACAGACACTCAGATCAATGGAAAAGAACAGAGAACCCAGAAACGGACCCACAAGGATATGGCCAACTAATCTTTGACAAAGCAGGAAAGAATATCCAATGGAATAAAGACAGTCTCTTCAGCAAGTGGTGCTGGGAAAACTGGACAGCAACATGCAGGAGAATGAGCCTGGGCAACTTTCTTACACCATACACAAAAATAAACTCAAAATGGATGAAAGACCTAAACATAAGACAGGAAGCCATCAAAATCCTCGAGGAGAAAGCAGGCAAAAACCTCTTTGATCTTGGCCACAGCAACTTCTTACTCAACACATCTCCAGAGGCAAGGGAAACAAAAGCAAAAATGAACTATCGGGACCTAATCAAAATAAAAAGCTTCTGCACAGCTAAGGAAACAATAGCAAAACTAAAAGGCAACGGACAGAATGGAAGAAGATATTTGCAAATGACATATCAGATAAAGGGTTAGCATCCAAAATCTATAAAGAACTGGGATGCAGGGGAAGATGGCTGCGTAGGAGGACGCTGGGCTCACCGCGCATCCTGCTGATCACTTAGATTCCACCTACACCTGCCTAAAGAACCCAGAAAACCACCAGAGGATTAGCAGAACGGAGTCTCCAGAGCCAAGCACAGACGAGAGGCCCACGGAAGAGGGTAGGAAGGGCGGCGAGGCGGTGCGCGCTCCACAGACTGGCGGGAGGGAGCCGGGGCGGAGGGGCGGCTCGCCGGCCAAGCAGAGCCCCCAAGTCTGGCTGGCAAAAGCGGAGGGGCCGGACGGACTGTGTTCCGACAGCAAGCGCGACTTAGCATCTGGGAGGTCATAAGTTAACAGCTCTGCTCAGAAAGCGGGAAGGCTGGAGGACAAAGGGAGGGAGAGCTGCTGAGCCCCCGGACGGCAGAGCTCAGCTTGGCAGGGAACAAAGGCGCTCACCAGTGCCATCTCCCTCGCCCATCCCCCAGCCAAAATCCCAAAGAGAACCAGTTCCTGCCAGGGAACTTGCTCCCTCCACGCAAACACCCAACTCTGTGCTTCTGCGGAGCCAAACCTCCGGCAGCGGATCTGACTCCCTCCCGCTGCCACAGGGTCCCTCCTGAAGTGGATCACCTAAGGAGAAGCGAGCTTAAGCCTGCCCCTCCTGCCCCCGTGCACCTTGCCTACCCACCCCAGCTAATACGCCAGATCCCCAGCACCACAAGCCTGGCAGTGTGCAAGTAGCCCAGACGGGCCACACCACCCCACAGTGAATCCCGCCCCTAGGAGAGGGGAAGAGAAGGCACACACCAGTCTGACTGTGGCCCCAGCGGTGGGCTGGGGGCAAACATCAGGTCGGACTGCGGCCCCGCCCACCAACTCCAGTTATACACCACAGCACAGGGGAAGTGCCCTGCAGGTCCTCACCACTCCAGGGACTATCCAAAATGACCAAATGGAAGAATTCCCCTCAGAAGAATCTCCAGGAAATAACAACAGCTAATGAACTGATCAAAAAGGATT
Source organism: Panthera tigris (assembly GCF_018350195.1). Classification (NCBI taxonomy): domain Eukaryota; kingdom Metazoa; phylum Chordata; class Mammalia; order Carnivora; family Felidae; genus Panthera; species Panthera tigris. The sequence continues at coordinate 107,697,143 of NC_056667.1, read as the reverse complement.
TAAATAATATAACAGAAAGTGAATTTAGAATAATAGTCATAAATTTAATCGCTGGGCTTGAAAACAGTATACAGGACAGCAGAGAATCTCTTGCCACAGAGATCAAGGGACTAAGGAACAGTCACGAGGAGCTGAAAAGCGCTTTAAACGAAATGCAAAACAAAATGGAAACGACGACAGCTCGGATTGAAGAGGCAGAGGAGAGAATAGGTGAACTAGAAGATAAAGTTATGGAAAAAGAGGAAGCTGAGAGAAAGATAAAAAAATCCAGGAGTATGAGGGAAAAATTAGAGAACTAAGTGATACACTAAAAAGAAATAATATACGCATAATTGGTATCCCAGAGGAGGAAGAGAGAGGGAAAGGTGCTGAAGGGGTACTTGAAGAAATTACAGCTGAGAACTTCCCTGAACTGGGGAAGGAAAAAGGCATTGAAATCCAAGAGGCACAGAGAACTCCCTTCAGACGTAACTTGAATCGATGTTCTGCACGACATATCATAGTGAAACTGGCAAAATACAAGGATAAAGAGAAAATTCTGAAAGCAGCAAGGGATAAACGTGCCCTCACATATAAAGGGAGACCTATAAGACTCGTGACTGATCTCTCCTTTGAAACTTGGCAGGCCAGAAAGGCTTGGCACGGTATCTTCAGTGTGCTAAACAGAAAAAATATGCAGCCGAGAATCCTTTATCCAGCAAGTCTGTCATTTAGAATGGAAGGAGAGATAAAGGTCTTCCCAAACAAACAAAAACTGAAGGAATTTGTCACCACTAAACCAGCCCTACAAGAGATCCTAAGGGGGATCCTGTGAGACAAAGTACCAGAGACATCACTACAAGCATAAAACATACAGACATCACAATGACTCTAAACCCGTATCTTTCTATAATAACACTGAATGTAAATGGATTAAATGCGCCCACCAAAAGACATAGGGTATCAGAATGGATAAAAAAAAAAAAAAGACCCATCTATTTGCTGTCTACAAGAGACTCATTTTAGATCTGAGGACACCTTTAGATTGAGAGTGAGGGGATGGAGAACTATTTATCATGCTACTGGAAGCCAAAAGAAAGCTGGAGTAGTCATACTTATATCAGACAAACTAGACTTTAAATTAAAGGCTGTAACAAGAGATGAAGAATATAATATATTGTAATATATGAATGAGTGGGTCAACCAGGCAATTAGAGAAGAAATTAAAAAATATATGGAAACAAACGAAAATGAAAATACAACAATCCAAACGCTTTGGGATGCAGCGAAGGCAGTCCTGAGAGGAAAATACATTGCAATCCAGGCCTATCTCCAGAAACAAGAAAAATCCCAAATACAAAATCTAACAGCACACCTAAAGGAAATAGAAGCAGAACAGCAAAGGCAGCCTAAACCCAGCAGAAGAAGAGAAATAATAAAGATCAGAGCAGAAATAAACAATATAGAATCTAAAAAAACGGTAGAGCAGATCAACGAAACCAAGAGTTGGTTTTTTGAAAAAATAAACAAAATTGACAAACCTCTAGCTAGGCTTCTCAAAAAGAAAAGGGAGATGACCCAAATAGATAAAATCATGAATGAAAATGGAATTATTACAACCAATCCCTCAGAGATACAAACAATTATCAGGGAATACTATGAAAAATTATATGCCAACAAATTGGACAACCTGGAAGAAATGGACAAATTCCTAAACACCCACACTCTTCCAAAACTCAATCAGGAGGAAATAGAAAGCTTGAACAGACCCATAACCAGCGAAGAAATTGAATCGGTTATCAAAAATCTCCCAACAAATAAGAGTCCAGGACCAGATGGCTTCCCAGGGGAGTTCTACCAGACGTTTAAAGCAGAGATAATACCTATCCTTCTCAAGCTATTCCAAGAAATAGAAAGGGAAGGAAAACTTCCAGACTCATTCTATGAAGCCAGTATTACTTTGATTCCTAAACCAGACAGAGACCCAGTAAAAAAAGAGAACTACAGGCCAAAATCCCTGATGAATATGGACGCAAAAATTCTCAATAAGATACTAGCAAATCGAATTCAACAGCATATAAAAAGAATTATTCACCATGATCAAGTGGGATTCATTCCTGGGATGCAGGGCTGGTTCAACATTCGCAAATCGATCAACGTGATACATCACATTAACAAAAAAAAAGAGAAGAACCATATGATCCTGTCAATCGATGCAGAAAAGGCCTTTGACAAAATCCAGCACCCTTTCTTAATAAAAACCCTTGAGAAAGTCGGGATAGAAGGAACATACTTAAAGATCATAAAAGCCATTTATGAAAAGCCCACAGCTAACATCATCCTCAACGGGGAAAAACTGAGAGGTTTTTCCCTGAGATCAGGAACACGACAGGGATGCCCACTCTCACCGCTGTTGTTTAACATAGTGCTGGAAGTGCTAGCATCAGCAATCAGACAACAAAAGGAAATCAAAGGCATCAAAATTGGCAAAGATGAAGTCAAGCTTTCGCTTTTTGCAGATGACATGATATTATACATGGAAAATCCGATAGACTCCACCAAAAGTCTGCTAGAACTGATACATGAATTCAGCAAAGTTGCAGGATACAAAATCAATGTACAGAAATCAGTTGCATTCTTATATACTAACAATGAAGCAACAGAAAGACAAATAAAGAAACTGATCCCATTCACAATTGCACCAAGAAGCATAAAATACCTAGGAATAAATCCAACCAAAGATGTAAAAGATCTGTATGCTGAAAACTATAGAAAGCTTATGCAGGTAATTGAAGAAGATTTAAAGAAATGGAAAGACATTCCCTGCTCATGGATTGGAAGAATAAATATTGTCAAAATGTCAATACTACCCAAAGCTATCTACACATTCAATGCAATCCAAATCAAAATTGCACCAGCATTCTTCTCGAAACTAGAACAAGCCATCCTAAAATTCATATGGAACCACAAAAGGCCCCGAATAGCCAAAGTCATTTTGAAGAAGAAGACCAAAGCAGGAGGCATCACAATCCCAGACTTTAGCCTCTACTACAAAGCTGTCATCATCAAGACAGCATGGTATTGGCATAAAAACAGACACATAGACCAATGGAATAGAATAGAAACCCCAGAACTAGACCCACAAACGTATGGCCAACTCATCTTTGACAAAGCAGGAAAGAACATCCAATGGAAAAAAGACAGTCTCTTTAACAAATGGTGCTGGGAGAACTGGACAGCAACATGCAGAAGGTTGAAACTAGACCACTTTCTCACACCATTCACAAAAATAAACTCAAAATGGATAAAGAACCTGAATGTGAGACAGGAAACCATCAAAACCTTAGAGGAGAAAGCAGGAAAAGACCTCTCTGACCTCAGCCGTAGCAATCTCTTACTCGGCACATCCCCAAAGGCAAGGGAATTAAAAGCAAAAGTGAATTACTGGGACCTTATGAAGATAAAAAGCTTCTGCACAGCAAAGGAAACAACCAACAAAACTAAAAGGCAACCAACGGAATGGGAAAAGATATTTGCAAATGACATATTGGATAAAAGGCTAGTATCCAAAATCTATAAAGAGCTCACCAAACTCCACACTCGAAAAACAAATAACCCAGTGAAGAAATGGGCAGAAAACATGAATAGACACTTCTCTAAAGAAGACATCCGGATGGCCAACAGGCACATGAAAAGATGTTCAACGTCGCTCCTTATCAGGGAAATACAAATCAAAACCACACTCAGAGATCACCTCACGCCAGTCAGAGTGGCCAAAATGAACAAATCAGGAGACTATTGATGCTGGAGAGGATGTGGAGAAACAGGAACCCTCTTGCACTGTTGGTGGGAATGCAAATTGGTGCAGCCGCTCTGGAAAGCAGTGTGGAGGTTCCTCAGAAAATTAAAAATAGACCTACCCTATGACCCAGCAATAGCACTGCTAGGAATTTATCCAAGGGATACAGGAGTACTGATGCATAGGGGCACCTGTACCCCAATGTTTATAGCGGCACTCTCAACAATAGCCAAATTATGGAAAGAGCCTAATGTCCATCAACTGATGAATGGATAAAGAAATCGTGGTTTATATACACAATGGAATACTACGTGGCAATGAGAAAAAATGAAATATGGCCTTTTGTAGCAACGTGGATGGAACTGGAGAGTGTGATGCTAAGTGAAATAAGCCATACAGAGAAAGACAGATACCATATGGTTTCACTCTTATGTGGATCCTGAGAAACGTAACAGAAACCCATGGGGGAGGGGAAGGAAAAAAAAAAAAAAAAAGAGGTTAGAGTGGGAGAGAGCCAAAGCATAAGAGACTGTTAAAAACTGAGAACAAACTGAGGGTTGATGGGGGGTGGAAGGGAGGGCAGGGTGGGTGATGGGTATTGAGGAGGGCACCTTTTGGGATGAGCACTGGGTGTTGTATGGAAACCAATTTGACAGTAAATTTCATATATTAAAAAATAAAAAATAAAAAAAAATTAAAAAATAAAAAAAAACAAAATCTATAAAGAACTTATCAAAACTCAACACCCAAAAATCAATCCAGTGAAGAAATGGGCAAAAGACATGAATAGTCACCTCTCCAAAGAAGACATCCAGATGGCCAACCGACACATGAAAAAATGTTCCACATCACTCATCATCAGGGAAATACAAATCAAACCACAATGAGATACTACTTCACACCAGTCAGAATAGCTAACATTAACAACTCAGGCAACAACAGATGTTGGCAAGGATGCAGAGAAAGAGGATCTCTTTTGCATTGTTGGTGGGAATGCAAACTGATGCAGTCACTCTGAAAAACAGTACAGAGGTTCCTCAAAAAAGTTAAAAATAGAACTATCCTACAACCCAGCAATTGCACTACTAGGTATTTATCCAAGGGATACAGGTGTGCTGTTTCGAAGGGGCATATGCACCCCAATGTTTACAGCAGCACTATCAACAATAGCTGAAGCATGGAAAGAGCCCAAATGTCCATCGACGGATGAATGGATAAAGATGTGGTGTATATATATACAATGGAGTATTCCTCGGCAATCAAAAAGAATGAAATCTTGCCATTTGCAACTACATGGATGGAACTATAGGGTATTATGCTAAACGAAATTAGTCAGAGAAAGACATATATATATGACTTCACTCATATGAGGACTTTAAGATACAAAACAGATAAATATAAGGAAAGAGAAGCAAAAATAATATAAAAATAGGGAGGGGGACAAAACATAAGAGACTCTTAAATATGAAGAACAAACAGAGGGTTACTGGAGGGGTTGTGGGAGGGGGGATGAGCTAAATGGGTAAGGGGCATTAAGGAATCTACTTCTGAAACCACTGCTGCACTATATGCTAACTTGGATGTAAATTAAAAAAATAAGAAAAGAAAAGAAAAAAGAGAAGAGAAGAGAAGAGAAGAGAAAAGAAAAGAAAAGAAAAGAAAAGAAAAGAAAAAGAAAGCAGACTCCAATGGCACAAACACCCGTGCTGTACCAAGGCTACATGCAGCTCACGCTAAAGATACTAAGAATGCTGCTAAATTAATAGGCCCAAATTTTCAAAAAAAAGTTCAATAAAACCTTGATTTTGTTAACAAGCACTGGTGAGGATGCAGAGAAAAAGGAACCCTTGTACACTGTTGGTGGGAATGTATATTGGTACAGTCACTACAGAAAACGGTACTGAAGTTCCCCAAAAAATTAAAAATAAAAAGACAATATAGTCCAATAATTCTACTGGGTATTTACACAAACAAAACAAAAACACTCACTCAAAAAGATACATGCACCTCTATGTTTACTACAGCATTACTTACAATAGCCAAGACAGGGAAGCAACGTTAAGTTGCAAAGTGTCCATGGACAAACATGAAAAGGAAGATGTAATGTTTATATACAAAGAAATATTACAGTTATAAAAAAAGGAGACTGTGCCACTTGCAATGACATGAATGGACCTAGAAGGTATTATGTTAAATGAAATAAATCAGATTGATAAAGACAAATACCATATGATTCCACTCACATGTGGAATCTAAAAAAAATATATATGAAATGAGTCAGTCACTGGAATAAAAAGCACAGCATAAGGAGTAAAGTCAATGACAGTGTAATAGTGATGTATGGGGACAGATGGTAGCTACACTTGTGGGGAGCACAGCATATGTATATATATATATATATACATATGAGTTATATACCTGAAACTAATTGTGTCAACTGTTTTTAAAAACATTTTTTAAATAGAAAATGAACATCTAATATTTTATCTTCTCAAAACTTTCCCAGTACTATTTAACTTTGCTAGACTGTTCAGAAAACATGGCACTGTGAAGTCTCTATATACAGATAACAATAGTATCTTCCACTTTAGGGAAAATATGTTTTTCTTTTTCTTTAAGGGCTTTCACATCTATTCTTCTCTAACATTCACCTTCCCTTAAAGCCCATGGGTGTGGGAGGGTGGCTCAGACACTGGAGGCACCCACAACCAGGACGCTGACCCCCATCCTGTGTGCATCCCTACTACTACCGCACATGTCCCTTTCAGTTTAAGGAATTCATCCTGTCATTTGTAGGGCTAGGCACTCAACTTCATAAAACTCAAATATCTCTGTCAGCGAGAAGGGAAAACTAAAAGGCCAAGTCACTCCTACCCTTTCCTCACACCCAGACACTAAGTACTATATCCTTTGTTCCCATAGATCCCACTCTGTTGTTGGCAGCCATCATGCACAAATCCCATTCTGTGTACCTCTCCTTATGCTCCTGTGGCTGCTACCAGTGTTAACCAAATAGGCAACACATCAGCCTTCCAAACTTTTTACCACTATCAGGTACCCTCCTTGCTGAGAGGGGCATCCACAGCACTGGCCCAAACTGATAAATAAGTGACATTAGCATCCATGTGATTGGCAGCCCCTGAGCTATACAGAAACTACCCAAGAGAGCCACCAAAACAGAGACAGGTGGAATCACTGGATTAGAGAGTTCTACCCAAACATTTCACCTGCCACGGAAGCTCTGACTGCAGATTCCCAAATTAAGCGTCCTCCAGAGCCCAGAGGTCCTAAGGGTCTATGTGGCAATGGCAAGAAAAGGAGCCTGGGAGACCTCTTTGCAAACATGTAATTATCTGTGTACCTCTGCTACCCAGTGAATATAATGCATTTCACCTCATTTTATTTTATTGTGATTGATAGTTCTGCTTTTTCAAAGAAGGAAAATCAACCCACACATTGGCAGATGGGGAAATGGCGTAAATCTTCTGAATATACGGATTTGAGATTGTCATGGACCAGGACACTGGAAAAGTCTATACAACTTATTTAAAAGACATCTATTTTGTGTACGTCATCATGCTAGGCACTGATGGGTGGGGAGAGGGAGCAAAAAACAATTGTCAAAATGGTCACTGTTCACTTACGCTGACAGGGAGACTGCCCTCAGTCAAGGGCGCAGTAAAGCCTAAGGAGAAAACCAGAGAAAATCCAAAGGGCCAGGAAAGGAAGGCACATATATCCTCAAGGTCTGAGCAAGGCTCTCTTCATACCCTGACAATTTAGGGAAGGACAGGATCACAAAATCCAAGACAAGAAAACTTACACAAAGCCTGGGGCTAGGCTCCAATATGCCAGGACTTTCTTTTTAAAGCCAACATTGTAATGGCTCTCTCTATTCTTAGAATACAGGACTGTCACAGACCTTGAAGGACACCTGGTTCAGCTCCAGGTCTGGGAATGTAGAACTAGTGACAGGACAAATAAGCTGAAAGCTTCTCTCCTGGTAGAAAGTGTGTCAATGTTGAAATGACACAGTCCTGCGTCTGAATACAGGTTTGCTACCCTGTGTTACCAAGTTACCAATTATCACTGAAATTCAATTTCTTCTACTAGAAGAGCTGTTGTGATTACATAATATATGTAAAATCTTTATACCAGGGTCACAAACAAGCTTCACAAATAATAGCTTTTATAAACCATCTAAGGTATGCAGTCCATTCTTCAGTTAGTCTCCATTTTAGCTAAGTTCTAAAAGTATCCCCCATACAGAAATTTGTATCTCAACAATAAAGAGTGTAAACTACAGCTCAGGTTTTTTCTTGAGTAATAAATGATGTCACTTTTCCCTTAACTCTGCTGTTTCTAGAAGAACAGCAGAATAATCTGTTTACTCCTTCTTCAATGAGCAGTCAGTTCTCCCTGCTCCAGAACATACCATGAATTCTACTTCTAGTGGCAGTCTCAGAGATGAACAGACAGTATATGAAAGATCATCACACACACAGATGAGTCTAAGAATGTGAATTCAACTCCATAAAGAATTGAGTCTATTCTGCAGAGTCCTTTTGGAGATCCAAAAGACCTTCTTTAAATAAACTCATTCCCTCAGGTCTAATCTTCATCCCTATAATTAAAGTCTCCAGTATTTCAGAATCTTAGTCACTGTTCAATCTCCAGACAAGACAGGTATTTCCCACAAAAAGAGCAGTACCTCCATGCTAATATATCAGAGCTCAGCTTGGTTACATTCAAGCAGGGCCTCAGGTCAGCCATGAATAATACAGCATGCTAGTGAGAAAAAGAGAAAAACCAGCAGGGATTACCACCATTCTCTGGTTTCTGTCAAGGCAGCAACCAAGAAAGAACTCTGTGTGAACAGAAACACAGCTCACAGAGCTGTAAAATTTCCAAGAGAAAGTCCAGAGCAACAATATTAATAAGACTTTGCTATTTGTTTTTTTGTTTTTGTTTTTGTTTTTGTTTTTGAGAGAGAGAGAGAGAGAGAGAGAGAGAGAGAGAATATGAATGCAAGCGGTCAGAGAGAGAGGGGGAGAACAGAATCTGAAGCAGGCTCCAGGCTGAACTGTCAGCACAGAGACCGACACAGAGCTTGAACTCACAAACCACAAGATCATGATCTGAGCTGAAGTCAGATGCTTAACAACGGAGCCACCCAGTCCCCCTATTTGTTTTTAAGTGTGATCTGTTTCAGCAACAGAAATAAATATGTACCCTAAGGCAACACTAAACCCAGACCAAGGTGCTCATGTCCTGTACTTACTCTGTCGCAGCAACCAGCCACTCTTCACAAACGCCATCTTTCCACCTATAAAAAAAGCCAGGTTCAAAGTTACACCCAGAAAAGAGAATGGCCCACATGAGCTGTTTTTCACTTACAACACTTCTGACACCAAACGTGCGGGGTCTTTCCAACATTAATAACCAATTCTCCCTATCTCAGGACACCAACTGGATGTCTACTGATTCAACCCAATTCTGACCTGGAGTTAGCATCCGACCCCACAGGTTCCGGGCTCAGTTCCACAAGAGTGCTCCCACTTTAGACACAAGTCCTGAGTCTCCAGTATTTCTGACCTACTAACTGGGAGTTCCCACAACCTCTCCTCAAATTTGATAATCTGCCAGAATTGCTCACAGAACTCAGGAAAAAGCATTTTACTTACCATTGCCTGTTTATCATAAAGGATATAACTCAAGAAGAACAAGATGGAAGAGTGAGGGCAAAGTGCCTTCTCTAGGCACACCACCCCCTCAGCACCTCTATGCGATCATCAACCCAGAAGCTCTTGGAACCCCGGCATTTAGGGGTTTTAAGGGAGGTTCCATTAGGTAGGCATGATTGATTACATCACTGGCCACTGGTGACTGAACTTAATACCCAGGCTCTCCCCATCCCTGCAGGTCCAGGGATGGGGCTGAAAGTTCTAAGCTTTTTTTTTTTTTTTTTTTAAGTTTATTTATTTTGAGAGAGAGAAAGAGAGTGTGTAAGCAGGGGAAGGGCAGAGAGAGAGACGGAGAGAATCCCCAGTGGGCTCTGTGCTGACAGTGCAGGGGCTTGAACTCATGAACCATGAGATCACAGCCTGAGCAGAAATCAAGAGTTGGATGCTTAACTGACTGAGTCCCCCAGGCGCCCCTGAATGTTCTAAGCTTGTAATCACAAGAGTGACCCTCAGCAACCAGCCCCATTTTGAAGTTATCTGGGGACCCACCAAGTCACCTCATTAGCATAAACTTATGTATGGCTGAAAGGGACTTATTATGAATCACAAGACACTCCTAGCACCTCTATCTCAGGAAATTTCAAGGTTTTATTTTTTTTTTTTTATGTTTATTTTTGGAAGAGAGAGAGCACGCACAAGTGGGGAAGGGGCAGAGAAAAAGAGAGAGGGAAACACAGAATCCAAAACAGGCTCCAGGATCTGAGCTGTCAGTGCAGAGCCTGATGCAGAGCTCAAACCCATGACCTGAGCCAAAGTCAAACACTTAACCAACTGAGCCACCCAGGATCCCGGAGAAATTACAAGGTTTTAGAAGTTCACATATTTCTTATTATATCACAAAATCACAGCCATCTCTCCATTCTCATCCCTTTCTGTGTCAGCTGAGGAAGGGACCAAAGCCATTTTACCTAATTGGCCACTTGGCATTTACCTAATACCTCCTCAGTGGGGTCAATATAAACCCTCCCCCCACCTTCCACTCTAGAATTTGGCCTCAACACTCTTACCCACCTTACGAAATCTAATGCCACTCAAGAAACATAAAGCAGCCCCAGGAACACTAAGACTCTGTCAAGGACCTGTAGCTTCTCCTAACATGCCCAGTGTCCTGGGGCTCTGGGGTCTGCTGCCTTAGCTTTATATTTGGTATGCCCAGTTGACTTCACACAGCCCAGTCAGATGTGAACTGGTGTCAACAGGCAGAGTGGCCCGGTCAAAGCAGAACACCAGAAGTCAAGAAAAGGTGCGATAAATTTAACTCCATAAAAATAAAAATCTGAGTGACAAAATAAAAAGTCAAAAAGATAAAAGATTAAGAGAAAACACAGGGTGCCTGGGTGGCTCAGTCGGTTAAGTATCTGACTTTGACTCAGGTCATGATCTCAAGGTTCATGAGTTCAAGCCCCAAACTGGACTCTCTGCTGTCAGCTCTCTGCCCCTCCCAGCCCCCCATCTGTCTCCTTCCCTCCCTCCCTCTCTCTCAAAAATAAATAAACTTTAAAAAAGGAAAAAAAAAAACATTTACAATTATATGGCAGCAACAAGCTAATTTCCTGCATGTACAAAACTCACATATAACAAACGATTATCATCAGGCAGTTCACAAAAAAAAAAAAATAAATAAATGAGCAATAAATTTGTAAGTCATTCAATTTATCTCTCAATTCAAGAGACAAAATTCAAAACACAAGTTAACAATATTACCTATCAGATGGGCACAAATGAAAAACACTATTATATCCAGAAAGGAGTATGTATGATGGCAGGAACAAAAAATGTTGCAAACTTTTGGGAGGAAACTTTGACAACATCTATCAAAATTTTAAATGTTCATAAACTCTGACCCAGCGATTTCACCATTACTAGGATTATACCTCATTGATACATGTGCAGAGGTTCACCAACATATCTGTGTATTTGTGGTAATATCGCTTATACTGGAAAGAACTAGCTCCAATCAAAGTGCCCCACATCAGAAGACCACTCAAAGGATACACGCCCTCCACACATATGACAGATCATTTCGCAGATGTTTAAAAGGGGGTAGAACAGTATGTGCTGATACCTGCGTAATTGTTTTGTGGAAGGAAATCAAAGAAACTGCTAAGGATGTGTATCTGAAGAGAGGAGAGAGGCAATGCTGGGTATGTATCAGAAAAGTGACTATTCAGTCCTATTACACCTTTTTTGTGATATTTCAAGCCCCCAATGCAGGGCTTGAACTAACTAATGAGATCAAGAGTGGGACGTTCGAGCAACTGAATCACCCAGCAACTTCTATCCTTTTTTTTTAATCAACAGATTTTAGAGGCGCCTGGCTGGCTCAGTTGGTAGAGCAACTCTTGATCTCACGTGGTAGTGCAACTCTTGATCTCACATCATGAGTTTGAGCCTCGTGTTGGGCATGAAGATTACTTAAAAATTTTTTTTGATTAAAAAAATAGATTTTTTTTGGAGGCTGAAATTATGGGCCACTTTGGTTCTCTACTTTAGCATTTTTAGGTATTCTCTTTAAGGGTTAGTTAGCAAAACAGAGCAAAAGCCCAAGTAGGCACCTGAAAAGAACAAATTAGTCTCCCCACCTTTAATTTTTCCCACATCTAAGTACGGCTAAATTCTCCCCTCTCCAAACCTTTGCAAAAAGAGCTCCACAAGCTTGGTTCATCCTATACTCCAGCATCTCCAAAATCTCATACTCTAAAGGTTCTTAATGTCCTTGCAATTTCTGCCAACTCATGCTATCTGTCCTCACCAAGAAAGGAAGTTTTCCGTCTTTCCCCATTTTTCTCCCACATATTTAGATGCTCAAACAGTCCCAGGTGAATAAGAATCAGAAAGGCAATGTCTCCCCCTTTCCCCCAGTGGATATGCAGGTGCACTGTCAGGGAAACCCACCCTAATCCAAGGCTCTCTGTTAGGCAAAATGAACGTTTTTTTTATTATTTAAACTGGGTTGAACTGGTTTCCTAAAACTTGGAGCCTAAAACATCCTAGAACAATCATTTAGTTCCAAACGGACACCACCATATTTTCATCCAACACATATCCTTTGAGTGCTAATATGTTCCCAGCCTGTGGTAGGCACTAAGGACACAGCAGGGACCAAGCCAAAGTCCCCGTTTTTACGTACTTATACTTTAGTAAAAGCAACAGGTCAAACTTATAAATTAAACAGATGGGTGATGCAATGTTATAGACAGCATTACATCTCGAACAGCTGTGTTATTACCCCAGAACATCAAACCACATTCACTCATGCCAAATCCTAGGTAATTATAGTAAAGTGTCTACCATCGTAACATGAATTCTCGGTCTGTATTTCATGTGAAAAAGAAAATATCTGAGAATAGGCCAAAAATTACTAGCAGGTATTGGGAGCTACCAAGTCACAACACGATTATTATAAAACTTGGCTGCAAAGTTGTCCTACAACTTTGCTGGTACTTCAACAGCTGGTGGTTGTGTAAAACTGTGGAGCAATAGAAAAATGTTTCCTGAACTTTTCTGGTAACTTTTTTCTATTCTCAAATGATTCTTGATATCATTTTGACTCTATTTGCTGTCATTCATAATAGTCAAAATGTCAGACCGGTGTTAACACTGGTAAGAACACCTTCATTGGGGCACCTGATTGGCTCAGTCAGTCAGGCATCTGACGCAGATTTCAGCTCAGGTCGTGATCATCATAAGGTTCATGGGATCAAGCCCCGAATCGGGCTCTGCGCTGACATTGCGGAGCCTGCTTGGGATTCTCTCCCTCTCTGAAATCCCCTATTTGCGTGCCTGCTCTCTCTCCCTTTCTCTCTCAAAATAAATAAACATTAAAACAAAAAAAACAAAAAAAAACTTTCATTTACTCAAAGGTCTTTTAAGAAACTGAGTCCAACAACTTTACATACCTGTAAAACCATTAACAATGCTAGCACCCCTGAAAATAGAGGGTCAAAAATGAAGTTCCAAATAAAACCTTAAAAACCTTGAGATTTCCTATTATCTACCAACTGCATGGGTCACCATCTGAGTTACTCATGTTCTCTTTGGTACTGCCTTGGCGTAAGCCTGGGTTTTACTTTTCAGGTATCTGGCACTCAAGGTATGTCAACAATAGGAATCTGATCAGCTGACTTGGGAATCAATTTCAGGCCATCTGAATAAAAATTCAAAAAGGAAAAAAAAACAACTTCTACATCAAGGGGACATCGTAAACATACCTTTGGTGTGCTTATGTAAAATAATTCAAAACCATTAGAGAAAGAGAAAACTATTATAACAAGGTCTAAAGAAACTTAAACTGGAATTATCAACAGAAACTCGTGACTTTTTGAAAGGGTAATTCTGTGGACTCAAGTAGCTTCTTATCTGGTATCATCCTGTCTATCTTTAGTCATTATGTGGGACAATCTCACATGCACCCCATGTCCAGATTTTTATCTCTGATACTGGTCTTCTCAAAAAGGAGTCTGTGCTCCTTGAAAATCAGCTGGTTACAATTTAGGGACAGGAAACCGCAAGTTGTGCCTACTGTCAAAAAGCAAAGACACGCGGCACCTGGGTGGCTCAGTCAGTCATGATTTCAGCTCAGGCCATGATCCCAGAATTGTGGGATCAAGCCCGGCATCAGGCTCTGCGCTGAGCATGGAGCCTGCTTAAGATTCATATCCTCCCTCCCTCCCTCCCTCCCTCCCTCCCTCTCTCTCTCTCTCTCTCTCTCCCTCCCTCCCTCCCTCCCTCTCACTCTCTCTCTCCCTCCCTCTCTCTCCCTCCCTCTTTCCCCGCCCCCACCCTCTCACCTGCTTATGCACACTGTCTCTACAAATAAAAATGTAAATTAAACTTTAAAAAATTAAAGACAGTTTCAGGAAGGAATGTCTTTAGAAAGGATTAAAAAAAAACCAACCAGCTGAAGGAAGAGCATCTAATAATGCCAAATCGAAAACAATAATTATAGTTCATTAGAACCAACTGAGGATGAAAGGCATCCTAAGAATAAAATGATGACTAAAACCATATACACTGCTATAGAATGTGTTAGAGAAAGCACACAACTTCCGATGTGAGTTTGGATTTCACCCAACTGGGGGCCCAGGGGAGGGGGGTGTTAAAAGAAAGTTTAAACACTCTGACTTGTATAATACCTTCTCCTCACTTGATAATTCAAATGGTTATTATGGTAATAATAAGGGGTATTTGTTGTGTTTACCAAGATGCCACAATTTCTTTTTTAAGACAAAAAGTCTAGACTTCTGAGTTAAGGACTCAAGTGTATAAAACTTAGCAGTAGAGAAGACTGTAGGAATAGACTTCAAACCAGCCTAAAACTTAAACCACTGGAGAGCAGGACTTTTAGGAAACAAACCTGGAATTCACACCTGCAGGAATACACTGAGTCCGGTTACTTGTACTTGCTGGGCAGGCACTCACAAGCCAGTCTCCAGAAAAGTCAAAAAGAAGAAAATATTAAAGCCCCATGATAATGAAAGCCTCCTCAAGCACCCTGTGGGATCTTCACTCTAGTCAGGCAATATCATCCACACAGCACATCTTAGGGGGACTGAGGCAAGGGCATTTTGCCATCTAGCAGACACAGCAAGGTGGGCACTCAACTGAAGGCAGGAAAACAAGTTCTTTATCTTCACTGAAGAGATGTGTATCCTTTGTGACTACTAGCCTCTTCTGTCAGGCACCAGTTTGTTATCACCAGCACCATATGCAGCATATTGCCTCATCAGCCTTAGTCTCAGCCTCCAGCAGCAAGAGCAACCTTGCCTCTGGCTCCCAACCCATAAGCAACATGTATGTAACACAATACAGACTCTCCACACCATGCCCTATAAAGAAGATAAACCAAGGGCAACAAGTTCTTAAATAAGCAGTTGCCAGTACCTGGCTCCTTAAATGACCCACCTCACCTAAGCTGGACCGCAGCTCTATCTGTCTAGAATCCATACCCTGCCAAGCTCCTGAACCCTGACCAGAACAGAGGAGACACTGTCACTCAGTCCACCTGCCTTCAGCCTTACAGAGCACTCACATGTCACTGCCTAAAAGAGGTATCCTACTATTCATTGGCCTAGGCCAATTCCTGATCCTACTAGCCTGCCCTGCCTTGAGAAACAGTGCTGGGGCGGGGGAGGCAGACTTTAAACATCCATTTTTTAATTTTTCTTTCTGTGTTAAACAAAAATATTACGGTTATGTAAAATCCGTATTTTTATCACTAAACACTGTAATTCACAGGAGAGTTATTTTCAAAGAGAGAAGACACACAGTGATATTAAAATGAGAATCCAAGACAAAAGATATACCAATAATGTCAAGATTACCCATGCTAATGACTGCTTTGCTATTTTCAACATTAAAGATGGATTATTAGGAGCATAAACAGCTAACTCTGCTCCCTCCTGAAATGCAACTAAAATGAGTTAAGGGGAAAACAAAGCATAAATCACAGAGAGACCAGCAGCAGAGACAAAAACAGATGACCCATGTTCAAATCCTGACTCACTCACTTATAGATAACTTTGGGCAAGTTATTTAACTTTTCCAAGGCTTAGTTTCTTAGCCCATATAATGAGAATACCAACACCTACTTGATAGATATTTGGAAAATTGGGTGAAAAAACATGTAAATATTTGGCATAGTGCCTGACATTTACTAAAATTCAAGAATTGGTAGCTGCTCATGCAGCAATTACTATCATCACTATTACTTCCTCACTAGCACATGAATAAAATTTGCCCAAAACATTCCAGAAGACAGAAACACATTAGGTGGCTTCTCAAATGGCTTAGAAGACTTAATAAATTAAGATGCTCTTGAAGGTCAAAATTTGAACATATATACACTAGAAGTAAAAACAAAAATCTTGTAGACAAACAAAAAACATCCCTGAATACAGAACCAAATCCATCTTTAAAGGAACAGGAATATTTTTTTGCCTTACTTTGCTGAAGTCCACATCACTTCATAACTTATTTCAACGCTTCACTATTTATATCCTGGAGCAAGATCTACTGCATAAACTAAAACTCATCAGATAAAAGTCCTGCTGTTGGGTCTCAACAGAATAAAACACCAGCAAACTAGCTGCAAAATACCCACATTACACACATGCCAGAAAACCTATAGGAAGTTTTAAACATAAACCATATTCAACAATTCATATTATTTTTTTAAGTTTATTTATTTTTGAGAAAGAGAGAAAAAGCAACCATGAGCAGGGGAAAGGTGGGGGGCAGTGGGGAATTCCCACACAGGCTCCATGCTGTCAGCCAGCAGCCCAAGGCAGGGCTTGAGCTCATAAACCATGAGATCATGACCTGAGCCAAAATCAAGAGTTGGACACCTAACCAATGGAGCCACGCAGGTGCCCTTCAACAATTCAAATTATTTTAAATGTGAACTGAAATCATTTTAAAAGCACTGAATCCAAAAGAGATTAATTTAAGAGGTAGAAAGAACATTGCCTTTGGAATCTGTCAGTTCTGAGCTCTGCCTTTTACTAACTGGTATGACTCTGAGCACAATACTAACCCTCCCAAGCTTCACTTTTCTTCTTACCTGTACAACAGGACACTACTAGTTATCTCATAGGGGGTTAGTGTGAGAATTAAATGAGATAATACGCCCAAAGAGCCCTGTAGGTGCTCCAAAACTGAGAACTGCTATAATTACGTTACTATTTTAAGAAATGCAATTTAGAGTTGCATGTCTACAACTGACTCATTCACAATATCCTGGTTCCTCTAGTTAGCCCTCTCTGTACCTTAACTGTAAAAGTTCCTACCTTATCAAAGGGAGGAAAACTTTGTTCTTCAAAAACAATAGTGTAGGGGAAGGGCCTGGGTGGCTCAGTCAGTAGAGTGTCCAACTTCGGCTCAGGTCATGATCTTGCAGTTCATGGGTCCGAGCCTGCTTAGGATTCCCTATCTCCCTCTCTCTACCCTCCCCAGCTAGAACTCTTGTCTTTCTCTCTCTCTCTCAAAAAAAAAAATAAACCTTAAAAAAAAAAATGATAATGTTAGGGGCACCTGGATGGATCAGGTGGAGCGTGCCACTCTTGACCTCAGGGTGGTAAATTTGAGCCCCATGCTGGGTGTAGAGATAACTTAAAAACAAAATCTTAAAAAAAAAAAAAAAAAGTTTTTCTTAATGTATATTTACTTATTTTGAGAAAAACAGAGCATGAGCAGGGTAGCGGCAGAGAGACATAATCCCAAGCAGGCTCCATGCTGTTAGCGCAGAGCCCGATTTAGGGCTCAATCTCATGAACCATAAGGTCATAACCTCAGACAAAATCGAGTTGGATGATTGACTGAGACACCCAGGTGCCCCGAAAAAAATTATTTTTCTTTTAAATTATAACCATTTTTTCTTAAGTTTATTTTACTTATTTTAAGAGAATGAGAGAGAGAGAGAACATAGAAGGGGCAAAGAAAGTAGGGGAGAGAGAGAGAGAATCCCAAGCAGGCTCCCACTGTCAATGTGGAGCCCAGGCTCGAACTCACAAACCACGAGATCATGACCTGAATGGAAATCAAGAGTCGGATGTTTAAACAACTGAGCCATCCAGTTGCCCCCCCAAAAAAGTTTTTAAATAACAATAATGTAAAGGCAACAAGAAGTCCCAAGTGTACCCTAAATACAGGGGACAAGAATTGGGTGAGCCATCATCACTCAGAGGTCAGTGTAGCGTTGGCACTACAACCATTGGCAGTAGCAACCACTTCTTAACAAGCCTAATACAAGTACTCATCAAAGGGCAGACAAACTAAACAGATAAGAAAGTTCAACTGTCTGTGCCCATGATCAAATTCAGAAGCAAATATACAACCAATAAAACATGACAGCCCACTTTTTATAACATGTTTAATAGTTTATTTTACTATCTGCAGTTTTTTGTAGTTAGAGACACTAACCATTTTTAATTTCTTTACACATCTAGAAAAAGGAAAAAAGGCAGAGGTAAGGAGAAAGAAACCAAATATTCCTGTAGGGTGGCAAACTGGGAAGCATAGCATAGCTTCTAGGGAGAGTCAGGAAAAACTAGTATCTTCCAGAAGAATAATAGGACTATCACAACAAGAGTGGTATCTGTTCTTTCTATACCACTGATGCACACATTTCATAAATTCAGTCCTTGAGATTATTAGGAATTTTACTTACAAAATGTACTGACATCATTAAAAATATGCTAGTGAAGAACCTTTGTCAGATTCTGAGTTATTTTCTGCAGCCTCCCTTAGAAAGCATTTACTGAACACTACCTCATCTGCCAGGATGATCCTCCAACATATGTTGGATTTCTGCCCTCAGAGATCAGATCAGTATGCTGCTGGGGGGGGGGGGGTGAAGAGGAGGAGTCAAGTAAAAAAAATCACTACCAGGAAGAGGAAACCCTAGACATTCTCGTTCCCATGTACAGGCTGGCCCTTAGATAACCTGGCTGCACAAGCACATATAGGCAAATATTTTGGTCATTGATTTGTTCAACAAATAAAGACAGCCAAAGTAAACAGGCAGCTAAACAGTCCCAGCTCGGCCCTAATTCCCCTAGTGACTTCTGACAACTCACTTCCTGCACTGGCTTTGGTTTCCTCAAAGACCAGGAGACCCTTTCCTCCCTTTAAATACAAGGGAACTGCCTCCGGCAGTGGCTCCACCCCGTCCTAATCAGAGGAGGTACTTAAAAAAAAAATTCTCAGGGACTTGGGAGTCAATGGTGTTGGGAATTAATCACGTTGCTCTAGATTTTTTGGTAGTGTGACAGTCGTACCTCATTCCCTTCACTTCCCTGAAAAAACGGGAACTTACTATTCGTTCATTTACAAAGCCTCTTCTATGTAATTTACTCTACATTTGAGATAAAAACAAAAAACTCTATGTCAACACTAAATAAACCCCCGCTGAGGTCCAGAGTTCCTGATCTGGATGAATGAAAGGATCAGATGTGGAAAAAGTACAACCAAGACCCTAAGACTGCACAGCTAAGAGTAGGTGAAACGAAGCGGGGGCCGAGCGCACCCGCGAGTGCAGAGTTTCAATACCGTTCTGGATTCCTTAAAGAGGGTGCGATCTCCGTGCCGGAGGGGAACGAAAAAGAGCCCAAGTCTCCTCGACCAGACAGCCGGCACTAGGACACCCGAGCTGGAGGAAAGACAGCGGGACGGGTGGGAGCACCTGCGGGGAGCGGAAAGGCAGCGAGCCGGTCGGGAGAAACTGCGGGAAGCGGAACGGCTGCGGGAGAGCTCGGGCGGGGCTGGGAGACTCTAGGGGAGGCTCTGGAGAGGCCAGCACCAGGGAGGGGAGAGGGCGCGGGCCGAGGGCAGTCCCTGCAGAGCGGCGCGGAGTTGGGCGGCTCCAGCCTGGTAGAAGCCGAGGGTGTTCGCTCAGAGGGTCGCGGGGTGGGCGGCTCTAGGGAAGGCTCTGGAGGGGCCGACACGGTGGAAGAGGAGGGCGCGCGCAAATGGACGGCTCTAGCAGAAGCTGTGGTGGGGCCGACAACCAGCAACGGGAGAAAAGAATGTGGGCCGGGGGTCAACTCTGAGGGGCGCCGAGTGGGCGGCGCTAGAGGAGGCTCTGCTGGGACCTACGCCCGGGAGGGCGTCCTCTCGGAAGGGTGCGGGGCTGGGCGGCTCAAGGGGAAGCTCAGCAGGGACCGACGCTAGGGAAGGGGAGGGCGCACAGAGCGGGGCAACTCTGGCAGAGGCTCTGCAAGGACCGACACTGGAGAGGGGCGGGACGCTAGCCGAGAGGGGGTCTTCTCGGAGGAGTACGGGGCTGAGCCCCAAGAGAGGCTCCAAAGGGACCAACTCCGGGGGATGGGGAGAAGAAGGGGCGCAGGCAGGTGGGTCTGGCTCGGGCTCGCCGGAACCAGACAGGGACATTTACCTGCGAACTATTGGGCCGCCGCCGCGGAGCACAGAAGCAGGGCGACAGAGCGCAAGGACGCCGCTGAGGCTCTCTGGCTGCAAATGCCCCACGCCTGCGTCCTGGCCGCCGTCCAACGTCACACCGCCGTGGCGCATGCGCCTGGCCGCGCGGGGCATGCCTGGAATGGTCTTGGGGGCTACGGCGGAGCCTGGGTATTAGCGGGGAGGGGAGAGGAGGAGAGGGGAGGGGAGCCGAGGGGAGGGCAGGGGAAAGGAGAGCTGGAGAGGGAGGGGAGGGGGCTGGGACATCCTCAGTTCTGCTGGAGTGGAGGGAGGCTTACTTTTCAACTGAAAAGGAACTGTTTGCACCCTGATCTTGCATCTAAATATAACCCTCCAATAAAAAGAGCCATGGCTCCTTAAAGAAATGAGTGGCTCTAGAGGTGGGGCAGGAAAAGTACAACCTAGAGTCTGGAGCTTCATGTAGCTCCAGAAGTAAGGAATGCTCAAAAAATAAACCGTGGAGGCGTGTCATAAGATACAGAAGTCAACCTGAAAGAGCTCTCCATGGCCAAATCTGGAACAATTTGAGCAGCAAAATAAGTTATATATTATTGGATTATAACTTACAGTGTAAAACAAGCCCTTCTTTTGTGAATAAATGATTAAATAAATTAATGGGGAGAAGAGAAAAGTTTTTTTTTGTAGAGGAATTCTAATCATCCCCCATTCTGAGGGGCTATTAATCTCCACCCACCCACCCCCCAATCTGCATAATGACTTCCTCCCAAAGAGTAAAGTGTGAGAAGGGGGAAAAATAACTTTACAGTGGAAAAACCTGACAAACGCTACTCAACCATGTGATCAAGGTTGACATCAACAGTTGTAGTAAGTCATGTTGGTAATATTTAACCCTGACATGATGTAATGAAAATGTCACTTTTCCTGTGGTCTTCCACCCCAGTGGAATGATGAGAAAAACATCAGGCAAATCCCTATTGAGGGATGTTCCACAAAATACTTCACCAGTATGCCTCAAAACTATGAAGGTCATTGAAAACAGGGAATGACTGAGAAACTGTCAGGTGCAGTGAGGGATCCTAGATGGAATTCTGGAACAGAAAAATTGACGTTAGTGAAAAAATTGGTAAATTCCAAGTAAAGTCTTGACTTTAATAATAATTACTAGTGATTTTTAGTTTTGAGAATTGTGCCATGGTTATGTGAGATGTAAGCATCATGGGAAACTGAATATACTAATTTTTCTCCGCAAATTTAAAATTATTTCAAAATAAAAATTTTATTTAAAAACAAAGAAGGCAATGGAGGGGGAAAAGAAATGTTAGTTACCTTTACTGAGAAACTTTTATGGTGCTTTTAAGCCCCTGTGGGGCCTCTAGGGTCAGGATTGGGACACTTCCTGGAAAGTGGCCTGAGGGAACCTTGGGCAACTCTACTCCTGAAAGGTAAGTACTGTGTAAACATTTATCAAGCTGTGCGCTTAAGATTTGTTTTCTTTTCTGTGATAAATAGCAAACATGTAACTGAGTTAATTTATTTATTTTTTTAAAGATCAAATTGATTGTATTCGAGGATTCATGAATAGGGCAGCATCCTATCTAGCAAATAGAAAGGAACTCCAATGAGCTGTAGAAAAGGAAAGGTTTTTAAAGGTGGAAAGAGGACAGAACAGGAAAATTATTAGCAAAGAATGCAGTTTCAGGCAAGGATGCCTTCCTAAGGGGATCTATCAAGCAGATTAACTCACCAGGCTGACCAGGTAATTCCATATTGTATGATTAAAGGTTACATTCCTGGGAGGTTGAAACTACACTTAGGTATTAAGTCTTGGTTTGGTAGTGTGGAATTTGGCACAAGTGACTCCCTTTGGGGACTGCTCTCTCATTTTTAACATCTGCATGTAAACTCTCTCTCTTTCCACTGCGCGCGCGCACACACACACACACACACGTACATTTTTTAAATTTTAAAAATTGGAGGAAAGGCCTGTAGTTAATGGGCTTCAAAACTCCAAACTGAATTGGCAAGAGCTCCTGTCTTAACCTCGCTTCTCTCTGGGAAAAGAAATTCAGGGTGGGGAGTCCTGTGATGCTTTCCAATCTAATGTTTTGTAAAATAGTGTGACTTAGTAAACAAAGAGTTCAGAGATTGGAGTCTTCTAGAATTCTTCCTGGTCCCACTACCCAAGAATAAGCCTGAGCAAATTACCTGACATCACTGAAGTTCCTGACCATCTGTCAGTAAAGTGATAAGGCTAGCCCTATCTTCTGTGTTAATCTTAGGTATCTTTCAAGGCTTGGAGTTGAAATGTCCCAAAATACACAAGCATTTTGTCTTTGAGCATTGGGGCTGTGGATGACTTATTTCTTCATACTTTTCTGTATTTTCCAAATTTTCTTCAATTAATCACTTGACTTTAAATCACTTAGACAACAGGAAAAAGGTAATATTTGAATCCAATTTGGTTTAAGTGGACGTTCTAGGAGCTGGAGCAGGAAGTGTCTCCTAGTAAGTTTTCTGGTTTAGTAAAATTGGCTTTCTTTCTTTTCTTTCTTTCTTTCTTTCTTTTTTAATTTTCCAATCTCTTTAATCTGAATTCAGGTCAAAACAGTTCTCTTATGCTATTAATACACTATCCCACCATACATAGCAGAGCTCACAAGCACTCACCATCACCATGTTTTGTGCATGGTTACAAACACTTTATTCAATAAAGGTGAATTGAAAAATCACAGTGTGCCAGTCACTGGTGATACGAATAGCAACTTGCAGATCCTAATCAGCCTGGACTCCTGGGACTCCATAAGTGGAAGCAGGAGGTAAATGAAAGTCTCCTCTGGAGTGTCCTGACATGCTCTCAAATCACCTAAGTCATTTTGACACCAGCATGCCCAACTTGCTGCCACTAGGCCTGGTGCTGCATTTGATCTGAGGATGGTTGAAGGGCACTCTCACGAGGAGCAGTGCTCAGTAAAATTGGTTTTCTGTCCAAGTTTACTGACAAGAAAGTATAGGAGGAAAAAGGCCAACTGTGGGGGTAAGAATACCTGCTTTCCAGCCCCATATCTGCCAATACTGAACATGTGTCCTCTGGTCCAGAACTGAAAGAGGGCTTCAAGGAACCGCGCTAGGACTCCATATTCATCGGTCGCCTTGCTCCATGGCTCCATAGAATTTGTGGTCCTCAACTTGGTCAAACCAAATTATGTGCTCCCTTTTTTGTCCTGTTTGCTAGTACTAAAATTGAAAAAAGAAAATGTTAAGTCTTTTGTGGTTAGAAAAGAAAATCTAAATAGGAAATGCGGATGCCTGGCTGGTTCAGTTGAAAGAGCATGGGACTATTAGTCTCAGGGTCATGAGTTCAAGCCTCAGAGATTGGGTGTAGAGATTACTAAAATACATACATACATAAGTACATAAACTTCAATAAAATAAATAAGACATGAAGTAATATGTCATGTCTCTCCATGCCACATCCCACTTTATTTGGAATGGAAATCTTCTAGTGAAAACAGACTTGGCTTTTGGGTCAAGCCAAAGTGAAGTCCAGCCCAGGACTAGGAAGCTCTTTCACTCAGCTTGCTATACCTTTGCTCTTCCTAGACAGAAATTCTGAAATGTCTCTATTGGGTAGGAAACAAAGAGTTTTTGCATACTTAAATTTGACTTTATTTTGCCCTCAACATCTACTGAAAAGACTTAGTTTTCTTCAGACAGTTGAGCCGCTTCTTTTGGGGTTTTGCCCGCTATAAACATGAAACTGTCCATGCACACGAGAATGGGAAAGAGAGCTATTACTGTCCCTGTTCATAGGCTATTTCTCACCACCTTTCCCTCTCCCTCCTCACACCTGCTCTGCCTATTTAAACCATTTACATTAAAGTGAGTCCCTCTCCTCCCTCATTCACCACGGCCTCTATTACTACTTCAGTTTGCTGTGTTGCTTATTAAACACCTACTATCTATTTCATAGAAGTCTAAAGAGGGAATAGAAGACCAAAGTGTGTTTTTGGTCTGCCATCTTGAGTGAGAAGCTTCGGACCCTAATTGCTTTCTACCATGCTCAACTGTCTGTAAATATCTGGTCAACCAATAGTATCCTTAAGTTGTTTTCCAGGACTATTCAGGATTCCTTCTTTTTTTTTTTTTATTTTTATTTTTTAAATTTATTTTGGAGACAGGGAGAGACAGGGAGAAACAGGGAGAGACAGAGCATGAACAGGGGAGGGTCAGAGAGAGGGAGACACAGAATCTGAAACAGGCTCCAGGCTCCGAGCTGTCAGCACAGAGCCCGACGCGGGGCTCGAACTCACGGACCTCGAGATCATGACCTGAGCGAAGTCGGACGCTTAACCGACTGAGCCACTCAGGCGTCCCAGGATTCCTTCTTTTAAAAATACCTTTTCTTGGGGCACCTGGGTGGCCCAGTCGGTTGGGTGTCCGACTTCAGCTAGGTTATGACCTCATGTTTCTGAGTTCAACCCGCTTCGGGCTCTGTGCTGACAGCTCTGAGCCCTGAGCCTGCTTTAGATTCTGTGTCTCCCTCTCTCTTTGCCCTCCCCCACTCACATTTTTTTTTCTCTCTCTCTCTCTCTCAAAAATAAACATTAAAAAAATAATAAAAATAAAAAATAAAATAAAAAAAAATAACTTTTCTAGCCTGGCTGGCTCAGTTGGTAAAGCATACAACTCTTGATTTCAGGGTCCTGAGTTCAAAGCCCATGGTAGGCATGGAGACTCCTTAAAGTAATAATAAAATTATTAATAAAAAAAATAAATATAATAATACATTAAAAACACATTTTCTTTTACCTTAACAGGGTTTGGAAGGGAAGAGTAGATCCCTGTGTTTAATCCAATATGCTGAACCAAAACAGAGTTTTGCACTCTTAAAAACTTTGTATCCAGCTAGATAGTAAAGAGAAAAAAGTGTTGTTCTCCTATTAACTCCTCAAGTTTTATGCAGAAGGAACTCAAACGGATTGACATGAAAAACCCTAAGACTCCAGTATAAAAACAGGCAAAAAATTATGAGTAAATCATTCACACAAGAGAAAACACAAATACAACAAATGAATCTTGTAAATGAAGCTTGCCTGTGATCTAACAAATGCAAATTAAAACAAGTGGTTTTTCAGTGATCAAATTTTAAAAGGTTTTTAATGAAATGTTAAATACAAGGATTTGATGAGACGGTGAGTGGCATACAGTGCTTGTGCAACTATAGATTGGTGCAACCCTTCCAGAGTTAAATTTGGTATAAGATTTAACATAGAAGTTTAGCATAGTTCGTACTCTGTAAGCCAGTAATTGTTTAGGGCAATGATCCCATAATAAACAGACTCTGGTCAAAAATTATTTACAAGGATTATATCAGGTGCATAAGAAATAGAAGTTAAAACAATTGTGAGATGACATTACACATTCAGCTTATTGGCAAACATTTTAAAGTTTTATACTAAATGTGACAAATACGTGAAGCTATCAGAGCTTGTATCTTACTATGGATGGTGTAGCTTATTACAAACCTTTAGAGAGCAATTTGACACTATCTAGTCAGTTTTAAGATGCTGGTACCCTGTGAACAAATAATTCTGTTTCTCGGTAAATACCGTAGAGTAGTATTTTCCAACTTTTTGACTATCGCCTACATAATGAATTTACTTCATAACCTAGTACATAATATATGTAAAAACATATATATGAAAAATGAGTGATGGGCATTGAGGAGGGCACTTTTGGGGATGAGCACTGGGTGTTGTATGTAAGCAATGAACCACAGGAATCTACTCTTGAAGCCAAGAGCACACTGTTTACACTGTATGTTGGCCAACTTGACAATAAATTATACTAAAAAAAAAACATATATATGAAGAGTTACAAAGTAATACTTAACCATACTCTTGTGCTAGGCACTCTTTTATTTTGTTGTTTTCCAGTCTAGTTCACTCTAAAATGCAGGCAATAAATGACTAGATTGATTTCACAATGTGGGACTGATATTGGGTTGCTGTTCAAGAGAGAGCTGCTCTGATTATGTACTGCTGTGTACCAATTCACCCCAAAATTTAATGCTTTAAAACAGCAATTTATTGTTACGGTGTCTCATAACCTAGACTGATATTTCCCTTTATATTAAGCAGTAAGATTTGAGTGAAAAAACCTTATTGGAACTTCGGTTGCTTGTCAATGACATGAGTGACTTCTTTCCCAAGTAGGATAGTAGTTTTTGGATATTAGAAAAATATTTCCTAAATTTTTTGTGCTATTCATAAAGGGAAAACTATAGACATTATCCCCTTTGAAGTTTAATCTACATTAATATTTTCTCCATCTTATTCTTTTTTTTTTATTTTTTTAATGTTTATTTATTTTTGAGAGAGACAGTGACAGAGTGTGAGTCGGGGAGGGGCAGAGAGAAAGGGAGACAGAATCTGGAGCAGCCACCAGGCTCTGAGCAAGCTGTCAGCACAGAGCCTGACACAGGGCTTGAACTCACAAACTGCAAGATCATGACCTGTGCCAAAGTAGGACACTTAACAAACTGAGCCACCCAGGCACCCCTCCATCATATTCTTAAGTTTATAAAATTGGCAAGCAATAAATTAAGCCTTGTTTAGTATTATTGGACAAGTTGCATGATGTAGATAGTCCTACCATGGTCAGAGTTCAGGCTACAATGTGACCTCATGGAGGGGAGGCAGGAAAGGAAGCTCTTGCAGCTTAGTGTTATAGAGCATTTCCGCCAGGCAGGTCCAATAGCCCCAAAGAGCCTCAAAGAGCCTTAGGGCACAGGCAACAGTAAAACACAATAACTAGGAAGGGATAAGTTTTTGCGTCTTTTGTTTTTAATAAATTTCTATAACCTAATCTTAATAATTGTGCTTGCCAAGTGTCTTGCCAAATTCCTGAAGATGTATCCTTTGGCTTTCAGGAGCCAGTTCAAACCATTGTAAGCAGGCCCCAGGCACCCTACTGAATTGGTTCAGCTGTTCTCCTGATGATAGATGTATGGACTTCTTTCAATTTTTGGCTATTATCAATAAAACTGCTATGAACATTTTTGTACAATTCTTTTGAATGGATGTATGTTTTCATTTCTTTTTGGCAGATACCTACAATTTATTAGGCGATAGGACAGGTGTATGATTAGTTTTTTAAGAAATAACAAGACTTTTTCCTAAAATGATTATACCATTTTACACTCCTGCAAATTTATGAGATTTTATTTATTTATGATTTAATTTTAGAGTATGTAATACATTCATATATTTCAAAGGAAAAACAAACCTTGAAAATTATTCATCTCTTCCCTGTCTTCCATTTGCTCAGGGTCCACTCTGTCCGTAGCCTCATTACAGTAAATCACTGCTTAGTTTCTTGGATTTTAGAAATTATGTCTGTATTCATACACAAGTAAATACATAGTTTCATTTCCCCTTTTTACATGATGTTCTTTAACACAGTTGAATAGGGCTACTGTAACAAACACCACACACAAAAAAACAGTTTAAATGACAAAAATTTATGTTCTCCCAGGTCTGGAGGCTGGAAGTCCAAGATCATGGTGCTAGTAGGGTTAGATTCTCCTGAGGCCTCTCTCCTTGGCCTGTAGATGACCCCTTCACACTGTGTCCTCACATGGCTGTCCATACATCTGTGTTGTCTGTATCCTAATCTCCTCTTCTTATAAAGACATCAGTCAGATTGGATTAGGGCCCACCCCACTGACCTCATTTTAACCTGACTATTTCTTTAAAGGCCCTATCTGCAAGTACAGATTCTGAGGTACTGGGGGTTAGGGCTTCTGCATATGAATTAGGGGTGGGGGAACACAACTCAGCCTGTGAAACAGTTCCATCCTTTGCCTTGTTTATTTACAATCTACCTTGATGGTATCTCCATTTCAGTTTATAGAAAGGTTGCTCATTTCTTTTTTGAGTTATAGAGTAATTTATTGTATAGATGAACCAGCCAATCAGTCCCCTATTGATGGACACTAGGGTTGTTTTTCCAATATTTTGCTACTCTAAAAAATACTGCAATGTATGAGCTTGCACCTATTTCATTTTACACCAGCAAGCATCTCTATAGACAGATTCCCAGAAGTAGAATTGTTGAGTCAAATATTTTGTGTATTACTTGTCATAATACATCAAGTGGTCCCTTCTACACTCTAGCAATGTGCCTGCTTCCCCACAGCCACATTAATAAGGTGTACTGTCAATTTTTTGGATGCTTGCCAATCAAATGGGGGAAAATGCTATCTCAAAGAAATTTAACTTGCATTCTTCTCTTGAGTGAGGTTGGATTTTTTTCATGTGATTAAGAGCCATTTACTTTCTTTTCTGTGAACTCCCCTCATTGTTTTTTTATTGAGTTGTAGGATTTTTTTCTTATTAACTTCTGAAAGTTCTCTGTGCTAGGGAGATTAACCCTTTGTCTATCATAAGTGTTGGAACTATTTATTCCTTGTTAACCATCTGTCTTTTGACTATGTTCATGGCACTTTTTGCCAAACCACAGTTTTTCATAATGTGGCTTTTGGATTTTGAACAGGAGTTAGAATGGCCTTATTTACTCTAAGATTAAAAAGGATTTTTTCCCATGTTTTCTTCTTGTTCTTATATATTCATATCTTTCTTCATTTGGATTTAATTCTAGTATAGTGTAAGGTATGGACCCAATTTTATGTTTTTTCAGATGGGTATATTTTTGTCCCAATGCCATTTATTGAATAATTGATCTTTATCCCTGGTGACTTCCCAAAATTATTTGGGTGTATTTCTGGGTTTAACGTTATATATATCATTAGTCTGTATATTCATATTTCAGTGACACACTGCTTTATTGAGGCTTTTATTTAAAAAATTTTTTTTAAAACTCATGACCCCGAGAGTCAGATGCACTACTGACTGAGACAGGCAGGTGCCCCTTTAATGAGGCTTTTAAATATGTTTTCTTATTTGGTAGGTCTAGTTGCCAGCTCCCTCCCTATTACTCTTTACTTTCAAAGTTTTCCTGAAAGATTCTTTCTTTTAATTCTTCTTGATTATTTCCTAGAGGTAAATTAGAATCACTTCATCTAGTTAAAAATAATTATTGGCGTTTTATAGGAATTGCATTTAAATTTGTAAATTAACTTAGGGAGCATTGACATCTCTTTGATGTTAAATCCACTTTTCCAAGAATATGTTTTTCTCCATGTGTTTAAGTGTTCTTTTGTGCCATTCAGGGATTATTCAAAGTTTTATTCACGTCAATCTTGTGCAGTTCTTATGAAAGTTTATTGCTAGGTATTATGTCATTTTATTTATTTATTTATTTATTTATTTATTTATTTATCTATCTATCCTGTAAGTATCCTTGTATACTATTGATCTTTTATACCATTTCGTTATATCTTCTAATTGGTTTTTATTTAGATACATGATAGCTATATATTTTTTTCATTTTGATTATTGGTTTTTGCTGAATGCTCTTATTGTTTGTATAGTTTTTCAGACAATCCCTCCTGCTTTTGACCTCATGTGTAAGTGAGAAATAAAATTCTGTTGTGTGAAGACACTGAGGTTTTGGTCTTGGAGCATTTCCTAGTTATCCTGACAGAAACTGGTAATTTAAAAAGAAAGAAAGAAAGAAAAGGGGGCACTTGGGTGGCTCAGTCGGTTAAGCATCTGACTTTAGCTCAGGTCAGGATCATGGGTTTGTGAGTTTGAACCCCACTTCGGGCCCTCTGCTGTTAGCAGGGAGACCGCTTTGGATCCTCTGTCCCATTCTCTCTCTCACAAAATAAGGAAATAAAACTTAAAAAAAAAAAAAGAACAATAAAAAAAAGAAAAGATGCTCAACACACAAATATATTAGGGTAAAATTCTGTGGGGGCAGTGGAAGGAGAAAAAGGAGCAATTAAACTTTTAGTTATAGAATTTACTCATGTCTTTTTTAAATGGAAAAAAAATGCGAATTGAATCACCATAGTGTTTATATTCTCATGGATGTTTTAAAAAGTAACGTTTTTTTTTTACAACTGTCAACATTTACAGCTTGCCAGGAATCATCTCCTTTGAGACTACTTTAATCTGTACCCAGAACTCTTAACAGATATGCTGGGTAGAGTCTTTAGGAACTGTATGTAGTGAGTGTCCCTCCAGATCCGGTTGTTACCTGCACAGTCAGCAAGATAAACTGCTGGTTTCTTTCTGTTGAGTACAGGCCCACAGGATTGTCCAACTCTCTTCAGACCCTTACAAGAGACCCATCTTAGACTGCATCTCAGGATTCCTCCACCTTTCTCTACAGCCGACTCACGGACTCTCAGTTCAGGCTAGGACCTTGTAGGTTCTGTTAATGTCGTGCAAGTAGCTAGAGGTGTTCTGGGAAAACTAAAACTCAGAACTCCCCCTTTAAAAGCAAGCGCTTTGACGCCAGATGTTGGGGTTTGAATCCTTAGTGGGCTTTCTAATAGCGTGTTCTTGAAAGCTTGTCAGCCTTTTTGTGTCTTAATTCCCTCAATTGTAAAATGATTTATCACAAATATTAAATGACTTAAGGAATGCAGAGCACTGGAAACAATGATTGGCAGAGTGAATGCAGTCAGTGCCCATGCCTGCAGCCTCTACGTGGTGCCCCAGCGTCGCTGGGATGTGCTTTGTTGCGACGGTCCTTAGGGTGTTCAAGGCCGGGCTCCCATGCCGCTCTGTGGGATAGCACTTCACCTGCACGCCACCACACCAGCCCTGGCTGGGGGTGCTGAGTGAGCCTTCTACTCAGTTGCCACCACTGGGCATCACAGCCAGGACCGGGTCACACACCACTACTGCACCTTTGCCGTCTGCATTTACACACAGGTTCCTGCAGTACAGTGGCAGGATCGTACGTATTTTAAAAATACGAAATGAAATGCATTTTTTCTAAGAAATCAGTACAATTCTGTAATCAGTACAATTCTGTTCCAATACGTTCTTTCCATATTGCATTAGAAAGGCAAAAATGGCGCGAGGAAAAAGTCCATAGTAAGCACCTATTCCTTAAGGTCAACACAGACGTTCCCACGGGCGCCGCTAGCTGCTAGGGCTTCTCGCCCTACAAGCTCCGCACGCCGGGACCCTGGGGTAGCCCAGCCAGGGGTCGCACCACGCGGTGCTCCCCGCAGACTCCATCCGGGCGTCTCTCAGACGCCAGCGGGAGCGAGCACGCCGCCACCCCAGTCCGGACGGAGCCATACAGTCACGTGCCCGGCGCGTCCCCGCCGCGGCGCGCTCCAGGCGGAAGTGAGGTCGGTGGCTCGGTGGCTGCGCAGCGTCGGCGGGGAGCGCGGGCTGCGGAGAGGCGGGCCGGGCGGAGCGGAGCGACTGGAAGCGCGGGCCGAGGAGGCGGCGGCGGCGGCGGCGGAGACGGGGGCCTCGCGGCTCAGCCCCCGCATCAGAGCAGGCCTCCGCGGCGCTCGCCCTTCGCCGAGCCCCACCGCCGAGCCCGCCCCGGGCCGGCGTGCGCTGGTCATCGAGGCCCAGGCTGCCGCTGCCGCTGCCGCGGCGCGGTGAGTGCAGGCGGGCGCCCCCGGGCGGGGGCGGGGCGGGACGCTGCGCCCTGTCTGGCCCGGGGCTGAGCGCGGGCCCGGGCGGCGGGCTCGGGCGGCGGCGCTGCCGGCCGGAAGTGCGGCGCTTTGTGCGGCCGGCCTGGGGCGGCGCCAAGGTCGGGCCAGCGGCTTAGGGTCGCTTGGTGCCCGGGCGGGGGGACGGCCTGGCGGCACCCGCGGCGGTAACCCAGGCTGTGCTTTGTCCGGTGGGACGGACCGGGCCTCTGGGGGCCCGAGGGAGGAGGAACTGGGCGCGGACTGGCGCGCGGGCAGGTGCGGTGTGGGTGGTGGGGGGCTGCTGCCCAGGTGGCCGGTGAGAGGTGGAGTCCGTGCCCAAGAATGTTCGCTGGATCTTTTTAAGGTCCGACTTAGATCGGGTCAGGAAAACGTATGAAAAATGGGGAGGCAGCAGGGTGTTGTTTTCTCTAACTTAGATTTGGGATTCTTGTGGTTGCAGTCATTTCGAATGTGTAAACTAGTCACCTTGTCTACCTACAAAGTAAAAATGATTGTTTGCCTGGCAGAAGCTTAGTGTTCGCCCTCCAGCTTGAAAGGCTTTTTAATTTCAGAAAGGACGTTTTGTCGCCCAGTCTGGGTTAACTTTAAAGAAGTGAATCTTTGCAGCCTGTCCACAAACGGTATTTTTCTTTTACAGCGTACTCAAGTGTGCGTCTTAATGGGTCGTATGAATTAATGTTTTATTAAAGTCGTACATGAGAATATTCGGGAGTGTTTGTGGCATGCAAGAAAAAATTATAAGTGAAAAGGTTTGTCTCATTTCCACACTTTAAATTTTCAAGTCATCGTGTAATTGAGATTATTTTCTCAAATACGTAAAAAAGTTTGAAAGTTTTTGCTGTGAGCAATAAGAGGGATCCATTTTACAACTTTGGTGAGTAAGTAGTGTATTATTTTTGCTTTGACAGCCAATTGGACAATTTAAAGCTCTTTTTCCTAATGCTGAAGCTACTGTAGTACACACTGTGAAGATTTCCCTTAAGCTTTATAAAGTGGGTTTGCTTTGGTGGGAGTGTTTGTATGTTGCTAATGTTTAGTTGTGTTTGTGACTAAATGGAAGATAAGATTTGATAGAGGTCCCCGCAGGCTTTAAGAGTTGAAGACAGCAGAGCCAGCAGCCTGTGCCTTCTGATGGGTGTCCTTGAGCAGCAGTTGCTAAAAGTGTTGAGCAGGTAGCATCCGCTCCTGGCTACTGCCTTTGGAAATAGTGGAAAGATTGGGTTCTGTGTGTGAGGTGAGTGCCTGCAACTCAGGAGGAAGCACCATCTGCTGCTGTAGCTCTTACTGCCCCTGCCCTCTTATCAGGCCGTGATAAATTTGTTAGGATTTTTAGTTACTGTTCTGCTCTACACCTGCCTTTCAACTCATTTCTACTTTATGGTTAGAATTGTAATGCCAAAATTGTTGAATTTTCAAACATTGGGAAAATTAGTAGTAGAGGTAGAGGATTAGAATTGGAAAATAAGAACTTAAGTGCGTTGTAAAAATATTTTAATTTTTTGTATGTTCTGTAGTTTAAAGGGAAATTTTATTTCTCACATAAACAGCTTCTTTTCCTAGATCAGTTGAGAGCACTTTTAAAACAACAGAACACTAACCTAAAAGAGTAATAGTTATTTTTCTGATATCTGTGTTCCACTCTACGTATATGCCTTTGAAGTCTTTCCACTCCTGTGTAGAAATACATGAATTTCTTCCAATTTCTACCTCAGTAGTGAAGGTAGAGTTTGAGGGAGTTGAGAACTTTCTCCTCTTTAAAAAAAAAAAAAAAAAAAAGTTTTAAGAGAGAACGAGTGTGCACACTTAAAATTTTTTTATATTAGTGGATATGAAAGCTGAACCCACTGGCCAATCTTAACATCATCACCACGAGTCAAACTATTTAACACTACATGCATCCTCATGTGATAGAAGTACTCTGCATCACCTAAGGGTACTGCTACAAAAAAACATTACAGTCTGCATCAATAGATCTTATACATCCAACTTCCAGTTGACAGACAAATTGGAGGAATAGGGTGGGCAACACCATGAAGCAATCAGACAAACCCATAAGTTGGGGCATTCTAGAGGACATTTTTATAACTGTAAAATCTTTTTACAGTTTTTTTCAATA
Source organism: Panthera tigris (assembly GCF_018350195.1). Classification (NCBI taxonomy): domain Eukaryota; kingdom Metazoa; phylum Chordata; class Mammalia; order Carnivora; family Felidae; genus Panthera; species Panthera tigris. Next base: position 107,663,016 of record NC_056667.1, on the reverse strand, counting down.
TAAATCAAAATCCAAACAAAATCCACCTAATGACTTTTATGTGTAAATCTATTTTAATCTAGAACTGCCCTCCCCACCCCTCTACCTTTTTCCAGACCTTTGACTTACTGAAGAAACTGGGTCATTTGATTTTTAAAATGCCCCCTTTTGGTTTGTTAGTGTTAAATAGTTTGACTTGTGATGATGATGTTAAGATTGGCCAGTGGGTTCAGCTTTCATATCCACTAATCAGTAAACAGAAGTTTTCAACAATTCTGAGTTATATATTTTTTAAGTTTATTTATTTTGAGAGAGAGAGAGAGCATGGGCGAGCAGGGGTGGAGCAGAGAGAGATGGGGGAGAGAATCCTGGCAGAGCCTAGTGCCAGGCTCAATCTCACAAAGTGTGAGATCATGAACTGAGCCAAAAGCAAGGAAGGATCACGTGCTCAGCTGACTGAGCCAACCAGGTGCCCCTAAATTCTGAGTTATATTTTAAATAAACGTTTCAACTTCATATATATATATATATATACATATATATGTATATATATATATATACATATATATATGTGTATATATATATATATATATATATATATATACACATATACATATACATATATTTAAAGTAAGCTCTGTGCCGAATATGAGGCTTAAACTCACAACCTAGAGATCAAGAGTCCGTGCTCGACTGACTGAGCCAGCCGGGCACCTCTCAATCTCACATTTATTGCTGTGAAAAGTTATATTTTCTATTAGATAGTTATTTTATTCAAGAACATTCAGAAGATACATATAAGATACCTGTGTGCCAAGCATTGGTGAAATGCAAGGAGACAGAGCTGAGAAAATTATTTTCCCTGTCCTTGAGCCTCAGAATCTTGGGGAAGTCTCATTATTTCAAAAGTAACCTAAGAAGCTTTTTGACATTAGTTCACGGACTTTGTCTTTATATTATTCAGGCCTTTTTATTGAATAGGAGAGGGAACTGCAACATTTTTTTATCAGTCTTGTTATATTTTCTTAACCTGTAATTTTTAATTCATTAAAGACTTTCAATCTAGGAAACATTATTAGCCTCTGGGGAAGTAAAAGTGCTTTCAGGAAGTGTAACTTCTGAGTAGTTTGGAACTTATGGTATTGAGAATTCAGGTGCAATTCTGTACATTTTTAGTGGCAAATGTACAGTAGAATTGTGTTACTGGTTTACGCTATGAGATCCTTATGGCAGGAGAGCCTTGTGGTATTCAGTGCTTCATTGAGTTATTTAAAATTTTTGGTTGTTATGAATAACATTGTTATAAACATTTGTGTACAAATTTTTGTGTGGATGTATATGTTTTCGTTTCTCTTGGGTATTTACCAAGGAGTAGAATTACCAGATCATATGGTAATGCTTGTGTTAAATTGTTATGCTATTCATGAGCTTCATTGCCTACTCCATGACATCTCCTACTCAGCCCCACTTCCATAACAATATTTGCTGATTCCCTACAAGTCCAATTGCCCAGTATTACTGAAGTACATCTTGTATTTTCTCACTTCTGTGGCTTTTCGGGATCCTACTTGTCCAGAGCTTGTTGAAAATATCACCTCTGTAATCCAAGTTTTTTCTGACCATTCATTCCCCCCCTCACCTGTTGAATTTTTGCTCTCTCCCCTCACCCCTCATAATACTTTATTCTTTTATGGCTCTTAATGTGGCTATTACTACTGTTTGTTCTATATCACCATTATTCATGTTTTTTGTTTTTCAGGACTGGGTTGTCCAGTAGAATAGCCATCACCTAGGTGTGACTGTTGAAGTTAAACTAAAATGCGGTTCCTTACATGTGTTAGCCACATTTCAAGTGTTCACTAACCAGCCATTAATGGCTATTTACATGGACAGGGCAGCCATATCTTTTTTCTTTTCTTTTCTTTTCTTTTCTTTTCTTTTCTTTTCTTTTCTTTTCTTTTCTTTTCTTGCCATATGTTTTCTTCACAGAAACTTCTATTGGACAGCACTTTCCTAGATTGTAAACTCAGAACTGGGACTGTGACTTGCTTTTTTTTTCCCCCCTCTGTGGCCTTTGCATAGTGCTTTGTTTATCTTGAATTCAGTTGAGTAAATGAAATTAGATCCTGGCACAGGATAGAGAAACAGGGTTTTGGAAGGTACGCACTTTCTAGAGATCATAGTTGAGCTACAGAGATAGATGGAATTTGTGAGGGTTTCCACAATTCTTATGTTGTACATCCACTAAGAATGGGTTAAAAGTGCAGGACAATAGGGACTGGAAGTTGTCAATTTGTTTATTTATTTATTTATTTTTTGCCAATTTGCTTATTCTTAAACTGTGGGATAAGATACATAATTAATTCTCCTGCTTGCTTTCTATGGCTTCCTATTATTTTCTGTCATCTGTGTTGTAGACATGTGCCATTCACTGTGATAGCCTCTAGTCTCATATGACTATTTAAATTTAAGTTGAGGGGTGCATGGCTGGTTCAGTCAGAGAAGTGTGCAACTCTTGATCTCAGGGTCTTGAGTTCAAGCTTCACTTGGGTATAGAGATTATATAAATAAATAAACTTTAGAAAAATAAATTTGAGTCAGAGAAATTTAAAAATCAGATCCTGCAGTAGCCAAGCCATGTTTTTGGGTGCTCAGTAGTTACTTTTAGCTAATGGCTGCCATATTGGAAGGCACAGAGAGCATCCTCATAGTTGCAGAGAGTACTGTTGGGTTGTACTGATCTAGATTTATCTTTTACCTGTAATTGTGAATGTCACGGTAAAGTTGGCACCTGCCTTTTGGTTTAGAAGTTTAAAAAAAAAATTAGTTTTTCAGATAATGAATATCCAAATCACAGATGTTCCTAATTTATTCCTAATTTAGACTAGAACTTGTTACAAAGGTTAAGGATGGGACCTTATATATTTTTTTCTGTATTGAACTGCTTGATTATGAATATGCTGAATGAGTCGGGTAAGCTGAGACCTTGAGGTAGTTAATTTTTGCAATATGTCTTTGTAATGGAATTTGATACCTACAGTGTTTGAAGGTGCATGTGTTTTTTAAGAAAATCAGCAAGTACTTGCACCTGTTTTGTGCCAGATACTGCTATTGGTGCTGCAGTAAATAGGACTGAGTCCCTGTTCGCTGTCTGCATGGGGCCACTTTCTAGTTGGGGATGTGGTAAGGGAGGCACACGCTAAACAAGTAAATACATGTACATTTTATTAATTTTTTTAAGTAGACTTTTTTAGAGCAGTTGTAAGTTCACAGCAAAATTGAGCAGAAAGTACAGAGAATTCCCATATACCTGTTGCCTGTCATCCCCCCACCCTGTGGTGTTTTTATTTTTAAAGTTAGGGTCCCCCTTAATCCTTACTACCATGTAAATTGGTGTGAGTGACTTACTGGACGAGGAATGCAGAATAGTCTTGATTAAACTCACTTTCGGAAAATACTTTGGGCGATAGAATTCAGAGGAGCTTGCTGAAGATACTGATGAGAATCATATTTCTATTGAGGAAGGGGTAAATTCATGGTTGTAGCTGGGTAAGTTGAACTTTACAGGAAAAAGATTGTGAAAAAACATTGAATGGGTTAATAGAGTTGCTGGGCTGTAGCTGATTTTTCTTTTTAAGAAAATATATGTATATTTAACAAAAGTTATTGAAGAAACAGAGAAAAGTGCAAAAAGAACACTAACCCCACCCCATCTAGAGACAGTCTCTGTTCATATTTTTATATTCTCCCAGATCTTTTCTGCTTGTGTTGGAAGTACACATGCCTGTGCCTATACTATGTGCGGGTGCAGATTTGATATCATACTACATAATGCAGCATCATTCCCTTCCTTTTTCTATATAACATGTCAGTCATGTTCTTAAACACTTTAAAAAGTAGCTGTACACTATTTCATATTCTGAATAGATCTGGTTTACTTAACTATTCTTTGTTATAAGGACATTTAAATTATAAGGACATTTTTTTTCACTGGTTTAAGTAGGGCCGTAGAGAGCACTTTTTCCCTTTAACTTCCTATGGACTGAAGAAGCTGTGAAGGAAAGTTTACAATATTAGGTGGGTGCTCATCAGGACTTCTGGCCTTCCTTTCCTAAGTAGATTGGCAGCAGCCTTAGATGCCTTGTTTTTAGTAGACTAGAGGAGGGACTCTTGCTGTCTGCTATTTTGAGACTGATGTTGGAGAAAAACTAGAGAATAAAAGTGCTTGGCTAAATGACTTTTTTTTTCCTTTTTAGTTCTTGAAATCATGAATCCTGTTTATAGCCCTGGTTCTTCTGGGGTTCCCTATGCAAATGCCAAAGGAATTGGTTATCCAGGTAAGCAAGTAAAACTTTGTTTTGTTACGGAACTTTGAGCACTTAGTAAATTTCCATGTCCCTAAGAATGCTTTTAGTTGACAAACTTAGCTCAAAGTGAGTTACACAAGGAAGAAAATGTTTTGGCTCATGGAACTGAAAAATCAAGAGGTAGGACTGGATTTGGTCAAAGCTTGATCTGGTGGCTCCAACAGGTGGTACTGGGATCTGGTTTCTGCCTCCTGGACTCAGCTTCACTTCCTCAGGATTGGCTCAGTATTGGTCATGGGTTACACTTCTCCCCATTGTGGTCTCTCTCTGGTCAGCTACTCCCAGCAGTATACTGGCTATGAGCCTTGTTACATCTGCTCTACAGGAAACCCCCATGGGGCTTCTCGTTCTCTATTCAGACCAGTCCTGGGGTGTGTTCTGATTGCACTCAGCTTCCATCCCTGGGCCAGAAGGAGATTCTGCTGGTTAATTCAGGTCTGAGGCGTATTCCTCCCTTATTGGAGTCAGCTAGTCAAACTTGGGCTGTGAGGGAAGCAGTAAAGCAAATTTGGGGGACTAGGAGCTGATTGGTTGAAAACAGCAAATGGTCATCCTAGTTGGTGACATCTAACATGGAGTCATTATTTTATTTTTTTTAATTTTAATTTTTAATTTTTTTATTTTAGAGAGCATGTGTGAGTAGGGGAGAGGGGCAGAGGGAGAGAGAGAATCTTAAGCAGGCTCCATCCTCAGCGTGGAGCCTGACACGGGGCTGGATCCCATGACACTGGGATCATAACCTGAACCAAAATCAAGAGTTGGTCACCCAACCCACTAAGCCACCCAGACACCCCAAGGAATAATTATTTGTAATGTTAAATTTTTTTGTGGGTTTTGATAATATGGTGGAACAGATAACCTTAAAATCCTGTTGCTATAAAACCTCTAGAAAATTGAATACAACATTTAGGGGTGCCTGGGTGGCTCATTGGGTTAAGTATCCAGCTTCAGCTTAGGTCTTGAATTTACGGTTAGTGAGCTCTATTGTCAGTGGGAGCCTGCTTCAGATCCTTGTCTCCTTCTCTCTCTGCCCCTCCCCTGCTTGCATGCTCTCTCTTTCTCTTAAAAATAAATATTTTTAAAAAATTGAATAAAACATTTAAAAAATGTACAACTGAACTTGCAGGGTAGTGAGTGAAATATCTGTAGCTAAATATGAAAGTGACATAAAAACCAGTGCATTTGGCCATTGAGCTGATAATTAGCTTGTCTTAAGGGGCATGTGCTCTTAGTTGGTTTTAACATCCCACAAGGGGACAGAAAGTGAGGCCATTGTGAGGCTGAGAGTTGGGAGTGGGACCCTACACCAATCTTGTTCCTCCAGAGGGTCATACTCCCAGGGAAGATGTAGACTAAAACAGTTCTTTCACTGGTTCCACAAGGGAATTTTATCTCTGCTTGGGCTCTAGGAAGGGGGAAATCCTTCCTAACACTTTATAACCAGTCAGGGATATTGGAGGCTCCACTTTGTATTACTCAGACTTACCAGGGGTCCATAATTGAGAAACTAACATAAAAAGTAGTCTGCAGCCTTCATTACCCCTAAGCACCTGACAGCAGCAAATGCAGAACTGCTATGGAGGCATATGTTCCCATTCCAGGTTGTGTGGGTTTCCCACAAAATTCTGCCTGTTAACAATGCAAGTAAGAGTCACCAGTCATGATAGACTTCAGGAATAGAACATCAGGTAGAAACAACATCACACAAACAAGTTTAGAATAATTGAAGATCAAAAAGAAAGAATGAGAATATAAGAGGGGAACTAGACATGGGTGTGTGTGGGGGGGGGTGACCATAAAGAACCAAAGGAACTTAAAAAGGAATGGCATGTGAATAAAATTCAGGTTAAATTGCAGGTAAAACACCACTGAATGGGAGAACCAGGATGCCAAATAAGGAAAGGGGGGAGGGCTATAGGAGAGCAGTTAAGAAATCTAGATGTCAGAATGAGAAGATTTGGGGAGAATTAAGAGCTCCATAAGGTCGAATAGAGAGACTAGAAGAAAAGGAGTGACAGAATTTTCTGGAATTGATAAAAAGAAATTTAGTAATAAGACCTACTATCTTTAAGTCATCAGACTAGTTTAAACAGAATGCCAAAAAGCTGAGGAGAATCCTGGGTGGATCTGGAGCAACGGAAATAGGCAAAACCCTATGGTATTAGTGTTGCCTGATAGTGTTTTTAATAAAATATTGATTGCCTTTCATATTCCAGTTCTGTGCAAGATACCTAAATTTTGTTCCTGTTCTTTGGCCAAAAGCAGAGATTGGCAAACTTTATATAAAGGTCCAGGTGTAGTATATATTTCAGGCTTTGTGGCTCTCTGTTAAAACTATACAACCTCTACTTTCCAGAACAAAAGCAGCCATAGACAGTACTGAGTGTGTGTTTCAGTAACACTGGAAACCGCCTCAGTAGGTTGATTTTTTTTTTTTTTTTTTTTTCAAAATAGCAGTAGCAGTGATTCTTCATGTATTTTTTTGTTTCTGCTCCCTTCTCTCTTGGGACTTACATTTATAAGTGTAATAAATCATTTTACCTTGTTTCTTGTGTCCTGCATTTTTTTGTCTTTTACATTTTTTCCCTCTGTGAGCTTTAATGTGGATATTTTGTACCAACCTGCTTCCATTTCACTAATCCTGCTAATTCTTCTCCAGTTTGCTATAAAACGCATTTATTGAATTGACTTTTTTCATGTACTCCAATCTTCTCTTTTCTCCAACATACTAATTACAGTTATTTTAAAGATCTTGTTTGGTGACTGCAGTCTGTGAATCACCTGTGGGTCTGTTTTTATTGTCAGTTGTCCCTTTTTTTGTTTGTTTCTCAGCCATGTGGTCCTGTCTCCGCATGCCTAGTGTTTTTTCATTCAGTGCAATACACAGTGTACTAAAATTGGAGGTGGGCGGTCCCTATCAAAATAACACCAGTATTCTTCACAGAGCTAGAACAAATAATCCTAAAATTTGTATGGAACCAGAAAAGACTCCGAATAGCCAAAGTAATCCTGAAAAAGAAAACCAAGGCTGGAGGCATCACAATTCCAGACTTCAAGATGTATTACAAAGCTGTAATAATCAAGATAGTATGGTACTGTCACAAGAACAGACACTCAGATCAATCGAACAGAATAGAGAACCCAGAAATGGACCCACAAACGTATAGCCAACTAATCTTTTTTTTTCTTTTTTTAATTTTTTTAAATGTTTATTTTTGAGAGAGAGAGAGAGAGAGAGAGAGCATGAGCAGGGAAGGGGCAGAGAGAGAGGGAAACACAGAATCTAAAGCAGGCTCCAGGCTCTGAGCTGTCAGCACAGACCCAACGCAGGGCTCAAACCACGAACCACAAACTGTGATATCGTGACCTGAGCCACAGTTGGACACTCAACCAACTGAGCCACCAGACACCCCCACTAGTCTTTGACGAAGCAGGAAAGAATATCCAATGGAATAAAGACAGTCTCTTCAGCAAATGGTGTGAAAACTGGACAGCGACATGCAATAGAATGAACCTGGACCACTTTCTTAACACCATACACAAAAACAAATTCAAAATGGATGAAAGACCTAAGACAGGAAGCCATCAAAATCCTAGAAGAGAAAGCAGGCAAAAACCCCTCTGACCTCGGCTGCAGCAGTTTCTTATTCAACATGTCTCCGGAGGCAAGGGAAGCAAAAGCAAAAATGAACTACTGGGAACTCATCAAAATAAAAAGCTTCTGCACAGTGAAGGAAGCAATCACAAAACTAAAAGCACATGGAATGGGAGAAGATATTTGCAAATGACATAACAGATAAAGGGTTAGTATCCAAAGTCTGTAAAGAACTTATCAAACTCAACACCCAAAAAACAAATAATCCAGTGAAGAAATGGGCAAAAGTCATGAATAGACACTTCTCCAAAGAAGACATCCAGATGGCCAACTGACACATGAAAAAATGTTCAACATTACTCATCATCAGGGAAATACAAATCAAAACCACAGTGAGATACCACCTTACACCTGTCAGAAAGGCTAAAATTAACAATTCAGGCAGCAACAGATGTTGGCGAGGATGTGGAGAAAGAGGAACCCTTTTGCACTGCTGGTGGGAATGCAAACTGGTGCAGCCACTCTGGAAAACAGTATGGAGGTTCCTCAAAAAATTAAAAATAGAACTACTATATGACCCAGCAATTGCACTACTAGATATTTATCCAAAGGATACGAGAGTGCTGATTCAAAGGGCCACATGCACCCCAAAGTTCACAGCAGCACTATTGACAATAGCCAAAGTATGGAAAGAGCCCAAATGTCCATCTACTGATAGATAAAGAAATGTGATATATATATATATATATATGTATATATATTTATGTTATATATAAATATATGTAATGGAATATTACTCGGCAATAAAAAAGAATGAAATCTTGCCAATTGCAACAATGGATGGAACTAGAGTATTATACTAAACAAAATTAGGGAAAGACAAATATGACTTCACTCATGTGGAATTTAAAATACAAAACATGAACACAAGAGAAGGGAAGCAAAAATAATATAGGGAGGGGGACAAACCACAAGAGACTCTTAAATACAGAGAACAAACAGGGTTGCTGGAGGTGTTGTGGGTGGGAGGATGGGCTAAATGGGCAAGGGGCATTGGGGAGAACACTTGCTGGGATGAGCACTGGGTGTTATATGTAGGTGATGAATCACTGGATTCTACTTCTGAAATCATTATTGCACTATATGCTAGCTAACTTGCATATAAATATAAATAAGAATTGTAAGTGGTCCAGTTGATGTCTTCCTTTGTGAGGCAAGATAGCATACTGATTGAGCTTTATTTTCTTCAAGCCAGCTTTATTGAGTATGATTGACAAGTAAAAATTACATATATTTGGGTTGTACAACATGTTTTTTTTAAAGGGGTATATGATGATTTATGTATACACTGTGAAGTGATTACTGTAATTGAGTATCTTCAAATGCTATCATATTTGGAGATTAGAGTTTCAACATACAAATTTTGGAGGGGGCATATTCAGTTCATATCATGCCCCCATGCCAATATGTCCATGTATTCGAATTTCTCTTTTTGTTACATAAAACGTGGTGGACACAGAATTAGAGAAGTAGGCTTTTTAGTGGGGGAGGATAACACTTGTGAAAGGTCTAATGAAGAGGAAGCAGAATCAGGTAGGGAGAGCCTCAGGACTGTGCTACACATTGCTGAGGTCTTAGCCAGCTCATGGGAGAGCTGTGAGGGAAGGATTGGTGGTTAGAGGAGGCCCTCATTAGGCAGAAGTGGCCCTGGGAGTCAGCCCACATACTCCTTATGGCTGAGCAGGGGGTTCTTTTCTGGAATAGTAATGCAGGTTCACTTTGTTTTGTCAACTTAAGATATACTAGGAGTCATTCCATGTTGGTTCACAGAGGTTTGCCTTGTTCTTTTTTATATTTTGTATAATGCTGCTGTTGTAATCTTGCATCTTGTGGGGTTTCCAGAGTTTATTCAACTAGTTCTTTGGATAGATATGTTGTTTGAAGTATTTTGGTATTCCAGCAATACTGCAGCTTATATTGATTGTGGAAATTATCTCCAGGGTGGATTCCTTGACATGGGATTGCTGCGTGAGAGAGTAAACACATACGTAATTTTTAAAATACTGATGATTTCCCTTCCATAGGATTTTTATTGTTTTGTATTCCTACCAGAAGCATGTGAGATGGTGGTTTCCCCACAACCTTGCCAACAAAGTGTGTTTTCAGCCTTTGGATTTTTGCCAATCTGATGTTAGAAATGGGATCAGTGTAGTGGTAGTAGGCAGTTCTATCCATGTCTTCTATTTATTTATTTTTTTCTATTTTTTTTTTTTTTTTTTTTAGTTTTAAGAATTATTTATATATTAGGAATATTAACTTTTTGTATAATTTGCAAGTATTTTTGCTTTGTATTTTTTTTTTTTAATTTAGCTTATGGTATCTTCTGTTCTGAACTTCTTATTTTCATGAAGTGATTAGTCATAAAAGTGATTAGGATTTGGGATTACTTCCAGTGTTTTACAAGAGTGGAGTCTAGGTTGTGTAATTTCTAGCTTTCTAGTGTTTCTGTCTCAAAAGGGAGCTAGACTAGATGTTGAAGGAAACAGTCTGTGGTACTTACTGTGAGGGGCATTTTTAGGAACACAGTGCTGTGGCCAGGAAGATTGATAAGAATAGGAAGGCACAGTGCTTTTCCACTTTATTTATTGGAGCCCCCCTGCAGGTTAGAATTTTCTGGAAAAATTAAACTGAAGGTGCTACAACCAAGACCAGTTAAAGCAATGTTCGTGAGGGGCTGGGGAGGCAGTCCTTTCAAGGGTTTCCACGTGGGGGGTTTTGTGTGGCTACGGTGGAAACCTTTGGACTAGAGTAAGTAGGGTCCTGCTGTGGGGCCCTGGGTCAGGGTGGTGGTGTGAGTGGTGTGCGAGTGTGGTGTACAGAGGATGTCCTGTTGCTGGTGTTTAATTATGCTGTTTTAAGTACTTGTTATTTGGGTTTTCTCTTTCATTTTAGAGCACAATAATTCATTGTTAGAAGGTTAGGATAGGAAGCGCCAAGCAAACATAATAGTAGTGTTCCAGGAACCTCTTAGACACAAGACAAGTACAGGAGCAGATGATGCCCCTGGAGGATTTATTGGTAGAATTTATGGAGAGATGAGGACATTGGATTTTGAGGGGATTGTTGTAGAGGCCTACCCGATGAGATCTAGGTCAGTAGTATTTAAAATTTTCTTAACCATGAAACTTTCGAAGATTTGTAAGTAGTTCCATAGTACTAAGGTAAGTTAGAGCAGCAGGGTGAATTGAGGGCAGGCTCCAGAGCCTGCTTGACCTGCTGCTCACGGTTGAGGCCTCTAAGGAACTGTACAGGGTTCATAGAACACAGATTAAAAACTACCTTCCTGGTCTTTTTAAAATAGACATTTTAGGTCTATTTCAAGTTGAATCTGTCCTTGATGTCCAAAATGAGTGAATTTGGTAAGCATTTGATCTCCTCACACTGTTTTCTAAGTAATTGGGCAAATGGGAAAGTGGTGATCTATGAAGGAAACTCAAAATAGCTTCTGCTGAGGTGGAGGAGGATCAATTTTGAGAAAGGAAAGCGACTCCGAAGCAGAGGATTGTGTATGAGATGAGAAATGGGCACTTGCAAGTAGGGATCCCTTGGGAGTGGTAGGTCTGGAGCCCCTGCCTTGCGAGGAGACCCGTAGAGCCTACAGGACCACTGCTGGAGCAGGCGATGCAGCAGACCAAGGGCATCCAAGCTGTGCTGGAGAATGCAGGGGTTTCTGTAAGGCACTTTATCCACACCTTTACAGGTGACAGCCAGACCCACAAAGATTTTCCTTCTGGAATTCTACTCTGTTTTCTCCTTTGTCACCTTCCTACCCTTGTGGTTTTTCACTTTGGTTACTCTTAGAACCACAGTGCCTTAAATATCCCTAGGAGACACTTTCTTTGAGTCTCTTCAACACAGAGTCTTTTGAAGTCTCCTGTTCCATTTCAACTTTATTTACAGGTGAGGGCAAGAGGAATAGAGAAGGTAACAGCTTTTCATAACTAGTTTGTGACAGACAATAGTAAAGACTAGTGAATCTGGGTCATCTTTATTGGTTCTGTGCCCTGAATATAAGGAAGGCTTTCTAATGCTCCAGCTGTCACATGAATGGAGTGTTCTGGACTGTGAGCCAGCTGGGTCAGGGGAATGCCTGGGCATGGGCCTTACAGGGCTCCCTAGGCTGTGAAGAGGCCAGGAGCAAGTAACTGAGGCCCTACTCACTGCTGGTGGACACCTGGTGACTAGGATTTTGACCGTAACACTGTTTTATTTGATGTTTTTGTTGTATTCACATGAATTAGTAGTGGTTGTGGTTTAGTGTTCTTAAAGATTCATCATTTGTAATTATTTGTAATTAGGTTGCTTGCAAGTGGGTTGTGACATTGGATTTTTCCCATTTCCGTGTGTCAGTGGTACCAGTTACAGCCCCTTCACGACACAATCTCAGCATTCTCATTACTCTTGCTAAGTAGTAAATTATATGATGAGAATCTAGAATAAAACTGGTAAGTTTGAAAGACTTGATTATGACCCATCCTAATTCTGAGGAAAGGAGACACCTAGTGACAAACTGCTTAGCATACATACCCTTAAGTCAGTCTGTGGAGAAGATAAAAATGACTGGGTCTGGGAGCCATGGTTGTAAAATTGTGTTACTCTTTTAAGTGGTGACATTACATTGTTCTGTTTTTCTCCAGCTGGTTTCCCCATGGGCTATGCGGCCGCAGCTCCTGCCTATTCCCCCAACATGTACCCTGGAGCAAATCCTACCTTCCAAACAGGTATGCAGCCTGTATGTGCTGGGTGGTAGAAGTGCTTTGCATGGCCGGGGAGAATGTAAAGTGGGTGGGTGTTGAGAAGAGAGGTTATAGAATTAGGATTTGGGGTTGAGTTGATTTCTTGGTTCATAAGATTAGCCTTGTTGTTGAGTGCAATAAAAGCTTTATTCTTACTGCATGTAGAGGTCTCTGGACACTGCGTTTCTCATGTTCTTCCACAACATGGATCTTCATTCTAATCATAGGTTGTTAAGTTGCAGGTAACTAGAGCCAGGACACATAGTTATGAAATAGTGTTGATTACTAGAAACTAAAGATTATTTTGTCTGGTTAATAGGTGGAATTCTATGTTGCTAACATTTTTAGAGATAACCGATTTCTCCCATATTACAGCACTTTGGTTATAGTTTTCTTTTCTTTGAAGTATAGTTAACAATGTTCCATTAGTTTCAGGTGTACAACATAGTGATTCCATAAATCTATAAGTTATGCTGTGCTTAAAGTATAGCTACCATCTGTCATCAGACAACCCTATTACAATACCATTGATTATATTCCCTATGCTGTCTTATTTCCTCTGCATGAGAATATTTTTAGATTTTAGAAATCAGTGATAGAGTTGAAAGTTTACATGGTTTGGGTTGTAACCTTGTAAAGAGAGTGGGACTTTTCCTCTGTGAGTTAGCACTCTGCTGTGGGCTTGTTGCAGGCTCTGTTCACCCAGATTGGACTTTGTGATTCTGCTGCAGCAGTAGCCCACAGTGACCTGAATTCAGGCTTGGTCTTATGAGTCTTCTGGGGTGCTTCCCTTTTTTCATTTCAGAACACCTAGCCACGCACTGTTCACTTTGATAGAAAAGCAGATAGCTGTAGTGTCCTTACCTTGAATTCTCTGTATTTTGCCAATCATAAAATTCTTCCTTCTGTGACTCTTTTATCCCTTTTTCCTTTCTTTAAAAAAATGTTTTATTTATTTATTTTGAGAGAGAGAGAGAGAGAGAGAGAGAGAGAGAGCGCGCGCGCGCATGAGCAAGGAAGGGGCAGAGAGAGACAGAGAGAGAGAGAGAGAGAGAGAGAGAGAGAGAGAGAGAGAATCCCAAGTAGGGTCTGAGCTGCCAGCTCAGACTGCCACCAACTGTGAGATCACCACCTGAGCTGAAACCAGGATTTGGATACCTAACAACTGATCCACCCAGGTGCCCACCCTTTCTCCTTTCCTGTCCCTACTCTAACTGTATCTGTTCAGCTTGTAGCTCATAGGCTGTCGACCTCTGTGGCTTGGTCTTCTGCTCCCAAGCTTTCTCCTGTGGTTCATGTTCCCTGCCTGCATACGCCAGAGTAATGTTCCCAGATGAAGGTTTCCCAGATGAGACTAGTTTTTTGCCACATTGACTTGTTTTTTCCAAAATAGTTTTTGTTTTGTGTTTTTGGGAGCTTTTAATTACCCTTTTTCTCCTGCCTGGCACAGAGTACCTGCTACCTTGTTGCCTATCTTTTGGGGTCTGTAAAAGAAATCCCTTTTCTGGGATCAGTAGTATTATATTATTACTCACTGAATTCTCTAACAGCTAAATGGCACCACTCATCCAGGAGATCACTGATCTGTTTTCTCTCACTATAGATTGTATTTTTTTTTTTAATTTTTTTAACGTTTATTTATTTTTGAGACAGAGAGAGACAGAGCATGAGCGGGGGAGGGTCAGAGAGAGAGGGAGACACAGAATCCGAAACAGGCTCCAGGCTTTGAGCCATCAGCACAGAGCCTGATGCGGGGCTTGAACTCACGAACTGCGAGATCATGACCTGAGCCGAAGTCGGACGCTTAACTGACTGAGCCACCCAGGCGCCCCTATAGATTGTATTTTAAAATTTGTGTATAAATGAATCATATGGAATGTACTTTTTCAGGGGGGGGGGTGGACTGGCTTCTTCTGTAATTAACATCCGTATTGTAGTCTTTTTTTAATTTTTAAAATTTTGTAATGTTTATTTTATTTTTGAGAGGGACAGAACTTGATCAGGGGAGGGGAAGAGAGAGAGGGAGTCACAGAATCCAAAGCAGGCTCCAGGCTCTGAGCTGTCAGCACAGTGCCCAATGCAGTGCTCAAACCCATGAACCATGAGATCATGACCTGAGCCGAAGTTGGACACTTAACCGACTGAGCCACTAGGGCGCCTCCATGTAGTCTTTATCAGTAATTCATTCCTTGTTATTGTGAGGTTCCCTTGTATGAAAATAACAGTTTGCTTACCCGTTCCCCAGTTGGTGAACGTATGGATTATTTGCAGTTTGGGGCTGTTATCAATGAAACTGCTATGAAGATTTGTGTACAAGTCTGTATGGATATATGCTTTCGTTTCTCTTGAGTAAATACAGAGGGGAGTGGCTGGTTCTTAAAGCAGGTGTATATTTAACTTTGTAAAAAATTGCCAGACTGTCTTCCAAAATGGTTGTAGCATTTTATGTTCCCCATCAGCAGTGTGTGAGAGGTCCAGTTCTTCCCAATACTTGATGTAGCCATTCTTCTTAATTTTAGCCATTCTAGTGGGTGTGTGGTAATTTTTCATTCCAGTTTTAATTTGAACTTACCTAACGACTAATAATTTTGACCTTTTTTTTATGTTATTTGCCATTTGTAATGTCTTTGGTTGAGTGTGTACATCTTTCACTGTATATCAGTTTTGAGTTTGTTTTCGTGTTGAGTTTGAGAGTTCTTCAGATACATGATTTGCAAATATTTTCTTCTGGTCTGTAGCTTTTTTCATTCTCTTAACATTGTCTTTAAAAGAGCAAGAGTTTTTATTAATTTATGTTTTTCTTTAAAGATTTTATTTTTACATAACCTCCACACCCAATGTGGGACTTGAACTCAGAACCTTGAGATCAAGAGTCACATGTTCCACAGCTGAGCCAGTCAAGCACCCCAAGAGCAAGAGCTTTTAAATTTAATCACTTTCGGGGCACCTGGGTGGCTCAGTCGGTTAAGCGTCCAATTTGGCTCAGGTCATGATCTCACAGTCGTGAGTTCGAGCCCCGGGTCGGGCTCTGTGCTGACAGCTCAGAGCCTGGAGCCTGCTTCAGATTCTGTGTCTCCCTCTCTCTCTGACCCTCCCCCGTTCATGCTCTGTCTCTGTCTCAAAAATAAATAAACAATAAATAAATAAATAAATAAATAAATAAATAAATAAATGACTAAATAAATTTAATCACTTTCAGGTTATCATTTTGTTCATTTATGGGTCATATGTTTGGTATCATTTCTAAGAAATGTTTGCCTAACCCAGATCACAAAGATGTTCTATTTTCTTCTAGAAGTTTCATAGTTTTAGGTTTTACATTTAAGTCTGTGGCCCATTTTGGTTTAGTTTTTGCATATGGTGGTAAAAATGGATTGAAGTTCATGCATAAGAATTAGTTGCTTGTGGGGCACATGGCTGGCTCAGTCAGTGGAGCATGCGAGTTTGAGCCCCACATTGAGTGTAAAGATTACTTAAAAATAAAATGTTTTTAAAAAAGGAAAAAGGAATCAGTTGTTTGTTACCATGTATGATCATGCTGCAGATCACTCTAAAATGTCACATTCTAGAATTTTTTAGAGCAGCTCACTTCTACTCATGTTTTCTTGGAGTACAAGTTAATGTAAAAGCATACTAAAAGCTTCCAACTCTTTTATTCTTTTACCAAAAAACCTTCAGATTTGTTTGAGGCTGGCAAAGCTGTTCTCCTTGCCCAGCGTGTATAGCTCCCCAAGAGGAAGCTTGGTGTTTGTAGATCTGGTCAGCTTCCTCCTTGGGTGCTACTGGGTGTCCTCCATCTTCTCCCGTGGGTGCCTCTGGGTGTCCTCCATCTTCTCCTGTGGGAGCCCCTGAGTGTCCTCCATCTTCTCCCATGGGAGATAGGTCCTTTCTTGCTACTTTGCCATGACTGCTCTCAGGTTGTTGTAACCACAAGGCTGGGTTAGGCAGGTGGGAGTAATGGCATTGTTGGGAACGGTGGCTGCCTCATTCAGAGGAGCATTTGCTGATAGATGCCAGAGTTGTCAGCTGCCAGACTGCTGGCGCAGTATTGTCAGACCCTCTGATTTTTAGGAAAAGCTGGGAATAAAGATGTATATGAAATTTGTGAATGACAGAGTAAGCTGAGAATAAAAAATAAGCTGGGAAGAAACCAGGATAAAGATGTATATGAAACTTGCAAATGAGAAAATAAAAGGCACTTTGAAGGTCCTTCCAGTGTCTCGCAGTGCTTTTAGCCACCTTACCTGAGTCTGGGCCACGGCTTTGCTCCCATCTTTTTCTAGGATCTACTCAATGTTTTCATACTGTGAATTTAAAAATTTGCCTTTTTGAGGTGCCTGGGTGACTTGGTTGAGCGTCTGACCTCGCCTCAGGTCATGATCTCACGGTTTGTGGGTTCGAGCCCTGCTTTGCTCTGTGCTGACAGCTCGGAGCCTGGAGCCTGCTTCAGATTCAGTGTCTCCTTCTTTCTGCCCCTCCCCCACTTGTGCTCTGTCTCTCAAAAATAAATAAATGTAAAAAATAAAAATAAAAATTTTCCTTTTCCGTGGGCCTTTCATTTCACCTGATGAGCAAGCCAGAGTTGTCCTTATAAAAAAGTTAAAAAGAAGTTTGTCTCCATTTCTGTTGTTTTCTCAGTCTGCCTTCTGGTTCTCTTCACACCAGGTTTGTAGATAAAACTAACGTAGTACAGGTGGTGTGTTTGTGGAGATTGGCTTTCAGAGAGTTAGTAGTCCTAATATTGCTTATTTCTTAGTTCTTCTAAGTGTGACATGATGAGGGTTTAGAGAACTTTGTAATGATATGTCATATCTTTTGCTGAAAGATTCCATTACTCAGAGCCTGTAGGTGGAGGCATCATTCATTTCATCCTCATGGACAAGTGTAGCAGGCTGAGTACCCATGCAGCCAGAGTGGGCTGTCCTTTCTTAGAATCAGAGGAATACATTGGAAAGAGTTTGGGCTGTGGAGTTAGCTAGATGTGGCTCAAATCCAGACTGTATCACTCCTGGGAAAGTTATTTTATTTCATTTTTAGCATTTGTATAATGTTTTTCTTTTTAATATAATTTATTCAAGTTAGCTAACATACAGTGTGTATACAGTGTGCTCTTGGCTTTGGGAGTAGATTTCCATGATTCATTGCTTACATACAACACCCCGTGCTTATCCCAAGTGCCCTCCTCATTGCCCATCACCCCCACTGCTCAACCCTCAGTTTGTTCTCTGTATTTAAGAGACTTGGTTTGCCTCCCTCCCTCTCTGTTTGAAACTATTTTTTTTTCCCCATTCCCTTCCGCTATGGTCTTCTGTTAAGTTTCTCAAATTCCACATATGAGTGAGAATACATATTTGTCTTTCTCTGACTGACTTGTTTCACTTAGCATAATACCCTCCAATTCCATCCATGTTGTTGCAAATGACAAGATTTCATTCTTTCTCATTATTGGCATTTGTATAATGAATTCACATGTTCCCTCAGCTGTGCTATTTGAGGATTCTGGCAAGCAGCATGCACAGTCAGGCTCCCGTTGCCCTGAGGATGCACATTCACACTTCCCCGTTTAGTCATGAGTATCTGAAATTAATATTTATAATTATCATGTAAAGTCACCAAGAAAACATTCAGTTCTTTGTAGTAAACTCTATTTAAGAAGTGATTCAAACACTACATTAGCACATATTTTGGGGGGATATTTATTTATTTTCTAAGTTTTTATTTAAATTTCAGTAAGTTAACATACAGTATAATATTAGTTTCAGGTGTAGTATTTAGAGATTCATCACTTAGATACGATACTCAGTGCTCAACCCAACAAGTGTTCTCTTTATTACCCATCATGCGTGTAACCCATCTCCCCACCCACCAGCATACATTTTTTTTTACTTTCTAAAAAACGTTTATTTAATTTTGAGAGAGAGGTGTGCACATGAGTTGGGAGGAGCAGAAAGAGAGAGCGAGTGAGAATCCCAAGCAAGCTCCGCACTGCCAGCACAGAGCCTGACACAGGGCTGGAACCCTGTGTCACGAACTGCAAGATCATGACCTGAGCAGAACAAGAGTCAGATGCTTAACTGACTGAGCCAGCCACCCAAGCACCCCACCAGCACACATTTTAAAGGGAGGAAAAAATGTTGCTAGGAGTGATGAAATAGTTTCCTTGGTTGCTTTGCCCTGCAGGGCTGGATGGAGGATAAATTGGGGAAGATTTGAATTATGTCTGTGAAGTAAGACCCCAGGTTTGTTTAAAAAATAAACTTCATTTATGGCAGCCACACAGGAGAGAAAAGCCTTACAGTGTTACTGGGTTGTGGAGTCATGGGATCTGTTTCTGTCTTGTTTAAATTAAAGGTTTAACATGCACATAGTTTACAGATAACCTCATTCTCCTTCCCACTCCTGGTATGTGACCACTTGAGCATCCTGTGGTGAGTGGTTATTTTCTTCAACTGCTCTGACCTCCCTGGACCTGGTATCCTAGTTGAGGCCTTATCCTGGGGGTTATTCTTCTCCATCATCTTGAGTTGCTTGTGCCCTTTCCTTCTGCTTGATTCCGTGTCTTAGTTTACTCTTCAGTTTTAGTGGAGGATCCCTTTTAGTAGTCTTCCAGTAGAGATTGGGAGAGTCACAGTTTTGAGATTTTTCATATCTGAGGACATTTTGTTCTGCACTCACTTCAGTAGTTGGCTTATAGAATTCTGGGCTCACAATTATTTCCTCCCAGAATTTTGAGAATATTGCTTAATTGTTTTCTAGCTTTTGTTGTTGCTGCTGAGAATTTTGATACCTTGCTGATGCTTGATTGACTCTAATATAACCTGTGTTTCTCTTTGGTATTCTGTAATTTTTTTTTTTTTTTTTTTTTTGTCTCCAGTGTTTTGAAATTTCATGGTGCTGTGTTTTGGTGCAGGTCTTTCCTCCTCACATACATTTTATGATCTGAATTTTCTTTTTAAATATTTTTTTAAAGATTTGTTTTCTAAGTATTTATGTAATCTCTACACAAACCATGGGGCTTGAACTCAACCCTGAGGTCAAAAGTCACATGCTCTTCTGACTGAGCCAGCCAGGCACCCCTATTGTTCTGAATTTTCTAAATAAACATCTTTTATGCTCAGAAACTTACTATATAAAATCTTGTGTGGTATATAGTACTTTTAGAAGAAATGATCTATTCTACTACAAAAAGTTTTTGGCACCTCACAATTTGCAGTCTCAGAACAGTGGCCCTATACATGAGTGTTTCCCTAAGAGGAAGTCAGCCAGTGGTGACTCACTTGTTTGATGAGAGTGAAAGGAGAAGCGCTCTAATCATTTTGTTGTCTGGGTTGCATTGCTATGGATGGTCTTTTTAGGAAAGGAGAATCTGGAAAGCTATTAATATTTTTAAAAGACTGAGCAGTGAAGGTATTTGGTTTTGTATTGTGAATGGTTGACAAGTCTAACAATTATTTTAGGAGGCCATGTCAGTTTTGGATGCCATGTGATAGAGGTGTGTGTGTATTTTAAGTTTCCTGTTGAGGGTCTCCTGTGTGACATGGTGGGTCTAGTGCTGTATAAAACAACAGCAGCGAAAAGAAGGTGCCTAGCCTAGCACACACTCAGTTTTTAACGTGACTGGGAGACAGGGTTTTTATTCCTTGAAACTGATTTGTCTTGAGTGTTGGATAAAAGGTGCGTTTATAAAAACACAAAATTTTCTGGTTAGTGTTAGGACATAGCTCATAGTTACAAGAATATGCAGTAAGATAACATACATTAAAAACCATTGCTGTCATTAGTAGAAATAGTGGGTGACTATTTTTCCAACATTTATTGTGAAAAATTTCCAGTATACAGAGAAACTGAAAACAAATTCACATTGAATCTCTTGTGGACTGCCAAAATTCCACAATAAAACCTTTTAAAATCAACTTTTATTTCTGTTTAAGTTTTATTTGTTTAATCTCTGTACCTCATGTAGGGCTCAAACTCAAGACCCTGAGATCAAGTGGCACATGCTCCACTGACTGAGCCAGCCAGGTGCCCCTACAATCAACATTTAAAATTTACATTTTACTTGTATCACATATGTATCCCTCTGTCTATCCTTCAGTCCATCTTACTTTTTGACGTGTTTCAAAGTAAGTTGTGGACATCAATTACACTTGACCCCATTTACTCCAGTGTGCATGTTGTTAATATTTGTTTGCAGCTCTGGGATACCCACCTGGCTGGTTCAGTTGGTTAAGCATCTGACTCTTGATTTCAGCTCAGGTAATGATCTCACAGTTCGTGAATTTGAGCCCCACATTGGGCTCTGCACTGATAGCGCAGATCCTGCTTGGGATTCTTCCTCTTTCTCTGCCATTCCCCCACTTGTGCTCTCTCTCTCAAAAATATATACATATTTGTTTGCAGTTTTATTTTAGTTTTGTTTTCACATGAAATGTACCATTCAATCATAATCTCACAGGTGCATACACATAGTAGCTTTTCGGAGTCATCTCACCATCTTCAACAAAGCATACATATGAGGCAGGTGTTACAAAAGCCACCTTAAGAAACCTAGGGCCAGCTGGAGGGATTTCTGCAACAGTAGGCCTCTGGCCTCCATTAGAAGAAGAAAGGAAAGGCATTGTAGGTTGACCGTTCATTGGCTGCGAGTGAAGGACTTCACCTTCTTTCAGTGCATGTAGTTGACCAAAAGAGTGATTCTGAATCAGAGAACCTCTCTGTGGAGGGCTGTATGCCTGGGTCTTCATTGTTTTGGATTTATACTGTATTCCTGGAAGCTCGCTCAGGTTGGTAGCTTCCACCTTGTATGCAGTCCAAAACTCCAAGCTCTTTTTGCAGTTTGAACAGTGACAAAATGGTCTTGAACTTACTTGTTAGGAATAGTGATGTTTTTTAGAGGCTCTCTTTTCTCCAATTTTTCATCCAGGTCATGAATTTGTTGCTTGTGTGTTTTCACTTCCTCAAATAGCCTCTTCTTTTTCTGAATTAGTTTATTGTATTAGGATCAGTGAGGTGCATGGTGGGCACACTTGTGACCAGTCATGTTGATGGAAGCACTGTACCTGAGGAGAGTGGCTATTCGTTGTTGCCACTTACAGTTAACCTCGCAGTTAAAACGAATTTCAGAATAATTTAGGGAAACCTGGAAGGGTCTTTTCACTCTTCAGAGTGAAAACAAAGTAGTTGAGCTTGGGAGTTGCCTGGTTTGGACAAAGGAGTCAGGACTCACAGTCAGGTCTGGGTTTGTACCTGCTCTACTACTTGGGACTGGGTGACCTTTTGGACAGTATCATCTTTATCAGCATCTTCATAATGAACGCCATGAAAGGCATTCTGTGGAGTGAACCTAGGCACACAAAGTACATGACAGTTAGAAGAACTTCTAAGACTGACTCGGTCCTTGTCAAAGGGGTATTTCTTTCATGTGACTTGAGAAAAGCATCATTTAGAGCTGGTGTACTTCCTGGGAGTCATTCATTTTCTTTCTGTCTCTTAAACTTTTTTTTTTAAGTTTATTTATTTATTTTGAGAGAGAGTGAACAGGGAGGATCAGAGAGAGAGGGAGAGAGAATCCCAAGTAGGCTCTGCACTGTTAGCGCAGAGTCTGATGTGGGGCTCTGTCTAATAAACAGTGAGATTACGATCTGAGCCAAAATCAAGAGTCAGACCCTTAACCGACTGAGCCACCCACACGCTCCTCTCTCTTAAATTAATGACAAAATATATGTACACTTCTAACCACAGTCCAATAATGTAATTAAAATTTTTCAACTTTTTAAAGTTTATTTAAAAAAAACTTTTTTATTTAAAAAAAATTTTTTTTAATGTTGATTCTGTCTTGAGAGACAGAGAGACAGAACATGAGGGACAAAGAGAGAGAGGGAGACACAGAATCTGAAGCAGGCTCCAGGCTCTGAGCTGTCAACACAGAGCCCGACATGGGGCTTGAATTCATGAACTGAGATCATGACCTGAGCCCAAGTGCCCAAGTTGGACGCCTACCCAACTGAGCCACCCAGGTGCCCCCTTACTGTCTTAAGTCAAATCTTTTTACCATAGCCCTGGTGCTTGATAATTCCTCCCCCCCCCCCCAACTTTATTTTGCTGTGATAAACACTGTGATGAGCATTTTTACAGTTGAGTCTGTTCCAATCTATGCTTTTTTTTGGTGGACTTACGGGATATAAAGACAGACATACTTTTAATGCTAGATTGTGCTCTAGACGTGTACCCATTTGTATTCCTACAGAACAGGTATATCTTTTCTGTTCCTGTGTTGAGTATACTATCAGTAGAACTTTCTCCTTGGTTTTTTCCTTCTCCCCCAAAGGCCCCGTGCTCCTACCCCACACACACATACATGTATCAGGTCTGGAAATGAGGTCAGATCTTTGTGGAGGATGGACTGGTCCATAGTGGTGTCACATCTTGACTGCGGTCAGGGCTAGAACACTGCTTGGTTCCTCCCTGTGCCAGGCCAAAAGTGGGTTTGAATTAAAGCCTTTTTTTCTTTTCTTTTTAAATTTTATGTTAGTTTCAGGTGTATGACATAGTGATCCAGTTCTGTCTGTGTGCTATACAGCACAATAAGTGTATTCATCATCTCTCATCGTACAGTATTATTACAATGTTACTGACTGTATTCTTTGAGCTGTACTTTTTATTCCTCTCCATGACTTACTTATTTTATAACTGGAAGTTAGTACTTCTGAATCCTCCTCACCTTTTCAACCTATTACCATTGCCTGCCCAGCCCAGCCCAGCAACCACCACTTTGTTCTCTATTTATGAGTCTGTTTCTGGTTTTTGTTTTGTTTTGTTTTTTAGATTGCACATATAAGTGAAATCACATGGATCTTATGGTATTTGCCTTTCTCTAACTTACTTCACTTAACATAATGCTCTCTAGGTCCATTTGTGTTACTGGAAATGACATCTCATTCTTTTTTTTTGTAGTTGAGTAATATTCCACTGTGTGTGTGTGTGTGTGTGTGTGTGTGTGTGTGTGTGTGTGTGTGTGTGAGAGAGAGAGTGTGTGTGTGTGTGTGTGTGTGTGGCTGTATGTGTACATACATATACATGACATCTTTATCTGTTCTGTCTTTGGGTACTTGGGTTGCTTCCGTATGTTGGTATTGTATATAATGCTACAATAAAAATAGGAGTGTATGTATCTTTCCAAACTAGTGTTTTCATTTTCTTTGGGTAAATACCTAGTAGGGGAATTATTAGATCACATGGTATTTGTGTTTTTAATTTTTTGAAGAACCTCCATACTGTTTTCTGTACTGGCAGCACCAATTTACATTCCCACCAAGGTGTACCAGTGTTCCCTTTGCTCCACCTCCTCACCAGCTCTTACTGTTTCTTGTCTTTTTGTTAGTAGCCATTCTGATTGGTGTG
Organism: Panthera tigris; assembly: GCF_018350195.1. Taxonomy (NCBI): domain Eukaryota; kingdom Metazoa; phylum Chordata; class Mammalia; order Carnivora; family Felidae; genus Panthera; species Panthera tigris. Next base: position 107,638,879 of record NC_056667.1, on the reverse strand, counting down.
AAGTGATATCTCATTTCACAAAGTGGTTTTGATTGCATTTCCCTGATGTGAATGATGTTAAGCATCTTTTCATGTGTCTGTTAGCCATTTGATCTCTTCTTTGGGAAACTATCTATTCAGGTCTTCTGCCCACTGTTCAGTTGGGTGCTTTTATTTTGGCGTTCTTTGTGTATTTTGGATATTAACTCCTTATCAGATTTATTTGCAGATCTCCTCTCCTTCAGTAGTTTGGTTGTCTTTTGTTTTGTTGATTGTTTCCTTTGCTTTGCAGAAGCTTTTTAGTTTGATGTAGTCCTAATTTATTTTTGCTTTTGTTTCCCTTGCCTAAGAGATCCATAAGTATGCTGCTAAGGCTAATGTCCAAGAGATTATTGCCTGTTTTCTTTTAGGAGTTTTAAGGTTTCAGGTCTCACATTTAGGTCTTTAATCCATTTTGAGTTTATTTTTGTGGCTAGTTTACGAAAGTGGTCCAATTTCATTCTTTTGCACGTAGCTGCCCAATTTTCCCAACACCATTTGTTGAAAAGACTGTCTTTTTCCCACTGTATATTCTTGCCTCCTTTGTTGTAGATTAATTGGCCATATAAATGTAGGTTTATTTCTGGGCTCTTTATCCTGTTCCATTGATCTGTGTGTCTGTTTTTGTGCCAGTATCACACCATTTTGGTTACAGCTTTGTGTAGTATATCTTGAAATCTAGGATTGTGATACCTCCAGCTTTGTTCTTCTTTCTCAAGATTGCTGTGGCTGTTTGGGGGTCTTTTGTGGTTCCATACACAAATTTTAGAATTGTTTGTTCTAGTTATGTGAAAAATGCTGTTGGTATTTTGATGGGGATTGCATTGAATTTGTAGATTGCTGTCAGTAGTATGGACATTTTAATGATACTGATTCTTCCAGTACATGAGTGTGGTGTCTCTTTCCATTTATTTGTGTTGTCATCAGTTTTTTTTCATCAGTTTGTCCTACAGTTCTCAGAGTATACGGTCTTTTACCCTTTTGGTTACATTTATTTCTGGATATTTTACTGTTTTTGGTGCTGGTGTTGTAAATGGGATGGTTTTCTGAATTTCTCTTTCTGCTACTTTGTTATCAGTGTATATAAATGCAACAGGTTTCTGTGTATTTTATGTCCTGCAATTTTACTGAATTCATTAATTCGTTATAATTTTTTTTTTTTTACTTTATTTTAGAGAGCGTGAGCTGGGGAGAGGGACACAGAGAGGGAGGGAGGAGGGTAGAGAAAGTGAGAAAGAGGGAGAATATTCCAAGCAGGCTCCATGCTCAGTGCGGAGCCCACAGCCGGGCTTAATCCCTTGACCCTGGGATCATGACCTGAGCTGAAATCAAGAGCTGGATGGATGCTCAACCGACTGAGCCACCCAGGCACCCCAATGAATTCATCTATTCTAACAGTTTTGGTGGAGTCTTTAGTTTTTGTATATAGTGTCATGTCAGCTGCAAATAGTGATAGTTTTACTTTTTCCTTACCAGTAGGGATGCCTTTTATTTCTTACCTGGTTGCTGTCGCTAGTACTTCTATTAATGTGTTGAATAAAAGTGGTAAGAGGGGAGGGGACATCCTTGTCTTGATCCTGATCTTAGAGGAAATCTCTTGGGTTTTCACTGGCCACTGGCTTCTTTGTTTCAGGTTACACTCCTGGCACACCTTACAAAGTGTCCTGTTCCCCCACCAGCGGGGCAGTGCCACCATACTCCTCCTCCCCCAACCCCTACCAGACTGCTGTGTACCCTGTGCGAAGTGCCTACCCCCAGCAGAGCCCCTATGCACAGGTAGGCCTGGGTGTGCTATGGGTCCCTTAATTAAGTGCTCTTGGGCATTGTGTGTGTGGGAAGGGTTGGTTCTCTCTGGACTCTGACCCATGAAGTGTGGAGCCCTGTGGTATTTGTCTCTCTTCCTCCCTGCAGCAGGGCACGTACTACACACAGCCCCTGTATGCAGCACCCCCTCATGTCATCCACCACACCACGGTGGTGCAGCCCAACGGCATGCCAGCAACAGTGTACCCTGCTCCCATCCCTCCACCTAGAGGCAATGGCGTCACCATGGGCATGGTGGCTGGGACCACTATGGCCATGTCAGCAGGTGAGTCCTTGACCCTGGGTTGCCTGTTTTATGAGAGCCAGGAGAAGGGAGAGCTCACTAATTCTCTGACCCTTGGTTTGATTTTTCAATGGCTTGAGTTGTGTGGAAGGACATACTCTTTGGGAAAGGAACAGCATATGATCCTTCTTTCCCTTCCTTTTATTTCTTCCCCTTCTTCTTTTGGTTGAGAGGACAGGTGTGACCAGCCAAGAACCAAGTACCTTCCCCATAGGGCATGAGTGGATAGTGATCAATGTATTAGACAGGTGAGCTGAGCCCTTAGCAGTAGGGCTGAGGGGCATGCCAGTGAACATACCAAGCTTGGGCAGAAGGTGATCACTTTGTATCTGGGTGGGCTGGCCTTCCTGATAACTCCCCTTTAGTGTAGGCTGCAGGGCAAGTTGTGTGAATGTTGGTGTTTGCATGAATCTAGGAAAGCTGGCTTTGTGTTCATGGACATAACAGCCTCTTATAGAAAATCTTTGGCATTGGTCACCTTTATTTCCCAAGGCTTCCCTTTCCCTTGTTCAGGAAAATACATCACAGAGAGATGAGACTCCTGGCTAGGATGTGCACATCTCCCTGTGAGCCCCCAGTGGTCATATGGGTTGTCTGTGGCACGCAGCCAAATACGGAAGATGTCATTGCTTGCCCATGGCTGTGTGTGTGTGTTTTAATATTGTTCCCTCCCTCTCTTTTTTTTTCCCCCTTTAACTCCAATATAGGGAGATTGTGCCAGAGAGAAAGGTGTGTTAGGATACCATGTGTGTTTCTTCTCAGAGTCTCCCTTGTATTTGGTTTTCCCATACTTTTCTGTGAAGGCACAGACAGAAACTGCATGTTTGAGGCACGTGAAGGGAGAGATGGCAGGCCCTGGGTTGGTTGTGGGCAGGAAGATGGGAAGTGAAGAAAAGCAGGGTGAGGCCATTAGGTTGGAGGTTATGCTGATTTACAGATGGACTCAGAGTTGCTGAGTTTTCTGCAGATATAGGGAAAATACATTTATCTTCATGTACTTACAAGGTCATGTAGTTTAGAATCTCCCTCCTTCCCTCTCTTTAATTTTTACTATCTTAACCATTTTTAACTGTATAGTTGAGTAGTGTTAAGTATTTTCACTTTGTTGTAAAACAGATCTCTTTCACCTTGCAAAACTGAAGATCTGTGCTCATTAAATAACAGCTCTCTTTTTCCCCTGCCCCACCCTCCCACTCCCCAGCCCCTGGCCACCACCATTCTACTTTCTATCAGTTTGACTACTTGAGATACCTTATGTAAGTGGAATCCTATTGGGTGTGTCTTTCTGTGACTGGCTTATTTCACTTAGCATGACATCCTGTATATTCATCCATGGTAGCATGGACAAATTTCCTTCCTTTTTAAAAATTTTTTCATTGTAAAAGCTTATTTATTTGGGGAGGGGTGTTTGGAGGGACAGAGAGGGAGAGAGAGAGAATCTCAAGCAGGCTCTGCACTGTCCCTGGGGAACCCAATGCAGGGCTCAAACTCATGAACTGTGAGATCCTGAGCTGAAGTCCAGTGCTTAACTGACTAACCTACCCAGGCACCTGAATATCTTCCTTTTTAAGGGTAAATAATGATTAATTTGTTGATTATCATCTGATCTGCAAAAATCATTGAGTATGCTTATATGAAGGGAAGGCACAGAGCCTTCTACAGACATTATCATATGAGCTTGCTGTGTTTATACAACTTTGAGTTGTGTATGATCTGAATTCTGACAGCAGTCTAGGTCACCACCCCTCTTCCTGTTAAAGCAGGCCAAGCCAGAGCTCTCTTTTCAGGCAGCATGGAGCTGCATGGTGACATAGGCTAGCCTCATGTGGGTAGTGCTGCCTGCCATTGAGACAGCTGCTCTTTCTTCCAGGTACCCTGCTGACCGCCCACTCCCCAACTCCTGTTGCCCCCCACCCAGTCACTGTGCCCACGTATCGGGCCCCAGGAACGCCCACCTACAGCTACGTGCCCCCTCAGTGGTGATCACCCTGCAAATGTAAGTGACTAGTGAAACCTGGGTTGGCTTTTTTTCCAGTACAGAATGGCAAATCTATATTTTAAGCACTAACAAGAAAAATGCTTAAATGCCCCTCTTAATCCAAGGGCAGTGTGGCATTTAAAGATTTGTTCTTATTTGGACTCTTAGAAAGTAGAGGAAAGGAAACCATTGAGTACTTGCTGTGTACACTATATACTTGTTCCTTTCTTAGTCTGTGCTCTAATCTCCTACTGCCTCCTACAGGAACTAGGATTCTGGTTGTGACCAGGAGTCTCTCTAAGGTGTGCGGCAACCAGGAGCAGTGGCCTTTCCCACTGCTGCCCTTTCTGGTCCTAGTGGGTTTTGTCCTCCTTGACTTAAATGAAATTCCTTTTTGGAGCAGCGGTGCCAGGGGTGCTCCGTGTGACCATGTGTGTCTTTCTCCCCCTGCCAGGTTTGAGGATGGAGCTGTGCAGTCACATCATGGAGGTTCCACAGCTGGTGCTGCAGGCCTCGCGCCTCCAACCTGGACTTTCTTCTTAATGCTCTCGACACTTAGCTAACACTACTCTGGCCCGGCCCAGCAGGTCCCAGCGCCATTAGTTTCCAACGGACTCTGTGGGTTGGTCTTAAAGCAATTCCTGTTTTGTGGGCTGCCTGGCAATTTTTTAGCTAACTGTAATGATAAAAAGGGAGTATTAATCTATTCTGAATCATATCTAGTTGAATGCATGTTTAAAAAAACAAACAAAAAACAAAGCTTGCTCAATCTACCTGCAGTGACTGATGCAAAACCATCATATGCAAAACCCAAAGGAATGGAAAAGCATTTTACAACTTGTATCACTAATGCACTGTTGTAATGTATGCAGAGTCTTCAAGTTATAAGTGTTAAAGTGAATTTCTTCATAGAGTATCTGAAATCCCTTGGATGATTCTTCAGCCTTTGGGGTTGATGTGGGTTGCCAGTTGGTAACGTGGACTTTGAGTTTTCAGCCATCTGTTTCTTTCACACTGACTGCACGGGAAGAGAGTCGCAGGGACAGGGAAAGTGCAGGGTGGGCCACCACTGCCTGGGGCACAGCCAGCTTTCTGGACGTCCCTTTTCTTGCCGTTTAGGCTTGCCTAAACATTGTGGTGTGGACATTCTTAGAGATGATCATGAAAGTATAGAGTTGTATGGCCAGTACAGTTAGGGGCAAGAGGTTGTCTGTGTATCAGCAAAGCAGTTTTCTCTGCCATCTCAATTTTCATTACAAGTCTCCTACACGTAGAGATGAGGTTTTCTGTGTCTTTATTGGGAAAGTCTTATGTAGAACTAAATTATTTTCCTGGGATGGAAGATGTGTGAAGGAGAAACAGTCACACTTGGAGGAGGTATTGGTTTCTCCTTTGTTTAGCTTAGAAAACCATTCGTCCCTCCCGCCCCCAGAAGTTTCAGTCCACGGAAAACATATGTAGGCATTGCTGTCCTCTACCACCCCCCCACCAACGAAGGGCAAAGATTTCAGCTGTCTGTTATGAAGAAAGTTACATATTTAAAAGAACTATTAAAAGGGAACAAAACTTGATTTGAAATTGTTTCTTGTAGAGAGGCAGGGCTGTGGCTGTGTTTCGGCCCATCCACCTGAAGGGGACTTGTCATCTGACACCATCTGGAGGAGACTTCTGGAGATGGGTCTGGGGAGGTGTGAGGGAGGGGCTGGTGCCTCTGGTCTGTGAGCCTTGTCTGCCATCTGTAGCTGAGGGCTCTCAGCACAAAGCAGGTATGGACAGCAAGGGCCCAGGCAGCATCAGAATGCATTTGCCTGCCAGGATTTATTTAGAAAGGAATTTGTGTTTAAAGTCAGAATATTGTACATAAGAAATGAAGGGGATTTTTTTTTTTTTTTTTTTTTTTTGCTTAAATGTGCCCAGCTTGTATCAGTGGGAGTGTGTCTGTTCACAGAGGGGGTGGGAGGGTGAGGGTTTTGTTCCCTTTCAGCAGTCTGTCAGGTGGGGGTGGGTGTGCTCCTGTTCACCCCATCATTTCAAGTGTATGGGCTTTGGTTGGGGAGGGGACCCTGCTCTTACGTCTCTGGCAGCTAGGTCAGGGCTCTGGCACTGGTTTGGCTTTCTGCCCCATTTCCTGACTGGGACACCTGACCCCTGAGCCTTTGGTAACCTTATTTTTTATAGTAAGTACCCCATAATTTTCTTTTTTCACATTTTATTTTATAAGAAGTTTAGGAATATTTTTGCATGGATCATTGTAAACAGAAGGTTCCTTATTCCTAATGTCTATTAACATAGTGTGCTTACTGATAAGTACCTTAAATTGCTTCATTAGCACTTAACCCACGTGTGTCTGTGTGTGTGTGTGGAGAGAGAGAGAGTGTGTGTGTGTGTGTGTGTGTGTGTGTGTGTGTGTGTGGGAGAGAGAGAGAGAGAGAGAGAGAGTGTGTGTGTGTGTGTGTGTGTGTGTGTGTGTGTGTGTGTGTGTGTGTACCATGTACCCCAGGCACACAGTTTGTGTCTACTTTAACTCTGTGCTGGTTATTCCATCTGTATGGTGGATGGTTTATAATATCCATGAGGTTCCAGGCTGAACTGATCAATTAACAGAAAAGTCCATTTCCCCAGTTTAGTGTAATAGATTAGGAGAAAATAAGATTTTAGTGTATGCTTTAAAAAAGCCCTAAACATCAAAATGGGAACACACACACACACACACACACACACACCCCCTATGTGTAAGGGTGGAGTCATTCAAATGTAGAAGTTACATCGGATGCTTCATTGGGCTTGCTTGAGACATGGTGCACACAGGGTGAGTGTTTTCACAAGCACTGAATTAAATAGTGTTTTCAAGAGCAAGAAGGTTGGGTTGCATTTTGCCCCCATTTACATCAGCTCATAAACACTTTACCCCCTATAATTTTTTAAAGTCTTTTTTCCCTTTTGTGAAGGTGAGTTGGGAGACTTTATCAAATACCTTTGCATAATGGAATACATCTGTGTGGAAATCTTTTCACATCAGGGCATCAGCTACCAAATATGATAATGAAAGGTAGATCTTACCTAGTAGGTAAGAATCTGGACATATGAATAGTAGCAAAACTATCATAGATAGTAATTTTAACAGCAGTTCCAGTAAAAATAATTAAGGAGTAGAACTTGTTATAAAATTGCATAATTTGATATCCCAAGCATAATTGTGGAACAGAGAAACGGCCTTTTTTTGTATGTGACATTCCTAATTTGATACTCTTTCAGCTGAATTATGGTTCTTTTGGAAGTGGAGACAGGTAGGCAAGGACCTAATTCCTCTAAACATGAACGTCATCATCATGGATAATTAAAAAAAATCTTCTACAGCCTCTCTGCCAAGGTTCAGGAGGCCTGTTTCTCTGCTTATGGAAGTTTTGTTTGGATCTGGGCCGGGTGACTTGAGTGTTTAGTGATGAGCAATGGTCCCATCAGCCTGCTGCCTCTGAGAATTGAGGCCAATAGCAGGACCAGGGCCATTCGTGGGAGGCATGAAGGCAAGGCACTTCCAGAACCTTTTATGTCTTCTGTGTTAAATCTTGTCAGACCATTCTTGTTGGTATGGTTATGAGGCCTACCAGTTGCTGTTCTGTGAATCTGTTTCTTGAGTGCTATGCAAATGTAGTATTTATAGGACATGAGAGAGGTCTTGAGACTTGGGCTAGGTACTTGTTGGTGAGCATCCTGCCCTTCCCACTCTCGGCGTACAGTGCCTTGCTCCATCTGGTGGCACCATCGCTTCTGTAATAAGAGGAAATATATTCTTATGGCATTTTGGATATGCTGATATCTGGCACATGAGTTTCTGTGAGTGTGCCTGCCAGTTGGTGGTGAAAGGGTGGCAACACCAACCACATCAATATTGGGGCCTACTTCAAAAGGAAATCCACCCTTCTTCACCTGTTCCTGTACACATTTGGAAACAGTATTACTCTGACTGATTGGGCCACCTTCTCCCCACCTGGCAGCTAATGGCTGGATACCCTAGTCGTCACTAACCTGGGTGTTGCCCAGTCAGGACAGGATGCCTGTCTGACCCCTCAGCAGGCTCACGGGCAGTTTTAAGGGCAAGTGCTTGGAGGGTGAGGGGCAGCTTCTGGTTCTTTCTGGTGCTTTCTAAGGGTGGGGGTGGGGTTCTCTAGAGAGGAGTGTAGTTGGCTCAGGGGAAGACTGCTTAGCTGTTTCTAGCATATCTCAAATATTTGTGTTTTTCCCCTGAGCTGTTTATTATTCAGCCTGAGCTCTCTGAAGGTGCGTCAGACTATTTTGAACAAACTTGCAGATGATGCACTGCAGAGGAGGGTCTGATCATTTTGGGTAGAAAGTTGCAAAGTTGATCTTACGTGTTTTAGAGGATTTGTCTCCCCCCCCCCCCCCCATTCATTTGAAGAACAGAAAACCCTAGGGGTAATCTTAAAGTTTACTCACTTGGGACAGGGAGACAGAGGAGAGGCAGGCATCTGTTTAGGGAACCTGCAGTGGGCTTCAGGAAATGTGTGCTCCCAGGGCTGTTGTGTTGGAGATGACAGGTGTCTCGTTTGGGCCTCCTGAGCCCTGTCAGTCTCCCATGGGTCCTTGTGTAGACTAGTGGTCAGTAAAATAGATGGGCTCTGCTGTGCTCCTGGCAGGGTTTAACGTGATAGCTGCTCTGAGGAGAGGTCCCAAGGAGCCACGTGGGTTATGACTGACTAGGAAATGGTTCCTTTTTTTTTTTTTTTTTTTAATGATTTTTAAATACTTTTTTTAGACTGTTTTCTTGGTACTTTTTTTAAGCTTATGTCGGCATTGTCTTCCAGTGTTAAAGGCATCCCTCACCTCTGCATTGAACTTACGGTGTCAATCAATACAAAGGAATGGAACATCCATCCTGAGCCAGTTCCATTAAGTGTAAATTCATACTATTTTAATTTTTTATGCAATCTGATGAGTAGAGCTCAGATTTAAAATTCTTAAAAGCACGTTTATTGTAACAAGACTTGTTATGTATTAATACTGCAGTTTTCAATAAAGATTGACTTGTGTTGCATAGTGTGATTTTTATGGTTTTTGTTTTTTTTTTTCCTGTAGGTTTTATTTTGAGGTGGCATGGCCTGGCTGGAAGGTGGTGTAGTTTCTTTCTAGTTAGGACATGCAGGGTTTGGGGGCAGAAGGCCTTGTGCTGGGCCGTGGTGACCTTGTGTGGCGTGACAGCACGGTGTGTAAGGGTGTGTGGAGGCAACAGTTTGGGAAGACTGCTTCCTCAGGGGAAAGGGGAGGAAAGCTTACCGCCTGTTCCTTTTCTCTTGGTCCTGGTCCCCATCCTGGAGGACACATTCTTCTCTATTTCATTGAAGAGGATGCTAAAACCCAGAAAGATTGCAGACTGCCAATCCCCCAAATTCACATTTGCTTACTTCAGCTAAACATGGACTCTGGGAGCAGTCAGGGAGCCAACAGGCTTCCAGGCCCCTGTGGTTGGAGGAGCCAAGCCAGCTGTATCCCATACCAGGACAGCTCCCAGACCACATGCTGTCCTCGCAGCTCCTTCTGAGCGTCTGAAGCATTTCTCCCGCCACCTTCGCTTCTTTCCACCAAAGCTCTGAGGGTATGGTTTGCAAGTAAGTGAGCTTCCACCACACTGGGCGATGCTGGGCTCATCCTTTCTGTTTAAGGAGAGGCCCAGGGCAGAGAAAGGTAACTGTCATAGGAAGGATGGAGCATGCAAAGGAGAAAATGCATAGACACAAATGGAAAAACCAGGGCCGACAGGTTATTTTTCATGTTTCTTTATGAAATTAAATGTGGCTTCTGGCTTGGAGAAGGTATAGTGCAAGAGTGACTGACTGTACATGCTGCTGAATTCCCTTAGGCCAGAGGGGCAGCTCAGTGTTCCCGCACCCACAAGCCAGGTCCTGGCTGTACTTGTGACCCTTCTCGGCAGGACATGGGCTTCCCTCTTAACTCACATGCTCACTGGACTCTGGGTTAGTGGGTCAGTCCTGGATGCTGGGCCACAGAATTCAGTCCTTATGGCTTCTCACACTCACTTAGGGTAAGGCAATCTTTCTGTGTCACTAATAACAATTATTTTTCCCCAATGTTAGAAAAACAGAACAATCCAGACAGACTGGGAGCAGGTTCTGGAGTCAACCCACAACTACACGTGGACTGGTCACAAACCCTGACAGAAGTATGCAGTGACTATGGTTTTGTTTTCTTTCCACTATAAACACATCACAAGTGAAGAGGGTGTCCAGCAGCCAGGAGTGTCTAGAGAGGGACTGGGAGGCAAAAGAGGTGGGCTCTGGGCCCGACATTTTTGTGCACAGAATTCTGGTTCCCACCCTCCAGGGATGCAAGTTGCCTGGCACCACCAGCTGGGGACCAGCGGCCTGAAGGAGGGCAGAGGGGCACACAGCCCAACTTTGCAGGGGCTGAAGGCAGTCTGCCCAGAGACAGCAGGAGGAAGGATAATAAGATGTCCAGAGAAGAGGGTCCAGAGTGGCCAGTCTTCTCACGCGTGTTGGCCTGGCCGGTGGCTCTGAGCTTGTGGCTCCCAGGAGGCCCCATAGAGGTCCAGAGGGTGGCGGAAGGCTCACCGCTGTGGGCCCCTGCCCCTCCAGCTGGTGTCTTCAGTGCACCAGTGGTGGGGAAGAAACGAAGAATGGGGCGCCGAGCAGTTCCCTCCCTCAGCCTGTAACTTCCAGTGCATATGACAGGCAGAGGAGGCCACATGCTGTGGGCCTCAGGGAGAAAAAGCTGGAGGCCCACTGGAGGGACAGGTCCATACGGTGCTGTCGGGTGGGGGCTGGCTCACTTGCGGAATGGTGCTAGCCGGCTAATGCTGTGCCAGAAGGTGGATGGCTTCCTCTTGGGCTCTGCCAGTACCAAAACCTGTTGCTGGGGCAGGCTGGCCGGCAGTGCCGGGTGCTTCTGGCGTGCCAGGTAGTAGGGCCGGCTGAGGGCTGAGCAGGAAAAGAAAGCAGGGATCACTGGTGCCTAGTGAGCAGGTGTCACATGGCAGAGTGGCAGCCTCTGCTTGGTAGGGGGGGTGGAATGGGTCCCATCCCATGGGAGGGAAGTTCCTTCATGGGGCTGACCACATCCAGTGGTCTGAGCCACTGTAGAGGGGATGGCCAGGAAACCTGGGACGGTGTGGGGCCCTGGAGCTTCTCCATGGCACAGGCCCCTTGCCAGGCATTTATCAGCTCTGTTGGAATGGGGATATGGGCTCCTTGCCAGGAGGTTGTACGGAGGTCTGCCAGAAAGCAGTCCTGCCTGGGGAGGTGTGCTGTCACTAATGCTACTGCTCTGGGGGATGTGAGGGGATTGAGAGCAAAATTATCAACTGCACACTGATTAAAGCTTTGTCACCAGTGGCCCCTTACCACCAACATTTGGGAACAAACACCTGGAAAGGGCAGTGGGCAGCAGATGGGACCTACGTGCTAGCTGGCTTTGTTCTGGGGGTCAGAGAGGAGTTTGATCTTGATCAGGTAGTAGGGCCAGGCTGCTGTGGGAGGAGGTAGGGTACCATCCACTTACCTTTGGGCTTCCCAGTGGCCTGCTGCTTGCTGGCATTCAGCATGGCCTGCTTCCTCTGCAGCTCGGTGATGGAGAAGCCTGGGAGGGAGGACCGCAAATGAGACCTCTGCTTGACCTCTGCTTATTTTGAGGACTTGACTTCCACCTCCTCCCCCTCCCCAGCCAGTGTTGCTCTTGTCCTGTGCCTCTCGGCACCTGGTGTATCCTGCATCTCTCACAGGGTCTGGTGTCCCATCATGCTGCAGATGCTCCGTATCCTGCTCAGCCAGCCTGCCTTGGCCAACCAGGCAGAGGAGATGCTCAGTGGGCCCTCCCTACAACCTTGCCCTACCCATCTCTCACCCAGACCCAGTCCTTGATGTATTATTCAGCATCTAGTGTCCTTTCCACTATGGTGGAGGCTCTTTCCCAGACCAAGAGCCAATCTGGTCACTCTGAGTGTGATGTCCAGGGGCCCATGGAGAGAAAAGGAATGCAGCAGGGAGGTATCTTGCTTATGTTGGGATGGGTGAGGTTTCTCAAAGCCCATGCCCAAATCCTACTTGAATTCTTTGTGCTGGAAAGGGGCCTCATCAGTTCTCTGCAACTGAGAAGGCCCCCACCTTATGGAGTGTGTGTGGTAGAAAAACCTGGACAGGCCAACAGACCATGCCATGCCTTGGGGCTGAAATGAAGAGCTGCCCTGGGTTGTAGCACATGGCTACCTCGCAGTCTCAAGGTTGTCCTGACCTTGCATTCAGGGGTGAGGAGGGCTGGGTGGGCCCTCACAGTGGATCAAGGCTGAGTGGGGTCTCGCACCTGTCTCCTGGTCCAGCCGCACCTGCTCCCTCTCCCTGGCGAAGGCCTTGAGCCAGCGTTGTTTTTGCTCAGGCTTCCTGGCACACAGCAGGTGACTCTCTCCCGTGGTGCCGCAGAGCAGACGGAAAGCATTCTTGACACTCACGTGGAGGTCTCGATCTTTCCCGTCCTCCAGGTCCACCACCTCCAGGCCATCCATGTCCACTCGGCCCTTATAGTACAGCACATCCCGGCGGAGAAGGTCCTACCAGAGACTCTGTGAGCTCCTGCTCTATATCCTGCTTTTCAAGTCCTTACCTCTCAGGCCTCTGAACCACTCTCCTGACCTGTTTATGCCTCACCCCCTGCCCTGCAGTCAGAAGGGCCAGCGGGCTGCACACCCACTTTCCCAGCAGGTGGTAAGCTCACAAGGGCAGAGTGTGGTGTGGCCCACAGCCATGTGCTGAACCCATGCTGGAGGAGCCTTGTGCCTTCAGTGAAATTACTGACTAGCCTGGAGGGCACCCACTGCCTCACAGAGAGGCAGCCATGGAGACAGTGGGTCAGGGCCCATACTGCACAACAGAAGAGTACCAGGCCTACCGGGCCGGGCCCAGTATCAGTTGACCGGGAGGGCTTCCTGAACAGGGCCACTTGGGCCATGTGCTGAGAGGAGCAGAAGCTAATGGCAAAGAAGAGGCAATAGGAGCAGAGGATGCCAGGGCTCAGGGGGAGCTGAGGTGGCTTTAGAAGCAAGCAGAGGCTAGGTCATGAAGGAGGGTGTTCTCAACAGCACTGGACCCTGGTCAGACTGTGAGGGCCACCCCATGGTCCTCGGGCTACTTGGCTTCCTTCACAGACAGTGATCCTCATCCTGGCCCTATGGGCCTGACCAGGGAAGGGCCTGCTGTACTGAACGTCCTCAGGACGTGTGTGGCTCCTTTTCTCTGGCAGCTACTCCCAGCCCTCAGCTTCAACCCCTCCATTCCCGCTCTGAACGGCTCGTCCAGCAGGGCACAGCAGCTCTGGTACCTTCTTGCAGTAGATGAGCTGGTGGTCAAAGAGGAAAAACATCCTCTGCTGGCTCTTGGCTTGTGGTTGTGTAACACGGGTCAGCTCCCCCGAGTAGATGAGTTCCGAACTCCTGACCAGGAGATCTTCCCCCTGGTGGACCCCAAGGAACACTATGAGCTGAGTGTACCCAAACTGGGAAGCCCCCTCCACTGGGCACTGCCCCCTGCCTCTGTCATGAGTGGGGCAGGCTCCCCACTGGCCTGGTCTGCCTGTGGCCCCCACTGGGCTAGGGTCTGCAGTGAGCAGCAGGCCACAGAGGGAGGGGTTGCTCTTGAAGCCCAAGGCAGTGGTGGGCACAGTGGGGTGTTAAGGAGTAAAAAGGTGGTTTAACCTACAAGTTAGTTGTCTCTGCAAAATGGGGCCAGTGGCGGCCAGTCATGTGCATACTTGAAATGTGACTGATCCCTATTGTGATGTCATGTAAGTAAACACCAATTTTGAAGACTTAGTATAAAGAATGTGAAATATTTCACTAATGATTTTGTTGCTTACACATTGAAACACTTTGGATATGCTGACTTAAAACATTATTAAAATTAATTTTACCTGCTTTTTTTCTGTTTCCAGATGGCTATTAGAACATCTAAAATGACCCATGTGGCTCCCATGATACTTCGATTAGACAGTGCTATGCTCAAGAATAATTAGACCTGGCTCAAGTCACCTGTGAGCCTTGTCTTTAGGGGCTTATGAAGTTTTCTTAGCTAAATATAGTTAGTACCTGAAGCTCCATCATCAGACCTCAAACTTTCAGGCTAAGCCCCGCCTCACTCTGGTTCCTCCTTAGAAAATGCAAACCATAGCCAGTTATTGGCAGCCATTCAGTTTGGGATAAGTGAGTTTGTAGGGGTCCTTAGCCAGGGCTAGGCCTCAGAACCAGTCACCAGGAAAAGAAAACAAGCAAACAAACAAAAAAACCCCAAAGACTACACCAGGGATTCTAATTCTGTGTTTCTAGGGTGGGGTCCAGGAATCTGTATTTTCATAACATTTTATGGCTGGTGGGTGGGGGTGGAAAGAGCAGGACGGGAAGGCCTCTAAAGGACAGGAATGTCCCCATTAGTTCAGGTCTCTGGGTGGCTTCAGAAGGCAAGACTGGTGGATATAAGGGGCATGTGCAAGCCTGAAGAATGGAATCAGGAATGGAATGAAAACCCATGGCAATCCGTTTTCGGTCATGCTGTGGCAGGCCTGAACCCTTCTGTTGGGAGTCCCAGTAGTTACTGCCACTTGGGGATCTGGCCTGTCCCTTGAGGGCTGAGGACTAGCTCCTCCTGCTGGGCCAGCTGACCACACTGGGAGCAGCATCCTATGTCACACATGCTGGGCACTCTTGACCAGGAAAGAGGCCACCAGGCCTGCAGCTGCATGCTCCAGTGGGTTGGCCTGGGCAGAGGACCAGCTCTCCTACTGCCAGCTCCCAGAGCATGACTCCCACTTCAGCTCCTTCCTAGATTTTTCAAAGGCAAGCGTGATTTTAAAGCAAGGAGCCATGCCCCACGGTATTTTCCGAGCTGTGGGGCCCTCACCTCCCAATCCTCTATGGAGCTCTGCCACTGAGCAATCTTGTCAATGTTTTCAAGCCTCCGTTTCCGTTCGTTGATGAGCTGGGCCACATTCTTCATGGCATGTAAGGCTGCCTCCACATCCTTGAAGTCCCTGGGGCATAACAGACATGGAAGAAGGTTGTACTAGGGAAGGCAGAGAGGGGCTGTGGAGCTGCCTCCCTCTGGGGCTATGCCCTTGGCAGTTTTCACTTGTCAATGCCAGATGGTGCGTCTGGGCACCACAGAACTTAATATCCTATTTTTGTCCTCTTCTCTCAGTGTAATGACAGCATGTGACAGCAGGGACTATTTTACTATGTGCTGTCAGAACTCAACACTCTGGCTGACCCAAGGCATGAAGAGCCTCAGACTGCCCTCCCTTTCCAGCAGCCTCCTACCTGTGCTGGGGGGGTGTGTACTTGAGCAGCTCAGCCAGCTGCAGAGGGTACTTGCAGATCTTCTGTACCGGTGTCAGCAGAAAGCCGTCCAGGGAGATATCTATCATCTTCTGTAGTAACCGGCAGGCCTCAAAGAAGTACACATACTTGCTGAGCTTGGTAAGCCTGGAGAGCTCCACACAGGCATTGGGGTGGTTGTTGCAGTACTCCGAGTAGATCTGGAAGTCCGCTTGCTGGGGGCACAGCTGGAGGTCAGGATGGTGACCTCCTGCTCCCTCAGGCCACCCAGGCAACTGGGGCACAGCATAGGAGAGGGAGCAGGGGCCTCTGTATTTCCCTCAGGAGCTGGGCTCAGAGGGCCCAGACTCTCTGTACCCATGTCACTGGGCACAAGCTATGTGGAATTAGACACAGGGGTATTAGACACTGAAAACTCAGGCATGTGTGTGTCCTGTCACCACCCAGATTTCTCAGCAGATATTTTGACTGTATGTCAGTTTTTTTTTTTTGGAGGGTGAAATCAATGATGTTAATAAGGAAGCACTGCCAAGGCCAAAAACTAGAAAGAGAGAGAGAAAGGAGAGAGAGAAGGAGAGAGAGGACAAGGGAAAGAAGGGGGAGAAGAGAAAGAAAGGAGAGACAGAAGGGGAAAGTGGAGTGGGGGGAAGAAGGGAGAGAGAGAAGGATAGAGAGGAGAGAGGATTGGGGGGAAGAAGGGAGAGAAAGGAGAGTGAAGGGGAGAGAAGAGAGGAGATAAAGAAGGAGAGAGAGGGAGAAGAGAGAGAGAGGGAGGGACAGAGACAAGGAGAGAGAGAGGGAGGGAGAAGGACAGAGAGAAGGATTGAGAGGAGAGAGACAGAAGGAGATTAAGGGAGATTAAATGGCTTCCAGGGTCTATGTCTGTGCCCCCTGGTGTCTCGCTTCTTCCTCACAAAGCTCTGGCTTCATATCTGGGTAGCCAGTGCCACTTTATCCATCCACCATGTGACAGATACGTCCACATTGTGTGTGTATTGTTTAAAAAATTTTTTTTTTCATGTTTATTTATTTTGAGAGAGAGAGAGACAAAGCATGAGCGGGGGAGGGGCAGAGAGAGAGAGGGAGAGAGATCCCAAGCAGGCTCCACACTGCCAGGGCAGAACCTGACACCAGGCTCAATCCCACGAACCACGAGATCATGACCTGAGCTGAAATCAAGAGTCAGATGTTTAACCAACTGAGCCACCCAGGTACCTCTTGTGTGTGTGTCTTGAGACACACACACATGAGGCACATGAGACTCACTGTGCCTTTTTTCTTTTCATTTTTTTTTTTGTTGTTGTTGTTGTTCTATCTACCTGACCCAGAGAAAGACTGGGTCTTTAGTGACTAGGACTTAATGGACTTAGGTGGGAAAGGAGGGTAACAGCAGTAAGCTCACTGGCCAGTTGCTGTGATGGTCATACTGGGTAATGTCGATAAAGTGCCTATCCCTCCCTTCCAGCCCCCATCACAACTCTGCCTGCTGCATAACTGGCTCCAAATCCCACACTCACTCAGGTGCTCTGACCCCACTACCCATTCCTGCTCAGGGAATCTAAGGTCTCCCCTTCTAGCTCTCCTGCCACTGGAGCCAGGTAATAGGGCCCTTCCAACAGCCCCCTCAACCCCCACCCCCACATACACTGGTAGTAGCCAGGAAGGAACCCATATTGTCCTTGATGGGCTGGCCTTGGCATCCTCTGCTCAACCCCACATAAATGCCACAGGAGACAGAAACAAGTGCTTCCTTACCAGGCAAGGCCAGGAGTCCATCTAGCCCACACCATCCAATTAAATCACCAATCCACCTGGCATTTAGAGTGGAAGTGCTACACATTACACAAATTCCAGTTTTCTCACTGTGTGAGGAAGCCCAGAATCTGCTATGACAGCTCTGAGGATGCTCAGCAGGTGGCCCCGCCCAGCTTTGCCTTCTATTTCCTGTAGCCCAAGAAAACCTTTCCCGCTGATGCCTAAGGCCCCCTGCTCCAAGGAGCCTTCTCTGACTTGGTCTGCCTCCCAAAGAGGCAAAGACATTGCTGAAACAGCGCTGGAGGGTGAAGGCGGTTGGGCACTAGGGGAGTGGAGCCTGGAAGCTTCTGGGAAGAGAAGAGCAAGTTGCCTGGGCTTTTAGCCTACAGGGCCCACTTCTGTCTGCGAGGCCGCCAGAATGGGAGCCAAGGGCAAAGGGCGGCTTACATGCTCGGGGGCCAGGGTGTGTGTGTGCAGGGGAGTGGGGACCACCAGCAAAGAAGGGCAGAGGGGGACTGCCTGGCTGGGAGGCCTGGAGAATGGGCCCTGGGCAGAGAGGTTGCTGGGGCAGGGCGTGCTCACGTGCTCCAGGAAGCAGGCGCCCAGCTCGCTCAGGTGGGGGCGCTCCCTGTTGAACTTCTGCTCTAGCGCCTTCACGAACGCCTTCTGGCACCGGTAGATGTCCTCGATGTTCCCAAAGATGGTGCGCAGCTGTTCCTCGCTGAACATGTCAGCACGCTTGCGACACTGCCTGATGTAGCCCTGCAGCCCATGGCCTGTCAGGTCTCTCTCTGGTCCCCCCACGCCACCCTCCGCACCTCCTGCTAGGCCTCACCTCGCAGATGTCCCGCAGATGCTTGATGTAGTCCCGCTCAGTGCTGAGGATCTCGTTGATGACGTTGGTCCGCATCTGGTCCTTGCTGCTCTGCCCCTCGGCACTTCCATCCTCGGCACCGCTGTCCCCGGCCCGCAACGTGTCATCGTCGGCGGGCTCGTCCTGGTTCACCCGCAGCTGCAGGCAGCACGTGGCCAGTCAGTGCCCGGAGGGTCAGCCCCTGTGGCCCGCACGCGGGGGCAGTGGTGAACTGAGGCTGGGAGGAAGGTAGGCATGGCAGCCCCCTGCCCCCAACACCGGAGGCTCGCCAGCCCCTCCAGAGGCGCCAGCTTCTGTCCCTCTCCCTCTCTGTCGCCTTCTGTCCCCCTCCCCCTCCTGCGCTGGTGCTGGACTCCGTGCTGGGAGCAGAGTGGATGCTCACTCTTAGGGGGTTTCCGAACCAGTGTCTGCTCACACCAGCCCCTCTAGGGCCTGTGACAGAAGTGAATGGGTGATTGGGGCCTTTCTGGCTCTGTGACCTGGAACTAGGACAGGCTTGGGGTGGACAATGGGCCGTTTATCCATGAGGTCTGGGGCAGGGGAAGCAATGAAACCCAAGGTCTGAGAACTCTACTCCCCACTGCCTTCTGCATGGCCTTTGAGGGCACCCGGGTTCCTTCCTTGGACACCAAAGGCCACCATAGGTAGGTTCTGGGTCTCCTCCCTGTGATCTCTTGTGCTAACGACTTAACTTGTCCAAGCCTCAATTTTCTCAGGTATAAGTGGCTGTTCCCAGCTCTCAGAGCGTTGCGGAAGTTTGAGATGCCTATCCAACTTTTCTGAATAGTGTTTAGTAAATGCCTGATACACCGAGTTGTTTGTGGTGGTGGCATTCTAACATGCAGATTCCCCCTGGAGGAATCCACACACCATCGTTTCTGACCCATTCCTTTCTGAACACCAAGGGCACCCTGGTGGGAGGGGTGGGGCAGGCAGGAGTTTGTGATGGTCTGCGGGTGGAGGAAGGTTGTGTCACAATTCTGTGGCTGGCCTTCTTCACATCCCCGTCCCCACACCTCCCATCTCCAGCCCGCAGTCTTGCAGTCCCAGCACAGCCATAGGTAGGTGGGGGTCCATGCCCAGCACCTCTGACCCCAGAGCAGTTTCAGGTCTGCACTTCTGAGCAGAGCCAGTTGGCTCCTTATGGACCCAGAGAAAGCATAGGCTGGTGCCATACCCGCACGAAGCTGGCTGGAAACCACCCCTCGCCATCAGCAACACGACCCCACCACCACTCTCTGTTGGTGGCATCCATTACTTCAATGACATCCCCAGCTTTGAAGCCCAGTTCCTGGTCATCCATGGTGACATGGTCCCAGAGTGCTTCAGCACAGACCACACTGCCATCACTGATGAGCTGTAGAGAGAGCCACAGACAGGCAGATCAGTGGGGTAAAGCTGCCAGGGACCTCCTCATGGGGCAGGGTGTTCCTGTTTTCTGCCCCCCCACCCCTCAGCAGCCCTGAGAAGAGGGGATCCTGACTCATGTTACAAAGGAGTGAACGGAGGCTCCTCCTGAGCCAGCCATTCTTCAGGGAACAGGACTATGCCCTGGGCATGTCTGGACTGGCAGGGCTCATGATGAAGCCTGAAGTGAACTTGACCACTAGAATACTGGTGAGCCACAGAATCTGAGAGGCAAGCATGTTGCTCACTCCCCTGCACAGGGCACATCTTCCTCCCATCCCCATTGGACTAGTGATTAAATTATTGTTCTCAGCTTCAGTTACCATCTCTGCTCTGCTCTGTGATGCTGGGGCTGAGCACAGAAGCTACATTTCTTCTGTGCCAGCTGCTCCCTGTTAGGTTCTCCAAATGTGGCGTTGGAGGGTACCACAAGGCTGGAGGGAGAAGGGCTTGCTCCCTCCTGCTGGCTTCTTGTGGACTTGCATTACCTGTGAGGTCACCTGGCAAGCAACGGCACCACTCCTCCCAGGGACAGAGGTTCCCAGCCATCACGGTAGCTGGATCTGGTTTGCAGTGTTTTTCCAACACTGGCAGAACTGGTCTCTTGGCCCTCCCCTGCCACGTCCACCAGCACTAGTTGAGCAGCACCTATCCTCAGACTTCTAGGTCCCAAGCCCTACAGGATCCTCAGCTTTAATTACTCCAACCTCTTTCCTATATTCCCTAGCTGTAGGAGAGGTAGGTTCACCTTGCAGCTGCTACCTCTGTAACAGATACCTCAGGATTGTTCTTGTGCACTCGGGTTATGGAGTCAAGTACTTTAAAACTGGCTCATAATTCTTTATATTAATTTCTCTCTGCTGAAATAACTTGGGGTGTTTCCTTACTCCAACATGGCCATGGACCTCACATCAGGAGCGACGCTCCTATCATGGATCTCACATCAGGAGGAGATGGAATTCCGCGCCCCCCCCCCAAGCCCCCAGGCAGCCCTTGTGCTCAGAGCTCCATTTCCTGTTGGGCTGACACCTGCTTTCCTGTAACATGGGCTCAGTTTCTGCTCCGTGAATAATGAATGGCTCTGAGTGCTCAGGACAAGAGGAAGGGTAGACAGGGGGCTATACAAGAGGTGAGATCTATGCCCCTTTCTGCTGGGACCAAGTGTTGGCTCTATCACAGCCATGGGCTGGCTCTTTGGTTAAGCAGTCACTCCCTCAGAGCATCACCAGTCAGGCCGTCTGTGCCAACTCTTTCCTCCTCTGAGCTGCTTGCCTCTGACCCCATTCATGAGTGTGAATCCTCCCTTGGCTTCAGGGACCTTTCCTCGGTGCTCCCAGGGCAGTGTGTGTTCTGTTCCTCAGATTGAAATGGGAACCAGAGCAGGGCTGCAGCAAGACTAGCTGGGTCTTCACCTGAGAGTTCCAGTAGCTAAAATGTTTTCCCCAAACCCTGAATGGGCAGAGCGAAGGGTAGGGCGGGCCACTTGGTACCAGAGCCCACTCAAGCTGGAACCTTCCCTAGGGTAGGGCCTGAGCAAGCACATTCAGAAACCTTCAGTTTATGTGTTCTGGGAATGGAACCTGCTCCAAACCCTGATGAAATCATTCCTCAGAATGATTATACGCACATTTACTCTCACACAACAGCCATTCAGGGGCTGCAGATGCCCAAGGCCCACCAGAGACCACAGGCACCAAGCACTGGGTTATTTCTGGGGGGTTGCATGCCTCCTCAAGAGACCATTGCAATCATCCCAGCTAAAAAGACCTACTAGAGGTATGTCCTCTTCTGCAAGAAGGCCTGGCCCCCAGGATCAAGACCTCCTGGCTGCAATATAAGATGAGACCAGAGGACTCAGCAAGGCATCATGAAAGGAGCCAGCCTGCTGTACCTAGGGAGCAGGCACTAGACTGGGCAGCCCATAGCTGGCACACTCCACACAAGCAGGCTACCACTCCTGGCCTTGAAAGATCTTGCCTGAAGACGAGGAAGAAAGTACTCAAGGGTGGTATGGGTGAGCCAATGAGAATGTGGGCTGCAGGTGAATGTCCTCTTTCAGGGACAGTGATCACAGGTAAGCATGTGCATCGGGACCGAAGGTGTGTGTGACGATGGGTGAGTGTGGGCATAAAGACAGAGGGTGTGTATGACATCAGGCAAATGTGTGCATCACGATGGAGGGAATATGTGACTATAGGCTATTTGGGTAGTTTTGATCCTTGAGAGGCGGGTGTTCCGAGACCCCCCTCTTCCTGCACACACCCTGACATGCACCTGCCAACACACATTTACATACTCACTAACAGGATGCTACACTTTGATCTCCGGAGAACAGTATGCCATATTGCAGGTGTATGCTGTCCACCCTCAGTTCACACCAGCTACATACACATGCAGGTCTCTAGGACAGCATGGATGCTACCTTCACTGCTGGAGCCCAGGCAGGGAGGAAGCAATGCAGACATACCCACACAGCCCAGCTTCCCACCATTTCTCTTCCCAGGTTGTTTCCTACTAATATTAACTAGGCCAGGTGCCTCCTCCTAACTCCAGGTTTTCTCAAGTGAGCCCTGAGCAAAAGCCCCTCTTGTCAGGCCCAATGACTCCCCCTTCTGCTTTATTCTGCCAGCCCTTGCAGAGAGGTGCACATCCTACAGAGTGGTTTCCTGTATAGCTATGGGGGGAAGGGCTCCAGGTATGGGACAAACAGGTAAGGCTTCCCAGAGAGACCATGGTTCCTGACCTTTATGGACAAGCCCCAATACCTGCCTTGTCCAGTTATCCAGAAGCCCTTGGTGGTGGCGGTGGTGGTGGGGTTGGTCACGTTTGTCACTTCCTTGTCCTAGTACCTTGCTGTGCACAGGAGTTACCTGACAGACTCACAGTCTTCAGCAAATCCCCTGGTCTCCCTCACTGATGCCACAGTAACCATGTGCTCTCCCTGGGCCACAAAGCTCCTCTATAGATCCACAAAAGGGCAGCACTCTGTCACCAAGATAAAATGTAGCTCCAAGAGGTCAGACATGCATTCTACCTCCAGGATAGTCCAGAGGCCATCAGGGCCCACACTAGATGGGTTTCTGGGCAGAGGCCCTTC
This sequence comes from Panthera tigris, assembly GCF_018350195.1. NCBI lineage: Eukaryota > Metazoa > Chordata > Mammalia > Carnivora > Felidae > Panthera > Panthera tigris. The sequence continues at coordinate 107,616,278 of NC_056667.1, read as the reverse complement.
CTGAAGCTCTCTGTCTGAGGTACGGCTGCACAGAAGCCCAGATTCGAGTCCAGTAGGCTGAGGGGCAAGGGTTGCAGGTTCATTCTTGGCCTGGCAGTGGGGAGCAGAAGCTGGCTCTGAGACATGGGCTGTTTACCGGGGGGCAGGTCGGGAGAGGGAGGGGGCAGGATCCAGTCTTGTGCCCTGGAGACTTTGACAGGCTGGAGGAAGCCAGGCTTTACCTCAAAGCTGCTCTTGATGACCACTCACGACCCTTCCCACCCTGTCCTATCTCCTCCTCTCTCTCACACACATGCCCACCCTGTCCTATCTCCTCCTCTCTCTCACACATGCGGGCTGGTGGAGGATTCCAATCAGTCTGGGAAGGAATATGGCTCAGCTCCTCCAGGCCGCGGCCCAGCAGGGGAGAGGGAGTGTTCAGAATGCCCACGTTCCAGGGATGCAGGCAGGGCTCTACCCGTAGTAGCGGCATGCTGGCCGAGACCACTAACCTGGATAAAGCTACTGCAGATGACACGTGCACAGGAACCCACTCATCTCCCCATTTTTCAACCCACACAGAAACGCATGTCCAGTTCCGCGCACACGGCAGTCACACGTACACTTTCCAGACAACCACAGACAGCCGTGTCCACAGCTTCATCCGCATCCTCAGTTACACGAAGAGACACGCCATTTTAGGTACACGCACACGCGCACGGCACAAAGGACAGGCAGAAGAACCCCGTGGCACAAGGGTCACCAAGCCCCAGAGTCACCTGCAGGGCCGCATCACCCGGGGGACGCACGCACACACTGGGCCGTGGCACATGGAGCTGGCAGAGGAGGGGGGCACCAGGGCCAGGCGGGGTCAGCCGGCGCACCTCCGGCCACTGCGGGCACTGCGGAGGACGCGGCTGAAAAGGAAGATGCTTGGCGGCGCGGCGCCACTCACCCCTGCGCGATCCCCCGCGGCGCCCTGCCCGGGCGGTCAGCGGAAGGCCAGCAGGAATATCAGCACGACGTTGATGAGGACCAGGAGCGCCAGCACGGCGAAGACCACCACGCGCTGGGCGCCTGGGGGCAGGTTGCAGCGCAGCAAGGCGCGCAGGGCGCTGCCGGGCGCCGCGGGGCGTCGCCGGGACTGCGGGGCCCTGGCCATGGCCCCAGCCTGCCAGCCCCGTGCGGCCCGGAGATCCCGCCGCGATAGGGCGGGAGCGGGGTGGCCCGGAGCGCCCGGAGGGGGGCGGAGCCGCTGCGGTCACCGGGCCCGGGGCTTCTCCAGCTCAGCTCGCGACGTGCGCGCCGCGTCTCCAGGCCCCGCAGCCCTAGCAACCGAGCCGGCCGCAGGGGCGGGGGAGCCGGGGTGGGAGGGGTGAGGAGGCTCGGGCGTGCGAGGCGGCCTGCCCGGGGCGCCTCCTGACGGGGGGGTGGGGGGGTGGGGGGGGTTCCTAGGGGGACCTAGACGCGCTCCGGGTGATCGGGGGCCCCGCACTGACCGGGCGCGGAGGGCCGCGGCGGCGCTCGGGGCAGAGCGTGGGAGGAGGTGCGTGGGGGGTGCCTCAAAGCTTCACAGTATTGGGGTACCGGGCCATGGGGATAGGCCAGGGGCTCTGATCCCTAATACCAAGAGCTGTCGTGGCCCCCACTTCAGGAGTCAACGCATCTTGCAAAGGTCAGGTAATTTGCTCACTCATAAAAGCGCCTAGGAATACAGGGATGGTGGAGTCAGGACAGACTGAGGCATCACCCACATGGAGGTGCTCCAGGAAGGTCCTGACTCAGGACTTCTCCTTACTGACCCATCCCAGCAGCATTTTGTTCCTTTGGGAAAGCAGCTGGCTTCTTCAGTGGCTACTCCCCTTCTCGCCCCCCACCCCCCGCCACCGTTTTATTGAGGTATAACTGACAAAAATTGTATATATTTAAGAGATATAATTTGATGTTTTGAAATAGGTATACATTGTGAAATAATCACCACAATCAGGCTAATTACCCTATCACTTCTCGTGTGTGTGTGTGTGTGTGTGTGGTGACAACACTAAGATCTAACCACTTCACACACTTCAAGTATACAACACAGTACTCCTTAACTATGGTCACCATGCTGCCATGCTGCACATTAGATCTCCAGAATTTAGTCATCTGGCACAACAGAAACTTTGTATACTTAGGCTGACATGTCCCTATTTTTCCCTCCCTCGACTCCAGGCAATCCCCTATCTTCTGCTTCTATGAGTTTGTTTGACTTTTAGATTACACATATAATAAGTAAGATGACACACTTTTCATCTTTCTGTGTCTGGCTTATTTCACTTAGCATAATGTCCTCCAAGTTCATCCATGATGTCACAAATGGTGGGCTTTCCCTTTTAAAGGCTGAATAATATTCCATGGCATATAAACCACATTTTGCTTGTCCAATCATCACGCAATGAACGCTTAGGTTGTTTCCATGTCTTTGCTACTGAATAATGCTGCAGAGAAGATGGGAGTGCACATATCTCTTCGAGATCCTGATCCCATTTTCTTGGAACACCCACAAATATGATTGCTGGATCACATAATAATTCTATTTTAAATTTTTTGAGGAGCTTCCTTACTGGCTGTACCAATCTACATTCCCATCAATAGTTTATAAGGGTTTCCTTTTCTCCACACTGTCACCAACACTTTTGTCTTTTTAATAATAGCCACTGTAAGAGATGTGAGGTGATATCTCATTGTGATTTTGGTTTGCATGTCTCTGATGATTAGCAATGGTGAACATCTGTCCATATACCTGTTGGCCATTCTGTGTATCTTCTTTTGAGAAATGTCTATTAAGGTCCTCTGTCCATTTTAAAAATGGATTATTTGGGTTTTTTGCTACTGGGTTGTATGAATTACTTATATATTTTGGATATTAATCCTTTATCAGATATATGGTTTGCAAATACATTCTCCCATTCCACAGATTGCCTTTTCACTCTGTTGATAGTTTCCTTTAATGTACAGAAGCTTTTAGGCCTGGTGTAATCCCACTTATCTATTTTTGCTTTTGTTACATGTGCTTTTGGCATCATATCCAAAATAACATTGCCCAGACCAATGTTGAGAAGCTTTTCCCTATTTTCTTCTAGTACTTTTGTGGTGTCAGGTTTTTGGTTTAAGTCTTTAATCCATTTTGAGTTGATTTTTGTGTATGGTGTGAGTTAAGGGCCCAATTTCATCTTCTGCATGTGGTTCAGCAGCTTTTTAAAAAAATCCTGTGTCAGCTATGCAGGAGTATCCTATGTCAGTTCCTATTATGCTCCCTCCTGGGGAGTTCCCACTGCCTCCCTGACAGACTGTACACTTAGCCCTGTAGGGTTCAAAGCTCATGTGCAGGTGTCTATCACTCCATCCACAAAGATGTGCTCTGTCACAGTCACCATGCCCCTCTGATGGATCAGAAGGATGCAGCCAAGCAGGCCAAGGAGACTTAAAGGCAGATCAGAAAGACCTGCTCAGAGATTTCCAGGCTCCATGTTCAACACTATGGCCTCCCGGGGCAGAAGGAGTCATGGAATTTGGGCAGAGGCACGTGTTCACACATGAGTGACTTTGTTTCCTGTATATTGAGGTTTCTGTGTGTGTGTTAGTACTACATGCATGTGAGTGAGTACAGATGAGTCACCTGTGGACACCACCATCCTGCTGAACACCCCAAGCAGGTGCCGGGATATATGTGCACATGTGGGTACCTGTGTGTGTGCCAGGGGAGGGCTAGGATTACATCCAGAGAGGCTGGCTGCCCTCCTCAGATCTAAAGGTTCTGTTCCCATCTGTCTGGTCGTGAGGGGAAAGTCATTTTTCTGTTTCTCTTCAGTTCAGAAAACTAGGCTCAAGATTTGCTCCCTCAATTTCTCAGGAGGATAGTGGGGTAACAGAAGGCATCAAAGGCTCCCAGCCACCCCAAATCCCAGGGCTCCTTTGTAAGACTGTGTGACATGCCCTCTTGGGAGGGTGTGGCTCAGAAGTCCTGACTTTAGGCCAGATGTTTCATTGTGTTCTTGTGGTTCCAAGGAAGAAAGGCACAGAGGACAGTTCTGGGAATCCACTGGTCAGCACCGTGCTGAGGGCTGTGGGTCTATAGCACTCTACCTGATGCTGTACTGGCCCCAGAGGCCTGTTTTAGGGCTTCAGCCATGGCCCATTTCTGGAACAAGACCTCTGTCTCCCCTGTAGCTGACCACCTTGGGGCAGAAGAACCTCTGAACCTGGGCTGGGACCAAGACCTAAGAGGTGGCCACTGCCTTGCTGGGCGGCACCCAGACTTTTGATCCTGGTGAACTGGGGTGATAGCAGGGAACATAATGGCAACGTCCTTTTTGTGTATGTTTCATGACCAAAAAAGCAAAGCCGGAAAAGCTTGAAAGCAAAGGCCTTGGCTCTTGAGGGGTTCAAACTGGATGGTTCCAAGCCAGGGAGGGGAAGATAAGTGGAGGAGGTAGCAGGGAGTTGCAGGGAGGCACTGCCAGTGACAGGACTGGCAGGGAGATGGACAGGTGACATAGGTGTTTGGACAGATGAGGGATAAGCCCCCAGCACTGTAGCTTGGGGATGGATGAGGAAAACTGCTCTGGGTGTGCTGGCCACCAGACAACTTACAGTCCTGGCCCAGGGTCTCCTGCTACCCCATCTCATGGAGAGTTAAGTGAGGTTGTTGTCCAACAATAGGGCATGAAAAGGTATCTGGGGCACTGACCAGTATCAGGCTCTTCCCTTGGGCTGGTGCCAGAAGGGGTACCAGAGCCAGGTAGGCCTTGGGATGGATCTCCAGGCTCACAGACACTGGGGAAGACAGAAACACCTGGAGAGAAGGTCAGACTATCTCCATGGAGGGGGAGGTCATAAGCTGGCCTGGTGTCCTGAGTGTCCTCTTAGTGTTCCACAAAGAGTTTCTGGGAGCTTGAGGATGGCAAGACTCTCTTCTATCCTCAGGTTACCCTATGGCCTGTGGGCCAGGACAGTCCTGCTTCCCACCCGCTGTGCTGGCCTAATTATTGGTAGAGCTCCTATTATGCTCTAAGCCCCAGGTTAGAGGACAAGATTTATGTCTGACTGCCCTCTAGTTCACACTTATCTCTTCTCAGCAGGAGGATCCAGGAACTGTTCTTGGCACGCCCCCTCCATGCCCTCCTAGAGTGGGGACATCAGGTGCTTGGAGCAGACCTGGATACAATAAGACCCTCAGAGCCAGAGTCAGGTAGTGGGCAGAACTAGGGAAGACTGGCTCCACACATGCGCCCTTTGTTAATGCAGCCATGACCTGGCCCCCAGGGGAGATGCTGCCACCCACAGCACAGCGGAGGGGGCATCAGAAGACCCCAGGCCAGGAGCCATGCCCTCCCCTCCTCTGGTCCCATCTCACAACTGGGCGGGGGGTGGGGGTGGTGTAGGACTGGTGGAAATGAAAAGAAGACACCTCTCCTTTCAGCCCTCAACCCCAGAAAAAAAATCCTTGGGCTAATGATACCCTCAGGCCTGACTCCAGCCCAGCAAAGTATGCTCAGAGCCTCATGAGGCAGGGAAAGGCTGGGAAAGGCTGGGAAAGGCCGGGAAGAGGGTGAGGAATTGGGCAGACAGACATAGGCCTCAGTCATGGGCATCTGGACAAGGTACCAGACCGCATGATGCTAAAAAAAAAAAAAAAAAAAAAAAAAGGAACACTTCTAGGCACTGCAGTTAACTCATGTTGCAGGGTCTGGACCATCACAAGGCGCAAGGCACAAGTGAGATGCAGAGAATACAGAATGAATATGATATTGTGTCCCTTTTCACTTTTGTCAGCACACAGACATGCACTGTCTACCCCCACCCTCAACATTCCTATATATTCTGTATCCCAGGGCCTGGGACATTACTTGACAGTAATTACATGCTCAGTAAATATGTCACATGCATCCAACACACACATATACACATCACACTCATAAACCTGCAGGTGCATGTGTTTGTGAGCACATGCACTCATTTCTTCTGTACCCAGAATACAAAAATGCTTCCCTATTCTCCCCTATGTCTACTGCGCTTTGGACTGGATGGTTTGAACTCCCTTCTATTTAGGAGACTGAGATGTGGTTTCTTCTTCTGAGGTCAATACAAACAAGAAAGTGTCACAATTTAGAACATGATATGTGTGTCTAAAAAATAGAAGTGAATATGTGATTTTAGAGCAAGATAAATATTCTTTAGTATGGACTTTTCTCTGACATCTGTTGCTGCTATAATCTCTTAAGTATGAAACTCATGTTGACCCTAGCAAATCAGCTTGCCACACATGTGAACCAGCAGTGAGTGCTGGTGTGTTCAGGGCATTCATGGTGGGGCTTCACTGCTCTTGGAAGGCCAAGTGAACTAGCCTTATTGCAGAATCACCTTTTATATCTCTTCAGTTTCTGATAAAGTGGGTCTATTCAATGCTGCCGACAAATGGGTGCTGCCTTTCCTAAGTCCCTTATACACCTGGGTACAGTGACCCTCCTGTAGCTGCCAGTGCAGCTCAAGTGACACACCCATCCCACCAGAGGAAACTGAGGCCCTGAGGAGGGGATGACTGGCCACATGTCCTCCACTGTCCAGTGGCAGGGTGGGGGGGGCAGATGCAGTGCTGCCAGCCTCCAAACCCAGGCCCTGCCCTTCATGCTATGTTGCCCTGAAAAGGGATCTAGAAGTGCTGGTGGGTCTCATGAAGGAGAGCAGCCTGGTGGACACTGACACCTGCATTTGCCGCTGCATCACTGGAGAGGGGCTCCCCAGTCTGACTGGCTGCCCTCCTGCATGATGTGACATGTCCTTCCCCACAGGGGCATGTCCAGGAAAGACAAGTACCCTGAAGCACCAAGCACTCTAAACATAAGATACAACATCACCCCTCCGCCCCGCCCCCCCCCCCCCCCGGTCTACTCAGGAACCTCAAATACCAAGAAAGACCTTTGAACCAAACAAGAAACAAAGTCTCTAAGCAGCTAAAATAGGTGCTATCCAATTCATGATCTAAATTACCTTTATTTCCTTCATAGAGGTGCCCTCTGCCAGCAGCTATTGGTTCTCTTAGAGCACTCCTGGCTCTTGGCTTTCCTTATCCAAAACCTTTTAGAATGAATAACTTGTCAAGGGCCCCAGAAGGCACTTCCTTACCAGCAGCAAGATATGACAGACCAGAATTTCACCCTCAAGTAAGAGATACACAACTATGAAAAGCAGACACAAGACCTCTAACAATGCAGCACTGATGGCCAATCAAATATCCCCACAACTGTTCAGAGTCTCTAAAAGCTTTATGTTAGCAATCCTTCCTCACTATCATCCTCATTGCTGGAGAACCCACCATATGCCAGGTTATCTATGTTATTTCAGTTAGTCCTTATGTAAGCTTATGGCTATCCTTGTTTACAGTTAAGTAAACCAGAATTCAGAGGGTTAGCTGCTCAGAGCTTTACGCCAGGCAGGGTACTGGGCAGGGAGGAACTCCCATCCAGGAGTGGGAGGCCCCAAAGTCCGGATTCTCCCCTCTTCACCATGCTGCTCTCCACCAGGGCTGGGGCCCAAGACTGAGGAGGGCAGCCTGAGACTTCAAGAAAAACCATTATCTGTGAATTCTGCTTAAGAAGACATAATTTTAGGACATCTTCCATTCAAAATAACTTATGAGAAGCACTTAAAGAAAGGCTTTATGTATTGGAAAAATCAACTTATTTAACTTATTTGAATATGTATTCTTTAACAAATGGATCTTGAATAAAGCATTATTCAATGACTGTTTTAAATCATTTATTCAGAGCTGGGCCTGGGGAAAGAGTTCATCCACCATCAACAGTTTGTAACCATCTGTCCAGTAAGTAGGTAATAAGGACAGGACACTCCTTGAGGGTTTCTGAGAAGCCCACCAGCCCACTCATTCACTCAAACTGTAAATTGATCCCTTCCGAGGTGTAAGATCCTGGGTGGTCAGATTCTGGTTTTGATGAAGCATTAATAGATAGTAGCTCATGACTAGGAAGAGAACATGGTGTTGTTATGGATGTGGGTTATGGACCACATTATGTTTAATGCCCCCCACCCCCGAATTAAAAGCGAAGAAGGGGAGAAAATAGGAGTATAAGTGATAAAAAGAGAGGAGTCAAGGTCTCAAAATTTCTCTGTCCTTGGACAATGCAGAAGGAGTGCTCGGTATGGGAACCAGTTTTGCCTAGAGGAAGTTTGTCACTAATTTCTTCTGCGTAGGTAGGAACAGAAAGAGAAAAAAAAAAGAGTAACTTGCACACAGTTGTCATAGCAACCATAATAAGTTTTGAGCTCTAGGAGTCAACAGGAAAGAAATCAATTTTCACTTGCCTCACTCCCCTCCTGTCCTGAAAACTTCTTGGAGGGAGGAGGCTAAGCCCTGGCCTTCCTTCCACCAAGCAGAGTTCCTGCATCCAGGAATTGGGTAGGATAGACCAGTACACTTTGATTGTAGGTCCTGAGTCATGCCTGCCATTCTGGGTTCCCTGTAGGTCCATAAGGGCAGAGGGGTGGGCTCTGTATTTGGGCTAGCTCTGCTAGCAGATACCACATCCTAAAGGGAGAACCACAGGCTCAAATGGTGTTGTGTGCATGCTGGTGCCACTGCCATCTGCTTGGAACACAGAGCCTGTGGACATCTAGGTCTGTGTGAGCATGCTGGACTCATCCTGACAGCCAAGCCATCTGTCCCAGTCCCTTCCCTTCACCCATGCAGCCCTGACCCTACCTCATTGATGGCCAGCTGCTCACCACCCCCTCCAGGGTGGCTGTAGTGGTGGCTGGAGCTGTGCAGGTCCTCATACAGGTCCTCCTCACTCCCTGCCTCGTCAGCACGGATGGCCGGGTCCAGAACTCCATCAGGGATAGCTGGAAGGAGAGACACCAGCTGGCAAAGAGGAGCTGAGGAAGAGGGACAGGCAGAGAAGGAGATCACCTTTTTCAGGATAAATGCTCCTTCGAGAGGAGGGAGAAGACCTGGGAACTAGTTTCTCAAACCATTTTTTGCTGCAAAATCGTTGTCTAGTTGAAAGAGGGCACTGGTTGACTTTCACCCCATCACTGTTAATCACCATTCAATTCCCACCAACTCCATAAACAAGGAAACTCATATATCTGCCAGAGCATGGCATTCAAGAGCCCCTCCATCTGAACCAACATGCCAAGTCTGATAGAAGGCCCTTAAGAATAATGCTAACAATTTATTATGAAATATATATATATATATATATGAATATATGTATTTGGAGATATATATATATATATATATATATATATATATATGAATATATGTATTTGGAGATATATATATATATATATATATATCCAAAGAAATATAGTATATACATTTAAATATAGGTAGAAAATTAATAAAATGAACTCCCATAGTACTTACTCTGTTTAAGAAAAACACCAGAGTCTTAGAATTGAACCACCTGTATGCCCTACTCCAATTGCATTCCCCTCTCTTCTCTCTTTCCTTTAGGGCTATCCAATATTTCAAAGTTCTATAAATCATACCCATGCTGTATTTAGCATTTATTTCTGTCAAGTTTTGCATGGTTTGACCTTACATAAATGGGACCATCCAGTAGCTTCTCTTTGACTGACCTTTCTTTCTTTCTTTCTTTGTTTCTTTCTCAATTCAATTTTTTTTTTTTTTTTTTTTTTTTACTCAACAGCTTTTTTTTGGGTTATGCAGCTGTGACTGATTCAGTCTCACTGCTGCACAATCTTGCATTTTATGAATACGTCACATTTTACATACCCATTGCACTGCTGGAGACATTGGGTGCTTTTCTGTGTTGTTGCCAGTGTGAACGATGGCATTGCAAACATACCTACAAACCTCCTGGGCACATGTCTTAGAATTTCACCTCGGATGGTGTTTCTCAGCTCTTTCTCATTATTAACCCCTAAAGAGCCTTTTATACATGGTTTTCCTAATCATCTCAATGAAAATTTAATACTACAAATACACCTTGTGTTTGTTTTATGTTCTGTGGCTCTTTGGAAAGCCACAAACTATCACAATACCTAAGATTTTTGCCCCCTTTGGCAAAATTATTACCCCTGGTGTGAAGTCATGCTCTAGGGGGCAGGTGCCCAGGTTTGGCATTCCTGGGTTGTAGGTATGCCAAACTGTTTCCCAAAGCTATTCTACCACTTAAGACTTCCGACAGTGTGTATGAATGTTCCCACCACTCTGAGGACTGGCATTGTCAGACATTGTTGACAGGCTGATGGGTATGGAATCATATCTTACTGTGGTTTGAATTCACCCGTCTCTGATCACTAATGAGGTAAACACACCTTATCTATACTTATGAGTCACTAGTATCTCCTTTCATATGAAATATCTATGTCAACTGAGCTTGTTGGTCTTTAATGTAATCATTAATGTAAAAAAAGTTTATTTCTATGTATATATATATATGTACATACACTGCTCTCATTCTCCATACTAAATCTTTGTCACCCACATGTATCATAAATATGGTCTCCCACTTTGTGGCTTGTCCTGTCTCCTAATTTATCAATCTTGTCCTATATGGTTTTGTGTTTAGGAAACTCTTCCCTACCTCAAAGTTACAATATTTTCCTATGTTATTCTTCAATGTTTTATAGTGTTTTTGTTTTGTTTTGTTTTAAGTAGGGCTCATGCCCAGCATGGAGCCCAACATGGGGCTTGAACTCATGGTTCTGAGATCAAAACCTGAGCTGAGATCAAGAGTCAGACACTTAACTGACTGGGCCCCCCAGGTACCCCCTATAGTTTTTCTTTTGACATTAAGTTTTTATGCAATTGGGAATATATTTGTGTATTGTTTATCGTGTATTGTGTGGGTTGGAATCTGTGGTACTGTGATTTATAATAAGAAATTTGTATTTGGTCTTCCACAGGGTCCAGGCAAAGACCTCCTAAAACCCTTGGGAATATCCAGTGATAAGAGAGATAAAGGTTTTTTGTTACGTTAATCTGACTTCCAGAAAGCCCCTAGGTAACCTAGGGATGGGGATGGTTGCCAGGGAAACAACCCTGAGATTAGAGGTTTAGAATTTTTAGTCCCATCCCCCAACCTACTTCTGGGGCAGGGAGAGGGGTTGGAGGTTGAGGTAATAGCCAATGGCCAATGATTTAGTCAATCATGCCTACATAATGAAGCCTCTATAAAAACCCAAAGGACAGTGTTTGGAGAGCTTTCTGGTTGGTGAACACACGGAGACTGGGAGAGTGGCATACCTGGAGAGGGCATGGCAGCTCTGTGACCCTTCCCGCGTTACTTGCCTATACATGTCTTCCATCTCATTGTTCCTGAGTTATATCCTTTTATAATAAATCAGTAATCGGTCAGTAAAATGTTTCTCTGAGTTCTGTGAGCTACTCTAGCAAATTACTTGAACACAAGGTGGGAGTCAGCTGGAACCTCCAATCTACAGCCTGTTGGTCAGAAGCACCTGGAGTTTGTGACTAGTGTCCAAAGTGGGAGAAGGGTAGTCGTACAGGACTGAGCCCTGTTAATCTGTGGGATCTGATGCTATCTCCAGGGAAAGTGTGAGAATTGAGTTGAATCGTAGGACACCTCACTGGTGCCTGAGAATTGCTTGGTGGTGGGAGCACACATGATAATGGGGTCCAGAACCTTTAGAATCCAATTTCATTTTTTCTGTAAAGATAAGCGATTGTCTTAGCACTATTTGTGGAATAGATGGTCCTTTCCTATGGATCCATAATGTTTGCTCTGTCCTTAAATCAAGTTGTTGACTCTATTCTTGTGGGAGGCAGAGTAATGGACCCCCAAAGATGTCAAAATCCTAATCCCTGGAGTCCATGAATATGTTATTTTACATGACAAAGAGGAATTAAGGTTGCAGATGGAATTAAGTCTGCAAACCAGCTGACCTCAAAATAGGGAGATTATCCCGGATTACCCGGGTGAGCCAAACATAGGTGAAAATATTAACTTTCAAGACTCACCTCAAGCATTACCTCCTCTGTGCAAGTCTTATTAGACATCATCACTCCAAGGACTGACATCGGCTTCTATTTCACTCCCGAGGTGCTTTGTACAGACAATGGTTATGGCATTTATCATACGTCCCCTATATATTGCATTGTCTGACTGTCTCTCCCAAAGGCAGTAGCCATGCCTTATTCATTGATGTAGACTTCTGTAAGTGTTAAAGAAATGAATGAGTAGACAGATGGGTGGGAGAATGGTGTACAGCGGAATGACAGAACAGATGAATAAAAAAGTGGAGAGATGAATAAATGAACGCAGAGAGGCCTAGAAGAGGAATAGTTGAAGGCAGAGCCTATGAAGCCTGGCAGAGCCAATACCAGGAATACAGTTAAAGTTCCATGCATGTGGCTGAATATGGAAACAGAAGCATGTGACTTGAGAGCAACATCCTGTCCCTGGAACTGACCCGAGAAAGCCCTCTGCTCTAGCCTGGCAGCAATGGTCTGAGCCCAGCTTGGGGGCAGGAGCTAATAGTTCTGCCACTCACCCACGCAATCAAGAGTCCCAAGGAACCCTCATCATTTTTATTTGATTTATGTTTTTAAATTGTTTTATAATGGAAAGTTTGAAATATGTACAAATGAAAAGATGACAGTGTAAATGAATCTTGTACACCCATCATCCAGCTTCAACAATTCTCAACATGAGGGCAATCTTGCTTCATCTTTATCCCCTCTCCACAGATCCAGGATATGACATAATTCCATCTGTAAATACTGTAGTATATATTTATAAGAGATGAGGACTCTGTCTTTATAAAAAATGTAGCTGCAATACACATCTAAAACAAACTATAATCCATCAAAGGTTGTCTGAGTGGCATACCTTCTCCTCTAGAGCATTAAAAAAACTTTTTATTTTGAAATAACCATAGAGTGTAGGGAATTTGTAACAGTAGTGAAGAGGTCTTGTGTACCCTTCACACAGTGATTACAGCTTATGGAATTCTAATATAATATCACAGCCAGGAAAATGACCTTGGTACAATGTGTGTATATGGTTCTAAGTCATTTTATCACCTGTGTAGATTTGTGTAACCACCACAGCAACCAGTATGTAAGCTTTAGAGGTTGACTTTTTCACTCAGCCAAAGGCCCTTGAGATCTGTCTGAGTTGTTTGTATTTAAACCTCATTCCTTTTTATCGCTTACTAGTATTCCATGCAATGGGTTTACAGGTTTGTTTAACTATTCAGCCCACTGACGGACATCCAAGTGATTTCCAATTTTACACTGTTACAAATAAAGGTACTAAGAACAAGTTTTCATTTCTCTGGGATGAATGTAATTGCTCAGGAGTGTAATTGCCAGGTCATATGGCAGAGCTCAAGGAAGGGCTTGACCTCACGAACTGTGAGATCATGACCTGAGCTGAAATCCAGAGTCGAACATTCATCCGACTGAGCCACCCTGGTGCCCCAAGTGTTTAGTTTTTTAAGAAACTGCAGAACAGTTTTCCAGAGTAGTGGTACCATTTTACATACTCACCAGTAATGTACGTTTCTCAAGAATCCTTACCTGAATTTCGTATTGTCACAATTTTATATTTTAGACATTCTGATAGGTGTACAGTGATATTGCATCATGGTCTTATTTTGCATTTCCCAAAGGGCAGGTGCTGTTGAACATTTTTTGATGTGATTATTTGTCATCCATATATTTTTAATGGTGCAGTATTCCTTCAGGTTTTTTTTTTTTTGCCTCTTTCCTAATTAGATTGTTTATTGCTTTAATGTGGAGATTTGAAAATTCTTAAAAAACACTTTTTTTTATCAAGTAAACTCTGCCCTCACCATGGGGCTTCAAATCATGATCCCAAAATCAAGAGTCATGTGCTCTCCCAACTGAACCAGTCAGGTACCCCTGAAAATTCTTTTTTTTTTTTTTATTTAAAATGTTAAATTATATATATTTTTAAATATTTTATTTTTAAAGTTTATTTATTTATTTATCTGTGAGAAAGTTATTTATTTATTTATTTATTTATTTATTATTTATAATATGAAATTTATTGTCAAATTGGTTTCCATACAACACCCAGTGCTCATCCCAAAAGGTGCCCTCCTCAATACCCATCACTCCTCCCTCCCTCCCTCCCACCCCCCATCAACCCTCAGTTTGTTCTCAGTTTTTAAGAGGAGTCTCAGTTTTTGTTTTGTTTTTTTTTTTTTTTTAATATATGAAATTTACTGTCAAATTGGTTTCCATACAACACCCAGTGCTCATCCCAAAAGGTGCCCTCCTCAATACCCTTCACCCACCCTGCCCTCCCTCCCACCCCCCATCAACCCTCAGTTTGTTCTCAGTTTTTAACAGTCTCTAATGCTTTGGCTCTCTCCCACTCTAACCTCTTTTTTTTTTTTTTTTTCCTTCCCCTCCCCCATGGGTTTCTGTTATGTTTCTCAGGATCCACATAAGAGTGAAACCATATGGTATCTGTCTTTCTCTGTATGGCTTATTTCACTTAGCATCACACTCTCCAGTTCCATCCATGTTGCTACAAAAGGCCATATTTCATTTTTTCTCATTGCCACGTAGTATTCCATTGTGTATATAAACCACAATTTCTTTATCCATTCATCAGTTGATGGACATTTAGGCTCTTTCCATAATTTGGCTATTGTTGAGAGTGCCGCTATAAACATTGGGGTACAGGTGCCCCTATGCATCAGTACTCCTGTATCCCTTGGATAAATTCCTAGCAGTGCTATTGCTGGGTCATAGGGTAGGTCTATTTTTAATTTTCTGAGGAACCTCCACACTGCTTTCCAGAGCGGCTGCACCAATTTGCATTCCCACCAACAGTGCAAGAGGGTTCCTGTTTCTCCACATCCTCTCCAGCATCTATAGTCTCCTGATTTCTTCATTTTGGCCACTCTGACTGGCGTGAGGTGGTATCTGAGTGTGGTTTTGATTTGTATTTCCCTGATAAGGAGCGACGTTGAACATCTTTTCATGTGCCTGTTGGCCATCCGGATGTCTTCTTTAGAGAAGTGTCTATTCATGTTTTCTGCCCATTTCTTCACTGGGTTATTTGTTTTTCGGGTGTGGAGTTTGATGAGCTCTTTATAGATTTTGGATACTAGCCCTTTGTCCGATGTGTCATTTGCAAATATCTTTTCCCATTCCGTTGGTTGCCTTTTAGTTTTGTTGGTTGTTTCCTTTGCTGTGCAGAAGCTTTTTATCTTCATAAGGTCCCAGTAATTCACTTTTGCTTTTAATTCCCTTGCCTTTGGGGATGTGCCGAGTAAGAGATTGCTACGGCTGAGGTCAGAGAGGTCTTTTCCTGCTTTCGAGGAGTCTCAGTTTTTAAGAGTCTCTTATGGTTTGGCTCCCTCCCTCTCTAACTTTTTTTTTTTTCCTCTCCTTCCCCTCCCCCATGGTCTTCTGTTAAGTTTCTCAGGATCCACATAAGAGTGAAAACATATGGTATCTGTCTTTCTCTGTATGACTTATTTCACTTAGCATAACACTCTTCAGTTCCATCTACGTTGCTACAAAGGGCCATATTTCATTCTTTCTCATTGCCACGTAGTATTCCATTGTGTATATAAACCACAATTTCTTCATCCGCTCATCAGTTGATGGACATTTAGGCTCTTTCCATAATTTGGCTATTGTTGAAAGTGCTGCTATAAACATTGGGGTACAAGTGCCCCTATGCATTAGCACACCTGTATCCCTTTGGTAAGTTCCTAGCAGTGCTCTTGCTGGGTCATAGGGTAGATCTATTTTTAATTTTTTGAGGAACGTCCACAATGTTTTCCAGAGTGGCTGCACCAGTTTGCATTCCCACCAACAGTGCAAGAGGGTTCCCGTTTCTCCACATCTTCTCCAGCATCTATAGTCTCCCGATTTGTTCATTTTAGCCATTCTGACTGGCATGAGGTGGTATCTGAGTATGGTTTTGATTTGTATTTCCCTGACGAGAAGCAACGTATTTATTTATTTTGACACAGGGAGAGAGAGAGAGTGCAAGTGGGGGAGGCTCTGCACTATCAGTGTGGGGCCTGATGCAGGGCTCAAACTCTTAAACTGTAAGATCATGACCTGAGCCAAAGTTGGATGCTTAACCAACTGAGCCACCTGGGCACTCCTAAAGATTTTATTTAACTAATCTCCACACACAACATGGGACTTGAACTCACAACCCTAAGATTAAGAGTCTCATGCTCTACTGACTGAACCAGCCAGGTACCCCTGAAAACTCTTTATATTTTCTAGATGTGAGTCCTTTGTCAGATATGTGATTTGAAAATATTTTCTCTTAGCAGCTTATTTTTTCATCCTCTTAATAAAGGTTTTCATGGGGCACCTGGGTGGCTCAGTCGGTTGAGCGAATGACTTCAGCTCAGGTCACGATCTCGTGGTCCGTGAGTTCAAGCCCCGTGTCGGGCTCTGTGCTGACAGTTCAGAGACTGGAGTTTGTTTCAGATTCTGTGTCTCCCTCTCTCTGACCCTCCCCCGTTCATGCTCTGTCTCTCTCTCTCTCAAAAATAAATAAACGTTAAAAAAAAATTTAAAAAAAACAAAGGTTTTCATGAAGAAAAATTTTAAATTTTGATAAAGTTCAATTCATTGATTTTCCCTTTTATGGATCATGCTTTTGGAATCATGTCCTAAGAACTCATCACAAACCCTAGTTCTAAAATATTTTCACTTATGTTGTCTTCTAAAAGTCTCTTACCTTTTACATGTAAATCTATGATCCATTTTGAGTTGGGTTTTGTTTTGTTTTGTCAACTGTTGTATACCTACATAAACTAGATGATATGGACAAATTCTTAGGAACACACACTTACCAAAACCGACTAAAGAAGAATCAGAAAATCTGAATATACCTAAAATTAGTAGGGAGATTGAAGCAGTAATCAAAAGCTACCCAAAAGAGAGAAGCCTAAGAGTAGATGGCTTCACTAGTGAATTCTACCAAACACATGAATAAAAATTAGCACCAGGGACGGCTGGGTGACTCAGCTGGTTAAACGTCCGACTTCAGCTCAGGTCATGATCTCATGAAACGTGGGATTGAGCCCTGCATCTGGCTTTGCACTGATAGCTCAGAGCCTAGAGCCCGCTTAGGATTCTCTCTCTTTCTCTGCCCCTGCTCTGCTCATGTGTGCATGTTCTCTCTGTCTCTCTATCTCTCTCTCTCAAAATAAATAAACATTAAAAAAGGAAATAATAAAAATACTTAGGAATAAGTTTAACCAAGAAGGCAAAAGATGTGTACACTGAAAATTACAAAACGCTGCTGAAAGGCATTACAAAAAATATAATAAATGGAAAGACATTTTGTATTCATGAAATGGTAAAGTTAATATTAAGATGACATTACTATGCAAAGCAATCTACAGATTCAATGTAACCTCCATCAAAATCCCAATGGCATTTTTACAGAAATAGAAAAACTCCTCCTAAAATTTATATAGAATCTAAAGGGACCCTGAATAGCCAAAATTATCTAAAAAACAAAACAAAACAAAACCAAAAACAAAACCTTTACAACCTTTAAAATTAAGTTAGAGGACTCACATTTCCTGATTTCAAAACTTACTAGACAGCCACAGTAATCAAACAGTGAGCCCTGTCCTAAGGATAGACATATGGGCCAAAAGAATAAAACAGAGATCCCAGAAATAAACCCTCATTCATACATATAGTCATTTGATTTTTGACCAAGATGCCAAGACAGTCAGTGAGGGGAAAAGATAGTCTTTTCAACAAACAGTGTTGGGAAACTGAAATTCTGCATTCAAAAGAATGAAGTTCAATCCTTACCTTATATCATACACAAAAATTAATTCAAGATGAATCAAAGACCTAAATATAAGAACAAAAACTGTAAGACTCTTAGAAGAAAACAGAGGAAAGTCTTTAAGACTTGGATGGGAGAATGGTTTCTTGCATATGACTAAAAGTATGGGTAACAAAAGAAAAAATAGATAAACTGGACTACATCAAAATTTGAAAGCATTGTGTATCAAAGGATAGTCTCGAGAGTGAAAAGGAAGCCCACAGAATGGGAAAAAATAATTGCAAATCACATACCTGATAAGAGATTAATAGGCAGAATATATAAAGAACTCCTATAATTCAAGAACAAGGACAACAACAAACTGAATAAAAAATGGGCAAAAGTCTTGAGTAGATATTTCTTCAAAGAAGATACACAAATGGCTAATAAAGACATAAAAGAATGTCAACATCAGTAATAATTAGGGAAATGCAAATCAAAACCACAGTGATAACCACTTCACACCCTTTAGGATAACTATGATTAAAAAAACCAAAAAACAAAAAATGGAAATAGCCAGCACTGAAGAAGACTGAACGAACTAGGACCCTTAGGCACTGCTGACAGGAAAGTTAACAGTGCAGCTTCTGTGGAAAACAGTTTGGCAGGTCCTCAAAAACCAAAACATAGACTTACCATATGACTTAACAACTCCACTTCTAGGTATAGACCCAATAGGATTGAAATCAGACTCAAACAGATACTTATGCACCGATATCCAGAGCAATATTATTTACAATAGCCCAAAGTGGAAAACAACCCAAATGTCCACCAACAGATGAATGGATAAACAAAATGCAGTATATACATACAACAGAATATTATTCAGCCATAAAGAGGAATGGAGTTCTGATACATGCTACAACATGGATGAACCTTGAAAACACTATGCTAAGTGAAATAAGCCAGACACAAAAGGACACATATTGTATGATTCCATTTATATAAGGTACCTAGAATAGGCAAATTCTTAGTGACAGAAAGTAGATTAGAGGTTACAAGGGGCTATAGGGATAAATTACTGCGTAATAGTTAAAAGAGTTTCCATTTGGGGTGATGAAAAACTTGGTGATATATAGTGGTGATGGTTGCACACATAAAAATAATTAATGCCACTGAATTATACAATTAAAGTGGCAAATTTTATAATATATATTTACAATTTAAAAAATTACTAATATATACCACAAACCACTGAATTTTATACTTTAAGTGGGTGAGTTGTATGGTATGTGGCTTATATCTCAACAAAGCTGTTTAAAACATTGGTTGGCTATATTTGTTTCGCACTATTTCTGAATACTCTGCTCTGTTCCAATGATCTATTTGTTTATTCCTCCAATACCACACAGTCTGTACCATATAGTATTCTGTAGCTGTATAATAATTTTTGAAATTTGGTAGAGTGGTTCCTCCTACTTTATTCCTCTTTTTCAGAATTGTTTTAGCTATTCTCATTTCTTTCCCTTTTATATAAATTTTAGAATAATCTTGTCTATAGTTAAAAAAATACTATAGTTGCTGAGATTTGATAGAAATTGCATTAAAACTGTGGATCAATTTGGAGATAACTGACATCTTTACTCTGTTGAGTCCTCTAATCTGTGAACATAAAATATCTCTCAATAATTTAGATCTTTGATTTCTTTCACACTGCATTATTTTAAAGTAAATCTCACACATCATATAATTCAATCTGTAAATACTATAGAATATGTCTTAAAGATACAGACTCTCTCTCTCTGGCTCTGTCTCTCTCTCTCTGCCACACCTTCTTCTCTAGGGAATTTAAAAATCAGTGGTCTTGGGGGAAATAAAGCTCATTGTAAGAGTCCCTACTTTCCTTGCCTTTTTTCTTAGCCAGTCCCAGCTGGAGTCTCAGCAGCTCACAGGAGGATTGCTCACCTAGCAAACTTGCAGCTCAGGAGAAAAGAAAAGTGTTTCAACATGAGTGTCCCAATATTTTTATTCATTGTCTAATATCCAGCTTCCATCACCCAGGTCTAGGGTGGAGGTAGTGTTTGCATTAAAAGGAAAGAAGGGGAAATTTCTGGGAGTGAGTGGAGGCCATAGTGGGAGAATGACCCCAGGACTAAGTTAGGGAACCCAGGCCCTGGCTGGTCTGTACAAATGGGCAGGGACAGAGTTGTCACCTTCTCTCTGAGAGGTAGCCCAAACCCCTTTCTTACAAAGCAAGGCCAAGTGGAAGATTCACATGTAGTTGGCTTAAATGAAAGTGCTAAAGAGGGGAAGCAAGTGTACCACAAGCATCTTTGGGTAAATAAATACACGACCACAACATGGCCTGGTCAACACGACCAAGCCATGGCCTTGGTCACGACCAAGGTCAGTCGTGACCTAAATTTTTAATTTGTATGTAGGAAGACAAGTCAGCTGTCTGATCCACTCTAAGAATCTAACAATTTAGAACACCGAAACAGCAAAAGAACCAAGAAATCTGGATTCTAGATAAAGGTCAGCAGGGCCTTTGTACCTCTGATAAACAAACAGCACCCAAACTATTCCTTGTCTCCACTTATAAGGAAAGGCCACGGTTTTGCCAACAAGTGGAGACAGTCCCAGGGGAATCTTTTCGGTGCTGCTCTAGACCTCTGGAAATTACAGTTCTCAAAGTGTGGTCCCCAGACATTAGCATCACTTGGGAACTCGTTACAGATACGGTTTCTGGGGTTCCCAGGACCTCTGGGGTGGAACCCAGCAGGCAGAGCTGAAAGTCTGAGATTGCTGCTCTCAGTCAAGAGTCCTTAACAAAGTGACTTAACTAACTGCCAGGAAATTTCTGCTCCAGCAGATCAGGAAATACATTCTTTAGGGGGTGGCCTCAGGGCACTTTTAGAAACCTGTAAAGAGACTGGCACATAGTTGCAGAGTAAAAACAGGAACTCGAGAATGTCGGAGCATCTGGAGTGGTGAAGGGAGCCTCAGCTGTTCCCCAGGCACTGGCCAGGGGGTCCACTTACTATGCATTTGCTTCTTTCTTTCTGAATTCACTCAGAAGTACTCAGTGCTCATTGTGTGTGTACCATTAGATACACACTGGGTTCTGAGGATGTGGTGTGAAGAAGACAGACACACTCCTTGCTCTTGTGGGGATCAGTGTCTGGAGGGAAACAGGAATGGAACCATTGACAAGCGGCAGAGCTGCGGAAGAGCAAGCCCAGGAGATATTGGCCAAGCCTGGAACGTGCTGAACACCTCGAGGTTTCAGGACCAGGGGCAAAGGGTGTTCCAGGCAATGGGGGCAGCAGCATCAGGCCCCAGAAACAAGAGGGTGGGGCTGTCCAAGGACATGCAAGAGTCGTGGAATTCCAGGAATAGAGAAAGGGAAAGGGAAGGACGAGGCAAGGTCTGATGGTCACTTCTTGGGGAGGACAGCTGGTGCAAACAGCATTGTCCTAGGCAGCCCCTTGCTTAGCAACTGAAGTAAATTCTCAGGTCTGTCACCACATAGGCTTTTTACTACATCCTAGTGACATGGACAGAAAAGGTTAAATTATGTAACTCGTTCTACAGATGAGGAAGTGGGGACTCAGAGAGGTAATGTTCCTTTCGAAAAATCACCCCACTGGCAAGGAGCCAAAGCTCGGACACCAGCCAGATCTCTGGGCTGTTTTCACCGAACTGAGTTTGTTTGAATTGAGTTTGTTTACATTTATTTCTCTTCTTCTGCACGAAGGGTTCCTGCTGATGGCAAGTCAGACAAGGGATGGTAAGGTTTGTGTTGATTGTTAAAGGAGCACATAGCATAGGCAGTGCCCATGCATTCATTAATAACCTACTGCCTGCCCTGCATCGTCTAGCAGTAACCAGGTGCAGCAGACACTTCCTGCACTGTGTCTGAGGCCAGGTCTGGGGTCAGGAGTGTGGATCTAGGTGGGGAGGGGCCTGCACTGTGTCCCAGGCCAGGTCTGGGGGCCAGGAATGTGGATTAGGGTGGAGAGCGAGGGGCATCCTCTCAGGCCAGCCCCCACTGGTCTCGATGCCAGGCTGTCCTGACATGATTAATCTCTCTTCATGAGCTCTTGTTTGCACTGGTGCCTTTGCTCATGAGTTGGAGTCTGCCTTCTGCCCTAAATCCTTTCCAGCTTCCAGGGTAAAAACAGTTTTTTTTTTGATTAATAGATTTTGTTAGAAATTTTAGCTTTCCAGAACAATCAAGCAGATAATAAAGTTTCCATATACCCCACACCCAGTTTCCCTTATTATTAAGATCTTGAGCTACATTAGTTACAAAAGTGAACCAATACTAATACATATTATTAACTAAAGTCCCTCCTCTCTTCAGCTTTTCCTCAGTGATTCCTTAATATCCTTTTTCTGTTCCAGGATCCTCTATCACATTTAGTGATCTCCACAGATCAAGATTTTTTATTTAGGTGCACAAAGGTTCACATATTTAAGCTTCTGAGAGTTTTGTTCATCTGGCAAATAAAACTTTATGGCATCTATAGCACCAAACCTGAATGCCCTCTGTCCCACAAGGCCTGCTTGCAGGGTTTTACCATAGGAAAGACTTGAACATCTCTTGTCCCTTCTAGTCTCCTGTACTTTTATGGAGAGAGAAAATAACTTTTTTCTGAACATTTAGAATGTGCTGGCTGCTTTACACATCAGATTCAAGCCTACCTATGAGATGGGTAATATTAGACACATCACATAGATAAAGACTTGAGGCCCCCAGAGTTAAGATGCTTGTGAAGGTCTCACAGATAGCGAGCAGCAAAGGCAGGATAAAACTTGCCCAAATGCCCACATTCTTCCCTGAACCTCTCGAGGGCCTCCTTGCTGTCCTGCACTCATGAGCACACAGCCCCTCGTTTCCCTCTGGCCTTCGTGCCCGGCGATCACCCTCTTGCACCTGGCTGCATGGTGCTATGGTTCCGTATTACTCAAAGAATTAAGTACTTGGGAAATCAGTCAAAGTGCAGGTCTCCACATCTAAAAGAGGCTTTGTGATCACAATTACTTCAAAAAGCAATTACATTAAAAAATGTGACATGTAGGGGCACCTGGGTGGCTCAGTCCATTAAGCGTCCGACTTCGGCTTGGGTCATGATCTCATGGTTTGTGGGTTCTAGCCCCGCGTCAGGCTCTGTGCTGACAGCTTGGAGCCTGAAGCCTGCTTTGGATTCTGTGTCTCCCTCTCTCTCTCTGCCCCTCCCTCACTTGTGCTCTGTCTCTCTCTATCAAAAATAAACAAATGTAAAAAAATTTGACATGTCATGCTTTAGCAAGAAGTGAAGCATGGTTTTTGACACATGGCAATTCTATGTTAGGATGCTAAGGATGAGGTGCTAAGGATGTCAGTAACTGTTCCTCTAATACAGACTTGCAAAATTTACATAATGACTTTGATTTTGTATTTAATATGACCAGCCCACAATATAATACTCTAGATCATAGACTTTTGGAGTACAAATCCAAAGATAGAAATATCTTTGACCAAATTTTTGGTAAAGTTTTAGTAAATCAATATAATCCAATTATACTC
This sequence comes from Panthera tigris, assembly GCF_018350195.1. Taxonomy (NCBI): domain Eukaryota; kingdom Metazoa; phylum Chordata; class Mammalia; order Carnivora; family Felidae; genus Panthera; species Panthera tigris. Next base: position 107,592,938 of record NC_056667.1, on the reverse strand, counting down.
TACAGAGTATTACTCTATAATTATTACTCTGTAGAGTAATCCAATTATTACTCTATAGAGTAATTATACTCTACAATATAGTAAAATACTGTCACATGGTTTAATGAAAGTTTTCATTTCTACCTCATTACCCTGCAATGCAATAGAATCATGTCATACATTACTGCAATAAATTTCACTGCAAAAAATTAAGTACCAAATAAAATATCATGATTGTTTATGGTAGGTTATAGTTGAGCCTATTATTGAAATAAATTGGGGCTTTAAAATGATACAACTTTCTTCTTTTAGTGTACAGGCTGCTTAAGTTAAATGCAATAGCACAATCTCATGTTGTCTAAAAGGTGTTTGTGCACAAACATTTAAAGAAGACTTAATGGCAATCTTTCTCAAAGTCTTCCAAGAAACTGAAGAGGTAGGAACACTTCCAAACCCATTTTATGAGTCTGTAATTACCCTGATGCCAAAGCCAGACAAAGACAGAATATGAAAAGAAAACTGTAGACCAATAACCCTAATGAATATTGATGTAAAAGTCATCAACAAAATGCTAGTAAACCAAATTAGAGAATCATACACTACATTAGAAGAATTACAAACAATGACCAAGTAGGATTTACCCCTGGGATGCACAACTGGTTCAACAAATGATAATCAACAAATGTGATGCACCATATTAACCAAATAAAGTATAAGAATCACGTGATCATTTCAAGAGATGCCGAAAAAGTATTTGACAAAATTCACTACCCTGTCATGATAAAAAAATCTCAACAAACTAGGGATAGAAGTACCTCCACATGTATAAAGGCCATGTATAAATTTCCACAGCTGGCATGGTACTCAATGGTAAAAACATGAAAGCTTTTCCTCTGACGTCAGGAATGAGACAAGGATTGCCCACTCTGACCACTTCTATTCAACACAGTACTGGGAGTTCTAGCCAGAGTAACTAGGGGGAAAAAAAGGCATACAAACTGGAAAGGAAGTACAATTTTCCCTGCTTGCATTTTATTATCTTATATATAGAAAACCCTAAAGACTCTATTAGAAAAACTGTTAGAATTAATAAATGAATTCAGTGAAGGATGGATATACAAAATAAAGATACAAAAATCACTTGTGTTTTTATACACTAGCAAAAACCATCTGAAAAGAAAAGGAAAACAATTCCACTTAAAATAGTACCAAAAAAAAAATACTTAGAAATGAGCCTAAGGAGAGGAAAGACTTGTCTACTAAAAACTACAAAACACTGAATAAAGAAATCAAAGAGACAAAAACAAACGGAAAGACAGCCTGTGTTCATGGACCAGAACACTTAATATTATTGAAATGTTCATACTACCCACAATGTAATCTCTATCAAAATCCAAAAGGCATTTCTTTAGAAATAGAAAAAAAAAAACAATTGTATAATTCATATGGAAACACAAAAGATCACAAACAGACAAATCAGTCCAGAGAAAGAAGAACAAATCTGGAAGCATCACACTTCCTGATTTTAAACTATATTATATTATAAAACTATACTACAGTAATTAAAACAATATGGTACTGACATAGAGACAGACATGTAGACCAATGCCGCAGAACAGGGAATCCGGAAATACGCCCATGCGTATATGGTCAACTGACATTTGACAAGGATGCCAAGAATGTACAATGATGAAAAGATAGTCTCCTTGACAGATGGGGTTGGGAAAACTGGATATCCATACATGAAGGAATGAAACTGGACCTTTATCTTACACCTCACACAAAGGTCAACTCAAAATGGATTAAAGACTTAGATGTAAGTCCTGAAACTGTAAAGAAGGAAACACAGGGGAAAAGCTTACAGCATTTGTGTTGGCAATGATTTAATGAGTATGACCCAAAAAGAACAAGGCAACAAAAACAAAAATAAGCAAGTCAGATTACATCAAATTAAGAAGCTACTGCTCCGCAAAGGAAACAGGTAACAAGGTGAAAAGGTAACCTATGGAATGGGAGATTTGCAAACCATATATCTGATAAGAAGTTAATCTCCAAAGGAACTCCTACAATCAATAGCAGAAATAACCCAATTAAAAAATGGGCTAAAGACCTGAATAGATGTCTTTCCAAATAAGATATACAAATGGCCAACAGGTAATAAAAAGGTGCCCCACATCACTAATTATCAGAGAAATACAAATCAAAACCACTGTGAGATATCACTTCACACCTGTCAGTGGCTAGTATCAAAAAAACCTAGAAGACAAGTGGAGACGATGCAGAGAAACTGGAACTTGTGTATACTCTTGATGGAAATGCAAAGTTTTGCAGCCATTATGGAAAATAGGATGGAGGTTCCTCAAAAAATTAAAAATAGAACTATCATATGATCTACTAATCCCACTTTTTTTTTATGTTTATTTATTTTTGAATGAGAGAGAGACAGAGTGCAAGTGGAGGAAGGTGAGAGAGATAAGGAGACAGAACCCGAAGCAGGCTCCAGGCTCTGAGCTGTCAACACAGAGCCTGATACAGGACTTGAACTCATGAATTGTGAGTTCATGACCTGAGTCGAAGTTGGATGCTTAACAGACTGAGTCACCTAGGTGCCTTGAGGATTAGCCAATTTTGATTGAAGCTACTGGGAACCACTCATGTGGATGTTAATAACATGCACTGCTGGCCAAAGTAGTTGATGCAGAGAGAGGCATGTGTTTACATCCTGACATTTGAGGCTCAAGTCCTAGAATACTGCTGGAATCATTAAGACTTCCCAGAAATTCCATTTTTCTTCTTCTCTGCTACCATCCCTTTTCCTATCAATCCTGATACTGTCTATTCAACTGATCATAGTCTTTTAGACAGATAAAATAAATTTGCTCAAGGCTACTTTCCTCCCATTGTCAAAATATTTCCCATAAAAATCCTGGCCATGGGCATGAACACTGTGAAACTTAGAATAATCTGGGGGTGAGGTAAAAGGGTTAAAGCTGAGATAAAGAGGGCTAAAAGATCAGGTATGCTAACATGCTTGGACTCTTTTGTTTTAATACCAAGAAAATGCAGTCTAAACCTTTAAGATTCAGATTCAACAAATATTGCATTTATTCCTCTGTCATGTGAACTAAGTTATTTGTCTTCATTCTACATGAGAGAAATGCTGTAGCCTGGAGAGCTTTACCAGGTCACAGTGGTAAACTGTGGCAGAACTGACATACAAACTTGAGTCCTATGTCTTCAAGTCTGACACATATACCTCTGTACTACCAATTTACCCAGCTCTTGTTTTTTTCTTTTTCTGAAGACCTCTCCAGAATTAACTTAAAGATATTGTCCATTTTGGATCTCCTTTTAAAACACAAATGTGAACGAATTTGATTTCTGAAGTAGAAAAGTCCCTTAAAATATGATAAAATGTAGGACTTTATTACCAAGTGTGCAAATAAATTAATCTTGGTTACAACACTAACACTCACTGTGACTTACACTCATCCTAAATTATTCTACTTCGAGGTGTTTAAGGTCAAGTAAAATGTATTTTCCCATGTCAGAGAATGTCAAAATATCTCCCTCAACTCAATAAATAAAATATTTTTATCTCAAAGGCTCCTAGTTAATAGTGCAATTAACTATCAGAAAAACTCTCCCATGGATAATTATACCCACTGAAAAAAATGTAGAAGTCAACAATTTGATGGCCCTGGAGAATGACCCAAAGCCAGAAGAAATTAGAGGTGAGAAAAACAGAACACTACTGGAGGAGTTTCCTGTCCTTCTAGCTTTTTGCCTTAAGGCAGGGTCCAAGAGCTCACTAAAACTCAGGTAGGAACCTGTGGTCACAGTCTCATTGTCAGGAGAATCAGAAAACAGGATTCAGGGTGATCATAAAAGCAGGAGTGAGGAAGACAATCCCAGAAAAGAGACAATTGAGAGGGAACAGCTACAAATAATTTCTGGGTGGAACTCTGCCCAAATCTCTGGCTGACTCCTGAACTCTGGAGGCATGGGAAAGATTAAGAAGTCTCGCTAGGGCTAAAAAACTGAACAGGAATGTGAAGTTCTAATTCAGTAAACTTAATTTCTTGCAAAAAAAAACCCATACTATTCTACAGAGAAACAGATTATAGAGACTCTACAATTTATCATTCGACAAGCAATATACAATCCAAATTTATTATACACATGAAGAAAAGGAAAATATGACTGGTTCTCAAGAGAAAAGTGAGTCAATTAGTGAAACCAACACTTAGATGATCCAGATGTCAGAATCAGCAAATAAGTTATTGTGATAATGCTCAAAAATATACAGGAAAACACGTTTCTAATGAATGAAGAAATAAGAAATGGCAAAGAAATGGAAATTCTAACAAAGAATCAAATGGATATTCTAGAACTGAAAAGTATAGTATGTTTAATAAAAAATATTCACTGGATGGGCTTATAGCACATTGGGGATATCAGAGGAGAGAGTCAGTGAATTTGTTTTTCTTGTTTGTTTGTTTTGTTTTTTTTAATATTTCTTTATTTTTGAGTGAGAGAGAGACAGAGTGCGAGCAGGGGAGGGGCAGAGAGAGAGGGAGACATAGAATCTGAGGCAGGTTCCAGACTCTGAACTGTCAGCACAGAGCCCAACGCAGGGCCTGAACTTGTGAACCGTGAGATCATGACCTGAGCTGAAGTATGACACTTAACCGACTGAGCCACCCAGGTGCCCCAAGAGTCAGTGAATTTGAATATAGACCAAAGAAATGATCCAATCTGAAAAAGAGATTTTAAAATGTTGGAAAATAATAAACAGCACCTTAGTGACTTGTGGGACAATATCAAATGGTTTAACATTTGATATTTAACATGAGAGAGTAAATGGGGCAGAAATAAATCTTAAGAAATAACAGCCAAAAATTTCACAAATTTGGTACAGATTCAAGGTTATCAGTGATCTCCAAGCAGTATAAATAGAAACATAATTAGACAGACCTTAGTTGAATGACAGTTGACTGATCATTATGAGGACAGAAATGTGTTAAGACTATGAATTCTTTGGCTCAGGTCATGATCTCACGGTTCGTGAGTTCAAACCCCATGTTGAGCTCTGTGCTGACATCTCAGAGCCTGGAGCCTGCTTTGGATTCTGCCTCCTTCTCTCTCTGCCTCCCCCTCCCCCCCACTCCCCCCCCACACACACTCTCTCTCTCTCTCTCTCTCCTTCAAAAATAACCATTAAATGGCACAAAAACAGACACATAGACCAATGGAATAGAATAGAAACCCCAGAACTAGACCCACAAACGTATGGCCAACTAATCTTTGACAAAGCAGGAAAGAATATCCAATGGAAAAAAGACAGTCTCTTTAACAAATGGTGCTGGGAGAACTGGACAGCAACATGCAGAAGATTGAAACTAGACCACTTTCTCACACCATTCACAAAAATAAACTCAAAATGGATAAAGGACCTGAATGTGAGACAGGAAACCATCAAAACCCTAGAGGAGAAAGCAGGAAAAGACCTCTCTGACCTCAGCCATAGCAATTTCTTACTTGACACATCCCCAAAGGCAAGGGAATTAAACGCAAAAATGAACTACTGGGACCTTGTGAAGATAAAAAGCTTCTGCACAGCAAAGGAAACAACCAACGAAACTAAAAGGCAACGAACGGAATGGGAAAAGATATTTGCAAATGACATATCGGACAAAGGGCTAGTATCCAAGATCTATAAAGAGCTCACCAAACTCCACACCCGAAGAACAAATAACCCAGTGAAGAAATGGGCTGAAAACATGAATAGACACTTCTCTAAAGAAGACATCCGGATGGCCAACAGGCACATGAAAAGATGCTCAACGTCGCTCCTCATCAGGGAAATACAAATCAAAACCACACTCAGATATCACCTCACACCAGTCAGAGTGGCCAAAATGAACAAATCAGGAGACTATAGATGCTGGAGAGGATGTGGAGAAATGGGAACCCTCTTGCACTGTTGATGGGAATGCAAATTGGTGCAGCCACTCTGGAAAACATTGTGGACGTTCCTCAAAAAATTAAAAATAGATCTACCCTATGACCCAGAAATAGCACTGCTAGGAATTTACCCAAGGGATACAGGAGTACTGATGCAGAGGGGCACTTGTACCCCTATGTTTATAGCAGCACTCTCAACAATAGCCAAATTATGGAAAGAGCCTAAATGTCCATCAACTGATGAATGGATAAAGAAATTGTGGTTTAGGCAGCCCAAGATGGCCGACTTCGAGGATCGGGTGTCGGATGAGGAGAAGGTACGCATAGCTGCTAAATTCATCACTCATGCACCCCCAGGGGAATTTAATGAAGTGTTCAATGATGTCCGGCTACTACTTAACAATGACAATCTCCTCAGGGAAGGGGCAGCACATGCATTTGCCCAGTATAACATGGATCAGTTCACGCCTGTGAAGATAGAAGGATATGAAGATCAGGTCTTAATTACAGAACATGGTGACCTGGGTAATAGCAGATTTTTAGATCCAAGAAACAAAATTTCCTTTTAGTTTGACCATCTACGGAAAGAAGCAAGTGACCCCCAGCCAGAGGATGTAGATGGAGGTCTGAAGTCTTGGAGAGAATCCTGTGACAGTGCTTTAAGGGCCTATGTGAAAGATCATTATTCCAACGGCTTCTGTACTGTTTATGCTAAAACTATAGATGGGCAACAGACCATTATTGCGTGTATTGAAAGCCACCAGTTTCAGCCTAAAAACTTCTGGAATGGTCGTTGGAGATCAGAGTGGAAGTTCACCATCACACCACCTACAGCCCAGGTGGTTGGAGTACTTAAGATTCAGGTTCACTATTATGAAGATGGCAATGTTCAGTTGGTTAGTCATAAAGATGTACAGGATTCAGTAACTGTTTCGAATGAAGTCCAAACTGCCAAGGAGTTTATGAAAATCATAGAGCATGCAGAAAATGAATATCAGACAGCAATTAGTGAAAACTATCAAACAATGTCAGACACCACATTCAAGGCCTTGCGCCGGCAGCTTCCGGTTACCCGCACCAAAATCGACTGGAACAAGATACTCAGCTACAAGATTGGCAAAGAAATGCAAAATGCTTAAAGGCTGAATGTAGGATTCTTCAGTATGTGGAAAGAAAGGATTCAACATGCGGTCATATGATAAATAAGTGATTTATAAACAAGAGTGATATTTTGCTAGGGCTTTCAAAGTTAACAGGTTTTCTAGCCTCATGGAATACTGTTGAACCTATAGCATCATCTTGATTCTTTTGTGTTCTCTGCCTTGTAATTTTCTGTTTTCACTATCTCTACTTGTAAATTTTTTTTTTTTTAATTCTGCCACATTTAATGATGGAGAGAGATCTATCCTGGAGTCATTTTACTGTTTAGAAAATTTTCCTAGCCATGAAGCCCTGTTATTGATACAGACAGGTAATATGCCCAGTACTTTTCTACCCCTATCCTTCAAAGCACTTCTGGTACTTTAGTGGTTTTTACTGATCCACCAACAGGTAAAGAGGCTATGCTACAAACTAGCTGAATGGAAGACACATTCATCCTTCTCCCTCTGACTGCTTTGATTATCATTTATAACATCTCATAACTGTAGTGTTCAAAAGTTTGGATTGGGCTTTTCAGGTCCTTTTGTGGGGGCAAAGGAAGTTTTCTGGAAATTCCATTATAGCCAGCTTCTCTGGGGAAGTTGTTTTTAAATCCAAAGACTTGAACCACATTCCCTGCACATGAACGTGTTTGCTTTTTTTCTCTTCCCTCATTGTCTCCTTCCCATCTAGTACCGTTATAGTTATAGACATCTGCATTTTTAGAAGAGTTTTACCCATTTATTATTATTTTGTATTATTCAAGAACTGCTGACGTACTAGGGATGTAGTAGAGTATAAAACTTGAAAAATGCAGATGTTGAAGGAATAATAGTATCTCGTGCTTTAATACTTTGTGGCAGGATTATACTATAAGCAGATGATTCAAACAACTATGTAAATCACAAACACAAACAAAAAATGAACCAAAGTGAAAAGGATACGTTCCAGGCAGTATCTTTCTATTGTAACCTGTTATTTAAGGGAATACTAGTGATTTGTTCTAAATAGGATGTAAAACTTGTTCCAAATTACTTTTCCTCAGTCCTGCCTGCCAAGAACTTAAATGTAACTGTGATTCAGCAACCCTTCCCAGGTATATTGGCAGGTATATGTATGATCTCAGAATACACAGGTGACATAGATATGATATGACAGCTGGTAATGGTGGATTCATTTACATTGTTTACACTTCTATGACCAGGCCTTAAGGGAAGGTCAGTTTTTAAAAAACCAAGTAGTGTCTTCCTACCTATCCAAATACATGTCAAAAAAGAAGGGTGTTTGTGCTTCAGCTTTGTTTTTGCTCAGTAATACAGTCAAGCAAGTTTGTTTCCAAGTGACCAGTTGAACTGTGTAAGTATTTTTGTTTATTTCAAATAAAATATATTTGTATTAAAAAAAAAAAAAGAAATTGTGGTTTATATACACAATGGAGTACTACGTGGCAATGAGAAAGAATGAAATATGACCCTTTGTAGCAACATGGATGGAACTGGAGAGTGTTATGCTAAGTGAAATAAGCCATACAGAGAAAGACAGATACCATATGGTTTCACTCTTATGTGGATCCTGAGAAACTTAACAGAAACCCATGGGGGAGGGGAAGGAAAAAAAAAAAGAGGTTAGAGTGGGAGAGAGCCAAAGCATAAGAGACTCTTAAAAACTGAGAACAAACTGAGGGTTGATGGGGGTGGGAGGGAGGGGAGGGTGGGTGATGGGTATTGAGGAGGGCACCTTTTGGGATGAGCACTGGGTGTTGTATGGAAACCAATTTGACAATAAACTTCATATATTGAAAAAAAAGCAAAAAACAAAAAACCAAAATAACCATTAAAAAATTAAAAAAAAAAAAAAAGGGGGATGCCTGGGTGGCTCAGTCAGTTAAGCATCCTACTAGTATCTCATGGTTCATGAGTTCAAGCCCCATGTTGGGCTCTGTGCTGACAGCTCAGAGCCTGGAGCCTGCTTTGGATTCTGCCTCCTCTCTCTCTGCCCTTCTGCCTCTCACGCTCTGTTTGTCTGTCTCTCTTTCTCTCTCTCTGCCTCAAAAATAAATAAACATTAAAAATAAAAAGACTATCTTTGAATTGCTGGGGGCTAGGGGAGAAGCTGTCAACTCAGAATTCAATGCAGAGCAAAAATGTCTTTTAAGAATAAAAGTAAAATAAAGACAGCTTCAAAAAAAATAAAAATTAAGAGTGTTAGTGACCAAGTAGATCATTACTGCAAAAAATATTAAGTTCCTCAGGTTGTGGTGAAATAATAAGAGATGATCTTCAGAAGAAATGACAAGCACCGGAAGTGGTGGAAATGTGGGCACACACAACACGTTCTTTAAAAAAGTCAACTTCTTCAAAACGCTTAAAGCAAAAATTATAACATTATTTTGTGGGGTTTATAGTTTGTGTAGATGAATATATATGGCAGCCCTATCATAAAAAATGAGAAAGCAATAAATGCAAGGTTCTTACATTTTGCATGAAGTGGCATAGTATTATTCTTGGTAGACTGTGAGAAGTTAGAGATATATATTATAATCTCTAGAGCAAGAATTATAAAACAATGCAAAGGAATAGTAGCAAACCAACAGTAAACAAAAATGATATTTAATGAAAGGAATAAATTAACCCAAAAGAAGACCAGAAAGGAGAAAGAGGAACACGAAGAAGTGAGAGAAAGAAAAAAATGGTAAATGTAGGTCTAACTATACTAATGGTCACATTAAATGTAATGGGCTAAAACCCCCTGTTAAAAGACAAAGACTGTTGTGAGAATAATGTCTTATTTCTTGATCTGGGTGTGGGTTGCACAGGAATTAAAATTGTGAAATTCATCAAAGTATACAGCAATTATTGTTGTATGTACTTCTATGTATGTGTATTATAGTTCAAGAAAAGTTTTACAAAGAAAAAACCATATTGATCTAGCTTTTCTACTTCTAGGACTTTATCCCAAGAAAATAAGTACTTATATAATGAAATATCATGCAGCCAAATTCAAAAGGATGATTTTTCTCTATATATTAAAACATAAAGTCACTAAAAACATAGTACTCAAAAAAAGTAGGTTACAAATTCATAAGTAGAGTGTGACCTTATTTATGAAAAGTAGTGAAAAGACAAATAATGAAAAAGATATACATATACAGAAAGTTATTTACCAAAATGTTAACAGTGTCAATTTTTTGAATGGTGGGATTTCAAGTGAATTTAACTTTAATAATTTTCTGTTATTTTGAATTTTCCAAGAAGAATATATTATTTTCATAAATAGGAAAATATAAGCTGTTTACATTTTAAAACAAATACTTGGGAGGAATCAATAAACAGAAGAAAATACCCTCGCTAAAAAAAAAAAAAAAGGTAGGAATAATAGCTAAGAAAAGTTGGGTGAAATATAAACAAATAATCTGTTTGAAGGTCCCAGGGAGATATTAAGGAAATAGGAAATTATAGGGCTAAAATTGAGGAGAGGAGGGGAGGCTTGGAGGGCATATGCAGCATGTGGGCCTGTTTCCATTTCAAGCATTTGCCTATTTGTTTGAAATTGAATTGAAACAGGGACTGAAAAAGCTGAGCAGAGATTTTGACCAGACACATGGGGCTGGGGGACAGGACATTCTAATGAGGAAAGACCCTAGTAAATTCCCAAAGCTTTGGGTTGGGGCCTCAATGAGCCACACCCTAGAAATAAGACAGAGACAGACCAGCTCTCATACAGGGACTGAATCCCAGATGTGAGGTGATACAAGATTGACAGTGCCACTAGCTAACTGCCCATAAGAAACAAAGTCTTCTCTAGTGGGAGATGGGATCACTCAGAGCCATAAATTATTTCTCAAAATATAGGTATACTATGTTCAGTATTCAATAAAAAATAATTAGGCATAAGAGGAGACACAAGCATGAGATTGAAAGCTCAGGGAGAGGCTCCTGGGTGGCTCAGTTGGTTAAGTGTCTGACCTCGGCTCAGGTCATGATCTCTCGGTTCGTAAATTCAAGCCCCATGTCAGGCTCTGTGCTGACAGTTGGATCCTGGAGTCTGCTTCAGATTCTGTGTCTCCCCCTCACTCTGCCCGTCTCATGCTCTGCCTCTCAATGATAAATAAACATTAAAAAAAAGTTTTTTTTTTTAAATAATAAAAAAAAGAAAGCTAAGGGAAATAATTGACAATAGAAACATATCCACAAAGCACTCAAAATGAAGATGTGAGACTCAGGCTTTAAAATAACTATGCTTAACAGGGCGCCTGGTTGGATTAGTCAGTTGAGCATCCAACTCTTGATTTTGGTTCAGGTCATGAACTCAGGGATAGAACCCAGGTGGGCTCTGTGCTGAGTGTGGAGCCTGCTTGGGATTCTCTCCCTCTCCCTCGGCCCCTCTCCCCTGCTTTCTCTCTCTAAAAAAAAAAAAAAATCAAATAACTATGCTTAATACATTGGAGAATTAAAAGAAAAGGTTGGGAATTTTAGCACGGAACTAGAAATTATAAAAAGAACAAAATGGAAATTATAGACCTGAAAGAGAAATAAGTGAAATTAAGAAACCAGAGGAAAGTTTAAGTGTGTAGATATAGCTGAAGAGAGATTTTTTGTGAACTGGAACACAATTTGGAAAAAATATTGAGACTGAAGCATAAAGAGAAAGAAGGTGGAAAATATAGTAAAGAATGTTAAGAGCATAAAAGATACAATGAGAAAAACTAATATGGATGTAACTGGAGTAAAGAAAGAGGAGAGATAACAGGGGCAGAAGAAACACAGATACAGTCTGGGAATTCTTCGTTACTGACAAAAGATATGAAGCTATAGTTTTAAGAAGCACAGTGAAACCTGATCAGGATGATGACAATGAAAAGTACTCCTAGCTCATCAGAGTAAAATTATTGGCAAAGATAAAGAGAAAATTATGACAGCAGCCCTTGCTCTTAAGTAAGCCATATTATCTCTAACAGAGTAACAACAAGCCAGGAAGGAGTCAACAAGTGGGTAATTCTAGGTGACAGTTGACTGTACACAGTAACAATATCTTGTGGAATTTAAACTATAGAAGTAAAATACAAACAACAGGATACAAAAGGTGGGAGGCGGGTAAATTAAATGAAAGTACATTGTCTTTGCATTGTCAAGGAAGTTGTAAATACCATTTTATACTTTAACAAGTCAACGATGTTGTAATATGTAGGCTAACCACTAAACGAGTAATAAAAGAATGTATAATTATTAAGTTAATGGAAGGGAAAATTGGGGAGAACTGACATCTTTACAGGAATGGATCTTCTAATCCCTTGCCAGGGTATATCTCTCCATTTATTCAGGTCTTCTAATTTCCTTCACTTATATAGTATAGCTTGCTGGTCTTAAATAACTTTTACTAGATTTTTTCTTAATGTTTTGGTATTTTCAATGCCAAATAATTGGCATTGAAGTAAATATATTATTTAAATAATATAAGTAAATATATTTAAGTAATATAAGTAAATATATTATTTAAAAATTTCATTTCCTAATTGTTTTCTGTGTAGAAATACAATTGATTTTTGCACATTGGCTTTTAATCTAGTGTCCTTATAAATACACTTATTAATTCTAATTGTGTCCTTGTATTTCTAGACACATCACTATCCTGATTACCTTCCAATGGGAAGACTCAGATTTCTCTAATTATGAAATCATGTCATCCTGAAATAATGAGTTTTTTCCCCTTTTTTTGCAGTTGTTATTTCTTCTCTCCTGCCTTGTTGTTCTGGCTAAGATATCTAATACAATGTTAAACAGAAGTGGTGCTGACCAGCATCCATGTGGCATTCCTGATCTCTGAGGAAAAGCTTCCAATACCTGACCATTAAGTATGATGTTTAAGGGTCTTTGTTGTTATTGGTAACACTTTTTAGTGTTAGTTTAAGTTAAAAACAAAAAACAAAAAACCATGAATAAATGTTGATTTTGTCAAATGCTTTTTCTAGACCTATTAAAATGATCTTATGATTTTCTCCTTTATTGTCATGTGGCCAGTTACAATGATCAATTTGTTTTGTAACTTTGTGAGGTATAACTGACAGTGTAAAATTGGATGAGTGCTGATATACACATACACCTGTGAAACCATCACTACATTCAAGATTACTTACATTTGTCATCCCCAAAAGTTTCCTCGTGCTCCTCTGAAATCCTGTCCTCCATCTATCCCTGTCTGCAGCAAGCACTATTATGCTTTCTATTAATATAGATTAATTTGGATTTTCTAGAATTTTATGTAAATGGAATCATTCAATCTTTTTTGTCTGACTTTTGCTCAGCATGATGGTTCTGAGATGCATCCATGCTATTCTGTGTATCTGTAGTTTATTCTTTTTTATGTTGAATAGTATTCCATGGTATGGATACACCACATTTGTTTACCTATTCACCTACTAATGGACATTTGGGTGTTTCCAGGTTTTTTTTTTACTATTTTTTATTTTTATTAATTTTTTTTAATGTTTATTTTTAATGTTTATTTCAGAACACAGTGGGGGAAGGGCAGAGAGAGAGGGAGACACAGAATCTGAAGCAGGCTCCAGGCTCTGAGCTGTCAGCACAGAGCCAGATGTGGGGCTCTAACTCACAAACCGTGAGATCATGACCTGAGCCCAAGTCGGATGCTTAACCGACTGAGCCACCCAGGCACCCCTACTATTTTTTTTAAAGGATTTTATTTTTTTAAGTGATCTTTACACCAGGTGGGGCTCAAGCTCACAACCCTAAGATCAAGAGTTGCATGTTCCATCACCTGAGCCAGCCAGGTACCCCTCCAGTTTTGTGACTATTAAAAATAAAGGTGCTATAATTTTTTTTAAGATTTATATTTTCATTTTTCATGTGAAAATACCTAGGAGTGGAATGGGTAATACAGTAAGTGTATGTTTACCTCTTTAAGAAACTGCCAAACTGTTTCCCACAGTAGTTATACTTACTGACTGATTTTTGAGAATTTAACCAGGTTAGATGTGTCCATTATTTTACAATGCAGAATCTGCATTGTTTGTTAATTTTTTTGTTTAGAGCTTTTCTCTATTCTAATAAGTACGTCTTGTAATGTTTCAATGTTATACAGCCTCAAAAAACAAAGTGGGAAGTATTTGCTCCTTTATTATTCTCTGGAAGAGTTTATATAAGATTGGTGTTATTTCTTCTTTAAAAGTTTGGTAGAATTCAGTAGTAAAGCCACATACTCCCATTTTATTTTGTGAGAAGGTTTTCTAATTATGAATTTAATTTCTTTTTAGATATAAAACTCTGCAGATATTGTTTCTTCTTGGTTAAATTTGATAAGCTGGTTTTTCTAGGATTTCAAAGTTTCAAGTTTATTGTCAAAATGTTGCTCAAAATATGGTCCTAAGACTTCTTTAATATCTATATGATCTGTAATGAGTTCTTTTCCCATCTTCACATTGGGAATTTGTGTCTTCTCTCTTTCTTACCCTCTGTGATCACTCTTGGTAGGGGTTATGAATTTCAGACTTTAACAAATTAATTACTAGACTTTTCAAGGGAACAACATTTGTTTTTATTGATCTTTATCCTATGTTTGGCTTTATACTTTTTTTTTTTAATTTTTTTTAACATTTATTTATTTTTGAGACAGAGAGAGACAGAGCATGAACAGGGGAGAGGCAGAGAGAGAGGGAGACACAGAATCCATAACAGGCTCCAGGCTCCGAGCGGTCAGCACAGAGCCCGACGCGGGGCTCGAACTCACAGACTGTGAGATCATGACCTGAGCCGAAGTCGGACGCTTAACCGACCGAGCCACCCAGGCGCCCCCCCCTTTCTTTTTTAAAGGCTTTATACTTAATTAATATCTTCTCTCATATTTGGTATTCCTTTCCTTCTATTTAACTTTGAGTTCAACTTGCTCTTCTTTTTCTAACTTCTTTAGATATATACACATATCTTAAATGTAGTACTGTGGTGATCTAAGGAGGTATAAGTTCCATTGTGTCTGACTGAACACATTTGGAATACTATGTCTGGTACTTGGCAACATACTTTCAAGATGAACCCCCACCAATATGAGCATGTCTGGTGGAAGGTAACTGGGACAATGATATGTCTATAAATGTCAGGAACAGTTATAAGTAACTATTGGTGGTTATCCTGGCAAAGGGAACACTTGGATACAGAGTAGATGAGAAAGATTTTCAGGCTTTTATAGGGTTGTCACATTTAAGAGCAATAAAACTTTATCTGAATTACTTTAAAGCATAAGCAACAATGAAAAGCGACAGAAAGGCTGATTTTGGCCCAGTGTAAGGACGAAGCCTTTTCTAAAGCAATAAAGTCTTCCAAAATCAAAACTAATGTATTCAATCCAGGAAGAGGGGAATGGTGGCTGATGGGAGTAATAATGAAGGGGTTCTTGCCTGTGGTTAATGATTAAACCAGAATGGCCTTTAGCCATTTGGGATATTCTTCTATCAAGCCAAAGACTAGCCTTAGTTCTGCGCACATATTACCATTGCACGCCTGTCCCATGAGTATTGTTAAAAAGAAAACCACAGGCCCAAAATGGAGACACACTTTGTTAAGGACTCCACATCCGCAAACAAGACTTACTATCCTCCTTCCCTAGGAATGTAATCTTCAACCTTTGAATCAACTTGAATTTCCTGGTCAGCACTTGGAAATTTACTGATAGACCCTTTCCGGCCCCCTGAGGAGGGTGACCTTGCCTAAAACCATGGATTCTTTGTTAATAATTTCCTTTTTTTCTGCTCTCTACCTTTAAAAACCTTTCCTTTTCTGCAGTTTGATGAAGCTCCTTTCTGTCTGCTAGATGGGATGCTGCCGATGCATGATGGTTCTCTTAAATCATTCAGTTAAGTTTCTGTTATTTAAAAGTGTAAATGAATATAAACAGTTTCACTGAATAGAAGAGGGGACCCCTGGACAGGCCCTCATAGCCCCAGCATTTCCAGCAGAGCCCAGGGCGTATCCTATCCTCTTAGAAGGAAATGGGGAGGCAAGGGTAGAGCAAGCCAAAATACCTGAGGACAGATTTCTTATCGATTTCTGTTCTCCTCCCATCCTGCCGTGTCGCATTACTGGCCAGAAGTCTAGGACACCTCATTAAAAAACAAAACTCCTGCATATAAAATCATGATTGCAGATGAATGGTAGAAGGAAAGTCTTCATCACAAGGATTCATCACAAGATTCCTTTTAATGGTAGTAGGCAACCCATTCCTACATCCAATGCATTTAAACCACTCAGCTTTTCTTTCTTTTCTCTAATTATGAAACAAATATGTTCTCATTGTAAAAAAATTTTAAACATTATCTAAAGTAAATAGTGGAATACTGCCCACCATACTCCCTGTATAAAACACTATCAATAATTTGACAGATATCTTTCTAGATCCATATTCTATACACATACATATACCTACGTGTCAAGATTCAGCTTTTCAAAATTTAACTTGTATATAAATCCACATATATATGATTCTTAACATTTATCCAAGGAAAAATGGAACCAGTGACCACTGAATGCTTCTTAAATGGCAGGGCATTTTGCCAGGAGCTTTACATCATTTCTCTTCTTTAATTCTAATAACAACTCAGAAAGTAGATTTTATCATCTCCATTTTAAATCTAAGGAAGTGGAGGTGAAGAAAAATAGTGAAATTTCATAGTAAGTGCTTGAGTCCAGAGTTGAACCTGGACTTTCTTTCTTCATGAAATACTCAGGCACCCAGTACTGTTTGGAATCCCCGTCTCTTGAAGACTGTAAGAGGCAGTTCTCCATTACTGTGCTCTCACAACCAATATGCTGATGAAGAAATTCAGGCCCCTAAACAGAGAGAACCTTGAGTGACATAAACTAGACATAATCTAAACAGTCTCAACAAATGACAGCTCCTTAATGTTTTATTAGGAGATCCTATAACGCCTTTCTAATGCACGTGACCATGACTTGTGAAATGCAACCTTTCTTTCAAATGCTAACCTGCTCATCTGTGAGGATGCAATTTTCTCTCCTCTTCAGTATCAAAGCTCCCTGCCCAGTCTCTGCTCACAAGTCTTCCAAAGTCTGCTGACAAGGCAGTTCTCAAATGGTGTATGAGGTCTGAGGTTTTAACTGTAGAGAGAGAACTTGGATTTCCCCCCAGTTTTTATTTTGAAAATGGCAAACCTGAAAGTATGCTGTTTCACCTAGATTCACCAGCTGTTCACACTTGCCACATTCACTTCATCTAGTTTTTTCTTCTTAACTGAGATGCAATTGACATATAACATTGGGTAAGTTTAAAGAATGCAACATGTTGATTTGATACATTTATATATTGTAATGTGATTAACACCCTGTAGCAGCATTAGCTAACACTTGTAATCAGGCACATAATTCTTTCTTTTTTGTGGTGAGAACAATTAGCTTTCAAGTTTTATAATACAGTAAGTACTGTTGACCATAATCACTCTGCTGTGCATTACTTCTCCAGAACTTACTTAGCTACCAATTGCAGGTTTGTGCCCTTAAACAGCACCTCTCTAGGTCTTTCTCTTTATGCATACATTTTTCTCCCACACATAAGTGATTTATTTCACACATTTTGTTTTGTGCTAAACCATTTAAAAGTAAGTTGTGGCCATGGCGACCCTTCACCTTTCAAAGCATGAGCATATAACTCCTAGGAAAGACATTCTCCTATATGAGCACAATACTATTATTAAATATTATAAAATTAACATTAGTTCAATAATATCGGCTAGCCTATAGCTCACATTAATGCTCTCAATTTTCCTCTAAAGAAGTTTTTATAACTGGTTTCTGTGTCCATTGTATCTCAGCAATAAGGACAATGCCTCAATAACAATTTGATGAATGAATGAACACTTGGGGTCAGGTAGGGTATCAGGTATTAGGTAGCAGCAAAAGGCCACAATATTTACACTCTGCATTTGATTGTTGTATCTTTTTAGTTTCTTCTAACTCAGAAAAGTAGGCCACCATGTTTGGAACACCTACTTTTGTATAACTGGCCTCATGGTATTCTAAACTTTTTCTCCATGCCACTTTTCACAAACACCACTACCTGGCTACCTCCACATACTGTGATAGATGCCACAGCTGTCCTGTTTGTGGTTATGCCCTTACTTCTAGAACAACGACAGGAGGACATTAGAAAATGCTCCGTTTTTGTTGAATAAATGAATGAACTGAACTAAGTAGACTTTTTAGATTAATTTAGGAAAGAGATGAGATTTGACTTTATAATATTTAAAAATAAGTTTTCTAACTTTCAAGTTTTGTTTCAGTAGAATTTTAAAAACTTCTTTATATAGCTCCATCACCTTTCTTTTCAAGATCAAAAGGTATCTTTTAATTTTGAGTAGAGATAGGTGTGAGGTATGACACCTTTTCTTGCATTATTCTTGTTTATATATTTTTAAATGGCTGATTTTTAACATTTTATTTATTTTGCCTTTTATATTAGATATATAATTCTGTGCACCAGTTTTGTGACCAATTACATTACTGAATCTGTTTGCATGTAATAGTTAATTCTCTTTAATTTTCCAGGAATAAACAGTAATCTTCAAATTATAATACCTTTGCCTCCTCCTTTCCAATTTTTATGCCTTTCTTTTCTTTCTTTTTTTTTTTTAATGTTTATTTGTTTATTTTGAGAGAGAGAGAGTATGTATGTGTGTGAGCAGCAGCATGAGCTGGGGAGGGGCAGAGAGGGAGAGAGAGAGAGTCCCAAGCAGGCTCTGCACTGCTGACTTCGGACTTGAGCCCATGAACCATGAGATCATGACCTGGGCCAAAACCAAGAGTTAGACACTTAACCGACTGAGCCACCCAGGCTGATTTATGTTCTTATTTTACTGCATGTGTTGGTACATTCAGAATAATAATAATAATAATAATAATAATAATTTGAGTCTTCACTATGTATTAGAAATTCAGTTAGTGTTTTATTATAATCTCACTTAATCCAAACAAACCTCTAGATAGGCACTATTACCTCAGTTTAAAGAAACTGAGATACAGAGCATTTAAATTAATCTGTCTAAAGTCACATGGCCAAAGAAATAGTGAATGAAGCTGGATTCAAATCTAGACATTCTAGCTCCAAAACCCATGCCCCCCAAGCCTGACTTATATAAAATCCATGCTTTGAACCAAAAACACTCCAACTGAGCCTTTTCTATAGAACAAGCCCACTCACACTGCAAACAGCACAGCTCGGGACTAGATTATGACCCTCAGAAAGGCAAAGTCCTCTCTGTGTTTTAGGGGTTAACAAATCCTGTTGAGGATCCCCCCTGCCTTTTGCAGCCCTTTCTGAGGTGGCAGGAAGTGGAGAGCACTCATCCCACCCCACCCCTAACACAATAAAATCCTAAACCAATACCACTCTTTGCTTCAGCTATTCCAGGCATGCTGGCAGTCTACCCTATTTTCCCAGAGAGCCCCCTTATGTGAGCAACAAACCTTTTCATAATCTCTTGGTGTATATGTGGTGTCATCAGACTCAAGATCTCTCCCAGGTTTTAGTACACTGAGCAAGGAATTGATCCTGCACTCCATGAGGCAACCATGAAACAATATGCAAGCTCTATGCCAACACAGGACTAAATACAAAAGTGGAGATGTTGCCTCCAGAAGGTACCAGTTGAAAGGTGTGCCCCCTGGGTACAGGTCATTCTTCATTCTCACATTGGCACGGAGATCTAGACCTGGGCTCTGCAAGGATGTGGGTGGCACAGAGGCCACTGCGCACACCTGGAGGTTGGCTGAGGATGGCAGGCCCTGTGGTCCGAATACACGTGACAGGGAGGCAGAGCTTGGGGCATGGCCCTGGAAGGACTATTGATACCAGCTCCAGAGGTGTGTCCAAGAGGGCTTAGCTCTGCTGCTAAGTGAGCTTTGTCAACCCACTTCCCTCCCTGAGCCTTTCTTTTTGTTTTGAGGAGAAAAGACAGGGGAGCCTTGGGTGGCTCAGTCAATTAAGCGTCCAACTCTTGGTTTCAGCTCAGGTCATGATCTCACGATTTGAGATTTTGAGTCCATGTCCAGTTCTGCGCTGACAGCACAGAGCTTGCTTGAAATTCCTTCTCTCTCTCTCTCTGCCTCTCCCCTGACCTCTTTCTCAAAAATAAATAAATAAGCATTTAAAAAAAGGGGAAAAGACAATCATAAAATGGAAACATTTCAGAATGTAGTTTAAAAACTAACATATCTTGATTCCAAAGTTGTGCCCAGAATTCACACTACACTTGACCCAGGCTCCTCCCTTACTTATCTCCCCCAGAGGCAGGTCCAGACCTCCAGGGCATTGGGGGGCTCTGTGGGGTGCAGCTCCCCTCCCGTGATGTCCCTCCCAAGATGGCCCTTGGGCTGTTGAAAGCTTTGAGGTTTAAAAAAGTCCTACTTCAACAAAAACTCCTTGTGAAGGATCTCTGCATAACTGTTTCAAAGCCATTATCACCCAGTTATCCTACTTAAGTTCTTTCTGATTAAGCCCATCAATTTCACCAAAGCCTGTTTTCCAGGAGACAGATCTGTTAATCTTCCAATAAGTTTTCTAGGTGTGTAGGATGGTTTAGTGTTGGTCTGGCTGTATTTCATGGACGTGAGACACACAAAAGCTTCCAGGCTGTTCCACCATCTTGGCTCCTCCTCCAGGAGACAGATTTGAAAGCCATCAGCTGATGGACATATAACTGCTTAGGTTTGGATTTCTAGGCTAGGTTGTCAGATATCATTTTCTCCTCAATGTTTCTGCATTTTAGCAAGTGTTCTGCATTCTGGCAAGTGTTGTCACGTACTGTCCAGAGCAGGGCAGACTGCTGGCTAAGTCAGAGTTCAGAAAAGACTATCTCAATCTTAACATCAGAGTCACTTGAGTCTCTGAGACAGGGCAGACCCTCCTAGGCAGCTGGGCTGTCATCTTTCTCAGTGACCCAGTAAGTCTGGACAGAGTGTCTTTTAAATTATTTTTCAGCCATGTGCCCACAAGGGCATTCATCCCAGTGCTTCTGGGGACTCAGTGAACCATACATTCCCATCAGTCAGTGTTAAGTACTGAGTGTCTCTGCTTTGACAGAACTCTGCTCAGAGAAGAGAATTCTCTGCAGAGATTACTGGAGAAATTTTAAGAGATGGTTCTCAGGCTCAAGAAGGAAGAAAATAGGAGTGTGTGGGTGGCTCAGTCGGTTAAACGTCTGACTCTTGTTATTGGTTCAGGTTGTGATCTTGCAGTTGTGTGATTGAGCCCTGCATCGGGCTCAGTGCTGAGCATGGAGCCTGATTGGGATTCTCCCTCTTCCTCTCTCTCTGTCCCTTCTCCGCTTGCACATGCACTTTCTCTTTCTTTCAAAATAAATAAATAAATAAATAAATAAATAAATAAATAAATATTTTTTAAAAAGAAGGAGAAGATAAAACTAAGAAGCTTACTGAGAAGTTAAGATGCACCAGGAATTTTCATATATATTATTTTACTCACTACAAAGATAGGGTGAAACAAGAATCACCGCTGTCTTACAAATAAGGAACTGAGTAAGGCTCAGAGCGGTTGTGATCCGGAGTAAGTGGGAGGGCCTGGATGTGAAGTCTAGCTATATCTAGAGCAAACTACTTACTGCTGAGAAACCACGGTGAACAAGATGATAGTAAACAACCAAATGCAGAGGAATTGCAGGGACTCCCATGTACAAGACCCTAAGGAAGACATGTGGAGGGGATGCTTCCCGGAACCAGAGACACTGGAGCTGGACCTTATATACAATTGGGATTTGTGATAACCTGAGGAAGGGGCAAGGAATTTGGGCAGGACCAGGAGTGGGAGAAGCTCTGGATTGTCAGGAAGACTGTGAGGGGCTCTGGACCACTGGAGAAAAAAGGTTTGTTTGGAGAACTTTGGAAAGATGAAAACAGAGAAAGTTGCTATGAGTACAAAGACCCTAAACCCTTGTGGAATTAGTCATTTTGATGATAAATAATTTTGGCTCCAGATTTCAACATGGGCTTTGTAATCACACAGTTGTGTCCCCAAACAAAAGAGTCAGTAGAACCAGTAAGGTAACAGGCATTCTTGAACTACAACCATGTGCCTAATACTCCTGTTATGATCTATGGGAGATGGGACAGTCTGCTTGATGAAACTATCAATGCATGATAAATGAGGCAACAATGTAAATAACTTCAACCAAGCTGTTAACAGAAAGAACAGATAATACCAATCTTGCCACTGTCCATGATACACATCAATAACTGAGCAGAAGACTGAGAAATTGTCCAGGAATGTAACAGCTGATCATCTCTGCTCTCCATAGGGGTAAATGAGTAACCCAGAAAGGAGCTAAGAAAGACAAATATGGGCTGGCATGGCCAGGGAAGGGTAGGTATGATTTGGAGAGAAAGAGAAGAGTGGGGAAGGAACTCAAAATGAGGTTACTAAGTGCATGGGTGGAGACACATAAACAGGAATGAGCATGCTGGTACTTGAGAGTCTATTTTGGACTCTCAAGTCAGCAGATGTATGTAAGGGATCAGAGCAAGTACACCCATGTGGAGAAGTCCATTCAGACAAGGGAAAGCTCTCGATGGCAAGTAAAAGCACCTCTCAGTCTTGTTCACCTCGTGACACCCAGAGAACTGGTCACATCTGTGCCCAGGGAAAGAGATAGTACTACTACATATATACAGAACACAGATCTCAGAGGAGGTGTGGACACAGCACAGTGAGCCTTGTCACTCTTCTGAACATACTCTGGGTTGCTCTGCCCTTCCTATATTGTAGTACACATATCTGCAATGTCCCAGCAATGGCCTAGCCAACCACTCCAAGATTAGATTTCAAATCGCTCCGCCTAATGCTGGGAAGACTGTCTTAATTTGCTTGATCTCTCCACCCTATTATTGCTGACTCCTTTAGTTTTCAACTAAAACCCCTCACTAGCTTTTCTCCTGTGGAGCCATGCCTCCCATATCCTGCCCTGCACAGTGAGAGTTTTAAAATTTTACTTCTTATATTTATGTCTATGCTGCATTTTGAGCTAATTTTTTAATATGGCATGAGGTAGGGGCCCAACTATATTGTTTTGTGTGTGGATGTCCATTTGTGTCAGCATTATTTTTTGAATGACTATTCTTTCATCCAGGGAATGGTCCTAGTACACCTGTTGAAAATTAATTGAGAATAGATATATAGATCTATGTCTGGACTCTTAACTTGATTCCATTGACCTATATGTGTATCCTTTATTTTTTTATTAAAATTTTTTTTAATGTTTATTTTTGAGAGAGAGAGAGAGAGAGAGAATGAGCAGGGGCGGTGCAGAGAGCAAGGGAGGCACAGAATCTGAAGCAGGCTCCAGGCTCTAAGCTGTCAGCACAGAGCCTGATGCAGGGTTTGAACTCACAAACTGAGAGATCATAACCTGAGCTGAAGTCAGATGTTCAACTGACTGAGCCACTCAGATGCCCTGAACTATATGTGTATCCTATAGCAGTACTATACTGTCTTGGTTCCTGTAGCTTTGTGGTATGTTTTGAAATTGGGAATCCTCTGACTGTTCTTTTTCAAGGTTGTTTGGGTATTCTGGTTCTCTTGAAAGTCCATATGAATTAAGTTCAAGATCATTCAATTTCTGCAAAAAAGGCAGTTGGGATTTTGATAGGGATAGCATTGAATCTGTTGATCATGGAAAGTTTTTCCATTTAGTTGGGTCCTTAATTTATTTCAGTTATGTTTTATAGTTTTCAGTGTATAAGAATTGCATTGTTTTTGTTAAATTTATTCTTAAAAGTTTTCTTTTTGATGCTACTGTAAATGGAACTGCTTTCTTAATTTCATTTTCAAATTGTGCAGTGCTAGAAGACAGAAATAGAATTCATTTTTGTGTGTGATCCTGAATCCTGGAATTCATTTATCAGCTTTAGTTTTTGTGTGAGTGTGTATGTGTGTGTATTCTTTCAAATTTCTATATAGAAGATGATGTCATCTGTGAATAGAGATAGTTGTACTTCCTCCTTTCCAATGTAGGTGGCTTTTATTTTTTTTTCTTGCCTCATTGCTCTAGCTGGAACCTCTGGTAAAATGCTGAATGGAAGTGGTGAGTGCAAACATCTTTGTCTTATTCCTGATCTTAGGGGGAAAGCTTTCAGTCTTCCACCATTTGTAGGATGTTAGCTGTGGCCTTTTCATATGTCCCCTGGATATCTTCTGGGACTTTCCAGACTGGTGAGATTCCTCCTTCCTCAATGTCCACAGCACCCAGTACTTGTGTCTACAGAAATACGAACAATAACACTCTGCAATCATTCCTGATAATGTATGTTTCACTGCCCCTTTTACTGGTCTGGGTCCTGTGCTAGGGTAAACTTTCAGTGAAAGCCTGGAACAACTTCTTGTTTCCACCTGTATCCCTCCACTTTGCCCAAGGCCTGACCCACAGGGGCACCCATACACACCTGGTGCAAACGTCTGACTGGGACATTCCAGCTCTCAACTGTATCCCACCACCTTGCCAAGGCCTGACCCACAGAGGGCACCCATACACACCTGGTGCAAACGTCCAACTCGGACATTCCAGCTCTCAGACATGGATCCCAGAGGGACTCTTTTGGCTGGGACCCTTTAGCTCTGAGCTTCATGTGAAGTTCTGAGGGGAAGGACTGTCTCCAATCCTTTGCTCTGGTTACACACAACTGCTACTAGTGGTCTCTGCTTTGCTCTGGGCCATCCTAAAGTACAGTACATCCTGTACTTCTGTACAGAAGTAGAAGTGAGACTGACCAGGTCCTCAGGAAAGAGACCTCCATTCAAGGAAAGTCTGGAACTCAGGTCATGGCCATGGAACATTTGGAGCATCTGGCAGAAGTGGAGTAAGGGGGCCTGAGGACCACAGGTCCTCACTAACTCTGGAACATGGCCTGTGGCAAGTCCCATAGAACTGTCAGAACCCTGATATGACACCTGTGTGTATATGACTCTTGTCAGTGTCTATGCTAGGACTCAGCAAGGATGCTGCCCGTCCTACAACTGCTGCCAGCTGTGACTACTGGTCTTTCCTGGGGGAAGCCTTTCACTAATTTGGGTATATGGTGGTTTGCACAGTCAGGCAGTGCTCCTTGTTTTCAGTCCTGGACAGACCCACAAGCCCAGAGCACAGAGGCTGCCTGTCATGCCCACTCAGAACCTTGGTTCAGCAGCATAGGACAACTGCGCTGGCTCCTTATTCACCTCCTCCCATTGTGTCCACACCCCAAAACCCAGGTACTGGGGTTCTGCCCTTGGCCTTCTCCTGTTCTCTCTCTTCCTGCCTTTTTATTCCCCTTTGGCCCTTTCACTCATGTCTGTGGTTTCAAAAAATCTCCTCTGATCCATGAATAGCTTGATACCTACCTTCCCTGTCCTGAATACTCGGCTGCTCTGACACTTCTTGGGCAGGCCCTGTGCCTCTGGTCAGGCCATTCCCTTGTTTGAAAGGGCTGTCAGCTTGTGCCTGCTCATCTTTTAGGGGCCTCCTTTACCATCCTTTACTGATGCTTCAACCACTACTGACTCCCCAGATCTCTGGGCACAGAGTCCTGTGCACAGCAGTCCTTGAGTGCCCTGGTGACCCAGTCTTCCAGATCTTTCAATAATTGATGCAGGAGGTAGAAGAGTGAAGGGTCACAGCTGCTGTTACTAGTATCTATTATGACCACGAACAATATTGGCGCTCTGGGAGCAGGGAACTCTGCTTATTGTTCTCTGGTCCCCATGGCCCCTTATGTGGTCTTGCACAAAGTAAGGATGCCCAAATACGTTCAGTGACCACAGTAATTAGAAGCCACCCTTGTTTATTCATGGAAACAGTTCCCACAGGTGACTATTTACAAAAACTACGAACCTAAAAGTGTAAACCACAATCCTGAAAAACTAATATGGGAGGCAGACCAATAGCTCATTTAGATTGTACATTCTGTTTATGAAGGCTGATTTTACAAAGAGCTTTCTTCCCCCATAGCTTTCTTTTCCTTTTAAATAGACCATTTAAAAAAAAGTTTATTTATTTTGAAAGAGAGTGCATATGTGAGTGGGCAAAGGGCAGAGAGAGAGGGAGAGAGAGAATCCCAAGCAGGCTCTGTGCTGTCAGAGCGGGGCTGGATGTGGGACTGGACACAGGGTTTCAACTCACGACTGTGAGATCATGACATGAACTGAGATCAAGTCAGTTGCTTAACCGACTGAGCCACCAAGGTGCCCCTTAAATAGACTATTTTTTAAAAATTAAAAAAAATGTTTATTTATTTTTGAGAGAGAGACAGAAATAATGTTTATTATTTTTGAGAGAGAGCAGGGGGAGGGGCAGACAGAGAGGGAGACACAGAATCTGAAGCAGGCTCTAGGCTCTGAGCTGTCAGCACAGAGCCCGACGCTGGGCTCAAACCCATGAACGTTGAGATCATGACCTGAGCTGAAGTTGGACACTCAACCCACTGAACCACCCAGGCACCCCAGTACACTATTTTTAACAGCACTTTGAAGTTCACAGCAACAGCAAAAGTCAGCAGAAAGTCCAGTGGCTTCCTATATGCCTCCCGCCGCGTGCACCCTCCTCTCAATGTTCTGCACCATAGTGGTATGTTTGCTGCCCTCAGCTTTTTTTTTTTAATGCTTATTTACTTATTTTGAGAGAGAGACATAAAGAGAGAGAGAAACAGAGAGAGGGAGGGAGGGAGAAAGGTAGAGGGAGAGGGAGAGAGAGAGAGAGAGAGAGAGAGAGAGAGAGAATCCCAAGCAGGCCCCACGTTCAGTGTGGAGCCCAACATGGGCTCCATCCCACGAACCGATGGATCATAACCTGAGCCAAAATCAACTGTCAGATGCTTAACCAACTGAGCCACCCAGGTGAACTACCACCCTGCTCCCCTGCCCCCGCAGCTTTTTAAGTGCCTGATTCCAGGGATAAAGAGAAATGAAATTGGATGAATTTAAAAGTGTAATTAGAGCTTTATAGAAGGAAGAGCTCCCAAATGGGTCATTTATTTGTTTATTTATTTACATCCAACTTAGTTAGCATATAGTGCAATAATGATTTCAGGAACAGAATCCAGTGATTCATCACCTACGTATAACACCCAGTGCTCATCCCAACAAGTATCGTCCTTAATGCCCCTTGCCCATTTAGCCCATCCTACCCACAACCCCTCCAGCAACCCTCAGTTTTTTCTCTGTGCAAATTGGTCTTTTAAAAAAATTATCTTAAGCATTAAAAAAGTTTAATTCTGAAACATTTTATTTTTTTATTAAAATTTTTTTAATGTGTACTTTTGAAAGACACACACACACACACACACACACACACACACAGAGCATGAGTGGGGTAGGGGCAGAGAGAGAGGGAGACAGAATCCGAAGCAGGCTCCAGGCTCTGAGCTGTCGGCACAGAGCCTGATGTGGGGCTCAAACCCATGAGCTGTGAGATCATGACCTGAGCAGAAGTTGGATTGAGCCACTGAGGTGCCCCAATTCTAAAACATTTTAAACTCTATAAGATCCACGAGGACAGGACAACATGTACATCGTGTTCACTGCTCTATCCTAAGCATCAGAACAAAGCCTGACAGCTAGTAGGTGCTCAGTAAATTATTTTTTGAATAAATGCAAACTAAACATACAGAAAAGTACAGAAATAAAATGAAAAAATCTACACAATCATCACAAAAATTAAACAAGTGCTAATTAACATTTTGCTATATTCTCTGTTGATCTCTGACAATATTATGAGTATATCTGATGCCCCATCCTCATGCAAACTCTTTATCTTCCTCTCCAGAGGTATATCTCTGTACTTAAAATTGTCCTGTATTCTCATGCATTTTGTATAATCTGACTAAATGTGTATATATCCAAAGGTATTGTTATATTGCTAATACTACACATGTATATAGCCAAAGGTATACTATTATGAATTCTGTTATTTGTGTTTTGCACACTTACATAAACCCTATCATACTATCATACTGCATGTATCCTTCTGAACCCTGCTTCTTCTATGTTCTTGATTATAGTGAAACCTTGAAGCACTAATCAACACACAGCTGTCCCCTCATGCATATACTGACAAGTTTATCTAGGATACACAGAAGATTACCTTCAACTTTACTAGATATTGACAAACTACTCTCTGAGGAGCCTATATAAATTTATACTCCCACCAGCAATTTACAAGAATTCCTGACCATGTACATCCTCACCAATATTTCGCTTTTGCACTTAAAGTGTCTGCCAATTTGAAGGATGTGATATGACTTGTATGTTGCTTTCTTGATTATCAGTGATGTTGAGCGTTGTTCATATTTTTATTGATTATTCAAGTGCCTCTTCTAAGAATTGCCTATATGTACCATAAATCCATTTGTATATTGAGCTGTCTGTCTTCCTTTTATCTATTTTTAGAAGTTCTTTACACTAATCTTTTGCCATTTACAAAATATTGTAAATATCTTTCTTACGCTATGATGTGGCCTATTTTCTAGTCTGAAAAGTCACATTGTCTAGATTGTCCTTTGAAGCATGGTTTTATATTTTAATGTTATCAGATTTATTAATTTTTTTCTTTATATTAGGGCTTCTTTTTTGGTTTTGACTTTCTCTAGCCACTTTAAGGCATATATCTTTCCTTCTAGGTATGGTTGTAGTTGTGTTTCTCATTCAATTCTAAATCTGAAAACCTAGATAAAATAAATACATTCTGAAAAAGTTCATTAAATGGTGAAAATGTACATAAAATGGTAAAATTGGCATAAAAGAAAATTTGAACCAACAAAGATCTAAGAAATTAAAATGGTAGCGTAAAAACAAAAAACTTCCTGTGTCAAATCCCATGGACCAGACTGTTTTATACAGGAAGCTATAAATCTTCAAAAGAATAGTTAATTCATATCTTATACAAGTTGTTCTAGAAAAAAGAAAAAGAACAAAAACTGCTTAACTTGAGGGTAGTATAACTATGATTCAAAACCAAATAAGGGAATACGACGACAACAGTGAATCAGGTTTAGATCTCCTTTATGAAAGCAGACGCAAAAATCCTAAATAAAATCTTAGCTAACCAAATATAACAATGCATTAAACATAATATATTGTGGTAAAATAGGGATTCATCCAGAAATGCAAGGATGGTTCCATATGAGCTAATCTATTGATAAAACTGACCAAATAGCAGACAAAAAGAGAAATAACTGAAAATATATTTCAATCAATTCTGAAAAGGCATATTAAAAAGTTTAATGCTTACTTACAAAAAAAACCTTTTAGCAAAACTGGAATAAAAGAGAATTATTTGTTTTACGTTTTTATTTTAAAAATGTAAAAAGATTTTATCATGGAGATTTCCAAATACATGTAGTTTTGCAACGTATCATATGTATTCCTAAAAAGCATGATGCTGTGTAAAACCATGCAACAAGCATCACAGGATTTGGGGGAACAAGGGGTTAGGGGGATAAAACTTGAAAACTGGTTAGTAACTAACATGTTTAAAAAAGACAGGAGTTTATTAAAAATGAAAAGAAATGAAAAGAGAGGAAAAGGTAAGATGTCAACAGCTAGTGTTGGGAAAACTGGATTATTTATATCAAGAAAAATGAAATTGGATTCCTATCAACACATGATATGAAAGGGGGCTCCGGATGATTTGAAGACTTATAAATTAAACAGTAAAAATATAAAATTAAACACCCATAATATAGAAGAAATAGGGCAGTAGACGACTTCTTAATAACAGCACAAAGCACAAGTCATCAACCAACAATATTATCAATGAAGACATTATGAATAAGATGGTAGTTAAATGGCAGATTGAGAATATATTTGCAATATCTGCATCTAACACAGGGTACTGTTTAAAAACAAAAGAACTCTTGAAAATCAATGAGACAAAAGAAATCCAATAGAAAAATTGTAATCTGAGAAATGCAAATTAAAATTATGATATCACTTTATTTCTATTAGACTTGATAGACATTGGGGAGCTGGAACATTCCAGGTTTTGGTGACAGTGTAGGGACAGTGCTGGTGGAAAGTATAGTGATGAAACTGGATTGATGCATGTCACCTGGCAGGTCTTAATTAGAACAAACACAGGTATTCCCAATGTTTTGGCAAACTCTTCCGGGATAGAGTCCCCCCAAATTCCCACACGTTTTATAAAGAAACACTTAACAATGTTTATAAAGAAATACTTACAATGCTATATGTTTTGTGTAGTACTAATTGTGGTAATCGTTGAAGGCAATCTAGGTGTTTATCACTGGAATAATAGGCAAAATGCAGTCAATGCACAACATAGATTACAGTGAGAATCAAAGGACTAAAAATATACTCAGCAACATAGGCAGATCAAAAAATATAAAGATAAGGAACTTCTGCTTCTGGTGATGGCCTACTATAATTCACACAATCCTTTTATGGGGAACAATCAGAAAAACTAGACAAGCATACAACACATGTGTTTCAAGACATGTAAGGGTGATTAAGATATGAAGAACAACCAGCTCAAGATCCAGAGGAAAACAGGCATAAGCAGAGAAGCCAAGTGCTGTATTTCCCTGGTGAAGAGAGGTGCTGACTCCTGATCAAACAGAGGAATGGTAGGGTGCCTGGGTGAGTCAGTCAGTTAAGTGTCCGACTCTTGATCTAGGCTCAGGTCATGATCTTGTGGTTCGGGAGATCAAACCCCGCATCAGGCTCTGTGCTGGCAGTGTGGCGCCTGCTTGGGATCCTTTCCCTCTGTCTCTGCCCCTCCCCTGCTTGCGCGCACACACACTCTCTCTCAAAATAAATAAATAAGCTTAAAAAAAAAATAAAAGTGAACTCAGATGAATGGCTGAGGGGCTAGAAAACCTCAAGACATGAGGAGGAGGAAATGAACGCAATTGGGCAGGGTTGGGTCTATCCTTGTGTTGGAACTCTGAAGGACTATATCCTAGGAGGGTGGATAAGTTATAAAAGATAGGCGCTTGCAGGACTTGGCTTAGCTTTGAATAATTTTAAACTGGGCCAAGGTAACTCTAATTGCTAGTGCCCAGACTTACTTGGCAGAAACAAATACAAATCTGCTCTGGAGATAGATAATATCCTCCTAAACTAAAAATTATTTCTATAAACAATTCTGCAAATACTGTGTTCATCACCAAATATAACCAGGCACATGTGGAGGAAAGGCAATACGAACAAAAGAAATAACTTCAATAGATACTGACCCACAGGCAATCAAGAGAATGGAATTATTAGATACAGATCTTAAAATTAACATACTTTTAGGTTCAAGGAGGTAAAGACAAGAATAATCATTTCAGCAGGGAAGTTAAAATTATAACAACAACAACAACAACAACAACAACAACAATAACAGCAACAACAACAAATGGAAACTGCAGAGTTAAAAAGTTCAGTAACTGAAATCAAGAACTTGGCGAATGGGTTTAATTGAAAATTAGACAGCTGAATAGAGAAGGTAGTTCAGATAAAAATATTCAGAATACAGCAGAGAGAAAAAGATGGAAAGCAAAGAAGAGAAGGTAAAAAGACACTGCAAAATCACTGAGAAGGTCTACGTGTAATTATAGCCTCAGGAGATGGGAGAGAGGGAATGTACTAGAAGCAATATTTGAAAAAAATGGCTGAGACTTTTCTGAAACAGATTGCACACATCAAGCCACAAATTTAAGAAGCTCTATGAATCCTATGTTAAGTAGTAAATTAAAAAAAAAAGAAAAAGAAAAAATCTATATCTGGGTGCATTGCAACACTGCTGATAAAAGGCAAACAGAATACCTGGGGAGATGACAGACTGAGTTTAAGGGTGGGAAAATTAGACCAGCAGCTGATTTTTCGATAGAAACAATGGAAACTATAACACAGTGTAATGATATCTTCAAAGTATCAATATCTATATTCAAAAATGAAGAAATTAAAGCAAAAGGAAGGCATCTTCAGACAAACAAAAACTGGAGGAATTCATCACTAGAAGATACACATAAAAAAAACCCAAAACAATACTAGGCATGTTTATCACGGCAGAAAGAAAAGCATCCCAGGTGTGAATTGGAGATTCAGGAAGAAATGAAAAGCAATGAAAACGTAAATATATGGGAAAATATAATAATTAAACATTTACTCTACAAAACAATAATGTCTTGTTGATTTAAAAAAACATAGAAAAAAATACACAAAACCTTAAAATATATGACAATAATGGTCCACAAGTCAATAGAGGAGTAAGGTAATAAATGTTCCAAGGTCCTTGCATTATTCAGAAAGATACTTAAAGTACTAATTTATATTAGACTCTTATAAGATGAAGGTGGTTTTATGATGTGATCCCTAGGATAACCACTGAGTGATTAATAAAGTTTATAACTTCCAAACTAACAGAAGATTAAAAAAAAAAAAAAGGAAAAATGTAGTCAATCCTAAAAAAAGGCAAAAAAAGGACTAAAAAGCGACTCAAAATAGATGAGACAAATAAAACACATTTATTAAGATGGTAGATTTAAAATAAAATATATCACTAATTATATGGAACTAAATATTCCAATTAAAAGAGAGGTTTTCATACTGGATTTAAAAACCCCCTTACTTACTATTTATAAAAGATATGTCTAAGAGAAAGATTAGAAGTAAATTAATGGAAAATGAAATGTCAATCAAACACTAACAAAAAGAAAGCTGATGCAGCTCTATTTATATCAAGGTAGATGTTAAGGCAAAATACATTATTAGAGATTAAAAAGAACATTTAATAATAAAAGCTAACATTTAAGGAAGCTATAACCCAAATCTAAATTTATATATTCCTAATAACATAGCCCCTAAATTTATAAAGCAAGTAGAAACATTAAAAATCCAAATAGAAAATTTAAGCATACTTTTCTCAGCATCTGATAAAACAAGCAGACAAACAAATACAGCAATATTTGACTTACTGACAAATATTGCCTTCAACAAGGACAAACCACACATTATTTTCACATACAGATAAAACACTGAAAATAAGGACTTCAAGCTGTATTACAAAGCTGTGATCATCAAGACAGCATAGTACTGGCACAAGCACAGACACTCAGATCAATGGAACAGAATAGAGAACTCAGAAATGGACCCACAAACGTATGGCCAACTAATCTTTGACAAAGCAGAAAAGAATATCCAATGGAATAAAGACAGTCTCTTCAGCAAGTGGTCCTGGGAAAACTGGACACCGACATGCAGAAAAATGAACCTGGACCACTTGATTACACCATACACAAAAATAAACTCAAAATGGATGATAGACCTAAATGTAAGACAGGAAGCCATCAAAATCCTCAAGGAGAAAGCAGGCGCAAACCTTTTTGACCTCAGCCACAGCAACTTCTTACTCAACACGTCTCCAGAGGCAAGGAAAACAAAAGCAAAAATGAACTATGGGGAACTCATCAAAATAAAAAGCTTCTGCACAGTGAAGGAAGCAATCAGCGAAACTAAAAGACAGCACATGGAATGGGAGAAGATATTTGCAAACGACATATCAGATAAAGGGTTAGTATCCCGAATCTATAAGAACTTATCAAACTCAACACCCAAAAAACAAATAATCCAGTGAAGAAATGGGCAAAATCATGAATAGACACTTCTCCAAAGAAGACATCCAGATGGCCAATCAACATATGAAAAAATGTTCAACATCACTCATCATCAGGGAAATACAAATCAAAACCACAATGAGATACCACCTTACACCTGTCAGAATGGCTAACGTTAACAATTCAGGCAACAACAGATGATGGTGAGGATGCGGAGAAAGAGGATCTCTTTTGCATTGTTGGTGGGAATGCAAGCTGGTGCAGCCACTCTGGAAAACAGTATGGAGGTTCCTCAAAAAACTAAAAATAGAACTACCCTATGACCCAGCAATTGCACTACTAGGCATTTATCCATGGGATACAGGTGTGATGTTTCGAAGGGACACATGCACCCCCATGTTTATAGCAGCACTATCAACAATAGACAAAGTATGGAAAGAGCCCAAATGTCCATCGATGGATGAATGGATAAAGAAGTTGTGATATATATATATATATATTATATATATATATAATATATATATAATATATATATATAAAGTGGAGCATTACTCGGCAATCAAAAAGAATGAAATTTTGTCATCTGCAACTACGTGGATGGAACTAGAGGGTATTATGTTAAGTGAAATTAGTCAGTCAGAGAAAGACAAATATCATATGACTTCACTCATTTGAGGACTTTAAGATACAAACCAGATGAACATAAGGGAAGGGAAGCAAAAATAATATAAAAACAGGGAGGGGGGCAAAAACATAAGAGACTCTTAAATATGGAGAACAAACAGAGGGTTACTGGAGGGGTTGTGGGAGGGGGAATGGGCTAAATAGGTAAGAGCATTAAGGAACCTACTCCTGAAATCATTGTTGCACTATATGCTAACTAACTTGGATGTAAATTTTAAAAAAAATTTTTAAAAAAATTAAAAAAAGGGAAAAAATAAAAGAAAAAAACACTGAAAATACTATGAAAACCAACCAAGTTTTAACAAATTCAAAAGGGTTGAAATCATTCAAAAAATTTTTTCTATGTCCTAATGCAAATAAGTCAGAAATTAAGGACAAAAAGCTAATTGGAAAAACCGCATATATTTAGAAATTAATAATTCACTTCTAAATAACCCACAGGCCAAAGAAGAAATTTAGATAGAAATTAGAAAATATTTTGAGCTGAATGTTAATTAAAATAATATAAACATCTCTAGAATGCAACTTAATCTGCTTGGAGAAAAATATATAAACTTGCATTAGAAAAGAGGAAGGGCCTCAATGTTTTATTTTAACCCCACTCTTGAATGATACTTCATTTGCATAAAGAATTCTTAGCACTTGGAAGAACTTTGAAGTTAACTTCTGAAGTTACTATTCTTCTGGCCTCTACAGTTGCTGCTAATGAGTAGGCTTTCATTCCAATATCATTCCAGGGTAGGCGACCTGGCTTCTCTCTGGTTGCTTTTAGTATCTCCCACTCATCTTTGGTGTTCTGTAATTTCATTATGGTGAGCAGCATATTGTGATTATTGAATTAAAGATTCTTATCTTTCATCTATTTTAGAAAATTTATAGCTATGAATCCTTCAAATATTGATTCTTAGTCTATTTTTTCCCTTTTTGCACACCTTTAGATATATGAATGCTTCTCAAATGCCCTGAGTTATCAATAAATAGAAACTAATTTTTAGACAATCTCCCAACTTGTAGGTTCTCAGACAGCATGATGGAAATTTGAACCCTATATCCATGTAAGGTAGAGGCCTAAGACTCCAAATTCTCAAGAAGAGTGTTTTCGTCTTTTTGTTTTTTTTGTCTTTCCTTATGCAGGCCCAGAACCCAGAGATAGGAAGAGTTGAGTGCAATTTAAAAATCCACCCTCCCCCCCCCCAAAAAAAAAAAAATCCACCCTCCCACTGATAGTGCAGCTCTTAGAGAATGTCAGTTTTGAGAAAGGCTTTAGTTCCATCTCTTGCCTTGCATAGGCCCAAGGCCTAATCTTCCATTCCCAAATGGACAACAACTCTAGCTGCTATTTCAGGCTAACTATCCCTCTCTTCCTCATCAAATACAGTGTCAGAGTGTGTGACTGTCAACTGTCTTCTTTGGAGCCTCCTGATGTTGGCACCCAGAAGTTCTCTATTGCTACGAGCAGCGTCATGCAGTTAAGGTAATTTTTGCTGCATTTTACCCAGCATATTTAAGGGTTTATGGCAGGTAAGTTTTCAGATTATCTGTTTATCATCTTGCAGAACTGAAGCTGTAATTTTATCAATACATAAAACATTAGCTAAATCAGGAGCTAAACCTGGGTGGCTCAGTTGATTAAGCATCCTACTATTGATCTCAGCTCAGGTCATGATCTCATGGTTTGCTGGATCAAGTCCTGTGTTGGGCTCTGTGCTGACAGAATGGAGCCTGCTTGGGATTCTTTCTCTCTCTCTCTCTGCCCCTCCCTTGTTCACACTTGCTCTAGAACATGCTCTCTCTCTTAAATATGTAAACTTTAAAAACAACAACAAAAAACATTATCTAAATTGCAGCTTCTTAGACTGTAAACTCATCAAGAAGCTAATAAAAAATTAAATATCAATTTTAACAGAGAAATCATGGAAAATATCAGATTGGTGAATTTAAAAAAAACATTTTTTTTTACCAACATTCAAAACACTTCTACTCAAGGATGATTTACACACCTTTTAAAACTGTTTATAAAACATATTCTCCCTCCAGCCACAGAGACAAAAAGAAACAAAATTGAGCTAAGAAGAGAGAAGACTAAATTTCAGATACAGTCAATTTTTATTAGAAAAAAAAAAGCTAATAAAGCTAACTGCTATTAAGGATTTATTAAAAAATGTAACGACTTAATATCCAGAGACCATTATTTATGTGGGCTAATTTCCTATGCCTTTTCTCCTACAGCTCTTGGCCAGTTTCTGATATCTGGGGTCTTAGGTCATAACCACTTATTATGGTTCTTAGGGAAAGCAGAAAAAAAAATATTAAACACTGATTAAACATCTAATATGTCCCAAATACTACATTAGGAACTTTGCATCCAATATTTCAACTAATGAAGTATCTTTAGTCCTATTCCAGAGATGAAAAAATTCAGGCTCCAGACTAGATAAGTGCCCAAGGCCAAGTAGTTCACCAGGGAAGGAGCCAGGGCTCAGTGTCAGGTGGGTCTGACCTTGAAGCCCATGCTAGGTCTACTCCATTACAAAAACTTCTTCAGTATATGCTGATATTTAATTAACACATAAAATTAAATCAAAGTTTCTAGACTACTTAAAAAAGGGGAAGAAATGGATTCAAGTTTAGGGTAAAAATCAAAAATACTCAAGCAGAAAGAGTTTACTGTTTAGTCCTTGGCCAATCAGAATATTTTTCTCAATAGAATTAGCAATTGGCTCATCTGAAGAAGGAAGACTTGTGTCTGCCTGACATCAAATCCTTTTATGTATAATAATTTTTTTTTTCCTGGAATGTGCCAAACTCTAAAAGCTTACCTGAAACCAAAACCCAGGTCCTAAACACCTTTAGATTCCCACGCTGCAAATCTGAATGGATCTCAACACACAGCAGGGGTTAGGAAGCCCCAGGTAAACTAGTGTGGGACGGTGCAGGGGAAAAGATCACCATCCATGCCTTGTGGAAAGGGATCTGTGCCTAGGGAACCGTTTTTCTCCTGACTTCTGAGATGGGGCAATGTGAGTTAATCCTGGAAGGGCAGAGTCATCTTTAGGTTCTAAGGCTTAACATGGCAGTAATTTCCCGCCCATATGGCCACAAGACTGATTTTACCTTTGCTTTTCCTGACTCTCAAATCTGTTCAGAGAAGGTCTATATAGAGCACCAGCTTGGTTTGTGACAGTGCTGTGTGATGTCAGGCCACAAGCAGGGATAAAACATGTGCCCTCTCATCAAAAAACTGATACAGAACGGCTGAGTACCCTTCACCACACACAAATCACAAGAGCAGAAGTGCCAAATGAAGGAGATGGAATGATCTCAGTTGTGTTTAAATGCACAGAAAAAAAATTGGAAGGAAAATACTAAGATGTTAAGAATAAGTCTAATTGGGAAGAGGGATTAGGGGCAATTTTGTCCTATTCCTTTATGCTTATTCATTCTCAGATTTTTTATCATAGTTATGCTCATTGCCAAGAATATAATGTGTTTCTATTAAATATTTTAGAAAATATGTTATCTATGATATAGTATAGTTTCCTAACATAATGTACCAGCTCTAATATATTATTGAAATTATAGATAATAATCCTGTTCTAGGGATTCATAGCAAGGTGAATTAAAACTGCAATCAAAATCTAACTCAAACTTATCAGAAACCTTCAAATTTTCTATGTATTTTGACTCAGCAAATCTATTTCTAGAAGCTTAGCTTAAGATTTAATCATGGAGGGGCACCTGGGTGGCTCAGTTGGTTAAGCGACCGACTTTGGCTCAGGTCATCATCTCGCAGTTTGTTGAGTTCAAGCCCGGCCTCAGGCTCTGTGCTGACAACACAGAGCCTGGAGCCTACTTCAGATTCTATGTCTCCCCCTCTCTCTACCCCTCCCCTGCTCACGCTCTGTGTCTCTCTGTCTCTCAATAATAAATAAACATTAAAAAAATTTAAAAAAGAAAATAATCATGGAAGGCTTTATTGATTGGATGGTTCAGTCAGTTAAGCATCCAACTTCAGCTCAGATCATGATCTCACAATTCGTGAGTTCGAGCCTTGCATTGGGCTCTGTGCTGACAGTTGTAGAGGCTACTTGGGATTCTTTCTCTCTCAGTCCCTCCCCCACTCGCTGTCTCTCAAAATGAATGAATAAAATTAAAAAAAAGAAAAGAATGATGGAAGAATATAAAGATATATGGAGGATACCCATTAAGGTGCTACTTAAAATACTAAAAAATTATAAATAAGACCTAAATGCTCAACAGCATTATTAACTAAAAATACTATGACATATCCATAAAATAGACTAATGTGTAGCCATGAAAATAACAGGAATATTTAATAACATCTAGAGAAGCCACAATATATTGAGTGGAGAAAAAAAAAAACAGGTCCCGAAACAAAACATACAGAAAGTGTTCCATTTTGTTAATAAAAAAGTTAATACATGGAATAATGATTGGCCAAATATACACCAAAATGTTAATAGCAATGGTTTCTGGGTTGGGAGATTATAAGTGATTAAAAAAAAATTTCTATAATGAACATACATTGTTTTTGTAACAATAAAAGTCAACTAAAAGTTAATTCTTAAATCTCCTAAACCCCAGATCCATTTCAGTTCTCTGTGTCCATGCAGCACAACTTCTCAGGTGACTAATTTCCAACCTGCTGTGATTGGGCCTGAGCTGCTTCCGGGGATGAAATACTGCATACACAGATGCAGCTCTGGAACTGTGAGTTCTGGTCATCCATGGCCAAGAGGAAGCTTCCAATCTGAGACAGACTCTGGTGAGGGCCCCGGGATAGCACTCAGGGCGTCCAAGCCCTCCTCTGGCTGCCTGCCAGGGCCTGCACTACAGGTGCACAGCCAGGCTCCCTGGGTACTCTGGGGGCTCACATAGATCTCATCCACAGCAGACTGCCAGAAATTTAGGCATTCATTCCATACATTTATTGAGCACCTAGTGTCTATGTGCTAGGCAATAAATTAGGAACTTCACACACATTACTGCCTTCATTCCTCATGAAAACCACTGGAATCATCTCGTGCATCTGATTTTACAGATGACAAACCTGAGGGCAGGGAATTAGGTCCCTTGTCAGTTTGTCACAGTGAGAGGCACACCTGAGATCCAAACCCTGTGTCTGTGTGGCTGACAAGTCCAGTGTCCTTCGCAATCCTCCAGTACCTCCCACGGGGTATTTCTTTTTAAAACATTAGAAGATCATATTTGAGGCATAGAACGTTAATCTATATCTTTCACTACATTCACAAGCTGCATTTCCATTAAAATCTCACAGTGAATGTGGCCTTGACACAGCTCATAACACCTACTGCTGAGGGTCTGCAGGCTCTCAGCCTACGACCCCCATGAGAAGCAGCATCAGAATGTGGAGATCCACCATCACGTTGGGCTCTTGAAGAGCTCCTTCCAGAATCTGGGAAAGCTGGCTGCCTTCAGACTTCACAGAACCGTCTCCCTGTGGCCCAGCATGGATGTATCCAGGGCCAGGACAGCACAGTACAGCCCTGCACTGCACTCTGCTCCCTGGGCTGTGTCCTGGGCCCCCTGTGTCCAGCTGCATTCTTGCTGGAGCACCATGACAGACATGGTAAAAGAAAGCCGTGTAGGAATACAGAAGAGCCAGTCTACTTGCAATGTGGGTGAGATGTGACAACACACTGAAGGGGTCTCATTCTCCCTGTGGCTGCTTCAGGGCCAGGGAAGTGCTCTTCCCAACTGCCCCTCCCCCATCAATGCAGACCACCTCAGGCAGGGCACCCAAGGCACTCCAGACAGTGTTGAGAGGGGGAGGGAGGGAAGACTGCTTCAAAGCCTGATGAATTGCCTGAAGGAGAAAGGGGGAGAAGCCAGGTGAAGGGATGCACTGGGACTGCAGGTACTTGGAAGCAATTATTATTAGGTACCTACTGCCAATTATTTTCCCAAAATTTCACCTGTCTCTCACATCTAGCCCGTTTAAGATCCTTTTTCTTCTTGGGGGAGATGGCTACAACCTGAAAAGCAGGCAGAGGCACTGGTGAAATGAAGTGTGTCCATAAGAAGAGCTCCCTTTGCTGGGCCCCAAACCAGCCTGCCCCCCGCAGTTGCTAGTGGAGGTCTTGAGTTCCATCCTGCAGTCCCCCAGCCCCCTTCTTCCTGAGCACAAGCACAGACCAGCTGCACTTCCACACCCATCCAGCTCAAACCTCTCGGAGCCAATCTCGCCAGCCTGCACAGGAGCTTCTCCCCATTCAGCCTCCTCAACAGTGGTGTCTGAGCTGCTTTCCAGCAACAGTGTCTCCACTGCTTCTTGTGTATAAATAGCAGCTTTTTAATGAGACTAGAAAATCCCTGCTGTAGGTACCTCTTGGAAATAGGCAATTGTGACTATGCTGGCTTCAGATGATTACATGTGTTAAGCCATGGATCCCCCTCAAGGGACCTCAAATTGGGAATGTGAGGACAGATTGCAACATTTGACCTTGAACACTGTGAGCTGCTCCAGGCAACCTGCACAAGGCTTTCCTAAGCAGACTAAGAAGGAAGCTGATGCACAGAAAAGCAGCATACACACACACACACACACACACACACACACACACACACACACCTGCCTGACTCCCAGGCTTTCTGCAGGCCAGACTGCATTTTGCCTTTCTTACAGCATATCCCTTCTTTTACCTAAGCTAGTATCTCTTATTTTACATTGCCAGCCTCCAGTCTATGGGGTCCCATCTCTTCTTCAATGCATCTTAACATATGTCAGGTTTTCAGTAGAGACTTTTGGATTCATTGAGAGTTGTCTATCTGATTTTCTGAAGCTTCCTGGAGTAAGA
Organism: Panthera tigris; assembly: GCF_018350195.1. Lineage (NCBI taxonomy): Eukaryota > Metazoa > Chordata > Mammalia > Carnivora > Felidae > Panthera > Panthera tigris. The sequence goes on along the minus strand of NC_056667.1, from coordinate 107,551,711 downwards.
GTTTCCACATCTGGCTTCATTTTTCCTCCTCCCCTCAAAGTCAGTTATTTGCTGGCACTATTATTTGCTGATTTTAGCGAGCATTATTCAGAAGGTTCCTTTATAACTTCTCACCCGACTATCTAACCATCCCTGTCAGAGACCTCACAGCCCAGGAAAGGCTTATGGTATCCCACGGTGCCCATGCAAGCAGGAAACTGAAGGGTGAAGTCAGCATTTCCTGTGTGTACCTCAGATGTACACATACATGTGTGTGCGCACAAACACACACACACACACACACACACACACACACACACACACACAGGAAAATTGTGGAGTCAAATGAATTTTGAAAGCATTACATACAGATAAGAAAATTACAGTTTCTGAAACATTTTAACCTGCACTTTCCAAACTGATTTGATCTATGGATTTCCCTGAATAGTGCTCAAGACTAGTGCTCCAGGCAACATGCTCTCGGGTACACATTTCTAGCTTCACTTTCACGTGAATGGCCTCAGACAAGCTCCCCATGCATCAATTCCTTGTTTTTCAGCAGAGACTAAATAGAAGCCTCAGAGCAGAGGCAGCTAAAATGAACAAACAGTTCCAGAAATCTGATAGACCTAAGGTCAACTCTAAGATAATCAAGCAGCTGTGATGTGATCACTGTAAATTAGTTACTTAAACTGTGAGATCCCATTTTTCTTATTTATGAAATAGGATAGCTGTGAGGTACATAGAAAAATCCTTAAAGTGGCCTTTCTTCTTTCTCTTCCTCATCTGCACCTTTCAACTACTGACTGCAGAGGGTGGGTGGAGAGGTACCTAACTGATAAGTCTGGAAGCCCAGATCACCTAAGTTCGTGTTTAAAAATGTACCTCAGATTTGTTTTAATCAGGTATGTTAAGACATGGGAACATGGAAACGACTTTCATGAAGGAATAAATTAATACTCAGAGTTCCCTACAAACAGGAAGTGTGGTATGCCATGCAAGGCCACATGGGGAAGCACCAGCATCAGTAAAGAAGCACGCAGAGTGGGGGAAAACATGGGTGGTTTCAGGTGAGGTGGGGTAACTAGGCCTAGAATGGCCTTGTGTGAATAATTTCAGCATATTGACCCTGCGATGATTAGGGCAGGGGAATAGATAGTGGCACTGAGCGTGAGAGCTCCATAAAAGAGGGGGTTGGGAGTGTGGGCTCTGGATTGGTCAGTCTTCATTAGAAGAGAATGGTCTCAGATGGAGTGTCTGCTCTCTGGGAAAGAGGTAGTCTGGGAGTGGCTTTCTCCACGGTGTCAGCAAGGCCCCAAGATGTCAAAGCATTAGCAAATAAAAACATAATTAATGCAATTAATTCTTTGTACGCTTAGAAGAAGAGGATGTGATCCTATTTATTGATTTCAAAGTTGTCAACATGTTTAGAACTTAACTCATCATCTTCCTTCCCTAAACCTGTTTGTCCTGGACTACTTTACCTCAGTGAGAGCATCTCCATCTACCCAGGTATCTAGATCAAACATCTAGGAATTATAGACTCCCTTTTGCTGTGAGCCACCACTCAGTTCTCCTTCTGATAAAAGACTTGCTGCCCAGTGCTGGAAACTGATGGCAGTCTTCAGTGACAGTCCTTTCAGGGACTGCCAAAGCCTTAAGGAGACCCTTTACCAAAGGCCCTGCCCCTCTATCCAGTTGCCCACAGTCAGTCAATGTGGAAGGCTAAAGGCTGAGCCATCTTGGCCCAAATCAAGACAAGTCTGAAGGTCCTTCCCCTTCTTTCATGGATGTTGATTCTCTCTGAGTCTGTTTCTCAGGTAACACAACTATGACACCAATCTATTACCAAGTCCTGGCAACATCTTCTACTCCACATCAGTGAAATCTACTTTCAAGTCTTCCCCTATTATTAGTGTTTTAGTTCATGGCCACCATCTTGACTTGCTTAGATATCCACAAGAGATTCTGAAGAGTCTGGTTTCTGGCCAGAAACCTATGTGGGATCTTTTAGGTCTGATCACAGGCAATCACAAAGACTTTTCCTGGGGAAAGCTGTCCCCCCCCCACCCCCTCCCCTCACCCCGCCTGCCCATTGCCCACAGCAGACAGTGCACTGCAGTCTCTGAAGGGAGTTGTAGTTAAGGCTCAGGCCTCCTGGCCAGCCATGCTCCCACACATACTTGCATTCCTAGCCCAGGCGCCTCCATTTGGAGACCTCTTTATTGGGGACCTTCAGCCTTCCTCAGGTGCTTCTGCAGAGACCTCCTAATAGGGGGGAGGAGAGAAACTTTGAAGATGTTTTTCTCCACTTTGACTCAGTACCCAGTACTCCTATCCTTTCCCTGCTCCCAACCCCTGCCCCCCTGTCCATTAGACAATAGGAGTCTTTTGTTTTGTCCTCTCTCAGTAGTGACACATTCTCCCCATCTGCCCTGATAGTTGGGAAAATGGAACACTGGGGGAGCCAGTACTTTCTCTTCTTGCTTATATATCATAGTGAGTGATTAAAGGCTGGACTTGTGCTTCATTTTGGCGTGTCTTAATTAGTTACTCCAAAACCTGGCAGCTCAACTCTCTCCGGCTCAGCTTAGTTCATGATGGACTCCTAATTGTTCTTCTTGTATAACAATAAAAATGATTTTAAGATGGAATTTGCACCCAACATTAACCAAGATAGACCATACTCTGTGCCACAAAATAAAGCCTTAAAAATTTAAAGGAACTAAATCATACAAAAATATGTTTTCTGACAATAATTGAATTTAACTACAAATCAATAAAAGATATTTGGAAGAATCCCTAAATATTTGGAAGTTTAAAAAAAATGAAATAATCTATGGCTAAAAAAGGAAGTCATAAGGGAAACTAAAAAATATTTTTAATTGGATACAAATAACACAACATATCAAAATTTGTGAGATATAGCTAAAGCAGTGCTTAGAATAAGACTCATAGGTTTAAATGCTTCTATGAGAAAAAGAGAAAGGTTTCAAATTAATTGTCTACACTTAAACCTTAAGAAATTAGGAAAAAATAGCAGAATAAACCCAAAGAAAACAGAGAGCAGGGAATAATAAGGAGAAGAAATCAATGAAATTAAAAACAGAAAAATAAAAAAAGTCAACGAAACCAAATGCTGGTTCTTTGGAAAGTCAATAAAACTGAAGAACCTCTAGTTAGATTGACTGAAAAATAAAAAAAGAAAGAAGACACAAATTACCAATAACAACAAGAAAAGCAAGGACACTCTACCTGCATTAAAACCACAATAAGGGAAAACTATGAACACTTTATGCCTATGCATTCAAAAATTTAGTTGAAGTGGACCAGTTCCTTGAAACACACCAACTATCAAAGGTCCATGATTTGAATAATCATATATCTATTAAAGAAACTGAATTCATAGTAAAACAAACCCTTCTAACCACAACAGCAGAATCCTCCAAGGCCCAGACAATTTTATTGCTTAATTCTATCAAACATTGCAGGAAGAATAATCCCAAATCTACATAATCTCCTGAAAATTGAAAAGAAAAGAACAATTCTGACAATGCTGAACTTCAGCTGAGCCCTGTGGTCCCAGAAAACAGAAAAACTTCCCCCCTTTTGTGATCCTTTTGTGTTCTGTGAAAGGGCTACCACAAAGTACCACCCTTTTCTCCCATATCCTAAGGTAAGACCACCTCTGTCCTGTAAGGACTCTCTTGTTTTATAAAAGCCCAAGTTTTCTCCCTCTTCTCCAAGACTTTCCTCAGTAAGGAACATTCTCCCTACTGCAGTAGCCTGAATAAAACCATCTCTATTGCCCAGTGCTCTTCATCTTTGGCAGTTTTGGTTCTGTGACGTGTACAGTGCCAGAGCCTGCCTTCAGATCCCTGTTTGCTCCACGCAGTTGATGAGCCCTCCTTTCCAAATGGTGATGGGGAAACAGTGGTGTGTGGGGCTCCTGGTCCTGGGCTCTGCACTTGTGTCCATCAGTAGCATGGTAAGGATTTGATTTTGATTCCTTTTGAGTGCTCACTTGATTTCTGGTGCTGGCTTCATTTGGTTTCTTGGTTTGACCATTTGGTGATCTCTGTAAACAGATAATGGTTTATAGAGATCTTGTTTCTGTTGAGTGAAGATGGCAGAGAATCTGGTTTGTCTTCTGTTTGTCTAGCTGTCTATGTTAAGGTCAAATCAATTAAGAATTTCATGCCCACCAGCATGTGGATATCTGGACTGGCGAGTTTTGTATTTCTGTGTATGCTTGACCTGTGCCTGAAATTTTTATAAGCTTTCTCTTTGTAATCAGAAAGGTCTTTCCCTCTCACTGCGTAGGTGTGTAATATTTTCCTAACTTCAGGTAGTATTACCAAATTAGATCATAAAATCTCTTAAAGGAGTTCTATTCTGATCAGCTTGAAAATAAATTAGCATTTGTAATAATTGAATATTTCTAATATTAAAGAAGTTAAGGAAATTGAACCTCAAATATATATATATTTTTAAGTTTTAGTTATTTAAGTAATCTCTATATCCAGTGTGGGGATTGAACTCACAACCCCAAGTTCAAGAGTTGGATGCTGTTGTGATTGAGCCAGCCAGGTGCCCTGAACCTAAAATATTTTCAACGTGAAAAAAATAACTGAGAAACAGTTTAACTGTTCAAGTTCAGATAATTTAGGTGAATCTTTGGCAGTTTAATATGGCAGTTTAACAGTTTAATAGTTAACTAGTTTGACTAGTTTAATATGTGACTTAATAAATGGAGTGATGTTTTCTATATGTTAAATAATTATTAGTGTTAACTAATATATGTGTAGGTTTTTATTCTACTTGGGTATGTTCCTCCTAAATTTATACAGGCCTACTGACTAGTAAGCTAGCTAGTAAGCTAATGCCAGTAAGCTAGCATTACTGTTACTAAATGTTTCCCATTATGAAAAATATGCATTTGTGTTTAACAAATTTGAATCATTATTCTAACAAATTTTCTTTCAATAGTAAGTATGTCAACTTGAATATAATTTCCAAGATTTTTATGTCACTTAATCTTTGAGTTAACTTGATGGATAGTCAATAGATACTTAGATTATTTCAATAAGATAGAATACTGAATCGTTCATTGATTACTAAACATAAAGTTTATGTATTCTTGTTCTTTTAATGCTACAGAGAGACTATATATATGTATTTGGGTCTTTTAATGAATGTGTTTCCTTTCTCTACTTTGAGAAGTATACCGTGAGGGGTATAGATAGAACTAGAAAGTTGTGAGAGAAGAGTTCAACTTGTCATGGTCAAAGCTGATGAAGAGTTGCTAGCTTTTATAAGATTAGCAAAAGGAGCTATAGTATCAAATATTATACTTATGCAAAAAAAAGAAGAATTTGGTTTTCCCTTTGTTAAAACAACAAAAATTTCTTGGATTATTGGTTTTCTCTTAATATGAGGTTGTATAGGGCTATTTATTGCTTTCTGTGTACTTTGCCTAGACAGCAGAGATTCTGTATATTATGAAACCAATCTTTGTGTTTATGTTGACTTTGCCATGTCTCTGATCACTCCAGATCACAAAGATCTCTTAATTAGACAAGAGCTAAGATTCCTTACAATTATGCTTATTTATTTTTGAAAGAGAGAGTGAGAGAGAGAGACAAAGAGTGTCAGCAGGGAGAAGCAGAGACAGGGAGACATCGATCCAAAGCAAGCTCCAGGCTCTGAGCTGTCAGCATAGAGCCCGACATGGGGCTTGAACTCATGAACCGCAAGATGACGACCTGAGCCAAAAGTTAGACACTTAACTGACTGAGCCACCCAGGTGCCCCCGTAATCATGTTTATTTTAGAAATACACTTTGGTTACACAGATAGTCAAGTGTTGTTCAGTAACCCATGATCTTATAATCACTGTTCAAATCTCTTGACAACTTTTGATATTTTGTCTTTCCAAAATTAAATTCTTAAAGATAACTTCTGAACCTGAAACTGCCTTTGGGATCTCCCAGAGGGTTCTTGGAAAATCACAAAGCATTTGTTCTTTCACCTTGTAAAAAATACAAGTGTTATAAATATTTATGTTTATCTGATATGTTACCATAGATGAGTTGATGGGAAGACCTGTCAAGTCCAAAAGAAATATCTGACCTTCCCTAGGTTAAATGTGAATGGATAAAAGGTTAACATAAGTATTTCAGAAATTGTATGCTTTATGGCAAGTTCATAGAGAATTGCCAATGCCTTTGCTATCCATGATGTGTTCCTATTTATCAGAGTATTGATCCTACTTTGCCTGGTATCATACAACAATAACATAGCATTATAAGTCATGATCTCATTTATTTTTAAATGTTAATTTGGTTGCAACTTTTACTTTTTTAATTTGAATCTAGCATTTTGTAGGCCAGTAGTTTTCAATTAGGGATTGAAATAATAAGATGTATAAAGCAGTTTTGTTAATATACAGATGTTTAGGACCTGCTCCAGACTATTCAATCTCTTTATTGATATTCTTGCTATATTCTAACTACATGGTTTGTATATTCATAATAAATTTTCTCAGGATTATTATATATCAGAAGATTTTTTTCTCTGTAAAGATTATGTTCATTTATTTTAATAAATTAGCTATAATGTTAACCATCTTCTTTGAAAATAGGGATAATCATTATGTTTATAATTATGTCTCAAATGTTTTGATTGACTTTATTATCTTGTTTTGTATACTGCAGAAAGATCCAAAATTCCTTGTCTGTTATATTATTCTTATTTTGAATCTCATGAGATCTCTCACTTTTAAAGTTATTAGTAATAATTTAACCACAGACACTTTAAGTCTTCTGCAGATAGGTTTTTTGTTTTGTTTTATTCTGATGCTTCAGCTACTGGCCCAAGAGCTGCTGCAACAACGAAGTGTCTCAGAATCCCATGAAAGGGACTATGACAGGTACCTTTGAGTGTAGGGTTCTGATGATGTTACATAATCGGCTTTGAGACTGCAATAGTGGATTCCTAAAACTCTAGCAGAGAAGCAGATGGGTTTTAGAGACTGCAATACCAAGACAGACCAGAGAAAGAATTAATTATATTAAACTATATGAATTGATGAGGGATGATTGTGGGTTTTCTTTGAAATATTGTTAATATTTTAATGTTCTATTTTCTGGATACATAAGGAACCACTTTTTTTTCCTCTTAAGTTACCTTCAGCTGAAGAATAACCATTTGGTAGACCATGCTTTTGTAAAATTAAACAGTTGTTAATTACACCTTTCTCTCCCTGCCTGAGCCCTCTAGAATTTGGACACTCTGAGTATTCTTACTTTCATAGCATTATAATTGTTTGCATAGGTTCAGTAAGTATCTATCCTCCTTGTTAACAGGAGGCACACCTGGAAACTTGGCTATACAACCAAAGCCTTGCACAGAATATCATATTTAAGAATATGAATTTAATGAAGTACACCGAAATGCTTTTAAGGAACTAAAACTGACTTTATGCAGCCAATGCTCATAAAGCCTTCTTGGAAAAACTGGTTAGATTTGGGGCTTATACAGTTCCCAGCCCTATAGGTCAGTGAGGAAGGTCAGTTTCTGGCAGGCCCAGGAACATGAGGATATTTAGGAAACTTTTAGAAGGGAGGAATTCACCCAAATCTGTAGGTACTAGAGGTGATATCTGGTGGGTAGTCCATGGCTTGGCTTCCTAGCCTCTGATGTACAATGTTCAAAAATTGGAAGACTTCATATTGTCAAGATCTCAATTCTCCTCAAACTGATTTACAGATTCATCACAATCTGTATCAAGACTGCAGAAGGACATTTTGTAGATATTGATAAATTGATTATAAATTGCATATGGAAAGGCAAAAAACCCAGAATAACTACAGTAATACTGAAAAAGAAGGATAAAATGAGAGGGTTCATATATCTTTCTCAAGACATACTATAAAGCTACCGTACTCAAGACAAATGGTATGGGCAAAAAGATAGACCCTTACATCAATGGAACAGAACAGAGAGTCCAGAAATAGAGGCACAAATGTAGACAGCTGGTTTTTGACAAAAGGACAAAGGCAATTCAATGGAGAAAGGATAGCCTTTTTAACAAAGGGTGCTGTGAAACTGGACACACAAAAGCAAAAAAAAAAAAAAAAAAAAAAAGAAAAAGAAAAAGAAATTTGACCCTCATCTCAAACTATATAGAAATTAACTCAAAATGGATAAAAAATCTGAGTATAAAATGTAAAATTATGGCACTGTCTAGAAGAAAATACAGGAAACACTGTGTCCTCAGGTTCAGTAAAGGAGTTCCTGGATACAACAGTAAAAGTATGGTCCATAAAAGAAAAATTATAAATTGGGTTCCACTGAAATTACAAACTTTTGCTCTGCAGAAGATATTGTTAAATAATTAAAATACAATCCATAGACTGGAAAAACTATTGGCAAATCACATATCTGACAAGGTATCTGTATTCAGAATATATGAAGAATTTTCAAAACTCAGTAATTAGAAAACAAATAATCCAATGAAAACTGGGCAAAACATTCAGGCACTCTGCTAAAGAAGATATATATCTGGCAAATAGCATATGAAAAAATGTTCAACATCATACTCACTGAGGAAATGCAAATTAAAACCAAATGAGATATCACACAGATAAAACACTGGCAATACTAAGTACTGACAAAAATACAGAACAATGGGAACCATCGTACTTTGATGGTGAGAATGAAAATGGTACATCCACTTTGAAAAAGTGTATGATAGCTTCTTATAGTTAAGGATACACTTAGAAAATGACCTAGTAATTTAGTCCTAGGTATAAAATTATGTCCATACAAAGACTCGTACACTAATGTTCATAGTAGCTTTATTTATAATAGACAAAAACTGGAAACCCAAATGTCCTTAAATTAGTGAACTAATAGACAAACTGTGGTATATCCATTAAGTGGAATACTATTCAGCAATTAAAAGGAAAATTAACTTGATACATGCAAAAACACAGATGAACCTCAAATGCGTTACGCCAGGTGAAAGAAGTCAACCTCAAAAGGCAATACAATGAGTCCATTTATATGACACTTTGGAATAGTCAAATCTATATGGATGGAGACTAGACTACCAGGAACTGGGGGTGGGGAGAGGGATTGACTACAAAGGGACAGCATTAAGTTTTTAGATTAATGGGACTCTTCTGTATTTAGATTATCATGGTGGTTACATGACTGTATACATTTGTCAAAACTCTTAGAACTATACAGCAAAAAGAGTAACTTTTACTGTGTATAACTTCAAAAATAAAATAAAGAAGGAAAGAAAGTATGCAAGCAATTTGACCACATCAACATCCTGCTTGAAACCTTTCCATAGCTCCAAGAACTGTTAGTCCACAGTTGTTAGCATGGAGCCACAGCCTGGTCCTCCTTCTCTCTTGTTATGCTCCTCATTCCATATTATTTGCAATTCCTGCATATTTAAAGCACCTGATACAGTACCTGTGCAGGTACTCAGTAAACACAGGCTCTCTTCATTTGCACATCGTTCTGCATTAGTTTATGTTGGCCCTTTCTCATGAAGGCTCTTTCTACTCCTCACTCCAGCTAACTTGCAGGCATGAAGACTCAGGCAATACCTTCTCCTGAAGGGTTTCTCTGACTCACTTCCTCCCCATCTCTGCCCCTCATAACGGGTGGACTCTGGTGCCTCTCTTCTGAGCTTCCCCATTTGTGCAATAAAGGCTTGGGGATGTTCAAACCTTACACATTTTGAAGAAAGGCCTGGCCTTCAGCTGGTTTGAGGGAGATTGACTCTAAGGGTCTGAAATATCCTGCCTGATAAGAGTGGCTTTGTATACCTGGGCCTTCAGCCACTCCAGACTTTATACTAACAGTGTGATTGACCATGGGGTCCCTGGGCTACACTGTGTCAGTGTGACCTCTGGAGAGCTTGGAGACTTAAGTAGTTAAGGTCAGTCTTGTGGGCACTACATGCCTAAGTAATTGACCTCCAATAAAAACCCTGGACACCAAGGCTTCAGCATACTCTCCTGGTTGGCAATACTTCCTACATGTTGTCACACGCTGTTGCTGGGAGAACCAAGCATGGTCCATGTGATTCCATGGGAGGGGACATCTGGAAGTTTGCTCCTGGTTTCTCTTGGACTATGGCCTATGATCATTTTGCCTTGGTTGATTTTAATCTGTATGCTTCCACCATAATAAACTGGAACAGCTTTTCTGAGCTGTGTGAGTCTTTCTAGAGAATCCTCCACTGATAGTGGCTTGGGGCCATGGGTTCCCCCTGACACATCATACCACTGGGTTCACTTCTATCAGAGCACTCATAATGAGCTGTCACTGTCTGTCTCTTTCTGTGCTGTCATTTATTTAAGAGCAAGAACCTTGTATGATTTGCCTACCAGCTTAGTGCCTAGTACTGTGCCTGGAACATGATGAGTGTTAAATAAATGTCTGACTGCAAGAGAGGCCTAGCCTTCTCATAAGTCTGATTCCTATCCAAGTCAGAAAAATGCCTCAGGGACTTGCAGAGGAATGTGGAAGTAGCAAGCCTTTTCTCCTAAGAAGAAATCATAAGGCATTAACCATGCAAAAGCACAGGTAGTAAAAACTGTCAACTCCAGAAGCCTGAACTGAGAATTAATTCTGTCAGACAAAACACCCAGAGTAGGAATTTTAAAAGCCTTAGCTCAGGAGTGGCAGTGTGGTAACATGGCTGAGGACTATGGAGACTAGGTGGTTGCTTAGGGGGAGATGAGAAGAGCAGGACAGAAAGAAGGGTTACAGAAATTCCACCTTGTCATCTATGTTTTATTTTCAGATTCTGCCTTTAACGAAAGCCCTCTCTGCACCAGAAAAAGTGTGGTTTCAATGGAAAATGCCAAGAGTGTACATTTAAAATTCAAGAAGTCTTTTGGAAATAAGGAGAATCTATAGGTCTCTGGTAGATTCCGTGGCTGATGCTCTGCCCTGCAGGTAAGCTGCAATTCCAGTCTCCAGTACTAGCCTTTCTGGTTCTTGATGACAACTACACAAATATTTAGCAATAGACTCCATTACAAAATCACAAAAACAACAATTAAGTTTGCTAAGGATCTTTTACTGGTAATTCTTAATCTTTCTTAAGAGAAAAACGTAGTTCAATTAAACACACACATGCTTTGTCTTAGAGCCATAGACCAAACGGAAACACAGCATACAATAAATGCCGACTCACAGACGGTATCCACCCCAAATCAATAGCTCTGACTAGAGTCATGGAATTTTATAGTTGATTAGAGAAGAGGTCAGGTCTTTGATTTCAATGTCTTCCTTTTGAAAATGGGGTAACTGGGATCTAGAAAAAAGCCATGAGTGTTGAATAAAGATAATAGCATGGAAGTAGCCAAGACAGTACTTTGATATGTCCTCCCCCACCCAACACAACCTTTCCTTTCTGGACCTGGCCCAGCCTCCACTCCAAATCTGGCAAAGAGCCCTTATCAAATCACATGGATCCAGACCTAGAGCTCTAGGGAGACATGACCTAGCTAGGCAGACTGGGATGAGTTACTGCATCTCTCTGGGCCTGTTTTGTACCTGAGCTGTAGGATAATAATGCTTACCTCACTGGATTTTATGTGGTGAAGGAGGTAACATGCAGCATCATACCTGGCATATAGAAGGTACTCAAAAAATTACTCTCCCTTTGTTCTTCCCATTGACTCCCCATCTATGGCAGCCTTTCCGAGATCTCCTCATCTAAACCACAAATCCAAAGAGTATTACTTGAGTGCTTATTTTCTCAATTCCTCCTAAGGACGGCAAATAGCTAGTACCATTCCAGAAGAGAAGAGAGTTCTTGCATTGCATCCAGTAGATGTCTTGGGACATTAGGGCTTAATTCTCTGTAGGAATCCAGTTGAGATGGTTTCATGGACTCACAAAGCTCTACAGCATTCATGGAAGTACACTGTTACAAATCTAGTTTTGGATATTACTGATACAGGGTTCCCAAAACAAGGCAGGTGGTAGAGGGTTGAGGGATGGGACTGAGGATGAAGAGGGGATTCAAAATGCTTTCAAGCCCTGGGTCTCCATAGTTGGTTACTGACCAGCACTCCCTGAGCACGAGCATTGTTCTGTCCATAAGTCTAGTGATATCTGTGTTCTGTGAGGGGCATGGCATTTGCTTTTGGGCCTCACATAAACTCTTCCAATACCATGCTGCTTTAAACTCTGCCCTCCCATTGTAGGGGCATCTCTGAGTCCCTCAAGGAGCAGTTTTCTGGGCCTTAGCTTTTACCTTGCCCCACCCCCAACACACACACACACACACACACACACACACACACACACACACACATCACCCCAGAACTTCACACACACACACAGCTGTCTATAATCTCTGAAACTCATCCAGGCTGCCTCCATGCCCCTGGTGTGGTCTGGAGAGCCCCTGAATCTCAGAGTCACCTAATAAACCTGGGTTTCTTCCATTTCCATCTGCCTCACCCCTGCTCTGGGGCAAAGGAATCCTTGGGTACACCAGGGCACCTCCTCCAGCTTCTCTGGGCCTGTTTGCCATTGCTAAGGTGGAGCTGGTATGTCTTCTCACTCTGGAAGTGGAAGGAAAGCCATTTGGGCAAAGAGAAAAAAAGGAGTCCTTTGCCAGTTTCCTTGAAGTCTCACTTACGGTATTATCTAGTTTGGTTTTCTCAAGTGGGGTTTCTATTTAAGTACCCCAGAGAGGAAGGAGAGTTTCAAGGGAATTGAGATGGGGGGGGGGTGTCAGAGCTGCAGAATTTTGAAAACCTTTTATTTGGAGGAGACAACAACTTTTCTGAGTTTCATGTGTTTGTTTTGGGACAGCGCAGATGAGAATCGTGGAGTGCTCAATACAAGCGTCTGGGCATCACCTTCCTTGTCTAAACCCACTGACTTTAGAGCAGAGTCCCAACCCTGTATCTGCCAGTAAAGGTACAACCCTTGGGAGCCAACCTTTGACTCTACTCCTCAACGTGATCTATGCTCCACCCCTGGGGGAGGGTGGGAACTGCTGTCTGCATGCCACCCTCCCAACCCCCAGCCCCTGCTCCTCTCGGGTTGGCGGCTCTGACCAGAGCACACACAGCGCCTCACTTCCACCTCCACCACTGGGTATGACCACAGACTGTACCCTCTACCCCATGCATAAGCATAATGCACACATTACCTCCTGCCCCCTACCGCCTGATTTCTGATTTCTGGGCAGTACCTGTCTTCCTTTACAGCTCCCACTTCAGGGGCTCAAAAATAACTTTTTGAATGTTTGCAAGAAGTAAAATACAAAGAATCCAGTTTGCCAACTAACCAAGGGTTGGGGATCACCATTTATAAAACCACTCTGGACTTGCTTAACTAATACGTAGGGTCAAAGTCTTCTAAATCTGTAGCCAGAACGCGGTCCTCCGACTAGAGCGGGGAGCACATGGTCCTGGGGACCCCAGAGCAACCCTATCTCGGAGAAATAGCACTGCTTGCTTCAGAGGGCCCGAGACAAGCCCCCTCCTCTGGGTGGGGCGCCTCTGTCCTGAAGCCAGGACCAAACACAATGAATCTGGTCCACCCTTGACCAGCGAGCCCTTTCCCACCTTCTTCCGTTTTAGAGGTCAAAAAGCTGCAGTTCGGAAAGCCAGCCACGTGCCGTTGGTCAAGCAAGAACAGTTGCATCAAGGACCAAATTCTATTCTCACCTTAAACACTCAGTCTCCCGGCTGACGACGCGCCCTGCTACGGGAGTGGGGGGCAAACAAGGTCCCAGCTGTAACAGGTAGCCCACTGGTGAAAGTGGGGGGGAAGAAGGGACAGGCATGACGGGAGGCGGGGCGGCAGTAAATCAGAAGATAAGCAGGGAAAAGAAAAGGAATCTGGAGGGCGACGCAGCGGGCAGCAAGGAACCAGAAAATGGAAGCGAAAATCAGAGAGAGTGAGGGAGGAGAGGACAGGAAAGAAGAGGAGGCGAGACAGTGTCGCGGGGGAGGGGGAGCGGCAGGTCACGAGAGGACAGACGCGGGGCGCGGCAGGGGCGCGGACGGCGCCCTTACCGGCGGTGGCCGAGCGCAGGCTCTCCAGGCTCCAGGAGCGCGACAGGGCGCCGCGCATGCCCCCGCTGCCGCCGCGGCCTCCGCACACCACGCCGCTGCTGTCGGAGTCCGAGCCCGGGGACAGCCCGGCGCTACTGCCCCCGCTGCTGCTGGTGCCGAGGTCGCCACTCGTCTGCCCGCTCGACTCGCTCGGGCATTGCTGTGCCCGGCTGCAGGCGGGCCCGAGCTCCAGCCACAGGCTCGGCGGCGGCTGGGCCGCGGGCGGCGGGGCGAGCGGGCTGGGGCCGGCGGCGCCGTCGGAGGGCGAGGGGCGTGCGGGCGGGCGCGCGGCGTCCCCGGCCCCATCCCCGCCGCCGCACGGCCGCCGCTCCGGCCCGGCTGACATCATGGGGCTCCGCTAAGGAGGCTCGCGGTCGGCCGCCGCCCGCTCAGGCTCTGCGGGGCGCGCGCGGGGCGGGCGCGGGGCGCGGTCGGGCGCCCAGCAGGCAGGGCGCGGCGCCACCGCTCGCCGCCCGCCCCCGGCCAGCCTGGCGGGCGCACAGCCGCTGCTGCCACCCGGGTGCGGGTCGCGGGTCCGGTCGGCTCGCGCTCACGCACGCGCGCACGCAGACCTGGAGCGGCGGCGGCGGCGGCGGGCGCGGGCGCGGCGCGCGGGGGCACCGCCACCCTGGGTCCCCGCACGGCCGCGCCCCGCCGCCAGCATTCCCGGGCGTGTGTTAGTTAGGCTGGGATCATCTGACAAGGGGACGCACCCGTAGGGCCGGTGGGCGCTCGCTTCTCTTCCGCAGGGACCCAACTCAGACTGCGGGCAGCGCGTCCGTGCCCACGTGGGGGCGGGAACGCAGGCGGGAGCGCGGGGCCGGGCTACGGCTGACCTCCGCGAACATCGTCTCGGGGGAGCGCGCTTGTCCGGGACACGCCCCCAGCCCCCGGGCCTTCCGCGCTCAAGGTGTGCGGAGGGAGAGCCAGTCAGCAGGCGCCTGCCCCGCTCAGGAGCATGGTCCCGCCACGAAAGTGCCTGAAACAGTCTAGCAGCAGGCACAGATGAGAATGGGAGCCCCAAAGCACAAGACAGCCAGGGATTACAGGGGTTTGTTTTGGGGGAGGTTAGGGATTGTTAGGGAAAAAAGTTGCTGTTTCCTCGGACCCTCCCAGACACTCCTGAGCGTTTTGTAGGTTCTTGGAGTGTACCTAAAGGGTGAAGTACATCCACTGTTCCATACAAGGACAATACATCAAGAAGTACTTATAGGAAATACAAAATCTGGGAGGTGAAAACAGTGGGAGACTTGGTCTTGGACGTGAGATGTGTGAGGGAAGTCCTAATATGGATTGATATGGACTTATCAGCTTTTTAATGACCCTTCCCTCCCAACCTCCTACCCACCCCACCCCCCTCCCCCAGCAACATCCCTCCTCCAACTCCTCCAAGCCCTAGCAAGCTGGTTGTAAAGTGACAGAAGTATTAACAACAGTGAGGATGAAATGAGAGGCCACATACCAGCTGGTATAGGGCGGATGCTGCAAAAGTGGTCATTTTCTCCCCTTCTTTGCATTTGGGGTCCGTTTCCTGTTGCCTGTCTCCTCTGTGTGCTCCTAGCGCTGTACCATGGGGAACCCTGTGTCTTCATAATATCTATCTCCTCTCTTTGTAGGCCCTCTGTTATCTCCTCTATCAGATTAATATATTAATATCTGCTGCTTTTAATAGACTCAGGGGCTGGGGACAATGGCATGCCAACATTTATATAAAGTACAAAACCCTATACAAGCATAAGGTAATGCTGGTGTTGTTGGGTGTTCAATTGATGGGCCCTGGGGGGTGACTCAGCCAATCCGCATCTTGAAGCTCCTCCCTCAACTTACTGTACTTGTTCCAGGAGACTGTGTGCTTTCCTAACCACTCCATACCTGGAATGCACACTTCTTATCCATGCCTCTATCCTTTCCTGCCCTCGGGAAGGACAACTCTGTCCTCCCCTTATTCCTGATTATGGGAGGTTCTGCAAGAAGGGCTCCCCTCATGTTCTTATGTGGCTGTCAGGCTGAGGGCTCTGAGATAAGTTCCTGTGGGTGGGAAGAACTGCTCAGGAAGGAGATGGTCATTGCCAGCATGAGGCACAGATCAAGAGACACCACTCCCAACTCATCAGCAAGTCTGGGTTCTGCCTCCAGAATAAGTGTCAAAGTTGTCCATATTTACTTTACTGCTACCAGAATCATACTGTGCTTGGAAGACTGCTTTAGTCTTTTAACTTGTTCCACAGAGCAGCCTGAGAGAGCTCTAAAATATAAATCATACCATGTCACGCTCCTGCTTCAAACCCTTCAGAAGCATCTCTTCACAATTAGCCAGACCCTCAAAACCCGTGTACTGACCTGACCTATCTCTCCAATTCTGATCATCTCCCCCATCCTTTGCTCTCTGCCCTGCAGCCACTGTGGCCACCTTGCTGTTTCTCCTTCTAGCCTCAGGGCCTTTGCACTTATTGTTCCTTTCACCTGGAATGCTCTTCTTTTTTGCTTTTCAAGGTACTGGCTCCTTCTCAACATCAGATCTTAGAAAATGTTATCTCCTCAGTGAAACTTCATTTATTTCTTCCTAGGACTCATCTGTCAATGGCTTGTTGTTTATCTGTTGTCTGCCCCCATAGACCACGGATGCTGTGAGGGCAGCAGCTCCTTACCTATCACTGTGTCTCAGTGTGAGCAGAGCACCTGTTGCAGGCTGGGTGCCTGGTAAGTGCCTGTGGGGGAATGAGTGGGGGCATGGAGCTGAGCAAGAGGCCAGTTAAGCAGGACGAGAAGAACATTCTTGTTCTGTGGGTTCAGAACAGATGAGCAGATGATGTGTGATACTGAATGGATGGTAACAAAGGTGGTGCCTCCAGATGGCAGCAGCATGGGCTGATCTAGCCTGTGTAAGCCACAGTCAACCAGACAGCCAAGCACCATGCTTTTTCTGAGTCCATTTTTCTTTTAAGTCTTCCTGAGACTTCAGTAAATTCTTATTTGAACCAGCTATCCCGGTCTCAGCTCTGCTGTAGGGAAGATCAGAGTGTCCTCATTTGAGCTATGGTATGAAAAAGGGATCCACATTTTTTAAGACCACGGTGGTGATAGCAGCTGAAATTACTACATACTATCCAAGGATAAGGGAATCTTGGGGGATGAAAGTTGATGCAATGAGACTTAGCTGCCTCCCTAACATGGGAAACCCTCCAAACTCATCCATTTCTGATACTATTAAGGGAGAGATGAGATTTTGGTTTTCTTGCCATCACATGGTAGGTTTACAATTATATCTCTATATCTCTATTTCTATCTATCAATCTATCTATCTATCTATCTAAATTAATGTTAATACAGCATCTTTATGAGAAAGGTCAGCACAGAAGGATCACTGTTTGAGACTGGTTCAATGATGTGAAAATAGGAGCTGCAATGTTCAGCTGCACATGTAGAAACAGACAGTTGTCTAAATTTAGAGATTGGCTTCTGTCCTGTCTCTCCTAGCTAACCCTGTACTTCAGTTTCTACAAAAGTGTTAAACAGAAAGAAGCTTTAAAACCAGAGAGATCTGGGTTCAAGTTCTGTTTTTCTCTTACTACTTGTGACTTTGGGCAAATTATTGAAACTTCTTAAGTCTTTCTCCCTTCACCCATCAAATAATGATACTGAGAACTATTTTTGCAGGATTATTGTAGGGATTATATGAAGTGATATGTGCATATACAATAGTGCCTAGCAATGTCTGAACTATTAGCAGCTATTTATTAAGTATATATTAGGTGTTAAGTACTTTGCATATATTATTTAACTTCCACAACAACTTTAATAGGTACCATTATTAGCCTCATTTTTCAGTTGAAAATAATAAGCTCAGAATAACCCAAGGCCACATATTTAGGAAGTGGTGGAATTGGTTCCAGTCCTCACCAACTATGCTTTGAACCACTATGTAATTGTTAATTCCTTTCCTCCTGATTTTGAGGATTCTCTAGACAGTTCTTGCTGGAATATTATCAGTATCATTGGCAAGAGACACTGTGAGCCTACTTTGTACATAGCATACTGCTAGCTGTTGGGGATATAATGAGGAAGTTTAAGCAATGGATCTTGATATTGAATAAGTATGATATAGGCTCAGCCATCCAAATTATCTCCTTTAAGACTCTTCCTGAGATGACTAACAGGTTATAATAATAGGGAAAATTGAGATTGTCTTCAGGCAAGCAGGACAATGACGAATTCTACTGACCCACTCCCCAGTGAAACTAGTGGAAACTACTTAAAAATAGCCACTTAAAACCTCTAGATATATTCCTAGGGGAAAATAGAAAATTAAAAAAATCTGTTCAAGAAAATCAGTGAAAGTTTACTAAGAAAGGTGAGAGTCTGTGATATCTGAACCAGTACCACTGCTTCTCCCCTTCTTCCCAGCTCAGTGAGTTGGGAGATTTCACTCCAGATGGCTAAAGCAAAAAACATGGGGCTTCCTCTCTCATCTCCCAGCTGGAGAGCTTACTTCCCTAGAAGAGCAGTATTTTTCACTCTGTCCCCAACTACCTGCTATTGACGCTAAGTCCTGGGTGAGAATGGTTGAGCAGTGGGGACTCCCTTTTTCAGCACACTGGGCATATTAAGGCTCTGATATCTCTTCCCCCTGCTTGTGAGGCTGTCATTCTATGCCAGGCAAGCCCAGGGGACCATAAACCAATGTACACTCCTTCAGTGATTGTCACTCAGATAGAAGTCTGCCATTATCCCCATCCCCAGCTCCAGAGCTCTTGCTCAAATATTTTGCCTAGGGGTAGAATTTTGACTGTGGGAAGGCTGTAAACAGATTATTGCTATTTTTTTCCTAGAAGAACTGCCCTCATTTGTATTAGAGCATGGAGAACTTTAAACCTAAAGGTGCTCCCCAGAGCAGTGAAGCTTCTGGTGAAAGGCATTTGGGAACATATTCATGGATCTAATGAAAATACAGCCTAAAATTATAAGCCCATTAGTTTTCAAGAAAGAACCAGGAATGAGATATTTCTTTGCAAGAAAGAACCAAGAATAAGCCCTTCTGGGATCAGAACAAATACCAAACACAGATCTCTGAAACTATTCCTTCAAAGGAGCCAGAATTTGAGCAGCTTATGCCCCAAGGCATTGTTGTAAACAGTAGGCCAATCAGCTGCCAATCAGTGGAATTTAAAAGCTGAGTTTAACAATAGAAGGGTCAATCTATCAGGAAGACATAACAATTAAAAAACATATATGCCTAATAACAGAGAACCAAAATACATAAGGCAAAAACCAATAGAAATGAAGGGAGAAAGGGATATCCAACTTTCAATAATGCATAAAACAACTATACAGAAGATCACACAAATAGAAGACTTGAACAAAACTACAAACCAATTAGACCTGCTAGTATCTATACAGCATACCACCCAACAATAGAAGATATTTTCTTCTCAAGTGCACATGGGACACTTTCTAGGATAGACCATATATTAGTCCATAAAACAAACTTCAGTAAATTTAAAGGATAGAAATAATACAAAGCATGTTTTTTGACCACATGGAATAAAATTAGAAATCAGTAATGGGAACTTTAGGAAACTCACAAATATGTGGAAATTAAACAACACACTCCTAAGTAACCAATGAGTCAAAAAACAGACCAAAAGAAAAATCAGAAAACACTTTGAAATAAATGAAAATGAAGACAAAATATGCCCAAACTTATGGGACACAGCTAAATCAACACTTATAGGGAAGTTTACAGCTGCTTATGCCTGTATTAAAAGAAGAAAGTTCTCAAGTCAACAACCAAATTTGCACCTTATAACACTAGAAAAAGAAGAAATGCAAAACCTAAAGCAAGCAGAAGGGAGGAAATAATAAAGGTTAGAGTAGAAATCATTACAGAAAAAAACAGACAACAGAAAT
This sequence comes from Panthera tigris, assembly GCF_018350195.1. Lineage (NCBI taxonomy): Eukaryota > Metazoa > Chordata > Mammalia > Carnivora > Felidae > Panthera > Panthera tigris. Next base: position 107,531,712 of record NC_056667.1, on the reverse strand, counting down.
ATAGAGAAATAGAGAACAGATACAGAATAGAGAAAATAAAAGAAACCAAATGCTGGTTTTTAGAAAAGATCAACAAAACTGGCAGACCTTCAGTTGAAGAAAGAAGACTCAAGAAGAGGAGGATCAAGAATAAAGAAGAGTACTCAAATTACTAGAATCAAAAATAAAAGAGGGGATGTTACTTCTGACCCTACAGAAATAAAAATGATAAAGGACTACTATAAACTATTGTACACCAAGCATTTAGATGACTTAAATGAAATGGACAAATTCCTAGGAAGACACAAGTTTCAAAACTCACTCAAGAAGAAGGAGACAATCTGAATAGACCTACAAGTGGAGATTGGATCAGTAATCACAAGACTACCTACAGAGAAGAGTTCAGACCCTTTATCCCTGGCTTTATCCCTGAATTCTACCAAACATTCAAAAAATAATTAATACCAATTCTTTACAAACTACTGCAAAAAGTAGAAGAGGAAGGAACATATCTCAACCCATTTTATGAGGCCAATAGTACCCTGATACCAAAACTGACAAAGATATTACAAGAAAACTACAGACCAATATCTCTTATGGATATGGATGCAAAAATCCTGAATAAAATACTAGTAAACCAAATTCATCAAAACATACAGGGATTTATATATCTTAACCAAGCAGGATAAATCCCACAAGAAGTGCAAGGGTGGAGTAACATCTGAAAATCAATTAATGTAATATACCATATCAGAATAAAGAACAAAAGTTGCATGATTATCTCAATAGACACAGGAAAAGCACTGACAAAATTCAACACATTCTCATGGTAAAAAAACAAAAAACTAAGGAAAAAGCCAAAAAACTCAACAAACTAGGAATAGAAGGTAAATTTACCTGATAAGGGTGTCTATGAAAAACCTACAGCTAACAACATACTTAATGGTGAAGATGGGATACTTTACCCCTAAGATCAAGAACAAGGTATGGATGCCTACTCTTGCCATTTCTATTCAACTTTACTGTCTGGAGGCTATAATCAGGACGGTTAGGCAAGGAAAAGAAATAAAAGACATCTAGATGGGAAAACTACCTCTATTTACAGATGACACAATCTTGTATGTAGAAAATCCTAAGGAATCCATTAAAAAAATGACTAGAGCTAAGAAATGAATTCAACAAGGTTGCAGGATACAAGATCAACATACAAAAATCGATTATATTTCTATATAGATCTATATACTTTCAATGAAAATTAAGAAAATTTTATTCGCAAAGCATCAAAAAGAATAAAATACTTAAGAGTGAATTTTTCAAAAGCGGTACAAACTTGTATTCTGAAGGTGATGAAACATAGTTGAAAGAAATAAAAGAAGATCTAAATAAATGGGAAGAATCCAATGTTTGTGGATCAAGAAATTCAGCATTGTTAAGATACTCTCTAAATTCATTTATAGATTCAACACAGTCCTCATGCTAACCCTAGCTTATTTCTTTGTAGAAATTGATACCTGATTTTAAAATTCATATGGAATTGCAAGAGACTCAGAATAGCCAAGACATTCCTTAAAAGGAAGGGTAAAGGAAGAGAAAGACTCCACTTCCCAATTTCAAAATTTACTACAAAGCATAGCAAACAAGACAGTGCAGTACTAGTACAAGGACAGACACAGATCAATGGGATAGAACTGACAGTCCAGGAATAAATCCATATCTATGATGAACTTACAAGGCTACCAAACCATTGAAAGGGAAAGAATACTATTTTCAACAAATGGTACTGGAACAACTGGATATCCACATGAAAATGAACTCAAATAAAAAAACTTAAATGTAAGAGCTAAAACTATGAAACTCTCAGTAAAAAACATAAAGGCAATACTCATGACCTTGGATTTGGTAAAGGATTCTTAGATATGATATCAAAAGCATGGGCAACAAAGGAAAAAGATAGATAAGCTGGACTTCATCAATATTAAAAAAAAATTCCGGGGCACCTGGGTGGCTCAGTCAGTTGCGCGTCCACCTTCAGCTCGGGTTAGGATCTCGCCATTTGTGGGTTTGGGCTTCACATCGGGCTCTGTGCTGACAGCTTGGAGCCTGGAGCCTGCTTTGGATTCTGTATCCCCATCTCTTTCTGCCCCTTCCTCGTTCGTGCTCTCTCTCTCTCTCTCAAAAATAAATAAACATTAAAAAATTAAAAAAAAATTCTGTGCTTCAAAGGGTACCATCAAGAAAATGAAAGGACAAACCACAGAATAGGAGAAAATATTTGTAAAGATTATTTATCTGATAATTCATGTGCATCTAAGGTATAGAGAACACTTACAACTCAATTAAAAACAGCCAGATATCCCAATTAAAACACAAACTGATGGTTACCAGAGGGAAGGTGGGTGGAGGGCGGTGGATGAAATACGTGATGGGGATTAAGGAGTCCACTTGTGATAAGCAACACATATTGGAAATGTTGAATCACCATATTATACACCTGAAACTAACATTACACTATATGTTAACTTACTAGAATTTAAATAAAAACTTAAAAAATGAGTAAAAGAGTAGACATTTCTTAGAAGAATAAAAGATATATAAATGGCTGATAAGTATATAAAAAGAGAACTATAAATCAAAACCACAATGAGATACCACTTGATACCCACTAGTTTGAATAGAATCAAAAAGTCAGATAACAAGTGTGGTGAGGATGTTGATGTTGGAGAAATTACACTGGTGGTGGGAATGTAAAATGGCACCACTTCTTTAGAACACAGTTTAGCAAGGGAGGAAGATGGCGGCGTAGGAGGACACTGGGCTCACCGCGTCCTGCTGATCACTTAGATTCCACCCATACCTGCCTAAATAACCCAGAAAACCACCAGAAGACTAGCAGAACGGATTCTCCAGAGCCAAGTGTAGACAAGAGGCCCACGGAAGACGGTAGGAAGGGCGGAGAGGTGGTGCACACTACACGGACTGGCAGGAGGGAGCCGGGCTGAGGGGCAGCCTGCTGGCAAAGCAGAGCCCTCCAGTCTGGCTTGCAAAAGCGGAGGGGCCGGATGGAGTGTGTTTGGACAGCAAACGGGACTTAACATCTGGAAGGTTATAAGCTAACAGCTCTGCTCAGAGAGCAGGAGGGCTGGAGGACTACAGGAGGGAGAGTTGTTGAGCCCTGGATGACAGAGCTCAGCTTGGCAGGGAACAAAGGTGCTCACCAGCGCCATCTCCCTCACCCATCCTCCAGCCAAAATCCCAAAGGGAACCAGTTCCTGCCAGGGAACTTGCTTGCATCGCACAAACACCCAATGCTGTGCTTCTGCGGATCCATCCCTCCGGCGGCGGGTCTGACTCACTCCTGGTGCCGCAGGGCCCCTCCTGAAGTGGATCACTGAAGGAAAAGCGAGCTGAGCCTGCCCCTCCCGCCCCTGTGCACCTTGCCGATCCACTCCGGCCAATACGCCAGATCCCCAGCACCACAAGCCTGGCAGTGTGCAAGTAGCCCAGACGGGCCACGCCACCCCACAGTGAATCTGCCCCTAGGAGAGGGGAAGAGAAGGCACACACCAGTGTGACTGTGGCCCCAGCGCTGGGCTGGGGGCAGACATCAGGTCTGACTGCGGCCCCACCCACCAACGCAAGTTATTCAAGACAGCACAGGGGAAGTGCCCTGCAGTTCTGCACCACTCCAGGGACTATCCAAAATGACAAAACGGAAGAATTCCCCTCAAAAGAATCTCCAGGAAATAATGACAGCTGACGAACTGATCAAAAAGGATTTAAACAATATAACAGAAAGTGAATTTAGAATAATAGTCATAAAATTAATCGCTGGGCTTGAAAACAGTATACAGGACAGCAGAGAATCTATTGCTACAGAGACCAAGGGACTAAGGAACTGCCAGGAGGAGCTAAAAAATGCTATCAATGAGCTGCAAAATAAAATGGAGACAACCACAGCTCAGATTGAAGAGGCAGAGGAGAGAATAGGTGAACTAGATGATAAAATTATGGAAAAAGAGGAAGCTGAGAAAAAGAGAGATAAAAAAATCCAGGAGTATGAGGGGAAAATTAGAGAACTAAGTGATGCACTAAAGAGAAATAATCTATGCATCATTGGTATTCCAGAGGAGTCATTGGTATCCCTCCAGAGAGAGGGAAAGGTGCTGAAGGTGTACTTGAAGAAATAACAGCTGAGAACTTCCCTGATCTGGGGAAGGAAAAAGGCATTGAAATCCAAGAGGCACAGAGAACTCCCTTCAGACGTAACTTGAATCAATCTTCTGCATGACATATCATAGTGAAACTGGCAAAATACAAGGATAAAGAGAAAATTGTGAAAGCAGCTAGGGATAAACATGCTCTAACATATAAAGGGACAGCAATAAGACTCGTGATGGATCTCTCTACTGAAACTTGGCAGGCCAGAAAGGAATGGCAGGAAATCTTCAATGTAATGAACGGAAAAAATATGCAGCCGAGAATCTTTTATCCAGCAAATCTGTCATTTAGAATAGAAGGAGAGATAAAGGTCTTCCCAAACAAACAAAAACTGAAGGAATTCGTCCCCACTAAACCAGCCCTACAAGGGGTCCTAAGGGCGATCCTGTGAGACAAAGTACCAGAGACATCACTACAAGCATGAAACCTACAGACATCACAATGACTCTAAACTCATATCTTTCTATAATAACATTGAATGTAAATGAACTAAATGCGCCAACCAAAAGACATAGGGTATCAGAGTGGATAAAAAAACAAGACCCATCTATTTGCTGTCTACAAGAGACTCATTTTAGACCTGAGGACACCTTCAGATTGAAAATGAGGGGATGGAGAACTATCATGCAACTGGAAGTCAAAAGAGAGCTGGAGTAGCCATACTTATATCAGACAAACTAGACTTTAAATTAAAGGCTGTAACAAGAGATGAAGAAGGGCATTATAGGGTCTATCCATCAGGAAGAGCTAACAATTATAAATGTCTATGCGCCAAATACGGGAGCCCCCAAATACATAAAACAATTACTCACAAACATAAGCAACCTTATTGATAAGAATGTGGAAATTGCAGGGGACTTTAACACCCCACTTACAGAAATGGATAGATCATCTAGACACATGGTCAATAAAGAAACAAGGGCCCTGAATGATACATTGGATCAGATGGACTTGACAGATATATTTAGAACTCTGCATCCCAAAGCATCAGAATCTACTTTCTTCTCGAGTGCACATGGAACATTCTCCAAGATAGATCACATTCTGGGTCACAAAACAGCCCTTCATAAGTATACAAGAATTGAAATCATACCATGCATACTTTCAGACCACAATGCTATGAAGCTTAAAATCAACCACAGGAAAAACTCTGGAAAACCTCCAAAAGCATGGAGGTTAAAGAACACCCTACTAAAGAATGAGTGGGTCAACCAGGCAATTAGAGAAGAAATTAACAAATATATGGAAACAAACGAAAATGAAAATACAACAATCTAAACACTTTGGGATGCAGCGAAGGAAGTCCTGAGAGGAAAATACATTGCAATCCAGGCCTATCTCAAGAAACAAGAAAAATCCCAAATACAAAATCTAACACACACCTAAAGGAAATAGAAGCAGAACAGCAAAGACACCCTAAACCCAGCAGAAGAAGAGAAATAATAAAGATTCAAGCAGAAATAAACAATATAGAAGCTAAAAAAACTGTAGAGCAGATCAATGAAACCAAGAGTTGGTTTTTTGAAAAGATAAACAAAATTGATAAACCTCTAGCCAGGCTTCTCAAAAAGAAAAGGGAGATGACCCAAATAGATAAAATCATGAATGACAATGGAATTATTACAACTAATTCCTCAGAAATACAAGCAATTATCAGGGAATACTATGAAAAACTAGATGCCAACAAACTGGAAAACCTGGAAGAAATGGACAAATTCCTAATCACCCACACGCTTCCAAAACTCAATCAGGAGGAAATAGAAAGCTTGAACAGACCCATAACTAGCGAAGAAATTGAATCAGTCATCAAAAATCTGCCAACAAATAAGAGTCCAGGACCAGATGGCTTCCCAGAGGAGTTCTACCAGACGTTTAAAGCAGAGATAATACCTATCCTTCTCAAGCTATTCCAAAACATAGAAAGGGAAGGAAAACTTCCAGACTCATTCTATGAAGCCAGTATTACTTTGATTCCTAAACCAGACAGAGACCCAGTAAAAAAAGAGAACTACGGGCCAATATCCCTGATGAATATGAATGCAAAAATTCTCAATAAGATATTAGCAAATCGAATTCAACAGCATATAAAAAGAATTATTCACCATGATCTAGTGGGATTCATTCCTGGGATGCAGGGCTGGTTCAACATTTCCAAATCAATCAACGTGATACATCACATTAATAAAAGAAAAGATAAGAATTATATGATCCTGTCAATCGATGCAGAAAAAGCATTTGACAAAATTCAGCATCCTTTCTTAATAAAAACCCTCGAGAAAGTCGGGATAGAAGGAACAGACTTAAACATCATAAAAGCCATTTTTGAAAAGCCCACAGCTAACATCATCCTCAATGGGGAAAAACTAAGAGCTTTTTCCATGAGATCAGGAACACGACAGGGATGTCCACTCTCACCGCTGTTGTTTAACATAGTGTTGGAAGTGCTAGCATCAGCAATCAGACAACAAAAGGAAATCAAAGGCATCAAAATTGGCAAAGATGAAGTTAAGCTTTCACTTTTTGCAGATGACATGATATTATACATGGAAAGTCCGATAGACTCCACCAGAAGTCTGCTAGAACTGATACATGAATTTAGGAAAGTTGCAGGATACAAAATCAATGTACAGCAATCAGTTGCATTCTTATACACTAATAATGAAGCAACAGAAAGACAAATAAAGAAACTGATCCCATTCACAATTGCACCAAAAAGCATAAAATACCTAGGAATAAATCTAACCAAAGATGTAAAAGATCTGTATGCTGAAAAATATATAAAGCTTATGAAGGAAATTGAATAAGATATAAAGAAATGGAAAAATATTCCGTGCTCATGGGTTGGAAGAATAAATATTGTCAAAATGCTAATACTACCCAAAGCTATCTACATATTCAATGCAATCCCAATCAAAATTGCACCAGCATTCTTCTCGAAGCTAGAACAAGCAATCCTAAAATTCATATGGAACCACAAAAGGCCCCGAATAGCCAAAATAATTTTGAAGAAGAAGACCAAAGCAGGAGGCATCACAATCCCAGAGTTTAGCCTCTACTACAAAGCTGTAATCATCAAGACAGTATGGTATTGGCACAAAAACAGACACATAGACCAACGGAATAGAATAGAAACCCCAGAACTAGACCCACAAACGTATGGCCAACTCATCTTTGACAAAGCAGGAAAGAATATCCAATGGAAAAAAGACAGTCTCTTTAACAAATGGTGCTGGGAGAACTGGACAGCAACATGCAGAAGGTTGAAACTAGACCACTTTCTCACACCATTCACAAAAATAAACTCAAAATGGATAAAGGACCTGAATGTGAGACAGGAAACCATCAAAACCTTAGAGGAAAAAACAGGAAAAGACCTCTCTGACCTCAGCCGTAGCAATTTCTTACTTGACACATCCTCAAAGGCAAGGGAATTAAAAGCAAAAATGAACTATTGGGACCTCATGAAGATAAAAACTTCCGCACAGCAAAGGAAACAATCAACAAAACTAAAAGGCAACCAACGGAATGGGAAGAGATATTTGCAAATGACATATTGGACAAAGGGCTAGTATCCAAGATCTATAAAGAGCTCACCAAACTCCACACTTGAAAAACAAATAACCCAGTGAAGAAATGGGCAGAAAACATGAATAGACACTTCTCTAAAGAAGACATCCAGATGGCCAACAGGCACATGAAAAGATGCTCAACGTCGCTCCTCATCAGGGAAATACAAATTAAAACCACACTCAGATATCACCTCACGCCAGTCAGAGTGGCCAAAATGAACAAATCAGGAGACTACAGGTGCTGGAGAGGATGTGGAGAAACGGGAACCCTCTTGTACTGTTGGTGGGAATGAAAATTGGTGCAGCCACTCTGGAAAACAATGTGGAGGTTCCTCAAAAAATTAAAAATAGTCCTACCCTATGACCCAGCAGTAGCACTGCTAGGAATTTACCTAAGGGATACAGGAGTACTGATGCATAGGGGCACTTGTACCCCAATGTTTATAGCAGCACACTCAACAACAGCCAAATTATGGAAAGAGCCTAAATGTCCATCAATGGAGTACTACATGGCAATGAGATATGGCCCTTTGTATCAACGTGGATGGAACTGGAAAGTGTTATGCTAAGTGAAATAAGCCATACAGAGAAAGACAGATACCATATGCGTTCACTCTTATGTGGATCCTGAGAAACTTAACAGGAACCCATGGGGGAGGGGAAGGAAAAAAAAAGTGGTTAGAGTGGGAGAGAGCCAAAGCATAAGAGACTCTTAAAAACTGAGAACAAACTGAGGGCTGATGGGGGGTGGGAGGGAGGGGAGGGTGGGTGATGGGTATCGAGGAGGGCACCTGTTGGGATGAGCACTGGGTGATGTATGGAAACCAATCTGACAATAAATTTCATATATTAAAAAAAAAAGAACACAGTTTAGCAATTCTTCAAATGATTCAATATAAAGTTAACATCTGACCCACCAGTTCTAGTCCTATGTATGTGAGTGAAAACATATGGCTTCACTAAAACTTGTACATGAATTTTTATAGCAGCATTATACATAATAGCTGAAAGCTGGAAACAATCCAAATGTCCACCAGTAGATGAATGGATAAGCAAGTTGTGGTACATCTGTATAAAATGGGCTATTATTCAGTCATCAAAAGGAATGATACATGTGACAACATGGATGAACCTTGAAAACACTATTCTCAGTGAAAAAAGTCACAAAAGACTAGGTCCTATAGGATTCCATTCATATGCAAATCCAGAATAGGAAAATTTGTGGTGATGATTACACCTATATGTGAACAGACTAATAAAATCTGAATTGTACACTTTAAATGGGTGAACTTTATGGAATGTGAACTACATTTCAATAAAGCTGTTTAAAAAGTAGAGAAATTCACCCATAAGATATAATTGGCTTGAAGAAAGAAGTGACCCATACCTTCGAAATAACAATGGAAACAGAAGGCAAGTAGGAAAGTGCCTGGTAGAACCTCGCCAACCTCCCTAAGTAATGGGCATGGGCTCTGGAGGAGCAGAGGGTTTTACCCTAGTCTGTGTGCATCTGTATGCTGGCAACTTGCAGAGTTGTATCTGGCTCTGCTGGTTCCACTGAGAGTGGAGTGGATGTGGTGCAATTTATTCTGGGCACCAACTTGTGGGGCAAAGGGTGGCATGCTCCCACATGAGGATAATTCTTGGCTACTCCACACATGTAAAAGAAATGCTGAAAAGAAGCAAAGTTTCCGGCTGGCACTGCTTACAGCTCCCTCCAAGGTGACTGAACTTGTGATACACATTACAGGGAAGCCTTTCACTTCTTGCTTCAGCTGTGTTTGAAGGAGTTTAATAGCACTCTATAGCAGTCTCTGAAAGGATGTTGTCTCCAACTACTTGATAACAAGCCCTTGTTGGGGAAAGATTGATATCTGTAAGGATAAGCAAATAGAGAAATTTCACCTATAGAAAAACTACCAGTCAAAACAAATGCAGATGAATTTGCAAATAAATTTATAAAACATGAACAGGAGAAAGTTGTTACGAAATTCTCAATATTCTGTTTTTACCAAACTTCTATAGGACATTGGAAAGATTTATTGTAGATTAAAAGTGTGATCACTGAATCACAAATCTAGGAGGCAATGAACAGGTAGGTAAAACCAGAAAAACAAAGTAGAAGATAAAACAGAAATTCTCCAAGACCTAAGCAGAAACATTTTTTAAAATAATGAAAATGATGAGAGAGGTTCTGGGGATAGAGACTGGAAATATAACCCCAGAAGTCTGGAACAGAACAGTTGGAATAGAAGTGATAAAGAAAAGAAGGCTTTCCTAAGCTAAATACAGAGACCCAAGTCCATATTAACTTGACTGTCAATATTAACCTGATGAAATGGGAAAAGAGGAATTATTATTCCTTTTTTGAATAATGAAGGAATCTGAAATACAGAGAAATGAGGGATGTGCACGATTTCTCACCCCCATATCTAGTGCAGCTAGAGCCAGAGCCCCGATCTCTTACATCCAGAGCAGTATCCTTGGGGTGCAAGCATGTCAGGACATATGTGTCACTGAGGTTTTTTGATTATTCTGCAATAAATTCACCTGTCAATTTTTAAAAAAAATTTTTTTAATGTTTTATTTATTTTTTGACAGAGAGAGACACAGCATGAGCGGGGAGGGTCAGAGAGAGAGGGAGACACAGAATCCAAAGCAGGCTCCAGGCTCTGAGCCATCACCACAGAGCCCGATGCGGGGCTGGAACTCACAGATTGCGAGATCATGACCTGAGCCGAAGTCGGACGCTCAACCGACTTAGCGACCCAGGCGCCCACACCTGTCAATTTTTTTAAAATTTATTTATTTATTCTGAGAGACAGCGTGAATCAGGAGGGGCAGAGAGCGGGAGAGAGAGAGAGAGAGGGAATCCCAAGCAGGCTCCGCAGGGTCAGCGCAGAGCCCGACATGGGGCTTGAACCCATGATACCGTGAGATCATGACCTAAGCCAAAATCAAGAGTCAGACGCTTAACTGACTGAGCCACCCAGGCACCCCCACCTGTCAGTTAATTCAAATGAACCTCTGAAATTTTAGGCACATATGATTATTAAGCTTTGGATTTGTAAGAAAGTTCTAACTTCAAAGGGCAAATTCAGCCTTGAGAATTATCACTGGAAAAACACTATTGTCACCAATTACTGCTCCTTCCATGAGCCTGTAAATAATCCCATAACTTAATGAAGACCTATGTTAGAAATATCTGTTTCCTTTGAAAACATTCTTTCAGCAGTTGTCAAACTTACCTTTTCATGACTTTGCTTACTGTGAATTTAAATCACAACCTATCTGGGAAAGAATAAGTCCACTGCATGATGCAGCATAAGCACATACATTTGCTAATGGAAAATAATCATGTCCACCACCTAATCAGAGCAGCTAGCTCCCCCAGGACCAGCACCTTGTATGCACTGAGTTGGATTCAGAGTTCAGGACTCAGTTCTGCATCAGAGCTGACCTTCCTCAGGATGGCATATGCTGCACTTGAACCCCCAGAGCCTAGCCACTCTGCTCCTATCATCTTTTGCCTGGAATGTCAGTCCTGTTCCCACTCCCCAAGTCTGGATGAAGTACATGTTTGACAGGTGTAGCTATTTTGCTTTTTCAACCCTGTCTAGGGCTTTACCATTCTTTATATTTAAAAAATATATATTTATTTATTTTTGGGTGAGTGCAAGCCGGGGAGGGGCAGAGTGAGGGGGACAGAGGATCCGAAACAGGCTCTGCACTAACAGGCTGACAGCAGTGAGCCTGACGTGGGGCTCAAACTCATGAACTGTGAGATCATGACCTGAGCTGAAGTTGGACACTCAACCAACTGAACCACCCAGGTGCCCTCCATTCTTTGTCTTTCCTAAACACCAGATTGGCCTCTCCTTCCAGCCAGCTTTCAGACAATAAGGTTGCTAATAAAATCTGCACCTGCTCAAGATCTGACACTTAACACCAGGAGCCCTTGAACATTTTCAGCATATGGGAGCCCCTCCTAGGTTAGGTCTGGGAAAGGTGGTGGCTATGCATGAGGATGCCCTATCTTGGCTCTCACTGGGGCCTAGTTTCCTTCTGGCACAAAGGCCAGTGCTTTTATGGGCAAATATATGATGTGATGCTGTTTGCCACAGATTTGGGTAAAAGACTCAGAGAGGCAGCCATAAAACTCACAGAAGAAGCTTGTCTGTCAAAGGGAAAACACTCAAGTTCCATTCTAGACTAAAGACAACTCTCTATGTGATTATTTCTTCTGCAAGTTGTATATCCTATAGTTATATCCTATTGCTAGACCCAAGAGATGAACATTAGTTTTACTCAAAATAAATGAATGGAGGCAGGTTTGGGGATTCAATAATGGAATCTTCCCCAAGCCAATAATTCCCTTTCTCTGGGTGCTAGGGACCTCTTCCTAACTGAAGGGATAAGAGACACTGGTTTATCTGTCTCACCTTCAAGCTACTTCTGCCAGACAAGTAAACATAGCAGTCAACGATACTCTCTCATTTCTTGTCCTTTCTAGGACACCAGAGTATAAAACAAAAGAGAGAGGCACATGACTCACCAGTGTCTGGTAGGTACTCTGGCCAGCCCATGCAGTTCAGTCCTGTTGGGGCACTCTGGGAGAATGGATGGTTTCTTCTAGCGAGACTCAAAGACTCTGGAGAGGTCACAGTCATCTTCCTCCAACACTGGGAGAGGAGGAAAGAGGCAGAGAGTAAATGAAGAAAAGAGATGATATGCTGTCATTGCCACATCGTACTTTTATCATTGTCCAGGATCTTTGCTGTGAGCAGGATACACAGCCAAAATGCACACAGCTTCAGGAGGTGCCATTTACATCAAAATCCATGAGGAAAAAACCCAGAAAACTTCTCCTGGGGTCTGTAACCTGTATGGCCATATATGATAATTGTGGCAGAACAGGTTGTCATTCAACAATGTGAAATAAGGACTATTGAGAAGGTCTCCAAACTCCCAAATCTCCAGCTGCTCTGTCACACAGCCTGACATTTCTCCAAAAGCATGACTGTTAGTTTTAATTAAGGCATATTATTTTAGGGGTGCTTAAGTAAAATACTACCCATGAAGTCCTGGGCATTTCATAAATATGAGACAGACTTACCCTTCAAATTGTAAGGACCAGTGTTGCATAGGGTCTTGGGAAGACAAGGGATATTGTCCCATTCTTTATCATTCTATCATCCAGATATAAAATTGGCCCCTTCCAGTTTTGTCTACTTTGTAAGGTTATTAGATTAGCTTAAACATTTTCATATGTAGGGGCACCTGGGTGGCTCAGTCGGTTGAGCGTCTGACTTTGGCTTGGGTCATGATCTTGCAGTCTGTGAGTTTGAGCCCCATGTCGGGCTCTGTGCTGACAGGTTGGAGCCTGAAGCCTGTTTCGATTTCTGTGTGTCTCCCTCTCTCTTTACCCCTCCCCTGCTTGTGTTCTCTGTCTTAAAAATAAATAAATGTTTAAAAAAATTTAAAAATTTTGGTATGTATTCAAATAAATGTTTGTTCCTTTTCCTTCTCTTTTGTATCCCTGAAGTGATTAAGCAAGTAGTGCTTAGAAAATTCTTTTGTTGTCCCTATGATATCCTCTGGCTTGATCTCAACAGCAACTTGAAACTGGGTGTGCCCAAAAGGTACTCCAAAAGAAGCCCTTTCTGGTCTGAAGAGAAGGAAAAGGGGCCCCTAAGAGTATGAATGAATGGGGAAAATCTTCTCTGTTGTTGTTTTCTCCCACCCCCAATTCCCAGGAAATCCTATTGTAGTATGGCAGTGACAGCCCGATAGGCACCTAAAACCCTGAGGAAGGGGAATCCTCCACGACTAGAGGAGCTCTGGTCCTAAGAACATGGAGGTGGGAGGAGAATCCTGTTTCATTTTTCTATCTCTGTTTTCCTGCTGCTTGGCTCTAGAGGCAGACACATTTGCAGGAAGTATATTGCAAAGTAGGAAAACAAAAGCCCAGCTTTCTTGCAAAAAGATCAGGAATATAGGGGCTTCTGGAACGATAAAGTGTCTGGAAGAATTCAGAGAGGAAGAAATTCAAGAAAATGATCCCAAAAAGTGTATAAACTCCAGGACTTACCCCAAACTGTGCATGGGTGGATCTGAGCCTAAACAGGGTAGAAAGTCTTTGAGAACTGAACTATGGAATAGAACATTTTACAGGTCCCAGACTAGCCACTGAGTGATCTAAATTATCCAAATAGCACTGAAAACACCTTGAAAACTGAAATGACCTAAGCCCCTGAAGGCCAGTAAGAACTTGTAGTCTAAATTGGATCAACTTCTTAAAAAATGTAATAGCCATCATTCTCCACAGCAACTAAACAAGGTCCAGAGTCTCATAACATAGTATTCAAAATGTCCAAGATATTATTCAAAATGACTTAACATACAAACAACTATGAAAATCTCAGTAATGTTTAAGGGAAAGGACAACCAACAGATCTCAACACCAAGGTAACATGGTAGTTGAAATTATCAGACTTTAAAGCAGCTCTTATAACCAGACTCTAAGAAGTACTCTTGAACTGAATGGAAAATAACAGCAGGGAGATATAGTTGACACTTGAATAACACAGTTTTGAAGTGTGCGGGTCCACTTACATGTGGATTTTTTTTTGATAACTACAGTACAGTGCTGTAAATGTATTTTCTCTTCCTTATGATTTTCTTAACATTTTTTTTCTCTAGTTTGCTTATTGTAAGAATAAAGTATGTAATACATACAACATGAACAAGAAGTGATAACTGACTGCTTATGTTAGTAAGGTTTCTGGTCAACAATAGGCTATTGGTAAATTTTATGGGAATCAAAAGTTATGTGTGGATTTTGACTGTGTGTGAAGTTAGCACTCTTAACCCCTCTGTTGTTCAAGGGTTAAATATAGATGAAAAAAAAGAATGAAATTGATATATTAGAACTGAAAAATATAATAACTGAAATAAAAAATTCACTGGTAAGTTTTAATTACAACATAAGATTACTGAGGAAAGAATCAGTAAACTAAATAGCTCAAAAGAAATGATCCAGTCTGAAGAACAGAGAAACAATAATACAGTAAAACCTTGGCTTGCTAGCATAATTCATTCTGGAAACATGCTTGTAATCCAAAGCACTCATATATCAAAGTGAATTTCAAGAACCATTGGCTCAGTTGTGATCATGCAATGTTCAGCATCACACACTGCTTGTATTGGAAGACATCACTTGTTTATCAAGTTAAAATTTATTAGAAATGTTTGTTCATCTTGTGGAACACTCGCAGAACAAGTTACTCATAAACCAAGGTTTTACTGTATTGGAAAAAATGAACAGAGCCTCAGGGACCTATAGGACAACAATAAACATCTAACATTCTGCCATCAGAGATGCAGGAACAGAAGAGAAAGTGTGGTGGAGAACAATATCAACAAATTTCTTGGAGGAAGAGTTAAGATGGCAGAGTAGTAAGGGGACTTGTCTGTCCCTCAAACACAGCGAGATCAACATCAAACCATTTTGAACACCTAGGAAATCAGTCTGAGGATTAACAGAATAGTCTGAATAATTCGAAGGAAAGAACACAGCAGGTACATAGTGCAGAGAGGGGAACTGGGGAAGTGAAGAGCTGCAGTGCCCCAGAGGGGAGGGGGCTGTTTTCATGGAGAGGAAAAGAGAGGGGGAGAGAGAGCAGTGCACTGGGTTTGCACAAGAAAGCACTCCCTCTGAAAGCAACTAGAGAGAAAGAGTGAAAACACGAACTGGGGACTGCACAAAACAACTGTTCCCCAAAACCACTGACAAGAGAAAAAGGAGAGAGTTTCAATACTGCCAGTTTTTTATAAACATTAGAGCACTGAATCTGAAGTTTCAGAGGTCAGCACCTGGCGGTGCTCTGGTGAGGAAGCAGGGCAGAGCCCTGGGAGCAGGCAGCAAGGTCTGAGGATCCCCTGGATCATGTGGGGAGAAGATGTTCCCTTCCTTGGAGTGCATTTGGTAGGGGTTATATGGCCTATCCACAGGTAGAAGATCCAGTAGGCACCATCAAGCCACCATGGCACCCATACAGGAACAAAGGATGACAGCTAAGGGCAGCAAATCCTGGTGCCAGCTCTGTGTTGTGAGTTACCATAAACTCTGAACTTCTGCCATTCTGCAGTGGGATGACTATTTCCTGGGACAAGCTGGCCCCAGCTACAGCACAGTGAGACCCTCCCCCAGAAGATCACTGCAGGTCTGAACCATGGGAGTCTCTGATGTGTGGTTTTGGAACACAACTGCACCTGAGATAAAACTCTGGAGAGAGGTGCCGCCTGGTAGGCAGACAGCTCAGACACAGACAGGAGGAAGGCAGAGAGCTGACAGAAGCAGGGGGCACAGGATGGGTGACTGATCCGTGTGTCTGTGAGAGTGCGAGCTTCTCACTTCAGAGACTAGAGAGCAGGGTGAAGCCATTTACACCATTAGCCCATCAACACCGATTGACTCCAGTGAGCAAAACAGTGCCACTAAGTGGAGAACAGGGCTGTTATACCAAGCCTTGCATCCCTGTTGCCTCCAGGTCCAACTCCACTAGGGTAAGTGGGCCTTGGAATCAGATCAGCAGACCCCTCCCCCAGAGGACCAGTACAAATCCCTTCTGGGAGCTTAGCCTACTGATCATAGAGTGCTGCAAAGATTCAGCTCTAGAGGAAAATGGATCTAGCTTCATTTGGGTTTTTCTGTTTGTTGGTTTGTTCACTTTTTTGTTGTTTTGTTTTTGTTTTTGTTGTTGTTTTTCTTTTCTTTTGTATCTTGGACACAAAAAGAGCAAAATTTTTTATTTTATCTTATTATTTTTTATTTTTTAATTTTAATTTTTTTCTTTTTTTTAATCGAGCTTCTCTTAACAAGCAGACCAAAACACACCTAAGATCCAGCTTCCTTTATTTGATATTTTAAAATTTTAAATTTTTATTTCATTCTATTATTACTATTATTGTTGTTGTTGTTTTCTTCCTCCAAAATGACAAGAAGGAGGAATTCACCTCAAAAGAAAAAAAACAGAAGAAATGACAGCCAGGGATTTAATCAATGCAGAATTAAGTAAGTGTCTGAACTAGAATTTAAAACAATGATTATAAGGATACTAGGTAGGCTTGAAGAAAGCATAGAAGACACAAGATAATCCCTTTCTGCAGAGATAAAAGAAGTAAAATCTAGTCAGACTGAAGTTAAAATTGCTATAACCAAGACGCAAACCCAAATGGAGGCCATAAAAATGAGGATGGATGATGAGGCAGAGGAGCAAAATAGTGATATAGAAGATAAAGTTATGGAAAATAATGAAACTGAAAAGAAGAGGGAAACAAAAGTGAGAGATCCTGAAGGCAGACTTAGGGAACTCAGCAATTTATTAAAATATAATAATATTTATAACCTAGGAGTCCCAGAAGATGAAGAGAGAGAAAAAGGGGCAGAAGGTTTATGTGAGCAAATTATAGATGAAAACTTCCCTATTCTGGGAAAGGACACAGATATAAAATCCAAGAAACACAGAGAACTCCCATCAAATTCAATAAAAGCCAGCCATCACCAAGACATGTCATAATCAAATTCACAAAAAACACAAACAAGGAAAGAATACTGAATGCACCAAGGGGAAAAAAAGTCCTTAACCTAAAGGAAAGACATATCAGGTTCATAGTAGAACTGTCCACAGAAACTTGACAGGCCAGAAAGGACTGGCGAGATATATTCAACATGCTAAATAGGAAAAATATGCAGCCAAGAATACTCTATCCAGCAAGGCTGTCATTCAAAATAGAAGGAGAGATAAAGAGTTTCCCCAACAAACAAAAACTACAGGAGTCAGCCCTACAAGAAATTTTGAGGACTCTTTGAGTGGAGAAAACAAAAGACCAAAAGCAACAAACACTAGGAAGGACCAGAGCGCGTCACCAGAAACCAACACTACAGGCAACACAATGTCACTAAATTCATATATTTCAATAATCACTCTGAATGTAAATGGACAAAATATTTCAATCAAAAGACAAAGGGCATCAGAATGAATAAAAAACAAGATTCATGTATATGCTGCCTATGACTCATTTTAGACCTAAAGACACCTGCAGATTGAAAGTGAGGGGATGGAGAACCCTCTAACATGCTAATGGACGTCAAAAGAAAACTAGAGTAGCCATACTTACATCAGACAAATTAGATTTTAAAACAGACTGTAACAAGAGATGAAGAAGGGCATTATATCATAATAATGGGGTCTATCCACCAAGAAGATATATCAATTATATTTATGCCCCCAGCTTGAAAGCACCCAAATATATAAATCAATTAATCACAAACATAAAGAAACTCATTGATAATAATACAATAATAGTAGGGGACTTTAACACCCCACTTACAGTTATGGCATCTAAGCAGAAAACCACAGGACATACCTCCTCATAAGGAAACAATGGCTTTGAATGACACACTGGACCATATGCACTTTGCAGATATATTCAGAATATTTCATCCTAAAACAGCAGAATACACATTCTTTTTGAGTACACATGGAACATTCTCCAGGACAGATCACATACTGGGTCACAAGTCAGCCTTCAACAAATACAAAAAGATTGAGATCATGCCATGCATATTTTCAGATCACAACACTATGAAACATATAGTCAACCACAAGAAAAAGTTTGGAAGACCTTCAAGTACATGGAGGTAAAAGGATATTCTATTAAAGAATGAATAGGTTGACCAGGAAATAGAAGAAATTAAAAAAATACAGGAAGCAGGGATGCCTGAGTGGCTCAGTTAAGTGTCTGACTTTGGATTTGGGCTCAGGTCATGATCTCACAGTTCATGAGATAGAGCCCCGCGTAGTGCTCTGCGTTGACAGTGGAGCCTGCTTGGGATTCTCTCTCTCTCTCTCTCTCTCTCTCTCTTTCTCTCTCTCTCTCTCGCTTTCTGCCCCTCCTCTTCTCATGCTCTCTCCCTCTCTCAAAATAAATAAATATTTAAAAAAATACATGGAAGCAAATAAAAATGAAACCATGACAGTCCAAAACCTTTGGGATGCAGCAAAGGGAGTCCTAAGAGGGAAGTATATTGTAATTTAGGCTTACCTCAAGAAGCAAGAAAGGTCCCAAATACACAACCTAACCTTACACCTAAAGGAGATAGAAAAGGAAGCAAATAAAGTAAAGCCAACAGAAGAAGGGGAATAATAAAGATTAGAGCAGAAATAACTTTTACAGAAACAAACAAAAAACCCAGTAGAACAGATCAATGAAACTAAGAGCTAGTTCTTTGAGAGAATTAACAAAAATGATAACCCCCTAGCCAGACTGATCAAAAAGAAAGAGGAAGGACCCAAATAGATAAAATTACAAATGAAAGAGGATATATCACAATCAATACCACAGAAATACAAACAATTATGAGAATACTATGAAAAATTATATGCCAACAAACTGCAGGCAATCTGGAAGAAATGGATGAATTCCTAGAAACTCACAAACTACCAAAACTGAAACAGGAAGAAATAGAAAATTTCAACAGACCCTTAACCATCAAAGAAATTGAACCAGTAATAAAAAATCTCCCACCAAACAGAGTCCTGGGCCAGATGGTTTCCCAGGGGAATTCTACCAGACATTTAAAGAAGAGTTAATACATATTCTTCTCAAACTGTTCCAAAAAATAGAAATGGAAGGAAAACTTCCAAACTGATTTTATTGAGGCCAGCATTACTTTGATTCCAAAACAAAGACCCCACTCAAAGGAGAATTACAGGCCAATATCCCTGATAATATGGATGCAAAAATTCTCAACAAGATACTAACAAATCGAATTTAATAGTACATTAGAGTATTCACCATGATCAAGTGGGATTTATTCCTGAGCTGCAGGGCTGATTCAATATTTGCAAATAAATCATCATGATACACTATATTATAAGAGAAATGATAAGAACCATATGGTCTTGTCAATAGATGCAGAAAAAGCATTTGATAAAATACAACATTCATTCTTGATAAAAACCCTCAACAAAGTAGGCATACATGGGACATACCTTAACATCATTAAGGCTGTATATAAGAGATCCACAGCTAATATCATCCTCAAAGGGGAAAAATTGAGAACCATTTCTCTACAGTTAGGAACAAGACAAGGATGTCCACTCTCATCATTACTATTTAAAATAGTACTGGAAGTCTTAGCCTCAGCTAAGGGGTTCAGAAAACAAAACGCTGAATACAGAACCCCTACAGAACTTTGGTGTTCTGAATAGAAAACCCAGAAATGGACCCACAACTGTATGGTCAACTCATCTTCAACTAAGCAGGAAAGAATATCCAGTGGCATAAAGACAGTCTCTTCAGCAAAAGGTGTTGGGAAAAACTGGACAGCAATATGCAGAAGAATGAAACTGCACCACTTTCTTACACATACATAAAAATAAATTCAAAATGGATAAAAGACCTAAATGTGAGACAGGAAACCATCAAAATCCTAGAGGAGAACCCAGGCAGCAACCTCTTTGATCTCACCTGGAGCAACTTCTTACTAGACACACTGCCAAAGGCAAAGGAAACAAAAGCAAACATCAACTATTGGAATTTCATCAAGAAAAAAAGCTTCTGCACAGTGAAGGAAACAATCAACAAAACTAAAATACAGCCTAGGAATGGGAGAAGACATTTGCAAATGACATATCTGATAAAGGTTTAGTATCCAAAATCTATAAAGAACTTATTAAACTCAACAGCCAAAAAACAAATAAGCCAGTTAAGAAATGGACAGAAGACATCCATAGATACTTATCCAAAGAAGACATCCATATGGCTAACAGACATATGAAAAAAATGCTCACCATCACTCATCATCAGGGAAATACAAATCAAAACCATGATGAAATAACCACCTCACACCTGTCAGAATGGCTAAAATTAACAACATAAGAAACAACAGGTATTGGCAAGGATGCAGAGAAAGAGGAACACTCCTGCATTGTTGGTGTAAATGCTAATTGGTGCAGCCACTGTGGAGAACAATATGGAGGTTCTTCAAGAAACTAAAAATAGAACTACCCTACCATCCAACAATTGCACTACTAGGTATTTGCCCAAAGGACACAGAAATACAGATTCAAAGGGGTACATGCACTCCAGTGTATATATCACTATTATCAACAATAGCCAAACTATGGAGAAACCCTAAATGTCCAAATGGATAAAGAAGACGTGGTATATATATATATATATATACACACACACACACACACACACACACACACACACACACACACAATGGGATATTACTCAGCCATCAAAAAGAATGAAATCTTTCCATTTGCAGTGACATGGATGGGGCTAGAATGTATTATGCTAAGTGAAATAAGTCAATCAGAGAAAGACAAATACTATATGATTTCACTCATTTGTGGAATTTAAGAAACAAAACAGATAAACATATGGGAAAGTGGGGGGAAGAGAGGAAAACAAACCACAAGAGACTCTTAATTATAGAGCACAAAATATGGGTTGATGGAGGGAGGTGGATAGGCAGTGATATAGATGGGTACTAAGGAGGGCACTTGTGATGAGCACTAGGTGTTGTACGTAAGTGGTGAATCACTGAATTCTACTCCTAAACCAATATTGCACTGTATGTTAGCTAACTAAAATTTAAATTTAAAAAAATGAGGAAGAAAAAAAAAGAAATTTCTGAAAACATTCTAAATGTGATGAAAAAAAACCCCTTAGCTTACAGTACAAGAAACTCAGCAAACTTCAAACAGGAAAACCCAAGAATATCAATGCCCAACACATCATAACTGAACTACTGAAGACAAGAGACAATGAAAAAAATCTTGAAGGCAGCCAGAAACTAACAACAAATCATATATATATAAGGGAACAATCATTCAAATGACTACACATTTTTCATGGAGGCCAGAAAGAAGTGGAACAGTATTTTTTAAATGCTACACCAACTGTCAACCCAGAATTCTATATCCAACAAAAAAATACTTTAGGGAAGAAAGTGAAATAAATACATTCTTAGATGAAGCAAACTAAGAAAATTTGTCACTACCAGACCTATGCTAAAGAAATTTTAAAGCCCTTCAAACTAAAGGGAAATGATACTAGAGAGAAACTTCAAAAGTCAGGAATTAAAGGAAGAGCAATAGAAATAGTAAATATATAGGTAAGTATAATAGATATTTTTCTCTAAGTTCTTTAAAGTATGTTTGACTTAAAAGCAAAAATTACAATATTTTCTGATAGGGTTTTCGATATATGCAGATGACCTATGACAACTACAGCATTAAGGGGGTATATTAAAGAGACCTATATGGTGGAAGGTTTTCTTTTTTCTTTTTTTTCTGAGGTAGGCTCCACATCCAATGTGGGGCTTGAACTCACAACCCTGAGATCAAGAATTTTATGCTCTATTGACTGAGACACCCACGTGCCCCTTGATGGAAGATTTTAGACATCTCTCTTGGTGTAGTAAAATACCAAGTATAAGTGAACTATGAAAAGTTAAGGATGTATATTAATTCCTAGCCTGGCTATTAAGAAAAAAATCCACATAACAATATACAGTTAAAGAAAATAACATATAAGTTAAAATTGAAAATTTAAAAAATAATCCAAAGACAGTAAAAGGAAACAGAGCAATGAATCAGAGGAACAAGCGGAGAACACTGTAGATCTTAATCCCAAACACATCAATAATTACATTAAATTGAAATACGAACATATAATTACAGAGATTTTCAAAATGGATTAATGAAAAAAAAGACCCTGACCATATGCTATCATAAGAAATCCACTTTCAAAATGATGAAGGTGGGTAAAAAGTAAAAGGATGGAAAAACATATGCTACACAAACACTAATCAAAAGAAAACACTAATATCAGACACAACAGACTTCAGAGCAAGGAAAATTACCAGGTATACAGGAGGACACTACATACATAACAAGAGGGTGAATTCACCAAATAGGCAGGACAACCCTAAATATGTATGCATCTAACCACAGACCTTCAAAATATATGAGAAATAGAAATGCCACAATTATGGTTGGATACTTTAACACTTCTACTGCCGTGAAAAAGTAAAAGAAACAGCAAGTGAACAGATGAAGGGAACAACACCATCCACCAAATAGAACTGACAATTACAGAACGGTCCACCCAACAATTTCAGAATATGCGTTGTTTTCAAGTGCACACAGAATATTCACTGAAAGACTATATCCTTGCTGATAATGATAATAACAATGGTAACAACAACAACGTAAGTTTAAAAGGATTGAAATCATACAGAATATGCTTCTCCATAATGGAATTACACTAGAAATCAGTGATAGAAAGTTAGAGAGTCTCTACTTAGAAATTAAGCAACACACTTCAAAATAATCCATGGTAGTCCAGTGACCACACTTTGAGAACTGTAATCCAGTTTTCCAATTCCTTCAACATATGCTTTTTTAATTCCTAATGTTCTGATTCTTTCAAGTTACACTGTAGTATTCTTTTTGTGTTTACTAGTAGAAACTATCAGACCATTATTTGACTCAACTAGTACATAATCCCCACTTCCCATTAAATTATCAGGACTCTCTCTTAGGCCCCCAAACCTGTTAAAATCAGAGAATTTCAGACTTAGAATTCTCTAGAAATCTACTTTAGTCCTGGTTAAGGGGGCAATGGACCCCACACATGTATTTGTGTAGGTCCAATTACACCTGATTTTTAAAAATAGTCATATAAACTGGTGACACTATATCATTTTTCCAAAACTTTCTGTCAAGCCATCTTTCACATGGATTACTAAAACATTCTCCTAAATCTTCTCTCCTTCCTGTACACCATATTTGTCATGCCACTCCCTGTTTAAGCCCTAAAAGCCTGCCATTTCTTATAGGATTAAGTCAAGATTGACTGATGGGGGGCCAACTTTTTCACATTTTGTCTTCTAGCCACTGTGGCAACCACTATTATCTGCCTCTCTACCACCAAGAACCAACCACTCACTACTGCCTGATACTCCATGAATTCCATACTACCATGTCCTTAAAAAATTATAGAGGTATAATTGACACATAACATTATATTGATTTCAGGTATACAACATAATTATTTGATATTTATGTATATTGCAAAGTGATCACCACATAAACCTAATTACCACCTGTCCCCATACAAAGATAATTTTAGAATTAGCTCTTTTGACAAATTTTGAGCATATGCTATGATATTATTGATTATAGTCACCATGCTGTATATTATGTCCCCATGACTTATTTATTTTATAATGGGAAGTTTGCACCTCTTGACCCTTTTCACCTGTTTTGCCCACTCTCCATTCCTTCCCTTCTGCAGCCACCATTGTGTTCTCTGTGTCTATGAGTTTTGTTTTGTTTTTTAGATTCCACATATAAGCAAATTTATCCAGTATTTATCTTTCTCTGTCTGACTTAATTTGCTTAGCATAATTCCCTAGAGGTCCATCCATGTTGTCACAAATGGTAAGATGTCATTTTCTTTTATGGATGAGTAATAGTCCACTGTGTATTTATATCTAGCTTTGTTCTTTCTCAAGATAGCTTTGGCTATTCTTCTGTGGTTTCATACAAATTTTAGGATTTGTTTTGTTCTAGTTCTGTGAAAAATACTATTGATATATGCACCCCTATGTTTATTGCAGTGTTACTTATAATAGCCGTAATATGGAAACAACCCAAGTGTCCGTTGGTAGATGAATAGATAGTGAAGACATACAATGGAATATTATTCAGCCATAAAAAAGAATGAAATCTTGCCATTCATGACAACATGGATGAACTAGGGATTTATGCTAAATAATCAGTCAGGAGAAAGACAAATATATGATTTCACTTATATGTAGAATCTAAAAAGCAACACAAATAAAGAGAAACAGATTCATAAATATAGAGAAAAAAACTAGTGGTTGCCAGAGGGGAAGGGAGTGGGGGAATAGATGAAATAAAATAAGGGGATTAAGAGGTAAAAGCTTCTAGTTATAAAATAAATAAGCCACAGGGATAAAAAGTACAACATAGGGAATACTGTTGTAGGGAATAATATTGTAAATAACTTTGTATGGTGACAGACAGTAGCTAACTTACTGTGGTGAGCATTTTGTTATGTAATTATCAAATCACTATGTGATCCACCTGAAACTAATATGTTTTATACCAACTGTACCTCAGTTAAAAAAAAACATATTGTACTGGCATAAGAACAAACACAGATCAATTGAACAGAATAGATGGCCCAGAAGTAATCCCATGCATGTATGGTCAATAAATTTATGATAAAGCAGGCAAGAATGCATAATAGGGAAAGGATAGTCTCTTCAGTAAATGGTGCTGTGAAACATGGACAGCTATATGGAAAATGAAACTAGACCACTATCTTATACCATATACAAAAATTAACTCAAAATGGATTAAAGACCTAACTCTAATGCATGAAATCATAAGTCTCCTAAAAGAAAACATAGGTAGTAATCTCTTGGACATCAACCTTAGAAGTACTTTTCTATGTTTCCCCAGGCAGGAAACAAAAGCAAAAATAAACAATTGGGCTACATAAAACTGAAAAGCTTTTGCATAGTAAAGGAAACCATTAATAAAATGAAAATTCAGCCTACTGAATAGAAGAAAGTAGGGGCATCTGGGTGGCTCAGTCAGTTAAATGTCTGGCTCTTGATTTTGGCTCAGGTCATGATCTCATGTTCATGAGATTGAGCCCCACATCAGGTTCTGTGCTGACAGTGCAGAGCCTATTTAGGATTCTCTCTCTTTCCCTCATTCTTCCCTTTCCCTGTTCACACACTCTCTAAAACAAACAAACAAACAAACAAACAAACAAATAAATGTATTTGCCAATGGTATATCTGATAAGGGGTTAATATACAAAATATAAAAAACTCCTACAATTCAACACCAAGTAAATACATAATCCAATTAAAAATTGGCAGAGGAATAGGCATTTTTCTAAAGAGTGCTTACAGATGGATGGCCAACAGACACATGAAAAGGTGCTCAACATTACCAATAATCAGAGAAATGCAATCAAAACCACAGTGAGCTTTAACCTCACACCAGTCATAATGGTTAGTATCAAAAAGACAAAAAATAAAAAGTTTTGGCAAGGATGTGGAGAAAGGAGAACCCAGTCACTGTTGGTGGGAATGTAAATTGGTGCAGCTACTATGGAGAACAGTATGGAGGTTTCTCAAAAAAACTAAAATACCATACTATTTTGATTACTATAGCTTTGTAATATAGTTTGAAATCAGGGAGCATGATGTCTCCAGCTTTGTTCTTCTTTCTCAAGATTGTTTTGGCTATTTGGGATATTTTGTGGTTCCATACAAATTTCAGGATTGTTCATTCTCTTTCTGTGAAAAATGCCATTGTAATTTTGATACAGATTACACTGAATCTGTAGATTGCTTTGGGTAATATGCACATTTGAACAATATTAATTCTTCCAATCCATAGGCATGGTATATCTTTCTATTTGTGTCTTCTTCAATGTTTTTCTTTAATGTCTTATAATTAAGTGTACAGTGTAATTTAACCATGGAGGTCTTTGATTCCTAGGGATTGTATTATTATTTTTTTTAATTTTTAAAATGTTTTATTTTATTTTTGAGAGAGAGAGAGAGCAGGGGAGGGGCCGAGAGAGAAGGAGACACAGAATCTAAAGCAGGCTCCAGGCTCTGAGCTGTCAGCACAGAGCCTGAAACAGGGCTGAACCCATAAACCATGACATCATGACCTGAGCTGAAGTTGGACCCTTAACCTACTGAGCTACCCAGGTCCCCCAGAATGTATTCTTTATGATGCAATTGTAAATGGCATTGTTTTCTCAATTTATCTTTTTTAAAAATATTTTTTCTAATGCCCTTTATTAAAAAAAATGTTTATTTATTTACTTTTGAGAGAGAGACAGACAGACAGACAGACAGAGAATCCCAAGCAGGCTCCGTGCTGTCACCACAGAGCCTGATGTGTAGCTTGAATTCATGAACTGTGAGATTGTGACCTGAGCCACAATCAAGAATCAAATCCTTAACTGACTGAGCCACCCAGAAACCCCTTAATTTCTCTTTCTGATTGTTTGTTATAAGTATATAGAATGCAATCAATTTTTTTTGTATATTGATATTGTACTCTGCAACTTTACTGAATTCATTTATTAGTTCTAACAGTTTTTTTGGTGGAGTCTTTAGGGCTTTCCATACAAGTTATATCATGTTGCCTGAAAATAATGACAGTTTTACTTTTTCCTTTCTGATTTATATGTTTTCTATTTCTTTCTCTTGCTTAATTCCTCTGGCTAGGACTTCCAGTACTAAGGTGAATAAAAGTAGTGACAGTGGCTATCCTAGTCTTATTGCTGATCTTTCCTAAGATCACTACTGAGTATGTTAGCTATGGGCTTGTCCTAAATGGCCTCTATTATGGTGAGTCATGTTCCTTCTATACCCACTTTGTTGAGAGAATTCTATCATGAATGGATACTGAATTTTGTCAAATCATTTTTCTGCATGTGTTGGGATGATCACATGATTCTATCCATTTTGTTGATATGGTGTACTGCATTGGTTTACAGATTTTGAACCATCCACACATTCTTGGAATAACTGATCATGATGTATGATCCTTTTATTGTCTTGTAGTATTTGGCTTGCTTCAGAATTTTTTTGAAGATTTTTACATCTTTGTTCATTAGAGATATTGGCATGTAATTTTCTTTTTTGTGGTGTCTTTGGATTTGGGATCAGGGTACTGCGGCTTTGTAAAATGAGTTTTGGAAGTGTTGCTTTCTCTTTAATTCTTTGGAAGACTTTGAGAAAGATAGGTATTAAGTCTTCTTTGAATGTTTAGTGGAATTCACCAGTGAAGCTATCTGGTCATGAATTGTTTGTTGGGAGGGTTTTGATTACTATTTAATCTCCTTAATCTCCTTTAATCAGTCTATTCAAATTTTCTATTTCTTCATGATTCAGTCTTGGAAGTCTGTATGTTTCTAGGAATTTATTTCTCAGGTTGTCCAATTTGTTGGTGTATAATTGTTCTTAGTAGTCTCTTACAGTCCTTGTATTTCTGTGGTATCAGTTGTAACTTCTCTTTCATTTCACTTATTTATTTGAGTCCCCTCTCTTATCCCTTTTTTTCTCGGTGAGCCTGGCTAAAGGTTTGTCAGTTTTGTTTATCTATTCAGAGAATTATCTCTCAGTTTCATTGATATTTTTTAAGATTATTATTTATTTTGAGAGAGAGAGAGAGAGAGAGAGAGCGCGTGCACACAAGCAGGGGAGGGGCAGAGAGAGAGGGAGAGAGAAAGAATCCCAAGTGGGCTCCACACCGTCAGCGCACAGCCCAATGTGGGGCTTGAACTTAGGAACTGTGAGATCATGACCTGAGCTGAAATCAAGAGTCGGATGCTTAATCAATTGAGCCACCCAGGCACCCCTTACTGATCTTTCCTTGTTGTCTTTTAGTCTCTATTTATTTCTGCTCTGATCTTTATTATTTCCTTCCTCCTAGTAATTTTGTTCTATTTGTTCTTTTCCTAGTTCCTTTAGGTATATGGTTTAGTTATTCATTTGAGATTATTCTTGTTTTCGAGATAGGCCTGTATTGCTATGAAGTTCTCTCTTAGAACTGCTTTTGCTTTGTCCCTTAGATTCTATAAAGTTGTGTTTCCATTTTTATTTGTCTTGAGATAGTTTTTGATCTCTCTTTTGATTTCTTCATTAACCCATGTTGTTTAGTCACTGCACATTTGTCATATTTTCAGTTTTCTTCTTTGAATTGATTTCTAGTTTCCTATCATTGTGGTCATAAAAGATGCCTGATATGATTTAATTATTCTTAAACTTGTTAAGACTTGTTTTGTGGCCTAACATGTGATCTATCCTGGAAAATGTTCCATCTATACTTGAGAAAACTGTGTATTCTGCTGCTTTTGGATGGAATGTTCTGTATATATTGGTTAAGTCAATCTTGTCCAATGTGTTGTTAAAAGCCAATGTATCTTTATTGAGTTTGTTCAAGATGACCTATCCATTGATGTAAAGTGGGGTTTTAAAGTCCCCAACCTTTATTTTATTGCTGTCAGTTTCTCCCTTTAGGTCTGTTAGTATTTGCTTTATATATTTTGGTACCACTGTGTTGGGTGTATATGTATTTATAAATGTTATGTCTTCTTGCTGGATTGATCCCTTCATTATTATGTAATGCCCTTATTTGTCTTTCATTACAGCTTTTTTGTTGTTATTCTTTCAAAGTCTATTTTATCTGATATGAGTATAGCTACATCAGCTTTCTTTTGCTTCCCATTTGCTTTATGTATCTTTAGGTCTGAAGTGAGTCTCTTGTAGGTAGCATATAGATGACTGTTGTTTTTAATCCACTCAGCCTCTATGTCTTTTGATTGGAGAATTTAGTCCATTTAAATTTAAAGTTATTATTGATAGGTATGCCATTTTGTTGTTTTCTAGCGGCTTTTATAGTTCTATGTATCTTTCTTCTTCTCCTGCTCTCTTCCCTTGTGCTTTGATGATTTTCTTTAGTGTTGTATAGACTCCTCATTATCTTTCATGTATCTATGATAGGGTTTTGCTCTGTGGAACCATGAAGTTCACATGAACCATGAAGTTCACATATAATACTATATATATATACATATATATATACATACGTGTATATATATATATATGTATATATATATGTTAGACTATATATATATATACATAGTAGGCTATATATATATACACATACATATATACAGTCTATATATATATATATAGTATAGTATATATATAGTATAGTATATATATATAGTATATATATATATAGTATATATATATATAGTATATATATAGTATATATATATATATACTATAGTATATATATAGTATATATACTATATATATATACTATATATATACTATAGTATATATATATATATATAGACTGTATATATGTATGTGTATACACACATATATATATATATACTATATATATACTATACTATATATATATATATAGACTGTATATATGTATGTGTATACACACACACACACACACACACACACACACACATATATATAGTCTATTTTAAGTTTATAGCAATTTAAGTTTGAATGCATTGTGAAAGCACATTTTTACTTCCCTTCAGCATTTTTTTTTTGATATCTCATTTTACATCTTTTTGTGTATCCCTTAACTAAGTTTTGTAGTTATGGTTAATTTTACTACTTTTGTCTTTTAACCTTCATACTAGCTTTATAACTGGTTAATCTACTACCTCTACTGTGCATTTAAATTTATTGTTGTGATTTTTACTTTCATATATTTTCTAGTTACTAATTAGTGCCTTTTCTTTTCATCTCAAAGAAGTCGCCTTTACCCTTCTTGTAAGGCCAGTTTAGTAGTGATGGACTTAATTACCTTTTGTTTGTTGAAAACTTTATTTCTCCTTCAATTCTGAATGATAATCTTGCTGAGTAGAGTAGTCTTGGTTGAAAGTTTCCCGACACCCCCCCCCCCCCCCCCCCCGCCCCGAGCTTTGACTGTATAATACCACTCTCTTTCAAACTGCAAAGTTCCTGCTGAGACATCTGGTGATAGCCTTCTGGGGATTCCCTTGCATGTAACAAGTTGTTTTTCTCTTGCTGCCATTAATATTCTCTCTTTTGACGTTTTAATCATAATGTGTCTTGGGTAGATCTCTTTGGATTCACCTTGTTGGGAGCTTTCTGAACTTCCTGGATCTGGCTGTCTGTTTCCTTTCCCAGATTAGGGAAGTTTTCAGCAATGTTTTCTTCAGATAATTTTTCTACTCCTTTCTCTCTCTCTCTTCTCCTTCTGAGACCCTTATAATGTGAATGTTATCCCACTTGATTTTGTTCCACAGATCCCCTACACTATCTTCACTTTTTAAAATCTTTTTTTTTCCTGCTCTGTTTGGGTGAGTTCCACTGCTCTGTCTTCTAGATCATTGATTCTTTCTTCAGATTCATTTAGTCTGCTGTTGAACCCCTCTAGTGTATTTTTCAGTTCAGTTATTGTATTCTTCAGCTCTGTGACTTCTGTTTAAAGAATATACTTTGTTTAAAGAATATACTTTCTTATATTTTTCTATCTCTTTAACTTCTCATTGTGTTCATCCATTCTTGCCCCAAGTTTGGTATCTTTATGATCATTACTTTCAATTATTTATCAGAGAGATTACTTATAATATTTGAGGTTTTATCCTACCATTTTGCTTGGAACATATTCTTCTGTTTCCTCATTTTGCTTGACTGTCTTGTGTTTGTTTCTATGAATTATGAAAAAGAGCTACTCTAAAGTCTTGAAGGAGTGGTTTTGTGGAAGTGATAAAATGTGGCTTTGTGGAAGTGATGAATGTCTTTCAAACATTTTTGGTTGTCTAAGCTGCTTGATTTATTCTTGATAGTTCCTCATTGTTGAGAGTACACCAAGACCTGTCATGATCCAAGGAGAAAGATCTGAGCACCTAGTTTCAGGCTTATTGGAAGTCTGACTCTCAGGCAGTAGCTTTCAAAGTATGCAAATATATCCAGTCCTGGGGGGCTATAATCATGTACCCTGCTGGCCTCTAGAGTCCTACTTGTGCCCTGCTCCTAAGATTAGCAAATGGATCCCCTTCATATGTAGTAAAAGTGGTTTTCAAACTGCTGATTTTACATTGGTTTCTGGGGCAAGTGAGACTACATATAAGTCCTTTAAAAGGAGTATCTCAGTTTCCTACAGTCCTTTGGGTCCCTTGGATGTAAGCCCCATTAGTTTTCTAAGCCAGACATTTTTGGGGCTCATCTCTCTGGTGCAGGTCCCAAGGGTTGGGATGCTTGATGTGGGGCACAAACCCCTCCCTCCTCTGAGAGAAACTCTGGACTTGAGAGATCCCTCCCTATTGGGTGTCACTGCTTCTGGAGTGGGGTTTTTGGAGAGACTATGTCTCTGCCTCTCCTACTCATCTCCATGTGGTCTTTTTATCCATTGTTGTGGAGAAACATTTCAGCTAGTTTCCAGTTCTTTTTCAGATGGAAGTGTTCCATATGTAGCTGTAGATTTGGTGTGAACAGGAGGAAGTGAGTTCAGTTTCTTCCTACACCACCATCTTGGACCAACTTCCCCTACCATTCCCTTGACTTTGCTTTCTGTGGTGAAAATTTGCTTTCTGTGGTGAAAATTTATCAATTTTTCATGCAAGTATCTCCCTGTCTGCAAGGTATTTCCCATGCTCCCTCCACACAGAATTACCCACATCTCCTTTCTGTTAACAGTATTCTGTTGATATCACTACAGCATCTGTTTTGCAGTATGGTTATTCTATGGTTTGTGTTCAGTGAATTACAACATATATTTTATTATTGTGTTGGCACTTTAGCTACACTATAAGCTCCCTGAGGAAAGAGACTATCTATATCTTTTATCCACATCATATGATTCTGAATCAAGCTCATTATTCAGGAAGGGGCTGATAGAGAAAAATGGGATAGCTTTCATTAAGCAATTTATATGTGTCTGGTATGTACTGCACAGTTCATTCATCATTTCTCATTTAATTCCTACAAGTCAAGATAGAAAGAAGTTAACATCTCCATTTTCCAGATGAGGAAAAAGGTTCAAAGAGGTTAAGCAAAGCTAGATGCCTCAAATCTCCTTATTCTCTGGACCATCATTTTTGAAATAAAACTGTATTTCCATTTCTACTGCTTCATTTCCTCTACTTTCCTCATTTTACTACTCACTCAGTTTGACTTCTGTCTACACTCTATACTCACACTGCTTTACAAAGCTCAATAACTAAGTTCTGACTGAAATCCAGTGAGTCACTTTCAGTGCTTTCTGCTGTATTTGACATTGCTGATCATTCCACTGTTTCTGCTCTATTCCTTTTCCTTCTCTCTTGGCTTTCCTTCCTTTGTAATGATTCATGTTGGCATTCTGGGTTCTGCCTCCTCCTTTTCTGACAGAATACAAACTTCTCATGGTTCTTTAATCTCCATTTTAGCCCTGACCTGTTCCCTAAGCTTTAGACTCATAATTTCAACACTGATTCCTGAATATATACATTTGAATGAGCCACAGGTACCCCTGAATGAACAAGTACCAAATCAAACTTATTCTTTTTTAAAAATTTATTTTGAGTAGAGGAAGGGCAAAGAGAGAGAAGGAGAAAGAGAATCCCAAGCAAGCCCAGTGCTGTTAGCACAGACATCATGTCAGGCTCAATCCCATGAACCATGAGATCATGACCTGAGCTGAAATTAAGAGTCTGATGCTTAACTGACTGAGACACCCAAGCACCCCTGAACTTAATATTCTACTCCTTTCTCTATATCCCAGTTCCTCTTGTATTTCCTTTCTCAGGGAATGCTGTTACTATTCATCTACACAATTGTTTGGCTGAAACCCAACATTAGCTTCTTCCCTTTTTCATCTCTCACATCCAATACTAACTAAATCTGATAAACTTTTACCTCTCTTTTTTTGCTTATGTATTATTATTTTTCAAATAATTTATTTATTTAGTTAACATATAGTGCAACAATGATTTCAGGAGTAGATTCCTTAATGCCCCTTACCCATTTAGTCCATCCTCCCTTCCACAACCCCTATAGCAACCCTCTGTTCTCTATATTTAAGAGTCTCTTATGTTTTGTTCCCCTCCCTATTTTTATATTATTTTTGCTTCCCTTCCCTTATGTCTATCTGTTTTGTATCTTAAAGTCCTCATATGAGTGAAGTCATATGATATTTAGACTTTTCTTTATTAAATACATCTCCAACCTTCTCCTAGAGAGGATGTAACATCTGGTGGTTGAAACATGGGCCCTGGAGCCAGACTTCTTAGGTTTGAATCATATCCCTGCTATCAGCTAGTTATGTGATCTTGGGCAAACTCCTTGTTTTTTTATGCCTTGATTTTCTTACTAGAAAAATGAGAATAATATTAATACTTGCATCTTATGCCATCTGTAGGAATGAATGTGTTATTTCATTTGAATCAATTAGTGACTATTACATAGAACATGCTTGATAAATACTAGAGCAATTTTTATAATTTTACGTATGCTGGCTACCACTTGACTAATTCAGATCCTCATATCTTATTGTGTCTCCCTCAAATTCATCTTCTACTCTGCTTCCAAGTATCTTATTTTTTAAATAGGATATGCAATTGTCAGCATCAAGTGACTATATTGCTTCCACACTTAAAAGCCACATAGTGGCCAAAGGATAAACTATAAACTCTTCATCTAGAATGCTCTATGTCTTGGCCTTGACCTAATCCTCTGTTCCATCTCCTGCCACTCCCCCTCATACTTTACATACTAGGTAATCTAACTCCTTAAAATTACAAACGTATCTGTGCTAAGGATGTTTTCTCTGCTCTAACAGCCTTTTTGCATTCCTTTCTTTTCTGAGTAACCTACACAGCTTTCAGACTCAGCCCAAGGGACATCTACATTACTAGACTGGTTTCAGCATTCCTCCTGTGACCCACCCCCATCTCCCCTCCCCCATCCTTGCATTCCTCTATTGTAGTATTTTAATTTTTATATCTTCACCACCCAGAACAATGTTAGTGCTCCATACATTATTTTTAAAATTAAATATATGTTGGGGTGCCTGGGTGATTCAGTCAGTTAAACATCTGACTCTTGATTTCAGCTCAGGTCATGATCTCACAGTCATGGGGTTGTGGGATCAAGCTGAGAGTTGGACTCTGCACTGACAGCACATAGCCTGCTTGGGATTCTCTGTCTCCTTCTCTCTCTGCCCCTACCCCACTCACGTGTGCGTGTTCACATCCTCTGTCAAAATAAATAAATAAACATTAAAAATTTTTTTTAAAGAGAGGTACTTCCTTAACTACTACTAATAACATATTAAAATTAAACATATTGAATAAATAAAACTAATTTTCACTTTATTTTTTTAAGTTTATTTATTTATTTTGAAAGAGAGAGAGGGGAAGGGGCTGAGAGAGAGAGAGAGAGAATGAGAGAGAGAGAATCCTAAGTAGGCTCACACTGTCAGTGCAGAGCCTGATGTGGGGCTCAACCTCATGAACCATAAGATCATGACCTGAGCTGAAATCAAGAGTTGGATACTTAACCAACTGAGCCACTCAGGTGTCCCCTAACTTCTACTTCAATCAAGATATTTTCAGTATCTAGCTTCTAGCTCTTTTAAGTAGGTAAAATGTAGTGCCTTGATAAACACTGGACAGCATCCTGTCAGCATGAGTAACAGGTCCAAAACCTTAGTAATTCTGTAAGTTCAGTCTGGTTGTGGGAGGGACAAAAGCAGGGAATGGGACTGCATCCCACAGGAAAAAGATTTTTATTATAAAAATAGTAAATGAGCCACAACTTTCTATCCACACATCCCTATGCTTCCTGCATACTCTCTTCCTGGAGCTGTGGTCTTCCAATTATAGTCAATTCTCACTATTTGTGCTATGCATATTTTACAAAGTCTTTGAAAACATTGAATTGGCAAATACTGAATCCTCATTCCTGGGGGAAATAGGTTCCTGTGAGCCTCTAGTCACACAATTTTTTGTCAACCAAAACACTATTTGCATTACATTGTGTCATTTGTCAACATCCTTGTCAAATAAGCAAGTCTCATTGGCATTGAAAACCCACTCTTCCACATAACCCTTTTCTTGTATAACACTTAGCCAGTGTTTACATTTTTTTCTTGAAGTCCCGTGATCCTAGAACTTGCCTCACCTGTAAGTTTAATGTTTCTTATATGATATAGCCCTTTGAAACAAGTGAGTTGGGCAGCACTAGGTAGATAGGTTTAACATTTTCCTGACCCTAGGTAAGGTGACCATAAATTTCTTTGGTTTCCAGTATTTTTTTTAATTTTTAAAATTATGTTTATTAATTTTGAGAGAGAGAGAGAGAGAGATGGGCAGAAAGAGAGAGGGAGACAGCAGAATCCAAGCAGGCTCTGAGCTATCAGTGCAGAGCCAGATGCGGGGCTCAAACCCACAAGCTGTGAGATCATGACCTGAGCTAAAGTCAGATGCTTAACCGATGAGCCACCCAGGCTCCCCTCCTTGGCTTTCAGTCTTACAACATGCTGCCCACTACACTTTTTCATGGTTCATCATCTCATGAGTCCACATTTTAGCTGCTTTTCCATATTTTCCATAGTTACATCATAACACTACAGCTGTTTACTTTAGCATCTTCCAGAATGACTTCATATACAAATCAGTAAATTTCCTCTTTCTTTTTTCTGAATGTACCATATGATTAATTCATAACATTGAATTCATGGCCACTTGCAATACAACTCATGCCTGAGCAAAGCTTATCCAACACATCTATTTCTTCCGTAAGGCAATCACGGTTCTCTTGTGCTTAGGAATACTAGACATCACTTCAGCACTAGGTGTGGAAGCCATTTTAAGCAGCAAAATCATCAACAATATGCACAAAGATGTCAAAAACATAATACCAAATAGACCACAAAAAGACATTTGTTTAGTAAAAGAGTTTAAACATAAAGGCAGAACATCACCTTGTTCAACCTGAGCTGAGGACCTGGCATTGGGTGAATCAAATGTTTTGCTGCTCTGCACATGCCTGTGAATGACTGCAAAAGTGGCTTGAGTACTGATTTTGGGGTTAGAAATTCTAGTGAGTAGGTGAATTCAAAAATATGGAATCTATGAATAATAAGGAACTGTATTTAGTTTCATACTTTGTAGATTCCTCATAAAAATTAGTGGTAAATCATTCTTTGATTGTTAGAATAGCACGGAGGAAAACATTCTTAGCTCATACTGAGTCACCAGACACAAAGGGCACCAAGGAATGAGAAGAGGCTTTCTGAGATTCTGGGTGCTGGAGGCAAATATAGTCTTTGGGAACACCAGTGTCCTGACTCTGCTTTTGAGTCTCAGACAGGAATGTGGCTTTTGGTGGGAGACCAGTTTTCAATTATTCCTTTAAACTGAAATGCATTGACTGTTAAGTGAGTTCCTCCCCAACGGCAGTATAAATCTTAGTATGAAAAACTGGTAGTGTAGCTAGAATTGAGCTATTTCCTCTTTAGATAGTGATTCTGGCAGGTACACCTTTCATTGGGAGTCTAGAAGCCAGAGAAGTACATATTAAATATGCTGCGTTTGTTCTTGCCCTATGTGGTTACATACTTCCAACAATTTTTCTACATATAAGCTAATTAAAATGAGAACTTACAGTAAAAAATATGTGAAGTTTCATCCCATCATTCCATAACCTACATGAAACAATGCAAGTTAGAAAGAGAAAAGGCTTTGGAGACACACAAATTGGGTTCAAATCCTGTCTCTGCCAACGTATGACCTTAGAATTTGGCAAGTTTCTTAATGTCTCTGAATCTCGGCTTCTTCATCTGTAAAACAAGTACATAATAACCACCTCACAGGATTGTTGTTATAACAAAACTGTTTATACTCATGGGTTGACTTGTGACCATTTTGACATGGCCAGTTTGCAGTAGCAGCTGCATCAAAACATTCATTTCAAAATGTAAAACAATACTTTTAATTTATAATTTATAAGATATAAATTTGCAATTTATATCTCTGACCTTTAGTTATGTATAACTGTCTCCTATATTCACTTCCCACCTTGAGAGTTATAGTCAAATGGTAAAAAGACCTTATATTATGCACTATCCCCATTTCTGAATCTTAACCCATTCTCCCTTGGATTATAGGTCTGCATTTTCCCTGGTGTGGGATTTGGTGAGATCCTAAGCTGTTTGTTACATTATTTTGTTGACTAGAGGTACTATCTGATAACATCCCAAATAAGTTTGTTACTCACATGCAGAAAAAAGCAAAGAGCAGACCTGAGGATGTTATCTTTACCAGTGCCTGTGTATAAGGTTGGTATCTTGGCTGGCATCTGGAAGGCCCTTGAACCATTCCCTAACTGATAAGGATGGGTTCACCTGTGCCTGGGTTATGTGTATAATTTTTATATATCAACAAATTAAAGTGAGAACTTACAGTTTTCAATTGTATAGTGTGCTGTATGCCAAACACCTGCTTTCCTTCTAGTATTCTGAAATTCAGTATGTGTTAGGCAGGGGGTACTGTGTGACCAGCCTCCAATAAAAACCTTAAACTCTCAGCATCTAGTGGGCTTCCCTGGACAGAAGCATTGGGCACATGGTACTGCATTTTTCTCTCCTGTTGGAGAAAGAAGCAAGCTCAATGTGAACCCTTACAGGAGGGAGAAAGCATGGAAAGACTTTGTGGGTTACTTACCCAGAATCCACCTGTGTCTTTTTCCCTTGCTGATCCTACCATACATCCTTTCACTGCAATAAGCCTCACCATGATTATATGCTAAGTCTCATGAGTCCTTTTAGCACATCACTGAATGTGCCTTAGGGACCCCCCCCCCACTACCCCCACAAAAAATACTTAGTTCTTAAAAAGCAAACTTTTAGAGATTTCTGATTCTGCTAGGATGGAGTAGCCCCACTCTTTCAAGGCCCTTCCTCTTCCAACTAAACTTCCAGATATAATACAACAAACAAATGTAGAAAGACTGAAAGGTAGAAAGAGGCTGTCTAGAGACCTCAAGACTTGTGAGGCAACAGGGTGCTGAGTGACCTGGTCTCCTTATGCCTCTCATATATCCCAGACAAGGCAGTGCAGAAGCCTCCAACCAGAACCAATGACAGGCACAAACAAGAAAAACTCAAAGAAAAGCTTGTTTCCTCTAAACAAGGGAGAAAACATTAGAAGAAGGATGGCTGTTGTAGACAGGATAATATAAGCTGTACACACATCCTAATCCCTGCCTGTTACCTTACCAAACAAACTGACCTTGAAGATATGATTAAGGTTAAGGGTCTTGAGAGGGGGAGATTACCTAGGTGGGCCCAACCTGATCTTGAGTCCTTAAAATAACATTTCCCAGCAGAGGTCAGGTTCAGAGAGAGAGGGAACTACAGAACAGTCAGAGAGATGCCATGGTGATGACTTTGAAATGCAGAAGTGGTCAGAAGACAAAGAATGTGGGCAGCCTACAGAAGCTGGAAAAGACAAGGAAATGGATTCTCCCTCAGGTCCTTAAGAAAGGAACACAGCCTTACTGATGTGATTTTTACCTTATCAAGGTACAGGACTGTAAGATAATAGGTTTGTGTTGTTTTAAACCATTAGATTTGTGGTGATTTTTTATAGCAGAAATAGGAAATGGGTAGAGATTTTGGAACCTAGAAGGGGAGTGTGACTGTAATAATCACCTAAAAATGTGGACATGACTTTGGAATTAGGCAATGGGCAGAGGCTGGAAGTATTTGGGAAAGCATGACAGAAAAAGTCTAGATTTCCTTGAGTAGACTGTTAGTAGAAACATAGATGTTAAAGTCATGCTTAGCAGTGAGGGCTCAGAAGGGAGTGAGGACCGTGACAGAGAAAACATAAATTGCCTTAGAGGACAACTAAAATGTTTTAAACAGACTGTTAATAGAAAATGGATTAAAGGTGCCTCGTGAGGGCTCAGAAGGAAATAAGAATCCTTGTCATTTAGTGGTAGGAAGCTTAAGCATAAGTGTGCCCTGTAGTTATATAGAGAGCAAATTGGTAAATGATGAACTTGGATAGTTAGGTGAGGAGATTTCCAAGCGAAGTGTTAGAAGTACAGCCTAGTTTCTTCTTGCTGCTTATGCTAAAATGCAAGAAGAAAGAAAGAAATAGAAGGAAGAACTACTGAACAACAAGGAACAGGGGCTTGATGATTTCGGAAATTCTCAGCTTACCCTGATGGCAAAACATACTAAAGTTAAGAGATCACTTTCAGAAAACTAGGTCTAGAGAAAAAACGGAGTGTCTAGACTACCTTTTGCTAATACCTCAGAAATACTGAAAGTCAGAGATTCAGTCATACAAAAGGATCTTTGAAGACACTAAGCACGTGACTCAAAAATCTCCTTAGCCATATCAAAAGAAGCCAAAAACAGAAAGATCTTTGGAAGAGCCTCTTGTTTAATTGAGGGAATCCCTGTGGCATACATGGGAGACCCAAAAGGTTCTTAAGAATTTTATACCAGCAAAATCACTACCTGCTTAGACCAAAAGAAACAGCATGAAATGAAAGTGGGGCCAAGCTGGGAGCTAATCTTTCACCCCACTTCCCTGTCTCACAGAAGCAGATGGCATGCTCTGATTCCCCTCTCAGGTGGTTTGGTGGGGCTGAACAGGAAGCTATATTCCAACTCGCACCAAGCAGAAGCAGGTAATGTCCCACTCAGTGATGTCTATGGAAATGAGTGGGAAGTTTTTATTCTTTTCCAGGCAGAAGTAGGTGGCACTCTAATTTCCCCATGAGTGGTGTTAGCAGGCCAAGCAGGGAACTGACTTTCCATCTCTTGCCTGGGGGAAGCAAACACTCGTGAGCCAATTTGCTTGCCAGAGTAGTGTCTGTAGGTGCAGTGGAGAGCTGAGCTTCTGGTTCTTGGAAGCAAGAACCAGACAAGGAAGCAATGTGAGGTGGGGTGAGGCACCAACAGGTTTTACTGCCCTCACTCTTGTGTCAGTGGGGTGCAGCTAGGTTGATTGCCACAATTGGCATGAATGAGACTGAATGATGTCATGTAAATCAGGAGTAGTTACCACTTTAATATCTACCTGCCCCAGTGTCAGATAGATAGGAGAAATGAACCTCCATACCTACTGGACAGTAATGAAGCAGGGGAAGAGAAGGGAGTCAAGACTAACTGGTATTTCACTTTGTTTCTTCTCTCCTTGTGTTGGCAGGGGCCAGCAGAGAGCTGAGCTTACATGCTGGAAGCAATGAGATGGTAGAGTTGGTGCCCTACTTTTACCAGGAAGTTGTAAGTAGGGATGAAGAGGGAGATAAACTTCTACCCCACCCAAATGCAATGACACAGTGAGTACCCAACTTTCATCAGGGGGACTAACTGCTAAAAAAAAAAAAGAAAGAAAGAAAGAAAGAAAGAAAGAAAGAAAGAAAGAAAGAAAGAAAGAAAGAAAGAAAGAAAAATAGGATGCAGAGTCTCATCACAAATATAGAGGATACAAGAGAATCACTCATTATACAAAGAAACAGAAAAACCACAAAATGAATGAAAAAAGACAACATACCAACACTGAGATGAATAAGATGTTGGATTATATGACAATGTAAAGCAATCATTATAAAAATACTTGAATAATCAGTTACACATTTTCTGGAAACAAATAAAAAAAACAGACAATGAAATTATAAAAAGAGCCAAAAAAGAATCAATACTGATACAAAAACCTATTGGATAGGCTCAGTAGTAGAGTGGAGATGACAGAGGATAAAATCATTGAACTTGAGGATAGATCAATACAGTTTGCTCATTCTGAACAACAGAAGGAGAACAGACTGAAACAAAACAGTCCCAGTGACCCATGGGCTAATAACAAAAGAGCAGAGTCTTAGAAGGAAAGGAGAGAGAAATGGGATTGGAACAGTATTAAAGAAATAATGGCTGAACACTTCCCAAATTCAGTGAAATTTGAAATTTGAAATTTGAATTCACAAATTCAAAAAGCTTCATGCTATGGACTGAATGCTTATGTCCCCTCTCAACTGATGTTGAAGCCCTAATCGCCAGTGTGATGGCATTTGAAGGTAACATGAAGGAGAAGCCCTCATAAATGGGATTAGTGCCCTAATAAGAAAAGACACAGGAGAGATGATCTGTCTTTCTGCCCTTGAGGATACAGCAAGAAGCCATCTCAAAACTAGGAAGCAGGCTCTTACCAGACACTGAATTGGCCAGCACTTTGATCTTGGACCTCTAGCCTCCAGAACTGTGAGCAATAAATGTTTTTGTTCTTTAAGCTACCTAGTCTGTGGTATTATGTTATGGCAGCCCAAGCTAACTAAAACACTGAGTGGACCACAAATAGGGTAAACCCAAAGAAATGATTTCTAAGGCATATCACAGTTAAGCCTCTGAAAACTAAAGAGAGCAACTAGAGAGCAAACATACATTCCTTAAATGGTACACCTAACAAGGAGTTTGTCGTCTGAGCAATGCAGGCCAGACTGTCAACTGCTAAGCCTGTATCTTTTTTCCTTCAGGATGAAGGGAAAATAAAGACATTTTTAGTTGAAGGAAAAGTAAAAGATATATTGTTCACAAACTTACCCTTAAAGGGTGGCTAAAGAAAGTTTTCTAAAGAGAAAGGAAATGATGACAAAAAAAGTCTGGACTTTCATAAAGAAAGAACATTGGCATGGGTAAAATTTAGGGTAAATATAATAGACTATCCATTTCTCACGAATGTCTTAAATCATTTTTGATGACTGAAACAAAAATTTAAAAAATTTGATATGGTGCTTAATGTATATAGAGAAAACACTTTAGACAATGATAAAGTGGGGAGGGGAAATGAGCCTCGGTGGGAGTAAGATTACTATAGTTCATTGGAAGTGATACAATGTTGATAATGGTAGACAGTGATTAGTCATGTGTGTATACAACAGTACTTTTAGCAACCACTAAGAAAACTACACAGAACCATACATTCAAAAATACTACAAATAAATTATGATGGAATCCTAAAAATATTCATATAACTGACAGAAAAGTAAGAAAAGAGTACCAGAAAACAGGAGAAACAATCAGGAAACTAATAATAAAGTGGCAGACTTAAATCCTAACACAATAATCATTTCAAATGGAAGTGGTCAAAATGCACCAATTAAAAGAGGTAAGCAGAATGGATAAAACAAAAACATCTAATAATGTTGCTTATAAGAAATTTACTTCAAATTAATAACAGGTTGAAAGTAAAAAGTATATGTAAACATAAATTAAAAAAGAAGTGGATATATTCATATCAAAGTAGACTTCAGAGCAAAGAAAAACAACTTTATTGGGATGCTAGGGTGCCTCAGTGGGTTAAGTGCCTGACTTCGGTTCAGGTCATGATCTTATGGTTTGTGAGTTTGAGCCCTGTGT
This sequence comes from Panthera tigris, assembly GCF_018350195.1. Classification (NCBI taxonomy): domain Eukaryota; kingdom Metazoa; phylum Chordata; class Mammalia; order Carnivora; family Felidae; genus Panthera; species Panthera tigris. The sequence goes on along the minus strand of NC_056667.1, from coordinate 107,488,877 downwards.
CAGGCTCTGTGCTGACAGCTTAGAGCCTGGAGCCTGCTTTGGATTCTGTGTCTCCCTCGCTCTGTGCCCCTCCCCTGCTCATGCTCTGTCTCTGTCTCAAAAATAAACAAACAAACAAAAAAAGAAAACTAACTTTATCAATCTGTTCAAAAATATAGATGATGAGAGAATACTTCCCAACTTATTTTATTAGGTCCATGTTACCCTGAGTAGGGTAATGAATACACATTTTCATGGGTAGGGGTGGGGGGCCTGAATAGACATTTTTCCAAAGAAGACATACAGATAGCCAACAGACACTTGAAAAGAGGCTCAATTTATCATCAGGGAAATGCAAATAAAAACCACAGTGAGGAATCTGTAACTTGTAAGAATGGCTGACAATTTATTGTCAAAAAGAAAATGTGTCTCCCTCTCTCTGCCCCTCCCTGCTCACACTCTGTCTCTCTCTCAAAAAAAATAAACATCAAAGATATATGTACCCCTATGTTTACTGTAGCATTATTTACAATAGCCAAGATATGGAAGTGACCTAAGTGTCCATAAATAGGTGAATATATAAAGATGTGGTATACACACACACACACACACACACACACACACACACACACACACACACAATGGAACATTACTCAGCCATAAAAAAGAATGGAACCTTCCCATTTGTGATGTGACAATATGAATGGACTTAGAAGGTATTATACTAAGTAAAATAAGTCAAACAGAGAAAGACAAATACCATATGACTTCACTCATATGTGGAATCTAAAAATCACATATCAAAACAAATCAACAAACACAAACAAAAAGCGGAAGCAGGCCCACAAATACCAGGAACAAACTGGTGGTTACCAGAGGGGGAGGGTGGTGATAGGCAAAATAGATGAAGGAGATTAGAGCTGCAGACATCCAGGTATAAAATAAATAAGTCATGGGGATGAAAAGTACAGTATAGGGAATATAGTCAATATTACTGTAATAATTTTGTATGGTGACAGATGGTGACTATATTCATTGTAGTGAGCATTTTATAATGTATATGATTATCAAATCACTACGTTGTTCACCTAAAACTAATATAATATTATATTTCAACTATACATCAATTAAAAATCTGAAGAAAAGGGGTGTCTGGGTAGCTCGGTTGGGTACGAATTCAACTCTTGATTTTGGCTCAGGTCATGATCTCACTGTCATGAGACTGAGCCCCACGTCAGGCTCTGCACTGAGCATGGAGCCTGCTTAAGATTCTTTCTCTCCCTCTCCCTCTGCCCCTCAAGAAACGTTTTTTGAAAAAAATACTTAGGAAACATTTTAACCAAGGATGTGTAAGACTTCTGCATTGAAAACTACAAAACATTGCTAAAAACAGCTAAAGAACACCTAAAACATGGAAAAAACAACCTGTGTTCATGGTTTCAAAGATTTGATACTATTAAGATGGCAATACTCTCCAAAGTTATCTACAGATTCATTGTAATCTTAGCAAAATACCAATAGCCTTCTACACCATACATATAAATAGCAAAGATAACTCATACATCTTAACTTTAAAACTTAATACAAAACTACAGTAGTTAAAATAGTGTGGTACTGGCATAACCATAGATATATAGGCCAATGGAACAGAATTGAGGATCCAGAAATAAATCTATATATCGAAGGCCATTTGATTTTTTTCCAAGGGTGCCAAGACCATTCAATGAGGGAAAGGTTAGTCTCTTCAACAAATGTTGCTAACACAACAAGATATCCACATAGAAAAAATTGAAGTTGGATTTCTGCTTCACACAACACACAAAAATTGATTCAAAATGAATCAAAGACCCCAAAACTCTTACAGGAAAGCAAGGAAGTAAATTTTCATGACCTTGGATTTGGTAATTGACTCTTCGACATGACACTAAATTCACAAGCAACAACAACAAAAAATCAAATTGGATTATATCAAATTAAATAGTTTTGTGCAAGTAGACACTATCAAGGCAGTAGACACTATCAAGAAAGTGAAAGGCAATCTAGAGATGGGAGAAAATATCTGCAAATCACTTATTCAGTAAGGGTCATAATATATATCCACACACACACACACACACACACACACACATATATGTATGTCATAATATATATCCACATATATAAAAAAATTCTCACAAATCAACAGCAAAAAGACAAAAAGCCCAATTAGAAATGGGCAAATGTCTTGAAGAGACATTTTTCCAAAGAAGTTTACAAGTGGCCAACAAGCATATGAAAATATATTCAACATAACTCATTAGGTAAATGTAAATCAAACCACAGTGAGGTATACCATTCAGACCCACCAGGATGGTGTAATTTAAACAAAACAATATAAAACAGAAAACAAGTGTTGGTGAAGATGTGGAGAAGTTGCAACCCTCATACATTGCTGGTGAGAATGTAAATGGTGTAAACACTATGGAAAACAGCTTGGCAATTCCTCAAAGAGTTAATCATAGAATTGCCATATGTACCAACAATTCCACTCCTATTCTAAAAGAATAGAAAACATGTATTCAAACAAAAGTTTATACATAGATGTTCTTGACAGCACTATTAATGATAGCCAAAAGTTGGAGACAACCCAAATGTCTATCAATGGGTATGATATGGGTAAATGACATCAAACAAATATATCCATACAATGGAATATTATTCAGTCCTAAAAAGGAATGAAGTACTGATATATACTATAACATAGATGAACTTCAAAAAGATTATGCTAAGTGAAAGAAGACAGACACGAAAGGTCACATATTGATTCCATTTATATGAAATATCCAGAATAGGCAAATCCATAGGCCACAGAAAGTATATTTGTGCTTTCCAGGGTCTGGGGATGGGAAATGGGTAGTGACTGCTTAATGACTGTGGAGATTCCTTTTGAGATAATGAAAATGTCTTGTAACTACATAGAAGTGATGCTTGCAAAACCTTGTGAATCTACTAAATGCCACTTAATTGTATACTTTAACATGGTTAATTTTATGTTATGTGAATTCACCATAATTTAAAAAAGGGATGAGGGAGACTCAGGGATGTGTACTTCACAAATACTTGATAGTAAAAAATTGCTATTTTATAAAGGGAAAGAACAAGAAACAGAGTCTGGGAATGGGTAAAAAGTATGCTGTGTGCACTATTAAGTTTTTTTAATAGGATGACAGTTTCATAAAAAATCATGGTGTCAAATGTCCCTAGGGATGGCATTTAATTGACTTAGTATAACTTTGTTTAATTAATTTAATTAAGAATATTATATCATAATGTCATAGTTCTTTATTAGTAGTAGAGATAATACTGTCCAGTGTCAAACATAGTGTTTGACACAGAGTAGGTCCCCACTAAATGGTAATTACTACAGGAAAGCTTGAGGGCTGGCCCTGCCTTCTTCAGTTCTGCTCCAGTGCCTTGCAAAGAGCTGAACACAGGCAGAGACACACTGTAGAGAGGGAAGAGAAGCCACAACCTCTGGCTCTGAGACATACCACTGTGTAGAATATCATCTGCAGTCTATGCTGAGCCTGAGGGCATGAGGAAGGGTGTCATTGTGCTGTATACATAGGGCCCAAGGGCAACAAACTATATCACAGGAAAGAGTCAAGGGAGAGCTTAGAAAATGTAAGCAGCTGCAGAGGAAGAGGGGATACCAGGCCAAGTCTGATGATACATGGCATGTAAACAGCTTACTTGGACTCCATCTTTATGTGCTATCTCTGGGTGCATCTTCCTTTCAACCTGGACCTGCTTCTTCAACCTCCTCCTCTGCATCTTCTCCAGCCACAGGTCATCTAAACTGATGCGTGAGTGCTGAGGGATGATGCTCCTAGGTTGTGAAGGAGTCTCCCTGGGGATATCCTCTGCAGAGACGGAGGGGAGGGTCCATGCCACCATCTCAGTGGTAGAGAATGGCCTCTGTGTTGGCTCAATGTGAAAAGCTTTCTGACTGTGGGAGCAATTGGGCTTCTTGCCTTGTTGTTCTTCCCACCGCATATAGTTCTAGAGATCAGAGAGGAGAACATATCAACTGGGCACAGTGTCCTTTTCTTTTCAGTTTTTTTGGGGGTATCACCCCCATCTTTGGGTTAATCCCCTAAAATACAGATTCCAGTAAAATACCTTGTTCACAGTAATTCTGGAAAATGTGAAGATTAGGAATAAAACAAATCTTGTTTCTTTTAAAAACTGTACTTTCAAGACTATTTAAAGAGATCAAGTCTTCTACCTTGATCAAAGAATTAAGTCTTGAAAGTGATTACTGAAAGTGATAACTGAAAGTCTTGAAGTGATTACTTGAAAGCTCTTGCTTAAACAACATACCCTGAGAACAGAATTTGAACACAAACACACTTAGGCACTTATTACCTCTTTCTTGGCACAGACATTAACTAAATGTACACACAGCTTCACCTTACCTGTGTTGCCTTCACTTTGTCCTAGTTTACAGTTATCAGGCAACCTAACTGAATTCAAAATAAAATTTGTCCCTACTAACAGACTATGTGGGCTTTGTGTTGACATGGCCATTCTTTGTCATCCTTGGTCATCCTTTGTGTTTGACATGGCCTCTGGGATCAACCCAAAGGTGCACTTTTCTTCACAGGTGTTAAGTCTTATCCCCCACCTCCTGCCCCCTGCCACTGCACCCTGGTGGACACCTCTTTCACAAGACTTCTTTGGAATGTCATCTCCAAATACTTTGTGTATACTATTTGAAAATAGTGAAATACTTTGTGAAAATTTCACAAAGGTGAAATTTCTGTTAACTATTTCAAGAGTCTGCCTTAAATTATATATATGCATGCATATATATATATGAATACACACACACGGGGAGAGAGAAGAAGGTAGAGGAGGAGGGAGCATAACTGTTACTTATAGTTTTGGGGTACAGCCTGGGAACTGGGACTTTCCAAAGCTCTCCTGGTGATTCTAATATGCACCCAAGGCTGAGAATCACTGTTTCGTTTTGTTTCATTTTTTTAGCTCCCAAATATTGCTCTAAGTTTAAAAAGTGCTTTCATTAAGTTTTTTTTCCCCAACTCTACTGAGGGCTAGAAACAGCTGGTATATTATCCATATTCTACAGATAGAGTCTCAGAAAGCTTAAGTGATTGTCTGAGTTCACATGGCTCTGTATGTCATCCTACTGTGACTCTACACTCCATGTCCATTCACAACATTGTACAAATTACTGTTTCATAAGCAGATAGAATGACTCCATAGTAAGCAAGCACAACACCTCAGACTCTGATAACTCTCAAAGTCCCCCAAAAAGGAATGGATGTTAATTGAGCACATCTTTATGCAAGACTCCCTGTTATGCACTTTATGTACACTAGATAAAGAAGCTGGGTCCTTCTAGGGCCATTAGGCAAGTGACATAAGCCTTCTGGAAGGAAGGCAAGCTCCCTGGTACTGGCACTTCCACAAGAATGTAACTCACTGCCATTAGAGATGAGCTCACTTATTTTCAACTTAGAAGGCAACTCGGACTTTTCCATCACACCACTCTGTAACCTACCAGCCTGAACCTGAGTTGTTGACTGGAGCTTCTTCATGCCATCAGTGACGGTTTTATCCACAACTTCTGTTTTATCATAACTTTAGAATGTTATTACTTTCACAGCTTGGTTATGGGCCATTATAGAGAATGCTGGCTGGAGACTAAGTGTCCTAAGTGCAAAACTTTACCTTCATTTTTTTTTTTCTGTATGCTCAATGGAAAAGAGTTAACTCCTCCCTTGCCCCTTTTCCTACCTTGAGAGGTGGCTAGGGTCATATATCCATTTACTTAACAAAGAGCTTTGCTCTCAGGAAAAAAGGTCTTTGTTCTGAGGCCATTAATTACAGCAGTAATTTGCAAAGTATGGCTCCAGACCAGCAGCACCCAGTATGATGAGCACTCTCTAAGATGATCTCCAAAGACCTCACCTCATTGGTGTAGGCCCTTGTCTGAGCCTCTCTTCTTGAGAGTGGGCTGGACTTAGTGACTTGCTTCCAATGAACAGAGTACAGCAGAAGGGATGGGATGCCACTTCTGAGATTAGGTTATAGAAAGGCTGTGGCTTCCGGGGTGCTTGGGTGGCTCAATGGGTTAAGTGTCTGACTTTAGCTCAGGTCAAGATCTCACGGTTCATGGGTTCCAGCCCTGTGCTGGGCTCTGTGCTGACAGCTCAGAGCCTGGAGCCTGCTTCAGATACCAGGTCTCCCTCTCCCTCTGCTCCTCCCCAACTTGTGCGCATGTTCTCTCTCTCTCTCTCTCTCTCTCTCAAAAAATGAATAAATGTCAAAAAATAAAAATAAAAAAAGAAAGGCTGTGGATTCCATTTTGGGGGGACTCTCATGGATCCCTTGCCCTGCAGGAAGCCAGATGACATACTGTGAGTAGTGCTGTGGAGTGATTCATGTGACAGGGAACCGATGTCTCCAGCCAATAGCCAGCAGGGATCTGTGACCTGTCACAGAGCAAGTGTGGAAGCAAGACATCCTGCAGTCCAGCCTTGAGATGAGTGCCACCACTGCCAACATGTTGACTACAGCCTTATGAGAGATCCTGAGCCAAAGTCACCCAGCTAAGTCAGGCCAATTATGCAGTAATGGATAACCGGTACCCTTGGGAACAGGTTCAATCCTGTTCCCAGATTTTCAATCCTCATCAAGACTTTCTGAATTAGAAATTCTGGGGGTGGGGCCAGCAATCAGTTTATAATACCTTCTAGGGATTATGTTGCAAGGCTAGTTTGAGAATCACTATACTATAGAGACAGGCAAATAAGAGAGAGGCAAGGCAGATCAGGCTGTTCTCGTGTTCCTTGTGTGCGTCCTAGGGTGGAGGGTCAGGGAGCAGACTGTGGGGTTAGATAAACTGAGGCTGAATCCTGGCTGTGGTTCTTAGCAGCAGTATAACTCTGGGCAACTTACCTTAACTTCGTCTCTATTTGTTCATCTGTAAAATGGGAATACTAATTCCTCTCAAAAATGTTATATGAATGAAATGAGATAGTGAACATACAGCACTTAGCATAATGCTTGTCACATATATATTACATCAATATATGGCAAACCAATATTGTGGTTTATTAATAGGAAGACACAGCTGAGATGGCTGTGGTAGTAAGAGAGTCCTATCTTTCTGGAATGATTTGCTTTCAGGTCCCACCTCATCACTTCACTGCAAAAATGCTACTTAGCATTAAACTCATTCTCCAATTTTTCATTTCTATTTTGGAGTGTCTTCAAGGCTTTCTTTGGGTAAATTTCTAGTACAAATCTATAACTCTCCTTATAGTATTGGGCAGTACAGATTTAGTTTATCCAGTTTGCATCCTTGTAAAGTAACCTTGTTACCACAAATTAAGAAGATGCTGTTCTAATGTCTGTCTGTTTAATATTAGACATTTTATCAGCCAGCATAAGCAAGGCATATCAAAAGCCACTACTACATAGTGTAAGACATAGGTACACTATCTTGTGAAACTAGAACTTTATAGAATAAAGGAATATTCCTGTAGGTAGGCCACTTTCTGAAGTCATTCCACAAGGCTTTCTTGAGCACATAGTATGTGACAGACAGCACTGCAGATGCTAGAGATTCTGCAGGGAAAGAACAAAGTTTGCTGCCATGGAGTTTCTTATGCAATGGGAACACAAAAATGGACAAAACAGTCCCAGCTTTTCAGGAACTCAAAATATAGTGGATGATAGGGACATATAAATGCATGAACTTCTATATATAGATTAAAAGTATATGGCAGATAGTAGGTACTGAAACAACAACAGCTCCTCTGTTCTTAACTGCTAATTTAAACACTAGAGCAGCTTTATGGATAAGGCAGCTAAACACTGAAGGAGCTATCATTCGTTAAGTACCCACTGTCCACCTCTATAACCCCAAAAGAGAAAAATTAAGAAAAGATGAGACAATGGCAGGTGAAGAATTTCAATAAAATCTGAAAAAGGGTAAGTGGATACAGGAAAGGTAAATGATATAGCTGAGCACAGGAAGCTGACTAAAGGAAAGAAGTTATCAGGGACTGTGCAGGACAGACACAAGTCCTAGGGAAACATCAGAGGCTTTGGGTTAAAGTCTGTGTGTGAAAGTGTGGCCCCCCCAGTAACCTCCTCTAGCTCAGTCAGCCTGGGGACTATGCACACTTCCCTCTCCATTTCTCCATTCTCCTACACCATCTGTCAGCCAAATTAAAACACAGCAACTTATGGCATTGAATATTTGTACAGAGGACTCAGATTCTGGGATAGCACACTGATTGGCGAAAGCAGTGGAGAGATCTGGGATGAAAACAGGGATAGCAAAAAAAATTCTGCATAATGAACTGTATGTTGGTCACTCAACTCCCTGCTGCATTCCCAAAATGAGGCTACAGTCCCTGGGTAGGAGGTGGGAAAATACTTCTCTGGTAAAATTTACCCACCCCAGAGAAAAGGCCTCTAAATACTGATTTGTAAAATGAGCAACTTCTCACTCAATTGTCCTATAGTGAAGCCCAGTAGTTGATTAGCTCCCAACATGACCATAAGACCAAACAGATGTTTGGTGTTTTACCCTTAATAAATATGAAATGCAGCCAAAGACTGCCACACATTTAGGGAAAAACTCCAATACACTAAAAAGACCAAAACAAAAAAAAAAATAGGAAAAGAAAAAAAACATCAAATAGAAAATGTGGGGAAGAGAAGACTTCAAAAAAGCTAAAATTGGTAACTTCAAAAACAAAGAGGAAGACACTAACCATGACACAAGAGAATGATGCTATGAAAAAATAAACAACAGTTCTGGCCAAGAGGGCACTGACACACCACTCCCTTTTCTCCCTCCCTCTCTCCTACTAAGTATAGCTACAAACTTGAGAGTTATATATAAAACAAAAGTATAAAGGCAGTGAATGATACAGAGAAGAAGGCACACAAGCTGGGGATTCCAGAATGCAACAAACAATGAGTTCCCTGGGTTTTCTTATACCCCACATATGGGTGCTGGAGAATCTTTCAACCTGGAAATGCCACAAGGCACCGACATTAAAGCCCCAAAGAAAGCTAGAGAACTGGTCTAGCAAGACAGAAAACTTTTAGACAAGAATTGCTCGATCCTCGCATGGTGAAAACCATGCAACATTCCTTCATTCCCTGCTTTCCTCAGCAAAGCATGAGTGGGGAACTTCCAACCTCACCTAGCCATAACTGGGCATAATTCTCCAGACAGACAGTGTTGAAAAGGCCTAGTGGGAAGTGGAGACTCTGATCACCTGTCATTGGTAATGAGGCTCTCCTCCATCGTGTCTTTCATCCCTTACCTGGCAGTAGACAGGCATCTCTCTCCTGCCCTGCTAGGGTGATGTAGAAGAAGGCACAGTAGAGAGCCAGGACCTTTACCACCACTTAGCATTAACAAAGCTTTCTGACTCCATGGGTAGCAGTCTCCTGCTCAACCAGGGAAGGGTTAGTGGAGTTCTAATGGTGAACCTTAACGCCATCCTGACCAGTAACAAGACATTCATCCCTGCATCAGGTGGTCAAAAAAGGCCACATAAGAAATCTGTGAGTTCACCCACACCTGGCAGTAATGAGGCAGTTCTTACTTTCTCCCACTGGAGTAGTAGTAGAGGTGGTCTGCAAAACAGAAGGTTTAAATAAGATACAGAGACTCAAAATGTACTACCCAAAATTCCCAGAATAAAATTGGAACTTGTCATACCAGGAATGAAGAAAATCTCAACTTGGACAAGAAAAAACAGTCAACAAATGCCAACATTGAGAAGACACAGATGCTGGATATATCTGACAAAGATTTTAAAGCATCCATCATAAAAATGCTTCAACAAGCAATAGAAATACTCTTGAAACAAGTAAAAAAAAGGACATCTCAGAAAATAGAAAATCTTAACAAAAATAGAAGATATAACTAAATGGAAGTTGTAGAACTTAAAAATATAATAACCAAAATTTGGGGTGCCTGGGTGGCTCAGTCGGTTGAGTGTCCGACTTTGGCTCAGGTCACGATCTTGCGGTCCGTGAGTTAGAGCCCCGCGTTGGGCTCTGGGCTGATGGCTCAGAGCCTGGAGCCTGCTTCCGATTCTGTGTCTCCCTCTCTCTCTGCCCCTCCCCCGTTCATGCTTTGTCTCTCTCTGTCTCAAAAATAAATAAATGTTAAAAAAAAATTAAAAAAAATATAATAACCAAAATTTAAAAATTAAATGATTTCAAGAGAGAATGGAGAGGACAGAGAATCACTGAACTTTAAGATAGAAAAAGAGAAATCCCACAGTCTGAACAGCAAAGAAAAAACAGACTGAAAAGATAAGTAAGTAGAAGCTCAAGTACCTGTGAGACTATAAAAATCAAACATTACAGTATATAGAGTCCAAAAAAGAGAGAAGAAGGTGGGTGGCGGTGAAATGTATTCAAAGGAATAATGGCTAAACATTTCCAAAATTTGGTAAAAGACATAAACCTACTGACTTAAGAAGCTGAGCAAATCCCAAAATGGATAAACTCAAAGAAATCCACATGAAGAAACATCATAATCAAACTTCTGAAATCTAAGGACAAAGACAAATCTGGAAAGTGGTAAGATAAAAAAGAACTTCCTTATAAGGGAAAAGCAATTTAAATGACATCCTCAGAAACTGTGGGTGCCAGAAAGAAGTGGTACAACATTTTCAAGTGTCATTTTTTTTAAGAAAGCAATTGTTAATGCAGAATCCAATATGCAGTGAAAATATTCTTCAGGAATGAAGGAAAAATCAAGATTTTCTCAGAGAAGGGGTGCCTGGGTGGCTCTGTGGGTTAAGTTTACGACTTTGGCTCAGGTTATGATCTCACAGTTTGTGAGTTTGAGCCCCGCATCGGGCTCTGGGCTGACAGCTCAGAGCCTGGAACCTGCTTCAGATTCTGTGTCTCCCTCTCTCTCTGCCCCTCCCCTGCTCATGCTCTGTCTCTCTCTGTCTCAAAATTAAATAAACATTAAAAAAAATTAAAAAAAAAGACATTCTCAGAGAAAGGAAAACAGAGAATTTATTACCATCCAATATACCCTTAAAAATGGTAAAGGATGCACCAAACAGAGTAGAAGAAAGAAATAAATGGCCTCTGAATTAGTAAGGAAGAAGTAAAAGTGTCACAATTTGTAGACAAAATGATACTATTTATAGAAAAAACTATTAGCACTAATAAAGAAATTCAGTAAAGTTATAGGACACAGAATTAACTTGCAGAAATATGTTGTCTTTATACACAAATAATGAATTAGCAGAAAGGGAAATTAAGAAAACCTTTTCATTTACTATTATATCAAAAAGAATGAGATACCTACTAATAAATTTAATTAAGGAGGTGGAAGACCTGTACTCTGAAAACTAGAAGGCACTAATGAAAGAAACTGAAGATGACACAAATAAATAGAAAGATATCCTATGTTTATGGATAATAAAAATTAATCTTGTTAAAATAACCATACTACCAAATCAATCTATAGATTCAGTATAACCTCTGTCAAAATATTAATATAATTTTTCACAGAACTACAACAAATAATCCTAAAATTTGCATAAAACCACAAAAGATCCCAAATAAGCCAAAGCAGTCTTGAAAAAGAACAAAGCTGGAGATTTTAAGATATACTACAAAGCTATAGTAACCCAAACATTATGGTAGTGGCACAAAAATGGACCCATAGATCAATGGAACAGAATAGGAAGCCCAGAAATAAACCCACACTTACACGGTCAATTAGTCTATGACACAGGAGGCAAGAATATACAATGGGGAAAAGTCAACCTCTTCCATAAATGGTGTTGGTAAAACTGGACAGCTACATGCAAAAGAATGAAACTGGACTACTTTCTTAAGTCATACACAAAAACAAACTCAAAATGGTTTAAAGGTCCAAATGTCAGACCAGAAACTATAAAATTCCTAAAACAAAACACAGGCAATAAACTCTTGGATATTGGTCTTAGAAATATTTTCCTGGATCTTACTCCTCAGGCAAGGACAGCAAAAATAAACAATCAGGATTACATCAAACTAAAAAGCTTTGACACAGCAAAGGAAACGAGAAAACGAAAAGGCAACACTCTGAATGGGAGAAGATATTTGCAAATGACATACCTGATAAGAGGTTAATATCTAAAATACTTAAAGAACTCATGCAATTCAACACACACACACACATGCACACACACACACAATCCAATTTAAAAATGGGCAGAGGATTCAAATGACATTTTTCTAGGATGACACAGAGATGGCCAAAGACACATGAAAAGATATTCAACATCATTAATCATCAGGGAAATGCAAATCAAAACTACAATGAGGTATCACCTCATACCTATCAGAATGGCTAGTATCAAAAAGACAAGAAATTAATGTTGGTAAGAATGTGGAGGGGCGCCTGGGTGGTTCAGTTGGTTAAGCATCTGAGTCTTGATTTTGGCTGAGGTCATGATCTCACATTTCATGAGTTTGAGCCCTGAGTCGGGCTCCTTACTGACAGTGCAGAGCCTGCTTGAAAGCAGGGAAGCCCCCTGCTTGCTTGCTCTCTAAATAAATAAATAAATAAATAAATAAATAAATAAATAAAGCACACCTAAACAAATTCTTTAAAGGGGGCCATGATGGCAAAACAGCATGAAAGTTTTTTTTGTATCTCTCATCCCTGAAATACAGTCAGATCAACACTGAACCATCCTGCACACCTAGAAAATTGATCTGAGGATTAACACAACAATCTGCACAATCTGAACCACAGAACTTGGCAGGTACACAGTGCAGAGAGGTGAACTGGGGGAGAGAGAAGTTGCAGAGGGCAGGGACCTGTTTTTGCTTGTTGAGAGAGGACGGAGATGGGGTGGTGGGGGAGAGTAGGGGAAAAGCATACTCCTCCCCCCCCCCCAAAGTAGCTGGAGAGAAAAAAGAAAAGTGGAAATAGCCACAGGGACTAAACAAAAAAGGGAGAAAGGATAAAGGAGAGGGTTTCAATACCATTAAGACACTATAAACAGGGGGAGTGCAGAGTCTGAAACTCTGCAGCTCCATATCTGATGGTGCTCCGGTGGGAAGGGCGAATCCCCAGGAGCAGAGAGTGAGGTCTGAGGGGTTCTCTGGCCACCTGGGGAGATGCAGTTCCTCTGCTGGGAGGACATTTGGTAGTGTCTGTGCAGCCTTGCCAAAGGCAAGGGTCCCAGTGGACCCCAGAGATCAGCCACATTTGCCGGTGTTGGAACAAGGATGTTGAGGGGTGAAGCCTGGCACCAGATGTGTGTTTTGACTTGCCATAGTCCCTAAAACACTGCTGCTACATGGTTGCATGAACTTTTTCTGGGGCAGGCTGGCACCCAGCCACAGTCTCTGGACATCAGCAGTAGGACCCCAGAGATCAGCCACATTTGCTGGTGTTGGAACAAGGATGTTGAGGGGTGAAGCCTGGCACCAGATGTGTGTTTTGACTTGCCATAGTCCCTAAAACACTGCTGCTACACGGTTGCGTGAACTTTTTCTGGGGCAGGCTGGCACCCAGCCACAGTCTCTGGACATCTCCCACAAACATTCCTGGGTGAGGCCAGCACCCAGCCATTGCTCGGTGAGACCTTCCTGTAGAGGGGCAGAATGGGTCAAAGCCACAGTACCTCAGAAGAGAGGGGTTGGGAAACAGTCCCATCTGAGATAAAACTCAGGAGGGAGGTGCTGCCTGGCAGTCTGATGGCTTGGTCATGGACAGTGTAGAAGTGGTGAGAAGAAGGAAGCTGGAGACAAAATACTAGTGTGCGATTGCTGATCGGGGAGAACAGAGTTCTGATACTAGAGACTGGGTAGCTGGGGGACACCATTTTCACCCCTCTGGCACTTGCACATACACAACTACATGAGCTGCAACAATCCACCCCAGTAAGCTAAACAGCGCCATCTAGTGGAGAATGGAGCTGTTACACTAAGCCCCTTTCAACTGGACAAACCATCTGATCTCAGTTTATGTCTGCTTAGTTTATGGATTATAAAGTGCTTCATAGTTTGACTTCTAGGGGAAACTGGATGTAATTTCAATCATATTTCATTCTGTTCTCTGGTCCATCTATTCAGTTTTTTTTTCCTTTTTCTTTTCTTATTCTTGAATAAAGAGAAAAAATTATTTTTATTTTCTGTTTTTATATAAGAAAGATTTTTCTTTAATCTTTTTCTACTATATTTTCACCTTTTTGTTAATTTTTTAAATTCTATTTTAATTTAATCATCTCATTTTATTCTATTTTATCATATTTATTTTTCCAAATTTTCAAATGTTTTCCTTTTTTTCCTTTCCCTTTCTTTTCTTTCCTGTTTTTTCTATATTCTAGCAAGCTTCTTTCAACAACCAGACCAAAACACACCTAGGATCTAGCATCCTTTATTTGATTATTTTGTGCTGTTTTAAATTAAAAAATTTTTATTTATTCTTTTTCTTCCTCCAAAATGACAAAATGAAGGAATTCACCCCAAAAGAAAGAACAGGAAGAAATGACAGCCAAGGACTTAATCAACACAGATACAAGCAAGATGTCTGAACCAGAATTTAGAATCATAACAATAAGAATACTAGCTGGGATTGAAAATAGATTGGAATCCCTTTCTGCAGGGATAAAAGAAGTAAAAGCTAGTCAGGATGAAATAAAAAAAAAAATGGTATAACTGAGCTGCAATCTCGAATGTATGCCACAGTAGCAATGATTAAAGTATGGATGAAGCAGAGCAGTGAATCAGTGACATAGAGGACAAACTTATGGGGAATAATGAGGCAGAAAAAAAGGGAGACTAAGGCAAAAGAACACAATATAAGAATTAGAGAACACAATATAAGAATAAGAATATAAGAATTAGAGACTCATTAAAAATGAATAACATCAAAATCATAGGGGTCCCAGAAGATGAAGAGAGAGAAAAAGGGATAGAAGGGTTATGTGAGCAAATCATAGTGGAAAACTTTCTTAACCTGGGGAAAGACAAAGACATCAAAATCCAGGAAGCCCAGAGAACTACCTTTAGAGTCAACAAAAACTGGCCATCAACAAGGCATATCATAGTCAAATTCATAAAATACTCAGGCAAGGAAAGAATCATGAAAGCCGCAAGGGAAAAAAAATGACCTTAACCTACAAGGGAAGGCAGATCAGGTTCGCAGCAGACCTATCCACAGAAACCTGGCAGGCCAGAAAGGAGTAGCAGGATATATTCAGTGTGCTGAATCGGAAATATATGCAGCCAAGAATTCTTTATTCAACAAGGCTGTCATTCAAACTAGAAGGAGAAATAAACAGTTTCCCAGAAAAACAAAAACTAAATGATTTGTGACCACTAACTCAGCCCTCCAAGAAATTTTAAGGGGGACTCTCTGATGGGAAAAAAGATGAAAAAGCAAACAAACAAACAAACAAACCGAAAAGACCAAAAGCAACAAAGACTAGAAGGGACCAGAGAACACTACCAGAAACTCCAACTCTATAGGCAACATAATGGCAATAAATTCATATTTTTCAGTACTCACTCTAAATGTCAGTGGACTAAATGCTCTAATCAAAAGACATAGGGTAACAGAATGGATAAGAAAACAAGATCCATCTATATGCTGTTTACAAGAGACCCACTTTAGACCTAAAGACACCTTCAGATTGAAAGTAATGGGATGGTGAACCATCTATCATGCTAATGGTCACCAAAAGAAATCCAGAATAGCCATACGTACATCAGAAAATATAGATTTTAAAATAAAGACTGAAACAAGAGGTGAGGAAGGGCATTATATCATAATTAAAGGGTCCATCCACCAAGAAGATCTAACAATTGTAAACATTTATGCTCTAAATGTGGGGAACCCAAATATATAAATCAGTTATTTACAAACATAAAGAAACTCATTGATAATAATACCATAATAGTAGGGGACTTCAACACCCCACTCACAGCAATGGACAGATCATTGAAACAGAAAATCAACAAGGAAACAATGGCTTTGAATGACACACTGGGCTGGATGGACTTAACAAATATATACAGAACATTTCATCCTAAAGCAGCAGAATACACATTCTTCTCGAGTGCACATGGAACATTCTCCAAAATAGATCATATACTGGGACATAATCAGCCTTCGACAAGTGTAAAAAGATTGAGATTATACTGTGCATATTTTCAGACCACAATGCTATGAAACTTGAAATCAACCACAAGGAAAAATTTGGAAAGATAACAAATACTTGGAGTCTAAAGAACATCCTACTAAGGAATGAATGGGCTAACCAAGAAGTTAAAGAGGAAATTAAAAAGTACTTGGAAGCCAATGAAAATGATAGCACCACAACCCAATACCTCTGGGGTGCAGCAAAGGCAGTCATAAGAGGGAAGTATATAGCAATCCAGGCCTTCCTAAAGAAGAAAGAAAGGTTTCAGATAGACAACCTAATCTTACACCTTAAAGAGCTAAAAAAAGAACAGCAAATAAAACCCCAAACCAGCACAAGACAGGAAATAATAAATTTTAGAGCAGAAATCAATGCTATCAAAACCAAAAAAAACAGTAGAACTGATCAATGAAACCAGAAGCTGGTTCTTTGAAAGAATTAAGAAAATTGATAACCCCGTAGCCAGTTTGATCAAAAAGAAAAAGGAAAGGACCCAAATAAATAAAATCAAGAATGGAAGAGGAGAGATCACAACCAACACAGCAGAAATACAAATAATAAAAGAATATTATGAGCAATTATGCACCAATAAAATACACAATCTGGAAGAAATGGATAATTTCTAGAAACATATAAACTACCAAAACTGAAATAAGAAGAAATAGAAAAACTGAATGGACCCATAACCAGTAAAGAAATCAAGTTAGTAATCAAAAATCTCCCATAAAACAAGAGTCCAGGGCTTGATGGCTTTCCAGGGGAGTTCTACCAAACATTTAAAGAAGAGTTAACACCTATACTTTTGAAGCTGTTCCAAAAAAATTTGAAATGGAAGAAAAATTTCCAAACTCACTCTATGAAGCCAGCATTACCTTGATTCCTAAACCAGACAAAGACCCCCTAAAAAGGAGAACTACAGACCAATTTTCCTTATCAACATGGATGCAAAAATCCTCAACAAGATACTAGCCAACTAGATCCAACAATACAGTAAAAGAATTATTCACCATGACCAAGCAGGATTTATATCTAGTATGCAGGGCTGGTTCAATATCCACAAAACAATCAATGTGATACATCACATCAATAAAAGAAAGGACAAGGGGCGCCTGGGTGGCGCAGTCGGTTAAGCGTCCGACTTCAGCCAGGTCATGATCTCGCGGTCTGTGAGTTCGAGCCCCGCGTCAGGCTCTGGGCTGATGGCTCAGAGCCTGGAGCCTGTTTCCGATTCTGTGTCTCCCTCTCTCTCTGCCCCTCCCCCGTTCATGCTCTGTCTCTCTCTGTCCCAAAAATAAATAAAAAACGTTGAAAAAAAAAATTAAAAAAAAAAAAAAAGAAAGGACAAAAACATGATCCTCTCAACAGATGCAGAGAAAGCATTTGACAAAACACAGCATCCTTTCTTCAAGGGTCAAGAAAGTAGGGATAGAAGGATCATAGGTCAAGATCATAAAAGCCATAAATGAAAGACTTGCTGCTAATATCATCCTCAATGGGTGAGCTTTCCCCCTAAGGTCAGGAACAAGACAGAGATGCCCACTCTCACCACTGTTATTCAACATAGCATTGGAAGTCTTAGCCTCAGCAGTCAGACAACACAAAGGAGTAAAAGGCATCAAGTCGGCCAGAAGGAGGTCAAACTTTCACTCTTCACAGATGACATGATACTCTATATGGAAAATGCAAAAGATTCTACCAAAAAACTGCTAGAACTGATCCATGAATTCAGCAAAGTCACAGGATATAAAATCAATGCACAGAAATCAGTTGCATTCCTATACACCAATAATGAAGCAACAGATAGAGAAATCAAGGAACCGATCCCATTTACTATTGCACCAAAACCCATAAAATACCTAGGAATAAACCTAACAAAAGAAGTGAAAAATCTATACAATGAAAACTATACAAAGCTTATGAAAGAAATTGAAGAAGACACAAATAAATGGAAAAAGATTCCATGGTCCTGGATAGGAAGAACAATTATTGTTAAACTGTTGATACTATCCAAAGGAATCTACGTATTCAGTGCAACCCCTATCAAAATAACACCAGCATTCTTCAGAGCTAGAACAATCCTAAAATTTGTATGGAACCAGAAAGGACTCCAAATGCCAAAGCAATCTTGAAAAAGAAAACTGAACCTGGAGGCATTACACTCCCGGACTTCAAGATGTATTACAAAGCTGTAATCATCAAGACAGCATGGTACTGGCACAAAAACAGACACTCAGATCAATGGAACAGAATAGAGAACTCAGAAATGGACCCACAAATGTATGGCCAACTCATCTCTGACAAAACAGGAAAGAATATCCAATGGAATAAAGACAGTCTCTTCAGCAAATGGTGCTGGGAAACTGGACAGTGACATGCAGAAAAACGAACCTGGACCACTTTCTTATACCATACACAAAAATAAACTCAAAATGGATGAAAGACCTAAATGTAAGACAGGAAGCCATCAAAATCCTCTAGGAGAAAGCAGGCAAAACCTCTTTGATCTTGGCCACAGCAACTTCTTACTCAACACATCTCTGGAGGCAAGGAAAACAAAAGCAAAAACGAACTATTGGGATCTCATCAAAATAAATAGCTTCTGAACAGCGAAGGAAACAATCAGCAAAACTAAAAGGAAACTGACAGAATGGGAGAAGATATTTGCAAATGACATATCAGATAAAGGACTAGTATCCAAAATCTATAAAGAATTTACCAAACTCAATACCCAAAAAACAAATAATCCAGTGAAGAAATGGGCAAAAGACATGATTAGACACTTCTCCAAAGAAGACATCCAGATGGCTAACAGACATATGAAGAAAATGCTCAACATCACTCATCATCAGAGAAATACGAATTTAAACCACAATGAGATACCACCTCACACCAGTCAGAATGGCTAAATTTAATAACTCAGGCAACAACGGATGTTGGCGAGGATGCAAAGAAAGAGGATCTCTTTTGCACTGCTGGTGGGAATGCAAACTGGTGCAGTCACTCTGGAAAACAGTATGGAGGTTCCTCAAAAAGTTAAAAATAGAACTACCCTATGACCCAGTAATTGCACTAGTAGGTATTATCCAAGGGATATAGGTGTGCTGTTTTGAAGGGGCACATGCAACCCAATGTTTATAGCAGTACTATCAATAATAACCATAGTATGGAAACAGTCCAACTGTCCATTGACAGATGAATGGGTAAAGAAGATGTGGTATACAACCCCCTCCCCCATCCCCCCCCCACACATATAGTAACTTGGCAATCAAAAAGAATGAAATCTTGCCATTTGCAACTACAAGAATGGAACTAGAGGGCATTATGCTAAGTGAAATTAGAGAAAGACAGAATCATGTGACTTCACTCATGTGAGGAATTTAAGATACCAAACAGATGAACATAAGGGAAGGGAAGCAAAAATAATATAAAAACAGGGAGGGGACAAAACATAAGGGACTCTTAAATATAGAGAACAAACAGAGGGTTGTTGGAGGGGCTATTGGAGGGAGGATGGGCTAAATAGGAAAAAGGCATGAAAGAAGACACTTATTGGGATGATCACCAGAGTTATACATAGGGGATGAATCACTGGAAACTACTCCTGAAATCTTTGTTGCACTATATGCTAACTTGGATGTAAATTAAAAAAAAAAAAAATAAAGCTCATGTTCAGAGAGATGAAAAAATACATAAAAAAATTTTAAAAAGCAAAAAAATTTTCTTAAAAAAAGATGTGGAGTAAAGGGAACCCTTGTACAGTGTTAGTGGGAACATAAATTAGTGCAGTCACATGGACATTTTTTTCCTCAAAAAATTAAAAATAGAAATAGCATATGATTCAGTAATTTCACTTCTGAGTATTTAACTGAAGAAAATGAAAACACTAATTTGAAAATAAATATGCACCCCTGTTTACTGTGGTATTATTTACAATAGCCAAGATACAAAAGCAGTCCAAGTATCATCCATAAGTGAATGATAAAGAAGATGTGGTGTATATGCACGATAGAATATTACCCAACCTTAAGAAAGAATGAAATCTTGCCATTCATGACAACATGGATGGACTTAGAGGGTGTTATAGTTAAAGTTAAAGTTAGACAAAGACAAATGCCACATGATATAATTTATGTATTTGTGGAGTTAAAAAAACAAATGAACAAACAAAACACTAAAAATAGACTTAGAAATACATAGAACTGGTGATTACCAGAGAAGAGAGGATGGGAGGATGGGGGAAACAGGTGAAGAGGGTTAAGAGGTACAAACTTCTAGTTATAAAATAAATAGACCCTGGGGATAAAAAGTACAGTGTAGGGGACATCAATAATGTTGTAATAACTTTGTATGGTGACAGATGGGAACTGCACTTGTTGTTGTGACAATTTCATAATGTATATAATTGTCAAGTCACTCTGTTGTCTGCTTTAAACTAATATTGTATGTCAACTATATTTCAATTAAAAAATGTCTAAAGAAAGTATTGAAACAGATGGTAAAAGTTAGAATCTTGCAACAAACATCAGGAAAGAAAAACAATTATGTAAACAGTAAAAGCATAGGTAAATATAACAGACATTCTTTCTCGTCTTGAGATTTCCAAATTATGTTTTGATATCTGGAGCAAAAGTTATAACATTACCTGAGGTGGTTCACAGTATATTTAGAGAAAATATTTAAGATAATTATATTATAAACAGCAGAGGGCAAAGGTAGGTAAGGTTTCTATGCTTTACTTGAACTGCAAAATGTGCACACCAGTCATATTTAAAATTGTATATATACAGTGTAACACCTAGCCAACCACCAAAAAAATTATAAAAAGAGATTAAAATATGCTATACATACATAAAAATGGAATTCTCAAAAATACTCAAGTAACCCATAGGACTGAGAGAAAAAGAACATAGAAACAATAAACAGAAGACAAAAAATAAAAATTTTAAACATAAATGGTCAATAGTATATGGTTAAAAGACCGATTACAAGTGGAGAAGGGCAAAGTAGATGATATAACCAAGTGTATGTGCACTGTAAGAAACTCATTTCAGAGGTAATGATATAGGTAGGCTGAAATAAAAAGGGTGGAAAAAGTGGCTACTGAGCACATGTAGAAAACAAGTTCAGTCTGTAGGCAAGGGACAGAACCCAAGCTTGAGTTTTGGCAACACCTTCTGGAAAACAAAAAGGAGACTGTCACACCCGGGCTGGTGCTTTGCAGGATGTAGAAGGCACATAAACTTAAGAAATTACCAGAAGAGGGGATAAGAAGGATGAAACGGGTTAATACCAGGTCTGAGAAAGCCTCAGAATCACCAGCAGAGCTAATAGCAGGTATTTCTGTCCTGAAGGCAGTAAGTCAATTTGAAGACAGCAATGTAAAACTTCACAGAATGTGAAAAATTAAAGGAAAATAACATTCCCAAGGATCACTTTAATGTTCCAATAACCAGCAGAACAGTGGTTACCCGGGGCTGGAGAGTAGGAGAATTGGGTGATGTTGTTACAGGGTAAAAACTTGTACCTGGTAGATGAATAATCCTGGAGATCTAATGCACAGCACAGTGGTTACTGTATTATAAACTTCAAAGTTGCTGAGAGACAAGATCTTAAATTTTCTCATCACAATAAATGAATGAATAAATAAATGAAAATTATGTGACATGATAGAGATGTTAGCTAGGGCTGGTAACCATATTGCAATATATAATTCCATCAAATCAACACATTATACATGTTAAACTTATGCAATGTTATGTCAAGTCTATCTCATTTTTAAAAAAGAACTCTCAATACTCCACTGTAAAAAGTAACAATTCGGTTAGAGAACGAGAAACACAGGAAGGGACATTTCACTGAAGAAGATATATACATGGCAAGTGCTACAGACTGAACGTCTGTCCTCCCAAAATTTACATGTTGAAATCCTAACCCTCAACGTGATGGTATAGGGAGGTGGGGCCTTTGGAAGTGATTAGTCCTTGAGGGCAGACCCTCTTGAATGGGATTAGTGCCCTTGTAAGAGAGGCCCCAGAAAGCACCCTGTTCCTTCTTGCCTGTGACATTACAGTGAGCAGAAGGTCATCTATGAAGTGGACACCAAATCTGCCAGTACCTGATTGTGGATTTCCCAGTCTCCAGAACTGTGAGAAATAAATAAATTTTAGGCTACCCAGTTTGTGGTATTTTTTTAACAGCAGCCTGAGCTGACTAAGATAGCAAATAAGCACATGAAAGATGTTCAACATCACTAGCCCTTAGGGAAATGTAAATCATAATCACAATGAGATATTACCACATGCTTACTAGCACGCATAAAATGAAAAACATCTAAAATTTCAAACATTGGTTGAGGATGCAGAAAATTGGATCTCTCATACATTGATGGTGGAAATGTAAAAATGGTATAGCCACTCTGGAAGAATTTGGCACTTTCCTAAAAAACTAAAAATATACCTGCCATACAACTCAACAACCACACTGATGGGGATTTATCCCAGAGAAATGAAAACTTTTGTCCACTCAAGAACCTGTTCTTGAATGTTTATAGGAACTTTACTTGCAATAGCCCCAAACTGGAAACAGCACAAATGTCCTTCCACAGGTAATTGGTTAAGGAAGATATGGTAAAGCCACACCATGGAATAGTATTCAGCAATAAAAAGGTATGAACTATGGATATACACAACAGCTTAAAAAAAATCAGTGGATTTATGTTGAGTGAAAGAGGCCAATCTCTAAAGGTAACATTTTTGAAATGGCAAAATCGTAGAGCTGGAGTTCAGATTCATGGTTGCAAGTAGTCAGGGAAGGGGAGGAAGGATGTGACTGTAGAGGAATGTAGCACCAGGGTAATGGAACAGTCTCTATCTTGCTCATGGTGGTAGTCACATAAACCACACGTGTGATAAGATGACAGAGTCACTCAAGCATCCTACCAATGTCAGTTGCTGGCTTTGATATTATTCTACAGTTACATACAGTGTTACACTTGGGGAACTAGATGAAGGGTACCCTGGATCTCTCTGTATTATTTCTCAACTTCCTGTGAGTCTATAATTATTTTAAAATAAAAAGTTTAAAAAAGAGCAAGAGGGAACAAGAAAAAGCAAATCTAGTTAAGTAAATATGTGCTAACAAAAATTAAAACAATTAAATTAAGTTTTAAAACAATAGCAACAATACCAAACCAAAACAAAAACTATAAGATTATAATATTCATTACTGATGGAGATGTGGGGCAGTGTAAAATGCTACTGGAAATATGAAATATTGTAGCCTTTTTGGAAGACAATCTGGAATCAATTAAAGTGTAAAAATGCTTATAATCTTTGGCAATTCCACTCAAGACTCTATCCACTAAAATGTACTAATCCATAAAGTTATATATATAAAATGGTGTTTACTAAATGAAACTGGAAAAGTGTGTAGCTATCTATGGGTGAAATGAGGAGCAAATTTTGAGACCTTTACAGCATGGAATATTATGCAGCCCCATTACTTATAATTTCAAGTAACTTGGGAACATTTCCATGAATGTTGTTAAGGATAAGATACAGGAAAGGGTGTTTATATAGGTGTGTATGCACATGTACAAGTATGTATTTATATATGATTATAAGAGTATGGAGAAATAAGGGCACCTGGGTGGCTCAGTAGGTTGAGTGTCTGACTTCAGCTCAGGTCAGGATCTTCCGGTTTGTGAGTTCAAGCCCTGCTGTCAGCACCAAAGCTGTCAGTGCAGAGCCCACTTCAGGATTCTCTGTCCGCCTCTCTCTCTGCCCCTTGTCCACTCATACTCTCTCTCTCTCTCAAAAATAAAATAAACATTAAAAAAAAAGAGTATGGAGAAAATATAGAATGTCAGTCACTAGGTTGGAGGCATGGGCTAATGGGGGACCACAATGAGGTGATGCTGAGGAGGTTAGAAGGACAGTGGTAACATCTCTATGATTAAAAACAGCAAGAGTGTGGGTGCCTGGGTGGCTCAGTCATTAAGCATCTGACTTTGGCTCAGGTCATGCTCTCACAGTTCATGAGTTCAAGTCTCCATATCTGGTGAGCTCGAGCCCTGCTTCTGGTGAGCTCGTGAACCTCTTCTGGTGAACTTGTGCCCCGCTTCAAGTGAACATGAACCCCAGGTAAGCCTCACTTTCCCCACCCACCCTCTCTCTCTTGCTCACTTGCGCCCTCTCTCTCGAAAAAAACCACAACAGCAAGAGTGATACCCTGTTTGTAACAAATTGTGTATGTGACTTTGAGTGTGTTTGCATAAATTGAAGAATAAAATGATGGTCACCAAAATATTGGGCTGATTACAACAAAGTGGGAGGATTACAGAGAATTTTTATGTTCTATTTTTATATATTGTTGGAGTTCTTTATAATGAGCATGTATTATTCATACAACCAGAAAAAAGTCACTTTTATTACAAAATAAAATTTAGAGGACAATGAAAATATTCAATAGGAGGGTTGGAAATATACCTGAGAAAATCTCTCCTCTACCCCCCCAAAATAAAACAAAGATGTAGAGATACCATTCACAGAAATGTTAAGAATATTAAAGCCTTATAAAGGAGTTACAACCTCTAACAGGAGTCCCAGGTGAAAAGGAGAGAACAAAATTATCAAATAAATCTTATATATATTTTCCCAGTACTGAAGGTTAAGAGTCTCCAGGTTCAAAGGGTACACTGAATGTTTACCACAATGAATAAAAAGAAACTCACATCCAGAACAATTGCTAAGAAATTTCATTACTAGGGATAAAAGAGAGAACCCTAAAATTCTTAGGAGGCTAATGAGGGATGTTCTTGAACACAATAAAGGACTAAAGGAAGCCTCAGGATCCAAGAAACAGGAAACCAGAGGAGAAAGCTGTATCTTGGGAACAACTAGTCCAACTTACGGCAGGAGGTCAGAAAGTTCTGGAAGGAAGGTCTCGAGGAGAAAGTAGAGACTTGATAGAATGCTTATGTGTTGGAATATTTAGAAAATAGTTTATAAGTGATCTCATAGTTAAATTTAAGGATAGATTTATAGAAAACCACACATATGAAAAATGCAGTAATTATTAACTATAGAAAAAAACACATAAGAAATGTCACTGTAGTCCACTGCTTCGCTTTACATTGAAGAATATCTTCATATCCATAATGATATAATCACTTGTTATGGACTTAAATGTATGTTGGGAAAGAAGGTATAGGAAGATGGGAATGGAGGGGGGATGGAATGCAAGATGCGGAATCTTCATGACTATCATAACTGGAAGTTAATAGATAATATTTTAAAATAATAAATCAACATGGCAGTTTGAAATTACCATTAAAACCTAACTTGGTTGTCTCTGGGCAGGGTAAGGATGGGCCAGGTGGCTGTCATTTTCAAAGGAAGTCTTCTGACCTTTCACTACCGCCAGTGAGGGGGAGGACCAGCTGTCACAGCACCTGGACACTTGTCAGAATGGTGTCCCAAACACCTGAATCAGCACCTGCGCCCCAATGAGCCCTGGTGACTTATATGCACTTTAATGTTTGAGAAGCATTATCTAAGTACCTTGGGATTTTATAACCATGTGCATGCATAATTTTGATAATTTTTAAAAATGGGATAAAAAAGAGAGAATAATACATTCTGAATAACTTATCTGCAAAGATGTTCAATATAGCATTATTTATGGGTTAAAAAGTGGTAAACTACCTAAATGTTTAAATCAACAGAGAATTGATTAAGAATTGTAATGAGTATATACAGTTGAATAGCATGCAGCCATTAAACTAATGACATAAATGTGCTTTTCTCTAAACTTTTAATTTTGATATAATTGTAGATACATGCAGACATAAGAAGTAGAGAGATCCCCTGTACTTTGTACTCAGATTCTCATAATGGTAACATCTTATAGAATATTACAATATTCAACCAGGATATTGACACAAACCACAGATCTTACTCAGATTACCTAGTTTTCCTTGCAGTTATTTCTGTGTGTGGGGTGCATGTGTGTGCGCATGTGTGTGTATATGTAGTTCTGTGCAGTTTTATCACTTACGTAGGTTCAGGCACCTACCACCACAGCCAAGATATGGAACAGAGTCAGCACTTCAGGATCCTTTTGCTGCTTTTTATAATCTCACCCACCACTCTCCCCCCAACCTCTGGCAACAACTAATGTGTTCTTCATCTCTATACATTTTTCATTGTTAAGAATGTTGTATAAATGGACTCCTGTAGTCCATAACCTTTTGTTATTGGCTTTTCTTTTCGCTCAGTATAATTCCCTTGAAATCCATCAAAGTTGTTACATGTGTCAAAGTTGTTACATGTGTTCATATTTTAGGGATGTACCACAGTTTGTTAACCATGGCTCTATGCTGACAGCTGAGAGCCTGGAGCCAGCTCAGGATTCTGTGTCTCCCTCTCTCTCTGCCTCCCCCACTCATGTTCTGTTTCCTCTCTCTCTCTCTCTCTCTTGCTCTCTTTCAAAAATAAATAAACATTAAAAAAACCAAACCATGTGTTAACTAACCATTTACCTACAGAAAGACATCTAGGTTGTTTCCAGTTTGGGGGCTATAAAGCTGCTGTGAACATTTATTTGTAGGTTCATGTGTAAACTAAGTTTTGTTTCCCTGAGATAAATGTACAAGGGGGAAATTGTGGGGTTGTATGGTAAACCCAGGTTTTGTTTCATTAGAAATTGCCAAACCTTTATTTCCAGAGTAATTGTACTGTTTTATAGTCCCATCAGAAAGGTTAGAAAATGTTCACAATGTTCCCTCTTCCAGACCCCATTTAAAAATATCTAAGTAGAAGCAGTACCTTGGATCCTTGCTATCAAAATCAGAGAAGACTATGGAGGGAAGGTCAGGAAAACTATCCACCATCCATTCATAAAGTTGATATTTATGAATATCTAGCAGAGGCCTAAGAGATCCCCTCATGCAACCCTTGCAGATACAAAAACAGAGGTCTTACAGCAAGGTTCAGGGTTAGGAGGTAACAGAGTGGGAATCATACACGCACAGGTGTTCAAAACTTCTAGCTTTTCCCCATTTTTCTCACACATCCACAGTTCTTTCTCATCTTGCTCCCTCTTGGTCTTGGTCTTCTTCCTAAGCCCCCTTAGCCAGGGGTGCAAACCCTTGTGTGCACAAATAAGATTATAGATAAGATGCTGAGCTTGCTTTCCCTAGAATCATACATTCTTTGCCGCTAAACCTGAATTAAAAAAGGAACAAATCTCCCTCTATCCCCCTTTTTTTCTTCCTTCCCATAGGAGGTGGGTGGGGGATGGGCTAGATGGATGATGTATACTAAGGAGGGCACTTAAGATGAGCAGTGGGTGTTGTATGTAAGTGATGAATCACTGAATTCTACTCCTGAAACCAATATTGCACTGTATGTTAACTAAAATTTATTTTAAAAAATTAACATTAATTTATATTTGAGAGAGAGAGAGAGAGAGAGAGAGAGGCAGTGCATGAATGGGGGAGGGGTAGAGAGAGAGGGAGACAGAATCCGAAGCAGACTGCAGGCTCTGAGCTGTCAGCACAGAGCCCAACATGGGGCTTGAACTCTAGAGCTATAAGATCTGAGCCGAAGTCACATGCTTAACCAACTTAGCCACCCAGGCTCCCCAACTAACTAAAATTTAAATAAAAAGTTAAAAAAAGAAAAGCTGTCTCAGGAAAAAAAAAGGTGGGGGGAAGAAATCTCTATGAGTAAAGGGCACCTTCACACCCGAAGACTGCCTCCTCCTGTTTTCCATCATATAGACACACAAACATGCTGTGGTTTCTCAGGTGTGAAGTGACATTATAGAGGGTTAAATTATATGGCAGTGTGTAGGCAAGGGAAATCTTCCACATCACTGAAATGTTGGGCTTGGCCTAAAAGGCCCCCTTTTCTGGTTCCTCATGACCCAAGTCTTGGCTCAACTGTTAGACTCCAAACCTGCAAGGTAAGGGAGGCCCAGCCTCACAGCCCCTAACTCTCTATCCCATTAACCTTGTGAATATCTTAATTACATTTTCATTTTTTAACAGTCTCTTCAATATATGAAATAATCTTATTTCCTCAATTATTTATTTACTCCCACCATGCCTGCCCCTCTTTTGAGGACAGAGATCTTTATATATTCTTCCACATTGTATCCACAGCACCTAGAATATGGCTTGGTAGGTGGCTGGCACTCAGTACGTGTTCATCATACTGAAGAAACAGGTGGGAGGATCTGATCAGCTGGCAGCAGCACTTCCTATACGGCTACTACGGTGATGAGACACTGAATGGGCACAATGGTGGACAAGCCGACCAACAGAACACAAAAGCCCGTTTTAGGCATCTCACAGACATATACAAAAAAAAAAAAAAAAAAAGACCAGGAAATTTTTCATAAAAGTGATTTAGGGGATTCTATCCATGACTTTGGGATAGAGAAAATATGGATATACTTGAAATGATTAAAATTAAGAACTTCTGTTCATCAAAAGATACCATTACTGAGGAAAAAGATAAGCCATGGAGTGGGAAATTATATTTGTGGCACATTTAATCAACAATGGGCTTATATCCAGAATATACACCATTAGTAAGAAAAAGGCAACCTCAAAGACAAATGGGCAAGAGATTAGGTCAGACATGTCCTCAAACAGGATATCCAAATTGTCAGAAAGCATATAAAGAATGCTCAGCCTCTTTAGACATAAAGGAAATGCAAAGTTAAGACCACAACAAGATATTTCTACCCACCTAGCAGAATGGCTAACATTAGCAAGACTGACAATACCAAACAAATGCTGATGAGAATATGGAGCAAAAGAAACTCTTAAAGGAAGGAGTATAAATTGGCATAATCGCTTTGGAAAAATATTTGACAGTATCTAATAAAGCTGACGATCTGCACCCCCCAATGACCCAGCTATCCCACTCCTCATAATGCACCAGGCAGAAATGCATGTGCCTGTGCAGTACGCACCTGGGCATGAACAATCCAAGAAGCCCTAATCATGATACACCAAACTGGAGAAAGCCCTGAAGTAGCTGACTAACAAACACAGGGTCATGTGCTAATTCAAAGTAATTCTGTATAACAATGACAATGAAAGAACATTAGATACACAGCGTTAAGGATGAGTCTTAACATAATTAGAGCTAAAGAAAGCAGACAATAGAATGGATAGGTTTAAAGGAATTCATAAGGTTTTATTTACATAAAGTTCAAAAACAGGCAAAAATAAACTATGTTGTTCAGGGGTGTAAAGTTAAGTAGTAAAATTATAACAAAAGGCAAGGAAGTGAACACCATAAAAGTTGGCAGTGGTTAGGGCCGGAGAGAAGGACATGCTGAGCAGGAAGGGCTGGGGGCTGGTAATGTGTTTCTTGGTGGGTGAAGGTTATTCAGCTTTTGCTTTATGACAGTATATTATGTATACATTTGTGCATTGTGTCTTTCTGTATGACTTCTGAATTTCTCCCTTAAAAGAGCTTTCAGTAAACAAACTGTAGGATGCAAAATCATAGAAAGCTAAGGCCTCTCTAGACGGCATTATCACAACCATGTTAAATATATAAAACTTATTTACAGAAAAGAAGCTGGAAGAAAATTTAACAAATATTAAGAATGGTTGTCTTATGGTATTGGAATAAAAACTCTTGCTCCTTAAATGCACTCACTGTGGAAGGCAGAAACGGGAATGCGGACTGAATTCCTTGTTAATTACTCCAAC
This sequence comes from Panthera tigris, assembly GCF_018350195.1. Lineage (NCBI taxonomy): Eukaryota > Metazoa > Chordata > Mammalia > Carnivora > Felidae > Panthera > Panthera tigris. The sequence continues at coordinate 107,458,949 of NC_056667.1, read as the reverse complement.
CATCACTGCCTGCTCTCCCAGAAGCAGCCACAAGAGGGAGCCTTCATATATCCACGTTGAGTCTCAAGTTCCGTGATTGCTCAGGACTCATCCAGAGAGCAGACTTCAAAGATCTTCTCCCCTTCCCATTCCTGTGTACTCTCTTGTCTTCCTACGTGTTTTGATATGCAAGCACACTAGGCCTTCCCTCTCCTCCGGTAAGATTTGAAAGGCAAAGAGGGATAGGAACTAACGTTTATTGAGCACCTGTGGAAATTCAGAAGCACCAACTATCTCTTTATACTGAAACATATTCAATTGTATTATAGCTAAATTTTAAAAATAAACATATTAAAAATACTAGAAGACAACATAGGGAAATTTCTTTTTTAAAAATTTCACAGTGGGGAAGGATGAAGGCAGACACAAAAAAAGCCTGCATCGAACACCTGGTGGGCAAAGACTATCAATAGGTAGCTGGAAGAAAAAGGAATTTAAACAGCTGGATTTATCAAGGAAAAAAAAAAAAAACAAACAAAAAACCAGAAACACAGAATTATAGCGAAATGCCAGTTCTTATTTGTTAGATTGCTATTTACTTAGTTTACTCCCAGAAATTGGTCACACACTGTGTTGATTAGGGTTGGGCCATCTGGGAGTGTGAGTGGTGCCCTCCCCACAGAAGGCAGACTGGCCTTCTTGCTTCACCTCTCCCCTCACTTCGGAACATTTACCATGTAGCTTCTTGCATTTAGAGGTTGGTGCGAATCACAGGGAACTCACCTCAGTCCCAGGAAGGTCCATGAGTGAGGGTGCTGTGCTCAGGCCATGGTGATGCCAGCCTCTTTTCCTGCTCTCTTCCTTCTGGTCATCCTGGTCTAGTGTTTGCAGAGAAAGTAGGAGGCTTACTGGGGCCTTGGGGGTCCTGGGCCTTTCAGAAGCCTCTGAGCTGTTATCCACATCCATGTAGCTTCCAAGGGAAACCATGGAGACAGCACTGCTCCTGCCTGGGTAGTGGAAATCTGCCCGATGAGCACCAGGCCTGGGGTTTTGGGGCTTGGGACTCATGGGTTTGCTGGGCATGCCTTGGCTCCCATATGCCAAGCAACAGGCAGAGCTGGATGGAAGGGTGCGGCTGATCCCAGTCTGCTGGGCACAAGGGCTGGTGGGTGACATCAGCCAGGACTTCTCAGGAAAGATACCTGAAGTTAGGTACCTACCACTTTCCTGGGGGCTTGTGCATTTGATGGTTGGTTCACTTTTTCTCCTGTTATCTGGAGAGACCAAATTGCTGGATGACAAAGGTGTGGGAGCATGTGGGGGTGGCCAGTGATCTCCAAACACACAGCTTTCCTTGTCTTCTGCCTGCTCCTGACAGTGACTATTGGTCCCTGGGGGAGAGGGTCTGAGGAGATTCAAGATTTCCGGTCCTGGAACCAGACTCACTACGGCGGGCCTTTTGGGGGCTTCTACATCTTTGTTTTTCAGAAATGCACGCCAGGAACTCTGGCGCGGCCTGCTCTTCTCCTTCCGGCCCTTGAGGGCACCTGGACAACATTCATCAGTGTTCTCTTTTTCTAAAACCTTTGACTCAAAAAAATTTGCAAAGGTCTTATGAGCTAAGGCCAGCCTTGCCCTGAGCCTTTTCTCTGGAGTTTTGAGTCTCTTGGCATCAGCCCTTTCTGAGGACGGTGTCCTGCTGCCCAGGTCCTCTGGTGTTGCCACATGGTCCCCTTTCCTTAGCCCTGCAGCTTCCCCACCTGCGCCCCGGGAAATGGTCTTCAGAGTTGCGCCCGCGCCCACTTGGAGCGGCCAATAGGCCGCAGGGCCCCGACCGTCTGCACGCAGTTCCTCAAGGCCCGAAGAACCCGCGGTCGGGGCGGAGGCACCGGGTGGAGCGGGGCGAGTGGGCTGCAGACGCCCGGGTCCCTGCGCGCCGGGCTCCACTCCTGGGCTGTCGGAAGCGGACCTGCCTTTCCTGAGGGAAGTCACTCTGGGAACCGTCCGGCGCTTCCCGGGCTCCTGCAAGGCCTTGCAGGGGCGGCGGGGCTGGCCCTGCGGCGGCGGCGGCGGGGGTGCGTGGGCGCAGGCAGAGGCTGGGGCTTCCGAACCCATCTGCGCTGCCTCCGTCCCACCCGCCAGGCTCCCCGTCTCGGGGTGAAGGCCCTGGGCCCCGTGAGCATCTTCAGGCCCGGGGGCGGGAGGCCTAGCAGCCTGTGCCCTGTGTGTCCCAAAACCGGGGATCCACCTTGCCCCAGGCGGTTTCTCTTCGGCAGCCTCACCCCTGCTCAGCCGGGCCTGGGCAGGCTCCTGGGAACAAGTGTCTTTGTCCCGGGGCCTCTCTTCCGAGGCAGCTTCGGGGACCAGAACTATTGCAAGCTCTGCGTCGTGGGCCCCCTTCTGAAGAGTCCCATCGTCGTCTGCCAGTCTGCTGCCCTCCGGCAGCTCACACTCACTGCCGCAAGTTTGTGGTTTCCCAGCCCTGGGAGACTCCCAGGAGGTCGTCCCAGCACCGCAGGGAGATCCTGGTTTTTCCTCCAGAAATTCGGACAGTGTTTCTGGAAGAGGACCTGTTTTCCTCCTGGTGGCCTGCAGACCTTTCTGCTCAACAGCTACAATGATGAGTGTGCACCTGCCCCTAGATGTTTCCACCTTGGGCCCTAGCTTCAGGCCCTCAGGAGAGGGCCAGGCACCACCCGCCAGCCCCTGGTCGCACTCATCCCCACCACTGCAACGAGACACAGGGGCTGCTCTGGTTTCTGAAAATTCCGGCAAGGCACTTTTGGTGCCTTGGGGGTCTAGAACCATCACATCTTCCAGCTCCTTTGAGGTGTCTGTTGCACTTGATTTCAGGGTGGTCTCTGGAGTATCTGAACAATCACTCACTTTGCAGCAACCCATCCAGTCTCTGTTCCACACCTGTGTCCTGCTATTGCTGGAATGATGTGGGAACTTGGCCCTAACAGGTGGCTTTCTTTTCTCACTGAGAATGTACTTTGATCCGTAATTACTGGTTTGGTTTCCTGCCTCAACAGAAATGTCCTGAAGGTGCTTTTGTCTGTCACTCACATCAGCATCGTTTGGTGCAGGGCCAGTGCCTTGGGGTTCCTCTTGTAGGTTTTCTGGGCTATGTTCCGACTTGCACTCTGTGGGCACTGGCACTTCCTCTGTGCTAAAGCTCACGGAGTCCGCAGTAAGGCATGAAGAGACTGGGCAGGATCTAGAATCCTGTCCCAACTGGTTTTCCAGCCAGAGATGTTCACAGGGTGTGTCCTGAAAGGCCCTTTTCCAGCTAAGAGCACTGGGTTTATACTGATCCTGCAAATAAGGGGCCCTCCTCTGGGAAGCAGGAAGTAAAGGAGACAGTCGGGTGAAGACAGGGTGGAGAGGGTTTCGTGTTCTTGGGTCTCGTTCTGCTTCAGTCCCTTCCTTCAAATGAGTCCCAAATTTCACAAAATTCTGCCCTGGAGGATTCTCAGGGTATCTTAAGGGAAACACTGCTATGGAGTGGGCCCTAGTCAGTGTCCTCATGTGCTGACAGCAGTGCTCTGTGGATGTTCTGTCCTCGTCATTAATATTTTCGGGGGCACTGTGGTGAAGCTTGGCATGAAGGAGGCAAGATGTCCCTAAAGGAAGCTGGCAAGGGGCATCAGAGCAGGGCTGGAAGCAGAGCAAGTCTGTGTACTCTTCAGGGCCTAGAGTACTTCCCTTTTTTGTTCTGGCTCCCACAGGGCCTGTGCTGTGCTCAGGGCCTTTGAAAGGTAGCCCTGGTCCCCTGGCCCTGCTGTGGATATGTGGCCAGCTCTGGCCCAGTTCACAGCACCAGAGAAGGAAGGGCCAGACCACTGGGTTGTCCAGACAACTCTCAGACCTGGATTTCTGAAGAGAAGAAATAGAGAACCCCCCGAGGACTTGTGCAGTTGCCTTTGCTGGCTGGAGACTGTAGCTGCCTGTGGTGCCCTGTGAGCAGCCCTCTGTGTGGTGAGGAGACCCTGCCAGAAAAGACTCTTGCTCCAGGCTGGCCACACTGCTGTCCTGGAAGTGTTCTGTCTTCTCTTCTCCAGCAACTGCAGCAAAGGTTTGGAACCCAGTTTCATAAGACTCTTCCTTGAAGCCAGGGGACAAATCTAGTTCCTCTTTTGAGTCAAGCTCAGGGACATTCGTTGAATGCTGCTCCTGAGGAGCTCTGGTTGCTGGTATGTCAGGGCATCCCCAGTGTCCTTCTCTGTCCACAGAGGTACCACTTAGAGGAAGGCAGGTTCCCCCTGTGAAGCCACCAGGCAGGGACTCTGTGTCGGAAGCACTTTCAAAGGAGTCGGTTTTTGTGTCTGATTGACTTTCGCTCTGGTGGGACAATGTCTCAAAATCATCATGGTCTGTTTCTTGACTCCATCCCTGTTGCTCTGGTTCTGCAGGTGAAGTGGGGAACTGCTTATCTTCAATCTTGTCTTCACCGGGTGGGTGTGCACCTGGCTCTGGAGGCTGGAAGAGCAAGAGGAGAGGAGTCAGAGATGAGGCCTCAGGATATTTGCACACGTTTACACTGCACCAGCCTTTGTCAGAAGGAGGAAGGTTCAGAAACATCTCATTAGTCCCCCATGTGCCCCTCAGAAAAGAAAGGTAAATATGAATATGAATAGCTACCTTTTATTAGCACAGAAAACAAGTGATGAAGCCAAACCCAAACGGCAGGGAGAAAATGTGGCGCGTAGTTAACGTAACGCTATTAAAAGTCAGAATAGGCCAAATAAACACGTGAAGTTTAAGTAAGTATAAATACGTCGTGTGAGTCACAGCAAAAAGCATCTCTCTGTCTAATGTTCTCAGCAGGAAATAACAAATTAATAAAAGTTTGCTTTCTGTTGTTTGTTCTTACATAATCAGCTGGATTAAAGTCAAGAGCCTCATATTTAGAAGTATTTTCTGAGTTAGGTTTACTGGAGTAAAAAAAAAAAAAAACATATATATATATATATATATATATATATATACACACACATATAAGAATTATTGAATTTCAAACATATTTTCTTGACATTATAATGCCCAACAGCTTTGAGAACAGGAAGGAAAAAAGAGAACTGTGCAAATATTTGCAAATTTTCCTTTTGTTGTTATACATTTCTTTTTTTTAAATGTTTGTTTATTTTTGAGAGAGAGAGTGAGACAGAGCATGGGCGGAGGAAGGCCAGAGGGAGAGAGGGAGACACAGAATTGGAAGCAGGCTCCAGGCTCTGAGCTGTCAGCACAGAGCCTGACGCGGGGCTCGAACTCATGGACCACGAGATCATGACCTGAGCTGAAATTGGACACCCAACTGACTGAGCCACCCAGGCCCCCCATGTCATTATACATTTCTTAATCAACTTGTTTGAGCTATAAATTTATATGTATTCATTTAAAGTGGATGGATTTATGCATTTTGACAAATGTAGACACCCATGTAACTACCACCATGATAAAAATCTATTTCTATTTCTCAAAAAAGCCCCCTCCCTCCTCCTAGTCATTCCCCACGCCCTTCCCCCCATGCCCCAGTGACCTACTTTCTGTTTCACAGACTAGATCTGTCTTTTCTGGAGTTTCTCAGATGACCAGAATATGCCGTATGTACTCTTCAGGGTCTGGCTTCTTTCTTTCAGCATAGTATTTTAGAGCTTCATCCGTAGGTCGTGGTTGTAGCATGTATTATACAGATAGTGCCTTGAACTTGGTGATAATGCTGTACCAAACGTTCAATTACCAAACTCCCCAGACTCCCTGGACCAGGAGTGGGGCAGACACTTGGCTTCACTTGTAGCTAAGGTGCCTCCACACAAGTTTTGTACAGAAGCCATTCACTCAACCAGCCCTCCCTAAGCATGGTTTCTCAGGACTTGTCTTAAGAGATTTCCCAAAGTAAAATTGCTTTTAATTCTCCAAAACTGAGAAGAGAAAAACAGGTGAACACCAAAGCATGTGCTGTGTGAGGCTTTTAAGGTACAAGATAGATTCAGAATATCAGGAATAACACAATACTATAGTTTCAAATTTGTTGCAAAGTAGGAAGGAGTGGGAAATAGGAGAGGAAACATTAAAAATCAAACCATTTGGAAAGGAGGACCCTGTGGTTGCTGTGTGGTCCAGGGGAGAGAAGGGTTAAGAAGCTAGGGATCCCAGGGTCCCCAGCAAGGGTGTGCCAGGTGCCAGGCACCTCCCATGGCCCGGGGAGGATAAGCAAGACAGGGATGTGAACATGCCTTGGCAAGCACAGAGGCCTGTTTTGGGAACAAGTGAAGAGAGAAGGCCAGCTACAGGCCTGCAGCGTTCTCTTGCTCAGTAAATGCTGCGTTGGGAACACCTCTATTCACTCATCTGGCCAACCGTGTCATTAAGCTGGGACTGACCTTCTGACCGTGGAGCATGTGGGCTGTTCGTTCGGCACTGTCATAGCCTGACATCACCTTACAGACTTACAGTGGCATACTCACATGCATCACCTGACATACTCATAGTGGGCCACATAGTGGCCCAGAGAATCTCAAAGTCCCAAGTTCCAAATGACTGAAGACCTGCACAATGAGTACCCTAAAATACCAGAGGTCTCATTCCTGTCCCCACCTCTGCCCAGCATATCCTCCCAGAACAGGGCCAGGAGGGGATGGGCTGCTACCAAGAAACCAGACTCCCTGGCTGGGTGTTGTTGAGGGCCAAGCTGTTCTTGGAGTTCCAGGTCATTTTGGCAAGAGATCTCACTATGTCTCAACAAAAATAAAAGACTTTGGGAAAAAAATATAACTTTTCCAGATCACAAGATTGGCATAGTCTCTGGAAGAGCACTGGAATAGCAGATTTAATTTTCCTTAAAGTGTACAAATGCTGAAATATGGAGAGTATGTTTTTTAAAAAAAGCATTTGATTTGGTTGAATATTAGGTTCTAAATCTTATGAAAAAAGAATATTTTCTTCTGACTTGATTCGTAAGTAATCCTCAAATAATTTCTCAACACCGATCCATATAATTCCAGGGTTATCCTAAAGGATGGCCTGCGGGTTAAAGCTAGAGGCAAAAATATTCTTTTTGAAGTTTTTTTTGGGGGGGGGTGAGTGGCGGTCAAATTTTAATGCTTTTAAGCAGAAAAGCTCTTTTTCTTTTGTCACAGCCTTGGCACTCTTAATTATCTTGTTTTTGTAACTATATGCAGCTTCAAACACTAGGGTAAGATGTTTGAACTTCCTCCTGTATTTTTTTTTTCTAGCTGCCTTTATGATTTGCTCTTTGACCCCTGGTTTACTTAGATGTATGTTTTAGTTATCTTTTTGTTTCTGATTTCTGTTTAATTATATTATAATCAGAGAGTGTGGTCTGTATGATATTGATTCTTTGAAATTAGTTGAAAGTGGGTTTATGGCCTAATACATATTAAGGCTTTATTTCACAAATGTTCCATGGATATTCGAAGAGAATGTGTATTCTCTAACAGGTTCATGCAGGGTTTAACAGGTGCTCATTAGCTCAAGTTTGTGAATTGTTAAACCTTGTTAAATCCTCAGTAATATGACCAGTTTTTTATATGCTATTAAGAGAAGTGCGTTAAAATTACTGACTGTAGTGATACATTTATCAATTTATTTTTTAACTCTATCATCTTTTGATTTACATATTTCAGCACTATGTTAGTAGGTGCATGAAAAAGTTTATAATTGTACATCTTCCCAGTGAGTGGCTCTTTTTATTATTACATAGTAACCTTCTTCATCCCTTATAAAGGTTTTTACTTTCAATGTGATCTTCTCTAATGTTAGTAGACCTACAATAGCTTTCTTTTGGGTATTTGCCTCATATATGCTTTCCCATTCTTTTATTTCAGTTTTCAGTTTATGTCCCGTAGGTGTATTTTTCATAAACAACATAGAGCTGGGGTTTTGAAGCGCAATGTTTCAGTCACTTTTAACCAGAGAGTTTAACCTGTGAGCATCTATTGTGACCACTCGTATGTTTGGGTTTCTTTTTACCACCATATTTTATTATTTTTGACCTCCCCCTTTTTTCCCTAGGGATTTCCCTTTATTGTGTGAACTCTGCAATGGTTTGCTTAACAGCATATATTTAAAGGAATGTTATGCTTTGTTTTATGTCTTTTTGTTGCAGTGAGCATTTGGGGAAATATACAATCTGCAATAATTCTAGAATCAGAAAAGTTCCCATCACTTTGCTCATCGTGGCCTGGCTGTCTGTCTGCTCACTCACAGAAATCACTCTGGCAGACGCCCCTAAAGACCTCTGCATTGCCAAACCCAAGGCTCTGGTTTCCTCTCTCGCTCACTTTTTTTTTTTACTTTAATTTTTTACAACTTTACTGAGGTATAGTTGACATAAAATAAACTGTACATATTGCAAGTGTACAATTGAAGTTTTTACATTCATCCGGGAAGCCATGACCACAGGCAAGATAATGAACCTTTCTCTTGCTTCCAAAAGCGACCTGATGCTTTTTTGTTCCTTCTCATCATCCCCCTCTCAACTCTCCCTGGCCACTCTCCTCCACCCCCCGGTGATCTTTATCTGTTTTCTGCTGCTATAGATTACTTTGAATTTTCTAGAATTCCATGGAAATGGAATCACACAGTATATATTTTTTGTCTGGCTTTGTCCACTCAGCACAATTATTTTGAGAGTCACTATGCTGCATGTGTTGATAATGAGTGGCATTTCATTGTATAGAGGTGGCACAATTGGTTTATCCATCCATCTGCTGATGGACATTGAGTTGCTCCCAGTTTTTGGCTTTCCAAGTAAAGCTGTAGTGAACATTTTTGTACGTCTTTGTATGGATGTGTGCTTGCATTTCTCTTGAGTAAATATGGAGGAATGGAATGCCTGGATCATATGGAAGGGCTCCATGTTTAATTTCTTAAGAAACAGCAAACTGCTTTCCTTTCCACTCCCTTTTACACTCCCCTGGCAATATATGGGGGCGAGGTGCTCCACACCCCCACCCACATCTGGGACAGTCAGCTTTGTTCATTTCAGCCATCCTAGTGGGTTTGAAGTGGTATCTCATTGTGTTCTTTTTTTTTTTTGTCATTGTGTTCTTAATTTGCATTTTCCTAATGACATATGATGTTGAGCATCTTTTCATACACATTTTTCCATCTATACATCTTCTCTGGTTTCATATCAGTTCAAATTTTTTGCCCATTAAAAAACTCGGGTTGTAGTCTTATTACTGAGTTGTAAGACTTCTTTATAGATCCCAGATATAAGTCTTCTGCTTGAGATAGAGATAGGTCACAAAGTTTCTTCCAGCCTGTGCCCTGCCTTTTCATTTTATTAACAATTATTCTTTATTTACAGAGTGAAAACTTTTAATTTTTATGAAGTCCAATTCATTGATTTTTGTGTGTTGAATTTTAAAGACTCTTTACAACCTAAGGTCGCAAAGACTTTTTCCTATCATTTTTTCTAGAGTATGATAGATAGAATAATATCCCTCTCCCCCAAAAGATCCCCATGTCCTAATCCCTGAAATCTGTCAGTGTTACCTTTTACAGCAAAAGGGATTTTGAAGATATGGTTATGTTAAATATCTTGAGAAGATTATGCTGAATTATCTGGGTGGACGTGATGTAATCACAAGAATCCTTTTAAGGGAAAAATGGAGGCAAGAGAGTCAGAGAAGGATGTGTGATAATGGGAGCAGAAACAGAGTGATTCAGGGGAGGGCCTCAAGCCAAGGAATGCGGGTGGCCTTCAGAAGCTGGAGACAGCAAGTAAAGGATTCTCCCCTAGAGCCTTCAGAAGGGAACACAGTCCTGCTGACTCCTTGGTTTTAGCCCACATGAGAGTTTTCCATGGTTGTCTAACAGTGGGCATGTGTAGTAACACTAGCATGAAGCCCAAGCACTGTGTTACATAGAACTATGATGTTTTCCAGAGAAAGGTCATGGTCTTTTCAGTGCAGTAAAGAGTCTGGGTTACAGTCCTGTTTTTCTCACTTGCCTGAGTCCACATCTCTGTCAATGACTGCCACGTGGCCGATTGTGCTTACCCTACTGGATTTGGGGAAGATGAAGGAAGGATATCAGAGCTCTCTAAAAATTCTAAATATTCTCCTACCACTCTAGGTTATCTTGATTTTTCCATGTCAAGTGTGGAAAATAAACACCCTATTCTATCAGTTCTTTTCACAGCTAGCTTGGTCACAAATACCTTGAGGACATAAATTATGTCACATACCTGTTATCTCCTGTAGCATCTAGCACAGGGCTTGGTACAGAGTAAACATAAAGTAAGTATTTGAGGGACACAGAATTACACAGGATCACCACTGCAATGGATGGCTATTTTATTTTTTTGTTTTACTTATTTATTATTTTTCATGAACATACTTTATTGTCAAATTGGCTTACATATAACACCCAGTGCTCAACCCAACAAGTGCCCTCCTCAATGCCCATCACCCACTTTCCCCTCTCCTCCCTCCCATCCACCCTCAGTTTGTTCTCTATATTTAATAGTCTCTTGTGGTTTGCCTCCCTCTCTCTCTGTTTGTAACTATTTTTTTCTCCCTTTCCTTCTCCCATAGTCTTCTATCAAGTTTCTCAAGATGCACATATGAGTGAAAACATATGATACCTGTCCTTCTCTGACTGACTTATTTCACTCAGCATAGTACCTTCCAGTTCTATCCACATTGCTGCAATTGGCATGATTTCATTCTTTTTCACTGCCAAGTAGTATTCCATTGTATATGTAAACCACATCTTCTTTATCCATTCATCAGTTGATGGACATTTAGGCTCCTTCCATAATTTGGCTATTGTTGATGGATGGCTATTTTAAACTCCGGCTAAAGATCTGAATATCTTATCATTTTATTTTCATATGTCATTTTCCCCAAACATAATATTCAAAGGCACATTCAGATTTACATACACATGTTCCACTTATTGTATGCATTAGACCTGTGCCAGCAGAGGCAGAATATCTTCCTGTTTAAGTTTTTCAATTTGTGAATATATTTTGCTGCAGAAATGAAATATTTTACTATTCTATTTGAGTAAAGAAGTGGGGTTTTTGTTTGTTTTTTTACAAAAGGAAACTCTTATTCAAATAATTGGACTTAAAGTGCCATTCTCACGAGACCTCAGATGAGAGGGAGGGTGAGTGTCACTACAGTCTGTCCTCTGGCTGCTGGAGGAGCATCTGGTGACCCTTCAGTCACAGCTCAGGTCATGGCATACAGTGGGCAAATTTTTCCAGTCAATGTCTGGCAGGTGAGCTAATGAGTAGAAGGCAGTGGAGGTTACATCATGGGGGTGGAGAGAGGCTGACAGGACCAGAAAAAGTTGAGGAAGTGTGAGGAGCCCCAGAGACTCCCTGCTCACCTCAGTTTCAGAGCAAGCTATATGGTATCACCTCCAGCACATCTACTTGCTTACCTAACCCCATGCCCCACCCATCCCTGACATTTGACACTGAGCCGATTATATTTATCTTTTCACTCTCTGAAAAGCATGGGTTTCCAGGTCAATCATTCCCACTGATGGGATTACAAGGAGGATGTATTCTCTACACTCTCCAAGGACTCACTCAAGCAGTTTCTACCTCACTGCACCTAAATGCACTTACTTCTTACCCATTTGTTAGATGACAGGAATTCTTCTACCTGTAAAGTCCTTTTAGGCAGTTAATGGGAGTTACAATGTGATCCTAGAAGTATTACTATTATGTTGACTTAAGAATATTCTAGAATCCCAGGGCACCTGGCTGGCTCAGTCAGTGGAGTGTGTGAGTTTTGATCTCGGGCTTGTGAGTTTGAGCCCTACATTGGGTGTAGAGATTACTTAAACATAAAATCTTAAAAAAAGAAAATATTCTAGAATTCCAAATTGCTTTTTCCCTTAATTATCCCTGATTCTATACACTCAGGCTGAATTTCCACATATATCACTTTCTATCTTTCCCCCCTTTTTAAAAACATTTTATTTATTTTTGAGAGAGACAGAGAGAGCATGAGCAGGGGAGGGGAAGAGAGAGTGAGGGGACAGAGGATCTGAAGTGGGCTCCCCAACAACAGTGAGTCAGACCTGGAGCTTGAACTCACAAACCATGAGATCATAACCTGAGCCCAAGTCAGACACTCAAACAACTGAGCCACCCAGGTGCCCAACACTTTCTATTTTCAAAGGCCCTGTAGTTATCTTCTGCTCTGTCTGATTTTTTCTGGAAGGGCACAGATGCATTTGCCAAAATTCTGGATTCAGAGCTACTTAAGAAGTTGCCATTTACTAGAAACTATTATGTGCCAGAAACAATTTCACATAAAAGACACACAAAACAAAGCCCCTTCTATCAGAGCAGTTGTGAACTAACAAAGGAACAACCACCTAGACAACTGGCAAGACTGAACTGTGTTCCATGTGCTACCAATGGTATAAACAGAAACTATACACACACATGAAAATGAGTGATTTCAGGGGGAGGATGGTTTTACAAGGGCTGCCCATCGAGCTGTGCTATGACAGATGAAGTTTCATGGATGCCTGGTGGGAAAAGTGTAAAAGAGGGCAGTTTCTATGACCTCACAGGCAAGGGCAAAAGGAGACAGAGGCCAGATATTGTGGGGACTTGTAGGTGGGTTGAAGAATTGTATCTCATTCTGAGTTCAAAGAGGAAACCAACAAAGAATTTAAGACACAGAGTAACATGATGTGGTATACCTGTAGTCAACCTGGACAGTTGGAAAGCTACTGTAGTTGTTTACTTGTCTTTTCTGTTACCCTCTAATGTCTCACTGCTGGGCATCTACCAAAGGCACCCTATTGTCTGGCTATATGCCCTCATGTTGGCCCCTACAACACTTTCCCCATGGACTACTCCAAGTTGTCAATTGCATCACCTGAGAAACCAACCCAGCTCCATCCCCAGTGGGAAATGGGCATTTAAACACAGCTTTGAGAGGTAAAAAGTTAGTGACTCATTGTGATGAGAATTTGAGTTATACAACTTACTTCCCCGTTCTGTACCTCAGCATCCTCACTTGTAAATGAAGGCTTATGACTAGATTAGCATTTTCCAAGACTGCATTCTGACTGTAGCTTCTGCCCTGGGATGTAAATGAACTCAAAGGAGCATTACTCCCACTCTTACAATGAAAAAGCCAAATTAACATCAAATTCATAACTTTTTTGGGGACATCTGAGAGCTGAGGTTGCAGAACAAACTACTGGCCCAAAATATGAAGAGAGACAGACATCTACTGGGGGACAGGAGACCCAAACATCCAAGACTAATATCAAATGATCTAACACAACCATAATTAGAATCCTAGGAGGAGAGGAGAAAGAATAGAGGAGAAGGAATATACGAAGCAAGAAGTCCAAGAATTTCCCTAAATGAATGATAATATTAAACCACAGATTCATAAGGTTCAAAGGAAAAAAAGCTCACATATAGGCATATCACACTGAAACTACTGAAAATCAAAGACAAAGAGAAAATCTTGAAAGAAGATAGATAAAGAGAAACTATAGGGAAAAAAATGAGGATAAGAATTAGAGCAAAAATCTTATCAGAAACCATGCAAGACCATACACAGCAGAGAGACTTTTTTAAAGAGCTGAAAGAGAAAATATATCCAGCAAAAGAATCTTTCAAACATGAAGGAAAAATAAGAACCTTCCTAACAAAAATTGAGGGAATTAATTTTCAGCAGACCCACTACATAGGAAATGTTGAAATTTCTTCAGGCAGCGGGTGCTTGGGTGGCTCAGTTAAATGCCCCACTCTTGATTTTGGCTCAGGTCATTATCTCACAGTTCATGTGATTGAGTCTCGCATCTGTCTTTGCATTGATAGTGCTGAGCCTGCTTGGGATTCTCTCTCCCTCTCTCTTGGCTCCTCCTTGGCATCCTCATACACACACACACACACACACACACACACACACACACACGCACACTCTCTCTCTCTCAAAACAAACAAATAAATAAACTTAAAAAAAAAAAAAAAAAAAAACTTCTCCAGGCAGAAGGAACATGATAGCAGACTGAAACTTGGATCTGCACAAAGAAATGAAGAGTGCAAACGAGGAGCAGAAGGAATGTTTTGGACCTGATAAAGGTCAACTACAAGAATCCTAAGGCTAACTTGATGCTTAACAGTGTAAGATTGAATGCTTCCTCTGTAGGACTTCAACAAGGCCAGGGTTTTTCTCTAACTCAACACTGAACTCTGGAGTCCTAGCCAGTGTAATAAGGCAATAAAAAGAAATAAAAGAAATACAGATTAAAATGAAAGAAACTAAAGAGTCTGTGTGTGATTTTCTATATAGAAAATCTCAAAGAAACTAAAACAAACAAACAAAAAACACATAAAAACCCCTCCTGGAATTAGCAGGTGATTTTAACAAGGTTACAAGACAACAAGGTCAAGAAAAAACAAAACAAAACTGCATTTCTATATAAGCAATTAGAATTTGAAATAAAAAATAGAATTTACAATAGTAGCTAAAAATTATATCCATAGGTATAAATCTAAGGAAATATATTCAGAATCTATACGCTATATTTCATTAGCATGGCTCTTTAATCAGTACTGATAAAAGAAATCAAAGAAGATCTAAATATATGAAGAAAGTATGCTGTTTATAGATTTAAGGACTTAATATTGCTTAATATAATTACTGAATATTAATAATATTACTATTACTTAATATTACTAAGAAGCCAATTCTCCCCATTTTTGAACAATTTGAGTAACAAAAATAACCATATTATTGACTTATAACCCAAAGAAGAGAACAATTATCCATAAGCCTATACTAATATGAATAAATGACTGTATAAATTTTTAAAAAGGAAGAAAAGAAAATTCTTCTTTATGGAAAAATTACAACTAGTGAATGTGGAAAAAATGAGGGAAAAAGAAAACTGCCATTACAATGCCACAGTAAGAGTTGTTTCAGGGAAGATCTACCAATGAATGTTAAAGTCATGTGTAAAGAGTGATCAAAAGGTTCACACTCTGACTGAGTAATCTCACTTGAGAAAGTCTAACCTAAGGAAAGACTCTGTAATGTGACATGTCCATTGAAGATCTATTTGCAAAATTTAAAAAGGGAAATAATTTGTGATCCACACTAGGAAAATGATTAAACAAATTAAGCCATATGCACTCAATGGACAATTAGGCAGCCATGAAGAATGTAATTAATAGGGATGCCTGGGTGGCTCAGTCAGTTAAGTGTCCAAATTTGGCTAAGGTTATGATCTCACAGTTTGTGGGTTCAAGCCCTGCATTGGGCCCTGTGCTGACAGCTCAGAGCCTGGAGCCTGCTTCAGATTCTGTGTCTCTGCCCCTCCCCCACTCATGCTCTTTCTCTCTCAAAAACAAATAAACGTTAAAAAATTTTTAATGTAATTTATAAAGGCTATTGAATAGTAGAGAAAATATGTATTGTGGGATACAGAATTTCTATGACCATAGAACGTTTTAAAAATACAAAAACACTGAAATGAAATAAACCAAAGAAACATTTTTGTTATAGTCAAAACATTTTTTTCTATTTGCCACATAAAGTGGTTAAATTACCCTGATAACTTAAAAATATTTGGAAAGAATTCCCTTTTTATAAATATGAATTGTAGGTAATTTTGTTAATAATTAAAATTTTTTTTAATGTTTATTTATTTTTGAGACAGAGAGACAGAGCATGAACAGGGGAGGGTCAGAGAGAGGGAGACACAGAATCCGAAACAGTCTCCAGGCTCCGAGCTGTCAGCACAGAGCCAGACGCGGGGCTCGAACTCACAGACCGTGAGATCGTGACCTGAGCCGAAGTCGGCTACTCAACGGACTGAACCACCCAGGCGCCCCATTGTTAATAATTTAAATAGACCTTCAGGAGAAAGAGCTATGTCAATTACTTCTTTGTACCCCATAGTGCTTAGCTGTAAGACCTTATAATGTAGAATGATCTCAATATCTTCATACTGATTCATTATCAATATTCATAGCTATAGCAGGTGCATCAAGAAAGTATAGTGCTTGTTTCTCTTCACAGCTTTCATTTCTTCATTTCACCAGTGGAGAACCTGGGTTCCAACCCTACTTGGCAGTAATGAGGTGATGCTCCTGTCTTTGTAAGAACAGTGTCAAAGGAGGCCTGCTAAGTTATAATATTTAACTAAGATCCAGTGTTTCATAATATGATACCAAAAATGTCCAGAATAGAATAGAAAATAACTCATCACATCAAGAAGCAGGAAAATCTCTACTTACATAAGGACAGACACTCAACAGATGCCAACACCAAAATAACAGATGTTAGAATTATCTGATATGGATTTTAAAGCAGCCGTCATAAAAGTGTTTGAAACAAATGAAAAAGTGGACTCAGCGTCCCCCTGCTCCAAAATAGAAGATATAAAGAAGAGCCAAAAGGAACATTTAGAAATGAAATATACAATACTGAAATTTAAGAATTCAATGGATGGGTTCAAAAGCAGTATGGAGAAGGCCATGGAAATAATCAGAGAACCTGAAGACAGAACAATGGGAATTATATCATTTGAACACCAGAGAGAAAACAGATTGGATAGAAAAATGGACAGAGCCTCAGGGATCTACAGGACTACAACAAGATATAACATCCAGGAAACAGATTTTCCTTATCCTTTTCAGTTTATAAAGTTGTGTTTCACTCTTGAAGCAGAAATTATAACACTGCCAGATATCAATATATAAAGAGGAAATATTTAAGATAATTATAAATGAAGGAGGGTAAGGGGATGTAAAGGGAAGTAAAGTTTTACATTCCATTCAAACTGGTAAAGTGTCAACGGCAACAGACTGTGGATAAGGACATGTGTAGGACTTGTATACTAAAAACTATGAAACAGTTTGTTCCTTGAGTTGTCTTTTTATCTCCCCAATGTTCTAGACAAGATGCCAGAGAAAACAGCAACCTGGAACCATCAATAGGCAAAAATAAAGGAAGAAAAGAAGGGAGGGAAAGAAGGGAGGATAGAAGTGGGGGAGGAAGGAAGACAAGGAAGAAAAACTTGTTCTCTGTTTCATTTGTGTCCATAGAATTTTAAGTTATGGAGGTGACTAAGCAACAACATGGAGAGGCTAATGCCTTTAAAAGAAGATTTAGTTTACTTAAGAGTTTCCAAGATAAAGGGGCATGCCATACTACACAGGGCCACATGGGAAAAAACACTACTGTTGGGCAGGAGGCAGAAGGAGCACGGGGACATCCTGGGTCAGAGCCATTATTGGGGTTTCTGAGAGAAAGACAAGGCAGAACAAGGTAAACAGCTTAGGATCAGCAAGTTTGACTAATTATAGTGGGCTCTGGAATTAGGGGCTGGCCCTGGGCTGATTCAGGGCAGGAGGAATATTAGCTTGGTGTGTGGTAGTTTGATAAGGATTCAGGGTATGGATCTCAGGACAAGTATAAACCATTTTGGCCATTAGTTTGGACCTATAATGGAGGTCACAGCAGTGGCAACAACAGATTCTGGGTAGGTCAAGCCATGTTCTCTAATCCCCCTAAATGTCAGCAAGAGCAGGCTGATTGGCCAACAGCAGAGCCTGGGCAAGCTATAAACCCCCCCTGCAACACCTGCTTGGAACAGCTGGAACCTCTGCCTGCATAGGTGGTGTCAGCTGTCCTCGTGTGTCCTAGTCCTCTACCCAGCAGCAAAAGCAACACAGGACTGGTGTCTCCCAATACTCCACCTAACAGCAGAGAACTACCCAGACTCCATAGCTTCTGACCCTTCTCAGTGGCAGAAGGTGGCCTAGGTAGGCACTTCTCTCCTCCAATGGCAATGGCAGAGGTAGAGTAGGAAGCCCACCAGCACTGGGTTGTTGGTGAACAGGCCAGGGGAAGTGATCTCTGTCCTGTGAGTTGGGATTCCCACATCCTACCAAACAATGTCAGGCAGCCCAGGGAAGCCATTTCTGGACCAGGCAGACAGCACCAATAGTAGTCTAGGGAGAGTTTAAATAGAAGAATGAAGCAAACCAGAATAGTATTGCAAAATCTCAGAAAACTAAATTATCATTGGAATTTCAGCCAATAAAATAGGCCAGACTTACATGCTAAATCTAAATAGGGCAAATCTTTGTTTAAAGAGAGAATTTAAATAGGACAAGAGTCTCTTAACACTATCCAGAATGTCTAGGATACAACAGAAAAATCACTTGTCACCAAGAACCACAAGTTAAATGAGAAATCACAACTTAATTGAGAAAAAACATGCAGCTGATACTAATGCTGAGAAGAATCAAAACAATCTGGCAAAGATTTTGAAGCAGCCATCATAAAACTGCTTCAAAAGTATGAATACACTTGATACAAAAGGGGGAGAAAAAGAAGTTATAAAAAAGAACCAAATGGAAATCATAGAATAAAGAAGCATAATAATGGAAATAAAACTGAATGGATAGGTTAAACAGCAGAATGAGGGGGAACAGAAATACAATCAGTGAACTTGAGAACAAGTCAATAGAATTCTGAACAGAGAGAAAGCATCCTGAAAAAAACTTCATAGCCTCAGAGGCATTTATGTCATTGAAGTCTTAGGAGGAGAGGGCAAAGGAAGAACTGAAACAGTTTTTAAAGAAATAATGGCTCAAATTTGGCCAAAGACATAAACTATAGATTCAAGAAGCTGAAAGAATCCTAAATAAGATAAATCCAAATAAACCTATGCAAAAATACATCATAATTAAGCCTCTGAAAACTAAAACCAAAGGGCAAAACCTTAAAAGCAATGAGAGAGAAATGAGGCATTACCTATAGAGAAATACCAGTTCAAAGACCAGCCTTTCCTTATCTAAAACCATGGAAGCCAGGGGCGCCTGGGTGGCTCAGTCGGTTAAGCATCAGACTTCGGCTCAGGTCATGATCTCATGGTTGGTGAGTTTGAGCCTCGTGTCAGGCTCTGTGCTGACAGCTCAGAGCCTAGAGCCTGCTTTGGATTCTGTGCACCCCTCTCTCTGCCCTTCCCCATTCACAGTCTGTCTGTCTCTCTCTCTCAAAAATAAATTAACATTAAAAAAATAAAATATAAAACCATGGAAGCCAGAAGAAAGTGGTACATTTTTCAAGTGGTGTTAAAAAAATATTCAACCACAAATTCAATATCCACTGAAACACCTTTACTAATAAAGGGGAAATCAAGATACAATCTCAGATGAAGGAATATTAAGAGAATTTGTCGCTAGTAGATCTTAAAGAATGGCTAAAGGAAATTCCCCAACAGAAAGGAAATAATTATAAAAGAAGTCTTGGAACCTTATAAAGGAAGGACAACAGAATAGGGAAAAATAGAGGTAAATATTATAGACTATCCTTCTCCTAATGAGTTTCTTAAAGCATATTTGATGGTTGAAGCAAAAAATTATAATTATCTGTTGTGGTGCTCAGTGTATATAGAGGGAATACTTGAGATAATTATATTTTAAAAGACAGAATGGTAAAGGGACCTAAATGGAAATCAAGTTATAATACTTCACTAGAAGTGGTAAAAAGTTTATACTGGTAGGCAGTTATTGGTTACATATGTACACTGTAATACTTTGAGCAACCACTAAGAAAACTATAGAAAAAAGATATACTCAAAAACAGTATGAATAAAATAAGATAAAATCCTAAAAAATGCTCAAGTAACCCTCAGGAAGGCAAGAAAAGAAAAATGGAGAAACAAGCAATAGAAACCACATAATAAAGTAGCACATTTAAGCTCTAACATATTTATAATTCTTTTAAATGGAAATAGTTTAAATATACAATTTAAAAGACAGTGGATAAAAAAACATGATCCAACTGTATGCTGTCTAGGAAAAAAACTCACATCAAGCACAATATAGGTAGGTTGAAAGTAAAAGGATGGAACAAAGTATATCATGCTAACATTAATTTAAAAAAAAAAAAGCAGGAGTGGTTGTATTACTATCAAGTAAAGTGAACTTCAGAGCAAAAAAAGTACCAGGGGTAAATAAATGAAATTTAATAATGATTAAAAAGTGATCTAACAAGAAGACCCAACAATCTTAAATGGTATACACCAAACAACAGAGCTTTAATTTACATGAAACAAAAGCAGAGCTCAAAAAAGAAATTGAAGTCTATAATTATAATTGGGGAATACAGAACCCACTATCAGCAATTGATAGAACTACTAGATGGAAAATTAGCAAAGATATAGAACAACTGAACAACACACTTAATCAACCAGATCTGACATTTATAACACACTCCACCCATCATGAGCAAAATACTTATTCTTTTTAATTAATTTATTTTTAAAAATCATGGTAAAATGGACATAACATAAAATTTACCATTTTAACAATTTTTCAGTGTCTAGTTCAGTGGCATTAGGTACATTCATACTATTGTGAGCCACCCCCACCATCCATCTCCAGAAATCACACATTCTTTTTAAACGCTCATGGAACATTAGCCATGACAGACCTTTTCCCAGGTCACAAAACAAACCTCAACAAACTGGAAATAATTGATATCATAGAGTATATTCTCTGTATCAGAATAGATACAACTAGATACCAACAACAGGAAAACAAGAATGTGTTCTCATAGTTGGAAATTAAACAACACATTTCCTTGGGTCAAAGGGGGAGTCGTCAAAGGAAGTTTAAAATGAAGTACACAGGAATGAATGAACATGGAAGTACAACCCATGGAAAACTAAAGCAGTGCCAACAGGGAAATTTATACCACTAGATTCTTATGTTAGAAAGAAGGAAAATTCTCAAATCTGTAAGTTCCTACCTTAAGGAAAAATAAGAACAAAATAGATCCGAAGCAAGCAAAAGGAAATAGTAAAAACAAAAATAGAAATCAATAAAATTAAAAATAGGACAAAAATGAAGAAATTCAATAAAACAAAAGAAATTGGTTCTTTGAAAACAAAAATCATATACCTTGATGAAGAAAAATCATTTGACAAAATCCAACACCCCTTCATGACAAAAACTCTTGGCAAGTTAGGACTAGCAGAGAACTACCTCAACTTGATAAAGAACCATTGTGATGACTAATTTTATGTGTCAATTTTACTGGGCTAAGAGATGCCCAGATAGCTGGTAAAACATTATTTCTGGGTGTGTCTGTGAGGGTGTCTCTGGAAGATATTAGCATTTGATTCAATTGACTGAGTGAAGAAGACCCACTCTCACCAATGTAGCTAGGCGTTAACCAATCCAGTGAGGGACCCACTAGAATAAAGTGAAGGAAGGGTGAATTCCCTCTCCTGAGCCTAGATGTCCATCTTTTCCTGCCCTTGAACATCAGAACTCTGAGTTCTCTGTCCTTTGCACTCCAAGGTTTACTCCAGTGGCCCCTTGATTCTCAGGTTTTTGTCTTGAGACTGAGACACCATTGGCTCCCCTGTCCTCAAGCCTTTAGTCTTGGACTGAATCATACCACCACTGGCTTTCCTGATTTTTTGGCTTGCAGATGGCAGATTGTGGAACTTCTCAGCCTCCATAACCTTCTGAGCTAATTCCTATAATAAATCATCTTTTTTACATATCTATCTATATCCTATTTCTATCTATATATATCACATCTCTCTGGAGAACCCCAATACAAGCAGCTACACAAAATTTACAGATGTGTCATACTGAATGGTGAAAGACTAAATGCATTACTTCTAAGGTTGGGTCCAAAGCAAAGATATCCACTCTTACTACTCCTATTCAATAGAAAACCAGTAGTTCTGCATAGGGACACTTGCACCCTAATGTTTATAGCAGCACTTTCAACAATAGCCAAATTATGGAAAGAGCCTAAATGTCCATCAACTGATGAATGGATAAAGAAGATGTGGTTTAGATATACAGTGGAATACTACTTGGCAATGAGAAAGAATGAAATTTGGCCATTTGTAGCAATGTGGATGGAACTGGAGAGTATTATGCTAAGTGAAATAAGTCATACAGAGAAGAGAGATACCATATGTTTTCACTCTTATGTGGATCCTGAGAAACTTAATACAGGACCAGGGGGGAGGGGAAGGGGGAAAAAAGTTACAGAGAGGGAAGGAGGCAAACCATAAGAGACTCTTGAATACTGAGAACAAACTGAGGGTTGATGGGGGGTGGGGGAGAGGGGAAAGTGGGTGATGGGCACTGAGGAGGGCACCTGTTGGGATGAGCACTGGGTGTTGTATGTAAGCCAATTTGACAATAAGTAATATATATATATTTATATATAATATATATATAATTGTGTATATATATTATTTATGTATATATAATTGTGTAAATATATAAATATATATAAATATACATAATATATATTGTGTATATATTATATATAAATGTATAATATATAATATAATATATAATAATATAGAACCAGTAGTTCTGACCAATTCCCCCACCCTCCCAAACACAAACACACAAACATGCACACACATGCACACACACACACACACTCAGGAAAAAGAAACAAAAGGCACACAGATTTGAAAGAAAGAAATAAAATAAAACTGTCCTTACTTGTGGATGACAAGATCGTCTGCTAAAAAGTCCCAAGGAATCTACAAAACATTCCTAGAACTAATAAAGGAGGTTCAGCAAAGCTGCAACATACAATATCAACATGCAAAAATCAATCACATTTCTATATATTAGCAGTGAACATGTAGAAATTAGAATTAAAAACAATACTATTTTTAATTACTCCAAATAAAACAAACTATTTGAGTGTAAACATAATAAAACATATGCGGCATCTATATGCTGAAATTTACAAAATGCTGATGAGAGAAATCAAAGAAGACGTAACTAGGTAGAGAGACATGTGTTCACAGATTCTAAGACTAAATATATTTAAGATGTCATTTTTCTCTAAATTGATTTATTGGTTTAATACAATTCCTATCAAAATCCAAGCAACGTTTTTATTTTTTAGATGTAGACAAAAATTTTTCTAAAATTTATATGGAAAGGAGCAGGATCTAGAATAGCTTAATAATAGTCTTGAAGAAAAGAATAAAGTGGGAGGAATTAACCTACCCTATATTAAAGCTTACTATTCTGCTACAGTAATCAAGATAGTTTGCATTTGCATTGAAACAGACATGTAGATCAATGGAATGAGAGATAAAACCAGAAATGGACCCACATGAAAACACCCAACTGCTTTTTGACAATGGTGCAAAAGCAACTCAGAGGAAAAATAATACCTTTTTCAACAAATGACCCTGGAATTGGACATCCATTTGGAAAAAACAAACAACCAAAAAACCCCAAACCTACCCCCAAAAAACCCTGATCTAAACTTCACACCCTGTGAAAAATTAATTAAAATGGATCATGTACTAAAATGTAAAACACAAGGCCTTCAGGGAAAAAAAAAGGAATAAAACAGGAGAAAATCTTTGGGATCCAGGGCTAGGGAAATAGTTCTTAGACTTGACACCAAAAGTCCCATCCATAGAAAGAAAACTTGATAAACTGGAACTCCATTAACATTTAAAAATTTTGCTCTGTGGAAAACTCTGCTAACAGGACAAAAAGACAAGCTACAGACAGAAAATACTTGCAAATCACATGTATGGCAAAGGACTAGTATCTAGAATATACAAAGAATACTCAAAACTCCATACAAAAAATGAAAATCACTTAGAAAATGAGATGCACTGATATTTCATTGAAGATGATATTCAGATGGGAAATAAGCACATGACAAGAATCTATTGGAATAGCAAAACTAAAAAACTATTACAATATCAAATGCTGGTGAGAATGTAGAATAACTGTGTCATTCATACATTGTTGGTGGGAATATAAAATGGTGCGACCACTCTGGAGAATGGCTTTGCAACTATACTCATAAAACTATACATGCAACTAACATATGACCCAGCAAGTGTGTTCACATAAAAACCTGTCCACAAATGTTAATAGCAGATTTATTTGTAATAACCCCAAACTGGAAACAACCCAAATGTCCTTCAATGGGAAAATGATTAAACAAATTGTGGTAGACCCATAATGTGGAACACAACTCAGTAGTAAAAAGAATGGACTATTATACCAAATAATAAATGGGATAAATCTCCAGAGAATTACCCTGAGTAAAAAAAAAAAAAAAAAAAGCAAATCCCCAAAGGTTGTATACTATATGTACCTATTTGTATAACATTCTTGCAGTGATAAAAATCATGCAAATCAAGAACAGATTAGTGATTGCCAATAGTTAAGGATAAGTAATGGGGGCACTGGAGGAACATGGTGTGTTTATAAAAGGGCAACGTGAAGAAAACTTTTGGTTATGGAACTGTTTTGTATTTTGACTGCGGTGGCAGGTACACTAATCTACGTATGATAAAACTGCATAGAACTAAACACAGAGACAAACACAAATAAGTACAAGTAACTGGGGGAGATCTGATCAAGATCAGTGGAATATAACAATGTCAAAATCCTGTTTGTAATATATTACTATAGTTTTGCAAGATACTATTATTTGAGAAAATTGGGTAAAGCATCTGTGGGATTTCTCTATTATTTCTTACAACTGCATGTGAATCTACAATTATCTCAAAGTAAATAGTTACAAATTTAAATTATGTAAACTTATGATTAAATAAATTATATAAAAGGAGAAGTAATGAACACTTAAAACAAATAAAGAGAGAAAGAAAATTGTGAGAAATGCAGAGCCTCATCATCAACTAAAGATGTACAAATAGAGATGGCTCTATCTATCAGCATAGTGAGTGTTTTTCAGACCCCTGAGCCCAGGCTGTGTGGATATGATGACACTAGAATTCATCTTTGTTTCTTATAAAGTCTCCTGCAATGTGTAGTAAGAATGATTAACATTTTTTTGACATATGGAATTGGATTAAAATTTCTGGTCCAACAATTTCTGGCTGGGGACCTTGAGAAATGGCATGCCCCTCAGTGCCTCACTTTCTTCATCTCCAATGACAGGGATGACTCCTTAAGAAGCCGATACACAGATTTAACAAGCCTATGTATAAGAATCTAGTACAGTTCCTGAGAACTACCAGGTACTCAGCAACATGTTAAATTCTTTTCTTAAAAAAAAAAAAATCCTATAAAGAAAGTACTACACTTATATAGTCTTAAAGGAACATTCTACCAAATAGTCAAGGATCAGATAATTCCAGTCTTACCAAAGAAGTGAAAAAAGGGATTATCCCTCATTTGATTAATGAAGATGAGTTATATGAACACAAAAACTCAACAGAGACGGCATATCACACTTACTAATTTCACCCACGAACATAGATGCAAAAATTCTAAACAAAATATGAGCAAAACAAATCTGATGTAAAAAAAAGCACTTCATTATTACCACATAAGTAGATTAAGTTTGCAAACAACAACAACAAAAAAAAACAGGTTAAAGGGGAAACAAAACATAGCCATCTCAACAGAGTCAGAAAAAAAAATTGAAAATATTCAACATTCATTCCTTTTATCAAAATAGAAAGAGAAAGAAACTTCTAGATCTGATGAAGGGTATTTTAGAAAGCCTACAGAAAATATCACATTCAACCTCTGAAAGCACCTTTTCAAATTAGGAACAAAACAAGGAGGTTGCTATAACACTGTCAACATTGTACTAAAGATCCTATCCTGCACAAAAGACAGAAGAATCAAGAAAACACAAACATAATTCATTTTATTGTGCTTCACTTCATTGAGTTTCACAGATAACGCATTTTTTTACTAATTTAAGGATTATGGCAACCCTGTATTTGCAAGTTATCAGTGCCATTTTTCCAGTAACATCTACTCACTTCATGTGTCTGTCACATTCTGGTAATTCTCCCAATATTTCAAAGTTTTTCATTATTATTATATTTGCTTATGGTGATCTGTAATCAGTGATTATGATTTGATGAAAGCTCAGATTATGGTTAGCTTTTTAACCAGTATTTTGTTTTTGTTAAAATTTTTTTAATGTTTATTTAACTTTTAGAGAGAGACAGAGACAGGGAGACAGAGAGACACAGAATCCGAAGCAGGCTCCAGGCTCTGAGCTGTCAGCACAGAGCCTGACGCGGGGCTCGAACCCACAAACCGTGAGATCATGACCTAAGCCGAAGTAGGATGCTTAACTGACTGAGCCACCCAGATGCCCCTAACCAGTATTTTTATTGAACTTATTTTTTTAATTTACATCCAAGTTAGTTAGCATATAGTGCAACAATTTCAGGAGTAGATTCCTAAATGCTCCTTACCCATTTAACTCATCCACCCTCCCACAACCCCTCCAGTAACCCTCTGTTTGTTCTCTATACTTAAGACTCTCTTACGTTTTGTCTCCCTCCCTGTTTTTATATTATTTTTGCTTCCCTTCCCTTATGTTCATCTGTTTTGTATCTTAAGTATTTTTAAATTAAGATATGTACATTGGTGTGTTTTTGACATAATTGTAATACACAATTGATATAGTGTAAACACAACTCATATGCACTGGGAAACAAAAAAAAAATTCATTTCACTTGCTTTATTGTGATATGCATTTTACTGCAGTGGTCTGGAACCAAACCTGCAATATCTCTGAGGTTTCTCTGATACAAGAATTGTAAAGGAAGTGGGGTGCCAGGGTGGCTCAGTCGGTTAGGCGTCCGACTTCAGCTTGGATCATGATGTCACTGTTCATGGGATCGAACCCCACATTGGGCTCTGTACTGACAGCTCGGAGCCTGGAGCCTGCTTCAGATTCTGTCTCTGCCTCTCTGCCCCTGCCCTGCTCACTCTCTGTCTGTCTCTCAAATATAAAATAAGTTAAAAAAAGAATTGCAAAGGAAGTAATGAAGTTACCATTACTCACATATATTCTCATAGAAATTCCAAAAGAATCTTTAAGTAAATTATAAGAATTAAAAAAAGATCAATATTATCAACTGAATTTCTATAATCTACCAAAGAATGTTTAGAAAGTGCAATTTAAAAAAGACATCTTTTTTTGGCTTAAGTTTTTATTTTAACTACTCTTAGTTAACAGTGTTATATTAGTCTCAGGTGTACTATATAGTGATTCAACACTTCCATACTTCACACAGTGCTCATTACAAGTGCACTTCTTAATCCCCATCACCTATTTCACCTATCTCCCCACCCCTCTCCCCTCTGGTAACCATCAGTTTGTTCTCAGACCAAGAGCTGTTTTCTTGCGGAGCACCTGGGTGGCTCAGTCGGTTGAGCATCTGACTTCAGCTCAGATCATGATCTCATGGCTCGTGGGTTTGAGCCCCACGTCTGGCTCTGTGCTGACAGCTCAGAGTTTAGAGCCTGCTTCAGATTCTGTGTCTTCCCCTCTCTCTCTACCCTGCTCATGCTCTGTCTCTCAAAAATAAATAAACGTTAAAAAAAGAGTCTGCTTCTTGGCTTGACTCTCTCTTTTTGTCCCCATGCTTGTTTGTTTTGTTTCTTAAATTCCACATGAGTGAAATCATATCATAGTTGTCTTGCTCTGCCTGAATTATTTTACTTAGCATAATGCACTCTAGTTCCATCCATGTTGTTGCAAATGGCAAGATTTCATTCTTTTTGATTGGCAACTAATATTCCATTGTATATATATACCACATCTTTATCAATTCATCAGACGATGGACATTTGGGCTCTCTCCATAGTTTGGCTATTGTTGAAAGTGCTGCTATAAGCGTTGGGGGTGCATGTGTCCCTTCAAATCAGTGTTTTTGTATCCTTTGGATAAATACCTAGTAGTGCAACTGCTGGGTCATAAGGTAGTTCTATTTTTAACCTTTTGAGGAAACTCCATACTGTTTTCCACAGTGGCTGCATCAGTTTTAATTCCCATAAATAGTGCATATGCTTGCCAACAACTGTTGTTTCTTGTGTTGTTGATTTTAGCCGTTCTGACAGGTGTGACATGATAGCTCATTGTAGTTTTGATTTGTATTTCTCTGCTGATAAATGGTGTTGAGCATCTTTTCATGTGTCTGTTGGCAATCTGCATGTCTTCTTTGAAAAAAAAAGTCTATTCATGTATTCTGCCCATTTTTTAACTGGATTATTTGGTTTTGGGTATTGAATTTTATACGTTCTTTATATATTTTGGATACTAATCCTTTATTGGATATGTCAATTACAGATACACTCTCCCATTCAGTAGGTTGCTTTCAGTTTTGTTGACTGTTTCCTTTGCTGTGCAGAGGCTTTTTATTTTGATGTAGTCCCAATAGTTTATTTTTGTTTTTGTTTCCCTTGCCTCAGGAGACATATCTAGAAAGAAATTGCTATGGCTGATGTCAAAGAAGTTACTACCTGTATTCTCTTCTAGGATTTTTATGGTTTCAGGTCTCATATTTAGGCCTTTAATCCATTTTGAATTTATTTTTATGTATGGTGTAATAAAGTGGTCCAGTTTCATTGTTTTGCATGTTGTCCAGTTTTCCGAACATCATTTGTTGAAAAGACTTTTTCCCATTGGGTATTCTTTCCTGCTTTGTCAAAGATTGGTTGCCTATATAGTTGTGGTTTCACTTCTGGATTTCCTATTGTGTTCCATTGATCTATGTGTCTATTTTGCACAAGTACCATACTCTCTTGATCACTACAGCTTTGTAATATAACTTGAAATCTGGAATTGTGATGCTTTTAGTTTTGCTTTTTTTTTCCCCCCAAGGTTGCTTTGGTTATTCGGGGTCTTTTGTGATTTTAGGATTGTTTGTTCTAGTTCTGCGAAAAATGCTGTTGGTATTTTGATACGGATTGCATGAAATCTGTAAATTCCTTTGGGTAGTATAGACATTTTAACAATATTCATTTTTCCAATCCATGAGCATGGAATGTCTTTCCATTTGTTTGTGTCATGGTCAGTTTCTTTCATCAGTGTTTTATAGTTTTCAGAGTATAGGTCTTTCACCTCTTTGGTTAGGTTTATTCCTAGATATCTTATTATTTTGGGTGCAATTGTAAATGAGATGTTCTTAAATTTATCTTTCTGCTTCATTATTGGTGTATAGAAATGCAAGAGATTTCTGTATTTTGATTTTGTATCCTGTGACTTTATTGAATTTGTTTATCAGTTCTAGCATAGAACTGGGGTCTATGGTATATATATATATATATATATATATATATATATATATATATATAATCTCATGCCATCTGCACATAGTGAAAGTTTTACTTCTTCCTTGCCAATTTGGATGCCTTTTATTTCTTTTTGTTGTCTGGTTGCTGCAAATAGGATTTCCAGTACTATGTTGAATAAAAGTGGTGAGAGTAGGCATCCTTGTCTTGTTTCTGACCTTAGGAGAAAAGCTCTTAGTTTTTCCCCATTGAGGATGATGTTAGCTGTGGGTTTTCATAGATGGCCTTTATTATGTTGAGGTATGTTCCCTCCATACCTACTTTGTTGAAGGTTTTTAGCATGAATGGATATTGCACTTTGTCAAATGCTTTTTATGCATCTAGTGAAGTGATCATATGTTTCTTATCCTTTCTCTTATTGATGTGATGTACCACACTGATTTGTGAACATTGAACAACCCTTGCAACCCAGGAATAAATCCCACTTGATTGTGGTGAATGACTTTTAAAAATGTATTGTTGGATTTGGTTTGCTAATATTTTGTTGAGTATTTTTGCATGTATAGTCATCACGGATATTGGCCTACAGATCTCTTTTCTAGTGTCCTTATCTCATTTTGGTATCATTGTATTGCTGGTCTCATACAATGAATTTGGAAGTTTTCCTTCCTTTTCTATTTTTTTTTTTTTTGGAATAGTTTGAGATATGAATCTTCTTTAAATGTTTGGTAGAATTTGACTGTGAAATCATCTGGTCCTCAACTTTTGTTTGTT
This sequence comes from Panthera tigris, assembly GCF_018350195.1. Classification (NCBI taxonomy): domain Eukaryota; kingdom Metazoa; phylum Chordata; class Mammalia; order Carnivora; family Felidae; genus Panthera; species Panthera tigris. Next base: position 107,429,116 of record NC_056667.1, on the reverse strand, counting down.
GGGAGCTTTTTTTTATTATTACTGAATCAATTTCCTTGATGGTTATCAGTCTTTTCAAATTTTCCATTTCTTCTTGCTTCAGTTTTGGTAGTTTACATGTTTCTAAGAATTTACTCATTTCTTCTATGTTGTCCTATTTGTTGGTGTATAGTTTTTCATAATATTCTCTTATGATTTTTTGTGTTTTTGTGGTGTTGGTTGTGATCTCTCCTCTTCTCATTCATGATTTTATTTGAGTCTTGTCCCTTTTTGTCTTGAGAAGTCTGATTAGAGGTTTATCAATTTTATTCATTTTTCTCCCCCAAAACCAGCTCCTCGTTTAATTGATCTGTTCTGTTTTGTTTTTGTTTTTGTTTTTTAGTTTCTATTATTTATTTCTGCTCTAGTCCTTATCTCCTTCCTTCTTCTGGCTTTAGGCTTCATTTATTGTTCTTTTTCTAGCTCCTTTAGTTGTAAAGTTAGGTTGTTTATTTGAAATTTTTATTGTTTCTTGAGGTAGGCCTGTACTGCTGTAGACTCCCTTCTTAGAACTGTTTTTGCTGTATCCCAGAGGTTTTGGACCATTGTGTTTTCATTTTCATTTGTGTCCATGCCCTTTTTAATTTCTCCTTTTATTTCCTGGTTGACCATTGATTGTTTAGTAGCATGTTATTTAACCTCCAGGTATTTGTGCACTTTCCAGATTTTTTCTTATGGTTGACTTCTAGTTTCATAGCATTGTGGTGGGAAAATGCATGGTATGACTTTGATTTTTTTTTAATTTCTTGAGACTTGATTTTTGACCTGTTATGTGATTTATTCTGGGGAATGTTTCATGTACACTTGAAATGAATGTGTATTCTGCTCTTTTAGATTGAATGTTCTGAATATATCTGTTAAATCTGCCTGTTCCAGCATGTTATTCAAAGCCATTGTCCCCTTGTTAATTTTCTGTTTAGATGATCTATTAATGTAAGTGGGGTGTTAAAATCCCCTACTATTATTGTATTACTATCAATTAGTTCTTTTATGTTTGTTATTAACTGTTTTATATATTTGGGTGCTTTATGTTGGGTACATAAATATTTATAACCATTATATCTTCTTGTAACATAGTCCTCTTTATTATGATACAGTGTCTTTCTTTGCCTCTTGTTACAGTCTTTGTTTTAAAGTCTATTTTGTCTGAGGGGTGCCTGGGTGGAAGTTCAAGTCCCACATTGGGCTCTCTGCTGTCAGTGCAGAGCCTGCTTTGTGTCCTCTGTCTCCCTTTCTCTCTGCCCCCCCCCCCACTTGCATGTGCATGCTCTCTCTCTCTCTCTCAAAAATAAACATTAAAAAAATTAAAATAAAATAAAATCTTTTGTCTGATATAAGTATTTCTACTCCATTTTTTTTTCGACATCCATTTGCATGATATGTGTTTTTCCATCCCCTCACTTTCAATCTGCAGGTGTCTTTAGGTCTAAAATGAGTCTCTTGTAGGCAGCATATAGGTGGGTCTTGTTTTTTTTTTTTTTAATCCATTCTGTCACCCTATGTCTTTTGACTGAAGCATTTAATCCATTTACATTCAGAGTAATTACTGATAGATATGTATTTATTACCATTTTATTACTTATTTTGTGGTTGTTTGTGAAGATTTTCTCTGATCCTTTCTTGTAAAAGAGACAAATTTTTATAAAAGCAACAACAAAAACAGTACCTAAGAATATATATATAAATTTGTCTAAGAGCTTCATGGAAAATTTTGTTTTTACTTTAAATGTAAAATTTCAATTTCAATTTAAAAGTTTATTGAATGACATGATAGGACTTCTTGTTCTGCCAAAGATTGAGCAGTCCCATTGCTCCCACATTCTCCCCCTTACAACTAAATAACTGTAGACACAAGACATAGTAAGTCTCTGAAAAGTGGGAGGCATAAGGTGGCTGTTTACAAACTTCTAGACTTAAGAAATGACATAAGTTCATTGGTTTCCTTATTGCCTCCCATATATATCAAAGAACTTCCAAACCTGAACTCACAACAGGCTCAGACAAAAACAGCCCTAAAAAAAGGGCCAGGACAAGGGCAGCCTCACAAAAGAATACCAGTGAAAAACACAGTTCCTTTGTTTCAGCAAGGTGAGTGCCCAGATGATATTCCACTGCTCCCAGGAAGCAGGTGGCACTCAAGTTTTCTCATCTGTGGGTATTGCCCCTGGTGGGCAGTGTCAGTGATCCCAGCAGAAAGAAGATCTCCTGTTCAGTGGAAGCAGGTGGTGCTCTGACTGCTCTGCCATCCGAGTGCCAGCAGGGTGCTAGACCTTAACCCCAAAACAGTAGCAATCAGACTTAACAAGGCAGAATGAGGAGGACGTAATTACCACCATGCTTCACCACTACCTCCCCCAACCAAGCCTCTACCCTGCCCCAGCATCACTGAGGTGGAAGGAGTGGTGAAAGGTTGGCTTGTTGGCACTTTGTTTACCCTTCCTCACCCTTCCCCTTCCCATTTCTTCTCTGGTATCATTATGGCCCAGCTGGGAGCTAAGCTTCCACCCCTCTCTGAAGCAACAGCATGGTATGAGTCAGCCCTCTGCTTCCCCTTCTTGTCCAGGCAAAGAGGCAATGTCAATGTTCCATTTTTATTGGGGTGTTATTGTTAAGGTCCAGTGGGAAGATGAACATTACACATCCACCATGCCCTAGCAGTACATCTTAACTGGGGACTGCCTACTAAAAAAGGAAAATTAAATAGGATCCAGAGTCTTATAATATCCAAATTTCCTGGATACAACTGAAAAATCACTTGTCTTTCCAAGAGCCAGGAAAATCACTACATGGATGAGAAAAGACAATCAACAGATACAAACACCAAGATGACTCAGAGGTCAGAGTTATTTGACAAAGAGTTTAAACCGGCCATCATAAAAATGCTTCAACAAGCAGTTATGAATTTTCTTGAAACTAATTAAAACTAGAAAACCTCAACAACAGACAAAACAAGATAACTTTTTTTTTTAATCGATGAATAAGAAACAAAAAGGGGCACCTGACTGGGCTTAGTCAGTAGAACAGATGATTCTTAATCTCAGGATTGTAAGTTCAAGCCCTATGTTGGGCATGCAGCCTATTTAAAATAATAATAATAATAATTTTAAAAAAGTAAAAAAGACAAAAGGACCAAATGGAAATTATAAAACTGAAAAATACAGTAACAGAAAGAAAAAATCTGCCAGATAGACTCAGAAGCAGAGGAGAGATGACACAAGATAGAATCAACAAACACTTGAAGACAGATCAATGGAATTTTCCCAGTCTGAACAATAGAGAGAAAATAGGTTGTAACAATATTAGCAGAGTCTCAGGGAAACATGGGATCATAATTAAAAAGCTAATTTTGTATCACCAGACTCTCACAAGGAGAGGAGAGACAGCATAGTCCTGAAAAACTACTTGAAGAAATAATGGCTAAAATGTCTCAAACATGGCAAAAGACACAAACTTACAAAGATTCAGAAAGTTGAGCAAACTCCAAGTAGAATAAACGGGAAGAAATCTATACCAAGACACAGCATAATTGAATTTATGAAGACTAAAGGCAAAGAAAAAATCCTGAAAGCAGCCAGAGAGAAATGGCATACTTTTTAGAGCAAACACAATATGAATGATAGTGGATTTCTCATCTAAGACTATGGAGGTGGGAAGAAAGTAGGTATTTTTCAAGAGCTGAAAGGAAAAACTTGTCAACTGAAAATTCTACTTCCAGTGAAAATGGAATTCTTTCAAGAATGAAGAAAAAATAAGGACATTAGAGAAGACATATAAATGGAGAGAGATGCCATACTTATGAATCTTAATAATTTGGCCATGACTGGAGGGCCCTAGAGCACTGATTCATGATCTTTAATAGGGTTACTTAGTAATGCTATGAAACATCTACCCAGCCTTGTGAACAGACGTAGTCCAGAATATCACTAAAGATAAGGAAGAAACAATTGAGGTGAATCAGAATGAGTGACTCTCCAGCAATGCCTGATATTCCTACTTGGAGACTTCTTATTTTTGGTATCTATTAAAATCACCATGTATTTATGAAGTTTCTTTAAAAATTCTATATTTCCTACAGAGCCCAGGCCATTTTATATAAATACCAGGAGACTCACATGATCTCTTTTTCCTTTGAACATATGTAAAAATTATACCACTATCTAGCGTAAATTATACACATTTATAGGGCATCTTGTTGTATTTGTAGGGAATTTTGGTTATATCATTAATGACCTTTAATGGTTATTTAATTTACCATATATATTCTTCCACATAAATTCTTTGATGAAAGGGTCTATTTCTAGTTCATTGTTTTAATACTGAATACACTGTGACCGGCAAATAGAAGGTGCACAAAAAAAAATCATGAATAAATGCATGAATTAACTGAATATTCTACTTTTTCAAATTCCATATAATGCATATACTATTGTTTAACATTATCTAGATCTAGGGAATACTTTCTTGATTAATACATAAATGTGCCTATTGGATACTTAGTGTCCTAAGGACAGCAAATTTAATTTCATACCACATTCCAACTCTCACTGACTGGTAATGCCAGAAATACAATGTTAAGAAAGATTCTAAGTCCACCTCTGAGCCTAGACAACATGAATGCCATGCTCACAGCAAGATTTGCTGGGGGTGAGGGAAGAGGGAATGTTCTATCCCTTGCCCCAGCCCTTAATCTAATTAAAACTATATCTAGGGGGAAAGTATATTGTTTATATGGATTGCATTGACATTTTAAAATTTTTTGAAAATATGTTTTTATTTCCCTAAAGAAAATGTTTTTCCTTTCTCTCACTCATTAAGTGTGCACTTAAGCATATGTAATGGGAAGAACAAACCCTTTGGGGCTCTGCAGACTTGGGTGATCACCACTGCCCTGAAATTCTTCTCTATTTCCAGCAAACACTCTCCTGTTCCCCACAAGGCTACTTCAGACCTTCCTGCTACCCAGTTCTCCTACTCCATCTCCTCTTCTCTCTTTCAGAAGACAATCTGACTACCTCCTTCATAGAGACCACAACATTGTCACTCAGGAGTACCTTCAATTTTGTTTCCTCCTTTACAGGACCTGCAGTGTCACACATCCCTTCCTCCTACCTAGTCCCACTCCATCCTTCCTGTATGTGTTCCCAGTCGCATCTTCTCCTGCTTATCTAGGGCCCTCTAAACTCCAACAATTATCCTGTCTTTTCTGTATGTTCACCTTTCCACTGGCTTCCTCTCAATAGCACTTAAACATAAACTTCATTCTCTCATTTAAAATACACACCCCCAACTTTCTTGACCTTGGTTCCCTCCAGCTACCATCCTTACCTCATGTGTCACTCTTTAATGCACTGCCACCTGATCCTATCCACCATCTATGGGTAATATTCTTAATAGGTCACCAGTGACCTTGCTGGTGCTAAATCCAATGGACGTTTTTGGTCTTCATCTAACTTGACCTTTCAAAAGCACTTGGCTTCAAGTTCTTTCTTGAAACCCTATTTCTTTGGCTCTGGGCCATGGTGCTTCCCTGGATTTCTTTTTTCTACACCTGCTGCTTCTCCCTACTTTTCTGGCTTCCCTTTCTCCCTCCCACCATTGAGAATAGTTTCAATCATTCACGGATGACTCCCAAAGCTTACCACTATTCTAGAGCTACCTATGGGGCATCACCACTCACTGTCTCACAGCCACCTCAAATTGTTAAACATCTCTAAAAATGGCTTATTGTCTCCAATTCTTCTGTCTATCCTTCCATCTCTGTGAATGGTACCATTTTGCATTTAGTCAGCTAAGCCAGAACCCGGGAATCACTCAGAACTTGGTACCTCTCACACTGAATCCCACATTGTATCACATTCACCTCTCTCCCTCACACTGGTATTTCCACATTTCAAGCCATCATCATCTTGCTTGGATTACCACAACAGCCTCCTCATTGGTGTGCCACCCTCCTTTTAGACATAATCCTGTCCATGCCCACAGTGCTATCAGACAACCTTTCAAAATGAAAATCTGATCATCTCAGCTCCCAGCTTAGAGTCATTGGTGGCTCTCTCATCTGTCCTTCCACTGCCCTGTTCTTGGGCTCCCTGAAGTGAATTCCACAGGCTGACGACAATGAGCCACTGCACAGCACATGTCTATGCTATTCTTCCTTCCATCCCTTACTACATTCTACTCGTCACATCAGGCTCAACTTAGATATTCTTCCTCCAGGAAGCTTCCCCTGCTTCAATTAGAGAGATCTCCTGAGTATGCCACAGCACTGTGCTTACTCTCCTTGTAGCATTCATTAGTTTGCATCATAACTGCCTGTTATCAATTCTGATTCCCTCATTCGAGTTGGAAGCAAAAGGAGAGCAGGAGGCAGAATTTTTGCCCCTAGTATCATGCCCATAAATATGTTACATGACAAAAATGATTTTGCAGATATAAATAAGATAATCAGTTGATATCAAGATAAAGAGATAACCCCGGATTATCTGGGCAGGCCCAAAGTAGTCATATGCTTAAAAGCAGAAGAAGGTTGTGAGATGGGGCAGTAGGCAGAGAGATTCCATATGTGGCAAAGTTCGGACACTCCCTCACTGGCTCTGCGCTGGAGGGGATATGCACAAGACGAAGCTGTGGTAAAGAATTCTATAAGTCGGGGAGAAACTGTGAATGTGAGATATGTGTATATGTTTGAGAGTGGGGGCAGATTTTCTAGGGTGAGCACCCTCACATCAAACTGAACCCATGTCATGCTATAGCCTGGCAATCAAACAAATACAATGTGCATAGTGGCTAACATCAGTCTTATCACCAGGACGGCATTTGTGTGAGCCAGAACCCTCTCCCATACTCTTGACTCTGCTTTAGTCCAGAGAAAGCAGCAGCTTCAGTCTGCAGCTTCTCATTGCCTATCATTTCCCTGTTTTCTACATACTCCTTCTTCTCATGGGTGTGTCCAGGCTCCTCCTGGGGCCTTGAAGGGTCTGTCCAGTCAGAGTACTTACCTATTGCACCTGAGAATCCAGACTTCCCTCTTCTCTCTGACCAACTCATCAACCTATTCAGGGTTGCCACTTCTTGAAGCTCTCCCAGACCCAAATCCCACAATTACATATTCCTTCTATCATTTTTATTTCATTCATTTACCATCTGGTGTAGAGTCTCTGCTCCATGCCAGGCTCTGTGCTCGACACTAGGAATATACTGACAAATACAGAGTTAACTCACCCCTCCACTATCAGTTCCCTGACCTGGGAAAGTGATATAACTTCTTTCACCCTGGGCCCATACCTATGGAAGGCCTCCCTCCCAGGCCTGCAGTAGGACTTGAAATAGTGTGTGTAAACATGTAGCACACTGTCCAGAGCTCAAATGGGCTTTAGTTCCACCACCCCTGCTGCACAGAGCTTAGCTACATCTATGTCTTACCTTCACATCCAGGACAGTATTCAGAAGATCTGTCTATGCTCCTGACCTAGCTAGGGCTCTCATCTGGGTACATAATAGCATTTTTATGTTCATAGCACAGGAGAAAAATGGGGATAAAATGAAACTACTCTACAAATAAAAGAAAATGCTGTTTTTCCTGTTTGTATGTTTCTTAAAGTGTATTTATATATTCTGAGACAAAGAGACAAAGAGCATGAGCAGGCGAGGGGCAGAGAGACAGGATTCCAAGCAAGCTCCGTGTTGCCAGTGCAGAGCCCCATGTGGGGCTCAAACTCATGAAACCGTGAGGTCATGACCTGAGCTAAAATCAAGAGTCAGATGCTTAAGCGACTGAGCCACCCAGGCACCCCTTCCTATTTGTATATTTAAATATTAATCTTAGCATGCCTATGTATACCCCTCTATTCTGCCTCGACTTGTATGTTTCTTCTGGCATGTTCACTGTACAGTTAATATAAAGATTTATTTAGGGGTGCTTGGGTAGCCCAGTTGGTTGAGCACTGACTTCGGCTCAGGTCGTGATCTCACAGTTTGTGGGTTTGAGCCCTGCATCTGGCTCTGTGCTGACAGCTCAGAGCCTGAAGCCTGCTTCGGATTCTGTGTCTCCCTCTCTCTCTGCCCCTCCCCTGCTTGTGCTCTGTCTCTCTCAAAAACAAATAAACGTTAAAAAAAAATTTTTTTTAAAGTTTCATTTAGTTGCTTAAACATAAAAAAAATAGCTAAAATAGGTCCATTGTACTTGACAGTTTGTAATCTTTGTATTCATTATCTCATTTGATCTTTACAATTACTTGTGAATTACATTACCCTCAATTTTGAATTAATAGTAGCATGATGTTTCAAAAAATTAAGACTCTGCTGTCAGAAAGAGCTACCACTTAGTTTTGTGTCTGAGGGTAAGGCATCAGACTTGCCAGACTTAAGTATCCTGATGTGTAAGACTGAAGGAAAAAATGTCATATTGTGTATGTGTGTTTGTGTGTCAAATGAAATAGTAGGTGTAAAATGTCCAGCAAATAGTAGACATTCAAGAAATATTAGATCTTTACCTCTTTTATTTTATTTTATTAAAAAAATTTTTTTTAATGTTTATTTCTTTCTGAGACAGAGAGAGACAGAGCATGAGTTGGGGAGGGGCAGAGAGAGAGGGAGACACAGAATCAGAAGCAGGCTCCAGGCTCTGAGCTGTCAGCACAGAGCCCAACGTGGGGCTTGAACTCACAAACTGTGAAATCATGACCTGAGACGAAGTTGGTTGCTCAACTGACTGAGCCACCCAGGCGCCCCTACCTCTTCTATTTTAAAACTAACAGAATTGAAGCTGGGGAAAAGTTAAGCAACTTGGTAGCGTGGTCAGAACTCAAGTCCATGCCTCCTGCTTCTGGGTTTAGTGCCCTTCATCCTGGCTCACACTGACCTAGTCATTCAGCCCCCACACTTCCACATTGGAAAGAAGGTCTTTCTGTGGCAGGAGGATAACTAACAAACATTCCTTAACTTGCAGTCAGCAGCTTCTGCTCACCTAGTAACCAACAATCACTTATGCAAACACTGCTTGTCCTTTGTTTCACAGGAGGCAAATGGCGCATACATTTTTTTGAGTGTGCTGTAGTTAAAAACACAGAGCCATGTTTAATGATGGGCTGGAAGTACAGTGCCGCAGAAATGTTTTCATCCTGGTAGCATTAGGGGATGGGAGCTAACATTTATGGATTTCACTGTGTCTTATGGTCTTCCTTTCATTGAAATTCCACAGGAACTACATTCTTCTGTCCTTCCCTAGTCTGGTGATCAGGGCCAACAGGCTAACAATAATTTATTCCTACCATATGCCAGGAATTTTACCTGTGCTATCTTATTCAATCCTCACCACCCTGGAGGATGACTGCCACTATTCCTATAGAGACTTAAATTCTACTGAACCAGCAGACAGTCCCTGGCATGAGCAGCCACCAGTGTGGACCCATATGGAGCTGGGGACTGTTGACCCTGGATGCTGCTAGATGCAGACACCTACCCTCATGGTCTCTGGTCTACAACTTAGGCTTCAGAGGCTCATTCCTGAGCCCTTTTACCACGAGGCCTGAGTTTTCTTTGTTTGCCAAATGTACCCTCACTTGGTAAGTGATAGTTGGTTCTAAAATATCCTTAATGTGTTGTTTAATTTTATGTGTCAGCTTGACTAAGCTAAGATGTTCCCAGATAGCTACTGAAACATTATTTCTAGACGTATCTGTGGGGATGTCTCTGGAAAAAATTATTAGTGTTTAAATGTGTACACTGAGGAAAAAATTATTGGGCTCATCAATGCAGGTGGATATCATCTAATTTGTTGAGGGCTCAAATAGAACAAAAAAGTGGAGGAAGGGGGGATTCACTCTCTTAAGTTGTGATGTCCTTCTTCTTCTGTTCTTGAACATCAGTGCTCCTGGTTTAGTGATTTGGACCCAGGACTTACACCATCAGTCCCCCAATTCTCTGACCTTTGGGCTCAAAATGAATGACACCACTGGCTCCCCTGGTTCTCCATATTGCAAATGGCATATCATGGGACTTCTCGGCCTCTGTAACTTCAGGTGCCAATTCCTATAATGAATCTCCTCATATATATTTCTACGTATCCTATTGATCCTGTTTCTCTGGAGAACACGAACACAATTAATATAGAAAAAATGTGAAAACTGCCAGTGTTGGTGGAAGCAGTATAATAAAAAGAAATGGTATTCACATCCAAGCTCTGATGTGTGTTTCCTGTGGGTCAGTGAACCATCCTCTCTAAGCCTCACATTTGCTACCTGCAAAATGAGGCAGCCTCGTGCTGTCATTGTAAGAGTTAAATTAGGTACCCAAAAGATAGTATGTGCTCAATGAACAGTAGTTGCCTTCCCATGTACACATACTGTCCATATGCTATAGGCCCTGCATAGTTAAGTACTGTAATGGTCCTGAGTCACTGCTGCCAGGAGAATGGTTTCTGATTGGACCCCAACAAATAGGAGGCTCTCCCTGTCTACTCCATATAAAATCTCTCCCATTCACCAGCATGGAAGGTTCTATGTAACATAAGGAATTATAAGACTATGCCATTTCAAGTATTCCAGAAAAAGAGAAATAACAAAAGGTCATTTATTAACTTATATATTAAGTACCATATTTTTCCGGTGCCTTAGATTAAAAACTAATTAAAAAGACTATATAAAAACCAAACCCTATAATTCAGTGTAAAAAGAATACTAGTCTTTTAAATAAATGGTACTAGAAGTATAATCATATGCAAAAAATGCAAAATCCAAAACTCCCTCTACCTTACACCATATATACAATTAAGTCAAAATAGATCATATTCCTAAGTATTAGAACTAAACCATAAAAATCTTTAAAATAAATATAAGAAAATCTTTTTCATCTTGGACTAGGCAAACATGATGTAGTCATACAACACGCAAAGAAAGTGAAAATCAAACTTCATCCAAATTTAAAAATTTTGCTGTTTAATAGTCACTGTTAAAGAAATGAAAAGGTAAGCCACAGACTGGGAGAAAATATTTGAAAAATATACATTTGACAAGCATTGTATCCAGACTATTTAAAGCACTCTTATAGCTCAGTGGTAAGACAAACAACCCAATAAAAAATGGGCAAAAAATTTAAACAGACACTTCACCAAGAAAATTATGCAGATGGAAAATGAGCATGTGAAATGGTGCCCAACATCCTTAGTCATTAGGGAAATGTAAATTAAAACCACAGCTCTTACACACTGCTGATGGGAGTGTAAAATGGCACAGCCACTGGGAAAGAGCTTGGTAGTGTCTTATAAAGTTAAACATACACTTACCATGCAACTGGCAATTCGACTCCTATGTTTTTACAGAAAAAACAACTGAAGCATATATTCACACAAAGATTTGTAAGCAAATATTCACAATAGACTTATTCATAATAGCCAAGCTGGCAACGATCCAAATGTCCACCAACTGGTGTATGGTAAACACACAGTGACATCACGGAACATGACTCAGCCACGATAAGGTAATGGACTTTTCACACTCACAACAACATGGTTAAATCTCATAAGTGTTCCACTAAGTAAAAGAAGTCAGACACCAAAGGCTACCTATGTTACCATTTATGTGAAAGTCTAGAAGAAAGGGATACTCGGTGTGGGAAGGGGATTTACTAGGTAGGGGCAGAGCAGAACCTTTTCAGGGACTAGAAAGGTTCTATATGATGGCTATAGGGAATATTATGCAACTGTACACATTTGTTAAAACTTTTCAGGGAATAGAAAAGTTCTATATGATGATTACAGGGAAAATTATGCAATTGTATACATTTGTTAAAACTCATTGAACTGTACATTTATAAGTGGTGAGTTTATTATATATAAATTATACCTCAATAAAGCTAATTTTAAAAATCTATGTTGTAATCTTTAGGATAGTCAGGGAAAGAACCACGGAGGAAGCTAATGGAGGAGAAAGGTGCATACATATAAACAGAGGTTCATCTGCTGAAGAGGATGTGAACTGGCTAGCCTGACACCATGGGACAGGGCAGGCCATGCAGGCAGCCACAGAATAGGACCCTGGGAGAAGCAGCAAAACCTGGAATGGATGAAACTGTTAAAGATTTTCACCAGTTCTTCCCCTCCAGAGAAAAGTGTTTTTTTTCTAAAAATTAGAAAGGCAATAGATGGTTCATTGTGCAAACAAAACAATAAAGCAGAACGATATGAAATGACAGTAGAATGCCCTATCCCAGGACTCCCAGCCCTTGCCTCAGAAGTGACCTCTGGGGGCAGGGCACATCCCTCATCACACTGTCCTCCTGTTTCCTCTGCAGGTGGTTCCTCAGTGGTTCTTTAATGAAAAAGGACTGAAATCCACTCCTGGATTTAGTTTTCAATCCAGGGGTTCAGAATTCATTGAACAGTCCTTTGTATTCCTCATAAAATCTCAAATCTCACTTCTGTAGGGATCATACCAGGAGTGAATAAGGCCTTTCTGACCACTCACTGTAGGTACAGAAATCAAGCAACAGTTCTGGGTGGGCAGTGGGTGAAGCAAAGAGCATGAATATGCATGTAGATAACATCCTTACGGCAATTTCTGTGTTTCTATGTAACTAAGTTAAAGTTCAATTTAGTTTAATAAACAGATTTTTTTTACAGAAAATAATCACATCCATAGCAAATTGACACATATATCCAGTTTGTAGCACACAGTTTCAAAATTCTGAAACTATATTCAGTGACCAGGTGTACTCATACAGGGTCTATCTGTGCCCTATCATGGCTTCAGTGGGCTGTGGGTTGGCACACTCTTCATACCCAGGCACAGCAGGGCAGGGCAGGGTAGGCTGCAGGGTTCTGAGAACAGTAACAGGACCATCTAAACTCTGAATTTACTCTCCCATCCAAATCTCTCAAAAAATGTTTTCCCAGACACAAGACTAGTCTCCCCTCTTAGAAGTACTTGTGGCCCTTTCTTACCTGTTAAGTCCAGCTGTCCTGGAACACAAGTAAACCAAGTTGTGGCCTTCGCCAGCAGAGAGCCTTCTGCAGAGAACTGGGGAACATGCCTGGACTGGGCAGGGAGGGAGGCCTCGTGAAGTTTCGAAAGAGCCTCCGGGTACCTGCAATGCTAACACGTGCTTCCCTAGGCCCATTCTGGTTGGGCTGATTCACCAGGTGGGGCCACAACACCTGATGGATAAAAACGGAAGCACAGGCTTTCCTTCCTGAGCTCCACCCTCTGGCTCTGTGGGACTGAGTCCTGAAGGCAAGCAGGGAGGAGATTATGTCTCCCCACCCTGCTGAGGCTACACTGACTGGCATGGAAGACTGAGCAGCTCAACCCAATTCAACACCCTAGTTCCTGAGGCCATGCTCTGTTCCCGGTATTGTGCCAGGCTCTAAGACCAGCCAGAACAAAGCAGAAGAGAGCCAAGGCTGGCACAAGGTGAATTATTAAAAAACAGTGAAGGACAGTTTATAATCAGGTGGAATATATTCATCCTCCATAATTCAATAATTTATTCAAACATTAATTTGTTGATACATACTCTGTGCCAGGTTCCATGCTAGGTAATGAAGATATAAAGATAAAAGACCCCGTGTTAACCCTTAGGGAAGTCAGCACAGAAGTTGAAGCAAAAAAGAAGGCAGACAATTATAAGGCAAGTGATGAGTACTGGATTGCCCAAAGCAAAAGTTTGGTGGGACCTCCCAGGTAAGTAAGCCAAGGCAGACAGGAGCAGCTTTCTGAAGAAGAATGCATGTGCTAAACTTTGAAAGATGAGTTGAAGTTCAGCCAGTAGATATAGGAAGGCACCACAGAGGGGAAATCTGGTGTTAAGGATATACTTGTAGGAGAAAACATGCCATGAAATAGAGTCATTTAGCACAACTGGAACATTTATTGGGAATGGCCAGAAAAAAAGACTCAACTGGAAGGCAGGAGCCAGGATGCAAAGGGTTTTGTATGCCATGCTCAGGGTCTGGCCTTGACCTACAAGTCACTGCTTTTAAATAAGAAAGTAAATCAACATACTTTGGGGTGAGGAACATCCACTCTGGGAGCCATGTTAGACACAGACATCCAGACATTGAGAATGAAGGCAGGGAGGGTAGTGCCTATGCATGGACCTCAGAGGCAGGTCCGGTGGCTACAGAAAATTCCCTGGAGGAGGTGGGTCTTAGGTGGGCTGTTGAATGCAGCAGAATCTGCACAGGCCTCAAAAAGGAGAGAGGAGGCTAGAAGTCTAGGAGGAGAACCTGTGGACAGATGTGCATTGCGGGTTGGGGTCTACTGCTGCTCGTTGGTGGTGGTGAAGAGCTGACCTGTCTGCTGGTTCTAGTCTTCAGTCTACCACTAGTGAGCTGTTTGCTGCTGGGCAAAGTTTATGGGTACCCAGCTTCTATTTTCTCCTGAGAGGAATGGTCTAGAAGAGGTTATAGTCAATAACCTTTATCTTAAATTTGGGGTACAGGCTCGGTAAAGCCTGGAAAAGTTATTTGAGGTAATGGTAGAGGGCAAAGGTAGGATGAAAATGCAGCTCTTCATTGACCCATTATATTCCAATGACTTTACCTCTGTGTCCCATCCACCCACTCATCCCACACCTGTATAGGGGCCAGATAACAAGGCAGTGCCCAGTGAATGCCTGCTAGATGACAGTGGGCTGACTGGCTGTGTTGTCTCCGGTCATAGTGTACTGGAGCCACCTACAGGGAGCCACTCACCAGGTCATTCACTCCACTGTCCTCTCAGAAACATTTTCCCAGTAACAGGGTTGGCAGCCTCCCCTTTAAGAGTTGCCATCACATCCTAGTGAGCCAGTTCTTAGACCCTCTCATCTACCAGCATGGCCCCAGGTTTGTCACTGAAACCAGCAGTTGTGCATGAAACCCACCAGAATGCCAAAATCAGGGAGTGGTATAAGAAGACCTAACTCTTATGGTGAGAAAAAGCACTGAGGCTGATCTTGGTACCTTTCCTTCTTTGTCAATCCAAAGAGCTTTTTATCCCAAATGAAGACCCATTTCTCCTTATAATCCCAAAGTCCTCATAGGTCTTACCTACTTGCTATACTTAACAGGTCCACACCTACTGCATAGAATAGGAAAGCAACCAAGAAAATCCATTCACTCAGGTGAAGTACCTGATTGCAGGCACCTCCCAAAAAGCAGATGTAAATGGAAATGAGTAAAAGAGTCTTGTGAAAGAAGCACAACCAAGGACTTATGGCTTTCTTCAATGGTTATAATTTTGGCAAGAGTCATATCTTGTCAGCATGCACAAGGAGGGGTCAAGGTTTTGTCTGTCTTAATCACATCTATATCCCTAGCACTTAGAACCCTGTCTTATATACAGGAGCTGTTAAAAAAATATTTGAATAAATGCATGAATTTGGAATGATACAGGCTGTCTCACATACATTGCACCAACTGCCATTTAAATTAAAATTTGGGGGCACCTGGGTGGTTCAGTCGGTTAAGCATCTGACTTCAGCTCAGGTTATGATCTCACAGTCCATGAGTTCGAGACCCATGTTGGGCTCTGTGCTGACAGCTCAGAGCCTGGAGCCTGCTTAGGATTCTGTGTCTCCCTCTCTCTCTCTGCCCCTCCCCCACTCATACTCTATCTCTGTCTCTCAAAAATAAATAAACACTAAAAAATTTAAAAAAATAAAATTTTGTACTTTATTCTATAAGAAATAAAAGGGCAATGAAATAGAACTTGTTCAGGACCTACTTACTATAATTCATCACTTAGGTGCTTTTGATAAATTAGGCTCCTCTCTAGCAAAGCCTAAGGTTAGAACGCCCAGCTGGTCAGTGGGGACAAAGCATCTGACCCTGGCTATGCCTCAGATGCTGTGCTCTTCTTTCTGAATGTCAAAAGCCAAGAGTGAGTGCCCCAAAGAAACATGATTTCAAATAAGTTTTGTCACATTTACAGGTTAATCATTTATATATCTAGATAAGAAATTGGCAAAATGTAGTCCATGAACCAAATCAGTCTGCCACTTGCTTCTGTAAATAAGGTTTTATTAGAAAACAGCCTTACTCATTCATTAATGTGTTGTTTGGGGCTGTTTTAGGCTCTGTTATGGACAGAACAGTGTGTCCCCCCACTACCAAATTCGTATGTTGAAGCTCTAACCCCCAATGTAACTGTAGAATGAGATAGGGCATTTAAGGAGCTAATTAAGGTTAAATGAGGTCATAAGGGGGAGCCTTTCTAGTAGCAATGATATCCTTATAAGAAGAACTATTTCTCTCCCTCTGCACACACAGAGAGGAAAGGCCACATAAGGACATAACAAGAAGATGGCCATTTGCAAGCTAGGAAGAGTACTCATCAGAAACCAACCATTATGGCATCCTAGGTCTTGAACTTCTAGGTTCCAAAATTATGTGAAAATAAATTTCTGTTGTTTAAGTCACCCAGTCTGGTATTTTGTTGTTATGGCAGCCCTATACAACTAATACAGGCTACAATGCTAGAGCTGAGTAGATGTGAAATACACCATACAGTCAGCAAAGTCTAAGATACTTATTGTTTCCCCTTCATAGAAAGAGCTTGCTAAGCTCCAATCTAGATATTCATAGCCAGATATTAATAAATGCTCAACAAATAGAGTCCAAATGGTTTATTTTAATTATATTGATATTTTAGTTATTTATTAATTAATTATTACACATATATTTGTATCCTAGCTTTGTGCCCAGAACACTGAGTCATGCAATGACCAAATATTTATTAAGTCTTGTGCTAAACACTGTAGTGATGCATCAGACACAATCCCTGCCCTCAGGAAGCTCACAGCGAATCATGGAAATGTAAGTCTTAGTTCCATAAGACCTTATTCCATGCTCAATGACCCTGCCTCTCTTGTATAGTTTAGGGGAGGCTCCATCAGACAGAGGCAATCTCTCTGTAGATCCCCAGCAGGGATCAAATCTAAGACTTCTCTCTGGCTCAGAGAAATTTTTCAGAGCTTCAGCTTCTAGCTGAAGGCAGATGATAGAAAAGGAACTAGTGGACCTTGAGACAAGTGTCTCTGTGTTTTTATCTCTATTATAGACATAATGATACTATTATAGACATAAGGTCTTGAGAACTAAAGAAGACAACAAATGCTAAGTACCTGAAGCTAAAATAAGTTTGTTTGCTATGTTTAAAGAAACAGAGACAAGCTTAAGTACATATATGAAACAGGAAACTAGATATTAACTTCCATAAATCAAAACCCTTTGGAAGTAAACTATAATAAAGGGATTAAAAACTTAACAGCTTTATCAACAAATTAGATACAGCTAGAGAGAAAATTAGTGAATCAGAAGATAGGTCAAAGGAAATTAACAAAATGGCACAGAGAGATAAAATGATGGAAATTATGGAAGAGAGTTTAGGACACATGATGAATAAAGTGGGAGGGTGTAACAAGTTCAAACTAGAGTTCCAAAGGGAGGGGGAAAGAAGATGGCAAACATGCAATATTTGAAGAATTAATTAATGGCTGAGAATTCTGTAAAACTGATGACACCCATTTATACATTTAAGAAGTCCAAAAAATCTGAAATTCAATAAATAAAAAGAGAAATATACTCATAGACAAATTAGAGTGAAACCAAAAAATTCCAAATAAGGGGGTGGTGTATTTTAAGAAATACCTTAAAAGTTGCACGAGGGGAAATGATTACTAACTGCAAAGAGTTAGACTTATTTAAAAAAATTTTTAACGTTTATTTATTATTGAGAGACAGAGAGAGACAGAGCATGAGCAGGGGAAAGGCAGAGAGAGGAGGAGACACAGAATCTGAAGCAGTCTCCAGGCTCCGAGCTGTCAGCACAGAGCCCAACACGGGGCTCAAACTCACAAACTGCGAGATCATGACCTGAGCGGAAGTCGGACGCTCAACTGACTGAGCCACCCAGGAGCCCCAAAGAGTTAGACTTATAAGAGAAACAACAGAAGTCAGAATAGAGTGGAAGAATATCTTTAATATTCTGAAAGAAAAAAGCTGCCCAACTATAATAAAACATTTCCAGTGAAAATATCTTTTAATAATAAGTACAATTTAAGAAAACAAAAGGCTGAGAAAATTCAGAACATATAAAGGATGAGTTTCAGACAGAAGGAGAGAAATCCTAGATGGACAAAAGAAGGAAGTCAAAGGAAGTAGTAAATGAGTAGGTAAATAAAAATGCACATGGACTACATAAAATAGTAACATCTAGTAGGGTTAAAAAACAAAAGTTAAATATAGAACAACAATATAGAGGAAGTCAGTAAAGTTATAAGGTTCAAATTGTTCTGAGATCATTGTATTATCCATGAGGAAGATAAAGGAATTGATTTATTATAATTTGGTAAGCTAAATATACATATTATAAGTCTTGGGCAAATATTTAAAAAAATGGACACAGAATGTGTAACTTCTAAAAAAGTAGAGAAAAATATTGTAATGATTACACAGTTCAAAAGAATGAAATAATTCCATGTTCATTCTTTGATCCAATACACTTAAGCTAGAAATCAACAAAGTCTCATCTCTGTATATTTAGAAATTAAGTAAAAATAACCCATGGATTGGAGAAAGAATAACAATTGAAATTGAACTGGATGATTTAAAAAATACCATATGAAAACTCATGGGATACAGCCAAAGCATTACTTAGGGGAACAATTTAGAGTTTTATATAATAGGAAAAAAAAGTTGAACACTAATATATCAAGCATCTTTTTAAAAAAAATTAGAAGGTGCTGGGGTGCCTGGGTGACTCAGTTGGTTAAGTGTATGACTCTTGACTCTTGGTTTTGGCTCAGGTCATAATTTCATGGTTTGTGAAATGGAGCCCTGCATTGGGCTCTGTGCTGACAGTGCAGAGAGCCTGCTTGGGATTCTCTCTCTCTGACTCTCTCTGCCCCTCCCCCCATCTCTATGTCTCTCAAAATAAATAAAGTTAAAAAAAGAAGTTAGAAGGTGAATAGAAAAATAAAGCCAAATTAAGTATAAGAAAGAATATAACAAAGCTAAGAACAATTAATAAAACAGAAAATCCATGTATAACAGAGAAAATCAGTAAAGAGTTTTTGTTTTTGTTTTTATTTAAGACTAACAAAAAATCTCTGTAGAATACACAGGATAGCTGTACAAACCTATTTCTCTTCTTTCTGGGCACACAGCTCCTTAACATTGCCCAGCACACCCTGAATGGTGGTGGTCCTGTGAAAGTTCTAGTGGTGGAGTGTGAACAACAGTGACATGTGCCATTCTCAATCCAATCCATGGAGCCCTCTCATGTGTGGCCCTCCATTCTCTTTCCCAGCATGGTAAAGGCAAGCAAGGCAGCCTTGGAAACCACACTGTGAAGATGACAGAATGAAAGATGAAGAGCCACTGCCACCTAGAAGCACCTATTTGGAGAAATAAACTTCTATAATATCACATTGTTGGTTGTTGTTGTTGCAGAAACCATGAATGCCTTACTTAATACATTCACAAACCTCTGAAAAGATAGGTCAAGGGAGAAGTGAAGGCATACATCACTAATGTGAGAAATTAAAAAGATGATACCATTACATATTTTGCAGGTATTTTAAAACATCACTAAGAAGGTTTATGGGGGGAAAGCCAATTAATTTGAATGGTTAAATGAAATTATAAATTCTCATAAAATATAATTTAACAAACTGGACTTGGTATTGTTAAGATGTCAATTTCTTCTAAATTGTTGTGTGCAATAAGTGTAATCACAATCAGGATTCTAGCAGGACTTTTTTTTTAAGCTTATTTATTTATTTTGAGAGAGAGAGAGCAAGAGCGAGAAGGGGGAGGGGCAGAGAAAGAATCCCAAGTAGGCTCCATGCTGTCAACTCAGAGCTCAAGGTGAGACTTGATCCCACGAACCATGAGATTATGTTCTGAGAGCCAAAATCAAGAGTCGGACACTTAACAACTGAGCCACCCTGGTGCCCCATAAGCAGGCTTTTCATAGACACTGTAATGTGATTCTGAGATTAACACAGATACATAATTTTCTAGAGTAGCTAAAACAATCTTGAAAGAAAAAGACAAAACTGGGGTACTATATAGCCTGACTTCTAGACTTTCAAGAGTAAAGCTACAGTAAGCAAGACAATGTGATATTGGGGAAGAATACTAGATTGATGAGACCAAATAGAGACAAGGAATTAAACAATGTGGACCCACAAATACACTGTTTTGTTGATGCCAGGGTAATTCATTGGGAAAAGGACAGTCTTTTCAACAAACAATGCTTTATAACTATATAACCACATAGAAAAAAAATAACTTAGCAAAAACGACTCAAAAAGAAGTAGAATTGTGAATAGCTCAATAACCATTAAAGACACTGAATCAGTACTAAAATATTTTTTCCACACAAAAAACTTCTTTAGGAATTTTTACCAGATATCCAAGGAATAAGTAATAAAAATTTTATACAATCTTTTTTGGAATTTTTAAAAAAGGTAACACCTGTCAATTCATTTTATAGGGTAAATACATCCTTGATTTCAAAATGTAAAACATTAATGAGAATGAAAAGTTACCCATCAATCTCACATATGAACAAAAATGCAAAATCTAAAACAAAGTATCATCATACCAAATCCAGCAATATAGTAAGAAACAAAACCATAACAACCAAGTTTGGTTAATACATAGTTTGTACTTTCAAATATGGTACCTCATTTAATTCTTCCCTATAGTACTGTAAGATAATGGATTCTGTCCTCATATTAGTGATGAGGACACTGAAGAGGGTCTAGAGAGGCCAGACTTTCCTGGTCTAGACATATCCTGGGGATGATCCTCAGCCTGCAATTAGAGTCTGCAATCAGCTCTTCTATGGGAGGCAGCAGGGCTTGGCTTCAAGGGCCCCCAGCCATTTCTGGCTAGTCCTGGAAAAATAGTAACACACATCCTAGCCCATCAACGGTATTTCTCAAATCCCTCTACCTGTCAGGGCACTTTGAGATATCGCTTGTATTAGGGTTACCTGTTCTCTGTGAATAGTTTGCATCTTCCAACAGACAACAGACAACAGACAGCTCAGAAAAGATATACAACCTGCCTTTTAGTCTTCAAAGTATCAAAAATCATGGCAAACACCACATATTAGGTACACAGTTAACAATGTCAGCTAACACTGTTGAGTCTTTAAGGGCTTTTGATAACAATTACCTTTCAGATAGGTATTATAAACATCCCTATTTTACAAAGGAATCCACTGAGGCACAGAGCAGTTGAATAACTTACACGATGTTATATAGCTAATAAATGGCAAAACCAGTAATCTAACAATTGTAGTCTGGTTATAGAGTCTGTGCTTTTTAATCATTAAACTAAATAAAACTGAGTTCTCTAAATGCTCTTCTGTCTATTCATATGCCATTACTTATATTTCTTCAGGCTCAGCTCATATCCTGTCTCCTTCAAAAAGCCTTTCCAAACTATTTGGTGAAAACATTTCATCCTTTTCAGAATTCCTATACCATTTTTTGCTTTCACAACATAAAATAACATTGTAATATGTCAGTATAAGAGGACATAATGATAATGATGCTGATGATGGCGATGGTGATGATACTTAACATTTTTTGAACACTTATTATGTGCTATCCATTATTGTATGGACTTTAAATAAATTAATTCTCATGAGTACCCTGGAAACATATACTATTATTACATATTTTACAGATGAGGAGACCAAGGCTCAGAATGTTAAGCAATTCACCTAAGGACACATGGTTAATGGCAGAACCATTGCTAGCCCTGGCCTAGGAGATTGATTTCCTGAGGCTCTTCAGAAAACCAACCTGCCCACTGCTGTCAGACACCTCAGAGAGGGAGCCCCAGATATGTACAGTCTTTTCACAGCAGCCTCTGCCTCTCCCACTCCCTGTTACCCATAGTTACACATGGGTGCTGCCACCAGCTCTATGACTGGGTCACAGCCAGGAGAGTAGCACTTGCTTCTGGTTTCCCCAGGCCTGAACAACTAAGTCAACACTCATGCAGGAAATTTAGAAAAGTGTTATAAATAAGAGAATACAGTATTTTCAGAGGGAGAGAGGAAGAAAGAGGTATTTGAGAAATCCATATATCCTTGAGTTGGACTTTTTTTTCCATAAGAAAAAAGATTTGTTTCATTATACCATAGCTGCCTACCATTTCAGCTGCCTACCAACATCCCAAAGATAAGAAGAGGGAGTGCAGCATCCCTGAAGACGTCAGGGCACTTTTAGTATTCAGGCGGTACTCACTCACCTGAATGCGCTTAGGATCAGAAGGAAAGAAGACTCTTTGGAAAACACAGGGATCCCCCACCTCCAAGTCCCATAAGCCTCTTTCTACCTCATTTCACTTCAACAAATACCAGCTGTCTACTATGTTCTAGGCATTGACAATACAAAGATGAATGAGATTTCTGAAATCTCATTGAATCAGTTCAATCCTGAAATCTCACTCAAATCTTATAGGAAAGACAGATATGTAAGACGCAATTCTAACTGAGGGGGAACAGGCTGCCATCAGGAGAGCACAAAGGCTCTAGCATCTTGCTCCTGAAAGATCTCAGTTTCTTAACAGTACCCTAGAAAATGACTCTTAGAGTGGGAGGTAGAGAGGGAATAAAAGATGCATCACCACTTACTTGGGGTAAGGAGCAGTTAGCTAATGAAATGTTGTGTTGAAAAGGGAAGCCAAAAAGAAATTAAAATAAAACAGAAGCTAAAATGCAGAAAAGCAAAAATCTTAGGTAGGACGTGCAGCTCTATGTAAGACCCCGTACCTGGGGGCCATGGCAAATAACATGGATAGAGGAGGAGCTGCTCCATGCAAAGCAACCTGAGAAGTCAGGACAATTGCTCCCTCATGCTCCAAAGGGACATGACCTTCTTTGTTGCACCATCAGAAATTTAATTTTGTTTGTCTTCTTTTAAAATGTGAATACCTGTGGGAGATGATGCATGTGAAGTCACCATCATCTTGATTTGGAACAGTGGCATTTTGCCTTAAGAGTTAGGAGCCTCTGAGAGTTGGGGCAGGTTTTGGATTGCAGGCCTGAGGGCAAGAAGCAGGAAGAGGACTGAGGATGAGGGGAAGACCCTCTCCTCCTGAGGTCTGGCTTGACCACTTGCTACCTCAGTCCATTCTATCATGAATGATCTCCTCTCTGTTCTAGGCAGTGAACTCTCCTTCTCTCTGGCCATTCTCTATACAAAGCTATCTTCAAGTCTGCACCCCAGTCACTGTTGACTCCCATGAATCCTGCCTATGTACCAGCCACCCAGACAGACCAGAGAAGGGCATACTTTCTTTGACCAGCCAGCTCAGCCTTGGCCTCAACCCACCCCTTTTGACCCAGGTAGCTCTCTCTCTTTTTTTTTTAAGTTTATTTATTTATTTTGAGAGAGAAAGAGAGAGCGCGAGAGCAAGTGCACATGAGTGGGGGAGGGGCAGAAAGAGAGAGAGAGAGAGAGAGAGAGAGAGCGAGCGAGCAGAGCCTGATATGGGGCTTGAACTCATGAAGCACAAGATCATGATCTGAGCTGAAATCAAGAGTCAGATGCTTAACTGACTGAGCCAGCCAGGCATCTCGGCCCAGGCCCAAGTTGCTCTGACAGCACACCTGCTCCAAGCAGATGCTTCCCATGCAAACCTTCACCACATGCACTCTGCATCACTGTTTCCTCCTTATCTCCAGCCTCCCCACACTCAAGGGCCACCTTCCAAATATACTGACTTTGGCCCACACTCGCCTCTGTAGCATTCACTACAGCAAAAACCCTGGGGAAGAGGAGGCCTTCCAAAGATAGCTTGCACACAACTGTAGTCTCTTAGTTGATGAACTCCAAACCTGAAAAGGCAGTAACTCAATGTCTTAAGTCACCTAACCTTGAATATCATATGTCTGGACTGTGCTGTCCATGACTACTCTGACTACAACCATATACTGACTGCTGGATCACACACCCCCATCCCTTCAAGATTTCGGTTTCTAATTCACTGTCAACTGTCTCCAACGAAAATCTTGTCCTAATTCTTGGCAATTTCAATATTCTTCTGGATAGTTCTTTGTGTGTCAAGCTCTGTGTATAGTGCTTTACAAATACTATCTTATTTCACCTTCAGAACTCATTTCTCAAAGGAGGAAAATGAGAGTTGGAGCAAGTAAGCAATTTGTCTAATTCTGCACAGCTATGTAGTGATGCTGAGCTGTTCATATCATAAAGCCTGTGTTCTTGACTGCTATACTGTGTTGTCTCCTACTGGTAGAACATGTACCTTTCCTTGGTACATTTTGGACTTATTTCACTCAGCATAATACCTTCTAGTTCCATCCACATTGCTGCAAATGTCATGATTTAATTCTTTCTTATTGCCAACTAGTATTCTATTGTATATATAACCACATCTTCTTTATCCATTCATCAGTTGATGGACATTTAGGCTCTTTCCATAATTTGGCTATTGTTGAAAGTGCGGCTATAAACATTGGGGTACATGTGCCCCTATGAATCAGCATTCCTGTATCCTTTTGATAAATTCCTAGTAGTTCTATTGCTGGGGTGTATGGTAGTTCTATTTTTAATTTTTTGAGGAACCTCCACACTGTTTTCCACAGTGGCTGCACCAGTTTGCATTCCCACCAACAGGGAAAGAGTGTTCCCATTTCTCCACATCCTCACCAGCATCTGTTGTTAATTTTAACCACTCTGCCCAGTGTGAGGTGGTATCTCAGTGTGGTTTTGATTTGTATTTCCCTGATGATGAGTAACATTGAGCATCTTTTCATGTGTCTGTCGGCCATCTGGATGTCTTCTTTGGAAAAGTGTCTATTCATGTACAAGAGACTCACTTTAGATTGAAAGCCACAAATAGGGTGAAATTGAAAGGATGAAAAAATATACTCCACACAAATACTAACCAAAAGAGAGCTAAGGTGGCTCTACTAATTCAAGTAAAATAGACTTTAAGTCAAAAACTATTACAAAAACATTACAGATTGATAAAAGGATCAACCCACCAAGAAGATATAACAATTTTAATATATAAGCATCAAACATCAGAGCCCAAAATATATAAAGCAAACATTACAGAATTGAAGGGAGAAACAGACATCTCTACATTAATAATTAAGACTTCCAAACATCACTATTAATATGGTAGAACAGACAATGGAAGATCAATAAGGAAATATAGGACTTGAACAAAACCATAAGCCAATTAGACCTAACAGAAATATACTGAACACCCAAGAACAGCATAATACACATTATCTCAAATTCACATAGAACATTCTCCAAGACAAACCATACGTTAGGACACAAAATGAGTCTCAATAAATTTTAAAAGACTGCAATCATTAAAAAATATTTTTAGCTATCACAGTGGATAAAAATCAGTAACAGAAAAAAAATACAAATACAGGGAATTAAACCACACATTCTTAAACAACCAAAGGATGGAAGAAGAAATCAAAAGGGAAATTAGAAGATACAGACAGTCCTTACTTATGATGGTTCAACTTACGATATTTCAGATGTACATTGGTGCAAAAGTGATATGCATTCCGTAGAAATCCTACTTTAAATTTGAATTTTGATCTTTTCCTGAGCTAGTGATATGTGATACTATTAATACTCTTGTGATGCTGGGGAGTGGCAGCCATGTGATCATGAGGGTAATGGAAATACATTTACAACCATTCTGTTTTTCATTTTTAGTACATTAGTCAATAAATTACATGAGATATTTGACACTTTATTATAAAAAGGGCTTTGTGTCAGACGATTTTGCCTAAATGTACACTAATGTAAGTTTTCTGAGCATGGTTAAAGTAGGCTAGACTATTATGGCTTAAATATGATATTCAGAAGGTTAGGTGTATTAAATGCATTTTTGAATTATGATACTTTTAATTTTTTATTTTTTAAAAGTTCTTATTTTAATTCCAGTTAGTTAACATAATGTTATATTAGTTTCAGGTGTACAATTCAACACTTCCATACATCACCCTGTGGTCATTACAACAAGTGCACTCCTTAATCCCCATCACCTATTTAACCCATTCCCCCACCACCCTCCCCTCTGGTAACCAATAACTGTTCTCTATAATTAAGTGTTTATTTCTCGATTTGTCTCTCTCTCCTTCTTATTCTTTTCCCTTTGCTTGTTTTCTTTCTCAAATTCCACATGTGAGTGAAATCATATGGTATTTGTCTTTCTCTGACTTATTTCAATTAGCATTACACTCTCTAGCCCTATCATATTGCTGCAAATGGCAATATCCCATTCTTTTTTATAGTTGAATAATATTACATCTATCTCTATGTAGATATATCGAGATATATTTATATATAATACATATACATATACATATACATATACTTATACATATACATACACACATACATACACCACACCATCTTTATCCATTCAACAATCGATGGACACTTGGGTTGCTTCCATATCTTGGCTATAATAGTGCCATAAATGTAAGGTGTATGTATCCCTTTAGATTAGTGTTCTTGTAACCTTTAGGTAAACACCCAGTAGTGTGATTCCTGGATCACAAGGTAGTTCTATTTTTAACTTTTTGAAGAACACCCCCTACTGTTTTCCACAGTGGCTGCACCAGTTTGCATTCCCACCAACAGTACAAGAGGGTTCTCCATTCTCCACATCCTCACCAATACCTGTTGTTTCTTGTGTTGTTGATTTTAGCCATTCTAACAGATGTGAGGTGATATATCACTGTAGTTTTGATTTGTATTTCCCTGATGATAAGTGATGTTTAGCATCTTTTCCTGTGTCTGTTGGCCATCTGTATGTCTCCTTTGGAAAAATGTCTGTTCATGTCCTCTGCCCATTTTTCAAATGGATTATTTGCTTTTTTGTAGTTGAATTTTATAACTTCTTTACATATTTTGGATACTAATCTTTTATAAAATATGTGACTTACAAATATCTTCTCCCATTTGAATTATGATACTTTCAACTTACAATGTGTTTACTGGGATATAACCCTACTATAAGTTGAGGAAGATCCGTACATTGAGACAAATGAAAGTGAAAACACAAAATACCAAAATCTATGAGATATAGTGAAAGCAATGGTAAGAAGGGAATTTACAGCTATAAATGCACACATGGATAAAAGAAGGTCTTAAATCAATAACCTAAGCTTATGCCTTAAGAAAAAGAAAAGCAAATTAAACCTAAAACTGGCAGAGGAAAGAAAACTCACATTATTAAAATCAGATATAAAAAAAGGACAATACTACTGATGTTACAGGAATAATAATGCTATGAACATTTATATGCCAACACATTGGCTAACCTAAACGAAGTGGACAAATTCCTAGAAACACACAATACACCAAAACTGAATCATGAAGAGATAAAAAATCTGAATAGACCTATAACTTGTAAATAGATTAAAACAGTGGCCAAACCTCCCCCTAGCCCCCCCCCAAAAAAAGAAAAAAAGAAAAGAAAAAGTCTAGAGCCAAATGACTTTACTGTTAAATAGTACCAAACATTTAAAGAATTAACACAAATTATTTTCAAACTTTTCAAAATACTGCAGAGGAAGAAACACTTCCTAACTCATTCTATGAAGCCAGTAATACCTTGACACCCAAACCAGACAGACAATACAAGAAAACTACCAACCAATATTTCTCATAAATATTGTTGTAGAAACCTTCAATAAAATATTAGCCAACTGAATTCAGCAGCATATTAAAAGGATTATGTATCATGACCAAATGAGATTTATCTCCAGAATGTGATAAGGTTCAACATAGGAAAACTGATGCAGTAAAATCAATTACTAGAATGAAGGCGGGGGTTGGGGGCGTGGGGGTGGAATATATGATCATCTCAACTAATGCAGGAAAATATTTGACAAAATTTAACACCCTTTCTTCACTAAAAATAGAACAAACTCAGTAAACCAGGACTAGAAGGAAACTTCCTCAATATGGTATGGAAATTCCACACCTAACATCATACTCAGTGGTCAAAGATTACAAGTATTTCCCCCAAGATGAGAACAAAATCTGGATTCCCACTTTCTCCACTTCTATTCAACATAGTACTGGAAGTCCTCACAAGAGCAAATAAGCAAGAAGAAAAAATAGAAGGCATTAATATTGAAAAGGGAGAAATAAAATTATCTTTGTTTGCACATGACATGACCTTGTATTCCAAACACCCATGCGCGCACGCGCGCACACACACACACACACACACACACACACACACACACAAACTGGTAAAGCTAATAAACAAGCAATTAAGCAAAAACTAAATCAATTTTGTGGGACACAAAATTACCACACAAAATTCAGTTGCATTTCTATGCACTAATAATGAAAAATCCAAAATGAAACTAAGGAAACAATTCTATTTACAACAGCAGGAATAATTTGACCAAGGGGGTGAAAGACTGAAAACTATGTAACATTGCTGAAAGAAATTAAAGAAGATGCCAATAAATGACATCCCATGTTCACAGACCAGAAGACTTAATATTGCTAAGATGACAATACTACCTAAAATGATTTTCAGATTCAATGCAATTCCTATCAAAGTCCAATGACTTCTTTTTGAAGAAATACAAAAACATATCCTAAAATTCTTATGAAATACCAAGGGATTCCAAATAGCCAAAACAATCTTGGAGAAAAAAGAACAAAGTTGGAGGTCTCATACTTCCTGATTTCAAAAGTTACTACAAAGCTACAGTAACCAACAGTATAGTTCTGGCATAAAGACAGACATATACAACAATGAAACAGAAATGGGAGCCCAGAGATAAACTCTTACATAAATGATCAAATGTTTTTTGACAAAGGTACCAAGAAAGGAGTCTTTTCAATGAAGGGTTTTGGGAAACTGGATATCCACCTTACAAAATTACTCAAAATGGCTCAAAGGCCTAAGTGTAGGAGCTAAAAAACTATAAAACTTTTAGAAGAAAACATAGGAGGAAAGCTGCATGACAATGGATTTGGCAATAATTTCTTAGATGTGACACTAACACACAGGTAACAAAAGAAAAAATAAGTTGAACTTCTATCAAAACTTAAAACTTTTGTGCATCACAAAACACTATCAAACAGGGTGAAAAAGAATGAATAACCTGAACAGATTTATGTTTATTAAAGAAATTAAAACAATACCAAACAGTTATGAAATAATTCTCTACAATCTCTTCCATAAAATAGAAGCAGAGAGAATACTTCCTAGTTTATTAGATTATACCAGCCTTGTTCCAGCTTTGAGAAGAATGCTGGTGCAATTTTGATTGGGATTGCATTGAATGTGTAGATTGCTTTGGGTAGTATTGACATTTTGACAATATTTATTCTTCCAATCCATGAGCAGGGAATGTCGTTCCATTTCTTTGTATCTTCTTCAATTTCCTTCAATAAGCTTTCTATAGTTTTCAGCATACAGATCTTTTACATCTTTGGTTAGGTTTATTCCTAGGTATTTTATGATTCTTGGTGCAATTATGAATGGGATCAGTTTCTTTATTTGTCTTTCTGTTGCTTCGTTATTAGTGTATAAGAATGCAACTGATTTCTGTACATTAATTTTGTATCCTGCAACTGCTGAATTCATGTATCAGTTCTAGCAGACTTTTGGTAGAGTCTATTGGGTTTTCCATGTATAATATCATGTCATCTGCAAAAAGTGAAAGCTTGACTTCATCTTTGCCAATTTTGATGCCTTTGATTTCCTTTTGTTGTCTGATTGCTGATGCTAGAACTTCCAACACTATGTGAAACAACAGCGGTGAGAGAGGACATCCCTGTCATATTCCTGATCTCAGGGGGAAACCTCTCAGTTTTTCCCCATTGAGGATGATATTAGCTGTGGGCTTTTCAAAAATGGCTTTTATGATGTTTAAGCATGTTCCTTCTATCTCGACTTTCTCGGGGGGTTTTATTAAGAAAGGATGCTGAATTTTGTCAAATGCTTTTTCTGCCTTGATTGACAGGATCATATGGTTCTTATCTTTTCTTTTATTAATGTGATGTATCACATTGATTGATTTTCGAATGTTGAACCAGCCCTGCAGCCCAGGAATGAATCCCACTTGATCATGGTGAATAATGCTTTTTATATGCTGTTGAATTCGATTTGCTAGTATCTTGTTGAGAATTTTTGCATCCATATTCATCAGGGATATTGGCCTGTAGTTCTCTCTTTTTGCTGGGTCTCTGGTTTGGGAATCAAAGTAATGCTGGCTTCATAGAATGAGCCTAGAAGTTTTCCTTCCCTTTCTATTTTTTGGAATAGCTTGAGAAGGACAGGTATTATCTCTGCTTTAAATGTCTGATAGAATTTCCCAGGGAAGCCATCTGGTCCTGGACTCTTATTTGTTGGGCAATTTTTGATAACTGATTCAATTTCTTCCTGGTTATGGGTCTGTTCAAGTTTTCTATTTCTTCCTGTTTGAATTTTGGAAGTGTGTGGGTGCTTAGGAATTTGTCCATTTCTTCCAGGTTGTCCAGTTTGTTGGCATATAATTTTTCATAGTATTCCCTGATAATTGCTTGTATTTCTGATGGGTTGGTTGTAATAATTCCATTTTCATTCATGATTTTATCTATTTGGGTCATCTTCCTTTTCTTTTTGAGAAGCCTGGCTAGAGGTTTATCAATTTGTTTATTTTTTCAAAAAACCAACTCTTGGTTTCATTGATCTGCTCTATAGGTTTTTTAGATTCTATATTGTTTATTTCTGTTCTGACCAGATTATACCAGCCTTAACCTAATACTAAAACCAGACAAAATAATATTATAAGAAAAGAAAATCATAGACCAATATATTTCATGAACATGGATACAAAAATCTTCAACAAAATATTAACTTAAATCCAACAACGTACTAAAAGAATTAAATGCATCTAAAAGCAGAATAAAAATGTCTGAGGCAAAAACTGATAGAAGGACAAGGAGAAATAGAAAAATCCATTATTATATAGTTGGAGATTTCAACACCCCTCTATTAGTAATTGACACACCAAGTGAGATCTAGTTATGCATGGCTGGTTCAACATTCTAAATGCAATCCATTGTATAAAAAGACTAAAGAAAAAAGATAATTAGACCATATTAATGTTTAAGAAAAAGCATTTGATAAAATCTAATACAATTCATGGTAAAAAAATAACTCTCAAAAATGGGATTATAGGAGATCTTCCTCAACTTGATAAAGAACATGTAAAAACCTATAGCTAACATCATAGAGACAATGCTTCCCTGCTAAGGAATTGGAATGCCATGGATGTTCCTTCTCACCATTTCTATTCAACATTGTACTAGAGGTCCTAGTTAATGCAATAAGATGAGAAAAGGAAATAAATGTATGCACACTGGGAAGGGAGAAATAAAACTGTCTTTGCCAATAGATGATGTAATTGTGTATACAGAAAAATCCCAAAGAATCAGTAATCAATATCATCATCATCATCATCATCATCATCATCATCATCATCATCATCTCCTAGACCTAATAAATGATTATATCAAGTTTCAGGATACAAAGTAATATGTAAACATCAATTGCTTTCCTATATACCAGCAATAAGCAATTGGCATTTTTATTAAAAATACAACCACCAGGGGCTCCTGGGTGGCTCAGTCGGTTGAGCATCTGATTCTTGATTTTGGTCATGGGATGGGGCCCTGCATCAGGTTCCCTGCTGAACATGGAGCCTGCTTGAGATTCTCTATCTCCTTCTGCCCCTCTCCCCCACTCACACACACACTCTTATCTCTAAAATTAAAAAAAAAAATAGGAACACCACTTACATTACTACCTAATTATCTAAATTTATATGTAATTTAGGTATAAATCTAACAAAATAGGTACAAGATCTAAATGAGGGAAACTACAATGCTCTGATAAAAGAAATCAAAGAAAAGCTAAATAAATGAAAAGATAGTCCATATTCATGAATATTAAAACTCAGTATTGTTAAGATTAAGTTCTTCCCAACTTGATATATATATGCTATGCCATTCCAATAAAAATCCCAGTAGGCTACTTTGTGTTCTGATTCTAAATTGTTTCTGATTCTAAAGTTTATGTGGAAAGGTATATAAACTGGGTCTAAAGTTCATATGGAAAGACAAAAGACCTGGATTAGCCAGCACAATGTTAAAGAGGAATAAATTCAGAGACCCAAAACTACCCGACTTTAAGACCATATAGCTATTATTCAAATTATAGCTACTTTTCAAGACCATATAGTTAAGGTATTTATCTATGGTATTAATTTACATCAAAGCTACAATAATTAAAACAGTATGGTATTTGTTAAAAAAAAAAAAAAGAAAGAAATAGATCAATGGAACAGAATAGACAGCCTAGAAATAAACGCACATAAATATAGTCACCTGATCTTTGACAGAGGAGCAAAAGTCAACACCATAAACTATAGTTGTAGAAATAGTTCTAGAATAACTGGACATTCATACACACAAAAAAATTAATCTAGACACTGGCTTCCCATCTTTGACAAAAAAAAAAACTAACTAAAAATGGGTCATAGACTCAAGTGTAAAATACAAAATTATAAAACTTCTACAAGATAACATAGGAGAAAATCTAGGTCACCCTGGGTTTGGCAATGAGTTTTTAGGTATGACATTTAAAGCACAATCAAGGAAAGAAGAAACTGATGAGCTGGATTTCATTAAATTGAAAAACTTCTGCTCTGTAAAAAACACTATTAAGAGAATAAGACAGCAAGCTATAGACTGGTAGAAAATATTTGCAAAACACATACTTGGTAAAGGACTTAAAATTCAAAATATACAAAAAGCACTGAGATATCAACAATAAGAAAACAAATAATCTGATTAAAAAGTAGAACAAAGATCTGAAGGATACCTCACCAAGAAGATATACAGATGATAAGTGATGAAAAGATGCTCAACATATGTCATTAGAGAGTTGCAACTTATGACAACTATGCGATATCACTACACATCTATCAGAATGGCTAAAATCCAAAACACTGACAACACCAATGTTGACAAGGGTGTGGAAAAACAGGAACTCTCATTCATTCCTGAATGGGACGCAAAATAGTACAGCTACTTTTGGAAGACAGTTTGGCAGTTTCCTGCAAAACTAAACAGACTCTTATCTTACAATCTGGTAATTACACTCAGTGGTATTTATCCAAACAATCTGAAAAGTTATATCCAAAAAAAGCTGCAGATGAATGTTTATAAGGGGCTTTATTCAAAATTTCCCAAACCCGAAAGCCAAGATGTTATACAATTGGTAGATGGATAAACCATATGTAGTTTATCAAGATAAAGGAATATTATTCAGTGATAAAAAGATATGAGCTATCAAGTCACAAAAGATATGGAGGAAACAAAAATGTATATTGCTAAGTGAAAGAAGCCAGTTATAAAAGGATTCCAACTATGGAATATTCCGGAAAAAGCAAAGCTATAGAGACATGAAAAGATCAGTAGTTGTTAGCAGTTGTAGGAGGGAAGTGGAGCACAGGGGATTTTTCAGGCAGTGAAACTATGTTGTATAATATTGTAATAGTGAGTAGATGATATTATGCAAGTTTCAAAATGCCCCAAAACTGTACAATACATGGAGTGAAGCCTAATTACATATAGAATTTAGTTAATAATAATGTGTTACTATCGGTGCATCAATGTAACAAATGTACCACATCAATTAAGATGTTAATAACTAGAGAAACAATCAGTGAGTGATGGTAAGAAAAAATATGTGAGCTCTCTGTACTTTCTGTTCAGTTTTTATATAAACCTAAAATTGCTAAAAAAGATAAAGTATATAAAAAATTAAACCCCCAAATGCCCAAGTAACTCATAGAAAGAGTGGAAAAAGAAAATAGAGAAAAGGGGGAGGACAAACAGAAAATTTAATGATGGAAGACTTACCCCTACTATATCAATATTTACATTAAATGTAAATCATCTAATTATAGAAATAAAAAGACAGAGATTGACAGAGTGGATTAAAAAGCATGATACATATGCCTCCTGTCTGCAAGAAATTTTCTCCAAATACACCTGTAAGATAGGTTGAAAATAGACAAATGGAAAAAGATACATCATGCTAACACTGGTAAGAAGAAAGCAAGAAAGACTATTTTATAACAAAAAAAACTAGACTTCAGAAAAAAGAAAATGACCAGAGATAGAAAGAGACATTACATAATGATTAAAGAGCCAATCCCAAAAGAAGACATAGCAGTCCTAAATGTATATGCACAAATGAACAATATGTGAAGCAAATACTGACACAACTGAAGGGAGAAATATACAGATATGCAATATAGTAGAAAAGTTCAACCCTCTGTCAACAACTGATAGAACAACTAGATGGAAAATCAGCAAGGATAGCAAAAAGCTCTACAATGCCATCAACCAGTAGAATCTGATAAAAATTTATAGAATACTTTTCCCAACAACAGCAGTTCTTTTCTAGAGTGTACAAAACATACATCAAGTTAGATCACATTCTGGCTATAGAACAAACCTCAGCACATTAAAAAAAAACTGAAATCATATAGAATATGTTGTCTGACCATAACAAAATCAAACCAGACATCAGTAATAGAACACAACAATCCAAAGACTTAGAAACAAATGAACACATGTCTAAATAATCCATGGTCAAAGAATAAGTTTCAAGGAAGATGTAAAAAAAATAACTAAATGAAAATGAAAATGCAACATATAGAAAATGGTGGGACACAGCTAAAGCCATGCTCAGAGGGAAATTTATAGCACTAAATGTACACATTAGGGAAAAAATAAGTCTCAATCTATAACCTAAATTCCATCTCAAGAACTTAGTTCAAGAAGAGCAAAATAAGTGTAAAACAGAAGGAAATAAATAATAATAATAATAATAATAATAATAAAAAAATATAAATAATATATATAAATATAATAAATATAATAATAATAATAAGTCTAAGATAGAAGGAAATAAATAATAAACAGCAGAAATCAATGAAGTGGAAAACAAAAACAATAGAGAAAAATCAATAAAGTGAAAGAGCTAGTCCTTGAAAAAGTCAGTAAAATTGACCAAGCTCTAGCCAGACTGACAAAGAAAAAAGAAGGTACAAATTACTGACATCAGAAATGAAACAGGAGACCCTGCCAGTATCAAAAGGATAAGAATACTACAAGTAATTCTATATATATAAATTTGACAACTTAGATGAAATGGAACCATTCATCAAAAAACACAAACTACCATACAATCCAGCAATTGCACTTCTGGGCCTTTATCCCAGAGAAATTAAAACTTACCTTTATACAAAAACCTGTAATGCATGTCCATAGCAACTTTATTCATAATAGCTCAAATTCAAAATAGCTTAATATTCATAATAGATCAAAACTAGAAATGGCCCAGATGTCCTTCAACAAGTAAATAGTTACACAAACTGGTACATCCATCCAATGGAACAACAGCCATTGATATATACACAGCTTGGATGAATCTGCAGAGAATTATGCTAAGAGAAAAAAATCCAAACCTAAGTGTTACATACTGTATGAATCTATTTATATAATATTCTTTAATTTTTTAAGTTTTTATTTAAATTCCAGTTAATTAACATACAGTGTAATATTAGTTTCAGGTATACAATATAGTGAGTGATTCAACACTTCCTTACAACCCCTAGTGCTTATCATGAGTGCACTCCTTAATCCCCATCTCCTATTTAACACATCCCCCCCCCCCAACTCCCCTCTGGTAACCATCAGTTTGTCCTCTATAGTTAACAGTCTGTTTCTTGGTTTGCCCCCCCCCCCCCTTCTCTTTGTTGCTTTTGTTTCTTAAATTCCACATATGAATGAAATCATATGATATTTGTCTTTCTTTTACTGACTTATTTCACTTGGCATAATACTCTCTAGCTCCATCCATGTTGTTACAAATGGCAACATATATAATATTCTTTTTTTTTTTAATTTTTTTTCAACGTTTTTTATTTATTTTTGGGACAGAGAGAGACAGAGCATGAATGGGGGAGGGGCAGAGAGAGAGGGAGACACAGAATCGGAAACAGGCTCCAGGCTCCGAGCCATCAGCCCAGAGCCTGACGCGGGGCTCGAACTCACGGACCGCGAGATCGTGACCTGGCTGAAGTCGGACGCTTAACCGACTGCGCCACCCAGGCGCCCCTATAATATTCTTTTTTTAAAAATATGGAGCACTTCAGGAATTTATGTATCATTTTTGCACAGGCTAATCTCTGATCATTCCAATTTTAGTATATGTGCTGCCGAAGTGAGCACTATAATATTCTTGAAATGACAAAATTATAGAGATGGAGAACAGATTAGTAGCTGTCATTGGTTAAAGAGGGGGCATGGTATGGCTATAAAAAAAAGCAACAGGAGAGATCCCTGTAGTAATGGAAGTACTACATGTCTTGATGGTATCAACGTCAACACCCTGGTTGTGATATTGTGCTTTAGTTTTACAAGATGCTGTCATCGGGGGAAATTGGGTGAAAAGTACATGGAAGCCCTCTGTATTATTTCTTATAACTTGTATGTGAATCCATAATAACTTTCCCCCTCCCCAAATTTAACTTAATTATTTAAAAAATCTTATCCCTACTCACTAGCTACTGTGAATCCTCAGGGTGCCCTTTAAGGAAGTCTGAGCAAATTTTGTCTCTATTTGCCATAAAAGAAAGAGAAGGCACACACAGACAGAGGCAAATCACACTGAGGACTCATGCCTGAGTGTTGAGCCTAACCATGTCCTGGGTAGCCATGACCTGGGGTAGAAGACTTTTAGCTCTATGCTGCATGCACAACAATTCCTCTTTCTCCCACCACTTGGGGAGAAAACAGGGGAACCCACTCTTGTACTGCCACCTTGTGGTTTGCTGAAAATAAAAACGAACAGAATGGAATTGATCATGGGGTGTCTGAGTGAGACTGAGATGCTGGTTTTACAGATGGGGAGATCCCTAAAAGGCTGGTAGCTTGCTGGGGTCAAGCAGTTAGTAAACTATTCATTAATTCATAAAGGGAAAAAAACAGGAACTAATTTATGCTGTTGGGCCAAAGGTGCCAGGAAGGCTAAAACAGAGAAACAAAAAGTTCAAAATTCTTCATTAATCTGGAAAGCCAATTTCAAAATAGCCTCCTGCTTTCATTTGTTAGGGAAAGAGCCCCATGTGATCTGTTACCACCAGGGGGCAGTAAGGAACCCAAAATAGTTGTCATTTCATTGCAAAGGGCCTTGATCAATGCAGGTTATCCAGGGAACCTGGGAGTTATTTCCTGGAAATCCAAGGCTGTGTATCACTGAACCAAATTGCACCCCCGGAGCACTCTTACCCACCTGCTGTCACACACACATTTCCCAGTGTTACTCTATATGGTTTTTGATCTCCTACCAGTTGGGATTCATTTCTTTGACCATGAAAGAGCTGGCATACTAGGGAGGACTATAACTGAATCAGACACATGTCCTAGTTAGTTCTGCCACGAATAGCTATGGTAATAGTGTCAATCTCTGAGTCTTCTTTTCTTCTTTCATAAAATTAGAGAAATGACAATAATATTTATTGAACCTATACCTTACACGAGTCTCATGACGGCCATATGAGGTAGGTACTATATCCTCATTTTACAGAAGATGAAAATGGGGCACAGAGAAATCAAGTAACTAGGTCGTGGTCACATAAGCTAGGAAGTGGTGAGTCAGGATTTAAACCCAGGCAGTTTGGCTCCAAGCCTGTGTGTGCCCATCCCTCTGAAGATTAAGAAAGGCAATAAAAGAAAATTAGTGTCCACAGTTAGCCCTGTATTAGTTGTCAGACTTGGAGCTTTGCAGTCTTTGGAGCCTTTAAAAGCATGTTCTACAAGCTAACACTGAGTGTGTGGATGAGTGACAATGGGTGAGTATATGGACATGGTACCAGCAACATTTGTTGCACAGCTGCAGGCCAGGAGGTGCTCCTGGGCAGCCTAACAGAGGTGGCCCCTGCTCTTTGAAGGTGGGCTACCATGAAGGCCTGACCCCATCCCATCAAATTGCATCATGGCCCTGTGAGGTACTGGTGCTCCCATTTTACACATATGGCACTGATATCCCAGCCCATTCTTCCTCCTCTACTCCTTTGTATCTTCTTGTAATCCATAATCCCAAAACAACAGGGAAATTCTTCCCTCTTGTAAGGAACTGGCAGAAAGACAGTCTTCTTTCTCAGTGACTCCTTTAGAAACCCCTTTAAGAACTTTGCAAACATTAGACAAAAGAGTTTTCCAGCAGTAAGACTGCAACTGTACCCAGTGGTCATGGGGAAGGGACACACAATTGGTATAATTCAGCTCAAAGTAGCTCAAAGAGGAAAGCTGGGAAATAGAAGGAGCCAAACTCTGGAGTAATTTCTGCTGACAAGAGGCTTGGGTGGGGGAACAAGAGGGGTTTTGCTTTAGGACAGAGGAGCTTGTGGGTACAGAGGTCAATAATGCCAGGTTTCCCAAAACAATCTCAATTTCAAAATTTCATCTGCTGTCAATCACACACTCCTAGTTTTAGTACAAAACTATTTTTAGTTTCTAGGGCAAGTTCTAGACTGCAGAAGTCTTTGAAAGCAAGGCTTACAAACTGGGGTGTGCCTGGTACAAGGCTGGCATTTCTCCACATACCCGCCCCAGTTTCTCCCTGAAGCCTAGGCTCTGCATTTTGATAATCAGCAAAGAAAGACCCATTAACCCTTACCAACAAGGTAAACAACTTGAAATAAGCTTGAAGTCATTTTTAGAAAACTAAGCCTATTCCCTCCAGGGAAAGAATAGCAGTTCCCTTCCTGCTAGGTGCACTGCCTAGCAGAGCAGAGCAGCCTTGCAAGGCACCATTGCTCAATTTTACAGATATGCAGTTTGTGCTCTGCCAGGTTAAGTACTCACCTAAGGTGAACAGCTGACAGGTGATGCACCAAGATCTGAAACCACATTTCACCAGTTGCTATGCCCAACATGTTTTGTGGATTGTGAAGGAAGAATTAACATCAAAGCCAGGGAGATAAGGTCTCTCCCTTTTTCTTGCTCCAGTGGTGGGAGAACTGTAAGGGAGTGAGTCAAGTTGTTTGATTTTTTTTTAAGTTTATTAGTTTTTGAGAGACAAAGAGAGACAGAGCATGAGTGGGGGGAGAGGGAAGAGAGAGAGGGAGACACAGAATTCAAAGCAGGTTCCAGGTTCTGAGCTGTCAGCACAGAGCCCGATGTGGGGCTTGAACTCACGGACTGCAAGATCATGATCTGAGTCGAAGTTGGATGCTTAACCAACTGAGTCATCCAGGTGGTCCCAACTTCTTTGATTTCTAACAAGAAGTTGGAGGGTCTTCCCAGGATCTGGGGGAGTAGACCTGAGTTTCCCAGATTGCTGGCATGAAGCATATCCTGAGGCAGGGTCCACAGGATTTGGAAAACAAATGATGAGATTGACAATTAGGTAATTATGGAAAATGCCTTAAGGTTAAATTGAGTTTTTTCTTACAGACTTCTCAAAGTATCTGCACATTAGTGGGGATTTCAAAGCTCTGAGTGTAGGAAGCTGAGGTTTAGAAAAGTCCCTTGTCCAAGGCCAGTGTAGAGCTCAGACAGCTGACCCACACCACAGCTCTCTCATCCGCAGGCTGGGTCCCTTGGGCCTCTTTATGAACCAAGGTCTTCTGTCAGTAAACTGAAGTGACTATTATATGGTAATGTCTTTGGAGTTGCTCTTCCTTTGACATTCCATGGCTGCAGACATGCTTCTAGGAAACCCCACCCCTATCCTAATGCTTACTACAGTGTTACCTAGGACCTCGGACTCTCTGTTCCTTATTTACAAAGTAAGGCTGACAGCACTTGTCCTAGAAAGCTGACAATTAAATGACAACCTGCATTTTAAAAAATTTTTTAACATTTATTCATTTTTGAGAGACAGAGACAGAGAACAAGTGGGAGAGGAGCAGAAAGAGAGGGAGTCACCAAATCTGAAGCAGGCTCCAGGCTCCGAGCTGTCAGCACAGAGCCTGACATGGGGCTCAAACCAGCGGACCACGAGATCATGACCTGAGCTGAAGTCGATCGCTTAAGACTCAGCTATCCAGGTGCCCCAAATGACAACCTGTATTTAGACACCTCGCACGTAAGTAGCACTCAAATAGTTCCCTCCCCCTCAGTTTCCATCTTGGAACTAACCCTGACTGCCATGACTTTGGGAGCTTGTTTAATTTTCTTTCGCTCACCTCAATACACGCAATTCTGAAAGGCTTACCTGGGAATGGATGCAGGAAAATAAGGACCATTCAAACATGAAGCAATGCTCTGTACTAGAGGAAGGAGCAAGGTCAGAGAGCCCCTTTTCTGCTTCCTCTCTAGGTCAGTGTCACAGCAGCTCATGGCCAGGAGATATATGCCCTCTGGCTGAATCAATCTCTGGGCCCACCCCTCTACACTTCGTGCCCACTTCTGCTTTTCCATCTTAACATGCCCATCCCTCCATCTGAAATATACCCCTTCTTGACTATCCAGTTCTACCAAAAGGGCTATCCTATTCCCAGGGGACATGTTAAGTCTCACCTCTTCCATTAGGCCTGTCCTTACACATTTTGCCAACATTCACCTGTCCCATCCTCTTATCTCCTCTTTCTTCCCAGGGCTGGGAAGGAACATGAACAAAGGAAAGGCAGCAACACATATAGAAGAAACAGTCTCAAAGGCCAGTGATCTCTCCTGCAGAAGTATTTCTCCACTGCGCCCTTGTAGTGGAATGACGGAAGAGGATGAATATTGTTCTCAGTGGCAGGAGACTTCTGCATTGCACCAAAACCTTGAGCCTCTTCAGTGAATGTGCCCAGAAAGGCAAATAATAGAGCTTTTCAGTTGTTGCCAGGGCAAGCCTGAGAGCAAAACAGGTCCTCTTAGCCATGACTAGTTCCAGTGAGAGGGACTCACTGAGCTCCTTCTATGTGTGCGTGCACCTAATGTCCAAGAAACAACCCAGTTCCCAGCCAGAGCCTCTGGCCCTCAAGGTTAACAAGCAAAACACAGAACCATTTCTACCCTTTTCCTGCAGGGTTTCACTTGATAAGAAGTGGCCATTCCTCCGGGGAGGAAGGGCTCTGTTTGAGTGCAAATGCATCAACTTTCTGTTCCAACACAGAACATACTCTGCTGGTGCTCCCCCTGCCTCTCTGGCTTCCTCCCACACCCATATTTCTCCCTAACTGTGGAAGCCATTGTCCCTGCCCCCACTCCCTTAGGCAGCTTCTATGCTCTAATTCTAGACAGTCCTGGGGCATCTGGTCTACTGTGGCTTCAAGTGCTGTCTGTGTGCTCAGCACACCAAGCAGCTGTCACCACCTTCCTCTCCAGACCCACAGACCTAACTGCCTACCAGGTCTCATTGCTTATCTCATAGACACCTCAAAGTCAGGTTCCAAACAAACCATCTCTCTCTGCCCCTTCTGTACTCCCTACTCACCAATCAGCCATCTGATACCATCATCAGCCCATCTGATGAGTGCAGAAACCCTGAGTGAGCCCTTCTAGACCTCTTCTCTCATTCATCCCACATCCTAGCTGGCTCCAAGTCCTGTGGGTTATACCTCCTGAGTGCTCTAGATATATCCTCTTCTCTGTCCCATTGCCACTGATCCAGTTGTATGCTCTCATTACTGGCAGCTTCCAAAGTACTTCTCAGGTCTCCAGCCTTATTCTTCCCACTCTGTCGCCAGACCGGTCTTTCTAAATCATGAATTAGACAGTTTATCACATCATCCTCTCCAACAAAACTCTGTGTAGGCTGAATAATAACACCCATGGCGTTCATTTCCTAATATTCAGGACCTGTGAATGTCACCTTTTATGGCAAAAGGGACTTTGAAGATATGATTATATTCAGGATGTTGAGATGGGAAGACCACCTTGGATTATCCAGGTGGGCCCACTGTAATCATCATGGACCTTCTCAAGGGGATGAAGGAGGATCAGAGGAGGAGACCATATGATGCTGAAAGCATAGATGAAGTGATGCTTATGAAGGTAGAGCAGGCCATAGGCCAAGGAATCTAGGCAGTCACTAGAAGCTGAAAAAGGCAGGGAAATGGATTCTAGAATAAAAGTATCAGACACCAGAATAATGTGGCTCTAGGAAGAGAGATAGTAGGAGTTATTTTATTGAGTACCATGTGAATGGCCACCTCTTTGTGTATAAGGCTGGTTCTAGGTGGAATGAGGCCATCCTGCTGTTGGTGGGTCCAAACCTCATCCAGATCCTACAGCAGGCCCAGTGTTTTTATTCAGCTCTAAAAAGGTTTCTCTGTTCAGGTCCCTGGACCTAACTTGGCAGGGATTTTAATCCACAAAGGAATGTGGCTGCCCAAAGAGCTAAGGTTATGTTAGGATGCATCAAAAACACAGCTAGTACAGGAGAAGAATGAGGTCAGTACCATATGCTCCTGGGCTAGTCAGGCCATAATAGACTAATCTCAGTTCTGAGGCCCATGCTTCAGTAAAAGACTGACAGATTTGATCACTGAATGGTGAATAAGATGGGAAAGAATCTCAAAACAATGCTAAATAAAGAATGATTAAGCAACTGAGTTTGTTTAACTCCAAGGGGGGAAAATGGCTTAAAAGGCAGGAAAAAGATAAAGATCTTTACCTTTATTAACTATCACATGGAAGAGAAATTAGACGTGTTCTGTGTGGATTAGAGGAAAGAAAGAACATCCACTAGTGACAGTACTACAGGTGCACATGAGGAGAAGAGATCTGGGACTGTGATTGTGGGCAGCTCATGTAATACTGAAGGGCCAGATTTTTTTCATCTGGAAAATAATGATAATGATGAGGAAGATAATGACATCACCTATCCCATATGGGAAGAATTACTTGAGATACTATTTCTGATGCTCAGCACAGTCTTGCAATAATAACTGCATTATAAATGGTAAGGCAGTATTATCAGCAGGAGAAAGATTCTACTTAACACAAGGAAAGACTTTCCAGCAATTAGAGCTTCCCAACAGCATGTGAGTTGCCTCAGAAGGCACCTGCGAGGGTTGTACAAGGAAGGAGCACTTGAAAACAATTCTCTAAACCCCCACCATCTACCAAAAGCCAACCTATCTCTAAAGGCCCAGTGCAAACATTTTCCTCTTTTGAGATGCCTGTTTATGACTATGCTAACCCTCTCTGAATTCTTCAAAATCTTAAATTGTGGTGATAAATTTCCTAATCAAACCCTTGTTTAAAAACAAGCTCCTCCTGTGAGGACAAGGAACACAACTTCGGTATTTTACAGCACTGTTTGAGTTCCACATGTGACAGAGATGTTCAAGAAATGCTGGCCAGTTGACTGGTTCCACTCCCAGAACACAAAGCCATTTCATGTCTCTGCCATCAAATGGAAGGCATTTAATGCAGGTGCTGTCACTTATACCTCCCCACTTTTAAAATATTTATTGAGGTATAATTTACATACCATACAAATTACCCATTTAAAGTAGACAATTGGATTTTTTAAAATAAACTCATCAAGTTCTACAACCATCACCACAGTCTACTTTGAGGATGTTTTCCCCCCAAAAGAAATCTTACTAGCATTCCCTATTACACATCCAAAAACATACCCTCAATCCCACCCTACCTTCTGTTTTTACAGACTTGCTAATTCTGGTTATTTCCTATAAGTGGGATTGTACATCATGTCATCTTTGTGACTGGCTCCTGTCACTAGCCATAATTATTTTGAGATTTGTCCATGTTGTATGTATCAATAATTCATTCATTTGTTGTGGGAAGTATTCCATTGTGTGGATATGCCACAGTTTATACTCTTGACTGCTGATGGGCATTTGAGTTGTTCACAGGTTTTGACTATTGTAAATGAAGTTACTTTGCATATTTGTGTACAAGTCTTTGCGTGGATGTTTGCTTTCATTTCTCTTAGATAAACGCATAGGAATGGAATTGCTGGAACATGGGGCAATTCTATGTTTAACATTTTGAAAAACTGCCAAACTGTTTTCCAAATTGGTTGCACCATTTTACTGTCCTACCAGGAATGTATTAGGGTTCCAACTTCTCCAGATCCTTACCAACACTTTTTTGTGTCTATATTTTTTATTAGAGCCATGCTAGTGGGTGTGAAATGGTATCTCTGCGATTTTGATCTGTATTTTTCTTTAAAAATATTTTTTTGCATGTATTTATTTTTGAGAGACAGAGAGAGACAATGTGAGCAGGGGAGGGGCAGAGAGAGAGGGAGACACAGAATCAGAAGCAGGCTCCAGCCTCCAAGCTGTCAGCACAGAGCCCGATGAGGGGCTCGAACTGACGAACCCATGAGATCATGATGGGAGCTGAAGTCGGACCCTTAACCGACTG
Source organism: Panthera tigris (assembly GCF_018350195.1). Taxonomy (NCBI): domain Eukaryota; kingdom Metazoa; phylum Chordata; class Mammalia; order Carnivora; family Felidae; genus Panthera; species Panthera tigris. The sequence goes on along the minus strand of NC_056667.1, from coordinate 107,384,659 downwards.
AGCCACCCAGGTGCCCCTTGATTTGCATTTTTCTAATGACTAATGATGCTGACCAAATGTAGATGTGTTTATTGGCCACTTATACAGCCTCTTTGGAGAAATATTTATTCAAATCTTTTCCCTAGTTTTATATTTGGGCTGTGTTTTTATTATTGAGTTCTAAGGCTTGTGTGTGTGTGTATATATATATACACACATATTTATATATTTATTTTATATTTTTTTTATTTTTACATATTTATTTATATATTTTATTTATTTTTATATTTATATAAGAATAATTTATATATTTTATTTATATATTTTAATATATATCCTGGATATAAATCTCTTATCAGATATATGATTTACAAATATTTTCTCCCACTCTGTGTACTTTTAACTTTCTTGATCATATTTTTATGTTTGCAGCACAAAAGTTTTTCCCTGGAATAAGACGAAATTTGTATGTTTCTTTTGTCACTTCTGCTTTTGGTGTTTTATCTAAGACACTACTGCCCAGCCCAAGATACAAAGATTTACTCCTATGTTTTTCTTCTCTAACTTTATTCTTTTTCAAAATTATTTTTGCTATTTAGAGTTGCATGAGATTCTGTATGAATTTCAGAATGCGTTTTTATATTTCTGCAAAAAAATGTCATTGGGATTTTGATAGGGATTGCACTGAATGCATAGATCATTTTGGGTAGTGTTGTCACTTATAATATTAAGTCTTCCAGTCCATGAACACAGAATGTATTTCCACTTATTTTTGTCTTGTTTAATTTCTGCCAGCAACATCTTACAGTTTTCAGTGTATAAACCTTTGGCCTCCTTGATTAAGTTTAGTCCTAAATAGTTTATTCTTTTTAATGCTATTATAAATGGAATTTTTAAATTTCCTTTTTGGATTCTTCATTCTTTCTTCTTTTCTAAATTAGGCACTTATAGCTATCACTTTCCTTTAAGCTGTAACTGCTCTAGCTGTATCCTGTAAGTTCTGGTAACTTGTGATTTTGCCTCTCTATCCATCTTAAAGTATTTTCTAATTTTCCTTGTGATGTTTTTCTTGATCTATTGTTTATTTAAAAGTGTGTTGCTTAAAAAAATAAATGTATGTTATTTAATTTCTACATATTTAATGAATTTCTCAAATGTCCTTCAGTCATTGATTTCTTAATTCCATTTTAATTGAAGAACATACGTTGTATGATTTCAATCCTTTTACATTAAAAAATTTTTTTTAATATTTATTTTTGAGAGAGACAGAATGCAAAGGGAGGAGGGGCAGAGAGAGAGAGACACACGCACAGAATCTGAAGCAGGCTCTAGGCTCTGAGCTGTCAACACAGAGTCCAACACAGGGCTCGAACTCACAACTGTGAGATCATGACCTGAGTTGAAGTCAGACACTTAACCAACTGAGCAACCCAGGCACCCCAATCCTTTTACATTTTTCATGCTGGTTTTATGCAACATGTGGTCTATTCTGGAAAATATTTCATATGCACTTGAGAAGAATGTGCATTCTACTTTTGTTTGGAGTAACACTCTATAGATGTCTATTATGTCTAAATACTTTACGGTGCTATTCAAGACCTCTGTATGCTTGTTAATCTTTTGCCTAGTTATTTTATCAATTAAAGTCTGATATTGAAGTCTCCAACTGTTATTATTAAATTGTTTATTTCTCCCTTTAATTCTGCCTATTTCTGCTTCCTGTACTTTGGGTCTTGGTTAGTAAGTACATATGTATTTGTGATTGTTATATTATCTGGATGAATCAAACTTTTTTTTAATTTATTAAAAAAATTTTTTAATATTGATTTATTTTTGACAGAGAGAGAGAGAGAGAGAGAGAGACAGAGCATGAGCAAAGAAGGGGCAGAGAGAGAGAGAGAGACACACAGGATCTGAAGCAGTCTCCAGGCTCTGAGCTGTCAGCACAGAGCCCGACACAGGGCTCAAACTCACAGACTGAGAGATCATGACCCGAGCCAAAGTCAAATGCTCAACTGACTGAGCCACCCAGGTGCCCCAGGATGGATCAACCTTTTTACCATTATAAAATGTCCCTCTTTATTTTTTATCCATTCTGACAATTTCTGCTTTAGATATCTGCCACTTTGTTTCTTATTTTCTTTATGTGTCATATTTTTTTGTGCCTCTGCCCCTCCTTCCTGGCATTTAGAATATTTTCTAGCATGACATTTTAATTCCTTTAGTGCTTTTTTTTAACCATATTTTCTTAGCTGTTTTCTTAAGTGCTTACAATACTCAGCTTACCAGGATCTGCTTCAGATTTATATGATTTTAATTTAGTGAGACATAAAAACTTTACTTCAATATAGCTCTATACTTCCTTTTTTGTGCTATTAATTTTTTTGTGTCTATAAATATTACTAACCCAACACATTGTTATAATTATTATTTTATACAATTTTATATTTTTTTAAAAGTTGAGAGAAATATATATTTAGAGTTAGTTATATTAACCTTTTATTTACCATTTCTGATTCTCTTCATTTCCTTTTATGGATTTGAATTATCATCTGGTAAGGTCCAATATGGCTTCATTCCCAATCAATCATCTTTTGTGCTCTACACAACCCACATCTGATGTCACTATTCTGGGTCTCCACTGCCCTCAGGAAATGTCCAGGCTAAGGCCCATCCTGGCCCTAGTCTGCTTCCAGAACGATCTCTTCCATGTCCCAGCATATACCCTGTGATTTTTCTGAGATTCTTACACTCACAATACACACCCTCTCTGATTATTTGCCTTTTTGCATGTTGTCCTTACCAGCCTCACCAGGCTCCTTCCAGCTTACTCTTCAGAGTCTCCCTCAGGTATACATTAGCCATGCAGCCTTAAGTTTCTCCAGGCAGCAGGCACCCCTGACACTAGTGACTCCCACATTTTTGCATCATGGTCTTTTTATTTCTCAGTATCCCTGGTTCCCCAGGATTCTCCATTTTGCCCCAGGCAGGGTTGAGTGTTCCTCTCAGAGTTGGTCCCCAACTCTGACCACTTTTGGGTTCAGTCCCTGGCTGCACTGGTGTTGCTGTTATTGTTGCCATTGATGCTGTTGCTGCTGCTGTTGTTGGCTGATCTGTCTCTCCCGCTAGACTTGTAGTCTAGTGGACAAAATGTCTCGGCCCTTCCAGAACCCCAGTTACAGGGACTGCACAGAGCAGCTGCTCAGCAAACTCTTGAGTAAAAACTGTAAAGTTGGAGAAATTTGTCTCTCCTATTATAAAAATAACACCTATAATAATAAAATAGCTATGTATGAAGTGCTCACCACATCCTCTGTACCTTATATACACTATTTAAACCTAAAAGGATGCAGGTAGTATTGTCTTTATTCTACAGGATCCTTATGAGGCTCAGAACAGCAATCTGCTCAAGCTATACTTGCATAAGTATGGTATGGCATAACTGGTGGCATTTAAATCTGGATGAGGTCTTTCTGACACCCAATCTCTGCGTGTACAAACATTATAGAATGTTCACGTTTTGGAAACAATCTGCTCAAGCTATACTTGCATAAGTATGGTATGGCATAACTGGTGGCATTTAAATCTGGATGAGGTCTTTCTGACACCCAATCTCTGCGTGTACAAACATTATAGAATGTTCACGTTTTGGAAACAATATAGAGACTGGCACAGTGAGTCTTCATATCCTCATATTACCACAGAGGCCCTGCAAGGGTCGGTGACTAGCTCTAGATCACAGGTGAGCTGATGATGGCAGTAACCAGGATAATTAGTAGTAGTGTCTGTGTTGGTGATGTCACTCTGCTCTTCATGTGGCCCACAAAATGCTGGACTCTGACCTGAAACTTTGCAGGTACACTCGAGGCCCACGGCCTGCTTTGTTCCAATTTCCTGGACCAGAGACAGCATGAAGCCGCCCATCCAAACCCTGGCAGTAGATCCTGTTCCTGGCAGGGTGAGGGTAGCCTGTTCACCTTAGACTTAGCCAAAGAGGTTTCCCCAAGCTGAAGGAACTGCTCCCAGGCTCTGTTGGGGCACACTCTTGCCCACATTTCCTAGTTGTCCATCTCATGGAGAAAAGTGTGGCTTTCCTTTTTCTGAAAAAACATAGCTGCCCAAGAAACAACACTGTACAATCCCCTAATGTAAATTAGAGCTAGGTGAGGCACCTGCACAGGCTCTTCTCCCAACAACTGAAATAATGATCCACATACCAGCTGCGCATCAACCGCCCGTGGTGGGCAGATGATGTCTATCACCATTTATGGATGCATCCTGCTTTGTGTCCTTGCTGCTCTGCCTTTCCCGGATCACTCCTCCCTCCTCAACCTGCCACCCTACTACAGGCAAGGGAAAGGTGTGTGTTGACCTCTGGTCATGGAGAAACTATCCCTTCCCAGTTACAGGCAGTACTTGTCCTTCTCCAAGTGCAAACATGTCTGCACTTTAATACCAGTCAGTACACCTCACTTTTGATTAGTGCCATACACAGTGCACAAACCTGGAGAACTTCACATCTCATTGTACCTTCCCAGAGCTCTGAGTGGGGGACTTACCAGGGTGGCTATTCCAGTTTTGCACCAGAACAGACCTATTAATAGGGCTTATAGCGGATCTGCAGGCATGGCAGCCCCAGGTCCTAGCCAAGGCAGGGCCTGGACCTGGGGGCTCTGAGGCCACTGTGCAGGCTGCATGGTGGGGCCTGTAGCACATCACACCCTGCACAGGGAGTTTTCTTCTTCTGATACAGAAGCACATACATGACAAAGGCCCTGTATGACCTCAGAATGTCATCAGAAAGGGTCTCACTGAAAAGCCTAAATTGCTGGGGGCTGTCCAATATGCATAAAAGTGGGGGTTTTGAAGTTGGATCTTGTTCCATTATTTCCTTGTTCCCCCATCACCACTCTGCTCACCACCCCTGAGTTTTAACTCTTGCATCTACAAAATGAGGCCTCTGTTATGAGAAACACCTGCTTGCCTGCTGCCACATCACCCCTTCTAGAGGCTCTGCCATTCCTATGGTCTGTCCCCGCTACCCATTGGTGGTGTGTTTTACTTACTCTGTGACTTGTGTTAGGACACATGCAGCTGGGCCAGAGGGAGCCCGTGTGTTCTGAGACAGCCATTGGGCAAATTTGGGGGGATTTGGAGTTGGGAGGTGTGGGTGATAGACAAGTTGGAGGGGGTCCCAGGACCTGGCTCATTGGAGGAGCATAAAGCCAGTCCCCAGAGAAAAACAATCCTTGAATGTTGTGGCCCAGCCACTGCCTGTGCCAACAGCTCTCTGGGCAGACTCCAGACCATAGGGGTCACCAGAAGTGCCTGCTCCCTGAAATGCCCTGAGAGGTGACTCAATTTGCATGAAGAAGGATACAGCACACACTCAGTCAACATGGCTCTTGCTCTATCTATCAGACACAAAAACATGCTGACTACACACACTTCTAGTAAGAGGTGATATGAATAGCTCTGGGGACTGGGGCAAGGAGCTTCTGTGGGACTTTGGGGGAATCTGTTTCTTCTTGCCAGGGAGGCTTGTCCAACTGTCTTTGTGTGTCACTTTGAGGATGTCTTGGAAGAATGCATTCCAGGATCCTTCGAGAACCCTCAATGGGCTAGACTGGCCTGATCTAGGAGTTATAAGGCCCCCAAATGGGGCGGGGGGGCTTGAATTGGGGTCTCCCAGGGAGGTCACACACTATGTTTCCTGATCATATGTGACGTTTACAACTATCCTATTTCCTCAATGCAAAGATGCCACTAAGTTAATGACAACTTTTGAGAAGGAAGAATAAATCACTTTTAATTTTTTTTCAACGTTTTTTTATTTATTTTTGGGACAGAGAGAGACAGAGCATGAACGGGGGAGGGGCAGAGAGAGAGGGAGACACAGAATCGGAAACAGGCTCCAGGCTCCGAGCCATCAGCCCAGAGCCTGACGCGGGGCTCGAACTCACGGACCGCGAGATCGTGACCTGGCTGAAGTCGGACGCTTAACCGACTGCGCCACCCAGGCGCCCCAATAAATCACTTTTAAACGTACACATCAAGTATAAGTGCATCTTGATTTCAAAAGTATTAAGCAATTTTTTTAAAGTGTACCTTAAACTCAAGGAAAGGTGGGACGTTACAGTGCCTCTCCTACGTTATTTGAAGTGAATCTCCTTCAGGTTCTGTGAAGAAAGGTGACCTGGGCCAGCCCTCTGGGTGTACCCCAGGAGGAGGTGGCTGTTGTGCTTGTACCTAGCAGCTAGGGTCCTGGGGCCCCAGTCAGAGCTGCCTCTGTGGACAGGAAAGGGAATGGACCTCTGTATAGGGTACGGAAAACTTCCACACATCCCAAAGTCTCCTTGCCCTGCCCATTTCTGTGCTTTTCTGACATGACACTGAACACTCAACAGGGTGTCCTCTCTACAAACCCCTATGAGGAGCCAAGGCTCCCCGAGACCCCTAACACTCTCTTGTTAACTCTTCGGGGTGGGGGCTCCACCAGGTAGGCACTGTGTCCATTTTAGAGAGGAACAAACATGCTCTGAGATGCTGCTCTGCTAAAGACCACACTGAACGGAGGTATAAGAGCCAGAATCCAGGCCACTGGACCCGCAGGGAGATGCTTCTGGGCTGGGGCTGCCAACCCCCCCTCACTGTGATCCCACTGAAGCCTACCCACTATGGGTAGTGTCTGACACCTTATCCCACTAACATGGACAACCCGCCTATCCCCTAGGACCTAGGTCTTAGTGACCTGGAGTGAAGGGCCATGTTACCAGTCCCTTCACGGAAACATGTACAGAACCTCCACTTCACTCAAAGCTCCATGCTGGGCACTTGAGGGAAGGAAACAGAAACAGTGGTCCTGGTCCTTAGGAGGTTGCAACCCAGAGCAGGGGTCTTAACTCACCATCCACAGGCTTTGTGGGCCTCTGAAATTGGAAGCAGAAGGTCCATGTACACAAAAGCATAGAGAGTTCATATGAATCCTCAAGCAGCATGAGGGTTCATATATATCCTCTACTGAATTCTCAAAAGTTGCTGTCCTTATAATTCAAGAGTGTTCAGAATCACTTACCAGGGGCTTGCAGCTGGCCAGACTGCATCCTACTCATAGCTTAGTCTCCTTAGCACAGGGCCTGGGATCAAAGAGGACTTGGCAAATTCTATGTGTTGGAATGAATGAACTGAACTTTGGGGTTCAAATCAGTATAACAGGCTAGAGTGTAGGATGCTTTAGATCTGATCCTGGCCTAAGGGAGTCACTGCCCATTCAGGGGCAGTTGCCGAGGGCAGCCCTGAAAGACAGCAGTGGTCAGGGGGACAGTTTGCCCCAGAGGACACTGCCTCACACAAATACCATCACACTGCAAATACAGCCCCACTCCTACTTCAGAGACTGGGGCCTTCAGTGCCAGTCCACTGCCCCCAATGTCCCACGTCCACGTCTCTTTTTCCTTTGAGTTAAGGAGTTCCTGCTTCCCACAGGGCCTGTCCCATACCTGTGGTCTGCACATGGCCAGTCAGCTTCACTCAGAGGTGACCTGCCATACACGTCTGCCCACAGAATTCCCTGTCCAGACACTCAGCTCCTACCCTGTTCTGAGACAGGGTTGCGGAAGAGCCTGTGGGGAAGGTAAGAGGCTGGCCTAGGGAGGTGGAATAGGGTAAGAGGCACCAGGTTGCACACAGGGGTGGGGCCACATTAGCTGCCCCTTCATGGAGCTGCCTTCCCAGTGCCCATCTTCTCCACACCTTACTCATCACCCTCCAGCTAGAGGCCACACCTTCTCCACCTTCTCTAAGCCAGTGTTTTTTCTCCAGTGAACGCTCACCTGACATTTTACAAACTCTAGAACTCACAGACAGAGAAGGGACTGGAGTAGACACAGGAATGGACAGAATATCAATGTGTTCCCACCTTGGGAACTAGACTAGACTTGGGCTCTAGTCCTTGGGAACACTCAAGGTTTCTAGGCCAGGTATTTTACAAATGTGAGCACATTAACTTTGACAACCACTTTTCAGAGACATCATCAGCCCATTTTACAGGTCTGAAGACTGTGGATTTGAATAATTAAGTCACACCAAATATGTAGTTAGGACATTGTGGTGTCCCTAAGTCCACCATGGTAATCAACATCTCTGTCTTGCAGCTTCTGCAAGACAGGTAAAAAGTAGATATTAAAGGACAGAGACAGGGTGCACAGCTGCCCCCTGGTGAGATTTGGCTTAGGCACTGAGCAACATGTGGATGGCCTGCAATGCTGGGCAAGGCCAGATTCTTGAGTGGGGAAGAAAGAACCTGCTGGAAAGTGGAGTTGGCTTAGCAGGGGGCAGGAGGAGGAAGTGGTGGTGGAAAGAGCATGGAGTACCAACTCTGCTGGACTCGGCAAGTCAGGAATATATGTGGGTTCTTAGCCATGGTACACAGCACAATCACCCTAGGGCTTTTCTTAGAATATCTGTTGGGTCCCCTCTGTAGTAACCATGGTCAGGAGGAGTCTCGCCATGTATTTGTGGATAAAATTCTCTAGGGGCTGGATATGTACTCTACTCGTTTCCAAATGAGCAAGAAAGACAACAGTAGCCACAGTATCCAGGAGCTGGCTAGTGTCACAGCTGGGCCCTGTTATCATCCTATGGAACATGAACAGTGTTACAGAACATCACTTTTAGGCAGAACATCACTTTACTCTGGGATAGTGATGGAGAAACACAAGAAGAAGCCCCCGTCATATTCCTGCTGGGCACAGACAGCATGTGCTTATTGTCCAGCTCACAAAGACTAACAGCCCCATGCTGGCTACTCTGAATGATAGTTGCTGCTTTACCAGTCCCAGATTTAGCCTCAGACTTGTTGTCCCTCCTGCTGGGTAAGATTTCTTAAGTCGCTCAATCACAGAATTGCCCCTGCTTCCTTCCCACATCCAGGGGAGAGCAAAGCCCTGCTTCCTTAAATCTCTCCAAACCCTCCTCACCAGGCCTAAATGCTACAGTCAGTCCTTCTAACACCACCTCACAGAGATGCAAGGAGGCATTTGCATACTTTCAGGAGTGAGGCCTCAGATGACCAAGTACCCCAGGTGGGCACAGTGCCCAGGCCTTACACCTCTCACAGAACCAGCCAGAAATGACACAGCATCAACAATGCACAGACATGCATGTCCTAAGGACCTCTTCTGCTGAGTACACAGCTGAGGAAGCCAGAATCACCTTGTCTCTTTTTTAGGCAGGGTCTCCATGCTCTCACTAACCAGCATGGTCTCTGTGCATGTGGCACCCAGAAAGGGCCTTGTTTTCAGAGTAGGAAGAGTATTCTGAGAGGCTCTGGCCAGGAGACCTTGGGCCGGTTCTGCCAGGGTAGGAGGTAGCTGATAGGTACAACTGCACTCACTGAAAGTATGACTGGATGGTTTCCCACATGAGTACAAAGCATGAAACTATCACCACACTCAAAACAACGCATGCCTCCACCACCTCCTGTCCCTCTGTCATCCCACCCTCCTGCCCCCACCTGCCCTGAACCCTGTCCCCAGGCACCACTGATGAGTTTGCTTGTCACTAGAGACTCATTAGTGTCTGGAATTTCAGATAAATGCAATTATACAGCATTGTGACTTCTTACACTTAGCCTAGCTCTCTGGAGAGTGACCCAGGCTGGTGAGTGCACCAGCAGCTCATTTTCTCTGTTGCTGCATGGTATTCCATGGTGTGGATGGACCACCACTTAGCTGTTTCCCATTTTCTCACAAGCCTCAATGTCCACATGGAGGAAAACACTCCCAGGACCCTGGCTTTTCCCATCTTCTGTGTGGACCATTCTGAGGCGAGTTTCTAATAGTGTTCTCCTCTTGAACACAGACTTTGTCCCTGTATCAGGAACATACATGATGCCCATGGCATCAGCATAAATAGCACCATCACGGCCCAGTAACAAGACATGGGTTTCCATTTAATTCCACTGGCTATAAGAAAAAAACCCATTTGTTTTGGGGAAGAAAAATATAAGGAGATAACTAATAGTTGTTGAGTTCTCACTCTGAGCTGCCTGAGTCCCACGCTTTCCCATGCTTTCACTATCCCAGCTAACTTCCACAACACCCCTGAGATGGACAGGTTCACATGAAGGAGCACTGAGCAATGTGAGAGAGCTGGTCCATGCTGGGGATCCATGGGTCCACCACCAACACAAGGGGACCCAGGAGGAGGGGCAGGTGCCACAGCAGGTCAGCAGGTGGCTTCCAGACCCAGAACTTGCTCCAAGAAGATCCCTTCTCAAGCTCACAGGCAAAATGTGGTCAAGGAGAGATCAATCAGCCTACTTGGTACAAACACAGATGATGCTCAAGGCACAACAAGCTGGCCTGGGTGGGATGGGTCTGTAGTGGCATCTTAATGGGGCTTACCCACATTCACTACAGTTAACATGGTGGTGTCTGCTGGGCAGGGAAGTATATGCTCCCTGCCTCGGTTATAACAGGGTGGTGTGAGGGTTGGAGGGCAATGCATGGTCTGACCTCAGCTTCTCTTTAGTCCAGCGAAGCCTCAAGAATGGCCCTGCTCTGATGGACTATACAGGTAGCTCCAGGGTCTATAGTACAGCAATTCTCAGCGAGGCTGCCCAATGGAGTCACCCATTGGTGATTAGGGCCCTGCCCTGAATTCTGCCTCACTTGGTCTGGGTATAGCCAGTGGTTCTGACATGCAACTGTGTCTGAGGAAGACTACAGCTTCAGGTAATCAGGCTGGTTTTTGCATTAGGGTTTGTGGCATGCCACACATCAGAGTAAGATGGAAAAACTGGGGATTTGAGGGAAGAGGAAACTATACTGTGTGGTTATGGGGTCTTCTAAGGACAGTGAAAACCAGAAATAGCTGTAAGAAGACCCTTAATAAAGGTACATCTAAATGAACATATGTGTGGAGGCGTGAGAGACAATTACAAGCCAGTGAACTCCTGTATCTCAGGAGGCTGAGCTGCAGCATAGAGAAGGGGCCCGAAGGGGGAGGGGAGGCATCCAGGGAAGACATACTGAAGGTGACACTGCATCCTGAGAGACAGATGGGGCCGGGAAGCTCCAAGAGGCTGGTGCAGTGAGGAGGCACCCTGAGGCAGGGCACCCTGTGAGTGTGCGGGAGCCTCCAACCAATGACCTGTGATATACCTGTGGGTCACCAGATGAGAGGGTGGAGGGCCTCACAGGCAGCACCACCCATACCCCCAAAGGGTTCAGACTAGGTAACTCAGGAGGGTTCAGTAGCCAGGCATGGGGCCAGAACTAGCAATATCACTTAAACCTCACATCCTTACAACTGGCAAGGGAGAGATATGTAAAAACCTGTAGATATGTAAGATATGTAGATATGTAAAAACCACAAAAGGACTCCCAAAAGAGCATGAGCATGCCACCCAGTTCCACCATGCAGGAGAAGCAAACAAAACATTCAGGCTCAGTAAGCCCCACATGAGACCAAGAGTAAATCCAAACCCTCCCTTGGGTTATCAAACGGTGCCTGGAATCTCACAGTTGGCTGAGTCTGCAGCAAGTAGTAGAGTGTTGTCACTGCCTACAGCTAAGGGGAGGCCAGGCACCCAGAGTTGGGGAGGCTGGGCCACCCCATGCCTGGACAGTAGGGCTAGGCTCACTTGAGTTTGGAGAGAAGGTTGCAAGAGTTCATGTCTCCAGAACCATCCACCCTGCCTGCCTACTCAGGACCTCTGGATTAAGAGGCCCTCTCACTGGCTGAGGTCTTCTGCAGTTAATTCACAGGCTACACTCACACTTCCAAAGACACACTATGCTTCAACCCCTAGCCCTTCCCTCTCAGAGTCTACAGTGTAGGGGGAGAAAACAGGACCCAGAATACGGAAGTACTCAAAGAATGTGTTGAATGGTTGAGTGGAGGTGATCTTGTCATGGTTGCCTCCCAAGTTGGCAGAGATAGCAGAGTGAGGGGCTAGAATAAAAGGTGGGAACCATGCCCCAAGGCCTCTGACTTATGGCCACAGCTGAGGATCATGACGGACAGAGTGGGAGAGCAGGCCCCAGGGAGGAGAACAGCCCTGGGTCTCTGAGTGGTGGCCAGGAGACAGCAGCCCTGGGGAGGTACTGACAGCCTCCTGGCAGGCAGCTGGTCCCCATACCTGGTCTGTCCTGTCCATCTACCCTCTCCTTTCTGCCATCCTGTGGGACAAGCTTCTTTAGGACTCAAAGGGAAGTCCTCTCCATGAACTCTCATAGGATAGGGTCTCTGTGGCCTCAGGTACCTGCTCTGACCTTTATCCAGAAAAGTTCAAACATGTGGGTGACCCACTAGCAAATGTCCCCAGGCACCTGGGGCTTACACTCCCCCATCCCCAAAGCTGGGAGGCTGAGTGAGTCTTTGTGGAACTTTCCCTTAATTGCATGCCATGAGGGGGTGTTTTCTGCTTTCCTGCCCAGCATTTGAACAGCAGCCATGATTGGGAGGAAGGAGGGGATCCTAAGAGAATTCAGACACTGGGGCCTATCCATGTCAAAAATAGAAAGAGAGCAGATATCCTCTCTTCCTACTTTTCAAACGGCAGCTCAGCTAACCTCCAGCCAGGATCTTGGAACTTGAGGACAAAGCTAAAAGTCTACAAGAGGGAGCTAGACAGTATCCTTAGTGAGGAGCCAGTAAAGTGTCCCCCAGGAGCATCCTAAGCAGCTGGCCCACCTAGAAGGACCTAATGTGCTTTGCCTCTCTGGATCCCTGTGAGCTACCCTGCACCCTGCCAAGACAGTTACTTTTTTTCACTTGACTGCAGTCCATTTCTGTCTTTTGCAACGAAGAGACTTCAGTAGTAAAGAAGCTGGTGCCAAGATGATTTTAGATAACAGACCTGTCAGGAAAGGGGAAAAGAGTGTCTGAGATTGGTTATTACACCCAATTGATGCCAAAGTCAGTGAAAGTATATTGGGAATTAAGTTATGGAACTCTGGCATCTCATTGCATGCATGGCAAACCTCTAATTAAATCAGCTGTGGCCAAATGTCCAGTAGGGGCTTTTGGGGGGAAAAGTGACTCTTAGGACAAAACCTGAGAAAAAGGCACAAAGAACTCAAGTACTATGGGGTGTACTTCTTGCTTCTAACTGTTCTGGCCAGCTTAAAGAGAGAATAACAAAGTCAAGTCTCTGAGCTCCCAGGGACTCGCTATGACAGTGTCTCTTCTCTCTGCAATCACAGGCCTGAGACATCCCTAAACCAAAGCAGTCTGAGTCCATCTATCTGTGGGTTGTTGAATTAAAAAGGCAGCTGAATGGATTGTTTCCCTGCTCCTTGAGTGAAAGAGTGTCTTTTAGGAAAAAATGGGAACCCTGGTCCTAGGAGTGGGGCTCTGTGAGGGAATTCATAAACCCATGCAGTCCTTGCTCCTCTCTCTGGCTGCTTCAAGAGCCTGTTTGCCCCTATTCTGGAAACTGAGCCCACCTCTCCTCACGTCTACCCCTTTCCCTTTCCCTGCCTGCCCTGCCCTGACTCAAAGTAGAGTCAGATCTCCGCATGGCCACGGGAACCAATCAAAGTCAAACTATGGAGGAAAGGGCTCATGTTTCAGAAAATTATGATTTTGCTAACATGTACTGGAAAGAAGCTGAGCGGGTGGGTAGAAATGGATACTGGGATTATCTGACCAAGGAGGTAAGGAAAACATTCTGGGTTGGGATAAATATATTGATATGGGAATGACCACCCATTTTGGAGTCAATGTACCAGCTCCAAGAGTCAGCCTGTGTTCCAGTAGGTGGTGTGTTGGTTAACTAAACCAACCCATGAAATGAAACTAAAAAGCCAGAAAGTCCTTGAAGGAAACCAAATATCTGAAGGAATAGAATGTTGGAATGGATTTATCAAGAGCAACCTGCTTACCATCCCCTAACTATGTCCCCTGGAGGATCAAAAAGACATGCCCTACCACCAAGGCACGAAAAACTACTTTGGCAAAGAGAATGTCAACATCTCGGAAAACTGCCATAAACACTGTTCTCCACCAGCTTGCAATGCTGATGAGAGATGCTAGTTTGGGTGGGAATTCTATAGATGGGATGGCAGGAGCTGGCATGACAAGGAAGAGAAACAGTATTTAAGTGCCAGAAGCCAAAGTAATATCAGAATTTTTTGATGCCAGGGGTTCTTTGTCATTGAATAATCAATCATGGGGCTGCCAGAACTAAAATGGATGAGCAACACCAATAGGGTCCTATTGTACTTGTGTAATATTGATAAAAAAAAATGTTACAAAGAATTAAACTAGGTCTGGTAAACAGAAGGCTCCATGAGTGCCTAGAACAGTGTCTGGCAGATAGTAGGTGCTCAATAAATGTTCACTGATTAAACTCCACTTGCCTGATTCCACTCCTCTTGCCTGATTCTCAGACTTGAAACAATAGATCCAAAGTTTCTTCAATGAGGGGTAGATAGTTACTTGCAAAATCATCCTAAGCACATACTGTGAGTCTTTGAAAGGCTCCTATACAGAAAAGTACCTAGACTTCAGGGATTACTGAAAACTGGCTCACAGCTAACACTAATTCCTGGAAGGTCAGGAAGCTCACCACCAGGAATGAGGGCCCATAAGAGGTAGGAGGCATGCCAGGTCATAAATGGGGACTTGCTGTACATCCAGCCTCTTAGCAGCCCCCTGGGATCCTGAATCTGTCTTATGGTGATTCCCCAGTTCCTGGGGGATCTCCCCAGTTCCTGGGGGATCACCCCAGTTCCTGGGTGATTCCCCAGTTCCTGGGGGATCATAGTGAGTCCCTGGGAGCTCAGAGACATGCTCAGTTCCTGATAGAAACTCCACCCTGGTTCATTCATCCATTATGTGGAGACTTTTGTGGCAGGGAATGCTTACCAGAAGCCTCTGGAACACCCTCTCTCCTCCAAAATAGGGCATCATAAGCAATATTTAACATCTGGTGGGTAAAAAATCTCCAACCAGGGGTGGAGATCTCTACTGCATCCTTACTCAACTTCCCAGCTTGGCTTGCGCAGAATACGTGAGACCTTAAAGAATGTTGGTGCGCTGTTTTAGGCTTAATTGTGACTGGTCTATGTTGTCCTACAAATGATCTTCTTAAATGGAACAAATCTATTACACTCCTCAGCCAATGATTTGGTGAAAACTGTGCTTGTGTGTGCGTGTGTGAGTGTGTATGTTTCCCATTTTAACATATAGGAATAACAGAAGTAGGTTGCTTTCCTCAAGACAGGGACAGCAACAAAACTTCACCACCTGTCTCAGGGCTTCAGTAGCTCCCTGATTCTGTGTCACCATTTAGTTAGAAGAAACCCTGACCTTTATACCCCAAAGGACCTTATGCTGGTCTACTACATCATACCGACAGGACTTAAAGAACAGCAAGTGGCAAGGTACCCTACTGTGCACCAGAGTGTGGGACCTAAATTCCATGAAAACAGAAGGACCTTCCACGTTGGTGAAGGCTCCAGGCAGGCAGAAGTGGACAGCTGTATGGAACATTTTGGAACAGCGCTTTAAAAATAAAAGAGAGGAGCACCTGGGTGGCTTAGTTGGTTAAGTGTCTAACTCTTGATTTTGGCTCAGGTCATGATCTCACGGTTCATGAGATTGAGCCCCTTGTTGGGCTCCAGGCTGACAGCATGCAGAATCCACTTGGGATTCTCTCTCTCCCTTTGTCTCTGCCCCTCCCCTGCTCATGCACATGTGCACACTCTGTCTCTTTCTCTCTCAAAATAAATAAATTAACATTAAAAAATATAAAAGCAGGGCGCCTGGGTGGCTCAGTCGGTTAAGCTTCTGACTTCAGCTCAGGTCATGATCTCGTGGTTCATGAGTTTGAGCCCTGCATCAGGCTCTGTGCTGACAGCTCAGAGCCTGGGGCTGCTTCGGATTCTGTGTCTCCCTCTCTCTCTCTGCCCCTCCCCTGCTTACACTCTGTCTGTCTGTCTCTCTCTCTCTCAAAAATAAATAATAAACATTAAACAATTAAAAACAATTAAGAAAAATAAAAAGCAAAAGACATGTTGCTAGACATTGGCCCCCTACCATGAAGGAAGATTTCACAATGCTTGGTGGGCCTGTGGAGTTTTGAGGCAACATATTTCCTCCTTGGGTGTGCTTCTCCCATTCATTTGCTGAGTGATCCCAAAGGCAGTGAGCTTTGTGTGGGACCCACCCAAATGCAGAGTCCACCTCTGCACTGTGAGGTGTCACACCCTGTGGACCCCATAGCATAAGAGTGCCCACAGCAGAACTGGATGCTGTGTAGAGTCTGGAGCAAGTCTTACTTGGGGCCTGGGGTTTGAGGGACTGTTTTTGCCCTGGGCCTTGGTGGAGTCTATCTGTGTCTCTGCTACCAGAGTCTGACTGGGACCCAAGGATCTGAGTTTCCTAGGACAAAGCAGTGTTCTTGATCAACCAACAACCAAGTCAGTTACCCATCAAGACAGGCCCAGGACCAGGAGGGATCAGGAGGTGACTTGAGCAGGTGGTTCCCTTCACTTCCTGCACCTGTGGCCTTATAGAGCATTCTTTGTGACCAGTGTCTGAGGAAGAACATGTGTGAACTGTGTTTACAGGTGGCTCTGCAAGATATACCTGCACAGCCAGAAGTGGACTGTAATGGCATTCAGGGCCCCTCCCAAGGGTGGCTCTAAAGGACAGTAGAAAGAGAGATCCTCTGAGAGGTACATCTGATCATCATCATATGTGTACAGACAGAGGCCTGAGGTGTCTCAGCACCTCCAGGGACCTGAGGATAGGCATGGGGTCTGGGGACAAGGAGAGGTAGAAAGCCTTCTCGGAACAGGTTGGGAATGTGAGATAGTGTGCCCCTTAGAATACCTTCCCAAAGGTCCCCCTTCCAAGGAGGGTCCCAGTCAGCAGATGGGCAAGGCAGTTGCCCTGAGATATCTAGGGACCTCTTCCCCCAGCCACACCTGTCTGCTCCGTGAGTTTCTGGGTCCACTAGGCTTCTCAGATTCTGCCTGGCCAACTCCCCTCCAGGTGACCTACTGCTGCCACTGCATGGACGGGAAGGAACATGGTCCCAGGTTCACCTTTTTATAAGAACATGTACATTCTGTAATAAGATCCTTCCATCCACTCTGGAAGATGTGGAATTATCACCCACATTTTTGAAATGGGAAAATAAAACACCAAAGCAGTTAAATGACTGTCCCAAGATTGTATACCCTGTCAATGACAGAATCAGACTTCAAAGAGGGCATCTGTGTGCTCAGAACCACAACTCTGATACCAGCCGGGCTCCTATGTTCTTCTGAGGCATCTCCTGCAGTCACTAACAGAAGTGAGTACCCTGCAAGCTGAAAGACTCCATCCCTCTTCCCTGCTAAGTTTATAAACAAGTCATTATCCCTGGGGATGAGTCCACACTGGCTGAGGAACAGGCTGAGGGGAGCACTCCCGCAGGTCCAGTTCTGGGTCATCTAGCCTGCTGCTTTCCCCAGAGCTCTCAGAGTCAGAGAATTGAACCCTTTAGTCTGCACCCTGAGGACAAAGTGGCTTCTGGCTAAGCAGGGCTGCTTAGCCAGCGCCCACCCCCCCCAACCACGGACAGCCCCACTGTCTGCCCTGGGTCCACTCACAGCCCCCCACTCCTTGGGCTGTCACTCTGGCAGGACAGAGTGGCTTCCCTGCTAAGCAGGGCCACTCCCCCCACCACGGACAGCCCCACTGTCTGCCCTGGGTCCACTCACAGCTGCTCCCTCCTTGGGCTGTAGCTCTGGCAGTACTCCCCTGCTTCTTTTGTACGCAGTTGCTTTGGCAGTCAGAGCCAACCCCACCCTGCCTCCCTCCCACCCACCTCCCACCTTGCTCACCTGGGGAGGTGGAGCTTGGCAATCTGCAGATGCCCCCTGCTCCCCCATCCGACAGTGCCCTGGAACCTACTGCTCACTTTGGGGCCCCCACTGGGGGCAGGGGAGGTAGAGGTACCCCAGATAAGTGGGTTCCCATGGGCCATTTGTGAACAGTCCGGGACTTTGGGCCTGGGGAGAGTCAGGTTCCTGTTCCCCTCCTCCTGCTTAGACACACCTTCCTCAAAATGGTGCCCCAACTTTGTTGGTCCCCTCCCTCGTACCCTTGGGAACCCTCAGCTGAGGTAATAACAATATCAAACACTTCTGGGCGCCCACTGGCTGAGGCACAAGCCAGTGCTTCCTGGAATCGGCCGTCCTGCGCCGAGGGGCCTAGGCTGCCGAGTGCCCCGCGTGCGGAAGGCCAGTAGGTGCCCAGGAGGCCGGCACCCGGCGGTCGCCCTCGCCGAGGACGGTCCAGGCAAGCCTGTGACACAGTGCCTCTCCTTCCCTGTGGTTGGGGCAGCCACACTCTCTGAACACCGGTCGGCACGTTGGAAAGCTGGGGGCGGCCAGGCGCGCCCAGGGTGCCTGCACCCACCCGGTGCCCAGCAGCCAGCCCAGGGCGCAGCGCGGCGCTCCCGCTCTCCCCGCGCGCGACCAGACGCCGCCTCTCACCTTGAAGAAGCTCCGGAGGAAGTGCACGACGCTGAGCATGGTGGCCCCGCGGAGCCGGGGCCCCGGAGCCCGCCGGCAGGACCCGCAGCCGAGCGGCAGAACCTGCGCTCCCGGAACGCCAGCCCCCGCCCCGCCCCGGCGCTTGCCCCGGGCCGGCCGACACGCCCCGCCTCCCCGCGCCCGGCCACTCCGGGCACTTGCGGGTCTCCCGGGACGTTCCCGGGCGCCCGCCCCGCCCGCTCCCGTCCCGAGACTAGGAGCCATCGGCGGCGACGCGGCCCAGGGGCCCCAGGGAACAGCCCCACCGCCCCTCCCGCGGGGTTCCTGCGCTTGCGGGGAGCCTCGGAGCGCTCTCTAAGAAGGAGCGGGCGAACTGGCGCCGTGCGCTTCTGCCCCGACGCGGCACAGTTGCGCGTCGCGCCGAGTCCCGGGCCTGTACGCCATACCCTCGTCTTGAGACTTTGCCCCCACTCCCGGGCAGGGGAGGCCTCTCTTTCTGCCTGAGAGCTTTGCTTTTCAGTCTTTGAGAGCCTGCAGAGCATTTGCCCGAGGTTCTCATTTACCATGTGAGGAAACTGAGTCCCAGACAGACTCAGCAACATGTGTGAGCTCACGTATCTGACGACCGCTGAGGATGAGCTAGAATCCCCAGGACTAATTCTTGCTCAAGAATTCACTCTAGCTCCTCTCCCTGCCGTTCCAGTCGCGTCCCTGCAGGGAGGGTATAAGTTGGGAATCGTCCCTCAGGGGCAAAGGGAAGTCCTCGCTGTTTTCTTTGTGGGGCTTTAGGTCAGGAGGCCTGTCCAAGAGACACTCCCACGGGCCACTAGAACCACAAGATTTTTATGAACCAACTAAAATGTTTTAATTTTAATTGCTTTTAAAAACAAAAGAACTTGAGTAAAATAATAGTAATAATATCCAGCCTGGATTATATTAATCTTTATACAAACACAGTTGTAAAAAATATATTTAAAATCATATCTGTATCTATATATCTGTATCTGTATCTATATATATTTATTCTAAAAGAGACCCAAGAAGGAAAAGTGCCAAGGGCCCATGGGTGTCATACTGTACTCCTGCTCCAAACCTACCATTTCTGTACCATTTCTGGGATCCAGAGCCTCATGGCCGGGGCGGGGGTGGGGGGGGGGTAGCATCTGACCAGACTGGCTTTGCATATTCCTGCAGGCCTCCCCAATTTCTGGCCCCTTTGATTACTATTTCTGACCAGCAGCACATGTCCAGTGTTTCTTGGCAGAGTAGTTTCTCCCCCACATCCAGCCTACTTCTGCTTCTTCCCAGACCTTCAGAGCAGCCAGACCAGAGCAGAAAGTCCTGGATCCCAAACCTTACTCTTCATTGCCTAGGGTCCATGCTCAACCCACTGAGCCACTCAGGTGCCACCTTAGTATTTACATTTTAATAGGTTCCCAAGTGACGCTGTTGCTGCTGCTGATCTTGGGACTTCATTCAGAGAATCCCTGGACAAGGAACTGGGGTCTGGACCAGTCTCAGAGTTTAACAGAGAGACATACCCCAGGTCAGATAATAGCTATCCTAACAGTTCCATTTATAAGCACCTCCACTGTGTCTCAGCCCTGAACTAGGTCCTTGCCATATTTTCTGCCATTTAATCTCTCAGCAGTCTTGGGGGAAATGACAACATTGGGTGATGAAGGGTAAGTAAGTTAAATGTAGTCTTATGTCTGAGTTTTCCTTCTGGAGAACATGATTTTGGGGAAACTTGACTGTATTGTAGAGTTAAAGGGTATGCACTCTTTTGTTATTAAAAGATAAAAGGAAAAAGATCAGTCGCTGCCAGGGGTTAGACATCAAGGGAGGGATGAATAGGCAGAGCACAGAGGATTCTGGGACAGTGAAGACACTGTGCATGATACTGCAATGGTGGGTACTAGTCAAAACCCATAGAATGTGTAACACCAAGAGTGAACCCTAATCAATGTAAACTCTGAATTTCAGATGATAATGACATGTCAATGTAGGTTCATCAATTATGAGAAATGTCCCTCTGTGGTGGGGAGATGCTGATAATGGGGAGGCTGTGCATTTGTGGGGTAGGTGCATATGAGAAATTTCTGTACCTTCCTCTCAATTTTGTTGTGAACCTAAAACTACTCTAAAAATAGTATATTAAACCAAATGGCAGCAGGACGCTTTGGTTTTCAGAAGGATTTGCATGACATGGTTTCTAATAATCTAAGTGCATGCACAGTGTTTAAATTCTATGATCCCGATTTTGAGTCTGTCACATATAGCCCTGAAGCAGGTTCAGGAAGTCAGGGGGTGAGTCAAGTGGTCAGAGACAGAACATTGCACCAGATGCGAAGAGGCACTGGGGCAACAGGAAGAGTATAGGCTCTGGCAGACAGACAGGGCTCAGGAGCACCGTGCTTCCCCTCACTGGTAGCCTTCTCTCACTCGCTTTACACCTCTGTCCCAAGTCTCCAGGTGCACATGTAGATGGGCCTACACCACCAGCCAGGGTCTGGGTCACAAAGAATAGCTGCCGCCCATAGTTAATCTTGCATGATGGGGTTTTTGGAAGATTGTGGAGTAGGCCACAAATCCATAGGCAGGTGGAGGGATGCTGATTCAGGGAAGAGGCAGAAAGCAGGAGAAGCTGTCACAGCAGCTGGCAGCTGCAGCTGAGACTACAAGAGAGATGCCCTTCTGGAGAGGCCGATGCTGGTTCCTCTCCCTGAGCGTGCTGCAGCCCCAAACACTTGTGCTTTGTTCCTAGCCTCTGGCCTGCCTCAACCTCCGCCAGTGACCCCTTGGGTCCCTGGGCCTGGATCAGCTCCCAAGATGTAAAGTTGAGGATTGCTGGAGTCCCCACTTGTGTGCCTGTTCTGGGGAGCTGAGGTAGGGAGAGGATGAGCCTTCAGCTTCCTTGGCAAGAAGCCAGCCTGCCTGTACTGCAGTCACCAAATGGGGGACAAATCAAGACACATTGGAAACAGAATTTGAAAGAGCTCCTTGGGCTGGAAAGCCAAGCTGACACCAAATGATGCAATTCTCTGGAGTGAATGTAAAGTGCTGAACTGAGACCAAATGAACTCTGATATAAGAGCAGGTCTGCAGAGAGACAGCTCAGACAGCCAAGGAGGCACAACCACTGGTGGTCAGCCACCAGACAGATGTGGCAGCATTAGTGTCCCCTCCTGGCCAGTCCAGGAGGCAGTGCCCAAGAGAGGGGCTTCCCTTCCCCCACTGCCTTGGCCCTGTCATGCCCAACTCTGTAAGTCAGATTTTCATGAATCCCTGGGATGATCTGAAATGCTCTGAGAACAGAGACTTCCAAACTAAATTGGTATCCCGAAATAGTGGCATTTGGGAAGGGCAGAAAGAAATTAGGGAAGGCCCAAGGGGAGCTCACTCTGGTATCCTCCAGGAGCCATCAGGAGAAGTAGGCAGACACACTTTGCTTAGTGCTTAGAGCTAGGATGGGAACCAGGATGGACCTTGATGTAAAGAGCTTTGTGATGATGGCTGATGCAGGACAGCTGGCCCACAGTACAGTCAAGCAGAGGCCGAGACACCTGTGAGGAGCTTAGCAAAGCACCTGAAAGAGTCCCAAGCCTCCAAAGTTCCAGGATAACTGTTTGCGCATGGAAGAGGGCAAGTGGGGCCTGAAGGCTGAGCCCGTTGCAAAGGATTCATCCTACCACCTACCATTCCCTTCCCCTTCTGCCTTCCCCCAAGTGCCACAATTGTAGGATGAGAGCCTCCTCTATTCCAGGCAGCTCACATACCTGACCTCACTACCTCTCTTGAGGGTGAGAGAGACCCACTCACTGGTGAGAAAGCAGCTCATCCGTGACTTGGGTGCTCCAATGATCCTACCCTGCTCCACTCTGTTCCACTGGCACACTTCCTGTCCTCATCTCCCTGTCTTTTTAATTTTGGACCCACTTTTTTTGTGGCTGTCTTTCTAAAACCCCTGTCTATCCTTCCATCTCTTTCTCCACACTTGTCTCCCTGCCAGAAGAGGCAGGCCCTGTAGACTCATTGCCTGGCTGGCCCAGGAGAGCAATTCAAAAAACACCCAATAGAAAATGGGTACACTCCTTGGCTGTGCATGGAAAACTGTCCTACAGAATAGGCAAGAGGATTTACCTGTATTTCTGTCTTACCACCTAAGGAAACTGAGATTCTGAGAGGAAAAGCACTTTGTGTGATGGCCCCTGGAGAAGCAACAGCTGGAATCTAGCAGTCAGGGACAGATGAGGGCACAATGGAGTGTGGGGTGCAGCCAGGGTCTGGGTGGCCAAACAGAACAGGAGTGAGCCTTGTGGTCAGTCTCTGGGAAGCTGCGAGAAGGGACCCTGAAAGGAGTTGGGGACTCAGTGAGGAGAAACTCTTATCCTGGGTGGGGTGTCCATGAGCTCTCTGCTGGACCCTTGCCTGGCTTAGCTTTGAGGGCAGCAGAGACAGGACGAATATTCCATGAGGATTCCCATGAGGGTGTTGGTCTTTGAGAGAGTGGTCCCTGCAGAGTCTATTACCTTTTGTCCCCCCGACAGTACATGAAGGCCAGACAGAGCCCAGGCCAGGTGGGACAGCCCAGGGATCAGCAGAGCTGGGATTGGAAACCATCAGCTCCGTTGTCTCTTCCCCAGGACACAGACCTAGAGGAAATGGAGGAAAGATTGGAGCCCGGAGCCCAGGCCTCTGCACAGGGTTCTCTATATGGCCCACCTTCCTGCAGAGATGGCTGGAAATGGGCCCCACTCTAGCCTGGCACCAGGTGATCTTCTTCTGCCCGGTCTGAGAAGCCAGGCTGACACTTCTCTAGACACTGGGGTCTTCTCCTGGCCACCTCACTGGGTCCTGCACTGCAGCCAGGACACCCAACTTATGGTGATCTCCTATCTCTCTACTACATCTGCATGTGGGCAGGACTACACTGTTCTGTGTAAGGGTGATGGAGGCTCTAGGCTGTGGTGAAGGAAGGATGCAACAGTGCCCGTGTGTGCTTGAGCCCGTGTGTGCTTGAGCAAGTCACCTAACCCCTTGTGCTTCAGTGTTCTCATCTGTGAAATGGGGTGATGATAGTATCAGCTCTTAGGGATGTTGTCCTTATAGCCTCGGGATTCCATGTCATGATTATGTAACTCCACTTAGCCCTGAAGTCAGTGGGGGGGGGGCAGGTATTTTTATCAGCACTTGTAGGAGAATGCCCACCCCTTATAAGGTGGCTGTGAGGGGCATGAGTGTGGCTTGCATGCGGCCCAAGGCATAGATATGAGCCCCTTCCCTTATGGAGGGAAGATGTGACGGGCAGGAGACCAGACCTTGTCCAAGTTCCCATGTGGTACCTGTGTGCGGATGCTAAAAGAAGAAAGGAAAGTTGGGGGATGAGGTGGGAGTCTAGGTGTGGAGACAGAACAAGTGGGCCCAAGAGGCCACAGGGAGGGTAGTGATAAGCCACTGAGCTAAGTGCAGAAGAAAGGAGGCTTTTGAGATCACTTTGGAGGCCCTGGGGGTAGATGGCCAATAGTTGAAGCAAGGCTGAGGCATTGCAGGTGGCTAGGAGCAGTGGGACTAGGGTACATTTTGGAGGTACATCCAACAGGAAGTGCTGGTAAATTGGGTGTAAGGCTTTGGGAAAAGGAGGAAACTAGTTTTTTTTGTCTGATAAAGTAAAGGGATACTAGTGGTATTCAGTGAGATGGGAGGACCCCTAGGGAAGATGACTTGTGGGTGGGCATGGGGTACAAGAATTCAGTTTTGAACATGTGAAGTTTGGGATGCTTCTCTGGGTCTAGTCCCAGGGGACTTGGAAGGCATGAGAGTAGGGTTCCTGCCCCCTGGACCGGGGAGCTCACAGGTGGGAGGAGGTAGAGGATTGGGGTGCAAGGATCATGCAGGCTGGGTGCAGCATGAGAGGCCTGAGCTGAAGCTGTCCTGTGAGTGCTTACCTGTGTCCAGGTCCCACACAGGGAAGAAAGAGAGGATGATACAGCCTTAGCCTTAGGGTCCTCAGGTCCCATCTTGGCCAACCCTGGCCCTTGTCCTCTCACCTTCCCATGCTACTTCCTCACATCTGGTCATGATGTTCTCTGCTCATGGAATATCTTTGCCCCCATATGCTTCCCAACTCCCCTGGCTCCCCTGTGCCACAAAAACCTCTTCTCAGTGTCCAGGCTTGATTCAAGACCCACCTCTCAGAGGCAACTTTGCTCAATCCTTGGGAAGTGGCCCATCTGTCTTGTCCGTGGTGCCTGGGTGCCCTCACCCAGAGCAGACTCATTGCCTCTAGCAGGATGGGGTTCCTGGGTGCAGGGTGGTATTAAGCTATGTATGCACTGAACTGCAGACCCTCAGAACAGTTCTGCTGTCTGGGGAAGTGAGTGGATCCCTTTCCTCAGGTTGGAGGGCTGGTAAATGCTCTTATCAGTCAGGAGTCATTCTTTGCTCCTACAATTAGCAATCTTTCCTTTAATTAAGTTCTAATCCTGCCACCTGATGAGGCCTTAGTGCTCATAGGTCCTCAGAAACCCTGTTTTTTTTTTAATTTTTTTTAACATTTATTTATTTTTGAGACAGAGAGAGACAGAGCATGAACGGGGGAGGGTCAGAGAGAGAGGGAGACACAGAATCTGAAACAGGCTCCGGGCTCCGAGCTGTCAGCACAGAGCCCGATGCGGGGCTCGAACTCACGGACCGCGAGATCGTGACCTGAGCCGAAGTCGGCTGCTTAACCGACTGAGCCACCCAGGCGCCCCAGAAACCCTGTTGAGAGAGAGAAGGTGCCTCTGTGGGCAAAGGTGGGTGCCCAGAAGGAAGAAGGGGCCATATCAGAATAGCACTTGAAGCTCATTTTTTTTTAACTTTTTAAAAAAGTTTATCTATTTTGAGAGACACAGAGAGCTAATGAGGGAGGGCCTGAGAAAGGGAGAGAGAGAATTTCAAGCAGGCTCTGTGCTGTCAGCACAGAGCCCAGTATGGGGCTAGAACCCATGAACCATGAGATCATGACCTGAGCTGAAACCAAGAGTTGGACACTTAACTGACTCAGCCACCCAGGTGCTCCTAAGCTCATTTTTATATCAGACTTTCATGCACAAATAGCTGCATAATCTCCTCAATCGGATGGGTCCTGGCACAGAGGTCTGGAGCAGCTGCACCCAACTCCCAGCAAGTCTCTGCATGGCCTCACCCTCATCCCCCAGTGGCTGTGTGTGGATCCCAGTGCCCCACACCATCAATTGCCATCTGACCCCCAGATGGGCGGAACTGTATGGACTGATGTCTGCCCTCAGAGGGCTCCCAATGTAAGCCCTCAGAGGGCTCCCAATGAAGCAGGCACAATGTAGGGCCTGGGCTGTCTTCCTGGAGGAGGCAACTTGTACCCACACAGACTTTCAGTGAGACACAGACATATGCAGTGTGCACCTAGGAGCAGGACACACATGCCCTTCCCAAGCCCCTGGGTACACACATTCAGCATTTCCTGGTCTCTAGTAACTGACAGCTCTGATTCCATCCTTTTGAGATCTGAATGGAGCCTCTCAGGCACTTCTGGCTCAAAGGCAGCCTGGAAGCCCTGCCCCTGAGGCCTTCTCCCCTCTCTTGTGTAGGTAGTCAGCCCCTCTGTCATGGAGAGCACCAGTGTTTCAATTAACTTCTACTGAGGAAAGGAGCAGGGCATAGACCCCAGGTATGTCTTTCCAGTGGTGGGACTAAGGACTCAGAGACCTTCAGGCAGGAAGGGCCATCAACTATGTTCTACGCAACAGAGATATGTTACTGGTGCCCCAGGAAAAGCTCCGCATGGGTCTTATGGTAGGATCAGGCCATGCTTCCCACAGAGCTGGGAGGTGGAGCTCTGGGGTAACCACCTGGGTTCAGACCACAGCTCCAGCCCCCATTGCAGAATGTTCACTAGATGCTGTTCCCTCCCACCTCCTCTGAACAGAGGAGTCAGGACAGGGCTGACTATAATGCAGGTGAAGCTGGGGCATTTTGAGCCTAAAAAAGTGGAGGATTGGCCAATAGCATGACCAGCTCAGTGCACTAACAAACAACTCATCTCTGCCCTCAAGTCTGAAAAAAACTCAAGTGAGCCTCTGTCCAGCTCTCTGAGGTCATGACTCATGAAGCATGTTTTGAGCAGGGCAAAGAAATGTCCACAGAGTCTCTGGCTAATACCATGGATGGTTTATTACAAAGCGAAAGAGAAGAAAAAGAAATACAAAGGAAGAAAGGAAGGAAGGAAGAACGAGCAGAATCTTTATTTGAGAACAATGGGAACCTTCTTCTGTGTTTGCTGTTGGAACCCTCAAGCTAAGAGCAAAGCAAGCATCTCTCAGAGTCCCAGGACCTCCTTTGAGCTTCAGTTCCTGCCTGCAGTTCTTACACATACAGTGCCCTCCACCTTCCTAGGGAAAACCCTGGAGGTCAGGACCATGGACAAGGGGACATAAGAGAACCCAGGGGTTCAAGCCCTGGGTGGGCAGAGTCCCAGAGGGGTGGCCAGGGCTGAAGAAAGGCATTGGGGGCTAAGCTGGTATGTGAAGGGGGTGCTGTAACTCCTCATGGCACATCCTCCAATGAAAGGCAGGGTGTGGGGGAAATGAAGTTTACTGAAACCTGGGCATGTGTGGAGCCTCAGGGACTCTGACCCACAGCCCCTCCTCCCCACCACACTGCACTCTGTGCCTTCATGTTCTCCTGCCCTGTACTTCAGCCACCCCTCACATGCTGAGATGAATTCTGTCCTCATCTGGGAACACCCTCTGCATACCACCAACCCCCCCACCCCTGCCAACTCCAGAGCAGGAGTGGTGTGCTGCTGCTGCTTCTGCAAGATGCTGGTGCCATAGTTCTTCTCTTCACAGCTGACCTTCAGCAAGGAGGCAGGACTGCAACTGAGGGTGGACTGACTGAGGATGATGCAGGAGTAGGAATGTGCCTTTGAGCCAAGGTCTGCAGGTGACAAGGAGCCAGTGACTTCAAGATTCTGAGTCAGACCCTTTTTGGGGATGCTCTACGTGGGGTCCCTCAGGTGCATGGATGAGCTCCCTACTTTGGATGCTGTTTCTGAGGTAGCCTGGGGACCTGCACAGAACAGCTGCGAGCATGGGCTCTGGGCCTAGCCAGAGGCAAGTTACTTGATTCTTCTGCACCTCCTTTCCTTTCTGTTAAATAGGAGCAGTCATTGCACCTGCCCCCTAGGGCTGCTGTTAGCCCGACAGATCAAGTATGTGTGGACATATCAGGTGAAGCCACATACCACTGATCTGGGACCCACTTCCCAGGTCCTGGCTGTGAGGAAAGATAAAATGACAGGATGCTGTGATACCCAAACTGTTGGCAGCACCAACACCCCTGGGGCTAGGCTTTTCCCTTTAAATACTGTGCATTGTTTGAATTCAGTTTGTTATTATAGCTCTAATGATAAATGATACCAGTAAGAGGAAGTGGGATCTTTTGTGTGCAAAGTAGGCACCCCCCCCTACCAGCTGAGCTCCCTGGGCCTGGGCGCCTCTTACACAGACACTCCTCTACTTCTTCCTCCACACTCAGAACCTCCTAGCTGAGTCCTTTCAATCTCTAAAACTGTAAAACATCATAACAAAATATTGTGTGAAGCCCCTAAATTTGGGGTGCTCCTGTCTCCTTTTGTTGAAGTGAGGCCCAATGTCAATACACAAAGCAGGGAGCAGCATCTAGCATCCAGCACATGCAATCACCGGTCAGCATCAGCTCCCAAGTTATTGTGTCTGCTTCTATTACTGAATTGTGATTTGCCACCCTGATTGGTGTGAAGCTCCAGGAGGGGATGACATGAACCAGTGGCCCACGCACCCTGCAATGTAACACAGGTTGTGGCTCAAGAGTAAGGGATATAGGGCTGGAGCCTCTCATGGCACCCCCACGCACCCTGCAATGTAATGCAGGTTGTGGCTCAAGAGTAAGGGATACAGGATTGGAACCTCTCATGGGGGCATTGTTGGGGGAGGGGTGCTGAGCCAGGCTCTGGAGGCCTCAAAGGACTGGAGTGAGAGGCAAACATGGGACCACAGGTAAGTGAGAGTGATGGCTGCAAATGAAATACACTGCATCCAGAGCCAGCAGGGCTCCTGGGAAGAACAGGGAGCCCAGAGGATACCAGGCTTCCCTGGAGAGGAAGCAGTCCAGCTGAAGTGGGGGCAGCTAGCAGGGCTCCATAACCTGAGAGCTCACTTGGAGCTGAGCTGGGCCAGCATGGGCAGGGAAGGGGATGGATGCGTTGGGCCAGAAGGCGCCGGTCTCCAGGGGTGACGCTGCCACTGCCTGGTCTCAAAGAGAGAGGCCAGAATGGGCTTTTGTGTGCAGCAGAAGGGGGTGTGTGTTCCCAGGCCTGATGGAGAGAAAGGGGCGGAGGGAGGAGATGACTATAGGAAAGAAAGGGGGCTATAAAACATGGTGAAGATGCCCACCTAGTACCCTCACTAGGCAACAAGTAGGTTTTATTCCAGGCCCAGAAGGCCAGGGAGTTGCATGCTCTGAATAGGGGCCTGACCAGGGGCTCTGGAGCCTGAGAGAAGCACTCCATTCAGGTGGAGAAGGCTCAGC
Organism: Panthera tigris; assembly: GCF_018350195.1. Lineage (NCBI taxonomy): Eukaryota > Metazoa > Chordata > Mammalia > Carnivora > Felidae > Panthera > Panthera tigris. Next base: position 107,355,590 of record NC_056667.1, on the reverse strand, counting down.
CTGTGCCTGTCCGGATGTAGCAGGGCAGTGGGCGTGTTTGCAGGCCGAGTAGTGATTGTTCCCATGGCAGAGACTTCTCTCTCTCTCAGAAGGCCAAAAGGCCACTGAGCTTTAGTTGAAGGAAGAATAAATCAGAGCCAGAAGGCTAAGTTCTCTGAGCTGCAGCCTCACCTCCCACAGCACATCTGCCCAGGCTGTGAATTCTGTCTCCTGTCTCAGGAGCAGGCCTGGACCTGAGGGGAGCATCAGTCACATGGGAGTGACCCCTGGGCATCACCCTGCCTCTGTGCCTGGCCCTGGCCTTATCGTATCTGAGCTGTGGGGGAGGCTGCCCAGGGGCAGGTGAGGCCCCCATCTGACAGGTAGATAGGGTAAGACCAGGTTTTCCTTTGAGAAGGACACTGGGGCTGGGGAGTCCATGCACTTTGGCCTCTCACTCACACAGACCTACTTTCTGAAAGTAGGGGCTGAGGAGCCTGGGAAGGGGGGACCCCCTTGGAAATTGCTGGGATTTTATTCACACCTGAGTGAAGGGCTTGTGTTCTGCTGTACTGTGTGGCTGTCCTGGTCTGGCCTCTCTTATAAGCCAGAAGCTGACCTCAAACTAAACACTTCCTAGCAAACAACAGGTCCTGTCCTGAAAGGCAGTCCTCAGAGCCCATGTACACAGGATGGACCAGGCAGGGGCCAGAGCCAGGGGAACCCTGCAGCACTGCCCACTCGCCACTCCTTCACTCTCTTTACTGCACCACCACCACACCGTAGGACCTGAGCACCCCACCCCACTCTGTCCCCATGGCTCATGCCAGCAGCAGGATAGACATTGGGTCTTTGTGCCTGGGAGCTAGGCCAAGGCTGCTCTCAGCAACGGGGTGAACAGGGAGAAATCTGCTCATAATTCAGGCCATGTCTGGCTGCTGGCCACTGTGATTGTGCACTTGTGTGAAACGCCTTTACAGAGGGGGAATGTGTGTGTGTGTGTGTGTGTGTGTGTGTGTGTGTGTGTGAATCATTCCTGCTTACACATGAGACAGCTGAGCTCAAGCAGAACAAAAAGATTGAATGAGGGCCCATCACCACCATTCACCATCAGGGGTCTGTTTGAGAGTCTTGGTGACTCATCCTTCCATGCAAAGCAGAACACAGAAGAGATTTGGAAGTTTCTATGCTGTGTGAGTTTTTGTCTTTGTGAATCAATTCTGTCACACAGAAAACAATCAGAATTTTTAATAAAGAAAGCAGTTTAGCAACAGTTTCAGCTGTGTTCACAAGAACATTTCAGTTTCCTATGAAGAAATGATCAGGTGGTCATGCTGTGGGCTGCTCAGGATGTCCTGTCTGTGTGGGTGTGTACAGGCCCCAGCTGGTGGCCCTGGGGAGCTGGGCCAGCTTTGTTGGTCTTCTGACAGTTGCTGTCCCCAGTGTCCAGACCACAGAGTAGGCACTTTACCTACATCAGTAGCCCATTTAACAAATGAGGAAATGGGGGCTCAGAAGTTATGATTTCCCAAACTTGTCCCTTCCAATGAGGGAGTGGCAGAATCAAGAATGATCGCAGGCTTGGCTGACTTTCTACTGAATGAAAAGGGCATGGGAGGTGTGCTCTGAGACTCATAAAGGGTTCTCTGGGGATGCAGCCAGGTCACAGGGGCATGGCAGGGCTTTAGTGTGCCTGGAGGGGGAGAGTGGCAGGGCTTTAGTATGCCTGGAGGGGGCGGGCAGTAACTGGAGCTGAGCTGCCAGGAGAAAGGCCCAGGGCAGATTGCTTTACTCTCATCCCTGGGAAGGCCTGCCAGATAGAGTGGGGAGGTGGCAGGGCTGGGGCCAGGCTGTGCTTCTGACTCTAAGTCTCTTGTGGCCTTGGGAGAAAGTTCCAGCTTCTGTAGGCATCAGGTTTCTCACCTGGGACCTTCCATGTGGTCTCAGCAAGTCCCTATGTGGGGAGGGGACTGGAATAAATGCATGAGGAATAAGAAAAAGGGATACGGAGAACAAACTGAGGGTTGATGAGGGGTGGGGAAGAGGGGAAAGTGGGTGATGGGCATTGAGGAGGGCACCTGTTGGGATGAGCACTGGGTGTTGTATGGGAACCAATTTGACAATAAATTATATAAAAAAAGAAAAAGAAAAAGAAAAAGGGTACCCTGGGTTGCTTGGCTTAGTCACTGCCCCTTTGCTGTGCCTTGGTGGTTGTCCATGGATGTTGCCTGGCCAGATGTCTAAGTCCATACAGCCAGGAAATTTGAGCACCGGGACATCTCCAATCAGAGGCAGGGAGACATGGATTAGAGCTAAATTGTGCTGGAGTGCCTTCACCTGCAGACGCTTGTCACCTGGAAACAAGATGACAGCAAGGGGCTCCATCCCACAGGAGTGCTGTTGGTCCTGCACAGACACGCTACAGAGATGGACACAAAGGATTTTTCTCTGGTCTCTCAACAGTCGGAACCCAACTTCTCCTGAAGCAGGATAGCCCAAACATCCCACCCACAAAAAGCTGATTGGATTTCTGCTAACATGTCAGCAAGTGGCCTCAAGGTCCCTACTCCTATCTACCTCCTCCTACCCCCATCAGCAGCTGTGTTCTGAGAGCAGTCTCCACATCTTTCCAGGCATGCAGATTCCAACAGGACCAACTCAATGCAGGACCCAGCGTGGCCATCAATTCCTGTCTTTCCCTGTCCACCTGACCCCAGAGAGTAAATCCTTTCCTTGATCCCACACCCAAACTCCACATACCTGCCCTGGAGCCACCCATGAACCAGCAATGCCACAGGCTGACAAGGCACAGGGAGTGTGTGGAGGGGGTGGGCCTTACACCAATGGACTCTTGAGGTCATCGATCCAGCCTGAAAGGATGTCATGAAAGTGCTATACCATCTGTTCTCCCTCCTCCCAGAAAGGTCAGGGGCTCCCCTTGATATAGGATAAGCAGAGGAAGAGGCAGCCAGCAGGATAGCAGTGGCCCAGCTGAAACACGTGGATCTCTGTCTGCAATGGCTGGACACTCCTGAAGGGCAGCTCCACCTGGCACAGAGGGGGTGTTCATCTCTCTTCCCTAAGGAATGGATGCTGGGTAGAGGTGGTCAGCTCTAAGCAGCCTTCCTCTCTCCAGTAGGGGAATACAGGGCAATGGGGTCACCCTTCCAGCTTGTCAGTGGCCCGTCAGCATAAACTAGTTTCCTCCAGTTGGAGTCTCTGAGTGGACTGGTCAGAGCTATAGCCCGCTGCAGGGGCAAACCAGGGATGAACATGAAGGCACTCAGATGGGCATGTCTTAAAGCATGTGCACCCCAAACCAGGATGCTTTGCAAGTAAAAGGAACACTGTAAGTTGTTACACTGGGATCAAGACATTAACCAGGAGTATGCTGGGAAAACAGGGCACATGGTCTACTAGTTACAGACCCTCTCTTAGCACCCATTAACTCTCAATGATCTTAGCAGTGATCTATAACATTTAGTGGAATTCTTCCCCCCACCTCCCCTCCATCCCGCCACTCCCCACCCCTCCCTCACTACAGGCAATGGATTTGGAGTGTGTTCTTGGAACCAGGTGTCTTGTTTTCTTTGTGAATGTATTTTGAAAGTACACAAACACTATTGTGCTATAGTTGTGTATCTGGGTTTCTGCCTTCAGTGCTATGCTTTGGGCCTGGCCAAGTGACCATGAGTGCCCTCTAGAGTAGTGTCTAGGAAGAACACTCAGCCACACATTCACAGTATCTCTGACACCCATGTGTGAGGTTTATGCCACCAGATGGTGTCCCACAGTTTAAGCACATTCTGACAGAATGTGTTCAGCACTCCGTCCCACCAGTCTGGTAAGACTGCCCCTCCCACTCCAGGTGACAACGGCAAGGTCAGGTTTGTCCCCATTCCTTCTGACCTGCTGGCTGTAAATTGGGGCTCCCACAACTGCCTCCTTTGTGTTGGACAATTTGCTAGAATGGCTCACAGAATTAAGGATAACACTGTGTTTACAGGTTTATTGCAAAGGATATAAGGAAGAATATAGATGAACACCCAAATAAAATGCTACATGGGGTGAGGTCAGGGGGAGGGGCATAGAGCTCCCACGCTCTCTGGACATGCCACCTTCACATGTTCACCAACTCACAAGCTCTGCATGGGAAGGAGCACAGAGCTCCCATGCTCTCTGGACATGCCACCTTCACATGTTCACCAACTCACAAGCTCTGCATGGGAAGGAGAACAGAGCTCCCACGCTCTCTGGACACTCCACCTTCACATGTTCACCAACTCACAAGCTCTGCATGGCAAGGAGCACAGAGCTCCCATGCTTTCTGGGCATGCCACACTCACATGTTCACCAACTCACAAGGTCTGGATCCTGTACTTTCAAAATGGAGGCAGGACCAGGGGAGGCATTTCCAGCCCCTCTCCCCTCTCTGCAGAATAGGAGCTGGGGCTGAAATTTCCAAGCTTCTAGTCATGGCTTGGTCTTTCTGGTGACCAGTCTATATCCAGGAGCACACTGAGAGTCGCCTCATTAAAACAAAAAACACCCCTACCACCCAGGACATTGCAAGGGATTTGGGAGCTCAGTGGCAGACACTCCTATCAGGAAATTACAAAGGTCTTAGGAGCTCTGTGTCAAGAACTGGGGGCAGAGACCACAAGTGTGTCTCCCACACCTCCTTATCCTGGCTTCAGGAATGGGCATCGGGGAAGCCAGTCTCCTCCTGAGTGAACGAGGCTGGATGCTCTTGCTAGGCTTTGTTGCTAGTTCTCCCACAGCTTGTGAGGTAGGTACCTGGGTCATGGTGAGGAAGAGTCTGCGGTGGACACGGCATGGTCAGCTGCTCTGTCAGCTTGGCCTCTGCCCCACACGGATGGCCTTGATCTGTACCACCTGCAGCGTCTTCTGCAGTCCCACAGGTGGGACTCCCGCTTCCCAGCCAGGTGTGTCATCCGGCACCATAAGGCCTGCTTCTCCTGAGTTGCCCCAGCCCCCAGCTGAGCTCAGCACAGCCTGGAGATTATCACTGCATCAGAGAGGGAAGGCCAGACAGGGGAAGGAGAGAAGAGATGAGTGGGGACTCTAACTTTCTCACTGACTTGTGGACAGGTCTCTTAACTGCCATCACTTTCCACGTCCATACACTGAGGACGGTGATGCCCTTTCTGCAACTGCGACCCTTGAAGCGATGGTACATCTGGTGCAAAGCGTGGCAAAGCCCTCTGCCTTCCCAACCTCTCCCTTGTCTGCCTCCCTGTGGCAGGCACAGGGGCCAAGGCTAGGTTGTGGGAGCCGGGGCACCAGGGCTATGCCGTCAATAATGCTCTGCAATCTGATCCAGTCCTCGGGAGCTGCTGATGGGGTTAGCCTCTGCCACCCTGGACTGTCCAGCCATTTTATAGAAACTACCATTCTAGGTGCCAAGGCTGGCCCTGCAGGTGCAGCAGGGCTCCCAACCTGCAGCATGAAGCTGGCTGCTTCCTCATGAGCATTCCTGAGAGCTGAGATGTACAGAAGCCCTCAGATTGTGGCTACAGTTGGAGGGAGCTGTTGGTGCTTGGGAAGAGGAGGTGAGAAAAGGAGGGAGGGCTCTCAACTCTCTGAGTCACAAGAGACCTTGTTTGTGAGGTTTGGGATGTGAAAACAAAGCAGTGCCACATTATTTTTATTCAGGAGGTTGGTGAAGGGTTTCACAGTGCTCCCTGGCTGGCTGGTTCACCTTGTTGGTGTGAGCAGCAGCCTGGCCACAGCTCTGCCAGCCCCTTCTGGATCCTCCCTCACCTTGAGCCAGAAGCATGTTCAGCACCTGGGGAAGGGTGGCAGTTTTACCTGCAGGACTTTCATTATCCTCCTTGGAAGTTCCAGATGGTCCTGGGGATTCCAGTGGGTCCCTTCCCTTCTTGCTTTCCCTCACGGACATCAATTTTCTCCTTCCCAGCGTACTTCAAGCCCCAGCTCAATGGGCAAAAAAAAGAGCCTTACACAGGCTGATTACCCACCTCCACAACCATGTAGGATCAAATGCTTAAAATAAAGCTCTGATCATATGTCACCCCAAGAGGTTCTGTTCACTTTGCTTTGGGTAACATCTGTCTGTTAGTGAGCTTACCCACCTACTCCCCAACACAAAGCCCCAACAGTCTCTAATCCAGAGGCACAGAGGTCCCAGTCCTGCTTCTGAAATTAGCTGGGCTCAGCTGGTCACACACTCTCGTCTGGGACAGTTCTGCCTTGGTTTGCAGGCAGTGCAGGTGTGTGCACACCTACTCCTTCTCCTCTTCCAGCCCTCTTTGTGTATCCTGCCCAGACCCCTCAGCCTTTTGGACATACATGAATTCCCTCCAGCCCTCTTGCTGATTTAAGTGGTGTCTGCCAGAATGGGGCCCAGGCCTTTGGGAAATGGTGCAGGGGACTCCCCACCTTGAGCTGAAACCACACACCTGTAACATGGTCCCCTTGGGCAGCATCTCCAGCCACGGAGAACACTCAGGTGGAAGGTGTTTCAAGCCCAGACTTGGGACCTCAGGTTTATCCTGCTTGATTTTACCTTGTGGGTCAGGCCTCATGTTTCAGACCATCTCAGCACAGAGCTGAAACTCTCTGAAATCCACAGAGTATTTAGTAATCTGTTCTGGGATGTGGTCAGGAACCTACTTCAGATTTAGACTTCAAGAGTCAACTATTACTAACAGGAGTCTTTCCTCTATGATATAGTCATGAAGTCTTTATGAGCCAGGCATTTCATTCTCTCCATTTGTTTCATTTCATTTCATTTCATTTCATTTCATTTCATTAGATAGTAGTAGGAGTTTGGACTAGAGCTAGACTGCCTGATGAATCCCAGCTTTGACACATTTACTGTGCTACCTGGAGCAAGTTGCTAAACCCCTCTGTGCTTCAATTTCCTTACCTGTAAAATAGGGATTATGGCAATATTTCCCTTACAGGACTACTAGAAAGATTAAAAGACAATGGATTTAAAGCACAAGTTTCATGTGTTAGCTGCACTATTACTTAATTTCATAGGATTCAGTGATTTTCCTAATAGTGCTGTGTGCTGCATCTTTGAAGAAGGTTCCTCAAGTTGCTCACAAGGCCCCAGCTTAGATACCCAATCCCAGCTTGAAAAAGTCTGTGTGAAGGTGCCTCCTTCCCTGTCTCTTGGGGAGCACCTTTTCTGACACTAGGATGTAAATGCCTCCTTAGACTTCTGTAAAACTCCAAAACTGGAAGCTTCAGGCTGAAAGCACTTTGTTTTGTGATTCTGGGAGCAAATTCGTCATCATAAGCAGTGGCCTCAGGCCAGGTTCCTTTCCTGCTAAGGAAAGTTCGCCTCTAGCTGGCGGTGTTTTCTTTCCTTCTCAGTACGGCCTATTCATTCTATAGCTCTCTGGGAATAACATTGTTGTTGTTGTTGTTGTTGTTGTTGTTTTTCCACATTAGGCATGCTTTTCTGTGAATGCACAGGGCTGCCAGATGTTTAGCAGAGGAAGAAAACTACAATAATGGTTTTACTTCCCTAGTCTAGTTGTGATTAAAAGGTTTTCTGAACATTTCAACCAACAGAGGAGGGAGGGCCAGACCTAGATGCTTCCTGCAGATAGCAGCCTGCAGCAGCCCAAGATGCTGGGCGAAGACCAGCCCTCCTCACAGGCACCCAGCAGGCAGCACAGCTGAGGTGATCAGAACAGCCTGATCCCCGCAGTTCAGGCAAGGGGCAGATGTCAGGAAATGCCAAGGTCAGCTGACTCTGCTCATTAGTTCCAGACCCTCATGCCAGCTCTGCTCTGGGTCCGCCACCATGGCTATGAGCTGCCATCTTCCTTTCTGCTACATGCATAGGGACTGGTGAGTCCCCAGGGTGGTGGCTAGAAGGAGATGGAACCGTGGGGCTGCCTCCTTGCTCTAGATCATGCTTAACCCTGAGTTCCCCTGTGGCCTTGCACGTAGTCCAACCAAGAGGGCTTCCACTTCCTATTTGGAGTGGATGCCTATTGTTTCATGGGTGTCCCCATGCATATAGTTCCACCTTGGGCTGGCCTGTGCACTCCCAGGGGTTGCAGGAGTGAGGTCCTGACCTTAGGCCCTGCTCCTTGCCCAGCTTCAGGCATCTCAGCCTTCCGGAATCTGAGGATTTATATTCATGAATTTTGGAAAACTCTCAGTCTTTATTCTTTAAATATTGTTTCTGCCCCATTTGTTTCCTCCTTTCCTTGTTCTAGTCCAATTAAATGTTTGAAGTACCTTCTCGTATCATCTATGATTCTCATTTTCTTGCCTTTCTGGACACTAGTTTGGAAAGTCTCTTTCCCTCTTTTTCATCTCTATCTTAAGTTTTTCCTCTCAGAGCAGCATGATTTTCAGCAGTGTTTTTTCTGTCCCTGGCTTGTCTTTTTTTCAATTTGGTACTTGAGGCACAGGGAGTTGAATTATTCTTAATTCTTACTGCAGGGTTCACAGATTATCATCGATATGGCAAAACCCTCCTCTTTAAAAAAATTTTTTTTAATGTTTATTTTTGATATATATAGAGAGAGAATGAATGGGGGAGGGGTGGAGAGAGAGGGAGACACAGAATCCAAAGCAGGCTCCAGGTTCTGAGCTGTCAGCACAGAGCTCAACACGGGGCTCGAACCCACAGACTGTGAGATCATGACCTAAGCCAAAGTCAGATGCTCAACCGACTGAGCCACCCTGGTGCCCCCAAACCCCAAACCCTCCTCATTGTTTATTCCACGTGGTATTTACATATTTACAAGCCTGCATCATTTAGTGCATTTTGCTTTACCACACTTTGTGTTTTCTGCACACATGTACTTGTGTTTTTTGCTGTGCTGAGCAAATCTCCAGGCACAATTTTTCCAAGAACATTTGATTGCTTCTCTATGTCAATTTAAGCTGCATGATTCCTGTTACAATAAAGTGCAGCCAAAACTCAATAGTACATGGTTAAGGTTCACTCATAGGCAGCAGTGCTGGTGTATTTTATTGCCAATTTGGCTAAATTACAAACTACAAATCCGAGTTCCCTTCCCTGTGTGGTTTGAGGTTAAACCTGACCAAAAGAGGAACTTAAACAGGATACTGGAGGCAGAAGTGAAGCAGCAGCCCCTTTTCTTGAAAGGCATGTGCAGTCAAATGTGGTGACAGACAGACACAGAGGTGCTGGGTTCCTGCTTACTCTTCATCTCCTCTCCGCAGCTACCAGCGCTTCTGTCCACTGCTGGCCCTTTGGCCAACTGCAGGTAGCTGGCAGTGGACTCACAGAGGGACCACCACGCAGAGTCAGTCACTTTACACAGTCTTCTGCAGCTGCCTCCTTGTAGCCCTGCTTGGTGGCTTGGATTCTTAGCTTTTCCTTGAGATGTTGGCTGGCCCATCCACACACAGCTTCAGGAGCTGATTAGTGTTTTTTATTCCATCTCTCCCACAGTCCCTTCCAGATCTTCACTGAAAGCTAGAAGGTGTAATTCCTATAAGAAACTCCTTATCCCACATCGCTATAAAGATGAGCAAGGGAATATCTTGCACAAAATTCCTCAAGTAGTGGGGAGAAAGGATAGCATTAAGGAGGGGCACATGGGACTTCTGAGGCTTTGGAATGTTCTTTTTCTGAAGTTTGATGGTGGGTACAAAGTATTCATTTTATTAATATCGCTTTAGTTGTACAAAATATGATGTTACAATTCAAAGCTAAAAATGAAAACAAAAGTCGGTGGGGGGATGGGTGAAATAACTAAAAGGGATTTTAAGAATACACTTACTGTGATGAGTTCTGAGTAATGTATAGAATTGTTGAATCATTATGTCATGCACCTGAAGCTAATATAATACTGTATGTTAATTATACTTCAATAAAAAATATTTTTTAAAAAGTTAAAAAAAAGATGTTTATTCCATACATTTTTGCCTTCACTCCTACATATAGAAGTAATGCAGAGCAGGTGAAGGAAAGGTCAACTTTGTTTTCTCCACATAGGAGGTGAGAGAGTGAGTCATGAAGATCCTAGAGGAAAGGACATTCCAGGCTGAGGGATAGCTAGTGTAAGGACCCTAATATTGGGAATGCCTGATGTGGTCATTTTGACAGCAGTGGAGTGAGCCAGGGGTGAATAGTATGAGATTTCGGAGAACCAGTTGTGACAGGTGGTGTAAAGAATTACAGGCATTGCAAGGTCTTGGTCTTTACCCTGAATAAAACAGAAAGACCTTGGAGGGTTTGAAAGGAAAAGTGACATGGTCTATACAGACACATACAAACATGTATATGTGCATACTTTATTATGTATGTATGTATATATTGCTGAGTTTGAGCTTTATTAAGCTACAATTCACATCCATATAATTTTCTTCTGTAAAGAGTACAATTCAGTATTTTTAGTATATTCACATAGTCATACAACCATCACCACTATATGATTTTCAACACTCCCTAAAGAACACTTTTACCCTCCTCACTTGAATTGCCAATCACATAAATGGAATCATAAAATGTTTGGTGTTTTGTAACTGGCTTCTTTCATTTAGCATAGTGTTTTCAAGGTTCACCCAGGTTGTAGCATGTATTAGAACTTGTTTCTTTTTATTGCTGAATAATATTTCAATGTTTCATATACCACATACTTTTATTGCAATGGTTTGAGTTGATTTTCCTATTTGCAAACCATCAATCTATTCCTAGGACAGTAGCTAGTAGCTTCTGAGCTGTATGTGCAGGTGTGTAAGTGCACATCTGAGCAGATGAGTGCAGGTTACATGTATGAATGTGGGTGTGACAGTATGTGGTTTTAGCAGTGGCTCATGTGTAGGGAGTGGGAGGGTTGTCCAGGTGTGGAAGTAGGCCTGGGGGGCCAAGGGGGAAGGGAGAAAGGGGACTTCATGTGTGCCAACCTGAGAATCAGGGCCTAGGAAGTGTGCCTCTGAGGGACTTGTCCTCATCCCTCAAGTCCTGCCAGGGTGTGAGCCAGCCTCCACCACTATAGTCAGCCACAGATTCTCCTTGGCCATGAACCTGTGCTGGCTGATGTTGGGTGTGTCTGGGTGTAGCCAAGGTCTGGTTTAATGCTCTGCCTGTTGGTTTCTTTCCCCAGAGCCTGATGAGATCTGTCCTCTCCAGAGGTCCAATCTTTTCTTCTACCCACTTTTAAGATTCAAACAATGCTTTCAGTGCTTCTTCTGGTCTTTACTGAGAAATATCTTGTTGATACGTATTTCATTGTAGGAGAACTACTGCCCCCAAGAATCTCCCTGCACTACCATCACCCACCAGTGCCTGGAAGTCCACTTGTAGAGAACTTAATACATTGAAACTTAAAGGATTTGAGGTCTTCAAGAAATTAAGGGGGAGTGGAAAGCTCTGGAGCAGGGAGATATGGGTTTATATCCTTACTCTCTATGTTGCCTTGGGCAACTCACTTAAGCTTTATTAATCTGTAAAATGAGGTAATAATAGTTATCATCTTACATGGTTTATTATGGGGTTAAATGAAGAAAATTGGTCAAACATCTAGCAAGATGTTTAGCACAGGTAGATGCTTGATGAATAGGTATTCCTTTCCCACTGGCATGCCAGGCCCCCAAGAAAGGTGACATTAGCATTAGGAAATCAGCAAAGATGATTTGGGGAAAAGAGGCACCAGACCCTGAAGGAAATACAGGATAATATAAGAGATATCAGTTTGTTTGTTCATTCATGGATTCCTTCCTGCAATTAATCAGCAGTACTGAGTACCTACAACATACACTGTGCTAAGTGTGGGTACCTCAAGAATCGCTGGGTCTCCCTGGGGTCACACTCAGCACATATGCAGATGAAACTCCTAAAACATGTGCAAATAATATGGACTTTTGTCAAATTTTTATAAGGAACAGAAAATCAGGTTATAACAAACAAACTATGTAAACATCACTTATAATAAATCCCACTCTCTCTCTGGCACTTGCTGTGCTATGCCCACCTCTTCTCTCTCTTCACAGTCCTCCCTCTCTCCCTGCTCCCCATTCCAATGGCTTCTACTTTCTGAGTCTCACTATTCACAGCCCTTTTTTTTTTAATTTTTTTTTAACGTTTATTTATTTTTGAGACAGAGAGAGACAGAGCATGAATGGGGGAGGGTCAGAGAGAGGGAGACACAGAATTGAAACAGGCTCTGGGCTCTGAGCTGTCAGCACAGGGGCCCGATGCAGGGCTCGAACTCACGGACCGCGAGATCGTGACCTGAGCCGAAGTCGGCGCTCAACCGACTGAGCCACCCAGGCGCCCCTCACAGCCCTTTTTAAACAGCTTTATGGTGGGTCAACATGGCAGAGAAGTAGGGGGGAGCTTGAAGTTTCCTCATCCCTCAGACACAGCAGTATTGAGGCCAGAAGACTTGGAATTCCAGGAATCCTGGCTACAGAGTAATAGAAACATTTCCAGAGCCACAAGGATTCAGCTTGGTGGGACAGAGGTGCATGATTGCAAATCAGGAGAGAGAAAACAGGCAGCGTAGGCACAGAGCAGGGGGAGACCCTTCAGTGGAGAGACAAAAGGAAGAGAAAGAGAAGCTGTGGAAGTGTGGGATTATAATTGGACAAGAGAAAAACCTCTCTGGACCACGGACTGGGGAGTGGAAAAAACGGAGATCTCTAACTTGCAAACAGCCTTGGGAGTGACGATCCAGGTTTGCACGACTTTCTCTGGACTGGAGCAGGCTGCTGTGTGTGCATGCCTGACCCAGGGGAGAGGGGGCCAGCCCTGGGCACGGTAGTGAGCTCAGGGGTGCATTGGGAGAACAGTTTCCTCCCTCCAGTGCTGTGGGAAGAAGATATATTGCCGCTCCAAGGACAAAAGACCCTGCAGGCGCCAGCCAGAAGCTTTTGACGGCTGGGTGGAGTGGCGTTACCCCAGAACAAGGCATGGGGAGTGGGATCCTTTAAGACATCAGGGTTTGAATCCCAGCTGGGAGGCGCAGGAGACTGTGGAGCAGAACAAACCAGCCTACTCACACCTGGGCGGTACTGTGAGGACGGACTGAACAGAGTGCTCTGGGACACCAGTCCAGAGAGGAGACTGGGGTGTTGCCATTTTCCTCCCTACCACCAATAAGGTGGGGCTTCAGGGAACAGGACAGGGGACCCACAGTGGAGGTGGGACCCACCTACACCAAACCCCGCCCCTCCATGCCTGGTAACTTCCTATCTGCAGGAGCAAGATTGACACTGACCAAACCAGAGGGCCGCTTCCAGACCAGCACAGCCACTGGTTCCAAGGCACCATCACACAATGGTCCAGTGGTTTTACAGTTTCTGATCTGATTTTTGGTCAATATATATATATATATATTTTTTTTTTCTCTCTCTCTTTTCATCTTTCTTCCCTTCTTTATTCTGGTTGTTGGTTTGTTTAAGCAGGCATTTTGAATTTATTCCTTTTACACCTCTTCTGTATCTCCTTCTTGTTTATTTTCCTCTCTCTCTCTTTCTGGATTAAGCCATATAGTTTCTATGATTCTCTGCCTGGTCAATTTTTTCCCCTGCCCTTGTCATTTCTCTCTTTGTATGGGATAAGGCTTCTTCTGCCACCCCACCCCCCAACTTTTTAATTTTTTCCAGGGTTACTTCAACAAACAAATAAAAGCACACCTGATGGAAAGTCCAAACCACCATTACAAGTAGGGAGATAAAGCAACCAGAGTCACAAAAACAGAGAACATGCAAGACACTCAAAAAACATCTCAAAGGCCAGGCCCTGGATAGTGTATGACATCTTCTTTTTAATAATTTTTTTTAATGTTTATTTTTTGAGAGACAGAGACAGAGCATGAACAGGGGAGGGGCAGAAAGAGACAGGGAATCACAGATTCCAAATGGGATCCAGGCTCAAGCTGTCAGCACAGAGACTAATGCAGGGCTCAAACTCACAAGCCATGAGATCATGACCTGAGCTGAATTTGGATGCTCAACCAACTAAGCTACTCAGGTGCCCCTAAGTTTTTTTTAACGTGTATTTGTTTTTTTGAGGACCTCTTTTTAATATAGTAGTATTCTCAGTAGTACTCTCACATAACAAACTATTAAAACATGTAGAAGACAGAAAACTAGCCAAAATGACAAAATGGAAGCATTCTCCTCAAAAGAAATTCCAGGAGGAAATGACAGCCAGAGATTGCTAAAAACAGATATAGACAATATATCTGAACGAGAATTTAGAATAATAGCCATAAGACTAATAGCTGGGCTTGAAAAAAAAAGCATAGAAGATAGCAGAGAATCTATTGCTGCAGACATCAAGGACCTAAGAAATAGTTACAATGAACTAAGAAATGTAAATGAGATGCAAAATAAACTAGACGCAGCGACAGCAAGGATGGAGAAAGCAGAGGTGAGAATAAGTGAAATAGAAGATAAAATTACAAAAAACGATGAAGCTTGAAAAAAAGAGAGAAAAGAAAATACTAGACCATGCGGGGGAGAAATAAAGACCTCAGTGATTCAATGAAATGTAATAATATCCATATCATAGGGGTTCCAGAAGAAGAGAGAGAGAAATGGGAAAAATGTTTATTTGAACAAATTATAGCTGAGAACTTCCCTAATCTGGAGAAGGAAGCAGACATCCAAGTCCAGGAAGAACAGAGAACTCCTTTCAGAATCAACAAAAACAGGTCAACTCCACAACATATAATAGTGAAATTGGCAAAATACAAAGATAAAGAGAGAATTCTGAAAGAAGCTAGGGATAAACTGGCCAAAACGTACAAGGGCAGACACACAAGGGTAGTAGCAGATCTGTCCACTGAAACTTGGCAGGCCAGAAAGAAGTGGCTGGAAATATTCAATGTGCTGAATAGGAAAAATATGCAGCCAAGAATCCTTTATTCAGCAAGGCTGTTATTCAGATCAGGAGAGATAAAGGCTCTTCCTGACAAACAAAAACTGAAGGACATCATGACCACTAAATCAGCCCTGAAGGAGATCCTAAGTGGGACTCTGTGAATGGAATGCTGCAAAGACTACAAAGGACCAGAGGCATCACCACAAGCATGAAATCTACAGATAACACAATGACACTAAATCCATATCTTTAAATAATCAATCTGAATGTAAATGGACTAAATGCCCCCAATCAAGACATAGGGTTTCATAATGGATAAAAAAACAAGATCCATCTATTTACTGTCTACAAGAGGCTCATTTTAGACCTGAGGACACCTTCAGATTGAAAGTGAGGGGATGGAGGACTGCCTATCATGCTACTGGAAGTGGAAAGAAAGCAGGAGTAGCCATACGTACATCAGATAAACTAGATTTTAAACTAAAGGCTGTAATAAGAGATGAATAAGGGCATTATATCATAATTATGGGGTCTATCTACCAAGAAGAGCTAACAATTGTAAATATTTATGCCCCCAACTTGAAAAATCCAAATATATACATCAATTAATCATAAACATAAGCAATCTTATTGATAACAATACGGTAATTGTAGGTGACCTTAATACTGCACTTACAACAATGGACAGATCATATTAGAGAGAAAAATCAATAAAGAAACAATGGCTTTGAATGATACACTAGACCAGATGGACTTAACAGATATATTCAAAACTTTTCACCCAAAAGCAGCAGAATACACATTCTTCTCAAGTGCACATGGAACATTCTCCAACATAGATCACACACTGCATTACAAAACAGTCCTCAATAAATATAAAAAGACTGAGATCATACCATGCATATTTTCAGATCACAACACTATAAAACTTGAAATCAACCACAAGAAAAAATTTGGGAAGCCTCCAAAGGTAGGGAGGTTAAAGAACATCTGACTAAAGAATGAATGGGTCAACCAGGCAATTAAAGAAGAAATTTAAAAGTATATGGAAGCAATTGACAATGAAAATCCGACGCTCCAAACCCTTTGAGATGCAGCAAAAACAGTCCTAAGAGGAATATACATTGCAATCCAGGCCAATCTCAAGAAACAAAAAAATCCCAAATACAGAACCTAACCTCACACCTAAAGGAACTAGAAGCAGAGCAGCAAAGAAACCCCAAAGCTAGCAGAAGAAGAGCAATAATAAAGATTAGAGCAGAAATAAACAATACAGAATCCCCCTCCCCCCAAAAAAACCAGTAGAAGAGATAAATGAATGAAAGAGATTGTTTTTTGAAAAAATAAACAAAATTGATAACCCCCTAGAGAGACTTCTCAAATAGGAAAGAGAGAGAACGCAAATAGATAAAATCATGAATGAAATAGGAGAGATTGCAACCAACACCACAACAAATACAAACAATTTATTAGAGAATACTATGAAAATTATATGCCAACAAAGTGGACAACCTGGAAGAAATGTAAAAATTCCTAGACACCCACACAGTACCAAAACTCAAATGTGAAGAAATAGGAAATTTGAACAGACCCATAGCCAGTGAAGAAATTGAATCGGTTACCAAAAATCTCCCCAAAAATAAGAGTTCTGGGTCAGATGGCTTCCCAGGGGAATTCTACCAGACATTTAAAGCAGAGTTCTCCAGCTGTTCCCAAAAATAGAAATGGAAATAAAGCTCCCAGACTCATTCTATGAAGCCAGCATTATCTTGATTCCCAAATCAGGCAGAGAACCCACTAATAAGGAGAATTACAGGCCAATATCCCTGATGAACATAGATGTAAAATTTTGAAAAAGATACTAGCAAATCAAATTCAACAGTATATTAAAAGAATTATTCACCATGATCAAGTGGGATTCATTCCTGGGCTACAGGGCTGGTTCAATATTTGCAAATCAATCAATGTGATACATCACATCAGTACAAGAAAGGATAAGAACGATGTGATCCTGTCAGTATGGTTTTTTTCTGCAGAAAATGCATTTGACAAAATAGAGCATTCTTTCTTAAAAAAAAGCCCTCAAAAAAGTTGGGACAGAAGGAACATACCTAAACATCATAAAAACCATATATGAAAAGCCCCATTCTCAATGGGGAAAAACTGAGAGCATTCCCCCTGAGATCAGGAATACCACTCTTGGTAAGAGGGATTACCAAGGGATTACTATTGTTTAACATAGTGTTGAAGTCCTAGCCCTGCAATCAGACAACAAAATGAATAAAAGACATCAAAATTGGCAAAGAAGAAGTAAAACTTTCAATTTTCACAGACAACATGATAGTTTACATGGAAAACCTGAAAGACTCCACCAAAAGGCTGCTACAACTGATACATGAATTCAGCAAAGTCGCAGGGTACAAAAATCAATGTACAGAAATCAGTTGCATTTCTATACACCAATAATGAAGCAATATAAAGAGAAATCAAGGAATCAATCTCATTTACAATTGCACCAAGAACCATAAAACACCTAGGAATAACCCTAACCAAAGATATAAAAGGTGTGTATTCCAAAAGTATAGAAACTTATGAAATAAATTGAAGAAGACACAAAGAAATGGGAAAACATTTCATGCACATGGGTTGGAAGAAGAAATATTGTTAAAATGTCAATACTACCCAAAGTAAACTACACAGTCAATGCAGTCCCAATCAAAATAGCACCAGCATTCTTCTTAGAGCTAAAACAAGCAATCCTAAAATTTATATAGAACCACAAAAGAACCCGAATAGCCAAAGTAATGTTGAAAAAGAAAACCAAAGCTGGAGGCATCACGATCCTGGGCTTCAGCCACTACTACAAAGCTGTAATCATCAAGACAGTATGGTATTGGCACAAAAACAGACACATAGACCAATGAAATAGAATAGGGAACCCAGAACTGGACTCACAAATACATGGCCAACTAATCTTTGGCAAAGAAGGAAGAGTATCCAATGGAAAAAAGACAGTCTCTTTAGCAAATGGTGCTGGTAGAACTCAATAGTAACATACAGAAGAATGAAACTGAACCACTTTATTACAACATACACAAAAATAAATTCAAAATGGATGAAAGGCCTAAAAGTGAGACAGGAAACCATCAAAACTCTAGAGGAGAAAACAGGCAACAACCTCTTTGACCTCTGTTCTTACTTGAACATGTAAGACGTGTAACACAACACGTCTCCAAAGGCAAGGGAATTAAAAGCAAAAATGAACAATTGGGACCTCAACAAGATAAAAAGCTTCTGCACTGCAGAGGAAACAATCAACAAAACTAAAAGACAACTGATGGAATGGGAGAAGATATTTGCAAACGACATATCAGATAAAGGGTTAATTTCCAAAATCTGTACAGAACTTACCAAACTCAACAACTGAAAAAAAAAAAATAATCCAGTGAAGAAATTGGCAGAAGACATGAATAGACACTTTCCAAAGAGGACATCCAAATGGCCAACAGACACATGAAAAAATGCTCAACATCGCTCATCATTAGGGAAATACAAATCAAAACCATAATGAGATACCACCTCACATCCATCAGAGTGGCTAAAATTAACAACTCAGGAAACAACAGATGTTGGTGAGGATGTGGAGAAATGGGAACCCTCTTGCACTGTTGGTGAGAATGCAAACTGGTGCAGCCACTCTGGAAAACATTGTAGAGGTTCCTCAAAAAATTAAAAATAGAATTACCCTATGACCCGGCAATAGCACTGCTAGGAATGTATCCAAAGGATACAGGTGTGCTGATTCATAGAGATACATGTACCCTAACGTATATAGCAGTCCTGTCAACAATAGCCAAATTATGGAAAGAGCCCAAATATCCATCAACTGATGAATATATAAAGAAGATGTACATATTTACAATGGAGTAGTACTCGACATTGAGAAATAATGAAATCTTGCCAGTTGCAACAACGTGGATGGAACTGGAGGGTATTATGCTAGGTGAAATAAGTCAGTCAGAGAAAGACAAATATCATATGTTTTCACTCATATGTGGAATTTGAGAAACTTAACAGAAGACCATGAAGGAAGGGAAGGAGAAAAATTAATTTCAAACAGAGAGGGAGGCAAACCATAAGAGACTCTTAAATACAGAGAACAAACTGAGGGTTGATCGGGGGGGAGGGGAATATGGGTGGTGGGCATTGAGGAGGGCACTTGTTGGGATGAGCACTGGGTGTTGTATGTTAGCGATGAATCATGGGAATCTACTCCTGAAGCCAAGAGCACACTGTATGCAATGTATGTTAGCTAACTTGACAACAAATTATATTTAAAAAATAAAAATAAACATAAAGCATTATTGTGATATAATTAACATACCACACAATCCACCTTTAAAAAAATCTATCATCTGCACCTATCATCTATCTATCTATCTATCTATCATCTATCTATCTAATCTTACTGCTAAAGGGTGTCTCTCTGCCCGGGGATAGTTTCAGCAGGCCTCTCTGGCCCTGACATCCTGCTTCTGACCCTGTTGGGCAGGTCTGGTTCTCCATTGGATGTGGGGGTGGATGAGTGGGGGCTGGACAATTCACCTTTTTAAAATGTCCAATTCAATGATTTTTATGATATCCACAAAGTTGTGCAACCATCACCATAATATAATTTTAGAATATTTTCATCCTCCCTCCCCTTCCAAAAAACTCCATTCTCCTTAGCATTCCCTCCAAATCCTCTCCTCCTCAGCTCTAGGAACCCACTAATCTACCCTCTGTCTTGATGAGCTTGCCTATTCTGAACATTTCATGTAAATTGTGGTCTTTAAAAAACTGTTTTAATTGTGGTAAAAAAAAAAAAAAAACCAAAATGACCATCCAAACCATTATAAGTGTACAGTTAGTGTTAACTATATTCACATTCACATTGTTGTGAACAGACTTCTAGAACGTTTTTATCTTAAAAAACTGAATTCCATACTCATGGAAAAACTCCTTTCCCATCCCTTGGCCACCACTATCAGACTTTCTCAGAGTTTGGCTACACTAGGTGCCTCATATAAGTGGAATCATACAGTATTTGTCTTTTTGTAACCTGCTTATTTCACTTAGCATAATGTCCTCAAAGATCATTCATGTTGTTGTGTTTGATTTCCCTTTTTTCAAGATTGAATAATATTCCATTGTGTGTGTATGTATATACATATATATGCACACACCATGTTTTTTTATCCATTTATTAGTGGACATTGTGTTGCTTTTGTCTCTTGGCTACTATGAGTAATGCTGCAATGAACATGGGTGTGCAAATATCTCTTGAAGATCCTGCTTTCAATTCTTTTGGATATATACCCAGAAGTGGGATTGCTGGATCATATGATAATTCTATATTTAATTTTTTGAGGACCTTCCACTCTGTTTTCCACAGTGGCTGCACCATTTTATGTCCCCACAAAAAGTGTACAAAGATTCCAATTTCTCTATATCCTCACAAGTATTCATTATTCCCTCCCATCCCTTTTTTATGATAGTAGCCATACTAATAGGTGTGTGGTGATATCTCATTGTGGTTTTGATTTGCATTTCCCTGATGATCAGTGATATCAACCACTTTCTCATGGCCATTTGTATATCTACTTTGTAAAAATGTCTTTTCAGTTCCTCTCTGCATTTTTTAATCAGATTTTTTTTTTTTTTGCTACTGAGTTGTAGGAGTTCCTTACATATTTTGGATATTAACCCCTTATCAGATTACAATTTGCAAATATTTTCTTCTAGATTGCCCTTTCACTCTATGGATTATTACCTTCCATGCAAAGAAGCATTTAACTTTAATGTAGTTACATTTGTCTATTTTTCCTTTTGTTGCCTGTGCTTTTGGTATCATATCCAAGAAACCACTGTCAAATTTAATGTTATGAAGCTTTCCTCCTGTTTTCTTCTAGGAGCTATACAGCTTTAGGTCTAATGTTTTGGTATTTAATCCATTTTGAGTTCATTTTTATATATGGTGTTAAGGTAAGGGTCCAACTTTATTATTTTGCATGTGTATATTTAATTGTCCCATCCCCATTTGTTGCAAAAGATTTTCTCCATTGGAACTCTCATCAAAGATCACTTGACTATGGGGGCGCCTGGGTGGCGCAGTCGGTTAAGCGTCCGACTTCAGCCAGGTCACGATCTCGCGGTCCGGTCCGTGAGTTCGAGCCCCGCGTCAGGCTCTGGGCTGATGGCTCGGAGCCTGGAGCCTGTTTCCGATTCTGTGTCTCCCTCTCTCTCTGCCCCTCCCCCGTTCATGCTCTGTCTCTCTCTGTCCCAAAAATAAATAAAAAACGTTGAAAAAAAAAATTAAAAAAAAAAAAAAAAAGATCACTTGACTATGTATGTAAGGATTCATCTGGGTCCTCTATTCTATTCTATTCTATTGTTTCATACATCTGTCTTATTCCAGTGCCATACTGTTTAGATTATTGCCACTTTATAACATACTTTGAAATCAGGAAGTATAAGGCCTCCAAATTTATTCTTCTTTTTAAAAGAATGTTTTGACTCTTAGGGGCTTGTGTTTTATCTGAAGCTGGGCTCAAGCTCATCTGATGCGGGACTTGAACTCACGAACTGTGAGATCATGACCTGAGCTGAAGTCAGATGCTTAGCAACTGAGCCACCCAGATGCCCAGTATATAATCCTTTTAAGATACTGTTGAACTCGTTTGCTAATTATTTGTGAGAGATTTTGCATTTATGCTCACTTGGAATAAAAGTCTGTAGTTTTTTCTTGCATCTTTTTCTGGATTTGATATCAGGGAATATCATAGAATGAGTTTGGAAGTGTTCCTTCCTCTTCAATTTTTTTTGGAAGAGTTTGAGGAGGATTGGTGTTAATTTTTCTTTAAATGTTTGATAGAATTCTCCAGTGAAGCCATCTGGTCCTGGGCTTTTCTTTGTTGGGAGACTTTTGGTTAATGATTCAATCTCCTTACTGGTTACACATCTATTCAGAATTTCTATTTCTTCATGATTCAATATTTTTTTCTTTTAACATTTATTTATTCTTGAGAGACAGAGAGACAGAACATGAGCAGGGGAGGAACAGAGAGAGAGGGAGACACAGAATCCGAAGCAGGCTCCAGGCTTTGAGCTATCAGCACAGAGCCCTACATAGGGCTTGAATTCATGCTTAACCAACTGGCCACTTAGGTGCCCCCATGATTCAGTCTTGGTTAGATTGTATGTTTCTAGGAATTTATTCATTTCTTCTAAGTTATCCAATTTGTTGGCATATAATTGTCCATAGTACATTTTTATGATCATTTTTATTTCTCTGGTATTGCTTATAATATCACTGTTTCATTTATGATTGTAGTTATTTGAGTCCTCTCTTTTCCCCTTGGTTAATTTAGCTAAGGGTTGACCAATGTTGTTGATCTTAAAAAAAAAAAACTGTTAGTTTTGTTGATTTTTTCTATTGTTTCTCTTTTCTCTATTTCATTTATTTCTTCTCTAATATTTATCATTTCATTCTTGTTGCTATCTTTGAGTTCAGTTTTTTCTGCTCTTTTAAGTTCCTTGAGGTGTAAAGTTAGATTGTGGATTTGAGATCTTTCTTTTTTTTAAATTTATTTATTTTGAGAGAGACTGAGACAGTGCAAGTGCGGGAGAGGCAGAGAAAGAGAGAGAAACAGAGACAGAGACAGAGTGAGAATCTCAAGCAGGCTCTGCACTGTCAGCACAGAGCCTGATGTGGGGCTCAAAGTCATGAAACTGCAAGATCATGACCTGAGCCAAAATCAAGAGTTGGATGCCTAACTGACTGAACCACCCAGATGCCCGAGATCTTTCTTTTTAATCTAAATATTTACCACTACATACTTCCTTCTTGGTACTGCTTTTACTGCATCCTCCTGATTTTTGGTATGATATGATTTTGTTTACATTTGGCTCAAGATATTTTCTAAGTTCTCTTGTTATTTCTTCTTTGATTCATTGGTTGTTTAAGAGTGTGTTGTTTAATTTTCACATACTTGTGAACTTTAGTTTTCTTTCTGCTGTTGATTTCTAGTTTCATTGCATTATGGTCAGAAAACATACTTGGTATGATTTCAGTTTTATTAAATTAAGACTTGTTTTGTGGTATAACATGTGGTCTATCTTAAAGTCCCAGGAATGCTTGAGAAGAATGTGTATCCTGTTTTTTAGGTGAAGTGTTCTGTATATGTCTATTAGGTCCATTGGTCTATGGTGTTGTTCAAGTCCTCTCTTTCCTTAGTCATCTGGATGTTCTGTCCACTGTTTGCAGGGGAGTATAAAGTCTCCTACTATTATTGTAGTGTTATCTATTTTTGAAAGTGAGGTTTTGAAGCCTCCTACCATTATTGTGTTGCCATTTCTCCTTTCATTTTTGTTAATATTGGCTTCATATATCTGGGACCTCTGATGTTTGGTGTATATATAGTTACAATTGCTATTTCTTCCTGGATAATTGACACTTTCATCATTATATAATGTCCTTCTTTGTCCCTTGTTACAGTATTTGACTTAAATACTTTTGTGTGACCAGGGTATGGCCTCCCCTACTCTCCTTTCATTATTATTTGCATGGAGTATCTTTTTCATTCTTTCCCTTTCAGTCTAGGTGTGCCCTTAGATCTAAAGTGAGTCTCTTAGAATTATAGGATGGATCTTTTTTCCTATTTATTCCATTCTGTCAGTTTTGTCTTTTTATTGGAGACTAATCCATTCACATTTAATTACTAATATGAAAACTATCACTATTGCTATCTTGTTTATTGTTTTCTGTATGTCTTGTAAGTATTTGATATCTTATTTCCTCTTTTGCTGCCTTCCTTTGTGTTTCATTGAGTTTTTTTCTTGTAGTGACAATGCTTTGATTCCTTTCTTGTACGCTTTTGTATATAATCTATAGTTATTTTCGTGGTTACCATGGGAATTACATAGAGCATCTTTCCCACCTGTTGTGATGGGGCTAACTTAAAAAATTGAAAGTCTGAACAATCATTGCCATTGTCCTGCTCTGTGTCTAGCACTGAACCATCAGTTGGCCCATGTGGAGATCCCTGTCCCTCAGTGACATCCCAACAAAATGACTCTTTCTGTCTGCACCAACTTTTCCCAATCTCATGACCATGCACACGAGATTGGGGGGAATGGGGTTCTTGCACATGGATTCCAGAATTGCTGGATTCTAGGTGATGTGATTACCAGCCTGGCAGACTTACTTCCAAAGAGGGCTATTGCAATCTACACAGTTTCCAGAAAGCAGTATAACATGTAAATTCCTGTTTTATCCACTAAAGTCCTCCCCATCCCAATGGCCAGAAAGGAAGGGGAAGAGAAGACATCAGGAACAGTGACAAAAGGCCTCATTTGGCTTCCACTCCACCCTGACACCCTTCCCTACTCAACCTAATGATAAATGAAAGATCTCCTTTCACTCCTACTGTATCAAACCTTCTTCTTGAGACCCTAAAAAGAATAGCACATTGTCTCCCTTGGCTTTGCTGTTCTCCTCATGCTCCTTCCAGCAGTGACCCCAAAGGGCAGATTGTGCGAGACATGTCTGGGGAGGCTGCACTACTGGACTCAGAGTTAGCACTTATTGTTTGCCAGACTGAGGGCACTTAGGCCACCTTGGAATGACCCTGTGTTGCATTAGCAAGGGCTGAGCAACCAACAGTGCATTACTGGATAGGCCCACCAGGAGACGCAGTGGACCTGACCCTGCAGAATCTGGGACTATAGGTGTGTCTGGGCTTCTGGCCCGACCCTTCCTGTGGTCCCTGAAAAGTAGATTCAGGTCTTCAGTGATATCAAAAAACCCGGGAGAGGGGCACCTGGTGGTTTACTTGAAAGAATATGTGACTCTTGATGTTGGGGGTTGTGAGTTCAAGTCCCATTTTGGGTGTAGAGATTACTCAGAAATAAAATCTTAACAAAAACAAAAAACCTAGGAGAGAAGCACCATGTGTTTCTCTGGCAGGCAGATGACTGCTGAGCCCCAGTCATGGTCATGATGTCATGAGCCCTCTCGCAGAGGCCAAAGCTATCTGTGGAAATGGCAGGTGCTGGGTGCTGTGCTGGTGGCATGAGAAGCTCAGGCTCTGGGCCCTCCACCAGTGTGGAAGCCTCTCTTTGTGTGACCATAAACAATTCAAGTAATCTCTCCCTGAAGGGGTTTACTCATCTTTAAAATGGAGAAAACCACAGTGTCCCCTCACTGGGCATATGGTCAGTAAATGCAGTTGCTGTTAATAAGGAAGGACTATTAGAAACTAATTTCAAAAGTCTGAAGTTTACTGCTTTTAGTCAAGAGAAATGACCAAAATCCATTGACCCACTAGGTCAATGATCCCACTGGGCCCTCTTCAGCATGAACATCTTGACTTTTAGGTTCAGAGAGCACAATGTGTCTCTGATAGAAGACATACCCTCCCCATTTTGCCCTGAGCAGGGAAGGTAGCATTTCCTGGGCTTATGGCCTTACATGATGGTGAGTTCAGAGTTCATCTCCAGAACATCATGAATCTCTAACCCTGCAGAACCTTGACCTCCATATATCCAATCCAACACCACCATCCCCAAGTTAGAGGCCTTGTGTCCATGAAGATGTGGGGTGGGGTCTCCCTGACTACCAGCATTGCATGTGGCCTAGCCCTGTGCTGTGCTGGAAGCATTCCATCTACTATGCTGGGTTCCTAAAGCAGAGCAAGCGCTTGGCAGAAAATCTTGGATCCTATGGACAATTGGACACAGTCTGCAGTGAGTGCTTTACTGGCCCTTACACCTGTGAGGAGCCTTCAAAGGAAGCCCGTCTGTGACAGGGAGTAATGGATTAAGTTATCTTGTGTCCCCAGCAGACAGGTTAATAAACTAAAATACACCTCTCCAAGTCTAGTCAGGCTAGCCACTCCTTCTCCACATGTGACTCCCTTGAACAGAGGATACAGGGTGTACAAAACTCAGGTATGCATGGGGTGAGGGTGGGAGTGGAGGCACAGACTACAAAAGCAAATGGAGGAGGCTGCTGTGGAGGACAGGTTTTGAGTAGACTTCAAGTTGAATTGTTATTCTGCTAATGATCAGAATCATGACCTTGGAACTTCAATTTCTTTATTTGTAAACTGGATCAGAATCCCTTCCTTCTGGAATTGTGGGGAGGCCTTGCACTCATTTGAGAAAACAGCTCAGCCCAAGTGTGGTAGGAAGGGATGCCTGTCTCCCTCTTCCAGCAGCCCCTGGGCTGGACAGAGAGAACCCAAGCAGGCCCTCAAAGAGGCTACCTTTCCATGCCCTCTGCAAAGCTTGGAGTTCTGTGGATAAAGAAGCCCCTTTGGGAAGAAATGCCCAGGATTTAGTGGCTCTGGTGGCATCATCTGGATACGTCAGTATGGGGGGACCTGAAAAACCCTTGGTGAGAACCCTGAGAGCAAGGCTTTTGGAGGCTCTTCCAGATGGGGAACTTGTTAAAAATGCAGATTCTCCAGCCTACCTCAGACCTGTTGAGCCAGTGATTTGTGTCTTATCCAGCCCTCCATCTGAAGGTGTGAATGGCCCAGTAAAGAACATCACAGTAAGGAGGAGTGCCAGCTGAGCTTGCATAAGGAAATCCTTCTCCTCAATCAAGTCTAAATCACAACCTGTAGGTATGGCTGATCTATAGGAAGTCTTGCTTCTGACCAGGCTCTGCCCCATGGCCCCAGGTCTTTGCACTGCAATACCCACTGTCTGGGGTGCCTGCTCCAGTAAGACCTTTCATCCTCAATGGTTCTCTCTATACCATAAAGTGGATAGAGCTGGTGCAGCAGCCAGGGCCTGAGTCAGAGGAAGTGGGAAAGTCTTCAACTCTATAGACAGTAGTGGCCTTGGCAGGAAACCATCACACTGTGGCCTGGGCAAGCCTTGAATTTCCATTTTTCTCTGTAGACACTTTGGTCAGACACAGTAGAAGGCTGCTCCAACAGGAGTATGGCTGCCCTTGGCCATGAGGCCAAGGACCTGGACACTGGACCTGAGGGTCCAGAAGTATTGGGACCCCTTCCTGGGTCTGAGCACCCTATATCCTTGAGTGCTATGACAGAGGCTGGTTGCCTTATTGTGGGATAGGCACCTGCAGAGGGTCTTCAGGAAGGAGGACTTGACCCTCCAAGAATGCTCTCAGCCTGGAGGAGGTGGTTGGTGGTGGAGGGAGTCATAAGACCTCAGCCACTGCTGCAGCTCCAGACTTTTAGAATTATGAAGAGATTCTTGTCAGGGTACAGTAGAGGCCTGGGGAAGGGGAATGATCACTCCACTGCTTCCAGGCTGAGAACAGAGTCAGGTGAAACTTAGGCATTGGGTGACCCAGAGGCCCTGGTGCTACAGCTGTCAGAGATAGTGTTGCCTCTCCTGTAGACACCATGTTCCTTTTTACCTCAGGCTTTGAGGCTTTCAGTTTCAGTCACAGAGTCCCTTCCTCCTTCCTCTACCTGGCCTGCTCACAGACAAGGTCATACATTAAAGAGGCTTAGAGAGAAGACTTCTCCAGGGATGATGTTCAACATAATTTGCCATGGGCCCCAAACCCAGGTTTGTTTGTTTTTGCCAATTTTTATTTATTTCTTTTAAGACAACCTCCTTATAATTTCCAAGGAGAAAATACAAAACAAGAAACAGACTTGAGGTATTGCCCAACAGATAGTCAAGATGTTATAGTAAAGCTGTAATAATTTAATAATTACAACACGATGGTATTGGTACAGAGAAATACAAACTGACCATGTGGTGGAATAGAGCACTCAGCAGCAGACCCTCCCATGGGTGGAAATTTGGTTTGTAAGAGAGGTTGCAGATCAGTGGGCAAAGGGTGGGCTGAGAGATCAATTTGCAAGAGCAATTTGTTATCCGCATGGAAAATAAAATAAAATTGGATCTTTGTTTTAAACCACAAACAAAAATAAACTACCAATGGGCTAAAGATCTACATATGAAAATAAAACATTTAAAACGGTTAGAAAAATCTGGAGGAGGCTATGAGTTTGCTGTAAGGATTTCATAAACAAGACACAAAAATGCAAATCATATAGGAATTTGACAACATCATAAAAAACAGCAACCAGGGGCACCTGGGTGACTTGGTTAACTGTCTGACTTCGGCTCAGGTCATGATTTCATGGCTCATGAGCCAAGCTCTGTGCTGAGAGCTCATGGCCTGAAGCCTGCTTCTGTGTCTTGATTTCTCTCTGCCCCTCCCCTGCTCTCTCTCTCTCAAAAATAAATAAACATTTAAAAAATTTTTAAGAAGAAAACCTAAAAAAGGCAACAAAAACCAAAAGACAGTCCACAAACAGGGAGAAAATAGTAGATTAGTGTACAGAATGCATAATGAAGTTGCGCAAACCAGTAAGAGAAATATAGAAAAATGGGTAAGAGACATAAAAAGACATTTCACAGAAAAGGAAGTGTGGACAACCCAGAATAACATGAAAAATGGTTTGTCTCATTAGTCACAGAGAAATGCCAAGCAAAATGACAATGAAATATTTTATACCCACCAGATGGCCCCAAACAAAAGTTTCTGACAATATGGGAAGTCCTGTTTGCTGTTGGAGGCAGGATCCATCATTGCTAAGACGAGGGCAGTTTGGCAGATGGAGTCAATTTGGGGGATGCACTCCTCACACTCAGTAATCCCAGTCAAATGAATAGAAAGGTAAGAATAAGGAATTTCACTGGTTGGTGGGAACCATTGTGAGCCATGAACCTAGTTTAAAAGGCCAAGGCCAGCATCCAAAAATGCTGTAGAAGAGAATTGAAAATATCAGCAGTGCACTGAAGGTAGTTAGAGCAAGTATTATTTCATAGAATTCTAATAAACATATGTGTACTGAGTTACAACATAAAACCAATTTTCCTCTGTGAACCACAGCAAAAAACTGTTTGAAAGCCTCTTTTCTGGAGGAAGAGCTGTCTGTGCATCAGGAAATACCAAGTTAGTCACTGCAGCACTTGAAAGAACAAAAAGATCATGAGTAAATGACAGGATGAGCAACAAGAGAATAAATTGGGATAATAAAAATGGGATATTACATAGGGGAAGTACATGAACCAGAAGTGCACCTAACTATGGATATATGTCAGGGACTTAAAGCTGAGTGAGAAGAGCAAGTTGCACAGGAATTTCTACAGAATGATACTCTATATGCAAAATATAAAAACTGCAAGTTACAAGGACAGTATATAGTTTAAGAATTAATCTATATTGAGTAAAAGTATGAAGGGATGCATGGTGCTAACAATACATACCAAATTCAGGATAGTAGTTACTCTGGAGGGAGGGAGGTGTAGGCAACTGGGGAGAGGCATATGAGAATGATGTTTTATTTTGTAGGCTAGTGGTAGGCACACAGGTATCCACTGTGCAGTATTTATATGTTTTGGTATCTTTTAAATAGTACTAAATAAATAAAATTCTCTTTAAAAAATCTATCTTCTGGGAGCTTTATCAGTTCTTTACACTGAACAGTCCCTTCTGCCTCAAGGGGAGGTTTCAGGGAACATGTGGGCACCAACCCCTCAAGAAAACAGGAAGGAGATTCTCTACAGAGGCAGAGAAAATGGGGCCCTCCCACCTTACTGTCTGCCTTTGTCCCCAGGTCCTCAATCTCCTCTGCACTGAGCTCCTGTGTTTCCTTAACCCAACCTGCCATGCCTGCCCATCTCCACACTTCAGCTCATGACCTTCAATGCATAGCCCCGCATTCAGCTGTTATCCTTATCCTTAAAGATGCAGGTTGGGGCCTCCTGGAAACTTCTCCTAAAGAGTATAACTGACCATGACCTTTGGGGGTCCAGGATTCCTCTGTGCACTCCTCCATCAAATCACTTTCCTCCCTGGATATCACTGTCTGTGTGGTGGTCTTCCCAATGGGCCTCCACCCACTGAAAGCAGGGATTATCTAGAAGTTACTTGATGGGCCATCAGCTCCTGCCACATTCAAGTTACTTAGTATACACCAGATGATGAAGGAATGGAATTAAAATGTTCTTTAAAAAAATCAAATTATTCATGTCATTGCGTGCATCTCTGGGTTTGAGGATAAGATGATGAACTATATGGTGGAAGACACAGGTAACTGACCCCCCATTTCCTGAAAAATAGTTGAGTAGTGAAGGCAGGATGGTGGCACAGACAACCTGGATTTCAGAATCCAGCCTATGGTTGGCCAGCATCATGAAACTCCATTGATGATAGTAGAAATGAATCTCCTCCCGTCTTCTCTATCGTTTGTATTTTAGATTTTGGAAAATAATTTTATCTTTGCTTCCTTTCTTAAAAATTAGCTGTCTAGAATCAAGAAGAAAACACTCAGAAATAAATTTAACAAAAAGAAGTGTAAGACTTGTGCATTCACAACTACAAAACATTGTTGAAAACAATCACAGACCTAAATAAATGGAAAGACACCCACGTTTATGAATTAATACACTTAATATGGTAAAGATGGCCATACTCCCCCAAATGATCCATAGATTCAACACAATCCCTGTTGAAATCTTAGCTAACTCTCTTTCTTTTTTCTTTTTGTCAGAAACTGACAAGCTGATCTTAAAGTTTATATGGAAATTCAGGGGCCCAGAATAGCCAAAATCACCTTGAAAGAGAATAACAAATTTGGAGGCTTCACATTGCCTGATTCTAAAACTACTACAAACCTATGGTAATTGAGACAACATGGTACTGGTATAAGTTGAGATCTATAGATAAATGGAATCAAATAGAAGCCAGAAACAAACTCTTAATTTATGGTCAATTGATTTTTAGCAAGCATGCCAAGATAATTCAATGGGAGAAAATCTTTTCACTAAATGGTACTGTGATAACTGGATATTCATGTGGAAAAGAATGAAGTTGGATCCCTACCTCATGTCATATATAAAAGTTAACTCTAAATGGATGATAGGCATAAATGCATAAAAGTATTAAACTCTTAGAAGAAAGCATAGAAGTATGTCTTTATGAACTTGGGTTAGGCAATGGTTTCTTATATATGAAAATGAAAGCGTAACAATAAAAGAAAAAAATAGATAAGTTGGATGTCATCAAAATGAAAAACTCGTACTTCAAAGGACACTATCAAAAAAGTGAAAAGACAACATGCAGTATGAGAGTAAATATTTGCAAAATGTATATCTGATAAAAGTCTTGTATCCAAAGTATATAAAGAACTACAATGACAATAAAAAGACAAAATCCAAGTTTAAAAAGCGAAAATCTTTAAACATTTTTTTTGGTAATGTTTATTTTTGAGAGAGACAGAGACAGAATATGAGTGGGTTAGGGGCAGAGAGAGAGGGAGACACAGAATCTGAAGCAGGCTCCAGGCTCTGAGCTGTCAGCACAGAGCCCAATGTGGGGATCGAACTCACGAGCTGTGAGATCATGACATGAGCCAAAGTCGGATGCTCAACAGACTGAGCCACCCAGGCGCCCCAGGGAAAAGATTTTAATATACATCTCTCCAAGTGATTAATAAGCACATGAAAATATGCTCAATATCATTAGCTGTCAGGAAAGTCCAAATCAAAATTATAATGAAATATCATTTTATACCCACTAGAATGGCTATAATAAAAAGTGTTGGCAAGGATGTGGAGAAATTGGAACCTACATGCATCACTAGTGAGAATGTATGAAGGTGCAGCTGTTTTGATAAACAGTTTGGCAGTTCCTCAAAATGTTAAACATAGAGTTACTATATGATCTAGTAATTCCATTCCTAGGTACATATCTTAAAAAAATGAAAACATACATCCAACAAAAACTTATCCATGAATATTCATAGCAATATTCATAGTAGTCAAAAAGTGAAAGCTACTCAGATGTCCATCAGCTTATGAGTGGATGAATAAAATGTGGTATGACTACAGAATAGAATATTATTCAGTCATAAAAAAGAATGAAATACTGATACATGTGACACCATGGGTGAATCTGAAAACATTATGCTACCTAATGGAAGCTAGTCACAAAAGACCATATACTCTATGATTCTATTTATATGAAATGTCTAGAATAGGAAAACCTGTAAAGAGAGAATATAGATTGATGGTTTCCAGGGGCTGGTGAGAAGAGAGGGTGTTAAGTGATTACTAATAAATATAGGGTTTTTAAAAGAAAGGACAAAAATGTTCTAAAATCAGAACTATGTGAAGGCTGCACATTTCTGTGAATATGCTAAAAAAGCATGGAATTGTCTACTTTAAAGGGGTAACTTTTATGGTATATAAATAATATCTCAATAAAGTTTTTAAAAAAAAATAGCTGCTAGAATACCAGCCCATGGGGGTGTGGGGCAGGTGTAAGTATTCTACAAGGCCTGGCACAGACCCAGCTGCCTGCTGTGTTACCTCTTGCTGAGTCAAGCACCCTCCTGTGCAGCCCAGATGTTGGGACATACATCATAGGCCAACATGACAATTAGGTGGTTAATACCTCCTTACTAATAGAGTATATTTGCCTTTACTTTACAACCCTATTTAAGTAAACAGGCTTATTTGATTGAAGGTGACTACTAAGGAGTATAAATGGCAGTAAACAGATATTTACTGCTGACTCCATGGCTTGAAGAATTCTCTCAATAGTAACTGTGGCTTGATTGTCGCTGTGAGCCTGTTGTCCAGCAGGGCCTGCCTGTGGCCCCGGCTTCCTATGGCTTTACTTTCTGTGCACTGTCTGCTGGCTTACAACCATGAAGGGACAAATGACATCCCAGATGGTGTAAGGACCTTTTCTTCTGGGTTACCTAAACTCAGGCATGGTTGGGTCCAGGCTTTTACCTGATTCCTGTGGTACCAAGCAGGGGCAGAACTGTGTTGTTTGCTGACCAGCTGGTGTATTCCTTGGCTGGAGGAAGGTTCAGGTGTTAAGGCATATCTCTGACCTGGGTCACCCAATCTCTTTGGGCTCAAAATGGAGATAAGCATAGCTACTTTGCAGAGGTGTTGTTAAGAGAGGGCAAACACATGCTCTGGTCCAGACAGATGGCTGGTGCTCAATATGTGAGGTGGTTGTAGTTTTAGACCAGAGTTTCCATGAAAACACAGATCCTTAGTCTTTTCAACTTTTACTGTCAAGTTCAAACCAAGCATGGGTGGTGGAAGAAATTGGAGAAGGCTGGCCCTGCTCTGTGGCTTCAAGTTGACTGTGAATCGTGAAGTCTTTTACTTTTGCAATTCCAGCTTGGAAGCCCCTACCTCAGAACTGTTAGGAGTTCTCTGCCCTCTTTCAGTACCAGCTCTTTTCCATTTTGTTTCTGTCTGACTTTGACCATTTTCCCCTAGATCGTGACCCCTTTTCTAGTAGTGTTAGTGATCAACTTTTAATTAATCGAGTTTGTGCTGTACCCCCAAAGCTCAAGGAACTTGTGTGGAAGGACAAATAATAACTATGGGATGAATTACTTTCTATGTCTACTTCCTTGTCACGCTGTCACCCTTATTTTCTAGCAGCCTGATTATTCAGGAATTGGCAGAGACCTCTTAGGGTATCCTGGGGCTCCTAAAAGGCTAGTGAAATTCATTCCCACCTCATGGATTGGAGAAAAAGATGTGTGAGTAATGTCCAAGGAACCCTCCCTGGGACACCTAGCAGGTGTCTCCTAGTTGTGCTTCTGATAGCTGTACTCAAGGAACTCAGGTTTGAATTGATTAGAAAGGACCAGAGCACACCACCAGAAACTCCAACTCTACAAGCATCATAATGGCAATAAATGCATATCTTTCAGCCTCACTCTAAATGTCAATGGACTCAATGCTCCAATCAAAAGACATAGGGTAACAGAATGGATAAGAAAACAAGACCCATCTATATGCTGTTTACAAGAGACCCACTTTAGACCTAAAGACACCTACAGATTGAAAATAAGAGGATGGAGAACCATCTATCATGCTAATGGTCAACAAAAGAAAGCCGGAGTAGCCATACTTACACCAGACAATCTAGACTTTAAAATAAAGACTGTATCAAGAGATGCAGAAGGGCATTATATCATAATCAAGGGGTCTATAGACCAAGAAGACCTAACAGTTGTAAACATTTATGCACCAAATGTGGAGCACCCAAATATATAAACCAATTGATCACAAACATAAAGAAACTCATTGATAGTAATACCATAATAGTAGGAGACTTCAACACCCCACTCACAGCAATGGACAGATCATCTAATCAAAAAATCAACAAGGAAACAATGGCTTTGAATGGCATGTTGGACCAGATGGACTTAACAGATATATTCAGAATATTTCACCCTAAATCAGCAGAATATACATTCTTCTCCAGTGCACATGGAACGTTCTCCAGAATAGACCATATACTGGGACACAAACCAGCCCTAAGTAAGTACAAAAAGATTGAGATCATACTGTGCATATTTTCAGACCACAATGCTATGAAACTCGAAATCAACCACAAGAAAAAATTTGGAGACTGAAGAACATCCTACTAAAGAATGAATGGGCTAACCAAGCAGTTAAAGAAGAAATTAAAAAGTATATGGAAGTCAATGAAAATCATAACACCACAACCCAAAACCTCTGGGACACAGCAAAGGTGGTCATAAGAGGAAAATATATAGCAATCCAGGCCTTCCTAAAGAAGGAAGAAAGATCTCAGATACACAACCTAACGTTACGCCTTAAGGAACTGGAAAAAGAGCAGCAAATAAAACCCAAAACCGGCAGAAGACAGGAAATAATAAAGATTAGAGCAGAAATTAATGCTATCAAAACCAAAAAAAAAAAAAAAAAAAAAAAACCAAAAAACAAAAACAGTAGAACAGCTCAATGAAACCAGAAGCTGGTTCTTTGAAAGAATTAACGAAATTGATAAACCACTAGCCAGTTTGATCAAGAAGAAAAAGGAAAGGACCCAAATAAGTAAAATCAAGAATGAAAGAGGAGAAATCACAACCAACAGAACAGAAATAAAAACAATAATAAGAGAATATTATGAGCAATTATATGCCAATGAAATGGCAATCTGGAAGAAATGGACAAATTCCTAAAAACATATAAACTACCAAAACTGAAACAGGAAGAAATAGAAAATTTGAACAGACCCATAACCAGTAAGGAAATCGAATTAGTAATCAAAAATCTGCCAAAAAACAAGAGTCCAGGGCCAGATGGCTTTCCAGGGGAATTCTACCAAACATTTAAGGAAGAGTTAACACCTAGTCTCTTGAAACTGTTCAAAAAAATAGAAATGAAGGAACACTTCCAAACTTTTTTATGAAGCCACCATTACCCTGATTCCAAAACCAGACAGAGACCCCACTAAAAAGGAGAACTATAGACCAATTTCCCTGATGAACATGGATGCAAAAATCTTCAACAAGACATTAGCCAACTGGATCCAACAATACATTAAAAAATTATTCACCACGACCAAGTGGGATTTACATCTGGGATGCAGGGCTTGTTCAATAGCCGCAAAACAATTAACGTGATTCATCACATCAATAAAAGAAAGGACAAGAACCATATGATCCTCTCAATAGATGCAGAGACATTTGACAAAATACAGCATCCTTTCTTGATAAAAACCCTCAAGAAAGTAGAGATAGAAGGATCATACCTCGAGATGATAAAAGCCAAATACCAGCGACCCAACGCTAATATCATCCTCAATGGGGAAAAACTGAGAGCTTTCCCCCCAAGGTCAGGAACAAGACAGGGATGTCCACTCTTGGCACTGTTATTCAACATAGTATTGGAAGTCTTAGCCTCTGCAATCAGACAACATAAAGAAATAAAAGGCATCCAAATCGGCCAAGAGGAGGTCAAACTTTCCCTCTTTGCAGATGACATGATACTCTATATGGAAAACTCAAAAGATTCCACCAAAAAACTGCTAGAACTGATTCATGAATTGAGCAAAGTTGCAGGATATAAAATCAATGCACAGAAATCGGTTGCATTCCTATACACCAACAATGAAGCGACAGAAAGAGAAATCAAAGAATCGATCCCATTTACAGTTGCACCAAAAACCATAAAATACCTAGGAATAAATCTAACCAAAGAGGTGAAAAATCTACACACTGAAAACTATGGAAAACTTATGAAAGAAATTGAAGAAGACACAAAGAAATGGAAAAAGATTCCATGCTCCTGGATAGGAAGAACAAATATTGT
The DNA here is from genome assembly GCF_018350195.1 of Panthera tigris. NCBI lineage: Eukaryota > Metazoa > Chordata > Mammalia > Carnivora > Felidae > Panthera > Panthera tigris. The sequence continues at coordinate 107,319,592 of NC_056667.1, read as the reverse complement.
TAAAATGTCTATACTACCCAAAGCAATCTACATATTCAACACAATCTCTATCAAAGTAACATCAGCATTCTTCACAGAGCTAGAACAAATAATCCTAAAATTTGTATGGAACCAGAAAAGACCCCGAATAGCCAAAGCAATCTTGAGAAAGAAAACCAAAGCAGGAGACATCACAATCCCAGACTTCAAGCTATACTACAATGCTGTAATCATCAAGACAGTATGGTACTGTCACAAGAACAGACACTCAGATCAATGGAATAGAATAGAGAACCCAGAAATGGACTCACAAACATATAGGCAACTAATCTTTTACAAAGCAGGAAAGAATATCCAATGGAATAAAGGCAGTCTTTCAGCAAATGGTACTGGGAAAACTGGACAGTGACATGCAGAAGAATGAACCTGGACCACTTTCTTACACCATACACAAAAATAAACTCAAAGTGGATGAAAGACCTCAATGTAAGACAGGAAGCCATCAAAATCTTCAAGGAGAAAGCAGGCAAAAGCCACTTTGATCTTGCCCGCAGCAATTTCTTACTCAACAGATCTCCAGAGGCAAGGGAAACAAAAGAAAAAATGAACTATTGGGACCTCATCAAAATAAAAAGCTTCTTTACAATGAAGGAAACAGCAAAACTAAAAGACAACTGACAGAATGGGAGAAAATTTTGCAAATGACATATCAGATAAAGGGTTAGTATCCAAAATCTACAAAGAACTTATCAAACTCAACACCCAAAAAACAAATAATCCAGTGATGAAATGTGCAAAAGACATGAATAGACACTTCTCCAAAGAAGACATCCAGATGGCCAACGGACACATGAAAAAATGCTCAACATCACTCATTATCAGGGAAATACAAATCAAAACCACAATGAGATACCACCTTACACCTGTCAGAATGGCTAACATGAACAACTCAGGCAACAACAGATGTTGCTGAGGATGCAGAGAAAGAGGATCTCTTTTGTATTGTTGGTGGGAATGCAAGCTGGTGCAGCCACTCTGGAAAACAGTATGGAGGTTTCTCAAAAAACTAAAAATAGAACTATCCTACAACCCAGCAATTGCACTACTAGGCATTTATCCAGGGGATACAGGTGTGCTGTTTTGAAGGGACACATGCACCCCCATGTTTAAAGCAGCACTATCGACAATAGCCACAGTATGGAAAGAGCCCAAATGCCCATCAATGGATGAATGGATAAAGAAAATGTGGTATATATATGTGTGTGCATATATATATATATATATATACACAATGGAGTATTACTCAGCAATCAAAAAGAATGAAATCTTGCCATTTGCAACTACGTGGATGGAACTAGAGGGTATTATGCTAAGTGAAATTAGTCAGTCAGAGAAAGACAAAAATCATATGACTTCACTTATATGAAGACTTTAAGAGACAAAACAGATGAACATAAGGGAAGGGAAACAACAATAATATAAAAACAGGGAGGGGGACAAAACAAAAGAGACTCATAAATATGGAGAACAAACTGAGGGTTTCTGGAGGGGTTGTGGGAGGGGGAATGGGCTAAATGGGTAAGGGGCATTAAGGAATTTACTCCTGAAATCATTGCTTGACTGTATACTAACTAATTTGGATGTAAATTTTAAAAAATAAAAAATAAAGTTAAATTACAAATAAAAAAATTCTTTAAAGAAAATTTATTATGGATCTTAAATTTGAATTTTATATAATTTCACATATCATGAAAGGATTCTTTGTATTTTGTCAACCATTTAAAAAACATAAAGACCAAGTAACATAAGTGACATTCATCTTCTATCCTCCCATGAATGAAGATTAACAATTTAAAACCACAAGATCAACCATTTAAAAACATAAAGACCAAGTGACATGAGTGACATTCAGCTTCTGGTCTCCCATGAAGATCAACAATTAGACAGATATCCACAGCATAAACAGCTCTAGAAGATCTCTGGAGTCCACTTAAGAAACTTTAGCAACAGAGTGGGATAAAAGCCTGAGAAGAACTGCAAAAGAAGAGAAGGAAAACAGCTTCAGTTTGCCTGCATCATCCCATTCCCAAAGTAAGCATTGCTCAGTACCAAGGGAGAATTTCTTCACTAGAAAGAACTCTTCTCACCAGAAAGGGTAGAGTGAGCACCAGCATTCCCAGCCTTTTGGAGAACCACACAAAGGTCTCGCTTTGGTTTTATGCAGCTCAGATTGGCAAAGCTGAGATGTATGGGAATGGCTAAGAACAAGGGAAAAAATGCAGAGGCTATCAATAGCTAGGAACAAGGAAGAAAAGAAAGGGCTACCAATAGTAGCCATGATGAAGGAGCACTTGTAGTTCACAGTGACCTGCTGTGCAAACAAACCCAGCAGATTTTGTCACTGAAAAAACAAACAGTCAGCAAAACCACCCTGGGCCCTCTGCAGACTTCACCAGCTTTTGCACAACAGGTATTTATGTCTGTTGACACTTGAGTCCCTCCTTACTTTCTCCACCCCCTACCTTTAGAACCTAAGGACTGCAATGGCAGACAGACCAGGACATTGTGGCTGCACAGCGCAAGACACCAGCCTAAACACCCACAGCTGACCATCCTCCTCTGTATGCATGTGCTCAGGGCTAACCCCTCTAGCTATGTGCCTGCATGCCTACAGCCCAACTTCCATCACCAGCCTCTATTACTGTATACATTGAGCAGCCAGGGAGAGCATGCTGACAACCTGGGCAACTACAACTGCCAGTGAGCCTATACTTGGCTCCGGCCCTTTTTTCTTTCATTTGCCCCCATTACTAGGTGTGTTTCTGCACCTTGCACCTAGGCACCTACAGGTAATCCCTGCAGCCAAGTCTCCAGCCACCATTGTTGCCTGCTCACTGGAACTGGAGGTATACTAAGGACCCAAAAACCCTGAAACACTTCCTGCAGTGCTCACCAAAACCACATGGTTATCAATGATGTGGACTCCAGTAGCCTTAGCTGAAGAGACATCACGCACCTTTGGACCTATGCCATCATATGCCCCCACACTTGGCACCCTGCACCACTAGACCCAGGGGTACAGTATATTCCAACATGCCCCCACCTGCAGGTGAAAGTCTTCCCTTACCAGAGTCATTTCATAAAGTTTGGAAGAGGAGACTATTTCTTCACATGTACAGATACCTTTGCAAATCTACAGGGGTAATGAAGAATCAGGGAAACATGACTCCACCAAAGCAATACAGTAAACCTCCTATAACTGTCACCAAAGAAATGGAGATCCAGAAATTCAAAATAAAATTTCTAAAGATGCTCAGAGAGCTACAAGTGATATAGATAAATGATTCAATGACATCAGGGAAACACTATGAGAACAAAATGAGAAGATTAACAAAGAAATAGAAGACATAAAAAAGAACCAAACCAAAACTTTGGATATGAAGAATACAGTGATTGAAGAATTCAATATAGAGATTCAACAGCAATTAAACCAAACAGAAGATGTGATTAGAAAGCTAGAAGATAAGATCAGTTGAAATTATCCAATAAGAGGGGCAAAAAGAAAAAGAAGAATGAAAAGGGATGAAGAAAGCCTACATGACTAGTGGGATACCATCAACATAAATAATGTAATTATCATTGGAGTTCCAGAGAGAGAAGAGAGGAAAAAGGGGGTGGAAATAAAGCCTGAGATATTTCCATACCTGGGGAGAGATTTGGATAAGCTAATAGGTCACCCCCAAAATTTCAATCCAAAATAATCTTCTCTAGGACACATCATAATCACACTGTCTAAAATGAAAGACAGAATTTTAAAAGCAGCAAGAAAAAACAATTTTCTCATATAAGGGAATTCCATAAGGCTACCAATGGAGTTTTCAGCAAAAATCTTGCATGCTAGAAGATATTGGGATGACATATTAACAATGTGGCAAGAAAGAAACTGCCAATCAAGAATACATTATCCACAAAAGTTGTCCTTCAGAAATGAAGGTTAGAGAAAGACTTTTCCTAACAAACAAAAACTGAAAGAGTTAATCACAACTAGATCTGTCCTACAAGAAATGCTGAAAAGAGTTTTTCAAGCTAAAACAAAATGATATTAATTATTTACATGAAAATATAAAACACATTGTTGAAGACAAGCATACTCAAGCAGATTCAGAATACTCTAATACTGTGATGTGGTGTTGTGTTAACTATTAAACTCTAGTATAAGCCCAGAACAAAATGGTTTCACTGGTGAATCCCACCAAATATTTGAAGAAAAACTAACAACAAACTCTTCTCAAGCTCTTCCAAAAAAAATTCAAGAAGAGGTAACACTCCCAAAGCCACTTACAAGGCCACCATTACTCTAATACCAAAGCCAGATAAGGGATCTACAATAAAGGAACATTACAGGTCAATTTCCTTTATGAATATAGATGTAAAATTTTTCAACATAATTTGAGAAAACGGCCCACCATGATCAAGTGAGATTTATCTCTGGGATGTAAATATGTTTTAACATATACAAATAAACAGATGTAATATATCAAATTAATACCATGAAGGATAAAAATTATATAATTACCTCAGTAGATGCAAAAAAATTTGACAAAATTCAACATCCTTTTGTGAAAATACACAAAGCTGTGTATAGAAAGAACATACCTCAACGTAATGAAGGCCACATGTGACAAACCCTCAGCTAACATCATACTCAACAGTGAAAAATTGAAAGCCTTTCCTCTAAGATCAGGAAAAAGACAAGGAGGTCCACCTCACCACTTTTATTCAACATAATACTGGAAATCTTGTAGCGAAATCAGACAAGAAAAAGAAATAAAAGACCTACAAATCAGAAAGGAAGAAATAAATCGTCTCCTTTTTTTGCTGATGATATGACCTCATATATAAAAAATCATAATATTCCACCAAAAATTGTTAGAACTAATCAATGAATTCAGTAAAGTTACAGGGTATAAATCAACATACAAAAATAAGTTGCAAAAAAATAAGTTGTATTCATGTGTAATAATGTTGAAACATTTGAAAAAGAAATAAAACAATTTCATTCACAACAGTATCAAAAGCATAAAAATACTTAGGAATAAATTTAACCAAGGAGGTAAGAGATATGTACACTGAAAACTAAAACACTGATGAGGGGTGCCTATGTGGCTCAGTCAGTCAAGCATTCAACTTCAGCTCAGGTCATGATCTCAGGTTTGTGGGTTCGAGCCCCACGCCGGGCTCTGTGCTGACAAGTCAGAGCCTGGAACCTGCTTCAGATTCTGTGTCTTCCTTTCTCTCTTTTCCCCTCCTCTGTTCATGCTCTGTCTCTCAAAACTAAATAAACATTAAAAAAACAACAAAAAAACCACAGATGAAAGAAATTGAAGTAGACATGAACAAATGGAAAGATATCCTATATTCATGATTCAGAGAATTACTGTAATTAAAATGTCCATACTACTCAAAGCCCTCCACAGATTCAATGCAATTACTATCAAAATTCCAATGATATTTCTCGTTGAAATAGACAAAAAATAATCTTAAAATTTGTATAGGAAGCACAAAATCCCCAAATAGTCAAAAGAATCCTAACAAAGAAGAAAAAATCTGAAGACATCACACTTCATGATTTCAAACTATACTAAAAAGCTATAGAAAACAAAACAATATAGTTCTGGCATAAAAATAGACACAAAGACCAATAGAACAGAATCAAAGCCCAGAAATAAAGACTTGCATTTACAGTCAACTAATGTTTGACAAGCCAAGAATACTCAGTGGGGAAATGTTCATCTCTTCAGTGAACAGTTTTGGGAAAACTGGATAACCACATGCAGAAGAATGGATCACTACCTTACACCACTCACAAAAATAAAAAAAAATAAATGAGTTCAAAGCTTAAATGTAGGACATGAAACCATAAAACTCTTAGGAAAAAAACATAGAGAAAAAGCTTATCAATATTCATGTTGGCAATAATTTTTTGGATATGACACCAAAAGCACCAGCCCCAAAAGCAAAAATTAATAAGTGAGACTACATTAAACTAAAAATTTTCTGTATGGCAAAAGAAACAATGAAATGAAAAGGCAACCTATGTAATGGGAGAAAATATTTATAAAATATATAGACTCATACATAACTCAATTGAAAAAAAACCCCACAAATAACCCAATTTTAAAAAGGGCAAACAACCTAAATAGACATTTTTTCCAAAGAAGATATTCAAATGGCCAACAGGTAAACAAAAACATGCTCAACATCAATAACCTTCAAGGAAATACAAATCAAAACTACAATGAGATACCACCTGTTAGCTATAATTAAAAAAAAAAAACAGTTAACAAGTGTTGGTGAAGACATGGAGAAAAGGGAACTCTTGTGCACTAATGGTGGGAATGCAAACTGGTATAGCCACTATGGAAAACAGTATGGAGCCTTCTCAAAAAATTAAAAATACAACCACCAGGGGCGCCTGGGTGGCTCAGGTCATCATCTCACAGCTCATGAGTTTGAGTCCCACATCAGGCTCTGTGCTGGGATCTCGGAGCCTGGAGCCTGCCTCGGATTCTATATCTTCCTCTTTCTCTGCTCCTTCCCTGCTTGTACTCTCTCTTTCTCTCAAAAATAAATAAACATTAAAAAATTATTTTAACGTTTATTTATTTTTGAGAGACAGAGAGAGACAGAGCATGAGTAGAGGAGGGCCAGAGAGAGAGGGAGACACAAAATCTGAAGCAGGCTCCAGGCTCTGAGCTGTCAGCACAGAGCCTGACACGGGACTTGAACTCACGAACCATGAGATCATGACCTGAGCTGAAGCCGGACGCTTAACCAACTGAGCCACCCAGGCACCCCCCAAAATTATTTTAAATAGAACTACCATTGATCCACTTTTGCATACATATCCAAATAAATGAAAAGATAACCAACCTCAAAGAGATATCTGTACCACATGCACATTACAGTATTATTCACAATAGCCAAGACACAGAAACAACCTAAGTGTCTGTTAACAAATGAATGGATAAAGAGGTGGTATATGTACAATGGGATATTATTCAGCCATAAGAAAGAAAGAAATCTTGCCATTTATGACAATATGGATAAGACTTGAAGGCATTGTTATGTGAAATAAGACACAGAAAGATAAATATATGGTATCACTCATACATGGAATCTAAAAAAGTTGAACTCCTATACAGAGAAAGAGTAGAATGATGTGGTTATCAGGGACTGGGGGTTAGGAGGAATGGGGACATATTAGGAAAAAATGTACAAACTTCCAGTTATAAAATAACTAAGTTCTGGGGATCTAATGTGCAGCATGGTGATTACTAATAATAATTACCAACACTGTATTATATACCTCAAAGGTGCTTAAGAGATTAGATATTAAATATTCTCACTACAAGAAATATCATTCCAATATTAGTATATGTGCTGCCAAAGTGAGCAACTCACCACAAAAAATAAATGGTAATAATTATGTGATGTGATAGAGGTGTTGGGTAACACTATGATGGTAGTCATTTTGAAATATATAAATGTATCAAATTAACACCTTGTAGTTCTTAAAGTTACACAATATAATATGTCAATTGTATTTCCATAAAGCTTGAAAAAATTATCAGTAGCAAATAAAAAAGAAAAAAATTAAAACACAAAAACTATTCTTAGTTTGTGGGCCATGCAGAAAGTCTGAAAAACAGGCTCTTCTGAGCATTTGTTAAGTCAAGAACTATCTGGGCTTCTGCCTAAAGGTCTGACCAGGAGGCCCAGGTGAGGCTGAAGCACCTCAAGTCCTAATCAGTTACCCAAGATTCTTGTACAGCTAGCCCAAAACTGTGCATTCAAAATCACTGTGGCTGGTGAGGGAGAGTCATTGAAAGTTTCTATTCAGGGGAGTGATGTTGTTGAGAAAATCTCCCAGGCTGAAGTATAGAGGATAGACTGAAAGAGGCAGAACCAAAGGCAAGAAGCCCCATTAAAAGTCTGTAACCAAGGGTGGAAAAAAGGCTGTGACCAGGCTCTAGGAACAACACCAGAGTCTTGTAGCACAGTAGTGCTGGAAAGACCAACAGAGGCGAGGATGGGGTGACAGATAAATGTTTGAGAGGGAGAATAGATGAACTGATAGAACTTGTCTGGATATAACATGTTGGACAGACAGAGTAGGTTTAGAATGCCCTGTGAGACTGAGGACATGGGAACAGTGAAAAGAGCAGTTCAAAGTGAAGATGCTAAGCTCAGGTTGGAACGTGTGGAACATGGAGGTATCTGTGGGATAGCCTGTGATACTGAGTTCCATGATGAAAATTGATGTTGACTCCAGGGATAATAGGGATCCATTGAAAGTCCTTGAAGTAGCAATGCAACATGGAGAATTTAGAGTTTAAGGAAGGTTACATTGATGTGGAAATTGCACTGTAGATGGGGTACACAGGAAAGAGGTCAAACATCTAGCCGGTGATGGGGCTTGTCCAAGTGAGAGGTGGTGTGTACTGAAGCTGGGGAACAGCAGGGTGCTGCTAAGTGCTATCTCTAAGGAAGAATATTAATAGGATTTGTGAGCTCCTTTGTAATGAACAAAAAAGTACTTATTAATTCATCTTGATTACAAACCCACCCATTCACACTTGAGATCTTAAAGTGGGGCCACTGTGTGCCTGACCAAGATGGGACAGCCATGTTGGGATAATGCCTACTGGTTCCATCCATCTTTCATCTTCTAGAAGCTGGCTGATAGACTATACTTGAATTCTGGCAGATGCTTCTTTGACTTTTGCTCAACAGTCCTACTCTTACCTTGGCTTCCCAGTTGTGCTTTCCTAGAAATCATGGCCACAAGAAACCAGACCCTGACCCCTTTGTGCCCAGGGCTGGACTAGCTGACAGTGCATGTTATTTCTTCATGCTCATGGGCCCTTCTATCCTTCTCTGCTATGGCTGCCATGTTAGAGAACAAGCCAGGAGACATGTCTGTTCATTGCAGGCTCCACATCAGGGCCTAGTTTGAGGAAACCTCTCCAAAACCACTTTGTTAATGACATAAATAAAAAATCAACCTGGCGTAGACTTTTGAGTGAGATTGGATTGGTGAAAATCATCTAAATTGTTTTGAACCAAACCTTGCTTAACCAAGTCTTATTACTTAAGATAATGATCAAGCTGGCTAGAGCTGTTAAAATATGGAAGAAATAGAAAATTATAAGCCCCAAATACTGTGATTCTGTCTTGGTTAAAATTGTAAACACAAAGGTCATGGTAATATTTAAAGAGAAAACCTGAGGGAGAAAAAAAAGGATTGATAACTTGTGTGCTTCTGGGAATGCCAGCTGTCTCAGTGTGTTCAGGATGCCATAATAAAATACCAGACCCTATGGCCTAAACAATTTATTTTCTCAGTTTGGAAAAGACTAGAAGTCCAAGGTCAAGGTGTAGGCAGGTTTGGTTTTTCCTGAGGCCTCTCTCCTTGGCTTGTGAATGGCTGTCTTCTTCCCTGTATTCTCACATGTCTTTCCTCTGTGCATACACAACCTTAGTGTCTTTTCCTCTTCTTGTAAGGACATCAGTCAGATTGGATTAGAGCCTACCCTAACAGCCCCATTTTACCTTAATTATCTCATAAAGGCTCTATCTCCAAATACAAGTCATAAATGGAGTTACAGCCTCAACATATTAATGGGGGGAAGAGGAAGAAGACACTTTAGTCCATGAAACCAACCCTTTGAAATAGAATAAGAAGGTTGAGAAATACTTACTAGTTATCATTAAGGTGCATGGGATAAAAATCTTATCCTTTAAATACTTTATTTAAAAAAATTCTTATACAGTACTTATTATAAGTCAGGTACTGGTTCTAGAAATTTACACATATTAATTCATAAGGTGAAGGACCTATTAAAGGTCAATTTGAATATTTTTTCCATCTTGTCACGATAAATTGATACACCAGCTGCATCATTTACTACAAAGAACAAAGAAGTCCCTGGTAATAATGATGAGTATTACATCTACATCCAGATCCTAAGGTCTGTAACTTGTGTCCTTGAGACCCTGGATAATTGTTATAGGAAACTGGATTTCTCAGAATGTTTACTATAGACAATTGTATCAACTCACTCCAAGTTATACACTATATTTGTTTCAGGAAATTAAATTTACTCACCAACTTTGTTGTGATTAACCCACTATCGCCTCATCCTTCATTGTATTAATTTGATATATTACATTATATTGATATATTACACCAAGATACTGGCAAATTGAATTCAACAGTACATTAAAATAATTATTTACCATGATCAAATGGGATTTATTCTTGGACTGCAGGGCTGGCTCCGTATTTGCAAATCTATCAATGTGATACATCACATTAATAAAAGAAAGGATAAGAACCATATGATCCTGTCAATAGATGCAGGAAAAACATTTGACAAAATACAACATCTATTCTTGATAAAACGTCTTAACAACATAGGAATACATTGAATATACCTCATTAAGGCCATATACGAAAGACCCACAGCTATATCATCCTCAGTGAGGAAAAACTAAGAGCCTTTCCACTACAGTCAGGAAAAAGATAAGGATGTCCACTCTCACCATTACTATCTAACAGAGCACTGGAAGTCTTAGCCTCAACAAGCAGACAAAATGTTTGTTCTTCTGATCTATGAGCATGGAATGCTTTTCCATTTTTGTGTCCTCTTCAATTTCTCTCATAAGCTTTCTATGGTTTTCAGAGATCTTTTACCTCTTTAGTTAGATTTATTCCTAGGTATCTTATTGTGCTTGGTTCAATTGCAAATGACGTTGATTTCTTGATTTCTTTTTCTGCTGCTTTGTGTACAGAAATGCAACCGATTTCTGCATGTTGATTTTATATCCTGAGTCTTTGCTGAATTTGTATATTAGTTCTAGCAATTTTTTTGGTGGAGTCTTTTGAGTTTCTACAAAGAGTATCATCATCTGAGAAGTTTGACTTCTTCCTGCTGATTTAGATGCAATATATGTATGTATGTATGTATGTATGTATGTATAAATGTATGTCTGACTGCTTCCCCTGGAAAGCCATTTGGCCCAGAAGTCTATTTTGTGGGAGATTTTTGATTACTGATTCAATTTCTTTGCTGGTTATATGTCTGTTTAAATTTTCTATTTCTTCCTGTTTGAGTTTTGGTAGTTTGTGAGTTTCTAGGAATTTGTCCATTTCTTCCAGATTGCCCAGTTTGTTGACATATAATTTTTCATAGTACTCTCCTTTAATTGTTTGTATTCTGTGGTGTTGGTTGTGATATCTCCTCTTTCATTTGATTTTATCTATTTGAGTTCTTTTTATTTTCTTTTTGATTAGCCTGGGTAGGGTGTTACCAGTTATTTTATTCTTTCAAAGAACCAGCTCTTTGTTTTGTTAATTTGTCCTACCGTTTGTTTTGTTTGTTTCTGTATCATTTATTTCTGCTCTAATCTTTATTATTTCCCTTCTTCTGCTGGCTTTCAGCTTTATTTGCTGTTCCTTTTCTAGCTCATTCAGGTTGTATAAGATTAGGTTGTATATTTGGAATCTTTCTTGTTTCTTGAGATAGGCCTGAATTGCAATATACTTACCTCTTAGGAGCACCTTTGCTGCATCCCAAAGGTTTTGGACTGTCTTGTTTTCATTAACATTTGCTTCCATGTATTTTTTTTTCCTTAATTTATTGTTAACCATTCATTCCTTAGTAGGAGTTCTTTAACCTCCATGTATTTGAGGGGTTTCCAATTTTTTTTTCTTGTGGTTGACTTCAACTTTCATAGCATTGTGATCTGAAAATATGCATGGAATGATCTCGATCTTTTTGTACTTTTTAAGGACTGATTTGTGACCAAGTACGTGATCTGTTCTGGAGAATGTTCTATGTGCACTTGAAAAGAATATGTATTTTGTTGCTTTAGGATGAAATGTTCTGAATATATCTGTTAAGTCCATCTGGCCCAGTGTGACATTGAAAGTCATTGTTTCCTTGTTGATTTTCTGCTTAGATGATCTATCCATTGTTGTAAGTGGGATGTTAAAGCCCCCTAATGTTATTGTATTATTATCAATGAGTTTCTTTATGTTTGTGATTAATTGATTTATATATTTGGGTTCTTTCAAGTTGGGGGCATAAATATTTACAATTGTTAGATCTTGGTGGATAGGTCCCTTAATTACCATATAATATCCTTCTTCATCTCTTGTTACAGTCTTTGTTTTAGGGACACCTGGGTGACTCAGTCAGTTAAGCATCCAACTTTGGCTCAGGTCATAATCTCTCAGTTCTTGAGTTTGAGCCCCACATTGGGCTCTGTGTACAGCTCAGATCCTGGAGCCTGCTTCAGATTTGCTGTTTTCCTCTCTCTGCCTCTCCCCTGCTTGTGCTTTCTCTCTCTCTCTCTCTCTCAAAAAGAAATAAACATTAAAAAATTTTAAATCTGACTTATCTGATGTAAGTATGGCTATTCAGGGTTTTTTTTTAACGTCCATTAGCATGATAGACAGTTCCCCATCCCCTTACTTTCAATCTGCAGGTGTCTTTAGGTCTAAAATGAGTCTCTTGTAGGCAACATATAGATGGATCTTTTTTTTTTTTTAATCCATTCTGATACACCATGTCTTTTGATTGGAGCATTTAGTCCACTTCCATTCAGATTATTGAAAGATATGGATTTAGTGCTATTTTGTTACCTGTAGAATTGGTGTTTCTGACCCTTTTTAGTCTTTGTTGTTTTTGGTCCCTTTTTGTTTTTCTCCACTCAAAGAGTCCCCCTTAAAATTTCTTGTGGGCTAGTTAAGTTGTCACAAACTCCTTTTGTTTTTGTTTGTCTGGAAAACTCTTTATCTCTCCTTCTATTTTGAATGACAGCCTTTCTGGATAAAGAATTCTTGGCTACATATTTCCCCCATCCAGCATGTTGAATATATCCTGCCACTCCTTCTGGCTTGCCAAGTTTCTGTGGACAGATCTACCTTGAACCTCATCTGTCTTCCCTTGTAGGTTAAAGACTTTTTTCTCTTGCTTTTTTCAGAATTCTTTCCTTGTCTGTGTATTTTGTGAATTTGATTCTGATATGTCTTCGTGATGGTTGGCTTTTGTTGAATTTAATGCAAGTTTTCTGTGCTTTTTGGATTTTGATATCTGTGTCCTTTCCAAGAATAAGGAAGTTTTCAGCTATAATTTGCTCACATAAACATTTTGCCCCCTTTTCTCTCTCTTCATCTTATGGGACTCCTGTGATACAAATGTTATTACATTTTAATAAATTGCTGAGTTCCCTAAGTCTGCCTTTGTGATCCCTGACCTTTGTTTGCCTCTCCTTTTCAGTCTCAATATTTTCCATACTTTTACCTTCTATATCGCTAATTCGCTCCTCTGCCTCATCCACCCTCGTTTTTATGGCCTCCAATAGTGTTTGCATCTCAGTTATAGCATTTTTAATTTGGCCTGAGTAGATTTTAGTTCTTTTATGTCTGCATAAAGGGATTCTCTGGTGTCTTCTATGCTTTTTTCAAGCCCAGATAGTATCCTTATAATCGTTGTTTTAAATTCTAGTTCAGACATCTTACTTATATTTGCATTGATTAAGTCCCTGGCCATCATTTCTTCCTTTTCTTTATTTTGAGGTGAATTCTTCTGTCTTGTCATTTTGGAGGAAGAAAAACAATAACAACAATAATAGAATGAAATAAAAATTTAAAAATTAAAAAAAAATCAAATAAAGGAAGCTAGATCCTAGGTGTGTTTTCGTGTGCTTGTTAAGAGAAGCTTAATAGAAAAAAAAAAAGAAGGAAACAAATAAAAATAAAAAATTATAAAAATTAAATAATAAAATACAAGTTTGCTCTTTCTGTATCCAAGAAACAAAAGAAAGACAACAACATCAACAAAAACTGAAACAACAAAAAAAGCAGACAAATAGAGCTGAAACTTTGCAGCAGTCTATGGTCAGTAGACAAAGAGTGTGGACGGGATTTGTACTGGTCTTCTCAGGGAGGGGCTTGCTGCTCTGATTCTCAGGTCAACTTGCCCTAGTAGAGGTGTGCTTGGAAGGCACAGGTATAACAGCTCTATTCCCCACTTGGTGGTACTGTTTAGCTCACTGAGGTCCATCAGTGTTGGGCTACTGGTGAAAGTGGCTTCACCCCACTCTAGTCTCTGGAGTGGGAAGTTCAGACCCTCACAGCTGAGCGATCAATCACCACTCCTGTGTCTCCCACTTCTCTCAGCTCCCTGCCTTCCCCTGTCTGTGTCCAAGCTGTCTGCCTACCAGGTGGTACCTCCCTCCAGAGTTTTATCTCAGGCATGGCTGTATTTCAAAACCACACACTTCAGAGACCCCTGTGGCTGGGCTTGGACCTGCAGTGGTCTTCTGGGGGAGGGTTTTACCGCACTGTCGCTAGTGCTGGCCTGTTTCAGGAAGTGACACTGTGACTGGGCAATGGCAGTGTCTCAGTGTTTCTGGTAAATTGCAACACACAGCTGACACCAGGGTATGCTGCTCTCAGCCGGCATCTTTGTTCCTAAATGGATGAATATGGCAGATTGATGGCACCTGCTGGGTCTTTTGTCTGTGGAGAAGTCATAACACCTCTACCAAACGCACTCCAAGCAGAGGAAACACTTCTCTCCATGTGACACAGGGACTCCTCAGATCACACTGCCTGCTCCTGTGACTCCATCCTGATTCCTCACTGGAGCAGTACCAGGTGCTGACCTCTGAAACTTCAGACTCTATGCTTTGCTATTTATAAAAACTGACAGTATTGAAACCCTCTCTATTTCCCCCCTTTCAATGGTTTTGGGAAATAATTTTCTTGTGCAGTCCACTGTGTGTGTTTTCACTCTTTCTAGCTGCTTTCAAGGGGAGTGCTTTCTCACAGAAGCCTAATGCACTGCTCTCTCCCTGCCTTCTCTTTCTCCTCTCCATGAAAAGGGTTCCCTCCCCTCTGTGGCACCACAACTCCTTTCTCTCCAGTTCACCTCTCTGCACCATGTACTTGCTGTGTTCTCTCCCTGAAATTATATAAATTGTTCTGTTAATCCTCAGATCAGTTTACTAGGTGTTCAAAATGGTTTGGTGTTGATCTAGCTCTATTCGAGGGATGAGGCAAGCTTAGGGTCCCCTTACTAGTTTGCCAACTTAACTCCTCCCATAATTCTATTTTTACTTTTTTTTAAGTTTTATTTATTTATTTTGAGAGAGAAAGAAAGCACAAGTAGGGGAGTGGCAGAGAGAGAGGGAGAAAGAGGGTGAGAGAGAGAATCCCAAGCAGGCTCTTCACTGTCAGCATGGATTCTGATGTGGGGCCTGATGCAGGGCTCAAACTCATGAACTGTGAGATCATGACCTGAGCCAAAGTTGGATGCTTAACCTACTGAGCCACCCAGGTGCCCTCTATTTTTATTTTTTTGAAGAAACACCATACTGTTTTCGACAGTGGTTGCACCAATTTGCATTCCTATCAATAATGCATGAAGATTCCTTTTTCTCTACATCTTTGCCAACAATTGTTATTCCTTGTGTTTTTAATGTTGGTATTCTGATATGTGTGAGGTGATATCTCATTGTGGTTTTAATTTGCATCTCCATTGTGATGAGTGATGTTGAGCATACTTTCGTGTGTCTGTTGGCCATTTGTATGTATGTCTTCTTTGGAAAAATGTTTATTCAGGTTCTCCGCCCACTTTTTAATTGGATTATTTGGTTATTTTGGTGTTGAGTTGTATCAGTTCTTTACGTATTTTCGATATTAACCAATGGGTATATCATTTGCAAACATCTTCCTCCATTAATAAAGGTGCTTTTTCTTTGTTGATGGTTCCCTTCACTGTGCAAATGTTTTTTATTTTAGTGTAGTCTCAAGTTTAATTTTCCTTTTGTTTCCCTTGCCTGATGAGACATATCTAGAAAAATGAATCTATGGCTGATGTCAAAGAAATTACTGCCTATGTTTTGTCCTAAGAATTTTGTAGTTTCAAGTCTCACGTTTAGGTCTTTAATCTATTTTGAGTTTAGTTGTGTGTATGGTGTAAGAAAGTGGTCTGGTTTCATTCTTTTGCATGATGCTGTCCGGTTTTCTCAACACCATTTGTTGAAGAGACAGTCTTTTTCCCATTGCATATTCTTGTGTCCTTTGTTGTAGATTAATTGACCATAAAAGTATGGGTTTATTTCTAGGTACTCTATTCTGTTCCATTGATATATGTGCCTACTTTATGCTGGTCCTGTACTGTTTTGATTACTACAGCTTACTATACCTTGAAATCTGGGATTGTCATACCTCCAGCTTTATTCTTCTTTTTCAAGATTGCTTTAGCTATTTATGGTCTTTCCTGGTACCAAACAAATTTTAGGATTATTAGTTCTAATAATAGAACTAGCATTTTCTGTGGGAAATGCTGTTGGTATTTGATAAAGATTACATTAAACCTATAGATAGATTTAGAAATATGTACATTTTAATACTAATTTCCCAATCCATGAGCATGGAATATCTTTCCATTTGTTTGTGTCATATTTAATTTCTTTCATCAAGTTTTATAGTTCTTGGAGTCAAGTTTTGTCACCTCCTTGGTCAAGTTTACTTATATGTATTTTATTATTTTTGGCGAAATTATAAATAGGATTGTTTTATTAATTTTTCCTGCTACTTCATTATTAATGTATAGAAATGCAACTGTTTTCTGTACTTTGATTTTGTATCCTGAAACATTACTGAACTCATTTATCAGTTCTAGTAGTTTTTTAAAAAATTTTTTTAATCTTTATTTATTTTTGAGAGAGACAGAGCATGAGCAGGGGAGGAAAAGAGAGAGGGAGACACAGAATCTGAAGCAGACTCCAAGCTCTGAGCTGTCAGCACAGAGCCCAATGTGGGGCTCAAACCCATGAACTGCGAGATCGTGATCCGAGCCAAAGTCAGATGCTCAACTGACCAAGCCACCCAGGCACCCCATCAGTTCTAGTAGTTTTTTGGTGGAATCTTTAGGGTTTTCTATGTATAGTATCATGTCATCTGAAAATAGTGACAGTTTTGCTTTTTTCTTACCAATTTGGATGCCATTTATTTCTTCTCCTTGTCTGATTGCTGTGGCTAGGACTTCTAGTACTATATTGAATAAAAGTTGTGATAGTGAACATCTTTGTCTTGTTCCTCATCTTAGAGGAAAAGCTGTCTGTTTTTCACCATTGGGTATGGTGTTAGCTGTGGTTTTCCACATATGGCCTTATTATATTGAGATATGTGCCCTCGAAGCCTAGTTTGTTGAGTTTTTATCATGACTGGATATTGTACTTTGCCAAAATAGATTTTGAAATCTATTTGAAAGGATGAAAATATTTGCATCTATTGAAATGTCATGTGGTTTTTATCCTTTCTCTTATTGATGTGATGATCATATTAATTGACTTGTTCAAATATTGAACCATCTTTGCATCCCTAGAATAAATCCCACTTGATCATGGTGAATGATTTTTTTAATGTACTGTTGGATTTGGTTTGCTAATATTTTGCTGAGAATTTTTGCATATATGTTTATCAGAGATATTGGCCTGTAGTTTTTTTTTTTTTTTTTAGTGTCTTTATCTTGCTTTGGTATCAGGGTAATGTTGGCCTCATAGAATAAATTTGGAAATGTTCCTTCTTTTTCCATTTTTTGGAATAGTTTAAGAAGAATAAGTATTACTTTTTCAAATGTTTGGTAGAATTCATTTGTGAAGCTATCTTGTCCTGGACTTTTTTTTGTTGTAGGGTTTTTTGTTTTGTTTTGTTTTTTTGTTATTTTTATTATTTTTGCTTTGTTTTATTTTTTATTATTTAAATTTCATTGCTAGGACTGGCCTGTTCAAATTTTCTATTTCTTCCCAATTCAGTTTTGGAAGGTTATAAGTTTCTAGGAATTCATCCATTTCTTCTAGGTTGTCCAATTGTTGACATATAATTTTTCATACTATTCTCTTAAAATCCTTTGTATTTCTGTGGTGTCAGTTGTTATTTTTCCTTCTTTATTTCTGATTTTATTTATTTGAGTCTTCACTCTTTTTTTTTCTTTGATGAGTCTGCCTAAAGTGTTATCAATTTTGTTGATGTTTTCAAATAGCCAGTTGCAGGCTTCAATGATCTATTCTATTGTTCATAAGTCTCTTTATTGACTTAGTTTTGTTGGATGTATGTTTCTAAGGATTTGTCCATTTCATCTAGATTATCCTATTAATTGACATATAAATGGTCATAGCATTCTTTTATAATCTTTTTTATTTTTGTAAAATGGTAGTAACATTCCTACTTTCATCCCTGATTTTAGTACTTTGAGTCTTTCTTTTGTTTTCAATCTAGGTAAACATTTGTCAATTTAGTTCATCTTTTCAAAGAACCAACTTTTGGTTTTGTTGACTTTGTCAATTGTTTTTGTATTCTCCATTTTATTTATCTCTACTCTAAGCTTTATTATTTCCTTCCTTCTGCTGGCTTTGAGTTAGTTTTTTCTTCTTTTTCTCATTTCTTAAGGTATAAAATCAGATTATTGATTTGAAATCTTTCTTTTTTTAATGTATGCATTACAGATATAAATTTCTCTCGTATTGCTTACTCTGCATTCCATAAGTTTTGGTATGCTGAGTTTCATTTTTATTTGTCTCAAGGTATTTTTAAATAAAGTTACCTGATCCTCCATGTTGAGTCTGTGATGAGCCCATCAAAGGAATTCTTCATTTCTGTGCCAGTACTTTTGATTTCAAGCATTTTCTTTTTATTTCTTTCTTAAAATTATTCTTGTAAGTTGTTATTACCACTGGTTATTACATGTTGTCTACTTTTTCTCATTAGAGCTCTTAATATATTAATCGTACTTATTTTATAATACTTATCTGATAATTCCAACATCTGTGAGTCCAGTTCTGATGATAGCTTTGTCCTTCAAAGTTTGTTTCTTCTTGAACTTTATAACTTTGTGTTGAAAGCAGGACATATTGTATAGAGTAATATGTACTGAGGCAAATAGGCTTTTAGTGTAAGGATTTACATTAATCTAGCTAAGAGTTGGTCTGTTTTAATATTAGTCGTAGCTAAGAGTTGGTCTGTTTTAATATTAGTCGCAGCTAAAGGCACAAGAGCTTCATGTTACTCTAGTGAGCTTACTTTTTCCTCCCTTCTCATCCTCATCCTCCTGCTCCTCATCTTCTCCCTCCTCTCCCTCTCCCTCTTCCCCATCCTTCTCCTCCTCTTCCCCCTCCCTGCTTCACCTTCTCCTACTCTTCCTCCATCTTCTTCTTCCCCTCCCCCCTCCTCCTCCTGCTTCTGCTTCCCTTTGTTCTGGTCCTTAGATGGAATCTTTATCTTGTAAATCTTCTGGCTGTGATTCACTGTTATTATTACTGGATGCTTATTAGTGTGTTGATAGGGTGAGTGGGTAGGGTGGGGGGGGAAGGGATGTTCCTTTACACCTAAGCTTCTAAGTATGTCTCAGTCCTTTGTGGGCTTGTGCTTTGGGGGTGGCGTTAGACCTTAAGAAGATTTAGTCTCTCTCCTACTGTTTCCAATCTGTTTTCTTGAAGTCCCTCTTCCAATTGACTGTCACTTACTTTACTTATTTACTTATTTATTCACACATGGGAAAGGAAGGTTGGAGAGGACTGGAGTGGGGTGGAGTTCTTTTCCTTCAGCTTGGAAAAGTTTCAGAATCGCCCTCTGGAGAAGTCCTTCCCATGTGAGGTAGACCTATTAGGGAGAATGGTCTGGAGGGTTTCATAGTAGCTACTTTTCCTCTCCCTCTGCCAGGCCTATGAGAAGATCTTTCTCTGTCCTCACCCTGAAAATGTTCCTAGAGGAAAAGGCTATGAAAGCATAGCCCCTTTTTACTGTCCAGCCTTCCAGCTTCTTACTCAGCCTGCAACAATTTGTCAAAATTACTTTTTATCTCTTCCTAACAGTTTTTGTCATTTCGTAGCTTCTGCTCCAGGTCTTGATTGCTATATTTCTCTGGATGCACCTGTTTCTCCATATTTCAAGGAAGTTGTTTGCTCTGTTCTCTGACAGGTCATGAATAGTCATTGACTTTCAATTTGTCCAGCTTTTTCTTATTGTAAGGATGGGGATGGCAGTTTTCAACACCTTACATGTAATAACAAAAAAACACCTTTCCCTTCCTAAATATGGGTGTGTGTGATATGTGTGTATCACCATGGAGCCCAGAGCATTAACATCAAGGCCTCAGGACAGCTGGACAGGGGGTGAGTACAGGAAACAGGATGTATTGTTCACTTTTTAAATGTATCTTTTCATTGTTAAGTTTCATTTTTATAGTTTTTAAGAGGACTTTAATACAGAAGACTTAGGAGAATAAAGAAGTGACCAAAGCATTGTTTTTTAACAGCAAAAATCAAAATAACTTGAATAGCCATCAACAGGAGAATATCTAAATTAATTGTTACCTATAGGAGATTGCTGTGGAATTGTTCAAGAGAGTGGAGAAACTGCCTGCTGCTGGCACCTGCTAAGAAGATGTCTGTGATGCACTGTGCAGTAAAAAAGATTAACATTCATGTGTGTTTATTTCATGGGCATAAAAAGGGTCTGAGGACATACCCAGTGTTCAAGAAGCTCCAGGAAGTGGAGGCTCAGCACTTTGCTTTGTTTGGATTGTTTGTAGTAAATGGGAATAAATTTTGTAATCAAAACAACAGAAGGATAAAAGAAGGAAAGAGACTTACTTTTTATTGTCTTCTCTTCTGTGTCTTTTGAGTTCTGTATCCTGCTTATTTATCCCCATTCCATAAAAAGTAAAATAAAATAAGAAACCAGGAAAGGTAAGAAGTATCCCCTGATGTAGTTCACAGGCTCTTCCTTAGCATGTGCTGGTCTTTACCTGTTTTCATCACCTCCCCCCTGTTCTCTGCCCTGCCCCCTGGTGTACTCCAGGTTACTCTGCTGTAGGTCCAGGCCACCACCACATTTAGGGCAGGCTTGGAGGCTGCCTGGCCTCCTCCCAGCACCTCCCATTTCCCCATGCAACCCTGGAAGACTGGATGTTTGAAAGGCATAGTTCACAGGCCCCAGGGTGAACCCCAGCTCTCTACTTGCCACTGTATGACCCTAGGTGAGTCAGACTCTGTGGAATATTTATGGGCTGCAACAATTAGACGTACTTCTCAGGATTTTACTTTATATGGGAGAAACAAGCTCCTATAACCTCTATAGCCATGTGAATGAGAGAGTAAAAAATGACCGGAATTCTGAAAATGCCTCATAGGCCTCTGCGACTACCAACACTGGGCTAGGCACTCAACCCAGGAGCTGGCCCTGCAGTTCGATCCTATGCTCTCCATGGATCACGTGGAGAACATCCTTGAGGCCTGCAGAACCCTGACAGGGGCACTGCCTGGACCCTTCTTGCAGGGGAGGGCAGCCTAAGGGGTGGAATGTGGAGAGAGATGGTCTTTGGCTTCCTCAGACCCTCTGGACACAAGAGAAAGGGAAGCGCCTCATCCATTCTCCCAGCAAGGTGCCTAACAGGCCACTGCTGGGACTTTCCCCAACATTGCTGAGAATGAGAATTTCTAGGGTGTCAGGATTGCTTAAGATGCTTCCCAGAGTGAGAGCCACTGGGTTGGGGGTTTCTCTCAGGAGGCAGGACCTGTTCCTTGTCTGTCCTGCCCTGCTGTGTGTCACTGTAGACTACCCTCACCATAACCTCTGGGTACTGGGTCTACTTTTGTCCTGTAATCCTGACCCTAGGCCCCTCCTGACTGTGCCTGAACCTCCTCAGTTCCTGCCTCTCCCAGCGCTCTTGGAGCTGGCTGGATTTGCCTCCATCACCACCAGTCACCACATCACATCAAGGAAATGTTCCATCAGAGCTTCTGCCAAGGTAAAACCTTAACTCTGCTGCTCTCCAGACACAAGACTCACATTTAATTAAAAAATCAGAAAACCACGAGCAACCTTTTGATAATTCATTATTTGAACAAGTAAATATGCACTGAGCACTTGCTCTGCTCAGGTGCAGTACAAAGTGATAAGGGCCATGACTGAATGAGATACTCAGCCTGCTTACAGGGGGACATGTGGCTGGCACCCAGACAGTGCTCAGACATCTGTGCCCTGAAAGAAGGGAGGAGTGAAGGCTTTGAAAGAGGTGTTTGCTGCAGGAGCTCGGCAAGAGAAGTTCTAGAGCCTCGTGAAGAGCTGGGCCTTAGGAGTCAAAGTGTGGGATTCAAACCCCATCAACCCCCCACACTAGCTGTGTGCATCCATGGGCAAGTCACATCAGCACTCTGTGCCTTGGTCTCCATATCTGAAAAATGATGACAACAATTATATCCAGGTTGATGCAGGGATGAGATAAACTATTCCACATGTAACCTGTTCCCAGCACAGTTCAATAACACTAATCATTTGTGGAGGTCCTGAGAGGAAGCATCATGTGTGATTTCCCAGGAAGACTGGCCCTGTCTTTCCTCAGTGTCCAGGGTCTGGATAGGCCTGGTCAGCAGCCTATAGGAGCACACAGTAGGCTCCAGTAAGCAGTTGTTAATGAGGGCAGAGCATTTTCTATCCTGAAATGAAGCCTCAATCAGGAGAGGCCCCAGCCTGTGATCAGCTATCAGACTGCATCCCTATGGTTGGCATTTCTCCCCTATCCCCACTTAACCTATCCCTTTCTGATGACCTTTCCTCTAGAAACAGGTTCATATCTGTGGTGGCCATCCTTTACATCTCACTGCAGCATGTCAGGTGAGGTAGGATCTTATCACAGAGAACCTTGATGTGTGGTCTGTTGCTGTACCCAATATCCTGACACCTGCTCTTCCTGAAGATGTGGGCCACCTTTCACTCCAAGATTCTGGACAGTTGGTGTTGTGCATGTTGTTGTGGCTTTTGGGAAGATGAGAGTTGCAGCTTCATTCCAAGGTAAGTTTTCCTGAAGGGGGAGGCAAGGATGCTGACAGTGTGGAGGGATGAGAATGGCAGAGTTGCGAAGAATCAATCAACTTCTTCCCTAAGAATATTTTGCCACCCTTGGCTTCATTTAGAGAGTGAAAGTTTAGGGAAATTGTCGGGCTGATTTGTAATTGAGAACTCACCAACACCCACAGGATCTTCAGGGTTTGGCTAGCCCTGGCAAGGTTGCACAGTAACACATGGTGTCTGTTGATTCAAGGCTCTTACTGAGATGAGACCTGTCCTGCTTCTTACTCCCATGAGAAGTCCTTCAGGGCCCCAGCACATTGTGGCTGCTTGTCCTGGAGGTAGAGATCAGGCTTGTGTGGGGCCAGTGGGCATTCCTGAGCTCATCCGTGGCCCCCTATCCTGCCTGTATCCCATTCTCTGCATCCCACCCCTAAGCCTTGGATCACACATTTATTATTATTCTCAACCCCCTATGCAGATTTCATGGCTCCCTCTACCTCCCATTTACAGGATGTTCTGTTATCTTCCCATCAGTTTCAAGCCTGAGTTCCTCTCTATGACATGCTGTATAAGGAGAAGCCAGGTGTGGCCACTTCACAGCCAACTAGGTTTTGAGTCTTCATTTCTCTGTGGGGAAATCAGTGAGGCACACTTTGAGAGCAATGGCAGCTTTTCAGCTGTCCTTGGCCTTAGGCTACCTAGTATCTGGCCTGGCTGAGCTGGTGGGTTCAGGCATAGATGCCTCCATATTAAAATGCTCTGCTCCACTTGCTTGTGTCCTGCCACCTCCTACCCCCCAATAGTCCTTACATCAGGGACAAAGATGGAAAGTTGGGTCTTAAGTCCTCTTGAATGTGGCCACAAAGATGCAGTTCCTGGTGACTGGGGGTCCGTGCTACACGTGAGGCTCAAACATGGCTGGCTTAGGGCCCCTACTTCCAGCTGGTTTCAGGGGAGGCCCTTATGGTCCAGGAAGCTTTCTGGGACACTTGCAGAAGGGGTTCACTCGTGCTGGTTTTTGGAAGTGAAGTCCAGGATTCCTGGCAATTTGCCCTGGGGTCTCAGCTGGATAGCAGGGCCAAGAGGGGTTATAAGTCCAGCTGGCCCCTGTGTGCCCCTGCTCCACAGCCCTTGAGTTGAGCTACAGGGGCTGGTCCTCCACAGAGGCACGAGACTGGGCATCCATCCTGGTGTGCTCCACCCTGAGCTGGCTGAGGTCAAGAACATGGCCTGGGCACCTCTGGTCCTGTGAGCTGTGTAGTGGACTACCCAGGGAGGGCAGGCCACATGAAACTGCCACGCTAGGGAAGCTGTTAGGCTGTTTCTGCAGCAGAATTTCAGGGCCCCTGGTTTGAGGTTGCCTGCAGAGCCCACTGCTCATGTCCTGCCTTGGGGGCTGTTTAGTAGGGGGCTGGCAGTCTGGTTGGATCTGCAGGGCTGCAACCTGGGCCGCACAGCCTGTCAGGGTGGGCTCTACATCGAGGGTGCTTTCCCCAGGACCAGGCCTCCAAGAACCTCGGAAATACTCCAGATTCCCAGGTGGTCTGGGCTCCTGGGAGCTAGGCCAAAGGTTTGGGACTTTGTTTTTGCTGCAAGTGTCTGTTGTTGCAGAGGTTGCAGACCCCACAGGGGAGAACAGGCCTTCATAGCAGCCTTGTGTCCCTCCTTCCCCAGAGACCTGCACACACTCCAGAGATGTGTCCCTGGACAGAGAGCTAGTTACCCGCTCAGGCCCTGCTAGGACCTTGCTCTCTCCAGCAAGTAGGCCCTTGGTAAGCGAATGTGCCCACAGCTCCCGCCTGCTGGGTACTGAGCCCACAATGGTCCTACCTGCATCTGAAGCCCCAGGCCCCCTGCCCTCCAGCTTCACTGGACCTGGGCTCTTTTGCTCAGAGCCAGCTTCCAGTTTCTCTGTCTGTCCCCTGGGTGAGGTTGCAGTATCCCCAGGGGCTGAGGCAGGCGGGGTGCGGAGCTCAGGGCTACGGCGAAGCCAATTGATAATGCCCATGGTGATGGCAAGCTCAGTATCACAGAGCTTTAGCAGACACTCTTTGCCCTTCCAGGAGCTTTGCAAAAAGCTCTGGCTGAGCAGGTCTGGACCTGGTGTTGGGGCCAAGTTCTCCTCTGCCCCCACATGGAAGCTGCACATAGACAGTGGTGCTCCTAGTGCTGGCCCTGACAGACTCTCAGACACACACAGGTCATCATCCAGGCTTGGGCCAACAGGGCCCTCGCTGGGGTCATAGAAGAGCTCATAGAGGGCATCTCCACTGTAGCTATCCCGGGGGAAGGCAGCTGCAGGTGTGCCTGGGCTCGAAGCCTCCTTCTTATCCTCCTCGAGGCCAGGTGAGAAAGAGTCATAGTAGCCTTCATCACTTGTGGACACAGATTCTGGCTGTTCACTCTTGGGGGTACCTGTGTCTATGGAGCTGGCTTTGGAGCCACTGTGGGGGTCCCTGCAAGGACACAGGGGGAGCTCAGCAAGCCCAGCTGTATCCAGCCTGGGTCGGTCTGTATCTGTCCCCTGGGGACTCCCCAGCCATGGGCCCAGTAGGGTGCTATGCTGCTGTCTCACAGAGCGATTCACACTGTCCCAGAACTTGGCAAAGTCAGACATCTCATTTTGGGCGGGTGATGCCAGCTGTTCCATGCTGCCCTGGAAGGGGCCCCTAAGAACTTTGTTTTCAAGGGCCTGTGATACCTGAGTTGGGCTCTCCAGGCCCTCGTTCAGTTCCAGGGATGGCACGGAACTTTCATCTGCAAAGATCTCCCCACAGCCTGTGAGAGAGTCAAAGCTCTTGAGTGAGGCCACATCCTCACACAGGGCCCTACAGAGGTCAAAGGAAGAGTCGGGCAGGAGCTCGCTGTCAGATAGGTCTTGACATAGGCCATCTGGCCCCAGTCCTTCACCAAAGGGAAAGAAGCCTGTGTCTGTCTGCCCTCCAGCCTCTGATGGGCCTCCAGGCGAGGACAGGCTCTCCCTCTTGGTTGCCAGTGAGGCCAAGTTCTCAGTCTTGTTTCTGCGAATGTGGAATAGGTTCCGAAAGCACTTCTTAGGTCGTTTCAGGGAGATCCTCTTCCTTGGTATGCTCTTGGCCACAGCTGGCACAAAGGGCATCTGGGGCACAAAGTGGCGGTAGTCAATCATGCGCTGGCTGCTAGAGGGTCCTGGGAAACTCGCGCTGCCCACCAGGTGCCCTGTGGTGGCACTCACCCTGCCAGCCCCAGGCACACTGTCATGAGTCTTGCTCTTTCGTACCAGTTTGAAGGTGGCCCCACAGAAGGCTGTAGCCCCCACCTCGGGTTCTGGTTTCGCTCCCTTGTTGGGGCATCTGTCATATCCTTGAGCGTTGGGACTAACCTGTGGGGCTCTCTCACTGTAGGGCCGCTGTTGCCCTCCTGGTGAGTCTGACCAGGGACCTGCATCCTCCCTGACTGGAGCAGTGGCTGCTGGGTCTGGGGGTTTCTCATGGGAAATCTGCAGGCTGGATTTGATGAAGGTCTTTCCTCTCTTCAGCTCCATGCTGCCAGTGCCCCAGGCT
Source organism: Panthera tigris (assembly GCF_018350195.1). Taxonomy (NCBI): domain Eukaryota; kingdom Metazoa; phylum Chordata; class Mammalia; order Carnivora; family Felidae; genus Panthera; species Panthera tigris. The sequence continues at coordinate 107,293,138 of NC_056667.1, read as the reverse complement.
GCTGTGAAGGAAAACAGGAGGCACTTAGTATCCAAGATGGAGGCCTATGGTTCTAGAAGACCTCTGCCTGTCCCTATTTACATAGTTGCTTTGGAGCTGAACTCTGACATCTAAACTTGGATCCTTTCAGAGGTAAGAGAGAGGGAGATGGGATGGCCCCACCCAGACTCACTGCCCCAGGGCTGCTCATTGCTCCATAGACAACTGATCCCAGAGAAGTTAAGTCACATGCCTAAAGTCACATAGTAGGAGCCTAAATGAGGACAGACTGGGGTCTGATTCTATTGTGTCTGTGATCTCTCAACTCAACCAAGCATCATCTCAGAGTTTACCTGGCCAAGTCAGATTCCCATTTCTATGCCCAGGCACTCTACAAATAGCACCCATCCTCACGGGGGAAGTATCATCGCTCTTTCAAGTGGTGGAGGAAAGGATTCAACAAATAAGTTCCTGCCTTCATCTAAGAGACAAAACTCAAAGGGAAACCCAAGCCTGTATCCTGGGCTGGATGGAGTAGCTCATCAGTTGGAAGGGGAGACACATACACTGCCCTTCACAGCTATTGCATCTGTCTTAGGAGGTAAGACTTGGTCTACACAGAGACCATCAGCAAGGCACAGCTGAGTATCTAATGGTGCATGTTGAGCTTGAGCACTGAGAAGAGAGACAGCATCATGGTAGAAGGCAAAAGAGAGGAGGCAGGCATGAGGCCAGGATCAGACAGTTTAGATAGACACAACACATGATGGGCTGGAGAGTATCCAGGTATCACCTTCTATGCCCATCTTAACTGAGAGGCATTGATGCCTGGAATGCCATCTAGAGTGCCATCCAGATGAATGCCCAGTCTGAGTTCAATGGGAAAGGGTGTTGTGGTTGACTATTGATGTCTGTCCTGGTATGGGAGGGGGAAGCCACATAGGAGTTTTAACTTGACCATTTTTGCATTGCTAGGGAGTATGGCCTTACTCTGAGATCAATGAAGAGCTATAAAAGTCTTCTGAGTGAGTGGGTGGGTGTAAAAAGTGGCATAATGAATTTGGTGGTCTAAGACCATTTATCTGATATCTAAGTGGAGGACAGAATAAATTAGGAGAGAAGCTTTGAGCAGAGAAGATTCACAAAGGGCAACTAAAGTGGTCTGAGTATGTGGAGATAAGATCCAGATGGAAACTGCAGTCAAAGTCATGAAAAAGAGAGGTAAAGTTATAATGACCTTTCAAAGGCAGAAATGCTAGGATTTGGCAGCTGAATAAAGAGAGAAAAGTCATCAACAATGAGGAAACAGTAAATACTGATCCAGACAAAGAAAAGTGGGAAACGGTAAGGAAGTGGGAGTGGAGTGAAGGTGAGGAAGGGGCCTGTGCTAAGAGCTGGTTTGAAAAAGGGAAGCAAGGCTCTAGTTTTAAACATGTGGCCTTTGGGGTGAGCTTGGAGACCCCCAAGACCAGACCAAAAGAAGGTGATGCCCAAGGGCACCTGCAAACTTCCCCAGACTCTCCCTTGCTGTGTCTTCACAGGTACCCAGCTCACAGCTCAGTCTGTCCCAGCAGCTGGGAGTGGTGAGTGACCTGTGGGTCAGTCCTGTCAGTCTGGTGAGGGAAAGACTAGAAGAGAGAGTTTGGGGATGGTTTCTTTGACTTTCTTTTTTTTTTCTTCTTAAAACAACTTTGTTAAATGTTTATTTTTGAGACAGAGAGAGAAAGAGAGAGAGCAGGAGAGGGGCAGAGAGAGAGGGAGACACAGAATCTGAGCAGACTCCAGACTCTGAGTTGTCATCACATGGCATGTGACATGGGTGTTGAACCCACCAACTGTGAGATCATGACCTGAGCCAAAGTCAGCAGCTTAACCAACTGAGCCCCCCAGGTGCCCCTCTTTGGCTTTTCATAAGGACTTCTCCATAGGGAGCATCTGAATTCACTCCCCACCCCCGCCCCTGGTGCACAGCCTGTGAGGGACGCACACCACAGGTGTGAAGGCAAGTGGCTCTGTCAGCCTGCTTGCCTTTCAGACCCACTTCCTAGGAAGCTTTACAGCTACCTTCAGAAAGCTGCTTGACAGTTATGAGCTGACCAGGGTCAGCTTCGGAGTCTCTCAAATGCTTAGACATGAAGACCTGGAGGTGAACAGAGGGGCTGCCTCACAGCCCAGGTGACAACATTAAAGCTGAAGATGAGAAGTGGTGACAAAGCTGCCACTGCAGGGGCTCACAGGGACAAGCTGATTGGCCTCAACCCTACTCCCACTCATGGGCAGCACTTCCTCCCCTACAGGGGGACACTTGGGACTTTTGGCTGGAAGATAGGAGAAAGTGCTATGCCAGGGAAAACCACAGAACCTGGACTTGGCTCTGGCAGCAGCTCAGCTCTTGGTGACAGCATCCTGGACAGTGGGACAGTGCTTCAAGTTACCTTTCTGCCTCCTATGAGGTGTCATGCGCCCAAGCCTTTCCTACCCTATACCTGCAAATCCCATTATCACTCACCACAGTCCTCTGTGGCTGAGACAAGTCCTTCCTTAGCTCTGATGAATTTTCTTTACACAGCATAGTGGTTAATATTTGGACTCTGGAGTTGGAGAACGCAGATTTGAGTCATGGTTGCATCTACCTAACCAGGTGAGTTCTTCACCTATAACCATATAAGAGACATAACTTCCATTTTACAAAGGAGAGAGAATAAGGTCGAAAAAAGTCAGTCAACTGGCCCAGGTCAGACATGTGGTAAGTGACAGAACTAAGATTTGAAACCAAGCCTGTCTGATTCTGGTCATGTGCTCTTAATCACGACAGACATTCTGTGAACCAAAAACCCAAACTCTTCTTCATGGGAAACTTAAAAATCAAATACTAAATGTGCTCTTATGAATTATTTTGAAAGCACAATGAAAATGGAGATTAAAAACAAAAGTGCAGCTTACACAAATTCAGAAAAATTATAATTGAAGGTCATATACTTTCTATGACAAGAAATTTTGGAGATATTTTATTATGAGATCTCTATTCTATGTTAGAAAAATATTTTTATTAACACACTTTTGGAAATAATTTCAAGTAAGCATGACAAAGATTACTTCACTGTGTGCAGAATTTGCAACTACAAGAACTAAGGTGGTTCATTTGATATCGATCTCTATCAATAAAACTGCTGATTTCTTATTTCTCAATTCAGTGAACTGATTTAAACTCATGAAGAACCAGAAATTTCACCACATTCTGAACTTGTAAAATAGCCTCTCAGAATAGCAGTCACTGCTAAAGATGCTTGTGTGACTTAGTGTCACTGATGTTGCCAAACCTATTTCTTGAGTTCATTTAATACTTTGGCACATTGATGGGACAATAAGGGGTAATGTCCAGAATAATGAATGAGAGACTTGCAAAACACTGGAGCAATCATGTGAAATCCAGTGTATGTTCAATCTGGTCACATTCCACATTAAAATAATTTATCAGAGCCTGACTCTCTGGAAATGTGAAGCCCATATGTGACATGGGTGGGAACACCCTGAGGGGTCAGAGGCCTCACTGTCCAACTGGAGACAAGCTGAGCAGTCTCCTTCCATGACAGTTCTCAGGGACAGAATGGAATTTATCTGGAAAGCCAGATGCTGGCACTGTCATTGCCTAAGGGCAGAGGCCAAATATGTCCAGGTTCCCAGCTGCAAAAATGTACACTCTGCTCTGTAACTCTCTGGCTAAAGACCCCTTAAGTGGATCCCAGCATGAAACCTGAGAAAGAATCCTCTACCACGTGCCACATCCCTCCCCAAAGGAAAAAGTAGGCCTGTCCCTTTCCTGGTTTGGTGCCTTCTTGTCTATAACACTCAGGGATCACTGGCTGCTCATTCTGGTGCTTGCTTGGTCTTGCAACTCCCCAGTGAGGTTGAAAACTTCTTTAAGATTCAGGACTCCAATGGTGGTCAACTGTGAGCTACTACTTATTTAAATGAAGTATTTATGTTTTTGAGACATCTTAGCTATATATTTACATCTAAGTTTCCTAAATGGAACACTGAGTCTAGTTTTTAATTCCATAATTTATGTACATCATTCTTTAAGACAGTTCTCAGTGACACCAAGACCCTGGACCGAGTTCTTCATCTCTAAAATGAACTTGCAAATTCCACGAGAACAAGAACCATACCATGTACTTTATTTAATCAACTCTGATTCACGGATGTGCTATTTTAACCAAGATCTAAAAGACAGCTGAAGACAACCAGGCAAAAGACGTGGGAAGCATATTTCAGGCAGAGGGAACATCCTGCAGAAAGGCCTTGAGGAGCAAAGGAGGAAGAATGTTTAAAACTCTGAAAGCAGGCCCAGGTGGCCAGAGCAGCCGGATGAAGGTGGGAAATGGGCAGGGCAGACTGTACTCTGCCTGAGATCACAGGGAGGGTCTTGGCTTTTATCCTATGCACCATGGAGAGCATATGCACCATGCTTTTATCCTATGCACCATGAGATCCAGCCATCAAGGGTGAGTAACATGGCTAATATTCAGTTTTTAGGGGTGCCTGGGTGGCTCAGTTGGTTAGGCATCCAACTTTGGCTCAGGTCATGATCTCTCAGTTTGTGGGCCCGAGCCCCGTTTTGGGCTCTGTGCTGACAGCTCAGAGCCTAGAGCCTGCTTCGGATTCTGTGTCTCCTCTCTCTGCCCCTCCCATGCTCATGCTCTGTCTCTTTCTGTCTCTCAGTAATAAATAAACATTAAAAAAATAAAAATTAAAAAAAGACAGATTAGGAGCCAGAGCAGGGTCTAGTTGAAAGTAGTGACAGAGACTGCTCATGTATGTAAACCTTTCCTCTCAGCACCTTACACAAAGTATGCACTTGCATATGGATTTATTACAAACTGAGCAAATGAAGTAATTCTAATGGCTGCTTTTCTACATGATAAATAACTTTAGCTCAACTGCCTACAATTTTTTTTTCCTTTGGGAAAGTAATTCTGTGCTCTTCTTTCTTTTTTTTTTTTAACATGAAAGTGATTGAGTGTTTCATGGATGAAAATAAAAATCGCTCAGGTACACATATGTAACAGAAGTGGTTGGAGATATAAACATTTTGACTAATAGTTTTGGCATTGCCATGCCTTCTCCGGCCCCGCCCCCAACACCCAGTAAAACCAGAAGCCTAGACATACAAAGAGGTGAATAGTGATTAGAAAGAAAAAGCCTCAGAGGGGAGCCTTGCCCAGGGACATCCAGGACATTGGGGCCAGGGTGAGAGACTATATATGGGGCCATAGTTTATCTCTGTAGAAGGTACCTGTCTAAGCCAAAACCTTCAGGATGGATGGAGTGAAGGCTATTGTGGGGAGAGAAAGCCTCGTGTTATGGGGTGGGTGTGGGTTGGGGAATGAAGCAGAAATAGAATCCGCAGTGAAAACATCACCAATTCACCCAACCCCCACGTCAGGGAGACAAAGGGCCCTTTAGGGAGCGAAGGTTCTGGCCCACCTCCTCTAAAGGGAGTCTCTAGGTGTTCCTGGGCTGCTCAACTGAAAGAAAATCGGTCTTGAATCTAATCTATTCTTTCCCAGCCCCTGCATCCGCGCGCAGTGGGTCTCTCCCCTCCCGTAGCCAGGCCTAAAAGGGTCTTCTCCCTCAGACTCCAGATTCCTCATCAGCCACGCAGGACACCGCAGGGTTGAGAGGGTGCAGACCCTGGTTCCTCCACTCAGCCCGTCCACTGCGCGAAATAACGCACAAAAATTCCCCCCAAATCTTTCCTCCAAGTCTACATCGGAGGGCCGTTAGCGACTTACCGCTGGTGGCCGGCCGGGAGTGTCGCAGTAAGCGTCCTTGGCAGGACCGGGAGCCACTCCCGAGCCGCTCACGGAGCTCAGCACCACGGTCAGCTCCCGGCGCCGCGCGTCCCCGCCAAGTGGGGGAGGAGGAGGGCCAGAGCCCGCCCGCAGCGGCTGGAGCGGCTGGGCGGCTGCGGCAGGAGGCGGGCAGGCGAGGGTTAAACTGCCGGAGAGCACTGGGGCGGGGGCGGAGCCGGGCCGGGAGCCAGCTCGCCAGAGAGGCAGGCGCCCCCAGCGAAGCAGTGGGCGAGATGAAGGGCTCTGGGCCTGGGTGGGGGATGCTCCCGGAGAACTGCAGCCTCCTTGTGCCGCCACCGCCTGGGCCCCGCTCGGTCTCGCTTTGTTAGTATTTCTCCCGGTCTCTGTCTCTGTGTGTCTGTCTCCCCGCAGCGCTGTGGTTTTACATCCTTCAGGCCTTGCTGCCAGGGCTGCCAGGATGTACAGACGCCCAATGGTCTCTCCTGGTCCGCGACTGCACGCCTGCGCGGCGGTCTGAAGCCCTTAGAGGAACAGGTGTGGGTGCACTAATCCCTGCAGCCGGTAGCGCCCAGGCAGATTTAATCCCAACGCTCTCGGAAGGGCTGGGCACACGGGGCCTAGTTAAAGATTCCTACTCAAGATTCCGAGCTGGCTTGGAAGAAGTGGCAGTCCAGTCTCGGATGCAGGGCTCGGTTTTACAGAACCTTTTTTACAGAGTGCCTTTCTTGTACCGAATTGTATTACTAATGGAACGCTTCCCTTACAAGTACTTACTGTGTGAAGTCAGCCGGTGCTTTGCCCTGCAGCAGTTTTGTGGGGAAGAGCAGAAATGTTGTGGGGACTCTCCCCTCTGAGCTCAGGACCAAGGACCTGATGGTGGGAAAGGAATAAAGTAAGGATTAAATAACTTCTGGATGGCTCTGGGAGCGGTGCCAGGACCATGGGGGAGGGTGTGTGGGGTGGAGAGGGGCGGGAGCGCACAGCTGGTGCTGGTGAAGCTGCCTATCCCTCAGGAGTGTGTAAGGGGGACAGAGATCCGGGTGGTGGTGATGGCTGATCCCACACAACAGGGGTGAGTGCAGGCAGTGAATGATGGAAGGAAGGACTCAGGGGTCGCCTAGTCCAGCCTTGGGTTGAGACCCAAAAGAGGTCAGGACTAGGGAAAATGACAAAGACCATGAGTTCCTTTCAGCCTGATGGCCTCCACCTCGTCCCCATGTCCAAAAACCCCCCTAGACACAGGGTGTGTCATGTTGGTGTGGGCTGTCTTTGGCATAACCCATCAACCTTCTTTATAGTCATCTTGAGATCATTTCACCCTAGAGTCAAGAGGCTTCTCACTGCTGTCCCCTCCTCCAGAGAGTGTCTGCCACCACCTTTGGATAAGTCCACCTAATTGCATTTCTTGCTGTTAAAGGACCTTTCTACCTAGTGACTGATGCAAGATGACCCCAGGTGTCCCCTCTCCCTGTGGTGTAGTCCTGACCTTTTCTGGCAGTTTCTGGCCATCAGACTTCCCTCAGTCAATTCTTCCCTGTTAGGTAGAAACAAAGGCTGGTCTATGTTTCATCGCCACATACACCCTGAATCAAGAGGAGGATTCCCACAGACTCCACAGTCCTCACTAGCTGAAGTTAACAAACGTTACTTTCTTCTGTTAGGATCTTCCATCTTCTGCATTACAAGGACTTTATATTTTTCTTAATTTTCTCCCGTTTTGAGGATAATTATGGGCTTAACTTCTTCCAGTGGGTGATAATTGCTCTTTTCCATCTGAACCTGTCACCCTTGGGCCAATGAGAGCTATTCTAAGCCATCTACTCTCATCCTTTCAGAGAATTTTAAAACATCCTTACTTTTAGGGGCAGGTGGGTGGCTTAGTCAGTTGAGTGTCCGACTTCAGCTCACATCATAATCTCACAGCTTGTGGGTTCAAACCCCACATCAGGCTCTGTGCTGACAGCTCAGAGCCTGAAGCCTGCTTTGGATTCTGTATCTGCCTCTCCTATGCTCATGCTCATGCTCTGTCTCTCTCTCTCAAGAATAAATGAACATTAGAAAAATTTTTTAAATAATATAAAATATACTTTTAGGTAACAAAACAAACCATGTGTATAATTTATAATATATAATTTTTTTCTTTCCCAAAGATATGGGATCAAGTCTTCTACAAGGATCCCCTGGAATGATCTTTCACAGGAAGATTTCCCAGTTCAGAAACTACTGATGATTTTTCTTTAATAGTGTCCTATTGTAAACTTCCTTTATGTAATTTTTATAACACACTTAGTTTTCTTATCAGACCTCACAACATTTTTGGGCCATGGCTGTAACTCTTTTCATCCCTGGCATGAGTCCTTAGGGTTCTCTGACCTTGCTCCCTGTCCTCTTGATTGGCCAGCGGGTCTCAGACCTTCTGGCCATAACCCTTGCTTTCTGAAAGACCCAAAAGATTTCAGTTGACTGAACACAAATACAATACGTAGGTGCTGATCTGTCAACTGCATTGGTCATGGTGCAAGAATCCAGGTTTGCAGCCTGAACTCAGTAGTTCCTTATGGATCCTACATCAGAGAAGACTGGGAAATGAGACAATGGGATCCTAGGAAGGCTGGCAGGGCTGGGACTGTCAACTTGGAGAAGAAATGCTTCAAGGGCCACAATTTGGAGTAGGTATCTGGGTGAGGAGGAGGAACTCTAGTACTCAGGCTAGTTCTCCTGCAGAAAGTTGTTCTCCCCAATCTCAAACAAACACACTCTTAATGAGGGAATTATACAATATTTGTCCTTTTGTGTCTGGTTTATTTCACTGAGCTTAAGGTTTTCAAGATTCATCCATGTTGTAATATGTATCAAAATTTCATTTCTTCTTAAGGCTGAATACATTGCTTTATCCATTCTTCCATTGATAGACATTTGAGTTGTTTCCACCTTCTGTCTATTGTGAAAAATGCTGCCATAAACATTGGTATATAAATATCTGTTCAAGTTTCAGCTTTCAGGTCTTTTGAGTATATTCCTGGAAGTGGAATTATTTGATCGTAATGGTAATTCTATGTTTAATTTTTTGAGGAACATTGTACTTTTTACTACATTCCTGCTAGCAATGCCAAAGTTCTCCATTTCTCTACATCCTTACCAATACTTGCTATTTTCCATGATTTTGTTGTTTTTCAATTAATAGTCATCCTAATGAACATAAAGTAGTATCTCATCATGGCTTTGACTTGCATTTCCTTAATGATTAGTGATGGTAAGAAATCTTTCATGTGATTATCAGCCATTTGTATAAATTCTTTGGAGAACTGTCTGTTCAAGTATATTATATATATATACATATGTATATATTATATATATATATATATTATGGACTATATATATATTTATATATATATGTATTTAATGTTTATTCATTTTTGAGAGACAGAGATAGGGCGTGAGTTGGGAGGGGCAGAGAGAGAGGGAGATATAGAATCCAAAGCAGTCTCCAGGCTCTGAGCTGTCATTACAGAGCCCAACGCAGGGCTTGAACCCATGGACCATGAGATCATGACCTGAGCTGAAGTCAGACGCTCAACCAACTGAGCCACCCAGGCGCCCCTGGACCTTATATTTTAAGGAAACCACTCATTTTTGAGATCAGTAGCAAGTATTTTGTCACAACTTTTGATTTGTCTTTTGACTTTACTTATGGTATTTTTCCCTTCTGTAGAGTTTTATAGCTTTAGATAAGTAAATCAATTAATATTTCCTTGTAACACTTCTGTGTTCTATATCCCATTTAAGAAGGCTTTCTACTGCCTTTGATGGCTTTATTTTTATATTCAAATATTTCTTTCATGTGAGATTGTTTTTAAAGCTAGATGGCCTCCTAGGTGTCCTAAAATAATTGAATAATTCATCATTTCTCACTGATATAGAATGATGCCTTTACTATCTATCTGTTATCTATCTATCATCTATCTATCTAGCATCCATTTACCATCTATATTATCTTATCATATTATTTTATCTTATCTAGGATTGGGAACAAAGGGAAGTGATTGGGGTTACCAGACCTAGAAGCTCAGTGAAGAAGTTTTGTGTCACTGAAACTCAGACTCTCAGAGGAAGAGGTGCTGTCTCTCTGGTGATACTTCTGAGGGACACAAAGAGAGAGAATCCAAAAGGGTGGAAACTGGAACCAATTGTTACTGCTGAGGTAAAGGGCTATTATTGAGGTGATGCAGACAAGGACAGGGAGCAAAACTGGAAGGGTCAGTATTTTATTCCTCCTTGTGCCCTCCATTCTCTCTCTAGGACCCTTTTGGACAGAGTTTAACAAGAGACGAGCGGGCAAAGGAGAGTGTGGCTTGAGAGCCCAGCTCCAGCATCACAAAGATAAGTATAAAGGGTGGGAATTTTTGCAGGGGGACAATAGCTTACTAACCTGCATGCCATATGTTTTAGAACTATTTCTGGACTTTCTATTTTGTTCTGTTCTTCTGACAGTTCATGTGCTAGTACCACATTGTTTTATGTCTCTGCTATGACTAATGCCCACTCAGTCTTCTTTTTCAGAATATTCCCCGTTCCTTTATCTTTGTTCACTATTTCTTTTTCCCAAAGCAACATTGCTGTAAGTATGGATTGGTATAATGTTAAACCTATCAATTGGTAGAAATAATTGTCCAGTGTATGATGTAGAATATTCAGGACAGGGCTTTCTATGAGTTCAAGACTTCTTTGTTGTTGCTTAAACTCATAATTTATAACACCCCCACTTTCTGGACCAAATTCTATATAAGTTCATGTTCTTAGTCACCAGCAACAGAACTGTCCTCTGACTGGTTCATCCAGAGAAAAGACTGCACTGAAAAATTTTGAGTAGGTTTCAGAATTTTCAACAGCCCTGCAGAACAAGAGATAGAGGCCATGTAGCCATAACCCAGCCCAAACCATAGTACCTCCTCTGCTCCTGGCAAGGTGAGGCTGTGGCTTTCACATTGACCACACAGCATGGACCTGGCTCTTCTGCTATCATCACTGGCTCCTGTTTCCATGTATGGGTTGGGGACATCCCACCAAACAAGCCCAAGTCATGCACCCACCACTGGCAGGACAAACTGTAAGGGAGGGGAAGCAGAATCTGGATGTTCTAACTTCCCAAAACATATCGAGAGAGTACAGAGCTCTCTCATCCAGGTGTCCACAGATGGCTTCCATTGAGCCTACAAATGAGAAATCTGTGTCCCATTGTCCAAGACTTCCCTGCCATTAATGGGAAAGTTAATATACATGCTCATCTCTGGGCCAGTAACAGCCAATTACAGTTGCCCTAGAAATGCTTGTTCTCTTGACCACATTCCTTACCCTCCCTAGGTCTTTACCTTCTCATATATAAAGGGAGGTAGAAAGGTGGGAGAGCTGAAGAAGGAAAGGCTGTAGGTCACGTATTTTATTAATTCTTTTGTTTAACACAGCATATGTTAAACAGTATGTATAAGTTCTATGCAATTTTAAATATAAGAAATGGAACAAATACTGTGGACCTGCTTATAAAATATATTAAACATAATTTAGAAAATCCCTGTTATCTCCAGTGACATCTTCCTCCTTCCCACATATAGTCTTTTTTCTGAATTTTGTGTTAATCACATTCTCTTTTATACTTTCCAAACATAAGCATGTATTGCTAAACTTCATGTTGTTTAATCTTCTCCATTTCCTTCTGCTTTATAGAAATGAAACTGGAAAATATGTATTCTTCTGTCACTTGCTTTTTCCAGCAACAATATCCTTATGAGATTCACCAATGTTAATGTGTACGCTCTTTGTTCACTTTTCAATGCTGTATGGTGTTCTGTTGTATGAATATTCCATAATGCATTTACCCATTCTTTTTTTCCTGGCCATTGGGGTCATTTACCATTTTTAGCTATAGTAGCAGTGCTGCTGTGAACACAAAATACCTGACAAATGTTTCTCTAGGGACTGTATCTTGAAATGTAATTCCTGGATTATAGAGTAGGGCATCTTCAACCTTGTTATTTTCCAAAATGGCTGTAAATTCCTATAGTAACCCTCCCTGTATCCTTGTCCCTTGCAATGTGATTTGGAGCTCCTCCCATCAGGAGGTAGAGTCTGTTGTTTCATCTCTTGACTGTGGGGTGGTGCTGTTCTTTATCCAATAGAATGTGTTGGAAGTAATGGTGTGCTTGTTCCAAGTCTCTGAGTACTTCCCCTCCCTTGAAACTTCCGCTGCCATGTGAACTGCCCAGGTTAATCTGTGGTAGATGTGACACTATGGGGAGCAGAGAAGAGCCATCCATAACCAAACCCACTGTATTATTTTCCTATTGCAGTTGTAACAAATTACCAAAACTTAGTTGTTAAAAATAATACAAATTTATTATCTTACAGTTCTGAAGATCAGAAGTCAAACATGGGTCTTACTAGACTAAAATTGAAGTGTCTTTTGGAGATCATAAGGGAGAATCTATTTTCTTTTCTTGTCTACCTTTTAGAAACCTCCCACATTCTGTGGAAGATGGCCCCTTCTCCATTTCAAAGCCAGCAGTATAGCATCTTCAAACAGTTCCCCCTCTCTGACTTGTGATTCCATCATCACATCTCCTGCTATCCTCCTGTTTCCTTACTTCTTTGTAAGAATCTTTGTGATTACATTGGGCCCAGGCAGATAATCCAGGACAATCCTCCCTTTTCAAGATTCCATCTGCAAAATCCTGATGAGACACAGCCATTGCTAACTGATAACATACATGTTTTATCTTCAGTTTCTTAATTTGGATACTAGATCATTAATTTTGAGACTTTTTCCTTTTGGATAGAGCATATATGATTATGTATTGTCCTCTAAATTCTGCTGACATGTCAAAATTTTTGATATTTAATATTTTATTGTTATTCAATTCTAAACATTTTCTAAGTTCCAATATTAATGAACTGGTTTTTGGTCCATGAGTTGCTTAGATCATGGCTTTTAAATTTCCAAGCATACAGCAAAGGAAACAACCAACAAAACTAAAAGGCAACCAAAGGAATGGGAAAAGATATTTGCAAATGACACATCGGACAAAGGGCTAGTATCCAAAATTTATAAAGAGCTCACCAAACTCCACACCCGAAAAACAAATAACCCAGTGAAGAAATGGGCAGAAAACATGAATAGACACTTCTCTAAAGAAGACATCCGGATGGCCAACAGGCACATGAAAAGATGCTCAACGTCGCTCCTCATCAGGGAAATACAAATCAAAACCATACTCAGATACCACCTCACGCCAGTCAGAGTGGCCAAAATGAACAAATCAGGAGACTATAGATGCTGGAGAGGATGTGGAGAGACGGGAACCCTCTTGCACTGTTGGTGGGAATGCAAATTGGTGCAGCCACTCTGGAAAACAGTGTAGAGGTTCCTCAAAAAATTAAAAATAGACCTACCCTATGACCCAGCAATAGCACTGCTAGGAATTTACCCAAGGGATACAGGAGTACTGATGCATAGGGGCACTTGTACCCCAATGTTTATAGCAGCACTTTCAACAATAGCCAAATTATGGAAAGAGCCTAAATGTCCATCAACCGATGAATGGATAAAGAAATTGTGGTTTATATACACAATGGAGTACTATGTGGCAATGAGAAAGAATGAAATATGGCCCTTTGTAGCAACATGGATGGAACTGGAGAGTGTGATGCTAAGTGAAATAAGCCATACAGAGAAAGAGAGATACCATATGGTTTCACTCTTATGTGGATCCTGAGAAACGTAACAGAAACCCATGGGGGAGGGGAAGGAAAAAAAAAGAGGTTAGAGTGGAAGAGAGCCAAAGCATAAGAGACTCTTAAAAACAGAACAAACTTTCTCACACCATTCACAAAAATAAACTCAAAATGGATAAAGGACCTGAATGTGAGACAGGAAACCATCAAAACCTTAGAGGAGAAAGCAGGAAAAGACCTCTCTGACCTCAGCCGTAGCAATCTCTTACTTGACACATCCCCAAAAGCAAGGGAATTAAAAGCAAAAATGAATTACTGGGACCTTATGAAGATAAAAAGCTTCTGCACAGCAAAGGAAACAACCAACAAAACTAAAAGGCAACCAACGGAATGGGAAAAGATATTTGCAAATGACACATCGGACAAAGGGCTAGTATCCAAAATTTATAAAAGAGCTCACCAAACTCCACACCCGAAAAACAAATAACCCAGTGAAGAAATGGGCAGAAAACATGAATAGACACTTCTCTAAAGAAGACATCCGGATGGCCAACAGGCACATGAAAAGATGTTCAACGTCGCTCCTTATCAGGGAAATACAAATCAAAACCACACTCAGATATCACCTCACTCCAGTCAAAGTGGCCAAAATGAACAAATCAGGAGACTATAGATGCTGGAGAGGATGTGGAGAGACGGGAACCCTCTTGCACTGTTGGTGGGAATGCAAATTGGTGCAGCCGCTCTGGAAAGCAGTGTGGAGGTTCCTCAGAAAATTAAAAATAGACCTACCCTATGACCCAGCAGTAGCACTGCTAGGAATTTTTCCAAGGGATACAAGAGTACTGATGCATAGGGGCACTTGTACCCCAATGTTTATAGCAGCACTCTCAACAATAGCCAAATTATGGAAAGAGCCTAAATGTCCATCAACTGATGAATGGATAAAGAAATTGTGGTTTATATACACAATGGAATAAAAGGCAACCATCCCTTTTGGGATGAGCACTGGGTGTTGTATGGAAACCAATTTGACAATAAACTTCATATATTGAAAAAAAAATAAATTTCCAAGCATATTTTAATTATCTTTTTCATATTTATTTCTAACTTAATTGCACTGGACTCAGAAGATGTGGTCTGCACAAGAATTTCAATTATTTGAAATTTACTTAGAGTTGCTTTGTGGGTAGCATGTGGTCAATTTTCTTAATAATTTCAGATGTTTAGATATCCTATATATTCTCCAATTGTTGAGTGTCATATTTTAAATTTGTCCATTGGGTCAAGCTTGTCAATTGTGTTGTTCAAAATTCAATATCCTTGTTTATTTTGCCTGCTTGATCTACCAATTAAGGAGAAATGATCCCCAAATTCTTTATGAGGGTTGATTTATTCATTTCTCCTCATGACTTTATCAATTTTGCTCTGTTATTCAGTGTTATTCTGTGTTAGTTTTTTGTCCTGATAAACTGGGCCTCATATCATTATGCAATGAGCTTTTTTAGTAATGCTTTTCTTGCTTGAAAGTCTACTTTCTGTCTTCTGTTAGCTTACATTTAATGAGCATTTGCTTTCTGTATCTTTTTCTATTCTTTTTACTTCCAGCAGTTCTCTGCTATTTATTTAGAGCTATCTTTTATAAATGACATATATCTGATTTAAAAGAAAACTGACAATATTGTCTACCCATCATCAAATTTTAGTCAATTTAAATGTATTGTTTTCGTACATTTAAACTAGTTGTTTGGATTCTATCATATTATTTTATGCTATTTTTCCTGACTTTTCTATATAGTTTTTCCTTTCTTGCTTTATTTTGGATGATTTCAGTTTTCTCTTACTCATTGTATTTGTTCCATAGATTTTTTAGAAAGCTTTCCTCTTTTTGCCTACTCTGTTAGTGGTTACCTTGGGTATTTTAACATACTTGCTTAACAAAGTCTTAGATTAATATTTCTACCCTCGTCCTGAAGACTGCTAGAACTTTAGAATGATTTGTGTGCAATTATACCATCCCATTCATATGATATTTTTGTATGATACTTTTTTTAACCCCCTAATTAGACATTTTTATTTCTTTCATACAGCCAACCAGACCATGACTGTTCAGATTTATGCACATAGATTTCAATGTTTATTCCTCACCATTTTTTTCATGCACCTCAAATCATCCATGTGGAATAATTTTCCATCTGCCAGAAATATATCCTTTAAAATTTCTTTAATGTGCACTGTTAAGAATAATGTCTTTTGGATTTTGTGTTCTATAATGATTTTTATTTTGCTTTCTGAAAAGATTGTTTTCCCATGTGTAGAATTCCAGATCAACAGTTATTTCTCTCATTACATCAGACTTTTGCTGTTTTTGTCAGAAGTCAGCTGTCTTTTAAATTGTTATTCTTTTGTCTCTTATCTCTACCTGCTTAAATAGCTTTTCTTTGTATTCAGTTTCCTGCAGTTTCACATGATGTGCTTCAGGTGGATTATTTGTCATTTGTAGTATTTGTAACTAGTTAAGAGTTCTTGGGTCTGAGGTTTGATATCTTTCAAACATCTGAAAAATTATCAGATATTATCTCTTTAAGTATTTTCCTTTCCACGTTGTCTCTATTGTATTCTTAGATGTCAGTCTTTTCTATTCTAAATACAATGTCTCTTAATCTCTCATTTATATTTTTTTATTTCTTTGTCACTCTAGGCTGAATTTTAGATCATTTATTTAAACCTATCTTCCAGGTTTCAAAATATCTCTTAAGTTGTGTCTAATATACTTTTTTTTGTATTGCATAAAATATTTATTAACATAACTTCGGAGAGTTCAAAATTAGCTGTGATGAAGAATCTGCTGCATACTATACTTTTTAACCCATTTTAAATATAACCCATCTTTTCCAATTCTAATTATTATGTATATATTTTTATTTCTAGAAGTTCTATTTAATTTTTTCCCTAATCTTCTCAGTTATTGTAAAAATGTATTGCTCTTTATTCATATGCCCATGTCATTTTTCATGTCTTAAAACATATTGAGGGGTACCTGGCTGCCTCAGTGAGTAGAACGTGTGACTCTTGGTCTCAGGGCCATGAGTTCAAGCCCCACACTGGGCATGGAGCCTACTTAAAAACAAACAAACATTGAACATTTTTGTATTAGCCAAGTGTCTGATAGTTCAAGGAGCTGGATGGAGTATACTGCTGCTATCTTTTTTCTTCTCACTTTCTTTCATGGTGCCTTATTCTTTTGTGTGATTTTGTGAGTTTTGACCAAATGCAATTCATTTTCTTTGGCATTCTTTTACCAGGGAAATTCTTTGAAGCATGAGCTGAAGCTCTAGTCCTGCAGAAGAGCCACATCAACCACAGTATGAGGTTTGTTGACCACAAAAATAATTTGAAACCTAGTTCTAGTCCTGTCTGAAGGGTAGCTTCTATTTAAGAATTCTTGAGGAATTTTCTTCCTCTTCTGCAGAGCACCAATATCAAGACAGTAAAGTCCTTGCTGTTTGTTAGTTGTCATATATCCTTGTTCTGAGACTATAATCGTTTGGGGTTCCAGCTTTATAGATGTCTTCATGACACTCCCTGGTATAGATGGGTCCTAGGTTTGCTCTCCTCCCTCCCACATCCTGAGAAGCTACCCAAATGGAGGTTCCTGGTCCCAGATTCAGCAAATCTGCTTGCTTACTTTTCAGGTTCAGATTACTTTCAGTAATCTTTTGGCTTCTGTGTGTTTGTCAGCAGCATGCTTTGTCAGTGGCCTTGGAGGGTATGGGGGAAACCATTGGAAAGGCACAAATCTGGCCTCAGCTTCACTTTGATCAGAGCTCTGCTGAGTCATTTTACTTGCTTCAATTTTCAGGTAGGGCTTCAGTGAGAAGTTAGCTTTCTCTACTTAAAAACTTTTGAAATGTTGAATGCTGAGGTCATCTTAAAGGTCCTGTTGCACAAGTATATTACAGTTCTCTGGAGTTGATGATAATTGAACGCTGATGCATCCAACATATACTTTTTAACCTCAGCTTGCCAAACTGTGAAATTTGTAGCTCTTAAAAATGGTGAAGATGTCACTGTGCCTCCTGGAGGAGAAGTGGCCCCCGACCATCCCCAACAGCTACCAGTAGTGGAGTGTATACAGGTATGGGACCATGGCACGAGGAGCATCATAAGCACCTCGCTGTTGGCTACCATGAGCCACACATGAGTTTTGGCATCAATGTGGTTGTACTTGGTTAGCATGATATCCAGGCAAAACACCATAACAGGGCTAATGTACAGTATGAGTAGCACTGTATGGATGAGCAGGGTGCCCATGGCCCAGGAATAGCCCTGGACCCAGATGCCTGAAGTCCTGGTCTCTGCATAGATCCTCCAGAAGCAGTAGGTGATGAGACCTGTGCATAGAAAGTGAATGCATAAAATGTAGGTGTGGGTAATAGTGACCAAGGGGCCACAGCCTGGCTCATTGCACAGGGTCAGCTGCAGGATGCATAAGGCCCCTTGTTTCTCTAAACTGGCATCTTGCTGCTTGCTAAGCCAAATGACACATGTAGGGAAGAATTAGGCCAGCAGCCAGATGAGGGCCACCACTTTCTGGACAGCCTCACAGGACATGAAGAAGAAGTAGCACAGAGGATAAGCAACTGCCAGGTAGGTGTGCAGCATGGTGGCCATGAAAGACAGGATGGTGCTGGTGTAGGTAGCAAAGACAACATCTGTGAGAACACCACAGGTGATGTGGCACAGAGTCCGGCCACCCAGGTTGCTGGATGAGATAAGCATGTAGAACACAAGGTAGGCCAGATCTGAAAGCAGGATGTTAGCCAGCAGTAGGTAGTGGAGCTCTTGCCACAGCTTCTGGCTCTTCAGGATGGTTGCCAGCAGCAGGAGGCTCAGAGTCAGTGTGGCTGCAGCCAGCAGGCTTGAGGGAAGGAATAGCCAACACAGCACGGAGACAGGTACCCTGAGGTCCCCAAGGTTTAGGAGGTGTTGCTGGCTAACGTGGCATGCTGATGAGCTGGTCAGAGGCTGGCCAGCCTGTTGTGTCCAGGGGGAAGGGTGCCAACTGAACCCCAGGCTTCCTGGCAGGAATGGCAGGCTTTCTCACAGGTGGTTGGTTCTGTACCCGCCCAAGGTATAAATCTCCCCTGCAGGATCCTCATGGTACTACTCCTCTGCAAAAATGTTGAGCTTGAGCAGGTCTTAGGGATGACTGTTTAACAAAAATAAAACAACAAAGCAAAATTCTGCTCATACAGGGCTTCCTACATTCATGCATAGCTGTCAGCTGTCCTGGCTGCATGTGTGTGGGCACATCTAAATGGATCAGCCTATTGCCATGATTCACTGGTCACTGATCTCTGATCTCTTGAGAAGTGTCCCCCATTTTGATGTCCCCCAAACCTGTCTGGTTGGCTAGCAGGGAGTGTGCAATGAATGCTCACCACATTGGATTGAATTCAGTGGTCATAGTCAGGCAGTCCTATCTGAAGGGAAGGAGCAGCCATCTGGGAGCTAGGATTTCTGGACTGTGGAACAGGCCTAGCTTCTGTCTGAGGCTGCACATGACAGGGTCTCAGGAAGTGGTACCAGGCTAGAGGGGCCTGGGTATGCTCACATAGGTGACCCTATGTGTGAATGTGTGTGTGTCCCACAACCTTTCTACACAGGACGCCACATGGGAGACCATTCAGCTGCCCTCTTGTGGTGTCCCTGTGTGGCAAGACAGATACCCCACTTGGCAGAGGCTGCACAGATGCTAGAGGAAAGGGGCGGAAGGCAGGAGAGAGAAGAGGATGGGAGGCTCACAAGCAGCTGGGACATTACAGGTTATCCAGAAATGTATAGACGGTTATGTGCACTTGGTTGGGGCCCACAGTGGGGTGGCCTGGGAAAGAACAAGGCATGCTCCAGTTCAGGTAAGCAGGCTTTCTGTTATTGATATCCTGGCTTTGAAACCTTAGGAAGCTTTGCTCATCTCTCTACATTTGTTTCCTTATCTGTGAAATGTGAGTTCTTCCTATGCAGACCTCATGGAAATGCTGCAAAAACCTAGAGGTTACATACTTAGTGCAATGTGTAGCCTGGGGTAAATGCTCAATACCAGAACACTAGCCCTTACCTTACCACACTCTCCAGAGGCTTGGGTCCTCTCTGCTCCACAGACTCCCTTGCCCTCACTGCAGAAGGAGTGCACTAAATGCTTCATGCCCCTAGGACCCCCGCCCCATGCTGCCTGTGCCACACTCCTCCAGCTCCTCTCTGGCCCCACACCAGGCCCCAGATTGACACCATACTGAGCCCAAGGAAGGAGCTGCTACAGAGCTGTTGACTTCCTGAGCACAGGCGGGATGTTCTTAGGATTAGAGGGAGACAAAAATTTCAGACATTCAGCCACAAGAAGCCCAGCCTCACATCATGAATGTCACTTGGAACATATTCAGCAAGTGACACACCAGAGTCCTGCCTCATCCCTCAGCTAAGGGCCCTCTGACCACACAGGCATTTGCTTTCTGCCTCCCTTCTCTTTCTCAGCAGTGTCATAAGCTGAAGACTTCAGAGGAAATCTGGTTTTGTCTCTTATGATTAACTGTAGCCTTGGCTGAATTACTTTGCCCCTCTGGGTCTCCATGACCCCACTGGGGGCCCATGATGACAATACACCTGTCCTGGAGGCCTGCATCCAATCACACAGGTGCTGACAGTCACTGCCAAGTAGCTTCTTTCCTAAGAGTGCCCCATGGACAGAGCCTTGCCATAGAACATATCTGGGGTACAGGTAAGGAGAGACCCCCACTTAACTCCCACTCAATCCAGGGACCATGCCTTTCTTGAGGGTTTGTTACAGTATTTGAGGAGGAGCAGCAACAACTTCATCCTGAAGGTAGACTATGGTAAAAACTCTAAGGGTTGTTCTGACAAAGTACATCTCCCTCCTCCAGAAAATTTGCAATGCCAGAAAGCTAACCCTGCCTCCCTATCTCCTCTGCCAGGGCCTGTGCTCCCCAGGGTGTCACCCCTCAGACCTTAAGTGGCCCCAGGTCTGGGGAGGGAACAGAGCCCTGCCCTGCAGGTGTACTCTGAGGCCTGTATGCCTAGAGCTGGGCTGGAGGTAAGGCTGCCCCCTGCTGTCGGCCTTACAGATACCCTTGCCAGTCCCTGGCTGTCAGTCTTGCCCTCCGCAGGTGCTTGTCTTAGAATACAGATTCCCTGGGAGAGGGAAACCATTAAATGACAACCCTTCAGTAAAAATGTAACTGAAGGCTCAATCCTTCTGATAGCTGGTGACAGGCAACAGCTCCAGGGAAATGGAAAGTTAGTAACTCCCATGATGAATGAGCTGGTAAGTGTAATAAGGAGCCTGCCTTACTGTTGAAAATCATGCACCACCCAGATTGCCCTTTCTGGAAAAATCCAGACTAGCATGGATGTGGGGTCTCTGGTATCAGCCTTTCTCGAAGGTCAGTATGTGCTGACTGCTGTAGGGATGACGTAGCACTGCCCCTTCCTGGTTAGTGACATCACCACCTTTAAATGCTCTATTCCCCTCCATTCTCTGATCTCAGTATGGGTCAGAACATGCCTGTCTGTACACGTTGTGGGTGCTATAGGAGACCACATACTGATACAGAGAAAATGAGCAGTACAGGTTAGCAAATCTACATGTCACTTTGGAAATAAAATCTTCACCATGTGTGTCATTTCAAAAGCCTCTGGCTCCTGGGACTGCCCTTGTCCAGGGACCAGACAGAAGGCACCATCCAGGAAGCTGGAGATAAGCTGAAACTATGGAAAAGCTTGATGCAAACAAATTCAAACTGCCAAGTGGACAGGCCCTCAAGTCCTGCCCCCCAAGGGAGAGAGAAACTAAGTGACTGCACACAGCCTCACTGTGGGGCATCTACTGCATGCAAGCGCCAGCACATGACATCATGGGAACACTACACTGAATCAGCAAGACAGCTTCTAGGTGGGAAACTGAGACCAAAGGAGGTTAAGTGCCTTGCCATTGTGGGAAGGCTCAGGATGAGTACAAGCTGCCCTTCCCAAGACATGCAGAGTATTCATTGCTGCATCCCCCAGAGTTGGCAGCAGAACAGGAATTACTCACTGTAGTGTTAGCATGAAGCTCAGGTGTGTCAGGGTGTGGGCAGTTGAAGTGGCAGAAGTAGCCCCAAGCAGAACCTCTACCTCACATAGCTGTTCCCATAGGCAGCAAGCAGCCAGGACTCTCAAGTTGAAGGGAATGATCTAAACAAGAGCTCTTGGGCTCCTAGCAGCCCTATGTCCCTCAGCAATAGGCAGTGTCACCTGATTGGGCTGCAGGAATGAGGCCCTCATCATCATATGCCTAGCTACTTGCCTCTGTGTCAGGGAGAAACAAAGGAAACTGACAGTGTACCTACTGGGTGCCAGGTAATTTTATACACATTGTTTCACCTTTGGGATTCTTTTTGAGGGTGAGGAAATTGAGGCAGTTGTGAGATGAAGGCATTTTCTCAAAGGCATCCAGAAAATAGATGGCAGAGCTCTGGTGTGTCTCACTCCACATCATGTGTTGTTTCCATCCTTGCTCCATCAGTGTCCAGGACAGTCCTCCTGTCTCTACCGTCCTAGCAGGTATTGGTGCTGGACTCTTCACCACCATCACCATTTCCATCAGCATCTCAGTCAACACATCTTTTTTTTAAATTTTTTAGATTATATTTTTGTTTTTTTGAGTATAGTTGACACACAGTGTTAAATTAGTTTCAGGTGTGCAACCTAGTGATTCAACAAGTCTATATGTCATGCTGTGCTCCCCACAAATGTCACCACACAGCGCTGTTACAACACCTTTGACTATATTCTCTGTGGAAGCCTGTACCTCCCCTCACCTGTTTTGCACATTCCTCCACCCCCATCCCCTCTGGCAACCATCAGTTTGTTCTCTGTATTTATAGGTCTGGTTCTTTCTGTTTATTTGTTTATTCATTTTCAATCTACATATCTTCATCATCACCATTATTATCACCATTTCAGCATCACTGTCACCATCACATCGGTCTTATCCTTATTTCATCCCTGTTATCACTGTCCTCATCATCACATGATCATCACCATCATCACTGTCACCATAATCTTCCTCAACAGTCTTACCATAACAGGATCACTAGCATAGCATCAACATGTTGCTCCTATTTTAAATAAAACTCTTCTCATTGCTCTTAAGATAACGACTAAGGTCTTTGCCCTAATACATGAGACCAAGTGCAGCCCATCCCTTGCCCCTCCCTCCATCTTCAGTCTGTGCTCCAGCTCACTTCCCTCCTTTCCATTCCTTAAAGAACATGTGACTCTTGCTGCCTGGAAACATTGTTACCCCCCTTCCTTATCAGCCAGTTATCAGTTTGAAGGAATTTTTTGGCAAATGTCTCCTACCTGCTGGAATGGATCACAGCTATCTTCTTTATACTCATATATTTCCACCCCTGCTTTTTTTTTTTCTATATACAACAATTTGTTTTAGTGTTTCCTTGTGTGAGTCACATCTAACTTTGTTATCAGAATCAGATCCATAGAGGCTGTCCTGCTCACTAGCAGACCCTCAGTGCCTGTCACACAGAGAGGTCATGTAAATGCTAGGCTGAGGCTTAAAGTGGCTTGACCTGAAGGCCGGTTGCTGAGACAAGGAAAAGAGATGGGGTAGAAGTTCCAAATGAGGGACTCAGCTTGAGCAGAGCCAGGAAGATGAAGGACCCAACACTGCCAGGGCACTGCCTGTGGGCCACATGGGCTGTGGCAAGAAGGAGGAGGGGGGAAGCAATGAACACTGCAGAGCAACAAGACAAAACTTACCTACTATGAGGACAGAGCTGACATCCAGATGGACAATGGACTGGAGGAGGCCTGGAGGCAGAGTGAGATTTCTTTGTGATGGACCAGATGTGTAGAAGAGGAATACTTTTGCAAAGACAGGTCCTAAGTTGACCATTCCATTGGTAGATATGCCACTTTTTAAGAACTGTCCCTGAAATCCTAGAGGCCTTCACCATACTGACATCTTTAGAATTAGCAAATTTTCAGAGTACCTGCTGGCTTAGTAGAGCATGCAACTCTTGATCTCAAGATCTTGAGTTCAAGCCCCACATTGAGTGTATATCATACTTAAAAGAAAATTTATATATACATATAAAATATGTATAAATATATACAAATATATATATATATATATATATATATATAGCAGAGTTTCAATCCATAATCAAGTAATATTGGAATGTCATCTGCATCTCCTGGTTAAACCTAGATTTTAAAAATAAAAAATATATACTGATGAAATATAAATTAAAACTCTGATAGCTCCCACAGGCCCTACTATTCTCTCCATCTCCTGTGTTCGGTTGTTGGCCTTGTTCTCTACCACACCGAGCTCCCTGAATGCAGGGCCACAGCCTATTTGCATTCCTCCCCTTTCAGATGGTGTTTCCGGGTCAGCACTCCTACCTGGTAAATCTCGGGATAATAAATAAATGGATGATAACACCTGGAGCCTGGCTGGGGTAGCTGGGCCAGAAAGACCATAGTGTTTGGTCCTCATTACCTGTATGCAAACCTGAGTGTCTCTTGGTCTTCAGGACTGGCCCAGGTCTCACCTTCTACACACACTAGGGTGTCCATTAACCTTTCTCCACATTGTAGTCAAAGAAACTTTTTTTTTAATTTTTTTAATTTTTATTTATTTTTGAGAGAGGGCATGTGTAAGTGAGTGGGGGAGGGGCAGAGAGGGAAACAAAGGACCCAAAGCAGGCTCTGTGCTGAGAGTGGCGCTCAAACTCACGAACTGTGAGATCATGACCTGAAGTTGGGCGCTTAGCTGACTGAGCCACACAGGCACCCCCAGAGGAACTTTTTATTCATGCAGTCACTGAGGCAGTAAGTAAAGATTATTTTATTGTATTTTAGCATGAAAAGCCTCTTTAACTGTGCATATAATTCTTACCATCTCATTTACCCCCTCCTGAAGTCCAAAAAGGCCCATAAAGACTGGAAAATCATTCTCACTTCTGTCCCAGCTGAAGAAGTATTGGGACTGTGCCTCCCTGTGCAGCAGCTGCCCACGAGCCTCCCAGCCTTGTACACTCTGCCCTGCTCTCACCTGGTGCTCTCCTCCATAGCCAATCCCTTGGTTTCTTCCTGTCTCTTCTGTGGAGGCTGCTCCTTCCCATCTTCTGTAGACTCAGGCCCTCTCTTCACCTCACCCTGCTACTACTTAGGATTCATTTTGTTCATTTATTTAATTCTAAAAGTTAATATATAACACTATGTTCTTTTATTATCATTGTGAGCTATTTTAAATATATTGAAAAATGCAGAGAGGAACTAACAAATGTTCATGGGCCTACTATCCAGAATTAACAAATGTTTGTATTTTGCCATATTTGCTTCCAATAATTTTATATACTGTTTTAATGTTATATATATATATATATACACATAGATATATAAAATATAAAATATTGTATATTTTATATGCAATATATACATGTGTAGCATATAAGTATAAAAAAAAACATTTCACACATGGCTTACAGCTGCCTTTGTCACTATCCTCTGGCCTGCTCCCTCTCCTACCTCCCCAGGGGGAAGCCTCCATCCCAAATTTAGTCTATATTCCTCCTACCCATGCGTTTGAACTTTCAATGCAAATACACGGTTCCCAAATCATATATAGTATTGGTGTTCATGTTTCGTGTTGAACTATGATTAATTCCACTATTGCCTTTTTTTACTCAATATTATACCTTGTAAGCCAGTGTTTTTCTTACACAGATTGTTCATTCTATGAAAATGCCCTACACGCATGCACCCCAATGTTTACAGCAGTGCTATCGACAATAGCCACAGTATGGAAAGAGCCCAAATGAGCCATCGATGGATGAATGAGTAAAGAAGATGCAGTATATATATACATATATACAATGGAGTATTACTCAGCAATCAAAATGAATGAAATTTTGACATTTGCAACTATATGGATGAAACTAGAGGGTATTATGCTAAGTGAAATTAGTCAGAGAAAGGCAAATATCATATGATTTCACTCATATGCAGAATTTAAGATACAAAACAGATGAACATAAGGGAAGGGAAGCAAAAATAATATAAAAACAAGGAGGGGGGCAAAACATAAGAGACTCTTAAATACAGAGAACAAACAGAATTGCTGGAGGGGTTGTGGGTGGGGGGATGTGCTAAATGGGCAAGGGACACTAAGGAAGACACTTGTTGGAGTACTGGGTGTTATATGCAGGGGATGCATCACTGGATTCTACTCCTGAAATCACTATTAGACTATGTGCTAACTAAACTGGATGGAAAGAAAGAAAGAAAGAAAGAAAGGAAGGAAGAAAGAAAGAAAGAAAATGAAAGAAAATGAAAATTTGCAAAATGAAAATGAAAGAAAGAAAGAAAGAGAAAATGCCTTACCGCATTTCATTCTCTGTTTATACCACCACTCTATATCCTTTACCTATTGATGGATATTTATGTTATCTCCAATATAAGCAGAACAGTGATGAGGATGCTGGATTGAGTCTTTTATGTGCATACATGATGTTTCTCTAGTAACAATAATGATCAACCATAAGAGATCATACATTCATCAGAATTTTCCTTTGGCAGGCAACATGTAGGCAGATACGTAACCCAAGAAATGGAGAATACCACTATGCACACAGTCCTGTCTCAGCCCTGAGCACCCACGGAAGAACTGAAGACATACAGAGGTCACATGGAGGGGAAAATGCACATGAATACCAGTGGAGCAAACTCTTCTCAGCCCTGCCTTCCATGGCTGGGAGGGGAAGGTCATTATAGGGTCCTTGGATGCGATATTCCAGCTGCAAGCCATTGCTCCACAATGAGGCTGTGTCACAGACACCAGAACACAGCCTCTGCCTCTATGAAGCTTGTTGTAATACAGCAAGAGGGTGGGAAAAGGACACTGCACACACAGGACAGAACAGGGGAAGACAATGTTTTTAAAACTCCCCACAAAGATGCAGCAAAGGCAGTCCTAAGAGGAAAATACATTGCAAGCCAGACCTATCTTAAGAAATAAGAAAAATCCCAGATACAAAATCTAACAGCACACCTAAAGGAACTAGAAGCAGAACAACAAAGAAATGCCAAGGCCAGCAGAAGAAGAGAATAAAGATCAGAGCAGAAATAAACAAAATAGAGTCCAAAAAAACCAGAACAGGTCAATGAAAAAGCTGATTTTTTTGAAAAGATAACAAAATTGATAACCCCCTAGATAGACTTCTCAAAAAGAAAAGAGAGGACCCATATAGATAAACCCACAAATGAAAATGAAAATTAATCCCTCAGAAATACAAACAATTATCAGAGAATACTATGAAAAATTATATGCCGACAAAATGGACAAAATGGAAGAAATGGACAAATTCCTAGACACCTACACAATACCAAAACTCAAACGGGAAGTAATAGAAAATTTGAACAGACTCATAACTAGTGAAGAAACTGAAACTCTCCCAACAAATAAGAGTCCTGGGCCAGCTGGCTTCCCAGGGGAATTCTACCAGACATTTAAAGCAGAGTTAATACCTATCTGTCTAAAGCTGTTCCAAAAAATAGAAACAGAAAGAAAACTTCAGGACTCATTCTATGAAGCCAGCATTACTGTAATTCCCAAGCCAGACAGAGACCCCACCAAAAAGGAGAATTACAGGCCAATTTCCCTGATGAACATGGATGCAAAAATTCTCAAGATACTAGCAAATCAAATTCAACAGCATATAAAAAGAATTATTCACCATGATCAAGTGGGATTCATCTTGGGCTGCAGGGCTGGTTCAATATTCGCAAATCAATCAATGTGATATGTCACATTAATAAAAGAAAGGATAAGAACCATATGTTCCTGTCAATAGATCCAGAGAAGCATTTGACGAATTACGGCATCCTTTCTTAATAAAAACCCTCAAGAAAGTCGGGATAGAAGGAACATACCTAAACATCATAAAAGCCATATATGAAAAGGCCACAGCTAATATCATCCTCAATGGGGAAAAACCAAGGCTTTCCCCCTGAGATCAGGAACATGACAGGGATGTCCACTCTCACCATTGTTGCTTAACATAGTGTTGGGAGTCCTAGCATCAGCAATCAGACAATAAAATGAAATAAAAAGCATCAAAATTGGAAAAGAAGTCAAACTTTCACTTTTTGCAGATGACATGATTACACAGAAAACCTGAAAGACTCCACCAAAAGGCTGATAGAACTAATACATGAATTCAGCAAAGTTGCAGGGTACAAAAATCAGTGTACAAAAATCAGTTGCATTTCTATACACCAATAATGAAGCAACAGAAAGAGAAATAAATAAACTGATCCTTTAGTTTACAATTGCACCAAGAACTATCAAATAACTAGGAATAAACCTAACCAAAGATGTAAAAGATCTATATGCTGAAAACTATAGAAAACCTATGAAGGAAATTGAATAAGACACAAAGAAATGGAAAACATTCCATGCTCCTGAATTGGAAGAATAAATATTGTTACAATGTCAATGCTACCCAAAGTAATCCACACATTCAATGCAATCCCAATCAAAATTGCACCAGCATTCTTCTCAAAGCCAGAACAAACAATCCTAAAATGTGCATGGAACCACAAAAGACCCCGAATAGCCAAAGTAATGTTGAAAAAGAAAACCAAATCAGGAGCATCACCAATCCGGATTTTAGCCTCTACTACAAAGCTGTAGTCATCAAGACAGTATGGTAATGGCACAAAAACAGACATACAGACCAATGGAGTAGAATAGAGAACCCAGAATTGGACCCATAAATATAGGGCCAACTAATCTTTGACAAAGTAAGAAAGAGTATCCAATGAAACAAAGACAGTCTCTTTAGCAAATGGTGCTGGGAGAACTGGACAGCAACATGCAGAAGAATGAAACTAGACCGCTTTCTTACACCATACACAAAAACAAACTCAAAATGGATGAAAGACCTAAATGTGAGACAAGAAACCATCAAAACCCTAGAGGAGAAAGCAGGCAACAACTTCTTTGACCTCAGCCACAGCAATTTCTTTCTTGACACGTCTCCAAAGGCAAGGGA
Source organism: Panthera tigris (assembly GCF_018350195.1). Classification (NCBI taxonomy): domain Eukaryota; kingdom Metazoa; phylum Chordata; class Mammalia; order Carnivora; family Felidae; genus Panthera; species Panthera tigris. The sequence continues at coordinate 107,264,478 of NC_056667.1, read as the reverse complement.
ATTAAAAGCAAAAATTAACTATTGGGACTTCATCAAGATAAAAACCTTCTGCACTGCAAAGGAAACAATCAACAAAACTAAAAGGCAACCAATGGAATGGGAAAATATATTTGCAAATGACATATAGGATAAAGGGTCAGTACCCAAAATCCATAAAGAACTTACTAATGTCAACACCCAAAAAACAAATAATCCAATGAAGAAACGGGCAGAAGACATGGATAGACACTTTTCCAAAGAAGACATCCAGATGGCTAACAGACACATGAAAAGATGCTCATCATCTTCATCAGGGAAATACAAATCAAAACCACACTGAGATACCACCTCATACAGGTCAGAGTGGCTAAAATTAACAACTGAGGAAACAACAAATGCTGGCAAAGATGTGGAGAAACGGGAACCCTCTTGCACTGTTGGTGGGAATGCAAACTGGTGCAGCCGCTCTGGAAAACAGTGTGGAGGTTCCTCAAAAAAATTAAAAATAGAACTACCGTACAACTCAGCAATAGCACTATTGGTAATTTATCCAAAGGATACAGGAGTGCTGATTCATAGGGGCACATGTACCCCAATGTTTATAGCAGCACTTTCAACAATAGCCAAATTATGGAAAGAACATAAATGTCCATCAACTGACGAATGGATAAGGAAGATGTGGTTTATATATACAATGGAATACTCCTTGGCAATGAGAAAGAATGAAATCATGCCATTTGCAACAACGTGGATGGAACTGGAAGGTAGTATGCTAAGTGAAATGAGTCAGAAAAGACAGATATCATGTTTTCACCATATGTGGAATTTGAGAAACTTAGCAGAAGACCATGAGGGAAGGGAAGGGGAAAAATAGTTACAAACAGAGGGAGAGAGGCAAACCATAGGAGTCTCTTAAATACAGAGAACAAACTGAGGGTTGATGGGGAGCAAGGGGAAGAGGGGAAAATGGGTGATAGTCTTTGAGGAGGATACTTGTTAGGATCAGCACTGGGTGTTGTATGTAAGCAATGAACCACTGGAATACACCCCCCAAACCAAGAGCACACTATACACACTGTATGTTAGCCAATTTGACAATAAGTTGTATTTTAAAAAAGGAAAATAAAAATAAAATTTTCTCTTTCTGTTTTCAAGAATAAGAAAAGAAAAGAAAAAGAAAAAATTGAATAGATGGACCAGTGAACAGAATGAAATATGATTGAAATTACATCTGGTTTCCCCTAGAAGTTGAACTATGAAGCACTTTATAGTCTGTGAACTAACCAGGCTGGGAGACTTGTGGTGTTCCCCTAGAGCACGCTTATGTGCCTTGATCAGGGGTTGGTGTAATGTCCACATTCTCCACTAGATGGCGGTGTTTACTGTAGTGGGGCGGATGGTTGTGGTGCATGTACTGGTGTAAGTACATGTGAGGGAGAGGTGAAAATGGTGTCACCCAGTTACCTAGTCTCTAGTATCAGAACTCTGTGCTCTCGCCAACCAGCAATTGAGCACTCCTCCTTTGTCTCCAGCTTCCATCCATTCCCCACTTTTATGCTGTCTGTGACCAAGCCATCACCCTGCCAGGTGTCACACCTCCTTCCTGAGTTTTATCTTAGATGGAGCTGTGTTTCCAAACTCCTCACTTCTGAGGGTACTGCGGCTTTGACTTGCTCCGACCCTCTGGGGGAGGATCTCGCTGAGCAATGGCTGGGTGCCAACACCCCCAGGAACGTTCACGTGACTGTGCTACTACAGATGCCCAGAGACTATGGCTGGGTGACAGCCTGCCCCAGAAGAAGTTTATGAGATCATGTAGCAGCAGCATTTCAGGGATTATGGTAAATCACAACACACATCTGGCCCCAGGCTTTACCCCTAACGTCCTTATTCCAACACCAGCAAATGTGGCTGTTCTCTGGGGTCCAGTGGGACCTTTGCCTAGGAGAAGCCACAGAACTTCTACCAAATGTCCTCCCAGCAGAGGAACTGCCTCTCCCTGTGTGGCCCAAGGACCCCTCAGACCTTGCTGTCTACTCCTGGGGATTCACTCTTCCCACCAGAGCTCTGCCAGGTATGGGGCTGAGAAGTTTCAGACTCTGCAATCCCCTGTTTATAGTATTTATACCATTTATCTTAATGGTATTTAAACCCTCCCCTTTCTCAGGGATGAGAGAGACAAAGAAACTTCCATGCAACTCTGCCATCTTGGCCCCTCCCTAATATTTGCTTCTTTTATACTCTCTGAATTGTTTTGTTTTTCCTTCCCTCTTCCTTACTTTTTCTTGCCCTTTAATATTTTCTTAACCTTAACAAGAAATCTTCAAACTTTATAAGAGAACATTTGTAGTGCTTTAGGGATTTACATGAATGAAGTCCTAAATTTTTCTGCATGAGTCATGTAGTCCTTAATAGATAATTTCATGAGTTATAGCTGCAATCTCAATGACTATATTTTAAAGAAGAACTTTAATATATTGCTCTAAATTTATTTGGAATAATGGAGGTTCTCTGAAAAAAATAATAAAGAAAATAATGATTGGAAACAATTATTGTGTCCTTTTTAGGGGGAAGTACTACATAGCTGCACAAAATTTGTACCTGAGTAGCTCTGTCAACTTCCTTCCCCCTAGTAGAGATCTAAGGGTCCAACTTCCATTTTGTATTTTATCTGTCCCTGTCAGTAGAAGACCCCAGTACTTCTGCTGACATAAACTCCAGAACCTTGTGGTCCTTGGGTGGATTTCATTAGGTTTCACTCTATTAGATAAAGCCACATCCACACATATTTTTGAGATAATTCTTTCTCTAAATTGGCCTCCTGTTGAGAAGTTATGTATATCCCTCCCACCTCACCACACACAAAAGCTGAAGAATAAAAGTACTACACCTCTCCCTAATATAGTCTGAGACATAGAGGACAAGACTGAGAGTTTTGAATGGAAGCTGGAGAAAGTGACCAGAATGGGCAGGGTGGGGAAGCATGATGACTGGGCCTCAAAGGGGGCATCAGGTGTGGGGAATTGGAGACATTTCAGAAGCTAGGAGTCACTACTGGGCAGGAGCCAGGGCATACCAGGCAGGTGGGTCTAAGGACAAAGGCAGCCTGCCACTGAAAAACCACAGGAAAACTGTTTTCAGGAAATGTGGGAGATAAAGGGAACTTTGGAGAAGATGGGGTATAGGACATTTGCTGCTCACCATCTGAGCTGCTTTTGAAGGTGCTCAGGGTGAGGGAAGGACATGTCTGGCATTGGGACATGTGCCTTCCAGGCTTCCCAAGTGTCATTTCCACAACTACGCACATGAGAAGTTTGCAGGTGAGGAAACAATCCAAGGAAAACCCAACAATTATGCAGGAAACTCAGGGCCAGGACTCAACTCCAGGTCTGCTGGTGCCCCACTGTGTCTTGCTCCTGGTCAATCAGAGCTCTAACCTTTTTCCCGCCTACCTCAACTCCATGCTGTTTCCAAGGAAGTACAGAAGATAGGCTTGGGACAGGGGTGCCACCATCATGAAATCGGTGGTTTTGGAGAGTGGAGAGCACCTTGTGAGCAGTGGCAGGGTGCTAGGTGGGCTGTGGGGATGAACTATCCTAATCCCCACCTCACACATAAGGAATCAGCATCCTCAAGAGGCAAAGTGGCATGCAAGCAGGGTCTGTGCCAAGACTGGGCCCAGTTAGCAGGCTCTAGAACCATGACAGTAAATGATGAGGAAAATCAAGGCAAGAGAAATATAGTTTAAATTAAATCACACAGCTTGTAGCCCACCGATAGACACCTAAAACATTCAGAGTGATCCTCCTCAAGCAACTCATGGCTGTCTTAGTGTCTTAGTGTTTTGTTTTATTAAACGCTAAATGTAACGATATCTTAACAGCAGCTAGTCCTTCAAGGTCCTGAAAGCCTGGCTTTCAAATTCCTTAGAAAACTTATTTTATCTCCCTCCTTCCACATAAAATAAAAAAGGAGATAAAGAATAGGCATAAAGAGAATAGATTAAATATGTCTGCTTAAACAAACGAAGAACCAGAGTAACCAGACTAGAGGAGGGAATAAATAAGGAAAAAAGGAAGAAAAAAAAATATGTATAATAAGAATTGTCCAAAAATTAAATCAGAAAATGAAAAATCACTGGGTGCCTCAGAACCAGTGGCAGCACTGGTCTGGATGAGGGCCTGTCTAGTCCATCATGTTAATCCCACTCCAGTAGATACAAAGTTACCAGGTGTGGAGGGGCGTGGTTTTCTATAGGTGGGTCCCACCTCCACTGTGGGCCCACTGTTGGTTCCCTGAAGCCCCCCCTTGTTGGTGATGGGGAGAAAAATGGTGACACCCCAGTGTCTCTTCCACAGACAGAGTGACCCAAACTACTCTGTTCAGACCATCCTCACAGTGCCACGGGTGTGAACGAGGCGGTTTGTCCTGCTCTGTTGACTCCCATGCCTCTCTGGCACTCAGCGGGGATTTAAACCCTGATGTCTTAAAGAGTCCCTCTCTGTGTGCCTTGTTTCTTGGGAAGTGCTTCTCCACACCTGGACATTTGGCCTCTGGCTGGCAGGCATAGGCAGTCTTTGTCCTTTGAATGGTTATATACTTTCTTCCCACTGCACTCCAGGGAGGGGATTGCTTTCTCCCACTGCAGACTGCACCTCTGAACTAGTTACTGAGCCCGGGGCTGGCTCCCCTCCTCCCCAGGTGTGCGAACAGGTCAGCTGGCCCCAGTTGGAGAAAGCCTTGAAGTTAGAGATTGGATCTCTGTCTGTCCCATTCCATGGTTTTTCTTTTGTCCAGATATAGTCCTACACTTCCCCAGCCTCTCTTTCTCTTCCCTTTGTTTCTCCATAGAAGGAGTTACCACCCCTCTATGCCCACACCACCTGTTTTTTCTCCACCAGTTTGCAACACACACTTATGGCCCTCCAGGTTGTCCCCGTGGACACCTGGAAATGTCTTTATCCTAAATAATGTTTTAAACCACTTATTTAACAATCTTTTCTTTAAAATCACACAATTAAAATAAAGGGTGTTCAAAAGTCAAAGTTTTTATATGCTACCATCTAGTGGAGACTAGAACATACTCTATTAATTCCATCTGAAAATGCATTCAGATCTTTTGTTTGTAAGACAGAAGTAAGAGGAGTTTTGCTTACTGCAATCATTTGAAGTCCTTCTCAAAGTATAATCCAATGACCTGGGGTATCAGAATTAAGTGTTTAATCACACAGTTTCCAAGAGCCCATGAGAGGGTGGCCCAGGAATATGCATGGTTTAAGCCCACTGGAATTTGAAAACTAATGTTCTATCTCCTTGAGAGGCATGGTATGAATGTAGGCATTATCATAAATCTAGTGTCTAGTTAGGATGCAAATCTCTAAATCTTGATGGGATGTATATATTGAAATTCTCTTTTCTTTATTCCAGGGTTTAAAACAAGTAGAAAGTAAATATTCAATCAGTTTCCTATAAACTTAAGAAAAAGGATCGTGTGTGCACCTGAGTGGCTCAGTCAATTGGGTGTCTGATTTCAGCACAGGTCATGATCTCACTGTGTGCTGACAGTTGAGAGCCTGGAGCCTTCCCCAGATTCTGTGTACCGCCCCCTGCCCCCCCCCCCCCGCTGCTCCACCACCCATACTCTCTATCTTAGTTATTGGAATGAGATAGTCTCTCACTTCACATACCATGGAGTAATAATATGGAAAATAATGAGGCAAATAAATATGCTCCAATGTGAAAGATCTTATAACAGATCAAAGATCAGATGGTTCTATTATCCTCCAGATATGATGTTCATCCTTGACTCCAAGGTGGCTGCTACAGCCCCTGTCATCACATATGGATCCCACCTGGAGCCCCAGTCTTCAGTCTGGGAACCGTGCTGCCAATGGAGCCAGTCATCATTTATGTTTTTATAAAAAAAGATTATTCTTTCATTTTTTTCTACTGTATTTTTTACTTTTTTGTAAATTTTTAAAAATTCTGTTTTACTTTCATCATTTCATTTTATTCTATTTTTTATTTTCAAAAATTTTCCTTCCCTCCCCAACCATTTTCTTTTCTTTCCCTTTTTTCTCTATTCTATCAAGCTTATTTCAACAACCAGACCAAAAAACACCTAGGATTTAGCTTCCATTATTTGATTTTTTTGTGCTGTTCTTAATTTTTCAATTTTAATTTTTAATTTTATTAATTCTTTGTCTTCCTCCAAAATGGCAAGATGAAGGAATTCATTCCAAAAAAAAGAACAGGAAGGTATGACAGCCAGAGACTTAATCAATACAGATACAAGCAAGATGTCTGAACCAGAATTTAGAATCACAATAATAAGAATACTAGCTGGGGCTGAAAAAAATCATAGAATCCCTTCTTGCAGAGATAAAAAAAAATAAAGTCTAGTCAGGACAAAATTAAAAATGCTTTAACTGAGATACAATCTTGAATGGATGCCATGGTGGCAAGAATGGATGAAGCAGAGCAGTGAATCAGCAATATAGAGGACAAACTTATGGAGAATAATGAAGCAGAAAAAAAGAGGGAAACTAAGGCAAAAGATCACGATATAAGAATTAGAGAACTCAGTGACTCATCAAAAATGAATAACATCCAAATCATAGGGGTCCCAGAAGATGAAGAGAGAGAAAAAGGGATAGAAGTTTTATGTGAGCAAATCATAGTGGAAAACTTTCCTAACCTGCAGAAAGACACAAACATCAATATCCAGGGAGCACAGAGAACTCATGTTAGATTCAAGAAAAACCAACCATCAACAAGGCATATCATAGTCAAATTCACAAAATACAGAGACAAAGAAAGAATCATGAAAGCAGCAATGGAAGAAAAGTCTTTATCTTACAAGGAAAGACAAATCAGGTTCACAGCAGACCTATCCACAGAAGCTAGGCAGGCCAAAAAAAGAGGGACAGGATATATCAATGTGCTGAATTGGAAAAATATGCATCCAAGAATTCTTTATCCAGCAAGGCTGTCATTCAAAATAGAAGGAGAGATAAAAAGTTTCCCAGACAAACAAAAACTAAAGGAATTCATGATCACTAAATCAGCCCTGCAAAAAAATTTAAGGGGGACTCTCTGGGGGGAGAAAAGATGGAACAAAACAAAAAAGACCAAAGCAACAAAGACTAGAAAGGACTAGCGAACACCATCAGAAACTCCAACTCTACAGGCAACATAATGGCAATAAATTCATATCTTTCAGTACTCACTCTAAATGTCAATGGACTAAAAGCTCCAATCAAAATACATAGGGTAACAGAATGGATAAGAAAACAAATTCCATCTACATGCTGTTAAGAAGAGATTCATTTTAGACCTAAAGGCACCTTCACATTGAAAGTAAAGGGATGGAGAACTATCTATCATGTTAATGGTCACCAAAGGAAAGCCAGAGTAGCCATACTTACATCAGAAAATCTAGATTTTAAAATAAAGACTGTAACAAGAGATGAATAAGGGCATTATATCATAATTAAGGGGTCTATCCACCAAGAAGTTCTAAAAATTGTAAACACTTATGCTCCAACTGTGGAGGAATGCAAATATATAAATCAATTAATCACAAATAAAGAAACTCATTGATAACAATACCATAATAGTAGGGGACTTCAACACCCCACTCACAGCAATGGACAGATCATCTAAACGGAAAATCGACAAGGAAATAATGGCTTTGAATGATGCACTGGATGAGATGGACTTAACAGATATATTCTGAACATTTCTCCATAAGGCAGAAGAATACACATTCTTCTCAAGTGCACATGGAACATTCTCCAGAATAGACCACATACTGGGACACAAATCAGCCCTCAACAAGTACAAAAAGATCGAGATCATACTGTGCATATTTTCAGACCACAATGCTATGGAACTCAAAATCAACCACAAGAAAAAATTTGGAAAGACAACAAATACTTGGAAATTAAAGAACATCTTATTAAAGAATGAATGGGCTAACCAAGAAATTAAAGGGGAAATTAAAAAGTACATGGAAGCCAACGCAAATGATAACACCACAACCCAAAACCTCTAGTATGCAGCAAAGGCAGTCATAAGAGGGAAGTATATAGCAATCCAGGCCATCCTAAAGAAGAAAGAAAGGTCTCAGATACACAACCTAACCTTATACCTTAAAGAGCTGGAAAAAGAACATCAAATAAACCCAAAACCAGCAGAACATGGGAAATAATAAAGTTTAGAGCAGAAATTAATGCTATTGAAATAAAAAAAAAATCAATGAAACCAGGAACTGGTTCTTTGAAACAATTCACAAAATTGATAAAACCTGGCCAGTCTGACCAAAAAGAAAAAGGAAAGGACACAAATAAATTAAAACAAGAATGGAAGAAGAGAGACCACAACCAACACTGCAGAAATACAAACAATAATAAGAGAAAAGAGCAATTATACACCAAAAAATTGGGCAATCTGGAAGAAATGGACAAGTTCCTAGAAACATATAGACTGAAACAAAACGAAACTGAAACAAAAAGAAAGAGAAAACTTGAACAGACCCATAACCAGTAAAGAAATTGAATTAGTAATCAAAAATCTCCCAAAAAACTAGAGTCCAGGGCCAGATGGCTTTCCAGGGGAATTCTACCAAACATTTAAAGAAGCGTTAACACCTATTCTTTTGAAGCTGTTACCAAAAATAGAAATGGAAGGAAAACTTCCAAACTCATTCTATGAAGCCAGCATTACCTTGATTGCAAAACCAGACAAAGACCCCACTAAAAGGAGAACTACAGAGCAATTTCCTTGATGAACATGGATGCAAAAATCCTCAACAAGATACTAGCCAACTGGATCCAACAATACATTAAAAGAATTATGCACCATGACCAAGTAGGATTTATACGTGGGATGCAGGACTGATTCAATGTCTGCAAAACAATCAATGTGATACATCACCTCAATAAAAGAAAGGACAAGAACCACATTATCCTCTCAATAGATGCAGAGAAAACATTTGACAAAACACAGCATCCTTTCTTGATAAAAACCCTCAAGAAAGTAGGGATAGAAGGATCATACCTCAAGATCTTAAAAGTCATATATGAAAGACCCACTGCTAATATCATCCTCAATGGGGAAAAACTGAGAGCTTACCCCCTGGGGTCAGGAACAAGACAGGGATGTCCACTCTCACCACTGTTATTCAACATAGTGTTGAAAGTCCTAGCCTTAGCAATCAGACAACACAAAGGAATAAAAGGCATCAAAATCAGCAAGGAGGAAGTCAAACTTTCACTCTTTGCAGATGACATGATACTCTATATAGAAAACCCAAAATATTCCACCAAAAACCTGCTAGAATTGATCCATGAATTCAGCAAAGTCACAGGATATTAAATCAATGCACAGAAATCGATTGCATTCCTGTACACCAATAATGAAGCAACAGAAAGAGAAATCAAGGAATTGATCCCATTTGCAGTTGCACCAAAAACCATAATATAGGGGCGCCTGGGTGGCTCAGTCGGTTAAGCGTCCGACTTCGGCTCAGGTCACGATCTCACTGTTCGTGAGTTCGAGCCCCGCGTCGGGCTCTGTGCTTACTGCTCGGAGCCTGGAGCCTGTTTCAGATTCTGTGTCTCCTTCTCTCTCTGACCCTCCCCCGTTCATGCTCTGTCTCTCCCTGTCTCATTAAAAAAAAAAAAAAAAAAAAAAAAAAAAAACCATAATATACCTAGGAATAAACCTAACCAAAGACATGAAAAATCTATACACTGAAAACTATAGAAAGCTTATGAAAGAAAATTGAAGACACAAAAAATTTGAAAAATATTCCATGCTTATGGAAGAAAAAATGTTGTTAAAATGTGAATACTACCCAAAGCAATCTACATATTCAATGCAATTCCTATCAAAATAACACCAGCACTCTTCACATAGCTAGAACAAACAATCCTAAAATTTGTATGGAACCAGAAAAGACCCCGAATAGTGAAAGCAATTCTAAAAAGAAAACCAAAGCTGGAGGCATCACAATCCCAGACTTCAAGATGTATTACAAAGCTGTAATCACCAAGACAGTATGGTACTGGCACAAAACCAGACACTCAGATCAATGTAACAGAATAGAAAACCCAGAAATGTACCCACAAATGTATGGCCAACTCATCTTTGACAAAGAAGGAAAGAATATCCAGTGGAATAAAGACAGTCTCTTTAGCAAACGATGTTGGGAAAACTGGACAGTGACATGCAGAAAAATTAACCTGGACCACTTTCTTACACCATGCACAAAAGTAAGCTTGAAATGCAAGAAAAACCTAAACGTAAGACAGAAGCCATCAAAATCCTAGAGGAGAAAGTAGGCAAAAACCTCTTTGACCTCTGCCACAGCAACTTCTTACTCAACTTGTCTTTGGGGGAAACAAAAACAAAGGAAACAATCATCAAAACTATAAACTAAAAGGCAACCAATGGAATGGGAGAAGATATTTGCAAATGACATATCAGATAAAGGGTTAGTATCCAAAATCAATAAAGAACTTATCAAACTCAGCACCCAAAAAACAAATAATCTAGTGAAGAAATGGACAAAAGACATGAATAGACACTTTTCCAAGGAAGACATCCAAATGACTAACAGACACATGAAAAAATGCTCAACATCAACATCATCAGGGAAATACAAATCAAAACCACAATGAGATACCATCTCACACCAATCAGAATGGCTAAAATTAACAACTCAGGCAACAGCAGTTGTTGGTGAGGATGTGGAGAAAGAGGATCTCTTTTGCACTACTGATGGAAATGCAAACTGGTGCAGCCACTCTGGAAAACGGTATGGAGATTCCTCAAAAAATTAAAAATAGAACTACCCTACAACCCAGCAATTGCACTACTAGGTATTTATCCAAGGGATTCAGGTTTGCTGTTTCGAAGGGGGCACATGCACCCCAATGTATAGCAGTGCTATCAACAATAGCTAAAGTATGGAAAGAGCCCTAATGTCCATCCACAGATGAATGGATAAAGAAGATGTGGTATATATATATACAATGAAGTATTACTCAGCAATCAAAAAGAATGAAGTCTTGCCATTTGCAACTGTGTGGATGGAACTAGAGAGTATTATGCTAAGCAAAATTAATTGGTCAGAGAAAGACAAATATTATATGACTTCACTCATATGTGGAATTTAAGATAGAAAATAGATGAATGTAAGGGAAGGGAAGCAAAAATAGTATAAAAACAAGAGACAGACAAAACATAAGAGACTCTTAAATATAGAGAATAAACTGAGGGTTGCCAGAGGGGTTGTGGGTGGAGGGATGGGCTAAATGTATAAGGGCATTAAGGAAGACACTTGGGATGAGCACTGGGTGTTATATATAGGGGATGAATCACTGGAATCTACTTCTGAAATCATTATTGCACTATATGCTAACTACCTTGGATGTAAATTTAAATAAATAAAAATAAATAAATAAATAAATAAAAAGCAAATAAATAAATATAAATAAATAAATAATGAAATAAGCAAATATTAAAATTAAAAGAAAAGGCAGGAGAAGGATAACCAAGAGTCTAAAGGGCAGAGCCAAGAGTCACAGAGAATTCTTTCCTAAGGCCTTGAAATCTTGTCCAATAGGATATACAAACTTATGCACAAGTAACTCCTTTGTATTCTCCATCTCCCCTCCTCCTCCCTCTTTGAATGGCAATGTCTTGCATTATCCTAGGCCTGTCCCACCATTGTGTGTTGGGAATGTTGGGTAGGTAGTTTCTTTAGTTTTATAGGTCCTCAGATGGAGGAAAAATTTTGTTTAAGAACTATGTTTAATGGATTAAAGCTAGGAACCTCATCCTCACCTAACTTAGAGGATTTAAATGATGAGATTTTGCACTTTGAGCTGATGAGATACTGATGCTTACATTTAGATGACTAGTTTGGCTCACAGATTGACCCCTGTTCGCAGAGGTCAAGGAGAGGCTAGAAAAAGAGGCAGGCTGCTGCAGATCGGTAGGTGGCAGGTTTAATTAGCAAGAGAACTTAAATATGAGGCTTGTCTTGGGTGTCCTTGAAGCAGCTCCCACTTGGTGGGCAAAGCATACATTCCAAGGCCAGGGGAGAGAGTGAGGGGCCTCTTCTGCCTGGATCTAGCTCTAAGATCAACCAGTGGTCATATCCTCTCAGTGACCTTCTCTAACAGATGAGACTCTGAATTTTGAGTTGATACTGTAATGGAATGAGACTCTTGGGGACCTTGGAATATAGTGAATGATTTTGCATTTGGGAAGAACATAAGTTGTTGGCAGCCAGAGGTTGAACTCCGCATACAACCCATACCCTTGCATAATGCCCTCTTGCCACCTGTGACTATAATGAAATACCCACCCCATTACTATCCCATGCTGTATTGCTCAAGTGAGTTTAAGAAAGAGATATTATCTGGGGCGCCTGGGTGGCGCAGTCGGTTAAGCGTCCGACTTCAGCCAGGTCACGATCTCACGGTCCGTGAGTTCGAGCCCCGCGTCAGGTTCTGGGCTGATGGCTCGGAGCCTGGAGCCTGTTTCCGATTCTGTGTCTCCCTCTCTCTCTGCCCCTCCCCCGTTCATGCTCTGTCTCTCTCTGTCCCAAAAATAAATAAAAAACGTTGAAAAAAAAAATTTAAAAAAAAAAAGAAAGAGATATTATCCATAGTGGGTCTGACCTAATTATGTGAATGGGGGAGGGGTAGAAATGAGTGCATTGGATCTTGAAAGCCAGTTAGAAATATTTGGTGACATTATATAAGCACATGACCTCTGACCATTAGTGCATATTCCTAGGCATACACCATAACCACGCTGTGTCTGCCATCAAACTGGGGTCCTTTGGCAGAAGACTCTATATGTCCTCTGCTTCTCCCATCAGCCTAGGGGCTCTGGCATCGTGTGTGGGCCCATTTCCTCCTCCTGGTACCCACACAGGCTGCAGGGCAGGAGGCGACACTCCCCACAGAGGGAGACGGTTTCCCAGCAGCCCTTGCGGCCTCGCGTGGTGCAGGCCCCTCGTCTGGGAAGACGACGTGGACTGGCCCGATGGCAAGCGCCCGGGCCGAGGGCTCAGGCCCAGGCTGGCAGGGGGCCTGCGTGCTGGCCACAGCCCTGCTCTGGCTGTGCCCACTGTTGCTTCGTGCTGAGCCCGAGGGAACTGCTGCAGATGGTGAGTGCGGGGGGGAGTATGGTGAGGGGCGTCAGGTTCCCCCACCTCTCAAGTTTCCCTCACCCACCCCACTGGCCAGGAGGACCTCTACCTGGCTGAGTGGGGCCCTAGAATTCCTGGGTTCCCCTTGGGCACGGTCAGGGAGACCCATGGCTGAGGAGACCAGGGCACCCCCTCTTCTTGCCAGCTCTTTCCTTCTAGATCTCAAGCCTCCTCAGTTCAAGAGCAGAGGTTCAGCACTGGCCTGTGTGGGCCCCCAAAACCTCTTCATTTTAAGAACAGGATGCAGTGCTTCAGGAGAATTATCAAGCAAAATGTGCTCCATTTGGCCTCAGTCTCCCTAGAATATTGGACTGAGGTGGGAGGGGTGCAACCACTTAATCCTCAGTGGCCCTGAGTAAACAGCATCCCTAAGTAAGTCCTTAGTTTCTGGGACTTCAAATAATGGTGTGCTAGTTAAGTGAAATAAGGTCTGGTGAAGCACCTGGGGCAGCACCACCTCCTGGTCTTGACTTGCGCACCCCAGTGATATGCAGATGTGTACCTCTGCAGGTGCCTGCACCACAAACCTCACCCCCCCTTCTTACTGAGACCCACAGGCTGCTTCCTTAGTACTACCATCACCAGCAAAGCCAGGTGGCTCTTTGTTACATGAGCCATGTCTCTTCACCCTGGGCCTTGGATTTCCCAGCTGAAAAGTGAGGAGGGGCCACAGTGGCCCTGTGTCCTGTTGATGCTGACATCCAGAGACACCAAGGCTGGCATCCATAATACCTCATGGTGCCTCATGGGTAGGATTGTCTCCACAGTGTGTGGGAAGCCAGCAGTAACTGGGAAGATCTTTGGTGGCCAGAATGCACCGGACCGTCGGTGGCCATGGCAGGCCAGCCTGCTCTACCACGGCAAGCACATCTGTGGAGCTGCCCTCATAGATGCCTACTGGGTGATCTCAGCTGCCCACTGCTTCCAAAAGTGCGTGTTTCCAATGGGCCCAATGACTCGGGTGGGATTGGGAAGGGAACACAAGATGGACAGAACAGAAGGGGGAGAATGATGTCCCAGACCTTTTTCCCTAGGCTTTGTTCCTGGCCACCACCAGGTGTCTGTGTGCACCGTTGGCCCTGCCTTTGACCGAGCATTCCCCTCTACTTGGAATGCCATCCCTTCTCACCACCTTACTCCAGTCTCCTGACTCTCTGAGTTCACATCTCCCAGTACAAAGGCCATTTACCTTATCTCTTCCTTCAGGGATGTTCCCATCTGTCCCCCTCCTCACACTTTGGTAATATCAAGATGGTATGGTTGTCTCAGCTACTTGTACATTACTTGTACATAGCTAAGTGGAAATTAACTTTAACTGTGATTATCAGTAAGTACTGGAAAACAAACTTTAGTTCCAAAGTCATTGCCTCCAGCCCACTTTTTGTCTTCTTTAAACTTTAGGATTCTGAGTCCTGTTCCCACTCAAGGTAGATTCTGCATTCTACATCTTGCCCAGCTCTAGACAGGCCAACAAGATGTCAGTGGGTTTGTTTCCTCTTGTGCAGATGGTAGTGGGTGTGTAGTGTCCCTGGCTGAACATATGGCACAGGTTTTAGGCTTTAAGTCAGAGCAATAGTTCTAGGGTCCCCACTTTCCAGGGCTGGGGGAGCATTAGAGCCTGTACAAACTGGGCAATTATTTTGTCCTCTTCCAATCAGGCTGTTCAAAGGTCATCATTGGCACAACTGCCAGAGGCTTCCCTGGGTCCTAACCACCTGCACATTCTAGCACATTTCTCTATGGAAGCATCATGGGACTCTGGCTGTTTAACCAGCATCCAGAAATTCCTGTCACTTCTGTAGAAATATGTGCCTAAGAGCAACTGTGTTCACCACAGTCTCTATAGGTCAGAGTGAGGCATGAAGCAAATGGCCTCTGTCCTCAGATGGGACACAGATAGTCAGGAGAGTGGGCTGCATCTCAGGTGTATCCTGGGCTTACTCTGTGCCCAGAGGGAGTGGGGAGAATATCACACTCGAAGTCAGAGGAGGTAAGAGCCACTGGCATCAACTGGCTTTGAGAACCACTTGGGTTCTGTTCATTTATTCAGCACTCATGGGTGGTAGGCCCCTTGTGAGGCCCACTGTGGAGGATGTGGAGAAGCAAGACCCACCTTGAAGTTTCTCATCCTATCAGGAAAGTGACACATGAACCCAGCTACTGTGCTGCAGGATGGAAAGACCAGAATATGCAAGAGGGTAGACCCTGAGCCAGTGTCAGGAGAGGTACCATGGGCTGCAATCAGAGGAGGGGCTTGGAGCTAGTACGGACTTGTGGGAGAAGAATCCAGTCACATGGAGTCTGGGCAAGGGAGCAGCACAAGCAGACCATGTATGTTGGAAAGCTGCTCACATTCCAGAAACAAGTTCAGTTCCATGTGCTCGCTTGTTTGCTCCACACAGGCTCATTGAGTGCCTGTCTCCAGATGGGGTTCATCCTTTAGGGAAGTCTGAGTGTGAAGAATGGGAAGAGGGAATGGATGATTCTGCGCTGAGAAATGGGGTCTTTGAGAACCACTCCAAGCCATGGAACCTTCCAATGGTTCTGGTCAGAGCTGGGAAGGAGCCAAGTCTCCTCTGTTCTATAATGAAGGGGCATAGTTTGATGTGCCCCAATGTTTCTTTCCAGCACTGAGATTCTCTGCTCCTTTGATTTGGGGGCATACTGGGAAAGCCATCAGAAACTTTCAAAGGACAGATTTCCTGAGGCAATAGACAGACAAGAATCCAGCCCACCTGATGAGAATATTAGGAAGGGAGGAGAGAGCAACCTCTGGAATAATGGTCATGTCTGGTTGCTTATGGGGTTGGTAGAGTTGGGAGTAGGCAGTCAGGTGAGAGTGCAAGGGTGTTAGCCCAGTGCTCAGAGGAGACAGGTGATAATACAGCCTCTCACAACAGGTCCCATGAACCATCTGACTACCAGGTCCTGCTAGGGTACCATCAGCTCCAACATCCCACTGAGCATAGCCGGCAGATGACAGTGTATCGAGTCATTGTTCACAATGACTTTAACAAGCGCTACTACATGGGCAGTGACATCGCTCTGTTGCAACTGCCTCTATCTGTGAACTTTACTTCTCACCTCCTCCCTGCCTGCCTGCCGGGGCCTACCATGAAGCTGCCCCTTCACAGCAGCTGCTGGATAACCGGCTGGGGGATGATCACTGAGGGTGGTGAGTAGGAGCAGGGCAGGCAGGGAGGGTAAGGGTGGTGGAGGAGGAAGGTGTGTTAACCATTGTGGGGCCCTTCCAGCCCTGATACCATTTCCTTCTAAAGCTTCAATTTCCTTCTGTCATGCTTCAAAAAGTCTGAGCATATCTAACTTTTGGAATCAAGAACTTGGGCTCTTTGACTCCAAGCCATTTAGGATTCCACTCTGATTCACAGGTCCTGCATGAGACCATGTCAGGCCCCTCCAAAGCTTCCTCAGGCACCTCTTGGGCTTCCCCTACCATGGAAGGTACTCAGGGAAGCATAACAGTAAGGAAATGAAAACAAGTTTGCTTGTTGGCTTGAGAGGCAAAGTTGGGTGTTTCTGGATTAAGAACATATTCCTATGTGAATCTCACTTCCCCTCATCCATTAATTCAAGTAAAACTTGTCTGTTCTGCCAGCTTGCTGGGCTTGTACATTTTTAGGCTGAGAGAGAAGAAATGGTGGGCAAATATTTTTTTAACACAATGGAAAATGCTTTTAATTTAGGAAAATGTAACATAGAGTGAAAAAAGCAGAATGTAAATTTGCCGTGATTTGTAGGGTCATAGGGTCATGATGTGGCAGAGTATCTCACTGGAGGTATTTGGGGCAAGATTTCCTTTGCTGTGCTCTGGCCACAAATATCAATCACACTGTCTAGTCATGAAAACAGCCAATGCTTCAACATTTCCAAAGACACCCTCTTGGGAAGCACTGTCACTCATTAAGAACCACTGGCAGAGCAAGAAGGATTCTGCAAAACTGGTCGGAGGGTAGGAATTGGGGTATGAGGGGAAGTTGCAGGCTAGAGCAGCCAGCAGGTCAGGGAGCATCTGACATCAATGATAGACTCAGCCTGCAGCTGTTCTGTCCTCTCCCTGACCACAGTTGCTGGGCCTGGGTTGTCCCCGAGGACATGTGAGAGCTGTACATGGCAAGCACTCCACAGGACGGAGCTGTCACTGTGACACTGAAAACACCAGTCTGACCTGTGAGCAATCTGTGGAAATAGAATCCACATGGAAAGCATCCACAGACCAGCTGCTTGTTGAGGCTGGGCCATGTCTTATTTGACATACTACCTCACCCCACCCAGCATCCATTAGGTGCATCACTGGAACCTGGGCCAAGCCAGGACTCTCAACTTCCACCCTCCACCTCTACTTCTATATCTGCATAGCTACCGGATTAATTATTTTCAAAACACAAGGAGACCCTTCAGTGGTTTCCCAGTGTGCTTGAGAGAAATCCAAACTCCACATACTGGTGAAGAGGCCTTGCTCGCTCTGGACCCTGCTGTGACCTTGTCTCATTTTTTTCAACTCCCACGCCACTGCAGCCACCCAGACCTCCCTCCTGGCACTTCCCACTGCAGACCCCTCACCTTTGCTCTCTTGTCTGCCTTAAATGTCTTGTCCCTTCATCTTTGCAAGTCCTCTGAGAGACTTCCCCAATCCTGTCAGTTGGAAATGGCAGCATGTCCATTAGCAGGCAGGTTGGGGAGGTAGCTAGCCCCTCTCTCAGGCTCCAACCCACATCTGACCTTCCCCCACTCCTGACCCCTGCAGATTTCCTGGCTGCGCCATTTCAGCTGCAGGAGGGAGAGGTTGGCATCATTGACAGTGAGGTCTGTAAAATGTATTTCCAATCGCCAGACTCCAGCAGCAGTGAATATTCTATACACGAGGATATGTTTTGTGCTGGGGACCTCATGACAGGAAAGTCCATCTGCAGAGTAAGTGAGATTGGCTCTGTTTATCAAGTGGGAACTCCCCTCTCCCTTTGTGTCTTCTCTGGATCCTGCCCCTGACTTCCTCCTCCTAAGCTCACCCCCCAGCCTGAAGTGTCAGAACTGAAGTTCAGAAGACCCCAAAGAATACTAGTTCATTCCACACATTTCTTCGTTTAAAAAAAAACGTTGTTGAAGAATAGCATGCATAGAAAAGGGCATAATTTAGACATGTGCTATTTGATGCATTTTTAGAAATTTGCACAATCAGGGACACCTGGGTGGCTCAGTCTGTTAAGCGTCCGACTTCAGCTCAGGTCATAATCTCGTGGTCCGTGAGTTTGAGCCTCATGTCCGGCTCTGTGCTGACAGCTCAGAGCCTGAAGCCTGCTTCAGATTCTGTGTCTCCCTCTGTCTCTGCCCCTCCCCTGCTTGCACTTTGTCTCTCTCTGTCTCAAAAATAAATAAACATTAAAAAAACTTTTGGGGCGCCTGGGTGGCTCAGTCATTTGAGCGTCTGGCTTCGGCTTAGGTCATGATCTCGCAGTTCGTGAGTTCGAGCTGCATGTCGGGCTCTCTGACAGCTCAGAGCCTGAAACCTGCTTCGGATTCTGTATCTCCCTCTCGCTGCCCCTCCCATTCTCTCTCTCTCTCTCTCTGTGTTAAAAATGAGTAAACATTTTTTAAAAAATTAAATAAAAAAAAAAGAAATTGGCACAATCATGTAACAACCAGCACCTAAAGAATCCTCCTGATACTTCCTTCCTGTTACTAACTCCCTGAGACTAGTCCTGGCTTCTGAAGCTCTGTGGATTAGTGTCGGGACTTACCTACATGGAATTATACAGGATGATTCTCATCTGGTCAATATTATGTTTCTGAGATTTATGCATCTTGGGTGTAGTTTACATTGTTCACCTTGTTGCTGTGTGGTATCCACTGTGTGAATATACTACAATTTTATTTATCTATTCTAGTCTTGGTGGCATTTGGATAGTTTCCACTTGAGACCATTACAAATAGATTTGCTGTGAACATCCTAGTGCATGTGTTTTAGTGCACATGGGTTCACATTTTGGTTGAGTATAACCCTGGGAGTAGAATTACTGTGCCATAAGATATGCACAGGTTCGTCTCTCACAGGTACTGAGGAGCAGCTTTCCAATCCACTGGTACCAGTTTGCACTCCCCCCAGCAGGGGCTGACAGTTGTGTTTGCTCCACATTGCCTCCAGTACTTCATGTTGCCCGCCATTTTAAATGTGATTTTTAATTTGCATTTCTCTGAGAATTTCTCTGTGAATAATGAAGATAAGCACTTTTTTCATATGTGTATTGCCTCTTTTTAAAAGTGTCTATTCAAATTTTTTTGCCATTATTTCAGTGAGATTGTGTGTCTTTCTCATTGAATTTTAGAATATGAGTATGGTATTGAATATATGTATTAAGAATATTTTCTCCTACTCTGTGGAATCCTTCTATTCTATGGTGGAGAAACTTGAGACCCAGAGAGGAAAGTGGATAGCTCAAGGTGAAGTGGCATGATCATAGTCAAACCTAGAAAAGCCTTGGAGCTATGGCCCCCACATGCTTCCTCATACAGAGCTCCTTCCTCTCCTGCTCCTTTTGCTACCCCTTTGTCTCTCTCCTTGACCATCTCCCATCAGCTGAAAAACATACTGTCATGATGCCCATCTTAAAACACCTACACATACCTTCTCTTTTCCCCAGCTCTCTGCCCTGGGCCCTGATTCTCAGCCTGCCTTCCCACAGGGCTCACCCACTTCAAGGGCCCTCTCTGGCTTACTCACTTCTCTTTCTTGCCTCAGCCCATTCTATCAGACTTTTGTGCTCGCCCTTCCTCCACAGTTTTCTCACCAAGACAGCCAGATGCCTAGGTGCACCTCTGACCTCCTCCCACTTGGTGCTTGGCCATGCACCCTGCAGCACATCCCATCATACTTGAAGGGCAGCCCCTCTTATGTCTCCTGCTTTCTTCCTCCTCTTTCTGACCTCCACACACCAAGGACCCACCACTCAGCCCTTATTCTGCTTTTCCTGCCTTGCTCCATTTTTACCTTAAATGGAGGGAAAGGGTCAGGTAGGGCAAATCTGTGCCTCACCATTTCTTGCCTGCCTTTATCAGTCTCTTTCTGCTGCAGTAGTTCATGACTGGTCTCCCTGTGCTGATTTCTGCCCTGCCACATACTGTGCTTCACCCAGCCCCAGAAATCCTACCATCCTTTTAGAATCTGTATCAGGTCACACTACCTCCCTGCTGAGTGTCCTTCAATGTCCCTTCATCCATACCCTCCCAGCTGATAAGCCTGGGCCTGGCCCTGCCACTTCTCAGCCTCACCTGTGCCAAGCAGGCCGCCTACCTGTGCCTGCAAATTCCAGGTCAGGCCTTGCTCATCCCTCCCATCTCTGCTTAGAGGCTCTCTGAAGGCAGCCCTTCCTGCCATTTACCACCCCCTGGGTGCCTCTGTTCCACATCTTGCATCTGTGCATGGTGTGTGCTGTACTGTCTGTGTTCATGTTCTGTCATATCAATGTCTCCTACACACAGGGTACTCGGTCATGTTTATTCAACAGAAGGCTGGAAGGGTGCTATGTTTCTTTGGTCCCTACTTTATAACCAATGAGATAGAAGCATTATGCCCAATGGTGCCTTCCTGCCTTGGAGTCCTGACCTCAAGGTCCTTAGCATTTTTCTGGGACCCCCTTGGGCTCCCTGCCATTCTGACCACCCTACCAGTTTGGACTTGGGATCACTTCTTTTCTGCTGAGCACATTTAACAGTTTGCGTTTTCTAAAGAAGCTCCACAAACCAGAGACCTTAATAAGTCAAAAACAAATGCCCAGGTGGGATGTTGTACTGGACTGATAATTACCCAGAGGCCTGCAGGCCCCATGGGACTTCAGGTGGTACCTTCACTCACTTAGGATTGGGAGCACAAAGGGCTGGTGTCCGATATCTGGAGTCTGCCTGCATATTCTCATAGGTCTATGACTGCCAGCTTAGAAGGATGCTCAGAGTCCCCTCCACAGACTTTGTGAAGTGAGCTCCAAAGCCTTACCCTTGCGATTTTGATCAAAGAGGTATGCAGTGGGACTCTGTGTCTGGATTTTTCAAATCCTCCATGTAATTCTGATGAGAACAATTCACAGCCCCACCTTGACATGAGGCTTCCTAAACTCCACTCTGGTGGAGGGCAAAGGCACTTCACACTGTCTAAACCATGTGTGTCCCCCTCTATTTTGGTCCCCATGACTCATGCTGTCTCTTTCCTCAGGGAGATTCTGGAGGCCCCTTGGTCTGCAAGCTGAATGGTGGCACTTGGTTTCTGATGGGGCTGTCTAGCTGGAGCCAGGCCTGCCGCTATCCCATAGGCCCCAGCGTCTTCACCAGGCTCACCTACTTTTCCCACTGGATCAGTGAGAAGCGGAGCACCTTGCCCAATCCTGATCCTTCTTTTGCTACTTCTCAGGACAAACCTCCTATTTTGAGTGACTTTTCTTCTCTGGGCACTGTCCTCAAGCCCAGCACCTGCATCACCCTTGTGTCTTTACAGACCTTCCTCCTACTGCTGATTTTCCTAATGATTCTGTGACAGACCCTGTGATGCCCCTCCTGGCCCTCCCCAACAAGCTTGTTTGCATTAATGCCAACAGGCTCTACATTCTTCTTAAATGTGCCCATCTCTGAGCAATCCTGTCCATCTGAAGCTTGCTCCAGGCCTGATAAAATTTTAAAAAATATATTAAAGAAGCTTCCTGCTCCTGTTTCTGACCTATCAGAGCTACCTTCTGTCCCCACCCTACTGTCATTCAAGCTCCTTGGCACATGAAGTTTTCCCTGCTCCCTCAGCTGGGAGTAGGGAAGGGCAAGGACACTGAGGGCCTGGCTAGCTATCTGGAACTGAATCACTAGCCTTGAGGAGTCTTCCAAAGAGCTGCCATGGCTTAGGGCCCAAGGCCTCACCCCATGGAGGAAGTGGCATCCCCTAGGTCCCACAGAACACTAATGGCCAGTGCGATAGGGACGGGTCGTCCTACGGGTGGATGATTTGCCCTGAGCTGGAGATGAAGAAGGATACTCCAGGCCCACAGGTCACAGAGGTTCTATTTGAAAGGCTCTATTTGAAGTAGACTGTGAAGGGCTCTGGCTACCAGGCTAAGGTCCAAAATCACAGGTCAGCTGCCCTCAGATCTCTGCTGTTAGTCTATTCCCCTTGTACCCACAGTACCTGTCCTCCCCCTATCTCCAGGGGCCCAGCCTCCCACCCCCTGGGAACCTGTCATAGCTTGTGGTTTGGCTGACCCAGGACTTGCTGGCCCAACACTGAGCCTTAAGCCATGTCCTGAACTGTCCCCTACAAATATGTCTGGGTCACAGAATTGTAACTAGTTAGCAGAATACTCAGAAGAGTCTCATAACCACAAGACCCACCCTGAATTCTTGGTGATCAGGGAGCAGCCCTCAACCATTGCAGATCCACTGTATCAAAATGCCATCAGGTGTTCTGTGCAAATTCTTTCCAATCTTGTTCCCCAGATAGCCTGGGCTCTCACCAGCAGGTGAAAATAGGTGAAGTCACATCCACATGGTCACCAGAGTCTTGCTGGCTTTAAGCCCTCTGCTACTCATGCAGAGGTTTCCTTCCCAGCTCAGGAGTGTCTGGAAGTGATAAAAAAAAAAAAAAAAAAAAGCATTCTCTCCCTATTAGTAGACTCAGTTATGGGGCTTCCTGGCTGGATTGCTGGGCCCAGAGGTGGCAGTCAGCACTTAGTTCAGATTTGGACCATTATCTACCCACTGCCCCTAGAACTTCCACTTACCTTCAACCCATGGTGGCTTTGTGCTGACTGTGCTGGGTTTCTCTCCCACAGTGACTTCTGCTTTGTCCATCAATAGCCATGTTTCTATGTGAAGCACCGAGTGGTGTGACTGTTGGTCCTGCATGAAGTTTCTTGGGTCCCCTAACTCAGTAGATGCAAATACATTTCCAGTC
This sequence comes from Panthera tigris, assembly GCF_018350195.1. Lineage (NCBI taxonomy): Eukaryota > Metazoa > Chordata > Mammalia > Carnivora > Felidae > Panthera > Panthera tigris. The sequence continues at coordinate 107,241,328 of NC_056667.1, read as the reverse complement.
CACTCTGAAGATCTGCCAAATCACAACTTTCCCACAGCCTACTTCCCTGTTACAGCCAGCTTCAATGTTTGGTATTATTATCCATGTTTGATCCCTTTTTACAGATCTGAACCCAAGATCTAGCATGGTTAAGTAACTTGTCTGAGGTGATGTGGGTAGTAAATAGCAGAGCAGAAATTCAAACCCAGATTTCTTAAGGAGCTCAGAGGTCTTCCCTCTAATGCAGGCCATTCTCAGGCACCTCAGGCCCTGTGTGATTTCCTCTCTCAGGTTAATTTTGAGAGGTACCTTGAGAGGCTTGGGTTAACTGTCCCAAGTGTGGCCCTGGTCAGTGACAAGGAAAGATCCCAAATAACAAGACTGATGTCAGGGTGCAGAGCAGGTCTGGAAGGCCAGTAGGACTGGGGCTGGGGGACAGGCTGGGAGTGCTGCTGAGATGGATTTCACCAGACCCACCATCAGAAGCTCCCAATGGGCTGCTAGGTCGCACTCCCACATCAACCCTGGATGAGCAGGGGAGGTGAGAAGGAAATGTAGAATCAACAAGAAATCCTAGAGGAAGTAAAGTTTTCCTGAAGTGGCCTGTAGCTGGGTTAAGAGAGTAGGGCAATGATAGGATGAGCTTTAAGGCTGTTTGCATGTTCCACTCTCCCCCATCCGATACCATGTGACAAATGCTGCCTAATCTTTCTCAGGTGCCAGTGTATTCCAGGGTGGATGTGTCAACTAGTGTGTAGCTTCTGATGGCCATCTTGAGTACATGCCCTCCGTGCCCACACTTCTACCCCTGAGGGCAGGGGGAGTACTACATGGGGAGACTTGATCCTTCCACTATGATTTCTTCTAAGAGCTTTAATGTTGAAGCCTTGGATGCAGAAAATGCCTGGCAGATAGCAGTATGGAGGAGAGGTTAAGAGTGGATTTTTGATGCCTGGGGCCTCTGGTCTAGGGTCATCCTCCCTTCTCCTTGAACTCATCAGGACTTCTGTCCTTCTCTGGTATACTGTACCAAAGAGTGACAGAGTAGCTGCTAACCCATGGGTTATATGAGCACATGTGCCAAAATAACTGCACAACTGAGAAGTATGATTGCCACATAAGAAATACAGAAGATTGGACGTTATATGTTATTTGAAATAGAATTATTAGAAGAGACAGACCACCAAAAATTAATAAACACAATAAATATCCTTATGGATATAGGAAAATATTATTAGCAATAAGACTCAAGACAAAGAAACCACAGGAAAGAACCAAGTCAAAATATTGTGTATGAAAAATACAATGGTTGAATTAGAAGGCACAACAGATTGGATGAATAACAGGTAAACACAGATGAAAGACACATGCAGTTGCTACTTTGTGTAGACATTACAAAGTATGGACTTTGGAGCTGGCACACTTATGGTAGGATAATGTGTGGAGTTTCTTTACAAAAGATCTAATTTCTAAGGTATGGTTGGGGATAAGGAGAAGAGGAGGCCAGTGCAGGAGCCTGGCATAAGCTCTGCCACCCCCCACTCCCCCCACCCCTGGCCCTAAGGAACAGGGAAGGGAGAAGAGGAGCAAGGACTGACAGCTGAGGGACATAGCTAACTGAGGAAACCTCACAAATAGGGTTTTTGTGGAAATAAACACTGTGACCACTTCTGTCACCTCCTCAGATCTTCAGCTGAGTCTCCCCTCTGGTTGAACCCACTGTGGCCAGAGAGAATAGGAACCTGTCAGGCCTTCCAGCTTACACTTCCACCCCCACAGAAGGAGTGGGATGAGGTGGAGAGTATGCCTGGAGGGACAGACAGGAGATAATTGCTACAGGGGGTCTAGATTACTTGGGTCCACTCTCCTGCTAAAAAAAAAAAGAAAGAAAGAAAGGAAAGTCTTTATTAATTCAGTAAAGAAAATATTCATGAGGTACCTGGCTGTCTCAGTTGATGGACCATGCAACTCTTGATCTCGTGATTGTGAGTCTGAGCCCCACACTGGGTGTAGAGATCACTTCAAAAAATAAGATCTTATGTAGAGAGGCAAACCTAGAAGTTGACTCTCACCTATAGAGAACAAACTGATGGTTACCAAAGGAGAGGTGGGTGGGGTCATGGGTTAAACAGGTGATGGGGATTAAAGAGGGCACTTGTGATGAGCACTAGGCATTGTTTTGAAGTACTGAATATTGTACACCTGAAACTAGTATTATGCTGTAGGTTAACTAACTAGAATTTCAATAAAAACACACAAAAAAGTAAAATAATAATGAATAAAATAATGAATAAATTATTTGAATAATTTGATATTTGAAAATTGAATAATTTGAAATTTGAATAATTTGAATAATTTGCCAGGTATGTTTTGATTGCTCATTGAAGTAACCCTGGAAAAAATGGAAAAGAGTGGGGTGGCAGAAGCCTTTTACCATACAAAAAGAGAAATTTCAGGGGCAGAAAAAAAGACCAGGCAGAGAATCAAAGAAACTATAAGGCTTAATCCAGAGAGAAACAGAGGAAAATAAAGAAAAAGGAGATACAGAAAATATGTAAAAAGAATAAAAATGCCTTCAGTTTAAAATTCTCCACCAATAATACGGTCTTAGAAAAGTTGGCAGCATAGGGTTGGCAGGGATTTTCTGGGCTTAGTGACAATATAAACTAAACTCATTTTCTTTTTCATGCGTGAATTAGATCAGGAAGTTACAAATGAGTGCTTGAGCTTGGAGAGCTGGGCCAGGCTCTAATTTGAATAGTTCAAATAAGTTATTTCATTAGTAAATTAAATGAATAAAAATTATAATGAATAAAATAAAATCCTTTTTAAAAATCTTTGGGGTGCCTGGGTGGCTCAGTGGGTTAAGCGTCTGACTTCAGCTCAGGTCATGAACTCGCGGTCTGTGAGTTCGAGCCCCGTGTCGGGCTCTGTGCTGACAGCTCAGAGCCTGGAGCCTGTTTCAGATTCTGTGTCTCCCTCTCTCTCTGACCCTCCCCCATTCATGCTCTATCTCTCCCTGTCTCAAAAATAAATAAACGTTAAAAAAAAATTAAAAATCTTCATAAAGACATTGAAAAGGTAGGAAGACAGCAGGGATCTGCCAGGGCAAATTCTGAGAGAAAAGCCTGCAATCAGAATATAATCAGAATATCTGATACCCAAAGTTATTTTTGTTGCAAGGATATATTCTTACAGCTCATATGTGGGCCTCAGGAGACTTCTGTAAAGACCATGGGAAGGAAGCTGTATTAGACAGGGTTCTCCAGAGAATCAATTAATATCTGTATATAAATATATAGGATCTATATCTATATATCTACAAACACACACACACACACACACACACACACACACACACACAGATTGATTTATTTAAAGGAATTAGCTCATGATTATGGAGACTAGCAATCCAAAATCTGCAGGGTGGGCTGGCAGGCTTAGACTCAGGAAGAGATGATATTGCAATTCAAAGCTATATTAATTGTATTTTTTGTTTTCTGTATTTTATAACTTGAAATCTCAGTGGGGGTTGACCACGGAGAGGCTGTTCCATACCTAGAGATAATAATCAACTGGGAACATACATTTCATATGTAAACCAAACGAACCCGAAGTCTGTACCCCCAATGCCTCTGTCTTACTCTCACACACCAAACCAATATTTTTCCCACCTTCAATCACTGCAGAGCTAGATGGTAGACAATTAGAGACCACCCATATAGCCCAGAGCCTATTGACATTATTCCAACTGACCAGTCCTAAACTGTTTCCTCTCCCCTGCCTTGCTTTGTCCATGCAAACCACAATAAAGCGCTGGGCTGTGCTTTCACCTCACTCCTGCTTCTGTCTCCTGACCAACCAGGTGTTTCATTATCATGTGGCCCTGTGTGAAGTGGCATGTTCACTCTTCTCGGAAAATGTAAATAACAAAAATCCCTCAATGGTATTTACCTCTCTGGGCCACCACATAGTCACCTCCATAAATTAAAATCACACAGGTATTTTAACACAAAGTCCAAAGGTTGTCAGGCTGGAGACTCAGGAAGAGGCAACGTTTCAGTTCAAGTTTGGAGGTGGTCTGCTGGCATAATAACCTTCTTCGTCTGGGGCAGTTAGTCTTTTGTTCTATTTAAGCCTTCAACTGATTAGGTGAGGCCCACTTACATTATAGAAGGACATGTGCTTTACTCAAAGTCTGCTGATTTGTGTTAATCTCATCCAAAAAAACACTGTCACAGAAACATCTAGCATAATTTTTGACCAAATATCTGAACACTGTGACCCAACCAAGTCAATCCATAAAATTAACTATCTCAAGAATTTTATGGGAAATGTTCCCCATATTACACTGGGACCCCAAAAAGCCTAACAGGATAAGACACACTGGTCTCCTTCAAGCCCTAGAGCCTGCAGGGAAGGCCACATTAGCACTGAGTTGAAAGCAAAGAAATGGGTGGATGTACCCTTGCAGTTTGACTGGCTAGAGCTCTGTCAACCAACATCAAGATGTGAATGTAGTTTGAGGTGGTCTGTGACCAATAGGGCTCCAGCCTCCTGGCAGAAGCAAATGCTGAGTTTCCCTAAAGGAGGGTACATTCATTCTTGGTGTAAGAAAATCACTGCAAGTTCTTCCAAGAATAAAAACCAGCATATGGCCAAATAGAAGCAACCATGAACTGAAACAAAACTCACTAAATAAGAACTAGAAGATATGAGAGAAAGCAGAAATGGACCAAGATTTCAGACTTTGTAAATGCCAAAGATTACATATACCTCTACTTTTTCCCCTGTGTCTGTTAGCTTTTACATGTCTCTACTCATTTCCCTGTATCTGTTTTTACTGAATAACAAATGACCTCAAAACTACCAGCAAGGAGTGCCACTGTGGCATGGCTCTATGGACCAACTCTCCAGTGAAAGTGGTGAAGATTGTTTTCAAAAATTAAAGTGTTCAAAAGTGGTCCTATGGACATATAACAAATGGAGAAAAATTTATTCAAGAAAACCTACAAAAACTTAGTAAGAATGGCAAGAGTCTGTGGCACTTGAACCACACCTACTTCCTCCCTTTCCCATTCCCAGATCAGCATGACACAAAGTCCACTACAGATTCCTGCAGCCAAGGACACAGGGCTCCCTGTCCCCCAGTTAGAGGGTTACAGCATCCTCTTGGGAGAGGCTTTCTTATCCTGACCCCAGCTACCTATGAAGTTCTGGGAAAGTGTGGCCAAGAGCTTGGGGATCTTTCTACCATCAGCCCCTACTCTGGAGGAAGGCTCTACATTGGGTGTGCTGCACTAAAAATACCTGTTCTTGCCCTGGACTTTAAAGCAAAGTATCTATGCTCAGATTGGCAAGACAAGATGACCTGAGGCTACCACCCTCCTTCCCCCATATCATGGAGCATCTAGCTCCTAAAACAGGGTGATAGACAAGTGTGTCTGTCCCCAGAGCTCCAGTTCTGGCTCAGAGATTTGGTCCAGGGGGAGAATCAGGCTATATAACAAAGAAATCTGAAGCTCTTCCCAACAGAACTGACTTTGTTTACAATGGAATGTGGGAAAATTCAAGCTGAAGGGCTTCCTCAGAAATAATGGATTTTGTGGCAAAAAGCAATTAAGAGACTGGTAGATTTATTTGAGATAAAAGTTAAACTGCAGGGCAGCTGGTTTACTGGAGAGAACCAGGGCAAGAAGCAGCTAAGAAAAGCCCTCCTGGAATCACAACAAATCTGAAACATTTACTTCAAAAACTATCCCCCCAAAAGAGCTTGAATCTAATTGGATCAGGCCAATTCTATATTACACACTTCCCATGGCTTACTGTGCCCATGTCCCTGAACCCCCAGGTGCATGTGCCCATCTGGAGAACCTCCTCTGCTGTCCTTGTGCACGAACTCTGTTATAAGTCACAAGCTCAAAGATAAAAATTACTGTGCTACCTGCCTGTGAAGCTGGCTCTGCCTGACTGTTCTACTTAACTGCCTTCCTTGACATCCAGGGAAAGACCATGATCCCATAGTCACTTGGCTGCACATTTGAGAGCACTCTGTACCATAGCCCTTCTGCCACCCTGTAGGACTCTGGGTGGAAATCCAGCCATCTCTACTCCTCCCTTGACACATGCTCCTTGATGCCTTGGCTACAAATCTCCTATTCTTATCTCTTCTCCTACATTCTCTCTCTCTGGCTCTGCCTATCCTTGGGGAAGTGAAACTTTTCTGCCCACCACTTGGAAAGCGAGTACAGGACAAGTCCGTAACTTGATTATGTGAATACCCAATATCCCAGAAGTTACTTAGACCAAGGGTCTTTGCCAGTGAGCCCTGCTGAGGCCCAGAGAGGTGACAAATATGCTCACGGGATGTAGTCAGCCAGCCCAGTGCTCATCTACATGTCACATACTCTATCATCCATGAATCAAGCCAATCTTTACTGGAAGATTCTAGGACAGGGCTTCTGTGGGGATCAAATTTTGAAGGGGTCTTGTATGATGTAGCTCCCATCCTTTAGTGAAGAAAGATCTCTTGAGAATGTGTCTCAGATGGAGCTGTGACCACGGGTGCTTGAGTGGCTCAGTCAGTTAAGCGTCCTACTTCAGCTCAGGTCATGATCTTACAGTTCATGGGTTCAAGCCCTGTGTCAGGCTCTGTGCTGACAGTGCAGAGCCTGGAACCTGCTTTGGATTTTATGTCTCCCTCTCTCTCTCTCTGCCCTTTCTCTGCTCATGCTCTCTCTCTCTCTCTCTCTTAAAAATAAACATTGAAAAAAAAAAAGATGTAGCTGTGACCCTGGTTCGATGACTTCCCTCACTAACAGTCTGCTGGCAGTGAGACGCAGAGCACCCTGGGCATGGCAGTCTGCGAGAGCATTTCTGAACCTCTGGAATGTGAATATTCCTCTCCATATGCAGAGGACGAACATTTATGTGCTGTAAGCCACATAATTCTTAGCTTACATGTCTATTTTCAAAGACCGAGTAATCAGAATCATAGCATAATGTGGCTGACGTTTTTTATGTACACTTGTTAAAAATAAAAATAAGTAAAAATTAAGAGTTCTTTCTTTTTAGAGGTTATTTCCAAAACAATACTTTTATATATAGTATGGACAAGTATTTAAGATAAAACTTAGAGGCTCTGTGGCTTACACAAGATCTGGTGGGGGAGCCTGGTGTCTGTGCCTGATAATAGCAAAAGCCATTTGCTGATGAAGTTGTAGGCCCAGTTAGACATGGTTCTGAATCTACATGACTAGGGATCCAAAGAGCTAGAATCAAAAACAGCCACTTAAGCACTAAAAATAAATTGCCATAATAAAAACCATATCCTTTTGAAAGTAGGCAAATCTAAAATAAGTAAAGTAATAACCTTCAGACTTCGACATGCATCAAATGTCCTTCCTTTTCTCTTTTGGAAAGTTGAGTGTTATCTCCTACATGAAATCTTTATCAGCTATGCCAGGAAGTGTCACCTCCATAGGACTTCGCCTGTATACTTTTTAACATCACTTTTGACATTGTAATATGTAAGAGTTTGCCTAAGACTGTAAGCTTCTTTGGGATGGGATCTTTATCTTATTTGATTTTCTCTAAAAACCTAGTAGAGAAAATTGTATTTGCTAAACAAATGACTTATTCTAATTTTTAATAGAAAATGAAAATTAACAACTCTAATATCAAAAGACTCAAATATAAATAACAAAGGAAAATCCATGACTAAAATAAATAAGAAATTAAAAATTAATGATTATAAGAATAAAATACTTATTAAAAGTAAGTTTAGAGATGCCTGGGTAGCTCAGTTGGTTGAGCGTCCAACTCTTGATTTCAGCTCAGGTCACTCTCTCATGGTCCTGAGATCGAGCCCTGCATCAGGCTCAGTGTGGAGGTCTGGAGCCTGCTTGGCCTCCTCTCACTCTACCTCTCTCTTTGCCACTTTCCCACTCCTGCTCTCTCTGTCTCATTCTCTCTCTTAAAATAAAATAAATTTAAAAAAATATTTTTAAATAAGTTTAAAATTCTAAATTGAAAGAATTAAAATATATGCATATAATTGAAAATAACTTCAAAGTTAAATGAGTCTGAAAGTAAATAATCCATTTAGGGATGCCTGGCTGGCTTGGTGAAAACATGCAACTCTTGATTTTGGGGTTGTGAGTTCAAGCCCCATGTTAGCTATAGAGATTACTTAAAAATTAAATCTTAAAAAAAATAGATATCCATTTAAAGGAGTAGCTGTATATTTGGGGAAGATGAATGCAGCTGTTCCTTCTAAGTTGTACAAGTTGCTCCTGCTATTAAAAGACAGAATCAAAATAGAGCAGGACAGTGCAGTAGGAGTAGCAGGAGGCACCCTACGAGTGAAGGGTAGGGGAATACAGCTAGGAAAACTCCAGAAGCAAGCTGCCATGTTTTCAAGCATTTCACAGCAACAACAGGAGAGAGAGCCCTGGGAGGTTAGAAAGTCTGTTTAAATCATACTGCTTTTGCACTATCAACAATAGCCAAAGTATGGAAAGAGTCCAAATGTCCATCGATGGATGAATGGATAAAGAAAATGTGGTATATATATATATATATATATATATATATATATATATATAATGGAGTATTACTCAGCAATCAAAAGAATGAAATCTTGCCATTTGCAACTACGTGGATGGAACTAGAAGGTATTATGCTAAGCGAAATTAGTCAGAGAAAGACAAATATCATATGACTTCACTCATATGAGGACTTTAAGACACAGAACAGATGAACATAAGGGAAGGGAAGCAAAAATAATATAAAAACAGGGAGGGGGACAAAACACAAGAGACTTAAATATGGAGAACAAACAGAGTGTTACTGGAGGGGTTTTGGGGGGTGGATGGGCTAAATGGGTAAGGGGAATTAAGGAATCTACTCCTGAAATAATTGTTGCACTATATGCTAACTAATTTGGATGTAAATTTAAAAAATTAAATCAATCAATCATACTGCTTTTGAGACGCCTGGGTGGCTCAGTTAAACGCCTGACTCTTGATTTTGACTCAAGTCATGATCTCGAAGTTCATGAGATCAAACCCCGTGCTGAAGCATGGAGCTCACTTGGGATCCTCTTTCTTTCTCTCTAAATAAATAAATAAATAAACTTAAGAAAAAAATGAGAGGCAGAATGACCTTAGTGGCAGTCACCAGGGAAATTGCCTCATAATAATTTTTTAAGAGCTTTCTTGGTTTGGGGTGCTTTTCATTTATATAAAGATATTTTTTAAACAACTGGTAGGGGGCTCAGTCAGTTGAGTGTATGACTTCAGCTCAGGTCATGATCTCAGGTTAGTGAGTTCAAGCCCCACATCGGGCCTGCTGCTGTCAATGCAGAGCCTGCTTCAGATATTCTGTCCTCTCTCTGCCCCTCTCCCACTCATGCTCTCTCTCTCTCTCTCAAAAAATAAATAAATAAATAAATAAACATTAAGAAAATAAATAAAGGAAACAACTGGTAGCAAATGTTGTGTAATGTAAAACTTCCAACATCAAAAGTAAAGAATATTCACCAAACTAAGTCTAGGTCCACACATTCAGGAACTAAATAACTGGCACTACAGTAGCTGACTTGGGAGAGAGGAGTGTTCAGGAGGAGCCCAGGGGCACCTCTGTTGTTGGCCTCCTGACTTAAGGCCCCCAGCGGTGGACATCTCCAGCCCCTCTGAAGCCTCTGGTCACCAGTGCCCGAATCTGTAGCACAAACAGGAATCCACGGGGGTCAGAGTGATGGATGGAAGACGGTGAGTGTGTTGGGTGTGTCTTAGCCCCTGGGAAGGTGACCTTGGCCCCTAGAATCACCCGGGGTCATATGCACAAGGTACTGAGACCTATTTGCTGCTCTGTACTGAGTGTGTGATCTATCAACACACAGAGCCATTCACCCCAGGTGATGGGCAGGGCAGCCTTCAGAGGACTGGTACTCTGGAGAGTGAAATAATGCAGGGTAAATGGGAAAACTCTAGGTCTCCAGGATGAGCAGTCTGAGTCCCACGGACCTGGGCTGAGTGAGGAGCTGCCTGTCTCGGGTCTCATGGAACAGGAGTGGAAGGGATGACCCTTTCTTTTCCCCCACCCCTCCACCCAAGACAGTCCTGTCATGAGATCTGCACTTTAAAAGTGGTTAGCTCGCAGGGACGCCTGGGTGGCTCAGTCGGTTGAGAGTCTGACTTCAGCTCTGCTTGTGGGTTTGGGCCCCCCATCGAGTTCTGTGCTATCAGCTCAGAGCCTGGAGCCTGCTTCAGATCCTGTTTCTGTTTCTACCTGCCCCTCCCCTGCTCATGCACTGTCTCTCTGTCTCTCTTTCATATATAAATAAACATTTAAAAAAATCTTAAAAAAAAAAAGTGGTCAGCTTCTTGGAGTGCTTCCCTTTTGCCCTAATAAGGATTTTTCTTTCTAGCACAACCACCAAACCTTGCCTGTACCTTTCAGTTAAAAAAAATATATATTCTTATGCAGTGGTAATAAAAACATAAATTCTATGGCTTTAGTATATTCCAATGTGAAAATGTCTACAGGAGATGCTCCTTTTTAAAATGTAAGATATCCAGTTATATTTATTTATTTACAAAATGAAAAACACATGAATACACTTGTACTCCTACCCTTTAAACACATTTCAAGTTAACTTTGGTTTTTCACCTTCAGGTTTTTGTATTTTGTTTGACTTCTACACACCAATGAAAAAATATACAAGACTCGAGCTTTTGAAAAATTGTGTCACGTTGTAACCATAAGCCTTGGACAGGGCTCTATAGAGGCCGTGGGACCCCAGGGCTTGGGCTACTCCCAAGTGTACCATGTGGGCTTTCCTGCTTGCATGGGAGGGGGCCCTGGGTGCCTCTATGCTGCTCACCATTTTCTGAGATCTGAAGCCACAGAACCCAGTACTTAACTGGATGCTCCATGCTGACCTTAAGAGATTGAAGGATGGGGTTGGTTCCTGCAGGGCAAGCAGCTCTCTTCACATGGAATACGTAACAGCAAGTTCTAAAGTCACTGGAAGGTGGTTCTGCAGGTACCTATAACCTTCTCCTCCTAATTAAGGAACTATTAGAGGTCTAGCCATGCAACCTGAGGGACTTTTATGGAACAGACATCCACTCCCTGGGAGGATGTTCTAAAGACATCCTTGACTTGATGGCACTGATCCTCCTCCTACAGTCATACACAATAGTGCCCATCCCAGTACTCTCCTTCGTTTTGTTGGTTTTCCTGAAATGCCAAAAAGAACATGAGGAAGGCACCAAAGTATACATGAACTTGTTTGCCTTCTCTACTTCATCTCACTTGCTCCACATGCACATTTCTGCTACTTTATCACATCCTTTTACTACTCAGTCCCTTCTCTTGAGACCATGACAAGAGAATGTCTGGAACCAGACTCCTGCTGGAACAGAGTTGACAGAGCCACCCAAGGCAGGAAACTTCCTGTGTAGGGAGTACCCAGGGCACAGCCAGCACTATTGCTGCCACTTCAGCAGGATAGGCCCAGTTCTTCTGACTCTCAGCCCTGCTCCCTTGGCATTCAGGGCTGTTCAATACACTACGGTGCAGCTCAGCACTCAGAAACCAAGGACATACTAGGAAAGTGGGTGAGGGGGCTGCAGAGAGATTATTTATAGACACTGATGACCCAATGACCTCAATTGCCTGGATGAGACCAGGTCCTTCAGGGTGAGAATTGTGAGAGAAGGAATGGGGAAGAGCTACAAAGAGGAGCCTATGACTAAGAAAGAGAATTAAAAAGAGACAGAAAAAGGAAATAAATCACATGCAGGTTGCTACTGTTTCTGAATCTTTGGATTATGTGAAGTACAAGGACAGCAGCCCTGTGCTGGGCTCAAAGCAGCTGCCCAGGACAGCATCTGTGAGGCAGGGAGATGTTCTCTCTGCACAATCCAGCATGGTGGTTGCTGGCCACAATGGGTAGGTTGACAAGCACTTGAAATGGAGCTTATGTAACTGAGGGACTGTATTTTAATTCACTGAAATATAAACAGGCTCATCTGGCTAGTGGCTGCCATGGCCGATAGAGTAGTTCTAGAATTCCATTGATGAGGAAGATCCACTGGTTTTCCTTGCAGAGTGGTTCACTGGCCTGGGCACATACACAAGTGCCAGGGCCTCTGTGAGGCCCTGGGGACACTAAAACAGTAAGGTCAACATTCAGGTCCTAGAAGAGTTCCCAGCAGAGAGCCACTTGAAAACAGAGATGCAGATCCTGGCCCCACAGAGCCTGTACTAGACACAATCAAAGCAGAAAGTCCCTTCACTGTCTTCAGAAGCCCACCCTTGATGAAAGCCTGGGCAGGCACTGGCTCCATCTGGGGCCCAACAGGCCTGAGCAGGCTGAGAAGGGGTCCTTTTCAAACCTGAACTAGATCCTACTCCAGGAGTGTATTCACCTGACATTGCCCAGTGTTGAGCACTGGCAATGAGGATGGCATGTTGCTGCCCTTGTAGGGTTTGCCCATAGCCATGATTCCCATCCTCATGAGAGGAAAGACTTATAAAGGAAGAGTCTGGGCCTGAGAATTCCAAGACACTTTTAGAAAAACTCCCAGTGGGAGCACCCGGGTGGCTCAGTCAGTTAAGCGTCCGACTTTGGCTCAGGTCATGATCTCACCATTCATTAGTTTGAGTCCAGCATCAAGCTCTGTGCTGACAGCTCAAGAGCCTGGAGCCTGCCTCAAATTCTGTGTCTCCCTCTCTCTCTGCCCCTTCCCCTACTTGCACTCTGTCTCTTTCTCTCAAAAATAAATAAATGTTAAAAAAAATTAAGAGAAAAATTCCAATGGAAGTTCTGGCCACAAAGGGAGCAGCAAGGACCACCTGAGCTCTGGGATATGCTCCTATCTCTGCTGGGCTTGCCCTGCACTGAAACCAGTGCCCTGCCCACTTCCACTGCAACAGAACATGCTACCGCAGCTGCCCTAGCCTCTTAAACTGCCCTTCTGGGCCAATGTGTTTCTGAGCCAGTCTTTGGAGACTTCACTTCACTGCCTTTCACTAATTTCTGTTGGTGAAATTGCTAAAGTCACGAAAGAAAATACCTGGTATGTCACACAGTTGGAGAAGACATGAGAACAGAAGGAAGCTCTAATGCAGTCTTGTAGGGAGACCTCCATACAGTGCTCATGCTAGCCATAGTGGCATATCCTGCCTCATCCCCACTCAGGGGAGCACAAATATTGGTCAGTCGTGGCTGGGTTCAGGTGATGATGCTCTACTGATTCTTCTGTTCTTGAGACCTTTGACCTCTCCTTCATCCCATCATCTGGTATGCCTAGTGTCTTCCTTCTGCTTTCATAAATCTTTTTTCTTATAACATCCAGCACTAGGCTCTGAGTGCTGCACTCACCCATGGAGCCCACCAGGTAGCCATCTCCTAATCCTTAGAACCTCCCTGTTAATGTCATGGAAACTATCACCCAGAGATTAAGAATTTCAAGGAGTTTCTGGGGGTGAATTGTGATATTTTTCAATCCAGCAGTCTCAACTGTTTGTTTTGTGGAGGAAAATATTGACACTGACAGGACAAACAAATTTCACTAAAATGCAACATATTTCACACATATACAGGATCTAAAAGGAAAATTCAAACCATAATTTGTCTCATTATAGATTTATATTCACTTAAAACAATGACATAGGCATGATTCCTTGCAAAGGTCCACAGAAGACAGCAAGAGCCTATTTTAAGTGGTCGACTCCACACGAAACTGAGTGGTGCTTTCCCTCTCCTACTGCTGAACTTTCCTTCCTCCACCGTGCAATGCACAGCCTGTTTTTTCATCTCTTGTAAAAGAGCCGGGTGCCCACCTTAATGGCCAGGCCCTGAAGATTTCTTGCTTTTCTTTTTATTTTATTGTGTCTTTTGCGCATCACACAGAAACCATGGCTTGCACAAATGAGGGAGAGAGATTTTCCACAAGGGAATGGCATTTCCTGTTTTGGGCAACATTATCTGAAGTGAAATGTTAGATCCCAATTGGTGAAATCTGAAGTGAATTTCTCCAGCTCTGCCTGAAAACTCCTCCTTTCTCAGATTCCTACCAGAGCTGGGTGTGGCATGTGGCTGCCCCAGGGCCTGACTACAAAAGATTGTAGGAAGCCTGTAATTGAAAGAGTTTGGGAATGAGGAGAAGGGAAGGAATGTGGCATCAGAGGGGAGAAATGCCCACTTGATCCTAAAACTACTTGAGGGAGCAAGGACTGGGTTACTGAAGTCTTGGGCCTGGCAAGCGCCCCACACAAGGAGACTCTAGAGCAAGAACTAAAATCACAATTGATGCCTAATTCATAGTAGAAATTTACAGTCCCTTCCAGGCAGTAGAGATGTGAGAGAAAATGCATCATGGGCTTTGGAATCAAGGCACCAAAACTTCAGTGCCCTGTTTCTTATTTGCTGGCTATGTGCCTGCTTAGTCCTCAAGCCTCTGTTCCCTCACATGGCAAAGAAAGACAGTTATGGTGGCTTTTCTTTCATTATGATTGATCAAATTCCATGAGGGAAATATAAAAGCCTCCTCCAAGGTAAGGTTTATTATTAGATGAAGTTATTATTGACTCAATAACAGAGATTCTGAAATATGGGTTTTGTTCATTTACAACCTTGTGAACATTTTGAGTGGTGATGACCTTTCCCCCGCCCCAGATGAACTGAGGTATCTCTCGGTATACAGTAAACTCCAGAGGCCCAAGCAGTACCAGGCTTCCCTCGAGACAATGCCTGGAGTCCAAGTGTATGCTCATTACTAACCATCCTTGTCTAGACATGTGGGTCACACTTGCATGGCTGGCCTTTGTGGAGGTTCAGTCAGCAGTAGATATAAAGTTACCACACTAGCATTTGCAGCTTTCACAGTGATGACCCAGTGCCAAAGCTTACACGGTTCTTTAGTCCATTATAGTTCTAATGTATGAACAACTCATTCCTATGTGTCTTAAAATGTAGCTTCTATTACTATTCAGGTATGACAAGGCCATTGAAAAGATAGTTTGTTATACGCACAAATCTCAAGAGGACAGGTAGAGAAGCACAGAGTCAGTTAGGAGGAAGAGGGGGCAATGGAAAAATGTACCAGGAAACTAAGGACAGACTCTCTGCCCCAGAGTCTGCTGAAATTATTCAAACTAGCCAATCCTAAGCCTTCTTACCTTGCCTTGCCCATTCCTTCCCATGGAAACCAAAATTTAAGGCTTTTGCCTACATTTTTCCCTTGTTCCCTCTGTCTCCTGAATGACCCTGGTGTTTCTCCATGCGGCTCTGTGTGGTGTTCTATGCCTTCTACTTCTAGGGATCTGTAAGTGTAAACTTCTTTCTTCATGACAGTCATTTCTGTGTCCATATGTCTTACTGTTCTTGATTAAAACAAATCCCAGTTACATTCTAAAACAGTAAAGAAGTTATTCATGTCAATAAGCAAGTGAAGTTCTCACACATGTACCAAAGTTCAAAGAGGTTTCAGATATTTAACATCATTTGTACGGACATTAGACATAGATTCACAAATCACATATCAGATGTAATGACAATAATGTATTGGAGAAAGAGTCAGTGAATGAGGATGCAGTACCATTTGTCAAATTATTGTTGAATCACAATCATAGGTTGGGCACAGATGCAAAATTTGGTAAAAAGTCAACAAAAGCTTATTGGCTATGTGGAATTCATGACAGAATATTATATGTTATTATTATGTACAAATTCTGTGCTATCTATATTTATAAATAACAAACTGTATCTACCTTACTTATAATAAACTGATAGATATGCCTATTTATAATATATAACATATTTATAAATATACAAAGTAAATATTATAACATTTTTTATAGATATTTTTCTGGAGAGCTGGTTGTTGAACATTTGTTTACATGTCAGGGTATGAACACCAATGGAAGTGTTGCAAACATTTCCAAGCACAGCACTCCCACTCAGATTGGCAGTGTTCACCTGCTGGGGACCCTGCTATCTCTCTGGCTAAACTTTCATAGTGTCTAGTTGGGATCCAAAAGGTGTCCAGCTCCTGGTCAGATCAGTGGAGTGCCCAGCAGTTCTAACTGGAGGTGACACCACTCTCTGTTTTCCTTTCCAATAGCAGACAATCCAGGTGAAATGACAAAAGCCTGTGTATATAATGTTTATACAACTTCCTTTTAAATATTC
Source organism: Panthera tigris (assembly GCF_018350195.1). Taxonomy (NCBI): domain Eukaryota; kingdom Metazoa; phylum Chordata; class Mammalia; order Carnivora; family Felidae; genus Panthera; species Panthera tigris. The sequence goes on along the minus strand of NC_056667.1, from coordinate 107,225,142 downwards.
AAAGATGAATTCAATAGAAAGGTCAGTCACAGGACCTGTGTGATATAAAGCTACTTGTGCCAGATGGGTTTTGCAGACTACAGAGATTGGAAATACATACACAGATGCTTTTAAATGCTACCAGTCAAGAAGTTAGTGACTTCAATCCTGGGGCAGAGGGAGTGTGAGGTGGCTGGAAGGTAAGAGAGGGCTCCTGGACTGGCAGGCATTCGCTTTGGCTCTTAAGTAAATTCTAATGCAGGAATGGGTTAAAAGCTCTGAACAGTCAGGAAATTGAAACCATGTGACAGGTGGCATTCCCTGTTCCTTTTCTCAGTGTCCCCAAGTGGTTCCCCGAGTAAGAGCTTACATGGCCTTATAATAACAAACCCTACTTTTCTAGGATATTCCAGGGTAGACTGAGTGAGAAGGAAAGCTGGCAAGGAAAGAGTCGCTTCTATAAACAATATAGAATGGAGAGAGATTGTAATTACTTTCTCCAAAGGAGGTCCCTTCACCAGCTGTCAGGGTGAGCAAAACCAGAGGTATGAATAGGCTCATCCCTGGGATGGGGCAGCTCTGAGATAGTGGCCTAGGAAGGCTGCCTTTATCTGCTTTCCTCAATGGCAGGATACAGATAAGATGTGTGACACATTTATGTGAAGTTTCCAACCATGAGCCCAGGATCCCCTTTTGTCTCCTGGGAAGTTTCTGCCTTTTAATGATCTCTCTGGATACCTGGAGAGCTATTTACAGGGAAAATACCTTTTATCCTCAAATTCTCCAAACACTACAGAAGAAGGTGGTGGTTTACTTTTCACAATTGCTGGATGAGATTTTATATTATTTCAGAGCTAGGTAGGTAGGTGGGTAGATGATTGATGATAGATAGATAGATAGATAGATAGAATGGTTAATTTGCTTTTATTATTTATAGTCAGGAATTATTCTATTAGGAGGATCCAATTTCCCACTTATAATGTAAATGAGAGTTTGTATCTTACATATTCATACTAGTAAGGAAGAAATCTTGCTTTTCCGTTTCACCACAACTGTAGCCTCTCAAACATGGAACAGTTCTCTCAGTTCAGTTTCCTAAGTGCAGCTATCAAAAATAAGACAATTTTTGCCTGCCTATGTTTTTCAGCATACTTCATATTGGTATAAAAATGGAAAAAGTGTAAAACGTATTTTGTGAACATTCTACACATAGTATAAACATATTCATCAAATTCTGAGAATACATGTTCAAAGTTCATCACTTGTTTGCTTCTATAACATTTGAGTTGCAATACAAGGTACTGACCAGAATGCACTTGAAACTATTTAAAGGCAACTTTGCTATCAAAAATCACTATTGCCTAGAAATATTTCTCAAAAGTTTAGTAATTACTTTTTCATGAACCATAGTCCAAATAAACCCTTTATTGACCTGAACTGACATTTCCCCAAAGAAGACACACAAATGGTCCATAGTATATGAATAGAAACTCAGCATCACTAGTCATCAGGGAAATGTAAATCAAAACCACAATGAGATATCCAACCTGTTAGGATGGCTATTATGCCAAATACAAGAATTAACAAGTATTCGCAAGGATGTGGAGGAAGGGGAACACTTGTACACTGTTGATATAACCATCATAGAAAACAGTATGGAAGTTGCTCAAAAAATTAAAAATAAACTACCTTATGATCTAGCAATTCCATTTCTGTTTATATATGTTAAGGAAATAAGAGATACCTGAAATCCCTTCATCATTGTAGCATTATTCACAATGGCCAAGATGTGGAAAAAACCTAAGTGTCTGTCAATGGATGAATAGATAACAATATGTGTCCTAAGTGTCTGTCAATGGATGAATGGATAAAAATGTATGTGTGTGTGTGTGTGTGTGTGTGTGTGTGTGTGTGTGTGCATATACATAATAAGTACACATATATACAGAGGAATATCATTCAGTGTTAAAATGAAGGCAATCCTGCCATTTTGGACAATATAGATGAACCTGGAAGACATTATGCAAAGTGAAATAAACAAGACACAGAAAACAAACCCTGTATGGTCTTACTTATATGGTGAATCTAAATTAATTGAACTTAAAGAAAGGTGGTTGGGGGCGCCTGGGTGGCTCAGTCGGTTAAGCGTCTGACTTCGGCTCAGGTCATGATCTCATGGTCCGTGAGTTCGAGCCCCGCGTTGGGCTCTGTGCTGACAGCTCAGAGCCTGGAGCCTGTTTCAGATTCTGTGTCTCCCTCTCTCTCTGCCCCTCCCCTGTTCATGCTCTGTCTCTCTCTGTCTCATAAATAAATAAAAACGTTAAAAAAAAAAATTTTAAAGAAAGGTGGTTGTCAGCACTGGGAGGGTGGATATATGGAGAAATGCTGGTCAAAGCGTGTAAACTCAGTTATAAGATGAGTAAGTTCTGGGATCTATTGCACAGCATGATGACTATAGTTACTAATACTTTATTGTATACTTGGAATTTGCTAAAAGTAGAACCTAAGTGTTCTTATCTAGAAAAAAGAACTATGTGAGGTGATGGGTGTGTTAATTAACTTGATTGCACATACATATATCAAATCATCACATTATATGCCTTAAATATAAACAATTTTATTTGTAAATAAATAAAAAGATCCAATATAGGGGGATAAGTCAATCCTTTCCTGTATTCTACCTTCTTTAACATTCATTTGAATATTGCACATTCTGAATTCATATTTTCATAACTAATGGTTGAAAATGACAACAAACTAATTTATAGTATAGATTTTTAAAGTAATTATATTACATAGGCTAATAAAGTGAAGTGGACTTAAAAAGCTGAAAAAGTCAATGGAAGTCCAATCTATTTGAAATGTATGCTTTCAAAGTGGATCTTTTGGACATGCTCTCATCTGGTGTCTCCAGTGTGCCCCTGCCCCATTCTGATGTACTTCTGTAGTCACTGACAACATTTGCATTGTTTCACTTCTATTTCCTGCTTGAAGGACTGTGCCAATGGGCCCAGCTTACAGTGGGCCTCAAAAGATTTTGTTGAATTGTTACATGTGAGTGTGTAGTGTGTGTATGCTATGTGTAACACTAAAGTAGTAGCCTATTTAATTCAGCATCACTTCCCATTTTAGTGCTCACACCAAGAGCTCTCTATTCACCTATAGGTAGAGTGTTCTACTATCTAAATAGAGTCAAAACTACCCTCCAATGCAGCATTTTGACAGTTGAGCATTGTGGCAACTGTCTCGAGGCAGGGCACTTTTCTGTCTATAAAAGTACTCCAGTACATGCAGCTTTACATCACATGAGCAATATGATGTAATGGGAAGGCCTTTCTATTGAACTCAGCTATGAATTCCTTAAATGAAGTTCTATTAGCCTTATAAAAATATCAATATCTTGATCAATTAATATATTAATTCAGGCTGTATTATCTATTCCAGAGTCCATTTCTTGATCCCATTTTATTCTTATCTGTTCACTTGAATAATTTGTAATATTCTTCTTGTTTTCACTCCTCTGATTTCTAGTTGTGGTAACTGTCCAGAGTTGTGACTAATTATCTGAGAGCTAATGTACTTGACAGATCCAGCTTAGAAACGCCTGACTCCCAAGTACTGTGTGATTGATAGGAAGATGGGTCCTTCAGTCCCTTTAAAATTTTTCACAAATTCTTTATACATACTTGATTTCAGATTGGGATTCAAATTGAGGCTGGATGCTTGGTGGCTGGACCTGTTTTGAAAGCATAAACAGTACTACAGTTGTAGGATTTATATTATTAACCTAACTTCATGTTGCTTTTTATGTTCTTGTATTTTATCCTCCTTTCAGCCCCATTAACTCTGCCTTTTTCACTCTCTATTCCTTGTTTACACATTGATATAGAAACTTAATAGAGACCAGATGATAACATCTGTCTTGAAATTATCTGATGCCCCCCATCATGAATGCATACCTTCAGGTTGTTTCAAGGCTCCCCCACCCAAGGTTTCAAGAAACCTATCACTCTCCTTTCATGTATTCACCTCCTTCCCCAATCACTACATATAAACTGTTCCTAGGTTCAACAGAGCAAGGCAGCTTTAGGAACTACAAGCAAGGCACATCATGTTCGTGGACAAGTTTGAGTCTGTAACAAGATTTAGTGGCTGGCCTGCTGCAGGTAAGCTGTGCTTGCTTGGTTGGCTATCAGATCACTAGACTCCAAGAGAGGAGGGCTAGCCTAGAGCCTGAGGCTCTGACCTCTTTTTGCTGAATTCTCTCTGCCTTGCCTTTAGAATGGATTCTGCTATGGAGAATCTTCCCCTTTTAAGGAGATGGTGATAATCCGAAGAAGTGCTAAAGGCCCTGAAAAAGGTGTCACAAAGGAGCTGGTTTAGTAGGGGAAGCTGCAGAAAAGGAGGTGAGAAAAAGGTGGCTGTCAGCCTCAAGTCTTGTCTCCCTCCTTCATACCCTTTCTCCCCCTTCTTGCTTCTTTATCAATGAAGCATTTTTTAAGGCAGCAGCTCTTTGCCAGACCCACAGCACATGTGGTGCTGTCCCTGCCTCCCAAAGATTTATAAGAGTAGTGGGGGACACTGACAGTAAACAAATGCATGACATGAAGTGCTGCTACATCCACGGTGTATCTATGTGTGTGGGAGATGAAGGGGTACTCAAAGGGAACTTGTTATCTGGGAGGGGCCGCACGCTCGGTTTATTCTTAAATCATCAGAGGTAATTTAGGCTTGAATAGGCTCCAGCACAAGTGTTTACTCATGGTTGCTCTAGGTTGCAGACCTTGAAATAAGGCTTAGAGGAGAAAATCTGTTTCATGAAAATATTTATTAAACAATAAAAATATTCACCTAATGCTTCAGTTCTAGGAAATGAAACAAATCTATTACCTACAACACAGAAAACGACATGGATGCACAGCCCTGGCTTTCCCACAGAGAACTATGCTTGCTCAAGCTTGTGCTGGGAACACCAAGGTTCTTCCGGTGTGGAACTGCGAGTTAGGTCCTCTAAGGTCCAGTCAGGAGTCTCCCGCTTCACTAAGGATGCTTTGTACAAGCAAGCAGGGAAGGAGGAAGAGAACACTCAGCATGTGTTGTGTTCTTTCTCCATTAGACCGTGCAGCAAGAAAGTCTTCCAGGTCTGAAAAAAAAAATCCCGAGTATGTAAGACACACTGTCACAGGCCGGCTTTAAGAGACTGAAGCAGAGAGGTCTGTACCTGCTCTGTTAGAAGCCCTGCTCTGCTGGGGCCTCACTAGACTGCTCTGGTGAGGCTCCGAGAATAGATGGCTGTGAAGCCCCGCCCCATGCGACAGTGAGCTCCCTTGGCAGCAAAAGGAAGCCTCCGCTGTGGGGGTCACAGCTCAAGGAAGAAGATGTGCCTTCCTCTAGCTTTTATATTCCTTTCCTTGCAGCCAGAAACAATAGGATTTTTGTGGAACTTAGAGAGCTGAAGGAGAATTTATTGTTTTTAGGGTTTAGCCCTTCTTATGCAGCATGTGAGCTGACCACAGGTGATCTGTCAGAGAATTCCACACCAAATCATTTAACAATCAGGAGCAAATAGATCTGATTTGAAATGCAGTAACATAAAACAGCTTGCATCCATGTGTTTCAAAGAAGGTCCAACTTTTCCCCAACTTAGTCCTAACAGTATGATAGGGAAAGATAGGGCAAAATAGGCAGAGGGGGAAAGAAAGGTTAGGACCTGAGGTCCTTGGACGGAGAAAAACACATATTTTGGAACAACGCTGAGAGGGACGGACCAGAGGAGTGGGACTGACCCTCGGGAGTAAGGTTCCTCTTAAGAATATAACAGACACTTGGGTGGCTCAGTCGGTTGAGCGTCCGACTTTGGCTCAGGTCACGATCTCACAGTTCACGGATTCAAGGCCACGTTGGGCTCTGGGCTGACAGCTCAGAGCCTGGAGCCTGCTTTGGATTCTATGTCTCCCTCTCTCTGTGGCCTTCCCCCATTTATGCTTTCTCTCTCTCTCTCTCTCTCTTTTCAAAAATGAATAAACATTGAAAAAAAAAGATAGCTGTTAAAAAAAAAAAAGAATGTAACAGAAACCACCTACTCCCCCTCAGGAATTTGACAATCAAAATACATAACTAAAATAGGTAAACCATAAAACTTATGTTATATGAGGGGCATTATGACCATACCCTGACTCCTCACATGATGGAGTCAAGCCAATCAGGAATAGACAACCCAGCACCTAGAGTTATCAAGCCAATAAGGGTAGGATCTGAGAAGGAGCAAGGGGGAAGGGGGGGGGGGGCGCTACCAGAACCTTCTAAAACAAAGACCCTTGCCTATAGTCATGGACATTCCCTTTTAAATGCCCCCTCTCTGCAAAGACAGTTTTCATACCATTCTTACTTCCTAAACTTATACTCTAATAAACTTTTGTGTGTTTCTCATTTTATTCTGTGTCCACCTCTTCATTCTTCAAAGCAGCAAGACAACAAACCCCGGGTATTGAGGTAAAAAATCCTGCAATAACCCATTTCCTTGACTAGGGACTGCTTATTAAACAGGAGGAAAGCACCAATTCCTAAAGCAATGGCTGGTATTTCCACAGAGTAAGTCACAAAAATAAATAGCTTCACAGCATTTTGGAGGCTAGTGCCACACCCCAAGGTGCTCACCTTCCCTGTTGTCTCAAGGGGGTTCCTCCACAGTAGGTCTCCCTTTGAGCCCTAAGAGTCTATGATTCTGGCTGTCTGTATGGCTGGACCCCATCCCAAAGGTGCTGGGTGGGAGTCCTGGGGTAGTGGGGCCCAGCAGAAGTCTTGGCTAAAGTCCTTACTGAGTGATTACTATGTGAAAACCACAAGCCCCATGGGCAGGGATACCAACTCTACTAGAACACTCTCACAAGCAAACCTGGAGCTACATGTGGGGAAGGTTGGGCAGGTAAGCATGCAGATGAGGAAGGGCCCAAATATAGGAAACTTCTCCCCAGGACTGCTCAGCAGAGGCCAACCCTGCTGGAAGCTGAGCTATCCCAGCCTGAGTGGCAAAGCCCGGGCTGTGGACGGATTGGTGACTGCAAGGCGGCCACCGACGGTGAAGCTTCTTGTACTCCTGCTTTTAGGTAATTTAGCTTTAAAACTACCTGGGGTATTGTCTGTTGGGGAATTGCCCTCGGCAGGCCCCCTGGGAAAAGAACCATTAGGGAAGAAAATAAGGTTCCACAAGAAATGGTGTGGCCTTATGTTTAGCCCTTGCCATCCCCTTAGCCCTTGCCATCCCCTATGGAGACTCCTCTACTTACAGGAAGGATAGCCTCATACTTTTGCCAGCAAAGAGGGCCTGTAAAGAAGAGACATATGGATTTGAAAGCCCCACTCTGGCAACTAAGGAGTGTATCTCTGGGCACAGGTGACTTCAACCCCTAGGCCCACCTGGCCCCCCAGAGGCATTCCAGATGATGACTGAACCTAGTCAGTTAAGCTAGAATGGTTCATTGGTTCCTAGGTGCATTGTCTCTCTGAGAATGTATGAGGCATGGGTTTCTAAGGCCTTTTCAGCCCCTTTCTGGCACCTTGGACCAAGGCAAACACATTGTTCTTCTGGCCTCATGTGGTTAGGAGGTCATGTCCCTGTAACTGTTCCACTTGAGGTGTTGAGAAATGGAGGGCCTTTCACAAGAACAGCAAAGCAAATGCTTTGTAGATTATAGATAAACGCAGATGCATAATGGAATAATGTAAGAAGTAAATCTATAATCAAAGGGTATGCGGGAAAGTTAGGGGAAAATCACCATGTTATTTCTTAAAGATCGTTTATACATAGGAACATTTTCAAAATTAGGTAATGTTAGAAAAACACAGATGACGTATGCTACAAGGAAATCACTAGCATATATAATGCCACGTTTGCTACAATAAATGGGCCAGTTCAACACGCTGCTGTTGTCTCTGTCCATTTTTATTTTAGTTTTTTTATTTTAGTTTTTTATTTTAGCTTTTTATTTTAGTTTTTTATTTTCATTTTTGTTTTAGTTTTGTTTTATTTTCACTTTTTTGCCGACACCGTTCATCCTTCAGAAACCCCTGGACCTGCTGGAGCTGGACTCCAGCACAACCTGGTGTTTTCCCCCCTCACCCTGACCCCACCCCAGACAGGCCTGCCTGGTCCTGCCCTCTGAATGTGAGAACCTATGGTGAGCATGAAACACTGGAAATTATCAAGCAGTGATAAGCAACTGCAACAGGGACCCACTCTGCACATGTTCACAGGTGGGCTTTGGTGAGACCATCTAGGAGGCTAGATTAAGGATAGGACTGAGGTCAGGCCCACTCTAGGCCTGGGTACCACTTCTCCATACCACCCCACCTTGGGAGAGTGTTGTTTCAGAGTACCAAAACCCCACAAAATAGAAAACCTAACATTTGGGCCCAGAGAAGTCTCCAGAAAAGCTGATGCTAAGACAGGTGCTCACAGTGTACGAAGGTTTTTAGGTGAGAAAAGAGTCAGCCCATACTGACCTTCAATGTTCACTCTCCCCTGGTAGAAAGAAACAGGCTTCCCATAGGAAAGGATTCAGGCCCGTTGGCAATCATTGCTTACACATAAACTCAAAGGCTGTTTTAGTCAGCTTTGTGAATTTGGTTAGACCAAGGCAGCCCTGCAAGCAGGGGTCCCCAAACTGGGACTGTGAACACCATGTGGTGTCCCTCTCAGGAAGCCCAAGGTCACCCACAGAGCTTAGACAGAAAATATTAGAACTTCTACTGTACATTTATAGGAAAATTTAAAACTAAGCTTAGTAATATTTACTGTATTTATTAGAATCTACCAAATTAATGGTTCTATTAATCTACCAAAATAATGGTTCCCACCATTATTCACATCATACAAAAAAGAAAACTCTGTTACTCTGTTACTTACTATAATCTGGGATTTTTATTATATACTTATCAAAAGGCCTTTTTTAGACTTGGTCAGACATAGCAAAGATTTTTAAAAAAATTTTTTTATGTTTATTTTTGAGAGAGAGGCAGAGTGTAAGTGGGAGAGGGGCAGAGAGAGAGGGAGACACAGAATTTGAAGTAGGCTCCAGGCTCTCAGCTGTTAGCACAGAGCCCAACGTGGGGCTCGAACTCACAAACTGTGAGATCATGACCCAAGCCGAAGTTGGATGCTTAACCGACTGAGCCACCCAGGTGCCCCTCATGGCAAAGATTTTTATCATGTGTATTAGTCCTGTACATATGTATAAAGAGGAAGATATAAGTAAAATCAAGTTTGTACATGCTAGCATGGCAACTGTGTTACTGCCACTGAATGGGGAACAATCTCAGGTATTTTTACTGGAATGGAGTGGGAAATTAAAAAGTTTGGAGACCACCCTGGATGAGTATAACATCAGATTTCAGTGTGAGGTCCAGAACCAACATTCCCAAAAGTTTCCAATTTGCAGATATCTCTGGGAGCCAGATGGCTTTGTCTCCTGCCATGACACCCAGAGAAGCTCACCTATTGGAATGGCACCTATCATGGGAGGGTGGTTCCTGGAGGGCAGGACCAAGGGTCGGTCTCTCTCTCTCTCTCTCTCTCTCTCTCTCTCTCTGCCATACAGCACACTTGGAGCTGGCCAGGGCCAGGATGCTGGAGGGCCATCTCTCCTATGGGCCTATATAGGCTGGTTCTGGCCCAAAGATGTTTGTTTGCTTGTGTGGGTTGATTGGCTGGTGCCAGAAATGTATTTTTAAAATTGGGTGTGAAGTGGGAGGTGAGGCTTGACCTGACCCCAATTTGACATTCACATTACCTGTTTACTTCTGAAGGCACTTGAGTTTGCTATTTCATTGTATCAGTACTTAAGACTAAATCTTAGAATATTAAACTGGTTCCTGAGGCTAATGAAATACTTAATTCTTTGGGACTATGTGTGGGAAGAACCACCCTGTTGGTATAATGAGATCTTGGGCTGGCTCAACACAAAGCAAAGGTCCTGGTAGTTGGAATGTTGTCTTTTTTTTTTTTTTCCTAATGTTTATTTATTTTGACAGAACGAGAGAGAGAGAGAGAGAGAGAGAGAGAGCAAGCATGATGTGGGAGGGGCACAGAGAGTCACAGAATCTGAACAGGCTCCGAACTGTCAGCACAGAGCCCAATGTGGGGTTCAAACTCACGGACCGCGAGATCATGACCTGAGCTGAAGTCGGACACTCAACCGACTGAGCCACCCAGGCACCCCTGTCTTTTTTTTTTTAACCCTAATTAACTTAATGCCCCTCGATTAGTGGATATTGTTCACAACCTAAAAGACACATTTCTTTTTCTTTAAAAAAAATTTTTTTTAATGTTTATTTATTTTTGAGAGACAGAGAGAGACAGAGTGTGAGCAGGGGAGGGGCAGAGAGAGAGAGAGAAAGACACAGAATTTGAAGAGGCTCCAGGCTCTGAGCTGTCAGCACAGAGCCCGACGTGGGGCTTGAACTCACAAACCGCAAGATCATGACCTGAGCTGAAGTCGGACACTTAACCGACTGAGCCACCCAGGCGCCCCCTAAAAGACACATTTCAGTAAACTTGCATATAAATGCTAGATTATGAAATAATTTTTTAAACCTCATATTGACTTGAATACTGTTGATGGTAGTGATAATAAAATAATTTACTCTGTGCATAACATGTAACAGGTTTAGTGCCTTTTCATCTTATCAATGGGGTAAATATTCAGCTCTAATTCTGCAGTTGCAGAGACTGAAATACAAACAAGTTATTCAACCTTTCATAAAGATCATAAACATTATAAAGAGTATTTTTTTGGGATTTGAAAAAGTATTTTGGAGGTATGTTCCCACGCTTTTTCTATTATGCCACACTGTCTCTTTAAATGCAAAATTAACAGATGTAAATGGAGAAAATAGTAGAAATAATGATAGTTACCTGCAATGTAGGTAATTGATAGAACCCTATCATTTTGATAGATTGATAGAACCCTGCAATTGATAGAATAATTGATAGAACCCTGCAATGATAGAACCCTACAAATGGTTTTTTTTAATTGCAATATAATAATAGGTAATGGCTTTTATGGTGTTTCTTCTTTCGAGCTGTATTTGGAACTAATTGGTCAAAGGTTATCCATTCAATATTTATTTAGAATTATTATTCACAAAGCATTATTTTAGATCATGGAACAGAAAATAGCTCACACCACAAACAAGATTATTTTGCATAAAATTTATCCTTCAACATGTATGTGAGGGTAGAGGGCAGGTTATCCTCATTTTATATAAAAACTGAGAAACAAATAGAGTTCTTTTGAATCAGAATGCCCTTGGAAAGGCATTGTATTTGGGATTAAGACAGCCTGTCATTCTTGGACCCAGACAGGATTGAGCAAGAAGGCCCCTTAGAGACCCTTTGGCTTTCAGGTAGCCTGCAGGTGCCACAAGGCCATGATTTTATAGTGTGTTATTTTCTGTTTGTGATTCCTGCATCGAGATGTATCCTTTCACCTCATTATATTATAAACATAATTTTTTATTCTATCTTTCATATGTTTTTCACAATCCTCATAACATCCTATTACAGGATTTACTTACCTATTACTCTGCTGTTAAATTTAGAATATGGTCATATTTTCAATATTCTAAATAACACTATCAAAAATATTTCTTTAGTTTATATTGACAATTATTCTTATAGGATGAGTATAGAAATGGCACAATAGTTAGGATTCACATCCTGAACGCTTGTGCACTGTTGGTGGGAATGTAAATTGGTGTGGCCACTATGGAAACCAGTATGGAGGTTCTTCAAAAAATTTAAAAAAGATGGGAATGCAAGCTGGTGCAGCCACTCTGGAAAACAGTATGGAAGTTCCTCAAAAAACTAAAAATAGAACTACCCTATGACCCAGCAATTGCACTACTAGGCATTTATCCACGGGATACAGATGTGCTGTTTCAAAGGGGCACATGCACCCCCATGTTTCTAGCAGCACTATCAACAATAGCTAAAGTATGGAAAGAGCTCAAATGTCCATTGATGGATGAATGGATAAAGAAGATGTGGTATATATATACAATGGAGTATTACTCAGCAATCAAAAAGAATGAAATCTTGCCATTTGCAACTACATGGATGGAACTGGAGGGTATTATGCTAAGTGAAATTAGTCAGTCAGAGAAAGACAAAAATCATATGCCTTCGCTCATATGAGGACTTTAAGAGACAAAACAGATGAACGTAAGGGAAGGGAAACAAAAATAATATAAAAACAGGGAGGGGGACAAAACAGAAGAGACTCATAAATATGGAGAACAAACTGAGGGTTACTGGAGGGGTTGTGGGAGGGGGGATAGGCTAAATGGGTAAGGGGCATTAAGGAATCTACCCCTGAAATAATTGTTGCACTATATGGTAACTAATTTGGATGTAAATTTAAAAAATAAAAAATAAAATAAAATAAATTAAAAAAAGAAATGTCATATGATCCAGCAATTCCACTTCTGGGTCTTTATCCAATGGAAACAATCATACTAACTTAAAAATATATATGCACCTCCATATTCATTGCATATTATTTACAATAATATGGAAGCCAAAATATGGAAGCAACCTAAGTGTACATTGATGGATGAATGGATAAATATATGATATAAATATGTATAAATATAACATAAATATGATATAAATGTGGGTAAAATATGTATATTTATATATAAAGCACAAACACACAACAATGGAGTATTTTTCAGCCACATAAAAGAAGGATATCTTGCCATGTGTCACAACATAGATGGACCTTGAGGACATTATGCTAAATTAATCAAACTGAGAAGAAAAATACCATATGCTCTCACTTATATGTAGAATCTTTAAAAAAAAAAAACAAAACAAAAATGGAACATAGCTACAAGAACAGTTTGGTGGGTGCCAAAGGCGAGGGTTGGTAGGTGGGCAAATGGGTGAAGATCAAAGGTCAGAAGGTACAAATTTCCATTTGGAAAACAAATAACCAATGGGATTGTAATGTACAGCATGGTGACTATAGTTAATAAAACCATATTGTACATTTGAAAGTTGTTAAGAGAGTAGATCTTAAAAGTTCTCGTCACAAGAAAAAATTTTAACTATGGAGGGTGATGGATATTAAGTAGACTTAGTGTGGTGAACATTTCACAATATACACAAATTTTCAATCATCATCTTGTACACCTGAAACTAATGTAATGTTATATGCGAATTATATCTCAATTTTAAAAAAAGTATACGACAAATTTCAGGGATGTCCTTATGTACTCCATAAATGGTAGCAATTTTAGTCATAGATTCATATTAGTTATTATTCACAGAATAATGTTAATTATTATTATATCAATATGCTATGGTATGTTTCTTTACAATATTTTTAAATAATCTTTATAAAATATATCTTACTTTATATTTATATATATTTATATACCATACTATATTATATATACCATATTATATATTATATATGTTATATATTATATATGTATATATACATATACCATATTATATTGTATATATTTATATACCATATATATTTTATATATTTATATATATTTTATTTTATATGTATATATATTTTTATACCAACTAGCCTCTCATGATTATCTCTTAAGAAATAAATATCAGACCCTGTTTATTTGCTGTAGGAGTTAATTCCTCTAAGTCTCAGTTTCCTCAAATATAAAAAAGTATAATAATACCTATTTCATGGGCTTAAGAGAATCGGATGGGAAAAAGTGTACGAAGTGCCTGAAATATACCAAGAGCTAACAAAAACAGCCATCATCATCATCCCTCCTATCATAACCACTGTCAGCACAGCCACCACAGTCATCTGCTATGAAGAAGAATCAACAGGCCAAAGAGTCTAAAAGTGTTGCTGTGCTTTCTGCACCTGACAATTCACTCTGAAACATGACTATTTCATTCAACATTCATGAGCAGAAACCACATTTTGGAGCCATTTTCATTGTACTTGGCAGACAGCATTCCCAGCCTTGGATGTTTCCAAAGATACAAAATAGTAAGCAGAGAGCCTGGGACCTAGTCTTTGCCCTGCTGCTTCTGAAACCAAGCTGGCTTTGCATAGGAGACTGGGAAATGATCACAGCTAATCCCTTCCCCACATTACTGCTGGGAATGCCAGTGGCATGTGGGAAATGACTTCACTTGTAGGACTACACAGGTTCCACCTGCAATATCAATATCTGTTCCCTAATTTGTGTGTCCTTTCTCTGGAGCACAGAAGGAACAGCTAGTGAATCACAGGTCAGCAAACAGCCCAGTAGGAGATGGGGTGCTTTGGGAAATGTGGTGGGCATGACAGAGGGAGGGAAAGATACAACATTTTCCAATACTGTACTATAATCACAGTCTCCCTACTGGCACCACCCACACCATGCACAGCTGGATGAGAAGGGCAGGGCAGGAAGTGGGGTTGATGGGTTGTACCTTCACTAAGCATCTTTGACAGGTAATCCTACCCAAGGCTGCAGAAGAGAGAGAAAGGTATAGGAATGTGGGTTGAAAGCTGAGCATTCATTCAGTGTGCTCCTCCACTACTGGCCCCACCAAGAAGGCAGGGGCAAGAACTTGGTTTGGAGGGTTCTTATCCTCACTACTGCTGGGTTCTTATCCTCCACTGCAGTCCTGACAGTGGACAAAGGGGTGGGAAGTGGGGTTGAAGGGCTGTGATATCATTAAGTGTGCCCTTCAACTGTGGAATTTGCCCAGGAGCAGGGACAAAGAAGGACAAGAAGAAGGACAAAGGAGGAGCATAAAAGGGGACTTAGGAGTTTTGACTTCTCACAGCCAAGGCCACCAGGACTGACTGAAGAGGGCTGAGGGCTGTGCCTTCATTAACTGCTCCTCACTGAAGTCCAGTCAGAGCATGCTGAAGAGGGGAGAGGGTGCAGGATGTGGGATTGAAATGCTGTACCTTCTTTAACTGTGCCCCTTGAGGTCATAGCAGAGTGTTACATCTGGTTTCTGACCCAGGAAATTTCATGTTTCGTACTGCGTTTTAAAAGTGAAACATTTGTGGGGCGCCTGGGTGGCTCGGTCGGTTAAGTGTCCGACTTCGGCTCAGGTCATGATCTCACGGTCCGTGAGTTCGAGCCCCGCATCGGGCTCTGTGCTGACAGCTCAGAGCCTGGAGCCTGTTTCAGATTCTGTGTCTCCCTCTCTCTCTGCCCCTCCCCTGTTCGTGCTCTGTCTCTCTCTGTCTCAAAAATAAATAAACGTTAAAAAAAAAAAAATTTTAAAGTGAAACATTTGCACGAAGTTTGTTCCCTGCTCAGAATCCTCACAAATGAGCGTTCACCCCATGTGTTCTCCACACCATGCTGGCTTTTAATATGTGTGGCAAGCCTGAGCACCTTCCTTCCCTGGGAGCACTACCTGGTAGGCCCTAAAGGGTGGCGTGTAGCCATTCATCCCTGTTCCTGTCCTGCTCCAATGCCCTCCTCATTTCACACTGGAGAAGATGGTGTTGGTGTGGTTTAAGAAAGTCACTGTAGATTCAGTCCAGTAAATCAGTCCGGTAATCTGTCTGCCAGGCTTGGCTCGGTTTACCAGCTTGTGTGCTCCCCAAAGTAGGCTCACTGAAAGGATACTTGAAGAACACTGGAAATCACTTTTAAACCCAGCAATCGGGACATAGTAAATTTAGGAATAAAAATTTAAATAATAATAATGATATGCTGATAACCACAGAATGATTATATGTGATTCACGACGAATGTGACTTTCCTAAGTGATGAATTTTTGCTCATTTCTGTGTCGCCTGGCACAGCTAGATCTCTGCGGATAGATAGGTACAAAGGAACAACCGCCTGCGTGTATGGACTGTGCTAATAGGAGGCGGGTACTCTTACCGCAGCTGCCGGGTGTCTGGCGGGGGAGGCAGTGCAGGGCTGCGAAAACACACCTGCAAAGGCGGCAGCCGAGGAAGGTCCAGGCTCCATGCTTCACCGAGCCGCATTCGCTGGGGAGGCCGCAAGGTGGAGTTAGCCTTGCCTACGCGCATGCGCTCCCTTCTCCCACGCCCATCCACGCCCCACCCCGCACAGGCCCCGCGGCCGCTCCCATCCACTCCCCGCTCCCCTCCCCCACACTCCACCTGCGATCCCCCAGAGCCCGCTCCCCTCCGCCACGCGCCGCCCCGCGGGTTGCCCCAGTGGCCGCTCCAGGGCCCCCGCCCCATTATCCCCGCCTCACCGACCTAGCAGTCCGCTCGGTGACGCGCTCACCTGTGCCTCTGGTCGTGCTCGCAGTAACGGCCGGTGAAGTGGGCGGGGCACACGCAGAAGCTGCCCAGCACGCAGGTGCCGCCGTTCCTGCAGCAGCGCAGCAGCTGGGGCTCACCTGTGGGGGAGTCGCCTGGCTGTCAGCCTCCGCCTGCCGCCCGGCCTTCCGCGTTAGACAAGCCCGAAGAGGGCTTCGCGAGATCGCCCCGGAAAGACAATAAAATTTAACTCCCTGCTAAGTGTGTTTGCTCAGGCAAACCCTACTTGTTAAGTTAAGGATTAAAAGCAAACTGCCAGGGGTACCGGAGGGTCAGGAATCAGTCCGAGGACCCGACGAGAATCCCTGCCCCCGGCAAGTGGGATTCTCTCTCTTCATTCCTTTCACATGTTAAAGTCAGGCTGTGACCTGCCTGGACAGTGATTAAAGACAGGCCTCCAGGGAGGGGACCACCCACCGAGAGAGGACTGTAGAAAACCCTCTCACCTCCTCCTGCCCTCCCGCCAGAAAGACCGCCTACCCCCGCCCCCAGCCTCCACGCCCCCGGGATGTGGGGTCTGGAGGCTGACAGTCTGCAATAAGCCAAGCAAGGGTCCCCTATTATCTTGGGTTGGGAGGTTGTTTTGAATATATTTAAATCGCAGTTCTCTGGACCTGAGCAGATGGAAAGTTTTACCAATGAAATAGTAAAACTTTTCAGAGCAAAAGAACACCTCACTAGGAAATAGTTTTCACTTTATAGTGTATCATCATTTGAAGATGATAAAATGTGCTTTGTTGGATTTTTCATTTTATGCTTAATTTATTCCAGGTTTTTCTCAGATCCTAAATCTGCAGACCACCGACTGAGATGACCACAAAGGTAATGTGGGCGCCTTCGCGACTTGCAACTTACGCTGTTGGAGATCCGGGAAGTAGGGACGTGAATTCTGGGGCCTCCAGCCATTGGCGCTTGCATTCACCTCCCCAAAATTATTCACGGTCCAGTTGAGTGTTTTCTGCAGGAGCTTTTGGACTGTAGCATTGTTGATTTCTTCTCTGTTACCTTTATGTTTCTCTCTTTGATAACCTTTTAAAAACACCGAAAATATGAGACTGATAATGATTAAGAAACAAATAGGCAATAAAAAGTAAGAGGCTATAAATAAAATGCTTCTTACTGTTGTTTCCCAAGTGGATGATCTGTAATGCCCAACTGGTAAAAAACAGAAGCCTAGAATATTTAAAGGAAATTATTGAAGTTTAAAATATTAAAAGTATAAGTAGAAATTTACATATGTTCAAAATGTAATGCAATCATATATAAACATGTCTATACAATATTTAATGTGTAATAAATATTATGCCATATTTTATAACTTGTAGATTTTAATTAATGTTGTCATGACTTAGAAAGATTTTGAGACCAAAGAAGTGTACATGTCCCTTAATGAGAAGGAACAAATGTGCATGCATTGCAGTTTATTCTGGAAGCTTTTAAATGCCCCTCTTGGCTCTCAGATCTGGATGATCTGTGTCCTTACCTAACAGGGTGGCTCCGAACCATTTTCCCACTGACACGTCTGCTGTGAGAGTCTCCTCTCATCCATACACTGAAGACCAACTTCCAAGGAGGTCGAATATGACTGGGTTTTGTACTTGAAGGTGTCTTTACTCCAGCTCTTGTAACAACTGCACTAGGACATAAAGGTGGATAAGTAAAGAAGATATGGGTATTTCCTATCCTCTGCCTAGGCCATGAGAAACAACAGTGAGATCTCTGGGTTCTGCTGTGGAGGCCCATTAGGCAATGACCTGCTGTGACAGGCAGGGCCCATGCGGAGCCTCCAGGACTGTTCCCTCAATGAGATCTGGTGGGGTGGGGGGTGGGGGCCGGACACTTGGACTAATTCTCTCCCCAGTAGTGTTAACAGTGTTGACAGCAGCAGGAGTGGTCCACCCCTGATGTAAAACATTTGTGGCTAAGGCAACAAGCCTTTCCCTCACCAAAACAACAACAACAAAAACAAACAAACAAAAATTAAAATCCAACATGAACAAAACCTTTTCACAGGAAAATGGAAATTTTATATTGCATACTCCTTGTACTGATGGTGAGGGCCCAGCTAGAGAAGGGATCCATTGTGTGGGACATAACCAGCAAGTATGGGTCCCAAAAGTCTTGACTGGGTAACATGAATATAGAGACATTTCAACCCCTATTTTCTGAGGATGTATCAATACTTTAACAGACTGATTCATTTCTCTGTGCCCAACATGGTGGTGAATATGATACAGCATGCCCCTGGGGAAGCGTTATTATTATCCCCCATGTAAAGGGAGAGGCAACAAGAAGCTTAGAATCTAAGTCCGTTGTGGCAGTTAGATCTTTGAAAAATATGAAATGTACAGATTTTATAAGAAGGGGCCTACAGTGTGCTCAGTATGTGAAGACTACTGAGTATAGAGGTGACCCCCCCCCCCCCATTAAGCTCTGAATCCAAGAAGGGAGTGATTGCCAAAATAAGGACCAGAGGCCCTTTTATCAGCACTGAGGAGGGTACCTTGCAACTCGGGGGCAAATTGTTCTGTGATTTTAATATAAAAACTGCTTTCTAAAAATAGCATGCTTCCTCTGAGGATGAAATAGTCTTTGATACTTATTTAATTTTTTAAACATTTAATATGAGGTTTATTAAAGAGGCTGTTACATAAACCAATAGGGAATTGGTGAGCCTGGCTGCCATGGGGCCTCCCAGGGACTGGGTCTGTGAGCTGCCAGGACCAGGTCAAGCCCAGCAGATCTGGCTAGGCAAACCATATGGAAGATGATACCTCACACTTTCATGGAAACATCTGTAACTGGAATCATGACAAATACACTTTTAAATTTAATGGTTATTACTTGTGAAGTGCATAATTTAGTTATATATAAAAGGGGCACCTGGATGGCTCAGTAGGTTGAGCATCTAACTCTTGGTTTCGGCTCAGGTCATGATCTCTCGGTTCGTGGGTTGAAGCCCTGCATCAGGCTCCATGCTGGAGAAAGTATGTTTTATGACTTCAAATCAGGAGAAACTTTTATTTGAGCAAATGGGTTGTGCTAAAGTAAAACCATGTATAAGCTAAAGAATTATATTTCTTTGAATAAGAAGATTTAAAACTGTTCACTTTGCAGGATATCGAATCCAAGCCTTTCTGATAACATTAAAGATCTAAGAATAATATCTAAAATCTAATCCCCCCCCCCAGTTTCTTCTGTTGAATTTTGTATTGTGGACATTATTTTTAAATTTACAATCTGATTCTTTTTTTTTTAAGTTTATTTATTTTGAGAGAGAGAGAGAGAGAGAGAGCAGAGGGAAGGGCAGAGAGAGAGAGGGAGAGAGAGAATCCCAAGCAGGCTCTGCACTGTCAGCGCAGAGCCCGACTTGGGGTTCAAACTCATGAACTGTGAGGTCATGACCAGAGCCAAAACCAAGCTTAACCAACTGAGCCACCCAGGTACCCCTGTATTGCGGACATTTTTCAACATACACAAAAGCCAGGATAATAAGGATTCAATAAACTGGGGTTTATCGATTAAGTATCAATTTTTGCCAATCTTATTATTTCTCCCAAACATATATTTTTTTCTGGAATTTTTTTAAAGCAAATCTCAGACATCATGATATTTTCTATGTCAAATAAGGTTTTGAAGATATAAACTTTATAAAAGGAAAATGCAGGGAAAGGAAAGGAAATGTCTTGACAGCAAGACAGGATAGAGAGTCTCGAAATATGGATGGAATGTCCCACTCACTGTTTGCTTAAGACCTAAAGTCAGCTCCAGGGAGGGAAAGGGCTGATGGCCTAGCAGTGAGAAAGCTGCTGATACCTATTTTTCAGTATCCTGTCACTTGATCTCATTTACTTACAGGCATTATAAAAAAGAGTTTTGCATTTCATGGCAGAGGAGCCCAGGTTTGCTTAGTTAACAAGGCCCAGCTGGCCAGCTGGAAGGAGCTGTCTGGGAGCAGCTGTAAGCCTAGTGAGGGGGCAGCAGATTCCCAGCTCTGGGGAAGGTTTTTTTCTTGTTATCAGTTATAAATAGATAAGATTGGAGCCAACCCACTCACCAGACCTCCTCTGGTACTTGTGACTCATTTTGAGCTGATATAAAGTGTGTGGGAATTGGGGCACCCGATCCCAAGATTAGAGACTAACCTACCTCTGTGTCCACAGTATATCAAACAATCTCTTAGGGAAATGTTTTGTAACAAATTAGGTGTGAAGGAATTCTCTGAGAGTGACTCTAAAGCAGTAGTTGTCCATGTGTGCTGCTCATTGGGGTCTCTGGGGAAACTCTGAATCCGTACTTAAGCCATACCTCAAGCCCTGAGCAGAGCCCAGCATTGGGATTTTTTTTTTTTTTAACCTGCTAAGGGGACTCCAGTATACAGCCAGGACTGTGATTCTGCTGTCTGTGTTTTATGTGGCTATGTGTTCCCAGTGATGGGAGTGCTTCTTTCTTGTTGCATTCCTGACTTTTAGCTCAGTGCCTCATGTATGGTATCACACAACCTGGTGTTATTTATATGAATAAAAGAATAAATGGATTATCATATTTACACTCATTTTTCAGTGAAGAAATTGAGATCTAAGAAGTTAAGAAACTGGCTTGGGGATGTATGACTAACAGCTGTGTGGAGTCTTGAACCCAGGTTTATCTGATCTAAAATCTTGTTTGATTCAAGTTGCTTTAAAATTATTGTGTTTAATGTAGACCAGGCATACTATACTCACTGAATTACACAGAATGCTTTATTTTATTGTCATCCATTCTTATGACCCAGACATTAATTTCTCCATTTTACAGATGAGAAAAGTGAGGTTTCAAGAGTTGAGGACTTGCGCAGCACCTCTCAGCAGTGGTCCAGGCGGTCAAAAGCTGAGCTACTGCTTGCAACCATAATAGCATGCTGCTGCCCCCTGAAGCAGGCTAAGGGCTTCTGAGTGGGCACAGTGGAAAAGACTAAACGGAGAGGCACTGCCCCAGTTCTACACTGTAAGGGAGGGGTTTAGAGAGCCCAAAGTATTTACCAAGACAGGACATTACAGGGCAGTGACAGGATGTAGTCTCTGGGAGGCAGTGTTGAGAGCACTGACTGAGGGAGGGAGGGAGGTGTCCTGGAAATAACAACAGGGACCACGAGGGTCCCTAGGAGGGGCAGAAGGGCAGAAGGAGGAGCTGTAGGTAGACACATGATGCAGGAGAAACTATAGCATATAGAAAAGCCAGTTGATGGGGAACCTCCTGGACGCTCCTGCAGGAAGTCATGAAGATCTGAATAGGGATCAAGTGGGAATTTAGAGAAAAGAATAAATTCTAAACATATATTTAGCAACCAATATCACTTTTCTCTAATTTTGAAAAACATAATATATCCTCATGTTAATATTAGGGTGACTGATGGCATGGACAACAAAGAATTGTACAGAGTGGAGGACACCAAGCAGTTAATTCACTTTCCAAGGGAAGAGAGGGGCCAGACGTCAAGAAAAATGTCAGCCCTGAGTCAGGTTGGGCTTTTTAAGGGGTTTTGAAGGATGTCCAAGCTGTGCTCATGGCAGAGTGTGGGGAGGGGGCTGACTCTTGGCCAGGTGGAGCAGGAGGTGTCAGGTTTCTGGAGGGGCTCTGTCTGGGGCTCCTCCAGAATGTGCGTTGTGGTCAAGCTAGAGAAGAGTGTTTTGTAGTTGGAGTCTACTTTCTGAGAATGTAGGGCACCATAACCTAGAAAAACAAAGTTAAGGCCAAGTGCAGACACCTGTGACTTCTGTTTGTAAGTGTGGCTGGGGGTAGGTGCTTTGAACAGATTCCTTTCAGTTAGTTTGAGTAGAAGAAAACATGAAAAAGAAGATAAATATCACTCCTCTTGTTCAGAAATAATGACTATTAGCTTTTTCACCCAAGTCTTTTATTATTCCCCCATGTAAAATGTGAGGCAAACAAGCTTTAGAGCTTCAGTCCCTTGTGGCAGTTAGATCTTTGGAAAATATGGAATGTACAGGTGTTATGGGAAGAAACCTGTAGGGTGCGTGCGCAGTATCTGAAGACTGATGAGCACAGAGTAACTTTCACCTGTTACTGTGCCGTTTTTTAAAGTTAATCCTAAGTGGTTTATATATTTTAATTTCACTGTAAATAATATTATCTTTGTTACTTAATTCCTTTCTTTGCTGCTTGCATTTAGGAATAAAATAGATTTTGTTCTCGTAAAATATATATAACACAAAATGTCTTAGCTCAGGTTGCTATAACAAAATACCACAGACTGAGTGGCTTAAACAACACACATTTATTTCTCACAGTTCTGGAGGCTGAGAAGTCCGTGATCCAGGTGCTGGCAGAATTGGTTCTCGGTGATGTTTCTCTTCCTGGCTTTCAAACAGCTGCCTTCTCACTGTGTCCTCACATGGCAGAAAAGGGGACAAGAAGCAAACTCTCTGGTCTCTTCCTATAAGGCACTAATCCCATCTTGAGGGTCCCACCCTCATTCCCTGGTCTAAACCTCCCAAAAGCTACCTCCAAAATTCCATCACATTGGGGGTTATATTTTCAATATGAATGGGGGGGGGGCAAAATTCAGTCCATAGCAAAAATAGCCATTTTGCCATATCTAAATGTAAAATTTAGTGGCATTAATTATAGTAATAATGTGCAGCCATCAGCACTACTTAAAAGCATAAAAGCATTTTCACTACCCCATAAGAATCTCTGTACCCATTAAGCAATAACTCCCCGTTGATTGCCTACCAAACCCCAGGTAACTTCTAATCTATTTTTTGTCTCTATGAATTTGTGAATTCTAGATATTTTGTGTAAGTAGAATCATATACTATTTGTCTTTTATTTCTAGATAATTACTTAGCATAACATATTCAGGTTCATCCATGTTGTAGCATATAACAGAACTTCATTTCTTTTCACAGATGAATGATATTCCATTGTTTCTATATATACCAATTTTATTTATCCATTCTTCTGTTAATGGACACGGGTTGGTTTTAGCTACTGTGAATACTGCTGTTATGAACACTGGTGTATAAATATCTCACTTGAGTTCTTATTTTTAATTCTTCTGAGTATATACCTATGAGTGAAGCTGTTGGCACATGTGGTTATTCCATGTTTAACTTTTAGAGGAATTATTACACCATTCTTCATAGCAGCAGATGAACTTTCCCTCACTGCATTGCAAGTACAGTGCAAGTAAGTAACCCCTCACTCCAGAAAGGTAGCCTGCTGGGTTGGGGGCAGCTCCTGTACACACCAGCCTAGAAGTCCAAGGTGCCTGAGGGTAGGAGGTGCACGGGCAGCGATGTGCATACATTGACCAGTCTGAAGGTGCAGCCAGGATCCTGGGTTTGGCCCATGAATCAGGGACATGGAAATATAAATGGGCCATGGGTGGGGACTTTGGGAACACTTGGGGCCAAAAGGTTCTATCCAGCTCCAAAACAAAGCAGCTAATTCCTCTGATGCCAGATATCTTGGGATCATGATGGGCATTCCAGGCCTGACCAGGGCTATAAGAGATGGGAGAAAACTTGAAATCATGATTGTCAGAGAGGCCCCTAGTCCAGTAAGGACAGAGGACCATATGGGCTATGATGGTAACAACTATTCAAACCTTTTCGTCACTGGATCATTGAGTAAAAATGATGCTCTAGGAAAATGATGTTGTAAGCAAGAGCAGAGCCTAGCCAATAGTGGGTGTGGGACTGACTCCTGGGGACAGGTGTGCAGGACTGAACTGTTTATGCATGAGCCAATTCAGTATGTAAGCACCCTGGGATCAGTTTCTGGGTCCTGGATTTGTGAGGGTGGACAGGGCCCTCTGTGGGGACTTCTGGGAACTCACAGGGCTGACAAGTTTCACCCCACTGCAAACCCAAGTTGCCTGTTATCCTGAAGCTAGGTCTCATGGGAACTCCCAGCACAACCAGGAAGTTCACTGATGAAAGTCACCTGAGGGATCTGATGCCCACGGATGCTGAAAGTATGCCCTGGCACAGAGATCCAAGGGGTCTCACTGAAATATCCCTCCTCTGCTTCAGGAATGCAGTGAAGGTAACCCTAGCTACAGGAAGATGTCCTGCTGGGCTGAGGTGACTCCTACTTCCACAGGACTAGAGGTCCTGGAAACCTGAGGGCAGGAGGCAGGCAGGGAGCATATGCTGGCCTCTCCAACCCTGAAGCCAGGCTCCCTGTCATCATTCCCTGGTCAAGGCTCTCTTGGGAGAGTCCCTACCACAAGTTCAGACTTGTGCAGTGTACATGTGTTTGCCAGTGGCCATTCTGCTCCAAAACAAGGTAGCCAATTTTCCTGATGCCAGATCACCTGGGATCTTGGATGCCATTGCATGCTTCACCAAAGTGCTGAAGAATGAAAAACACCAGAGAATAATGATTGCCAGGTGGGTGCTCAGTCCCCATAAAGACAGCACACCCATATGGGGTTTGACAGTAGCCACCATTCAAATTTTTTCATCAATGGCACAGTGTGGGAAAGGAGGCCCCAGGAAGATATCCTGGACAGTGAGGGCAGGCACATTCCAACAGGCCAAGAGGACCTGATGCTTGCATGAGGGGCACAGCTGGGAAGTACACTGATGACACACCTGGGAGACCTGACTCTAACAATGCACTGAGTATCCTAGCAGCACAAGGCCACAAGGGGTCAAACTCCATGACATTTCCTTCCCCACATCTGTAGTGCAGCAAAGAACCCCTAGCTTCAGGAGGATGGCCTTACAGTTCAGGTCTAGAATCTGGGAGACCTGAGGGTAGGAAATACACAGGGAATGATGTGCCCATGCATAGGCCAGTCAGAAATGAAAGCCAAGTTCCATGTCTTAGCCTCCACATCAGGGCCCCATGTAGGCATAGTTTGGGCCACAGGCAGGGACTGGTGGGTACAAATGGGGCCCAAAGTGCCCATCATGCTCCAAAACAGAATGGTTATGCTGATGCAGGATCTCATGGAATCACAGAGCCAGATTTTGAAGGATCTTGATAGCCATTCCAGGCATGATCAAGGCTATGTAGAGTGGGAGACAACTTGGAATCATGATAGCCGAACAAGTCCTTAGTTCAATAAGGACATGAAGGACTCTAAGGGTTGTGAGGGTAACCACCATTCAAGTCTCTTCATCAATGGATCAGTGCACAGAAACACTGCCCCAGGAAAATGGCAAAGTAAACAAGTCCAGGACCTGCACAATAGGCCAAAATGGGAAATTCACTGATGAGGGACACCTGGCATGCTCACAGGTGTCCTGAGTATCCCCTGGCACAGGGTCCCAGGAGTCTCCTTCAAATATCTTTTCTCTCTCTACTTCAGGAGTATAGTGCTGTAATCCCTAGCTACAGGAAGGTATCCAGCTGAGATGGAATAGGCCTATTTCCATGTCACTAGGGGTCCCAGAAATCTGAGGACAGGAAGTACAGAGGGTGGAAAGTGAGTATACACTGGCCCTTCTCACCCTGCAGCCAGGCTCCCTAGCACAGTTCCCCACAGAAACATGTAAAGATATTGAAGGCCAAAAGTGTGGACTTGAGGGGGACACAAGGGGCTACCAGAGGTCATCCTGCTCTAAAACAATGTAGCTAATTCCCTTGACACCAGATCTCTTGGGACCTCAGATGCCTTTTCAGGGTCACCAGAACCTAGTGGGATAGGAGACACCAGGAAATTATGATTAAAGTCTCCTAGACTGCATAAAGACTGCAAGGTCCATTGAGTTCTAACATGAATAATCATGATTCAAACTTTTTTTATCAATGGCACATTGCAGGGAAAGGCTGCTCCAGGAAGATGTCCTGGTAGATGAGGGCAGGCTCATTCCAATAGGAAAACTGGGCAAGATGCCTGTGGCAGATTCCCAGGAGTGGACTGCCAATGCCTGAGCCTCAGTGACTCTGCGTTCAGGCACCCTGGGATGGGTCTTCAGGTGTGAGGAGTAGCCTTGCCCCTTTTGAGGACTTTTGGGAGACTCACAGTGATGTCAATGTCCACTTTGCTCCCAAACACTCCTGTTCCCTGAAGTTGGATCTCATGGAACTGCTTAGCCTTACCATCCCAAGTATGGCCAGATTATCCACTTATAATTATGAGACTTCTGGGAGACTTAACTCCCCCAGAGGCCCTGATTATCCCACCAGGTGCACAGAGTTACAAGGGTCTACATCAAAGGAATGTTTCCATCCCCCCACCATAGCACAGTGCATGGAATCCCTAGATCCAGGAAGAATGTCTGCTTTGTGAAGAGTTCTACATAAGGCCTAGATGTCTGAAAAGTCTAAAGGCCAAAAGTGCTTGGGGAGCAAAGCGCACATACATTGGCCAATCCAAAGCAAAAGCCAAGCTTTCAAGGCTCGACCCCCAGGTAAGTGTCAGGTATGTCAATTTGGGCTAAATGTAGGGTCCATCAGGGTACCCACTGGGCAAAAGGTCCATACTAATCCAAAACAATGTAGCTAATGACTCTGGTGCCAGATCTGGTGCCATTGTGGGTCTGAACAGGGTTTTTCACAGGATGGGTGTCAACTTGGAGTTGATTGTTGAAGAAATGTTTAGTCCAATAAGAACAGGACGGTCCAGTGGGGTCCAACTATAAATGGCATTCAAACCTCTTCATCACTGGATTGGTACAAACACTGCCCCAGGAAGGTAGCATGGTAAGCTATAGTAGGTCCTATGTAATGGGCCAACTAGGCCTGATTCCTGGGGGCAAGTGGGTGGGAACCAACTGAGCACACTTAAAGTGCTATTACTCAGCATCCAAGCACCCTAATTCAGTTCCCAGTGCCAGCCTTGTGGGTATGGACAGGGTCTCTGGTGGGGACTTCTATGAATCTCACACGGATGCCAAACCCACTGCAAAAGGAAGTTGCCTGCTCCTCTAGCCAGATCTCATAGGAAATTTTCAGCCTTTCCAACCTGAGAACAGCCAGGAAATTCTTGATGAGAGAGACACCTAGTGACCTCACTCCCACAGGTGCCTTGAGTATTACCTGGCACAGGGTTGGTCCCAAGGGGTCTCATTGAAATAATTTTCCTATCACTACTTCAGTAAAGTAGTACTGATAACCCCTAGCTAAGGAAACACATCCTGCTGAGCTGGCAAAAACTCTATTGCAAATGGACTAGAGAGGTGCCTGGGTGGCTCAGTTGGTTAGGCATCCAACTTCAACTCAGGTTATGATCTCATGGTTCATGGGTTGGAGCCCCGCGTTGGGCTCTGTGCTGACAGCTCAGAGCGTGGAGCCTGCTTTGTATTCTGTGTTTCCCTTTCTCTCTGCCCCTCTCCTGCTTGTGCTTTGTCTCTCTGTCTCTCAAAAATAAATAAATGTTAAAAACAATCAGATGGACTAGAGGTTCTGAAAACTGGAGGGCAGGCGTTTGGTGGGAAGCAAAGTACACATGAGCTAGCTTCTCTGACTCTGCAGCCAAGCACACTGGGAAAAGTCACAGTGTCTCTCTACCATTTAGGAATGTTTGGGGCCAAATGCAGAGACCTGTGGAGGACACAAGGGGGCAGCCACTATACTTACTGCCTCCAAAGGAACTCGCTAACTCCCCTGATGTCAGATTTCATGAAATCAAGGCAAGATTTGTGACCAATTCCCTGCCTTCTCATTGGGCTGCCCTTCTAATAATAAAGCTTTCTCTGCTTCAAACCCAGTGATTCAGAGACTGGTTATTGCACATCAAACACACGAATCTGATTTTAGGATTTGGTAACAATTTCTTGTGGCAGGAAGGCCCTGAGTGATGGGGTCACTTGGGGGATTCCCTGTGGCTGCTTGGACCACAGACTGAGTCCAAGGGAGTTCTCTTGACTGTCTCCCTGACCAGGTTGGCTGCCTTCAAGCTGGAGTCACCACTGGAGCAGAGAAATCTCTGTTTGGCCACTAGGAGGAATTCTGCAGCTCAAGGGTGAGTTTCTAGTGCACACACCATCAACTGTGTTTTCCTCTCATTTTGCTTTTGGTCCTTTCAGGGAATTTTTCAGATAAGCTGTTTTTACATTTTCCATTTTACAAAATGGAAAAAGTTGTATAACTACCCTTATTTGATTTTGCTTCCTCTCACAGGTCCTTAATTGTCTTTGTGTGTTATTGTGTGTTTGTCTTGTTTGTACCATGGGAAATGCTGATTCCAGACTGTAGCCCTTTGGGATGCTTACTCCAAAATTGGTATACTTTTAGTTATGAGTCTATGAAAAAGAAAAAGATAGTCTTTTGTAATGTGGGTTGGCTGCAATATGCATTGAGTGACAGAGAAGTAGCCAACAAATGAAATTTATTGAAATGAAATTATAATACTACTTTGCAATTAGAACTGTTTTGTAAGAAGGAAATGAAATGGGATGAAATGCCCTATGTACTAGATTTGCATCAAATGAATCTGCCCAGAAGTCATGTAAGTTATGGTGCAACAGGCCGTGAAGATTCGATCTATCCTCCATGATTCTGACAAAGGGGTAATACAAAAATTATTATTGATATGATAACAAACACCCACCCAGGGAAGCAGAAAATGGGACAGAAGTTCCTGCTCTAATGCCAGCTCCTCCATCTGTTCCTGTCACCCAAGATGGAACAAAGCTACCCCAATAGGGAACAAAGGTCCCTAAACCAGGGACCCCTCAGAGGGAAGCTTAAGAATAGTCTCCCCCTGCACACCCATCAGGGTCCCCCTTTCAGTGTTGGTTTGCAGCCTGGCTTGCCAACAGGGCAATATCCAAATGACAATACATATTTGGGGGATTAAATGCTAATGGGAAACTAATGAGAATGGTTTGAGTCCATTCCCCAATTTCTACATCAGATCTATTTAACTGGAAAAACAACCTGTATTCTTAGCATGATGATCCACTCAGCATGGAAGGATTATTTGCCTTGATATTTGCTACTTACTATCACACTTGGACAGAGATATCCCAATCCTTCTGACAGTAGAAGAATATTGTATGGTTTTGGATGAGACATGGGAGGAAGCTCCACCTTCTGGACCCAAATAATCAGGCCAGACTGGAGGCCCTAAGAAGTGGTACCAACCTGCAACCCCAAATAGGCTGTTAATGAAGGTGGGCTTCCTAGGCTACAGAACTATCCGGAAGGCATTTTAGGGGTATCTCAGTCTGTAAAGCATGCAACTCATGATCTCAGGGTTGTAGGTTCAAGCCCTACATTGGGTGCAGAGATTACTTAAAAATAAAATCTTAAGGGGCACTAGGGTGGCTCAGTTGATTGAGGGTCTGACTCTTGATTTCAGCTTGGGCCATGATTCCAGAGTCATGGGATCAAATCCTGTGTCAGGCTCTGTGCTGGCATGAACTTCTTAAGAGTCTCTCTCCCTCTACCCCTCTCCCCTGCTTATGCACGCACTCCCTCTTTCTCTAAAAAAATAAACATAAATAAATAAATAATAAATAAAATCTTAAAAAGAATGCATTTTAGTAGGATCAAAAGGAGCGTTCCTAAACAGAAAACTTTGAATAAAGTTTGAGAAATTTTTCAAATGCCTCAGGAGGACCACTTGTCCTTTAAAAACATTTTTTTTTAATTTATGCAAGATCAAAAGGATCCAAGTACTGAAATGCCTGAAGACATCTTGACTCTGGTAAACATGCTGTTGGGGCAGATGGGAAGCCAGGAAAACTTTGATCGCTCAGCTGGTCAAAGTTCTTTTAAAGAAGGAACATGTTATTCCTCATTTGAAGCAATATCCTCTCAAGAAAGAGAATACAAGCCTTAATAAAAGACTTCTTGGGGCGCCTGGGTGGCTTGGTAGGTTAAGCGTCTGACTTTGGCTCAGGTCATGATCTCACAGCTCGTGAGTTCAAGCCCCACGTCGGGCTCTGTGCTGACAGCTCAGAGCCCAGAGCCCGCTTCCGATTCTGTGTTTCCCTCTCTCTCTGCCCCTCCCCTGCTCATGCTCTGTCTCTGTCTCTCTCTCTCAAAAATAAATAAAAGATTTTAAAAAAAAGACTTCTAAAAATTTGGACTCATTGGGGCATGTCAATTGCCTTATAACTAACACTCACATCCCTCATATGGAGGGATATTGGTTTGTTCAGGACCTTTGAGCAATCAACCCAATAGTACAGGATAGAGATCCAGCAGTGTCAAGTTCATATTCCCTCCCAACAGCCTTGCCAGGGGACTTCTGTTGGTTTACTGTCTTAGAGCTAAAGGAAAGCTTCTTTTGCGTCCCCTTAGAGAAAGACTTTTAAAAACTTTTGCCTTTTAATGGTAAGATCCAGATACCCAGATGAAACAATTTTGAGGGATGGCACTTCCTCAGGACTTAAAAACTCTTTGACTCTGTTCTCTCCACAGACCTGAGGGACCTCCAATTAGAAGAAGGTACTCTTTTACAAAATGTGGATGATATTCTAGTTGCTAGCAAAAATGCAGGACACCATCACCATCCTCAATTTCCTTGGAAGACAGTGGCTATAAGGTCTCTAAGAAACAGGATCAAATATGCTAGCCAATAGGAAGACACTTAGAATTTGAGCTCTCCTAGGGACAAATTTGCTTCCCGATTGATGAAAAACATCTTGCCTGTGCAGCTGCTTCCATGCCACAACAACTGAGGGTATTTTTAGGCATGGCCAGATTCTGTCAAACATGGATCCCAAATTTCATTTTAATTGTTAAACCCCCTTTATGAGGCCTTAAAAGGAGAAGATCATGAACTTCTAATATAGACTAAGGAAATGATCCAGGCATTTGACAAAGTGAGAGAAAAACTGCTCACTGCCCAGCCTTGGGCCTGCCTGATTTTAAAAAGCCTTTTGATTTGTTTACACATGAGAGACAAGGTATGGGCCCAGGGGTTACTTACCCAAATGTTAGGATTTGCTCCACGTCCCATGACCTACTTCTCACAGCAACTAGAACAAACTGCTAAGGGATGGCACATCTACCCCAATAGGTGCTCTGCTTATCAAGACAAAAAGGGGGCTAATGATTAACTGCTAGATGACTTGGAAAATACCAAGCCATTCTTGACAAGTCCTAATGTCAAATTAAAGGCAGTAACTTCTCTGAACCCACCCACCTTACTGCCTAGCTGTTTCGAAGAACCCCAAACAATTGTCTCCAGACCATAGAGCAGATAGATTCCAGCAGATCAGATCTGGTGTACCAGCCCCTCAAGAGACCTGAAGTTGAATTCTTAACAGATGGGAGTAGTTTCCTGGAATGCAGCATAGCAATGGGTATGTGGTTATAACTCTTCATGGAAATGTGGAAGCCCAGGACTTGCTTTCCAGGGTCTCAGTACAAAAGGCTGAATTCATTGAACTACCTGTGCTCTTCAACATAGTAAGGACAAATGGATCAATTTGTACACAGACTCCAGGTACACTTTTTCTGTTATATGTACTCATGAGGCAGTATAGAAGGAAAGGGGATTCCTTTATTTATCTATTTATTTATTTATTTACTTTTTAATTTATTTTTTTAAATATATGAAGTTTATTGTCAAATTGGTTTCCATACAACACCCAGTGCTCATCCCAAAAGGTGCCCTCCTCAATACCCATCACCCACCCTCCCTTCCCTCCCACCCCCCATCAACCCTCAGTTTGTTCTCAGTTTTTAAGAGTCTGTTATGCTTTGGCTCTCTTCTACTCTAACCTCTTTTTTTTTCTTTCCCCTCCCCCATGGGTTTCTGTTAAGTTTCTCAGGATCCACATAAGAGTGAAACCATATGGTATCTGTCTTTCTCTGTATGGCTTATTTCACTTAGCATAACACTCTCCAGTTCCATCCATGTTGCTACAAAGGGCCATATTTCATTCTTTCTCATTGTCACGTAGTACTCCATTGTGTATATAAACCACAATTTCTTTATCCATTCATCAGTTGATGGACATTTAGGCTCTTTCCATAATTTGGCTATTGTTGAGAGTGCTGCTATAAACATTGGGGTACAAGTGCCCCTATGCATCAGTACTCCTGTATTCCTTGGGTAAATTCCTAGCAGTGCTATTGCTGGGTCATAGGGTAGGTCTATTTTTAATTTTTTGAGGAACCTCTACACTGTTTTCCAGAGTGACTGCACCAATTTGCATTCCCACCAACAGTGCAAGAGGGTTCCCGTCTCTCCACATCCTCTCCAGCATCTATAGTCTCCTGATTTGTTCATTTTGGCCACTTTGACTGGCGTGAGGTGATATCTGAGTGTGGTTTTGATTTGTATTTCCCTGATAAGGAGCGACGTTGAACATCTTTTCATGTGTCTGTTGGCCATCCGGATGTCTTCTTTAGAGAAGTGTCTATTCATGTTTTCTGCCCATTTCTTCACTGGGTTATTTGTTTTTTGGGTGTGGAGTTTGGTGAGCTCTTTATAGATTTTGGATACTAGCCCTTTGTCCGATATGTCATTTGCAAATATCTTAGGAAAGGGAATTCCTTACCTCAAATAACAAGGAGGGGTGCCTGGGTGGCTCAGTCAGTTAAGTGTCTCACTTTGGTTCAGGTAATGATCTCCTGGTTTGTGAGTTTGAGCCCTACATGGGGCTCCATGCTGTAAGCATGGAGCTTGCTTGGAATTTCTCTCTCCCTCTCTCTCTGTCCCTCCCCCACTCATGCTCACTCTCTCTCTCAAAATAAAAAAAATATTTTAAAAAAATAACAAGGAAATTAAGCCTCTAAAATTAGTAGAGGCTATAAACCAGCCTACTGAATTGGCTGTTATTCATTGTGCAGGACATCAAAAAGAAGACTCACATACAATTAAGGGAAACCAATTGGCTGATCAAGCAGCCAAATATACAGCTAAATTCTCAAAAATAAATGATAAATTGGCATTTTTTATTCCACAGATCCCATTCACCCAATATGTACCACATTATTCATAAAACGATTTGGAACAGGCAGAAGAAAAGGGATTTAATATTGAGTCTCCCACATTTCTAGGATGGAAAAGTAATGAACAAGGCATAGTGCTAATTCCAGAAGATTTACTAGAGGACATCTTAAAAGCAGTCCATCAGGGTACCTACTGTGGGAAAGATGCCACCCTCCAATGGATACAAAAATATTTGCTAGGACTCACTTTCAGAAGATGATAAGGTAACTTAGCAATGTGAAATATGTGTCAAGAGTAACCCTAAAGTTTGGACTCCAACCTTAAAAGGAGTCCAATATTGCAGAGAAATCCCCTGTGAAAATTAACAGTTAGGCTTTATGGTCATGCCAAAAGCTCCTGGAAATTTTTGTTCCCTATTAATCCTCATAGATACTTTTTCCAGATGGGTAGAAGCCTTCCCAGCACAAACGGAGAAAGCATCTGAAGTCACTAAAGGTCTGTTAAAAGAGATTAGATTTAGGCTTCTGAACTCATTTTAAAGTGATAATGATGCCACCTTCATGGAAAATATTACACAGGAAATCTCAAGGGCCTTAGGAATTAATTGGAAAATACACACTGCATGGAGAGCACAATCTACTGGAAAGACTGAAAGAATGAATCATACTTTAAAAAGGACTATTGCTAAAATCTGCCAAGAAATAAATCTTACCTGGGCCAAAGTGTTAGCTGTTGCTCTGCTGTGAATCAGAAATAGCACCCTGAAATAAGGTCCAATTATGTCCGTTTGAAATTTTGTATGGGAGACCATTCCAAGTCTCACCCCATCAGGCTGACCCACAAATTCATTTATTTATTTTTTGGTGCAAAAATGTGGTTTTATTAAAGCACAGGACAGGACCTGTGAGCAAAAAGAGCTGCCCCTGACCTACAAATATTAAAGGAAATAGCTGTAACAGGATCTGTAAAAGCTTTGGGTCACATGTTCATTTCTATCTGTAAATTTGTTTCTAACAGGTCACATTATCCTATGGATGCCACTACACCCTTTCAGACCCGGAGACCAAATATACCTGAAATTGTGGCAAAAGCCCTGCCCTGACAAGAAACTTAAAGCCTGACGTTTACAACACACTCCCCCATCAAACTCACTGGAGTTAAACCTTGGGTGTCAAGAACAAACGAGAGGAATCCATTAATCAGCAGTGCAAGCCTGTAGAAGACATAAAATTCTATTCACAAAAACTAAGTGATGCACAGCTGACTTCCATTTGTAATTTGTTTTGTGTTTTTTGCTCTCACAATGCTTGTTTTCCTATTAATTCAAGATGTATGCTTGCTGCCCCCAATTTTAATCACTTCTTTTGCCATGATACTAATCATTCTTTGCCTTATGGATATGCTTACTGCCCTTTTCCCCATGGCCTGGAGAGACAATTCAATGGTAAGACTCTCTTAAACTCTAGCTAGAAATGGGGACTTAACTAAGTGGTGGATCTTTCACCCTAAATTGCACTCTATACATGAATACAGTGACCACCCCTCCCCTCCTCCCCCAGTGGTACCACTGACAAACTTTACTAAGATTTCTTCTAACTATACAATCTGGTTTGACAAGCCTACTCTTCTGGCGTTTGGAGCTAAGATAATTAAGCTGGAGGATATTCCAGTTCTGTGTTTCTTTTTATCAAATCTTACATATGGAGCCTTGACATATAATGATTGGAATCTGCCTCAAGGACCCTGCAATTCCTCTCATGCTTATAACATAACAAGCTCTGGTAAGTTTATTCAATCCTAGAATAGGGTGACTTATTCAAATTCCCCAAAACCTCAAAAATATTGAGAAGACTTTTGCTTCAACAAAACCTGTCTGTATTCTAAAACACAGGTCCACTTAAACTGAGGACTGTTGATTCATGGAACCCCTATACCACTCCCTGAATATTCCTTTAAGAAAACCAAATTAGCAGTCACTTCTTCTTGGCCATAGCACATTCTCTAGAATATTCCTTCTAATGAACAAATAAATCCTCAGGACTTTTCTAGGGTTCCCTGTGCCCCTACATGTTATATTTTCATATATGGGAACCAATAGCAGCCCTGGGGTTATGTTTGTATAAACATCTAGGGTATAGTAGGCACTTGTTTTCTGGAACATTTAGGAATCCTTGTTTCTGTTCATAATGTTTCAGAAACCCAACATTAGGCTCACTTTCTCAGGCTGCTTTCTCATCAGAGAAGGGGCCAAACTTTAGGATCCCAAGACTACATTTCTGGAAATCAAGAAGATGAATTTTGGTATTTCTTTGGGAGAACTTTCCAGTCTTGGTGAGGTTAGGTAGTCCATAAACATGATTAGAAACCTTTCTGTGAGAGTCTGGGTGGCTCAGTTGGTTAAGCATCTGACTTTGGCTCAGGTCATGGCCTTATGGTTCATGGGTTAAAGCCTTGCATCAGGCTCTGTACTGACAGCTCAGAGCCTGGAACCTGCTTTGGATTCTGTGTCTCCTTCTATCTCTGTCCCTCCCTTGCTGGCTCTCTGTCTCTTTCTGTCTCTCAAAAATAATAAATAAAGGTTAAAATTTTTTAAAAAAAGAAACCTGTGATTCTAGGAACTTTGGTTGAGGGTATTGCTCAACTAATAGCAGCTCAACAAAACAAAACAAAACAAAACAAAAACACCATTAGACTCCTTGACACAGGTAACCCCGGACAATAGGATTGGCCCTAGACTATTTTAGGAGAACAAGGAAGAATGTGTAAGGTAATTAACTCCTTGTGTTGCATCTATGTTCATTCTTCAGCTGAAGTAGAAACCTAAATGAATTAGAAAACAAGTCACTTGGCTAAAACAAATTCCTGTGAAAATCCCAGATATAAAATGGGACTAGTTTTCTAATAAATTTTCCAGGATTCCACAAGAAATTCAATTATCTGTCCTAGCTGTCCTTTTTATAATTTTTTCATGAAATGCTGTTCATGGGCTGCAAAAGTCAGGACCAGCTTGATGGTTGTCAAAAATACTGAGGTTGAGCCAGGCACCAAAGAGTTCTCACAATTAGGAGCAAAAAAGTTTCATTTCTCAAAAGCCAAACTTCACCCCTCTTTGCAAGAAGTAGTGAAGAAGGATCGTTGCAAGAAGTAGTGAAGAAGGATCCCCATGATTGAGGAATTATAAACAGGATTAGGGAACTGGAGCCCAGTACATGCTTCATTCTTCACATAAATTTTCTCTAGGCTCTTCTACCATTGTAACCTTACATGTTGCATATAAGCAAATTCCTCTACAGCCTTGCAAGAATCACTAACTTTGTTCCTTGCTTTCTTCTTCCCAGCATGAGGTATTGGAACCAAGGAGGGAGGCTACCTGATAATGTTTGTTTTATAGATACAAAACCAACATGTAATGCTATGAGACCCCCAGATAGAGCCCAGATGTCCCAATAGTGCAATATCTCAGAAGTTTCAAGTTTCCCCTCTAAGTACCAAAGTCCTTCCACTTCCTGCCCTAACCCCCCCCCCCACATATCTTCATACCTTAATAACTGCATATAAACCTATCTTAGACTTAACAAAGGCAAAGCAGATTTGGGACTGATTCCCTGTCTTCTCGTGGGGCTGCCCTTCTGATAATAAAGATTTCTTTATTTAATAAAGATTTCTTTGAAATAAAGATTTCAAACCTGGTGACTCAGAGTTTAGCTTACTGTACATGCCTGTACATACAAGAGGTCTGAGGGCAGGAAGTACATGGGAAGCAATGAGCAGCAGGCATTGGCTGCTCCAGAGCAAAAGACAGACTCCTTGGGTTTAGACCTTACCATAGAAACAGGGACTTGTGGGGTAGACTCAGAACCAAAGACTCCATCATACTCCAAAGCAATGGAGCACATTCCTGTGGTCTCAACTCACAGAATCAAGGAGCTAGTTCTCTCTGGATCTTGATAGACATCCTGGGTCTGGACCTGTAAATCCTGAATACTGGACAGGGTCCTGATCCAATAAGGACAAAGGTGCATATAGGGTACCAGGATAAGCACTACTGAAATCTCTTCACCAGTGGAACTGTGCACAGGCAGGCTGCCCAAGTGAAATGACTTGGCAAGCAAGGGCAGTCTTTATCCAACTGTGGGTATGGCTCTAATACCTGGCAGCAAGAGCTCAGGAGCAAACTGGCAGTTTTCCTGCCATTCTCAGCATCCAAAGTGTAGTATGAATCACACAAGGTGACAGAAAGTCGGACTGACGTGGAGAGAGATAAAGTGTACATGAGGGCTTCTTTTATTGCTTTACACTATAGCTTTGCTCTTGTTAGTGTCACTTTCCCTGATAGCTTTGGACACTCCCCCAGATAGATCTGCATATATATCCAGAGCATCTGAAGGGTCTCAAGACTAATGTTTTACTAGGCAGTAGTAAATAGCCTTATCTTAGTAGTGGGTAGGCCTCATGGTCCTGAAAGCCTTACTTCCAAATTCCTTAGAGACTTCTGCTATCCTTAGCCCCCACTAACTAGAAAGTATATAATTAGTCACTTCTCATAAGCAGAAAAGCAGTTCTTTTTGCACTGAAAATGTCTCAATAATTCTTTCTTGACTGTTCACTCCCAGCCCACATCACATCACATCACATCACATCACATCACATCATCACATCACTTTCTGCAATTATACCAGTAAGTTAAAATATAAAACAATCCAGATAGAATAAAATGGAGCTGAGAAGGAAATAGCCAGGGTGGGGCCAGTTCAAAACATATGTTTAAGTACTTTAAAGTTATAGGAGGTACTGTTACACATTTTGTCTGAGTTTTCTAGAGATTACAACAGTTTGAAACACCTCAGCCCCTAACCCCTGGTGAAGTTTTCACCTCGAGTAACAGGCCTTCCCAGTGATCCCCAACCTGCCATCTGCACCATATAGAACTAAGACTCACTGATGGAGTTGGAGAAGTGAATAAAGTATGCCAAAGATGGCCGATGGGGCTAAAACAATCTCTGGCCTCTAACTTAGAGATCCCTCCTCCAAGTTCTTCTTCCTTTGTTTGCTGTGCATGTGAACCACCCCCCCTCCCAAATATGGAGGCTTACAACTATAAATTACCCTTCCTGCTGGCATTCAGGGCTCAGATCTTTGGAGAAATGGTCTCCTCTGAGCCCGTTGGCATTACATAAATCTCTGATCCACCAAGATCTGAGTGCTGCTTGGTTTTTCCGCCAGCGTTCCAGCCTGGTTCCATAACACCTCTCGTCTTGCTTTTCTTTTGTTACAGCAATGCTTCATTGTCCAGGAAAGGACAAGTGACATGCACTCTGGGAATCAGTAAAGACTTTATTTTGCACTGGTGTTGGCCCAGCAGTGTCACCTCCAAAGGTGGAGCATCCGGCTCAGGTTTTACCCTTCTTTATACATATGTGCTTCCGGGATGGGTAGGGCTAGTACAGTTAGGCTTCTGGTTCCTGGCTAAAGGCTGATACAAAAGGCAAGCAAGATCCCAGAAGCCAAAAGCATCCTGGCCTTGGACATCTGGCTGCCCCTTTTTATCTGCTTTTCTACAGCTTTCCTTCTCATTCCCCCTTCTTGATTCTCAAGATGCTGTAGCAGACTTAGAGAAAATCAGCTTGTGGGGGCAGGGAATCCTTTTGCTACCACAGGAGGAGGAGCAAAGACTGTTTTGGCTTCTTCCTGCTGGACAGGGACATCAAAGGGAGGAATGTGACAGCTAGGGTTCTTCGCCATCCAAAGGAGAGTAGTGACAGCTAGAATGGTCCAACTGAAGCGTCGTCTGGAGTTTGATAGCTTCTAGGCAAGAGGGAACAATCCTGGTTAGCATATTAAGAATACAAGGATCAAACAGGAGGGCTATGACAAGCATTAGGAGAGGAACAGCTAGAGGGTGGAGCCAGGATGCCCAATTCTATATGTTGCTCCGAGAGTTCCATGGGTCTGCTAATTCTTGCCTCTGCTTGATGATCCATTCCTTTAGTTGTTGGGCCATATCTCTAACTACCCCTGACTGGTTAACACAGAAGCAGTGTTCCTCATTTAGGAAGAGATATATCCCCCCCTCCTCAGCAGTTAACAGCTCTCTCTTCTATTTTGTAATACTACTGCTGCTAACAAGTCCACCTGCTCTTGTAAGGTTACCAGGGAGTTTGTAACTTGTTCTATGTCATCTGTCAGATCTTGGATAGTTTTTGGTAAAATGAAATAGATGAGGTTACTCCCCCAACTCCAGTACTTACTCTGGCAGTGATTCCAAACCCAATTAGTAGAGGTATAGCTTGGATAGCTCGTTTAGACTGGGTATGTGCAGCCAAGGGAAATATAAGAGATTGGTTGCTGGGGAGAATATTTATTTGGGGTGGGGGGGTGGTTAGGAATGCAAAGGTGCAAATTCCCATCCAGTTAGCAGGCAAGCACAAATAAGCATTAGTTCCACAAAGAATATTCCCACAAGGGGGAGACATCAGGGTGACTCTTGGTTTTTTACCTGTTTGATTGTATATCTCAGTTTGGTTGCATTGGTTAAGTTAAGTTACTTAAGTTAACTAACAAGTAAGTTAACTTACTTGTTAGTTAAGTTACCTACAGGGGTTGTTCCCCATTAGTCCTTAAAACACAAGGAGGCTGCCCTATTAGTTTTGTATCAGTAACCATGGACCTTATTGTGACAGTTATGTTATCTGTTGACATGTTGTGGGGGATAGCCATATTGGTTATATCATCTGGGACTGGGGTAACCTCATAATGCAAGGGATTTAGAGAGAGACAAAGCCAACAGTCCTTGGCTAACTTAGGGTTAGAGAAGTTGAAGAGGAGATGGGTTGAACTTAGAATATGGTATAAACAGGAGTTTAAATCATAAGGCCCACTAAGCCTGATTTCTGGAAGTTTGGGTCTCCTGGGCAGACTTCCAGAAGTCTGCTTCATAGAGTTTTGTGCCTCTTGTTGGGTTGCCTCCTTATAGGCCTGGTCTTAGACTCCTCCTCCATCAGACAATCCAAAGTGGGTTTGTTGTGTCCAGCAGTCCCATTTTTCTGGATATCTATGACATGATGTTCCCTGCCAAAGGTATTTTGCTTTAATTCTTCCTTGCCAACAGGTTTTTCTGTCATGGAAATAGAGCAAGGCAGATTGATAACATTTTGCATGTTGATATGTATATGTGGCGAAGACCTTGTGTGTGGTCCTCTGTCCTAGGAGATGCTTTAGGCGATTCAGTGCATGGGAAAGGGAGGAGCTTGTGTGATAGGTCCTGAAACATTCATCATTACATTGAGGAGGGGCATCACTTCTTATGAGAGAACTCAGCATTAACAGTAGGAGAAATTTCATTTTGTTAGGGTAGATTCCTGACAGTTTCTTATTCTAAGTCAGGGACAGCAATCATAACTCAGATCATATACATCTAAAGACAATTAGGCATCCTGACACTAACAAGTAGAGGAAGGCTAACAAGAGTTTGTGACAGGCACCAGTCTGCAGGAATAACTTGGGTTAGTCCCACTGCAAAGAGTATAAAAATGAGTATGGAAAGATAAATAGGTAGGGGGTGACAGTGAAATTTGAGAGAGAATGATTTGTTATAGTTCAAGCTGCTTGGTGATTTCCTCGAGGTTCTGGTTACAGAGAGTTCTCAGGTGCTGGATGTAGGCCACTTAGCATCTGCCATCTTCTTAAGGGTGATCTGTAAAGGATTATTCTGGTTAGCAGTCACTTTCTATTCCAAGTGGTTGTCAGGTGGCAGGTAGGCTACCTTTATTCGAGAATGTTGGATCCAGGTCCTGCAACATTGAGGGCTGTGGGCGTGGTTAACACAACTAAATAGGGTCCCTTCCAGGTAGGTTTGAGTGGTTCCCTTTTCCAATCTTTAATAAAAACCTGATCCCCAGGTTCTCCTAAGGAAATAGGTGTCCTGTCCTTCATCCACCTATGTATTTCAAATATAGTTTTTCCTAATCCTTGTAGTTGTTTTTGTATGTATAAATTCTCTAGCTCTGTCAGGTCCCCCTTGAATTTGACTACTGGAGGTAGGATAACTGAAGGATCCTACCTTCCATATAGGATCTCAAATGAAGGGAATCCTATTCTTACCCATTATCTTATTATGTACAGCATATTTGGAAAAGAGCTAGGGGTAGTATATCTGGCCAGGGCAAGTTAGTTTCCTGACATAGTTTTGCCATGGCTGATTTAAGGGTTTGGTTCATACATTCCACTTTCCCTGAACTCTGGGACCAGTAGGCCATGAGTAAGTTCCATTGGATACCTGGGGTTTTGGTTATTTGTTGCACCACCTCAGCCACAAAAGCTGGGTCACTGTCTGAGCCTATGGTTAATGGCATCCCATGTCTGGGAATGATATCCTTTAGCAAGGCCTTGGTTACTTCTGCCTTTTTGGTGCATGTGGGATAGGCTTCAACCCAGCCTGAAAATGTGCAGATGAATACCAGAAGAAATTTGTATCCTCCACTGGGTCTTATTTTAGTAAAATCTACCTCCAAATCTTCAAAGAGTGCCTGACCATAGTGTTGGATTCCCATGGGCCCAGTTTGGTATTATTTGGCATTATTTTGAACACAAAGGAGGCAGAGTTGAGAGACTGAGGCACAGAGGGATGGGAGTCGAGCAATTACATAGTAACATCTCAATAAGCATTCAAGGGTTGTTTTTCCTAGGTGAGTGAGCTCAAGCTGTTGGAGAACCACCTGGTGTGCTAGCTGCTCTAGTACATAGACTCTTTGGTCTGGAAGTACCCACCATCCTTCCTTTGGCCTCCTTTTTCCTGTTGTGCCCATTTTGTTTCTTAGTTTGTGTACTTTGGGGAAGTTGGCAGTTCCAGGGCTAGCGTGATTTTTGAGGATGTTGTTTGTTTTCCTGTTTAGCTGTGGCATTGGCTTGTCAATTACCTTCTGATACTGAGTCCTTTCCTCTTTGGTGTCTATTTCAGTGGATGACTGCTCCCTCCTTCAGTTTCCAGACTGCCCTTAATAGTTTTGGGGTTTCTTCCTGATTTTTTATTTCTTTTTCTCCTGCAATCAAAAGTCCTCTCTCCTTGTATAAAGTCCCATGTACATGTAGAGTGGCAAAGGCATAGCACAAGTCAGTGCATATGTTGGCCCATTTGTCTTTACTGAGTTCTAGTGCTCTTATTAGAGCCCACAGTTCTTCTTTTGGGGCTGACCATCCTGGTGGAAGGGCCTTTGCTTCTATGACCTCAAAATCAGAGACTACTGTATAACCGGAGTATCTTTTGCCTTCGTTCATGAAGCTGCAGCTGTTGGTGTACAGGATGAGGTCAGGATTTTGTAAGGGCCTGTCTGATATGTCAGGTTGGCTAGAATAGACTTAATCAAGTACCTTAGACAACCATGCCCACTGCTGCAGGCAAAAAAGTGGCAAGGTTTAGAGTTTTTAAGGCTTCTAATCTTATTTGTGAGTTCTCACATAGGAGTCTCTGATATTGTGTCATCCGAGCCTGACTTAAACGGTATTGCCCTCTGGAATCCATCAAGGTAATAACAGAAAGGGGAACCTTAATGCTTAGGTTTTGCTCCAATGTAAGTTTGTCTTCTTTGATTAAGAGTGGGGTGGCTGCCAAGGCCCTCAAACAGGGTGGCCATCCTGCTTCAACTGAGTCAATCTGCTTTGAAAGGTATGACACTGGTCTTTGCCAAGGTCCAAATTCCTGGGTCCACCCAATTCTATTCATGTATGAACAGGTTGAAATCTCATGATACATCTGGAAGTCCCAAGGCTGGTGCCTCTGTGAGTTTTGTTTTTATGGTTTCAAATGCCTTTCCTTTTCTTGAATAGGACCCCAGAAAAGGGGTGCCATTTCTTCCCCCTTCAGTGCCTCATATAGAGGTATGGCCAACTCCGAGAGCCCTGGCATTCATATCTGACAGAATCCTGCTGCTCCCAGGAACTCTCGGACCTGCCAGCAGGCAGTGGGAACCAGAATGTCACAGACTGCCATTTCCTTTTGGCTCCCAGCATCCGTTTGCCTTGGGTAATTTTGAAGCCCAAATATTTAACTTCCTTTTGGCAAATCTGTGCCTTTTTCTTTGACACCCAGTATCCCACCTCTGCTAGTAGCCTGAGTAGGACTCTCTTTCCCTCTCTCCCAGCACTGGGTCTGCATGGGACTGGTTAGCAGGAGATTGTCCACATATTGGAGGAGGACACATCTTAGGCCCTGTCCCAGAAACCTGGCTAAGTCAGATGCCATCGTCCCATTGAATAAGGCTGGTGAATTTTTGAATCTTTGCAGCAGTCTAGTCCAAGTGAATTGTTCCTTTGCCCCCATGGTAGGGTTTTCCCATTAAAAGGCAAATAGGGGTTGACTATTAGACGCTAGCTGGAGACAGAAGGAGGCATCCTTTAAATCTAGACATGTGAACCATCTTGCTTCAGAGGGTATGAGTCCTAGTAGAGTCTATGATTTAGGCAACGCTGAATGCAGCATGACAACTGCTTCATTAATGGCTCTCAGGTCCTGTACAGGGTGGTAATTTTTTGTCCCAGGTTTTTGCATGGGCATCAAGAGAGTATTCCATGGGGACTGGCATTGTTTTAGAAGTCCCCATTTGAGTAGCCTGTCCAAGTGTGTCTGGATCCCCGGGCATGCCTCCCGTAGTACCATATATTCGTGTATTTTGATAGGTTGGGCCCCACGGTTCAGGTCAATTAATATTGGGGGGTGGTTTTTTGCCAGACCAGTAGGGTTTCCTTCTGCCCAAACTGAAGGGAATTCAGCTCCTAGCTCGGGGAGGGGAGGTATATAATCTCCATTCCTCTTCCTGTAGAATCATCAGGGACAAAGTCATGGGTTGGGCTTTCATGTTTAGGGACAATTGCATCTGTCCATCTGAGGTGAAGGCCATTTCTGCACCCAACTTGGCTAATAGGTCCCTACCTAATAGTGAGACTGGGCAGTCGGGTAGATACAGGAATTTATGAACTAGTTGGTGACCTTCCCTCAGCTGGCATTGTCAAGGATCACAAAATGGCCTTTGGGTCTGCATCCCAGTGGCTCCTACGATGGTAACTTCTCCACCCGACAGAGGTGCCACTTTATGTGTCACCACAGAGTGTTCAGCCCCAGTGTCAACCATGAAGTCTATTGTCTGGCCCCCTACCTTCATTTTGACCATGGGTTCATGGGGGCCTATTTGGATAGAGTCTGGTCTTTTCTAATCAGAGCCCACTCCTGCCAGTCCAATCAGGTCAGCCTCAAATGGTTCTGGTTGGTAGTGGCTGGGTGGAGCGGAGGTTTTTGGTTTTCCTTTTTGGCAGTTGGGGCATTCATTTTTCCAGTGTCCAAATTCTTTGCAGTAGGCACATTGATCCCATCCCAGTGGTGCCCTTCTTTGTTCCTGAATCCTTCATGGTTTCCATAGGGGCCCTTCCAGAGGGAGTGGTCGCCCCAAGGCCATGGCCTGGAGAGCTACCTTTTGTTTCATTCTTTGGTCTGCCTCCTTTCTGGCAGCTCGATCTGATTTACAAAAACCTTGTTGGAGATTTCCAATAGTTCGGTGGCATTCTTTCCAGTGAATCCTTCCAATTTTTGGACCTTCTGTCTAATGTCACCTTGGGCTTATCCCACAA
The DNA here is from genome assembly GCF_018350195.1 of Panthera tigris. Classification (NCBI taxonomy): domain Eukaryota; kingdom Metazoa; phylum Chordata; class Mammalia; order Carnivora; family Felidae; genus Panthera; species Panthera tigris. Next base: position 107,180,436 of record NC_056667.1, on the reverse strand, counting down.
AGTCATCATTGACCATGCCTTTGTTTTGGGGGGCTTCTGGGTCGAATGGAGTGTAAACTCTGAAGACTTCACATAATCTTTCATAGAAGTCAACTGGACTCTCTTCTGGCCTTTGTAGGACCTCAGATACCTTTACCACGATGGTGGGCTTTTTGGCCCCTGTTTTTACCCCTTGGAGGAAGGTGAGTTGGTATCTTTCTAATCTGGCCCTTCTCGCTTCAGTGTTGGGATCCCAGTGGGGCTCTTCTTCAAGCATAGTCTCTTGTGCCCAAGCCTCAACATCTAGTTGTCCATCTGGTGCCTGAATCCAGAACCATTTTCTGGCTTTGGTGATAATTCGTTGGTGCTCCTCCATATGAAAAGGGTAAGGAGAATCTGCTTACAGTCAACCCAAGCAAGGCGGTGAGCCTGGATTATGGATTCTAGGAGATCTACCATTGCCCATGGCTTCTCAGTGTAGGGTGGCCTGTGATGCTTCCAGTTGAAGAGGTCAGTAGTGGAGAACAGTTGATAGAAAACTGATCCCCCCTCTTGTAGGGTCCCGTTGGGGCCTATTCTCTGGGGACCCCTAGTCTCCTGTGTTGGCATCTTCATTGTCACTGGGGGCCTTGGACCTTGAGTCATGGACCTAAGGCATCTTCCTACCAGTTCAGGTGTCCCTGATTGGGGCAGACTGGCTGCTGGTGGAGGTGAGACCCACAGGGGTGGACTGTCAGGCAGGCAAGGTTCCCCCCCCTTGATTGATGGGGCACCAGGGACATATGGTGGCAGAAATGGAATGACTTCTTCTGAATTGTCTTGGAGGATGGGGGACAGTTTTTTCTGCTGTGAAGTCTTCTTCTCAGCCTGTGCCACTAAGACCCTACATTGTCCCTTACTAATGCAGAACCAGACCCAAGGAGGCTTGACTTGGGCTATTTCCAGCCATTGATCAGTGTATGGGAATTGACCAGAGTCTCCACTAACTACTTTATAAACAGATCAGACTGTGGGGACATCTAAGGTGCCCTCAGGGGGCCAGCCTATACCAAATGTGGGCCATTCTAATTCACAGAGGGTGTGTAATTTCCCAGGGGTCAATTTGACTGCGTAGTCAGCTGAAAATCCCTTTTAAAAATTCTTAATCATACACCCCAAAACAGTTGTTTTTGAGGAATTTCCCCCATCCTGGCATCCTAGATGGATCTGTCCCAATGTACGGTGTCCCAGGACAAACAGGAGGGCAGAGGTCACTTCATCCACTTGGTTACTCCCCTTGCAGGGACTAATATGCTGCTTAGTGTTGGCAAGTCAGTATAAACCCCTGACTTGGATCAGGCCTCTACAGACCTGATTCTGCCTTGAGCCGTATGAGGTGGTCAAGGAATGGCAGGATAGGATCCACTCAGACTCCACAGACAAAACCTTGGAGCACCGGCACTCCACACACATTCAGACATATTCCAGACTTCTACCCAGGACTTACCTGTCCTATGAGTGACTATGTCACCCAGGATGTGATCAAGCTCCCCTTCCACCTCTAGGTCAGGCCTGAACTCGGTCCTGAGTCCCTGGAACACTCACCTGATCTGATGTCCCATCCTAGCAGAATTTTCTGATTCCCCCAGGGTCCATTAGAACATGGTGGCAGCTGGCTATTATCAGGCCCAGAGAGGGTCAGGGTTCAGTGAAACCACTGGTGGTGCGCTTTACTTCCCATCATGGGAGTCAAAATGAGAACCCCCACTGGTTCTCAACAATGGAGGCACAAGGGGCCAGTGCGGCTGTTGGCTTCCTGGACAACACACCAAAATGTTATAGCAAATACTCCGCGTCCAGGAAAGGACAAGCAACATGCACTGGATGCACTGGAGGATCAGAAAAAAAAACTTTATTTTGCACGGGTGTCGGCCCAGCAGAGTCACCTCCAAAGGTGGAACATCTGGCTCAGGTTTTACCCTTCTTTTATACATATGTGCTTCCGGGATGGGTGGGGCTAGTACAGTCAAGTTTCTGGTTCCAGTCTGCAGGCTGATACAAGAGACAAGCAAGATTGCAGAAGCCAAAAGCATGCAAGGGGAGTATCTGGCCTCGCACATCTGGCTGCCCCCTTTAACTGCTTTTTTACCAGCTTTCCTTCTCACTTTCATTTCAGTGGCTTTTCAACAAGTATTGTCCCACTGGAACACTTTCTTGTTGATTGCTCAGTGTAAAAGGTCAACTTATAAGATATCAGAAAGCTTATTGTATATAAGTTCACCTTAAACTCACCTTTCATGAATAGTTGAGATAAAAGGCTTATGTAGTTCCCTATTAGGGTTATCAGTAATTACTAACCGCCCTATCTCACTTCTGTGACCTCGCCTGCTTACTAAACAGATAACTTAGGATGCAAAACGCTCCCCCACCCCCTCTACCAGATCTGGCCTAGGCAAGACCAACAAGTAAAAAGTCACATACTCACTGCCCTACAGCATCTCAGGTGTCTGATTGGTCATTTTAAACACTCTTAGGACAAAGACCTTCAAAATTTATAGGTTCCCGCCAAAACTAACATCTTTATGTCACCATATAATTGGCTACTATGAAATGCTGTCGATTGTAATTGGTTAACCAAATGATGTATTCTGACTTGCTAAAATCCATATAAGCCCGCTGCTGCCTTTGTTCAGGGCCATTCACTGCACTTTTCTCCTTAACATCAGGAGATCAGGTTTGGCCCGGCTGTGAATAAAATCTTGCCTCGCTTCTATTCGGCATCTGGTGGTTTTTTTCTATATCACCTTGTTTCACTCAGGCTGCAATCCTCTAGCCTGTGGCTACTCTACTGCTTTTTGGCTGGAAGTTAGTACCCTGGATGGAATAGTAATAAGACCCAGAAACTTGATGCTCTCTCTTCGTTTCTGTCCTTATACAACGTTGTCTGTCTTGAGCACGGGACAGCCACCTAAGTTACCAGGATGGCTGCCAATCTTAGCACTCTGTGTGAAGTTTCCTCCTCATTGGTCTAATGTGAGCCCCTCCATATCCCTGGTCTAGCCACTTCCGGCTGTGAGACCTTCACTCTGAGCCAGTCAAAACCAGTACCTGATTAGATTAAAACCTGAATGGGGACCCGGTTCCTAGGAAGTTGGCCATAAGAACTAAATGCATTGGAATGTTACTTAGATCATTAAGGATATCTATCTTCACTGTTTTCCCTACTAACTGCTTAAACTACAGAATTGGGTAATTTCCCCTTGTAAAACTTTTCCAGTGTTTTCATGGGTTAAAAATGGCAGGTTCTTCAGGAGCTTCTCAGCAAGGCGTGCACTGCCTGAATTTTGGCAGTCTCCTGCTTGGTCCCTTCGGGCTGGCCCTGCTCTGCCATTCCCACTGGACTTGAGGAGACTTGGCAATAGAGGATCTAGACCCGATGTCGGATATCAGTAAGGCCTGGGACCCAATTCTGTCCTGTCCTGCCCACCCAGAGTGGTGGAAGGAGGACATGATCACTCCCCGGAGACCTCAGTGGTCTCATTGACAGGAAATCTGTTACAGTGCCCCATCAGCCTACCTGTAGTGGTGGAAGGGGGACCTAATCACTCCCTGGAGACTTCAGAGGTCTCTCAGTTTTGGGGCTCCAATTCTGTCTGGCCCACCCATAGAAGTGGAAAGGGGCCTGATCACTCCCTGGAAACCTCAATGGTCTCATCTGTAGACATTCTGTGGGAGGGAATGTCATAACCTCTGGTGTGTATGTGAGTGTGAATGTGCGACTCAGTCTGGCTTGCCTGCTGAGTTTGACTCTGAGGCTCCATGGACAGGCACCCTTAGGGTCCCCAAAAGCCCATGGAGTCTGAGTGGGCCCATCTGCAATTCTGTGGTGAGTGGCATTCTTCAGGACACAGCCAGACAGGCATCTGACTGGTCTCCTCATTAAGGGGGCACCCCTATCCCTCTGTCTTTGCAACTCCACCTCATGGGAATATTATGGGGTCAGGACAAAGCAAAGAAGGATTTTTTGGGGGGAGACTATGGAATTAAGATAACCCCCAGCAAGTTAAAGACCCTATGTGAGTTAGAATGGCCCACTTTTTGTGTAGGAGGGCTCTCAAAGGGAACCTTGGATGTCCCAACCATCTGCTGCAACTGGGATGTTGTTACCAGAGACCCAGGTTACCCTGATCAGTTCCTGTATAAGTCCCAACCTCCACAAATTCTCGCCAGTGTACTGGAAGAAGAACCAGTCTTGCCCCCACCATATGAACCTCCCAGTTCCTGATGCTCTGCCACCTTTGGTCTCCCCACCACCTCCAGGCTTGGCAGATTCTCTCTCCCCTGGAACCAGTGGCCAGATTGCAACCTCAGCCAGGCACAGGTGTTCTCCAGATGCTGGTCCACAGCCACCAGTACCAAGAGGCTCTCCTCTAGGGGGATTTGAGCAGGGGGGACGAAGCCCATGAATATGCCCAGTCCAAGGGGAATCCCCCGAGGATTATTATGAGACTATGTGAGGCTTACACCCCTCTTGACCCTTAGGCATAAGAGGGCCACAACAAAAGGATGAAGAAGGTCCAGCCCCCAAAAAGGGGGGGGAACCTCCTTAGCAAAAGAAGAATGTGGCTGCTGCAAGGAGAAAGGACACTGAAGCAGGAATAGATTCAGACTGAGGGGGACCTAGCTCACTTCTTCTTGGCCCCAATGAGCCCACGTTTAAAATAAAAGTAGGGGGCCAAACTATGACTTTTATGGTCAACTTGGGGGCTGAACATTCTGTGGTTACCTCCCCCATTGCCCCCTTTAGTGACAGGACTGCCACCATCCTCGGGGCCACAGGGAAACGGGCAATGCAACAGCCCCTCTGCCAAACCCATCAATGTGAACTTGGGGGCTGAACATTCTGTGGTTACCTCCCCCATTGCCCCCTTTAGTGACAGGACTGCCACCATCCTCGGGGCCACAGGGAAACGGGCAATGTAACAGCCCCTCTGCCAAACCCATCAATGTGAACTTGGGGGCCACATAGTATGGCATGAGTTTCTCTATCTACCTGAGTGTCCTATCCCTCTCCTTGGCTGGGATATATTCTCAAAGTTGGGGCCCAAATAACCCTTGAACCAATGGAATGCACCAGTCTCTGATTGGATCCAAGACAAGAAAAATCAGCCCCCCTTATAATGGCAATAACTACACCAAGACAGGAAGAATGGAGGCTATTCTGCACCCAAGCCCAACCCAGTGGCCCATCCAAATTCAGGACTGCCTTCCCCACTGTATGGGCCGAGGACATACCGCCCACCCCCCCAGACTTCACTACAAACAGACCCCCGACATTGTAGCCAAGAGATCAGGCATTCTGGTTGAATGCCAATCACCCTGAAAAACCCTGTTTTTCCAGTCAGGAAGCCAGTAGGAGGGTACTGACCAGTTCAAGTCTTGCACTTGGTAGTCCTAAACCCATTTGCTCTCAGCCTGATCCCATGCTTTGCCAGCTGGTTTACCTGCCTAGACTGAAAGGATGCCTTCTTCTGCCTCTGCTTGGCCCCCCTGAGCCAACCCTTGTTTGTCTTCAAATGGACCAAACCAGACACAGGGCGTCAGATGTAACTGACTTAGATGCGCCACCCACAGGGAATTAAAACTAGCCTGCCCTCTTTGGGGAGGCAGTGGCCAAGGACCTCAACAGCTTTCCAAGGGAGGCCACACACTAGGACCTTCTTCAGTGTGTGGAGGGCCTCCTCTTTGCCAGAAGTACCCGAGAGAATTGTACAGAGGACACAAGGGCCCTCCTCCAGCTCCTGACAGACGCAGGCTATCGGTTTCATGGAAAAAGAGCACTAGGGAAGGGAAAAAAGAAAAGAAAAAGTCATCACCTCCCTACCCTAGCCCCAAAATAAGAGGGGGCTATGAGAGTTCCTGGGGGCTGTGGGATTCTGCCAAATCTGGATTCCCAGATTCTCAGCAATAGCAAGACCCCTCTATAATCTCTTGGTAGGGCCAGATTGAGAACCCCCTGGCTGGACAGAGGCCAAAGCTGCCTTCCCAGAGATAAAGGCTGCCTGAGGGCAAGCATCAGCCCTTGGCCTACCTAATACAAAAAAAACCTTTTAAAGTGACTTTCAGGGGCCGCCTGGGTGGCGCAGTCGGTTAAGCGTCCGACTTCAGCCAGGTCACGATCTCGCGGTCCGTGAGTTCGAGCCCCGCGTCAGGCTCTGGGCTGATGGCTCGGAGCCTGGAGCCTGTTTCCGATTCTGTGTCTCCCTCTCTCTCTGCCCCTCCCCCGTTCATGCTCTGTCTCTCTCTGTCCCAAAAATAAATAAAAAAACGTTGAAAAAATTAAAAAAAAAAAAAAATAAATAAAGTGACTTTCAGAAAAGGTGGGCAGCCACTTCCGTCTTTGCCCCCTGCCCCTTGCTCCTGCATTTTCCTATATCTTCCGCTACAACCAATGGTGTGAATGCCTCTCCGCCCATAGGCACACAGTGTTATGGAGGGATGAGAGTTTTATTCATTCTGTGAAGTCGTATCTCAGTATCTGCTTGGGTCAGAGAGATATGTGTTTCAGAAGCCCCAAGGAGGAGGCTGAGACTGTGCCCTAAGGTAACTATGATGGAGTGGACTTATGCTTTGGTGTTCATTTAAGAGAACTTTGCTGTGTCTCAGCCTGGAAGAGGTGGCAGCTCTCAGCCCTGGGTAAAAAAAAGAAAAAAAGAAAAAAAGGAAGGCCAAAGAGGCCCAGGGACTCTCACCCCTTGCTGCTAATGTCTGCAGAGCCAGAACTGGGCTCATCCTGGGGGAGGAGGAAAGCTGACAGACAGTTGTGTGGTAGGTTGGTGGGGGGCTTGTTGCTCTCAGATTCTAGGTGATGAGGTCAATGTACCACTGGGCACCCTTGAGGGCCCCTTGCCAGCAGATTTTGGCTGGCCACAGGCTGTTTCAGTGTGGAATCTCTTTGTGCATGAGAAGAAACTCTCATGCCTCTCCAACTCTCAGCACAATACCAGGGGGTCCTCTGTGAGAATCCACTGGTGACTCTTAAAACAGTGCAGATGCTGAACCCAGCAACTTTCCTACATTCTGAGGAAGGGAAACCAGATCATGACTGTTCTGAGGTGACCAATAAAGTATTTGCAAGCTGCCCAGATCTGCATGACCAGACTGGACAGGACCCAGACCTTATCTTGTTCGGTGATAGTAGCAGTTTCATCACAGAGGGCATTCAAAAGGCAGGGTATGCAGTGACATGCCTTAATCTGAGCTCTCACCATTTGCAAGGACAAGCGATTCAACAGATTCCCAGTATGCCTTTGCTACTCTACACATACAAAGGGAGGGCAATCTACAAAGAAAAGGGCCTTACTGCATCAGGGAAGAAATCTCCTCAAGGATGTCTGGCTTCCAAAAGAAGTTACAGTTCTACACTGCAAAGGATACCAGAATGGAGACAACCCTACAGTACAAGGAAATTGTCTAGCAAACAAAGCAGCCAAGAAAGCAGCTAATAAGGAGGTGCTGGACATGATGATTGTGGATGGAGTAGAGGTAATGGTCACAGCCATATTCATCCTCCTGCTGGTATGCAGACTGCGAATGAGTGCAGAAAACCCCACCCCCGGATGGCCCAGGTATTAAAGATCCTGTACATCCAGAAGGAGGAGCCAACACTGCCACAGAAGGAGTCCCTGCCCCCAGTGCTTGAAGCTGACTTGATGAGGGTGACCTGAATAACTCTCACCTGCCCTCCCAGATGCTCTACATGCTCAAGAATGTCTGGGTGCTGGGTCACTTCAAGAAGCTGCTCTTCCTGGAGCTCTGCTGACACATGTTCTTCCAGTGGCTCAGCCAGGGTGACTACGTCTTCCAGCCAGGCCAGCCGGATGCAAGTGTCTATGTGGTGAAGGATGGGCTTCTGGAGCTCTGTCTCTCAGGGCCTGATGGGAAGGAATATGTGCTGAAAGAAGTGGTCCCTGGGGACAACATCAACAGCCTCCTGAGCATCTTGGACGTCATCACCAGCCACAAGCACCCCCAGGGCACTATGTCTGCCTAGGTGGCCTGAGACTCCAACGTGCTGCAACTGCCAGTGGAAGCCTTCTCTGCCATGTTCACCAAGTACCCTGAGAGCTTGGTTCAGGTGGTGCAGATCATGTAAGGTTATAGTGGGATACCTTTCTGGCACTTCAAAACTATCTGGGTCTGACCAATGAACTCTTCAGCCATGGGATCCAGCTCCTGCACCTCTTCCCTGGCCCTGGCCTCCTGGACTGCACCAGCCCCGTGCATGGCTCCAAGCGGGTGGTCAGTGCCTCAGCTATCGAGGAGACAAGGGAGACTCTTGGCCATCAACCTGACCTCACTGGGGCCCCACTACCTGAACCTGCAGGGGAACAAGTGACCACTCCTGAACAACCAGGTCTTGCCCCATTATGCCATCTGGCACCATCATCACCTGCCAAGGTGACAAGGATGTAAGACTGCACTTTGTGCTGTGGGGCTGCCGCACATCTACACCTCCTCTCACCAGGGGACTTGACCGAGGTCAAAGACTGAAAAAAGACCTTCTCAAAAGACAGTGGAAAGGGCCTCTTATGGCTATCACTCCATGGGTTCACCACTCCAAAGTCAAGAGGGCCAACCCTGAGGAGCTCCAGACTTGGAAGACTGACCCAGGTCCGATCTTTAGCCCTGCTCCAGCCATACCCTGGAAGCTGGCTGGTCTACGCATGGCAGAAGCTTGAGGAATCGCTGCTCTGATAAAATAAGTAGACTGTGTTACTCCTTGTCATCAGGTTGGCAGAGGTTGCCTCAGAAAGCTTGGGAAATAGAGAGATATTCCTGTTCACACTCACTTTCCTCTTATGGATAGGATATTTTGTTGGTTATTGATTTCCTCTAATTGGGCCGCATTTGTAAGTGTGGGGCACATCGAATGGAAAACTCTGGGGGAAGGGGGGTTAAAAGCTTAAATATGTTGTAAACTCTTTCATTATGCTACTTTGCCTGCCACTGAGGAGGTTGCCAATGCCATTTTGGGGAAGTGTTTACACTGATGCATGTGCCTCAAGTTTCAGAAAAAAAAGAGATAAAATGATTCTTCAAGATAAAAGGTGATGCTTAGAATAACCTTCAGCCTTAAGGCCTAGGCTAAATGAGCGGTGTTACTACCCATCCACCTAGGGGCAGAAATAGCCACGGGGAAAGAACTGGCATGGGAGACATAGGCTCTTCTGTGGGACTAACGAATGGCAGACTCCCTGGTGTTCTTACAGAGCCAAATAAGTTCCCTGGCAGGAGTTGCTCTCTCGAACAGATGGGCACTTGACCTCCTCACTGCCAAAAAAGGGGACACCTGCATCTTCCTTGGAAAAAATGCTATTATTTTGTAAACCAGTCAGGAATAGTCACAACCAAAGTCAGGGAACTAAGAAAAGGAACCAACACACAAAAAATGAAGACGATGCCCTCTAAAACAAACTAGGTCTGTTTAAAGGAGCATCAAAAGGGGGAATGTTAGAGAAAAATCTGTTATAAATGGCTGACAGCACTAAGGGAATTCCAGTCCTTGTCAGAAGACCACCCTTCTGGGATTTCCTTCCTACCCTGCTTGCCACAGGCACCAAATTACTACTAATAAGGGGTGCAGAAGTAACAGACTATAAATTGTCCCATCTGTTGATGCTCTGGGCTCAGATCTCTGGAGAATGATCTCCTCTGGGCCCACCAGTGTAAAATAAACCTCCTTCCTTCCAAGATCTCTGAGTACTGATTTGTTCTTCTGCCAGGTGATCCAGACCAGTTTTCATAACAATTCTACTTTTATATTTTAATATTTCAAATATTTCAAACTATATTTTCCAGTTGTATAGGTAACGTTTACACCTTCATTCTTATCTGTTTACAGATAAGGTGTCTTACTAAGATGCTCCCTTTTTTCTAGATTTGAAAACACAAATTAGAACATCCTAGTGCATTTTAATAATGCTAGGGAAAAATTCCTTTCATAATTGAAAAGACCAAGCAAAACTGCTTAGTATTAATGGAAAGTATTTGATCTGAATAAAATATCTTCAAGGTAAAATTAAAAAAAACTGTTTGGTATTAGTATATACCCAAAACACTTTTGAATTTAATAATTAGTTGCATGTACAAATTAGTAAATGTATAATAAATTAATTGTACCCACTTAGACTTTTGTTCCCAGAGCTGATTGTAGGAGAAACACCTCTCTCTAGGAAGTAATGACTGCAGGTGCTTAAATATATCACTGAGTTGATAGTTGAGGGTTGAAAAATGGATCATTTCTGAATTTAGTAAGCCTAGTTACTGACTTCACAGGACTTCCTACGAAAATAGTTTAGCTGGACAGATGTAGATCAGGTGATTAGTGTTTAAGCTGATTGATGTGGCCTTGGAAATATCTGTTATGTTAGGTTCTCAGTAAAAAGTGCCTGTGAGCTGCATTCATACCTAGAAATAAAGATTGAAGAAAATTTTGCCACATGAATCATTCATTTGATATTTAGCCCAGTAAACTTATGTGCTGATATAGTTATTCTCATTTTATTTTGAATTGTACGTATTTTTCATGATGTAAGTGCTTTATTCATTTTCTCTAACTGGTAGGAATTTTTAATTTATTGCCAAAAGTTTTAGGCAAGTTAAACAAACTGAGGGTGAGGTTGATAACAATTATTTTGACAAGTCTTCTAAAAAGCTTTTTAAAAGCCTTTAAATATGTGTATAGACATATCATTTGTAGTTTGAGTCGATATGCTTTTTAATGTCCAGGGCTGGGCACATGGGTGTCTCAGTTGATTAGGCATCCATATTTGGCTTAGGTCATGATCTCACAGGCTCGTAAATTCAAGCTCTCTATTGGGCTCTCTGCTGTCAGCACAGAGCTGGCTTTGGATCTTCTGTCTACCTCTCTCCGCCCCTCCCCAGCTTGTGCACACTCTCTCTCTTGAAAATAAATAAACATAAAAAAATGTCTTATATGCCATTGTTAGCTTCTTTATTCTATGAAAGCTTTCCCTTGATGCTGAATCATAAAGGAAGATCAACTTTTTGAAAATTATCTTCTCTGAATAATTTTAGGAAAACTAAACTTGGAAGAGAAAAGTTCCCTATCTGCTATTGTATCCTTGGTGGTGACTATAAAAAATCAGAATCCTCATTTCTACTGTCTGTGGAATACCTATGCTGAGGTGAAAAAAAAAGATACTAAACTTTTAAGCTGGTGAAATACACACACACACACACAATTTTTTTTAGGTTTTCTCATTTACTTATTTATTTAATTACTCAAACTCAAGGATCCTGTGATCAAGAATCACATGCTCTTCTTACTGTGCCAGCCAGGCACCACCATAGGGTTTTTGATATTTAGAGTTAGAAGGGATGGTGTAATCCAGTGTTTCTCAAACAGAAGTGCTTTCCCCCCATTAAAGAAAGAGATTCTTATTCATCGCCAGTGTATTACTTAGAGAGCTTTTGGACACAAGTGATGGAAATCTAAATTGTACCATAGAAGACTGACTTCCATAAGAAATGCCTAAGGATTGGTTTGGCTGTGAAATGCAGCTGATCAACTAATTGGTCAAGATTCTGTCCATCTGTATATCCTTTCTTTAAGTTCATCTGTCAATACTTTCTACTTTCCATCCATCCATCCATCCATCCATTTTTCTAGCCTTCTGCTGTGTTGGTTTTCTACTCCTGCATGCTTTCTTCATGTGCTGGAAAAGTTTCTTCCTGGCAAGTTTCAGTGAGTATTAAACTTCTTGTCACCAACTAGACCCCAAGATCAGACATCTACTACCCACCTGCTTATACTCATGGAACTTTATCTTTCATTTTTCCGTAAGTACTTTCCAGCCTACCCCTGAACTCAGGCAAATGAAACACAAAACCACCCCTGAGGTGATGGTGACTGACCTGACAAGACCTTCAGCCAGCCTGGACCACCCAGACCTTTTGAGCAAACCCCTATACTCATGCCTGTGTAGTTGGACCTGGAATGACATACCATTACCTTACCTCATTATAATAGTAAAGCATTTGCCCAAGGAGGAGCCTCAACCTTATTTACATAACATAATATGCATGTATAGGCATGTTTCCTTAAAGCTCATGCATGACTTTATGCCCACCTCTACATACTATGACAAGATTTCCCCATCTAAATATTCATTTTAACCTTAAACAAAAGAAACCAATTTATCCTCTTTCAGGGAGTTAAGGTTTTGGGAGCCATTCCCCCATGATCTCCTTGCTGCAAATAAAATTATCTTTGTATGACAAAGATTTGTATGTTAGAGAATCACCTTTTTTTAAAATTTATTGATTTTTATTTCGGGGGGGGAGGGAGGGCAGAGAGAATCCCAAGCAGGCTGCACAATGTCAGCACACATCCCATTGCAGGACGTGAACCCATGAATCGTGAGATCATGAGCTGAAACCAAGAGCCAGACGCTTAACTGACTGAGCCACTGAGGTGACCCACTTTCTTATTTATTTATTTATTTATTTATATTTTTAATTTTTATATTTATTTTTTCCCATCAGCACATGATTTTATTTTTTTATAATATAATTTATTGTCAAATTGGTTTCCACGCAACACCCAGTGCTCATCCCAAGTGCCCTCTTCAATGCCCATCACCCACTTTCCCTTCTCCCACACCCCCCATCAACCCTCAGTTTGTTCTCACTATCCAAAAGTCTCTTATGGTTTGCCTCCCTCCCTCTCTGTAACTCTTTTTCCCCCCTCCCCCTCCCCCTCCCCCTCCCCCATGGTATTCTGTTAAGTTTCTCAGGATTCGCATATGAGTGAAAACATATGGTATCTGTCTTTCTCTGATTGACTTATTTCACTTACAATAATATCCTCCAGTTCCATCCACGTTGCTGCAAATGGCATGATTTCATTCTTTCTCATTACCAAGTAGTATTCCATTGTATATATAACCACATCTTCTTTATCCATTCATCAGTTGATGGACATTTAGGCTCTTTCCATAATTTGGCTATTGTTCAAAGTGCTGCTATAAACATTGGGGTACATGTGCTCCTCTGCATCAGTACTCCTGTAATCCTTGCGTAAATTCCTAGCAGTGCTATTGCTGGGTAATAGGGTTGTTCTATTTTTAATTTTTTGAAGATCCTCCACACTGTTTTCCAGAGCGGCTGCACCAGTTTGCATTCCCACCAACAGTGCAAGAGGGTTCACATTTCTCCACATAGTCTCCAGCATCTATAGTCTCCTGATTTGTTCATTTTAGCCACCCTGACTGGTGTAAGGTGGTATCTCAGCATGGTTTTGATTTGTATTTGCCTCATGATGAGTGATTTTGAGCATCCTTTCATGTGTCTGTTGGCCATCTGGATGTCTTCTTTGGAAAAGTGTATATTCATGTCTTTTGCCCATTTCTTCACTGGATTATTTGTTTCCTGGGTGTGGAGTTTGGTGAGTTCTTTATCGGTTTTGGATACTTTATCCAATATGTCATTTGCAAATATCTTTTCCCATTCCGTTGGTTGCCTTTTAGTTTTGTTGATTGTTTCCTTTGCAGTGCAGAAAGTTTTTATCTTCATGAGGTCCCAATAGTTCATTTTTGCTTTTAATTCCCTTGCCTTTGGACATGTGTCAAGTAAGAAATTGCTGTGGCTGAGGTCAGAGAGGTTTTTTCCTGCTTTCTCCTCTAGGGTTTTGATGGTTTCCTGTCTCACATTCAGGTCCTTCATCCATTTTGAGTTTATTTTTGTGAATGGTGTAAGAAAGTGGTCTAGTTTCATTCTTCTGCATGTTGCTATCCAGTTTTCCCAGCACCACTTGTTAAAGAGACTGTATTTTTTCCATTGGATAATCTTGCCTGATTGTGAAAGACTAGTTGGCCATACATTTGTGGGTCCCATTCTGGGACCATTCTTTCTCTTCTATTCCATTGGTCTATGTGTCTGTTTTTGTGCCCATACCGTACTGTCTTGGTGATTACAGCTTTGTAGCAGAGGCTAAAATCTGGGATTGTGGTGCCTCCTGCTTTGGTCTTCTTCTTCAATATTACTTTAGCCATTCAGGGTCTTTTGTGGTTCCATACAAATTTTAGGATTGTTTGTTCTAGCTATGAGAAGAATGCTGGTGTAATTTTTATTGGGATTGCATTGAATGTGTAGATTGCTTTGGGTAGTATTGACATTTTAACAATATTTATCTTTCCAATCCACGAGAACGGAATGTTTTTCCATTTCTTTGTGTTTCTTCAATTCCTTTCATAAGCTTTCTATAGTTTTTAGCATACAGATCTTTCACATCTTTGGTTAGGTTTATTCCTAGGTATTTTATGCTTCTTGGTGCAATTGTGAATGGAATAAGTTTCTTTATTTGTCTTTCTGTTGCTTCATTATTGGTGTATAAAAATATAACCGATTTCTGTACATTGATGTTGTACCCTGTGACTTTGCTGAATTCATGTATCAGTTCTAGCAGACTTTTGGTGGAGCATGTCAGGTTTTCCACGTAGAGTATCATGTCGTCTGTAAAAAGTGAAAGTTTGACTTCATCTTTACCAATTTTGATGCCTTTTATTTAATTTTGTTACCTGGTTGGTGATGCTAGGATGTCCAACACTATGTTAAACAACGGTGGTGACAGTGGACATCCCTGTCGTGTTCCTGATCTCAGGGGGAAAGCTTTCAGTTTTTCCCCATTGAGGATAATACTAGTTGTGGGCTTTTCATAAGTGGCTTTTTTGATGTTTAAGTGTGTTCCTTCTATCCCAACTTTCTCCATGTTTTTTATTAAGAACCGATGCTGAATTTTGTCAAATGCTTTTTCTGCACCTATTGACAGGATCATATGTTTCTTATCTTTTCTTTTATTAATGTGATGTATCACATTGATTTGCAAATGTTGAACCAGCCCTGCAGTCCAGGATGAATCCCACTTGATCATGGTGAATATTTTTATGTGCTGTTGAATTCGATTTGCTAGTATCTTGTTGAGAATTTTTGCATCCATATTCATCAGAGAATATTGGCCTGTAGTTCTCTTTATTTGCTGAGTCTCTATCTGGCTTGGTAATCAAAGTAATGCTGGTTTCATAGAATGAGTCTGGAAGTTTTCCTTCCCTTTCTATTTTTTTGGACAGCTTGAGAAGGATAGGTATTAACTCTGCTTTAAATGTCTGGTAGAATTCCCCAGGAAAGCCATCTGGTACAGAACTCTTATTTATTCAGAGATTTTTGATAACTGATTCAATTTCTTCACTGGTTATGGGTCTGTGCAAATTTTTCTATTTCCTCCCATTTGAGTTTTGGTATTTTGTGGGTGTCTAGGAATTTATCCATTTCTAGTTTGTCCAGTTTAATTTTTCATAGTATTTCCTGATAATTTCTTGTATTTCTGAGGGATTAGTTCTAATAAACCCATTTCATTCATGATTTTATCTATTTGGGTCCTCTTCCTTTTCTTTTTGAGAAGCCTGGCTAGAGGTTTATCAATTTTGTTTATTTTTTCAAAAGACAAACTCTTGGTTTCATTGATCTGTTCTAATTTTTTTTAAATTCTATATTGTTTATTTCTGCTCTGATCTTTACTATTTCTCTTCTTCTGCTGGTTTTGGGGTTTCTTTGCTGTTCTGCTTCTATTTCCTTTAGGTGTGTATTTAGGCTTTGTATTTGGGATTTTTCTTGTTTCTTGAGATAGGCCTGGATTGCAATGTATTTTCCTCTTAGGACTACCTTTACTACATCCCAAAGGGTTTTGATGTTGTATTTTCATTTTCATTTGTTTCAATATATTTTTAAATTTATTCTCTAATTGCCTGGTTAACCCATTCATTCTTTAGTAAGATGTTCTTTAACTTACATGCATTTGGAGGTTTTCCAGACTTTTTCCTGTGGTTGATTTCAAGTTTCATAGCATTGTGATCTGAAAGTGTGCATGGTATGATCTCAATTCTTTTATATTTATTGGGCTGTCTTGTGTCCCAGTATGTGATATATCTTTGAGAATGTTCCATGTGCACTCAAGAAGAATGTGTATTCTGCTGCTTTGGGATGTAGACTTCAAAATATATCTGTCAAGATATGGTCCAATGTATCATTCAGGGTCATTGTTTCTTTATTAATTCTCTGTCTAGATGATCTGTCCATTGTTGTAAGTGGAGTATTAATGTCCCCTGCAATCACCACATTCTTATCAATAAGATTGCTTTTGTTTGTGATTGTTTTATATACTTGGGTGCTTTCAAATTTGGTTCATAGACATTTATAATTGTTAGTTCTTCCTGATGGACAGACCCTGTAATTATTATTTAATGTCCTTCTTCATCTCTTGTTACAGCCTTTAATTTAAAGTCTAGTTTGTGTAATACAAGTATGGCTACTCCAGCTTTCTTTTGACTTCCAGTAGCATGATAGTTCTCCATCCCTTCACTTTCAATCTGAAAGTGTCCTCAGGTCTAAAATGAGTCTCTTGTAGACTCATTTTTTTATCCATTCTGATACCCTATGTCTTTTGGTTAGAACATTTAGTCCATTTACATTCAGTGTTATTGAAAGATATGGGTTTAGAGTCATTGTGATGTCTGTTGGTTTCATGCTTGTAGTGATGTCTCTGGTACTTTGTGGTCCTTGCAACATTTCACTCACAGAATCCTCCTTAGGATCTCGTAGGGCTTGTTTAGTGGTGATGAATTCTTTCAGTTTTGTTTGTTTGGTAAACCTTTATCTCTCCTTCTATTCTGAATGACAAGCTTGCTGGATAAAGGATTCTTGGCTGCATATGTTTCTGTTCATCACATTGAAGACTTCCTGCCATTCCTTTCTGGCCTGCCAAGTTTCAGTAGATAGGTCTGCTACTACCCTTATGTGTCTACCCTTGTTGGTTAAGGCCCATCTGTCCCTAGATGCTTTCAGAATTCTCTCTTTATCTTTGTATTTTGCCAGTTTTGCTATGATATGTCATGCAGAAATTCAAGTTACATCTGAAGGGAGTTCTCTGTGCCTCTTGGATTTCAATGCCTTTTTCCTTCCTTAGATTGGGGAAGTTCTCAGCTGTGATTTGTTCAAGTACACCTTCAGCCCCTTTCTCTGTCTCTTCATCTGGAATTCTTATGATACGGATACTGTTCTGTTTGATTGCATCACTTAGTTCTCTAATTCTCCCCTTCTGATCCTGGATGTTTTTATCTCTCTTTTTCTCATCTTCCTCTTTTTCCATAATTTTATCTTCTTATCACCTATTCTCCCCTCTACCTCTTCAATCCATGCTGTGGCCGCCTGCATTTTATTTTGCACCCCATTTATAGCATTTTTAATTCATCATGACTATTTTTTAGTCCCTTGATCTCTGTAGCAATAGATTCTTTACTGTCCTCTATGCTTTTATTCAAGGCCAGCGATTAATTTGATGACCATTTTTCTAAATTCTTGTTCAGTTATGTTGCTTAAATCTGTTTTGACCAATTCTTTAGCTGCCACTTCTTCCTGGTGTTTCTTTTGAAGATAATTATTGCGTTTCATCATTTTGGTTAGTTTTATGTCCCTTATGAGTTTTAAAATCTTGTTATGTGCTCTGCACCTGCAAGCACTGCTATATTAAAGGAGGGGGGGTCATACACTGTCCAGGGCCTGGCCCTTCAGGAGGTGTTTTTTGGAGAGTATTACTTGCTCTCTGTTGTGACTTTGGTTATTTTATTTCCCTACTCGTAGTGATGTTTTGGACCCTCCATCAGGTGTGCTTTTGTTTGTCCCTTGAATTAGCCCTGGAAAGGAAAACAGACAGACAAACAGGAAACAAAAACATGCAAACACACAAAAAAACAAAACAAACAAACAACAAAAAGACCCTAAAAACAATCCAAAAGCAAAAAACCAGAAACACCAGATATAAAGAACAGGGTTGAGGCAGTGCTGATGGAAGAGCCCACACAAAGAGAGAAATGACAGGGGAAAAGAAAAGAAAAGATGAACATTGACCAGGCAGAGAGACTAAACGGCTTAATCCAGAGAGAGAGAAAGGAAAATAAGGAGGAGGCAGGGAAAAAGAAATGAAGATAAAGTTACCCAGACAAAGAAACTATATGGCTTGATTATTCCAGAAATAGGGAAAAGAATGTAAAGAAGGAGGTGTAGAACATGTATCAAGAGAATGGATTAAATATGTCTGTTTAAAGAAACCAATAACCAGAGTAACCAGCCTAGGAAAGGGAAGAGATAAGAATGAGAAAATGTAGGAAGAATGTATCTATATAATAAGAATTGTTTGAGAATTAAATCAGACAATGCAACAGCGCTGGTCAGGAGGAAGGGTCTGTCTGGTTCCACAGTGTATATCCCACTCCAGTAGATATGCAGTTACTTGGCTTGGAAAGGCGTGGTTTGGTGTAGGCTGGTCCCACCTCCACTGTGGGCCCTGCAGACTGATCTCTGAGGCCCCACCTTGGTGGTGGTGGGGAGAAAAATGGCGACACCCCCAGTCTCTTCTCCATTACCCGGTGTCCCAAATCACTCTGCTTGAGCCATTCTCACTGTGCCATGGGCACAGATGAGGCTGTCTGTCTTGTTCTACTGACTCCTATGCCCTGGTTCTTGGCTGGGAATTAAACTCCTGCTCAGTGTGTTCTGGTACTATGGATGCGTCTCCCAATATGAGATCCTGGCTGGTTTTGTCCTCTGCTGCAACCCTTCAGGGGAGGGGACCGGCTTCTCCTGCTGTGGACTGAACCTCTGAGATACCATTGAACCCAAAGGTGGCTCCCCTCCTCCCCAGGTGTGTGAACAAGGCAGCTGGCACCAGTCCAAACATGGGATCTGCAGAGATCCTCTAACCTGCATTAGAGATGGGATTCCTCTCCCTCCCGGTTCTATGTTTTTTTCTCTTGTCTAAATATAGCCCTACACTTTCCCAGCCACTCTTTCTCTTCCTTTTGTCTGTCAGCAAAAGGGGATCCCTTCCCTCTGTGCCTACATGACCCATTTTATCTCCACCAGTTCGCAATCACTCACCTATGGTCTCTCATGTTCTGGTTTCTCCCTGGTAGACTCAGTCTCTTTTCCTCCCAGACTCTTGGGGTTCAAAGTCCTTTGGCTTCAGCCCTTCTTTGTTTGGGAGACATGGGAAGTATGGATCCCCCTACTTCTCAGTGATGTTGGCCTATCAGCCCCTTTTTCTTTTTAAAAAAAATTTATTAATTTTTGAGGGAGAAAGTGGGGGAGGGGCAGAGAGAAGGAATCTGAAGCAGGCTCCATGCTGTCAGCACAGAGCACAACATAGGACTTGGCCTCATGAACCATGAGATAATGACCTGAGCTGAAATCAAGAGTCAGGTACTTAACCAATTGAGCCACCCAGGCACCCCTAGAGAAGCATCCTCTTATCGCTATAAATCCTTTAAGAATTACTCTGGCCTTGCTTGGGTCATATTTCTGCTTGGAGCTAATTATTGTGTCCACCGGAATGTTATCCAACTACTTGCTGGAGCAGGTAACTCTTAGTGTGATATATTATTGGGTAGAGGGAATTCCCAAAAGAAAGAGATGTGGGCACTCCCAGTGTTCCAGCTAACGTACCTAGTTTTGACTTCTTAGTGTTGAAAAAGTTTTGACTTCTTTAGTAGTTAAATGTGGAATCATTAACAGTAGGTATGATTTCATAACAATTAGATATTTTTACAACTGTAATACCAAAATAAATTTACAAGTTAAGTATAAATAAAGTGATAAAAAATCTAGCCACATACAAATTGACAGCATTCATTAAGTCACCCTTACAAAAACAATGGCCCTGACTGCCCAGTAAAGGGTCTGGTAATGTCAACTCTCTTTTGCTACAGTTGTCCTAATGGTGATTCACTTCTCCCACTGCATCTCTCTGAACAATCATGAAGCTTTTATTCCTATAGCACAGCATATCTTTGGGGTTTTACTTGGGTTGAAAGTGTATGTTTGGTTAAGATGGCAGAATAGAACCCTGTGCTTGCCTCATCTTTCGAACACAGCTAGATATATATCAAAACATTCTAAACACCTACAAAGTTGATCTGTGGACTGAGAGAAAAAACTACAAAACTAGAGGGAGAAAAAAGGCCATATTGTGGAAGGTAGGAAGTACAGAGACATGATTTGGGGGAGAAAGTGATTGTGGGTGCTGCAGTGGGGAAGGAGCCCTGATCATAAAGGGAGACAAAAGAGAAAAAGAGAAAACATGAGCAGCATGCAGGGGATTTCACAAGAAAAACACTTCACCAAAGCCATTAACTGGCAAAATAAGAGGGGCTGATTATTGCAGGTTTTTACAAACATCAAGTCCCAAGACTGATGTTTTAGAAGTCCACAACACTGCCAGGTGGAGCCTGTTGGGCACAGCGGTGCTCTTGTGGGGAAGGAGGGCAGAGGACCAGGAAAAGACAGTGTGTCTGATAATCCCCTGGGCTGCATTGGGACAGATATAAGAGTGCATTTGGGAGAAGTTGCACTGCCTTGTAGGACAAAAGGGGCAATGGACACCATTTTGCTGCCTTGTGCAAAAGGCAGGAGGAGAAACAACTGCTGAGAGCAGCTAACCTGGATGTTGAAATTTTGCTGCACTTTACCATAAACTTCAAGCCCCTGTGCATTCATGTGACTGCCCTTCCTGGACAAACCAACACCAGCCTCAGCACAGTGAGATTCTTCCTCAGGGGATCAGTGTGGGCCCATGCCACATCAGGTCCCTAAAATTTGGAATTATGAAACCCAATAGCATGCCTGAGATAAACTACAGGAGCACTGTACTACCAGGTAGGAATATAGCTCGGATGCAGGCAGACAGGGTGAAGTCAGAGATGTGAAGGATGCCTGGGATACATTAACAGAGATTGTTCACTCTTCTGTGAGGGCCTCCTGAATAGTGGCAGACATGAACTCCCTTTTCCAGGAAAGAGAGAGCTGGCTAATGCCATTTTTACCCTCGCCCATCTGCACTGACAGACTTCAGTGAGCAGCACAGCGCCCACAGTGGAGGGTCCAGCGGCTTACACCAATCCCTGTCCCGCTGCGTTCTGCAGGTACTTTACAACTAGTGCAGGTGTGCCTGAAAGTCAGAGCAGTAGTGGGCCCCTCCCCCAGAAGACCAGCACAAACCACACCACATACCCCAAGTCTACTGACCATAGAGTGCTGCAAAGCTTCAACTTTAGTGGAAACAGGATCTAGCTTTTTCGAACAAGAAGACCAAAACACATCTAGCTAAAACTTGCCATACAGTGGACAAAATCCAAAGACTCCCCACTGTAGGCAAGGAGAAACTCTTGCAGACCAGAGAGAAAGAGTAGCCAAAACACAGCAGCAGAGTGCATACAGCATACACAAGAAATACTTCCTGAAGCACCAGGCTTTGGACAGTATATGACCTCTTTATAAATCTAGTACTTTCATGAACAGGAAACATTAACAGACTTTCCTAACATATAGAAGACAGAAACCTAGACAAAAGACCAAAATGGAGGAGTTTAACCCAAAAAAAAAGAACAAGAAAAGGTAATAGCCAGGGATCTAATTTAAATGGATGAAAGTGACATGCTTAAATTAGAATAAAAAAAATAATTATAAGGACACTAGCTGGGCTTGAGAAAAACATAGAGTACACTACAGATCATTTACTGCAGAGATAAAAGAACTCAAAAGTAGGGGCTCCTGGGTGGCTCAGTCAGTTGAGCATCTGACTCTTGATTTCAGCTAAGGTCATGATCTCTTGGTTTGTGGGTTCAAGTCCCATATCCCAAGTCCCTAGCAGCACAGAGCCTGCCTGAGTTTCTCTGTCTCCATCTTTCTCTGCCCCACCCCTGCTCATGCTCTTTCTCTCTCTCTTAAAAAAAAAATAAACATTTTTTTAAAAAGAACTAAAAACTAGTCAGATCAAAATAAAAAATGTTATGACCAATGTGCAAAACTCACTGGATGTATTGACAATGAAGATGGACAAAGCAGAGGAATGAAGAAGTGATATAGAAGATAAAATTATAGAAAATAATAAATTTGAAAAAAGAGGGAAAGAAAGGTATTGGATCACAATTGTGGACTTAGGGAACTCAGCAACTCCATAAAGTATAACATTTGTATCATAGGAGTCCCAGAAGAAGAGGGGGAAAGGGGACAGAAAGTTTATTTGAGCAAATTATAGCTGAAAAATTCCCTAATCTGGGGAAGGAAACAGACATCCAAATCCAGGAGGCACAAAGAATTCCCATTAGCAACAACAAATGCAGGCCAACACCAAGATATATCAGAGTAAAACTTACAATATGCAGAGATAAGAAAAACTTCCTGAAAGCAGCAAGGGAAAAGAAATTCCTAACCTTACAAGGGAAGACAAATAAGATTAGCAATAGACTTACCCACAGAAACTTGGCAGGCCAAAAGGGAGAGGTATTCAACATACTAAATGAGAAAAAATCTGCAGACAAGTATACTTAGCCAGGCTGTCATTCAGAAGGGAAGGAGAGATAAAGAGTTTCCCAGACAAAGAAAAATGAAAGGAGTTCATGGCCATGAAACCAGCTGTGCAAGAAGTATTAAAGGGGACATTTTGAGTAGACAAGAAAGACCAAAAATGACAAAGACTAGAAAGGAATAGGTAAAACCTCCAGAAACAATGACAGTACAGGTAATACAATGGAACTAAACTCATATCTATCAATAATCACTCTGAATGTAAATGGACTAAATGCCCCAATCAAAAGACATAGGATATCAGAATGTATAAAAAAAAAAAAAGACACATCTATATGTTTCCTACAAGAGACTCACGTTAGACCTAAAGACATCTACAGACTGAAGTAAAGGGATAGAGAACCATGTATCATGCTAATGGACATCAAAAGAAATGTGGCTAGCCATACTTCTATCAGACAAACTAGGTTTTAAACCAAAGACTCATAAGAGATAAATAAGGGCACTATAACATTATAAAGGGTCTATCCAACAAGAAAATCTAACAATTGTAAATATTTCTGCTCCCTACTTGGAAACACCCATATATACAAATTAATTAATAAGAAACATAAGGAAACTCATTGATAATAATACATTAATAGTAGGGGACTTTAACATCCCACTTATAGCAATGGACAGATCATTTAAACAGAAAATCAACAGGGAAACAATGGTTTTGAATGACACACTGGACCAGCGGGACTTAACAGATATATTCAGAACATTTCGTGCTAAAGCAGCAGAATACAAATTCTTTTTTGAGTGCACATGGAACAGTCTCCAGAACAGACCACATACTACATCACAAACCAGGCCTCAACAAGTACAAAAAGATTGAGATCATACCATGCATATTTTCTGACCACAACACTATGAAACTTGAAGTCAATTACAAGAAAGAAGTTTGGAAAGACCACAAATACATGGAGGTTAAAAAACATCCTATTAAAGAATTAATGGGTTAACAAGGAAATTAAAGAAAAAATTTAAAAATACATGAAAGCAAATGAAAATGAAAACAGGACAATCCAAAACCTTTGGGATTCAACAAAAGCAGTCATAAGAAGTATAAGCAATACAGGCCTACCTCAAGAAGCAAAAAAGTCTCAAATATACAACCTAATACCTACCACACCTAAAGGAGCTAGAAAAAGAACAGTAGATAAAGCCTAAAGCCAGTTGAAGGAGAGAAATGCAGATTCGAGCAGAAATAAATGAGAGAAACAAACAAAACACAGTAAAACAGATCAATTAAATTAGGAGTTGGTTTTTTGAAAAAATTCATAAAATTGATTAACCACTAGTCAGATTTATCAAAGACAAAAGAGAAAGGACCCAAATAAATAAAATCACAAATGAAAGAGGAGAGATAACAAGCAATAACACAGATATATTATGAAAAATTAAATGTAACAAATTGGGCAATCTGGAAGAAATGGATAAATTCCTAGACACATACAAAGTACCAAAACTGAAACAGAGAAAAAAAAATAGAAAATTTGAACAGACCCATAAGCAGCAAATGAATCAGTAATTTAAAATCTCCCAACAAACAAGAGTACAGGGCCAGATGCCTTCCCAAGGGAATTCTACAAAACATTCAAAGAAGAGTTATTTTGAAGCTGTTCCAAGAAATGGAAATGGAAGGAAAACTTCCAAACTCATTCTATTAAGCCAGCATTACTTTGATTCCCAAACCAGAAAAAGACTCCACTAAGAAGAATTCCAGACAAATTTCCCTGATGAACATAGTTGCAAAAATTCTCAACAATATACTAGTAAATTGAATCCAAAAGTACATTAAAAGAATTATTCACCATGATCAAGTGGATTCATTCTTGAGCTGGGGGCTGGTTCAGTATCTGCAAATCAATCACATGATATATCATATTAATCATACAAAGGATAAGAACCATATAATCCTGTCAATAGATGCAGAAAAAGCATGTGACAAAATACAGCATCATTTATTGAAAAAAACCTTTAAGGAAGTAGGGATAGAAGGAACAAACCTCAACATCATAAAGACCCATGAAAGACCCATATGAAAGACCCATGGCTAATATCTTCCTCAATGGAGAAAAACTGGGAGCTTGGCCTTAAAGGGCAGGAACACAACAGGGATGTCTCCTGTCTCCACTGTTCTACATAGTATTGGAAGTTCTAGCTTCAGCAGACAACAAAAAGAAATAAAGGCATCAAAATAAGCAAGGAGGAAGTCAAACTTTCACTCTTTGTGAATGACATGATACTCTACATGGAAAACCCAAAAGTCTCCATCAAAAAACTACTAGAGCTGATCCACAAATTCAGCAAAGTCACAGGATATGAAATCAACATACAGAAATCAGTTGCATTTCTCTGCACCAATAATGAAGCAACAGAAAGAGAAATCAAGGAATTGATCCCATTTAAAATTGCACCAAAACCAAAAAATACCTAGGATTAAGCTTAGCCAAAGAGGTAAAAGATCTATATGCTGAAAACTATAGAAAGCTTATGAAAGAAACTGAAGAATAACACAAAGAAATGGAAAAACATTCTGTGGTCATGAATTGGACAAATGTTAAAATGTTGATACTACCCAAGGCAATCTACACATTCAATGCAATCTCTGTCAAATAACACCAGCATTTTTCACAGAACTAGAACAAACAATCCTAAAATATGTATGGAACCAGAAAAGACCCCAGATAGCCAAAGCAATCTTGAAAAATAAAACCAAAGCTGGAGGCATAACAATCCCGGACTTCAAGATGTATTACGAAGCTGAAATCATCAAGACAGTATGATACTGGCACAAAAACAGACACATAGATCAATGTAATACTATCAAGAACCCAGAAATGGACCCACAAATGTATGGCCAACTAATCTTTGACAAAGCAGGAAATGGTATCCAATGGAAAAAAGTCTCTTTAGCAAATGGTTCTGGGAGAACTCAACAGCGACATGCAGAAGAATGAAACTAGACCACTTCCTTACACCATACACAAAAATGAATTCAAAATGGATGAAAGACCTAAATATGAGACATGAAACCATCAAAATCCTAGAGGAGAAAACAGGTAGCAACCTCCTTGACGTCAGCCGCAGCAACTTCTTACTTGACATGTCTCAGGAGGCAAGGGAAACAAAAGCAAAAATAAACTATTGAGACCTCATCAAGGTAAAAACCTTTGCACAGCTAAGGAAACAATCAGCAAGACTAAAAGGCAACAGACAGATGGGAGAAGATATTTGCAAATGACATATCTGATAAAGGGTTAGCATCCAAAATCTATAAAGAATTTAGCAAACTCAGCACCCAAAAAAACAAATAATCCAGTAAAGAAAGGGGCAGAAGACATAAATAGACACTTTTCCAAGGAAGACACCCAGATGGCCAACAGACTATATGAAAAGATGCTCAACATCACTCACCATAATGGAAATATAAATCAAAACCACAATAACGTACCATCTCACACCTGTCAGAATGGCAAAAATTAATAACTCAGGTAACAACAGATGGTGGCGAGGATGCAGAGAAAGAGAAACTCTTTTGCACTGTTGGTGGGAATGCAAAGTGGTTCAGCCAACCTGGAAAACAGTATGGAGGTTTCTCAAAAAGTTAAAAATCGAAACTACCCTACGACCCAGCAATTACAGTACTAGGTATTTATCCAAAGGATATAAAAATTCTTATTTGAAGGGACAAATGCACCCCATTGTTTATAACAATGCTGTCAACAATAGCCAAGTAAGGGAAAGAGCCTAAATGTCCATTGACTGATGAATGGCTAAAGAAATGTGGTACACACACACACACAGAATGTGATCTTGTCATTGCCACAATGTGGATGGAACTAGAATGTATTATGCTAAGCAAAATAAGACAGTCCGAGAAAGACAAATATATAATTTTACTCATTTGTGGAATTTAAAAAACAAAACTGATGAACATGGGAGAAGGGAAGGAAAAATTAAAATAAGATAAAAACAGAGAAGGAAGTAAGCCATTAGAGACTCTTAAATACAGAGAACAAACTGAGGGTTGCTGGAGGTGGGGTGGGTGGGAGGATCAGCTAAATAGGTGATGGGCATTAAGGAGTGAACTTGTGGATGAGCACTGGGTATTATATGCAACTGAGGAGTTACTAATTTATACTCCTAATGACAATACATTACATGTTAACAAAGTTTAACTTAAATTAAAAAAAGAAAATAATTATAAATGACAAAAACTCAAAAATGGACATTGTTAGAGATCTGAGAGTTCATTGTAATGCAATTGACTGGGAATTTTGTTTACTTCTGTGACACAGAACACTTCAATAATCGAATACCAAGTGGTGACCTTATAGCAGAAGGTAGAATACCAAATAAACAAGTTTAATTAGTCAAATAGACTTCACTGAAGATTTAAATCTTAGCAAAGTTTGTTAAAAATCTTAGAAAATTGGGGTGCCTGAGTGGCTCAGTCGGTTGAGCATATGACTTCAGCTCAGGTCATTATTTCATGGCTCGTAGTTCGAGCCCTGTGTCAGTTTCTGTGCTGAAAGCTCAGAGCCTGGAGACTGCTTCAGATTCTGTGTCTCCCTCTCTCTGGCCCTCCCCTACTCATGCTCTGTCTCTCTGTCTCTCAAAAATGAAGAAATGATAAAAACGATAAAAAATTAAAAATCTTAGAAAAATTTAAAACACATGCTTAAATAGGATTACAGCTCATCAAAGACCCGATAAATGTAAAACATAGAAATATAATTTATATATTTATAATATAAATGCTTTTTTTCTGCCCAAAGAAAAAACAACTTTGTTTACATTTTCTTATCAAGAGCAGACCAACAATTCAAGAACACTTTGCCTTTTTAACAGAGAGAAGGTAGAATTCCAGTCTTATACCAGTGTACTTTAAAATTCCATTCATTATACTAAGTCCATCTTGACCACACATAAAATTCATTTTCCAAAGATTTTCCTTCACAATCCTACAAATTTCCTTTGTGTTTAGGTTTTGTCCCAAGACCTTTCTCTCCAAATAACCAGTCTAATTTAGGACAAAATTATCTTCTTTTTCCTTCAATAAAAATGTATTTCTATTACTTTTACCTTTCTTACACATCCCCTACTCTTCATAATGTAATTTTTTAAAGTTTATTATTTATTTTGAGAAAGGGAAACACACAGTGAGTGTGGAGAGGGGCAGAGACAGAGGGGGAGAGAGAATTCCAATCAGGCTCTTCACTATCAGTGCAGATCCTGATGTGGGGCTCAAACTCACGAACCGTGAGATCATGACCTGAGCTGAAATCAAGAGTCTGGCACTTAACTGACTGAGCCACCCAGGTGCCCCTCTCCTACTCTTCTACATATAGAGTTGGTTCCCTTATTTCCATCAGTCTTATTTACATATAACAAAATTTTGCATTCTTAGAAACTTTAGTCTGCAGTGAAACAGTAGCAACCAATTATAAATTGTTACACCAGAGAACTCTTCAGATGGAAAATTTATGGATACACTTAAGCACAAAGCATGTTTTTCAACAGATTCAAATATCTTTAGTTTCTTTACAATGAAAAGTCAAAAGCACAAATGTACATTCAGTAATCAATGATTTAGCATTACATCCTATTTGGAAAAGACCTAGATGTCCAATCAATTCAATCCCAATTTATCATCCAAGAAAACTTTAAAGTTTCAGGTTACCAAAGGCTTTGAGAGTTACCTTAAAGGGGTGCCTGGGTTGCTCAGTCAGTTAAGCATCTGACTTTGGCTCAGGTCATGATCTCGCGGTTCGTGGGTTCAAGCTCTGCATTGGGATCTCTGCTGTCAGCACAGAGCCCACTTTGGATTCTCTGTCCCCCCCTCTCTCTCTGCCCCTCCCCACTGGCTCTTCTCTCTCTCAAAATAAATAATAAATAAACTTAAAACATTTACCCATGAAACCTTTGAGTGAAAATTAATAATTTTAAGGCATATTTTTGCTGACAAATAACATGAGTTCATCTGACCTTAGTAAAATAAGAGTTTCATATTTAATGCTGAAAACTCTAAAGACATGTCTATTTTAATTAAACCAATAAGCTTAAATTAGTTTAAATATCAAATTATGTTCCACCTGGGTCCACTTAAAATTGAACCAATTTATTCCCCATTGTCAATTTTTACCTGGGGCACCGGTGGGAAATCTGAAGTGGGGAGTCCAAGGTGGGGTGGTCTTGGCTCCTTGACAGCAAGGGTAGAAGGATAAGCCAATAGTGCCTGAGGCAGGAGGATGGTATAGAAACCAGTTATATGGTCCACACCCACAGTGGTGCAGAAAAATGAGCAGGGGGAGGGGGAAGCAGAAGAGGCAAGATGCTACCAGAAAGCAGAGAAAGAGGGTTCCTGGTTCTAAACCTGTCAGCTCAGACAGATGAGTAGATGCCATGATTCCACTAAATTGGAAATATGCAGTCCATGGGTGGGAGAAGACAGGGAAATTCCCCTAAAACAAAGGGAGTTTTGGCAGCTGCTTGAGAATGTTATTTAAAGTCCCTATCCC
Organism: Panthera tigris; assembly: GCF_018350195.1. NCBI lineage: Eukaryota > Metazoa > Chordata > Mammalia > Carnivora > Felidae > Panthera > Panthera tigris. The sequence goes on along the minus strand of NC_056667.1, from coordinate 107,151,469 downwards.
AACGTAGACTAATCAGTTTGCTTCAATTATAGCCATTAACCCAGGAAGTGAATGAGGGAGAAGTCCTCACATCTACTAGGAGGAGGAACAGTGAGAGAGAGGGTCAGCATCCCCTTCATTAGGGATGCCCTGTGTTTCCTCCAGCAACCTGAAGTCTATTTGGAGGAAGCCTATTTGGATAATTACCATCCAATATATCAGGAGGGAGCTTACTGGTCTGGTTACTGACCAAACACATTCTGCAAGAGGCTTTTAGTCCAGATCCTAATTTAGACCACTGAAGGCCTGGACATAGGGTACCTCCATCCTGGAACTATGTTACCTGCATCAATTTGCCCTGTTTCCTGCAGAAGAGATCTAACTGATATATCCTATTGAGGCCATGAAGTGTTACAAGAGATCAGTCCTTTCCTAAATTTTGCAATCTGAATTGTTTTCAGTGGATTAAAAGGCATTCCAAGGATGAGTCCTTGGGAACTGAAGATCAGGTCCATTACAAAAAATCCTCCCCACCGACTTCCGGGTGGCATCCCTCACAGCATATGTCAGAGGTTTCATGTGTCAAAAGTGACTGGAGGCATCTCTCGAGCAAAGTTTTGCTATTGATTGATTATCGAATGAAAATTGCTATTGATCACCATCTGACTGTAAAGACCGCAGAGAAGGGATGCTAGCAACCCTCTCCCTCCCCACTGCATCCTAGGCTACAGATGCATGCCTGGTTAATGGACCAAAATACCATGCCTACCGTGTCCAAGCCTTCCCATGAAGGCCACACTGTAGCTTTGCTGTGAAGGTTATGCTGGGGTTTGTTTGTTTGTTTTGTTTTGTTTTCTAACCCATGGAAAGCACTGGGAAAGTTTTACAAGGGGAAATTACCCAATTCTGTAGTTAAGTAGTTAGTAGGGAAAACAGTGAAGATAGATATCCTTAATTATCTAAGTAACATTCCAATGCATTTAGTTCTTATGGCCAACTTCCTAGGAAACAGATCCCCATTCAGGTTTTAATTCAATCGGGTACTGGTTTTGACTGGTTCTGAGTGAATGTCTCACAGCCAGAAGTGGCTAGACCAGGGATATGGAGGGGATAACATTAGACCAATGAGGAGGAAACTTCACACGGAGTGCTAAGATTGGCAGTCATCCTGGTAACTTAGGTGGCTGTCCCATGCCCAAGACAGACAACTTTGTACAAGGACAGAAACGAAGAGAGAGCATCAAGTTTCTGGGTCTTACTACCATTCCATTCAGGGTACTAACTTCCAGCCAAAAAGCAGTAGAATAGCCACAGGCTAGAGGATTGCAGCCTGAGCAATCGACAAGGAAGTGGTCCAATAAGATCATACTTGCTGAAAAGCCACTGAAATGAAAGTAGAGCAAGAGCAGAGGAAGTACTACCATATTTGTAATGAAGCTCAGAATCCAGATGAGAAGGTTCAACCCCATGTTAGGAGGCCAAATGACATAGCTCGATGTGTTGTTTGGAGCCAGTGGCCAAGAAAGAATTCTTGAGCTGTCTTCAGTGTAAAGGGTGATTTAATTAGGTTACAGGGACAGGACCTTGAAAGAGATGCACTGGTGTTGTGATGGGTGACTGATTATATACCTTCAAACTGGGAGTGGGTTAGGGATAGATTAAGTCTCTAAGGTATTCTTGAACAAGATTTCTAGGATCTTGAGGGACTGGCTGCTGTTAGGAAAAGGCCATTTATTACTGTTTAGTAAAAACTCAGTCATGAGACCCTTTAGATGGGTATCAGAGGGCCATAATCTTGGAGGATGTTTACCAAAATATATCTTGGGGATTAGAGATAAAGGAAATTTTCCAAAGGAATTTTTAATTTTAAAGTAGATTTATAGGATCCTGGGAGGTCGGGATAATATTAAGCTAAGATTCCCTTTTGCCCTCAGCACAGTGTCATTATGGAGACAGCTGGGCTCCCAGAGGAATGTCACTTTGCCTATATTTCAAGGACTTGTCAATGGTTTTAGGATGTAAAGAAATTTATTTTTTCTTCTGCCTTTGTTTCCCACCACTTGACCCAGCCTGCTGACATCAGGGGGACTTCATGGAATTCTATAAAGAATGACATTATGCAGTTCTTCTTTGTCCAACGACTTTGAGTTCTGGGGGTGCCAGTAACTAACCTATTTCCAGACCCCGTTGGCCTTCAGACTGTGGCCTTGTACCATGAGGAACACCTTTTCCTCTCATCCCTGCTCTGATTCTCTTGGCAGAAATTTATGTAGAAATGAAAAGCCATTGCTCCTTAGCCCAGCCCTACATCTCTATTGGAATGAATACTAAGTATATAGGAGATAGCAAAATCTTAAATATGTGCATGGAAGAGATTTTGAATGATTCCACATGCATTTTCTAATTTGAATCTTATATCATCCCTGTTCAGTGAGTGAAGCAGTAAGGGGGTCTTTCTCTTATTTAACAAAGAGGAAGCTAAGGGGCAAATAGACCTTAAGGGACTTGATCGACCTAATAATCACCTTTTGACCTGTGGATAAAGTTGTGGGGGTCATTCAGCTGCCTAATTTTGTGACTGAAAAACTTGAACTCCAGAAAAGTTGTAATGGTTCAGAATCATATCTATGTAGTCTTGTTATTGGAACTAGAATTAGCTCCTCATTGTCAGTTTGGTGTTCTTAACTTTAAATCCTGCTGAAAACAGCCCTTTGCACTTCATATTGAAGTCAGAACAAGTGGCGTTTCCCCTGTTTTATAGGGGATGAAATTGAAATGCTGAGAAAGAAAATTGTTTGCCACTACAACCATTAGTAGTATATGCAAAGATTAGATTAGATTTAGGACTCAGGGCTGAAAAACATAGCATCTGCATGCCTTTTAGTCTCACAGTTACTAGCAATAAGGAATCTCTCTTTTGTTGAGGAGAACAAAGGCAAGAGAAATGTAGATAAAATTAAATTTTCTTACAACTGGCAGTCCACTGATAAATACCTGAAACATGCAGAGTGTGACATGCCTTAAAGAACTCACAGCTGCTTAATGTTAATGTTTTGCTAGAAATTAAAAGCAACTTTATCTTGACAATAGCCAGCCCTCCAGGTGCTGTAAGTCTTCTGTAACATACAGAAATCTCTCTAGAGACATCAGTTATTTCACCCCATCTCTCCGCCACCACAGCTTAAAAATATATAATCAGTCACACCTCACAATCACAGTGCAGGTCTGTCTGCCCAGTAGTCCTGTCCCCCTGCTGTAATAAAAGCACGTTTCTGTGCTGTAAAATGTCTCAAGAATTCAAGAATTTTTTCTTAATGGTTGTGTCAATGACACTGCATCATTTTGTAAGTAGAACAAATGTAATTTGTTCTGTATTAACTATATAGTGTGGTTTTGAGGGTAAAATCAGAGCCTGATTTAAGGAGGAATTTTATGCCACAAATTATTACTCCAGGATCTTTCAAAATGTTCAGTCATTATGCACAGAATTGCAGTGTGGTAGTCCCTTGTGCTCTTTTTATGATAACAATAGTACTGGTGAATAAAAAACTGGAATTCATTAGTAATGCTGTTAGAGAACCTACCTTTCTTTGTTGTTGATCTGCCAACAATTGCAGTTAGAGAAAAAGAATACAGAATGTGAAGGGTGACCAGATGAAATACAGGAAACCTATTTAAAGTTGAATTTCAGATACTATGAGGTTTTGGGCTGATGGTGGGGGGGTCTGGAGCCCATGACCAAGAAATATCTTGAAGACGTCTTTGGTGCAAAAGGTGATTTTATTAAAGCACAGGACAGGGCCCATGGGCAGAAAGAGCTGCACTGGGGTTGTGAAAAGTGGCTGGTTATATACTATGAAGTTGGGGAGGTAACATCATAAGAGAGACCTCTGGAGGGACTTTGATATGGTAAAAAGGACTCCAAAATTAGCCGATGCCTTGCTATTGTCAAACTAAGGTTGTTTTCCCTCTAGTAAGGCATTAACATTAGGACAGTAGGGAGTTCCTGGAGAAACGTTATACTCTGCCTGCCTGAAGTATCTGTCAATGGGCTGCAGGTTATAAGGAAATTTAATTTTACCTGCCATTTCCTTCTTGCCTTTATTCCCCACATAACTATGGAGGGGTGATGTTGGGGTTCTAGGGCACTGAGTCTATAGGTTTCTGGAGACTAGGCTATTAATAAGATTTTTTCTTGTAATTTGCTAAGATATTTGTAAACTGATGGAGACTCATGTCCTATATGACTGTGATCTCTGAAAGGGCAGGCCTAGACTCCATCTTGTTCTGTGTCCTTTACCTTGACCACGCCTCCTCCCCTTGAGGAACCTCCTGCTCACCCGTTCAAACTTCCTGATCAAAACATGCCCGGTGACCTGAGTAACAGGACTCCAACCCTTCCCCAGCCAATTGGCTGAGGCCACAGCCATTACCTCACCAACTTCCCCTAGGCCCCAATAAAACCTTTGTCCTTTTGAAATTCGCTCTCTTTCCCCAGTATCTCACCACTGTGTCAGTGCAGGTAGGGGATTGAGCTCGAGCTAGCTCGAATAAAGGCTCTTTTGCTTTTGCATCAGACTCAGCTCCTTGGTGGTCTTTGGGGATCACGAATTCTGGGCATAACATTTGGGGGCTCGGCCCAGGATCCTCAAGACCCCTGAGGGACCCCCGACCCAGAGAACCTGACTGGCCACGGTTAGTGTCTGTTCGTTCTGTCTTTTCTGTGTGAGCTCATTTCTGAAATTCTGGTAGTGCCCGACGTGGTCTAAGTAGATGCACTGGAGGACCACGGGCCGGGAGTTTCGGAAGACGTTCTGATCCTCCCTTTTGGAGAGACGTGGAATCCTCTCATCGGTTTTGGAGGGACATGGAATCCCCTCAAAGGTCTGAGACGAGGCCGGTCGCTCCCGCCGGTTGGCGCAAGGCCATCATCTAGCTTTCAGTTTTGCTTCCATGGAGTTGGAAGACTTTCTAGGGGCCCTCTGTTCGTCTGTTTCTGTGTTTCTCTGTTTTCTTCTGTGGACTTACTGGACGGACATTATGGGACAGACTCAGACTACTCCTCTAAGTATTATGATTGATCACTTTAAGGATGTGAGGGGAAGAGCTAATAACTTCAGGGTGGAAGTCCAAAAGGGTCGGTGGCAGGTTTTTTGTTCTACCGAGTGGCCAACTTTCAATGTCGGATGGCCACCAGAGGGGACTTTCGACCTCCCTCCCATCCACTGAGTCAGGAGTATCATCTCTCAGCCTAAGATGGGCCATCTTGATCAGCTCCCTTACATTGTCACTTGGCAGGACATTGTAGAAGACCCACCCTCTTGGCTTAAGCCCTTCCTAGCCCCACTCCCTCCAGAGCCAAAACCCATTCTTGCTTTGCAGGGGACAAAGAAGAAGAAAAGTCTTACTCAGCCTTCAACACTCCTCTACCCTGTCCTACGGGGAGAACTGAAGAAGAATTAATTTTTCCATCCCCTAGGATGCCGGAAGAATACCATCCTCCCCGTCCGGGGGAGGTAGATGCTGTTCCGAGAGCGGGAGGTGGAAACGCTCCAGTGGGAAGCCCGCCCTTCACCAGACAAAGGGCTCAGAGGGAGCAATCCGCCTCCACCACTGACTCCACTATTCTGCCCCTGCGAGCCACCGGACCCCCAGACGCGGAGGGGAATCAGCCCCATCACTATTGGCCTTTTGCCACTAGTGACCTCTACAATTGGAAAGCTCAGAATCCTAAATTTTCTGAGAAACTGGCAGGGCTTATTGATTTATTAGACTCTGTTCTTTTTACCCATCAGCCCACGTGGGACGATTTCCAGCAGATTTTGTAGGTACTGTTCATGACTGAAGAAAAAGAATCCTCAGTGGGGCCTGAAAACTAGTTTCAGGCGCAGACGGGAATCCCACCACCAGCCAGGCTTAGATAGATGCCTCCTTCCCCTTAACTCGGCCCCAGTGGGATTTCAACATGGCAGAAGGTAAGGAGAAGCTCCGGGTCTATCGCCAGACTCTAATGGGGGGGGTCTCCAAATGGCTGCTAGAAAGCCAACCAATTTGGCCAAGGTAGGAAATGTACAACAGGGAAAAAGAATCTCTGGCTGCCTTTTTAGAGCGGATCATTGAGGCATTCCGTACCTATACCCCCATGGCTCCAGAGGCTTCAGAAAGCAAGGCAGCTGTTATCATGGCCTTTGTAAACCAATCAGCCATAGACATTAGGAGAAAATTACAGAAAATAGACTAGGAGAAAAAAGTCTGCAGGACTTACTGGTGGTAGCCGAAAAGGTATATAATAACCGGGAGCCTCCTGAGGACAAGCAGGCTCGCACCATGGCGGCTGCCAGTAGTAAGCAGACTCGAGACCTGGCCAAAATACTACTAGCTACCACTGCTGACTTCCCCGAGGAACGAGACCGCCGTCTCCGGCAGCTGGCAGACGACAGACAATGCAAGAAAAGGTAAAGGAACCACCAAGGGGGAGAAGCAGAGGTTGCAGAAAGATCAGTGCGCATACTGCAAGGAGATAAGGCATTGTGCCTGAGAGTGTCTGAAAAGGGCTGGCGGGAAGGGAAGCAAGACTGATCGAGTAAAAGTCCTAGAGCTAGATGAACTAAGTGATTAGGGGAGTCGGGGTTCGGACCCTCTCCCTGAACCCAGAGTAACTCTTAAAGTAGAGGGGACCCCTGTTGACTTCCTTGACACTGGAGCACAACATTCGGTCTTCCACACCCCACAAGGAAAACTAGCCAGCAAGAAGTCGGTACAAGGGGCAACTGGTATGAGCCAGTATTCATGGACTACCCAAAGAACGGTAGATTTGGGGACGGGCCGGGTATCCCACTCCTTTATGGTAATACCAGAATGCCCCTACCCGCTGTTAGGATGGGACTTACTGACCAAGATTGGAGCTCAGATAACTTTCAGACAAGGGGGGGCCTCAGGTCCAATGGCAAAGGCCACCCCATCCAGGTCCTGACCATGAAACTGGAGGATGAATACCGCCTCCACCAGGAGGCGCTCCCGAGAGAGGATAATATAGACGGTTACAAGAATTCTCCTCGGTTTGGGCACAGACGGGGGAGATAGGACTGGCCGCTCACAGGACCCCAGTCCTGGTAGAGCTCAAGCCAGGAGAGAGTCCAGTAAGGATCAAACAATACCCCATGTCTTAGGAGGTCCGGAAGGGGATCCAGCCACACATCTGGAGATTATGAAACCTAGGCATACTAGTTCCTTGCCAGTCTCCCTGGAACCCCCCGCCCCCCCCCCCCCCACTGCTGGTCAAAAAGCCTCACACAAATGACTACTGACCGGTACAAGACCTCCGGGAAGTAAATAAGAGGGTCACGGACATACACCCAACTGTTCCCAACCCATATACTCTCTTGAGCTACTTGGCACCCTCCAGGGTCTGGTATACTGTACTAGATTTAAAGGACGCCTTCTTCAGTCTGCCGCTGGCACCCCAGAGCCAACCCTTGTTCGCCTTCAAGTGGCATGATCCGGAGGAGGGCTACAGTGGGCAACTCACCTGGACACGGCTACCTCAGGGATTCAAAAATTCGCCCACCATCTTTGACGAGGCACTACACGAGGACCTGGGTGAGTACAGAAGGGAGCACCCTGGCCTCACCCTCCTACAGTACATAGATGACATCCTGATTGCTGCCAACATGGCCAAGGACTGTGAGTGAGGGATTGAGGACCTGCTGGCTACCCTGGGGGCCTTAGGGTACCAGGCATCTGCGAAGAAGGCTCAGATATGCAGGGAGAGGGTAGTTACCTGGGATATATCCTGGAGGGCAGACAGCGGCGGTTATCAGATGCCAGAAAAGAAACTGTTCTAAAGATCGCTACTCCCACCTCCCGAGGAGAAGTAAGGGAATTCTTAGGATCAGCCGGCTACTGCCGCCTCTGGGTTCCAGGTTTTGCTGAGATCGCCAGGCCCCTATATGAAGCTACCAAAGAGGGGAAAACATTTAAATGGGCTGAAAAAGAAGAAACTGCCTTTAATCAGTTAAAAAAGGCCCTCCTAAGTGCCCCAGCCCTGGGCCTACCAGACATTACGAAGCCCTTCCACCTCTTTGTAGACGAACATAAGGGAATATACATGGATTCCAGATGGACCTGACCGACCGGCCCCTCCCCGATGCTGAGGCTACTTGGTTCACTGATGGCAGCAGCTTTGTGCGAGATGGACACAGGTATGCGGGTGCAGCGGTGGTCACCGAAACAGACACCATATGGGCAGAGGCTCTACCCTCCGGAACATCAGCCCAGCGGGCAGAGCTCATAGCTTTCACCAAGGCACTGATGCTGGGAGCTGGAAAAAGGCTTAACATCTGCACAGACAGCCATTATGCGTTTGCCACAGCTCATATTCATGGGGCAATTTATCAGGAGAGGGGGTGGTTACTGACGGCAGAAGGACGGACTATAAAAAATAAGCAGGAGATACTTAACCTGCTTACGGCCTTATGGCTTCCTGCCAAGCTAGCCATTATCCACTGCCAAGGGCACCAAAAAGCTGATAACCCAGTAGCTGGAGGTAATCAAAAGGCTGACCAGGCAGCCAACGCAGTAGCCCTTACTTCAGTCCCCACCATGACCATACAACTACCGGACCCGGGAGACCCAGTTTTACCAACCAGCCCACATAATCCCAGGAGGAGTTACAGCGGATCAAGAAACTCCCCATGGCCCAGGAAATAAAGGGATGGTGGTATACACCTAACAAGGAGCTCGTGCTGCCAGACAGGCTCGGAGTCTCAGTGTTAGAGCACATGCATCAGTCTACTCACATGGGGGCCCAAAAATTAAAAGACTTAATCCGACACGCCGGAATCAAGATTCACCAACAGGACACCAAAATAAAGCAAGTTGTATCTGCCTGCAAGACCTGCCAACTCACCAACGCGAGAGCCACATCAAATAAAAAAGGAACCAGGCTCAGAAGCACCAGACCGGGAGCCCAATGGGAGGTCAACTTCACTGTAGTCAAACCAGGAAAGTATGGTTATAAATATCTTTTAGTATTTACAGACACCTTCTCTGGCTGGGTGGAGGCATACCCAACCAACCATGAAACGGCTCAGACGGTGGCTAAGAAGCTACTAGAAGACATCTTACCCAGGTATGGTTTTCCTGCCATGGTAGGATCAAACAATGGACCAGCTTTTATCTGGCAGGTAATACAGGCAGTAGCCAAGGCGGTGGGGGCAAACTGGAAATTACATTGTGTTTATAGGCCCCAGAGCTCAGGACAGGTAGAAAGAATGAATAGAACCCTAAAAGAGACCCTTACCAAATTAACCATGGAGACTGGCGAGGACTGGGTGACTCTCCTACCGTACGCCCCTTACTGGGTTAGAAACACTCCTTACATTCTGGGTTTTACTCCCTACAAGATCATGTTTGGCAGGCCACCCCCTGTTATTCCCAACCTTCGAGCTGAACTTCTTGCTGAGTTTAAAGATCAAGAACTTTTTCTTTCCTTGAGAGGGCTCCAGAGGGCGCACGAGGACATTTGGCCACGCCTCTGTGCCATCTACGAGGCTGGCCTGACCCCAACACCTCATCAGTACAGGCCGGGAGACTGGGTCTACGTCAAGAGGCACCACTGAGAGACCCTCGAGCCGCGCTGGAAGGGACCCTACATCGTGGTGTTGACAACCCCCACCGCTCTCAAAGTAGACGGCATCCCGACCTGGGTCCATCACACCCGCGTTCGGCTAGCGGACCCCTCCTCGATCCGGAAGGACTTTGTCACGCGATGGGCTGTCAATCGGGACCAACACAACCCACTCAAGCTCAAGCTACAGCGCATTCCACCCACCTAATATTGGTAACTCTAACTCTGCTTGTCATTGCTCATGCTGCCGGGAGTCCCCACGCCCCCCAAAACATCACCTGGCAGATCATAGACACCAGCTCGGGGACAATACTTAATCAGACCTCCCAGAGCCACCCCAGGGACACTAGGTTCCCAGAACTTTGCGTAAACCTCCAAACTCTGTTCCCCTTGTCACCATAAATGCAGCCGGTCCCATGATTGGGTCCATAAGCTACATGACAAGGGGGGAATGAAATGGCGGGCCTATGCCGGCCGACTCCATCTTGTTCTGTGTCCTTCACCTTGACCATGCCTCCGCCCCTTGAGTAACCTCCTGCTCACCTGTTCAAACTTCCCGATCAAAACATGCCTGGCGACCTGAGTAACAGGACTCCTACCCTTCCCCAGCCAATAGGCTGAGGCCACAGCCATTACCTCACCAACTGCCCCTTGGCCCCAATAAAACCTTTGTGCTTTTGAAACTGCCTCTCTCTTTCCCGGTATCTCACTGCTGCATGGGTGCAGGTAGGGGATTGAGCTCAGCTAGCTCGAATAAAGGCTCTTTTGCTTTTGAATGGGACTCGGCTCCCTGGTGGTCTTTGAGGATCATGAATTCTGGGCATAACAATCTCTATCAGTTAACCATTTGTTTTCTTTCCTTTCCTTTTTCCTTGGGCAGCCAGGAGTGCCTGAGGAATATCACACATATCCCACCTGTGGGATGAGGTGCTAGTTTGTATTTTTCCCTCAGCTTGCCTTATGCTACCTCATCAGTACTACTTACACTAAAAGGTTTTTCACTGTTTATCTTAAAGTCAGTTTTAACTGGGGTCTTGAATTTTATTTGCTAAATCTATCAACCCGAAGAATGACACTTCAGTCCAGCACATTCTTTCTACATTCTTTTCCATGCATTGTTTTAGAGTTATAAATGTGATCTGTATACAAAGAAACAGCCATGGGATTCAGAGTTTTTAAAGAACACTACCCTTAATATGTTTCTGTCACAAGGTCCTTTTGAGACATTGTTTTTACCTCACTGGTTTAATGTGCCATGTTTTTATGATGTGGGTGCAAAAAATTAAGTTAAGGGCTGTGTTATTATAAGTGATGTTATTCTCTGTCTACATCTTGTATGTTTGAATTTGAGTTACTCTTTCAGATGCAGCTAGAAGTCAGGAAGTACCTTCTTCCTGACAAGCATTGATGTTCTGGAAACTCTTACAGTCTTTTTTTCTTTTCCATCACTAGACAGTGAATTATAATGTTATTTATTTTTTAAAAGTCTGTCTTTTGCAAAATCTAAGAATGTTGACAACCTGGAAGAAAATTGATCCATTTTTCTACATAATTGTATTTAACAATTTCTACTAATGTGGAAATGTTGGGGTTTGGAGCCGATGGCCAAGAATTCTTGAGATGTCTTTGGTCAAAAATGTGGTTTTAAGGGGCACCTGGGTGGCTCATTTGGTTAAGCACCTGACTTTGGCTCAGGTCATAATCTTGCAGTTTGTGGGTTCAAGCCCTATGTTGGTCTCTGTGCTGACAGCTAAGAGCCTGGGGCCTGCCTCGGATTCTGTGTCTCCCTCTCTCTCTGCCCCTTCCCTGCTCATGCTCTCTCTCTCTTTCTCTCTCAAAAATAAATAAACATTTAAAAAAAAGTGTCTTTGTTAAAGCACGGGTAGAGGACCTGTGGGCAGTAAGAGCTGCACTGGGGCTGTGAAGGGTGACAGAATCCATACCTTCAAGTTGGGAGAGGGTTGGGGATAGCTTAAGTCTCTAAGGAATTTTTGAAACAAGGTGTCCAGGAATTTGAGGGAGCTAGCTATTGTTAGGGTAAGGTAATATAATTACTGTCTAGTAAAACTTTAGTCATGATGATGAAGAAGCAAAGACAAGCTGAAACCCTGCAAACTTCTCCCACCCCTAGGGTGGGTTATGTGTGACATTCTTAGAGCACTACTGGCTGCCAAGAACAAAGGAAAGGGAAAAACCAATGGTCAACTGATAGAGATCAGAGTCATGCAGGACATGAACCTCCATCAGCTTACAAATATCTTCTTCAAGGGGCGCCTGGGTGGCTTAGTCAGTTAAACATCTGACTTCAGCTCAGGTCACAATCTCACAGTCCGTGAGTTCGAGCCCTGCGTCAGGCTCTGGGCTGATGACTCAGAGCCTGGAGCCTGCTTCCGATTCTGTGTCTCCCTCTCTCTCTGCCCCTCCCTCATTCATGCTCTGTCTCTCCCTGTCCCAAAAATAAACGTAAAAAAAAAATCTTCTTAAATTACAAGAAAAAGGCAATCTTACCAATAACCTAATCTCCAGAAATTTATAGACTCAGTTTCCTGGAGCCCCAACATCACCCTCCTCTCCATAGTGATGTGAGAAACAAAGACAAGAAGGAAATGGTAGATAAAGATAAATTTCCTTATAACCTGCAGCCCATTGACAAATACTTGAGGCAGGCAGAGTGTAACATTTCTCCAGGAACTCCCTACTGTCTTAATGTTAATGCCTTACTAGAGGAAAACAAACAAAACAAACAGGCAAACAAACAAAACATTCTTAGTTTGACAATAGCTGGCCTTCCAGTATCTTAGGAGTCCTCTTTAGCATATGATAGTCCTTTTGGGAATTTCCCCTTGCTTCCTGAGTATATAATCAGTCACTCCTCACCACCCTAGTGCAGCTCTTTCTCCCCACAGGTTCTGTTTCAATGCTTTAATAAAATCACCTTTTGCACCAAAGACATCTCAAGAATTCTTTCTTGGCCATGAGCTCCAGACCCTACCACCACTCCCAAACTGCATCAATGACACCCTTCAGATGTATATCAGTGGGCCATATATATGCTTGGAGGATGGTTGCTAACATATATTTGGGGGTAGAGATAAAGGAAGTTTCCAAAGGATTTTTATATAAGAAGATATAGGATCCTGAAGTCAGGGATAATGTTAAGCTAAGATTGTCTTTTGCTCTTAACAAAGTATTAACATTGAGCCAGTTGAGTTTCTAGAGGAATGTTACTGTTTGTTTGAAGGACTTGTCAATGGGCTGTAAGTTGTAAGGAAATTTAATTTTTTCATTTGCCTTTGTTTCCCACATCAAAATGACATTTTAGAATATGGCAAAAGTCAAAAATAAAATGTATGCATTGCTAATCCCTAAATTCTGAGCCCATTTTAATAAGAAATACCTAAGAGACATTTTAAACAAACCCAATTAATATAGAGGGTTTAAATAATACATACACACTGGATATGTTTCTGTAGAACACAGTTGTCCTGTTATTAATATTGTGCTATTTTTTTTAAGTAATCTCTACACCCAAGGTGGGGCTGGAACTTACAACCCTGAGATCAAGAGTTGTATGCTCTACCCACTGAGCCAGCAGGAGCCCCTATATTGTGCTATTTGTTAAAATTAGAAATGTGGCCATATGTACAAAGTACATTTTAAAAGAGTGAATCTGTTGCCTCCTGCATCATTCAATTTCAAAAAAGTCCCTACATACAATTAGCTTGGAAACCTTACATTCAGGGTCTAAATACTGCTGTGGTATTTAGGTGGAGATATTTTCTGTACCAGCAAACAAGGCACAGGCAGCAACTTGTATCCCCTGACAGATGAGGTGCTCGTTCCTTCCCCACCTCCCTGTCCCTCACCACACCCCCTTCCCCAGCGCCCATACCCTCAGGTAGCAGACACCGCGGGCAGGGAAGTTGCCTGGCCCAGAGTGAAGAGACGCGGGAGGAGAGAGGGCCAAGTGTCCGGTACCCACACGCTGAGCCCCCAGTTACTTCGGCATGCTGGCGGGAAGAGGTGAATGGGTGACTTGCTGGGTCTAGGAGGAACCCCTCTGCCTGCTTCACCAGGTCGGGATATCTGCGAGCTGAGGCCCCAGCCCACAGCCCCTCGCTGGGCAGGTAAAAATGGGCTGGGGGCCAGCGAGGACTGCGCAAGTTCAGGCTGGCGGAGGGCGGGCGCCCTGGCAGCACAAAAGGGCTGGGAGAGAGGCTGACTGCTAAGTGGGAGGCGGCGGCGAGGATTCTCCTCTGCCGAGCCCGGAGGCGCTAGGAGTACAGGCCTCACCCCATCTGCACTTCGCAGACCGAGTAGCGCAGACCGAGTAGCGCAGACCGAGCGCCCGCGGGGAATTGACTGCCTTGGCGACCTTGCGCAGCACCTGGGCACTCACGGAACGTGGCGCTCTGTCGCCTCCTGGCCCTGCAGGCCGGATGCCCTCTATTCCAGGGCAGTGAGCTTACAGACCATGGCCAGGCAGGTCCCGGCGCTAGGAGGTGTAGGGACCCTTGCTTGGTGGGTGTGCAGGCCGGGAGCTGGGCTAGATGAGGAGGAGGTGCAGAAAGCTGCCTGGTGACAAATTCTCTCCCTTGGGTCTCATTGTCCTACCCCCACCCTCTCTGGTGAGCTAAGCGCCCAGGGCTCTGGGGAACCACAACCTTCTCCTGTCCTCAGTGTGGGTGGTGTGTACCGGTCCCCTCTCTTCACAGTGCACATCCAGCAACCACCAGAAACCCCCTGCCTTGGTCCTGGACTGGAGGACTGGAACTATTATATTCTTATAGTCCCTAAGACATGGAAAGGGGGACCTGGATATGGTGCCTAATTTTGCTACCAAATACTAGAATATCTTTGGTTCAGCTGTTTAATTTAGCAAGGAGGATTGTTAATGTCTGCTTCACCAGGTTGAAATAAAATGGTGTCCTCCACTGCCCCCTGCCCCCCAACTTTAGAAATACTTTCCACAGATGCCTGGCTTGCTTAGTTCCTAGAACAGGTGAGTCTTGATCTTGGGGTAGTAAGTTCAAGCCCCACATTAGGTTTAGAGTTTCCTTAAAAACACACAGTTCCACACAGTCAAGGAAGAGAAGAAAAAAGAGAGATCGTATCCTAGGCCATAGAAGGAATTTGCCCAGTCAGTAGGACCAGCCAGGTTTCTAGAATCCCATCTGGTACTTTTTACCTGTATACCTGACATGTTCACAGTCATCTTTTCCATCTGTACTCACTTGTATGTATTTACATTTAACTTCATATGACAACCAGATCCAGTATGTATATAAATTAACTTCTGACACAATGTAAACTTCAATTTTGGAGGAGAGGTCACTTGCTGATTTTTCTAGACTTTCTCATTAGTGTATCCGTGGTGCCCATCAGTGTGGACACACACAGATCTTTACCTCATGAGAATAATTCATGCTATCCAAAAAAGACATTTCAAAATGAATCCAATTAAGATGGAAACAAAAATCAATGAAAATGTTTTGACTGGAATATCATTTTGAAAAATAGAACCACAGATTATGAAAGTAAATGAATCTTATCTTAGATTTTATAATATTCATATTATAATGAAAATTCCATGCTAGGTTTTTTTGCATTTTAAAGTTTTATTTATTTATTTATTTATTTGTTTAATTTAGTGTCAAGTTAGCTAACATACAGTGTATACAGTGTGCTCTTGGCTTAGAGAGCAGATTCCCATGATTCAAACCTTACATACAATACCCAGTGCTCATAGCAACAAGTGCCCTCCTCAATGCCCATCACCCATTTTCCCTTCTCCCCCTCCCCCATCAACCATCAGTTTGTTCTCTGTTTTTGAGAGTCTCTTACGGTTTGCCTCCCTCCCTGAAACTACTTTTTCCCCTTCCCTACCCATGGTCTTCTATTAAGTTTCTTAAATTCCACATATGAGTGAAAACATATGACATCTGTCTTTCTCTGACTGACTTATTTCACTTAGCATAATACCCTCCAGTTCTAACCACAGTCTTGCAAATGACAAGATTTCATTCTTAATGCCAAGTAGTATTCCATCCTATATGTAAACCACATCTTCTTTGTCCATTCATCAGTTGATGGATATTTAGACTCTTTCCATAATTTGGCTACTATTGAAAGCACTGTTATAAACATTGGGGTACATGTGTCCTGTGAATCAGCACTCCTGTGTACTTTTGATAAATTCCTAGTAGTGCTATTTCCAGCTAATCAGGTAATTCCATTTTTAATTTTTTGAAGAACCTCCACTCTGTTTTCCAGAGCGGCTACACCAGTTTGCATTCCCAGCAACAGTGCATGAGGGTTCCCATTTCTCCAAATCCTCACCAACATCTGTTGCTTCCTGAGTTAATTTCAGCACTCTTACAATTGTGAGGTGGTATCTCAGTGTGGTTTTGATTTGTTTTTGCCTGATGAGGAGTGATGTTGAGCATCTTTTCATGTGTCTCTTGGCCATCTGGATGTCTTCTTTGGAAAACTATTCATGTTTTCTGCCCATATTTTCACTAGCTTATTTGTTTTTCAGGTGCTGAGTTTGGTAAGTTCTTTATAGATTTTGGATATAACCCTTTATCAGATGTCATTTGCAGATATCTTTTCCCATTCTGTTGGTTGCCTTTTAGTTCTGTTGGTTGTTTTCTTTGCAGTGCAGAAGCTTTTTATCTTGATGAAGTCCCAATAGTTCATTTTTGCTTTTAATTCCCTTGCCCTCGGAGATGTGTTGAGCAAGACATTGCTGCAGCTGAGGTCAAAGAGGCTTTTTTCCTGCTTTCTTCTCTAGGGTTTTGATGGTTTCCTGTCTCACATTTAGAATTTTGAATTTATTTTTGTGTATGGGGTAAGAAAGTGGTCTAGTTTCTTTCTTCTGCATGTCACTGTTCTCCCAGTATGATTTGCTAAGGAGACTGCTTTTTTTCCATTGGATACTCTTTCCTGCTTTGTCAAAGATTAGTTGGTCATAAGTTTGTGGGTCGTGTTCTGGGTTCTCTGTTCTATTTCACTGGTGTATGTGTCTGTTTTTGTGCCAATACCATAGTGTCTTGGTGATTAAAAATTTGCAGAAGCAGCTAAAGTCCAGGATTGTGATGCCTCCCGCTTAGATTTCCTTTTTCAACATTACTTTCGTTATTTGGGGTCTTTTGTGGTTCCATACAAATTTTAGGATTGTTTGTTCTAGCTCTGAGACAAATTTTAATTGGGATTGCATTGAATATGTAGATTGTTTTGGGTGGTATTGGCATTTTAACAATATGTGTTCTTCCAATTGATGAGCATAAAATGTTTTGCCATTTCTTTGTGTCTTCTTCAATTTCTTTTATAAGTTTCCTATAGATTTCAGCATACAGATGTTTTACATCTTTGGTTAGGCTTATTCCTAGGTATTTTATGGTTCCTGGTGCAGTTGTAAATGGGATCGATTTCTTGATTTCTCATTCTGTTGCTTCATTATTGGTATGTAGAAATGTAACCAATTTCTGTACACTGATTTTTGTATCCTGCGTCTTTGCTGAATTCATGTATAAATTCTAGCAGGTTTTTGGTGAAGCATTTCAGGTTTCCCATGTAGAGTAATCATGTCATCTGTGAAAAGAGAAAGTTTGACTTCTTCTTTGCCAATTTGGATGCATTTCATTTGATTTTGTTGTCTGCTGATGCTAAAGACTTCCAACACTATGTTAAACAACAGTGGTGAAAGTGGACATCCTGCTGTGTTCCTGATCTCAGGCTGAAAACTGTTTTCCCCATTGAGGATGATATTTGCTGTGGGCTTTTCATATATGGCTTTTATGATGTTTAGGTGTGTTCCTTCTATCCCGACTTTTTTGAGGGTTTTTTTATTAAGAATGGATGCTGTATTTTGTCAAATGCTTTTTCTGCATCCATTGACAGGATCTTATGGTTCTTATCCTTTCTTTTATTAATGTGACATATCACATTGATTGATTTGTGAATATTGAACCAGCCCTGCAGCCCAGGATGAATCCCACTTTATCATGGTGAATAATTCTTTTTATATGCTGTTGAATTCGATTTGCTAGTATCTTGTTGAGAATTTTTGCATCCATATTCATCAGGGATTTTGGCCTGTAATTTTCCTTTATAGTGGGGTCTCTGTCTGGTTTGGGAATAATGGTAATGCTGGCTTCATAGAATGAGTCCAGAAGTTTTCCTTCTGTTTCTATTTTTTGAAACTGCTTGAGAAGGATAGGTATTAACTCTGCTTTAAATGTCCTTTAGAAGTCCCCAGGAAAGCCATCTGGCCCAGTATTCTTATTTGTTGGGAGAGTTTTGATAACTGATTCAATTCCTTTGCTGGTTACGATTCTGTTCAAATTTTCTATTTCTTCCCGTTTGAATTTTGGTACTGTGGGGGTGTCTAGGAATTTCTCCATTTCTTGTAGATTGTCCAGGTTGTTGGCATATAATTTTTCATAGTATTCTCTAATGATTGTATTTCTGTGGTGTTGGTTGTGATCTCTCCTTTTTCATTCATGATTTTGTCTACTTGGTTTCTCTCTTCTATTTCAGAAGTCTGGCTCAGAGATTATCAATTTTGTTTATTTTTTTCAAAAAACAAGCTCTTACATTCATTGACTAGTCTACCATTTTTTTATTCTATATTATTTGTTTCTGCTCTAATCCTTATTATGTCTCTTTTTCCTCTAGCTTTGGGGTTTCTTTGCTATTTTACTTCTAGTTCCTTTAGGTGTGCATTTAGGTTTTGTATTTGGGAGTTTTCTTGTTTCTTGAGATAAGCCTGGATTGCAATGTATTTTCCTTTTATGACTGCCTGTGCTGCATCCCAAAGGGTTTGGACTGTCATATTTTCACTTTCATTTGCTTCCATATATGTTTTAATATCTTATTCAATTGCCTGATGGACCCATTCATTCTTTAGTAAGATGTTCTTTAACCTCCATACATTTGGAGGCTTTCCAAATTTTTTTTGAATGGTTGATTTCAAGTTTCACAGCATTGTGATCTGAAAATGTGCATGGTATGATCTCAATCCTTTTATATTTATTGAGGGCTCTTTGTGACCAAGTATGTGATTTGTCTTGGAGAATGTTCCATGTGTACTTGAGAAGAATGTGTATTCTGCTGCTTTAGGATGAAAAGTTCTGATTCTTTTTGTCAAGTCCATCTGGTCCAGTGTATCATTCAAGGCCATTGTTTCTTTATTGATTTTCTGCCTAGATGATCTGCCCATTGCTGTAAGGAGAGTATTAAAGTCCCCTGCAATTACTGTATTATTATCAATAAGATTGCTTATGTTTGTGGTTAATTGATTTATTTATATGGGTGTCCAAGATGGGAGCATACACATTTCAATTGTTAACTTTCTTGATGGATAGATCCTGTAATTATGATATATTGCCCTTCTTCATGTCTTGTTACAGACTTTTGTTTAAAATCTCATTTGTCTGATATAAGAATGGCTACTCCAGCTTTCTTTTGACATCCAGTGGCATGATAGATGTTTCTTCCTCCCCTCACTTTCAATCTGCAGGTGTCCTCAGGTCTAAAATGAGTTTCTGGTAGACAGCATATAGATGGATCTTGTTTTTTTATTTTTTTTTAACATTTATTTATTTTTGAGACAGAGAGAAATGAACGGGGCATGAACGGGGGAGGGTCATGGAGAGTGGGAAACACAGAATCTGAAACAGGATCCATGCTGTCAGCACAGAGCCCAACGCGGGGCTCGAACTCATGGACCATGAGATTATGACCTGAGCCAAAGTTGGATGCTTAACTGACTGAGCCACCCAGGTGCTGCACAGATGGATCTTGTTTTTTCATCTATTCTGGTACACTATGTCTTTTGACTGGATCATTTAGTCCGTTTGCATTGAGAGTTATTAAAATATATGGATTTAGTGTTTTTGCATTATCTGTAGATATCATGCTTGTGGTTATGTCTCTGGTCCTTTGTAGTCTTTGAAGCATTCCACTCACAGAGCCTTCCTTAAGATCTCTTGTAGGGCTGGTTTAGTGGTTATGAACTCCTTTAGTTTTTGTTTGTCTGGGAAAGCCATTTTTCTCTCCTTGTATTCTGAATGACAGCCTTTCTGGGTAAAGGGTGTCCAGCATATCCAAAATATGCATATTGGCTGCATATTTTTCCTATTCAGCACATTGGAGGAGTCCTTGCCAGGAATGAAGGAACCAAGTCCTTGCTGCAGATTACTCATCAAGAGTCCTCAGAACCGCATAGCTACAGCTCAATCACTGCTGCCTCCCTCAACTGATGGGAAACGTGGCAGGGATAGGCCAAACCAGAAATCCCTGCATCCTTAAGAAAAAAGTCAGGCTTCCTGCTGACAGGCCCCCTTTGGCTTAATCCCACAGGCATTTCTTATTCTAGATATGACCTGGTTGATAGGAGGCTGCGTTGGGTACTTCATTCTCAACTTTCTCCAAATCTCATGTGTGGTGAAGAACTCTGGCAGTGTGTGTCTCCATTGCTACTCCTGAACTCTTCTGATGAAAAAGGGTTTGCATGGACACTATTCCCAGACAGTGTTCCAGAGGAACATCCTCTTGTTTCAGCTTGGGGGGTTGGGTGGTGTGCCTGTGATGGTGATAAATATTTTGCATTGGGCCATTCTCAATTTAGTTTCAGAATGATATAGCCCTCCCCATACCCAGGTTGTGTGAAGGTGCCCAGGGAGAATGGTCATGGGTAGGCTAAGCCTGAAGTTGGGGGTGGATCTTGCCTCTTGTGTGGGTCAAAGGGGAGGGAAAGTCAGGATCTCTTTCCTTGGTTTCCCCGTGCCCATTTGAATGCTCATCTTTGACTCACCCTGGAGTCATTCCTCTCCAATTGCTGCTTTCCTAACTTGTTCTCAGTTCCCACATGGAGACCCTGTGTCTGTTCCTTATAGCAACCAAGATACCTGACTTGGGGGTGACTTGCCAAGCGTTTCCAGACCTGATTAATGGCTCTCACAGTCTGATGTCTCATAGGACATCTCTTCCTCCTGTCCCTGAGCCTTTGGCGGTTGGTGGGTTATACTATCATAGGAATTGGTAGCCACCTGGACCCCCATTCCCAAAGGATGTAGCCACCCTCAATCAAAAGAACAGTCTTGCAATTGCAACATGCTTCACGACCTGATCAGCACACAAAAGGCCTTTGAATAAATAGTGCACCAAGACCTCATTCCCACCTCTTTATCGTCGCATGGAAGCACATTCTTCATATCTCAGAGCCATGGTAACCCTCTCGATGGATATGATAGGCAGAAACGTACTAGAAGCCAATGTTTCTCTTCATTTCTTAAGGTAGAATGTGGGCCTCCTGCTCACAGGGCTCCAATGGGTATACTTTGCAGAATTTCTGGAGCCAAAGCCCACAAAAGATGCTTGTGATTCCTGAGCAAGCCAGCTTGAGAATACGTTGTGCCAGAGTCCTCCTAAGCATGAAGAACTCTGGCCCTCATTTTTTCCAGTTTCATGACATTGCTTTATCATCCGTCAAAGTTCGTCTTGGGGTCCATGCAAATTTAGTCTTTTGGAGTACTATCTCCAGATTGTAAATGTCCCCTGGGGACCAACCCTTGTGACTGTGGGACTGGTGGAGCTAATGTGGCCTTGGCCTTTTGGTTTCAGGTCTACATGGACATCCAAAGACCTAGAGCATCGGAAGGGGTCCAGCCAAGAGCTGTGTCGGGAGGCTGGGCCAGATGTATTAGCGGGGAGCTGTCCCCCTTGCTAGGGCCTAGTGGAAATGAAGATAAACATCTTCATTCCACACTGATCACATTCCCACTGGATGGAAATATTGAATGCCTTTTGGTCATGGCTGTAGCCATATCCTCTCCCTTCCTGTGTTTCTGACTGCCTTTTCATTCACCCTTAGGTGTCTTGGAGCTGGTACTCATTCAGCAGGCACCCTTGGATGAGCGTCGGGTTCCCACTCGGTTCTGTGCTCAGTGATAGCCATCAGCATTTGATAGATATCCCAAAGGAGAATGGGCCTTCATACCCTGACCTTGGTGCTTGGCTGTTTGCAGCAAGGGGTGGGGGAGTGGAGCCAGCTCGCCTCTCTGCTCTGACTGATTGATGTGCCTTCCTTCTGAATAGCAGACAGTTCACACAGGAGCCCAGGGTTTTGGAAGGTGGTCCGCCCAGAAAGAGCCTCTTACAGTAAAAGGGCCCCATTGCCCGTCTCCACACTTTGAAGCCACAGCTGGGTGAACCTCCCAGCTATACCACTGTCACTGCTCACTCCATTCAATGTTACAGAAAGCAACAAAGCCAACCAAGACCCACGGTGCCCTAAGTCCTTCTGAAGGAAGAAGAAGGCAGGCCTGGTGCTGACACGGCTCCCAGATGGAGACACTAGATGGCGCTGTTGCATATGCTCTCTGGTGTTTCTTCTTTAGCCAAGTTGACAGGAGCTGGTGCAGGGCACTGCCTTCTCCATAGAATTCCCTTTCAAAGTTCTGAAGTGCTCTGGCCTTCCTCATCCACCTTGACGCATCATTCCTCTCTTGTAGAGACAAGGTTTTTCCTGCAATAAGTTGAGAATCAGCTTCTCAAGAGTCCTATCTTCTGCCTTCCACCTGACAGTCCAGGCCACTCCCTGTAACTGTAGAAGAGTTTTGTCACAGGGCCACTTCATTAAATCACTGGGTTTCAGAAATATGCGTCCATTTCGAGACCCAGGGCATTTGAAGGGAGCCAGCAGAGGAAGTTTGGTATGTATGCTGGCCGGAGTCTTGGGCAGGGAGCTGGCCTCCTTCTGGGCTGAGGGCAAATGAAGCTAAAAATCTTCTTTCAAAGTGGATCCCTGTTCCCACTTGAAATGGTGAGTTTGGCCCACCTGGAGCAAACTTCCTTCCCCTTGCTATGTTTTTGAGAATGTATTTTTTTTCTCTATTAGGTGCCATGGAGCCATCACTCCCTCAGGTGGCAAACCTGGCTAGGCTGCAATCTCCCACTCTGTTCCTGTGCTCAGTGAGAGCTATCGGACTCTGCCCTAGCAAAGGAAATAAGGCCTTGAGTCCGTTTGTGCCTGGTGCTTGGCTTGATGTGCCGTGGATGGTGAAGCGGAGCCAGCTTGCCTCACTGATCTGCATGACTGAGGTGGCTTCATTCTGGGAAGCAGTTTGCATATGGACAGTATGAGTGAGGAGGGGGTCAGCATTGGAGGAGCCCTTGCCAGGAAGGAGGGAACCAAGTCCTTGTTGCAGATTCCTGAGCAAGAGCCCTCAGAACCCCATAGCTACAGCTCAAACGTTGCTGCCTCCCTTGACTGATGGGAAAAGTGGCGGGGATAGACCAAGTCAGAAATCATTGGCTCCTTAAGAAAGAAGGAAGGCTTCCTGGTGACAAGGCTTCCAGGTGTAATCCTTCAGAGTTCTCCCTTAGCCTAAGCCCACATGCCTTTCTTATTCTAGATACTACCTGGTTGATAGGAGACTGTGCTGGATACTTCATTCTCTAGTTTCTCTGAATCATGTGTGATGAAGAATTCTGGCAATGTGTTTCTCCATTGCTGCCCCTGAGCCCTTTTGGTGAAAGAAAGTTTGAATGGAAACTATTCTGAGACAATGTCTCAGAGTAATATCTTTTTCCTTCAGCTTGGGGGTTTGGTGGCGTTTTAGTGATGGTGATAGAGGTGTTGCATTGGGCAAGTCTCAATATTTTTCGAGAATGATGTGGCCCTCTCCAAACCCAGGACATATGCAGATGCCCAGGGAGAATGCCTCGTGGGTAGGCTAAGGCAGAGGTTGGAGGTAGATCCTGCCTCCTGTGTGGGACAAGGGGAAGGCAAGGTCATGGTGCATTTCCTCGGTTTCCCCTATGCCTATTTTGAATGCACAGCTTTGACTCACCTTATTGTCATTCCTCTGCCATTGCAGCTTTCCTAAGTTGGTCTCAGTCCACAGAGACCCTGCATCTGTCCCCTACACCAACCAAGGTGCCTGGAGTGGAGGTGAGTTTCCAAGCCTTTCCTGAGGCAATGTGGGACCCTCAGGGTCTGATATCTCAGAGGACACCAAGCCCCCCTGTCCCTGAGTCCTCACTGCTGAACAGGCCACAGTATCGAGGGAATGGGTAGTCACATGGCCCCTGCCCCTAATGGATGGAGCTACCCTCATTTGCATGAACAGTCTGTGCACATGCAGCATGCTCCATGACCTGATCAGCACACAAAAGGCCTTTTGAATATACACTGCACCAAGCCCTCACTCCCACCTCTTGATCATCACATGGAAGAAATTTCTTCACATCTCAGAATCTCTGTTGCCCCTCTCGATGGATAAGATGTGCAAAATCACACCTGAAGACAAATTTTTTTGTCTACTTCTTAAGGAAGAATGTGAGCCTCTTCCTCACAGGGCTCCAACAAGCATCCTTTGGAGCACTCTTGTAGCCAAAGCCCACGAAAGGTCCCAGTGAATCTTGAGCAAGTCTGCTTATGAATACACTGTGCTAGGTTCTTCTAAACATGAAGAACTCTGGCTCTCGTTGTATCCAGTTTCATGACATTGCTTTATCGTCCATTCTAGTTCATCTTGTCCATACGAATTCAGTCTTTGAGAGTACTATCTCCAGCCTGCAGATGCCCAAAGGGGAAGGCCCTCATGAGTGTGGGATAGGTGGAGACAAAGGAGCCCAGCCTTTTTGGTTTCAGAACTGCATGGTTATCCAGAGCCCTAGGGCATCATAAGGGGTCCAGCTGAAAGCTGTTTTGGGGGAGGCTGGGCCAGATGTATTAGCCGGGAGCTGGCTTCCTTGCTGGGCCTAGTGGAAATGAAGATAAACATCTTCATTCCACACTGATTGCATCCCCATGGGATGGAATTATTGAATACCCTTTGGTCCTGGCTGAAGCCATTCCCCTGTTTCTGACTGCCTCTTCATTCACCCTTAGGAGCCATGGAGCTGGCACTCAGCAGGCATCCAGCAATGGGCGTCGGTTTCCAACTGGGTCCCCTGATCAGTAACAGCCATGAGCATCAGATATTCCGAAGGAGAATCGGCCTCCTGTTCCTGATCTTTGTGCTTGGCTGTTGGAAGCAAGGGGTGGGGTGGGGTGGGGTGGGGAAAGGAGACAGCTTGCCTAGTTGTTCTACCTGATTGAGGTGTTTTCCTTCTTACAATAGACAGTTCACAGTGGAGCAGTAAGCTCCAGAAAGCTGGTCAGCCCAGAACAGCCCTAGACACGAAGAGGGCACCAATGCCCCTCTACATACTTTAGAGCCATAGTCAGGAAAGCTACCAACTAGAGCACTGTCACTGCCTACTCCATTTCATGATGGGAAAAGCAAGAAAAGCAGACCAAGTCCCAGGGCTCTCTAGGTCTTTGTGAAGGAAGAAGGCAGGCCTGTAGCTGACAGGGCTCCCAGATTGAGACACTAGAGGGTGCTTTTGCCTAATCCTTCTGGTGTTTCTTCTTCTTCTGAGGGTCAGATTGCCAGGAGCTGGTGCTGGGCACTTCCTTCTCCATAGATTTTCCCATCCAAGTTCTTCAGGGCTCCGACCCTCCTTATCCACCTTGTCACATCTGTGTTCTCCTGTAGAAACAATTTTCTTCCCACAGTCCTCACAGTCAGTGTCTCAAGAGTCCAATCCTTTGCCTTCCACCTGGAAGTCTGGTTCAGTCCTTGTGATGGGGAAGAGGTTTTGACACAGGGCTCCATCTTCGATAATTCACTGGGTTTCAAAATTATGGTCATTCAGATGCCCAGGGCACTTGAAGTGGACGTGAAGAGAATGTTTGGTGTGTAGGCTGGGCCAGAGATTTGGGCAGGGAGCTGCCTTCCTTCTGGGCCAAAGTCAAGTGAAGCAAGACATCTTCTTTCCAAGGGGATCCCCACTCCCAGTGGAACTGTAGAGCTTTGGCCTACATGGCGCCCATTTCCTTCCCCTTGCTGTATTTCTGGCAATTTATTGTTTTCTCTCTTAGGAGCCACGGAGCCATCAATCACTCAAATGGCATCCCTGGGTACCTGCAAACTCTCACTCAGCTCCTGTGCTCAGTGAGAGCTATCAGGCTCTGCTGTACCAAAGGAAAGAAGGCCTTGAGCCCCTGGCTGCTTGGTGCTTGGACTTCTGTGCTATGGAGGGTGAAGGGGAGCCAGCTTGCTTCTCTGACCTGGATGATTGAGTTGCCTTCATTCTGAGAAGCAGATAGTTTGCACATGGGCAGTATGAATCGACAGGGGGTCAGCAGTGGAAGAGCTCTTGCAAGAATTAGTGACATCTTTCTTGCAGATTCCTGAGAAAGAGCCCTCAGAAGATGATAGCTACAGCTCAAGCTCCGCTGCCTCCCTCAACTGATGGGAAAAGTGACTGGGTAGGAGCAAGCCAGAAATGCCTGGCTCCTGATGAAAGAATGTAGGTATTTGCTGACAGGGCTCCCTGGTGTAGTCCCTCAGAGGGCTCCTTTGGCCCAAGCCCATAGGCCTTTCTTATTCTGTATACAACTTGGTTGATCAGAGACTGTGCTGGGTACTTCATTCTCAATTTTCTCCAAGTCTCATGTGTGATGAAGAACTCTGGCAATGTGTGTCTCCATTACCAACCCTTAGCCCTTTTGATATAAGATTGTTTTGTATGGAAACTATTCTGATATAGTGTCTCAAAGTCATATTATCTTTCAGTTTGGGGGTTTTGTGGTGTTTTTATGATGCTGCTAGAGATGTTGCACTGGGCCCCTCCCAAATTGGTTTCAGAATGATGTGGCCCACCCCAAACCCAGGGTGTGTGCAGGTGCCCAGGGTGAATGCTTGTGGGGAGGCTAAGGCAGAGGTTGGAGGTGGATCCTACCTCCTGTGTGGACAAGGGGAAAGGAAGGGCCAAGTCTCCTTCCCTGGTTTCCCCCATGCCCATTTGTGTCTGTCCTGTACACCACACAAGTTCCCCAGTGCGGAGGTGAGTTCCAAGCCTTGCCTGAGCCGAAGAAGGGCTCGCAGTGTCTGACATGCCAGAGGAAAGCTAGGCCCCTGTCCCTGAGTTCTTGGTTCTGGACAGGCTACAGCATCGTGGGAATGGGTAGCTACATGGACCCCAACCCTAATGGATGGAGCTACTCTCATGCGGAAGAACAGTCTGTGAACGTGTAGCACATTCCAACACATGATCGGTGCACAAAATGCCTTTTGAATAAATAGTGCACTGAGGTCTCATTCCCACCTCTTGATCATCACATGGAGCAAATTCCTCATATCTCAGAGCCACTGCCACCCCTTTCAATGGATACAATGGGCAGAAGCACACCAGAAGCCAACGTTCCCCCCTATTTCTTGAGGGAGAATGTGGGACTCTTGTTCATAGGGCTCCAATGGGCATCCTTTTGAGCACTGTTGTAACCAGAGTCCCCAAAAGGTTCTTGTGATTCCTGAGAAAGCCTGCTTGCAAATACATTGTGCTAGTCAGGTTTCCTAAACATGAAGAACTCTGGCCCTCTGTGTGTCCAGTTTCATGACACTGCTTTATTATCCATCAAGGTTCAGCTTGGGGTCCATACAAAATCAATTTTTCAGAGTACATCTCTGAGTTGTAGATGTCCAATGGGGAGTAGCCCTTGTGACTGTGGGATAGGTGGACCCAATGGGGCTCTGGCATTTCATTTCAGAACTACATGGACATCCAGAGTCCTAGGGCATTGGAAGGAGTCCAGATGAGAGATGAGTGTGTGAAGGAGTGGCCAGACATTTTAGCGACGAGCTGGCCTCCTTGCTGGGCCTAGGGGAAATGAAGTAAGCAATCTATATTCCACATTGATCAAATCCCATGGGATGGAAATATTGAACGCCCTTTGGTCCTGACTCTAGCCACTCCATTTCTGACTGTCTCTTCTTTCACCCTTAGGAGCCATGGATCTGGTACTCAGTCATCTGGCACCCAAGTATGGACTTCTGGTTCCCACTGGGTCCCGTGCTCAGTAACAGACATGAGCATTGGATATCCCAAAGAGAATAGCCCTCCTATTTTCCTGACCTTGGTGCTTGGCTGTTTGTAGCCAGGGGTGTGGGAGAGTGGAGCCAGATCGCCTCCTTGGTCTGCCTGATTGAGGTGTTTCCTTCTGAAAAGCAGACAGTTCACACAGGAGCAGTAGGCTCCAGAAGCTCATCAGCACAGAAAGAGCCCTTTACAAACGAAGGCACCAATGCCACACTCCACACTTTGGGGGCACTGATGGGGGAACCTCCTGGCTATGGCACTGTCACTGCCTACTCCATTCTATGATGGGAAAAGCAAGAAAAGCAGACCAAGTCCCAGGGAACTCTAGGTCCTTCTGTAGAGGAAGGCAGGACAGTAGCTGACAGGGCTCTCAGACGGTGACACTAGAGGGCGCCTTTACCTAAGCCCTTTGGTGTTTCTTCTTCTCTGGGCCAGATTGCCAGGAGCTGGTCCTGGGCACTCCCTTCTCCATAGAATTCCCAAAGTCTGGAGAACTCCGGCTATCCTTATCCACCTCAACACATCTTTGCTCTCTTGTAGAAACAATGTTCTTTCCTTGATCCATTCAGAGTCAGTGTCTCAAGAGTACTATCCTCTGCCACCCCCCCCCCCCGGGAGGCTACTCCAGTCCTGTGACTGTGGGAAAGACATTGCCACAGGGCTCCACCTTCATTAATTCACTGGGTTTCGGAAATAAGCAGCCATTCAGAGGCCCAGGGCATTTGAGACAGACCAGCAGAGGATGTTTTGTGCAGATGTTTGGCCAGAGAGTTGGGCAGGTAGCTGGCCTCCTTCTGGGCCAAGGGCAAATGAAGCAAGACATCTTTCCATGTGCATCCCCATTCAAACTGGAAATGTCGAGCTTTGGCTCAAATGGTGCCCACTTCCTTACCCTTGCTGTATTTCTGATTATTTTTTTCTCTCTTAGGAGCCTTAGAACCATCACACAGCTGGCATCCCTGCATAGGTCGCAAACTCCCACTTTGCTCCAGTGCTCAGTGAGGGGAATCATGCGGCTCTGTTATACAAAAGGAAAGGAGGCCTTTAGTCCCTGTGTTCTTGGTGCTTGGCCTGCTGTGCTATGGAGGGTGAAGGGGAGACAGCTGGCCTCACTGACCTGGATGATTGAGTTGCTTTCATTCTGAGAAGCAGACACTTTGCACATGGCCATATGAATGAGCAGGGGGGCCAGCATTGACAGAGCCCTTGCCAGGAATTAGGGAACCAAGCCCTTGTTGCAGATTCCTGAGCAAGAGCATTCAGAGCCCAATAGCTACAACTCAAGCACTGCTGCCTCCATCAACTGATGGCAAGAGTGGCAGGCATAGACCAAGCCAGAAATTCCTGACTCCTTAAGAAAGAAAGCAGGCTTCTTGCTGACAGGGCTCCCAGGTGTAATCCTTCAGAGGGCTCTCTTGACCTAAGCACGCAGGACTTTCTTATTCTGGATATGACCTGGGTGATAGGAGGCTGCACTGGGTACTTCATTCTCAGCTTTCTACAAATCCTGTGTGATGAAGAACTCTGGTAGTTTGGGTCTCCATTGCCACATCTTAGTCATTTTGATGAGAGATGATTTTCATGGAAACTATTCTGAGACAGGGTCTCAGAGTAATATTGTCTTCTTTCAGCTTGGGGGCTTGATGGTGCATTTTTGCTGGTGATAGAGGTGTTGCTTTGGTCCCTTCTGAATTTGGCTGCAGATTGATGTGGCCCTCCCCAAACCTAGGGTTTGTGCAAGTACACAGGAAGAATGCTTGTGGGTAGGCTAAGCCAGAGGTTGGGGGTGGATACTGCCTCCTGTGTGGGACATGGGGGAGCGAAGTTGGTGGTCTCCTTCTTCAGTGTCCCCCATCCAGTCTGAATACACAGCCTTGACTCACCTTGTTGCCATTCCTCTCCCATTTCTGCTTTCCCAACTTAATCTCAGTTCACACATGGAGACCCTGTATCTGTCCCCTTTGACAACCAAGGTCCCTGGTGTGTAGGTGAGTTTCCACAGCTTTCCTGATGCAATGCAGTGCTCCCAGAGTTTTATATCCCAGAGGACAGCTAGCCCACTGCCCCTGAGCCCTTGATGCTGGGCCGGCTACAGTAGCCACATGGACCCTCAACCCTAAATGGATCGAGCTACTCTCATTTGGCGAAACAGTCTTTGCATGTCAGCATGCTCCACGACCTGATCAGTGCACACAAAGCCTTTTGAATATACACTGCACCAAGGCCTCATTCCTGCCTCTTGATTGTCACATGGAAGCACCTTCTTCATAACTCAGAAACTCTATTGCCCCTTTTGATGGATATGATGGGCAGAAGCACACGAGAAGCCAAAGACCTCCTCTGTTTCTTAAGGGAGAAGGTGGACCTTTGGTTCACAGGGGTCCAGGGAGCAACCTTTGGAACACTCCCGTAGCGAATGCCCACAAAAGGTTCTTGTGAGTCCTGAGCAAACCAGCTTCTGAATAACTGTGTCAGTCAGGTTCTTCTAAACATGAAGAACTCTGGCCTTCATGGTTTCCAGTTTCATGACATTGCTTTATCATCCATCAGGGTTCATCTTGGGGCCCATACAAATTCAGTCTTTCAGAGTACTCTCTCCGGCTTGCAGATGTCCAATAGGGACCATCCCTTATGATCGTGGGACAGGTGGAGCCAAAGGAGCCCAGGCCTTTTGGTTTTAGGACTACATGAACATCCAGAGCCCTTGGCAACAGAAAGGGACCGGCCGAGATCTGTTTGTGGGGAGGATGGGTCAGACCTATTAACAGGAGCTGGCCTCACTGCTGGGCCTGGGGGAAATGAAGATAAGCATCTCCATTCAACACTGATTGCGCTTCCATTGGATGGAATTATTGAACGCCCTTTGGTCCTGGCTGAAGCCATCCCTGTGTTTCTGACTGCCTCTTCTTTCAACCTTAGGAGCCATGTAACTGACAGTCAGCAGGCACCCAGGGGGAGACGGTGGCTTCCCACTGGGTCCATTGGTCGGTAACAACTATGAGCTTAGGATATCCCAAAGCAGAATAGCTCACCTACTCTTGAGCTTGGTGTTTGGCTGTTTGTTGCAAAGGCTGGGGGTAGTGGAGCCAGATCGCCTCCTTGGTCTGCCTGATTGAGGTGTTTTCCTTCTGAAAATCAGACAGTTCACATAGGAGCTGTAGGATCCAGAAGCTGGGAAGCACATAAAGCGCCCTCACAGGAAGAGGGCACCAATGACCTTCTTCACACTTTGGGGCCACAGATGGGGGAACCTCCTGGCTACAGCACTTTCACTGCATACTCCATTCTATGATGGGAAAAGCAAGAAAAGCAGACCAAGTCCCAGGGAACTCTAGGTCCTTCTGTAGAGGAAGGCAGGACAGTAGCTGACAGGGCTCTCAGACGGTGACACTAGAGGGCGCCTTTGCCTAAGCCCTCTGGTGTTTCTTCTTCTCTGGGCCAGATTGCCAGGAGCTGGTCCTGGGCACTCCCTTCTCCATAGAATTCCCCACGTAATGTCTGCAGTACATGGCCCTCCTTATCCATCTTGACACATCTTTGCTCTCTTGTAGAAACAAGGTTCTTCTCAGGATCAGTTCAGAGTCAGGGTCTCAAGAGTCTTATCTTCTGCCTTCCACCTGGGATTATGGTCCAGTCCTTGTGACTGGGGGAGAGGTTTTGCCACTGGGCCCATCTTCATTAATTCACTGGGTTTCAAAAGTATGTGGTCATTCAGAGGCCCAGGGCATTTGAAGTGGACCTGCAGAGAATGTTTGGTGTGTAGGCTGGACCAGAGATTTGGGCAGGGAGCTGGCTTCCTTCTGGGCCAAGGGCAAATG
Source organism: Panthera tigris (assembly GCF_018350195.1). Lineage (NCBI taxonomy): Eukaryota > Metazoa > Chordata > Mammalia > Carnivora > Felidae > Panthera > Panthera tigris. The sequence continues at coordinate 107,120,107 of NC_056667.1, read as the reverse complement.
AAGCAAAACTTCTTCTGAAATGTCAATATTTGGCCTGCCTGGCACCCAGTTCCTTCTCCTTGCCGTATTTATAACAATTTATAGTTTTTTCTCTTGTTCTGGCCATGGAGCCTAAATTACTCACTCAGCTGGAACCCCTGAGTTGGCTGAAAACTCTCACTCTGCTCCTGTGCTCAGTGAGAGCTATCAGGCTCTGTTCTACCAAAGAAAAGAAGGTCTTTCGTCCCTAGGTGCTTGATACTTGGCTTGCTGTGCTATGATGGGTTAAGGGGTGCCAGGTTGCCCCACTGATCTGACGATTGACTTGCCTTCATTCTGAGAAGCAGACAGTTTGCACATGGGCAGTATGAATGAGGAGGGAGTCTGCATTGGAAGACCGTTGCCAGGAATTATGGAACCAAGTCCTTGTTGCAGATTTCTGAGCAAGAGCCCTCTGAACCCACTAGATACAGCTCAAGCACTGCTACCTCCCTCAAGTGTGGCAGTAATAGAACAGTCCAGAAATCACTGGCTCCCAAAGAAAGAATGCAGTCTTCTTGCTGACAGGGCTCTCAGGTGTAGTAGTTCCTGGAGCTCCCGTGGCTAAACCCACAGGTGTTTCTTATTCCGGATTCAACTCAGTTGATAGGCCACTGCGCTGGGTACTTCCTTCTCAGTAGTCTCTAAATCTCACGCGTGATGAACAACTCTGGCAGTGTGTGTCTCCACTGCCACCACTTAGCCCTTTCGTTGAAAGAGGTTTTGTGTGGAGACTATTCCAAACAGAGTCTTGGAGTAATGTCCTCTTTTTTCAGTTGGCAGGTTTCATGGTTGCCCTGTGATGGTAACAGAGATATTGCATTTTGACCTTCTCAATTTGGTTTCTGAATGTGATCTTCCCCAATCCTAAGGTGTGTGAAGATGCCCACGAAGAATCCTTGTGGGTAGGCTAAGCCAGAGGTTAGTGGTGGATACTGACTCCTTTGTGGGACAAAAGGAAGGAAAAATAGAGGTCTCCTTCCTCATTTTCCCCCGTGCCCATTTGAATGGATAGCTTTGACTCACCTTGTAGCCATCCCTCTCCCATTGCTGATTTTCTAATTTGGTCTCACTTCACACAGTGGGACCATGTGACTCTCCTGTACACAGCTGAAGTACAAGCATTGTAAGGGAGTTTCCAGTCAGTTCCTGAGCCAGTGGAGGGTTCTGAGTCTCTTATGTCCCAGAAGACAATTTCTCATGTCCCTGACTCTTATTGCTTAGTAGGCTTTTATAGCGATAGTAAAAAATTTCCTCTCTTTGGAAACAAGAGTGTCCCTGGAATTGTTTCAGAGCCCTTATCTCATAATCATATACGTTCCTTTAAAGCTGGGAGTCTGGTGCAATCCTGGCGAGTGTGCAATAGGTTTGGCCACAGGCATCCTGCAGTTGGGTTTCAGAATTTGTGGATATCACCAGGCCTAGAGGGTAGGTGCCGGGTGGAGTGCCCGGTAGGTGCACGGTAGTGCCCGGTAGGTGCCCGGTGGAGAATGCTTGTATCTACCAAGAGGTTGTAGGAATGGAGCTGGCCTCCTGTCTGGATCGAGAGTTGATTAAGAAGGATATCTTTTGTGTTGATGGATGCCAGCGATTTGGAGGTGCAGAACTTGGCACTGCTTGTACAACTGCTTTCCTAGCTAGGTCTCCACTCAAGTTCCAGGAGCCATGGCTGTATGAATGGTGCCACTTTCCCAGTCAGCTCCTGAGGAAATTGAAGGTGTATGGGTCTACCATCCCAGATAAACTTGGCCCTTCTATCCCTGAGCACATGGTGTTGTTTGGCTTGCTAGTGTAGGCCTGAGCATGGGTATCCAAGTGGCCTCCCTCCCTTCACTAATAGAGATCCCTTCATTTTGAAGAACATCAGGTTTTCATGTGGGCAGGTTGGTCCAGGATCTCGTCAGCACAGAAAGTACCTTTGGACGGAATCCTGCAAGCAGACCCTCTTCCAAACACTTCCATCATTGGGCAGCACAGCCCTCCTACAGCTGTATCACTGCTACCACTGTGTACTGATGGCAAGTCAGGACACATTCCTAGAGCCAGCCAGGTCTTTCCCTCTGATTCTGAAGGAAGAATCCGGGCAGTCTTCTTGCTGATGAGGCCCCCAGGTGGAACTTATGGATGCCACCATTTGCCAAACCCCACAGATATTTCTCCTTCCTGAATCAGTGGGGAAGACCAGGTGTAGTTATTGGATGTTTCCCTTTGCCCCTGCCCATGGGTGTTTCTCACTATAGACAACAATTAGCTTCTCAGGAGATTGTGCTAGGTGTGTGTATCTCATTCTCATTCTGCTCTCCTTTGTAATGAAACACTTTGGCCCTCTGTAGATTGATTTCCATTCTTTTGCACTTTTTTCTTCAACCCAGGGTCTCGTTGGCCTCCATTCACAGTCAGTGTTTCAGAACAATGTCCTCCACTTTAACCCGGGGTCTCTGGCTGAGTACTGATGACTCAGGCATAGGTTGGCAATGGGACCTCTTGTAACTACCCATCAGAAGTCTTTTCAGAATGAGAGGGCCAGCGCACATGAAGTTGCCAAGGAGGGTATGTATGGATGTCTGCAGGCAGTCCCAGATATTTGGGGAGGGACAAGCCTGACACATGCAGCAAGGACAAATGAGGTAGATGTACATGCCCAGGATTTTCCCATTCCCATCTGCAATGTAGAGCCTTGGCTTCCCTTGATGACATTCCCACCAACTGGCCATTTTCTAAGTCTTGGGACACATTCAGGGATGATTGGGCTTTCACTCACTTCACACAAGCAGAACGCAAAGATTGGTTCTAAAATCTCAGTCGGCTCCTGTGCTCCTGAGATCAAACAATAACTTCAAATCCAAGGAAGGATGACCTTCTTGTCCCTGAGTGCTTGGTGCTCGGCCAGTAAGTGCAGTGAAGGGTCGACCTCCCTCCATCGTGTCTCACAGATGGTTCCCATAGGCACAGTATGCTTCAGAACCTGGTCAGCACAGAAAGGGCCCTTTAAAAAAGAATTGCATCAGGTCCAGGTTCCAAACACTTGACCACCATCTGGGAGCAGGAACCCTTTGCCTCTGCATCAATGGTGCATCTATTTCCAGATGGGAAGGACAGGAAACACCACCAAACCCAGTTTCCCTTCTGTTTCTGAAGTAAGAACGCAGACCTCCTGCAGAATTGCCCTCTCAGGTGTAGCCAATGGAGGTTTCCTTTGACCACAGCCCTCACGTGTTTCTTACTCCACACACACACAGTCAGCCTGCCAGGAGATAGGAGTAGGCACTGAATTCTAACTTTAGTCTATTCTCTTCTGTAAGGAAGAAATTTGGTCCTCGGGGTGCTTATTTGCATTTTATTGCTCTATTTCTCAAACTAGGATCTACCTGAGAGCGATTCAACACAAGAGCCTCAGAAGAATGCACTCTGTTTCAAGTAGCACAGTGCAAGATCCTTGGGTCTGTGTCAGGTACACAGCCCAAGTCCAAACGTTGGTGTGGAGTTCCCCATCAGTTCCTGAGCCAACTGACAGCTCTCAGTGTCAGGTATGCCAGAGAAAAGCAGGCCCTTCTGTCCCTGGGGGCTTGGGGCTTAGTCAGCTAGAGTCAATGCTGGGATGGGTAGCCAACTGGCCTCCCTCCCCTGGATGACACAGTGACTTCATCCTACAGATTACTTGGTTCATGCATGTGCACTCTGGGGCAGGCCCTGAATCATGCCCAAAGGGACTTTGAAAGTGAATATTGGACTCAGACCAGGTTCTAACCACTTGACCATCAGCCAGGAGCCCCACACAGCTACAGTGGAACCACTGCCGCCCCTGTCCTCTAATGGGGAAGGACAAGAAACAGACCCAGGTCCAGAGCGTTCCCTCCCTTGGTGAAGGAAGAATGCAGGCCCCTTGCTCACAAGGCTCCTGGGTGTAGCCTGTAAAGGGCTCCTTTCACCATAGTCCACAGGTGTTGCTTATTCCTGAGACAACCAGCTTTCTAGGAGATGGAACACGAGTCACGTCATTTTCCACATCATCCCATTCTCATTCCTAGTGAAGAACTCTGGCCCTCTGTGAATCTATTCTCACCCCTTTGCTCTATTTTCAAAGTAGTTCCTCTCTGGAGTCCATTCCATATAATCTCTGAGAGGAATATCCTTGGTGTTCAGCTGGGGATCCTAGTCCCATCCTTGTGACTGTGCGATAGGTTTGGTCACAGTGCCCCTGGCACGTTGGTGTCAAAACCATGCAGGAATTCAGAGGCCTAAGGCATTGGAAAGGCCCAGGTTAGAACATTTGCACTTAGCCTGGGCCAGAGGACTGGGAAGGGAGCTGGCCTCTTTTCGTGACTGAGGGAAAATGAGGTAACACAGCCCCTTTCCAGAGTGGTCCCATTCCTGTTGTTAACATTGAACTTTGTCCCTCCTTATGGCCACTCCCTTCCCATGGCTCTATGTCTAAATATGTCCCCATTTAGGTTTAGTAACCATGGAACTGCCACTCACCAAACCCAGGTCCAGGGATAGATATGCACACCAGCTTGTACATGTTGGAAGTGGGTCCAAAGCAAGGGATCCCAGCCCCTGTTAATGACAGCACTTGCCCTGACTCAAACTTGGATTGACCATCCTTCTGGGCCACAGAGGGGTCAGTGGGACCACAGACATCGGGGGTGGGTGCAGGTCACCACCACAAGGAGGTTTCTGGGTCAGGTGCCAAGACATGAACAGCCCTGTCCATCAAGGCAGTGGCCTAACAACCTCAGTGGCCCAGGAAAGCCATTCTGTGCTCATCGTGTGGCAACCATTCCACGGCCTCTGCAGTGCTGTTTCTCCTTCGACGTACTCAACAGTAGCAACTGTGACAGTTCTGGGTGTCAGGACTAGGTTCACAACAGCCCCAAGACCGTGGCAGAAGGCTGGGACCGGCACATAGAGTGGAACCCGTTACAGAAGCTAATGGATGTTTGCCTCCTTACCAGCTCACCTCTCCCAGACTATGTATGGAAGATTATCATGTATGGAAGTGTGACCCCCTATGAAATGGATAAGCATGATATGATGCGGTGAAGAAAGCCAGAGATAACCTATATTGAGGATGATTTGAATCAAGATGCTGGCCAGTGTGCAATACGCCTGGAAGAAATGCAGAGGGTGGCACTAGTGCAGGGTTGCCTTGTCTATTCATATATCATTAGGATTACAAGCATTTGAAACAAATACTTCTTGCCCTGGGCATCATTCAAATACTGTAAAAAATTCCCATTTTATAGTTATTCTTGTCTTTTCAAGGTGCATGAAACCCGAGAGGCTCTGAGGGTCTTCTGTGGCAAAAGAAAAACAAAACCACAGGCCTACTTGGCCAGAAATCTGAGTTCTGTGAGACTCCTGCAGAGATGAACCATCATACAGGGAAAACGATGCTGCTGAAGAGCCAGGGCCCCTTAGGCCAATCATCTGCCACAGTCACAATGACTAGACTAGAATCCCAGGTCAGGGCCCAGGATATGCCTGTAAGAGTTAAAATAGAGCAAAGGGGTGAACATGGGTAGAGGGAGGGCCAGAGTTCTGTATCAGGGATAATGAAGTAACGTGGCTGGAAGAGTCTTCCACAGCTCACTGACTCAGGAAGGAGAAACACCTGTGGGCTTTGGCAAATGGTGGCATCCACAATTTCCAACTGTAGGCCTCAACAGCAAGAAGCCTGCCCAGATTCTTCCTTCAGGATCAGAGAGAAGGACCTGGCTCTGGGTATGTGTCCTGCCCTTGCCATCAGTACATAGTGGTAGCAATGATACAGCTGTAGGGGGGCTGTGCTGCCCGATGATGGAAGTGTATGGAAGCGGATCTGGTTGCAGGATTCCATCCAAAGGTACTTTCTGTGCTGAGAAGATCCTGGACCATCCTGCCCACATGAAAACCTGCTGTTCTTCAAAATGAAGGGAACTCTATTAGAGAGGGAAGGGAGGCCACGTGGATACCCATGCTCATGCCTACACTAGCCAGCCAAACAACACCTTGAGTTCAGGGAGAGAAGGGCCAGGTTTCATCCGGGATAATAGACCCATATACCTTCAATTTCCTCAGGCACCATTCATACAGCCATGGCTCCTGGAACTTGAGCGGAGACCAAGCTAGGAAAGCAGCCTTGGGATGTGCATGAGTACAAGCAGTGCCATGTTCTGCATCTCCAAGGGCCTGGCATCCATCAACAAAAAAGATATAGTTCTTAATCAACTCTCTAACCAGACAGGAGGCCAGCTCCATTACTAAAACCTCTGGCTTAGCCTACACATGAGCATTCTCCACCAGTCACCTACAGATGCTCTAGGCCTGGTGATGTCCACAAATTCTAAAACCCAATCGCAGGATGCACGCGGCCAAACCTATTTCACACTCGCCAGGAATGCACCAGACTCCCAGCTTAAAAGGAAAGTATATGACTCTGAGGCAAGGCTTCTGAAAAAATTCCAGAGAGACTCTTGTTTCCAAATAGAGGAAATTATTTGCTATCTCTATACAAGCCTACTAAGCAACAAGAGCTCAGGGACATGAGAATCAATTGTCCTCTCGGACATCAGACACTCAGAACCCTCCACTGGCCCAGGAACTGACTGGAAACTCCCTTACAAAGCTTGTAACTCAGCTGTGTATGGGAGAGTCACATGGTCCCAGTGTGTGAAGTGAGAAACCAAATTAGAAAATCAGCAATGCGAGAGGAATGGCTACAACGTGAGTCAAAGCTATCCATTCAAATGGGCATGAGGGAAATCCAGGTAGGAGACCTCTAATTTTCCTTCCTTTTGTCCCACAAGGGAGGAGGAATCCACCACTAACCTCTGGCTTATCCTACCCACAAGCATTCTCCTTCGGCACCTTCACACATCTTAGGTTTGGAGAAGGCCACATCATTCTGAAACCAAATTGAGAAGGACCCAATGAAATTTCTCTGTTACCAATCATAAGGACACCACGAAAACTGCAACCTGAAAAACGGCTATTACTCTAAGACTTTGTTTGGAATAGTCTCCACGCAAACCCACTTTCATCAAGAGGGCTAAGGGGTGGCAGTGGAGACACCCACTGCCCAGAGTTGTTCATCATGCCTGAGATTTGGAAATTGTTGAGAATGAAGTACCCAGCGCAGTCTCCTATCAACTGGGTTGTATGTGGAATAAGAAAAACCTGTGGGACTAGCCATGGGAACCCCCTGAACTACACCTGAGAGCCCTGTCAGCAAGAAACCTGCATTCTTTCCTTGGGAGCCAGTGATTTCTGGATTTTTGTATCCCTGCTATGTTTCCCCTTAGTTGAGGGAGGTAGCAGTGCTTGAGCTGTAGCTATTGGGTTATGAGGGCTCTTGCTCAGGACTTTGCAACAAGAACTTGGTTTCCTAATTCCTGGCAAGGGCTCTTCCAATGCTGATTCCTCCCCTTTCATACTGCCTGTGTGGAAACTGCTTCTCAAAATGAAGGCAAGTCACTCATCAGGTCAGTGGGGCAAGCTGGTTCCCCTTCACCCACCATAGCACAGCAGGCCAAGCACCAAACACCTAGGGATGAAAGTCCTTCTTTTCTTTGGTAGAACAGGGCCTGATAGCTCTCACTGAGCACAGGAGGAGAGAGTTTGCAGCCAACCCAGGGGTGCCAGCTGAATGAGTGATGGCTCCATGTCCAGAAAAGGAGAAAAAAAAAATGGTCAGAAATATAGCAAGGGGAAGGCACTCCGCGCCAGATCGGGCAATTCTCAACATTTCAGAAGAGGTTTTGCTTCACTTGCCCTTGGCCCAGAAACCAGCTCCCTGCCCAAATCTCTGGCCCAGCCTACACACCAAACATTCTCTACAGTGCCACTTCAAATGCCCTGGGCAATATCCACATAGTTTTGAAAGCCAATGAATTAATGAAGAAGGAGTCCTGTGGCAAAACCTCTCCTCCAGTCACATGGACTGGACCGTACTCCCAGGTAGAAGACAGAGGATAAGACTCTTGAGACCCTGACTCTGAACTGATTCTGAGAAGTACATTGTTTCTACAAGACAGCAAATATGTGTCAAGGTGGATAAGGAGGGCCAGAGTTCTGCAGACATTACATGGGGAATTGTATGGAGAAGGGAGTGCTCAGCACCAGCTCCTGGCAATCTGGCCCAGAAAAGAAACACCAGAGAGTTTAGGCAAAGGCGCCCTGTAGTGTCTCCATCTGGGAGCCCTGTCAATTAAATGTCTGTCTTCTTCATTCAAAGGGACCTAGAGAGCCCTGGGACTTGGTCTGCTTTTCTTACTTTTCCCATCATTGAATGGAGTATGAAGTGAAAGTGCTGTAGCCGGGAGCTTCCCTCATCTGTGGCCCCAAAGAGTGGAAAGGAGGCATTGGTGCTTATCACCTTCTGAGGCCAACAGCTCCTGTGTGACCTGTCTTCTTTTCAGAAGGAAAACACTTCAGTCAGGCAGAGCAAGGAAGTGATTTTTCTCCACATCCTCCACCCCTTGCAACAAACAACGAAGCACCAAGATCAGGAGTAGGTGGACTATTCTGCTTTGGGATATCCTAAGCTCATACTTGTTATTGAGCACGGGACCCAGTGGGAAGCCAAAGCACATCCCTGGATACCTGCTGAGTGTCATCTCCATGGCTCCTAAGGTTGAATGAAGAGGCAGTCAGAAACACAAGAATGGCTTAGCCAGGACCAAAGTGTGTGCAATATTTTCATCCAAAGGGAGTCGAATAGCATGGAAGGGAGATGTCTACCTTCAATTCCCCTAAGCCCAGCAAGGAGGCCAGCTCCCTCTAATACGTCTGACCCGTCTTCCCACGAACTGCTCTTAACAGGTCCCCTTATGATGCTCATGATTCTTGATGCCCATGGAGCCTAAACCAAAACGCCTGGGCTCCTTTGGCTCCAACACTCCCAAAATCATAAGGGATGGTCACTATTGGACATGTCCAAGATGGAGAGGTACTCTGAAAGACTGAATCTGTATAGATATTAAGACGAACCATGTTGGATGACAAAGCAATGTCATGAATCTGGAAACAAAGAGGGACAGAGTCCTTCATGTTTAGAAGGACCTGACTGGCACAATTGATCAGAAACTTGGTTGCTCAATACTCAGAAGAATATTTGTAGGCATTCGCTACAGGAAATATCGAAAGGATGTTTACTGGGGCCCTAAGAACCAACGGCCACGTGCAAAGTGAAGAAAGAGGGGATCATTGGTTTCTCATGTGCTTCTGCCCATCGTATCCATCAATAGGGGGAACATCACTATATGACATTTTTCAGTATAGGCATCCCATAATTGTTCAACACCTTTCTAAGAAAAAGGAGATGTTAGTTGAAAGACGCTTTCTCCACAGTGTGGTTTCCCACGGTTGACTAGACAACACCTACCTGATACGTCCGCATACGTTTTCAAACTCTTCTAACTTAGTCAAACAACATGTTCGTTGAGAGATGGTTTCTCTGCAGTATGCTTTCAGAGTTTCGAAATCATGCCACTTTCCACATCGTTCCCCGCATAGGTTTTCAAACACTTTTAACTTGTTGATGCAACATGTTAGTTGAAAGATGGTTGCCCCCAAAGTGCAGTTTCACAGGGTTGAGTTTATGGCACTTTCGGCATAGGCCCCGCGGGGGCGGGAGGGTCGGGGGGGGGGTGGGGGGGGGTGGGTTGCGACACTTCCACCTTAGTGAAACATGATGCTCATTGAAAGATGAGTTCTCCACAGGATTCTTTCCCAGTGGCTGGTGCGCGTCACCCTCCGTATGTTTCTCCGCATAGGTTTTCAAACACTTCTCACTGAGGGATACAAGATGTTAGTTGAAAGATGGTTTCCCCAACGTGCCGCCTGACAGAGTGGAACTCATGGAACTTTCTGCATCGTCCCCGCATACGATTTCAAACACTCCGAACTCAGTGAGACGGGATGTTAGTCGAAAGTTGGTTTCCCCGACATGCAGTTTGACCAAGTTGAGGATACGGAACGTTATTCATAGTCCCCGCATTTGGTTTCAAACATGTCTAAGTTCGTGACACGAGATGATAGTCAAAAGATGGCTTGCCCAGAGTGTTCTTTCACACGGTTGATTCTATGGCACTTGCCGCGTAAGGCGCCTCAGAGGTTTCCAAACAGTTTTCGGGGAAACAAGATATTCGTGGAAGAAGGGTTCATCACTGTGTTGTTTCACGGAATTCAGCGTATGGCCCCTTTTCCACTTGGTCCCCTGCATAGGTTTCCAAGCCCTGAGAACTTAAACCCAATGTGAGTGGAAACCCACGGAGTCTAGTAGAGTTGAGCATATAGCACTCCTGGCGTAGTCCCCGCTGGTTTTCCAACACTACTCACTTTGTAACACAACACGTTAGTTGGGAGATGGGTTCCCCGCTGTGTGGTATCAGAAAGTTGAGTGTATGGCACCCTCCGCGTAGACTCCGAACAGCGTTCAAACAAGCTTAGTGTAGCGAAACCAGATGTCAGTTGAAAGGTCGCTTCTCCACCCCACTGTTTCTCACAGTTGGGTTCATGGCGCTTTACCGTTAAGCTTCTCTTAGGGTCTCAAACACTTCTAACTTCGAGAAACCAGCTGGTAGTTGAAAGGCGGTTTCCCCACCGTGTTGTGTCACAGAGTTAAGTGTATGGCGCTCTCCGCGCAGGCCCCGCTTGTGTTTTCACACCCTTGTCACTGAGGGACACCAGATGGGAGGAGAAAGATTGTTTCCCGGCAGCTGTTGTTTCCCAACTTGAGTTTGCGGCACGTTCGGTGTAAGCCCCGCGTGGCTTTCTCACACCTCTAACTTGGTGAAGCAAGAGATTCGTTGGAGGATGGATTCCCCACTCTTCTATCACAGAGTTGACTCTCTGGGGGCTGTCCTCATACATAGGTCCCGCAGAGAGAGTATTCACGCGAGTTTCACTCCGTGAAACCTTAGATGTGAATCGGGCCATCGTTTCACCACCCTCTTTTCACAGAGTTCAGTTTATGGCACTTCCCGTGTAGGCCCTGCTGACGTTTTCAAACGCTTTTCACAGTGAAACCCTGGGGTAGTTCAACGGCCGCTTCCCCACAGTGTTTCTTCACAGAGTTGAGCCTCCGGCACCATCCCCACAGGCCCCACCTGTGTTTTCAAACACTTGTTTAGCGAAACCATATGTTAAGTGAAAGTCTTTGCCCAAGTGTGGCTCCACTGAGTTGAGTACAGGGCACTCTCCCTGTAAGCCCCGCATGGGTTTCCAGCTCTTCTACCTGTGAACCATGTGGTTAGGGAAGGAAGGTTTCACCACACTCTCTTTTCACAGAGTAGATGGCACTTTGCGCATAAGCCCTGCATGGGTTTTCCAGCACTTCTAACGTAGTGAAATAAGATGTGAGTGGAAAGACGGCCCTTTCCAAACACAGGGTTGTGTCACAGACTATGTGCCACTATCCATATAGGCCCCGCAAGGGTTGCAAACACTTCAACCTTTGTGAAACAAGATGAGAGTGGAAAGATGGTCTCACTTCAGTGTTGTTTCCCAAAGTGGCGTACAAGGCACTTCTTGCTGAGGCCTCACACACGTTTTCAGGCATTTCTAAGTTCCAGAGGCAAGACGACACTCGAAAGATGGCTTCCCCACAGTGTTTTCTGCTGTTGGCTAATATGGCACTCTTCAGGTAGGACCCACGTGGGTTTTCAAACCCTTCTCAGTGAGTGACCAGGTGTTACTTGAAAGAGGGTGGCCTCACCGTGTACTTTCAGAGTGGACTCTAGGGCCCCTTCCGCCTACGCCCTGCATGAGTTTCTAGCACTTCTAAATTTGTGAATCCAGACGGTAGTTCAAAGATGGTTTCACCACGTTGTTGTTTCCAAGAGTTGAGCCCATGGCACTTTCATAGCTCCCCGCGCCGGTTGGTAAAACGCTGACTTAGCGAAACGACGTCAGTTCAAAGATGGTTTCCCCACAGTGTCGCTCGACAGAGTTGAGTTTAGGGGACTTTCTGCATAGGCCCCGCATAGGCTTTCAAACACGTCTCACAAGTGAAGCCAGGTGATATTAGAAAGAGGGTTTCACCATAGTGTTCCACCGAGTTGAGCAGGTGGCACCTTCTGCATAGAATCCGCCAAGGTTTTCAAACACTTCGAATGAACTAAGTGAAACGCGAAGTTAGTTGAAACATGGATTCCCCGTGGAGAATCTTACTTCACAGAGTTGAACATACGGCACTTTCGGCGCAGGCCCTGCATGTGTTTCCAAAGACTTGTAACTTTGGGAAACGAGACGGGAGTGGAAAGAGGGTTTCCCCACAGTGTCTCATAGGGTTGAGCAGGTGGAACTTTCGGTGTCGTCTCCGGATGCTTTTTACACACGTCTACCTTAGTGAAACCACATTAGAGTCAGAAGAGGCTTTCCCCACTGCGTTGTGTCACCGAGTTGCATAGGCGGCCCTTCCGCAGAGACACTGAATAGCTTCCAAACCCTTTAAAATCAGTGAGGCCACATGGCAGTTGAAAGATGGATCTACCACACACACCTTTGTTTCTCACAGTTGAATATGGGGCACTTCACCGTTAGGCTTCCCCTGGGGGTTTCAAACACTTCTAACTTAGGGGAAACCAGATGGTAGTTGCAAGGGGGTTTCCCGACCGTGGTGTTTTGCAGATTCGAGTATATAACCATCTCCTTGCAGGCTCTGCTTAGGGGTTTCAAACCTTTGTACCTATGCACAATGAAAAAGCTAGTTGAAGGATGGTTTCCCTTCCGTGTTGTCTCACAGAGTTCAGGGTATGACACGATCTGCATGGGACCTGCATCGATTTTCAAACATTTCCATCTCCGTGAACTAAGATGGAAACAGAGAGTTCCCCAGAGTGTTTCATAGTTTCGAGTACAAGGCACGTTCGGTGTAGGCCCCGCAATTTTTCTCCAACATTTTTAATTTGGTGAAACAAGATGTCAGTCGAAAGATGTTTCCACCACGGTTTGGTTTCACAGAGGTGAGTACCCGGCACTTTCCTTGTAGGACACACGTAGGCTTTCGACTTCCACTTAGCGAAACAAGGTGTTAAGGGGAAGATGGCTGTTTCCCCCACAGTGCTGTTTCACACACATGAGTATAGGGCCCCTCTCCACCCAGGCCCGTCATGGGTTTCCAAACCCTTCTCCATTTGTGAAATTAAAGAGATGTTTGTCGAAACACGGTTTCCCTAGCGTGCTGTTTCCCAGAATTGAGCCTACGGCACTTTCCGCCTAGGCCCCACATAGGTTTTCCAACACTTCTAACTTGGAGAACATAGATGCTCGTTAAAAGATGGTTGACTCAACATGCTCTTTCACACTCTTGACGATACAGTACTTACCTTGTAGGCGCCCGGGGGGGGGGGAGGGCGGCGTTTCCAACAGTGTTCCTTCCCTGGGTGAAACAGGATACTAGTTGAAAGACCAATTCATCACCACAGGGTTTGTTTGGATTGGAGGTGTTTGGTTCCCCCTCCGCCGCCCCTCCGCCCATACAACTGAGCGCATGGCACTTTCTACCTAAGCCCCACAGGTTTGCAATCACTTGTAACTTAGTGAAACGAGATGTCACTGGAGAGATGACTTCCCCGCAGCGTGGTTTCACAGAATTGAGTATGTGGCGCTTTCTTCATAGGCCCCCACATAGGGTTTCAGACGGTTCTCCCTTTGTGAGACACGGTGTTAACTGAAAGATGGTTTACCCAAAGCGCAGTTTGACCGAGGTGAGGATACGGCACTTTTCAGTATAGGCCTCCCATAATTGTTCACCGCCCCCCCTTTTACTTAGACAAAGGAGATGTTAGTTGAAAGACGCTTTCCCCACAGTGTGGTTTCCCACGGTTGACTAGACAACACCTACCTGATACGTCCGCATACGTTTTCAAACTCTTCTAACTTAGTCAAACAACATGTTCGTTGAGAGATGGTTTCTCTGCAGTATGCTTTCAGAGTTTCGAAATCATGCCACTTTCCACATCGTTCCCCGCATAGGTTTTCAAACACTTTTAACTTGTTGATGCAACATGTTAGTTGAAAGATGGTTGCCCCCAAAGTGCAGTTTCACAGGGTTGAGTTTATGGCACTTTCGGCATAGGCCCCGCGGGGGCGGGAGGGTCGGGGGGGGGGGTGGGGGGGGGGTGGGTTGCGACACTTCCACCTTAGTGAAACATGATGCTCATTGAAAGATGAGTTCTCCACAGGATTCTTTCCCAGTGGCTGGTGCGCGTCACCCTCCGTATGTTTCTCCGCATAGGTTTTCAAACACTTCTCACTGAGGGATACAAGATGTTAGTTGAAAGATGGTTTCCCCAACGTGCCGCCTGACAGAGTGGAACTCATGGAACTTTCTGCATCGTCCCCGCATACGATTTCAAACACTCCGAACTCAGTGAGACGGGATGTTAGTCGAAAGTTGGTTTCCCCGAAGTGCACTTCTTGCTGAAGCCTCACACAGGTTTTCAGGCACTTCTAACTTCCTGAGTCAAGGCGACACTTGAACGATGGTTTCACTTCAATTTTGTTTTGTAATGTGGTGTCTAAAGAACTTTTTCTTAGGACTCACAGAGTTTTTCTATCCTTTCTAACTTAAAGAAACAAGTTGACAGTTGAATGTTACCTCTCAGTTTTGTTTCACAGAATTGAGTGTACGAACTATTCTCTTAGGCTCCACATGGTTTTTCAAACACTCCTTTGTGTAACCAGATGTTACTTGAACGTCGGCTTCCTCACATTGTTGTTTCAGAGTTTTGAGTGTATGGCACTACGCTTGTACTCTTGCGGGTGTCTTTTGATAGACTTGTAATTTTTTGAAACCAGATTTTAAGAGAAATATTGTTTCTCCACAGTGTCTCTTGACAGAGTATATCGCTCTTTTGTTTTAGTTCCCGCATGCTTTTCAAACACTTCTTTGTAAGATACTTTCCGTTCAAGCTCAAGATAGGTTTTCTAACATTTTTAACTTGTGATCGCAGATGATATTTGAACGAATGTTTCACCATAGTGTTGTTTTACAGAGTTGAGCCTATGACACTTTCTGTGTAGTACCCGCTTAGGATTTCAATGGCTTCTCACTTAATGAATCAAGGTGTTAATTGTAAGACGGTTACATCACAATGTTGTTTCAGAGTATATGGCCCTTTCCATCTATGCCCTGCATGGGTTTTAAACTCTTCTATATTTTTCAAACCAGACAGTAGCTCAAAGATTGTTTATGTTTTTTTTCCACAGAGTTTAGTGTATGGCAGTTTTCTCATAGTTCCCTGCAGGGGTTTTAAAACACTAGTGACTTAGTGAAACATGATGTTAGTTAAAACATGGATTTCCCTCAATGTTGTTTGACAGCCTTTAGTATATGGCCCTATCTTCCTAGGCCCCACATGTGTTTCAAACAAGTTTAACTTAACGAAATGAGATATTAGTTGAAATATGGTTTCCCCATAGTGTTTTTTCACAGAGCTGTGTATATGGAACTATTCTCATAGGCCCTACATGGTTTTACAAACAGTTCTAAGTGAAATCAGATTTTAGTTGACAAACCGATTCACCACAGTGTTGTTTCACAAAGTTGAGTATATCTCACTATCCCCATTGTTCCCACCCGGGTTTTCAAACACTTCTAACTTAGTGAAACCGGTTTTTAGTTGAAATACGTTTTCCCCACAGTGTTGTTTCACAAAGTTAGGTATAAGGTACTATGCCCGTAGGCCTTCGGGAGTTTTTTCGTACAATTGTAACTTATTGAAACCAGATGCGAGGAGAAAGATTGTTTCCCCAGAGTGTTGTTTCACAGAGGTGAGTATATGGCAGTTTCATTGTAGGCCCCGCATGGTTTTCAAACGCATCTAATTTAGTGAAATAAGGTATTAATTGAAGGACAGCTTCCCCAGTGTGTTGCTTGACAGAGTGAGTGCAAGATACTTTCCATGTAGGCTCCGCATGTTTTCAAATACTCCTAACCAGTGAACCCAGATATATTTGAAAGATGGTTTCACCACAGTGTTGTTTTACATATTTGAGTCTTTGTCACTTTCTGCATAGAAATATCATAGGTTTTCCAACACTCCTAAGTGAAATTAGAAGATAGTTGAAACATGTATTCCCCACAGTGTTGTTTAAAGGAGTTGACTACCTCGCACTTTTGACGCAGATTCTACATGGGTCTTCAAACACCATTTTTGGGAAACAAGATGTTAGTTGAAAGATGGTTTCCCCACAGTGTTGGGTCACAAAGTTGAGTGTATGGCACTTTGTAGTCTCTGGATGCTTTTCACACACTTGTAACAATGAAACATTTTAGTTGGAATACGGTTTCCCCTCAGTCTTCCATCACAGGGTTAATACATTGTGCTTTTCTCACGGGTCCCGCAAAGTTTTCAATTTTAACTCAATAAAACCAAATATTAGTTGAAAGATTGTTTCACCACTCTGTTTTCACAGAGGTCAGTATATGGCACTTTCTGTGTAGGCCCTGAATGGGTTTACTAACATTTCTAATATTGTGAAATGAGCTGTTAGTGGAAAGATGGGATCCCCATGGTATTTCCTAAAGTTAGGGATATGGCTCTTTTGTTGTATGACTGAATGGTTTTCAAATACTTGTAACTTAGTAAAACAAGAGGTTAATTAAAACATAGTTTTCTTAAAGTTCTGCCTGATAGATTTGAGTATAATGAACTTTCTACATAGGCTCCACGTGGGTTTTCAAATGCTTCTTAGGGAAACCAGATGTTATTTGAAAGATGGTTTCCCCACAGTGTTATTTCATGGACTTGAGTATATGGCACTTTCCGTGTAGGCTCCACTTAGGTTTGCAAACGTTTGTAACTCTGTGCAATGAGAAGTTAGTTGAGAGTGGGTTTCACCACAGTGTTGTTTCATTGAGTGTATGGCACTATCCACCTAGGACCCGCATGTGTTTTCAAACAGTTGTAACAGTAAACCAGATATTAGTTGAAAGATCATTTCACCACATTTATGTTTATTTACACAGTTGGGTATATGGCACATTGCTGTTAGACCTTTCATAGGATTTCAAACACTTTGAACTTAGAAAAACAAGATGTGAGTTGAAAGATGCTTGCTCCATGGTATATTTTCACAGAGTCGGGAATTTGTCACTTTCCTCATCGCTCTTAGTAAAGTTTTTCAAACCTTTCTACATTGGTGAAACAAGATGATGGTTTCCCCAAAAGCTGCTTGACCAAGTTTTATATATGGCATTTTCCGCATAAGCCCCCATTGTTTTTGAAACACTTCCCACAAGTGAACCCAGATGTTATTTGAAAGACTGTTTCACCACAGTGTTGTTTTACAGATTTGAGCATGTGGCACTTTCTGTGTAGAAGCTGCATAGGTTTTCAAACACTTCTCAGTAAACAAGGTGTTAATTGAAAGATGGCTACCTCACAGTGTTTCAGATTTGAGGATATTTTCCCTTCCACCTAGGCCCTGCATGGGTTTTCAAGCACTTCTCAATTTCTGAAATAAGATAAATGTTATTTGCAAGACGTTTTCACCATAGAGTGATTTCACATATGGCCCTAACTCTGTAGGCCCCACATAGGTTTTCAAACAGTTTTCACTTCCTGAAACCAGATGTTAGGCGAAAGACTATTTCCCCACATTTTTCTTTGGCAGATTTGAGTTTATGGCACTTTTTTGTGTAAAACCAGCATAGGTTTTCAAACTCTTCTCAGTGAAACAAGGTGTTAATTGAATGATGGTTACCTCACAGTGTTGTTTCAGAGTTGAGGATATGGCTCCTTCTACCTAGGCCCTGCATGGGTTTTCAAACACCTCTCAATTTTTGAAATCTGACAGTAGTTCAAAGATGGTCTCACCAGGTTTTTGTTTCACAGAGTTGAGTGTATGGAACTGCCCACATAGTTAGTTCCCCCAATAAGTTTTAAAGCACTATTAACTAATGAAGCACAATGTTAGTTCAAAGATGGATAACCCAGTGCTGTCTGACAGAGTTGGGTATATGGCACTTTATGCATAGGCCCTACATCGGTTTTGAAACAAGTCTAACTTCCTAGAATGAGATTTTAGTTGAAAGATGGCTTCCTCATAGTGTTGTTTCACAGAGCGGAGTATGTGGCACTATCCTCATACGCTCCGCATGGTGTTTCAAACACTTCTAACTTAGTGAAACCAGTTTTAAGTTGAAAGACGGTTTCCCCACTGTGTTGTTTCACAGAGTTGAATATAGATCCCCATTCCTCCCAGACCCTGCATGGATTTTCAAAACACTTCTTATTTTCTGAAATCAGATAGATGTTACTTGAAAGACGATTTCACCACAGTGTGGTTTCACAGAGTTGAGTTTATGGTCCTTACCCTGTAGGCTTCCCATAGATTTTCAAGCAGTTCTCATTTCCCGAAACCAAATGTTAGGTGAAAGACTCTTTGCCACCATTTTGTTTCACAGAGTTGGGTATATGGGACTTTTCATGTAGGTTCTGCATAGATTTTAAAACTATTCTAACTTTGTGAAATGAGACATTAGTTGAAAGATGCTATCACCACACTATTGTTTCACAGAGTTGCGTTCAAGCATTTCTGCATAAGCCCTGCATGGGTTTTCAAACACTTCTTACTTATTGAAACAAAATTTTAGTGAAAATGTGGCTTACCCACAGTGTTCAATACACGTTAGTGTATCGCACTTTTGGTTCAGTCCCCACATGGGTTTTCAAAAAATTTATAGTAAAACCGAATGTTTGATAAAAGCCATCATCACACTGGTGTTTCGCAGCGTTGAGTAATTGGCAGTACCTATGTGGCTCCGCAAAGCGTTTTCACACTTGCAACTTAGTTGAACCAGATGTTATTTGAAAAGTGGTTTGTTTACAATATTTGGCAAAGTGAGTAAAGGGCGACTTTGTTTATATTTATATGTTTAGGGTTTCAACACTTCTAACTTTGTGAAACAAGTTTTTACCTGAAAGATTTTTCTGCAGTCATTTTACACAGCATTGAGTATATGGCACTTTCCGTAAGTAAGCCATTTTTCAGCTAACATCCCGTTTCACTGAAAGAGAAGTGTTTGAAATCTTATGAGGAAAATGATACATACTCGACGCTGAAACATTACTGTGGAGAAACCATCTTTCAACTAACATCAGGTTTCACTGTTAGAAGAACACCTATGAATAAAGTGTCATATACTCTGAAAAATAACACTGTGGAAAACATCTTTCAACCAAAATCCTCTTCCACTGCATTAGAAGTGTTTGAAAACCACTGTGGGGCTTACATTGAAAGTGCCATGTACTCAACCCTGTGAAACAACTGTGTGGTGAAACCGTCTATCAACTAATATCTGGAAGTTAGAAGGGTTTGAAGACCCATGAGGGGCGAATACCGAAAGCTCCATATGCACAGCTGTATGAAACACTGTGGGGAAATATCTTTCAGCTAACATCTTGTTTCACTAAGATAAAAATGTTTGAAACTTATGCAGAGCTTATGAGGAAAGCACCATACATTCAACTGTGTGAAAGAGCAGTCTGCTGAAACCATCTTTCAACTAACTTCTCGTTTCACATAGCTAGAAGAATTTGAAAACCTTTGCGGGGCCTACAGGGAAGTTGCCATATACTCAACTCTATGAAACAGCACTGTGGGGAAACAATTTTTTACCTAACATCTGGTTTCACTAAGGAAGAGTTGTTTGAAAACCAAGTCGGGACCTATGCAGAAAGTGCCTTATACCGAAATCTGTGAAACAACACTATGGAGGACCATCTTTCATCAGCCGGTTTCACTAATTTAGAAGTGATGGAAAACTTATGTAACTATGAGAGAAGTGCCATATACTTAACTCTGTGAAACAACAATGAAGTGAAACCATTTACCTACTGCCATTGGATTTCAGAAATTTAGAAGAGTTTACAAACTCATGAGGGACCTAGTGGGAAGTTCTGTATACTCAACTCTTTGAAACATCGTGGGATAACCATCTTTCAATTAATTTGTTTCACTAGGAATCGTTTCAAAACCTATGCTGGGAGCTATGTGGAAAGTGACATACACTCGATTGTGAAAAAAATTACTGTGCAGAAACCATCTTTCAGCTACCATCTCGTTTCCTAAATTTTGAGTTGGGAAAACAATGCAACGCCTATGTCAACAGTGCCTTATACTCAACTGTTTCAAAATGCACTTTGCGGAAACAATCTTTCCATTAACAAGTTTCACTTAGAACTGTTTGAAAACTTACGTGGGGGACGACGTGGAGAGTAATATGTACAAGACACTGTGATAGAATCCTGTGGAGATTCTTTCAACTAACATCTTGTTTAACTGAGAAGTGTTAGAAAACCTATGCAGGGCCTAGAGTAAACTGTGAAAAAAAAAAAAAAACTGTGGTGAAGCCATCTTTCAACTGACATCAGTTTTCTCTAAATTAGAAGTGTTTGAAAACCCAGGCAGGCTTGGCAGGGAAAGTGCCATATACTTAACTCACCGAAACAACACTGTGGAGAGAGATCTGTCAACTAACATCATGTTTCCCTGAGAAAGAAATGTTGAAATCTTAGACTTAGAGGTATAATGAAAGAGCCATATACTCATCTTTGTGAAAAATTGTAGAGAAACCATCTTTCAACTAACGACGGGATCAATTAAGTTGGAAGTGTCTGAAAATCCATGCAGGACCTACAAAGAAAGTGCCATATACACAATGTAACAGTGTGGGGAAACCATCTTTCAAATAGCATCTTGTTTCACTAAGTTATAAGTGTTGGAAAATCCACACAGGGCTTATGAGGAAATTGCTACATACTTACCTCTGAAAAAGTGTGGTGAGAGGATCTTTAACTAACAAGTCATTTCACAAAGAGTTTGAAAACCTATGTGGGGCCTACAGAGAAAGGGGTCATATACTCAACTCAGTGAAGCAACACTCAGGAAAACAATCTTTCACATAAAGTTTCACTAAATTACAAGGGTTTGAATACACATGCGAGGCCTATGCAGATAGTGCCACACACTCAACTGTAACAACATGTGGGGATACCGTCGTTCAAATATGCCAAGGTTTCACCTAATTAAGTTTTTGAAAACCTATGTCAGGTCTACACGGAAATTGCCATATGCTAACTATGAAAAAAGTGTGGGAAAATATTTCAACATCTGGTTTTGCTAAGTGAAAATTGTTTGAAAACTATGCGGGTCTATGTGGAAAGCACCATATAGTCAACCTTGTGATAGAACACATGTAGGGACTCCATCTTCCAACTAATTCCTTGCTTCCCCATGTTGAAGGTGTTTGAAAACCATGCGGGGCTTACGTCGATAATGCCAGACTCAACTCTGTGAAACAACCCTGTCAGGAAACAATCTTTCTCCTAACATCTGGTTTCACCGTTACAAGTGATTGAAAACACATGAAAGGCCTATGTGGAGAGTGCCATGCATTCAACACTGAAAAAACACTGTGGGGAAACGGCCTTTCAGCTACCATCTGGTTTCTCTAAGTTAGAATTGTTTGAAAACGTAAGAGAAGCCTAACTGGTAATACTCAACTGTGAGAAACAATGGTGTGGTGAAATGATCTTTCAAATAACATCTATTCGGAGTCTATGCAGAAAGTGCCATATTCTCAACTCTGTGACACAACAGTGTTGGTAAGTCATTTTACAACTAACATGTTTCACTAAGTTAGAATGTGTTTGAAAATCAATGGGGCTTATGTAGAAAGTGCCATATACTCAATTATGTGAAAAAGACTTTATGGTGAAATGGTCTTTCAACAAATATCTTGTTTCACTAAGAGAAAACTGAAAACTATGCGGCGCCTACAAGATAAGTGTCATATAGTCAACAGTGTGAAAGGACACTCTGGGTAAACCACCTTTTAACTAACACCTAGTTTCCATAAGTTAGAATTGTTTGAAAAACTTTACAGGGACTATGCGTGAAGTTCCGTATACTCTGAGCTTTAGGGATGCCATCTTTCCAATATCCACTTCCACTAACTTGGAAGTGTTTGAAACCCATTGAGGCCTACACGGAAAATGCCATACACTCAAATCTGTGAAACCACACTGTGGAGAAACCAACCATCTTTCAACTAACATCTTAATTCACTGAGAACAGTTTGAAAACCTGTAGGGGTTTATGAGGAAAGTGCCATACACTCAAATCTTTCAATCATGTTTGGGGAAACCATCTTTCAATTATCATCTCGTTTCACCATGTTAAAAGTTTGGAAAAATTTTGGGAATGATGACAAAAGTGACATATACTTGATTCTGAGAAAACATACTGTGGAGAAACATATTTCAACTAACGTCTGTTGTTTTTTTTTTTAAGTTATAAGTATTTGAAAACCTCTGTGGGGCCTATGAGGAAAGTGCCGTATACACAACTCTGTCAAAATGCCCTTTGGGTAAACAATTTTTCAAGATCTTGTATCACTAGGTTAGAATTGCAGAAAATGACTTGGAACTTGTCATTTACTTGACATGTGAGACAGTACTGTAGGGAAACCGTATTTCAACTAACATCTTGTTTCACTGAGAACTGTTTGAAAACCTATGCGGGGCCTACAAGGTCAGTGCCATATACTCAACTCAGTGAAAGAACACTGAGGGAAAACAATCTTTTAACTAGAATCTTGTTTCACTGAGTTAGAATTGTTTGAAAACCCATGCGGGGGCTATGCAGAAATTGCCTATACTTAACTCTGTCAAACTACACTTCGGGGAAACCATCTTTCAATCAACATGCACACAACGAATGAACTACACAAAAACCCACACGTATATCACACATTCCACAGTACACACACAACACAAAAATAGTTATGAAAATACACCACACACAACCACACGTACCTTACACTCAAGACACTTATAACACACACGCACATCCTGCAGGTACACACCTTGCACACCGCATTAGCCACATTCATACTAGATACACACCTATACATCACACGTACATACATGACACACACCACATCTACACCACACACTCACCACGCATATGCCACAAACATATCCAACACAGATCACACATGCCTCACACACCCACGTTTATAACCCTCCCACATTACCACACTGAACACATACAGCACACAATTTCCAAACAACATCTCGTACATCACACACAGTTCACATACATGCCACACACATTAAACGTACACCACAGAGAAGGCAAATGCCACCTCCTCTACACATAAGCTACACAGACACCGCACACACTGCACAAATTTGACAAATATACTACACAGCTACACCACTCCTACAATGAACACACAGCAACAGATAGTACACATACGTCACATGATACACTAATACATAAACACACCTCACCCATTCACCACATACACACTACATACATGTAACACAGGTATCTTCCACACAGAGTTTACTACACGTAATACACATACCACACACACATGCATACACACTCTACACACATATTCCACACAAAACACTCCATCTATACACCACATCCATGCCAAACATATATGACACAAACACATTTATACTACACAGACACCACATATACAATAAACCCACCATGGTAATCCATACCTATATGACATAGAGACACCACACACCACACATACAAACTCCAGCTGTTATGCCATACCACAAAACCACACATGCACCAGATAGAAAACACACCCGCCATACAAAGACCACACACGAATATACATTACATGTGGAGCATACACACATGACATATATGGTACAATCACGGCATATATACCACGCTTACAGCACACAGAAAGACACAAACACCAACTACAAACCACCGACACACCATAAACACACAAGGCTCACCACAAAAGTGCGATACATCGCAAATACAACACACGTACCATCCATAGAGAACAGGATCATGCACTCAACCACAACCACTCCAATCCTATACCACACACCCCCCCACATGTACCCCTCAAAACACCTACCAGGTGTCACCCACGCCTGGTGGCTTACTGCCTGAAATGACACTGCTCAAGTGTCTTTCATGTAGCCTTTCACATACATCTCATAAGGCAGATTGTTGAAACATTATTAGTGTGTGTTGGGAGAACTAGCATGGCAGCTGTGTAGTTTCATTCCTGGAACATAGCTGGATCACTAGCAAATCATTCTAAATACCCCAGAAGGCCACCTGAGGACTGAGAGAACAAATTCCACAGCTACAAGGAGAGAAGAAGCCACATCCAAGAAGTTAGGAAGTGCAGAGAGGGGGTGTTGGGGGAGAAATATATCAAGGGAGCTTCAGGGGCGAAGAAGCCCTCATTGAGGAGAGAGGGAGAGGGAGAGGAGCACACAGGGGAACACGCAAGGTGAACCTTTCCCCAAAGGCACATGAAAAGAGGCTCATTACTCATCATCAGGGAAATACAAATCAATACTACAATAAGATATCACTACATGTCTCTAAGTAGGGCTAAATTTTGCAACATGAGGAAAAACTCGTTTTGGCAAGGATGGGGAGACAGGGAAACCCTCTGACACTGTGGGTGAGAATGCAAACAGGTGCAGCCACTCTGGAAAACAGTACAATGTTTCATCAAATGTGCTGCCCTGGGGCACCTGGGTGGCAAGGTCAGTTAGGGAACTGACTATTGATATCCACTCAAGCTGAGATCTCACAATCATGGGACGGAGCCCTTGTTGGGCTCTGCACTGGCAGCATGGAGTGCACTTGCGACTCTCTCTTCATCGTTCTCTGCCCCTTCCCATCTCTCTTTCCCTCTCAAATAAATTAACTTATAAAATTGCCTAACCTAAAACCTACAGTTGCCCTATGATCCAGCAATTGCCCTAAGAAGTATTTACCCAAAGGGTACAAAAGAATTCAAAGGGATACAGGCACCCCAAGGTTTTTAGCAGCACAGTAAAAAATATCCAGTTATGGAAAGGACTCAAATATCCATTGGCTGAGGAATGAATGGAGAGGAGTTATGTGTATATATGTATATACACATGAGGTGATGAGGTATGTGTATATATGCATATAATGGAATATTATGCAGCCGTGAAAGAGAATGAAATTTTCCTTTGCAATGATATGGATGGAGCTCGAGAATATGCTAGGTGAAATAATTCTGTAAGAGAAAGGCTTATACTGTATGATTTCACTCCGATGTAGAATGTAAGAAAAAAACCAAATAATCATGGTGGAAAAAAGAGTGGCAAAACAAGAAACATACTCTTAACTCTAGAGAACAAGCTGATACTTACCAGAGGAGAGATGGGTGTGGGGATTGGTTATATAGGAGATGGGAATGAAAGTACACTTTGTGATATGCAACGGGGATTTGTGGAAAGTTGAAACAACTGAATTCTAGACCTGAAAGTATTCCACTGTATGTTACCTAACTGAAAATTAAATAAAACCTTTAAAAATCATTCTGTATTAGCCACAGGTAAAGGTCCCATGGTGAAGTGCCCAAAGCATTACTGTGCTTCGAGTGATATTCTTGTCCCACATAGACATATAGAGTAGTAACACTTTCCTCACCACCTCTCTGTATCGACACTTGTGCTTTACTGCTGAAAAGTCCCTTGCTGAAAGAGGGTTTTAGAAAGATTTTTTGGGATATGTAGCAAAGCTATTCTTAAACCCTGGGCCTGTATCATTATCCCTGATACAGAACTCTGGCTTTCCTATCCATGTTCACCCCTTTGCTCTTTTTTAACTCTTACAGACATATACTGGGCCCTGACCTGGGATTCTTGTCTAGTCATTGTGACTGTGGCAGATGTTTGGCTTAAGGGCCCCTGGTTCTTCAGCAGCATCGTTTTCCCTGTGTGATGGTTCATCTCTGCAGGAGTCTCACAGATCTCAGATTTCTGGCCAAGTAGGCCTGTGGTTTTGTTTTTTCGCCACAGAAGACCTTCAGAGCCTCTTGGGTTTCAAGCATCTTGAAAAGACAAGAATAAGTATAAAATGGGAATTTGTTACAGTATTTGAATGATGCTCAGGGCAAGAAGTATTTATTTCAAACCCATGCAACCCTAAAGATATATGAATAGACAAGGCAAACTTGCTCTAGTACCACCCTCTGCATTTCTTCCAGGCATATTGCACACTGGCCAGCATCTTGACTCAGATCATCCTCAATATAAGTTATCTCTGGCTTTCTTCACCACATCATATCATGCCTATCCATTTCACATGAGGGCACACATGCGAGAGCACTTTAATCTTCCCATCGTGGGCTGGGATAAGTGAACTGGTAAACACCAGATGGAAGGTAAAGCCAACGCCCAGATGGAAGGTAAATCCAACACTAAGTGCAGTGCTGTCATTAGTAGTGGTTGGGCTGCCTTTATTGGGACCCACCTCCAACATGCACGGGCCGGTGTGACAAGCCATCCCTCGGCGTGAGTCGACTGACAGCTCTATGGCACTTAAGTCTAAACAGGGAAATAGACAAAGAGCCATGGGAAAGGAGTGTCCACAAGGAGGGCCAAAGTTCCAAATATCCAATGGGAATGGGAACAATTTGGAAAGGGGCTGTGTAAATTCATGTTCCCTCAGCCAAGAAAGGTGTCTATCTCCCTTCCCAGTCCTCTGCCCAGACTATTTGCAAATGTTCTAGCCTGGGCCCTTCCAATGCCCTAGACCTCCATAACCATGCCTGCATGGTTATGACATCAACTTGCCAGGGTCCTGTGGCCAAACCTATTACACAGTCACAAGGTTGAGACGAGGGTGTCCAGCTGAACACCAACGATATTCCTCTGAGAGACTACATGGAATGGATCTCAGAGAGGACCAAGTGTGAAATTAGAGCAATAGGGTGAAAATAGATCCACAGAGGGCCAGAGTTCCTCACTAGGAATGAGAATGGGATCATGTGGAGAATGAAGTGACCAATGCCATCTCCTTGCAAGCTGGCTCTCTCAGGAATAAGCGGGACATGTGGACTTTGGTGAAGAGAATACTTTACAGGCTACACCCAGGAGTCCTACCGGCAAAATGTCGGCATTATTCCTTCAGAAAAAGAGGAAAAGCTTTGGATTTGGGTCTGTTTCTTGCCCGTTACCATCAGAGGAAATGGGCAGCAGTGATAAAGCAGTGGCTGTTTGGAGCTCCTGGCTGACGGTCAAGGGGTTAGAACCCGGCCTGGATCTGATACTCACTTCAAAGTCCCTATGGGCACTAATCACGGCCTGAATCAGACTGAACATACATGAACCATCTACTCTGCAGGACGAAGGCACCTCTGTCAGCCAGGAGAGGGAGGCCAGCTGGCTTCACATCCTTGAAATTACTCTAAGCATCAAGCATCCAGGGACAGAGGGGCCTGCTTTCCTCTGGGATACCAGACACTGAGAGCTGTCAAATGGCTCAGGAACTGACTGGGAACTCACCACCAGTGTTTGAACCTGGGCTCTATACCTGACACAGACCCTTGGATCCTGGAAGGTTCAAATGTACACAGGGTACATTCTTCTGAGTCTCTTTCTCTGAAAGGCTCCCAGGTAGAACCTGGTTTGAAAAAAAGAGCCACACAATGCAAATAGGCAACATGAGGACCAAAGGTCTTCATTACGGAAGAAAATGGGCTAAAGTTAGAATTAAGTGCCCACTTCTATCTTCTGTGAGGCTGGCTGGCTGGGGAGTAAGAAAGACCTGAGGGCTAGTGTAAAAGAAAAACTCCATTGGCTACACCAAAGAGTAAAATTCTGCAGGAGCTCTGCATTGTTCATTAACAAACAGGAAAAGCTGGAAATTGTGGTTTTTCCTGTCCTTCCCAACAGGAAAGAGAAGCACCATTGATTTTGAGGTAAAGAGTTTCTCCATCTAGCTGGTGATAAAGTGTTTGGAGCCTGGACCTGATGCAGTGTTCCTGAAAGGGCCCTTTTGGTTCTATGTCCTGAAGCATAGTGTGCATGTAAAAATCCTGTATGACACAGAACGAAGGCATGTCTTTCACTGCACTTGCCAGAGCTTACCAAGAACCAAGCACTCAGGGACAAGAAGGCCATCCTTCCTTTGATTTGAAGTTACTGTTTGCTCTCACATAGCAAAGGACCAACGTGGGAGTTTAGCACCAGTCTTTGGTCTCTGCTTGTGCAAAGTGAGTGGAAACGCAGTTTTCCCTGAATGTGACCAAGGATGTATATAATAGCAAATTGGTGGGAATGGCTACAAAGGAAACCAGGGCATACATTACATATGGGAACGGGGTAATGCTGGGCATGTATATCTACCTTCATTTCTCTTTCCTGCATGTGTAAGACCAGTCCCTCCCCAAACCTTTGGGATCTTCTACACACATCCACCCACACCCAACTTGGCACCTTCATATGCCCTAGGCCTCTCATTGTGAACAGAGTTCTCATGGGAATTTACAAGAGGTCCTGTTGCCAATCTATGCCAGAATCACCAGGACACAGCCAGAGTCCCCAGTTTAAAGTAAAGGATTTTGCTCAGAGACATTGATTCTGAATGGACTCCGGCAAGATCCTAGTTTGAAAAAAAAGAGCAAAAGGAGGGAAATAAATCGACAGAGGGCAAAGTACTTCATTACAAAGGAGAGCAGAATGAAGCTGACAAAGATGTGCACAACACAATCTCTGGAGAAGCTGTTGTCTATAGTAAGAAACACCTGTGGGTAGGGGCAAAGGGAAACACCCATTGCATGCTCCTGGGTGCCCAGGTGGCAAAAGGCTTGCACCTTTCTTTCAGAAAGAGAAGGAAGGCTCCTGACCTTGGCTCCTTTGTATTCCCCAAACCTCAGGGAGGTGATTCATTGGTAACAGTTAGTGCTCCTGAGGGTGCTGTAGGTTTTTTTTTAACCAATTCATGGTGCAGTATTCCCTGTGAGGGCTTTTTTAAGCTAAATTTTCCGGCAGTCTACTATGCATGCCGCATCCATCAGCCTTAGAGAATGAAGACAATTCAATAAACCAGGGGATGGAGGCAAGGTGGCTACCCATCACAGAGATTACCTGGGCCAGTCAAGCAACAGGCGCTCATGGACAAGAGGGTCATTCTTTGGGATGAAGGAACTGATTGCTGTGACATTCCACAGGACCAGAGTGGCAATGCATCACATATCCTGGATGTTGGTTGTGTGGCTGAAAGACCAATTCCACCCGGTTGTGACCCATGACCTATTTGTGAAAAAAGAAATTTGCTGGGAAGGGCTATAAGGAAGGCCAAGCTTCTACATTACAGAGGAGATTAGGATAAGGCTGGGAATGAAAGGTCTAGCCTGGTTTCTCCTTCAAGCAGAAGAAAGGCCAGCTCCCTCCCAAACCCTGGCATTGCCTACACAGGGACACTCTGCTGGGCACCTTCAAGGGCCCTATGCCTTCCGTTGTCCACACGCTTCTGAAAGGCACACAGTGAAGGGTCATGCATGCCAAGCATGCTAGAGACATCAGGACTTGGCCAGATTCCACAACTTAAAGGAAAGGCTACTTCTCTGAGACACTGGCTGTGAATGACACCAAGAGAGAAAAGACTTTGCAAACAGAAAAAAAAGTATTCATTGAAATGGAAATATGGAAGGTCAAGGTGTTTCATTATTGATGAGAATGGGACACAGAGTGCAATGAAGTGTCTAGGATGACAATTTCTTGTCAATGTCTTAAGGAGTAAGAAACACCTGTCACCAGAGACAAACTAAACCTCTAAAGGGAAACTTCCTGAACGCCCAGTCTGCAAGCGGTCTGCATATTTCCTTCTGAAAGGGAGGGAAAGCTTCTGGCCTTGGCTGTGTTTCCTGCCCTTCCTTACAGAGGATAGAGGCAGCAGAGATTCAGAGGTAGTGGGTCCATATGTCAGGCTGTTGCTCAAGTGTTTAGAACCATTCCTGTGGTGCATTAAGTTTTGAAGAGCCACTGTCTGCACTGACTAGGCCCTGGAACATAACTTGTATGCATGGATTATGTGCTCTTCAGAATTTGAAGCCAGGCACTAAATGCTCTCTGACCACAGGGCAATCTTTCCCGTGGGTTGTCAGAAACTAATTACTCTTGGTTAGCACAGAAGCAGTGTGAGAACTCACCACCAATCTCTTAGGAGCACACTGTGTGGTTGACAGCCTCACTGACCCACCCAGCCTGCAAACCAAGTCCTAATTAGCAAAGAGCAATGGGATAGGAATGGCTTTCTGAATGGCCAAAGTTTCATTTTCGGTGAGAATGAAAGAAAGCTGAGAAGGTAATGTCTCCCTCAATTTGCCCTTGCCCCAGAAGTGAGGTGAGTTGCCTTCCAACACCTTGGGCTACACACAAATATTCTGTGCTGAGTGCTGTCCACTGACTTACATGGAATGTTGTCAATATAGATCTTGAAGGCACAGTGCAGGGCTCCTATGGCCCAACCTATTCTGCTGTCTCAAGAACTCATGCGAATCCCCAATTAAAATCAGAGGGATTTACTCTGAACCATGGGCTCCAATTTGTCCATGGCAGATTCTAGTTTCAAAAAGAGTAAAAGGGGGCGCCTAGGTGACTCATTTGCTTAATCCTCTGGCTCTTGGTTTTGGCTCAGGTCATGATCTTGCAGTTCATCGTTATTAGAGTCCCATGTCGGTTTTGTGCTGACAGCTCAGAGACTGGAGCCTGCTTAAGATTCTCTCTCTCTCTCTCTCAGCCTTTCCCCCTGGTCGTTCTCTCTCTCTCTCTCTCTCTCTCTCAAAATTAAACAAATATTTAAAAAAATTAAAAAGAGGAAAAGTGTGGGGCTTTTGAGTGTCTCAGTTGGTTAAGCATCGGATTATCACTAAGGTCATGATCTCATGGTTTGCAAGCTTGACCCCCACATCAGGTTCTCTCCTGTCAGCACGTAGCCTGCTTGGGGCCATCTATCCCTCCGTCTCTACCCCTCACCACATGCACACACTCTTTCATCCTCCCTCTCTCTCAAGAATAAAAATTAACACACAAAAAGGAGGAAAAGGGTCAGTGTTCCTATGAGAGATGATAATGGGCTAAGTCTGCGGATGAAATGACTAGTACAATCTCCTGGCAAGCTGACTGTCTCAGCAATAAGAAACACATATGCGCTAGGGTAAAGGGAAGCTTCCACTGTTTACAGTGGGAGCCCTCATGGCAAGAGGCCTGTATCCTTACTTGAGAAAGAGAAGGAAAGCTTTGGGATTTGACTGTTTTCCCTTCCTATCCTATCAGTGGATAGAGGCAGCAGTGATTCAAAGGGAGTGGGTTTGTGCTTGTGTTTAAAACTGGGCTGTGGTTCTTGAATGGTGTCTCTCAGAGCTAAGCACGTCCTTGAGAATACTGTGCATGGGTGAACCAACGGCGCTTCAGAGTGAAAGCATCTTTTACAGCCACGGACTGGGACAAGTTGGATAACCATCATGTCTTTGATCAAGCATCCAAACACCAAGTACTCCCAGGAAAGCAATCTTTCCTTTGGGATATCAGAAACTGATTGCTCTTGGTTAGCACAGACCAGAGTCAGAGCTCATTGGGAATGGCTGGGCACTCACTATGTGGCGGACAGCCTCATTAGCCTTGCCTGGGGACCAAGACGTATTTATCAATACAGCCAGGGAGTTGGGATGGCTACACACAGGGCCAATGGTTTTCATTTCAGCTGAGAATGGGAAACAGCTGGGAATGAATGGTCTAGCTCCATGTTCCTCTTGTTCCAGAAGGGAGGATAAGCTCCTTCCTGATATCTCTCACCCTGACTATATGCAAACATTCCTGGTGGACACCTGGAAATGCCCTGGGCTTACCTTTGTCAACAGGGTACTGAGACTGAGACTTTGAGGGACCCTGTGGTACAGCCTATCCCAGAGTGACAAGAACTTGGCCAGACTCCCTAGTTCAAAGAAGAGGAAAGGGCTCTGAGACACTGCCTGAATGGACAACAGGGAGAACTGAGCTTGAAAAAGAGCAACACGGTGGAGGAGAATACACGGAAAGCCGACTTTATTAACAGAAGAGAATTGGATATAGCAAAAAAGTGAAGAGACTAGCACAGTCTCCTGAGAAGATGGTTGTCTCGGGAGTAATGGTACTGTGTGGGCTAGGACAAAGGGAAACCCCCTGCATTGTTCCTTTAGAAGGAGAGGGAAAGTATCTGCCATTGGATTTTTTTTTTCCCTCTGAGGCAGTCATGCTACACAGTTAGCAGTTTCTGGCTTGGGGCTAACCTTCAAGTATGTGCAAAGTGGCTCTGTTGCACTGGTCCTTGAATGGGCTGTTTCTGCACATTCTGCATGTCCTGAAGAATACTGCAAATGGGTGAACTGTCTGATCTTCAGATGAAGGCATCTGTAGCAGCCAGTGTTTGGAGTGCTGCTGCCAACTCCTGGCCTTCAAGCACCCAGTCATGAGTGACCGGGGATCCTTTTGTGTATCAGAAACTGAATGCTTTCAGTTATCGGGGGATAAGCGTAGGTACTTTCCACCAATCTGTGGTTTTTCACTGAGTTATTGACAGGCTCACTATGTCTAGTGGAAACCAAGATATAGTTAGACAAAGCACAAGGTATGAGGCTCCTGGGTGGCTCAGTTGGTTAGGTGGCTGACTTGAATTCAGCTCAGGTCATGATCTCATGGTTGTTAGGTCACGACCTGCATCAGGCTTTGTGCTTACACCATGGAGACTGCATCAGATCCTGATCTCCCACTTTCTGCCCCTACTCCACTCATGCTCTCTCTTTCTGTGTGTGTGTGTGTGTGTGTGTGTGCGTGTGTGTGTCTCACTCAAAAATGAGAAATTGTTAAAAGCGAGTTTTCAAGAAAGAAAGAAAACCAATGACGTAATGGGAATGGACTCATGGATGGCCAAAGTGCTTCCTTTCCTCTGAGAAAGGGATCAGGCAGAGAAGAGAGTGACTGGTATAATCTATTTGAAGCTGCTTTCTTTATAATAGAAACTACCTCTGCACTGGGGAAAGGGAAAAACACCACCGGTTTTACCTGGAAGCTAGTCCAGAGGAAAACTTGATCTGGAATTCAAATAAATATAGAATACAACTGAAATTGTACTGTGTGGCTCAGTGTTTTCTTGTGGCAGAAGGAGGACTGGTTTCCTCCTAGCTCCTCTGGGCCTGTCTACAGGAAAACATTCCATGCTGGGCACCTCAAATATGCTAGGTTTCCTGATGGATGCCTGGTTCACATGTGGTGCGAGGCCTCATAGCCCAAGGTATCCCAGAGTCCAGAGAACTTGACCCAAGCCCTCAGTTAAAGTGAGCCTCAATTGGTTTTAAAATCCAAGACCCCAAATGCCTACCAGAGAAAACCTAGTTTGGAAACTAGACCAAAATGGACATGGATACACAGAGGTCCAAAGTTCTTTCTTACAGAGGAGAATAGGATAATGCACAGGAAGAAAGTGACTAGCATAATCTCAAGTGTAAGACACACCAATGGTTTGAGCACAGGGAAATGTCCATTGACTACACCTGACGCCCTTACTGCGAAATTGTTCATCCAGAAGGTTGGTAAGCCAAGAATTCTTCTGGCCATTGCCTTTTCTCCTGCCCTTTCCGTCAAGCATGGATGCCATAATCCTTCAGTGAGTCAAGGTCGGTCTCCCTGGAGACCTTCCAGTGTTTGGAACCAGGCTTTGGTGCAGGAGACTTTGCCCGGGCTCTTTCTGTACTGACCCATGTCTGGCAGCAAACTGCCCATCTGTGCGCCTTCTGCTTTTCAGAATGCAGGCAGCTCAATGAGCCCGGTGAGGGAGCCCATCAGGGAAAACATCGCCGTGCCACCTGCAGCCTGTCAAGCACCACACTTTCAGTTAATGGAGAGCAATTTTCCCTTTGGGATGTCAGAAACTGCTTTCGGTTAGCATTGGCAGTGACGCGAAGCTCTCCATTAATCTCTGACTGCTTTTTATGTGAGCGATGACCCCACTTTTTCTGAGTGTGACCCAAATCCTCCTTACCAAATCCTCAAGGGTATGGGAACCTATGGAGGGCCAGTCTGTGTAATCAACTCAGTCTGTGTGACTTTTTTTTCTTCTTACTGTGGCCCTGAAGCCCACATCTCCATCAGCTTTTACCACAGGAGTGAGGCCAACTGTCTCCAAATATCACCTGTCCCTACCCACAAGCAATCCTCCTGTGCTGAACACATTCAAGTCCCCAGTACCTCCTGTTCCCCAGGTAGATCTGGCAGACACCCCAGGGGCACCCGTTCCTAAAGCTATTCCAAACGTATGGGAACTTGGCCTGACTCCACAATTCAAATGGGGGAAAACTGCTGCCAGACTCTGTCACTGAATGTCTCCCCGTGAACCCTCGGTTAGGACAAGTGTAGGGGAAGTGAAAAGGATACACTGAGGGCTAAATTTCTTCATCTCAGATGAAAACACAACGAAGCTGTAGATAATGTTACAAGCACAATCCCCTGGGCAAAGTTTTGTGTCCAAGGAGTAAGAAAGACCTGTGGCCTGAAGAGAAGTCGAACATACACTAACCATACCAGGGAGTGGTGGAGGCAAAAGTCATATACCCCAACTTCAATAAGGTCTGCGATGTTTCAAGCCATCACCAGCTTTCAATCGCTGCCTCTCTGTAGAAAGACACTCTTGTGACTCACAAGGTAGGATCTTGCTCCTAGCAAGTCTGCAGATTTGGGTTCTGGTACTACAGTCTTTATTTTTGTGCCCTAAGCTGCTCGGTGAATGGACTTGACATGCATGAACCCTGAGTGTCTCAGGAGGTAGGTAGTTCAGGATTTCCTGAAAGGGGTGGACAGAGAGCAGGGCAATGGTCCCGTGTCAACAGAATCCTGCCAAACACAGAGTTCTTCCTGGCAGGAGGTCAAACTTTCCTTTCCGATATCAGAAATTAGCTGCGATGTGATTACACACGATGTGAGTGCAGGCTCCCTGGGAATTGCTGGACGCCATCTGAGGGACAGCCTTGTAGGTCCTGAATTTGACACTTGGCCCTTGCTCCAGAAATGATATTGGATCCTTCCCAACATCACCCACCCCTGTGCACATGCAAACCCCTTTTCCTGAACAGTTTGGCCAGTCTGTCTTGCACAAGAGTTCCATGGACTCCTGTTGCCCAGCGCATTCCAGATTACTGGGGACTGGGTAAAGCTCCATGATTAAAATCAGAAAATGCTCCCAGATCATGTCTGTGAATGTCCCCTAATGAAATCGTCACTTGTAAGGGTTAAATCGTAGTGTAGGGCTAACCTGTAGCTTAAGAAATAACTGCTTTGTTTTGCTTCTGTAAATTACACTTCATCAATCAAGGGCGCCAGAGGCAGGGTCAAGGAGGGCAACTGGTTGCGGCTTCGCGGCAGAATGTCTGAAATAATCACACCCATCCGGGAACTGTTTCCACCCCCATCTGGGAACTGTTTCTTTGTTCTGTTCCCAGGTGATGATAAAACGACGTGGTTGGGCTATAAAAACTCTGTACGTACCCCAACTGTTCGGGGCCGCACTCTGGTCAAGAGTGTCAGTCCCGATTGGTCGGCCTTGCTTCTCATTGGAATAAACTTTGCTGTAATTATCACTGGTGCCCGTAGCATTCTGTTTCAGGAGTCGAGTGGATGCAACATATTAATGAAAGAGCAAGGGAATCTGAAAGGATGCACCGAGGGCCAAATGTCCTCCTCTCAGAGGAAAATGGTAGAAAGCTTCACATGAGGTCACTAGCACTCTTCCCGAGGCAAGGTTGGTGTCATTCACCAACATAAGTGGGTCAGGTCTAAGGGGAACATCCTTGAGCTACACTTAGGAGCCCTGTGTGCAAAAGGGCTGTCACTCTTTTCCATTCCTTTCCTTCAGTGCTAGAACAGTGGTGGTTTGGGGCTCTTGTCTGCCTTCTGGCTCACACTTACATCTCTGGAAATGGGCTGTGGTCTTTTAGTTATTGAGTTTACTTTTTTTATCCTTACCACCCCACGGTATTGACTTTTCACGGACAAACCGTTAGTATCTCAGAATGAAGTAAGTTCCGGCATTCTAGGAGGTTGGTAGAGAACAGAGAGTGACCATCTGGGGTAACACAATCCTGCCATGCTCTGAGTTCTCAGGAACAGAACAACCTTTCTTCCCCACTATCAAAAACTATTTGCTGTTTGGTTGCACACCACCTTAGTGGGAGCCTGCCTAGAGTTTCTTGTCACGGTCTGAGGACAGGCCAGTCACTCTTGACTCTGACCCCTGATCTCAGTCTCGTCTTGCCCGTGAAGTGAGGTGGGCTCTTTCCAGTACCACCTGTATTGCATGCGTTTGGGTTTTCTCTATTTCACATCTATCCTGATGGCTTTGCAGTGGAATACCTTTCTTTGGATTGCATTAAACACACAAGGACACATCATTCTTTGTTTTATGTCTTCGGATATACAGACATTAATATAACATATAGGACTAAAGTGGGAAGCCTTCCAGATGTTGGGCTTTGAGTAATTCTGTATGATCTCCAAACAGGAAACTGATAATGTGACACAAGTATAGATATATCTAAGTTTATATGAAAGGCAGACTGCCATTTTTGGCTGCTGAATTTTGTCAAATTCTACTAACTCTCACCTGGGAATGGTGAGTTTGAATACTTTGAAAGACTTCTGATTAGAAAATGTCACAAAGAAACATTGAAGCCTCATGGTATCACATTCTGCTCTCATTTTTTAAAATTTTTTCTAAATATTCGAGTGGCAAACAGTTGATTATGATATTACTGATGAGCTATAAGCATAAAGACAAAATAAAAACAAGTGTACTTAGAATCACGAGTTGGTCCCAAGAAACATTAGGCTTTTGTTTTTCATTCTCTTTTTTCTTTTTAGTGCTCTTTGGAATATGTTCCAAAGTGAAGCTTCGAGCTTTTCTTTTCTTTTTCAAGATTGTTTTGGCTATTTGGGTTCTTTTGTGATACCAAACAAATTTTAGGATTGTTTGTTGTACCTATGTGAAAGATGTGGGTGGTATTTTGATAGGGATTGCATTAATTCTGTAGATGGCTTTGGGTAGTATAAACATTTTAACAATGTTTGTACTTCCAAACCATGATCATGGAATGTTTTCTCATTTTTTTGTATCTTATTCCATTTTCTTCATAAGTTTTCAGAGGGCCCATCTTATACCTCTCTAGTCAGGATGATTTCTAAGTATCTTATAAAGTATGTTTGGTGCAACTCTGCATGGGATTGACTCATTGATTTCTTTTTCTGGGGGGGTGGGGGATGGGACAGATTGATGATGAGTATTAAGGTGGGCACTTATGATGATGAGCACTCAGTGTTGTTTCTAAGTGACGAATCACTGGATTCTAATCCTGAAACCAATATTGATTGTATTGCATGTTAACTAACAAGAATTAAATAAAAATTTGGCATAAAACTGGGGAAAATGAGCAGATGATTTGATCTTGCTATTTTTTACACCCCCCTTTTGACCCTGCTATCCTGACTCATATTTTGTCTTGGAGAATTTAGCTCCCGCACACAATTTTGTTTTGGTGCTGTGCTTAATAAACATTGAAATCAGACATATATGAACATGGGTGTCTTGGGATAAAGAGTTTCCAGGGAAAAATAATAAAACACTTCACTTCCTTGATCAGCTTTAAAAAGTATAGCTCAAAATACCAGTTCTAGTTTATCTGGATTTATGAATGATTTTTTTTTTTTCAGGACCAATTGAGTGTTATGTAAATGCCTGGGTGTTCTAGCCACACCATAATGCATTAAGTATAGATTCTGCTCTTTTAAATTTTAAAAAAGGAATTCCTATTCTGACATGTTAGAGCAGGGAGATCAATGATATGTGGTCTCCCATGGTGGGCCAGCCATAATCATAAACTACCCACATCCGGGGTTCATTTATTTGAAGAAGAATCTCATATGTATTCTGTTTGTGCCACTGTTACTTTGACATCTACTGCAGGTGCCCAAGTCTCACCCTTAGGCAAAGCAAGAACTTTACCATTGGAGCACTGGGTCACTTTGGAAAGGATCTATGTCCTTCTGAAGGACCGATCTCGTATGCCTAGCAGCAGAGGCAGGTGTGGAAGTAGACTCTATGATTCTGAGATACAGTGCTTCTGTCTGGTCGATATCTAGGCCTTCTGGGAACAGTGGGTGGTAGTAGGGTGGGGTGGTTGCTCAAGACCCACTTCTTGAGCAGAGCCTTTGCTGCATGACCATGCCTCTTAAGGCAGGGAGCACACTCATACACTCTTGGATTAGTGATGTCCTGTGTACTTGCTGGTGGACACAGACCGGATTTTTCTTAATTGGCTACAAACATTTGCTTGTTTGATGCAGGTTTTTAGGCAAACAGGTACATTTTGTGTACAGGTGTGGTTGAACACTCCCCACCTGACACCCTATGCAGTGGCAATGGAGCCTCATGGGCATTACATCCTCTGGAGAACTGGCTTTTGTAGTTCTGTAGCCAAGCTCTCATTGTACCATAGGGTGACTGATCTAATAAAGAGACTAGGACTGGCCCTAATCACAGGAGGCGGGTAGAGTCCAGAGGATAAGGCCGGGATCTCTGCTTTTTTAGGCCATGGCTCAAATCCCTCCCTTCCTGTTGGCTTTATTTATTTATTTTTAATGTTTATTCATTTTTGAGACACAGAGACAGTGTGATAGGGGGAGGGGCAGAGAGAGAGAGGGAGACACAGAACCTGAAGCAGGCTCCAGGCTCTGAGCTGTCAGCACAGAGGCCAATGTGGTGCTTGAGCTCACGGACTGCAAGATCATGACCCCAGCCAAAGTCGTATGCTTAACCGAATCACCCACCCAGGCACCCCCATGTTTGCTTGAGAAATGAATCTAATATTCTGGGAGGAATCTTGTCCACTTACTCTCCATGTGCGGTCATTTTAGTATCCAGTCCCCACATGTGCACCGGCACACATACTGATGGTGTGTTCAAGAAAAAACAGACGCTGGGGAAGTGGCTAGAGAGAAAGAAGAAAAAGGTTAGAGAGAGCTCTTCCATGGGGCAGCAGCATCCATCGTCTTAGCTGCATGCTCAAAGTCCCAAACATGGGGAAGGAATTCCTGAAATTGGTAGGTTTCTGCTGGAACCAGGGCCATTCTTGGCCCGCCTTCAGAGAAAAAGACTTGCAGTGCAACTCTGTCGGCATCTGGAAGTATGATGAGCTAACTCCCCACAGGTTATACAATAACTACAGAAGAAAAAACTTCAGTGTTCCCATTGTAGAGTGTTGTGTTACCAGTGGGTTTCCCCAGGGTTCCATGTAATCATAATGGGTTAATTGGCCTTGGCTCTCCATCAGTGGATCACTGTGTTCGAATTTACTGGAGAAATGCTTTTTACTTGCTGGAAGTCTTTCAGAGCCAAGAGAGGCTTAGAGCCTTGGGTTGGTGAAGACTCGAGAGATAGGGAAGGGAATGTCAGAGCACTTTACACTGAGTCTACTGTTCAAGCACAATAGCAGTCCTTGTTGGACCCCCAGGGTCTTCATTTGGAAATATGGAGCTCATTTTCCTGGTGGCATGAGGATCCCTCATGAGTAAAGAGTATACACTGGGGATGGACAAAGAAAGGGAATGGCAGAATCCTGAGATCTTTGCACAGCCCTGGGGTATGGATATCCTGAGCTTTGCCCTTAACGTTAAAAGGTCACTTCCTTCAAGTCAGCCACATAAAGATGCTGATTTTGTTTGGGCGTCTTCATGCCTGTGGCTCCAGCGCTAGTGATGGACATCAGAGAACAGGCAGAATCCTGTGTCAGTGGTGCCCAATGAGTTTTGCTGAAGGAACAGGACCAAAAAAGGTCATGCCATGGACGTTCTGGATTTCACCTGCTTCAGATACATCAGGTATCTCCCATTACTAGTAGTTATCTCCATAGCGTAAGCTGGTAAAAATCTAGATGGGGTGTTCCACAGTCCTTCTATTATTTATTCTGTAACTTCAAGCACTCACTTCGTGCTTGGGGGTCTGGTAGGTCTAAGTGCAAAGCTTCCAATGACAAAGTGGACCCTGTCTGCCAGGCTTTCGGAGGCTGGAGGTGAGATGAACAAGACAAGACATGTCAAAAAAAAGGGCAAGAACTATAATCGTGAAAAGAATGAGTGTGCTGTTAGGACACAGCACTGTTGGGAGTCACTGGAGGGTATTACAGGCCTCACTGGGGTGACATTTTCTTGGTCCAGAATGACAAGAGGGAACCACACTGCACATGCCTGCAGGGTGTCAGGGAGAAGACACGGCTGTTGTAGAAAACAGGAGACAGAATTGAGCTTGTCCATTAGAAACACTAGAAAGGTGGAAAATGGGGCGGTGGGTTCCTGGGAGGGGAGAGGAAGGAAAGAGGCAAAGCATAGACCGGAGCTGGGACCTAGTAGACTGTCAGTTATGCTATCCTCGCTGACAGCATTATCCAAATACCTTGAATCTTAAAACTACAAATATTTAATAGCTCCCAATTTTTGTGGGAGAGAAATCCAGGCACAGCCTAGCTACATGAAACTGACTCAAAGCCTCAACGAAGCCAGGGCTGTGGCCCCAGTGGAGACTCAACAAGATGATAAGTTTGCCCAAGCTCACTCACACGAGCAATGTCAGAACTCAGTTTGAACTGAAAGCCTGTTTCAATCTTTTAACTGGGGAACTTCTTTCTCTCCTATATAGGGGTCTCCTGCAGTAGTCCTGAACTTGAGCGCTTGATCCCCCACTTCCAAGTGGTAGAAGAAAGACAGAGAAAGCAATTGAAGGAAAGCAATAGAGAGCAGAGGGAGCGGGAGGGAGAGAGACGGCGAGAGGATAGAGGGAGTGAAAGAGGAGTAGAGGGAAAGAGAGAGAGATGGACCAAACACAGGACTAAGCAAGAAGAAAGTGGCAGAATTTTTGTCATGAAATCTTGAAACTGACCTCCCATCACTCGAATTGTGTTCTGTTGGTTAGAAGGCAGTCACTAACACTAACAAGCGAAACCTTGGTTTCGCAAGGAGTGAAGTGTCCTGACTGGACATGGATCACTGTCTTTGTCCCCTGGGGAAGTCCAGGAGAGTGTGTTCAGCAAGCTCACCCCTGAACTGAGAACACTGGATACATTTTGGAAGTGGTTGTAAGTGATGAACAACCAGCCTCACTCATCATTAAAAAGTGAACATGGGAAAACGGATTTGGTGTAATTTCTCACCAGCAAAAATATTCCACCGAACTCCTGAAACTAGACCACTTTTTGGGCATTAGAGATAATGGCACTTATGTTTCAGTTGTGAGAGTGGCCTCAACTCTGTTATTGGAGGGTAATTGTTGCCGGGATTTCAGCTTGCCATCACCTTTGATTCCAGTGGTGAGGTGTCTGCTTCTAGAAACGAATGACAGTGGTTGGAGATTTGCACAAGTAATTCATGTAGGCTTGTGTCATCTCTACTTTGACATTAAGAGCCCTGAATGGAACACTTCCTCATACAGAGAGGATCCATTTCTTCTGGCAGCAGGACTATGATACAGCCATTTAAAATGATGGTGCCAAACCCTTTAATGGACCATGCCCAAGTGAGTGGGTTAGTATGATTTTCTTTTCTTTTTTTGATTTAATTGTTAGTTAAACATGTTGGTTTCAGAAGAGTTCAGTGACTCATGACTTACATATAACACCCAGGGCTCATCACAAGTACTTTCCTTAATATTCATCACTCATCTAACCAATCTTTCACCCACCTCCCTCCATCAACTCACGGTTTGTTCTCTCGTTAAGCATCTCCCTTTCTTCTGTTTGTCACCTTCATATTTGTTAAATTCCACATATGAGTGAAATCGTATATGGGCTCATTTTGCTTAGCATGATACATTCTAGTTCTATCCATGTAGTTACAAATGGCAAGCCTCCATGCTTTTTGCGGGCTGACTAATATTCTCATCAAGATAAAAATCTTCTGCACAGTGAAGAAAACAATCAACAAAACTCAAAGCAGAATACGGAATGGGAGAAGATATTTGCAAGCATCCTATCTGATAAAGAGGATCCAAAATCTAGAAATGACTTATCAAACTCAACACCCAAAAAACAACCACCCAGACACTCATCATTAGGGAGTGCAAAGCAAAACCACAATGCGAGATACCACCTGAAACCTGTTAGAATGGCTATAATTAACAACACAAGAAATAACAGGT
Organism: Panthera tigris; assembly: GCF_018350195.1. NCBI lineage: Eukaryota > Metazoa > Chordata > Mammalia > Carnivora > Felidae > Panthera > Panthera tigris. The sequence continues at coordinate 107,078,065 of NC_056667.1, read as the reverse complement.
GTTGGTGAGATATGGAGAAAGGGGAACAAACACTCTTACACTGTAGGTTGAAGTACAAAGTGGTGCAGCCACTCTGTTATGATTTTTTGAAGAAAAATGTTAGAAAGCACTCCTCCTTCTATGGTTACTTGTTGTCATTTCTGTGCATTATTTAGGGCACTGTAAGCAGGTGAAATTTATTCCCTATGAGGAGTAGAGGAAAAAATTTGAAAACCAATATGAATCAGTATTTAACGATATGGAGTAGGATTTAGTCAGTTTAAATGAAAACTAAACAACACCAAAAAATTTACCCAACCAAACCAAATTCACATTGTGATTCCATTCTGTGAAAAAAAAAAAAAATGTTCAAGTGTAGAAAAATAGCACAGGCTGTGATTGTCTTTGAATGCCAGGATTTTTAGTTTCTTCATTTTCCTTATTTTGTCTTTCCAAATAATATGGAAACCCGCTGGCAACTCTAACCTGGTTTGCTTGAGCTGTTTCATAAACAAAAGAAGGGGAAGTCTGTAAAGAAGGTGACACAGTGGAGTTTTCCAAAGAGAATGATTTGATTGTCACAGAATTAGAGAAGCTGATGGAAAAATTGAAGAAGCTTAGAAGATTTCTGCCAACATGCTATAATTTGGTGAGACAAACTGTCAGACAGATAACTGGTCCACTCCAGTTTAATTTTTTGTTCTAAGAATAAGTACACAGGTGACACTATCACAGACCTTTGTTCAAGATAAATATATACTTTTCCAAAAGCTCAAAGTAATTCCTATTATAAGACTTATGTGCTACATTTTCCTTTTGGGAGAAGCTTCCTTTGAAGTGCAGGTCTCTATTTTAAATGACTCATTGCTGTTGTCCACCAACATTCTAATCCCATGGACCCCCTTTTACTTCTGTCTTCTTCATTGGAAGTCATCGCCACATGGCACAGGTCACGTTTTGTCATGGTCAATAATAAATATATGGTGCTGGGCACAGAGCAAGCATGGGTGTTGGCTAAAGGAATTCATACAAAATTAACATGTATTGGAGGTGGGTCAAGAGGGTCACAAGTACAGGCCCAGGATGGCATGCAACAGAGGGTTTACCACTGACCTTCCTTTGCAACGCCTCCTTTATCTATCTGTAAAATATTGTCATCCTGATTTTTCTTAAATGCCTGCACAATTACTGCTAAATATTTCTGCATGCAAGGAAGCAGGAGGAGGCCACGAGGGGGAGTCTCTGTGCTACGTGCCTTAAAAGACACTGTAATTTCCTCCAATGCAGCTCTTAACCCACTGCAGGAATGGCAAGAGTGCCATAATTCAGTTCCCATGTAATTCACCTAGTAAATGACTGGATATGTCCTCATTTAACTTTCTTTCTTTTTCACAGTGTCTTTTCTTTTTTGTTTCTTTAATTCCAGTTAGTTAATATGAAGAGTTATAGTACTTTCAGGTCTACAATTCCATATACCACCCTGTGCGTAAGATGACAAGTACGCCCCTTAAACCCCATCACCGATTTCACCACCCCCACTGCCCCCACACCCTCTGGGTGAGAACAACTATCAGATTTCTCTCTAATCTTAAGAGTCTGTTTCTTGATTGCTCTCTCTCTCTTATTTTTTCCATTTGCTAGTTTGTTACTTCAATTCCACATATGAGTAAAATTATCGCATGGTATTTGTCTTTTTCTGATTGACTTATTTAACATCATACTCTCTACCTCCATCCATGGCTTATATATGCATAAATGTATATATATATATGGATATATGGATATATGGATGTATATATTTAGATGGATATATACATATATAAATGGATATACATACATGGATATGTATAGGGACATATATATGGGTATCTGTATGGATATATACACATATGGATATACCTCTATGGATATATGGCATATATATGGATATGTAAATTCATGGATATATATGCACATATATAAATGGATATATATGAATATATATTTGGATATTTATATAGATATATATGAATACATATATGGGTATATATGGATATAGATATACAGATATATATAAGTGTATATATAATATATCCTTATACATATATATGTATGTGTGTATATATATATGTATATATATATGTGTGTGTATATATATATCTCATTAACCAAAAGAAGGAATGAAACCTTTCGCTTTACACGGACATGGTGGGAAGTAGATAGTATGATGCTAAGTGAAATAAGGCAGTCAGAAAAAGACAAATACCATCCAACAATTTCACTCATATGTGGACTTGAAGAAACAAACAAGCAAAGGGAAAAAGGTAAGGATAAAGCAGAACTATTAGGATTCGCTGCCACAGAACTTGTGAGAAATTCGTTATGGGAGACTCTCTATCCCCAAAACAGGAATAATACATTCATATTTTACAGTCATTGGAAAAGGTGGCCGACACTATCCTCAATCAGAAATTACTCCTTAAATTATTAGTGATTACCAGCAACACTGCCTTTGGTTCCCAAAACAAGGAACTGGTGGTCTTGATATTTGGGAACAAGTAGGGAAAACATTTAAAACTGGGCATTCTGAGGGAGATAATGTTCCCCCTGGGGTGATTCCCACTTGGTCCACTGTCCATACTGTCCTTCTCTCCTTGAGTTCAGATGAAATATATAAAGATATAAAATTATCCAAAATAGAGGTAAAGCCTGAGCTTTTTTAGTCAGCCTGTGCCATTGGTGGCTTTACAGCCAAAAAGTACTCTCCCTCTCCCAAACGAGTGGGGGGAAATGGAGCCTCTAAAAACCTCACCGACAAGTTCCGATAAAGTCCTCACCCCAGTGCAAAAGTACATTAAGGAAGCCCATAATTCTGGTAAATTCCAGCTGTTTCCTGTTGTCAGGCAAAAGTCCATGAGGGCCTGCTCTTTTCAACAGTAAAAAGAATTGCAAAATTCAGTTCAGCTCTATGTCCATCACAGCCCTTTTACAATGGGCACTTTAAAAAATACTTGTGGTACTTTTTCCATGTGTACCTGGGACTGGGGCTCTCTTTATGAACATCCTTTTGACCCCAGCCCAGTATGCTGTCTGTGCCCAAGAGTTTCATGCTGCTTGCGTGTCTCCTGCTATGCAGAACTTTGATGCTGCTATTGCAGCGTCTTTTGAAACACTGTCCACAACAGGGCAGTATTCCCAACCAAGGCAGCAAGCCCAGCTTCCAATCATTGTCAGTAAAACAGTGCACTGAAACCACATGAACTCTTTTCTCTGCCCTCTGTGCCTCTGTCTGCCTTCAGGCCCCTTGGCCCCACCTCACATTTTCTGCCTTCTCTTCTCCCTCCTCTTGTTTCTGTACGACCTGGGTTTTGGCTTGCCTCTCTGGCTCTTCAATTCCTCAGGTACTATCAGCTCCTCCTCCCCACATTGTCCAAAACAAAATTACCCAGTTAAACTTCAGATTTCCTCACTGGTTCCCTGGGGAAAAATTGCCAATGGTAAACTTTTAGGGGGGACGCAGATAAAATATTATTAAGATAGTCATGCCTTTTAAATTATAAAACTTTATTCGACTAAGGTTTACTAAAGGTCAATTAAGCTCATGTTATCTCAGTTCCAATTTGTTAGCAAAAGGATGAATTAAAGTAATGGTGAACTTTGTCTCATAGTTTTCATGGGGAATTGTTAAAATGACTTGCAGGGTCTTTGGTAACCTGAAACTTGAACATTTTGATTAAATGCTTAATTGAATTAAGTTCATCGGACATTTAGGCCACTTCCAAATCAAATGGAATGCTGAAACATTGCTTACTAAATATAGGTTGATGCTTCTGACTCCTTATGGCAACAAAACAAAAGAAAACCCTAAAACAATTTCAATCCATTAAAATACAGGCTTTATGATTAATGGATTCATAAGACTACCACCTAAAAAATATTCTGGTGTAACAAGTCACAATTGGTTACTACTTAGTTTTCACTGGAGACTAAGGTTTCTAAGAGTTAAAATTCTGCTAAATGTAATTAAGGCTAATGGAAAGCAGTAACTTCATATATTAAAAAGTAAGAGATACGTAAAAAAGATATAGAAAAGAAAAATGCATTTTTGTTAAAGGTAATGAATAAATAAACAACTAAGTAAATTAATGAATATATAACTATGTTTATTTATACATGTTTTATAAATAAATAAAATTTTAACAAAAGGGTGAAACAACGGGACATCATGTCTTTTTCAGTTGTTTACAATCCACAAGGCCAAGCAAACTGAGGACACAATAAGCTCAAAAACATGTAAAAAAAAAGGGGGGGGGGAGGAGATACGCCTGGCTATCTGCATTACAACCTCAGCTCCTTCTTGATTGTGCTAGGATTAATCGTAACTTTTTAAATCTTGATCTTCAAGGACTAACTGCAGCTGAGTTAGTTATTCAAAAGAAGATAAACCCTCTCACCCTATGGTGCTATGCAAAACACCTGAAGGGGGTCCACACCGACTGGGCCCACTCAACTTCTCACCTGGGGTCGAGGATATGCTTGTGTTCTTTCAGATTCCTAACCTCTGTGGATTCCCTTTCAGTTGGTGAAGCCTTACCATGGCATGGTGGAGACCCCATGTTATCTTCCAATGAACCAAGATTTCCAGAGAATGACTCTGAATGATCAGGCACTGCCCCCCTTTTTCTCAAGATGAAAGAAGCCTCTTCATGGACTCCTCATCCTGAAGCCACTCCACAAATGCAAGTCCTTGTCCCCTGATAGAACATGGGGAAGCCTTAAATGCCTGTCTAACCGGGCAGGCATCATCTTACAACACAGTGATGTTGCATATACCCTTAACTCACATCCGATAGCCACGATTTCTGTCATGAGCAAAAATTCTCTATGTGGAACCCTGATTCTTCTCCTTGCCCTCATTTGTCCAAGCCAGGCTCAGTATTCATATTGGGCTCATCTCCTTAACCAACCTCTATTTGATAGCTTAACACTCTTAGATGGGGACATTCCTATTCGCAATAATGACAGACTTCATGGAAGGAGCCAATCTTAGCCCACCCTTCCAAATGGAACAAGAGCATTGGCTTTATATGCCAAGACCTCCATGGTGGCTTCCTCCAGCACTTCCTGTGTGTGTTACTAAACTTAGCAACTTATCTGTTTGTCTCCAACTAAAACTCAACTGGCGTTTGCATGTACAGCCCCAAACCTCTACAAGGCCAGACAATCTTACCTTTTTTTCAGCCACAAGCTTTTATATACCTCAAAAAACAAACCTATCTCATACTCTTAATGTTATAGCTTGCTCTAATCTCAAATATTCAGACCACCCCTGGAATAATATTCCTGGACAACCTGTTATGGAGAGACTGAGCATCATCTTCACTGGGGTAACTGGACTATTATTGACGGGTCCTAGAGGACATTGTGAAACAAAATATTCAAATAAGACCATATCCGTTGAACAGTCAAGTAGGAAGAATATTTTCTGGAAAGATGAAGGCTTGTCTGTCCCTCTAACTTCTGCACATAACGGGAAATGAAAAGGGCATTGGCTTGTTAATCTTTGGAAGCTAGGCCTTCCCTTCTTCACTCTTACTGTTAGCCACACTGAAATGTATGCAAATTGACATATCCACATCACTTGGGCCTCCCTCCACAAAGATCAACGTGCATAGACCACTATTGGTGGTCACTATTGGTGTTTTTTTGCTACCTCCACTTTACCGATCAAACCACTAGAAAATAATTATAGTCTCTCTACCTCCCAGTGCTGGTTTATGTCCTGCGTAAGTAATAATAACATCACCCAATTAAATATCTCCTCTTTATTAGTGCTTAGCCAGTGCGTCCTAGTCTGGGTTCCTGTTAATGGCTCTGAGCCCTATATGCATACTTCAAGACTGGGTGCACTTTCCAAGCTTATTCACCTCAGTGAGGTCTCTCGTACCCTCCAGTGACTCCCCAGCCTGTACTCACAACACACTTGTTCCTTTCACTGTTACAGTTCTTGCTCCCCCCTTTTATTTTCACATGTCTTGTCTTTCATATCTTTGTTCATCTCCCCCACCAGACTGTGGAGTCAGGGCAGGGCAGTCAGAGACCACTTTGTCATTGTAATCCTGGCACTTAGGCCCACCAGATCCCCTAGCACAAGGTGAGTGCTTGGAGAAGTTACTGAATGAAGAAGAAATAGAAGGATCCTGGACCCCTCCTGTTGTATCTGAGGCAGGGGAAATCCAGAATGACCTCTGCATGACCTTTCCCTTGTTCCATTCGTCCAGAAAATGTCAGTGGGTACCACTGACACAGGAAGCTGCCTGTTTCCTGGTTCCAGTACTAGCACTGGAGCTGCAGGCATGAAGACCCCCAAACAAAACCAGCACCCTAACCCTAATCTAACCTAACCCAAAATAGCTCTTTAAGGTCCATGGGTAAATCTCAGACCGTACTCACTCCAGGGCTGTGAAAAGGATCTCAAGCTTCTGCCATTGCCTTTGTCCATCCCCAGTGTATACCCTTGACTCAGGAAGCAGCCTCCTGTCAGCCTCCGGTTTCCAAACGAAGAGCCTGGGGGGTCTTACATGGACTGGTATTGGGCTTGGGCTCTAGACTCAGTGTACAGTGCTCTGTCATGTCCTTGCCTATCCCAAGTCCTCACCACCCCAAGTCCCCAAGCCTCTCTAGGCTCTAAAAGCCTTCTTCCAGCAAGAATCAGGCGCTTCTCTAGTATCTCATAACACAGTGAGTCATTGATGGAGAACCAAAGCCAATTGACACTTTATGATTCCATGGAACTCTGGAGGAACCCACTGGTAACACAACAGTATATGGGAGAACACTGAAGGCTTTTCTTCTGTAGCTATTGTCTAAACTAAGGGGAGTTAGCTGATCGTAATTCCACGTGCCCATAGAGTTGGGTTGCAGCACCCCAGTCCTTTCCTCTGGAGGCTGGGCCAAGGATGACCCTGAGTCCAGCAGAAACCTATGAACTTCAATAATTCCTTGCCCATCTTTGGGCCTTTGTGCATCCAACTATGAAATTGGATGTTGCTGCCCCATGTCAGAGCTCTCTCTAACCTCTTTCTTCTTTCTGTCTTGTCATTTCCCCAGTGTCCACTCTTTCTTGAACACATCTTTCAGTGTGTGTGCGTGCGTGTGCCAGTGCACATGTGACGATCTGGATAGAAAAATGACCCCAAATGGCCAAGTGCTGGCATGATTCCTCCCAGAGTATCAGGGTCTCTCATTTTGAAAGCAAACATGATGGGAGGGGTTTGAACCATTGCCTAAAAGGGCAGAGCCCAGCCTGCAAATTGTGTGGAGCCAGTGACGAAAAATCAGGTCCACCACCAGGTACGCAGGACATCACTAACCCAGCAGTGCATGAGTGTGTTCCCTTGCCTTGTGAGGCATGGTAATGCAGCAAAGACTCTGCTCAAGAAGTAGGTCTTCAGCAACCACCCCACCCACCACATACTATTCCCAGTACAGAGGGCATGGATATCAACCAGGCATGAGCACCGTATCTCTGAATCATACAGTCTACTTCCACACCTGCCACTGCTGCTAGGCATACAGAGATCTGTCTTTCAGAAGGACATACATCCTTTCCACAGTCACACAGTGTTACAAAGGTAAAGTTCTTGCTTTGGTTAGGGTTATATTTGGGCCCCTGTATTAGATGTCTAAGTAAGAAATAGGATATAGATGTTTCTTTCTCATATAAATGAAACCAGGACGTGGTTAGTCTGTACCTGATTTTGGATTGCCCACCATGGGAGGTCACATATCATTGATCTCCCTGCTCTAACAACTTGATATATGTTTCCTTTCTAAAAATTTAAAAAAGCAGAATCTATACTTCATGCATTATGCCGTGGCTAGAATGTCAAGTTCTTTACATAGAAATTAATTGGTGCTGAAAAACATTTCATTATTAATTATAAAATAAATTCAGATGAACTATAATCTGTACATTGAGCTACAGTGTTTTAAATTGATCAAGTAATTGAAATGTTTTATTATTTTTCCCTGAAAAGCACTTTATCCACAAGCATCCTATGTTGGTATATTTCTTTGATGTTTATGAAGCACCTCACAAAATTTTTCGTGTGTGAGCAGTTCTCCAAGGTAAAATGTCTGAGTCGTGATAGCAGGTTAAAAATAGAGGTGTAAAAGTATCAAGACCAAATCATCTGCTCATGTTTTTCCCATTTTTTCCCCCAAATTTGTATTTAAATTCTCATTAGTTAACATACAGTGTTAACACTGGTGTCAGGATTAGAATTCAGTGATTCTTCACTTACAGACAACACCCAGTGTTCATCACAACAAGCGCCTTCCTCAATGCCCATCCCCCATAGCCCATCCTCCACCCACCCAGAAAAATAAATCAATGAATCGAGCCCTTTGACAATTGCACCAAAGATACTTTTTAAGAAACTTAGAAATCACTTTAACCAAAGAGGTATAAGATGTGGAGTCTGAAATCTTATGAAGGAAATGGAAGAGGACAAAAAGAAATGGGAAGACGTTCCATGCCCATGGTTTGGAAGCACAAACATGGTTAAAATGTCTATACTACCCTAAGCAATCTACAAATTAATGCAATCCCTATCAAATTACCACCAGCATCTTTCACAGAATGGATTCTAAAATCTGTTTGCAATGAAAAAGTCCTCAGATAACCAAAGCAATCCTGAAAAAGCAAAGCAAAGCTGGAGGCATCATTTTGAACATATTACTAAGAGCACTTAAAAGAAAAAAAAAAAGGAAAAAGAAAAAAAAAAAGCCTGATTTATTGACTGACTCACTTATTCCAAGAATGCTTGTATTTATTTTGTCTTTATGCTTATACTTCAGCAGTAATAAAAATCAAATGTTTGCCATTGATATTTAGAATGAATGATGAAAAACATGAAATCAGTATGCATTATCCTCAGGTTTCAATGTTTATTTATGACATTTTCTAATCAGAAGTGTTTCAAAATATTCAAACTCCTCATTTCTATGTGATAGTAGAATTTGAAAAAAAATGCAGGAACCACAAATGACAGACTGTCTTTCAAGTGAATTTAGATATTTCTATATTTGTGTCAGATATCAGTTATCTGTTTGGAGATCACACAGAATTACTCAAAGCTCAAACTCTGGGAAACTTCCCACTTTAGTCAATTATGTTACTATAATATCCATGTAGCCAAAGGCATAAAAACAAAGACTGATGTGTCCCTGTGTGTTTAAATACAATCCGAAGACAGGTACCATGCTGCAAAGCAATCAGGTTAGATGTTAGAATAAGAGACACTAAAACGCAAATGCACCTCAATGCAGGTGGTGCAGGAAAAAACCCACTTCACTTCAGGGGCAAGAGACTGAGATCAGGGGTCAGAGTCAGGAATGACTGGTCTGTTCCCAGTGACAAAAAGCTTTAGGCGAGCTCCCGCTGTGGTGGTGTGCTACCACACAGCAGTTTTTGATGTTGGGAAAGAACCTCTGATTCTCTATTACTGAGAATTCAGTGTTTGGCAGGATTGTATTGGCACAGATGGTCACTTCTTGCTCTCTACCAACCTTCTGGAGTGACTGCGCTTCCTACACTCTGAGATACTATTGGTTTGTCCATGCAAAGTCCATACCTTGAAGAGGTAAGGTTAGAAAAAATAAACTCCATGACTAAAAGACCAGAACCCATTTCCATGGACTTGGGTGTCAGCCAAAAGCCAGTCAAGAGCCGCCCAATCACCACTGCTTTATCACTGAAGGAAAGGAATGGAAAGTAGTGATATCCCTTTTGCACACAGGGCTTAAGAGTGTAGCTAATGGATGTTCCCCTTAGACCTGGCCCACAGATGTTGGTGATGACACCAACCTTGCCAGGGAAAAGTGCTAGTGACTTCATTTGAAGTTTTATTCCATTTTCTTCAGTGATGAAGAAATTTGGCCTTCTGTACATCCCTTCAGATTCCCTTGCTCTTTCATTAATGAGGATTTCATTAGGGGACATACACAGACATAATCTGGGAACATTTTCTGATGTTAACAGAAAATGGAGTTGTGACCAGTTCCCAGTAATCTGGGATGGCGTGGGCAATATGAGTCACGGAACTCCTCTGCAAGACCTACCTTGGCAAAAGATGTCATAGGGCATCAGAAGCTGTTCAGCACAAGAGATTTGCTTGTGCACAGGAGCAGATGATGTTCAGAAGGATCTGATCTCCTTTCTGGAGCAAGGGCCTAGGGCTAAATTCAGGAGCTATAGGGCTGTCATTCGGACAGTACCCAGCCCGTCCCAGGGAGCCTGCACTCACATCATGTGTCATCACATAGCAATTAATTTCTGATATCGAAAAGGAAAGGTTGACCTCCTGCCAGGAAGAACTCCGTGTTTGGCTGGTTTCTGTTGCCATGGGACCATTGTCCTGCTCTATGTCCACCCCTTTCAGGAAAGCCTGAGGTACCTAACTCCAGAGACACTCACGGTTCCTGTGTGTAAAGTCCATTCACCGAGCAGGGTGGGGCATAAAAATACTCAAAGACTAAAATACCAGAGACTGAATCTTCAAATTTGCCAGGAGCAAGAGCGAACCTTGTGAGTCACAAGTGCTTGTCCACAGATGGGAAGGGCTTGAAAGCTTGTGATAGCTTGACACTTTCCTGACCTTATTGACATCGGGGTGCATAACGTTGCCCACAGGACTCTTTTGTATAGCTAGTGGGTGTTCTATTTCTCCTCAGGCCGCAGGTCTTTTCTACTCCTTGGACACCGAACTTGCACAGGGAATTGTGATAGTAACATTATCTACAGCTTCATTCTGTTCTCATCTGAGATGAAGAACTTTAGTCCTCAGTATATCTTTTTCAATTTCCTTACACTTATCCTAACTCTGTGTTCACTGGGAGACGTTCCGTGCTGGAGTCTGGCAGCCTTTTTTTCCAATTTTATTCCAATTTTATTCCAAATTTATTTCCAATTTTATTTGGAACATGAAGGGGAGGGGAAGGCAGAAGCAACTGCTTGGGAATATTCCTTAAAGTCCCTGTCCCGAGGTAGACTAACCTCATTTGGCTCCAATTATAGCCATTAACCTGGGAAATGAGGGAGAATCCTTCACATCTATTAAGCAGAGGAACAGGGAGAGAGAGAGAGTGCCCCCCGTTTAGTCTGGTTCTATCTCGGCTAGACCAATAAGGTCCCCAATAAGGACCAATAATGCCTTTTTTTCCCAATTTTATTTGTGGAGACTTGCCAAGTTTCCATCTATTTGGAATCGTTTGAGGAACAGTGGCCCCTGGGGTTCCTGCCAGATCTACCTTGGGAACCAGAGGCATTGGGGTACCAACAGGAGGTATTGGGGACTTGAGTGTGCTAAGCAGAAGTGGATTGCTTCCCACAAGGCCCGGCAGGCAGAATGCCCCCTCGGCCAGGCGCAGGTGCTCTACAGATGATGGTCCACATCCAATGATATCAAGAGACCCTCAGGGGGATCAGAGCAGGGGGCTGCGAAGGCCATAAATATGCCCAGTTGCAAGGGGAAAGGACATTAAAAAGAATAAATGTCCCGAGGGACGGTCTCAATAATCCAGAGCAAATTAGGAGGAACCTCAAGAAGGGGAGAGGCTGCCGTCCTGAGGAGCCTCTGGTGCCACTGGGTTAGAGTGAAAGCTTCCCCACCACCTCGGGTGATGATGGCCCTGCTCAGAGCCACTGTCCAGATCCCACACTCCCCCTTTGGGAACCAGTTCACTCCCCATTTCACTTGGAGCAAAATGATGGCTTCTTTGAACTCCCAGGAACAGAAGCGCCTAGCATGAAACATGCACATGTAGAAACAGCCTGTTGTAGGACAGAGAGGTCACGGTGCAGGGAAGTCCCCTGTGAAGTTCATGTCCAGCTCACTTAATGAGGAGAGGGAGGGGTAAGGCAGCTGGGCGCTCAGAGATCCCCTGAGTCTAATGCCACCTCCTACAGATGAGGGGTGGTGGGCTCACAGAGACTGAGGGGCCAGCCAAAGCCACAGGGCCAGTTAGTGACAAGCCTTGGATGAGCACTCAAACCTTGGTCCCTTTTGCGTGGCCTGGGAGAAGGCAGACGTAGCCATGGACATCACTTGGGCTGGGAGATGACTTTTTTTTCTGACCACAGGGCTCAAACTTCGTATGTGAATGAGGCACAGACATAGGCCTGCTTGACCTGTGAAACCCTTTTCTAACCTGGAAGCCCAGCATCTTCCACCTTAGCAGTGACTATTCGGATCAGGACTGGGTGGCTGGCTGTTATTTGCTCTAATAACTGACACCCGGGAGCCCTGATACAGGGACACCTGGGACCAGATCAGGCTGCAGGTCCAAATGGGGACTGACTGTGGCAAATTTGCAGTTTCACTGCCTCAGAAAAATTTTTGGGAGGTGAGCTCCCACTACACCACTATGCAGGTGTTTGGATTCAGGCCCTGGATGCACAGGAGTGGAGCACCTTATCTAACCAAGACCTCCTGAAGGAACATGAACAGAGCATAGTGGTTTATGCAGGTCTGGGTTGCCAGGGAGCTGGAACAGGGAAAGAGTCTGCAGATTACAGGTCACAGGAGATAGCTTTGGGGGAACAAGGGGTACGCCCATTCACAAGCCCTAGGATGGACAAATGTGCCCATTTCCCCTGCAGGCAGAGCTGGAGGATAGTGGGCTTCTTAATGTGAGGCAGGAATCCTCTTATTGGTGAATCCTCCAATAAGAGACACCTGGAACCTTAACAGGACTGACTGTCACCAATTTACAACTGCTGCCTGAGTGATTTGGGTGGCTGGGCTTCCACCACCCTATAGACCCTGCAGTCATTTGGAGCCAGGCATCAACTCCCCAGGCCTGGAGGTCCCCAGTGTCCAAGACCTGCTGAAGGAGTGTATACTGGGCATTAGGGCTGGCAGGGATCTGGAACAGGCAAGGGTCTATAGAGGCCAGGTCTCAGGATCCAGCTCTTGCAAGGCCAAGAGTGTGCCTGACTGCAAGCTCTACTCTCCACACATGTGCATATTACCTCTGAAGGCTGGGATGGAAGAAATTGTACTGCATTTCCAGCATCAGCCCAGCCAGTTAGCTGGGTCATCCTTTATTAAGGCATACCAGGGAGACTTGATTACTGTAGGTAAGCCCAAGACACCATCAGGCAGCCAGTCCAAGTGGGTACTGACGGTCTCCAGTTTAAAGCTGCCATCTCAGGAAGATTTTTAGGAAATGAGCACTGTCCACCCTGAATGATATGCAAGTTTTGGGGACCAGCTTCAGCCCAACAGACCTGGAGGGCCCCAAGAGCTAAAGGACAGCTGACAGAATACATGCTACACATGCATGGGTGGCATAGGTCAGGGGAGTCTGGGATCTGAACCAGGGCATCTGTAGGGAGAGGCTAGGTTCCATTAGCGAGTTACTTGGGGGACCTGACCACTGCCTAATTCTAAGTGCTAATCTGCACAAATGTGCATATTCCCCCTGATGACACAACTGGAGGAATATGGACTGCCTTCTCAGGGCAGTGTGAAATGGATTGAGATACCTTCTGGTAACAGCTGATAGCCTTGATTACTGGTAAGCCTGGGACCCCATCAGGCAGCCAGTCCAAGTGGGGGGTAACTGTGTCAGTTTAAAGGTGCCATTTCAGAAAGATTTTCAGGCAGTGGGCACTGCCCACTGTGGGGGTTCTACAGGTTGGAAAGACTGGCCTGAGCCCAACAGGCCTGGAGGGCACAGCAGCCAAACTCTGCTGGCTGACACAGTGCAGACACTCTTGGAGCACACTACTTGTCTCTCCTGGTTTAGTGTCTGAGAGGGCTGACTGAACTCCTATATCCTCTCATATCTTTACTAGCTAGACCTAACTGGCCCCGTCTGCATGTCTCCATACTTACTACCTGTATCATTTCACATATGCTTCTTGGATTTAAGGACCCTTTGGGTCTTCTTTCTCACCTCCTTCTGCTTTTTCTTCCTCCTCACCTGCTTACCTGATTCTGTCCATTCATCATTTGCTCTCTGTCAGCCTACCCACACCCATCTACTCAGTGCTTGCTGTGTGCCAGGCAGTAGGATGGGCACTTAGTATACTGAGGTCTTTAGGAATACTTGTTTACCATTATTTTTTATTTTTATTTATTTGTTTATTTTTCTTTAGGTGAGTCATCTGAACAGGAATAATCTTTTTTTTAATTTATTTATTGTTTAATTTACATCCAAGTTAGTTAGCATGTGGTGCTACAATGATTTCAGGAGTAGATTCCTTAATGCCCCTTACCATTTAGACCATCCCTCCTCCCACAACCCCTCCAGCAAGCATCTGTTTGTTCTCTGTATTTAAGAGTATCTTAGGTTTTGTCACTCTCCCTGTTTTTATATTACTTTTGCTTCCTGTCCCTTATGTTCATCTGTTTTGTATCTTAAATTCCTCATAAGAGTGAAGTCATATATTTGTCTTTCTCTGGATAATTTCGCTTAGCACAATACCCTCCAGTTCCAAGCCATATGATATTTCTCTTTCTCTGTTTCCCTTAGCATAATACCCTCCAGTTCCATCCATGTAGTTGCAAATGGCAAGATTTCATTGTTTTTGATTGCCAAGTAATACTCCATTGTATATATATACATCTTCTTTATTCATTCACCCGTCGATGGACATTTGGGCTCTTTCCATACTTTGGCTATTGTCACTAGCGCTGCTAGCGACATTGGGGTGCATGTGCCCATTCAAACCGGCACACCTGTATCCCTTGGATAAATACCCAGTAGTGCAATTGCTGGGTTGTAGGGTAGTTCTATTTTTAATTTTTTGAGGAACCTCTTTTCCATTTTCCAGAGTGGCTGTACCAGTTTGCATTCCCACCAGCAGCACAAAAGAGATTCTCTTTCCCCACATCCTCACCAACATCTGTTGTTGCCTGAGCTGTTAATGTTAACCATTCTGACAGGTGTGAGGTGGTATCTCATTGTGGTTTTGATTTGTATTTCCCTGATGATGAGTGATGTTGAGCATATTTTCACGTGTCAGTTAGCCATCTTGTTTATCGTTATTTTAAAGAGCCAACTTGGGTGTCTAGGCTTTATACTGGTAACTAACACTAGTTGAATTTAAGGTAGAAAATTACTAACAGTTTTGGTTAGTTGAAATTAGTTATTTTGATTGAAGCATGATTTAATCAATGGTGAAGATAGAATGATACTTTGATAGAACTTGTGTGGAGAGAACATCTATTTCTATTTTTGTCAACTGATTTTGAAATAGCAATGGTAATATAGTAACGGGGTTTCTAAATACAAATTTATTGGCAATAAAAGAAGAGATAAAGGAAATAGAAAATTATACTACTCTGTTCATCCCTGCTTTTGCATTATAAGTAATAATCTAATGTTAATAAAATTTAGCATTAAGGGACCATTAGGAAGAAACAAGTATTGCTTGTGACCTGAAAGCTATAGGATACAATTTTAGTGACACATTCTAAGTTTTGGGGCACCTGGGTGGCTCAGTCAGTTAAGTGTCTGACTCTTGGTTTTGGCTGAGGTCATTATCTCTGAGTTCATGAGTTTGAGCCCAGTGCAGGCTCTATGCTGACAGCGTGTACCCTGCTTAGCATTCTCTCTCTATCATTCTCTCTCTACCTTTCCTGTGCTCTCTTTTTCTCTCTCAGAATAAATAAACTTTAAAAATTGTTTAATAAAAATATCCTGTCTTTTTTATATTAGAAGTATAAATATGTGGCAAATATGACTTCTAATCATTTGAAATGAGTGAAAGGTGAAACAAAATGGGGTGATTTATGTCAAGGGATTTTAAAATGGAGCCAGGAGGCCATTAAGGAGGTGGGCCTTATTAATGTCCTCAGTGGGTGGACCATGAACCTTTGAACAGAACCAAACTATGAATACTCCAGGGATTCTTCAGAAACACCTGCAACTTGCAAACTTAATGGACTTTTGCTCAGTGATGGTCTTAATTCTGTTTAGCTGAGATTAGTTTTCTGCCAGCAATACCAATCACAATTATTTGTAAAAAAACGTATACAAGCATTTCCTTTTGTCTTTAAGAGCCCTTAACTTTTGTTCCCTAAAGGGACACAATTTGGGTTGCTACCTGAATCTGTGCTTCAAATTGCAATTATAAGACCCTAAATAAATGCTTCTGTTTTACTTCAGTTCTGCCTCTTTTCTCAGTTGACAAATGGTAGTTAGTAAAGCAAGATATTATTACATCCAAATTATAAGAATAAATAATGATAGTTATTGAATGCTGTAAGAGGACACTGACCATTCTGGAGAATTGTTACCCTTTGACATCTCCACTATGGGTGGGGGCAAGGGAAAGTGTATGTCTTCCCCGTTTCCAAGGGACACCATCCTTTGGAGGTGTTGATTAGATAGGAAAGTAGCTGCCATGCTTCTGTGATCCAGTCAGTGTCCACATCCCCTGGACCCACTGGAAGTTTTATTATCTGTTATGCCAAAGCTTCATAAAAGTAGTCCTTTTATTTTCAGGAGGATGGAATATTTTTTTAAGAAAAGTTTTAAAGTTATGCTTAAAAATGCTTAAACACTACTCAGGTGGGTCATATTTTATACTTCGAGAGAAGGGTGCTTTGTTGTAGTACACAGTGATATAAGTGGACATGAATACAAAACAATTTTGTGTCTTTACAAAGAATTACATAGAGGGGAAAGAAAGATGCTTATTAGTAAGTCTGTAGCAGTGCTATGGCAATAGTGCAGGCTGACAGTTCTTCAATCTGCCTCCCTTTTATTTATTATTATTATTATTTTATTTTTAAGTGTTTATTTATTTTGAGAGAGAGACAGCAGGGGAGGAGTAGAGAGATAGGGAGAGAATCCCAAGCAGGCTCTGCCCCAAAGAGGGACTCAATCCCAGGACCCTGGGACCATGACCTGAGGTGAGATCCAGAGTCATGCTTAATCACATAAGCCATCCAGATTCCCTTGACCTTGATAGTTCTTATCAATGGTTAACTGATGCTAAAGGAGATTTGGATCGGTTGGCCTGCCCTCATCTGATGTGAACACTAAGTGTGAACTTGTGTGTTTGAACACTAAGGTAGTGATTGTGTCTGGTAGGTAGTGACTGGGATGGTGAAAATATAGGAAAAGCAAAGATGTGTTGTACAATGGGTGACCCAAAGATTTAGAATATATGGAGCCTTTCTAATGTTGGCACCAAATATTTCAAGCAAGCTCTGTTAGATTCATTATCTACTATATAAGTTATAGTAGATATTGGATGGATTCTTGTATGGATTATAGGATTTGCATTTTTCCCTGTAGTTTAAACTCCACAATAAAAGTAGTACTATTCATATTCTTATTTTAATATACTTTATTGGTTATATTGGTTTTTGTTATTTTTTTTAAATTTTCCCTGCTAGTATATATGCTTAGTCACATAATTTTTATGAGTTGATGGTATTCCATTTAGAGGTTTGCATTGGTGGTAAACATTTCTTAGGGACCAGAATGCTAAATGGTTTGGAGAACTAGTAGGGTTTTTTTTTTTTTTTTTTTACTTTTTAATGTTTTATTGGCTTTAAAGAAGTGCAGCTTGTTTAAACTCATTAAGAAGCAAATGGACTAAAATAGAATTGTTTCAGGCCCCAAATAAATGAATTTGAATACTCTGTGGAAAATTTTGTAAGCAATGAGTCTCTTCATTATTTAAAAAAAATTTTTTTAATGTGTATTTATTTTTAAGAGAGAGAGAAAGAGACAGAGTGAGAGTGGGGTAGGGGCAGAGAAAGAGAGGGAGACACAGAATCCGAAATAGGCTCCAGGCTCTGAGCTGTCAGCACAGAGCCCGACACGGGGCTCAAACCCACGGACCGTGAGATCATGACATGAGCCAAAGTCAGATGCTTAACCGAATGAGCCACCCAGGTGCCCCATGAGTCTCTTCATCATTAACAACAAGCCTTATCCTTTTAAAGAGTAATAGATGTAGGAGTTAAGATGGCAAAGCAGCTCGGGGACCCTGAATTTGTCTTGTCACTGAAACACAGCTAGATCAGCATCAAACCATTTGGAACACCTAGGAAACTGATCTGAGGATTAATGAAACATTCTGCATAACTTAAGCCACAGAACTTGGCAGGTACATGGTGTGGAGAGGTGAATTGGGGGAGAGAAAAGCCACAGAGCTGTGAGGGTAGGGAGCCCTTTTTGTGGAGGGAGAACAGAGAGAAAGAGAACGGGGCAGGTGGTACATCAAGGTCATGAAAGAAAAGCAGTTCCCCCAAAAGTAGCTAGAAAAAAAGAGAGAAAGAGTGAAAACATTTGCAGGGGACTGGACAAGAAATCTGTTTCCCAAAACCATTGTGGGGGAGAAAGGAGAGGGTTTCAATAGCATCAGTATATAAACAGTAGGGTGCAGAGTCTGAAGGTTCACAGCTCAGGTGCTTTGGTGAAACCCCAGGAGCAGGCATCATGGTCTCAGGAGTCCATGTGCGACATTGGAATAAGTGGTTCTCCTGCTTGGAGTGCATTTGGTAGAGGCCATATGGCTTCCCTGGGGGCAAAGGTGTGAGTAGACCCCAGAGAGTAGCCATGTTTGCTGGTATCAGGACAAAGATGCGAGTCCAGTGAGACCTGGCACCAGGTATGTGTTGTGATTGCCATAAACTCTGAACCTTTGCCACTGCACAATTGTGCAAACATTTCTGGGGCAGGCTGGTACCTGGCCATTGCTCAGCAAGACCCTCCCCCAGGGAATCAGCACAGGACCAAGCTGTGGGGGTCCCAGAAGTGTGGGGTTTTGAAGACACACCTATCTGAGATAAAACTCTGGAGAGAGGTACCATCTGGCAGGTGGACAGCTTGGAATGGACGGAGGCCTGAGACAGAGGAGGGGTGCTTGATCACAGGTCTATGAGAGTGCAAAGTTCCTATGCTAGAGACTAGGGAGCTGGGTGGGGGCATTTTCATCCCTGCATACACCCTGCCTGTACACCCACTTGCACTCAAACACAGGGATCCACTCCAGTAAGCTAAGCAGCACCACCAAGTGGAGAACAGAGGCATTACACCAAGCCCTGCCCAACTGCAACCTCCCGGCACATCCTCCAGAAGACCAGCACAAATCCTTCCACCTGCTTCATCGATGGACTATACTGTACTTTAAAGATTCAGTTCTAGGGAAAAGTGGATATAACTTCATTTGGGTTTCATTGTATTTGCTGGTTCCTTCATTTGTTCATTTTCTTTGCTTCTGTTTTTGCTTAAATTGTTTTCTTTGTTTTTTTCTTTCTTTCTTCCTTTCTTTTCCCTTTCTTGGATACAGAATGAGCAAATTCTTTTTTATTTTTTTAATTTTTTAAAAACTTTAATTCTATTTTCTTTATTTTATTTTATTCTACTTTACTATTTAATTTTTTTAAACTTCTTTTTCTTTCCTTTCTCTTTTTTCTCTATTCTATCAAGCTTCTTTCAACAAGCAGACTGAAACACACCAGGGATATAGCTTCCTTTATTTGATTTTATTTGTTTTGTTTGTAATTTTTAAATTTTTATTTCTTCTTTTATTAATTTTTTTCTTCCTCCAAAGTGACAAGATGGAAGAATTCACCCTAAAAAGAAAGAACAGGAAGAAATGATGGCCAGGGACTTAATCAACACAGATATATGTAAGATGTCTGAACTAGAATTTAAACCCATGATTATAATAATACTAGCTAGGGTTGAAAAAAGCATGGAAGACACCAGAGAATCCCTTTCTGTGGAGATAAAAGAACGAAAGTCTAGTCAGGCCAAAATTAAAAATGTTATAACTGAGATGCAATATCAAATCAATGCCTTGACAGCAAGGATGGATGAAGCAGAGCAGCAAATCAGTGACATAGAAGATAAAATTATGGAAAATAATGAAGCAGAAAAAAGATGGAAACAAAGGCAAAAGATCATGATACAAGACTTAGAGAACTCAGTGACTTATTAAAAAGGAATAACATTCAAATCATAGGATGATGAAGAGAGAGAAATGGGGCAGAAGGTTTATGTGAGCAAATTATAGCAGAAAGCTTTCTTAATCAAGGGTAGCACACAGACATAAAAATCCAAGAAGCATAGAGAAGACCTATTAAATTCAACAAAAACCTACCTCACCAAGACATATCATAGTCAAATTTACAAATTACATTGACAAGGAATGAATTAAGAAAGCAGCAAGGCGGAGGTGGGGGGCGGGGTAGTCCTTAACCTACAAGGGAAGACAGATCAGGTTCATAGCAGACCTATCCACAGAAACTCGGCAGGCCAGGAGGGAGTAGCAGGATATATTCAACGTGCTGAATTGGCAAAATATGCAACCAAGAATTCTTTATCCACCAAGGCTGTCATTCAAAATAGGAAGATAAAGACTTTCCCCAACATACAAAAACTGAAGGTGTTTGTTGTGACCACTAAACCAGCCCTGCAAGAAATTCTAAGGGAGACTCTTTGGAGAAAAGACAAAACAAAGCAAAAAAGATCAGAAGCAATAAAGACTAGAAAGGACCAGAGACCATCATCAGAAACACCAACTCTACAGAAAACACAATGGCACTAAATTCATGTGATTCAGTGATTTAAATAATCACCCTGAATGTAAATAGACCAAATGCTCCAATCAAAAGACATCAGGTATCAGAATGGATAAGAAAACAAGATCCATCTATATGCTGCCTACAAGAGACTCATTTCAGACCTAAAGACACCTGCAGATTGAAAGTAAGGGTATGGAGAACCATCTACCATGCTAATGGACATCAAAAGAAAGCCAGAATACCCATACTTATATCAGACAAACTAGATTTTAACACAAAGACTGTAACAAGAGATGAAGAAAGGCATCATATTATAACTAATGTGTCTATCCACCAAGAAGATCTAACTTATGAATATTTATGCTCCCAACTTGAAATCACCCAAATATATAAATCAATTAATCACAAACATAAGGAAACTCATTGATAGCAATACCATAATAGTAGGGGACTTCAACACCCCACTTACAACAATGGGGAGATCATCTAAGCAGAAAATCAACAAGGAAACAATGGCTTTAAATGACACACTGGACCAGATAGACTTAAAGATATGTTCAGTACATTTCATCCTAAAACAGCATTCTTCTCAAGTGCACATGGAATATTTACCAGAGTAGATCACATACTGGGTCACAAGTCAGCCCTCAACAAGTACAAAAAGATTGAGATCATACCATGTATATTTTCAGACCATAACACTATGAAACTTTAAATCAACCACAAGAAAAAAACTTGGAAAGACCATGAATACTTGGAAATTAAAGAACATCCTACTAAAGAATGAATGGGTTAACCAAGAAATTAAAGAGGAAATTAAAAAAGTACATGGAAGCAAGTGAAAATGAAAACACAACAGTCCAAAACCTCTGGGATGCAGCAAAGACAGTCATTAGACGGAAGTATATAGCAATCCAGGCCTTCCTAAAGAAGGAAGAAAGGTCTCAAATACACAACCTACCCTTTCACCTAAAGGAACTAGGAATAGAACAGCAAATAAAGCCCAAAACCAACAGATGAAGGGAAATCATAAAGATTAGAGCAGAAACCAATGATTAAAAAAAAAAAAAAAGATCTACAAAACCAGGAGCTGGTTCTTTGAAAGAATTAACAAAATTGATAAACTTCTAGCCAGATTTATCAAAAAGAAAAATGAAAGGACCCAAATAAAATCATGAATGAAAGAGAGGTCACAACCAACACCACAGAAATACAAACGATAATAAGAGAATATTATGAGCAATTATATATTCTACACACATAGAGTCAGATACATCTCATAAGCACCACTCATATACACACATATATCACACCCACACACCACCATACACAACACAAAAAGCACAGATACACACCACACCCACACCAATTCATACCACACATACACCACACACACACAACACACCTGCCACACACACACAAATCGCACCCTGAAAAACTACAGATACAGCACACACATTCCACACACACAACTCACATATACCACAGAGAAAAACATTGCATTCACAGGCCAAACACACACTACACATACACAGCATATAAACCTCACATAACCTCACATACACACAATACACAATACCACTCACATATTAGAGATATACCTCCCACATCCCACAAATATATGACAAACACTACACATATACCACAAATACACTATATACACACCACACATACAAGATGTATATTACACAAACATACATAACATACACAGAAGAGGTACACAACACAGACACCACACACTAACCACACATACAACATACACAAACATACATGCGACACATAGGTCACAAAACATGCACACATATACCACAAACACAAACAACACATACACCACACACATGATATACAAACCAAACACAACACAAATAGCACACATACACTGCACAGCATACACATCACAATAACCAGACATAAAATACACATATACCACACAATCACCACACATAATGCATCGATATCTCACACTATACATATGACAAGCATATATTACTTAGATATACCGCTCTCTCAACACACACAAACACATAAGCTACACACTTACACCACACATAATATATATACCTCACATACACATCACACACACACACACACACACACTTCACTCAAACCACGTATACACCACACAAAAAACACTTTCGACAAACACCAACCACACATACCAAACACACACCATACATATCACACACACACCACATATACCCCACAAACACCACAAATAACCATACACGAACATCACATATATACCACACACCAAAGATACATCATTATCACACAACACAATACCAAACACACAACACACAAAGAACACACTTGTAACAGACTTATACCACACATACAGCTCAGGCATGTCACATGCAACAAATGTACACCACACACACCTATGTATACACCACAATTTCACCACACTCACACACGTCACACACTGCACATAAATCACACCTACTCCACACATGCACAACACTTATACACATCACACACCAGACACACATCACACACACACACACACACCAACACAACACACACACCACATGCACCACACACACATTTATTATTATTATGCACACACACATCACTTTTACACCACATACACACCACACATTTATTCCACACACATACAAACAACACACATACAACACGTGTATACTAACCATACACACCACACAATACACATGCACTGAATATATATCACATACACACAATATGTGTACCACACATACACTACATATGCAACGAACACACGCAATGATAATTCACACTTATACCACATACAGACACAACACACATGTCACACAAACACCACACATACAACACACAACGCACATGCCACACAAATACCACACAAACACCACACAAACACAGTAAACAAGGAGCACATACACACCACGCACATACCACAAACAACACATACACTATACATACAGCACACATAACAACATATATACAATACTTATGCCACACAATAATCACACAACCCACAATAATTATACCACATACACACCATTTACACCACACAGACATCACATATATACTTCACACACCAAATACATCACATATACGTCACATAGAAAACATACATATGTTACACACATACACACTCAACACACTCAAAGACCACACATATACCAAATACACATACTGCTCATACACCACACATACATCACACAACACACATCATACACTCACCACATGTATCCATGGATAGGCCACACACCTCATACATTTGCTGCATACATTTCACACACCTCAAATACAGCACACCTATACACCATACACATATATACCACACAAACACACACACCACATATACACCACACAATAACCACATATTTGTAATATTCATACACACTACACATATAACATACATTCATACACATCACATCTACATCACACACACAAACCACATATACACCACAAACATGACAAACCACACACACTCCACAGATATACCACACACTCAACATACATACAATACACACCCCATACATATACCATACACACATACACCACATATACCACACACACATAATATATATATGTATATATGTAATATACATAATATATACATAATACATAATACACATATATATCATACATTAGCACTCATTCCAAACACAAGTACACACCCCACATACACATTAAACACAGATCACACATGTTACAAACACTCCAAACATACGCCATATTTCACAAACATATACCACAAACACACACCCACACCACACAAGAACCATACACACAATACATACAACACACAAAATCATACATACCACACATCCAGGAGATAAGTACACCACACACTCCATACATATACCACACACACCTACCACACAAAATATAAGCAGATAACACACACTTCACCCACACAACTCATATACCACCCAAACCAAACATATAACATTCATAGACTACACATATACTACACACACACAGCACATATCTATGACACATACACCACACAACCACCACACATATAATAGCAACCCACAGCACACATCACAACCCACACTCAAGACATACACCACACACACACATAATACACTTGATCTTAGCCAAAAGGCTGAGAAGCAATCACACACACACATAATAAACACAACACATACACCACACACACCACAGAGAATCCACACACACATAACAAAAATATTACATACAAACACATACCACAGATACAGGAAACATCATCACACATACACCATGCTCATGTGCACAAGCCCTACACACAATATACATACACCAAACATAGATCATAGGTATACCACACACAACAGATATATACCACACACTACACATACACTTCACAATAACCACACATATACACACACACAAACCACACATACACCACACACAAACTACACATATACTACAAAACAGACTACCATAAAAATAGCCCCTACACAGACATACACACACACACACATTGGGGAATAAGCTTAGGAATTCCCTGAGCTTACACTGATGGGTTAACAAGGCACAAAGAAATAAAAAGCCATAGGATGTACACACCCAAGTTTGGATAGACAAGATTAGGTAAATAAGATTGGGTAAACAAGGCAAAGCTCCCAGAATAGGTAAAGTGGGGCAAACGCCCCAGTATAAGACAAAGGTATAGGAATCGGGAATCTCAGGATGAAAACATCCAAGATGAGGTAAACAAGATTAGGTATTCAGGTTGGAAAAACCCCCCAACTTAGTACAAAGCACAAAGCTGCTTTCACTGGAAGGAAGCACCAAATTAGGTGAACAGGTAAATAGGGATGTAGACTGCTATAGGACGTCCCAGAGCAGAGCTAATTAGCAGAAGAAAGGTGCCTTATTGACCCTGAGGTAGCATGCTCTGTCTTTCTTGTCTCCTAGACCAGTTTAGGTAAACGGGTGGTGCCTCACATCTGCTGTACACAACCTTCTGCCCAGTGCCAGGATTTTGTTTTGTATTAACCCAAACCCCTAACCCCGAATATCTTCAAGACCTCCTTTCCCTCACACCCTGAGTTATGTTCACAATTTCATTGTCTCTTTGTGCATGCTCATCACCACGTTTGTGAGCCTTCCGATCCTAATAAAAATGGAGCAAGGACCCTTACTAGGGGCTCTTGTCTTCTCTGGGAACTTTGCCTCCCTCGCATTTTTAATCCTGTGTCCTGCTTTCTTTCTGAACATGAGAGAACTCCAGACCCAGAGTCTAACACACACACACACACACACACACACATACACCACAGAAACACCACTCAAACACTACACATATACCACATTCACACGGATGATACAATTACCAAGTACACTACTCATGCACAACACATGCGACACATACACTACATATGTACCACACACATGCCATAAACAAAATACATATAACATGCACACACAAGCAAAGCATACACCATGCACAAACTATATACAGACAAACTTTCACCACACAGATACCACACAACATCACACATAAAAGACATATTTCAGACACACACCACACACACAAAAGACATGAAACACATATACCATATATACCACATGAACCACAATGTCACTAAACACACATTACATATATACCACACATATAACTCAAAATTACCAATCCTTACCATGACACACCACATATAACTTGTACACACCACATGTATACCATACACAGGACATACAAACCACACATAGCACACATATACCACACAAACATGGACACACTTTCACCACACATACATGACATATATACCACATGTTACTAACATGCACCACATGCAACACACAAAAAATACATAAGCCACACACTCACCACACACACCATATACACAAGACACACAAGACTTTAAAAACACACAAACTTCACATGTACATCACACACACAACATATATACCTCACACAAAACACACATATAACTTCCAAAGAGTTAAGCCTATAGCAATTTTCATTTTCTTCTACACACAGGTTTGCAAATACATATAACTTTTTAAAATAGAAATGAAACATTTATCGAGTACATATTTATTTAGTATCAGCAATGCAGGTTCTCAAGAAAAAGATGAATTGTACTCTCACAAAACAGAACAAAACAATTTTCCATCTCCAGGTTTCCAATCACTTGTAACTTAATGAAAACTGATATCTGTTAAAGGATGCATTATACATAGTGTAGTTTCAAAGATTTAAGCATATGGACTTTTCCATATGCTTCTCAACATTACTAACACTTATACCTTAATGAAAGAAATGGTACTTGAACAATGGTTTATACACGGTGCAGTGTTAATGAGTGAAGCATGTTTGCAAACATTTATGACTTGATAAAAGATGTTACTTGAAAGAAGGTATATACACAGTGTAGTTTCAGAGACTTAAGCATAGAGTTATTCCCATATAATTCTACACATACATTTACAAATACTTGTATCTTAATGAAAGGATATGTTACTTTAAGGATGGTTACAGAGTCTAGTTTCAATGACTGAAGGATATGACTATTCCCATATGCTTCTATATATAATGTTACAAACATGTAATTTAATAAAAGTAAATATTACTTGAAAGAAGTATTATATACAGTGTAGTTTCAATTAATTAAGCATACAGCTATTCCCATATACTTGTCCCATATACTTGTATCGCTGAGCACTTACATCTTAACGAAAGAAGATGTTACCTGGAAAACTGTTCATATACCATTTAGTTTCAATGAGTTAAGAATGCAGCTTTTGCGGTGCCTGGGTGGCTCAGTCAGTTGAGCATCCGACTTTGGCCAAGGTCATGATCCTGGGCTTTGTGGGTTCAAGCCCCACGTTGGGCTTTGTGCTGATGGCTCAGAGCCTGGAGCTTACTGCAGATTCTGTGTCTCCCTCTCTCTCTCCCCTCCCCCACTCCGTCTCTCTGTTTCCCAAAAATAAATAAACATTTAAAAAAAAATTTTTTAAAAGAATGCAGCTTTTGCCATGGGCTGCTACACGTAAGTTTCCAAACACTTGTCTCTTAAGGAAAGATGTTAATTTTAAGAAGGTCAATACACAGTGTATATTCAGTGAGTTAAGCATACAGTTATTTCCATTTGGTTTACACAGAGGTTTACAAACACTTTTAATAAAATTAGGCATTACTTGAAAGATGGCTTATACAAGTATTTCAATGAGATAAACACAGGGATATTCCCAAATAGCCTTTGCAAACACAAATATCTTAATGAAAGAAAATGTTACTTGAAGGAAGTTTATGAACAGTGTAGGTTCAATGAATTAAGCATACAGCTAGTCATATATACTTCCACACCTTCTTTCACAAATACATATCTTAATGAAAGAACATGTTACATAAAATAAGGATTATACACCATGTACTCTCAATTAGTCAAGCATAAGGCTATTTTCATTTGCCTTTACACACAAGTTTACATATGCTTATATCATAATGAAAGAAGATATTACTTTTAAGAAGGTTTATACACAGTGTAAGTTCAATGAGTTAAGCAGAATACTATACCTAAATGCTTTTATACATACATACCTTAAACACTTGTATCTTTAAAAAAATTTTTTAATGTTTATTTTTGAGAGTGAGAGACTGAGTGTGAGAGAGGGAGGGGCAAAGATAGAGGGAGACACAGAATACAGAGCAGGCTCCAGGTTCTGAGCTGTCAGCACAGAGCCCAACACAGGGCTTGAACTCACAGACTGTGAAATCGTGACCTGAGCTGAAGTCAGATGTTTAACTGACAATGAGCCACCCAGGTACCACCACTTGTATCTTAATGAAAGAAAATTTACTTGAACAACGGTTTACACACAGTGTAGTACAATTGAGCTAAGCATATGGCTGTTCCCACATGTCCCTACACATATGTTTAAAAACATTTATAATTTAATGGAAGATGTTAGTTGAAGGGCATATTATACACAGTGGAGTTTCAATGAGGTAAACATATGGGTGTGCCCATAAGCTTCTATCTATAGGTTTCCAGACACCTGTATCTTAATGAAAGCAGATGCTAGTTGAAGGATGAAATATATACAGTGTAGTTTCAAAAAACATATGGCTATTCCCATATGCTTCTACATATGTTTGCAAGCACTTATCAAAATATTACTTGAATGAAGGTTTATACACAGTGTAGTTTCAATGAAAAAAGCATAGGGCTATTCCCATATGCTTCTGCACATACATTTACAAACATTTGTTATCTTAATAAATGGAGAAGTTAGTTGAAAGACGGTTTAAATACAATGCAGTTTCAAAGAGTTAATCATAGAGCCATTCCCTTATGCTTCTACACATACACACACACATATATCTTAATGAAAGATTTTACTTGAAGGACAATTTACACACAGTGTAGTTTCAGTGAATGAAGTATATACCCATTCCCACATGTTCGTACACATACATTTACAAATGCTTATGTTTAATGAAAGAGGATGTGGCTTCAAAAACCCTTTGTACATAATGCAGTGTCAATGCATTAAGATACGGTTTTTCCCATATTCTTCTATACACCACTTTACAAACACTTATACCTTAATGAAAGGAGATGTCACTTGACAGCTTATGCACAGTGTAGTTTCAAAGAGTGATCACAGGGTTCTTCCACACATGTTTTCAAACATGTATCTTAATGAAAGAAGATGTTAATTGAAAGAAGGTTTATACACAGTATAGTTTCTATGAGATAAGCACAGGGCTATTCTCCTATGCTTCTACACATAACCTTAAAGAACTTGTATCTCAATGAAAGAAAATGTTACTTGAGTATGCATTAACACAGTACAGTTCAATGAGTTAGGCATGTGGCTATTCCCATAGGCTTATACCCATATGTCTCCAAAAACTTATATCCTAATGAAAGTGCTGTTATTTGGAAAGCTGTTCATGTACACTGTATGTTCAGTAAGTTAAGTATGCAGCTTTCCCATAGGCAGCTCCGTATAAGTTTCCAAGCACTTTTATCTTCATGAAAGAAGCTGTCACTTTTAAGAAGGTTTATACATAGTGTACCTTCAATAAGTGAAAATATGGTTTATATACAGAAAAATTTCGATGAGATAATACAGGACTATACCCATGTGCTTGTATACATACCTTTACAAAACGTATACCTAAGTGAAAGAAGACATTACTTGAACAATGGTTTATACACAGTGTAGTGTCAATAGATGAAGAAGGAATACAGAGAGTCCCATGTGATTATAACATAGGTTTACAAACATTTATACCTTAATGAAAGATATTAGTTGAGGATGCATTATATACAGTGTAGTTTCAATAGGTTAGGCATATGGCTACACCCATAGGATTCTACTCATAAGTTTCTAAAAACTTGTATGTGGGGGCACCTGAGTGGCTCAGTCAGTTAAGCATCCAGCTTTGGCTCAGGTCATGATCTCTCTATTCATGAGTTTGAGCCCCACATTGGGCTCTCTGCTGTCAGCACAGAGCCCGCTTCAGATCCTCTCCCCATCCCTATTCTCTACCCCTTTCCCGCTCACGTGTTTTCTCTCTCTCTCTCAAAATAATAAATAAAAAATTAAAAACTTGTATCTGAGTAAAAGATGTTAAGTGAAGGATACATTATACACAGGGTAGTGACAATGAGTGAAGCATATTCCTGGTCATATATATATCAATACATGCTTTTATGAACACATACCTTAATGAAGGAACATGTAACTTGAAATAAGGTTTATACACTGTGTATTTTTTTTAAATTTTTTTTTCAACGTTTTTTATTTATTTTTGGGACAGAGAGAGACAGAGCATGAACGGGGGAGGGGCAGAGAGAGAGGGAGACACAGAATCGGAAACAGGCTCCAGGCTCCGAGCCATCAGCCCAGAGCCTGACGCGGGGCTCGAACTCACGGACCGCGAGATCGTGACCTGGCTGAAGTCGGACGCTTAACCGACTGCGCCATCCAGGCGCCCCTACACTGTGTATTTTAATGAGTTAAGCATAGGGCTATTTTTTTATTGTAGTTTCAAGTTTTTATTTAAATTCCAGTTAGCTAAAACATGCTGTAATATTAATTTCACTAGTAGAATTTACTGATGAATTTACATTAACACCCAGTGCTCATCACAAGTACCCTTCTTCATATCCATCACCGATTTGACCTATGCCCTCACATATCTCTCCTCCAGCAACCCTCACTTCATTCTCTATAGTTGAGTTGTTTTATGGTTTGTCTTTTTTCCCATGTTCATATGTTTCATTTTGTAAATTCCACATATGAGTGAAATCGTATGGTATTTTTCTTTCTCTAACTGACTTATTTCACTTAGCAAACACTCTAGCTCCAAAAAAGTCATTGCAAATGGCAAGATTTCATTCTTTTTTATGGCTGAATAATATTCTACGGTGTGTGTGTGTGTGTGTGCCACATCTTCTTTATCCATTTATCAGTCAATGGACATTTGGGTACTTTCCACAATTTGTCTATTGTTAATGCTGCTAAAGCATATGGCTATTTCCATTTGCTTCTACACTCAAGTTTACATACACTTACATGAAAGAAGATGTTACTTGAAAAAATGTTTATACCTGATGAAACTTTGAGTTAAGCACAAGGCTATTCAAACATGCTTCTACACATAACTTATGAACAATTGTATCTAAATTAAAGAAGTTAGTTGAAAGATGGTTTACACATAGTGTAGTTTCAATGAGTTAGGCATATAACTATTCCCATATGCTTCCACACACAACTTTACAAACACTTATATCTTAATGAAAGAATATGTTATTTAAATGACAGTTTTTATATACCATATCGTTTCAGAGAATTCAGAATAGGGGTATTCCCATATGCTTCTACACATAACTTTACAAACATTTCTATCTTAATCAAAGATGTTATTTGAATGACAGTTTTTGGACAGTGTCATTTCAATGAGTTAAGCATACAGCTATTCCCATACACTCATTTCCATATATTTCCCAACACTTATATCTGAATGAAAGATGTTAGTTGAAGGATGCATTATAACCAGTGTAGTTTCAAAGAGTAAAGCAAATGTTTCCATACGCTTCCAAACACTTGTATCTGAATGAAAGCAGCTGTCTTCTAAAGGAGTCTTCATACCCAGTGTAAATTGGGTTAAACATATGGCTACTCCCATAAGCTTCCATGCACAACTTTATAAACACCTGTATCATAATGAAAGAAGAGGCTAGTTGAATGACAATTTACAAACAGTGTAGTTTCAGAGTTCAGCATCGGGGTATTCCCATATGCTTCTGCACATAACTTTACACACACTTACATCTTAATGAAAGGAGCTGTTACTTAACGATGGCTTATACAGTTTAGCTGCAATGAGTTAAGCATACTGCTCTTCCTATATACTTGTTCCCATGTGTTTCACAACACATATCTAAATGAAAGCAGATGTTAGTTGAAGGACTCAAAATACTCAGCATAGTGTCGAAGAGTCAAACATATGGCTTATTCCCATATGCTACTGCCCATAATGATAAAAACACATATATGTCTCACTGAAAGATGTTACTTGAAAAATGCCTTATACAGAAATTTCATGAATTAAGAAAATTCTATTCTTATATGCCTCTACATATACATTTACAAAATGTTATTTGTAAATGAGAGAAGGTATTATTTCGAGGATCCGTTATAGCCAGTTTCATTGAGTTCTGTACAAAGTTACTCCAATATGCTACTATACACTTACAAACACTTGCAATTTAATGAACGAAGAGGGTAATTGAAAAATGCATTACACACACAGTTTCAGAGTTAAGCACATGGCTATTCCCATATGCTTCCTCGCGTACCTTTATAAACACATATATCTTAAAGACAACATGTTACTTAAATGACCGTTTATGCATGGTGTAGTGTCAAAGAGTTAAGCATAAGACTATTTCCATATGCTTGTACTCATATGTTTGCAAAAATGTATATCTCAATGAAACAAGATGTTACTTGGGAAACAGTTCACTCCCACTGGAGGTTCAATCAATTATGCAAGCAGCTTTTTCCATAGGCTGCTACACATTAAGCTTCCCCACACTTGTAGCTTAATGAAAAATGCTACATATAAGAATGTTTATATACAGTGTACTTCCAGTGAGTTAAGCATACAGCTATTGTCCTTAACGTCTACACCATAGTATGCAAACACTTCTATGTTATTGAAAGAAATTGTTACTTGAAAGAGGGACACTTCTAGCTCACTGAAAAAAATGTTAATTGGAATATGAATTCTATACAGTATTCTTTCACAGAGTTAAGTATATGGCACTTTCATTAGGCTTCTAATTTACTAATTTACTAATACTTCTAACTCACTGAAAAGAGTTTAAAGATGCTTTCCACACTGTTTTTTCACACAGTTAAGTATATGTCACTTTTCTTATGCTTCCACACAAGTGTATGGATGAAACATGTTAGTTGAAAGATTCTTTCTGGACAGTGTTTTACCACAAGGTAATGTGTAAGTACTTCCATTATGCTTCCACACATGAAGTTGTGTTGCAAACACTTCTAACTTACTGAAAGAAGGTGTTAGTTGAAAGATGCTTTCTGTACAGTGTTGTTTCAAGGAATTAAGTATATGGCACTTACCAGAGGCTTCGACACACACTTTTGAAAACATTTCCAACTTACTGAAAGAAGGCATTCATTGGAAGATGTTTTCTACATAGTGTTTCAAAGAGTTAATTACATTGCACTTCCCTTATATTTCCAAACATACATTTGCAAACACTTCTAACTTACTGTGAGATGTTAGTTGACAATGCTTTCTACACAGTGCTCTTTCACAAAGTGGAGAATATGGTACTTTCCTTATAGTTACACACATGTTTTCAAGCCATTCTAACTTAATGATAAAAGGTGCTGGTTGAAAGATGCTTTCTCCTCAGTGTTGTTCCACAGTGTTGAGTGTATGGCACTTTCCTTTCGTTTCCACACATATATTGCAAACACTTCTAACTTGCTAAAGAAGACATTAGTTGAAAGATCCTAGCTCCACATTATTGTTTCACAAAATTGAGTATATGGCATATTCCATATAGTTCCACACATACTTTTTCAAACACTTCAAATTTAGTGAAAGAAGATATTAGTTTTAAGATGCTTTCTCCACAATGTTGTTTCACAGAGTTGACTACATGGCACTTTCCTTACAGTTCCACACATATACTTTGAAACATTTTTAATTAGGTGAAAGAAGATGTTAGTTGAAAAGGGCTTTCTCCACAGTGCAGTTTCATAGAGTTGAGAATATGGCATTTTACTTGTATACTTCCACACAAGTGTTTTCAAACAGTTCAAATGTAGTGAGAGAAGGTGTTGGTTGAAAGATTCTTTCTCCTCAGTCTTGTTTCAAAGAGTTGAATATATGGTTCCACACTACTTTATTACCAAAGGAAAGATGACCTTTAGGCCCTGAGTGCTTCGTGCTTGGCCTGCTGTGGTATGGAAGGTGAAGGAAAGCCAGCATGACTCACTCACCTGGATGATTGAGGTGCCTTCATTCTTAAAAGCAGACAGTTTGCATATGGGCAGTACGGACAGGAAGGGGTCGCCACAGGAAGAGTGCTGTCCAAGGAGAGGGAATGAACTTGTTCCAGACTCCTGAGCAATAGCCAGTAGAATGCAGTAGCTACAACTCAACTACTGCCGCCTCCATCAACTAATGGAACAAGTGGTAGGGACAGACAAACCCAGAAATTTCTGGCTTTTGAATAAAGAATGCAGGGTTCTTGCCAACAATGATCCCAGGTGTAGCCCTGTACAGGGCTCCCTTAGCCTAAGCCCACAGGCCTTTCTTATTCCTGATACAATCAGGTTGATAGGAGATTGTGCTGGGTAATTCATTCTCAACATTATCCAAATCTCATCTCTGATGACGAACTCTGGCACTCTGTGTCTCCATTTATACAACTTTGCCCTTTTTTTGAAGAAGAAGAGTTCTGCATGGAAGAGCCAGTGTCTAAAAGTAATATCTTCTTTCAGCTTGGTAGTCTGGTGGTGTCCCTGGGATGGTGGTATAGGTTTTTCATTGGGCCCTACTCAATTTTGTTTCAAAACTATGTGGCCATCCAAAACACCTAGGGTATCTGAAGGTGCCCAGGGAGAATACTTGTGGGTAGGTTAGGCCAGAGGTTAGGGGAGGATCTTGCCTCCTGTGTGGGACAGGAGGAAGGGAAAATAAATATCTCCTTCCTAGATTTGACCCATGCCCATTTGAAAGGCAGGACATTGACTCACCTTGTAGTCATCCCTATCCCATTGCTGCTTTTCTAAATTGGTCTCCGTTCACACACCAAGACCATGTGGCTGTCACATACACAGCCAGAGTCCAAGGATTGCTGGTGAGTCTCCAGTCAGTACCTGAGCCAATAGAGGGCTCTCAGAGTCAGATGTACCAGAGGAAAGCTGGCCCTCCTCTCCCTGAACCCTCGGTGCTTAGCAGGCTACAGTCATCTTAGGAATGGGTAGCTACATTGACTCCAGTCCCTAACTGATGATAAAAGCCTAATTTGGAAGAACATACAGTCTGTGCATGTGCAGTACACTCCAGGACCTGGTCAGCGCACAAAATTCCTTTGAAGAAGTAGTGTCCCAAGTCCTCGTTCTCACCACTTGATCATCAGATGGAAGCACATACTTCATAGTTCAGAATCACTCCTGCTCCACTCTACTGATACGATGGTCAGAAGCACACATAAAGCCAACGTTTTCCCTATCTTTCTTAAGGTGTGGGCCTCTTGCTCAAAGAGGCAGCCTGTAGAGGAAGCCCACAAAAGGTTCTTCTGATTCCTGAACAAGCCAACTTGCTAACACACTGTGCTAGTCATTTCATTCTCAGCATTATTTAATTCTCATCCTTAATGAAGAACTCTGGCCATCTGTGTATCAATTTTCACCAAATTTGTTTATTACCAACCTAGGTTCCTATTGGGATCCATGCATATTCAATCTTTCAGAGTAATATCTTCTGCTAGTAAATGTCAAAAGTAGTCCAGCCCTTGTGACTGTGGGCCAGGTTGAGCCAAGGGCCCCTGGCATTTTGGTTTCATGACTACATAGACATGCAGAGCCCTAGGACATTGGAAAAGGTCCAGCACAGAACTGTTTGTATGGAGGCTGGTCCTGAGGTATTAGAGGGATCTGCCTTTGTTTCTGGGCCTAGGGAAAATTAAGTTAAACATCTCCTTTCCAGATTGATCACATTCCCACTGAATGGAAATGGTGAAAAAAATGTGATCCAACCTGTAGCCATTCCCATCCCCTTTCTGTATTTCTGACTATGTCTTTGTTCTCCCTTAGGAGCCATGGAGCTGACACTCAGCAAGCACAAAGGGATGGGTGGCAGGTTTTCACACTGTCCCACACTCAGTGACAGCCATCAGCATCTCATATCCCAAAGGAGAATAGCCTTCCTATCTATGAACTTGGTGCTTGGCTGTTTGTGGAATGTGAGGGGTTGTGAAGTGGAGCTAGATTCCCTCATTGCCCTGCCTGATTGAGGTGACTTAATACTGAAAAGCAGACAGTTCACACAGGAGCAGTAGGCTCCACAAGCTTGCCAGCACAGAAAGAGCCCTTTACAGGAAGATGGCACCAAGGCCTGTGTCCACACTTTTGAGCAACAGCTGGTGGCACCTCACAGCTACATCTCAGTACTGCTCACTCCATTTCCTGATGGGAAAAGCAAGAAAAACAGACAAAGCCCCAGGGCTTTCCAGGTCCTTCTGAAGGAAGAAGGCAGCCCTCTTGCTGACTGAGTTCTCAAATGGAGACTGTAGAGGGTTCTTTTGCCTAAGCCCTCAGGTGTTCTTCTTTGGAGAGCCAGGTTACCAGGAGCTGGTGCTGGGCACTTCCTTCTCCATATAACCCCCTTCCAATCTCTGAAGATATCTGGACCTCCTTCTACACCTTTAAACGTCTTTGCTAATTTTTAGAACAAGGTTCTTCCTGGAATCCAATCTAAGTCAGTGTCTCAGAGTCATATCCTCTGCCTTCAACCTGGGAGTCTGGTCCAGTCTTGTGTCTGTGGGAGAGATTTTTCCCACAGAGCTCCCTCTTAATTAATTGGGTTTCAGAAGTATGTGACCATCCTGAGGCCCAGAGCATTTGAAGATGTGCAGCAGAGGATGTTTGAGTGTAAGTTGGACCAGAGATTTGGGGAAGGAGCTGGCCTCCTTCTGACCTGAGGGTAAATGAAGGAAGACATCTCCTTTTTGGGTTGACTCCAATCCCCAAGGACTTAACACCCAAGAACAGTTGAGTCCTTGAGTCCCCGAGTCCTTGGTGCTTAGCAGGCTATTAGCGCAATTGTGAATAATTGTCTGTACACAAGATTCTTCCCAGATTCTATTCAGAGCCAGTGTCTTAGATTCATAATCTTGCTATTAAGTGGGAATCTGGGAATCTGATGAGTGCATGAGAGGTTTGGGCACAGGGCCCCTTGCGGTTGGGTTTCAGAATTTGTGGACATCACCAGGCCTGGGGCATCTGCAGTAGCCCAGTGGAAGAGATTTGTGTGTAGGTCAATCCAGCAGTTTAGGGAGGAAGCTGGCCTTCTGTCTGGGGTGAGAGGAAATTAAGAAATCTATCTCCTTCCCAGATAGATGCCATTACCATTGGAGATGCAGAACTTTGGACCTTCTTGTACTCATCTCCATCCCATTGCTGCATTTCTAGCTAGGTCTCAGTTCACATTCCAGGACCATGGTGCTGTCACTTTCACAGCCATAGTTGTATGACTGGTGGCTGGTTCCTAGTCAGTTCCTGAGCAAATTGAAGGCTCACAAGGTCTGATGTCCCAGAGGAAAGCTGGCCTTTCTGTCCCTGAGCACACGGTGATGCTTAGCTGGCTAGGGTAGCCAGTTGGCCTTGCTCCACTCACAAATGGAGATGCCTACACTCTAAAGAGCAGCAGGTTTGCATGTGAGAAGGATACCCCAGAGCCTTGTCAGCACAGTAGGTACCTTTGGATGGAATACTGCACCAAGGCATGCTTCCAAACACTTGCCCTTCCTCCGAAGTTTATCCCTGCTACAGCTGTATCACTGCTGCCCTTATGTACTGATGGCAAGGGCAGGACACATATCCAAAGCCATGACTTTCCCTCTGATTCTGAAGGAAGAATCTATGTAGGCTTCTTGCTGACAGGACTCCCAGGTGTCAAAGTCCACAGGTGTTTCTTTTTCCTGTATCAGCCAGCTAGCTAAAGAAGACTGTGCTATTCCTGTCACTCTCTACATTATCTCATTCTTATACCTGATGCATAACTCTGGCTCTCCCTGTATCCATTTTCAGCCCTTTGCTCTATGTTCACTGTAAGCCTTCCTTGGGGTCCATTCATGTAATCGTTCAGAGTCATCATCGGACCTCAACTGGAGATTCTGGTCCATTCCTTGTGACTGTGGCATATGTTGGCCAAAGGAGCCCCTGACTCTTCAGCAGGAGAGTTTTCCCTGTATGATTGTTCATCTCTGCATGAGCCTTGAAGAACTCATATTTCTGGCCCAGTAGACCTGTTTTTGTTTTTGTTTTTCCAGAGACAGAACCTCAGATACCTCAGGTTTTCAAGCACCCAGAAAAGATAAGAAAAACTGTAAAATTGGAAGTTGTTACAATATCCGAATATTGTTCAGGACAAGGTCTATTTATTTTAAATGAGTGCAACCTTAATGATATATGACTAGACAAGGTAACCCTGCTCTAGTACCTCCCTCTGCATTTCTTCCAGGCATATTGCACACTGGCCAGTATCTTGACTCAGTATATCCTCATTATAGGTTATTCGTGGCTTTTTGTGTGTGTGTGACACATCACATCATGCATAACCATTTCATGTGAGGGTACACATGTGAGGGCACTTTAATCCCCCAAACATGGGCTGGGAGAAGTGAACTGTGTAGGAGGCAAACACCAGGTGCTTCCCTAATGGGTTCTACCCTATCTGCCAATCTCTGCCTTCTGCCACTGTCCTTGGGGCTGTTATGGACAGCCACAACTGTCACTGTTGCTACTGCTAGGTATGCTGAAGGAAGACAGTGCTGCACAGGCCAATGCCATGGTTGCCACACCATGACCACAGAGTGGCATTGCTGGGCCATTGAAGCTGCTATGGCACTGCCTGGTGAACAGGGATGTTCATGCCTTGGCACCTGACCCAGAAACCTCCTTGTGGCCATGGTCTGCACTCACCACTGATGCCCATGGTCCCATTGTCCCCTCTGTGTCCCAGCTGGAAGGTAAATCCAAGTCTAAGTGCAAGTGCTGCCATTAGCAGGGGCTGGGCTGCCTTGCATCATACCCACCTCCAACATGCATAGGCTTGTGTGAAAATGTATCCCTGGTCATCGGCTGAATGAGTGACCTTTCCATGGCTCCTCAGTCTCAATGGGGGCATAGTTAGACATACAGCCATGGGAAGGGAATGGCCATAAGGAGGGCCAAAGTTCAATATTTCTAATGGGAATGGGATCAAGCTGGAAAAGGACTGTGTAACTTCATGTCCCCTCAGCCCAAAGAGGAGGCCAGCTCCCTTCCCAGCCTTCTGGCCCAGCCTAAGTGCAATGTTCTCTTCTGGGCCCTTCCAATGCCATAGGTCTCTGGCTGCCTGTATGGTTTTGACACCAACTTGTCAGGGGTCCTGTGGCCAAACCTATCCTACAGTCACAAGGACTGGAATAGGATCCCCAGCTGAACGCTGAGGATATTCATCTGAGAGACTATGTGGAACGAACCCCAGAGAGGACCTAGTTTGAAAATAGAGCAAAGCGGTGAAAATGGATCCATGGAGGGCCAGAGTTCTTCATTAGGAATGAGAATGAGATGATGTAGAGAATGAAGTGACTAGTGCCATCTTCTAGCAAGCTGTGCACTTTTGTGGGCTTTGGTGAAGGGAGCCCCCTACAGGCTACATGTGGGAGCCCTGTCAGCAAGGGGCCTGCATTCTTCCTTCAGATAGAGAGGGAAAGCCTTAGCTTTGGGTGTGTCTCTTGCACTTCCTATTAGTAGACAGGGGCAGCAGTGATTCACCTGCGGCTGTTTGGGTCTCCCGGCTACTGGTCAAGTGGTTAGAACATGGCCTGGGTGCACTATTCCCTTAAAAGTCTCTTTGGGCCCTGACTAGGACCTGGAGCATGATATGCATGCATGAACCATCTGCTCTGCAGGATGAAGGCTCCTCTGTCAGCCAGGGAAGGGAGGCAAGCTGGCTACGCTTCCCCACAATTACCCTAGCTGGCTAAATACAAAGACCCAAGGGAGAGAGGGGCCAGCTTTCCTCTGTTATACTAGAAACTGAGAACTGTAAATTGGCTCAGGAACTATGAACTCCAGACCTATGTTTGAACCTGAGCTGTGTATCACACAGCCCCAAGGATCCTAGAATGTTCTAGTTTAAACAGAGTATATTCTTCTGAGGCTCTTGCTCTGAATGACTCCTAGTTTGAAAAAAAGCAATAATGTCCAGATAGACACCTGAAGGACGAAAGTTCTTCGTTAGAGAAGAGAACGGGCTAATTTTAAATTAAGTGCCTACTCTTATTGTCTGGCAGGCTGGCTCTCTGGAGAGTTAAGAGGGCTGTTAAGGAAATCAGTTAATAGCCTGAGGGCTGTTGTCCAAGGAAACCTCCAGTGGCTACACCTGAGAGTGAAATCTGCAGAGGCGGTCTGTATTCTTCCTTCAGAAAGAGAGGGAAAACTGGTTTTGGCTGTTTTTCCTGACTTTCCCACCAGGAAATAGATGCAGCAGTGGTTCAGAGGCAAGGTGTTCCTGCTCCCAGCTGGTGATCAAGTGTTTGGAACCTGGACCTGATGCA
The DNA here is from genome assembly GCF_018350195.1 of Panthera tigris. Lineage (NCBI taxonomy): Eukaryota > Metazoa > Chordata > Mammalia > Carnivora > Felidae > Panthera > Panthera tigris. The sequence continues at coordinate 107,037,768 of NC_056667.1, read as the reverse complement.
GTAGCTCTTGAAAGGGCCTTTCTGGGTCCTGAAGCAGAGTGTGCTAATGGGAACCATCTGTGATACAGAATGAAGGCATCTCAATCAGCTAAGGGAGCAAAGCCAGCTGGCTACCCTTCACTGCACTTATCAGAGCTGGCCAAGCACCAAGCACTCTGGGACAAGAAGTGCATCCTTAGAAAAAGTTACTGTTTGCTCTCACAAAACACAGGACCAGAGTGGAAGTTTAGCACCAATCTTTGGTCTCCGCTTGTGAGAGTGAACCAGTCATCCCTGAATGTGACCCAAGACTTAGTAAATGCCAAATTTGTGGGAATGGCTACAAGGGAGGCCAAGGCTCTACATACAGATGGCAATTGGATAATGCTGCAGGGCACATCTATCTACCTTCATTTCTTCTTACTGCGTGTGTAAGGCCATTCCCTCCCTAAACCTCTGGGACAGCCTACACACATCCTTACATACACAGCTTGGCACCTTCACATGCCCTAGGCCTCTCATTGTGCACAGAGTTCTAGTGGGAAATTACAAGAGGTCCTGTTGCTAATCTATGACAGAGTCACCAGGACTCAGCCAGAGCCCCCAGGTTAAAGTGGAGGATATTGCTCTGAGACACTGACTCTGAATGGACTCCACTGAGATCCTAGTTTGCAAAAAAAGAGCAAAAGGATGGAAATAAATACACAGAGGGCCAAATTGCTTCATTACAAATGAGAGTGGGATGAAGCTGAGAAGGAAGTGCCTGGCACAATCTCCTGCGAAGCTGTTGTCTGTAGTAAGAAACACCTGTGGGATGGTGCAAAGGAAATCTTCATTGTTTACACTTGGGTGCCCAGTTGGCATGAGGCCTGAATTTTTCCTTCATAAAGAGAGGAAAAACTTCTGACCTTGGCTCCTTTTAATACCCTACCCCTCAGGGGATAGAAAGAGCAGTGATTCAGTGGTAGCAGGTCAGTGTTCACAATTGGTGTTTCAGTTTTTGTAACCAAGTCATGGTGCAGTATTCCTTGTAAAGGCTTTTTCTGTGCTGAATAGTCCTGGAGTATACTGTCCATGCTTGATCTATCTGCCTTAGAGAATGAAGACATGTCAATCAGCCACAGGAGGGAGATATGCTGGCTACACACCAGAGACATTACCAGTGCCAGTCAAGAAACAGGCACTCATGGATAGGAGGGTCATCCTTCATTTGGGAAAAAGTCTGCAAAAGGTCTACATATTTCCTTCTGAAAGGGGAAAATCTTCTGGCTTTGGGTTTTTTCCTGCCCTTCCCATCATAGGATCAATGCCACCGTGATTCAGAGGTAGTGAGTCCATAACCAAGGCTATTGCTCAAGAGTTTGAAACTGCTCCTGTGGTGCATTATTGCATTAGAATGGCCACTTTCCACACTGACTAGGTCCTGGAACATACCTTGTATGTGTGGATTGTATGTTTTTCAGAATGAAGTCATTTAAATTGTCTGGTGAGAAAGGAAACCTGTCTCACCATCATTGCTCTTACACCAGCCAGCCAAGCACTAAGTGCTCTCTGATAGCAGGGCAATCTTTCCTTTGGGTTGTCAGAAACTAATGACTCTTGGTTAGCACAGAACCAGAGTGAGAACTAACAACCAGTCCCTGGGAGCTCACTGTGTGACTGACAACCTCACTGCCTTGGCCTGCAAACCAAGTCGAAGTTAGAAATAGCAATGGAATGGGACAGTCTTTATGGACAGCCAAAGTTTTCATTTTAGATGAGAATGGAGTAAAGCTGAGAGTGAAATGTCTCACTTGATCTGTCCTTGCACAGAAATGAGGCCAGCTCCCTCCCAACACCTTTGGCCCTACCAACACACAAATATTCTTTGCTGGGTACTTTCCACTGATCTAATCTAATGTCAATATAGATCTGGAAGGCAAGTTGCCAGGGCTCCTATGGCCCAACCTATTCTGTTGTCACATGAACTCATCCACAATCCTTAAAATAGGAGGGAATTGGTCTGAAAAATTGGCCCTGATTGGCCCATAGGAGATTCTAGTGTTTTTTTTTTTTTAATTTTTTAATGTTTGCTTATTTTTGAGAGAGAGACAGAACATGAGTAGGGAAGGGGCAGAGAGAAGGAGATACAGAATCCAAAGCAGGCTCCAGGCTCTGTGCTGTCAGTACAGAGCCCAGGGCAGGGCCAAAACTCATGAACTGTGAGATCATGGCTTGAAATGAAGTCGGACACTCAAATGTTTGAGCCACCCAGGGGCCCGGGAGATTCTAGTTTTAAAAATAGTAAAATGATGGAAATAGATATACAGGACAATGTTCTTTACTAGAGATGAGAATGGGACAAATCAGAAGATGAAATGCCTAGTACAACCTCTCAGCAAGCTGAATTTCTCATAAATAAGAATCACATATGAGCTAAGGCAAAGGGAAACCTCCATGGTTTACTGTGGGAGCCCTATTGCCAAGATAACTGTATTTTACTTCCAAAAGAGAGAGAAAGCTTCTGGAGTTCACTCTTTTCCTTTCCCATCCTGTAAGTGTTTAGAGGCTGCAGTGATTCAAGGATAGCAGGTTTATGCTCCAGGATAATACTCAAATGTTTGGAACTGGGCTGTGGTGCAGCAGTTCTTGAGTGGTCTCTTTCTAGGCTAACCAGGTCCTTGAGAATACTGCACAGAAGAAAACCAACTGCTTTTAGAGTGAAAGAATCTTTAATGGCCAGGGAGAAAGACAAGTTGGCTAACCATCATTTCTTATATCAGCCAGCCAAACACCAATACTCCCAGGAAGGCAATTTTTCCTTTGGGATATCAGAAAATGATTGCCCTTGGTTAACACAGACCAGAGTCAGAGCTCATTAGAAAGGGCTAGGTGTTCACTATGGGAGGGACAGCATCATTGTGTTTGCCTAGGACCCAATACTTAGTTATCAATACAGCAAGGGAATTGGGACAGGTACAAACAGGGCCAAAGTTTTTCATTTCAGCTTACAATGGGATAAATTTTCATTTATCCTATGTGTGTAGCTTCATGTTCCTCTTGTCCCATAAATGAGGATAGCTCCCTCCCAATATCTCTGACCCTGAATACACATTAGCACTCCTGTTGGGCACCTTGAAATGCCCTGGGCTTACCTTTGTCAACATAGGACTGAAAGGCCATTTTTGAGGGACTCTGTGGCCGAATGTATCCAAGACTGACAAGAACTTGTGCAGACTCTCTAGTTAAGAGCAGAGAAAATGGCGCTGAGACTCCATCCCTGAAAAGACAACAGAAATAACTTAGCTTGAGAAAGAGAAACAGGATGAAGAAGTATACAAAGAAGGCCAAAGTTCTTTATTACAGAAGAGAATGGGATATAGCAAAACATGATGGTGGTCTCAAGAGTAAGACCAATTTGTGGGCTAGGACAAAGGGAAACCTAGGTACACCTGGGACCCCTATGGATGAGAAGCTTCCATTGCTTTTTCTGGCATTGATTTTTTTCCCTGTCCTTTGAGGCAGTAATTATTCCAAGTTAGCAGGTTCTGACTTGTGACTCAGGTTTTTGGGAAATGGCTCTCTGGTGCACTAGTCCTTGAATGGGCTGTTTCTGCACATAGCAGGTCCTGAAAAATACTGCAAATGGTTGAAGTGTCTGCTCCTCAGAATGAAGGCATCTGTAGCAGCCAGTGGTTGGAGTTCTGTCTCTAACCATCACCATGCCATCTACAGCCTTTTTAAGCACCAAGTCATCAGTGACAGGTCATCAATTAATCCTTTTGTATATTAGAAACTCATTGCTTTCAGTTAGCATGGGAGCAGAGTGGGAGCTCTCCACCAATCTCTGATTTTTTACTGAGTTATTGGCAGGTCCACTATGCCTGGTGGCAACCAAGATACAATTAGAAAAACAGAAAATGGAAATAGACACATGAAGGGTCAAAATTCTTCATTTCCTATGAGAGTGGGATCAAGCTGAGAATAAAGTGACTAGTATAATCTTTTTGAAGCTGGCTGTCTTCAGAATAAGAAGCACCTCTATATTGGAGAGAAGGGGAAATATCACTGGTTCTACCTGAAAGCCCAGTCCAGAGGTAGCCTTCATCTGAAAGTCAAATGAGAATGGGATAAAACTGATTCTGGGAGCGGAAGATGGCAGTGTATGAGGACGCTGGGCTCACCACGTCCTGTGGATCACTTGGATTCCACCCACACCTGCATAAATAACGAAGAAAACCACCAGAAGACTAGCAGAACAGATTCTCTGGAGCCAAGCATAGACGAGAGGCCCACAGAAGAGTGTAGGAAGGGCAGAGAGGTGGTGCGCGCTACACGGACTGGTGGGAGGGAGCCAGGGCGGAGGGACAGCCCACTGGCAAAGCAGAGCCCCCAAGTCTGGCTTACAAAAGCGGAGGGGCAAGACAGAGTGTGTTCTGACAGCAAGCGGAACTTAATATCCGGAAGGTTATAAGTTAACAGCTCTGCTCAGAGAGCGAGAGAGCTAGAGGACAATGGGAAGGAGAGTTGTTGAGCTCCGGATGACAGAGCGTAGCATGGCAGGGAACAAAGGCGCTCGCCAGCGCCATCTCCCTCGCCCATTCCCAGCCAAAATCCCAAAGGGAACCAGTTCCTATCAGGGAACTTGCTTGCACCGTGCAGATACCCAATGCTGTGCTTCTGCAGATCCATCCCTCCAGTGGCAGGTCTGACTCCCTCCCGGTGCCACAGGGCCCCTCCCAAAGTGGATCACCAAAGGAAAAGAGAGCTGAGCCTGCCCCTCCCGCCCCTGTGCACCTTGCCGATCCACCCCAGCTAATACGCCAGATCCCCAGCACCACAAGCCTGGCAATGTGCAAGTAGCCCAGACGGGCCACGCCACCCCAAAGTGAATCCTGCCCCTAGAAGAAGGGAAGAGAAGGTACACACCAGTCTGAATGTGGCCCCAGCGGTGGGCTGGGGGCAGACATCAGGTCTGACTGCGGCCCCGCCCACCAACGCAAGTTATTCAAGACAGCACAGGGGAAGTGCCCCGCATTTTCCGAACCACTCCAGGGACTATCCAAAATGATGAAATGGAAGAATTCCCCTCAAAAAATCCTCCAGGAAATAACGACAGCTAACGAACTGATCAAAAATGATTTAAACAATATAAGAGAAAGTGAATTTAGAATAATAGTCATAAAATTAATCCCTGGGCTTGAAAACAGTACAAAGGACAGCAGAGAACCTATTGCTACAGAGATCAAGGGACTAAGGAACAGCCAGGAAGAGCTAAAAAATGCTATTGATGAGCTGCAAAATAAAATGGAGATGACCACAGCTCGGATTGAAGAGGCAGAGGAGACATATAGAATGAACTAGAAGATAAAATTGTGGAAAAAAGAAGCTGAAGAAAAAGAGAGATAAAAAATCCAGGAGTATGAGGGGAAAATTAGAGAAATAAGTGATGCACTAAAGAGAAAAT